>NC_139384.1:11857500-16657500 GCF_054392235.1 Sus scrofa
GGAAGGGACCTGGGTACTCATGGATCCTGGTCAGATTCGTTCCTGCTCTGCCACGACGGGAACTCCCACATTATTTTTAAATGAATTTTTTTGGTCTTGTCCACACATCCATGCAGATCGAACCTGCTCCACAGCAGTGACCTGAGCCACAGCAGTGACAATTCCTGATCCTTAATGCAATGAGCCACCAGGGTAGTCCTAAATGAACTTTTTTTTTTTTTTTGGTCTTTTTTTTGTCTTTTTTTAGGGCCGCACCCATGGCCTATGGGAAGTTCCCAGGCTAGGGGGTCCAGTCGGAGCTGTAGCTGCCGGCCTACACCAGAGTCACAGCAACATGGGATCCCAGCCGCGTCTGCAACCTACACCACAGCTCATGGCAACAGTGGATCCTTAACTCACTGAGTGAGGTCAGGGATGGAATCTGCGTCTTCATGGATGCTAGTTGGGTTCGTTAACCACTGAACCACAATGGGAACTCCAAACATTTTTTTTTTTAATCCATAAGAATTTGTTAATTTTTTTTTCCTCTGACTTACCCCTTCTATAATAAAGGAAAATTTCAAGTCCCTTGAAAATAATGGTGGCATCCCCCATGGTGGTAGTGATATCAAACCAACTTTTTATAGAAAAAAATAACAATTTCAGAAGTTAAAAGACACACCCTGTAGTTGTGTCCACATAACTTCAGAACATCTGAAAAGCAATGAGATAATTCTGTTAATCCAAAATTTTGCCTGTCACATAAAATTTCAAGGTGCTTGCATCAAAATAATCAGATGTTTGAGCCAATTTCTCAACTCTTTAGGTAATTAGATGTCATATTATTTAATGTTTTTTTATTTATAAACATGGTATTAGTGGAGTTCCCTCATGACTCATGGGGTTAAGGATCTGGCATTGTCACTGCTGTGGCTCTGGTTACGGCTGTGGCATGGATTCTATCCCTGGCCCAGGAACTTCTGCATGCCAGCCATAGCCAAACAAACAAAAGACAGTAGTGCTCTTACTTTAGAACTTAGGCTATTCTGGTTGTTATTTTCTGGTTTAGTGACACTCTTATAGACTCTAACACCCACATAACACCCTAAGAACGGGGATGACATCACCAAGGCAGAGTACCAATGACATCTACTCATTAAAAGCTACAAATCAGTGGCTAATGAGTTCCTCTTAGCTCTTCCTGCTTTGAATTCCTAAGGGCTATGAATTGAGGTTGAAGAGGTAAATTTGCACGTGGATTGGGAAACACTTCTAGTGACCAGGCTCCAAAAAGAGAATGCTTCATTCCAACTAAAACAGAGCAAAATGCAGAATTGCTGAAGAGGTGTTTGACTTAGCAGAAATTCCTGAAGCCGAATCTGACTTCTGAGAAGGAACAGTGGTGATAAGGTGTATGCCACAACCTGGCAGGGATCTAGGGACACCCAAGAGATTAGTCCCCAAGATCCCTGCAGGAGTTGTAAAGGCTTGAGGACCAAAAGAAATCTTCAGAAATTACACTTGGATTAGAAGATGGGTTCATTCTTCTAGAGGAAGGTAAGTTCTCAGCCAAACCCAGCATCTCTCTTAGCTGCCTTTTAGGTGTCAGATTCCTTACCTCTGTGCTCAAGAACCAACTATGATAACAGAGATAATAGTAATGACACAGATTCTATCATTCAGAGTTCTTCATAATAACAAAATTATCCCAACTATCCCTTAGAAAAATAAAAATTATGTCCGATCTTTAGTTTTTGTAACATCTGCAAAAATCTGGAAGACCGGCAGCACCACAGAGTTTTGATCTAAGTTTTTACTTTCTATCCAGATAATCAGTGAACTATGGACCTGCCATTTATCATGAGACTTTGTTCTCACAATCTGAAGATAGACAAAGAGGATCAGAAAAGTGTAATGGGAGTTCCCACTGTGGCGCAGCAGAAATGAACCCAAGTAGTATCCATGAGGATTTGGGTTCGATCCCTCACCTCGCTCAGTGGATCAGGGATCCAGCGTTGCTGTGAGCTGTAGTGTAGGTCGAAGACACAGCGTGGATTTGGATTCTGCGTTGCTGTTGCTGTGGCGTAGGCCAACAGCTGTAGGTCCAATTCTCCTTAGCCTGGGAACTTCTATATGCTGCAGGTGCAGCCTCAGAAAAAAAGAAAAGAAAAGCGTAACTGGGAGTTCCCATCCTGGCTCAGAGGTTAGCGAACTCAACTAGCATCTATGAGGATCCAGGTTCAATCCCTGGCCTCGCTCAGTGGGTTAAGGATCCAGTATTGTCTGAGCTGTGGTGTAGGTCACAGACGCCGCTCAGATCTTGTGTTGCTGTAGCTGTGGTGTAAGCTGGCGGCTACAGTTCCGATTCACCCCCTAGCCTGGGAAACGCCATATGCTGCAGGTGTGGCCCTAAAAGACAAAAAGATGAAAAGAAAAAAGAAAAAGAAAAAGGAAAGAAAAGTGTAACTGCACATTGGACAATCCTCAGTTTGGGTTCAGAGCAGAAAAACATCTGATAATTTCAAAATAAAGTGAGCTGAAAGGCTATGCATCTAGTCACAAGAATGGCAATGATCATTTCATGAGTAAACAAGCCAACTCCTTAAGATCCCATTATTCAACACAAATCTGTGTGGTCCGGGTGAAAATGCTTTTGGCTCTGGTTCCAAGATTCAGGATGGTCTACAGAAGTTCCCTACTATCTTTTGCTTCTTACGGAGAAACAAATAAAGACCCTACTTGAACTAGTCCTTACCAGAACCTCAAAATCTCCCAGACTATGCTACATATTCTCTCTTCCTAGCAGATGGAAATAAGAAATCATTCATTTATTCATTCATTCATGTGTTCATTCTTACATCATCTCCCGTAGTCTGGTACTCAGTGGTAAGTGTACAATGATACGCATAAGATTATGAGAGCCGTGAGCCCCTCCTTGGAGAATGTGAAATAAGAGAAAATATAATTTCCAAACAGTCTAGGTCAGGAATTAAATCTGAAAAGGTAAAGACACTGGGAATTTTTGACAGAGTCAGGAATATCTCCCCCCTCTTCCTGGCACTGGCGGCATGTGGAAGTTCCTGGGCCAGGGACTGAACTCACACCACGGTTGCAACCTGTGCCATAGCTGCAGCAACGCTGGATTCTTAACCCACTGTGTGCCACAAAGGAACTTTCAGGGTCAGGAATATGTTTACGGCTGCTGGATTCCTTCATGGGACTAGATTGTACTTGTTCAAACTGGAGTTATAACAATGCCACACCAACATACTTATACTTTGTCCTGTGCAGATAATCAGATGCAGGAAGATATATTATTGCACATAGAGAATTGAAAGCCCGGCTGTGTGGGGGTGGGAATCATTGGGGTTGTTTTCTTCTTTTTTTTTTTTTTTTTTTGCATGTGGAAGTCAGGAGTAGACTGGGATCAAATCCATGCCACCAATTCTTAAACTGCTGCACCACAAGGGAACTCCCACATTGGGTTTTTATACACTATTACACCAGAAAAAGCACTCATGTTGTCTACGGCCAGACTCCCAAAGGGCCACTAGTACAGCTTTTGAAAAATGAGTTATGATAAGAGCTAGCCAGTCATGACAACACCAGACACTATACAAATTACTCCATAACCATTACTTCATTTACTCTTTATGACGACTATATGGGATAGATGTTAATTATTTGTACTTTGAAGAAACTGAGGTGCAGCGATAAAGTTGTCAAGTTCACACAGCTGGAAAATAGCAGAGCCAGGTGATGGTCCCAGGTCTGCTTGACTCCAGTAATCAAGGTCTTCACCCTGCTAGACTTTCCGGTCGATTCTGCAGACCAGTTAGTATGATCATGTTTTCAAGAACCAGAGATTGGTGGCTTTCAGTGCCTGTAACCACAGCTTTGGATCTGAACCCCTTATAGGCTAAGCCAATTCTTGCTATGTCATCTTTATTTGAAACCGTAGTATTTTTAGAGTAGCCCCAACCATAGACCCCTTATAGACACTGGGAATTAGCTAGAAATTCTGCGTGGGATTCTCTATCTTTTCCTCTAGTATCACTAAGGTCATGACCTGGGGGAAAGCCATTTGCCAGTTTGTCCTGTGTTCCCTGGGAGTTTTCAGTGACAAGATCACACATGGTTCAGGGTCCTGTGACAAGAATCAAGCCAAGATTTGTGTAATTGTTGATACATACAAGGAGATCTAAATGCTGGGATCTCTTCCACCTTTAAATTCCAGCAAGATAATGTCAAGGTAATGCTTTCTGTGCCCTAGCCACAAGATGGATTGATAGCTATCCTACCTGCTGAACATTTTGACAAAATTTAATAAGCTAGTGGAACAAAGGTACATTGAAAAAGTATAAAGTGGCCTTTAACAAATCGCCCCTGAGTGGCTGGAAGATACCTAGTCATTCTCCAAGTTTAAGTCTCCAGTTTACGGCACTCCCTCCTCCCCAGGGCACAGTGCTCTACGATGTTCTCTCTTTCCAAGGCCTGAAAAAGAAGCTGAACTGATTCTGGCAAGTAAAATCAGGTAAGATGCTACTGAAAGATAAAAAGGTATTACACCAGACCCTCTTAATTCATACACTCACCTCCCCTTCATCTTAGCTCACATTTTCATTTTAGCTGGCTACATTTTCTTATTGGGGAAAAAAATAATTTTATGAATGAGAGTCTTTACAAGACTCTTCAAAGACTACCCTTTAGGTAAATGTCTGAACGTCCTTCCCTTAAGGATGAGCCTGACCTAAGTCTAAGCAGTAATGAACCAAACACATCGAGAGTGTGGGTGACTTGTCACGTGGTGATTGCTGGGCAGAAGGAATGTTTATGGGTGTGACAACAGCTACAAAGCATCTGAAACAAGAGCCTTGTTTTAAATTCTCTAGTTTCCCTTTGAGAGTTTAGCCTAGACTAAGCTACTCCCAATAGTCTAGAGAAAGTTTAACATTCAATGTTCAATTCCTTTTAGTGGTGAGACCCAGACCAGAAATGTGCATCAGCCTGATCTCCTTCAAGCAGAGAATCAGGGAGATGGAGAGAGGGGATGTATTTTCCATAGACAGGAAAATAGTTGGAGATTTGAGCACTGAATTATTTAAGGTCGAACTAATGACTGCTTATAAAGATGGGCACATTTTTTAGTGACCAGGTTTTCTAAACACAAAGGAATTAAGCTGGATCGGGCTTATAAGAGGAGTGTTTTCCATACAGGAGCCCTAAGTCACATTTTACAAAACCACATGCTCTGCCTAAATGAAAACCTACCCAGGTTGTGAAAAGACATTAGTTATTTACATACTCAACAAACATTTATTGGTGAGCATAGTAGGCATCAGAGGAGGAAGAATAAGATACAGTCCTTATGCTGCAAGAGATTATTAATCTATGAGAAATCAAACATATCAAACAAATTATCATAAAAATGAAGTAAGTTTGTTTTAAAAATATTCAAGATATTGTATTTATCATTATAAGAATGTGGGCATTGTCCAATAGTGATGAGAAGAATTTCTACAAACCCCCCAAAGCTAGAACTCCTCTGTACTTTGCTTTACTGTTTGTTAGAAACAGAGAAAGTTCATAAACGGTACAGGAGTGTTGTGCCTACAGTTAAAGGTCAGCGTACTAGGCGGCTCAGCACTTTCTCTGCAACAATAAGCCAGTAATGAAGTCATCATGTTCAGTGCTATTGACTTGGCACCTCTTTTTCTAAGAAGATAATCCTCCAGAGAAAAACGAAGCACCCTTTATATGGGACATTATGACACTGATGTATATTATAGATCTTAGAACCAAGATCATTATGACCTTATATTTGATAGCCAGTATATTAATGCTAGGCAATGTATACATTTAGAGGCTCAGGGGTTTTAGTCCAGCTTGTTCTTGCAAAACAAAAATGAAGTCAAAATCCTGAGCTCAATTGCTACACGGGCAAATTAAAATTACCTTGGCTCTTATTCATAGTGACTTTTTTTTTTTTTTTTTTTGTCTTTTCTAGGGCCGCTTCCCACGGCCTACGCCAGAGTCATAGCAACGTAGGATCCAAGCCGCGTCTACAACCTACAGGACAGCTCACAGCAACACCGGATCCTTAACCCACTGAGCAAGGGCAGGGATCAAGCCCTCAACCTCATGGTTCCTAGTCAGATTCGTTAACCACTGTGCCATGACGGGAACTCTGTGATAGACTTTATTTTTTTAAATTAGAGTATAGTTGATTTACAGTGTCATGTCAATTTCTGCTGTACAGCATAGTGACCCAGTCATAATATATATTTTCTCATACTACCTTCCATCATTTTCTATCCCAAGAGATTGTATATAGTTCGCTGTGCTGTACAGTAGGACCTCATTGCCTATCCATCTAAATGTAATAGTTTGCATCTAACAACTCCAAACTCCCTGTCCCTCTCACTACCTTCCCCTCCCATTGGCAACCACAAGTCTGTTCTCCTTGTCCATGAGTCTATTTCTGTTCTGTATTTAGGTTCATTTGTGCCATACTTTAGATTCCACATATAAGTGGTATCATATGTCTTTCTTTTTCTTACTTATAGTGATAGACTTTAGAGTTAACCTCAGCCAACTGTCCTGAAAATGTGAGCTGATGAATACAGGCAAGAACAGAGAGTGGCCTGCCCAACATAAACTCATCTTCAAAATCATTAAATGCTAAACAGCACTCATTAGATGCTAAAATAGTATCATCAGCTTCCTCCTAAAGCAGCACTTTCTTTCCTAGTATGTTTCTTTCTTTTGTTCTAGAAAAGCCAATGTGCCTCTTTTATGGGGAACGAAAACCGAACCAAAGAGATCCAGTTCTACTTTCACCCATTTTCACCCATTCTGGAGATACAAATGCTGATTTTTGTGGCTTTCCTGCTCATGTATGTTGGAAGTCTCATTGGTAATGCCACGATCTTTCTCACTGTCTGGGCTGAGCGTTCGCTCCACACTCCCATGTATTTCTTTCTGGCCAATTTGGCGGCTCTGGAGATCTTCTACTCTTCCACTGTTGCCCCCCTGGCTTTGGTCAACCTCCTGACCATGGGGAGAATACCCATCTCTGTCACTGGCTGTGGCACACAGATGTTCTTCTTTGTCTTTCTGGGCAGTGCTGACTGTATCCTCCTGGGGATCATGGCTTATGATCGGTTTGTAGCTATCAGGGATCCCCTGCGCTACAATCTCATCATGAGATGGCAGCTGTGCGCCCAGCTGGCTGTGGGAGCCCCAGTCCTTGGTTTCATTCTAGCCCTACAACTGACCGTTCTTATTTTCCATCTGCCGTTTTGCGCCCACAACAGAATCCCTCACTTCTACTGTGATGTACTCCCGATCTTGCGGTTAGCGTGTGGAGATACTCGAACGCCAGAAGCCATGATCTTCATCGTTAGCGTCATCATCCTTACCATCCCCTTCTCTCTGATCTCCATCTCGTACATCTTCATCGTGGCCGCCATCCTGAAAATCCGCTCCGCGGAGGGACGGCGCAAGGCCTTCTCCACCTGCTCCTCTCACCTGACTGTGGTTCTCCTCCAGTACGGCTGCTGTAGCCTCATCTACTTACGCCCCAGCTCCAGCTACAACCCAGAAATGGGCCGCGTGGTGTCCGTTGTCTACACCTTTGTCACCCCTGTCTTGAATCCCTTGATCTACAGCATGAGAAACCAAGAGCTGAAAGATGCATTGAATAAGGTAATGAAGAGACATTTGCTGAACTAGGAAATGTGGGAGTTTCTGGGCTCATGGAAACGGCAGGAAATAACTCCTACGAAAATGATAAACTTGGGCATTTGGATTTACCATTGACTTTCCTTTACTACTAGGAAATAGAACCTATATCTAGCTCCCACGTACAGAGAAGTCCCTGAAAATAAGATATTATCATTTAAAACCAGACAAAGTTGGGAGTTCCCGTTAGGGCTCAGCGGTAGCAGAACCGGACAAGGCTCCATGAGGACTCGGGTTTGATGCCTGGCCTTGTTCCGTGGGTGAAGGAAGGATCCAGCCTCTTCATGAACTAAGGTGTAGGTCGCAGACACACCTCAGATCCCTCATTGCTGTGGCTGGGGCATAGGCTGGCAGCTACAGCTGCAATTCATCCCCTAGCCTGGGAACTTCCACATGCCGCAATTGCAGCCCTAAAAAGACCAAATAAATAAATCAATAAAAACAAGAGAGAGCAAACTCTCAATGGGCAGGTATTTCTGTCTGGCACACTGATTTATCCCCAGTGCCTAAAACGATGCCTATCTTAACTAGACACTCAAAACATATTTATTAAATTAATGCATCCATTAAAGTGATGGCAAAAAACATTCCTGTTTCTTTGTTATCTCCCCACAGTGCTTTACAGAGATTTGCATATACTGGGTATTCGATAACTATTTGTAGGAGTGCCCATCGTGGCTCAGTAGTTAACGAATCTGACTAGGAACCATGAGGTTTCGGGTTCGATCCCTGACCTTGCTCAGTGGGTTGGGGATCCAGCGCTGCTGTGAGCTGTGGTGTAGGTTGCAGATTCGGCTCGGATTCCAAGTTGCTGTGGCTCTGGCTCCAATTCAACCCCTGGAACGTCCATATGCCGCGGGACCAGCCCCAGAAAAGGCAAAAAGCCAAAACAAAACAAAACTATTTGTAAAGTAACTGAAAGAGATTCCTACTAAGAGCACCAATGATTCTTTGTGCACTAATGATTCTTCGTTTCCATTCATAATCTCTCTTTTTGGGATTATTTTTTTTTGGCCTTGAATTTTTTTTTAATTGAGGAATAATTGGCATACATTGTATTATTTCGAGAATACAACATAATAATTAGATGTTTGTATACACTACAAAATGATCCTGACAATAAATCTAGTTAACATCCATCACCACACATACATAGCTTGGATTTCAATTTTAAAATTGAAGTATAATTAATTTACAATGTTGTGTTAGTTTCGTACATCAAAGTGATTCAGATACATATATATTTATATATTTTACATATTTTTTTCAGATTCTTTTCCATTATAGGTCATTACACAACATTGAGTATACTTCCCTGTGCCATAGTAGGCCCTTGTTGTCTACCTATTTTATTTATTAGTAGTGTGTTGATCCTACACTCCTAATTTGTCTCCCCCATGCCCCACTACTCCCTTTAGTAACATGTATTTGTTTTCTATGTATGTGAGTCTACCTTTGTTTTGTGACTAAATTCATTTGTATCATTTTTTTAGATTCCACATATTAATGGTATCATTTGATATTTGTCTTTCTCTCTCTGACTTACTTCGCTTAATATGATTATCTCTAGGTACATCTATGTTGCTGCAAATGGCATTTTATTTTTTATGGCTAAGTAATATTCCACTGCATATATGTACTACATCTTAATCTGTCGATGGACATTTGGATTGTTTCCTTGTCTTGGCTATTTGTAAACATCGTATGAACAACTGAGGTGCATGTATCTTTTCAAATTAGTTTTCTCCAGATATATGCCCAGGAGTGGGATTGCAGAATCACATGCTAACTCTATTTTTAGTTTTTTTTTAAGGAACTCCCTACTGTTCTGCACAGTGGCTGCACCAATTTACATTCCCACCAACAGTGTAGGAGGATTCCTTTTCCTCCACACCCTCTTCAGCATTAATTATTTGTAGGTTTTTTAATGATGGCCATTCTGACTGGTATGAGGTACCCCATCATTGTAGTTTTGATTTGCATTTCTCTAATATTAGCAATATTGAGTATCTTTTCATGTGCCTGCTGGCCATCTGTATGTCCACTCATAAACTCTTTTCTCCTTTCTATTGGCTGAGTCTTGGAAAATGTTTATTGGGAGGCTAAACAGTGTTGGGAAGTTGTAAAAATATAACACATAAATATCTGGTATGTGTTGCCATTTTCTTTTCTTTTCTTTTCTTTTTTTTTGGTCTTTTTGCCTCTTCTAGGGCCGCTCCCACGGCATATGGAGGTTCCCAGGCTAGGGGTTGAATCGGAGCTGTAGCCACCAGCCTACGCTAGAGCCACAGCAATGCAGGATCTGAGCCGCGTCTGCAACCTTCACCACAGCTCACAGCAATGCCAGGTCCTTAACCCACTGAGCAAGTCCAGGGATCAAACCCGCAACCTCATGGTTCCTAGTTGGATTCGTTAACCACTGCGCCACAACGGGAACTCCCGTATTGCCATTTTTAAAAGTGTAGTTGGTGATACTTCAAAATTAGAAACAATATCTTCACTTTCTTCTCATTACAAATGGGAAATTTCAAGAAAGGAGTAAAATTCAAGATTTTTTTTGGCAGAACTGGTATGAAGCCTTCTTTTCCCCATTCTTGCCAATCTGTCTTGATAATGGTGCTATTTTTAAAATAACATTTTTCTGGAGTTCCCATTGTGGCTCAGTGGAAACAGATCTGACTAGTATCCATGAGGACAAAGTTCGATCCTTGGCCTCACTCAGTGGGTTAAGGATCCAGTGTTGCCGTGAGGTATGGTGTAGGTCACAGATGCAGCTCGGATCTGGCATTGCTGTGGCTGTGGCGTAGGACAGTGGCTACAGCTCCAATTCGACTACTAGCCTGGGAGCCTCCATGTGCCGTGGTTGTGGCCCCAAAAAGACAAATAAATAGGTAAAATAATATTTTTCCACTTTTAAACAGTGATATCTATTTTAGAAAGGCTGGAAAGCATATAAAAGTAGAAAAAAGTAAAAAATCATTTCTTTTAAAATGAACCTCAGATAATATCTGCATAGTTTATACGTTACGTCTATTATGAGTTTCTATACCCTGCTTCATTCTCTAACTTGCAACACAGGCATCTACCATGCTGAAGTAGCCTTCTAAAACATGGCTGTCATAGCATATCCATTTATTCTCACTGGCAATTAGATGGCTACCAATTTTTCACTATTCTAAGTATCACTATGATAAACATCCTTGTATACAATTTATTGTAACTCTGATTACTTCTTTAAGGTTAAAATATTTTATCCCCTACTTACATGTCACCAACCTGCAATCCAGCAAGACCACTAATTTGAATTTCCACAAATTATTTACCAAAGTATTGGCCCTATAATTTTATGATTAACCCTGGGATGGTTTCCTTCCTTTTCTTTAGAAATTTCATTGTCTCTTTTTCTTATTACTTGTAAATTTGATGGTTTCAAAATAGCAACTATTTATATTTTACGATATTAATTAAATTGATCTTTTTATAGCCATTTAAATTTCATGAGTTTTTCTAAGATGCTTAAAGAGTTTTAAGATTTAAGTCTTTGTGGAGTTCCCGTTGTGGCGCAGTGGTTAACGAATCCGACTAGGAACCATGAGGTTGCGGGTTCGGTCCCTGCCCTTGCTCAGTGGGTTAATGATCCGGCGTTGCTGTGAGTGTGCAACACAGCGTTGCTGTGAGCTGTGGTGTAGGTTGCAGACGCAGCTCGGATCCCGTGTTGCTGTGGCTCTGGCGTAGGCCGGTGGCTACAGCTCCGATTCAACCCCTAGCCTGGGAACCTCCAGATGCCGCGGGGAGCGGCCCAAGAAATAGCAACAACAACAACAATAACAACAACAACAAAAGACAAAAAAAAAAAAAAAAGATTTAAGTCTTTGTGTAAAATGTCTACATTTTATAATATGTGTGGGAAGTATTTTAAAATTTTATTAATGATTTATATCTATATATGTATACATATATATATGTTGTTATTATGGAATTGTGTTCAAATTTGTGCTTCGTAATTTTTCAATTTTTACAGTAAATAAATCCTGAAGTCATTCTGAAATCATACAAATGTTCACTCTTACGTTGTTCTTGCTGCTTAATGTTTAAAATTTCACATGGAGGAGTTCCCATAATGGCTCAGAGGTAAAGAACCCTGAGGATGTGGGTTTGATCCCTGGCCTTGCTCAGTGGGTTATGGCTCTGACGGTGCTGTGAACTGTGGTGTAGGTTGCAGATGTGACTCAGATCTGCCATTACTGTGGCTGTGGTAGAGGCCAGCAGTTGCAGCTCTGATTCGACCCCTAGCTCAGAGACTTCCATATGCCACAGGTGTGGCCCTAAAAAGGAAAAAAAAAAAATTGCATGTGGAATTTATTTATCATTCCGTTGTGTGCTGTGTATTTATTCTGTTTTAAGCTGTGCTATCAGACATTAACTTTTCTCCCAAAATAAGTAGCCAGTTGCTTCAGCATAGACCATGTTTCCTTTACCTACTGAATTGAGATGTCATCTTTATCACATACTAAAAACATATTTATGCTAAGTTCTTGGCTGTTTATTCTGTTCCATAAATCCATCTGTTTATTCCTACACCAATATCACCTTATTTGCATCACTGGTATTTTATAATCATTTTCATCATAATATTAGAAACTGTTTTATCTTCCCAGAAATTTTCCATGTTTAAAAGATCTGAAGTTTGCCGTCTCATTGGCTGTAGTGGTTTTGAAATTTGCCCACTGGAGTTACCTAGTGGTACAGTGGGTTAAGGGTCTGGCATTGTCACTGCTGTGATTTGGGTCACGGCTGTGGTGTGGGTTCGATCCTTGCATGAGGACTTCGGCATGCTGCAGGTGTGGCCAAAAAAAAAAAATTGTCCGCATATTCTTTGATATACCTCCCTTTACAAAGTGGAGCTGATCCCCTTCCCTTTGAGTACAGGCTGAACTTAGTAACTTCTAGCAAAAAGAATGTAACAGAAGTGGTAACTTATGACTTCTGAGATTGGTTCATAAAAGAAGTTGTGGCTCAGACTGCTCATTCTGGGAGCTGTCATGTCCTGAGGACAATCAGAAAGCGGCATAGAGACATCCACATGGCAAGGAACCAAGGCGTGCTATGAACAGCCAGGGAGGAACTGATGCCAACAGCCATGTAAATGAACCATCTTGGCCCCAGATCCTCCAGCCTCAATCAAGCCTTCAGGGGGGAACCCCACCCAACACTTTGACTGCAACCACTTGACACATTCTGAGCCAGAACCACCCAGCTAAGCTACTCCCAGACCCCTGACCCTCATGAGCTTTGTGAGATTATAAATGATTTTAGTTATAAGCTGCTACATTTGAGGGTAATTGTTATGCAGCAGTAGAAAACTAATAAATGTTAGTGAACACAGCCCCATTGTCTTGCAAGTGATTGGAGTGAGCACAGCAGTCATTAGTAAATTGAATTTTAGGGGGATTTTATGTGCACTTTGACTACACTTCACCATGGAAAGCAGGGCATGTCCTTGCTAGAGATTAAATAAGCTCCAAAATTCTATCCTACCCTCACACGATGTTATAATAAATACATGGTAGTGGCCCTGGTGGCAGTAGTGACTTCCTAAGAGGAGAAAAATATTTACCTTGTGAGATTTGACTTTTGTTTCCAGAGGTTTCTAAGCCTGTCTTAACCAAAAAGCCTTATCTCCTACTCCTTGAACTTGTGATAGATGGTATTGTCCGGAAATGACCTCAATGAGACATCCCTTCCCACGTGCTCTCTCCACATGATGATGTGGACACTCTTCCCATCCAGAGGTGGAGTCCATCTTTCTTCCCCTTGAATCTAGGTGGCTGTACAACTAGAGCAGAGGTGATGCTTCATGTCCAGGGTAGGTCATAAAAGGGATACACCTCCAACTAACACTTCTGGGACACTTGCTTTTGGAACACAGCCACCACAGTTGTGAAGAAAGTAAGAAACCACATACGAAGCCCACATGTAACTGCTCTGGCTGAAAACCCCACTGGCTGCCAGCCATCAGCTAGCACCAACTGCCAGATAGTAAGTGAAACATCAGATGATTCCAGCCACCAACCACTGAGGCAGTGCTAGCCTTTAAGCCAGTAAAACAGGCAACATTTACTTTTATTTTTATTTTATTTTTTTGCCTTTCGTCCTTTTTTAGGGCCACACCAGTGGCACTTGGAGGTTCCCAGGCTAGGGGTCTAATTGGAGGTGTAGCTGCCAGCCTACGCCAGAGCCACAGCAACGCCAGATCTAAGCCACATTTTCGACCTCCACCACAGCTCACAGCAACACTGGATCCTTAACCCACTGAGCGAGGCCAGGGATCAAACTCGCAACCTCATGGCTCCTAGTCAGATTTGTTTCTGCTGCGCCACGATTATTTTAAACGGGATGCTGTCATCCAACCCTATTTTGATGATTCTATAGGAATCACAAGAAATCAAGGTAAAGAGATACTAAGGAGACTTGAAGAGGACCTGGATATACAAGGTACAGTGCGTAAAGACATTTCCTATGAACCAGTATGTAGAGTTCTTTTCCTATTCTTTTCTCTATATATGTTTATAATTAAAAGAACTCAAAACTACAGAAATTCCTGGGCCAGGGATTGAACCCGTGGCACAGCAGTAACCAGAGCCCCAGCAGTGACAACACTAGATCCTTAACCTGCTGGGAACCAGGGGACTCCTTGAACAATTACTATTAAGGGCTACAGCAGGTGTTGCAGGCATTGTCACTGCTGTGCTCAGGTCACTGCTCTTGGCCCAGGGACTTCCACACGCTGTGGACCAGGCCAAAAAAAAAGTTTCTGCTCTCAATCACTCATTCTCAATGGGAAGAGCCCTCAAAGGAGAGAATCATCATGCCTTTCCTGAACTGTGTAAATGATGAAGCGACTAGTTCCCAATGCTCCACCCCTGCTCTGTGATGCTCAGAGTCAAAAGGAAATAATGGGAGCAATGCCACAGGCAAGGGAAAGTTAAGTTCCCTCTTCTCTTACCAGTTCAGTAACAGAAAAATGTGCAACAAAACTGGCTTTCTACTTTTGTCTTCCAATGCCACGATCCACCCCAACAAACCATGGTATTTCCTCAGCTCTAAGTGACAGCCAATCACATACTGATACAGGAGAGGTGTCCCTACAATCTGATCTCACTGTTATGGCAGGTCAGCACCGAGCTGCCCCTTCTGAGATCCAAGAAGGAGGGTGGGTGTGCATGTTCTCTTATTTCTTGATTCTCCTTTTAAGGATCCTTGATAGAGTCACCTAATGAAATCTCTTTTTTTTTTAAATCTTTAAATAGTATACAAAACAATTACTTAAACTTTAAAATGTTTTCTGGAGTTCCCATTGTGGCAGTGGTTAATGAATCCGACTAGGAACCACGAGGTTGCTGGTTCGATCCCTGGCCTCGCTCAGTGGGTTAAGGATCCGGCGTTGCTGTGGCTGTGGTGTAGGCCAGCAACTGTAACTCCAACTAGACCACTAGCCTGGGAACCTCCATATGCCTCGGTGCAGCCCTAGGAAAGATTTAAAAAAATAAATAAAATAAAATGTTTTCTCTTTACACTACCAAAAGCTACTTGGTTCACACATACCACCAGACAGGAAGTTAGGCAGCAGGAGCTGATTAATCTTTCAAGGATTTCCTCCCTTACTCCCAACACTGTTTTTTTTTTTCTTTTAAATGATTTTTATTATTTCCATTATAGCTGGTTTACAGTGTTCTGTCAATTTTCTACCGTACAGCAAAGTGACCCAGTCACACATGCTCCCAACACGTTTTTGTCCTAACTTCTCCATTTCCTTAGCACCAGCTACTGACAGTTCCCCATGTCCTAACCCCCCAGAACCTGGGAATATGTTACCCTGGTTTTTTCTGGTTTGGGGTTTTTTGGGGATTTTTTTGTTTTGTTTTTTGAGTTTTTTCACTTTTTAGGGCCACACCTGTGGCATGTGGAAGTTCCCAGGCTAGGGGGTCAATCAGATCTGCAGCTGCCTGCTTTTGCCACCGTCACAGAGGATCTGAGCCACATCTGTGACCTACACCAGATCCTTAACCTAAGGAGTGAGGCCAGGGATCAAACCTGCATCCTCATGGTTACTAGTCAGGTTTGCAACCCACTGAACCACAACAGGAACTCTGGGAATATGTTACTTTATATGGTAAAAGGGATACTGCAGATGAGACTAAGGATCCTGAGATGAGGAGATCATCCTGGATTATGCAGTTGCATCCACTGTTATCACAGACTATTTATAAGAGGGAGGAAGAAGGGTGGGAGAGAGAAATGTGACCACAGAAGGAGAGGGAGAGAGAGTTTGGAAAATGCTATGGTGTTGGCTTTGAAGATGGAGGATGAGGCCATAAGCCAAGGAATGTAAGCATCCTCTAGAAACTAAAAACAGTAAGAAGACAAATTCTCTCCTAGCGTTTCCAGAAGGAATACAGTTCTATAACCTATTTTAGATTGTGACCTACAGAACTAGAAGAGAATAAACATGTGTCATTTTAACCCACTAAGTTTGTGATAACTTGTTACAGGAGCAATAATAAACTACAATTTACTAAGATACTACAATTCAGCACTTATCATACCCAATAAGCTACCCAGGTCCTGCTTCAGACATCTTACATAACAGATTCTCAACTTCTTACATCAGACTCTCATATATATATGAGCTGGGAGTTCCTGTCATGGCTCAGTGGTAACAAACCTGACTAGTATCCATGAGGTTGCAGGTTCAATCCCTGGCCTCACTCAGTGGGTTAAGGATCCAGCATTGCCATGAGCTGTGGTGTAGCTTGCAGACATGGCTTGGATTCCATATTTCTGTGGCGTAGGCCAGCAGCTGCAGCTCTAATTCCATCCCTAGCCTGGGAACCTCCATATGCCTCAGGAGTGGCCCTAAAAAAAAAAAAAAAGACAAAAAAAATATATATATATAATATATATATATCATGAGCTATTGGAGGCGGTCATTAAAAGGACATGATCACCGTTGACCTGTGAGCTGGAACTTGGCAAACGGACACTCCTCACCCCCTCCCCGGACCTTGGAAGGTATGCTCTGCCCACTATTCCCACAGTGGGAGCTATTTTCAAGGACAAGAGAGTAAGGTGTTGTTGACACCAGCTGGAGGGTATACAGGTACATGTGAGCGGACCCTACTAAGGGCTCTATGCAGATTTTAAGGTTCTGGAAGGTTGAAATCTACTTGTCTTGCAGCTGCCCAAGACAAGCTTCACATGTAAATGCTCCTGCATTGAGCTGCTTCCTCCACCTACCCATCTGGAGTGACTGCTTTTCCTTGATCTCTCCTTGCCCTCCACCTACAGGGCCCAGTTTGTGAACCAACATGAGCACTTGTCGCATATTTATCGCATTCATGAGAGAATGAGCAGCAGGGTAGGTGGTTCAAAAGAGAATACAAGAAACTGAACTATAACCAACAGGAAAAAAAGAATGCTGGAATAAAACTCAAATGTTATATATAATGCCAGTTACTAGCCGGCACGGCAATAAAACTGTCCCCTTTGGGATTACCCTTACTATCAAAATGAAATCATCTCAACCGGAAATAATTTGTAATTCAGCAATCTTCTACCAAGTAATATCTAACTTTGTTGAGTCTAGTAACTCACTACTGGTAAATACTAAGTCAAATAAAGTCACCTCTTCTAGAACTTCAAATGATTCTCAAGTAGGCTTGTTAGACAGTGCTCTTATTACATCACAGAAAGGGCACACAAAACCCTTTTTCCTGATTTCCAAGTTTTGTATAATTTTTCTACACAGACTTCTGGTTACCTATTAATGAGTAACAAACTACTCCAAAATTTTGTGGTTTAAAACCACAGTCATTTTATTTTAACACCACAGCTTTGTGGATGAGGTTTTTGGGAAAGGCTCAGTTGAGGGAGTATTTGCTCCATGTGGTGCTGAATGGGGTGACTCGATGATATTCAGCTGGCAGCTGAACTGGTCTGGAGAGCCCAAGACAGCTTCATCCACATGTCTTGTGTGGCTGGTAAACTGGATCCAGCTGGACCCGTCTCCCTCTCCATGTAGTGCCAAGGCCTTTTCATGTGACCGCTTCAGCAAGACAAGTGGGCATCTAACATGGACTTACATTGTCAGTCTTCTTAAAGACTAGACACAGCTGGCATTGCACCTCCTCCCCAGCACTCCACGGGTCTATCACAGTCCAGGCCAGATTCAAGGAATGGTGGAAACAGAAAACACCTCTTCAGGGAGGACAAAGACTCTGCGGCCTTGTTTACAAGTTTTGCATTATATTTTAATTTCTATTATATTGCTAATTCTTTTGTTCTAAAATCTGCTGCACCAAGGGTTCCTCCCTGTAACTTTCTAGGACATTTGTTACAACCTTGTAGACTACATGAGAAATGACCCTCTGGGCAGCCCACCACTCTTTTTCCCACCTCTTTATAACCTTTGCAAGCACCCGAGGACAATGTTTAAAAGCAACCATTCTCAAAGCCTAGTCCTAGAACCAACAGCATCAGCATCACCTGGGAACTTCATATAAATGCAATTTTTAGGTCCCATTGCAGACCTGCTGAATCAGAAAATCTGGGGAGTGGGGTGGCCCAGGAGTCTGGTTTTTGTTTTTCTTTCTTGTTTATGGCAGCACCTGTGGCATATGGATGTTCTCAGGCTAGGGGTTGGATCAGAGCTGCAGCTACATGCCCACACCACAGCCATGGCCACACCAGATAAGAGCCTCGTCTTTGATCCATGCTGCAGCTTGCAGCAATGCCACAGCCTAACCCAGAGTGAAACTAAGGATCAAACCCACATCCTCACAGAGACAGCATTAGGTCCTTAACAAAGAGCCCCAAGGGGAACTCCCAGGAGTCTATTTTAACAAGCCCTCCTGGTGAAGCTGTTGTATAACACTTGTTGTACATTACTTGATGAAAATTAATACATCATCTGAAACTAGGCTCACAAAAAGTACATTTTGTTCCTTTACCATGATCTAAGAAATAGGATGTATAGAATCTGTAAATACCGCAGTGGATTTTTTTTACAACCTTTGGAAAAAGGATGGCAAGGCCAGAGAAAGCATGATAGCGATGCTAATTGATGTCCCCTCTCAACTGTCAATCGCCTTTTCCACCTAGCTGGTGTGCAGGAGAGACTTTTCTTCCACTCACTCAAGAGACACTCTCCAAAGGCCTCATATCTTATTTCGAAAGAATTACTTGTGAAAAGAATTTTTACCCTCTCCATCTTAATAATGGGCCTACACAGCTCAAGAAAATACATTTGCCTAAAGTGGCCCTCATTCATCTCCCTCAAAGACAGCTGTTGCATGAGAAAAACATAATTTTATCGACCTTCTCTATCTTGTTTTCTGTTTCTTTCATTTCTGCTCTTTACTATTTCCTTATTTATCCTTTCTTTGAGATCATCCTATAGTTCATCTATATTCAGGCTTTCCTATTCTCTCATAGAAACTGCTTTAGCTGTATCTCAAGTCTTTATACGTTAATAAGTTTATCTACTTTCCACTATGTTTTCTCAAGCAGTCCATTAATTAGAAGTGTGGAGTTTTTTAAAATGTTCTGATGTCTGGAGTTCTCATTGTGGCACAGTAGGTTAAGTATCCAGTGTTG
Source organism: Sus scrofa (assembly GCF_054392235.1). Lineage (NCBI taxonomy): Eukaryota > Metazoa > Chordata > Mammalia > Artiodactyla > Suidae > Sus > Sus scrofa. The sequence continues at coordinate 11,876,878 of NC_139384.1, forward strand.
TATTTGAGGTGGCTCCAATCGCTGCTGAGGCACAATTTCCATTCCCTGCCTGGTGCAGATCCAGTTAAAGATCTGGTGTTGCCACAGCTGTGGCAAAGGTCACACCTGTGGCTTGGATTTGATCCCTGGCCCGGGAACTTCATTTGCCACCAGTGCAGCCAAAAAAAAAAAAAAATTCTGATTTCTAACATAATGATCAGAAAACTTGATCTACAACATCAAGAATCAGCAAACTCTTTCTGCAAAGGGCCAGAGTAAATATTTCAGGCTTTGCTAGCCAAATAGCCTCTATTGAAAGTATTCAATTATGCCTTTGTTGCCCCAAAGCAACTAAAGACAATATGTAAATAAATGAAGATGGGAGTTCCCATCATGGCTCAGTGGTTAACAAATCCGACTAGTAACCATGAGGTTGCAGGTTCAATCCCTGGCCTCACTGAGTGGGTTAAGTATCCGGCGTTGCCATGAGCTGTGAAGTATACGTTCACAGATGCAGCTCGGATCTGGCATTGCTGTGGCGCTGGCATAGGCAGTCGGCTACAGCTCCAGTTAGACCCCTAGCCTGGGAAACTACATATGCCACTGGTGCAGTCCTAGAAAAGGCAAAAAGACAAAAAATAAATAAATAAATAAATAAATAAATGAAGATGGCCGTCTTCCCACAAAACTTTACTTTTAAAAAAAAAGGCAGCTAAGCAGATTTGGCTGTGGGTCACACTTTCCCAACCTTTGGTCTATATGGCACCAATTCTCTGGTCACTGTTAAGAAGTGCCCCTACCTAATACATGAACTTTTGTAGTGTTCTATGCGTGCTTAAAAGTTATCATCTTACCCCCAGCCTGCCCCACTTTAACATTTAGGTCTGTCCCATGTAAATATCCTCTTTTGTTAAACTGTCACAATGATTAAAAGACTGGGTTTCTGGAATGAGAGACCTGGTTGCCGCTTGCCATTGAGTGGTTTAGGATAAACTGCTTAACATTTCTAATCCTCAAATTCCTCATCTATGGAGAAAATAATACCACCTACCTCACCGGGTTGGCATAAGGCAGACTTCAACCATCAGTAGAAGTACTACTGGAATCATCATGCCATTGAACCACTACTTTGTGAGGCAGGTATCATTAATCCCGTTTTCCAAAGAAATTAAGGCTCAGACACGTTTACGTAACTTGCCCCAAATCTGACGGCCCAGTGGCAAAGCACTGATTCCCACCCAGAACTTCTATTTCCAAATCCAAGTTTCCACTACTCAGGCTCTGATTAATCTGGTCATACCACCACGTAAGGAATTTACTCTACGCCACTCCCAGGCGAGGCTGCACTTTAAGACACCGGAGAAAGGAGTTGCGAAACGGCACAAGAATTCGTGGTGCAAGGACTAAATTTCGTAACCCAAGTTTAGTCTTCAAGGGGAAAGAGTGAGTTCGGCTAGCGGAGATAACAGTTCTCCAAAGAGACTTCTGAAAACAGGATGCCAAGGCACCTGGACAAATGCTTTTCTGGTCCTGATCCTCTAAGGAGGTGGTGTCACCCTACGGCGCACTCAGCCTCGATGACCTTGCTGCCCACGGCTGTGCTGCCTTTTTTGGCTCCCTCACTCCACACGCTTGATGTGCCTGAGCCCTAAAAATACCTCCCTGGTTGAACCTCCCTAATAAGCCTTCGGTTTAAAGAAAAGAGGGAAAAAAAGCCTTCATCTCTGAGACACATAAATCACAGCCCTGACCTGCTGTTGACTCAGCGGGTGACGTGCCGCTGAAAGTGGCGACGAACTCAGCCCCTTTCGATGACCTGAACTTTAACTTTTTTCCCCTCCACTCGGCGCCTATCGTGTGTTGTGAAGACCGCCAAGCAACCCGAAGACGGTGTTGGACGCTGGAAAAAGTGCCCAGGAATGTCCATTTCTCCCAGCCTAGGCTAAGCCTGGGACTCTCCAAAGCCATATCCTGTGACAATCACAAGGCTTTTCTCCGCCCCGTCGGTGACGGAAAACTCGTGACTCGAACCTCAGCGTCGGGCGGGCGCAGAGAAGCCGGGGGCGGAGCTACAGGTTCGGATCGCGAGGAAGCCCCCGACGGGTGGCGCGTGCGCAGTCTCTCGCCACGGGACCTCCTTCCCGCCGCCGAGACTAGGAAGCGGGACGCCAAATCTGTCCCCGCGCAGCCGCCGCCGCCGGGCGCGGAGCGGGGCGGCCGCCCTCCCCGAGGCGCGCCTGCGCACGTTCCCACGCACGCTCCGGCGTACGGCGGCGGCCAGGGGTCGCGAGCCGGTGGAGGACCCGCGCGCGGAGGAGCCCGGAGAGTCAGCGCTTCTTCCCTCCCTCCCCCATTCCCCTCCCCGCTCCCTCCCCCCCCTCCCCAAGAATGTTCCGCTACGAGGTGAGCTGTTGCGACCGGAAGTGACCCCTCCCTCCCGCCGGCACGCGCCCCCCTCTCTGTTTCTCTCACGCTCAGCGCGCCCGTCCGCGCCCCTCGGGGGGAAAAGGGGGGGGCGGAGGGGCCGGCAGGACCGAGCAGAGTGTGTGGGCTCTGGGGTCGCGGGTTTAGTCCAAGGGCTGTGAGCTGGCTTCGTGGGGGCGGGACTGTCCTATCAGTTGCTACTGAGGAGAGTTGACCTCTGTTTGGGGGTGGGGAGGGCCCGTTAAGTGCGGTAACCAACCACCCCCCACCCCACCGTACCCCCGGTGGGGCTCGGCATTGAGAGCCTTGCACCCACCCGGTGGCACTTAAGGAAGAGCCACAGGGTAAAGCCCAGGGACGCATTTCCCGCCTAAGACCCAGAACTATCATCTCGCATTAATTACACATAGCCCCTTACTCGCAGGCAACCGTCAGGTCACCCGGGCCTGCACTTGCCCTTTGACTGGGGCGGAAGACTGTTTACTGATGAGAGCTCCGAGTGGGGAAGGGGCGTGTCCAGCAGAAGTTCTTTCTGGGCGAATGGAGGGAAACTGGGGGTTCGTGATGGTCCCTGGAATACAGCAACAGAGTTATGACGCTACCACTGAGTCTCTGTATGACCTTTAGCGACTGCTAATCACTAGACAGAGTTTCTGGATTTGTAGAAAGGGTGGGTCTAGACGATCCCTTTCCAACCTAAAAAGCAGTGATTCGGTGAAGTAGATCTTTGTGATTTGGGAATGCTTCTGGAAGTTGCCTCTGATGTGGATGCAGTTGCACATGCTTGCTTTGTCTAAGTTTGGAAGGACCTAAGATGGCCCTTTGGCCTAACGTTTCTTTTGGGAACAGCCTAGCTGAGAAATAGCCGGCAAGGTGTTATCACAAATGTGCCTGCCAGAGAGTGTGGAATTCTGATTCTGAGTATTTGAAAATTGGGGCTGTGTATTCTTGCTATTTGATGGGAATGGCTCGAGATCAAACTGACTATATGTAAACATGGAGAGACATGCTGAGATGTGGTGGGGCAAAGTTCCCCAAAGAAAAGAAAACTTGGAAAAATAAATGAAATGGGGGGGGGGGAGTGTTTAAAGTAGAACATACCCAAGTGATATCTAGCATTGTTTAACAATACACAATGTTTGCTTCAATCTTTTTCTCCTTTGATCCTCACTACTTGCTGAGGCAGGTGGTGGTGTCCTTGTATTACCACCTAAGAGATTGTGGCTTAGAGCCTTAATACAGGCTGAGACACAGTAGGTGCTCAGGAGGTATTGAATGAATTCATCAGAACGGCTGTGATTTGCCCAAGTTGATATCACTTGTCAGAGTTGAGACAGAACTTAAACTTGCCACATCCCGGCCTTTCAAGAGTTTACTTAATTGTGATTGAAATCTTAGCTTTCTGTTTTATCACCAGTTTTGAGCCTGTAGAAAGAAGGAAGAGGAAAAATGATGAGAAAGCTTCAAAAGGGAATAATAAAAGGGTTGAAAAGATGACATGAATATGGGGAAGATAAGAATTTCATTGAAAAATAGATGTAAAACTCTAGCAAAATGTAAAGTGTTTGCTTTCATTTGTCATTATTGTAACCAGTGATGGAAAGGAAGTTACAGGCCTAATTTCTTGGTTGCATGAGGAAATGCTATTATTAGATTCTTGCTGAAAAGAGAAATGGAAATTTGGGGGAAGAGGTTAAATGAAATAAGGAATAGGAAAGAGAAGCTGAAAGAAACGATTTGCAAATCTTCCAATGTCGGGAAAATTGGGGGATGGAAAAAAATGCCATCTGTACAAAAAGTCATAATGAAGCTATTGTGTTGATTGGGAAGGTAAGAACATTTTTAGAACATTTTTTAAGTGAGGTTGTGAACTTCACGAATTATCAGTCTCTCTCTCTCTCTTAAAGTCTTTGGAGGATTGTCCTCTGGATGAAGATGAAGATGCATTTCAGGGGCTGGGAGAGGAAGATGAAGAGATTGATCAATTCAATGATGATACATTTGGGTCAGGTGCAGTTGGTAAGCGATATTAAGTACTTTTGTCTTCCTCTGGTCCTCTTTTTGCCTCACTTAGAAAATCTGGTGTTTTCTAAGCCTTGTCTTTTCCAGCTTTATGATCTATCGTTCTAAGTTGACACTATAAGAAATTCAAATGGTTAGACAAGTGGACATTTTATAAAGGCTTAAAATAATCCTAGAAGAAGGACTTTTTTTTTTTTTTGGTCTTTTTAGGACCGCACCTGTGGCACATGGAGGTTCCCAGGCTAGAGGTCGAATTGGAGCTATAGCTGCCAGCCTACGCTACAACCATGGCAACACAGGAACCAAGCCACGTCTGTGACCCACACCACAGCTCATGGCAACACTGGATAGAGAAGGAAGTTTTTTGTTTTTTTTGTTTTTTTTCATGAAACACGTAACTTAAGGAAAACTAGTGCATTAGGAGAAAACTAAGATTCATATATGTATGTTTGAAAATTTTTATATGGCCTGACCCTGCTTTTGTCCTATAGTAAGTATATTTAATTACATATTTTATTCCAGGAATTTGGTAGTAAGAGGTCTTTGTAAGTTAGAAAGGTGTTGTGCAAAAATGAAATTTTCTGGAGTTCCCATCGTGGCGCAGTGGTTAACGAATCCGACTAGGAACCATGAGGTTGCGGGTTCGGTCCCTGCCCTTGCTCAGTGGGTTAACGATCCGGCATTGCTGTGAGCTGTGGTGTAGGTTGCAGACGCGGCTCGGATCCCAAGTTGCTGTGGCTCTGGCGTAGGCCAGTGGCTACAGCTCCGATTCAACCCCTAGCATGGGAATCTCCATATGCCTCGGGAGCAGCCCAAGAAATAGCAACAACAAAAGACAAAAAAAAAAAAAAAAATGAAATTTTCTCAGCCCTGGGTATAGATAAATATTCTAGGAGTTGGAAAAGATCAAAAAACTAAAAAACCAAAGTCAGCTAGAGGCCACAGGCTTATAATTACTGAAATGGGAGATTCAGGGAGCAAGCTTGTATGATAAAGTTTGAGAATTAGAGACCCTAGAGCAAGTATGCTAATAAGTTAAAATTAAATTGTACTTTGGAAAGAAGATAAGAATCAATGCAGATATCTCCGCTTTGACTAATGGTGTTGAAAAGCAGCAACGACTTCATTTATGTTGGGATGTGTGAATGTGGGATTTCTTTGCACTTCTATCTAAGCAACAGATATTCAAAGTTAAGTAATAAGAAGAGGAAATTTATCAGTCGTGGGTAATCCTAAAATGTTGAATATCCAAAACAAATAAAGGGTCTTAAAAATGTTTTGGTTACTGGTTTTTCAGTGAAATAAACAGCTTAAATTTATTAAAGCTTAGAATGAGTTGAGTGAACTGGCGAAAATGAAAAAGTATACTCTCTTCAATCGAGGTTTACAAAATTCACTGGAGAACTAAAACTGCTGCTATTGGGAGCAGCTAGAGAAGCCTTTAAGTTAGAAAGCTGGGCTCTGTGGAAGAGGGCACCGAAGACCTTTTGGATTTCAGCCATAGTTTGGGGATGAGATCGTCCAAGAAGACGACGTGATCTAAGATGCTGTTCTCTCTCCATGGAGATCACAGCGAAGGGGGCGGATGGAGACTAGAATTACAAAAGCAGGGAACTGATGTGAATTGCAAATTGTACATGAAACTTTAGTAAAAACCTATAGAATACAATAGAAGCTATGGACAGTGTGTGCTTATATCTGGAACTTTTTCTCTTAAAATATTGAACTTAATGTTACCATTTTTTAGCAAATTCGCTTATATTAAAATGAAATACATTATGAAGTTCCCTTGTGGTGCAGCAGGTTAAGGATCTGGTGGTGTCACTGCAGCTATTTGGGTTGCTGCTGTGGTACAGGTTCAATCCCTGGCCTGGGAACTTCTGCATACCACAGATGTGGCCAAAAAAAAAAGAATGAAGATATACTGTTAGCATAGTAAATGTCCTCTCTTTTGAACATGGATAGGAGAGGAATAGTTTCACCTTCTCACTGATTTCTAGGGTGTTGTGGACAGTCTCTTGTTACTGTTGTTTTTCTGAGTTTATATTTCTCGCAGGATAGGGAAAGTACTGCCTTAAAAGAATTTTAAAGTGTGCAAAACAATATTTTATATGATGGAAGAGAGAAGTACACACATTGAAAAAGCCCTTAGGGTTACACAGGAAAAGAACAGATGGTAAAAAGTAAAGGCAGTGAAGTAGCATATGATTAGCCCATTTTGCACCCTGAGGCACAAGGATGATTAAGGTCTTCTTGGTCAACAAAGTTTATAATGGCAAAAAGAATTCCACATGTGAGCCCTTACCTTTGAGAGTATAATATACTTGAATTGTAAAGTTAAACTCTTGTTTCTCGTAACATCTTAATATAAATAATATACAGCTTTATAAAAAGAAAATTCTAAAAATTCCTTTCTTAGCGACCTGTGATTTGTTTAATATACCTCTACAGGTGGATATAGAGCTGGTATAGAGAATTTAAACCGGGAAGTAAAATGTCAGACCTATGACATACATTTTGGCCTGATGGTTTTTTTTAACTCAAGGAGTGTCTTGAATAATACCTGTTGGTGCGGTAGTTATTTTAAGTCTCTGGCTACGGATGCTCTGATGTCACCTTTCCTTAAGAAACCAGTCACTGTCTTCTGTGTGGAAAAATGTTTGTATCATCTTTGAGCAATAAATGGGCCACAGTATTCTCAACTGATTCTCTAAAAATAAAAGCTTACACTTACAAGGTGCTTATTCTATGCTAAGGACCATTCTAAATGTTTTACATATATCATTAATCCTTACAGTAGCCTTGTGAGTTAGATACTATTATTATCCTCATTTTAGCAAACGAAGGAAGGTGCCAAAGAGGTTAAGTAACCATAAATACAGTCACTGTAGACTACCAGTTATTTTAAACAGTCTTTGTGGAGTCTTTAGGACTCTCCTGCCTCCACATGGAAGGGCTGCAGCTGTCAAGCACCCAAGTCCTAAGTACTAGACCACAGGGGAGCTCCCTCTACTTCCTTTTTATTGATAGCTGCTAAAATCTTTAGGGACTGAGATTGCGCTAAAATTAAATCACCTCTACTTCCTTTTCATTTTGTTTTTATTTAAAAATATCCCTTAGACAGACTTGAGGGAACTACCACAAGTTTAAGTTTATAAAAGCAACCAGGAATTCAGTAACCCACATCAGGGTATAGGTTAATTGGCTGAAGGAAAACAGGCATCTCTTTCCCTTCATTTCTCTTATTTTTTTCCCTGCCCGTTATCATTTTGACCAGGGTGGAGCAGGGTCAGGCACTAGCATATCCTCTTTCTCCTTTCTTTAAATGAGGTCTATGGAGAAATTGTATGGGGAGAATCGTCATTAAGGAGACTTTCAGAATTCTTTGTTTCTATGTTGGTTATAAAGGGAATTTTATGTTCTTTCTGTGTTCGATTTTGTAGGACATAGAAAGCAAAACTAAAATAATAAAATTACATGGGTTTTGGTGCATGTTTAGAACAGGTAAAGGTAGGATTAAAGTGAAAAGATTATTTAGGGAAAGCTTCAGTGAGGAGGGAAAGGTATCTGTATTTGAATGCTGACAGGAGCAAAATAGTAGAGCTTTTATGATGGAGGCAGAATGGAATGGTGATTGGTAAGGATGAAGAGCCCTGGAATGAGAGAAGTGATGGGATAAAAGTCTGGTTCTAGGGAGTTCCCATTGTGACTCAGTGGTATGGGACCTGAGTAATATCCATAAGTATGCGGGTTCTATCCCTGCCTCTCTCAGTGACTTAAAGGATCCAGCGTTGCCGTGAGCTGTGGTATAGGTCGCAGACGTGGCTCGGATCCCAAGTTGCTGTGGCTGTAGTGTAGGCTGGCAGCTGCAGCACCGATGTGACCCCTAGCAAAAAAAAAAAGGTCTAGTTCTAGGGAGGCTGAAAGAATTTTGAAGACTTTCATCTATGCTCCGGCTAGACTCAAAAATACTACTGTGTCAGCATAAAACCAAGAAAACAAGCTAGTGTCAGTGCCGCAGACTATATGGTATGTGTAAAAATAGAGACAGTTCAGATGAAGAGGAACTGACTCTGGTCCAAGTCACCCTCGCCTTTTCCCCAGCACACTTGTAGTAGCCTCCTAACCGGCCTCCCTGCTCCAACAGTGCTGCACCCTTCCTCCCAAATCTGTTTTCAACACAGCAGCCACAGTGATTCTTTCAAAAAGTCAAGCCACATCCAAACTTCCAGTGGCCCCCGTTTCACAGTGGCTCTAGAGGTCCTGAAGGAGCTCCCTGCCTTTGACCTCATTTTTCTTCTACTCTCCACCCTTGTTCATTCCAGTCAAAAACAGTCCTTGCCACTTCTCAGAATTGTCAGTCTCTCATCCTAAGGTCTTTTTACTGACTGAGACACTCTTCTCCTAGATATCCACATGGCTATCTTATACTTCAATCTTTGCTCAGATATCACCTTCTCAAAGAGACAACCTCTGACCATCCTGTTTAAAGTTTTCAGTCTGCCTCTCTTCTCCCATATTCTTGCAGCGTGTCATCTTCTAATATATATATAGTTCTCCTGTGGCACAGCAGGTTGAAGATCCGGCATTGTCACTGCTGTGGCATAGATTCAGTCCCTGGCCCAGGACCTCCCCCATGCCCCAGACACAGCCAAAACAAAAAAACTATATTGACAGAGTATCTAAATTATTTATTCAGTATTTTATTATCTATTATCTGTCTCTGCTTCAAGGAGAGCTGCAGGAGGGCAGGGATCCTCGTCTATTGTGTACACTGATGTATCCCATGCAGTTAGACGATGCTTGTCACATAATAGAACTTTCCACCTACCTTCTGGAGTTGGAATTGTTCGTTGGGTTAACAGAAGAATTTTATGAAGCTTCTTCATTTCAGTATGAACGGTTTATTATGGTTTCCTTATAGATGATGACTGGCAGGAAGCACATGAGCGCCTGGCTGAATTGGAAGAGAAGCTACCAGCAGCAGTTAATGAGCAAACAGGCAATGGAGAAAGAGATGAGATGGACTTGTTGGGTGACCATGAGGAGAATCTGGCAGAGAGGCTCAGTAAGATGGTGATTGAAAATGAACTGGAAGATCCAGCTATCATGAGGGCAGTACAGACCAGGCCAGTGTTGCAAGTAAGTCACTGTGATCTGAGAGCTGTAGCAGACCAGTAATTAAAGCAAAGTATTGGGCTTTGCTGTTCTATTTCATTTACTATACAGAGAAAATTACATTGGTAATATAATTCCTGATGATAGCAACTCTAGAGATGAAATGGGGAAATAAGGTATGTTCTGAAACACTATAGTTTCTTATTCTCAAGCAGTTGAGGCTCTGGAGCTTTGTTCACCAAAAGCAGGTAAGTTGCCCAGAGAGCCCACACTATTCCAGACATTGTGTGTTGTGTTTTTCTTTTTTCTTAGCCTCAACCAGGAAGTCTCAATTCCAGCATCTGGGATGGATCTGAAGTTCTGAGGCGAATCCGAGGACCACTGCTTGGTCAGGTATTAAATATTTTCTCTCTTTGTAAAATTCCTGGTATCTAAGTGTGGGTACCTGTCAGTATCCTTTCCTTACTGGACCAGTGTGCAGATGTATATATCCTTTGCCAGTCTTAGGCTGATTACTTCATCCAGCACCCACATGTACCTGTCGGTTGTACCCTCCCTCAGAATCCATGGTACTGCTCACATGACTTTTGAAATGGTTAAAAAGGAGCTATTGTACCTCAAATGTGATAGCTTATGATTTAAATTACTTTACGTGATTTTTAGGTAGAACTATAGGGACAGAGAACAGATCCGTGTTTGCCAGTGGCTGGGGATCATGGGAGAGGTTGACTGCAAAGGAAGTTTGGGAAGTGATAAAGCTTCTGTATCTTGATTTTGGTGGTAGATTCATGACTTTGTGCATTTAGAGACTAAAATTCGCTGGGTGTGAGATAAAACTAAATAAAAATTTAAAAAACAATTTCTCAAGACATTTGACATCTGTAAAGGCTATTAAAGCATTTTCAGCTAGCTAATTTTTTTAACACTACTTCCTCAATTAGGAAATGCCTACAGTGTCTGTATTAGAGTATGCCTTGCCTCAGAGGCCCCCACAGGGCCCAGAAGATGATCGGGACGTTTCTGAGCGTGCATTACCAAGGAGGTCAACTTCGCCTATCATTGGGAGTCCTCCTGTTAGAGCTGTCCCCATAGGCACCCCACCTAAGCAGATGGCTGTACCCAGCTTCAACCAACAGGTACCTCTCATTCACAGGCACTCAGCCCAGGATATTGGGAATCTGGGCAAAATTATTTGGGAGAGTGGTTCTGCTGGGAGGAGGGCAGAGGCTTGGGGTAGGCATTAGATTAGAAAGAAAAATAGCCAATTAGAGAAGTTAGTACAAGTAAGAGACACATTCCCCAATGCCTATTTGCTGGTGCTGCTCCTGTTGCTGCTGCCTTTTAATTGGGGGAGAAAAGGGGTAGTTAACCACATTTAGTGTAAATAGCCTTTTAAGTGTTTTGCTGGCTGCCCAAAACGTTTACAGAGAGGTAACTGAAAGCTGGGGGGAGTGGGAACACACAGCACTGTCCACATCCCTTTTTACCTTTAAGATATCCCTGCTTTCCCTAGAGCCTGTGCAGTCCTGTTCCATAGACTTTCCTCCACCTGAAACCAGCAGCTGAAAAGGAAGGCCAATTTGGAAGGTATGGGGGGAGGGTGGTACTGGTATGGCCCAGTTAGGCTCAATTCCCTATGAAATGGTGGAGTCACGATGTACACGAAAGAGCTGAGCATGGCGGCCATATCACAGGGGCTTCAGAATAGGACTTAGTTAATCCTCCAGCTTTCTTATCATTCCATCTCCCTCACTGCTGCAAAATATATCCTCTTGGAGAGAATTCAAAAGTCAGAATATCTGCTGGTACCTCCCTCAGCTAGCATGGAAGGGTGGGGATAACTGGAGAATTAGCTAAATCTTCCTCAGTTAAAGGTGGCACGTTGCTTGATATTTGTGAGAGGAAGTAACCAAAGGTCCTGTATGTGAACCACAGCCACAGCAGTTTGCTTGGAAGTAGGGCTTTGCATTGAGTTCTGTGTCTCTATCAGTACTTGAGGGGAGGGAGTGTAGGTAGAAAAAAAACTGACCTCATTGAGTGTAGCTGTATATATGTTTGTCCCAATAGATTCTGTGTCCGAAGCCTGTCCATGTTCGGCCCCCAATACCACCACGTTATCCTGCTCCCTATGGCGAGAGGATGTCTCCAAACCAGCTCTGCAGTGTCCCGGTATGTCGCTTTACAACCTAACGAAAACATGCGGTGCATATTTTCTGACCACTGCCTGGTGTGTAGACATCTCCTAAATTACATGTGTTTTTTTATAATCTCCATACTTGGCTTCTGGATGTCACAATCCCCAGGTCAGAAGACAGTTCCTCATGTTCAGCTATTTCTTTCTTCAACGCTTTATCTTTAAAAATCTAAACTTGACATGATAGGCTGGTTTCCTGCTATTACAGTCCCTCATTACACTGCTTTCTTTTTCATGTTAAATGATCATAATGCTTCACAACTTCTCACATTACTCTCTATGTTCCTTCAGTGCACACCTCAACTCTAGCACAGCTCAGCTCTACGGTTTGGGAGTTTTTCTGTCCAAGTTTATTCTGCATTTCTGTTGAATATATATTTATTTATCTGTTTTCACAGTATGAATAGAATTTTTTCTTTTTTTCAGAATTCTTCCCTACTGGGTCACCCTTTCCCTCCTAGTGTTCCTCCTGTTCTTAGCCCTCTCCAGAGAGCACAGCTTCTTGGAGGAGCACAGGTAAGCCTAGGATTAGCTCAAGCCGTAAAGATCTTACTTACTTTCCTGCATTTCACTAGCTGACATCCCCCCCTTTTGCTGTTAATCAGTCACTACTGCCTCTTATTTTTTCCTTTTTTCCCCCCCTTTTTTCTTTTTGTGGGCTGCACCTGTGGCATATGGAGGCTCCCAGGCTGGGGGCCAATCAGAGAGCTTCAGCTGCCGGCCTGTGCCAGAGCCACAGCAACTCAGGATCCGAGCCACCTCTGTGACCTACCCCATAGCTCACGGCAACGCCGGATCCTTAACCCTCTGAACGAGGCCAGGGATTGAACCCGAAACCTTATGGTTGCTAGTTGGATTCATCTCCTCTGCACCATGCACAAACTCCTGTTTTTTTTCCTTTCTTTCTCAAAGTTGTTGATGGAAGCAGTATTCACTCTTCTGTCAGTAAAACAAAGGGACTTGCTGATTAACTAAATCAACTGTCCCTCTCTGTAGCTACAGCCTGGACGGATGTCTCCCAGCCAGTTTGCACGGGTCCCTGGATTTGTTGGCAGTCCACTTGCTGCCATGAATCCCAAGTTGCTGCAAGGGCGAGTTGGGCAGATGCTTCCCCCAGCACCAGGCTTCCGTGCCTTCTTTAGTGCTCCACCCCCCGCTACACCACCTCCTCCTCAGCAGCACCCCCCTGGCCCAGGACCTCACCTGCAAAACCTAAGGTATACAAAAGAAATGCTGTTGCTTATCATTGTCAGCTAAGGCTCTTGCTTATTAAATATTCAGTGATAGAATGTAGAAGTCTCTTGATTTTCAAATGATACATTTTGAGATGTTATTTGATCCTCAAGTTGCCAAACAGGGAAATATTTGACAGCCTCCAGGCTTTCTTAGAAATCACATTTCCCTTGAGTCACATGCTTCCTGTGTATATTTGCACATTACTAGTTAACCACCCTTTTTATTTCTTCTGAAATATCTTAAGTCTCACTTGCCCATTTTACAAAAACACTTACATAAGGCTTATCACCTAACAAGTATTATCTTGTACTAAGGAAGAGCAATAAGGATGCTGAGTTGTCAGCTAATCTCAGTGCTAGTTAGTTGCTTGCTTCCACTGTGATTTTATAACAAGAGGGGTTTAAGTTTCTGCTTCAATGGAATTGCATTTTGTTACATACCATGTTTTATCAGGGTTCTCCAGAGAAGCAGAACCACTAGGATATAGATAAATAATTTTTTAAAAAAAGAAATTAAAGGATTGGCTTAAAGGATTGATTGTATGGTTATCAAGTCTAGAATTCGCAGTGCAGGCCCGCAGACTGGACATTCTGTTATGAGCTGAAGTTGCAGTCTTGAGTCTGAATTTGTTGGCCAGGTGGGCAGGCTGGAAACTCAGGACTTCTATGTCCCATTCTTAAGGCAAAATTCCTTCTCTGGGAAACCTCTTTTTCTCCTAAGGCCTTCAACTGATTGGGCAGGCCTACCCACATTATCGCAGGTCGTCTCTTTTTTTTCTTAAAGTCAACTAAATTGTAAATGTTAATTGCATCTATAAAACACCTTTACTACAATATCTAGATGCTTGGTTTCCAAACAACTGGGTAGCTTAGCCAAGTTGCTAAAAAAGTAATCATCACACATCTTTTCAATGTTATTCCCAAATGGTTGAAACTAAGTAAATTAGATATATTTAGAAACTTCTCTTTAACAGCAGCAAAAAGAAAAAGAATTAAACTGCTTTACCGGTGATACACTCAAATTTTGTGATTGTCCTCTTAGGAATTGAGAATTTCCTTTTGTGGGAAACAGAAATACTGCTGTGTCTTCCTTCTGAAAGATCCCCTTAGAATATTCTTTGACATTCCCTTGGGTAAACCGTATAACATAGCCACATTCTTTAAAACTTCAGGTCACCAGGATGACAGAACTGAACATCTTTTTCCTTTTTTCTTAGATCTCAGGCCCCAATGTTTAGACCAGACACAACTCACCTTCATCCACAGCACCGTCGACTCTTACATCAGAGGCAGCAACAGAATAGAAAGTAAGTACTTACCCTACTCCTTCCGTTGCACTTTCTTTTTTTTTTTTAGCTGTGCCCATGGCATATGAAAACACCCAGGCCAGGGATCGAACCCATGCACCACAGCAGGGACAATGCCGAATCCTTAACATGCTGTGTCATGTGGGAACTCCAATGGTTTCTTAATTTAGCTTTTTGCTTTGATAAATTTAGTTTACTTTTTAAGTAAATTGATTACTGTTGAGCTAGTTAATTGATCAAATCAGATCATGCATGCTGTCATTCTAAGTTTTTGATGAACAAGCTTTCAACCTTGAGAGCTTATCAATTCATATCCAAGTTACTATAATTCTGACATATAATTTATATCTGATTTGGGGGGGTCAACATTTTATACTCACTCCCTACCAAGTTCTTACCATACTTTTAACTACCTTTTTTTTACCATCTCAGTTCTGAGATAATCTTGAAGTATAGTCTCTAGCATTACATTTAGGTCTTAGGTAAAGCCAGCAGGCGCTCTTTATTTCAACAAATTAAAATCTTAATAATTGGAATTATTTAATCCTTATTCAAGTATTATTGTATGTGTGGCCCCAGCTGTGTACCAGCTGGGTGTGGTTGGTTTGGAGGACTGAAAGAAGAACAAGACATGTCAAACCCCTGCCTTCATGGAGTCTATATATATATATATATATATATATTTTTTTTTTTTTTTTTTTTTTTGCCTTTTTGCCTTTTCTAGGGTCACTCTCACGGCATATGGAGGTTCCCAGGCTAGGGGTCTAATTGGAACTGTCGCCACAGGCCTACACCAGAGCCACAGCAGCTTGGGATCTGAGCCATGTCTGCGACCTACACCACAGCTCACGGCAACGCCGGATCCTTAACCCACTGAGCAAGCCCAGGGATCGAACCTGAAACCTCATGGTTCCTAGTCGAATTCGTTAACCACTGAGCCATGACGGGAACTCATATTCTATCATTCTTATATGTAAAATAAGAGAATTGAACATTACTTTGAGGTTTTTTTCAGCCTTCCATTTTTATGGTTCTACGTGTGTACTTTTTTCTTTCAAAAACGTTTCAGAATATTTTTTGCAGGGGAAAAGAAAAATCAGTGTTGGTTCTTAAAAAGTACAAACCATAAGGGAAAGGAATAGTGTAGTACATTTGACTGTTAAAATATGAAGTTTCCAGTGCCTGCAGTTAACAATAATGGCATTGTGCACTTCAGAATTTAAGAGACTAGATCTCATGCTATGTTCTTACCACTAAAAAAAAAAAAAAGGGACACAAGGAGTAGGTGTTGAGATACAACTGTTGCTTTGTTTATGGTGATGGTGTTATAAGAATTTATATATGTACGAACTTAATATTTGTACACACTATATGCAGTTCTTTGTATGTCAGTTACACTAAATAAAGCTCTTAAAATATCAAATTTTTGATAAAGTTGTAAAGATACATTCAACTTCTCTATGAAAAAAGACTTCAAACACAAACATGCAGTTTTCAATAGAGGAACCCTACATGGCTCATAAAAATGAAAAGATTTTCAGGCTCGCTTGTAGTAGGAGGCCTACAGATGGACATTAGATAACCATTTTACATCATGAGACAGACAGAAGCGGAAGCATCTCAACACTCATTAATTGGCAGGAGTGGAGAGTGTAGACAATAAATAACAAGGTTGATAATATGGCTGTAGTTCATCCTAGCAGTTCTACTTTTCAGTATATACCTGAGTATATTGTCAACATGGTTAAATATGAAAAACATAATGTTGAGTAAGAAGCAAGGAGCAGAATTGTGTCTCTAGTACCATTTATATAAAATAGAATAATACTGTGTAATATTTAAAGGTAGAGATACAATAAAAGCATAAAAACATTTTGGATGCATACCAAAATCAGGATAGTGGTTCCTATATGAAGGAAGGGGAGCTGGAAACCAGGATCCAACGTGGTATAGACGGGCCTTCAACATAACACTGTACTGCTAATACTACTTTTTAAAAATCTGAAACAAATTTGATCAAGTAAAATTTTTTTATTAAGTCTAAATGGTGAGTAAATAGATGCTTTTAATAATAGTGTTTGCTGATCTTTTATATGTTTGAAGTATGTCATGATTTTCAGTAAGGTTTTTTGTTTGTTCCTTTGTTTTGGCTTTTTAGGGCTGCACCCACGACATGAAAATTCCCAGGCTAGGGGTCGAATCAGAACTTCAGCTGCTGGCCCATGCCACAGCCACACCAGATTCTTAACCCACTGAGCAGGGCCAGGGATCAAACCCACAACTTCATAGATACTAGTCAGGTCCATTACTGCTGAGCCACAACGAGCTCCAACACAAGATTCTTTAACCCACTCTGCCAGGCTAGGGATAGAACCCAGGCCTCCTCAGCAGCTGGAGCCATTACAGTCAGATTTTTTTTTTTTTTGTCTTTTTGCTATTTTCTTTGGGCCGCTCCCGCAGCATATGGAGGTTCCCAGGCTAGGGGTCCAATCGGAGCTGTAGCCACTGGCCTACACCAGAGCCACAGCAACGAGGGATCCGAGCCACGTCTGCAGCCTACACCACAGCTCACAGCAACGCCGGATCGTTAACCCACTGAGCAAGGGCAGGGACTGAACCCGCAGCCTCATGGTTCCTAGTTGGATCCGTAAACCACTGCGCCACTACGGGAACTCCTACAGTCAGATTTTTAACTCACTGTACCATTCTTTTAACAGAAGTAAGGGAAATCTTTTTTTTAACTGGCCTGGTTTGTGTTATAAGGCATAATTCATGTATCCACTTGGAGTGAATGTGGCATGCATTTCTTTTTCAGTCAGCATCGCAGTCTCAATGGTGCAGGAGATAGAGGAAGTCACCGGAGCAGTCATCAAGATCACCTCCGAAAGGATCCATATGCCAATCTCATGTTACAGCGAGAGAAGGATTGGGTCTCCAAAATCCAGATGATGCAGCTGCAAAGCACTGACCCCTACCTGGATGATTTTTATTACCAGGTAAATTCTCTTGCCAGTTTTGAGGATAACAGTTTAGTCTCTTGCCCTGGTGAAGGCACTCATTTAAATATTGATAGAATTAATATTGATAGGATTTTTTTTTTTTTGAGGTAGTCTTCAAGTAGGTAAGAAGTGACTGAGCAAATTCTGTCCTCTTTTCAAACTGGAGACTCTCACACTATTCACTAAAATGTTTGCATACACCCCTTTTGCTTCTTCCATGTAGAGGCTCTCAGACCAGTATTTTCAGATTCCTTTGGCATCAGCAATCTGGTTCCTTCGATTAAGAATATTGACAGAAAAAAAAAAAAAAAAAAAAAAAGAAGTTCCCGTCGTGGCACATGGTTAACGAATCCGACTAGGAACCATGAGGTTGCGGGTTCGGTCCCTGCCCTTGCTCAGTGGGTTAACGATCCGGCGTTGCCGTGAGCTGTGGTGTAGGTTGCAGATGCGGCTCGGATCCCTCGTTGCTGTGCCTCTGGCGTAGGCCGGTGGCTACAGCTCCGATTCAACCCCTAGCCTGGGAACCTCCATATGCCGTGGGAGCAGCCCAAGAAATAGCAACAACAACAACAACAACAAAAAGACAAAAAAGACAAAAAAAAAAGAATATTGACAGTCTGACTTTAAAGATATTTCCATTGATGATTATTTTGAAAGCTCAGATTTTTTAATAAAGTAAATTCATTGCAATCTAACAAAAACAAAAGATCAGTACATTTATAGAGTACAAGGTGGTGGTGCTGCCACTAGTATAAATTAATTATTCAGTGATAAAGAGCAGCCATATTCTGTGCTTGTTGCAACTAAAATCATATTCTCATGTGGTAGAATTACTTTGAAAAACTGGAGAAACTCTCAGCTGCTGAAGAAGTGCAAGGTGATGGCCCTAAAAAGGAGCGCACCAAGCTCATTACTCCTCAGGTGGCCAAGCTGGAGCATGCCTATAAGCCAGGTAAGGTCCCATCCTCATGCCCAAAATTGAAAAATGTGACATGGTGCTGGTAGGATAAAATAAAAATAATTGTGTAGGAAGTTCCTCTGTGGAGCAGAGGGTTCGTAATGATCCAGCTTTGCCGTAGCAGAAGCATAGGTCACAACCGTGGCACACATTTGATCCCTGGCCCAGGAACTTCCACATACCCCAGGTGCAACGCAAAAAAAGAGAGTTCCCTTGTGGCACAGTAGGTTAAGGATCCAGCATTGTCACTGCAAGGGCCCAAGTCACTGCTGTGGCATGGGTGTGGACAGACAACTGTAAATAACTGTATAGATGATTAGATAGAGATGTTTGAAACTGATTGACTTAGTACCGTTGTCCTTGGCAAATGCAGGGGTCAGTGTTAATCAAGCATGAAATGAATGGTTTGACAGATGGCCTTTTAGATCCTTTACTAAGAGTCCAAGACTTTTTCTTTTCTTTCTTTCTTTTCTTTTTTTTTTTTTTTTTTTTTTTGCTGCATGCATGGGTGGCATATGAAAGTTCCTGGGCCAGGGATCTAATCCAAGATGCATCTGCGGCCTATACCATAGCTATGGCAACGCTGGATCTTTAACCTCCTGCGCTGGCCAGGGGCTCGAACAGCACTTCCATAGAGACAAGCCCACTGCACCATGGGGGGATCTCCCAGAGTCCATGACTTTTAAACCTGTGATAATTTCTAGTATTTGTAAAATAGATAAGGGGGACGTACTTAGGATTTTTGTCATGTTTTCTTTCTTTTGTCTTTGTAGGGACGTGCCTGCGGCACATGGAAGTTTCTGGGCCAAGGGTCATGTGCCAGCCTACGCCACAACCACAGCAATGCAACGACAGGCCTGAGCCTTATCTGTAACCTATGCCACAGCTCATGGCAACACCAGATCCTTAACCCACTGAGCAAGGCCAGGGATTGAACCCACATCCTCATGGATCCTAGTCGGGTTCATTACCACTGAGCCACAAAGGGAACTCACGGATTTTTATTTATTATTGCAACCAAAAAAAAAAAAAAAAAAAAATGGGAAAGGACAGATTTAAATAAGAGGTTGCTTTAGATGATGCATCAATTTTTGTAGTAGTTGTTATGCTCTGAGTAAAGAGTAGTGAATATAAAGATCTTTGAAAGCTGCCTGCCTGCATTGCTGAATTTTTATTTGTTGGAATTTTTTTTGTCCTTGCAGTGCAGTTTGAGGGCTCTTTGGGAAAGCTAACTGTCTCTAGTGTGAATAACCCTCGAAAAATGATTGATGCTGTTGTGACATCTCGGAGTGAGGATGATGTAAGTTTCTACAGAATTGTGTGTTTAAAAAAAGTCTGGGTCATCACTGCTTCTTTGAGGGTCACTGGGTTGGAATCAGGCATAGTGGAGTGTTCATAGTCTGACCTGGAGCTTTCCTAGGCACATCATGGTGTGCTGGGTTTCCACAGATGTGCTAACACCTTCATTCCAAAGGCATCCAGGAGTCTTTGAACTGGGTAACTCTAGCTGCAGACAGCATCAGCTATTTACTCCAGTTTTTAAAATTACTATTTTCTATGTGTTTTATAATTTTCCTGTGATATCTTTATCTTCTGCATTCTGCAGTTATCTTTACCTATGTATGAATTCAGTTTAATAGTTTATATGGATTGATTTAGGCAATTCTCTAACCTTTGTCCACATTAGTTTTGTTTTAGATTATTAATTTTCAAAGTCAAGATTCTCAATTGACAGAATGCTGTAAACCAACTATAATGGAAAAAAATAAAAATCATTTAAAAAAAGATTCTCAAACTATTGTCACAAATGAAATTACACTTGCAACACTCATTAAATTATTTCTAACATGGATAAAGAGTCCATATTGATTAGCCTTGTCTTTTTTTTAGGAGACAAAAGAAAAACAGGTTCGGGACAAAAGACGAAAAACCCTTGTCATAATTGAGAAAGTAAGTTTTAGAATTTCTTGCTATAGTTGGTTTCAGATAAGGAACTGTCAAATCTTTGTGTACACAGCAAGTAGAAAAGTGAACAGTCAGTGTTCTGTGATTTCAGTTAATGGATGTATTTGTGTAAAGTGCTTGTTGTGAATAGCTCACGCTAGAATAGAATGTGGTATGCTTCTGTGACCTAATGGAAAAAACACTGCAGTTAGTTAGAAGTACTGATTTTTTTGTCCAGGTTTGTTCAGTTAACAGCTGGGTGTTTTGGGGAGGGGAGAATGAGAATTTTAAAATGGCACTATTCTGCTTGTAACTTAATTGAGTCCATTAAGTCAGTTCACATGTATTAATTGGACATTTCCCTGAGTACTGGCCACTGTCCTAGGCACTAAGGAAAATGAGTTAGTATATAGACAGCTTGTGAAACACAGATACCATGTTTCAGGACCACAGAGCTTAGGGGTTAAGAGCACAGACTCTGGAAACGGGCTCAAATCATGTCTTTTCCATTTCTCACTGAATCTGTGACTTGAGACAAGTTGCGTAACCTTTCTGTGCTATCCTCAGTTTCTTCATCTGTAAAATGAAATGAAAATGAAATAATTCTCACGGGGCTGTGGTTAGTACTCAGTAAATGAGCACTCAGAAAGTGCTTAGAGCAGTGCCTGGTGCCCAGGAGTAAAATTAACTCCTACCATTTTCATAAACATGAGACATCACTGGGAGCAGTGTTACAGATTGTTTATGTTACAGTGCTATTGTTGCAGCTGGGAACTTCTGGATTAGAGGTCAAGGAGAGACAGAAGGATGTTTGAAGACGTTTTTAAGTTATTTTACTGTTTTTCTGGATTTGAAAGAGCCCCATTTTAGCTCTTAGTCTTAGTTACAATAAGTTTTCGCTCTTTTGCCTTTATCTGGGAATTCTAAACTGAAGTTGTTTATCTAATACTCTGTGATCCCAACCTCGCTTGCTGAGGTCTGCTTTGTCTCACTTAGACCTACAGTTTACTCCTTGATGTGGAGGATTATGAAAGGCGTTACCTCCTAAGTCTAGAGGAAGATAGACCTGCCCTGATGGATGAGAGAAAGCACAAAATTTGTAGCATGTATGACAACTTAAGGGGGAAATTGCCTGGACAAGAGAGGTAAGAGTGGTGCACTTTGGTGAAAATATGAGATTACCTGAACCCCTTCCTCCCAGCTTTATACCTTCTACCCTTTGGATCCCCTTTCTTATCTTAGTACAGTCACAGTCTTTCCTTTGGCCTGACTCAAGTGCCACCTCATATAAAACATTGCATAATTCCTTCCAGCCAGGAAAAAAAAAAATCTTACCCTGAATTCACGTATTCAGCAGGTACCTATTCAGTATCTCCTGGGACCTGTGCTAGGTGCTGGAGATGCAGGGGAGAACATTATTTCGGTTCTGTTGTTGAACGTACAGAGTGTTATCTTGCTTATGTTTATTAATATTCAATCTTGTCATCTTTATGTATTTTCTTTCCTACTAAGATGGAAAGTGTATTTATACCTCCTTGGGATTTCCATGTAACAGTTATTTCCCATGGAAACCAGTCAGTCTTCCAGTGGAGACTGAGCTCCTTAATATAACTTCTTCTCTGTATCTCTGTCATTTCTCTCCCACCCAGTATCTGGAACAGAATTTTGTTAATGGTAAATGCCCTATAAATCCCAAATATTTAATGATTGGAAAAGAACTGTGTCTCCTAGCCACTTCTCTTCTGTTTGCCCATGGAAGAGAACTGATGATTCTTCTGAGCCAGCAGCACATAGACAAAACAGAACATTAAAAAAAAAGCACCTTCTTGTTAACACACCTTTCCTAGTGTTGGGCTGACAGGGAACTTGTTGAAAAAATTTGAATTTATCCGTAAATTTGAGTGTTATGTAGCCATTAAAATGTGTGTAGTTAAAGTATCATTTACGTCATAGAAAAGGGTTTACAAGAATTTCTTGAGTGAAAAAAGTCAAGTAAAAAAACAAAAAGAAATCAAGTAACAAAGCCATGTGAATTATGTGGACTCTTTTTAAATAAAGATAAAACTATACAGTACATAGTAAAATGTCTTCAAAATGGTTAAGTGGTAATTAACTCAGATTTGAAATATTATTTCCTTTTTTCTTCCGTATATTTTCAGATTTTGCTGTTGTAAAACCATGTTATTTGTGTAGCTACCTAAAAGTTAATAAAGGAAATTAATGCATATAGTTTGATCAAGTTTTTTTTTTTGATACAGTTTTTGAAATGATTTTCAGTATTTGTGAAACCTGAAAAATTATTTTTGTTATTTGGTTGCGAGCTGGAGAAATAATTCTCACTGCTCTGTAGTACAGACAATTGTGAAGTGAAAATAAATGCAGTGTATTCATCAGTAACATGTAAAAGGAAAAGGGGGATTTTTTACACTGTTCTTGCTAAGTTAGCATTTTCCTTCTGCTGCAGGCCAAGCGATGACCACTTTGTACAGATCATGTGTATCCGAAAAGGGAAGAGAATGGTTGCCCGTATTCTCCCTTTCCTTTCCACAGAGCAAGCCGCTGACATTCTCATGACAACAGCCAGGAACCTCCCTTTCCTTATCAAGAAGGATGCACAAGATGAGGTGATCCACCACGTGTGGGACATCTTTCCTTTGGGTCTTCACAGTTGATAAGAGTCCACCTTTCTTTTCCTTCCCCTTTTCCTTTTTGTGTTTTGTCTAAGCATTCCTAAACATGAGGAAAGTGGTAATTCCATTGTATTTGACGTAAGTTAGGAAGCTGTGGTATAGTCTTAAAGTCCCGTGGTAATGCAGCAGGTTAAGGATCCAGTATTGCCACTGCAGCGGCTTGGGTCCCTGGCCTGGGAACTTCCACGTGTTGCAGGCGTGGCCAGAAAAAAAAAAAAGTAGTATTAAAAGTTCAAGGCAAGAAATCAATTAGGGTAACACAAAGGACCAGTATTATTAAGTGTGAGATTCAGAATAGTAGAATTTTTTGAGCGTGAACCTGAAAGAGTTGAAAATTATTCCTTCTGAAATAATAATAGAGTTGAAGGAATTTCTTCTTGATATTTTAGCATCTGCAGAAGAAATGCAGAGACGTTTAGGTGTCATCCTTGCAAAAATTGAAGTGAGTTGTAACAAGTAATTTTTTTTAAAGATTTCAAGAATGAAAAATGATGTGGAGGAAAGTTTTAAAAGGATCTGAAGTTTATTGCAGAAAGCAGAAGACAACTTACAGAATATAAATTGTTGTAGGGTCCTACTAGATAGAACAGAAACTATACTCAATCTCTTGGGACAGACCATGATAGAATAGTATATAAAAAAGAATGTAGGAGTTCCCATCGTGGCTCAGTGGTTAACAAACCCGACTAGCATCCATGAGGACGAGGGTTTGATCCCTGGCCTCACTCAGTGGGTTAAGGATCCAGCGTTGCCACGAGCTGTGGTGTAGGTCGCAGACGCAGCTCGATCCCACATTGCTGTGGCTCTAGTGTAGGCCAGCGGCTACAGCTCTGTTTGAACCCCTAGCCTAGGAATCTTCATATGCCACAGGCACGGCCCTATATAAACACACACACACAAAAAGTGTATATATATATATATATATATGTGTGTGTGTGTGTGTAGGTATGTATGTATGTATGACTGGGTCACTTCGCTATACAGCAAAAATTGGCACATTGAAAATCAACTATACTTTGGTTTTAAAAAATTGTAAGCAATGAGATAGGTATTCACCCATTACAATCACAGAAGTATTCATCAATGGAAACAAGTTTGGGAGAGCTTTATTCATTCAGAAAAAAAAAAAAAAAAAAAAAAAATTTCCACACTCTTAGCATATGGACATTCCTGGGCCAGGGATAGAATCCAAGCCAAAGCTGTCACCTATGCCGCACCTGTGGCAACACCAGATCCTCAACCCACTGTTCCAGGCCAGGGATCAAACCTGTGCTGCTGCAGAGACAAGGCTGGATTCTTTTCTTTTTTCTTTTTTTGGAGGGGCCACCCCGAGACATACGGAGTTCCCTGACCAGAAATTAGGTCCAAGCCACAGTCATGACCTAAGCTGCAGCTGCAGCAATGACAGATCCTTAACCCACTGTGCCGGGCAAGGGATCGAATCTCTGTCCCAGCGCTTCCAAGATGCTGCCAATCCCCTTGTGCCACAGCAGGAATTCCGACAAGGCCAGATCCTTAACCTGCTGCACCGCATCAAGAACTCTATCTTTCAGCAAACACTTAGCGAACACGTCTTATACCCAGCACTGCTTATGTCCTAGAAGTATAGCACCTAGTTGTAGGTGCTGAGAATTAAGAATCCAAAGATGCCTGTTTTATTGGAGCTTACCTGCTAGTAAGGAAAACTTGGTTAAATAGAGCGAGGCTAAGGTTCTACCTGTATGTGTTAAAAAGTGATGGACTACATTCTAAATACCATCTGTTTGAAGTAATGGCAGGTTCCAGGTCGGGCATAAAATGTACAAGAGAATCCTGGATTATCTTGTGTCCGAAAGCAAGGAAGCTAAAAGATTACTAGTTCCTGTGTAAAAGATGTGCAAACCAACTTGAAAGGGCCTCCTTTTGAACAGAATGGGGTTATTTGCATCAGAAGGAAAAGTTGTAGCAGTGGATTGAAATAGAGTAAATATATTTAATGAGTTCATAATGATATGAAAAAATATATTAATCTCCAGAGTTTTCTAGGCCATCAACTCATTATTCTGAAAATGGGTAAATAAAAAGAATCAAGCATTTATCTTGCCCCATTACAACTAAATGCCATTGAGACTAGAGAGTGGATAATAGATTTTCTTTATAGAAGAATATCAGCTAATAAATTCAAAAGAAATGATAAAATAGAAGGTTGCCATTTTACAGCTCCTAATGGAAAAGCAATTGATCTGGGCAGTAGCCATAACTGGTGCCCAGTTGATCTGGGCAGCAGCCGTTACTGGTGCCAGAAGCCTTAGGTGAAAGCTGCTGGGGAACTTCACAGTAGTTGGGTCAGATTGACAACACCCGAACCCACTGACGACTGTTAACACCTCTCAGGGGAGAACAACCAGACGCAGAAGCCGTAGAAAGCACACAACTCTCTCCATGAAGTTTTCTCACCCTCTACCACCCTGACCCCTCCATTGCACTTGAACTTAATCAGACCTCTAATTCTATCTAATTGCCAGGTTTTTGGGGAAAAAAACAGAGGATGGTGGAACCTGTTAGGTGGTACCACAGAGGTGCCTTTAGCCAGGGCCCAAGTATGGGACAAATGACCCAGTTTCTTCAACAAATAAATGTCATGAGAAAAGGAGATGGGCCGTGACAAAGGATTTGTTAACAGATTTGAAAAGCCTTACCAGCCAAAATGCAGTATGTATGGATCATATTTGAATCAAGATTAAAATAAACCAGCTGCAAGAAGACATTTTTGAGACAGTTGGACAAATTTGAATTTGGAGTAGATACTAAATGATGATTAAGGAGTTAAATTCTTTTAGGTACAATAATATTGAGAGATTTTATTAGATATACAAATGGAAGTATTTATGGATGAAATGATATGCTGTGGGAGGATCATAGATTCATAAGATCAAGAACCTGTTGATCGAATTGGTGTTGAAATTGGGTTATAGGTACATCGATTTCACTGTATTGTTCTTGGTACTTTAGTGTATGTTTAAAAATGCCTTAATTTTTCTTGGTTGTTTGTTTTTTTGTCTTTTTAGGGCCACACGTGGTATATGGAAGTGCCTGGGCTAGAAGTCAAATTGGAGCTGTAGCTGCCGGCCTATACCCCAGCCACAGCAACTCAGGATCCGAGCCACATCTGCAGTCTACACCACAGCTCACAGCAACACTGGATCCTTAACCCACTGAATGAAGCCAGGGATCAAACCCAAGTCCTCATGGATACTAGTTGGGTTCGTTACCTGGGCCATGACGGGAACTCCCAAAATGCCTTAATTTTTTAAGCTTTGTTTATTTAGAGTAGTAGATCACAAGGACTCTACTCTCCATCCTTGGATGCTGTTTAAAGTCACTTTTTATACCAGGGGCATTAAGTGCTGAAAGCAGTCTTGATTTCCGTTCAAGTGGTTTGTTGGTGGCTCTGAATTTTAACTTCCCGGTCTGGACCTTAAGGCAAAGCAGAATGAGTGGAGTAGCAGGCTGGGATCCATGGCCTTGGATTCTGGTTCTAGCTTTGTAACCAAACACCGAGTTTCTGATCACTTAGCTTCTCTGATAATCCATAGAATAGATTAATTAGTTCTCCATTTCCTCATTGAGCTTTTATAAAGATAAAAGAAGGTAATTAAGTCTGCAGACACTTCTCTGTAACTCTTTAGCACTCAGAATTTTCTTATGTTAGAGCGCTTCTCACAGTATTTTGAAGT
Source organism: Sus scrofa (assembly GCF_054392235.1). Taxonomy (NCBI): domain Eukaryota; kingdom Metazoa; phylum Chordata; class Mammalia; order Artiodactyla; family Suidae; genus Sus; species Sus scrofa. Next base: position 11,903,464 of record NC_139384.1, read on the forward strand.
TGCCACTTCACTCATGGCTTCTCCTTTGTACTTTAGATCCCTGAGCATCTGTCCTGTTTACCATTTGTTTTTAGCCCATGGTGCCTGGCACATTGTAAGCCTCTGAATATTTGTGGAATGCTTGTGAATGTTTTATCATGAATCTTGGTTTGGGTTTGAGAACTGATTTTATTTACACCTTTAGTTCACACAAGTCATGATGTTTCCTATGTAAATTGAGTTGAAAATGTTCTCAGTGGAAACCATAGACTCTGTTCTTAGGGCACTAGTAGTGTCTGCTAGACCTGTCAGCCCTGGTCAGTCTTGCTTCGGGCAGCTGAGCATAAGCTGGGTGCCCTTCCGTGCATGCCCACTGATGGCGTGTGACTGAAGTAACAGTTGCCGGGATGTAATGTGCTTTTTTCCCCCTTTTGATAGGTGCTGCCATGCTTATTGAGTCCCTTCTCTCTCCTCCTCTATCATCTTCCATCAGTGACTGTCACCAGCCTTCTGCAACAGCTAATGAACCTACCTCAGAGTGCAGCCGCGCCAGCACCTGCCAGCCCCCACCTCACTGCTGTGCTCCAGAACAAGGTGGTCTTGCCCTTCTGTGTCCATGAACTTTATGAGGATTCTAAATGTAAATTATGGGTGAAAATAAGGGCTGCCGTGGCAGTTGTTTTCCTTCAGCCAGGAGTTACATTGAGCTCGTAGTGACAACAGCTAGAAATAACAGTGGTTTCAACAAAATAGAACTTCCTATGTCATGTGGAGTAAATCTGGTGTGGTGACTCCGAGGTATTGGGCAAGCAGGCTCCTTCAGTTTCACTGCTTTGCCATCCTTAGCAGTGGCTGCCAGACTCGTGACCTGTCACGGTCCACAGTGGTTGTGGAAGTCAGGGCTCCACTTCGCCTTAGGGAAGAGGTGTGGTTAGAGACCCAAAAGATGTGGAGTAGCTGTCTCTCCTTCCTTGGACTTTTTCCAGGAGCTCTGATCACCAACTCCTACTTTCCCTCAGTGGCGAGGTCTTAGTTGTGGGCCACATCTAACTGCAGGGAAGGCTGGAACAGATTCATTTATATCAGATTAAAGGTCCAGAGACCCAGGGAGAGCGTAATACAGAAGAAAAGCATGAGCTTTTAGGCAGAGCAGGTTTCCACTCCTTGTCTCCCCCTCCTGGGTGTGTGACCCTGAATAGCTGATTTCACTTTGCTGAGCTGATGTGTAAAGTGGAGGTGATAACGTCGACCTCAGAGTTGTCCTGTTACTTAGATGAGAAAAGAGCCGTGAGCCGTTCAGGGTAATGCCGGCTTCGTAGTGGGCCCTCGTTGAGAGCCGTGTTAGAGCAGAGGGAAAAGTAGACCCAAGCCCTCTTTCTTCTTGCACCCGAAAGCCTGCCGAAAGCATGGCTCCGAAAGGCAGTTAGTACCTCAGAGGCTGAGAGGGCTGACGCTGCCTTGGGGAACTTAAGACAGGGGTTCTGGGTGCTTAGTTATGTGTTTTCATGTTATTTGGTCTTTCAGCTTTAATTGTGATGAAGGTAGTAGAGGGAGTTCCTGTCGTGGCTCAGTGGTAACAAACCCAACTACTAGTATCCATGCGGACTCGGGTTCAATCCCTGGTCTCATTTGGTGGGTTTAGGATCCGTCATTGCCGTGAGCTGTGGTATAGGTCACAGATGTGGTTTGGATCCTGCTTTGCTGTCTCTGTGGCGTAGGCTGGCAGCTGCAGTTCTGATTTGACCCCTAGCCTGGGAACTTCCATATGTCTCAGGTGTGGCCCTAAAAGCCAAAAAAAAGCATGAAGTCAGAAAAGATTATGTAGCCTGTTGTTTTTTGACAATGATATGAAGGGAACTTTTAGGGAAAGGCAAGGTTATCCTCTGTGAGGTGAACTCAGAAAAGAGGGATGGAATCCCAGAATATCCCCAGCTTCTCTTTATGGTCCATTAACACTGTGAGTCATCTATTTAACCTAATAATTGTCCATATTTGTATTTTCACTCTGTGCCCGTCAGACTACCTGTTTCCTTCTGTTACTGTTCACTGAATAAAACAAATCCTTCTGTACTTCAGTCTCTACAGAATGTTGCTACATTTTAATAATCCTAGATACTGTGGATATATCTGTTTATTCTTTCTCTCTTTTTATTAATTACTCTCAACATTCTCTCTAAGCCTTTATATTTCCAGATAGGTGTGTCCTTTTTTTTTTTTGTCTTTTTGTCTTTTCTAGGGCCACACCCACAGCATATGGAGGTTCCCAGGCTAGGGGTCTAATCGGAGCTGTAGCCCTACACCACAGATCATGGCAATGCAGGATCCTTAACCCACTGAGCGAGGCCAGGAATAGAACCCGAAACCTCATGGTTCCTAGTCAGATTTGTTAACCACTGAGCCACAACAGGAACTCCAGGTATGTCCTTTTTAAAGGAATTGTCTCTTTATACTCTCATCACTCCAGTTACCTCTATTTATATGTTTTCCCACAGGCCTTAACACCTTTTTTCTTAATTCAAGTTCTATTTAATGTTTTTTATTCTATGAATTTTAATTTTCTGTATCAAAGTTTGTCTTCATGTAACTTTCCATTTTAATCCATTTTTGTTCTAGTAAATAGGGGAAAAAGCTAAACCCCCACATTATCCATGGCAGGAAAAAATCTTCCCGTCTCGGGGTGGGGTGGGGGAGAGTCCTTGGCACGGGGACCTCCTTGCCGCATTGAGGGTGCTTGTGGCTGTGCCGCGAGAAAGATACGGCCTCTCAGCTCTGGCTGTTTCACAGAGCAGCACCCTGAAGGGTGTTGGTCTCTTCCCCGTCCAAGGCCAGGGTCCCCTCAGCGCGGTGCAGGCTTGTCTGACCCTCTCTCTCCTCTCGTAGTTTGGCCTGTCACTGCTCCTCGTCATCCTGAGCCGTGGGGAGGACCTACAGAGTTCAGACCCCGCTTCAGAATCCACGCAAAACAGCCAGTGGTCAGTCTGGGCTACGTTTCTTCTTTTATTTTAAGTTCTTGTAGGTACTTTTTCATTCTTTTTCTTACATTGTTATTACCGGTTTTCCCTGTCAGGACGGAGGTGATGTTCATGGCAACCCGAGAACTTCTGCGGATTCCCCAGGCAGCCCTGGCCAAGCCGATCTCTATACCCACAAACCTAGTATCCCTCTTTTCTCGTTATGTTGACCGACAGAAACTGAACTTGCTGGAGACAAAACTGCAGTAAGTTTGAAACAGGAAAGTTCCACATCTCCCTGAAGTTGGCCCTTGAGAAGTTATGTTGAGGAGGTCGGGGGGCGTGAAACTGAATTTGGGGGAAGAGCTTAAAGACTTACAGCAAATACGTGAGTGTCGACTAGCTATAGAACACTGTACTGGGTACAGCAGAACCCTCATCGGTGAATAAATGCGAAGGGTAGAAGTGTCTTAGGTATTTTGTTATGAGAATTATTCATGCAAGGATGTAACTCAAAGGACCGCCTTCTGTTTTAACTCATTCATACAGGTCTTCTTTCTCTCTCTTTATACCTAGGCTAGTTCAGGGGATACGGTAAAGATCTCCACATGCGTCCTGTACCTCCTCTTGGCTGCCACCTGCACTGCTGCCATCGCCAATGGAGTGTTGTTTTTAATGAGGGAGGGAAGGTAGCTTATTCCCCAGAGCATCTTGTGGGACCCATTCCTGTTCACAGGGTTGTCTCTGAGTGCCAGGTATTGCCCCACTGCTCTGAGATCTGGCTGGGTGATACTTCTGCTGGTTTCTTTTTACCTTCTGTGTTACAATTCTGCATGTCCTACTTTTCCTCAATTCTTCTCAATTTCGCATTTTCTTTGCCCTAGAGACACAAATATAATCTCTCCCTTTGTCCTACCACCACTACTCCAGTTCAGAATAGATTGTAGTCTGCCAAAGGGTTCCTTCCCTCATCCTATCGCAGTCTGTTTTTATTGCCCCATATTAACATGCCCATAGGAGAGCCAGTTGAGTAGAAATCAATATAGATATGCACACGCACCCTATATATACATTTATGTGGTCTCCAGAGGATCCTTAAAGAAGGAGTTTTAGATTGAGAACTATTTAGTTGACACATCCCTTTTCTAACCACAAACCAGCTGATGTATTTTTAATCTGTTTCTCGTCCATCTTGTAATGAATTTGGTGGGTTCTTCTTGTTTTAATATAAATATAGGGTATGCAGCACGTTTAATAAAATCAGAATTCTTAATTGGCCGATGCCCAGCTCTAGGCTGAGAAGTCCTTTATCTTTTCCCCCACTTGTATTTCCTTTTTTCTGTCCACCTCAGTGGAAACAGCACACGGTTAAGCCTTTTCCTGCTACAACTACAGTGTACTTGAGCCTGTCCCCTCAGGGACATGGAGGATTGCCAGAGATGATCCGAACTTAGAGCCTGCTTCCACAGTGTGGCTTTTGCACACTTCCTCTGTCTTCCTGAAACTACTTCAGTAAGCCATGCCGTTCCTTCTCTCTTCCCTGTTTTTATTTGGTGTTGTGGGTAGAAGCCCCAGACCTAACCATGGAAGCTAAGTTCGGCCCACCTTGCTCTTCAGTCTTCTCCACACTGTGGGCAGAAGCGCCGTCCTTGCTACTTCATCTCACCCAGGTCCCATTCCAGGCAGCCAGGGCCTGGGTTTGAATTCTAGCGGGGACAGCCTGCCATCATCCTTTCCACTCACCCTCTCCCGTTCAGCAGTCAGCCAGGTTAAGGGGTTTGGTCCCTAGTGGTTACAGCCCTCAAGGAAATGAAATCTGAATTAACTCTACATGACTGTCCTTGATACACATTCTGCTGTTCTCACCTTTTCGAATGTAGTAGGGGGACAGGTCATGATGTTTGAAGAGAAGAAGCATTTTGCACATACACGTGTTGTACAACAGTAAACTCCTCCGTTGTAACCAGCCGTCACGTCTCCATCTCCATCTCTTCCCGTTCTGTAGCCCCGGCTCCACCAGCTGTTCCCCCTTGGCGTTGCCGAGCTTCCCCACGCGGTTAGCTACTGACTCTTTCCACTCTGCGCCTTTCCTCCCTTCCCCTCACAACTGATCAAGTGAAGACTTGGTTATTATTTCTTCCTTTATGTGCTTTATTTTTTTTGTTTGGTTCTAATTAATAAAAATTAAAGTTTCTAAATTTACATTTTTATAGGGTATTGTAAATAAAAACAAATTGTATACTTGAAAAAAATGTGTGCCTACTTTTCTGCTTGTTACTTCTAAACAGACTTTTCAGTGTGTTTCCAGCATGTTTAGCTAGACTGGCAAACCTCTTGGTATTGGGGGTTAGTAAGGCTATTATGACCTGATGTTTTTACCTTTTTTATTTTGTCGTAAGAGAGGAAAGATCTTAGGTGTACAGGATAACTTTCCTTTAAAAATCTAGGTTCCCCCACACATAGGCTTTTAACTACAAAACAGAATTGTAAGTTTCAGTAGACACACTACAGTTGATCTTCTTCATCTCCAGGCATATGAGACTTTTTTAAGGAACTTCACATAGCACAGTAGGGCCTTAAGCTGCCTTCATGGTTAGTATTTCCTTACCTCTCACATCTCTTCAAAGGAGGTGGTTCATTGTAGTAAATTCATGTTAACTATTTCAAATGTGAGTGTGGATTTTGCTCTAAAATGCTCATTAAAAGATTGGGTTCTCTCTTCCTTTCTTCACCCTTGTGGTGTGTGCCATCGACTCTTCCCTTCTGTGTCTTCTCCAAGTCTCACCAGAGACTTGCAGGATCAAGTGATACCCGACCAAGAAACAAAAGCAGGTCTTCCCATTCCCCCGTAGGTTCTCCTGCAAACTGGTCCTAGTGTCAAGTACAACTCCAAGAGGAGCCATCAGAGAAGAACCAGGCTGGGTCTACAGGGACTCACACATGAGAGGCACACATACTGATGTTCTGTCAAGGTCACTAGCACCTGACTGTATCAGGCTGAAAGCATCACCACTATCTGGGTAATTGGGCATGTTTTATTCGGAAGATGATTTTTTTTTTCCTTTGTTTCTATGCTTCTGCACTAATAGGTTGGTTCAGTAGTAAATATTTGAAAGCTTTTGTTGGGGAGGGGGGATTTCAAACAATTAGAGAAGGCAGAACAAGTTAAAAATGAGGGAGGAGGAGTTCCCGTCGTGGCGCAGTGGTTAACGAATCCGACTAGGAACCATGAGGTTGCGGGTTCGGTCCCTGCCCTTGCTCAGTGGGTTAACGATCTGGCGTTGCCGTGAACTGTGGTGTAGGTTGCAGACGCGGCTCGGATCCTGAGTTGCTGTGGCTCTGGCGTAGGCCGGTGGCTACAGATCCGATTCAACCCCTAGCCTGGGAACCTCCATATGCCGCGGGAGCGGCCCAAGAAATAGTAACAACAACAACAACAACAAAAAGACAAAAGACAAAAAAAAAAAAAAATGAGGGAGGAGATAATTCAACATTACTGGATGCCTACTCACATAAAGTGCAGTTTTTCCTGGTGAGCAGACAGGCTTCTTGAGGGGAAGTAGGTAGCACAATGGTGAGCAGCAGAGCAGGAGGCTCAATCAGGATATGCTTAATGCTATGAGGGAATGACGGTCTTCTGGTAAAAGATTCATTCTCACCACTTATGTGAAAGAGCAGAGGTCTCAATTGATAGCTCTGCTGTGTTAGGATAGACCCAGCCCAGTGGTGCCCTTTCATCCCCAGAAGACTAGATTCAGAATGAAAGGAGTGAGATGCTGTGGTCCAGCATCTAAGGTGTGAGGGAGCCGAAGTCCCTGGATAGCTGGTTATTGGTGAGGTTTATGAGCTCTGCTCCTCTTTAGATTACAGTCTCCACTACGGTTTGAGGAAATGTCCAGAAAACATCAGTATTACATTTCTTGTGAGAAGAAAACCAAGTTTAAGACGTCCTTACAATAACTACCAGCTGGGTTTTGAATCATGTGGTAAATACCAGATACTACATTTTGGTCTTTAAAAAGTTGTTCTAAGACTCAACCAATGAGAGCAGCATTAACCTCCTGACTAATTATATGTGAAAGATAGAATATGCACTAAAATAATTTATAACAACATAGCACAGAATTCAAAACTGACATCAGGAGTTCCTGGCATTGTTCACTGGGTCAGAGATCTGGCATTGCTGCAAGTGTAGGTCGCAGATAAGCCTCGGATCCAAGTGTCACCATGGCTGTGGCACAGGCCTTCAGCTGCAGCTCTGATTTGACCCCTAGCCCAGGAACTTCCATATGCCGCAGGTGCAGCCATAAAAAGAAAGCAAGAAAACATTACATCCATGTATGTAACCTCTTTGTATGAGAAAAAGAAGACCCTGATAGGTAATAAATAAGAGATTCATTAATAGTATTTTTCGGGAAAAAATGGAAGTGAATGTTAAGTTCACTAGTAATCAGAGAAATAGAAAATATTTTTAACCTATCAAATGACCAAAAACTTGAAAGAATGCTAGTGAGAAGTTGGGGCTATCACGCACTCTGGTGGGGTAAATGTCTACGTTCCTGGGAAGTGCTTTGGCAATATAAAGAGCTTCAGAACTAGGAGTTCCCGTCATGGCTCAGCGGAAACAAATCTGACTAGCATCCCTGAAGACTCAGGTTCGAGCCCTGGCCACACTCTGTGGGTTAAGGATTCAGTGTTACGGTGAGCTGTAGTGTAGGTCGCAAAAGTGCCTCAGATCTGGCGTGGCTGTGGCTGTGGCGTAGGCCAGCCCCTACAGCTCCAATTCAACCCCTAGCCTGGGAACCTTCACATGTCACAGGAGTGGCCCTAAAAAGACAAAAAAAAAAAAAAAAAAAAAAAGCTTCAGAACTATTCATATTGACTTATTAATTTGGCTTTAGAAATCTAAGGAAAGATTCTTAAGTAATTATACTTAGTACAGCATTATTTATAAAAGAAAAATTAGGAATAACCCATGTGTCCAACACCACACTAATGGTTAAGTAAATGTTAATCTGGGCCATGAACAACTAGAATATTAAATCATGGGAAGTGCTTATGATAGAGTCTGGGGAAAAGTGGAAAGCGTATATGATTCGAATTCAGTTTTTTTGTTTCTTGTTTTTTGGGTTTTTTTTTTTTTTTTTTTTTTGTGGTTTCTTTATGGCTGCTCCTGCAGCATATGGAGGTTCCCAGGCTAGGAGTCAAATTGGAGCTGTAGCTGCTGGCCTACACCACAGCCACAGCACACAGGATCCAAGCTGCATCTGCAACCTACACCACAGCTCATGGCAACACCGGATCTTTAACCCACTGAGAGAGGCCACGGATCGAACCTGTGACCTCATGGATGTTAGGTTCGTTTCTGCTGAGCCACAATGGGAACTCCTGAATTCAGTTGCCCCTCGGGATCCGAGCCCCATCTGCAACCTATACCACAGCTCAGGGGAACGCCAGATCCTTAACCCACTGAGCAAAGCCAGGGATTGAAGCTGCAACCTCATGGTTCCTAGTCAGATTCGTTAACCACTGAGCCACGACAGGAACTCCCTGCTTTTTTAATTTAATTCAGATCACTGGATGCCATCCACCATCTACTTTTGGAGAACAATAAAGTCCAGTGTGTGAAAAGTAGAAGCCGGAGATTGAAGGCATCTTTAACTTTTCTTCACCCAGCTATGTTTAAGTATATTGATATTGTGATCCTTAAGAAATTAATATGTCGGACCTTCTGTATGCAAAGCCCATTTCAAACTGCATTGTCACCATTTTAGCACAGCAACCCCTTGGCCAGGAACTTGATAAAAGTAAATCAGAGAAGCACTTGCTGATGTCCAGCATTCCTCCAGGTACAGAGGTGACAAAACAGATGCTCTGCTCTGGTGCTGCTTACAGTCTGAGGGGCTGGATGGTGATTAAGTGCTAAGAAGAGAGCAAATACAGGTAAAGGAATGAAGAGTGATGGAGGATTTGTGCTTTAGATAGAGGCCAGGAAAGGCCTTGAGGAACATGTGACATCCTAATTAATGAGAAGAGAGCCATGCAAAGGCTCAGGAGGGCATCCCAAGCCAGAAGAAGGCGATGGCCTCTCTCCTTGAGATGAGAATGAGTGAGGAGTTCGAGGGGCCACAGCAGGTAAACACTGCTGGAGTGAAGGCAGAGTGACCACATGGGGCCTTGAAGGGAATTATGCTTATTATAGCAGGAAGATTTTGCAGAGTTTTTTGGGGGAGAAGTGAGGCGGGGTTTTTTAGAGCCACACCTGTGGCATATGGAAGTTTCCAGGCTAGGGGTCAAATCAGAGCTGCAGCTGCAGGCCTATGCCATAGCCATAGGATCTGAGCAGCATCTGCAGTCTATGCCACATCTTGCAGCAACGCCATGTCCTTAACCCACTGAGCAAGGCCAGGGATGGAACCCGCGTCTTCATGGATACTAGTCGGGTTCTTAACCTGCTGAGCCACAATGGAAACTGCCTTTGCAGACTTTTTAAGGAAAAGGTACAAAACAAAACATCTGATTTATGCCTTTTCTTTTCCTTTTTTGGCCACACCTGAGGCATATGGAGGTTCCTGGGCCAGCGATTGAATCCAAGCCACAGTTGCAATCTATACTGCATCAATACTGGATCCTTAACCCACTGCACTGGGCTGGGAGTCAAACCCAAGCTACCATAGAGACGATGCCAGATTCTTAAGCTGCTGTGTCACAATGGGAACTCCCTGATATATACTTTTAAAAGTCACTTTGGGGGTAGGAGGATAAATTAGGAGTTTGGGGAGTTCCCTGGTGGCCTAGCAGTTAAGGATCCAGTATTGTCACTGCTGTGGCTTGGGACTGACCCATGGCCCAGGAATTTCTGCATGCTGTGGGCATGGCTGAAAAAAAAGAGTTTGGGCTTAACAGGTACACACTACTATATGTAAAATAGATTAAAAAAAAAAACAAAAAAAAAACAAGGACCTCCTGAATAGCATAGGGAACTATATACAAAATTTGTAATAATCTATATGAAAAAAGACTCTGAAAAAGAATATATATATATATATTTATATATATATAAAACTGAATGACTTTGCTGAAGACCTGAAACTAACACAACACTGCAAGTCAACTAAACTTCAATTTTTAAAAATTGCTTCAATTTTTTTTTTTTTTTTTTTGTCTTTTGTCTTTTTGTCTGTTGTTGTTGATGTTGTTGTTGCTGTTGTTGCTATATCTTGGGCCGTTCCCGCGGCATATGGAGGTTCCCAGGCTAGGGGTCTAATCGGAGCTGTAGCCACCGGCCTACGCCAGAGCTACAGCAACGCGGGATCCGAGCTGCGTCTGCAACCTACACCACAGCTCACGGCAACGCCGGATCGTTAACCCACTGAGCAAGGGCAGGGACCGAACCCGCAACCTCATGGTTCCTAGTCGGATTCGTTAACCACTGCGCCACGACGGGAACTCCAAAAAAAAAAAAATTGCTTCAATTTTAAAAGGAAATAGGTGAGAGAAGAGGCCACTTTGGAGAAGGCCTCACAACACTATTCCCAGTCTACAGAATGAGGAGACGGAGCCTTTATTTTTATATTTATTTATTTGCTTATTTATTTTAGGGCCACACCCTCAGCATATGGAAGTTCCCAGGCTAGGGGTCAAATCAGAACTGTAGCTGCCAGCCTACACCACGGCCACAGCAATGCAGGATCCAAGCCACGTCTGCGACCTACACCACAGCTGACGGCAACACCGAATCTTAACCCACTGAGTGAAGCCAGGGGTCAGTGGAACCCACATCCTTGGGGATACTAGTTGGGTTCATTTCCTGCTGTGCCACAACGGGAACTCTCAAGACTGAGCCTTTAAAAGGCAAAATAACCAAGGGAATAATTTTTCCTTAGATTCAAACCAGAGGTTACCTTTTTAGGGGGAGTGGTTTGGAGAATGGGATTGATATAAAGATAAGGGAAAGTCCAGTATACATTTCCTAAGTGGAGTGGTGTATTGATGGGTATTCATTTCACTCTTGTGTGTCATACTCTATGTATCATGTATTCTGCTCTGTGTATGTTATGGGCTGAATTGTGTCTCTCAAAACTTTAAAAGGAAAAAAAAAAAAAAAGGAGTTCTTGCTGCAGCTCAGCAGAAACGAATCCGACTAGGATGTGGCTGTGGCTGTGGTATAGGCTGGCAACTGTAGCTCTGATTCAGCCCCTAGCCTGGGAACCTCCATATGCCACAGGTGCGGCCCCCCAGAAAAACTTAAGTTAAGGAGTTCCCTTGTGGTGCAGTGGGTTAAGCATCTGGCATTGTCACTGCAGTGGCTTGAGTTGCTGCTGTGGTGTGGGTTCAATCCCTGACCCAGGAACTTCCATATGCTGTGGGTGAAGCAAAAATAAAAATAAGGTGAAATCCTAACCCCCAATACCTCAGCACGTGACTGTATTTGGAGACAGTGCCTTGAAGAGGCATTAAGTTAAAATGAGGTCATTAGGATGGGTTCGAATCCAACATGACTGGTGACTTACAAGAAGTGGCGATGAGACCCAGACACAGAGAGATCATGTGAAGATATCAGAAGAAGACAACCATCTAGTCAACACCTCAGAAGAGGAGTTCCCCACTGTGGCTCAGCAGATCAAGAACCCAACTAGTATCCATGAGGATGCAGGTTTGATCCCTGGCCTCACTCAGTGGGTTAAGGATCCATTTGCAGCAAGCTGTGTCAGATGCTTGGATCCAGCATTGCTGTGGCTACAGCAAAGTAGGCCAGCAGTTGCAGCTCCAATTAGACCCCTAGCCTGGGAACATCCATATGCCATGGGTACAGCCCTAAAAAGACAAAAAAAAAAGAAAAAGAAAAAGAAAAAAAGAAAGGGAATTTCCTTTTGTTCTTCCTCCTTCCCTCTTCTTGCTGCCTAGAATGCAGTTGTAATGACTGGAGCTCCAGCAGCCCCCTTAGAGCAACAATCTCAACAATAGTAACAATGCACAGTGGAGGAGAAAGAAGGAGGCTGGGTCTCAGAAGACTTCAGTGAGCTGCCATACCAACCCTGAGTTGCCTACCTCTGGATTTCTTTTCAAAATGTGAGAATAACACTCCTATGTGTTTAAACCAACACAAATCGGGCCTCTGTTATTTGGAAATAATGGTCTTTTGGGGCCACACGTGAGACATATGGAAATTCCCAGGCCAGCCTACGCCACAGCCACAGCAATGTGGGATCCGAGCAAGTCTGTGACCTACACTGCACCTCAAGTCAATGCTGAGTCTTTAACCCACTGAGCAAGGCCAGGGATCAAACCTGCATCCTCATGGATACTAGTCGAGTTCTTAACCTACTGAGCCACAACAGGAATTCTGACAAAGGATTTTTTTCTTTCCAGTCATCTGATATTAGAGTTCATTAAGTGCTACAGGGGAAAGATTTTTTGAATAATCTTTTTTAGACAAATAACAACATCATTTTATCTTTAAGAAGCCCTTAGATGGTAAGCATGTAGACGAAAGCTAAGATTTATTGGGTAAAACTTCTCAAAGAAATTATAATTGTTATAAAGACTATCTTTGTAAGTGACAATCCAGTAAATTCAAAACTGGTTGCATATTCCTAAGTATTTCAGCTTTTTTCTAATTTTATTTTGTCTGAAAATATAGTTGATTTACAATGCTGTGCCAGTTTCTGCTGTACGGCAACGTGATTTAGTTATATACATACATACATACATATATTCTTTTTTTTACATTCTTTTTCATCATGGTCTATCCCAGGAGATTGGATATTGTTTCCTGTGCTATTACCGTAGGACCTTGTTGTTTATCCATTCTATATATAATAGTTTGCATCTACTAACCCCAAACCCTCCCCATCCCCCTTGGCAACCACAAGTCTGTTTTCTATGTCTGTGAGTCTGTTTCCGATTTGTAGATAGAGTTATTTGTGCTATACTTTAGATTCCACATGTAAGTGATATCATATGGTATTTGTCTCTCTCTTTCTGACTTACTTCACTTAGTATGAGAATCTCTAGTTGCATCCATGTTGGCGAGAATGACATTATTTTGTTATTTTTATGCCTGAGTAATATTCCATTATCAATAGGTACTATATCTTCTTTATCCATGCCTCTGTTGATTGACATTTAGTTTGTCTCTATGTCTTGGCTGTTGTGAATAGTGCTGCTATGAACATAGGAGTGCTTTAATAGGGGGTGCATTATAGTTTTGTCTGGATATATGCCCAGGAGTGGGATTGCTGGATCACTGAATAATCTTTTTTAAAATTTACTACAAATTTGTGGTAATTCTTCACACCCACAGCCTCCTTTTTCTCTGAAGTGCAACACATGATTATTTGGTGTGAAACAGGAGGGTTTGTGTAGCCTAAAGAGAGTGGTTACAATGTTGGTATGGGGGAGGAACAGGAACAGGGGTAGTCTAGTGATACTTTTTTAAAATATAAGAAACTGATTCTGGAGTTTCTGTTGTGGCTCGGTGGAAATGAGTCTGACTAGTATCCATGAGGATGCAGGTTTGATCCCTGCCCTTGCTCAGGGGGTTAAGGAGCCAGCATTGCTGTGAGCTGTGGTGTAAGTCACAGATGTGGCTTGGATCCCTCATTGCTGTGGCCGTTGTGTAGGTCAGCAGCTGTAGCTCGATTCAGTCCCTAGCTTGGGAACCTCCATATTCGGTGGGTGCAGCCCTAAAAATGCACAAAAGCAAAAATGAAAAACTAATTCTATTTTCTGTTATCAAATTTAACCTAAACCTCAATTTATTATGTTGATGACACCTAATTTAACTATTTGAATTGTTTGTTGTTAAGGAAAAAAAAAAATTCCAAGGCAGCAGTAGCATAAAGTCTGCCAGTGCCGAAGGAAGGCCTGTTCCTATCTGCTATGCCTAGCTGAAGGCACAGACTTCACTTGTTTGAACCTTAATTTCTCTCTCTGTAAAAGGGATGGTAAAACATCTGGGATTGTGACAAAGAAAAAATAAAATTACTTTTGCAAAAGTGCTTTACACTCAATAAAAGCTGATACTCCCTCAGTTTATGAATCCCTTTCTACCTCATATAAAGTTCAAATACTTCTAGGCTTGTCATACCCTCAAGAAAGACATGTAGATCCTACTTGGATGAGTTATATTGTGCTGCAAAGATAGTCTTGCGTAATTTGGAGTTCCCTTGTGGCACAGAGGATTAAGGGTCCACCGTTGTCACTGCAGTGGCTCAGGTCCCTGCCATGACATGGGTTTGATCCCAGGCCCAGGAACTTCTGCATGCCATGAGCCTGGCCAAAAAACAAACAAACAAAAAAGATAGACTTGAATGATTAATAATTACAGTAAGCATTTATTGATTATTTGCCATATGCCAGGCACATTTCACGCATTTTCATTTAACCCTTCTCCAAAACCTTGAGAAATAGATGCTGTTAATATGATCATAAGGAAACTGGGTGAGTTTGAGTAAACAACACAGGATTGCATTCGCTGAGCAAAAGCAGGATTTGAACTCCAGCGGTCAGGGTCCTGAGACAGAGTAATCAATCACTACCCTCTGGTGCCTATCCGCCAGTAATGCCTTCTGCTAGGAGGCAAGAGACATGATTTTTCCCAATTAGCATGCAGCTCCTCTTTTGAAATTTCCCAATTACTCCCTGTGTGACTGTCTACAAAATACACACAGAATGTGGTCCCTGCTCTCTAGAAGCGACCGTTCCCCTCATAAGCCACGAGAGGAGGGTTGAATTATCTCCCCCGAGGCCCTGTTGGAGACCTTGTTCTGATGTACCAGAGTTTCCCACCTCACTTCCATGTCTTCCTAGTTTCCATGAATTTCATCATCCTGCTGCACAGGCTTAAACACAAGAGGACGATCAAAGAGATAGCATGTGGCTCTTGCTCCAGGACAAAGGAGACAGCCAGCAAGGGACCCCGGGCAGACGACTCCTTGCTGACCACAGAGATGGAGTTCATCCCCCCAAGCACTTTTCCACTGCTCACAGCAGTACCTGGAAATAACAGGCTTTAGGAGGTGTTTGGGGCAGACTCACAGGCATGGAGACCAGACTTGGGGTTGACTAGAGGGAGGAGGAAGGAGTGGGGTGGCGGGGAGGTTGGGGTTAGAAGATGCAAACTATTACATTTAGAATGGATAAGCGATGAGGTTCTGCTGTACAGCACAGAGAAATATATCCAATCTTTTGTGATAGAAGATACTATGAGGAAAAGAATATATGTATATAAAAACCGGGTCACTCTGCTGTACAGCAGAAATTGACAGAACATGGTAAATCAACCACAATAAAAATTTTTCTTGAAAAAAGAATTGTTTGGAATTCCCTTCGAGGCTTAGCAGTTAACAAACCCGACTAGGATCCATGAGGATTTGGATCTGACCCCTGGCCTTGTTCAGTGGGTTGAGGATCCGGCGTTGCCATGAGCTGTGGTGTAGATTGCAGATGCGGCTCAGATCCCACGTTGCTGTGGCTGTGGCATGGGCAGGCGGCTGCAGCTCCAGTTCGACCCCTAGCCTGGGGACTTCCATATGCTGTTGGGTGCGGTCCTAAAAAAAGCAAAAAAATAAAAGATAAAAGTAAAAAAAGAATCATTGGGGAAAGCATGAATGAGTGATGATACCTGCAGGGCCTCTCTGACCATTAACACGCTGTCACCAGGTATAGTGTCAACCTACCAGGTGTCTGGTCTGCTGTTTCTTCATGCAGGACCACATAATGAAGGTCCTGCTCCGAGGAAAACCTGGTTTAATATCTCACCGTTAAGGTCCCTCATTAGGAGGAGAAGAGATTTACACTTCCACATTCATCGCAATATTATTCACAATAGCCAAGACATGGGAACAACCTACGTGTGTGGCAAGGGAAGAATGGATGAAGAAAGCATCTCCTACACATAACGACTATTTTTCAGCCATAAGAACGAAGGAAATCCTGCCGTTTGTGACAGCATGGATGGGCTCTGAGGTCATTCCATGGAATAAAATAAATCAGATACAGAAAGACAAATACTGTATGGTCTCACCATGTAGAATCTAAAAAAGCCAAATTCATGGAAACAGAGAGTAGAACGGTGGGTGCCAGGGCCTCAGTGGAGGGGGAAATGGGAAGATATTGATCAAAGGGCACGAACTTCTAGTTATAAGGCGAATATTATTGTGCTCATAATTAGTATGAGCACAATAATTAAAAATATTCTTTCATATATTTGAAATTTGCCAAGAGAACAGATGTTAAATGTTCTTTTTTTTTTGGTCTTTTTTTAGGGCCGCACTTCTGGCATATGGAAGTTCCCAGGCTAGGGGTCGAATCGGAGCTGTAGCCACTGGCCTATACCACAGCCACAGCAACGCAGGATCCAAGCCACGTCTGTGACCCACACCACAGCCTACAGCAATGCCAGATCCTTAACCACTGAGCAATGCCAGGGATCGAACCTGCATCCTTACAGATACAAATGAGATTTGTTTCCACGGAGCCATGATGGGAACTCTGAAATGTTCTATTTTTTTAAAAAAGGTAATTATGTGTGGTGATAGAAGGGGTGACTTACACCTGAATCAAATCATCACGTTAATTACACACATTAAATTTATACAACATTATATGTTATACCTTAACAAACCCCCCCCCAAAAAAAAGGGAAAAAAAGGAGGGGCGGCATGAAAGATCATCCAGTTTTTGGCTACTGACTAGTTATAACTAAGACTTGTGAGAAAATCAAAGATCAATTTATTTATTTATTTATTTTTGCTTTTTTTTTTTTTTTTTTAGGGCCACACCCATGGCATATGGAGGTTCCCAGGCTAGGGGTCCAACTGGAGCTACAGCTGCTGGCCTACATCACAGCGACAGCAGCACCACATCCGAGCCCTATACCACGGCTCATGACAACGCCAGATCCTTAACCCACCGAGCAAGGCCAGGCATCAAACCCGCAACCTCATGGTTCCTAGTCGGATTCGTTTCCATTGCGCCATGACGGGAACTCCTATTTATTTATTTATTTATTAAAACATGGAACACTTCACGAATTTGCGTGTCATCCTTGCACGGGGGCCATGCTAATGTTCTCTGTATCATTCCAATTTTTAGTATATGTGCTGCTGAAGCAAGCACGCTATTTATTTTTGCAACACCCATGGCATGTGGAATTTCCTGGGCCAGGGATCAAACCTGAGCCATAGCAGTGACAAATCCTTAACCACTAAGCCACCAGGGAACTCCTCAAGCATAAAGACCTTGTATTTATTCCACAATCATGCCTTGACTGAATCACTACCATGTGTCCAGTTCTGTCAGTTCTATCCCCAAAATATGCTGGAATCTGTCCATTTCTCTCCGTCTCTGTTGCCACCACATTCAGTAAAGTCCCCAATATTTTCCGTCTAAAAAGCTGCAGAAGCTTCCTAATTGCTCTCTCCTCTCCACCCTTGTGACTTCACAGCGATCATTTTAAACAAAAATTGGGGTCACTGGAGTTCCCGTCATGGCTCAGCAGAAATGAACCTGGATAACATCCATGAGGACGCAGGTTCAATCCCTGGCCTCGCTCAGTGAGTTAAGGATCCAGTGTTGCCATGAGCTGTGGTGTAGGTTGCAGACGCAGCTTAGATCTGGCGTGGCTGTGTCTGTGGCTGTGGTGTAGGCTGGCAGCTATAGTTCTGTTTTGACCCCTAGTCTGGGAACTTCCATATGCCACTGGTGTGGCCCTAAAATGACATCAATCAATAAATAAATAAATAAATAAATAAAATTACTGTACATATTTTCTCTATGCAAATACTGTTTAATTCATGTGTATACTTCTTGTTTAACACCTGACTGTCCCCAGATCCTTTACGTTCCATGAGGAACTACAGCCTATCTGTACATTCACTCCTCTGTCCCCAGCACTCAGCAAAAGCCTGGAGGTTATTTAGCAAATGCTCAGTAAATATTTGTTAAAAGGATGACTATGCGAGGCTGTGTGCTAACTGTCACGAGGGAACCAAAGATGAAACAGGTAGGGATCAAACAGGGGGAGGAACTTATCCTCGAGGAGAGGTGATGCGGCAGGAACCCGAAGGACTGTAAAGCAAGACAATTAATATACCAGGAAATTCTGAATCCCGAGGAAGGGGCATTATTCTAGGCAGGGAGAGCAGAGAAGACTCTCTGGGGGAGGAATCTGAAAGGAGGAGATGTGGAGGGCACAGGTGGGTGAAGACACGTGGATCCACGTAGAGCGTGGAGCACATCGAGACAGAAGAGCCAGAGATGGGCTGGGGAAGAAGCGACATTAGATTACCAAAGACCTCATTTGCTGGGCTGAGAAATCTGGGGTGTACTCTGGAGGGAGTGGTGCGTAACACCATTAACTCAACACACCAGGATTAACTTAATGCAGCCTTTTAAAGTGTTCTCAGGAGTTCCCATGGTGTTTCAGCAGTAGCAAACCCAACTAGTATCCATGAGGACGTGGGTTTGATCCTGACCTCGCTCAGTGGGTTAAGGATGCAGCGTTGCCACAAGTTGCAGTGCAGGTTGTAGATGTGGCTCCCATCTGGTGTTGCTGTGGTGTAGGCTGGCAGGTATAGCTCTGATTTGACCCCTAGCCTGGGAACTTTCATATGCCTTGGTGTGGCCCTAAAAAGACAAACAACAACAACAAACTATTCTCGGGTATAAGATAAAAATAGAAATAATAGTACAGTAAACATGCGTATACTTCTCACCAATGTTCAACAAGCAACATTTACCTATTTGCTTTATAGACAGATATACAGATCGAGATATATAGATATAAATATGTGTGTATGTGTACTTCAAAGTTTGTGTTATTTTTTTGGCTTTCTTTCTCTGACCGTTTCAGAAGAAATTGACAGGAATTCCTTACTGGCTCTATGGGTTAAGGATCCAGGGTTGTCACTGCTATGGCTCTGATTACTGCTGAGGCACGGGTTCCATCTCTGGCCTGGGAACTTCTACATGCCTCAGGCACAGCCAGAAAAAAAAAATTTAAATTGCATTTAAAAAGTTTCTTTCTCAGAAGTTTCCTTGTGGTGCAGCGGGTTAAGGATCCAGCATTGACAGAGCTGTGATACAGGTCACAACCTCAGTGTAGGTTTGAACCCTGGCCTGGGAACTTCCAGATGCTGCCGGTGTGACCAAAAAAGTTTTTTTCTCTCTCTCCCGAAGGAAGGAAGGAAGGAAGGAAGGAAGGAAGGAAGGAAGGAAGGAAGGAAGGAAAGAGAGAGAGAGAGAGAGAGAGAGAGAGAGAGAGAGAGAGAGAAAGAGTTCCTGTCGTGGCTCAGTGGTTAACAAATCCGACTAGGAACCACGGGTTCAATCCCTGGCCTCATTCAGTGGGTCAAGGATCTGGTGTTGCTGTGAGCTGTGGTGTAGGTTGAAGACATGGCTTGGCGCCTGCGTTTCTGTGGCTCTGGTATAGCCTTGGCAGCTTCAGTACCGATTAGACCCCTAGCCTGGGAACTTCCATATGCCAGAGGTGCGGCCCTAGGAAAGGCAAAAAGACCAAAAGAAAAAAAAAGAAAGAAAGGGAAATTTACAGACTCCTAACATTCCTCCAAATTTTATTTTTTGTTTTTATTTTCTCCTAGTTTTATTGAGATATAATTGACATATAGCACTGTGTAAGTTTAAGGTGTACAGAGTAATGATTTAACTTATATACATCATGAAATGATTATCACAATAAGTTTAGTGACCATCCATCATCTCATACAGATACAAAAGTAAATAGAACAAAATTTTTGTTTTCTTTGTGATGAGAACTCTTAGGAATTACTCTCTTAACTTTCATATAGAATATGCAGTAGTGTTAATGATGTTTATCATGTGGTACATTACATTCCTGTGGTTATTATTTTATAACTGAAAGTTTGCTCCTTTTTACTACCTTCCTCCAGGTCCTTCTCCCCCACCCCCTCAAACCCTGCCTCTGGTAATCACAAACCTGATCCCTTTTTCTTTGAGTTGGTTTGTTTTTGAAGTATAACTGACCTGCATCACTAGCTCCGTTCTTGTTACACAGGATGATGATTTTATATTTCTGTACATTTCAAAATGTTTGCCAGGATAAGTCGTTATCATCTGTCACCACACAAAGGTATTACTATTTACTTTTCATATTCATGACTAATTTATTTTACAGCAGTTATTTTGTGCCTCTTAGTTTCCCTCTCCTATTTCTTTCCTCCCCTCTGGCAACCACCTGTTTGTTTCCCATATCTATGACTCGGTTTCTGTTTTGTTATGTTTGTTCATTTGTTCCTTTTTTTTTTTTTTTTTTTGGTAAGATTCCACACATAAGCGATAACATATAGTATTTGTCTTTCTCTGACTTAACTAAGAAAAAGAAAGAAAAAAAAAAAAAAGAACATACTGCCTATGTTTCCTTTCAGGTCTTACATTTAAGTCTTTAATCCATTTTTAATTTCTTTGTCTTTTTTTTTTTTTTCTTTTTCTTTTTAGAGCTGCACCTGTGGTGATTGGAAGTTCCCAGGCTAGGGGTTGAATTGGAGCTGCAGCTGCCCGCTTAGGCCACAGCCACAGCAGCAGGATCCAAGCCCACACTTGGGCGACCCCCATCACAGCTAATAGCAACTCCAGATCCTTAACCCACTGAGCGAGGCCAGGGATCGAACCAGCATCCTCATGGATACTAGTTAGGTTTGTAATCCCCTGAGCCACAATGGGAACTCCTAGACTTTCTTTTTGCATATGGTGTCAGAGAGTAGCCCAGTTTGATTCTTTTGCAGGTAGCTGTCCAGTTTCCCCATTATCACTTATTGAAGAGACTGACATTTCTCCAGATTCTAAAGATGCTCTCATTCTTATCCATCATCCCAATATTACATTGAACAAAGGTAATAACGGTCTAATATCACCTAATCCAGTTCATTTTCAAATTTTCCGTTACCCCTCAAATGTCTGAAAAGCTGAAGTGTATTTTTTTTTTTTCAGAACCAGAATCCAATCAAGCATTTGTGGAGGGTTTTTGTTTATTTTGCTTTCTTAGGGCCACACTTGTGGCCTATGGAAGTTTCCAGGCTAGGGGTCGAATGGGCCTGCAACTGCCAGCCTATGCCACAGCCACGACCAAAGCAGCAGCTGCAGCAATGCTGGATCCCTAATCCACTGTGCTGGGCTGGGGATCAAACCTTTGTCCCACCGCTCCTAAGACACCACTGATCCTGTTGCACCACAGCAGGAACTCCTTGGGGTTTTTTTTAAGGCACAAGAAAATTTTTAGAACAATCACCGCCTGACTCTTTGTTATGACGTCACTTTTCCTTAACATTTATGCCTTCTATATAAGCAGTTATCTCACATTCTTGATTTAACTGATTGTCTCCCTGGGAGTGTTGTTTAACTGGTTCCTCTAGCTCCTATAAACTGGAGGGTAGATCTAAGGGCTTGATTGGATTCAGGTCCAACATTTTTGGCAAGAAAACTCCATTAGGCGAAGCTGTATTCTTCATGCTGCAGCACACCAGGAACCTTATAAAAATGTTGACTGTCCCAGGGTTAATGATGTTAAGCTGGATAACTGGGTTAAGGTGGGGACAGCCAGATTTCCCCCATTGTAAAAGTATGTGTTTCTGTTTTGCGGTTGGCAAGTAAACCCAGGGATGTGTTTGGCAATACAACTTCCATTTTTGCAGCAGCTGAGTTTATCGAACACGTTCATATGCATTTAATCATAACAGTATCCCTGTAAAGTTTTATTCCTATTTAAAAGAAGTGAAAACTGAGGCTTGGGGTGCCTAAATGACTTTCCCGAAGTCAGAGAGCCGATAAGTAGCAAAGGCAGGACTCAAGCATAAAAGAATTCATCTTAGCTCAGTTAAAACAATTAACCCAAGTAGCCTACATCTAACTGCAGATTTTCTTTTTTTTTTGTCTTTTTGCCATTTCTGGGGCCGCTCCCGCGGCATATGGAGGTTCCCAGGCTAGGGTTCCAATCGGAGCTGTAGCCACCAGAGCCGCAGCAACGGAGGATCCGAGCCACGTCTGCAACCTACACCAGAGGTCACGGCAACGCCGGATCGTTAACCCACTGAGCAAGGCCAGGGATCGAACCCTCAACCTCATGGTTCCTAGTCGGATTCGTTAACCACGCGCCACGGTGGGAACTCCTTTTCAAAGTGTATTCTCTTTCCAGAATTCAATGGATATTTCTCTTCTTTAAAAGCTTTCTAACAGGATATTTTTCTTTATTTCCTTGATACCGTGAAGCACACTGCAGGGAAAAAAGCAATTTTACAATGTCTAACAGCTATTTCTGCTGCCCAGTGAAATCAGAAAAATGTAGCAAGTTCCAGGTTCCCCAGAGCTCCTTTTGCAACAATAGTTCACAACATCTAAATGCTAAATGAGATACTAAATTTGTGACGTTCACAAATGTGTGAACAATTTATCTGAAATAACTACTTTCCGTGCAAGGTTAAGTATACACACGTGAGCATATGATGCTACAGCCAAGGGCCCTTTGGACTGGAAGACATGGGTCGCAAGTAGATATAAAGTCAGGTCCTCGCGAGTCTATTTTCTCCTCACAGCTGGGTCAGCAACTCGTGGGACAGAATTAGGAGTCTAGAAGCAAGAGATAAGAGGTGTGGTGGAACGATGAGCAAACCAGGGAACATTATTAGAATGGTGGATTCAGGAGGAAAGTGGGAAGCTATCTCTGGGCTCCCCATTAATTCTGGTCTCCAGCTGGGAGCCAGCTGCTAGAAGGCGGCCCTGGAAAGGAGAGACTCGGGCAGGGGCTGTCTACTAAGAATCACTCCTCCTAACAAGAAACAATAGAAATCTTAACTCAGAAAGAGGGATTCCTACGCTGCGCATACAGCAAAAATATGCTTTCGGGACGCTGACCCGCTTCTGCCTCTTAGAAAGTTCACCGAAGGTGGAAGCAGAAGGGCTCGCCCGGCAAGTGCTTCTCCCAGATTTTATTGGCTGCCCTGGCCTGCCCTCGCTCAGTCCGTCTCTTTCATTGGTCATCATTGCCAAGCTCCTGGTTCACAGACAACCTCCGGAACCAATCATCTCCAATCACTGCCCCGTCCCTCCCCCAACATGTGAGGGACATTCATTCTAACCAGTAAGAAATTAAAGTGAGGCTGTGATGGCTAGACTCCTCCTCCTTCTCCTCAACTCGTTCGGTAAATGGTAGAAAAGGTTGAGCAGCTGATACCAACCACCAATCCGTAAGGGCGGAAGAGAGACAAGGAGAAGGGTGCTGGGAGGGGGTGACGTGGCGGTGACGGGGGCATAAACTAAAATGAGTGGCAGAAGTTCTAGCCAATCGACAATCAAACTGGCTGGGCAGTCTGCATACTTGAGGCCTCCCGGAGCGCTGGAGACTTCGGGAAAGCACCAATGAAATGTACAGAAATCTGATTGGCCTTCACTTGCACCAATCAATGGCGTGCTTGGCGGAAGCGTCCCACCCTCAGTTTTCACTGGGCGGTGTGTAATGACAGGCCCAAGAGAAATGCCAATGTCCTAGGGGTCTTCCGCAAGTGACACTCGGCGGCACCAATCGACTTTTTCCTTCCCGGCGGCCGAGCCCTCCTCCCCGCGGCCGGCCTGGCGGGGCGGGGACGGTGCGCGGCGGCGGCTGATGCGCTAGCCGTGTGGGGCCCTCCGGGCGGCGACGGCGGCTCTCGTAGGCGGTTCCGGTCCTGTATCTCAGGGCGGCGGCGGCTCATGGCGGCGACGGAACTGAGAGGAGTGATGGGCCCGGGCCCGACAGCCATGGCGGCTCCGGGCGGCGGCGGCGCCGGTCCCCCCATGGTGGGAGGAGGCGGCGCGGGCGGCCGCGGAGACTCGGGGCCAGGCTCCGCGGCCGCGCCGAGCACGGTGGCCGCGGTGTCGGCGGGCGGCCCGGGTCCCGGGGCCGGGGGAGTGGCGGCAGCGGGCCCGGCTCCTGCGCCGCCGGCGGGGGGCTCGGGCGGCTCGGGCGCTGGGGGATCAGGCTCGGCTCGCGAGGGCTGGCTCTTCAAATGGACCAATTATATCAAAGGCTACCAGCGGCGGTGGTTCGTGCTGAGCAACGGGCTCCTGAGCTACTACAGGTAACTGCTTCCGGGGCGCCGTCTCCCATCGCAGCCCACAGTCCCCGCGCCGTCACCCTCTCCAGCCCGCGCAGCAGCCAAGGTCGCCCCAGGCCCCTTTTCGTCACCTGCGTGCATTGACAGCCCCTGACACAAGTCCACCCTCACGAAAATGAACGCCCCAGGACTTGCCCCTCCACCTGGGTGACCCACCCTTAGTGCTAGACCTTCCGCTCGGTGCCTGGCCCTTTGAGTTGTTCCGAGAGCCTCTTCTCTTCCATTGTGTTTCCAGCAGCACATCGGTGCAATGATTAATTCTGCAAGGAAGGCGCCGATGTAGGTGCTAAAGGGCACATATATGAGGGCCG
This sequence comes from Sus scrofa, assembly GCF_054392235.1. Taxonomy (NCBI): domain Eukaryota; kingdom Metazoa; phylum Chordata; class Mammalia; order Artiodactyla; family Suidae; genus Sus; species Sus scrofa. The sequence goes on from NC_139384.1 coordinate 11,927,833, forward strand.
ATCGCAGGCACCACTCCCAAAGAACTTAAGTGCGAAAGTCTCAAGGCTTAGCTATCTGGGCCCAGTCTCCAAAATTCAAGGTTATTAGCAGCCCTTGATCTACCCGCCTTTTGGTCTCTCCACATTCAGGCTGAAGGACACCACACACAGGGTGGCCTCGGTAGCTGTCCCCTGTCTTTATCTCTTCCACGATTTGCCTATGCTTTTGCCTTCTAGACAGCCCAGAATGGAGAAGTGCACTCCAGCCTTTCTCTTATTTTTGCCTGCCCCACCTCCTCCCATGGGAATGATTAAGTGTTCCATCCAGTATTTCTGGGCTCTCTCTGGTTAATCAGGTTTTTTCATTAAAAGAAGAACCCATGTCTTTGGAATGACCCTTCTGTTCAGCAATGCTTGTTTTGGATTATTTAATACATATTTATGGTAACTCACAGTCTTGCCATAACATAACATGCTTTTGGCCACTCATGTTACTATAGAAAGGTTAAGATGCTGGATTTGGAGACAGGACATTAACATTTCCTGAATGCTGGACAGTTTGGATAGGTCTTTTACATATGGTATCCTTTGACTCCCCACAACAATGCGGAAGTTAGGAGATGTTTCCGTCTTACCAGTGAGGAAACTGAGGCTTGACTTGGGCAACTTTCCCAAGTTCTTGAGTCAGGATTTGAAACGAGTTATTTTCACACTGACACAGCCTAACACCCAGGTTAGTGTTACATGAATCAGATACAGAGATAACTACTTACCTTTAGCAAGTTAAGTTTACAGATCATGGTACTATGTGTATTTTATATACAATGTATGGAAGTCTCCCTTAAGAGAGATTTTGCTTTATCGAATGGCATTTCTAAGTGAAATCTTAGCCCATTCTACTTGGGATCCAAAACATTCTTGCTAAGAACTGTTCATTCTGTATTGCTTTTCCTCTGCCAGTGGTCACTTTGTTAACTCATTGAGAGAGTTTGGATGAACAAATCTCTTTTCCGTCAACTCCGTTGTATTGGCTCTTAAAGAATTTTGAGAGGACATTGAAGATGGGAGTTGGAGGTTGTTGAAGTAGAAACACATTCTTCTTATCTCGTCTTTAACACAGCGGAAAAATACCTTACCGCGCCCTCACTGCTTAAGCAGCATTAATTGGGAACGTTTAAGTATATCATTTGCATTATTATATTCAGAATTGATTTTAATTTTCACCTTTTTAAATTACTCATCTAGGACTGTTAGTTTAAGGTATAATCACAAATCTAAAATTTTAGTTTGCTTCAGAGCTTTTCTCCTACTCAAATTCGTGTTTTCCTGTTAATACCAGCCATCATTCTAATGTTCAGTTGATTCATATCCTAACTTGGCTCGGAAATCACTATTAACACTGATTCCCTATTTTCAAAAGTTGTTTATCAGCTGAGGGCCTTAATGTGGTCATTTTTCCTTATCCAACTTCTTAATCAGATCCACTTTCCAGTCCAGTTGAGTCTGATCAGTATCAGTCTTGATCAATATTGACCTTGGTTGGACATCATTACCTTATATGTTGCCGTCTCTCCAAGTACTTGTAACTGCTTTTAAGTTCCCTCTTACAAGAGCCAGTGGTACCTGTCTGACTACAGCTAAAATTCCTGCCAAAACATACTGAACCACATTTTGGGAAATATGCCATGGGCCTGCCCTTGCCAGCTAAGATGGTTCCGCCCACAAGCCAACCCAGCAACAGGATCCAAAGTTATCAACTCTATGCACTACCCTCAAAATCACATTGAGGAGTTCCCGTCGTGGCGCAGTGGTTAACGAATCCGACTAGGAACCATGAGGTTGCGGGTTCGGTCCCTGCCCTTGCTCAGTGGGTTAACGATCCGGCATTGCCGTGAGCTGTGGTGTAGGTTGCAGACGCGGCTCGGATCCCGCGTTGCTGTGGCTCTGGCGTAGGCCGGTGGCTGCAGCTCCGATTCAGCCCCTAGCCTGGGAACCTCCATATGCCGCAGGAGTGGCCCAAGAAATAGCAAAAAAAAAAAAAAAAAAATCACATTGAAGTAACTTCCTTCAGCTAATTGGTAGTTAATTCTTCTGAACAGGTTCCATTTGATCCCCACCTCCTTAGAGTTACTTAGCCAAGTTGTCATTCCTCTGCTTTTCATGCCTCCAAAACCAGTCATCTCCTGTGTATGCCTTTTACAAAACACTGTTTTCTTTCTAACTGAATACTTCCTAGACTCATCTTCTGATGAACTGTCGGAATAGGTTTTGGCAGTTTTTACTTATCCTGTTCTTCCTCACATGCAAAGTTATGCAGATAATTCTGTACTTAAAACCATATGTAGGAGTTCCCATTGTGGCGCAGCAGAAACGAATCTGACTAGGAATCATGAGATTGTGGCTTTGATCCCTGGCCTTGCTCAGTGGGTTAAGGATCCAGCGTTGCAGTGAGCTGTGGTGTAGGCTGGCAGCTGTAGCTCTGATTAGACCCCTAGCCTGGGAACCTCCATGTGCCGCGAATGCGGCTCTTAAAGAAAGAAAACAGAAAAACCGTATGTGGAATCCCAGCTCTCCCAGACACATCATGACAAGCCCGTAGCATTGGTTTTCTTAGCTAGCTTCTAGAGATTGAGTTACTCTTTCGGCTGGCCTTTTCAGGGAAGAACTTTCTAACCTGAAAATACCACCTAATGCTCAAGTGCCTAAAGAACGTGTCTTGCGCCCTGAAGAGCATGTATTTCTAGCTTCTGCACTAATCATTTATAAGTATAGGTGTATCTGCTTGAACCCAAGGGCTCCGAGATCAAGCCTGCCTTACTCCCAGAGTTCTTTGGTATTTTAAAAACTGCCACAGACTTTATGTGATTTGAGAAACTTCTTTCATGAAGATGGCCCAAGCAGAAGAGATTCCTAGGAAGTGGCTGTGGAAAGTACCAACACACTGTGAGGAATGTGGTATAAGGTCCAAGTTGCACCTTTGGAGTAGAAAGCAAGGGTGAGCTGGCCTGTCAGCTGTGAGTCTGTAATTCAGCCTGCATTATTCATAATGTAACTGAAGCTCGGGGGCGGGGGCGGGGAGGTTAGCATAGAAAAAAACAGGGATTCACATTACAGTGTGGCAGGTGCAGGGCATGGAAAATGGCCTAGTTTATTGAGACCCCCTGGCCATCCCATACTATTCATTTGAGCATTTGAGAAGGAAAAACCAGTTTCATGTGACAAATCAAACAATAGCAAATCTGTCTTCCTAAGCATAGTAAACAGACTTTCTCAAACCTACCAAAATCTTGGTTTCTGGAGATGGAGTGTGTGTCCCTTCTGGCATGCAGGAATTCTGGATGTGCCAGATGAGTTTGGCCACTTGGCACTCATGAAAGGGAAACAGCTCTGCTTTGCACTGTGGCAGCTGGCAAAGGACTTTGACCTCTTTATGTTCCAAGTTGGTCAGGGAAAACTGCAGTCTCAACATGCAGGTCCCTGTGCCTAACCAGCGGGTGGGGGGGAATTAGCACAATTTGCCCTGTAGACTCAATTGTGCTAGCAGCTTGATGTTTTTTATGTGAGGTCGCTTGTCGCTTGTTGTCACCAAGCATCGCTGTAAAGTTCAAAAGTTAATCTATTAATAGAGCTGTCAGTCAGGGGCAGTGGGGAAAATTTTTACACCCAGTCCTCTGAGAACAGATTTGCTGAATCTTTCCTAACTATTAATAGAATGGCTTAGGAGTTCCCACCAATAGAAGTCAATGGACCTTAGGAAAGAGTATATTCCAGAAAGATTATACCACCTGGTGATTCTTTAATGAGTGATTATCATTCTTCCTTTATTCCCACTGAAAGCTAATTATTCCTATTTCATATCACTTGAGCCAAAGTCAGTATTTAATGCTCTAACCGTCTAAGTATGCCTTATACTTCTGCAATGTAGTTATAAGCATAGTGTGACAGTTCTTACTTGGGCTGTTACAGTTGGGGGGGGTCAGTATATGGAAAGTGGAGCTGTTCTTTCTTTTAGAGAATAAGATAAGCATACACAATTTTGTTGCATGAGTTTATAAAATACTATTTCATAATGGTAACTTGTTAATTAAAAAGTGGTTCCTGACTGCAGAAGGGCATGAGGGAACTTTTGGGGTGATGGAAATGCCCTACGTCTTTATTTATTTATTTATTTATTTTTGCTTTTTAGGGCCGCACTAGTGGGATATGGAGGTTCCCAGGCTAGGGGTCGAATCTGAGCTATAGCTGCCAGCCACAGCCACAGCAATGCAGGATCCGATCCACGTCTGCAGCCTACACCATAGTTCACAGCAACACCGGATCCCCAAACCACAGAGCGAGACCAGGGATCAAACCCGCAACCTCATGGTTACTAGTCAGGTTCATTTCCACTGTACCACAGCGGGAACTCCCTGGAAATGCCCTACATCTTAATTGGAGGTGGTTGCACAATCATATACATTTGTCAAAACTCACTAAATTGTACACTTAAAATTGCTGAATTGGAGTTCCTGTTGTGGCCTAGGGGAAATGAATCTGACTAGCATCCATGAGGACACAGCTTCAATCCCCGGTCCCGCTCACTGAGTTAAGGATCCGGCATTACCGTGAGCTGTGGTGTAGGTTGCAGACACGGCTCTGGTCTGGTGTTGCTGTGGCTATGGTGTACAACTCTGATTCGACCCCTATCCTGGGAACCTCCATATGCCGTGGGTACAACCCTAAAAAGACAAAAAAAAAAAAAAATTGCTGAATTAATATTGTATGTAGTTATCCTTCAGTGAAGCCCATTTTTTAAAAGCTGCGGGTGAGAGGAGCAGCAGAGCAGTAAAGTCTGACTTTAGAAACAACACTTAGGGCTTTGAAAGGAAATCCCTACTGATTGTTTTCTGAATTTCAGGGAGCCATTGGAGGGAAATATTAGAACTTGCTGATTCCTCAGACTGCTGTATTTTCGAAAGCCTTAGCTTGTCCTTAGCTTATCTTTGCCTCATGATTACAGGTCAAAGGCAGAAATGAGGCACACCTGCCGTGGTACCATCAACCTCGCCACAGCCAACATCACCGTGGAGGACTCCTGCAACTTCATCATTTCCAACGGGGGTGCTCAGACATACCATCTGAAGGCAAGCTCAGAAGTGGAGCGGCAGCGCTGGGTGACAGCCCTAGAACTGGCCAAGGCCAAGGCTGTGAAGATGCTGGCTGAATCAGGTAGAGAGCAAAGAACACCATGTCCAGGGACCATTCTGTTTGCCTTGCTTCTGCACAAATCTTATCTTGTCCCTCATTGTCATTTAATTATCAACTATCTTCTGGATGTGTCAGGCTTCTCCCTGTCATGCAGAATTTTCTCCTGGAGAGCTGGTTTTCCACTGGAGGCAGTTTTGCCCCGAAGGGGTCCTCTGGAGATGTTTTATTACAGCTGAGGTGTGGAGGTGCTACTGGTATCTAGGAAATACAGGCCAGGGATGCTGCCAAGCCTCCTACAGTGCACAGGACAGCCTCCCCAAAATGTGGGTGTCTGGGTATCTGGCCCAAAATGTTAGAATTGGTGAGATTGGGAAACTCTGTCCACAGTTATCCTTTGGCATTTTTGGGAGGGGTGGGGGGGTCCTCACCCGAGGCACACAGAAGTTCCTGGGCCAGGAATCAAACCCATGCCACAGCAGGGGCAATGCCAGATCCTTAACCAGGCCACCAGGAACTCCTATCTTTTGGCTTTTTAATTTTTTTATTTTTAGGGCTGCACCTGCGGCATATGGAAATTCCTGGGCCAGGGGTCGAATCAGAGCTGTAGCTGCCAGCCACAGCCACAGCCACAGCCCCAGCCCCAGCCCCAGCAGCACCAGATCTGAGCTGTATCTGCAACCTACACCACAGCTTGTGGCAACGCCAGATTCTTAACCCACTGACCAAAGCCAGGGATGGAACCTGCATTCTCATGGATACTAGTTGGGTTCTTAACCCACTGAGCCACAGTGGGAACTCCCTCCTTTTGGCTTTTAATGCCAACTGACTACCTTAAAATCTTAAGAAACATTATTTTATTGAGAGGTCAGTCATCATTATTACAACTCACAATCTGGATCTATCCTTACTTTTTTCTTGCCTGCTAAATCTTCTTACCAAACTATTAGTTGAATTGAAACCAACACTCTTTGTAGACTGTCAGAAACATTGTATATGAAACCCCCGGCAGTGGGCAAGAAGACTCTTACTTGGTGGTATTGCTGTAGCATCAATCGGGCAGAGCATATGTAGGGCCCTTTGTACAGCAAGCTCGAGGCCTAGCTTGGTGGCTAGAGCTGTTTCAGGCCTGAGGCACATAAAAAAAAATTGTGTGTGATAGTTTTTGTGAAAAAAATCTCTATTTTGCTACCTTAATCTCAGTCAAAAGAACAATCTCGGAGTTCCCACTGTGGCACAGAGGTTTAGGAACCTGATTGTGGTGGCTTGGGTGGCTGCAGAGTTATAGTTTTGAGCCCCAGCCCAGTGCAGTGGGTTCAAGGAGCTGGTGTAGGTTGCAGCTGCAGCTTGGATTCAGTCCTTGGCCTAGGAACTTTCATATGCTGCAGGTACAGCCATTAAAAAAAGAAAAAGGACCATCTAATTATGTTTTGATTTTTCTTAAAGGAAAATGGTAATATTTCCCCTCAGATGTTGATAGTTTAACCACACTGAGCCTGCTCACTTAGAGCTGACCAGGATGGTCACCTGTTAACTTTTGTTCATCTCTTGTTTTTCTTATCCTTTGTCATTTCCCACGCTGTATTTCATATCTCTTAAGCAGTGAAAGGAATGTTCTCTGCTTTGTAAATTTTTGGGTGACAGGTTATATTTGACTTTGGCCCTCCCTCTCTGTCTAGCAGATAGGGTAAGTCTTCCCTTGTTCCTTTTGTTTTGATTTTAGTGCTGATTTTAGCTCTCCCAAAGGAAGTAACAGTGCTAGAAAAGCACTCTGCAGTTACAAAGTGTTAGGGACAAAACTGATAGCGAGAAGTACAATTTAGCTCTCTACCTCTTGTTTGAGAGTCATTTAACAGAAGACCTTGCATCGCTTTCAACATAGTGCTGGCTTTAGTGTCAAATGAGCTCATCATGAAGTTCCTGAGTTCTCCTTTAGAAGAAGATAGGTTAGGAGTTCCTGTCATGGCTCAGTGGTAACAAACCTGATGAGTATCTGTGAGGACTAGGGTTCGATCCCTGGCCTCGCTCAGTGGGTTAAGGATCTGGTATTGCCGTGCTTTCTGGTGTAAGTCAGTAGGCAGCCACTGCTCCGATTCGACCCCTAGCCTGGGAACTTCCATGTGCTGCTGGTGCAGCTCTTAAAAAAAAAAATTTAAGGAAAGATACGTTAATGAGTCTTTGATGACGTGGACTTGGTTTACAGAGAGCTCAACTGTGCTTCTCAACCCATTTCATACAGGCCCACTCATCACCCAACAGGTGATCGTGGATTTGCAGTAATAATGAGTGTGACTGGCTGGGGACCCTCAAGCTAGGGTTAGAAGTCTCAACAATTTATTCTCAATCCCAAGAGCTTCTCCACCCTGTCCTCTAGGTCTTTTGCTCTCAGACCTCAGTGTGCATCAGAATTACCCAGGCAGCTTATTCAAAATTCAGGTTCCTGGGCCTTGCCTCACACCAGCTAAATCAGAGTGTTTCTAGGGATGGGGCCAGAGACTGCACCTTTAAGAAGAACCCTGTGAGGGATTGGATGAAGATGGTCAAAAGGTACAGGCTTCTGGTTACAGGATGACTCTGTCCTGGGGCTGTGATGTACAGCATGACTGTAGTTAACACCGCCTGACGGTACATTTGAAAGTTGCTGAGAGAATAGATCCTAAAAGTCTGATCACAAGGAATAAAATCTTTTTTTTTTTTTTGGTCTCTGAGATGATGGAGGTTAATTTATTGTAATCGTTTCACAATCTGTGTAAGGTGTTTATGCTGTACACCTTAAACTTATCATAGGGTTATATGTTAATTATATCTCAATAAAACCAGAAGAAAAAAGAAGCATGAGCAAAAAAAAAAAAAAAAAAAAAAAAAGTGCTTATTGTTTTGTGTTCCACAGGGAGAAAATAAAAGTACCCCAGGTATTTGTGCTTCAGGTGGGCCAGTCACGGGTCAGAGTGCACAGCAGCAGCAAGCACGTGGCTCTGGTTGTGGGCAGAGCGGGTGGGCTCCGACTCTCAGCCCCGGGCCCAGAGTTACCTCTCTCACCTCGTGGCCCCTGCAGATGAGTCCGGAGATGAGGAGTCCGTCTCCCAGACTGACAAGACGGAGCTGCAGAACACCCTGCGGACCCTGTCCAGCAAAGTGGAGGACCTGAGCACGTGCAACGACCTGATCGCCAAGCACGGCACGGCGCTGCAGCGCTCGCTCAGCGAGCTCGAGTCCCTGCGGCTGCCCGCCGAGAGCAACGAGAAGATCAAACAGGTCAACGAGCGGGCCACGCTCTTCAGGATAACGTCCAACGCCATGATCAACGTGAGTGTGCAGGCGTCTGCCTTGCCTTTGCTGCCTTCCCTCTTCCAAGTGTAATCGTCCCCAAATAGTGGGAAATTGTCCTCAGCAGAGGGTAGAACTTTGGGTCCCACTTCACCCTTCAGGGGCTTTAATAAAGTTCCACCGTTCGTTGAGTGAAGTGGAACCAAGGTGCACAGGTGGAAGGACAGTCCCGCTCTGCTCAAGGGGTCAGGAGGACACCCCTCTAGCCCGCGAGCCAGTTAGGAGTCCAGGGTTCCAGCCCTGCTTCTGCCACCAGCCGGACATCTGATGGTGGTGTTAGCTTAGTCCCTTAACCTCTGTGGGTTCTGTGTCTGTTTATGTATTTATTTCTCTGTAACTTTGTCCTCATGGGCCCTTTCCACTGTCGGGCTCTTTGAGAGTTGGGAGTCTGACCCCGACTTTGCCTATGCCTCCTGCCTACAGTGTGGTAAGCGGGGGTTGCATCGAGTCCTAGTGAGACACTCCTAATCCTGGTTCATCTCATCTGTAGTCTTTAATTTGAGGGGTAATTCTGGGCGCTAAGACAAAACACTCAGCCTTGGGCACTTTTCTTCTAAAAAGGGGTCGATGCTTCTGCGTCTCATGACTCTTAGCTCAGGTAGCTGGTGTTGGTTTGTGGAATACTGCTTGGGTACGAGGCTCCAGGTATACCCAAAGCACCACTGGCCTTAGTGAGTATGTCAGATACTGGGTGGTTGGTGTGAAAAGAGTGCTCGGTTTAAACAGTGCTGTTTTTCCTCTGCTGGTGACTGAGCCTCACCTGGCAGGTTGTTTGAGTCGGCTTCCACATGGGAACACGAGGAGACATTTCATAAGGCAGGTGAGAAAGGGCTTATGCAGGTGGTTGTTTTTTGTTTTTGTTTTCCTGTCTAATTAAATGGGGTGAACTTACTTCACCAGGGCCAGATTTTTCCTTGTTTAAGGAGTGCTGATAAGACTCCGTAGACCTAGGTCTGCTTAGACCTAGTTTACTTCGTGAGGCTTCTTGAGATTAAAGGTCTTTTCCTGTGACCATAGGAAAATTTAGTTTTTCTCATTTAAACCCTTTGTTTCTTTTTTTTTTTTTCTTTTCTCTCTCTCTTTTTTCTCTCTGGCCACACGCATGGCATATGGAAGTTCCCCGGCCAGGGGTCAAATTTGAGCCATACCTGCAACCCACACCACAGCCACAGCAAGGCCAGATCCCCAACCCACTGCTCCAGGGCAGGATTGAACCTATGCTGCTGCAGAGACAACGTCATATCCTTTACCTTTGTTTCTTAATAGAAAGTTGTAATAACTTTTATTTTCATGTCATTTTCTGAAGTGTTGAGCTCTCTCTTCAGTGCTCTGATTCACACACAGTGGAAGTGAGAAATTATTTTGTCCATTTGGACTGCAGGAAGATCAGCTGTCTCCTGACGCTCTTCTGGGAGTCAGCACTGGCCTTGGGTTCCTAACATCTAGTCCCATGCTCTTTTTTTCCAAAGTATCGCACTTCTTATTACCTTTGTGACTGTTTTTTTGGGATCCTCCTGTGATCAAGAAAACTTCATTGGTCATACAGGTCATTTAATCAGTAGTAGATAAATATACTTTTGAAGTAGAACAGCTCAGGATATGAGTCTGTTGCCTTTTATCCATGTCAGGTGAATACCCTGCTCCATGACAGTTTTTTTTCCTGCTATGAAAAATTTGCTAAATAAAACACCTCCTGGAGTTCCCATTCTGGCTCAGCGGAAATTAATCTGACTAGTATCCATGAGGACGCAGGTTCGATCCCTGGCCTTGCTCAATGGGTTAAGGATCTGGTGTTGCCGTGAGTTTTGGTGTAGGTCACAGACGCGGCTCATATCCGGTGTTGCTGTGGCTGTGGCATAGGCCAGTGGCTATAGCTCCAATTCAACCCCTAGCCTGGGAACCTCCGTATGCCTCAGGTGCAGCCCTAAAAAGACAAAAAAAAAACAACAACAAAAAAACAAATCAGGAGTTCCTGTCGTGGCGCAGTGGTTAACGAATCCGACTAGGAACCATGAGGTTGCAGGTTCGATCCCTGCCCTTGCTCAGTGGGTTAACGATCCGGCATTGCCGTGAGCAGTAGTGTAGGTTGCAGACGTGGCCTGCATCCCAAGTTGCTGTGGCTCTGGCGTAGGCCGGTGGCTATAGCTCCGATTCGACTCCTAGCCTGGGAACCTCCATATGCCACAGGAGTGGCCCAAGAAATAGCAAAAAAAGACAAAACAAAACAAAACAAAACAAAAAAACAAATCACCTCCTGATTTTTTTTTTTTTTTTTTTTTTTTTGTCTTTTGTCTTTTTAGGGCCACACCCACGGCATATGGAGCTTCCTAGGCTAGGGGCTGAATCGGAGCTGTAGCCGCTGGCCTACACCACAGCCCCAGCAATGTGGAATCCAAGCTGTGTCTGTGACCTACACCACAGCTCACAGCAATGCCAGGTCCTTAACCCGCTGAGCAAGGCCAGGGATCGAAGCCGCATCCTCATGGATACTAGTCAGGTTCGTTAACCACTGAGCCACAGCAGGAACTCCCTGATTTTAAAATGTCTCATAAAACTGAACCTTTAGTTTGGATTTTTATGTCGAGGGAAGCATACATTCATTTTACTCAGTGGTTTGGTTGCCTAGCCTATAGCTTTCCTTGCCACCAACATGAATCTAAGCAGGGGAGTGAGTTTGATACTGTATTCGTGTTTCCGTTTACTGATCCAGTGGATGTCTGTTGAGCACCTTCTCTTGTCCTACGTACTGTGCAAGGGGATTTAAAACTTCATGTGATGTGGTCCCCGCCTTCAGGGACATTTCCCTCCAGTGAGGGGCCAGAGATATGACCTCATCCTCATGGAGCGGGCCAAGTGCCATGAGAGACAGAGGCTGCTGGGGGTGTCTAGCTCAGATCAGGAGGCTTAGGAAAGGCAACATCTAAATTCTGGAAGGCCCGAGAGACTCTTCCTATGAAAAAAGGGCAGCAGAATGCTGGGGCCCTGAAGTTTAGCTGCCTCGGTTAACTACCTCTATAACCTGGGGCACCCTCCTTCCTCTGTGACCCCTGTTCCTTTTCTGTAAATGGTGGTGATCCCAGTAGCTGCTCACAGGGTTATGGACAGGCTTTTATTAGATAATTGATGGATGGTTTTGAACAAAGCCCCTGACATCTAATTGTCCCTCAGTAACTTTGAGTTATGATCAGTATTCATCAAAGGGAGTGAGGGAGGAGGGTTGATCCAGGTGTGGCATCTGTGGATCCCCTCACTCTCTCCCCAGGTCTGGGAACTGCTCACCGTTGAGTGTTAGCAGAGCAAGGAGGTGGCTAGAGAGAGATAAGGCTGAAGAGGAATTAAGTGTTGGGCGGGGACGAGAGGGCAGATCCTACTGAATGGGCTTGGTAGCAGTGGATTAGAAGAGGATAAGACTGATTTTGATGCTGGCTTAACTATAATCGCTAACACCTTATTGAGTGATTACTTCAAGCCCGGTATTCCTAAGTGCTAGACCTCTAAAGCCACAACCTTTGGAAGTCATTACTTGTGTCATTCTTTGCTTACAGATGAGGAAGATGAGGCACCGAGAGGTGAAATAACTTGCTAGCAATTCCATAGATAGGCAGTGGGATGGAGCTGTGATTTGAGCCCCAGCAATCCAGCTCCAGACTATATAGTCTGTACTGCCTCAGAGTCTGGAGGATGGAAGAAGTGTACAGAGTCCAGAAATATCAAAGAAAAATCAGTAAGACTTGATCGTCGGATGTGGGGAGGGCAGAAAACTAAGAATCAAGGATGCCTCATAGTTTTCTGGCCTGGGCAGCTGCAGGGGCCCTGGAATTGGTCTTGGGATGGAAAAGCAGAGTCGGAAAGGAAATGTGGTGAGTTCAGTAGGGGACTCACTGATATTGAGATTCCTCTGAGCCACTAAGAGGGCAGTGAGCTAGTCTGGTCTGCAGCTCTTTGAGGGCGGGGCTGGCATGACTGATTTAGTGTCCATTAGCCCACAGGCAAAGGTTCAAACCAAGGGAGTAGGTATTCTGTTTACCCTTTAGTTTCTCTTTAACAGGGCATAGACTTTTAAGCTTATATTGCTTCCGTCCTTCATTTATTTATTAAGCAAACTTTATCAAACTATGTCCAGAGCAGCTAAGTTAGGAGCTGGAAATAAGTCTGTGAATAAGCTATAAATGGTGTCTTCAAGTCGCTCATAATCCAGTTGGAGCAAAAGTCACAATGCTGCTGCGGATGGTATAAAATAGCAGTATGTGCAAAGTGCTGTGGAAAGTAGAGGAGAAACTAGCTGCTTAGCGGGGGGTGGGGGAGGGGAGTGTCACAGAAGAGGTAACATTTGCCATAGATCTTAAAGAATGAAGAGGACTTGGCCAAGTAGAGAAAGGGGGAAGAAGACCTTCTAGGCCGAGTAAATAGCTCGTGTACCGATAGCCAGGCGGGGAGGCAATGTGTGTGTCTGAGAAAGGACGCGTGGTTCAGGGTGGCTCCACAGCAGGATGCAGAGTGGGTACAGCTGCCTGGAGGAGGATACAAGGGCCCTTTATGTCCATAACCAGCAGTCAGGATTTAACCCTGATATCAATGGGGAGCCAGTGGAGGGACTGATACGATCAGATTTGACTCCTCAGGTAGACTTGTAATTTTTCATGGTCAGTTGTTTCTGTTTGTGACCAAAATAAAAACCAGTTCAATTTCCTCATATTTGGTCTAATTCAGTACAGGCTCTCAGTTCTCAGTGTCTGAATTCCTCAGCTATAAGTGACTTGAGTTTAGTCAAGAATGTGTTGAAAGCAGAGTTCCTGTTGTGGCTCAGCGGGTTAAGGACCCGACATTGTCTCTGTGAGGATGCGGGTTTGATCCCTGGCCTTACCCAGTAGGTTAAGGATTCGGCATTGCCACAGACTGCAGCGTAGGTCACAGGTGTGGCTCAGATCCAGTGTTGCCGTGGCTGTGGACTAGGCTGCACCTGCCGCTCTGATTAGGCTCCTGGCCCGGGAACTTCTGTGTATTAAAAGCACTTATCCTATGCTTTTCCTCACCTTTTAGTCAATGGGTTTCTTCTTTTGGTGTAGTTCACATAGCTGCCCTTTGTGATGTTGCCACAAATATTTTGTCTAAGTTTACTGCTCACTTGGCATTTGTTTGGGCCTCATGACCAGGAAAATATGAAAGAACTATGACAACCACGTTCAATTCTTTTTTTTTCCTGGGCTTGACCTTGATTGCATCACAGAGCTGGCTGTCCCTGATACTGTGGAATAATAGGGAAAGTCTTTCATTCTAATTTACTAGTTCAAGTTCCCAGAATAAGATTACCTAATGGGCTTACAGAGGCCAAAGGGAATCTCTGGCTAGTTGACTTGAGGTGACCTGTGTCAACTCCTTCCCCATATAGGCCTGCAGAGATTTCCTTGTGTTGGCCCAGACCCATAGTAAAAAGTGGCAGAAGTCCCTGCAGTATGAAAGAGACCAGCGCATCCGACTGGAAGAGACCCTGGAGCAGCTGGCGAAGCAGCATAATCACCTGGAGAGAGCCTTCCGTGGAGCCACGGTGCTGCCGGCAAACACTCCTGGCAGCACTGGTTCTAGTAAAGGTGAGACGCTTCTTTGGTTCTAGGGTAGCCTGTGCCGATACAAGCGTGATCATTTTCTGCAGCTGATAGAGGGAATTCTGGATTCTTCAGAATCAGTGACTCATATGAAATGGAATTGGAGCCCTTTATTTCTTCTGACTTTTCCACTGCTTTCTACCAATTGGTTGCTCTGGTTCTGGTTTAGTATTTAAAAGACACTGCTGTGCTAGGTTTTGGTGAATGTAGCCAAAGTAAATGAATGAGGCTTTCCTCCTTGTAGATCAGTGCTGCTCTGGCAAAGGAGACATGAGTGATGAGGACGACGAGAATGAATTTTTTGATGCTCCTGAGATCATCACCATGCCTGAAAACTTGGGCCACAAGTAAGTTATTCTTAACCCACCCCACCCCCAAATGAACATGAAAAGGTTAGAAATGTTTCAGTGGGAGTATCATAATTTTTCACTAAGATCTGGACTATTTTCCTTAAGTCAGTGGGAGGCTGTCAGCCTTTTTACATGGACAAGTTCTCCAGAGATGTTTATTCATACATATTCTTTTCTGGGTGTCATCATTTGATCACTCATTAATAAGTCTGTGCAGTGTCCTTAGAATTCTGCTTCGCAAAGACATGGCAAGGACCGAACTCTAGTTCTGCTCTTGGTTCTAATTCTCATACATGTTTCCCGTTTGTGTAGGCGCACTGGCAGCAACATCAGTGGAGCCAGTAGTGACATCAGCCTTGATGAACAGGTAACTCTTGCTTGGAAGTTATCAAGACTGAGGCTCTCGGGTGAAATTCGCAAGGATTTGCCTGTAAAGTACTAAAGGAAACAGAAAATACTGATTTTTTTTTTTTTTTTTTTTTTTTTTTTTGCCTTCGCATGGGGGAAGGGAATATAAATACTGGGTTTTCTGTTCTTTGTGGGTGATTGAATGGCTTTGTTTTTGTGCTTAGTACAAGCATCAGCTGGAAGAGACCAAGAAGGAGAAGAGAACGAGGATACCGTACAAGCCAAACTATAGCCTCAATTTATGGAGCATCATGAAGAACTGCATCGGGAAAGAACTCTCGAAGATCCCCATGCCGGTGAGGGTCCTGCACGCCTGGGCTGCTGCCCAGAGGGCCTCAGGCCGCAGTCAGAAGAGTGCTGCCGGACAGCCACACCCACTCGCATGGCAGTTTGCGGCATGGTTCTTGTTACCCTTGCCGTCGTACACTGCCCCTTAAAAATATCTGCTTTGGAGTTCCCTGGTGGCCTAATGGTTAAGGACTTGGCATTGTCACTGCTATGGCTTGCGTTACTGCTGTGTTGCAAGTTTGATCCCTGGCTCAGGAACTTCTGCATTCCCCTGGGTGGGCAAAACTGAAAAACAAAACTAGTTGCTTTTT
This sequence comes from Sus scrofa, assembly GCF_054392235.1. NCBI lineage: Eukaryota > Metazoa > Chordata > Mammalia > Artiodactyla > Suidae > Sus > Sus scrofa. Next base: position 11,943,283 of record NC_139384.1, read on the forward strand.
TTTTTTTTCCCCCTTGCCTTTTAGGGCCATACCTGTGGCATATAGAAGCTCCCAGGCTAGCAGCTGAATTGGAGCTACAGCTGCCAGCCTACGCCACAGCCTCAGCAACATCAGATCCGAGCGGAGTCTGTGACCTGCAACACAGCTCACGGCAACACCGGATCTGTAGCCCACTGAACGAGGCCATGGATCAAACCCTCATCCTAATGGATGCTAGTTGGGTTCATAACCTGCTGAGCTACAACATGAACTCCCCAAAACTAGCTGCTTTAATTTTGCCTGTGGATCTGATACGTTTCCAGATTGCCTAGAATCAGATGCGTATGTTCAGTAATAGTTGTTTATGAGCAAATTCCTATGCTAGATGTGCTGGGGATGTGCAAAGATAAGTAGAGCCTTGTTTCTGTTTTCAAGACACGTATAGTTCAAGAGATAGGCCTGAAAACAGGTAGAAAATATTCCTTTCTGGGAGTTCCCATCGTGGTTCGGTGGTAACAAATCCAACTAGTATCCATAAGGACTCGGGTCGGGTCCCTTGCCTCACTCAGTGGGTTAAGGATCCAGCCTTGCCGTGAACTGTGGTGTAGGTTGCAGACGCAGCTCGGATGCCAAGTTGCTGTAGCTGTGGTGTAGCTCAGCAGCTGTAGCTTAGATTCTCGACCCCTAGCCTGGGAGCCTCCATATATATGGGGCAAGTACGGCCCCAAAAAGCAAAAAAAAAGAAGAAGAAGAAAATATTCCTTTCTGTAATAGTGTGATGGGAAGTACCGTACATACAAACATTTGGGGAGCATGAAAACAAAACCAATTCGTTCCAACCAGGCGGATGTAGACTCTCGCCATGGTGAAGATGGCTTTGGGCTGACCCCCCTTGCCTCCCATCATGCCCTTCCCCAGTCTGTCCACACTGTTTTATTTATTTTTATTTTTTTAGTTTTTGCTTTTGTCCACACTGTTTTAAAAAAGTAATTTTTTAAAATTGCAAATGTAGTTATGTCATTCCTTAGCTTAAAATCCTGTTCTTGGAGTTCCCGTCGTGGCTCAGTGGTTAACGAATCTGACTAGGAACCATCAGGTTGTGGGTTTGATCCCTGGCCTTGCTCAGTGGGTTAAGGATTCGGTGTTGCCGTGAACTGTGGTGTAGGTCGCAGATGTGGCTCGGATCCCGTGTTGCTGTGGCTCTGGCGTAGGCTGGCAGCTACAGCTCCGTTTTGACCCCTAGCCTGGGAACCTTCATATGCCGCACGAGCAGCCCTAGAAAAGGCAAAAAGACAAAAAAAAAAAAAAAAAAAAAAAAATCCTGTACTTAAAATTCTTACTGCTTTGAGCTTAGTCCAGATTCCTTAGTGAGCTTCATACTTCCTCCCGAGGCCGAGGCTCCGCCCGTACACATCAGCGGTCTAGTCCTGGGGAGTTACCTTCAGATGCTCACCCACATCTTGGTTTTTTCCTCTCAGGGCATTTGCACACCCTGCTCTTTCTGCCCAAACCTTCATCAGCTCCCAATCCACACTTGTCACTTTACTTTTGCTCTGGCTGACGCCTTTTTCTTTAGGATTCAGCTATAGTGTCCTCTCTTTCAGCAAACCTTTCCCTGTGCATGCGTTCAGGGTGAGCTGTCTTTCCCCTGGGTTCCAACAAGTTCCACTGTTTATTTCTAGGCAGTGGTTTCACTTACTTGCTCACTTCACAAGCGTTTACTGACTGACTTTCTGTTTGGGGTTGTATCAGTGTGTCAGTTAGGTATAGATTCAGTTTGTTTTTATTTTTTATTCTTTCAGGGCTGCACCTGTGGCATAGGGAGGTTCCCAGGCTAGGGGTCTAATCAGAGCTGTAGCCGCTGGCCTATGCCAAAGTCACAGCAACGCCAGATCCAAGCCTCATCTGTGACCCTATACCACAGCTCATGGCAACGCTGGATCCCTAACCACTGAGTGAGGGCTGGGATCGAACCCACGTCCTCATGGATGTTAGTCAGAGTCGTTTCTGCTGAGCCACAATAGGAACTCCTAAATTCAGTCTAAAGAAGCAAATAAAATATATTGGTTTAGACCAAGGGTCAGCAAACTGGCCTTGGGGCCAAATCTAGCAGCTGTCTTTACAGCCTGCAAGCTAAGAATAGGCTTTATTTTTTTTTTAATTAAAAAAAAATTTTTTTTTGGTCTTTGCCGCATCTGCAACCTACACCACAGCTCACAGCAACGCCGGATCGTTAACCCACTGAGCAAGGCCAGAGATCGAACCTGCAACCTCATGGTTCCTAGTCAGATTCTTTAACCACTGTGCCACGATGGGCACAGTGGTTAAAGAACTCCCCGCTTTATATTTTTAAATGGTTGGAAAAAAATCAGGAGGATAGTATTTTGTGATGTGAAAATTATATATACTTGAGATGTTAAGGTCCATGAAGTTTTATTGGAACATGGTAAATGCTCATTCATACACTGATTGTCTGTGGCTGCTTTCATCCTACAGCAGTAATGCTGAGTAGATGTGACAGAGGCCATATGGCCCTCTAAGCCTAAATATTTACTATCTAGCCTTTCACAGAAAAAGCTGACCAACTCCTGCCTTAAACAAATATTAGCTTAACTCATTATCATGTTAAAATCCAGAAGTAGGTGGTTGGGGCTGGTACCATACTCTGCAGTGTTGGGACCAGGCTCCTTTCTGTCCTTTTGTCCTGCTCTGTGGCCTCAGTTCCTAGGGGCTAAGTGGCTGCTCCAGCTCAGGCCATTAGGGTCTCATTCCAGCAGCAGGAAAAAGGCAAGAGGAGAAGGGCATGCCCTGCCTTTTAAGGGTGCTTCGTAGAAATTGCATAAATATTTTCCCTTTAGTCTCTTTGGCCAGAACTTATGTGGCCTTAGCTAGGTGGACAAGGAGCTGGAAATACGGACTTTTTCTTTTTTGGTGGGAGGGCTTAAATAAAAATCAGGGATTCTACTACCGATAGAAGGGAGGAGTGGAGAGAGAAGGTGGCTGCAGGCTCAGCCCCAGTCAGGTGCATGGCCTTCAGAAATACAGATAGCATTCTTCTGGCCTCTTGGGGCTTATGGACCAGTCAGTGGTTTCTGCCTCTGTGTAGACTGGGTTCCTCTTGGGCAGAAGACTGTGGTATTGGGCTTTATATCCTTGATGCTTAGCCAGTGCCTGGCACATACATATCCTTCAGCACATGTTAAAGTAATTAATTAACTGGGTCTTGGAAAACAAATAGATTCCTCTCTGTAAGCGCATGGGATTTTTGTTAGAAAGATACTGGCCTCCAGACAAGCAAAGGCCATGAGTAAGCACCCTGAAGACACATAAAAGAACTGGTTCACTGGGGACCTAAAAGGCAGCCCCACTTGCCTAGTGCCCTGAAGGAAGCGATGGGAGGCTAGGCTGGAAGGCATGTCACTGCAGCCTCAGAAATGCAGTTCCTGCTCAGAGATAGCTTCTGAGTCTAGGGGGCCTCCCTGTCTTTCTTAACCATTAGTTCCTTGTTGACATTGTGACAAGGAATGTGCAGTCCTGTACCTGTTTGCCTGCGGATCTAGTCCTTGCCCTTTCCCTGCTGTGTGTGTGTCACAGAAAGCTGATCCCTCCAGGCTGTGTTTCTCAGGCTTCCATGTCTGTTGGGCTCTGGCCGGGTTCCACCACGGCAGGGTACCAGTAGGAGATTGGAGCAGGGAGGAAGGGAAAAACCCGAGGGTGCTCCCCGCCCTGACTGCATTCTCTGGGGCAGTGCTCTGGCAGCAGCTGTGTGGCTCTAGTTTCCACTGGACAGGGCCCCCTGAGGTCTTAGCTGCTGCCACATGCCTCTGGTCTCTGTGCTGCAGTAATACCACTGCTTCTCTCTGTGCCGCCCACCTGCCGATGGTTACAGCTTCCTGCTGCTGCTAATCTCTAGGTTGTCTTTTTTGGCTGCCCAGCTCTCCATCAGCTGTAAAACTAATTCCCTGCTTCCTTCCACTTTAAATTCTCAGATTTATTTGTTTCCCTGTTGCGTCACTGAGTGGTAAAATGGCCAATATGAAAAGCTTAGCACTTTCAGAGAAACCGTGGTTCCTGAAAGTTGTTGTGGTGGGGGGGAGTAGGGCTGTGTGTGTGAGATAAACGGAGATGGTATAAGGATGTAGCGATTCTAGGCCCGGGCAGTGCTGATCTGTCCCATGGCCACCAACTGGCCCATTTTTCTCAAAATATATGGAAATGTTACTGCATGGTGCCTGCAGTTCTGGCGTAGTTAATAAGTACCCTCTTTAGAAAAGACCCTCGAGGACTTGAGTTATTTCTGTTTCCCCTCTGTGCATTTTTTCCTATCATACTGCTTTTCTCTCAGTGTCGAGAAGATGGTTTTGGGACATGGCATACTCTTTTAGTTGAGGCAGGATAGATCTTACTTCCCCATTGAGAAATTTTCAGAGAAATGCTTGCTATATTTCTCAGAGGAAAAACAGGCTCTAGTATATTATTTATTTTTTTAAATGTATAAATGGGAATTCCCATCGTGGCTCACTGGTTAACAAATCCAACTAGGAACCGTGAGGTTGCAGGTTCGATCCTTGGACTCGCTCAGTGGGTTAAGGATCCCGCGTTGCCGTGAGCTGTGGTGTAGTTCGCAGTTATGTCTTGGATCTGGCATTGCTGTGGCTCTGGCATAGGCCGGTGGCTATAGTTGCGATTCGACCTCTAGCCTGGGAACCTCCATATGCCATGGGTGCGGCCCTAAAAGATAAAATAAAATAAAATGTACACATGCATAGCAATAAATAAGAAACTATTAATAATAGTTCTGCTTGGGTGATGGTTTTTCCAGTAGTTTTCCTTTGTGCTTTGTTTCCAAAGTTTGTTATAGTGGAAATTACAAGATATTTCATAATTGGGAGGACAGTTAATATTAGGGTAGTGTGTGACTCAGAAATTGGCGGGTAGGAAGTGGGACAACAAGGCAAAAAAAGAAAGAAAAAGAGCTTGGGCTGTAGGAAAGAAAAGTGCTGTTTTTGTCGGTTTTATTAACTGAAATGTTGCTTTAGCTCAGCTCCACACAGTAGAAGTTTTTTCTTCCTCCCTCTGTTCTCTGGACTCAGAACTCAGGCTAGTGATATTCAGGCTTGTTTAGCTGTAGTGCTGGTTACATAAGCTTTATGGACTAACCTGGGAACCTAACCTCTTTTTATAGTAATTTTCTAAGTGGTAAAGTCATCGTAAATTCCACTCAGTCAACTTAGAAGCTAACTCTTTGGAGGGGGTGGGGGGACAATGTCTCTTTTGTTCATTTCTCTATACCCACTGGTTTGTATAGGACCTGGCACAGGTAAGGGCTCAATAAATATTTGTGGAATGAATGGACAGCTCCCTGACAGTGGCCTACAGATACACACTTGCTTTATCCTGTGGCTCAGTGCCCTAAGTTGGCTCTAAAACTTGGAAGGTATAGGGTTCCTGTTGTGGCTCAGCAGTTTAAGAACCCGACTAGTGTCCATGAGGATGCAGGTTCAATCCATGGGCTCATTCATGGGTTAAGGATCTGTCTTTGCTGCAAGCTGTAGTGTAGACCAGCGGGAACTTCCATATGCCTCAGGTGTGGCCCTAAAAAGAAAAAAAAAAAAAAACCTTGAATGATGGACACACTCCTGGCTCTCTCTCAGCCCCCAGGCTGAGCACTCTAGTCCAGAAACACAACTGTCCAGGCTCAGAGGAGAAAGCAGAACCCTGGTCTGATGTAGAACTGAATCGAGACTCCAGGCCATCATCTGCTCCACCAGTGCAAGCTGACTTTTGTACTGTTTCTCCTGCCAGTCAGGACACGCCTGCACTTAGAATTTACTACCTTTTCTTTCCACCCTCGAAAATGTCAGGTGCCTCACTTTCTCTCTGGGTATACTTGTGCTAAAGTACTTTTTTTTTTTTTTTTTTTTTTTTGTCTTTTTGCCTTTTCTTGAGCCGCTCCCGAGGCATATGAAGGTTTCCAGGCTAGGGGTCTAATCAGAGCTGTAGCCACCAGCCTACACCAGAGCCACAGCAACATGGGATCCAAGCCAAGTCTGCGACCCATACCACAGCTTACAGCAGCGCCAGATTCTTAACCCACTGAGCAAGGGCAGGGCTCGAACCCGCAACCTCATGGTTCCTAGTCGGATTCATTAACCACTGTGCCACGACGGGAACTCTTATTAAAGTACATATCTTCTTTGATGCTCTCATTCAGTGGCTTTTTGATGACAGTTTCCCATGGGCCAGGCATGATATGCAGGCATGATAGGCATGGATATGCAGTGGGGAGCAGGACAGGCACGGTTCCCATCGCAGAGAGTTTACAGTTAGTGAAGGAAATGAAAATGGTGGTGATTCCCACCACGCACTGACACAGACAGTTGACCAAGGAGAATGGGCTGCTTTGGGGTTAGATCTCAGGGTTGCTCTACCGAGCAAAGGCCTCTTCTTTTCCCAGTGATTTGCTTTATCATCTTGACATCTTGATATGTGTCTCTACCTGCAAAAGAAGAAAAAAAAAAAAAGCGAAAGAAAGAAAGAAATTGTCTCCTAATGGATGTGTGGGCAAAGTTTTGATATCTGCTCTTTTCCTGACAGGTGAACTTTAATGAGCCCTTATCCATGCTTCAGCGCCTTACTGAAGACCTGGAATACCATGAGCTGTTAGACCGTGCTGCAAAGTGTGAGAACTCTCTAGAACAGCTCTGTTATGTTGCAGCTTTCACCGTGTCCTCCTACTCCACCACTGTCTTCCGTACCAGCAAGCCATTCAACCCACTCCTTGGGGAGACCTTCGAGCTAGACCGATTAGAGGAGAATGGGTACCGATCCCTCTGTGAGCAGGTAAAGGAGGCTCTGAACTGTGACCCTTTTCCTGTTTGAAGAAGGGGTGATCTGGGGGGCTTGATCTCGCTGGGTGTTAGATTTGCAAATATTCCAGTCCCTGTCACCCCAGACTGCCTCCTTTTCCCTCAGGCCTTCAACCTTGGAGGCCCTGGTATTCACCCACTGCCATGGGTGTAAAATTGTCAAGTGTGGATTTGGGGTGTTGATCACCAGTTAATAGGCAATATCTTTTCCTTCTCCTTTCTTTTAACTCGAACCACTGATCTCTTCAAGGTGAGTCATCATCCCCCTGCGGCCGCACACCATGCTGAGTCCAAAAATGGCTGGACATTGCGTCAGGAAATCAAAATCACCAGCAAGTTTCGAGGCAAATACCTCTCCATTATGCCCCTCGGTAAGGCCACCATCTTTATGTTAATTTGTGCTCCAGGAAAGAACACTTTTCTGGCAGGATAGGGGAGTCACTGGTTCAAGGGTCAGGAGCCTGCGTGCAGGTCTAGTTTGGGCACTGGACCTTCTGAGCCAGCTTTGTGCAAGTCATATAACTTCTCAGCTACTGGGGGAGTGGGGGTGGCTTGAGACTCTTTAAGGACCCATCCAGTCATAAGTTTGTCTTCTTCACTATATTTAATGCATCTTTGAGTATATTGTAGAATATACATTTTAGCATGTATTTTAAAATTCTTTTAGGTGGTGTGGTTTCCCCATTACCGTAGCAATCAGCTTCTCCCTATGGAGCAGAGCTCTTGTGACGCAAGGTTGGGTTTCTTAGGTAGCTCCTCCCCCTTCTCCTCTCCTTTCTCCCCTCTCTCCTCCTCCACGGAAGGAGTTAGGTATCATTTATGTAACAGCTGAACTGTAGGTAAGATGAAACCTTATTTTAAAAGATCTTATTGGATTACAGGTTAATTTTGCAGCAAGATCAAAAAGATCAGGCCTGGGAATAGGAATCTTAATATGCAATGTTGGAGTGTCTATACTTCAGGGAAAATGAGATTCTTCAAAAGGCACAGCAGAGGGTCTCGATGCTCTTCTGAACTAGACCAGCCACATTTGACCATGTGTGTGCCAAAGAGTGAATGCCAGCCTGCAGAGAAAGAAACACAAAGCAGGTAGAAAGAAACTAAGTAGCTCCCTAGAGACAGAGCTGACAGCACCTCCCTGAGCTTCCCATGCTTTCCATTCCCTGCTCCTCCTCCTTCATGAGGCAGAGCTGCAGTGCTGCATTATTGCAGTGTAGTCTTCTGCTTTAATAAAAGGTTCTCTCAGACACACAGAATGTAGAGGTATAGACTAGACATTAGCCAGAAGAAAATCCAGGGATATTTGTGATATATTAAGACAAGAAACTGCAGTGTTAACTCTATTGCTCCATGCTTAATATGCAAAAGGCCCTTAGGTGAAAAGGAGACTAAGTGATTTTGGTCTTGATGGTTATTGGGAACCTTCAAAAAGGTTCCGATTGCTTAATTGTCTTTGAAGCTAATAATTTCAGATATGTGTTAGGTTAAGAGTAGTAAACAGCTGAGATGTTCACACCTAATCTGCAGAACCAGGGTGTCAGTGGGTGTATTGCAGCAAACCTTTCCTCTGCGGAGAAGAGTTTCAGACCCCCCCACCCCCACCCCCGCCCCCGCTGAGGATCACTAAAGGGATGGACTATATGTGTTTAATTCTAAGGAGAGTTGTATGTGTTTAAAAAATAGCAATAAACCTAAATTACCAGTGATGTGCTGTACATTTTCTCTGTAATTTGACTAATCTAGAATTCTTGGAGGGCAAATAACTACAAGAGCATGATATAAGTGGTGGATCTAGTTTTTTAGAGTTAAATAAAAAATCTTTGATAGAATTTCATTCCTGTGTTTGGTGATTTAAGGATTTGGGTTGTCAGGAGGTATTGTCTTAAGTCACCCCCTCTGTGAGATACTGAGTATTTACCATGTACCAGGCAGTATTCTAAGGTGCTCAGGAAATGCAACAAAGATCCCAGCGCTTGTAGGAAGATTGAAGAGAGAATTCACATAGTGGCAGGAAACTGAATACAGAAGTATAAAGAGTGGAATTTTGAGACATTAGCCCTGGGGATGGCTGTATTTAATATTTTCCCATCTGTGACTTGGAAGGAGAATCAGGCAATTAAATTTTCACATTTTCAGCGGCACTCAACTTTCAGAGGGTAGATTGTTAGGGCAGTAGACGTCATTGAAGAAAGATATATGGACAGGATTGTGAGTGAATGGGTTGTGAGTGAATAGGCAGATAGATGGTTTTTTTAGGTGGTAGCAGCCTTTTGATCTCTGTGTCAGTGACACTACTGGGCTCCCTGGACCTTGAATTTGCCCTTGAGTAGCACTTTTCGTCAAAAACTCCTCCTTGTGTATTTTATTCATTTTTCCAATTTCTCCTTTTTGACCAGAGCAATTAACTCATTTATATTTATTGTAATTACTGATAAGGTAAGATTTATATCTGCCATTTTGGTATTTTGTTTCTGTACATCTTGCAACTTTTTTGTTCCTCTGTTCCTCCATTGGTTCCTTCTTTTGTGTTAAATAGATATTTTTCTAGTTTACCATTTTAATTCCCTTGTTATTTCTTTTACTATATTTTTTAAAGATATTTTTTTGTGGTGGTTACCCTGAGTTTTACAATTAACACCTCAACTTCTAAATAATCTAGTTCAGATTAATACCAACTTAATTTCAACAGTATACAAAACATTGGCACTTATATGGATCCATTACCTTTTCCCTTCTTTGTGCTCTTGTTTTCATACAAAATGTATTTCTATACATTATAATTCCACCAACTTTGTTTTATAACTGTTGCTTTATGTATTTGCCTTTTAAATCATGTAGGAGAAAAAAGTTGCAAACAAAAAATACATTTATGCTGTCTTTTATATAGTTTCATTTGCAGTTACATTTACTAGTTTCTTTCTTTTGTTTTGTTTTTGCTTTTTAGAGCTGCACCCACAGCATTAGGAGGTTCCCGGGCTAGGGGTCCAATTGGAGCTACAGCTGCTGGCCTACGCCACAGCTGCAGCAATACCAGATCCGAGCCACATCTTTGGGTTTTTTTTTTTTTTTTTTTTAATTAATTTATTTATTTATTTTTTGTCTTTTTGCCTTTTCTAGGGCCGCTTCCCATGGCATATGGAGGTTCCCAGGCTAGGGTTCTAATTGGAGCTGTAGCCACCAGCCTACGCCGGAGCCACAGCAACGCCAGATTCGACCTGTGTCTGTGAGCTACACCACAGCTTATGGCAGCGCCAGATCCTTAACCCACTGAGCAAGGCCAGGGGTCGAACCTGCAACCTCATGGTTCCTAGGTGGATTCGTTTCCACTGCACCACAGTGGGAACTCTGTTTCTTTATTTTTTAGTGTAGATTTAAGTGTCCGTTCATTTCAGCCTGAAGGACTTCCTTTGGTATTCCTTGAAGAGCAGATCTGCTAGCTATGAGTCCTTTGTGTTTTTCTGGGAATGTCTTACATTCTCCTTTGTCTATGAAGGATAATTTTGCTGGATATAGAATTCTTGGTTTGGCAGTCTTTCTCTTGCAGCACCTTGAACATGTCATCCCACTGCCCTCTGGCTTCCGTGGTCTCAGAAGGTCACTTATATATGTGATGTATCCCTCCTCTCTTCCTGCCTTCAGGATTCTCCCTTTGTCTTTGTCTTTCTAGTTTGATTATGGTGGTTTCAGTGTGGTGCTCTTTGAGTGTATCCTATTGGCATTCGTTGAACTTCTTGGATGTGTAGATTAGTGTTTTTCATCAAATTTGATGAATTTGGGGCCATTACTTCCTCAGCTGCTCCAGCTAGTATCACCACTTCCTTCAGCCGTTGTGTCAAATAATTGCCACTGATTGTAATAATCGCTCCAGGGAAAAGGCTGTTTGAAGTGAGTGGGTACGGAGTCAGATCAAATAAAGATAAGGCCTGTGAGTGGGAGTTTACAAAGAACCACAGATGGGTCTGATAATGTGATAATGATGAGCAAAAGCCACTTTGACCTCACTTAGCTTACATTCTTAAGTCGGCAAAAATGTAAACAAGACATAATTTTATATCGTGGTAGTTCTATGAAGAAAATGGGGGAATTCCTGTTGTGGCACAGTGGAAACGAATCTGACTAGCATCCATGAGGATACAGGTTCGATCCCTGGCTTCGCCCAGTGGGTTAAGGATCTGGCATTGCCCTGAGCTGTGGTGTAGGTCGCAGATGCAGCTCGGTTCCTGCGTTGCTGTGGCTGTGGTGTAGTCTGGCAGCTATAGCTCTGATTTGACTGCTAGACTGGGAACCTCCATGTGCGGTGTGTACAACCCTAAAAAGCGGGGGGAAAAAAAAAGGGGGAATATAGGGTGGAGGTGACAGGGGTTAATGGAGGAATGAGTGTGTGGGTTCCTTGGATGAGGGAGTCCAGGGAATGCTCTGGAAAGGTTACACTTGAGCAGCAATCTGATAACAGAAGTAAAATCAAAAGATGACTTGGGGGAGTGTGTTCCAGGCAGAGAGAGCCCCAAAAGATAAGGGCCCTTAGGGGGAGCAAGCATAGCATGCATGAGAAACAATAAGGCCATTGCAGCTGGTTCAGAGTGAGATGGGGGGGGGGCGGTGGATGAGACGAGAGGGTTGGGCGGGGACCAGCTCTGAGGGTCCTGTACACCATGGAAAGAAGTAATTGAGAGATTTTTATGGTGTGGTAAGTTGATATGACCATGTCTTGTTAAACAGATCATTTTGGCTAGAGACTTTACGGTGGCCAGAGTAGAAGCTGGGAGGCCAAAAAGAGGTCAGACTAGAGCTGGTGGTGGGTTAGACTGCAGGGATGGTGGAAGAACAAGAGACTTAGGGTATAATTAGGCAGCGTAAATGCTCTTAAAGGTTGCTGTGAAGATTAAATGAGGTAACGCATGAGGAGAACCTAGCAGTGTCTGCTCCTCAGCAAGTTCTCTCAGCAGGGTTGCTGTTGTTCCTGCTAGTGCATCACTGCCTCAGCCACTAGGGCTATTTTCCTCTTTTGTGCAAGAAAGACATACCTAAGCCACATTTCGTGTTCTTCTCATTGGTGATCATAGAAGGGAGCTTAGACTGTTACTAGAATTAACTACTATTTAATATATATCTTATAAAATTTTTTGATTATTTTGAATCTCCACTCACCTCTGTTCAAACCACTGATTTTAGTTTGGTATTCATTTGAGATTAACTCATAGGAACAAGAGAAGGCCACACCTGCCGAGGGCTATCAGGTTTACAAAACAGGACCAGCCAAATGGAGAGACACCTAGAACAGGGTGTGGGAGGATCCTGGACACGGAGTTTCCGTGCCCCTCCCCACGAAATCCAGGCACATCACCTTCCTGGCACATGGATGTGTTTAACATCCTGGAAGCTCCACGGAGCTTTGTTATCCAGAGATTTTTATTGGGGTTTCATTGTGAGGGCACATTGGCCACATGACTGAACTCACTATTCTTCCCGGCCTCCTTCCCTTCCTGGCAGGAAGGGACCGTCATTCCCAGGAGGTTGAGAGGCCCAGGCCTGGTCGTATCAGGTGACCTGAAGCCCCTGCTCTCTAATGACAGGGTTGGCCTCTCTGGCCCGCCCTCCTCCTTAGTCATCTTGTTGGCATAAGCTATCCAGGGACCCACCTGAGGCACCTCATTGGCATAAACCACCAGGGCCCCTGTGAGTGACAAAGATACAGCCGTCACTTGGGAAATTACAAGGGTTTAGAGCTTTCCTCCCAGGAACCTTGGACAAAGACCAGACAGATTCTTTATTATAGAGAACAGGCTCACATCTAATAAGTGGTGGAGCCAGTGAATCCAGTTCTGTCTGATTCCAAAGCCCCTGCTCTGTCCACTCCTCCTTTTTCTGTGTTAAGGCCCTTAGCAGAGAAGTGGTGTGCCTGAGGTCACTCAGCTGACTACCAACGTGTGCTCTTTTCCACAACGCAATTTTATTTTTTCATGTTGGGGCAGATTTGACCTGTTTCTATGAATTTTACAGCTGGTATGGCAGACACAGTTAGTGACAAAATTGGGGCTTTTTATTTTCATTTCTGTTTCTACAGCTGCAGGATATTACTTCCCAGCTAAGTTGTGTCAGTTGTCAGTGTTTGTCACCATTAGTTATATTTTACTCATACATTTAAAAATCAAAGTAATAAATTCAGTCAGTAGTTCCAGCATCTTAAAAGGTTATAAGTCCTTTTTGACTTGCTCTTTTCTTTGTAAAAGTAAGAACTATCAATAGAAGAAAATCAGTCTGTCATTATTTCTAGCTAGCACGGTGCTCCTTTCCCATTTGGCTTAATTTGTGTGCCGCTCTCTGTTTCTAGGTAGCATCCACTGTATTTTCCATGCAACTGGGCACCACTACACTTGGAAGAAAGTTACCACAACAGTGCACAACATTATCGTGGGCAAGTTGTGGATCGATCAGGTGAGTGAAAGTTCTCCAAGGGCCTCTGAAGTTCAGAAGAATACCTCCTAACGTCCCTCTCTGCAGTGCCTAGGGCATGGTATGCGAGCTGGCCCTAGCCTGCTGTTACTGGTTTATCTGTTTTGCCTGAGGAATTTCTCTCAGGCAGTAGCCCCAAGCTCAGCCTCCCTGAGTTTCTTTACCACAATGTATTATCTGTAAATGACCAAGTTACAGCATTCATTCAGTGCCTCCTCCCCTGGGACTGTGTTAGGCCCCATGAACGATACCAGAAAATAATACGCTTGGCTCCCATCCTTCATTCTTTCATTATTCCTCAAACATTTATTGCCAGGCAGAACGCTAGGTCCTGGGGATACAAAGTCAGGTGAGGCATTGTCCTTCAATGAGTTATTTTATCACTGGAGACATAGGACAGGTACGTATAAGTTGAAAAGTATTTGACAAAATAGACTCATGTAAGAGCTGTACTAAGATCATACCTAATGCACTGTCAGTGTGTTCTTCAGAGGAGGGGTGCAGTAAATTCAGAAAAAAGAGGGAATAATGTCTGAGCAGCCAGGAAAAGCTTCACGGTAGATACGGGAAGGAAGCTGCATCTTGAAGAGTAGTCTAGGATTCGCAGGATAGAAAGGAGGAGGGAATGAAGTGAGTCAGGAAGGCCCACCGTGTGTGATCTTGAAACCGTAAGAGTACTTTTTCTTTAATGCCTTTGGTCATACAGAATATTTTATTTATTTGTTTGTTTATTTATTTATTTAAGGGCGGCACCCGTGGCATATGGAGGTTCCCAGGCTAGGTGTTGAATCGGAGCTGTAGCCTCTGGCTGACGCCACAGCCACAGCAATATGGAACCTGAGCTGTGTCTGCGACCTACACGACCTACACCACAGCTCAGGGCAGCGCTGGATCCTTAACCTACATCCTCATGGATGCTAGCTGGATTTGTTTCCGCTGCGCCACAACGAGAACTCTGTGAGGAGAGTGCTTTGAGTTCATGAAGGGTAGCAGTGGAGACTCGGCTTGGAAAGGTCCAATTATGCTATCTAAACTGGGACACACAATTTTTTTTTCTTTAAAAAAGGGGTCACTTGGCCTTGATTCCAACCTGGAATGCCAAGATTATGAAGGCATTCCACAGCCTCTCAAGGTTGGCTGAGGCCTGGATCTTAAGTATGGTAGTGTTAGAATGTAAAATTGAAAAGGGAAGAATTATGGGGTGTGGGGCCTCGCAGATACTCAAGCCATCCAATCTCGGTAAAACTAACCCGTGATTCTTTTCATTTTACAGTCTGGTGAAATCGATATTGTGAATCACAAGACAGGAGACAAGTGCAATCTTAAATTTGTTCCTTATAGCTACTTCTCCCGGGATGTAGCAAGAAAGGTAAGAGAAGTTCGAAGTAAAACGTCTTTCACTTAGTGTGTATCCCCCAGAAAGCCTCCTCCTTTGGAGCTGGTGTAGATGGGAGAGTGTGTGTGTGTGTGTGTGTGTGTGTGTGTGTGTTTTCAAAAAAAAAAAAAGGAGAGGTAAAAGACAACAGACTAGAAAGTAAAAGTCAAGAACAATGAGAGATTGAAAGTAGGGACCACTGGGAGACAAAGGGAGGATTCCAGGCAGAAGGTATGTGCACTTTGACCCCTGGGAAGTCTGGGCTGGAGTTCTGTCACTACCACAGCAGAATTGTGCCGTGAGTTTCGACGCCGTGACTTCTGGAGAGAAGAATATATAACATAATTCTGAGTACAGTTAGATCCTCCTTCTCGACACATCATTACAGCAGAAATCCCTGAACCACAAAGTGGTAATGAAACCTCCAGCTCCTAGGTCAGTTATTTTAAGCAGCTCAAGAAAATATGGCAGAATAATTTGAATGGCTCCGTGGAGGTTGTCATAACAGGATTTAACCAGCATTTACCCTAGGACTTCGGTCTCCGGCGTAGTCAGATTCACTAACCCACAGTGAGCACTGTGCTCCAGAGCCCTGCTCTCCATCTTTGTAGGTGACAGGAGAAGTGACAGACCCGTCGGGAAAAGTTCACTTTGCCCTCCTGGGGACGTGGGATGAGAAAATGGATTGTTTCAAAGTACAGCCAGTCATTGGGGAAAATGGGGGTGATGCTCGGCAGCGAGGCCACGAGGCGGAAGAAAGCAGGGTCATGCTGTGGAAGCGGAATCCCTTACCGTGAGTATCAGGGCACGTGCCGCCCGGGTCCTGCTGTGACTTTGGGCCTTTCTGCCTGCCTTGCCACCTAATGACGTGAGGGATGGAGCAGGGGAAATGGGAACCGGAGAGAGGACCAGAAGGTTTCCCTGTATGAAAGGGAAAAAAGTTCAAACTACTCAAACCACATCTGCCAAAAAATAATTTGGTGCTTCCTACCAGACCTGTGGATTATGATTCAGAAGGATATTTTCTATAACTTAGAGCAAAACTCTTCAGAAGTGGGGAGTTCCCATCATGGGCCAGTGGTTAATGAATCCATCCAGGAACCGTGAGGTTACGGGCTCGATCCCTGGCCTTGCTCAGTGGGTTAAGGATCCAGCATTGCTGTGAGCTGTGGTGTAGGCCAGTTGCTACAGCTTTGATTCGACCCCTAGCCTGGGAACCTCCATACCCCACGGGTGCAGCCCTAAAAAGAGAAAAAAAAAAAAAGTGGCTAGAGGAGAAAGATGCCCATGACCTGTGGCCTAAAGGCCTGGCAGCTCTAAAGGTCCTTGAGGTAATGTACCAGGCTTTGGAAATAAATTAGGATGGAGACCTGTCATCATTGAATATGTTCGGGCCTTAGGAATATCCAAGATTATTAACCTATTCCAGAAAGAGGTTAAAAAGAAAGCGAAAAGGAAGAAAGAAATTTTATTTGGTAGTGTTTCATTCTTCCTGATTTCAGAACAGCCCGGCTGAGGTGGCCTTTGGCATTGAACTTGGTTGTTGCTCCTTAACTAATGAGGGTCTCAGGTCTGGCTCACTCTCTCTCTCACCCTTTACTTTCAGGAAGAATGCAGAAAACATGTACTACTTTTCAGAGCTTGCTCTAACTCTCAATGCCTGGGAAGCTGGCACTGCCCCCACAGACAGCCGATTGCGGCCTGACCAGAGACTGATGGAAAACGGGCGCTGGGATGAAGCAAATGCTGAGAAGCAACGCCTAGAGGAAAAACAGAGACTTTCCAGAAAGAAGAGGGAAGCCGAAGCTATGAAAGCCACAGAGGATGGTAGCGGACGCCTTCTCCTCTTATTTCTCAATGCTGGAGAACGCCAGGGTGTTTTTGGTTCTAACTGTTTTCCTCTACCCTCTTTCCCTTTCAGGCACACCCTACGATCCCTACAAGGCACTGTGGTTCGAGCGGAAGAAGGACCCCGTCACCAAGGAGTTAACCCATATTTATAGGGGCGGATACTGGGAGTGTAAAGAGAAACAGGACTGGAGCTCGTGCCCAGACATTTTCTGAACCAGCCCTAACAGAAGGAGGAGGACGCAAAGCTGTCGAGGACAGAGGATGCGCGGGAAAGCTGGCCGGCGTGACTCTTACCGAGCGAGCGCTTTCCTCGAGTTTGTCTGTCTTAACCAATCATTTTTTCCAAATCAATCACCAGAAGCAGACACCATCGGTGGTGATTGGCTGGTTGCCTTAGCTGATTGAAACTGAAATCGACATTCTAGATACTGTGCTCGGGAGGGAGAGGGGTAGCGGCCGAAAGTTAGTGTAATCCCACTTGGGCAGAGGCGAGTGCTCTGGGCTCTTCCTTCTCCCTCTGCCCCCATCTGAGATGACGTCATTCGCCCTCCCCTCAGAGCGTCCTGCTCAGCCAAGATCTGCGGAAGGTGATGATTCAGAGGCATTCTGGTGCTGTTCAGAGCAAAAGCTGATTTTAGACGTTCCCTTTAAAAAGAAACACGTTGAGACGTACCAGCAGAGGCATCGGGAATGCTTGTGATGGAACTTAGGCATAACATTATGAAATGTTCACAAGCGGGGACCCTTAACGGGGTGTCCGTGCAGAGAAAACTGGTATTGGGACGCTTGCCAGAGGGCTGGAACGTTCAGAGTTAAATTCTTGGAAGTTTCGATGATCTTCACTCGCGTAAAACACCCTGCTGCTGTTCTCCATCTTCTTTGACAGCAACCAGGGCCACTGGGGTGGTCGGTGGTAGGAGGGTTGCTTTATCCTCACAAAGGGGTTTTACGGACTCGCTCAGGCAGAGAACTTCTGAGAACACAGGCAGGATGGAAAGAGACTTGCTGGCCACTTCAGCTTTGCTGTCCCTTCTCACCCCCGTCCTTCACTGCCTTTTTCCTCTTCTCTCTCCCGGCACAGTACCAATCCAGGTTTGGGCCCCAGTCTGGAGCAAAGCATTACCTGTCCCGTTCTGATACCCTTCAGAATCTGCGAGAAGGAGATGCTTTGGAATAAGTTTTCACCATCTCTCAAGCCCCGTGGACTGGAGCCACCTCTGGAATAATGTGTTAAATATCTGTATATTATATATATGTAGAGAAAAATCTAATTTTTTTTTTTTTTTGGTTTGATTTTCCTTCTTCCCATTAAGAATCTTGTTTTTTTGATACCACTTGTCTCCCTGGGAGACTCTCTTGGACACACTGATGTGGGTTGGAGCCTCCTCTGCTTTCCATCTTTCAGGGTCAGACACTCAAAACCTGAGCAGGACCCCATCCAGCAGTTACTGAGCAGGGACTTTATCCATGGTTGGTATCATGGGGCACCCACCACTGTCCAAGCTCTGCTCTCCTAATTACCTGACTCTTGAAAATGAAATCCTAACCTCTTTCCTACCGTTTTTCCTCCTTTCATTAGGAAGGGTCTGGGTAGAAAGTCCGGAGGGTCATTTCGGGTTTAAGCTGGCCTCTGGCCAAATCACAGCACCAGACAGCTCATTCCCCAAAAGAGCCTTCTTCCCAGGAATCGGGGCTAAAAACACCGGGCACGTGGGGTTGGCAAGAGAACTGCTCCTGTCGGGCCCTGGTTTCCTTCCTTTTTTTCCGTTTGGCATTTGTTTAAGTTGTCTTGTTCAGAAACCTAGCCCCCGTGCCACCCACCCTTGGTTGAGGATCACAAATTGAGGTGCCTTCCTTGTATGCTTTTTGTTAGCGTTTTTTCATTTCTGTTCCTTAACTGCTGAGCCTCAGCTGGTGGGGGTCCGAGGGAGAGTATCATTCCAGAGGAAGCCATCCCGCTCGGGGTGACTGGATTGACACTGGCGAAGTAGTACTTTCATTCCCACCCCCCCGCCTCTCCCTTCCTAGCTGTGATGAACTCAAGAGGGGCACCTCCTGGGAGCTTCTTTCAAGGAGGCCTGTGAAGGCGATGACCTAAGGAGGGGGGCTTCAGACGGAGTGGGAACTCCCCAGCTAAGCAACGTCCCCGATGTACTCCCCCACCCCTCCACCATCTATCTGCACTACATTTCCAGCCTGACCCCCCAGTCAGATTCCTGCTAATGGAAGAAGCTTCGAGTCCTTCAGGTGAAATAAAGTCATGTGAAAACAAAACAAAACGATATATATTTTCGGTTTTTTTGCCTTATTGTTTTTTTTCCAAGAAAACTACTAAATTAAATAATTTTTAAAAAGTCATATTGTTTGTCTGATTCACTTCCACGTCTACCAGGTAGGAGGCGGGAGGAGGTGGAGAGCTGGACCCACAGTGATTTGTTCTTGGGAGTCCAGGAACTTGATCTCCATGGGAAACTGAGAGAAAAACTGGGCAAGGGTTTACAGATGTTTTGACTGCTCAACAGCATTCTGGAGGTCCCATGACCAGAAGAGTGGTTTTAACAGCCCCTGATGCTTCAGGATAATGTCATCATCTGTGTCCCACATTGGCATTGGGGGATAGTTTACAGAGTTTTTGATACTGGGCCTGCGTCACCCCCAAGATAAAAGTCTTGCAAGTTCTCATTGCGGCTCAGTGTAACAAGTCCGAATAGTATCCATAAGGACTCCGGTTCCATCCTTGCCCTCACTCAGTGGGTTAAGGATCCAGCATTGCTGTAAGCTGTGGTGTAGGTCACAGACAAAGCTCAGATCCTATGTTGCTGTAGCCATGGTGCAGGTTGACAGCCGTAACTCTGATTCGACCCTTCTCTAGCCTGGGAACTTCCATATGCTGAAAGTGGGGCCCTAAAATAAAAAAATAAAAAAAAAAATCTTGCCCATTTAATTCTCAGGCTCTTAGCTCTCCCATGTGGTAACTCAGATTCTGTATTTTGAAACATAAGCAATTGAGTGTTGATTCGCAGACCTTGGACAGAAGTAAGAACAGTGAAGATGCTTGTTTAGGTTTTCTCTGTAATGTTCAGGGAGGGGACAGGTGGGCAAAGGGACTGGAGGGGACTGGAGAGGCCTTAGATGAGGGCCAGTGCCAATACCTGCCCTGAGGGGGGCCCCCACGTCCGCTGCACATCTGCTTCTGTGTCCAGAATGCTGAGAACTGAGTCTGAACATTTCCTGGCTTCCTCTTAAACAATTTTAAGAGGTAAATGTTAAAATTGTCTTGTCGAATATAAAGAAAGTTGCTCAAAAAATACCCCAACTTGGATTAATTCACTCCTGGTCACATGGCTGATTGGTTAGTCACAGCACTGGAATTCAAAGCTGGGTTTGTTTAACCCTGGAGTTTGTGACCTTTCCAACCTTGTGTGCTGTGAGATACTGGGTTGGAACGCAGCTGATAGTCATTTCCTCCTGGATTATACATCACGCAGAAATGCATATTTCTGTTTCTAAAAGCTTATTAATGTGGATAATATCATTTTGGGAGTCCCACCTCAAGGAAGGAACATGCTCCCACAAAATTAGCTTTATCACCAGGGATGGTTTTTTCTAACCTGCTTCTTGGGATAACCACTTATCTGCTCAAGTCATCTTCCCAGTTCCCATCAGTGGGCTTGGTGTGAAGTATCAACGACTTTGTTTTCCCTCTTTTTTTTTTTGGTCTTTTTGCTATTTCTTGGGCCGCTCCCGCGGCATATGGAGGTTCCCAGGCTAGAGGTCCAATTGGAGCTGTAGCCACCGGCCTACGCCAGAGCCACAGCAACGCGGGATCCGAGCTGCGTCTGCAACCTACACCACAGCTCACGGCAACGCCAGATCGTTAACCCACTGAGCAAGGCCAGGGACCGAACCCGCAACCTCATGGTTCCTAGTCGGATTCGTTAACCACTGCGCCACTACGGGAACTCCCCTCTTTTTTTTTTTTTTTTTCTGGCAAGCTAAAAACCACTGCAGTAGACCCTTGACAGTTGTGGGAGCTGCATCCCTCAACCTTGAATACCATGTGGAATGTAGTTCCCTCCAACAGGGGCTGTCAAATGTGCCTGAAAAATTGTAATAATTCCTCCTTTATTCCTTTAATGGGTGACTGTGACATGATGGGTCTAAAATCCTGAGGTGTCTACATGTGATTCAAAATTATATACTATTACACGTGCCAAAAATCTCCGAAGACCTACACAAATGTTAAACCTATAAATTTCAAGGGTTTGCTCTACTTTCAGCAAGATAATTGAGGAATACATTAGGGATACAAATGGGGGAAAAAAAATGCTCAGAGGGGTTCCCTGGTAGCCTCATGGTTAAGGATTCAGCATTGTCACTGCTGTGGCTCAGGTTTGATCCCTGGCTTGGGAACTTCTGCATGCCAAGGGATCAGCCGAAAAAGAAAGAAAAAAAAGAAAGGAAGGAAGAAAGAAAGAAATTAAGAGCTCAGATAAACAGGCAATTATGACAAGCTAGTTTGATAAATGGTGTGAAAACAATGTAGCAAGGTAACAAGATTATAGGGAGTGGGAGAGAAGGGACAAAGACATATCAGACAAAGCTTCTAGAACTAGGAGAATGTATCTGAATCAAGAGTTGCAGGTTTAATAGGGGTTAGGGGAAGAGCAATGTATAAAAATGCTGCATGACTGCTCACAATACCCAAGACATGGAAAAAACCTTAATGTCCATTGGCAGAGGAGTGGACAAAGAAGATGCGGTATACACACACACACACTCACTCACACACTGGAACACTACTCAGCCATAAAAAAGAATGACATAATGCCATTTGCAGCAACATGGATAAACCTAGAGATTATCATACCAAGTGAAATCAGAAAGAGAAAGACAAATATCATATACTATCACTTACATGTGGAATCTAAAATATGACACAAATGAACTTATCTAGGAATAGAAACAGACTCACAGACCTAGAAAA
Source organism: Sus scrofa (assembly GCF_054392235.1). NCBI lineage: Eukaryota > Metazoa > Chordata > Mammalia > Artiodactyla > Suidae > Sus > Sus scrofa. Next base: position 11,964,797 of record NC_139384.1, read on the forward strand.
CAGACTTGTGGTTGCCAAGGGGGAGGGGAGGTCAGGGAGGGCTGGACTGGGAATTTGAGGTTAGCAGATGCAAACTATCACACATAAAATGGATAAACAACAAGGTCTGCTTATACAGCACAGGGAACGATATTCAATATCCTGGAATAAACCATAATAGAAAAGAATATTAAAAAGTGTATTATAACTGAATCATTTTGCTGTACAGCAGAAATTAACACAACATTGTAAATTAACTATACTTTAATTAAAAACAAAAACAAAAATACTGCATGGATAAAGACGAAGAGCACAGTAAAGGAAAGCATCCTGAGGTTGGAAGGCTGCATGAATGGCTGGAGCACAGAATCGAGGAGAGAACACTGACACGGTACTGGAGAAGCGTAAGGTCCAAGTTATGGAAGTCTTTGCAGACCATATAAAGAAGGTTTTTGTTTTCAACGAGGGAGCCAGTGAAAGATTTGTAAGCAAGATGATGGGTTCCAGTGTGGAAAATGATCGATAGGTAGTAAGATCAATTAGGAGGCTGAAGAAGTTAAGAGAATGAAGAAGTGCAGGGATTTTGGAATATGGAATTGGAATGAAGAGTACTTGGGTATGATTATTGGTGGAGAGCAGGGGGAGGGAGTGTGGGAAGGAGGAGGGAATTTGTATTTTTCTGGCTGGGGAAACTTAGATGGAAGGTGGTGTTAAGCTAAACAACTTTAGAGGGAAAGATGTGTTTATTTTTGGACATTCTAAGTTGGAGGTGCCTGTGGAGAGGTTGAGTAAGCAATTAAAAACATGGGGAAAAATACAATGGCTACATTTTTGTGAGAAGTGAGGGATGGGATGCTGAGAGTAGCTGTACATTAAAATCACCTGCAAGTTAAAAAAATATATCATCCGGAGTTCCCATTGTGGCACATCGGAAACGAATCTGACTATATCCATGAGGATGCAGGTTCAATCCCTGGCCTCGATCAGTAGGTCAGGGATCCGGTGTTACTGTGGGTTGTGGTGTAGATCACAGATGCGGCTTGGATCCCGTGTTGCTGTGACTGTGGCATAGGCTGGCAGCTGTAGCTCCAATTCGACCCCTGGCCTGGGAACTTCCATATGCTGCCCATGTGGCCCTGTAAAAAAAAAAAGCAAGAAAGAAAAATATCTATCTATTTATCTATCTATATCACCCTAAGACCCATCTGCAAGGCATTACGATTCAATCAGGGTTAGGGCTACTGCAATTATATATGTAATTAACTCTGTACTATGTAGACATAGATATGAATGCAAGGGTTGCGAGATTATGAAATGGGAGGAAGAGGTAGGATAAAATCAGTATATTGGGGAATATTATTTAGCCGCAGCTTGCTTCTCAGAGTTTGAGAAAGATATGTCTGAGCCAATTCCACTTTTTGACAATGTTTATATATTTCAAGTTTTTAATTTTTTTATTTAAAAAATTTTTAAATTCAAGTATTTGATTTACAATATTTGGCCAATTTCTGCTATACAGCAAAGTGACCCAGTCACATATATATACACATTCTTCTTCTCATATTATCTTCCACCATATTCTATCACAAGTGATTATCCACTAGTTCCCTGTGCTGTACAGCAAGACCTGATTGCTTCTCCATTCTGAAAGTAATCATCTGCATCTACTAACCCCAAATTCCCAGTCCCTCCCTCTCTCCCCCCTTCCCCTCCTCCCCCTTCCCCCCTCCCTCCCTACCTGTCTGTCCTTTTCCATAGATTTCTTGACCCTGTTTTGACAATATCTGAAAAATTCAAAATGTTCATATATTTTGATCTTGAAAAGTCTGCCTTGAAAAACAAATACAAAAAGGTAGTCATTGCAGAACTGTCTTTAATACTGAAAACTAGGAAAAACATCGAAATATCCATAATGAGGAATTTTATTAAATTGATTGTATTATACCCATACAATCCAATACTGTGCTTGGATTAAAAAGAATGAAATAGGTCTACATAGCTGACATGAAAAAAGACATGATTTATTTTTATTTTTTATTTAAAATTTTTAATTATAATCGATTTACAATAGTCTGTCAATTTCTCCTGTATGGCAAAGTGAGCCAGTGACACATATACATACATCTTTTTTTTTCCATCACAAGTGACTGGATACAGTTCCCTGTGCTACACAGCAGGATCTCATTGCCTTATCCACTCAAAATGCAATAGTTTGGATCTACCAACCCCAAACTCCGAGTCTATCCCACTCCTTCACCCTCACCCTTGGCAACGACGAGTCTGTTCTCCACGTCCAAGAGGTTTTTTGTTTTTGTTTTTTTTTGGTGGCTAGGTTGATTTGTGCCATATATTAGATTCCAGATATAAATGATATCATATGGTATTTGTCTTCCTCTTTCTGACTTATTTCACTTAGTATGAGACTCTATAGTTCCATTTATGTTGCTGCAAATGGCATTATTTTGTTCTTTTTATGGGCGAGTAGTGCTCCATTGTGTATATGCAGCACATCTTCTTAATCCATCCCTCTGTCCACCGCACATTCAGGTTGTTTCCATGTCTTGCCTATTGTGACTGGTGCTGCAATGACCATAGGGGGCACCTGTATTTTTCAATGAAAGTTTTGTCTAGATAGAAGCCCTGGAGTGGGATTGCTCGATCATATTGGTAGTTCTATATTTAGTTTTCTGAGATACCTCCATACAGTTTTCCATAGTGGTTGTACCAATTTACATTCTCACCAACAGTGCAGGAGGGTTCCCTTTTCTCCACACCCTCTCCAGCATTTGTCATTTGTAGACTTATTAATGATAGTCATACTGATCAGTGTTAGGTGGCACCTCATTGTACATGATTTATTTTTAAATGAGAGAAGTAAATTTTAGGGTAGTCAAAAAGCAAACTGAGGCATTCCCGCTGTGGCTCAGCGGGCTAAGAACCCGATTAATATCCATGAGGATGCAGGTTCCATCCCTGGGCTCGCTTATGGATTGAGGCTCCAACCTTGCGGTGAGCCCGTGTAGGTCGCAGACGGGGCTCGGATCTGGCGTGGCTGTGGCTGCGGCTTAGGCTGGCAGCTGACGTTCCGATTGGACCGCTGCCTTGGGAACTTCCATTTGCAGCAGGTGCGTCCCTTAAAAAGACCAAAACAAAAAACCAGAACACACACAAACCAAGCACCCAAAAAAAACCAAACCAACAAACAAATAGAAAACCTCCGAGAAAAGTAAAATTGTTTATCACCTCTAGCTTATTAACAGAGGCCTTTCCTGCTAATATTTATCAAATGCCTCCAGCTGAACTTATACCCTGATCCTTTTTCACGTCAAAAGAACAGATGTTGTTATTTCATTACAGATATGAGGAGGGGAAACCCTCACGACTTGCCGAAATAGCTCAGTTGGGAGAGCGTTAGACTGAAGATCTAAAGGTCCCTGGTTCGATCCCGGGTTTCGGCAATGGTTTTAGGGGTCATTGGCAGTGACCCAACAATACTTCCCACGTGGTTGTCCGTTCAGTCCGCTGCGTACCAGTTTCCGGCCCTTTAAAGAACGAACCCCAGTTTGACACCCCGCACTTCTTACTCCCCTCTGCCCCCCGGAGTGGTTGTATAGGTGCTTGGGTGGACACGGAAGAGCTGCTCAGATTTTGTTTTCCTTTCCTCTAGGAAGGAGGAAACTGACAGGACGTTGCTTTCAAACTGCTCCTTATCACGTCTGTATCCGCCAGTATCTCTTCCCTGATCTTGGGTCTGCTTGGATCCAAGTTCTTCCCACGCGCCTTGCGCCGCTCGCCTTTTTCTTCATCCCAGCCCTGTCTCTTCTTTTTTTTTTTTTTTTTTTTCCCAACCTCTTTGCACGAGCAGCTGGCGTCGGAACGTGTCTTTGAGGGTCAAAGGGACCCGCGAGCCCGGGCTCCGCAGGGGGAATTGGGGGCCACCGAGCTGCCACGTGCGAGGCGCCGGGCTGCACAGCCTCTGCTGGACCGCTCTGTCTCCAGGGCGGCGGGGACTCGGAGGTGATGGCGACAGCCCGGGCCCCCTCTCAGCCAAATAAATCCTCAATTTCCGCTTGGCCCAGCTAGTTTAACCATAACAAGGACGTAGGACAGCTTCTGGAGATGGTGGCGGTGGCGGAATGGGGTGCGGTTGGAATTCCTTTCTGCCTTCTATCTACTCTAGGGTTACGAAATCTAATAGAGGACGCCCAATTAAGTTTGAATTTCAGAGAAACAATGACAATTTTTAGTATAAGCATGTCCCAAATATTTCATGGGACATACAAATGATATATTCTTTTTTTTTTTTTGAAATTCAAACGTAATATTTTTATTTGCTAAATCGCAAACCACTGTTGGACATCAGATCCTTGCACCGCTCTGAATGGATGCGCCCTGCCCCGCAAAGATAGTCAGAAACTAAGTCAGGACGAACGGGATTTCAGAAGAAACTGGAAGTTTCTCATTCTCAGCATCTCTTAGGTTTAAAACTGCATTTGCGTCCATCAGCTGATTTGTTCTTACCACCACCGGACATCTAGATCTTGGTGGGGATTACCAGGAATCACCCAAGAATCAGGCTAGCTCCAGGCTTCCAGAGTTGTCCACACTGGCCTAGGGTGTGGGTGGGGGAGAGGGGGATTTGGAGGCTCTGGACTGGATCCTTAAAAAAAAAAAAAAAAAGCAAAAAAACTTACGACGATGAGCCGCTCCATTTAAGGCAGTGCAATGGAACACATGCTTAGGGAATGCTTTCTTTTCTCCATCCCCCAGGCAAGGGCACGGGGAGAGAGGAATGAGATATGGCTCTCACATTCTAAAAACTTGAGATGTGGTAAAAAGGCAAAATGGAGACCAGGGATGGTGAGGGTCACCAAAGAGCTTCCCCGTAGGTTAATTTGAGTCCTCAACAAAGTTCTTCGGGAGGACGAATGGCAAGAAGTGCAAGGGGCGGGGGGTGGCATTCCAGTTAGAGGGAACACCGGGTGCAAAGGCCCAGAGCATTGAAAGGCACGGCAGGATCTGTTACATGTAAATAGTGACTTGTATGGGAAAGAGGTTGGGGGAGGTGGGTTCAGACAATGAAGAGCGCCGCCACCGCGCCTGCGCAAAGACCAGTGGCCCAGGTGGGTGGGGACCTGGCCCGAGCGAGGGGCCAGGGCTCGGGGGCGGGGCGCGCTTCCCGAGCTCAGAGGGGTGGTGGCTGCCATAGCTTCTGACCGGAGTTCAGGTCGTCTCTTTCAGTTCATCTGTTTCGTGGGAACCTGGCATTCGGACAAAGAACTGAGACGTGATGCTTCTCGGAAGAAGTGGCAGCCTGATACCTTTAACACTAAACTGTGGTCGCCAACCCCGTACGGTTTAAGGGCAAGGAATCACGGAGGGGTGAAACAAGCGGCTTCTCCTCTCTCCGCAGGGTTTTGCAGAGTTTTGGATTCACATTTGCCAAAGGGTCTCTAAATAAAATGGGACGTGTTCTATTTTATTCAAGAAATCTGTTTTCCATCACAGAACGACTTAATTACCTTCCTTCCACACTTCCTACTTCGCCTCCTTGTTCCCGCGGGATCTGTGGCCGGGGGCTCGTTAGGCATCATGCCCATTAGCTCGCAGAGCAAACGATGACATAGCCTTCATTTATCGGAGCAGCTGCTTTTTCGCGAGCCCGGATAGCTCAGTCGGTAGAGCATCAGACTTTTAATCTGAGGGTCCAGGGTTCAAGTCCCTGTTCGGGCGTTGCCGCTTTTCCTTTTTTAAACAGGTGCTTCAGAAGTGAAAACCAGCTTTAGGGGCCCTGCATTGTGGTGGCCGATTTCCTTTAGCATAGGGAGTAAAACGCTGGAACGGTACCTTGCGAGTACAAACCACTTCCCAGAGAAAAACCCGGCAGACGCCACTGGCGTTTGTGCAAAGCTCTCCCGGAGCGCTTCGCTCTGCACTGTAAATAGGCAGGCTTACTCTGCAAATTGGTCTCAGGAACAGCTGCAGTTAAAGAAAAGGGAACTTGACGCCTTCAGGAAGTCCCTGGGACTCCCGCAATCGCCACCTCCCTTCTCTGTTCTGTGAGTGGCCCCGGCGGATCACTCTCTCTCTCTCTGGGTTCCCTCCTACTAGGTCCCTGCGGATTGTGGCACGGATCCTGCACCCTTCCGCTCTGCCTTACTACTCTTCTAGAGAATATTTTTGTACTCTGAAAGGGAGGAGATCACTATCTAGAAACTGAAGCACCACACAGAGCAATTCCCCCTCTCTGCTGGGGTCAGATTTCTCCCCTCAGTCCCAAAGTGTGACCGGGAATCCGGGGAGAAATTGAAGTTGAGTGGCAGCTTCTGCTGGTGGGAGAAAGAGGGTGCATATTGGGAAAGATTGCATTCAAGGGACTTGAATGGGATAGGTCCTGGAGTTTGAAAAACAAAAAGTTCACTCCCACCGACCACAATTTAATAAGGAAAGCATTTGGCTCTATGAGAAGTTTTGAGGAAGTTGGGTTGGGGACCCAAGGGCTCAGGCATGATTCATCAAGACTAATGTTCCCTGTGGAGCCAAGGGTCCGGGTGCATCCTTGCTTAGCTGGTGCCTGAGCCTCTCTTTCTACAGCCAGTAAAGGAAAGAATATAGACCTTGAACTCATTAACAGGATGAGGATGTGGCCTGACTGAATCAGCTACCCTCTTAGCTGATGGACTATGGTACCTAAGGTACCCAAAGAGTGCTGATTAGTGGGGCAGGGCCAAGAGAAGGTAGCATTCAAGTGGGAGGCAGGACCTTCAGCCTCCAAACTGAATGCCTCCAAACTGAATGCCTCCAAACCCTGCTCCTACACAGTCCCAGAATTTTCTTCTCTCCAAAGCACAGCTTCCTCATCAGGAGAAAGGGAGTAATACTAATAGTATCCCTTATAAAATTGCAGTGACTAAATGGGATAACTGTTCTTGCACAGGGCTTAGTAGAATCTTTGCCCCATAGCGAGCATTCATTACATTATAACTATTATTATTAAAGAGCTTTCAGTCAAAAGACACATTGAAACAGGTAAGGAACCATTTCAAAGAAATATGTCCCCAATATGTCCAAGATCATGAACACATACTCATGTGACTTGTGTTTACTGGTACGTATGGAGGGGACAGCAAGCAATTGTCACTGACCCAAGGAAGGGTGGGCTTCTTTCTTGGACAGAGTGAATCATGGGGTGGCATTCCAGGGAGATAAACAAGGTAAGGGAGCTGAAGTAAACACTAGGATTTTTCTTCTTCCTGAGGGACTCCCCTGGAAGTGATCAAGTCCATTTTTTTGGCACCCTTGAAAAATGGAGCCTCTTAGCTCCAGTCATTTCTTGACTGAACTGGAGCAGACTGGGATGGGAGGTTGGGGCGGGGGGATGGAGCCAGGTGGGGGTTGGTGCAAGGAGAGGACAGAGGAGGAGGGACTTAAGATCTGATTCTTTCCTTCTTCCTCTCAAGTCCACTCTCCCTTTGAAAAATCGAGGAGAAAAACAACAACGACAACAACAAAACACCAAAAATAAAAAACAAAAGCACCAATTAGGTTCTCTCTCCACCAAGACCCTTCCAGCTGGGTTAATAGATGCAAACTGTTGCATTTGGAATGGATAAGCGATGAGATCCTGCTGTATAGCACTGGGAACTATATCTAGTTTCTTGTGATGGAACATGATGGAGGATAATATGAGAAAAAGAGTAGATATATATGTGTGACTGGGTCCTTTTGCTGTATAGTAGAAGTTGACAGAACACTGTAAACCAACTATAATGAAAAAAAATCATTTAAAAATAAAAATAATTGGAGTTCCCGTCGTGGCGCAGTGGTTAACGAATCCGACTAGGAACCATGAGGTTGCGGGTTTGATCCCTGCCCTTGCTCAGTGGGTTAAGGATCTGGTGTTGCCGTGAGCTGTGGTGTAGGTCGCAGACGCGGCTCGGATCCCGCATTGCTGTGGCTGTGGCGTAGGCCGGCAGCTACAGCTCCGATTTGACCCCTAGCCTGGGAACCTCCATATGCCGCAGGAGCGGCCCAAGAGATAGCAAAAAAACAAAACAAAAAAACAAACAAAAAAATAAAATAATAATTTAAAAAAAGACCTTTCGAGCTTTGGAGCAGGAGTAGTTCGCTGGTTCTGGACGATTTGGGAGCAAAGTAGTTATTTAACTTAAAAATGATCATATCAACCTTAAGTCAGGGGTGGGGATTGAACGACGACATGTAGAGCACATTGTGGGCACAGAGCAGGCACTTAGTAGGGTGCTGTCTTTCCTTTTATTAGGGTCCTGGTCCTGGGAAGAGATAGACAAAGCCTTAGGGAGACAAGGAAAGGTAGCCTGGGACAAGGCAGAACGTGAAATTTTCCTCACATGACAGGACTGAATTTTCTCACTCACTGCCCTTGAAACCTCAGAACTAAAAACAGTACAATTTAGAAAGTTACATGGAAAAGGTGACTATGAAATTGAAGAATCTTTCTTATCCCACCCTCCCCTTTCCTTTTCCTTAAAATTTGTTTAACAGGGCCGAGGGGGTTGTCACCTTCGCCGAAATAGCTCAGTTGGGAGAGCGTTAGACTGAAGATCTAAAGGTCCCTGGTTCGATCCCGGGTTTCGGCAGGGCTTTTTGCTGATACGTGATTGGACAAAACTGGAGTCTGGGGTCCCTTCCTTTCATCTCAAGAGGCTCACCTCCTTCCCCCTTCCCAGTGTGCCCTTGCACCTGTACCACTCACTGAAGATACTGAGAAATCACACATCACGGCGTGATCTGCACTCAGTCGCATAATCAGTCCACTTATATACTACTGGGTGTTAGGTAGCAGCACGTGGCATGACAATTCGTAGTGGGGTGGCCAACACATCCGGTTTACAGGGTGAAGGTCGTGGGTTTGATGCCAAGTATAGCTTCTGCTGGGCTTGCAAGTTTTTCTCATTGAAGACAGGCTTCAGTTACGTTGTCTATACTCTGAAATATCTTTTGGAGTCAGCTTTCTCACCTCGCTTTCAAAACAGTGCACGAACTATCTTTTTTTAGTGCCAAAATCTGCACACTTACTGCCAGGAGCATTGCTGTCGTGACTCTGGTCCTGGCTGCAATTTTCTTGTTATGTGTTTATTGATGTTTTGAATATGCAAAAAAACCCTACATGTTAATTTTCAGGAAAAAATATCCAAAGGCAAAATATCTATCATAGGAAGGTTGAGAGAGAAAACGCTGACATTGGAAGAGAAAGCTGTCAAGCGTTTTCCTTACCTTCACCTTTTCCACAACTCTAAGGGGCCGGAATCAACTGTTTTGCATAACTGCACACCAGCTGTGCGAAATTGGTGTGAATACACATTGAAATTTGGGGGCTTAAAACAACTTCCGCCCGAACAGGGACTTGAACCCTGGACCCTCAGATTAAAAGTCTGATGCTCTACCGACTGAGCTATCCGGGCTCACGAAAGTGAGTTTTCTCCTAGTCTATCCGCAGAAAATAGACCACGTGGCCCTATTCTTTCCCTATTGGATTAAAATTCCGAGTTCTTTTGTTGGTTCCACAAAAAGTGAAACTGCGAAATCAAGATCGAGTAGGTGTTTGGCGGCAGGCTTTTAAAGTTTTTATTTTATTTTATCCTTTCGCAGACAAATTATAAGGAAAGCAACTGCCTGGCAGACCCTGCTCCCACCCAGGCAGCGCCCCCGCCCCTCGGGGCCTCAGGGAACATCCTAGGAGAAATTCTCCGGATTTGGGACCAGGTGAGCAGCAGTATTTCTCATTCTAATCTTGGTCTGGGAAAAGCCTCCGAACGTCTTGTGGGTGGAGCATTATAATAATTGTTTAGATTTCCAATCTTTATTTGTCAGACCCCATCTAGAACCAAGACCCAGTCTCGGTCCTCCGTGAGGCGGGAAGACACTAAAACGGAAGCATCTCGCCAAGCGCTTTGATGGTGGGAATCCAGCAAACACCAGAAATAAAAGTTCGCCACGTCTTCAGGGGGTGCTGACGCCCGGCTGAGCTGCAAATGGTGTCTCGGCCCCTGAAGACTTGTGAAGAGAATGCTGAGCAGAGGGAACAGCAGAAGAGAAAGGACGTTCGCTAGGGAATCCGAGCATTTTCCTTGAAGCTCCCATCGAAAGGTTTTGATCAGGCTGGATTTTCTATTTTTAGCAAGTCCTATTACCCTGGCCTGCAGTGTCCTGAACGAACCAATGTGGACAAAAACCTGCTGCCTGCCATTTCAGTGAACTATCCTTGCTGCCTACAATTCCAGTAAACAAGGAAGGTTGCCCACCATCAAGCCATCAGCCGCCACAGCTTCCCTGTTGGTGTGCCCTTAGGGGAATTCAGGATGGAGAAAAACAGGATACTGGCCTTAGATAGTTAAGATGCATGCCAAAGGAATAATTTCAATGAGTCCAGAGCCTTGCATCTTCCCATACCTAGAAAGGCACTAAAATAATTAACTTGAGATATCTATCTTTTGTGATTAGCAGTCATCTTTTGATGTGTCACTACATTTGTTTTGTTTTGTTTTTTCCTTAGCAAAAACTCCTAATATATCCTGGCTCCTCCTTTATCTCTTTGAAACAGTGCCTCAGAGCTATCTGAGAGGCTGATTTCTAGGCTATCAACCTTGGAAAGTCCCTGAATAAAACACAACTCTCAATTTTTAGGTTGTGTGTGTGTGTTTTCCTCGTTATCCCTAATGAGCCCAGTTTTCATTAATCCTGCTTCTTCAATGCCAGGTCATTCATTGAGGCATTGGCTAAGATCCCTGAAAGGAAAGAAATCCTATGTAGTACAGCCTCATAACCATTTTAACTGTCCCTGGAGTTCAGAGATAGTCCACTCTGTGGGGAAAGGATGATGCTTGCAGTGTTTGATGGACAGATGTATCTGTGTAACTGAGCAGGACCCATGGGGCCCTGTCCTCTGCCTGCCTCTTGTCTGTAGAAAAGCTTTAGTTTCCCAGGCCTCCCAAGAGTCACACAAGTCTAGCTCAAGAGTTAAGAATTGGAGGAATGTGAACACACAGTAACAAAAGCTAGCAGTTGGCCCAGGAGAACTGGTAATAATTTAAACAACAGTTCAGCCATAAAGGAGTCACAGAATCTTTAGTTCCTCCCTGAAGGACATAGATAACAGTGTCTGGTGCACATTCCTAAGTTGTTTTGTGGATATTAACACCACCACCAGAGGGGGAAAAAGTAACTACTTGATGACCAGACTACAGACCTGACACAGCTGCTCCATCTTGAGCAGTACTGAATCTATGGCTTGCATAATTCCAGAAAGTGGATTCAGGGAAGTGGAAACAAATGGACCCTGGAGTAGTTGAAGATGAACTGGGCCTAAAATAAGATGACTCTAACCAGACCGCCACATTAGCAGTTTCAAAATGATTGTCTGCGCCCTTTGTGCTGTTCTGAACTTACCCTCCACCTGCACCCTGAAACTTCCTGGTTTTTCGCTATACAACCCTTTCCCCCCTAACTGGCAACTTGGAGACGGTTTGGGGGACACGAGTCGGCCATTTCGCCAGGTCGCTGGCTTCCTGAATAAAGCATCTTTCTTCTTCCACCAACCCTCGTCCCTTGAACATTGACTTTTGAGGGGGAGCTACTGACCTGAGTTCTGTTCCAGCTCCTGCTGGTAACATTGGGAACTCTGAGCAAAGTTTAAAAAATAACTCACTATGGAAAAATATTTATATTATGTTAAACAACAATGACAAAAAGTGCCAAACACAATGTATGATCTGTGGAAAAGTCAAAGGACGTGTATATGAAAGTATATCCTCTAATTATATATGTTCGTATCCTCCTTGTTGGCACATACCTAAGAGATGTTTAAGGATAGAACAATTTAATAAAAATGACCACTTTCTGAGGAATGGCAATAAAGTATATGAGAAGAAACTTCCCTTTAAGTACATCTGTATGATTGGATTTTTTTATTACTCAATGAATTGATTACATTTGTAGTTGTACAATGATCATCACAATCCAATTTTATAGGATTTCCATCCCACAACCCCAGCGCATCCTCCCACCCCCAAACTGACAATTGGATTTTTTTTTTTTAAAAAGCACATATTGTTTTCATAATAAAATAAATGAAGAACAAATATAGTCAGATGATTCTCTCCTTCTGGGATCACAGAGGTAGCCCTTCAGATCCCAGCATCCCTGATCCTGTGCTTTCCCCAGATCCCAGCAGAGACAGGTGAAAAGCAAATTTCCTTCTCAATAGGAGGTCCCTCCATGTGTCAGGGTTTTAGAGGGGAGCTCCTGATGTCAGGGAGGAAGAACTTTCCCCCTCTATCCTTCGTAGTTCTTCTAACTGGTCTAAGAATTACATAGACCTCAAACAAATTAACAGGAGAAAATCCACCAAAGTTTTGCAGTTTTTTTTTTTTGGCTGTGCCCAAGGCATGGGGAAGTTCTTGGGGCCAGGAATCAAACCCGCGCCACAGTAGTGACCTAAGCCACAGCAGTGATAATGCCAGATCCTTAACCCACTGAGCCACCAGGGAACTTCCAAGCAAAAGTTTAATAACCTGTATACATGGAGACATCCGGGAAAACTGAATAACTCACCAAAATGGTTGAAACCCTCACCTCAAATACCATCTTCAGCCAACGCCAAAAGAGGATAGTGAGTCATCTGGGACCTCAGAAGGGAATTGACATGAAAATGGGAAAAGCAAATGTTTGGTAATGTGATGTTTGCTGGGCCATGCAGAGACCCTGGGTCACAGAGAGGAATTTTAACACGGAGACTTTGCTAGATCCCTCCCCTGTTCTGCACACCTCCTTCTTCCTGTAGTTACCCGTGATGATGGTTCCTTTCCCTTCTGGGAACAGATCCTGCATCTACATTCTTTATGCAGTTGCAGGGAAGGTCAAACGTCAACGTTTCTTCCTGAGTCTTCTGGGCCTTGAATGTTTTCAGCTCAAAATAATCCACCTGCTGGAGAGACATTCTGACACGGTAAACTTTGCTCCTCTTCACTGCTATTGAACAATCACAAATGAATTAGATGCGATTGTCACTAATTAAGATGTGGATCCCTAAGAATCATAGAACAAGTCTGGATTCAACCAAAGAAGCTAAAATCAGTCCCCGCTGAAAAGGAGCTGCCTGTATCATGGAGTCGATTCTGGGGGAAGTTAGCTTTTGGCCTAAACTCAGCTTCTTACCACAGTTCCGGGTTCAGGAGAGCTGCTAGGTGCCGCTTTGAATGCAGTGTGGAAGAGTGTGAAATGTTTTCTGTTCTCCTAGGGCTAGATTGACAGGAGTTGAACTCAGAGAACAAAAGTCTCAAACTGTGTGTAATCGGTGTTAAAGATGTGGAACTGGGCTGCTTAGCATAGAGCTAATTGGAGCAGCATGTACTTTTATTTAACAAACAACAGTTTTTTTTTCATCCTATGTTCCGGCCCACCCCATGTTCCCCGACTTGAAATGCCGTCCTCTTCCTACTTTATTTTATTTTATTTTATTTTATTTTATTTTATTTTCCCACTGTACAGCAAGGGGATCAAGTTATCCTTACATGTATACATTACAATTACATTTTTCCCCCACCCATTCTTCTGTTGCAACATGAGTATCTAGACAAAGTTCTCAATGCTACTCAGCAGGATCTCCTTGTAAATCTATTCTAGGTTGTGTCTGATAAGCCCAAGCTCCGGATCCCTCCCACTCCCTCCCCCTCCCATCAGGCAGCCACAAGTCTTTTCTCCAAGTCCATGATTTTCTTTTCTGAGGAGATGTTCATTTGTGCTGGATATTAGATTCCAGTTATAAGTGATATTGTATGGTATTTGTCTTTGTCTTTCTGACTCATTTCACTCAGTATGAGATTCTCTAGTTCCATCCATGTTGCTGCAAATGGCATTATGTCGTTCTTTTTATGGCTGAGTAGTATTCCTCTTCCTACTTTCTAAGTTCCTTTGTTTTGGGAATTTGCTGCTGATCCTTAAAGAATTTGCCCCGGAGATATCTGCTTGATCCTCTCCTGAGGGGACTGGGTCCTGGGGACTCTGAGACTGCCCCTCTTGCTGGGCCCACCACAATCCACCTTCAACACATGTTTAATGGGTGTGCCTTTCTTCAAGAATGCTTCTGCTGTGAGGACAGGAACTTTCTGTACATCCCCAGTGCCGGGGTGAGTGGCTGGCACGAAGCAAGCTGTCAAAAACTGTTGAGGAATTCCTGGGGGGTTCAATGGGTGAAGGATCTGGCTTTGTCCTGCTGTGACTCAGGTCACTGCTGTGGTGAGGATTTGGTCCCTGGTCCAGGGACTTCTGTATGCTGTGGGTGCAGGCAAACAAACAAACAAACAAACAAAACAACCAAAAAACCAACCAAACAACAAAAAAAAGCCACTGTTGGATGATTGAATGGAGAGTTGAGCAAGGGCAGTGGGTCAGGGAGGATTTTAGTGGATGAAGATGGGCAGACTCCATCCTTGGAAGTTTCTGTTTGTTAGAGAGATGGGAGAAAATTCCAATCAAGGTGACTGATTTCCATAACCAAATGGAATAAGTTTGTCCTGAGAAATTTCTATGCACTTTATTGTGCCACCCCACCTAATTCTTTGCAGTGCTTATCACCATCTCAAATTCTCCAATTTATTTGCTTGTTTATAAACCATCTCTTCCCTCTGTTGCTCTGTCCTGCAAGTGCCACTTGGCAAAAACCTTGTAGGAAAGGACTTTGTATTTTTTTGTTACAGTTATTTTCTATTTGGCTTATTTTTATTTTTTTAAAGAAATTTGCATTCCCACCTCAGTGTTTAGAATGGTAATTGGCACATAATAACTATTGACTACGTAGAGATTGTTATACTAAGTGAAGTTAGAAAGAGAAAGACGAATACCACATGATATCACTTATTTGTGGAATCTAAAATACGACAAAAATCAACATATCCAGGAAACAAAAAACAGACTCATAGAGAATAGACTTGTGGTGGCCAAAGGGGAGAGGAGATGGGGGAGGGATGGACTGGGAGTTTAGGGTTAATAGATGCCAACTATTATATATAGAATGGAAAAACAAAAGTCCTACTGTATATAGCACAGGGAACTGTATTTGATATTCTGGGGTAAACCATAATCGGAAAGAATATATATATATATGTCACTTTGCTGTACAGCAGAAATTAACACATTGTTGTAAGTCGACTATACTTCAATGAAATTCAAAAAATTGTCGACTCATTTCAAAAAGTTACGTGCCTCCCACCCCCATTCCCTACAAAGTAGTAGTTTCAGCAGTCGTTTACACTTTATTTGGAAACCAGTAGTTCTGAAGTTTTTGCTACACTTTCTTTGAAATAAACTTTCAGATTAAAAGGTCATTGCCACTTAATCACTCACGCTGAGCACCTAAAACTATTGGGGAAAAAAAACAAAACAAAGAAAACACATGTTTGTACCAGAAGTGGGGTTCGAACCCACGAGGATATAAATCCATTGGATCTTAAGTCCAACGCCTTAACCACTCGGCCATTCTGGTAGCTATTTGAAAACTTTTTGTTTTTCGCAATTTGATTAATACTGAGCAGGAGAAAAATTGTAGAGCAATTAAATAAACTTTTATTCCGGATGTGAAAGGACAACTCGGAGGTGGGATAGGAGGAAAGTCAGCAACTCTCACTACATCTTGTCAATTTCCGCATGTTGGGTCCCCACAAACCCTGGAGGCACTTGAAAGTGGTGGAGCAAACTCAAGGAGTGGGACTCCTAACACTTTCAAGGCTGAGGACACCACACAGAACGGAAATCACTTCCTTCAAAGTGAACGCATCGTGTTTTCTTACTTAAAAAGAACGACTCTGGTGGGACTCGAACCCACAACCTTTGAATGCCTCCATCTATCTAGAAGTCCAATGCGCTATCCATTGCGCCACAGAGCCAGATACCCCAACGTTCTCCGCGTCGTTTACATCAAGACAGGAGTGATGTCTGTCCGGGGCACTCACGCCGGCACATCCGGCCACGCTTTCTTTCTTGGAGAAACGGAAGGGCCCATGTCACCTAGAAGAAGTGCGGGCGGGAGTTGCGCTTCAGCGTCCGAAATCTGCTTGAAAGTTTCTCCTCACGCACGATCGCCAGGCATTAACTCTCAATCCTATTCCACATAGTAAGAAAAAAAGGTCTTTGTGTGCTATTACCCCATCCTGGCAGGCCTGTGAAGCGAGAGGTTCCATAGTGTAGCGGTTATCACGTCTGCTTTACACGCAGAAGGTCCTGGGTTCGAGCCCCAGTGGAACCACGAGGTTGTAAATAACCTCAATTTTGCGCTTATTTGCACAATTCCTTTTGCCTGCCGCGGGAAATTGAGTTTTACGCCAGGAAGGAGACACTTAGGTTGCTAAGGGGCTCTGCACTGCGCCCCGAAGCGCAGGCTCCTTTCTGAGGTGCCGGCACGGATGTGCTGCCACGGCTGCCCCCTGGTGGCACCTCTAAGGAGTGCAGAAGGCCCTGCCCGGCTCCGGCCACCGCACGCCGCTGCGCCTGCGCGCCCCTGACAACCCACAATTCTACCTCGAGGTGCTTGGGCGGGTTCTTAAGTCCAAGCCCCGCTTCTTCCAATCCCCGCTTGGCCATCTTTAAAAGCTGCTGCCACCACTCAGTTTAGGCAATTACTGAAGGTCACCTCCCACCCCGACAATATTCTAGAAATCTTTTAATTTCCTTCATAAGCCTTCACTCATCCTTTCCCTTTCATTGTTTGAATATATCACGATTCTTTCTTTAGTCTGTGCTTTTTGATGAACAATTAAACCGTATTCAGTCTAATGGACAGTACAGTATTGGATTTCCTTGTTCACTGGTTTTGGAGGGGATCAGTATGTAAAATAATAATAGCAAAAATCTTCAATCGTCATGATCATCTAACCCATTTGAGATACCATCTCAGGCAAGCTGGAGCTTGCCCTTTTGTCTTAGAAGAATCACTGGGCTTGTGTGTTACATCCCCATAAACGTTACTGCTTTCATCTCCAAAGAGCTTATACCAAGATAAGAGCAACTTGCTTCTCTCTCTCAGATGGGAAATATTAATGAGCTTTTGGATCTTTGCTTGTCTGAGAGTCAAGAATATTTTTTGGGTAAGTGTGGCTATTTTTTCGTATGCTTAAAAACTTTTCCCGCTTCCCTCTTTCTTCCTTCATACTATCTGATCCCTTCTTTTCTTCAATTTTCTATTATTTTGTTAATATTTTCATATTGATTTTTCAGATACCCTATAGATTTAGACTTAGGATATGTTTTGCTAATACATTTCCCCCACTTTTCACTTGCCTTTTAATTTTATTTTTGATATTTTGTGCAATGTAGAAACAAAACTTTTTTTAAAAAAACAGATGAATGCAAAACATTTATTATAGCAAGATATAAAACAAATAGAGCTTTAAAAGTTCATAATGGCACTAGGCATTATCATGACTGATGGTATTCTTTGAACTTGCTTAAACTTGGGGGATTGGTTAGATATAATTCCTAAAATTCACTACTAACTATCTTCATGAAAACATGAAGTTCGAACTGGGAAGTTTGAGTATGATATTCAAAAGCATGTACATGTTTTTCGTAAGAGTATATAAATTCTCTTTCCTGTCTTTATTCACAGTCTGGACACTGTCATACATCCTCAGTGAGGTGACCAAACTGGCGGCCTTATAAGAAATTTAAAACTTTTAATGTAGTCCCATTCATCATCCTTATAATAATTTATTGTTTATTTTTAAAATAATTTTATTGATTGATTGATTGATTGTCTTTTTGCTATTTCTTTGGGCCGCTCCCTCGGCATATGGAGGTTCCCAGGCTAGGGGTCGAATCGGAGCTGTAGCCACCAGCCTACGCCAGAGCCACAGCAACGCGGGATCCGAGCCGCGTCTGCAACCTACACCACAGCTCATGGCAACGCCGATCCTTAACCCACTGAGCAAGGGCAGGGATCGAACCCTCAACCTCATGGTTCCTAGTTGGATTCGTTAACCACTGCGCCAAACCACTGCGCCACGAAGGGAACTCCCTTTATAATAATTTTTTTGGGGAGGGGAGAGATTATAAAATTTCTTGCCTAAAAAAATTCTTCCCTATTCTGAGATCACATTCCAAAAATTATGCTATACTTTCTCCTGATTATTACTTCGTAAAAATTTTTCTGTTTATCTTTGGTCCAGTTGGCATTTCTATACCTGGGTGCCATACCTGGGTGCTTTGGGTGTGTCCCCTCCAAACTTGTATGTTGAATCCTAACCCCAAATGTGTTAGTGTTTGGAGGTGGGGCATTTGGGAGGTGATTCGGTTATCAGGGCGAAGCCCCTATAACAAGATTCGGGCCCGTATAGAAGAGGACCCAGACAGATCCCTTTCCTCTTCTGCCGGGTGAGGCCACAGCAAGAAGACTGCCATCTATGACCCAGGAAGTGGGCTCTCACCAGACTTAATCTTGGACTCCCCAGCCTCCATAACTGTGAGAAAGGAATGACTTTCTTTCTTTTTAATTTTTTTTTTTTTTTGGCTTCCCCTGTGGCATATGGAAATTCCTGGGCCTGGGATGGAATCTGAGCCATAGCTGTGACCTATGCCATAGCTACAGCAATGCTGGATCCTTAACCTGCTGCATCAGGCCAGTGATTGATCAGGCACCTCCACAGAGACAATCAGGGTCATTAACCCACCGCGCCACAGCGGGAACTCCTGAATTTCTGGTATATGCAACAACATGGGTTGATTTCAAAAGTGTTGTGCTAAGTGAAATAAGCCATGTACAAAGGCCATATGTTATATGATTGCATTTATATGACTTTCTGGAAAAGGGAAAACTACAAAAGACAGAAGACAGATTAGTGATTCCATTCTGGAAGCCTGAGTAGGGTTTCATATAATGTCCCAAGATCTCACATAGCTGAGGACATTGCTTGCTTGCAGATGAAGAGGCTAGTGTGGGGGGGAAAGTATTTGCTGCAAAGTGGTGTGATGGAGGCATTATGTATCCTGATAATAATGGTGGTTGCCGTTGTATGACTGTGTGTTTGTCAAATCTCATAGAACTAAATACCTTGGAAGTTCCTGTCATGGCTCAGCAGTAACATGGACACAGACTAGTATCCATGAGGACGTGGGTTCCATCCCCGGCCTTGCTCAGTGGGTCGGGGATCCTACGTTGCCATGAGCTGTGGTGTAGGCTGGCAGCTGCAGACAAAACAAAACCAAAACCAAACAAACAAAAACAAAACAACCCAAAACCCAAAACTATATACCTTAAAAGAGTGGGCTTTACTGTATATAAATTGTACTTCAATAAACAAACAAAAGTAGAATTTATAGCATATCACAGGCTCTCGATTAAAAAAAATAAGTAAATACATAAATATACAAATAAATAAGTACTTGTTGAATAAATAATGGAATGAAGTAGGAATTGGATTTCAGATTGAGATCAATAACAGTTTTACACAAACATAATTTTTTTTGCCTTTTTTGGGGGGTGGGGGCGCATCTGCAGCATATGGATGTTCCCAGGCTAAGGGTTGAGTCGGGCTGCAGCTGCTGGCCTGCACCACTGCCACAGCAATGCCAGATCCGAACCACGTCTGCAACCTATGCCACAGTTGATGGCAACGCCAGATCCTTAAGCCACTGAGAAGGCCAGGACCAAACCCTTGTTCATTACCTCTGAGCCACAGTGGGAACTCCTACATAATCATAATTTGGTGAATAATTTTTTGGAGGCTCTCTCCATTTCTTGGGGGATAGTTGCATAATATAAGGGGGATAGTTGCATAATATAAGAGGGGAAATATCTAAATCACAGAATATCAAACCCTTAGAGAAGAGGTCTCTATCCCATTGTGTTTAAAAATGCAAGGAAAACAATTTCTTTTGTAATATATAAGAAGATCTGGGTAGGTGGTACCTCACCCCTTTCTTTTTTTTATGGTCACACCCAACTGTAAGGTTGGCCAGGGATTGAATCTGAGCCGCAGCTGTGACCGACAGCACAGCTATGGCAATGCCAGATCCTTAACCCACTGCACCAGAGCAGGAACTCTGCTATGTGGTTCTTATGCCCTCTGAGGTTTGGGGACCCTTGGCCAGGTAGCATAGAGGGTACTCTAGCAGAGGCTTCCAACTCTGAACTGTGGACTGTGGACCCAAGGGAAATGTTTATAGAGCTGCTCCTCTTGATCTGTGTGAGTTCATGTGTGCAGATATTCCCACTCCTTAAGAAAAAGAACTGAAATCTTTTTTTTTTTTTCTTTTTAGGGCCACACCCGTGGCATATGGAGGTTCCCAGGCTAGGGGTCTAATCAGAGCTGTAGCTGCCAGCCTACACCACCAGAGTCACAGCAATGCCAGATTGGAGCCTCGTCTGCAACCAACACCACAGCTGATGGCAACGCCGGATCCTTAACCCACTGATCGAGGCCAGGGATAGAACCAGCAACCTCGTAGTTCCTAGTCAGATTCGTTTCCGCTGAGCCACAATGGGAACTCTGGATTGAAATTTTGAGGAGAGAAAATGAATGTGATAGGGGGGTGGATAAAGAATATCTCCTGCCCTTTCAGTAAACAAAGAATGTTGTGGTCATCAAGCTAATAGCCATTGCAGCACCCTGGACTGTGCACCCTGAAGCTATTTAGAAAGGCTGCTAAACAGAGTACCGGCCCTAGATAAGGTGGACCTCAAAGGAATGATCAGTGAGCCCAGACTCTTCCCTGTGTATGCATCTCCCCATACATAGAAAAGTGCTAATTTCCTTAACTTGAGATGTCTGTTTCTTTAATTAGCGGTACTCTTTTGATGTTCTACTGCTTATTTTTTTCTTTTTTTGGCAAAAACTCCCATAGATCCTGGCTCCTCTCTTACCTCTTTGCGGCAGTCCCTCAGAGGTATCTAAACAGCTATATTCCAGGAAAGTCCTCAGTAAGTCCCCTAAATAAAATGTAATTCTCAGATTTTAGGTTGGCTTTTCTCCCCCCACCCCAGTGGACATGGGTTTTGAAGCTTCGTGTCTGGAAATAAAAATCTCAGTTAAAATTCTTCAACCTCTGCCAAGGGGAGACGCATGCAAAGGAATGGCTCCCTCTAGTGGTAGGAAAACATCATGAACCATTTGGCTCTGTAGACACTGCTCTTTCAAGGAGGTTCTTTAGAAATAACAGCTTCCCAAGAGACGAGATGTTGAAGAATTTGACCCAAACACATATTGTTTTAAAATCCATATGTTAAAATATTGTTGTCAAGCAACACGGTCTCATGATATTGAAAGAGAACATTTTCATGGGACTGCTTGCTTCCAAATTACTATAATCTATTAGGAGCCCAATAATCAATTGTCTCTTAAAAGTAAGTGTGTGTTTGTGTGTGTGTCCTTGGATAGTCTCAAAGTAAAAAGTGTATGTACACGAGTGTGTTTTAAAATTGTGTGCTATGTATTTTTTCTCATGTTGATCAGTCTATACCTAAACACACACATACACAGTTACATATACACACAGAACACACATTTTTTTTTTTTTCCTGGAAGTATTCTCTTGTGAAACCTCAATTCAATAGTTGCCTCTAGAAAGTAAAGACTAAAAGCTAAAAAACTGTATAAAGAAGGGAAGGTGGTGTGGGTTTTTTTTGGTAATAAAAAATGATTTCTGAGGAAGAAAACATCAGCTAGTGTTGATAAAGGAACATACTGGTTACGGCCGAATGTGATTCTGTATGCTTTGGTTCAAGGGAGTTTGAATTGTTCTTGACACTTTTGCTACACAGGTAATTAGGTTGAAAATTCAAGCCTGAAGTTAGAAGTGTGGTGAGTGATTTTAATTCTAGGCCAGAAGTCACAACCATCTTAGTGAAGCAAATGTAGATTTTTTTTTTTTGTGGAGTTTTTTTTTTTTTAATGATTTTTATTTTTTCCATTATAGTTGGTTTACAGCAAACATAGATTTTTTTAAAAAAGACCTTCCAGCTTTAAGAAAGCACCCATGAGTCCAGGATCAGAAATGAGCAACTGTGAATTTCGTCAGTGGTGTCTGCTTTGCGCTGCCCCAGCCACCTTGCTGAAATGGCCTATCCTTCTGTACCTGAGAATTTTGACTCTGAGGGTTTGAACTTATCCCCCTCGCAGGCACCCTCTGCAGCTTTCCAGTTCCACATCTCTTCCACTCTGGGATGACCCCCTTTGCCTCGTCCAGTAGACCCTTGGAAATTAACTCCTAAGGAGATGCTACTGAGAATGGGCTTAGAGATACCTCCCCCACCATCACCACCACCAGATGGCTGTGGCTTTCCAGAGATGTATATAACTTCTGCAGTGGTTTCACTGTACCTAGCTTGAACCCCATGAGCCATGTCTAATTTATGAATTATCCCCAGAGCAGGAATTTCAGGCCAACACCAAGGGAACAAGAGTAGGCAGCAATAGAGCTTGTTGGGATGGGTTGGATTTGGGACCAAGTCCCCCCCCACCACTTTTTTTTTTTTTGCTTTTTAGGGCTGCACCTGCAGCACACGGAGGTTCCCGGGGCGGGTGTCTAATTGGAGCTGCAGCTGCTGGTCACACCGCAGCCACAGCAATGTGGAATGTGGGACCTGAGCTGTGTTTTCGACTTACATCACAGCTCATGGCAGGATCCTTAATCCATTGAGCGAGGCCAGGGATGGGACCTGTATCCTCATGGTTCCTAGTCGGGTTCATTACTTCTGAGCCACAACGGGAACTCCCAGGGCCAAGTTTCTCTCATTTGTGAATCACACTCTGTAAAGGATGCTTTACTTCCCTTATATAAGTCCCTCAAATTCTAGCTGACTACTCTGTTCATCTGTTTACTTGATCAAATAACAGGTTGTCAGGAGACCAACTGGAATTTATGATTGTTTTCTATGCTCTTAATAAGGGGCTTTAAAGAAAATGCTAGGAGTTCCCGTCGTGGCGCAGTGGTTAACGAATCCGACTAGGAACCATGAGGTTGTGGGTTCGGTCCCTGCCCTTGCTCAGTGGGTTAACGATCCGGCGTTGCCGTGAGCTGTGGTGTAGGCTGCAGACGTGGCTCGGATCCCGAGTTGCTGTGGCTCTGGCGTAGGCCGGTGGTTACAGCTCCGATTCAACCCCTGGCCTGGGAACCTCCATATGCCGCGGGATCGGCCCAAGAAATAGCAACAACAGCAACAACAACAACAACAGACAAAAAGACAAAAGACAAAAAAAAAAAAAAAAG
Source organism: Sus scrofa (assembly GCF_054392235.1). NCBI lineage: Eukaryota > Metazoa > Chordata > Mammalia > Artiodactyla > Suidae > Sus > Sus scrofa. The sequence goes on from NC_139384.1 coordinate 11,988,011, forward strand.
AAAATGCTAGAATGAAGAATGAGGAGGAATTTAGAATGGGCTGATTGGTACTCCAGACAATTGGTCCCTAAATAATGGAAAGTCAGTTTAACCTTAAGCCTGTTCCTTCTTGTGGATGTGCAACTCAGGCACCTTCTAGCAATGCAGACAAGATAGGGTGTCCGCAGACAAGATAGGGTGTCTTTCTCCCCGGAGGGCTGCAGAGAAATGAGTGGCTGGAAGATGATGTTGAAATTCTTAGAGGGAAACTAAGCCTTACCATATGTACTCCTTGGTCATATAAGGACAACCCAGTACTTTTCATAACACTACAATACAGGATAAATTTTTTTTTTTTTCTGTCCTTTTAGGGCTGCACCCATGGCCTACAGAGGTTCCCAGGGTAGGGGTCTAATCGGAGCCTACACCACAGCAAAGCCAGATCCAAGCCATGTCTGCAACCTACACCACAGCTCCCGGCAACACCGGATCCTTAACCCACTGAGCAAGGCCAGGGATTGAACCCACAACCTCATGGTTCCTAGTCAGATTCGTTAACCACTGAGCCACAACGTGAACTCCTTAGAGGAATGTTTATAGACCCCTTGTTTCAGATGCCATCAAATCCTGTCTGAGGAGTTGTCAAGACATGCATTTAGCTTATTAGATAACACAGATCTAGGCTGGCCTTGGCCATTTGTTAGCTATGAAATCTTTGATCAGACCTGAAACTTATCTCAGCTGCTGCAAGGGAAACCTCGACATTTCCATAGAAAAACATAACTCAGATCCTCCAAGGTGAGCCATGGAACGTTTCCACACAGAGGCAGCTGGATATTATAGCTGGATTCTGGCCCTTGGAGATCATTTTACTAATTATTGCTTAGGCTACACGGGGCACAGACACAACTCAAGAACTGAGAGGTTATTTTCCCTCCAACGTTACTTCCTCACTTGTAAAACGAGGTGTTTGGGTGATAGCAGATTTATTGTCCTATTAAGAGCTGACAGTTGAAGGGTTTGCTGACAAGCTCATCATGAGAAAATCTTATATGTAATAAATCATTGAGGGGTTTGAATCCTACTAGGAACTATGAGGTTGGAAACAGATCTGACTAGGAACTATGTATGAGGTTGAAGGTTCGATCCCTGGCCTCTCTCAGTGGGTTAAAGATCTGGCGTTACTGTGAGCTGTGGTGTAGGTTGCAGATGTGGCTAGGATCCCGCATTGCTGCAGGATCCCATCGGCTACAGCTCCCATTAGACCCCTAGCCTGGGAACCTCCATATGATGCGGGTGCGGCCCTAGAAAGACCAAAAAAAAAAAAAAAAAAAAAAAAAAAAAGAAATTCATTAAGTAATTAAAAAAAAAAAAGCTTGAAAAAAGAGAGAAAATCTCATAGAAATAAATGTTTCAGATCACCTTTTTTTTTTTGAAGTTCCTGGGCCAGGGATTGAACCCAAGCCGAAGCAGTGACAATATCAACTCCTTAACTGCTAGGTCACCAGGGAACCCCCCAGACCATCCTCCTTAGAGGGCTGCAGAGCAAAGGGAAAACTCTGGCTTCAAGATGGCTTGTTGATGAGTTCCCATTGTGGCACAGTGGTTAACAAATCTGACTAGGAACCATGAGGTTGTGGGTTCAATCCCTGGCCTTGCTCAGTGGGTTGAGGACCCGGCGTTGCTGTGACCTGAGGTGAAGATTGCAGACGCCGCTCAGATCCTGCATTACTGTGGCTCTGGCGTAGGCCAGTGGCTACAGCTCCGATTCGACCCCTAGCCTGGGAACCTCCATGTGCCGCAGGAGCAGCCCTAGAAAAAGGCAAAAAGACCAAGAAAAAAAAAAAAAAAGGAAAGAAAAAATGGTCTATTGATTGGGATCTTCTATTGTGTTGTAAGAAAATACTTTTTGGTTCTGATTCTTCTAATCTGCTTCAAGGTGTCTATTCCTGCCCCTTCCCCCTTTTTTTTCATTTTTGGCCACCCTGCGGCATGTGGAGCTTCTGGGCCAGGGATCAGATCCGAACAGCAGTCTCGACTTAAGCCACAGCTGCAGCAACACAGGATCTTTACTCCACTGTGCCGGCCGGGGATTGAACTTGCGTCCCAGCGCTTGCAAGAGGCTGCCGATCCCATTGTGCCGCAGTGGGAGCTCCACGCCGTCTATTCCTTTTGGGACGGTCCAAGCCTCCTCTTCAGTCTCCTCATGGCTGACTTCATCTCCTGGTTCCTCAGGGTGTAGATCATGGGGTTCAGGACAGGGATGATGACAGTGAAGGTGATGGAGACAGCTCTGTCCATGGGGAGGGCGGTGAAGGGCCGGGCGTAGACGTAGATGCAGGGTACGAAGTGCAGGGTCACCACGGTGATGTGGGCGGTGCAGGTGGAGATGGCTTTCTTTCTGCCCTCACCCGAGTGAGACCTCAGCATCGTCAAGATGACTGTGTAGGACACCAGGAGGAAGAGGAACCACAGTGTAGAGATCAAGCCATTGTTGGAAATCATCAAGACCTCAAGGGCAAAGGTGTCAGTGCAGGCGAGTTTGAGGACCTGGGGGACATCACAGTAGAAGCCATCCACAACGTTGGGTCCACAGAAGGGGAGTGGGAGCAGCAGGGAGATCTGCACGACGGAGTGGACAAAGCCCCCCAGCCAGGAGGCCACAATGAGGGCGGTGCACCGGCCCCTGCTCATGACGGTCACATAGTGCAGGGGCTTGGAGATGGCCACGTAGCGATCGAAGGCCATCACGGAGAGAGAGAAAATATCTGCCCCACCGAGGAGGTGGAAGAAGAACATCTGTGTGATGCAGCCGTTGAAGGAGATGGTCTTTCTCCTGGAAAGAAGGTCTACCAGGACCTTGGGGGCAGTGATGGAGGAGAAGCAGATGTCCAAGACGGAGAGGTTGCGGAGCAGGAAGTACATGGGGGTGTGCAGGCGAGACTCCCAGGTCACCGTGACCATGATGAGGAGGTTTCCCAGCACGGTGGCTGTGTACACCGAAGCTAACAGCAGGAGCAAGACCAAGCTCAGCTCTCGGGACTGGGTCAGTCCTTGAAAAATAAATTCTTTCACTCTTGTGTAATTTTCCTGCTCCATTGCATCATGTTTCTTCTTCTTCAGTTGCTGGGGAGGGGAAAACAGAAAATAGAATGTAGAAAACACAACATTAAGAGCAAAAGGTGTATGAGTTAAATGATGGAGCTGCCTTGGGGATTATTTTTATGGTTATTTTCTTTTTGGGTGGGGATGCCTAAAATTCAGTAAGCTCTCCTCAGGAGATGGTGTTTTTTGAGTTTTCTCAGAGCAAACAAAAGGGTGTAATTCATTGCAGCACCTAAATTAGTACATTATTAAATTCTTAAAAAAAGTTTACAGTCTCTGGAGTTCCTGTTGTGGTGCAGCAAAAAACGACTCCAACTAGTATCCATGAGGGTGAGGGTTCAACCCTGACCTCAATCAGTGGGTCAGGGATCTGGGGTTGCCGTGAGCTGTGATACAGGTTGCAGATGCCGCTCAGATTCCATGTGGCTGTGGCTGTGCTGTAGCTCCGATTCGGCCAGACCCCTAGAGCGGGAACTTATATATGCCTTGGGTGAGGCTCTAAAAAGCAAAAAAAGAAAAAAAAAGTTTAGTCTCATAACTTTATATGTTCTACATCCCTCTTAAAAAGTCACCAGATACCCTGAGAAGTGAAGAGACTCATTTTTTTCTTGTTTCTGTTTTCTCTTTTCGACAACACTTGTGCATCTAATTATGAGGAAGTAGGAAACACACACAGGGGAAAAATAGAAAACAGTCTGCAGCTCTAATGGAGGCTTAGAGTTTCTTCTGTCCTCCTCTTCGATAGCAGACGATGTGCTTGGCATAGTCTGGACAGATTTTCATGATACCAGATAATTAGCATTAAGTCCAGAAAAACAGTTTTCCCTTAGGACAAACAGCTTTGCAGCAGCTAAGACAATTGGAGTATATCATTGATTCTTTTTCCTTTTCTTTTTTTCAGTTTTTGTCTTTTGAGGGCTGCACCTGGGCCATATGGAGGTTCCCAGGCTAGGGGTTGAATCAGAGCCGTAGCCGCTGGCCTACACCACAGCAACGCAGAATCTGAGCTTCGCCTGCGACCTACACCACAGCTCATGGCATCGCAGGATGCTTTAACCCATGGATCAAGGCCAGGGATCAAACCTGCATCCTCATGGATAGTAGTCAGATTTGTTTCCACTGAGCCATGGCGGGAACTCCCTTCGGTCTTTTTATTTTTTGGGGGGGAGTGGTGGATATGAAAGACCTCCCGCCAGGGATGGAATCAGCTGCAGTTTACACCGCAGCCAGATCCTTAATCCACTGTACTGGGCCAGGGATCAAACCCTCAGCTCTGTAGTGACCAGAGCCACGGCAGTCGGATTCTTAACCCACTGTGCCTCAGTGGGAACTCTATCTTCCTTCTCTTTGGTTTCTTGTTTTCCTCATACTTCTATGGCCCAAGATTGGGACTTGGCAAATGATAGCTATTAATCCCTGCCCCCCAGGATGCTCTTGGTAAAAACGTCATCATTCAGGCCACTGGACAAATGGTTTTCCTTTCCTGGACTCCATCCCTTTCATCACTTGCATTTGTATATCACCCTCTCTCCCTTCCGCATTTGTAAAGGCTTCAGTTTTGTGCAAAGAGCCAAGATAGTGAGTATCAGCAGAACTGAACTGGAATATAGACTCTGTCACTTCATTGACAGAGACTCCAAGCCTCAGCGCATCGGCAGTAAAAATGGGTCTAATCATGTTTGGTTCATAGGATTGTGAAGCTTGAAGAGGCTTGTTTAATTTATTCAACCTGAGTTCATTTCAGACCACATTTCCCCTGTGCATAGCACAATTGACATTTTGCAGAGCCAGTCTTTCATATATGTTATTTGAAAAACGATGACTAAAAATGCACTCTTATGCTTTTCTTTTTTTCTTTTTTTGTCTTTTCTAGGGCCACACCCACGGCATGTGGAGGTACCCAGGCTAGGGGTCTAATTGGAGCTGTAGCTGCCGGCCTACACCACAGCCACAGCAACTCGGGATCCTAGCCATGTCTGTGACCTACACCACAGCTCACAGCAATGCCGGATCCTTAACCCACTGAGCGAGGCCAGGGATCAAACCTGCAATCTCATGGTTCCTAGTTGGATTCGTTAACCACTGTGCCACGACGGGAACTCCTATACTTTTCTTATAAAATGTAATTCTTTGAAATAATTGCAACTATGATCACCTCTAGCATTTGAAAAGCAGATATGTTCCATTCTCTGGAATATTATTCAGCAAAAGAAAGGAAAGGAGCTATCAAGCCAGGAAAAGACATGGAGGAAATTTTAGTCATATTATTGAGTGAAAGAAGTCAGTCTGAAAAGGTACATATCATATGATTCCAACTGTTTTTTTCTGGAAAAGGTAAAACTGTAGTAAAAAGATAAATGGTTTCTAGGGGCTGGGCTGTGGAGGTGGGGAGGGATGATGAGGTGGCAGATGGAGGTTCCCTGGCTAGGGGTCTAATCAGAGCTACAGCCGCTGGCCTATACCACAGCCACAGCAAGGCCAGACCTGAGCCATGTCTGTGACCTACACCATAGCTCATGGCAACGCTGGATCTTTAACCCACTGAGCGAGGCCAGAGATGGAACCCACATCCTCATGGTTACTGATTTGGTTCGTTTCTTCTGAGCCACAATGGAAACTCCCATAGGGGATTTTTTTTAAAAAAAATTTTATTAGCGTGTTAGTTGATTTACATGTTGTATTAGTTTCAGGGGTACAGCAAAACGAATCAGTCGTACATATAAATATAGACATTTTTTCCCCCATGACTGAGTAGATCTTCTGTGCTGTACAGTGGATTCTTGTCAATCAGCTATGTTATTCAGGGTGAGTGTTATTCCCACCCTCTCAATTCTTTCCTCCCCCCAACAATGTCACGTATGGTAACCACAAGATGGGTTTTGAAATCTGAGACGCATGGGATTTTTAGGACCCTGAAACTATTCTGTGTGATACTCAAATTGTGGATACATGACATCATGTGTTTGTCAAAACCCCTGGAATGTAAAGCGGGAAGTGTGAGCCCTCATGCAAACCATGAACTTCAGTTAATAATAATGTATCACTCTTGGTTCATCGGTGTTAACTAATGCAGCACACGAATGCAAGACATTAATAATAGGGGAAACTGCAGTGGTGGAGGGGAGAGGGGGTAAACGGGCTCTCTGAAGCTGCTTTCTAACTTTTCTTTTTATTTTTCCTTTTTTGGCTGCACCCACGGCATATGGAAATTCCCAGGCCAGGGACAAGGTCATAGCTGAGGCAACGCTGGATCCTTAACCCACTGTGCCCACAGTGGGAACTTCTTTCTAATTTTCCTGTACATCTAAAATTGTGCGAAGAAATAAAATCTATTACTTCAAAAAATCATATACCAAAGGATGACACAATTTAAAACATTTCTATTTTGCAAAGGAGCACTTAAAAAAAACCCTTATAAAGCCTCATTTCCGCTACATCCCAATTTGATGCTCTTCTCCTGTTTCCCACCCTGTTTTAAGGAAAACAACTATACCTAACTACCACTTTGTGTGTCAACAAGGACCTGGCTATGGTGATTTTGCCAACTGCCTACAACAAAATTGCCCTTTGCTGCTTTTAAAAAAAAATCAGCTTTGTTTGCATACAGTGAACTGCACACATTTCAAGGTACAATTTGAGGAACTTTGACATATATGTACAGCCATGAAACCGTCTCCACAACTAGGATAAGGAATGCCTCCGTCATCCCAAAAAGTTGTGCCCCTGAGAACTTGCAGAATCTCAGCCCCTAACTCCGTCCAAGCCTGCACTGAGAGACCACCAGACTGTAATATGCTGAGTCCTTAGCATGCCCCCAATATCACCCCCTCTCCCCATGCAAGTGCCTGCCTGGGAAGCACAGAGCTGCCAGGACAATTTACTGTCTGTGGCGGCCGGCACCTGAGATGGGCCACTGACCTCCCTTGCTTCGAGAATTTATTGGAAGGGCCTTGCAGTTGTGAATATGCAACTCCTGCAATTCACAAGTGTCTCTCTCAAGGACCGAGAGCCATTCCTTTGAATGAGATCATCAGGAAGGAGGGGGGTGAATGTCTCCCAGCCGCCCACCTTCCATAACCGCCAGCCCGAAGGCACAACCCACGGAAATGCATGGACATTGATGGACTCTGCAATTTTTCACTTTTCTTTGGGGCCAGATTGGAGTGGAGCTCAGCCCTTTCCCTAGGTTTCAGTAACATCAGGCTGTGTTCAGCTCTGACCCTTCTTTCTACTCCTTGCCTCCACGTTCTGTCTGTATTGAAGCCAACCTCTCATCCTGCTGTTAACTCCTGGGGTCCCTGGAGGCCACCCACTTTCCGTCTCATTTCCTCCTCCAAGCAGACAGCACTAACTTTCCCTCTGTGCCCTTTCCTTTGAAGCCCAAGCAACACAAAGCTAATTTTCTTGGCTCACTCCCAGCCATCTATGAATCCACAGATAACTTCCACAGGATTTCATCCTCTTCAAATACCCTCCATTTTTAAAAGGGTCAGTTTTTTTTTTTTTTTTGAGTAAATATTTTTTTAAGAAGATTTCAAAAGTGAAGTGATCAGAACACATGCTATTTTTTAGATAACACACAGAGGATTAAAACAAACTTTTGAACTGCGGTGGGAAGTATTGTGGCACAGAGAAGAGACACCAGCTTGGGAGGTATGAGCTTTGATGTCTTCGTGGGACAACAGAAAATTCTTTAAAGGCATCTAAACTTCTGGGTAGTCAGTCTTTTCATCAGGGAAATGGAAGAATTCACTGCCTCAAGCCCCTTTGCAAGCAGGCAAGATCTGCACAATATTAATATTGATATTAATATTGGATCCATTGATCTAGGAGATTTCTAGAATTTTGGAGCTTTTTTTGAACATATATTAAAACTTAAAAAAATTGAAGTGTAGTTGATTTACACTATTCTGTTAGTTTCAGGTGCATGGCAAAGCGATTTGGTTATCTATCCATCTATCATCTATTTACTATATCCTTTTTTCTATTTCTTCCTATTATAGTTCATTATGTTTTAAATAATGTTGCCCTCAATTTCCTTGTGTCTAGTCTAAGACTGTGTTCTGTCTATTGCTTTACCAAGCCAGTTGCATCTCAATTAACTAAAACCCTCAACTTTTCTGGGGGTGGGTAGGGGACACACCTATGGTAGTGGACGTTCCCAGGCCAGGGATGGAACCCTTGCCACAGGAGTAGCCAGAGCCACAACAGTGACAATACCAGATCCGTAACCCTCTGAACCACTAGGCAACTTGCTCAGTTGTTTCTTGATATTTAACTGATGGCTGATGGGTGGTGGCAAGAAAAACGTTTTAGAACAAGAATTTCCAGGGGCGATTTATCATAGTGGTTAAGAGACTGAGCCCTGAATCCCAAACACGGGAGGTTCTGTGCAGAAATTAGCTGTGAACGTAATCGTATCACCTATACAACTGAAACATGCTGAGAATGGTGAGCATGAGATGTACGCGCCACTAAGAAAGTAAAGTTGGAGGGTGGGAGGGTAACTAGGAATCCTTTTGAATGGGTGCCTGTTTGCAACAGGAAAGAAGAAAACAGAGAACTGTGTTTACATATATTTTGCTTTTGGCAAGAACGAGCTCAAGATCCTAAGAAATTCTTTAGAAAAATGCCCAGGCAAACCATTCTAATAAACGAGGCTTCTTGAAATTCATGGAGGGCCCAACTCGAGGGAAAACACAACCCTCTTTTCCACCCAGTGTGCATTGTCCCTTCCCGCCTAACCAGCTGACCTCCTGTCTATGCTCTTCAAGTCCCCTTCTTAATACTGAAGAACCCGTTATTCTGCTGTGCATCTCTCAAGTTCTTCGCTTGAATAGACATTATCCTCCACCTCTCAGGAGGGTGACAAACACTGAAAATATTTCTGAAATCCATAATCAAGCCGCACGGACACACATGCACAGACAGGCAGTCGGACACACCAGCACGCACCAAAGAGCCCCAATGTCACCGAATGACCTCACTTAAAGCTCCCAACCTCCAGTCCCTACCCAGGAAGTAGTGCTGGCCGTTGGGTGGCAGACACTGACCTTAGGAGTGATTGTCCAGGAATAGTCCCCTTTAAGGTAGACATGCATCTGATGGTTGGTTGGTACAGTATCTTCTCTCCTATTCTCAGGGGCTAAGGGCAGGCTCCAAGAATCACTTCTGTGTGGTCCTACCACACTGCCCCATGGATACCCCATGGCTGCTGCCATGGATACCAGCCTCTCAGCCCCAGGCCCAACGGAAGGATCACCAAAGGGAATACATTTGGATGTGATGGTTGAACCTGAGTAGCCAGACTTTCCTACTGGGATGCAGCTCCCTTGAGTGTTATTAAGACACTGATCATGCACGGGAAGGGGTGGGCAAACATGCACATTTTGGTTTTGAAATTCTCCTAAGGCAGGGGAGGAGATGAATCTTCAGAGATCTTGTGATGAGATCATAAATGTCTTTGCCTCAAAGGCTCATAGGAGACAGACAAGTCTGTCTCCTGACGAGACAAGAACTCAGGGAAAATACGCAGAACTCCCAGGAGATTGTGCTCCAGCTCATTCCCTTTCTTTTCTCTTTTCTTTAGGTAGATGATTTGCTTGTTGTCTGAATAACAGACATAATTGAATTCATTATAAAGATTGGGAAGCACATTTTCTCTTTGTTTTCAAGCAAACTCCTCACACAAAGAGAGCATATAAGGAGACAAAGAATGTGTTGATACCATTCATAGAACAAGTTTTTTTTTTTTTTTTTTTTTTTGCTTTTTTAGGGCCGCACCCGTGACATATGGAGGTTCCCAGGCTAGGGGTCGAATCAGAGCTATAGCCGCCGGCCTACACCACAGCTACAGCAATGTGGGATCCGAGCCGCGTCTGTGACCTACACCACAGCTCACAGCAACGCTGGATCCTTAACCCACTGAGTGAGGCCAGGGATCAAACTGCAACCTCAAGGTTCCTAGTTGGATTTGTTTCTGCTGCACCACAATGGGAACTCCTATAGTTTCTTTTTCATTTTGCTGTTGAAATACTATAGGAAGAGATGCTTTCACTCATCTACAATCTGGTTGCCTGTTTTTTTTTAAATCTTATAATTTCTTTTTTATTTAATTGTTGAAATACTATAGGAAAAGATCTAAATTTTATTTTATTTTATTTTTTTTAATTTTTATTTTATTTATTTATTTATTTATTTATTTTCCCACCGTACAGCAAGGGGATCAAGTTATCCTTACATGTATACATTACATACATTTTATTTTTTTTAATTTACTTTTTGGCTGCACTTATGGCATGTGGAAGTTCCCTGGCCAGGGATCGAACCCGAGCCACAGCAATGACAATGCCAGATCCTTAACCTGCTGAGTCACGAGGGAACTCCCCCAATATTGTTTTTGAAACCTCATCTCTTACTATAGATCCGCAGATAGTCTCACTTGGAAATACTGCACACCTTCAACTTAAAATATCTAAAAGTGATCTGATCATTGCTATCAAGCGCTAAACACTTTCCTCTCTGTAGCGGGTGTAGTCATACTCCTTGTCTCAAGGGTCCAGTATCATTGAAATACCTCTGATGAGTCCCCTTAGCCCCCCCCTCCTTTTTTGGCCTTTTGTAACCCTTTTTGGCTTCTTCCTTCATTGGCCCTACTTTTTCATAATTTACTTCTTGAACTTGTCAGTTCTGCTCTGATATTCATGCTTTTGTGCAATCCCGTCCCCTCACATGTGGACTGGACTTGGTGATTTGCTTCTAATGAAGAGAATACAGCAAAAGTGATAAGATGTCACTTTTACTTTTTAATTTTTTTTTTTTTTTTGTCTTTTTAGGGCTGCACCCAAGGCATATGGAAGGTGCCAGGCTAAGGGTAGAATTGGAGTTGTGGTTGCCGGCCTACACCACAGCCACAGCAATGCCAGCTTCAAACCACATCTGCAACCTATGCTGCAGCTCATGGCCTTGCCGGATCCTTAACCCACTGAGTGAGGCCTGGAATTGAACTCAAGTCCTTATGGATACTAGTTGAGTTCATTATCATTGAGCCACAAAGGGAACTCGAGGATGTCGCTTTTAAGACAATGACTTCTGTCTTGTTGACACAGTTTTTTTGTTTTTGTTTTTTTTTTTGCTTTGATCACTTTCTCTGACGAAGTAAACTGCCCTATGGGAGAGGCCCACAAGGCTAGCAACTCGAGATGGCCTCCAGCCAACAGCCAGGAAGGAACTGAAACCCTCGGACCAATAGCTCATGATTCTTCTGGTCAGGTCGGTGAACTTAGAGACTGGCCCTTCCCCAGTCGAACCTTGAGATAAGGTTGCAGCTCCCGGCTGAAGCCCTGACTGCAGCTTAATAGTCTGCTATTAAGTGAGATTTCTGTGGACAACTTTCTGTTTTAGACTTGAAAGATAAGTCACGCCACAGTAACAATGACACAACTCTGCAAATTCCTCCAGGGTAGTGTTTTGTGAGTGGAATATCAGATGCTTCAACATAGTTTCTGTGGTGCTGATTGTACTAGCATCTTAGAAAGTAAGCTGAAACAATCTGAATCTTCTTTGAATTTCTCAAAGAAGTCTAGAATGACAGGATCATTCCTTTTTTATTATTCAATGAATTTATTACATTTATAGTTGTACAATGATCATCACAATCCAACTGTATAGGATTTCCATCCCACACCCTCCGTGCATCCCCCCACCCCCAACCTGTCTCCTTCGGAAACCGTAAGTTTTTCAAAGTCTGTGAGCCAGTATCCATTCTGCAAAGAAGTTCATTGTGTCCTTGTTTCAGATTCCACATGTAAGTGGTAGCATTTGGTGTTGGTGTCTCATTGTCTGACTGACTTCACTGAGCATGATAGTTTCTAGGTCCATCCATGTTGCTAAAAATGCCATTATTTCGTTCCTTTGAATGGCTGAGTCATATTCCATTGTGTATATGTACCACATCTTCTTGATCCACTCCTCTGTCTATGCACATTCAGGTTGTTTCCATGAGAAGGATGGGATCACTCCTAAACCAGTCCATTTATGTATATAGATACACTTATTTGCTTATAAAAATGTTGCAGAAGTTTAAAATCAATGTTTCTTTTTTTTTTTTTTTTTTTTTGTCTTTTTGTCTTTTGTCTTTTGTTGTTGTTGTTGTTGCTATCTCTTGGGCCGCTCCCGCGGCATATGGAGGTTCCCAGGCTAGGGGTCCAATCGGAGCTGTAGCCACCGGCCTACGCCAGAGCCACAGCAACTCGGGATCCGAGCCGCGTCTGCAACCTACACCACAACTCACGGCAACGCCGGATCGTTAACCCACTGAGCAAGGGCAGGGACCGAACCCGCAACCTCACGATTCCTAGTCGGATTCGTTAACCACTGCGCCACGACGGGAACTCCTAAAATCAATGTTTCTAATGTAGAAAAAAATCACAGACAGTAGGGCCAAATACAAGGGATTTGTGTAGGATAAGTTAGCATCTGCTTAATATGTAATATTGCCCTAGAAAATGTCTCTACTTGGAGGAAAAAATATATTAATCCAAGTAATTATTTGATGTTATGGTGAAGGGAAGTAAATGTAATGCTATTCTCCTGAAGTCAACTGCTTTTGCTTTTGTTTTTTCTACTCGTGCCACGTGGAAGTTCCCAGGCCAGGGACTGAATCCTCGCCACAGCAGTGACCTGAGCCACAGCAGTGAGAGCACCGGATCCTTAACTTAGGCCACCAGGGAACGCCACCTCACTGTGTTTTATCAGGTTGTTTTGCATGCTGCAAACAGGTCAAGGCAGCTTCATGGGCAGCTTTTGCTGAGCGGCCGTAATTTGTGGGGTCCTACACTTGGGAACATAAACTCTGATGGTACAGAGTTTTGGTGACTTAAAACGTCGCCCAGTCACAAAGGTTTTGCTTGAGGTAGAGTCAACAGAGAGGTTGGAAAAGAAGGCACCCTTGTGACAAGTATGGAGGGTCAGAAGAGCACTGACATCTGAGCAAAGATGGAACCAGGTGGTAAATGGGGATTTTTCTGCAGATAGATGCAGCAGAGGACAAATTTATGTCTTTATTGGAATTTTATTTTATTTTGTTTTTTCTCTTTAAAAATATTATTGGCGTATAGTTACTTGACAATGTTGTGTTGGTGTCAGATGTGCAGTAAAATGAATCGGTTACACGTATACACATATCCATTCTTGTTCAGATTATTTTCCCAAGTAGGTTATCCTAGCATATTGAGTAGAGTTCCCTGTGCTTACAGTACGTCCTTGTTGATTATCTATTTTATATATAGTAATGTGTATTTTATAAATAACAGTGTGTATATGTTCATCCCTGTTCCCCCCCGCCACCTTTCCCCTTTGGTAACCATAAGTTTGTTTTTGAAGACTATGATTCTGTTTCTGTTTTGTATCCTTGTTTTTTTTTTTTTTTGGTCTTTTGTCTTTTTAGGGGCACACCTGTGGCATATGGAGGTTCCCGCTAGGGGTTGAATTGCAGCTGTAGCTTCTAGCCACAGCCACAGCCACAGCAGTGTGGGATCCGAGCCGTGTCTGAGACCCACACCACAGTTCATAGCAACACTGGCTCCTTAACCCATTGAGCAAAGCCAGGGATGGAACCTGCATCCTCATGGATACTAGTTGGGTTTGTTAACCACAGAGCCACAACAGGAACTCCTCTGTCATTTTGTTTAGATTCCACATGTAAGTGATATCATATGATGTTTGACTCTCTTTGACTTTCACTAAGTATGATAATCTCTAGGTCCATCAATGTTGCTGCAAATAGCATTATTTCTTCTTTTTATGGTGGAGTATATATACCACATATATTCCATTGTACATATATACATTCCATTGTGTACATGCACCACATCTTTATCCACTCCTCTGTCAATGGACAGTTAGGTTGCTTCTACGTCTTGGCTATTGTAAATAGTGCTGCAGTGAACATTGGGGTGCATTCCAGAATATTTTTGAGTGGTGAGAGTAGAACGGAGCACAGGAAAGGATAATCAATAAGAAAAAAGACACTTGTTTCTATAGGAACGTCTGCATCAGTAAATGTTTGTTTACAAGTAGCCTATGGAAATGATGGGGCTAAGTGATGGTTGTCTTCCATGAGTCTTGCCTTCTTGGCCAGTCTTCTTTGGGCAATGGACTCCAGTGTTCCATCTTTTGGAACCTAGCCTGCAAGTCTAGTGTCATCCTAATCTCCAGGATTGCCTTCATCAATTTGCCCTTTTTTTCTTCTTTTTTTTCTTCCCCCACTTTTTAGGGCCGCACCCTGGACATATGGAAATTCCTAGGCTAGGGGTCCAATCAGAGCTACAGCTGCTGGCCACAGCCACAGTCACAGCCACACAGGATCTGAACCACGTCTGCGACCTACACCAAAGCTCACGTCAGTGCCAGATCCTTAACCCATTGAGCGAGGCCAGAGATTGAACCTAGGTCTTCATGGACACAAGACAGATTCGTTTCTGCTGAGCCACAATGGGAACTCCCAAGTATTTTTATGTAATAAGAGACTCTTTTTAGAGACAATGCTTTAGACCTCATAATCTAATCCAACCGTGAGGTCTTAGCCATGATCGTAAATGTGGAGGAGATCCCTAGAGCTCACCATTTTTCATGTTCTTTCTTCTCTCTGGCATCAGAACCAGATACATTACCCCCTTGCAGTTAACTGGGGTACATGATGAAGGGCTGGCCCACCGACCATGGTCAAAAATGATACACACTACTTTCAGGACTGGTTCCTATCGATCCCTCCCCTTTCCACATTATTCTTTTTTTTTTTTGTCTTTTTGTCTTTTTTTTTTTTTGCTATTTCTTGGGCCGCTCCCACAGCATATGGAGGTTCCCAGGCTAGGAGTCAAATCGGAGCTGTAACCACGGGCCTACACCAGAGACACAGCAACGCGGGATCCGAGCCGCGTCTGCAACCTACAACACAGCTCATGGCAATACCGGATCGTTAACCCACTGAGCAAGGGCAGGGACCGAACCCGCAACCTCATGGTTCCTAGTCGGATTCGTTAACCACTGCGCCACGACGGGAACTCCTCCACATTATTCTTAATCCTCTCTCTCTCTTTTTCCATTTGCAGGATGAATGGTGAGGATTCTGAGACTCTTTAGAGAAAGGTGGAGCCGAGATGGAAGAAGCTTGTCTCTTTAAATGACTGCCTGGAACAGCTCTTTCTAAAGACCAGTGTCGGCCTGCGACATGAGCAGGAAATGCATTTTTATTGTGGTTAACTGCTTTGATTTTGGACGTATTTAACACAGTTTTTAGTCTACTTGGATTAGCCATGAGTGTCAGTTTCTGTAGCTTGAGCTTGATCAAATCTGGAGACATAGTAAAGTCAATAGATCCCAGACAAATATCAGCTGGATTGTTAGATAATCCATCTCCCAACACCATTATCATTCTTCTCATTGCAGACAACCAGCAAAATCTCAGATTCCCTCATTAAAACTTTATACATTTTTTTTTTCTTTTCAGGGCACACCCAAGGCATATGGAAGTTCCCAGGCTAGGGGTCAAATTGGAGTTACAGTCGCCAGCCTACACCGCAGCCACAGCAACACAGCATCTGAGCCTCCTCTGCAAACTACACCACAGCTCATGGCAGTGCTGGATCCTTAACCTGATGATGGAGGCCGGGGTTCGAATTTGCATCCTCATGGATACCAGTTGGATTCATTTCTGCTGCACCACAACGCGAACTCCTATACTTTTTCTTTCTTTTTTTTTTTTTTTTTGTCATTTCTTGGGCCGCTCCCGTGGCATATGGAGGTTCCCAGGCTAGGAGTCAAATCGGAGCTGTAGCCACCGGCCTACGCCAGAGCCACAGCAACACGGGATCCGAGCCGCATCTGCAACCTACACCACAGCTCACAGCAACGCCGGATCGTCAACCCACTGAGCAAGGGCAGGGACCGAACCCACAACCTCGTGGTTCCTAGTCGGATTCGTTAACCACTGCGCCACGACAGGAACTCCCTATACTTCTTCTTAACATATGAAATTCCCTGGAGCTGCAGTCATAGGATCCCAGATCCTGGATCCCATTGGACTGGGGATCAAATCCACACCTCTGCAGCGACCTGATCTGCCTGCAGTCTGCTTCTTAACCCACTGTGCACAGATTTTCTTTAGCTTCTAATGGATTAAATGGAAAGTGTAAAGGAGTTGTGAATTCTCATGTGCAGAAACAGAGAGAAACCTGGGTCTGGCTAGTCTATGATTGGAATAATCCTGCTATGTAATAGGGAGTCACTTTCTTCCTTTGGGAATGCTTAGTATTGGCCTTTTGTAAAGACATTAAAACAAATTTCAATTAAAAATATTATTGGGGTACAGGTGATTTACAACATTGTGTTAGTTTCAAGTGTGCAGCAAAGTGAATCAGCCATATGTATATACAAAGCCACTCTTTTTCAGATTCTTTTCCCATCTAGGTTATTGCAGAATATGGAGCAGAGTTCCCTGTGCTATACAGTAGGTCCTTGCTAGTTATCTGTTCTATAGATGGTAGTGCATATATGTCAACCTCAAACTCCCAATTTGTTCTCCCCCGCCCCGCCCCCCCCCGCCACACTGATTAGCATCTGTCTTTGCTTAAGCCTTTCGCAAATTCAGGTGCGCTGTCTACAGGCTCTGCCTGTCAGTGTTATTTCTGTATGAATACTCCCACATAGAACATTACCGATTTCTGCCCAGGAAGAAATCTTGGAGCCATTTGGGGATCCTCTCTCCCCAAGCGAAAGCGTGGATTTGCATTGTTTGGGGGACCACAGGTGGAGTTCTCTTTTCCCTATTTTCCTTTTAAATGTCAGATACTGGTCTTCACTCCATGGGTGTCTGGCTTTGTGGCTGCAGGGAGCCCACCATCACACAAGTGTGACCTACTCTTGCACACCAGCCTCTCCCTCTGCATATACTGATTTATGTGCTTGAATTTTCCTTCTCTGTCTTGCTACCCTTGGCAATGGTAAGGGGTATATTGTCAAACATCTTTTCAAACTCTCAGGAAAAGTGCTTACAATATTTCCACTACACTTTGTTCTTATCTTTGCGAAAGCAACTTGAGGTACGCTTCTGAGACAGTGACTCTATTGAATCCTTCTGCAGCAGTTTGACTCCTAACACTGTCAGGCACATAATAAGTGCTCTGTCAATACGTGTGGGATGAATAATTGAAAGTGGGTAGTGGAAGGTGTGAATGGGACTCACTTTAAAACGGTATCACATATAGGTTCCCAGCACATCCTATAGGACTAACCGCGTCAGGACCCTATGGTCCCATAGATTTAATTGCTTTCGGCCTTATGGTGATCCCTTCCCATTTTGAGAAAGTGAAATATTTGATATTTATCTTAACATTTTGGTATTACCTTGTCCTCATAGAATTTTTTTCATATTAAAAAAGTTCTTATTCTATTCTTTCTACTCTATTCTATTCATTTTGCCTTTTAGGGCCATACCTGTGGCATATGGAAGTTCCCGGGCTAGGGGTTGATTTGGAGCTGCAGCTGCTGGCCTAAGCCACAGCCACAGCCACAGCAATGCTGTATCTAAGCTGCCAGTTCTGAGCTTAATATCTGCCGTTTGTAAATAATTTAAAAAAAATTCAATTTAATTTAATTTAATTTAATTTTTGTCTTTTTGTCTTTTTAGGGCTGCACCCTTGTCATATGAGGTTCCCAGGCTAGGGGTCAAATCTGAGCTGTAGCTGCCTGCCTACAGCTACACCAGATCTGAGCCACGTCTGCAACTTACACCACATCTCATGGCAATGCTGGATTCTTAACCCACTGAGCAAGGCCAGGGATTGAACCTGGGTCCTCATGGATGCAAGTCAGATTTGTTTCCACTGAGCCACGGTGGGAACTCCTATAAAGAAATATTTAAAAAATTTAAATTAAAAACATTTTATTGGGGTACAGTTGATTTACAACCTACACCACAGCTCATGGCAACACTGGATCCTGAACACACTGGGTGAGGCCAGGGCTGGAACGTGCATCCTCATGGATACTAGTTGGGTTCGTTAAAGCTGAGCCTTCTTCCCATTTTTGAGAAAATGAAATTTTATATTTGTCTTTATATGTTGGTATTGTCTCATTCTCATAGAATTATTTTCATATTAAACAATTTCTTTTTTAAAAATTAAAGATGATTTACAATGTTGTGCCAATTTTTGCTATACAGCAAAGTGACCCAGTCATGGACACACACACACACACACACACACACACACACATATATACACTCAATCCCTTTCTCATACTATCTTCCATCATGTGGGACCTCATTGCTTATCGTTGTCCTCACAGAATTTAAATCCTTTCTGAATGCTCCAGTCGTTTCTTTAGTCTCCTCATGGCTGATTTCATTTCCTGGTTCCTCAAGGTATAGATCATAGGATTGAGCAGCGGAGAGATGACAGTGAAGGTGACAGAGATAGCGGTATCCGTGGGGAGGGCGGTGAAGGGCCGGGCGTAGACGTAGATGCAGGGCACGAAGTGCAGGGTCACCACGGTGATGTGGGAGGTGCAGGTGGAGATGGCTTTCCTCCTGCCCTCCCCCTGGTGAGACCTCAGCATCCTGAGGATGACTGTGTACGAGATGAGGAGAAAGAAGAATATGAACCAGCTGACCAGTCCATTGTTGGAAATCATCAGGAGCTCCAGGGTGAAGGTGTCAGTGCAGGCGAGTTTGAGGACCTGGGGGACATCACAGTAGAAAGTGGCCAGAACATTGGGTCCACAGAAGGGGAGTGGGAGCAGCAGGGAGATCTGCGCAACGGAGTGGACAAAGCCCCCCACCCAGGAGGCCACCACGAGGCTAGCGCATCGTTCCTTCCTCATGATGGTCAGATAGTGGAGGGGTCTTGAGATGGCCACGTAGCGATCAAAGGCCATCACAGAGAGAGAGAAAACATCTGCTCCCCCCAGAAGGTGGAAGAAGAACATTTGGGTGACACAGCCATTGAAGGAGATGGTCTTTCTCTCTGACAGAAGATCAACTAGGACCTTAGGAGCTGTGATGGAGGAGAAGCAGATGTCAAGAACGGAGAGGTTGCGGAGCAGGAAGTACATGGGGGTGTGCAGATGAGATTCCCAGGTAACTGTCACCATGATGAGGAGGTTTCCCACCAGAGTCGTCATGTACACCAAAAGCAAAAAGACGAATAAGACCCAGCTCAGCTCTCGCGACTGAGTAATTCCCAGGAAAATAAATTCTTTCACTCGGGTATAATTTCCCTGATCCATTGAGTCACAGATCTTTTTTTTCAAGTATATCTCTGGAAGAAATAACAGCATGTTAAAGAATGTGTTATGAAATCTACTAGTGTTTTTTCTGTCACTTGAGTTTTTTTTCCTTTTTCTTTTTCATGGCTGCACCTTGCTACTGATGCTGTGGTTCAAAGCCCTCTTCCCAACAACTGGGAATAAGTGTAAAGTGCCATTTACCCTCTAGGGATTTTTTTTTTTTTTTTTTTTGGCCTAGGAATTTGAACTAATGCATATGTTAAAAAAATTGAGTATTGTATCACACGTCTGCTTATAAATAAATTTATTTCTGTATGCAACTGTAAATATAAGCATTTGCATTAAAAAAAACCTTTACAGAAAGAAAGCAAACTATAATCTTCAATTTGTGCTTCAGTCATCTGGATACCTGGCTTTGGGGCATAGGGGTGGCAACTTTCAAGGTCTCAGCATTATAGCAATGTGGGTAGAATTATGGAGCTCTGTTTTGTTTATTTTTTCCCTCACTTTTACCGAAAATTTATGTTCATCTTATTGCTTCTAAAACCCATCATATCCATGTGAAATATGTATTATGTTCCTGAATTTATGGATGAGGAAATCAAGGCACAGAAAAATTAAGAAACTTGTTCAAGTTCTCACCACTGGTAGAGCCATATCACAAACTGAGATCTGTCTTATTCCAAAGACCTATGGTCTTGGGAGTTCTCTTGTGGTGCAGTGGGTTGAGAATCTAGTACTGTTTTCGCATCAGCTCAGGTTGCTCCTGTGGCATGAGCTCCTGGCCTGGGAATTTCCACTTGCCACAGGTGCAGCCAAAAAAAACAAACAGAAAGAAACCCTAACGACTGCAACTACACTTCTTCCCGCTGTTGGTCAGCCCTTCCCAGAAAATCCTGGAAAGGAAAAAAAAATCCTTTGCCAAGCAAGTGAAAGTAGAATGTGGGCATAAGATGGTGATGTTAGAAGCTGGCGCCTGGTGAATAAAAGGTTTAGGAGTTCCCATCGTGGCGCAGTGGTTAACAAATCCGACTAGGAACCATGAGGTTGCGGGTTCGATCCCTGTCCTTGCTCAGTGGGTTGAGGATCCAGCGTTGCCGTGAGCTGTGGTGTAGGTCGCAGATGCGGCTCGGATCCTGCGTTGCTGTGGCTCTGGCGTAGGCTGGTGGCTACAGCTCCGATTAGACCCCTAGCCTGGGAACCTCCATATGCCGAGGGAGCGGCCCAAGAAATGGCAAAAAGACCAAAAAAAAAAATAAATAAATAAATAAAAAAATAAAAAAAAATAAAAGGTTTGGCTGAAGGGGACTCACATGAGAGGATGTCAGAAGTGACTTGGAAAAAAAAGGAGAATTTTAAAAGTAGACTTTGCAGTCTTTAGAGGTACCTTCGCCCAGAACCTACATCAACCACAAAGTGTTCAGTGCAAGGTGCAGAAATGAGTTCTGGGTAGCATTATCCCAAACACAATCTCCTTCCTAAAATAATGGATATTGTGAGTTCCTACGGATGCTGGATGCTGTCTTTGTACCAAGTGGGGAGGATACTTTGAACCTGCAGCATTGTGCACACTGCGCTGAAACACTGGCTTAATAAAGAAGGAGGGAGGGGAAGTGGATAAAGAAATACAGATGTGGGGAGGGATAAATTAGGAGTTTGGAATTAACATATACACTCCACACTACATAAAACAGATAACCAATAAGGACCTACTGTATAGCACATGGAACTCAATATTTTGGGAAAGGCATCTATAAGTGAAACCTATAAGGGAAAAGCATCTGAAAGAGAAATATGTACATATATCTGTATGAATATCTGAATCACTTTGCTGTATACTTGAAACTGACACACCATTGTAATCAACTATACTTCAATTAAAAAAAAAGAGTTATAATTTTATCTGTTTTTGTAAAGTCAAAAGAAGGATCATGAGGGTTTCTCAGAAATCACCCCATGCTTTGGAAACAAGCTTATCAAACATCTTGGACAGAGCCTGTAAACCGAGGGTTACCCCGCAGCCCAGCTTCCCAGAAAGAATGCTGCTCCATTCTCTACATTGAGTTGAATCTCTGAGAGCTCGCCTATGCCACAATTTTCTCTCTCCCAATACTGAAAAGCCTCTACTCTTAATTGAATCCTTAAATTTTTAGAAGCCTTATGCATATTGAGTTGCGAAGCTGGCCAGATTGCATGTACTAAATTCAGGAATTGCTGACTTTCAGTGCTGTTTTTCCAAGGTAATTGTCCTCCTGAGAGGCAGGAAGTAGCCAGGCACCTTCTCAATCACCTTCAAAACAATTCAAACCTCACCCTCCTCCCTCCCACCCCCTAGTAAAATGCATCACATCCCCTGGAGCCAACTGAACTTCCTCTTCTATTTTACAAGCCACAATTTCCTTCTTCCTCATCGTGAACAACTACTGCTTTTCTTGGCTTCATTAAAAGTCTTGGTTTCAAAAGGAACATTCTATACATTTGTAGCATTTCTGAAAAATCTACACCCCCAGCTTTTGAGTTTTGGAAGTTCACAGGCAAGCACTAACAGACTCAGGCTCCAAGTGAAAAAAATCAACCCTCTTATGATGCTCCCATTGCTTCTTAGAAGTAGGTTCTGGGGAAAGTCTTTGTTTCATGGACAGCCTACCTCAAAGCTAGCGATTTGGTTATGTTTTTCTTTCAGCTGGGAAAGGGCAGACTTGGGGAATCACCTCATTCTGACTCTTCACCTGACAGTGCCTCAACCACCTCTCTTGTCCCTCAGCCACATGCCTAATAAAGGAATTTGCAAAGGGAATATTGTTGTGTATGAATGCAGAAGCTGAGTGGCCAATTCAATGGTGTTCTTGTGAGAGTCATTAAAATGTCACCAAGGCCTCCTCCTTTCTCTCTATCTCCCTCATCGCCTCTCTGCCCCATCCCAGGTGTGCATGCAGAGACACTAGTGCATCTTCAGGACATAGCCTTTTCTCTAGAGGAAGCCCATGAAACGGTGCATTATCATCCTTGGCTTAGGAGGAACATGCTGTGTTGCACCACACCATGGAGCGTGCGTTTTTCCTTCTTCCCAAAATTGTTTTGCTTTCAATCAGCTGGGAAATGAAACTTAAGTAAAAGGGTAACAACAGAAAAACAAATCAGAACTCAGTGGTTACTGTTAGGGTAGCTCTCAGAGACTGGAGGGGGTAGATTTATTTTTATTTTTTATTTTTTGCTTTTTAGGGCTGTACTCGCGGAACATAGAAGTTCCCAGGCTAGGGGTTGAATCTGAGCTGCAGCTGCCAGCCTGCACCACAGCCAGATCCAAGCCCTGTCTGTGACCTACACTACAGCTCACGGCAATGTCAGATCCATCACCCACTGAGGGAGGCCAGGGATTGAACCTGCATCCTTATGGATACTGGTTGAATTCTTTACCGATGTGCCACAACAGGAATCCCCAGCTTGTGATTTTATGTCATCAAGATAAATGATAGACATGTGTGTAATTGGATGCAATTGACCTCCCCCTCCCCTGAGTTATTGAAACAGGTTGTATCTTGTGTTCAGACATAGGTTGAGGAAGTGTCAGGGACAATGGCATGGCAGGGCTTTCTGAGTTCCTGCCCCTGGGATCATATTTCTGTAGCCGAAATGTGGCCTCCGCCTCTGTGCATTGGCACAAATTAAGTCTCGGAGAAAGAGTTTTAGGTGAAGCAGAAAGAACAGCTTAATTGCTTTGCCAGGCAAAGGAGGCCATGGCAGGCTAAGGCCTCAAAACTGTGTCCTGTCTTGAGAGGAAATAGCAAAAGGTTTTATAGATTCAGCTCAGAAGACAGGGTTATTGATTAAGGTGTCTATATTATTCTCCCTCCATAGATCATTTCAGAGTCGTTGGGTCCATTGGTCAGTCCAGTGATGGTTTTGAAACTGACAATACTTACGACTTGAACCCAGCCAGCAGATTGGGACTTGAACCCAGCCTAAACCCAGACTGGGACTTGAGCCCACGTGCTGGGACTCGAATTTAGCCAAAAGCCAGATTGAGACTTGAACCCACAGTTTTTAAATTAGAGTCACTCACCTGGTGTCTGGACTTACTGAGGTTCAGGTTCTTTGTGCCTCAGTGCAGAAGGAATTCAGCAAGAGAGAAAGTGATAGGCAAGAAATAGATTTATTAAGATGCTTGTGAGAGATGCAAGCAGGCAGGCAAGGAGGCTCTGCCCTAAGGATTAGGTGGGCTACAGTTTTTTTTTTTTTTGTCTTTTTGCCATTTCTTGGGCCACTCTCACGGCATATGGAGGTTCCCAGGCTAGGGGTCTAATCAGAGCTGTAGCCACCGGCCCACACCAGAGCCACAGCAATGTGGGATCCGAATTGCATCCGCGACCCACACCACAGCTCATGGCAATGCCAGATCCTTAACCCACTGAGCAAGGCCAGGGATTGAACCCGCAACCTCATGGTTCCTAGTCAGATTCATTAACCACTGGGCCACGACGGGAACTCCAGGTGGGCTACAGTTTTATCATCCAAGAGAAATGGGGGTGGCAAAAACCACCTCTTTCTCTTTCTTCAAGTAGTAGCTTCTTCTTGGTATCCGGTATCAAAGTATTTGACCCTATAAGGTCAAACTAGGACTGTCATGGTGCTTATTAAAAACAGCAGAAGGGTGGTCCTTAAATTCCTGCCCTTGGTCTGAACCTGAATGCTGGCCTCGCCCCATCCCCACCCAATGGCCTGAGGTGCATATCTGGCACCTCCACCAGTCAAGCAAGCCTGCCTCCTTCTGAAGGCCCTCCAGAGCGATCACCAACCCACAATGATCTCCCAAAGCTCCCCAGGCCCCCTCTCTCCATCCATGGTTCCCCACTGGGACCACCCCCCCGCCCCGCCCCCAACCACCACCCATGCAACTATCCCACTCCATCCCTATCTGTTTCTGGCTGTCTTTGGGGTTATCGTTCCTTGACCTCTTTGGAAAGAAGATTGCTCACAGGGAAGTGGCGAAAGGTGGTGTTCCTTTACAGAAGAAAAACTAGATGCAATAAAACACTGGGTGCAGTAACTCTAACTAGAAAGTAAACATTAGCAATACGTTTGTGTGTCCAGGCAGGGCATAACATAATGGAGGTGGTTTTAACTAGTTTTGTGTTTTAGCTGTAACAAAATTTCCTAATGATTAACTCCGGAGTCAGTCTTTTGAGACTGAGGGGAGGCCTGGGAGGTGAAAGGAAAAGCCTTTTACTTCAAAACATAAGGACTCAGGCGTTTGTACATGGTTTCACTTCTGAGATACAGTGATTCAGACTCTATAGGTCTTTGATGCCATCCAGATCTCACATAGGGATAACACTCTGATTTGAGGGAGTCACAAGGGGTAGGAAGAAAAGGAAAGGACCCATTTGCATGAACTGGGCTCTAAAGTGGCTTGCGGTATGCATTTTTCATAGGCAATTTCATATAGAAAATCTTAGAGAGTCTAGAGACTAGAGACCCGAGCTGCTGGAGCAAATGTAGCAGAACCCGATGAGCAGTGAGTTGACAAGAATTTGTGGGCTGGGTTAATGCTGTAAAAAGTTAGAGCTGATTGACAGGAGCAGGAAATAATGAACAAGTGAGTCAGTTAGTTAATGGATGCTTAAGGGGCCAGCCCAGGTCCGATGAGGGGCAGAAGCGAAGTTTGCTTTCAACACTCGCCAAGCTTTGGCTGCCTCCCCTGGGCTCTCTTCTAACCCACTGGCTCTGCCTTTGTGGTCTGACCCCTCATCCCTACTCTCTAAGCCATGGTTTATCTTTGACCCATTGTATTCTTTCGCTATGAAACTCTCTCGCACTGTGTACCTCATCATCTTCAGGGTGATTCTTCGAGTTGTATATAAATAACAGGAACACCTATTTGCATGTTTTAATGACAAAGCTAGAAATTTTAAGGAGTTCCCTTTGTGGCTCTGTGGGTTAAGAACTCTACAGAGTGTCCATGAGAATGGGGTTTCAATCCCTGGCCTTGTTCGGTGGATTAAGGATCCACTTTTTTTTTTTTTTGATTTTTAGGGCCTCACTTGAGGCATATGGAGGTCCCCAGGCTAGGGGTCAAATTGGAGATACAGCTGCCAGCCTACAACACGGCTGCAGCAATGAGAGCTATGAGTGGCGTTTGTGAGCTACACCACAATTCACGGCAATGCGGGATCCTTAACCCACTGAGCGAGCCCAGGGATTGGACCTGCAACCTCATGGTTCCTGGTTGGATTTGTTTCTGCTGTGCCACGACGGGAACCCCAGGATCCACTTTTTTTTTTGTAAGAAAAAAAATGAAAGCTAGGAATTTTAAGATGATAGGTGCTTTGACTTCTAGGTACATTCCATCTTTTCCACACCATTTTTTCCCCCTAATAATGACGAGTATAGATCATACAGAGGAGAAGAGTGTGACAGGTCAATGGGTAACGGAATGTGAGTGAGGCATAATAGTTTAGTTATTAAAGTGGATCCATTTGCCTTTACCTGAGCATTTACTGTCTGCCAGGCAGTGTATGTTTCACATATACCATCTCATTCTAACCTTCACAACAACTCCAAGAGAACCTTTGTACAGGGGACCTGTGCCCTGTGAGGAGTTAAAATAGCTCAAGATCACACAGATGGATGGCAGAGATAGGATTTGGATCCAGGTCTGTTTAACTCTGAAGTTCGAGCTTTCAGCCACAGTGCTCTACTTTTTTACTTTTAACCATATTTCCCCAGACAAAACCACAAGCCTATACTTCCTCTTCACAAATATGAACATATTGAAAGATAGAGTTTTATTCTTCTTTAACACCCTCTTTCTCTCTTTCTTCCTCCTTTTCTCCGGTGGGGAGAATGTAAATCCTCAGTGGTGTAGTCAGTCTGATATTTGCTCTGGTAAGACTACAACGGTGCACAAGTTCTTGAGTAATGAGAACAGATTGCTCTTGGTGTAGGATCCCTGAGGTTCTGCCTGCCTTTGTCATGAGAGTGTGAATTTGGCATGTCTAGTTCTGCATAAGCTAAATCCCTTGAGGACATTATGGGAAATATTCCCAAGCTTCTTCATTCCTGATAGGAATCTAGGAGGACAACCACTACATACCTTTGAGGTTCTCCATGGGTTACAAGCCCATATGGAGCTTAACTCAGCAGAAAAAATGTTCTTAATCTGTGACAGGCCCGTATGTACTCATATATGTGTATTTCAGAGGCAGTGATCATGAAATCTTTCTAGAACAGGATTGCAGTTGGGCCATGGACAGGTCCAGCCATGAAATAAATTGCATTCCTGTGGCAAGAGGAATTGACCTTCTGAAGACTTATCTCTAGCTAAATTGATAGAAGATCTTGAGGAAATCACTCTATTCTTCTTCTATTTCATATTACTCACCTCTTGGAAAAGGGATCACTCTTCACATGCCATAAAACTTTCATGGTTGACACATCTTTTTTTAGTCTTTGAGTGGAAATATATCAATCAGCTCAATCCTATAACACGAGATACTTCATGTTCACCAGAAGCTTGGGTTATTAGTATCCTGTTAACTTAAATTGGAAAATAAAGTATTATCTAGTGAGTTTAGTTGGTTTATTGACCGTATATCTGAGTATATAAATTGACTCCATGGGTAAAACACTGAATGGAGTCTTTGTTGATGAAGAGGATGGAGAGCCTCAGTCTATCGCCTTTCAGAAGGGATGAGTCTTCCCTTCAGTTTCCTCATGGCCGACTTCATCTCGTGGTTCCTCAGAGTGTAGATCAAGGGGTTCAGCAGTGGGGAGATGACGGTGAAGGTGACAGAGATGGCCTTATCTGTGGGGAGGGCGGTGAAGGGCCGGGCATAGACATAGATGCAGGGCACGAAGTGCAGGGTCACCACGGTGATGTGGGCGGTGCAGGTGGAGATGGCTTTCCTCCTGGCTTCCCCTGCCTGAGACCTCAGCATCATCAAGATAACTGTGTAGGACACAAGCAAGAAGATGAACCACAGGGTTGTGACTAAGCCATTGTTGGAAATCATCAGCAGCTCAAGAACAAAGGTGTTGGTGCAGGCGAGTTTGAGGACCTGGGGGACATCACAGTAGAAAGTGTCAAGGACATTAGGTCCACAGAAGGGGAGTGGGAGCAGCAGGGAGATCTGCACGACGGAGTGGACAAAGCCCCCCAGCCAGGAGGCCACAATGAGGGCAGTGCACCGGCCCCTGCTCATGATGGTCACATAGTGCAGGGGCTTGGAGATGGCCACGTAGCGATCGAAGGCCATCACAGAGAGAGAGAAAATATCTGCCCCACCGAGGAGGTGGAAGAAGAACATCTGTGTCATGCAGCTTGTATATGATATTGTCTTTATCTTTGTCAGAAGGTCTACAAGGACCTTGGGAGCAGTGATAGAGGAGAAGCAGATGTCAAGGATGGCTAGATTGCGGAGCAGGAAGTACATGGGGGTGTGCAGGTGAGACTCCCAGGTCACCGTGACCATGATGAGGAGGTTTCCCAGAAGAGTTGTCATGTACACAAAGCTCAAAAAAAGAAAGAAGACCAAGCTTAGGTCTTGGGACTGAGTCAGTCCCAGAAATATAAATTCTGTTACTCTGGTGCCATTTCCCAACTCCATTGAATCATGTTTCCTCTTCCTCTGTAGATTGGAAAAAATTAAAAGTGTTATTTTGGAAAGTGTTTACTCTCCCTTAATAGATTCAGGTTTATAGAGTCAGGTATATGGTCTAAAAACTGGTAAGATATTATCCCCACTGAATTGCTGCTCTGGGGTTATTGCTAGTGTGTGAAAGTGATATAACACAAGCATGCATTTTATTGTTCTTTCTCTGAGAGTTCCCTTGTGGCCTAGTGGTTAAAGGATCTGATGTTGTCACTGCTGTGGCTTGGGTGGTGAGGGTTTGATTCCTGGCCCAGGAACTTTTGGAGGCCGCAGTTGCTGCCCCCAAATTATTCTCCTGTAAATTATGGATATTTTAGAAAATGCACAAAATAATGTTCTAAATATTCAAGATAAAGAGGTGGACATTAAATATTCATAAAGGAGGTATTGTGGTATGATGGATATAAAAATGGCATCAGTTTGATGTATGGGTAAGAAAATGCCTATTGATATGACTGAGTTCCTATAAATCCTACAGGAATGTGTTGCTTCCCCCCTCCCCATCCCCCAGACTGGGTGGCTCATTTACATGGTTTAAGAATTGCTGTCTTTAGAATGGTTCTCTTTGGCCTTCATTCTGCAGAAGCACTCCTTTCTTTTTCAAACCACAAGTGTAATTCTATGAAAAATTAGAAAACTTTAAGGTCATTATTGCTCTATTCTTTCTTAAGGGGATTTCTTTGTTTCTGCATTTACTTTAAACTACTTCAGGTACTCAAACCCCTGGGTGTCAAAATAACAGCTATGGAAATAAAGGTGTAACTCAGAGCTTCAGTTCATTGCTTCAGTTTATTGCTTAAAATTAATTGTTTAAAATCGAGCGATCATGCACATATAGACTCATGTACTTCAAGTGTACACTTCAATAAGCTTTGACACAGGCACAGACCCTTGCCGTCATCACTATATTTAAGATAATTAGCATGTCTATCACTCCCAAAGCATCCTTGTGACCCTTCGTAATGTCTCCTCTGCCCCTCCTTCGTCAGGCAACCACTGAGCTGCTTGCTTCTGTCACTCTGCATTAGTTTGTATTTTCATTTTTTTTATTTTATGATTTTTATTTTTCCATTACAGTTGATTTACCCTGTTCTGTCAATTTCTACTGTACAGCAAAGTTACCCAAAGTTATACGTATAATATACCCCGTTATTATACATATAACTATATATATATATGAGAATATATATATATACATATACATTCTTTTTATCACATTATCCTCCATCATGTTCCATCACAAGTGACTAGATATGTTCTCTGTGCTACACAGCAGGATCTCATTGCTTATCCACTCCAAATGCAGTAGTTTGCACCTATTAAAGAAAGACAGTTGGTTTGTATTTTCTAAATTTTTTTTATGAACTGTATTTTACAATGTGTACTCTCTTTTTGTTTGGCCTCTTTTACACATAAAAATTATCCATGTTTTGGTGTGGACCAACATTTTGTTCCCTTTTATTGCATGGCTATGCCACGGTTTATTTATCAACTCACTTGTGGGTGAACATTTGGGTTGTTTTTAGTTTTTGGCTCTTATCTTAAAGCTTCTATGAGTAGGTCTTCACATGGACATATCTTTTCATTTCACTCGAGTAAGTATCTAAGAGTGGAATGGCTGTAACTCTTCAAATTCAATAATAAAATATACAAACCAATTAAAATGAAAAGGACAAAAGGTCTGAACAGACACTTGAGCAAGAAGATAGAGAGATAGCAAATGAGCATAGGAGAAGATGCTTAGTGTCATTCATCACTGAGAAAATGTAAATGAAAACCACAGTGAGATAATAGCATGTACCTGTCAGAATGGCTAATATTAAAAAGATGGATATATCCAGAGTGGGCAAAAATGAGGAGGAATTGGAATGCTGGTGGGAACATAAAATGGTACAACCACTTTAAAAAACAGTTTGCTTGTTTCTTAGGATGTTGAACGTGTACTCACGGTATACTCTTGATGGCTTTTGAATTCCTATCTTTTTTTTTTTTTTTTTTTTTGGTGAGTCCTTGAAATGGACCTTAACTTCTTCCTTTGCAGTTTATCTCTCTTTTCTTGCTATAATCAGAAACAAAGGAAAAGTGAAAGCCACTTCCCTCCCACTTTTGGGGTGTATTTTTCCAGTTCGGATGAAGACATTTCTTTTCGCCCAGCTCACTTTCCCTTCAAGTTGTCTTTCCTTTGTTTGCAATTTTGTCCAAAGGCCATTTGGTATGGAAAACTGGAAACGCTACTGAGAGGCATCACAGCATACAGCAGATACAGGGGGATTACGATATCACCCAGCCTGTTCAGATCCCAGCTGGATACTTACTGGTTATGCAAACACAGGCAGGTTCCTTCGCCCACTTGACCTCAGGCTCTGCATTGGTGTTTAGAAACAGTAGCATCTCCCTCATATGATTTTTGTGAGCGTTAAATGAATTCATCTATGTAAAGCATCAGGACTTGGAGCACTGCCTAATCCTTCATAAGTGTGATTACACATGTGTGACCTTAAAGAAAAACTCTGGGTTAGTAACTCTCACAGACACATGACTTCTTTAAAGATACTGGTAATCTTTCAGAAGAACGGAAGGTTCATCCTGGCATGTAGCATCGTGTGTACTTATTACATTATTTGCAGTCAAAATCTATTTGTAAGTATTAAGGATTACATCCAGGAGTTCCCGTCGTGGCGCAGTGGTTAATGAATCCGACTAGGAACCATGAGGTTGCGGGTTCGATCCCTGCCCTTGCTCAGTGGGTTAACGATCCGGCGTTGCCGTGAGCTGTGGTGTAGGTTGCATACACGGCTTGGATCCCGCATTGCTGTGGCTCTGGCATAGGCCAGTGGCTACAGCTCTGATTTGACCCCTAGCCTGGGAACCTCCATATGCCACAGGAGCAGCCCAAGAAATAGCAAAAAGACCAAAAAAAAAAAAAAAAAAAAAAAAAAGATTGCATCCAACTTTCAATTTTTCTCACTCATTTTCTCACTCTTATGTACAGGTACCCAGACGTCACAAATGTACATGCCAAGGTAGGGTTATGCATCTTACCAGAAATGCCAAGTATTCTTTGCAGGTCTCCAACACCTTAATTAATACTCCCATGAATCATTCAGTTTCAGAAAATTCTCTTAAATGCCCCTCTGAAGGGCAGTGATTTCAATGGCTTCTCTTTCACCTTTATGTGGTAAAGGGCAGACACTGGGAATAGTATTTTCTTGAGTCTTCCATGCTGATATACCACGCCCTGTCGTATTGACCAATTCCTTAATCCCCTAACCAGGATGAGAATTATCAGAGGGCATGTAGTTGGATGTGGTGCTGGAACAATTCTGCTGATGGAGAGGCTGTTTCAGTGGGAGTAATTAAGAAACGACTCAGGCATATACACTTAGGAACACACATTTGGTCATGGGTCTAAAACTTTCCAGCCGTGGTAGAGTCTCTCCTTGACCAACACTGCTCAGCTGCCCCTGGATTTTTCAACAAAGCCTTGACTTTTGGAGCTCCATGCTTGTCTCTGCATCGTCCAGGGGTAGCCCAAATCCTGCTAAGCTATGGTAGCCAGACTCTCCCATCCGCCATATCTGATCTCCTGCCATCCTCATCCTCCGTCGCCCCCCAGGTGGTGTCTGATCACCTTGGCCTGCCTTCAGCAAGGATCCTGTTAGGTCAGTTTAGCCACGATGCCCCCTGCCCAGCCCCCTGATGATTACCTCTTGGTAATTTTCCTAGTGGGAGATGAATGTCAGTCCTTAGGGACTGTGAGCAACTTCCTAAGGCAGTTTCATCCATGCAGGGAGATTCCTGAAGGGTGATACACAGGTAAGGGCAGGAGACCTCAGACCTGAGGGTTATGTAGGTGAGAGTGAAGGAGATCTGAGTGGGGTGATGACCAAAGTGGGTGATGGATTTCTCATGGGCTACGCAAATCCTACTTGCTTGACCTTCAAAATTTTTCAAAATCCTCACTGCCTCCAGGGTGACTAACTTAAGTCATACCTTCATAATTTCTACTGCAGTAACTTTCTAACTGGTCTTCCCATCTTGTCCTTACCTCTCCTGCAATTCTGTTAAAACATGCATCATTTTTTTTCCTTTCTATGGCTGCACCTGCGGCATATGGAAGTTCCCAGGCTAGGTGTTGAATAGAAGCCACAGCAACATGGGATCCGAATTGCATCCGCGACCCACACCACAGCTCATGGCAATGCCGGATCCTTAACCCACTGAGCAAGGCCAGGGATCGAACCCGCAACCTCATGGTTCCTAGTTGGATTCGTTAACCACTGGGCCACGACGGGAACTCCAGGTGGGCTACAGTTTTATCATCCAAGAGAAATGGGGGTGGCAAAAACCACCTCTTTGTCTTTCTCAAGTAGTAGCTTCTCCTTGGTATCCGGTATCAAAGTATTTGACCCTATAAGGTCAAACTAGGACTGTCATGGTGCTTATTAAAAACAGCAGAAGGGTGGTCCTTAAATTCCTGTCCTTGGTCTGAACCTGAATGCTGGCCTCGCCCCATCCCCACCCAATGGCCTGAGGTGCATATCTGGCACCTCCACCAGTCAAGCAAGCCTGCCTCCTTCTGAAGGCCCTCCAGAGCGATCACCAACCCACAATCATCTCCCAAAGCTCCCCAGGCCCCCTCTCTCCATCCATGGTTCCCCACTGGGACCACCCCCCCGCCCCACCCCCAACCACCACCCATGCAACTATCCCACTCCATCCCTATCCGTTTCTGGCTGTCTTTGGGGTTATCGTTCCTTGACCTTCTCTTTGGAAGATTGCTCACAGAGAAGTGGCGAAAGGTGGTGTTCCATTACAGAAGAAAAACTAGATGCAATAAAACACTGGGTGCAGTAACTCTAACTAGAAAGTAAACATTAGCAATACGTTTGTGTGTCCAGGCAGGGCATAACATAATGGAAGTGGTTTTAACTAGTTTTGTTTTTTAGCTGTAACAAAATTTCCTAATGATTAACTCTGGAGTCAGTCTTTTGAGACTGAGGGGAGGCCTGGGAGGTGAAAGGAAAAGCCTTTTACTTCAAAACATAAGGACTCAGGCGTTTGTACATGGTTTCACTTCTGAGATACAATGATTCAGACTCTATAGGTCTTTGATGCCATCCAGATCTCACATAGGGATAACACTCTGATTTGAGGGAGTCACAAGGGGTAGGAAGAAAAGGAAAGGACCCATTTGCATGAACTGGGCTCTAAAGTGGCTTGCGGTATGCATTTTTCATAGGCAATTTCATATAGAAAATCTTAGAGAGTCTAGAGACTAGAGACCCGAGCTGCCGGAGCAAATGCAGCAGAACCCGATGAGCGGTGAGTTGACAAGAATTTGTGGGCTGGGTTAATGCTGTAAAAAGTTAGAGCTGATTGACAGGAGCAGGAAATAATGAACAAGTGAGTCAGTTAGTTAATGGATGCTTAAGGGGCCAGCCCAGGTCCGATGAGGGACAGAAGCGAAGTTTGCTTTCAACACTCGCCAAGCTTTGGCTGCCTCCCCTGGGCTCTCTTCTAACCCACTGGCTCTGCCTTCGTGGTCTGACCCCTCATCCCTACTCTCTAAGCCATGGTTTATCTTTGACCCATTGTATTCTTTCGCTATGAAACTCTCTCGCACTGTGTACCTCATCATCTTCAGGGTGATTCTTCGAGTTGTATATAAATAACAGGAACACCTATTGTCATGTTTTAATGACAAAGCTAGAAATTTTAAGGAGTTCCCTTTGTGGCTCTGTGGGTTAAGAACTCTCCATAGTGTCCATGAGAATGGGGTTTCAATCCCTGGCCTTGTTCGGTGGATTAAGGATCCACTTTTTTTTTTTTTTTTTTTTTTTTTTTTTTTTTTTTTTTTTTTGGTTTTTAGGGCCTCACTTGAGGCATATGGAGGTCCCCAGGCTAGGGGTCAAATTGGAGATACAGCTGCCAGCCTACAACACATTGCTGCAGCAATGAGAGCTATGAGTGGCGTTTGTGAGCTACACCACATTTCACGGCAATGCGGGATCCTTAACCCACTGAGGGAGCCCAGGGATTGGACCTGCAACCTCATGGTTCCTGGTTGGATTTGTTTCTGCTGTGCCATGACGGGAACCCCAGGATCCACTTTTTTTTGTAAGAAAAAAAATGAAAGCTAGGAATTTTAAGATGATAGGTGCTTTGACTTCTAGGTACATTCCATCTTTTCCACACCATTTTTTCCCCCTAATAATGACGAGTATAGATCATACAGAGGAGAAGAGTGTGACAGGTCAATGGGTAACGGAATGTGAGTGAGGCATAATAGTTTAGTTATTAAAGTGGATCCATTTGCCTTTACCTGAGCATTTACTGTCTGCCAGGCAGTGTATGTTTCACATATACCATCTCATTCTAACCTTCACAACAACTCCAAGAGAACCTTTGTACAGGGGACCTGTGCCCTGTGAGGAGTTAAAATAGCTCAAGATCACACAGATGGATGGCAGAGATAGGATTTGGATCCAGGTCTGTTTAACTCTGAAGTTCGAGCTTTCAGCCACAGTGCTCTACTTTTTTACTTTTAACCATATTTCCCCAGACAAAACCACAAGCCTATACTTCCTCTTCACAAATATGAACATATTGAAAGATAGAGTTTTATTCTTCTTTAACACCCTCTTTCTCTCTTTCTTCCTCCTTTTCTCCGGTGGGGAGAATGTAAATCCTCAGTGGTGTAGTCAGTCTGATATTTGCTCTGGTAAGACTACAACGGTGCACAAGTTCTGGAGTAATGAGAACAGATTGCTCTTGGTGTAGGATCCCTGAGGTTCTGCCTGCCTTTGTCATGAGAGTGTGAATTTGGCATGTCTAGTTCTGCATAAGCTAAATCCCTTGAGGACATTATGGGAAATATTCCCAAGCTTCTTCATTCCTGATAGGAATCTAGGAGGACAACCACTACATACCTTTGAGGTTCTCCATGGGTTACAAGCCCATATGGAGCTTAACTCAGCAGAAAAAATGTTCTTAATCTGTGACAGGCCCGTATGTACTCATATATGTGTATTTCAGAGGCAGTGATCATGAAATCTTTCTAGAACAGGATTGCAGTTGGGCCATGGACAGGTCCAGCCATGAAATAAATTGCATTCCTGTGGCAAGAGGAATTGACCATCTGAAGACTTATCTCTAACTAAATTGATAGAAGATCTTGAGGAAATCACTCTATTCTTCTTCTATTTCATATTACTCACCTCTTGGAAAAGGGATCACTCTTCACATGCCATAAAACTTTCATGGTTGACACATCTTTTTTTAGTCTTTGAGTGGAAATATATCAATCAGCTCAATCCTATAACACAAGATACTTCATGTTCACCAGAAGCTTGGGTTACTAGTATCCTGTTAACTTAAATTGGAAAATAAAGTATTATCTAGTGAGTTTAGTTGGTTTATTGACCGTATATCTGAGTATATAAATTGACTCCATGGGTAAAACACTGAATGGAGTCTTTGTTGATGAAGAGGATGGAGAGCCTCAGTCTATCGCCTTTCAGAAGGGATGAGTCTTCCCTTCAGTTTCCTCATGGCCGACTTCATCTCGTGGTTCCTCAGAGTGTAGATCAAGGGGTTCAGCAGTGGGGAGATGACGGTGAAGGTGACGGAGATGGCCTTATCCGTGGGGAGGGCGGTGAAGGGCCGGGCGTAGACGTAGATGCAGGGCACGAAGTGCAGGGTCACCACAGTGATGTGGGAGGTGCAGGTGGAGATGGCTTTCCTCCTGGCTTCCCCTGCCTGAGACCTCAGCATCATCAAGATAACTGTGTAGGACACAAGCAAGAAGATGAACCACAGGGTTGTGACTAAGCCATTGTTGGAAATCATCAGCAGCTCAAGAACAAAGGTGTTGGTGCAGGCGAGTTTGAGGACCTGGGGGACATCACAGTAGAAAGTGTCAAGGACATTAGGTCCACAAAAGGGGAGTGGGAGCAGCAGGGAGATCTGCACGACGGAGTGGACAAAGCCCCCCAGCCAGGAGGCCACAATGAGGGCAGTGCACCGGCCCCTGCTCATGATGGTCACATAGTGCAGGGGCTTGGAGATGG
Source organism: Sus scrofa (assembly GCF_054392235.1). Lineage (NCBI taxonomy): Eukaryota > Metazoa > Chordata > Mammalia > Artiodactyla > Suidae > Sus > Sus scrofa. The sequence goes on from NC_139384.1 coordinate 12,024,102, forward strand.
CCACGTAGCGATCGAAGGCCATCACAGAGAGAGAGAAAATATCTGCCCCACCGAGGAGGTGGAAGAAGAACATCTGTGTCATGCAGCTTGTATATGATATTGTCTTTATCTTTGTCAGAAGGTCTACAAGGACCTTGGGAGCAGTGATAGAGGAGAAGCAGATGTCAAGGATGGCTAGATTGCGGAGCAGGAAGTACATGGGGGTGTGCAGGCGAGACTCCCAGGTCACCGTGACCATGATGAGGAGGTTTCCCAGAAGAGTTGTCATGTACACAAAGCTCAAAAAAAGAAAGAAGACCAAGCTTAGGTCTTGGGACTGAGTCAGTCCCAGAAATATAAATTCTGTTACTCTGGTGCCATTTCCCAACTCCATTGAATCATGTTTCCTCTTCCTCTGTAGATTGGAAAAAATTAAAAGTGTTATTTTGGAAAGTGTTTACTCTCCCTTAATAGATTCAGGTTTATAGAGTCAGGTATATGGTCTAAAAACTGGTAAGATATTATCCCCACTGAATTGCTGCTCTGGGGTTATTGCTAGTGTGTGCAAAGTGATATAACACAAGCATGCAATTTATTGTTCTTTCTCTGAGAGTTCCCTTGTGGCCTAGTGGTTAAAGGATCTGATGTTGTCACTGCTGTGGCTTGGGTGGTGAGGGTTTGATTCCTGGCCCAGGAACTTTTGGAGGCCGCAGTTGCTGCCCCCAAATTATTCTTCTGTAAATTATAGATATTTTAGAAAATGCACAAAATAATGTTCTAAATATTCAAGATAAAGAGGTGGATATTAAATATTCATAAAGGAGGTATTGTGGTATGATGGATATAAAAATGGCATCAGTTTGGTGTATGGGTAAGAAAATGCCTATTGATATGACTGAGTTCCTATAAATCCCACAGGAATGTGTTGCTTCCCCCCTCCCCGTCCCCCAGACTGGGTGGCTCATTTACATGGTTTAAGAATTGCTGTCTTTAGAATGGTTCTCTTTGGCCTTCATTCTGCAGAAGCACTCCTTTCTTTTTCAAACCACAAGTGTAATTCTATGAAAAATTAGAAAACTTTAAGGTCATTATTGCTCTATTCTTTCTTAAGAGGATTTCTTTGTTTCTGCATTTACTTTAAACTACTTTAGGTACTCACACCCCTGGGTGTCAAAATAACAGCTATGGAAATAAAGGTGTAACTCAGAGCTTCAGTTCATTGCTTCAGTTTATTGCTTAAAATTAATTGTTTAAAATCGAGCGATCATGCACATATAGACTCAAGTACTTCAAGTGTACACTTCAATAAGCTTTGACACAGGCACAGGCCCCTGCCATCATCACTATATTTAAGATAATTAGCATGTCTATCACTCCCAAAGCATGCTTGTGACCCTTCGTAATGTCTCCTCTGCCCCTCCTTCTTCAGGCAACCACTGAGCTGCTTGCTTTATGTCACTCTGCATTAGTTTGTATTTTCATTTTTTTATTTTATGATTTTTTTTCCATTACAGTTGATTTACCCTGTTCTGTCAATTTCTACTGTGCAGCAAAGTTACCCAAAGTTATACGTATAATATACCCAGTTATTATACGTATAACTATATATATATGAGAATATATGTATACATATACATTCTTTTTATCACATTATCCTCCATCATGTTCCATCACAAGTGACTAGATATGTTCTCTGTGCTACACAGCAGGATCTCATTGCTTACCCACTCCAAATGCAGTAGTTTGTACCTATTAAAGAAAGACAGTTGGTTTGTATTTTCTAAATTTTTTTTTTTATGAACTGTATTTTACAATGTGTACTCTCTTTTTGTTTGGCTTCTTTTACACATAAAAATTATCCATGTTTTGGTGTGGACCAACATTTTGTTCCCTTTTATTGCATGGCTATGCCACGGTTTATTTATCAACTCACTTGTGGGTGAACATTTGGGTTGTTTTTAGCTTTTGGCTCTTATCTTAAAGCTTCTATGAGTAGGTCTTCACATGGACATATCTTTTCATTTCACTCGAGTAAGTATCTAAGAGTGGAATGGCTGTTACTTTTCAAATTCAATAATAAAATATACAAACCAATTAAAATGAAAAGGACAAAAGGTTTGAACAGACACTTGAGCAAGAAGATAGAGAGATAGCAAATGAGCATAGGAGAAGATGCTTAGTGTCATTCATCACTGAGAAAATGTAAATGAAAACCACAGTGAGATAATAGTACGTACCTGTCAGAATGGCTAATATTAAAAAGATGGATATATCCAGAGTGGGCAAAAATGAGGAGGAATTGGAATGCTGGTGGGAACATAAAATGGTACAACCACTTTAAAAAACAGTTTGCTTGTTTCTTAGGATGTTGAACGTGTACTCATGGTATACTCTTGATGGCTTCTGAATTCCTATCTTTTTTTTTTTTGGTGAGTCCTTGAAATGGACCTTAACTTCTTTCTTTGCAGTTTATCTCTCTTTTCTTGCTATAATCAGAAACAAAGGAAAAGTGAAAGCCACTTCCCTCCCACTTTTGGGGTGTATTTTTCCAGTTCGGATGAAGACATTTCTTTTCGCCCAGCTCACTTTCCCTTCAAGTTGTCTTTCCTTTGTTTGCAATTTTGGCCAAAGGCTATTTGGTATGGAAAACTGGAAAAGCTACTGAGAGGCATCACAGCATACAGCAGATACAGGGGGATTACGGTATCACCCAGCCTGTTCAGATCCCAGCTGGTCACTTACTGGTTATGCAAACACAGGCAGGTTCCTTCGCCCACTTGACCTCAGGCTCTGCACTGGTGTTTAGAAACAGGAGCATCTCCCTCATGTGATTTTTGTGAGGGTTAAATGAATTCATCTATGTAAAGCATCAGGACTTGGAGCACTGCCTAATCCTTCATAAGTGTGATTACACATGTGTGACCTTAAAGAAAAACTCTGGGTTAGTAACTCTCACAGACACATGACTTCTTTAAAGATACTGGTACTCTTTCAGAAGAACGGAAGGTTCATCCTGGCATGTAGCATCGTGTGTACTTATTACATTATTTGCAGTCAAAATCTATTTGTAAGTATTAAGCATTGCATCTAACTTTCAATTTTTCTCACTCTTTTTCTCACTCTTATGTACAGGTACCCAGACGTCACAAATGTACATGCCAAGGTAGGGTTATGCATCTTACCAGAAATGCCAAGTATTCTTTGCAGGTCTCCAACACCTTAATTAATACTCCCATGAATCATTCAGTTTCAGAAAATTCTCTTAAATGCCCCTCTGAAGGGCAGTGATTTCAATGGCTTCTCTTTCACCTTTATGTGGTAAAGGGCAGACACTGGGAATAGTATTTTCTTGAGTCTTCCATGCTGATATACCACGCCCTGTCGTATTGACCAATTCCTTAATCCCCTAACCAGGATGAGAATTATCAGAGGGCATGTAGTTGGATGTGGTGCTGGAACAATTCTGCTGATGGAGAGGCTGTTTCGGTGGGAGTAATTAAGAAACGACTCAGGCATATACACTTAGGAACACACATTTGGTCATGGGTCTAAAACTTTCCAGCCGTGGTAGAGTCTCTCCTTGACCAACACTGCTCAGCTGCCCCTGGATTTTTCAACAAAGCCTTGACTTTTGGAGCTCCATGCTTGTCTCTGCATCGTCCAGGGGTAGCCCAAATCCTGCTAAGCTATGGTAGCCAGACTCTCCCATCCGCCATATCTGATCTCCTGCCATCCTCATCCTCCGTCGCCCCCCAGGTGGTGTCTGATCACCCTGGCCTGCCTTCAGCAAGGATCCTGTTAGGTCAGTTTAGCCACGATGCCCCCTGCCCAGCCCCCTGATGATTACCTCTTGGTAATTTTCCTAGTGGGAGATGAATGTCAGTCCTTAGGGACTGTGAGCAACTTCCTAAGGCAGTTTCATCCATGCAGGGAGATTCCTGAAGGGTGATACACAGGTAAGGGCAGGAGACCTCAGACCTGAGGGTTATGTAGGTGAGAGTGAAGGAGATCTGAGTGGGGTGATGACCAAAGTGGGTGATGGATTTCTCATGGGCTACGCAAATCCTACTTGCTTGACCTTCAAAATTTTTCAAAATCCTCACTGCCTCCAGGGTGACTAACTTAAGTCATACCTTCATAATTTCTACTGCAGTAACTTTCTAACTGGTCTTCCCATCTTGTCCTTACCTCTCCTGCAATTCTGTTAAAACATGCATCATTTTTTTTCCTTTCTATGGCTGCACCTGCGGCATATGGAAGTTCCCAGGCTAGGTGTTGAATAGAAGCCACAGCAACGTGGGATCCGAATTGCATCCGCGACCCACACCACAGCTCATGGCAATGCCGGATCCTTAACCCACTGAGCAAGGCCAGGGATCGAACCCGCAACCTCATGGTTCCTAGTTGGATTCGTTAACCACTGGGCCACGACGGGAACTCCAGGTGGGCTACAGTTTTATCATCCAAGAGAAATGGGGGTGGCAAAAACCACCTCTTTGTCTTTCTCAAGTAGTAGCTTCTCCTTGGTATCCGGTATCAGAGTATTTGACCCTATAAGGTCAAACTAGGACTGTCATGGTGCTTATTAAAAACAGCAGAAGGGTGGTCCTTAAATTCCTGTCCTTGGTCTGAACCTGAATGCTGGCCTCGCCCCATCCCCACCCAATGGCCTGAGGTGCATAACTGGCACCTCCACCAGTCAAGCAAGCCTGCCTCCTTCTGAAGGCCCTCCAGAGCGATCACCAACCCACAATCATCTCCCAAAGCTCCCCAAGCCCCCTCTCTCCATCCATGGTTCCCCACTGGGACCACCCCCCCACCGCCCCCAACCACCACCCGTGCAACTATCCCACTCCATCCCTATCCGTTTCTGGCTGTCTTTGGGGTTATCGTTCCTTGACCTTCTCTTTGGAAGATTGCTCACAGAGAAGTGGCGAAAGGTGGTGTTCCATTACAGAAGAAAAACTAGATGCAATAAAACACTGGGTGCAGTAACTCTAACTAGAAAGTAAACATTAGCAATACGTTTGTGTGTCCAGGCAGGGCATAACATAATGGAAGTGGTTTTAACTAGTTTTGTTTTTTAGCTGTAACAAAATTTCCTAATGATTAACTCCGGAGTCAGTCTTTTGAGACTGAGGGGAGGCCTGGGAGGTGAAAGGAAAAGCCTTTTACTTCAAAACATAAGGACTCAGGCGTTTGTACATGGTTTCACTTCTGAGATACAATGATTCAGACTCTATAGGTCTTTGATGCCATCCAGATCTCACATAGGGATAACACTCTGATTTGAGGGAGTCACAAGGGGTAGGAAGAAAAGGAAAGGACCCATTTGCATGAACTGGGCTCTAAAGTGACTTGCGGTATGCATTTTTCATAGGCAATTTCATATAGAAAATCTTAGAGAGTCTAGAGACTAGAGACCCGAGCTGCCGGAGCAAATGCAGCAGAACCCGATGAGCGGTGAGTTGACAAGAATTTGTGGGCTGGGTTAATGCTGTAAAAAGTTAGAGCTGATTGACAGGAGCAGGAAATAATGAACAAGTGAGTCAGTTAGTTAATGGATGCTTAAGGGGCCAGCCCAGGTCCGATGAGGGACAGAAACGAAGTTTGCTTTCAACACTCGCCAAGCTTTGGCTGCCTCCCCTGGGCTCTCTTCTAACCCACTGGCTCTGCCTTCGTGGTCTGACCCCTTATCGCTACTCTCTAAGCCATGGTTTATCTTTGACCCATTGTATTCTTTCGCTATGAAACTCTCTTGCACTGTGTACCTCATCATCTTCAGGGTGATTCTTCGAGTTGTATATAAATAACAGGAACACCTATTGTCATGTTTTAATGACAAAGCTAGAAATTTTAAGGAGTTCCCTTTGTGGCTCTGTGGGTTAAGAACTCTCCATAGTGTCCATGAGAATGGGGTTTCAATCCCTGGCCTTGTTCGGTGGATTAAGGATCCACTTTTTTTTTTTTTTTTTTTTTTTGGTTTTTAGGGCCTCACTTGAGGCATATGGAGGTCCCCAGGCTAGGGGTCAAATTGGAGATACAGCTGCCAGCCTACAACACATTGCTGCAGCAATGAGAGCTATGAGTGGCGTTTGTGAGCTACACCACAATTCACGGCAATGCGGGATCCTTAACCCACTGAGGGAGCCCAGGGATTGGACCTGCAACCTCATGGTTCCTGGTTGGATTTGTTTCTGCTGTGCCATGACGGGAACCCCAGGATCCACTTTTTTTTGTAAGAAAAAAAATGAAAGCTAGGAATTTTAAGATGATAGGTGCTTTGACTTCTAGGTACATTCCATCTTTTCCACACCATTTTTTCCCCCTAATAATGACGAGTATAGATCATACAGAGGAGAAGAGTGTGACAGGTCAATGGGTAACGGAATGTGAGTGAGGCATAATAGTTTAGTTATTAAAGTGGATCCATTTGCCTTTACCTGAGCATTTACTGTCTGCCAGGCAGTGTATGTTTCACATATACCATCTCATTCTAACCTTCACAACAACTCCAAGAGAACCTTTGTACAGGGGACCTGTGCCCTGTGAGGAGTTAAAATAGCTCAAGATCACACAGATGGATGGCAGAGATAGGATTTGGATCCAGGTCTGTTTAACTCTGAAGTTCGAGCTTTCAGCCACAGTGCTCTACTTTTTTACTTTTAACCATATTTCCCCAGACAAAACCACAAGCCTATACTTCCTCTTCACAAATATGAACATATTGAAAGATAGAGTTTTATTCTTCTTTAACACCCTCTTTCTCTCTTTCTTCCTCCTTTTCTCCGGTGGGGAGAATGTAAATCCTCAGTGGTGTAGTCAGTCTGATATTTGCTCTGGTAAGACTACAACGGTGCACAAGTTCTTGAGTAATGAGAACAGATTGCTCTTGGTGTAGGATCCCTGAGGTTCTGCCTGCCTTTGTCATGAGAGTGTGAATTTGGCATGTCTAGTTCTGCATAAGCTAAATCCCTTGAGGACATTATGGGAAATATTCCCAAGCTTCTTCATTCCTGATAGGAATCTAGGAGGACAACCACTACATACCTTTGAGGTTCTCCATGGGTTACAAGCCCATATGGAGCTTAACTCAGCAGAAAAAATGTTCTTAATCTGTGACAGGCCCGTATGTACTCATATATGTGTATTTCAGAGGCAGTGATCATGAAATCTTTCTAGAACAGGATTGCAGTTGGGCCATGGACAGGTCCAGCCATGAAATAAATTGCATTCCTGTGGCAAGAGGAATTGACCATCTGAAGACTTATCTCTAACTAAATTGATAGAAGATCTTGAGGAAATCACTCTATTCTTCTTCTATTTCATATTACTCACCTCTTGGAAAAGGGATCACTCTTCACATGCCATAAAACTTTCATGGTTGACACATCTTTTTTTAGTCTTTGAGTGGAAATATATCAATCAGCTCAATCCTATAACACAAGATACTTCATGTTCACCAGAAGCTTGGGTTACTAGTATCCTGTTAACTTAAATTGGAAAATAAAGTATTATCTAGTGAGTTTAGTTGGTTTATTGACCGTATATCTGAGTATATAAATTGACTCCATGGGTAAAACACTGAATGGAGTCTTTGTTGATGAAGAGGATGGAGAGCCTCAGTCTATCGCCTTTCAGAAGGGATGAGTCTTCCCTTCAGTTTCCTCATGGCCGACTTCATCTCGTGGTTCCTCAGAGTGTAGATCAAGGGGTTCAGCAGTGGGGAGATGACGGTGAAGGTGACGGAGATGGCCTTATCCGTGGGGAGGGCGGTGAAGGGCCGGGCATAGACGTAGATGCAGGGCACGAAGTGCAGGGTCACCACAGTGATGTGGGAGGTGCAGGTGGAGATGGCTTTCTTTCTGTCCTCCCCCTGGTGAGACCTCAGCATTGTCAAGATGACTGTGTAGGACACCAGGAGGAAGAGGAACCACAGTGTAGAGATCAAGCCATTGTTGGAAATCATCAAGACCTCAAGGGCAAAGGTGTCAGTGCAGGCGAGTTTGAGGACCTGGGGGACATCACAGTAGAAGCCATCCACAACGTTGGGTCCACAGAAGGGGAGTGGGAGCAGCAGGGAGATCTGCACGACGGAGTGGACAAAGCCCCCCAGCCAGGAGGCCACAATGAGGGCGGTGCACCGGCCCCTGCTCATGATGTTCACATAGTGCAGGGGCTTGGAGATGGCCACGTAGCGATCAAAGGCCATCACGGAGAGAGAGAAAATATCTGCCCCACCGAGGAGGTGGAAGAAGAACATCTGTGTCATGCAGCTTGTATATGATATTGTCTTTATCTTTGTTAGAAGGTCTACCAGGACCTTGGGAGTAGTGATAGAGGAGAAGCAGATGTCAAGGATGGCTAGATTGCGGAGCAGGAAGTACATGGGGGTGTGCAGGCGAGACTCCCAGGTCACCGTGACCATGATGAGGAGGTTTCCCAGAAGAGTTGTCATGTACACAAAGCTCAAAAAAAGAAAGAAGACCAAGCTTAGGTCTTGGGACTGAGTCAGTCCCAGAAATATAAATTCTGTTACTCTGGTGCCATTTCTCAACTCCATTGAATCATGTTTCCTCTTCCTCTGTAGATTGGAAAAAATTAAAAGTGTTATTTTGGAAAGTGTTTACTCTCCCTTAATAGATTCAGGTTTATAGAGTCAGGTATTTGGCTAAAAACTGGTAAGATATTATCCCCACTGAATTGCTGCTCTGGGGTTATTGCTAGTGTGTGCAAAGTGATATAACACAAGCATGCAATTTATTGTTCTTTCTCTGAGAGTTCCCTTGTGGCCTAGTGGTTAAAGGATCTGATGTTGTCACTGCTGTGGCTTGGGTGGTGAGGGTTTGATTCCTGGCCCAGGAACTTTTGGAGGCTGCAGTTGCTGCCCCCAAATTATTCTCCTGTAAATTATAGATATTTTAGAAAATGCACAAAATAATGTTCTAAATATTCAAGATAAAGAGGTGGACATTAAATATTCATAAAGGAGGTATTGTGGTATGAAGGATATAAAAATGGCATCAGTTTGGTGTATGGGTAAGAAAATGCCTATTGATATGACTGAGTTCGTATAAGTCCCACAGGAATGTGTTGCTTCCCCCCTTCCTGTCCCCCAGACTGGGTGGCTCATTTACATGGTTTAAGAATTGCTGTCTTTAGAATGGTTCTCTTTGGCCTTCATTCTGCAGAAGCACTCCTTTCTTTTTCAAACCACAAGTGTAATTCTATGAAAAATTAGAAAACTTTAAGGTCATTATTGCTCTATTCTTCCTTAAGGGGATTTCTTTGTTTCTGCATTTACTTTAAACTACTTTAGGTACTCAAACCCCTGGGTGTCAAAATAACAGCTATGGAAATAAAGGTGTAACTCAGAGCTTCAGTTCATTGCTTCAGTTTATTGCTTAAAATTAATTGTTTAAAATCGAGCGATCATGGACATATAGACTCAAGCACTTCAAGTGTACACGTCAATAAGCTTTGACACAGGCACAGGCCCCTGCCATCATCACTATATTTAAGATAATTAGCATGTCTATCACTCCCAAAGCATGCTTGTGACCCTTCCTAATGTCTCCTCTGCCCCTCCTTCTTCAGGCAACCACTGAGCTGCTTGCTTCTGTCACTCTGCATTAGTTTGTATTTTCATTTTTTTTATTTTATGATTTTTATTTTTCCATTACAGTTGATTTACCCTGTTCTGTCAATTTCTACTGTACAGCAAAGTTACCTAAAGTTATACGTATAGTATACCCAGTTATTATACGTATAACTATATATATATGAGAATATATATATACATATACATTCTTTTTATCACATTATCCTCCATCATGTTCCATCACAAGTGACTAGATATGTTCTCTGTGCTACACAGCAGGATCTCATTGCTTATCCACTCCAAATGCAGTAGTTTGCACCTATTAAAGAAAGACAGTTGGTTTGTATTTTCTAAATTTTTTTTTTATGAACTGTGTACTCTCTTTTTGTTTGGCTTCTTTTACACATAAAAATTATCCATGTTTTGGTGTGGACCAACATTTTGTTCCCTTTTATTGCATGGCTATGCCACGGTTTATTTATCAACTCACTTGTGGGTGAACATTTGGGTTGTTTTTAGTTTTTGGCTCTTATCTTAAAGCTTCTATGAGTAGGTCTTCACATGGACATATCTTTTCATTTCACTCGAGTAAGTATCTAAGAGTGGAATGGCTGTTACTTTTCAAATTCAATAATAAAATATACAAACCAATTAAAATGAAAAGGACAAAAGGTTTGAACAGACACTTGAGCAAGAAGATAGAGAGATAGCAAATGAGCATAGGAGAAGATGCTTAGTGTCATTCATCACTGAGAAAATGTAAATGAAAACCACAGTGAGATAATAGCATGTACCTGTCAGAATGGCTAATATTAAAAAGATGGATATATCCAGAGTGGGCAAAAATGAGGAGGAATTGGAATGCTGGTGGGAACATAAAATGGTACAACCACTTTAAAAAACAGTTTGCTTGTTTCTTAGGATGTTGAACGTGTACTCACGGTATACTCTTGATGGCTTTTGAATTCCTATCTTTTTTTTTTTTTTTTTTTTGGTGAGTCCTTGAAATGGACCTTAACTTCTTTCTTTGCAGTTTATCTCTCTTTTCTTGCTATAATCAGAAACAAAGGAAAAGTGAAAGCCACTTCCCTCCCACTTTTGGGGTGTATTTTTCCAGTTCGGATGAAGACATTTCTTTTCGCCCAGCTCACTTTCCCTTCAAGTTGTCTTTCCTTTGTTTGCAATTTTGTCCAAAGGCCATTTGGTATGGAAAACTGGAAAAGCTACTGAGAGGCATCACAGCATGCAGCAGATACAGGGGGATTACGATATCACCCAGCCTGTTCAGATCCCAGCTGGACACTTACTGGTTATGCAAACACAGGCAGGTTCCTTCGCCCACTTGACCTCAGGCTCTGCATTGGTGTTTAGAAACAGTAGCATCTCCCTCATATGATTTTTGTGAGGGTTAAATGAATTCATCTATGTAAAGCATCAGGACTTGGAGCACTGCCTAATCCTTCATAAGTGTGATTACACATGTGTGACCTTAAAGAAAAACTCTGGGTTAGTAACTCTCACAGACACATGACTTCTTTAAAGATACTGGTACTCTTTCAGAAGAACGGAAGGTTCATCCTGGCATGTAGCATCGTGTGTACTTATTACATTATTTGCAGTCAAAATCTATTTGTAAGTATTAAGGATTACATCCAACTTTCAATTTTTCTCACTCATTTTCTCACTCTTATGTACAGGTACCCAGACGTCACAAATGTACATGCCAAGGTAGGGTTATGCATCTTACCAGAAATGCCAAGTTTTCTTTGCAGGTCTCCAACACCTTAATTAATACTCCCATGAATCATTCAGTTTCAGAAAATTCTCTTAAATGCCCCTCTGAAGGGCAGTGATTTCAATGGCTTCTCTTTCACCTTTATGTGGTAAAGGGCAGACACTGGGAGTAGTATTTTCTTGAGTCTTCCATGCTGATATACCACGCCCTGTCGTATTGACCAATTCCTTAATCCCCTAACCAGGCTGAGAATTATCAGAGGGCATGTAGTTGGATGTGGTGCTGGAACAATTCTGCTGATGGAGAGGCTGTTTCAGTGGGAGTAATTACGAAACGACTCAGGCATATACACTTAGGAACACACATTTGGTCATGGGTCTAAAACTTTCCAGCAGTGGTAGAGTCTCTCCTTGACCAACACTGCTCAGCTGCCCCTGGATTTTTCAACAAAGCCTTGACTTTTGGAGCTCCATGCTTGTCTCTGCATCGTCCAGGGGTAGCCCAAATCCTGCTAAGCTATGGTAGCCAGACTCTCCCATCCGCCATATCTGATCTCCTGCCATCCTCATCCTCCGTCGCCCCCCAGGTGGTGTCTGATCACCCTGGCCTGCCTTCAGCAAGGATCCTGTTAGGTCAGTTTAGCCACGATGCCCCCTGCCCAGCCCCCTGATGATTACCTCTTGGTAATTTTCCTAGTGGGAGATGAATGTCAGTCCTTAGGGACTGTGAGCAACTTCCTAAGGCAGTTTCATCCATGCAGGGAGATTCCTGAAGGGTGATACACAGGTAAGGGCAGGAGACCTCAGATCTGAGGGTTATGTAGGTGAGAGTGAAGGAGATCTGAGTGGGGTGATGACCAAAGTGGGTGATGGATTTCTCATGGGCTACACAAATCCTACTTGCTTGACCTTCAAAATTTTTCAAAATCCTCACTGCCTCCAGGGTGACTAACTTAAGTCATACCTTCATAATTTCTACTGCAGTAACTTTCTAACTGGTCTTCCCATCTTGTCCTTACCTCTCCTGCAATTCTGTTAAAACATGCATCATTTTTTTTCCTTTCTATGGCTGCACCTGCGGCATATGGAAGTTCCCAGGCTAGGTGTTGAATAGAAGCCACAGCAATGCTGGATCCGAGCTGCATCTGTGATGTATGCTGCAGCTTGAGGCAACACCAGATCCTTAATCCACTGAGCGAGGCCAGGGATTGAACTCATCCTCATAGACACTGTCGGGTTCTTAACCTACTGAACCACAGCAGGAACTCCAAAAACATGCATAATTATTCCACTTTCCAGAGCCCTCTAAGGACAACCCATATTACTTTATGGGAAAGTCAAAATTCTTAGGATGGTTTCAAAGGTTGTAATGAACTGGTCCCATGGTCCAATCATCTCTCTGACCTCAACTACTACCACTTTCCTCCTTCTTCCCCTCATCGAATTACAAAGGCTTCCTTGCTGTTTCATGGATGCTCAGGGCACACCCCCACCTCAGGGCCTTGGCACGTCTGATTTGTGCCCTGAGATGTGTACCACAACATCACCATTTTCCTAGTTTCGAGTATTTTAAGATCCATAGTATACCTCCAGAAATGGAGCCAGACAAACAAACAAACAAACAAATGAGAAAACCAAAAAACCCCCCCCAGGTTATAAATGGCATAATAGTTAAGCAAAAAAAAAAAAAAAAAAAAAAAAAAAAAGCCGAGTTGATACATTGACCAGTGTTTTCCACTTCATTCCAATCCTTCTGAATGTACATACATAGTCTGAAGAAGCTTCAGAGGTTTCTATGCGTTTTAGAGAGTTAGGTGTCAGGGAATAAAAGCATATCTGTTTTTTTTTTCACCATATTCTCCAATGATTTGAGCAGCAAAAACAAGTGAGAGGAAATATTCATGCATTGACTTTTTAATTTTTCTTCTTTTTAAGGCCACACCTACAGCATATGGTAATTCCTAGGCTGGGGTCAAATCAGAGCTGCCGCTGCAGGCCTATGCTACAGCTATGGCAGCACTGGATCCGGAGCCGCATCTGTGATCTACACCACAGCTTGCTGTAATGCTGGATCTTTAACTCACTGAACAAGGCCAGGAATTGAACCCACATCCTCATGGACAACAGTTTGGGTTCCTAACCCAACGAACCACAATGGGAACTCCTTGATGTTTAAAATTTTTACGAGTGTTTTCTATGTTCTGCTTGTTCTGCCAGGTTCTTGGATAAAACTGCAAAGCATAAAGTTAAGAAGGCATGGAGAATAGGGTCTGAGGGTTAGAGCCAAGTTCAAGGTGCTGAGGAAGAGCAGTGGAGGGTGGCCAGTGGGCCAGGGCATCAGAGGAAGGTCAGAGTAAGGACCTTGCACCAGGTCATAGAGATTTTTCATTTAATTAATTTTTTTGTTTTGTTTTGTTGTATTCTCTTTTGCTTCTTTCTTTTCTTTTTTGGCTGCCCTGTGGTATATGGAGTTCCCAGGTCAGGGATCAGATCTGAGCCACAGTTGCAACCTATGCCACAGCTGAGCTGGATCCTTAATCCACTGTGCTGGGCAGGGGATCGAACCTATGTCCCAGCAAACCAGAGACACAGCTGATCCCCTTGTGCCACAGTAGGAACTCCCAGGTCATGGGACTCATAATTGCTGAGGTCCATATTCTTTTTTTTTTCTTTTTAGGGCCATACCCGTGGCATATGGAAGTTTCCAGACTAGGGGTCGAATCGGAGTTACAGCTGCTGGCCTGCACCACAGCCACAGCAACACAGGATCGGAGCCATGTTTGCGACCTGCATGACAGCTCATGGCCACACTGGATCCCAAACCCACTGAGCAAGGTCAGGGATCGAACCCGTATCCTCAGGGATACTAGTGGATTCATTTCGGCTGAACCATGACGGAAACTAATTCAAGCTCTGCTAACTTCAAGGCTGCTTCCTGGCATGTGGGCTTTAGATGGAAAAATCCTCAGGTAACAGATATTTAATTTATTCGTATTTTACAGTCAGAAGAGGAACTTCATTTGGGTATGTTTACTTTCTTAAGATGTAATTACTTTGTGAAAGACCTTATAGAATCCAGATGTTAAAACTGCATTCTTTTTTTCTTTTAATTAAAGTTGTATTGAAATATAGTTGATTTACAAGATTGTGATCATTTCTGTACAACAAGGTGATTCAGTTATACAAGTACACATATCCATTCTTTTTCAGATTCTTTTCCCATGTAGGTTACAGCAGAATATTGGGCAGAGTTCCCTGTGCTATACAGCAGGTCTCTGTTGACTGTCCATTCTAGGTACAATCATGTGCACATGCTGATCCCAGACCCCCAGTCCATCGCTCCCCCGCCCCACGTCTGTCCCCTTTGGCAAATAGAAGTTTGTTTTCAAAGTCTGGGAGTCTGTTTCTGTTTTGTAAATAAATTCATTTGTATCTTTTTTTTTAGATTCCTTCCATATATAACTGATATCATATGATGTTTGTCTTTCCAAACTGTGTTATTTTCTAATATGTCTCTGCTCTCTTCCTGTGAACAGTGTAGGAATTAATGGGAATGTCTGGATATACAACATTTTTTTATGCCTTTTTAATTGAAAAATTCATTTAGACAAGTGTAGATTCCCATGCAGTAGTAAAAAATAACATGAAGGATCCCAGCTTAGCTCACTTTCCCCCAATGATGGTTTCACAACATCGAGTTGTACATCTTAAATAGATGCCATTTTTACTTGTCAATTACAACTCTGTAGAGCTGAAAAAACCCCTATGACTATCCGATGTGATAGGATGGTCTGAGTGTATGTGGATTCCATTTTCTTTCTCTCTTCCAAGGCTGCATAGCAAACGTGACATACATTTCTTTGGCTAACTATTTTGAAACACGAAACCCACTTTTTTTTAACATCATTATGGCACGACGATCACAATATTCATAAGTCATAGTATCTTAGCAGAAATATGAAAGTTAATCAGAAGTCCGTTAGTAAATATAGTTTATTTGATGCACAAACATTTTCAAAGATGGCCAGTGGGGGTGAGCTAGCAGTCTATCCCATGACAGAAGGCGCCAGTCTTCCCTTCAGTTTCCTCATGGCCGACATCATCTCGTGGTTCCTCAGGGTGTAGATCAAGGGGTTCAGCAGCGGGGAGATGACAGTGAAGGTGACAGAGATGGCCTTATCCGTGGGGAGGGCGGTGAAGGGCCGGGCGTAGACGTAGATGCAGGGCACGAAGTGCAGGGTCACCACGGCGATGTGGGAGGTGCAGGTGGAGATGGCTTTCCTCCTGGCCTCCCCCTGGTGAGACCTTAGTAATAATAATATGACCAGGTAGGACACCAAGAGGAAGACGAACCACAGCGTGGTGAGCAGTCCATTGTTGGAAATCATCAGCAGCTCAAGAACAAAGGTGTTGGTGCAGGCGAGTTTGAGGACCTGGGGGACATCGCAGTAGAAAGTGTCAAGGACATTGGGTCCGCAGAAGGGGAGTGGCAGCAAGAGCGAAATCTGCACGATGGAGTGGGCAAAGCCCCCCACCCAGGAGGTCACTATTAACCCGATGCAACGGCCTCTGCTCATGATGGTCACGTAGTGTAGGGGCTTGGAGATGGCCACGTACCGATCTAATGCCATCACTGACAAAGAAAATACATCCACCCCTCCGATAAGGTGGAAGAAGAACATCTGGGTGAAGCAGCCGTTGTAGGAGATGGTCTTCCTTGGTGACAAAAGATCTGCCAGAACTTTGGGAGCTGTGATGGAGGAAAAGCAGATGTCGGCAATAGATAAATTACGGAGCAAAAAGTACATGGGGGTGTGCAGGCGAGACTCACAGGTCACGGTGATCATGATGAGGAGGTTTCCCAGCAGAGTTGTCATGTACACCAAGAGCAGGAAAAGAAATAAGACCAAGCTCAGTTCCTGGTCCTGGGTTAGGCCAAGGAAAATAAATTCTTTTACAGCAGTGCCGTTTCCCAGCTCCATTGAATTATCTTTTTTTCTCTTTTGTTTCAAGCTACTTGGTATGAAAATACTTGGCTATGTGTGTTTTCTCCTTCATCTCTTTTCCTTCTCCTTCTTCTAAAATGTTGTCTTCTTAAGCACATGAGTGCAACTCAGAATCTTTCCCACATGGTGGTCGTATTCGTAATTTGTTGCGCTGTCCAAATTTCTAAGATAGCCGTCACTTCAGTGATCCAATTACACAATCGCATGTGAAGTCATTCAATAATCCTTTTCCAGTAAAACTGTTTTTGGAAAGCATAAGCATTTGTGTTCAGTAGTGATATTTACATAGCCTATTTTATATGGATTTGTTTTGGTTTCAAAATTTTATTGTTATTATTTATTTATTTTTCTGTTCTTTTAAATTGAACTATAGTTGCTGTACAATATTATATAAGTTTCTGGTGTACAACATAGTGCTACACAATTTTTAAAGTTTATATTCCATTTATGGTTGCTCCAAGATACTGGCTATATTCCTTATATTGTGCAATATATTCCTGTAGCATATTTTTTTGCCTGTTATTAAACATTTTTTTATTATGATTGATTTACAATGTTCTGTCAATTTCAGCTATACAGCAAAGTGACCCAGTCACACATGTATATACATTCTTTTTCTCACATTAGCCCCCATCAGATTCCATCACAAGTGATTATATATATATAGTTCTCTGCGCTATGCAGCAGGATCCCATTTAAATTTCATACAAATTTATTGACATCAAGAACTTTCTGAAGCCTTTTCTCATATTCAAACCATATCTTTGTATGTAAAGATAAGAAAGAGAAGTTCCTGTCTTGGCTCAGTGGTTAATGAATCTGACTAGCATCCATGAGGATGCAGGTTTGATCCCCGGCCTTGCTCAGTGGGTTAAGGATCTGGTGTTGCTGTGACCTGTGGTGTAGGCCAGTGGCTACAGCTCCAATTTGATCCCTAGCCTGGGAACCTCCACATGCTGTGGGTGTGGCCCTAAACAGCCAAAAAACAAAACAAAACAAAACAAAATAAAATAAAATAAAAGACATGACTCCAGCCATTGTGGACTTAGAGTCTACAAATCTAATATTTGTAAGAGCAAATATTCTGTTGTTCAGGAGGGTTTTATCTTGCCAAAATAGATGTTGTCTGTTTCTGATTACAATGTTGCTGTGGTATGAGTCAGTTTCCTTGCTCTTGGCTGTTTTATGTCAGATTTCTTAAAATTTCAGCCTATTGTTTTGTATAGGTAACTTGTTATTTTGATTCCTTTACCCTAATGAGATTATTTGTTTTATAATTATTTAAAAATATTTAACATTTGCTATTGAAAAACAGATGTGTAAATCCAAATCTCAAAGAACATTATAATTTTTCTTATTGTGGTTAAAACACAAATGTGAGAGCTACTCTCTTAATAAATTTTTAAGTGCATCATGTAGTTTTGTTAACTATGGCTGTGGTTTTGTACAGCACATCTTTAGAACACATATTCATCTTGTATAACTGACATGACCCTTGCTTGGGGAGGTGGGTAGAGAATAAAGATGGTGACCTACTTTCAAGAGGTGGTCCATGTCGCATCAGGCACACTCTCCTCTGCCTCTTTCCTTTGTGGACTGAAGCTAAAAGAGAGGAGGGAATCACACAACAGGGAGACACCCTGGTATCATTAGCATAATGCTCTTTTTTACTTAAACTGTTACGGATCACTTTTAGGAAATTTTATAATTGTTATCTGTTCCTCCTTATACTTAGCCAGTGAACACTTGCTACAATCTTCCAGTGCATATAGGTAACTTGGACCACATGATCAAAGAGTTTACAGCCTAAAAAAGTGAATGATTTGTGCAAATTATGAATGTAACGCACGATCAAATGAGAGATGTATGATGAAGTGAAGATTTGGGTGGGATAGGAGATGATAGGAGATGTCATGATTTTCATCAGTAACAAAAACAATTATCTTTAGAGAGCTTACTATCTGTGAAGAGGTATTAAAAGTTGATTCTTCTTCTTCTTTTTTTTTTTTTTTTTTGTATTTTTAGGGCCGTACCCATGACATACAGACGTTCCCTGGATAGGGGTCAAATCAGAAATGTAGCTGCTGGCCTACACCATAGCTCTATTTGGTTGAAGGAAGGAATAGATAGAAATAAGATGGAAAGAAACAGTTTCTTTTTAAAAAGACCTTAAACAGTAACTTTTTAAATAACCTCTTCACATATACACACACACATACATGTAGAATTTAATTTTGTATAACAAAAATGTCTCATGAAGTCTATCTGAAGATAAGCATTTGACAGAAAGGGACTCTGGAAGTCATGCCAAATGGCCCAAATTTTTGCATTCCTCTTAACACAACATCCCTCTTCCCAAAGGTTAACACGCACCTCTGCTGTCTTTGTCACTGAGAAGATCACCTTGGCTCTGAAACATTTAATATAACTGAGAAATATTAAGGTCAAACTATTTATACAAAATCAGTAACAACATCTTGATTTCACTATGCATAACTTTAACCTTAGCTAGACATTTAGAATGTCTTTACCTCATTCCTTGGATCCTGAAACTCCAAGTACAAATTGTATGCCGTGGGGTGGAGGGCAGAACAAAACACTGGTGACATTAATTCTTGAAAATTTTTTCTGAAGGTAAAGCCCTTTGGAGGACTAAATATCTTAGTGTTGGAGTTCCCTGGTGGCTCAGCCTGTTAAGGACTGGTGTTGTCACTGTGGTGGCTCAGGTCACTGCTGTGGTGTGGTTTCAATCCCTGGCCTGGGAACTTCCACATGCTGCAGGTGTGGCAAATATATGTGTATGTATTAATCCGATCTAGCTATTATTTATCTGTCTGTCTGTCTATCTATCTATCTATCTATCTATCTATCTATCTATCTATCTATCTATTTATCTATCTATCTATCTTAGTGTTTTTTCTCCCCTTTCAGGAGAGAAAGGGTAGATTCAAAGAATCACATCTTCAAGACTCTTCACTGTGTTCTTGTGTTATTCACAAATCCTTCAGCTTCAGGCCTAATATAAGAATTGGAAAGGAAATATTATTGGACAAGGAAGGGGAAGTCAAATGCCTGATTGTGCTGCTGGTGATGAATTTTCAATGGGAGTTACTAAAAGTCACTGAGACATGCATATGTACACACACACACACACACACACACACACACACACACACACGCATATGCGCGCACGCATACACACACACAGACATGGACACATTTTAATTGGTGTTCGAATTATTTGGAGGCAGTAGGTGAAATCTAGACCTTTATCCACAGCTCAATCAGAACTTTGTTAAAACGTGCCAGCTGCTGTTCCCAAGTGACTAAAAATGTCCAATTTGTATGGCTTTCAAGGCCCAGAGGACACCATAGACAAGAGAGTTTTAATTATATTACCAAAAACAGAAAGAAGAGAACTGGACCTCAAATCTTTCGTTATTAGTCCAGTTTCTCATTACACACAGGATGCTCAGTCTCATGAGTCCCCAGGTAGAGAAACACGACTTAGATGGTGTTTGGGGGCTGCGCAATTTTCTTGTTTTGCAACATTCCACTCATACCGAATCTTTCAATTTTGATTAAGTACGTTACTCTGAGATATCTCATACATTGAGCTAGATAAGCATGTTAATAAAGCTGTCCACACAATTATGTTAGTTATTCAGAATTAATTCAATTTATTAAATGGTTTCATCTTACGTAGAATGTACTTTCCCTGTTTCCAGAATGATAGTGGGCTTGGATTTACCTGCTTTTCCATTTTGTCTTAGTACATTAAACTAGTCAACAAAGATAAAAACTGCCTTGGACCCAGCCTAAATAAACAAACAAATAAATAAATAAATAAATGGAGCTACAACAAGCTAAAGGGCATCTGCAGAGCAAAAGACGTCATCAACAAATGAAAGGACAACACCCAGAATGGGAGAATATATCTGCCAATCATATATCAGATAAGGCATGTGAAAGTTCCCAGGCCAGGGATGGAAGCCATACCACAGCAGCCGCTGCTGTGACAAAAATGGATCCTTAACCTGCTGTGCCACAAGAGAACACCTCCATTTTATTTATTTATTTAATTTTAATTTTTTTGTCTTTTGTCTTTTTACACCCCGCCCCCCACCGGGTTGAATTGGAGCTATAGCTGCTGGCCCTGTGCCACAGCCACAGCAATGTGGGATTTGAGTTGTGTCTGCAGCCTACACTACAGATCACAGCAATACTGGATCCTTAACCCATTGAGCAAGGCCAAGGATTGAACCTGTGTCCTCATGGATGCTAGTCAGATTTGTTTATGTTGAGCCATGACAGGAATTCTCCCTCCTCCATTTATTAAATTTTGCTTTTGTTGCTTATGTTTTTGGTGTCAGATCCAAAAGTATCATTGCCAAACCAATGTCAAAGAGATTTTCCCCTAATTTTTCTTCTAGGAGTTTTCAAGTTTCATGTTTAAATATATCTCCATCAAGTGAATGTTGTTGTTGTTGTTTTTAATTTTAGGGCCTCACTGGTGGTATATGGAGGACCTCAGGCTAGGGGTTGAATTGGAGCTGTAGCTGCTGGCCTATACCACAGCCACAGCAATACCAGATCCAAGCTGTGTCTATGACCTACACCACAGCTCACTGCAACGCTGGATTGTTAAACCCCTGAGTGAGACCAGGGGTCGAACCTGTGTCCTCATGGATGCTAGTTGGGTTCGTTTCCACTGAGCCACAACAGGAACTTCCATTCAAGTGAATTTTTGTGAGTGGTGTAAAATAGGGGTCCAATTTCATTTTTTTAAATTGAAGTCTTCCGCCTTTTAAAATTTTATTTTTATTTATTTATGTATTTATTTTTTAGGACTGCACCTGTGGCATATGGAAGTTCCCTTTACTTCAGACTCACACTCTTCCATCCTATACAGAGTCCAGAAAGTGGTGACAGCTTGGGGTTGGCTTCTCTAGCCCATGAACTTGAGACTTGTGCATGAGTGTGGTGCTAATTCCTAGACTCTTGGAAGAAGCAAGTGGCCACCATCCTTTGTCAAGTCCCCCTCCCACCCCTGGCCCCTCTTCCTTGCATCTATCTTTCTCTCCTGCTTCCTTTTCGGCTCCTCTTCCTCTTCATCCCAGTTGAAACATCACTCTCGAATCAGTTTTCTATGGCTGCTGTAACAAAATTATCACACACTTAGTGGCTTAAACCAACATAAATTTATTATCTTGCAATTTTGTGGGTCAAAAATCTGACACGGGTCTTTCTGGAGGTTCTAGGGAAGAATCCACTCTCTTGGTTTTTCTCACTTCTGGCTACCCACATTCCTTGGCTGTGGGCTCTTCCATCTCTAAAGCCAGGTACTTCTCACATTGCATTAATCCAACTTTCTCTCTGTCTTCCCCTTCTACTTTTAAGGCCCTTGGGATGACATTGACCCTACCCAGATATTCTGGAATAACCTTCCTATTTTAAGGTCAGCTCATTAGCAAACTTAATTCCATTTACAACCATGATTTCCTTTGCCATGTGTTATAACATTCACAGATTCTGGGTACTAAGATGTTAACTATATTGTCTCCTATAACCCCTCATATTCTGTTTCTGTATTCGTTACCTGTCAATTGGGAACCTCCGAACTCTGAATGCTGAAAGATTTTTAAGGTCATTTAATAGTAAAAATTTGATCTGACCTGAACTAATTTTAAGCGGAAAAATTTGATCTGAATTAATATGAGGACATATCTACCTTTAATAAATTGCACATAGTGGGAATATTCACATATTTTCTTGCAGAAATTGATTTAAATGTTTGGGTATTAGAGGCTCCCAATGGGATAAATGATATACTATATAATATATGCACTGAATTATCTTTCTAAAGCTAAGAAATTTTAAATTGCTCCTGGGCATCTATCCATAGAAAACCATGACTCGCAAAGACACATGTACTCCAATGTTCATTGCAGCACTATTTACAATAGCAAAGACATGGAAAAAACCTAAATGTCCATCGACAGAGGAGTGGATCCAGAAGATGTGGTACATATACACAAAGGAATATTACTCAGCCATCAAAAAGAATGAAATACCAGCATTTTTAGCAACATGGATGGACCTAGAAACTATTATGCTAAGTGAAGTCAGCCATACAATGAGACACCAACATCCAATGCTTTCACTGACATGTGGAATCTGAAAAAAGGACATACTGAACTTCTTTGCAGAACAGATGCTGACTCACAGACATTGAAAAACTTATGGTCTCCGGAGGAGACAGTTTGGGGGGTGGGGGGATGTGCTTGGGCTGTGGGATGGAAATCCTGTGAAATCAGATTGTTATGATCACTATACAACTACAGATGTGATAAATTCATTTGAGTAATAAAAAAAAAATATATATATAAAAGAAATTTTAATTTGCAAGACCTATCTGCTCCAAATAAGTTAAAATAACGGGATGTGGTTCTGCATAAAGCCTAGAGTATAAAATCCTAGGACACTCTGGTTCAATCATTTCCATTTCCTTTGGCTTCCATAGAAATGTAAAGTCAGTTTTGTTTTGTTTTTTCCTTTTTAGAGCCACATGTGCTGTATATGGAAGTTCCCAGGCTATGGGTCAAATTAGAGCTGCAGCTGCCAGCCTACGCCACAACCACAGCAATGGCAAGATCCCAGCTGCATCTGCAACCTACACTACAGTTCACAGCAATGCCAGATCCTTAACTCACTGAGTGAGGCCAGGGATTGAACCCTCATCCTCATGGATACTAGTTGGATTCTTACTGCTGAACCACAAAGGAAACTCCTAAAGTTAGTTTTAAATACTAAAAAAACAAGATTGATTAGAATTTGGTATCATCTTCTTGCATGCATTATTTCATCCTTTTCTACATATTTGAAACACTTACTCATAGCTTCTTAGGGGTCAGGCAGTATTCTAGATACTGGCAACATAAAGGAGAATCAGATCTACTGATTTGAAGTTTTATGAGGTTTTAAAATGGACAGCGGTAGGAGAAATGATAAAGAAGTACATATAGGAAAAACAAGAGTATTTGTTGGGTTGAACATACATTTTTCCTTTTTCAACTAATCTAACTAGGTTATGCCTGAGGCAGTGGTATGAACACAGCATAGGTAGCTCCAGATTTTGGCCATTGTGGTAATTACATACTGGAGCTGTACAAATCAGATGGTGACTTAGAGGTCACATCCAATTTATCTCTTCCTCTTCCTTTGCAGCATCCAATTCTGACAAAGTTATCCAGGCACAAGGCAATGGAAATCTTTAAAAGCTAAGACTCTTTACACATACCAAATATTTGCAGGAGGTCTTGCCAGTGTATTTTACAGGTAGGTTGATTAAAAAGAAAGTCCAAAAGGGGAATGCGGTGGTGGGAGGGATAAATTAAAAGGTTGAGATTAATATACACACCCCTGATACCACCTCACACCAGTCAGAATGGCCATAATTAATAAATTCACAGATAACAAATGCTGGAGGGGGTGTGGAGAAAAGGGAACTCTCCTGCACTGTTGGTGGGAATGTAAGCTCGTACAACCACTGTGGAGAACAGTATGGAGGTACCTTAGAAATCTATACATAGAACTACCATATGATCTAGCAATCCCACTCTTGGCCATATATCTGGATAGAACTTTCCTTAAAAAAGACACATGCACCAGCATGTTCATTGCAGCCGTATTCACAATAGCCAAGACATGGAAACAACCCAAATGTCCATCCACGGATGATTGGATTAGGAAGATGTGGTATATATACACAATGGAATACTACTCAGCCATAAAAAAGAACGACATAATGCCATTTGCAGCAACATGGATAGAACTAGAGAGTCTCATCCTGAGTGAAGTAAGTCAGAAAGAGAAAGACAAATACCGTATGATGTCACTCATATCTGGTATTTAATATCCAGCACAAATGAACATTTCCACAGAAAAGAAAATCATGGACTTGGAGAATAGACATGTGGTTGCCAAGGGAGAGGAGGAGGGAGTGGGGTGGTTGGGGAGCTTGGGGTTAATAGATGCAGACTATTGCCTTTGGGATGGATTAGCAATGAGATCCTGCTGTGTAGCACTGGAAACTATGTCTAGTTACTTATGATAGAGCATGATAATGTGCAAAAAACAGAATGTGTACATTTATGTGTAACTGGGTCACCATGCTGTACAGTAGAAAACAAAAAATTGTTTTGGGGAAATAACTATTAAAATAATAATAATAATAATAATAATAATAATAAATATACACCACTATATATAAAATAGATAAGTAACAAGGACCTACTCCATGGCACAGGGAAATCTACTCAATATTCTGTAATAACCTACATGGGAAAAGAATCTGTAACTGATTCACTGTGCTGTACACCTGAAAATAACCTGTAGCTGATTTACTGTGCTGTATACCTGAAATTAACTCAACATTGTAAGTCAACTATACTCCAATAAAATTTAAGAAAGGATGGTCCAAATTTGCTGACAAAACAGAAGTGTTCAAGCAGAATGTTTGCAGACTGTGTTTAGTACATAGCATGTACTTGATAAATAGTCATAGAGTAACTGTTGTTGAACTGGGACCAAGCTGCTGGATGTCTGCTACATGGAGACGGATGTCCCTGTTGTCTATTACAAGCCTGGACATTGCAGTGCTAGCCTTTACCTCATTACCTGGACACACGATTTCTACTATGGTTCACAGTTGAGCCCTGCTTGCTGTCACTTACTCTTCAAACACTATGTTCTTCCCTATAACTTCCTTCTGGTGTTTCTTTTCAAAGACTGTGTTCCAGGTTACTGATCCTTTGTATCTGTGCCATCCTGGTATAGTTAATTGTTTAGGTATGGTTGAGCCCCAGTGTATGATAGCTAATAATTTAAGAAAATATTTCAATTATATACTTGCATCTTGATCTGTAATCTATAATGAGGCTATCCCCTTGCAGAAAGCATGAGTCTTCCATTCAGTCTCCTCATGGCTGACTTCATCTCCTGGTTCCTCAGGGTGTAGATCATGGGGTTCAGGACAGGGATGATGACAGTGAAGGTGATGGAGACAGCTCTGTCCATGGGGAGGGCAGTGAAAGGCCGGGCATAGACATAGATGCAGGGCACGAAGTGCAGGGTTACCACGGTGATGTGGGCGGTGCAGGTGGAGATGGCTTTCTTTCTGCCCTCACCCGAGTGAGACCTCAGCATCACGAGGATGACTGTGTAAGACACAAGAAGAAGGACAAACCACAGGGTCGTGACTAAGCCATTGTTGGAAATCATCAGCAGCTCCAGAACAAAGGTGTCAGTGCAGGCGAGTTTGAGGACCTGGGGGACATCACAGTAGAAGCCATCCACAACGTTGGGTCCGCAGAAGGGGAGTGGAAGCAGCAGGGAGATCTGCACGACGGAGTGGACAAAGCCCCCCAGCCAGGAGGCCACAATGAGGGTGGTGCACCGGCCCCTGCTCATGACGGTCACATAGTGCAGGGGCTTGGAGATGGCCACGTAGCGATCGAAGGCCATCACGGAGAGAGAGAAAATATCTGCCCCACCGAGGAGGTGGAAGAAGAACATCTGTGTGATGCAGCCGTTGAAGGAGATGGTCTTTCTCCTGGAAAGAAGGTCTACCAGGACCTTGGGGGCAGTGATGGAGGAGAAGCAGATGTCCAAGACGGAGAGGTTGCGGAGCAGGAAGTACATGGGGGTGTGCAGGCGAGACTCCCAGGTCACCGTGACCATGATGGCAAGATTTGCTAACACAGTTGTTACATAAACTGTAGATAAGAAGAAAAACAAGAGCAAGCTCAACTCTTGAGACTGGGTAATTCCACAAAAAATAAATTCAGACACCCTGGTATGATTTCTCAAGGCCATTGGATGATATTTTTTCCTCCACGTACAGCTTTAAAGGAAATAATGATATTACTAAAGCAATGAAATCAAGCAAAGATTTATCTCATGCATAAATTGAACATACATAATTTTAAAAAAATCACATGTTTTATTCTACATGAACTTACTGTATTACCCAGGGAAATCACTCAGTTCCACCTGCTTCAGCTCCCCTATTAGTATAAGTTATAGGTTTGTTTCCCTATTATAATCAGTGGGGGCCCTTGGGTTCTGTTAAAGTCTACCCCAAGAAGTTGCTGAGAAAGAGAACTTAAGGAAGGTTTTGTGGAAGTGGTTGTGGGTTCCCTACATCTTCATGAATCAGAGAAACTCTGATTTTATTCACTTTCTACTTTGTTCCTATGGCTTAAACATCATTAAAATAAATCAATCCTTAAATGCCTTTCAGGGAGTTCCCGTCGTGGCGCAGTGGTTAACGAATCCGACTAGGAACCATGAGGTTGCGGGTTCGATCCCTGCCCTTGCTAGTGGGTTAACGATCCGGCGTTGCCGTGAGCTGTGGTGTAGGTTGCAGACGCGGCTCGGATCCCGCGTTGCTGTGGCTCTGGCGTAGGCCGGTGGCTACAGCTCCGATTCAACCCCTAGCCTGGGAACCTCCATATGCCGCGGGAGCGGCCCAAGAAATAGCAACAATAACAACAACAACAACAACAAAAAAGACAAAAAAGACAAAAAAAAAAAAAATGCCTTTCAGCAACAACATGATAGGGATCGATTTCAATAGCATGTTATAGTTTTAAAAGCAACTGCACATCTAATTTCAATAAAATTTCCTAACATCCTTCTGAGTTTTGTGAGAAGGCATTATCTTTCCCACTTCAACAATAGCGAATCTGAACTCAATAAGCATAAATTGATTTTCAAGGTAATACAGAAAATCAGTGTCAGAGAGAAGGTAACACAAATGTCTTCCATTTCTTAGTCCTAGGATCTTTCCCCTATACTACACTGCCTGCCAGTTTCATAATACATAAATCCAAAAATAATTTGTGTAAGGGACTCTGTACAGGAATTTTCTAGCACCTTCCACAGTGAATTTCATCACTCCCTCAATTTCCACTCTCCATCACAATGGAATTTTAGACTATTGTTCTTCTATCACCTTTCAGAAATGTCTCTTTAATTTCAGTTCATAAACACTCAGGGGTTGGGGTTTAACACAAAGAATATGACAAAGATGGTGATGGTTCAGTCCATAAGGAAGACAGCAAAGGTCCAGGCTTGCATCCACAGAGAAATGTCATGAAATGCAAGTTACCACAGTGAAATATTCGGTCCAGGTAAATGCAGATTTCCTCCCGTGCCGTTTCTATACAATTAAGCAGTTTCTGGTGAGCTTGCAATTTGCATTTCCTGATGGAGTACAAAATAACACAGGATATAGGCAAAGGTTGCTCCCAGTTCCTGGAGACCTGTTGGTTCTTTTACTGTAGAGTCCTTGTTGGGGAAGAAAGAGGGAATTCATTATATTTTTCCCACGTGAGTCAGGAGTAGGCAACGTTTTATGGCTTGAGAATTAATTTAGGAAAAATCATGTTCTTGAATAAGCTTAACAAATATGTGTAACATCACATAGGAAGCTAGTGGTGAAGTCTTTTAGCCCAATACATATTTCACCCATGTCAGTTCATATTCTGCCCATGTCACTTCCACAGTTTCTGAGAAGACTTATGATGGTGGAAATGGTGAAAAGATAAAAGTTAACTCAGAGAAAAAAAAAAAAGATCCTCAGCCTTAGCATCTCTCTGAATTACTAAAACCTCTATATAGAGAGATGGTCCCTAGATTAGTGCCTGGCTGGAAAGCATCCTACTTAGTTTGTGTTGAAACAAACTTTCAGAGCCTTGAGAAATTATGTGGATGAATAAACAAAAACCACAAAAACCAGAGTTCCCTGGTGCTTCAGTGGATTAAGGATCCAGTGCTGTCACTGCTGTGGCTCTGGTTACTGCTGTGGTGCTGGTTTGATCCCTGATCAGGGAACTTCCACACACCACGGGAGCGGCCAAATGATTGCACCAATAGTGGATGGAGCCCCTATTCTCACAGATACTAGGTCAGGTCCTTAACCTGCTGAGTCACAGCAGGAACTGCAAAAACCCACCACAATTTGCCTCTCATTTGGTCTGGAGGACAGGACTACTTGTTTTGTTTCTCCAGTTTAGCCAGTCTTTGTGGACTTAATCACCTCCACAGCCTGTACTGATAGGTAGCACATTTTATCTCAAAGACTTCTCTGAGTTACCCACATTGCAAGGACACTGGACACTGTGTCACATCTCTCCTAAGGATTCTACTGTCTTCATGGCTCTCCACGTGCCCCTTCTCTTCAGCCTCAGTTAAACACTTACCATTTCTGCTTAGATGGTTGTAGGAATTCCCAAACTGGTCTCTAACTACATCCTCTCTGTTGTTTCCAGAAATATAAGTCACAAATGGGATCATTTATTCCTTTGTTTGAAAATTTTCCATGGCTCTCTATTGCCTACAAGACATCAAACTCCTCCAATAGCAACCAAGACTTTTTTCCATCTTGGCTATTATCTAGTGCCCTGTTTCCTTCAATCTTGTTTCAGATCTTTAAATGTTATGCAAATTCTTGCTGGCTCCTGCCTTTGGATCTGTGTTCCTGTTGTTATCTCCACTCACCATGTCCTCCTCACTCTTAGACTCTCCTCCTTGACGAGCACTGAGTTTTCATCACTCAGGTCCAGAGTCCCCTCTTCTCTGAAAAATTTCCTAATATCCTTTTATGACCATAATTCCCTGCACTGACTTCTCTTCTGTCATAGATAATGGTTTATTCCATCTGATTTCTACTATGTTTATATTTTCTTAGTTCTTTATAGTTTCCCTGTTACACCTCAAGTTCATCCTGTCTGCTTAGTGTTTCATCCATCCCAATGTCATCAAAGCTTTACTTAGTTTGGGGCACATGTTCAGTGCTCAATAATTTTTTTTCAATTAATGAATAAACTTCACTCATAAGTGTGCATCATGACTAATAAGCATGGGCAATGGAGTGTGAGTGAGCAAGAAGGATCTTGACAAACATAGCCTAAGAAACCCTTTCATTAATGTCTTTGGACTGGCTTCAGGCATACCAGATAGAGATTTATTTTCTGATCCAGGCTTTAAAATATCTTTGTGACCTTGAGAAAGTCATGCTGCCTCTCTGGCCTCAGATCTTCAGTTGTAAAATGTGCAGACAGTTTAGTATGATGTAGTCTGATGCAGGATCTAGCGTGATGCGGGGTAAGACAAGGGGTTTGGAGGCACCCTGGGATTGGAATTCTGCCTCTGCCTCCTTTGTTACTCAGAGCAAGTCCTTTATTTTCCTTTAATTTCCTCCTCTGTAAACTGGGAAGCATAGCACTTACTTCACTGTGTAGCATGAGGAGTAACTATAATCATGTTTCGTAAAGTACCCAGAACATAATAGGCATTCAATTAACTCATTTCCTTTCTCTTTCCCTGAAAATACAGTGCCTGCCCTGAAGGGTTATTTATGAGGACAGTTGCAGAATGTAAAATGCTACTCAACAGAAGAACAGCTTCTCTTTGAACCAACTTGCTTACTTTTATTCCAGTGAACTTGTGTAAATTAACCAAGTGGACCAGAGACTTCAGCGCTGGGTTATCGAGTTTGGGACTTAAGGCAAAAGAGACTCAGTGAGTCATGGGCAATGTAACTATACCCGGCTGCCTCTGCAACCTCCATAGTTTTTAAGGGAATTTGGGCTTAAAATCATGGGTTTTTAAGGAAGCACCCATCTTGTGGAAAGAGGCTCTGTGACAAATCCTAAGCTGGAACAAAATCTGCTCCTTATATGCAACTCAATCACTTCACCAAATACAAACTGCTTTTTCTCTTACCATGTGGTGGCGTCCTCTTCCTCTTAGGAAGACATTCCCCCTTCCCAATATTTTTAACATCCACTTTGTTTTCTGTCGCTGAAGTTTTCAGCTATTTGTGCGGTATCTTACACACTGGGTGTACTTTTCATGCTCATACCATTCATGTGTGGTCTGCAATGACTCACATTCTGACGGTTCAATATCCTTACCTAAATTCTTCAGCAGCCAATCAGGAAATGACACATTTTGAGACTGGGTAGCTGGGCCTCAGGTTATATGATGCTAAGAAATAGCGTGATAGAAGGTGAAGTTCTTCTGAAGATTAGTAATACTGGACTTCAACATC
Organism: Sus scrofa; assembly: GCF_054392235.1. Lineage (NCBI taxonomy): Eukaryota > Metazoa > Chordata > Mammalia > Artiodactyla > Suidae > Sus > Sus scrofa. Next base: position 12,054,541 of record NC_139384.1, read on the forward strand.
TTCTCTTCACCCTTCTTGTTGGAAAAGCCAGACTCAGGAAGTCATGTCACTATGGCTCTTCTGCTTGTCCCAACGTGTCCCTGCTAGGCTTAGTCCCTCAGGCCCAAGCCTAATATGAGAATTAGCCAAGAGAATTTTATTGGATGTGAGCCTGGAAACAGAATGGACATTCTTCTGCTAGCGTTGGAGTTCCAGTGGGGATTATTAAATCTTTGCTAAGTCATTACCACACAAAGTACACACACACACACACACACACAAACATGAAGGTGTTTCAAACATTTCAATAACTTCCAAATTCTTGCAAGGCCCCAGAAGACATAAATCTATATAGTGTGTGATTTTGTCAGTATTGGGGATATATTTGTACGAACATTTAATGTGATATGATCATTCATTCTCAATGTGGGCATCATGCCCAACGGGGCAAAAACTGGAGAACCTCAGTACATAAAAAGATATATAATATATCTTTTGGAGTAAGTTTTCTTGAGGGAGAGCAATTAGGAAAAACATCTAATAAAGATCCTTTGGTGGTGGAGGGGAATGAGTTAATTTTATTTATTTATTTATTTGTTTATCCTTTTTATGGCCACACCTGAGGCACATGGTAGTTCCTGGGCCAGGGGTCGAATCAGAGGCAGCAGCTGCTGGCCTATGCTACAGCCTCAGAAACACCAGATCTGAGTTGAATCTGTGACCTACTCTGTGGCTTGCAGCAACACTGGATGCTTAACCCACTGAGTGAGGCCAGGGATTGAACCGGCATCCTCAAGGACAGAGACTATGTCAGTTTCTTAACCCACTGAGCTGCAACAGCAATTCTAGGGGGCAATAATTTTTAAAATTTTGAGAAGCCCTGGCAATAAGGTTAAGAGTCTTGGACCAATGTCTCTGTCTTGTAAGACACAGAGAAGATACCGATGTGCGCCACCTATAAGGACTTTTTTAGCTAAATATGAGCCCATCTCAACAATTTGCAAAAAACTGTTCTGTACGTTTCAATTTCCTCAGCTTCCTTATTCCTCTTGACCAATTCTTTAATGACGATTGGAGACAGAAGGTGCAATTGGATGTGAGCATAGAGAGAAAAAGGATATTTACTGTCTCTTTGCAGATTTACTTCCTTGGAATTCTTCTCTTGGGAGAGAAGAGGATTATAACATAGACCCAGTGACTATTCTTTTTTTTTTTTTTTTTTTGTCTTTTTGCTATTTCTTTGGGCCGCTCCCGAGGCATATGGAGGTTCCCAGGCTAGGGGTTGAATCAGAGCTGTAGCCACTGGCCAACATCAGAGCCACAGCAACGTGGGATCCGAGCCGTGTCTGCAACCTACACCACAGCTCACGGCAACGCCGGATCGTCAACCCACTGAGCAAGGGCAGGGACCGAACCCGCAACCTCATGGTTCCTAGTCAGATTCGTTAACCACTGCGCCACGACGGGAACTCCCCAGTGACTATTCTTAAGTGACCCTGTATAAGGTTACTGTATACAGTATTTTTTTTTTTTTTTTTTTTTTTACTCTCCTGGTACACAAAATGGGTCTTGAGTGTATGAAAAGTTATTCCTTAGGTATTTTTTTTTTATACCAGAGTGATTTGCTTGAATTTCCTATGCATACGTAGATGAAAACTATAGTTTTGCTCCAGCTCTAAAAGCCTTGGGGCGAAATAGAAACAGGGGATAGAGGTAAGAGTTAAGAAGGAAGTTCAGGTTAACATAAAATAAATGTGGATTCTGTGCAGATATATCCCCAAATTGTTAATTTCTCTCTCTCTCTTTTTTTTTTTTTTTTTTTGCTTTTTAGGGATGCGCTGTAGGCATAAGGAGGTTCCTAGGCTAGGGGTTGAATTGGAGCTACAGCTGCCAACTTAGTGACAGACACAGCAATGTGGGATCTGAGCCGAGTCTGTGACCTACACCACAGCTCATGGCAACACTGGATCCCCAACCCACTTAGCGAGGCCAGGGATAGAACCTGCATCTTCATGGATACTAGTCAGCTTCGTTTCCGCTGAGCCATGACGGGATCACCTGTAATTCTTTTGAGATTAATTTTAGTGGGAAAAAATGTAGAATGGACTTGAGCATAGGAAATGCTTGGTCCATGTATATAGATTCGTTCATGTATATATCTGACTTAACACAACTTAAACTGTTCCTTCTCTTTTCACTAATTCATGAACTACTTTGAAGACTGCACTCACAATATTAAGTCAGGAAGTGATTCTAATAATCCACTGAAAACAGCAGCACCACTAGAGAGAAAATGTATGAAATAAACACATTCATATTCTGTTTATATGCATATTTAGGAGCAGACGTGTAGACAATAGGGAACATTGTGTGCCTGATCGTTGTCAGGAGTGGTGCTATATTTTGCAGCTATAATGCTCTCAACATTTATCATGTTTCATTCTCATGACAACATTGTGTGTAGACAATGCTATTTCCACCTTGCAGGTGGAGAAAATGAGGTCCGATATGTTGGCTTGAGAGCCACAGAGCACACCAAAATAGTATTTAGGGATTTTTTTTTCTGTCTTTTTAGCGCCGCATCCAGGGCATACAGAGGTTCCCAGGCTAGGGGTCAAATCGGAGAGGTAGCTTCCAGCCTACACTACAGCCACAGCAACACTGGATCCAAACTTCATCTTAGACCTACACTACAGCTCATGGCAATGCCAGATCCTTAACCTAATGAATGAGGCCAGGGATCGAACCCACGTCCTCATGGATACTAGTCAGGTTCATTAACCACTGAACCATGATGGGAACTCCAACATTTAGGTTATTGATTTCAACCACATGCCCCATACTTCTCCCCAGTCCATAATCCCCTAGCTGATGTTTGATCTCACCTCTTCCTTTTGTTCTTATATTATCTCTAATTGGAGTTCCTGTTATGGCTCAGTGGGTTAAGGACCTGACGTTTTCTCTGTGAGGATGCAGGTTTGATCTCTGGCCTTGCTCAGTGGGTTAAGGATCCAGTGTTGCCACAAGCTGTGGCACAGGTTGCAGCTGCAGCTCCAATTGGACCTCTGGCCTGGGAACTTCCATATGTGGCAGGTGAGGTCATAAAAAGATCAAAAAGAATTTAGTGGCTCTGGGGATATAGACAAATGACTGTAGAGAAAGAGCCAGCTGTCTCTGACCCTTAGGTTAGCAGCGAGGTAACCAACTCAGATTTCCAGGCTCCATCTGACTGCTCATCCCAGTTTATTGCTTTCAAAAGGCCCAAGCCACCTCTGCATTCTCTTCATGGCTGACTTCATCTCCTGGTTCCTCAGAGTGTAGATCATGGGGTTCAGCATGGGGGTGAGGACTGTGTTACTGATGGACACAGCTGTGTCCATGGGCAGCGTAGAGAAGGGCCGGCAGTAGATGTACACGCAAGGCACGAAATGAAGAGTCACCACCAGGATGTGGGAGGTGCAGGTGGAGAGGGCTTTGTTCCGGCCCTCCCCAGAATGAGATCTCAGCATCACCAGAATGCTCGTGTAGGACCCCAGGAGCAAGAGCAACCACAGCAGGGTCACCAGCCCATTGTTAGAGATCATGAGCAGCTCCAGAGCAAAGGTGTCGGTGCAGGCCAGCTTAACCACCTGGGGCACGTCACAGTAGAAGGCAGCCAGGACATTGGGGCCACAGAAGGGGAGTGGAAGCATCAGAATAATCTGAACAATGGAGTGCAAACCACCACCCACCCAGGAAGCCACCACCAAGGCCAACCACACCTCTCTCCTCATAATGGTTACATAGTGCAGAGGTTTGGAGATTGCAAGGTATCTGTCATAGGCCATCACAGAGAGGAAAAAAATATCTGCCCCACCAGCAAAGTGGAAGAAAAAGATCTGAGCCATGCAGCCATCGTAGGAGATGGCTTTCCTCTCTGATAAAAGATCCACCAGGAATTTGGGAACGGTGACAGATGAAAAAGCAATGTCCAGGACAGATTTGTTCCGCAGGAGAAAGTACATGGGAGTGTGGAGGGGGGACTCGCAGGTGATGGTCACTACAATGAGGGCATTGCCCAGCACAGTTGCTACATAAACAGCAAGGAAAACCACAAACAAGAAAAGCTCCAGTTCCCGGAAGTGAGTGATTTCCAGGAAGACAAATTCCTTCACGTTGGTGTGGTTGCTCTGGACCATGATGGGGAGATACCCTCTTCTAGATCTACTTTGGGAGAAGATAATTTAGAGTTAGGAGTGTGAAATCCTGAGGCGACCACATCATTTATCATATATTGTTATAAAGTTCTTTTAAGCATTTAGATCATTGTGCCTACTAAGCAAAACCGAGCTAGAGTCTCCCTCCCCCCTTTTTTAGTCACACCCATGGTAGGTGGAAGTTCCCCAGGCCAGGGATCAAACTCACGCTGCAGTTGCAACCTGCACTGCATCTGGGGCAATGCTGGATCCCACTGCACCACACAGGAACTTCCCAGGGTTTTCCTTTTTGCAGCCTGAAAATTATTATTATTTTTTTTTGGGGGGGTGTCTTTTTGTCTTTTTAGGGCTGCACTGATGGCATATGGAGGTTCCCAGGCTAGGGGTCTAATCGGAGCTGTAGCTGCTGGCCTACACCACAGCCATAGCAATGTGGGATCTGAGCGCATCTTTGACTTACACCACAGCTCCTGGCAACACCAGATCCTTAACCTACTGAGTGAGGCCAGGGGTCGAACCTGCAACCTCATGGTTCCTAGTTGGCTTCGTTAGCCACTGAGCCACGATGGGAACTCCTAGAATGAGTTTTAATACAAAAAAAATCCTATAATTTGAATGTGTCTTGAGAAGCCGAGTATTTTACAGGAGAGGCAGCAGATTTCAGTCAGCTTAAGTCTTTTAGTTCTAAATGACATATTTCAAGAATTGCACATGAGCGTTTTACTTCTTAGGGGCTGCAGACAAAACACTATCGAAGTCATAAGGTTATATGTGTGCTAAGCTGAAGGTGCCTGCAATCCCATCTTCAGTATGTCCTCACCTACCTTTGCATTAGAAAGGTGAGCCTGCCAGTTTCCCCATCTTCACTGTCTGCTCTTCACCCAAACACATGCACAATCCACACTGCTCCCTTAGACACTGGATTGGAAGTCTAATGATATAATAATCAGCATAGGGAATAGTGTCAGGTATTTGTAGGAAAAATAATTTTCACTGGAGAAACTGGCAGTTTCAGATGCCATGGGAGTTATTAAAAAGTTAATAAGCTATGTGTATCTATATTGGAACTTTCCAATCTCATTTTCAGTTATTGCTTTCTAGTTTAATTCCACTGTGGTCTGAGAGCATACTTTGTATGATTTTTGAATAGAATGGTTTATGGCCCTGAATGTGGTCTGTTTTTGTAAATGTTCTATGGAAGCCTAAGAAGAATGTATATTATGCTATTGTTGCATGAAATATTTTATAAATATCAATTAGATCCTGTTGATTAATGGTGCTATTTAATTCAATTGTATCCTTACTGAATTTCTGCCTGTTGGACCTGTCAATTATTGATAGAGGGATGGTGGCGTCTCTATGTAGTGGATTTGTCTGTTTTTCCTTGTGTTTCTAGCAGTTTTTCCCTCCTGTATTTTGACATCTATTGTTAAGTGCACACATATTAAGGGTCGTTATGTATTCCCAGAAATTTTATCCCCTTACCATTATCATTATAAAGTCTCTCTTCTTATCTCTGATAATTTTTCCTGTAATTATCAAATTAATATATCTACTCCAGCTTACTTTTGGTATATCTTTCTTCATCACATTGCTTTTTATCTCTATCTTTATATTTAAAGTGGATTTCTTATGGAAAACATGTAATTGGGTCTTAAAAAAAAATCCACTGTGGAATGTCAACTGGTACAACCACTGTGGAAAACAGTATTGCAGTTCTTCAGAAAACGAAATATAAAACTACCATATAATCCAGCAATCCCACTCCTGGACATATATGTGGACAAAACTACAATTTAAAAAGATGTAGGAGTTCCTATCATGGCTCAGTGGTTAGTGAACCTGATTAGCATCCATGAGGACATGCGTTGGATCCCTGTCCTCGCTCAGTGGGTTAAAGATCTGGCGTTGCCCTGAGCTGTGGTGTAGGTCGCAGACGTGGCTTGGATCTGCATTGCTGAGGCTGTGGCTGCAGCTAGTCTGGGAAGCTCCAAATGCTGAGGGTATGGCCCTAAAAAAGTATATATATACATATTTTTTATATTTTATATATATATTAAAAAGACAGCTTGTCCCATTTGAATAGTTTTTTTTGGGGGGGGGCTTTTTTAGGGCTGATCTTGCAGCATATGGAGGTTCCCAGGCTAGGGGTCTAATAGGAGGTAGAGCTACACCACAACCCCAGCAATGTCAGATCTGAGCCGTGTCTGTGACCTCCACCACAGCTCATGGCAACGCTGGATCCTTAACCCACTGAGTGAAGCCAGGGATCGAACCTGAAACATCATGGTTCCTAGTTGGATTCGTTTCCACTGCACACAGGAGGAACTCCTGAGTAGTTCTCATATAATGGTTATCATATAGGTTGTATATCACATGATCCTCATACCACCACACAACATTGATACATTTGGGAGCATCTCACTGATGAAGGAAGATCTTACATAAGATCAAGTGAGGTTCCCAAGGTTATACAGGTGAAAATAGGTAGGATTCAAACTTTGCCATGTATTAACATTACCAATATTTTAAAACCTATGATGCCCACTCTTCTAGACGGCTCTTTATGTCATGATGCCTCTTTTTAAAAACTAAAAAAAATCTGATTTGTTAAAATGGTTCTGTGAACGTGAACTTGTAACTTACCTGTCCTCAATTATAGGGTCCTTATAAAAACATATTCATTTATTAATGTTATTCACCATTTACAGTATTCTCAGTAAGTTGCCCATCTTCCTGGTCTGGTTTCTTTCCCAGCATCGAGCTGCATGAAAGTATTGAACTTAGGTATTTGAAAAGCTCATGGTATAATACTTACTTCATGATAATGTATATGAGGAAGATCAATTATTATTGCAATGCTGGGTTCTCAGATTTTAGCCCCCGGGGGAATCATAAAACTTGACCCTACAATTTAGGCATACTTCCACCAGGTGGCAGCAGCATTCCAGAGGGAGTTCTAAGCTAGCAGGCATCAGTGAAGGTAATGGTTTGTTAATACAGTTATCTCAGTTGTAACCATACTGTTTGGGTTCTTCTACTTTAGCTCTTTTGTTTCATAGTAAAAACCTGAGAGATCAAGATCTTAATCTCCTTCATTAAAATGGGAATCAGAGCTTAATTTCTATGACTTCTAGCTTGGTACTTTCCTTTTGCACACACACACATATTTTATATGTGTGTGTGTGTGTGTGTGTGTGTGTGTGTGTGTGTGTGTGTGTGTGTGTGTGTGTGTATTTAGAGCTTCAGGTGCAGCATATGGAAATTCCCAGGCTAGGGGTCGAATAGGAGCTGTAGCTGTTGCTACGCCACAGCCACAGCAATGGGGGATTTGAGCCACTTCTGTGACCTACACCACAGCTCACAGCAATGCTAGATCCTTAACCCACTGAGGCTAGGGATTGAACCCGCAACCTCATGGTTACTAGTCAGATTTGTTTCTGCTGTACCACAATGGGAAGTCCCTCAATATTGTATTTTACTTACAAGCACCTCTAGATTTTTCTCTGGGCTTTGCTTTGAATCAATTAATCTCAATAAAATGCTAAAATGTTAAACAGACACAAAAGCAAACATATTGTAAGGAGGAGCTGTTAGTGAACTAACTCTAGAATGTATAGAATCTTAGTGAGATGAATTTCAAAGAAATATATCCTAAATATTTGCTTTTATGTGCCATTTGCTTTCATACATTTTGATGCTTGCTTAAACTTCTGCTTTAAATTCTTAGATTTAATCATATTTGAAATGTGATATTTTAAAGTAAGGGAATGGAGAGTTTATGGTTATATCCAGGTGAGTTAAATAAGGCAACAGTTCTTCCAGAACAAACTGACAAACACATTCAGTGTCCCTGCTTTACAGTTTTTTCTCTCCATTTGTTTGGTTGTTTATTTATTTATTTATTTTTGGTCTTTTTAGGGCTGCACCAGTGGTATATGGAGGTTCCCAGGCTAGGGGTCGAATCAGAGCTATAGCTGCTGGCCTATGCCACAGCCGCAGCAACGCCAGATCCAAGCCTCGTCTGTGACCTACATCATAGATCACGGCAATGCCAGATCCTTAACCCACTGAGATAATTTGCTTTTTTTTAAACCACACAGTAAGCATTAAATGTTAATTATTAATTTTGAAAATACAAAAATATAGAATTCTGCATACAATTTCAGAGCTCTACAGACTTCAAGGAGATATTCAGGTGAAGAATCCTTAGCTTAGCCTGTTTCCTGGGTCAGGAGTGGACAGCTCTTGCCAAGGCCCTCATTTTCTCTCTGAGCCCCATCAGCATAGCCAAGCACCTGCTGTGGGCAGGGGAGCCTGGCCGACATGAGTGTCTTGGTCAATACACCTGAGGGGCGGAGATCATTCCCATTCGACTGATGAGGAGTGATAACTTGCCAGATGGCTCAGGGTGGAGGAGTTGCTGCTGAAATCCATCTTCCAACGCCTTTAGCTGTCTTCCTGAGAGAAGGCTGCTGAGGATTCCTGAGGTTCAAGGCTGCTCTTCACCTCGCTCTGTCCTGTCTGTGACACTTCATGAACACGAGATCCTAAGACACATGCCCCGAGTCCTCAGACTGGCAGTGATGTCTCCCAAATCGATTCTGGCAGTGTGGGTGCCCATGAGAAAGAACCCCCATTTGGAGGGGCCCTTTCTGCTGCAGCACTGCCAAGTCACTATGTCACTTCAGCAGCAAGGTCAAGGACACAGACTCTGGTGTCAGAGACCATTCCGAGTTCCCACTCTGCTTCTTATGTGCCCTCAGGAGGCTTGGTTTCCTCACCCGTGACAGCAGGACAGCTCCAACCACCTAGGGTGCTTTGTGGGGATCAAGTGAGGTGGTGGGGGTGGGGCTGCTGTGCGGTACCTGATGTGTCAGCCCTCCCGGAATGGTGGTGATCTTACCTCATCCAACCTTGGTTTCCAGGTGAGGAGACCAGGCCCAAAGTAGCGAGCGAGCACTAGCTCACCGGGTCTTCTTTCAGTTGATCCTTTCTAACCATACCGTGCCTCCTCTCAGGCTGATCTGACAAAAATTTCCCTCAGTTTGTGGCATGATGATCAAGGAAGAAAAGAAAATTTTCATGGGGCATTTAAATATCTCAGGGAATGGAAAAGATCAGAACAAATAAATCATATTGACACCTGAAAATGACTGTGCAGAAGTAGGGGAAGTGGTGAGGCAGACGAAGGAGCAGGATTTCATGTGCCAGTGACAACTCTGCCTCTCTCCAGAACAAGAGCACCTGAAGAATGGCGATGTGTCCAGCCCAGCTCCCTGTTTTCAGCAATAGCAGTCATTACTCAGAAGGCTCACTGGCAAAGGCAGCCCTTCCAAAGAGCAAGAGAGCTTCAACTAAGACAAATCATTTCAGCCCATTTTTGCAGGGGAAGAAATGGATTAACAAAGAAGCAACCAAGAGTCTAAAAGAGGCGGCTGAAAAGGTGGTCAAAAATGTGGCTTAGAACTAACTCTACAACAAAATAAATTAAAAAAAAAAACTGGCTTAGGCGTTAGAAGCACTGGCTTTCTAAGCTATGGACAACTGTCTGCTCAAGAATCATCCGGCCTGGCAGGAAGTAGGTGTTTTTCTGTGTATATTCAGATCCAACCAGCATTTACGCAGTGTCTGTTGTGTGCCAGGCACCAAGGAAAAGCTTCTTTTTCTAAACTTCATTTATTGCCAACGAGTCTGAGAAGGTGGCATCCTCAGCCTCTTTCTTTTTAGATGAGGAAATAGGAGCAGAGTAAATGGTTGCCTGGGATTTGCTGTATCTCTCCTGATTCCAAGCACGGTGCTGTCTCTACTAGACCAGGCTGCCTTGTCCTACACTTAAGAAAATCCTGCATATGAGCTCATGGCCGAGAGGGTATAGGCTCTTCTTAAGAAAACACGCTCGGACCTTCTTTCCCACGGCATCTAGTGACCACATGAAAGGGTTTTCAAGTCAGATCCAGAATTCAATGTCATTTTACTAGCCTGGATCCCCTTAAAAAATGCCACAACAAGAGATACAAACTTTTAACACACTTTATTGTTTTAGGGGCCAAACAAGGCAGCATTTACATGGGTAAAAAATGTACCTCATTGAAAATAATACATGACGGTATTGTCGAGTGATCCTAATCACAGGATCTGAGGATGGGAAGGACAATCTTTGGATAATGTTGCTTAGGACGCTTGTTCATTTATTAAAAAGGGGGAGTTCCCATCATGGCTCAGCGGTAACAAACCCTCCTAGTATCCATGAGGACGCGGGTTCGATCCCTGGCCTCGCTCAGTGGGTTAAAGATCTGGAGTTGCTGTGGCTGTGGTGTAGGCTGGCAGCTACAGCTCCAATTTGACTCCTAGCCTGGGAACTTCCGTATGCAGCCCTAAAAAGACAACCCCCCCCCGAACATTTATTAAAAAGGGTCCTTTCGCATGTCATGGTTGGGGGAAGGCAAGAGTGTAGGACTGTGGCATATGCTGGGTGGTGGTCGAGAGCTTACCCACTAGAGTAGGTGGGCTGGTAAATCAGCAGTAAGTCAGAAAGGGAGTGAGACCAGCCCTCCTCCCGGCCCCCACCATGACTCCAGTAAATCTGATTCACTGAGCCTCTGCTCCCATGAACACACTCCATATCACTTTCAACCACCATATGGAGGTTCCCAGGCTAGGGGCTGAATAGGGGCTGTAGCTGCTGGCCTACGCCAAAGTTACAGCATTGTGGGATCTGAGCCACATCTGAGCTCACGGCAACGCTGGATCCTTAACCCACTGAGGGAGGCCAGGGATCGAACCTGTGTCCTCATGGATGCTAGTCAGATTTGTTTCTGCTAAGCCACGACAGGAACTCTGGAGATGATTTCTTGATTGCATGGTATGGGGGACTAAGGTTAGCAGTCAGCTCCTGCCCTTTTTCATGCTGCAGGACAGACAGGATAACAGTGTAATTTCCTGCATTCCTAGGCTGGCATGAGCTTCTGATAAAAGTGACTCTTATGGCCCCAGCTTTAAAAAATATTGTTACCATTCAGAGTAAATGAAAACGTGATTCCTTAGAAATAATACGGCACCTCCCTCTTTTACTTATGCCTTCCAATCAGTGTTTTTAAAAATTAATTTTTCCCTTTGTTATATATATTTTTTCTTTTTAGGGCAGAAACAGCAGCATATGGAAGCTCCTAGGTTAGGGGTTGAGCTGGAGCTGCGGCTCCTGGCCTAGGCCACAGCCCCAGCACTGCCAGATCCTCATGGATACCAGTTGGGTTTGTTACCACTGAACCATGGTAACCGCTGAATTCCTTCTGCCAACTGATTTTTATTTTCAGACTGAAGATTGCTAACTTAATCTCCACGAAACAGATGAATTCCTCTTTTGTAAACTTTATTCCTGAAGAAAAGTTTTCAAAAAACAAGAAATCAGTGTTTCAAAATTTCAGACTTTCAGAATTTGAGGGAGAGTGAGCCCAATTCACTCAGGCCCAAGGGTGGGAAGGGTAAACTGGCTCACCCCCGGGGATACATCCACGTTGTGAGAGTTCTGGGAGCAGCACCCAACATGTTAAAGTGTTGAGGCGCTGTTTTTATCACGATGAAAATGAGTGAGAGTTAAAAGTCAGATAGAGGAGTTCCCATCGTGGCACAGTGGTTAACAAATCTGACTAGGAACCATGAGGTTGCAGGTTTGATCCCGGGCCTTGCTCAGTGGGTTAGGGATCCAGCGTTGCCGTGAGCTGTGGTGTAGGTTGCAGATGCTGCTCGGATCCCACGTTGCTGTGGCTCTGGTGTAGGCCAGCGGCTACAGCTCCAATTGGACCCCTAGCTTGGGAACCTCCATATGCCGAGGGAGTGGCCCTAGAAAAGGCAAAAAAAAAAAAAAAAAAAGACAAAGAAAAAAAAAGAAAAAAAGACAAAAGTCAGATAGAAGGAAAGGAGCTTTTGGCCATGACCCTAGAGGCAGAGTTCATGATGATATCAGTTACCATCCATTGAGTGATTTCTTTCATTCGGCTCAATGCTAAGACCTTTTTAGTCACATCTCATTTCAGGATCACATCAAAACATTGGAGGTAGATATTACTATTACACTAATTTTACAAGTGAGGAAATTGATACTTAAGAGATTAAAAAACTTGTTACATGTCTGTATGAATACAGTGGGAGATCCAGAATTCAAACTGAACTCCCTCAGTTGGACATTTTTTAAACACTACGGTTTTGGTTAAATTTTTTTATTATAGTTGATTTGCTGTGTTGTGTCTATTTCTGCTGCACAGCAAAATGACTCAGTCATACATGTATGTACATTCTTTTTAAATATTATTTTCCATCATGGTTTATCCCAGGAGATTCGATATAGTTCCCTGTGCTATGTACAGGAGAATCTCATTGTTTGTATATTCTAAATGTACTGGTTTGCACCTACTAAACCCAAATTCCCAGTCCATCCCACTCCCTCCTCCCTCCCCCTTGGCAACCACAAACCTGTTTGCTATCAACTATATTTTAGTACAAAGTTTGATCAGTTTTTCTGAAGTTTACTGGCAATGAAGGGTCTTAAAGTGGAAGGCAACCCACCAATACAAGAGGAAGCCTTCCTGGACTTAGATCAGGAGAAGCTCAAGGCAGATAAAGCAGGGAAATGAGAATAAGACTCTGGTGAAGGGTGGTCGGCTCTGTTGCCCATCACCCCAGAGAACAATTAGCAGTCGGAAAAGTTGAGCTCTAATGATTGCTGGGCTTTACTTTGGACCCAGGTGTGAGTAACAAAACAGCCACATGGAGGGAGAGTATGGTTACCCCTGCCCATTAAAATAATGAACTCTCAAAGGCCATTCGAAGACTTGATAAAAAAGGAATAGCAATTACAGAAAGAGTTATTACTATTTGCATGAGTCCAAAGTATAAAAATTGGCTGAACCAGAAACCAGACATAGAGCAGATGAAATAGACTTGGAGCAGGGAAATGCAGATGAACTAAGATTTGTAAAAGATGTGACTGGAGCAAAGCAACCGATGATTCTTCTCCTGTAGCAACAGAACGCAGGACGCTTCTGCCTGAAACCATTCAGTAAGTTTAGCTGCCACCTTTTATTATGACCATTATACAAATACAGCCTTCCTCATATTTTTATCTGCGAAAGGGGCAGAGTCATTCTACTCACCTCCAGGGATGATTAAATGAGTTAATATAAATCAAGTTCTTAGAACACTGCCTGGTACTTGATAAGCCCAAAATAAATGTTTGTGCATATATTACATATTATATTATTACAACAGAGGACTCATTATAAGCCAAATACGAGGCTAAGTTCTGTGAATAAGCAGTGGAAAAATTCATTTGTTAAACAAATATTTAGTGTGCCTGCCAGACACTGTTTTGGAGACTCAGGATAGTTAAATAAACAGAACAGATAAAACTCCCTGACTACTTTTGAGTAGATTACATTCCGGTAGGGAAGTTTTCATTAAGGTAAGAAACACCAAACTCATCTAATTTCCTTTTTGGTAGAATTAATAGATTGATGTTATAGTGAAGAGTCATCTTGGTGCTTCTTGGTTTCGTCTGCTTCATCAGTGAATGTGGGGAGATTTGAAATTTTTAGAAGACGCAAACCTACAAATAATGTATTTACTTTAACAACTTTATAGACATATATTTAACACTTAGAAATTGCATGTCGTGGAGTTCCCATTGTGGCGCAGTGGTTAACGAATCTGACTAGGAACCATGAGGTTGAGGATTCGATCCCTGGCCTTGCTTAGTGGGTTAAGGATCCAGCATTGCCGTGAGCTGTGGTGTAGATTGCAGATGCGGCTCGGATCCGAGTTGCTGTGGCTCTGGTGTAGATCAGTGGCTACACCTCCGATTAGACCTCTAGCCTTGGAACTCCATGTGCCGTGGGAATGGCCCTAGAAAAGGCAAAAAGACAAAAAAAAAATTTGCATGTCTTCAACTGTACAACTTAATGTTTATATACACATATGCATACATCTTGAAAAGATCATAGATCAGGTTAAATAACTTATCTATCCTCTCTACCTAGTTACCTCTGTGTGTGTGTGTGTGTGTGTGTGTGTGTGTGTGTGTGTGTGTGTGAAGTTTTAATTTAAGATCTATCTTCAGACTTCTTATCATGGCTCAGTGGTTAATGAATCCAACTAGGAACAATGAGGTGGTGGGTTCGATCCCTGGCCTCACTCAGTGGGTTAAGGATCCGGCATGGCCGTGAGCTGTGGTGTAGGTTGCAAATGGGCTCGGATCCCATGTTGCTGTGGCTGTGGCGAAGGCTGGTGGCTACAGGTCTGATTAGACTCCTAGCCTGGGAACCTCCATATGCCGTGGGAGTGGCCCTAGAAAAGACCAAAAAAAAAGACCTATCTTCTTAGACAACTTTCAAGTACACAGTAATGTTAACTCTTGTCACCAAGATTGTCATTGGATTCTCCAGAACTTGTTCTACCAGAGTAACTGAAGCTTTGTACTTTTTGACCAATATCTCCCCATTCGCCCCACCCCATCCCAAACCCTGGCAACCACCATTTTACTCCCTACTTTTTTAAAAAAATCATTTATTTATATATATTTTTTTCTACTGTACGACAAGGCTAACGTCAGCAAATTTAAGAGTATAGACATTATTTCAAGTATCTTCTGTGACCACAATGGCATGAAACTAGAAATCAATCACAGGAAAAGAAGCGAGAAAAAACCTACTACATGGAGACTAAACAACATGTGACTAAAACACCAGGGGGAAGATACTCTCTACTTTTTAAAGTTTGACTTTTTAGGATTCCATGTATGGGTGAGATCATGCAGAATTTATTCTTCTGTGTCTGGCTTATTTTACTTTGCATAGCCCTCCATGTTCATCCATATTCTTGCAAATGACAAGATTTTTTTGTTTTATGGCTGAATAATATTCCAGTGTCTATCATCTGTCTATCTATCATCTATCTGTCTATCTATCTATCCTTCTATTTATCTATCTATTTATTTCAAGTTTTCTTTATCCATTCATCCTTCAGTGGACATTTAGGTTGTTTCTGTATCTTTACTATTGTGAATAATGCTGCAATGAACATAGTTAGTCCCAGTTTTAGTTTTTTTATGCATTTTATACAGTGACTTTTATAAAACCATTATATAATTAGAAAAATTCTAAGAATGCATGTGTAGGTATATAATATATATGTATACATACCACATATATATTTTTTCCCTCTAGTTTTACTACCTAAAAGAATGGGTTGTTTTTATTATGGATTGAATTTTCTTCCTCAAAATGGAATATGTAAAATATAGCCTGTTGTATTTAGTTTCTTTTTTGATTCTCATATTAAAGTATATAAAATATAGGAAGAAATTCCTAATTTATTGTAAACAGGTTTTTAAAAATTTTTTGTTTCTGTTTTTTTCCTTTTTATGGCTGCACCTGTGGCATATGGAAGTTCCCAGCTAGGGGTCAAATTGGAGCTGCAGCTGCAAGCTTATGCCACAGCAACAGCAATGTTAGATCCAAGCCACATCTGCAAACTACACCACAGCTCATGGGAATGCCAGATCCCTGACCCACTGAGTGAGGCCAGGGATTGAACCTGCATCCTCATGGATACTAATCAGATTCATTTCCCCTGTGCTACAATGGGAACTTTGGGTTTATATTTTGAAGTTAAGAGATCTAAAAAGCTATAAGAAACCCAAAGTCCAAAGGAACCCTGAGACTCATCTGATTCAACCTTCCCATTTTTCAATTGAGAAAATGAGGATCCAAAGAGATGAAGTGACTTTTTCACAGTCCTCTGGGGAGTTAGGAATGGAGCTGTGGGGAAAATTCAGATTACTGACTCCCAATCTCTTCTTTATGAGACTGATTCTCTTCTAGGGAACAAGTTATGCAGCATGCAGATTTTAAATAGTGTCAAGAGATTATCGGAGGCTGAATTCCTCTGAGTAGACTGCCCAGCAGGTGGCTAAACTTGGTGTTAACTGTATGACCTTCTAGGAAATAACCACGCATAGAATAACAAAGTCTGATTGAAAGATTCCCTCTTTCCTTTATGCAGGAAGCAGGTCTATGGCTGGAGGAAGGAATGACACAATTGTGACAAAATTCATCTTCCTGGGATTTTCAGATCATCCGCAAATGAAGGTTTTCCTTTTTGTGTTATTCCTGGGGATTTACCTCCTGACCCTAGCCTGGAACCTGAGCCTCATTGCCCTCATCAGGATGGACTCCCACCTACACACGCCCATGTACTTCTTCCTCAGTAACCTGTCCTTCTTAGATATTGGCTATGTGTCCTCCACAGCCCCCAAAATGCTCTCTGACATCATCACAGAGCAGAAAAGCATTTCCTTTGTTGGCTGTGCCACGCAGTACTTTTTCTTCTGTGGAGCTGGGCTGACTGAGTGCTATCTTTTGGCAGCCATGGCATATGACCGGTATGCTGCAATTTGCAACCCATTGCTCTACACAGCCCTCATATCCCATACGCTTTGTTTAAAGATGGTGGCTGGGGCCTATGTGGGTGGATTCCTCAGTTCTTTGATTGAAACATACTTACTCTATCGGCATGATTTCTGTGGGCCCAATACGATCAACCACTTCTTCTGTGACCTTCGTCCCATCCTAGTTCTGTCCTGCTCAGATACCTTCATCATCCAGGTGGTGATCTTCCTTGTAGCTGTTGTTGTTGGAGTGGTATCTGCCCTTGTGCTCCTCCTCTCTTATGGCTACATTGTTGCTACTGTCCTGAATATCAGCTCAGCTAAAGGCAGGAGCAAGGCCTTCAGTACCTGTACCTGCCATCTGACAGCTGTGACCCTCTTCTACGGTTCTGGTCTCTTCATGTACATGCGACCTAGTTCCAGCTACTCCCTGGACCGAGACAAGGTGGTGTCCGTATTCTATGCTCTGGTGATCCCTATGTTGAATCCCATCATCTACAGTCTTAGAAATAAGGAGATAAAAAGAGCCATGAGGAAAGTCATGGAAAGGGATTATGTACTTTCTCTTGGGTGCTGATTTTTTCCTACCCTGACGTAATGTTGACAATAAAGCTGTCCGTTGGGTCACTTGTTCAGACTTTCATGTAGGTTTGGACTAGTTGATTTGCATGATGATTTGTGCAGATCAACATTTTTTTTCTTTCCTCTTTCAATATTCCTCTAACCATTTTCTGTTGGTTACTGGAAAACAATTTGGCGGTTATTAGTTTCTAGAATGAATAGCATTGTGTAGATTTGAGATTATAAATGTTCCGCTGAGCAGAAAACTTCACCATGACAAAGACTGACCACCTGGAACATCACAGTAAGAGATTGTGTCTGGTGGGGAGGGGTGGGCTGGGGGTTTGGGATTAGCATATGCATCCTGAGGTATATGGAAAGAGTGGCCAACAGGCACCTGCTGTGTAGCACAGGGAACTCTATCCAATATTCTGTGATGGTCCATGTGGGAAAAGAATCTGAAAAAGAATGGATGTGTGTACATCTAAAATGAAAAAAGGAAAAAAAAGAGAGTTTGTGTCTGTAGAAGAAAAATATTGAAAAAATGTTAGTCCAGCATTCAGCGTAGAGAATTAAAAAAATTTTTTTTAAAAGTTTTTTATTATTTAAAATATTTTAATTATAGTTGAGTTAACAATGTCCTGTCAATTTCTGATGTACCGCAAAGTGATCTAATTATACTTATATATACACATTCTTTTTCTCATATTATCTTCCATCATGTTCCATCACATGATTGGATAGAGTTCCCTGTGCTATACAGCAGGCTCTCATTGCTTATCCATTCCAATTGCAGTAGTTTGCCGTCTACCAACCCCAAACTCCCAGTCCATCCCACTCTCTCCCTCTCCCCCTTGACAACCATAAGTCTGTTCTCCTTGTCCATGAGTTTGTTTCCTTTTTGTAGAGAGGTTCATTTGTGCCATATATTAGATTCCACATATAATGGAGAGTGGAGATTCTTAGGGTAGGTTAGGAATATATAGCATTATAATCTGAGGGGGGATACCTTTTCCTTAAAACAGTTGCCTTTCCTTCTTCTTTTTTTTAGGGGTCGAATCAGAGCCGCAGCCACTGGCCTACGCCAGAGCCACAGCAACGCAGGATCCCAGGATCCGAGCCGCGTCTGCAACCTACACCACAGCTCATGGCAACGCCGGATCGTTAACCCACTGAGCAAGGGCAGGGACCGAACCCGCAACCTCATGGTTCCTAGTCGGGTTCGTTAACCACTGTGCCACGACGGGAACTCCTGCCTTTCCTTCTTATGAGGTTAAACAAGTTAGAACACATGAGCACCGCAAGGCAGACGCCCTGCCTTATTTGAGAATTGTGGCTGTTACACACCATGATTGATGGGGATATAGTACTGACTCTTTAGATGTTTAAGGCAGGAGAGAGATTAAAAACTTCCAATAGGATCTTAATGATTGAATAAATGGGACTACTTATGGCTAATTTAATCAAATATACAAAACGTAGTCACAGAGGTGATTTGAACAAAACCAGGGAATTGTCTTTTAAGTCCAAAGTAACAGTTTTCTAACCAACACTCCAAGATTCTTAGGAATCTATGTAAGAGGAGCTTACCTTCATCTGGGGTGAAATCTTTTCTTGCCTTTCTCTTTCTCTCTCCCTTCCTTCCTTCCTTCCTTCCTTCCTTCCTTCCTTCCTTCCTTCCTTCCTTCCTTCCTTTCCTCCCTCCCTCCCTTTTCTTTCTTTCTTTCTTTCTTTCTTTCTTTCTTTCTTTCTTTCTTTCTTTCTTTCTTTCTTTCTCTTTCCTTCCTTCTCTTTTCTCCTTACAAATTTTTTGATACGTTCTAGAAGAGAATTTAGCCAAAGAATTGAAGAGAGTGATTTTTCTCCTCCATAATTTCTGAAAACTTGTTTTGTGTCCTTGAACTGGCAGTAAGAACTGGAATAAATTTTTCACCTGTGGCTTATTTTGGATAGGTCATAAATGAATAAATACTTACCTATGTGTCCTTGAACAAGATACTTGGGCCCTGTGTGCTTTAGTTTCTCATCTGTAAAACAGAGATAATAATAGTAATTATCCTATAGGCTTACTGTAAAGAATTAAATGAGTCCGTATATGTGAACTCTCATAATAGTGCCTGGTGTATAGCAAATGCTTAAGGGGTGATACTACTATTATTATGCTGTAATGATTTATCACCATCTGAGCCAAAGAATAGGAGACATTTCCTTAGTTTGGTAGAAAATGTGATCTTTGTCATGGCTTTGCTGCATTGGAAAGTGAGTCTGCGGAGACTCTAGCAAAGACTAGTTAAGAGTATTTTTAAATGTTTTTAAGTGATTAGATCTGAGATTATTAACCTCATCTCTGCCATTTTGTAAGTGGCCTTATGCCAGTTGCTTACAAGCTCCATTTTTCTCACATGTAAAATGAGAATAATAATTGTATCTACCTCATAGAAATGGTGCGACAATTGAGACTATGCATGAAAAGGGCTTAGCCTAGTGACCTATGCATATGGCAACAATAAATGTTAGCTCATAATATTATCCAATTCATTGATACTGTCAATCAACTTTGTATAAATCAGGAGAAACCCAGGTTAAGGTGCTAAAAACAGAAAAGGTAAATAGGTTTGTAATATCTACTCAATTGGGACAAAATAGTCTCAGTAAAAGTGTATGCCTACAAGATCTCACCTTTGCTACTTTTGTGTGCAGGAAGCAGTCCTTAGGGAAATAGAAACAACTCAAGTTCATAGAAATCCCCACAAGTGGAAACACTACCACAGTGCCAACTCTGTCAGCTCCTAGAACACTTTCCTTTTTCCTTCTTCCCCTTTTCCTCCATCTTTCCTTATATGTACTTCAGTTCACTGAATTCCTATCCTTCATTGTACCTTTAGTAGTTTATCTTAAATTCTCCTCATGCCAGGAGTTCCCGTGGTGGCTCAGTGGTAATGAGCCCAACTAGTATCCATGAGGAGGCAGGTTTGATCCGTGGCCTTGTTCAGTGGGTTAAGGATCCAGTGTTGCCATGAGCTGTGATGTAGGTCACAGATGGGGCTTGGATCCCATGTTGCTGTGGGTGTGGCCTGCAGCTACAGCTCTGATTTGACCCCTAGCCTGGGAACTTCCATATGCCGTAGACATGGCCCCAAAGAGACCAAAAAAAAAAAAAAAAAAAAATTCTCCCTATGCCATTCTCCCTTCTCCCAGAAGCCATTGGGAAAAAAATAAGCCTTATGCTTTGGATTTACTGGGAGTGGTCACTGGTTAATTATTATTTCTATTTTTTTTCATGAGCAAAGATTCTTACTATAATGTCTTTATAAAAATCTCTTTTGTCTGGCTGCGTGTATGTTTGCTAGTACTGGAAACTTTCTCTTTTCATTGAGAAGATATAAGGTGCTTTTGCAGTTTGCCCAACTACCCAGGAGAAAGTAATGCTCATTCATTAATTATCATGAAATCTAGTGCTTAAAGTGGAGATGGGCACAAAGTCTGAATAAAGCTAAAATGATCTGGAGTTTATAGTAAAACACATGTTGAATGAAACGAATGAAACCTCCCAAACAAGTGCATTTATTATGGAGCATATACACAGAAGTACATCAAACAGAGTGTTTTTGGCACTCAGAGGATCAGGTATTTTACAGCTATTTGAAACAGGACGAGTTATAGCTGTTTCCAGGGGGCGGCTAGGCCAGCTTGAAGATGAATTGATCTTAGTAAAATAACGGCCATCCAGGGTGTGGTGCTCATTTTGCCATGTCCGAGAATCTTTTCCAGATGGACTGAAGTTAACCAAGCTCAGAAGAGCTGGCTGCATAAACCAGAATGTCATTTTTAATTTTCAGTGAAGAACCAAGCTGCCAAGCGTGTACTTGTGCCAGTGGCACAATACTTTGTCTCGTTGAAGAAACCGCATGGAAAGGCAAATTTCAATCGAAAGTCTATTTGGAAAGAAAGGAATCAAAGCAAAGTGGATAATGTACACCTGTGCCAGATGGGCCTGGCTACAGGGTCCAGGCAGGCTGAGGCTCTGGGCCAGGCCACCACTAAGTTTTCTCCCCAGGCACTCATTTTCCTCTCTTCCTGGGAGAGTGACCATCTCCCCTGTTAATGAATATGCTCTTTACAGATCAACAGACAGCTTTCCCTTCTTCTGGTCTAAGATATATTTTGTCTCTAAATGGCCTCTTTTAAGCATTTTAATTATCTCTTAGGATCTCATTTTGTGCTTTGATTTTTAGTGTTTACAGAAACTCAATTGTTGTCCATATGGACCATCAACAGTCCCCTAATCTTTTGTAGATATATACGGTTACACACACACACACACACACACACACACACACACACACACACACACACCAATTAGTGACCGATACATTAAACAAGATTTTTTAAGCCTTTTTCTAAAGGTTAATAGTCTCACATTTCCAGTCTTAAATCTAGGCAAACCTAGAGTTGCCTCTTCTGTGATGATCCACATGAGTAAGGAATCATTTGCATTTCACTCCCCTGCATCCAGATAACTGATTTGGAGCACCCTGATCAACACATGAGCAGGGAGAGTCTGAATGTTTTGCATGGAAGGAGACAAACCATGAATCCCATCAGCTTGATCTAGGACTAGCTTCTCTGAATTCTTGGTGTTTCCTTGCCTGTAACATCTTCTGTATCATGGGGAAGAAAAACCAACTGCTTATATCGAAACTTTGCTGCATTTATTCCACTCTCACTCTTCATGCTTCTCTCTCCCTTTCTAATGCTGGCCAAAATCTCCTATGTCCAATACTGCTTATGGTTCTGGTCAAAGATGAAAGTCCTTTCTTTCCTACAAGTAAAGAAATAGCCATAGCTGATGCCATCGTGGCTTGGAACTGATATAATGTGGATGTGGCAGTCTCTCTCATCAGTGTTGCCAGTCCAGAAGGCTGGCACCATCTGGTTGGAAGACAAACAAACCACATACTTTGGTGAGACGACACTCTAGAAATAAACAGACCTCCGGGACCCAGGGAGACCTCATGAAAGAAAAGACATCTCATCGTTCTCAAAACGAACTTCTTCTGAAATAGACTCATGATATCAGATGGGATTTATACACCAACATAAATAGAAAAACTGGCATGCGTGAAGTATCGTGTTGACATTGTGTGGCATGTTTTTGCTATTCTAATACAATCTTTATCTTTTCCTTATGCAAAAAGAAGCTGGGTTTTTTTCATTTTAAGAAATTCTTAAGGAGCCAAACCGACCTATATGGACCAGAGGGAGGAAGTCCGTGTGTCAGACACGCAGTGAAACTCATAGTTCCTTTTCCAACAACCTAGAGCTAAGGAAGTAGCCTCACGGGATCATCTTACCCCTCAATTTGAACCCAAGACTAGAACACAATTGGAAATAACACTCAATCTGGGGTTAAGATGCAGCTGGGTGGTATCCATGAGCCTAATCAAGAAGAGGTGGGTTCTGGAGATCCCGTCGTGGCTCAGCAGAAATGAATCTGACTAGTATCCATGAGCACTCAGGTTCAATCTTTGGCCTTGCTCAGTGGGTTAAGGATCTGGCATTGCTGTGAGCTATGGTATAGATTGCAGATGCAGCTTGGATCTGACATTGCTGCAGCTGTGGTGCAGGCCAGCAGCTACAGCTCTGATTCGACCCCTAGTCTGGGAGCCTCCATATGCAGCAGGTGCAGCCCTAAAAAGACAAAAAAAAAAAAAAAAAGAAGTCCTGTATCTCTACACACCTTCCAGTCCAATAAGTATTAATTCATTAACTTATTTCATGCATGCTGTAACACATGCTGTTTATAATTTGCTGTATTTCTTTTTATTTTTAGGACTGTACTTGCAACATATGGAAGTTCCTAGGCTAGCGGGTCAATCAGAGCTGCAGCAGCTGGCCTACACCACAGCCTTAGCAATGCAGGATCCAAGTCTAGTCTGCCACCTACAACACAGCTCACAGCAACCTTGGATCCTTAACCCACTGAGCAAGACCAGGGATCAAACCTGTATCCACATGGATAATAGTCTGGTTTGTAACCTGCCGAGCCACAACGGGAACTCCTATAATTTTCTGTATTTTCTGCACTATCTGTCTGGGTGACACTCCTCCCCACCCCCACGCAGTCCCTCTTTATTCTAGAAGGCAAAGCAAATATTTCTTCTTTCATGAACACTTTTGGTGTCAGTGGCTTTCAGATCTCTGAAGGTCCTGGAATTGTTTTTCATCATACATGCCATACCTATTAGTTTTTCAACAGCACACCATACATGAGATTTTCCTGCTTTAGCTAGTATAAAAAGCTTTGATAAAGACCCTAGCCTTCTTTATTTACTTGGTTTAATTTTATTTAACACTTACAATTAGATGTAACTCACCACAAAAGGGAAAATATCTGTTTGAAGGGAAAAAACCTTTTCTGTCCTCTGGCATCATTGCTTGAGTAGAATTAGTTTCAACTATGGCTTTCAAGGTTGAACCCTGATCAGTTTAAGACAATTAGAAAATATCCAACATGCAAATCAAACCCACAATGAAGTATCATCTCACACTAGTTAGAAAGGCTGTCATCAAATGTCTACAAATAATAAATGCTGGAGGATGTGTGGAGAAAAGGGAACTCTGTTACATTGTTGGGGGGGCTTTAAACTGGTGCACCTTCTATGGAAAACTATGGAAGTTCCTTAAAAACCCAAAATGAGAACTACCATATGATCTGGCAATCCCATTCTTAGGGATGAAAACTAGACAAGACGAAAACTCTAATTTGAAAAGATACCAGCAACCCAATGCTCACTGCAGCACTGTTTACAATAGCCAAGACACGGAAACGACCCAACTGCCCATTAACAGATGCTTGGTTTAAGAAGATGGAATGTTACTCAGCCATAAAAAACAATGAAATATTACCATTTGGAGCAACATGGATGGACCTAGAGATGATCAAACTAAGTAAAGTAAGTCGGAGAAAGACAAATATCAAAAATATCATTTATATGTAGAGTCTAAAAATAACACAATGAATGTATATACAAAACAGAAATAGACTCACAGACATAGAAAACAAATTTATGGTTACCAAAGGGGGAAGGGGGAGATAAATTAGGAGCATGGGATTAGCAGATACGAACTACCGTACATAAAATGGATAAGCAATAAGGATTTACTGTATAGCACAGGGACCTATATTCAACATCACATAATAATTTATAATGGAAAATGATCTGAAAAACATAACTGAATCGCTTTGCTATACACAAGAAACTAACGCAATATCATAAATCAACTATACTTCAATTAAAAAAAGAAAATATCTGGGAGTCCCTGTTGTGGCTCAGAGGGTTAAGAACTCGGTATAGTGTCCATTAGGATGTGGATTCAATCCCTGGCCTTGCTCAGTGGGTTAGGGATCTGGCAGCTGTAAGCTGCTGTAGTTCACAGATGCATCTTGGCTGTGCTGCAGGCTGGCAGCTGCAGCACCTATTTAACCCCTAGCCTGGGAACTTCCACATGCTGCAGGAGCAGCCCTAAAAAAGGAAAAAAAAATTACAGAAATTTATAGCTTCAGACAAAAAGAGGTATTTATTATTTTATTCAGTTTCTGTGGGTCAGGAATTCAGGGGAATATTGGCTGTGTGGTTCTGGCTCAGGGTCTTTCACCAAGTAGCATTCATGTAGTTAATCAGAGCTCTAGTCTTCTGAAGCTACACTGAGGCTGGAGGATCCACTGTCAAAATGGATCTTTCACAGAGCTGGCAAGTTGATGGCAGAAGATGGGTATTTTTGGTTACATGGGTTGGCCTATTAAATCTAGTAGTGGTATGGGTATACGTTCGTCTACAGATCACTGGGGACCATTTTTTCTTTGTTTTACTTTTTAGGGCTGCACCCACAGCATTTGAAGTTCCCGGGATGTGGGTCAAGTCAGAGTTGTAGCTGCTGGCCAACACCACAGCCACAGCAACACAAGATCTGAGGCTTGTCGGTGACCTACACCCCAGCTCACAGCAATGCCAGATCCTTAACCCACTTAGAAAGGCCAGGGATTGAACCTGCAACCCAAGGATAATAGGTTCATAACCTGCTGAGGCATAACGGGATCTCTCTGGGGACCATTTTGAAGGTTGCCTATCACACCGATAGTTAGAAATGCTTCAGAATAACTATATTAGAAAACATTCATTGAAAATTTGGGAACAATTTATATGCCATGTGAAAAAAACAGTTAAACACATTAAGGGAAATTCAGTTGATCTATGAGAATGTACTTGGAGGAAAATAATACCTATAATGAACTCAAAACATTTTGATAACCAATCCACAAATTTAGGGATTCAAGAAATAATGTTTATTATCTTTCCATAACACTACTTTTCCTTTGCCCTCTCCTTATTTCACTACTGGGAAAAAATTGGTCTATTCAAGTGTCTGTCGTTTTTCTCCTTGCATTTGTGTGTACGTTCTAGAGGGTTTGGATGATGCCAGGGCAGTGGGAGGTCAGGTCCGTGACCTTTCTCCATAGCAGCATCTCCTGGAATATCTATGGCTTCATCAGATCCCCAGCTGTCAAATCACAACTGGAATTCAGCTGCTGAATTTCATTTATCCCCATCACCAAGATTTGTTCGGTCTGATGACTACGCTGCTCATAAGCACTCTTGGTGAAGAGGAACCGTTCTACTTCTACCCTTGACTGTGATAGTCATGGAAACTTTGTAGAACCCAAGCCCTCACCGCCCAGTGGCTCTTTACCTGAACCGCTGTGGTCACATTCTCGTATGTTTCTGCCTGCCAATGCAGACTCTAACCATCTTTTGGTGAGGGCGTCTCTGTTCTTGGTGTCTCTAAACTTAGTTGAGGGATGTATTTTTGCCCTTGGGATCTGTCTATAAGCCATCTGAAGACTTACTCGTATTGTTGACCCCATCAGCTCTGCTTCAAATTTCTTTTCCTGTCACCCCTCTTCTCTGAGGCTCAAGAAGCTGGCAACTTATCTGCTTGGAAGAAGGGAGTGGTCCCATACATGAGGAAGAAAAAATTAAGTAAAGCATTTGAAAAATGTTTCAAAATATTGATTAGCTATTCCATGCAGCTAAGTGAAAAATTTAAAAAGTAGGTTGGATGTGCATAAAACAAGGGATTAAAGACATGTTGCAGAGCGTGAGCAGACCTCATTTTTAATATATTACAATTCATTCATTAGACATAGCTTAGCTTCTTATATCCCCTAAGATGTCCTTCCCATGTAGTGTTTAGGGGAAAAAAGTCAGACTTTGGGGACCAAAGGACAAGGGGTTAGTCCACTTTGCTGTCTCGGCTATAAGAGTTACTTCTCATATATTTGGAGGGAGAAGACAGCAAAGTGGTGTGAAGGGAGGTGGAAGAGTTCCTTCTCGGTGTGTGTTTTGGGGATATTAGTTTATTTACCTTTTCAAAGGTTCCTACCTACTTTGCCCAGTTCCCCCTTATCCCTCCTTGTCTCTACCCTTCTTTGTTCTCTTTCTCTTGTTCTCCCTTTCCTTCTATTTCACCTGTTTAAACCAAACAGCTGGAGCCACAGGAGACAAGAAGAGAGCTGTTTATGTTTCTTCTCCCCTATCCTAAATAGGGAAGGTCTTTCTGAACATTATCCATCTATAGAGTCCCATCTAAAAGTGAAAAACAACCCCCCCCAAAAACTGGTTCAAAATAAGGCAGCAGATAGTTGAGATTCCCTCTACTGCAGAGTCAGACTCAGCATTCCTGGAGGTTTCCTATTTCCTGGTGTTTTTCCCAGGCAGAGGTCTCTGATGACTGTTCCTATGCTTGGGTGACGTATTTTACAGATAACAAGGTTGGAAATGATCTCTAGATAAGCCCCATGTTTCTTCCAGGGTACCTTGCTATCGAAACGTCCCAAAAGATTAACATCACGGAGGGAGATCTTATAATCTAAGCAAGGGACCAATTAACAGAGTTGGTCTTCCTCTATTAATTACCCAGGAGATAGTTCATGTCTAGCTTGTATGGTTTTAATTGCTCCTTCTTCATAGTGGGTCATGCTCCCAAGTCCTCTCTTACCTGTGATGGAGAAAGCTCATAAGCACTTAGGGCTCTCTTCTTCCACAGCTGGATCATTTCTGAAGGAGGCCGAGTGAGTTGTTAACAAGAGGCCATGTGCTCATCCTAGGATATGGATGAGTGGGATAATATCCGAAGTCAGAAGTTGAAATGCATTTTGGGCATTTCTGAGTAGCTGGGCACACCACAAAAGGATCACAGGAGAATAAAGCTTCTCCGAAGTATCAGGTGAGTCACTAGGGGCTCTGATATGGAATGTCAATGGGCTAGGATCCAGGAAAGATTTCAGAGATTTACAAATAGCTCAGTATCATTGTCCATGAATCCTAAGTTTTATAAGGGGTCTTTGTCCCTGGCAGCTTGTGCTTCTGGAAAGGAAATCTGTTGACGGACGACCTAAATATGTGGGCTGTGTCAATACATTTTCGCCAAAAGTGGGGAACAGAAACTCCTCTGACTCACTTGATTAGTGTTTAAAATGAGAGCGTCCAGACCCAAGGGGAAGGCTCATGCAATATTTTTGAGGAGCTTATAAAATCCTATTTGTTGCATTTAAAATGTCCACTTTGACATGATGGAAGATAGTATGAAAAAATGAATCTATGTATATGTATGACTGGGTCACTTTGCTGTGAAAGTGATAGAACATTGTAAATTAACTATACTTTAAATAACAAAATTAAAAAAAATAAAATGTCCACTTTGAGTTGTTTACAGAAGACTCTGTGGAAGGCATTATTCCTGAATTGAGTGAATCCAATGCAGCTTTGATTATTATGTCAGATTCTAGAGGACGGGAGGGACCACCAGTTAAGAATAAATTACTTGGTTTTCTGAGAATAATGTGTCCATATTGCCTTTGATAAACAAGCTCTTCAGGGTTTGTCTCCTGGCCTACAGATATGTTGAACTTTTATAAAGATGATAAGTAAATATCAGGAAGTGTTATCGATGAATTATCTTAAAGGATCATATTGAAGGGGCCACTCTTTCATATTCGCTTTCCATTTCCTTCTTTTTTTCATTTGCTGGGCAGGGTTGAATGGAGGTATATGGTTTGGGGGAGGGATGGTGGACTATGTTATCAAATGCGGTGTGAGAAAAAGTTGAAGGAAGACTGCCAAGATAAACTTTATTCCAAGAGAAATTTAACTCAAAACTAAAGAAGAAAGCTGAATATCCAGCACAAATGAACATCTCCACAGAAAAGAAAATCATGGACTTGGAAAATAGACTTGTGGCTGCCTGATGGGAGAGGGAGGGAGTGGGAGGGATCGGGAGCTTGGGCTTATCAGACACAACCTAGAATAGATTTACAAGGAGATCCTGCTGAGTAGCATTGAGAAATATGTCTAGATACTCATATTGCAACAGAACAAAGGGTGGGGAAAAATGTATACATGTAAGGATAACTTGATCCCCTTGCTGTACAGTGGGAGAAAAAAAAAAAAAAAGAAGAAGAAAGCTGAGGCGTTCCTGATAAAGAGGCAAGAAAAAGTAAGGTCAAATTAGAAATGATACAATCTGGGTGGCTGAGAAAAATGACTTGGCAACCACAAGGTACTCTGAGACTAACAACAGCATCACTGGTTTCACATTGTTCTCTCCGTACAGTAGGGTTCACTGTGGAAATTTAATCTCTTAGGCATCCGTGGACACAAGCTTTGCAGTGGTTACCACCTGAAGACTGAGATTTCCTTCTGTGTCAGCACTACATACCTATGTATTTCATCCTCCTGAGAGAAGATAAATGCGTCTCCAGTTTGTCTCACTTACTTGGCAAACCATCTGCATTCATTACAGCGTTTCTGTTCATTTCCTGTATCTATGTGAAAAGATGTGGTGGTCATGTTATTGACCCCATGTTCAATTACATGGTCATTGCCCTGTCCATTTGTACAACAATGCCTCTGAAATAGTCTCTGCCATTCAAAGATCTTTCGTGAGGAATTCCTGTAAAGAACATGTAGGAACCTTCCCAGATTTCTAACTTCCTGCCCATATCTAGCTGAGGTTTGCCGACAAAATATTATATCTTTCTCATGCCACATAGTATTTCTTGTCTTGTATTATACCTATAAGAGCACATTTCTCATGTCTCTTCCTGAACCGTAAGTTCCTTATTAGGTCATTTACATCATCCAAACCACCAACTACAGTGCTTTGCATACTAAGGTTGTATAGAAATAAGATTAATGTAACAGTTAATATCATTTTAGTGAGCTATTGAATACAGATATTAAGATGTGGCTTTGATGTTAGAGAGCCTGAATTTAAATCCCAGTTTTATCCTTCATGGGTTGTGTAATGTTTGGTTATTTACTGCTCTGAACCACAATTTTCTCATTTGTAAAATGAGAATAAGGAGTACATATCTTATAAGGATGTTGGATAAATTAAAATGAGGTAAAATATAAAAAGATTCAAAATAGCACCTGGTTTTGTGCCCACTCAATCAATGATAGCCACTTAATAGCATGCCTTGATTTGGGGGTAAATTCAATCATAATAGAGTTAAAAAAAAAAGCAAATCAAATAGCTTGGGGTTCTACAAAAACTAGCCAGTTAAAGCTTGCGAAATCAAGGGTTTCATAGAAATAGTATTTGTAAAATTGTTTCTGATAATCTGGTGGGCAGTAGATTCAATAATGTGAGGTAAAATCTAATAGATATATTTTGACTGAGCCAGCAAGACAGCAAATACATTTCTCAAGGTAAAGAAATGACAAGAAAAAGCAAGAACCTTGGAGTGTGTTGCGCTGAGGCCAGCATTTTCCCAGGTAGCATCTACCAATCCCTGATAGCCTAAGTCCTATGGTTTAATGGGCATGTATGAGGGGTTGGAGAAACAGACATTGTGGGAGTTTGGATTAGAAGCAACATCCCCACATCAAGTCACTGAACAGGGACTCAGAAAGGGTGAAACTCTCAGAGAGCAAATTAGGAAAACCTACTCCACAAAATGAGACAGTGATGCACATACCTCTCTCAGCTTTAGTTTGGGAGGTAGAAGAAAAGTAAATGCCTTCTCTGATAATTCTTTCTAAAAAATTATTTTTATTGAGAGAAACTTGACATTAAACATTTGTGTAAGTTTAAGTTGTTCAGTGTGTTGATTTGATATGTTTGCATATTGCCATATGCTTCTCATCCTACCATTTGCTAACACAACTGTCACATCTCATTATCATTTCTTCTTTGTGATGGGAATAACTGTGATCTAGTCTCTTCAGAACTTTGAAGTTTATAAAAGGATATTGTTGTCTATAATCATTATACTATGCATTAGATCTCTAGGACTTAACTAGTAGCTACAGGTGTGTACCCTTAAACCATGTTGTTACAAATGGCAGGATTTCAGCTGAATAGTATTCCATTGCAGATCGATCTGTCTGTCTGTCTGTCTGTCTGTCTGTCTATCTATCTATCTATCTATCTATCTATCTATCATCATCATCATTTCTTTTTAAGTCTTGTGTTCATTATCCATTCATCCCTTTTTCTTTTATCTTTTTGCCATTTCTTGGGCTATTCCCACAGCACATGGAGGTTCCCAGGCTAGGGGTCGAATCGGAGCTGTAGCCACTGGCCTTCGCCAGAGCCACAGCAACACAGGATCTGAGCCGCGTCTGCAACCTACACCATAGCTCATGGCAACGCCGGATCCTTAACCCACTGAGCAAGGCCAGGGATCCAACCTGCGTCCACATGGATACCAGATGGGTTCGTTTCCTGTGAGCTACGATGGGAACTCCAAGATTTTGATTGTTACAGTTTTGTAATATTGTTTTCATTCAGGAAAAGTGATGCTTTAAGTTTTGTTCTTTTTTTCTCAGGATTATATTGTCTATTTAGAGTCTTTTCTGGTTCCATAACATTTAGGATTTTAAAAAATTTCTATAAAAAATGCCATTGGAATTTTGAATGGGATTATGCTGTATCATTAGAGAGCCTTGGGTAAAATGAGCATTTTAGCAATAATAATTCTTCTTATCCATGAATACAGGCTATTTTTCCATTTGTGTTTTTTCAGTTTCTTTCATCAAGGTTTTGTAGTTTTCATTGTACAAATCTTTCACTTCCTTGGTTTTAAATCTTAAATATTTTGTTGTTTTTGATGCTAATGTGAATGGGATAGATTTTTAAGTTCTTTTTCAGATGTTTCATTTTCATTGTATAGAAATGCAACGCATGCTAATTTTATATCCTACAGGTTTACTGATCTCATGGGTTACTTTCGACACTTTAGAATTAAATCTTTAGGATTTTCTACTTATAACTTCATATCATTTACAAATAATGACAATTCTCTCTCTCTCTCGCTCTCTCTCTTTTTTTTTTTTTTTTTGGCCTTTTGGCTTTTCTAGGGCCACACCCGCTGCATATGGAGGTTCCCAAGCTAGGGGTCTAATCGGAGCTGTAGCTGCCAACCTACGCCAGAGCCACAGCAACACAGGATCCGAGCCGCGTCTGTAACCTACACTACAGCTCACGACAATGCCAGATCCTTAACCCACTGAACAAGGCCAGGGATCAAACCCTCAACCTCATGGTTCCTATTCGTTAACCACTGAGCCATGACGGGAACTCCAAATAATGACAGTTTTAATTCTTCCTTTCCAATTTGGATATCTTTTCTTTCATTATCTTGCCCAATTGTTCTAGGTTTCAGTACTATGTGAAAAGTAATGAAAGTAAGTGCCCTTGTCTTGTTGCTAATCATAGAAGAAAAGCTTTCAAATTTTAATGACAAGATTAGCTGGGGACTTGTTTTACGTGTTGCAATATGTTCATTCTATGTTCATTACACTAAGTGTTTAAATCATGAAATAATGTATTTTGTCAACTACTTTTTCTGCATTTGTTGAAATGTATTTATCACTACAAACTTCTCTCTTAGAACTGCTTTGGTAGCATCTCGTTGGCTTTGATACATTAGGTTTTTATTTTCATTTGTTTAGAGATATTTTGATTGCTCTTTTGAGTTCCCATTTGACCCATTGGTTATTCAGGAAAGTCTAGTTTTTTTTCCCACATCCTTGTAGATTTTCCCACTTTCTTGTTGATTTCTAGCTTCATATCATTATGGTTGGAAAAATGCTTATTATTTTAACATTAACTTTTCTAAAACTTATTTAGACTATCGTATAATCTATCCTGGAAATGCTCCTGTGCACTGAGAAGAATGTGATTCTGCTTCTATTGGATGGAATGTTATGTGACTATCTATTAGGCCTATCTGCTGTAGACTATGGCTCAAGTTCAAAGTTTTCGTGGTTTTCTCTCTGGATGATAAATCAGTTGTTGAAAGTAGGGTATTGAAGAACCATAATGTCATTATATTGTTGTCTATATTTTCCTTCAGATCTGTTAGTATTTGCTTATTGTATTTAGGTGACCTGATTTGGTGCATATATATATATTTACTTTTATTATGTCCTCTTGATAAACTGACCCCTGTATCATTATATAATGACTTTTTTTCTTGTTTCTTTATTTGGCTTAATGTCTAATTAAGTATTACCATTCCCACTTTCTTTTGGTTTCCACTTGCATGGACTATTTTTTTTCCATTCCTTCACTTTGAGCCTATGTATGTTCTTAAAGCTGTTTTGAGTCTTTTGTAGGTATAATATAGTAGGATCCTTTTTTAAAATATTAGTGTATTTTTTGTTTTTGTTATTTTGTTTTGTTTTTTCCCTTTTGGCCACCCCGTGGCATATAGAGTTCTTGGGGCAGGGATCAGATTCAAGCTGCAGTTGCCACCCAAGCCACAGCTGCAGGCAACACTGGATCCTCAACCCACTATGCTGGGTTGGGTATCAAACCTGCATCCCAAGACTCCCAAGATGCCGCCAATCCCATTGCACTGCCAGGAGAACTCCCAATCTCTGGATCTTGTTTTTTTTTTTTTTTTTTTTTTTTTAATTGATTGAGTGTTCTGACTTTTTGATGGGTGAACTTAACACGTTTGCATTTAAAGTTATCATAGATATGTAAGAACTAATGCCATTTTATTAATTGCTTTCTGGCTGTTTTGTATTTCTACCATTTCTTTTTCTTTTTTTTCTTCCTTCCTTTCTTCTTCCTTCCTTCCTTCTTTTTTTGATATGCCTGTGACATATGGAAGTTCCTGGGCCAAGGATTGAACCCACACCACAGCAGCAACAACTCCTCCACTCTTTATTTTCTTTTCTTTTTTCTTTTTGTATTTTCTAGGGCTGCACCTGCGGCATATGGAGGTTCCCAGGCTAGGGGTCTAATCAGAGCTGTAGCTGCTGGCCTACACCACAGCCACAGCAACATGGGATCTGAGCTGTGTCTGCGACCCACACCACAGCTCATGGCAACGCTGGATCCTTAACCCACTGAGTGAGGTCAGGGATCGAACCCGCAACCTCAAGATTCCTAATCGGGTTCATTAACCACTGAGCCATGACAGGAACTCCTTCACTGTTTTTTTTTTTAAGCAAAGTGTGCTTTATTTATGTATTTATTCATTTTTAATTTGATTTATTTTATTTTTTAATTTTAACCTTGGTATCTTTTTTTTTTTTTTTTTAAATCACATCTGTAGTTGTATAGTGATCATAACAATCGGACTTCACAGGATTTTCATCCCACAGCCCAAGAACATCTCCCCACCCCCCAAACTGTCTCCTCTGGAGACCAAAAGTTTTTCAATGTCTGTGAGTCAGCATCTGTTCTGCAAAGAAGTTCAGTACGTCCTTTTTTCAGATTCCACATGTCAGTGAAAGCAGTGGATGTTGGTGTCTCATTGTATGGCTGACTTCACTTAGCATGATAGTTTCTAGGTCCATCCATGTTGCTAAAAATGCTGGTATTTCATTCTTTTGATGACTGAGTAATATTCCACTGTGTATATGTACCACCTCTTCTCGAACCACTCCTCTGTCGATGGACATTTGGGTTGTTTCCATGTTTTGGCTATTGTAAAGAGTGCTGCAATGAACACTGGAGTATATGTGTCTTTGCAAGTTGTGGTTTTCTCTGGGTAGATGCTCAGGAGTGGGATGGCTGGATCAAATGGTAGTTCTATGTTTAGTTTTCTGAGGAAACTTCATACTGTTTTCCACAGTGGTTGCGCCAATTTACAATCCCATCAACAGTGTAATAGTGTTCCTTTTTTTCCACACCCTCTCCAGCACTTATTGTTTGTAGACTTTTGGATGATGGCCATTCTGCTCCTTCACTGTTTCTTTTCCATCTGTTTCTGCCTATCTTTCCACATCAGTGATTTTCTATGGTGTTATTTCTTCTGTGAATCTGCTTTAGGTTTTTATTATTTGTGAATCTACTCTTGGTTTTTTCTTTATTGTTTAGAGTCTTATATAAACATATAAGTCTCATAGATAAAACCATCCATTTTAAGCTGATATTCAACTTAATTTCGTCTACAAAAGCAGCACATTTTTACTCTCACCTTGTATAACTATTTACCTATTCTATGTTGTTTATTTACATAAATTATAGTAGATATAGTTATTATTATTATTTTTTGGTCTTTTTAGGGCCACACTGGCAGCATATGGAAGTTCCCAGGCTAGGGGTTAATCTGAGATGCAGCTGCCAGCCTATGCCACAGCCAGGTATAGTTATTTTTAAAAACTGTTCGTTTTTATCCTTTATACTATAGTTAAGTGGTTAAACAATACCCTATTACTGAATTAGCATATTTAAAGTCTTTTTACTTTTATTCCTAAGTTGTTTGCATACTTTCTTATCTTTTCATGTTGCTGAAGTGTCTTTATATATCAGCTTGGAAAACTCCTTTCAGTATTTCTTGTAAGGCAGGTCTAGTGGTGATGAATACCTCAGATTTTGTGTTTCTGAGAAAATCTTCATTTCTCTTTCTTTCTCTTTTCTTTTTTTTTAAGGGCCACACCCCATAGCATATGGAAGTTCCCAGACTAGCAGTTGAATTGGAGCTGTAGCTGCTGGCCTGCGCCATAGCCACAGCAATGTCAGATTTGAGCTGAGTGTCTGCGACCTACACCACAGCTCATGGCAATGCTGGATCCTTAACACACTGAACAAGGCCAGGGATTGAACCTGTGTCCTCATGGATACTAGTCAGTTTCCTTTCCACTGATCCATGATGGGAAATCCCTTCATTTCTCTTTCATATCTCAAGTATAAATTTGCCAGCTACAGTGTTAGTATTCTTGGCTAGGAGTTTTCACTTTCAGCACTGGCTACAGCATTCCACCTGTATTTTTGAACTTTCCACCTGTCTTGATTACAGAATAATGAATGTTAGTTCTCATGTAGATTTTCAAGAATACAGACTCCACCATCCTCACTTTATAGACGAAGCCTAGCATGATTCAGGGATTTCTTCAAGCCTTGAGTTAATATCAAAGTTACTCTTATCAGAATCATTATTTTTACCATATAGAGAGATGACAGATTTTCTTAATTTGGTCCATTTTAAATTCTCATATATTTGTAAAATCTGGAATGGGAAAGCATGAAACTAAGGCATTTAATCAATATATACTAATGATGTTCATTTACTGTCTTTAGGACCCCCAAGAGAATTACAATATATATATTCAAGATAATTTTTCATTTAAGATTGGTGATTATACATGGAAAGGACAGGTTAACTCAACATTGATGATTCAAGGTTGTATATTAATCAGCTGCATGACTGAAAAAAAAAAAAGAAGAGTGTTTTGTTTGTAGAATAAAAGCATTTCCTTCTCATGTTTTTCTCAGCAGATGGCACCAAACAAGTCCATGGATGGGGATAAAAATCTAACTTTCGTGGCCACGTTTGTTTTCCTGGGACTCTCAGATGAAAAAGAGCTGCAACTTGTCCTCTTTCCAATCTTCCTAGGGATCTATCTTGTAACTCTAACCTGGAATCTGGGTCTTATCTGCCTCATCAGAATGGATTCCCACCTCCACATACCTATGTACTTTTTTTTCAGTTTCTTGTCTTTTATTGATATCTCTTACTCGTCTTCTGTCAGCCCAAGGATGCTTTCAGATTTCTTAAAGGTTGAAAAAACAATCTCCTTCATAGCCTGTGCCACCCAGTATTTTGTTGGGTCCTGGATGGCTCAGGCTGAGTGCTGCCTCTTGGCTGCCATGGCCTATGACAGATATGTTGCTATTGGTAGCCCCCTGCACTACTCAGCCATCATGGCTCCTGGCCTCTGTGAGAACATGATTGCTGGGGCTTTTGGGAGTGGTTTCCTTGGTAGCTTAGTTCAAACGGTCCCTTGCTTTCACCTCTACTACTGTGGGCCAAATGTGATTCATCATTTCTTCTGTGACCTTCCTCAGATTATTTCCTTGTCTTGCTCCAATCCCTTCACCAGCCAAATGATACTTTCTTTAGTAGCTATTCTTTTTGGGTTGGGTTCTTTGCTTGTTATCCTCTTATCCTATGGTTTCATAGCAGTTTCCATTCTGAAAATATCCTCCATCAAAGGTAGTGCTAAGGCGTTCAATACCTGTGCCTCCCACCTGGCAGTTGTGACACTCTTCTATGGCACAGGTCTCTCCGTGTACCTGCTTCCTAGCTCTGGCCACCCCAAGAAGCAGGACAAGGTCCTGTCAGTGTTCTATGTTGTCCTTATTCCCATGTTAAACCCTCTTATATATAGTTTGAGGAACAATGAGATCAAAGAAGCCCTCAGGAGAATGATAAAGAGGGAAACACATTTACCTCAGTAAGAATAATATTTGGGAGGAGGGGTGGGGTGGAGGGAGTGGGATGGATTGGGAACATGGGGTTAATAGATGCGGATTATTGCCTTTGGAATGGATAAGCAATGAGTTCCTGCTGTGTAGCACTAGGAACTACATCTAGTCACTTATGATGGAGCATGATAATGTGAGAAAAAAAACCTATACATATGTGTGTACCTGGGTTACCATGCTGTACAGTAGAAAATTGACAGATCACTCTAAACTAGCTATAAAGAAAAAAATAAAAATCATTATAAAAAAATAAAAATCTGTGAATGAAAAAAAAGAATAACATTTGGGTTGGTATTATTACCCGTATAAGGAAGACAGGGGTAAGAACATGCAAGAGACACTTTGTAGAACACAAGAATAGCGAGGTCTTCCTTGTTTTCTGGTGCCATGAATTTCTTTTTAATTTTATCGTCTGTCTGTCTGTCTATCTGTCTATCTATCATCTATCTATCTATCTATCTATCTATCTATCTATCATCTATGTTATAGTTAATGTACAATATTTTATACATTTCAGGTGTACAACATAATGACTCACAATTTTTAAACTTGTTATTCCATTTATAGTTATTGTAAAATTTTGCCTATATTCCCGTATTGGACAGTTTATTCTCATAGCTTATTTAATTTGCACTTAGTAGTTTGTATCGCTTAATCTCCTACCCTTATCATTCCCTTCCCCCTTCCCTCTCCCACTGGCAACAACTAATTTGTTCTCTATTTTGTGAGTCTGTTTCTGATCTCTTATATTCATTAGCTTGTTTTATTTTTAGGTTCTGCATTTAAGTGATATCATACACTATTTTCCTTCTCTATATGACCTATTTTCTTAGCATAGTCCCACTAAGTCCATTCATGTTGCTGCAAATGGAAAATTTTTATTCTTTTTTATGACTGAGTAGTATTACATTGCATGTGTGTGTGTGTATTCCCCCATTTTTTTTTGTCTTTTTGTCTTTTTGCTATTTCTTGGGCTGCTCCCGTGGCATATGGAGGTTCCCAGGCTAGGGGTCGAATCGGAGCTGTAGCCACTGGCCTACGCCAGAGCCACAGCAACGCGGGATCCGAGCCGCATCTGCAACCTACACCACAGCTCACGGCAATGCCGGATCGTAAACCCACCGAGAAAGGGCAGGGACCGAACCTGCAACCTCATGGTTCCTAGTCGGATTCGTTAACCACTGTGCCACAATGGGAACTCCACTCCCCCATTCTTTATCCATTCTTCTCTCTTTTTTGGGGGGGGGCACTACAGTGGCATGTGGAAGTTCCCAGGCCAGGGATCGATTCCATGCCACAGTAGTGACCCAAGACACAGTAGTGATAATGCCAGGTCCTTAACCACTGAGCCACAAGGGAACTCCACATCCACTCACCCTTGATGGACACGTAGGTTGCTTTCATATCTTGGCAATTGTAAATATCACTGCTATGAACATTGAGACTCATGTATCTTTTCTATTTAGCGCTTTCATTTTTTTTCAGATATAAGCTCATGGGTAGAATGGCTGGATCATATGGTATTTCTATATATGGTTTTTTGAAAACTCTTCAACTCTTTCCATACTGGCTACTAGCATCATTATGTTTAACTGCCACCACCAAGTGATCTGTCTGAGGCAGTGCCAGCTGCATTGAATTCAGTTTAAAAAGTCTGTTTCCCTGATTAGACCCAGGTAGACAAAACCCTGTATTTTGATAACAGAGATTCTGATAGATGTTACATATAGTGAAATGACAAGAACCCAGGAAGCCATACACACTAGGCTTTTCTTCACTGATTTTTCTTTATAAAATTAGGTGTTTATTTATACATCAATAAACTAAAAATAAAAAGAAATAAAAAATTAAATATGTGAGAATTAAAAATAGTTTAAAAATGAGCACTTCCTAATCTTAATTTTGAACAGAGATTGTGTGTGTGTGTGTTTGTGTGTGTTTGAGAGAGAGACAGACATACACACAGAACAAGAGAGCAGGAGAGAGAGAGACACAGAGAGACAGAGAGAGAGAGATGGGGGAGAGGAAAAAAAGAAAGCAAAGGAGATGCCAGGAGATGATGGGAGTGGAGAGGGACAAAGGTAGGTCTAGCTTTATTACCAAATAACCTTGTCCCCTAACTTGTCCTCTGAGCCTTTTTTGTGAAGTGTATTGTGAAAAAGAGAAGGGAGAGAGGAATGGTAGAAAGAAAAGACACCTTTAAGGCTCAGAGGATTAAAAAGAAGTCAAAGTCATCAATTGCTGGGCATATGTTGGACTGGTTGCAGCATGCTCTCTGGTAGCTTCCCTGAGACCAGGAAAGACCTCAGAAATAAAGGCTTTTGTTGTGTGTCTAGTGGAGTTGGACATGAACTCCAGTGATATGCATCCCTCGGAGGATCCAGGACTTAAGTTTGACCAGGGAGCAATAGAGCCACCTGACATGGAGTTACCATGGAAACTCAGAGTCCAATCAAGAAAATTTTAAAAAGAGGTTTCTTTTTTCAGACAGAAGATTATGGGCTAAGTTTCAAACATATCATATTAGTGTTTATACTACATTTTATATTTCATAGAGTTACACTGCAAAGATGTGACTTCTTTCTATTAACGTACGGGGTTTGCAGGTTCGAATTACCCCTTTTATAGTTAGAATTTTTAGACATATTGAAATCTGCCATATTCTTCTTAGTGTAGCAACAGTTCATCTTTAATTTCACAAAATGCGGTTTGTGGAACTAAATGGTTCTTTCTAACTGACCAGAAACATATCCTCTACCGCATGTCTGTGAAGCACCAATTCTATGTTTTGGTCTGATATCTGCAACACTGTTTTAAGAATCTTTTCCGTTTTACAGATTAAATTATTATAGTTTTTTACCAGAGGAACATGTAAGTACCAGCCTATTAGCAGGAGTT
This sequence comes from Sus scrofa, assembly GCF_054392235.1. Classification (NCBI taxonomy): domain Eukaryota; kingdom Metazoa; phylum Chordata; class Mammalia; order Artiodactyla; family Suidae; genus Sus; species Sus scrofa. The sequence goes on from NC_139384.1 coordinate 12,094,411, forward strand.
AAATCATGTAATTCACTCATTGTCCACACACACTTGTTTCTCCCTGGCAGTAAGATTAGCTGAAGTTGATCCAATCAAGAATGAGACCTTCCTGAAACACCCCAATATCCATAGTAATGGCAAGGTACCTGATCTCAATTTAAAAAGGACTAAAAATTGACAAACAATTCTTGGAATGATCTTAGACATTTTAAATGAAGAATTAGTAATGCTGCAGAATATGTTGGATTGAACTCCAATTCAGAACACATAAATTACACTTGGTATTAATAGAAGGCAAAGTGTGTATATTCTGACAATAGCTTAAAAAGGGATCTGAAATTCAATGCCCTTGTCGGTCCTATTTTATAGGTGACAATACCAAGGTTTAGAGAAGTGCATTTGGTCAAGATCATAGAATCCTCAAGTGGAAGAGATGCTACTCAATCCAGATTTTCTGACACGAAAGTGTGTGGTTGTAACCACAATTGTGGCCTTCTCATGAATAGTTTTACTGTAGTCCTTATTGCCTTGATTTGTTCACGTAGCATAGGAAGAAATGCCATGTTTGCCTCATGGCTGCAGTGATGATTGATTTAGGTCAGGTATTTAAGAAGATATGTGTACGGAAATGGAATGCTACTCAGTCATAAAAAGAACAAAATAATGCCACTTGCAACAACATGGATGGAACAAGAGACTCTCGTCCTAAGTGAAGTAAGTTAGAAAGAGCAAGACACACTATGATATCACTTATATCTCAATCTAGTATATGGCACAAATGAATCTTTCCACAGAAAAGAAACTCATGGGCTTGGAGAACAGACTTGTGGTTGCCAAGGGGGAGGGGGAGGGAGTGGGATGAACTGGGAGCTTGGGGTTCATAGATGCAAACTATTGCATTTGGAGTGGACAAGCAATATGATCCTGCTGTATAGCATAGTGAACTATATCTAGTCACTTGTGAAGGAACATGATGGAGGATATGTGAGAAAAAGAATATGTGTGCATGTGTGAGACTGGGTCACTTTGCTATATGGTAGAAAACAGACAGAACACTGTAAACCAACTATAATGGAAAAAATAAAAATCATTAAAACATTAAAAAAGGAGATATGTGTATGGATATATATAAATGAAGGTGCTTTGTAAGCAGGGTGTGTCCACATATCTGATTTAGTATATTCACACTATCACCAGCTAGCTGTGTCATCTTGGGCAAGTCTCTGTTTAAGTCCACTGACCTCAGGTCTCCACCTGGAAATTGAAGGTATTGGCCTAGGTGATCACTATGTCCCTTCCAGCTCAAATGACTCCCAGGGTGTTAAAGGAAAAGCTCTAATTATGAGACCTTGATAGGACCACAGGGGAGTAGAGAACTGAATCAGGAGGGACATGGCAAAGTGGGACATGAAATTAGAAGGGACAAAATCTCCATGACAACCCTGACTCCAGAGAGCAAGTACCTGGAGAGCGTTCTTGCCCAACTGTTTTTTTCCGTTCACTCTGCCCTTGATGACACATAGAAGAGGCTCTCATGTGGGCATCTCTCTGGCTGAGTGGACAGCCAAGTCCATGGTCCAAAGTCTCCATACTGAAGTGCAGCATGCCCACCTGGAAAATCTCTTTTCAAAAGACATCCACAATTTTACCCTTTGTCAAGAACTCTGCCTTCCTGGGCCCTGAGTCAAGGTGAGGGGGCAAGATTCATAGAGATAGTGGATTCTGTGCTATCTCTGTAGCCATGTGATTCTTCCAGCTGGAATTTCATGGAGCCAGGTTTGTCATCCTCAGTCTCTTTCTCCTTCTTCCACTATCCCTTCTCCCTTATGTCCACACCCTCCACTTCGGGCTCTTCCTGGAGTTTTCTGTCTCCCACTTTCCTGGAAAATATGAATCTGTGACCTGAAATGTCAGGTGTCACTCTGGAGTGAGGTTCACATGTTGACGTCTGGTTCTGCAGTGTCTTGGGGATGTAATCTTGACCTCTGCAGCCTTCTGTTTTCCACCTGTAAAATGGGGGTAAGGAATCATTTAGAATCGAAGGACATGTCTGTATAGCTTAATGTATGGTAAAAGCTAACTGAATGTTAAGATAAAGAATGTACTGAATTTCAGGAGAATAAACCAAATTGTGCTTATTTACACTGTTCATCTTTATTCAACCCAAGGACACTTATAATTCAATATGTTTAGTTGCAGATCTGTTTTTATGTACTAATCATTAATCTGATTTTCATTTAAACATACAGCTTTGATTCATAATTTCTGTACAGCTAAGTCAAGCAGGTTGCTGATAAAGATATGAACAAATATGTAGAATTTCATTGACCTCTTAAAGAAATTATCTTTGGAGAACGTGGGTGTCTGGAGACTATAGGGTGGGTAACACAGATATCAGAGAAGCCCCCTTCTGAGCCCAGGTAGTGTTGGTCTAACCGTCCCTTTAAATCTTCTTTTACCTAATATTGTTTATTTTCATCCAGCAACATTCCTGGCTTCCTTGAGCTGCTTTTGTGCCCTGCACGACCTCACAAGTGACCATGTCCTTAGTAGGTCCGATTTGGAAAAGGTTTTGCTAAGGTCTTTCGGTCATTGAGTCCCTGAAACACCACCCCCCTGTGTGGTAGTAAATCTTTGTTTTTTAGGAATGCAGCTGTGGCATATGGAACATCCTGGTCTAGGGCATTGGAGCTGCAGATGTCAGCCTACACCACAGCAATGGCATGTCTGTGACATACACTGCAGCTCTTGGCAACACAGGATCCTTAGCCACTGAGAAGGGCCAAGGATCGAACCCACATCCTCATGGATACCCACATCCTCATGGGTGTGTTATCACTGAGTCTCAGCAGGAACTCCGAGGTGGTAAATCCTATTACGCCTATTGATAAATGAGGCAACGAAGGCACAGAAATGTGAATAACTTGCTAAGGGTCACAGAGCCAGGAGGTAGAAGTCAGGAAGCTTAATGCCTCCAGCTGTGTTCTCTTTCTCAGGATTATTTAGTCTGTTTAGGGTATTTGTGATTCCATGACAATATTTGGATTGTTTAATCTGACAGGTTTTGAGTGGAGTCTTTAAGACTGTCTATATTAAAAAATCATATCATCTGCAAGCAGGAGAAATTTCAATTCTGATGCCATCTATCCCTTCCTTCCTTCCTTCCTTCCTTCCTTCCTTCCTTCCTTCCTTCTTGCTGGATTGGTCTGGCTTGGACTTCTAGTACAATGTTGTGTAGGAATGTGCACAGTGGTCACCCTTGTCTTATCTCCTGTCTTAGGAAGAAAAGCTTTCAATCATTTACCACTGAGTGTGGTGTTAGATGCAGGCATGTTCTCATGGCCTTTACTATGCTGAGGTAAATTCCTCCTACCTCACTTGTTGAGAGTTTTGATCATGATTGCAAGTTGAATTTGTCCAAAGCTTTTAGTGCATTTATTGAGAGGATTTTATGATTTTCTATATTTCATTCTCTTGATGTAATGTGTCACATTTATTGCTTTGTGTATGTTGACCCATTCTTGCATCCCAAGAACGAACCCTACCTGGTCATGGTATGATCCTTTGTATGTGCTGCTGAATTTTGTTTGCTAGTATTTCATTGAGACTTTAAAAATCTGTAGTAACCAAGGATAATGACCCGTAGTTTTCTTCCCTGGTAGTGTCCTTAGCTTGCTTTGCCATCAAAGTAATATTGGCTTTGTAAAATGCCTTTGGAAAGGTTCCTTTCTCTTCAGTTTTTTTGGAAGAGTTTGAAAAGGATTGGCATTAATTCTTCCTTAAATGTTGGGTGCAATTTACGATGAAGCCTTCTTGTCCAGGGCTTTTCTTTGTGGGGAGGTTTCTGATTACTGATTCAGTCTCCTTGCTAGTTATTGTTCTGTTCAGACTTTCTGTTCTGTGTTTTTTTTTTTTTTTTCTGATTCAGTTTTCCTAGGTTGTATGTGTCTAGAAATGTATCTGCTTCTTCTGTGCTGTGCAATGTGATGGAAAAACTTGGGCACTGAGGGGCCACTCTGGTGGAGCCCTGAAGCAGCAGAGGGGAGGGGCAGTGAGGTCAGAGTGTAGCTGCTCCTCTATTCTTTTCATGTGGTCCTTCGTGGACTCTGTGGTCCAGGGGGGATGCTCTACCTTCATCCTTTGTTTTAGAATTTTAACATTCTTATCTTGCCTATGAATAGTTACTAGTTTTTTTTTTTTAATTTTCTGGTGAGGAGGACTGAATTCAGGAATAATCTATCTTGCTATATTGATTATGACAGTGAGAACTTAAAATCCACGCTCTTAACCCTTAACCAGAGTTTGATGCTGCTTCCTAAAATGAAAAATTCCTGCAATTAGGACAAAAGTTGGGGCCAGTAGTGATTTGTACTGGCTTCCCTTTGGGATATTTTTATGAAGTCTTCCCTAAGAAGATGTTTTTCATAACTTATTGGGGCAGACAGTCTGTGTCCCTCCAAAATACTATCAGGATTCGAAATCACGGTGTAAATTCCTAGGCCACGTAGGAGCTGTTTGATTGAATATATTTTCAAAACTCTTGGTAAGGTATAATGAACAGTGCAATTTTTCTTATGAGTAAAAGAAGAGAATATAAGACTATATCTAGATGGTCATTTGGGAGAGAAGAGCTCTTTCAAAATTATTGTGAAATGATGCTACTTATGCAGTACTTTTATAATGCAGCAGTTATCCCCTGAATTATCAGAGGTCATTAAAAACCTCTTAATTATTTAATATTATCATATATTTGAGGTATAATGTGCCAATTTCTGCTGTAAAGCACAGTGACTCTGTCATATGTATGTATGTATATATGTATATACACACTCTTTTTTGAAACCTATAATTTTAATCAATGATAGTCTTTTACATGATAATCACGGAATTCATATTGCTTTCTTAAAACTTTTCAGTCAAACTTTAAAATCTCTTTATAAATGATCATGAGACCTCATGAAATAACGGAGAAGGTTCTTGCTGACAATTCAAGATGAAAACCTGAGGTCTTGACCTGAAGACAGTGAAGCATTTTCTTCTTTTCCAGTTCTCCATGGAGGGAATGCATGGTATGTATTAGCTTTGTAAAGTTACCCTTTCACCTGAGTCAGCAGTGCATTCTCTTGTCTCTTTTCTGACTTCAGGAGTACAAAGCCAATGACAAGGGGAGACAATACTACGAATATCACCGATTTTGTCCTCTTGGGATTCTCAGATTTTCCCCATATCAGAGCAGCCCTCTTTGTGGTGTTCCTGGTGATATATATTTTGACTCTGACTTGGAATCTGTGTCTCATTGTCTTGATAAGGCTGGATTCCCACCTCCACACACCCATGTACTTCTTCCTCAGTAATCTGTCCTTTATAGACATCTGCTATGTGAGCTCTACAGCCCCCAAGATGCTCTACGACTTCTTCCAGGCAAAGCCAACTATCACCGTTGTGGGTTGTGCCATTCAATACTTTGTGTTTTCAACCATGGGACTGAGCGAGTGTGGTCTCATGACAGTCATGGCTTATGACCGCTATGCTGCCATTTGTAACCCACTCCTCTATTCATCAATCATGTCACCCTCTCTCTGTGGTCGGATGGTGCTGGGGTCCTATATGGCTGGACTCTCTGCTACTCTGTCCCAAGTGTGTGCCGTGCTTCAGCTCCACTTCTGTGGGCCTAATGTCATCCACCACTTCTTCTGTGACATGCCCTTGATGTTAGGTCTTTCCTGCTCTGACACGTTCTTTGTTCAAGTCTTGACTGCTATATTTACAGTGATCTTTGGGATAATAAATGCCCTGGTTATCATGATGTCCTATGTCTACGTTGTCATCTCCATCATGAAGATCACTTCCGCAAAAGGCCGGTCCAAGGCTTTCAACACCTGTGCTTCTCACTTGACAGCAGTTACCCTCTTCTACACCTCAGGTATCTTTGTCTATTTAAGTTCCAGCTCTGGTGGGTCCTCTGGCCTTGACAGATTTGCCGCAGTGTTCTACACTGTGGTGATTCCCATGCTGAACCCTTTGATATACAGTCTGAGGAACAAAGACATCAAAGATGCCTTGAAGCGACTGAAAAAGAGGAAAGAGTGTTGCTGAGGTAACAGATTGTGATGTCTGACAGGTTTGTCCTGTTAGAATCACTTTACCACGCAATGATATTCACATGAGTGGAGAATGTCAAAATTCATACTGCCTTGGACAAAAAGGTTGAATTTGACACAGATAATATACGAAAATGGACCCACAGCGGAATCACAGTGCACAATCAAAATATCTTTCAGTCCTTGAGGCCCATTATTTTCATTCTATTTGTGATGTGGCTTCAACATTTACTCATCTGTCAGCAAGTGTTCATGAGTCATTACGATTTAGAACTTTGTTGCTTCCTTTTTACCCCAAAGATGACGTCTGTTCAATCTTAGATATGACCTTAAAGGAGAGCCACGTGACAGAAGTCCCAGGATTGTAGAAGACTTTCCTCCCAAATACTGTGATGCAGCATAACCTAGACATGACTGTGACCAATGTTCATTCTGTGTTTCTGACCAGAATGAGAATGAACCCAGAGAGGGAGTGTACCATTGGACAGAAACAAAGTGTTCAATTGGCCTGATCGTGCCTCCGGTGGAGGTTCCTCTGAGCTAGCCTACATTTGTGTTAAGGGCTCTTTCAGTGGTTATTGTCTGCTAAGTCTCTGGTCACCTCCGAATCTCCACCAGCTGCAGTCTGAGGAAGGAGGAGGAGGTGATCTGAATCATGACGAGGAATGGAATGATATATGCAGTCCCTTCAGGGGTATTTACTTACGAGTTCGCCGGTGTAATTTTTTGCATCTAGTGTCCAGTGGGGATTTCTGTTGGAGATGGTATCCAAATACCCATGTCACAGTCCCTGGTAATCTCTCATATTGTGGGATTCAAGCCTCGCTCCCATTAAATTTGGAATATTTACCGCTGGGGAACATACCCAACAGGAGCATCCTACCAAATTGCTTTGGCCCCTTCAAACATTAACATTTTCCATGTGATGAAATTTGTGTGAGAATTCATGGCCACATGGAGTTATTTCCTTATAGTCCATGTTGCAGAGAAAGAGCTAAGATGGAAAACTAATGCACTTTCCTTCCTAGAGAATGTGGCCAACGTTTTATGTCCTAGAAATTTACGGTGGTATGGGCGTTATATAATGGCTGGAGTAGAATGGTTAGAGATATTGGAATGCTGATGCTTTCCAGGTAACCTGAAGGGGTAGGAGAGGAAACAGACTGTGGGCTCAGCAGTGTTGTCAAGGCTCGCCAATTTTTGTCTTCAGAAAGAGGATGTAAATTTGTGGTCCTTGCTGTTTGGTTAAAAAACAGAGTAAGGTGTGTTCCTGACTGCTGAGTTTCCAGATTTCCCAACTTTGACCCACTGATTCAAGCATATTATTAGCTTACATATTACCCTTTGAGAGCCAGTGGATTCTTAGAGTTGTTTGGGGGTCTCAGTTTCAAGGTCACATGAATTATTCTGTTGAGCAACTGTAACTGGAGAGACATTTGAAGCCTTTTTCAAATTCTCCATGAGTTTGCACGGGGACACAGTTGAGAGAAGAGGAATTGTTGAACACCTGGGAGCGTGTGTGAGGGGTTAGTACCTGCCAAAGAAATAGTGCAATGGGAATGAAAGTCGTGTGCCCACCTCACCCCCACCCAGATATAGGTACATTTTCTTAAGCATTGCTCTTTAACAATGTGTGAGAACGTGTGTGTGTGTGTGTGTAAGAAGCTCTTTGCAGGAAGCGGCCCTCAGCAGGAAGCCCCTTTGTTTCATCCTTGTAGCAGAGATGTATTATAAGTAACCTTAAAGCAGGCCCCTTCCCGTTCTACTCATCTCAGGCCCAAGCACACCTTTCACATCTTTTGATCAAGCAATACCTTGCCTAGCTTGTAGTTTCTTTCCATAGATCAAAGAGGTAGAACTGAAGAAGAAGAACTTAGAAGATGATCAGATGTCTTCCTTAGCTTCCACATTGCAGCAATCTCACGAATCAGCTGTGCGAACGAGATCACATCTAAGGAAAGATCACAAGATGTTGACAAGCCTGAAGGTCAGGAGATGCATGCAGTGGGAGATGGTGAAGAGTCTGGTCTCTGGAGTTCCCTTGTGGTGCAGCAGTTTAAGGATCCAGTGTTGTCACTGCAGTGGCTTGGGTCGCTGCTGTGGTGAGGGTTCAATCCATGGCCAGGGAACGTCCACGTGCCACATGTGTGGCCCTCCCCTGAACCAAAGGAGTCTGATTCCCTATCTGAAGGATTAACTGAGATTACTTCCCTTTTTCCCTTTAAAACCTTTCATGGCCAAGCCAAATCTTCAGAGCTGGTTTTTGGACACACCCAAATCACCGTCTCCCTAAGATGGCTGGCATTTTGATTAAAAGCAGCTACCCTTGGAGTTCCCATCGTGGCTCAGCAGTTAATGAATTCGACTAGGAACCATGAGGTTGAGGGTTCAATCCCTGGCCTTGCTCAGTGGGTTAAGGGTCTGGCGTTGCCATGGCTCGGATCTGGCGTTGCTGGGGCTGTGGCGTAGGCTGGCGACTACAGCTACTATTAGACCCCTAGCCTGGGAACCTCCACATGCAATGGAACACTACTCAGCCATAAAAAGACCAAAATAGTGCCACTTGCAGCACCATGGATGGAACGAGAGACTCTCATCCTAAGTGAAGCAAGTCAGAAAGAGTAAGACAAATACCATATGATATCGCTTATATCTGGGATCTCATATACGACACGAATCTTTCCACAGAAAGGAAACTCATGGGCTTGGAGAATAGACTTGTGGTTGCCAAGGGGGAAGGGAAGGGAGTGGGATGGACTGGGAGCTTGGGGTTCATAGATGCAAACTACTGCATTTGGAGAGGACAAGGAATATGATCCTGCGGTATAGCATAGGAAACAATATTAGTCACCTGTGATGGAACATGATGGAAGAAAATGTGAGAAAAAGACAAAGAATATATATATATATATATATATATATATATATATATATATGAGCATGTGTGAGATTGGTTCAATTTGCTGTACAGTAGGAACTTGACGGAACACTGTAAACCAAGTATAATGGGAAAAAATAAAAATCAATAAAACATTAAAAAAGGAGATATGTGTATGGATATATCTAAAATGAAGGTGCCTTGTAAGCAGGGTGTGTCCACATATCTGATTTAGTATATTCACACTATTCCCAGCTAGCTCTTTCACCTTGGGCAAGTCTCTTTACTCCACTAAGTTCAGGTCCCCACCTGGAAATTGAAGGTATTGGCCGAGGTGATCACTATGTCCCTTCCAGCTCAAATGACTCTCAGGGTGTTAAAGGAAAAGCTCTAATTATCATATCTTGATAGGACCACAGGGGAAGTGGGGAACTGAATCAGGAGGGACATGGCAAAGTGGGACATGAAATTAGAAGGGACAAAATCTCCATGACAACCCTGACTCCAGAGAGCAAGTACCTGGAGAGTGTTCTTGCCCAACTGTTTTTCCGTTCACTCTGCCCTTGATGACACATAGAAGAGGCTCTCATGTGGGCATCTCTCTGGCTGAGTGGACAGCCAAGTCCATGGTCCAAAGTCTCCACACTGAAGTGCAGCATGCCCACCTGGAAAATCTGTTTGCAAAAGACATCCACAATTTTACCCTTTGTCAAGAACTCTGCCTTCCTGGGCCCTGAGTCAAGGTGAGAGGGCAAGATTCATAGAGATAGTGGATTCTGTGCTATCTCTGTAGCCATGTGATTCTTCCAGCTGGACCTTCATGGAGCCAGGTTTGTCGTCCTCAGTCTCTTTCTCCTTCTTCCACTATCCCTTCTCCCTTATGTCCACACCCTCCACTTCGGGCTCTTCCTGGAGTTTTCTGTCTCCCACTTTCCTGGAAACTATGAATCTGTGACCTGAAATGTCAGGTGTCACTCTGGAGTGAGGTTCATATGTTGACGTCTGGTTCTGCAGTGTCTTGGGGATGTAATCTTGACCTCTGCAGCCTTCTGTTTTCCACCTGTAAAATGGGGGTAAGTCATCATTTAGAATCGAAGGACATGTCTGTATAGCTTAATGTATGGTAAAAGCTAACTGAATGTTAAGATAAAGAATTTACTGAATTTCAGGAGAATAAACCAAATTGTGCTTATTTACACTGTTCATCTTTATTCAACCCAAGGACACTTAGAATTCAATATGTTTAGTTGCAGATCTGTTTTTATGTACTAATCATTCATCTGATTTCCATTTAAACATACAGCTTTGATTCATAATTTCTGTACAGCTAAGACACACAGGTTGCTGATAAAGATATGAACAAATATCATATATAATTCCATTGGCCCTTTACAGTAATCATCCTTAGAGAACGTGGGTGTTGCAGACTGTAGGGTGAGTGTCAGAGATATGAGAGAAGCCCCCTTCTGAGCCCAGGTAGTGTTGGTCTAACCGTCCCTTTAAATCTTCTTTTACCTAATATTTTTTATTTTCATCCAGCACCATTCCAGTCTTTCTTCAGCTGATTTTGTGCCCTGCACGACCTCACAAGTGACCATGTCCTTAGTAGGTCCGATTTGGAAAAGGTTTTGCTAAGGTCTTTAGGTCATTGAGTCCCTGAAACACCACCCCCCTGTGTGGTAGTAAATCTTTGTTTTTTCAGGACTGCAGTTGTGGCATATGGAACATCCTGGTCTAGGGCATTGGAGCTGCAGATGTCAGCCTACACCACAGCAATGGCATGTCTGTGACATACACTGCAGCTCTTGGCAACACAGGATCCTTAACCACTGAGAAGGGCCAAGGATCGAACCCACATCCTCGTGGATACCCACATCCTCATGGGTGTGTTATCACTGAGTCTCAGCAGGAACTCCGAGGTGGTAAATCCTATTACGCCTATTGATAAATGAGGCAACGAAGGCACAGAAATGTGAATAACTTGCTAAGGGTCACAGAGCCAGGAGGTAGAAGTCAGGAAGCTTAATGCCTCCAGCTGTGTTCTCTTTCTCAGGATTATTTCGTCTGTTTAGGGTATTTGTGATTCCATGACAATATTTGGATTGTTTAATCTGACAGGTTTTGAGTGGAGTCTTTAAGACTGTCTATATTAAAAAATCATATCATCTGCAAGCAGGAGAAATTTCAATTCTGATGCCATCTATCCCTCCCTTCCTTCCTTCCTTCCTTCCTTCCTTCCTTCCTTCCTTCCTTCCTTCCTTCTTGCTGGATTGGCCTGGCTTGGACTTCTAGTACAATGTTGTGTAGGAATGTGTGCAGTGGTCACCCTTGTCTTATTTCTGGTCTTCGGAGAAAAGCTTTCAATCATTTACCACTGAGTGTGGTGTTAGATGCAGGCATGTTCTCACGGCCTTTACTATGCTGAGGTAAATTCCTCCTACCTCACTTGTTGAGAGTTTTGATCATGATTGCAAGTTGAATTTGTCCAAAGCTTTTAGTGCATTTATTGAGAGGATTTTATGATTTTCTATATTTCATTCTCTTGATGTAATGTGTCACATTTATTGCTTTGCGTATGTTGACCCATTCTTGCATCCCAAGAACGAACCCTACCTGGTCATGGTATGATCCTTTGTACGTGCTGCTGAATTTTGTTTGCCAGTATTTCGTTGAGACTTTAAACTTCTCTAGCAACCAAGGATAATGACCCATAGTTTTCTTCCCTGGTAGTGTCCTTATTTGCTTTGCCGTCAAAGTAATATTGGCTTTGTAAAATGCCTTTGGAAAGGTTCCTTTCTCTTCAGTTTTTTTGGAAGAGTTTGAAAAGGATTGGCATTAATTCTTCCTTAAATGTTGGGTGCAATTTACGATGAAGCCTTCTTGTCCAGGGCTTTTCTTTGTGGGGAGGTTTCTGATTACTGATTCAGTCTCCATGCTAGTTATTGTTCTGTTCAGACTTTCTGTTCTGTTTTTTTTTTCTGATTCAGTTTTCCTAGGTTGTATGTGTCTAGAAATGTATCTGCTTCTTCTGTGCTGTCCAATCTGGTGGAAAACCTTGGGCACTGAGGGGCCACTCTGGTGGAGCCCTGAAGCAGCAGAGGGGAGGGGCAGTGAGGTCAGAGTGTAGCTGCTCCTCTATTCTTTTCATGTGGTCCTTCGTGGACTCTGTGGCCCAGGGGGGATGCTCTACCTTCATCCTTTGTTTTAGAATTTTAACATTGGTATCTTGCCTATGAATAGTTGCTAGAGTTTTTTTTTTTATTTTCTGGTGAGGAGGACTGAATTCAGAAATAGTCTATGTTGCTATATTGATTATGACACTCAGAACCTAAAATCTAAACTCTTAACCCTTAACCAGAGTTTGATGCTGCTTCGTAAAATGAAAAATTCCTGCAATTAGGACAAAAGTTGGGGCTAGTAGTGATTTGTACTGGCTTCCCTTTGCGATATTTTGTATGAAGTCTTCCCTAAGAAGACATTTTTCATAACATATTGGGGCAAACAGACTGTGCCCCTCCAAAATATTATCAGGATTCTAAATCTAGTTGTAATTTCCTAGGCCACGTAGGAGCTGTTTGATTGAATACATTTGCAGGAATCTTGAGAAGGTAGTATAAACAGAGTAATTTTTCTTATGAGTAAAAGAAGAGAATATAAGACTATATCTAGATGGTCATTTGGGAGAGAAGAGCTCTTTCAAAATTATTGTGAAATGATGCTACTTATGGAGTACTTTTATAATGCAGCAGTTATCCCCTGAATTATCAGAGGTCCTTAAAAAATCTCTTAATTATTTAATTTTATCATATCTATGAGGTATAATGTTGTGCCAATTTCTGCTGTACAGCACAGTGACTCAGTCATATGTATATATACACTCTTTTTTGAAACCTATAATTTTAATCAATGATGTAGTCTTTTATATAATAATCACAGAATTCATAATGCTTTCTTCAAACTTTTCAGTCAAACTTTAAAATCTCTTTATAAATGATCATGAGACCTCATGAAATAACGGAGAACCCGAAGCACTGAGAAGGTTCTTGCTGACAATTCAAGATGAAAACCTGAGGTCTTGACCTGAAGACCGTGAAGCATTTTCTTCTTTTCCAGTTCTCCATGGAGGGAATGCATGGTATGTATTAGCTTTGTAAAGTTACCCTTTCACCTGAGTCAGCAGTGCATTCTCTTGTCTCTTTTCCGACTTCAGGAGTACAAAGCCAATGACCAGGGGAGAAAATACTACGAATATCACCGATTTTGTCCTCTTGGGATTCTCAGATTTTCCCCACATCAGAGCAGCCCTCTTTGTGGTGTTCCTGGTGATATATATTTTGACTCTGACTTGGAATCTGTGTCTCATTGTCCTGATAAGGATGGATTCCCATCTCCACATGCCCATGTACTTCTTCCTCAGTAATCTGTCCTTTATAGACATCTGCTATGTGAGCTCTACAGCCCCCAAGATGCTCTACGACTTCTTCCAGGCAAAGCCAACTATCACCGTTGTGGGTTGTGCCATTCAATACTTTGTGTGTTCAACCATGGGACTGAGCGAGTGTTGTCTCATGACAGTCATGGCTTATGACCGCTATGCTGCCATTTGTAACCCACTCCTCTATTCATCAACCATGTCACCCTCTCTCTGTGGTCGGATGGTGCTGGGGTCCTATATGGCTGGACTCTCTGCTTCTCTGTCCCAAGTGTGTGCCATGCTTCAGCTCCACTTCTGTGGGCCTAATGTCATCCACCACTTCTTCTGTGACATGCCTCAGCTATTGGTTCTTTCCTGCTCTGACACGTTCTTCTTACAACTCTTGACTCTTGTATTAACAGTGATCTTTGGGATACTAAATGCCCTGGTTATCATGATGTCCTATGTCTACATTGTCATCTCTGTCACGAAGGTCACTTCCGCAAAAGGCTGGTCCAAGGCTTTCAACACCTGTGCTTCTCACTTGACAGCAGTTACCCTCTTCTACACCTCAATTATCTTTGTCTATTTGAGTTCCAGCTCTGGTGGTTCCTCTGGCCTTGACAGATTTGCCGCAGTCTTCTACACTGTGGTGATTCCTATGTTGAACCCTTTGATATACAGTCTGAGGAACAAAGACATCAAAGATGCCTGGAAGAGACTGAAAAAGAGGAAAGAGTGTTGCTGAGGTAACAGATTGTGATGTCTGACAGGTTTGTCCTGCTAGAACCACTTTACCATGCAATGATATTCATATGAGTGGAGAATATCAAAATTCACACTGCCTTGGAGAAAAAGTTTGAATTTGACACAGATAATATACCAAAATGGACCCACAGCGGAATCACAGTGCACAATCAAAACATCTTTCAGTCCTTGAGGCCCATTATTTTCATTCTATTTGTGGTGTGGCTTCAACATTTACTCATCTGTCAGCAAGTGTTCATGAGTCATTACGATTTAGAACTTTGTTGCTTCCTTTTTACCCCCAAGATGACGTCTGTTCAATCTTAGATATGACCTTAAAGAGAGCCACGTGACAGAAGTCCCAGGATTGTAGAAGACTTTCCTCCCAAATACTGTGATGCAGCATAACCTAGACATGACTGTGACCAATGTTCATTCTGTGTTTCTGACCAGAAAGAGAATGAACCCAGAGAGGGAGTGTACCATTGGACAGAAACAAAGTGTTCAATTGGCCTGATCGTGCCTCCAGTGGAGGTTCCTCTGAGATAGCCTACATTTGTGTTAAGGGCTCTTTCAGTGGTTATTGTCTGCTAAGTCTCTGGTCACCTCCGAATCTCCACCAGCTGCAGTCTGAGGAAGGAGGAGGAGGTGATCTGAATCATGACGAGGAATGGAATGATATATGCAGTCCCTTCAGGGGTATTTACTTATGAGTTCGCCGGTGTAATTTTTTGCCTCTAGTGTCCCGTGGGGATTTCTGTTGGAGATGGTATCCAAATACCCATGTCACAGTCCCTGGTAATCTCTCATGTTGTGGGATTCAAGCCTCGCTCCCATTAAATTTGGAATATTTACCGCTGGGGAACATACCCAACAGGAGCATCCTACCAAATTGCTTTGGCCCCTTCAAACATTAACATTTTTCATGTGATGAAATTTGCATGAGAATTCATGACCACATGGAGTTCTTTACTTATAGTCCATGTTGCAGAGAAAGAGCTAAGATGGAAAACGAATGCACTTTCCTTCCTAGAGAATGTGGCCAATGTTTTATGTCCTAGAAATTGACGGTGGTATGGGCGTTATATAATGGCTTGAGTAGAATGGTTAGAGATATTGGAATGCTGATACTTTCCAGGTAACCTGAAGGGGTAGGAGAGGAAACAGACTGTGGGCTCAGCAGTGTTGTCAAGGCTCGCCAATTTTTGTCTTCAGAAAGAGGATGTAAATTTGTGGTCCTTGCTGTTTGGTTAAAAAACAGAGTAAGGTGTGTTCCTGACTGCTGAGTTTCCAGATTTCCCAACTTTGACCCACTGATTCAAGCATATTATTAGCTTACATATTACCCTTTGAGAGCCATTGGATTCTTAGAGTTGTTTGGGGGTCTCAGTTTCAAGGTCACATGAATTATTCTGTTGAGCAACTGTAACTGGAGAGACATTTGAAGCCTTTTTCAAATTCTCCATGAGTTTGCACGGGGACACAGTTGAGAGAAGAGGAATTGTTGAACACCTGGGAGCGTGTGTGAGGGGTTAGTACCTGCCAAAGAAATAGTGCAATGTGAATGAAAGTCGTGTGCCCACCTCACCCCCACCCAGGTATAGGTACATTTTCTTAAGCATTGCTCTTTAACAATGTGTGAGAATGTGTGTGTGTGTGTGTGTGTGTGTGTGTGTGTGTGTGTGTGTGTAAGAAGCTCTTTGCAGGAAGCGGCCCTCAGCAGGAAGCCCCTTTGTTTCATCCTTGTAGCAGAGATGTATTATAAGTAACCTTAAAGCAGGCCCCTTCCCGTTCTACTCATCTCAGGCCCAAGCACACCTTTCACATCTTTTGATCAAGCAATACCTTGCCTAGCCTGTAGTTTCTTTCCATAGATCAAAGAGGTAGAACTGAAGAAGAAGAACTTAGAAGATGATCAGATCCCTTCCTTAGCTTCCACACTGCAGCAACCTCATGAATCAGCTGTGCGAACGAGATCATATCTAAGGAAAGATCACAAGATGTTGACAAGCCTGAAGGTCAGGAGATGCATGCAGTGGGAGATGGTGAGGAGACTGGTCTCTGGAGTTCCCTTGTGGTGCAGCAGTTTAAGGATCCAGTGTTGTCACTGCAGTGGCTTGGGTCGCTGCTGTGGTGAGGGTTCAATCCATGGCCAGGGAACGTCCACGTGCCACATGTGTGGCCCTCCCCTGAACCAAAGGAGTCTGATTCCGTATCTGAAGGATTAACTGAGATTACCTCCCTTTTTCCCTTTAAAACCTTTCATGGCCAAGCAGAGTCTACAGATCTGGTTTTTGGACACACCCAAATCACCATCTCCCTAAGATGGCTGGCATTCTGTATAAAAGCAGCTACCCTTGGAGTTCCCATCTTTGCTCAGTGGTTAATGAATTTGACTAGGAACCATGAGGTTGAGGGTTCAATCCCTGGCCTTGCTCAGTGTGTTAAGGGTCTGGCATTGCCACGGCTCAGATCTGGTGCTGCTGGGGCTGTGCTGTAGGCCGGCGACTACAGCTCCTATTAGACCCCTAGCCTGGGAACCTCTACATGCCATGGTGTGGCCCTGGAGAAGCCAACAACAACAACAACAGAAAGAGCAGCTATCCCTGCAGCGGGGAGCCAGACCCGATTTTGGCAACATCAGAAATCTGTTTCTAACAGGCGCCGAGTGCTTCAGTTGAAGAGAAGCCTCTGCCGTGTTTTTATAACACCATCTAGTTTGTGATAACTCCTATGCTATGCATTAGACCTCCAGAGCTTATTCATCTTCTAATTGCAAGTTTGTACCCTTTAACCTCATCGCCACATGTCTCAACCTTCAAGGTTGAGATTAGGGGAAATGTTCAGAGGGTTAGAAAGACGTCAAAGTCATCAATTCTTGGGCATACGTTGGACTGGTTGGAGCATGCTCTCTGGTAGCTTCCCAGAGACCAGGCAAGCCCTCGGAAATAAAGGCTCTTGTGGTGTGTCTCGTGGGGTTGGGCCTGAACTCCAGTGATCTGCATCCCTCAGAGGATCCAGGACTTAAGTCTGACCAGGAGGAATAGAGCCACCTGACATGGAATTACCATGGAATCCCAGAGTTCAATCAAGAGAGTTAAAAAAAGAGTTTTAAAGAGAGCTTTCTTTTTTCTTCAGATAGGATATTATGGACTAGATTTCATACATATCATATTGGTATTTATACTACATTTTGTATTTCATAGAGTTACATTGCAAAGATGTGACTTCTTTCTATTAGCATATGGGGTTGGCAGGTTCATATTATCCCTTTTACAGATAGAACTTTTAGGCATATTGATGTCTGCCATATTCTTCTTCGTGTAGCAATAGCTCGTCCTCAATTTCACAAAATGTGATTTGTGGAACTAAATGTTTTTTTCGAACTGACCAGAAACATATCCTCTATGGCTTGCCTGTGAAGCACCACTTCTATGTTTTGGTCTGATATCTGCAACACTATTTTAAGAATCTTTTCCGTTTAACAGATGAAAGTATTAGAGTTTTCATCAGAAGAACATGTAAGTACTAGCCTATTAGCCGGAGTTAAATCATGTAATTCACTCATTGTCCACACACACTTGTTTCTCCCTGGCAGTAAGGTTAGCTGAGGTTGATCCAATCAAGAATGAGACGTTCCTGAAACACCTCAATATCCATAGTAATGGCGGGGTACCTGAGCCCAATTTAAAAAGGACCCCCCAAAATGACAATTTTTGGAATGATCTTAGACATTTTAAATGAAGAATTAGTAATGCTGCAGAATATGTTGGATTGAACTCCAATTCAGAACACATAAATTACACCTGGTATTAATAGAAGGCAAGGCGTGGACTGCATATTCTGACAATAGCCTAAAAAGGGATCTGAAATTCAACCCCATTATTGGTCCTATTTTATAGGTGACAATACCAAGGTTTAGAGAAGTGCATTTGGTCAAGCTCAGAATCCTCAAGTGGAAGAGATACTATTCAATCCAGTTTTTCTAACACAAAAGCACATGGATATAAGCACAATAAATTGTGGCCTTCTCGTGAATAGTTTCACTGTAGTCCTTATTGCCTTGATTTGTTCACGTAGCATAGGAAGTAATGCCATGTTTGCCTCGTGGCTGCAGTGATGATTGATTTAGGTCAGGTATTTAAGAAGATACATGTATGGCAATGGAACACTACTCAGCCATAAAAAGACCAAAATAGTGCCACTTGCAGCACCATGGATGGAACGAGAGACTCTCATCCTAAGTGAAGCAAGTCAGAAAGAGCAAGAAAATTACCATATGATATCGCTTATATCTGGGATCTCATATATGACACAAATGAATCTTTCCACAGAAAGGAAACTCATGGACTTGGAGACCAGACTTGTGGTTGCCAAGGGGGAAGGGAAAGGAGTGGGATGGACTGAGAGCTTGGGGTTCATAGATGCAAACTGCTGCATTTGGAGAGGAGAAGCAATATGATCCTGCTGTATAGCATAGGAAACTATACTAGTCACCTGTGATGGAACATGATGGAAGAAAATGTGAGAAAAAGAACATATATGAGCATGTGTGTGAGATTGGTTCACTTTGCTGTACAGTAGGAACTTGACAGAAGACTGTAAGCCAAGTATAATGGGAAAAAATAAAAATCAATAAAACATTAAAAAAGGAGATATGTGTATGGATATATCTAAAATGAAGGTGCCTTGTAAGCAGGGTGTGTCCACATATCTGATTTAGTATATTCACACTCTCACCAGCTAGCTGTTTCATCTTGGGCAAGTCTCTTAACTCCACTGGCTTTAGGTCTCCACCTGGAAATTGAAGGTATTGGCCTAGGTGATCACTATGTCCCTTCCAGCTCAATTGACTCCCAGGGTGTTAAAGGAAAAGCTCTAATTATGAGACCTTGATAGGACCACAGGGGAAGTGGGGAAGTGAATCAGGAGGGACATGGCAAAGTGGGACATGAAATTAGAAGGGACAAAATCTCCCTTCATGACAACGCTGACTCCAGAGAGCAAGTACCTGGAGAGTATTCTTGCCCAACTGTCTTTTTCCGTTCACTCTGCCCTTGATGACACATAGAAGAGGCTCTCATGTGGGCATCTCTCTGGCTGAGTGGACAGCCAAGTCCATGGTCCAAAGTCTCCATACTGAAGTGCAGCATGCCCACCTGGAAAATCTCTTTGCAAAAGACATCCACAATTTTACCCTTTGTCAAGAACTCTGCCTTCCTGGGCCCCGAGTCAAGGTGAGAGGGCAAGATTCATAGAGATAGTGGATTCTGTGCTATCTCTATAGCCATGTGATTCTTCCAGCTGGACCTTCATGGAGCCAGGTTTCTCATCCTCAGTCTCTTTCTCCTTCTTCCACTATCCCTTCTCCCTTATGTCCACACCCTCCACTTTGGGCTCTTCCTGGAGTTTTCTGTCTCCCACTTTCCTGGAAACTATGAATCTGTGACCTGAAATGTCAGGTGTCACTCTGGAGTGAGGTTCACATGTTGACTTCTGGTTCTGCAGTGTCTTGGGTATGTAATCTTGACCTGTGCAGCCTTCTGTTTTCCACCTGTAAAATGGGGGTAAGTCATTATTTAGAATCGAAGGACATGTCTGTATAGCTTAATGTATGGTGAAAGCTAACTGAATGTTAAGATTAAGAATGTACTGAATTTCAGGAGAATAAACCAAATCATGCTTATTTACACTGTTCATCTTTATTCATCCCAAGGACACTTAGAATTCAATATGTTTAGTTGCAGATCTGTTTTTATGTACTAATCATTCATCTGATTTCCATTTAAACATACAGCTTTGATTCATAATTTCTGTACAGCTAAGCCATGCAGGTTGCTGATAAAGGTATGAACAAATATGTAGAATTTCATTGACCTCTTAAAGAAATTATCTTTGGAGAACGTGGGTGTCTGGAGACTCGAAGGTGGGTGTCAGAGATATCAGAGATGCCCCCGTCCGAGCTCAGGTAGTGTTGGTCTAAGTGTCCCTTTAAATCTTATTTTGCTTAACATTGTTAGTCTTCATCCAGCAACTTTTATGTTTTTCCTGACCTGATTTTGTGTTCCGCACAACATCACAAGTGACCATGTCCTTAGTAGGTCCGATTTGGAAAAGGTTTGGATAAGCTCTTTAGGTCATTGATTCCCTGAAATGTCACGCCCCATGTGGTGGTAAATCTTTGTTTTTTAGGAATGCAGTTGTGGCATATGGAAAATCCTGAGCTAGGGCATCAGAGTTGTAGCTATCAGCCTACAGCACAGCAATGGCATGTCTGTGACATACACTGCAGCTCTTGGCAACACAGGATCCTTAACCACTGAGAAGGGCCAAGGATCAAACCCACATCCTCATGGATACCCACATCCTCATGGGTGTGTTATCACTGAGTCTCAACAGGAACTCCGAGGTGGTAAATCTTATTAGCCCTATTGATAAATGAGGCAACGAAGGCACAGAAATGTGAGTAACTTGCTAAGGGTCACAGAGCCAGGAGGTAGAAGTCAGGAAGCTTAATGCCTCCAGCTGTGTTCTCTTTCTCAGGATTATTTAGTCTGTTTAGGGTATTTGTGATTCCGTGACAATTTTTGGCTTGTTTAATCTGACAGGTTTTGAGTGGAGTCTTTAAGACTGTCTATATTAAAAAATCATATTGATTACAAGCAGGAGAAATTTCAATTCTGATGCCATCTCTCCCTTCCTTCCGTCCTTCCTTCCTTCCTTCCTTCCTTCCTTCCTTCCTTCCTTCCTTCCTTCCTTCTTGCCGGATTGGCCTGGCTTGGACTTCTAGTACAATGTTGTGTAGGAATGTGCACAGTGGTCACCCTTGTCTTATTTCTGGTCTTAGGAGAAAAGCTTTCAATCATTTACCACTGAGTGTGGTGTTAGATGCAGGCATGTTCTCACGGCCTTTACTATGTTGAGGTAAATTCCTCCTACCTCACTTGTTGAGAGTTTTGATCATGATTGCAAGTTGAATTTGTCCAAAGCTTTTAGTGCATTTATTGAGAGGATTTTATGATTTTTTACATTTCATTCTGTTGATGTAATGTGTCACATTTATTGCTTTGTGTATGTTGACCCATTCTTGCATCCCAAGAATGAACCCTACCTGGTCATGGTAGGATCCTTTGTATGTGCTGCTGAATTTTGTTTGCTAGTATTTCGTTGAGACTTTAAAAATCTGTAGTAACCAAGGATAATGACCCGTAGTTTTCTTCCCTGGTAGTGTCCTTATCTTGCTTTGCCGTCAAAGTAATATTGGCTTTGTAAAATGCCTTTGGAAAGGTTCCTTTCTCTTCAGTTTTTTGGGAAGAGTTTGAAAAGGATTGGCATTAATTCTTCCTTAAATGTTGGGTGCAATTTACGATGAAGCCTTCTTGTCCAGGGCTTTTCTTTGTGGGGAGGTTTCTGATTACTGATTCAGTCTCCTTGCTAGTTATTGTTCTGTTCAGACTTTCTGTTCTGTTTTTTTTTTTTTCTGATTCAGTTTTCCTAGGTTGTACATTTCTAGAAATGTATCTGCTTCTTCTGTGCTGTGCAATGTGGTGGAAAACCTTGGGCACTGAGGGGCCACTCTGGTGGGGTGCTGAAGCAGCAGAGGGGAGGGGCAGTGAGGTCAGAGTGTAGCTGCTCCTCTATTCTTTTCATGTGGTCCTTGGTGGTCTCTGTGGCCCAGGGGGGATGCTCTACCTTCATCCTTTGTTTTAGAATTTTAACATTGGTATCTTGCCTATGAATAGTTACTAGTTTTTTTTAAATTTTCTGGTGAGTTGGACAGAAGTCAGGAGAAATCTATGTTGCTATATTGATTATGACACTCTGAACTAAAAACCTAAGTGCTTAACCCTTAACCAGAGTTTGATGCTGCTTCCTAAAATGAAAAATTCCTGCCATTAGGACAAAAGGTGGGGCCAGTAGTGAGTCATACTCACTTCTCTTTGGGATATTTTGTATGAAGTCTTCCCTAAGAGGACTGTTTCTTAACTTAATGGGGCAGACAGACTGTGTCCCTCCAAAATATTATCAGGATTCTAAATCATGGTGTAATTTCCTAGGCCACGTAGGAGCTGTTTGATTGAATATATTTGCAAGAATCTTGAGAAGTTAGTATAAACAGAGTAATTTTTCTTATGAGTAAAAGAAGAGAATATAAGACTATATCTAGATGGTCATTTGGGAGGGAAGATCTCTTTCAAATTATTCTGCAATGATGCTATTTAAGAAAGAGTGTTTTAAAGCAGCAGATATACCTTGAATTTTCATTAAAAAACCTGTTCTTTTATTTTTTTACTTTTAACATAGAGTTGATTAATTATGTTGTGCGAATTTCTGCTGTACAGCAAAGTGACTCAGTCATACATATAGGCACATTCCATTTTCAACCTGTAATTTTAATCAGTGATACAGCCTTTTATGTAATAATCACAGAATTGATATTGCTTTCTTAAAACTTTTCAGTCAAACTTTAAACTATCTTTATAAATTATCATGAGACCTCATGACATAACTGAGAACCTGAAGCACTGAGAAGGTACATGCTGACATTTCAAGATGATAAGCTGAGATATTACCCCAAGACAGTGAAGTGCTTTCCCTTTTCCAGGGTTCAGTGGAGGAAAAATGTGGCATGCATTAGCATTGTAACACTACCATTTCACCTGAGTCAGCAATGCATTCTCTTGTCTCTTATCTGACTTCAGGAGTACAAAGCCAATGACCGGGGGAGACAATATTACAGATAACACCAATTTTGTCCTCTTGGGATTCTCAGATTTTCCCCACATCAGAGCAGCCCTCTTTGTGGTGTTCCTGGTGATATATATTTTGACTCTGACTTGGAATCTGTGTCTCATTGTCCTGATAAGGCTGGATTCCCACCTCCACACACCCATGTACTTCTTCCTCAGTAATCTGTCCTTTATAGACATCTGCTATGTGAGCTCTACAGCCCCCAAGATGCTCTACGACTTCTTCCAGGCAAAGCCAACTATCACCGTTGTGGGTTGTGCCATTCAATACTTTGTGTTTTCAACCATGGGACTGAGTGAGTCTTGTCTCATGACAGTCATGGCTTATGACCGCTATGCTGCCATTTGTAACCCACTCCTCTATTCATCAATCATGTCACCCTCTCTCTGTGGTCGGATGGTGCTGGGGTCCTATATGGCTGGACTCTCTGCTTCTCTGTCCGAATTGTGTGCGATGCTTCAGCTCCACTTCTGTGGGCCTAATGTCATCCACCACTTCTTCTGTGACATGCCCTTGATGTTAGGTCTTTCCTGCTCTGACACGTTCTTTGTTCGAGTCTTGACTTCTATATTTACAGTGATCTTTGGGATACTAAATGCCCTGGTTATCATGATGTCCTATGTCTACATTGTCATCTCCGTCATGAAGATCACTTCTGCTAAAGGCCGGTCCAAAGCTTTCAACACCTGTGCTTCTCACTTGACAGCAGTTACCCTCTTCTACACCTCAAGTATCTTTGTCTATTTGAGTTCCAGCTCTGGTGGTTCCTCTGGCCTTAATAGATTTGCCTCAGTCTTCTACACTGTGGTGATTCCCATGCTGAACCCTTTGATATACAGTCTGAGGAACAAAGACATCAAAGATGCCTTGAAGAGATTGCAAAAGGGGAAAGAGTGTTGCTGAGGTAACAGACTGTGATGTCTGACAGGATTGTCCTGTTAGAATCAGCTTACCACACAATAATATTCACATGAATGGAGAATAACAATATACATACTGCCTTGTACAGTAAAGGTTTAATGTGATAGAGATCATAAGCCAAAATGGACCAACAGCTGAATCCCACCACAGAATCCATGTATCTCTAAGTCCATGTGGCCCATTATTTTCATTCTATTTGTTGTATGTCTTCAACTTTTATTCATCTATGAGCAAGTATTCATGAAACTACAGAATTTAGAATTTTGATGCTTCCTCTGTGCCTCCAGATGAAATCTGTTCAATATTACACTTATAACCCTAAAGGAGGAACACATGTCAAAAGTCCAAGGATTGTAGAAAACTTGTCTCTGAAATACACTGATGCAGCATAATCTAGACCTGGTGGTGACATTTGTTTGTTCTGTGTTACTCCCCAGAATGAGGGTGAACCCAGAGAGGGAATATACCTTTGGACAGAAACAAGGTACACCACTGGACTAGTGGTGCCTCCTATGGAGATTTGACTGTGATATCTTATGTTTGTTTAAGGCCTCTTTCAGTGCTTAATTATCTGAGAAGTCTCTGGCCACATCCGAATCTCCACTCGTTGTAGTGTAAGGAGGGAGGAGGTGATTTGAATCATGAAGAAGAATGGAATGATATATGCAGTCCCTTCAGGGCTATCTACTTATGAATCTGATGGTGTAATTTTTTGCATCCAGTGTCCAGTGGGGATTTCTATTGGAGACGGTATCCAAAAACCCATGTCATGGTCGATAGCAATGTCTTATATTGTGGGATTCAAACCTCTCTCCCATTGTGTTTGGAACATTGACCCTTGGTAAACATAGCCAACATGAATAGCTATCAAGTAGTTTCTGCTCGTTCAAAAATCTGAACATGTTTGGTGTGGTCAGAATTGTGTGAGAATTTGTGGTAATACTGGAGTTATTTACTTACATTTAATATTGCAGAGGAAGATCTTATATGGAAAACTAATAAACTTTCCTTCCTAGTGAATGTGGCCATTTTATGTCCTAGGAATTTATGGTGGTATGGGAATTATATAATGGCTGGAGTAGAATGGTTAGAGATATTGGAATGCTGATACTTTCCAGGTAACCTGAAGGGGTAGGAGAGGAAACAGACTGTGGACTCAGCAGTGTTGTCAAGGCTCGCCAATTTTTGTCTTCAGAAAGAGGATGTAAATTTGTGGTCCTTGCTGTTTGGTTAAAAAACAGAGTAAGGTGTGTTCCTGACTGCTGAGTTTCCAGATTTCCCAACTTTGACCCACTGATTCAAGCATATTATTAGCTTACATATTACCCTTTGAGAACCATTGGATTCTTAGAGTTGTTTGGGGGTCTCAGTTTCAAGGTCACATGAATTATTCTGTTGAGCAACGTAACTGGAGAGACATTTGAAGCCTTTTTCAAATTCTCCATGAGTTTGCACGGGGACACAGTTGAGAGAAGAGGAATTGTTGAACACCTGGGAGAGTGTGTGAGGGGTTAGTACCTGCCAAAGAAATAGTGTAATGTGAATGAAAGTCGTGTGCCCACCTCACCCCCACCCAGGTATAGGTACATTTTCTTAAGCATTGCTCTTTAACAATGTGTGAGAATGTGTGTGTGTGTGTGTGTGTGTGTGTGTGTGTGTGTGTGTGTGTGTGTGTGTGTGTGTGTGTG
Organism: Sus scrofa; assembly: GCF_054392235.1. NCBI lineage: Eukaryota > Metazoa > Chordata > Mammalia > Artiodactyla > Suidae > Sus > Sus scrofa. Next base: position 12,119,893 of record NC_139384.1, read on the forward strand.
TAAGAAGCTCTTTGCAGGAAGCGGCCCTCAGCAGGAAGCCCCTTTGTTTCATCCTTGTAGCAGAGATGTATTATAAGTAACCTTAAAGCAGGCCCCTTCCCGTTCTACTCATCTCAGGCCCAAGCACACCTTTCACATCTTTTGATCAAGCAATACCTTGCCTAGCCTGTAGTTTCTTTCCATAGATCAAAGAGGTAGAACTGAAGAAGAAGAACTTAGAAGATGATCAGATCCCTTCCTTAGCTTCCACACTGCAGGAATCTCATGAATCAGCTCTGCGAACGAGATCACATCTAAGGAAAGATCACAAGATGTTGACAAGCCTGAAGGTCAGGAGATGCATGCAGTGGGAGATGGTGAGGAGTCTGGTCTCTGGAGTTCCCTTGTGGTGCAGCAGGTTAAGGATCCAGTGTTGTCACTACAGTGGCTTGGGTCGCTGCTGTGGTGAGGGTTCAATCCATGGCCAGGGATTGTCCACATGCCACATGTGTGGCCCTCCCCTGAACCAAAGGAGTCTGATTCCGTATCTGAAGGATTAACTGAGATTACTTCCCTTTTTCCCTTTAAAACCTTTCATGGCCAAGCCAAATCTTCAGAGCTGGTTTTTGGACACACCCAAATCACCATCTCCCTAAGATGGCTGGCATTCTGAATAAAAGCAGCTACCCTTGGAGTTCCCATCGTGGCTCAGCGGTTAATGAATTTGACTAGGAACCATGAGGTTGGGGGTTCAATCCCTGGCCTTGCTCAGTGGGTTAAGGGTCTGGCGTTGCCATGGCTCGAATCTGGCGTTGTCAAGCTCAGAATCCTCAAGTGGAAGAGATACTATTCAATCCAGTTTTTCTAACGCAAAAGCACATGGATATAAGCACAATAAATTGTGGTCTTCTCATGAATAGTTTCACTGTAGTCCTTATTGCCTTGATTTGTTCACGTAGCATAGGAAGTAATGCCATGTTTGCCTCGTGGCTGCAGTGATGATTGATTTAGATCAGGTATTTAAGAAGATACATGTATGGCAATGGAACACTACTCAGCCATAAAAAGACCAAAATAGTGCCACTTGCAGCACCATGGATGGAACAAGAGACTCTCATCCTAAGTGAAGCAAGTCACAAAGAGCAAGACAAATACCATATGATAACGCTTATATCTTGGATCTCATATACGACACAAATGAATCTTTCCACAGAAAAGAAACTCATGGGCTTGGAGAACAGACTTGTGGTTGCCAAGGGGGAAGGGAAGGGAGTGGGATGGACTGGGAGCTTGGGGTTCATAGATGCAAACACCTGCATTTGGAGAGGAGAAGCAATATGATCCTGCTGTATAGCATAGGAAACTATACTAGTCACCTGTGATGGAACATGATGGAAGAAAATGTGAGAAAAAGAAAAAGAATATATATATATATATATATATATATATATATATATATATATATATGTGAGCGTGTGTGTGAGATTGGTTCAATTTGCTGTACAGTAGGAACTTGACAGAACACTGTAAACCAAGTATAATGGGAAAAAATAAAAATCAATAAAACATTAAAAAAGGAGATATGTGTATTGATATATCTAAAATGAAGGTGCCTTGTAAGCAGGGTGTGTCCACATATCTGATTTAGTATATTCACACTCTCACCAGCTAGCTGTTTCATCTTGGGCAAGTCTCTTAACTCCACTGGCTTTAGGTCTCCACCTGGAAATTGAAGGTATTGGCCTAGGTGATCACTATGTCCCTTCCAGCTCAATTGACTCCCAGGGTATTAAAGGAAAAGCTCTAATTATCAGATCTTGGTAGGACCACAGGGGAGTGGGGAACTGAATCAGGAGGGACATGGCAAAGTGGGACATGAAATTAGAAGGGACAAAATCTCCATGACAACCCTGACTCCAGAGAGCAAGTACCTGGAGAGCATTCTTCCCCAACTGCCTTTTTCCTTTCACTCTGCCCTTGATGACACATAGAAGAGGCTCTCATGTGGGCATCTCTCTGGCTGAGTGGACAGCCAAGTCCATGGTCCAAAGTCTCCATACTGAAGTGCAGCATGCCCACCTGGAAAATCTGTTTGCAAAAGACATCCACAATTTTACCCTTTGTCAAGAACTCTGCCTTCCTGGGCCCTGAGTCAAGGTGAGAGGGCAAGATTCATAGAGATAGTGGATTCTGTGCTATCTCTGTAGCCATGTGATTCTTCCAGCTGGAATTTCATGGAGCCAGGTTTGTCGTCCTCAGTCTCTTTCTCCTTCTTCCACTATCCCTTCTCCCTTATGTCCACACCCTCCACTTCGGGCTCTTCCTGGAGTTTTCTGTCTCCCACTTTCCTGGAAACTATGAATCTGTGACCTGAAATGTCAGGTGTCACTCTGGAGTGAGGGACACCTGTTGACTTCTGGTTCTGCCATGTCTTGGGGATGTAATCTTGACCTGTGCAGCCTTCTGTTTTCCACCTGTAAAATGGGGGTAAATCATCATTTAGAATCGAAGGACATGTCTGTATAGCTTAATGTATGGTAAAAGCTAACTGAATGTTAAGATTAAGAATGTACTGAATTTCAGGAGAATAAACCAAATCATGCTTATTTACACTGTTCATCTTTATTCAACCCAAGGACACTTAGAATTCAATATGTTTAGTTGCAGATCTGTTTTTATGTACTAATCATTCATCTGATTTCCATTTAAACATACAGCTTTGATTCATAATTTCTGTACAGCTAAGCCATGCAGGTTGCTGATAAAGATATGAACAAATATGTAGAATTTCATTGACCTCTTAAAGAAATTATCTTTGGAGAACATGGGTGTCTGGAGACTATAGGGTGGGTAACACAGAGATGAGAGAAGCCCCCTTCTGAGCACAGGTAGTGTTGGTCTAACCATCCCTTTAAATCTTCTTTTACCTAATATTTTTTATTTTCATCCAGCAACATTCCTGGCTTTCTTGAACTGATTTTGAGCCCTGCACGACCTCACAAGTGACCATGACCTTAGTAGGTCCGATTTGGAAAAGGTTTTGCTAAGGTCTTTCGGTCATTGAGTCCCTGAAACACCACCCCCCTGTGTGGTAGTAAATCTTTGTTTTTTCAGGACTGCAGTTGTGGCATATGGAACATCCTGGTCAAGGGCATTGGAGCTGCAGATGTCAGCCTACACCACAGCAATGGCATGTCTGTGACATACACTGCAGCTCTTGGCAACACAGGATCCTTAACCACGGAGAAGGGCCAAGGATCGAACCCACATCCTCATGGATACCCACATCCTCATGGGTGTGTTATCACTGAGTCTCAACAGGAACTCATAGGTGGTAAATGTTATTAGGCCTATTGATAAATGAGGCAACGAAGGCACAGAAATGTGAATAACTTGCTAAGGGTCACAGAGCCAGGAGGTAGAAGTCAGGAAGCTTAATGCCTCCAGCTGTGTTCTCTTTCTCAGGATTATTTTGTCTGTTTAGGGTATTTGTGATTCCGTGACAATTTTTGGCTTGTTTAATCTGACAGGTTTTGAGTGGAGTCTTTAAGACTGTCTATATTAAAAAATCATATTGATTACAAGCAGGAGAAATTTCAATTCTGATGCCATCTCTCCCTTCCTTCCGTCCTTCCTTCCTTCCTTCCTTCCTTCCTTCCTTCCTTATTTCCTTCCTTCCTTCCTTCTTGCCGGATTGGCCTGGCTTGGACTTCTAGTACAATGTTGTGTAGGAATGTGCACAGTGGTCACCCTTGTCTTATTTCTGGTCTTAGGAGAAAAGCTTTCAATCATTTACCACTGAGTGTGGTGTTAGATGCAGGCATGTTCTCACGGCCTTTACTATGTTGAGGTAAATTCCTCCTACCTCACTGCTGAGAGGTTTTATCATGATTGCACTTTGAATTTGTCCAAAGCTTTTAGTGCATTTATTGAGAGGATTTTATGATTTTTTACATTTCATTCTGTTGATGTAATGTGTCACATTTATTGCTTTGTGTATGTTGACCCATTCTTGCATCCCAAGAATGAACCCTACCTGGTCATGGTAGGATCCTTTGTATGTGCTGCTGAATTTTGTTTGCTAATATTTCATTGTGACTTTAAAAATCTGTAGTAACCAAGGATAATGACCCGTAGTTTTCTTCCCTGGTAGTGTCCTTATTTTGCTTTGCCGTCAAAGTAATATTGGCTTTGTAAAATGCCTTTGGAAAGGTTCCTTTCTCTTCAGTTTTTTTGGAAGAGTTTGAAAAGTATTGGCATTAATTCTTCTTTAAATTTTTGATTCAATTTACCATGAAGCCATCTGTTCCTGGAATTTTTTTGTTGGGAGGTTTCTGATTACTGATTCAGTCTCCTTGCTAGTTATTGTTCTGTTCAGACTGTCTATTCTGTTTTTCTGATTCAGTTTTCCTAGGTTGTATGTGTCTAGAAATGTATCTGCTTCTTCTGTTCTGTCCAATGTGGAGGAAAACCATGGGCATGGAGGAGGCATTGTGGTGGGGTGCTGAAGCAGCAGAGGGGAGGGGCAGTGAGGTCAGAGTGTAGCTGCTCCTCTATTCTTTTCATGTGGTCCTTCGTGGACTCTGTGGCCCAGGGGGGATGCTCTACCTTCATCCTTTGTTTTAGAATTTTAACATTCGTATCTTGCCTATGAATAGTTAGTAGTTTTTTAAAATTTTCTGGTGAGTTGGACAGAAGTCAGGAGAAATCTATGTTGCTGTATTGATTATGATACTCTGAGCTAAAAACCTAAACTCTTAACCCTTAACCAGAGTTTGATGCTGCTTCCTAAAATGAAAAATTCCTGCCATTAGGACAAAAGTTGGGGCCAGTAGTGCGTCATACTCACTTCTCTTTGGGATATTTTGTATGAAGTCTTCCCTAAGAGGACTGTTTCTTAACTTATTGGGGCAGACAGACTGTGTCCCTCCAAAATATTATCAGGATTCTAAATCATGGTGTAATTTCCTAGACCACGTAGGAGCTGTTTGATTGAATATATTTGCAAGAATCTTGAGAAGTTAGTATAAACAGAGTAATTTTTCTTATGAGTAAAAGAAGAGAATATAAGACTATATCTAGATGGTCATTTGGGAGGGAAGATCTCTTTCAAATTATTCTGCAATGATGCTATTTAAGAAACAGTGTTTTCAAGCAGCAGATATACCCTGAATTTTCATTAAAAAACCTGTTCTTTTATTTTTTCACTTTTAACATAGAGTTGATTAATTATGTTGTGCGAATTTCTGCTGTACAGCAAAGTGACTCAGTCATACATATAGGCACATTCCATTTTCAACCTGTAATTTTAATCAGTGATACAGCCTTTTATGTAATAATCACAGAATTGATATTGCTTTCTTAAAACTTTTCAGTCAAACTTTAAACTATCTTTATAAATTATCATGAGACCTCATGACATAACTGAGAACCTGAAGCACTGAGAAGGTACATGCTGACATTTCAAGATGATAAGCTGAGATATTACCCCAAGACCGTGAAGCACTTTCCCTTTTCCAGGGTTCAGTGGAGGAAAAATGTGGCATGCATTAGCATTGTAACACTACCATTTCACCTGAGTCAGCAATGCATTCTCTTGTCTCTTTTCTGACTTCAGGAGTACAAAGCCAATGACTGGGGGAGACAATATTACAGATAACACCGATTTTGTCCTCTTGGGATTCTCAGATTTTCCCCACATCAGAGCAGCCCTCTTTGTGGTGTTCCTGGTGATATATATTTTGACTCTGACTTGGAATCTGTGTCTCATTGTCCTGATAAGGCTGGATTCCCACCTCCACACACCCATGTACTTCTTCCTCAGTAATCTGTCCTTTATAGACATCTGCTATGTGAGCTCTACAGCCCCCAAGATGCTCTATGACTTCTTCCAGGCAAAGCCAACTATCACCGTTGTGGGTTGTGCCATTCAATACTTTGTGTTTTCAACCATGGGACTGAGCGAGTGTTGTCTCATGACAGTCATGGCTTATGACCGCTATGCTGCCATTTGTAACCCACTCCTCTATTCATCCATCATGTCACCCTCTCTCTGTGGTCGGATGGTGCTGGGGTCCTATATGGCTGGACTTTCTGCTTCTCTGTCCGAATTGTGTGCGATGCTTCAGCTCCACTTCTGTGGGCCTAATGTCATCCACCACTTCTTCTGTGGCATGCCCTTGATGTTAGGTCTTTCCTGCTCTGACACGTTCTTTGTTCGAGTCTTGACTTCTATATTTACAGTGATCTTTGGGATACTAAATGCCCTGGTTATCATGATGTCCTATGTCTACATTGTCATCTCCGTCATGAAGATCACTTCTGCTAAAGGCCGGTCCAAAGCTTTCAACACCTGTGCTTCTCACTTGACAGCAGTTACCCTCTTCCACACCTCAAGTATCTTTGTCTATTTGAGTTCCAGCTCTGGCGGTTCCTCTGGCCTTAATAGATTTGCCTCAGTCTTCTACACTGTGGTGATTCCCATGCTGAACCCTTTGATATACAGTCTGAGGAACAAAGACATCAAAAATGCCTTGATGAGATTGCAAAAGGGGAAAGAGTGTTGCTGAGGTAACAGACTGTGATGTCTGACAGGATTGTCCTGTTAGAACCACTTCACCACACAATAATATTCACATGAATGGAGAATAACAATATACATACTGCCTTGTACAGTAAAGGTTTAATGTGATAGAGATCATAAGCCAAAATGGACCAACAGCTGAATCCCACCACAGAATCCATGTATCTCTAAGTCCATGTGGCCCATTATTTTCATTCTATTTGTTGTATGTCTTCAACTTTTATTCATCTATGAGCACGTATTCATGAAACTACAGAATTTAGAATTTTGATGCTTCCTCTGTGCCTCCAGATGAAATCTGTTCAATATTACACTTATATCCCTAAAGGAGGAACACATGTCAAAAGTCCAAGGATTGTAGAAAACTTGTCTCTGAAATACACTGATGCAGCATAATCTAGACCTGGTGGTGACATTTGTTTGTTCTGTGTTACTCCCCAGAATGAGGGTGAACCCAGAGAGGGAATATACCTTTGGACAGAAACAAGGTACACCACTGGACTAGTGGTGCCTCCTATGGAAATTTGACTGTGATATCTTATGTTTGTTTAAGGCCTCTTTCAGTGCTTAATTATCTGAGAAGTCTCTGGCCACATCCGAATCTCCACTCATTGTAGTGTGAGGAGGGAGGAGGTGATTTGAATCATGAAGAAGAATGGAATGATATATGCAGTCCCTTCAGGGCTATCTACTTATGAATCTGATGGTGTAATTTTTTGATTCCAGTGTCCAGTGGGGATTTCTATTGGAGACGGTATCCAAAAACCCATGTCATGGTCGATAGCAATGTCTTATATTGTGGGATTCAAACCTCTCTCCCATTGTGTTTGGAACATTGACCCTTGGTAAACATAGCCAACATGAATAGCTATCAAGTAGTTTCTGCTCGTTCAAACATCTGAACATGTTTGGTGTGGTCAGAATTGTGTGAGAATTTGTGGTAATACTGGAGTTATTTACTTACATTTAATATTGCAGAGGAAGATCTTATATGGAAAACTAATAAACTTTCCTTCCTAGTGAATGTGGCCATTTTATGTCCTAGGAATTTATGGTGGTATGGGAATTATATAATGGCTGGAGTAGAATGGTTAGAGATATTGGAATGCTGATACTTTCCAGGTAACCTGAAGGGGTAGGAGAGGAAACAGACTGTGGGCTCAGCAGTGTTGTCAAGGCTCGCCAATTTTTGTCTTCAGAAAGAGGATGTAAATTTGTGGTCCTTGCTGTTTGGTTAAAAAACAGAGTAAGGTGTGTTCCTGACTGCTGAGTTTCCAGATTTCCCAACTTTGACCCACTGATTCAAGCATATTATTAGCTTACATATTACCCTTTGAGAGCCAGTGGATTCTTAGAGTTGTTTGGGGGTCTCAGTTTCAAGGTCGCATGAATTATTCTGTTGAGCAACGTAACTGGAGAGACATTTGAAGCCTTTTTCAAATTCTCCATGAGTTTGCACGGGGACACAGTTGAGAGAAGAGGAATTGTTGAACACCTGGGAGAGTGTGTGAGGGGTTAGTACCTGCCAAAGAAATAGTGCAATGTGAATGAAAGTCGTGTGCCCACCTCACCCCCACCCAGGTATAGGTACATCTTCTTAAGCATTGCTCTTTAACAATGTGTGAGAATGTGTGTGTGTGTGTGTGTGTGTGTGTGTGTGTGTGTGTGTAAGAAGCTCTTTGCAGGAAGCGGCCCTCAGCAGGAAGCCCCTTTGTTTCATCCTTGTAGTAGAGATGTATTATAAGTAACCTTAAAGCAGGCCCCTTCCCGTTCTACTCATCTCAGGCCCAAGCACACCTTTCACATCTTTTGATCAAGCAATACCTTGCCTAGCCTGTAGTTTCTTTCCATAGATCAAAGAGGTAGAACTGAAGAAGAAGAACTTAGAAGATGATCAGATCCCTTCCTTAGCTTCCACACTGCAGGAATCTCACGAATCAGCTGTGCGAACGAGATCACATCTAAGGAAAGATCACAAGATGTTGACAAGCCTGAAGGTCAGGAGATGCATGCAGTGGGAGATGGTGAAGAGTCTGGTCTCTGGAGTTCCCTTGTGGTGCAGCAGGTTAAGGATCCAGTGTTGTCACTACAGTGGCTTGGGTTGCTGCTGTGGTGAGGGTTCAATCCATGGCCAGGGAACGTCCACGTGCCACATGTGTGGCCCTCCCCTGAACTAAAGGAGTCTGATTCCGTATCTGAAGGATTAACTGAGATTACTTCCCTTTTTCCCTTTAAAACCTTTCATGGCCAAGCAGAGTCTACAGAGCTGGTTTTTGGACACACCCAAATCACCATCTCCCTAAGATGGATGGCATTCTGATTAAAAGCAGCTACCCTTGGAGTTCCCATCGTGGCTCAGCGGTTAATGAATTTGACTAGGAACCATGAGGTTGGGGGTTCAATCCCTGGCCTTGCTCAGTGGGTTAAGGGTCTGGCGTTGCCATGGCTCGAATCTGGCGTTGTCAAGCTCAGAATCCTCAAGTGGAAGAGATACTATTCAATCCAGTTTTTCTAACACAAAAGCACATGGATATAAGCACAATAAATTGTGGCCTTCTCATGAATAGTTTCACTGTAGTCCTTATTGCCTTGATTTGTTCACGTAGCATAGGAAGTAATGCCATGTTTGCCTCGTGGCTGCAGTGATGATTGATTTAGGTCAGGTATTTAAGAAGATACATGTATGGCAATGGAACACTACTCAGCCATAAAAAGACCAAAATAGTGCCACTTGCAGCACCATGGATGGAACGAGTGAGTCTCTCCCTAAGTGAAGCAAGTCAGAAAGAGCAAGACAAATACCATATGATATCGCTTATATCTGGGATCTCATATTCGACACAAATGAATCTTTCCACCAAAAGGAAACTCATGGGCTTGGAGAACAGACTTGTGGTTGCCAAGGGGGAAGGGAAGGGAGTGGGATGGACTGGGAGCTTGGGGTTCATAGATGCAAACACTTGCATTTGGAGAGGACAAGAAATATGATCCTGCTGTATAGCATAGGAAACTATATTAGTCACCTGTGATGGAACATGATGGAAGAAAATGTGAGAAAAAGAAAAAGAATATATATATATATATATATATATATATATATATATATATATATGAGCGTGTGTGTGAGATTGGTTCAATTTGCTATACAGTAGGAACTTGACAGAACACTGTAAACCAAGTATAATGGAAAAAATAAAAATCAATAAAACATTAAAAAAGGAGATATGTGTATTGATATATCTAAAATGAAGGTGCCTTGTAAGCAGGGTGTGTCCACATATCTGATTTAGTATATTCACACTCTCACCAGCTAGCTGTTTCATCTTGGGCAAGTCTCTTAACTCCACTGGCTTCAGGTCTCCACCTGGAAATTGAAGGTAGTGGCCTAGGTGATCACTATGTCCCTTCCAGCTCAATTGACTCCCAGGGTATTAAAGGAAAAGCTCTAATTATCAGATCTTGGTAGGACCACAGGGGAAGTGGGGAACTGAATCAGGAGGGACATGGCAAAGTGGGACATGAAATTAGAAGGGACAAAATCTCCATGACAACCCTGACTCCAGAGAGCAAGTACCTGGAGAGCATTCTTCCCCAACTGCCTTTTTCCTTTCACTCTGCCCTTGATGACACATAGAAGAGGCTCTCATGTGGGCATCTCTCTGGCTGAGTGGACAGCCAAGTCCATGGTCCAAAGTCTCCATACTGAAGTGCAGCATGCCCACCTGGAAAATCTGTTTGCAAAAGACATCCACAATTTTACCCTTTGTCAAGAACTCTGCCTTCCTGGGCCCTGAGTTAAGGTGAGAGGGCAAGATTCATAGAGATAGTGGATTCTGTGCTATCTCTATAGCCATGTGATTCTTCCAGCTGGACCTTCATGGAGCCAGGTTTGTCATCCTCAGTCTCTTTCTCCTTCTTCCACTATCCCTTCTCCCTTATGTCCACACCCTCCACTTCGGGCTCTTCCTGGAGTTTTCTGTCTCCCACTTTCCTGGAAACTATGAATCTGTGACCTGAAATGTCAGGTTTCACTCTGGAGTGAGGGACACCTGTTGACTTCTGGTTCTGCCATGTCTTGGGGATGTAATCTTGACCTCTGCAGCCTTCTGTTTTCCACGTGTAAAATGGGGGTAAATCATCATTTAGAATCGAAGGACATGTCTGTATAGCTTAATGTATGGTAAAAGCTAACTGAATGTTAAGATAAAGAATGTACTGAATTTCAGGAGAATAAACCAAATCATGCTTATTTACGCTGTTCATCTTTATTCATCCCAAGGACACTTAGAATTCAATATGTTCAGTTGCAGATCTGTTTTTATGTACTAATCATTCATCTGATTTCCATTTAAACATACAGCTTTGATTCATAATTTCTGTACAGCTAAGCCATGCAGGTTGATGATAAAGATATGAACAAATATGTAGAATTTCATTGACCTCTTAAAGAAATTATCTTTGGAGAACATGGGTGTCTGGAGACTATAGGGTGGGTAACACAGAGATGAGAGAAGCCCCCTTCTGAGCCCAGGTAGTGTTGGTCTAACCATCCCTTTAAATCTTCTTTTACCTAATATTTTTTATTTTCATCCAGCAACATTCCTGGCTTTCTTGAGCTGATTTTGAGCCCTGCACGACCTCACAAGTGACCATGCCCTTAGTAGGTCCGATTTGGAAAAGGTTTTGCTAAGCTCTTTCGGTCATTGAGTCCCTGAAACACCACCCCCTAATGTTGTAGTAAATCTTTGATTTTTTAGGACTGCAGTTGTGGCATATGGACCATCCTGGTCTAGGGCATTGGAGCTGCAGCTGTCAGCCTACACCACAGCAATGGCATGTCTGTGACATACACTGCAGCTCTTGGCAACACAGGATCCTTAACCACTGAGAAGGGCCAAGGATCGAACCCACATCCTCATGGATACCCACATCCTCATGGGTGTGTTATCACTGAGTCTCAACAGGAACTCATAGGTGGTAAATGTTATTAGGCCTATTGATAAATGAGGCAACGAAGGCACAGAAATGTGAATAACTTGCTAAGGGTCACAGAGCCAGGAGGTAGAAGTCAGGAAGCTTAATGCCTCCAGCTGTGTTCTCTTTCTCAGGATTATTTAGTCTGTTTAGGGTATTTGTGATTCCGTGACAATTTTTGGCTTGTTTAATCTGACAGGTTTTGAGTGGAGTCTTTAAGACTGTCTATATTAAAAAATCATATCATCTGCAAGCAGGAGAAATTTCAATTCTGATGCCATCTATCCCTTCCTTCCTTCCTTCCTTCCTTCCTTCCTTCCTTCCTTCCTTCCTTCCTTCCTTCTTGCCGGATTGGCCTGGCTTGGACTTCTAGTACAATGTTGTGTAGGAATGTGCACAGTGGTCACCCTTGTCTTATTTCTGGTCTTCGGAGAAAAGCTTTCAATCATTTACCACTGAGTGTGGTGTTAGATGCAGGCATGTTCTCATGGCCTTTACTATGTTGAGGTAAATTCCTCCTACCTCACTGCTGAGAGTTTTTATCATGATTGCACTTTGAATTTGTCCAAAGCTTTTAGTGCATTTATTGAGAGGATTTTATGATTTTTTATATTTCATTCTGTTGATGTAATGTGTCACATTTATTGCTTTGTGTATGTTGACCTATTCTTGCATCCCAAGAATGAACCCTACCTGGTCATGGTATGATCCTTTGTATGTGCTGCTGCATTTTGTTTGCTGGTATTTCATTGATACTTTAAAATTCTTTAGTAACCAAGGATAATGACCTGTAGTTTTCTTCTCTGGTAGTGTCCTTATCTTGCTTTGCCGTCAAGGTAATATTGGCTCTGTAAAATGCCTTTGGAAAGGTTCCTTTCTCTTCAGTTTTTTTGGAAGAGTTTGAAAAGTATTGGCATTAATTCTTCTTTAAATTTTTGATTCAATTTACCATGAAGCCATCTGGTCCTGGAATTTTTTTGTTGGGAGGTTTCTGATTACTAATTCAGTCTCCTTGCTAGTTATTGTTCTGTTCAGACTGTCTATTCTGTTTTTCTGATTCAGTTTTCCTAGGTTGTATGTGTCTAGAAATTTATCTGCTTCTTCTGTGCTGTCCAATGTGGAGGAAAACCATGGGCATGGAGGAGGCATTGTGGTGGGGTGCTGAAGCAGCAGAGGGGAGGGGCAGTGAGGTCAGAGTGTAGCTGCTCCTCTATTCTTTTCATGTGGTCCTTCGTGGACTCTGTGGCCCAGGGGGGATGCTCTACCTTCATCCTTTGTTTTAGAATTTTAACATTGGTATCTTGCCTATGAATAGTTACTAGTTTTTTAAAATTTTCTGGTGAGTTGGACAGAAGTCAGGAGAAATCTATGTTGCTGTATTGATTATGACACTCTGAGCTAAAAACCTAAACTCTTAACCCTTAACCAGAGTTTGATGCTGCTTCCTAAAATGAAAAATTCCTGCCATTAGGACAAAAGTTGGGGCCAGTAGTGCGTCATACTCACTTCTCTTTGGGATATTTTGTATGAAGTCTTCCCTAAGAGGACTGTTTCTTAACTTATTGGGACAGACAGACTGTGTCCCTCCAAAATATTATCAGGATTCTAAATCATGGTGTAATTTTCTAGACCACGTAGGAGCTGTTTGATTGAATATATTTGCAAGAATCTTGAGAAGTTAGTATAAACAGAGTAATTTTTCTTATGAGTAAAAGAAGAGAATATAAGACTATATCTAGATGGTCATTTGGGAGGGAAGAGCTCTTTCAAATTATTCTGCAATGATGCTATTTAAGAAACAGTGTTTTCAAGCAGCAGATATACCCTGAATTTTCATTAAAAAACCTGTTCTTTTATTTTTTCACTTTTAACATAGAGTTGATTAATTATGTTGTGCGAATTTCTGCTGTACAGCAAAGTGACTCAGTCATGATATAGGCACATTCCTTTTTTCAACCTGTAATTTTAATCAGTGATACAGACTTTTATGTAATAATCACAGAATTGATATTGCTTTCTTAAAACTTTTCAGTCAAACTTTAAACTATCTTTATAAATTATCATGAGACCTCATGACATAACTGAGAACCTGAAGCACTGAGAAGGTTCTTGCTGACATTTCAAGATGATAAGCTGAGATATTACCCCAAGACAGTGAAGCACTTTCCCTTTTCCAGTGTTCAGTGGAGGAAAAATGTGGCATGCATTAGCATTGTAACACTACCATTTCACCTGAGTCAGCAATGCATTCTCTTGTCTCTTTTCTGACTTCAGGAGTACAAAGCCAATGACCGGGGAAGACAATATTACAGATAACACCGATTTTGTCCTCTTGGGATTCTCAGATTTTCCCCACATCAGACCAGCCCTCTTTGTGGTGTTCCTGGTGATATATATTTTGACTCTGACTTGGAATCTGTGTCTCATTGTCCTGATAAGGATGGATTCCCACCTCCACATACCCATGTACTTCTTCCTCAGTAATCTGTCCTTTATAGACATCTGCTATGTGAGCTCTACAGCCCCCAAGATGCTCTACGACTTCTTCCAGGCAAAGCCAACTATCACCGTTGTGGGTTGTGCCATTCAATACTTTGTGTTTTCAACCATGGGACTGAGCGAGTCTTGTCTCATGACAGTCATGGCTTATGACCGCTATGCTGCCATTTGTAACCCACTCCTCTATTCATCAACCATGTCACCCTCTCTCTGTGGCCGGATGGTGCTGGGGTCCTATATGGCTGGACTCTCTGCTTCTCTGTCCCAAGTGTGTGCGATGCTTCAGCTCCACTTCTGTGGGCCTAATGTCATTCAACACTTCTTCTGTGACATGCCCCAGCTGTTGGTTCTTTCCTGCTCTGACACGTTCTTTGTTCGAGTCTTGACTGCTATTTTAGCACTGATCTTTGGGATAATAAATGCCCTGGTTATCATGATGTCCTATGTCTACATTGTCATCTCCATCATGAAGATCACTTCCGCTAAAGGCAGGTTCAAGGCTTTCAACACCTGTGCTTCTCACGTGACAGCAGTTACCCTCTTCTACACCTCAAGTATCTTTGTCTATTTGAGTTCCAGCTCTGGCGGTTCCTCCAACTTTGACAGATTTGCCTCAGTCTTCTACACTGTGGTGATTCCCATGTTGAACCCTTTGATATACAGTCTGAGGAACAAAGACATGAAAGATGCCTGGAAGAGACTGAAAAAGAGGAAAGAGTGTTGCTGAGGTAACAGATTGTGATGTCTGACAGGTTTGTCCTGTTAGAACCACTTCACCACACAATAATATTCACATGAATGGAGAATAACTATATTCATGCTCCCTTGCCCAGTAAAGGTTAAATTTGACTCAGATAATATGCCAAAATGGACCAACAGCTGAATCCCACCACACATGATTCTCTAAGTCCATGTGTCCCATTATTTTCATTCTATTTGTGGTGTGTCTTCAACTTTTATTCATCTATCAGCAAGTGTTCGTGAAACTTTATTTCCTTCCTTCCTTCCTTCCTTCCTTCCTTCCTTCCTTCCTTCCTTCCTTCCTTCCTTCTTTCTTTCTTTCTTTCTTTCTTTCTTTCTTTCTTTCTTTCTTTCTTTCTTTCTTTCTTTCTTTCTTTCTTTCTTTCTTCCCACTGTAAAGCATGGGCATCAGGTTGCTCTTACATGTATACCTTTTTTCCCGACCATTTGTTCTGTTGCAATAGGAGTATCTAGACATAGTTCTCAATGCTACTTAGCAGGATCTCCTTGTAAATCTATTCTAAGTTGTATCTGATAACCCCAAGCTCCCGATCCCTCCCACTCCCTCCCTCTCTTGTTGGGCAGCCACAAGTCTATTTTCCAAGTCCATGATTTTCTTTTCCGTGGAGTCGTTCATTTGTGCTGTATGTTAGATTCCAGTTATAAGTGATATCATATGGTATTTGTCTTTGTCTTTGTGGCTCATTTCACTCAGTATGAGAGTCTCTAGTTCCATCCATGTTGCTGCAAATGGCATTATGTCATTCTTTTTATGGCTGAGTAGTATTCCATTGTGTATATATACCACATCTTCCAAATCCAATCATCTGTCGATGGACATTTGGATTGTTTCCATGTCCTGGCTATTGTGAATAGTGCTGCAATGAACATGCGGGTGCATGTGTCTCTTTTAAGTAGAGCTTTGTCCGGATAGATGCCCAAGAGTGGGATTGCGGGGTCATATGGAAGTTCTATGTATAGATTTCTAAGATATCTCCAAACTGTTCTCCATAGTGGCTGTACCAGTTTACATTCCCACCAATAGTGCAGGAGGGTTCCCTTTTCTCCACAGCCCCTCCAGCACTTGTTCTTTGTGGACTTCTGAATGATGGCCATTCTGACTGGTGTGAGGTGGTATCTCATGGTAGTTTTGATTTGCATTTCTCTTATAATCAGCGATGTTGAGCATTTTTTCATGTGTTTGCTGGCCATCGATATATCTTCCTTGGAGAACAGTCTATTCAGGTCTTTTGCCCATTTTTCCATTGATTGATTGGCTTTTTTTGCTGTTGTGTTGTATAAGTTTCTTATATATTCTAGAAATTAAGCCCTTGTCGGTTGCATGATTTGAAACTATTTTCTCCCATCCTGTAAGTTGTCTTTTTATTTTCTTTTTGGTTTCCTTTGCTGTGCAAAAGCTTTTCAGTTTGATGAGGTCCCATGGGTTTATTTTTGCTCTAATTTCTGTTGCTTTGGGAGGCTGACCTGAGAAAATATTCATGATATTGATGTCAGAGAGTGCTTTGCCTATATTTTCTTCTAGGAGTTTGATGGTGTCCTGTCGTATATTTAAGTCTTTCAGCCATTTTGAGTTTATTTTTGTGTATGGTGTGAGGGTGTGTTCTAGTTTCATTGCTTTGCATGCAGCTGTCCAGGTTTCCCAGCAATGCTTGCTGAGTAGACTTTCTTTTTCCCATTTTATGTTCTTGCCCCCTTTGTCAAAGATTAATTGATCATAGGTGTCAGGGTTTATTTCTGGATTCTCTATTCTGTTCCATTGGTCTGTCTGTCTGTTTTGGTACCAGTACCACACTGTTTTGATGACTGTGGCTTTGTAGTATTTCTTGAAGTCTGGGAGAGTTATGCCTCCTGCTTGTTTTTTGTTTCTCAGGATTGCTTTGGCGATTCTGGGTCTTTTGTTGTTCCATATAAATTTTTTGATTGTTTGTTCTAGTTTTGTGGAAAGTGTTGTGGGTAATTTGATAGGGATTTCATTGAATCTGTAGATTGCTTTGGGAAGTATGGCCATTTTTACAATGTTGATTTTTCCAATCCAGGAACATGGAATATCTTTCCATTTCTTTACATCTTCTTTGATTTCTTTGATTAACATTTTTTAGTTCTTGGCATATAAGTCCTTTACCTCCTTGGTCAGGTGTATTCCGAGGTGTTTGATTTTTTGAGGTGCAATTTTAAAAGGTATTGTTTTTCTGTATTCCTTTTCTAAAATTTCGTTGTTGGTATACAGAAATGCGACTGATTTCTGAATGTTCATCTTATATCCTGCTACCTTGCTGAATTTATTAATCGGTTCAAGCAGTTTTTAGGTTGAGTCCTTAGGGTTTTCTATGTATAATATCATGACGTCTGCATACAGTGACAGTTTTATCTCTTCTCTTCCTATTTGGATGCCTTTTATTTCTTTTGTTTGTCTAATTGCTATGGCTAGGACTTCCAAAACTATGTTGAAGAGCAGTGGTGAGAGTGGGCATCCCTATCTTGCTCCAGATTTGAGTGAGAAGGCTTTCAGTTTTGCTCCATTGAGGATTATATTTGCTGTGCGTTTGTCATAAATGGCTTTGATTATATTCAGGAATGTTCCCTCTATACCCACTTTGGCGAGGGTCTTGATCATGTATGGATGTTGGACTTTGTCAAATGCTTTTTCTGCATCTATTGACTTTTCTTTTGTTAATGTGGTGTGCGACATTGCTTGATTTGTGTATGTTGAACCATCCTTGTGAACCTGGGATGAACTCTACCTGGCCATGGTGTATGATCTTTTTGATACGTTGTTGGATTCTGTTGGCTAAGATTTTGTTGAGAATTTTTGCATCTATATTCATCAAAGATATTGGCCGATAGTTTTCTTTTTTGGTGGTACCTTTGCCTGGTTTTGGAATGAGGGTGACGGTGGCATCATAGAATGTCTTTGGGAGTGTTCCTTCTTCTTCAAACTTTTGAAAAAGTTTAAGGCAGATGGGCACCAGATCCTCTTTATATGTTTGGTAGACTTCTCTTGCGAAGCCATCAGGTCCTGGACTTTTATTTGTAGGGAGTGTTTTTATGACATCTTCAATTTCATTTGTAGTGATCGGTCTGTGCCTTTGTGATTCAGTTCTGGCAGGCTGTAAGATTCTAGAAAATTGTCCATTTCTTCCAGATTGTCAAATTTGTTGCCATATAGTTGTTCATATATTCTCTTATGGTTTTTTTTTGTATTTCTGCAGTATCTGTTGTGATTTCTCCTTTTTCATCTCTAATTTTGGTTATTTGGGTTCTTTCTCTCCTCTTTTTAGTGAGTCTGGCTAGGGGTTTGTCAATTTTGTTTACCTTTTCAAAGAACCAGCTCTTGGTTTTATTAATTTTCTCTATTGTTTTTTGAATCTCTATTTTATTGATTTCTTCTTTGATGTTTATAATTTCCTTCCTTCTGCTGACTTTAGGTCTTTTTTGTTCTTCTTTTTCTAATTCGTATAGGTGAAGGGTTACGTTGTCAGTTTGGGATCTTTCTTCTTTTTTGAGAAAGGCCTGTATTGCTATAAATTTCCCTCTGAGCACTGCTTTTGCAGCATCCCATAGATTTTGAGAGGCTGTGTCTTCATTATCATTTGTCTCAAGGTATTTTTAAATTTCCTTCTTGATTTCCTCATTGACCCATTGGTTTTTTAGTAGCATGTTGTTTAGTCTCCACATAGTAGGTTTTTTTCTCATTTCTTTTCCTGTGGTTGATTTCTAGTTTCATGGCATTGTGGTCAGAGAAGATAGTTGAAATAATTTCTATGCTCCTAAATTTGTTGAGGTTAGCTTTGTGTCCCAATATGTGGTCGATTCTTGAGAATGTTCCATGTGCAGTTGGGAAGAATGTGTATTCTGATTTTTTTGGATGTAGCAAAACTACAACATTTAGAACTTTGATGCTTTCTTTGTGCCTCCAGATGAAATCTGTTCAATATTACACTTATAACCCTAAAGGAGGAACACATGACAAAAGTCCCAGGATTGTAGGAAACTTGTCTCTGAAATACACTGATGCAGCATAATCTAGACCTGGTGGTGACATTTGTTTGTTCTGTGTTTCTCCCCAGAATGAGGGTGAACCCAGAGAGGGAATATACCTTTGGACAGAAACAAGGTACACCACTGGACTAGTGGTGCCTCCTATGGAGATCTGACTGTGATATCTTATGTTTGTGTAAGGCCTCTTTCAATGTTTATTATCTGAGAAGTCTCTGGCCACATCCAAATCTCCACCAGTTGTAGTGTGAGGAGGGAGGAGGTGATTTGAATCATGAAGAAGAATGGAATGATATATGCAGTCCCTTCAGGGCTATCTACTTATGAATCTGATGGTGTAATTTTTTGCATCCAGTGTCCAGTGGGGATTTCTATTGGAGACGGTATCCAAAAACCCATGTCATGGTCGATAGCAATGTCTTATATTGTGGGATTCAAACCTCTCTCCCATTATGTGTGGAACTTTGACCCTTGGTAAACATAGCCAACATGAATAGCTATCAAGTAGTTTCTGCTCGTTCAAACATCTGAACATGTTTGGTGTGGTCAGAATTGTGTGAGAATTTGTGGTAATATTGGAGTTATTTACTTATATTTAATATTTATTGGTATGGAAAACTAATAAACTTTCCCGTGTTTCTCAGCCATCTGTATGTCTTCTTTGGAGAACTCTCTGTTTAGGTCTTCTGCCCATTTTTTGATGGGGTTGTTTGTTTGTTTGGTATGGAGCTGCAGAAGGTGTTTATAAATTTTGGAGATTAATCCCTTGTCAGCTGATTCACTTGCAAAGATTTTCTCCCATTCTGTGGGTTGTCTTTTTGTGTTGTTTAGGGTTTCCTTTGCTGTGCAGAAACTTTGAAGTTTGATTAGGTCCTATTTGTTTATTTTTGCTTTTGTTGTCAATACTCTGAGAGGTGGATCTGAGAAGATGTTGCTGTCGTTTATGTCAGAGAGTGTTTGACTTATGTTTTCCTCTAAGAGTTTTATAGTGTCTGGTCTTGTATCTAGGTCTTTATTCCATTTGGAGTTTATTTTGGTATATGGTGTTAGGGGTGTGATCTAATTTCATTCTTTTCTATGTGGCTGCCCAGTTTTCCCAGCACCACTTATTGAACAAGCTGTCCTTTCTCCATTGTATATTCTTGCCTCCTTTGTCATAGATGAGTTGGCTGTAGGTGCATGGGTTTACTTCTGGGCTTTCTATCCTGTTCCACTGATCTATGTTTCTGTCTTTGTGCCAGTACCATGCGGTTTTGATGACTGTTGCTTAGTAGTATAGTCTGAAGTCAGGGAGCCTGATTCTTCCATCTCCATTTTTCTTTTTCAGGATGTCTTTGACTATCCTGGGTCTTTTGTGCTTCCAAACAAACTTTAAAATATTTTGTCCAAGTTCTGTGAAAAATGTCCTTGGTAGTTTGATAGGGATTGCACTGAGTCTGTAGATTGCCTTAGGTAGTATAGTCATTTTGATAATATTAACTCTTGCAATCCACGAGCATGGTATATCTTTCCATCTATTGGTGTCATCTTTGATTTCTTTCATCAGTGGCTTATAGTTTTCAGAGTACAGGTCTTTTGTCTCTTTAGGTAGGTTTACTCCTAGGCATTTTATTCTTTTGGATGTGGTGGTAAACGGGATTGCCTCCCTAATTTCCTTTTCTGCTCTTTCATGTTTAGTGTATAGACATGCTGTCAAATGCTGTGTATTGATTTTGTATCCTGCAAATTGCCAAATTCATAGATGAGCTCTAACAGTTTTCTCATAGCATCTTTAGGATTCTCTAGGTGTAGCACCATGTCCTCTGCAAACAGGGATAGTTGTAGTTCTTCCTTTCCAATTTGGATTCCTTTTATCTCTTTTGCTTCTCTGATTGCTGTGGCTAGGACTTCCAAAGCTATGTTGAACAGCGGTGGCGAGAGCAGACATCCTTGTACAGGGGTTCCACTATCTCCACATCTTCACCAATTCTTGCACTTTCTTTTTCCCTGGGAGATCATCATTCTAACTGTTATGAGGTGATATCTCATTGTGGTTTTGATTTACATTTCCGTGCAACTTGAATACCAAGAGGACCATGCTGAGACACATTACAAGTAAAATGTCAAATGTTAAAGACAAGGACACAATCTTAAAAGCCGCAAGAGAACAGCCGTTTCTTACAAACAAGGAAAGTTCCTTAAAGGTATCAGTGCATTTTCTCCAGAATATTTCCAGCCCAAGCAAGTGGCAGGATCTATTTGAAGTGCTGAAAGAAGAACTTGCCAACCAAGTTGGAGAAGTTGTCCTTCACAATTGAAGGAGAGATGAATAGTTTTTCAGAAAAGCAAATCTGATGGATTTGTCACCACTGGATTGACTTTACAATAAGGGTTTTTAAAAAACAATTTCTTTTCTTTTCTTTTTTCCCCCAATACACTATTTTTTCCCCTACTGTACAGCAAGGTGACCCAGTTGCACGTACATGTATACGTTCTCTTTTCTCCCATTATCATGCTTCATCATAAGTGACTAGACCTAGTTCCCAGTGCCACACAGCAGGATCTTGTTGCTAATCCATGCCAAAGGCAATAGTCTGCATCTATTAACCCCAAGCTCCCAATGCATCCCCCTCCCTCCGCCTCCCCCTTGGCAAACACAAGTCTATTCTCCAAGTCCAAGATTTTCTCTTCTGTGGAAAGATTCATTTGTGCTGTATATTAGATTCCAGATAGAAGTGATATCATGTGGCATTTGTCTTTCTCTTTCTGACTTACTTCAGTCAGGATGAGAGTCTCTCGTTCCATCCATGCTGCTGCAAATGACATTATTTTGTTCTTTTTTATGGCTGAGTAGTATTCCATAGTGTATTTGTACCACATCTAGTCCAATCATCTTTTGGTGGACATTTGCTTTGTTTCCATGTCGTGGCTATTGTGAATAGTGCTGCAATGAACATGCAGGTGTATGTGTCTTTTTCCACGAAAGTTTGGTCTGGATATATGCAAACAAGAGTGGGATTGCTGGGTCATATGGTATTCTACATAGAGTTTTCTAAGGTACCTCCATACTGTTCTCCATAGTGGTTGTACGAGCTTACATTCCCACCAACAGTGCAGGAGGGTTCCCTTTTCTCCACATTTCCTCCAGCATTTGTTATTTGTGGACTTATGAATGATGGCCATTGTGACTGGTGGTATCTCATGGTAGTTTTGACTTGCATTTCTCTAATTATCAGTGAAGTTGAGCATTCATGATACAAATTATTACTAAAGTTGGTAGAGAGGGAACATACCTTAACATAATAAAAGCCATTTATGACAAACCCACAGCAAATATAATACTCAACGGTGAAAGACTGAAAGCCTTCCCACTAAAATCTGCAAGAAGACGCGGATGCCCCCTCTCACCACAGAGAGTGTTAAAGAAAAGTTTTGAAGCCGAAACTACAGTTCACTAATTAATAACAAGAAACATATGATAATATAAATGATTAGTAGGGGTAAATATTGTTAAATTCAGAACATTCTACTGTAGTAATCATGCTGATATATCACTAATAAATCTAGTATAAATATTAAAAGACAAAATAGATCACAATAACTACCACTACAATAATTTTAGTGGAAGCATAAGGTAGGAAAATGTGGAATGTTACATCAAAACCATAAAATGTGGGAGAGGAGGGTAAAATATAGTCTTTGAGTGTATTTGAACTTATCATCTAAATATAGACCCTTGTTCATTTAGGATGTTTTTAAAAAAATGAAAGCATAGGTAATTTACAATGATTTGTTAGTTTTGAATGTATACCAAAGTGATTCAGTGATATGTGTGTATTTCTTTTCAAATACTTTTCTATTACATGTTGTTATAAGGTATTGATTATAATTCCCCGTGCTACACAGCAGGTCATTGTTGTTTGTCTCTCTTATGTTTACTCATGTGTACCTTTGAACCCCAAACTCCTAATTTGTCTCTCATCCACTTTCCCCTTTGGTAACCATAAGTTTGTTTTCTCTGTCTGTTTTGTAAATAAATTCATTTGTATCATTTTCAGGTTCCACATATAAGTGACAACATATGACATTTGCATTTCTCCATCTGACTTACTTCACTTAGTACTATAATCTCTATGTTCATCGATATAAGATATTCATGAAACCTTAGAGTTAGCACAAAACCAAAATCTGTAGTAAATTCACACAAGGTAAAGAGAAATGAAGCTAAGCATACCACTACCCCAAATCAACAAATTATATAGGAAGAAGGCAAGAGAAGAAAGCAATGATGGAGTTAAAAAACAGCCAGAAAAAGATTCACTAATCAGTGATTATAAGTCTATATCTATCAATAACACTTTAAATGTAATCACCCTAACATTTCCAGTCAAGCACTCTTGAGTAGTGAATGGGTAAAAAAGCCATGCCTGACTGTACGCTGCCTTGAAAAGGCTCGTTACAGCTTTAAGGACACACATGGCATAAAAGTGAGGGATAGACAAAAAGAAAATTCATGTCCATGGAAACCAAAAGAGAGCTGAGGTAGGTGTACTTATCTCAGAAAAAAAATAGACTTGAAGACAAAATGCATAATATGAGACAAACCAAGTTCATTCCATGAAGAGAAAGGGGTCAATTCTGTTGGTCGTGAACTCTAAACAGGAGTCACTGTCTTCTAGAAAGAAGGCTGAAGGAGTAGAGCAATGCTTATTGATGCAGGTGGGGTGAGAAAATGTTCACTATCTTAAGAACAGGCTTTTAGAAGTATGAAAAATCTCTGAGATGGGATGTTTTCCTTGAATTCTCACATTTGAGTCTAATAATGGTTTACGGTCAACTATTATGCTCTTCACCTCAAGTTGAGGCATCTGTATTTCAAGAGGTTCAGAGTCGCACCTCTCACTCACGCCTCTCAAGGGAAGTCAGGTGCCTTTCCCTATAGGCAGCCTCTTCTGACCTTTAGCAGGACACCTACATCACTGACTGCATCTATGTAGGAATCAGAACTCTGCACATTCCTTGAGGATGGACCATTGTAACCCTGGGACCACTGACAGCATCTGGTACTTGCGAGGGGATCAATGATCCATATATTTTTTCTGTTTGTTTTGTTGAAGTAAAATCTACCTCTTGAAAAAAAAGAAGAATCTGTTTGGTTTCAATGATTATATGATTAGCTTTTATCATGGGAATATATATAACTACTAGCGTATTAGCAAGAATAAAAGAATGTATTTAGCTCTTTGCCCCACCCACCCCATTTTCCCTGGAATTAAGATTGGCTGAAGTAGATGAAATCAAGAGTAGGACCCTTCTAAAACATTCCTGGTAATGGCAGGATAGATGAGCCCCACTAAATTTTTTTTTTAAAGCAACAGAAAATTTTATGGAAAAGAATAGATATTTTAATGAATAAATAGTAATGCAGCATAACATGTTGAAAGAAGTCCAATTCAGAAAACCTCACACCTACTATTAATAGAAGGCATGCTGTGTAATAGATACTCTACATAACGATTTATGAGCATTCCCTAATTTGATCTGTCTAGGAAGAGCTATTCAATGAAAGAGCTCCTACTGTCAGCTCCATTTTATGCAAACCTGAAGTGATAATTTTGAGGCTTAGGGAGGTTCATTTGCTCAAGGTCACACAGCACTCAAGTGGAAAAGCCAGACTCCAACCCCAATTATTTGATAACAATGCCCATTGTTGCAACCCTTTTAATTTTTGTTCCTGTCACAAAGTAGTTTTTTTTTTTAAATTTTTGTATGCCTTCTTGCCTCAATTTCCTTACTTAACATGGGAAATCATGTCATGTCTGCCTCATAGGGCTACTGTGATGATTGATTCAGGTAAGATATTTGAGAAAATGTCTGTATGTATATATATTTGATATTTTTTTTTGTTTTTTTTTTTGCCATTTCTTGGGGCACTCTTGCGGCATATGGAGGTTCCTAGGCTAGAGGTCAAATCAGAGCTGTAGCCAGTAACCTACACCACAGCCACAGCAACAGAGGGATCCAAGCCACATCTGCAACCTACACCACAGCCCACAGCAACACCAGATCCCTAACCCAGTGAGCAAGGCCAGGGATCAAACCCGCAACCTCATGGTTCCTTGTCAGATTCGTTAACCACTGAGCCACGACGGGAACTCCTATTCCCATTTAATTTTTCTTTTTAATTATTTAATTTATTATTTTAATTACTTAATTTATTATTTTTAGAACCACACCCATGGCATATGGCAGTTCCCAGGCTAGGGGTAGAATCTAAGTTCTAGCTGCAGGCCTATGCCACAGCCACAGTAACACAGGATCCTAGCCGCATCTGTGACCCATGCCACAGCTTGAGGCGGCAGGATCATTAACCCACTGAGCAAGATGAGCAAGCGAACCTGTATCCTCATGGATACTAGTCAGGTTCTTAACCCACTGAGGCACAATGGGAACACATATGTAGTATGTGTGTATATGCATGTAGTGTGTATGCGTGTGTATATATACATATATATTTAGTGTGTGTGTATACATATACGTGTAATGCAAGAACTTTGTAAACAGGAAGTGCACATGCTTAACATAGGGTTTTCAAGTTATTCTTACCAACTTGCTTTGTCATCTTGACAAATCCCTTAGCTCTACAGGCTTCAGGTCATCACCTGGAAAATGATGGTATTGGATTAAAAAATCCCTGGGTCTTTCTAGCTCTAATGACTTCAAGTTCATTAAAAGAAAAGCTATAATCCTAAGATTATGATTGGACTATTGGGAAGTAGGGAATGGATCCAGAAGGGACATGGCAAACTGGAGCATGAAATTAGCAGGGACAAATGCTCCATGACAACCGTGACTCCAGAGAGCAAGTACCTGGAGAGGTTCCTCTCCCTAATTGTCCTTCTCCTTTCACCTCTGCCTGTAGTACCACATTTAAGAGTAACCCCCTGTGAGCATCTCTCTGGCTGTGGGTGGACAGCCAGCTCGTGGACACAGTTCCCACCTTGAAGGGTCACAGGGCTCACTTGAAAACTTTAAGGGGAGAATGAATTACACAGTGTCAACCTTTGGCAAGAACTCTGTCCTCTTGGGAATGGAGGCAAGGTGAGAGGGTGAGCTTTACAGAGAACCGTGGGTTCTGTGCTATCTCCATAGCCATGTGATTCTTTTAGGAGGACGTTCATGGAGCAAAGTTTATAGTCCTGTTTCTTTCATTCTTCAACTCTTCCCCCCTCCTCGTGTCCATACCCCCCTCTTAGGGCTCTTCCTCAGGTTCTCTTTCTCCTTACTCCAATTCTCTGACTTTCAGTGAAAGGACGATCACTACCCTAAAATTTCAGGTCCTCACTCTGCTGTGGGAGACAAATGTTGAGGACTAGTTGTGCGGTTTCTCAAGAATGTAATCTTGAACTCTGTTACCTTCCATTTTTCCCCCTGAAAACGAGGGGCGGTATGATCCTGTAAAATCAAATGAAATCCTGTCTATGAAGCCCAACACCTTGTGCAAGTGAATCGAGTGCTGACTTAAAATACGAATTTACTTCAATTCAGGGAAATTTCCCAAGATTGAAAATGCTTGTCTGTGTTTCCAAACTTTATCCGTCCCATGGACCCTTTCAATTTACTTTTTCCTGAGAATGCTCCTTTTAAAAAAATAATTAATTTGATTTCCTTTTCAATATACAGCTTGGATTCATAGTTTCTCCATAATGGTATGACGAAGTCCTCAAGTACCACTGCACTGGCCTTCAGAAATATTTCAAATATCTCTCCCCTCTCGTGATGGATACCTTGGGGGTCTGGTGGCCGCAGCACAGGTGACACAATTATCAGAGATGCCAAGTCCCAGCACAGGTAGTGTTGGTTTAGCTGTCACTTGAACTGTCTTTTAGATAACTTGTTCTTCATCCAGCACCATTCCTGGCTTTCTTCATTTTAGTTTGTACGCTGCACAGCCTGACAAATGACCATGTCTTTTGTTAGATCTGATTTGGAAAAAGTTTTCATTAGCTCTCTCTCCGTAGTGAAATCTCCAAGCAATATTGACCTCGGCCATTTTTGTCCTCTAAATATTGTCTTAAGAAATGATGGACACATGCTAAGAACTATTAATTGAAAAGAGTGAATATGCTCAGAATGCATTTGCTTTTCCTCTAGTTTTCCAAATTTTAACAGTATCAATTTTTATGATAATTTTTTTCGTGACTAAGTAAAGCAATGCACAACTCTTCCTTCTTTTCTGGGAATGCTGGGTTACACGGAATACCTAGTTGTGGCTGAGTCTGATTCAAAAGGTATTAAGACTGTGAAGAATTTTTCAGCAAGTTACTGGAAAAGTCTTGACTGATTAATCACATAGATATTTTGAGGATGTTGTGTGTGAGCATTTTTATTTTCAAAATATTTTCATTGATTCCTACTCATCTGGGAAACATATTAGCAGCACCCTATTCTAAGAGTAAACAGAAACATTTTAAACTTAATAAACCCATACATTGAAATGAACAAATATATTTTTAGGGTCATGTTCAAAAGTGAGTAGAAGAACCATTTCTTAAGGTATTCAACATATCTTTGTTTAATTATATAAATATTAGTATACGAGATGCTTATCATTAAATAGCAAAGCATCTCCACTAGTCCACATGTTGTTTGTAGTGAGGGTACCGTCAGCTCAACAGTGGTTGGTGGTTTTGGATCATAAAAGCAGCATTGGGAGTTTGCAATTTTGCTAAATGGGGGAAAATGAAATAGCACAGAAATAAATGCAGTCATTTCTTAACAATATTCTGAGTTTAGGCTTAGAGACCATCTAATTTAGGAACTCATTTTAAAAAAACTTATTGGAGGACAGTTGACTGAGAAGGTTGTGTGAGTTTCAGGTGTGCAGCAAGGTGAATCAGTTGTACGCATACCTATGTCCATTCAGATTCTTTGCCCATGTACGTTATTGCACAGTACTGAGCAGATTTCCCTGTGCTGTACAGTAGGTTCTTGCTACCTATTTTACGTACAGTAGTGTATATATGTCAATCCCAACCCCTAATTTACCCCTCCCCATATGTTTCCCCTTTGGTAAACATATTTTTTTTTTCAAGATCTTTGAGCCTCTTTTTGTTTTGTAAGTTTTATTTTTTTTTTCTGGCTGCACAAGCAGCATATGTTAGTTCCTGAGCCAGAGATCCATTTGAAGCCACAACTGTGATCCATGCCCCAACTGTGGCAATGCCAGATCTTTAACCCATTGTGCTGGGTCAGGGATTGATCCTGCACCACCTCAGAGACAATGCCAGATCCTTAACCTGCTGTGCCACCACAGGCATTCCATTTCTTTTGTAAATTATTTGGTATCATTTTAAATTAGATTCCACATATTAGTGTTCTCATATGATATTTATTTTTCTTTGTGGGATGTACTTCACTGAGTATGAAAATTGTACGTCCATCCATGTTGCTGCAAATAGCATTATTTCATTCTTTTTTGTGGCTGAGTAACGTTCCATCGTATGTATGTACCACATCTTCTTTATCAAATGCTCTGTTGATGGACATTCAGGTTGATTCTATGTCTTGGATATTGTAAACAGTGGTGCAGTGAACATTGGGGTGAATGTAGTATTGCAAATTATGGATTTCTCCAGATAATGTCTAAGAGTTGGATTTGCTGGACCATAGGGTAGTTGGAAGAACTCCTGGGTCCTTTTGTTTTAGTTCTGCCTTAGTTTTTTGTTTACAGTGAGGAATGATCATGGGAATGACAACTACCAACATTTATTGATCGCTCACTGTTTTAAGGCCTTTATGTCCTTCAATCCCTGAAACCACTGTATGAGGTGGTAAGTGTTTTATGTCCCATTTATAGGTGAGCCATCTGAAGGATTACTAACTTTCCAAGGGTCACACATCCAGTAGGTAAAAGTCAGGAAAGCCTGAGTCTGTTCTCCCGTCATTCTCTACCTTTCATTCTCTCCTTTCATTCACTACATTTCATTCATTTTCCCTCTTCTTTTATCTCTCCTTCTTAACTAGTATGTGGGATTAAAATTTAATGTATCTTATCAACTTGTTATTATTATAAATATAGGAGTGTGGGTAATCAAAGAAAACCAAAAAGTGTGAACAAGAAAATCAAAATCATACCAGCTATTACTTTTGGCATTTAACTGGCTCACATTTTGTGTGTGTGTGTGCATGTGCGTGTGTGTGTGTGTAGAGTTAGAGAGAAAAGATTATATAAATTACATAACGCATTTTTTCCTTAATAGGGTAGGACCTTTTTTTTATTCATCAGCCATATTTATTTATGACTTTTTATTTAAATATGTCACCACATTTTCTTTTTATAATTTGTGACTATTTCCCACCAGTTCATCAATTATATTTCTTTTTTTTGTTTTTTTTCTTGGGCCGCTCCCGCGGCATTTGGAGGTTCCCAGGCTAGGAGTTGAATCAGAGCTGTAGCCACCGGCCTACGCCAAAGCCACAGCAACGCAGGATCTGAGCCGCGTCTGCAACCTACACCACAGCTCATGGCAATGCCAAATCCTTAACCCACTGAGCAAGGGCAGGGACTGAATCCACAACCTCATGGTTCCTAGTCGGATTCATTAACCACTACGTCATGACGGGAACTCCCATCAATTATATTTCAAAAGCATTTTATGTAAGTGAAATTTTAGTCGTAACAAAATTTTGAATTCTTATATCGTATTTTTCTTATTGTTTCTGCTTTGGTGTTATATTTAAGAAATGTTTCTCATCCCAAGTTTATAGAAATGATTATATGTTTATTCCCCTAATGCTTTTTACTTATAGTGAGCCAGAGTTTATCCTTTGTAAATTTTAAATACTAACTTTTCCAAATATTAAATTCTTACTGATAACAAAATTTGTTTCTTAAATTTCTCTTTGCTCTTTTGACACATCTATTTGTACAAGAATAATTAGTTGTCAACATTTATAAGACTTTCTGTTTTCTGAAAGTTTAAATCCTTTGTTATTAATCATTTCCAAAATTTTCCTGTCTCTTACTTACTATTGATTTTCATCTCCTTTGGATTATGGACAGTGTCAGGTGTAATCTGTTTTGAAACTGTCAGGGAGCTATGACATGCTGACCGTACCAGCAAAAAATAGAAATATACCTTTGTAGTATTTAAGGATTGAAATATTTGCTTTGACTCTTGACATCAAGGCCTCTCATAGAGTCATGCCAATTTTCCATTGACCCAAGTGTTCTCAAATTCGAGCAAACTAAATTGAACATAATATACGTGGTTTGTATCTTCATGGCCACAGCTCACTTGGCTTGCCTCTAAATGATGTCTGAATCTATTCCTGCCTAGAGGCAAAGCTACTGACTGTGTACAGGGCTGATGATGTCTCAGGTATTCCTCAAAATTAACCCATACAACTCTAGCACCCCTGGCATTCCTGTCCCTGGGCACATCTGTGAATCACGGTTATGTGTAAACCATCAGTGATAATAATAACCTACAGCTCTTGAGCAGGATTGTGGTACTGGCTTGTGTGCTGGGCATCCATATCCCATTTGCTTTATGGTTCGGGGGTTTTGCTGTGCTCACTTCGTTATGAGTAAATTGGACAAGTGTGTTTGACCTTCTGGGACAAAAAGAGAGAGGGTATCAGAACTAAAACTCTTTTTTTTTTTCAGTGTTATTGATATGGAATTGACATATAATAATGTAGACATTTAAGGTGTACAACATAGAGATTTGATATAAATATATATTTCAAAATGATTACCATCTTAAAATTAGTTAATGTCCATATTTCTTGCAGGTACAATTTCTTTCCTTGGGATGAGAACTTTAAAAATTTACTCTCTTAACAACTTTCTGTTTACTTGATTTTATTGGCGTATATTTGACTTACAATGTTTTATTGGTTTCAGGTGTATAGCAAAGTGAATTAGTCATACGTATACTTATACCCATCCTTTTTCCCATGTAGGTTATTACAAACGATTGAGTAGATTTTCCTGTGCTATACAGTACGTTCTCATTAAGCAACTCTTTTATTTTTTTTATTTTTTTAAAATTTTCCCACTGTACAGCAAGGGGATCAAGTTATCCTTACATGTATACATTACAATTACATTTTTTCCCCCACCCTTTGTTCTGTTGCAACATGAGTATCTAGACAAAGTTCTCAATGCTATTCAGCAGGATCTCCTTGTAAATCTATTCTAAGTTGTGTCTGATAAGCCCAAGCTCCCGATTCCTCCCACTCCCTCCCTCTCTTGTTGGGCAGCCACAGGTCTCTTCTCCAAGTCCATGATTTTCTTTTCCATGGAGTCGTTCATTTGTGCTGTATGTTAGATTCCAGTTATAAGTGATATCATATGGTATTTGTCTGTGTCTTTGTGGCTCATTTCACTCAGTATGAGAGTCTCTAGTTCCATCCATGTTGCTACAAATGGCATTATGTCATTCTTTTTATGGCTGAGTAGTATTCCATTGTGTATATATGCCACATCTTCCAAATCCAATCATCTGTCGATGGACATTTGGGTTGTTTCCATGTCCTGGCTATTGTGAATAGAGCTGCAATGAACATGCGGGTGCATGTGTCTCTTTTAAGTAGAGTTTTGTCCGGATAGATGCCCAAGAGTGGGATTGCAGGTCATATGGAAGTTCTATGTATAGATTTCTAAGGTATCTCCAAACTGTTCTCCATAGTGGCTGTACCAGTTGACATTCCCACCAACAGTGCAGGAGGGTTCCCTTTTCTCCACAGCCCCTCCAGCACTTGTTATTTGTGGACTTCTGAATGATGGCCATTCTGACTGGTGTGAGATGATATCTCATGGTAGTTTTGATTTGCATTTCTCTTATAATCAGCGATATTGAGCATTTTTTCATGTGTTTGCTGGCCATCGATATATCTTCCTTGGAGAACAGTCTGTTCAGGTCTTTTGCCCATTTTTCCATTGGTTGATTAGCTTTTTTTGCTGTTGTGTTGTATAAGTTGCTTATATATTCTAGAGATTAAGCCCTTGTCAGTTGCATCATTTGAAACTATTTTCTCCCATTCCGTAGGTTGTCTTTTTGTTTTCTTTGCAACTCTTTTCTATTGTAGTGTATATATGTTACTCCCACCCTCGCCATTTTTTCCTCTCCACAATGGTTTCATCTATGGTAACCATAAAATTGGTTTTGAAAACTGAGGGTTTGTTTCTGTATTGTCAAGAAGTTCTTTTGTATCATTTTCATGAGATTCCACATATGTGATATCATATGATATTTGTCTTTCTCTGACTTTCTTCACTTTGTGTGAAAATTTCTGGGTCCATCCATGTTGGTGCAAATGGCATTATTTCCTTCTCTTTTATGATTGAGTAGTTTTCCATTGTGTGTATGTACCACCTCTTATTTATCCATTCATCTGTTGATGGACCTTTAAGTTGCTTCCATGTCTTGGTTATTTTAAATAGCGGTGCAATGAATATTGGGGTGCATGTATCTTTGGAATTATGGTTTTCTCTGTTTAGATTGCCAGGAGTGGGATTTCTGGATCATACGGCAGTTCTAGAGTTTGTTTTTAAAATAACTTCCATACTGTTCTCTATAGTGGCTGCATCAGCTTACATTCCCACCAGCAGTGCAGGAGGGTTCCCTTTTCTCTGCACTTTCTCCATCATTTATTGTTTGTAGACTTTTGGATGATAGCCATTCCGACTGGTGTGAGGTGATATGTCATTGTAGTTTTGAAGTGTACTTCTTTAATAATTAGTGACGTTGAGCATCTTTTCATGAGTTTTTTGTTGTTGTTGTTGTTGTTGCCACATGTCTGTCTTCTTTGGAGAACCATCTATTTAGATCTTTTGTCCATTGCTGGGGTTTTTTGTTATTTTGGTAGAAAGCTCAATGAGATATGTATGTATTTAGCAGATTAATCCCTTGGTGAGCACTTCATTTGCAAAGATCTTCTCCCATTCTGCAACAAGAGAAGCAAGAACTGACAAAGGCCAAAATTATTAGAAGGAAATAACTGATAAAGATCACAGCAGAAATAAATGAAACTGAGACAAGGAAAACAGTAGAGAAGGTCAATGAAATGAAAAGTTGGTTCCTAAAAAATCAACAAAGTCGATAAAACTTTAGCCAGTCTCACCAAGAAGAAAAAGGGAGAGGGCTGAAATCCATAAAGTGAGAAATGAAAAATTACAATGGTCATCACAGAAGTGCAAAGATCATAAGAGACTACTACAAGCAACTATATGCCAGTAAAATGGACAACCTAGAAGAAATGGAGAGATTCCTAGAAAGGTACAGCCTCACAAGACTGAACCAGAAGGAAATAGAAAATTTGTGCAGACCAATCATAAGAACTGAAATCACAACTACGGCTAAAAAATTCCAAAAACAAACATCAAGGACTATGGCTTCACAGGCAAATTCTATCAAACAGTCACAGAAAAGTTCACACCTATCTTTCTGAAACTCTTTCAAAAAATTGCAGAGGAAGGAACACTCCCAAATTCATTCTATGATCCCACTATCACCTTGATACCAAAATCAGACAAAGACACCACACATACCAATGAAAATTACAGGCCAATAACACTTATGAACATAGATGCAACAATCTCCAATAAAATGTGAGCAAAATGAATCCAAAAGTATATTAAAAAGGTATATCCGAAAGTATTTCTTGGAATGGGTTAGCGATGAGATCCTGCTTGTAGCATGGAGAACTATGTCTAGTCACTTATGGTGGAGCATGATAATAGGAGAAAACAGAATGTATGCATGGATGTGTAACTGGGTCACCATGCTGTACACTAGGAAAAAATTGTATTGGGGAAGTAACAGCAAAACAAAAAATGAAAAAAAAATTTAAAAAGTTATGTCCCAACATGATCAAGTGGGATTTATCACAGGGATGCAAGGATTTTTCAGTATCCACAGAGCAAGCAATGTGATATACCACATAAACCAACTGAAGAATAAAAACCTTATCATCTCAACAGATGCAGAGAAAGCTTTTGATAAATTTCAAGACCTATTCCTGATAAAAACTCTCCAGAAAGTGAGCAAGCGATAGAAGGGAAACTACCTTAACATAATAAAAGCCATGTATGACAAATCCACAGCTGACACCGTCAGTGCTGAAAAACTCAAAGTATTAACATCTTTCAAGTGTACAATATAGTATTCTCAACTATAGTCTTGTTGTACATTACATTCCTAGATCTTATTTATGTTATAACTGGAAGTTTATACCTTTGACCACCTTCTCCCAATTCTCCCATTCCCTATCCTCTGCCTCTGGGGACCACATACTTGGTCTCTGTTTCTAAGATTTTTTTTTTTTCTTTTCTAGGACTTCACCTGTGGAATATGGAAGTTCCCATGCTAGGGGTTGAATTGGAGCTACAGCTGCTGGCCAAGCCACAGACACAGCTATGCCAGATCTGAGCAATGTCAGTGACCTACACCACAGCTCTTGGCAATGCTGGATCCTTAACCCACTGAGCAGGGTCAGGGGATCAAACTCGTGTCCTGATGGATACTTGTCAGATTCGATTCCACTGAGCCACCATGGGAACTCTGCTATGATTCCCCCCCCGCCACAGTGAGATCATACAGTATTTGTCTTTCTCCTTGTGACTTATATTACTTAGCACAATGCCCTCCAGATTTTCTGATGCCTAACATATGTGTATATCATGATGTCTTTATTCATTCAGATGTCTTGGCTATTGTAAATAATACTGCAGTGAACATGGGGGTGTAGACATCTCTTCTGGAGAGTGATTGTATTTCATTTGTATATACACACAGAAGTAAAATTGCTGACTATGCAGTTCTATTTCTGGTTGAGTAAACTTCACTCTGTTTTCCATAGTAGCTGCACCAACTTACATTACCACAGCAGTGAACAGGTTCCCTTTTCTCCACATTCTCACTAGCATTTGTTACCTCTTCTTTTCGGTAATAGCCATCATACCATCATACCATGTGCAAGGTGATAGCTCATTAAGATTTTTATTGGCATTTTTCTGATGATTAGTGATAGTAAACACATTTTCATGTATCTGCTCATCACTTGGTTGTCTATATTCAGTGTTTTGGCCTAATTCTTAATTAGGTTACTATTATAAATATTGTTTTTGGTATTGGGTTCTATAACTCCTTATATATTTTTGTTATGCACACCTTATGGTTTGCAAATATTTTCTCTCATTCCACTTTTTCCTCTCTTTTTAAAAACTATTTTTATGGGCAGAAGGTTTTATTTTTATTTATCTATTTATTTTTGTCTTTTGTATTTTGGTTTTTTAGGGCCGCACTCATGGCACATGGAGGTTCCGAGGCTACGAGTAGAATACGAGCCAGAGCTGTCGGCCTACAGCACAGCCACAGTAACACAGGATCCAAGCCACTTCTTCGACCTACACCACAGCTCACAGCATTGCCGGATCCTTAACCCACTGAGGGAGCCAGGTATTGAACCTGCAACCTCATGTCCTAGTCAGATTCCTTTCCCTCTGCACCATGAGGGGAGATCCACAGAAGGGTTTTTTTAATTTGATACAAATGCATTTGTTGATTTTGATTTTTTTTTTGCTTTTTCCTTTGGTGAGGTGTCCAAAAAATCATTGCCAAGACTCATATCAAGAAAATTTCCCCCCTCGTTTTCTTCTAGGAATTTTACGGTGATTGGTTATTTAAGACCATATATTTAAGTCTTCGTTCACTTCAAGCTAATTTTTTTAGTGGTGTAATACTGAGATCTGGTAGTCACATTCTTTTCATGTGAATATCCAATTTTCCCTGCACCACTCACTGAAGAGACTGTCTTCTCTCCATTGAGTATTTTGGTTACCATTGGTTACCATTAGCTTGAAGCATCTTCCTACACTATCATTCCCAGCCTCTATTTTTAAAGCTAAAATGAGTCTCTTGAAAGAAGCACGTTGTTGGATATTGTTTTTGTATTTATTTAGTATATGTCTTTTTACAAGATAATTTAATCCATTAATGTTTATAATATTATTGATAGTTTATGACATTATTGACAAATTGTCAATTATTTTATAGATCCATTATTCCTTGCTTCTTATCTTGCTGTCTTCTTTTGTGAAGTGATGTCTTTGTGTAGCAGTATGCTTTGTCTTTTGTGTAGAAACTATAGGTTTTTCTTTTGTGGTTACCGTGAAGCTTACATAAAATATATTTATAACAACCCATTTTGGAGTTCCCATCGTGGCGCAGTGGTTAACGAATCCGACTAGGAACCATGAGGTTGCAGGTTCGATCCCTGCCCTTTCTCAGTGGGTTAACGATCCAGCGTTGCTGTGAGCTGTGGTGTAGGTTGCAGACGCGGCTCGGATCGCGCGTTGCTCTGGCTCTGGCATAGGCTGGTGGCTACAGCTCCGATTCGACCCCTAGCCTGGGAACCTCCATATGCCGCAGAAGCGGCCCAAAGAAATGGCAAAAAAAAAAACCAAAAAACCATTTTAAGCTGATAACAGTTTAACTTTGATAGCATCCTACATTTGACACTTTTCTTCATCCCTGCCCTGACTTTTTATGTTAATGATGTTACAATTTACAAATTTTAATATACGCATCCTATAACAAATTATTTTAACTATGGCTTTTCTTATATGTCTATTTTTAAAATTTACATTGGCATAAGTACCTTACATACCACCATTACAATAATGAAGAATCTGACTGCTAGTCTATATTACACTTACCAGTGCATCTTAAACCTATAATCACCTCTTAGCATAGTGCTGTATTGGATAGGGGAAGGGCAATGCAGTCAAATGTACTGCTCCTCTCCCCTTCTAATGTGGGCCTTCTCCCTCTCTGTGGTCTAGGGGTGTGCTTCTGTGTCATCCTTGTGTTTCAAGATTTTCACAGCTATGTCTTTTCTATGAACAATTGAGAGTGGTTTTGGGTGTTTTTAGTGTTTTTGGTGTTTTTGGTGTTGCACCTGCAGCATATGGAGGTTCCCAGGCTAGCGCTCGAATCTGAGCCACAGCTGCCGGCCTATGCCACAGCCCCAGCAACGTCAGATCTGAGCCTCATCTGCAACCTACACCACAGTTCAAGGCAACGCCAGATGCTCAACCCCTGAGTGAGGGCAGGGATGGAACCCACAACCTCGTGGTTCCTAGTCAGATTCATTTCTGCTGTGCCATGACGGGAACTCTGCTAAATCTTTTTTCATGAGGGTAACTGAAGTTAGGAATGACCTGTGTTGTCATCTTGATTATATCACTGAGAACTAAATCTCTAAAGTCTGACCTTTCACAGAGTACTACACTCTTTCCTAAGATGCAAAATATCTTAAAATCGGGACAGGAGTGGGGCCAGTAGTGAGTTGTTCTAGTCTCATTTTGGAATGGTTTGCATGAAGGCTTCCCTAAGAAGGCTTCTTTAATAATTTAATTGGGCACCCATGCTGTGTCCATCAGGATTATAAATCCGATGTAAATTTCTACATCATTTTGGAGTTGAGGTATTGAATATATTTGTGTAAAATTTGAGGAATTATTATATACAGGGTATTAGTTATGGGCAAAGAAGGAAGGGAGTTCCCTGTTGTGGCACAGGGGAAACAAATCTGACTCCCATCCATGAGGATGTGTGTTTGACCCCTGGTCTGGCTCAGTGGGTTGTGGATCCAGAATTGCCATGAGCTGGGGTGTAGGTTGCAGACATGGCTCAGATCCCACATTGCTGTGGCTCTGGTATAGGCTAGCAGCTGTAGCTCTGATTCGATCCCTAGTCTGGGAACTTCCATATGCCATGGGTGCAGCCTTCAAAAAGCACAAAAAGAAAAAGAGTAATTTTTAAAAGTTTATCTAGCTGCCCATCATGGAGAGTAGAGCTATTCAAATGTTTCCTGAAATGATGGAACGTATCCTTTTATTATTAGGAAGCAGCAGTTATATATCAAATTATCAGTGGTCTTTTAAAAGCTTTCTATTGTAATCGATGGTCTCTTCCTTATATATATATGGTCACAGAATTTCTATTGCTTTGTCTTACAGAGACTGATAGAAACTTTGCTTTATTTCAAAGTTTCAATCACATTTTTGTTGTTGTTGCTTTTTTTGTGTGTGTGTGTGTTTGTGTGTCTTTTGAGGGCCATACCCATGGCATATGGAGGTTCCGAGGCTAGGGGTCAAATCAGAGCTGCAGCCTCTGGCCTACACCACAGTCACAGCAAGGCCAGATCCGAGCCGGGTCTGTGAGCTACATCACAGCTCATGGCAATGCCTGATTTTTAACCCACTGAGTGAGGCCAGGGATCAAACCCACAACCTCATGGTTCCTAGTCGGATTTGTTTCTGCTCTGCCACAATGGGAACTCCTCAATCAACTTTTAAAACATGTCTTTATGTTTTAGTGAGACCTCATGACATAAGAAACTGAAACACTGAGAAGTTACTTTTTGACAATTCACGATGAAATGTTGGAGTCTTTCCTTCAGGATGGAGAAGCATTTCCCCTTTTCCAGTGCTCAATGGAAGAAAAAAAAAATACCATATTTGAGAATTATAACACTACCATTTCACCTGAGTCAGCAATGAATTCTTTTCTTTGTTTCTGACTGTAGGAGTCCAAAGCCAATGACTGGGGGAGAAAATATTACAAATATCACCCATTTTATCATCTTGGGATTCTCAGATTTTCCCCACATCAGAGCAGCCCTCTTTGGTATGTTTCTGGTGATATACATGACAACTCTGACTTGGAACCTTTTCCTCATTGTCTTGATAAGGATGGATTCCCACCTCCACACACCCATGTACTTCTTCCTCAGTAATCTGTCCTTTATAGACATCTGCTATGTGAGCTCTACAGCCCCCAAGATGCTCTACGACTTCTTCCAGGCAAAGCCAACTATCACCGTTGTGGGTTGTGCCATTCAATACTTTGTGTTCTCAACCATGGGACTGAGCGAGTGTGGTCTCATGACAGTCATGGCTTATGACCGCTATGCTGCCATTTGTAACCCACTCCTCTATTCATCAACCATGTCACCCTCTCTCTGTGGTTGGATGGTGCTGGGGTCCTACATGGCTGGATTCTCTGCTTCTCTGTCCCAAGTGTGTGCCATGCTTCAGCTCCACTTCTGTGGGCCCAATGTCATCCACCACTTCTTCTGTGACATGCCCCAGCTGTTAGTTCTTTCCTGCATTGACACATTCTTTGTACGACTCTTGACTGCTATTTTAGCACTGATCTTTGGGATAATAAATTCCCTGGTTATCATGATGTCCTATGTCTACATTGTCATCTCCATCATGAAGATCACTTCCGCAAAAGGCCGGTCCAAGGCTTTCAACACCTGTGCTTCTCACTTGACAGCAGTTACCCTCTTCTACACCTCAGGTATGTTTGTCTATTTGAGTTCCAGCTCTGGCGGTTCCTCCAGCTTTGACAGATTTGCCTCAGTCTTCTACACTGTGGTGATTCCCATGCTGAACCCTTTGATATACAGTCTGAGGAACAAAGACATCAAAGATGCCTTGAAGAGGTTGCAGAGGAAGAGAGGATGTTGGTCAAATAACAGATTGAGAGATTTGTCGTGTTAGATTGACCTTAACACACATTAATATTCTCATGAACGGAGTGTAACAAAATTCATACTGCCTTGGACAAACAGGCTTAATTTGACACAGACAGTTTGCCAAAATAGCGAAACAGGTGAATCAAGCCTCAAAACTGCAATATCTTTAAGATATTGGCACACTCTTGCCACTTTCACGTGGCATAGTACTGGGAGTTCCAACCAGAGCAATTCAGTAAGAAAAAGAAGTGGGAAAGATGATGTAAAATTTCGTTTCTGTACAAGTCACGTGACATTATATGTAGAA
Source organism: Sus scrofa (assembly GCF_054392235.1). Lineage (NCBI taxonomy): Eukaryota > Metazoa > Chordata > Mammalia > Artiodactyla > Suidae > Sus > Sus scrofa. Next base: position 12,159,531 of record NC_139384.1, read on the forward strand.
TACCCTAAAGATGCAGCCCAAACCTTTTATTGTGAAGAAACAAATTGAATAAATTTTCAGGATAAAAATTATATATAGAAGTCAGTTGCATTTGAAAATACTAGTAATGAGCTTTCAGAAAGAGAAATCAAGAAAACCCTCTCATTTATAATTGCATCCAAAGAATAAAATACATAGGAATAAATTTAACCAGGGTGGGTGAAAGACCTGTACACTAAATGGTAAGACATTGATGAAACCAGTTGAAGAGGACACAAACATATGGCATGATACTTCATGCTTATAGGTTTGAAGACTGAATATTTCAAAAAATTAATATGACAAAATAATTTATAGATTCAATGCAAGTCTTCATGTAATTCTCATGGCCTTTGACAGAAATAGAAAGAAATAATCCTAAAATTTGTATGGAACACAAAAAACCCAAAGAGCCAAAGCAAACTTGAGGAAGAAAATCAAAGCTAGAGCCTTCACGTCTTCATTTCTGACTCTACTGCAAAGCTAGTAATTAAAACAGTAGACACATAGGTCAACAGAACAGAGTAGATATCTCAGAAATAAACCCATTCATCCATGACAATTAATTTATGACAAAGGAGCCAAAAATATACAATAGGGAAAGGATAGTTTCTTCAACAATTGGTGCTCAGAACACTAGATGGCCACATGAAAGAGAATAAACCTGGACCACTATGTTACATTATACACAAAAATAAAACTTAAAATCAACTCAAAATAAAGATTTGAACATTGGGAAGTGAGACTACGAAACACCTGGAGGAATCCATATGGGCAAGGAAATTAACATTTGCCTTGATAATGATTTTTTAGATTTGACACCAAAGCAGGGTGTCAAAAATTTAAAAAGTCAATAAAAGCAAAAGCTCCTGCACAACGGGAATCATCCACAAAATGAAAAAAAAAAAAGAATTATGGAACAGGAGAAAACATTTGCAAATATGAAATGAGCCAATATTTTATATTCAAAATATAAAAAGAACCCACAATTCAGTAGCAAAAAAGAAGGCAAACCCCCTAAAACCAAAGAATCTGATTAAAAAATGACGAGAAGAACTGAACAGAGATTTTCTCAAAGAAGCCATCTACATGGCCAACTGGTACATAAAAATGTGGTGTTCAACATCACTAAACATGAGGGAAATGCAAAGTCAAACCCACAATGAGATACCAGGTCACATCTGTTATAATGGCTATTATTAAAAAGACAAGATTAAGAACCCTGAATGCACTATCTGAATTGTTATCTGCAGAATATATCAACCACCTAATCAATAGGGTTTCTCATAGTTTTATGAACTCTGAACATGCCCTGTTAAGTTCCTACTAAAGAAGAGTTAACTTCTGAGAGATAATAAATTAATTAAAAATCTTTAAAAGTAAAAAAAAAGAAGACAAGAGGTAAGTGTGGTGAGGATAAGTAAGGAAAGGGCACCCTTGTGTACTTTGGTGGGAATGCAAATCGATTCAGCTACTATGGAAAACAGTATGGAGGTCCCTTCAAAAACTAAAAAGGGATAGGCTATTTTTATGATGCAGAAATTCCACTTCTGGATATACATCTGAATGAAATGAAATCACCTTTCCCAGAAGATGCTTCTATGCCCATGCTCATTGCAACATAATTTCCAATGGCCAAGACATGAAGAAAACCTGTGTTCATTGATGGTTGGATGGATAAAGACATTAAACACACACACACACACACACACACACACACACACACACACACACACACACTTGAATAGTATTTGGGTACCAAATTAAGGAAAATTTTCCATTTTTGAAAACATGGAGGAACATTGAAGACATTACTTTTTTTTTTTTTTTGTCTTTTTTTTTGCTATTTCTTTGGGCCGCTCCCACGGCATATGGAGGTTCCCAGGCCAGGCGTCTAATCGGAGCTGTAGCCACTGGCCTACGCCAGAGCCACAGCAACGCAGGATCCGAGCCGCGTCTGCAACCTACACCACAGCTCACAGCAACGCCGGATCGTTAACACACTGAGCAAGGGCAGGGACAGAACCCGCAACCTCATGGTTCCTAGTCGGATTCGTTAACCACTGTGCCACGACAGGAACTCCTGAAGACATTATGTTAAGTGAAGTAGGTCAGAGAAAGTCAAATATTGTGTGATCTCACTTACATGTGGAATCTAAAACTCTGAACTCAAAAAAAAAAATATGGAGACTGTTGGCATTGGGGACAAGGTGGTGGTCAAATTGGGAAGATGTTTAAGGTTACAAACCTGCAACTAGTAGCTAAGTCCTGGCGATCTAATGTGTAGCATAGTGATTATAGATAGCAATACTATGCTATAAACTTCAAAGTTCTTGGCGACTAGATCTTCGTTACTGTCACCCCAAGGAAGAAATGATGCTGCTCTCTGATGGAAGGTGTCAACCAGTGGTTTGGATAATTAACTTGCAATATAGAAATACTTCAGATCGAGTGGTTGTACACTTTAAGCCTACACAATGCCATCCTTCAATTATACCGCAATAAAAATGCTTTATAAGATTCATGAAATTGAGTTGCATGGAAAGCTTAAAAGTCTTTCTGGGTTCTTTTTTAAAAAAGAATTTTTTGGATACTTTCAGTTAGACGGAGTTTAGTTTTGGTTTACCAAACTCTTTCCATTAGATGTTTTTGCACCAAATTTTAATCAAACACTGTTGAACTTCAGTTCTGTCTGTGGATACTCATTTTAACACTTTGGATTCAGATGCTTAAAGCAAATATATAATGCTCATGTGATTAGGCTGATAAACTGACCTATGGATGAAAATGACTATGAAGAAAACAAAACAGGGAGTTCCCGTTGTGGTTAAGAACCCAACTAGTATCCATGAGTGTGTGGTTTTGATCCCTGGCCTTGCTCAGTGAGTTTAGGATCTGGCATTGCTGCAAGATGTTGCATAGATCACAGAGGCATCTGAGATCCCCCTTGCTGTGGCTGTGGCATAAGCAGCTCCGATTTGACCCCTCGCCTAGGAATTACCGTATGTCACAGGTTGGGCTCTAAAAAGAAAAAAAAAAAAAGAAAAAATAATAAACAAAAATAAAATGGAAATATAAGAGTACATCTCTCATAAGGCTGTTGGGAAAATTAAGAAGAGCTAGAACATTAAAGTTTTCAAAATAACACCTAGAACATAGTACACACTTAATAAATGTTAGCTACTGAACACCATGCCTTGATTTGGGTGCAAATTTAATTACAAAGAAGCAAAAAAAAAAAAAAAATTAAAGTAGCTTGTGTTGTCAGAAAAACCAGCCTGTAATAGGCTGCAGTAACTGGATATATTATTTGTAAAGGTGCTTCTGACATGGTGAGCTATACGTTTAGAGAAACCAACAATGCTAGATAAAAATCTAAAACACATTTTTTTCATAGTCTTTTTTTTATGGTCTACTGAGAAAGAAAATTATGTTCTCAACATATATATATGACAAGAAATGCAAAAACTTGGGAGGGTAGTGGGCTGGAGCCAGCATTTTCCCAGGACGCATTTCCAACCCCTGGTAGCCCAAGTCCTGAGGTTTAATGTGCATGTATTTGAAGTACAGGAGAAAAAGCCAGTGTGTGAGATTGATTAGAGGCAATGCCCTGTCCCAAGCCACAGAAAACAGAGCCTCAGAAAGGGGATCAATCTCAGAAAACAAATTAGAAAACTGGACTCCATAAAATGAGACAGTGAACACACCTCATTCGGCTTTAGTTTTGGTGGTAGAAACAACGTAAAAATTTTCCCTGGTTATTCTTTTTTTTCCGGGGCGGGGTGGGGAGTTCTGTATCCACAGTATGTGGATGTTCCTGAGCCAGGGTTGGAAACCGTGCCACAGCAGTGACCTGAGCCCCAGCAGTGACAAGGACAGGTCCTTCAACTGCTGAGCCTAAGGGAAACCCTCCCCCTAATAATTCTTAATCTCATACTTTTATGTATGTGGATATGGAACTTAAATCTTATCTCTGTTGTGACCCCACCAAAGCCCCAAGTCAAAAAATTTTTAAAGGCATTCTGGGTTGGTATTGCAGACAATCTACCTGGTAGAAGCAATATAAATGATTTTTGAAAGGACATATTTTAGTATCAAGTAACGATGGTTCCCACAGATAAATTTCAAAGGGACATGAATTTAAGATTAAAAAAATCACCAAATGCAAAGTTAAGAAGGCACCTTGAGTAAGAGTCAGCAATAGCATCAAATTTAGAATCAGACTTGGGAGTTCCCGTGGTGGCTCAGTGGGTTATGAACACAAGTAGTATCCATGAGGATGTGGGTTTGATCCCTGGCCTCCCTCACTGGGTTAAGGATCCAGTGTTGCTGCAAGCTGTGGTGTAGATCACAGAGGTGGCTTGTGTCTGGTGTGGCTGTGGCTGTGGCACAGGACGGCAGCTGCAGCTCCAATTCAACCACTAGCCTGGGAACTTCCATATGCCACAGGTGAAGCTCTTAAAAAAAAATCAAACTTATACAACTACTCATTTAAATTTTGATAGCACATAATAACATGAATTGTTACAATAATTTAAATAAGTCTATTTAATATATTTAAAGAATATTATGATGATAGAACAAGATATGTGTAAACTGACCATTTGGGAAAAGAACAAAAAGGAACTGAGAGAGAAAATGAAGTTTGACAATTGAAATTCGAAGCTCAATGGATGAATTACACAGCCAAATAGCACAGCTCATGATAGAATGAATTTACTGCCAGAGAGAGCTGAAAAATTAAATAAAATAAATTAGAGAAATGCAAATAATGGATGTCTCAGTGACATGGAGGGTTAGACCTGGACGATTCGACGTACATCTGCTTGGGACTCCAGAGGCACCTAGGAGATATTCAGAGGAAATTTTCTGAACACTGCCTGTGTTTATCGACAGCACACCAGACTTAAGGTTACCACGTGAATGAATCTTATGGAGTAGAGCAACATCAATATCTATGGTAACTGCTTAATTAATCTTGTTATAATGATGGTTGGTTATGAAGATGATGATAATATGGATGTTGACAGTGAGGAATGAAAATTTATGCTCTTTTCTTTCCAAATTCTCCCTCTATTCATGCTTACTGAGGACAGACCCACCCACCAGTCTAGGGTGGCAAATACAGAGTCTGCATTTCTCCCTCCACATTGATGGCAAAACTCTTGACTTTCTTTTCCATTTAATCACTTCATTCCCTTTGAATTTTTCAAAACAGTGCCCCATGAAACCATGGCTGATCTGATTTTGGGAAATGAACCCCTTTCCTTTCTTCTCTGGGTATAGCCTAATGGGGATTTTATGTTTATTCCTTTTTTGAGATGAGGGACTGGGAAATGTTTGAGGAGAAGGGAGACATTCTGGATACTAATGCTGACAAACAGTTGTAGTTCTTAGACATAATTTGTTTCATTAATGTCACAGCCTCTCTCCAGGAAAATCTCCCAGCGTTTTCCTTTAATTCAAATACACATCTCTCAGGTGACATTTGACAGCCATTTTTTACCTATCAAAGCATCTCATAATTTTCTTTCCATTTTGAGTTCATCTGAGTAAAAACATGTTAGTGGGAGTTCCTGTCGTGGCTCAACAGAAAGGAATTTGACTAATATCCTTGAGGATGCAGGTTCGATCCCTGGCCTCGCTCAAAGGGGTTAAGGATCCGGTATGGCCGTCAGCTGTGGTGTAGGTGGCAGATGTGGCATGGACCTGGCATTGCTATTGCTGTGGTGTAGGCCTGAATCAGGCTGAAGCTCTGATTTGACCGCTAGCCTAGGAACTTCCATGTGCTGGGGGTGTGGCCCTAAAGAGACAAAAAAAAAAAATGTGTTTGTGTTGGGAGATGGTCTAATGACCACCTAGAGAGAATGAGAGCTTTAACATCTTGAAGAGATGGAAAGCCTGATGGAAAACTATTCTTCTGGTTAGTTACGATTTAGCCTTAGTGCTTATTTACTCTGGACCTGCTCCAAAAGGGAAAAGAAGCTTCAAAAATCTTGCCTCCTCAATTCTGGCATTCATTGCCTAAGCATTCTAATTTTTAAATGAAGTCAAGGCACTTTCACCTGTAGGAGAAAATTTTTTTTTTTTTTTGTCTTTTTAGGGCCCCACCAGTGGGCTTATGGTGGTTCCCAGGCTAGGGCTTGAATCTGAGATGCAGCTTCCAGTTTACACCACAGCCACAGCAACATGGGTTCCGAGCCATGTCTGGGACCTACACCACAGCTCATGACAGAGCTGGATCCTTAACCCACTGATCAAGGCCATGGATTGAACCTACATTCTCATGGATACTAGTCTTGTTTGTTACTGCTGAGCCATGGTGAGAATTCCCTGAGACATCTGGGAGTCTTCATTTTAACCTGGGAAATATGGATAAACTCAGAACAGTCTCTGTCGGAATGATCAATCTACACCTCAAAGGAGGGGAGCCTGATGGTTTTCTCAGTCTTGTCTTTTCTAACTTCTCAAGCATCTTCTTAGTATCATTAAGTTGGTAAAGTCAAATTCATTTCAAAGTGTTACCAAATGTAGATCCATGTTCCCAATGTACAGTGAGGCCAAACAATACCAAATCATGGGAGTTTGGAGCAGGGAAAGTTTTATTCCGGGGCCATGCAAGGAGACTGGTTGCTCATGCCTTATAAACCCAAACCTCTTGAAGGCTTTCAGGAAAGCCGTTTTATAGGAAAGGTGAGGGAGGGCAGTGGTTCATTGTTGCAAACTACCTGATATTGGATGCTTTGTTCTTGCAGCTGTCTGCATAGGGAAGGTCATGGTCAGGTCACCATGTTCCTGTAAACCTCCATCAAAACAAATGTTATTCTCTGTTCTACAGCTTCTTGTTTAAGGGTGTAATGAACTAGAAAGGGAAGGGGAGGCGTTAAATTTTGTCTCCATGTCTCCTAGTGGCTTTTAACACTTAACAAATCCGAAGCAAAGCAACATCCTTAACCCTCATCTTACTTGCTCAAGGTTGGTCCCAAGCACTGATGTTCACCCTTCAAAGACTAGGCCTTGACTAAGAGGAGGGGGTCAGGGAGGAGGGGTTTCAAAAGCATTTGCCCAGCACCCAGGCTGCATCCTCCAGGCAGTGCCCAAGCCTGGCTGAAAAGGAGATCCCCGCTAGCAGGGCCCTCCAGTCCAGGTCCCCAGACCCTGCCCAGCTGTCACTAAGGGAGCAAGGTTCCTGGGACCCATCCAACCCTTAGCTCCTTAGGCCAAGCAAACAGATTTGGGTCCTGAGGGCTGCTACCCAGGAGGACTTCTGCCCCAATTAGATTGCTGAGGTGAGTCTCCCCAGCCAGTGGGCATCCCAGCAAGGCTCTGGAGCTCCCAGGACACAGACCTCTGCCCCTCCCTGGGCCCTCCCCTCAGCTCACCTGCCAGCAGGCCTGGAGGCTGCCCAGGGAGAAGGCCAAGATCTGCTCCCCATCTACTCTGCAAGGAGAAGCACTGCTGGCCCAGGGGGACCTCTAGGGATCACACAGTAAAGGCTGCACAACCCCTATTACAGAATTACTTCCCACTCTGCTATTGCATTATTCTTACATCCATCCAGGCTTTACAAAAGCAGAAAGGCCGTTACTAAATAGTGAACATTCCCTGATTACAATTAATAGAATGCTACTTCCTAAGGAGCCTTTAAAGATCACCCACAGGGAGTACCCTTGTGGCACAGTGGGTTAAGGATGAGGGTTGTCACTGCAGTGGCTCCAGTGGCTGCTGTGGTGTGAGTTCCTTCCCTAACCTGGGATATGCCACATATGGCATGTGTGGCTAAAAAAAAAAAAAAAAAGATCACCCACACCTGCACCCTCACTTTACATATGAGGTCCAGCATGAATCTGAGGCTTCTAACATTGAGCTATTATAAAGCCGTGTCTGACCAGAAACAATCTGTTCTTGAAACAGAGAGATGGCAGTTTTTCCTAATTTGGTCTGTCTTTAAGTCCCATATATTTGTGTACCTAGAATGAAAAAACATTAACAGATTTTAGGATATAATGTACTAATGATGCCTATTGAGTGTCCCTTTTCCCCAAAGTGAGTGACAATGTTTCTCTAGGATAATTTTTTTGGAAGTATCAGAATACACCTTTCCAAAACTGTGATTAGTATTGAGCAGGTTTAATTCACCACCTTTGTAAAAGAAAATTTGTAGCATCCAAATATTACAACTTAGCATGAATAGAGAGAGAAGAGCTTTGAAAATGATATGGGAAGATAATCTCAGTTATAACAGGGAAAGAAATGAAACTGCTAAGTAAGGCATGAATTTGTGTAAAGACCAATGTTGCTGCCATGCTGTTCAGGCTTCATAGTAGAAAGTGTTGGCCCCAATGGCTTGCATGCTGTGCAAAATGCAGAACCAAATGGTATTGTATGTTTGCACAATCTAGAAGGTACCATTTACACTGCAGTACATATAAGGGGCATCTGTGTGTGTGATCCAGGGCCGTGGTGGTCCAGGACCCAGCAATATTCTGACCCTACATAGAGATAGTAAGATCTATGGACTCAGATGTAAGAAGTCTGAGACCTGGTAAAGACCAATGGATTCTTTTCTTTAAACTATTTTTTGGAGGTATTACTATGTTGTGTTAGTTTTGGGGTGCACAACAAAGTAAATCAATTATACATAAATGTTTTTTTTTCAGATTCTTTTTCCTTCTAGGTTATTATAAAATATTTTTTCTTTTTTAAAAAAAGTTATTTCACCAATATAATTTTTTTACCGTACAGCATGGTGACCCAGTTATACATGCATGTACACATTCTATTTTCTCACATTATCATGCTCCACCATAAGTGACTAGACATAGTTCCCAGCGCTTCACAGCAGGATCTCATTGCTTACCCATTCCAAAGGCAATAGTTTGCATCTATTAACCCCAAGATCCCCACCCACTGGAGCTTAATAGATGCAAAATATTGGATATATTTTATTTAAGATTGGAGATTATACATGGAATGTACAAAGTAACTCAACATTGATTCAAGATTGTATATTAATCCGCTGCATGACTGAAAAAAAGAAGAGTATTTCTTTGTTTTGTACAATACAATCATTTTCTGCTCTCATATTTTTCTCAGCAGATGGCACCAAACAAGCCCATGGATGGGGATAAAAATATCACTTTTGTGGCCACGTTTGTTCTCCTGGGATTCTTAGATGAGAAAGAGCTGCAACTTGCCTTCTTTCCAGTCTTCCTAGGGATCTATATTGTGACTCTAGGGTCACAATTGTCATATCCTCATCAGAATGGACTCCCACCTCCACGTACCTATGTACTATGTCTTGTACTGAGATCTGCTACTCTTCTTCAGTATCCAAAGGATGCTTTCAGATTTCTTAAAAGTTCAAAAGCCAATCTCCTTCATAGCCTGTGCCACCCAGTATTTTGTTGGGTCCTGGATGGCTCAGGCTGAGTGCTGCCTCTTGGCTGCCATGGCCTATGACAGATATGTTGCTATTGGTAGCCCCCTGCAGTACTCAGCCATCATGGCTCCTGGCCTCTGTGTGAAGATGGTTGCTGGGGCTTTTGGGAGTGGTTTCCTTGGTAGCTTAGTTCAAATGGTCCCTTGCTTTCACCTCTACTACTGTGGGCCAAATGTGATTTGGCATTTCTTCTATGACCTACCCCACATTCTATTTCCTTGTCTTGCTCCAATCCCTTCACTAGCCAAATGATACGTTTTCTGGTGGCTACTATTTTTGAGGGATTGGGTTCTTTGCTTGTTATCCTCTCATCCTACAGTTTCATAGAAGTTTCCATTCTGAAAATATCCTCCATCAAAGGTAGTGCCAAGGCGTTCAATACCTGTGCCTCCCACCTGGCAGTTGTGACACTCTTCTATGGCACAGGTCTCTCCGTGTACCTGCTTCCTAGCTCTGGCCACCCCAAGAAGCAGGACAAGGTCCTGTCAGTGTTCTATGTTGTCCTTATTCCCATGTTAAACCCTCTTATATATAGTCTGAAGAAAATGAGATCAAAGAGGCCATCAAGAGAATGATAAGCAGGGCCGCTCATTTACCTCAGTAAGAATAACTTTTGGGCTGGTGTTATTACCCTTATTAGGAAGACAAGCGTGAGAATATGCAAGAGACACTTTGCAGAATACAGAATATCTAGGTCAAAAGATAAGTGAAAAAATGGCTTGCTTGTTTTTTGGTGCTATATATTTTTTATTTTATCATCTGTCTGTCATCTATCATCTATGTATGTATGTATGTATGTATGTATGTATGTATGTATGTATCTATCTATATCTATCTATCTACATTATAGTTAATGTACAATATTTTATACATTTCAGGTGTACAACATACTGACTCACAATTTTTAAAGTTGTTATTGCATTTAGTTATTGTAAAATTTTGCTTACATTCCTGTATTGGAGAGGTTATTCTCATACCTTATTTATTTTTTTTCCAACTGTTAAGTGAGTTTTTTTCCCTTTTTTATAAATTGTAATCAATTGTTATTTCCCCAATACATTTTTTTTCTACTGTACAGCATGGTGACCCAGTTACACATACATGTATACATTCTTTTTTCTCACATTATCAGGCTCCATCATAAGTGACTACACATAGTTCCCAGTGGAAACAACCCAAATGTCCATCGACAGATGATCAGAAGAGGAAGATGTGGTATATATACACCATAGAATACTACTTAGCCATAAAAAAGAACAAAAAAATGACATTTGCAGAAGCACGGATGGAACTAGAGACTCTCATACTGAGTGAAGTAAGCCAGAAAGAGAAAAATAAATACCATACATCACTTAATTCTGAAGTCTAATATACCATACTCATAGCTTATTTATTTTATACTTAGTAGTTTGTATCCCTTAATCTCCTGCCCTTCCCTCTCCCATTGGCAACAACTAGTTTGTTCTCTATTTTGTGAGTCTGTTTCTGCTCTCTTATATTCACTAGCTTATTTTAATTTTTTAGGTTCTACATTTAAGTGGTATCATACAGTATTTTCCTTCTCTACATGAATTACTTTCTTAGCATAGTCCCCCTAAGCCCATTCATGTTGCTGCAAAAGGCAAAATTTCATTCTTTTTTATGGTTGAGTAGTATTTCATTGTGTGTGTGTGCACACACACCCATATTCTTTATCCATTCTTCTCTTTCTTGGGGGTGAATGACAGTGGCATATGGAAGTTGCAGGGCCAGGGATTGAATGCACGCCATAGTAGTGACCCAAGCTACTGTAGTGATAATGCCAGATCCTTAACCACCAAGCCACCAGGGAACTCCACATCCACTCACCCATTGATGGACACGTAGGTTGCTTTTATATCTTGGCAATTGTAAATATCACTGCTATGAACATTGAGACTCATGTATCTTTTCTAATTAGTGGTTTCATTTTTTTTTTCAGAAATAAGCTCATGGGTAGAATGGCTGGGTCATATGGTAGTTCTATATTTGGTTTTTGAAAACTCTCCAACTCTTTTCCATAATGGATGCTAGTGTCATTATGTTTAACTGCCACCACCAAGTGATCTGTCTGAGATGGTGCCAGCTACATTGAATTCAGTTTAAAAAGTCTGTTTCCCTGATTAGACCCAGGTAGACAAAACCCTATATTTTGAAAACAGAGGTTCCGATAGATGTTACATGTACTGTAGTGATAAGAACCCAGGAAGCCATACACACTACACTTTTCTTCACTGATTTTTCTTTATAAAATTAGGTGTTTATTTATACATCAATAAACTAAAAATAAAAATAAATACAAAATGAAATGTGTGAAAATTAAAAATCATTTAAAAATGAACATGTCGTAATCTCAATTTTGAACAAGGTGTGTCTGTGTGTGTTTGAGAGACAGACAGACAGACACACAGAACAAGAGAGCAGTAGACAGAGAGAGAGAGAGATGGGGGAGGGGAAGAAAGGAAAGCAAAGGAGATGCCAGGGGATGCCAGGAAGTGACCGGAGTGGAGAGGGGCAAAAGTAGGTCTAGCTTTATTCCCAAATAATCTTGTCCCCCAACTTACTCTTTGAGACTTTTTTGTGAAGTGTATTGTGGAAAAGAGATGGGAGAGAGGAAGGGTAGAAAGAAAAGACACCTTAAATGTTGAGATTAGGGGAGATGCTCAGAGGGTTCGAAAGAAGTCAAAAGTCATCATTTGGAGCATAGCTTCCCAGAGACTAGGGAAGACCTCAGAAATAAAAGCTGTTGTGTATGGGGTTGGACAGGCTCTCCAGTGATCTGAATTCCCCTGAGTATCCAGGACTTAAGTTTGATGAGGGAGCAATAGAGCCACCTGACATGGAGTTACCATGGAAACTCAGATTCCAATCAAGAGAATTAAAAGATAATTTTATAATGATTTTTATTTTTTTATATAATGGTTGTTATTTTTTCCCATCATAGCTGACTTACAGTGTTCTGTCAATTTGCTGCTGTACAGCATGGTGACCCAGTTACACATACATGTATACATTATTTTTTCTCATATTATCATGCAATCATTTAAAAAAAAACAAAACAGAGAACCAGATAGTCTCTCAACAACATAAAAAAGAGAGAATTTTAAAGAGAGATTTTTTTTTTCACACAGGAGATTATGGACTAAGTTCATACATATCATATTAGTATTTATACTACATTTTATATTTCATAGAGTTACATTGCAAAGATGTGACTTCTTTCTATTAGCATATGGGGTTGGCAGGTTCAAATTATTCCTTTTATAGATAGAATTTTTAGGCATATTGAAGTCTGCCATATTCTTCTTAGTGTAGCAACAACTCATCTTTTTTAAAATTTTAATTTATTGTCTATCATTTAAAAAATCATTTATTTATATATATATGTATTTTTCCTACTGTACAGCATGGTGACCCAGTTACACGCAAATGTATACATTCTTTTTCCCCACATTATCATGCTCCATCAAAATTGATTAGACAGAGTTCCCAGTGCTACACAGCAGGATCCCATTGCGAATCCATCCCGAAGGCAACATTCTGTATCTATTTACCCCAAGCTCCCAGTCCCTCCCAGTCCCTCCCCTTCTCCCTTGGCTACCACAGGTCTATTCTCCAAGTCAGTAATTTTCTTTTCTGTGGAGAGTTTCATTTGTGCCTTATATTAGATTCCAGATAGAAGTGATATCATATGTTATTTGTCTTTCTCTTTCTGACTTACTTCACTCAGGATGAGGGTCTCTAGTTCCAACCATGTTGCTGCAAATGGCATTATTTTGTTCTTTTTATGGCCGAGTAGTATTCCATTGTGCATATATACCCCATCTTCCTAATCAAACTATCTATCAATGGATACTTGGTTTGTTTCCGTGTCTTGGCTATTGTGAATAGTGCTGCAATGAACATGCAGGTGCGTGTGTCCTTTTTAAGTAGAGTTTTGTCCAGATATATGCCCAAGAGTGGAATTGCTGGGTCATATTATACATAGAACTACCATATGAAACAGCTCATCTTTAATTTCACAAAATGTGATTTGTGGAACTAAATGGTTCTTACTGACCAGAAACATGTCCTCACTGACCAGAAACATGTCCTCTATTGCTTGTCTGTGAAGCACCAATTCTATGTTTTGGTCTGATATCTGGAAAACTATTGTAAGAATATTTTCCATTTAAAAGATTAAATTACTATAGTTTTTATTAGAGGAACATATAAGTACCAGCCTATTAGCAGGAGTTAAATCATGTAATTCACTCATTGTCCACACACACTTGTTTCTCCCTGGCAGTAAGATTAGCTGAAGTAGATCCAATCAAGAATGAGACCTTCCTGAAACATCTCTATATCCATAGTAATGGCGGGATACCTGAGCCCAATTTAAAAAGGACCCAAAAATGACAAATAATTTTGGGAATGATTTTAGACATTTTTAATGAAGAATTAGTAATGCAGCAGAATACGTGGGAATGAACTCCAATTCAGAATACATAAATTACACTTGGTATTAATAGAAAGTAAGGTGTGTATATTCTGACAATAGCCTAAAAAGGGATCTGAAATTCAACCCCATTATCAGTCCTATTTTATAGGTGACAATACCAAGGTTTAGAGAAGTGCATTTGGTCAAGATCACAGAATCCTCAGTGGAAGAGATGATACTCAACCCAGATTTTCTGACACGAATGCCCATGGTTGTAACCACAATAAATTGTGGCCTTCTCATGAGTAGTTTTACCATACTCCTTAATGCCTTGACTTGTTCATGTAGCATAGGAAGAAATGCCATGTTTGCCTCATGGCTGCAGTGGTGATTGATTTAGGTCAGGTATTTAAGAAGATACCTGTATGGCAATGGAACGCTACTCAGCCATAAAAAAGAACAAAACAATGCCATTTGCAGCAACATGGTTGGAACTAGAGACCCTCATCCTGAGTGAAGTAAGTTAGAAAGAGAAAGACAAATACCATGTGATATCACTTATATATGGAATCTAATATATGGATTTGGAGAACAGACTGGTGGTTGCCAAGAGGAAGAGGGAGGGAGGGAGTGAGCTGCACTGTGAGCTTGGGGTAAATAGATGCATTTGGAGTGGACAAGCAATGAGATCCTGCCCTACAGCTGAGAGAACTATATTTAGTGACTTGTGATGGAACATGATGGAGGATAATGTGAGATAAAGAATATGTATGTGTGTGTGTGTGTGTGTGTGTGTGTGTGTTTCTGTGTGAGTGTGTGTCTGGGTCACTTTGCTGTACAGTAGAAAATTGACAGAACACTGTAAACCAACTATAATGGAAAAAATAAAAAATCATTAAAACATTAAAAATAGATATGTGTGTGGATATATATAAATGAAGGTGCTTTGTAAGCAGGGTGTGTCCACATATCTGATTTAGTATATTCACACTATCACCAGCTAGCTGTGTCATCTTGGGCAAGTCTCTTAACTCCACTGACCTCAGGTCCCCACCTGGAAATTGAAGGTATTGGCCTAGGTGATCACTATGTCCCTTCCAGCTCAAATGACTCCCAGGGTGTTAAAGGAAAAGTTCTAATTATGAGACCTTGATAGGACCACAGGGAAGTGGGGAACTGAATCAGGAGGGACATGGCAAAGTGGGACATGAAATTAGAAGGGACAAAATCTCCATGACAACCCTGACTCCAGAGAGCAAGTACCTGGAGAGCATTCTTCCCCAACAGCCTTTTTCCTTTCACCTCTGCCCTTGATGACACATAGAAGAGGCTCTTATGTGGGCATCTCTCTGGCTGAGTGGACAGCCAAGTCCATGGTCCAAAGTCTCCATACTGAAGTGCAACATGCCCACCTGGAAAATCTGATTGCAAAAGACATCCACAATTTTACCCTTTGTCAAGAACTCTGCCTTCCTGGGCCCTGAGTCAAGGTGAGAGGGCAAGATTCATAGAGATAGTGGATTCTGTGCTATCTCTATAGCCATGTGATTCTTCCAGCTGGACTTTCCTGAGCCAGGTTTGTCGTCCTCAGTCTCTTTCTCCTTCTTCCACTATCCCTTCTCCCTTATGTCCACACCCTCCACTTCGGGCTCTTCCTGGAGTTTTCTGTCTCTGACTTTTTGTGGAAAATATGAATCTTTGATGTAAATTTTCAGGTATCACTCTGGAGTGAGGGACACTTAGACTTCTGATTCTTCAATTTCTTAGGGATGTGATCTTGAACTCTGTAGTCCTCTGTTTTTTCACCTATAAAGTGTCTGTAGAACTTTTGAATCGAAGAACCTGTCTGTATAACTTTTGAGTCAGAGAACATGCTGTATAGTTTTTGAATTGAAGGACATGTCTGTATAGCTTGATGTATGATAAAAGTTAAATGAATACTAAGTCAAGATTAATAATTTACTGAATTTCAGGAGAATAAACCATAACATGTATACGCTGTTCATCTTTATTCATCCCAAGGACACTTATAATTTAATATATTTATTTGCAGATCTGTTTTATGTAATAATCATTAATTTGACTTTCATTAAATATACAGCTTTGATTCATAATTACCATACAGCTAAGCCAAGCAGGTTTCTGATAAAGATTTGAACAAATATCATGTATAATTCCATTGGCCCTTTAAAGTAACCATCCTTCGGGAATGTGTGGGTCTGGAGACTCTAGGGTGGGTGACACATATCAGAGATGCCCCCTTCGAGCCAAGGTAGTGTTGGTCTAAGTGTCCCTTTTAATCTTCTTTTGCTTAACATTGTTAGTCTTCACCTGGCACCATTCCTGGCTTTCTTGACCTGATTTTGTTCCCTGCATGACCTCACAAGTGACCATGTCCTTAGTAGGTCTGATTTGGAAAAGGTTTGGATAAGCTCTTTAGGTCATTCAGTCCCTGAAGCACCATCACCCTATGTGGTTGTAAATATTTTTCCTTTTGGGGCTGCCCCTGAGGCATATGGGGATTCCTGGGCTAGGAGATCAGAATTTCAAGTGCCAGCCTACACCACAGCAATGCTAGATACAACCTGCGTCTGTGACCTACACTGCAACTCATGGCAATACTGGATCCTTAAGCTGCTGAGAAGGGCTAGGGATTGATCCACCATCACATGGATACTAGTTGGCTTTGTTACCACTGAGGCTCAACAGGAACTCAGAGGTGGTAAATCTTATTAGCCTGATTGATAAATGAGGCAATGAAGGCACAGAAATGTTAATAAATTGCTAAGGGTCACAGAGCCAGTAGGTAAAAATCAGGAAGCATAATGCCTCCAGCTGTGTTCTCTTTCTCAGGATTATTTTGTCTGTTTAGGGTATTTGTGATTCCATGACAATTTTTTTGCTTGTTTAATCTGACAGGTTTTGAGTGGAGTCTTTAAGACTGTCTATATTAAAAAATCATATCATCTACAAAGAGGAGAAATTTCAATTCTGATGCCATCTATCCCTTCATTCCTTCCCTCCTTCCTTCCTTCCTTCCTTCCTTCCTTCCTTCCTTCCTTCCTTCCTTCCTTCCTTCTTGCTGGATTGGCCTGGCTTGGACTTCTAGTACAATGTTGTGTAGGAATGTGTACAGTGGTCACCCTTGTCTTATTTCTGGTCTTAGGAGAAAAGCTTTCAATCATTTACCACTGAGTGTGGTGTTAGATGCAGGCATGTTCTCATGGCCTTTATTATGCTGAGGTAAATTCCTTCTACCTCACTTGTTGAGAGTTTTGATCATGGTTGCAAGTTGAATTTGTCCAAAGCTTTTAGTGCATTTATTGAGAGGATTTTATGATTTTTTATATTTCATTCTGTTGATGTAATGTGTCACATTTATTGCTTTGTGTATGTTGACCCATTCTTGCATCCCAAGAACGAACCCTACCTGGTCATGGTATGGTCCTTTGCATGTGCTGCTGCATTTTGTTTGCTAGTATTTCATTGATACTTTAAAATTCTTTAGTAACCCAGGATAATGACCTGTAGTTTTCTTCCCTGGTAGTGTCCTTATCTTGCTTTGCCGTCAATGTAATTTTGACTTTGTAAAATGTCTTTGGAAAGGTTCCTTTCTCTTCAGTTTTTTTGGAAGAGTTTGAAAAGGATTGGCATTAATTCTTCTTTAAATGTTTGGTGCAATTTACCATGAAGCCTTCTTGTCCAGGGCTTTTCTTTGTTGGGAGGTTTCTGACTACTGATTCAGTCTCCTTGCTAGTTAATGTTCTGTTCAGACTTTCTATTATGTTTTCTGATTCAGTTTTTCTAGGTTGTACATTTCTAGAAATGTATCTGCTTCTTCTGTGCTGTCCAATGTGGTGGAAAACCATGGGCACCAAGGGGCCATTTTGGTGGAGCCCTGAAGCAGCAGAGGGGAGGGGCAGTGAGGTTAGAGTGTAGCTGCTCCTCTATTCTTTTCATGTGGTCCTTTGTGGTCTCTGTGGCCCAGGGGGGATGCTCTACCTTTATCTTTTGTTTTAGAATTTTAACATTCGTATCTTGCCTATTAATAGTTACTAGTTGTTTTTTTTTTTTAATTTTCTGGTGAGGAGAACTGAATTCAGAATAATGTATGTTGCTATGTTGATTATGGCATTCCAAACTAAAAACCTAAATTCTTAAGTCATAACCACAGTTCTATGCTGCTTCCTCAAATGAAAATTTCATGTAATTAGGACAAAAGTTGGGGCCAGTAGTGAGTCGTACTAACTTCCCTTTGGAATATTTTGTGGAAAGTCTTCCTTAAGAAGACATACTTCATAACTTAATGGGGCAAACAGACTCTGTCCCTTCAAAATATTAACAGGATTCTAAATCATGGTATAATTTGCTAGGCCATGTGGGGGCTGTTTGATTGAATATACTTGCAAGAATCTTGCGAAGTTAGTATAAACAGAGTAATTTTTCTTATGAGTAAAAGAAGAGAATATAAAAACATATCTAGTGGTCAATTGGCAGAGAAGGGCTCTTTCAAGATTGTTCTGAAATGATGCTACTTATGCAATACTACTATAAAGCAGCAGTTATCCCCTGAATTATCAGAGGTCATTAAAAAACCTGTTCTTTTAATTATTTAATTTTAAAATGTTTTTGATTTATAATGTTGTGCCAACTTCTGCTGTACAGCAAAGTGACTCAATCATAGATATATACATACATTCCTTTTTTCAACCTGTATATTTAATCAATGATATACTCTTTTATATAATAATCACAGAATTTATATTGCTTTTTAAGAAAATTTTCAGTCAACTTTTAAAATATCTTTATAATTTATCATGAGACCTCATGACATAACTGAGAACCTGAAGAACTAAGAAGGTGCTTGCTGACAATTCAAGATGAAAAGCTGAGGTCTTTACCCCAAGACAGTGAAGGACATTCCCTTTCCACTCTTCAATGAAGGTAAAATATGGCATGCATTAGAATTGTACTGTTACCATTTCACCCGAGTCAGCAGTGCATTCTTTTGTCTCTTTTCTGACTTCAGGAGTTCAAAGACAATGACTGGGGGAGAAAATATTACAAATATCACAGACTTTATCCTTTTGGGATTCTCAGATTTTCCCCAAATCATAGCAGGGCTCTTTGTTGTGTTCCTGGTGATATATATTTTGACTCTGACTTGGAATCTGTGTCTCATTGTCCTGATAAGGATGGATTCCCATCTCCACATGCCCATGTACTTCTTCCTCAGTAATCTGTCCTTTATAGACATCTGCTATGTGAGCTCTACAGCCCCCAAGATGCTCTACGACTTCTTCCAGGCAAAGCCAACTATCACCGTTGTGGGTTGTGCCATTCAATACTTTGTGTTTTCAACCATGGGAATGAGTGAGTCTTATCTCATGACAGTCATGGCTTATGACCGCTATGCTGCCATTTGTAACCCACTCCTCTATTCATCCATCATGACACCCTCTCTCTGTGGTTGGATGATGCTGGGGTCCTATATGGCTGGACTCTCTGCTTCTCTGTCCCAAGTGTGTGCCATGTTTCAGCTCCACTTCTGTGGGCCTAATGTCATCCACCACTTCTTCTGTGACATGCCCCAGCTGTTGGTTCTTTCCTGCTCTGACACATTCTTTGTACGACTCTTGACTGCTATATTAACAGTGATCTTTGGGATTATAAATGCCCTGGTTATCATGATCTCCTACGTCTACATTGTCATCTCCATCATGAAGATCACTTCCGCAAAAGGCCGGTCCAAGGCTTTCAACACCTGTGCTTCTCACTTGACAGCAGTTACCCTCTTCTACACCTCAGGTATGTTTGTCTATTTGAGTTCCAGCTCTGGTGGTTCCTCCAGCTTTGACAGGTTTGCCTCAGTCTTCTACACTGTGGTGATTCCTATGTTGAACCCTTTGATATACAGTCTGAGGAACAAAGACATCAAAGATGCCTTGAAGAGGTTGCAGAGGAAGAGAGGATGTCGGTCAAATAACAGATTGAGAGATTTGTCTTGTTAGAATGACCTTAACACACATTAATATTCTCGTGAATGGAGTGTAGCAAAATTCATACCGTCTTTGAAAAAAGGCTTAATGTGAAACAGATCATTTGCCAAAGTAGCCCAATAGCTGAATCACACCGCACAAACAAACAAACAAAAAAAATGCTTTAAGTCCTTGTGGCCCATTATTTTCATTCTCCTTGTGGTGTGGTTTCAATATTTATTCATCAATCAGCAAGCATTCATGAAACATCAAGGTTTAGAACTTTGTTTCTTCCTTTTTGCCTCTGAGATGATATCTGTTAAATCTTAGATTATGACCCCAATGATGACAGACGTCCCAGGATTGTAGCAAACTTGTCTCCCAAATACTCTGATGCAGCCTAACCTAGACATGATTGTGACCAATGTTCATTCTGTGTTTCTGACCAGAATGAGGGTGAACACAGAGAGGGAATATGCCATTGGACAGGAACAAGACATACTGTGCCTCCCATGGAGATTAGTCTGAGGTAGCTTATGTTTGTGTAAGGCCTCTTTCAGTGCTTATTATCTGATAAGTCTCTGGTCACCTCCTAATATCCAGCAGTTATAATCTGATGAAGGAGGAGGTGATTTGAATCATGAAGAGGAATGGAATGATACATGCAGTCCCTTTTGTGCTATTTTTATGAATCTGATGGTGTAATTTTTTGCATCTAGTGTCCAGTGGGGATTTCTGTTGGAGATGGTATCCAAAAATTCATGTCACAGTCAATAGCAATTTCTTATATTGTGGGATTCAAATTTCTCTCTCACTAAATTTGGAAAATTTTCTTTTGGTTAATATAGCCAACAGAATCATATGTATCGAGTAGTTTTGGCTCTTTCAAACATCTGAACATTTCTGGTGGGATGAGAATTGTGTGAGAATTTATGGCAATATTGGAGTTTTTTACTTATATTCAATATTGCAAAGTAAGATCTAGTATGGAAAACTAATATACTTTGCTTCCTACTGAATGTGGCCAATATTTTATGTCCTAGAAATTCACGGTTGTATGGGAGTTTTGTAATGGTTAGTGCAGAATGGTGGAGGTATTGAGCTGCCTGCAAGCTACACCACAGGTGGTGGCAACGCCGGATCCTTAACCCACTAAGCAAGGCCAGGGATCAAACACGCAACCTCATGGTTCCTAGTTGGATTTGTTAACCACTGAGCCATGATGAGAACTCCTCCTTTGGTCATTTTAGCAGAGATTTATTATAACTAACCTTAAACCAGACACCTTCCTGTTTTACTCATCTTGGGCCCAAGCACACCTTTCAAATCTTTTGATCAAACAATATCTCACCTAACCTGTAGTTTCCTTCCCTAGATCAAAGAGGTAGACATGAAGAATAAGTAATTAAAAGATGATCAGATCTCTTCCTTAGCTTCCACTTTAGTAACCTCATGAATAAACTGTGTGACCAAGATAACATCTAAGGAAAGATCACAAGATGTTGACAAACCTGAATGTCAGGAGGTGCATGCAATGGGAGATGGTGAAGAGTCTCATCTCTGGAGTTCCCTTGTGGCCCAGGGGGTTAAGGATCCAGTGTTGTCAGTAGAGTGGCTTGGGTCCCTGCTGTGGTGAGGGTCCAATCCATGGCCAGCGAACTTCCTTCCACATGCCACAGGTGTGGCCCTCCCCTGAACAAAAGGAGTCTGATTTCCCATCTGAAGGATTAACTGAGATTTCTTCCCTTTTCCCCTTTAAAACCTTTCATGGGCAAGCAGAGTCTTCAGAGCTGGTTTTTGGACACACTGAATTCACCATCTCCCTAGATGAGTAGCATTCTGATTAAAAACAGCTATCCTTGCAACGGAGAGTCAGACCTGATTTTGGTAACATCAGAATTCTGTTTCTAATAGGATCTGAGGGCCTCAGTAGGAGATAAGCCTCTGCTGTGTGTTTATAACATGATATTGTTGGTGATGATTACTATGCTATGCCTTAGATCCCCAGACCTTATTCATCTTCTAATTGCCAGTGTGTACCCTTTGACTTCATCTCCTCCTGCCTTCTGCTCCTGCATCCCCTGGTAATCATCATTCGGATTCTGTTTCTATGAGATTGGCTTTTTAAATTTCACGTAGTTGTGATATTATATAGTAATTGTCTTTCTCGGTCTGGCTTATCTCACATATCATAATGCCTTCAAGCTCCATATATTTCATTTGGTCACAAATGAGATTTCTTTTCCCCTCATGACAATAATATTTTATTGTATGTGAGTACCTCTTGTTCATTTTCCATCAGTTGCGGAACATTTTGGTTGTTTCAATATTTTGGCTTTGTGATGACTGCAGTGAATACGGAAGTGCATATCATTTCAGTATTATATTTTTATTTATATTGGCTATATACTCATAATTTGAACTACTGTATCATATGAAAGATCTGTATTTAATTTTTGGAGACTCTTCATACTGTTTTCTGTAGTAGCCACGCCAATTTATCACCCCACTAACCATGTACAAGGGTCCCCTTATTTCCACATTTTCACCAATTCTTACATATTTTTTTTCCTTGGTGATCATCATTCTAACAGTTGTGAGGTGATATCTCATTGCAGTTTTGATTTACATTTCCATGCAACTTGAATACCAAGAGAATCATGCTGAGACATATTACAAGTAAAATGACAAGTGTTAACGACAAGGACACAATTTTAAAAGCAGCAATAGGAAACTAATTTCGTACAAACAAGGAAAGCTCCTTAAAGCTGTCAGTGCATTTTCACTAGAATATTTTCAGGCCAAAGGAAGTGGCAGGATGTATTCCAAGTGGTGAAAGAACAACTTGCCAACCAACAAGAGTCTACCTGGATAAGTCGTTCTTCACAATTGAAGGAGAGATGAATAGTTTTTCAGAAAAGCAAATCTGACAGATTTGTTACTGCTAGATTGACTTTACAATAACTATTTTTTTAATTTAAAAAATTTTATTTATTTATTCATTTTTATGCTGTACATCATGGTGACCCAGTTACACATACATGTATCATTCTTTTTTGTCACATTATCATGTTCCACTATAAATGTCCAAGCATAGTTCCCAGTGCTACAAAGCAGGATCTCATTGCTAATCCATTCCGAAGAAAATAGTCTGTGTCTATTAATCCCAACTCCCAATACATTCCCCTCTATCCCCCTCCCCCCTGGCAATCACAAGTCTATTTTCCAAGTCCATGATTTTCTTTTCTGTGGAAAGGTTCATTTGTGCCTTATATTAGATTCCAGATATGAGTGATATTACATGGTATTTGTCTTTCTCTTTCTGAATTACTTCACTCAGTACGAGTCTCTAGTTCCATTCATGTTGCTGCAAATGGCAATATTTCATTCTTTGCTATGGCTGAGTAGTATTCCATTGTGTATATACACCACATCTTCCTAATCCAATCATCTGTCAATGGGTTGTTTCCATGTTTTGGCTATTGTGAATAGAGCTGCAATGAACATACGGGTGCATGTGTCTTTTTACAGTAGAGTTTTGTCTGGATATATGCCCAAGAGTGGGATTGCTGGGTCATATGGTAGTTCTATGTATAGTTTTCTAAGGTACCTCCATACTGTTCTCCTTAGTGATTGTACCAGCTTACATTCCCACCAACAGTGCAGGAGGGTTCCCTTTTCTCCACACCCCTCCAGCATTTGTTATTTGTGGACTTACAAATGATGGCCATTCTGACTGGTGTGAAGTGATATCTCTTGGTAGTTTTGATTTGCATTTCTCCAGTTATCAGTGATGTTGAGCATTCATGATAAAACCTCTTACCAAATTTGGTATAGAGGGAACATACTCTAACATAATAAAAGCCATTTATGACAATCCCACAGCAAATATAACACTCAATGGAGAAAAGCTGAAAGACTTTCCATTAAAATCTGGAACAAGACAAGGATGCCCACTCACACCACATTAAGTGTTAAAGAAATTTGTTCAAGCTGAAACAAAAGGTCACTAATTAATAACAAGAAATATGTGAAAATAGAAATGACTAGTATGGGTAAATATTGTTAAATTCAGATTATTCTATTGTTGTCATCATGTTAATATATCACTTATAAATCCACCAAAATATTAATAGACAAAATAGGTAAAAATAAGTACCACTACAATAAATTTAATGGATGCACAAGTTAAAATAATGTGGATGGTTACATTAAAAATATAAAATGTGGGAGATAAGGGTAAAATATATTTTTGACTGTATTTGAACTTAAGTTATTATCTAAATATAAACCCTTGTTAGTTTAAGATGCTTTTTAAAAAAAATCAAAGCATGCATGATTTATAATGGTTTCTTAGTTTTAAATGTATAAAAAAGTGATTCAGATATATAAATATTTCTGTTCCAATATGTTTCCATTATAGATTATTACAGGATATTGAATATAGTTCCCTGTGCTATACAGCAGGTCATTGTTTGACTATCTTATATTTATTAATGTATATCTTTTAATCCCAAACTCCTAATTTTTTTTCATCTTTTTGCCTTTTTTAGGGCTGCTCCTGTGGCATATGGAGAGTCCCAGGCCAGGGGTCTAATTGGAGCTACATCCACAGCCTACACCACAGCCACAGCAATGCTGGATATGAGCCCCATCTGTGACCTACACTACAGCTCACAGAAACATTGGAGCCTTAACCCACTGAGCGAGGCCAGGGATTGAACCTGCAACCTCATGGTCTCTAGTTAGATTCATTAACCACCGAGCCATGACAGGAACTCCCCAAACTCCTAATTTATCTCTCACCCACTTTCCCCTTTGGTAACCATAAGTTTGTTTTCTCTGTCTGTTTTGTAAATAATTCATTTTTATCATTTTTCAGTTTCCACATATAAGTGATAGCTATGATATTTGTATTTCTCTGTCTAATTTTCTTCACGTAGTATGAAAATCTCTATGTTCATTGATATAAGATATTGAATGAAATCTTACAGTTAGCTCAAAACCAAAATCTGTAGTAAATTCACACAAGGTAAAGAGAAATGAAGCTAAGTGTACCACTACCCCAAATCAACAAAGTACAAAGGAAGAGGGCAAGAGAAGAAAGCAACAAAGGGATTCTAAAACAGCCAGAAAAAGATTCACTAAACAGCAATTGTAAGTCGTACCTATCAATACTACTTTAAAGGTAAGATCCCTAACATTTCCAGTCAAACCCACTGAGTAGTGAATGGATAAAGAAGCCATGCCCAACTACATGCTGCTTATAAAAGACTCATGACAACTTTAAGGACACACATGGAATAAAAGTGAGGGGATAGAAAAAGGGGAAATTCATGTACCTGGAAGCCAAGAGAGAGCTGGCGTAGCTATACTTAGAAAGAAAAAAGAGGCTTGAAGACACAATGTATAACATGAGACAAACCAAAGTCATTCCGTGAAGATAAAGGGATCAATTCTGTGGGTTTCCAATTCTAAACAGGAGTCGCAGTCTTCTAGAAAGAAGGCTGAAGAAGTGGAGCAATGCTTATTGAGGCAGGTGGGGTGAGGAAATGTTCAATAACTTAAGGACAGGCTTTTAGAAGTATGAAAAAAATCTCTGAGATGGGATGGTTTCCTTGAATTCTCACATCTGATTCTCATAAGGCTTTATGTTTGACTATTATTGTCTTCATCTCAAAGTTGAGGCATCTGCATTTCAAGAGGTTCAGAGTCCCACCTCTCACTCATGCTTCTCAAGGGAAGTCAGGTGCCTTTCCCTATAGGCAGCCTCTTCTGGCCTTTGGCAGGACACCTACATCACTGACTGCATCTGTGTAGGAATCAGAACTCTCAGTGACACTGCACATTCCTTGAGGATGAGACCATGTTTTAGGAACCATTGTAACCCTGAGACCACTCACAGCATCTGGTACTTACAAGGGGATCAATAATGGGTTTTTTTTTTCTGTTTGTTTTTTTTTTAAATAAAAACTACCTCTTTGGGAAACCTGGACAGTTGCATGCAAAGCAATGAAACTAGAACACACCCTCACACCATGCACAAAAACAAACTCAAAATGGCTGAAAGAGTTAAATGTACAACAGGACACCATCAAAATCCTAGAAGAAAACATAGGCAAAACACTCTCTGACATCAACATCATGAATATTTTCTCAGGTCAGTCTCCCAAAGCAACAGAAATTAGAGCAAAAATAAACCCATGGGACCTCATCAAACTGAAAAGCTTTTGCACAGCAAAGGAAACCCAAAAGAAAACAAAAAGACAACTTACAGAATGGGAGAAAATAGTTTCAAATGATGCAACTGACAAGGGCTTAATCTCTAGAATATATAAACAACGTATACAACCCAACAGCAAAAGAGCCAATCAATCAATGGAAAAATGGGCAAAAGACCTGAATAGACATTTCTCCAAAGAAGATATACAGATGGCCAACAAACACATGAAAAAATGCTCAACATCGCTGATTATAAGAGAAATGCAAATCAAAACTACCATGAGATATCACCTCACACCAGTCAGAATGGCCATCATTAATAAATCCACAAATAACAAGTGATGGAGGGGTGTGGAGAAAAGGGAACCCTCCTGCACTGTTGTTGGGAATGTAAACTGGTACAGCCACTATGGAGAACAGTTTGGAGATACCTTAGAAATCTATACATAGAACTTCCATATGACCCTGCAATCCCAATCTTGGGCATCTATCCAGACAAAACTCTACTTAAAAGAGACACGTGCACCCACATGTTCATTGCAGCACTATTCACAATAGCCAGGACATGGAAACAACCCAAATGTCCATCAATAGATGATTGGCTTAGGAAGAAGTGGTATATATACACAACGGAATACTACTCAGCCATAAAAAATGACATAATGCCATTTGCAGCAACATGGATGGAAGTAGAGACTCTCATCCTGAGTGAAATGAGCCAGAAAGGCAAAGACAAATACCATATGATATCACTTATAACTGGAATCTAATATCCAGCACAAATGAACATCTCCTCAGAAAGAAAATCATGGACTTGGAGAAGAGACTTGTGGCTGCCTGATGGGAGGAGGAGGGAGTGGGAGGGATCGGGAGCTTGGGCTTATCAGACACAACTTAGAATAGATTTACAAGGAGATCCTGCTGAATAGCATTGAGAACTTTGTCTAGATACTCATGTTGCAACAGAAGAAAGGGTGGGGGAAAAATGTAATTGTAATGTATACATGTAAGGATAACCTGACCCCCTTGCTGTACAGTGGGAAAATAAAAAAAAAATTATAAAAAAAAAAAAACAACTACCTCTTGAAAAAAAAGAAGAATGTGTTTGGTTTCAATGATTGCATGATTAGCTTTTATCATGGAAATATATAACTACTAACATATTAGCAAGAATAAAAGAATATATTTAGTTCTTTGCCCCACCCACCCCATTTTCCCTGGAAGTTAGCTGAAGTAGATGAAATCAGCAGTGGGATCTTTCTTTTTTTCTTTTTGACATAGAAAAGTTAACATGTTTATTAAAGACTACAGAAATAAGTGATGTGGGTATGGACACAGAAAGGTAAAAATCACATTTTAAATGAATAAATGAAAATTTGCTAAACCTTGGAAGGGCTAGGTAAAGGAGAAGAATGAATCAATGCACCACAAGTTTTTACATCAGAAACTGGCTGAGCAGCTCTTCAGGTGTAAAATACCACCAGGAAGTATGGCTAAATTTGATAGGCAATTAGAAATGCAATCCTGGAGCTCAGACCGATGTCCATTTGAAGGATGCGGATTTGGCTTTTTTTTTTATTACTTAATGAATTATATCACATTTATAGGTGTACACCATCATCACAACCAAATTTGACAGCATGTCCATCCCAAAACCTCAGTATATTCCCAAACCCACAACTCATCTCATTTGGAAGCCGAGATTTTTCAAAATCTGTGAGTCAGTATCTGTTCTGCAAAGAAGTTCATTCTGTTCTTTTTTAGATTCCACATGTAAGTGATAGCACTTGATGTTGGTGTCTCATTGTCTGACTGACTTGACTTAGCATGATAATTTCTAGGTCCATCCATGTCGCTAAAAATGCCAGTATTTCTTTCCTTTTAAGGGCTGAGTAATATTCCATTGTGTATATGTAGCACATCTTCTTGATCCACTCTTCTGTCGATATGGACATTTAGGTTGTTTCCTTGTCTTGGTTATTGCAAAGAGTGCTGCGATGAACATTAGAAAAAGATATGCATGTGGATATATCTAAAATGAAGTTGCTTTGTACACAGGGTGTGTCCACATATCTGATTTAGTATATTCACACTATCACCAGCTAGCTGTGTCATCTTGGGCAAGTCTCTGTTTAAGTCCACTGGCCTCAGGTCCCCACCTGGAAATTGAAGGTAGTGGCCTAGATGATCGCTTTGTCCCTTCCAGCCCAAATGACTCCCAGGGTGTTAAAGGAAAAGCTCTAATAATGAGACCTTGATAGGACCACAGGGAAGTGGGGAACTGAATCAGGAGGGACATGGCAAAGTGGGACATGAAATTAGAAGGGACAAAATCTCCATGACAACCCTGACTCCAGAGAGCAAGTACCTGGAGAGCGTTCTTCCCCAACTGCCTTTTTCCTTTCACCTCTGCCCTTGATGACACATAGAAGAGGTTCTCATGTGGGCATCTCTCTGGCTGAGTGGACAGCCAAGTCCATGGTCAAAAGTCTCCATACCAAGTGTAGCAGGCCCACCTGGAAAATTTGTTTGCAAAAGATATCCACAATTTTACCCTTTGTCAAGAACTCTGCCTTCCTGGGCCCTGAGTCAAGGTGAGAGGGCAAGATTCATAGAGAACAGTGGATTCTGTGCTATCTCTGTAGCCGTGTGATTCTTTCTGTTGGACCTTCCTGAGCCAGGTTTGTAGTCCTCAGTCTCTTCCTCCTTCTTCCACTATCCCTTCTCCCTTATGTCCACACCCTCCACTTCAGGCTCTTCCTTCCTTTCTCTGATTTTCATGGAAAATACGAATCTGTGACCGAAATTATCAGGTATGACTCCGGAGTGAGGGACACCTGTTGACTTCTGGTTCTGGAATTTCTTAGGGATGTAATCTTGACCTCCACACCCTTCTGTTTTCCACCTGTAAAATGGGGGTAGATCATCATTTAGAATCAAAGGACATGTCCGTATAGCTTAATGTACGGTAAAAGCTGACTGAATGCTAAGTCAAGTATAATAATTTACTGAAAATTTCAGGCGAATAAACCAAAACATGCTTATTTATACTTTCCATCTTTATTCATCCCACTTATAATTTAATATACTTATTTGCAGATCTGTTTTTATGTAATAATCATTAATTTGATTTCCATTTAAACATACAGCTTTGATTCATAATTACCGTACAGCTAAGCCAAGCAGGATGCTGTTAAAGATTTGAACAAATATCATGCATAATTCCATTGGCCCTTTAAAGTAATTATCTTGGAGAACCTGAGGTCTGGAGACTCTAGGGTGGGTGGCAGAGATATCAGAGATGCCCCCCTCCGAGCCCAGGTAGTGTTGGTCTAAGTGTCCCTTTTAATCTTCTTTTGCTTCACATTGTTAGTCTTCACCCAGCACCATTCCTGGCTTTCTTGACCTGATTTTGTTCCCTGCATGACCTCACAAGTGACCATGTCCTTAGTAGGTCTGATTTGGAAAAGGTTTTGATAAGCTCTTTAGGTCATTCAGTCCCTGAAGCACTAGCCCCCTATGTGCTGGTAAATGTTTTTATTTTAGGGCCACAGCTATGGCATATGGAAAATCCTGGGTTAGGGGATCAGAGTTGCAACTGCCAGTCTACACCATAGCAATGCTAGATACAACCTGTGTTTGTGATCTACACCACAGCTCACAGATATGCTGGATCCTTAAGCACTGAGATGGGCCAGGAATAAAATCCACATCCTCAGGGATCCTGGTTGGCTTTGTTTCCACTGAGTCTCAACAGGAATTCCAAGTTGGCAGATCTTATTAGCCTTACTGGCAAATGAGGCAGTGAAGGCAGAGAAAGGTTAATAACTTGCTAAGGGTCACAGAGCCAGTAGGTAAAAATCAGGAAGCATAATGCCTCCAGCGTGGTTCTCTTTCTCAGGATTACTTTGTCTGCTTAGGGTATTTGTGATTCCATGACAATTTTTTGGCTTGTTTAATCTGACAGGTTTTGAGTGGAGTCTTTAAGACTGTCTATATTAAAAAATCATATCATCTGCAAAGAGGAGAAATTTCAATTCTGATGCCATTTATTTATTCATTCATTCATTGTTTCACTCCTTCTTGCCTGATTGGACTGGCTTGGACTTCAAGTACAATGTTGTGTAGGAATGTGCACAGTGGTCACCCTTGTCTTATCTCTGGTCTTTGGAGAAAAAGCTTTCAATCATTTACCACTGAGTGTGGTGTTAGATGCAGGCATGTTCTCATGGCCTTTACTATGTTGAGGTAAATTCCTTCTACCTCACTTGCTGAGAGTTTTTATCATGATTTCTCTTTGAATTTGTCCAAAGCTTTTAGTGCATTTATTGCGAGGACTCTATGATTTTTATATTTCATTCTGTTAATGTGATGTGTCACATTTATTGCTTTGCGTATGTTGACCCATTCTTGCATCCCAAGAATGAACCCTACCTGGTCATGGTAGGATCCTTTGTATGTGCTGCTGCATTTTGTTTGCTAATATTTCGTTGAGACTTTAAAAATCTCTAGTAACCAAGGATAATGACCTGTAGTTTTCTTCCCTGGTAGTGTCCTTATTTTGCTTTGCCATCAAAGTAATACTGGCTTTGTAAAATGCCTTTGGAAAGGTTCCTTTCTAATCCTGTGAAATTGGATTGTTATCATCATTATATAACTACAGATGTGATAAATTCATTTGAGTAATAAAAAAAAGGAAAGAAAATGCTCCTTTCTCTTCAGGTTTTTTTTTTTTTTTTGGAAGAGTTTGAAAAGGATTGGCATTAATTTTTTAAATGTTGGGTGCAATCTACCATGAAGCCTTCTTGTCCAGGGCTTTTCTTTGTTGGGAGGTTTCTGACTACTGATTCAGTCTCCTTACTAGTTATTGTTCTGTTCAGACTTTCTATTCTGTTGTTTTTTTTTTTCTGATTCAGTTTTCCTAGGTTGTACATTTCTAGAAATGTATCTGCTTCTTCTGTGCTGTCCAATGTGGTGGAAAACCATGGGCCCCGAGGGGCCACTTTGGTGGAGCCCTGAAGCAGCAGAGGGGAGAGGCAGTGAGGTCAGAGTGTAGCTGCTCCTCTATTCTTTTCATGTGGTCCTTCGTGGACTCTGTGGCCCAGGGGGGATGCTCTACCTTCATCCTTTGTTTTAGAATTTTAACATTGGTATCTTGCCTATGAATAGTTACTAGTTTTTTTTTTTTCAGGTAAGAGGACCGAAGTCAGGAATGATCTATGTTGTTATATTGATTATGACACTCAGAACTTAAAATCTAAAGTCTTAGATTTTAGAACTTAACCACAGTTCTATGCTGCTTCCTAAAGTGAAAAATTCATGCAATTAGGACAAAAGTTGGCGCCAGTAGTGAGTCGTACTAACTTCCCTTTGGAATGTTTTGTAGAAAGTCTTCCCTAAGAAGACTTACTTCATAACTTAATGGGGCAAACAGACTCTGTCCCTCCAAGATATTATCAGGATTATAAATCATGGTAAAAATTTCTAGGCCACTTAGGAGCTGTTTGATTGAATATGTTTGCAAAAATCTTGAGACTTTATTGTAGACAGAGTAATTTTTCTTATGAGTAAAAGAAGAGAATGTGAAAATATATCTAGATGGTCATTTGGGAGAGAAGAGCTCTTTCAAAATTATTGTGAAATGATGGTACTTATGCAATACTATTATAAAGCACCAGTTATATCCTGAATTATGAGATATCATTATAAAAACTCATATTAATTACTTAATCTTAAAATATAGTTGATTTATAATATTGTGCCAACTTCTGCTGTACAGCAAAGTGACACCTTCCTTTTTTCAACCTGTAAATTTAATCAATGATATACTCTTTTATATAGTAATCACAGAATTTATATTGCTTTTTTAAGACTTTTCAGTCAACATCTTAAGTACTTTTATAAATTGTCATGAGAACTCCTGAAATAACTGAGAACCTGAGGCTATGAGAAGGTATTTGCTGACAATTTAAGAAGAAAAGCTGAGTTCTTTACCCCAAGGCAGTGAAGGATATTCCCTTTGCTAGGGCTCAATGGAGGAAAAATATGGCGTGTATTAGATTTGTAATGTTACCATTTCACCTGAGTCAGCAATGCATTCTCTTTCTTTTCTGACTTCAGGAGTACAAAGCCAATGAATGGGGGAGAAAATACTACACGTATCATCCATTTTATACTCTTGGGATTCTCAGATTTTCCCCACATCAGAGCAGCCCTATTTGTTGTGTTCCTGGTGATATATATTTTGACTCTGACTTGGAATCTGTGTCTCATTGTCCTGATAAGGATGGATTCCCACCTCCACACACCCATGTACTTCTTCCTCAGTAATCTGTCCTTTATAGACATCTGCTATGTGAGCTCTACAGCCCCCAAGATGCTCTATGACTTCTTCCAGGCAAAGCCAACTATCACCATTGTGGGTTGTGCCATTCAATACTTTGTGTTTTCAACCATGGGACTGAGTGAGTCTTGTCTCATGACAGTCATGGCTTATGACCGCTATGCTGCCATTTGTAACCCACTCCTCTATTCATCCATCATGTCACCCTCTTTCTGTGGTCGGATGGTGCTGGGGTCCTATATGGCTGGACTCTCTAGTTCTCTGTTCCACATGTGTGCGATGCTTCAGCTCCGCTTCTGTGGGCCTAATGTCATTCAACACTTCTTCTGTGACCTGCCGCAGCTGTTGGTTCTTTCCTGCTCTGACACGTTCTTTGTACGACTCTTGACTGCTATATCAACAATGATCTTTGGGATAATAAATGCCCTGGTTATCATGATCTCCTATGTCTACATTGTCATCTCCATCATGAAGATCACTTCCGTAAAAGGCCGGTCCAAGGCTTTCAACACCTGTGCTTCTCACTTGACAGCAGTTACCCTCTTCTACACCTCAGGTATGTTTGTCTATTTGAGTTCCAGCTCTGGTGGTTCCTCCAGCTTTGACAGATTTGCCTCAGTCTTCTACACTGTGGTGATTCCCATGCTGAACCCTTTGATATACAGTCTGAGGAACAAAGAAATCAAAGATGCCTTGAAGAGATTGCAAAAGGGGAAAGAGTGTTGCTGAGGTAACAGATTGTGACGTCTGACAGGTTTGTCCTGTTAGAATCAGCTTAACACACAATAATATTCACATGAATGGAGAATATCAAAATTCATACTGCCTTGGACCAAAAAGGTTTAATGTGACAGAGATCATATGCCAAAATGGACCAACAGCTATATTCTGCTGCACAGACAAAATATCTTTCAGTCCTTGAGGCCCATTATTTTCATTCTACGTGTAGTGTGGTTTCAACACGTATTCATCTATCAGCAAGTATTCATGAAACATCAAGGTTTAGAACTTTTCTGCTTCCTTTTTTCCTCCAAGATGATGTCTGTCCAATCTTAGATTTATGCCCCTAAAGGAGAGACATGTGACAGAAGTCCCAGGATTGTGGAAAACTTGTCTCCCAAATATTTTGATGTAGCATAACCTAGACATGGTGGTGACAATTGTTTGTTGTGTGTTTCTGACCAGAATGAACATGAACAGAGAGAGGGAATATACCCTTGGTCAGAAACAAGGTCTACATTTGGCCTGACTGTGCCTCCCACGGAGGGTAGTCTGGGATATCTTATGTTTGTGTAAGGCCTCTTTCAGTGCTTATTATCTGATACGTCTCTGACCACATCTGAATCTCCACCAGCTGTAGTCCAAGGAAGGAGGAGGTGATTTGAATCATGAAGAGGAGTGGAAGGATATATGCAGTTATCATATCATAATGCATATTCATTACTTATGAATCTGATGGTGTAGTTTTTTGCATCTAGTGTCCAGAGGGGATTTCTGTTGGAGATGGTATCCAAAAATCCATGTCACAGTCAATAGCAATTTGTTATATTGTGGGATTGAAACCTCGCTCCCATTATGTTTGGAACATTTACCGCTGGGTAACATAACCACCAGGATCATCCTACCAAATTAACATTTTTCATGTGATGAGAAAAGCAAATCTGATGAATTTGTCACCACTCGATTGACTTTACCAGAAGTGTTAAAGGAAACTTTTCAAGCTGAAATAAAATCTCACTAATAAATAACGAGAAACATGATAATATAAATGATTAGTGGGGGTAACATATTGCTAAATTCAGAACATTCTAGTGCAGTAATCATGCTGATATAGCAATCATAAATCTAGTACAAATATTAAGAGAGAAAATAGGTAAAAATAAGTACCACTACAATAAATTTAATGGATGCACAGGTAAAATGATGTGGATTGTCACATCAAAAACATAAAATGTGGGAGAGAATGTAAAGTATAGTTTTTGAGTGTATTTGAACTTAAGTTATCATTTTAATATAGACCATTAATAGTTTAAGATCTTTTAAAAAAATCAGAGCATGTTTGATTTACAATGGTTTGTTAGTTTTGAGTGTATAATGAAGTGATTCAGTTTCACGTATATATTTTTCAGATATGTTTCCGTTATAGGTTATTACAGTACATTGAATATAGTTCCCTGTGCTATACGGCAGGTCATTGCTCTTTCTCTATCTTATATTTATTAATGCGTATATTTTCATCCAAAACTCTTGATTATCTCTCATCCATTTTCCCCTTTGGTAACCATAAGTTTGTTTTCACTGTCTGTTTTGTAAATAATTCATTTTTATCATTTTTCAGTTTCCACATATAAGTGATAGCTATGATATTTGTATTTCTCTGTCTGATTTTCTTCACGTAGTATGATAACCTCTATGTTCATTGATATAAGATATTGAATGAAACCTTACAGTTAGCTCAAAACCAAAATCTGTAGTAAATTCACACAAGGTAAAGAGAAATGAAGCTAAGCGTACCACTACCCCAAATCAACCAAGTACAAAGGAAGAGGGCAAGAGAAGAAAGCAACAAAGGGATTCTAAAACAGCCAGAAAAAGATTCACTAAACCGCAATTGTAAGTCGTACCTATCAATACTACTTTAAAGGTAATAGCCCTAACATTTCCAGTCAAACCCACTGAGTAGTGAATGGATAAAGAAGCCATGCCCAACTATATGCTGCTTATAAAAGACTCATGACAACTTTAAGGACACACATGGAATAAAAGTGAGGGGATAGAAAAAGGGGAAATTCATGTACCTGGAAGCCAAGAGAGAGCTGGCGTAGCTATACTTAGAAAGAAAAAAGAGGCTTGAAGACACAATGTATAACATGAGACAAACCAAAGTCATTCCGTGAAGATAAAGGGATCAATTCTGTGGGTTTCCAATTCTAAACAGGAGTCACAGTCTTCTAGAAAGAAGGCTGAAGAAGTGGAGCAATGCTTATTGAGGCAGGTGGGGTGAGGAAATGTTCAATAACTTAAGGACAGGCTTTTAGAAGTATGAAAAAAAATCTCTGAGATGGGATGGTTTCCTTGAATTCTCACATCTGATTCTCATAAGGCTTTATGTTTGACTATTATTGTCTTCATCTCAAAGTTGAGGCATCTGCATTTCAAGAGGTTCAGAGTCCCACCTCTCACTTATGCTTCTCAAGGGAAGTCAGGTGCCTTTCCCTATAGGCAGCCTCTTCTGGCCTTTGGCAGGACACCTACATCACTGACTGCATCTGTGTAGGAATCAGAACTCTCAGTGACACT
Organism: Sus scrofa; assembly: GCF_054392235.1. Lineage (NCBI taxonomy): Eukaryota > Metazoa > Chordata > Mammalia > Artiodactyla > Suidae > Sus > Sus scrofa. The sequence continues at coordinate 12,195,272 of NC_139384.1, forward strand.
GCACATTCCTTGAGGATGAGACCATGCTTTAGGAACCATTGTAACCCTGAGACCACACACAGCATCTGGTACTTACAAGGGGATCAATAATGTTTTTTTTTTTTTTTCTGTTTTCTTTAAATAAAAACTACCTCTTGAAGAGAAGAAGAATCTTTTTGGTTTCAATGATTGCATGATTAGCTTTTATCATGGAAATATATAACCACTAACATATTAGCAAGAATAAAAGAATATATTTAGCTCTTTGCCCCACCCACCCCATTTTCCCTGGAAGTTAGCTGAAGTAGATGAAATCAGCAGTGAGATCTTTCTTTTTTTCTTTTTGACATAGAAAAATTAACGTGTTTATTAAACACTACAGAAATAAGTGATGTGGGTATGGACACAGAAAGGTAAAAATCACATTTTAAATGAATAAATGAAAATTTGCTAAACCTTGGAAGGGCTAGGTAAAGGAGAAGAACGAATCAATGCACCACAAGTTTTTACATCAGAAACTGGCTGAGCAGCTCTTCAGGTGTAAAATACCACCAGGAAGTATGGCTAAATTTGATAGGCAATTAGAAATGCAATCCTGGAGCTCAGACCGATGTCCATTTGAAGGATGCGGATTTGGCTTTTTTTTTTTATTACTTAATGAATTATGTTACATTTTTTATAGGTGTACACCATCATCACAACCAAATTTGACAGCATGTCCATCCCAAAACCTCAGTACATCCCCAACCCCCCAACTCATCTCATTTGGAAGCTGAGATTTTTCAAAATCTGTGAGTCAGTATCTGTTCTGCAAAGAAGTTCTTTCTCTTCTTTTTTAGATTCCACATGTAAGTGATAGCACTTGATGTTGGTGTCTCATTGTCTGACTGACTTGACTTAGCATGATGATTTCTAGGTCCGTCCATGTCGCTAAAAATGCCAGTATTTCTTTCCTTTTAAGGGCTGAGTAATATTCCATTGTGTATATGTAGCACATCTTGATCCACTCCTCTGTCGATATGGACATTTAGGTTGTTCCATTGTCTTGGCTATTGCAAAGAATGCTGCAATGAACATTAGAAAAAGAAGATATGCATGTGGATATATCTAAAATGAAGTTGCTTTGTAAACAGGGTGTGTCCACATATCTGATTTAGTATATTCACACTATTCCCAGCTAGCTGTGTCATCTTGGGCAAACCTCTGTTTAAGTCCACTAAGTTCAGGTCCTCACCTGGAAATTGAAGGTAGCGGCCTAGATGATCGCTCTGTCCCTTCCAGCCCAAATGACTCTCAGGGTGTTAAAGGAAATGCTCTAATTATGAGACCTTGATAGGACCACAGGGAAGTGGGGAACTGAATCAGGAGGGACATGGCAAAGTGGGACATGAAATTAGAAGGGACAAAATCTCCATGACAACCCTGACTCCAGAGAGCAAGTACCTGGAGAGCGTTCTTCCCCAACTGCCTTTTTCCTTTCACTCAGCCCTTAATGACACATAGAAGAGGCTCTCATGTGGGCATCTCTCTGGCTGAGTGGACAGCCAAGTCCATGGTCAAAAGTCTCCATACTGCAGCAGGCCCACATGGAAAATTTGTTTGCAAAAGATATCCACAATTTTACCCTTTGTCAAGAACTCTGCCTTCCTGGGCCCTGAGTCAAGGTGAGAGGGCAAGATTTATAGAGAACAGTGGATTTTGCACTATCTCTGTAGCCGTGTAATTCTTTCAGTTGGACCTTCCTGAGCCAGGTTTGTAGTCCTCAGTCTCTTTCTCCTTCTTCCACTATCCCTTCTCCCTTATGTCCACACCCTCCACTTCGGGCTCTTCCTTGAGCTCTTCTTTCCTTTCTCTGATTTTCATGGAAAATACGAATCTGTGACCGAAATTATCAGGTATGACTCCGGAGTGAGGGACACCTGTTGACTTCTGGTTCTGGAATTTCTTAGGGATGTAATCTTGACCTCCACACCCTTCTGTTTTCCACCTGTAAAATGGGGGTAGATCATCATTTAGAATCAAAGGACATGTCCGTATAGCTTAATGTACGGTAAAAGCTGACTGAATGCTAAGTCAAGTATAATAATTTACTGAAAATTTCAGGCGAATAAACCAAAACATGCTTATTTATACTTTCCATCTTTATTCATCCCAAGGACACTTATAATTTAATATACTTATTTGCAGATCTGTTTTTATGTAATAATCATTAATTTGATTTCCATTTAAACATACAGCTTTGATTCATAATTACCGTACAGCTAAGCCAAGCAGGATGCTGTTAAAGATTTGAATAAATATCATGCATAATTCCATTGGCCCTTTAAAGTAATTATCTTTGGAGAACCTGTGGGTCTGGAGACTCTAGGGTGGGTGGCAGAGATATCAGAGATGCCCCCCTCCGAGCCCAGGTAGTGTTGGTCTAAGTGTCCCTTTTAATCTTCTTTTGCTTCACATTGTTAGTCTTCACCCAGCACCATTCCTGGCTTTCTTGACCTGATTTTGTTCCCTGCATGACCTCACAAGTGACCATGTCCTTAGTAGGTCTGATTTGGAAAAGGTTTTGATAAGCTCTTTAGGTCATTCAGTCCCTGAAGCACTAGCCCCCTATGTGCTGGTAAATGTTTTTATTTTAGGGCCACAGCTATGGCATATGGAAAATCCTGGGTTAGGGGATCAGAGTTGCAACTGCCAGTCTACACCATAGCAATGCTAGATACAACCTGTGTTTGTGATCTACACCACAGCTCACAGATATGCTGGATCCTTAAGCACTGAGATGGGCCAGGAATAAAATCCACATCCTCAGGGATCCTGGTTGGCTTTGTTTCCACTGAGTCTCAACAGGAATTCCAAGTTGGCAGATCTTATTAGCCTTACTGGCAAATGAGGCAGTGAAGGCAGAGAAAGGTTAATAACTTGCTAAGGGTCACAGAGCCAGTAGGTAAAAATCAGGAAGCATAATGCCTCCAGCGTGGTTCTCTTTCTCAGGATTACTTTGTCTGCTTAGGGTATTTGTGATTCCATGACAATTTTTTGGCTTGTTTAATCTGACAGGTTTTGAGTGGAGTCTTTAAGACTGTCTATATTAAAAAATCATATCATCTACAAAGAGGAGAAATTTCAATTCTGATGCCATTTATTTATTCATTCATTCATTGTTTCATTCCTTCTTGCCTGATTGGACTGGCTTGGAATTCAAGTACAATGTTGTGTAGGAATGTGCACAGTGGTCACCCTTGTCTTATCTCTGGTCTTCGGAGAAAAATCTTTCAATCACTTGCCACTGAGTGTGGTGTTAGATGCAGGCATGTTCTCATGGCCTTTACTATGTTGAGGTAAATTCCTCCTGCCTCACTTGTTGAGAGTTTTTATCATGATTGCACGTTGAATTTGTCCAAAGCTTTTAGTGCATTTATTGCGAGGACTCTGTGATTTTTATATTTCATTCTGTTGATGTGATGTGTCACATTTATTGCTTTGCGTATGTTGACCCATTCTTGCATCCCAAGAATGAACCCTACCTGGTCATGGTAGGATCCTTTGTATGTGCTGCTGCATTTTGTTTGCTAGTATTTCGTTGAGACTTTAAAAATCTCTAGTAACCAAGGATAATGACCTGTAGTTTTCTTCCCTGGTAGTGTCCTTATTTTGCTTTGCCATCAAAGTAATACTGGCTTTGTAAAATGCCTTTGGAAAGGTTCCTTTCTAATCCTGTGAAATTGGATTGTTATCATCATTATATAACTACAGATATGATAAATTCATTTGAGTAATAAAAAAAAGAAAAGAAAATGCTCCTTTCTCTTCAGTTTTTTTTTTTTGGAAGAGTTTGAAAAGGATTGGCATTAATTTTTTAAATGTTGGGTGCAATCTACCATGAAGCCTTCTTGTCCAGGGCTTTTCTTTGTTGGGAGGTTTCTGACTACTGATTCAGTCTCCTTACTAGTTATTGTTCTGTTCAGACTTTCTATTCTGTTGTTTTTTTTTTTCTGATTCAGTTTTCCTAGGTTGTACATTTCTAGAAATGTATCTGCTTCTTCTGTGCTGTCCAATGTGGTGGAAAACCATGGGCCCCGAGGGGCCACTTTGGTGGAGCCCTGAAGCAGCAGAGGGGAGAGGCAGTGAGGTCAGAGTGTAGCTGCTCCTCTATTCTTTTCATGTGGTCCTTCGTGGACTCTGTGGCCCAGGGGGGATGCTCTACCTTCATCCTTTGTTTTAGAATTTTAACATTGGTATCTTGCCTATGAATAGTTAGTAGTTTTTGTTTTTTTTTTTTTTTCAGGTAAGAGGACCGAAGTCAGGAATGATCTATGTTGTTATATTGATTTTGACACTCAGAACTTAAAATCTAAAGTCTTAGATTTTAGAACTTAACCACAGTTCTATGCTGCTTCCTAAAGTGAAAAATTCATGCAATTAGGACAAAAGTTGGCGCCAGTAGTGAGTCGTACTAACTTCCCTTTGGAATGTTTTGTAGAAAGTCTTCCCTAAGAAGACTTACTTCATAACTTAATGGGGCAAACAGACTCTGTCCCTCCAAGATATTATCAGGATTATAAATCATGGTAAAAATTTCTAGGCCACTTAGGAGCTGTTTGATTGAATATGTTTGCAAAAATCTTGAGACTTTATTGTAGACAGAGTAATTTTTCTTATGATTAAAAGAAGAGAATGTGAAAATATATCTAGATGGTCATTTGGGAGAGAAGAGCTCTTTCAAAATTATTGTGAAATGATGGTACTTATGCAATACTATTATAAAGCACCAGTTATATCCTGAATTATGAGATATCATTATAAAAACTCATATTAATTACTTAATCTTAAAATATAGTTGATTTATAATATTGTGCCAACTTCTGCTGTACAGCAAAGTGACACCTTCCTTTTTTCAACCTGTAAATTTAATCAATGATATACTCTTCTATATAGTAATCACAGAATTTATATTGCTTTTTTAAGACTTTTCAGTCAACATCTTAAGTACTTTTATAAATTGTCATGAGAACTCCTGAAATAACTGAGAGCCTGAGGCTATGAGAAGGTATTTGCTGACAATTTAAGAAGAAAAGCTGAGTTCTTTACCCCAAGGCAGTGAAGGATATTCCCTTTGCTAGGGCTCAATGGAGGAAAAATATGGCGTGTATTAGATTTGTAATGTTACCATTTCACCTGAGTCAGCAATGCATTCTCTTTCTTTTCTGACTTCAGGAGTACAAAGCCAATGAATGGGGGAGAAAATACTACACGTATCATCCATTTTATCCTCTTGGGATTCTCAGATTTTCCCCACATCAGAGCAGCCCTCTTTGTGGTGTTCCTGGTGATATATATTTTGACTCTGACTTGGAATCTGTGTCTCATTGTCTTGATAAGGATGGATTCCCACCTCCACACACCCATGTACTTCTTCCTCAGTAATCTGTCCTTTATAGACATCTGCTATGTGAGCTCTACAGCCCCCAAGATGCTCTATGACTTCTTCCAGGCAAAGCCAACTATCACCGTTGTGGGTTGTGCCATTCAATACTTTGTGTTTTCAACCATGGGACTGAGCGAGTGTTGTCTCATGACAGTCATGGCTTATGACCGCTATGCTGCCATTTGTAACCCACTCCTCTATTCATCCATCATGTCACCCTCTCTCTGTGGTCGGATGGTGCTGGGGTCCTATATGGCTGGACTCTCTAGTTCTCTGTTCCACGTGTGTGCGATGCTTCAGCTCCGCTTCTGTGGGCCTAATGTCATTCAACACTTCTTCTGTGACCTGCCGCAGCTGTTGGTTCTTTCCTGCTCTGACACGTTCTTTGTACGACTCTTGACTGCTATATCAACAATGATCTTTGGGATTATAAATGCCCTGGTTATCATGATCTCCTATGTCTACATTGTCATCTCCATCATGAAGATCACTTCCGCTAAAGGTCGGTCCAAGGCTTTCAACACCTGTGCTTCTCACTTGACAGCAGTTACCTTTTTCTACACCTCAGGTATGTTTGTCTATTTGAGTTCCAGCTCTGGTGGTTCCTCCAGCTTTGACAGATTTGCCTCAGTCTTCTACACTGTGGTGATTCCCATGCTGAACCCTTTGATATACAGTCTGAGGAACAAAGACATCAAAGATGCCTTGAAGAGATTGCAAAAGGGGAAAGAGTGTTGCTGAGGTAACAGATTGTGACGTCTGACAGGTTTGTCCTGTTAGAATCAGCTTAACACACAATAATATTCACATTAATGGAGAATATCAAAATTCATAGTGCCTTGGACCAAAAAGGTTTAATGTGACAGAGATCATATGCCAAAATGGACCAACAGCTATATTCTGCTGCACAGACAAAATATCTTTCAGTCCTTGAGGCCCATTATTTTCATTCTACATGTAGTGTGGTTTCAACATTTATTCATCTATCAGCAAGTATTCATGAAACATCAAGGTTTAGAACTTTTCTGCTTCCTTTTTTCCTCCAAGATGATGTCTGTCCAATCTTAGATTTATGCCCCTAAAGGAGAGACATGTGACAGAAGTCCCAGGATTGTGGAAAACTTGTCTCCCAAATATTTTGATGTAGCATAACCTAGACATGGTGGTGACAATTGTTTGTTGTGTGTTTCTGACCAGAATGAACATGAACAGAGAGAGGGAATATACCCTTGGTCAGAAACAAGGTCTACATTTGGCCTGACTGTGCCTCCCACGGAGGGTAGTCTGGGATATCTTATGTTTGTGTAAGGCCTCTTTCAGTGCTTATTATCTGATATGTCTCTGACCACATCTGAATCTCCACCAGGTGTAGTCCAAGGAAGGAGGAGGTGATTTGAATCATGAAGAGGAATGGAAGGATATATGCAGTTATCATATCATAATGCATATTCATTACTTATGAATCTGATGGTGTAGTTTTTTGCATCTAGTGTCCAGAGGGGATTTCTGTTGGAGATGGTATCCAAAAATCCATGTCACAGTCCATAGCAATTTGTTATATTGTGGGATTGAAACCTCGCTCCCATTATGTTTGGAACATTTACCGCTGGGTGACATAACCACCAGGATCATCCTACCAAATTAACATTTTTCATGTGATGAGAAAAGCAAATCTGATGAATTTGTCACCACTCGATTGACTTTACCAGAAGTGTTAAAGGAAACTTTTCAAGCTGAAATAAAATCTCACTAATAAATAATGAGAAACATGATAATAAAATGATTAGTGGGGGTAACATATTGCTAAATTCAGAACATTCTAGTGCAGTAATCATGCTGATATAGCAATCATAAATCTAGTACAAATATTAAGAGAGAAAATAGGTAAAAATAACTACCACTACAATAAATTTAATGGATGCACAGGTAAAATGATGTGGATTGTCACATCAAAAACATAAATTGTGGGAGAGAATGGTAAAGTATAGTTTTTGAGTGTATTTGAACTTAAGTTATCATTTTAATATAGACCATTAATAGTTTAAGATCTTTTTAAAAAATCAGAGCATGTTTGATTCACAATGGTTTGTTAGTTTTGAGTGTACAATGAAGTGATTCAGTTTCACGTATATATTTCTTTTCAGATATGTTTCCGTTATAGGTTATTACAGTATATTGAATATAGTTCCCTGTGCTATACGGCAGGTCATTGCTCTTTCTCTATCTTATATTTATTAATGTGTGTATTTTCATCCAAAACTCTTAATTATCTCTCATCCATTTTCCCCTTTGGTAACCATAAGTTTGTTTTCTCTGTCTGTTTTGTAAATAATTCATTTTTATCATTTTTCAGTTTCCACATATAAGTGATAGCTATGATATTTGTATTTCTCTGTCTGATTTTCTTCACGTAGTATGATAACCTCTATGTTCACTGATATAAGATATTGAATGAAACCTTACAGTTAGCTCAAAACCAAAATCTGTAGTAAATTCACACAAGGTAAAGAGAAATGAAGCTAAGCGTACCACTACCCCAAATCAACCAAGTACAAAGGAAGAGGGCAAGAGAAGAAAGCAACAAAGGGATTCTAAAACAGCCAGAAAAAGATTCACTAAACAGCAATTGTAAGTCGTACCTATCAATACTACTTTAAAGGTAAGATCCCTAACATTTCCAGTCAAACCCACTGAGTAGTGAATGGATAAAGAAGCCATGCCCAACTACATGCTGCTTATAAAAGACTCGTGACAACTTTAAGGACACACATGGAATAAAAGTGAGGGGATAGAAAAAGGGGAAATTCATGTACCTGGAAGCCAAGAGAGAGCTGGCGTAGCTATACTTAGAAAGAAAAAAGAGGCTTGAAGACACAATGTATAACATGAGACAAACCAAAGTCATTCCGTGAAGATAAAGGGATCAATTCTGTGGGTTTCCAATTCTAAACAGGAGTCACAGTCTTCTAGAAAGAAGGCTGAAGAAGTGGAGCAATGCTTATTGAGGCAGGTGGGGTGAGCAAATGTTCAATAACTTAAGGACAGGCTTTTAGAAGTATGAAAAAAATCTCTGAGATGGGATGGTTTCCTTGAATTCTCCCATCTGATTCTCATAAGGCTTTATGTTTGACTATTATTGTCTTCATCTCAAAGTTGAGGCATCTGCATTTCAAGAGGTTCAGAGTCCCACCTCTCACTCATGCTTCTCAAGGGAAGTCAGGTGCCTTTCCCTATAGGCAGCCTCTTCTGGCCTTTGGCAGGACACCTACATCACTGACTGCATCTGTGTAGGAATCAGAACTCTCAGTGACACTGCACATTCCTTGAGGATGAGACCATGCTTTAGGAACCATTGTAACCCTGAGACCACACACAGCATCTGGTACTTACAAGGGGAACAATAATGGTTTTTTTTTTTTTTTTCTGTTTTCTTTAAATAAAAACTACCTCTTGAAGAGAAGAAGAATCTTTTTGGTTTCAATGATTGCATGATTAGCTTTTATCATGGAAATATATAACCACTAACATATTAGCAAGAATAAAAGAATATATTTAGCTCTTTGCCCCACCCACCCCATTTTCCCTGGAAGTTAGCTGAAGTAGGTGAAATCAGCAGTGAGATCTTTCTTTTTTTCTTTTTGACATAGAAAAATTAACGTGTTTATTAAACACTACAGAAATAAGTGATGTGGGTATGGACACAGAAAGGTAAAAATCACATTTTAAATGAATAAATGAAAATTTGCTAAACCTTGGAAGGGCTAGGTAAAGGAGAAGAACGAATCAATGCACCACAAGTTTTTACATCAGAAACTGGCTGAGCAGCTCTTCAGGTGTAAAATACCACCAGGAAGTATGGCTAAATTTGATAGGCAATTAGAAATGCAATCCTGGAGCTCAGACCGATGTCCATTTGAAGGATGCGGATTTGGCTTTTTTTTTATTACTTAATGAATTATGTTACATTTTTTATAGGTGTACACCATCATCACAACCAAATTTGACAGCATGTCCATCCCAAAACCTCAGTACATCCCCAACCCCCCAACTCATCTCATTTGGAAGCTGAGATTTTTCAAAATCTGTGAGTCAGTATCTGTTCTGCAAAGAAGTTCATTCTGTTCTTTTTTAGATTCCACATGTAAGTGATAGCACTTGATGTTGGTGTCTCATTGTCTGACTGACTTGACTTAGCATGATAATTTCTAGGTCCGTCCATGTCGCTAAAAATGCCAGTATTTCTTTCCTTTTAAGGGCTGAGTAATATTCCATTGTGTATATGTAGCACATCTTGATCCACTCCTCTGTCGATATGGACATTTAGGTTGTTCCATTGTCTTGGCTATTGCAAAGAATGCTGCAATGAACATTAGAAAAAGAAGATATGCATGTGGATATATCTAAAATGAAGTTGCTTTGTAAACAGGGTGTGTCCACATATCTGATTTAGTATATTCACACTATTCCCAGCTAGCTGTGTCATCTTGGGCAAACCTCTGTTTAAGTCCACTGGCTTCAGGTCCTCACCTGGAAATTGAAGGTAGCGGCCTAGATGATCACTGTCCCTTCCAGCCCAAATGACTCTCAGGGTGTTAAAGGAAAAGCTCTAATAATGAGACCTTGATAGGACCACAGGGAAGTGGGGAACTGAATCAGGAGGGACATGGCAAAGTGGGACATGAAATTAGAAGGGACAAAATCTCCATGACAACCTTGACTCCAGAGAGCAAGTACCTGGAGAGCGTTCTTCCCCAACTGCCTTTTTCCTTTCACTCAGCCCTTAATGACACATAGAAGAGGCTCTCATGTGGGCATCTCTCTGGCTGAGTGGACAGCCAAGTCCATGGTCAAAAGTCTCCATACTGAAGTGCAGCAGGACCACCTGGAAAATTTGTTTGCAAAAGATATTCACAATTTTACCCTTTGTCAAGAACTCTGCCTTCCTGGGCCCTGAGTAAAGGTGAGAGGGCAAGATTTATAGAGAACAGTGGATTTTGCACTATCTCTATAGCCGTGTAATTCTTTCAGTTGGACCTTCCTGAGCCAGGTTTGTAGTCCTCAGTCTCTTTATCCTTCTTCCACTATCCCTTCTCCCTTATGTCCACACCCTCCACTTCGGGCTCTTCCTTGAGCTCTTCTTTCCTTTCTCTGATTTTCATGGAAAATACGAATCTGTGACCGAAATTATCAGGTATGACTCCGGAGTGAGGGACACCTGTTGACTTCTGGTTCTGGAATTTCTTAGGGATGTAATCTTGACCTCCACACCCTTCTGTTTTCCACCTGTAAAATGGGGGTAGATCATCATTTAGAATCAAAGGACATGTCCGTATAGCTTAATGTACGGTAAAAGCTGACTGAATGCTAAGTCAAGTATAATAATTTACTGAAAATTTCAGGCGAATAAACCAAAACATGCTTATTTATACTTTCCATCTTTATTCATCCCACTTATAATTTAATATACTTATTTGCAGATCTGTTTTTATGTAATAATCATTAATTTGATTTCCATTTAAACATACAGCTTTGATTCATAATTACCGTACAGCTAAGCCAAGCAGGATGCTGTTAAAGATTTGAATAAATATCATACATAATTCCATTGGCCCTTTAAAGTAATTATCTTGGAGAACGTGAGGTCTGGAGACTCTAGGGTGGGTGGCAGAGATATCAGAGTTGCCCCCCTCCGAGCCCAGGTAGTGTTGGTCTAAGTGTCCCTTTTAATCTTCTTTTGCTTCACATTGTTAGTCTTCACCCAGCACCATTCCTGGCTTTCTTGACCTGATTTTGTTCCCTGCATGACCTCACAAGTGACCATGTCCTTAGTAGGTCTGATTTGGAAAAGGTTTTGATAAGCTCTTTAGGTCATTCAGTCCCTGAAGCACTAGCCCCCTATGTGCTGGTAAATGTTTTTATTTTAGGGCCACAGCTATGGCATATGGAAAATCCTGGGTTAGGGGATCAGAGTTGCAACTGCCAGTCTACACCATAGCAATGCTAGATACAACCTGTGTTTGTGATCTACACCACAGCTCACAGATATGCTGGATCCTTAAGCACTGAGATGGGCCAGGAATAAAATCCACATCCTCAGGGATCCTGGTTGGCTTTGTTTCCACTGAGTCTCAACAGGAATTCCAAGTTGGCAGATCTTATTAGCCTTACTGGCAAATGAGGCAGTGAAGGCAGAGAAAGGTTAATAACTTGCTAAGGGTCACAGAGCCAGTAGGTAAAAATCAGGAAGCATAATGCCTCCAGCGTGGTTCTCTTTCTCAGGATTACTTTGTCTGCTTAGGGTATTTGTGATTCCATGACAATTTTTTGGCTTGTTTAATCTGACAGGTTTTGAGTGGAGTCTTTAAGACTGTCTATATTAAAAAATCATATCATCTGCAAAGAGGAGAAATTTCAATTCTGATGCCATTTATTTATTCATTCATTCATTGTTTCACTCCTTCTTGCCTGATTGGACTGGCTTGGACTTCAAGTACAATGTTGTGTAGGAATGTGCACAGTGGTCACCCTTGTCTTATCTCTGGTCTTTGGAGAAAAAGCTTTCAATCATTTACCACTGAGTGTGGTGTTAGATGCAGGCATGTTCTCATGGCCTTTACTATGTTGAGGTAAATTCCTTCTACCTCACTTGCTGAGAGTTTTTATCATGATTTCTCTTTGAATTTGTCCAAAGCTTTTAGTGCATTTATTGCGAGGACTCTATGATTTTTATATTTCATTCTGTTAATGTGATGTGTCACATTTATTGCTTTGCGTATGTTGACCCATTCTTGCATCCCAAGAATGAACCCTACCTGGTCATGGTAGGATCCTTTGTATGTGCTGCTGCATTTTGTTTGCTAATATTTCGTTGAGACTTTAAAAATCTCTAGTAACCAAGGATAATGACCTGTAGTTTTCTTCCCTGGTAGTGTCCTTATTTTGCTTTGCCATCAAAGTAATACTGGCTTTGTAAAATGCCTTTGGAAAGGTTCCTTTCTAATCCTGTGAAATTGGATTGTTATCATCATTATATAACTACAGATGTGATAAATTCATTTGAGTAATAAAAAAAAGGAAAGAAAATGCTCCTTTCTGTCCAGTTTTTTTTTTTTTTGGAAGAGTTTGAAAAGGATTGGCATTAATTTTTTAAATGTTGGGTGCAATCTACCATGAAGCCTTCTTGTCCAGGGCTTTTCTTTGTTGGGAGGTTTCTGACTACTGATTCAGTCTCCTTACTAGTTATTGTTCTGTTCAGACTTTCTATTCTGTTTTTTTTCTGATTCAGTTTTCCTAGGTTGTACATTTCTAGAAATGTATCTGCTTCTTCTGTGCTGTCCAATGTGGTGGAAAACCATGGGCCCCGAGGGGCCACTTTGGTGGAGCCCTGAAGCAGCAGAGGGGAGAGGCAGTGAGGTCAGAGTGTAGCTGCTCCTCTATTCTTTTCATGTGGTCCTTCGTGGACTCTGTGGCCCAGGGGGGATGCTCTACCTTCATCCTTTGTTTTAGAATTTTAACATTGGTATCTTGCCTATGAATAGTTACTAGTTTTTTTTTTTTCAGGTAAGAGGACCGAAGTCAGGAATGATCTATGTTGTTATATTGATTATGACACTCAGAACTTAAAATCTAAAGTCTTAGATTTTAGAACTTAACCACAGTTCTATGCTGCTTCCTAAAGTGAAAAATTCATGCAATTAGGACAAAAGTTGGCGCCAGTAGTGAGTCGTACTAACTTCCCTTTGGAATGTTTTGTAGAAAGTCTTCCCTAAGAAGACTTACTTCATAACTTAATGGGGCAAACAGACTCTGTCCCTCCAAGATATTATCAGGATTATAAATCATGGTAAAAATTTCTAGGCCACTTAGGAGCTGTTTGATTGAATATGTTTGCAAAAATCTTGAGACTTTATTGTAGACAGAGTAATTTTTCTTATGAGTAAAAGAAGAGAATGTGAAAATATATCTAGATGGTCATTTGGGAGAGAAGAGCTCTTTCAAAATTATTGTGAAATGATGGTACTTATGCAATACTATTATAAAGCACCAGTTATATCCTGAATTATGAGATATCATTAAAAAACTCATATTAATTACTTAATCTTAAAATATAGTTGATTTATAATATTGTGCCAACTTCTGCTGTACAGCAAAGTGACACCTTCCTTTTTTCAACCTGTAAATTTAATCAATGATATACTCTTTTATATAGTAATCACAGAATTTATATTGCTTTTTTAAGACTTTTCAGTCAACATCTTAAGTACTTTTATAAATTGTCATGAGAACTCCTGAAATAACTGAGAACCTGAGGCTATGAGAAGGTATTTGCTGACAATTTAAGAAGAAAAGCTGAGTTCTTTACCCCAAGGCAGTGAAGGATATTCCCTTTGCTAGGGCTCAATGGAGGAAAAATATGGCGTGTATTAGATTTGTAATGTTACCATTTCACCTGAGTCAGCAATGCATTCTCTTTCTTTTCTGACTTCAGGAGTACAAAGCCAATGAATGGGGGAGAAAATACTACACGTATCATCCATTTTATCCTCTTGGGATTCTCAGATTTTCCCCATATCAGAGCAGCCCTCTTTGTGGTGTTCCTGGTGATATATATTTTGACTCTGACTTGGAATCTGTGTCTCATTGTCTTGATAAGGATGGATTCCCACCTCCACATACCCATGTACTTCTTCCTCAGTAATCTGTCCTTTATAGACATCTGCTATGTGAGCTCTACAGCCCCCAAGATGCTCTATGACTTCTTCCAGGCAAAGCCAACTATCACTGTTGTGGGTTGTGCCATTCAATACTTTGTGTTTTCAACCATGGGACTGAGCGAGTCTTGTCTCATGACAGTCATGGCTTATGACCGCTATGCTGCCATTTGTAACCCACTCCTCTATTCATCCATCATGTCACCCTCTCTCTGTGGTCGGATGGTGCTGGGGTCCTATATGGCTGGACTCTCTAGTTCTCTGTTCCACGTGTGTGCGATGCTTCAGCTCCACTTCTGTGGGCCTAATGTCATTCAACACTTCTTCTGTGACCTGCCGCAGCTGTTGGTTCTTTCCTGCTCTGACACGTTCTTTGTACGACTCTTGACTGCTATATCAACAATGATCTTTGGGATAATAAATGCCCTGGTTATCATGATCTCCTATGTCTACATTGTCATCTCCATCATGAAGATCACTTCCACTAAAGGCTGGTCCAAGGCTTTCAACACCTGTGCTTCTCACTTGACAGCAGTTACCCTCTTCTACACCTCAGGTATGTTTGTCTATTTGAGTTTCAGCTCTGGTAGTTCCTCCAGCTTTGACAGATTTGCCTCCGTCTTCTACACTGTGGTGATTCCCATGTTGAACCCTTTGATATACAGTCTGAGGAACAAAGAAATCAAAGATGCCTTGAAGAGATTGCAAAAGGGAAAGAGTGTTGCTGAGGTAACAGATTGTGACGTCTGACAGGTTTGTCCTGTTAGAATCAGCTTAACACACAATAATATTCACATGAATGGAGAATATCAAAATTCATAGTGCCTTGGACCAAAAAGGTTTAATGTGACAGAGATCATATGCCAAAATGGACCAACAGCTATATTCTGCTGCACAGACAAAATATCTTTCAGTCCTTGAGGCCCATTATTTTCATTCTACGTGTAGTGTGGTTTCAACATTTATTCATCTATCAGCAAGTATTCATGAAACATCAATGTTTAGAACTTTTCTGCTTCCTTTTTTCCTCCAAGATGATGTCTGTCCAATCTTAGATTTATGCCCCTAAAGGAGAGACATGTGACAGAAGTCCCAGGATTGTGGAAAACTTGTCTCCCAAATATTTTGATGTAGCATAACCTAGACATGGTGGTGACAATTGTTTGTTGTGTGTTTCTGACCAGAATGAACATGAACAGAGAGAGGGAATATACCCTTGGTCAGAAACAAGGTCTACATTTGGCCTGACTGTGCCTCCCACGGAGGGTAGTCTGGGATATCTTATGTTTGTGTAAGGCCTCTTTCAGTGCTTATTATCTGATACGTCTCTGACCACATCTGAATCTCCACCAGGTGTAGTCCAAGGAAGGAGGAGGTGATTTGAATCATGAAGAGGAATGGAAGGATATATGCAGTTATCATATCATAATGCATATTCATTACTTATGAATCTGATGGTGTAGTTTTTTGCATCTAGTGTCAGGAGGGGATTTCTGTTGGAGGTGGTATCCAAAAATCCATGTCACAGTCAATAGCAATTTGTTATATTGTGGGATTGAAACCTCGCTCCCATTATGTTTGGAATATTTACCGCTGGGTAACATAACCACCAGGATCATCCTACCAAATTAACATTTTTCATGTGATGAGAAAAGCAAATCTGATGAATTTGTCACCACTCGATTGACTTTACCAGAAGTGTTAAAGGAAACTTTTCAAGCTGAAATAAAATCTCACTAATAAATAACGAGAAACATGATAATATAAATGATTAGTGGGGGTAACATATTGCTAAATTCAGAACATTCTAGTGCAGTAATCATGCTGATATAGCAATCATAAATCTAGTACAAATATTAAGAGAGAAAATAGGTAAAAATAAGTACCACTACAATAAATTTAATGGATGCACAGGTAAAATGATGTGGATTGTTACATCAAAAACATAAAATGTGGGAGAGAATGGTAAAGTATAGTTTTTGAGTGTATTTGAACTTAAGTTATCATTTTAATATAGACCATTAATAGTTTAAGATCTTTTAAAAAAATCAGAGCATGTTTGATTTACAATGGTTTGTTAGTTTTGAGTGTATAATGAAGTGATTCAGTTTCACGTATATATTTCTTTTCAGATATGTTTCCGTTATAGGTTATTACAGTATATTGAATATAGTTCCCTGTGCTATATGGCAGGTCATTGCTCTTTCTCTATCTTATATTTATTAATGCGTATATTTTCATCCAAAACTCTTGATTATCTCTCATCCATTTTCCCCTTTGGTAACCATAAGTTTGTTTTCTCTGTCTGTTTTGTAAATAATTCATTTTTATCATTTTTCAGTTTCCACATATAAGTGATAGCTATGATATTTGTATTTCTCTGTCTGATTTTCTTCACGTAGTATGATAACCTCTATGTTCATTGATATAAGATATTGAATGAAACCTTACAGTTAGCTCAAAACCAAAATCTGTAGTAAATTCACACAAGGTAAAGAGAAATGAAGCTAAGCGTACCACTACCCCAAATCAACAAAGTACAAAGGGAGAGGGCAAGAGAAGAAAGCAACAAAGGGATTCTAAAACAGCCAGAAAAAGATTCACTAAACCGCAATTGTAAGTCCTACCTATCAATACTACTTTAAAGGTAATAGCCCTAACATTTCCAGTCAAACCCACTGAGTAGTGAATGGATAAAGAAGCCATGCCCAACTACATGCTGCTTATAAAAGACTCATGACAACTTTAAGGACACACATGGAATAAAAGTGAGGGGATAGAAAAAGGGGAAATTCATGTACCTGGAAGCCAAAAGAGAGCTGGGGTAGCTATACTTATCTCAGAAAGAAAAAAGAGGCTTGAAGACACAATGTATAACATGAGACAAACCAAAGTCATTCCGTGAAGATAAAGGGATCAATTCTGTGGGTTTCCAATTCTAAACAGGAGTCACAGTCTTCTAGAAAGAAGGCTGAAGAAGTGGAGCAATGCTTATTGAGGCAGGTGGGGTGAGCAAATGTTCAATAACTTAAGGACAGGCTTTTAGAAGTATGAAAAAAATCTCTGAGATGGGATGGTTTCCTTGAATTCTCCCATCTGATTCTCATAAGGCTTTATGTTTGACTATTATTGTCTTCATCTCAAAGTTGAGGCATCTGCATTTCAAGAGGTTCAGAGTCCCACCTCTCACTCATGCTTCTCAAGGGAAGTCAGGTGCCTTTCCCTATAGGCAGCCTCTTCTGGCCTTTGGCAGGACACCTACATCACTGACTGCATCTGTGTAGGAATCAGAACTCTCAGTGACACTGCACATTCCTTGAGGATGAGACCATGCTTTAGGAACCATTGTAACCCTGAGACCACTGACAGCATCTGATGCTTGCAAGGGGATCAATAACTTTTTTTTTCTGTTTTCTTTAACTAAAAACTACCTCTTGAAGAGAAGAAGAATCTGTTTGGTTTCAATGATTATATGACTAGCTTTTATCATGGGAATATGAAACTACTAGCATATTAGCAAGAATAAAAGAATATATTTAGCTCTTTGCCCACCCACCCCATTTTCACTGGAAGTAAGATTAGCTGAAGTAGATAAAATTGGGGTGGGACCTTTCTAAAACATTCCTAGTTGGGCAGAATAGATGTGCACCACTAAAATTAAGAAAAAAAAATTTACGGAAATGAGCTCAGGTAGATAGGTTAATGAACACAGTAATGCAGCATAATGTATTGAGAGAAATCCAATTCAGAAAACCTCACACCTACTATTAATAGAAGGCATGCTGTGTAATAGATACTCTACATAATGATTTATGAGCATTCCGTAATTTGATTCTGTCTAGGAAGAGCTACTCAATGAAATAGCTCCTACTCTCAGTTCCATTTTATGAAAACTGAAGTGATAATTCTGAGGCTTAGGGTGGTTCATTTGCTCAAGGTCACTCAGCACTCAAGTGGAAAAACCAGACTCCAACCCCAATTTGTGATATGTTGATACCAATGCTCATGAGTGTAACCATAATAATTTGTGGCCCTGCCATGAATTAGCTTTTTTTAATTTTTGTATACCTTCTTGCCTCAATTTCCTCACTTGTCATGGGAAATCATGTTTTGTCTGCCTCACAGGGCTGCTGTGATAATCATTTCAGGTAATATATTTGAGAAAATGTCTGTATATATATATAGGGTGTTTTTTTTTGTCTTTTTGTCTTTTTCTGGGGCCACTCCTGCATCACATGGAGGTTCCTGGGCTAGGGGTCTAATCAGTGCTGTAGCTGCTGGCCTACGCCAGAGCCATAGCAACATGGGATCCGAGCCGTGTCTATATAGCTATTTTTTAAATTCTTATTTTAAATTACTTACTTAATTATTTTTAGGGCCACACCCATTGCATACAGAAGTTCCCAGGGTAGGGGTAGACTCTAAGTACTAGCTGCAGGTGTACGTAATGGCCACAGGATACAAGCTGCATCTGTGACCTATGCCACAGCTTGAGGCAGCAGGATGCTTAACCCACGGAAGAAGGTGAGGTATCAAACCTGCGTCCTCATGGATACTAGTCGGGTTCTTAACCCGCTGAGGCACAATGGGAACTCCTGTGTGTATATATATATACATACATACACACACACACAAACCCACACACATTATATATATAATAGAGTATGTGTGTATGTGTATATGTGTATAAAAAACTACTTAGTAAACAGGAAGTGCACATGCTTAACATAGGGTTTTCAAGTTATTCTTACCAGCTTGCTTTGTCATCTTGACAAATCCCTTAGCTCTACAGGCTTCAGGCCGTCACCTGGAAAATGATGGTATTGGACTAAAAAGTCCCTGGGTCTTTCTAGCTCTAATGACTTCAAGTTCATTAAAAGAAAAGCTATGATCCTAAGATTATGATTGGACTATTGGGAAGTAGGGAATGGATCCAGAAGGGACATGGCAAACTGGAGCATGAAATTAGCAGGGACAAAATCTCCATGACAACCGTGACTCCAGAGAGCAAGTACCTGGAGAGGTTCCTCTCCCTAATTGTCCTTCTCCTTTCACCTCTGCCTGTAGTACCACATTTAAGAGTAACCCCCCTGTGAGCATCTCTCTGGCTGTGGGTGGACAGCCAGCTCGTGGACACAGTTCCCACCTTGAAGGGCCATAGGGCCCACTTGAAAACTTTTAGGGGAGAATGAAATACACAGTGTCAACCTTTGACAAGAACTCTGTCCTCTTGGGAATGGAGTCAAGGTGAGAGGGTGAGCTTTACAGAGAACTGTGGGTTCTGTGCTATCTCCATAGCCATGTGATTCTTTTAGGAGGACGTTCATGGAGCAAAGTTTATAGTCCTGTTTCTTTCATTCTTCAACTCTTCCCCCCTCCTCGTGTCCATACCCCCCTCTTAGAGCTCTTCCTCAGGTTCTTTCTCCTGACCCCAATTCTCTGACTTTCAGTGAAAGGACGATCACTACCCTAAAATTTCAGGTCCTCACTCTGCTGTGGGAGACAAATGTTGAGGACTAGTTGTGCGGTTTCTCAAGAATGTAATCTTGAACTCTGTTACCTTCCATTTTTCCCCCTGAAAACGTGGGGCGATACGATCCTGTAAAATCAAATGAAATCCTGTCTATGGAACCCAACACCTTGTACAAGTGAATCGACTGCTGACTTAAAATATGAATTTACTTCAATTCAGGGAAATTTCCCAAGATTGAAAATGCTTGTCTGTGTTTCCAAACTTTATCCATCCCATGGACCCTTTCAATTTACTTTTTCCGAGAATGCTCTTTTAAAAAAATAATTAATTTGATTTCCTTTTCAATATGCAGCTTGGATTCATAGTTTCTCCATAATGGTATGACAAAGTCCTCAAGTACCACTGCACTGGCCTTCGGAAATATTTCAAATATCTCTCCCCTCTCATGATGGATACCTTGGGGGTCTGATGATACAGGTGACACAGTTATCAGAGATGCCCAGTCCCAGCACAGGTAGTGTTGGTTTAGCTGTCACTTGAACTGTCTTTTACTTATCTTGTTCTTCATCCAGCCCCATTCCTGGCTTTCTTCACTTTAGTTTGTACCCTGTACAGCCTGACAAATGACCATGTCAGCTTTGGACAAAGTTTTGATTAGCTCTATCTCCATAGTGAAATCTCCAACCAATATTTACATCAGTCATTTTTTTCTTCTAAATATTTTCTTAAGACATGACAAACACATGCTAAGAATTATTAATTGAAAAGAGTGAATACATTCAGAATACATTTGCCTTTCCTGTAGTTTACCAAATTCTAACAATAGAATTTCTATGATTTTTTTTCATGAATAAGTAAAACAATGCACTACTCTGAAGAGTAGTGAATTGAATTCTTTTCTGGGAATGCTGGGTTACACAGAATGCTTAGTTGTGGCTGTGTCTGTTTCAAAAGGTATTAAGAAAGTGAAGAATTTCATAGCAAGATATTGGGCAAAAGCTTGATGTGGTTTTACTGACTTGAATAATTATGTTGATGTTTTGGGGATGTTGTGTGTGAGAGTTTTTATTTTCAAAATATTTTCCTTGATTCCTACTCATCTTGGACAAATTGTCTGAGAAGCATATTAGCAGCACTCTATTGTAAGAGTAAACAGAAAGATTTTAAATTTAATAAAACCATAAATTTAAATTAAACAAATATCTTTTTACTTTCATATTCAAAAGGGAGTAAAAGAACCATTTCCTAATGTATGTATAATGTATTTATTTAATTATGTAAATATCAGTACATGAGATGCTTATCATTAAATAGCATAGCATCTCCATAGTCCACATATTATTTGTAGTGAGAGTACCATCACTTCAATTGTAGTTGGTGTTGATGGAGCATAAAAGCAGCATTGGGAGTTTACAATTTTGCTGAATGGGAGATGACAAAATAGCATGGAAATAAATGCAGTCATTTATTAACAATATTCTGAGTTTAGGCTTAGAGACCATGTAATTTAGGAACTCATTTTTAAAACAGTTTAATTGGAGTAGAGTTGACTGACAAGGTTGTGTTAGTTTCAGGTGTGCAGCAAAGTGAATCAGTTGTACATATTTGTACATATACATATATCTATTCTGATTCTTTTCCCATGTATGTTGTGGCACAGTATTGAGTAGATTTCCCTGTGCTGTACAGTAGGTGCTTGTTACCTATTTTATATAGAGTAGTGTATACACATCAGTCCCAACCCCTAACTTATCCCTCTCCCCACAGTTTGGTTTCGAAAAATTGAGCCTGTTTTTGTTAAGTTTTTTTTTTTTTCTGGCTGCACATGCAGCATATATTAGTTCCTGAGCCAGAGATCCAATTGAAGCCACAGCTGTGATCCATGCCCCAACTGTGGCAATGTTAGATCTTTAACCCATTGCACTAGGTCAGGGATTGATCCTGTACCACCTCAGAGACAATGCCAGATCCTTAACCTGCTGCACCACAACAGGAATTCCATCTATTTCGTAAATGATTTTGTATCATTTTAAATTAGATTCCACATATTAGTGTTCTCATATGATATTTGTCTTTCTCTGACTTACTTCACTCTGTATGATAATCTCCATGTCCATCCATGTTGCTGCAAATAGCATTATTTCATTCTTTTTTATGGCTGAGCAATATTCCATTGTATATATGCAAAATGTCTTCTTTATCAAATCCTCTGTTGATGGACATTCAGGTTAATTCTATGTCTTAGGTATTGTAAACAGCGCTGCAGTGAACATTGAGGTGGATGTATCTTGGTGAATCATGGTTTTCTCAACATACATGCCCAGGAATTGGATTGGTGGAGCATATGGTAGTTGGAAGAACTCCTGGGTCCTTTTGTTTTAGTTCTGCCTTAGTTTTTCGTTTACAGTGAGGAATGATCATGGGAATGACAACTACCAACATTTATTGATCGCTCACTGTTTTAAGGCCTTTATGTCATTCAATCCCTGAAACCACTGTATGAGGTGGTAAGCGTTATACGCCCCATTTATAGGTGAGGCATCTGAAGGATTACTAACTTTCCAAGGGTCACACATCCAGTAGGTAAAAGTCAGGAAAGCCTGAGTCTGTTCTCCCGTCATTCTCTACCTTTCATTCTCTCCCTGTCATTTTCCCTCTTTTTTATCTCTCTTCTTTATTCTTTAGGATCAAAGTTTAATATATTTTAATACTTGTTCTTATTATAAATATAGGAGTTGTGGAAAATTGCAGAACAAGCAACAAATGTAAAGAAGAAAATCAAATCCATACCAATGATTATTTTAGGCATTTGTAACCAGCTCACATTTCGTCTGTGCGTATGTGGCAAGAGAGAGAGATTATATAAATTACATAAAGTATTTTTTCCTCAATAAGTTAGGACCATTTTGTGTACTCATCAGAGTATTTACTTATGTGTCCTTTTTTTCCTTTTGTCTTTTTAGGCCACACCTTTGGCATATGGAGTTTCCCAGGCTAGGGGTACAACTGAGGCTACAGCTGCCAGTGTACACCACAGCTCATGGCAACACCAGATCTTTAACCCACTGAGTGTGGCCAGGGATTAAACCCACAACCTCATGGTTCCTGGTGGGATTTGTTTCTGCTGCGCCACAACAGGAACTTCTATTTATGCCTTTTTAATTAAACATTTCAACACACTGTCTTTTTATATTTTGTGACTATTTTCCTCCAGTTCATCAGTTATATTCAAAGAGCATTTTATGTAAGGGAACTTTTAGCCATAACCAAATTTGAATTGTTATATCATATTTTTCTTATTGTTTCTGTGTTGGTGTTATTTTTCAGAAATGTTTCCCATCTCAAGAGTATATATATGCTTATGTATTTATTTCCCTCATGCTTTTTACTTATAGGGAACCAGGTCTCACAGACCATTTATGGTAGAGTTTATCCTTTATTGATTTTACATACTAACTTTATCAGATATTAAATTCTTACTGATAACAAAATTTATTTCTTAAATTTCTATTTGCTCTTTTGACACATCTATTCTTACAAGAATAATTGTCAACATTTATAATACTTTCTGTTTTCTGAAAGTTCAAATCCTTTCAATTTTTAATCATTTCCTAAGTTTTCTTGGCTGTTACTATTGATTTTCTCTTTCATCTCAGTTTGGGTTATGGACAGTGTCGGGGTAATCTGTTATGAATCTGTCAGGGACCTGTAACATGCTGACTGTACCAGCGAAAAGTAGAAATATACCTTTGTAGTATTTAAGGATTGAAATATTTGCTTTGACTCTTGACATCAAGGCCCATCATAGGTTGACGCCAATTTTCAATCGACCCAGATGTTCTCAAATTCAACAAAGTAAATTGAACACACTTTAGGTGCTTTGTATCTTCATGGCCACAGCTCACTTGGCTTGCCTGTAAATGATGTCTGAATCTACTCCCGCCTAGAGGCAAAGCTACTAACTGTGTATAGGGCTGATGATGTCTCAGGTATTTCCCCAAAATTAACCCATACAACTCTGACACCCCTGGCATTCCTGTCCCTGGGCACATCTGTGAATCACGGTTATGTATAAACCATCAGTGATAATAATAACCTACAGCTCTTGAGCAGGATTGTGGTACTGGCTTGTGTGCTGGGCATCCATATCCCATTTGCTTTATGGTTCGGGGGTTTTGCTGTGCTCACTTCGTTATGAGTAAATTGTGTGTTTGACCTACTGGGACATAAAGGGAGAGAGTATCAGAACTAAAACTTTTTTTTTCAGTGTTATTGAGATGGAATTGACATATAATAATGTAGACATTTAAGGTGTACAACATAGAGATTTGATATAAATATATATTTCAAAATGATTACCATCTTAAAATTAGTTAATGTCCATATTTCTTGCAGGTACAATTTCTTTCCTTGGGATGAGAACTTTTAAAATTTACTCTCTTAACAACTTTCTTTTTACTTGATTTTATTGGCATATATTTGACTTACAATGTTTTATTGGTTTCAGGTGTACAGCAAAGTGAATTAGTCATACGTATACTTACATCCATCCTTTTTACCACGTAGGTTATTACAAACGATTGAGTAGATTTTCCTGTGCTATACAGTACGTTCTCATTAAGCAACTCTTTTCTATTGTAGTGTATGTATGTTACTCCCATCCTCCCCATTTTTTCCTCTCCACAATGGTTTCATCTATGGTAACCATAAAATTGGTTTTGAAATCTGTGAGTTTGTTTCTGTATTGTCAAGAAGTTCTTTCGTATCATTTTCATGAGATTCCACATATGTGATATCATATGATATTTGTCTTTCTCTGACTTTCTTCACTTTGTATGAAAATTTCTGGGTCCATCCATGTTGGTGCAAATGGCATTATTTCCTTCTCTTTTATGATTGAGTAGTTTTCCATTGTGTGTATGTACCACCTCTTATTTATCCATTCATCTGTTGATGGACATTTAAGTTGCTTCCATGTCTTGGTTATTTTAAATAGCGGTGCAATGGACATTGGAGTGCATGTATCTTCTTGAATTATGGTTTTCTCTGTTTAGATTGCCAGGAGTGGGATTTCTGGATCATACGGCAGTTCTAGTTTGTTTTTAAAATAACTTCCATGCTGTTCTCTATAGTGGCTGCATCAGCTTACATTCCCACCAGCAGTGCAGGAGGGTTCCCTTTTCTCTGCACTTTCTCCATCATTTATTGTTTGTAGACTTTTGGATGATAGCCATTCTGACTGGTGTGAGGTGATATGTCATTGCAGTTTTGAATTGTACTTCTTTAATAATCAGTGACGTTGAGCATCTTTTCATGTTTTTTTTTTTTCCACATGTCTGTCTTCTTTGGAGAACCATCTATTTAGATCTTTTGTCCATTGTTGGGGTTTTTTGTTATTTTGGTAGAAAGCTCAATGAGATATGTATGTATTTAGCAGATTAATCCCTTGGTGAGCACTTCATTTGCAAAGATCTTCTCCCATTCTGCAACAAGAGAAGCAAGAACTGACAAAGGCCAAAATTATTAGAAGGAAATAACTGATAAAGATCACAGCAGAAATAAATGAAATTGAGACAAAGAAAACAATAGATAAGATCAATGAAACAAAAAGTTGGTTCCTAAAAAAATCAACAAAGTCAATAAACCTTTAGCCAGACTCACCAAGAAAAAAAGGGAGAAGGCTGAAACCAATAAAATGAGAAATGAAAAAGAAAAAATTACAATGGTCATCACAGAAATACAAATGATCATAAGAGACTACTACAAGCAAACTATATGCAAAAAAATTGGACAACTAGAATAAATGGACATATACTTAGAAAGGTACAACCTCCTAAGACTAAACCAGAAAGAAATAGAAAATATGAATAGACCAATCATAAGAACTAAAATTGAAACTATGGTTAAAGAATTCCAAAAAGCAAATGTCAGAAACTGGGTGGCTTCACAGGCGAATTCTGTCAAACATTCACATAAAAGTTAACACCTACCTTTCTGAAACTCTTCCAAAAATTGCAAAGGAAGGAATATTTCCGAGTTCATTCTATGAGACCACCATCACCCTGATACAAAAATCAGAGGATGCCACACACTGAAAAAGAAAATTACAGGCCAATATCACTTATGAACATAGATGCAACAGTCTTCAACAAAATACTAGCAAACTGAATCCAAAAATATATTAAAAAGTTATATCCCACCATGATCAAGTGGGATTTATTGCTAGAATGCAAGGGTTTTTCAGTATCCACAGGGCAGTGACTGTGACATGCCACATCAACAAACTGAAGAATAAAAACCATATGATCATCTCAATAGATGCAACAAAAGCTTTTGATAAAATTCAACACCTATTTCTGATAAAAAAAAACCTCTCCAGAAAGTGAGCAAGAAATAGAGGGAAACTACCTTAACATACTAATAGCCATATATGACACATCCACCACTAACATCATTCTCAACGGTGAAAAATTCAAAGCATTAACGCCTCTCAAATACACAATATAGAATTCCCAAGTATTGTCATTATGTTGTATATTACATTCCTAGAACTTATTTATCTTATAACTGGAAGTTTATACCTTTTACCACCTTCTCCCAATTTTCCCATTCTCTATCCTCTGCCTCTTTGGAACCACAGACTTGTTCTCTGCTTCTATGATTTTTTTAATTTTTTATTTTTTAGGGCCACACCTGTGGAATATGGAAGTTCCCATGCTGGGGGTTGAATCAGAGCTACTGCTGCTGGCTACAGCCACAGCCACAGCTATGCCAGATATGAGCAATGTCAGTGACCTATACCACAGCTCTTGGCAATGCTGAATCCTTAACCCACAGAGCGGGGCCAGAGATCAAACTTGTGTCCTGATGGATACTAGCCATATTCGATTCCACTGAGCCACCATGGGAACTCTGCTATGATTTTTTCCCCCACACACAGTGAGATCATACAGTATTTGTCTTTCTCTATGTGACTTATATTACTTCGCACAATGTCCTCAAGGTTTTCTAATGCCTGAAATATGTATATATTATGATTTCTTTATTCATTCAAATGTCTTGGCTATTGTAAATAATACTGCAGTGAACATGGGGCTGTAGATATCTCTTGTGGACAGTGATTGTATTTCATTTGTATATACACACAGAAGTAAAATTGCTGACTATGCAGTTCTATTTCTGGTTGAGTAAACTTCACTCTGTTTTCCATAGTAGCTGCACCAACTTACATTACCACAGCAGTGAACACATTCTCACTAGCATTTGTTATCTTCTTTTTGATAATAGCCATTATAACATGTGCAAGGTGATAGCTCATTAAGATTTTGATTGGCATTTTTCTGATGATTAGTGATATTAAGTAACTTTTCATATATCTGTTCATCACTTGGTTGTCTTCTTCAGGAAAATGTGTATTTGGCCCCTTTGCCTAATTGTTAATTGGGTTCCTATTAAAATTATTTTTGGTATTGAGTTCTATGTCTCCTTATATATATTTTTAATTCATGCATTATCATATATGTGGTTTGCAAGCATTTCCTCTCATTCCATAGGTCTCCTTTTCTCTCTTTTTAAAAACTATTTATTTTGCTGTGCAGAAGGGTTTTTTATTTGATACAAATCCAGTTGTTGATTTTTGAGTTTTTTTTTGCTTTTTCCTTAGGTGAGGTATTCAAAAAATCTTTGCCAACACCCATATCAAGAAATTTCCCCACTTGTTTTCTTCTAGGTGTTTTATGGTTATTGGTTATACAGACCCCATTATTTAAGACTCAGTTCCCTTCAAGTTAATTTTTTTGAGTGGTGTTAAAATTGAGGTCTAGCAGTCATATTCTTTTCATCTGAATATCTGGTTTTCCCTATACCACGCACTGAAGAGACTGTCTTCTCTCCATTGAGTATTTTGGTTACCATTGGCTTGAAACATCTTCCTAGGCTATCATTCTCAGCCTCTATTTTTAAAACTAAAATGAGTCTCTTGAAAGAAGCACATTGTTGCATATTGCTTTTGTATTTATTTAGACAGTCTACGTCTTTTGGCATGACAATTTAATCTGCTGATGTTTAAAATAATGACTGATAGCTTATGACATTATTGACAGATTGTTGTTTCTGTTTTATAGATTCATTATTCCTTGCTTCTTATCTTGCTGTCTTCTTTTGTGAAGTGATGTGTTTGCATAGCAGTATGCTTTGACCTTTTATCATAATCTTTTGAGTAGAAACTACAGGTTTTTCCTTTGTGGGTACCATGAGGCTTACATGAAATATATTTATAACATCCTATTTTAAGCTGATAACAATTTAACTTGGATCGCATTCCTACATTTGACACTACTTCATCCCCTGCTCCTACTTTTTATGTTATTAACACTGCAATTTACAAGTTTTAATATAGGAATTATTGTAGCTGTGGCTTTTCCTTAGATGTCTATTTTTAAAATTTAAATCAGCATAAGTGCATTACATACCACCAGTACAATATTAAAGCAGCTGACTTTGACTCTGTATTACACTTACCAGTGCAACATACACCTACATTCAAATGCTTATTTCCTTGTGAAGTACCTTCTAGCATTTCTTGGAAGGCAGGTCTGGCAGTGATGAACATCCCAGCTTTTCTTTGGTTTTAAAAGTTTTATCTCTGAAGGACCACTTTGCCATGTGTTCTTGGTTAATAGTTTTTCTTCCAATAAGAAAGAAAGGGCCCTCTCTTGACCTAAAAAATTGCTATTGAGAAATCAGCCCATTATTTTATGAGGGGGAGTTCCCTTTTAGGTGCTAGGTTGCCTTTTTCTTGTTCCTTTCAAAATGCTCACCTTTGACATTTAACAGTTTAACTATCATATGTGTCAGTGTCAGTGTAACCCTTCATGACACCTAGTTGGGGGCTTAGGGACCTCTTGAACGTGAATGTCTCTTTTGCTCCCCAGATTTGGGAAGTTTTTGGTCAATAATGACTTATGATTCTTTCTATTCCTTTCTCTTCTGGGAATACCAAAATGAGTGTATTTTTTTGTCTTGATGGTGATGGTGTCCCATAGTAAATCTTGTAGTTCTTAAATTTTTTTCATTCTTTTGTTTTCTTTGACTGAATAATTTAAAATGACTTATTTTCTATCTCACTGATTCTTCCTGCTTGGTTGAGTGTGCTGTTAAAACCCTCTATTGATTTCTTCAGTTCAGTCATTTTATTATTAAGCCCTAGGGTTTCAGGTTTTGTTTGTTTGTTTGTTTGTTTATGCCACATCTATGGCATATGGAAGTTCCTGGGCCAGGGACTGAATCCAAGCCCCAGCTGCAAATGCAGCAATGACAGATTCTTTAACTCACTCTGCTAAGCCATGGATTGAACCTGAACCTCTACAGTGACCAAAGCTACTGCAGTTGTTTTCTTAACCCACCACCACATGGAGAACTCCTGCTTTTATGTGTGTGTGTGTGCACGCACGTGTGTCTGTGTGTGTGTATGGTTTCTCTTTATTTGTTGAACTCATTTTGTTCATTTCGTTAATGCATTCTTTTCTTAATTTCTCTTAGTTGTCATTCTATGTGTTTGCCTTGGCAAAGAAAGCCCTTCTTCTAGATGGGTCATCTGGTAATGTCCTTGGGCTGCTGGGGCTAGCTATTAAAGTCTATTTCTGGGTGAGAACACTGTCCATGTTCTGAGGTTGGGGAGAAGATGCCAATGGTTTGACACAGTTGATAGGCTTTCTGCCTTGGTATTTGAGCCAAGGGTGGCATTAAGAGAGGCACAGCCATTGATTGGGCTCTCTGCTCACATGCTACTGTAAACAGGGTTGTAGGATGGGTTATGTACCATTCCAGGTGCATTGGTAAGTTCTTCTAACCACATAGGGCTGAAGGCTCTATTCAGCAGTAGTTCAGGCTAGCCTTGGCTGGGCATGGTGACAGAACAGGCCCCAACACTGGCCAGTCTCCATATTTGGGTAACTCCACAAGTTTCCTGGCCTGATGGAGCCACTAGCTTTGGTCTGCAGATGGGCAGAGCCACTGACTGGATACTCCACTCACATGCTCCTGACTTGTGTAATTTTCTGAGTGTTCCTGCCATGCTTCCTGTTGGGGTAGTGCTTGAGGATAACCTCAGTAGTAGGGAGGATTATGAATTAGAGATGCAAGAGAATAGGCTTCAAGGATATCAAGGCTTACTGTATGGAGTCTCATAGCAGGCAGAACTGCTGCAAGCAGGAACTCAGTCTGCTCAAAGTACTAATTATTGCAAATCCTGTCCCTCTTCTCTGGCACAATCTGATTCCCAGAGGTCAAACTCCATGGATTACCACATAGCTTCTGGGAAATGAGACTGGAGTGGGCCTCCTGAGCAGTGACACATAACACTGGGGGAGCTGGATGTCCATATTGGCCTCTTTTTTCCCACTAAAGAAAGCATAGGCCAAGAGGGGTCCTCTTGGTGTAGTATTGTGTTGTATAGCAGAAGGACAATGCAGTCAAATGTACTGGTCCTCTCCCCTTCTAATGTGGGCCTTCTCCCTCTCTGTGGTCTAGGGGTATGCTTCTGCCTCATCCCTGTGTTTTAAGATTTTTCACATCGTTATCTTGTCTGTGAATAATTGCTAATACATGTATATTTTTTGCCCTTTTGGTGCTGCACCTGTGGCATATGGAGCTACAGCTGCTGGCCTATGCCTTAGCAACAGCAACGCCACAAGAACACCATAGCAATGCCACATCTGAGCTGCATCTGTGAACTACACCACAGCTCAGGGCAATGCCAGATCCTTAACCCACTGAGCAATGCCAGGGATTAAACCTGAAACCTCATGGGTCCTGGTTGGATTCCTTTCCACTGTGCAACTACGGGAATCCTGCAAACATTTTTTTTTTTTGGTGACAGGAACTGAAGTCAGGAATGACCTATGTTGTCATCTTGATTGTATAACTGAGAACTAAGTCTCTAAAGTCTGACCTTTCACAGAGTATTACACTGTTTCCCAGGATGCAAAATATCTTAAAATCAGGACAGGTATGGGGGCCAGTAGTGAGTTCTTCTAGCATCATTTTGGAATTGTGTGTATAAAAACTTCCTTAAGAAGGCTTATTTCATAATTTAATTGGGCATCCATTCTGTGTATATCAGGATCATAAATCAGATGTAATTTTGCACATCATTTTGGACTTGATGTATTGAATATATTTGTATAAAAATATGAGAAGTTATTATTTACAGTGTAATTTTTTATAAGTAAAGAAATAATTTTTAGGGAGTTCCAATTGTGGTGCAGTGGAAACAAATCTGTCTATGATCCATGAGGATGTAGGTTTGATCCCTAGCCTGATTCAGTGGGTCAGAGATCCAGCATTGCCATGAGCTGTGGTGTAGGTTGCAAATGTGGCTCGGATCCTACATTGCTATGGCTGTGGCATATGCTAGCAGCTGTAGCTGCGATTCATTCCCTAATCTGGGAATTTCCATGTGGCATGGGTGCAGCCCTAAAAAAGCAAAAAGAGCAAAGAAGTAATTTTTAAATTTTATCTAGATGACCATCATGGAGAGTAGAGCTTTTTTTTTTTTTTCTTTTTTTTTTGTCTTTTTGCCTTTTCTAGGG
Organism: Sus scrofa; assembly: GCF_054392235.1. Lineage (NCBI taxonomy): Eukaryota > Metazoa > Chordata > Mammalia > Artiodactyla > Suidae > Sus > Sus scrofa. The sequence continues at coordinate 12,226,451 of NC_139384.1, forward strand.
CTGCACCCATGGCATATGGAGTTTCCCAGGCTAGGGGTCCAATCAGAGCTATAGCTGCTGTCTATGCCACAGCCACAGCAACGCGGTATTAGAGCCAAGTCTGCAACCTACACCACAGCTCACAGAATGCCGGATCCTCAACCCACTGAGCAAGGCCAGGATTGAACCTGCAACCTCATGGTTCTTAGTCGGACTCGTTAACCACTGAGCCACAACGGGAACTCCGAAAGTAGAGCTATTTCAAATGTTTCCTTTTCTTTTGTTAATGTGGTGTATGACATTGCTTGCTTGTCATAGGTTGAAGCATTCCTTTGACCTTGTAAGATGTCCAACCTGATCATGATGTGTGATCCTTTTCATATATTGTTGGATTTGTTTTGTTAATTTTGGTGACACTTTTTGCATCTACATTCATCAAACATATTGGCCTGTCATTGTCTTTCTTATAGTGTTTTTGTCTGATTTTGGTATCAGATTAATAGTGGCCTCATTGAATGAATTTGGGAATGTTTCTTTAAATTAAATTAAATTAATAATCTGTCTAGATGGCTATCTGGGAAAGAACATCATTTCAAACTTATTCTGAAATGATGCACTTATGCTTTACGATTGTAAAGCAGAAGTTCTATATTGAATTATTAGAAGCCTCTTAAAAACTTGTTATTTCAATCAATGACATCATCTTTATATTTGTTCTCACAGGATTTCTATTGTCATTTCAACATTTTCAATCAACTTTTAAAATATATCTTTTTTTCTGAAGTTCAAATTTATTGGTCAGAGAACAGCTGAGCTGTAGGACAATTACTTTTTTTGTTGCACTGTGTAAATACCATTCTATGAAGTGTAAAATGATAAAATTCAGTAGTGGATTTCAGGAAGACTTTGAAGATGCATGTTACATATAAAGTTACAATAAATATGCACAGGGAGGGACAAAAGTTACCATAAAATAAGCCTTTTTTTAGGGGTCCTGTGGCATATGGAACTTCCCAGGTTAGAGATCAAATCAGAGCTACAGCTGCTGGCCTATGCAACGCCATAGCAGCAGCAACATAGGATCCAAGCCACATCTGTGAACTACACTACAGCTCACTGCATGCCAGACCCTTAACCCACTGAGTGAGGCCAGGGATTGAACCCACATCCTCATGGATACTGGTCAGATTTGTTACCACTGGGCTACAATGGGAACTCCTCATAAATCTTTTAAGTTTAACGAGACCTCATGAAAATAACTGAGAACCTGAAGCGCTCAGAAGGCATTTTTTAAAATTCTAGATGAAAAGCTAGGGGTTTTCCTTTCAGGACAGTGACACATTTGTGTTTTTCCAGTGTTCAATGGAGGAAAAATATGCCACATATGAGAACTGTAATGTTAACCATTTCACCTGAGTCAACAATGCGTTCTCTTGTCTTTTTTCTAATTTAAGGAGCACCAAGCCAATGATTAGGGGAGGAAATACTACAGAGATCACCTCTTTCATCTTCTTGGGATTCTCAGATTTTCCCAGAATCATAGCAATGCTCTTTGTTGTATTCCTGGTGATCTATATGACAACCCTGACTTGGAATATGTGCCTCATCATCTTAATAAGAATGTATGCCCACCTCCACACACCCATGTACTTCTTCCTCAGTAATCTGTCCTTCATTGATATTTGCTATGTGAGCTCCACAGCTCCCAAGATGCTGTATGACTTCTTCCGGGATCAGAAAATTATCACCTATGTGGGTTGTTTCGTTCAGAGTTTGGTTTTTTCGACCATGGGACTGAGCGAGTCTTGTCTCATGACAGTCATGGCTTATGACCGCTATGCTGCCATTTGTAACCCACTCCTCTACTCATCCATCATGTCACCCTCTCTCTGTGGTCGGATGGTGCTGGGGTCCTATGTGGCTGGACTCTCTGCTTCTCTGACCCAAGTGAGTGCCATGGTTCAGCTCCACTTCTGTGGGCCTAATGTCATCCGCCACTTCTTCTGTGACCTGCCCCAGCTGTTAGTTCTCTCCTGCTCTGACACGTTCTTCTTACAACTCTTGACTATTGTATTAACTATGATCTTTGGGGTAATAAATGCCCTGGTTATCATGATCTCCTATGTCTACATTGTCATCTCCATCATTAAGATCACTTCCGCTAAAGGTCGGTCCAAGGCTTTCAACACCTGTGCTTCTCACTTGACAGCAGTTACCCTCTTCTACACCTCAGGTATGTTTGTCTATTTGAGTTCCAGCTCTGGCGGTTCCTCCAGCTTTGATAGATTTGCCTCCGTCTTCTACACTGTGGTGATTCCCATGTTGAACCCTTTGATATACAGTCTGAGGAACAAAGACATCAAAGATGCCTTGAAGAGATTGCAAAAGAGGAAAGAGTGTTGCTGAGGTCACAAATTCTGAGATATCCGGCATAGTTGTTGTGTTGGAATCCTCATACACTGTAATATCTTACATAATAAGATTCAAATGGAATATAACAAAAATCACTCTGCCTTTCGATTAGAAATTTTTAATTTGATAAAGATAATATGCCAAAATGGACTGACAGCTGAATCAAACCAAAAACACACCATATTTTTTTTGTTAGCCATCTTTTTTTATTACTCAATGAATTTATTACATTTATAGTTGTACAATGATCATCATAATCCAATTTTATAGGATTTCCATCCCACGATATTTTCAAGTCATGGAGGATCATTATTTTCATCCTATCATCATTCTACTTTCTGTTCCTATGAGCTCAACTCTTTTAAATTGCACATGTTAGTGACATTATATAGTACTTTTCTTTCTCAGTCTGGCTGATGTCACTTAGCACATTTCCCCCAGGTTTCATCCATATCACCACAAATGACAAGACTGCCTTCACCAACAAGTCTGAATAACATTATACTGTATGTGTGTCCCATGTCATTTATCTACTGAGGAGCACTTGGGTTGTTTCCAAATCTTGGCTTTGTGATTAATGCTGCAATATACATGGAAGTGTGTTTCTGTTCAATAACCCATTTTTATTTGAATTGGATACATCCCCATAGTAGAAATGCTGGACCATGTGGTAAATCTATTTTTAATTATTTGAGGAATCTTCATAATTGGAGATTATGTATTGGATTGGAGATTATGTAGTTGGATTAGCTGTAGTAGCTAAACCAATTTATATGCCTACTAACTATAAGACTTCTCTTACCTTCATATCCTTATCAACACCTGTGCTCGCTCTTTCTCTCTCTCTTTTTTTTCACAAAACAACCCTTTTATAATGCAAAAATTTAAACACTGAAAAGTAGAATATTATAATAACCCCCTTTGTGTCCATTATTCAGTTTAAACAATTATCAACTCATAGCTAGTCTTTTTTTTTTTTTTTTTTTTTTTTTTTGTCTTTTTTTTTGCTATTTCTTTGGGCCACTCCCGCGGCATATGGAGGTTCCCAGGTTAGGGGTCGAATCGGAGCTGCAGCCACCAGCGGACACCAGAGCCACAGCAACGCGGGATCCAAGTCGCGTCTGCAAGCTACACCACAGCTCACGGCAACGCTACTGAGCAAGGGCAGGGACCGAACCCGCAACCTCATGGTTCCCAGTCAGATTCGTTAACCACTGCACCATGGCGGGAACTCCCATAGCTAGTCTTATATCATCTGTACTCCTACCCACTTTCTCCCACTTTCACAGATTAGTTTGAGGCAAATCCTAGACGTCATAGAGTTTTATCTGCAAATTTCAATATGCTTTTTTAAAGGACAAAAACTTTCTAAAAATATGTAATCTTAATGTCGTTTTCTCACCAACAAAATAATAATTCTTTAGTATCATTAGATGTCCAATGTTCAAACATCCTCTCCTATTTGTCACAAAATATTTTTATAGTTTTTATTTCTCAAATCAGGATTGAAATACACTGCAGTTGGTTGATATATATATTTTTTCCTTTTCATATTTTTACCAGAATCTGGGAGTTCCTGTTGTGGTGCAGTGGTTAACAAATCTGACTAGGAACCATGAGGTTGCGGGTTCGGTCCCTGCCCTTGCTCAGTGGGTTAACGATCCAGCTTTGCCCTGAGCTGTGGTGTAGGTTGCAGAAGCAGCTCGGATCCCATGTTGCTGTGGCTCTGGCATAGGCCGGGGGCTACAGCTCCAATTGGACCCCTAACCTGGGAACCTCCATATGCCGCGGGAGCTGCCCAAGAAATAGCAAAATAATAATAATAATAATAAAGCTATTAAAAAAGAAAGAAAGAAAAAATAAATTTTTACCAGAATCTTTGTTTACAAGCTTCTCATATAGGTCATACATTTGTCTTTCCTTCGTACCATCATTAGGATCCGAGGCAATAGGACTGAGTTGAAACAAGATTAGAAAGCACAGAGATATGTCTATATGCAGTGGTAGTGATAGCTTATGGTACCAAAGATATTTAACTTTTGTCTAAAACCACTTCTCTCTGTTATTTCTTTTTTTAAAAAAAATTTAAAGTGTAGTAGATTTAAAATGTGTTAATTTTTGCTGTACACTAAAGTGATTCAGTTACACATATATACCTACCCATTCCCATACAGATTATTATAGGTTGTTGAGTAGATTTCTCTTTGATATACAGTAGGTTCCCAATGACCATCCATTCTATATACAATAGTGTGTATATGACAGCCTCAAGCACCCAATTCATCCCCCCACGCTCTACCCCCTGCTGTTCACTTTTGGTAACCATAGATGTGTCCTTCCTTCCTTTCCTTCCTTCCTTCCTTCCTTCCTTCCTTCCTTCCTTCCTTCCTTCCTTCCTTCCTTCCTTCCTTCCTTCCTTCCTTCTTTCCTTTTCTTCATTCCTTTCTTTTCTCTCTCTCTCTCTTTCTTTCTTTCTTTCTTTCTTCTTTCTTTCTTTCTTCCTTCCTTCCTTCCTTCCTTCCTTCCTTCCTTCCTTCCTCCTTTCTTTTCTAAGTCTGTGATTCTGTTTCTCTTTTGTAAATAAGTTTGTTTGTATCATTGTTTTGGTTCCTTCATATTGTGATATCGTATAATATCTGTCTTTTTTTGTCTGACTTCACTTTGCATGGTTATCTCTATGCTCATTCATACAAGATCTTTAATGTAAAAATTATGGTTTGAACAAACCAAAATCTGTAGTAAATTCAAAAAAGATAATGAGAGAAGAATCTAAGCATACCACTATACAGAACCAGGAAATTATGAAGGAAGAGAGCAAGAGAAGAAGAAAGAAACAAAGGAATTACAAAGCAGCTGGAAAAAGATTAACAAATTGCCTAAATGGCTAAATCTTTCCCTATCTGACTTATTTTACTAAGCATAATATTTTCTATGTCCATTTACATTGCTGAAAATGGCAGGATTTCATTCTTTTTCATGATCGAGTAATATCTACTGCAAATCCCACTTTTAACAATGTATAGATCATCCAGAAAAAATATCAGTAATGAAACATTGGAATTAAGCTACACTAAAACAGATGGACTTAACCAACATTTACATAGTATCTGTTTAAAGAAGCATATCTATTTTTTAGTAGGGCCTATGGAAGATTTTCTAAGATAGAGCATATGTTAGGCTACAAAACAAATCTTAATAAATTTAAGAAAATTGAAATTGTATCAAGTACATTTTCTAGTCTTAAAAGTATGAATCTAGAAATCAAGTACAAGAAGAAAACTGAAAGATTCACAAATATGAGGAGGTGAAACTGAACACCATAGGTCAAGGAAGAAATAAAAACAGAAATTAAATCTTGAGGCAAATGAAATGGAAAAATAGTATATCAAAACTTATGGAATGAAGAAAAATCAGTTCAAAGAAGGAAGCTCACAGAAAATAATGCCTGCATTAAGAAATAATAAAAGTAATTTAAACACCCTAAATTTATAACACAAGGAACTAGAAATGGAAAACTAAACTAAGTCCAAAATTAGAAGAAGAAAGGAAATAATAAGGATCAGGATGGAAAAAAGATAACACAGAGTAAAAATACAATAGGAAAGAATGATGAAACTAGGAGCTGATATTTTTAACTGATGAACAAAACAGACAAATATTTTTATTAGATTCATCAAGAAAATAAGGGAGAGGACTGAAATAAATAAAATTAGAAAGGAAAGAAGAAACATTAAAACTGGTTGTGAGGCTGTGGCCGTGCTGGATCCTTTAATCCAGGGATAGAATCCACTCCTCTGCAATGAGCCGAGCTGCTGCAGTCAGATTCTTAACCCATTTCACCAGTGTGATCTCTTCCTTCCTCCCTCCCTCCCTCCCTTCCTTTTTTCCTTCCTTCCCTCCCTTTCTTTCTTCTTTCTTTCTTTTCTGTGTCTGCAGCTTGCAGAAGTTCTTGGGCCAGAAATTGAACTTGAACCTCAGCAGTGACAACATCAAATCCTTAATCACTAGGCCACCAGGGAACTCCAGAATAGGTTATTTTTTATTGGATTTTTTTTCCTGCCAACACTTTGAATATATCATTCAACTCCCTCCTAGCTTGTAGGGTTTCTGTTGAGAAATTTGATGAAAGCTTAAGGAAGATTTCTTTGTAGGTTACACTCGTTTTTCTTCCTTTCTGCTCTTGGTGTCCTTTCTTTTTCTTTGATTTTTGACAATTTTATTACAATATGTTATGGAAAAGGTTATTTTGAGGTTATATCTATCAATTTGTGAATTTGGATGTCCATATCTCGCCCCAGATTTGGGAAATTCTTGGCTCTCTTATGTTTAAATAGACTTTGTGCCCTTTTCTCCATCTCTTCTCCTTTGGGAACCCCCATTCTTTTAACATTTGTGTTTCATGGTATCTCATAGATCGTGTAGGCTTTCTTTGTTCTTTTTAATTTTTTAAAAATTTGTTCTTTTCTGAATATGTCATTTCAAAGTCCCTATTTCGTGTCTCACTAATACTCTTTTCCCCTTGGCATATTCTGCTTTAGATCCTCTAAATTTCATTTTTTATTTCATTTATTGAATTCTTCAGCTCCAGAATTCTGTTCAATTTTTTTTTATGATTTCTACTTCTTTTTTAAATTTCTCATTTCGCTCATGTATTTTTTCCTGATATCATTGAGTTGTTTTTCTGTTTTCTTGTAATTCTTGGGTTTCTTCAAACCAGCTATTTTGATATCTTTATCAGATTGACTACAAAAGTCTGTGTCTTTGTGTTCAGTTACTGGAGGATTATTGCTAACTTTTGGTGATGACATATTTTCTTAATTCTGCATGTTACTTGGAGTTTTGAGTTGCTGCTTTTGTATGTGAAGTAGCAGGCACCTCTTATCTTTACTTATGTTTTTGGGTGGGAGACTTTCTCATTGGTCTTGGTTATAACTAAAATTTTCTCCAACCTTGTATAAATACACCATCTCCACCCTCTTGCTTCCCCTTGCAATTGATTTCTTAAACTTGTAGTTATTTTTTCATTCTTACAGCTTATGAGGTTGGCTGCTGACAAACTTTCTTTTGTTTTCTACATTGTTGCAATATTGCTCAAGTTTTGGATTTTCTCTTGCCTACAGGACATGGTCCAATTTTCTGAGTGTGTTTATTATTTACTAGAGTCAATTATCCTGCCACACTTGAGCATGTGCACAATGAGCTGGCACAGATTTGGGGGACAAGTGAGTTTAGAACACAGGGCATTGCGTTTCTTCCAGACCAGGTTTAGGGATCCTTGGTCTCACAGCAAGTCATGAAAACCATCAGCAGAAACAACATCCTTTTAATGTCCTTTGATATTTTTATCTGACACTTTTCCCATACCCCTACCCCACCCCATCACTGAGTTCCAGCTTCAATACTCTGGGTACTGTAGAGAGGGATATGTTTCCCCACAGAATTCTACACAGCAGAGTTATCCAGGCACTTACTCAGCCCTCTCCCTTTGCTCCTTGGGAGACATTGTTGCCAGGTAGTTAGGCACTGTGCTGTGTTGCTTCATGGGATGGGTGGCACTGGCATACTTCTTCCAGTAGAGTACTGAAATCCAATGGAGAACTGATTCCCACCTTGGCAATATGGGACTTTTGCAAGGCCTGTCTCATCCATGGGTGTCTACCCAAGCCAACCACTCTTGTGGTTTTCCCTGACCACAGCCAAGGGGGGTTAGGGCCAGTTTACTGGCTTCTGGTTCCACAGCCCATACTACATGGATAGCTGCCAATGCTTATTTGTTAAAAGGAGGGATAGAAAAGAGGAATATCATGACACAGTGATGCTGACATCACATTTTTAAGTTATTTTGTAATTTTTTTAAAAGTGAAATTGTGCCCTTTTTTAAAACCCGACTTTGGTTGGAAAGTTCTGGACAAGATGGAAGATTTTACCCCGACATCTTGCTCATTCCCAATTACATTCCCACCAAAATGACTTGCAAAATTTAGGTATAGTGACTTGTCCATATTACTACTTCAATAGAGCTAATGAGAGCCCATTTGCCAGGAAATATGAGTAGTTTCTCATCTCACTCTTCTGGTTATATTAGATTAAAGGGTCTTGTGTGGAAGTGAGGGAGAGGTTTTGTAACTCTCCCCTGATCTCTATTTAGAGATGGAATAGGACTAAATAGATGTGAGCTGAGGAGTAAACAGAACTTCAGTAACAATTTCTTTTAAAAAAGAAACAAAACAATTAACTAATGCCACCCCAACAGAAAAAAAAAGTTTAAGATTTACAAGGAGATCCTGCTGAGTAGCATTGAGAACTTTGTCTAGATACTCATGTTGCAACAGAACAAAGGGTGGGGAAAAAATGTAATTATAATGTATACAGGTAAGGATAACTTGATCCCCTTGCTGTACAGTGGGAAAATAAAAAAAAAGCATTTAAAAAGATACACTGTGTTTGTGTGTGTGTGCATGTCCACTACCTTTTGAAATATTGATAATAACTTTCTATTGCCATTTCATAGGTGATGGAAATTAATAAACCTTATGATTCTTGATGTAGGAGGCTACTCACCAATTATTGATATGTCTCCGACCCCGTACATTTTTTCTTTTTTTAAATAATGATTTTTTTCCCATTATAGGTAGTTTACAGCGTTCTTTCAATTTTCTACTGTACAGCAAAGTGACCCAGTCACACATACATATATACATTCTTTTTTCTCACATTATCATGCTCCATCATAAGTGACTAGATATAGTTCCCAGTGCTATACAGCAGGATCTCATTGCTAATCCATTCCAAAGGCAGTAGTTGCATCTTAACATGATTTCTTAATTTAAAAAATCAACATCTCAGATATTATTTCATATCAGACATGTCTAATGTATATACTTTTTCTGGAAAATCTGGAATGGTACTAAGTCTATTTAAAGTCAGGAAGATGGACAAATGAATTCTGAAAATTCCATTTAGTGCCTGGAATGTGATATTATTTTCCAGCAATAAGAAAGCATAATATTGTTCCATTTGTTTAGATTGGAAGATTCACTTTACCCTTAGGCTCTGAGAGAGATGCTGTATTCTTCTTACAGGAATCATGCTTTCTTCTCGAGAGTGTGTAGGATTATTGGGGGTGTTCATACAAAGTGACAAGCGTGAATACGGTTTCATTTTGGATGAATGGGGCTACTTGCCTCCATCTTGTCAGGATTTTCAGTATCAAAATAGGCCTTTACACAAGGGAGAATTTATGCTACTTAATTTATATTTAAAATGTTTCTTATTTTTACTTTTTATTGGAGCATTCTTATATATGTACAAAAATATGTGCAGCATAAATGTAGTAGATACAAACTATTACATTTAGAATGGATAAGAAATGAGGTCCTACTGTACAGAACAGGGAACAATATCCAGTTTCTTGGGATAGGCCATGATGGAAGATAATATAAGAAAGGGAGTGTGTATAGATGTATGACTGGGTCACCATGCTGTACATCAGAAATTGGCATGGCATTGTAAATCAACTATATTTTAATAAGAAAATAAAAATAAATATATACTATAATGGTATAGAGACAACGCTTCTGTAACCACAAGTAACATCAGAAAATATAGCATTGTCATCATCCCAGAAGCCATTGGTGTCTTTCTGAATCACAAAAGGCCCTATCCCCATTAGATGTAAGTTTTTTTTTTTTTTTTTCTTTGTAGGGTTGCACCTGTGGCATGTCAAAGTTCCTAGGCTTGGGCTCAAATCAGAGCTGTGCTTGCCAGCCTATGCCACAGCCACCTCAACACTGCATCTGAGCTTCATCTATGACCTATGCCACAGCTTGCAGCAATACCAGATCCCTTAACCCACTGAGCAAGGTCAGGGATCGAGCTCACATCCTCATGGATACTAGTCAGGTTCTTAACCCACTAAGACACAGTGGGAACTCCTGGAAGTTCTTTTCTTCATGTAGGTTATACTTCAATGAAAAGATTTCTTAAAAATAAATAAAAGTGTATATAGGCAGTTTCTTTTTTCTTGTTATATTGTTTACAGGGAACTATATAAGCTAGAGGGCTGAAGAGCAGGGTAACATCACCTACTTTTAATAGTCCAAGAATATTGTATTAACAGATTTCTTTTATTATCTCCCTTCAGATCTCAGAAGCACAATGACAATGGATGAAGGAAGCATTACAGTTACCGAGTTTATCTTATCAGAATTCTCTGAATTTATGAGGCTGAAAATATCCTGTTTTCAATATTTCTAGGCACCGACCTTATGACAGTGTCCTGGAACCTGGGTCTCATAACACTGACCAGGTTAGACTCTTACCTGCACTTACCCACATATTTTATTTTTTATTTATTTATTTATTTATTTATTTATTTATTTGGTCTTTTTGTTGTTGTTGTTGTTGTTGTTGTTTGTTGTTGTTGTTGTTGCTATCTCTTGGGCCGCTTCCGCGGCATATGGAGGTTCCCAGGCTAGGGGTTGAATCGGAGCTGTAGCCACCAGCCTACGCCAGAGCGACAGCAACGCGGGATCCGAGCTGCGTCTGCGACCTACACCACAGCTCACGGCAACGCCGGATCGTTAACCCACTGAGCAAGGGCAGGGACCGAACCTGCGACCTCATGGTTCCTAGTCGGATTCGTTAACCACTGCGCCACGACGGGAACTCCTACCCACATATTTTATCAATACAATTTCCTTCTTGGATGTTTGTTATGTTTCTCCCACAGCTCCCAAGATCCTCTCAGATTTCTTCAAGAAGCATAGATTCATCTCCTTTACAGGGTGCGCCATGCAATTCTTCTTCTTCTCTAGCCTGGGTCTGACTGAGTGCTGCCTCCTGGCCGCCATGGCTTATGATCGCTATGCTGCAAATGGCAATGCTCTCCTCTACGCAGCCGTCATGTCCCTCACCATCTCCACCATTGTATAATTGGATTTTGGGGCTCATTCATTCAACTGCGTGCCTTACTTCAGCTCCATTTCTGTGGACCAAATGTCATCAATCATTTCTTCTGTGACCTGCCCCAACTGCTAATCTTATCCTGCTCTGATACCTTTTTCTTGTAAGTTGTAACCTTTGTGCTGACAGTGATCTTTAGATTTGTCTTTCCTAGTTATAATGATACCTATGGTTTTATCATTGCCACATTTTTTTGTCTTTTTAGGGCTGCACCTGTGGCATAAGGAAATTCCCAGGCCAGGTGTTCAATCAGAGCTGTAGCCCCTGCCCTACGCCACAGCCACAGCAATGCTGGATCCAAACCATGTCTGCAACCTACACCACAGGTCACGGCAATACCAGATCCTTAAGCCACTGAGCAAGGCCAGGGATTGAATCTGCATCCTCATGGATACTATTACTGCTGAGCCACAATGGGAGCTCCATTGCCACAGTTTTGAAGCTCACATTGGTTGAAGGTAGGTCCAAGGCCTTCCACACCTGTGCTTTTCACCTGACAGCAGGGACCCTCTCTTATGGCTCAGGAATATTTGTCTATTTGTACTCTAGCTCTGATGATTCTCTGAGTCAAAACAAGCTGGCCTTTATTGCACATATTGTGTTGATCTCCACGTTAATCCACTGGTTTATAACCTGAGAAACCAGGGAATCAAAGATGCCCTAAACAGATGGAAGAAGAAAATATTAAACTGGAATTGTTTATTATGGGGTGCCTTTTAGGTCTTAGGACAAAAATTATATAGAACAATGTATGAAAAGTAGCTGTAATAGCACCTATAAGAATTTTAACAAATTATGTAACTTGTAAATATCTTCTTTGCCTTTGCTCCAGGAAAGAAGATTGTATTTCATTCCTGTGAAGTCAGACTTGACTATGTGATTTCTTATGGCAAATAAAATGTGGGCAGAGGTGACATATTTCATTTTTGGTCAGAGGCTGTGTGTGTATTTATGTCCTTTTTAAATCTTCTCCTTTCCCAAGGCTCCCGTTAGTGGTTGATTCATAAGGAATAAGATGATGATACAGGAGAATAACACCCCCCACAGGTGACCCAAGATAAGACATATAATATTGGCCAGAAATAAATATGCTTTGGATTATTTGTTTTTGTAGCGTATTCATTCTACTAGTTATGTTATAGAAATTTGTACGGGTAGTGGTGTGATTTTTTTTATAAATTTGATAAAATTTTTAAGTTTTTTTAGGGCCTGACAGTCAGTGTCGAGTAATGTGTTATTGCCAACTGGAAGAACAGCAATTCAGGCTTGGCACTGTAAAAGCATTTGATATAACAGTCACTTGTGGTAATTTAAAATGGAGATTATGTGGGAAAATAGAATGTTTCCAGTGCCAGTTCTTTGCTGTTAGATGCATTTAACAAGTTTCTGCAAAAATTAGTCAAACTCGCAAAAAAAATTTGTCAGTTTGCAAGTAAAAATGAGAGAGAATATAGAAAGAGTTAAGAAGTTTGAGGAGTTGAAGGGTTAGAAGAGAAGTTTTCATTTCCAACAAGTAAATATAGAAGTTAGGACTCTGAGAAAATAGACAAATAAAACTCTGCCCTGCATCAAGGACAAAATCAAAGATGTAGTCATCATATCCCATGGCTATAAAGTCTAAATTGTTGAAGGTTATGCTCAGTAAATCTTTTAAATTTGACAAAGTGGTTCATGTTAAAGAAATCCAGAGAGTTACAGTATGACGCTCACAGAGAATCCCCATATACCTAAGATATTTGAAATCTGTATCTATATACTGTATCTGTTTATCCATTGAGTTCTAGAGATCTATAAATAATTGTGAATATAAATGTGGCTCATCATATGTGAATAGGTAGATAAAAAGTCACCTATTAATCTGGACTAATGGAAATTTGACTATTTGGGACTGAAAAGAATCCTTGACCCATCAGTCTTCAATGGCCATGAAAGAGACTGAGACGGCTGATAAAGCCCCCAATAGAGACATTCTTCGGTTTCCTAGTCAAGTGTTGCCAAGGAGGATGAATGTCCAAGTAAGGACTTTTCAGAAGGCAGAATTAAGTGTCGTGAAAGATAATGGACTGGGGAGAGTGGAAATCGTTGCTAACCATGGAGTAGTCTACAATGTAATTATGGGGATTCCTCCTAAAAGATGCTTAGTAGGATTCTGGGATTGCAAGACCAGTGAGTGCTATATGTCTTCTTTCACTTTCAAAAGAGTTCTGTTTACTGCTGTTGTCCTGTGCATGTTTCACTATTAAATATTGGGGTGTACGGAAAACATAACTTGTTTAGCCTACATGTATCCAAACCAAGAAGAATGATATATACATTATTAAGAGACTTCTAGGAATCCCTCAAAGATATAGTTCCAATTGGAAAAGATACCAATACAAATAGGGCTGACAAAAGATTAGTGTCTAGAATATAAAATGATCTTCTATGAATAAAAAAGACAAATGTCTTAAAGTGGGCTAAGTAAATCAACATCCATGATTGTAAGAGAAATGCAAATCAAAACTACCATGAGATACCACCTCACACCAGTCACAATGGCCATCATTCATAAGTCCACAAAAAACAAATGCTGGAGGGTGTGTGGAGAAAAGGGAACCCTCCTGCACTGTTGATGGGAATGTAAGCTGGTACAACCACTATGGAGAACAGTATGGAGGTACCTTAGAAAACTATACATAGAACTACCATATGACCCAGCAATCCCACTCTTGGGCATGTATTTGGACAAAACTTTCCTTAGAAAATACACATGCACCTGTATGTTCACTGGAGCACTATTCCCAGTAGCCAAGACATGGAATCAACCCAAATATCCACTGACAGATGATTGGATTAGGAAGATATGGTATATATACACAATGGAATGCTACTCATCCATAGAAAAGAAATAATGCCATTTGAAGCAACATGGATGGAACAAGAGACTCTAGTACTGAGTGAAGTAAGTCAGACAGAGAAAGACAAATACCATATGATATCACTCATATCTGGAATCTAATATACAGCACAAATGAACCTTTCCACAGAAAAGAAAATCATGGACTTGGAGAATAGACTTGTAGTTGACAAAGGGAATGAGGACGGAGTGGGATGGATTGGGAGCTTGGGGTTAATAGACGCAGACTATTGCCTTTGGGATGGATTAGCAACAAGATCCTGCTTTGTAGCACTGGGAACTGTGTCTGGTCACTTATGATGGAGCATGAAAATGTGAGAAAATAGAATGTATACATGTATGTGTAACTGGGTCACCATGCTGTACAGTAGAAAATTGACAGAACACTGTAAACCAGGTATAATGGAAAAAAATAAAAATCATTTTATAATAATATATTAACCAATTATTATAATACATTATAATAAAATATTAACTGGATCTTTGACCTAAGAGAGAAAAAAACCACATGCTTTGTCTTTTTCTGTTATTTGAACAGGTGTGTACACTTTCTCTAGCAAGAGCCATCTCATCTCATTGCAAAGAACAATGTTAGGGTAAGGAGAATTTCACATAAAAGATGCTCAAGTTTAAAACTAGAGGTTCTATTTAAACAATTGGAATAAACTCATGAAATTCACTTACTGCAGAGGGAAATAGAAGCAGAGATTTTTAAAAACCCACCAAGATGGCATTGCAGCAACCAGAATGAAACCGTAGAACATGTAATTACTTCTAATGGCTTCTATAAGTACTCAGAAAGGGGAGCCACGGTGAAGCACTGGACTTATGAAGTGAGATAGGATGGATACCTGTGCCTTCTAGATCTGGATATTAAAAACAAATGGACCATAACCTATGGAAGAGTCTGCAAAACACTTAAAACTCAGTTATATGAAGCCCCTACATGCAACTAAAAGTTTATATGAGATACATATTATATTGTACTATGGGGAGTCAATTAGCAAAATGCAGACTGTAAGAAGTCCTGAAGGGAGAAACTAATTTCATAGAAGAGAGAGAAAGAGGCAGAAAGAGCTACAGAGACAGAGTCATAGAGACACACACAGAGAGAAAGAGAGAACACAAAAAAGAACAGCACTCGAGTTAGCAATTAGATATGCGCAGGTGAGTGACAAAACTATAAATAAAAGTACTGATTATTATTAAACCAGAATAGTGGATACCTGTATGTGGGAAGGAGGGGCCTAAGTTTGGGATGGAGTGTGAGGGAGATTTTTGACATAGCAAAGTGTTATCTTCTCATATTGGTGGAGCTACTAGGGTATTCTTATGTAATTCATTAAACTGTATTCTTTATGTTGTTTTCTGTATTTAATTATTTTTAATAATAAGGTTAAACTTTTTAAAATAAAAAGTATGATATTATAATCAAGGTTGATGAGATCAGAAATACCTAGGTTGCATTTATATTGTTAAAAACAAAACAAAATGTAAGATAATGATCCAATATAGCAAGAAAAACATTAACTAAATAAAAATTTGGATAGGATATTATACAACCATTAAAACAGAGCTTGCAAATGTTTAAAAATATGAAAATCATATTGCATAACAAATGCTAAGTAGGGAATTGTATATATACTATGTCCTCATTTTTATAAAGATATGAGCAGAAAAAAATGGAGACATCATAACAATTACATTATTAGCAATATTAAAATTTCTAACATTTACTGAGTGCTTCTAGGTACTGTACAGGTATTATCTCATTTAAGTTCTGTTAGCAATCCATTTTATTGATTAAGTAACTGATGCACTGTTGCAGTAAAAGTTTAAGTGAAAGGATCAAAGACACAGAGCTGGTAAGTAATTAAGTCAGAATTCAACCCAAGTGGGTCCATCCAGAGCCTGAGGACATAACCACCACAACCTCACTGAATGACTGTTCTGATAAAGATTTCAAATGCTGAGTGACCATACAATTTGGTTAGCCTGGGACAATCTAACTTTAGGCTTATTGTCCTGATATGATTAGTGTTAACTCATTTTCATGCTCAAAGTTGTCCAGTTTCAATAATAAATAATATGATCACCCTGCATTGAGAGCCCCTCCCAGATCTCATGCTTCTAAAAGTCTAGAAAGGAAAATTTGAACATGATTCAGTTAGGTCATGAGGTGCTCAGGATAATGTGGAGAAACGGAATCAGCCAGGGACATTTCTCCATTTATTTCTCCATCCAGCACTCAAGGGAATAATTAACCGAAAACATTGCCTTCTGTTAATTGCCTCCTCTCTCTCCACACAGGACCCTAAGGAAACATTTAAGAGAATCTTGAGTTAGAAGCACCTCTCTTACAGCAATATGTAGCAGGAACCACGACCCAAAGCGCAGAGCCTGGAGGAAGTCATCCTCTCTATCCTGAACGCTCATGTTATGTTTATATCTTCTACTTCCGGAAAGAACTCTACCTGTGTCTGGGCATCTAGAGTGCCATCAAGGTCCAGGTCCAGGAAAAGACAGCCGTAGCAGCACACTTACCTGCTTTCACCAGGACACTCCTGCTAGAATATCTACAAGAATATCTGGGTGGGTAAAATCATAATGAGACAACTGGCTTTTTTCCCCCCTTTTTCTTCTTGCAACCATGCTCTCCTCTGCCCTCAACCCAGAGGCTTCATGTATCCAGTTTCAATGATTATTTTTCCTTTTTTAGTTTCTCACAGTAACCATGTCCCTTCTCCCCTATCCCAATGGGATTATTTGAATTATAACAGAAACTGAGGTATTTGAGTCTAAAGAGAAATATTTAACGTTGAATTTCAGATATTAGCATGAGGAATGGAGGGCACAGAGGCTCAGGATCTAGGCTAGCAAAAGCTGAGAGAATTCAGCCCCTCCAAACTAGCTCTACAACACTACCAAAGGTCTATATAAAACAGACCTAATTTAACCTCAAATAAACCTTTTAAGATATGTTCTATTATAGTTATTTTACTAGTTTTCAGATGAAATAACTTAGGTAGAAAGCTAACAATCTCTTTAGAGTCATAAAGTTCACAGACAGCAAAGCCACATCCCATTAGAAGTATGTGACATCTAAGGTCATGCTGTTAGTCACTAAAATATATATAGGAGTTGTTTCCTGTTAATAATATCCTAAAATTTCCCAAGTATCTTTTAAGAAGGGCTTTCCAAATGTTAATATACTTTCTTTCACCTTCGTGAGAGGTTGATGGGTTAATAATGAAAAATGTAATATCCTCCTTTACATGTGGGAAAATCGACACCCAGAACCATTATTTAGGGACAAAGTTAACCAAGGTTATTTCCTATAAAACAATTCAACATTTCTCTTTATTCTGTGTTCAGTGTGGGTATAGGCAGTTTATTCCAATAGAAATTGGGGTACTCGACTTAGAGATTTATTCTCTTCTTTCCCTGTAGACCCCAGGATCAGCGAACAATGGCTGGGGGAAAGAACAGTACAACAATTACAAGGTTCATTCTCTTGGGATTCTCTGAATTTCCAAAGCTCACCGCTGTCCTCTTTTCAGTATTCCTAGGGATCTACCTCACGACAGTGTCCTGGAACATGGGTCTTATCACGCTTATCAGGATGGATTCGCATTTGCACACACCTATGTACTTTTTTCTCAGTAACCTATCCTTGCTGGACATCTGCTACGTTTCCACCATAGCCCCCAGAATGCTCTCTGATTTCTTCAAGAAGTATAAATTCATCTCCTTTATGGGATGCACCATGCAGTACTTCTTCTTCTCTAGCCTGGGTCTGACCGAGTGCTGCCTCCTGGCCGCCATGGCTTACGATCGCTATGCTGCCGTTTGCAATCCTCTCCTCTACGCAACCGTCATGTCCCCCACCCTCTGTGTGCAGATGGTGGCAGGATCTTGTATAACTGGATTCTTTGGCTCATTCATTCAACTATGTGCCTTGTTTCAGCTCCATTTTTGTGGCCCAAATGTCATCAATCATTTCTTCTGTGACCTGCCCCAACTGCTAATCTTATCCTGCTCTGACACCTTTTTCTTTCAAGTCATGACCTCTGTGCTCACAGTGATCTTTGGACTCACATCTGTCCTGGTTATTATAATATCCTATTGTTACATCGTTGCCACCATTCTGAAGATCACTTCAGCTGAAGGCAGGTCCAAGGCCTTCAATACCTGTGCTTCTCACCTGACAGCAGTGACCCTCTTCTTTGGCTCAGGTATCTTCATTTATATGTATCCTAATTCTGGTGATTCCCTGAGCCAAAACAAGTTGGTATCTGTCTTATACACTGTTATAATTCCCATGCTAAATCCACTGATCTACAGTCTAAGGAACAAGGAAATCCAAGATGCCCTAAGTAGATGCAAGAAGAGAAACTTTTCCTGGTGTTACTAATCATGGAATTTATTTCAGATGAACAGTGTAAGAGAAATGTCAACTAGAACATAGATCCTGAACTCTCCTACTTGCAGACTGAATTATAGTTGCTATAGTCTTCTTTTATAGACCAGGACTGGCACAAGGACAAGAAAAATGCATAAGCATCTAGAAGTTTAATATCTCCATCCTTCATCAGTGATGATCTAATACATCAATGGGCCAAGCAATCCACAAGTATTTTTGTAGCCGGTCAGCATGGTGTGACCATTCAACTTCAATATTCCATCCCTACTTAGCTTGTACTACCTCAGAGACCAACAATGCCAGTGCTAGTCAAGGCTGCCAGGAGAACAGCAAGCCTCCTCATAGCATCTCACTTTAGGTAGGACAGGAATTATTATTAGTACCGAGAGTTTTTTTTTTTTTTTTTGACTACACCCACAGCATGTGAAAGTTCCCAGGCCAGAGATTGAACCTGTGCCACAGGTCAGAGATTGATCCAAGCCACTGCAGTTGAAGTATTGGATCCTCAACCTGCTGTGCTAACAATGGAACTCCCTTGGAAGATATTTTTATGAAGAATTTCCTAAATAATTAGGTTAGTTCTCACATTTAACCTATTCTTTCATCTCTGGAAATTATGAATTAATTCTTCATTTACATATTTGTTCAAAGCAAAAAAAAAAAAAAAAAAAAAAAGGAAAGAAACCCATAAGAGATCAAACAATTTTTTAACGTCACATACAAATAAATGTGTTGTACGGAGTTCCTGGCGTGGCGCAGTGGTTAACGAATCCGACTAGGAACCATGAGGTTGCGGGTTCAATCCCTGGCCTTGCTCAGTGGGTAAACGATCTGGTGTTGCCGTGAGCTGTGGTGTAGGTGGCAGACGTGACTCGGATCCCGTGTTGCTCTGGCTCTGGCGTAGACTGGCAGCTACAGCTCTGATTAGACCCCTAGCCTGGGAACCTCCAAATGCCGTGGGAGCAGCCCAAGAAATGACAAAAAAGAAAAAGAAAAAAAAAAGACAAATAAATGTGTTGTAATAAGAATGCTTAACTTGGGTGTTGTTTTTAAGGTTAGGTTGATCAATGGCTTATTAGGGACCCTTAGACAATTCCTTGTCCCTCATTGCTATAGAGTCATCTTGTTCTTCGTTCTTTACTGTGTCACCAGAAAAGGAAATCAGAAAACGGTACTTTGTTGGTGAGCTTGTGTAGAACCTGATTTAGGCACCTCCAACAATGTCTTCAAGTTCCTTTTTTTTTTTCTTTTAAAGTAGATCAAGCCTCCATTAGGAAGTTTTTTCCTCAATAACTAACAAGGGGGAAGTGGGTGGCAAAATCAGCTATAAGAAGCTGAACTTCTGGTGCATAAGAAAGTCTAGATTTTCCCATCTCCCTTTTAACCTTGGTTGGAATTGTTGCAAGGCATAGAGAAATACTGGAGAGTTGAGGCTGGGACAAAAACGCACTCCCCTTGTTTATCTTCTGATAGAATTCTGATTTCTATAATCTTAGGCCAGAAATAAAAGATGTACTCAAGAGAGTATTCCTGGTAAAAGGCATCATGTACACTTCTCCTTTTATGTTCAGAAGGGAAAATTCAAAATCCTCACAAGCATTATTTAAGAACTTAAAGCAAACCCGTGGACAACTATAAACACAATAGCTTTGAAGATCCTACCTCTTGGACTCCGTATTCCTGGGGGGAGAATCTGATTTCATGGCGCTTGGAAGTGAAAAAGAATGTTCTTTTGGACAAAAGCTGAGTTACAGTTATTGGATAAGATTTTTGTCAAGGGAAGTTGGATATAGGGCTGTAAATCTCGATTTCATCTAATGTCTTTTTCAGCACTAACATCTGTTGTGATCCCATTCAGACCACCCTCAGCGTTAGCCTAACGATAAAAGACCTTAAGGGAATGGACTGGAGTTGAGAAAGAAAAATAAGTCCATACATGCCACACAATTTGCTTTGCTGAATCTTTAATATTTTTATGGTCATAGAGAGTTAAAATCCCTGAAGAGAAATACTTCTTTGAGTCAATGTCATAGCCAGACAATGTCATAGTTAACCATAATTACTAAACATTAAAAATCTCTTCAATTATGAAAAAATAATCCTCAGAAAGAGTGATTTGGCCTTGAATTAAGAGGAGCCTATTTACATTGTCTACCAAGTCCCTTTTATTCTGACCTTCAAATTACCTATAAGGTATGAATGTATAGAATAAATATCCCTGCGGAGGAATTTCTCATGAATGACAAAGCTTCAGAGATTGATTTATCATGAAAGAGTCCCAATAATTAGACTCTGGGAAAGTACTGTGTGCTTGCTTCTCTTTTTATAACTATACAAGATTAACATTTTTATCTTAGTGCTCTTTTTAAAGAAACAGAGGTAACTAATGTAAAGTTGCTTTACGGGAAACGTAATCTGCAGCTATTACTTCTCTCATGCAGTATCTTCTGGGTTTCTAGGCTGCTTCAGGAATTTAGCACCATGACTGAGAACAGACATGCTCTGAGCTATGGAGTAGTAAACCCTGTGTTTTAAGACGTTACATTTTCCTTTCTGTGTTAGCAAAAGAGGATGGGATTTGGTAGATTCTAGGACCCTGGGCATAAACTACATGCTCCTAATTCAGCATTGATTGCTGATGGATTGTTCTGTTTGTCACTATACATTTCAATGATCATATATTCAAGTACTCCCATATCCCACGTTACATAAGTGTTCTAATACTTTATTTTTGATGAATAAAAGTAGATGTCAAAAAGTGAAGAGAAAACGGGGGTTTGGAAAAGGTTCCTGTTTCCTAAATTGAGACACATTGGCAGGAATGGATCAGTAGTTGCTATAGTTATTGCAAGAGCAGCTTCAGAAAGATTAATATTCACCTGACATTCAGAAAGTCATCAGAGCCATTTTCATCCACAGGCTTGACCACGGCGTGGTACATAGGTCCCAGAATTTTAAAAATGGTTGAGGCAGTGAGCAGCAAATTGGATGTCTCAGAAAACCAAACATCAAATTAGAAAACTACCTTGGGATCTTTCCTAAGAATTCAGAGAAAAAGTATAAACAGATGAATATGATCAGCCAGATGGTGAGGCATGAGGAATTGCTTCAGTAGATCCAATGTAATGTAATAGGAAGTTCAAAAGGCAATAATTAAACAGACATAGACAACAGGATGGTTGACTTTTCAGGAAAGATAATTCCTTTGATCTGAAGAAGAATATCGAAAACTTGCCTGTTTTAATCAAGTGATTTGTTTGTTAATTCCAATCCAAATCCCAATAGCATTCAATGGTGGTGGTAGAGGGAATGGTGAAAAGAATTTTGTAAAATGATGCTAATGTTCCACTTGGAAAATAAAGGTTTACAATAACAAGAATATTTTGGAAACAAAACACTTCATAAGTAATGGCTTGTGTCCCTAGGTAGTCAACTTATACAATAATTTAAACTATGTGGAAATGGTACACAAGTTGAAAAGTAGAACAAAAAACTCTATTTTAAAAATATCCAGTTAGATTAAAATTAATTTTTAATAAAGGAAGCCCCTACAAGTTATTTATAAAAAGACTATTAAATTTATAATTTTGAGATTAAATATTTCAGAATATAAAAATAAGTTTGGGAGTTCTTGTCATGGCTCAGTGGAAATTAATCCAGCTAGCATCTATGAGGACACAGGTTCTACCCCTGGTCTGTCTCAGTGGGTTAAGGATCTGGCATCACTGTGAGCTGTGGTGTAGATTGCAGATGTGGCTCAGATCTGACATTGCTGTGGCTGTGGTGTAGACCATTAGCTACAGCTCTGATTGGACCCCTAGCCAGGGAACCTCCACATGCCACGGAGGCAGCCCCATAAAGCAAAAAAAAAAAAAAAAAAAAGTAAAGGAACAAATGATATTCTACAAAGTGTTAATAATTTGATGGAGTTTTTATTCACTGTCTTGAAAATTAATCAGATTATTACAAACCCCATTTAAGGCTGAATTACAAAAGAGAATATGACTCTAAGAAAATAATGAAAAATAGCTCAAGCTCAAAGTAATCAGATAAATGCAAATTACAACAGCTATTTCTGCCACATTGCACCTGTCAAATTAATAAAAGTAATTTAAAATAATTTAAAATATTGAATAGAATTTAATTATTCTGAAAGATCCTTAATTGAATATTCCATTTTTTTAGGCCTGGTTAGGTCCCTAACACTCACCATAAAATAAATTATTTTTCCTTTCTTTGGGGACAAATTGAATTTGACAGTTTGATTATTATGTGAATTTTACCAAGATCATCACGTTCATTTTTCTGATGATCTATTTCACCTCTGGTGACCAAATGACTGTGCAATGTTTTAGAAATCTGTCAAACCCACCAGAATAGTAGCAATAGAAACATCTTCACCATGGAGAATATTTGCTTATTTTTCAGGATGATAAAGATAATGTCTCTGGAGGGGGAAGATGGGCAGGCTGCCAGCAGCCCTTTATAAGACTGGCGGTATTTTAACATTAGTGTTCCTTGGGAGTTCCTGTTGTAGAGCAGCAGAAATGAATAAGTAATATCCATGAGGCTGCAGGTTCCACCCCTGGCCTAGCTCAGTTGGTTAGGGACCCAGCACTGCTGTGAGTTGTGGTGTAGGTTGCTGACAGCTCAGATCCTGTGTGGCTGTGATCAGCATGCCCTGGTGGCTACAGCTCCCATTTGACCCCTAGCCTGGGAACTTCCAGAAAGCAAAAAGCAAAAATAAATAAATAAATAAATAAATAAAAATAATGTTCCTCAAGTGTCACACAAACCCACACGGTGTGGGTGATTTTCCTGCGTCTGCTTCTTCATTGCCTCCATGGCTCTTGAGAGAGGGCAGGAACTGATGCAAACATAAAGCTGATGCTGCCTTTTCTCTAAATCCACTCAGGCTCACTGTCTTCTTACTAGCCAAAGCTATTGAAGTGTGAGAAGCTAACCTAGCAGCTACCACTAACTACACTGCTGCCCAGAAAATGCTTGATATTTGACACAAGATAAACACTAACCTATTGGAATGAAAGACATCAACAAACTACCATTATGGCCAAGACAATGAATGCTAATGAAATGCTAGCCATGTTAGTTAGCGGTAATGAGAATAGGCCATGCTTCTTGAGCCTTTACCAAGGGCCAAGCACTGTTCTGTGTACTTTACATGTATTTGCTCATTTAATTCTTACAATTTCACCAGAGATGCATTACTGCTATATACATTTTTTAATCTGAAAAAACTGGAAGAAAAGTTGGAGTAACTGTCCCAATGCTTAATAGCTCATGAGTGGTACAGATAAAGTTGAAACGTAGTCAGTCTGACTAGAATTAATTATTCCTTAGAATGGGAGTTTCATGTTTGTGTCTTTCTATAATGGTGGTAGGATGACATTTGCCAGTGAATTTTTACCCCTTTGTTTTTCATTGAATTCCTTTGTTTGAATCTTGAAAGTCTTCCTCCAAGCTAGAAAGTCAGACATTAGTCACTCATATGAGATAGAAAGTTACCACCACAGAACCAGGGAATAAATAGTGAAAATTCCTGTTGTTTAAATTCAAAATCTTTGGTTCAACTGAAAGACCAAAAAAGGCTTGAAAGCTGATAAACCTGATCAAACCAAATAAATATTCTCCATATTGGTGAATGGACAAAGCCAAGAACTGGGTGTGAACCAGGAAAGTTTGGGTGGATTATTTGGGGATTCTCGTCCCTTGCTCCCTGATCATTTTGGGTTAAGTCTAGAGTCCAGAATGATAAATAAGCTCTTTTGAAAAATCCAAAGGAGAAGGCACTCAAGGGTGCCCCTTGACTGGGAGCACGCAAAAGCAATACAGATTCTAGAATTCTTCTACTTACCACATAAATATAAGGTGGCAGCCTAGAGTGTAAAGAGCAGCAAGAAAAGCCTAGGCTGATAAAGATCTTGAGAAAATCCTCCTGAGTTTTCTGTGACTACAGAGAGGCATGGGAAAGGATCATAAATTTTCTTATGCAACCCAGGAGGGGTGGGAAAGGGATAATAAATCCGTCTGGTCATGGAGGAGGAAAATGCAAAGTACATGGACTAATGACCAAAGGCCACCTCTTATAAAATCACCTGAGAGATATATATTTGGTGTGGATGACAATAACCACTGACAGAGCTGATTGAAGAAAAGCCTCCAAACCACGCAGTACAAGAGACACAAAGGCCCAATCCATAAGTACATATGCCTTTTGATTGCAGTAACCGAGGCACTTTCTTAACTCATTCTCTCTGCTCTTACCATTGGGAAAGAGGATGGCTCCCACCAGAATGAAGGGGTGAAGGCAAAAAGGAAGTCAGTGATGTGAGTATATTCACAGACAGATAAAAATAGGGCTTGGAAAATAAATAGCAGAAAGTGAATCATTGATGGAGCCAAGCCTCGATGTGACTGCAGGTGAATAACTTTATCCTTGGAGGGCAGGAGAGCAATTATTTATTTGAAATAAGCATGAGTAATGTAAAGATGAACACCAGTGCTGGTAAACTTATGAGCTGAGACAGAATAAAGCTGAGAGGCTTTATTGTGATGGCAAAATAAAGGCAAAGGCAACTACTAAAAATAAGTAATATGCTGCACTCTACAGAATTAGACACCACGTATAATTTGCAGCAGCACCTGCTTTTTCAGATTTTCCTTGATGCTATCTCCGTCACCACAAGTACTTGGGGGAAAAGCACCAACCTATAAACTCCATAAGCTTGTCTCATAGCTGTGACACTTGCATCTTTCTTTGGGGGATCCAGGACTCATACCATCCCAAATAACGGATGAAAGATTGGAGTTTTGAGATAGTAGTACCCTAACCAAAACTATACTGAGAATGCAAGTAAACTACCAGTGGACTTAAGGGATCTTTTTTTGTGTGTGTATGAGAAGAATGTTCTAAAATTGGATTGTGGGAATGATTCCACAATTCTATAAAATCTACTAAAAATCACTGTACACTTAAAATGGTGAATTTTATAATATATGAGTTATACTTCAACAAAAATCATGGAAACAAAAATAATATTAGAAGAAGAAGAAAAAATAAATACCTCCAAGAAAGATCTGGCTAAAAGAATGAAATGTCCTGTTATACTCTGAACCATAGAAATGAACTTAGTATAAAGTTATTCAATAATCAGAGTTCCCATCATGGCTCAGTGGAAACGAATCTGACTAGGAACCATGAGGTTGTGGGTTCGATCCCTGGCCTTGCCCAGTGGGTTAAGGATCCAGCATTGCCATGAGCTGTGATGGAGTTCGCAGATGTGGCTCGGACATGGCATTGCTGTGGCTGTGGTGTAGGCTGGCAGCAACGGCTCCAATTAGACCCCTAGCCTGGGAACCTCCATATGCTGTGGGTGTAGGCTTTAAAAAGACAAAAAAAAAAAAAAAAAAAAAAAAGCAAAAAAAGTGTGGATAGCAACATGCATGTGAAAAGGTACTCAGCATCATTAATCATCAGGGAAATTCAATCAAAACCACCATGACATATCACCTCATGCCTGTCAGTATAGCTATTATCAAAAAAGACAACAAATATCAAGTGTTGGTGAGGATTTGGAGAAAAGAGAATTCCTGTTCATTGCTGGTGGGAATGTAAATTGGTGCAGTCACTGTGGAAACAGTATGACGTTCCTCAAAAAATTCAAGACCTACCAGAAGATGTAGTAATTCTACCTCTGGGAATTTTTCTGAAGAAAATACAAACAATAATTTGAAAAGCTATATCCACTTTGATGTTCGTTATGGAAGCAAATTAAGGGCGGCTCAAAAGACGAATGAATAAAGAAAATGTGATACACACACACACATACACACACCTGCACACATGGCAATGGAGTAGTTCTCAGCCATTAAAAAGGTGAATCTTGCCATTTGTGACAACATGAATGGACCTAGAGTGTAAAATACTAAGTGACGTAAACTCGGAGGAAGACGCATACCATATAATTTCATTTATTTGTGGAATCTAAAAAAACGAAAGAACAAACATAGGAAAATATAAATAGACTCAGATACAGAGAACAAATCGGTGGTTGTGGAGAAGAGTGAGGTAGGAGGATGAATGAAGGAGATTAAGTACAAACATCCAGTTATAAATGCCGTAGTATGTAATGTTAGAGCATGGAGAATGTAGTCAATATTTTAGTAAGTTTGTATGGTGATAGATGGTAACTAGACTTATAGCGGTGGTCATTTCACAATGTATAAAACTTCAAATTATGTTGTACACCTGAAATGAACATAATATTGTAAATTAATTGTAATTCAATACATAATAAATAAAGAGAAACATTATATAACTTAATACCCAAGTTTGTAATGGGGTTTAAGAATTTTTTTAAAAAACATTTTAGGGAAAAAAGAGAAAGAAAAATGAATCCTTTTTAATCAATTTTTTATTTTTATTTACATACGTATTATGACATGTCAAGTGAGACAGGTACAATATAATATTCTGAAAATATAATATTCAGCAAAGACTGACAAAAATCAATCCATAAGGTTTTAGACAAAGATGATGTGTGAGATGTGCTCCTATTCTAGTCATCCATTGGTCTAAAAAAGTTTTCTCAACTTGAATCATCCACAAAGAGAAAACGGAATCGGCAGGGGAATCTTTCATGTTTTCTATGGTCGTTGCACTAGAGAGCAATTACCTGGACAGGTTAATTAGCCATCCTCTTTCCACTTTGGATTCTAAGGAGGCATTTAAATGAACCCCAGGTGGAAGTGCCTCTCTTCTCAAAGCTGGTCAGGAGATTGCAGGGCCAAAGAAGAGTTTGGAAGGGAAGGCCCTCCCATAGGAATGTTCCTTTAGGAGACAGTTGAAAGATGGTAAGTGTCCAATGACTGTCCTAGGAATCTAGGAAACTGTCCAGACTAGGAAGGGGCAGTGGATATTCCATTGGGGTCCGCAGAGGATGGTCCTTTGGAGTTCCCAGACTCCAGAGGAATAAACAGCATCAGTGGTCCACCTTCCTCACAGACATCTAGATGAGAACTGTGGTCAATGGCAGCATGGGGCACATGGCAATGGTATTCAAGGACTCCGACTCCCAACTTGAGAGCCTCCCTCATCCGCATAGCCATGTTTTCCCTCCATCATAATCAAAACAGAGGAAATTCTACCTACTTCCAGGAATCGTGCAAGGTACTCAGTGTATGATCTCTTGCTCTCCTTACTGTGAGCCTACAACCAATCATTACATCTCTATTTCATGAGTGAAGAAACTGAGGTTCAGAAAGGTTAAAGTAACTTGGTCCAGGTTATGTAGTAAGTGCTTTTGACCCAAGACTCTCACACTTTTCTTCTCCCTCTTCCAGATCTATCTGAGGTTGATATTCATTCAGGGTTACACTCAGAACCTCTTTCTAAAGAAGACCTTCTCAGGTTACTGTGAGTTCTTGACAATTGGTGTTATTTCTCATGGAACAAGTACATTCTTGCCATCAGCTTATGATCGGCGGTAAAGTTGAAAGTACAATTGACATCTTTCTGTTATCAAGAAAATCATGCAGGATATAGAAGTTATATTTTTAGGTACGTTGTGACAATCTCTTGCATTGACGATGATGGAAAATAATATTTAAAAGAGAACATATATAATTTATAAAATGATCTCAAAGTGAAACAATGAAGGAATGTTTTTCTTACCACTTATCAAAATGTTCTATTACTTTAAAATAAAATATAGTTATACATAATTATAAAATGTTGTGCAGGGCTAGACATAGGATTCATGGACTATTAGATTAACAATTGGGCAGATTTTGAGTTCCAGTGGTGACTCAGCAGTAATGAACCTGACTAGGATCCATGAGGACATGGGTTTGATCCCTGGCGTTACTCAGTGGGTTGAGCATCTGGCGTTGCCTTGTGCTATGGGGTAGGTTGAAGATGCAGCTCGGATCTGGTGGTGTTATGGCTCTGGTGTAGGCTGGCAGCTACAACTCTGATTTCACCCCTAGTTTGTGAACTTCCATATGTCAATGGTGCAGCCCTAAAAAGACCAACAAAAAAAAAAAAATTGGGCAGAAGGGAATTTGTAAACAACTTCATCATAGAAGTGACTTTAATCAATGCAGAAATGATTCCATTAATTGTGTTAGGACAAGTGGCAGTTTGGAAAAAGAAAACCAAAATCATCTTATGTGCATACCTCACTCCGTATACTAATATGCTCAGAAATTTTCAATGTAAACATAAAATTATAAGTGAATTAAAAGAAAATGTAAAAGACTTTTGGATTGTGTAAAGAAGTCTTTTTCAGTATAATACCAAGGCCAGGAACATAAATACCATAGAAAATTGATGATCTAAAAATAAGAAAAATCTGTATAACAAATTTCAGTATAAACAATATTGATAATAAGTGACAAACTTGGAAAAGATTTAGCAAAATGTATGAGGGAGAGAGAGTTATCATCTTTGATATGTTAAGAGCTCCTACAAAGCAATGATAAACAGCCTACTAAAAATGGGTAAAGGGGTTCTCTTGTGGTGCCGTGGGTTAAGAATCCACCATCGTTACTGTAAGCAGCTTGGGTCGCTGCTGTGATGTGTGTTCAATCCCTGGCCCAGGAACTTCCACATGACTTAGGCACTACTTAAAAAAAGATAGAGTTCCCATCGTGGCACAGTGGAAACGAATCCAACTAGGAGCCATGAGGTTGCAGGTTCGATCCCTGGCCTCACTCAATGGGTTAAGGATCCAGCATTGCCATGAGCTGTGGTGTAGGTTGCAGATGCGGCTCAGATCTGGTGTTGCTGTGGCTCTGGAGTAGGCTGGCAGCAACAGCTCCGATTAGACCCCTAGCCTGGGAACCTCCTTGTGCCATGGGTATGGCCCTAAAAAGACAAAAGACAAAAAATAAAAAATAAAAATAAGATAAAAAATAATGGGTTAAAAAAATACATGTATATAAGCAAATCAGTAAACTCAATGCAAATGAAATTCAATGAAATAATATTTTTTTACCTGTAAGGTTGTCAAAGTATAAAGTTAAACAACTATGGGCAGTATTGATAATGGGATGGTAAGGTATATTGTCAAAAACTCTTAACACTTGTGTAAATTAGTACCAAGTTTTAGACAGCATTTTGGCAATATCTGCGTGTGTATATGTGCACACACATGTGTGCAGAAACATTTGCAAGACTATATCACAAACTATCAAGTATAACTGGGAAATGGGATTCCCAAAGTTTTTTAAAAATAAGTTTTATGGTGAGATACTGTTTTAAAATGTTCTTTTTTATAGTTGAATTTTTAATTAAAGTGTAGTTGATTTACAATGTTGTGGCAATTTCTGCTGTACAGCAAAGTGACCCAGTCGTATGTATACATATATACACATTCCCTTTCTTATGTAATCTTCCATCATGATCTAACCAAAATGATTGGATATAGTTCCCTGTGCTGCACAGCAGGACCTCATTGCTTATCCATTCTAAATGTAATAGTTTGCATCTCCGAACCCCAAACTCCCATTCCATCCAACTCCCTCTCCCCTCCCCTTTGATAACCCTAAGTCTGTTTTCAGTGTCTGTGAGTCTGTTTCTGTTTTGTAGCTAGGTTAAAAAATATTATATTATCTTTTTTTTTTTTTTGCTTTTTAGGGCTGCACCCGAGGCATATGGAGGTTCCCAGGCTAGGGGTCTAATTGGAGCTACAGCTGCTGGCCTACACCACAGCCACAGCAAAGCCAGATTTGAGCCATATCTTCGAACTACATCACAGCTCACAGCAATGCCAGACCCTTAACCCACTAGGCAAGGCCAGGGATTGAACCCAAAACCTCATGGTTCCTAATCAGATTCATTTCTGCTGCGCCATGACGGGAACTCCAAAAAATATTATCTTGACTATGGATAATTTTGTTCCAAAACCATGAAACTATATCCAAAACAAATATGTTCCCTAATACTAAAACTGTCAATCATTAACCCAAGCATCTTTCTGCAGTGTGAAGAAATTTCTCAAGACAATGGCTGGAGGAGGAAACAATACAATAGTCACCAAATTCATTCTTTTGGGATTCTCAGATTCTCCCAAGTTCAAAATTGTTCTCTTTGCTGTATTCTTGGGGATTTACCTCTTGACAGTGGTCTGGAACGTGGGCCTCATCCTTCTGATTAGGATGGACTCCTGCCTACATACGCCCATGTACTTCTTCCTCAGCAACTTATCCTTCTTAGATTTCTGCTATGTTACCTCCACAACCCCCCAAATGCTCTCAAGCTTCTTCCAGAAGCCTGAATTCATCTCCTTTACAGGGTGCGCCCTGCAGTACTTCTTCTTCTCTAGCCTGGGTCTGACCGAGTGCTGCCTCCTGGCCGCCATGGCTTACGATCGCTATGCTGCCGTTTGCAATCCTCTCCTCTACGCAGCCGTCATGTCCCCCACCCTCTGTGTGCAGATGCTGGTTGGAGTCTATATAACCGGTATCCTTGGCTCGTCGATCCAACTGTGTGCTTTACTTCAGCTCAATTTCTGTGGCCCGAATATTATCAACCACTTCTTTTGTGACCTGCCTCAATTACTAGTCCTCTCCTGCTCTGAAACCTTTTTCCTACAAGTCATGAAATTTGCGATAGCAGTGATTTTTGGCATGACGTCCGTCTTAATCATCATGATATCGTATAGTTATATCATTGCTGCCATCTTGAAGATCAGCTCAGTGGAAGGCAGGTCCAAGGCCTTCAACACCTGTGCTTCTCACCTGACAGCAGTGACCCTTTTCTTTGGATCAGGACTCTTTGTCTATATGCACCCCAGTGCTAATAACGCTCTGGGCTACAATAAGACGTCATCTGTCTTCTACACAGTGGTGACCCCCATGGTGAATCCTTTGATTTACAGTCTAAGGAACAAGGAAATTAAAGATGCCCTTAAGAGGTGTAAGAAGAGAATGTTTTCCCATTGCCATAAAGGCCCGATAGGTTAGTAACCCTGCTGACTGGAAGTTTCCAGGCTCTGGAAGGGAAATGCATGTAACTTCATTCAACATCGCTAGTGCTCTGGCAGGATTACAACTGAGTCAAAACATCCAAATCCAGAACTGGCTGAGTGCCATGCAAAGCCTGTGGCTTCTTTGAGTCTTGACGGTAGACTCTCCTCTCTTACACCAGCAAGGCCTTCACAAAGCAGTTAATATATTATTTATTTATTTTATTTTATTTTATTTTTAAAGGTTTTATTGAAGTATAGTTAATTTACAAGGTTGTGATAATTTCTTCTGTACAACACAGTGACCCAGTCATACATATACACATATCCATTCTTGATCAGATTCATTGCCCACATAGATTATCGCAGAATACGGGGGAGAATTCTCTGTGCTATACAGCAGGTCCCCATTGGCCAATCATCCTATACACTTCAGTGTGCATACGCCAGTCCCGAATCCCCATTCCATCCCTCCTCCCCACCCCCGACCTGTCCCCTTTGGTAACCATAAGTTTTTCAAAGTCTGTGAGTCTATTTTTGTTGTGCAAAAAAAGTTCATTTGTACCCTTTTTTAAAAAAAAATATTCCATGTATAGGTGATATATGATACTTGTCTTTTACTGTCTGACTAACTTCACTCAGTATGATAGTTTCTAAGTCCATCCATGTTGCTGCAAATGACATTATATCATTCTTTTTATGGCTAATATTCCAGCAGTTAATATATTAATTTTCATGTACATATAACCTTCAGTTTATCAGTGTTTACATACCCTTTCAGAATTTCAGACTGCAGGCTGGAGAGAATGGTACTAAACACAAGGCCAGTAAATAATCTTTCTCATAAGCAACATCCCAAATGGAACAAGGACCACTGTGTCCCAGACTCCAAACCCTCTGGATGCCTTGGCATATTCCAGCTTATTGATGTGGGGATGTGGAGAGAAGCAGAACTTTAATTTTGACATAACTTCCCTGCCATGGAAACCTACCATAGGGACTTTGGTCTAGAGTTTGTTTTCTGGATTTCGATTTTTTTTTTTTTTTTTTCTTTTTAGGGCTGCACCCACGGCATATGGAAGTTCCCAGGCTAGGGGTCAAATAGGAGCTACAGCTGCCACCCTATGCCACAGCCGCAGCAACGCCAGATCTGAGTTGCTTCTGAGAACTACACCACCACTCATGGCAATGCCGGCTCCTTAACTCACTGAGCAAAGCCAGGGATCGAACCCGCATAGTCATGGATATTAGTCAGGCTGGTTACCGCTGAGCCATGAGGGGAACTTCTCCCAGGTTTCAATTTTTAGAACTCAACATCTCTAGGTGAACGAACAAGGGGATTCCTATGATACTAACCTGACATGGAAGAGCTAAAATAGGAAGAAACAAAGTGATCATTTGCATTCTGAAATATATTGAAAAGATTATATGTCTATTATGATGGCATTGAATAACGCAGACACCCACCACTGAAAAACAACTAAAGATAGTGGACAAAATCTTTTTATTTTATTTTTTATTTTTTTAATTTTTTTCATCTTTTGTCTTTCTAGGACTGCACCCATGGCACATGGATGTTCCCAGGCTAGGGGTCTAATCTGAGCTGTTGCTGCCGGCCTACGCCAGAGCCACAGCAACGCCAGATCCGAGCTGTGTCTGCAACCTACACCACAGCTCATGGCAATGCCGGATCCTTAACCCACTGAGCAAGGCCAGGGATCAAACCTGCAACCTCGTGGTTCTTAGTTGGATTCATTTCCATTGCCCCACAATGGGAACTCCCACAAAAGCTTTTTTAAAAAATATTTAAAAATACATTTTTGAGAAGGCAAGAAAAGAAAGGAAATCAACATCCAAGTATAAAGTAAAATCAGGAATCCTGGAAGTAAAGCAGCTGTGGAAATGACTTTTACATTAGAGGAATCAGCTAAACTCTGGTAGTATCAGGACTGTATATATATATATTTTAAATCTGTCTGCAAATTTCTTTAGCAATATAATGGGAATAAACTTAGTGTCTATTTCACAACATTGTTGAAAGAAGTTAAAAAGTAATCTTTATAAAAGCAAAGCGGGTTGCATATCACATAACAATCACTCAAAAAGATTAACTATTACATTATTATTATTATGCTAATCTTTAAAAAATTATAGTTGATTTATAGTGTGGTGCCAATTGCTTCTGTACAGCATAGTGACCTAGTCATATATATATAAACTGAAGAAGGTGTATGTATGTATATACACATTCTTTTTCTCATACTGTCTTCCACCATGTTCTTTTTTTTTTTTTTTTTTTTTGTCTTTTTAGGGCCCTAGTCTCAGCATATGGAGTTCCTAAGCTAGGAGTCCAATTGGAGCTGTAGCCGCCAGCCTAGGCCAGAGGGACAGAAATGCTGGATTGGAGCCAGGTCTGCGACCTACACCACAGGTCAGGGCAACACTGGATCCTTAACCCACTGATTGAGGCCAGAGATCAAATCCTCGTCCTCATAGATCGGGTTTGTTAACTGCTGCGCCGCAATGGGAACTCCCCCATCGTGTTCGATCCCAAGAGATCGGATATAGTTCCCTGTGTTGTATAGTATGACCTCATCGCTTATCCATTCTAAGCGTAATAAACAGTTTGCATCTACCAACCCCAAATTCCCTATCCATCCTACTCCCCTCCCCCTTCCCCTCAGCAACTACAATCTGTTCTCTATGCCTGTGAGTCTGTTTCTGTTTTGTAGATAGGTTCATTTGTGTCATATTTGAGATGCCACATTTAAAAGATATTATAAAGTGTTTGCCTTTCTTTTTTGGACTTACTTTGTTTAGTATAAGAATCTCTAGTCGCATCCATGTTGCTGCTAATGGCATTATTTTGTTCTTTTGTATGGCTAACTAGTATTCCATTGTGTACATGTACCATGTACCATGTCTTCTTAATCCACTCATCTGTCGATGGACATTTAGTTAGTTTTCATGTCTTGGCTATTGTGAATAGTGGTGCAATGAACATAGAGGTGCATGTATCTTTTTGAGTGAAACGTTTGTCCAGATATATCTCCAAGAGTGGGATTGCTGGATCATATTAACACATCTACAAATAGCAAATGCTAGAAAGGGTGCAGAGAAAAGGGAACCCTCCTCACTGTTGGTGGGAATGTAAATTTTTACAACCTCTGTGGAAAAGAGTATGGAGGTTCACCAGGAAACTAAATCTAGAACTACCACATGATCCAGCAACCCCACTCCTGGGCCTGTATCCTGACAAGGACATGGGGCTCAGGGAGAAGGAGTTCAAGCCTGAGGCTGCCTTAGACTTGATAGGAGACCCATATGTACCTGTGAGAATTTGGTGGACTGAACTTTGCTGTGAGAGGAAATTAAGGAGAAAAAAAGTCCTATCTCACAAAAACATAAAAAAAAGAAAACTTAACTCAGGCTTCATGCTGGGTGTGGAGAAAAGTAAATTGAAAATTTGTGGGGTTCCCATCGTGGCTCAGCGCTTAACGAACGCGCCGAGTATCCATGAACATGTGAGCTCAATCCCTGGCCTCACTCAGTGGGTTAAGGATCTAGCATTGCCGTGAGCTGCGGTGTAGGTCGCAGACACGGTTTGGATCCCGTGTTGCTGTGTCATTGGCTTAGGCCAGTGGCTACAGCTCTGATTGGACTTCTAGACTGGGAACCTCCATATGCTGAGAGGCAGCACTAAAAAAATAGAAAAGAAAATTTGTAACCACACTCATGGAGGTTTGGGGTTAAAAAATTTGACTAGCAGCCATGAGGACATAGGTTCAATCCCTGGCCTCACTCAGTGGGTTAAGGATCCAGCATTGCCATGAGCTGTGGTGAAGGTCACAGATGCTGCTTGTATCTTGCGTTGCTGTGGCTGTGGCGCAGGCCAGAAGCTATAGCTCCAACTGGACCCATAGCCTTGGAACCTCTATATGCCATAAGTGCAGCCCTAAAAAGCAAAAAAAGAAAAAGAAAGAAAGAAAGAAGGAAGGAAGGAAAGATGGAAGGAAGGAAGGAAGGAAAGGAAGGAAGAAAGAAAGAAACAACATTTCATGGGTAAAAGCCAGGAAGACATGGACATGTCAAACTTTTAAAGGAGTCAGGAATGACAACTGTCTTAACACAAATATAAATTAGGTGTGACTGATATGGTCAAAGATAAGAAAGAAAATTGAAAAAAGACCAGGAAAATGAAGTTTACTGAAGATTGTCTGGCACTGTGGTGAATTATATGCGGTACCCGAAGGACCCTTGGAGTTGACACAAGTAAAATGCTGAATTTGAAATAAAATCATCTTTCAAATGAATTTCCAGGGAGCTTAATGAAAAGGAGGAAGATGCTAAGCCCTAAAATGAAGTGAAACCAGGAACCCAGGGGAGCAAATAAAAACTAAAAACAGCTTTTACTTTGGAGAGCCCTCCTGAATTCTGGAGACCCTGAACTTGGGTCTGCGTGGGTGGTGAAAGCCCAAAAGACAAGACTCCGCACCATGCCCCAGGTGAACTAGGAGGCTGTACCCTCTGGAAATTAGCAAGATATCCCACAGATTCAAGAACAAAAAGAACAGTTCATTGAAAAAAAAATAAAATAAAAGCACAAACCTCTATACAGAGTCAAATCACTGTAACTGAGAATGGAAAAGTCCCTATAAATAGACCTGCAAAATCTTCAGATATTCAAATTATCAGTAAAGAGGATAAGGGATTTAGGACTAGCTAAGGTGAAACACAGATTAAATTTCCCCTCAAAAAAATACTCCCTCCTCAAAGGGAGAAATACTGACAATAAATCAGAGACCTGGTAACCCAGAGCACTGAAAGCTGGGAAAATCAAAGAGGGGAATGAAATCACATTATGGATGGAAGATGAGGGTGTATGTGAAATGAATAAGTCAGAGAAAGACCAGTATAATCTGGTCTCACTTATATGTGGAATCTAAAAACTAACAAACAGGAGTTTCCATTGTGGCTCAGTGGGTTAAGAAGCTGATCAGTGTCCATGAGGATGTGGGTTCGATCCTTGGCCTTGCTCAGTGGGTTAAGGGTCTGGCATTGCCACAAGCTGCCGTATAAGTCACAGATGTGTCTCAGATCCAGTGTTGCTGTGGCTGTGGTGTCGGCTGGCAGCTGCAGCTCTGATTCGACCCCTAGTCTGGGAACTACCACTTTGCTGCAGGTGCTGCCGTAAAAAGGAAAATAAATAACTAAATACATTTTTTTAAATTAAAAAATGGATACAAACAACAGATTGGTGGTTGCCACAGGTAAGGAGTGGGGAGCAGGCAAATGCATAAAGGGAATGAAAAAAATAGAAACTTTTAGTTATAAAATAAATAAGTCATGGGAATATAATGTACAGCATGGCGACTATAGTTCATAATATTGTACCATCTATCTAAAAGTTGCTAAAAGAATATAACTTAAAAGCTCTCATCACAAGAAAAAAAAAAAGCTGTAACAGGTGTAGTGATAGATAACTAAACGTTGTGGTGAGCACTTCACAAAGTACAGAATCATGTTGTATTGCAATCAGATATGATGTTATAGATCCATCATATGTCCAAAAAAAGGAAGAGGCTTCGTTTATCCACGCGGTAGAATATTATTTGGCTAATAAAAAGGAGTGAAGTACTGACATGGGTTACAGCATGGATGAGCTTTGAAAGCATCACGCCAATGAAAGAACCAGTCACAACGGATCATGTATTGTGTGATTCCGTTTTCATAAAATCTTTAGAATAGGCAGATCTATACAGAGAGAAAGTGGAGGAGTGTTTGCCTAGGTACAGGGGGTGGAGAGGAACAGGGAGTCATTAGATGCTAATGAATGGGGATGAAAATATTCTAAAATTAGATTGTGGTAATGGCTGGAAAACTGCATCTACTGAAAGTCACTGAATTGCATACACTAAATGGCTGAATTTTATCATACGTGAAACATGTTTCCATAAAGCTGTTTTTTATTCTTTGTATTTTAAAAAAAGAGATTGGAAAGTGCACAGGACCGAAGGTGACATTCTTGGGAAGGCGCCGTTTCTGTGGTGGATATTCCTTAAAGAGTTGGCAATGAAAGAGAAAAATGAATTGAGCATGGAAATGAAAGCTTCTAAGAAAAATTTTAAAAATGAGCAAAACACTAACCTCTGTTCCTGAATAAAGTTGCTACACAAATGAAACTGTCCTCTATACCAATAGAAGAGGACACATTTATTAAACTAAGAAATGTACTAAATGTTCAAACTCCATCCTTGTTTGATCCCCACATAGCCCTGCACAGGCTTAGACCTCAGGCCCTAATAGAACTGGGATTGCCCACTGACTAATAGCAATTTCCCCACCTGACATGCTATGGAATGGTCCAGATATACCATTCACCTGTCAGACATGCACTGTACATCTCAATGTTCTTAGGAGAGAGTTAGCAGACTCAGGTTGGGCTGCTCTAGGCTTAAATATCAATATGAGAGAGACAGACTAATGTTGGGGGGGGGAAAGTTGTTCTTATTTATTTATTTTTTCTTTTTAAGGCTGTACCTGGGGCATATGGAAGTTCCCAGCCTCGGGGTCAAATCAGAGCCACAGCTGCCAGCCTACAGTGCAGCCACAGCAATGTGGGACCTGAACTGCACCTGTGACCCACAGCACAGCTCACAGCAATGCTGGAACCTTAACCCACTGACCAAGGCCAGGGATTGAAACTGCATCCTCATGGATGCTAGTCTGGTTCTTAATCTTCTAAACCACATCAAGAACCCCAGAAAAGTTGCTTTTAATCCACAATCCTGGCGATATGGTGGACTCCGTGTCCCGCAAAGTTGCCTCCGAAGATTCTGCTCTGCCATGAAAGTGTTTAGAGGGAAAGAGGCAAGTAATCTCAGTTAATCATTGAGATGGGAGGGCGGGATCAGAACCATCCCCATCCCCCACTGTGCAGGCTTGTCTAGAGGCTTGTATGCAGGCTTGTCCCCTTCTTGTGATTTTTCTTTAGATGCTCTCTTATTCACACAGTTTGTTCTCGAGGTTACTGAAGGAGAAGCTAGGGAAGATATCTGGTCATCTGTTAATTACTTATTCTTCCTTTCCACTTCTTTGCTCTATGGAGAGAACCAAAAGGTAAGGCAAGGTATTGTGTGGTCAAAAGATGTGAAAGTTGTACTAGACCCAGAGGTGAGTAGAGCCTGGGGGTGCCTGGTTTAAGGTTAGCGACAAGACCAGGGGACCTCCTACAGAGAGCTCATTCCTGCAAAGACCTCTTTCTTTCCAAAAGCTGCTCACAACAGAACTGAGCCAAATGAAGGAAGAGGAAGGGGTGGCCTTTCTGGTCAGAAGCAGAAATGAAGAAATTCATCATAGGTTTCCTTGAAATAGCCACTTTTCATTATGCACTTGAAATACGGTTTGATTTGGATAATTTAGTTAAATGTAGATTGTGAAGAATGCATAACATAGCTATAAAGATGACCAAATTAACCAATGAATATAAAAAGCCCAGTAAAATAGAACACAGTCTGGTATGATATGCATCTGGTATGTTAAGACACCAACATGATATCCTGTTAGAACTTCATTAACCAGCAGAGGGGGTTCCTTCACAAGACTCTAATGTAACTGAGCCATGGACACAGGACAAGGAGCGGAGTGGATGGCGCTGACTAGTGATGTGATGATACTAACTTCAGTGTGTGTAATTCTTTACAGTTTGTATCCATAAATATTTGGTCTTCATGATCACTTGGCTTTGAGGCCTTCATCTATAAGATGAGGAAGCAGAACCTCAGCTTGCCTTTGCAGACGTGCCCTAGCAAATGAGCAGCAGATGACAGAAAAGTCACAAGTGTGTACCCACATATCCACAGGACAGAGTATTAACATCTCTCACACAGTGGTCCAAATAAGATACTCTTTTCCCCCAATACTTTTCACTTTATCTAGAATGACTCCTTTAGATATCTTGGCATGCATGTCTGGGAGAGGCTAAATATATCCATCTTTGTGTCTAGGAGTCATGAATATTTATCTTCAATACTGTTCTTCACCCCAAGGGTTCAGAATCTCTTAATCCCTTATATTTTTGGATAGAGATAAGGAAATTCTCACTGTAAGAAGGTTCCTCCTAAAACAACAAAAAAGAAAGGTCCTCCTTGAACTAAGCAACAAACTCTTTCCAAGTAACTTCAATTGGTTCTCATCTGCAAATGGGATGTTAAAAAAAATACCCTCCCTCCTTACTTCCCAAGATGCAAGAAGAGGTGGCACTCTACTTGAAAAGCTGGGTGCAGCTAAAACACCCCAATATCTTCTTTTACTCTGTTCAGGAGGAAGACAATAAGTAGAGAACCCAGCCACCTTGTGCTCAAACTTCTCACCTACAGAACTATGAGATAATATATGTCTATAGTTTTAAGCTACTAAATGTGGGGTACTTCATTATGCAATAATAGGAAACTAATATCCTCATTTACATTTTAGTATGCTTCTCTGTAAAACTACCCCCCCCCCGAACTTTGCAGTTGAAATCCTGATACAGCTTTAAAAAGTCTTGTGCGGAAAAATGGTTCTATTCAATTCAGGAAACAACCAGTGAGACAGGAACTGGAATGCTAAGATTAATAGGAAGTTGAAACCCTAAAAGACTTCAAATAAAAATTAAAATAAGTAGACACATAACTATTATCTGAGTCAGAAAGTGATGGGTGCCATGAGGGAATGACAAGTACAAGTTATGAGAGGTTAGAACTGGGAGAATTCATAGCCGGTTGAGGGTGTCAAGAAAAGTTATCTTGGGATGGAGGCGGGGGATATGATAAGGAATCAACAGGAGGCTCAGAAAAGAGTTTATGCCGCAGTGACTGTCTATGGGATTGTAGCCCTTATTTAAATAGCTGAGCTCTTCAGCAACCGAAGCCTGGGAATAGCATGGGGAAAGGAAGAAAATTATGAGGGGTGGTTATAGGAACAACTTAGGAGTCATGGCCTCATGAACCTGGGAGGGTTTGAGGAACAAAAAGACACCAAGAATAGAGTCATTGAGAGTTGCACAGTAGAAAAACAGGAAGTGTTGGTAAAAGGAAATTTTAGGGTTGGAGATTTTACAATTAAGCGGTGTCCCATTACAGTGAGGTCTGGGATGGGGCTGCCACATCTGTTAGAATTTGAAGTTGGTGGTGGTTTAGAGGTCAAGACAGTGTGCAGCTAGGGAATTTCAAAGCATCAACCTTGAAATCATGATTTATATTTTTGGTGGCTCTTAAACATAGCTAAAAAAAAAAAAATTGACTTGAAAAGCATATGGAAGAATCAAAATGAGGTGAAGTCAATCCAGAAGTATTCTCAGTATTCTTGAGTTCCAAATTTGGTCCTAAGGAAAGGCAACATATGGGTGAGCAATAGGTCATTTCTTGCCCTTCCTAGCCATGTGTGGTTGCTCATAAGCTGATTGGCCAAACCCACTGGTGGTCGACTTGAGAAGAGTGATGTCTTGAGACCTCAATCAAAGACATAACAGGGGGAGTGTGCAGAGGGAACCTGTTGGTTTTCCTCTCTCTCTTTCTGTCACTTCTGATAGAAGTTCAAGACCGAGTTTAGCTTTTTAAGACTAATTAATGATTGAATAAAATAAACCGATACTTGGTACCCTACAGCTGCTGTCTCCTCTCTTCCTTTCTTGCCTCTCCAAATCATCAACATCCACACAGACTAAAATGCTCCTTATTCATCTGGCTCTTTGTGGCCTCATAGACGAGGCCTTTCCCACCATCTGGGAGCCAGCTGGATAGCCCTCTGCAGCGAACATTCATCAGCCTAACCTCCTGTATCCAATCACAGCTGCCTTTTCTCCTTGAAATTCAGCCCACTGACCATAGGCTAGGTTTGAGATCAAGCAAATTCAGAATGGTTGTGCATTTCCCAGCAACATCAGCTCTGGGTCATTTGAAGGTCTATTTGAAGGGATAACTCAGCCTTGCAATACACAGTTAATTGGCTGCATGATTCCCAGTGGCTCCATGCTTGCCTGTGTTCCAGGCCCCAGAAAGGCTTCTTTAGGAAAGTCTTGGGGAGGGCTCTCTCAGCAGGGGACACCACAGCCATGTGGCTTCCCAGAAGAGCTGAAACCCTTCCCATCACTCTAAATGGGACTAAAGGATCAGAATCTCTTAAAGAAGAGACAATAGACATTGTGTGTGAAGGTCCACATCTGCCTGACACATGTGCTTGGGCAATTATTTTCCAGGTTTTACCATCTCGTTTATAGATTTAAGACAGAATAGATTTCAGAGGACTCCTTCTGCATTCACCCAAGATCCAGAAAAATAAACTTTCTTTCTCTCTTTTTTTTTTTTTTTTTTGAACATGCTCATGACATGCAGAAATTTCTAGGCCAGGAATCAAACCTGTGCCACAGCAGTGACTCAAGCCATAGCAGTAACAATGCTGGATCTTAACCTGCTGAGCCACCAGGGCTCTCCTCATGTTACTTATTTATTTTCCTGTTTAAACTTTTTTTCTTTTTTGTGGCCACACCTGCGGCATATGGAAGTTCCTGGACGAGGGGTTGAATCTGAGCTGCAGCTGCAGGCCTGCGCCACAGCCACAGCAACACCAGATCCCAGCTGCCTCTGTGGCCTACACCACAGCTGGGGGTGACCTGGATTCTTAACCCACTGAGCAGGGCCAGGGATCAAACCCACATCCTCACGGAGACCACGTCATGTCCTTAACCTGCTGAGCCACAGTGGGAAGTCCTCTTCATGTTATTTTTAACAAAGTAAAACAAATACTTGCAGAGGAAGATGAGACTAGCTTTAAGCTAAAGCATAAAGTCCTATAATTTTTGTCCTCTGTCTTACCGCCTCTCTTTTTAAGCCCCTCCCTTCTTAATTCTGGGTTCCTCCCATATTGCTTGCCTCTGTTGTTCCTGCATCTCTTGTGATTGGAAGCATGGGCTTAAATTCTGGCTCTGCCAACGAGTGGTTGTGACCTCTGAGCAGCCAGCAGGACCACTGCCACGGATTATCCCTCTCTATGGCCTTTTCTCCAGTCTCTAAATCTGTTCCAGTTTCCCTCTTCTTGAGGATTCTTTTGTTGACAGGGCTAGGCCTTGAATCCACGTTTCCATTTCCTTCTCTTCTTTCCCTGCTAAACTGGCATCTCACTTTCTTTAGCACCTGGATTCATAGATGCCCTCCCAGATCCCCATTCCAGATACCCCATCTGGAATGGATGGGCTTCTGTTGCAACTGTGCTGGGAAGACCACCCCTTCCTCCCTCCTTGCCACATCCAGTGGCTTTTGGTTCATATTTTTCTGCCTTTGATTTC
Organism: Sus scrofa; assembly: GCF_054392235.1. Classification (NCBI taxonomy): domain Eukaryota; kingdom Metazoa; phylum Chordata; class Mammalia; order Artiodactyla; family Suidae; genus Sus; species Sus scrofa. The sequence continues at coordinate 12,269,437 of NC_139384.1, forward strand.
CATGCCACGTTCACCAAACCTCACTGGGTGGAAAGGACTTTGTGGATCAGCTAAGAAACTTGGGTGTCATCCGGCTATTAATGAACAACACCACTCGTGAATATTCTTGAACAGGGATTGACATGACGGGACGGTGTTTCAGGGAGGTCTTTCTGCAGGTTAACATGGGAGGATTGAACTGGAAAGAGTCTGAAGGCCAAGAGAAGGCAGTGGAAAGACGTTGACAGATCATGAACAATCAGGTTGAAACAAAAGGGGGCTGGAATGGAGATGTCACCAAAGAAGAACTTGATTCTGTTGATGATATTCTTATTCTGAAAATATTAAAGAAAGAAAGTCGTTTCTGAAATTTTTCTCTTGGGGAGGAGAGAGGGGAAATAGGCAAGAATTAAAAACAAAAAACATAGTCTTCCAGTATTTCATCCTTAAAACTTTCACTCTGCAGTGAGTAGTAAAAAACTGGAGGGTGTGTGTGTGTGTGTGTGTGTGTGTGTGTGTGTGTGTGTTTATTCCATATTTTTTCATCTGGAAAAGGTTAATTACATACAAACTACTGCATTGACCACGAGGGTCCTTTCCCCAATGTCAAGGCTTAGAGGGACCCTGAGAAGGTAGGACTAACGCCAAGAGCTGGGGATTTGGGGAAGGGGTATAATTTTTTGAGCTTCACAGTAGGAGATTTTAACCCTGATAGAAGATGAGTGGGTGGGGTTTGGGAGTGGAGAAGGGAAAATGAAGCAGATTTTTCTCATCTGGATGCAGATGGAAGAACTGCCAACATAAACTGGGTGTAGCTGCCATCATTCACAAATCCTTGAAAGAAGCCACAGGGTCCTGCGGGTTTGCACAATACCCACTTCCTTCTGTTCCTTGCCATATCCTTTCACAAGACACACAAAGAGACTTCAAGTCTTTTCAAGTCAGTTATTTGATAAATCATAAGAAAAGCACGGACATGTGGGATATCTGGCCTTAGTCAAACACTGGAAGTTTTTTTTTTTTCTTTTAAACTCCCTGTACTTAGATTTTTCTTAAAAAATGAAGTCTATCAGGTGATTGTTTTTCCCGCATTGCCATCCATTTTTTCTTGTCTTTAAGATGATGGTAGAGGGAGGTGGGATAGAGGGGACTGAACATGAACTTTGGATTCTGGAAGGCCTTAGTACAAATTCCAACTTTACCACAACCTCTCTGCATGACCTCTGGCAAGTACTGCTTCAAAATTCCACTCTCTCCTTTGAAAATGCATTTAAGAATCTTTCCCTGGGGAACAACTGTGAGGATATTATGAAATAAAGGATAAAAAAGGCCCAGTCCACACAACCAAAAATGGCAGTACCTGTCTTCTTTCCTCTTTCTCCTTACTGTACAGAATCATAGAATCTTAGAATTTTAAGGAACCCCACAAGATCAACTACTTCAGCCTCTCTTTCTTAAATTCTATGCCACACCAGCACCCTCAGCATGTGGAAATTCCCAGGCCAGGGACTGAATCCAAGCCCCAGCTGTGACTTACCTACGTGCAATGCCAGATCCTTTAACCCATTGCCAGGGATTGAACCTGCACCTGCACAGTGATTCGTTTTTTTTTTTTTTTTTTTTTTTGTTGGTCAGCCCCACGGCATAGGTGTTCCCAGGCCACGGATCAAACACAAGTCATAGTTGCTGCCTAAGCCACTGCATTGGCAACACTGGATCCTTAACCCACTGTGCTGGGCCAGGGATTGAACCTGAGTCCCAGCACTCCCAAGACACTACTGATCCTGTTGCACCACAATGGGAACTCCTACAGTCGGATTCTTAACCCACTGCACCATAGCGGGAGCTGCCTCTTTTTCTCTTTTTAAAAATAGCCTAGGTATTTTACTTTTCTCCAGAGATACAAACAACATATAACATTATATTAGTTTCATGAGTACCACATAATGATTTGGGATATGAAATGAGTCCCACAGTAGGTTTATGTAGTTAAGAAACATCACCTTGTATAGTTACAATTTGTTTCTTGAGATGAGGACTTTTAAGATATATTCTCTTAGCAACTTTTAAGTATACTAGAGTTAACAGCCTGTGCATTACATCTCCAAAACTTATGTGTCATATGACCAGAAGTTTGTACCTCTTGGCTATTTTCCATCTTTTCCCCCACCTCCACCCCTTGCCTCTGGCAACCAATCTAGTCTCTGTTTCTATGAGTTTGTGTGTTTGTTTTTAGATTCCACTTATAAGTGAGATCATCACTGTCAAGTGTACTATCTTCTCCTTACTTCCTTCTGGTGATGGAGAATTTACTTCTTTCCAGAACCTCCACTCTACCTTTGGATAGTCCTATTGTTTTCTTTTTTTTTTTAAGCTTTTTATTAATTTTTTTTCCCACTGTACAGCAAGGGGATCAAGTTATCCTTACATGTATATATATTTTCCCCCACCCTTCGTTGCAATATGAGTATCTAGACATAGTTCTTAATGCTACTCAGCAGGATCTCCTTGTAAATCTATTCTAAGTTGTGTCTGATAAGCCCAAGCTCCCGATCCCTCCCACTTCCTTCCTCTCCCATCAGGCAGCCACAAGTCTCTTCTCCAAGTCCATGATTTTCTTTTCTGAGGAGATGTTCATTTGTGCTGGATATTAGATTCCAGTTATAAGGGATATCATGTGGTATTTGTCTTTGTCCTTCTGGCTCATTTCACTCAGGATGAGATTCTCTAGTTCCATTCATGTTGCTGCAAATGGCATTATGTCATCCTTTTTCATGGCTGAGTAGTATTCCATTGTGTATATATACCACTTCTTCCTAAGCCAATCATCTGTTGATGGACATTTGGGTTGTTTCCATGTCCTGGCTATTGTGAATAGTGCTGCAATGAACATGCGGGTGCATGTGTCTCTTTTAAGTGGAGTTGTGTCCAGATAGATGCCCAAGAGTGGAATTGCAGGGTCATATGGAAGTTCTATGTATAGATTTCTAAGGTATCTCCAAACTGTTCTCCATAGTGGCTATACCAGTTTACATTCCCACCAACAGTGCAGGAGGGTTCCCTTTTCTCCACACCCCCTCTAGCACTTGTTACTTGTGGACTTCTGAATGATGACCATTCTGACTGGTGTGAGGTAGTATCTCATGGTAGTTTTGATTTGCATTTCTCTTATAATCAGCGATGTTGAACATTTTTTCATGTGTTTGCTGGCCATCTGTATATCTTCCTTGGAGAAATGTCTATTCAGGTCTTTTGCCCATTTTTCCATTGGTTGATTGGCTTTTTTGCTGTTGGGTTGTATAAGTTTCTTATATATTCTAGAGCTTAAGCCCTTGTCGGTTGCATCATTTGAAACTATTTTCTCCCATTCTGTAAGTTGTCTTTTTGTTTTCTTTTGGGTTTCCTTTGCTGTGCAAAAGCTTTTCAGTTTGATGAGGTCCCATGGGTTTATTTTTGCTCTAATTTCTGTTGCTTTGGGAGACTGACCTGAGAAAATATTCATGATGTTGATGTCAGAGAGTGTTTTGCCTATGTTCTCTTCTAGGATTTTGATGGTGTCCTGTCTTATATTTAAGTCTTTCAGCCATTTGGAATTTATTTTTGTGCATGGTGTGAGGGTGTGTTCTAATTTCATTGCTTTGCATGCAGCTGTCCAGGTTTCCCAGCAATGCTTGCTGAGTAGACTTTCTTTTTCCCATTTTATGTCTTTGCCTCCCTTGTCATAGATTAATTGACCGTAGGTGTCAGGGTTTATTTCCGGGTTCTCTACTCTTTTCCTTTTGTCTGTCTGTTTTGATACCAGTACCACACTGTTTTGATGACTGTGGCTTTGTAATATTTCTTGAAGTCTGGGAGAGTTATGCCTCCTGCTTGTTTTTTGTTTCTCAGGATTGCTTTGGCGATTCTGGGTCTTTTGTTGTTCCATATAAATTTTTGGATTGTTTGACTATTGTTTTCTTATCATCTGTCTCTATCTCTTTCTCTCTCCCAATGTTGCCCATTCAGTCCTAGCTTCAACCCTTGGATTCATCCAAAGGATATTTTTACAGTGAAGAAGTTCTGTAAAATATCTAGTGCTTTACAAAGGTAACTGTTATTCATGATATAGTGACATATTTTGAAGCCAAAAGCCATTCTTGGCTTTCACTGCCTCTAGGGTTATGTTGTTGGAACCAGAGCAGGAATTAGGAATCTAATGGAAGTAGGGCCAATGGAAATCAATTCCACCCAACCAAAGCTGGCATTCTTTTTGTCCTCTGAGCCCAGATGTGCGACCAAACTGCCAACAGGTTCTCTCTGGGACATGTCATACCCCACAGCCTAGAGAGACCCGAAGGTACCCAGGAGAGAATGGATTTTGCTTTAAAGCCCCATCAAGTCTTCCCCTTGGTGGACAATTTAAAGTAGCTATATCCAAATTTTATTTATCGCATTGGCCAACACCAGTGCTCCATGTGCAATCAGAGATGCATTTCATTCTTGCTATAAGCTTCTGGTCTTCGCCATTTGTCTGAAACCCAGAGTTTAAGGAGTTTTGGATGAGTTTTCTCTTTGATCTTAGAAATGATTTGTGGTAGGTACTAGAAGCATAGAATGGGAAAGTTAGAAAGACCCCTTTAGGCTCTTTGGATTAATACGTACACACTACTATTTATCAGACACATAATTCACAAGGATCTATTGTATGGCACATGAAACTCAATATTCTGTAATAATCTACATGGGGAAAGAATCTGAAAATGAATGGATATGTGTATAATTATAACTAAGTCACTTTGCTGTACACCTGAAACTAACACAGCATTGTAAATCAACTTTACTCCAATATAAAATTTAAAAAAATTTAAAGACCCTTAAAAGTAGGAAAGGTGGAACAAGCAGAATGTTGGAGTCCTCTTCTCGACTGCTCTGACTTTAGCCAGAGGAGCTGGACTTGACCTATTTTATATTCTAGAATTCTGCAGATCTCATTTTTTAAAAGTTTCTGCTGCTTATAAATGAAAGGAAGGAAAGTGGACTAGAAAACAATGATCTAAGCCAATATTTTCCTTGTATATATTGGACATAAGAAGATTAAGATTCAGAGCTCCTGTTGTAGCTCAGCAGTAACAAGACGGACTAGGATCCAAGAAGATACAGGTTCAATCCCTGGCCTCATTCAGTGTGTTAAGGATCTGGTATTGCCATGAGCTGCAGTGTAGTTTGAAGACATGGCTCAGATCTGGCGTTGTTGTGTCTGTGTCATAGGCAACAGCTGAAGCTCTGATTCTACACTTAGCCTGGGAACTTCCATATGCCATGGGTACAACCCTAATAAGAAAAAAAAGAAGAAGATTAAGATTCAGTAAGAAAAAAAATTTTTTCCCCCCAAGGTCACCTAGTCAAAAGGTAGGAGAAATAGGACTTGAATCAGCATTTTATTTTTTAGCTTTCAGGCTAATGCTTTTTGTGCCATTCTAAACTCATGAATGTATTTACATGTGTGACTGTGTCTGCAGTTTTAAAAAATTGTCTAGTTTCCTTGGATTTTCTCTAGTGACCACTGAGACTTCACGTTTTAGAATAAGGTAAAGCAGAAAGAGCTACTCCTGGGGAATGAGATTTACGTTCTAATTTCCCCTCAGACAATAACTCTCTCTCTCTGGCTTTAGTTGTATTATTTGTAATGGACAAAGGCTGGGCTAAATGGTTTCTACTTCTGATATTTTATTATCTTAGGCATATTGCCAGAATTTCCTGGATATCCATGGAGTGTTTAAAATAGGGTAGATCGGGAGTTCATGTCTCAGTGACTAACAAACATGACTAGCATCCTCGAGGATGCGGGTTCCATCCCTGGCCTTGCTCAGCGGGTTAAGAATCTGGCATTAAGGATCCGTGAGCTATGGTGTAGGTCGCAGAGGTGGCTCAGATCCTGTGTTGCTGCGGCTCTGGGGTAGGCCGGCTGCTATAGCTCTGATTGGACCCCTAGCCTGGGAACCTCCATATACCATGGGTGCGGCCCTAAAAAGACAAAAAGACTAATAATAATAATAATAATAATAATAATAATAATAATAATAATAATAATGTAGATCTAATAGTCTTGGGATTAGGGAATGTTTATGATCTCTATATAGTAATTATTTTATAATGCTTTATTTAGCCAGTCAATAAATATTCATTGGACACCTACAACATGCTAAGCACTATAACAGATGAGGAGAAATAATTGATGAAAGCAGAAAACACATTTCTTTTCCTGCATGTTAGTTAGTCTTCCTAGATTTGCTTCATCAATTCCTCTGAACTACAAATACCTTCTGCATCTCAATGAATCATTTATTTAGGAATTACCACATTAGAACTTCATTCCTCTTTATCTTGATAGCGGCTTAATCTTTTTAAAATGTCAATAGACTTGCCCTGGTTGAGGAGAAGAAAACTCTTGACAATGATTTTCAGAATTTGAGTTCCACATAACCAGTCTTGCCCAGTCAGTTGGCATAAGCCTACTGCGGTTCCATCTGTATTATGGTCCCATGGGCTCTTGTATGGCTTTCAGGAAAGAGAACAGGCTCTGGGTCAAAGCATCAAGCATTTAAATCTTGGTTTAATCTTTTGTCACTTAATAGCTCTTTGAGCTGTCATAACTTCAATGAGCTTTTCGTCTGTAATACATGTCTTTTGGGATTGTTGTAGATTAAACTCATTTGGCAAGTATTATTTAATGTCCGCTATATTCCGGCAACAATGCAAGGCAGTAAAGGTTGTAATACCCTCCCAGACTTGGCAGTTTAAGATACAGACAGGACAAGTCAGCAAACAAAAGTAAATACAAGGTGTTAGTGTTATCCAATAAGACAACGTATAGCTATAAATATTGGCAATATAATTTTTATTACTTTCTAGGTCACAAACGGCATACAGTTGATGTAGCAATTATTATCATGTACAAGCATATCCTTCTGAGTTAGCTGGCAGGTGCAGAGATCAGACCCTGGATTAGGGAGGAAGTAGGACTGGATTCATATCCTGACCGTGCTGATCATTTTTTTCTGAATGAAATTATCCTCTTAATAAGAAGGGGCATTATTGGGATCTGCTTTTTATAAAAAATTAATTTTATTGGAATATAGTTGATTTACAATGTTGTCTTCATTTCAGGTGTACAGCCAAGTGAATCAGTCATATATATATACATATATCCATTCTTTTTCCCATATAGATTACTACAAACTATTGAGAAGATTTTACTGTGCTATACAGTAGGTTCTCATTAATCATCTATTTTATATAGTAGTGTGTATATGTTATTCCCATCCTCCCATTTCTTCCTTCCCTCCAATGGTTTCACCTTTGGTAACCATAAGATGGATTTGCTAAGTAATAGAAATATTTCATTTTCTCCCCAAAACTTGACGTAAGTTATTTCATTTAATGTTCACAATCTAAGAGGTGTTCCTATTATTGTCTCCACATTACAGTAGAGGAGATCTGGAGTTATTGTTGTGGCTCAGTTGTTAACGAATCTGACTGGGAACCATGAGGTTGCGAGTTCAATCTCTGGCCTTGCCCAGTGGGTTAGGGATCCGGTGTTGCCATGATCTGTGGTGTAGGTAGCAGACACAGCTTGGATCCTGTGTTGCTGTGGCTCTGGCATAGCCTGGTGGCTACAGCTCCGATTCAACCCCTAGCCTGGGAACCTCCATATGCCGCGGGTGTGGCCCTGGAAAAGGCAAAAAAAAAAAAAAGAGGAGATCTGAGAATAACGGGTCAGTTTGAGCAAGGCCACACAGCCAGTGAGTAGTGATGTGAGGACTGGAGTCTAACTGTATCTGACATCAAAGCCCTGTGTCTGACATCAATACCATGATGGATGTGAAAATGCTGCAGGAAATTAAAAGCACTGTCAAAATAAGTGGTGGTGGGTCTCAGACCACTCAACCCAATTTACATATGGTTATTACTACATGGAAATTTAATGTACATTACATTTTCTATTTATGCATGTTTACCTACAGATGATTCAGGTCAGAATAATCAGGTTATTGACGTAGTAATCCTATAAAATAATTGGCAAGTCACCTTTATCACACTTAAAAATGTAATAGACTAGGGAGTTCCCATTCTGGCTCAGTGGGTTAAGAACCCTACTAGTATCCATGAGGATGTGGGTTCCATCCCTGGCCTCATTCAATGAGGTAAGGATCTGGCATTGCTGCAGACTGTGGCATAGGTCATAGATGCAGCTCTGATCCCACCTTGTTGTGGCTGTGGCATAGGCCTGAAGCTGCAGCTCTGATTCAACTCTGAGCCTGGGAACTTCCACATGCCACAGGTTTGGCCCTAAAAAAAGTAGTAGACTAAATGTCATAGAACCTTGAGTTTGAGGTGGCAAGAATTGTGATGAGTCTTGCTAAAATATACGTTTGACAATAACGTTAGCTGTTAGCTGCTTCTAGTGTATATTTTATTTCAATTATTGTATTTTGCATCTCTTCTTGTTTAAGTTTTATACCTTGTATCTCTTTGCTCAGTGTTTGCTGTAAGTTATCCATCTTTGCCTCCGGTTTATTTCCAATGTCTTGTATCATCTTCAGCATCAACCATCTTTTTCCTGGGGGCTGAGAATCTCCTCATCGCTTAGCTGATTTTCTGGGGTTTTTCCTTTCTCCTTCATCTGATTTATAGTTGTCTATCGTTTCATTTTTATAGGATTTTGGTGTGGTGACCCTTTTGCAAATAATAGAGTTGTACCCTCTCTTACTTCTGGTGTCTGCCCTCCCTGTGGCTGAAGTCGGTATGGGGGACTCTGTAGGCTTCCTGGTGGGAGGGGCTGATGCCTGCCCCCTGATTGGCAAGCTGATTCTAATCCCTCTGGTGGGTGGGGCTTAGTCTCTGGATGGGTTTAGAGGCAGTTATGTGCTTGAGGGGGTCTTTAGGTAGCCTGTTTACTGAGGGGTGGGGCTGTGATCCCACCTGGGTTGTTGTTTGCCCTGGGGCTTCTTAGTGCTTTGGGTGGGGCCAGATTTTCACAAAATGGCCACCTCCAGAGAAAAGCAGGCTGCTGAATATTCCTGAGAGCTTTGCTTTCAATGTCCTTCCCTCACAACAAGCCACCTTCACCCCTGTTTTCCCAGGATGTCTTCCAAGAACTGCAGTCAGATTTGACCCAGATTCCTATGGAGACTTCGCTTTGCCCTGGGACCCAGTGCATGTAAGTCCGTGTGGCCTTTTAAGAAGGGGGTCTCCGTTTCCCCCAGTCCCATGGATCTCCTGCGCACAAGCCCCACTGGCCTTCAATGCCAGATGCTCCAGGGGCTCTTTCTCCCATTGCCAGATCCCCACACATGAGAGTTTGATGTGGGGCTTAGAACTCTCACTCCTGTAGGTGAGTCTCTGTGAGCCAGTTAGTTTCCAGTCTATGGGGCTTCCCACCCGGGAAGTCTGGGGTTGTTTATATCATGAAATCTCCCCTTCTACCTCTTGATGTGTCCTCCTCTTTTTCTTCTGGAGTAGGATATCTTTTTAAAGGTTTCTGGTCCATTTGGGTGAAGAATGCTCAGTCTTTAGTTGTGAATTTTGTTGTTTTTAGGAGAGAAGTTGAGCTCCAGTCCTTCTATTCTGTCATCTTCAGTATCTCCCCTAACAATATTTTAGGGGAGCATTTATTTCTAAATCTACCTGTTTCAGTTCAAGTCACCATTAATTTTCTTCCTGGCCTTTGAAGCAAAATTCCAGTCTTGCCATTTTCCACTCTTCCTTCCCAGCCTTCTTTCAATCCCATCTATTTTCTCTACTGCTCTCATTTATTTTGTTAAACATTTAATTGACCTCTAGTTCCCTATTTATAAAGAAACAAGTAAAATTTTTAAAACAAACAGAAACAAAACTTTTGCGTTTTCCCTTTGCCCAAAGGGGAAATGTCAAACTCCTTAAAATCATGTTTATTTAGCAGATTTGAATTGAGCATCTATGATGCCAGGGACTGGTCTAGGTGCTTATGACACCTCAATAAACAAGAGAGACAAAAATGCCTAAAAGTCATGGTCTTCATTAAGCTTACATTCTTGGGGAGGGAGACAGACAATCAGCAGTCAACAAACCAATGAATTGTGTGCAACCGTAGAAGGTGATAAGTCTTAGAAGGACAGGACAGCAAAAGGGACAGAAGTTCAGAAGTGGAATAGGTTGGAATTAAATATGAATATGTACGTACATATATGTAGTTATATATACATGTGTGCAATTATATGTATGAAAGATTTCAACAAATGTCCTTGCCATTTTTGCTTTTGAAGATCTTTCACGATTTCTTCACCTCCCACTGTCTCTCAAAAGTAGACTTAGCTTCTCTTAACTCTCTTTACCTCTGCCTTGCTAACATTTTTAAGGTTCCTCAAACACTGTGCTCACCTGTGCTTTTGCAAATGCTCTCCCCATTTTTTCTATAAACTTCTCAAGTCAACTTCTGGCCAACCACTCACATACAAAATTTTCATTCTGGTACCCTTTCCTCCTTGTTGGAATGCTCCTCAATTTCCTCTCAGGAGCCTCCACTGACTATGTCTGGGACCCAGGGCACTGTGCAAATACTTCTCTTAGGGCACCTTCACACTATGCTGTGATTTACCTTTCCTGACTGTCCCTTTCAGTACGTTAAATATTTTGAACTTAATAATAATGTTTTATTGTTTTTTACACCATCTGCATTTCTCTATCAAACACATGGTGCAAGGTTATTTGATAATATTTGTGCAAAATGAGCATTAGCATTTCACAATGTTGAACTCTTTTTTCCCAACTCCTCCTTTTTTTTTTTTGTTTTAAAGTTTGATTGACAAATAGTTTTTTTAAGGTTTTATTGACTATAGTTGATTTATAATGTTGTGAAAACTTCTGCAGTACAACAAAGTGATTCAGTTATATAAATACACACATCTGTTCTTTTTCAGATTCTTTTCCCATTCCTTACGCCTTTCTTTACTCTCTAAAGGGGAAGCCAGCTTTTCCTATCTCTCTGTGCTTCACTCCACTGTTTTAAGGAAAAAGAACACTTTGACCCCAAACAACCTGATCAGAACAGACCTCATGATGATGAGAAAAAGAAAATTGCCTCTCTGGGCATTTCAATTTTTGACTTATTTTCTTAAAAACAGGAAAGCTATCTCATATAAATCTGAGTGCCTCAATAATCCAGCCACAGTGCTTGGAACAATGGGGGGAAAGGGGTCCAACCACAGTGCTTGGAACAATGGGGGGAAAGGGGTCCAACCACAGTGCTTGGAACAATGGGGGGAAAGGGGTCCAACCACAGTGCTTGGAACAATGAGGGGGGAAGGGTCCAAGTACTATTAATAACTTTCTTTGATAAAGTCACACATTGACAGTAAAGGAGATGATACAGATCATGCAAAAATGCCAGACTATTCTGGGAAACGTCCCTTTTGCATAAACAAATGAACCTGATCAGGGTTCCATAATCTCTACAAAAAAATCCAATAGGTGCTGTAGAGGGGATTTCTGCACTGGGAGGGGTAGGACATTTGCCTTCCAGTGTCTCTTCTGACTCTTGGCATCTATGATCCCATGACAGAACAAAATGGCTTCGTCACCTGGATTTTCATTGCCCCAGGAATCTCATTTGAAGGCTCTGAAGGTGGCAGAGAGGAGATACATGGCCCCAGGGAGGAATAGCGGCGTGATGACCGGTTTCATCCTTTCGGGATTTTCAGAGCATCCAGAGCTGAAGATTGTTCTCTTTGTATTGTTTCTGGGGATCTTCTTCACAGCCCTGGCTTGGACCCCGGCCCTTATTATCCTGACCAGCATGGAGTCGCACCTCCACTCCCCCAAGTATTTCTTCCTTGGTAACCTGTCCTTTGTCCACATTTCCTATGCCTCTTCCATAGTTCCCAAGACGCTCTGTGACTTCGTCAAGGAGCAGAAGACAGTCTCTTGTGTGGGCTGTGCTTCTCAGTTTTTCTTCTTCAGTGGAATGGGAGGCAGTGTTGTCTCCTGGCAACTATGGCATAAGACCAATACGCTCCAACCCTCTGCTCTACACAGCCCTCATGGGCCCCACCCTCCTACCCTGGAGGATTCCTCACTGGACTGGTCCAAACTGGCTCTATATTCTGGCTCCACTTCTGTGGGCCCACGAGTCATTAACCACTTCTTCTGCGACCTGCCACCCTTGCTGGTCTTGTCTTGTTCTAATACCTTCCTCAGCCAGGTAGTGAACGTCCTTGTTGTGTGTGCAGCTGGTGGGACATCAGCTCTTCTGGTCCTGGTTTCCTATGGCTACATCATTGCTGCTGTCATGAAGATCCCTTCAACCCAAGGGCGAACAAAGACTTTCAAAACCTGCGCCTCTCATCTGAGCGCAGTGATTCTCTTCTATGGTTTGGGTCTCTTCTCATATCTCGCTCTAGTGCTGGCTCCTCACTGGACCAAGATAAGGTGCTGTCTATGTTCTACAGAGCTGTGACTCCCATGCTGAACCCCATCATATATAGTCTGAGAAACAAGGAGATAAAAGATGCATTGAAAAAAACTCAAGGAGAGAAAGTAGAAATGTCTCCTCTGTGTCTTATAGTTCCTTGAGTTAAAAGAAATCTTAAGTTTTGCTATATGTAAATTGGCATAATAATAAACAGCTCGCTTGTTATTAGTAATATAAGAATCTGAGTAATAACTTAAAGAAGATATTTCACATAAGATCCTCAACCTACATAATTACTGCACAATTAGGCTTAACAAAGGTTGGTTTTCTTCCTTTTACTTTTCTTGTCATAGACTGGAAGGGTTTCATTTTGATCATTTGTAAAATAAAATGAATGTGCTTTTCCATGGCATTCTTAGCTTTATGGCCTCAGGTGCTATGTCCAGGATGCCTTAGAGCTAGCTGGGGCATGGCCCCAGGGCCATGAGCATTCCTGAGAGACCTCTTTACAAAATACTACTCATACCAATCCATTCACTATTTGGGACAAATTTCTTGTTTCCCTTGCCTTGGATGCCTACCTAAACAAACATTGATACTGACCAGGAAGTTGACTCTGGATTAGGAACCTGAGACTCCCAGCCGTGTTGGGTTGAGCGATGGTTACTCAGAGTCAACAAAGCAAGAGGGTACCTGTAAACCACATGCAGAAGAGCCAAGAGTCACATCTGTGGGGTCATGGGATCTCCTGTGGCCAGAAATAGAGACTTAAATCAGCAGATCCAAAGTTGTGTAATCACGGTGAGGCAAGAGCAGTGATAAAGGTGAGAAGCCCAAAATAAAAAGAGTGTAAATAGAATTTTCATGGCTGAAACTGCCTAGTGACTAGGTAGGACCTGATTGAAAGAACTAGTTCAAGGAAGGGAGGCATCCTCTGGCAGTTCTGGTTTTATACCTGTTCCCTATACTGGTTCTCACTCTTGGTCATGCGCAGATATTTGACTTACTCTCTGTTCTCTCCTTGTCTTCAGTTTACTTTCACTTCATGTGCTAGAGTTTGTGTCATTCCCACCAACTCTCTGGAATTTGACTTCAGTCTGTTACATGACTCTGATACCCCTGCTTTCATTTTCACGTATTATCTCCACAACACAATCTGAGGTAGGACAACCAAGTCAGTGAATTTACTGCAGAACTGAATGTGGATTTTATGTTGTCTTTGATCCAATTTTACAAGATGGTTCTTGAGCAAAGGACAAACATTTATGAAGTCTTGCTTCTTTATTTTATTTTATTTTTATTAAAGTTTAGTTGATTTACAGTGTTGTGTCAATTTCTGCTGTACAGCATAGTCATACGTATATATATACATTCTTTTTCTCATACTATCTTCCATCATTCACAAGCCAAGACAGAAACCGATTAACATCCATTGAGGATTCGGGTTTGATCTCTGGCCTCGCTCAGTTGGTTAAAAAACCAGCATTTCCATGAGCTGTGGTGAAGATCCCACATTGCTGTGGCTGTGGTATAGGCTGGCAGCTACAGCTCCAAGTCGACCCTTAGCCTGGGAACCTCCATATGCTGTGGGTATGGCTCCAAAAAGACAAAAAGACAAAAAAAAAAAAAAAAAAGCAAAGACATGGAAGCAACCTAAATGCCCATTGAGATGAATGGATTACAAAGATGTGGTACATATGGGATACTACTCAGCCAAAACAAGAATGAAATAATGATATTCACAGCAAGGTGAATGCAACTAGAAATTCTCATACTAAGTGAAGTAAGTCAGAAAGAGAAAGACAAACACCATAGGATATCACTTATATGTGATCTACAAGATGGCACAATGAACCTATCTACAAAACAGAAACAGACTCGCACACATAGAGAACAGACTTGTGGTTGCCAAGAGGGTGGGGAGAGAGGGAGTGGTATGGCCTGAGAGTTTGGGGTTGATAGATGCAAACTATTATCTTTAGAATAGATAAGCAATGAGGTTCTGCTCTACAACACAGGGAGCTATATCCAATCTGTTGGGATAGAACTTGATGGAAGATAGTATGAAATCCTACTTCTTTAATGGTTGTATATATAAATCACGGTGCATAGTGACAGTCATCCTTAAGTTGCATCAACTTTGGCTGTAATTCTTCTGCCTCAATCCTTCTTTCAATTTATGCTGGTATTTGATCCATCCTCTGACTATTTGGATTATTGGCAGTTTATGCATAGGAGGGGCTGTGATATGAAGTTCCTTTGTGAAGACTTCCTTGGACCTTGACTCCTCCAAATTAAGTTAAGTGCTACTACAATATATTCCCATAGCATTCTCTGTTTCATCTATTAACTCCTATGAGATGTACTATTTTTTTCTTGTTTGGTTCTCTGTCTTCTCCTCAAGTTGTTAACGTCTTTGTCTCAATTACTCTCTACTATTGCCCCAGAGCTTAGAACATGACTGGGATAAACTGTGTGTTAATAAATATTTGTTTAATAAATGAATAAATAAATCCAAATTCACTTGGCAGATGATTCAGACACTTTTATGCCAAAATGAAGGAATTAGCACTTATGCATTTATTATATACCAGGCATTGTTCTCAGTAGGTTTTTAAAATCATATTTCCATTATAATATATGCACAGATTTCTTATTTCAAAAAAATTAAAACACTATAGGTAAGGGAATGTTTCTTTTAAACCATAACCATGCATTCCCTGAGAGGTAATTACTGTTTATGTTGTCATGTAAATTTATATTTTTTCTGCTTATTAATATTCTTTTATGTACCAATCAAAAATATGTAATATTGCTTTATGTGTCTCTGTGTGTGCTTATATCAATCAAATCATATTGAATGATTATTCTATACCTGGATTTTAAAAAATTCAATCATTATTTCCTGGGATTTTTCCCATGTTCTACATGTAAATCTACCTCAATCTTGTTATTGTTTCATAGAATTCATATGTCAAAATTTATGTACCTGTTCTTCCCTATTGGACATTTAGGTAGTTTCCAGTTTTCGCTAGCTTTCTACAGTGTTGCAATATGCATATTTGTACATACTCTTCCCACTAATATGTACCTGTTATAGTAGAAACTGAGAAGTTGCATTGCTACTTATAGGGAATGTATATCTTAAAATTTTAACAGACACTACCAGCTTCTCTCTAGAGCAGCTACCAATGGCCTTTCCTGTCAGAGATGTAACAGGGCACCTATTTTCTCATACCCTAGATGAAGGATGATACTATTAAACTGATTTTTCTCCTTCCTAATATCTCTTTAAATGTATTCTTTTCATCCTTGAAATGACCCTGTTAGGATCATTTATTGTCTTCAACTATATAGTACAGAAAGTCTCTATGTACACAATTTTTTTTTTTAGCTCTCACAACCACATTATGTAATAAGGGATTTAATCATCTTTATCTAAGAGAAGAAGTACAGAAGGCTCAGGAAGAAGGTTATGCAATGTACGCAAAGGCACACACTGACAAGCTAAGGAGATCCTAAGTGCATGTCTACATAACATCAAGGCCATTAATTGAAAATATACTTTCTCACATGCATGCTTGGCATCATCTAGAGATGAAGAAGAAAATAGTAAAGCAAATTCTGTAAAACAAACAAAAAAACAAACCAACAACCCATAACCACAAAACTGACTAATTTCTCAAGTCAGGCTTGATTTCAGTGTATATGGAGAAAGGAGAACTGACTTACTTCTGTTAAATAGTTGGGGTTAGTTTCAGTAAGATCATCACTTGAGTTATATGCCAGGAGTTCTATACCAGGAGTTTTATTTAAAACACTAATTCAAAAAGCATTATTCAGGAGTTCCCATTGTGGTACAGCAGAAACTAATCTGACTAGTAACCATGAGGTTGCGGGTTTTATCCTTGGCCTCACACAGTGGGTTGAGAATCCAGTGTTGCCGTGAACTTTGGTGTAGGTCACAGACGCAGCTCGGATCTGGTGTTGTTGTAGCTGTGGCTGTGGCCAGCAGCTGTAGCTCCGATTTTACCCCTAGCCTGGGAATCTCCATATGCCCGAGTGAGGCCCTAAAAACAAACAAACAAACAAAAAAGGCTTTATTCAAAAATTGATTTTTTAATGGAACAATTTTATAAATGGTTTTATTCCCACATGGCCACAAAACAAGAAGAAGCCAAAATGTTAAAACAAAGCCAGAATTGAGTTAATAATTAATTACTGTTTCCCAAAGGTAACAATAGCAATGATGCTCCAACCCAGTTTATAGCATCTGTCTCTATATTCAGATAAAGAAATGACCTATAGGCTCTGGGGAAAGAAGACAGACTTGAGTGGCAATGTATCAAGATATTAGGGCTAGGGGGATAATAGAAGGGATGATGCTTCTCCCCCTGGATTAAGCCAGATAAAAAAGTTTGGCAGGCTACATTGTATCAGTACCCACAACAAACTGTTTACACTGGAGGATCTCAGAAGAATTTTAATCTCTAATAGCTACTTTCCTATCAACACTTTTTCTGTATCCATCCTATTAACACGGTGAATTGTGTTACTGAACAGGGAAACACAAACTCTTTCTACATTGATTGCTGAGAAGTTATGAGTAAAATCTGTCATCATCTGTAGAATTTAGGTCCATCTGATGCATACCTTTATTCTTCTTCCTGTCTCCACTCTGCATCGCTACTTTTTTTTTTAACCATTCTTTTCATCTGTTATCATGTATACTTTATATATACATATTGCAGACTGCTTGCACAAACATTTTGGAGCCAAATAGAATGTAAAGATGATCAAAGACTTTGCTTTACCCACCGGGTCGGTGCATTAGAAAGTGAGATCTTTTCGGGTCTTTGGGTGACCTGTATCAATCTGCTTTGCTCAAATCAAATTTATCTCCCTAACCCGTAGTCATCCAAGACTCCCTTTCCATCATTTTTTCCATTCTCTCTCAATGTCTTTCTCTGCTTCTCTCTTCTGTCTCTATCTCTATTGCTCCCTGCCTCTGTGTCTCACTGTGTCTCTGTCTCTCTCCACCTCTGTCTTGGAGGACCACCCTGACCCACTGGTCCAAGTTGAGGCCTTCCTCCATGGTCACCCTGCACTTCCTTTTCACATAATGCATCATTGGTCACTGTCTGTCTTCCCATAGACTATAATCTCCATGGCTGAGCAAGTGATGCCTGACACATAATAGTTGCACAATAAATTTTTGTGAGTACATTAATAATTTGCTGTATCTCAGAACTTTTTCAGCTGTCAGTGACCTCCTAGTAACTAGTCTATTCCATTCCCCTATTTTCACAAATGAAGAATTGAGACTTTGAGTGGTGAAATAATTTGCAAATGAATCACAGCTGGCTAATGAAAGCCCTCCATTCCAGCCCACAGATCGTTCCATGACTACACAACAGCTGGCCGTTGCCATCAACAACATACCCAAAAAGAGGTGAAAGGTTCTATAAGAAAGAATGCAATACGGTATAAAACCTCTTGCTTCACTGTTTGGCTGCTTTGACTTCCTGTTTTCAGAGAAATCTTGCTACTTCAGCTCTGGCTCATGAATTTTATGGCTAGGGAAGGTTTTCTCCTTCTCAGATTGTAATGCCTCAGTTGGAAGAAACTGTAGACACTGCGCAGACTGGCTGTTTTTAAACTGTGTTCCATGAACCCCAGTGATCTGCCTCTTCTAAATTGTGAGGAGGAAACAAATTCATTGGGCTTTGGGGCTCTGGCCCTGGTTCATCAGAGGCAGCTGTTCTTTTATGCTGTTTTATATACCAGTCTCCATGAAAGGTTACATTTGAAAACAAGGCTTCTCGGTAGTTCCTGTTGTGACTCAGTGGGTTAAAGACGCAACATTGTCTCTGGGAGGGTGCAGGTTTGATCCCTGGCCTTACTCAGCAATTTTAAGGATCTAGTATTGCTGTGGTTTCGGTGTAGGCGGCAGCTGCAGCTCTGAACCCTGCCCCTGGAATTGTCATATGCTGCAGGTGCGGCCCTACAAAGAAATGAGGATTCTGCTTCTAAAATCATGTTGATAATCAACAAATTTAAAACAATCCTCTAATTTTGTGAATTAGAATTAGGAAATGAAAGCCCAGAGAGGAGAAGCCGTTTGCAAGAGAACAAAAAGGCTGGGATTCAAACTAGGTTCTCCTGACTCCTGTGTTTTGACCACGCATTTTTCTCTATGCACATACACACACACTCACTCACATAGACACTCACAAACACATACACACACTTACAAACACATACACACCTCACACATTCACACACACTCACACACTCACACAATACACACTTATACACACACACACACACACACACACACACACATGCTATGAAAATGAAGGGGAAGGAGGGATAGAAATGGTTCTTGCAAAATTAGTTTCAGACCTTTCTCCACCCGAGGACCTCAGCTTTCTTCATTTTCCTTTCTCTCCATCTCACTTGTGCTGTAACTAGCTGCTCTCTTTCACTCCCCCCACTCTCAGGAAACATTCTGTTCTGGTCACTTGATGAGAAATCTGTTCTCCATCTTTCTCCAGGGTATGCAGGGACAGGAAAGCAGATCGCACTGGAAGGCTGGCTCTCCCTGTGGAAAGAGAGGCGTCCCCTCTGGAGAAAGCGTCTCAGGCTTTGGTGAAAGTGTTCTTTTACTGGAAGGAAGGCAGTTGACAGCAGAAAAGTCTGTTTTCCAAAGCCCCTGTGCCCCCATATTTGTAGGGCCCCTATTTTGAAATGAAAAAGTCAGCTGTACAAAATAATCATAACAAGAAAGGATTTGGCTGGCTGAGCTCAGCTGTGGGAGATTCGTCCTTTTGCACTCAGACACATTTCTGCAAACATAAAGATTCAAGCTCAAAACCAAGAAGGGAAATCTTTGGGTGTTAGAGAGAACTCAAAATCAGAGCAGTGAGTGCACTGAAGCCTTGTGACTAAGGGACTTTCCAATGCAGACCTCAGACCAGGGTACTGGAGCAGTAAGGGCTCTGGGAGGTCATCCTGGCCACTGGTCCTGTGTGCAGTGTTCAAAGGGGCATTGGGACTGTCTGGGAGCCAAGAAGGGCTGCCTCAGCCACCACCTGCAGGTGAAAAAACCTCCACCCACGCACCTTTGGGAAATAGCTAGGATGCTTGCCTCTTTCTAGAGATGGTAGAATCCTAAGCCTGTGTTTACGCAGATGTGAGGTCTGAGTTCACATTGACGCCAAACTGCTGGGAGTCGTTCGTACAAGTCTGCCTCCTGACGAAGTCCAGGAGACGGAGAACCCCAGACTGCACAGCATGTCTGGGAAAGTGACTGTCCTGCTTCTTCTCTGCCTGCTTATGTTGTTAATAAAAACTGCAAGAGCTGGGAAATTGCTGTCAAATAAAGTTCCCCGAAAAAAGACCCCAGGGAGGGTAAACATCGGGGCTTAGTGTTTACACACAGATTCTCACTACCCCCTTGTTCTATGATTATCATTCACTTCTGAGTTTCCTCCCTTTTTTCTATACAGACCCTAATAGAATGCTTTCATATTTAGACTGTTACTGTTTAACTTGTGGAAAACCCTGGAGACAAGAGAGAGGCTTGAGGCACAGGTCTCTCCATGCTCCAGCAAGTAGCTCTTTTCTTTGCTAGGGACTAGTTGATGAATAGGGTAGATATTGGGCTTTAGTTATAGAAAAACCTGTGCGGTTTGCACCAGGTAATTGTATACAGGTCAGGAAATTACCTACTTTCAGTCAATTGTATATTGCTACGCCAGGCCTGCTGGCCCAACCCTAAGAAGTGTTAATGCTGTGGTTTCTAGTTTTATAAGAATCAAAATAACCTGTGATATATACGATTAACCTTTACTCATAGAATATAGTTTTGTTTTAAGTTTTAGACACATAGAAATATTTTTAATTATAAAGTTAATGTTTGTGCTTTTGCTACCCACAAAGTTAGATCATGAACATGAATACATTTAATTCTGAAAAGTCAAGTGGAAAGTACAAAAAAGAGCATTGTTTGTGTCCCCAAATGTACCTGGTCATGTGCCGGGTCATAAGGTAACTTTTGACAGAGTGGAAAGTTAAAAAATATCACCAGATGTATAACGCATGACGTATGCTAAAGGAAAGTAAAAATTGTATATAAGCATGGTTTATTTAATTAATAAGTGAGCAGTCCAGTGCTCTGAAAAAGAGTCAAAGAGGCTGTCTCCATGTTCTTACACTGACACCGTCCATCCCTGCAGGAACATCCCTGGCTGCTGGAGCTGGACTCTGGCAGCAAACCAAGAAACATGGGTCCAGTATGAGTATAAGGCCTCAGCAGGGACAAAGTTAAAACCACCTTGGAGGGGCAATGGTGCAAAGTGGAGTAAACCAACCTCCTATAGAAAACCCCAGTGGAAAAGTAGGTCAAGAGCCGCAAATGACAAACCACACAGGGAACTAAACCACCAAGAGGAAGTATCAGCAGGAGCAACAAATGGGGGAAGGTGCAGGCCGTGACCTGTCTGAAACAGTCTTTTCAAACTTTTTTGATAAAGCAGTGCCGCCATAGCTCTCAAGTTGAGGCAGGTTGTAAATGATCGCAGATCCACGCATCCCACATCATGCAGATGCTAGAAAGGATCTCAACAAACATTGTTATTTGACACTTGGGGAAACAGAGACTCAGAGAAAGGGAACTGACTTGTTCCCTAGCTTCCAGAGAGGACCAGGAGCAAAAGGGGGCAGAAAGCCCTACTTAGAACCCAGGAAAATCCCCATTCAGGGCTCTGACTCTTATCAGCAAAGGTTTGGTGTTCTAATAACTAGAATTTTTCCATAACTTCCTCTGTCTTCATTTTGCATTATGCTGACCTGTTTTTCTTTCCTATTCTTCCCTTCTGTTCCTTAACCCTTTCCTCAACTGCCAACATGACAGAAATGTTATCAGAATAGGGCAAATAAGTTCTGTGATATTCTTCTTTCCTTCTCAACCTCTGTCCCACCCTTCAATCAAGCCTTGCTTGCACACTGTGTAAGAGGATGAGGGAGAGGGGAGGGAGAGGATGAGGGAGAAGGAATGGGATGAGGACTAAGTGCCTTTAGGTCAGCCTCACTAGATGCAGATACCTGGCAGGGATAGGGACCAAGATGAGGATGGAAAGAGGTATGGGTTCAGTCCTGCGGGATCAGAGCTTTAAACACCAGATCAGATGTAAATAAGGCCTTAGCTCTTGACACATAGGAACAGTCCCTCTGGGCTCTTAAAATTCATGTATTATATAAGACCTAGCTCACACTGCCCCAAATTCACCAAGGGTATAATTATAAGCCAAAAAACCAAATTACATTTTATAATAAGAAATAGAAATAGATGAAGTTGTCTTGTGGTTCAGTGGGTTAAGGAACTGGTGTTGTCTTTGCAGTGGCTTGGGGCAATGCTGTGGCGTGGGTTTGATCCCTGGCCTGATGCAGGTGTGGCCAAAAAAGAATATATATATATGAAATACAAGTAGTGCAAGCTAGGCTCAGAGCAAGGGCTCAAAGATACTGATGTAAATTGAAACCAAAATCCTATAATAATTTTCCTTCAGCTTGGGTATTCATTCCCAGCCACTCAAAGTCTGTTCTATAAGTATTATCAGCTTTACTGACTTTATCCACTTGTTTGTTCATTCAATAGTAACCTGTATTGACTGGGCATTTACCATGTACCAGATAATGCACCAGCCTCAGGTAATACAATGATGAATTGAAAAAAAAAAAAATGTGATCTCTTCCCATAAGGAGTTTACTCTTTACTAGAGGAGAGAGTCAAACAAAAGTCCACTAAAACAGACAGTGATAAATGCAAGAGAGGCTGTGGGGCACCTAAGAGGGACATTACAATATTGATTAATGCTCTAATTCATGTTTCATTGCCAGGTACAATCCCAGGGCAGCAAATATAAGGGGAAAAGGGAGATGAGACAACGAAGGAGACAAAGCAAGTCTAAGAGGGTATATTCCTGAGCTGATCACAGCTTAAGGAAAGACACACAGTTGTTTAGTCATGCAAATGAATTCAGACCGAGCACACGAAATCACCAGTCATCAAAGCAGTCCACTGATAGCACAGGGTACTGTACTCAATATCACCCAATGTTTTTTAATAACTTAAAAAGAAAAGAATCTGAAAAATGCATATGTAAATTTGAATCACGGAGTTCCCATCATGGCTCAGTGGTTAACAAACCCAACTAGCATCCATGAGAACATGGGGTCAATCCCTGGCCTCACTCAGTGGGTTAAGGATCTGGTGTTGCCGTGAGCTGTAGTGTAGGTTGAAGATGCAGCTCAGATCCCACATTGCTGTGGCTCTGGCATAGGCCAGTGGCTACAGCTCCAATTTGGCCCCTAGTCTGGGAACCTCCATATGCCACTGGTATGGCCCTAAAAGACAAAAAGTCAAAACAAAACAAAAAAACTGAATCACTGTGCTGGCCATCTGAAATTAACGTGATATTAAAAATCAACTATACTTCAATACAATAAAATAAAAACCACAACCAACAACAACAACAAAAAAAAAACAGTTTACTGGAGGGAGAAAGGAAAATCAAATTATTTGCCAGATTCCTCCTATCTCTCAATGTTTGCCGGCATGTGGAATTAAGCCCTCTGTATTTCTGGGTATTCTTTGACCAACTACTCGAGACACCATATTCCATATCTGGTGGCCCCACGCTTCATCTGAGCTCAAAGGTGAGGAAGAAACCAAAGTCGCTTTGGGTCCAGTAGGGTTTAGGATCTCCAGATACAATCTAGGATGCTGAGTTCATTTTGAATTTTAGATAAACAATGAATATATTCTCAACATAAGTTTGCCCCCAAATATTGCATGTGGCATACTTATACTAAAAATATTATTTGTCTGAAATTTAAGCCTAATTGGGCATCCCACATTTGCATTCCCTAAATCTAGCAACCCTCTCTTGTTGGACTTGACTACAGGAGCTATGGAGCAGGTGGAGCAGGTGGAGACAATGCCAGAGCCTGGACATCCTCTTGGGAAAAATCAAGTAGTCTTGGAGGTGAGGGGTTGGAGGATCACAGGGGAAGTAGCCAAGGACTTGGGAGGCTGATGCAGCTGAAGAAATCTAGGGAGGCACATAAATTTGTCTGATATAACCTAGGCCTGTGGATCCAAAGGAGGCATTTAGGAAAAATCATACTTAAATGTGAATTAAGCTGAAATGTGAAGGACAAATAAGAACTAGCCTGGAGAATCTGGGGATTAACTCAATCTGAATAAACGCCACACACTGCTCAGCACCTAGACAGAGGACTTCAGGTATGTGTAACTGCCTTTAGCTGTATGTTTGCCTGCATCTCCAAAGGTGATCTTCCGTTTGAGTTTGCCTCTGCAACACCAAACAAATGTACATTGTCAAAATTTTTTATATATTTACAATCCTCATTCCTTTCTGCCCCACCCCCTGGTAAGCACTCTTCTACTCTCTGTCTTTACGCATTAGCTGCTTCTAGGTACCTCGTGTAACTGGAACCATATAATGTTTGTCCATTTGCACCTGTCTTGACAGGTCTCAGAATGCTGGCATAAAATAATTTCTGGTATGTGGGTTCTTGTCAGCTCCAAATATAAACTAAATACCCTTCCTTAATGGGATGTCTTGTCCTTTGGCCCCTGTCACCTGGACTTGTAGCTCTCGACTACTCTTTTTGAATCTCATGAATACATGTGTTCTAAGATTGCATTTGTCCATTTATTCAGTTAATCTTTTCAACAAATATTTATTGGCTACCTGGTGGGTGCCAGATGATCTTCTAGGAAAGGCTGGTGTTCATGGGAATAAGTCGTGGGGATATTGAAATATTTTCTTCTTATAAATATATGTGCTTCTCCAAGCTCACCAAGTACCCTATCCACTCCAGCCTCTGCCCTGGAACCCCCTGAAATTCCTCCTGTTCCACCAATGATGAGGCCCAGAAGGAGATCTCTGGGACCCTCGTCCAATGGTTTTATAGATTCTTAGGAGTCATTAAAAAAGATAAACAGTCACACCCTCCAGGCTAGTGGGCATCTAAGCCAACCACCTTCTCTTGCTTGCATCTGGTGTATAGCCTCACTGTCAAGATGGCCACAGCACGGAAGTATGATCTCAGCCAGTGGAGGGGCATACAGACAATCTGGGCTCAGCAGAAGCAACAGTTTTCTAAGAATCAGAACTGTCCATAGGCAGTAGGTAAGTAGACACCTTGCCCCGGAGACATCTAAGCAGAGGCTGGATGACCATTTGGTAAGACTGCGTTGGATGAGGCTCAAGCATTGGCTGAGAGGAAGTGTCCTTTCCAATCATGGGATTCCATAATGCTATGATTCTAAATTGGATGACAGTAAACTGCAGACCCCAAGCAAAATCCAGCCCCTCCTTGTATTTTGCAAAGATTTATTGGAACCCAGTCATGCCCATGCATCTACATATCATCTCCTTTGTTCTACAATGGCAGATTTAAGTAGACATCACAGAGACCATCTGGTTGCAAAGCCTAAAAAAAATACTAGCTGGTCATTTACAGAAAAAGTTTGTTAATACCACCCTAAGAGACTCCTGGGATGAATTCTTCAGTAAATCATTTCTGATTTATTTGTGTCATTAATCCAGATGATAAGGCTACTAAGTTGTTTTCCTTAAATACATGCATGACTTTGCTCAGGATATTATTTTAAAAAATATTCCAAGTCAGTACAACTTCCTGTGCTGCTAAGTGGATGATGGGAAAAAAGTCAAGCTCCTTAGATGCTCTAATATGGCCTTTCTCCAATTCCCCTTCTACAAGGATTGAACTACAGGGTCAGCCTGAAGCCTGCAGCAACAGGTTTAGCAAAGTTGGAAGCTGATGTACATTGAGCTCCTGCTTGGATCATACAGAGCTTTACATGGATGGTTTCTGTCAATCCTCTTAGAAATTTCATCTGTAGCAGAGAGATGTTTCACAGTTGAGGAGACGGAGGCTTAGGGAGACTCCAGAACTTGCTCGAGGTCATATATGGAGCCAGGATGTTACCTATATTTCAACTCTGAAAGCTCTATTTCACATCTATGTACATTGGATCAGTTGTTGAGGTTGTTGCTAAAAAATTAATCAGTCAATTTAAGAAAGAAATGGAAAACTCTATTTGAGCCAAATTTGAGGATTATAATCCAGGAAGAGCATCTTAGAAAGCTCTGAGAACTGTTCACACGTTAGAAGTCAAGGCACAGGTATGTAAGTTTTTGTGACAGAGGGCTGTGCATCAAATGATGTATTGATGGTTTACATAATCCAGATCTGAGCATTATCAGGGTGGATCACGTGACCCCTTACAAGATCAAGAAGGAGAGTTATCTTTTAAGGAGCTGTCTTGTTAATGCTAGGAGAATGTTGCTCTTTATGGTTGAGTAGGTACACCTGCCAATGGGGGAGTTCTGGTCAATGCATAATGCAGATACACAATGGGCAGTGAGGGGAGAGAGCAGGTCAAAGACCAGAGAAGAATTTTTATGTTTACATTTTTCTTGTCTTGCTATAAAATATGAATTTTACTTCACAAGATACTTCGAGTGACTAAACAAAGCAGAACAAAGCCAAGAAACTGAATGGACTCACAAGCCAGCCCATGATCTTATTCTCATATGTAGATCACCAAAAAAAGTCACAAAAACAATAGCATATTTAAAGGAGCTCTCAATTCTGCATCGTTCCCTGACAGAAGAACCACCTCCCATAACTCACTTGTTTTCATGGTTATTTCATGTAGAAAGAAAAATGGTGGTGTTTTTTCTTTGCCCCTACTCAAGTCCATCTGAAGATCCTACTATGAAAGAGTGAAAGATTGAATGCTAGATTGGTTTTGTGTTACAAGTATAGAAATATGCTCTCTACCAGCGGTTAACCCAGAGAGGTCAGATGCCACCCAGTCACTTATTTTACTCAAATTTTCCTCAAAGGGGAAGTTACACGACAGGAAGGACCCGGGAACTAAGGCAAGAGGACCTGAAAGAATTTCCACTGTGCTCACAGTTCTATTGAGGGCAAAGCTCTCTGTTTAGTTGTTTTCTGCTGAAGGAGAATTCAAGAGCCACTCTTTATATTAGACTGGTGTCATTAGGAAACCTGAAAGCAGATGCAGAAGGGGAAGTGGTCCTAACGGCTCAATCCAGTGGAGTTTAACTCGGAGAGTAGAAGAAAAGGAAGCAGTGGTCCAAGAGCTCACCCTGCATCAAATAGACTCTTAAAAAAGTATAAAGTTTTGACTTTGGCTACTCCAAAAATGTATACTGACAATGGGTCCCTGACAAAAGATGCTCAATAAACATTTATTTAAGGGGTGGATGAACTGTGCTGAGAATGATCCTGAGGCAGTCCCAGAGCTCAGTGGAAAAGAATGGAGTGATTGATTAGTGATGTCTTCCATGGCATGGACCGGGGGTGGTACAGCCTAAAAATGACATCTTTGCCGCATCAAGTTCCTTCTTCAGTAGAGTGGAAGTATCACCTTAAATCACAGACTTGCATCCTCTAAACCTAAATATGGAAACAGCAAAGGGGAAAAAAAAGGAGCAGAAAGGGAAAGTTGATGAGGAGAAAAAGAATTAGAAAAAAATGTGAGGGACAAATGCTAATAGAGGAAAGAAATGAGATGGCCAAGTCTGCCAACGTCTGGCCTGTTTAGTGGGAATATGTAGAATTTCCCATGGGCCATCTGCTGTTACCCGCAAGATGGAAAGGAATCAAGAAGCCACTGTGTTCTGATTTTTGGGATCAGGATACAGAGAGTCCTGATGGGAAGGACAGTTTCTGAAGGGAAGGGGCTGACAAAGCAATTCCAAGAACATCAGGTGAGCAATCAACTCTTTCGAAAAGAAAATCCCATCACGTTGTGACTGATACCTCCTGGATCTTCCAGAATCAAGTTGTTCTAGATTCTTTCAAAGTCATGGGTCTCTCATCCATTTTGGGTTTATGCAACCCTCAGTTTTTAGACTTCCACTAAACCCAGTTTCCCTGATGTCTACTAAAAATAAGGGAGGGGATAAGCCTAGACAGGGGATAAGCAAACACAGCCCAGCGTTCCCCCACCACCCCCATTTCAGAGCGCAGGTGAAATGCAGAAGTAAGGAACTCATGGGCCAGCTCCAAGACCGCAGAGCTGAACCTCAGACATGAATCACGGTTTGGCTCTGCATGAGCTGGTGTCTCAAAGTTGCACGTGCTCAAACTGAGAAAGAAAGCAGGCGTGGGACTTCCCTCTCACATCTTTTTGGAGGAAGTGAAATCACTCTCCTGCCACACAGATGCATAACTTTTGTAGAAAAGTTGCTTTTATCTTTTAAAGACCAAAGTGGAGCTTTTAGATCCAGGCCCTTGAAAGAGGCCATCTGGAGGGTTTATGCGGTTGCTTCTGCAGTTCAGCACAAGAAATAGTGGAAAAAAATTACTGGTGAGCAGAGTAGAGCAGGAAAGGAATGGGTGGCAGGCTCTGGTCAAACTTCTATAGGTCGTTTCCTCCTACCTGACCACTATGAGCAGCAATTCCTGCTGGTGGCATGCAAATTTAATTTGAGCCGAAATTCCCAACATTTGCACTTCCTCTTTTATTGTTTCTCTGTGAACTGAAAAGAGAACTTCCTTGAGCACAGAAAACATAGGCCCTGGCATATGAAAATTCCAGAAATATTTGATTTCTTTTGTTTTTTAAATGTATATTTATTGCTTATTTTTCTGAGTACAAAAATAACAGTTATCTATCCCTGCATTTTAGTAGATTCTCAATAAAAAATTGTCAAAATGAGTAAAAACACGCTCATTACCGAAAACACAACAAACAAAGAAAAAAAGAAAAAAATTAAATAATTCATAACGCCTACCAACTAGATATAATTGCCATCAATGGGCTGGTCCCCTGATTATGTTTGTACATAGCTGAGGTCATCTTGAATGTATATCATGCTTTTGTCACTTAACATTATGGCTGAAGAATCTTCTTTGTTATTAAAATCTTTTGAATATATAATTAGGATGTCTGCCGAATAATTGTCTTATGGATGAGATATAATTTCACTCTTGTTGGCTCTTTTAGCTATTTTCAATTTTTTGCTACGATAAAAATAAAGAGGAAAACTGTTACCGGCGTCCCCCAAAGACAATGGCCAGGTGTTTAGAGATATAGGAACACTTGAATATAGATTTATCTATATTTACTTTGCTTGCATTCTCATTAAATCAGAATGAGGTCTCATCACAATCTATTAAAAAAAAAAGCAAAAAGTAAGAAATTGTCAGTAAGTCTCCGAAACAGTAAGAGTTGTCTGATTCTGATGAACTAGCCCTGAAATAGTTTGAAGGGAAGTATGTGGATATTTCAACAGACTTTTTGGAAATATGCAAGGTATTCAACTCTAATTTTTCTCATTCTAGGATCATTCTACTGAGCTATACACTTATAGCTAAATGATTTACAAATTAACCAGGACATCCTGCATAGAGGCTTGCTTCTCTAGCCAAATATAAAACAGATACTGGTTCATTAATTAATCCCCCTTGAGTGCAAATGAATTCCCCAGAGCATGATAACTGAGGCACGAATAGACCCAGAATATGGTATTTCTGGATTTTCGGAACACCATCAGGGTTTTATGAATAATTAGTGATGCTCTGCCTGTGAAGCTGGGAAACTGGCCTCATTATTTCTGCACACACTTGTCAGCTGCATCAGTGATAATGTGCTATAATACAATTCCTTGAAACCTTTTCAGAATGCATACAGGTTGCCTGTGAATTCAAACGTGATCTTTTCAGGCTCAGCACTCCCTCTGGTTCATGGTATGATTTGGGGAACCATGAGGGTGCAATTGAGAGCTTCCGTGAACTCCTATGGATTCCCTGGGTACCACTCAATGTATGAGTTGTCCCAAAGAGTTGACAGAGCCGGGCTTCAGTTAAGCCTGTTTCTCGATCAATGGCCTAGAAACACTGTTCTAAATCGTGCAGTTTCCTACACTGATTTAGCATTAGCACACAAAAGCAAAGTCATGAAATTTTCTTCTCCTAATGATATAACAAATGAGCTGTTACCTTAGAAAACTTGAGTCATGAAGAGCTACATTCATTTTGATGCACCTATGCTGGTTACACGAACTTAACAATGGAATGAAACAATGAAAGGTATAGGCACCAACTTATTGCCAACCCCTACACACAGGAAAAGGAAACTGGTATTGAAGTCCCAGGAGAGAGGAGGTAGGGAAAATTTGAAATATCAAGAGAGTGAACCAAAAAAAAGCAAAATCCAAGCTTTCTTTCAAAGCCAGAAATCTCACATGGAGTTAAGAGTAAAGCATGGGGTTGTACTTTTTCTAAGTGTCCACTACTGCTGCAGAGTAGCCAGCTTGGGGCTGAAGGAAGTAGGGAACCTCTGGGAAGTTCAGGATTATGGATATGGGGCTGCATTCGCATATGTAGTAGAATACAATGCTCTTCAACACATCGATGGACCTTCGTATTCCAACTCACTCTCATTTCCCCATTTGCGATTAGACTAGCCTAAAGAGGAACCAGTGGCTTTAGAACTGCTGAACTTTTTGTTTCAGCAACGACTTTCTTTCCAAGCAGTTCAGTCTGCACAGAGCTCGCTGGCTGTTGCTGAGGGCTGACGTGACAGGCTGGGGCTGTCTGAGCCATGAACGGCTTCAGGGGTGCCATCCTTATCTGGGCAGTGGCAGTGTGGGCTAAAACGGACACATCTCTGGGAGAGGCAGCTGAGGCTGGATTTCAAAAATGCAAGAATGCCTTAAAACTACCTGTCCTGGAAGTCCTACCAGGAGGTGGCTGGGATAATCTTCGGAATGTGGACATGGGACGGGTGATGGACCTGACGTACACCCACTGCAAGACCACAGAGGATGGACAGTACATTGTCCCTGACGAGATCTTCACCATTCCCCAGAAACAGAGCAACCTGGAGATGAACTCAAAAATCCTTGAGTCCTGGGTCAATTACCAGAGCACCACCTCTTACTCCATCAACATGGAGCTCTCTCTTTTTTCCAAAGTCAATGGCAAGTTCTCACCTGAGTTCCAGAGGATAAAGAGCCTCCAGGTGAAGGATCAAGCTGTGACTACCCAGGTTCAGCTAAGAAACCTGGTCTACACGGTCAAAATCAACCCAGATGCAGAACTAAGCTGGGGGTTTAAAAAGGAGCTCATGGACATCTCTGAACGTCTGGAGAACAACCAGACACGGATGGCCACCTACTTGGCGGAACTCCTGGTCCTCAACTATGGTACCCATGTCATCACCAGTGTGGATGCGGGCGCTACTCTCATTCAGGAGGACCACATCAGATCCTCCTTCCTCCAGAACAGCCAGAGCAGCCACAGTGCTGTGACTTCATCTGCTGGAATCACCTTCCTAAACATCGTGAACTTCAAACTTGAGGAGAGCTACATCTCCCAGAATGACTTCACCAAGAACTACCTCTCCAACCGAACCAACTCCAGGGTGCAAAGCATCGGAGGGCTCCCTTTTTACCCAGGCATCACCCTCCAGGCCTGGCAGCAGGGCATCACCAACCACCTGGTGGCCGTGGACCGTGCTGGCCTGCCTCTGCATTTCTTCATCAACCCCGACAGGCTGCCTGACTTGCCAGGGCCCTTGGTGAAAAAGCTGTCAAAGACGGTGGAGACAGCTGTGAGACGCTATTACACCTTCAACACCTACCCTGGCTGCACAGATCTCAACTCGCCTAACTTCAATTTCCAAGCCAACGTGGATGATGGCTCCTGTGAGGGGAAAATGACCAATTTCTCCTTTGGTGGAGTTTATCAGCAATGCACCCAGCTCTCAGGGAATGAGTTTGTCCAACTCTGCCAAAACTTGGAGCAGAAGAATCCACTCACAGGTGATTTCTCCTGCCCTTCTGGCTACTCCCCCATCCACCTGCTGACCCAGACCCATGAGGAGGGTTACAACCGCCTGGAGTGTTCACAGAAGTGCACTCTCCTCATTTTCTGCAAGACGGTGTGTGAAGATGTGTTCCGGGTGGCCAAGGCTGAGTTTAGGGCTTTTTGGTGTGTGGCCAGTGTCCAAGTGTCAGAAAACTCAGGGCTACTTTTTGGGGGCCTCTTCAGCAGTAAGAGCATCAACCCTTTGACAAACGCACAGTCGTGTCCAGCTGGCTATTTTCCCTTGAGACTTTTTGAGAACCTCAAGATATGTGCCTCGCAGGACTACGAGTTGGGATTCCAGTTTTCAGTCCCTTTTGGCGGGTTCTTTAGCTGTGTGGTCGGGAACCCCCTGGTGGATCCTGCCATATCTGGAGATTTAGGGGCGCCTTCTCTAAAAAAGTGTCCGGGGGGTTTCAGCCAACACCTAGCCCTCATCAGTGATGGGTGCCAAGTATCTTACTGTGTCAAGTCTGGGCTTTTTACAGGAGGGTTTCTACCTCCTGCCAGGCTTCCACCTTACACCCGACCACCCCTCATGAGTCAGGCTGCCACCAACACTGTCATGGTGACAAATACTGAGACTGCCAGCTCCTGGATTAAAGATCCCCAGACGCACCGGTGGAAGCTGGGAGAGCCACTGGAGCTTCGCAGGGCCATGAAGGTCATCCATGGGGATGGCAGTGCCCTGTCTGGAGGAGCAGCAGCTGGGGTCACACTGGGGGTCACCACCGTCCTGGCAGCTGTCATCGCCCTGGCCATCTATGGCACCCGGAAGTACAAGAACAGGGGCTACCAGGCAGTCCAGGATGAGAGGCAGAGTTTGGTTCCAGGTGCTGCAGTGACTGGAGACGCCCTTGACCAAGGGCAGGAGCAGAGTCCAGCCTAGGTCCTCCCTGGAAACAGATGCTCTCATCTCCAGCCAGCCCATCACGTGTGTCTTTCATTTTCCTTTCTTCACGTCTGCCTTCCTAAGTGCAACCAAAAGCAGGTACAACTTTGTGACTTTCTTAGGTCTCTGGGCTAAGAAATGAACAGAGCTACGTGGACCAGGTTGGGGGAAGGGTTGGGTAGTGGTGGTGATTTTTTTTTTTCTTAAGCAAACATCATCCTAGGGCCTAAAGCATGAGGGTGGTGTCTTTTCTCTATGTGCCTCATCAAGTATCTTCACCTGAATGCTTATGTGTATAAAGAAGCAAGGGAGGATGTTAACATTTGAATTCGGAGATGATGCATTTAATCGGAGATCAGCCATGGACTCCAATTCATGAGCTGTAAGACTTCCTTCCATTAAGGGTTACCCTCCCACTATTTTGTGTTTATTTAAAGCTGTCTGGATTTCATGCTCCTAGAGGCGGACAAAGCCCCCAGATGTCCTGGTTGGCTACTGCTTTTCAGCTCTGCAGGCTCCTGTTGATGGCATGTTTCATTTCCTCTGGGTCATCCCCACCACGGCATCTGAACAGAGAGAGGTGCCTGTACCAAGCACACGTTTTCCAACTTCCCCACAATCCAGACTTACGTAGACCAGGCCACCCTTGGACTTCAGGCCAGTGTCACAAAGTCCTCAGGAAATATTTTAAGATATAAACTTCAATTAAAACGTCAAGGGAGAAGAGATAATTGGGAGACGAGGAGTGAATGAAGGAAGGATGAAAGCTGGAAAAGATTCTAGGGCTCATGGGGAACTGGAATTCTTACCCACAGCCAACTCCCTGGTTTCATCCTCTTAACTCGTCAGAAATGGGGCCAAGAAAGGAGCTGTAGGTTTGGATCGATCAAGCATTATCACTGCATGTTCTGTTACCAAGGCGCAATCCCTTACTCTTCCAGGGATGGCCATCCCTCTTCCCATCCCCCATCATAGGCACCCACGCCCCAACACACACGCACACACACATACACACCCCACATTCCAACAAGAAGACTTTTTCTGGGGTAGGAGACAAGGAAAAATACAAGAAGTCAAAGGAAACACATACCTGAGTATCAGCTCCTCCCTAAGACATAAAAAGAGCAGAAAACACCGATTATTACCTTGTCTTTATTTTTTTTCCCAGCAGACAGGAGGCTGACATGATCAAAGCAATGTTTTTAAATGAAACAAAAAAGGCATCCAACGTCATTTGTGGTCCATTTATTACAGTGCCAGGCTGACTTTCCTGGGCCATCTAGAAGGATGCATGATTGTTCCTTGACATATGAGGCTTTGACCAATTTAAGTAACAGTCTCACCTAATTGTAATTATTAGGGTGAGCCTATTAGTGTTCTTCCTCAATTTTTTTTTAAGTTACATATTTCTTGGTGTTCCCTTGTGGGATCTGGCATTGTGACTGCACAGCTTGGGTTACTGCTGTGGCAGGGGTTCGACCCCTGGCCCAGGAACTTCCATATGCCATAGGCACGGCCAAAGAAGTTATACATTTATTCACTAAGTCAAATGTCATCAGTGAGTCATCTTTAATGAAGGAGAATTTGTCCTTTCCTCATTAAATATTTGAGATCAAAAATGTTATACCAGGTCCTCCTTCAGAGGAGCTTGAAGGGTGCCAGCCTGTGAGAATTTGGGAGAGGATTATCTGCCACTCTGATACAGAGAAGTGAGTCACAGAACTGGAGCCCTGCCTTCAGCTAGGGACTCTGGTCTTTACCTCCTCTACCCCTGCTTCTGAAGCATTAAAAAGCTCTCCTAAACTTCTGGGCGTTCTGTGGGTATGTTTCAGCCAGGCTAACCCCTTTCCTGCCAATACAGACTTCTCCATGAATTCTCTGAAGGTTACTGAGTCAGAGAGACAAAGTACAGCCAGAGGCTCCCAGCCTTTTAATGCACTAACTGCCAACCAAAGGTTCTTCACAAACTTACATTTCTAAACAATGCTGCACATGAATATGCATTAAAACCTGTCCTCAAAGAACATTGTCCGACTGTTCATCCACAGAAAATCAGAACATGGGGGTCTGTGGTTTACATTCATCAAGTCACTTTACAAAGTCAGAACCCGGGTGGGGGGTTCTCAGGCTCTGCTTTTCCAGTCCTGTTTTCCTCACTGGCCAGCTTAGGGGGCCGTCTGTGGAAAGACGAACCCAGGCTTTCAAGGAACACTACACTCTATGGGCTGTCAGAAATAGAGACACATGTGGGTGACAGAGGTGGCTGTGCAATGGCATTTTATTTTTGTGTTCTCATTGGTATCGGGAGAATCAATACTAAACTTGTATTTGAAAAACCACCAACTGTAAACAATTTGAACATACACGATGTTGTAGTTGGGTGAAGGGAACTTTAAGAAGCAAACGTTCGTGGAGTTTAAGAGGTCCTTCCCCACAGTTTCACTTTCTCACTTCCCCTCGTGATCTGTGTCTGCAGAGGAACAAGAAGTCAAGCCTGGGTTATTTGGCCAAGGATGTGGGTAGGAGAGCTGTGAAAAAAATTAGAAAAGGACTCCCCCATTCAGTGGAAGGGCTTGCAGTTGCTGACAGACCCGGGGAGGTACCCCAAATACCTCACACGTAGGTGCTCTGGTCTGCAGAAAGCAGATGGAAAAAAAAACCAAAACGGCAATTTGTGGTTGTTCACTTGCCATTTATTGTTCTGCACATACACGTCATGAGCACCAGGTGGCGATGTCCTCTCACAGAGCAACACCAAGGACTTCACACCAGTTACAAGGATTTATAATAGGACCTTCGCCTGCCCTCTCCCGACCCCTCCCCCCTCCCCATCAATGCCAGTGACCACAGGCAAGAGGACAGGGCCCTTTCTTGTACCACACGGGACCTTTCCCCAATCCTCTCATGCCCACAACAGTGCAATACCAGGACCAGTACTTTTGACTGAATATAAAACCACAGAGAAGTCCAAGCTTTACAAAAGGGGGAGAGGGGGATGAAAACACAAAGGCACACGCAAATACATGTACACGATTCATCTTTTAAGGGATGAGCATATAACAAGGTTTGTCTCCAATCCCATGTGTCCTCCCTGGAGACTCAGGAAGGGAGAAACTAGGCTGCTGGTGCTAAGACGATGAAAGGAAAGGCATGGAATTCCCTGCACCTGCATGGGGCAGGGAACACAGCAGGGCTTCCAGTGGGAGAACCTCCCGAGTCAAAGTGATGGATACACAGGGCCTCTGCTGGCGGGGTTCTCACGGAACCCGAGACTGTACCTTTCCAGATTGGCACGGGACAGGGCAAAGGGATGCCCCCACCCCCTTGCCTGGCACAGTGTTAGAAAGGAAATGCAAAGATTCCTTCTGCCCAGAATGTCCCACAAGAGCAGCATGAGGATGAGGTAGCCCCTGCTGGGCATCCTCGGAGAGGAAGAGACGTGGGGCACAGACACCGTCAGCATCCTGGGGGGGAAGGCTTAAGGTGAGAAGACGACTCTGAAAGTGGTATTGCCCCCGGCACACTACCTGCCCCCAGTATCCTCTTCCTTCTGCTCTCAGGAATCCCCTTCCCCACCCACACCTTCTTCCACCCGGGGAAATCATGTTCCCCCACCCAGCTCCAGGGAAATCAGCCTCTCCCACCACCCACTGCT
Source organism: Sus scrofa (assembly GCF_054392235.1). Classification (NCBI taxonomy): domain Eukaryota; kingdom Metazoa; phylum Chordata; class Mammalia; order Artiodactyla; family Suidae; genus Sus; species Sus scrofa. The sequence goes on from NC_139384.1 coordinate 12,305,356, forward strand.
GTTGTCAAAGCATTTTCTTTCCCTACCTCCTACCACACAGCTCTCTGCCCACCAACCCTCAATCTGCACTGCCCCCCTCTGACAATGGGTGAGGAGCCCAGTGGGCACTTGACAGGGATGCTGAATGAAGGTGGGGATGGTACCAGGCTCATAATGAGGCTCATCTCTGGCACAAGGTAGCCTGGCAAAGGGCACGCACGTGACGTTAAACCTGCAGGGATGTCTCTTCCACTGAGTTCAGATGTTTCCTTCCCGACTGTGGCAGGAAACTGCCCCAAGTTCATGGTGTGGTGAACTTGGGACCTATCTCTGGGTCGGCAGGTGAGATAAAAGGACTGGTGGGAGAGACTGGAATTAAAACGACAGGAACAATTCCTCCTGCTGGAGCTCCCTCTGCTGGAGCCAAGTAATGTCCCTACAGCCATCTGGACAAGGAGGAAGGGCTCAACACCAGCCTGCCCCAGGGGCTGGGGGCGGTGGGGACTCAGATGAATCCCCTGGCCACGCTATCGTCAAAATAGCTGCCGGCCTAAGAGCAAGCAGCTCGGAGCCCGCTCTCAAAAGAGCTTGGCTTCCACTTCTCACTTAAGTACCATTTTTGAAGGTTCTTTTGTTTCCATTTTTCTAGCATTGAAAACCTTCCAAATACTATGAAATATATATGCATATATATACGTCAACCCCCCCAAACATGAGGTATATAAATTCAACTTAGTATCCAGAGGAACTTCCCCCAAACACATAGTTCAAAGAACCCACTTTCAAAGGGGGGGTGGGTTTCCCTTCTTGATCCCCATTCTCTCCTCCCCAACACCCAATTCCTTCCTGAATGGGAGCTGAAGGGAATGTTGGGGAGGAGATCAACAGGTCTTGGGACACAACCCAGATGCAGGTGGGACTGCACCCTGATGTCATCCCAACCCTGCTGGGCATGAGCTGGAGTCTCCCTCACGCTCTGGGGCAGCCTGTGATGGAGGAGGGAGATGGGGGGCCCAGCACCACCTCTGGGCTCTGATCAGCAAATGATCAGGGAGGCAGACTGAGGCCTTCAGTGCAAGACTGGATGGAAGCTGGCTCAGAGCCCATCATCTTTTTGTTTTTGTGTTTGACTGCACTGGCGACGTGCAGAAGTTCCCGGGCCAGGGATCGAACTCACACCACAGCATTGACAACACAGGATCCTTAACCCACTGAACCACTAGGGAACCCCCTCAGATTCCCGTCGTGAAAGATTCATACCCAGGGGTCAGTGCAGTCCTCACCTAACACATCTCCCCAAGCACAGTTCTGCCTCCGTCTGGGTCCAAGTTTACTATGGGATGGGTTGACAAAGGGTGAGGCACATCAGGGGACCATGGCCTGCCCGTCCCATCCCCATCAGAACCGGGCTCGGACATCTTGCAAGACAGAGTGTGAGAACATAAGGGGGCACTCTACCAACCTGGCCCAGTGGTGTGTGCACGCACGCACACACACACACACACACACACACACACATGCATGCGCACACACACATATGCACGTACACAGATGGCACAGAGCCCACCCTGGGCTCCACTCACAGTGACTTGATGAAACTCATGGAATCTTCGAGCTGGTCTGGGATGAGCTGGGAAGAAGGCTGTGGGTCCCTGTCCCTGAGGACGGCCAAGATGCTAAGTGGGATGCAGGCTCTGGTCTGATTAGAGAGGGACTGGAGACACCGTGGGGTTGTGCCCCACAGAGGAATCCCGGAGTCCGCCCCTCCACACAAGAGAACCAGGTGCCCTCTGGACAGGCCAAAGGTGTGAGGAGGGAGGGAGGGAGGGCCCAGAGAAGTCAGGACAATGACAAAAGCCGGGTCTGTTCCCGGAAGCCTGTGCCTCCCTGACCCTCTCGGCAAGAAGTGCTTCCTGGCTCTACACCAAGGCATCCATTTCTGATGTCACAGCAGTTCCCGATTCACCCCCTGGCCCCCCTAGTCTTGCACAGTGAGCGCTCCTCACCTCCAGGGGAGGAGAGGAAAGCGAGGACTCCGCTCTCAAAGCGGAAGCAGCAAGAAGCCAATGGAGGCATGACCCTCAGGCTTCACAAGGCCAGGGTATGGGGTGCCCACCCCCTGAGTGTGCTGGCTGTGCCCTTACTGAGGGAGCTGAGGGGGGCTCTGGCCTACCCAGCACCAAAAACGCCGTGGGAACAGACCACGGATGGCGCTCATCCCGCGTCCCTTTGGTGTTGGATGAAGTTTGTGAATGACATCGCTACTCACTCTGGGCTCCCCTCTGGGGCTGGGAGGGATGGGGGTGCAGACAGGACCAGAGGCGGGACGAGGGAGTCGGGAGGGCCCGGCACCCGGCTTTCGCCTTGACTCTCCCCACTTCCTGCTTGGTGGTCCCCATGGTGCCGCCTCCCATGCCCAAGGCCCCTCCAGCTCAGTCCTTCTCCTGGGCGGCACTGTCCTCCGAAATGCCCTGGGCAGCCAGTTCAGCCAGCACATTATCCAGGTAATTGGCATCTGGGTAGCCGTGACCAGTGAGATTAGAGCCAAACTCTGTCTTGTGATGGACCTCATTCCAGATGACGGTATCTGACTCGCCCGTGGTGCTGGAGGTCCCGATGGCAAAGATGAGGCGGCGATCCCAGGCCACAAGCAGCAGCTTCAGGACCTAAGGCAAAAGGCAGGAGATCAGAGGCAGGCAGCCAGCGTGGCTCAAAGGCCATCCCTGGGACAGTAGAGCGTCCTCCCAGGAGTCCTGGCCCTTCCTGCATCGTGATGCCCTAAGCGGCACTGTGAATAGAAAAGGACGTGGAAGTGGAGTCAGGGACCTGCAAGTTAAGTCCTGACTCTGTCACCGTCTAACTATGTGACCCTGAACCAGGCAAATCACCGCTCTGAGCTTTCATTTCCTTATAAAATGGCAATGGTACAAGTTACCTCTAAAGGTCGTGAGCCTCTTAGAGGGCACTCCGGCAAAAGTACTTTTGCCGTAGTGCCTGGCTCCTCTAAACAGATGTTAGGGACCCGTGTCATAGCTGCATGTTAAAAGCGACGATCTAAGAATTCAAGGCACTTCCCACCTGAGGTTTTCTGAGCTGTGTCCTCCACCACCGCCACCACCAAAACATTAATTTACCCACAGCCAAAGGAGCGGACTATTTGTCCGGGGACATGGTGGAAGTGCTTTGACCTCTTTCAGGCTATTTCATATATATTTTTCCCATCTGGCCCTCACGGCCACCCTTTGGGGCAGGTCTGGCAGGTACTATTATCGTCTCTATGTTACGTTATCGTCTCAATTTTATATTATCATCTCTACTTTATAGGTGAGGCTCAGAGAAGTGTCAGAGCTTGCTGAATATTCTTTTTTTTTTTCCTTTTCTTTTTCTTTTTACGGCCACTCCTGCAGCATATGGAAGGTCCCAGGCTAGGAGTTGAATCCGAGCTGCAGCTGCCGGCCCACGCCACAGCCACAGCAATGCCAGATCCAAGCCACATCTGCGACCTATGTCGCAACGCCAGATCCTTAAACCACGGAGCGAGGCCGAGGATTGAACTTGTATCCTCGCAGAGACTATGTCAGGTTCTTAATCTGCGAGGCCACAATGGGAACTCTGCTGCAGAATGTTCTAATTCAGCTACATTAAAAAAAAAAAAAATCTTTGTTGACGAAGACACACATCCGATACCCTGACCAGCATGAAGAAGGCACCTGATAAAAATGCACTGGGTTCAAAACTGAACTGCTATAAACTCGGCGTGGGCTGGAGGTGGGGAATGCTAATAGGAAGAGTAATAAGAATAGATGACATGGAAACTAAGAGCTACCAACTCCTGAGTGTTTACTTACTAAGGGCCAGGGACTGGCTCTTGTAATGGTCACTGAGTAAGACAGTGTGCTCAGTACCCCTTCTCTGCAGAAAAGGAAACAGGCTCAGAAGACAAAAGACTTGCCTTGGTCATACAACTAGTACGTGCTGGGAGAGGGGGTGTCTTGACTTCAGGACTGCCTCCTTTGGCAGTCCCTGGTCTCAGTCATTCCTCTGTTGACCCTCAGGTGGCCATCAGTATAGATTTCATATAGGAGGCTCCTTCTGACCTGAGTCTCAGAGATAGGGGAGCATTCGAGGTATAGTAATAGAGAAGGACGTATAGACATCATAAATACATATCATCCTGGGAGTGGCCGTAAAAAGTTAAAATTGCCGCCATCACATTGGGCTTTTTGTTTGTTTTTGTTTTTATTTTTTTGCCGATGCAGAAGTTCCAGGGCCAGGGATTCAACCCACATCACAGCAATGATCCAAGCCATAGCAGAGGAAAGGCCAGATCCCAAATCTGCTGAGCCATCAGGGAACTCCACTTTTTTTTTTTTTTTTTTCCCTTCCCCTCTGGGTATTTTACAAATGCTACCTGCATTTAATTCTTCAAATTCCTGCCCACACAGAAATGATCAGCACTCTTTGATAGATTAGGACACTGAGACTTATCTAAACTGTTATGTCAGTTCCCACATCTGGTAAATAGCAGAAGCAGGATTTGAACTCAGGTTGGTCTGGCTCCAAAGCCCACGCTCTTATTATCTTGCTCTGCAAAGGAGCCCACGGCTAGGGTCTGGGAACTGCAGACGTGAAGGATGTGGGTGAAGAATCAGTAGAGGGACCACTCAGACCCACGCTGTAGTAGGTCCTGGACAACAAGCTGAGAAGATTGTCAAGAAGGAAGGGAAAGCTGTTCTAACAATTTTATGTTGTTTTCTCTCACTTTATTTCTTTTCAGTGGAGGCGCCTAATGGTAGAAACAGGGTTTGAGGATGACTATTCCAGTGACACATAACCAGATTGGCAGTGGCAGGATGAGAAAAAGATTCCAGTGGTTTAGCGGACAGTGCAGGGAGGGACATGGTGGTCTAGAGCCAGAGTCCAAGACGGTTCCTGTGTCCAGTTTGGGTCTCCGGAGTTATGGGCACATCATTAACATAAAGAAGAAGGCCAGGCAGATGAGCCACCTGGGCAAGAAGATTCCAGTTTTCACAGCAGGACTTGATGGCCAAGATGTTTAGCCAGCAGTTGGGACTGTGGATCCAGGGCTTAGGTGTAGGAACCTGGTCGTTCAGGGCAACCAGGTATCAGGACTGGCCTTGAGACCTTCTCTGGGGACATTGCACTGGGCACTTCTTCAGGATGTGATTGATTTTCTTATTGTTCCAGACTGTTTCCTGCCCCGTGACAGACTAGAGCCACATCTTTTTCCATGAGACCTAAGGGGCCTCCCTGTAGGTGGTGCATCAGCTCCTGGCCTGGCTTGCCCTTGATTTTCTGGGACCTAGGAAAGGTGAGCAGAAGTGACATGTGTCTAGGAGCAGCTTTAATGGGACTGTACAACACTTCTGCTTGGACTCTCTCTTGGTCCTCTGCCCCGTTCCATGGGGCGAGGATGGACCACAGAAGGGCTGCTTCTTCAACCTGGATCACAGAATAGGAAGCCACATGAACGCTGACTCCCAGCAGCAACCAAGCCACAGCCACTAACAGGCAAAGTGTATGAGAAATAAACACTGATTGAAGGAAGCCACTGAGATCTGTTTGTTATGCAGCATGATTTAGGGAAAGCTAACAAAGACACACCTCTTCTCCAACAAAGCAACAGTTTGTTTGTTTGTTTTTTCCCTTTTGAGATGTGAGAAGATTTCAAAAAATCCAATGATCTTCTGGCCTTATCCACAGGAAAATGAGCATGAAATTCTAACTCTACTTTTAGAGTTCAGAGAACCACTGACACTTTACCAGGAACTGCTAGGAATGCAGAAACCCAGTGACTTTTCCCTCTGCTCTTTGGGGAAAAGTCAAAGGATTCATAAAAAAAATAAACAAATAAAAGCCTACAAATTAAGATCCCTGTCCCAAAGCTGTGCTTCATAAGCTTTAATGCACTGTCAGATCCCCTGGGATCTTGTTAAAGTGAAGTCAGTTCTAAGGTTCTGCATTTATGTTAAGCACCTAGGTATTGCCTCTGGTGCTGTCCCAGGATCTGCCCTTAAGCAGCAAAGTCCTAGAGGAAGGATGCTAAAATAGATGATTTACTGCTGGTAAAACCTAGGAAAGCAAAAAGTCAAAAGCCCAGCCTCCATCACCCTGTAAAAATAAAATTCGAATCACACCCACTCTTACCTCTAGTACACTCGAATATGACTTGGTTACATCTAGAGTGAAGAGGGACCCAGTTCCCTTTCGCATCACAGGGAGCAAACTTGGGGCCCTAACAGAGAAGCACATTCCCAACCCTACACTTCTTACCTTTCTCCCTTTCTCACTGTCTGGAAGGTAACAGTGTCGTGGGAAGCCTCGGGCACTGAAACTTTTCCCAGGATTTGGGTGTTCTGGCCCCTGAAAGCAGGGAAAAAAAAAAAAAAAAAAAGAACAAATGATATTTTTCCAAATGTTTCAGGCCAACATCAAAAAGTCCACACACAGTGAATGCTGGAGTGGGTGTGGCAAAAAGGTAACCCTCCTACACTGTTGGTGGGAATGTAAATTGGTATAACCGCTATGGAGAACAGTAGGGAGGTTCCTTAAAAAAACTGAAATTAGAATTACCACATGATCCAGCAATCCCACTCCTGGGCATCTATCCAGAGAAAGCCATAATTCGAAAAGATACATGTACCCCAATGTTCACTGCAGCACTATTTACAATACCCAAGACAAGGAAGCAACCTAAATGTCCATCCACAGAGTAATAGATAGAGAAGATGTGGTGCATATATACAATAGAATATTACACAGCCATTAAAAAGAACAAAATAACGCCACTTGTAATGATATGGATGGACCTAGAGATTATAATACTAAGTGAACGAATCAGACAGAAAAATATCATCTGATATTTCTTATATGTGGAACATAAAAAGATGATACAAATGAATTTATTTACAAAACAGAAACAGATTCACAGGCTTTGAAAACAAACTTATGCTTACCAAGGGGGAAAGGTCAGGCGAGGGATAAATTAGGAATTTGGAATGACAGATACACATTGCTATGGACAGAATAGATTTCAACAAGGCCTACTGTATAGCACAGGGAACTCTACTCAGTCTCCTGTAATAACTTATATGGGAAAAGACTCTGAAAAAGAATGGGTGTATGTGTATGTATAACTGAATCACCTTGCTCTACCCTAAAACTAATACAGCCTTGCAAATCAACTATACTCCAATGCAAAATAAAAATTAAAAAAAAAAAAAACCACCCCAAACTCAAAATATATCAGAAGGGGTGGGGGTGGGGTGTGCAGCTGGGAGTGAGTCAAATAAGGATGACAAGAATGATGGATGAAGAGTCTAGACAGGGAACAGAACCAAACAGCAGGGGGTATAGTGGTTTGACATATGCATTCTGGAATCCTTGGACCTGGACCTGGACCTGGACTGGGAGCTGCCACCTCCCAGCTATGTTATCCAGAGCTGCCCTCTCTTGGGGCGTTAATTCCCCATTCCTTAAATGAGGAAGATGTGGGGTTCTCACTTGTGGGAGGAAGAGGAATGTTAGGTGAGCTTGGTGCCTGCTATACACACGCAGGAACTCAGGAGCTGTTTATCCTTCTCCTCCTCCTCCTCATCTGTTTCCGGCTCTTTTGTTTTTTACAAAAGAGGAAAATTGCAGCCCCAGAGGTTAAACGACTTCCGTAATGTTAATGGCTTTGCCAAAACTTAAGCCCAGGTTTCCTGAAGCCCACACCAGACTTGTTAACCTCTAAACTACTCAGAATAACACCCGTGCTGCTGAGCACTGAGCCAAGAGCCGTCCATTTAGAATTATCTGAATGATTCTTGGGGATTTTCTCCTTTATCCTTCTGGGTGTTGGTCTGTTTTCTTGTTTAACAATTTGGATCGAAACACTCACGACAGAAAAATCTTATTTCATGATGTCATCACCTAATACCTCTATTTAAGCAAGTCATCTCAGGCCACCGGGTGGGAAAGAAACTGAAGCAGAAGAAGAATGTAGCCCCAAAGCAGAGTTCAGAATGGTCTACAGGCCTTTTTTTTTTCCTTTTTAGGGCCACACTTGCGACATACGGAAGTTTCCAGGCTAGGGGTCCAATCCGAGCTGCAGCTGCCTGACTACGCCACAGCCACAGCAATGCAGGATCCGAGCCGCATCTGTGACCTACACCACAGTTCACAGCAACGCTGGATCCTTAACCCACTGAACAAGGCCAGGGATCGAACCTGTATCCTCAGGGCTACTAGTTGGTTTCATTACCACCGAGCCACAATAGGAACTCCTACAGGCCTATTTGAAAAGCTCATGAAAAATGAGGGATTTCCTCCCAGTAGCAGGATGTATTTTCCCCCCCACACAAACGTTTCTCTATCATTTCTGAGCATCCCTGCCCCCCTCTGTTTGTGAAACCCTATTTTAAAATCCCTTCCAGAGGAAGCCAATACAATATTAAGAATTCCACGCAGTTGCTGGCTCAAGCTCTCCCACGGTAGATCAGTAAATGTATCCTGGCTGAATAAATGGACGAGCGAGTGAATGACAAAACTGCAAGAACGCATAGATTTTCCATTTTCTCTTATCAGGAATGCCAATTCCAAAATTGTTTAAAAACTATGTGATCTAAAAAATGTTTTTTTGGGTTTTTTTTTAATAGCATGGGTCAGGACCATTTACCACGTTGCAAACTGAATGGTATGATAGGTTCAATGGGGTCTCAAAGAAGGAAAGATCAGGGGGATGGAAAGAGGTAACAACGTCTTCTGGGAGACACAGGACCTGATGGTTCTGAATCTCATATTCACACAAAATCACATTTACAATGTGCTCACGGCCACGGCTGTTTCTAAGCCAGGCTGTCCAACCAAAGACCGATTCTGATCACGGCCCTGCCTGCTCCTCTCCTGCCTGGGACTTGTCCGTTGTGCAGCCAACACAGATGCCTGTCTGGCACCGGCCCAGCAAGGCTGTGTGCTCTCCGCACGCTGCGAAGCTGAGCAGTCACGACTCTTCCTAGCCCCACTTAGAGTTTTCCCCCCAGAGAATCATTCTCTGTAGTGAAGGCAGAGCTTAAAGGCTCTCAGGCCTCATCAAAGCCCAAGCCTGTGTGGTCCCTGCAGTCTCCAGGGATGGTCGTGGTACTGTGGATCCTGCTACTGAAACTTGGGGAAGGTCTGCGGAGGGGCTGTAAGGACAGTGCCCAGATGCATTGCCTTTGACACAAGCTCGGGTTTTCCTGGAGCAGCCAGGGCACCTACAGAGGCAGCAGGTGGGCACCACCATACCCTAGTGCAGGCTCTCTGTCCTTGCTCCTGGAGCCTGGGAAAAAAAGAGCCTCCTCCGAAGCAGTTGCCCCATCAGATCTTTGCCTACTTCTGTCTGTTCTACTTCCTATCAAGGCCACAGGCTGCTTCTCAGGACTCCCATATGTTCCTTCATGGCCCTATCTGTCCCCGGAAGCCCTAGAATCATTCCAGAAGTCTCTCTTGCTCCCACATCGAAACCCTATCTCCTTTGTCCAGGCCTCTTTTCCAGAAGCTGAATGTTTGCAGTGCTGCCTCCTAATTGGTCTATCAGGTCAGCCCTCACTCTTTGGCCAGACTGGCTTCCTCAAGCATAATTCCATTCACCCACGTTTCCATCATCCTAACCGCATGCCCAACAACCTTTAGGGACCCTCCCCAGCCTGGCACGGAAAGTCCACAGCCCTCGCCCTGGTGTTCAAGGCCTTCCCTGACCTGGCTACAACCTTCCTTCCCTGCCTGATCTTCCACATCCCTCATGCTCCCTCTCCCCCAACCCCCCTCCCCAACTTTGGCAAATCTTATTCCCAATTAAACTCTTCCTTATGGGCCCTCACAGGCCCACTTTCTCTCCTCTGCAACTCTGCTGTGTCCAACTAAAAATACATTCCTCCATTTCTTCGCGTCTTACCTCTACTAGGGAGCCCCCTGCCCCAGAAACTCTCCTCTGACCCTCCCAGACAGACAGAGCCCCTCTTCCTTACCATGGCAAGCAAGATACTCATGAATGATGGGGACCAGCTACCGAGCATCTTGGTCCTGTGCCTGGGACCCAGTGCATGCAGACAAACATGACTCCCCATTTTTACAAAACCCTTGCACATTGGGTTCCAGGCTGTGCAGATAAAGAAATGGTCAAGACCTGTAAAAGGTCAAGAGGTCAAGGTCCCAAATTCCCAGCTCAGGAGGAATCAGCCAGGAATTGGAACTCAAGTCCATCAGACTTTGAAGGCCTTGTGTTGCCTTTGTCTACATGGCCTCCCGTGGCTTTTTTTTTTTTTTTTTAATTGAAACCTGGATATTCTGAGTTATCATGTGATGAGACTGGGTCTTATTTAAACTTTTTTTTCCGTCTTTTTAGGGCCGCAGCACATGGAGGGTCTCAGGCTAGGGGTCAAATTGGAGCTTCAGCTGCCGGCCTACACCATAGTTCATGGCAACGCCGGATCCTTAACCCACCGATCAAGGCCAGGGATTGAACCCGAGTCCTCATGGAGACTAGTTGGGTTTGTTAACCACTGAGCCACAGTGGGAACTCCCCCACAGCTTCAATCAGTGGTGCACATCCGCTTTTACTCTATAGCTTAGTGATGTATATTTTTCCCTGCCTGGTTGGTAAATTCTTCAAAGAAGAACCACATTTTTTATTCAATTATTTTACAGGCTATTACATCTCCTTGTTTTATGCCTTCTTCATCCTACTAGAATGAGGACTTCACAGGAGCTAGGAGTGTCTGTGTAGCCACCATTGTTTCTCTAGCACCTGGAACATGCCTGGCCCACAGTCCACATTTGAAATGTGTTAAATAAAAGACAAAATGGAAGAAGGCAAAGAGGAAGGAGGAACGGAGAATAAACTAATAAATATTTGTTGAATAAATAAATCCAGTGAGCACCTCAGAATGTTTAGGAAAAGCTTCAATGAGTGAAGGAAGGGACACATTTGTACTTACTGCCAGGAAAATGGTTCAGTTTATTCCTTAGGACTGTTTTTCAAAGAATCAAAAGAGGAAAGAGGCGCCCACAAAAGTCAAGGAATATGTATCAAATTACAAATGCAAATACCATCTGTTAAAAAAATTCCGCCTCTAGAAAATTATTCTAAGGATACACTTCACATGCATGCAAAGTTATTCATTACAGCATTAGTTGTGCAGCAAAAGACTGGAAACAATTCATATGCCCATCAAATGGAGACTGTCGAATATAAATTATGGTGCATTTATACAAGGGATTATTATGCAAAGCTAAGAAAGAATGAGGAAGTTCTCTCTATACTGACATGGAAAGATCTACAGACCATATTGTTGGTTGAAAATGCAGGGTGCAGAACAATGAGTCTGACATGTCACCCTTTGTGTAAAGATGGGAGGAGTGGATGCAGTCTTTGTTGCAAATGCGCAAAGAAGCCAGAAAGGATACATAAGAAAAAGAGAACAGTGGTGGTTAATGGGGGAGGGTGAGTCCTGGTAGATGGAAGACCAGAGAGAGACGGAGATTTTTCAAAGCATAACACTGCTGCTATAACTCAGTGCTGTAACAAAATACCATCAACAGGGGGGCTTTGGAACTACAGAAGTGCATTTTTCATGGTTCTGGAGGCTGGGAAGTTCAAGACCCATGTGTGGGCGGATTCAGGATCTGGTGAGACACCACCACATAAAGTGTTTTGGTTTCATAGGTTCACAGCTGGAGAGGAATATGCCTCAGGATGAATTACAGCTGGAGTCTCACCTTCATCTAACTTAGATGATTCTTAGCTAAGACTGGACTTCGATTTTAAAGAGGATGCTGGAACGAGTTAAGACTTTGGGAACCATGGAGTTTCCGCTGGGGCTCGGTGGGTTAAGTACCTGACATAGTGTCTGGGAGGATGTGGGTTCAATCCCTGGCCTGGCTCAGTGGGTTAAGGATCCAGCGTTGCCACATGCTGTGGTGCAGGTCACAGATGCGGCTTAGATCCTGAGTTAGTGTGGCTCTGGCATAGGCCTTCAGCTGCAGCTCCAATTCGACCCCTAACCCAGGAACTTCCATATGCTGCAGGTGTGGCCCTACAAAGAAAAAGAGAAAAAAAGACTTTGGGGACCCATTGGGACAGAATAAATGTATTTTGTGTGCTGGAAAGACATGAATTTGGGGCAGCCTAGGGCGGAATTCTGTGGTTCAAAGTCTGGGTCCCTCCAGAATTAATATGTTGAAATCTAATCCCCAATACGATGGTATTAGGAGTTGGGGACCTTTGATAGGTGATAGGTTATGAAGGTGAAACTGTAATGAATGGGATTAGTGCCCTTAGAAAAGAGACAACAGAGAGCTCCCTCAGCCCTTCTGTTACATGAAGACACAGGAAGAAGACAGTCTACGAACCAGACACTGAATCTGCTGGCCCCTTGAACTTGAACTGCCCAGCCTCCAGAAGAGTGAGAAATAAACTTCTGTGGTTTAAGTCACCCAGTCTGTTCCAGCTGCCTGAATGGACTAAAAACAAGCATTCATCTGCAAACACTTACACCTAAGATGCAAAAGGTCGGTGGCTAAGGATGAGCTCACCTGAATGCCAGGGGGGATGCTGTAGATGATCCGGATGGTTTTGCAGTCCGGGTGGCCAGGCAGGGAGTGGGGGATGAGGTGGTACTCCATCTTCCCTGGAGGCTGGGTACCTGTCTTCACCCCATAAATGGTCTTACAGGTTGGACACTGCAAACTCCCATCCTGAAGCGATAGGGCCAGAACAACCAGTGTGGGAAACAGTTTTGGTAATGACCTTCCTTCCCCACCAACCTCCAAAAAGATAAAGGGCTGTGGTCGGGGGCAAAATACATCCAAATGAGCAATAGACCTTAATTGCCCCCCGCTGCCTGGCTACCGAGGCCACTGAAAGCTGAAGCTTTTCTCCAAAGTAACAGGAAGAAAATTCCACACCGGCCCCAGGCTCCATGCTAAGGGACACGTGAGAGAGACCCAGTCCTTGAGGAGACCAGGCCTCACCCTGCACGTCGGGGCTCTGTTGCGGTGGGGTGGGGAGGGGCAGGGAATTCTGGATACGGTGATGTGAGGGGCCCTGGTTTCACAGCAGGACCAGGTAAAGTGTCACCTGGAGGGGTGGGAGGAAAGCCTGGGAAGAGCCTGGACAGTCAAGCCTGTTCCCAGGCATGAAAGAAAGAGAGTGAGCAGAACAGCCTGAGTAGGCAGGGAACAACACGTGTAAAAAGTGCTGTCACGCAGCTGGGAACAGAGCTCTCCAGGACATCCCTATCTCCTCCGGCGAAGACTGGAATCCTCTGTGGGGCTATTTAAGGACATTTCGATTCAAGCTCTACTCATTTAAAGGAACAGCTTGTATTCAGGGCAATGGAGGTTACTCCATGTGATCAAAGGACGGGAATCCAAGGCCAGGTCTCTCTCTCTGCTCTGGCCTTCATTTGTTTCATGACCTTGGATGACTCACTCGGTTTTTCTCTGGGCCCTTTTCTCCCCTCTTCTGTGTAAAGAAAATAGAAAATGCGTGCTTCAAAGTATTAGCATAAAAGAGAACAAAGTATGGCCTCTTCAACATTTTGGAAGCACCATGGAAATAAATGCAAAGGTACTAGACTATTCTTTTTGCTTTTTAGGGCTGCACCCACAGCATATGGAGGTTCCCAGGGTAGGAGTCGAATAGGAGCCGCAACTGCTGGCCTACTTTGCCCCAGCAATGCAGAATCCGAGCCGTGTCTTCAACCTACACCGCAGCTCATGGCAACGCCGTCCTTAACCCACTGAGTGAGGCCAGGGATTGAACCTACTACCTCATGGCTCCTAGTTGGATTCATTTCCACTGCACTGCAATGGGAACTCCTAGACTATTCTTGTATACAGTTATCAAAAAGGCAGGAAATTGATTAGCATCAAGGGTAGGAAAATGAGCATCGTCCATCAATGACTGAGCTCTCTGAGGGAGTTCCCACTGTGGCACAGCGGGTTAAGGATCTGGTGTTGCTGTAGCAACAGTGTAGGTTGCAGCTGTGGCTCAGATTCAAATCCCTGGTCCAGAAACTTTCATATGCTGTGGCTGTGGTCAAAATAATAATAATAATAGTACTAGTAGTAGTAATAATAATAACACAGACAGAGAAAAATTCCAATACTGGCACTTTGGGAATTTCAATCACAGGGCTACATTAGGATGAGGGAAAATAAATATGGCCATAATACAAAGCAAATATCAATTCGAATAGCAATGCTGGTAGCACGCTGTAAAGTAGGGATTGTTGTATCTCCACATTCCAGATGGAAAATGAAATCTCAGGTTGAAAATCTTGCCCAAGGTCATTTGGCCACTAAGCCAGGGTTTGATCTTGGAGCTGCTGTCTCTACTCTTTCCCACAGCAAGAGAAGCACAGAGCAGCCCCTGAAGGCCAGGCCTTTTTTTTTTTTTTTTTTTTCTGGATGAAGAAGAGGTTGGGGGATATCACCAAAGTCTCAGACTCTGATGCAATCCAAGCTGGGACTGGAGAAACGAGCAGAACTCAAATTCACACAGATGCAGAGTGAGGGTTATTCCAGGCATGGGAGAGAATGTGAGAAACGTCAATAGCTTGGAAAACACTCAGGCATCGTAAGGAGAGTTATTCTCTAAGGACACTCACTCCCAGGTTCCTGGAAACCAGCTCGAATGGGGGAAGACCACTCCACTGCCATCAGGGGACAAGACAAGCATCACAAACAGCCTTCCTCTCCTCCAACAGTGGGGTCCCAAGGGACTACCAGGTATACGTTGACAAACTCTTTAGGGCTTTCGAAGGGGCAGTCAGAGGTGGTTTGAAATTGTCCAAAGAAAGTGAATTATCACTGAACATCACCAGCCCTGGGAGAAGCAAGGGATATTGGGAAACCCATTCATCCTGGTATGAACGAACTCTCCCCGGCGGCCCATCCTCCTGGATCCCGCCTCTCAGAACACTCAGGGACAGAAGGCTACACCGCTCAGGCCACCACCCAGTGTGGACACTGGAGGGACTTGGGTAGCATAGCCCAAAAGGAAGGTAAAGACAGATTTTGCTAATGTAGTAATTTGGTGGAAAACTGACCCTTCTGAGAACAACCAAGATCATCACTCCTGCTGCCCTGGGTGCCTCGAATTGCCTGGTGCAACTCCAATAAGGCCTCTGTGGTCTTCCCCCCACCAGAGCCCGCATGGGCAGCAGCAGCAGCCCTACAGGTTGGCACTAACCTTGTTGCCATTGTTGTACATGGCAACCAGGCAGTAGATGTGGTAGATGTGGCCGCATCTGGACAGTTTTCCCACCAGGTCAGGCTTGACTGTCGGCTGCAGGCCCTTGTAGCCCGAGGGGGCTGTGAGGCGCTCCATACAGATGGTGCAATCCTGGGGGTGGGAGGGGACAGAGCAAAGAAGTCATCCGCTCTCGGGCAGCCTGGGAGGCCAAAGCAGCAGCACTGTGGTTCCCACACGGTCTCAGGGTCCGGTGAGCTGGTACTGCTCACCTTCCAGAAAGCCCCCAAACCAGGGTAGATGTGTCTTTGGGAATTTAAATATAGTTTTGTCTTGCTCTGCACAACAGTGGAACTCCTAAAATAATCCCTGGCAGTGGTGTGTGTTAATTTAGGCTAGCCGAGAAAATGATAAACTCCTTGGGGGCTGTGAGTGTCCTTCCTTGGTATCCTTCGGTGGCCCGTGGAGGGAACAAACACTTGGCGATAGACCCACTGATAAGCTTTATAAGTGGAGCATTCGTGGGTTGTTGTTGTTGTTTGCTTTTTAGGGCCTCACCAGTGGCATGTGTGAGGTTCCTGGGCCAGGGGTCCAATTGGAGCTGCAGCTGCCTGTCTACGCCACAGCTCACAGCAACTGGGACTAGATACCAGTAGTATCCCCAAAATCACTTCTGGTTGAAAACCACTGATGGACATCAAAACCCTTTTAAAGTCCATTCCCATAGCTTATCATACTGTTTTCCTTTAATTCAGACTTTCCCGTGAAGGCAGTTTAGAATCAGCTTTTCACTGCACAGGGGAGGTGGGAGAGGTGAAGCTGCAGCTGTCACTCAGGACCACAAACCTGGGAGCCTAGGGGATGCTTGCGGATGACGGAGAAGGTGAACCTTGCCCAGCCGCCCCTGCACTCACCTCGTCTGGTGGATGCCGAACTTTCTGCAGATACTTCTTCAGCACTTCTTCCGGGGTTTTCCCTGTGGGGACACTGTGATCAGTGGGCCACCAAGACAGAGATGAGGGGTCAAAGAGCCTTGTCAAGCTGGACATGCCAGAGAGACGGGAGTTACTAGCCAGGCTCAAAGGCAAGGAATTCATTTCTCAATGGGATTTAAGATTTGAGAGGGAGCACGGGGGTAGAAGGTGGACAGAGGACGTCTGAGGAGGTGGGAGACACTCACATCTGCCTTTATCTCCTTCAGTCACTTCCTTGACACCCCCTCGCTTATTTTCAACAAATCCACTTTTTCTTTTTTTTGGCCGCACCCCCAGCATGTGAAAGTTCCCGGGCCAGGGATGGAACCCACGCCACAGCAGTGAACCCAGCTGCTGCGGTGACAACGCCAGATCCTTAACCAACTGTGCCACAAGGGAACGCCAACAAATTCACTTTTTAACTGACATAGGTTGAGTGAGTTTCTCTTCCACATCAGCAAAGAGCCTGGACCTGCCCAAACAATGCAATGAGAGAACAGAAGTAAAAGCACTCTGTAAACTGTTACACATTTAAAGACATTAGGTAGCTATGGCATTTTTTTTTTTTTTTTTTTTTTTTTTTACAATGTGCTAAGTACTGTCTGGGTGTGTAATGTGGTGTCCAAGTGCCATAAGCACTTTTTTGGCAAACCGGGAACTTATGACCACAGCTTCAAGACGGTCTTTCTCGGCTGTTGATGGTGCGGTCACTGCCAGCAGAGGTAGTCCAGCAGTGAAAGGGAAGCATCCTCACAGGTGCATTGCTTCTGGATTGTTTTCCAGGACTGGACCCCAAGAGGCAGTCTAGCCTAAAGGCAGGGGATGGGAAGTTTCTGTTGTGGTGCAGCGGAAACATATCCGACTAGTAACCATGAAGTTGCAAGTTCAATCCCTGACCTAGCTCAGTGGGTTAAGCATCTGGCGTTGCCGTGAGCTGTGGTGTAGGTCACAGAGGTGGCTGGGATCCTGCGTTGCTTCGGCTGTGGTGTAGGCCGGCAGCTGTAGCTCAGATTCGACCCCTAGCCTGGGAACTTCCATATGCCACATGTGCAGCCCTAAAAAGATAAATAAATAAATAAATAAAGGAAGGCAATGGGAAGATATAGCCTCACAAAGAGACATCGAAGAAAAAAGTCTCAGTGCCTCCTTGGGCGACTCTCTTAAGTTTCTCTAAGCTTCCGTTTTCTCACCTAGAAAATGGGCATGAGCAATACCACCTACTCAGAGGGTTGTTTGACAATGAGATTTATTAATGGATGTAAGGCTCTTTGGCACTTTGCTAAGGGTCCAATATATGCAATTAACAATAACCGGAAGAGCGGGAAAGTGCAAAATCCTGTCATTTCCTATGAAACTCTGAGCAAGGCAATTGAGTTCGTTTAAGGAGAGAAATTTTGCTAGACTGGAAAAGTAGGACAAGGGTCTGAGGAGGTGGATCCTGCAACAGCCAAAAGCTGAGATGCCAGCCCTTCCATCCCACTTCTTCCCACTTGCCCTGCTTCTCTTATAAGAATTAAGCTTCTATGAATGGAGAGCCCATTGCTTGCCAGGCTAAGTTATAATATATGTAGGACCCCACTAAAACTTCACAACAAGTTTGCAAGGAGCAGGAGGAGGGGAGAAGGTCAAACCATTTAGTGACCAATACTAGCAACCAGAAGACCAGCCACAGAGCTGAGGTGGGCTCCCTGGTGCCTGGTACAGGTATTGACCCCTTAAGTTGTGGCATTGTGGGCAGGTAGGTAAGGAGCTCCTGAAGGAGGGTTCAAGTGGCTCCAGAGGAACACAAGACAGGGGTCACTTCCACAGCATTCCAGGACGTACCTGCCAGGTACCGGTTCTGAGCAATTTTACCCCGTTGTAAAGGGGAGAAAACAGAGACTGTCTGGGGTCAAGTGACTTGCAAGTGACAATGTTGGTATTGAATCCAGTCTGTCTGGGCTCCAATGACAAAGAGATCTTCCTCTCTAACGTACTTTATTTGTGTCATGCTTCCTCTTTTTACGTGTCTGTATTTTTGTGCTGCATTTTTATATTTCTTGAGGCGTCTCCGTCGGACCCACTCCCCATCCACTTTGGTGTCATGATCAGAACAGGTACCAGTCTGGCCTACACGGTATACGCGTCGGTTAAGACACAGAGGGTGAAGGCATGGGTCACCCTCAGTGGTGGAGGCAGAGCCAGGGGCTCGGGGCCAAGCTGCTGACCCCCCCACCAGGACCCCTATAGATAAGGAGGCTGATACCTTTCTTGGCTTGTTTTTTGGTAGTCTTGCGGCTCGTGTTGGAAAGCCCTGGGATGGATTTTATTTCGCTCTTGCTGACGGGGGGTGGATGGAGAACCAGCTTTGGTGGCCTGGTGAGACACACAGGCAGCCCCGCTGCACTCATGAGGATCCCAGTGATTCCTGGAAGGGCAAGGAAGGATGGGAGAGTCAGCTCCTCAACACCCCTCACTGCCCCCCTCACCATACCCGACCACCAGCCTTCTCATAACCCATGGTTTCTCCACGTAGCCTCTCCTTTCCCCAGAGATGTATCCATTCCCTCATCTTCAACAGCATGCTTTGCTTTTTGCAGTCAATTCTCCCCAAACTGTTCCTGCCCTTCCAACTCCTGGCATCCTTATCTGTCTTAATCAGCATCTGATTTCTCTTCATCCTTATCTGTCTTAATCAGCATCTGACTTCCCTGCATCCTTATCTGTCTTAATCAGCATCTGATTTCTCTTCATCCTTATCTGTCTTAATCAGCATCTGACTTCCCTGCATCCTTATCTGTCTTAATCAGCATCTGACTTCCCTTGCTTTTTACAACTGCTCACTACCTATCTCGTTGCTTTTGTTTTTCTATTTTCTCTTACCTGCCAAGGCAGGGTTGACAGGACTGGACCCATTCAGGTTCTTCACCGGGACGGTGGGGACCCTGCAGAAGAGCAGACACATCAGGATTTTGACAAGTGGAACAAAATGGGCAAGTATGGGGAACCCCAAAACTTCACCCCCTGAGCGGTTCCCCTTTCTTATAGGAACTACTTATCCTGACTAAAGATGCAGTATGGTTCTTAGCCTCGAAACCAAGGGCAATGCCCTCAAACCCTGTCAGACCGTATCACACCTCCACTCAAAACTTCAGAACTCAGAATGGCCCTTCGGTTCCCTTAAAGTCCCAGCAAGGCCAACACAGCTTTGCGTGAGCTGCCAACATCTCCTACCCCAGTGTCCCCAGCTCTGTGGCTTTCCCTCATGTCACCTGCCTCTTTACTGTGCTCTAGCTCTTCCTCCTACAGGAGAGGGACACTCCCACCTCAGAGCCTTTGCATATTCTGTTCCCTCTGCCTGAAATGCTTTTCCACCTGACACTTGGTTGGCTCCCTTCTACAACTCCTTCAGTTTTGGCTCAAATGTTCCCTTCTCAATGATATTCCTGAGGCCATTTTTTTTTTTTTTAACATTTCTACCCACCCTTCCATCCCATCCTGGGTCTTCCAAGCCCTCTTACCCTGGTCTTTTTTTTTTTTCTTTTTCATGGAATTTACGATATTTTAAAATAAGTTGTTGTTTCTTCTTCCTCTTTTTTTTTTTTTTTTTTTTTTTAGGGCTGCACCTGAGGCTTATGGAGGTTCCCAGGCTAGGGGTTGAATCAGAGCTACGGTTATGGGCCTACACCACAGCCAAAGCAACTGGGGCTCTGAGTCACATCTGCGACTTATACCACAGCTCAGAGCCACGCCAGATCCTTAACCCACTGAGCAAGTTCAGGATGGATACTAGTTGGGTTCGTAACCCGCTGAGCCACAATGGGAACTCCCCCAAAATAAGTTGTTGCTTTTTATCTCCCTTCCTAAAATCCAAGCTCAACCAGGGCAAATATCTTTGTCTAAATATATTTGTTGAATGCCTATGAGCCTGATACTCATAGGCATTCAACAAATATTGGGTGAAGAAATGAAAAAATAGGAGTTTCCAGGTGGCCTAGCAGTTAAGGATCCAGCATTGTCACTGCTGTAGTGCAGATTCAATCCTGGCAACCTCATAATGCCATGGCGGGTGGGGCGTTAGGGGGGTGGATGAAAAAATAAAGAAGCAAGTTCAAACCTAGGTAGACATAACAGTTGCCTTGGAAGCTTTTGAAAAGGCAGAGCCCCCGGCCTGAATCAGAAGCTCCACTTGGGGGGCATGAGAAGCTGCACTTTTACGAGCTTCTGCTGAGAGGCTGCAGATTCAGTCAATCCCCAGTCTAACATTTGGAAACTGCTGCTCTAGCAGCTGTCACTTCTCCTTTTCCCTGAGAAATATAAATATCAGGCAAAGCTTGCTCCCTTTTCCGTCCTTCTCCCCAACAACTTGAGCCAGGCTGGAGAGAAGACAACGCAGCTGCCTGGGAACGTCGAGGCCTCCCACGGTGCTGAAGAGAAAAATATGGGACATGTGGGGCTAGGTCTTGCGCCATTCCCGCCACCCAGGCTTCCACAGCTGGGTTTGGAGTGGGGATGTGGGCTTGGAGAGCCTGTTGGGCTGGATCACAGATGACTCCAGGAACCAGACAAGCTAAAGGGAGGGGAGGCTGGTCCTGGGAAAAGTGGGGGAAAGGGAAAGAGCATTTGTTCTTATTTATTTATTTTTGTTGATTTTGTTTTCTGTGTTTTATTGGTTTATTTTTTACATTATTATTATTATCATTATTGCCTTTTTTTAGGGCCACACCCATGGTATACGCAGGTTCCCAGGCTAGGGGGTCGATCAGAACTGTAGCCTCTGGCCTACACTACAGCCACAGTAATGCTGGATCTGAGCTGCATCTTTGACCTACACCACAGCACATGGCAACACTGGATCCTTAACCCACTGAGCGAGGCCAGGGATGGAACCTGCATCCTCATGAATCCTAGTCCGGTTCTTTAACTGCTGAGCCACAATGGGAACTCCTATTTTTTACATTACAGATTTATGTGTCCATTCCCATTGAGCCTCACTTTCTTGCCTCCTCAAGGACACATGCCAGGTTTTCAACCTGCTGAGCCACAATGGGAGCCCCTCCATTAACTATCATGAGCGTCAATCTCCTTGTCTGTAAAACTGGGAGAGTCTTGGGTTTGAAGATGCCAGGGAGACTTCCTGGTGATTCCTCCCCACCTGCACCCTGTACTTAGTGACCCAAAGTGCAGTCTTGCCCTGGATTCTTCTCCAGGTCCTGCCCTGGGGAGCCTGAGGAGGTGAAAGATGCCCTTTTGTGCCTATTCAGCATATACCCACCAGGGGGCAGCACATGATGCCCAGACGGGCACCTGCCTTCGCCCGCCCCTCATCTTCTCCAAGGCCCCCACTTCAGCTGATAAGTAGCTGTGATCTGGGTGACAAAAGCCACCTTTGTTCCCACAAACTGGACTGGCAGGTTTCCACACCCAATCTGGTTAACCAGGAAATAGTCCAATCCCCAGCGCGCTCATCCTGGGCAGCCCAAGCACTGGGGGGGTTGGGGGCAAAATCTGGAGAGAAGGAGTGGGTGTCCCTGAGTACCAGCAAAGGGCCACCTTGGTAAAGGGCTTGTCAGGAGGCTCTGGTTGGTGGTAAAAGGGCTTGGGGAGGAGGGGATATTTGCTTATGAAATACAGAAGGGTCCAGTGGAAGGGGCCCTGTCAATTGGGGGTCAGGAAATCTGCCTCCTGGCCCCACTCTGCACTGACTTGTGCCTTTGGAAGAACCAGGCAGACCCTCTGTGATTCATGACCACCTCTGAGTTACCACAGCAGTGAACACCACACCCTAAATCTCTATCCCCCAGAGTTCCCAAGACAATTTAGGATCTAGATCAAGTACTTTGTAAAGAGCCAGGCCCTATGCAAATTTGGGTGACTGTTTACATTTTTGTTTCCCAAAGCTTAAGAGGAAGTGAGGCTTGGTTGAAAGTCTTTTCCTGCTTAAAATTCCAGTTTTCGGAGTTCTAATTGAGGCTCAGTGGGTTAAGAACCCAACTAGAATCCATGAGGATGTGGGTTTAATCCCTCTTGGCCTCGCTCAGTGGGTTAAGTCTAGCATTGCTGTGAGCCGTGGTGTAGGTTGCAGAGGCAGCTCGAATCTGGTGTTGCTGTGGCTGTGGTGTAGGTCAGCAGCTGCAGATCCAATTTGACCCCTAGCCCAGGAACTTCCATAAGCTGCAGGTATGGCTCTAAAAAGAAAAAAAATATGTTCCAATTTTCTCAGATTCTTAAGGCTGACCTGTGTAAAGTATAAAGCTGAGTTCTGGGACAATTGTTGAGCTGGCAACACCTGAGCACGCTTCTCCCACTGGTTAAAATGAAAACCAGGGAGAATAGCCTGTGTGGTGCACATGGGTCCCCAGAGCCCTATTCCCAGAAATCAGCAACCCAAAGGCAGGTGAGCTTCCCCATCCTCCAGGTAACTCAGCTTAGCCAGAGATGTCTGACCCAACTGTTAGGCTTCAAGACCTCTTCAAGGAGACAGAACTCAAAGCCTCTGGCCAAGACAAGAATTACTGGACCCTTAATGCCCCCCCCACCTTGAGCAACCTGGCCTACTCCTTCCTACCCCCTGCTAGGAAAGGCATGTGGCCCCCTCCTCACCCTGCCCCTAGGAGGGCCTTATAAGCCCAGGCCCCAACCAACCAGCAAGTATATCATTCCCCAACCAATCAGCAATTCTGCAGGTGTATCAAGAGACCTCTTCTCTCCCTGGGTTATAAAGGCAGACATGACCATGGGCTGGGGATGGGGGGTGTGAGCTCTCCCCGATTATCAGGAAGTCAGCAGGCTGTGTTAACTGTCTCCCGCCTCAGTAAACTTGTCTTTTCTTCACCTTGCTTTGAATCTGGAAAATTCTTCTTTCCCACCCACGGGCACAGACCACAACACCAACCATTTGTTGGCCAGTCAGCAGACACCTCCTGCTCTCATGCTGTTGTCCAGGTCCCAGTTATGGAGAGTGCAAATTTTCATTTCTGTCTCTAAGATACAAAACTAAGAAAAGAGAAGAGCTGGCAAGGCAGCAGGGGCTGGAGGCTGGGAGAAGAACTCTGCAGATAACATGGGGAGAAGCAGCGTTTTGGGGGGAGCTATGAGCCAAGCCAGGAATCAGCAGCAGAACAATGGTCTTGTCTCTCCAGCCACCCAGTTCTCCCTGGAGATGGAGACGCCTCAATTCTGGAAGAGAGGGCCAGAGGGGCGACTCCCGCTCTCCACAGCACAGCCCACCCCCTCTCCTCTTTAGAAACCCCCTGCTTGTGTCTCTGAATAATTCACGGGATCTTTTGTTCCCCCAAACCCTTCTCTCCATCCCATCTCTCCCGCCCTCCCTGGTCTTCCTTTTTTTCCGTGGGAAAGTTGCTTGAAGAGGTCATGGGCAGAGAGAGGAGGGGGAAGGGGCCAGTCGACGACAGAAGGTCGATGGCCATGGCAGACAAAGGGAATAAACACGCTAATTAAATGGCCAAGAAAGACTGGAGGAGAAGATGGTGGCGGGGGTGAAGGGTGGTGGTGAGGGTGGAAAGGAGAGGGCTGGACCACAGAGAGGGGGAGGGAGGGGCCTCCCTCGTCAGGGAAACAGAGTAGAGAGAAAAAACTACTTCTTTCTATAGCCCTTTTGAAACCGCACGGCCCAGACCTCCGCCCCGTTCAGTCACTGGGATTCTATTGGCAGGCAGAGGGACTAAAGCAGAGAACTAAAGAGCTGCCCCCCTCCCTCATTGAGATTTAAAGCGATCTGGGGTTCCTCTCTCTCAAGTATGGCAGGAGGTCACTTGGCTTTTGTCAAGGGCACCAGAAATGAAGTAGGGTGTTAGACTCTGCTCTGCCCTGACTCCAATGCAACAGCTACAGAGTTCATAGTCAATAGTTTACTGTTCATAATAAATAATAAATAATAATAATAATAACAACAATAATGATAATGAGAGCAGCTAATACTGACCAGATTCTTATTACGTGCCAAGCATGTGGTAAATCTACACTGAATTTTTCATTTCCTCCTCATGACAAATCCTAACAGCAAGGTACTACTACTATGCCCATTATACAGATAAGTAAACTGAGAATGCAAAACCTGCTCGAACTTACACAGCTAGAGACTTGGGTTCGAGCCCAGGCACTCAGGTTCCAGAGACGGTGTTCCAATATACTAAAACGTACCTGCCCCTGCCATGCCAATGGTCACTCTGGAATTCTGTCAGACCCCATCCTGCCCCCTGGCCTCCCCCAGCTCTGGGATACTGCTGTGTGCCAGGGTGGAGAAACTGAGCAGTGGCAATGCAGCCCTTCCCCTCTGCCAAATACTTCTACAGGCTCAGAGGAAGTCCTATGAAAATCCCAGGCACCTGACCAGCATCTGACCATTTGTAAAACTGCCTTCGAGGACAAAGAGAAGCTGGGCTTTAGCCCAAAGAGCAGCAGGCTAGGAGGCTAAAACCTGGGTTCCAGCCTCCACTCTCTAACACAAGAGCTGTGCGGCTGTCCTCAGGGGAGTTAATTCCAAGCTGCGTGACAATGGCATTACGGCATAAGGGAAGGGGTTAAAGCTGGTGAGTGCATCTAGTCAGCTGTTGAGGGCATCCTCTCCTTGGCAAGGATTTCCCATGGACTCTGTGGGGCAGGCAAGGCAAGCGTGCGGATCCCCCTTCCACACAGGGAGAAGGTGGAACAGGGACCTTGCAAAGACTGCATGGCTCACCTGGAGGCAGAGGCAGGCCTAAAGGCCAGGCGTCGCAGGCGGCACTCTACCCTCCAGCGTCTCTCCTCCCAGTGCTGAGCTGTGTGTGCAGAGACCTTCCTTCACACCCAGGTGTGCAATCTAACTCTACACCAGCCCCAGTGTCTGGGAGCTCTCAGGCCAGCCTCCTGGGAGACAGGGAAGCTTGGACAAGTATGAGAGGCCAATCTCACAAGTAATCAGGGGCTGGCAGGCAAAGGCTGCGGGTACTGCGTGGACCTGGGTCTCTCCCATTTCGCAATCAGGAAGACCCGGAGGGAACTCCTGCTGTGGTGCCACGGGATCGGCGGCACCTTAGGAGCTCTGGGACTCTTCGTTCCTGGCTGGGCACCACCGTGGGTTAGGGATCCGGAGTTGTGCCAGCTGTGGCTTAGGTAGAGACCGAGGCTTGGATCCGATCCCTGGCCCAGGAACTCCGTGTGTTGTGGTGTGGCCAAAAAAAACCCCACAGAAAAAACACAAAAAAACCAGAGGACCAAAAAAGCAGCAATAACAGAACCTACAATATCCCCACGTTGTCGCAGGAATGACTGAGACGATGCACAAAAAGTGCCTGGCATATAGTAAGGACTCAATATATAGGGGCTGTTATTCCAGTCTGGAGTCACCAGAAGAAAGAGACTAACTCTCACTTGGCACATACTGTCTGCTGGAACCCTGGTATGTGCTTGACAGGGAAGCAGCGTGGCGGTCAGAAAGTGTCTGGGCTCAGATTTCCTCGAGTGTGAATCCCGGTCTCTGCTGATGATTAAATATGTGCCCTCGAGCATGTGAAACTCTCATTTCTTTAAGGGTAAAATGGGATCAAAATTCTCACTTTAGAGACTTGTAAAGCTTAAATAAAGTGATAAAGCCCCCCAAACTAGACCGCCGTGGGAGTAATAGCTGCCTGCTATTACTTAGTATATGTAATTTCCTTTGATCCTCACCCCAACCCTAACATGAATATTAGGGCCGGATGAGAAAGGTAGGGCTCTAGGATGTTAGGGCTCTGCCCCCATCTGAGGGCTCCTAAGAGGCAAAGTCTGCACTAGAACCCAGGTCTGTTGGCCCCCAAAGGCCAAACCCTCCCTTAGCCACTGCACCACAGCCACCTTCCACCTGCAGCCAAGGGGTCTGAAGAGGGGAAGAGAAGCTTTAAGTCCTGGCAGACCCTCCTTTCTCTGACCCGGATCAGTCACGTCTGATGCCCATGATCAGTGGACATTCACAGGCAGCCGTGGAAGCACCTACCCAGAGGCGATCAGCACGCGGGACTGGGCGATGGCCAGTCGCTGCAGGTTGGTCCGATTCAAGGTTGCCAGGGCCACCCTTCCGGTCTTGCCGTTGGCTCCCGGGGGACTAACAGAAGAGCCTGCAGTCGCCCCTGCTGGCGCGCTGGAGGCTTGTCGCCGGATCGCCTGCGATGGGACTGTCTTTGCCGGGCCTCGAATGATGCCTGTGCTGTCCAGGGGCTTGGCCCCAGGGCCTGATGGCGCGGGCACCTTGACCGCTCCGGACGGGGGCACGTTCTTGCGCGCCACCGGGGGCAGATGGGGTCCAGCGCTCCCGTTGGCTACCGCCGCCTTGACGCTCATCACCAGGACGCACTGTGGGCAGGAGCAGGGCGGGGCCGGGGGGGCCGCAGCCGTGCCTGGGCTGATTGGCCAGGACTGGGCCTTTGGTAAGGTGCCAGTGACCATGGGGTAGATGAGATCAAGCCGCCGGCGGATGCGGCGCTGGCGCTGGGTCTGCCGGTTGATCTGGCCCATGGTGCTGAAGTCAATGACGTAGCTGAAGCCAATGGAAGTGAGGTCGATCCAGGGGTGCTGCTTTTCATAGGCGTGCTGGATGGTGATGCCCACTTCCATGTCGTAGGGCGTCCAAGAACCATTGTCGTTCTCCCACTCCCACACCACGCCCTTCCCGGGGGCCGAGGTCGGGTCGTAGTAGTTGCGTCGAACTGGGCGGAGGGTCCCTGCAGGAGTGGGACAGAAGAGAGGGTCAGGTTCAGCAAGGGATGAAACGGAACTGTTCTATTCATAGGCAAACATTAAATGGGTCCTACAGTGGTGCCTGCTTTGCCTGTTGAGGTGTCGCTTTGAATGAGGCTCATTTCTGCCAATGGAAAGTCTGCAATCACAGGAGGGGTGGAAGCAGATGAGTTACAAGGGGAAGGTTGTGGGAGACAGTGCAGGGTACCCGCAAGGACTTCCTGGTTTGGAATCGGGAGACCTTGCGTTGCAGCCAAATTTGTTCACTTAACACTCTCTGACCTTCCTTTCTCCCCTGAGAAACAAGATACTAACTCCTTGGCAGAGTTTTTGTGAAAATTAAATGTGACTCACCCACTCAACAAATTTGTTCTTCGTATATGCCAGGTCCTGGATTTCTCATGTGCCCTGTACTTTGCACTAAGGCATATAAAGCCCCTGACACATAGCAGATGCTCATAAGTATCAATTTCCCTCCTTCCTTGACTCTCTAAATGCCTTGGTCCTGAAGGGCTATGGAGGAAAAGAACACATCGTCGTGTAACCCTAGAGGACAGAGGAAGACGGCTCTCACCCAGGAAGGCTACCCAGGGGTGGTGGCCATGGAGCTGGCTGTCTTTTTACGGGTGTAGGAGGAAAAAAATTAAAGCTCAAGTTGAGTCGCTCATATTTCCCATCATTAAATCTTTTGTCAACAACAATAATAATGATCATAAGAATAACTTTCTATTTATCTAACATTTTTTCTCTCAAGAAGCAGCAACCCTCCTAGAGAGAAGGTAGTCACAATTTTTACAGGCTTATGGGGGAGGTGGGGGAGGGAAGAGTTCAGGGTTATTGCAGGGGCCACAGTAGAGCAGAAATGAAGCTGCAGGACTGGGAGGGAAAACGAAGCCTGTAATTGTTGTTTCTTTCTCCTCTAGCTACTGGAACCTTGAATTCAGAGCTGCGCCCAACCAGGGCTCATTTCATGGGTACTAACATCGAGGTTGAAGAGTCCAGCAGGGTGGGGAGGCTGGGGAGAGCTCCAAGGATGCAGGAATCTCTGCATCTGTCAGCTTAAGCTCTGTCCATCAAAGTGGTGGGAAAAGGATCCCCTTGGCTGGCCTCTGACCCACCCCCTCCTCCAACCCAGAGGGAGACACCAAGACCGAGGACAGAATCCCATTCAAGGGGGGAAGAAAAAAAGAACAATGACTATTCAGGCCTTTGCCAGGTCATCCCCCCGCTCCCCATCTCCAAGCCCCTTAATGACCCAAAACATCGACATTCAGAGGCAGGAGGGAGAAGCCAGAACAATCCCCCATTCAGCGCCAGGAGCTCTGCTGGAGGGCCTGGGGGGAAGCCAGAGAGGAATAAGAAGGGGGTGGGCAATAGGCCCCCAAGTTGCCTCCATTTCCTTCCTAAGAAGCCAGCTCACTGGGGAACAAAGAGCACAGCCTTTGGATCCACAGTGGAAGTTCGGTCCCTTCCAGCTGTGTGATGAAGCCTCAGTTTCCTCATCTGTCTGGGTCCTGGGTAGCTTCTTCAAAGGGTAGATTTGAAGAGTTAATGAAGGGATGAATATTAAGTGCTAATATAACACCGGTCACCTGGCAAGACCTCAATAAAAGTTGGTGATTGTTATTATAATTTATTTCCTATTTACTTTCTTTTTAGAGCTGCACCCATGGCATATGGAA
The DNA here is from genome assembly GCF_054392235.1 of Sus scrofa. Lineage (NCBI taxonomy): Eukaryota > Metazoa > Chordata > Mammalia > Artiodactyla > Suidae > Sus > Sus scrofa. The sequence goes on from NC_139384.1 coordinate 12,333,921, forward strand.
GTTCCCAGGCTAGGGATCGAATGTGAGCTGCAGCTGCCAGCCACAGCCACAGCAATGCCAGATCCGAATACTGCAGTTCACAGCAACGCGGGATCCTTAACCCACTGAATGGGGCCAGGGATCGAAACTGCATCCTCATGGCTACTAGTCAGATTCTTAACCCACTGAGCCCACAACAGGAACTCCCTCCTATTTTTATGGCTAAGCAGGATGGAGATGTCACGGAAAAGTTTAGTCCCTGGGATACATTTTGTGTGTGTGTGTGTGTGAGAGAGAGAGAGAGAGGGAGAGACAGACAGACAAAGACACAGAAAGAGAGGAGGAGAAAGAGTGAGTTTATATACAACTCCTCTTTTGCACATCTTTGTTACCTAGAGAGTACCTTCATTTATTCCATTTCACGTGGCCTTCATGGCAATCGTATGAAGCAACTTTTAAAGATGAAGAAATTAAGTTTAGGGAACTTAAATGACCCTGTTTTATACTCTCTTCTGGCAATCAGGAACAATGCGCTTGACCAGTCCTCATAAATGTGCTTAAAAGGCATTCTTCACAATAGTGTCCTCAGGAGTTCCCGTCGTGGTGCAGTGGTTAACGAATCCGACTAGGAACCATGAGGTTGCGGGTTTGACCCCTGGCCTTGCTCAGTGGGTTATGACCATCCGGCGTTGCCGTGAGCTGTGGTGTAGGTCGCAGACGAGGCTTGGATCCCATGTTGCTGTGGCTCTAGCGTAGGCCGGTGGCTACAGCTCCGATTGGACCCCTAGCCTGGGAACCTCCATATGCCGAGGGAGCAGCCCAAGAAATAGCAAAAAAAAAAAGACAAAAAAAACCCAAAAAAACAAGACAATAGTGTCCTCAGTCTCAGGTACACGTGAGAGTAGCCCCCAAACTTCTGGTAACAATGCCCTGCCTCTAACACACCTTTCCAGGTTCACCCGCTTCTCTGCCCTGGACAGATGCCCCCTTTTCCCTTATGCATTCCCTCAAAGTTCCTTGACTCTCCCTGCCCCTACTCTTCACCAGGTCCTGGGCTAACAGAGCGCCCTTCTTTGCCATATTTTTTTCAGCCAGCTCACTAGGTCACGGAGTAGGATAGAGGAAAACAGGTCTTGGCTTTTCTAGCTATTTGGATGTTCCAGTTAAAACAAGGATAAAAGAAAATTAAAGGCTTTTTTCTTTTTTTGGCCACGCTCGCAGCGGACAGAAGTTCCTAGGCCGGATCCTTAACCACTAGACCGCCAGGGAACTCCCTGCCATTTTTTTCTACTGAAGTTTTCCTTATCATTCAGGTCCTAGGCCGTCTGCCATCCATCTCTTGAAATGTTCTCCCGGTCCAGGCCCCACCCTCAAGAACTCTGGGGTGCATATCTACACAGGCCTGATGGAGACCAGCATCTCGGCACTTTTCACAACAGTACCTTAAGTGGAGGCAGAGATACACCCTACAGCTCTTCTCCCTCTAGCGCCTAATACGGTGGCGGGCAAGTCATGAGGGCTCTGTAAACACTGAAGACCTCTGGCTATGCTAACATTTTCTCCCATATTGCTGAGTACACATGAGCTGCTAAGAGGAATGCAAATTCAGGTACTCCTCAAGCACCTCACAGCTGAAAACAAGGCGAGGGTGCGAATGCCCAGTTCTGAGGCTATGATGCCACAAGAAGCGCACCAACAAATGCAGTGTTCCCAGGAAATCTGACCACGTCCCCACCAGACTTAAATCCCTTCCATGACTTCCTTGTAGGTCAAGATCAAGCTCCTCTCCACCCACAACATCAGTGGCCTCCTCACACCCTAATACCCTCAGCCCACATTTCTGCCCCACCCCACCCCTCACCCCTGCTTCCTGCAGACTCTCTGCATAGCCTTTCCTCTCTGGGCCTCTTCACAAGGCTGGCTCCTCTCCCCTCCTCCTGGCTGCTCGTCCTTCAGATTTCAATTCATTTCCTCAAGGAAACCTCTCTGGGCTATCTGACCTGGTCGAATTCCAGCTTCTTCTTCTTCTTTTTTGTTAACAGCACTATCTTGATGAGGAATTACACATGTACTCGTGTGATTCATTTGATGAACGTCCATCTACCTCACCGAACTCCCAACCCCACCAGAGGAGTTTGCTCATGGCAGTCTCCCCCATGCCTGGCGTGTCCTAGGGGCTTAAGAAATAGCCACTGAATAAAGGAAGTACTGATGATTTGGAGAACATTTCAAGAATAGAACAAAGAACTCAACAGAGAGCACGGGGCTAGAGTAAGAAGGAGAATTGCAACAGGTGAAATTCTCAGCAAAAGGAATCTTGTGACTAGGTGGAGGCAGGGGGTCAGAGAACTCTGAGGGGGTGTGCAAGAATAAAAGGCCCGTCTGTTTGGCAGGAGTAGAGGGAAATACAGGCAGAGAGGAACATACACCTGAAAAGATGGGTGAGAGCCACAGGGCATAGATAGTCTGGAGTGCCAGGCTGCGAGGGGTCTTATTAACACACCAGTGAGGTTTGTGACACAGAGAAAGGACAAGACCAAAACTGCTCCAATAATTAGTTCCACGTGAGAAGTCACAGGGGTATTGGCAGCAAAAATGAAAAGCAGGTGATAGATCAGAGGGACCCTACAGAGAAGTAAAGGGTGGGACTTGACCATAAAGACCTGAATGCTTTCCAAGGGAGATTCTAGGGGTACAGGTCAGCAATACCCTTCAGAGCCAAGGGTCAGTGTCTCTGCGGGCTGGGCCTGGGAATCTGCATGTGAACCACCTCAGAGTGTTTATCATGTACCCTCAAGAATTTCAACTTCTACCTGCCTGGGCGTCCAAAAACAATGACAAAATGAGTCAGACTCTTGTCCCTTAGACCCGTAGGCAAATGGTAAAATGGCAATGCCATTTCATAAGTGGACGGGGGGTCAAAAGGAAGAAGCTGGTTTGGGGAGGGAAAGATACTGAGTTCAGTTCAGTCCTAGAGAGTTATTTTAAAAAGCAGAAGTCAGACCTCAGAATGAAAGTCATTTTAAAAAGCAGAAGGCAGAGCTCAGAATGAAAGAGCGATGGTGGGGTTACATCTGCTGACTGTGTCAGAGACCACTCTGTCTGGAATGGGCTAGTCCTGGACCTTTCTAAAATCAGAACCCTGGCGTTCCTGTCATGGCGCAGCGGAAATGCATCTGACTAGGAACAATGAGGTTGCAGGTTTGATCCCTGGCCTTGCTCAGTGGGTTAAGGATCTGGTGTTGCTGAGAGCTGTAGTGTAGGACGCAGATGTGGCTCAGATCGGCATTGCTGTGGCTGTGGCGTAGGCTGGAGGCTACAGCTCTGATTTGACCCCCTAGCCTGGGAACCTCCATGAGCCACAGGTGCAAAAAAAGAGACAAAAAAAAAAAAAAAAAAAAAAGAAAAGACTAAAATCAGGACCCTGACCCCCATGATCTGAAGAAATCCATTTGGTCCCAAGGCAGAGCGACTCAAGGACAAGGCCTCTAATGGGATAAGGATAAAAGATTTCATAGACTAAGAAGAAAGAAAGAGAAAAAAGTTTTTTCCTGGCAACTCAGACACCTATACCCCTAAGCAACCAAGTTGTTCCGGCTCTTGAAAAATAGGAAAGAACACCTTCCAGGCATGACACTAGGTCTCCCACGCATTTCACCCATGTCCACATAACACTGTGTTCCTATACTCAGGATTTCCCAGGCTCTCTCTTTTTTTTTTTTTTTTTTTTTTGGTTTTTAGGGCTGCACCTGCAGCATATGGAAGTTCCCAGGCTAGGGGTTGAATCGGAGCTACAGCTGCCAGCCACAGCCATAGCCGTGCCAGATCCACCAGGGCTCCTCACCCCCTCTAAGAATGTTCCATGAGTGCAAAGACTTGGGTGGTTTGTTATCACTGTATCCCACGGGCTTGGTACAATGCCTGCAGGAAGTAGGTGGTCTGTAATGTTTGCCAGATGAAGCAGAGCATGGCACCTGGTTTGGCATCTCAGCTCTGCCATTGACGAGCTGTAAAACTTTGAGTAACTTAATCTTTTCCAATTTGTTTCTTTTCCTATGAAATGAAAACAATGGGGTTCTTCATAAGATGACCAAGGATGAAACCAGATCTTATGAGCAATGTGCTTGGTGCCTCCCCAGCACTAGCCATCATGTGGTCATGACATAGGTTCCCACCCTTCCTGAGCTCACACAGGGCGGGGAGAATTGTGAGGGGGCCTAAAAAGCGGCCTCTGTCAAACCCTTTAATCATTCTCCATCTGACTTTCCTCATGGCGGTAGACATAAAAGGCAAACATTGCACAGAAAACCCTAAGCTGGAAAGAACCGTCCATCACAAAACAACACTCTGTCGCACTGTGTCACTTCTAATCAGCATCATCGCTGGCACAGGGTCCAAACGCATTCACCTGCCGATCTGCATGATGGAAGGAAAGGAGCTGGGAGGAACCTTAAGGCTGCTCTTCATTCTACAGAACGGAATGAGGCTTGAGCAGTCAAGGCACTTGCTCAAGGTCACAGAGTAAGCCAATAGGTCTGGAGGGAGTGCCTGAGTCATGTCTCCCACGGTCAGCCCAGATCTTCCTCCATCCGGCCACCAGACCTTGGAAATGTTAACAATGGGTGTGTTGGAGAATACAGGGAACAGTGACACTAAAATACACCGTTCCAGCCACTGCCCCACAAAATAAAACGGTCAGCCCAGTCAAGGTAAGTGCTCATGGGTGGAGCGCACCCGATCAAGGCTTTTGGAAGCAGCCAAGACACCATCACCTCTATCTTGCTCTGTCTCTTCTTGATTCTCTAGCCCTAAAGGCCTACAGGAGACCAGCGTAGAATGCAGATAAGCTTGGACTCCTGGATGTCTGGGGAAAGAGCAGGGCGCAGGGCAGAGGTGGGCAGAGGGTATCTGCAACCTCCTAGCCATCTCCCTGGAGACAGGCTGGATGGGGTCAGAGCCCAGAGGAGTGGAGAGTCTGAGGACTTACTTGGCAGCAAGGCAGGCAACTTCTGAAGAAAAACAAAGCTCCCATGTCAGGAAATGTCCCCACATAGAGGAGGCAACAACAAAAAAGTGAAGACTAGCCTCTGGGCAGGGGACTTCCAGCTCTCCTTTGTTGATGGGGAGGTTTCTGGTTCCCAGCATCAAACTGTGGCTTGGGGGACGGGGTAATTTAATTAGACATTGCCAGGGCTTGGCCGAGGTTGCCTGGGAGCCGGTGGCTTAAAGTTCCTACCCTGTCATGGCCTCATCAATGAGTTATATTCAGAGGAACTGTGTGTCTGTTAGCAGAAAAGAGAGAGGAGGGGGCTCCAAGCCCAGAAACCCAGAGATTCTATTCAACTTTGACAAGCTCCCTGATAGACCCAGCATTCCTGGGAATTCAGCCCAGTGCCTTCCGCACCCAGCACAGGGCCTGGCACTGAGGACGGAGGCGCTCAGTACACACTGGCCGACCAACCCTTAGAAATGAGTGGATGAAACCAAAGCAGTCGGAACTGCTAGCCTCAAAGACAGACAAGAATGTAAAACACAGGAGTTCCCATTGTGGCTCAGCAGGTTAAGAACCCAACTAGTATCCATGAGGATGTGGGTTTAATCCCTGGCCTCGATCGATCGGTGGGTTAAGTATCTGGCATTGCCCCGTGAGTTGTGGCCACAGATGCAGCTCAGATCCCACATTGCTGCAATTCGACCCCTCGCCTGGAAACTTCCATATGCCCTGGGTGTGGCCCTAGAAAGCAAACACACACACACACACACACACACACACACACACACACACACACACAAAGTAAAACATACACTGAGGCAGTTTAAAAAAAAAAAAAAAAGATTCAGGGTCAGCTGAGGTCTAAGATCTGAGGAGCCTCAGCCTCCAACTTAACTGCAAACCACCAGGCAGTGGTCAGCCTGTCCTCAAGAAGAGGGGCCAGGCCTGGGGAAAAGTGCCCATCCTTCAACCCAGATTTCCCAGAACTTCACTTCTGTAGGAAAGGAAAGGCCCTTCAGGCCATGGCCCTTCCTAGGTATCAAGCCCATCTCAGACTTAATCCCTAAATAGTGATTAAACGTTCCCCCTTCCAGGAGCTCCTGCTGTGGCTCAGCTGGTTAAGAACCCAACAAAGAATCCATAACAATGCGAGTTCGATTCTAGCCTTGCTCAATGGGTTAAGGATTTGATGTTGCAAACCGTGGAGTAGGTCAAAGGTATGGCTTCGATTTGACCCCTAGCCTTGGAAACTTCCATATGCCTCAGGTGCAGTCCTAAAAAGAAAAAAAAAAAAGCAAACAAACAAAAAATCACAAACCTTTCCCCTTCCCAAATGAAGGACAAGGCCTGGGACCTTTATGTCACCAAGGTGTCTCTCCATATGCTGCTGAGATTTAGTCTGAAATAGAAACGCTAATGCTCACCCTTTTTTTTTTTTTTTTCCTGTGTAGGATTGGAATCCCCTGTCAACTGCCTTGACTGGAAGTGTCCCTCTGGTCCCAGCTGCAGGGCCAGACTCCCGCTCCCCCCGAGTTTGACGCCTCAATCCTCACCTCTTTGGACTTCTACCCAAAGTACAGTTGCATCCTCCCCCAACCCTCCCCGCCAGGCTTCATCCTTTCTCAGTCTCCCCACAGTCTTCCTTTTCCCTCCTCTCCCAGCCTCTCTCAGCCCCACCTCCCTCCCTTCCCCACCAAGGTTTGAGCCCCTCCAGATGCCAATGCTTCTGGAACCCTTTCCCCAGAAAGCTTTACTCAATCGGCCAGTGTCTGCAAAGTCCTTGGCAAAGAGGTTGTTGGGAGTTATGACTAAAGATGGAGACATGAGGGTGGAAAGATACCCCTTTCCCATGACAATCCTAATTAACACACAGGATGTGGGGGCTTTCCAAGGAGGCAGAGATGCCCTGCTCCAACAGCTGTTCTCTGACCCTCTGAGACTCTCCCAGTCATCCTCTCTGCTCCCTCCCCTCCACACCTGCCTCTCCAGGCTCCTCAGTGACACTCTAGGGAAAGCTCAGCCAGAATTCCAGAAACAAACCGCCACTTCTGTGAAAAGACTACTGGAGAGATAGACTTGTCCCAGGTCAATTAAACCTGGGTACCAAGCAAAGCGATGCAGCTCCCCACACCCCTCCTCCTGCCAATGACCCACCGCCCCAACCTCCATCCTGCAGGCTCTCTTCCTTGTTCAGACCCAGAAAGGCTGACCAGCGGGGAAGTGGGATTTGTGGTGTCCACGGTGGCAACTTGATTCTCACCAAAAGATAGTTTACTGTTCCCCCAGAAGGGACCATTTCAGGAGGAAGCTTGGGGACAGTTTCTCCTTAGGAATCTACCACCTCCTCCTCCTCCACCATGGACAAAGGGAGCGGCTTCCCTGCCAGGCATTCCGGAGCTGTGTCCCTCCCCCTCCTCTCTCCATCTGCTCTGGCCTGTTGCTTCAGCGCTAGGAGTGCCCCACCAGAGGCACTCACCAATGCCACAGCTACCAGGGCGTTTCCTGCCCTGGAATCCCCTAACTCCATCTCCCCAGCCAAGAAGACTCTCCCCCCCCCACCCCGCCCCCCCCCCCCAGCTGAAGGCCTCTAGGGAATCATCCCTTCTTCCTCCCCTCCCTCCTACCCCCGCCTTCCAGTTCCCACCTAGGATGCAGCAGTGAGAAGGCATCCCACACGGTAGGGGGTGGGGGGGGATGAAGAGGCAGTGAGGTGGGTTTCCAGGGGAACCCTCGGCAGGCCAACGGGTGCCTGAGGCAAAGCAGGGTCAGCCAACGTGATTAGTGGGGATGAGAGCAAGATGCCTTTCTTGGCGGCTGGGCTCGCTAGTGGGCTGGTGCGGGCCCCAGAATTTCTGCAAGAGAGGACTTCGGGCCACCAAGCGCTTTAAAGGCACCGTGAAAGGGGATTTCTTAGGGGCTAGGTTGAAGCTCGGTTTGCATAACCAAACCGCTGATACTATTTGCATGGATGTTTATTGCACGGAGTATCTTAAGAGGATCAAGGGGAGGAAAGCGCCCTCTCCACGACAACCTCTGGGCGACACGACTGTATGGAAGTGAGGGCCGGGGTGGGCCCCGGTGGGGCTTGAGAGGCGGGAGATCTCAGGGCAGGCAGGGGAGGTGGCGCGGGCGGGGCAGGGGCGGCCGGCTCACCGGTGTCCTGGCGAAACTGGTTCATGGACTGCAGGTCGATGATGTAGGGCGCGAGACGGCTGTCCACCTGGCCCAGCACCACGCTGCCCCCGGCGCGGGGGCCGGCGCGGACCACCGCCTCGATGTGGTGGCTCACGGCCGGGCTGTAGGGACGCCAGCGGCCGTGCTCGTTCAGCCATTCCCAGACCACCACGGCCGAGGCCAGGAGCATGGCGAGCCCGGGGCTGCGGCGGCGGCGGCGGCAGCGCTGCGCTGCCACCCTCCCAGGGCCGGCGCGCCCTCCCTCCTCCGCTTCCTCCTGCGCCGCCGCCTCCGGGCCTCGACCGCGCCCCCAGCCCCGCGCCCCGACACCCCAGGCAGCCTCAACTCCGGCCCATGGGCCGCTCCCCAGACGCGCATCCACCGGGGCCCGGAGACCGGGGCCGCCTGGCTCCGACCGCGCGCCGCCGCCGCCGCCGCCCCGGTCCGCTGCTGCTGCCGCTGCTCCGTGGGGTCTAGTCGCTTCATGCAAATGTCCGGCTCTCGGCAAATGGACCCCCGCCTTGCAAAACCACCTGGCAGGCGCGCAGCCGGAACCCAGGCGGCCGCAATCTGGAGCAGACCGCGAGGCGAGGATCTAGCCCTCGCACCAGTTGCGCCTTGGGCTCTGCAGTCGCCGGGGTGGGATCTCGTGGCGCGATCGCGCTTGGAATGGCACGCTGAGCCCTCCTCCCCTTCCCTCGTTCCCCTCCCTCCGCACCCTTTCGCTGCAAGTTCCGCTGTCGCCGCCTGGGCGAGAGCTCCCCCTCCCTGTGGCTCTGCTCAGCCTCTTCCAGAACGAATTGGCCCTCCCAAGCTGGGCTCCACCGTAAAGCCGCGCCTGCGGGGTTTCCCCAATCCCTAGACGAGGAAAAGCGACCCAGCAGGACCAGGCCCCGGGACTCCAGTTGCGGCCGGGCGCAACTTTGCAGCCTCCCTCTCAGAAATGGAATTTCCCTTTTTCTTTTCTTTTTCTTTCTTTCTTTCTTTCTTTTTTTTTTCATGCACTGTGATCAGTGTCCGTACCGCTAGCTCCGAGACACGCAGTGTCTTGCACACTCACGCTCGCACACACGCGCGCCCACAGCCTGCACGCTCTCCCTGCTGTGGTTATTACCTCATCTTCGCGTCCTCAGCTGTCCGTCACGGATGCAGAGCCACGCCCCCTGACTACTCGAGCCGGTGCTTTCCCGCCCCCTGCTGGCCCAAAGTGACGCATGCCGGCCACTGGCCACACACTAGTTACTGCTCAAGTCAAGCCTCTCTGCTAATGGACACAGTCCAAACGGATGCAGCAATTTGAGAAATGATGGATTAACATCGTCTACGTAGAGAGCAAATGTGGTTTTTCTGACCTTCTTTCACGTTACTAGACATCAGGAAGATACATGCTAAATTGATTTATTTCACAGGGTTTCTATGACGGAAATAAGCTAGAGTTGGTTATTTTGATCATCAATAGTCAATGTGAAAAAAAAATCTAAAATGGGAGGCTTCTGACTAAAAAGGCAGATTGATATCAGGATTACATATTAATTTTTCCAGAAAATACACACTTTGATTTGCTAAAGTTGCAACCACATAAGGCAGTGAATCCATATGATCAAAATACAGGATAAGATAACAAAAAAATCAAAGTAGATTAAGTGCTAAGAACTGGGATTATGAAACTTCATAATATCATATGATCGTTTTTGCTTTGGAAGGTTTGCTTTCCTCTCTGTTTCTTACCTGCTCTTGAATAACACCTGTCTTTTCTCCCATAGCAAGTACTTTCCAAATCATATTCACCCCTCTACCCTTATTTCCCTCCTTACCAAGTTCTGAATACAATGCATACTCCTTTAACAGCTTCCAAAATCACCAGGCTTGAGGCTACCTCTGAACTTTGTTCTTCCTGGTCCCCTTGCTCAGAAACCTCCTCAGGGTATTTTCCGCAATCTCTAGTAAGCCTTTCTTCTAAGTCCAATATTAAAACATGGAATTTTAGGGTTTGAAAGACAAAAGAGAAAGTTAAGGATACCTCAACTAACCCTAACAGGAGCCATTGTTATTCTCATTCTATAAATGACAAGGCTTAGGGAATTTGAACAATTTGCCCCAGCTACCTGTTTAGCAGAGGGGAAACTTGTATTTAGAATTTAGTTGGGCAAAAATCCCAACTGAACTAAGACAAAAAAAAGCCCCACCTTTTTCCATGACACCTGTTACGTGAGGGAGATAGTGCAATAGGAGGCAAGGTGTACGTCAACGTAAAAGTGCCTCAATGTGAAAGAAAGGAGTGAGAATGAGGAGAAAGTGTTCTGGAAGGACAAAAGTAGAATTAAAGAAAAGGTGATATAAATTTGTATTGCGCTACTTTTACTTCCCATCAGGAAACCAGGACTACGAAGTCCCTGGAAGCTTTCTTGTGGTCTGGATAAGTACAGATCCAGAGACCATCAGTGACGATTTAAAGGGATGCTCGGAAATAGCAGGGAGAAAACAGCATCTGACCAGCTAAACCAGAAATTCCCAGGCAGTAAAAACCTAAAGCTGTTAAGAGAAGTACGTTCTATGAGTGCTCAAAAGGAATGTGTGTTCTGTTATTGGGTGGCATGTTCTCTAAGTTTTTATTAAATGCTATTGGTTGATGACTTTGTTGAGTTCTTCTTTTTTTTTTTTTTTTTTTTTTTTTTTGTCTTTTTTTGCTATTTCTTGGGCCGCTCCCGTGGCATATGGAGGTTTCCAGACTAGGGGTTGAATTGGAGCTGCAGCCACCGGCCTACGCCAGAGCCACAGCAACGCTGGATCCGAGCCGCGTCTGCGATCTACACCACAGTTCACGACCCACTGAGCAAGGGTAGGGATCGAACCCACAACCTCATGGTTCCTAGTCGGATTCGTTAACCACTGCGCCACGATGCGAACTCCAGTTGAGTTCTTCCTTACCCAGGCTGATTGTTCTTTAAATTGTTGAGAGTCTCTAACTATAATTTTAGATTTGTCTATTTCTCCTTTTAGTTCTAACAGGTTTGCTTCACAAATTTTCCACTTTGTTGCTTGTGCTTGTACATTTAAGAATGCCATGTTTTCGGAGTTCCCGAAAAAACGATCTGGCGTTGCGGTGAGCTGTGGTGTAGGTTACAGACGCGGCTCAGATCCTGCGTTGCTGTGGCTCTGGCGCAGGCTGGTGGCTACAGCTCTTATTAGACCCCTAGCCTGGGAACCTCCATATGCCTCGGGAGCCGCCCAAGAAAAGGCTAAAAGACATAAAAAAAAAAAAAAGAATGCCATGTTTTCTTGGTGGGTTGACTCTTATATCATTTTATATATATATATATATATATATAATATAATGACATATAAATAAATACATAAATATATATAACAGTATATATATTTTAATATACTGATATATATATTTATATACCTCTCTCTGTCTCTGGTAATTTTCTTTGGTGTGAAGTCAACTGTATCTAATATTAAGATAGGTACTTGTGTTTTCCTTTTATCAATGTCTTCATGATTTTTTTTCTGGTTCATTTGTTTGTTTTGTTTCATTTTATTTTTAAGCCCACGGTATAAGGAAGATCCCAGTCTAGGGGTTGAATTGAGCTGCAGCTACCCAGCCTATATCACAGCTCCCAGCAACACCAGATCCTTAACCCACTGAGCGAGGCCAGGGATCAGACCTGCGTCCTTATGGATATTAGGTTTGTTACCACTGAGCCACAATGGGAACTCCTTCATTATGTATCTTTTTTCCATTCTTTTACTTTTTTTTTTTTTTTTTAATTGTTATGGCCTCATCTGAGGCATATGGATGTTCCTGGGTCAGGGATTGAATCTGGAACCGCAGCTGTGATCTACACTGCAGTCGTGAACTATGCCACAGCTCTAGCAACACCAGATCCTTTAATACACTGCTCTTGGCTGGGGATCAAACCCAAGCCTCTGCAGCAACCTGAGCCTCTGCAGTTGTATTCTTACCCCATTGTACCACAGCAGGAACTCCATTCTTTCACTTTCAATCTGTCTGTACTGTTAGATTTGAACTGAGTTTTTTGGTAGACAGTTTGTAGCTGGGTCATGTTTTAATCTACTCTGCCAATCTCTTCACTTTAATTGGTGTATTTAAACCATTTACATTTATGGTAACTATTGATGTGTTAAGGCTTACGTCTGCCAGGTTTTTTGTCTTCTGTTTACTCCCTCTGTTTTCCTTCTTCTGCAGGTTACTTGCACATTTTTAAGATTCCACTTTGACTTCTGTATAGTGTTTTTCACTGTTTATCTTTGAATAACTTGCTTAGAGGTTGCTTTAGGCATTACGCAATATATTTACAACATCACAATCTACTAATGTAGTCATTTTAACAGTTCAAGTGAAGTATGGAAACCTTACTTCCCTTTGCTTCTTTTCATTCTCTCTCTCATTTGTAAATGCCTTCAGGATTTCCTCTATATACCTTTAAGGCCACATCAGACAGTGTCATGTTCTGTTGACTGATCATTATTCTGCAGTTACTTGGCTCTATTCATTTTCCTACAGTGCTATGTATTGCATGCTGACTGTGATATGAAGAATCCTCTAAAGTTAGGCAAATCAGATCAGAGAGTACTTGACTCCTGTTTTCAAATAGGTAGTCATCCGAGTCGTTGTTACTTAACAAGTTTGACTACTTTAACTGTAGTGCAGCTGTTCATCAGTTTCCCAAGGCAAAGAGGGTGGTAGATTATATTTCCCAAAAATGGCCTCAACAATATTTCTGGTCCCTTGTGCTCTTCCGGAATATTGTCATTCCTTTACAAAGAGGTTCCATCTGTAGCATCCTTAGCTGCCTGTCCGATAGACCACCACCATGGAAGAGCCACTGTCTGACTTTCATGAATAGGTCCAAAAAATGATAAAAGTATAAAAAGGATTTTGACTTTTAAGAAGAAGCAGCCTATGCCTTTAGCTCAGCACAGCTAAAAACTCTGGAAAACCATGAGAAGACTCTGAAATTTGGAGGACAGGCAGATCACTTAGGGACCTTGGGACCCAAGGAATAAAATGGCGTTGAGTACCCTAGTTTTCTTTTTGCCTCATATAACCCGGACTTGGAATGCTGGAAGCCAGCAACTGGGGAATGCCATGGGCAGAGACCCAAAATAAAACAAAACAAAAGAACACAATACAACATGAAAAGCTTATTCCCTGTAACCAAAAAAAAAAAAAAAAAAAAAAACCCAAAAACCAAAAAACAAAACAAAACAAACAAAAAAAACCCAAAGAAAGGGGTAGCACAGCAAAATTGAAAACTTTTAAATAATAACCTCTCTACTCAAGCCAAACAGCACAGAAAAATTGTGGTTCCCATCCTGACCTATGCCAGCAAAGGCTGAGTGGGGAACCTACATCCTTGCCAGGCTGTCATGAGGCACCCCAACCCTACCACATCTGTTTTTTCCTAGACCCTGCCCTATGTCTATCCCTTTGATGATTTTTAAATTTGATACATTTTATTTTGGGGGCAGTTTTACATTTATAGAACCTTTTAGTGGAAAGTACATAGTTCCCATATGTCCCCTCAGAGCTCCACCCTAATATTAATATCTAGTGTTAGAGTGATGTTTTTGCTAGCAGTTGCTGAGAAATATTGATACATCATTATTAACTAAAGTCTACATTTCACATTAAGGTTCACTCTTGGTTTTTAAATTCTTTGACATAGAACCCGTAGACCACAGGTAGTGGTATCTCATTGCTATTTTAAGTCACAGTTTTCTAATGACATATGACACTGAGCATCTTTTCACCAGTTTATGTGCCATCTGTCTTTGGTGAGATGTCTGTGTAGGTCTTTGGCCCATCTTTTTTTTAATAGGGTTATTTGTTTTCTCATTGTTGAGTTTTAAGTGTTTTTGGTATTTTAAATGTCTTTTATCAGATGTGCCTTTCATGAATATTTTATCTCAATCTGTGACTTGTCTATTCCTTCTTTCTCTTTCTATCTGTCTCTGTCTCTCTCTGTCTCTTTCTCTTTAAAATAACTGGAGCTTGCCCCGTCTGGCCTGCTATAGGTGCCACAGGGCCCAAGGGGGACAGGAAGTGCCTTGTGTCCCAGTGCTTAGGCTGACATGGATTTTTCTCCAATCTTGCCATCACTTTCCTTGGCACTGTGTGGTGGTGGGGATGAGGTGGCTATCACTATCTTAACAGTGTGTTCCACAGAACAGAGTTTTAAATTTTACCAAGATCCAACACAATATTTTTTCTTTCATTGGTCATGCTTCTGTGCCAAACCCAAGGCCACCTAAATTTTCCTTTGTTACCTTCTAGGAATATTGTAGTTATGTATTCTACAGTTAGATCTTTGATTCATTTTGAGTTAATTTTTGTGAAAAGTATGTCGTCTATCTCTAGGTTTGTTTGTTTGTTTGTTTGTTTTTTGGCATGGGGATGTCTAGCACCATGTCTGGAACAGAGCATTTTTGCTCCATCCTATTGCTTTTGTTCCTTCTTCAAAGATTAGTTGTCTGTGTTTTAGTGGATATATTCCTGGGCTCTGTTCCATTATTCTACTTGCTTATTCTTTTACTGATACAGCTCTGTCTTGATTATTGCAGCTTTGCAATAATAAGCAGTAGAGTAGTGACAGCCCCCCAACTTTGTTCTTTATTATTGTGTTGACTATTCTCTTGCCTTTCCTTATAAACCTTAGTATCAAAATGTTGATAGTCACAAAATAACTTGCTGGGATTTTAATTAGGATTACACTGATGATAGATCAAGTAGAAAAGAACTGACAATGTAACAACAGTTACATCCCTGACTGGATTAAGATGACCTGACTTCAGTCTGTTGGTCAGAAGATAGGATGCCCCCCAAAAAAATCCCAGGGAGGAAGTAGGGGATAAAATTTCCCCCAGAAGGGCAACTGTCACTTTATCATGTAAAATCCAAGAAGATGCCCAGGCTGGGGGATGGCTGAGCCATTTGTGTTTGCTAAAGACCTTTTTTTTTTTTTTTTGGTCTTTTTAGGTTGGCACCTGCGGCATGTGGAAGTTACTGGGCTAGGGGTCGAATTGGAGCTGTAGCTGCAAGAAACCACACTCACAGCAATGCCAGATCCTGAGCCGCCTCAGCGACCTACAGCACAACTCATGACAATGCTGGACCCTTAACCCACTGAGCAAGGCCATGGATCAAACCTGCCTCCTCATGGATACTAGTCAGGTTCGTTACCGCTGTGCCACCACGGGAAATCCTGCTAAAGACTTTTGATCTTTCCTATGTTAGTCAATGGTTCTGAGTTGAACAATTCCCAAAAGGGGCTGTCAGATGGAAGATCTGGAGGTCAGTTTCACCATCAGTTTGGCTACAAGTTAATGGCTGCCTTTGTTTAGAAGCTGTGCATTTTGTAGCTACATCCTGCAGGGGGCCATGTGGTGCTGGGTAAATGACCTCTCTGAGTGTTTCCCTGTCACCCTTCAGCCTTTAAGGAAGGCTGAGACTGACTTCTTTTTTCCTTTTGGGATTCTGTATTATCTTTGCTGGACTTTCCAGAGGGGATGAGAAATGGTTTGGGTACAATCTACAAACCCCTGTGAACTGGAGATTGGCACTTGCCTTCTGCTGCAAAGACCGAATCCTGAGCCACTGCACCTGCCAACCCTCAATACCCTCTGAAAGGAGCTCAGGGTGGAGATCAAGGGTGAGGCACTCTGTGCTCTGGGAAAACTGGCAGAGCAGGTCTTTAGGTAGTTAGATATTTTCAGAAGAAGATTTTATGAGCCTGATTCTTGCATCTCCTCATATCTAGAAAAGCACTAAAATCCTTCATGGTGACTTCTGCTCCTCATGACTAGCAGCGACCTTCTATAAAGTGTGTGTTTGGTTGCATGTACTCCCCCTTTAATCAAAATCACATATATCTGGATATTCCCTTCTACCACTTTGGAGCTATCAGAAATTCTGCCTCCCAGGCTATCATCCTCATTTTGTCCCAAATAAAACTTAACTCTCAACTTTTAGGTTGTGCATATTTTTCTAATTTATTTTTTATTAGGGCTTATTTGGTTTACAGTGTTGAGTCAATTTCTGCTGTACAACATAGTGATTCAGTCATACATATATATACACACTTTTTATTCATTATATTCCATCATATTCCATCCCAAGAGACTGGATATAGTTCCCTGTGCTGTAGAGTAGGACCTCATTGCTTATCCATTCCAAAGGTAATTGTTTGCATCTACTAACCCCAAATTTCCTGTCCATCCCACTCCCTCCTCCCTCCCCCTTGGCAACCACAAGTCTGTTCTCTATGGCTGTGAGGTTGTGCATATTGTTTAAGTCCACATCCCATGTGAAGCAGTTCCTGAATAGGAGAATCGAATCCCCTCTGGTGCTTATGAGATGGGGGTGCAGGCATACGACACATCAATTCCACAGCAGCAGGACATGGAGTCCATCCAAGGGGCCTCCTCCACAAGTTCATGTTGTTTCCTGCCCCCACCTCAAACCTTTCCTAAACCCCATCAAATGAACTAGGGGGCTTTCCTCCTGTAGGATCACAATGCAAACCAGAGGTTCCAACACAGGTGGACACCTAGGAGCCCAGGGAAGTGCAGGGTGATGGGGAAAGGATAGCTAGGGTGGAGAAGGGATGGTAATGGAGGTAGAGGAGGGAAGCTTAATTGTCAGTCTCTTTTCCTCTTCTGGCCCCTTGCTCCAGGGTCCTTGCCTGTGTACTCCTCAGTGTCTAGTGAGAACCAAGCTCAGGGGCCTCTCTCCACCTCCACACACACTGCCTCAGCTCCATCCCGCAGCTCTTGGTGTCTTTGACCCCTCCTGTGCCCAGAATCCTTTTCTCTCCCACGACCACAGGGCAAGGAAGTGACTTGGGTGTCTGAATTCAACAAGGCCATACGTTTCAGTCCCTACCCCCTGAAATTCCCAACATAGTCACACAAGGATTTTGCTCTTTGATCCCCCTGGAGGACAGAGAAGTCTCAGCTCCATCTCTAACTATCTTCACAAGCATCTGAGGTTAAGGTAGAGAGGAAAGGAGAGAGATGGACGTGACTACATGCATTTATTTTTGGTGTTGAGTGGTTTGGTGAGTAGTTTGGGGTCAACCAAATGAACATCTGTTTTTTGTTTACTCAAAGCTAGACACTAGATAGCAAGATCTCATTGATGACACCCTTGATTTCTGCCTTGGGGATCCCTTCACTCAGAAGCCAGAGCCACCTTGCTTTTGTGCTGGCCATGAGGCTTGCTGCCCCACTGTCATGAAAATATTCCTTCCTTCTCCTGCCCAGAGGAGAGTGAATGGTGTGAGGTGAGTAACAACAAGGAAAACTTTGGGTGGTTTGCTTTAATCCTACCCCTTGCCACCCAGATTCATTAACAAGTTAGGTTAGTGCAGGGTCAGGGGGCGGGGGGGGGGGGAGTGAAAGGACGACCTTAATCCTATCCCTCCCCCATCAGTTGGGTGAGTGCACTTGCTATCAAATCCCAGAGAATCTTCTTAAATCCTCAAACATATCCCACCAGAATCTTGTTTTTCTTCTTCCAAAATGTACTTGGAAATATTAATTGCTAGGCATCTAAGCATAGTATCATTTATTGCTAGAAATAAACAAGTTAAATGTACCCAACACTTTGCTTTCCAATTATTAAGTGAAAGATGAGAGACAAACATGACCTCTAATGATTGAAGGGACAGCTAAGCCACAGCAAAAATTTTTTCATCCTGGAGTCACATCTTCACAATTAATACAATAACAATCAAAAAACAAATTCTTTGTTTATTACTTTTCCCAATAGATGATATGATTTCCTGCATGACTTTTATATTATTGTTTGATTTATAAGGGGTATCAGAATTGTTCTGTGTCTTATTAGAAGTGGTGGTGGCAAGAGCATTTGCATGCGTTAAAACTCATAGGACTGTATGGCAGAAATATGAATGCATCTACCTGTATATAAACTAAGAAATATAAATGGAGGAGTTCCTACTTTTGGCTCAGCAGGTTAAGAACCTGACATAGTGTCTATGTGGATGCAGGTTCAATCCCTGGCCTTACTCGCTGGATTAAGGAACTGGCATGGCCGCAAGCTGCAACATGGATCATAGATGTGGCTCAGATTTGGTGTTGTTGTGGCTGTGGCGTAGGCCTCAGCTGCAGCTCCAGTTGGACCCCTGGCCCAGGAACTTGCATGTGCCGCAGGTGTGGCCATTTATAAAAAAAGAAGAAAAGAAGGAAAGGGAGGAAGGAAGGAAAGAAGGAAAGAAGGAAGGAAGAAAGACAAAAGGAAAGCCTGGAGAGAAATTGATAAAAAGTCAATGAAGTTGATCAGAGGTCAGACATCCCAAAGAGCAGCTGTCTTTTCTCCCATCTTTAGAATTCCCTGTCCCATTTTCCTTCCTCACTCCTATGATACCCACGGAGAACTCAAAAAGTATTAGATCTATGCTTTCTCAGACCTTAAAAAAATCTCCTAAACCAGCTAATATCAAGATCATTCAGGAGTTCCCGTTGTGGCTCAGGGGGTTAAGAACCAGACTAGTATCCATGAGGACACGGGATTGATCCCTGGCCTTGCTCAGTGCCTTAAGATCCAGTGTTGCTGTGAGCTTGGTGTAGGTCGAAGATGTGGATTTGAAGATTGGATCCTATGTTGCTGTGGCTGTGGTAGGCTGGCAGGTGCAGCTCCAGTTCAACCCCTAGCCTGGGAACATCCATTTGGCATGGGTGAGGCCCTAAAAAGCAAAAAAAAACAAAAACCAAAAAACAAAAAACATTTTGGAAGTCTAAAGGACAAGGAGAAAGGAATGGAGTCCCTCATTTAACACTTCCAAGAATCATCTTTCACTTTGGGAGACTAAACACAAGAGTTAGGAGTGAGGAGCATGAGCTCTGAGGCCGGATGCCTAAGGGCCTATCTCCAATTCTTAAAAGAGCTGTGCAAGCTTGGTTGAGTTCCTGAAGCTTAGCTTCAGTCTCCTCATCAGTAAAATGGGGATCCTGAATGTACCTATCTCATAGGGCTGAGGTAAGGATTTAGAGTTAACAGAAATAAAGCCCTTATGACTATATTTAACCTGTAAACATGCAATATAATTTCTTAGAATTAATTAGAAGTCAAGGCCCGGAGATTTTAAGTAATTTTTCCAAGGCATGTTGGACAGCCCAGTTTTCAGATTAATTCAAAATTCTTTCTGGCTGTTTTCAAAGGGTTTTCATGGGGAAGGCATGTGACAGAAAAGGAGATTGTGTGTCAGTGTGAAAGAGGGGAAGGGAGAAAATGAGAAAATAAATGTTTTGGAAAAGAAGCCAAATGGAAGGAGAAAAGAGAAATGAAAGTCCGTGTTTAAAGCTTTTGTGAGCTCACCTGGAATTTTCATGTGGAAAATAAGCAATGACAGAAAAGAGCTGGGCTGCACAAAAGATCAAAAGGGAATAGGAAAAAAACCTTTTTTTCCTGTGTCCAAATTTAGCCTGATTTCTTTTTGTCTTTTGTCTTTTTTTTAGGGCCTCACCTGCAGCATATGGAGGTTCCTTGGCTAGGGGTCGAATCAGAGCTGTAACTGCTGGCTTATGCCAGAGCCACAGCGACGTGGGATCCGAGCATGGTCTGCAACCTTCACCGCAGCTCATTGCAACAGCGGATCCTCAACCCACTGAGCAAGGCCAGAGATTGAACCGGCCTCCTCATGGATGCTAGTCAGGTTCGTTAACCACTGAGCCACAATGGGAAATCCCAGCCTGATTTTTAACTTGTTCTTTCTCTATGATGGCATCCAATATTAAACATGGCAGAATATTTCAGATGGATGGTGATAGGATTTATGTATAGGATAATTTATTTGCCAGGCATAGTGAATGCACAGCTGACTTGCAATTAGCAAAGTTGTAACATACACTTTATAGTAAGCACTATGTTACAACCTTGCTAAATGATAATGTATGCATATATGTGCATGTGGTGTGTGTGTTCTCACACATGCATGTATGCAGGCTGGCTACCTATTGTCAATTTAGCAGCACCAACACCTCCTTATAAAGCTGAGAACAATTTTTCCCAGAATCCCTGTGTGTTCTGCGTTAGCATTCGTCTATTGAAAAACTCCTAAGAAATTTGGAAGACCAGGGAGTTGTTCTTTTTTTGGAAGACTGTGGCAGTCAGGACTGTGTAATATCTCCAGCAGCTCTTGTTTGTAGGTTGCATCTGATGCAGCAACTTTGCAACCTGTCTGTAAGTTACCACTTCACTATGGTAACAAGACAGGCACCCTCTCAGATGTTCCCACATCAATCAGCAGCTTCTCTTCCCCTTTCCAATACTTTAAGCCAACATCCTCTGGCTGCAGTTTTACAGATCTTCTCTTCCCCTGCTCTTTCCATTCTCATCTAAGCCCTAAGTCCTAGGTAAGTCCTTTATTCTTGTATATTTGTAGTGGCTTTATTCTCCTGGCAGAATCCAGGCTGATAGTATAATTATATATACATATGCTAGATCACCCAAGACAGCCCCAATTTTCTGAACCCCCTGAAATATACCAGGCCTTTTGACAGTATTACTATGTCTAAAATTAAAAACAAAACAAAACAAAACAAAACTGACAATACCAAATTCTGGTGAAGATGTGAAGCAATATGAACTTCCATTTATTGTTGGTGGGAATGTGAAATGGTTACAGCCATCTTGGAAGAGAGTTTGGCAGATTCTTACAAAGTTAAACATCTTACCAGACTAACTCATAGAAATGGGTTACCAGGGCCTGTGAGGTAGGGGAAATGGTAAAATATTGGTCAAAGAGTACAAACTCAGCTATAAAATGAGTAAGTTCTGGGGATCTAATGTACACCTTGGTGACTATAATTAACAATATATTATACTCTTGAAAGTTGTTAAAAAAGTAGATTTTTTAAAAATGTTTTTCTTTAAATTTTTCAGGGCCACAGCTGCGGCATATGGAAGTTTGCAGGCTAGGAGTGGAATCAGAGCAGCAGCTGCTGGCCTACAACACAGCCACAGCAACATCAGATCAGAGCCACGTCTGCAACCTACACCACTGCTCTCAGCAATGCTGGATCCTTAACCCACTGACCTGGGCCAGGGATTGAACCCACATCCTCATGGATACTGGTCGAGTTGCTTTCCACGGAGCCATACTTGGAACTCCAAAAGAGTAGATCTTAAATATTTTCACCACAAAAGGAAACAATAATTATGTGAGAGGATATGAATATTAACTCATTTTATTATGGTAATCATTTTGCAATGTATAAAGTATCAAATCATCACACTGTACGCCTTAAAATAATATATGTTACATAGCAATAATATCGCAATAGGAGTTCCCGTCATGGCGCAGTGGGTTAAGAATCCAACTTCAGAGCCTCAGGTTACGGCAGAGCTAAGGGTCTGATCCCCAGCCCAGTGCAGTGGGTAAAGGACATGGTGTTGCTGCAGCTGCAGGGTAAATTGCAGCTGTGGCTTGGATTCAATCCCTGGCCTGGGAACTTCCACATGCCATGAGAGTGGCCATAAAATAAAAAATTTAAAAAAAAATCAGAGTAAAGTTAGGGGGGAAAAAACCCAAAAACATAATATTACCATACAGTCCAATCATCACTCCCAGGAATTTCACCATTGAGTTGAAAAGTGATGTCCATACACAAATTGGTACACAAATGCTTAGAGCAGCTTTAGATGATCACCCCAAACAGGAAGCAACAAGGTATCTTTTTAAAAAAATTTTATTGAAGTATAGTTGATTTGTAATGTTGTATTAGCTTTAGGATTGCAGCAAAGTGAATCAGCTATGCATATACATATATCCACTCTTTTTTCCCATATGTTATTACAGACCATTGAGCAGACCTCCCTGTGCCATACAGTAACTCGTTAATTATCTATTCCAGGTATAGTAGTGTATATGTGACAATCCTACCCTCCTAGTTTATCCCTTCTACCCTCCCACACAGTTGACCCCTGGTAACCCTAAATGTGATATTGAAATCTGTGAAGTCACAAATCCTTCCTTCCTTTTTTTTTTTTGTTTGTTTGTTTGGTTGGTTGGTTGGTTGGTTGGTTGCTTTCTAGGGCCACACCTGCAGCATATGGAAGATCCCAGGCTAGGGGTCAAATCGGAGCTGGATCTGCGCCGTATGCAGTAGCCAAAGCAATGCAGGATCCGAGCCACCTCTGCTACTTATATCACAGCTTACAGCCATGCCAGTTCCTTAACCCACTGAGCAAAGCCAGGGATCGAACCCACATCCTCATGGATACTAGTTGGGCTCTTACCACTGAGCCACTTGGAACTTCCTTAAAGATATCTTTCAAATGGCAAATAAGTAAACAAAGGTGGTATATCCATACAATGGGCTATTACTCAGTGATAAAAGGTAATGAGCTAGCTAACCATGAAAACACACAGAGGAAATTTAATCGTGTATTTCTAAGTGTGTTGGGAAGCTGGAGCTGGTAGAATCGAGAAGAGGCATGTGAGGACCTGCTGAATGAGGGGCACAAACCAGCCATACAGGGTCAGCAGGTAGCCTCCTCAGCATCCAAGCTCCCACTGCGGGGAAGGGAAGTGAAGCCCATGGGATTTTTGGGATCAAAGGCATTAGTTTCAATATAGCCATATGAAGGAAACAGAATCACTAACAGATCCTAGAAGGTGGGGTGAGGAGCAATATGCCAGGTTTGGCAGGGCTGTCCTCCATCCCAAATTATGAGTGAGTAGGAGACAGGAGAGTAGGGTAGCAAACATCTAGTCCTTCTAAAGTGGTTGAGGCAAAGGCTGTTATATATTGAAAACTGCCCCCTGTCCCCGAAGGGCGGGGGGGAGACTGAAGAAAGACGCCAGTCACTCCAAAGTGGTGGGTTTAATAAGCATGGGAATTTACACCTATGTCTGGAGTGATCACAAGACAGATCTCTCCACCCTCCCACCAGAATCTATTTTTTAATTGAAATATAGTTGATTTACAAACTGTTAGTTTCTGGTGTACGGCAAAGTTGTTCAGCTATTTTTTTCAGATAATTTTCCGTTATAGGTTCATACAAGACAGTGAATATAATTCCCTGTGCTAGCTAGTAAATCCTTGTTGCTTATCTGTTTTATGTATAGCGATTTGTATCTGTTAATCTCCCAATTTGTCCCTCCCTTCCTCCCTTTCCCCTTTAGTAACCACAGTTTGTTTTCTATGTCTGTGAGTCTATCATGTACATAGATTCATTTGTGTTATTATTCAGCTTCCACATATAAGTGATATCCTATAGTATTTTAAAGATAAAGTATTTTCAAGGTATTGCATGGCATTTTAAAGTGAAGGAACAGCTCTCACCATGGGAACAGTAGGTAATGTGTACATTCCAAGGACAGAAGAGTCCAACTCAAGGGTCAGTGGGTGGTCCGTCCTCTTGATGACCTCCTCCAACACTGCACCCCTTGTGACCAGCTCTTACAATCTCACGCGCCCTCCTCTTCCGCAATATGCCCTGAGTGGTCAACAAGAGATGTCACCAGTTTTGAGGGGGCTCGTCGGATGGCTCTCTGGCTGTACCGGAGGCAGATATCACAGCAACAATATAGGCATGTGCAAGAGAACACACAGATTAAGATGATTCCCCAGACAGGTAACAATTTTCTCCACCAAGAGCACCATGAGCTGAATCATTGATTAAGTCCCCTAGGCTGAGGGTGGGATCATTCAGGATATTCACTTGTGTCCTCCTGTGATTTAATAAAGACGACCCATTCATAGACCCATCAGGTATGAAAACACAACAATCTGCTTGGGTAACAGCAAAGATACTTCCTTGTGAGGCAGCAGTAATGTCCAAAGCCATCCCATTTTGGAGCTTTTCTCATCAGAGACATTTCCACGTGCAGCAAAGACACGCTTTGTCATCATTTAAGTCTTGTTGGGTATATTTAGTAAAGACTTCTATGTGGGCTAGAATGTCTCCATGTAGAATGATTCCAAAGTAAATTATGTAAGTACTCCAAGAGTATTCATATAAGGAAGGGGAGCATAACTCCCCACTCCTTACCCGTGGGTTATGCAAAATGAATTACTGCAAAGAGTACCCTGTAGAAAGGATGGGGAAAAGAGTAACTTTATAGTACCGAAACCTGATAAATACTACTTTAGCTCTGAATTTGGGGACGCACATATACCAACAGTTTTAGTAATAGGAGGATTTTGGAAATTCTAAAAAATTTTATTTGAGATAATTTCTAACTGAGCATTTAGATACTTGGTTAAGATTAACTCTAGCTCTAAGTTTTGCTATTGATGAACCCACACATTTTCTAAGCACTTACTTTCCATGTACCAGACATTGTAGATAATGAGTTGAACAAGTCTTGGATCATGCTTAAGTAACTGAACTTGGGGGAGATAAAGAAGACGGAAAAAAAAAAAAAAGAAACAATGGTTACATTATTCTTATTGTCATAAAACTGATTATTAATCTTATCTTTCTTTACATTGCTTGACATTAAAACAGGGATACTAACTCACCTCATAAAGTTGTTAAAACTAGTTTCTTCCTGTGCTTAGAAAAATACTCAGAACATAGGAAGTGGTCCATACTATTAATTATTATTATTATTTATGAGATTGACCATTTTGGAATTTAGAAAGCTATCATCATTGCCCATGGAATAATAATTCCATGGGCAATACCTTTAAAGCTGGTAAATAGACTGAATTCTCTCTCTTCTCCATTCTAAACACTCACAATTTCTACTTCCTATGGATTTACAGATAGTGTTTCATACCACCTTCCATGATTTTGTTTAATATGAGAGAGGATAGATTTCAGGGTAGAGCCAAATTCAATGATGCTGGAAGTCCCCTTCTGGTACTCATAAGAAAAGCCAGCAGTGAGCATGGCCACCAATGAAACCTCCGAATCAAACACTGGGGAGCCCGAAGACCCAACGTAAAAAGAGGTGTTACTGGTAACTCCCTCAGGGTTGGGAACTATCTCCTGGAAACTTTTCTGAGTGTGCATATGGATATACCGCATGTCATAACCACGACCCTCTGCTTCTCCAGCCGGAGGTTGTTCCTGATCCTCTTCTTGCCGACCATGAGAGATCACAGCACAAGCATCCGTAGTTTTTGCCTCTCCGTCAGGATGGCCAATCATGTATACCAACCCCTTAGGTGGTTCAGGATCACTTTGCGCTATTTCATTATATAATCCCACAGGTACCTGTTGTCCATTTGTCTTCAGTTTCAGAACAACATAATCAAGATTTGCATCAAATATCTCAAACCAAGGTTCAATGCAAAAGGACTTCTGTTTTTCTTCTCCAGCCTTTTCATAAACAAAAGTCACCCTTACACATTGACTAATTATGTTTTCCCACTTAGTTTCGTCTATTTCTTCTCTCACAATTTCATTTATTACATGCAGACAAGTGAAAATGTACAACTCTCTAAAGACAAAGCAAGTGGCTGAACCCTTTTCTCCTCTGTTGTCCCATGAGAGGTACCCAACCGACTCACTGCGATGACAAAGAAGTCTGTGTACTCTAACCAAAGTAGAGTTTTTGGTCAGGTTCCCAAAGTCTGTTTTATGTGATTCAAATAATTTTTTCCCCTTTCCTCTTTCCATAGATTTCTTAAAGCTTTCTCTAATTTTATCACGTTCTTTTTTCAAACTAGGGTACCGGTCTGCAATTGTTTCTTTCAACACACGGGGGTTTATTTTCTGTGACTCAGAATTCCGAGTGGCATCTGCCCCAGTGCCCACTTTTCTGTCAAACTCAACCTGAAAGGACTTGCCCTCTAAGTCATCAACCAATCGTGAGCTTTCTAAAACTACGTTCAGTTTTTCAATGAGTTTCCAATTATCATTCTTCAGGATGGAAAGAAATCTGCCATCCTCACACAGAGCACTCTTAATGCTTTTTCCTTTAAAAGCATAGACACAGAGGCGGTTCCCTTCTTTGCGAAGCATCCCGCATTTGACAATCTTTCTCTTAGTCTTCCCAACTGCATGAATATAAAATTTGACACAGTCAGTAGATGCATTGTTATGCTGGCCAACAACACACTTCTCTTCCTGGTTCTCTTCCTGGTTCTCTTCCTGGTTCTCTTCCTGATTCTCTTCCTGGTTCTCTTCTTGATCTTCTTCCTGATTCTCTTCTGTCTGCTGACTTTGACTTTTAGCAAAGTCAATTTTCACATGGCAGCTTTTGGGAAAACACCTGATGGGCATGCTAAGGTTTAAGTATCCTTCAATCCCTTCTGTGCCACATACCAGCATTTCTTGGCCTGAATGAGTTTTTATCTCGTCTGTGACAGCCTTGAGTTTCTGGAGTGCCATATACAAGGTCTCGCCATCTTTAGAACTGACCTCGTATGGCCTATTTTTGTGTGTTCTACTGTTTACAGCAAAATGAACATAAATTACCTTGTTCTGGGACACAGTTTGGTCTTTGGGTCCTTCAGCCTGGGTGCTAGGTATACTCTCTGAAATATTTCTTGAGTCCATCTTCATTGGAGAAGTACTGCAATTATTCTGTTGGTTTTCATTGACCTAAACATAAAACATTAAATACTTTAAAACTATGAATGCAACCTTAGTTTCTTGTTTCTCTTTTTAGCATGCCTTTCACAAAATTTATCTAGGAAACTCAGAACCAATCTCAAAAAGGCCAGGGAATATAATTAAATCAGAATTCGAGCTGGGATCCAAAATATAAACTGAGTTTCTTATTTCATTAATCAGATAAGCTTTTAAAACTGCCACGCTGGTGCATCCTTTTTTTTTTTTCCCCCTGAGAAATATAAGGAAATAAACAACTTTTTTCCAGCTGCATTAGAAACACAGGTTCTTCTGTTAGCGCTGTTACAGTGTTACTTAAAGTCTTGCTTACTATTTTCAGCTCTAAAATATTTATTTTTTTCAAGCAAAGTGATGGACTGCACCAAAAATCTGTTCTTAAAGCACCAAACTCCGCAAGAATAAGTAACCATGGTTTACTATCAGGCATTAAATGTTGAAAAAAATCATTAGATGATCATTTGGACATAATAATATAGTTATTTCTAATAATAAAAACCTTGATTCGCCCAGCATCTATTAGGCAAGGAACACTAATTATTTCCTCTATTGTAGCTATTAATCCCCAAATCCTACGAAATGAGGAGGAACAAATGTGGCCTCTCTGTCTTTTCAATAGAAAAACTGAGACACAGAAACTTTTTCCTGTAGGTGCCCATCCTAGGGTCACATAACAACCAATAAATGAACTCTGGTATCAGAACTCCAGTATTTTTTCCATTTCAATTTATCCTCTTTTTTGTAAGTTTCATGCCCATGATTCCTATTTTTATAGGGCATTATTTTAAAAACCAGAGGCTGGTCAGGGGTGAGGAATTACATGAGAAGGAGTAATCCAAAGGCAAAATTCAATAAAAAATTTCAGAGCTTCTGGAGTTCCCACTGGGGCTCTGCAGAAATGAAACTGACTAGTATCCATGAGGATGCAGATTCAATCCCTGGCCTCAGTCAGTGGGTTAAGGATCAGGCATTGCCATGAGCTGTAGTATAGGTGGCAGATGCTGCTTGGATCCCACATTGCAGGCCAGCAGCCGTAGCTCTCATTCGACCCCTAGCCTGGGAACTTTCATAGTTACCTGTGGCCTAAAGGAAAGAAAAGAAAGAGAAAAAAAAAAAATTTAAGAGCATCCAGTTCCTATGTGTAAAAGATACACTTTTCTCAAGTTATATCATCATGGCCTGGGTGTCAAGAGACATGGGTTCACGTGCCAGCAATGCCATTTGCTCTAATGGGACTAACAATGCCAGGATTGCTGTAAAGATTAAGTGTAACATCATGTGTGACAACACCAAGCACACTGACTGGCACATTAATAGGTAAACTTTTATTTTCCTTCTTTAGTAATGGTACTAATATTTTGGATCCCAAAAAATCAGAACAGGTTTCCACTGTGGTACAGTGGGTTAATGATCCGGCTTGTCTCTGTGGTATTGCCTGTTCCATCCCTGGCCTGGGACAGTGGGTTAAGGATCTGGCATTGCTGTGTAGGTGTGCAGATGCAGATCAGATGTGATGCCCGGCCCGGGAACTTCCCAAAGCTGAGTGTGCAGCAGAAAAAACAAAAACAAAACCAAAAAGCCAAAAAAGGAACAAAAGGTGGTATAAATATACTCTGGGCATACACTCACTCTCAAAATGGATCCCTTACTGCTGTCAGAAATATGCTTGTTGTATACCCCATCAGAGCGCCGTAATGGATTTCTGATTAGTCAAAAGATTTTTAGGCAGATTTAGACACTTTCTTTCAAAAGGGGATGGGGGGAGTACACATTTATCAGCTCGCTCGGTCATGGAGTATGACAGAGGAAACCAGATCTTGGCTTTTCTAGATATTTGGCTGTTCCAGTTAGAACAAGTATAAAAGAAAAGTTAAAGTCTCTTTTCTTTTCCTTTTTTTTTTTTTTTTTTTGACCACACCCACAGCACGTGGAAGTTCCCAGGCCAGGGATGGAACCCACACTACAGCAGTAACCCAAGCCATAGCAGAGACAACCCTGGATCCTTAACACCCTGAGCCACCAGGGGACTCCTAAAGTTGCATTCCCGAATGCTTACTATTTCTTGGTCTACTTGTTGATTAATTAAGTACAAGAAAGTAAAACAGAAAGGGGTGGACCATATCAATCGAGGAGGAGGAAGAAGAAAGTCAGACCTAGAACTAAGCCAGGTGAATGGAGTATACAGAGTGAGGGGCAGAGTTAGTTCCAGCCCACAAGCAGCCAGAATTCTCTCTTTCTCTTTTTTTAAGCGTTTTAGACTCAGTAAAGGAGATGGTGGTTTGATATGATAATAGAGCCCCGACGTCATGTCAGGAAGCTTAAGTCCAAGTCTTCATTCCACTTGTGCCATACACGACAATTCACTTCTCTCTCCTCAGAAACCAACTGAGGATGGTAAAATTCTCCCTGCCTGCCTAACAAGATTATGGTAAGAATAAACATTTAAAACATTGTTTTATAAATTAAAATTTATAATTTTACAATTACAATTTTATAAATTATAAATAAACCACTATGCAAAGGTAGGTTATTATTGCTATTGAATAGACCAGCCATGTGTGGGAAGGTATATATTGGCATGCTACGAAAGAGCACTGATTTTGTTTTTATTCCAGATGAAATATGTTACATTTGATTTTTTGTTCTTATTCAGGAAGTGTTACAATAGCTCTTTATTAAAGTCTTTTGATAGTTATCGCCAAGGTTTTTATTAAAACTCCTACCACCATGCTACTAAAATAAAAATCATAAAATGGATGAGACAGACTTTATTTACTATTCCCTACATACAATGAGGTCATTTCTTGGCAAGAAGAACCGTGAAGTCCAGTGCCAAGGATGGCAAAGTCTAATATTGGTAGATGCCATAAATAGTATTTACAAACCTTATCTTAGAAAAGTAACAGTCACCTGTATTATTCTTTTCATCTGAGTTCATCTGTGACCTGGGCTCCTTAGCACTCATGATGGCTCAAAGATGAACAGACAATCCAGCTGAAGCACAAATTTCAAAAAGGGTCACGCTGGAGTTCCCGTCGTGACTCAGTGCTTAACGAATCTGACTAGGAACCATGAGGTTGTGGGTTCGATCCCTGACCTTGCTTAGTGGGTTAAGGATCCCGAGTTGCCGTGAGCCATGGTGTAGGTTGCAGATGCGGCTTGGATTCCGCGTTGCTGTGGCTCTGGCATAGGCCAGTGCTACAGCTCCAATTCGACCCCTAGCCTGGGAACCTCCATATGCCACGGGAGCAGCCCAAGAAATGGCAAAAAGACAAAAAAAAAGAAAAAGTGTCACATTATAGCAGTATCTTTATAGCTATCATTTCTTGTACAAAGGATAACATTAGCGGGGACCCTTAGCCCATCTTTCCTGCTCAGCTCCAGCCTAACTTTCCCCAGCCAGCTTATCCACTAATTATAATGCCCCAAACAATAAAAGTTCCTTTTTATAGAGCAGTATACCAAATACTTTACAAAAGTTATCTTGGATTGCCAATGCCTACACTTACCACATAGTTATATCTGCATTTTGCAGATGGGGAAAGAATAACTCAGAGAAAACAGGTGACCTGCGCAAGGCATACATGGAATTCAAATGCAGGTAAAAATACTCTGTGGATGGATTTTCGGTTGCAGTTTTCAAAAGTGTGTCCTAGCTACACTGATGTTATTTATAGTCTGGCCTCCACTGACGATGAAGATGAGAAGA
This sequence comes from Sus scrofa, assembly GCF_054392235.1. NCBI lineage: Eukaryota > Metazoa > Chordata > Mammalia > Artiodactyla > Suidae > Sus > Sus scrofa. Next base: position 12,364,356 of record NC_139384.1, read on the forward strand.
GGGCATAATAATAGGGAAACAGATGGAGAAAAAAATGGGGTAATGCCAGGAAGACAAAATAAAACGAAAGTCCACCTGGGAAGACAGCGAGAAACTTTAGCTGCAACTTGAGTTTTTTGTTTGAAAAGCTACTTCCCTATCTATCTTCCCTCTGATGTCTCCCCAGAAGAGAATGAACAATGCACATAAAACAGTGAAATCTTTAATAGTGGTAAGGTAAACACCACTAGAAGGAAAACCATGGAGGGTAGTAGCCATCTGTCTTCAGAATCCCAACATCTAACACAAAGCCTGGCACAGGGCAAGCCCCGCTGCAAAAATATATTTACAAAGATACATTTAATGAATGAATAAACTGCGCATATGAAGGAATAGGCCTGGTTACTAATTGCTTTTCATAAACCACCTCATGTAATTCTTATAACCCTGTGAGACAGGTATTATTAGTCCCGTTTCACTGAAAAAGACTTTGAACACCCAGATAAATCACATGATGTACTCAAGGTCACAAAGCCCCAGAGAGCCTATTTTTGATGACTTTTGATTATGAAGATTTTCAAATAGAAAAGAAAAAGAAAATAGTATAATGAGCCTCCATGCACTTATCATATACGGCAATGCACTCATTTTTTGCAAACTTATTTACATCCTCTTTTTATTTCATGCCATTATTTCACAGTTAGGGACACCATGACATTGTAACCCTGATTATCACTTTCACCTCTAAAAATGTTGGACTTTTTTCCTATATCATCCCAATACTGATTTATTTAGACCAAGATCCAAGTACATAAGTTGTTTTTAATTATCATCTTGAGTCTCTTCTATTCTAGAAAAAGCACTGATTTTTTGAAGAGAACAGAAAAGTCGTAGATTGTTCACCTACTCTGTTGCTTCTTCTGGTTGTTGTTTTAAGTTCTAGCCCCTGCATTTCTTGTCAAGAAGCAGTCATAAAGACTATGCTTCCTTTGAATAGAGGGATATTTATTATTATTATTATTATTATTATTTTACTTTGCGTATTTCTCAAATTCACTTCTTGACTGTTTTTACATATATATCCATGACATATGATTATATAATATAATCATATTCTCATTATTATTATAATGAGAAAAATGTAATACTTTAAAAATAAAGACTAGATCCAGAAGAAAAAAAAAAGACTATGCTTATTCACTTCACTATTGCGCAGTGGAGCAGGCTTCATCATTTACTGGAAATGAGCTAGTCAGGAAACTCTTCAGCCTCTCTGAGCCTTAGCGTCCCCTTTGTAAAATAAGGGATTCTCTCCCTCCTCTCTCTCCCCTTCCTCCCTCCCTCTCCCTCCCTCCTGCTCTCCTCCTCCCCCCCCCCACTTCTCTCCTAGTCCTTTTTCCGTATCCCTCCCTCTCTCCTCCTCTCTCTCCCTCCTCCTCTTCTCCCTCTTCCCCATCCCCCTTTTCCCTCTTCTCTGGCCTCTGCTGGCCAGAACCTAGCCTGGCCAGTGGTGGAGGGGCAGTGATCAGGTCGCCTCTGACCCTAGGCTACGTCCAAGTTGACCACCCCTCCCAGCATGCAACAAAATAAGAAGCTACAGAAATAAAAATCCTGTGCTTCTTCAGCCCCCCCAGTTGGAGGGCACGGTCTGGCCCAGGCCTGGAACCCCAGTCCCTTCCCTTCCCAGCCCCCAGGGCTGGCGCATACCAGCCTGCCCACTGCTTGCCTGCTCCAGGTCACAGCTCACCTTGGCTGCTGCCAGCGCCCAGCCCAAGTGGCTTCTTATTTAGGCGAAAGTCTCTCAACTCTGCAGATTACTGGCCTCTCCCACTCCCGTTTTAAACAGGAAAGGAGGAAGGTGGAGCTAAGGCTTGAAAAGATTGCCTGACTTCTGAGAAGTACAGCTCAGCTCGCCCTTGGGGGAATTTCTCTTTTTCACTCCTCCCAGCTTCTTCCTTCCTAAGCCGCCACACCCTACCACCCTCGCAGCTTTAGCTGTGATGGCTACAATTCTTTGGACAACTGGGGAATTGGGAACCTGACTGTTGGGGGCCTCCAGAGGGGGCATATTCCATGCTCTGTTTGTTTCAGATGGTCCCTCCAGGCTGAAACAAAACCTTTTGAATGTCTGGTCCCCAGGACCAGCTTGAGAAACAGAGCCATCAGAACCTGTGTCTGTTCTCTTCCCTATGAGTTTTCCTTTACACAAGTACAATGACGGTGGCGAGGAGAGAGACACACTTCAGTGTTGCTAGTAAGGCAGATTTTCACAAAGCACAATCACAAGAGCTTTACCCTGACAGTGATACCGGAAAGATGATACCGGAATCTGGGTTCTTGTTCACTGCAGCTGAAGAATGAACTCCAGGAACACACAGGCAGCAAACAAGCAAAGTCTTTATGAAAGGAAAGCAAACAGCTCCCAGGGCTTCTGGGAGCCGGGAGAAGAGCCCCCCTTTCTCTATTGTCCTATAAGGGGTTTTTATCTCTTAAAGGTGGGGAGGGTACCAAGGTGGGGTCCAGAGAGATGTGGGTTTTTTCTCCCATTGGCCTTGCTCAATTACCCATATCAGTCCTTGTCCAATAGGGTCTTAGGTGTGGAAATGTCCTGTAAGTCTCATAGTTTCTTTGCTCTTTTCTTCCCATAAACTGAGTCACAGGGGATTAGGGATTAATGTCCATCTGGGTATAGGTGCACTTCCTATAGTAAACAAGGCCTGTGGGGACATTACTCCCTGGAGCCCTTAAGCCACAAATGTTAATAAGTGGCCATGTCTAAGAATGCATCAAAGCCCATGTTCCTACACTGACTACCTGAGTTAATATTCTGTCTCAATAGGTTCCCAGGAGCCCTACAGAGAGACAGGTACATTTTTCAGTTCCTCCATTTGTAATTCAAAACATTTGGCCCAGGAGTTCTCTTTGTGGCTCAGCAGGTTAAGAATCTGACTAGTATGCATGAGGGTGCTGATTTGATCCCTGGCCCTGCTCAGTGAGTTCAGGATCTGGTGTTACTGCCAGCTGAGGCATAGGTTATAGTAGCACCTCTGATCTGGTGTTGCTGTGGCTGTGGCGTAGGCCAGCAGCTGCAGCTCTGATTTGACCCCTAGCCTGGAAACTTCTATATGGTGCAGGTGCAGCCACTAAAAAAAAAAAAAAAAAAAAAAAAAAAAAAAAAATTGGCCCAGACCAGCCATTTCCCAACTTTACTGTCTAGAAGAAACACTTGGGAAAGTCTTCAAAAAATGTAGATTCTCAGAGCCCACTCAATATGCTATAGTTCAACAGGTCCGAGGTGAGGCCTGGTAATCTGCACCTTTTAAAAATCACTCTGGGAGTTCCCCTGGTGGTGCAGCAGGTTAAGTATCTTGCATTGTCACTGCAGTGGTTCTGGTTACTGCTGTGGCACAGGTTTGATCCCCAGCCTGGGAACTTCTAAATGCCCTGGCATGGCCAAAAAAAAAAAAAAAAATCAGATTAAAAAAGAAGTTTAATTAGGTCCCATTTGTTCATCTTTGCTTTTGCTCCCTTCGTCTTAGGAGACAGATCTATCTGTCTGTCTATCTGTCTATCTATCTATCTATCTATCTGTCTATCTATCTATCTATCTATCTACCTATCGCTACAATTTATGTAGGTTAGACCAACTTTAGAGCCAATTGCTAATCAACAATCATTGCATGTTCTCTATGCCAGGCTCTGTTCTATGCACTTTTTACAATTTTTAAATAATCACGACACCTTTGTGAATTGGGGCCGAGGGGGAACCTGGGCCCTAGGTTTTAGCCTCTAGAATTTGCTTCCTTTCCAGTGGTTAGATCCGTGTCTGTGACACCAGACCACCTCAGCTCTTCCCTGCCCCGCTCTACTTAACATCCCATAGCCCTACCCTTACCTCTAAGATACTCTGGAGGCGTCAGCACTGCTGACTCAACAGATCACAGAAATGAGATAACGCCCACTGCTCCCCAACAGGAAAGTCCCAGGCTGAGTGCCAGCAGCAAAGTGTTTCTTCATTGCGGGTGGAGTCCCGAGCGCTGCCTGCAGATGGCGCCAGAGGATGAACTGGGAGGGCGAGCAGAGCTGGGGTGGGGACTGACATTTCTCAGGCCAGGTGGCAGCCGGAGATGGAGGTGGTTTCGCCAATCCTCAGGTCTCTGGGGCAGAGTTTGAAGCCTTTGGAAAGCTGCTTTTCCCTTGCTGGGTGTGGAAGAGATTAGCAGAGAGCTGGGAAGTTGGAGATCTGCTAGGTCTTTCTCGCTCGCTCTTCCAAGATCCATCTCTTGTTCTGAAGGTGCTAGAACTGAGATTGGCTTGGCCTTTTGGGGACTGCTTCACTGCCTTTTCATTTTAATAATGACCTGCCTCACCTTCCCTGGGTAAAGAAAGTCTCAAATGCCTTTTTCTCCATCACTAGTGATACCATGGATTATTGTAAAAGTGTAAAGGGGATTCTTGGCTCATGGTTAAGTAGTCTGCTTTTATTAACCTAGCTGCCAAGTTGTCTGGCCCTGAAAAGGAAAGAGTAGGCTGATTCCTTAAATATATTTAAATTATTTCTCTTGTATATAAATACATGCTACCATTAGGAAGGTTTTTTTTCCCTCCCTCATTAAACTTTGTTGTAATGGGTCCAAAATTCTGTGACAGATTTTTGGTGAAGTTGTTTCCATTAAAAAGTACTGATTTGGGGAGTTCCCACTGCGGTGCAGTGGAAATGAATCCAACTAGTTTCCATGAGGATGCAGGATCCGGCATTGCTGTGAGCTGTGGTGTAGGGTGCAGATGCGGCTCAGATCCTGTGTTGCTGTAGCGGTGGTGTAGGCTGGCAGCTGCAGTTGCAGCTGCAGCTCTGCTTCGCCCCCTAGCCTGGGAACTTTCATATGCTGTCAGTGTGGCCCTAAAAAGCAAAAAAAAAAAAAAAAATTACTGATTTTAAAAACTAGTAACTTAAAGCTGCCACACACAAAATAAATGGCCCACAAAACATAAACTTTAGCTTTTCTTCCTAGTCTTTTTTGTTATTTTGTTTGTTTTTTGTTTGTTTGTGTTTTTGTTTTTGGCTGTGCCCCAGACATCCAGAAGTTCCCAGGCCACAGCAGTGACATCACTGGATCCTTAATCATTTGGCCACCATGGAACTCCCTTTCCTAGTCTTTTTATAGTAAAGCAATAGCTGAAAGCACACTGCAGTGCCGAAGCCAATAGCAGGCACTTTCTGAAATTAATGTATTTTACCCTCCCTCTACTCCTTTGCTGGCAATAGAGGACATAGTTGAACCACACAATTGGACTGATAGAATAATTAGCCAGATTTTGTTTTGAGTGGCTGTCCATCTGTGTAACTAACCTTCACAATAAACAAACAAAAAGGGCTGAAGCCAGTGTGTCCAGTGAGGATGGATGGGCCTTGTATAGCTTCAGCAAGATGTCAACCAGTCTCTGATTTTTTTCTTCCTGGCTGGCCTTTCCAAGGTTGGATGAAGCCCAGGAGGATCAAGCAGCAAAGACAGAATGGAGAGTGCTGGGGTAGCCTGAGCCTGGGGCCTCATCTTTAGCTGATTTGGATGGTTCCAGTACAGTTTTCTGTTGAGATAGAGGTCCCACGAATATGCTTTATGGGGTAGTTCTTACTCAGCTGTCATTGACCTGTGTCTAAGACTCCCCCAGGGTCTATGTGTCTGATTCCTGTACATTCCAATGATAAGCTACACCTACAATATCAGTGGAGAATGTGTTTTACTGTAACCACTGAGAACCACTGTTTGTCTGGCCCATCTGTTGGACCCATCTTTGGTTCAGAGAGATGGGGCAGTGATCTGCCTTACCTTGATGGGCAGGCAAGCTCAAGCAGTGGCATATGACAAGGCTCTTAGAATGGACTGAGAGAGGCAGCCTACATGTACGTACTATTTTAAAAAATAAATCTGAGGATCTGATTCACCTAATTTGGAACTTCCAAGAATCATCTGCAGTGGAAATTTAGTTGGAGCATCAGGATCAAGTGATTTGAAAACTTTGAGTGTTGGGTGGAGCAGGGTTTGACAAGAAGGCCCACAGCCTTATGAAAATGTCTAAGGGTATCCTTTTGTTGCATAATTGTTCCCTTCCCCCCCCCCCCACTAAAACAGGAAATGTCAACCCACATTGTCTGGTAGAGAAAGAATGAGTTAAAGGTTGAGAGAAGGCCCTAATTCCCTGTTACTCAGGCACTAATCAAGAAAGAAGGCTTGTTTCTTGGACTTCCCGTGTGGCTCACAAGAAAGAAGGCTTGTCTTTTGCATAAGCAAAGCCTTTAGGCTCTTGGATTGTAAATAATTATAATCTCATATATATCTCACATATTAGTATTATAGAAGACTACGATCACATTTTTCTCATTAATTGCAGATCTCTGCAAATTTTCTTGGTAATTGGCAAATTGTCTTTGTCCTGCCCACCCCCCCAAATTTCTTGACCTTTCAATTATAAGATTTCTTTTCATTTTTCTGTAGCAAATATCATCTTGTAGAAAAAAAAATGATACTCAGGATGATATAACTTTCTCCAGAGAGACTTTACCATTCATTCTGGGAGGTGGCTGGGTGGGGGAGTCACTGGCCTGACCTCGGTCAGGTCATCTCAACTTAGTTGGGATTGAGAATGATTTTTAGTTGACTTGTGTCCCTGTGAAGGCTGGGATAATAGAGGGGTGCTGTTCTTACCCCTAACATGCAACATTTTGTTCCCTTTCAAAATCCTGTGTATTTAGGGAGTTCCCGTTTTGGTGCAGTGGAAACACATGCAACTAGTATCCATAAGGATGTGGGTTCAGTCCCTGGCCTCACTCAGTGGGTTGGGGATCCCATGTTGCTGTGGCTGTGGCTGTGGCCTAGGTTGGAAGCTACAGCTCCAATTTGACCTCTAGCCTGGGAACTTCCATATGCCCTGGGTGCGGCCTTAAAAAGAAAAAAAAGTCCTGTGTGTTTACTAGAACCCTACCACTTGATAGGTCTCAAACTCTAACTTTTGCTCCTGCTCTTCTCAGCTTCATGACTCTTTTGAAACACCTGGTTAGCTACTCATATGCTCAGCCATCACCTCCAGAATTGCAGCCCTAACAATGGAGCCTACCCCTTTGGGCTTCCCTCCTCACTCAGATATTGACCCTTTACTTCCTAATTGCACCCATTTTCACCAATAAATAAATGTCTGGAAAAAATTAAGCAGAAGAGGGAGGGAAGCTCACACATCAATAGGGACTTAAGAGACTCATAGAGCCAAAAACAATGGGAAGACTCTTTGGAATGTGATTTGAATGATCCAGATGGAAAACAAACAAAAATTAACAACAAATTAAGGAGAAGTCAGAGGAAGTTATACACTGACAGAAAGCATCACTAAATTTTATACATTTTATAAAAAATTTTCACATTTTATAAAAATGCTGCTCAGCTTTTAGGTTGGGTTACTCAAGTATACGGATTTATCAGAATTCAGACTTAGTCACCAAAAAGGATGTATTTTACTGTACATAAATCCCAACCTAATAAAACTAAACATTAAAAAATAGAAATGGCCACAGAAAACAGTAGTCAGACAAGAACAGCCTGAAAGACAAAATCTGGGGCTTTGAGGGACAATGGTCAAGGCAGTTCTAGCTCCAAAGAGCACCCACCAATAGTTGTAACATGAACTAATCATAGTTTGAATTCCCTGCTGGAGCAGGCATACTGGCAATTACTGCAAAACAGAATTTGATCATTGCTTTGGGATTGTGACTCTCATGTTTTCCAGTCTCTTTTCTGAGTGAAAAAACTTAAGGTATTAGATTCTGGCCATACTCCACTATGGTATATTGGGTGTGTGACTAGGATGAGGGGAAATGGGAAGATACATCTCTGGACCATGAGGAGCTGCATTCAGATGTGATGGAGAGAAATGCACATTACCCAGAAATGCAGGTTATCTTGGGCAGTGGGTAGGCGTGCTTCACATGTGGAACGAAGAGCATATAAAATACTAGAGAGGTTAGATGGCTAGAACAGTGGCTAAGCCTACTAGTTCACCCAATATCCATTTTCCTTTCATTCTGCAGTAATAGAATTTATGTTGGGCATCTGGTCAACCAGAATAAACACTACATTTCACAGCCTGATTTTCAGCTAAGTGAGCTATATGACCAAGTTGTCGGCACTGGGTGTAAGCATCTATGATATAGGCAGTTTCTGGATGGCGTTCTTAAGACGAATTGTGCAGTTTTCCACTTATCCCTGGCTGTGATGGTTGTGTGTTGGCTGGAAGTTTAGCAGTCATCTTGGACCGTGTTGCATATGGAAGGCTGGGGTGTAATGTGACCTGATTGGAGAAACCCAATACCTTGACAATCTGGAATTCCCACAGAGGAGAGTATGTTTCGATGATTACATAAGGGAGAAATAAAGCTCTTTTTATTTTTGAAATTTAACAATTGTTCCTCTATCTTTTCTAAATAGACCTACAGATCTAGAGTTTCTGAACTAACAGTTTCCCTGAGTCAGATTTCTGGCTTTGGCATGGCTGGGAGACTATTACACACTTGGACAATTCCACCCATTGCTCGTTGGTATGGAGGGTATGTCAGAGGTCATTGTAGGTAAAAGAGTTTTAACTGAAGTGGTTGGTGCTGGAGAACCTTTCGGATGACAAAAGCAGTGGCATTCAGAAGGCCAACACTGGAATTATTGAGTTCAAGAATACATCCTCTTAGCTGCAAATACAGGAATCAGAAAGCTGGACAAGGAAGCTGTTACACATGCCTCTCCACAAGGTCTAAGTGAAGACCAGACACTGCAATGCTGATTCTGGCTGCTGATACTGCTTCTATTAGTCCTGAAACCCAGGAATCTTCTGACTAGACACTGACCCTGAATGTGGCTGACAATACTATCTCTAGACACTCACTTTTCTGTGACTTAGTTTGCCAGAAGATGGAGAAGAAAGATGACTTCCATTTTACTTCTGTCTTCTAAATAACATGCAAGTGCATCTATTTAGAGGAACCTGGTTTATATCCAGAAGCTTAGTTAGAATTTCTGAATATGACAGGCTGGGGATGCAGCCTGGCTGAGTCACTCTTTATATCTGCCAGAGAAGGACAGAACTAGAGAAAACAACGGAAAAGCTGGATTTTCTGGGGGCATTTATAATCAAGGCTGATGTCACAGGGGCATAGAAGGGAAATAAATTAAGATTACCAAGAAATTTTGGACTTTAGAGAAACAATACATTTTCCCCCCTGTACCTCTAAAGGTGTATTTTCCCATTATCTTGTTATGTAGAGAATAACTAGTCATTTCACAGGTTACAAAGTTGGAAAGGATATACCATCTTAGGCATTTAGAATGGCAGATACCAAACTATTTATATAAGTGACCTACTTAGTTTTAATTTTTTATATTTTTAAAAATTTTATACAATTCTTAAAGGTTACACTCCATTTACAGTTATTATAAAACATCGGCTATGTTTCCCATGTTGTAGATAGGCTACATCCTTGTAGCCTATCTCACACCCAGTACTCTGTATCTCCTGACCAAAGTGTTTGAAGTAAGGCCCAAGATTGTTTACAAGAAAAAAAAAAAAAAAAAAAGCCAGTGAGAAAAAAAAAATCAATATTTATTTGAGCTCTAATACATTTTGTGTATCTACATGATTCTCTGGAACTTTTCTAAAAGAAATAATATCCATTATACTCTACAGAAACCGCCCCAAATCACTGAATTTTGGGCATATTTTTTGAAAGCAGCATCCTTTTCCTAATGTTCCATGGGTTCAACCTGATGATCTCGAAGTGATGACTCTCGTGTATTCTCTCTCTCTTCTTCATGGTTCTCATTTTCCTCTTCTTCTAATAATTTGTACAAGCGCTCATGTTTCCGTTTGATATCACTAAGAATTGAATCCATAGAATAGCCAAATTCAATAAGAGCATAAACCTTATTTTCATGTCTATAAAAATGCCCAAAGGAGTGCATAGCAACCAAACGGCCAGATGCATTAAACACTGGGGAGCCAGAGGACCCACTGGAGAAGCAAGTATCATAACTAAGTGTTTCACGGCTCCAAGCCTCTGTCAGGAAACTTCTTTGGGTAAGCACAGGACAAGCATTATAAATGGGAGCATGGGTTCCTGCCACCCTATCTCGATGATTTTCTGGGTAACTCTCTAACCGTTGCTCCAGAGGAATCACCATACAACCATCTATTTTCTTGATCTGGCCTTCTGGGTGACCAATTAAATAAATCAAACCACCTGATGGTTGAGGGGAAACATGTTGAAACAGGCCTGGAGGAAATCTATGTCCATTTTTGCTTAGTTTTAATATGGCATAATCTAGAGTTTCATCAGACACTGCAAAACATTTCTCAAGGGAAAACCAATCATTGTCTTTAGGGCAGAAACTTTTGTAAGAGAAAGTCACCTTTACACAGCTGCTTATTATATCCAACTGCAAACTTGGATTTGTACTGTCTCTCAGGATGAGATCTAAAACATGTCGACAGGTGAAAATATAACCATTCTTTATGACAAAGCAAGTAGCACTGCCTGAGTTTCCATTAACGTCCCATTTCATAAACCCAACAGACTCGCTATGATGAATAAGACGTTCACAGGTTTCAACTGAAGTGGAATTTTCTGTCACTTTTCCAAAGTACTCTTTATATATGTTGAATTGTTCAAATGGTGGCAGGTTTCTCTTTTGTTCTTCCTCCAAATACTTTCTTACCCTAAGCACCTCTTCATTAAAAAATGGATATCGATGCATTATAGCTTTTCCCAAAATTTTTACATTCTTCTTCCAGGAATTAGTCGCTTCCTTTTGCCTATCCGTATAAAAAGCACATTCTATAGGAAGAGGGGACCTTAGCCTAACTTGTGAGGTTTCCCCCATACAACTTGTGTTGAAACTTCCATCATAATAACCTTTAATTTCGGAAATTGTCCGGTGTTTCTTACTCTCTAGACTTTGAAATGGGAGAATTTTTTCTCTGTTGTGTTCTGTGTCTTCAGTCTCTCCATTTGGCCCTGGTTCATGGACTGTGCTCTTAGACCATATTGAATCACGGTGATTGATTTCATCAGTGGCATTTTCATTCCTCTGTTTAATTTTTGTACCGGTACCTTTCTTCTTATCCTTTTTTATTAAAACCTCCATTTCTAAAAGTTTCCCAGAGATTTGATCCACTGTGGACTCTTTCCCATGAACGTTCTGATGACCTTCTACTAATTCCCATTCGAGCGAGTCTAAGTCAGACCGAAATCGGCCATCCTTGCAGAGGGCTTCTTTGATAGTCTCACCCTTGAAGGCATAGACACAAAGTTTACTTCCTTTTTCATGAAGGTCCATGATCTTGACAATCTTCTTTATGTTCTTCCCAATAGAAAGAACGTGGAAAAGAATGCATTCAATGTCTGGATTTTCACATAAGCGTAACATCGGATCATAATTTTCCTGCTTACTTTTTCTTGGGACAATGGTTATTTTAAAATGGGACTTTTCAGGTAGGCACCTGAGAGGCATTCCTAAATTTACAAATCCTTTAATTGTTGTCTCTTCATAAGCCATAATGTTCCATTTAAACGGATCCTGCACATGTCTTCTGAAATGTTCATTATTCTTCAGAGCTGAGTCGATATTCTCATTGAGTCCACCGTGTGCTGTTTTCCTAGTTTGATCTGACTTCCTGGAGCCTATCTGAAGCATAAAGGTGAAATATTTTTTACTGGTGCTCAAATGTGGGTTCTGACTTTCAGGGGATATCTTCTGCTCACTGACTTCACTTTTAATCTTAATGGTTCTGATGCTCACTTGTAGGTTAGCCAGCAACTGATCAGCAGGTGTGTCAGAACACGTCTGTTGCATGGTAGTATCCTTAAAAAAAGAAAGATTAAAAATTTAATAGGAATCATCTTTAATAATTGTTTCGTGTTTTTCTAATAATAAGACTAAATTGTACTCTGCTGCACATGAGTTTGTTTTTTACTAAGCAGTCTTCCAGTCCTTCTGCATGTCATGAAACAACCTTTGAAAACACAATTTGAGGGGCTATATGACAGTTCACTGTACAATAGTTTCTAATCCATTTTTCTGTTGCTAAGTATTTAGGTTGTTTCCAATTATTTACTACTCTAAGTATGAAAAAGTTTTCTATACATAAAACATTTTTCTGCAGTCTTAATATTTCCCTAGACCCAACTTCCAGCAGTGGAAATACTAAGATTATGAATGCATTTCACAGCACATCCACTGCCCAACTGCCTTGGAGAAAAGTTACTGCAACTCACCCTCTGCATTCTCCCCTGCTACTCAAGGAGATCAACATTATAGTTAATTCTTCAAAAGGATTTCAGTACTATTATTTTAAATGTTTGGCAATTGAGAGATGAAATGCCATTTCGTTTGTTTTTTTAATAATAGCATTTATTTAATTACTAAATGGAGTTAGCACATCTCTTGGACATTTGAAATAGCACTTTTCAAAGATTCAAATTAAGTATTTACTGTTTAATTTCTATTCTTTACCTGGTTTCAACAGCACTAAGAAAAGATACTAAAAAGATTAGTAAATCATAGGATTGGAGAGATATACAAATCCATAATCAAACCATTTACCAATACATACAAAATCAGTTGGCAATAACCCAGGAGAAAGTATTGACAATCGGACGGCAACAGATTCTTTAGAGACATGCATATATGTAGTAAAAGCATAAATAGCATACTCTTGAGCTTCGCCTGTTTTTGATTTTATGTAAATGCATCCTTTGAATGTGCTTTCTGTGATCTGTTTCACCACTTTTTTGAGGCTCATTCTAGTTGATGGAGTTTTACATTCACTTTCACGGGTAAAGAGAACCCACTGAAGAAATCAACTGTTTACACACATGTCAGTTGTTTCCAGGTCTTTTTCTATTAAGCTAGTGCTACAGTTCTGCTGTGAATACCCTTGAATATGTTTCCTGATGCAAATGTGCAAGACTGCCTCTCAGGTATAGACGTAGGAGTTGAATTGCTTAACTTTAGGACATATGCGTACTCACCCTTACTAAATACTGTCAAATCATTTACAAAGAGGTCGTGCCAACTTACATCTCTGCCACAGGAAATGAGAGTTCTCACTGCTTCCACATCCTCATCAAAACTTGGTATTGCCCAACTTTTTTTTTTCCCCTCTTGGGCCATGCCCAAGGTATATGGAAGCTTTCAGGCCAGGGATCAAACTGCTGTGAACCCACACTTCTGCAGTGACAACACCAGATCCTTAACCCACTGCACCACTAGGGAATTCCTGATATTGCCCAGCTTTTAATGTTTGCCAATCTTGTGCGTGTGAAATGGCATTTTGCTGGTAGTTTAACTATTAACGAGGTTGAACCCCTTTTTCATGCTTCTACCTGGACATTCTTTTACTAGTTTTTCTACTGCATTAGTTTTCTATTATTGAAAGTACTTTATATAGTCTGCACACAAATTGTTTATTCATCATATGCATTAAACATATATTTTCTGAGCTTGTGGCTTGATTTTCCTACAATGATAATTAATTGTCCCAGCGCTATAAATGGAATTGTTCATCCTTTCTCCATAGATCTGAACTGTCACTCATGCCCTGTAAGATTATGGGTTGAACTATGTCCCCCATCCCAATTTATATGTTGAAATTCCTAGCCCTCAGTACCTCAGAATGCTACTGTATTTGGAAATAGGGTTGTTGTAGATATAATTAGTTAAGATGAGGCAGTACTGGAGATGGGTGGGCCCCGAGTTCAATATGAATGATACCCTTATAAACAGGAGACATCTGATCAGAGATAGACATAAAGGAAAGATGAAGTGAAGAGATAGAGGAAAAAGATAGCCATCAACACAGCAATGACAGAGGCCTCATACAGAACCTTCCCTCGCAGAGTTCACAAGGCAACAACCCCAATGAAAACATGACCTTAAACTTTGAACCTCCAGAATTGTGAGAAAATACGTATCTGTGTTTAAGTTACCCAGGTTGTGGTATTTTGTTACAGAATCCCCAACAAAGTAATACAAAGATATTTTCATAGATTTCATGAATCTGTCTCTGCTCTGTTCCAGTGGTATCTTTTTCCATATCTGTGCTAAATATTTTCTTAATTACCACCTTATAATGAGCATTCATATCTGATCATATAAATTCACTGACTTTACTCTTTGTCTTCAGAAATGTATTGGTTATTGGCCCTCTGCTCTTCTAATAAATGTTGGTCATTTTCTTAAGTGCCAGAAAAGTAAACTGTTGGAGTTTTCATTAGCATTGTATTGAACCAATAGATGAATTTGAGGAGGATGGACATCCTAATAATAATGAGTTTTCCTACTCTTGGATATCTTATAACTTTTTTAAAATTGAAACACTGATTTTCAATGTTGTATTAATCTCTGCTAAATAGTAAAGCAACTCAGCTTTGCTATATACACACATTTTTTTTTTCACATTACTTTTCACTATGGTTTATCTCAGGATCTCAGGATACCAAATATAGCTCCCTGTGCTATCCAGTAGGATCTTGTTGTTTATCCATGCTATATGTAGCAATTTGCATTTGCTAACTGCAGACTTCCACCCCATCCCTCCCTCACCCCTTCTTATATCTTGACATTCAGTTAGGTCTCCTTTCATGTCTTACAAAAAAAGTTTATAATTTTATCCATAAAGGACTTAAAATTATTTTTAAAATTTATTCCAAGGTAACTGATATTTTTCTAGGCATAATAAAATAATTTTTTGATATTCTGCATTCTGATTATTGCTGATCAAAATAAATCCCTCTTTTGTAAATATCAGTCTTAAAGCTAGCCAACTGCTAAATTATCATCATTTCTAATATTTGGTCCATAGATAATTTTGGTGTTCAAAATAGGCAATCATATCATCTGTAAATGTTTCATGAATATGCTTTGTTCCTTCCTTTTCAACTCTTAACTGTATTTTTATTTATTTTCCTTATCTTATTGTACTGGCTAGCATCACTAGTATAGTGTGATGTAATGATTATTATGTAATCATCAACTAACTAGAGTCAATAAGAGTGAGTATTCCTTTATTCTCCCTGATGGTAAAGGAAAGTTTTCTAATGATTATTTCACGCAATATTTCCTGTAGAATTTTTGAAGATGTCCTTAATTAACTTTCTAGTATGTCACACTTATATTTTTAAGAATAACAGAAGGAAGTAGCCAAAATGACTTAATCTCATGATAGCTATTATTCCCAGTAGTTACAATGAAAACCTCTGGAAAGAATATAAAAAGCAATGTCTCAAAATTCTGCTCTGGTCAAGATGTAATATTAGACCCGATATAGACCTAATTTACATTCCTACCTGAAAGAACTAGAGAAACAGACAAAATATATGCTCTTCAAGACACTGGACATTAGGCAAGAAAGGATAGTGATCCTTGAGAAATAGGAGGAAAAAAAAAAGAAGCAAACCATATAATTGCTCCAGATCACTCTCTGAAGATAGATTCTGGGCCAACAGGGAAGGTAATCCAGGCAAAGCTCAGTAAATTCTCTCAGTTGAGGGGATAGAACTGAGACTGAAGGGAAGTCAATGGGTTTAACTTTTGAAAGGCAAAGCATTTGGGGGAGGGTGGAACAGAGAAATTCCCTGTGTGTCTTTAGTTGAGTACTGATCAATACATGCATCTGAAAAATCACTCAAGGCAGGGGAAAAAACTATCCAAAAGGATTGGAAGGAACAATTAGTGAAGATCCATCAAAATAGTTGCTGCTTCCATAATACATAAGGTAAATATCCTAATTCCTGGGGCATTGTGTACACTACTCTATCACAGAAGTGCAAATCCTTACAACAAAACTATAAACCACTACGTCGTCTTATGTATATAAATGCAAACATTCTAATACTTCATGACCAGCTAAGGTATATATCAATACAAGATTGGTTTAACTTGAAAATTTATCAGTGGGAATGTAAACTGATGCAGCCACTATGGAAAACAGTATGGAAATGCCTCAAAAAATTAAAAATAGAACTATCAGAGTTCCTGTTATAGCTCAGCAGTAATGAGACTGACTAGTATCCATGAGGATGCAAGTTCAATCCCTGGCCTCTCTCAGTGGATTAAGGATTCTGCATTGCTGTGAGCTAAGGTATTGGGCTCAGTCACACCTGGGATATGTTGTTGCTGTGGCTGTGGAGTAGGCCAGTAGCTACAGCTATGTTTTGCCCCCTAGGCTGAGAACTTCCATATGCCACAGGTGTGGCCCTAATTTAAAAAAAAAAAATGCAAGTACCATATGATCTAGCAATTCTACTTTTGGATATATATTCAAATGAAACAAAGTCACCACCTCTTTGATATTTGCAGCATTATTTACAATAGCCAAGACAAGAATACAACCTAAGTGTCTATCATTGCATGAACGGATAAAGAAAATGTGGTTTAGGGAGTTCCCTTGTGGTGCAGCCAGTTAAGGATCCAGCATTGTCACTCAGCGGTGGCTCTGGTTCCTGTTGTGGAGTGAGTTCGACCCCTGACCCAGAAATTTCTACATGCCATGGGAGCAACCAAAAAAAAAAAAAAAAAAAAAAAAAAGAAGAAGAAAGAAAGAAAGAACATGTGGTTTATATATACCATGCAACTTGGACTTCCCATGTGGCTCACAACAATATATATATACCATGCAACATTATTCAGCCATAAAAAAGAGGGAAATTCTGCCCCTTGTTATAACATGGGTGGACCTTGAAGGCACTATGCTAAGTGAAATAAGTCAGGCAGAGAAGGATAAATACTTTATGTTCTTATTTACACGTAGAATCTGAAAACACTGAACTCACATAATCAGAGAACAGATAGGTGGTTGCCAGAGGTGGGCTGGGGGGTGGGAGAAATAGTTGAAGTTGGTCAAGAGTACATACTTCAAGTTGTAAAACAGATAATTTCTGGTGACTATGGCTAATGACATACTATACACCATATAGTATATTTGAAAGTTGCTATGAGAGTAGATCTTAAAAATTCTCATCTCCAGAAAAAAATTTAACTCCGTGAGGTAAGGACTGTGGTGATCATTTTGCAGTACATACATAGAGCCAATCATTGTGTTCTGCACCTTAAATTAATACAATGCTATATGTCAATGACATCACAAGAAAACCTGGGGACATTTTTTAAAAAGAAAACCTATCAATGTAATTAATCATACTGAGAGAATAAAAAAGAAAAAGAACATTTAATCATTTCAACAGACAGAAGGAAAGGAATTTGGCAAACTCTGACGTCCATTTTTGATAAAAGTGATTAGCAACCTAGGAACAGAAGGGAACTTCCTCAATCTCATAACAGTCATCTACAAAAAACTTACAGGTAACAGCATACTTTGCAGTGAAAGACTGAGAGTATTCCTAACATTATCAAAAAAGGAAGGGTGTCTGTTTTTGCCACGTCTGTTAAGCATTCTGCTGGAAATCCTAGCTAATGCAACAAAACAAGGAAAGAAAAGACATTCAGAGCATAAAGAAATAAGTAAGTCTGCCCCAATTCACTGATGATGGAACCCTCTACATAGACTATCCTATAGAACCTCAGAAAAAACTACCAGAAAGAAGCAAATTTAGCAAACTTTCAGGCTGCAATCAGAAACATAAATTTCTTAAAAGTTATATTTACAATAACATCAAAAAACATGATATTTATAGGGATGAATCTGACAGAAGATATGCAAGACATTTATCCTAAAAAAATACCGCAAGAGATTAAACAAGACCTAAATAAATAGAGAGATATACTGTGTTCAGGACTGGAAGATTCAACAGTGCTATTTATTTAGGTCTTGTTTTCTTAGGTCTTTGTTTATGTCTTGATTTAGTATTATCATTGTGCATATTTTGAGTCAATCAGTGTGTTGGTCAAAAATTGGGCTCCGAAGTCTGATTGCCTGGTTGGAATCCTTGCTCTGAAGTCCCTTCCGTTTTCAATTTCATGAAACTCGAGTTTCAGTTTCTTCATTCGTAAAATAGGGACGATTATATCTACTGCACAGAGTTTTATTCAATATTAAATGAGATGATCCATAGGAAATGACAAGCCTGATTCCAGTAATCTCTCAGGAAACATTATCTGCATTCTGCTTTTTGTCCATCTATATTTCCAATTATCTTAAGTGTCTATACTGTTTATTGGTCACCTTGTTGTCTAACAAGGTAGCGTTTGCTTTAGTTCATCACTATCATCTTGCTTTACACAAACACTTATACGGTATGATCTCTCTATATTTTAAACAATACAAGAAATGGGGTTATAACTTCCCTTTTTTTGTGGGTTTTTTTGTTTTGTTTTTTTTGTTTTGTTTTTTGTTTTTTTTTTTTTGTTTTTTTTTTTTTTTTGGTCTTTTTAGAGCTGCACCTGTGGCATATGGAAGTTCTCAGGCTAGGGGTAGAATCATAGCTGCAGCTGCTGGCCTATGCCACAGCCACAGCAATGCCAGATACAAGCTGTGTCTACGGCCAGCACCACAGTTCATGGCAACGCCAGATCCTTAACCCCCTGAGTGGGGCTGGGGATCGAACCCAAGTCCTCATGGATACTAGTGGAGTTCATAACCACTGATCCGCAACGGGAACTCTGATAACTGCCATTCTTTATGCGCTTACTCCCTTCCTGGACCCTAAAGTAGTGCTATGGTTAGAGTGTGGCCTCAGGAGAGTTGTTAAAAAATAGACATACCTTTGAAATTTCAGGTCCGGTACTCAGGTCATTTCCTACAGTGCTGAATGACTTGTTCTCTTCAGCCTTCATGAAATTCATGATGATTCCTAAGAGAATATAACCACTGCCGCCACTGGCCAAGACAGAGAAACACGGGTTGGATTTGCCCTCCTACTTGAAATGACTAAAACAATAAAACACAAGATATATGAAACAATAAGTTTTGAACACCTGTTGTCAGGCAGGGCAGAGCAGTGATGTCTAACCCCAGGAGAGGGTAATCAGAGGTAAGACCTCAGAGCTGTTAGCTTATAGCCTGGGGAGTGTTTCCAGGCTGTGTGTCAGGGAAGCGGGACACAAGCAGAGCCTGTCAGTTTCCTTGAGTTGAGAAGAGAAACTAAGAGTCACGGAGGGCCCAGGGGGCTAGAGTTTGTAGAGAAGAGTACTAGAAAGCTACAGCTGCCCAGATGGAGGAAGTGTGGCAGATCTGTACTGGGTTCCCTTCCCTTGAAACCGCAGCTTAATATTGCTCAGTGCATGAGTGTAAGAAACTGCTAGAAGCCAGGAGAAGAACTGCCCAACAGGAAAAAAAGGAACAATTCTGAAGCCCATACAGGGTTGAGAATAGTTTCTGTTTCCCAAAGGCAAACTAGAAAACTTCATAATTCATAATATACCAGGCAGTCTCTTCAGAAAGGTATTGCCTCTACACTCAATAGGACAAAATTAGTCCTAGATAAAGGCCACTCTGGTCTCACCTGACAAAGTTTAAAAGCAAGGCTTGGAAGGATGACTCTGTTTCCAAACTGTGCACTAGAAGGAAGTTCTAGAATATTGATGAGAATAGAAGCATTTCTTGAACACCCCCCCCCGCATGTGAAATCGGCAATGCTTGATGTCCAGTCAAAAATTACCAGGCATAAAAAAGAAGCAGGAAAATATGATCCACAATGAGGAGAAAAATTAGTGAAAAGGAACAGATCCAGAAGTGGACACAGCTGACAGAACTAGGAGACGAGAATATTAAGACAGTTATTACCTTAGACGTCTGGCCAAATAAAGTGCCAGGGACCGGATTTACCCTCCAGTCTGAAAGCAAAACGGACAAAAGTAGGCAAAATCGATGGAACAGTAACTTCCAAGAAAGTGCCAGGGACCGGATTTACCCTCCAGTCTGAAAGCAAAACGGACAAAAGTAGGCAAAATCGATGGAACAGTAACTTCCAAGGAACTTACATGCGCCCCCCTCCCTCCCTCCAAAGCCCCACCGCACCTCGGTTGGAACAGCTACCTAGACTATCTCAAAGCCTTTCCAGGTGTAAAACTCTTGAGGCTGGGGAGTGGTTTACCACAACGGGAGGATGCCTCAGTCCCTCTCCCTCCAAAACCTCCTAGGATCTGGACTGAGATCCTTCTAGCTAGCGCCCTTGACAACCATCCCCTAAGAACTCCCACCGGAGGAGCCACTCACAGAAGCTGTGAATCTGCCCCAACAGTGTCTGTGCCAGCCTTGCTGGGATCCAGAAGAGGGGCGATGACGGCGCTTCGCTGAGGCTTCCTGGAATGTTCACCCTAGCAAGTGAAAGCGAGCAATGCGCCAGGGAGTAGACCGTCGGGCGGGAAGCTGCAGAGGCTGTCTGCGCTCTTCCGACAGACACTCATCCACTTTGGAAGCCGATTGGCCGATTCCGGCCTCTGAGCGGGTGCCAGAAAAAGATGGGTGTGGACTGCATCACGCGGGGTAACGGGGAGAGACGTGCCCAGCCGCGCAGATGGCCGTGATTACCCCGCCCCGGTCCTGTTCATCCATTCCCTTCCCACCCTAGGTCCACAGCCAGCTTCCTTGTTCCGGGTCAAACTTGGAGCAGTTATTTCCCTTCATCCCTGCCCGCCAAATCTGCATCTATTGTAGTCGGGAGAGTTGCTGAGCTAGCGAGGGGCGGTAGAGGGAGGAGCGTTCTGCCCGAGGGTCAAATTACACAGTGGCGGCTTGGGGTGGGAACGGTGAGCCCCGGAGTCGGAAGAGCAGGCCCAACAGCCTGGTCGCTGAAGCTGAGTGAGCGGCCATCGCATCCCCTCAGCCACTCCAGGATGGGCAGCAGCAGTGGACTGAGCTTCCCAGGAGAGGCTCCTGGCCCGGAACCTGCGGGGTTGTGGCCGTACACTTCGCCAGCTTCCAGCGCATGAAGTGGCCCAAAGCAGGCGGCAGACTTGGTGTCCCCCGCAAAAGTGACAACTTCATCTAGAGGCTGTTGCACAGAAACTCTCCAACCAGGAGGAAGAGACCAGCAGCTGCCCTCTCGGTTCCCAGAACGTGCATTAGAAATTTCCAGTCCTAAGGGGGCTGCAGCGTTACCCATCTTCCAACTGATGACCAAAAAGTGGGCTTGAGAAAACATTTTACCGTTTAAGAAACTGAACAGGAGGGGGTGCCTTCGTTTTGGATGCTATTTTTGAGAAGCTGGTCAAAGAAGGGGAAAATAGAACTGGTAGGTGATGAGTAACCCTTCCTTTTGAAGTAGAATGGATGTTTATGTAAAGACTGATGGTGTTGGGATACTACTGACAGCTTTTCTGGACTTAATGTAAACTATATACAGAGCAACTGTGATCATTGTTTAAATTCCAGGTGCTCAGTGGGGTTTGGACAGAGTGAACCTTAGAAGTGTAATTGTAAAAATAATATGAAAAGGCTGGAAGAAAAGAGAAAAACTATGATAATTTGATCAAATCACGGCTCTTCTTTAAATCATCTTAAAGTGGTACAAGTGACCGGTACTAACATACACAGAAGGAGGACAAATTTTTGCCCAAGGGGACTTGCTGATTCTCATTTCTTTGTAGACTGGAGATGTTAAAAAAAAGTTATGAAAAGTAAGAGGCGTAGGGGAGGGTGCTGTTGATGTTGCCTGATGTTTCTGAGGACGGAGAATTTGTCCTGGAAAGGATCATAACTTCAGGAGTACTCGTATTTGCCATGGTCACTAAGCAAACTGTAGGTTACGTTAAGGAGTCTGGATTTTATTACAAATGTGAGATTTATTCTAAACAGAGAGTTTGAAGCAAGGGAGTCATATAATCTGATTTTTAAAAAAATCACTGGCAGCTATAAGGGCGACAAACTCTGGGGGACAAGAGTAGATACAGAAGGAGAAAGCGATGAGGGGGAGGTTACCCCAGGTTTCCAGAGATGTGGTAGGGGCAGGCTGCAGTGGTAGTGATGGAGGGGCGAATGCTGTTTTGATGCTGCATTGATTTTGAAGGGCACGTCCACCGGTTTTGTTTATGGATGGGAAGTTCAGGAAAGCAGAGAAAAAGAGGGCTCAGTGATGATTCCTGGGCTTTTGAATGGAGCAACCTGAGCAAGGATAAAGTCTCCATTAACTGGTATGGGAGATCCCAGGCAGGAGGTGTTTCTTCTTCTGCTGCTGCTGCCGCCGCCGCGTGTGTGTGTGTGTGTGTGTGTGTGTGTGTGAATTCTGCTTTGACATGTTGATTTAAAGATCCTAATCCATTCCAACTGTGTGACGAGGAGTGAAGTAAAAGCAATCACATTCAATATATGATAGTGAGTCCCCAGGGAGGGTCAGGAAGGGACAGAAGACTGAACATGCCAAGGAATAACATAGACCAAAGTGAAAGAGAGAGAGAGAGAGACAGAGAAACTTGGACTTATGATGGTAATGATGTTGGCCATTCACTGACAAGTCTATTTGAGGTGCTGTGAAAAGGAAGAGGCAAAAAAGAATTCAAAGGGCCATAGCTCAGTAGAAGATAAAGAAAAAAACCTGCCTTGTGTCCCCAGATCCTCTGTTTCTTAGGTGACGTTGAAATGTTTACCTCCCAGTGGGCGTCTGCCTACTCGTAATGGCATCCCACCCAGCACAGGATCCTGCCAATCCCCGAATGCTCTGGCTTCCAGAGCCCAGTGGACTGCTGATGCTTGTCACTTCCTATTTACTGGTCATCGGAATAGCACCTGAACCATATGTTTGCAATTGCTGGCCTGATGCCATTTGGGGTGTGTAGCCCAGCAGGACCCTGTGAGGCCTTCCTAGAGGGGTCCCCCACTCATGTCTTCCACCTGCCGTTTTGTCTATAGAAAAACTTTAGTCAAAGAATTCATTTAATCAGGGAAGCGAGAAAATGGAAAACAGCCAAGCAAGACAGAAGAGTAATAGTTCAGCCATTCAGCAAAGTCAAGAACCTTTTGTTCTTCCTCCAGAACTCTAGATAATATTCCGAGCCATGCCCTTGGAACTGTTTTGCAGGTGCCGAAGCCCCCGCCAGGTGGAAGAATCAATTGCATGCTGTCCAGGAGCAGGTAGACCCCAGATTGGTTGGAACCAGAAGGTTGATGACACTGACTCCCAATTACCACCAACCAGTCCGCAGAATATCCCCAAGCTGACCAAGCCCTGCTCCTTGAACCCTGTAAGACTTCTCACTACTCCTTCAAGGGAGTGGGGAGCAGTGGTGGTGGCCACAGTCCTTGAAGCACTAGCCTGCTGTGTTCCCTCTTTGCCTGGCAACTAAAGCTACTTTTTCTGTCTCCTCCAACTCTGTCTCTGCATTCTTCTTGGCGTCAGTGTACAAAGGCAGCTGATATTTTAGCAGCAGGTGGCAGTCTTCCACTTCTGCCTTAAGTGTAAAACTGACCCTAACCAAAAACAGCATAGCACTGCCTGAACCAGGACCTATAGGTCTGTGATAGGGCTCCAGTATTGCTTTCCCGGTCGAGGCTGTGCTCTGAGAGCTTGGCTGCAAACCCATTGCAGCTTGGCAGCAGTGACGGAATAGGGAGTGCTCAGGGAATCTGTTGAGCCACCAAAAAAGCTTCACTTTCAGCTGACACTTATATGACACATATGTTGGCTGCACATAGTAAGTAGTCCGCATTTCATTATATATGTGACAAGAATACTTCTGGCCAAGTTGCAGGTGTTTGGATTATTTTACTGTGGTCAAACCCATGATGAGTTGCCATTGCAGCTCAGTGGGTTAAGGACCCAATGTAGTCTCCATGAAAATGTGGGTTCGATCCCTGGCCTTGCTCAGTAGGTTAAAGATCTGGAGTTGCCACAACCTGCTGCATAGGTTGTAGATGCAGCTTCGACCCATTGTTGCTGTGGCTGTGGTATAGGCCTCAGCTGTTGCTCTGATTAGACCCTTAGCCCAGGAACTTCCATATGCCACAGGCGTGGCCTTCAAACAAAACAAACCAAACAAACATCATCATGTGGTAAAGACCACTCACAAGGTTTGGAGAGGTGAGAATTTATCAGATACTAAAGCCACGCCTGAAAGAACCAGGGCATAAGGTCAGTGCTTTGGGATAGTGACTCTTTCATGAACCCTCGAAGATGCCTCTCGCCCCCACCACTGCCCCCCCAAATCCTAACAGAGTGGGATGATTTCTGTATTTAGAATTGCAAACACATGTTCTGGGAACAAAGACCCCATTGCCTCTACCTGGGAGAGTATCAGAGATTCAGACTTGAACTCAATGGATGAGGAGGGGTAGGTGTTTTATGGCAGAGTTGAGGGAAGCTGTCATCAGATGCACAAAGGCAAAAGCATCTAGAGTCCTGGCCCCTGGGAGGACTGGGGCTGAAGGCCTGCATATCCTAGTCCAGAGCTGACCCTGGATACATCAAAGCACGGCTGGGGCTGGGGGCAGGGGTGGCAATGGTCTCTTCCTCTTCCCCATGAGTTAACAGTGGGACCCCCCTCCCTTTGGTTTGGAAGCTCTCCCCCCTTTTAAGGGAAGATCAGAGAGGCAGCTCTAAGTTTCCAGCACCAGCCTAGAGTCAGTCCTGAAGTCCTAACAGTACCCACCCTATGCTAGGACGATAATGCACCCTGGGAGGGTAAAGTCCTCCCTCCCAGAACACCAGCCGCTCCAATAAGGAGGCTGCCAGAAAGCCAGGAGGGTATGCTTCTCTCCATCATCTATCTATCTTTATCTCTTTATTTATCTGTCATCTATCTATCTCTTTTCAGTAAAAGAAATACAGGGTGGAGGTTGCCTGGGGCCAAGACGCCACTGTGAGCCCTATGGTTTCGTGTCCTCACTTGCACACTGGGACTCGGGAACCCCAGGCTGTGCTCATCTCTCAGTTCAGGGGATGGCTCAGGACTGGGCCAGCTTTAGGTCCAACTAAGAGGCCCAGTGATCCCACTGTCTCTTGGTGACTTGCATTTCCAAGCCTTATTTAATCATGAGAATTTCTACAAGGAGACCTGCCCCACAGGGTTCCAGGCCACTGCAGGAATTTCAGGCTCTGGGACTTGGACACACATGAACCCCTTCACTTAATCCGTATCCCTAGTGGGGACTTTGTGGGTCTCACTGGATCTTCACAGTCACCCTTTGAGCTAGGTCTGACTTTAGCCCCATTTCACAGATTAGGAAACAGGATGGTTTACCAGAGGACTAGTTGAGAGGAAGGAGGTGAGTTAGAGGAGTTTAACCCAAGTGCCTCAAAGCCTCTTAGGAGCATGCAGGGAGACCTTAGACAAGCTCCTTTGCCTCTTGAGGGTCTAGACTCCCTATTTGTTCATTAAAGAGGGCTGCCCATTTATGATTCCCTGGTCCATTCCTGTTCAAACTTAACACCTGAGTAGCTTTGAAAAACCACAGATTCTAGGAATCGATTCCAGTATAAATTCAATAGGTCCGGGGCAAGGCTCAGTAAACTGCATCCTTTAACAAGCAGAGGCATCAACAGGTCTGCCTGGGAAACTGAGACCAGGGCTTTGCAAAGTCTCTGATGCATCAGGATCCACTGGTGGGGATTCCCAGCTCCTGTGAGATCCTGATTCCCTAAGGCTAGAGTGTGGCTGAGTGGGTAGCCTGCATTTCTCAGGAGGTGATGCTAGTGCTGTTGGTGACCTCTGTTTTCATTAAACAAAACCACTCTAAGGATTTTACAAAAATTTACTAATTTTATCCCCACAACAACCATAGGAGGCAGCTGCAGTTATTCCCCTTTCAAAGGAAATTGTGGCCATAGAGATGCCAAGCAATTGGCTTCAAGGCACAAAGCAATTAGCAGAGCCAGGATTACTACCCACGCAGTCGGGCGCGATGACCTCAGTCCTGAGATATTGCTTCTCTGTTCTAATCAGCTTCCTCTACCCCAGCTCACCCCAGCACTTCCTGTGTCCGCTCCCCTGCAGTCCTGCTCCCAACCTAATGTCCCAACCTGTCCCTCCGTGACTCTGCCTCACAGCTCCTGGGACCGAGATTAACGTTGGCAGTCCCTTTCCAGGACCGCCCTGGCACTCCAGGAGCCAGAAAGAACCTCCCCCAGCCCTAGGGCAGTGAATCTTGGCCGCCAGCGATAGCTTCTTCAGGGCGGATGACGTTCCTCATGCGGCCTGAAGATGGCGCCAGAGGATCAGCCTGAGGGACGGGGAGTGGTAGGGAGGCGGGGAAAATCGGAGCTGGGTGAGGATTGACAGTCATTGTGGCCAATGGTAGCTTGTTATGGTTTGGCCCCCCCCCCTTCCGTGTTCTGGCCCCAAGAGCTTCCCACCCCTTTAGTGGGTGCAATTGTGACAGGGAATGGAGAGGTCGGGGTGGTAGATACTGTGTCCTGTGCTCCCTGAGGGTATCCCTGTTAGTTCAAGGTTGCAATAGCTCATGTTGACTACTCCTCTTCACCTCCCCCACCCCCTTCTCCCCCAACGTATCTTCCTCCCAGTTAACTAAGGCTCACCTCACCTGTTTTTGGCAAACTTATTTCTCCATCACTCTGGGTCCTCGCAGTTTTGGTGAAAGGCAGCCTGGGAGCAAAGCAGGCGCACTACTACCAGTCCTTGTTTTAGAGACTGTTTGCAGCACTGACAATGTGGGGCAGGCTGCCCGGCGGTTAGGATGAAGAGATGAGAGTGAAAGGTAACAGGTGGGAAGCATCCACTAAATGCATAATGTTTCACCATTTCCATCGGAGTGTCTCATTACATCATCTTTTTATTTAATCCATTTCCTGTTTTACAGATTAGGAAACAAAATGAATAAATTGCTGGTGGCAGTCCTTGGATGATTTTAACTCGTCAGATGCCAATGCCCGAGGTCTTTTATTGTGCCAAGGCTGCTTTTGCAGTATTTCAATGCTCACGGATCCTGTGAATCACTTCTTCCTACACTGATTCATCCTTCTGATCGTCTCTTCATTTATTCATTTCTTAGGGGCCCTTCCCCCTGGAGACAGAGGCCTAGTTGCTTTTAAAAATATCCCCCTCACTACCACCAAAAATAGAAAGTCTGGGGAGTGCTGTTGTGGCTCAGCGGTCCCACCTTGTCCCTGCAGCATCTCAAGTCGCTGCTGTGTGGCAGGTTTGATCTCTGCACCTGGGAACTTCTACAAGACAAGGACATGGTCAGGATATACACACACAGATTATCGATACCTATTTTGTTTCAGATGATATGATGGTGTCTGAAGATACAGACTCTTGCCTTTCCAGAGGCCATAGGCAGTAACTTTTGACCTTTTAATGTCCCATCCCTATAATTTTTAACAAATTGAGCATCTACCCATATAATATTATTTATATATGTACATATATTCTTTTATAATTAATATATGAAATGTTAGTTCATTTTATTTTTTGGATGAATGCATAAATGGAGGTTAAGGTATTTTTTTCATTCACTCCAGTGGACCATCTCAAACACTTCCTGGACTGCTTCCTCAGTCTGCAACCCCCGCTACTGGTATGCGCCTGACTCTCTCGCTTCTTTCTTCAGATCTCTGTCAAATGCCAGGTTTTCAGAGAGGCCTTCCCTGGCCACTCCCTTTAAAATACTGTCCTCAGCCATACAATGAGACACCAACATCAAATGCTTTCACTGACATGTGGAATCTGAAAAAAGGACAGACGGAACTTCTTTGCAGAACAGATGCTGACTCACGGATATCGGAAAACTTACGGTCTCCGGAGGAGACAATTTGGGGGGTGGGGGATGTGTTTGGGTTGTGGGATGGAAATCCTATGAAATCAGATTGTTGTGATCATTATACAACTACAGATGTGATAAATTCATTTGAGTAATAAAAAAAATGAAAAAAAATTAAAAAAATAAAAAAATACTGTCCTCCACTCCTCTGTAATATTCTGTCCCCTTATCCCAATTTTTCATATGCTACATTTCACCTTATAGCAGATATGATTATTTTTTTGTTAGTTTAGTTTTTGTCACCTGGCATTGGAGACAAAATGTAAACTTCAAGAGAGGCAGGAAGGAGTTTGAACACTGGAGTCTTGGAGAGGAAAGCATCCTAGCCAGAGGCTTGGGGATGCAGAGAGAAAAAGCCTTGCCCAGAGCATCCTGAAAGCCCTTGGGGCTGGGGCAGGAGTAGAGGGAAGATGGGGGACTGTTTTGTCATGCCTCCCCTGATCTCCTACAGTCTCGCAGTCCTCAAGGCCAGGATCACCCAGCCCTTCCCTCTCCTCAGAGCCTAATCTCCCCTCTTCTAATTATTATTATTATTATTATTATTATTATTATTATTATTATTATTATTATTATTTGTCTTTTTAGGCCTGCACCTGATGCATATGGAGGTTCCCAGGCTAGGGGTGAATTGAAGCGGTAGCTGCTGGCTGATGCCACAGCCACAGCAACACAGGATCTGAGCCTTGTCTGTGACCTACACCACAGCTCACGGCAATGCCGGATCCTTAACCTGCTGAGCGAGGCCAGGGATGGAACCCTCATCCTCATGGATGCTAGTCAAATTCGTTTCCTCTGAGCCACAACCAGAAACTCCTTCTCTCTGATTTTTAGTGAGGAATTGCACATTTTCAGTCCTTACCTTCACAAGTAGCAGAGGTAAAAGTCTGATACACAAAGACCCCCAGGGAGACTCAGCTATAGTTCAGGAAGGACTCAATTGGTTGTCTCTCAGCACCTTCTCACTTGAGATATTTGAAGGGTTGAAGAAAGTGTTCTGGGCTAGGTGCCAGAAGACCTAATCTCTGTAACTGAATTGGCTTCTGAAGAAAGGCATAAACCAGATGGTTGGATACCCTATTCCCACACTCTCTAATGCCCCCCACCCCCATACATAGGAACGAAGGACACCCACGAGTTGAACTTGGATTGAGATTCTTACCCCAAGCTGTGTCCTGAACTACTGAGAAAGGAGGAATCCTGCAGGGTTGCCACTTTCTATGTTTTGTAAGGAAAACAGGCTGAGAAACCTACAAAGGGTGTAGAGGTGATTTCTTATGAGGGTTGCAAGGATGGAAACCAGTCACATAC
Source organism: Sus scrofa (assembly GCF_054392235.1). Lineage (NCBI taxonomy): Eukaryota > Metazoa > Chordata > Mammalia > Artiodactyla > Suidae > Sus > Sus scrofa. The sequence goes on from NC_139384.1 coordinate 12,393,345, forward strand.
CCTTGGAGACCTAGGGTGAATAGCAAGGTATGGAGGGCGGAGACAGGTATGAGCTTCCCTGTGCTGACCTGTGTACACACATGCAGCCTCGCCTCCCGAAAGCTCTTTGCAGTCTTTTTCTTTCTTTTTCTTTTTCTTTTTCTTTCTTTCTTTCTTTCTTTCTTTCTTTCTTTCTTTCTTTCTTTCTTTCTTTCTTTCTTTCTTTATTTTAGGGCAGCACCTGCAGCATATGGTAGTTCCCAGGCTAGGGGTTCTAATCAGAGCTATAGCTGCCAGCCACAGCCACAGCCACAGTAATGGGATCTGAGGTGCATCTGCGACCTATGCCACAGCTGACAGTAACTCCGGATCCTTAACCCATGAGAGAGGCCAGGGATCAAACCCAAATCCCCTTGGATATTGGTTGGGCTCATTAACACTGAGCCACGATGGGAACTTCCACTCTTTGCAGTCTTACACTGTTTGAGCTTGAAATTGGGTTAAAAGTCCCATTCCCTATTCTCTCCTCCAATTTTGAGTGTTTGTTGCTATCTGAGCCCCCCCAAACCCACCAGTTACTAGTCCTCTACTTCCTACTGGCTATGTGACCTTGAATAGGTTACTGTCTTTCTTTGAGCCGCAATTTCCTCCTGTGTAAAATAGAGGGAAAAAATTTTGGTCAGTCTAAACCATGGGGTCACAGGGCATCAGTCCTCCTGAGAGTCAAAGAAAGATAGTGTGGATTTGGAAGCTTTCAGAAACTATATCACAATGTACTCATGCGTAGAAAATACTAGAGTAACAATTCTAACCACACATCAAATGAGTAGGGAACAGAGCCCTCAGATGGGAACAGAAAAAAAGGAGAGTAAAAAAAATCTGGCCAATTTTATGTGTGTAGTTAAACCTCAATGGACAGTGACAGACTTTATGGGAATGTGTAATAAAAGTTTTGGAGAAGGATACTTTAAATGGAAAGGACTCACTGCAACGGAAATTCTATGGTATCTGGAGCTGAAACATCCATGGTGTGGCTTAGGGGGACCAAAAGTGGAGGAGTAGCGGCATTTTGCTTCATCCGTCACACTCTTCTGGATTTCAGGATGAATTGGGGGGGGGGGGTCAATCTTTTGGAGAGATGTCATCTTATTTGGATGTAAGTGGAAGCAGAGGGAGAATAACTGGCACTTTGTTTATATATAATAAGTAGAGAAATATGGAGTTCTCATTGTGGCTCAGTGGGTTAAGAACCAGGCTAGTATCAATTAGGATGTGGGTTCAATCTCTGGCTCACTCAGTGCGTTAAGGATCCTGCATTGCCACAAGCTGGAGCGTAGGTCTCAGATATGGCTCAGATCTGGTGTCACTGTGGCTGTGATGTGGTCTAGCAGCTGTAACTCAGATTTGACCTCTAGCCCAGGAACTTCCATATGCTGCAGGTGTGGCTGTAAAAAGAAAAAAAAAATTAGTAGAGAAGTTTGTGTTTGACTCTGAGCACTTAAAAATACTATTGATTGAATCAAAAGCTAATAAGAGAATATGATGAATAAATTAATTCACAAGATTTCTTAGTGGGGGTAATATCTGTTGCCTTTCTATACACTAATAATGAATTATGAGAAAGAGAAAACAAGAAAACAATTCCATTTATAATCACATTAAAAAATAAAATACTTAAAAATAAACTTAACTAAGAGGTTGAAAGACTTACTATGAAAACTATAGAACACTGATGAAGAAAATTAAAGATGATATGAAGACATGGAAAGCTATCCAGTGTTCTTGTATTGAAAGAATTAATATTGTTAAAATGTTCATACTACCCAAAGCAATCTGCAGATATAATGCAATCCTTATCAAAATACTCATGACATTTTTCACAAAAACTAGGACAGGAGTTCCCACTGTTGCTCAGTGAGTTAAGAACCCGACCAGTATCCATGAGGATGCAGGTTTGATTCCTGCCCTCACTCAGTGGGTTAAAGATCTGGTGTTGCTGCAAGCTGAGGTGCAGGTCACAGATATGGCTCAGATCTGGCAGTGTTGTGGCTGTGGCAGGTTGGCAGCTGTAGCTCTGATTCCACCCCTAGCCTAGGAACTTCCGTATTTCACAGGTAGATCCCTAAAGAGACAAAAAGCAAAAAACAAAAAAACTAGGACAAATAATCCTAAAGTTTATAGGGAATCAGAAAAGACCCCAAATTGTCAAAACAGTCTTGAGAAAAAAAGGAACAAAACTGGAATTATCATGCTCTCTGACTTTAGACCATATAAGAAATCTACAGTCATTAAAATGGTATGGTATTTTCACAAAACCTGACACATAGATCAACTGAACAGGATAGAGAGCCCAGAAAGACCAACACACTTATGGTCAGTTAATCTATGTCAAAGGAAGAAAAATACTATTGGTTAAATAAAAAGCTAATAAGCAAAATTTACTTAATGGATAAGTAAATTCATAATATTCCTTAGTAGAGCCAATTTCCCCATTTAAAAAAATCTCACTTTTTTTTTTGGTCTTTTTAGGGCCATACTCATGGCATACAGAGGTTTCCGGCTAGGGGTCAAAGCAGAGCTGTAGCTGCTGGCCTACACCACACCACAGCAACTCAAGATCTGAGCTGCATCTATGACATATACCACAGTTCATGGCAATGTTGGAGCCTTAACCCACTGAGTGGGACCAGGGATTGAACCCTCATCCTTATGGATGCTAGTTGGATTCATTACCATTGAGCCACAACAGGAACTCCAAAGAAAATCTTTTTGTATTTCTTATCTTTTAAAGTTTTACTGAGGTTTAGTTGATTTACAATGTCATGATAATTTCAGCTAAACAACAAAGTGATTCAAAAAAAACCTTTTGGGAGTTCCCTTTGTGGCTCAGTGGTTAATGAATCCAACTAGGAACCATGAGGTTGCGGGTTTGATCGCTGGCCTTGCTCAGTGGGTTAAGGATCCGGCGTTGCCATGAGCTGTGGTGTAGATTGCAGACGTGGCTCGAATCCTGCGTTGTTGTGGCTCTGGCATGGGCCGGTGGCTACAGCTCCTATTCAACCCCTAGGCTGGGAACCTCCATATGCCGTGGGAGCAGCCCAAGAAATGGCAAAAACACACACACACAAAATCTTTTGAATAGATACAGGGTACAATTTTCAAAAGGAAAAAAAAAGCATATACAGGGGAAATGAATTAACTTTCACTCCATTCTTAATATACTACTTTTCCAGAGATAATCTATGACTACACAAGCATAACAACTCCTTTCCAACATATTTTGCAGCAGCTAGGCAGTTCAGGGTTTATACATAAGAAGATTGGCTGGTATGGCAGGAAATGAAGAAACTTTTACCTTAGATCTGTTTTCCAGGAATAGTTGTGGGCAGTCAGCGAGTATGCTCAAAAAGGGATTCCCCAAACCCTACAACACTTGAGTTTGGGATACAGAGAGCTAGAAATCTGGACTAAGTTAAGATGAGATCCAGAGCAAAAGTGGAGGTGTGTGTATGTATATGTGTGTATGCGTGTGTGTGAATGTGTGTGCATGTGGGTATGAGTGTGTATGGTTGTGTGTATATGTGTGTATGTTTTGGTAGGGACAGGTAGGTCCTCAGGGAGGCCCTTGGACAAACTGTTCTAAAAGGTTGAACGAGCTGTTCTAAACGATTGAACAAACCATTCTAACAGGTTAATAAACAAACTGTTCTAAAAGATCGGTGCCCTTGACAGTTGTAAATATGTTTATTATTCCTCCTGGGGATATTGCTAAATTTTAGAAAATATCACTCCAGACACACAAGCTACTCTTCCCATGATGACAAGGTGAGGCTTGGTTGCCAAGAACTTCTGTTGGACTGTCCCTAATTTTCCTCTGGGAGAACAAGTGTTCCTTTAGGGAGAAGGAAATGGGAAAGTCTCTTGTTACTGATTCCCTCTCCCCATTCAAAGGATTTGAAAAGGGCTGAGCAGAGGAAGTCCACTGGGATCAATTTTTAAAATGTCCCCTGTGCTACTGAGCTGAGGCCTTCACTGAAAGTAAAAGACTACTTACCATGTCATGGGAAGATCTGCAATGTAAAGCGTTGAGGCTTGGGTACCACTTCAAGGGAGTTCATGTCCATGGTAAGGGAGGATCGGCCCAGGTTCACCTGTCAGTCAGAGCAAGGGTATGAGGCAAACAGGCAGGACCTGATGCAATGGGGCAGGTGGGACCAGCCTGGGAGGAAGAGTGAAGAGAGAGATTGCTAGGAGTTCCCAAGTGGCCTTGTGGTTAAGGCTCAGCTTTGTTACTGCTGTGTTTCAGGTCTCTGCTGTGGTACGGGTTCTATCCCTGGCTAGGGAACTTCTGCATACCACGGGCATGGCCAAAAGAGACAAAAGAAAAAAAAAAAGAGAGAGAGAGTGAATGCTGGGTGGGAAGGGGATCAAGGTGGTGAACCAAACACATGTCTATCTTTTTCACACCAATAATTATAGGAAACATTGAAAGAAATAAAAAGAAACAAAACCAGAATAAATCTGCCAAACAGAAGTACTGTCATTGAGCCTGAAATTTTGAGCAGACAGATGAACATAGAGGAAATACCAGATTGAAACACTCATGGGGGCTGATTGTTGCGGAGATAGGAGTTGTTAAAAAAAACAAAACCAAAAACAAAACCTTCAAGTTTGGTCACAACAGAAGTAAGAAGTTTGGTGGGAGACGGCCTAGAATATCTAGTCAACCCCTCTCTTCCCTCCATCCTCACATCTTGGTTTGCCCTAAGCATTTATCCACAGGCTTAAGTCTTCAGCATCAGCACTAGGCTAGAAATATAGAGCTTTCCCAATAGACAGCTGAGGGACCAGAAACAAAACTTAGGAACAAGTTTCCGGGGCTCCCCATGTGGCTGCACATCCATCCCCTCCCCCAGGGTCCCTGTAGTCTGCTATAATGACCAGACAAAGGGGTGAACAGTTACCAAACACATAATAGATGGATAATCAGAAATCATCAAAAATACCAGGTTATAATACTATTCTATAAATCTGACTTAAAAAAAAATTACTTGGAGTTCCCATTATGGCTCAGCAGGTTAAGGACCTGATGTTTCTGTGAGGATGTGGGTTCAACCCTTGGCCTCATTTAGCAGGTTAAGGATTCCACTGAAGCTGGGTGTAGGCCTCAGATGCGGCCCAGATCTGGTGTTTCTGTGGCTGTGGCGTAGTCCCCAGCTGCAGCTCCGACTCAACCCCTGGACTGGAGCTTCCATATGCCACAGGTGTAGCCATAAAAAGGAAAAATTACTTGATCTTTTGCTTCTGAGGAAAGTGTCCTGAATTCTCCCACTATGACTGTGGATTTACCAGTCTCTCTTTGTATGTCTATGTATCTGTAGCTGTCTTTTCTTGTTAGCAAGATTCATGACCTATCTTGTGGGAGGACTCTGTTTATAAGGTGTTCACCTTAAGTTCTTTTTTTTTTTTCCAGATATTGATGGTATTACCTTGCTTTCAGTTAAACATTTGTCTATCTTTTTCCATCCTTTTAACCCTCATGTGTTGTTTGTTTCAGGTGTGCCTTATTATAGACTGGATGTTTGTGTGCTTCCTCCATCCAAATTTATGTGTTGAAACCCAATGTGATGGTTTTTGGAGGTGGGATTGGTGTCCTTCTAAGCAGAGGAAGAGAGACCAGATCCCCTTTCTGTCTATTTCTCCATCGTGTGAGGAGGCAATCACCAATAGCCAAGAGCAGAGGCTTGGCATAAAATCTGCCTTGTGGGCACCTTGATTTTGGACTTCTCAGAGTCCAGAACAGTGAGAAATAAATTTCTGTTGTTTACGCTACCCAGTCTATGGAAGTTTGTTATGGTAGCCTGAGCAGAATACTTTGACTTTGTTTTAAACTCAACATATGAGAGATCCATAGTTTCCACTGAGGCACAGTGGGTGAAGAATCCAACTGCAGCACCTTGGGTAGCTGTGGAGTCACAGGTTTGATCTCCAGCCAGGCACAGTGGGTTAAAGGATCTGGCATTGCTGCAGCTGTGGCTCAGATTCAGTCTCTGGCCCCGGAACTTCCATACAGTGGGGATGTGGCCATTAAAAAAAAAAGATCCACAACCTTGTCACCCAGTCTTTCTGTTCCCAGCATCATCCCCCTTCTCCCTCCCCCCTCCTCCCTCTGCCCCCTACCTTTCCCCTCCTCACCTCAAAAAAAATATATGAGAGATAATTATTTCAATAGGAAAATCAATCCACCTACTTTTAATGTGATTATTGATAATTATATGCTTTTTTCCATATTAAAAAAATCTCCTTCTTATTTGGCCATTTTTTTTTATTGTTTCTTTAATTCAGGTGGATGATAGGGTTTGGGAATCAATGTCTTAACATAGCCCTTCAGTGTCAGCTGGACTGTGCTAAGATGGTCTGAGCCTCAGACTGGATGATTGGATCCAGATTATTTTCTGGATGCAGGACTTCCTGAGGCATCATTTTGAAAAAGGCAAATGTTATTTGCTCTTCTTTCACCTTTTGTGTTTCCTGAATTTTGAGTGCCAGAATATAGTTGTTTTCCTATAACACTAAGCATTCGATTTTGTTTTTTTATCTAAGACTTCTCCACCCTTCATTGTCCAAAATTATATCTTTCCTTCCTATCTCAGACCATCCTTTCATTTAGTCAGTATAACTATCACCCAGGTCTTGGGAGTTTAACAAGCCGGTTGGACGGATTTATATTAAGATGTGAGTGACAAACCTACCACAGACTTCTAAGATGAATTGAAGTTATTTAAAAAGATTGTTAACTGACATAATTCTTTAATTGCTGGAAACGCACCCTTTAAAATCATACCAGGAGTTCCTGTCGTGGCTCAGTGGTTAACGAACCGACTAGGAGCATGAAGTTGCCGGTTCAGTCCCTAGCCTCGCTCAGTGGGTTGGGGATCTGGCGTTGCCATGAGCTCTGGCGTAGGTCACAGACTCGGCTCGGATCCCGCATTGCCGTGGCTCTGCTGTGGGTCGGCAGCTGTGGCTCCGATTGGACCCCTAGCCTAGGAAACTCCATGTGCCACAGGTGTGGCCCTGGAAAAGAAAAATAAATAAATAAATAAAATCATACCAAATATAAACATTAAATTCTGCAGAGATTTACTTTTTACGGAGAGATGAGGGTTTGCATTGAATAATCATCCAAAGCCACTTCTGTGAAGATTTCTTGTTTTAGGCAATAGTTGTAGTGTCTACAATGGCCCGATTTCCAGTGCCAGGAAAAAAACTACAAGAGGACATTGCTATGTCTACGCTGCTCCTGAAGTGTATTGTTATTATTATTTAGATCAAGAATTTTGAGCAGGTATTATAAAGGCTTTGTTGTTTTTTTTTTTCATTTTGTTTGTAAACTTATTGAATTGGTTCCAAGAATGTGTTACATCTTTCATCTAGAACTCCCCACCTCTTTTTTGTCTGGATCATTCATACTCACTCTAATTTTCACCTTAGTTATTACTTTTTTTCCCAGAACCCTCCTGACATCAGATCTTACTCCTGGTGCAAACCCCCAAGGCTGAGCAAACAACCAGACTCCCAGGAAATGCCTTACCCAGCATCATTAGCAAAGGGTAGGAGGAAGGAATCACAGCAAACACAGAGGCCCAGAGGCCATCAGATTCCATTCTCAGGATTCCATTTCCCAGGATGCAGTGATAACAGCTAATTGTGGGAGGAGGTCAAGTTAGCCTCTGGAAGTCATTTGTTTGGGACTTCACCTTTTATACCTTGCTAGTCACAAATCAGGAGACTGACTTTCTTTCTTCTGTGTGGCTTTGCCTCATAAATCCATAAGTAGTGTAATTGAGTCCAAGCTCCTACTGCTCTCTGCGTGAAAGGCCAATAAATCAAGAGACAATTTGTTGGGGCAAGGAATAGAAAGTTTATTTGGAAAGCCAGCAAGCAGATCAAGGAGGATAGTGTCCGGAAGAACCATCTTGCCCTGGTTTAGATGCTAACTTCTTTCCTAGAAGATGAGGAGGTGAAGAGGCAAAGTAAAAAGATGTTACCTTGTTGCAAATATTTCCTGGTTCCAACCAGACTCCTGGGGCGGGGGGGGGGGGGGGGGGGGGGGGGGGGGGGGGGGGGGGGAATGATGTGTTAATTTCTTCCTTTCTACAGCCACTGGCAGGTGGGCCTGGTCAGGATGTTTCCTGTGAGCTTAAACCAAGGTATTTGAGCTTAACACTCAGGCATGGGAGGCAGAGTTCCTGGTGAAGGAAGTGGGCCATTATGTATACTTTAAGCTACAGGCAACATCCTTTTAGTGATTATCTTGTGGTAAAAGCAATAGAATGCAAAGGTTAATAAAAGAAACAGATCCAATATAGAGTCAGATTTGTTCTTCTCCATTATAGTAACAAGTGTATTTATAATAAATGTCTTTTTAAAATGATTTTTATTTTTCCATAAAAATGTTCCATCAATGTACAGTGTTCTGTCAATTTTCTACTGTACAGCAAAGTGACCCAGACGCACACACACACATTCTTTTTCTCACATTATCCTTCATCATGTTCCATCACAAGTGACTAAATATAGTTCCCTGTGCTACACAGCAGGATCTCATTTCTTATCCACTCCAAATGCAATAGTTTGCATCTATGAACCCCAGACTCCCAGTCCATCCCACTCCCTCCCCCTCCTAATTCTTATTGACAATTTTATTAAAGTTCCTTATTCATCTTCCAGATGGTAGATTCCCTCAATCCAGTTTCCTAAAGAATTCTCATTTCCAGAAGTAAAACCTGGCCCACGCTTCCCAGTCACATGTTAGCTAGTCACCCCTTTCTTTCCAACAACATTTAACATACATTTTGAAAGACTGTGTCACCACTACCACCCCTGCCAGACCATGAGTTCTTTAGGCTGTATCTTTTAACATCACATCTGCATTTTAGAAGAGTTCTTGGTGTATCATGACTGCCCAATAAACATTGGTTTATTTTGTGGTGTCTGCTTCAATATTAAGAAAGGACAGAGTTTCCATCATGGCACAGTGGAAACGAATCTGACTAGGAACAAAGAAGTTGCAGGTTTGATCCCTGGCCTCACTCCGTGGGTTAAGGATTTGGCGTTTGCATGAGCTGTGGTGTAGGTGGCAGACAAGGCTCAGATCTGTCATTGCTGTGGCTCTGGTGTAGGCCGGCAGCTATAGGTCCGATTAGACCCCTAGCCTGGGAACCTCCATATGCCACAGGTACAGGCCTAAAAAGACAAAAAGACCAAAAAAAAAAAAAAAAAAAGACTTCCCCAAGATGGTTGAATAGCCTCATCATCTAAACAAATGGACCTAATTTCTTTTTTTCCATTTTTTTTTCTTCTTTTAACGGCCTTACCTACAGCATATGGAAATTCCCAGGCTAGGGGGAGAATCAGAGCTATAGCTGAGGCCTGTACCACAATCATAGCAACTCAGGATCTGAGCCACATCTGCAACCTACACCGAAGTTTGTGACTTCCAACAATGCTGGATCCTTAACCCACTGAGTGAGGCCAGGGATTGAACCCACATTCTCATGGATACTAGTCAAGTTCTTACCTACTGAGCTGCAATGGGAACTCCCAAAGGGAACTAATTTCTGCAGGTCTATTGGTGCCGTGCGCATGAGGCCACACACACAAAAAAGCCCACGTCACAAATTTTTGGGATTTTTTTCAATCCTCTGCCAGCACAGAGGGGTAAAATGGAATCTTCTCTTGAGGCAGCAATTTGATGTAGCACAACAGCAACTGTTTCAGGATGTCCTTTTCTGGGTATCCATCCAAGGAGTAGGCCATCCCCAATTCACTAGTGGGGTCTGTGGCTGCCCATGTGACTGCAACCCCCTCCAGGCCCAGAAGACTGAATGCTGGCAGGGTCTGTGTGCATTGCAGGATGTGGTTTCACTCTGACCTGGTTTCCAGCAGTCACTCACCAGCAGTCACTCACCCAGAATGAGAAGCATCGGGCTGGGAAAACTTCAAGTTCAGATCCTGATTGAGGAAACAAAACAAAGCACACAAAACTTTCACCCCTGCTCTTGTAATTTCTGGACACCATCCTGACACTAGAGCTCCCTGGCACTCATTTCCTTGATTAAATATCCACCTTTGCACAATTGCTCATTTTGACTCTTGGCAACCTTTATTCATCCCAGTGAATGGACATCTTATCTTCACTCCAAAACTAATTTATGAGAATTACAAAAATGTGTAAGAATTCACAATATTAAAAGGAAAGCCATTTTGGAATTCCTGTCATGGTGCAGCAGAAACAAATCCAACTATGAACCATGAGGTTGCAGGTTCCATCTCTGGCTTCGCACAGTGGGTTAAGAATCAGTGTTGCTATGAGCTGGGGTTTAGTCACAGATGTGGCTTGGATCTGGCGTTACTGTGGCTGTGGCTTGCAGCTGCAGCTCTGATTCGACTCCTAGCCTAGAAGTCTCCATGTGCTGCAAATGCAGCCCTAAAAAGCAAAAAAAAAAAAAAAAAAAAAAAGCTATTTAGAATGGTTCAGCAATGAGACCCTACTGTATAGCACAGGGAAATATACCCAATCTCTTGGGATAAACTAGGATGGAAGATAATATGAGGAAAAGAATGTGTGTGTTTGTATATGTGTATATATATATGTATATATGCCTGGGTCACTTTGCTGTACAGCAGAAATTGGCACATCATTGTAAATCAATTACACTTGAATAAAAAATAATAACAATTTTGACCTTTTAATGGTGGCATTTTAAATGATTATTCCTTTCTCTGCAATGTTTCTCTTTATATTTTCAAAGATTAGCATATACAATTTAAAATATGATAAAGGTATCAAAATTGAAGCCCAAAGAGGAGGGCAAGCAATTTCAAAATGTACATATATTTAATAGAATCACTATAAATTTAAAAAATTTAAAAAAAAAAAAGAAAAGCCACAGGGGCGATGAACCCATGTTTTCCATGCCTCTCAAACTTATCATCTGGGTGGTTTGCCTCACACCAGCTTCCAAGTTTGCTCTTATGGAAGGCACGGAGCTTCAGAATATCTTCTGTTACTTAGAAGATTACGTTCAGGTATTCCACTCTCACTGACTTTGCAAATGCAACTGTTCTTATCTCTTCATCCAAACTTTCCTGGGAAGAGAGGTAAGAAAGCAATACAGTCAGTGATTCAGGATTCTCTGCTTCTGCTGATCCCATCTGACTAGTAACTCAATACAGTTGCTTAGTAGTTCTCAGCTTCAAGCTCACATGACTCAGCTAGAGCCTTGTTATGCCACAACTGCTGTCCACCTCCCATCCCTCAGTCGTAAGCCTGGGGATTTGCATTTCTCACAAGCTGATGCTGTGGGCTGGGGACCCATGTTGAGAACCAGAGCTGCTGCTCATCACCTCTGATTCATGACCTTGGATTTGAAGCATTTGTTTCCATGTGGTGACTGCACACTTTTTAAAGATTTCCTGTAGTTTTTGAGGCTCTTTGGAGGATATATGGTATCTGTTTATGTTGTGAGTCATCTCCTATATGGGATGAGGACAGGTCATATTTTCCCCTGATCTTTTTCTTCAGCTCTCATTTACTGAGAATTTACAATTTCCAGGGCATGGCAAGATACTCTAGTGGACACAAACTTGCATGAAATGCTACCCTCACCCAATGCAATAGACTATCAACCTATTAGAATAGTAATACTTTGTTCAAAGCCTGAAGCTATATAATGGAATAAGGTAACTGAAATTTTTGGTAGTGCTCTGGGCAATTTGATGTGGTATTATTCTTATGGACTTGGAATAAAGAGAATTGGAATCACATTTTGGCAAGACAAAAGTTCCATGGGAAGACAAATATTTGTTTTTGGAAGGAAATATCAACCATAAGTGTGAGAGTTTTAGCAGAATATATAATGTTGGAAATTATATGATTAAAGAATAAAGAGTAAAATATTGTCATTCATTTTAAAGAATCCTTGTGGATACTATCCGAGTTCATTTAAGAATCCTTCGGGAATTTGAAGGTGCTTATATAAATGCAGGTTTCTGAGTGTGACCCAAACCAAAATCTTAATGTACTCAAAAAAGTAGATGTAAGAGGTCTGATTGGAAAAGAATGATCAGAAATAGACAAAGTATTCAATGATTTGTAAAAAGAATATCAAAATGAAAAAAGAAAACAAAGGAAGCAGGCAATAAAAATGAGATCTGAAAATAATGAAATGGAGAACAAGACATAGTATCCATGGTATACAAAACCATAAATCCATTCTTAAATGGCAAGAAAAAAGATAAATTCCTGGTAAGACTTTTTAAGGAAAAATAAGAGAAATAAAAACAACAATTATTGCAACATTGTAAATCAACTATACTGCAATAAAACTTTAAGAAATGAAAGAGGAAAGAAAGAGAAATAAAAAAAAGCATTAAAGATGAAGAAGCCAGAGAAGGGAATAATAGAGTTATAAGAGAGGTTATATGTTACTTAAAGGCAAATTATTTACTGATAAAAGAAATTACTTCCTTCAAGGATAAACCATCAAAACTGACCTTCAAAGAAATCAAAAACCTCAACAGACTAATAGAAAAAAAGAATGGAAATGAAACAAAATGTCTACTATTTAAATAGTGGCCAAGGCGTTCCCTTCGTGGCTCAGCAGTAACAAACCCAACTAGTATCCATGAGGACGTGGGAACCATCCCTGGCCCCACTCGGTAGGATCCGGCATTGCCACGAGCTGAGGTGTAGGTCACAAAGGCAGCTTGGTTTGACCACTAGCCCGGGAACTTCCTTATGCCACAGGCATGGTCCTGAAAAAAAAAAAAAAAGAAAATGGCCAAAACAGCTTGTTTTATTTACATTTAAGTTTTACATAAAAATGAATACATAATTATAACATTAAATCATAGTAACAGACAGGAAGATTCTCAGTCTAAAATCTGGTAAAGGACTAAAAGATTTTATTGAGCATTTCATTTATGAATACAGATGCAAAAATTCTCAGTAAGATATTCAATATTATGCCAAAGGAATAGCAGATATGAACAAGCAGAGTTTCTTTTAGAAAAGCAGGAATGGCTTAGAATCAGAACCTTCAGCGTAATAAATTAAAGGAGGAAAAACTACATGGGTATAGTAATTGTCAAACAGAAAAGAAAAGAAATAAACAAATATGAAATAACATAAAATCCATTTACTATTCTAAATACAAATTCTAAGAAAATGGGAATCATAGAAAAATATTCTAAACGTATAAAGGCGGAATCAAATATAATTCCAAATATGAATTACTAAAACATCTATCATTAAAATTAGGACTGAAAAATGGATAGAAATATTATTGTCATTTGATATTATTTTCTTAGGTTCTACTATATGCAGTAAGGCAAAGAACTAAAAACCCAATACAGATATGGGAAAGAAGAAGCAGATTATCCTTGTTTGTATATTACAGTACCAGCATACTTCTTTTAAAAAGTAATCTTTTCCTCCTTGCTTCTATTTTATTTTATTTTATTTTATTCTATTTTATTTTATTTTGCTTTTTAGAGCCACACACACACGGCATAAGGAGATTCCTAGGCTAGGGGTCAAATCGGAGCTACAGCTACCAAGTTACGCCACTGCCACAGCAGTGTAGGCATACTTTGTTTTATTGACTTTGCTTTAGTGCATTTCTCAGATAATGAGGTTTTTCTGTTTTTTGTTTGTTTGTTCTTTTTTTTTTTTTTTTTTTTTTTACAATTTGAGGTTTCTAGAAACCTTGCATTCCACAAGTCTGTTGGTGCTATTTTTCCAACAGCTTTTGGTCATTTAGTGTCTCTGTGTCACATTTGGCAATTTTTTGCAATATTTTAACCTTTTTCATTATTATTATGTTTGCTTTGGTGATCTGTGATCCGTGATCTTCGATGTCACTACTGTCATTGTTTTGGGGTTCCACCCTGTGTGCCCATGCAAGAAATGAACCTAATCAAGAAATGCTGTGTATGCTCTGAAGGCTCCACCGACCAGCCACTTCCTGTCTGCCTCTTTCTCCTCCTGCTTTCCTAGTCCCTGAGACAAAACGATACTGAATTAGGCCAATTAACAACCCTACAATGGCCTCTATGTGTTCAAGTAAAAGGAAGAGTTGCATGTCTCTCACTTTAAGTCAAAAGCTAGAAACGATTAGGCTAAGTAAGGAAGGCATGTCAAAAGCTGAGACAGGCTAAAAACTAGGCCTCTTGTGCCACGCAGTTAGCTCAGTTGTAAATGCAAAGGGAAAGTTCTTGAAGGAAGCTAGAAGTGCTGCTCCAGTGAACACACAGATAGGAAAGTGAATCAGTCTTATTGCTGATGTGGAAAGTAGCATAATGTCTTTCCTATCAAAGGAAATCTTGGTTACTCTATTTTGCTCAGGTTTCTGCTTGAACCACCCTCCTGCGACCCCCTCCTCTTTACCTCTTCTCCCAGCAACAGTTTGTTTCAATTAGCCAGCAACAGTTTGTTTCAATTAGCCAGCAGTGTGCCCTGACCTGGCCAATAGGAAGAGGACAGGTACATCACCTGCATGAGGGATAAACAGGGAGGCTCTTTTTGGAGTACCCGTGCCCTCCTGCAGAAGTAAAGAGCCTTGTCGAGATCTCCCCTTATCCACGTGTCTCACTTTCCGACACTGACAACCTGAGCCAGAGTCATTTTATTTTCCCAACAGTGATATGTAGAAAGTTTCGGTTAAGACAGAAGATCAAACCAGCCACATTTCCTTGATCCAAAGGCTAATCCAGAGCAAGACCTGAACGCTCATCAATTCTGTAATGCTGGAAGCTGAGTTTCAAGAATGGAATCCACCTGATGACAAAGTCCAGGGGACTCTGAAGAAAGGGCTGCAAAACAACAGGCTTGCCAGACCCCGGAAACTAGAGGACGTTATGCCTGAGGAAACATACCTTTAAGTTTCTGCTCTTTTGTAAACAATCTGTGCTTTGTTTACTGTACCTAACTCCCTGTCCCTTACCTTAAGAAAGGAATTTATTAACTTTTATTGTCTTTGCCTGCTAAACCTCCAACTTACCTCCGGGAGAATAGCTCCCCACTGTCTACATTCAAATGGGCCTCTGATTTGGCTTCTGTTTTTCACAAGATCTTAGATAATATTGGTATGCATTATTTAGCTAAAACTATTTTAAGTTTTTAGTAAGTAAATAAGTTTTAGGAGTTATAGGTAGTTATTGATAATTATTGATTTATTGAATTAAGTATTTTAAATATAGAAATCTATTAATAATAAAGTTAAAAGTAAAAATAGTTTTTAGGTTTACAGTCAGATGATTGTTCTAAGAAAACAATATATTTGTAACTTTTACAAAGGTCATGTGTGGCTTACGTGATTCCTAGTTTCTGCTTGATTGTTCTTTTATGGTGTTCAATTCTATTTTATGCTTTTAGACTGTACTTTACCCAAATCATGTGCTTTTTAATCTTAAAGGTTTATCTATGTTTTTTGGAAAAATTTGAGATATTGATCTTCCATTGTTGATGTCGGTTTTAGCCTTTTCCCCTATATAATTTGCAGTTGTCCACCAATAAATTAGAGACTGCTTGAGCACTCCTCGAGAGTGTCTGCGTCTCCATTCTTCTTCCTGCACCTGCCGCCCCTCCTCTCCCGGGACCTCCCCTGACCGCCGGGGAGGGACCCTGGCACTGTAAAGGCTGAGAGGGGTGAGGAATCTGCAGAAGAAAAGTTTGAATCCAACAGATGTTGGTTTATAAGGTGTAAGGAAAGAAGCCAGCTCTTTAACATAAAAGTGCAGGGTGAAGCAGCAAGGGCTAGTGTAGAAGCTGCAGCAAGTTATCCAAAATATCTAGCTAAGATCATTAGTGAAGGTGGCTATGCTAAAAAATAGATTTTCAATGTAGAAGAAACAGCTTGATTTTAGAAGATGCCATCTAGGACTCTCATAGCTAAAGAAGAGACGTCAATGCTTGGTTTCGAAATTTCAAAGACAGGCTAACTCTTTCGTTAGGGGTCAGTGCAGTTGGGGGCTTTAAGCTGAAGCCAGGGCTCATTTACCATTCCAAAACACCTAGGACCCTTAAGAATTATGCTAATTCAACTGCCTGTGCTCTGTGGAACAACAAAGCCTGGGTGACAGCACATCTGTTTCCAACATGGTTTACTGAATATTTTAAGCTCAGTATTGAGATCTACTGCTCAAAAAAAAAAAAAAAAAAGAGAGATTCTTTTCAAAATATTACTGCTTATTGACAATACACCTGATCACCCGGTAGAGCACTGACGGAGATGTACCATGAGGTTAGTGTTGTTTTCATGTCTGTTAACACAACATCCATTCTGCAGCCCACAGATCAAGGAGCCCTCAAAGTCAACTGAAAACCTTGTGGAAAGGATTCACCACTCTAGGTGCCATTATAATACTTATGAATCATGGTAATACTGGAGAGATGATACTGGAATCTGGGTTTTGATCACGGCTGTCGAAGAATGAACTCTGTGAACACACACGCAGCAAGCAAGCAAAGTCTTTATTAAAGGAAAGCAGAAAGCTCCCAGGACAGCTGGGAGGGGGGGGGAAGATCCCCCTTCTTTGTTGTCCTACAGGGATTTTTATCTCTTAAATGTGGGGAGGGGCACCAACATGGAGTCTTGAAAGATGTGGTTTTTCTCCCATGTTCAATTACCTATATTGGTCCTGTGTCCAATAGGGGTTTTAGGGTTAGAAATAAATGTCCTGTAAGTTTTACAAGTTTTTTGTCCTTTTCTGTCCTTAGATTAAGTCACCATTCCTCTCATTCCTTTTCTTTTCTTTTTTTTTTTCTTTTTTTTTTTTTTTTTTGGTCTTTTTGCCTTTTCTAGGGCTGTTTCCCATGGCATATGGAGGTTCCCAGGCTAGGGGTCGAATCCGAGCTGTAGCCACCGGCCTACACAAGAGCCACAGCAACACAGGATCCAAGCTGCGTCTGCAACCTACATCACATCACAGCTCATGGCAACGGCAGACCCTTAACCCACTGAGCAAGGGCAGGGATCGAACCCTCAACCTCATGGTTCCTAGTCAGATTCGTTAACCACTGCACCACAAGGGGAACTCCTCCTCTCATTCCTTTTCTGTCAATTGAGGAGTGGGCTAGAGATTCACATTTCTTATAGTAAACAAAGTCTGTGGGGAATGCGCATTTCCTATAATAAAACAAGGCCCGTGGAAGTTTTACTCCCTGGAGTCCTTAAGCCGCAAATGTTAATCAATATCCCTATCGAAAGAATGTATCAGACCCCATGTTCCTACACTGATGACTTGAGTTAATATTCTGTCTCAGTGGGAAGAGACAAAACATAAACATTAGTGGCAGTTTAGAAGAAATTGATTCCAATCCCTGTGGATGACTTTGAGGGGTTCATCACGATTTCAGTGGAGGAAGTAACTGCAGAAATAGCAACTGAAATAGATTTAAAAATGGTATCTGGAGATGTGACTAGATTCCCACAATCTCATGATAAAACTTGGAAGAATGAGGAGTTGCTTCTTATGGACAAGCACAGAAAGTGGTCTCTTGAGATGGAGTCTACTTCTGGTGAAGACACTATGGATATTGTTGAAGGGACAACAAAGGATACAGAATATTACTTAACCTCAGTGGATGAAGCAGTGGCAGGATTTGAGAGGTTCGACCCCCACTTTGAAAGAATTTCATCTGTGGGTAAAATACTGTCAAACAGCATTGCATGCTACAGAGAATTTGTTTGTGAAGAGTCAATTGATGTGGCAAACTTCACTGTGGCCCTATTTTATAATAGTGCCACACCCACCCAACCTTCAGCTACCACCACCCTCGTCAGTCAGCAGCCATCAACAGAGAGGAAAGACCCTCTTCCAGCAAAAAGATTATGATGGGCCAAAGCTTAGAGATTGATTAGCACTTTTTAGCAATAAGGTATTAAACTTAATACATGCACATTACTTTTTTTTTAGATACAATGATATTTGACACTTGATAGACTATAGTGTAGTGTAAACATAACTATATGGACTGGGAAACCAAAAAATTCATATGACCGGCTTTATTGGGTTAGTCACTTTATCGTGGCGGTCTGGAACAAAACCTGCAATGCTTAAGGTACGTCTGTGTTATGTATTTACAAAACCCAAGAGACTGTGACAAACAACAACAGCAACAACAGACACACATAAATAAACAGTATCTTAAAAAAAATCTTGTGGTATGTTTAGAAATTAAGAACACAGATAAAAATCAATAACAAAGTAATAATACTCAGGAATGGAAAAGGAAAAATAACCCCACCAGCAGTAGTGACAAATTACATAAAATATCCAAGGATAAATATAATGGGAAGTCATTGGACTTACCCAAGAAAAACCCTAAAATTTTCCCAAATGGTGTGAAACAGGACCTGAGAAAATTGAGATATATACCATGTTTTTACATGAAAAGATTTAGTATCATGAAAATATCAATATTTCCACAATTATTTTCAATTAAAAATGAATCCAGTTCCATTCACAACTGCAATAGGTAGTTGGTATAATTGGAGGGCAAGTGGAAAAATTAGTGTAAGTCCACATAGCTCATAAGTTCATAAGAAAAAAGGGAAAATTTGAAAACAATGATGGAGGGAGATTTACTTTATGAGATATGGAAACTTACCATAAAGGCATTGAAATAACTTAAGAAAAGACCAGAAAACAAACACAGAAATAGATTTAAAAATATACAAATGTGTTATACAACAAAAGAGATATTTAAGTTTCAGTGGAATTATTTACATAAAAAATAGTATGCACAATTAGCTAGCCATATGGAATAAAAATATAAAATAGCCTTAATTAATGCTATTCAAAAATATATTCCTGATGAAACAAAGATTAAAATGTAAAAAGTAAAAATTAACCTGTCATAAGAAAAAAAAATAGGAAAATATTTTTATAACCTCGGAATAGTAAAAATCTTCCTAATTAAAAAAAAAATCTTTGAATTCACAGTGAAAAAGATATTTGATCATATGAAAATAAAAAATTTCTACATGTCAAAGGCTCCACTGGTGAAATAAATATAATTATAAGTTAGGGAACAAATTGGTAGCATACCTGCTAATGTTGGTATCCTTAATATTCAAAATACCCTTACAGAATTTTAAGAATGACACAGTGACATGGTATTAAAAGCATCAAAATATATAAGCATAAAATTCAGGAGTGAATTCCAAATGACTGATAAACATGAAAATAGGTCCAACCTCACTAATCATGGAAATGCAAATTAAATCTATAATAAGATGCCTTTTTTTTTTTTGTCTTTTTGTCTTTTTAGGGCCACACCTGAGACATATGGAGGTTCCCAGGCTAGGGATCTAATGGAAGCTACAGCTGCCAGCCTACACCACAGCCACGCCAATGCCAGATCCGAACCGTGTCTGCGACCTACATCATAACTCACAGCAACACCAGATCCTTAACCCACTGAGCAAGGCTAGGGATCGAACCTGCAATCTCATGGTTTCTGGTCGGATTCATTTCCACTGTGTCATGAAGGGGACTCCAAGATGCCATTTTTTAATCCATGAGTTTGGTGCACATTTAAAAGAGAGATAACGTCTAGGACTGGTGAGAATGTGGGGAAACATTTCTTCCATTTACTGCTAATGGGACTACACTGTGGCCGTCTTCGGGGAAAGTAATCCATCAGTGCCTATTGGATTTTAAAATGTACATGCACTTTGATTTAGTAATACCACTTTGGGGAATCAATTCTACTGGGAAATGTTTCAGGGTGTAGGGCTATGTATACAAGGATGTTTACTGAAGCACTGTTTGTAGTGGGAAAGGACTGCGAGCAATTCAAAGTCAACAGTAGAAGGGCTGACTAAAGTATAGAGCATCTACTCTACAGAAAATTACCTAGCTATTAAAAGAATGCGTTAGTGCTATATTGATTGACCTGAAGGGATGTCCAGGCTTGTGTTAAAGGCAAATGAAAAAGTTATGAAAGAAAGAGATAACAAATTTCCCCGTATGTGTTCGTATGAGCAAGGAGAGTCATGACCACCTCAAGGGGTGGGAAGAGAGGAGAAGAGGGGAGATGAGAGTTTATTAACTTCCTAAAACACCGTTGGATTCATCCCACTTGTGTAATCAACATATTTGACCTTTGTGATTAAAAAGTAACGAAGGAACATGTTTGTATGTGGAATGGGATGATCCATGGGGACCTGCGGTATAGCACCGGTAGATCTAGTCAATGTTCTGTGATGATCTATAGAGGAACGGACATGTGCACATGTATGGCTGAATCACTTTGCGGTACAGCAGAAATCAGCCCAACATTGGAAATCAACTATACTTCAATAAACGAAAATAAAAAAGAGGAAAACATGTAAACCTTGTCTAGATATATTCTCTTGCACCCCAAGAGAAGGTTCTTATTTGCTACATCTGGGGAAGACCTTAAAACCTGTAGTTTAAAGTGTCTTCCCATTGGACTCGGGTGCAGGGAAAACCCTCTATTTTTCAAATGAACTGAAGTGCAGTAGAAAGATGATACCTTCCTGAGGTCAACTAAAGAGTGGCCACATTAAATGCAAGGACTAGTCCAGGGTTTGTTCTGCCCTTTCTGGCTACTGTTCCAAAGCCATGAGGGAGTTAACCGACTTTTTGGTTCTTTTAACTTAAAAAAAAAATTATTTTTACATTATTTCACAGGAAATGTAAAAGTTACGCAGAAGTAGAAAAGTGCAGTAAACCTCCAATGTACCTGGGACCCAGCTTCAATGGTGATCAATTTAGGACGTTTTCTCTTTCATCTGTGCCTTCCCACTCCCAGCACCAGATTAGTTCATCCTTAAATACTTCTGTTTCAACAAATTTTGACATTCTTTTGGAAAACATCCCTAATGTTTGTGGAACACTTATTTGAATATTCTCTGAGTAAAGTTTCCGTATGCAAAGTTGAAATTTTGTAACACTGCAAAGTAATGTGGAATCTGGTCACATGCATAAAGGGAGATGGTCCAACTTCAAAACATAATTTGGGATTAAAATTTAGGGCTAAAGGTGATGACAGCGGGGTAGTTCAAGTGACTTCTATTTGCCCTCTACTTTGAAAGAAAATTTAAGGAATGTATAAAAGCTGATTTGGTTTTAAAAATTGGTCATAATTTCATGACAATTGGATTGACTTTTAAACATGAGATGCTATAGAATTAGACTCGATGCATGTATTCCAAAAGTGTATTACCTTATAACCATCCCAATTTTTATACAATGGCACTTTTGTAAGTCAGTATTTGTATTTATTGACTAGTTTTAGAAATTAGCCTTGTTCAAAGCAATGAAGATGTGAAATCCTTGGTTTGGGGCTATAGTGACATTGCTCCAACATATATAATCCTGAAATTATTGAAATGAAAAGAAATATCCGACCAAGTGTACCATAATGGTAGATAAAACATTATTTAGCATACCACACTTTGAAAAAATTGGGCAATGGAATATAATAAACTGTGTATAAGTCTTCAAATCCAACTGTCAGGAAGCTAGAAGATCAAATGCACATCCGTAGGAAAAGTGCCAAGAAGGAAGATATATGAAATGTCCAGCCAGCATGGTTTACCGGTTTCTTCAAACTGAAGTCACTTCATTACTTTCTGCACCAGGTCTATCTAACCTGGTTTTCAAGATCATCTTAGATTGGTTTATTATTACTTAGAGACACAGCCTCTGTACCCACAGTAAAGCTGGCTTGCCTCAAAGTGACACTTCACTGACTAGATGTCCATGGAATGGGGACCTTCATAGGCTTTAGGGCAAAAACAGCCCTAGGTTTACATTTCAGTTTAAACCTTTTCTCCATTTATGAGCTCAGCCAGTAACAAAAGTAGCATTTACAATCATGTGCTCTCTCTCTATATATATATATACTAAGCTTTTTTTTTTTTTTTTTCTTTTTATGGCTGCACTTGCAGCATATGGAAGTTCTCAGGCTAGGGGTCAATCTGAGGTACAGCTGCTGGCCTGTACCACAGCCACAGTAACACCAGATCACAGCAGCATCTGAGACCCACGCTGCAGCAACCTGGGATCCTTAACCAACTGAGCGAGGCTGGGATAAAACCCACATCCTCACAGACACTTTGTTGGGTTCTTGACCCACTGAGCTACAATAAGAACTCCTATAAACTAAGTTTTTTTATATACTTACCAGTATCTCACTTAAACTTTAGGTCATTCTTTGAAGGTAGCACATTATTCCCATTTTACAGATAATGAGACTGAAGCTCAGAGAAGTGCCTGTGGTCACACAGCTAGTAAAACCAGCAGTCATTTAAACTTGAATTCAGGCCATCCCAGCCAAGGCTGGGCAGTGTTTGACATTCAGTCTTCCGCAGCCACAGGACTTAATATCCCTCAGCACAGTTTCCTCATCTCTAAACTGGAGATATGAATCCTCCCTTGATAAGGTTGTTCTGAGGATGACACTAACTAACTGGAGGCATTGCATCCATGTAGTTGACATGCATTTCATTCTGAGTCCAAGCCCTGTTTCCTAAGAGGCAGTTTTTAGGGTTGGACTTCTGCCCTGACATTTGTTTCTTAGTTGTTGTTCTGATATTCTAGACACTCAACTTTCCCTCTGGACTCTCCTTTTTTCCGCCCCTGTCGCTGACCCCAGCCAACCTCAGTCAGCTCTTGTTTTACATCAGGTCAGAGGTGACCAGCCAGTGCCAGTCTTCTCCTCATCACGTTCTTCCTCCTCCTCCTCAAATCCTGCCCTTGCCCAGATGAGTTCTGTGCTGTGACAGGAAGGAAGGAGATGTGGAGCTCACTGGGTACCAAGTACTACAGGAGCCTTGTGAAAGCATACCACCTTCTCTTTCACTCCACAAGCAGCCATGGTGGGTCTGACGAACTAGTTCCTCAGCCCTTTGGGAGCTCATGCTTACCTGTTTCTGAAGCTGGATAATGACAGTCTGATACTTTGGCCAGGAGTCCACCAGCACCTCCAGGTGGAAGGAGTCTCAATGATTGCTGTGATCAACAAAGCCATACTCCCGAAGAAGGACCACATCAGTGACAAGTGCTGGATTCCAGGACTATACTGATGGAAGGGAAGTCACCAGAAGGCAGGTAGAACTCACAGTCTTCCTCTTGATAATGACCAGCCTCTGGGCACTAACTGGGCACTCGCTCTACTCTGAAGACTTACACTGTATGGACCTCAGTGCTTACAACGATTTTAAGAAGACAGTGCTAACATTAGGTGAAGAGACCAAGGCGCAGAAAGGCAAAGTAACATGTCCAAAGCTATACAGCTGGAAGGTGGCAGACTCAGAATCTACAGCCATTCAGTCTGGTTCCAAAACCTCTGCCCTTAGACACCGTCTTCCACCGCCTCTCCAAGCAAATAAAAAGGACTACTGAATGAGCCCTATTGTTTCCTCCCGAGAAGCAGTAGCATCTCTAGATGTATCTCCCCCTCCATCCTCTTTCGCACCTCCAACCCTCTGCTGAGAGGCAAGGATGAAGGACTGGAATTAAGGACCGACTACGTTCCCATCCTCAGTACCCCACTTCCACACCTGACCTCTGCTCCTTTTCACTTTGAGAGATTCAGGGATGCTTCTGGCCAAAGATTTAGGTCAGCAGCTTCTGAGAATCACACAGCAGAAGCATGTGGCAGGATGCTTCAGTCTTTGAGTTCTTCAAGGAGAGATTCTGAAAAGATAAGTTAAGGGAGAGTGTTTGGAGACCAGAGAAATTAAAAATGCTCTTTTACACGTATCCACCAAGTAAGCCTCACGAGGAGATTATCATCATCCTCACTTTGAAGACATCAAAGCTCATCAAGACAAGGTAACGCCCTTGAATTTTGTCCAGACATGAAAAGCAGAGTTAGATTTTCAAACTATAAATGAATTATTCCAAAACCCATTGAGACGTGATCTTCTTTAATTTCTTTCAGCAATGTTTTGTAAATAATTTTTTTTTTTTAACAGCCGCAACTGTGGCATATGGAAGTTCCTGGGCCAGGGGTTGAATCGGAGCTGCAGCTGCAGCCTACACCATAGCCACGGCAATGCTGGATCCTCAACTCACTGAGAGAGGCCAGGGATCCAACCCGCATCCTCACAGAAACAACAATGGGTCCTTAACCCACTGAGCCACAACGAGAACTCCAATGTTTTGTACTTTTTAGTGTGTAAGCCTTACGCTTCCCTGGCTAAATTTATTCCTATTTTGTTCTTTTTGATTATAAAGGGTAGTGTGCTCAGACCCCACTCTTCAAGGGCCAGGATTGAATCTAAATACTTTGATTTTATATTTAGGCTATCACAGATCTCAACTGAGCTTCTAAGTTTCATCTCTTCCTGTGTCCTCTGCACGGTCTGAATGCCAAGAAGACTCTTCTTATTAAACACACCATACAGTTTTGAAGCCCAGGAAAACAAAGAGCAAAGGAGCAAATATCTCCCCATCTTTCTCAACTGGTAAAATCCCATGGACCCTTTCAGATTCCCAAAGTAAACAGGAAGAGTTTGAACTAAGAAGGGATTGAAGGTTCCTAAACATTCGGTTAAATTAAATTATACTTATTGATTTAAGCAAGTCCTAAAGATGTAAAGCAGTTTGCCAAATAAACCAGTCATCCAAGTAGCAGTGTTTCCAATACAGAGATAAAAAGCATAACCAATTTTCTTAAGAAGTTTACAAGTCTGCTGAAGAAAAAGAATGAATTTGTAAAAGACAGTTAAGAAGCATGACTCTCACACAGGCAGGAGTCATTGAGAACACTATATATGAAAGCAGCTATAATGACTCTATCAGTAAAAATCAAAATATAACTGTAATAATTCGTATATAGTGTCTATGCAAAATATGTATGCATGTGTGTCAGGATTTGAATGGAACAAGTAAACATGAAAATTTGGGGGGGATAGTGTAACATGGGTGATTTACTTCCTATTTCAGAATTTTCTTTAACACAGTTGATATCTTTTAATTTTCATACAAATTAGAAAAAAAGATGTAAGATACCATAACTATAGTTAACCATCAGGATTATGAAAACAAAAAAAGTTTGCCTTTTCATCAATATAATCTTGTCCAGCTGAATCTCTTTTCTCTTTCAAAGCTATCAAAACTCTAGACTAGGGAGTTCCTGTGCAAACGGCTCACTGAGATGTGAACTCCGGCTCCGTGGAAACGAATCTGTCTAGCGCCCATAAGGATGCAGGTGTGATCCCTGGCCTTGCTCAGGGAGTTAAGGATCTGGCATTGCTGTAAGCTGTGGTATAGCTCACAGACGAGGCTTAGATCTGGTATTGCTGTGGCTGTGGTATAGGCCAGCAGCTACAGCTCCAATTCAACCCCTAGTCTGGGAACCTTCATATGCCTTGAGTGCTGCCCTAAAAAGACAAAACAAACAAACAAACAAAAACAACTCTAGACTACATAACAGTTGGCAAGTTGGCAGAGGGGAGCCACCCCACAGATCCACGACCTTCCTCACATTGTAAATTCAGTGTAATGAATAAAAAAGCAGATTCAGGAGTCTGAACACGTGAGTTCAGATCCCAGTTCCACCAGTTACTACCTACCATGTGACCGCTCAAACATCAAGTTCTTCCACAACACTTTGGTTGCAAGTAATAGAAACTGGTTCTAGCTCACTTAGGCAAGAAAGGAACATTAATTATCAAGATGTAGGGTAGCTGTCCAAATCCAAGGAAAACTTGGAGCCCCCTGGTGGCCCAGTGGTTAAGGATCCTACGTTGTCACTGCTGTAGCTCAGGTGACTGCTGTGGCGTGGGTTGATCCCTGGCTTGGGAATTTCCACATACCATGGGCATGGCCAAAAAAAGAGAAAAAAAAAACCCAAGAAGAATTTAACTCCCATAACTTGCTTAAGACAGTAATCAGGTAGCCTTGTCTATTCAGGTAAAGAAATGAATGAATGATTTTTTAAGGATATTATAAGGATGAATCATTCTGTTTTCTCCATCCATGTGCCACAACCTTCAAGATTCAGCTTCCAAAGATCTGATTAGACTAGTATGGGACTCGTACCCACCACCACTTGGTTAAGGAAGAGTAGAGAACCTCAACTGAGAGGTCCACTAGAACTATAGGCAATAGGGGAAATTAGGTAAAGAAAATGTCTCAGGTCCCACAGTATGGCCCAGGGAACTATATCCAATTGCCTGGAATAGGCCATGTTGGAAAATAATATGAAAAATGAGTGTGTGTATATATATATTGTGTATATATATGTGCATATGTATATATATATCTGAATCACTTTGCTGTACAGCAGAAATTGGCACCTTGTAAATCGATTATACATTAATCAAAAAAAATTAAAGTCGACAGTGAAGACAATTCAATAAAATATTGGTGAAAGATTTGAATAGACACTGCAACAGCAACAATAGCAACAACAACAACAACAACAACAAAGATAATATCTCTCTCTGTATCTCAGGTCAAGCATGTTTGCATGTATTTCATGATAAACCCCGAGGTCCCCTATTTCAGGATTCTTCACCTGCAACACAAATCCCATTACATTTGCATCTTCCACCCGTTCCCTTTTGTGTCACCTCCATAGATCTTGTGGGGCAAGGGGAACTGACACAGACATGAAATTCATTCTGCCTGTTATACCATAAATAATAAAATCTTGTCTCTGAATCAGCAGTCATATATTCTGCCAGCATTTATGAAATTGTGCCTGTTTATCTTGTCAATAGGGTAAAATCTTTAAACCTTCTCAGTTCTTGACCATTCTACCTTCAAAATGTATCTAGAATCCAACCACTCTCATCCTGATTTCTACAAACATCCATCATTAACTCTTGCCTAAATTACTGCAATCTGTCACTAACACCTCCCAGCTTCTTTTTGCTCCTTCTAGTTTATTTCTTACCACAGAAACTGGAATTTTCCTTTAAAAACTAAAGCAAGTTCTTGTCATTCCTTTCCAACTCCTGCTAAGACTACCAAACCCATTCAGAAAAAAAGACACACATTCTTTACAATGATCCCCTAGGTTTGCTATGACTTAGGCTCCATACCCCTTCCTGGCTTCCTTTTCTATTTCAGTGCCTCTGGTCACTCTGCTTGGTTCAGCTGCTGGGCTTCTTTGCTATTCTTTAAACTGGTCAGGTCCACGCTTGCCTATGACTCTTGTATGGCTTTTTCCTATGCCTATATTCTCTATTCTCCTTAGTCTGCACAGACGCTTCTCTTGCCTCATTCAAATCTTCACATAAAAGCCACTTTCTCCATGTGACCTTTCCAATCACCCTATTAAAAATCACCACTGCTCCCCTAACTCTCTGCCATGCTCCGATTTCCCATTATCATTCCCTACTTCTTTTCTGTTTCCATAGTATTAGGTACCTTCAACCATGCTGTACAATTTAATTATTTAAAAAATTTAGTGCGTGCTTCCTGCCCCCATGAGGTTTTGAGCTCTGATGAAAGCAGGAGTCTTTTTTGCTTGTTTCTTATTAAGTGCCTATAAAAATCCTTGGTCTCCATCAGACACAATAAATACAAATGAAAGAATAGTCATTGCTGCTGATATCAGAAGTCCTCCATTTACATTACAGACCTTTTAGAAAATACTTATGCACTAAGAAAACAGCTCAGGAAGTTCCCGTCATGGTTCAGTGGTTAACGCATCCGACTAGGAACCATGAGGTTGCGGGTTCGATCCCTAGCCTTGCTCAGTGGGTTAAGGATCCGGTGTTGCCGTCAGCTGTGGTGTAGGTCACAGATGCTGCTCGGATCCTGCATTGCTGTGGCTCTGGTGTAGGCCTGTGGCTACAGCTGTGATTAGACCCCTAGCCTGGGAATCTCCATATGCTGCGGGAGCGGCCCTAGGAAAGGCAAAAAGACAAAAAGACAAAAAAAAAAAAAAAAAAAAAGAAAGAAAGAAAAAAGAAAAGAAAAGAAAGCAGCTCAAACAGCCACAGTCCCACTCTCTTGAGATAGCTACTGCTGACATTTTAATGTATATTCCTCCAATGTTATTTTCTATGATTTATATCTTATTTATGAAAGCATATTGGTCGAGACAGAGAATGGAGCATATTTTGTTTAATCGTTTTCAGATTTTTTGGTAGCTGGAATATTTAGAGTGTGGTATGTGGATTTATATTTTTGCCCTGAGCACCGCAAATGTTAAGGTGGTCCTGTCCTGCAGGCAAAGGGAGAGATTTGGGCACAGACTGATCTTGGCAATAAGGCAACAGCATATGTGCATGCAGGATCCCATGGTGCCTGGACAGCTGCCCAGTCTTTGGGGAAGGGCAGTGTACTGGGCATGGGACAGGATCCAGAGTGAGTCCTTGATGAGAAACAAAAATCATGTGGACAACATTTTATAAGACTGATATACTCTCCATCTTATTTTGCAACCCAGTTTCTTCCTTTAACAGTATTTTCATGATTATACCCTCTTGATATTGAGCATTTTTGCTTAATACCACTGACTGGGCAAAATGTAACTCCTTTAACCACTTCCTAATGGTTGGGTAATTAAATATTTTTCTGACTTTCCACTTTTCCAAATATCCCCTTGGTTAATCTTCCATGCTTTCCACACCTTTGTAAATAGCTACAATTATTTTCTTAGATTACATTTCAACAATTAAAATTGAGAATCATGAGAGTTCCCACAGGAGTATGATGGGAATGGCAGTGTTTCTGGAGCCCTGGAATGCAGGTTCGATCCCCAGACTGGCACAGTGGGTTAAGGATCCAGTGTTTCTGCAGCTGTGGCATAGGTCTCAACTGCTGCTCAGATCTGATCCCTGGCTCGGGAACTCCATATACCACCAAGTGGCCAAAAAATTAAAAATAAAATAAATTTGAAAATCATGAATGGCTAATATTTTGTCCAAGAAATGAGTAAGAGTCAGCTTTTATTAAGCCCCTTCTGCTAGCTACCTTCACTTATAATGACTTATTTCGTGCTCTCAATAGCCCAAATTATCCTCATTTTACAGATGGGGAAATCAAGGCTGTAAAGGTGATTTATTCAAGGTCATTCAGCCGAGACAGTGGCTGATACAAGATCTGCACTTCCTTATTGAATTCCAGTTCCCTTGCTACCTACAGTCTGCCCCGAGGCAGCCCAGTTTTTTCCTACTCATTGTCTCAGGATCTTGGCCAGGAGAGCAACTTCCTTATGGGCTTCCTTAGGAGCGTGTAAGCTCCTTTGACCTCTTGACTAGACAGGCCTCCTTTGTACCATCCTTGCAATCAGCTCTGGAGTTCCTCTGGGGCTTAGTCTGGGATCATGGGGTGCAGAGGGCTAAGGTTCCACTCAGACCCTGTGCCTCTTCTCTTAGGAAAATATGGCACCTAACACTTTAAAGCTATATAATAAAGCAACTATATTCTTAAAACTATGTTTTGTCTTTATTTTTTCATATACCTAATACCACAAAGAATAGCCATACACCAACCATCCCTGAACCTCTGTGAGGCTCTGACTCTCCTGGAGATTTGGGGCTGGACTACAAGGCTGGGAAACTGTGGGAGGCTGGTATAGTCTCACCCTCTGTATTCCTTCACAAGATCTCATGGGTCCCTGGGATTCTGCTTTCTTCTTGATGTCCTTCATTAACCCTTAGCAGTATGAAACTGGGGTGCAGCAGGTGCCTTAGGAAGGAGTGCCCATCTGCTGGCAGTCCACACTCAGGTATAAAATCCTTAGGGATCCTGAGGCAACTTGACTTTGCCAGATCTTAGAGGGACCTAAAGGTCAAAGGGTCACTCTACCCCGATCTACATTAAAACCAACTCCTTAAAAGTTATCTTGAGACGGTGACTGCCTGTTTGCACACCTCTTCCAGAGTCTGGAAATTCCTGGTATATCTTTATTAGGGAATTCACCAAGAGGTCCTCCTGCTCTCAAATGTGGGGGCAGTTTTTCCATATCTTCCAAGGGCCAGGGTCTTCTCTGCTGGCTTCTAAAATGATAGTGGGACACTTGGGCTGGGGGCTCTCCTAATGCATCTGCTCTCTATCCGAATTCCTAACAAAGTACCTCGTGATGGTCCAAAGGAGCAGCCAGACTCTCAATTCAGGGGCTTTGGGGAGTGAGCAGATTCTGCACCTCCGAACACTCAGTGAGGTCACTCAAACAGACAAACTTGAAGTGCTGGTGGCTTTAAATGTGGTTGTGCTTCTTTGGAAACACTTAGTGGGGTATACAAAATTGTGTGATCTCAACTATCTACAGGGTGATCTTTTTGGGGGGTGGGGGGGTGCATCCATGGCATTCGCAGAAGTTCTAGGACCCGAGCCACAGCAGGGACAATGCCGGATCCTTAATCCAATGAGCCACCAGGGAACTCTAGTGTGATCTTAGCTATATTTAAAATAAAAAATTACGCATTTCCTGGCATGGAATAGACAAACATTTTTTAAATGGAGGGTGAGGAATTTCCAAAGTTAATGAAGTAGGTTTTTTATAAGCTAAAAACCAGCTAAGGGTAAGGAATCACTCATTGAAGAATCATGATTTCATTATAAGCACTTGGTCTTTGGCTTCAGCTCAAGTACAAGGCATTGTTGATGGCTAGCTTTGTGACCTCAGGAAAGGCGTTTATTCTCTTTCAACATTATCTTCCTAATTTGTGAAATATAACTCTTGCTTTTCTCATTTCATGCATGATTAAAATTTGTGAAGTTGCTTTGCGAAGTTCCTGAAAGTGGGTAAAATATTGATAACTTATTATCCCTTTCCTTTATTTCCAGGTCTTCAAAATGTTAATGCAGATCAGACTCTTTTAGGTAGCTTTTTATACAGTACATTATATTCTCATGTAGTATGGGAGGCCCTGATTCAGCTGATGTGAGGAAGCTCCTGTATTTTTTTAACAGGCAAACTTGGATGACCTTAATGTGGATGCTCCGAGAAGCACACTTTGGGGAATCCTTTTCACATCTATTCTCCTCCAAAATGCATTCCAGTCCCTCCCTAACTTTTGTCCAGTAACTGTGTATTATGCTAGTATTACAACCCCCCTGCCCTCATCTGTCCCCTGCATTTTTGACAACGCCAAGGACAAGGTGTGTACCAAGCTCAGTTCTACTCACAGTGACTTTCCTGAGGTTTTTCTCTGCTTTTCCCAAGTCACAAGTGTTTAGAGGCTTGAGACCAAGAATTTCCCAGTGAAGCCAGATTTTCTAAGTCTTTTGTTTGCTCAAATGATGCTATTTGAATAATGCTGCAATGAAGCCCTCTCTGCCAACTCCTTCAAGTTTCCATATTATAATGGCTCTGGAATAGCCAATAGTCTACAAGCGATCATGCATAAATCAAAATCTTCTGTGGGACACTTATAATTGTAGAAGCTGCTCACTACAGAACACATTCCTGGTCTTCCTCTGGTCTGCAAAGCCTCTGACTTCATACAGTCAATGGACATAACCTCCAGTTTGCTCCCTACTAGGAACCCACAACTTAGAGCTTTATGCTAAACTGTGACAAGTTAAATCAGTTGGGGTTTAGTGTGGATAAAACTCTAAGGTAGCGGCCATAGGAGCCTCTCCATTGACACACTGAACAACGGCAGAAGGTGGTGTGTATACAGATCTACAAAGAAATTGCAGGTAAGCAGAATTGTTTGGAATAGCAAAACCCCTTTGTTTTTTGTTTGTTTGTTTGTTTTGTTTGTTTGTTTCTCAGTCTTTCGCTTAATTGGGATCCCAGTTCTAAATAATTTGTATTATTCTCCCTTTCAAATCTTTGGAAGGAGCACCCAGCAGTATCCCAGTGCTGAGAACAAATTCCTGAAAGAAACTGTAGGTCCCTGGAGCCAGAAAGAAGTACTTTAAGAATCTACAAAGCTAGTGTTTCAAACTGGTAAGCCTTCTAGATCCTTTCCTTGAACTATAATTGTTTATACCTACCTGTATACCTTTCTCTGCTGCCTTCTAGACACCCAGAGTAAAAATAAGAATCAGCATTCTTGGGAGTTCCCACTGTGGCTCAGCAGTAATGAACCTGTCTAGTATCCATGAGGTTACTGTTTCGATCCCTGGCCTTGCTTAATAGGTTAAGGATCCAGCATTGCTGTCAGTTGTAGTGTAGGTTGCAGACACCTCTGGGATGCCATGTTGCTGTGGCTGTGGTGTAGGCCAGCAGCTGTAGCTCCGATTCGACCCCTAGACTGGGAATTTCCATATAAGGACCTTAAAAAAAATTAGCATTCTCCTGGTCTTCCATCCATGCCTTCAAAGAATTACTTGTGTAGAAAAACTCTTCCTTTGCATACTGGACCATGCAGCTAAGATGAAGCTTTACTCTTTTGGATTGCTTTAGGCAAAATTTCTCTCCATTTATCACTACATTTGGCAACTGACTCACAAACTTTTCTCTCCATCAAACTCCTGCCACATCCTGGTGAAGTCTCTGACACCTGTAACTCCCAGTCCCTTACTGGCTCCAACTCTATTGACTGGAAGTTGAAGCCAATAGCCATGGATCCAGAACTGATCTACCTCTGAAGTCCTAACCTCTAATATCCTAATTTTTTATTCTAGTCTCCTATTCTCTGAATATACGCCCCCTGCCCAGCACCATTACTATTCTTTGACTTCGTAAAGGAGTTTCATCCTACACTCTCTCCAACTTTTCCTACTTGATTGGACCTAATTTACTTACTTCTTTCTCTCTCCTAGATCCCTCATATGCAGTTTGAAGCATCTCATCCCCTTGTTCTCAAATACTTCGCAGCTTATTTTTATTGCTGCTCTAAGCGTGGAGAAAACAAAACCCTAATTTGTTGCAATTTGTCTTCTCTGCTCCTAGTCTCTGGGTGCTGAGCTCATGCATGTGGATGATTATCACTACTGAGTGATGGCTTCCTACCTGCACCTGGTCCTATACAATACTTGGCAGTCCCTATGTGTATTCCTTATTTCCTTTATATAATTTTATCTATTTATTTAATTAAGATAGAGTTGATTTACAAAGTTGTGCTAATTTTTGTTGTACAGGAAAGTGACTTCGTATTACAAATATATACTTTCTTTTTAAATTACTTAATGAATTCTGTTACATTTATAGTTGTACAGCAATCATCACATCCCAGTTTTTACAGCATGTCCATCCCAAAACCTCAGCGCATCCCCCCCACCCCTCAACCTGTCTCATTTGGAGACCATAAAGTTTTTTGAGGTCTGTGAGTCAGTATCTGCTCTGCAAAGAAGTTCATTCTGTCCTTTTTTAGATTCCACATGTAAGTGATAGAACTTGATGTTGGTGTCTCATTGTCTGACCAACTTCACTTAGCATGATAATTTCTAGGTCCAACCATGTTGCTGCAAATGCAGTTATTTCTTTCCTTTTAATGGCTGAGTAATATTCCATTGTGTATATGTACTACATCTTTTTTTCTTATTTTTTAATTACTCGATGAATTTATTACATTTGTAGTTGTACAATGATCATCACAATCAAATTTTATATGATTTCCATCCCACAACACAAGAACATCCCCTGACCCCCCAAACTGTCTTCTTTGGAGACCGTAAGTTTTTCAAAGTCTGTGAGTCAGTATCTGCTCTGCAAAGAAGTTCAGTCTGTCCTTTGTTCAGATTCCACATGTCAGTGAAAGCATTTGATGTTGATGTCTCATTGTATGGCTGACTTCACTTAGCATGATAATTTCTAGGTCCATCCATGTTGCTAAAAATGCCATTATTTCATTTCTTTTAATGGCTGAGTAATATTCCATTGTGTATATGTACCATGTCTTCTTTATTCACTCTCTGGCATTTAGGTTGTTTCCATATCTTGGCTGTTGTATATAGTGCTGCAACGAACACTGGAGAACATGTATGTTTTGGAATCATGGTTTTCTCTGGATAGATGCCCAGGAGTGGGATTGCCAGGTCAAATGGTAGTTCTATTTTTAGCTTTCTGAGGATTTTTGCATCTATGCACATCAGTGAAATTGGCCTGTGATTTTCTTTTCTTTTTTTTTTTTTTTTTTTTGTGGTATCTTAGTCTGGTTTTGGTACCAGGATGATGGTGGCCTCATAGAATGAGTTTGGGAGTGTCCCTTTTCTGTAATTTTTTGGAATAGTTTCAGAAAGATAGGTGTTAGCTCTTCTGTAATGTTTGATAGAATTCACCTGTGAAGCCATCTGGTCCTGGTCTTTTGTTTGCTGGAAGTTTTTTAATCACAGTTTCCATTTCAGTACTTGTGATTGGTCCCTTCATCTTTTCTACTTAATCTTGCTTTAGACTTGGAAGATTGAACTATTCTAAGAATTTGTCCATTTCTTCTAGGTTTTCCATTTTATTGGCATACCGTTGCATGTAGTAGTCTCTTATGATCATTTGTATTTCTGTGATGTCCATTGTAATTTCTCCCTATTCATTTCTAATTTTATTGATTTGAGTCCTCTCTCTTTTTTTTCTTGATAAGTCTGGCTAAGAGTTTCTAAATTTTGTTGAACTTTCCAAACACCAGCTTTTAGTTTCATTGATCTACTCTGTGGTTTTCTTTGTTTCTCTTTCATTGATTTCTGCTCTGATCTTTATGATTTCTTTCCTTCTGCTAACTTTAGGTCTTGTCTGTTCTTCTCTCTCTGGCTGCTTTAGATGTAAAGTTAGGTTGTTTCTTTGAACTTTTTCTTGTTTCCTGAGGTGAGCTTGTATTGCTATACATGTCCCTCCTAGAACTGCTTTTGCTGCATCCCATAGGTTTTGGAGTGTCATATCTTTGTTGTCATTTGCTTCTAGTGCCGGAGTCCAGCTCCAGCGGCCAGGGATGCACACCCTGTCGGGGGATGGATGGTGTTGGTGAATGCACATGGAGACAGCTTCTTTGTCCCTTCTTTCAGGGATCTGGACTGCTCAAATTTTATTGGCGTAGATGATTGTTTTATAAGACAGTTTTCAATTACATCACAATGTTAAAAGTATACCCGAAGGTCAAGTTCTAAAAGTGAACTCCCAGGTTATGCTTCCTAAAAGGCTACAGATGTAAGGATTTGGCATTCACAAGTCTTGTTTTTAGATTAGTGCTTATCTCCAAAGTGTCATGGCAGGAGGACAGTATGAGAAAATCAACTTCAGTTAGCTATCACTTAAAAGATTCTAAAATCAAGGACAACTCTCATAGCTAGGTTTCTTTGACCATGAATAATATGTCTAACTTTATCTAAGTCTATAGTACATTCCAACTTCTAAAGCTTACAGTATAACCAGTTAGTAAATAAACGCTATGTTTTTAATTAAATTGGATTTGAATAGGGGAAAGTCCATAAGGATGAAATTTTTATGTTGTTGTAATTTTGTTAAATCACAAATCGCCACAGGAAAATAAGAATGGAAAATAATAATAAGCAAATAACAGGAAAGACTGAGGAAAAACCGAATAACAAGTAAATAACAGAAAAGACTAAGTCATCCATGGAACAATCCCCACTAAGCAATGCAAAATGGAAATTTTTTTTCTGGAAAATTTAGTTCCCCACCAATGTCAGTAGGCAAACCTCATTGTCTTCTAGGGCCTGTCCTCAGAATTGCACCCTACAGGCAGGTATCCCCTTGTTTAGGAACCTGCCCTCGGAATTGCACCGTTCAGACAGGCTGCTTTTCCTGATTAGGAGCTTGTCCTCAGAACTGCACTATTCAGGCAGGCCCCTTTTTCTGATTAGCAGCCTGCCCTCGGAATTGTACTGTTCAGGCAAGCTCCTTTCCTCAGCTCCTTGTATCTTCTTGGGTCCCTGCATTCTAGGTACTTTTTAATTTCCTCTGTGATTTCTTCAGTGATCCATTGGTTGTTTAGTAGCATGTTGTTTAGTTTCCACGTGTTTGTGTTTTTTGCAGTTTTTTTTCCTTGTTGTTGATTTCCAGTCTTACAGCGTTTTGTTCAGAAAAGATGCTTGATATGATTTCAGTTTTCTTAAAGTTACCAAGGCTTGATTTGTAGCCCAGGATGTGACCAATCTTAGAGAATGTAACACTCCACTTACACAAATGTTCCATGTGTACTTGAGAAGAATGTGTATTCTGTTGCTTTTGGATGGAATGTCTTATAAATATCTATTAAGTCCATCTGGTCTAATGCTTCATTCAGGGCATGTGATTCCTTGTTGAATTTCTGCCTGGATGATCTGTCCATTGCTGTAAGTGGGGTGTTAAATTTCCCCACTATTACTGTGTTATTGTCGATTTGTCCTTTTAAGGTTATTAGCAGTTGCCTTATATATTGTGGTGAACCTATGTTGGGTGCATAGATATTTACAATTGTTATATCTTCTTCTTGGATTGATTCTTTGATCATTATGTAATGTCCTTCCTTGTCTCTTAAAATATTCTTTTTAAGGTTAATTTTGTCTCATATGAGTATTGCTACTCCACCTTTCTTTTGGTTCCTGTTTGCATGGAATATTTTCTTCCATCCTCTCACTTTCAGTTTGTATGTGCCCCTAGAAGTGAAGTGGGTCTCTTGGAAACAGCATATATAAGGGTCTTATTTTTGTATCCATTCAGTCAGTCTATGTCTTTTGGTTGGAGCATTTAGTCCATTAACATTTAAGGTAATTCTTGATATGTATGTTCTTATTGCCATTTTATTGACTGTTTTGGATTTGGTTTTTTTGCTCTTTTTTCTCATCTTTTGTTTTTCTCTCCTCCTGTGGTTTGATGACTATTTTTAGTGTTGTATTTGAGTTGATTTTTCTTATTTGGTTTGTATCAATTGTAGATGTTTGGTTTGCAAGTGTCCTGAATTTTTGACATAGTAATCTATATACATACGAGATTGTTTTAAGTTTCTGGTCTCTTAATTGCAAGTGCATCTCCAGTGTTCTACATTTGTACCCCCCTCTTCTTACAATTTCTGATTTTGGTAGCAAAATTGTGCATGGGTGATTTTGTATCTTTACTGTATATATGCCTGTACTGGTGAGCCTTGTCATTTGTGGTATTTTTGTTTCCTGTTGCTGTCTTTTCTTTTCTGCCTAGAGAAGTTCCTATAGTATTTTTTTGTTGTAAAGCTGGTTTAGTGGTGCTGAATTCTCTTAGCTTTTGCTTGTCTGTGAAGCTTTTGATTTCTCCTTCAAATGTGAATGAGAGCCTTGCTGGGTAAAGTAATCTTGGTTGGAGGTTTTTTTCTTTCATCATGTTAAGTATATCATGCCACTCTCTTCCGGCCTGCAGAGTTTCTGCTGCAGATATGCCGATAACCTTATTGGGGTTCCCTTGTCTGTTATTTGTTTCTTTTCCCTAGCTGCTTTCAATATTTTCTCCTTGTCTTTAATTTTGGTTCATTTGATTAATATGTGTCTCGGGATGTTTCTCCTTGGGTTTATTTTATATTGTACTCGTTGTGCTTCCTAGATTTGAGCAAGTGCTTCATTTCCCATGTTAGGGAAATTTTTGGCTATTATCTCCTCGAATATATTTTCTGCCCCTTTCTCTTGCTCTTCTCCCTCTGGCACCCCTATAATATTGATGTTGGTCCATTTAATATTGTCCCAGAGGTCTCTGAGACTCTCTTCATGTGTTTTCAATCTTTCTTCTCTTTTCTGTTCCCCATCTGTGACTTCAGTAATCTGTCCTCTGCTTCACTTATTCATTCTTCTCCCTCCTGTATTCTGCCATTGGCTGCTTTTAAAGAAGTTTTTATTTCAATTATTGTATTTTGCATCTCTTCTTGCTTAAGTTTTATGTCTTGTATTTCTTTGCTCAGTGTTTTCCTGTAAATTATCCATCTTTGCCTCTAGTTTATTTCCAGTGTCTTGCTTCATCTTCAGCATCAACAGTCTAAAGTCTTTTTCCTGGAGGCTGATAATTTCCTGATCACTTAGCTGTTTTTCTGGGATTTTTCCTTTCTCCATTATCTGAGTTACAGTTCTCTGTCTTTTCATTTTTATAGGTTTTTGGTGTGGTATCCTTTTTGCAGACAATAGTGTTG
Source organism: Sus scrofa (assembly GCF_054392235.1). Classification (NCBI taxonomy): domain Eukaryota; kingdom Metazoa; phylum Chordata; class Mammalia; order Artiodactyla; family Suidae; genus Sus; species Sus scrofa. The sequence continues at coordinate 12,431,306 of NC_139384.1, forward strand.
TAGCCTCCCTATTTCTGGTGCCTGGCCCCCTTGTGGCTGAAGTTAGTATGGGGGCTGGCTGTAGGCTTCCTGATGGGAGGGCCTGGTGTCTGCCCACTGTAGGTGGGGCTGATTCCTCTCCCTCTGGTGGGTGTGGCTTTGTCTGCAGGTGAGATTAGAGGTGGCTGTGTGCCTGGGGGGTCTTTAGGCAGCCTATTTACTGATGGGCAGGGCTGTGATCCCACCTGGATTATTGTTTGGCCTGGGGTTTCTCAGTGCTAATAGGTGGGGCCAGATTTTCCCAAAATGGCCACCTCTGGAGGAACTCATGCTGATGAATATTCCCAAGAGCTTTGCCTCTAATCCCTTCCCCCACAACAAGCCCCAGTCACCCCCTCTTTTCCCAGGAGATCCTCCAAGAACTCCAGTTAAGTCCGATCCAGATTCCTATGGAGACTTTGCTTTGCCCTGGGACCCAGTATACATGAAATTCTGTGTGTGCCTTTCAAGAATGGGGTCTCCTTGCCCCCAGACCTGTGGAGCTCGTGTGCACAAGCCCCACTGGCTTTCAATGCCAGATGCTCTGGGGGCTCTTTCTCCCAGTTCCAGGTCCCCAAGTGTGGGTTATTAACGTGGGGTTCAGAACTCTCACTCCTGTATGTGAGTCTCTGTGATACAGTTACTTTCCAGTCTGTGCATCTTCCCACCCAGATGGTATGGGGTTGCTTATATCATGTAATCACCCATCCTATCTCTTGATGTGGCCTTCTTATTGTCTTCTGGAGTAGGATATCTTTTTGAAAGTTTCCAGTCCATTTGGTTGAAGGCTGCTCAGGATTTGGTTGTAATTTTGTTGATTTATGATAGAAGTTGAGCTCTAGTCCTTCTCTTCCACCATCTTAATCCCATCTCCTATAGATAATATTCTGAGCCATGTCCTTGAAGCTGTTTTGCAGGTGCTTAAGCCCCCCCATAACCCCCAGTGGAATAGATCAACCCCTATGTGTATTCCTTGTCTGCATTTTCTCCCACTAACATCAGAATCCATTCAAACCGCCAATCTTTTCCCAGAAATCTCTATTCTTTTCTCTTTACACTTTTCTTGAACACTCTCACCCTCTTTACTTCCAAAAGATGACCTGCCATTCTGTTTTGTCCAAAAACAGACATTCACAGAAAACTTGTTATCTTCCTGCTCTTTTTTTTCTAAGCCCACATACTCACATATATACCTATACACATACATGTCTACCCAAATTAAAATCTTTCTTTCCCATCTTGGATAGTCCTTCTGTCCCTAACTCATCCTAACACCTACACTTGGAAGTATGATTTAAGATTAAATGAATTAAGGAACATAAATGATTGGAGACAGTGCAGAGTCAATGTATTTAGCTGTTTTTCTTTCCTTCTTTTTCTCCTATTACATCCATTGGCTTATCAATTATAGTCCATCTTACCAGGTTTTCTGTAATTAGCATGACTATGCTTAACTCTCTCATGTGATGTTTTTCTTTGTGCTCCTGAACTCTCTTTTCTCCCTCAGTACTTTTATGTTCTTCCTTTCCTGGTCAAGCTCTTGGAAAGATTTATCTTCATTTCCTTACATTTTATTTAATCTCTAATCCCCTTAACCTTTTTTTCTTCCCCTCCATCATTCCATGTCATATCTCTCACCAAATCAGGTATCAATTTATAATTCCAAAATGCACTGGCATTTATAGTACTCCTCTCTCTTAGCTTCTCAGCAGCATTTGAGGACTCTGGTCCATCCCTCATTTAAATAAAGTTTCTCCTGTTTGGCTTCTGAGATACTCTTCTTATTTTTCACACTATTTTTTGGCAACTTTTCCCCAGTCTCCTCCATTGGCCCCTCTTCCTCTCTGATCTTGTTCGACATCTATATTCTTCTATATATTTTCATAGATAATTATAACAGAGTATTTATTGGATCTTGTTTAGCCGGAAGGATTCTGCTGCCTGGAGGCCCCGAGGAAAGTGGTGTGTGTTCTCCAGTTGGTGGGAGCAGAGTTGGGATCCTACCATGGAGGGCAGTTAGAGAACCTGCCCTATGGATGACACACAGGTGGCAGCAGTGAACAAAAGCTATGCCCAATCTTTTTCCTATCCCTTTTCCCCTTTTCTTCTTCTTCTCCTTCTTTTTCCGAGGCTGCACATGTGGCATATGGAAGTTCCTGGGCTAGGGGTCTAATCGGAGTTGCAGCTGCTAGCCTACATCACAGTTACAGCAACACGGGATCCCAGCCATGTCTGTGACCTACACAACAGCCTGAGGCAATGCCAAATACTTAACCCACTGAGCGAGGCCAGAGATTGAACCTGCGTCTTGAAGGATAGTAGTTGGGTTCTTAACCTGCTGAGCCACAACAGGGACTCCTCTCTCATCCCTTTTGACTGCACCCCCCTACATCTTATATATTTGATATAATGTGTTCAATGCAACCTACTGTTGTACATTTTCTTCTTTATTTGAAAGCATCTATTATTAGCTACATTTTCCTCAGGAAGTTGACTGAGCCTGGAATCAAATCAAAGAAAGTTATATGCTAAGTCTTCAAGAAAGTCTCCCAAGAGCTCTGTCACTATGCCTTGCTTATTTCATTCATTCACTCATTGAACAAAAATGTTTGTTAATATGTACACTAGGTCAAGTGTGGCGCTGAGGCTTGAGCTACAAGGAGGAATAAAATGTGGTTCCATATTCGAGGAGACTACATTCTTCTGGGGAAATATGCTGCAAAAATCCTCCCAAATGAACAGGATTATCTGTTCATTAGGATTATCTGATAAGTATACTCACAATTCTAGACAGTGCTGTAAACACACTGGTTTGTTCTAGAGCTGTGGTTTGGCTCAAAATGCTGATTTTTGTGTTAATAGATTTATAGGACAAGTTATCTATAGCACCATCTTTGAAGCTGCAGTTTCTTCAGTTATGTTCCTGTCCTACAGAATGGTCCCCTTGCTTGGATTTGAAGGTCTTCAGATTTCCCCTCAGGAATACACACACACACACACACACACACACACACACACACACACACTTAGTGCAATGATTGATGGTGTGTATACATGGTATATATATATATACACACACACCCCATATATATACACCATCAATCACTGCACTAAATACTTCACAAGCATTTTGTGACTTGATATAAATCCTAAGGACAGCCTACAATCCTAAGGAGGTTTATTATGCCCATTGTATAAAGAAAGTGAAGTTCAGACAAATTCAAGCAGAGTGACATACCTATTCCAAATGTTATGCTCTCAACCTCTGTGCCTCTCTTTCTTTTGATTCTGGCTACACACACACACACACACACACACACACACACACACACACGCTATGAGTAGTGGATTTTTTGGGACTGTTGTACTTGAAAAAAATAAATGACTCCCTTATAAGACACCAAAATTGTTTGGAATTTCTTGCATTCATTGATTTTTGGAAAATATGATGACTTGTATAATCTAGCATATATTCTTTGATCAGGTACCTGTAATACATATCATTAGATATTACATATCATTAGATATTAATGTATATAAGACTGGAAGAAATTCCACATGTATGTCTTTTTCAATTTTTTAATTAAAGTATAGTTGATTTACAATGCTGTGCAAATTTCTGCTGTATAGCACAGTAACCTAGACATACATATACATTCTTTTTCTCATACTATCTTACATTATGTTCTATCTCTTGAGATTGGGTATAGTTCCCTGCCCTGTAGAGTGGGACCTCATTTATTTTCCATTCTAAATGTGATAGTTTGCATCTACCAACCCCAAACTTCCTGTCCATCCCTCTTGCCCACCCCGCTTGGCAACCGCAAGTTTACTCTCTGTCTGCAAGTCTGTTTCTGTTTTGAAGACAGGTCCATTTGTGCCATATTTTAGATTCCATATATAAGTGCTATCATATAATATTTGTCTGTCTCTTTCTGACTTACTTCACTTAGTATTCTTTATATACAACTTTATTTCAGAAAGAATTTGAGATGGGTACTAATTTGAGATTATACGTTGACTTTATAACATAGACATTTCCCGTGTGTCATTAAATACACTTTGAAGACATCATTTTAATGGCTGCCTGCTAACCCATTGTTTGGATATGCCATCATTAAGGGAACCACTTCTCTACAATGGATTTTGGATCATTCCTAAATTTACACAATCATTGTACAATAATAAATTTCCTTGTATTCATATCTTTATAGATGTCTATTATTTTTTCCTTGGTATGAGTTTCTGGAAGCGGAATTATTGAATAAAAGAGTTTGCTCTGTTTGTAAGGTTGCTAAAATATAATTCCAGTTTCTAGATTTTGCCAATTTGTATTTAGGTATTATCATCACGAATCAATTTTTCTTTCCAATGGTGTTGTCCCTTAGGGAAAAGCGACTACACACAATATGGTCTCTAGGATATTTTCCAGCAGGTTGCATTCTTTTATGATGGCTGGAACTACTACTGATGCTGTGGCAACATTAGAGCAAGTGTTTCAATCTCAAGGGTCTCCAGAGACAGTTTCTGAAGAGATACATTATTCTTCATTTGCAAATGGAAGCTGAAGATAGTTGCTTCTCCAAGTCTTGGCCTGATTTGCATCAAATGGGTACTAGGAGATTCAGAGTAACAGATGTGTTACTTCTTACTGTGGAATTGTAGAGAGCTCACCAAGGAGCTCTGAGGTCTAGATGCAGCTCTGGACTTTATTATTTGTAAAAGGAAAGGTTTGGTCTAGATAATGCTTTGCCCTTTGCCTCTGGCAATGCGTGGTGTCCTAGGTCATTTCTCCTTTCTCCTCTTCCTGGACACCTATCTCATCTCTTCAGGTATTTTTGTTTTCTGTGTTTGTTTCCTTAGATCATCTTCCTCAGGAAAGGGGACGAGGTGTTACAGAAGATGTTTGTGCTTCGTGAACCCTTGAAGCTGCAGAGTCTGTATGAAACCTTGGAAAAGAGCTTGCCTGAGTCCACTAAGGTGAGGGAGTAAGGGAAGATCTGGGGAGCGATGACTGAGGTGTGAGGAAGATAGGTTCAGAGCTCAGATCCTTCTTGGGCAGGCGGAGGTACAGTCTACAGTCACATTCCTTCCCCAGGGACGATCTTACCACCCATATCCAGATTTACCACAAAATGCCTCTTTATCTCCCAGTATTCTCCTACCATACACCTTGTGCCATAATCATTGAGCCATTCACAGTTTAGCAGGTACAGTATAAGCTCCAATGTTTTCAAACATGTACTCATGGTTTTCCTCCTACCTGAAATGACTCGACGACCTCTTCTCTTTACTTTGCCAGGGAAAGACTTTACTTATCCTTCAAGACTGCATTTAAGTATTACTTCTTCTGTAAGTCTCCCACCACTTTTAGACAGGTAATGCATTTCCTTTTGGGGACCCTACCTCACCTTGAGCATAGAGCTGTCAGAACATGTGTCCTATTATGACTAGACTGTGTATCTCTTTGTCCTTCTAGACCCAACTTGAAGGCAGTGGCCATACCACATTCAACTTTAAATTCTCCGTATTTGATACAAATTTGATATATAATAGATAGATGCCATATAAATGGTATAGTATTACATTTTTATTTTAATTTATGATATTAAATTTAAAAATACAAAAAAGTATGAATTTTTAATAAAGATTAATGTTAGGGAAGCCCACTCCTACTGATTCATTATTAACTTGAATTTTTGTGGACCCCTTTGGGTTGTTTTGCAGTTTCTTCCAATGAATAGTTCAACAAGCCATCCCAGAAGGACTAGTTATGTTCTGCCAAACCCTTCTAATTCCTGGCTTTATTTCCCATTCCACAGCCAGGATCCTATCTCAAAGAAAAACTTCATCCTCTCCTGTTTTGTTCTGTTGCTCTTGTAGGTATACGGTGCCATTTACAACATTAAAAATAAAAATCCATTCAACTTGGAGGTGCTGGTGGATGCTTGGCCAGATTATCAGACAATCATTACACGGCCTCAGAAAGAGGTGAGAGCACTAGCTACTGAAGATCAGGCTGCTCACCCTCTGGATTTTCTCCATGTGGGAATTCAGGAGCTGGGGCCGGGGACTAAGGAGAAGAACCTTGATACCCCTGATTCACACAGGTTTTAGAGGGGCTGCTTGGGGGAGAGGGCAGGACAATGAGACAAGGCATGGGAGTAGGTCACATAGCCCATAATCCAAGACTTGTAAATAGCATTAGAATCCCACTGGTCAGTACTTTTCCATCAAGATTCTGATCATAGGCATATTCCTCAACATAGATGCCTATGGCTGGAAGTGGTTAGGAAGTGTTTTTCTTTCCCTGTGACTAAATAAACACCATCTAGTAATACTTGAGTCAGTGTTGCATTTGAGAAGATCTAAATTTGCCAAATGACTTCTTGTGTGTCCTTGGGAAGATGACTGTTTTTTTGTTGCTGTTTGGTATGGTTTGGTTTGCGACTGTGGCGTATGGAAGTTCCAGGACTAGGGGTTGAATCAGACCAGCCACAGCCAGAGCAATGTGGGATCTGTGATCTATACCATGGCTTGTGGCAATACCAGATCCTTAACCCACTGCATCCTCACTGACACTATGTCGGGTTCTTAACCCACTAAGCCACAAGGGGAACTCCACTTTCTTAACTATAAAAAGTGAAGTTGACAAAAATGACTGTGTCAAAGATTTACAAAATGATAGATAAATCATATATATTTAATAAGAATGTCCTCTCTATTTTCTAGATTTGGGAAGTCTAGGCAGTCGATTCCTTCCTTCCTAGAGTAAGAATATTTTAATAGCCACCCCTCATCCCCTCATCCATATACTTAGCAATCAGGGAAATTAGAACACAACATCACCCACAGCAACCCCCCGAGGAGAGTTAGCACCAGGCACGCGGCCGCTCCTCTACTCCAGGAGTTGCCATGAGCTCTAGCATAAAACCTTTTTCTAAAAGTCCCATTTTTTTTTTCACATACACCCCAAGAACCAATCACCATGCCAGTCCAGAATGCTGGGTCACCACCTCCTCACAGACCCAGAGTCTTGACCCTGACCCTGTTCCTTGTACTTTCCTCCATATCTTAAGTACACTCTCTTTTAGTTCCTTAACACACACTATTTCTGGAGCACTTTCCGTCTCAGACAACGGAGCTACTTACCACCTCCCGCCCAGGGTAGCTGACCTCCATGCACCCTCAGAAAGGAACCACCTTTAGTGTGGCAACAATGATTTATTTATTCTACGAGGAATTCCAAGGACATTTTCTGCACCTCTCTCAGAAAAACAGAGCGTGTCAAACACACGAGTCTCTGGTACTCCAGACACATGCAACATGTTGTAAATGGTAGTGCTATGTAAATGTGATTGGTATTTGTTACCTCAGGAGATGAAGGATGATCTGGATTATTATACCAACACTTACCACATCTTCACCAAAGCTCCTGAGAAGTTAGAGGAAGTCCTGGCATGCCCCCAGGTTATCAATTGGGAACAAGCCTTCCAGATCCAAGGTAATTGTTCTGAATTAAAGGCAAAGACGCCTGGGTTCATTCATAGCAAATGTGAACGGGGTGAATCAATGCCTGACTTTCTCCTCTCTCCAGGTTGCCAAGAGAGCGTGGGTGAGGCCATAAGAAAGATTTCAGCTTCAAAATCAGTGCAAGTAGATTACAAGAGAACCATGCTCTTTATGAGTGTAAATGAAAAGAAGCTCAAGAAAACAATTGATGACAAGATAGATTTGATGAAGGTACCTAAAATGTCTAAAGAGGATGAAGATGGAAAGTAAGATTTTACCTTTTGCTTCCTAAGTTCCTGATAGCATCTTTCAGTCTCTATAAGGGCCAGACTTATAAATGTAGGATATGAGACTAAATTATAGGTGCATGTAAAGGGAGGGAGCTATGTTAGCTAATCTTTCCTGAGCATGGGCAGGAATTCCATTAGAAGATATCCTCAGGATTTCCTGTTGTGACTCAGCAGTAATGAACTTAGCTAGTAAGTATCCATGAGGACATAAGTTCAATACCTGGCCTTTCTCAGTGGGTTAAGGATCTGGTGTTGCTGTGAGCTGTGGTGTAGGTTGCAGATGCAGCTCAGATCCTGAGTTTCTGTGGCTGCAGCTCTGATTCGACCTCTAGCCTAGGAACTTCCTTATGCCCCAGCTGAAGCCCTAAAAAGACCAAAAAAAAAAAAAAAAAGAGAGATATCTTTTTTACATATATTAATTCCCTTAGGTTTCATAAGAATCCTCCTGGAAGAATATTGGACATCATAATGGCATTGAAAAATCTTTACTGAAACTTTTCATTTTTTGCAAAAATACTGCATGCTATACAGGGCATACATGTATACAAAGTAAAAAGTGAAAGTTGCCCACTGGGATTCCTCACAATCTTCCTGTCCAAGTGTAAATTCTCTTACATTGCTGTGGATGCTTATACTCTGTAGGTGTGAGTTGCTTTGTTAGTTTTTTTCCTACCAAATATGCACGTACTATCCTGCAACTTACTCTTTTCACTCAGCAATGTGTTATATGCATCTTTCATGTAAGCCCATATGGATAGCTTTCATTTATTTTGACAGCTGCATAGGTTTCCTTAAGAGGGAGATGCAGAATTATGTATGCCTATATTAACACACTTTTGATTTATCTCCAGTTCTTTCTAATAGCAAAAATTCTGCAATAAATGTCTGTGTAAATAGATCATTGCACAAGTTGCATAAATATTACTGAAAGCTGGATTCCTGGAATTGAAATGGTTGGGTAAAATAATATGTTTATTAAATGAAAGATACTACAAAATTGGATGGTACATATAACATATGAATATATGATAACAAAACATGTGAAAAAATTTGTGTCCTTCAATAGGGACATGGATAGACTTGTTACAGTACAATCCAAACACTGGAATAATATGAAGTCATCAATAAGAATAGAGAGCTCTGTGTGAATTGATAAAGAAAAAACTCCATAGCTAATATATTGTTAAGTGAAACAACAACAAATAAGATGGACGGAACAGGGTATACTGTATATGCCATCCCAGTATGTACACATCTAAACTTCCATAGAATGCCTCTAGAAGATTATGTAAATATATTATATTACAGTTTCATCTAGAGAAGGTAACTGCATAATAGGGTTTCAGATAAAAAGAAATAATTATTTTCCATCAATATCCATTTATGCTTCCTAATTGTATCATTCCTTCAAAAATATGCATTATATTCATGCAACTGATTTAGCCAGGAGAGCCAACAATATTTGAATCCTGCTTTGTCTTAACTATGTTCCCAGGAGGGTTTTTAGAGAAACAAATCTACAGGGACATATGATAAATGAGAAGTAAATAATACTTGATATTATAATTCTGGAAATATGGAATGAAGTGCTTATTCTAAGGTGATTCTTTCCTATAAGCCCAAATGTGTATTTTGATATCTTGCCACTCTGGGTTTGTACCGTAGGAAAAAGGCAGGTGAGGATGCTTGAGATCTTTGAGGAAGTAGGGCCAGGATCAGTTCAAGGATGCAAAAGAGAGAAAAACAAAAAACAAAACACCTCACCCATGTGTAGACAGTTTAGTGCCCAGTGAACCCACTCTCTGGTAAATGTGAAGTGACTTTGAAATTGACAAATTCCTGAAAACTCTTCCATTTTCATGAGAAGTAAAACTTCTTTGAGAATTTTTCTCTTTCTCAGCCCCTCCTACTTACAGAGGATGTTATTCTGTTTTACAGGTGAGAAAACGCCTTCTCAGATAGCTTGCCCAATGAGATAATCAGGACTAAAACCCTAATTGTTACCACCCAAAATCCAAGACGCTTTTTCCCGTAGTGTCACTTCTTAAACTGCCTTTTTGTACTTTCCTAGAAGTATGTGGTGGTGAGTTTTGGGACACAGAAAACCATAAGATCAAAATGGCTGTCATCTCCCTTTAATATACATTTTATTGAAATATATGTCGAAAGAAATGTTGTCTTGTACATTTAGATATTTTGTGGAGTAGAACTCAAAATCCACATTTTTGAATTCAAGTATAGTTGATTGACAACATCCTGTTAATTTCAGGTGTACAACATATAGAGGCTCAACAATTTTATAAGTTGTACTTACAGTCACCTCAAAATAATAGCCACATTTCCCTATGCTGTTCAATATATCCCTATAGCCTATCCCGTTATTTTTTATTTTTTTAAAAAAAGTTTTGGCCATGCCTGCAGCATATGGAAATTCCCAAGCTAGGGTTCAAACCCATACCATTGCAGTGACCTGAGCCACAGCAGTGACAATATTGGATCCTTGACCTGCTGAGCCATACAGGAACTTCAGCCTTTCCCTGTTATACACAGCAGTGTGAACTTCTCAGTCCCCTACAAAAATCCATACTTTATACATGGTCTTTGAAGAAAATTCAGCCATATAGAGGGTTGCTCTTGTCTACAATCCTCGCTCTTTTAGGAACGCATTTTCTCTTTTCTTGGGGTATTTGGTTGGGCCTTTTTGAAATACACTATACTATATTTTGCTGACTCTCCACTGTGAAATGTGTCATAGAGGACATAAGGTTTTTTCTCTCTCAACTATCTGGGAACATTTTGAAGCAGGCATATAAAAAGCAGTGTGTGTATGTGTGTGCATGCATTTCCTCCTCAAGGCTGTAGGTTCCTTAGGGGAAGGGATGTGTCATATTCATTTTCTGCAATCCTGATTGTTCCTTAAATGTTGGTTAGATAAATGCACATTTTTTTCTTGACAGGAAAGAAAACTTTAGGACTATCTTCTTGGATGCCTCATATGCGGGGCTTGTGAATGAGCACTGGGACTTTGGAAAAAATGAGAGGAGCTTGAAATATGTTGAACGCTGTCTCCAGAATTTTCCAGGATTTGGTGTGTGGGGTCCAGAGGAGTGTCCAGTCTCTTGGGTTGTGATGGAACAGTCCTGTGAGTTGAGAATGGGTTACACTGTTCCCAAATACAGAGGCCAAGGCAACATGTGGCAAATTGCTTACCACTTTATATCATATCTTATTTCAAAAAACATGCCATTTTATTTACATGTGGCAGAAGAGAAAGAAGAAATTCAAAAGCTAATGAGAACTGTTGGGTGTAAGGAGAGTCTTTGTGGCTGGCATCAGTGGATATGCACCCCTAAAAAATATTGTTGATTGGTGCCATTGCCCATTTCAAGCCTTTCTTATCAGTGAAAAAAGAATGCAAAAAACATGGTCATCTATGTTAGCGCACACAAAAAAATCCAATTATCTGGGGTTCGTGCATTATGTAAGTCAACACATATAAAAATTTTGCCTTCCTTCTCCTCCAGATTGCAGAAAATTAGAAGCTTGCACGTTGGATGTTATACTTTTGTGACTTTTTAAAATTCTGAGTGATAGATATTGCAGTTAAAATTACCCAGTGTCAATCATTACCACCAAGATAACCCTTTAGAAGCAATATTTTCTTTTTGGAAGACTCCTTTCTTGAAAGAATCATACTTTTTCATGCTTCTATGTTTGAAAATAAAACAAAAAAAAATCTGTTTTGAAAAAATGTGTCCTCTCGGTACTGTCCTCTTCCTCCTACAGAGTTTTTTTTTTCCAAAGGATCCTTCAGAATACCCCACCATCATTGCCTTCGGTTCTTGGTACCTTCTAGAGTGCTTTGAGGGACTATACTGAATTAAATTATATGGCCATCAGAGAGTTTGGTTTTCTGACTAGCTTTTTAACCCAAGGGCTTTGTAGGTTGAGTTGTGAGGCTTAACTTCATATTTTCAACATGATTTTTATGTGTTTGCTATATTAGTTTCCCGACATTGTTGTAACAAACTATCAGAAACGTAATGACTTAAAGTAGCAAAAATTTATTATCTTAAATTTCTGAAAGAGGTCTTAGAGGATGAAAATCTAAGTGTTGGTGAAGTCGGTCTTTTCTGGAGTCTCTAGAGGAGAATTCATTTTCTTACCTTTTGGGCTTGCAGAAGCTGTCTACATTACTTGGCTTGAGGCTGTGCATCTGCTCTCCCTCCACTTCTATCGTCTTCACACAGCCCTCACTTCTGTATTCAGATCTCCATCTATCTCTCTTTTGACAAGGACATTTGTTACTATCCTTGTGGGACATTTGGTCCGTGCTAAATGGTTTTGCGCAACGCCAAATATCAAAGTCCTTTGGCGTGAGCCAGATGTCATATGGATGTCTTGGACAGAACCAAATGTCCACTAACCACTGGACATTGAATGGGAATGTCGTAAAAGGAGGTCAACTGGGAAAAGTCACAAAATCTATCTTCTTTTTCTTTTTAATAAAGTAGAGTTGTTTTACAATGTTGTGCCAATTTCTGGTATACAGCTAAATGATCAGCTGTATACCAGAAATATATATATACACACACACACAAATACACACTCTTTTTCTCATATTTTAGCATATTTTCATATATATATATATATATATATATATATATATATATATATATATATACTCACACACACATTCTTTTTCTCGTATTTTCTTCCATCATGGTCTATCCCAAGAGGCTGGCTATAGTTCCCTGTGCTATACAGCAGGACCTCATAAAATGTATACTATCAAGTTTCCTCTAAATCCTTAGTTGACTCTTGAAAGATGCATATGTGGGTATTACATCTGAAGACTCAAGTAAATACCAAGAGCTGGAAGACTGAAAGAGCTGTGCAGAGATGCGAATAGCCTCTTAATACTGGAATTCCATCCCTTTGGGCTGCTGCAACAAAGTGCCATAGACAAAGTGGCTTACAAATAACAGAAATTTATTTCATATGGTTCAGGAGGCTGGAAGTTCAAGACTGGGGTGACAAAATGGTCAAGTTCTAGTGAGGGCCATCTTTCATGTTGCAGATGGTTGACTTATTGTATCTTCACATGGTGGTGAGCAGAGAGAGGAAGCAAGTTGTCTCATGACTCTTATAAAGACACTAATCCCATTCGTGAGTGCTCCATCCTCATGGCCCCTTCTCATCTTAATTATCTCCCAAAAACCCCACCTCCTAATACTATCTTATAGTGGTGGATAGGGTTTTAATATATGACTTTGGGGGTAAACAATCATTCTGTCCGGAAGAGAGTACAGATCTTACCAAAGTAAGGGAGTGGTGAACACTTCAGGCTTTTCCTTTGAAATCCCTGAAGGACCATAATGAGTTGTGAGATGAACAGCTCAGGTATAATGCTTATGTTTTAGGACCAAGGCCAGAGCAAAATAGACTGACAATGTCTAAAACTGCTTCCACAGAATCGATGTGATCTTCCAGAAATGCAAATGACTTCTGGAACAAACTTCAAACATTCATCAAAGAAAGATGAAAAATTATTGAGTATCCATAATATATCAACCTAAAAATAAGTACCCTAAAAAAATTACTATATGGGTCACTTCAAGCTTTGGCTGTCACCATTTTTGAAAATATTTTGGCAGTTACTTATAAAGTTAACTCTACACTTATCATACAATGCAGAAACCCACTCCCAAGTATTTATCTAAGAGAAAAAAAAATGTGCATTGAGAGATGGTAAATGCTTATAGCAGCCTTATTTATTTATGGTAGTAAAAAGCTCGGAATAACACCAATGTCCATCAATTTAAAGTTGTAGTGCTTGCAAACAACTAGTAAAAAAGTTTTTGTATATTTATACATTGTAATACTACTAAGCAATATAAAGGAACAATTACTGCTACATGAACAACAGGTACAAGTCTAAATTGTTTAGACTCAGTCAGAGTTTCTCTACCTAGATGCCACTGACATTTTGAAGTGGATAATTCTTTGCTATGGGAGCTATCCTTTGCATTGCAGGATTTCAACAATATCTTTGGCTTTTCTCCACTAGATAAAAGTAGCACCTCCTCGTTGTGATGGCACTGTCCTCAGACATTATCAAAAGACCCCTGGCAATAAAACCACCCTGTTGAGAACCATTGCTGTAGTTCCATAATTATTAACAACCTGGATACAAGACTCAGGCTTATAGTCACAGTCATTCGTCAACTGCCTTACATCTTTTTGTTTATTTACTCATTCCTGGCGTGTGTTTATCATATTTACATTCACATATGAGAAATGTGTCTTGTCTTCTACTGTAAAGCATGTAGTAAACAATTATTAATATGCTTTTTTCAGAGTTCCTGTTGTGGCGCAGCAGAAACAAATCTAAGAACCATAAGGTTGTGAGTTCGATCCCTGGCCTCACTCAGTGGGTTAAGGATCCAGCATTGCTGTGAGCTGTGGTGTAGGTTGCAGATGCAGCTCAGGTCCCACGTTGCTGTGGCTCTGGTGTAGGCTGGCAGCTACACCTCCAATTGGACCCCTGGCCTGGGAACCTCCATATGCCACGGGAGTGGCCCTAGAAAAAGGCAAAAAGCCAAAAAAAGAAAAAAGAAAAGAAAAATTTCAAATCAACAACTTAAGCTACCTCCTAAAAGAATTAGAAAAATAAAAACGAACAAAACCTAAAGTCAACAGAAGGAAGGAAATCATAAAGATCAGAGAGGAAATCAATAAAATAGAGATTCAAAAAAAAATAGAAAATAATCAATAAAACCAAGAGCTGATTCTTTGAAAGGGTAAACAAAATTTATAAACCTCTGGCCAGACGCACGAAGAAGAGGAAAGAAAGAACTCAAATAAATAAAATAAGAACTGAAAAAGAATAAATTTCAGTGGATACTGCAGAAATACAAAAAAACCCATAAAGGAATACTGCCACTTGCTTCTAAGTTGATGAGACTTATTATGTGTAGGTCAAAGCTTAGAAGTAATTAAGACATCTTTAGGAGTTCCTGTCCTGGTTCAGTGGTTAATGAACCCAACTAGGATCCATGAGGATGCAGGTTCAATCCCTGGACTTGTTCAGCAGGTGACGTATTCGGTGCTGCTGTGAGCTGTGGTGTAGGTCGCAGGCGCGGCTAGGATCTGGCATGGCTGTGGCGTAGGCTAGCCGCTATAGTTCCTAGTCTACCCCTAGCCTGGGAACCTCCATATGCTGCAGGTGCAGCCCTAAAAAGAAAAAAAAAAAGATATCTTTAGATGTTTGAATTGAACAGACCTCAGAAATTATCCAATTTAATTCCCTTAGGTATTCCCTCTGGTTCTCTACGCTCTGATTCCCTCCCTGCAAACACCTCTGCAGCATTCAGATTCAAACTTAAGAATGACTTTGGGGAGTTCCCTTGTGATGCAGGGGGCTAAGAATCCATTACTGTCACTGCTGCAGCTCTGGTTACAGTTGTGGCCTGGGTTTGATCCTTGGCCTGGGCAATTCCACACTCCACAGGTGCAGCCAAAAAAAGAGAATGACTCCAAAAGGGAAGTTTTCTGTGACTTGTCTATCACTAGTACCCCACCTAGACCTGTTTCCCCTGATGCGTATTCTCTTAGCACTCTGTATTTCTCCTTTATATAACTCATCCTAAATGCAATTAAATACTTGTACAATTATTTGTAAAATGTATGCTCCCTCCTCGACAATGGAAAGTAATTTCCATGAAGGCAAAGATCGCTGAAACTTTAGTCCCTAGCTAGGAACTTATCAGTAAATGCCTGTTTAATGAATGAATAATGACTGGATGTAAATAATAAATAAAAAATAAATGAATGAATGAAATTTCATAGAGTAGTTGTAAGGATAGAGTAAAAAATAATATATCCTAACAGGCCCAGTATCCGGTGTATATTAGAAGCTCGTAAAATAATATTAGACCCTTTGATATCTCAAATCCTTGAAGGAAAAGCATTAACATTTTATATTCAATGTTTTTATACTTACTGTCATGACATACATAGTTCCCATATTAATAAAGTCTTTTGATAAACACAGTTTACATGATTTTATGACATGGTTATATGGTATATTATTTGGGGTGCTTTTGGCTTCAAGCAAGGAAAAAAAAAAAAAAAAGCCCTGATTCGAAATGACCTGAGTAATAAGGAAATCGGTTATCTCACCAAATTGAGAGTCCAAATGTGGACCAGGCTTGAGAAAGGTGCCTATCAGCAGCTCAAGGACATCATCAAGAAACCAGGTTCTTTCTCTTTCTTTCATCACTATTGGTTTCATCCTAAGGTTCGTCCTCCTTATGACTGTGATTTGGCTGCCAGAGACCTATTAACCTGAAAGAGACACACAGGGAGAAATTCCGACTGACATTACACTTCCTAGGAGATTGTCATGTTCTGATGGCTCAACCAGTGGTTCTTTTTTTTTTTCCCCTTCTTCTTTTCTAAGTCTTGTTGGTCCTGGGAGAGCCCTAAAGCTTCCCTGTCCTAAATTTATATTTAGGAGGGTGGGAGGATAGGAGGGATGTCTGATCCTTTGAGAGGGAGTCCTTAGGGCATCTGTGAGGGGATGGGCTGGGGAACTGCCATCTCCCCAAGGTCAGAAAGAAGGATTGGGTTTAACCCTGCAGCAGGGAAGGATTAGGTTAGACTGAGGAACTGGTACCCTGGACAGTAGAGAACACAGAAGGGCAAATGACCAAAGTGGCTTGTAGATTCTCTCAGCTGCAGCATTAAGAACGGTCAGGAGGATGTTCCTGTAGGGGCTCAGTCGTTAAGGAATCTGGCTATGAACCATGAGGCTGTGGGTTTGATCCCTGGCCTTGCTCAGTGGGTTAAGGATCCAGTGTTGCCCTGAGCTGTGGTGTAGGTCACAGACGTGGCTCAGATCGGGCTTTGCTGTGGCTGTGGTGTAGGTCAGCAGCTGTAGCTCTGATTAGATCCCTAGCCTGGGAACCTCCCTATGCTGCGGGTGCAGCCCTAAAAAGACAAAAAAAAGAAGAACTGTCAGGATTCTAAACTGTTTGGATTCGGAGCCATTTTTTGACTCAGAGGGTGGGAGGTGGGATTATTGCATAACGCACCACTACTTCTCCAAGCCTGAACCTGGTTCTTAACCTAGGGGGTGTTTTGATTGCCTGACATGTACTGAGGAGAGTCTGGGCCTAGCTGTGATTTCTTTTCCTTTGTTTCTGGAGGTAGGAAGGAAGAGAGTTGGCATTGTACCTCAGAATGAAGAGGATCGGCTTTAATTAAATCTGAAAAATCCCTCATCGTGAATACAGATGGCCAACAAACTCACGAAAAAATGCTCAACATCGCTGATTATAAGAGAAATGCAAATCAAAACTACCATGAGATACTACCTCACACCAATCAGAATGGCCATCATTCATAAGTACACAAATAACAAGTGCTGGAGGGGGTGTGGAGAAAAGAGAACCCTCCTGCACTGTTGGTGGGAATGTAAACTGGTACAACCACTATGGAGAACAGTTTGGAGGTACCTTAGAAATCTATACATAGAACTTCCATATGACCCTGAAATCCCACTCTTGGGCATCTATCCGGACAAAACTCTACTTAAAAGAGATACATGCACCCTCATGTTCACTGCAATCCTATTCACAATAGCCAGGACATGGAAACAACCCAAATGTCCATCGACAGAAGACTGGCATAGGAAGATGTGGTATATATACACAATGGAATACTACTCAGCCATAAAAAGAATGACATAATGCCATTTGCAGCAACATGGATGGAACTAGAGACTCTCATCCTGAGTGAAATGAGTCAGAAAGACAAAGACAAATACCATATGATATCCCTTATAACTGTAATCTAATAGCCAGCACAAATGAACATCTCCACAAAAAAGAAAATCATGGACTTGGAGAATAGACTTGTGGCTGCCTGGGGGGAGAGGGAGGGAGTGGGAGGGATCGGGAGCTTGGGGTTATCAGATACAACTTAGAATAGATTTACAAGGAGATCCTGCTGAGTAGCATTGAGAACTATGTCTAGATACTCATATTGCAACAGAACAAAGGGTGGGGAAAAAAGTGCATACTTGTAGGGGTAACTTGATCCCCATGCTGTACAGTAGGGAAAAAAATAAAAATAAATAAAATTTCAGATAATAAATGACCCAGAGTGAAAACAAAAAACAAAAAAAACTATAGATCACCAAGTCCAATCTTTCATTTTTCTGATGAGGGATTTTTAGAGAGCTCAGTAAATTTACCTGGGTTTTTCAAAGTTCACTGCTCCTTCTTTTAATCCGTTAATTGTCCCAGCGAGGCTTGAATGAATAAGATAGGACTGCCTTGGTAGAGGACCCTGGATCTTTTCTTGTTGTTCTCTGATTCCATAGGCTTTGAATGTAATTGACAGTCTTTCCAAGGACCCTTCAACCAGTGGTTCTTTAAGAATTATGACTATGAATCCTCATCACATTTTATCTTGAATTAATGGTATCCCATTTCACACATAATGTAAGAACTTAATAATAATGTAATTCCATTTGCCCCCTTTTGGTGCATTGTTAAATAATTTACCTCTACATTTGTCCTAACTCTGTAATAAACAGTTATTATATATTTAATTAAAAATAGTCAATTATTTCTTAGAAATTTAAGAAAAAAAATCGTTTAAAACTATTTCATATTTTCAATGGTCTCCCTTTCTAACTGCTATTCCAAAAATGTCATTTAATCTAATTTCTTTTTGGCCCACAGACTTTTTTCTTGTAGGGCAGATCCGCTTTGCTTATTTGAGAATATTTTGTATTTTGCCTCCATGTTGAAAAGATACTTTGTTTAATATGGAATTTTATGTTGAGAGTTATTTTTTTTCAGCATTTAAAAAATATCATTCTATTATCATATGAAGAGCCTACTCTACCTATATTCTACTACAAGTTAATCACTAAAGAGATGTTGCCTATAAGATTAAATTATATATAATGGCCCATCTCTGGGAACCCTGCCTCCCAGGTAATGAGTGTTAAGCTAAAATACCTTTGTTTATCTCACAGGAAACATCCCAACCAGGCCCATCTGTGAATGACTGCAGGAAGGAAGAAATTAACGCAGCCCCTCCAGAGGCCGACCAGAACCAGTAAACGACTGGCTTCACTCCCTCCCCTTTTAGAATAAAAGAAGCCTGAGTTCCAACTCAGGCAAGCTGGTTCTTTGCAACACTAGTCCCCCATCTCCTTAGTCTGCCAGCTTTCTGAATAAAGTTACTATTCCTGGCCCCAACAAGTCGTCTCTCAATTCACTGGCTTGTGGTGCTGGGAGTAGTACAAGCTTGTACTCTGTAAGAAATTTTGAAAAGTCAGCCGGGAGTCTTGCTGCTCATGGCCAACAGCCCCTGTTTGGGAATTTCTGAGTAAGGCCCTAGTGGTGCTGGGATCCCCTATCCTGAGGAGCAGTCCTCCTAAATTCCCCAAAGCAGCATCAGCAGCCTCAATGCTTGGCAGTTAGAACGAAGAATTGACATCTGGGAGACCTCAAACTCCATATGATAGGGTAAGTTTCTCTGGCATGCACAGCCAGAAACTTTATTTCCTAGCCACTGGGGGCTTTTTCTCCAGAATAAGCCAATTTGTTTTGTACTTAAGTGGGGTACCCTGCTGGAGAGAGGAAAGAGATTTTGGACTTTTACTGGATTTGTGAACCAGTTTGTTTGTTTCTTTGGATGCTAGCAATTGTATGTGTACTGTTTGTGTTTTGTTTGCCTGGCATTTCTGCCTTTTAAAATGAGGAATGTTTCAACTATCCCTAAAGAAATTCCTCTGAGGTACAATTCACATAAGTGATCTGATTACAGCTATGAACTTACGACTTATAGAAAGATGCTATTTTGTGGTAACAATGTGTGGCCGCAGTACCTGCTAGGATCTCCACAAAGGGTTTAGACAGGGTTATCTTAGGACCCTGTGCTCCCTTGCTGTGTTAATTATGTCATTTATGGTTTCCTGCGTTGTTCATATATGTAAAACCCCTAGATAAAACTTCAGAGTTTATTTAGGATTTTCTGTGTCCTTTGGGTTTTTCATTTCATTTTGATTGGTACAGTTTCTTCAGTTACAGACAAACCAATTTTATGATATTTAAAACTTTTACTGATGTCAAATGGACAAAAGGAAAATTAAACAAACAAAAACCCTTTCTGTTCTTATCCAAGAATGAAATAGTTCCAGGGAGAAGAGAAAGGTTCCATTTGGTTCCTGAAATCGCCTGAGCCCCATCCTAGAATTCAGGTCATTTGGTTAATACCAAAGCAAAAGGGCATCCTTTTAATGATTAGACATGATCAACTGGTATTAATGATTTAACAGTGGCTTTTTGAATGACTCTATCGCTATTCTGTGAAGGAGTGGAGAAGAATGATCAAATCCTTTACATGTAAGCATTTGTGCTATTACATCAGGGAAAATGAGAAAAGGAGAGAATAAAAGTCAGGATATGCTGCTTCAAACCTTAACTCCTCCTTAACTCTCCCAGCCGCTCTTGCCATTATACCAATATAGTCACCCCTTGCACCACCTTCCATTCCTATCCAGCTCTAATTCCTGACACTGGAGCACAGGACTTACCCTCCTTCTAGGGATCAGTTAGAAAATGTTAGACAGTGATACCAGATATGAGTCCCTGTGCCCCAGAAACTAAGACCTGATCCAGTGCCCAATTTGGGTCGAGTCACTGCCAGAGCAGGACAACTTCCGTTTCTGTTATCTCATCAAAGGGGCCAAACAAAAAACACCAGACAGCTGGGTTTCTCAGACTTCTTTCACTGGAAAGATTGCCACCCCCCGATAGGGAGGATCCTCTATACCTGAAGCCCAGTTGGCAGTACCTATAGCTGAACCAAATTGGGGACCCCCCCCCCCAGTGAGGGAAGCATGCCCTGATTAGAGCACTACTTACTGGTGCATCTTGGCAGGGCTTCGAAAGGGGTAAGCAAAGCAAAAGACTTATGAGAAATTCAGAAAAACAAATGAAGACCTCTCTGAATTTTTCAAAAGGATGTATCAGGCCTACAGATATCATATTAATGCAGATCCTGAAAGTATCATAGTGGTAAATTTGACCTTTTGGAGGCAGGAAAAGCACCTTAGATATCAGCAGAAAGTTGCAAAAATAAGAGGGCACAGTTGGGATGAACCCCTCTCAATCGTAAATACTGTTTTTAAAGTGTTAACAGGAGACAACAAGGGAAGAAAAAAAAGACATGAAATGAAACGTTTTAGTAGCAGCATTAGATTCCCAACTGAGCAACCAGAGAAAGGCAAACTACCCCTGGGGAGGGAACAATGTGCTTACTCTAAGGAGGATGAACAGTGGAAAACAGATTGCCCTGGATAGAGCCTCTCATATGGCAGAAAGAGAGGAACACCGATGAATGAAGAGGCCCAGGGGCGCTCTTGAACTTGAGATGCCTAATTCCCCACCGGAGTCCTGGTTAAAATTAACAGTGAGGAAAGAGCTAATTAGTTTTCCTGATAGACTGCACCCCAACATTTTTCAATAAAACAGCTTGATATCAGAGTCGCATCAGAACATGCTTCAAGCCTGCAGATGGTTCTCCAAAAAACCCCAGGAAAGGTGACAGAGTTCTCCCCCTGCCCCAACCCTCAGGGCTAAGAAAAGGTAAGGCCAGATGTATGGGCTAACGACACCCCAGGGAAAGCCAAAAACACATGAACGATACAAATCCCACTAAAAAGGGTCACCGGGACACCTAACCTAAAACAATATCCTGAGGCAAGAGGATTACTTCTTCCCCAGATTGATTTGTCCAAATACCAGCCAGGGCATTCAGAAAAGGACAGAGAGGGACAAAGAGTGGAATTTCATTTGGATCACAACTCTCTGGAGACACAGTGCCCAAGGAATTGGTTTGATCCCTGAGGTGCCCTTGGCCACTGTGTGAAGCACACTCGCAATAGTGCCCATCATGGGAAAGATGTCCCTTTACAATGGACTCAAAAATATATAAGGGTCCTAACCTACAAATGACCATACAGTGAGTCACTCTGGGTTGTATGATTTGTGCTAAAAATAACCTGTCCCCAGATGAGGACCCAACCCAGAAGAATGTGACCCACCAAAGACTGGTAAATGGACTTTGCTCAAATGCCTAAAGGAAGAGGAAATTTCAGATACCTGCTAGTGTTTATCGAAAATTTTCAGGATGGGAGGAAGCATATCCCACCTGGACAAAGTCTCTGAATGGTGTTCCTGGGTCTTGGACAAACTGAAAGCCGAGCATGGTAACATCATGGATCTCTGCCTGTGGAAATTCAAGACCAGCAAGTATTACGTGACCATCACTGATGCCTCTGGACATAAACTTCATCAAACACTTGATTACAGGCACACCCCAGGCTGCCTGTGCTGTCCTGACTGTTGCTGTCAGTGTTGGTGAATTTGATGTGGCTGTCTCCAGCAATGGATGGACCTGTGAGCATGCCCGTCTGGTCCACACTCTGGATGTGAGACAACGAATTGTTGGGGTTAATGAAATGGAGTCCACCGAGCCACCTACAGCCAGAAGAGACATGAGGAAATTGTTAAGGAAGTCAGCACCTACAGGAAGAAAACTGGCTACAAATCTGACACAGCAGTATTGGTACTGATTTCTGGTTGGAAAGGTGATAATGTGCTGCTGCCAAGTGCTAGCATGCCTTGGCTCATAGGAAGGAAAGTCACCCATAGGATGGCAATGCCAGTGGAACCAAGCTGCCTGAAGCTCTGGATTGCATCCTGCCACCAAGTTGTCCAACTGACAAGTCCGTGCATCTGCCCCTCCAGGATGTCTATAGAATTGGGATTGGGACTGTCCCTGTTAGGTCGAGTGGAGACTGGTGTTCTAAAACCTGACATGGTGGTCACCTTTGCTCCAGCAATGTTACAACCAAAGAACAGACTGCTGAAATGCATCCTGATGCTTTGAGTAAAGCCCATCCGGGAGACACGTTGGCTTCAACATCAAGAAGGTGTCTGTCAAAGATGTTCATCATGGCAATGTGACGGATGACAGCAAAAATGACCCTCCAATTGAAGCAGCTGACTTCACAGCTCAAGTGATATCTTGAACCACCCAGGCCAAATCAGTGCTGGATATGTCCCCATCTTGGACTCTTATATAGCTCACAGTGACTGCAAGTTTGTCGAGCTGAAGGAGAAGATTGAGTGTCATCCTGGACGAAAGCTGGAAGATGGCCTGAAACTCTTGAAATCTGGTCATGCTGCCATTGTTGCTATGGTTCCTGGCAAGTCCATGTGTGCTGAGAGCATCTCTGACTATTCTCCTCTGGGTTGTTTTACTGTTTGTGACATAAGATAGACAGTTGCTGTGGGTGTCATCAAAGCAGTGGACAAGAAGGGTGCTAGAGCTTGCAAGGCCACCAAGTCTGCCCAGAAGGTAAAAGAATATTATCTGCAATACCTGCCACCCCAGTATTAATCTATGGTGGAAGAATGGTCTCAGAATTATTTGAATAAATTGGCCATTTAAGGTTAATAGTAAAAGACTGGTTAATTATAGCAATGCAGGAGCTCCCATCATGGCTCAGTGGTTAATGAATCTGACCAGCATCCATGAGGCTGCAGGTTTGATTCCTGGCCTTATTCAGTGGGAAGGATCTGGCATTGCTGTGAGCTATGGTGTAGGCCACAGATGATGTTTGGATCCTGTGCGGCTGTGGCATAGGCCAGCAGCTACTGCTCTGATTCTACCTCTAGTCTGGAAACCTCCATATGCCATGGGTGTGGCCCTAAAAAGCAAAAAAAAAAAAAAAAAAAAAAAATTATAGCAATACATCATAAAACCTTCATTTGGAAAGGAGAATGTTTTGTGGACCATTTGTTTTGTGCGCGGCAGTTTTAAGTTATTAGTTTTTAAAATCAGTACCCTTTAATTGAAAGTTCTCTTTAAGGAAATTATCCCCTGATTTGGGTTAAGGCATTGGAACTGCATTCATCTTAGAGACCACAATCAATGGAAAAAACAAGAAAATGAATACAAGTTTAACTTGGGATAAGGCCTTTCCAGATGCCCTGGTATGTATCAGTGGCTCCCCGAAGCAGGCTTAAATTAGGCCCCTTTGAATACTGTGTAGTAGGCATTCTAGGTGTCTGCCTGGATAGGAGAATCTATAAATGCTCTAAAAGTACTAGCAGTTAGCAATTATGTTAAAATTTGGGGCACTATACTAACCTCTATTTATAAGCTTGCCTTAAGCAGGTCTGCCTACCCCACTGAAGTAAATAGTAATTTCATTGTAGCTAGAGAAGGGTCAACCTATTTAATTCGTTCAAGAATTTGGCATATGTATTGAGAACTAGAACCCAAAACCCTAAGTTCAATTATAAATTAGACAACAAAGTTCTAAGGGGTTTCATCATGTTCAAATAGTTGTAAATAAAAAAGCAAATAGGATTTTGCTCCTGACTAAAGATTTTAAGGCATATTCATTGCCCCCATTCAGCAGGAAGTAGCCAGAGCATTCTTTGTTCCCTTCCTCACAGGACTGTGGAAAGGACATTGACAGTGGGGAATTGTGACAGGGAAGAAACTTTGCATTCTATTACAGGTTAATCACTAAAGAGATGTTGCCTATAAACTTAAATTACACATAATGGCCCATCTGTGGGAACCCTGCCTCCTGGGTAATGAGCGTTGAGGAGTTCCCACTGTGGCTCAGCAGTAACAGATCTGACTAGTATCCATGAGGACACAGGTTTTATCTCTGGCCTTGCTCAGTGGGTTAAAGATCCAGTGTGGCTGTGGCTGTGGCTGTGGCATAGGCCAGCAGCTACACTTCCAATTCGACCCCTAGCCTGGGAACTTTCATACGCATCAGGTGAGGCCCTAAAAAGACAAAACATGTAAAATAAAATAAATAAAATAAAATAAAATAAAATAAAATAAAATAAAATAATACAATACAATACAATACAATACAATAAAATAAAATAAAATAAAATAAAATAAAATAAAATAAATACCTTTGTTGAGCTCACAGGAAACATCCTGACCAGGCCCACCTGTGAATTACTACAGGAAGGAAGAAATTAACACATCCCCTCCAGAGGCTGACCAGAACAGGAAATGACTGACTTTACTCTCTACCCTTTAAGTATAAAAGAAGCCTGAATTCTGACTCAGGCAAACGGATCTTTTGGGACATTAGTCTACCATCTCCTTAAACTGCCAGTTTTCTGAATAAAGTCGCTATTCCTTGCCTCAACAAGTTGTCTCTCAATTTATTGGCCTGCTGCATGCCAAGCAATAGAGCTTGGACTCAGTAACACTATCTTTTAGACCTTTTGTATCTTCTGAAAGTCAGCCATTATTTGTATCTTTATACCCTTATTGTAATACATGCTTTTTTTCCTCTGGATGATTTTAAGGTTTTATCTTTCTATGGAATTTTCAGTAGTTTAATTGTGACATGTCTGAATATGTTTTTCTTTCTGTTTATTCTATGTGAGCTTATTCTAAAAGGGAGGGGGACATTCTAAACCTTTTAGTTTTTGCATGTAAGTAACTACTTATGGTAAAAAAAAAAAAAAAAAAAAAAAAAAAAAGAGCTCTGATGTGGGGAGCCAGACAATGCAGGGACTCAAAACAAGGACCTTGCCTGATGGCAAAAAAAAACCCCTGAAGGCAGGTTCCTAACCAAGGAAGGGAGCTCACCTGAACGGTACAAGCCGAAGGTGGGCTTCTGGTCAGGATGAAACTCACCTGAACGGTGCATGCTGTGCATGCTGAAGGTGGGCCTCTGGTCAGGATGAAAGCCTGCCTGCACGGTACAAGCCAGCCGAGGGCAGGCCTCAGGTTACACAGCTTTCATTTTGATGTTGATGGGGAAGAATTGGGGCTTTCCTGGGATAATAATTTCCATGTTTGCACCAGAGAACATGGATTGTTTCTCGGGTGACCTAGTCTTTCCTGTTGTTTTATTTGTTATTCAGTTTTCCTCAGTCTTTCCTGATTATTTACTTATTGTTCTTATTTTCCATTCCTATTTTCCTGTGGTGATTTGTGATTTAACAAAGTTACAACAATAATATAATAAGAATTTCATCCTGAAGGACTTTCCCCTATTTTAATCCAATTTAGTTAAAACATAGTGTTTATCTATTAACTAGTTATATTGTAAACTTTAGAGTTAGGATCTTAATGAGGTTCATAAAAGTTAGACATATATTATCCAAAAAACCTAGCTGTGAGTTTTGTCTTTGATTTTAAAAGCTTTTAAGTGATAGCTAGTTTAATTAAGTTGGTTTATATTTACTTACACTGTCTCCCTGCCACAACGCTTTGAAGATAAGCACCAGTCTACAAACAAGGTTTGTGAATGCCAAATTCTTGTGTCTATGGCCTCTTCAAAGTACTCACTAACTTTAATTAAGATAGAGATCTTAAAACATGATGTATAGCTGCTATACCATGTAATAGTTAACCAATGTACTTTTAACACTGTAATGTAATCTGTAGTGAAAAACTGTCTATATAATCAACCACTGTTGCCAATAAAGTTTGAGCAGTCCAGCGCCCTGAAAGAAGGGACAAAGAAGCTGTCTCTGATGCAAAAGCCGACGTCCGTCCATCTTCTTCGGGAAAAAGTGTACACTCCCTGGCCGCCGGAGCTGGCCTCCGGCAACACTCTGATTCTATACATTAAGCCTAAACAGTAGCTGTCTCTTGCTTTAGCTGCAGGTATTTGTGAAAGGGGGAGGAAGGAAATAAGCATTTCTTATAAAGATCCACCTGCTTCCTAGATCTTAGCTGGTTTCACAGCTCAGATTTTCTGAGTATGGGCAGGATCGTTAGGACCAGAGAGAGTCTCAGACTTATGGAAAAAGACCCTCAAGGGGCACTCTGCCAATGTCTCAATATTACAGAGCCATATATTTGAACATGGGGTGCAGAGGGAGTGACTCTACCTCACACTCTGCTGCCAGAGGTGCAGGTTGGTCCATGGGTTCTCTTAAGAACCTCAGTTCAGCAGTTTTGGGATCAAACAGATTAAAGTACACTTTTGAAGATACTGTACCCAGAAAATATATTTCATTTCCTAGAATCATCTGCTGCCTCTTGTTAGTGTCTGGGAATCTGCAGAGTCTGAATGAGAAGACGGCTTTGTAGATGAGGACAAAGGAGGATCACTGCTCTCAGACTCATTTCCTTCTCTTTCCCCACTGAAGTGGAATGAATCAAAATGCTACAGTTGGGTGTGGATAGAATGTCTGAGCTTACCTCTGTCTAGAATTATGCCAGGTGAGGAAAAAAAAAAAAAAAAAAAAAAAAGAAGAAGCTCTTCTCTTTGAGAAATCTGTATCCAGCACCTACTCTGTGAAGGGCAGTGTCCTAATTCTGTGAGAAGTTTTTGACTGGATAAAGATAGGCTTTTGTACTGAATTGATGACTCTGGAGAGATTAGGGAGCCTGCAACTGATAGATGAGTGACAGAAAATTTAACAGCCTCTGGGAAGGAAAAAACCAGAGTGACATTTATATAACAGCTTGTAGACATACTCTAGTAACATTCTAAGGTAATTAGATTTTTTTTTTTTGGATAAATGATGACCAGGGAAATTAATTGCCTTGATAAAGGTTTCAAAGAGATAATGTGGATTATAGTAATAGGACTGCAGTACAGATGAGATTAACTGTTAATTTAAGACCATAACAAATATAATTTAAAAAAATCTCAGCTATAATGTTCCTATATTATTTGGTGTTCCCTTCTAATTTTTTTTATCTTGATGTATGTGCTTTATGTAAATGTGGCCACAATATATATATATATATATATATATATAGTTAGAATTTTCCCACTGTCACTTTTCATCCTTTTCATGTTCATCTTAAGGCTCTCTCGTATGGCAACATATATATCCTAACTTCCATGTTAATGGGTTTTAGAGTAGTGAAATGATAGATCATTATTTATGTATGCTATCTTTAGAGAGAGACACTGAGACTGTGTTCAGCACTTTCCTGCAAGTCAATATTGTCCTGCTTTATAAAATTTTTCAGAGCATTTTTCTTCATCTGAATTTTTTTTTTTCTTTTTTTAGGGCTGCAGCTGCAGCATATGAAGGTTCCCAGGCTAGGAATCCAATCAGAGCTGCAGCTGGCTGCCTACAGCACAGCCACAGCAATGCCAGATGTGAGCCACTGTCTGCAACCTATACTGCAGCTCAGAGCAACGCCAAATCCTTAACCCACTGAGCGAGGCCACAGATCAAGCTGGCACCCTCATGGATACTAGTTGGGTTCATTGCACTGAGCCATGATGGGAACTCCTGAATTGTTTTTCTTTGGATGAATCCCAAGTACTGGGATGACTTTGTCAAAAGTTTCAAAGTGTTCTTTATAGGGCTTTGTGCATTATTAATACTAGCAACTCACCAAAATGGGTGTTCTCAGTTTTAGTCAACTGCATTTACTCTACTCCATGTTTGTGTTTTCAGTGTATATGTGCATGCATGTGCAGAAAGTTCTCCCAAATGTACTCTAGGAATCTGACATCAAATTCAATTTTTCTTCCTATTTTCATGTAATCTTTTTGTGAAACGCTCCTAGCCAATGTAAGGTTAATCTTTAAAAATGGTAAGCTTCTGCTGTCTTGATACCTCCAAGATAGATGGCATAGTTCCCTCTATTCTGGTCTGAGGCTTTTCTCAACCAAGTGCCTGGTACAAATTCCCATGCCCAGAATACCAATGACCTTCTAAAGTTACCTGTTGAATGAATGAATCTTTGTCCTTGGTAAGTAGAGTGACTAAACAGATGGTCATGTTAATACAAATATTTCATACATTCAGTTGCTAAACAGACATTTATTGAATCCATACTGTGTATCTGACAGTGTAATAAACATCGAGAATAATAATCTGAGGCCCTGCCCAGAGGACTGATAATCTAGAAGTTAAACTGTAAGTTACTGTAACACACTTTGTGATTGAAATATGTACATAATCTCAGGGGAGTGTGGAAAGAGAGAGTAATTTGTTCTTTTTGGATTGAGGGACTAGAAGGTGTCAGTAGTGAGAAAAATGAAATTTAAGTAAGACTTCGAAAAGGGAGAAAAAGCTGTATTTTTGAAGGTCTTCTGGATGTAGGGCATAAACGAAATAAAGAAAGGCCAGAGTTGATAAATCAGATACTGAGTTAAAGAAATATTCTGTGGTCTTGTGTGGAAGAGAAGGACAACAGAAGAAACTAAAGCTTTAAACTTGATAGTAAAAAATATTTATCTACAGAGCTTAAGTGAATTCTACCAGTCCCAGGACTGCCCACAGCAGCTGTATATATGTATATATAGCTGTGTATATGTATATACATGTATATATATGTATGTATGTATATGTATATATGTATATATATATGGGATATAAGTTAACTCTTTCTATGAGGCATGTTTCAGTTGTGTATTTTCCTTATTAGATTATGAATTCTTAGGCCACAGGGACTCTAACTATGATGGCTTACTCTAAGCTCACAGTTGCACAGCGTTCAGTGTCTGAGCATCAGTTAGGGTCCAAAGAGAGAAGCAGAAGTAGATTTGATACAGATACTTGACCTTAGGCAATTGCGTGTACTAGTTCAGCAGTTTCTGTAGTTTCTGTGAGGCTGTTTCTTCCCACCTGGTTCTGAAGACTGAAGTACACAGGGGAAGGTAGCTGGGAGAGGAAAGCAGGAGGGAGAAAGAACAAGCTATTTTTTTTTCTCACAGCAATACCGAATCCTTAATCCACTGACCAAGGCCGGGGATTGAACCCACGTCCTCATGGATACTAGTCAGATTCGTTTCTGTTGAGCCACACTGGGAAGTCCAAGGGAGAAAGACAAGCTGAAAAGCATGGCACAACCTGGGGCTCACAGGGCCAGAGAAACTTTCTTGGTCCTACTGACTCTGACCTTGGTAGAATGGGTGACCCACAGATATTGGATTCCTTTGTTAGGGAGCTAAACACCCATACCTGACCCAGGTGACAGACAAATTGAAGGCAGACCCAGGAGAGAGGCATACACCTGCCAGCCCAGCCTCTACCTTGTGTCGTGAGGTTAGCTGCAAAATGCCTGCTGCTTAATTCTGCCCCCCAGATCCTCTGTGGGAATCTCTCCATGGGCCACCCTAATTGGAAATGCACAGGACTGGGAAATGTAGTTCAGCCTAGCTGGGGTGACCCTTTTCCTCATGTGTCGAGAATATAATGAGTCCCCAATAAATATGTATTGAGTGGTTGAATACATGAATGACTGCATGGAAGATCAATACATCAACACTTAGGTTTCCAGGCTAACCACACAAGTCTCTTTAACTTATAATGGAGCTACTCCAAAGTATCATTAAATACAAAACAAGGCCAGACTTAGGTAAGGAGAGACTCTATCTGAAAAGACTGTTTATGGGGGGAGGATATTCCTGTAATAAGAAGAGGGCATTATTTCAACAGGGAGAACTCTCAGACCATAAGATCTGGAAACATCTGAAAGCTCAGGCAGAAAAGGGTTTTTCTTTAATGAGAAGTCAGCATGTTTATGGAAGATCTTTCTGGATACCAGTGTTGACTCAGGCTGAGGGTGAGTCCAGGTTCAGATCTCTGCATGGAGAGAACTTTAATATTTGGCCAAGCCCAGTAATCTTGGTTAAGACCTCAGAACATTTTGTTCAGATGGTACAGTTGAGGATAAAGGTCAAGATAACAATTTATAAGTGAATAGGAAAAGGGCTAGAAAGAATCCAGTGTGAGGAAGTGGGAAGAAAGAGTTGAGATCAACACCTCTCAGAGAATGTTTTATCCTAAATTCAGCTTATTGTGGTAGGTACTGTGAAGAAGGCGTCTGTGCTAACTTGACCTAGGCAGGGGAAGGAGAGAAACTTAACCAAGCTTTGTTTAAGAAGCATTTTGTTCTAATTTATCAGTGGAAGCTTCACAATTCAGCTCATCATCTTAAGGCAAAGATTGGGAATTTGAAGAGTTAGTATCTGGCCTTGTTCTAGGTAACAAGGGGGATGTTCTTACAAAACCAAAGAAAGACTTTGGAGAAGGACAGTTCCTTGCAGGAAGACATTTCAGGAACACAAGGGGAATAGAGGGGTTTCTTTAAACAGTGCTGTTGTCCAGGATAATAGGGTTTGGGTGAAGTTCAATATTGTCAGTCCATCAGAGAACTGCATCTATCAAAGTACATTTTGGCCCCCGTCTTTGGTCTGTCTTGAGAATTAGCTCTACAGATTTTCTTGCTTTATTGACTTGAAGGGGGTTGTCAAGGATTTTACTTACTCTAGCAATGATTTCTGAATATGGCTGCATAAGAAATCATTGGGAACAGTGTTGGAGAGAAGGTAGACCAGGTGGAAATCTCACCCACTGCTTTGGGAATATAAAAGTGTAGCCACTTTGGAAGAGCAGTTTGGCAGTTTCTTACAAAGTTTAAACACATGCTCATTAGATAACCATGAAGATGCACTTCCTCATATTTACACAATAGGAATAAAAGCATGTGTTGAAAGATTTGTACATGATTGCTCACAGCAGTTTTATTTGTAATCGCCAAAACTAGAAACAACTCAAATGTACTTCAACAGGTGACTATGTTGCAGAAACTGTAGAAACCATGGCAGAGGAAGGAGACAAACCACACTCGGAGATGTGGAAAAGCAAGGTTTATTCAGCACTGGTGCGGGCTCAGAGGAGTCACCTCCAGAGTCTGAGTACCAGGTCTTTGTTCTCAGCAAATTTTATAGAATACATGGTCTTGTTTTTCCCATGTAAGCAGCCCCAGACCTCCACCGTCCCCGAGCAGACAGTGTTCCTACCTAAAAAACTAAGCAAGGTTGAGGAAGCAAAACTGATTAGCAGGGCCACTGGTTTGGACATAGGGCACATAGTTGCTACATAATTACAAGAAGGATGGTATGAGGCCAGCATAGCTGAAAAGGCCTGCAGCTAGGGTTTGAATTTACTATGATCTTTGCTGTGTGATGACCCAAGAACTTATCCTTGTCCTCTTCGAAATCTTAGGTTCTATAACTCTGGAAGCTTTTCAAGAATTGTCAAAGTTAATGTTCAGGTCATGTGGACGGTTAAGGGCATAATGGGCTTGAGTCTATACCTCGTAATTCCTCATATGGATTCTTTTCTTCCCTCTCTTTCTGTTTATGGCCACGCCTCTGGCATATGGAACTGTTTGGGCTAGGGCTCAAATTGGAGCTGCAGCTATAGGTCTACACCACAGCCACAGCAAAGCCAGATCCAAGTGGCATCTGCAACCTATGCCATAGCTGACACTGCTAGATCCTTAACCCACTGAGTGGGGCCAGGGATGGAACCCGCATCCTCAAGGATACTATGTTGGGTTCTTAACCCGCTGAGGCACAATGGGAACTCCAGGATTCTTTCTAGGTCACCTCCTAAAGCCCCTTTATGTCTTGCAGAAGGCTTCACATTCAGTGCTCTGTACCCTAGGGGCTGCCTGCCCTCATCACCGCCCTTCTCTGGTCTTCAGCATCCCACAGTGGCCAAGGGCCCCCTGACACCAACATTCTAAGATTTCGGGATTCTAAGCTCGATCTTCATAAATAGCTTGCTGGCATGTACTTTGGGGCACTTGTCTCTTTTCTGTTTATGTATGTTTCTTACCTGTAAAATAGGGGCCGCAGCATGTCTCTCATGTTAACTGGAGAGTCAGTCACTGTGTTGCTGAGAAGAACTATGCATTTTACTGTGTGTGAGCACAAGTCTTAGGTACTTCTGATGGAATTGCTCTTATTATATTCATATCAGATTTTGAAGAAGGTTCGGTGAATAGTCCCACTTTATAAAGAAGAAATGGAGGCATAGGAACATTATACAGCCTCCTGAAGACAACTCAGTAGCCAGACGATGGGTCCAGGCCATCTGGATGCAGAATCTATACCTTGTGCTCTGATTGTCTGAAGATGATTTGGGGGCAAACAAATACATCACTCCACAGCATGTGTGGTTTATGGGCTGTTCTCTCCCCTTGTTTTCAATAGTAACCAAGAGATGTTTCAAGTCTCATCCATGGATGTTACCCACGCTGCCTTGGTGAATAAGTTCTGGCATTTTGGTGGCAACGAGAGGAGCCAGAGATTCATTGAGCGATGTATCCGCAACTTTCTCTCCATCTGCTTGCTGGGGCCTGAGGGCACCCCTATATCTTGGTCCCTGATGGACCAGACAGGAGATACGGATGGGGGCCACCCTGCCTGAGTACCGGGGCCAGGGTCTCATCACCCATTTGCTGTGTGTCCACATCCAGGCTCTGGATGAACGTGGCTTCCCCACATATATGCATACAGACAAAGCCAACAAAACCGTACAGAAAATCAGTCACAATCTGCATCACATCTCCTTTCCTTGTGGTTGGAACCAGTGGAACTGTGTGCCTCTATAAAGCAGCTCTGAAGCCGCGATTGTGTTGGAGGGGGGATGTCACATGGCCAAAGACATGCATGGGTGGCTAGAAAGAAAGAAAAAATTGTAATCAGCAGTAAAGCTGAATGTTCTGGGTGCACTTGAGAAGAATGTGTATTCTGTTGCTTTTGGATGGAATGTCTTACAAATACCTATTTTTTTCTTTTTATTACTCAATGAATTTATTATATTTGTAGTTGTACAATGATCATCACAATCCAGTTTTATAGGATTTCCATCCCACAACCCCAGCGCATCCTCCAACCCCCCAAACTGTCTCCTTTGCAGACCATAAGTTTTTCAAAGTCTGTGAGTCAGTATCTGCTCTGCAAAGAAGTTCATTCTGTCCTTTTTTCAGATTCCACATGTCAGTGAAAGCATTTGATGTTGATGTCTCATTGTATGGCTGACTTCACTAGGCATGATAATTTCAGGGTCCAACCATGTTGATGCAAATGCAGTTATTTCTTTCCTTTTAATGGCTGGGTAATATTCCATTGGGTATATATACCACATCTTCTTGATCCACTCCTCTGTTGATGGACATTTAGGTTGTTTCCATATCTTGCCTATTGCAAATAGTGCTGCAATGAACATCAGAGTACATGTGTCTTTGCAAGTCATGGCTTTCTCTGGATAGATGCCCAAGAGTGGGATTGCTGGATCAAATGGTAGTTCCATTTTTAGCTTTCTGAGGAATCTCCATATTGCGTTCCACAGTGGTTGCACCAATTTACATTCCCACCAGCAGTGTAATAGGGTTCCCTTTTGTCCACACTCTCTTCAGCATTTATTGTTTGTAGACTTTTTGATGATGGCCATTCTGGCTGGTGTAAGGTGGTACCTCATAGTGGTTGTGATTTGCATTTCTCTAGTAATGAGTGATGTTGAACAACTTTTCATGTTTTTTTTTTGTCCATGTGTATGTCTTCTTTGGAGAATCATCTGTTTAGATATCCTGCCCATTTTTGGATGGGGTCTTTTTTTTTTTTTTTTTTTTGTATTGAGCTGCAGAAGGTGTTTATAAATTTTGGAGATGAATCCCTTGTCGGTTGATTCATTTGCAAAGATTTTCTCCCATTCTGTGGGTTGTCTTTTCATTTTGTTTAGGGTTTCCTTTGCTGTGCAGAAACTTTTAAGATTGATTAGGTCCCATTTGTTTATTTTTATTTTCTGTCATGACTCTAAGAGGTGGATCTGAGACAATGTTGCTGTCGTTTATGTCAGAGAGTGTTTGGCCTATGTTTTCCTCTAACAGTTTTATGGTATCTGGTCTTACATACAGGTCTTTAATCCATTTTGAGTTTATTTTTGTGTATGGTGTTAGGAAAGGTTCTAATTTCCTTCTTTTACATGTGGCTGTCACTAGTTTTCCCAGCACCACTTATTGAAGGGGCTGTCTTTTCTCCATTATATATTCTTGCTTCCTTTGTCATAGATTAGTTGGCTGTCAGTGCATGGGTTTAATTCTGGGCTTTCTATCCTGTTCCACTGATCTATATTTCTGTCTTGGTGCCAGTACCATATAGTTTTGATGATTGTTGCTGTGTAGTATAGTCTGAAGACTGGGAGCCTGATTCCTCCAGCTTCCTTTTTCTTTCTCAGGATGTCTTTGACTATCCTGGGTCTTTTGTGCTTCCAAACAAATGTTAAAGTATTTTGCTCAAGTTCTGTGAAAAATGTCCTTGATAATTTGATAGGGATTGCATTGAATCTGTATGTTGCCTTAGGTAGTATAGACATTTTGATAATATTAACTCTTCCAATTCAAGAGCATGGTATATCTTTCCATCTATTTGCATCATCTTTGATTTCTTTCATCAGTGTCTTATAGATTTCAGAGTACAGTTCTTTTGTTTCTTTAGGTAGGTTTACTCCTAGGCATTTTATTCTTTTGGATGCAATGGTAAAAGTGATTACTTCCCTAATTTCTCTTTCTGATCTTTCATTGTTAGTGTATAGAAATGCCATTGATTTCTGTGTATTAATTTTGTATCCTGTGACTTTGACAAATTCATGGATGAGCTCTAACAATTTTCTGGTAGAGTCTTTAGGATTCTCTAGGTATAGTATCATGTCATCTGCAAATAGTGATCATTTTACTTCTTCCTCTCCAATTTGGATTCCTTTTATTTCTTTTCCTTCTCTGATTGCCATGGCTAGGACTTCCAAAACTATGTTGAACAGTAGTGGTGAGAGCAGATATCCTTGTCTTGTTTCTAATCTCAGGAGGAATTCTTTCAGCTTTTCACCATTGAGAATGATGTTTGCTGTGGGTTTGTCGTATACGGCCTTTATTATGTTGAGGTAGGTTCCCTCTATGCCCACTTTCTTTTTTTTACCATAATTATATCGTTTATTTATTTATTTTTTTATTATTTTCCCACTGTACAGCAAGGGGGTCAGGTCATCCTTAGATGTATACATTGCAGTTACAGTTTTTTCCCCCACCTATGCCCACTTTCTGAAGGGTTTTTATCAGAAATGGGTGTTGGATTTTTGTCAAAGGCTTTTTCTGCGTCTCTTGAGAGAATCATATGGATTTTATTCTTCAGTTTATTAAAGTGGTGTATTGCACGGATTGATTTGCAAATATTGAAGAATACTCTCATCCCTGGGATAAATTCCACTTGATTATGATGTACAATCCTTTAAATATATTCCTGGATGCAGTTTGCTAGTATTTTGGAATTTTGCATCGATGTTTATCAGTGAAATTGGCCTGGAGTTTTCTTTTTTTGTGGTACCTTTGTCTGGTTTTGGTATCAGTGTGATGGTGGCCTCATAGAATGAGTTTGGGAGTATTCCTTCCTCTGCAATTTTTTGGAATAGTTTCAGAAGGAGAGGTGTTAGCTCGTCTCTAAATGTTTCATAGAATTCACCTGTGAAGCCATCTGGGCCTGGTCTTTTGTTTGTTGGAAGTTTTTTAATCACAGTTTCAATTTAAGTTCTTGTGATTGGTCCATTCATCTTTTCTCTTTCATCTTGATTTAGTCTTGGAAGATTGCACTTTTCTAAGAATTTGTCCATTTCTTCTAGGTTTTCCACTTTATTGGTGTATAGTTGCATATAGCGGTCTCTTATGATCCTTTGTATTTCTGTGATGTCCGTTGTTACTTCTCCTTTTTCATTTCTAATTTTATTGATTTGAGTCTTCTCTCTTCTTTTCTTGATTAGTCTAGCTAATGGTTAGTCAATTTTGTTGATCTTTTCAAAGAACCAGCTTTTCATTTCATTGATCTTTTCTATGGTTTTCTTTGTTTCTGTTTCATTGATTTCTGCTCTGATCTTTATGATTTCTTTCCTTATGCTAACTTTAGGTCTTGTCTGTTCTTCTCTCTCTGGCTGCTTTAGATGTAACATTAGCTTGTTTATTTGAGCTTTTTCTTGTTTCCTGAGGTGGGCTTGTATTGCTATAAACGTTCCTCCTAGAACGGCTTTTGCTGCATCCCATAGGTTTTGGAGTGTCGTATCTTTGTTGTCATTTGCTCCTAGGTGTTTTTTAATTTCCTCTTTGATTTCTTCAGTGATCCATTGGTTGTTTGGTAGCATGTTGTTGAGTCTTCACGTGTTTGTGTTTTTTGCAATTTTTTTTCTTGTTGTTGATTTCCATTTGTATAGCATTGTGTTCAGAAAAGATGCTTGATATGATTTCAATTTTCTAAAATTTACTGGCGTTGGATTTGTAGCCCAGGATGTGATCAATCTTAGAGAATATTCCATGTGCACTTGAGAAGAATGTGTATTCTGTTGCTTTTGGATGGAATGTTCTATTAATATCTATTAAGTCCATCTGGTCTAGTGCTTCATTCAGGGCCTGTGTTTCCTTGTTGATTTTCTGTTTGGATGATCTCTCCATTGCTGTAAGTGGAGTGTTAAAGTCCCCCACTAGTATTGTATTATTGTTGATTTGTCTTTTTAAGGTTGTTAGCAGTTGCCTTATATATTGTGGTGAACCTATATTGGGTGCATAGATATATCTTCTTCTTGGATTAATTCTTTGGTCATTATGCACTGACCTTCTTTGTCCCTTAAAATATTTTTCATTTTAAAGTCTATTTTGTCTGATATGAGTGTTGCTGCTCCAGCTTTCTTTTGATCCCCATTTGCATGAAATATATTCTTCCAAGAATCTTGAATCTTTTGATGGACTGAATGTTAGAGCTGAAGGAGAAAGAGAACCAGGGGTCTGGCTCTGGGTGGGACACAAAAGGACTCTACTCTTGTGTTGTAGACAGACTTTGCAAGCTATGGACCCCTCAGGGGCCTAGGGGATCCACTAGGCTAATCGTGACAGACAAGTTTCAATGGGCTTGGAGAAAGTAATGGACAATTACAGTGACTTCAACCCCAGGAGATGAGAATAAGAATTAATATTCCAGGGAATTCCTATCGTGTCTCAGTGCTTAACAAACCCAAATAGTAACCATGAGGATGTGGGTTCCATCCCTGGCTCCACTCATTAGGTTAACGATCCAGCATTGCCCTGAGCTATGGT
Organism: Sus scrofa; assembly: GCF_054392235.1. Taxonomy (NCBI): domain Eukaryota; kingdom Metazoa; phylum Chordata; class Mammalia; order Artiodactyla; family Suidae; genus Sus; species Sus scrofa. The sequence continues at coordinate 12,469,114 of NC_139384.1, forward strand.
GTAAGTCACAGAAGCAGCTCAGATTGGGGTTGCTCTGGTTGTGGCATAGGCTGGTAGCTGTAGCTCCGATTAGACGCCTAGCCGGGAAACCTCAATATGCTGTGGGTGCAGCACTAAAAAGACAAAGAAAAAGAAGATTAATATTTTTGGAAGACAGAGGGAAATCTGTGTAAACTTGTGCTGTGCTGGTCCAAGGACTGAAGGAGCATGCAAGCTTTTCTGACTTTCTCTCTAGACACTAGCCACCCCCATCCATCCCTGCTCCTCTGATTAGAGTCAATCCTTCCCACCATAACAACAAAACTATGTGGTACAGTGGGTTCAGGATCCAGCATTGCTGCAGCTGTGGCACAGGTGGAAATCTCAGAGCAGGTGCAATTCCTGGCCCAGGAACTTCCACAGGCAGGGGTTGCAGCCAAAAGAAGGAGAAGGAGAAGGAGAAGAAACTATGGACTAACCTAGTAATCAAGGGTAAGAGCGATGAGGACAAGCACCCAGACAGTGTCAAACTTCCTTCCCTGGTCACTTCACATGGTGGAGTTGGGACTCAGACTGTCTTCTCTGTGCACACTTTGCCGAGGATGATAGAGCCAGTGTTAGTAGGCAGTACTGAGTACCTTGGAGGAGAGGCTCTGGGTTTAGATTCTATCTAAGTCAGCCACCCTGAACCTCAGTTTTCTTCTCCATGAAAATGAGACTAAGAGGTTTCACCTGGTGGCACAGTGCGTTAATGATCCAGCATAGTCACTGCAATGGTTGGGTCACTGCTATGGTGTGGGTTTGATCCCTGGATCCAGAACGTCCTCATGCCACAGGTGTGCCACACACACATCCAGGAGCCTGATGTGCCTGCCTTGAATCATTGTGGGGATTTTTTTTTTTTTTGGCAGCACCCTCAACCTGCAGAAGTGCCCTGACCAGGGAACAAAGCAGGGCCAGAGCAGTGACAATGCCACTCTTAACTTCTAGGCCATCAGGGAACTCTGGGGTGTCTATAGCCTCAGAATGAGCAGAGGAGAGGACACAGCTTATCCTAAGAAAAGGTGATTCCTAAGTGCTCTAGTCACTCTGTGCACATGGTTTTCTGTTCTGTCTATGTGTAAGGAGAGAGATCAGATTCCGCAGATCAGACCCGAGTCATACCTTTCCTACCTCCTTTCTCTTCTGGCAGGCACCTGAGAACAGGAACGGGAGGAGGAAGGTGTTGCCTATGCAGTGGGGCCCTCGTTCCAGTATCTGACCTGTGGGTTTCACACAGCTTGGGTTTTAGAATAATGGCAGGGCCCACAGGGCAAAGAGCGGCCTAGTGTTTGGGGAAGCAAAACTCACCCTGGCAGCCTCCCTACCTTGAAGACAGAAGCTATTCACTCTGCCGGAGACCCAGAGAGGAGAGGCTGGAGTTCATGAGAGCTAATACCCAACTCTTGCCCAGTGCAAGGTACACATTACAAACCTCAGCTTGGCAATTTCTGAATAAAGCATACCTCAGTGCACTCTGCCAGACCCTGCTGAACAGACTGCACCAGAGGGAAATTTCCGACTCGAGAGGTTGCTCCTCATCATTTGTTCCCGCCAAGCTTTGGTGTGAAGACTGCTTTCCAGGTGAGATCTCATGCCGAAAAATAAAAATAAAATAACCATTGCTTTGTGACAGCCTCTCCACTCACATGCCAAGTCGAAATGTTCACATTGTGTTATGCTCAGAATATGGTGACCAACATAGCTAAGGAATAGGAGGAACTTCCGCTGAAGAAGCGTATATCTGGCACCTGTTCTGTAAAAGGCACCTTGTTAGGTAGGTACGGCGAAAAATCCTTGTGGGTTTCTGATCTTAACTGATGAAGGAATAAGGAAAGATGTGGGCACTTTCTGGAGGCGAGCGGGTGAATGGAGCCCTTCATATGTGAGGACACGGTAAACATTCCCATATTTAACCTTTCTGGTTACAATTTAAAGTAGGCAGCTTTCGTTGCCTCCGTGACGGATAAGAAGGTTGTAATACTTAAGGTCAGAGAGGAAATGAGTAGATGAAAAAGGACACGAATACAGACCAGATTTATTGGGGGTTTTTGTTTGTTTGTTTGTTTGTTTGTTGCTTTTTGGCTGCACCAGCGGCATAGGAAAGTTCCCAGACCAGGGATCAAACCCGTGTCACAGCAGCAAACCAAGCCACTGCAGTGACAACACCAGTTCCTTAACCCTCTGAGGCACAAGAGAACTCCAGACCAGATTTATTGTTTATTTAAAGTGTATAATAAACATATTTACTCTCAACAGTTCACCCATACGGCTACCACCACAATCTATGTGTTTGTGTTCTCTTTCTCTCTCTCGCTCACTTTTTTTTTTTTTTTTTTTTTTTTGTGGTCTTTTTAGGACCACATCGGCAGCATATGGAAGTTCCCAGGCTAGGGCTTGAATTGCAGCTGTAGCTGCCAGCCTGGGCCACAGCCACAGCAACTTGGGATCCAAGTCTCATCTGCTCACAGGAATGCGAAATCCTTAACCCATGGAGTGAGGTCAGGGATCAAACCTGAGCCCTCATGGATACTGGTCGGTTTCATTACTGCTGATCCACAGTGGGAACTCCCTGTCTGTGTTCTCTTTTACATTTCTGCTTACAGAGTTTCCTTGTAGCTCAGCAGGTTAAGGATCTGGCATTGTCACCGCTGTGGTTTGGGTCACTGCTATGGCCTGGGTTCTATCTCTGGGCCAGGAATTTTCATATGTTGAAGGTGGGCCCAAAAACATTTTATGGTTTTATATATATATGGTATATGCCCTGTTTTGTGTCCTATGTGATCTCATTCTATTTTAACACTTTCCCATGTGTCCACACGTCTAGGAATTACGTCAATGTCATGGAGTTGCATCATATATTACATTTCTTTTCCCTGTTTCTAGACACTGGGATTTTGTTCAGCCCATACTTACTTATGCCTTATCAAATTCTGCTGAGCGTTATTCTTTTGACTCGTGTTCTTTGGATTAATTTCTCTTTCTGGGAATGACTAGGTCAAAGGTTCTGCATTTCCCTCCCAAGGACACCACCTGTTGCCCAATTCTGGCAGCTCACAGAATGTCCAGTGTCCTAGGAACATCAGGCTCCGTGGCTTTCAATCTACCTTATGTCTGAGGCACCATGCTGGCTTGTTGGTTTGTGGGCGCATCCTTGGAGGGTGGTTTCAAAACCTGTACTTTTCAGGAAATGTGGTAACATGACACCCCACCAATTGGATATGCATCTCTACATTGCATCTGAAACTTAGGTAACTTCCCCGTGAGTGGCCTCTAGATAAAAGGTAAGATTGGCCTTCAGGAATTCTACACTTTGTACAGTCTGAAGACCCTCCAACACACGGCAAGGGTATCTCTACCTTGGTCTGGACTTTTATTCCTGACACAACTTAGCACAAAGCAACTGAAAGTCTTTCCCAAGGCCAGCATATATTTATGCACTTGATAAGATTATCTCTCTATCTATCTATCTAGCTAGCTAGCTAGCTAGCTACCTACTATCTATCTATCTATCTATCTGTCTGTCTATCTATCTATCTATCTATCTATCTATCTATCTATCTGTCTACCTATCTATCTACCTATCTATCTGTCTATCTATGCGATCTATGCCTCTGAAAGTGGGAGTGTCTAGACAAGACAGGTAAATCCAAGCTTCTCCTACATTCAATCACTCACTACCCATTTATCGAAGGCATCCTATGTGCCAGATACTGTGATAAGCATCATAGAAAAGATAATAAATAAGATCGGTTGCCTTCCTTAGAGAAGCAATGGTCTAGGAAAATAAACTCTAACTCAATATAACAAGTTCTGTAACGCCGATAGGCATAAACACTTTTATGAGAGCAGAGAAGGACTAATTATTCGGTCTGAAGTAGGCCACCATAGAGGGAGCCACTGGGGCTGACAGGCCCTTCGGCTAGACTTGGAAGGATGAGTGGAAGCTGAGCTCAGCAGTGAGGACTCAGGGAATGGCAGATGGGGAGTAAAAGGCAGGAAGGACCGAGGTGCTACAGCAGACACCATGTTGAAGAACTGGCCTGTGGTCTTTGTGGTCAGGAGTAGCCTCAGAAAAGCGTACGGAGAGAGACCAGAGGCAGATGGTCAAGAAGGCCCCGTGTACATCTCCTTAAGTAAATCTCAAGGAGATCAGCAGCTGTGGGTCAGGTGAGTCAGAGCCTTTGTGGTCTGGCCGAGTCTGTCCTCCTTCTCCATTCTGAAGGAGACACAAGGGGCTATTAAGCACCTGCTGTTCTTGGAGTTCCCGTGGTGGCTCAGTGGCGAGGAACCTGACTAGTATCCATGAGGACATGGGTTGGATCCCTGGCCTTGCTCAGTGGGTTAAGGAGAAGGCATTGCCGTGAGCTGTGCCATAGGTTGCAGATGCGGTTTGGGTCTGGCAAAGCTGTGGTTGTAGTGTGGGCCGGAGGCTACAGCTCCAATTCGACCCCTAGCCTGGGAACTTCCATGTGCTGCAGGTGAAGCTCTCTTTAAAAAAAAAAAAAAATAGCATCTGCTCTTCTCTTCCAGTGATTGACAAGGTTCTGGGAAGGAAACAGGGGGACACCCACAGGGAAAACTTGAGACATTCACCAGTCCACACATTGCACAACATGTTAAAGCACCAGGATCCAAAAATCTAGGGAGTGAAGTCTTTGTACGCTTGACATGTTTTTCCATAGAAAGAAACTAATAATGGCTGCATTTCTGCAAATCTAAATCTTTTACAACCATCCTGAAGAGCCAGTAGTCCTGAGCAGTTAAGCTGAAAAGGAAGAATCCCTGAGTCCTGGGAAGTCAAAGCAAACAGAGAGCAGAGTCGGAACTGATGCCCTAGGGCTGAACACCTAATTTTGGCAAAGACTTGTAGCCAAAGATCCTTGGAACACGCCTGTAATCCACCAAAGTCGGGTTTACTGTCTCTTGCAATGAGAGAGACAGCACACCGCCAGGGAAATGCAGCGCCTCTCAGTAAGAGTGTGTTGGGAGGGACCTGCCTGGTAGGCGATTTGGGGGAGGGTTCAAGGACACCAGGGTTTGGTCTGGCTTGGATACTGCCAGGAAGCCTTACACTTCTGTTTAATCCTTTCATCTATGGAGCGGAAGGAGAAGAGTAGAGGCAAAGATAGAGCAGCTGCTTGTTAACTGGAGAGAGGAGTATTTGGCCAGATTTGCATAAGAGACAGTCTCCTTGTTTTTGTCTGTGTTCAAGCATGATTGTGACCTTGCATGATGTTGCTGTTCTGTGACAGGGCTATGTTTTAGGGGCTGATGTTTTTTCTTTCTTTGTCAAATTCAAGAAACACTTCTAAAGTGGAATGAGGACCTATTTTAGGTCGATGACCTGGGGAGCTGAAAGTAGCAGAGAGGCAAATAAGTACAGATGACAGGGACTTGCTTCCAACATGTACATTTTTCTACCAAGAAGTCCCCCTGACTGTTTAAAACTTCAAAATGATTTGTTGAAAAGACTCTCCCATTTCCATGTGCTTGTCTAGGCATCTTTGTTGAAAATCAGTTGACCGCAAATGCCCACCTACTTCTGGGCTCTCTATTGTATTTCATCGATTTATTTGTCTGTCCTTTATGCCGAGCCCATGATCACTCTATCTTTCCAGCCAGCCTTGAAATCATGTAGATTTTAGAATCAGCTTGACTTTCTACAAATGAAACTTGGGGTGTTTTATTACTAGCTTGAATCTATAGATCAGTTTTGGGGAAAGATGGTGACATATTAGCAAGGATGTGTCTTCCACTTTTTTTTTCTCTCCATGCTTCATTACAGATGGTTTTGATGGCTGTGTCTAGCTTCCTTCCTTTTGCCATGTCTTACATACTGTTAAGCACATCCAGTGTATTTTTCGCAGATGTATTTTTTCTTTTCTACAACCTCGATGTGCATTTTCTTTATATCTTCCATATTTCTCCTCATTATGCTCATGTGTTCCTCCATCTTCTTACATATGAGGTGGAAGTTAAGAACTATTTAAGATCCTTGTCTACAGGTTCCAACATCTCCGCAATTACCTACTTTTATTTTTATTAAAAAATATATATTTTTTTGGGTGTACTTGCAGGTTGCTGAAGTTCCCAGGCCAGGGATCGAAACTGCCCTACAACAGTGACCTGAGCCACAGCAGTGACAATACTTCACCTTAAAAAACTGAGCAACTAGGACCCTCCCTTTTTCTTTTTTAGATAAGGATAAACCTTATTCGCAAGGATTACTGCACTAGGGGGAGAGGTGCTGTTGCCATAAGAAAAATATTCCACAATAGTTGTGCAAATGTCTCTCCTGGGTCTCATTTTACTGATGTGTGTTTTTCTATTTTCTTGGGGTTTTATGTGGTTAGCATTTTTATTGACAAGTAGACCATTTGAATTATTTACTCTTTGTTGATGGATTTTTGTTATACTTACATATGGTATTGTCTTTTGTTCTGGTGCAGGGCTAAGTTACTGGAATCGATTGGATTATTTCAAGACTTGCTTGTTGCAAGTGTTAGGGTGGCTCTAGAACAGACAAGGCTGAATTTCACCCCCTGCTATGCCTGAGCATCTTACCCAAAGCCCAGTTATGAGGTCCTTCCATTCCAGCTCATGAGAACACAAATTATTCTCAGTCTTGTATGAGCAACAGCAATTTCCCTACCTACTCCTTTCCAGTGATTCTTTCAATAGGCAAAAGGCTGAGGTGGTTTCCCCTTAGAGAGATCAATCTGAACCAAAGAATTTAGGAGATTGCTCTTCCCCAAGAATTCTCCGGTTCTCCCTGTGCCTCTCTCTCTGAACCTCCACCCTGGTCTCCCCAAACTCCAGTCTCTTTATGCACAAGTTAGTGAGCTCCCATGATCTGGTCAATTTTCATTTCCCTGAGCTGCAGCCTTCAAACAATAAGTTGATTCCATCTCAAGTGCCACATTTCCCATTTCTCTGTTCTCAGGGATCATATGACTCTGCTGCCTGATGGCCAACATGGGAAAACTGTTGTTTCATTTACTTTGGTTCGTTTTGTCATTGTTGTAAGTGGGAAGGCAAATAATCTAGATCCTATTACTATACCTTGGCCTGAAACAGAAGTATCTTTGCTGCTCTAAAACACAAAGTTTACCAGTCCTGGAGTGTAGGTAGCATCTTCGGCATGGCCGGGTTTTTATTTTCTTTCTTTTCTTTTCTTTCTTTTTAGGGCGGCACTAATGGCATATGGAAGTTCCTGGGCTAGGGGACAAATCAGAGCTGCATTTGCAGGCCTTTGCTCCAGCCATAGCAATGCAGGATCTGAGCCACATCTGCAAACTACACCATAGCTTGCAGCAACACCAGATCCTTAACTCACTGAGCGAGGCTGGGATCGAACCCTCATCCTCACACAGACAACAGCAGGTCCTTCACCCACTGTGCCACAACAGGAACTCCTATGCATGGCAGGCTTTAACACAGTATCTTCTCAAAACACCTCTTTGGAGTCGTCATTACAAAGTAACTTTGTCCTCCTTCCAAATCACAGTTCCAAATACTTCTCTTCTTTTTTCAAGTCGATAGGATTTTATGGGCTATTTTGGCAATCCCAATTTGATGCAGTGAGTCAAATATGTACAAATGCTATTTTCACACCACCTAACAATTAGACAATATGTACTATAGATCCAAAGGTGAGTCTTAGGGATGGGGTAGAAGGTGAGGCTCCGTGATAAGGTGAGAGTAGCAGCTTGAAATATGACTTGGCACTTAAACAGATAAGCAAGAGTTAACTGTTTGTGGTTTAAACCATGTCAAAGTGCCCTATATGCAAAAGATGGCATCAAAATATCATGCAATAGGAGTTCCTGCTGTAGCTCAGCAGAAATGAGCCCAACTAGTATCCATGATGACATGGGTGCAATCCCTGGCCCTGCTCGGTGGGTTAAGGATCTGGCGATACAATTAGCTGCAGTGTAGGTCGCAGACATGGCTTGGATCTGGCATTGCTGTGGCTGTGGCATAGACTGCTGCCTGCATCTCTGATTCGACCCCTAGCCTGGGAACGTCCATGATGCCTTGCATGCAGCCCTAAAAGGACAAAAGTGGAAAAAACATAACCATGCAATATATAGCACTTTAACCCAAGTGGGGAGAAGGAGGAGGGAGAAAAGAGGATGGGGAGGAAGTGGAGGGTGAGGAAGAGGAAGGGTGGCAGGACTAAAATAATATCTGTCAATGCTTACTATATGGCAGATCCTTTTCTAAGCAGTAATGTCCTCTTTTAATGTATTAGCTCATTTAATCTTCACAAAAATTCTCTGAGTCGGATGGTAACATTACCCTGTCTACTTTGAGGAAATCAAGGCACAGAGAGGCTAGGTCACTTTCCCAGGTTTACACAGCTTATTCCTTGTACAGTCAGAAGTCCTGATGGAGCTTCAGAAAGCAAGCCCTGCGTTTTCTGCTTTTCTCATCCTCCTTTGGGATGGGGGAGGACTTTAGGGATGATAATACCACAAAGGAGACACTCAAGAGGGCTCTGGCATTTAGCATAGAATTTGAAATTAGCAGAGAACTTACTACTCTTGTTTCTGAATCTCCTCTGGCTCTTCTCATTTCTGGCTATTATTTGGTTGTCTCTCTAGGCTAAGACATCTCCCACGATGTTCCTATTGCAAGGTGCCCAGATGCTGCAGATGCTGGAGAATTCCTTGAGGAAGAGCCTTCCTACATCCTTGAAGGTGACAATGAAAACTTCTGAGAACCAAGAGGAAGAGGGACCAATATTGTTGAGCACTTATTCTGTGCCAGGCATCATTGCATGTTTTCTCTCACTTACTTTGCATAAGCTCTCTACAAAGATACTCGCTGTTATGACCATGTCACCAACGAGAGGGTGGATGCTGAGGGAAGTGATTTGCCTAACACCCCATAAATAGTGAGTTGCAATACTGTGGTGTGAAGATAGGAATGCCTGAGACCTCACACTGGTTTGGGCTGCAAGGTGATTCAAAAAGTATTCCCTGCCCCCTTTCCCAGAAACATTCCATAACAGCACTGGCAATTTGCCCCAGAGGTCTCCTGCAAAGTTAGCTACAACTACATGTTCGTTTTTAATCTGTTTTCCCTAAAAGAACATTTGCCAGGTGAGAGGTTGACCATCACAGGCTGTCTTTGAAATTAGAAATAACTCAATTTCTATTTGACTTAAATGTTCCAATTGCTCTGCACTTACTGCATATCAGGCTATTTTGCGGCTGACTCTGTACTCTTTCTGTTAACCTGGTACAAATGATCAGAAATCTCAGGATCAAGAAAGACATACACACAGGAGTTCCTGTTGTGGCTCAGTGGGTTAAGAATCTGACTAGTATCCTGAGGATTAGGGTTTGAGCCACAGCCTCTCTCAGTGGGTTAAGGATCTGGTGTTGCCATGAGCTGTAGTCTAGCTTGTATCTGGTGTTGCTGTGGTTGTGGTATAGGCTCGCAGCTACAGCTCTGATTTGACCCCTAGCTTGGGAACTTCCACATGCTGCAGTGGGGCTGTAAAAAAGACAAAAAAAAAAAAAAAAAGACATACACATAAATGCCCACATCCAGAACTGTTCAAGAGTAACACTGATGACAGAATCAAGTTTTTGATTGTGTTTTTCTTTAGCAACCAAAGAGATGGGATCCATCCCAGTGGAATTTAGGTATGACTCCGTGTGTGTGTGTGTGTGTGTGTGTGTGCAAGTGCGTGTAGAACAATTGTTTCTCTCTGAAACTTATTTTAGATAGACACAGAAACTAGGTTTCTACTGATTTACAAGACATTCCTATAAGATGCAAACATTCTAGGTAAGATCATCGCTTTCTCCTCCCTCACTCCCTAGTAGATTTGTTACTCTCTTCTTTCAGCATAAAGGAGAAAGATGTTAGTGTTAGGGTATTGATAGACATATGGCTTCCTTTTCATGTGTTAGAAATAGACTAATGAAACAACCTGCCCTGTTCTTTAACTACTGCCCCCCAGTAACCTCATATCAACTACTATAAAACTGTCAAGTCACTCACTTTGGTAGATCCCACTGACAGTCATCTCTGTTACCTAACATTGGTGAACTGTCTTCGCTTGCTAGTCCTTAAGATCCAGGCAACCGCTCGGAGAAACGGTCATTTTTCTTGGAGGTTACGTCAGGGATACCCTCTATGAACACTTGCCTAAGATGTATTTATGGTGAGCAGCTGTTTTTGAAAATTCGTCAGGCTTGAAGTTTTTCTTCCATGATCCGTTGTGTCGGATTTTGTGATTTAAACTTCTCTTAACTCCTTGTCTTAAATAGACCCCAAACACTTTGGGAAAACTCTCGGAGGTTCCCAAGTGTTCTTTCTTGGAGTATCTCTGTAGTAGTAAGATAAGTGGCCCTCTTGGCTCCTCAGCTCTTATGGAGAAATAACATCGGTGGTATACTAAAGATGTACAGTTTACCTAGGTTGGTAGCTAGAATAGTTGTTTGCCACTTACTTTTTTAAAATAAGATTTTTAGTCTTTCTATTATAGTTGATTGGCAGTGTTCCGTCAAGTTTGGCTGTACAGCAAAGTGACCCAGTCAAACATATACACATTCTTTTCCTTGCGTAATCCTCAAGCATGTTCCATCACAAATGACTAGATTAGTTCCCTGTGCTACACAGCAGGATCTCATTGCTTATCCACTCCAAATGCAATAGTTGCATCACGACTCCAAACTCCCAGTCCATCCCACTCCCTCCCCTTCAGGCTTGGCTCCAGGTCCATGAGTTTGCTTCTTTTCTGTGGATAGGATCATTTGTGCTGTTCATTAGATTCCAGATATAAATGATATCATATGGTATTTGCCCATCTCTTTCTGACTGACTTAGTGTGAGAGTCTCTGGTCCCATGCATGTTCATGCAAATGGCATTGGTTTGCCAGTTACTTTTCTTTTTTAAAATACTCAATGAATTTACTGCACATATAGATGTATAATGATCATCACAACCCAATTTTATAGCATTTCCATCCCAAACCCCAAGCTCATCCCCCCACCCCCCAACCTGTCTCCTCTGGAAACTCTAAGTTTTCCAAAGTCTGTGAGTCAGCATCTGCTCTGCAAAGAAGTTCATTGTGTTCTTTTTTTAAGATTCCACATGTAGATGATAGCATATACTGTTGGTGTCTCACCCTCTGGCTAACTTCACTCAGAATGATAATTTCTAAGTCCATCCATGTTGCTACAAATGCTGTTATTTCTTTCCTCTGAATGGCTGAGTAATACTCCCTTGGGTACATGCACCACAGCTTCCTTGTCCATTCCTCTGTCGATGAACACTTAGGTTATTTCCATGTCTTGACTACTGCAAACAGTGCTGCAAAGAACACTGGAGCACATGTGTCTTTTTGAGTCATGGTTATCTCTGGATAGATGCCCAGGAGTGGGATTGCTGGATCAAATGGTAATTCTATGTTTAGCTTTCTGTGGAATCTCCGCACTATTTTCCACAGTGGTTGCACCAGTTTACAATCCCACCAACAGTGCAATAGGGTTTTTTTTTCTCCACACTCTCTCCAGCACTTACTGTTTGTAGACTTTTGGATGATGGCCATTCTGGCTGGTGTAAGGTGGTACCTCATAGTGGCTGTGATTTGCATTTCTCTGCTAATGAGTAAAGTTGCACATGTTTTCACGTGTTTTTTGGCCATCTGTATGTCTTCTCTGGAGAATTGTCTGTTTAGATTTCCTGCCCATTTTTTGATGGAGTTGTTTTTTGTTTTTTGGTTTTTGGTACTCAGTGGTAGGAGGTATTTATAAACTTTGGAGATTAATCCCTTGTCAGTTGACTCATTTGCAAAGATTTTCTCCCATTCTGTGGGTTGTCTTTTTGTTTTGCTTAGGGTTTCCTTTGCTGTGCAGAAACTTTTAATCCTAATTAAGTCCCATTTGTTTATTCATGTTGTCACTGTCGTTACTCTAAGAGGTGGATCTGAGAAGATGTTGCTGTCATTTATGTCGGAGAGTGTTTGGCCTATGTTTTCCTCTAACAGTTTTAGAGTATCTGGTCTTGTATATAGGTCTTGAATCCATTTTAAGTTTATTTTTGTCCAAATTGTTATCCACATTCCACCAAAGGGCACCCCCACTTCACAAAGACAGTTCCACCTCTATCCCTAATAAGTACAGAATTATGTGCAAGATTTCAGGAATAGAAAGGCATTCTGGTGCTTCTAGAAAGTTGGAAAAGAGGAGTCCCAGCAGCTCCGAGGTGGCAAGAGAAGCAATTTCCAGCCACTCAGCTCTGCAAAGGCTCTTACCGCACTGCCCCCATCACCCCAGGACTCCCCACCACAAGCTCTCTGCCAGTTACGTTTAATGGAGGTGTGACCTAGAACTCAATAACGTGCTTTGGGTCTCAGTTGAGAAATCATCCAGTGGTTCTTCTAAGTGTTGGATCCAAAATACATTTTATTGTGTGTGTCAACTCTAATTGATTCCATTTAGATAGCTGCCTGACTCCCTGTGTTCTGAGTTCAGCAGAGGTGGAAAAAAAAAAAAAAAGAGTTTTATGTACTAAGGCCAGGGGGTTCCCGCTGTGGCACAGTGTAGTTAAGAATCCAACTGCAGCGGCTAGGCTTGCTGGGGAGGTGCGGGTTCACTCCCCAGCCAGCAGGGAGTTAAAGGATATGACGTTGCTGCAGCTGTGGCTCAGATTCAATCCCTGGCCCAGGAACGTCCATAGAATGTGAGTGAAGCCATTACATAAATAAATCAATAAATGCCAGGGGAATAAGGACGAGTAACAGTTGCACATAGTTTCAGATCTCATAATGTATAGCATATTAGTTAGTGTAAAACAATTTTGCAGAACTCCAAATGCAAATGTGTAAAAAGAAAATGTCTCTGCTTTGCAAAACTATACTGAATTTCCATATCAAGCCTCCATTCATGACTGAGAGTGGAATAAATTGGGATAAACTCAGCCGACTTAGGGAAATGTTTTCCCCCTCTTTATCTGCGTGATCTAACACCAGTAGTTCCCGTGGGGAGGAGGGTAGTCAGAGGGAAGGAAAGATGTTGGTACAGTCTTTGGTCATCATTTGTCCATGGCAAAAATCATTAAACTGTGTATCTTCTTTCTTTTGACTTTTGACCTTTGGTCATTGGCAAGTGTCCATGCTGGTATCTGCAGAGGCCTCTTGTTGACCATAGTCACGAGGCCCACGCTGGTATCCACTGCTGCACTCCTCAGCCCCCAAGCCACCAGGCCACTGAAGGTCCATAGGCTGTTTCATTCCTCCTTTCCCCCTTCCTCTCTCTCTTTCAACATGGTGGGATGGGAGATCCAACACTGGACTGAGGCTATGGGACCCCACACCCCTTTCTCTTGATCACTATGCTGTAGCCTCTGCTTATTGGTGGGGGGAAATTACCTTTCCAGGAGGTAATATGGACATATATGTTAAAGAGTTTCAAACATGTCCCTAACCTTGGAGCCAGCAATCAGCCTTACGGATAAACGAAGAAAATATCAGGTGCCCAGGCTAAGACTTCTCTGCAAGCAGGCTCTGTGAAAAATGGCTGGTTCAAGTGAAAATTTGTAAACCACTGAGATGACCGTCAACAGGCAAATGAATACATGAACTGTGGCATATGCATATAATAGGGAATCCTATGGAGCCATTAGAACATAATCGAAAAAGTTTGTGTTTATGAACATAGAAATAAGCCCACAATGCACTCAGTGGGGAAAACCACCATAGATCCAATTGATTTACATTTGTAACATTGCGTATCTCTGTATAGTCTACAGAAGCAAGTCTGGGAAAAGATAACATTAAATCCTACAGTCAAGAGTGGTGTTCTTCAGATCATTCACTTTATTTGCACAAAGATTTTACTGTACTAGATGTATGGTTTACATTAGATGGGAAGACAAATCTCTCACTTGAGGTGAAAACAAGGTAGCATCTGGAGATTTTTGATGTAGAGGCCTATTTTTCCCTTTTCCACCATAAAATTTCATGAAATCATAGAAACAAACCTTGTCCTGATCAATGTCCGTTGTCATACTTCTTCTTCTTTTTTTTTTTTTTCGTTAAGGCAGCACCTGCAGCATATGGAAGCGCCCAGGCTAGGGATCTGATCAGAGCTGTAGCCGCTGGCCTACGCCACAAGCACAGCAACACAGGATCCGAGCCACCTCTGTGACCTACACCACAGCTCACGGCAATGCCAGATTCTTAATCCACTGAGCAAGGCCAGGGATGGAACCTGAATCCTCATGGATGCTAGTCAAATTCGTTTCCACTGAGCCATGACAGGAACTCCTGCCATTCCTTCGTAATAACCCAATCCTCTCCTTTCTCGGGAAACTGCAGGTTTATGGCACCGTCTTCCACATGAACCAGGGAAACCCCTTCAAGCTAAAGGCCTTGGTGGACAAGTGGCCTGATTTTAATACAGTGGTTATTCGCCCTCAGGAGCAGGTAAGATGCCAGATGTAGAACACATATGTGCCCATGTTCATATTTGCTGGGTGCCTACCATGCGTCAGGCAATGTGATAGACCCTGGGAATACAGAAATGAGTCACAGTGATGGTAGATAAGTCCCTGTCCTCAAGAGCCTCCCAGCCTGGAAGAGAATGCAAACAAGCAAATAAATCACAACTCAGTGTAAAGTGTTCAGGAGAGTGTACAACATACAGATGCAGCACAGGCAAGAGCTCGTTAAACTGTGGAGGATGGAGTGGAGGGAGTTCCCTCTGTGGCTCAGCAGTAACAAACCTGGCTAGTACCCACTGAGATGGGTCCAGTCTTGGCCTTGCTCCCTGGGTTAAGGATGAAGCGTTGCCATGAGCTGAGGCATAGGACGCAGCTGTAGCTTGGATCCTGCCTTGCTGTGGCTGTGGCTTAGGCTGGCAGCTTCAGCACTGATGCAACCCCTAACCTGGGAACTTCCATATACCATGGGTGTGGCCCAAAAAACCAAAACCAAAACAACCAAAAAACTCTGGTGGTTGGAGATGGAAGTTACAGGATCAGATTAAAGATAACTTTCTTCCCCCCCCCCCCATGCCGGGCTGTACAGCATGGGGATCAAGTTATTCTTAATGTATACATTTTTCCCCCACCCTTTGTTCTGTTGCAATGTGAGTATCTAGACATAGTTCTCAATGCTACTTACTCAGCAGGATCTCCTTGTAAATCTATTCTAAGTTGTATCTGATAACCCCAAGCTCCTGACCCCTCCCACTCCCTCCCTCTCCCCCCAGGCAGCCACAAGTCTATTCTCCAAGTCCATGATTTTCTTTTCTGTGGAGATGTTCATTTGTGCTGGCTATTAGATTCCAGTTATAAGGGATATCATATGGTGTTTGTCTTTGTCCTTCTGACTCATTTCACTCAGGATGAGAGTCTCTAGTTCCATCCATGTTGCTGCAAATGGCATTATGTCATTCTTTTTTATGGCTGAGTAGTATTCCATTGTGAATATATACCACTTCTTCCCAAGCCAATCATCTGTTGATGGACATTTGGGTTGTTTCCATGTCCTGGCTATTGTGAATAGTGCTGCAATGAACATGCGGGTGCATGTGTCCTAAAGATAACTTTCTTGATGGATGTTTCATCCAAACTGGATTTTATATGTAAATATATTTTTGTTTGGCCGAGAAGGCGAGGACATTCTAACCAGAGAAAGTAGCAAGGAACAATATAGAGAGGTATGAAATAGGATGCATAGGATGATCATAAAAAAACAAATGCATAATATTTGAATTGTCATAGGCTCTCTAAGGAAAAAAATTAAAAATAGTGAAACTAGATAGTTAATTCCTTTCAAAAACAAAAAATCCTCAGCTTGTTTGAAAACATCCAGTAAAATTACAAATTTCTAAAAACACATCTTGCCTACAAATTGATAAAATATTTAAACACCATGAAATTAAGTGATGTATAAAAGGAAGAAATTTATATTAATAATAGAACTGAACTGGAATAAAATTGTTTGATCTTTTATCTTAAGTGGGATCTTCACAGAACAAAACGGGGTAGTGCACCATTGCTGCCTTGGGAGAGTATTTTCGTGCAACATATTTCAACTATTTCTAAAAATATTTTTGATACTGCATTCGTTGTGGTAATAGTTTCCTGTGCCTGCTTCTTCCCAATAATCTCAGCTCTTATTTAATAATTATAGGGGCTCTTTCTAAACAACTGGTTTCTTTGATTTTCTGTAACCACAGTTTGTTCAACTATTGTATTTTTTTATTGTTTTTGTTTTTTTACAGCCGCACCTGTGGCTAGGGGTTCAACTGGAACTGTAGCGCCAGCCTACGCCAGAGCCACAGCAATGTGGGATCTGAGCTGCATCTGTGACCTACATCACAGCTCACGGCAATGCTGGACCCTTAACCCACTGAGTGAGGCCAGGGATTGAACCCGCTTCTTTGTGGATGCTAGTCAGGTTCCTTAACCACTGAGCCATGATGGGAACTCCCTATTGTATTATTTTAAGAAAGCATTTCTAGATGGTCTTCATCTTCTTCGGCGTCATTAAGTATAGATAGAGATTTCAATCCAGAATTATCTATAACCAAACTCAATACTGTCATCTTCATCGTCCATGCATTCTGGAAGTATTTGAAATGTGGTACAGTTTCTCCTTGCAACAGATGCTCGTCCTCATCAATTGCTGTTCTCTTCTTCTGGTTGAGGAAGATGCCCATGTTGAAGAATGCTGTGTCTCTGAGTTGAAATTTTCACACAACATATGCGTAGAAAATAGGATCGTTTTGCAATTTTCCATCCTCGTTGGAATCCTGAATCTCTCATCTTGATCTCATGGTTTAAATGATTCAGAAAAATTTGTAATGCACCAGTACAAATACTAATATTTTAGTACCTAAAAATACTACAGGAGTTCCCATTGTGGCTCAGCAGGTTAAGAACCAGACTAGCATCCACGAAGATGTGCGTTCAATCCCTGGCCTTGCTCAGCGGGTTAAGGATCCAGGTTGCTGCACGAGCTGCGGCGTAGGTGGCAGATGCAGCTCAGATCCGGCATTGCTATGGCTGAGGCATAGGCCAGCAGCTGCAGCTCGGATTTGACCCCTAGCCCAGGAACTTCCATGTGCCACAGGTGTGCCGCCCCCCAAAAAACAGCAAAAACAAAATACCCAAGACAAAACAAAAAAATAGAGTAGAGTGGAATGGTTTTAGCTGTCACCATCATGAAACACAAGGAATTTATTTTATTCCCCTTTTCTCAATGACAACAGGAGATGACAGACGACCTTGATCACTACACCAATACCTACCACATCTACTCCAAGGACCTGAAGAACTGTGAGGAATTCCTTGGCTTACCAGAAGTCATCAACTGGAAACAGCATTTGCAGATCCAAAGTAACAGGAAGGGCTTATGTACTGGCTCACATCTCCATCTGCAGCAATTGCTCCTAGAACACATATCTCCTTTGCCCAAGCTCCACTCCCTCAGCCTGCTGTCAGCTTTTTTATTCAGCTGCAACCCTACCTGGAGAGGGGAAAAAACACCCTTGAAGCTCGCGCAGAATGGGCTTCCTATAGAGAACCATAGCATACTCCCCTGATAGCCAAGGATGTATGGCGTATTTTGCAGACGTAGCCAGGATCCCTTAGGGTGTACTGGGTGTCAGAGCAGAGCTTTCCCTAGGGACTTTCATTCCTGGGATAGGATGGCTATGTCTCAGAACACCCCCCCCCCATCATAAAGAACAACTGTCATCACTGTGAGCACGCCCTCAGAATCAGACCACCTAGGAAGGCATTTGCCTGTTACTTGCTGTGTGGTCCTAGCCAGTGACTTCTCCTATCTGAGATCATGGTTTTCATATGTACAAGTGGGGATGATAAAGGTAACTACAAAGCAAGAGTACTGAACAGAGTAAATGAAATCTCTGTTTTTTTGTTTTTGTTTTTGTTTTTGTTTTTGTTTTTTGGCTAGACCTGCAGCATGCAGAAGTTCCAGGGCCATGGATGGAATCCATGCAAACAGCCGTGACCCTGGCCACATCAGTGACAAGGCCAGATCCTTAACCTGTTGCACCACCAGGGAACTCCTAAATGGAATCTTGAGTAGAAATTGCTTAGTACAATATCTGGATGCTTCAGTTAACGTTCACCTCCTAAGTCTCAAAGTCCACAATTGGTCTGGGCTTTGCAAAACAGTTCTGCTAATAGCTTCTGGGTTTAGCTCTACAGTTGCAGTCAAAATTGACAGGTGGATTGTGTGTGTCTGAATGACGGTTCTGGCTGTCAGTGCTGGCTGTGCTGATATCATGATGGGAGTATGTGTCCTCAGCAGACTCCCCTAGGCCTAGTCACGTGGTATTGGCCTCCGTGTAACCAGGAGCACAAAGATATGACAAGCCCCAATTTGCAAGCACTTGTAAGCCTCTCCCCACATCAACTTTACTCTTTCTCTGACAAACAGCATGATATTGCTTATTACATGGAATCTTAAAAAATGGTATAAGTGGACTTACGTTGGAAAGTAGAAATAGACTCACAGACATAGAAAACAAACCTATGGTTACCAGACAGTAAAGAGGGGGAGGAATAAATTAGGAGCCTGGAATTCAAATATACACAGTACGGGAGTTCCCGTTGTGGCTCAGCAGGCTAAGAATCTGACCAGTACCCACGAGGATGTGGGTTTGATCTCTGGCCTCACTCAGTGGGTTAAAGGATGCACAATTGCCAAAAGGTTGTAGGTTTCAGATGCTGTGGCTTGGACCCTGCATTGCTCTGGGTGTGGCGTAGGCCCCAGCTGCAGCTCCAATTCGACCCTTAGCCCAGAACCTTCCATGTGTCGCATGTCAGCCCTAAAAAGAAAAACACAATCATTGCATTTCTCCTTATGATCCCACCTAGGTTCTCAGTCCAGCCTGAATGAGGTAATACAAAAGCTTGCAGCCGCTAAATCCTTCAACGTCCAGCAGACAGAAAACATTCTCTACATGACGCTTGAGACAATAAAGGAACTGGCTCCTTCCCTGCTGGATGAAAAGAACTTGTCCCTTACCGATGGTAAACCCAAGGCCATGTGAGTTTGATGAAAGCTACCCCTCACTTATTACTCCTCTCACCCCCAAAACAGCCTCCCAAATTTTCTCCTCCCTTTCATGCTGGCTCCCCACCAGCAATCTCCTTGAAGGCAGCCAGAATAATCTTCTCCTAAAAAGGTCTCTCTCCCCTCCTTAATATACCCCACCATTTCCTTTCTCATCTGGTGTACATCAGGCCTGGGTAAACGTCTTTGACCTGTCTTATTCTCTCAGCTCACGCACCCCCAAAAACGCCTTTTATTCTCTCCCTCTCTCATTACAAGGTCACTCGCACTCCAGGATCCCCATTCACTTTTTCCTCTGCCCGCTCTGTGTCTCAAGATTACAGAGGTAAGAAGAACAAACATAAACCTCTTTACTCATGACCTTTGCTTTTCTCTTGGAACCTCCCTAGTGACCAAGAGCAGTTTCAACTCTCATCCCTGGAACCTTCCCACGCTGCCTTGGTGAATCAATTATGGCAATTCGGTGGCAATGAGAGGAGCCAGAGATTCATCGAGCGCTGCATCCGGAACTTCCCCTCCGTCTGCCTGCTAGGGCCTGAGGGGACCCCGATAGCTTGGTCCCTGATGGACCAGACAGGAGAGATGCAGATGGCAGGCACCAAGCTTGAGTACCGGGCCCAGGGCCTCGTCACCTACGTCGTCTTTTCCCATTCCCAGGTTCTGACCAAACTCGGTTTCCCCTCCTATTCTCACGTAGACAAGAGAAACAAAATTATGCAGAAGATGAGTCACACTCTGAATCACCTTCGCATGCCCTGTAGCTGGAATCAGTGGAACTGTGTGCCTCTGTGAAGCAGCCCTGAACCCAGGACAGTGGGGATGGGCCTGAGGCTGTGGGTAGACAGAGGGGGAGCCTAAACTGTCATTGTAATCATCAATAAAGTAGTGGATGCTGTCCGTATAAAAGGTATAGCCAATATGCCTATCCGGGACTTGGTCATTTAGAAACAATGAAACCACCCTTTTAGAAACGAATGAAACTGGACTTCCTGTTGTGGCTCAGTAGGTTCAGAGCCCAAAAGAGTTCCATGAGGATGCGGGTTCAATCCCTGGCCTCAGTCACTGGGTTAAGAATCCAGCATTGCCGCAATGCTGTGCTGCTGTGGCTGTGGTGTAGCTGCAGCTCCGATTGGACCCCCTAGCCTGGGAATTTCTGCATGCCACAGGTGAGGCCTTAAAAAGGAAGAATAAAACAATTATACTCTAATGAAAGAAAGAAAGAAAGAAAGAGAGAGAGAAAGAAAGAAAGAAAGGGAGAAAGAAAGAGAGAAAGGGAAAGTCAATTCCTGCAGAATTTTATAACCAGACAAGATACCACCTTTGGATTAAAATAAGATGAACTGAAGAATCAGTATTTGTAGCACCCACAAACTCTTCCTTGAAAAACACAAATACAGCATTTTACTTTTTCTAAAAAAAAGAATAAAACAAACCAAGACGGAGGGACATTCTACCATACAACTGCCATGTACACATAAAAATTCTAAATATCATGAAAGAATAAGAAATGTGGAAGAATTATTCCAGGTAAAAAGAGTCCAAATAATGTGAGTCGTTAAAGCAATTGGAGGTTCTGGATTGAAAGCTGGATCAGAAAAAAAAATGCTTTAAAGATATTATTGTTATAACTGGCAAAAGTTGTATCTGGTCTGTGTATCAGTTACCAGTAATAAAGGAACGTTAAATATTATGGATTTGATCATTATTGTGTGTTGTGGTTATGGAAGCGAATATTTCTCCACTGTCATGATATATGCTGAAATAATTGGGGGAAATGATTGGAATGTCTGCAACCCACACAAGAAGTTAAATGTACTTGTAAAGCCAAATGTGGAAAACTATAACTGGTGAACATAGGTAAAAAGTATGTGCGCGTTTAATGCATTATTGTTGCAATGTTGTGGAGGTTTGCAATTTTTACAAACGGAAAGCACAAATAAGATGAATTTTCACATTTTTTCCAATGGTCCAATAAATAAATCAGTAATACCACGTGACTTTCTGAGACTCTATGTTAATTTTCTGAGTATCTTTCTATGTGTCAGTATAGACTCGTGGCTCTTCACAGATTCAATATATTTCAACCGTAGCCCTCACTCTCCATTATTACAGCTTTAGAGATCTTGGTTGCTTTAGAGATCTTGGTTACTTTTCGTGAAAAAAAAAAAAAGTAGTATTAGAGGCCAAGACACTGGTGACTTAAACTTTTGTGTGGAATGCCAACAGAAGCACTCCCCACTACATTGAGTAGTTACAGTGAGTAAATGAGATCATGCGTATAAAGCACTGTGTATACAGTCTGGTCGACAAAATATCCAACAAATGTTGTCTATCAGTATTATTATTACTAAAGTAGTGAAAATACGGGATGGATTCTCTGATTACTACAATTCTTCCAAACTTGGTGAGGAATTTGCTTAACTTAGTTACTTCAGAAAAGGCTCAGATGGTTCACACAGGATAATCCTTTTAATTTCCCTTCCAACTCTTCTGACATCGTTTGCTTTCTTCCTTTCATTCTTTCTTACTTTTTTTTTTCTTCTCTTCTTACAGCCGAATCTGCAGCATGTGGAAGTTCACAGGCTAGGGGTCGAATCGGAGCGGCAGGTGCCAGCCTACACCACAGCCCAGCCATGCAGGATCTGAGCCATGTTTGCAACCCACACCACAGCTCACAGCAACACCAGATGCTTACCCCAACTGAGCTGCAGCTGCCAGCCTATGCTGCAGCCACAGCAACACTGGATCCAAGCCGCATCTGCAACCCATGCCTCAGCTTGCTGCCAAACCTGATCCTTAACCTACTGATTGAGCCTAGAGATCAAACCTGCATCCTCATGGATATTAGCTGGGTTTTTAACCTGCTGAACCACAACAGGAACGCTCTCCTCTGACATCTTTAATATTTCTTAAATCTTCCTTGAGCCAGACTTCCCAGCCGCATTGCCCCTGCTTATGAGCCTTACGGATGCCAAAGATACTGTGGAGTTCTTTGGAAGGGGCTCTCCAATGTCTCTAAAGATGAAGGGAAGCTATTTTATGGAAAACAAGACTTTTCGGCCTTTAGGGGGTTTACTTGTGTGCCCTCTTAGTGTGCTGATTCCTTTACGGTTTGAGGTAGGTGGTGAGAAAACATCCTGGCTACCCCAAGATTTACTCTTTCAGTCTTCAAGTGTACAGACCTGAATCTCATCGCCCAGTTGTCTCTGCTAATGTTCTTATTTGTTTTAATTCCAAGATGTCCTGTCTAGGGTAAATAATGATGCTATATCAGGGCCTTTCATGAGGAAAGATAAGGCAAATTATGTCAAAGTGCCCTAGAACTCTTACACGTTGTATAATTACCGAATCCTGCTTTAATATGCCTAAATCTAGTGCCTGGGGAATGCGGTAAAAATATGGATTGGGGGAATTCCCTGGTGGCTCAGCGGGTTAAGGATCGGCCTTGTCACTGCTGTGGCTTGGGTCACTGCTCTGGCACAGGGTCCCTCCTTGGCCTGGTAACTTCTGCATGCTATATGGCAAAAAAAAAAAAAAAAAAAAAAAAAACAACCATGGATTAGGGGTCAAGAGTGTTGTCTGAGTTACAAGGGTGGCTCAGCCCCTCAGCAGATGGTTTTGGGCACATTACAGCAACATGGTAGATTTGGAGTTCCTCTTTAAATGTTTTTCATTGTTCATTTTTTATGGTTGCACTCATGGCATGTGGAAGTTCCCAGGCCAGAGATCAACCCGAACAGCTGCAGTGACAATGCTGGATCCTTACCCCACAGAGCCACCCCAGAACTCCTGGGTTTCCTATTTTTAACACCCATATTAAAAAAAAACCTTGCATACATTAAAATGGATATGAAGAGGATTGCATGAATACAAGCTAGAGAATTGGCTCAAGATGGCAGATGGAGCCTTTATCTTATCATCTGCCTCAGCCTCACTATATGATTACATGAACACCAATAAGAGCCAGGAAAGAACAAAAAGAATGTGTTGATGCTCCAGATGTGTTGAGGAAATTCTATAAGCTGGAGAAGGAAAAGGAGCAAGCCTCGAGAGCAGTAAAAGTGCAAGAAACTGCACAGGTGTGAAAGTGTCAGCTAGAAGAGCATGTGGGGCTGAATCAGCCCACAGTACACAGATAAAACTGGTGTAAACCCAACCAGACCTATTGCCTGTTAGAGCTAGATTGGACAAGTTCATATGGATTGATCTTTGACTCCAATCTGACTCTTGCTAAGCATTTTGCAAAGCAGAAATTGGGGATGGGATTGAGGCTAGAAGCAACAGAGAGGTCTGACTCTTGGAAGAGGGGAGGGCTTCACACAAAGAGGGCAAACTATTGCCACAACTTGCAACACTCCAGGCTCACCTTCCAAAATACCAGGGGCATGGATTCGTAAAAATGTTCTAAAATTGTGAAAAGGAAGTCTCAAGCTCAAAGATAAAAGAAAACCGGGAATGACCAAAGACCTGACAAGGAAAGAGAGGCATCAAACTGTACCTATGGATGAATTCACACCTGCTGAAAGAGAGACAGAGCAATTAGGAGGCTTTAGAGAAGGATGATTGTGACATTTTAGTTTACATTCATAAAAAATAATCAACTAGAGATTTTGGAAATTAAAGACTGGAAATTTGAATAAACATCTCCAGTGATGGACTGAGTAGCAGAGTGTTCACGGGTGATAGAGAATTAGAAAACGGGGGAGTTTCCACTGTGGCTTAATGGTAATGCCCTTTACTAATATCCATGAGGACATGGGTTGGATCCCTGGCCTCGCTCAGTGGGTTAAGGATCCAGCATTGCTGTGACCTGTGGGGTAGGTCCCAGAGGAGGCTTGGCTCTGGCATTGCTGTGGTGTGGTGCACGCTGGCAGCTGCTGCTCCAATTCCAACCTTAGCCTGGGAACTTCTATATGCCATGGGTGCAGCCTAAAAAGACAAAAAAAAAAAAAAAAGAAAAGAAAGAAAGCTGGGAGGTTTTGGCAGAAGAAGGTATAGCTCAGAGCATCACACAGAATGAAAATGAGACGGAAAACATGAAAGAAAATAAAATATAAGAGAACTGAACACGGACAAGTTTGAACATCTATCTAAATGGCCTTCTAGAAAATGAGAACAGAGCAAATGGAGTTTTGAAAACAATGTAAAAAGAGCAAAAAGAAAGAAGGGGTTGGAGAAGAAGCCACAGATTTTCCCCAAGTAAGGAATGACTTACAACAGAGATAACTCACTTTATACATTCCTGCGAAATTTCTGAGCACCAAAGGTGAAGACAAGATCCTACAAGGGTCCAGAGAGAGAGGAGAGACTGGTTATGATGAGAAGAATCACACTGACTTCACACTTTCACACTTCTCCAGAACAGCCCAAGGCACTTGTCCAACAGGTAAGTGATACCATCAAAGTTCTTGGGAAAGGTTTTGGGGTTTGTTGTTTTTATTGTTGTTTTGCTTTTTAGGGTGGCAGATGTGCCATGTGGAAGTTCCCAGGCTAGGGGTCAAATCAGACCTACAGCCTATGCCACAGCCACAGCAATGCAAGAGCCAAGCCACATCTGTGACCTACACCACAGCTCACAGCAATGCCAGATCCTTAACCCACTGAATGAGGCCAGGAATGGAGCCCACATCCTCACAGATCCTAGTTGGGTTCCTTACTGCTGAGCCACAATGGGAACTCCAGAAAAGGTCCTGAATGTTCACTCATACAGGTGGGCAAACCAGTATTTAATTAGAAAGGATAAATTAAAGAAACATTTGGACATGTAATCACACAGGACATGAAATCCAGAGAGAGTCTCTAAATACAGATCAATGGAACAGAATGGAAAGCCCAGAAATAAACCCAGGCATCTACGGTCATTTGATCTATGACAAAGGAGGCAAGAACATACAGTGGAGGAAAGAAAGTCTCTTCAACAAATGGCGCTGGGAACACTGGATAGCTAACGTAAAAGAGTGAAATTCCAACATTCTCTAACGCCATACACAAAAATAAACTCAAACTGGATTAGAGACCTAAATGTAAAGCCACATATACTTCTGGAGGAAAACATAGACATAATGCTCTTTGACAAACTGCAGCACTATCTTCTTTGATCCATCTCCTAGAATAATGACAACAAAAACAAAAATACGCCAATGGGACTTAATTCAACACAAAGGCTTTGGCACAGCAAAAGAAACCATTCATCTCAAAAAAATCAAATACCTCAGAATACACCTGACCAAGGAGGTAAAAGACTTATATGCCAGGAATTATAAACCGTTAATCCAAGAAATCAAAGAAGATGTAAAGAAATGGAAAGATATCCCATGTTCATGGATTGGAAAAACCAACATTGTAAAAATGGCCATACTACCCAAAGCAATCTACACATTCAATGCAATCCCTATCAAATTACCCATGACATTTTTCACAGAACTAGAACAATCCAAACATTTATATGGAGCCACAAAAGACCCAGAATTGCCAAAGCAATCCTGAGAAACAAAAACCAAGCAGAGGGCATAAAATTCCCAGACTTCAAGAAATACTGCAAAGCCACAGTCATCAAAACAGTGTGGTACTGGTATCAAAACAGACAGACAGACCAATGGAACAGAGTAGAGAACCCAGAAATAAACCCTGACACCTATGGACAATTAATCTTTGGCAAGGGAGGCAAGAACATAAAATGGGAAAAAGAAAGTCTATTCAACAAGCATTGCTGGGAAACCTGGACACCTGCATGCAAAGCAATGAAATTAGAACACACCCTACACCGTGTACAAAAATAAACTCAAAATGGCTGAAAGACTTAAATATAAGACAGGACACCATCAAACTCCTAGAAGAGAAGGTATCTCTTCAACAAATGGTGCTGGGAAAACTGGACAGCTACATGTAAAAGAGTGAAATTACAACATTCTCTAACGCCACACACAAAATCATGAATATTTTCTCAGGTCAGTCTCCCAAAGCAATAGAAATAAGAACAAAAATACTCCAGTGGGACCTAATCAAACTGAAAAGCTTTTGCACAGCAAAGGAAACCCAAAAGAAAACAAAAAGAGAACTTACAGAGTGGGAGAAAATAGTTTCAAACGATGCAATGGACAGGGCTTAATCTCCAGAATATGTAAGCAACTTATACAACTCAACAGCAAAAAAGCCAATCAACCAATGGAAAAAATGGGCAAAAGACCTGAATAGATTGTTCTCCAAGGAAGATATACAGATGGCCAGCAAACACATGAAAAAATGCTCAGCATCTCTGATTATAAGAGAAATACAAATCAAAACCACCAAAAGATACCACTTCACACCAGTCAGAATGGCCATCATTCGTAAGTCCACAAATAACAAGTGCTAGAGGGGGTGTGGAGAAAAGGGAACCCTCCTGCACTGTTGGTGGGAATGTCAACTGGTACAGCCACTATGGAGAACAGTTTGGAGATACCTTAGAAATCTATACATAGAACTTCCATATGACCCTGCAATCCCACTCTTGGGCATATATCCAGACAAAACTCTGCTTAAAAGAGACACATGCACCCGCATGTTCATTGCAGCACTATTCACAATAGCCAGGACATGGAAACAACCCAAATGTCCATCAACAGATGATTGGCTTAGGAAGAAATGGTATGCATACACAATGGAATACTACTCAGCCATAAAAAGAATGACATAATGCCATTTGCAGCAACATGGATGGAACTAGAGACTCTCATCCTGAGTGAAATGAGTCAGAAGGAGACAGACAAACACCATATGATATCCCTTATAACTGGAATCTAATAGCCAGCACAAATGAACATCTCCACAGAAAAGAAAATCATGGACTTGGAGAAGAGACTTGTGGCTGCCTGGGGGGAGAGGGACGGAGTGGGAGGGATCAGGAGCTTGGGGTTATCAGATACAACTTAGAATAGATTCACAAGGAGATCCTGCTGAGTAGCATTGAGAACTTTGTCTAGATACTCACATTGCAACAGAACAAAGGGTGGGGAAAAAATGTATACTTGTAGGGGGAACTTGATCCCCATGCTGTACAAAGGGTGGGGAAAAAAATGAAAACAACTGAAAAAAAAAAAAAAGCAAAAAACAACCCACTGAATGAGAGAAAGTCTTTGCAAATGATGCAACCGACAAGGGCCCAATCTTCAAAATATACAAACAACTCACACACCTCAACAACAAAAGGACCACCCAATCAAAAAATGGTCAATAGACCTAAATGGAAACTTCTCCAAAGAAGACATACAGATTCGCAGCAGGCAAATGAAGAGATGCTCAACCTCTCACTAATTAATGGAGAAAGGCAAATCAAAGACTTCTCTCTCTTTTAAAATAAGGCATAGTTAGCAAACCCCTAGATCTCATGTTGCAGTTCTGTGACATTAAAATAGGCTTACTTATGCTTGTGAAACCTGCATCCCTTTCAAAAAAGCAAGCAATTCTGTCACCCCTGAAACTTCTTTCATGCTCTTTGCCCATGAATCTACAGCCCTACCAGAGGCAACCACAGTTAGGATTGCTTTAGTGACTATTTTTCAGGTTCTTGAACTTCATAAGATTCACAGCATATACTGAGTACTATTTTAAGGCTGGAATTTCCATTCCCCTAATGCCTATGAGGCGTATGTACCTTGTCGTGTGTGTCAGGGTTTCATTCATTTTTTTACTGTGTCCTATCCCATTTTGTCCCATCCGAGATGGTATGATTTGCTCACTGGCAGGCCTGTGTCATAGGAAATAGCTCCATCAATACTAAAGTACAACATTTTGAAAAAGACAAGGTTGGTTCATTCTGCGTGAGCTTCGATAGGAGTAGGCTGCTTTTCCTCATCAGTTACCTGATCGATTCTTAGATCATCTAAATGCAGGTGATTCTGGAAAAGAACCCTGAGAAGGACTGCCCCTGGAGCCTTCCTGGAAGGGACGCCTCTCTCAGGTATTCCTGACCGATTCAGCTGTAAGCTTACAAGGACTTATCTCCAGATGATAAGCATGAGAAAAATATACAAAGAAAAGTCTTCAACGTCAGCTTTCCAGGGAACCTCAGAAAGAAGATGGTCCACAGAAGCTGACTGCCTCAAAACAAATAAAACCTTGGGAGGTCCCTTGTGGCACAGTGGGCTAAGGATCTGGTGTTTTCACTGCAGTGGCTCTGGTCACTGCTGTGGTGTGGGTTCAGTCCCTGGCCTGGAACTCCCACGTGCTATGGATGTGGACACACACACACACACACACACACACACACACACAGAAATCTCCATAAATTAATCTGCTTCTACCAAAGACCATTGACATAAGATTCTTCCAGATTTCTCAACCTACTAGTAGGCCCATTCTCCTTTACATGATTTTATCCTTTACTGTTTTGAATACATCATTCCCTTTTGCAGTTTAAGGGTGTACGGTTCTGACTGCCCACAAAACGTTTCCCTTAACTGCTGATACCTTGTTTAGGGTATAAGGACAATCACACCCTGACTCTCTGATTTACTTCCTCCAAGTTATGCCTGGTTCAGTCAACTTAAAGACTCTCTCCCATGGCAGCTCCTTAAAAAAATTCCACAAATGACGGACATACATTCAGCTGATGCTATTAAACTGAATTTTTAACAGTGATATTCTGATCAACAATTTTTAACAATGGTATTTTGATCAATGTTAGAAAGATACTATTGGAGTGGCCGTTGTGGCTCAGGGGATTAAGTACCCAGCATAGCGTCTGTGAGGATGCGGGTTCAATCCCTGGCCTCGCTTAGTGGGCTAAGGACCCAGCATTGCCACAAGCTGCAGTGTAGGCTGCAGAGGCAGCTCGGATCCTGCATTGCTGTGGCTGTGGGTAGGCCAGCAGCTGCAGCTCGGCTTCAAATTCCAGGTTTGGCCCTAAAAAGCAAAATAATAATAATAATTACAATAATGCTCTTATCAAAAGGGGCTGGGTCTATAACCACAGGGAAAAAGTATTTCACTCAAGATTTGGAGAGACATATTTACACATCTGGCCTACCCTACATTCAGGTAATTTTGTTTTGCCTTGTTTCCTTTAAGAAACATTAACACATGTTTTATATTTGTCAGGCACTCACCTGAACATTTCACAAATGCTAGCCTGTTTAACTCACAAAAACAAAACCCAAAACCTAGTAAGAGGAGGTAGCATGAGTACACGAGGAAACCGAGGCACAGAGAGATTAGATAACTTGGCTATAAACATACAACCGGTAAGTGGTGGGATCAGAACACAAACTCTGAGTTTCAGCCAGGCTCCCAAACTTGCAGAAGCAGCAGAACATGTGACCCAGAGGGAGGGACCTGGTGCCACTGGACAACACGCCAGCTAATAGAAGCTTCTCCACCCTCCCCTCTTAAAGAGGCAAGGTCTTTGTTAACGGCTGCAACTCAGCTGTTTCTGGAGAAAAATTACCAGAACACACTTGCAAGTCCTGGCTGTGTGGGCCAAGACAAAAAGAATTCCACATTCTGGAAAAGTCTGCTGCTTCGCATTTGGTCCTGGGGATCTTTCTGCACAGAGACAACTTTTCAGGTGAGGCCCGAATGGTGAGAGAATCATTGTTTTGAGACTTGCCTTCTTTTTCACCCACGACCAGGGGAAAAATCAGATGATCTTGTTGGTTCTAGATAAGAGGGCTGAGCTCACTTATTGATACACTTTGAAGGAGAGGGAGTTGATTCAATCTGAGAAGTAATCTGTCCCATGTACTATGTGTAGAGCAGAAAACATTCTTGGAAGGGCTAAGCCGGGTTTCCATTCTGAGCAGATCAACGATATGGAGGGGGGTGGCATGGAGCGGTAATAACAGCTGCAAGGAAGCCTCCTGATCCAGATGATGTGTATCTAGCACCTACTGTCGAGGTATGTGCAGACATTATTCGATTTACTCCTGTAGGAAACACTCTAAAAGAGGTGGCCTGTTCCTTAGTTAAAGGTTAACCGGGAAAGTGAAATAGTCTGTTCACAGTCAGGGAGGACATATGCAGAGGAAAGTGGACTGGGATGCAGACCAGATTTATTGTTAATTCAAATCATGTGAAAAAGAAAGGAAATTCAAAAGATTTTTATCAGTCATGGTATGGCCATGAAATGCCTTTTTCCTATTTTGTTTTCCCTTCTGAATTTCTCTCTCCACATCCTTACAATTCTCACCTATATTGCTTATTTAATATCTATAAGCAAAGATTTACCTCTTTTAATCAAGAACTGTGTACTTTTTTTCTTCTCTATTTTCTCCTTTTGTTTGAGTGTTGTCCTTTGTTTGTGTGACAGTTATTGTCTTGATGGTTCCTAGAGTTGCCACCAACTGATGAAGCCAGTAGAATGGTAGTGAGGTGTCAGGTCTGTCTCGGCACAGAAAGAATTCAGTGAGAAGCAGAGCAACAGGTCAGGAAAGAGTTTATTCGTATAGGAACGCTTGTGAGAAATACGAGCCTGCTGGCAAGGGAGTGCTCCATCCCCTATAATTTAGTGGGCTACAGTTTTATCATCAAAGGAAAAGTGGAGAGGGCAGAAGACCGCCTTCTTCTTCCTTCTTGAGTAGACGTCAGCCTTCATCAGCAGTGCCTCTTCTGTGTCGGGCAGGGGAGCGTTCTTGTCCCAGCAGGGTCCAACCGGGACTGTCATGCCATAGTAGAAACCGGCAAAAAGGCGGGCTTTGCTAAAATACGATAAATCATCTCAGGTTTCAGTAGAACATCACCTTTTCCTGTATTTTTTATTTTTACTGTGTGCAGAAGAGCATATCCTAGGACTCATGGTGTTACCAACCTCACTGGGTAGGATGAGGGTCTAGTTCCACCAGTGCTTTATTATCTGGGAGCATGCCTTATGTGCTGTGTCATGCTTTTGTTTCCAAGCAAGCCTGCTGGGTTTTATTGTTCAGTAAGCTGGTTTTCTCAAGTCAGCATTAACTCACAGGGGCATCCCATACTTTTCTTCTTTCCTTACAATCCCCTGGTGAGATGAATTATTTAATCACCTACTTTGTCTCTTTACTCTGTCGCTATCTGCTATGCGAACGTGATTGATGTGGCCTTATCCTAGGGACAGATATTGAGACTGTCTTGTTTTTTTATTGTTTGTCTTTTTTTTATTACTCAGTGAATTTAGTACATTTATAGATGT
Organism: Sus scrofa; assembly: GCF_054392235.1. Classification (NCBI taxonomy): domain Eukaryota; kingdom Metazoa; phylum Chordata; class Mammalia; order Artiodactyla; family Suidae; genus Sus; species Sus scrofa. The sequence continues at coordinate 12,500,350 of NC_139384.1, forward strand.
ACAACGGTCATCACAACCAAATTTTACAGCATTTCCATCCCAAACCCTCAGTGCATCTCTCCATCCCCAACCTGTCTCATTTGGAAACCATAGGTTGTTCAAAGTCTGGGCGTCAGTATCTATTCTTCAGAGAAGTTCACTGTGCCTGTTTTTAAGATTCCACATGTAAGTGATAACCTTTGATGTTGGGGTCTCACTGTCTGACTGACTTCACTTAGCATGATAGTTTCTAGGTCCATCCATGTTGCTGCAAATGCAGTTATTTCTTTCCTATTAATGGCTGAGGAATATTCCATTGTGTATATGTACCACATCTTCTTTATGCACTCGTCTGTCGATGGGCAGTTAGGTTGTTTCCATTCATGTTGCCTTGAATATTGGAGTAGATGTATGTTTTCAAGTCATGGTTTTCTCTGGATAGATGCCCAGGAGTGGGATTACTGGATCAAATGGTAATTCTGTTTTTAGCTTTCTGAGGAATCTCCATATTGCGTTCCCCAGTGGTGGCACCAATTTACACTCCCACCAGCAGTGTAATGGGGTTCCCTTTTGTCCACACTCTCTTCAGCATTTACTGTTTGTAGACTTTTGGATGATGGCCATTCTGGCTGGTGTAAGGTGGTACCTCATAGTGGTCGTGATTTGCATTTCTCTACTAATGAGTGATGTTGAACATCTTTTCATGTGTTTTTTGGCCATGTGTATGTCTTCTTTGGAGAATTATCTGTTTGGATCTCTTGCCTATTTTTTGATGGGGTTGTTTGGATTTTGTTTTTTTTTTGTTTTGGTATTGAGCTGCAGAGGGTGTTTATAAACTTTGGAGATTAATCCCTTGTCAGCTGTGAAGATTTTCATTTGCAAAATCTTCTCCCATTCTGTGGGTTGTCTTTTCATTTTGTTTAGGGATTCCATTGCTGTGCAGGAACTTTCAGTTTTAATTAAGTCCCATTTGTTTATTTTTCTTTGATTGTCATGATTCTAGGTGGGGGATCTGAGAAGATATTGCTGTGGTTTATGTCAGAGAGTGTCTGGCCTATGTTTTCCACTAAGAGTTTTAGAGTATCTGGTCTTACATTTAGGTCTTTAATCCACTTGGAGATTATTTGTGTGTATGGTGTTAGGAAGGGTTCTAATTTCCTTCTTTTCCATGTGGCTGTCACTAGTTTTCCCAGCACCACTTCTTGAAGGGGCTGTCTCTTCTCCATCGTAAATTCTTGCCTCCTTTGTCATAGCCTAGCTGGCTGTCGGTGCATGGGTTTAACTCTGGGCTTTCTCCCCTCTTCCACCCATGTATATTTCTGTCTTTGTGCCAGTGCCATATGGTTTTGATGATTGTAGCTTTGCAGTAGAGTCTGAAGTCAGGAAGCCTGATTCCTCCAGCTCCATTTTTCTTTCTCAGGATGTCTTTGGCTATTCTAGGTCTTTTGTGCTTCCAAATAAACATTGAACTATTTGGTTCAAGTTCTGTGAAAAATGTCCTTGGTAATTTGATCGGGATCACATGGCATGTGTAGATTGCCTTGGGCGGTATGGTCATTTTGGTCATATTGGTTCTTCCAATCCAAGAGCATGGAATGTCTTTCCATCTGTTTGTGTCATCTGTTTGGTTCACCATCTTCTCATTCCTGCCTGTTTTCTTGGTCCTCTTCTAGGCTAAGGTACCTGCCAAGATGCTCCACTTGCAGAGTGCCCAGATGCTGCTGAGGCTAGAGAAATGCTTGAGGAAGAGCCTTCCCGAGTCCTTAAAGGTGAGCACGGGGCATTCTTAGGGAACCAGAGGGTTGTCTCTTCCTGTAACAGGAGGGAAAGAAAATGAGCGTTGACTGAGCATGCCTTCGGTAGCAGAAACTCACTCATGGTACATCTCATGCAGTCCACACCACTTCTTGGCAAGGAAAAGATATTTGTCCTGGAAGAGGAAGGAGGTCTCAGGAATGTGACATGTCCAAATACATAGATAGATAGATAGATAGACAGATACAGAGGTAGATAGATAGATAGATACATAGGTAGATAGATAGATAGATAGACATATATTTGCTTTTTAGGGCTGCCCCTGTGGCATAGGGAAGTTCCCAGGCTAGGACTCGAATCGGAGCTACAACTGCCAGACCATGTCACAGGCCACAGCAATGCAGGACCTGAGCCGCACCTGTGACCTACACCACAGCTCATGGCAATGCCAGATCCTACACCCACTGAGCAAGGCCAGGGATGGAACCCATGTCTTCATGGTTACTCGTCGGGTTCATTTCTGCTGCACCACAATGGGACCTCCATGCCCAATATTTTTAAGTGGCCCCAAACTGCTCTCTGCAGAGGCAAAAACATTTCCTTGGTTTTTCCTTAAGAGGTTCACCTAAGACATAATAATTTTTCAACCTTTCTGCCTGAGGTGAGGTTACCACCATGTGTCTTTGGGGAATATTTCATAGGCCAAATCCTATCTCTTTGACACCCAAAAGAAGGTACACTATCCATGGAGAAGACCTAGAAATGATTACATACCCTTCATTATTTTACTGCAACGTTTGTTACCAAGGGGCTGGATTTACACGTATTTCACTTATATTTTCATTTTTACCACTCAGAGGATTGACAAAGCTAGGAAATGCTTTGTATTTTGTTTTATTTTATTTTGGAACTGCTCTTTTAAAAAGCTACTTTGATAGCTAAAGATAGAAGCTCAAGTCACATGCAACCACTGTCCACACCAGCACCACCTGGGTATGTCGGGGCCAGAAACGGTGGCAGAGTAGTCCATCAGAAGCAATAGGAGGCAGTTATCACCCTTACTTCATCCCAGCTCCTGGGCTTTATCTGTGAACTCACATACACTTCCAAACGCCCACATGGGATGGGTATCAGGCTTCTCCCTGTGTTGCAGAGGAGGTCTCTACGGCCAAGAAAACAAATAACTTGCCCAACTGGTTATACTGCTGGGGCCAGAAATATAAGTCACCTACCCAATTTGAACTTTCCTGAGCTTGCCTGAATGTTTGGAGCAAAAACGTCTCTCAACTTCCGATGGTAAAAGTGAGGAGAAACGGGATCTCTCATCTCTTGCTGGTAGGAATGTGAAATGGCACAGCCAGTCTTGGAAAGCAACTTGTCTGTTTCTTTAAACACTCCCTGTCCAACCAGCACACAACCAACAATCGCAGTTCTGAGCATTTGCCCCAGAGAAATGCAAGTTTATGGTCACACAAACTCGAATACACAAATGTCTATGAGAGCCTTATCCCTCAGAGTCAAAAACTGGAGGCAACCCAGATGTCCTTTCATAGGTGAATGAACCATGGTACATCCATACCACGGAATACCACTGAATGATAAAGAAGGAACGAGCTATGGATACCTGCAACAATCTGGATGCATCTCCAGAAAATCATGCTGAGTGAAAGCAAGCCAGTCCCAAAGGGTCACGTGCTACGTGACTCCATTTATCTAAAATTCTTGAAATAACAAAATGGCAGAAATGGAGACCAGATCGATGACTGCCAGAGGCTGTGGGGGAGGTGGGGCGTGGGACGGTAATGGGAGTGCCTATAAAAGAGCACCCCGGGCGGGCGATCCTTGTGATGATGGAAAAGTTCTGCAACTTGACTGGATTAAGCACCTCCAACATCCTGGTTGTGGTGCTGGACAGGCGCAGAGCCTGGAGGTCTCTGCACGCCACCAAGTTCACCGAGCATACAGCCAGGATTTTACTCCAGGCAAGTTACCTCTTGAAACCAACAACTAACCATTATGCTCATCCACTTGGCACAAGGCCCTGGACATTGGTCAATAAAACTTATATATTTCAACTTCCATTAATCTTTTTTGTCCACACCATGCACCCTGATGCTACCACAGGGTCAAATATTAGCCACTGTGCAAATATTAGCTGCTGTTTCATAGATCGGACCATAAGTCTACAAGGATGTCAATCATGGTGACATCTCTTTCTCTTATTGGAGGCTAATACTCTGAAAGGCTTGGCATAATTTGGGGGTGAGCTGAAGGTATTCACCTTCCTCAACCTTATCCATTGGTAACCATCCTTTCACGCTGGGGAAGAGAAAGGTAATCATTCTTTCATAGGTTGACCCTCTGGCTTACTTTTTATTTACTAGAAAAGGACCAGAGACTTAGGGGGAGAGATAAATTAACCAGGGGGCAGAGTTCCCATCATGGCTCAGTGGAAAGGAATCTGACTGGCATCCATGAGGAGGCAGGTTCGATCCCTGGCCTTGCTCAGTGGGTTAAGGATCCAGCGTTGCCGTGAGCTGTGGTGTAGGTTGCAGACATGGCTGGGATCCCGCCTTGCTGTGGCTCTGGTGTAGGCTTGCGGCTACAGCTCCGATTAGACCCCTAGCCTGGGAACCTCCATATGCCGTGGGAGTGGCCCAAAAAATGGCAAAAAGACAAATAATAAATAAATAAATAAATAAATAAATAAAGGACCAAAGAGACATTGCCCCGATCTTTAATGACTAAAGCCCCCACTTACTGGTAGGAAATATTTACCTTGCCCAGAGGATAATTTGAAAGTCTACGTTAAAAACATGTAGATAACTGTAGACCCAGCAATCTTTCTTCGAAAAACCTTCCCTGGGCGCATAGTGGGTACCTATGCAAAGATTTCTGCAAAAAGATATTCTTTGAAGAGTCAGTTTTCACATTGAAAATTGGAAACACCTAGAGTGTATCTGAAATTTTTCATTTTTGTGAAATTCGATGTGTGTGTACAGGAACAGAAGGAAATCTACTGAAGATCTTACTAAATGCTGTAATGGGAGAGTTCATACTTTTTGTCATAAATTTCATTGGTCTGAATATTTTGTAGGTAAATATTTTTGAAAGATACATTTGTTGGGGAAAAAAGTCAAACCTAAAAAATGATCTGCAGAAATTCTCATTAGGTACCTTCCAATCAAAAAATTTCCTTTTTCATGGGAGTTCCTGTGGTGGCACAGTGGAAATGAATCCCTCTGGTATCCATGAGGAGGCAGGTTTAAACCCTGGCGTGGCTCAGTGGGTTGGGGATCTGGCGAGGCCGTGAGCTGTGGTGTAGGTCCCAGACTCAGTTCGGATCCTGAGTTGCTGTGGCTGCAGTGTCGGCCGGCAGCTTTAGCTCCGATTCAACCCCTATCTGGGAACTTCCCTATACCACGGGTGTGGCTCTTAAAAGAAAACAAAAGGATAATTTCATAGAAATAAACCTTGCCCTGATTAAATGATGCTTTTGGTCCTCTCCTCTCTCGGGAAACTGCAGGTTTATGGCACCGTCTTCCACATGAACCAAGGAAACCCCTTCAAGCTAAAGGCCTTGGTGGACAAGTGGCCTGATTTTAATACAGTGGTTATTCGCCCTCAGGAGCAGGTAAGATGCCAGATGTAGAACGAATATGCATCTGTGTTCATGTGTGCTGGGTGCCTACCACACGCCTGGCCACGTGCTAGTCCCTGTGGATCCAGAAATGACTTTCTGGAGATGGTGGGGGGTGACGGTTGTACAATGTTGTAAATTGTCCTTAACGCCACTGAACATTAAAAACGGTCAGTTGGTACGTGTCATGGTAAGCCTCTTTTATCACAACAATAAAACTATTGTTGAATGAACGTGTAAATAGTTAAGTAGTTTTGAACCAGGTCCTACCCATCTCTAATATTTCAATGCAATAAAGAGTCATAGGGTATTCCTGTGGGTAACATAAAGCTAGGTGAAGGTAAATATGAATAATGTTAGGGCAATATTAAGGACAACTTACAATACTTGTATTTGGGAATATAGTTTCAGTAGCAGCCTTTTAAATCACTCAGACGAAGGGGCGATTCAGGTTCAAATATAAATCTGTTGTGAGCGTATTGAAAAACATAAAGTAAAAATGCCTCCCTGCAAAACTATGTAGCCATATGAGGTCATTTGGATACAAGTTCTTTACAAGTAAAATTTAAATATAGAATGGTTCTTTCAAAATTCTTTAAAAAAATAGATGAAGTTCCCATTGCGGCACAGAGGGTGAGGAGCCCAACTAGTATCCAAGGGGATGTGGATTCAATCCTTGGCCTCGCTCAGTGGGTTAAAGGGTCTGCTGTCGCCATGAGCTGTGGTGTAGGCTGCAGATGCAGCTAGGATCTGGCGTTGCTGTGGTGTACACTGGCAGCTGCAGCTCCAACTTGACCCCTGGCCTGGGAACTTCCATAGTCCCTGGGTGCGACCCTAAAAAAAAAAAAAAAAAAAAAAGGTGGGAAGTCCCCTTGCAGTGCAGCTGGCTAAGGATCTGGAGTTGTCACTGCAGTGGCTCGGGTCACTGCTGTTGTGCAGGTTCAATCCCTAACCTGGGAATTCCTGCATGCCACAGGTGTGGCCAAGAAATAAACAAAAATACCAAATTAAACACAATGCAAAAATAATTTAAAGTATAGAAATCGAAAAATGAAGTAATGTTTGCTTTGTTATGAAATCTTGAAAACACGGACTGTCAGCCGTATTAATGCTGAGTACTTTGATATGTGTAAATTAATGTCCAATACTTTCCACTAGTCTACTCTTTTGGGTGGTTGTTCTCTGATTCCTTCCTTCCTCTTCAAGTAATCTCATCTTTTATATGTGAATTCTGAGGAGGTCTCTTTGAGCAGCTTTTGTGGTTCATTTTTTTGGGGAATAGGAATTATTTTTTAAACAATAGTTCATTGTGGTTTACGTTTTAAAGACATCATGTGCCTTCATTCTGTTCAGCTTTACCATGTGTAAGTGAAAATTCTGATGGAGGGGTAGCCACATCAATTTCCATACTCTTTTGTTCAAACTCCATTTGTTCTAGGACCCTTTGAACCAAAGTAATATGTACTCTTATAGCAGAAGCTTGTCTCCGATGAACATCCGTTCTTTTTCCTGAGTGGTACAGAATTATTCAAGCATACTTCCTAAACTGGTGCATGTTTGGTTGATCTGAAATTGCAATGCATCCTATAAATACCTGGTATAGGTACTTGCTCATAGTGGAATAATCCATTAAATCTGTAACTTACGATGGATTATGATTATATTATGATTTGCATCTCGTGATGTCAAGGATTCAGCAGGATGACCATGCATCTAGAAGAATGTAATGTTCAAGCCTGTAAAATAGCACCATATGATGAAATGCCAAGCACAAGTATTCCAACCCCTGGGTAATCAGTGTGATTTATTTACATCACCCAACCAAACAGGAGATGACAGATGACTTTGATCACCACACCAATACCTACCAAATCTATTCTAAGGATCTCAAGAACTGTCACGAAGCCCTTAGCACATCAGATGTCATCAACTGGAAGCAGCATTTGCAGATCCAGAGTATGTAAGGGATGTGGGATGTGTGCCGGCTGCTGGGACTGCTCATGCCTATACCTGCAGGGTCACTTTTTATCCTGAGTACATTCCCCCTACAACCGTTATTTCTTTTTACCACCTCCCCGCCGCCCGGACACTGGATGGGATGTTCACTTTTCATATCCGCTGCCACCATCTGTTCAGCAGGGTTGAATTCAAACATTGCAAACTGTGAGGTCCTTCTAAGAAACTGTGGGTAGTGTAAGTTCTCGTTAGCTGAGGATTCATGATCTATTATGCAGACGTAGTTGGGGTCTCTTACGGTGATCAATCCCTTAGGCGGGAGAGCAAAGCTCTCCCTCTGGCCTTCCATTCCTAGAATTAGATGATAAATCCCTGTGCCATGGAACCCCTCCCTGGTCACAAGGACCACGGTCCCTGAAGTCAGCTTCCCTAGGCTGGCATCCTTGCACTGCTTGTACTTGCTTTGTGATCTTGAGCAAGTCATAGAACCTAGCTGTTATTCAGGTCCCTCACATAAAAAACGAAGATAAGAAAAGTACTTAAAACAAAGGGTTAATGGGAAGGATTTAATTTGCTATTTGACCAATACCCAAGCATGTCATATGTGCATGTAAGGTACTATTATTTTTAAAATGCCACTTCTGGGAGTTCCCACTGTGGCTCAGTGGAAACGAATATGACTAGCATCCATGAGAACGCAGGTTTGAACCAAGGGCTTCACTCGGTGGGTAAGGAGCCGGTGTTGCCACGAGCTGTGGTGTAGGTCGCAGATGCAGCTTGGATCTGGCGTTGCTGTGGCTGTGGCGGAGGCCGGCAGCTACAGCTCCGATTCCACTCCTAGCCTGGGAACCTCTGTGTGCCACGGGTACGGCCCTAAAAAGACAAAAGACCAAAACAATGAAAATGATGTAATGCCACTTCTTCTTGACGCCCATGGTCATGTAGTCAGGAGTTCTAGTATTACCTCTGTGCTGCATAAGAGAAAACATGCTCAGGGAGTGATGTGGCCTTGGTCACATGATCAATGGCCACACCAGAAGCAACACTGTGTGACTCCACATCCTGCCTATGTCTACTGGGAAGCTTCTTGAAGCATCTAAATGGGCAATGACTTCTCTCCTAACTTTACTCCTCTCTAGGTTCACAGCCCAGCCTGGACGAGGTTATACAGAATCTTGCAACCACTAAATTCATTAAGGTCAAGCAAACACAACGCATTCTCTATATAACGCCTGAGATGGCAATAAAACTGCTTCCTTCCCTGCCGGAGACAAAGAACTTACCTCCTGGATACAGCAGACCCAAAGCCAGGTGAGTCTGAAAAAAGACGCTCTGCCCTACTCACCTCTTTCGCTACTCAAGTAGCCTCCCAACATCTCTCCTTATCTCCCTACAATCCATTTCCAAGCAGATGCTTTTTTAGTGTGTATAATGTGGATTCTGTTAACTAACCTGCTGAAAAGCCCCTGAGGTTTCCCAGCTCACCTTGAATAAAATCAGACTCTTCTTATGGACTTCCAAGGTCCTATAAGACCTGGAACCCATTCCCTCTTGGGTTTCATCTTGCCCCTCTTGCTTACTCCCATCAGCAGCTCTAGCCATCTTTTGGCAACTTGATCTCATACACTCACCCATGCCTCTGGGCCATTGCCTTTTTGCACTTTGATACCTTGTCCTTCCCTCTGATCTTTATCTAAAGACCTCTTTCTTGCCATCCACATGCTCCAATGTCATTTCCTGTGAGTTCTCAGAGCATCCTGTGTAAAACCACCGCCCCCTTAAGTGTTCATCACTAACCCAATTTGTCTTTTCTTGATTGCATTTATCACGATCTGACATCAGCTTCTTGGTGTACGTATCGACCTGTTTCTTGTGTGACCCTCTGCTCTACAAGGGCGGAGAGCTCCTTTATGTAGTTCACTGACAAACCCTCCAGAGCCAGAGCAAAACGCAGAGCAGATGCTTGCTCTATGCGCTTTTCATGAATTCACTCCACAGAGCAACAGGTTTCTGGTAAAGAAAAATGAAACAAATGATGGGCTTTCCCCCATTGATGTCCAGCCTAACACTGACTAGAACTGAACACTGCTGGTGAGGACGTGACCTGGAGATGCCCACTCCTAGGGCGCCCTGTGTGCTAAGATGCCTGGAAAAGCTTCATTCACACAGTTTCACACACGACACCTGAAAAGCACCGCCACATCTAAAATCTCATTTGATTCTCTTGTCCACCCCATGATATAGACAAGAGAGGAGATATTATCCCCGCTTTCATGACAGAAAATGGGATCAGATGAAGATATATTTGTTCAGGTCATGTGGACGGTTAAGGACATGATGGGCTTGAGTCTAGACCTCATAATTCCTCATCGTGGATTCTTTTTTTCCCTCTCTTTCTGTTCCCTCTGGCATATGGGAGTGTTCGGGCTAGGGCTCGAATTGGAGCTGCAGCTATAGGTCTACACCACAGCCACAGCAAAGCCAGATCCAAGTGGCATCTGCAACCTAGGCCACAGCTGACACCGCTGGATCCTTAACTCACTGAATGGGGCCAGGGATCGAACCCACATTCTCATGGACAATGTGTCGGGTCCTGAAACCACTGAGGCACAATGGGAACTCCAGGATTCTTTCTAGGTCACCTCCTAAAGCCCCTTTATGTCTTGCAGAAGGCTTCACATTCAGTGCTCTGTACCCTAGGGGCTGCCTGTCCTCATCACTGCCCTTCTCTGGTCTTCAGCTTCCCACAGTGGCCAAGGGCCCCCTGACACCAACATTCTAAGATTTCGGGATTCCAAGCTCGATCTTCATAAATAGCTTGCTGGCATGTACTTTGGGGCACTTGTCTCTTTTCTGTTTATGTATGTTTCTTACCTGTAAAATAGGGGCCCTAGCACATCTCTCATGTTAACTGGAGAGTCAGTCACTGTGTTGCTGAGAAGAACTATACATTTTACTGTGTGTGAGCACAAGTCTTAGGTACTTCTGATGGAATTGCTCTTATATTCATATCAGATTTTGAAGAAGGTTCGGTGAATAGTCCCACTTTATAAAGAAGAAATGGAGGCATAGGAACATTATACAGCCTCCTGAAGACAACTCAGTAGCCAGACGATGGGTCCAGGCCATCTGGATGCAGAATCTATACCTTGTGCTCTGATTGTCTGAAGATGATTTGGGGGCAAACAAATACATCACTCCACAGTATGTGTGGTTTATGGGCTGTTCTATTCCCTTGTTTTCAATAGTAACCAAGAGGTGTTTCAAGTCTCATCCATGGATGTTACCCACGCTGCCTTGGTGAATAAGTTCTGGCATTTTGGTGGCAACGAGAGGAGCCAGAGATTCATTGAGCGATGTATCCGCAACTTTCTCTCCATCTGCTTGCTGGGGCCTGAGGGCACCCCTATATCTTGGTCCCTGATGGACCAGACAGGAGAGATACGGATGGGGGCCACCCTGCCTGAGTACCGGGGCCAGGGTCTCATCTCCAATTTGCTGTGTGTCCACATCCAGGCTCTGGATGAACGTGGCTTCCCCACATATATGCATACAGACAAAGCCAACAAAACCGTACAGAAAATCAGTCACAATCTGCATCACATCTCCTTTCCTTGTGGTTGGAACCAGTGGAACTGTGTGCCTCTATAAAGCAGCTCTGAAGCCACCATTGTGTTGGCCAGAGACATGCATGGGTGGCTAGAAAGAAAGAAAAAAGTATAATCAGCAGTAAAGCAGTGGGTGTTGTTTGGGCTCTGGGAAAGCAGCATGATTGGTCCACAGAAGCACTAGAGTTCCTGCTCACAAATCACTCATGAAATCTCTTGCTTCCAGCAGACCTGGCATGACCAGACCTGCCTATTTCCTCCACATCCCAACCCTGGAAACCACCATGCTATTCTGTGTTTCTAGGAGTTCAACTTTTTTTTTTTTAATATTTCACATATAAGGGATATAATGCAATACTTCTGTTTCTGTCTGGTTTATTTTCCCGATTCTCAATTTTCTTCTAATGCATATGGCTAGTAAGGAAAGTATCCATAATCAATAAAGCATATGTGAACCCACTATTCTGGTGGTGCTGCTATTCTTCTGTTGGCAACAACATCATATGCACCTCTCTTTAGGGCATGCACAGGGAATGCAGAATCAGAGAATGTAGGTAGTTTGTCTTATCACATCAGCAGGGCAATTTAACATTGTGACTTCCAGAAATGGTACACAAGCCAAATAACTGTCATTTCACAAGAACTTAAGATCCGAATGACAGAGATAGTTTACATTTAAGGTAAATCAAGAAAAAATAGCGACAGGATTAAGATGGTGGGATAGAAGGCCTGGCGCTCATGTTCTCTCACAAAAACAACAGAATTACAACCAAATGCTGAACAACCTTCAAGTGGGCTGGAAACGTTCAAAAAGATATCCTACTCCAGAAGACAAAGAGGTGGTCACATCATGATGGTAGGAGGGGCAATTACCTGATATAAGCAACACCATACTTGCTGGGTGGGAAGACCCCCAGACTGGAAAGTAACTGTATCAGAGAGACTCATCTACAGGAGTGAGAGTTCTGAGCCCCACATTAGGTCCCCATGCCTAGGGATCTGACATAGGGAGAAAGAGCCCCCAGAGCATCTGGCATTGAAGGCCAGTGGGGCTTGTGTGCAGGAGCTCCATGGGACTGGGGGAAACGGAGACCCCATTCTTGAAAGGCACACACAGACTTTCATGTGCACTGGGTCCCAGGGCAAAGCAGAGGCTCCATGGGAAACTGGGTCTGACCTGATTGCAGTTCTTGGAGGATCACCTGGGAAAAATGCGGGTGACCATGGATCATTGTAGGGGAGGAACATAGGAGGCAAAGCTCTCAGAAATATTCAACAGTGTGTGTTCCTCTGTTTGGGGAAAATCTGGCCCCACCCTTCAGAGCTGAGAAGCACCAGGCCAAACAATAATCCAGGGGGGATCACAGCCATGCCCATCAGTAAACAGGCTGCCTAAAGGCCCCCCCCAGGCACACAGCCACCTCTAATCTCACCCAGAGACAAAGCCCTACCCACCAGGGGGAGACAAATCTGCCCCACCTACCAGTGGGCAGGCACCAGACCCTCCCATCAAGAAGCCTACAGCAAGCCCCCTAACCAAGTTCAACCACAAGGGGGGCAGACACCAGAAGTAAGAGAGGCTACAAGTGTACTGTCTGCAAAAAGGACACCACACCAAAAACCTATACAAATGAAAAAGCAAAGAACTATTACTCAGATAAGGGAGCATGAAGAAATCCCAGAAAAACAGCTAAGTCATCAGGCGATTCTCAGCCTCCAGGAAAAAGACTTTAGACTGATGATGCTGAAGAGGATGAAAGACATTGGAAATAAACAGGAGGCAAAACTGATAATTTACAGCAAATGCTGAGCAAAGAAATACAAGATTTAAAAGTCAGGCAAGCAGAGATGCAAAATACAATAACTGAAATAAAAAATTCATTAGAAGTAATCAACAGCAGAGTACACGAGGCAGAAGAATGAATAAGTGAGGTGGAGGGCAGTGTAGTGGAAATCACTGACGCAGAACAGGAAAGAGAATAAAGATCGAAAGGAAATGAAGACAGTCTAAGAGAATTCCGAGACAATGTTCAATGCACCAACATCTGGATTATAGGAGTGCCAGAAGGAGAAGAGAGAGAGAAAGGGACAGAAAAAAATATTTGAAGAGATAATAGCTGAAAACTTCCCTACCATGGGAAAGGAACCACTCACTCAAATCCAGAAAGCACAATGAGTACCATATAAAATAAACCCAAGGAGGAACACCCCAAGACACATATTAATCAAACGAACCAAAATTAAAGACAAGGAGAAAATATTGAAAGCAGCCAGGGAGAAGAAACAAATAACAGACAAGGGAACCCCGATAAGGTTATTGGCAGATTTTTCAGCAGAATCTCTGCAGGCCAGAAGGGAGTGGCATCATGTACTTAATGTGAAGAAAGGAAAAAACCTCCAGCCAAGATTACTTTACCCAGCAAGGCTCTCATTCAGATTTGAAGGAGAACTCAAAAGCTTCACAGATAAGCAAAAGCTAAGAGAATTCAGCACCACTAAACCAGCTTTACAACAAATACTACAGGAACTTCTCTAGGCAGAGCAGAAAAGGCCACAAGTAGAAACAAAAGTACCACAAATAACAAGACTTGCCAGTAAAGGCATAAATACAGTACAGGTAGGAAATCACCCATGCACAAATATGCTACCAAAATCAGAAAGCATGAGAAGACGAGGGTACACATGCAAGACACCGGAGATGCACCTGCAATTAAGAGACAAACAACTTAAAACAATCATATATATGTATATATATGTACTCCTCAATCAAAACATCAGGGCAACTGCAAACCAAAAACCTACAATTGATACACACACACAAATAGGAAAATTCAACTCAAATACAACACTAAAGTCAGTAATCAAAGCACAAGAGGAGAGAACAAGAGAAGAAGGGGGGGGGGAAGAGCAACAAAACTAATCCAAAACAGTGAATAAAATGCCAATAAGACCACACATATCAATAATTACTTTACCTGTAAATGGAGTAAATGCCCTAACCAAAAGACACAGACTGGCTGAATGGATACAAAAAGGAGATCCATATATATGCTGGGACACATACAACTTGAAACTGAGAGGATGGAAGAAATTATTCCATGCAAACAGGGATCAAAAGAAAGCTGGAGTAGCACTACTCATATCAGACAAAATAGACCTTAACATAAGGAATACTATAAGTGACAAAGAAGGACATTACATGATGATCAAAAGATCAATACAAGAAGAAGATATAACAATTGGAAATATATATGCACCCAACACAGGGTCACCACACTATATATATAAGGCAACTGCTAACAACCTTAAAAGGAGAAATCAACAATAACACAAAAAGAGTGGGGGACTTTAACACCCCACTTACAGCAATGGACAGATCATCCAGACAGAACATCAACAGGCCCTAAAGGAAGCATTCGACCAGATGGACTTAATAGATATTTATACGACATTCCATCCCAAAGCAACAGAATACACATTCTTCTCAAGTGCACATGGAACGTGCCCTGGGATTGATCAAATTCTGGGCCACAAATCAAGCCTTCGTAACTTTCGGAAAACTGAAACCATATCAAGCATCTTTTCCGACCACAATACCATACAACTGGCAATCAACAACAAGAAAAAACCTGCAAAATACACAAACATGTGGAGACGAAACAACATGCTCTGAACAACCAACGGATCACGGAGGAAATCAAAGAGGAAGTTAAAAAATACCTAGGAGAAAATGACAACAAAGATACGACACTCCAAAACCGATGGGATGCAGCAAAAGCCGTTCTAAGAGGCAAGTTTCTAGCAATCCAAGCCCACCTCAGGAAACAAGAAAAAGCTCAAAAAACAACCAAACTTTACACCTAAGGCAGCTACAGAGAGAAGAACAGACAAGACCTAAATTTAGTAGAAGGAAAGAAATCAGAAAGATTGGAGCAGAAATCAATGAAATGGAAATGAAGAAAACCACACAGTAGATGCATGAAACTAAAAGCTGGTGCTTTGGAAAGATCAACAAAATTTAGAACCTCTTAGCCAGACTTATCAAGAAGAAAAGAGAGAAGACTCAAATTAAGAAAATCAGAAATGAAAAGGGAGAAGTTACAACGGACATCACAGAAATACAAAAGATCATAGGAGACTACTCCATGCAACTATACGCCAATACACCAAAAAACTGAGAAGCAACGCACCAGTTCATAGAAAAGTGCAATCTTCCAAGTCTAAAGCAAGGTGAAATAGAAAAGATGAAGGGACCAATCACAAGTACCGAAATGGAAGCTGTGATTAAAAAACTTCCAACAAACAAACGTCCAGGACCAGATGGCTTCTCAGGTGAATTCTATCAAACATTTAGAGAAGAGCTAACACCTATCTTTCTGAAACTATTCCAAAAAATTGCAGAGGAAGGAACACTCCCAAACTCATTCTATGAGGCCACCATCACCCTGATACCAAAACCAGACAAAGATACCACATAAAAAAGGAAAATTACAGGCCAATTTTACTGATGAGCATCAGTGCAAAAATCCTCAACAAAAGACTAGCAAACCAAATCCAACAATACATTAAGAGGATTGTACGTCATGATCAAGTGGGATTTATCCCAGGCATGCAAGGATTCTTCAATATCCGCAAATCCTTCAGTGCCATACACCCCATTGACAAACTGAAGAATGTAATCCATATGATCCTGTCAATAGACGCAGAAAAAGCCTTTGACAATATCCAACGCCCATTTCTGACAAAAACCCTTCAGAAAGTGGGCATAGAGGGAACCCACCTCAACGTAATAAAGGCCATATATGACACACTCAGAGCTAACATCATTCTCAATGGTGAAAAGCTGAAAGAATTCCCACTGAGATCAGGAACAGGACAAGGATGTCTGCTCTCGCCACTACTCTTCAACATAGTTTTGGAAGTCCTAGCCATGGCAATCAGAGGAGAAAAAGAAGTAAAAGGAACCCGAATTGGAAAGGAAGATGTACAACCACCACTATGTGCAGATGACATGATACTATACCTGGAGAATCCTAAGGATGCTACCAGAAAACTATTAGAGCTCATCCATGAATTTGGCAAAGTTGCAGGATACAAAATCAATACACAGGAATCAAATGCATTTCTATGGACTAACAGTGGAAGATCAGAAAGAGAAATTAGGGAAACTATCCCATTTACCATCACATCAAAAAAAATACCATACTGAGGAATAAACCTACCTAAAGAGACGCAAGACCTGTACTCTGAAAACATTAAGTCACTGATGAAAGAAATAAAAGATGACACAAACAGATGGAAAGACATTCCATGCTCTTGGATTAGAAGCACCGATACGACCAAAATGACCATACCACCCAAGGCAATCTACACATGCCATGCAATGCCGATCAAATTACCAAGGACATTTTTCACAGAACTTGAACCAAATAGTTCAATGTTTGTTTGGAAGCACAAAAGACCGAGAATAGCCAAAGACATCCTGAGAAAGAAAAATGGAGCTGGAGGAATCAGGCTTCCTGACTTCAGACGCTACTGCAAAGCTACAATCATCAAAACCACATGGCACTGGCACAAAGACAGAAATATACATGGGTGGAAGAGGGGAGAAAGCCCAGCGTTAAACCCATGCACCGACAGCCAACTAGGCTATGACAAAGGAGGCGAGAATATACGAAGGAGAAAAGACAGCCCCTTCAAGAAGTGGTGCTGGGAAAACTAGTGACAGCCACATGGAAAAGAAGGAAATTAGAACCCTTCCTAACACCATACACAAATATAAACTCAAAATGGACTAAAGACCTAAATGTAAGACTGAATACTATAAACTCCTAGAGGAAAACACAGGCTACACATTCTCCAACAGAAACCACAGCAGTATCTTCTCAGATCCACCACCTGGAGTGATGACAATAAAAAAAAATAAACAAATGGCCCGTAGTTAAACTTCAAACTTTCTGCACAGCAAAGGAAACCCTAAACAAAATGAAAAGACAACCCACAGAATGGGAGAGAATCTTTGCAAATGCAGCAACTTACACGGGATTAATCTTCAAAAGTTATAAACACCTTCTGCAGCTCAATACCAAAAAACCAAACAACAAACAAAAAAACCCATCCAAAAAAAGGGCAGAAAATCTAAATACACCATTCTCCAAAGAAGACATACAGATGGCCAAAACACCGCATGAAAAGATTTCAACATCACTCATGAAATGCAAATCACAACCACTCTGAGGTCCCACCTTACACCAGCCAGAATGGCCATCCTCAAAATGTCTACAAACAATAAGTGCTGGAGAGGGTGTGGAGAAGAGGGAACCCTATTACACTGTTGGTAGGAATGTGAATTGGTGCAACCAACCACTGTGGAAAACAGTATGCAGATGCCTCAGAAAGCTAAAAATAGAGCTACCATTTGATGACCAGGATTTCCATTTTTGGCAATCCCACTCCTGAGCATCTACCCAGAGAAAAGCATGACTCGAAAAGATGCATGTATTCCAGTGTTTATTGAGCACTATATGCAATAGCCAAGACATGGAAACAACTTAAATGCCCATCAGCAGAGGAGTGGATAAAGATTTGGTACATATACTCAATGGAATATGACTCAGCCATTCAAAGGTAAGAAATAGCAGCATTTGTAACAACATGGATGGACCTAGAAATTATCATTCTAAGTGAGGTTAGCCAGACAGTGAGGCACCAACATCCTATGCTATCACTTACATGTGTAATCTTAAAAAAAGGACACAATGAATTTCTTTGCAGAACAGATACTGACTCACAGACTGACTCACAGACTTTGGAAAACTTATGAGACAGTTGGGGGTGGGGGGGGATGCGCTGGGGGTTGAGGATGGAAATGCTATAAAATTGGGTTGTGATGACTGTTGTACAACTATAAATGTAAAAAAGTCATTGAGTAATGTTAAAAATATTTTTTTAAAGGCAAAAAGATCAGGAAAAATCTCTCAAACTGGATTTTGCTTGTGGGATTCCATCACATAAAACTTTTGTCCATTCTGTGAACTACATTAGCTATTTAAGTATTGACTATGACTTTTTTTTTCTACATTGACAAGAGAAAAGTAATGTGGGCATGTTCTCAACTTGTTTCAAGGATGAACATGAATTATTTGCATCAAGACACGACTACTATGGGTGGAAAGGGATACTTGTAAAGCAATGCTTTGTTGTATGCAAGGAATTTTGTCCTATCTGCCACTTTCCTTATGGCAAGCTGTAGGACATTTTATACAATGGAATAAAGGATATCACATATTGAAACCAACCCTCCAACGAACATTGTGTGCTATGCACTAAGGTTCTGTGCCGTTTCAGAAAATTAAAGCTTCAAAATGTTAAGGGTGATGATTTCACACTCAGCTTTCTCTTGAAATACAACCCACCCTTCTAAGTGTTCAGACAGCAAGCAGGCTAGATAAAGGACAAAAATCATATACGTTCTGGAACTCATTAAGGATTTGTGGGCACAGGGAAATCCACTAGCTGGATTTCCACGTAAGGACGGGCGCTTCTTTCGTAAGAAAGGACACGTGGACTGTCTTATCTGTGGCAGAGCACAGACAGAACCGACTTTTCCTCAAAACCCTACACAATGAGAACTGTCATCATCATCATCATTATCATTATTTGGTCTTTTGGGGGCCACATCTGTGGCATGTGGAAGTTACCAGGCTAGGGGTCGAATCAGAGCTTCCGCCACTGGCCTAGACCACAGCCACAGCAAAGCCAGATCCGAGCTGCATCGGCCACCTATATATACCACAGCTCACAGCAATACTGGATCCTTAACCCACTGAGCCAGGCCAGAGATCGAACCTGCATCCTCAGGGGTGCTAGTCAGATTCATTTCCGCTGAGCCACAACAGGAACTCCGAGTACTAGTATTTTTTTCTACGTTCTAGATACAGAAACAGAGGCATGGAAAGATGTACTCATTTGTCCAAGGTCACACTCAAGATTAGAGGTACAGGTAGGCTCTCCACCCCATTAGTTGGGCCCCATCATCCAGCCTGAGCCCCTCCGCTGTGCTGCTCCTTTTGTCATTGGCGACCCTAACCCAGCACCCAGAGAAACACTTCCATGAAGACGGATGCCATATACCCACAGAGGTATGTGGAATAATTGGCCAGCACAGAGATCTCTGTTCCATGTTCTGCAGTGATCTATGTGGAAAAAGACTCTGAGAGAGGATGGATGTGTGTACATATAGGACTGGGTCACTTTGTTGTACAGCAGAAATCATCACAAGCTTGTAACCTAAAACGTGTGAAAAAAAAAAAAAAAAGATTGACACCAGTGCTCCTGGACCTTTTTCCTTCTATCTGACCCCAAAGGGTGTGAGAAGATGAATGTCTCTTATCTCAAATAGCAGCAAAGATAACAACTGCAGAGTCAAGGAAGGGTCACCAGCAAAGTCCACGAACAAGTCTCAGGGAATAGAAATTGAATCTGGGGATAAAGTCTAACCTTTTGTTCCTTTGTGCTTGCTTCCTTCAGTCTCACTTGCTCACAGGGTGCCCACAGCAGAGGCCTCACGCATGGTGCTTTGACTGCGGTGCACACGGCCTCAATCCAAGATGGCAGCATCTGTAGGGCTGTGTGCAGAGACGCGGCACCTGGCACTGTCATCTGGAGTTGTGAGCAACATGCCTGTGCCAGACCCTGGAGAGCTCCGCCCCCTCCCTGCTGCCTGGAACCCTATGAAGCAGCCCCACCCACAGCTTGTCAGGGAGCCAGTGTGCTCTAGAGCTAGAGCTCTCACCTGTCCAGTCTCTGATGGAACAGTAATCCTTTTCCTTGCTTCTAAACCAAACTTGTTCACTTTCTGTGGGCACCAGCTATCCCAGGCACAAGGACGCTTATTGGGGACTGACTTGGGAGGGCTGTAACAGAAGAGTAGGAAGAAATCCTTGGTTACCTGGCACAAGAACACTTTTTTCCAGCGGGGGAAACCATCTGGAGAGTTTAAGGGACTGGTTTAGGCGTTCCCATTGTGGCTCAGTGGGTTAAGAACCCCACATAGTGTCCATGCGAAAGCGAGTCCAATCCCTGGCCTACCTCAGTGGGTTAAGGACCCAACGTTGCCATGAGCTGTGGTGTAGGTCACAGATGCCGCTTAGATCTGGCATTGCTGTGGCTGTGGCATAGGCGAGCAGCCCCAGCTCCAATTCCACCCCTAGCCTGGGAACTTCCATGGGCTTCAGGTGGGCCCTAAAAGGAAAAAGTAATACAACGAGAGAGCGAGAGCGAGAGAGAGAGAGAGAGAGAGAGAGAGAGAGAGAGAGAGAGAGACTAGTTTAAGGGTTTAACGTACAAGGATAGTAGAGACTCTTGAATCTTTGGATGGACTGAGTGTTGGGGCTGAAGAAGACAGAGGACCAGGGGCCGGCTCTGGGTGGGACACAGAAGGACTCTACTCTTGTGTTGTAGACAGACTTTGTGAGCTATGGACCCCTCAGGGGCCAAGGGGATCCACTAGGCTAATCGTGACAGAACAGTTTCAATGACCTTGGAGAAAGTAATGGACAATGACAGTGACTTCAACCCCAGGATACAAGATTAAGAATTAAAATATTAGGGAATTCCCATCGTGGCTCAGTGGTTAATGAGCCCAACTAGTGACAATGAGGTTGCGGGTTCAATCCCTGGCCCCGCTCAGTGGGTTAAGAATCTGGCATTGCCCTGAGCTGTGGTGTAGGTCACTGACGTGGCTCAGATCTGGCGTTGCTGTGGCTTTGACGTAGGCCAGCAGCTGTAGCTCCGATTAGACCCCTAGCCTGGAAACCTCCATATGCCATGGGTGTGGCCCTAAGAAGACGGAAAAAAAAAAAAGAAGGATTAATATTCTAGGGAAATCTGTGTAAACTTGTGCTGTGCTGGTCCAAGGACTGAAGGAGCATGCAAGCTTTTCTGACTTTCTCTCTAGACACTAGCCACCCCCATCCATCCCTGCTCCTCTGATTAGAGTCAAACCTTCCCACCATAACAACAAAACTATGTGGTACAGTGGGTTCAGGATCCAGCATTGCTGCAGTTGTGGCACAGGTGGAAATCTCAGAGAAGGTGCAATTCCTGGCCCAGGAACTTCCACAGGCAGGGGTTGCAGCCAAAAGAAGGAGAAGGAGAAGGAGAAGAAACTATGGACTAACCTAGTAATCAAGGGTGAGAGCGATGAGGACAAGCACCCAGTCAGTGTCAAACTTCCTTCCCTGGTCACTTCACATGGTGGAGTTGGGACTCAGACTGTCTTTTCTGTGCACACTTTGCCGAGGATGGTAGAGCCAGTGTTAGTAGGCAGTACTGAGTACCTTGGAGGAGAGGCTCTGGGTTTAGATTCTATCTAAGTCAGCCACACTGAACCTCAGTTTTCTTCTCCATGAAAATGAGACTAAGAGGTTTCACCTGGTGGCACAGTGGGTTAATGATCCAGCATAGTCACTGCAATGGCTTGGGTCACTGCTGTGGTGTGGGTTTGATCCCTGGATGCAGAACGTCCTCATGCCACAGGTGTGCCACACACACATCCAGGAGCCTGATGTGCCCGCCTTGAATCATTGTGGGGATTTTTTTTTTTTTTTTTGGCAGCACCCTCAACCTGCAGAAGTGCCCTGACCAGGGAACAAAGCAGGGCCACAGCAGTGACAATGCCACTCTTAACTTCTAGGCCATCAGGGAACTCTGGGGTGTCTATAGCCTCAGAATGAGCAGAGGAGAGGACACAGCTTATCCTAAGAAAAGGTGATTCCTAAGTGCTCTAGTCACTCTGTGCACATGGTTTTCTGTTCTGTGTATGCGTAAGGAGAGAGATCAGATTCTGCAGATCAGACCCGAGTCATACCTTTCCTCCCTCCTTCCTCTTCTGGCAGGCACCTGAGAACAGGAACGGGAGGAGGAAGGTGTTGCCTATGCAGTGGGGCCCTCTTTCCAGTATCTGACCTGTGGGTTTCACACAGCTTGGGTTTTAGAATAATGGCAGGGCCCATGGGGCAAAGAGCAGCCTAGTGTTTGGGGAAGCAAAACTCAGATGGCACCCTGGCAGCCTCCCAATCTTGCAGACAAAAGGTACTCCCTCTGCAGGAGACCCAGAGAGGAGAGGCTGGAGTTCATGAGAGCTCATACCCAACTCTTGCCCAGGGCAAGGTCCACATTGCAAACCTCAGCTTGGCATGAAGAAAACAGAGCTCAGTGCACTCTGCCAGACCCTGCTGAACAGACTGCACCAGAGGGAAATTTCCGACTCGAGAGGTTGCTCCTCATCATTTGTTCCCGCCAAGCTTTGGTGTGAAGACTGCTTTCTAGGTGAGATCTCATGCCAAAAAATAAAAATAAAATAACCATTGCTTTGTGACAGCCTCTCCACTCACATGCCAAGTCGAAATGTTCACATTGTGTTATGCTCAGAATATGGTGACCAACATAGCTAAGGAAAAGGAGGAACTTCCGCTGAAGAAGCGTATATCTGGCACCTATTCTGTAAAAGGCACCTTGTTAGGTAGGTACGGCGAAAAATCCTTGTGGGTTTCTGATCTTAACTGATGAAGGAATAAGGAAAGATGTGGGCACTTTCTGGAGGCGAGCGGGTGAATGGAGCCCTTCATATGTGAGGACACGGTAAACGTTCCCATATTTAACCTTTCTGGTTACATTTTAAAGTAGGCAGCTTTCGTTGCCTCCGTGACGGATAAGAAGGTTGTAATACTTAAGGTCAGAGAGGAAATGAGTAGATGAAAAAGGACACGAATACAGACCAGATTTATTGGGGGTTTTTGTTTGTTTGTTTGTTTGTTTGTTGCTTTTTGGCTGCACCAGCGGCATAGGAAAGTTCCCAGACCAGGGATCAAACCCGTGTCACAGCAGCAAACCAAGCCACTGCAGTGACAACACCAGTTCCTTAACCCTCTGAGGCACAAGAGAACTCCAGACCAGATTTATTGTTTTTTTTTTTTTTTTTTTTTTTTTTTTTTGTCTTTTTGTCTGTTGTTGTTGTTGTTGCTGTTGTTGCTATTTCTTGGGCCGCTCCCGTGGCATATGGAGGTTCCCAGGCTAGGGGTTGAATCGGAGCTGTAGCCACCGGCCTACGCCAGAGCCACAGCAACGCAGGATCCGAGCCGCGTCTGCAACCTACACCACAGCTCACGGCAACGCCGGATCCTTAACCCACTGAGCAAGGGCAGGGACCGAACCCGCGACCTCATGGTTCCTAGTCGGATTCGTTAACCACTGCTCCACGACGGGAACTCCCAGATTTATTGTTTATTTAAAGTGTATAATAAACATATTTACTCTCAACAGTTCACCCATACGGCTACCACCACAATCTATGTGTTTCTGTTCTCTTTCTCTCTCTCTACTCGTTTCTTCTTTTCTGGGGGGTGGAGGGGTTAGGACCATCCCGGTAGCATATGGAAGTTCCCAGGCTAGGGCTTGAATTGCAGCTGTAGCTGTCAGTCTGTGCCAGAGCCACAGCAACTCGGGATCCAAGTCTCATCTGCTCACAGGAATGCGAAATCCTTAACCCATGGAGCGAGGTCAGGGATCAAACCTGAGCCCTCATGGATACTGGTCGGTTTCATTACTGCTGATCCACAGTGGGAACTCCCTGTCTGTGTTCTCTTTTACATTTCTGCTTACAGAGTTTCCTTGTAGCTCAGCAGGTTAAGGATCTGGCATTGTCACCGCTGTGGTTTGGGTCACTGCTATGGCCTGGGTTCTATCTCTGGGCCAGGAATTTTCATATGTTGAAGGTGGGCCCAAAAACATTTTATGGTTTTATATATATATGGTATATGCCCTGTTTTGTGTCCTATGTGATCTCATTCTATTTTAACACTTTCCCATGTGTCCACACGTCTAGGAATTACGTCAATGTCATGGAGTTGCATCATATATTACATTTCTTTTCCCTGTTTCTAGACACTGGGATTTTGTTCAGCCCATACTTACTTATGCCTTATCAAATTCTGCTGAGCGTTATTCTTTTGACTCGTGTTCTTTGGATTAATTTCTCTTTCTGGGAATGACTAGGTCAAAGGTTCTGCATTTCCCTCCCAAGGACACCACCTGTTGCCCAATTCTGGCAGCTCACAGAATGTCCAGTGTCCTAGGAACATCAGGCTCCGTGGCTTTCAATCTACCTTATGTCTGAGGCACCATGCTGGCTTGTTGGTTTGTGGGCGCATCCTTGGAGGGTGGTTTCAAAACCTGTACTTTTCAGGAAATGTGGTAACATGACACCCCACCAATTGGATATGCATCTCTACATTGCATCTGAAACTTAGGTAACTTCCCCGTGAGTGGCCTCTAGATAAAAGGTAAGATTGGCCTTCAGGAATTCTACACTTTGTACAGTCTGAAGACCCTCAAACACACGGCAAGGGTATCTCTACCTTGGTCTGGACTCTTATTCCTGACACAACTTAGCACAAAGCAACTGAAAGTCTTTCCCAAGGCCAGCATATATTTATGCACTTGATGCATACACGTTGATAAGATTATCTCTCTATCTATCTTCTCTATCTATCTATCTATCTATCTATCTATCTATCTATCTACCTATCCATCTACCTATCTATCTGTCTATCTATGCGATCTATGCCTCCGAAAGTGGGAGTGTCTAGACAGACAGGTAAATCCAAGCTTCTCCTACATTCAATCACTCACTACCCATTTATCGAAGGCATCCTATGTGCCAGATACTGTGATAAGCATCATAGAAAAGATAATAAATAAGATCGGTTGCCTGCTTTAGAGAAGCAATGGTCTAGGAAAATAAACTCTAACTCAATATAACAAGTTCTGTAACGCCGATAGGCATAAACACTTATGAGAGCAGAGAAGGACTAATTATTCTGTCTGAAGTAGGCCACCATAGAGGGAGCCACTGGGGCTGACAGGCCCTCCGGCTAGACTTGGAAGGATGAGTGGAAGCTGAGCTCAGCAGTGAGGACTCAGGGAATGGCAGACGGGGAGTAAAAGGCAGGAAGGACCGAGGTGCTGCAGCAGACACCATGTTGAAGAACTGGCCTGTGGTCTTTGTGGTCAGGAGTAGCCTCAGAAAAGTGTACGGAGAGAGACCAGAGGCAGATGGTCAAGAAGGCCCCGTGTACATCTCCTTAAGTAAATCTCAAGGAGATCAGCAGCTGTGGGTCAGGTGAGTCAGAGCCTTTGTGGTCTGGCCGAGTCTGTCCTCCTTCTCCATTCTGAAGGAGACACAAGGGGCTATTAAGCACCTGCTGTTCTTGGAGTTCCCGTGGTGGCTCAGTGGCGAGGAACCTGACTAGTATCCATGAGGACATGGGTTAGATCCCTGGCCTTGCTCAGTGGGTTAAGGAGAAGGCATTGCCGTGAGCTGTGCCATAGGTTGCAGATGCAGTTTGGGTCTGGCAAAGCTGTGGTTGTAGTGTGGGCCGGAGGCTACAGCTCCAATTCGATCCCTAGCCTGGGAACTTCCATGTGCTGCAGGTGAAGCTCTCTTTAAAAAAAAAAAAAAATAGCATCTGCTCTTCTCTTCCAGTGATTGACAAGGTTCTGGGAAGGAGACAGGGAGACACCCACAGGGAAAACTTGGGACATTCACCAGTCCACACATTGCACAACATGTTAAAGCACCAGGATCCAAAAATCTAGGGAGTGAAGTCTTTGTACGCTTGACATGTTTTTCCATAGAAAGAAACTAATAATGGCTGCATTTCTGCAAATCTAAATCTTTTACAACCATCCTGAAGAGCCAGTAGTCCTGAGCAGTTAAGCTGAAAAGGAAGAATCCCTGAGTCCTGGGAAGTCAAAGCAAACAGAGAGCAGAGTCGGAACTGATGCCCTAGGGCTGAACACCTAATTTTGGCAAAGACTTGTAGCCAAAGATCCTTGGAACACGCCTGTAATCCACCAAAGTCGGGTTTACTGTCTCTTGCAATGAGAGAGACAGCACACCGCCAGGGAAATGCAGCGCCTCTCAGTAAGAGTGTGTTGGGAGGGACCTGCCTGGTAGGCAATTTGGGGGAGGGTTCAAGGACACCTGGGTTTGGTCTGGCTTGGATACTGCCAGGAAGCCTTGCACTTCTGTTTAATCCTTTCATCTATGGAGCGGAAGGAGAAGAGTAGAGGCAAAGATATAGCAGCTGCTTGTTAACTGGAGAGAGGAGTATTTGGCCAGATTTGCATAAGAGACAGTCTCCTTGTTTTTGTCTGTGTTCAAGCATGATTGTGACC
Organism: Sus scrofa; assembly: GCF_054392235.1. Lineage (NCBI taxonomy): Eukaryota > Metazoa > Chordata > Mammalia > Artiodactyla > Suidae > Sus > Sus scrofa. The sequence continues at coordinate 12,526,528 of NC_139384.1, forward strand.
TTGCATGATGTTGCTGTTCTGTGACAGGGCTATGTTTTAGGGGCTGATGTTTTTTCTTTCTTTGTCAAATTCAAGAAACACTTCTAAAGTGGAATGAGGACCTATTTTAGGTCGATGACCTGGGGAGCTGAAAGTAGCAGAGAGGCAAATAAGTACAGATGACAGGGACTTGCTTCCAACATGTACATTTTGTCTACCAAGAAGTCCCCCTGACCGTTTAAAACTTCAAAATCATTTGTTGAAAAGACTCTTCCATTTCCATGTGCTTGTCTAGGCATCTTTGTTGAAAATCAGTTGACCGCAAATGCCCACCTACTTCTGGGCTCTCTATTGTATTTCATCGATTTATTTGTCTGTCCTTTATGCCGAGCCCATGATCACTCTATCTTTCCAGTGAGCCTTGAAATCATGTAGATTTTAGAATCAGCTTGACTTTCTACAAATGAAACTAGGGGTGTTTTATTACTAGCTTGAATCTATAGATTAGTTTTGGGGAAAGATGGTGACATATTAGCAAGGATGTGTCTTCCACTTTTTTTTTCTCTCCATGCTTCATTACAGATAGTTTTGATGGCTGTGTCTAGCTTCCTTCCTTTTGCCATGTCTTACATACTGTTAAGCACATCCAGTGTATTTTTCGCAGATGTATTTTTTCTTTTCTACAACCTCGATGTGCATTTTCTTTATATCTTCCATATTTCTCGTCATTATGCTCGTGTGTTCCTCCATCTTCTTACATATGAGGTGGAAGTTTATAACTATTTAACATTCCTTGTCTACAGCTTCCAACATCTCCACATTTACCTACTTTTATTTTTATTAAAAAATATGTTTTTTAGGTGTACTTGCAGGTTGCTGAAGTTCCCAGGCCAGGGATCTAAACTGCCCTACAACAGTGACCTGAGCCACAGCAGTGACAATACTTCACCCTTAAAAAACTGAGCAACTAGGACACTCCCTTTTTCTTTTTTAGATAAGGAGAAACTTTATTTGCAAGGATTACTGCACTAGGGGGAGAGGTGCTATTGCAATAAGAAAATGTTCCACAATAGGTGTGCAAATGTCTCTCTTGGGTCTCATTTTACTGATGTGTGTTTTTCTATTTTCTTGGGGTTTTATGTGGTTAGCATTTTTATTGACGAGTAGACCATTTGAACTATTTACTATTCATTGATGGATTTTTTTATACTTACATATAAGTTCTGGTCCATGGCTAAGTTATTGGAATCAAGTGGATTATTTCAAAACTTGCTTGTAACAAGTGTTAGGGTGGCTCTAGAACAGACAAGGCTGAATTTCACCCCCTGCTAAGCCTGAGCATCTTACCCAAAGCCCTATGTTATGAGGTCCTTCCATTCCAGCTCATGAGAACACAAATTATTCTCAGTCTTGTGTGAGCAACAGCAATTTCCCCATCTACTCCTTTCCAGTGATTCTTTCAATAGGCGAGAGGCTGAGGTGGTTTCCCCTTAGAGAGATCAATCTGAACCAAAGAATTTAGGAGATTGGTCTTCCCCAAGAATTCTCCAGTTCTCCCTGTGCCTCTCTCTCTGAATCTCCACCCTGGTCTCCCCAAACTCCAGTCTCTTTATGCACAAGTTAGTGAGCTCCCATGATCTGGTCAATTTTCATTTCCCTGAGCTGCAGCCTTCAAACAATAAGTTGATTCCATCTCAAGTGCTACATTGCCCATTTCTCTGTTCTCAGGGATCATATGACTCTGCTGCCTGATGTCCAACATGGGAAAACTGTTGTTTCATTTACTTTGGTTCGTTTTGTCATTGTTGTAAGTGGGAAGGCAAATAATCTAGATCCTATTACTATACCTTGGCCTGAAACAGAAGTATCTTTGCTGCTCTAAAACACAAAGTTTACCAGTCCTGGAGTGTAGGTAGCATCTCCGGCATGGCCGGGTTTTTATTTTATTTCTTTTCTTTTCTTTCTTTTTAGGGCGGCACCCATGGCATATGGAAGTACCTGGGCTAGGGGTCAAATCAGAGCTGCATTTGCAGGCCTTTGCTCCAGCCATAGCAATGCAGGATCTGAGCCACATCTGCAAACTACATCATAGCTTGCAGCAACAACAGATCCTTAACTCACTGATCGAGGCTGGGATCGAACCCTCATCCTCACACAGACAACAGCAGGTCCTTCACCCACTGTGCCACAACAGCAACTCCTATGCATGGCAGGCTTTAACACAGTATCTTCTCAAAATACCTCTTTGGAGTCGTCATTACAAAGTAACTTTGCCCTCCTTCCAAATCACAGTTCCAAATCAGAACACTGTGACACAGCCTCTTCTCTTCTTTTTTCAAGTCGATAGGATTTTATGGGCTATTTTGGCAATCCCAATTCGATGCAGTGAGTCAAATATGTACAAATGCTATTTTTACACCACCTAACAATTAGACAATATGTACTATAGATCCAAAGGTGAGTCTTAGGGATGGGGTAGAAAGGTGAGGCTCCGTGATAAGGTGAGAGTAGCAGCTTGAAATATGACTTGGCACTTAAACAGATAAGCAAGATTTAACTGTTTGTGGTTTAAACCATGTCAAAGTGCCCTATATGCAAAAGATGGCATCAAAATATCATGCAATAGGAGTTCCTGCTGTAGCTCAGCAGAAATGAGCCCAACTGGTATCCATGTTGACGTGGGTGCAATCCCTGGCCCTGCTCGGTGGGTTAAGGATCTGGCGATACAATTAGCTACAGTGTAGGTTGCAGACATGGTTCGGATCTGGTATTGCTGTGTCTGTGGCATAGACTGCTGCCTGCATCTCTGATTCGACCTCTAGCCTGGGAACTTCCATGATGCCTTGCATGCAGCCCTAAAACGACAAAAGTGGAAAAAACATAACCATGCAATATATAGCACTTTAACCCAAGTGGGGAGAAGGAGGAGGGAGAAAAGAGGATGGGGAGGAAGTGGAGGGTGAGGAAGAGGAAGGGTGGCAGGAAAAAAATAATATCTGTTCAATGCTTACTATATGGCAGATCCTTTTCTAAGCAGTAATGTCCTCTTTTAATGTATTAGCTCATTTAATCTTCACAAAAATTCTCTGAGTCAGATGGTAACATTACCCTGTCTACTTTGAGGAAATCAAGGCACAGAGAGGCTAGGTCACTTTCCCAGGTTTACACAGCTTATTCCTCGTAGAGTCAGAAGTCCTGATGGAGCTTCAGAAAGCAAGCCCTGCGTTTTCTGCTTTTCTCATCCTCCTTTGGGATGGGGGAGGACTTTAGGGATGATAATACCACAAAGGAGACACTCAAGAGGGCTCTGGCATTTAGCATAGAATTTGAAATTAGCAGAGAACTTACTACTCTTGTTTCTGAATCTCCTCTGGCTCTTCTCATTTCTGGCTATTATTTGGTTGTCTCTCTAGGCTAAGACATCTCCCACGATGTTCCTATTGCAAGGTGCCCAGATGCTGCAGATGCTGGAGAATTCCTTGAGGAAGAGCCTTCCTACATCCTTGAAGGTGACAATGAAAACTTCTGAGAACGAAGAGGAAGCGGGACCAATATTGTTGAGCACTTATTCTGTGCCAGGCATCATTGCATGTTTTCTCTCATTTACTTTGCATAAGCTCTCTACAAAGATACTCGCTGTTATGGCCATGTCACCAACGAGAGGGTGGATGCTGAGGGAAGTGATTTGCCTAACACCCCATAAATAGTGAGTTGCAATACTGTGGTGTGAAGATAGGAATGCCTGAGACCTCACACTGGTTTGGGCTGCAAGGTGATTCAAAAAGTATTCCCTGCCCCCTTTCCCAGAAACATTCCATAACAGCACTGGCAATTTGCCCCAGAGGTCTCCTGCAAAGTTAGCTACAACTACATGTTCGTTTTTAATCTGTTTTCCCTAAAAGAACATTTGCCAGGTGAGAGGTTGACCATCACAGGCTGTCTTTGAAATTAAAAATAACTCAATTTCTATTTGACTTAAATTTTCCAATTGTTCTGCACTTATTGCACTCAGGCTATTTTGCGGCTGACTCTGTACTCTTTCTGTTAACCTGGTACAAATGATCAGAAATCTCAGGATCAAGTAAGACATACACACAGGAGTTCCTGTTGTGGCTCAGTGGGTTAAGAATCTGACTAGTATCCTGAGGATTAGGGTTTGAGCCCCAGCCTCTCTCAGTGGGTTAAGGACCTGGTGTTGCCATGAGCTGTAGGCTAGCTTGTATCTGGTGTTGCTGTGGTTGTGGTATAGGCTCGCAGCTACAGCTCTGATTTGACCCCTAGCTTGGGAACTTCCACATGCTGCAGTGGGGCTGTAAAAAAGACAAAAAAAAAAAAAAAAAAAAAAAAGACATACACATAAATGCCCACATCCAGAACTGTTGAAGTGTAACACTGATGACAGAATCAAGTTTTTGATTGTGTTTTTCTTTAGCAACCAAAGAGATGGGATCCATCCCAATGGAATTTAGGTATGACTCCTTGTGTGTGTGTGTGCGTGTGTATGTGTGTGTGCAAGTGCGTGTAGAACAATCGTTTCTCTCTGAAACTTATTTTAGATAGACACAGAAACTAGGTTTCTACTGATTTACAAGACATTCCTATAAGATGCAAACATTCTAGGTAAGATCATCGCTTTCTCCTCCCTCACTCCCTAGTAGATTTGTTACTCTCTTCTTTCAGCATAAAGGAGAAAGATGTTAGTGTTAGGGTATTGATAGACATATGGCTTCCTTTTCATGTGTTAGAAATAGACTAATGAAACAACCTGCCCTGTTCTTTAACTACTGCCCCCCAGTAACCTCATATCAACTACTATAAAACTGTCAAGTCACTCACTTTGGTAGATCCCACTGACAGTCATCTCTGTTACCTAACATTGGTGAACTGTCTTCGCTTGCTAGTCCTTAAGATCCAGGCAACCGCTCGGAGAAACGGTCATTTTTCTTGGAGGTTACGTCAGGGATACCCTCTATGAACACTTGCCTAAGATGTATTTATGGTGAGCAGCTGTTTTTGAAAATTCGTCAGGCTTGAAGTTTTTCTTCCATGATCCGTTGTGTCGGATTTTGTGATTTAAACTTCTCTTAACTCCTTGTCTTAAATAGACCCCAAACACTTTGGGAAAACTCTCGGAGGTTCCCAAGTGTTCTTTCTTGGAGTATCTCTGTAGTAGTAAGATAAGTGGCCCTCTTGGCTCCTCAGCTCTTATGGAGAAATAACATCGGTGGTATACTAAAGATGTACAGTTTACCTAGGTTGGTAGCTAGAATAGTTGTTTGCCACTTACTTTTTTAAAATAAGATTTTTAGTCTTTCTATTATAGTTGATTGGCAGTGTTCCGTCAAGTTTGGCTGTACAGCAAAGTGACCCAGTCAAACATATACACATTCTTTTCCTTGCGTAATCCTCAAGCATGTTCCATCACAAATGACTAGATTAGTTCCCTGTGCTACACAGCAGGATCTCATTGCTTATCCACTCCAAATGCAATAGTTGCATCACGACTCCAAACTCCCAGTCCATCCCACTCCCTCCCCTTCAGGCTTGGCTCCAGGTCCATGAGTTTGCTTCTTTTCTGTGGATAGGATCATTTGTGCTGTTCATTAGATTCCAGATATAAATGATATCATATGGTATTTGCCCATCTCTTTCTGACTGACTTAGTGTGAGAGTCTCTGGTCCCATGCATGTTCATGCAAATGGCATTGGTTTGCCAGTTACTTTTCTTTTTTAAAATACTCAATGAATTTACTGCACATATAGATGTATAATGATCATCACAACCCAATTTTATAGCATTTCCATCCCAAACCCCAAGCTCATCCCCCCACCCCCCAACCTGTCTCCTCTGGAAACTCTAAGTTTTCCAAAGTCTGTGAGTCAGCATCTGCTCTGCAAAGAAGTTCATTGTGTTCTTTTTTTAAGATTCCACATGTAGATGATAGCATATACTGTTGGTGTCTCACCCTCTGGCTAACTTCACTCAGAATGATAATTTCTAAGTCCATCCATGTTGCTACAAATGCTGTTATTTCTTTCCTCTGAATGGCTGAGTAATACTCCCTTGGGTACATGCACCACAGCTTCCTTGTCCATTCCTCTGTCGATGAACACTTAGGTTATTTCCATGTCTTGACTACTGCAAACAGTGCTGCAAAGAACACTGGAGCACATGTGTCTTTTTGAGTCATGGTTATCTCTGGATAGATGCCCAGGAGTGGGATTGCTGGATCAAATGGTAATTCTATGTTTAGCTTTCTGTGGAATCTCCGCACTATTTTCCACAGTGGTTGCACCAGTTTACAATCCCACCAACAGTGCAATAGGGTTTTTTTTTCTCCACACTCTCTCCAGCACTTACTGTTTGTAGACTTTTGGATGATGGCCATTCTGGCTGGTGTAAGGTGGTACCTCATAGTGGCTGTGATTTGCATTTCTCTGCTAATGAGTAAAGTTGCACATGTTTTCACGTGTTTTTTGGCCATCTGTATGTCTTCTCTGGAGAATTGTCTGTTTAGATTTCCTGCCCATTTTTTGATGGAGTTGTTTTTTGTTTTTTGGTTTTTGGTACTCAGTGGTAGGAGGTATTTATAAACTTTGGAGATTAATCCCTTGTCAGTTGACTCATTTGCAAAGATTTTCTCCCATTCTGTGGGTTGTCTTTTTGTTTTGCTTAGGGTTTCCTTTGCTGTGCAGAAACTTTTAATCTTAATTAAGTCCCATTTGTTTATTCATGTTGTCACTGTCGTTACTCTAAGAGGTGGATCTGAGAAGATGTTGCTGTCATTTATGTCGGAGAGTGTTTGGCCTATGTTTTCCTCTAACAGTTTTAGAGTATCTGGTCTTGTATATAGGTCTTGAATCCATTTTGAGCTTATTTTTGTCCAAATTGTTATCCACATTCCACCAAAGGGCACCCCCACTTCACAAAGACAGTTCTACCTCTATTCCTAATAAGTACAGAAGTATGTGCAAGATTTCAGGAATAGAAAGGCATTCTGGTGCTTCTAGAGAGTTTGAAAAGAGGAGTTCCAGCAGCTCCGAGGTGGCAAGAGAAGCAATTTCCAGCCACTCAGCTCTGCAAAGGCTCTCACCGCGCTGCCCCCATCACCCCAGGACTCCCCACCACAAGCTCTCTGCCAGTTACTTTTAATGGAGGTGTGACCTAGAACTCAATAACGTGCTTTGGGTCTCAGTTGAGAAATCATCCAGTGGTTCTTCTAAGTGTGGGATCCAAAATACATTTTATTGTGTGTGTCAACCCTAATTGATTCCATTTAGATAGCTGCCTGACTCCCTGTGTTCTGAGTTCAGCAGAGGAAAAAAAAAAGAGTTTTATGTACTAAGGCCAGGGGGTTCCCGCTGTGGCGCAGTGTAGTTAAGAATCCAACTGCAGCGGCTAGGCTTGCTGGGGAGGTGCGGGTTCACTCCCCAGCCAGCAGGGAGGTAAAGGATGTGACGTTGCTGCAGCTGTGGCTCAGATTCAATCCCTGGCCCAGGAACGTCCATAGAATGTGAGTGAAGCCATTACATAAATGAATCAATAAATGCCAGGGGAATAAGGACGAGTAACAGTTGCACATAGTTTCAGATCTTATAATGAATAGCATATTAGTTAGTGTAAAACAATTTTGCAGAACTCCAAATGCAAATGTGTAAAGAGAAAATGTCTCTGCTTTGCAAAACTATACTGAATTTCCATATCAAGCCTCCATTCATGACTGAGAGTGGAATAAATTGGGATAAACTCAGCCAACCTAGGGAAATTTTTTCCCCCTCTTTATCTGCGTGATCTAACACCAGTAGTTCCCGTGGGGAGGAGGGTAGTCAGAGGGAAGGAAAGATGTTGGTACAGTCTTTGGTCATCATTTGTCCATGGCAAAAATCATTAAACTGTGTATCTTCTTTCTTTTGACTTTTGACCTTTGGTCATTGGCAAGTGTCCATGCTGGTATCTGCAGAGGCCTCTTGTTGACCATAGTCACGAGGCCCACGCTGGTATCCACTGCTGCACTCCTCAGCCCCCAAACCACCAAGCCACTGAAGGTCCATAGGCTGTTTCATTCCTCCTTTCCCCCTTCCTCTCTCTCTTTCAACATGGTGGGATGGGAGATCCAACACTGGACTGAGGCTATGGGACCCCACACCCCTTTCTCTTGATCACTATGCTGTAGCCTCTGCTTATTGGTGGGAGGAAATTACCTTTCCAGGAGGGAATATGGACATATATGTTAAAGAGTTTCAAACATGTCCCTAACCTTGGAGCCAGCAATCAGCCTTACGGATAAACGAAGAAAATATCAGGTGCCCAGGCTAAGACTTCTCTGCAAGCAGGCTCTGTGAAAAATGGCTGGTTCAAGTGAAAATTTGTAAACCACTGAGATGACCGTCAACAGGCAAATGAATACATGAACTGTGGCATATGCATATAATAGGGAATCCTATGGAGCCATTAGAACATAATCGAAAAAGTTTGTGTTTATGAACATAGAAAGAAGCCCACAACGCACTCAGTAGATCCAATTGATTTGCATTTGTAAAACTGTGTATCTCTGTATAGTCTACAGAAGCAAGTCTGGGAAAAGATAACATTAAATCCTACAGTCAAGAGTGGTGTTCTTCAGATCATTCACTTTATTTGCACAAAGATTTTACTGTACTAGATGTATGGTTTACATTAGATGGGAAGACAAATCTCTCACTTGAGGTGAAAACAAAGTAGCATCTGGAGATTTTTGATGTAGAGGCCTATTTTTCCCTTTTCCACCATAAAATTTCATGAAATCATAGAAACAAACCTTGTCCTGATCAATGTCCGTTGTCATACTTCTTCTTCTTTTTTTTTTTTCGTTAAGGCAGCACCTGCAGCATATGGAAGCACCCAGGCTAGGGATCTGATCAGAGCTGTAGCCGCTGGCCTACGCCACAACCACAGCAACACAGGATCCGAGCCACCTCTGTGACCTACACCACAGCTCACGGCAATGCCAGATTCTTAATCCACTGAGCAAGGCCAGGGATGGAACCTGAATCCTCATGGATGCTAGTCAAATTCGTTTCCACTGAGCCATGACAGGAACTCCTGCCATTCCTTCGTAATAACCCAATCCTCTCCTTTCTCGGGAAACTGCAGGTTTATGGCACCGTCTTCCACATGAACCAGGGAAACCCCTTCAAGCTAAAGGCCTTGGTGGACAAGTGGCCTGATTTTAACACAGTGGTTATTCGCCCTCAGGAGCAGGTAAGATGCCAGATGTAGAACAAATATGTACCCATGTTCATATTTGCTGGGTGCCTACCATGCGTCAGGCAATGTGATAGACCCTGGGAATACAGAAATGAGTCACAGTGATGGTAGATAAGTCCCTGTCCTCAAGAGCCTCCCAGCCTGGAAGAGAATGCAAACAAGCAAATAAATCACAACTCAGTGTAAAGTGTTCAGGAGAGTGTACAACATACAGATGCAGCACAGGCAAGAGCTCATTAAACTGCGGAGGATGGAGTGGAGGGAGTTCCCTCTGTGGCTCAGCAGTAACAAACCTGGCTAGTATCCATTGAGATGGGTTCAGTCTCTGGCCTTGCTCCCTGGGTTAAGGATAAAGCGTTGCCATGAGCTGAGGCATAGGACGCAGCTGTAGCTTGGATCCTGCCTTGCTGTGGCTGTGGCTTAGGCTGGCAGCTTCAGCACTGATGCAGCCCCTAACCTGGGAACTTCCATATACCATGGGTGTGGCCCAAAAAACCAAAACCAAAACAACCAAAAAACTCTGGTGGTTGGAGATGGAAGTTACAGGATCAGATTAAAGATAACTTTCTTCCCCGCCCCCCCATGCCGGGCTGTACAGCATGGGGATCAAGTTATTCTTCATGTATACATTCTTCCCCCACCCTTTGTTCTGTTGCAATGTGAGTATCTAGACATAGTTCTCAATGCTACTTACTCAGCAGGATCTCCTTGTAAATCTATTCTAAGTTGTATCTGATAACCCCAAGCTCCTGACCCCTCCCACTCCCTCCCTCTCCCCCCAGGCAGCCACAAGTCTATTCTCCAAGTCCATGATTTTCTTTTCTGTGGAGATGTTCATTTGTGCTGGCTATTAGATTCCAGTTATAAGGGATATCATATGGTGTTTGTCTTTGTCTTTCTGACTCATTTCACTCAGGATGAGAGTCTCCAGTTCCATCCATGTTGCTGCAAATGGCATTTTGTCATTCTTTTTTATGGCTGAGTAGTATTCCATTGTGAATATATACCACTTCTTCCCAAGCCAATCCTCTGTTGATGGACATTTGGGTTGTTTCCACGTCCTGGCTATTGTGAATAGTGCTGCAATGAACATGCGGGTGCATGTGTCCTAAAGATAACTTTCTTGATGGATGTTTCATCCAAACTGGATTTTATATGTAAATATATTTTTGTTTGGCCAAGAAGGCGAGGACATTCTAACCAGAGAAAGTAGCAAGGATGAATATAGAGAGGTATGAAATAGGATGCATAGGATGATCATAAAAAAACAAATGCATAATATTTGAATTGTCATAGGCTTTCTAAGGAAAAAATTTAGAAATAGTGAAACTAGACAGTTAATTCATTTCAAAAACAAAAAATCCTCAGCTTGTTTGAAAACATCCAGTAAAATTATAAATTTCTAAAAACACATCTTGCCTACAAATTGATAAGATATTTAAACACCATGAAATTAAGTGATGTATAAAAGGAAGAAATTTATATTAATAATAGAGCTGAACTGGAATAAAATTGTTTGATCTTTTATCTTCAGTGGGATCTTCACAGAACAAAACGGGGTAGTGCACCATTGCTGCCTTGGGAGAGTATTTTCGTGCAACATATTTCAACTATTTCTAAAAATATTTTTGATACTGCATTCGTTGTGGTAATAGTTTCCTGTGCCTGCTTCTTCCAAATCATCTCAGCTCTTATTTAATAATTATAGGGGCTCTTTCTAAACAACTGGTTTCTTTGATTTTCTGTAACCACAGTTTGTTCAACTATTGTATTTTTTTATTGTTTTTGTTTTTTTACAGCCGCACCTGTGGCTAGGGGTTCAACTGGAACTGTAGCTCCAGCCTCCGCCAGAGCCACAGCAACGTGGGATCTGAGCTGCATCTGTGACCTACATCACAGCTCACAGCAATGCTGGACCCTTAACCCACTGAGCGAGGCCAGGGATTGAACCTGCTTCTTTGTGGATGCTAGTCAGATTCCTTAACCACTGAGCCATGATGGGAACTCCCTATTGTATTATTTTAAGAAAGCATTTCTAGTTGGTCTTCATCTTCTTTGGCATCATTAAGTATAGATAGAGATTTCAATCCAGAATTATCTATAACCAAACTCAATACTGTCATCTTCATCGTCCATGCATTCTGGAAGTATTTGAAATGTGGTACAGTTTCTCCTTGCAACAGATGCTCATCCTCATCAATTGCTGTTCTCTTCTTCTGGTTGAGGAAGATGCCCATGTTGAAGAATGCTGTGTCTCTGAGTTGAAATTTTCACACAACATATGCGTAGAAAATAGGATCGTTTTGCAATTTTCCATCCTCGTTGGAATCCTGAATCTCTCATCTTGATCTCATGGTTTAAATGATTCAGAAACATTTGTAATGCACCAGTACAAATACTCATATTTTAGTACCTAAAAATACTACAGGAGTTCCCATTGTGGCTCAGCAGGTTAAGAACCAGACTAGCATCCACGAAGATGTGCGTTCAATCCCTGGCCTTGCTCAGCGGGTTAAGGATCCAGGTTGCTGCACGAGCTGCGGCGTAGGTGGCAGATGCAGCTCAGATCCGGCATTGCTATGGCTGAGGCATAGGCCAGCAGCTGCAGCTCAGATTTGACCCCTACCCCAGGAACTTCCATGTGCCACAGGTGTGCCGCCCCCCAAAAAACAGCAAAAACAAAATACCCAAGACAAAACAAAAAAATAGAGTAGAGTGGAATGGTTTTTAGCTGTCACCATCATGAAACACAAGGAATTTATTTTATTCCCCTTTTCTCAATGACAACAGGAGATGACAGACGACCTTGATCACTACACCAATACCTACCACATCTACTCCAAGGACCTGAAGAACTGTGAGGAATTCCTTGGCTTACCAGAAGTCATCAACTGGAAACAGCATTTGCAGATCCAAAGTAACAGGAAGGGCTTATGTACTGGCTCACATCTCCATCTGCAACAATTGCTCCTAGAACACGTATCTCCTTTGCCCAAGCTCCACTCCCTCAGCCTGCTGTCAGCTTTTTTATTCAGCTGCAACCCTACCTGGAGAGGGGAAAAAACACCCTTGAAGCTCGCGCAGAATGGGCTTCCTATAGAGAACCATAGCATACTCCCCTGATAGCCAAGGATGGATGGCATATTTTGCAGACGTAGCCAGGATCCCTTAGGGTGTACTGGGTGTCAGAGCAGAGCTTTCCCTAGGGACTTTCATTCCTGGGATAGGATGGCTATGTCTCAGAACACCCCCCCCCCATCATAAAGAACAACTGTCATCACTATGAGCACGCCCTCAGAATCAGACCACCTAGGAAGGCATTTGCCTGTTACTTGCTGTGTGGTCCTAGCCAGTGACTTCTCCTATCTGAGATCATGATTTTCATATGTACAAGTGGGGATGATAAAGGTAACTACAAAGCAAGAGTACTGAACAGAGTAAATGAAATCTCTTTTTTTTGTTTTTGTTTTTGTTTTTGTTTTTTTTTTTTTTTTTTTTTGACTAGGCCTGCAGCATGCAGAAGTTCCAGGGCCATGGATGGAACCCATGCAAACAGCCGTGACCCTGGCCACATCAGTGACAAGGCCAGATCCTTAACCTGTTGCACCACCAGGGAACTCCTAAATGGAATCTTGAGTAGAAATTGCTTAGTACAATATCTGGATGCTTCAGTTAACGTTCACCTCCTAAGTCTCAAAGTCCACAATTGGTCTGGGCTTTGCAAAACAGTTCTGCTAATAGCTTCTGGGTTTAGCTCTACAGTTGCAGTCAAAATTGACAGGTGGATTGTGTGTGTCTGAATGACGGTTCTGGCTGTCAGTGCTGGCTGTGCTGATATCATGATGGGAGTATGTGTCCTCAGCAGACTACCCTAGGCCTAGTCACGTGGTATTGGCCTCCGTGTAACCAGGAGCACAAAGATATGACAAGCCCCAATTTGCAAGCACTTGTAAGCCTCTCCCCACATCAACTTTACTCTTTCTCTGACAAACAGCATGATATTGCTTATTACATGGAATCTTAAAAAATGGTATAAGTGGACTTACGTTGGAAAGTAGAAATAGACTCACAGACATAGAAAACAAACCTATGGTTACCAGACGGTAAAGAGGGGGAGGAATAAATTAGGAGCCTGGAATTCAAATATACACAGTACTGGAGTTCCCGTTGTGGCTCAGCAGGCTAAGAATCTGACCAGTACCCACGAGGATGCGGGTTTGATCTCTGGCCTCACTCAGTGGGTTAAGGATGCACAATTGCCGAAAGGTTGTAGGTTTCAGATGCTGTGGCTTGGACCCTGCATTGCTCTGGGTGTGGCGTAGGCCCCAGCTGCAGCTCCAATTCGACCCTTAGCCCAGAACCTTCCATGTGTCGCATGTCAGCCCTAAAAAGAAAAACACAATCATTGCATTTCTCCTTATGATCCCACCTAGGTTCTCAGTCCAGCCTGAATGAGGTAATACAAAAGCTTGCAGCCACTAAATCCTTCAACGTCCAGCAGACAGAAAACATTCTCTACATGACGCTTGAGACAATAAAGGAACTGGCTCCTTCCCTGCTGGATGAAAAGAACTTGTCCCTTACCGATGGTAAACCCAAGGCCATGTGAGTTTGATGAAAGCTACCCCTCACTTATTACTCCTCTCACCCCCAAAACAGCCTCCCAAATTTTCTCCTCCCTTTCACGCTGGCTCCCCACCAGCAATCTCCTTGAAGGCAGCCAGAATAATCTTCTCCTAAAAAGGTCTCTCTCCCCTCCTTAATATACCCCACCATTTCCTTTCTCATCTGGTGTACATCAGGCCTGGGTAAACGTCTTTGACCTGTATTATTCTCTCAGGTCACGCACCCCCAAAAACACCTTTTATTCTCTCCCTCTGTCTTTACAAGGTCACTCGCACTCCAGGATCTCCATTCACTTTTTCCTCTGCCCGCTCTGTGTCTCAAGATTACAGAGGTAAGAAGAACAAACATAAACCTCTTTACTCACAACCTTTGCTTTTCTCTTGGAACCTCCCTAGTGACCAAGAGCAGTTTCAACTCTCATCCCTGGAACCTTCCCACGCTGCCTTGGTGAATCAATTATGGCAATTCGGTGGCAATGAGAGGAGCCAGAGATTCATCGAGCGCTGCATCCGGAACTTCCCCTCCGTCTGCCTGCTAGGGCCTGAGGGGACCCCGATAGCTTGGTCCCTGATGGACCAGACAGGAGAGATGCGGATGGCAGGCACCAAACTTGAGTACCGGGCCCAGGGCCTCGTCACCTACGTCATCTTTTCCCATTCCCAGGTTCTGACCAAACTCGGTTTCCCCTCCTATTCTCACGTAGACAAGAGAAACAAAATTATGCAGAAGATGAGTCACACTCTGAATCACCTTCGCATGCCCTGTAGCTGGAATCAGTGGAACTGTGTGCCTCTGTGAAGCAGCCCTGAACCCAAGACAGTGGGGATGGGCCTGAGGCTGTGGGTAGACAGAGGGGGAGCCTAAACTGTCATTGTAATCATCAATAAAGTAGTGGATGCTGTCCGTATAAAAGGTATAGCAATATGCCTATCCGGGACCTGGTCATTTAGAAAAAATGAAACCACCCTTTCAGAAACGAATAAAACTGGACTTCCTGTTGTGGCTCAGTAGGTTCAGAGCCCAAAAGAGTTCCATGAGGATGTGGGTTCAACCCCTGGCCTCAGTCACTGGGTTAAGAATCCAGCATTGCCGCAATGCTGTGCTGCTGTGGCTGTGGTGTAGCTGCAGCTCCGATTGGACCCCCTAGCCTGGGAATTTCTGCATGCCACAGGTGAGGCCTTAAAAAGGAAGAATAAAACAATTATACTCTAATGAAAGGAAGAAAGAAAGAAAGAAAGAAAGAAAGAAAGAAAGAAAGAAAGAAAGAAAGAAAGAAAGAAAGAAAGAAAGAAAGAAAGAAAGAGAAAGTCAATTCCTGCAGAATTTTATAACCAGACAAGATACCACCTTTGGATTAAAATAAGATGAACTGAAGAATCAGTATTTGTAGCACCCACAAACTCTTCCTTGAAAAACACAAATACAGCATTTTACTTTTTCTAAAAAAAGAATAAAACAAACAAGACGGAGGGACATTCTACCATACAACTGCCATGTACACATAAAAATTCTAAATATCATGAAAGAATAAGAAATGTGAAAGAATTATTCCAGGTAAAAAGAGTCCAAATAATGTGACAGTTAAAGCAATTGGAGGTTCTGGATTGAAAGCTGGATCAGAAAAAAAAATGCTTTAAAGATATTATTGTTATAACTGGCAAAATTTGTATCTGGTCTGTGTATCAGTTACCAGTAATAAAGGAACGTTAAATATTATGGATTTGATCATTATTGTGTGTTGTGGTTATGGAAGCGAATGTTTCTCCACTGTCATGATATATGCTGAAATAATTGGGGGAAATGATTGGAATGTCTGCAACCCACACAAGAAGTTAAATGTACATGTAAAGCCAAATGTGGAAAACTATAACTGGTGAACATAGGTAAAAAGTATGTATGCGTTTAATGCATTATTGTTGCAATGTTGTGGAGGTTTGCAATTTTTACAAACGGAAAGCACAAATAAGATGAATTTTCACACTTTTTCCAATGGTTCAATAAATAAATCAGTAATACCACGTGACTTTCTGAGACTCTATGTTAATTTTCTGAGTATCTTTCTATGTGTCAGTATAGACTCGTGGCTCTTCACAGATTCAATATATTTCAACCGTAGCCCTCACTCTCCATTATTACAGCTTTAGAGATCTTGGTTGCTTTTCGTGAAAAAAAAAAAAAGTAGTATTAGAGGCCAAGACACTGGTGATTTAAGCTTTTGTGTGGAATGCCAACAGTAGCACTACCCACTGCATTGAGTAGTTACAGTGAGTAAATGAGATCATGCGTATAAAGCACTGTGTATACAGTCTGGTCCACAAAATATCCAACAAATGTTGTCTATCAGTATTATTATTACTAAAGTAGTGAAAATACGGGATGGATTCTCTGATTGTTACAATTCTTCCAAAATTGGTGAGGAATTTGCTTAAATTAGTTACTTCAGAAAAGGCTCAGATGGTTCACACAGGATATTCCTTTTAATTTCCCTTCCAACTCTTCTGACATCGTTTTCTTTCTTCCTTCCTTTCTTTCTCTCTTTCTTTCTCTCTTTCTTTCTTTCTTTCTTTCTTTCTTTCTTTCTTTCTTTCTTTCTTTCTTTCTTTCTTTCTTTCTTCTTTTTTTTCCTCTTCTTACAGCCGAATCTGCAGCATGTGGAAGTTCACAGGCTAGGGGTCGAATCGGAGCGGCAGGTGCCAGCCTACACCACAGCCCAGCCATGCAGGATCTGAGCCGTGTTTGCAACCCACACCACAGCTCACAGCAACACCAGATGCTTAACCCAACTGAGCTGCAGCTGCCAGCCTATGCTGCAGCCACAGCAACACTGGATCCAAGCCGCATCTGCAACCCATGCCTCAGCTTGCTGCCAAACCTGATCCTTAACCTACTGATTGAGCCTAGAGATCAAACCTGCATCCTCATGGATATTAGCTGGGTTTTTAACCTGCTGAACCACAACAGGAACGCTCTCCTCTGACATCTTTAATATTTCTTAAATCTTCCTTGAGCCAGACTTCCCAGCCGCATTGCCCCTGCTTATGAGCCTTACGGATGCCAAAGATACTGTGGAGTTCTTTGGAAGGGGCTCTCCAATGTCTCTAAAGATGAAGGGAAGCTATTTTATGGAAAACAAGACTTTTCGGCCTTTAGGGGGTTTACTTGTGTGCCCTCTTAGTGTGCTGATTCCTTTACGGTTTGAGGTAGGTGGTGAGAAAACATCCTGGCTACCCCAAGATTTACTCTTTCAGTCTTCAAGTGTACAGACCTGAAGTTTCCAGACCCTGAATCTCATCGCCCAGTTGTCTCTGCTAACGTTCTTATTTGTTTTAATTCCAAGATGTCCTGTCTAGGGTAAATAATGATGCTATATCAGGGCCTTTCAGGAGGAAAGATAAGGCAAATTATGTCAAAGTGCCCTAGAACTCTTACACGTTGTATAATTACCGAATCCTGCTTTAATATGCCTAAATCTACTGCCTGGGGAATGCGGTAAAAATATGGATTGGGGGAATTCCCTGGTGGCTCAGTGGGTTAAGGATGGGCCTTGTCACTGCTGTGGCTTGGGTCACTGCTCTGGCACAGGGTCCCTCCCTGGCCTGGTAACTTCTGCATGCTGTATGGCAAAAACAAATAACAAAAACAAAAAACAAACAAAAGAAAAAAAAACATGTATTAGGGGTCAAGAGTGTGTCTGAGTTACAACGGTGGCTCAGCCCCTCAGCAGATGGTTTTGGGCACATTACAGCAACATGGTAGATTTGGAGTTCCTCTTTAAATGTTTTTCATTGTTCATTTTTTATGGTTGCACTCATGGCATGTGGAAGTTCCCAGGCCAGAGATCAACCCGAACAGCTGCAGTGACAATGCTGGATCCTTACCCCACAGAGCCACCCCAGAACTCCTTGGTTTCCTATATTTAACACACATATTTAAAAAAAAAACCTTGCATACATAAAAATGGATATGAAGAGGATTGCATGAATACTAGTTAGAGAATTGGCTCAAGATGGCAGATGGAGCCTTTATCTTACCATCTGCCTCAGCCTCACTATATGATTACATGAACACCAATAAGAGCCAGGAAAGGACAAAAAGAATGTGTTGATGCTCCAGATGTGTTGAGGAAATCCTATAAGCTGGAGAAGGAAAAGGAGCAAGCCTAGAGAGCAGTAAAAGTGCAAGAAACTGCACAGGTGTGAAAGTGTCTGCTAGAAGAGCATGTGGGGCTGAATCAGCCCACAGTACACAGATAAAACTGGTGTAAACCCAGCCCAGACCTGTTGCCTGTTAGAGCTAGATTGGACAAGTTCAGATGGTTGACCTTTGACTCCATCCTGACTCTTGCTAAGCATTTTGCAAAGCAGAAATCGGGGATGGGGTTGAGGCTAGAAGCAACAGAGAGGTCTGACTCTTGGAAGAGGGGAGGGCTTCACACAAAGAGGGCAAACTATTGCCACAACTTGCAACACTCCAGGCTCACCTTCCAAAATACCAGGGGCATGGATTCGTAAAAATGTTCTAAAATTGTGAAAAGGAAGTCTCAAGCTCAAAGATAAAAGAAAACCGGGAATGACCAAAGACCTGACAAGGAAAGAGAGGCATCAAACTGTACCTATGGATGAATTCACACCTGCTGAAAGAGAGACAGAGCAATTAGGAGGCTTTAGAGAAGGATGATTGTGACATTTTAGTTTACATTCATAAAAAATAATCAACTAGAGATTTTGGAAATTAAAGACTGGAAATTTGAATAAACATCTCCAGTGATGGACTGAGTAGCAGAGTGTTCACGGGTGATAGAGAATTAGAAAACGGGGGAGTTTCCACTGTGGCTTAATGGTAATGCCCTTTACTAATATCCATGAGGACATGGGTTGGATCCCTGGCCTCGCTCAGTGGGTTAAGGATCCAGCATTGCTGTGACCTGTGGGGTAGGTCCCAGAGGAGGCTTGGCTCTGGCATTGCTATGGCGTGGTGCAGGCTGGCAGCTGCTGCTCCAATTCCAACCTTAGCCTGGGAACTTCTATATGCCATGGGTGCAGCCTAAAAAGACAAAAAAAAAAAAAAGAAAGAAAGAAAGCTGGGAAGTTTTGGCAGAAGAAGGTATAGCTCAGAGCATCACACAGAATGAAAATGAGACGGAAAACATGAAAGAAAAGAAAATATAAGAGAACTGAACACGGACAAGTTTGAACATCTATCTAAATGGCATTCTAGAAAATGAGAACAGAGCAAATGGAGTTTTGAAAACAATGTAAAGAGAGCAAAAGAAAGAAGGGGTTGGAGAAGAAGCAACAGATTTTCCCCAAGTAAGGAATGACTTACAACAGAGATAACTCACTTTATACATTCCTGTGAAATTTCTGAGCACCAAAGGTGAAGACAAGATCCTACAAGGGTCCAGAGAGAGAAGAGAGACTGGTTATGATGAGAAGAATCACACTGACTTCACACTTTCACACTTCTCCAGAACAGCCCAAGGCACTTGGCCAACAGGTAAGTGATACCATCAAAGTTCTTGGGAAAGGATTTGGGGTTTGTTGTTTTTGTTGTTGTTTTGCTTTTTAGGGTGGCAGATGTGCCATGTGGAAGTTCCCAGGCTAGGGGTCAAATCAGAGCTACAGCCTATGCCACAGCCACAGCAATGCAAGAGCCAAGCCACATCTGTGACCTACACCACAGCTCACAGCAATGCCAGATCCTTAACCCACTGAATGAGGCCAGGAATGGAGCCCACATCCTCACAGATCCTAGTTGGGTTCCTTACTGCTGAGCCACAATGGGAACTCCAGAAAAGGTCCTGAATGTTCACTCATACAGGTGGGCAAACCAGTAGTTAATTAGAAAGGATAAATTAAAGAAACATTTGGACATGTAATCACACAGGACATGAAATCCAGAGAGAGTCTCTAAATACAGATCAATGGAACAGAATGGAAAGCCCAGAAATAAACCCAGGCATCTACAGTCATTTGATCTATGACAAAGGAGGCAAGAACATACAGTGGAGGAAAGATAGTCTCTTCAACAAATGGCGCTGGGAACACTGGATAGCTAACGTAAAAGAGTGAAATTCCAACATTCTCTAACGCCATACACAAAAATAAACTCAAACTGGATTAGAGACCTAAATGTAAAGCCACATATACTTCTGGAGGAAAACATAGACATAATGCTCTTTGACAAACTGCAGCACTATCTTCTTTGATCCATCTCCTAGAATAATGACAACAAAAACAAAAATACGCCAATGGGACTTAATTCAACACAAAGGCTTTGGCACAGCAAAAGAAACCATTCATCTCAAAAAATCAAATACCTCAGAATACACCTGACCAAGGAGGTAAAAGACTTATATGCCAGGAATTATAAACCGTTAATCCAAGAAATCAAAGAAGATGTAAAGAAATGGAAAGATATCCCATGTTCATGGATTGGAAAAACCAACATTGTAAAAATGGCCATACTACCCAAAGCAATCTACACATTCAATGCAATCCCTATCAAATTACCCATGACATTTTTCACAGAACTAGAACAATCCAAACATTTATATGGAGCCACAAAAGACCCAGAATTGCCAAAGCAATCCTGAGAAACAAAAACCAAGCAGAGGGCATAAAATTCCCAGACTTCAAGAAATACTGCAAAGCCACAGTCATCAAAACAGTGTGGTACTGGTATCAAAACAGACAGACAGACCAATGGAACAGAGTAGAGAACCCAGAAATAAACCCTGACACCTATGGACAATTAATCTTTGGCAAGGGAGGCAAGAACATAAAATGGGAAAAAGAAAGTCTATTCAACAAGCATTGCTGGGAAACCTGGACACCTGCATGCAAAGCAATGAAATTAGAACACACCCTACACCGTGTACAAAAATAAACTCAAAATGGCTGAAAGACTTAAATATAAGACAGGACACCATCAAACTCCTAGAAGAGAAGGTATCTCTTCAACAAATGGCGCTGGGAAAACTGGACAGCTACATGTAAAAGAGTGAAATTACAACATTCTCTAACGCCACACACAAAATCATGAATATTTTCTCAGGTCAGTCTCCCAAAGCAATAGAAATAAGAACAAAAATACTCCAGTGGGACCTAATCAAACTGAAAAGCTTTTGCACAGCAAAGGAAACCCAAAAGAAAACAAAAAGACAGCTTACACAGTGGGAGAAAATAGTTTCAAACGATGCAATGGACAGGGCTTAACCTCCAGAATATATAAACAACTTATACAACTCAACAGCAAAAAAGCCAATCAACCAATGGAAAAAATGGGCAAAAGACCTGAATAGATTGTTCTCCAAGGAAGATATACAGATGGCCAGCAAACACATGAAAAAATGCTCAGCATCCCTGATTATAAGAGAAATACAAATCAAAACCACCAAAAGATACCACTTCACACCAGTCAGAATGGCCATCATTCGTAAGTCCACAAATAACAAGTGCTAGAGGGGGTGTGGAGAAAAGGGAACCCTCCTGCACTGTTGGTGGGAATGTCAACTGGTACAGCCACTATGGAGAACAGTTTGGAGATACCTTAGAAATCTATACATAGAACTTCCATATGACCCTGCAATCCCACTCTTGGGCATATATCCAGACAAAACTCTGCTTAAAAGAGACACATGCACCCGCATGTTCATTGCAGCACTATTCACAATAGCCAGGACATGGAAACAACCCAAATGTCCATCAACAGATGATTGGCTTAGGAAGAAATGGTATGCATACACAATGGAATACTACTCAGCCATAAAAAGAATGACATAATGCCATTTGCAGCAACATGGATGGAACTAGAGACTCTCATCCTGAGTGAAATGAGTCAGAAGGAGACAGACAAACACCATATGATATCCCTTATAACTGGAATCTAATAGCCAGCACAAATGAACATCTCCACAGAAAAGAAAATCATGGACTTGGAGAAGAGACTTGTGGCTGCCTGGGGGGAGAGGGACGGAGTGGGAGGGATCAGGAGCTTGGGGTTATCAGATACAACTTAGAATAGATTCACAAGGAGATCCTGCTGAGTAGCATTGAGAACTTTGTCTAGATACTCACATTGCAACAGAACAAAGGGTGGGGAAAAAATGTATACTTGTAGGGGGAACTTGATCCCCATGCTGTACAAAGGGTGGGGAAAAAAATGAAAACAACTGAAAAAAAAAAAAAAGCAAAAAACAACCCACTGAATGAGAGAAAGTCTTTGCAAATGATGCAACCGACAAGGGCCCAATCTTCAAAATATACAAACAACTCACACACCTCAACAACAAAAGGACCACCCAATCAAAAAATGGTCAATAGACCTAAATGGAAACTTCTCCAAAGAAGACATACAGATTCGCAGCAGGCAAATGAAGAGATGCTCAACCTCTCACTAATTAATGGAGAAAGGCAAATCAAAGACTTCTCTCTCTTTTAAAATAAGGCATAGTTAGCAAACCCCTAGATCTCATGTTGCAGTTCTGTGACATTAAAATAGGCTTACTTATGCTTGTGAAACCTGCATCCCTTTCAAAAAAGCAAGCAATTCTGTCACCCCTGAAACTTCTTTCATGCTCTTTGCCCATGAATCTACAGCCCTACCAGAGGCAACCACAGTTAGGATTGCTTTAGTGACTATTTTTCAGGTTCTTGAACTTCATAAGATTCACAGCATATACTGAGTACTATTTTAAGGCTGGAATTTCCATTCCCCTAATGCCTATGAGGCGTATGTACCTTGTCGTGTGTGTCAGGGTTTCATTCATTTTTTTACTGTGTCCTATCCCATTTTGTCCCATCCGAGATGGTATGATTTGCTCACTGGCAGGCCTGTGTCATAGGAAATAGCTCCATCAATACTAAAGTACAACATTTTGAAAAAGACAAGGTTGGTTCATTCTGCGTGAGCTTCGATAGGAGTACACTGCTTTTCCTCATCAATTACCTGATCAATTCTTAGATCATCTAAATGCAGGTGATTCTGGAAAAGAACCCTGAGAAGGACTGCCCCTGGAGCCTTCCTGGAAGGGACGCCTCTCTCAGGTATTCCTGACCGATTCAGCTGTAAGCTTACAAGGACTTATCTCCAGATGATAAGCATGAGAAAAATATACAAAGAAAAGTCTTCAACGTCAGCTTTCCAGGGAACCTCAGAAAGAAGATGGTCCACAGAAGCTGACTGCCTCAAAACAAATAAAACCTTGGGAGGTCCCTTGTGGCACAGTGGGCTAAGGATCTGGTGTTTTCACTGCAGTGGCTCTGGTCACTGCTGTGGTGTGGGTTCAGTCCCCGGCCTGGAACTCCCACGTGCTATGGATGTGGACACACACACACACACACACACACACACACACACACACACACACACACACAGAAATCTCCATAAATTAATCTGCTTCTACCAAAGACCATTGACATAAGATTCTTCCAGATTTCTCAACCTACTAGTAGGCCCATTCTCCTTTACATGATTTTATCCTTTACTGTTTTGAATACATCATTCCCTTTTCCAGTTTAAGGGTGTGCGGTTCTGATTGCCCACAAAACGTTTCCCTTAACTGCTGATACCTTGTTTAGGGTATAAGGACAATCACACCCTGACTCTCTGATTTACTTCCTCCAAGTTATGCCTGGTTCAGTTTCAGCCAACTTAAAGACTCTCTCACATGGCAGCTCCTTAAAAAAATTCCACAAATGACGGACATACATTCAGCTGATGCTATTAAACTGAATTTTTAACAGTGATATTCTGATCAACAATTTTTAACAATGGTATTCTGATCAATGTTAGAAAGATACTATTGGAGTGGCCGTTGTGGCTCAGTGGATTAAGTACCCAGCATAGCGTCTGTGAGGATGCGGGTTCAATCCCTGGCCTCGCTTAGTGGGCTAAGGACCCAGCATTGCCACAAGCTGCAGTGTAGGCTGCAGAGGCACCTCGGATCCTGCATTGCTGTGGCTGTGGGTAGGCCGGCAGCTGCAGCTCAGCTTCAACTTCCAGGTTTGGCCCTAAAAAGCAAAATAATAATAATAATTACAATAATGCTCTTATCAAAAGGGGCTGGGTCTATAACCACAGGGAAAAAGGATTTCACTCAAGATTTGGAGAGACATATTTACACATCTGGCCTACCCTACATTCAGGTAGTTTTGTTTTGCTTTGTTTCCTTTAAGAAACATTAACACATGTTTTATATTTGTCAGGCACTCACCTGAACATTTCACAAATGCTAGCCTGTTTAACTCACAAAAACAAAACCCAAAACCTAGTAAGAGGAGGTAGCATGAGTACACGAGGAAACCGAGGCACAGAGAGATTAGATAACTTGGCTATAAACATACAACCGGTAAGTGGTGGGATCAGACCACAAACTCTGAGTTTCAGCCAGGCTCCCAAACTTGCAGAAGCAGCAGAACATGTGACCCAGAGGGAGGGACCTGGTGCCACTGGACAACACGCCAGCTAATAGAAGCTTCTCCACCCTCCCCTCTTAAAGAGGCAAGGTCTTTGTTAACGGCTGCAACTCAGCTGTTTCTGGAGAAAAATTACCAGAACACACTTGCAAGTCCTGGCTGTATGGGCCAAGACAAGAAGAATTCCACATTCTGGAAAAGTCTGCTGCTTCGCATTTGGTCCTAGGGATCTTTCTGCACAGAGACAACTTTTCAGGTGAGGCCCGAATGGTGAGAGAATCACTGTTTTGAGACTTGCCTTCTTTTTCTCCCATGACCAGGGGAAAAATCAGATGATCTTGTTGATTCTAGGTAAGAGGGCTGAGCTCATTTATTGATACACTTTGAAGGAGAGGGAGTTGATTCAATCTGAGAAGTAATCTGTCCCATGTACTATGTGTAGAGCAGAAAACATTCTTGGAAGGGCTAAGCCGGGTTTCCATTCTGAGCAGATCAACGATATGGAGGGGGGTTGCATGGAGCGGTAATAACAGCTGCAAGGAAGGCTCCTGATCCAGATGATGTGTATCTAGCACCTACTGTCGAGGTATGTGCAGACATTATTCGATTTACTCCTGTAGGAAACACTCTAAAAGAGGTGGCCTGTTCCTCAGATAAAGGTTAACCGGGAAAGTGAAATAGTCTGTTCACAGTCAGGGAGGACATATGCAGAGGAAAGTGGACTGGGATGCAGACCAGATTTATTGTTAATTTAAATCATGTGAAAGAGAAAGGAAATTCAAAAGATTTTTATCAGTCATGGTATGGCCATGAAATGCCTTTTTCCTATTTTGTTTTCCCTTCTGAATTTCTCTCTCCACATCCTTACAATTCTCACCTATGTTGCTTATTTAATATCTATAAGCAAAGACTTATCTCTTTTAATCAAGAACTGTGTACTTTTTTCTTCTCTATTTTCTCCTTTTGTTTGAGTGTTGTCCTTTGTTCGTGTGACAGTTATTGTCTTGATGGTTCCTAGAGTTGCCACCAACTGATGAAACCAGTAGAATGGTAGTGAGGTGTCAGGTCTGTCTCGGCACAGAAAGAATTCAGTGAGAAGCAGAGCAACAGGTCAGGAAAGAGTTTATTCGTATAGGAATGCTTGTGAGAAATATGAGCCTGCTGGCAAGGGAGTGCTCCATCCCCTAGAATTTAGTGGGCTACAGTTTTATCATCAAAGGAAAAGTGGAGAGGGCAGAAGACCGCCTTCTTCTTCCTTCTTGGGTAGACGTCAGCCTTCATCAGCAGTGCCTCTTCTGTGTCAGGCAGGGGAGCGTTCTTGTCCCAGCAGGGTCCAACCGGGACTGTCATGCCATAGTAGAAACTGGCAAAAAGGTGGGCTTTGCTAAAATACGATAAATCATCTCAGGTTTCAGTAGAACATCACCTTTTCCTGTATTTTTTATTTTTACTGTGTTCAGAAGAGCATATCCTAGGACTCACGGTGTTACCAACCTCACTGGGTAGGATGAGGGTCAAGTTCCACCAGTGCTTTATTATCTGGGAGCATGCCTTATGTGCTGTGTCATGCTTTTATTTCCAAGCAAGCCTGCTTGATTTTATTGTTCAGTAAGCTGGTTTTCTCTCAAGTCAGCATTGACTCACAGGGGCACCCCATACTTTTATTCTTTCCTTACAATCCCCTGGTGAGATGAATTATTTAATCACCTACTTTGTCTCTTTACTCTGTCGCTATCTGCTATGCGAACGTGATTGATGTGGCCTTATCCTAGGGCTAGATATTGAGATTGTCTTGTTTTTTTATTGTTTGTCTTTTTTTTATTACTCAGTGAATTTAGTACATTTATAGATGTACAACGGTCATCACAACCAAATTTTACAACATTTCCATCCCAAACCCTCAGTGCATCACCCCATCCCCAACCTGTCTCATTTGGAAACCATAGGTTGTTCAAAGTCTGGGCGTCAGTATCTATTCTGCAGAGAAGTTCACTGTGCCTGTTTTTAAGATTCCACATGTAAGTGATAACCTTTGATGTTGGGGTCTCACTGTCTGACTGACTTCACTTAGCATGATAGTTTCTAGGTCCATCCATGTTGCTGCAAATGCAGTTATTTCTTTCCTATTAATGGCTGAGGAATATTCCATTGTGTATATGTACCACATCTTCTTTATGCACTCTTCTGTCCATGGGCAGTTAGGTTGTTTCCATTCATGTTGCCTTGAATATTGGAGTAGATGTATGTTTTCAAGTCATGGTTTTCTCTGGATAGATGCCCAGGAGTGGGATTACTGGATCAAATGGTAATTCTATGTTTAGCTTTCTGTGGAATCTCCATATTGCGTTCCCCAGTGGTGGCACCAATTTACATTCCCACCAGCAGTGTAATGGGGTTCCCTTTTGTCCACACTCTCTTCAGCATTTACTGTTTGTAGACTTTTGGATGATGGCCATTCTGGCTGGTGTAAGGTGGTACCTCATAGTGGTCGTGATTTGCATTTCTCTACTAATGAGTGATGTTGAACATCTTTTCATGTGTTTTTTGGCCATGTGTATGTCTTCTTTGGAGAATTATCTGTTTGGATCTCTTGCCTATTTTTTGATGGGGTTGTTTGGATTTTGGTTTTTTGTTGTTGTTGTTGTTGTTTTTTTGGGTTTTTTTTTTGGTATTGAGCTGCAGAGGGTGTTTATAAACTTTGGAGATTAATCCCTTGTCAGCTGTGAAGATTTTCATTTGCAAAATCTTCTCCCATTCTGTGCGTTGTCTTTTCATTTTGCTTAGGGATTCCATTGCTGTGCAGAAACTTTCAGTTTTAATTAAGTCCCATTTGTTTATTTTTCTTTGATTGTCATGATTCTAGGTGGGGGATCTGAGAAGATATTGCTGTGGTTTATGTCAGAGAGTGTCTGGCCTATGTTTTCCACTAAGAGTTTTAGAGTATCTGGTCTTACATTTAGGTCTTTAATCCACTTGGAGATTATTTGTGTGTATGGTGTTAGGAAGGGGTTCTAATTTCCTTCTTTTCCATGTGGCTGTCACTAGTTTTCCCAGCACCACTTCTTGAAGGGGCTGTCTCTTCTCCATCGTAAATTCTTGCCTCCTTTGTCATAGCCTAGCTGGCTGTCGGTGCATGGGTTTAACTCTGGGCTTTCTCCCCTCTTCCACCCATGTATATTTCTGTCTTTGTGCCAGTGCCATATGGTTTTGATGATTGTAGCTTTGCAGTAGCATCTGAAGTCAGGAAGCCTGATTCCTCCAGCTCCATTTTTCTTTCTCAGGATGTCTTTGGCTATTCTCGGTCTTTTGTGCTTCCAAACAAACATTGAACTATTTGGTTCAAGTTCTGTGAAAAATGTCCTTGGTAATTTGATCAGCATTGCATGGAATCTGTAGATTGCCTTGGGTGGTATGGTCATTTTGGTCATATTGGTTCTTCCAATCCAAGAGCATGGAATGTCTTTCCATCTGTTTGTGTCATCTGTTTGGTTCACCATCTTCTCATTCCTGCCTGTTTTCTTGGTCCTCTTCTAGGCTAAGGTACCTGCCAAGATGCTCCACTTGCAGAGTGCCCAGATGCTGCTGAGGCTAGAGAAATGCTTGAGGAAGAGCCTTCCCGAGTCCTTAAAGGTGAGCACGGGGCATTCTTAGGGAACCAGAGGGTTGTCTCTTCCTGTAACAGGAGGGAAAGAAAATGAGCGTTGACTGAGCATGCCATCGGTAGCAGAAACTCACTCATGGTACATCTGATGCAGCCCACACCACTTCTTGGCAAGGAAAAGATATTTGTCCTGGAAGAGGAAGGAGGTCTCAGGAATATGACATGTCCAAATACATAGATAGATAGATCGATAGACAGATACAGAGGTAGATAGATAGATAGATACATAGGTAGATAGATAGATAGATAGACATATATTTGCTTTTTAGGGCTGCCCCTGTGGCATAGGGAAGTTCCCAGGCTAGGACTCGAATCGGAGCTACAACTGCCAGACCATGTCACAGGCCACAGCAATGCAGGACCTGAGCCGCACCTGTGACCTACACCACAGCTCATGGCAATGCCAGATCCTACACCCACTGAGCAAGGCCAGGGATGGAACCCATGTCTTCATGGTTACTTGTCGGGTTCATTTCTGCTGCACCACAATGGGAACTCCATGCCCAATATTTTTAAGTGGCCCCAAACTGCTCTCTGCAGAGGCAAAATCATTTCCTTGGTTTTTCCTTAAGAGGTTCACCTAAGACATAATAATTTTTCAACCTTTCTGCCTGAGGTGAGGTTACCACCATGTGTCTTTGGGGAATATTTCATGGGCCAAATCCTATCTCTTTGACACCCAAAAGAAGGTACACTATCCATGGAGAAGACCTAGAAATGATTACATACCCTTCATTATTTTATTGCAACGTTTGTTACCAAGGGGCTGGATTTACACGTATTTCACTTATATTTTCCTTTTTACCACTCAGAGGATTGACAAAGCTAGGAAATGCTTTGTATTTTGTTTTATTTTATTTTGGAACTGCTCTTTTAAAAAGCTACTTTGATAGCTAAAGATAGAAGCTCAAGTCACATGCAACCACTGTCCACACCAGCACCACCTGGGTATGTCGGGGCCAGAAACGGTGGCAGAGTAGCCCATCAGAAGCAATAGGAGGCAGTTATCACCCTTACTTCATCCCAGCTCCTGGGCTTTATCTGTGAACTCACATACACTTCCAAACGCCCACATGGGATGGGTATCAGGCTTCTCCCTGTGTTGCAGAGGAGGTCTCTAAGGCCAAGAAAACAAATAACTTGCCCAACTGGTTATACTGCTGGGGCCAGAAATATAAGTCACCTACCCAATTTGAACTTTCCTGAGCTTGCCTGAATGTTTGGAGCAAAAACGTCTCTCAACTTCCGATGGTAAAAGTGAGGAGAAACGGGATCTCTCAACTCTTGCTGGTAGGAATGTGAAATGGCACAGCCAGTCTTGAAAAGCAACTTGTCTGTTTCTTTAAACACTCCCTGTCCAACCAGCACACAACCAACAATTGCAGTTCTGAGCATTTGCCCCAGAGAAATGCAACTTTATGGTCACACAAACTCAAATACACAAATGTCTATGAGAGCCTTATCCCTCAGAGTCAAAAACCGGAGGCAACCCAGATGTCCTTTCATAGGTGAATGAACCATGGTACATCCATACCACGGAATACCACTGAATGATAAAGAAGGAACGAGCTATGGATACCTGCAACAATCTGGATGCATCTCCAGAAAATCATGCTGAGTGAAAGCAAGCCAGTCCCAAAGGGTCACGTGCTATGTGACTCCATTTATCTAAAATTCTTGAAATAACAAAATGGCAGAAATGGAGACCAGATCGATGACTGCCAGAGGCTGTGGGGGAGGTGGGGCGTGGGACGGTAATGGGAGTGCCTATAAAAGAGCACCCCGGGCGGGCGATCCTTGTGATGATGGAAAAGTTCTGCAACTTGACTGGATTAAGCACCTCCAACATCCTGGTTGTGGTGCTGGACAGGCGCAGAGCCTGGAGGTCTCTGCACGCCACCAAGTTCACCGAGCATACAGCCAGGATTTTACTCCAGGCAAGTTACCTCTTGAAACCAACAACTCACCATTATGCTCATCCACTTGGCACAACGTCCTGGACATTGGTCAATAAAACTTATATATTTCAACTTCCATTAATCTTTTTTGTCCACACCATGCACCCTGATGCTACCACAGGGTCAAATATTAGCCACTGTGCACATATTAGCCGCTGTTTCATAGATCGGACCATAAGTCTACAAGGATGTCAATCATGGTGACATCTCTTTCTCTTATTGGAGGCTAATACTTTGAAAGGCTTGACATAATTTGGGGGTGAGCTGAAGGTATTCACCTTCCTCAACCTTATCCATTGGTAACCATCCTTTCACGCTGGGGAAGAGAAAGGTAATCGTTCTTTCATAGGTTGACCCTCTGGCTTAATTTTTATTTACTAGAAAAGGACCAGAGACTTAGGGGGAGAGATAAATTAACCAGGGGGCAGAGTTCCCATCATGGCTCAGTGGAAAGGAATCTGACTGGCATCCATGAGGAGGCAGGTTCGATCCCTGGCCTTGCTCAGTGGGTTAAGGATCCAGCATTGCCGTGAGCTGTGGTGTAGGTTGCAGACATGGCTGGGATCCCGCCTTGCTGTGGCTCTGGTGTAGGCTTGCGGCTACAGCTCCGATTAGACCCCTAGCCTGGGAACCTCCATATGCCGTGGGAGTGGCCCAAAAAATGGCAAAAAGACAAATAATAAATAAATAAATAAATAAATAAATAAATAAATAAATAAAGGACCAAAGAGACATTGCCCCGATCTTTAATGACTAAAGCCCCCACTTACTGGTAGGAAATATTTACCTTGCCCAGAGGATAATTTGAAAGTCTACGTTAAAAACATGTAGATAACTGTAGACCCAGCAATCTTTCTTCGAAAAACCTTCCCTGGGCGCATAGTGGGTACCTATGCAAAGATTTCTGCAAAAAGATATTCTTTGAAGAGTCAGTTTTCACATTGAAAATTGGAAACACCTAGAGTGTATCTGAAATTTTTCATTTTTGTGAAATTCGATGTGTGTGTACAGGAACAGAAGGAAATCTACTGAAGATCTTACTAAATGCTGTAATGGGAGAGTTCATACTTTTTCGTCATAAATTTCATTGGTCTGAATATTTTGTAGGTAAATATTTTTGAAAGATACATTTGTTGGGGAAAAAAGTCAAACCTAAAAAATGGTCTGCAGAAATTCTCATTAGGTACCTTCCAATCAAAAAATTTCCTTTTTCATGGGAGTTCCTGTGGTGGCACAGTGGAAGTGAATCCCTCTGGTATCCATGAGGAGGCAGGTTTAAACCCTGGCATGGCTCAGTGGGTTGGGGATCTGGCGAGGCCGTGAGCTGTGGTGTAGGTCCCAGACTCAGTTCGGATCCCGAGTTGCTGTGGCTGCAGTGTCAGCCGGCAGCTTTAGCTCCGATTCAACCCCTATCTGGGAACTTCCCTATACCACGGGTGTGGCTCTTAAAAGAAAACAAAAGGATAATTTCATAGAAATAAACCTTGCCCTGATTAAATGATGCTTTTGGTCCTCCCTTCCTAATCAGCCAACCCTCTCCTCTCTCGGGAAACTGCAGGTTTATGGCACCGTCTTCCACATGAACCAAGGAAACCCCTTCAAGCTAAAGGCCTTGGTGGACAAGTGGCCTGATTTTAATACAGTGGTTATTCGCCCTCAGGAGCAGGTAAGATGCCAGATGTAGAACAAATATGCATCTATGTTCATGTGTGCTGGGTGCCTACATTCCTGGCAATGTGCTGGTCCCTGGGGATACAGAAATGAATTAAGGTGATGGTTAACAAGTCCTTGTCCTCAAAAAGTCCACAGCTTTGAGGAGCCTATAAGTAAATCCACAGACAAATTACATCATGCTGTGAAATATGCATGATCTGAACACCAGCAGCCCTTTACTGATGCTTAAGACCCAACACACTTTATTTCTTGCGTCCAGGTTGGGGGAACAGAGGCAAGCAGGGGAAGGTCCTGCTAATTTAAGATTGTGTTGATGGCATAGACAAGAGCCTGATCTTTTGTCGCAAAGACTTAAGGAGCATTTCCCAACTAGATTTCTACATTCCAATAAATCAGACCCTAGTTCCATTTTAAACTCTTAAAGGAAAAAAAAAATATTTCCTACCTTTGAAAAACACCAACTCATTCATGCCAACTCAAAACTTCTCATTGCGATATTGTCTCCCCATGGAGATGCTGCACGATATAACTTACTGTCATCAATAAGACAAAACAGGGCAGGAAAAAAACTATATGTGGCAGCATTTGCAGATGAAGGATCATCAATGCTTCTTCTTTTGGAAATTTTTCCAAAATTGGACGTTAAAGATAAATAAGATTTTTTACATGATGGCAGGGCAGGACTTCATTCAAAGCAGAGAAAACAGCCATTGCAAGGCCTAAGGGCTAAAACAACAAAATGAATTGAGGAAAATTAAGGAGCAAAGTGACATAGTCAAAATTGTTGACTATATCCTGTATAAATTTTAATTAGGGAAATTAAATAATTAAAACATTTCAGGGAGTTCCCATCGTGGCACAGCAGAAATGAATCCAACTAGGAACCACGAGGTTGTGGGTTCGATCCTGGCCTTGCTCAGTGGGTTAAGGATCTGGCGTTGCAGTGGCTGTGGCTTAGGCTGTCGGCTACAGCTCCGATTAGACCCCTATCCTGGGAACCTCCATATGCTGCGGATGCAGCCTTAAAAAGACAGAAAGACTGGAATCTAATATCCAGCACAAATGAACATCTCCTCAGAAAAGAAAATCATGGACTTGGAGAAGAGACTTGTGGTTGCCTGATGGGAGGGGGAGGGAGTGGGAGGGATCGGGAGCTTGGGCTTATCAGACACAACCTAGAATAGATTTATAAGGAGATCCTGCTGAATAGCATTGAGAACTATGTCTAGATACTCATGTCGCAACAGAAGAAAGGGTGGGGGAAAAAACTGTAACTGCAATGTATACATCTAAGGATAACCTGACCCTCTTGCTGTACAGTGGGAAAATAAAAAAAATAAAAAAAAAAAAAAAGACAAAAAGACCAAAAAAAATTTTTTTTAATTTAAAAAATTTTCAAAAATGAAATGTATAATTATATTAAAATTTCAAGTAAAAATCCAAATGTTTATATAAAATATTAAATAGGTAACCATTTCATGTACTTTACATAGAAGTAAAATTGTTATTAAGTATTATTCAAATTAACTAACTTTTTAATTTGAAAATGAGGACTTTTAATTATTGATAGAAATCTGAATAAGAAATAATATTGTTTGAGCTACTTTCAAAAACCATCTTAAAGGAATTCCCTGGTAGCTCAGTGGACTAAGGATCTGGTGTTGTGACTGCTGTAGCTCAGTTTGCTGGTGTGGTAGGGGTTCAATCCCTGGCCCAGGAAATTTTGCATGTCATGGGCACAGCTGAAAAAATAATAATCTTAAACATAAGATTTTTCCAGCTTTATGAGCAGTAGTTGACACATAAAATTGTGTAAGTATAAAATGTATAACATATACAGATTTGATACACATTATAGATTCCCACCATAGCTTTAGCTAACACCTCCATCATGTCACAGAATTACCTTTTTCATATGGTGAAAACATTTAAGATCTACCCTCTTAGCAACCATCAAGTACACTTGACCCTTGAGCTGTGCAGGACCACTTATAAGTGAATTTTTTTCAATAATTACGTAGCACAGAACTGTACCATCTGTGGTTGGTTGAATCTGTGGATGTGAAACTGCACTTAGAGAGGGCTGACTGTAGTTATACTCGGATTTTTGACTAAGGGGAGAGTTGGTGCCTTTAACCCCCACGTTATTCAAGAGTCAACCGTATATAATACAGTAAAATTTTTTTGTCTTTTTCTTTTAGGGCTGAACCTATGGCATACAGAGGTTCCCAGGCTAGGGCTCCAATTGGAGCTGTAGCCGCTGGCCTATACCAGAGCCACAGCAACCCGGGATCCGAGCTGAGTCTTCGACGTACACCACAGCTCATGGCAACATTGGATCCTCAACCCACTGTGAGAAGCCAGGGATCGAACCTGCATCCTCATGGATACTAGTCAGGTTTGCTAACCACTGAGTCATGATAGGAACTTCAATAATACAGTAATTTTTAACTATAATCCCCACAGTGTACGTTAGATCCCCAGGACCTATCCATCTTCTAACTGGAAGTTTGTATCCTTTGGTCAATATCTCCCCATTTCCCCGCCACCCTCCCAGCCTCTGGTAATCACCATTCAACTCTCTTTCTATGATTCAACTTTTTAAATTCCACATGTAAAAGAGATCATACAGCACTTACCTCTTTGTTTTGTCAATTGTTTCTTTTGCTGTGCAGAAGCCTTTAGTTTGATGTAGTCCCAATTGTTGATTTTTGCCTTCTTCTTTTTTTCTTTTTTTTAGGGCCACACCCTCAGCATATGGAAGTTCCCATGCTAGGGGCTGAATCAGACGGAGCTAAAGCTGCTGGCCAACACCACAGCCACAACAACACCAGATCCGAGCCACATCTGCGACCTACACCACAGCTCATGGCAATGCCAGATCCTTAACCCGCTGTGCAAGGCCAGGGGTTGAACCCACATCCTCATGGATACTTGGATTCATTTCCACTGTGCCACAATGGGAACTCCAATTTTTGTCTGCTTTGCTTGTAATTTTTGGTGTCATATCCAAAGTATAACTGCCAAGACCTATGTTAAGGAGCTTTATCCCTATATTTTCTTCTAGGTTTTTATGGTTTTAGTACTTATATTTAAGTCTTTAGTCCATTTTGATTTAATTTTTTGAGGTGTGAGATTGGGATCCAAGAAGATATCACTCTTCTGCATGTTATTATGCAGCTTTTCCAATACCATTTATTGGAGAGACTATCCTTTCCCCATTGAGTGTTCTTGGTTCCTTTGTCAAATATTAGTTGACTGTGTTTGTTTATTTCTGGGCTCCCAGAAAATTGGTCTGTGTGTCTGTTTTTATGCCAGCACCATAATGTTTTGATTACTACAGCTTTGTAATATAGTTTGATATCAGAAAGTACAAAGCTTCCATGTATGTTTATCTTCCCCAGGATTCCTTTGTCTATTCAATTCATTTTAGGTTCCATATAAATTTTAGGCCTTTTTTTGCTATATCTGTGAAAAATGCTCCTGGAATTTTAATAGGAATTGAATTGAATCTACAGATGACTTTGGGTATTATGACTATTTTAACAATATTAATCCATGAACTGTAGGATTTATTCTTTTGGCCAAAGATTTTCCTTCCCAATTGTCATTTTACATGAGCTTGTAGGACTAAGTTAGTCACAATCCCAAATACGGTGTTGGATGCTAGCTTGGTTTTTGCTGACTTGTCTATGCTCACGGAAGTAGATTGGGCAACATGGAGAAGTTACAGTTTCTCAAGAGCAGAAAGAGAAGGCAAGATTTAGTGCAAAGTCACTTTTCATGCATCTTATTGTTTTAAGGAGGTATAGAAAAATAATTTTCTTTTCTGTTTTTTCTTTTTTTCTTTTTTTTTTTTTTTTTTTTTTTTTGCTTTTTTTGGGGGCTGCACTTGTGGCATGTGGAAATTCCCAGGCTAGGGGTCAAATCAGAACTGCAGCTGATAGCCTACATCACAGCCACAGCAACACAGGATCTGAGACTCATCTGCTACCTACACCAGAGCTCATGGCAATGCCAGATCCATAACCCACTGATCAAGGCCAGGGATCAAACCTGCATCCTCATGGATACTAGTTGGGTTCAATACCATGGAGACATAATGGGATCTCTGAAAAATAATTTTCAATGGGTCATTTTTGTTTGGTTTGAAAATTTAAAGAAATAGCTGAGTTAGGAGTAGTTGTTTTGTCCAGGACATTTTTCTTTTTTTTTTTCTTTTTCTTTTTTCATTATAGCCGGCTTACAGTGTTCTACTGTACAGCACGGTGACCCAGTTACACATACAAATACACAATCTTTTCTCTCATATCATCATGCTCCATCATACGTGACTAGACATAATTCCCAGTGCTACACAGCAGGATCTCGTGGGACATTTTTCATTATTAATTGAATAAGGAAGTCTTTGACTTGAGCTCATCACGTAAATAATCCTTAATAAAACAATACAACAAAAAATACTAATATGTGAGTATTTTAAAATATCGTAATATAATGGAACACTGAAAACTAGTATGGTAATCACTAAACACAAGCATTTTGGTTGATTCTACATTTTACAACCCAAACAGGAGATGACAGATGAACTCGATCACTACACCAATACTTATCAAGTCTACTCCAAGGACCCTAAGAAGTGTCAAGAATTCCTTGGCTTGCCAGAAGTCATCAACTGGAAACAACACTTGCAGATTCAAAGTAAGGGGACCAGGATGTGGGCTAGCTGCTGGGATCTCCCAACCACATCTTTAGGGTCACTTTTCATTTTTTAATAACCCCCCCTCATATCCTCTATGTCTTTACTCCAAGCCCCAGACACTCAGCCTGCTGTCCATTTTTTCTCTCAGCCGCCACTGCCTCCCTAGTTGTTACGTCACAAACCTCCTTGGGAGCTTCCCAGGTGAAATCTGAAACCAGCCCCCATACACACATATTGCAGGGAGAGATCCACAAAAGAG
Source organism: Sus scrofa (assembly GCF_054392235.1). Lineage (NCBI taxonomy): Eukaryota > Metazoa > Chordata > Mammalia > Artiodactyla > Suidae > Sus > Sus scrofa. The sequence continues at coordinate 12,563,052 of NC_139384.1, forward strand.
GCAGACCACTCCAGAGTGGTTGGTGGCAGGTTTAATAAGCAAGGGAACTTACTTCCAGGCTTGTCTTGAGAGGCTGCAGGATGATTAGATCACCTCCCCTGCCAGCCAAAATCTCAGAAAGGTAGACAATGGCCTTATCAGACTTCAGACATGTTCCCAATCCAGATATCACAACACTACATTTCCTCCTCCAGGCTGGGTCCTTGGAGCAGCTTCTGGGAGCTGAGAAAGCAAGAGGAACACACTTGGCAAGAACAGGGGAGTGGGTGGGGAGCCTCCAATTGCCTGGGTCCAGCTCACAGCTCAACTGAGAGCTGCATCTTCTTGATGATTTTTTCCAACAATAGTGAATTAGAACCGAAGACTGCAGGGTGTGGAGTTTACACAGGAAATCATGAGTAATGTAATTCATGATTCATTAAGGATTCATGATTTATTACAGAATCTATCAGAGAGCTTGAATATGGGACCAGAGCTTCCTCTCTGTCTCATCCGTTTATAATTATGTCATATTTACAAAGGAGGAATTTACTGGTTAAGAATGTGCTCGCTTGGATGATGTGCAAATTCATGAAGCATTCCATATTTTTATTGTAATCGGACACATTTGTGAGAAAATGTGTAAGTTTAGTTGCTCTGCAAGTGGAGTTGAGCTGACGAACAATATTGCACCTTCCTAAAATGGAAATAAATGCACAGAAAAAAAAAAAAAAAAAAAGAATGTGCCCTCTGGAGTCAGGCTACCTCAAATTGTGATCTTGTTGGGCATGCTATCAATTGTGTGATCCATGGCATGGATCAGTTTCCTTATATATAAAAATGAAGTATAATAGTACTCAAAACATAGAGCCATTTAAAGATCAAATAAGATCTTGAATGAGAAGTGCTTAGCACTATGCCTGGTTTTATCAGTTAGGTTTTCAAACCATCCCTAAATAGTAACCTAAAACAACACTCATTTACTAGCTCATGAGTCTGTGGTTCAGCAATTTGGAATAGACTCAGTGGGGTAATTCTTCCACTGGTTTCTCCTGGATTCAACCGTGTGGCTGCAGTCAGCTAGGAGTTGTCTATGAGCTGGCAGGGCTAAGTTAGCCACAATCTCTAATTGTTGATGCTGGATTTGTCTGTGCTGGCAGAAACTCCAGAACATGAGTTTTGATCATTCTAAACCCACAACTTTCCAGCCACTGGACAGCTTTTTCCAGACCTTTAAATGAACAGTGATGGCTCATATGATTCCTTGTTACTCCCATGTAGGTACGCAGTCCAGCCTGGATGATGTGATAAAAAATCTTGCAGCTCTTAAACTGGGTAAAGTGAAGCAAACACAATGCTTACTCTATATGGTCTCTGAGTTAGGAAAGAAAATGGCCAATTCCCTGCTGGATGCAAAGAACCCATCGCCCAATGATAACAAATTCAAGTCCATGTAAGTCTAGAAGCTGCCCTGCACTGCTCCACTCTGTCACCCCTGAAGTAGCCCATGTATTAGTTTTCTAGGACATCCACCAAAAATCACAACAAACTGTAGTGGCTTAAACAACAGAAATTTGTGCTCTCACCATTCTGGAGGCCAGAAGGCTCAAGCCCAAGGGCTGGCAAGCCTGTGTTCCCTTCAAAGCCTAGGAAAGAATCCTCTCTTGCCTCTTCCAGCTTCTGGTGGCTCTAGGCCTTCCTTGGCTTGTGGCTTCATCACTCTCATCTCTCCATGGGTGTGTCTTCTCTTCTGTCTAATAAAAGGATAATTGTCATTGGAGTAGAGGTTCATCAGATAACCCAAGATGATTTCATGTTGAGATCTTTAACGTGTTTACATGTACAATGACCCTTTTCCAGGTAGACATATCTTTTTTTATTTTTTATTTATTTATTTTGCTTTTTAGGGCCACACCCATGGCATATAAAGGTTCCCAAGGGTCCCAGACTAGGGGTCCAGTCGGAGCTACAGCTGCTGGCCATAGCCACAGCCGCAGCAACTTGGGATCGGAGCCGCCTCTGCAACCTACACTACAGCTCATGGCAACGCTGGATCCTTAACCCACTCAGTGAGGCCAGGGTTCAAACCCATAAACTCATGGTTACTAGTTGGATTTGTACAACAGGAACTCCAGTGGACATATTTTTTGAGAGGACACACCATTCCACCCAATATACCACCCACATTCTTTTCCAGCTTTTGCTTTGGCCTCCTTCCAATCCATTGTCTGCAAAGCAGCCAGGATAATCTTCTTTTAAAAAAAAAATGTACATTAGACAATGTCCTTCCTCTGCTTAAAAGAGTTCAGGACTACGGAGTACCCGTTGTGCCTCAGTGATTAACAAATCCGACTAGGAACCATGAGGTTGCAAATTCGATCCCTGGCCTTGCTCAGTGGGTTAAGAATGCAGCGTTGCCGTGAGCTGCGGTGTAGGTTGCAGATGCAACTCAGATCTGGTGTTGCTGTGGCTGTGGCATAGGCTGCAGGCTACAGCTCTGATTAGACCCCTAGCCTGGAAATCTCCATATGCCGTGGGAGAGGCCCTAGAAAAGGCAAAAAAAAAAAAAAAAAGAGTCCAGGACGTCCCATATCACTTGGAGGTAATTTTGAACTCCCCCACCCTGTAAGAGCCAACACCCATCTACTTTTTAGACCCCACCTCATCTCTTGCTTACTCCCCCCAACCCCACCAGTATTTCTCCTGCCATCGAATGTTGCAAACTCAGGCCCTTTGAATCAGCTTTTCCCTCTGCTTAAAATATGTTTCCCCCCATTCCACCCAACCCTGCTCATGTGATTTCTTTTGCTATTCAGAACTTCTCAAATGTCCCTTCCCATTTATTTTCCATCCGTGACCCAGTTTTACTTTCTTCATAGCACTTAATGATTATTTGAAATTAGCTAATGCAGTTAACTTACTTACTAGATGTTGGAACTCTCCCCAACAACATTCCCAGCCCCAGGAGAGCTGGTGCCCTCCCGTTCTTCTTCACTGATAGATCCTCCACAGCCAGAACAATGCCTGGCATATAGTAGGTGTTCAGTAAATTCATTTCACTAAACAAGTGTTCCAGTAAAAAGAATGTCAGCAAAGTGTATTTTCCCCCACTGATGTCCAGTCTCACACTGTAAAGCGGAACTCTGAAGGTAGAGATTCGAGCTGGAGGTGCCCAATCCTGAGGTCTGCTCTGTACTGACATTCCCAGGAGAGCTTAATTCACATTGTTTCACACACTATAACCTGGAAAACACCTTCACATCTAGAATCTACCTGGGTCTTCTTGTCTTCACTGTGGGATAGACAGAATGGGAGACATTATCCCCATTGTCCTGACAGCAAACAGGCTCAGATAAGGAACTAGCTTGTTCAGATCACGTGGATGGCTAAGGACATAAGTGGGGCCTGGGTCCAGATCTCCTAGTTTGACTTTATGGGCTCATCCAAGGACACCTAGAGAAGCCCCTTTACTGTCTGCAGAAGCCCTCAGATTCAGGACGCTGTACCCAGGTTGGGGGGCTAGGGGGCTTCGTGCCCTCCACATCACGGATGCTTCTGGACTTTAGCCTCCTTACTCATTCAACATAGAAGCCAAGGACCTTTGGAGGCCAACATTCTTAGCTCTGGCTTCACTGCTTGGAAGCATGGGCTTTAGGGTACTTAGTTATTTTCTCTACAACTTTTTCCTTCTATGCAAAAAGAGGGTACAAACACTTGTCCCATCTAGGTAAGAAGGTTGCAGCCCAGGCCAAATAAAACAATTGTAGCTAATTCCTGGGGAGTACTTACTCTGTAAGGCACTAGGGATCAGCCCCTACATCCATTGACTCATTTAAGCCCCACAATGATTCTATAAAACAGGTGTGATTGTCATCCTTATTTATTAGATGAGGAAATAGAGGAAGTGAGAAATGCATTAAATTAGCCCCAAATCACACAAGGAGTCGGATTATGAACTGAGCAGTCTGGCTGCAGAACACATACCTTTAAATACTCTCCTAGTCACCTCTCAGGACAGTTTTGAGGGTGGGGGGAACAAATGCAATACTTCACAGTAGGTGTGATTTATGGGCTCTTCTTTCCCCCTTGTCCCCAATAGCCATCAAAAGATACTGCAACTGTCATCCCTGGATCCTTCCCACGCTGCTTTGGTGAATACATTCTGGTATTTTGGTGGCAATGAGAGGAGCCAGAGATTCATCGAGCGCTGTATCAAGACCTTCCCCAACTGGTGCCTGCTGGGGCCTGAGGGGACCCCCGTGTCCTGGGTCCTGATGGACCAGACAGGAGAGATGCGGATGGCAGGCACCATGCCCAAGTACCGGAGGCAGGGCCTCATCACCTACCTCAGCTACATCCAGACCCAGGCTCTGAACAAACTCGGCTTCCCCATGTATTCCCACGTGGACAGGGCTAATCACATCATGCAAAAATTGGCCTTGAACATGAAGAATATCCGCATGCCCTGTGATTGGAACCAGTGGAACTTTTTGCCTTGAACGCAAGGCAATGTGAGTAGATGGGGCGTGTGGCTAATGGGCGAGCAGAGAGAAAGAATAAACTGTAATCAGTGGTAGTGAAGTGGTCCGAGCTCTGGGAAAGTGGTGATGGGTGGTGGACAGGACAGCCTCAGTCTATGCTCACATGCCTCCCAGAATTCCCTTCATTTCCTCAGTACCAAACAGACCACGTGCACCTGCACTCTGGCTGGTACAGTGCTCATACTTCCCAGATCCTTGCCACGCTTTAAAATGAGTTTCATGCTTTTCTACATTGTTCTTCTTGGAACTCCCAGCTCACCGACCCTTTCCAATTGCCAGAAGGGTTGCAATATTTTGTAGGTCGTATGATTCCTCCCCACCATCCCCGCCCCCGCTGTGTTCCTGGTTTTTTTTTTTTTAATTGATGGAAGGGTAACCCATCTTCTGAGTAGGTTTTTGCAAGACAGCCTTATCTAAGTCACTTCTTAATCCTTGTAATTATGTGAACTATATTATGTATAAATATTATTAAATAAAGCATTGAGAGAACCAAAAGAAAAAGACTGATTAGTTAATGTTGCCGAGAGTGGGACCTCTTGTAGGGCCCAAGAATGGGCTCTTGTCTAACACTCAGAAATGAATTGTCTGAGGAGACACACATGCTGACAAAACAAGAGGCTTTATTGGAAAAGGGTGCGCCGGCAGAGAGCAGCAGGGTAAGAGAACCCAGGAGAAGAGCTCTGCCATGTGGCTGCAACCTCAGGTTTTACAGCAATGGGGTTAGTTTCCAGGTTGTCTCTGGCCAGTCGTCTTACTTGGCCCGTACTTGGTCTGACTCAGGGTCCTTCTTGGTGGCATGCCCACCCAAGGATCCCAGCACCAAAGACCCTGGGGTGTTTGTCATCTCCTTCCTCTTTGCAGCCTCTCCCAAATTCTCCCAGCTAATCGTGCCTGGCCAAGGTGGGCAGTTTCAGTCAATGATTCCCTAACATGAATATCTTCTTTCCCAAATCCTACTGCCAGAAAAGAGATACGAACATTTTTCTGTCTGCTGAAATAAAAACATACAAGGTGAGAACCATGATTTTTCTGCTTTCTTAGGGGTTTGCTGAGGACTAAACTGGGCGACAGCTTCTCAGCTCTGAGGACCTTTTCTGAGGAGGTAACAGGGAAGGTCAGCATATAGGTGATTTTGGAGAAGTGGCAGGTGCAACCAAGCGCACAGCTTGGCCGATCACTGTTGGTCACGAGGAACAGATACCTCTGTGAATGATTTCAGTGCTTTTCTAAGTACAGGAAAAGGCAAGAATCGGGCCCATAAAAGTTTCTCCTGAAAATATTAACTATCTGAAGGCCTGTTCTGCCAGTTTTCCTAGAGCATGATTGCCTCACCCTTGATCTCTGCCCTGAACTCCTTTCATGGGGGGTTGACAGTGGCTAATGACTCAATCTGTTACCCAGGGCAAGTTCATGTAGCCGATGCACCCTGAGGCCAAACAAAACAACATGTTAGAGTTTGGAGCAGAGGGAGTTTTATTGCGGGGCCCTGCGAGAAGAACAAGTGGCTCATGCCCCTCAAGCCCCACACTCCTCAAAGGGCTTCAGGAACACTTTCTTTTTCCCTCTTAGGAATTCCCATTTACACACACACACACACATATATATATATATATTACAGCTTTATCGAAGTATGGTTGATTTACCATATTGTGATCATTTCTGCCATACAACAAAGTGATTCAGTTTTGCATGTACACACATCCATTCTTTTTTCAGATTCTTTTCCCTTATAGATTATCATGGAACACTGGGTAGAGTTCTCTGTGCTAGAGGTTCCCTTTGGCCAGTTATTCCATATCCATCTGTGTGCATATGCCAGTCCCAAACCCCCAGTCCATCCCTCCTCCCACCCCTCTTCCCATCTTCTGTCCCTTTTGGTAACCATAAGTTTTGTTTTCAAGCAAAGCTTTGTTTCTTTTTTTGCTTTTTAGGGCCACACTTGGGGCATATGGAAGTTCCCAGGCTAGGGATTGAATTGGAGTTATAGCTGCCAGCCACGCAGGATACCAGCTGCATCTGAGACCTACACCACAGCTCATGACAACGCCAGATCCTTAACCCACTGAGCAAGGTCAGGAATCGAACCCACACCCTCATGATCACTAGTCGGATTCATTTCCACTGCACCACAAGGGGGACCCCCAAGCAAAGCTTTTTTAAAGGCGAGGGGAGGAGGGATGTTCCAGGGTTTAGGATCAGCTTGTGAGCAGTTCTCTGACTGGTTGATGGTAGGTTAACAGGGCAGTGTCCTGGGGTTAACATTATCAATTCTTAGGCTCCAGCAGCCCTGGAGGCTACATGCTCATGGTCTTCAAGTACTTAACATCTTTCACGTGATGGCAATTTTAACATTGTGAAACAACTCAAGAAACATGCATCTGTTATCTAGGTACTTCAGAGAGGAGCTAAAGCAGAGGGTATGGGAGAGAGCACTGTCCCAGGAAGGCCCCCCTGCCTGGTTACAAACCCTTGTAGAGCCAGATGGCAGCGACATTCTTTAGTTGGCACTTATAAAAATTGAGCTTCCTGGGAGTTCCCGTCGTGGCGCAGTGGTTAATGTATCCGACTAGGAACCATGAGGTTGCGGGTTCGGTCCCTGCCCTTGCTCAGTGGGTTAACGATCCGGCGTTGCCGTGAGCTGTGGTGTAGGTTGCAGACGCGACTGGGATCTGGCATTGCTGCGGCTGTGGTGCAGGCTGGCAGCTGTAGCTCTGATTTGACTCCTAGCCTGGGAACCTCCATATGCCTCGGGAGCGGCCCAAGAAATGGCAAAAAGACCAAAAAAAAAAAAAAAAAATTGAGCTTCCTGGAGTTCCCCTTGTGGCTCAGCAGTAATGACCCCAACTAGTATCCATGAGGATGTGGGCTCCATCCCTGGCCCTGCTTAGTGGGTTAAGGATCTACCTGGCGTTGCTGCAAGCTGCAGTGTAGATTGCAAACACAGCTCCAATCTGGTGTTGCTGTGGCTGAGACATAGGCTGGCAGCTGCAGCTCTGATTCGACACCTAGCCTGGGAACTTCCATATGCTGCACCTGGCTCTAAAATAAATGCATCAATAAATAAGCAAATAAATAAAAATTGAGCTTCCTTAAAACCACTCTTCCAGTCCCCATTTAATAAAGACATCCCGTGCTTGGTTGTGGAAGCTTAATCTACATGGCCCGAGAAGGGAGGTGAGGGAGGGAGGGGTGGAGGTGGGAGTGCTTAGTCCCAGAGGGGTGAGTGTGGGTTCTCAGGGACAGAGACCTGTGCAGGGTGGGGACTGGGATCTCACTTGGCAGCAGCACATTGCTTGGAGGTCCTTGAACCCACTGTGTCTTGTGGGGCCTGGGTAGTACAGGAGGCGACCAGAGAAGTCACCTCTGCATCTCCCTGGGATGACTATCCCAGCCCTGCCAGAGGGAGAGCACCCACTCAATGGAGAAAAGAAAGAAAAAGAATGACACCTGTTTGAGGCTTAAGAGCCCAATTCCTTAACATGTCAAAATGGCAGGTCTGCTCTTATACTTGAGAACCAGCTAAACCACCACCCCCAGGAGGGCCCCGAAGTCAACAAGGGAAGAGGGGTTTGTGACCCTGAAGTCACAAGGGGAGAAGTCATGACACTCAATGGAGAAAAAAAGACCTCGTGATGCCTAGAAGAGAGAGAGGCAGACAGACAGACACACATACACAGACAGAGACAGACAGATAGACACACACACATATACACACACAGAAAGGGAGAGAGACAGAGACAAGCAGACACATACGCATAGAGAGACAGACAGAGACATACACCCACACTGTTAACCGGAGCTTGGCACTTGCCATCTGACTCTACACAGATTGAATCATGAGCCACTGCAGCTGCCAAACCGCAACACCCCTTGAAAAGAGCTCAGGAACGAGGCACTCTGTGATCTGGGAAAACTGGAAGGACACATCTTCTGATAGATGGTTCCAGGAGACGATTTTATGAGTCCTATTGTTGCGTTGCTTAGTATCTAGAAAAGCACTAAAATCCTTCCTGGTGACATATGCCTGCCGCTCATTCTCAGCAGTAATGTTGATGAAATATCAGCTGCCTCTGTATACTGATGCCAAATAGAAACACGGAAACAGAGTTGGAGGAAACAGAAAAAGCAGCTTTGTCAGGCCAAGAGGGGAACAGAGCAGACCCATGCCTCAAGGACTGTGCCCCCCTTAGAGGAGGTAGCGAGGAGTCTTATAGTGTCTGAGGAGCAGGGAGTGATCAGCTCATGGACATTTTGCAGATTGGCGGGTGGTGAAGCCAGTGGGAGTCCGGGTCATTGACCTTCTGGTTCCAACAGCTCTGGGCCTACGTGCTTGTGGGCAGCATGCAATTGAGTTCTTCCACTGGTGGGGCCTCAGCATCTAAAACACAGCTCCAAGGACATGGCTCAGAATATCACCTACAGTCTTTGAAGAACTGAAGACCCTTGACTTTGTTGAATGGCTGAATTATTATTACTGTTTTCTTTCTTCTCTGTATTTTTTTTTTATTTCTCTGATTAAATTAGTTCTTCGAGTAAAGTTTTCCTATAGTTAAAAAGGCAGGTGGAAGGACATGAGTGGGGGCTCCACTCTGGGAAGGCCTCGCAGGATCCTGCTCGGTTACAGTAACCTTCATGAGACTAGCAGCAACCTTAGCAAAAATGTGTGTTTGATTGCGTGTAGCTCCCCCTTCACCAAAGTCACATATACACTCACATCCCCCCAAACTCAATGGAGCGGTATTTCAGAGCTCTCTGAAATGGTGCCTCCTGGGCTAGAGTCCTCATTTTCACCCTGAATAAAACTTAACTCTCGACCTTTAAGTTATGCATATTTTTTTATAATTTTTTTTTATTTTCCCACTATATAGCAAGGGGGTCAGGTTATCCTTACATGTATACATTACAATTACATTTTTCCCCCACCCTTTCTTCTGTTGCAACATGAGTATCTAGACAAAGTTCTCAATGCTATTCAGCAGGATCTCCTTGTAAATCTATTCTAAGTTGTGTTTGCATATTTTTTTAAGTCTACAACACACACACACACACAGAAACAGACACACATACATATAGAGAGAGAGATGGAAACAGACATACAGAGAGACAGACTGACAGACATACAGATAGAGACAGAAACACACACAGAGAGACAGACACAGACATAGAGGGAGAGACAGAGACAGACCTACTCAGAAAGAGAAAGACAGACACGCACAGAGAGAGACAGACAGACAGAGACAGAGCGACAGAGACAGAAACACACACACAGAGATAGAAAAAGAGACAGGCACATACACAGAGGCAGAGACTGACACACACACACAGAGACAGAGAGACAGAAACACAGAGAGACACGCAGAGAGAAACAGACAGACAGACAGACAGACACAGACACACACATACACAGCGGGGAGGGGCAGGGAGGCTAAATTTTAAGATCCTCAGGCCACAGGGGGATTGCTCCTTCTTGATCTGCAGCTGGGCCAGGAAAGGTTGATTTTGCATTTATCAGCTAACTAACTCCAAACAAAATTATGTGAAAGGAGGGCTAATTATATGCATTTGAAAAGGGTTCATAGGGTCTAGGAGATGGGGAGACAAGGAAAAGGCTGCTATTGTGGAGACTGGTCTGTTGGCTCTTCCAGCTCAAACCAAAAACCTAAGGGTATTGGTTCTGTGGTTCCGGACAGTTCTTTAGAGTTTTTAGGTCCTCACTCAGCCAGCTGTGAATGACAGAAAATATTTACTTTCTCTTTTAGACTGATGATGAAAACAGGATATATGTAGAGACATATCTAATTTACTTTGCTTTAACACAGCTTTTAAAGTCAGCTGTATTCCAATATTTTTTTTTTTTCTTTTTAGAGCTACACCTGCAGCATGTGGAAATTCCCAGGCTAGGGGTAGAGTTGGAACTGCAGCTGCCAGCCTACACCACAGCCACAGCAACAACAATATAGAATCTGAGCCTCGTCTGTGACCTATGCCCAGCTCACAGCAACACCGGATCTTTAACCCACTGAGCAAGGCCAGGGATCTAACCCAAAACCTCATGGATACTAGTCAGTTGGGTTCTTAACACAAAGAGCCATAGTGGGAACTCCCATTAAAATAAATTAAAAAAAAAAGAAAATAGGGATTCTCTTCTATTCTTTTAAATTCACTTTATGAATTTTGTTATTCTATGTACAAGTCAGTTATGGCTGCACCATAAGATATATGTAATATTTAAGGGTTAAAGGGTCCCAATTATCAGAAAATATTCCCAATGTTAATAATTGTGAATTTGGGTGAAGAGTCCTTCATGTTCATTTTACAGTTCTTGAACATCAGTTGGTTGAAATTCTTCCAACGTATAATTTTTTTTAATTTTTATTTATTTATTTATTTATTTATTTATTTTGGCTTTTTGCCTTTTCTAGGGCCGCTCTTGCAGCATATGGAGGTTCCCAGGCTAGGGGTCTAATCGGAGCTGTATTCACCAGCCTATGGCAAAACCACAGCAACGCGGGATCCTTAACCCACTGAGTAGGGCCAGGGACCGAACCGGCAACCTCATGGTTCCTAGTCGGATTCGTCAACCACTGCACCACGACGGGAACTCCCCCGACGTATAATTTTTTAAAGAGTTATTTAGCATTAGAAGTTTTCAGGATAGGAGTTCCCATCATGGCTTAGTGGTAATGAATCCGAGTAGGATCCATGAGGATGCAAGTGTGATCCCTGGCTTGCTCAGTGGGTTAAGGATCTGGCGTTGTCATGAGCTGTGGTGTAGGTGCAGACTCGGCTCAGATCCCGCATTGCTGTGGCTGTGGTGTAGGCTGGAGGCTGTAGCTCCAATTCAACCCCTAACCTGGGAATTTCCATATGCCACAGGTGCAGCCCTAAAAAAAAAGAAAAGAAAAGGAAAAGTAGCATCTCCATTTACGTGAGGAGGTGGCAGAAAGCCCCTCTTAGAAAAAGAAGAGGATGCTCTAGGCAGTGATGCTCGAGAGGAGATGGGGTTTTCTGAGTCAGGGTAACTGAAGTGTCACGACTCCCTCAGATAAGGCACTTAAACACTTGGGTGGCTGTCCTGTCCGTCTTATAGATGTGTTCACAAGCAGATTCCATGCTTTCCCTCAAAGTTCCCTATACCCTGTATGTGTTCTTAATCTCACTCTTTAAAGTCAGTGCCAAAAAGAAACACGACCCCAGCCGACAACCATGTTCTAGGGGACCTGAACAGGTCTAAAGTGACATTGCCAACTCTAGGCCAAATTGAGTAATTTCTTTTCTTCAATCTCTCACTCTTCCCACCCCCCACTCGCATCCCCACCCCCTACTCTTTTTGCCCATTCTCTTTCAACTGCCGTTTCTCCAAAAGAGCCAGTTATTGGGAGTTCCTGTTGTGGCTCAGTGGAAACAAATCCAACTAATATCCATGAGGATTTGGGTTCAATCCCCGGCCTTGCTCAGTGGGTTGGGGATCTGGTATTGATGTGAGCTGTGGTGTAGATTGCAGATGAGGCTCAGATCCTGAGTTGCCATGGCTTGTGGCATAGGCTGGCAGCTGCAGCTCCAATTCGACCCCTGGCCTAGGAACTTCCACATACCCAGGTGCAGCCCTAAAAAAAAAGTTTTAGCAGTTGAGAAGGACTCTGATGAGAACATTTTCTTTCTTAAAGCTAGCTGTAAGTAAACTCATCTATTCTGACCCATTTCCTATGGGAATCTGCTAAAAGGAAAATAGAACCTTCCAGGAAGAAAAAGACTTAGAAAATAAGAGTTTAGAATGAAATGGTACAAAGACGTCATTTAAAAAAATTCCTTTAGGACGTTGTCATTTTCCAGGGATAGCAGAAATGACTTTGGAGGGAGATGGCAGTGGGAGTGACGAGGTAAAGACCTATCAAGGTCTCTCCTTCGTAAAAGCAACACAACACTGGGGAACTGATCAAAATAAACCCTGCCAGATCTCTGAAAATTGGTCAGTCTGGCAACACTCCGAGGAGTGTTTATTCAGGAGAAATAGCTGACTCTTGGTAAGAATGCTGAGCTTTATGGTGCTATAACTTCCTCTGTCCCCATCGCCCTCTGCCCAGTTTTACAGGGGTCCCGTGAGCCAATAGCCCTAACATTATGGTGAAAACCAGCAGCCTAGCAGCCACCGGAGAGGATAGAACATGTTTGGAACTCCTCGAAAGCAATATTCAAGAGTTGTCATTTTCTCACCTTCTGGCAGGTCCCTGCAAACCCCTACTCTCAGGTCATTTCTTTCTTTCTTTCTTTCTTTTTTTTTTTCTTTTTTGTGTTTTTAGGGCCAAACCCCCAACATATGGAAGTTCCCAGGCTAGGGGACGAATGGGAGCTGCAGCTGCCAGCCTACGCCACAGCCACAGCAACACAGGATCCGAGCTGGTCTGCAACCTATACCACAGCTCATGGCAACACTGGATCCTTAAACCACTGAGCGAGACCAGGGATTGTAACCTGCGTGGATACTAGTCAGGTCTGTTACCACTGAACTACAACAGGAACGCCTCAGGGCATTTCCTTATAGGATCTGAGTCCCATATATTTCTAGGAATCTAGAAGACTACATGTTTGCATAGGGATATGCGTATGCCGAGGGCTATGCATGTGCCCAGGGCAGTGTGGGTGCCCAGGAAGTTACAGAGAAGAATCCAAGCTCTCACCCTGCCTGACCTGGAAGCTCTGTACACACTGTAAGTGAAGGTTAAGGTGGAGTTGTAAATTACCTGCCTAAGCCTTGAAGACACGCCCCAACACAGATGCAAAGCCCTTCCACAAAGGCTGGGAGAATTAATTGTTCCCATTGTTTAAAGAAAGCAGTCAGCAGGTCACTAAGCAAAACTGATCAGAAATATTTGTGGCCACAAACTGAGACAAACTTTACAAATGTATTTCAAAGGAATATAGTGTACACTTTAAAAGGGGGGAATTTATGGGGGTGTGACTCACATTATAATAAAAAATGAATATACAAAAACAATACAGGAAAGATAAAAAAGCTAAAGCAATAGTTGGCAAAGTTAATGGCAGTCAATGCATAGGAGGAACACTACTGGCCAAGAAACGTATATAAAGTGAACACGCGCAAAGTGATCATCAATTTTATGAGCCACCATCAATTTCTTGTCAAATGAGTTTTTGTTTTGTTTTGTTTTATGTCTGCACCTACGGCATATGGAAGTCCCCAGCCAAGGGTTGAATCGGAGCTGCAGCTGCCAGCCTATGCCACAGCCACAGCCACAGCAATGGGAGATCCAAGCCACATCTGCAACCAACACCACAGCTCATGGCAAAGCCACATCTTTAACCCACTGAGAGAGGCCTAGGATCGAACCTGAATCCTCATGGATACTAGCTGGGTTCATTACTGCTGACCCGCAATAAGAACTCCCCAATTTTTTTTTTTTTTTTGCTTTTTTTTTTTTTTGGCCTTGCCCATGACATGTGGAAGTTCCTGGGCCAGGGGTCCAACCCCTGCAATAGCAGCAACCCAGACCACTGCAGTGACAACACTGGATCCTTAACTTGCTGCTGAACACCAAGATTCTTTTTTCTTTTTCTTTACAGCCATACCAGCAGCATATGGAAGTTCCCTGGTGGGCCAGAGGTAGAACAGGAGCTGCCATTGCCGGCCTACACCACAGCCACAACAACGTGGGATCTGAGCCAAACCGCATCTGCAACCTACACCACAGCTTGCAGGATTGCCAGATCCTTAACCTAAGCAAAGCCAGGGCTCAAACCCACATCCTCATGGACCCCATGTTGTGCTCTTAACCCACTGAGTCACAATGGAGGAAACTCTGAGACTTTTTTTTTTTTTTTTTTTAAGAATTTAGAAGCTTGTTCTATGGCCTTGGCCTTGGAGTTATTCAGAAAGTTTTATTCCTCCCCAAATTACATAACTTGCACTATATGCCCTGTGTCTTTTTACAACTTTTGACCTTGTATTCATCAAAAAAAACCTCCACCTTACCCACAAATTCATTAGTTTGTATAAACTTTGTCCATATCATTGGTTGACTGGGAAAGATGCCCTACAAAAGCCAACCTAGCACCGGGGCTTGATCTTTCTACGTCGGCTGCTCCCACCAAGCTCATCTCTTTCCCACCAGTATCCCCAAATTGCTCTAAACTTTCATCTGATGATGCCTGGCAAGCCAAGGACCTCTTGTACCTCCCTGGGATTCTTAGAATAGACTTCCTTGGTAAGTACTGGTGCAATGATCAAGTCATCTGCCATCTGGATGGATTAGAAAAACAAAAAGAATGGACTTTGGATCAGCAGAGAACCTATGTGACTAGAAAACCTGTTCATCCCAATTTTAACACAAATGTCACAGAGGATGAACTCAGTTTCCACTAAGCGAACGGTCATTCCTACCAGCTCTACAGCCAGATGATGACTGTGTTAAAATTAGGCCACCTGTATTTGAAATCATCTAATTTTTCCACGTGGAGTAGATACAATATTACATTGTAATATCACCAAGAACAAACAAGACAAAAATGGAGTGGACCTATCTGAAAACTGATGAACTGAAGTATAGAAGGAAAAAAATAGGTGTATAAAATGTTTTCCATGAGAAACCAAGACCCTTACACAGTTCCAACATGCCTGTTCACTTGCCCAGCACCTTCCCAACCCTTCTCTACTGGCTACTGTTTTAAAGTTTGCCCTTCCCCACATCTGGATTTTTATTACAGATCTAAAGATCTCTCAATTTTATACTGATTAAATCAGTACTGCAGTATTTGATTAAAAAAAAAATTAGGCCACCTGTCCACCAGCACATGAAGCTTGAATGGGTTCCTCTGGTTCTTCTGGGAAAATGATATCAGAAACCTGTAGGACCTCAAAGGCTAGGGAGAGTCAAGACGTTGGGAGAGGGCAGAAGAGCACCCCATGGCTGTGGGTAAATCTTGAAATCAATTCATAGTGCTATTATCCTAGGCACTATTGACTAGGCATTATCTAATTCAATTCTGATAAGTACCTGATGAGGCAGTTACTTTTACGTATGTATTATGTATATAGTTATTTATTCATTCACTTATTCATTTCTTTATTTCTCTCACAAGAGGAGGACAGTAACCCCAAAGTACAATTGCATGTTAATTCCAGATAAATTATCCATATTTCTGCCACTTCCCACCTTCTGCCTGGGGGCTTGATCACAAACACTACATTTCGACATGTGTCCCTGGAATCCTTATGTTGAGCAATGTCTGATGTATGAAGAAGTTACCTTTAAAGAATGACATAATTACTGGTTTCAGACCCAATTCTGAGAGCATGCCCCCTGGAAAGACAGTAACATCCACTTGTTATTTCTCCCTAACAAGTGTTCCTGCCATAATGTCCCAATATCACAGTGGGTTGTAATAAAAGACAAGCAACACCTACTACAGTCATTGTGATAAGATAAAGTCACCTGCTATCCCAAGCAACCTGCTCCCCAAAGGCTCCAGAGTATTTTAACATTTGAAGAAGAAAAAAAAAATCCTTGTTCTATGAGGCTTGGCAGTCTCTGCTCCTCTCTGCTGGCTGAGCAAGGCCAACAGTCTGAAGTATGGACTGCCTTGGAGATTCTGGTGACCAGGAGCTGGTAAAGGGGTTTTACAAATTATTTAGGTAATACAGATGTGAATTATTTGATATCCATGGAAGGAATAAATGGATGGTGGAATCATTCATTAACTTTTTTCATCATTCATCATCCAGCAAATATCTTCCATCTTCAAGATTTTTGTTCAGATCAAAAATCTTGGTGTCATTCTTAAATCTTTCTTTCATATCACCTATCTCCCCTCTTCTTACCATGTCCACTGATATTACCATGATCCAACTCAAAATCATATCCTTTCCAGAGTGACACAATAGCCTCCTAACAGTTCTTTGGCTATCTGATAACATCTCATACAGCTTTCTATCAAAAAGAAAAACAACCCAATCAAAACATGGCCAGAAGATCTAAATAGACATTTCTCCAAAGAAGACATACAGATGGCCAAAAAACACATGAAGGATGCTCAACAGGCTTTCCCATTGTGGCTGAGTGGTTTAAGAACCTGACTAGTATCCATGAGAATGCACATGCGATCCCTGGCTTTGCTCACTGGGTTGCAAATCCGGTGTTGCTGTGAGCTGCAGCAAAGTAATAGATGCAGCTCAGATCTGACGTGGCTGCGGCACAAGCTGGAAGTTGCAGGTCCAATTCAACCCCTAGCCTGGGAACTTCTATACACTGCAGAGTGACCCTAACAAGAACAAGGAGAAAAAAAAAAAAAAGGAACTAACATATGATCCAGCAATTCCACTCATGGGCGTATACCCAGAGAAAACTTTAATTTGAAAAGATACATACACCCCAGTGCTCCTTGCAGCACTATTTACAATACCCAAGACATGGAAGCAGCCTAAATGTCCATCCACAGAGGATTAGATAAAGAGTATCTGGTAAATACACACAATGGACAGTTACTTGAATGAAATAATGCTATTTGCAGCAACATAGATGGACCTCGAGAGTATCATACTAAATGAAGTAAGTCAGAGAAAGAAAAGTACGGTATGAGAGCACTAATATGTGGAATCTAATGAAATCATGCAGAAGAACTGATTCACAAGACAGAAACAGACTCAAAGATTTTGAAACCAAATTTATGGTCACCCACGGGGAAATGTTAGAGGAAGGGATGGATGGGGAGGTTGGGATTAGCATATACACACTACTAGATGCATAATCAGTAACAAGGACATAGTTAACATAGGGAAATCTATTCAATACTCTGTGATAGTCTCCATGGGGAAATAATCTGAAAAACAAAGGATGTATATGTATAGGTATAGCTAATTAAATTTACTGTAACCTTAAACTAACGCAACATTGTATATCACCTACACTCCAATAAAATTTATTTTAAAAAAGACATAACACAGTGAGATAGTGGTTATGTTAAAATACATTACATCATGTCGCTGCATTATTCAAAGCCTTCCAAGAGCTTACTCAAGAAGAAATAGGAAGACAACAACCAGAGACTAGGGATTCTGGCTATAGGAATTTCAAGATCCTGGAACCTCTGGAACTGAAACTGTATAAGCCCCTAAGTCCTTGTGTTTTGAAGTAAAAGGCTTTTCCCTGAGTGTCCCAGCTTGCCCTCCGTCTCAAAACGCTGACTCAAGAGTTAATGATTAGGAAACGTTGTTACAGTCAAAACTGGGTAAAACAAGTCTCCATGGTGTTATGCCCTGCCTTGGCCCCCAAGCTGGTCTCTAACCAGCTTTACACAAGTGATTTCTTCCTTGCTTAACTGCTTTCTTACTAATGGTTAATTTCTACTTAGAGTTCTATTGCACTGGGTATTTTCTTTTCCTCTGAATCACTCCCTCACACCGGCTTCCTTTGGTGAGCAATCTTCATTGCAGAGAGAAGGTCAAGGTGCATTGACCCCAAAAGACCATCAGACACCATCACCAGACCATGTGACTCCAGCCTTGATGACTTTGAAATGATCTACGGAGGCAGAGATGGCAGGCACCCTAATCCTTATGAACAGCCCTGCTTTTTTTTTTTTTTTTTTTTTTCAAGCTACGCCTATAAAACAGCTTGCTATCCATTCTCAAGGGAGGACGCCTTTTGAGGCATAAGCCTGCGGTGGCCCCCTTTGCCTGGCAAAGCAATAAAGCTGTTCTTTCTGCTTCACTCAAAATTCTGTCTCTGAGACTTAATTAGTGGTGGTGTACAGAGGCCAGGTGTCAGCTACAGAAGAACTCTATGTTAATTGTTCTCGGATCTGATGTGGGTTTAGAAAAGAAAGAGGATTGTGGAAAGGCTTTGTCCAGCTCCTCCTTGGTCCTGTGAAGCACCCTAAGATTGGAAGGTGTTGGCAGATGTGACAAGAAATGAGTTCCGGCACCCAGAGAAGGTAGGAGGTGGTACCAGGCATTAGGTAGTATCAACAACTGACCCTTCCCTACATGACCCCTGACTAGGGACCTAATGATCTCACTTCCAGTTAATGATTGTTGGTGTTCCAGAAATTTTCGGAAATTCTGCAAATGATTGGAATGGGCTTCATTGATCTTGGCATCATTCGTTGTATCCTGGGAAGGTTAGGGTAAGTAAGGAAAAGAAATCCAGTGATGAGATTCAGGGAAAAAAGAACTGTTGGGGAAATGGTGAGGAGTTAGTTATTCCCTTCGCAAAGAATGAACCAGGCGGACTAAGAATGCTGCCTGCCATATCAGTAAACAAAGGATGCTGTGGCCATTAAGCCTTTAAACCTCTAAGGCTGCCCTGAAGGGGAGCCCTGATGGAATTAAGAATAGAAACAGAATACCGTCCATCAAACAGTCAATCACTGGAGCTGCCCCCACGGTGTATGCTGAAGGGATTCAGGATGGGAAAGAACTCACTACTGGCCCTAGAAAGCTGAGGTGCATGTCCAAGGAATACTTTCAATGAGCCCAGATTCTCACATCCTCCCAAGCACAGAAAAGTGATTTTGCAGGGGGTGGGAGAGTTTGAGATTAATGTATACACACTAGCATATATAAAATAGGCAAACAACAGGGACCTACTCTATAGCACTGGGAAATATACTCAGTATCTTATAATAATCTAGAATGGAAAAGAATCTGAAAAATAATATGTATGTATGTCCCCCCCTGGTGCCACAGCAGGAACTCCCACTCTTTTTTTAATGTTTGTGTTTATTTTAAATGAAAACAATGTATTGCAGTATATTTGACTGATGATAGTTGACCAATAATTGATATTATATAGTTTCAGGTATAATATAAGGATCCAAAATTTATATAGATTACACTCCATTTAAAGTTATTACAAAACAATGGCTCTATTCCTTTTGCTGTACCACACTTCTTTATAGCTTAATTATTTTGTCCATAGTTGTTTGTGCCTCTTAATCTCTTACCACTCTCTTGCCCCTCTTCCTTTCCCTGTGCCCACTGGTAACTACTAGTTTGTTCTCTTATCTGTGAGTTTGTTTCTGTTTTGTTATATTCATTACTTTGTTTTATTTTTCGGATTCCACATATAAGGGATAACATACAGTATTAGTCTTTCTCTGTCTGACTTATTTCACCAGGCATAATACTTTCAGGTCCACCCATGTCGTAAATGGCAAAATTTCATTCTTTTTGATGGCTGTGTAGTATTTTACATGTTACACTTTTATTAAAGTTGTTGCCCTTATCTATTTTACTACTACATTATCAGCACCTTGAGGTCAACGGGCTGACCTACGCTCATGGGTCTTCCTTTCCTGCAGCTCCACACCACCAGCAACCAAGCACACTAAGAAGAAACAAGCAAAGAGAAGGTGCATAGTAAATGTTCACTGAATGAACAAATGAGGGGTGATGGAGAGGAAGTGTCCTTCCTCTGAGGCTCATCTTGCAAAGCTCTCAGATGTGTCTGTGGAATGAAACACATATGGAGTTTCAAGAATACTTGGAGGCTAACATTTTTTTTTAAAAAAATAGGTCATTCTGCTACATAATTACATTTACAGTTCTCTTGAAATCTCAGATCTGGCCACACCAGATCTTCCTGCCCACAAGGAAATAATCAGCCAGAGCTCAGTCAGTTGCTGTCCGCTTGGCTGGGTCACACATGCACCCGAGCACCATGGAGCAGAAGCAAGCCCACCCCACTCACACCGTGTATTTACATCAGCTGTTTGCCACCAGTAGAAATATGAATTTCTACCTCTGCCCTGGACAAAAATCTGACAGGAGTTCAATTGAAGTCTTCTAAATTTATCTGCCTTTTTTTTTTTTGGCCTTACCTACAGTATGTGGAAGTTCCCTGGCCAAGAATCAAACCTGCACCACAGCAGTGACCCAAGCCACTGCAGTGACAACACTAGATCCTTAATCCACGGCACCAAAAGAGAACTCTTTTTTAAAAAATCTCCTGCCTCTGTCAGGTTTTCTCCTCGTCATGACATTTTTGCAATACATTATTGATTTCCTGTTTGTCTCTAGACAAGGTTAATTTGCCCTTTCAGTTGCTCTTGTTTTGGAAATGTCAGTTTTCCACAGAGCAAAGGGCCATTTTATGTAAACAAACAACAAAAAAAGAGTTTATTCAGGAATAGCAGAGGAATCGCAATTCAGAACAAGCAAACTATGGCAAAACATAGGCAAGTCCAGAAAATAAAAGAGGAGAACATTCTTTTATAGGGGAAAGGAGAACGTTGTTTTGACCCACAACTCTTTGGAGGAAACTGAGAGCTTGAGGTGGTGGTGGTTCTTATTGGCCACAGACAAAGGCAGTCTGCTGGATAGAACTGGAAATCTTCCTGCTGAACTATGCAAGCTGAAAGGAGTAGCATGTGCAGGAAAACTGCCTTCACAGCATCCCAGCTCGAGTTTTGAGTTAGGTTTCCTTAAAACATTTTCACACCAACGGCAAGCAAGTTCAATGACTATGACAGTAGAGTGACTGCATTTCCTCTCTGAAGCAATTAGTCCAATCCAGACCTCCTGAATTCAATGTTCACTGCATATCTTCCAAGAAAATAAGTTGAAAAATCAGGTCTTGTAGGGGTTTCTCTTGTGGCTCAATGGGTTAAGAACCTGACTAGTATCCATGAGGATGCAGGTTCAATACCTGCCCTTGCTCAGTGGGTTAGGGATCCCACGTTGCCCAAGCTGCAGCCTAGATGTGGCTTGGATCCCAAGTTGCTGTAGCTGTGGTATAGGTCCACAGCTACAGCTCCTATTTGACCCCTAAATTCCCTAGCCTGGGAATTTCTATATGCCACAGGGGCAACCCTAAAAAAAAAAAAAAAAAAACAAAAAAAAACAAAAAAAAAAAACAAGGCCTAGCTCATCAGATTCTGTGGACTAACTGTGAACCAACAAAACATCTTGTACTTGAAAAATAACTACAAAAGCTGGAAAGCTGGACACAGGTGTCTATGCTATTTACCCAATCATACTTGGCCTGGGAGTTCCCTGGTGGTCTAGTGGTTAAGACTCAGTGCTTTCACCGCAGCATCCCAGATCCAATCCCTGGTCTGGGAGTAGAGATCCCACTTTGAGCTGCTACTTGCTTCAGAAAAAAAAAAAAGGAGAAGAGGAGAAAAGAAAGGAAAGGAAAAGAAAAGAAAAGAAAAGAAAAGAAAAGAAAAGAAAAGAAAAATCATACTTGGCCAGATGAAAAGGGAGCTTGCTCTCACATGTGGTAACTTGAGATTTTCAGAATCGGAGCAAGAGAGGTGCTTGTAGAATCTCTGCAGAAGCTGTGATGTTGCAGATCCTTACATAGGTCAGACTCATGCTGTTGCAAACATAATTTGGAAATGTGCGAAATGTATACTTAGCCCTGCCCTCCTCACACCCCATATCTCTCCTCCTCCACTCTTCATGCTTCTCCCTCAGGGATCTCAGGGTCCTTATGCTTCCCATCTGCTAAACGTATGCAAAGTTACACATTCCTCCCCAGAACAGTCACAGTCCCTCAGAATAGCTTATCGGGATTATTAAGGAAAGAGTGCACGAGTTAGTGGAAATAAGGGCAGTGAAATTACCAACAGAAGGGGAAAACTTCAGGAATGAAACACTGTCGCTTCTCAGTGGAATCCCCCTTACAGATACGGAGATGCACCTAAGGGCCTCAGAGAAATCAGAGATGCTGCTGGAGGCTCGGACCATTACACAGGATGATTTAGAGTCTCCGTCCTCCTAGCTCTTCTCATTTCCTTAATGTTTCTTGGTCCTTTATCTAGACAAATGTTCCAGCCAAAATGCTTGCCTTCAACTGTGCCAGGATGCCCAGGACATTGGAGCAACCCCTGAGTGAAAAAGCCTGAAGGAGTTCCCTGGTGGCTCAGTGGGTTAAGGACCCAGCATTGTTACTGCTGTGATGCTGGCTCTATCCCATGCCATGGCCAAAGCAAAAACGAAACAAAACAAAACAAACACACAAACAAAAAACCCTGACTCCATGCAGGTGAAGAGATGGGGGAGTGTGAAACTGAACCTCTATTGTAATATAGTCAGAGGTTTTCGATATATTCTAGTCTCACGAAATCTACATGAGGTAGACAGGTGAGATGATATTTTCCACCCCTCTTTGTACATACGTGGAAACTCAGGGTCAGAGAGGTGAGGCGGCTTCAAGATCACATAGCCACTGGGTGGCGTAATGAAGACTTTAAGACACACTTTAGAGATCCAAAGTTCACTGTTCTTTCAGCAAAGTGGCTCATCCTAAGATCTTGCTTCTCTTTCCCTCTCCTGTAGGTTTACAATCCATCTTGTGATGAGGTTATAAAAAATCTCACCCTCATCTCATCAGATCCATAAAGGTCAAGCATGCAGATCAAATTCTTTACGTGATTGCTCAGAAACTGCAGCAACCGGCTTCCTCTCTGCTACATTCAAAGACTTCAGGAGTTCCCTTGTGGTATAGCAGGTTAAGGACCCAGCACTGTCACTGCTGTGGCGTGAGTTCTTTTAAAAGCTGCAGACTCAGCCACAAAAAAAAAAAAAAAATCCTCAGTGCCTTAAAATGACCAAGGTGACTTCTCTCTTATGCTTGGTGGCTTTGGCAGTCAGATGGAGCCTCTATTCCATGTGTCCCCATTCTGAGGCCATTTCAAATGTAGCTGCTCACCATGGCAGAGAGAAAACCAAAAGCATGGTGAATTGTGCACTGATTTCTAAGGCTTTGTACTCAGAAATGACATGCATTGCCTCTGCATTCATTTCCTAGGCCAAAGCATGTCACATAACCACACCTAACTTCAAAAGGGGGCAGGAATATGATCAGGCAATCTCACTCCTGGGCATGTATCCAGACAAAACTGTAATTCGAAAAGGTACATGCAACCTAATGTTCAGAGCAGCACAATTTACAATAGCCAAGATATGGAAGAAACTAAAGGTCTATCAACACGTGAATGGCGAAAGAAGGCATGGTATAGGAGTTCCTGTTGTGGCCCAGTGGTAACAAACCTGACTAGGATCCTTAAGGATGCAGGTTTGATCCCTGGCCTTGCTCAGTGGGTTAAGGACCCGTCATTGCCGTGAGCCGTGGTGTAGATTGCAGATAAGGCTCGGATCCCGCATTGCTATGGCTGTGGTGTAGGCCAGCAGCTGTAGCTCTGATTTGACCCCTAGCCTGAGAACTTTCATATGCCACAGGTTTGGCCCTAAAAACAAAAAGAAAAAAAAAAAAGAGAGAGAAGAAGACATGGTATATATACACAATGGAATATTATTCCGCATAAAAAAAGAATGAAATAATGCCATTTGCAGCAACATGGATGGACCTAGAGATTTTCATACTAAATAAAGTCAGCCAGACAGAGAAAGACAAATACCATATGATATTGCCTATACCTGTAATCTAAAGTATGACACAAATGAACTTATTTACAAAACAAATAAGCTCACAGACATAGACAGCAAACTTATGGTTTCCAAATAGGGAAAGGAGGTGGGGGGGGGGGGCAAATTAGGAGCTTAGGAATAGCAGATACAAACTCCTATATATAAAACATATTAACAACAAGGCCCTACTGTATAGCACAGGGAACCATATTCAATATCCTATAAAAAAATATAATGGGAGAGAATTTTTAAAAATAAAAACAAAAACAGGTAGGAAAGTGCGGTCCTATCCTATGCACAGAAGAACTGGAGCCCTTGGTTGGAAATAAGGGGTGACTACCACAGTCACAGAACACACTAGCCCTCTCCCAAGAGGCAAAAGCTTAAGTCTCACCCAGTCACCAACCACCTCCTGTCCTGGGCAGTTTTGTGTGTCAGTGTGGCTAAGGCTACCATACCCGGTTATTTAACCAGACACTAGCCTAGGTGTTCCTGTAGAGGTGTTTGGTGGATAACATCTAAAACTGGTTAACTCTAGGGAGTTCCCGTCGTGGCGCAGCGAAAACGCGTCTGACTAGGAACCATGAGGTTGTGGGTTCGATCCCTGGCCTTGCTCAGTGGGTTAAGGACCCAGCGTTTGCCCATGAACTGTGGTGTAGGTCACAGAAGCAGCTCGGATCCCGAGTTGCTGGGGCTCTGGCGTCTGCCGGAAGCAAGAGCTCTGATTAGACCCCAAGCTTGGGAACTTTCATGTGCCGCAGGTACAGCCCTAAAAAGACAAAAAGATAAATAAATAAATAAAACTGGTTGACTTTAATTAAGGAGATTATGCATAATCCTGTGGGTGGGGCCCTGTCTAATCAGTTGAAGGCCTTAAGAGCAAAAAAATTGAAATTTCCTAGAAAGGAAAAAAATGATGGACTTCCTTCTGTCGCACAAGGGGATGGGCGGCCTCTTGGAAGCGCTGAGATGCAAGTTCCCTTCCTGCCCGCCCCCCCCCACAGTGGGTTAAGGATCCATCATTGCCACAGGTGCGGCTTAGGCAGCAAATACAGTTTGGATCTGATCCCTGACCAGGAACCTATATATGCAGCAAAAAAAAAAGAAAGAAAGAAAAAGAAAAGAATTCTGCCTGAAACTTGCAACATTAACTTCTGCCTGAGTTTCCAGCATGCCCTAATATGTCAGACTTGCCAGCCTTCAATCATGTGATTCAATTCCTTAAAATATTGTATATTTACATATTCCATTTGGACTGTTTCTTTGGAGAAGTGATAAATGGATGCTAACTTTAAGCTAGAGTCTCTCCAAATCCTTCAAGTCTGGATTAGGGCTCCCCTTGATACTCCTATGAACTAAATAAAGACGTTATTTCCTACCACATACTTGCTATTTAATGGAGAAACAAAATACCACAACAAAACCTCCAAATAGAAAGGAGAAGGATTTCCCATTGTGGCTAAGAGGTAATGAATCTGACTATTATCCATGATGACCAAGGTTTGATCCCTGGCCTTGCTCAGTGGGTTAAGGATCAGGCATTGGCATGAGCTGTGGTGTAGCGTACAGATGCGGCTTGGATCTGAGGCTGTTGTATCTGTGGGGTAGACAGGCAGGTGTAGTTCCGATAGGACTCGTGGCCTGAGAACCTCCACAGGTGCAGCCCTAAAAAGCAAAAACAAACACAAAAGCAAAAAAAGAAGGAAAAGGAAAAGGAATAGGGGGAAATGGGGGGTTCCCAGGGGGTCGAATGGTTAGGACATAGCACTTTAATTGCTGTGGCCCGGATTCAGTTCCTGGTCTGGGAGCTAAGATCCTACATCAAGCCACTGCAAGTCATGGCCAAAAGGAAAAACAGAAGAAGAAAGAAAGAAAAGGGATGGGGAAAACCAGAAATTATCGTTCCTAGAAATTCTGATCTACCCCAGGGAAGATGTTGTCTGGGCCCCTGACTCGGCAGATAAGGAACATTGACTTGATCCAACTCTGACTTCTCTGGCAAGTAGCTTTTAATGTCCACTGGTCTCCACTTTTCCATCACTTTCTTCCATTTCTGCTTTGGGTGGGGGCACACCCACAGCGCGGGCAGGTTCCAGCACCAGGGCAGAATCCATGCTACGGCTGTGATGCCACTCATAGCCGGGACAGTGCCAGATTCTCCACCCCACGGCACCACAGGTCTGTTTTGTGTATGCTCCTTGTATGGCCCCCTCAGAAGTGCCTGAAGGTCCCAGCCAGGGATCAAAGCAGAGCTGTAGCCGCAACCTATGCCACAACTGCAGAAATGCCGGATCCTTTTAACCCACGGCACCGGACCGGGGACTGAACCCGAGCCCTGGCGCTGCCGAGATACCACTGATCCACCTGCACCACAGCGGGAACCCCCAGCCATAGTGTCTTTTAAGCTCGGCTACTGGTTCCAAATGGGAGCACAGCCTCCAAACCAAGCAGTCACTGTCTTTGCTGACTCCATTTAGTTCTAAGTGCCAAGAGGCCAGTACCGCTTCTTTTCAGGCTTAGCTGTCATGCTGACTCTACTTTCTCTGTCTTGCCCCATAGCCCTCCCCACCTTCAGCCTAATTACAGCTGTCTGGGACCACATCCTTAGTCCTTTTTCCCTGGGCTCTTGCAGCCGCTTCATCCATGTGGAGGTTTCCAATTACGGGAATAGCAACCATTCCATTGGTTTTGTTCGTGTGGCAAGATCTTTCTTGCTCAAAAGACTCCTCCACTTTATCTTCTACTGCTTCGGGATAAAAAGCCAGACCTTTCTAACTTTAAGTCTTCAAATTTATGTCCTCTCTCCATTCCCTGTCATTTCTCCTTAATAACTGGGCAGTTCTCTTCTGGATTCGAATTTTCCACAGGATGTCTCCTTTCTGGCAGTCTCAAGACCAACACACTATCCACGTTCTGTCTTGCGACCTTTCCTCAAAGTTAAAGCCACATATGTGTGTCATAGACATTTCTCACTCGTGAGTAAAAATTTCTACGTTATGAGGATAGGACTTATGCTACAGTAAGAAACACTCCAAATCAAAGTTTTTTTTGTCTGTTTGTTTTTTGTCTTTTTAGCTATTTCTTGGCTGCTCCCGTGGCATATGGAGGTTCCCAGGCTAAGGGTCGAATCAGAGCTGTAGCCACAGGCCTACACCAGAGCCACAGCAACGCGGGATCCAAGCCGTGTGTGCAACCTACACCACAGCTCACCGCAACACCGGATCCTTAACCCACTGAGCAAGGGCACCGAACCCACAACCTCATGGTTCCTAGTCGGATTCGTTAACCACTGCGCCACGACGGGAACTCCCAAACCAACGTTTTTATTTCTTGCTCCTGAATTTTGCTGGTCACCCAGTTGGGCGAGGCTAGGGAGGAAGCAGGGCAAATCGCTCATTACTTTTTGCTTTGCTTTCATTTCTTTTTCTTCCTTCTTTTCTCCTTCCTTCCTTCCTTTCTCCCTTTCTCTCTTTCTTTCATTCTTTCCTTTTTTCTTCCTTTCTTTCTCCCTTCCTTCCTTTCTTTCTTTCTTGCTTTCTTTCCTTTTTTTTTTTTTTATTCTTGCTTTCTTTCTTGCTTTCTCTCTCTTTCCACACAGCAGCTTGACATGGGATCTCAGTACCCAGATCCGAGATGGAACTCACTCCACGAGGTGAAGGCACCAAGTCCTAACCTCTAAGGCACCATAGGTAGCTCTTTGGTTTGTTTGTTTGTTTGTTTGTTTGTTTGTTTGTTTTTAGCACCACACCTGCAGCATATGGAAGTTCCCAGGCTAGAGGTCAAATTGGAACGGCAGCTGCCGGCCTCCGCCACAGCCTTAGCAACTTGGGATCCAGGTCTCCTCTGCAACCTCCACCACAGCTCACGGGAACACCAGATCCTACACCCACTGGTCAAGGCCAGGGATGGAACCCACACCCTCAGATTTGGAACCCACTCAGCCCCCACGGGAACTCCCCTTATTAGCTCTTAAAGGGAACTTTGTCACGTCTGCTCACCTTTAACTGACCCAAGCAAGCCATGGGGCCACGCCTCCCTTCAAAGTGAGGGAAGCCTAATGCTCCCATGGACCCAGGAGAACTTGTACCACCTGATGGACATCAAATGACCAATACCAAGTAGCAGGGTCACATCCTCAATGTCACACATCACTCTGGTCTCACGTAGAGGGTGTATTGAAGACGATTAAGCCCACAGCTAGGGAGACAAACTAGGAGCCCAAGATCAAACTAGACAAACTAGACAAACGAGGGCAAGAGATCATGGGAGCTGGGCATGGTGAAGTCAGCAGGAGGACAGAGAACAGAAAGGACTCAAGAGAGAAGGAGACGCTCAACTGCACAGGCCCCAGTGAACAATGACGTGTAGGACTGAGACACCAGAAGCCAAGATAGATTTGTGTTCCTTGAAGGGAAAGCAGGTTTATTCAGTTAAGAACAGAAAGAGATCCTACTCCTGGCCATATATCCAGAGAAAACCTAATTCAAAAAGATCCATCTACCCCTACGTTTCTGGCAGCACTATTTACAATAGCCAAGCCCTGGAAGCAACCTAAACATCCACTGACAGATGAATGGATACACATGTGGTGCCCACATACAAAGGAATATGACTCAGCCATCAAAAAGAATGAAACAGTGCCATAGGCAGCAACATGGATAGACCTAGAGATTATCGTACTAAGTAGCATAAGCAAGACAAAAACAAATCTGTTTTCATATCATAAGACAAGTATTATATCACCTATATATGGAATCAAAAAAATGATCCAGGAGTTCCCTGGTGGCCTAGCAGTTAAGGATCTGGCATGGTCACTGCTGTGGCACAGGTGTGATCCCTGGTCAGGGAACTGCCTTCGCCCCTCATGGGAACATCCATATGCCTCAGATGTGGCCCTAAAAAGCAAAACGATGTGGCTTTGGAACAAGAAGGTATTTCAGTTGCAGGCACATCTCGAACATGTCGCTGATTAAGTTCCAGACCCCTGCAATAACTCGAGTCTCACAACAGAGCGAGTCACACGAGTTTTTCAGTCTCCCAGTGCATATAAACGTTGTTTCCACCATACTATGGTCTACTAAGGGGGAGACAGCATTACCTCTGAAAAACAAGAGGCGTGCCATAATTCAAAAGTACGTTGGCGTTCCCATTGTGGCTCAGTGGAAACGAACCCAACTAGTATCCCTGAGAGGCAGGTTTGATCCCTGGCCCTGCTCAGGGGGTTAAAGGATCCAGCATTGCCATGAGCTGTGGTGTAGATCACAGACTGGGCTTGGATCTGGCCTTGCTGTTTGGTGTGGTGTAGGGTGGCAGGTGCTGCTGCAGCTTGGATTCTACCCCTAGCCCCATACAGAAATTTCCACAGTCCCTGGGTGAGGCCACCCTGCACCCCCCCCCCCACAAAAAAAGGTATTTATGGCTTACAAAGGCTAACCATCATTATACATACAAACGTGGCATCTGCAAAGTGCAATAAAGTGAGTGAAGCACAATAAAAGGAGCTTATGTTCTCTGGTGCTTGTACTTGCAGGTATCAAATCATCCCTAATTCCACTGCTACTCACAGTTGGAATTCCAGAGCTAAATCTGAGGCCACAAGCATGTTATTTCCTTTCTCTGGGCTTTTGTTTCCCTACATTAGGAAACCTGTGGCTCAGGTGACCTGCAAGCCTCTTCAAGGACTGACATTCCGTTTCTCTGTTAAGGACTGCTCCTGCTGCTTGCTAATTATGGCATTTGGCCAAATCACTGTTTGTTCCTTTGCTTTCTTTTGCCGCCCCCCCCCCCCCCCACCGCATGTGGAGTTCCAGGCCAGAGATCAGATGGGAGCCACAGTTGCAGCCTAGGCTGTAGCTCTGGCAGTGCCAGATTCTTAACCCCCTGTGCCAGGCCAGAGATCGAACCTGTGTCCCAGCACTACCAAAAGGCCACCCACCCCACAGCAGGAACTCCCAAAGCATTTTTATTCAGGGTGTGGTTTCTTCTGAAAACAGTATTAAGAATTCCCATACTGCCCAATAGTCAGTTTCCAGAAGCACCAAATAACATCACCATATAAAAGAACTTTCTTCTCCAAATTAATTGCCCATCAACAGATGAATGGATAAAGAAGATTCAATGGGTCTGCAGATACACACACACACACAGACATACACGTTTTATATGTGGAATCTAAAAAATGATCCAGGAGTTCCCTGGTGGCCTAGCAGTTAAGGATCTGGCATGGTCACTGCTGTGGCACAGGTGTGATCCCTGGCCAGGGAATTGCCTCAGGCAGCAGGCACAGCCAGAAAATAAAACTTAAAATGAACAATTAAATTAAATTAAAAACTGATACAGAGTTCCTGCTGGAGCACAGTGGGCTAAGAATCCGACTGCAGTGGCTCAGGCGGCTGTGGAGGCCCAGGTTTGGCCCCCTGCCCAACGCAGTGGGTTCAAAAGATCTGGCATTGCCTCAGTTGCAGCTCGGATTCAATCCCTGAGTGGGGAACTTTTTGACCTGAGTGTGGCCATTAAAAAGAAAAGATACAAATGAATTTATTTACAAACAGACATAGGAGCTCCCTGGTGGCCTAGCAGGTTAGGGATCCAGCCTGATAATTGCTATGGGGCAGGTTTGATCCCTGGCCCAAGAATTTCCCTATGCCATGGGCCCAGGCAAAAAAAGAAAAACAAAAACAAACAAAAAAAAAAACGATTTGCAAATTTTAGACCAAAGAGATTCTGGGAAATGGCAAGGACTTAATAACTTCTGGCAATAATAGTCAAATCACACATTTGTCGTTCAAGCAAACAAACAACAAAATAACTAGAAATGGACTCACAGACACAGAAAACAAACTTACGGTTACCAAAGGGGAAAGAGGGTGGAGGGGAGATAAATCAGGAGTTTGGAATTAACAGATGCACACGACCATATCTAAAATAACTAACACGCACAGGAAACTACTCGATATTCTGTAATAACCGATAAAGGACAATAATCTGAACAAAGAAAGGACACGAGTGTACCTGAATCACTTTGCTGTACACCTGAAACTGACACAACCTCGTCAATCAACTGGATTTCCTTTTTTAAAAGAGAGAAAACAAGAACAGGAAGTGAAGGCAAAATTTAGAGAGAGAGGGTTGAGGGAGTTCCTGTTGTGGCTCAATGGAAATGAACCCTACTAGCGTCCATGAGGATGTGGGTCTGAAACCTGGCCTCGCTCAGTGGGCTGGGGATCCAGCATTGCCAGAAGCAGTGGTGTGGGCAGAAGACACAACTCGGATCTGGCATTGCTGTGGCTGTGGTGTAGGGTGGCAGGTGCTGCTGCAGCTTGGATTCTACCCCTAGCCCCATACAGAAATTTCCACAGTCCCTGGGTGAGGCCACCCTGCACCCCCCCCCCACAAAAAAAGGTATTTATGGCTTACAAAGGCTAACCATCATTATACATACAAACGTGGCATCTGCAAAGTGCAATAAAGTGAGTGAAGCACAATAAAAGGAGCTTATGTTCTCTGGTGCTTGTACTTGCAGGTATCAAATCATCCCTAATTCCACTGCTACTCACAGTTGGAATTCCAGAGCTAAATCTGAGGCCACAAGCATGTTATTTCCTTTCTCTGGGCTTTTGTTTCCCTACATTAGGAAACCTGTGGCTCAGGTGACCTGCAAGCCTCTTCAAGGACTGACATTCCGTTTCTCTGTTAAGGACTGCTCCTGCTGCTTGCTAATTATGGCATTTGGCCAAATCATTGTTTGTTCCTTTGCTTTCTTTTGCCGCCCCCCCCCCCCCACCGCATGTGGAGTTCCAGGCCAGAGATCAGATGGGAGCCACAGTTGCAGCCTAGGCTGTAGCTCTGGCAGTGCCAGATCCTTAACCCCCTGTGCCAGGCCAGAGATCGAACCTGTGTCCCAGCACTACCAAAAGGCCACCCATCCCACAGAAGGAACTCCCAAATCTTTTTTTTTTTTTTTTTTTTTTGTCTTTTTGCCGTTTCTAGGGCCGCACCTGCAGCTTATGGAGGTTCCCAAGCTAGGGGTCTAAACAGAGCTGTAGCCAACGGCCTACACCAGAGCCACAGCAACGTGGGATCTGAGCCTCATCTGCAACCTACACCACAACTCACGGCAATGCCGGATCCTTAACCCACTGAGCAAGGCAAGGGACCGAACCCGCAACCTCGCAGCTCCTAGTTGGATTCGTTAACCACTGAACCACGACAGGAACTCCCAAACCATTTTTATTCAGGGTGTGGTTTCTTCTTCTCAAAACAGTAATAAGAATTCCCGCGATGCCCAATGCTTAGTTTCCGGAAGCACCAAATAACAGCACCATATAAAAGAACTTTCTTCTCCAAATTAATTGTCCATCAACAGATGAATGGATAAAGAAGAGTCAGTGGGTCTGCAGATACACACACACAAACACACAGACACACACAAACACACACACATACACACACACACATGTTCTATATGTAATATGCAAGATGGAATATGACTCAGCCATAAAAAGAGTGAAAGGATGCCATCTGAAGCAGCATGGATAGACCTAGAGACTCTCAGGCTGAGTGAAATAAATAAAGGCCAACATCTCGTGATATTACCCACACGGAGAATCCAAAAAAGTGACCCAAATGAATATATTTACAAAACAGAAATAAACTCACAGACATAGAAAACACACCTGTTCCCAAAGGGGAAAGAGGAAGGAGGAGGGGTAAACTGAGATCTTGGGATTAACCAAGACACACGACTTTATCTGAAACAGACAAATGACAAGGTCCTACCGTAAAGCACGGGGAACTACACTCAATGTCGTGTAATAACCTACGATGGAAAAGAAGCCGATAAAAGAATCACACAGGTCTTTCACTCACTCACCGGGCTGTACACCTGAAACTAGCCCAGCGTTGCAAATCAACTCTCCTTCAGCGAAAACCAGGAAAGACCTTGCTTCTCCCTTGACCCCAGGAGCAACCGAGAAATGTTTGCACGTTCATCCTGGGATGTCACCCCTGCTGCCTTTGGTGAATGAATGCTGGCGTTGTGGTGGGAATGAGAGGCGCCTATGATTGCTTACGCACCGAATCCAGACCTTCCTCAGCTTCTGTCTGCTGGGACCTGAAGGGAACCCTGAGACCTGGACCCTGGTGGACCACACTGAGAGCTGTGAATGGCAGGCGTCCTGCCCGAGGACCAAGGACCTTGACCCTATACCTCCACACCCCAGCCCTCAGAGCCGGGCCCTGAATAAACCCAGCTCCCCAGGTGTCCTCGTGTGGACCATGACATCTCACGTCCACTAAGCTCTGCCCGGGCCTCCTGCAGATGGCCAGGCCCTGTGGAGGGCACCTGAGGAAGTGCGCCCTTAGAAGGGCCTCCAGATAAGAAAAGACATCGAATCGGGACCTGGGACTGCAGCAAATGGGAACATGGGTAAATAACGGCAGATACTAAAGCTGTGTGCTCCCTTATGTTTTTGGAGCGCTTAGTAGGGTGTTTTTCATATACTTGATGTTCAACAAAAACCAAACACTTCATTGATAAAAAGAAATATGTGGCGTTCCCGTCGTGGCTCAAGGGTTAACACGCCCGACTGGTATCCACGAGGACTCGAGTTGGATCTGTGGCCTCGCTCAGTGGGTCAAGGATCCAGCCTTGCTGTGAGCTGTGGTGTAGGTCCCTGATGTGGCTTGGATCTGATGTTGCTGTAGCTGTGGTGTAGACTGGCAGCTGTAGCTCCGATTGGACCTCTGGCCTGGGAACCTCCAGGTGCCACAGGTGCCGCCCTAAAAAGCAAAAACAAACACAAAAGCAAAAAAAGAAGGAAAAGAAAAAGGAATAGGGGGAAGTGGGGGGTTCCCAGGGGGTCGAATGGTTAGGACATAGCACTTTAATTGCTGTGGCCCGGATTCAATTCCTGGTCTGGGAGCTAAGATCCTACATCAAGCCACTGCAAGTCATGGCCAAAAGGAAAAACAGAAGAAGAAAGAAAGAAAAGGGATGGGGAAAACCAGAAATTATCATTCCTAGAAATTCTGATCTACCCCAGGGAAGATGTTGTCTGGGCCCCTGACTCGGCAGATAAGGAACATTGACTTGATCCAACTCTGACTTCTCTGGCAAGTAGCTTTTAATGTCCACTGGTCTCCACTTTTCCATCACTTTCTTCCATTTCTGCTTTGGGTGGGGGCACACCCACAGCGCGGGCAGGTTCCAGCACCAGGGCAGAATCCATGCTACGGCTGTGATGCCACTCATAGCCGGGACAGTGCCAGATTCTCCACCCCACGGCACCACAGGTCTGTTTTGTGTATGCTCCTTGTATGGCCCCCTCAGAAGTGCCTGAAGGTCCCAGCCAGGGATCAAAGCAGAGCTGTAGCCGCAACCTATGCCACAACTGCAAAAATGCCGGATCCTTTTAACCCACGGCACCGGACCGGGGACTGAACCCGAGCCCTGGCGCTGCCGAGATACCACTGATCCACCTGCACCACAGCGGGAACCCCCAGCCATAGTGTCTTTTAAGCTCGGCTACTGGTTCCAAATGGGAGCACAGCCTCCAAACCAAGCAGTCACTGTCTTTGCTGACTCCATTTAGTTCTAAGTGCCAAGAGGCCAGTACCGCTTCTTTTCAGGCTTAGCTGTCATGCTGACTCTACTTTCTCTGTCTTGCCCCATAGCCCTCCCCACCTTCAGCCTAATTACAGCTGTCTGGGACCACATCCTTAGTCCTTTTTCCCTGGGCTCTTGCAGCCGCTTCATCCATGTGGAGGTTTCCAATTACGGGAATAGCAACCATTCCATTGGTTTTATTCGTGTGGCAAGATCTTTCTTGCTCAAAAGACTCCTCCACTTTATCTTCTACTGCTTCGGGATAAAAAGCCAGACCTTTCTAACTTTAAGTCTTCAAATTTATGTCCTCTCTCCATTCCCTGTCATTTCTCCTTAATAACTGGGCAGTTCTCTTCTGGATTTGAATTTTCCACAGGATGCCTCCTTTCTGGCAGTCTCAAGACCAACACACTATCCACGTTTTTCTGTCTTGCGACTTTCCTCAAAGTTAAGGCCACATATGTGTGTCATAGACATTTCTCACTCGTGAGTAAAAATTTCTACGTTATGAGGATAGGACTTATGCTACAGTAAGAAACACTCCAAATCAAAGTTTTTTTTGTCTGTTTGTTTTTTGTCTTTTTAGCTATTTCTTGGCTGCTCCCGTGGCATATGGAGGTTCCCAGGCTAGGGGTCGAATCAGAGCTGTAGCCACAGGCCTACACCAGAGCCACAGCAACGCAGGATCCGAGCCCTGTGTACAACCTACACCACGGCTCACGGCAATGCCGGATCCTTAACCCACTGAGCAAGGGCACCGAACCCACAACCTCATGGTTCCTAGTCGGATTCGTTAACCACTGCGCCACGATGGGAACTCCCAAACCAACGTTTTTATTTCTTGCTCCTGAATTTTGCTGGTCACCCAGTTGGGCGAGGCTAGGGAGGAAGCAGGGCAAATCGCTCATTACTTTTTGCTTTGCTTTCGTTTCTTTTTCTTCCTTCCTTTCTCCCTTTCTCTCTTTCTTTCATTCTTTCCTTTTTTCTTCCTTTCTTTCCCCCTTCCTTCCTTTCTTTCTTTCTTGCTTTCTTTCGTTTTTTTTTTTTTTTATTCTTGCTTTCTTTCTTGCTTTCTCTCTCTTTCCACACAGCAGCTTGACATGGGATCTCAGTACCCAGATCTGAGATGGAACTCACTCCACAGAGGTGAAGGCACCAAGTCCTAACCTCTAAGGCAGCATAGGTAGCTCTTTGATTGGTTGGTTGGTTGGTTTGTTTTTAGCACCACACCTGCAGCATATGGAAGCTCCCAGGCTAGAGGTCAAATTGGAACGGCAACTACCGGCCTCTGCCACAGCCTTAGCAACTTGGGATCCAGGTCTCCTCTGCAACCTCCACCACAGCTCACGGGAACACCAGATCCTACACCCACTGGTCAAGGCCAGGGATGGAACCCACACCCTCAGATTTGGAACCCACTCAGCCCCCATGGGAACTCCCCTTATTAGCTCTTAAAGGGAACTTCGTCACGTCTGCTCACCTTTAACTGACCCAAGCAAGCCATGGGGCCACGCCTCCCTTCAAAGTGAGGGAAGCCTAATGCTCCCATGGACCCAGGAGAACTTGTACCACCTGATGGACATCAAATGACCAATACCAAGTAGCAGGGTCACATCCTCAATGTCACACATCACTCTGGTCTCACGTAGAGGGTGTATTGAAGACGATTAAGCCCACAGCTAGGGAGACAAACTAGGAGCCCAAGATCAAACTAGACAAACTAGACAAACGAGGGCAAGAGATCATGGGAGCTGGGCATGGTGAAGTCAGCAGGAGGATAGGGAAGAGAATGGACTCAGGAGAGAAAGAGAAGCTTGGAGCTCCCGTCATGGCACAGTGGTTAATGAATCTGACTAGGAACCGTGAGATTGCGGGTTTGATCCCTGGCCTTGCTCAGTGGGATGTGGATCCGGCCTTGCTGTGAGCTGTAGTGTAGGTTGCAGACAAAGGGGCTATGATCCCATGTTGGTATGGCTGTGGTGTAGGCTAGCAGCTACAGCTCCTATTGGATCCCTAGCCTGAGAACCTCCGTATGACATGGTGGCGGCCTTCTCCCCTCCAAAAAAAAGACAGAAAATATTTTCTTAATGTAATTTCAGAAAACTTTGAACCTCAAGAATTTGGTTTTATCATAAAGATTTGCTTGACAGAACACGTTGATTTTCCTTGGACAGATAACCTCTTGGGAATGAAATGATATATGCTCTGTCCTTATTCCAAGAAAGATAAAAATATCTCTGTATGTTTTAACCTGAACTCTGGGACCACTCTGGGCCTGACAGTCTACCATGTATGTCCTGGATGCTTCGACGTTGATCAAGACGTAGTGGATGGGGAGTTCCTGCTGTGGCGCAGTGGGTTAAGGATCCAGCGTGGCAAGCTTTGTAGCTGCAGCTTGAATTCCGACCCCTGGCCCAGGAACTTCCATATGTCATGCGGTGGCCAAAAAAAATAGAAATAAAAAGTGATGGATGGAAGGAACTTCAAATTATCTCTTCTGGGAAGAAGAGGGTGTGTTCCATGATTGGGAAGAAAAATAACATGGTTTGGGAGCCGAAAATGGTAGGTTGTGACAGAGACAGTGTTTGTGTGTGCATATAATTTTCCCTTGTTTTATTGTGGCAAAAATCATTGTCTCTTTTTAGAACAGGGAAATCCACATAGTTAAAGACCGTGTCATTATGTACTTGTAGATGGGAACAGTAGCATATGTGGTATGTTGCTTCAGGGCCAAAACGGTTCGGAGTGCTGAAATAAAGAACTCTGAACTAACAGAGTTGTGGGATGGAAGCGCCCCAGATCGCTGATTCACTGTTAGCGAGATCCACCAAAATAATTCCTCCACCAGCAGCTCGCAAGGACATGAAAGAAAAATAAATCTTACTTCTGTTAAGCCAGTTAGATTTGGGGGATTATTTGTTACCTCAGCATAGCCTAGACCACCCTGACTGATACACTTGTACTGTTGGGGGGAAACAGATTTATTTTCGATGAGTCACCTAGTAGTACATCTGCGGCTCATAAGTGCTGTAGAGAAAAATAAGACAGGGAGAGGTTTGGCAATTTAAAAGAAAATTATAGAAAGGAAGACCTCATGAAAAAATGCCATTAGAGGAAAGTCCTTAAGGAGACTATGATGTGGCCATGGGGGAAGAGTTTTCCAAGCAGAAGAAACAAGTGTGGAGTTCCTGCTGTGGCTCAGCTGGTTAAGAACCCAACATAGTGTCCTCCGTGAGGAGGCGGGTTTGATCCCTGGCCTCACTCAGTGGGTTAATGATCCAGCGTTGCCACAAGCTGTGGCCAAGTTGGCAGATGCGGCTTGGACAGAGTGTGCCTGTGACTGGGGCCTGCAGCTGCTGCTCCAATTAGACTCCTAGCCTGGGAACTTCCAAATGCCGCAGGTGTGGTATTAAAAAGAGAAGGAGAAGAAGGAGAAGAAGAAACAAGTGCAAAGACCCAAAGGCAGGAGGAAGGCTGTCAGAGCAAGGGACAAAGAGACCAGCATAATAAAGGGAAGAGTTGCAGGAATTAAAATCAGAGCAGTAGCAGCGGGCCAATCTGGGTAGGGTCTTCAGGTCTGTGAGAAGACTGTGGCTTCTGTTCTGAGCTGAAGAGCCCTTGTGGGGTTTTGGCCAATGGACGGACCCATGAGACAAATGAGGGGGCTGTGTCGAGAGGAAAGTGTAGGAAGGCCAGGTTGGAAACTGGGAGGAGAGAGAGGCCTGGACCAGGTGGTAATGGTTTAGGTGTAAAGTGTTAGGATGCTGTAAAGGCCGAGCCAAAAGGATTTGCTGACTGATTGAACATGGGGTGTGAGGGCCATGAGCATGTACCCTTCAGATCTCCTGCTGCAGGTCATGTAAGTAGCCCAGCAGCTGGTTCCAAAGTCCACACCTCTGTTGCTCAGACGCTGTGTGTTCCAACACTGCTTCTGCCCACAACAGCACAGCAGAAAGACTCGGGGCTCCTCCGATGGGCCGTCTCTCTCAGGCTCCCCTTATCACCTGAAGAGGAGTGAGGCATGAATTTCAGACTGATGGCTCTCCTGGTCTCTGCCATCCTTGCCCCCTTTTTGTCTCTGGATGTCTAATCCAGGTCTGGAGTCTCAGAAGACCTGGACTAAGTTTAAAAAAAAAAAAAAAAAGTAATTCCAGAAGGAGATCTTTGGTCTAATTGCGCTGTGTTGGTGGCAGGAGGAGCGGGGGGTGGGGGTGGGGGGATCTGGCGTTGTCGTCGCTGTGGCTCCAGTCACTGCTGTGGTGCGAATCCAACTTTGGCTCCAGAATTTCCACATGCCATGGGCACGGCCAAAAAAAAGAAAGAAAGAAATTGGATGGTTGAAGATGCCATTTCCTGAACGCATGTATAGGTGAACAACACACCCAAATCCCTACCTGTCTATTCGTACCATGTATTACCTGCTAGGCAATCCGCACCTGTATTACCTGGATGGCTTGGTAGGCAGCCCCTTACAAGAATCAGGACAGGGCTGCCTGCAGACCCCCAAGCAGTCCCTGCGCAGGTCTTCCTCTCAGCCAGCAGAGGGCAGCAGAGGTAGCCAAGGCCTGTAGAATAAGCCCCACTTCTCTTACCCTCTCCCCACCACCGCCACCTCACCCTGGTTTCGGAATGGTGCAAAAAGCAGGAGCCCATCTGTTTTAAGGTATTGAGATTTCAGAGGACTTTAGCCTACTGCATAGGATCCAAGAGGTGTTGCCTAACTTTTATTGCAACCCAACTTCTGGAAACACTGTGACTGCAGCAGCTTATGGCCTGAACACACTTGCCAGGGAGAGAGTGACCCGTGGGAGGTTACTGACTGGCCAAGAAAGAGGTGGGAGTGGACGCTGCAGCAGGGAACAGTGCCAGCCCTTACAGGGGGGTAGTCTCAAATCAAGGACTGCAGGAGCACAGGGAATAATAACGTGGGTCTCATTATACGTAGGTAAGAAATGGGAAAGTAAAGGCATTGCTGAATATTTAAGTGGAAATGTCTGAAAATTGTCCCCCTCTGGTGCCTCCCAAGGTTTTTGGCACATGGTGAGGATTTGATCAACATGTACTGCTTAAATGAAGAAATGAAGGCATCAAAATAAGTAAATTTTTGAAGATAGAATTCTTTTAGCTTTCCACTACTTTTTGTGTCAAAATCATGTATTATGTACACACAACTCTGTTAACACTAGATATGTGTGGAAAGTGAGAATTTTCCACAAGATGTACGTTGTAATGAACATTTTCTATTACTAAAAAAAAATTTAGAAATAAAGACATCTAAATGAACAGTATAGAAGACAAAATAAAACCACAGTGGACTCAGTGGATTTGCCTCCTTTCCCTCTTTTTTTTTTCCTTGTTAGGGTCGTAATTGCCGCATATGGAAGTTCCCAGGCTAGGGGGTCAAATTGAAGCTGTAGCTGCCGACCTTGACCACAGCCACAGCCATAGCCACACCAGATCCAAACCGCGTAAGCAACCTACACCGCAGCTCACAGCAACACCTGATCCTTAACCCACTGATGGAGGCCAGGGATCAAACCAGCGTCCTCATGGATACTAGTCGGGTTCCTTTCCGATGAGCCAGAATGGGAACTCCCTCCCCCCTTTTTTGACTGATAAACTCTGAGCGCATTCGACAACACTGGCTGCTGAGGAGAGTGTGGAGAATGGGTACATTTCTCTGTTATTGGCAGAAATGCACGTTTGTACAGCTGTTGGAGAGAGGGTTAGAAGCCTTATTTTGCTGAAGAGAAATGGGGCTTATTTTTCAGCTTATTATTTTTGGCCACACCCCCAGCACGCGGAAGTTCCTAGGCCAGGGATCCAACCCACGCCACAGCAGTGACAACCCCAGACCCTTAACCTCTAGGGAACTCCAAATGAGATTTTTATTTATTTTTATTTTTATTTTTTCGCTGTCCCACAGCATATGGAGTTCCTGGGCCAGGGATCAGATTCTGGTGCAGTTGCAACCTACACAGCAGCGTGGCACAAAAGGACCCTTTAACCCATTGTGCCAGGCTGGGGATGGCATCTGCATCCTGGCCCTGCAGAGACCCCCTGGATCCCATTGTGCCACAGCGGGAACTCCCGAAATGAGGCTTTTTAGATCAAGTACTTTTGTCCTGTATCCACAGACCTCCCAGGGGTTCCGTTAAAAGTCACTGAACTTGAAGGAAAAAAAATTTACATCTTCATTTTTTATCAACTTTCAGACATTACTCAGCATTTCTTTTCATCATGAATGTTCGTACCAAACCACAGTAGATCTGTACTACTTCTGACTTTGTCATGAATCATAATCAGATAATTTCATATCTGATTGCTGTTGCTAAAGACAACTTGAAATTTTACTTCTATCATACTGAAAGTCATTTTGTAATTCCTAATTACATTAGTTATACTTATAGGTAGATCATATTACTTAAGGAATTAATCACCATTTTAAAAAAATTTGGATAATTCTATTTGGATATGACTTTGCTTCCTTCATGACCCTTGTGTTTTATTTTATTTGCTTAACAATTCATGATTCAGGAGTTCCCATTATGGCTCAACAGGTTAAGAACCCAACTAGTATCCATGAGGGTGTGGGTTCAATCCCTAGCCTTGCTCACTGGATTAAGGATCTGGTGGTGCCGCAAGCTGCGATATAGGTCAAAGATGCAGC
This sequence comes from Sus scrofa, assembly GCF_054392235.1. Lineage (NCBI taxonomy): Eukaryota > Metazoa > Chordata > Mammalia > Artiodactyla > Suidae > Sus > Sus scrofa. The sequence continues at coordinate 12,604,238 of NC_139384.1, forward strand.
TCAGATCCTGCATTGCTGTGGTGAAGGATGGCAGCTGCAGCTCTGATTTGACCCCCAGCCCAGGAACTTCCATGTGCTACAGGTGCAGCTTTAAAAAGAAAAAAAAAATTCATGACTCATGATAAAGAAAGTGTCCATAGGTTTCACCAGACTGACAAAGGGTTCATTGCATTAAAAAGTTTAAAAGCTCTGTTTCAGATAAAGAAGGGCTCGGTGGGCTACTGATGACCAGATTTCAATGATGGTGAGAAAGCCTCAGAAAGGAAAAAACCAGAGTTCTCCTTCTGGCTAAGCTGTAACAAACTCAACCAGCATCCATGAGGATGCAGGTTCAATCCCTGGCCTCACTCAGTAGGTTAAGGGTCCGATGTTGCCACGAGCTGTGGTGTAGGTCACAGAGGCAGCCTGGATCTGGCATTGCTGTTGTTGTGGCATGGGCTGGTGGTTGCAGCTCCAATTCAACCCCTAGCCTGGGGAGCGTCCTTGTGCCTCAGGTGTGGCCCAACAAAGACGCAGGAGAAAAAAAGATAAAAGTAAGCAAGAAAGAAAGAAAGAAAGGAAAAAAACATTAGTAATGGCAGGGAGTGAAAAGAAAAGGCCCCAGTGTAATCTCTCCCTAGCTTGTATTTGTTTGTAAAGCAATTTGGAAGTTGTAGATTCTGCTTTGAATTTAATTAGTAATCATTGCCACATTTTTTAGCAATATACTTAAGGCTGTGCTTTTCTAATTATCAGAGTGAAAAACAAAGGAGCATCTACAGATACTCCTACCTGTGAAATTAAAAATGCAGCACAATTTATGCCAATTTAATGTCCATCTTTTTTTCTCTAAAATTAAAGCACGAGACTTTGGAATCAGATTATTATTATTTTGCTATTTTTACATTGTGTTTCTTTTTCTTTTTTTTTTTTTTTTTTTTGGCCACACCCACAGCATATGGCAGTTCCCAGGCCAGGGATCAAACCCATGCCACAGCAGTGGCCTGAGCCATAGCAGTGACTATGTCAGGTTCTTAACCTACCGAGCCACCAGGGAATTCCCATGTTTCTTTATACTTCACACACAGTTTAATCTTCAGACATAAGTTGCTTTCTTAAAAAATAACATAAAATAAAACTCAATCTCAAATTAAGCTAAGGTGATTAGGAGAGACAACGTCACTCTTTGTCGACCTCCCCGAGGGACAACAATGTCATCTAGAGGACCTAAGCATCTGATGAGTGATCCAGTTCAGGCCACGGGTAGCGTGAGGACCAAGGTAAGATCTGGTTAGAATCTGACACGCCGGCACTCTCCTCCACTGAGTGTTATCTACACCTCATCCGAGGACTGAATTCTGCTCTCACACCTCCACCTGGCTGACTCCCCAGTGGGATTCTCGAAGAGCCCCATATGCAATTTTTAGGAGTAGGGGGTCTAGAAAGGTGCCTTGACAAATGTGCCAATCCATGACATTTAATGGGATACCTCTAGGAAGCTTTTGCTCTTGGAAAAAGCTGGTAAACAGTCTTGGGAATTCAGCTTCTTGTGTGTACTCAGCTCCTAAGATTCCTGGAAGGGCAGCTCTTCCATGACCCATTTTCGGCTTGATGTGGATCTGTTCTTAGATGAAGGATGGAACCCAGGCTTCAGTGGTGAAAGCTTTGAGTCCTAACCACTAGATACTAGCAACTCCCCGTTTTTATCAATGTTTTTGCTTTGCTTTGCTTTTATGTTTTGTTTTTGTTTTTTTGGTTTTGGGGAGGTTTTTTTTTTTTTTTTTTTGCTTTTTTAGGGCTGCATTCATGGCATATGGAAGTTCCCAGGCTAGGGGTCAAATCAGAGCTACAGCCGCCGGCCTATGTCACAGTCACACAATGTGGGATCCAAGCTGTGACTGCGACTTACACCACATCTCATGGCAACATCGGATCCTTAACCCACTGAGCAAGGCCAGGGACCAAACCCAGATCCCCATGAATCCTAGTCAGGTTGGTTAACCGCTGAGCCACAAAGGGAACTCCCTTGTTTTTGTTTTTGTCTTCACCCAAGACATGCGGAAATTCCTGGGCCGGGGCTCGAACTCGTGGCACCGCAGTGAAAACACCAGATTCTTAACAGCTAGGCCACTAGGGAATTCCCGGGCCCATTTTTAAATAGGCTGTGAAACGTGGTTCAGGACATCTACCTTCAGAGATAATGGGTCTCTCTCTTGCTTTAAAACATTTCTACAGGAGTTCCCGTCATGGTGCAGTGGTTAACAAATCTGACTAGGAACCATGAGGTTGCGGGTTCGGTCCCTGCCCTCGCTCAGTGGGTTAAGGATCCGGCGTTGCCGTGAGCTGTGGTGTAGGTTGCAGACGCGGCTAGGATCCCGTGTTGCTGTGGCTCTGGCGTAGGCCGGTGGCTACAGCTCTGATTCGACCCCTAGCCTGGGAACCTCCATATGCCGCAGGAGCGGCCCAAGAAATGGCAAACAGACAAAAAAAAAAAAAAAAAAAAAAAAAAAATTTCCACAACATGAACTCTACTTTTCCCTTACTTCCACTCATATTCTTCCAATGCTTCTATAGAGACCCAAAACAAAGAGGGCTGGAAAGAATCAACAATGAAGAAAATGCAAGAGAATAGTTATATACTTTTGGGGGGGCTTAAAAACTAGAAATTTCTGGAAAACAGAGAATACATTAAATAGATGATGTTAAAATAGAAGTGTATGGAGTTCCCATTGTGGCTCAGTGGAAACGAATCTGACTAGGATCCATGAGGATGCAGGTTCAATCCCTGGCCTTGCTCAGTGGGTTAAGGATCAGGCATTGCCATAAGCTGTGGTGTAGGTCGCAGATGTGGCTTGGATCCTGCGTTACTGTGACTGTGTTGTAGGCTGGCAGCTACAGCTCCAATTCAACCCCTAGCCTGGGAACCTCCCTATGCCACGGGCACAGCCCTAAAAAGACAAAAAATAAAATAAAATTAAATTAAATTAAATTAAATTAAATTAAATGGAAGTTTTGTTTGCTTTTAATTTGCTTCACCACAAACTAAACTGACAAGAGTCTGTATATAATGTCAAAAAGCAAGATGCACGCCCAACCTTTAAAGGTTGGAAGCCATCAAGAGGAGAACCTATTTTCAGGAACAATCTATCCTCTCCATAGCCTGTGGCCATAAATCAGACTATACCTTTCTAGTTCTTAAAACTCCAGATGCCCAAAATGTTCCTTGCTCTTTCTGGGTCTCCTCTAGGTTAAGGGTCCAGCGATGATGCTAACCATCCCCAGGTTCCAGATGCTGCAGGTCCCAGAATTGGCTTTGAGGAATCAAAAACTTCTCAGAGGCTGCCTGGGTCACAGTCTGAAACCACTGTGCGTGCGTGCATGTGTGTGTGTGTGTGTGTGTGTAGGAGGGACTTGCATTTCTGGATTCTTTCAGCTTGGTTATTAATTTTCAGATTCAAGGTGCTCCCCAATTTTCTGTTCAATATGAGAAACCTTCCGATATTGGGTCTCATGCAAGCATTCTTTAATAATCCTAAGCACTAGCTCTACCCAATATTTTCTCCCTGGTATTTTTGAGTAACTCAGTTACCACTTCCATGCATTCCCATTTCATCATCTCTTAATAAATTAAGCCTCGGTAATTATGTGAGCCAATTCCTTATAACAAATGTCTTCCTTGGAGTTCCCATTGTGGTGCAGTGGAAATGAATCCAACTAGTAACCATGAGGTTGTGGGTTCGATCCCTGGCTTTGCTCAGTGTGTAAAGGATCCGGCGTTGGCATGAGCTGTGGTGTAGGTTGCAGATGTGGCTTGGATCCTGTGTTGCTATGGCTGTGGCATAGGCTAGCGGCTGTAGCTCTGATTGGACCCCCTAGCCTGGGAACCTCCATAAGCTGCAGGTGTGGTCCTAAAAAGAAAAAAAAAGTCTTCCTTATAATAAATAATATGTATAATAAATAATATATAATATATCCACTGTTGGTTCTATTTCTCTGGAGAACCTTAACTAATACAGAAACTTAACCCCACTACTTACCAGTGACTTTTTTTGTTTGTGGCCATGCCCACTGCCAGGGATCAAACCCAAGCCACATCAGTGACAACACCAGGTCCTTAACTCACTCAGCCACTAGAGAACTCCTATTACTTACTAGCAAGTTACTTGTGGTCTCTAAGCCTCAGTTTCATCAAGTCTAAAATGGGGGTAATAGTACCTGCCTCATCAGGTGGCTATAAAGATTAAACGGGATAATACGTTAGTTGTCTAGCATTGTATTTGATGCATAATAGGTCCTGGTTAAATGACAAGAATAATTATTATGATTTAACTGGTTGATGATTTCTCAGCCACTTGAAACTCTGGCAGGTAAAAATAAAAGATACATTTTTCACGATGGCTCCAGAAATGAGATTGAAACATGAAAGCTTTAAGGAGACTGATTTCTACTAAGCAAGAAGTAACAAGACACTACTAAGCAACAGTCAGAGCTGACCAGAGACAGATTGAGTTGCCTTTGAAGGGAGTCATCTCCCTGTTACTCAAGCTGCTCAAGCAGACACCAGTTGGTGAACATGCTGCACACAGACCCCAACCCTTGCAGCCTTCGAAGTCTATGAATTGATTTCAAGATTCACCCACCATCACGGGATGCTCTGCTGCCCTCTTCCAATGTCTTGACTCTCCCTAGCCTTGGAGCTGCTACAGTTTTATGGCACCATTTTCCATAGAAACCAGAGGAATTCATTCAAGCTTCACGTGCTGGTGGACGGGTGGCCTAATTTTAACACAGTCACAATCCGGCCACAAGAGCATGTAGGAGAATCTATACATTTGTGGAAACCTAAGCTCCTTCCCCGGTGATATTCACGCCAGAGCTGAAACCAACAAGCCTTCTATTGGCATAGATTCCCCAGTGTGCCAAAGTCCCTCCTTTTTCTTTCTTTCCCTCATCCATCCAGGAGATAACAGATAACCCTGATGAGCAGACCAAGTCTACTCTAAAGATCCAGGGAATTTACAAGGGGTCTTTGGCCAGGAATTTTCAGTCAGAAGCAGCATTTGCAGATTCAAGGAGGAGGCAATTTTGGGGCCATTTGTGGGAAAGAGGTGGGTCCACTGGGAGCCTAACCCTTGATAACCAAGGTGGAGAGGTGAAGTTCTACTACTAGGCTGGCTTACGAATAACCCATCTGCTAGAACACGCTTCTATCCACTCTTTGCCTAAGTCCTAGTCATCCTTCAGGTTTTAGTTTAAAGCCTACTTTCTAAGAGGGGCCTCTTCCAGTTCCCTAGAAAAGTACAGAGTTGGAGCAAAGGGCTGCAGCAGAGCCCAAAGGGCAGTGGCTGGAGGCTGTCAGCTCACTGCAGCCCTCGGAGCAGAATCTCCCCTGCAGGGAGATGTGAGTGGCCCACCACCATTCTTGCTTTCCTGCACCACTCTGAATGTTTTGAATGTGAATATTATTTCTTTTAAATAAACTCCCCTACCCGGAGACACTGAATAAAGGGGGAGTATGAACAACATCCCAGCTCTTATACCAATAGCCAGCATCCCCTTTGCAGAGACTGCCCAGTGAATGTATTAATTTTCCTGCTCCATCCTTCCACGATGCCCATGTACGGAGCACCAGGCTGTGCAGTAAACATGTGTGGGTGACCAGCACGGGTAAGAACTGAAGGCAGACACTGATGCCCCCCACTTAAAAAAAACATGGCATACGAGGAGTCCTTTGTGGTGCAGTGGATTAAGGATCCAGGGTTGTCACTGCAGTGGTTCTGGTCATGGCTGCAGTATAGGTTTAATCCCTGGCCTGGGAACTTCCACATGCCTCAGGCATGGCCAAAAAAAAAAAAAAAAAAAAAAAAAAAAAATACACAACATACCATGAAGTGTTGAATCAAGAAACAAAAATAGTGCAAAAATGGTTGTTCTGAAAAGGAAGGGAATTTTGAAACATGCTACACACAAATGAACCTTGAAGACATGAAGCTAAGTGAAACAAGACAGTCACAAAAGGATCAACACTGCATGACTCCACTTATATGAGGTATCTAGAGTCATCCAGTTCATAGAGACAGAAAGGCGAACGGTCGTTGTTGGCTACGCGGTGTAGGGGGCGAGGGGAGTTGTTTAATGAGTGCGGAGTTTCAGTTTTGCAAGAGGAGAAAGTTCTGGAGATTGGTTTCACACCATTGTGAATACACTTAACACTACTGAACTATACAATTAGAAAAGATGGTAAATTTTAGGTTATTTTGTTGCTGTTATTGTTGCTTGTTTACTACAATTGAGGGGAGAAAGTCGTTCTGGCTCACAAAACAGCCTGCCAAGTGATGTCTCTTGCTGTCTGCACTGCCCTCTTCTGGTCTGTGATGCCTGCGAGGCAGGGAGGAGCGCTCCTGACTTCCAGAATAAAATCAACCGCTCACCACGAGGGGGAGCCTTTTATTTTCTTGTCACTCGGCTTTTAAAACAAGCTGAAATTATGCTCAGAGGATAAAAACTTAGGCAAAAGCCCGCACGGTAAACCAAGAGAGTTGAAAGCCACCCTCATCCTTCACTTTTTCCGTGTACACGTGTCCCTGTGGTTATACCTTCACATCCCCGAGAAAGTTATCCCAGGCTCTACCAGTTAAATCATAACCTGGGCAATTTGAAAGATAGAAAGCTATGATTCCAGGGGAAAGGGGATGGGGTGTGGGGGTGAGGAGCATAAATTAGGAGTTTGGGATTAACGAGTATATGCTGTTATGTATAAAATAGATAACCAGCGAGGACCTACTGCATAGCACGGAAAACTGTACTTAATATCTTATCTATAATGAAAAAGAATCTAAAAATGATTATATATATATAAAACTGAATCTCCTTACTATATATTACTATCTATCTGAAACTAACACAACATTGTAAGTCAACTATCTTTCAATAAAAAGACAAAACATAAGAATAACAAAATGTTCTTTAAAATGTTGAAGCAGCTATTCCCTCTCGAGATAAATTTTATCTCTGTAAGGCAGCACAAGTGACCTACCTTGGGTTGTGCATATCACAGTTTTTTCTGATTCACGGTGGAATTTTTCCTAAGTTGCTGGTCTCACCTAAAAAGGCCCATTGGCCATAAAACAGGTTGAATTCATGGAACAGTCTTTGGAAGGAGGCCAGAAAAAGATGGATGCTTCCATTTAGGAAGCTGAATATCTTCTGTTTGGCTTCAGCAGGGGGCTAGTCAATTCCTCCTTCCTGCTGTGGAAATGGAAAGGAGGTTGGGTAGGATAAGGCAAGCAGCTCCATAAAGGAGTGGCTTTTGAGGGAAGACTTGAGAGTGGATATTTGGTTGTCTGTAACAAACCACCATAAAATGTACGGTCTTAAAGGGACAATTCGGCATCGCTCACCATTCTGTGGTTAGACTGGGCTGAGCTGGACCCTTTTTCTTTCTGTGGGATGTTGACTGGCAGCTCACCTGCACATCCTCCGTAGAGGTGGCACAAAGGCTGGGCAAGGTCAGGATGCTGGCAGGTGCATGGTCTCTCCCTCTCCATGTGGCCTCCCCAGAAGCACAGCTGGATGGCTCCAGGCGCTTGGGAACGCAGGTTTACAGGTCTTCTTAGATTTAGGCCCCCAAAAAAGCAAAAAAAAAAAAAAAAAAAAAAAAAAAAAAAAAAAAAAAAAAAGCGAAAAGAAAAAAGAAAACGAAGATTTAGGCCCCAAACTGAAAACACAGCTTCATGTCTGCCTCATTGAATTAGATAAAATGAGTCACAGTGCCAGCCCAGATTCACTGTAGGATGGAACCTCACAGAGGCATGAATTCTTGGATGGAAGTTACTTGGGCACCATCATCGGAGATGGGTTACAACAACCGGTAAGAAAAAGATGCTGAGATATAGAAGTATGAGCAGAGAGAACAGCCTGAATAAAAGCACGAATTTGCTTAAAATATGAAAGAAAAGGCTGAGGTGTATGTCTTGTAAAGAAAAGTAAAAGGACAACTGAATTGTGTTGAGACAACAAACCAAGCTGCTGGAGGAGTTCCCCAGTGGCTCAGTGGGTTAAGGACCTGGTTTTGACACTGCTGTGGTGTGGGTTCAATCTCTGGCCCGGGAACTCTTGCCTGCTACTGGCACAGCCAACAAACAAACAAATACAACAACCACCATAGCAAACCTTGCATGTTAGGTTATGCAATTTGAACTGAGTTCTGTCCAGTAAGCTCTCAAATCTGTGTGTGCCATAGATTCTCCTGGGGGCCGTGGAATGCAGCTTTCCAAATATCATCAGTACAACCCGCTGATAAGACAGGTGGAATTCCATCTCAGCAGAGATTTGGCAGTGTCTCAGACAGGGAAAAGAAAGGCTTAAGCATTGAAAGTTTGGTTTACGACACTTTCCTCAGTTGGGGTGGGGCATAGTCTTGATTAGTACTGAGAGATCACGACACAATAATTGAAGGCTGCAGTAAAAGCAAGTTAAGGCAAAGGAGTCACATAATCTTAGGGCACTAACTATCATTCTCCTTGAAGAGTTAGTTGATGGATATTTTGCAATAGTTCTCTCTTTTTCTTTTTTCTCTTTTTTCTTTTAGGGCCAAACCTGTGGCATATGGAGGTTCCCAGGCCAGGAGTTGAATCGGAGCTGTAGCCATTGGCCTACACCACAGCCACAGCAACACCAGATCCAAGCCATGTCTGCAACCTACACAACATCTCACGGCAATGCCAGATCCTTAACCCACTGAGAAAGGCCAGGGATCAAACCTGGGTCCTCATGGATTCGGGTCATACTTACTACCACTGAACCACAGCGGGAACTCTTGGAATATTTTTATGATGATGATAGAACAGCAGGCTACCATGTAGAGTAAGCTCTGTGGAGTGGAGACAGTTTGGGTGCCAGAACTTTGTCAAAATACAGATTCTCAGAGCTCATCTTCAAAAGTTCTTATCCAGTGGAACCCTAGAAGCTCTCCTTTTAACAGGCTTCACTGGGAATCAATGCTACAAGCTGACGGGGAGCAGGGCAGGCTACCCCCAAATATGCTGCTTTGATATATTGCTTATTTTGAGCTAAAGGCCCTTGAAAAACAGCAAATGCAGGAAGAGGCTTTGTCCTGAACTTTCCTTCTCTGCCTAAAGACAAATCCTCCAAAGGAACTCAATTGTCATAAACCCTCTTCCAGTCTATACCTGGGAAGATAGACTCTGAAGACAGGAGAGAAGGGTATAGATGAGCCCTACAAGCAGATGAATTTTGTCGCAATCACACCTCCCATCTAGCTTCTCAGGGCGTATCCATCTCTGCTAAAAATCATCTCCTGTCCCCTAAGAGGCCTTCATGCCCCTGTCCTCTCTTCCTGTGAAGAGGATATTCAGCCCAAATTCTAATGCCAACCGCTTTGAATTATTCATTTCTCCCTGCGTATCTCCCACGTATGCGTGAGGTATACAGGTTATAGCTTTGATTTTCCCTTGTTAGTCCGTCTTTTACTACAGGGGGTCTCAGTCAAGAACTCAGAAGTGCAGAGGGAAAATTATTTGTCCTCCTACAAAGCAATGGACCAGTCTAGGTTAAGATATAGTGATGCTGGAGTTCCCTTGTGGCACAGCTGGTTAAGGAGTTGGCATTGTCACTGCAGTGGCTTGGGATGCTGCTCTGGCTTGGATTCAGTCCCTGGCCCGGGAATGTCCACATGCTACAGGTGCAGCCAAAAAGAGAAAAAGAAGGTAGAATGATGGTATAAAAACAGGTTAATTAGAGGATGCTGGTGTGGGTTTTTCTAGATTCTGTGTCCCCTGCCAGTTTTCTTCATCGCTTTAATGATTCTGGGTCTAATGATTCTGGGTCTTCTCCGAGCTCAGTTGCAGGGAACATGTTTCCATTGCCAGGGGAGGCAAACCCAGGAAAAAAAATCCTTGAGGAAAAGTATCACAGGAAAGGCAAGGGAGAGTTTTCCTAAAGCAGGAATTCCAGGGACCTCTGTAAGGAGGAGAGGAATGGGAACTGGAAGCTTCTTTGATCCTACAAGTCCCCTCGTCAGATGGCTTTTGGGTGTGGATGGCAGGGTTGGGGTGGGGATACACCCACAGGGAATGAGAGTTACTTAGAAGGTGAATTTGGAATCCCCTTCGCCTTGAATTCAGGGTGAAGTCCTCCAGACTGGAATTTAGGATCTCTGGGCTGCCCCCGATGTTGAACTACAAACACAGGAGATTAAACGTCCTCCAGACCTTTCAGCCTTTCTGACTCTTAACTGGCATAATCTTGGTTAAATCCCTGCGTTCCTCTCCCCACCTCCACACGTGTTGAAAAGTTCAAGGATGTGGAGTTCCCGTGGTGGCGCAGTGGTTAACGAATCCGACTAGGAACCATGAGGTTGCGGGTTCGATCCCTGCCCTTGCTCAGTGGGTTAACAATCCGGCGTTGCCGTGAGCTGTGGTGTAGGTCGCAGACGCGGCTCGGATCCCGCGTTGCTGTGGCTCTGGCGTAGGCCGGTGGCTACAGCTCCAATTGGACCCCTAGCCTGGGAACCTCCATATGCCGCGGGAGCGGCCCAAGAAAAGGCAAAAAGACAAAAAAAAAAAAAAAAAAAAAAAAAAACAACAACAACAAAAAATAAATAAATAAATAAATAAATAAATAAATAAATAAATAAAAGAAAAGTTCAAGGATGTAAAGTCACTTATCCAAGATGGCAGAGCTCTGAATGCCAGGCTTTAACCAAAATCCCATCCTGCCAAACCCCAATCAACTCCCCCCTCTACTTCTTTTCTTTATCATTATTGCCTCTTTCTCTTTGACAAGCAGCGTGATTTTTTTTTTTCCAAGCAACATGACGACTTGACCCTGGTCCTCATTTTAAAAATATATAAATCAATAATGTTGCAGTTAATAGCATTGCGATTCTATGGAAAGAAGTTTCTTCCTCTGTGGTGTTAAGACCACTTTGCGTCTTCCTTCTTCCTTCATTCACTCACTCACTCTCTCATTCATGCTTGCATTCCCTCCCCAACAAAGCATTTAGAAACATATGAGGTAGGAAATGAGACTAAAATCAAACAGGACCCTGCAGGGTCCTCTGGGGTACAAAAGCCCCTTCACCTCCCCTGTTTCTTGTTTATAGAAAGAAAAAAATAAGGTTTTAGTCTCCTAAGCCTCCCCAAAGTTCTAAAGAACAGGCTCATGCAGTTAATAAGCTAATAGAGTCTCAGGATTTCTTGTTCCTTGAAGGAATGTAGATAACAACCTGATACATATCTCTCAGGTCTACAGAAAATAAGACATGCCCCCCCACTCCCCCCCCCGCCAGGAGAAGGATAGTGACTACCTGCTGACCACAAGCATGTAACCCTCAGACTGGCTGGAACCAGAAGGCTGAGATTCCAGAGGCACCACTCTGTGACCTTGCCACCAAAAAGGCACACATCCTGCAGCCCTCACCCCAAATTTTTCCTTGAAAATCTCTTCCCCAAAAACTATTATGGGGTTCAAGTCTTTTTTTTTTTCTTTTTCCCCCTTTTCAGCCTGACCCACAGCATATAGAAGTTCCCAGGCCAGGGACTGAATCCGAGTCACAGCTGACACCTGATCACACGGCTTATCTGTGGGGAGCAGAGCTGGGTGTGAAGAAGGTTTTTCTCACTTTTTCTAATCTCTTGACTCTTTTCATTTTCCATAACCTTCATTTGTTGTAATTTTTAAACATGAATACCTAGGAGTTCCCATCGTGGCTCAGAGGAAACCAATCTGACTGGTATCCATGAGGACACAGGTTCCATCCCTGGCCTTGCTCAGTGGGTTAAGGATCCGGCGTTGCCGTGAGCTGTGGTGTTGGTCACAGATGCGACTTGGATCTGGTGTGGCTGTGGCTGGCAGTTACAGCTCTGATTCGACCCCTAGTCTGGGAACCTCCCCATATGTCTCAAGTGTGACCCTAAAAAAAAAAAGCAAGAAAAGTCCTATTTGTTCCTGTTTTGCAGCAAGTCATACTTTTCACCCAAAGTCCTACCGGGCTTTGGCTTCTGACTCAGGGCTGTCTTGCCTGTGTGTTTCCTGCGCTGCTTCTGAACAATTTGGGGATGTGAGTGCTGGGCAGTGTTTGATCCTCTTAATCCCCAAGTCTCAGCAAAGGCTGCCCAGGGCTGGTAACAAAACATCCTCACAGTTTTCCTTACCCTCCTCCTGCTGGCATCTGATCCAAGTCAGCAAATGCTTAGCCACCAGTCAACCAAAGCATGTTTATCTTCTCTCGTATCCACTGCTATAAAGTGTCCCCAGACCTGCCCAAGGTCCCGGAAAAGAGCTATCAACAAATGCGATGAATTCTCAGCCGCCTTTGAATTTATGACACAAGGTGTTTACTCACAAGTCACAAACCCAGAATGTGGGAAAGCAGCAGCATGATTATTTGTCACAGGAAGATACACCAAAGGGGAAGAGAGAAAGCTTTACTATTTTCCCAGAGAACAGTCTTCTCTCTAGCAAATTATCCATCCCAAATTGCCTTATGATAAATCAGTGACACTTTTTTTCTTTTTTTTTCTTTTTTTTGGTCTTTTTAGGGCTGCACCCATGGCACATGGAAGTTCCCAGGCTAGGGGTTGCCTCAGAGCTGCAGCTGCCGGTCTGCAGCACAGCCACACAACAACAGTGGGATTCTCAACCCATTGAGCAAGGCCAGGAATCGAAACTGAGTCCTCATGGATACTAACTAGATGGGGTTGTTGCAGCTGAGCCACAATGGGAACTTCCTAGTGACACTTTTTTTTTTGTTTTTTTGTGGGTTTTTTTGGCCTTTTTCTTGGGCTGCTCTCGAGACATATGGAGATTCCCAGGCTAGGGGTTGAATCGGAGCTGTAGCCACCGGCCTACACCACAGCCACAGCAACATGGGATCCGAGCCCCATCTGCAACCTACACCACAGCTCACGGCAACACCAGATCCTTAACCCACTGAGCAAGGCCAGGGATCGAACCCACAACCTCATGGTTCCTAGTTGGATTCGTTAACCACTGAGCCACGACGGGAACTCCCCCAGTGACACTTTTTGATTCACGAATGCAGACATAAAGATCGGAGGGAACCACATGGTGGTAGAAAGAGCACTAGGCTTTGGATTCAGACCAACTTGGGTGCAAACTCAGACCGTGGACAAGTCACTTAACCCATTTCTTTTTTTTTTTTTTAAAGGTAACAACTTATATTTTACCTTTGCAAGGAAACACTTTGACAAAAAATTTCAATTCAAGCAAAGAAGGGTGGGCAGAGTGTTGATATTGTGTGAGGTGCAAAACGGTGCCTGACTAAAATGTTCAAGACAAGGACCAAGTTTCACTGAATGAACAAGCTATTTATTTTTTTGGCCACGCATGTGGAAGTTCCTGGGCCAGGGATCAAACCCACGCCACAGCGGTGCCCCAAGCTACAGAAGCAACCATGCAGGATCCTTAACCTGCTGCACCACCAGGGAACTCCACGAGCACACGATTTTGTGCCAGGCAATTTGCTGGGCGTTTTACCTCCAATAGCTCAAGCCTGAGGAGCTTTGTATTGCTTTCATCCATCGTGTATCAGATGAGCAAAGCGGGACTCAGGGAAGAGAGTAATGCTGGTGGGAAAGCTCAACTGAGGAAATGACAGAGCCCAGGCTCCATTTCAGATCTTGAGAAGTAGTCAAGGCCAATACCCATTTCTCTGGAGTGTCAGCACTTCCCTACGTGATGGGAAGAAAAGACCAAGCACACTACTGCAAACAGGTGTAACGGAGTGATACCTCCCTGTTAGGCAATCCCATACGCCCTTTCCAGGAGCTTCTTTAACTGCAAAAGCCCCAGGAGAGACAGAAATCAAGAAGCCCCTGACACTGAAGAGGAAGAAGCCCCAAGCTCAGATCCATGGATGGAAAGTGTGCTTTGGCCTCGGATGAACCTGGATTCAAATGCTAGTTCCACTGTCTACCTACCTGTGACCATGGGTACTTTACCAGACTTCTCTCGGCCTGTTTCCTACTGTGTAGGAAGAAACCAAGGAGAGGTTACAATAGAATTATAAAGCACTAGCCCAGGGTAAGAGCAGCTGCTGATCTCAAGGGGAGAAAAGCCCTGGAGAGCTCTAAGCAGATGGAATAGGAGCAGAAAAATTCTTGGGCCCCAGACTGTCTGTGGAGTGTGTGACACCCCCTTGAGAAGTTCTGTCCTGACCATATGCCAAGGCTCTGGAGCACCGGCACTGCCAACCCTGTTTTATTTATTTACTTATTTATTTTAGAGCTGCCCTAAGCCTGCCCTTGTCCAGAAAGGGGCTCTTTTCTGGAATATCTGCTGAAGGCCCACAAAGACATCAGCCGGGAGTGAATGTGACCTCCAGCCACAGTGTCTGCCAGCTGACTGGTCAACCAGGGAGAGACCCAGTTTTCCTGGGCTATTTTCTCACCCAGCCTGAGCTTGAAACTTACGTAACAGGACCCTACTGCATCCTGTGGCCAGGACCCAAGGAGGGACTAAAACACCAGGTTTTCAGTAGAGAAGTTTTGATTTTTTTTTTTTTTGTCTTTTTAGGGCCACACCTGCTGCTGCATATGGAAGTTCCCAGGCTAGGAGTGGAATCAGAGCTGCAGCTGCCAGGCTATACCACAGCCATGACAACACAGGAACTGAGCCACATCTGCAACCTACACCACAGCTTGCAGCCACACCAGATTCTTAACCCACTAAGCAAGGCCAGAGATCAAACCCAAATCCTCATGGACACTAGTCCAGTTCTTGATCCCACGGAGCCACAACGGGAATTCCCTTGATGAATTCAAGATAGCCTTGGGGCAATGACCTCTTCAGCAGTTTAATGACCCCCTTCCCTGACCCAAAGCTTGGAATCAGTTTCATTCCCCTTGTTCTTCTGATAAGAGATCTACTTTCCCTTCTGTCCTCTAAAGATCTCTAAGAGAGGGGCCTGAAAAGGGGCTGTTTCTAGGGGAGGGGCCTGAGGTGGGCCGAGTCCCTGACTAGAGGCTCTGGGCATATTTAGCTCCCAAGCCAGGGACTTCTCCAAAGGGACCCCAAGACCGGAGGAGCACAGGCGAAGCTCTTCTCCAGCCATGGCCCTGTTCCTTGCGCCCCTGCTGCTTTTCCTCTTGGCCGCACACAGTGGCATGGGCGAACAGGGACTGCACGGCTTCCAAAGCTGCAAGCAGATGTTGAATGTGTCAGTGCTGGGCGCCCTGCCAGGAGCTGGCTGGGACAACCTGCGCAACGTGGAGCTGGAGCAGGTGCTGAGGCGAGACTATTCGCAATGCCTCACCTCCGAGGACGGCGAGTACCTCATCCCCGACCAGATGAGTGTGGTGCCGCGGCGGGAGAGTGTCGTGGAGTCCCGCGCGGAACTCATTGACAACTGGGTCAACTACACCGACATCTGGGCGGCCTCCATCAACGCTGAGGTCTCCTTCCTCTCCAAAATCAATGGGAAGTTCTCCACGGAGTGCCAGCAGGTCAAGAAGTACAACCTGGAGTACAAGACCGTCACGATGCGGGTGCAGATCCGCCACCACATCTACTCTGTGAAGGCCTCCGAGAGTCCCGACTTCCACCCCGCCTTTCTGCAGCATCTGCTGACCCTCAGCGAATACCTGGAGAACAACCAGACCCACGAGGCCGAGTACCTGGCGGATATGCTAGTGTTCAGGTTCGGTACGCACGTCCTCACTGATATGGAAGTCGGAGCTACCTTGGTGCAGGAGGACCAGGTGAGGAGGGAGCTGGTGGAGGGGATAACCCAAAACAAGATCAACATCACCCTTGCTGCCTCGGCCTTGTTTTTCAAAAAGGTCAACTTTGCAGCCGAAGCCTCCTGGCAGAAGCAGAACCAGCTCCTGCAGGACTATGTGCGGGGCACGGTGGCCTCCAAGATTCACAGCCACGGCGGCGTGCCCTTCTACCCCGGCATTACCCTGCAGAAATGGCAGGAGAGCATTGGCAACCGGCTGGTGGCCATCGGCAGATCGGGCCTGCCTCTGCCCGAGCTGCTGCTGCCTGAATCGCTGCCCCAACTCCCAGCGCCCGCCGTGCGACGCCTGGCGGCCGCCGTGCAAAACGCCATCAAGCGCTACTACGCGGTCAACACGCATCCGGGATGCTTGAAGCTCGGGGAGCCCGGCTTTGACCCCCAGGCCAATGTAGACGACGGCTCGTGCAAAAGCAGCCACCGTGCCAATTTCCCCTTCGGCGGCGTCTTCCAGGAGTGCCAGGTGGTGTCCGGGAAGGATGCCAAGGACCTCTGCCAGCCCTATCGCATCGCAAACCCGCTCACCGGCAAAGCCTCTTGCCCGGCCAATTACACAGCCAGCGCCCTGAGCAGCCAGCTGAAGACGTGGAGCGAGGTCCGTCCTGAGTGCAAGAAGCAGTGCAACAGGTGCTGGCTCTTCTTCCAGTGCTGCCATACCGTGTGCTCCAACCGCGAGTATCGCAAGGCGGTGCGCCTGAGTGCCTCGTGGTGCTCCGCCTCGGGGGCCTCCCAGCCCACCACTGCCGGCTTCCTCTTTGGGGGCCTCTATAGCCCTGGCCACCCAAACCCCTTCACCAGAGCCCAGACCTGTCCCTCCTCCTACTACCCACTGACCCTCTTTGGTGAACTCAAGGTATGTGTCAGCAGCGACTCGGAGCTGGGCGCTGCCCCGGCAGTCCCATTTGGGGGGTTCTTCAGCTGCCAGGTGGGCAACCCCTTGGCCGGCCTTCTGAAGAATCAGAGTCCCGGGCTCCTGAAGGAGGTGTTCTACCAAGACAGCTCCACGAAGTACCCCATGAAATGCCCAGCAGGGTACAGCCAACACCAGGCTTACCTCTTCAATGGCTGCCAAGTCCTCTACTGCCTCCCGGCTGGGGCCCTCTTAAGCCAGCAGCTGGCAGCTGTGCGCTTGCCACCCTTCATTCCCCGCCCCCTCCTGCTCAACAGAACCAGGGCCGTCTCGTCTTCTGTCGCGGTTGACTCCAATGGTCAGCAGGTTTGGGTGAGGCTGCAAGGCTCTAACCATTGGCAGCAGACCAGTGTCAGAGACCTGTCCCTGTCAACCAAATTCTCAAGCCAGCCTGGCTCGGGGACCAGCTTTGGGACCATTTTTGGCTCCTGGATGGCTGCCATGGTGGTTGTGGCGGCTCTTGCCCTGGGGGTAAGCTATGGTTTCAGGTACTACAAGAAAAGGGGCTGCAGGAAACCACAGGAGGGCATCTTCACAGAGGGACAGAAGGACTATGGGGCCACAGAAGCCACCGCAGAGCCCCACTCGGTTTGAATGCACAGACAATGCCAAGAATTCTGCCTAGATGTTAAAATAACCAAACAGGACTGCTGCATCATGACTAGTTAGAATTTTAGCCCAGTCTGTTTATTCTACTGCCTAGAGAAAAAGACGTAAAATGCCTAACCGTGTAATTGGCCCTACTTTCCGAAGGTACCAGGATTAAACGGTGCTTGCTCAAGCCCTCCTGCAAATCACCTAACACAAGCTCAAGCCCTGTAACAGTGTCTTTCCCTAACACCCTCTTGCTGAGAAGCCCCCATTCTCCTTGGAGTGTTCCCACTGCTGCAAAGAACAAATAAACCCAGTTTTGTTCAAATACAGGTGTATCTCTAGTGTTCTTTGGCTTTGGGGGAAGAGGCAGAAAGGTCAACAGGGAAGATAAAGTTAGCATTGACTCCAGACCATATTATGTAGCTTTGAGGTAGGAATTTTTTTCAATTGTTAGAAAATGCATTCTATCAATTCATTTTCCTGGAATCATCACCTTAAACTCCAAAAGTTCTCTCTTCAGCCTTGGTCTAAATCAGAGGTTTTGTTTTCACAGAGGGCTTAACCTACTTGTGGATGGTGAAATGAAGTAGGTTGTGATCAGCAATTTTTTATTTTTTATTTTTATTTTTTGTGGGTACTTCTTTATTAGGGAAGAAATCAACCATTTTCAGACTAGAGACTGCAGAAGGGAACTAACTTGATCCTGCAATTCTAGAACAAACTGCATGATAAGGGATTCTTACGTTTTCACAGAGTGGGGTGGCGGGGGAGGGGGGAAAGAGAGAACATCATTTAAACAGTGTTTCCCAAATTTGGATACTTTCACACACATATGCTTGGGGAAAGGGGTTACGAGTTTTCTGTGGTAACATTTAAATCTAAATCAATTACTACACTTGTTCAGGAGGCCCCGACAACCATCTTACATAGCAGAGGGTTACCGCGTGACTGCAGAACCTGCTGTTGTACCTCTGACACCTGTAGCAGCAAGTAAAGACCAGCCATGCTTCACCTTTCATGGGGCATCCCTCACACTGGGTGCTCAGACCCTTCACACCATTGTTGAACATTTTCTATGACACCTGTGAGTTGTCAAGGTTCAGGACACTGGGTCACAGCAGTGACTCTCAAAGTGGGGTGGGGTGGTGTGTGGATGGTGGCCAGGGAGACACATGAAGTGTGAAAAAGCACATTCCAATTACCTATTGACTTTATTATACAAAATTCTATAATGTTAAACTCAACAAAATAATTTCTGGGCAGTAGCAGAAACCCAACTAGAGATTCACCCAAGGGGGCCTGGGATAAACTTGCCTGAGAAACACTGGCATAGAGGTAGGGGTAGAGGTGGAAGAATCCCAGCACACACAGAACACTTAAGAACATGTGCTAGGAGTTCTCGTTGTGGCTCATCGGAAACGAACCCGACTAGTATCCATGAGGATGCCGGCTCGATCCCTGGCCTTGCTCAGTAGGTTAAGGATCCGGCCTTGCTGTGGTTGTGGTATAGGCTGGCGGCTGCAGCTCCAATTCTACCCCTAGCCTGGGAATTTCCATAAG
The DNA here is from genome assembly GCF_054392235.1 of Sus scrofa. Classification (NCBI taxonomy): domain Eukaryota; kingdom Metazoa; phylum Chordata; class Mammalia; order Artiodactyla; family Suidae; genus Sus; species Sus scrofa. The sequence continues at coordinate 12,623,062 of NC_139384.1, forward strand.
CTACAGATATAGCCCTAAAAAGAAAAAAAAAAATCATGTGCCAAATGTATAAGGAACTTACTTGGGATCAATGAGTGAATCCTAAGCTGTAACTTGTCATGGTCTTTTGGACCCAAAGGGCCAATCCATAAGAAACCCAAGATATCCATCAGACTTCTCAGACCTGTTTGGGGCAAGTTGATCCACTTTTAATATGGAGTCAGAAGAAAAATCTGGTTTTGCCCCCTTCCCCCTCCAATCCTCCCCCTCAATCATTTGGGTTAACACTTTTCAGAATTTTAAGTAAACAGTTGCTGCGACTGGGTGAAGGTAGCCCCAGGGTCCAGCCACCAGGAAACGCTGTCATTATCTGCAGTGCCATATCAGCTTGGGGTCTGCTCTGTAATTATTTCAAAGCTCCAATTTGCTTCAGGTGAGTCAACAGCTCCCCTCTCTCATGCATGCTTACAAAATCAGTGCATCCACCTATACACTCTTCATCCATAAAGACCCGAGGTGCTGTTCTGGCTCCCATGAGATGATGCAGATAAACTTGAATCTTGTTGGTGTCACTGGTGGCAGTGATATCAACAAATTCCAGAAGCCCTTCTTTGAAGGGCAATTGGCTGAGGAGCTTCTGGGTCCTTCTGCAGTACGGGCAGGTGGGCTTGATGAACACTGCCACCTTCCCAGGCTGGATTCTGCTGTTCACAAATGCTTGAGCCATGCTGACCAGTGGCTGCCTCCCAGGAGGAAACCTCAATTGCAGGTATTGCTCGGGTGTAAAACCTGATCAGCAATTTTTTAAAATGAAAATAGTGTGCATCGCATGAAACAACTATAGAAATTATTTTATAGAAATTATTTTGATCATATGAAATTGCCCATATCCAATAATATTTGACTCATAAAAAATGGCAGTTTTGTGTGGTTTAAATTTATGTATTTAATTGACTTTTTAATTTAATTTTTTTTTTTTAATTTAGGACCACACCCGTGGCAGGCATATAGAAATTCCCAGGCTAGGGGTCAAATCAGAGCTACAGCTGCTGGCCTACACCACAGCAGCAGCAACACCAGATCCTAGCTGTGCCTTCCACCTACACCGAAGCTCATGGCAACACTGGATCCTTAACCCACAGAGTGAGGCTAGAGATCGAACCTGCATCCTCATGGATACTAACTGAGTTCATTTCCACTGAGCCACAGTGAGAACCCCCGGTTTAAATTTAAATATACACATGCACTAGGTTATAGTATAAAATGTGATACAAACTATGATCACAGTGATAATATTTGAAAGCCAAGGGCAAACTCCTCCATTTCATTCCATGTTCCATGACGCTTAGCTTAGGAAAACAGAGTCCTCATCCCCAGTGGAAGAGTTTTCCCCTTCAAGGTCCTGTTTCAGTCAAAAATTTTACAGAATAAATTTTTTTCTCCAACTCAGGACAGCAGTCTCTTGAGGACAGGCTTCCATTTGGCAATGTTCTTGGAACATAAACCTCATCACAGTTTAAGCCCAGAGTGTGGGTTTGTCGTTGTCACAAAGACTGAGGGTGACCACAGGGACCCACAGGCGATGCAGGACCCCGTCTAAACGAACCCTTCATATGTGAATTTTAGAGCCACTTCTGAAGGTACATGGGGCGAGCCTAGGTAGCCAGGAAGTACGGTCCCCAGGGGGGTCTTCCATGACCTGAGCGACCTAACTGAGTCATTTTACTCCTTGGTGTTTCATCTACTCGAGTTACAAATTGGAATATGTCTGGGTATGGATGAGATAGTGCAAACTCTGAGTCGTGGCAGGAAGAGGCAGTGGAAACCCGAGGAACTCTGGGATGATTGAAATTACGTCTCCTGCTGGTGTGAAATGGGCATGTTGTCATGTTGAAAAGGCCAAGGACAAGCCTTCCCCAGACTCGTGGTCACTACCATTTATAGAGCGTTTATGTGAACAATACCTTTATAGCATCTCAGCTCATCTTCACAAACCTTAGGGTAGGTAAGTCGTTCTCATGCTCTGATGAGGAAACTGAGGCTCAGGGACTGACTTGCCAAAGTCACATGACTCAAATGTTGTGAATGATAATAACTAGTGCCCGGTGAGTATTTACTTACTTATTTATTTATTGGCCATGCCAATGGTATGCAAAAGTTTCCAGGTCAGGGATCACACCTGCATCACAGCAGCGACCGGAGCCACAGCAGGGCTGATGCTGGATTCTTAACCCATGGAGCCACCAGGAAACTCCCTGCTGAGTATGTAGAACTCACCCTTTGCAAGAGTATTTCATTTAATTTTTTTGCTGAGCACAGCAGTAAAGTGATGGGCTTGGGTCTGGGTCAAATAGGGGCCACTGGAAATTCCTTGTGCCTCAGTTTGATCCTTTATAAAAGAGAGTTAGCATGTTAAATTCCTACGTTACTTAAGAAGATTAAATGAGCTAGGAGTTCTCCAGTGGGTCAGCGGGTTAAAGATCTGGTGTTGTCACCGCTGTGGGTTGGGTCACTGCCGGTTCGATCCCCGACCCTGGAATTTCTGCATGACACAAATGCAGCCAAAAGAGAGAGAAAGATTAAATGACCTAATGGATGCAAACACTTTGGAACAGCCCAGCCTTTCTAAATTTGAAATTGATGACACTAACACTATGGGGTCTGATTTGCCACTGCTTGAAGAGTGGGATTCCAGAGGCGAATCAGACAAACTGGGTTCAAGTCCCAGTACAGCTGTTTATTAGATGTATAACTATGAGAAAATGTCTCACCTCTCTGAGAAGTAATCTCATCTATGAAATGAGGATAATCTAAGACTGATGTCATAAATTGTCATCAGGATTAAGTGAGATAATGTGAAGAAATCTCTTGGTACAGGGCTTTGATCTGGTACATCACAGGGAGCTGGCACAATGTCAGGTTTGGGTGCACAAAAATGTATGATCAAGGCTCAAAGCTGAGTGGGTAAGACACCCACAAAATATAAATAGCTCATTGTGAAAACTTCACAGAGCTTTAAACAAAACATGGGAAAATGGAGTTCCCATTGTGGCTCAGCTGTAACAAACCTGACTGGTATCCATGAGGATGCAGTTTCGATCCCTGGCCCCACTCAGTGGGTTAAGGATCTGGCATTACCATGAGCTGCAGTGTAGGTCAAAGATGCAGATCAGATCTGGTGTTGCTGTGGCTGTGGTGTAGGCTAGAAGCTGCAGCTCAGATTCAACCCTTAGCCTGGAAACATCCATATGCCATGGGTGCGGCCCTTTAAAAAAAAAAAAATGGGAAAGTGAACAAGAGAGATAAATTCAAAATTAACTGGGAAGGTTTCTGGGATGGGATGGGACTCCTGTCTCAGCCGGACACATTTTCAGATTCGTGCAGCTCTGCCCAGCTGGGAGGATCCTTTCAACTACAATCGATTGCCCATTTCTGATGGTCTCAATTCATTTCCCAGAGTAGCCCTCCAGGCTCCCCAAACTGAGCTCCCTAATGGAGAGCAGCAAGATTGGGGTCAAGGCATAATAAAAGATTTGGATATGGAATTTAAAAAGATGAGGGGGGAGTTCCCATTATAACTCGGCAGGTTAAGCACTTGACATAGGTGTTCCCACCGTGGCTCAGTGGGTTAAGAACCTAACTAGTATCCATGAGGACACAGGTTCAATCCCTGGCCTCGCTCAGTGGGTTAAGGATCCCATATTGCCGTGAGCTGTGGTCTAGGTCACAGATGCAGCTCACATCCCGTGTTGCTGTGGCTGTGGTGTAGGCTGGCAGCTGCTGCTCTGATTCGACCCCCCCCCAACCCCAGCCTAGGAACTTCCATGTGCCACATCTACAGCCCTAAAAAGAAAAAAGAAAAAAAACGAGGGGCAAAATGGACCGTGTAATTGATATCCAAATTCAGACCCTTGTTGAGACCAAAAGAAGGCACTATACATGATTATATAGGACATGTTAATCAAAAGATGCATCACTTCCCTTTCATGGGTGACTGTTTGCCATCAGGTCCAGACCCACGCTGTCACCCTGATCTCCAGGTAGCCTCTGGCCATGACATACAGTCACTGTTCTGCACACTGTGATTCCCTCTTGCCAGTTCCTGGCCGACAGGCCTGATGAAACCCTGTTCATCAATCAAGACTGGGTTTAAATGTCACCTCCCCAAGAATACTGTTTTCCCCTCTCCCTGACCCTCACACACCTCTTCAAGCTCCCAGGAAGAATTTGTCTCTTCCCCTCCCAGTCTCTTTAGCAGCACAGAACTAAGAGCCTGTCATTTTGCATGTGTTCTTCATCCAGTGTGATCTTGAGCTCTTTGTTGTGCTCATCATAGTTCTTTCTGGGGCTTAGCATCAGGCTACAATTTTATTTATTTATTCATTTTTTAGGGTGTATGGAGGTTCCCAGGCTAGGGATGCAATTGGAGCTGCAGCTGAGGGCCTACCCCACAGGCATAGCAATGCAGGATCTCAACTACGTCGGCAAGCTACATCACAGCTCATTGCAATGCCAGATCCTTAACCCACTGAACTAGGCCAGGGATTGAACCCACATCCTCATGGATACTAGTTAGGTTCTTTACTGCTGAGCAACAATAGGAACTCCTACATAGTTGTTTTAAAGCAAGTTAGGGGTGCAAATAAAAGTGGGATATGTGTTTGTTGTAAAAAGAATGTTGGAGTTCCCGTAGTGGCTCAACAGCTTAAGAGCCCGACACAGTGTCCATGAGGATGTGAGTTCAATCCCTAGCCTCACTCAGTGGGTGAAGGATCCAAGCTGTGGCATGGGTTGCAGATGTGCCTAGGATCTGGCGTTGCTGTGGCTATGGTATAGGACTGCAGCTGCAGTTCCAATTCAACCCTTAGCCTGGGAACTTCCATATACTGCAGGTGCAATGGTGAAATAAAGAAGGAAGGAAGACTTTGAAGGAAACCTGAAGGTCATTCCCAAATACACTCTTGGGCAGTTAAGGAGCAAAGACAGCAAATGCTCCCCCATTTCTGCCTAAGGGCGGGATATAGAGTCTACTTTCACTAAGATGTATTTTATCCACTCAGAGAAGGCACCGAAGAGGGGAATCTGCAAACAAACCTCACTCACCTAGTTTTCCTCCCACGTATTTACCTTCCCACAGTTTGCCCCCCTTGGAGGTCTAAGCTTCCCTTTGTCCTGTCACTTTTCTACAAATCTATTACTCTTGTCGAAGATGCTACAGTAAGTAGAACGCTAAGCTGACATTTTGAGTTACTTTTTGTTTGGGTTTCTCCTGAGTGATGTGCACTGCCTGCTTTAATAAACTGTTATTCTCTCTCGTTGAAAGAGCCGCAGCTCCTCAGATTTTCAGTTGCGGCTCTTTCAACAAGAGAGAAAAAAATCTAAGGTGGGTAGAGGTGAGGTGTTGCCTCCCCTACAACTTTATCAAAATCAAAAACTGGGTGAAAGAAAGACCCAAAGCTCTGAAGCATAAAATTTATATAAATCTGGGGTTAGCAAACCTGGCCCCAAGTCTGGGCCCCGGTTCTTGTAAATAAAGTTTTATTGGAAGACAGCCCAACTCATTTGTTTGCGTGTTGTCTATAAGCTTTCACGCTGCAATGGCAGAGTTGCAAGGTTGCCATAGAGACTTCCTAGCACAAAAGCCTAAAATACTTACTATCTGGTCCTTAAGAAATAGTTTACTAGCCCTTCATAGAAAGCAGACTGCCCAGAATGGGTGCCAAGAATTATTGAACCTTCAACACTATGGTTACCAACTGGGGACTGAGGTTGCCATATATACAGTCCCTATCATGGTCCAGTTTCCTCCAGCCTAGAGCATCTTTCTCCTGGAATCCAGATCCCCTTTATTTTAGCCCAGTGTGCAATAAAAACATTATCATTGTGGTGAAAACGTTTGGGAAGCATTGGTCTAAAGAGTAATAGTCTTCCATGACATGACACTTTCTGTTTCTTCCATCACTCTCTCTACCTGCCTCCCTCCTCTCGTCCAGGTAGCGTTTGATGAACAGCTACACAGCCCCTGCCTTCAAGGAGCCCACATTCCAGCAGAAGAGAGGAACACCCATAAATAGCCAATGTGCAATGTTCTAAGTCGTATAATAGGGATGTAAAGAACACGAATGGCTTGTCTATCCAAATACCTCAATTTGACCCCTGGCTCTGCCAATGCCCACCTCTGCAACTTTGGATTAAACTTTGTGAACTTTACATCCCTCCCCTGTAAAGCGGCAATAAAAATAACCTCGAGTGTGATGGGATGTTATGAGGATGAAATGAATTGCTATCCCCAGAGCACCCAGTTCAGCATCACAGCCCAACGTCATCATCACTGGTAGAGGTGGTCTAACAGGGGTCAGCCGTAGGAGTAACAGTGAGAGTAGACACGGGACAAGCTGCAAGTTGTAGCAAAGAGGAGAGGGCAGTGAGGTAAGTGTATAGATCCAGGGTGTCTGCCCCAAGAAAGGGAGATGTGATCTGGATCTCGAAGCAAGCCAAAGAATTGATCCGACCCGACCCCTGGTGATCGCACCGAGGGGTTACGTTTCCTTTCCTTCTTCTTGTCAAGGTCTCTTCTGCTACCTCTGAGAAAGGGTCACTGACCTAAAACCTTAATGGTTCCTCACTGCCAGTAGAATGAAGCAGGATCTGGAGTTCCTGATCGTTTCTAGCGGAAATGATCCCAACTAGAATCCGTGAGGATGCAAGTTTGATCCCTGCCCTAGCTCAGTGGACTGTTGATTCCATAAGCTGTGGCGTAGGTCACAGATGGGGCTCCCATTTGACCCCTATCCTACGAACTTCCATATGCTGGTGTGGCCCTGAAAAGAAAAAAAAACCACCTAAACCAAAACAAAACCAGGCTTGCAATCTCCTATGTCACTCCCACTATCTGTTCTCCCTTCCATGTTTCTTGCCTAATTTATTCACCATAGTTGGGAGCGGGGCGCTTTTTTGTTCCTCCCTCTCCTTCTCTCCATCTTTCCATTCCAAACTCTCTGTCATGATTTTCAGAAGTATTCTCTTTCCTCCATCCTGAGTGTCACTTTTAATTCAGATTTTCCATCATCTTTTTTTTTGGCTTCTAGTTTTGCCCCCTTAAACCCATCTGCGCATGGCACCTTGGGCGCTCATTTTAAAAATGTAAACCCAGGGAGTTCCCGTTGTGGCTCAGTGGAAACAAATCTGACTAGCATCCATGAGGACGCAGGTTCGATCCCTGGCCTCGCTCAGTGGGTTAAGGATCTGGCTTTGCCATGAGCTGTGGTGTAGGATGCAGCTCAGATGGGATCTGGAGTTGCTGTGGCTGTGGTGTAGGTCAGCAGCTACAATTCAGCCTCTAGCCTGGGACTCTCCATATGCTGCAGGTGTGACCCTGAAAAGACAAAAAAAAAAAGAAAGAAAGAAAAAGTAAACACCAGAATTCCTGTTGTGGGGCAGCAGAAATGAATCCAACTGGTATCCATGAGGGTGCAGTTTGATCCCTGGACTTTCTCAGTGGGTCGGGATCTGTTGTTGCCATGAGATGTGGTGTAGGTCACAGAAGCTCAGATCTGGCATTGCTGTGGCTGTGGTGTAGGCCGGCAGCTGCGCTATGATTCAACCCCTAGCCTGGGAACCTCCACATGTCTAAAAAGCAAGGAAAAAAAAAGTAAACCCAGAATTCCCTGTTGGCTCAGGATCCCTTGTTTTCGCTACTGTGGCTCCTGCCAAGATATGGCAAGGATTCAATCCCTGGCCTGGGAATTTCCATGTGCTGTGGGCACGGCCAAAAAAAAAAAAAAAAAGGAAAATCTTAACATGTCACCTTACACTTAAAAATTTCCAGTGGTTTCTCTTTGCAATGTTTTGTTTGTTTATTGTTCGCTTTGTCTTTTTAGGGCTGCACCCTCGGCCTTTGCAAGTTTCCAGGCTAGGGGTCGAATTAGAGCTGCAGCTGCTGGCCTTCACCACAGCCACAGCAATGAGAGATCAGAGCCACATCTGCGACCTACATAACAGCTTGTGGCAAGGCTGGATCCTTAAGATCAAACCCACATCCTCATGGATACTCGTCTGGTTCTTAACCCACTGAAGCACAACAGAAACTCCCCCTCTTTGCAGCTTCGATACCCTTTAGCCAAAGACCACCAAGACAATACCTGTGGTCACACAAAGTTGGGTTTGTGGGCTTGTTTCCATGGGCACCTCCCTAAGGAAGTGTTCTGGGCTTTGGACTTGGGTTAGTTTGTTTGGGGAAGGATTCAGTGAAGCAACATGTATGCTCTGGAATTGGGTCTTGTCCAAAAGCAGGGCCAGTTCTAGGATGGGTATCTTGGTCATTTTTACCTGGGAGGAGCTGCTCTTTGTTATCTGTGTGGAAATACCTACCACACGTTGACTAAAGTATTGTCTGGGTCAGTTAGAATAAAGTCCACATCCCTTTTCTCATGGGATCTTATTAGAGAGGGAGAAAAAAAGGTAGTTCCTGGATGTTCAGAACTGATGGAGTTCCCTGGAGACCTAGTGGTTAAAGGATCTGGCCTGGTCACTGCTAAGGCTCAGGTCATTGCTGTGGCTCAGGTTCAGTCCCTGGCCTGGAAACTTCCACATGCCGCTGGCATGGCTAAAAAAAGGGCGAACTTGCGTGATGGTCACAGCTGGACTGTGATATTATTATCAGGGGCCTGCCCATGGCATATGGAAGTCCCTGGGCCGGGCACGGAACCTGAGACACAGCAGTGATCTGAGCCCCAGCAGTGACAATGCAGATCCTTACCCTGCTGAGCCACCAGGGAACTCCCCTAAACACTTTTAACAATCTCAAAGAATAGGACCTCACACAGAATTACCCTGAGACTTGTTTCCCATTGTGGCTCAGCGGAAATGAATCTGACTAGCATTCATGAGGACACAGGTTCAATCTCTGGCCTTGCTCAGTGGGTTAAGGATCTGGTGTAGCCATGAGCTGCGGTGTAGGTTGAAGACGTGGCTTGGATCCTGCATTGCTGTGGCTGTAGCGTAGGCTGGCAGCTACAGCTCTGATTCAACCCCTAGCCTGGGAACCTCCATATGCCAAGGGACCAACCTTAAAAACAAACAAACAAACAAACAAAGAATTACCCTGAGACCATGACACATAAAACAAAACAAGGTCACTTCATAGTTTTATCTAATCACACACAAAAGCAAAGTTACTGGGCCACCAAACAAAACATCCAATCGTGGACGTGCCCCCACTTTTTTTTTTTTTTTTTTTTTTTTCCTTTTTCGCGGTTTCCAGGGCATATGGAAACTCCCAGGCCAGGGATTGAATCTGAGGAGCTGCTGCCTATGCCACAGCTGAAGCAACACTGGATCCTCAACCCACTAGGCCAGGCCAGGGATCGAACAGGTGCCTCCAGAGAGACGAGCCGGATCATTAACCCACTGGGCCACAGCAGGAACTCCACTGCTCCCACTTTCTGACAGTATCCAACCTAAAGCAAACCTATGATTCCTTAGGCCCTCCCCCAGATCACCCAGCCAAAGCTTCAATCTTATGACAGATTCTTTCCCACCTCCCCCTCTGAGACCCCTTCGCTTCCCATGGTGTGTGTTTCCCTTCACTGTTTAACTACAGCTGTGTTTCTCGGGGTCCTCAGCCGAGGGCCTTGACACTGGCGTGGTCCCCCTGCTCACCTGGCTGCAGCCACCTTGGCTGCCTTTCAGTTCCTTGGGGACAGAAAGCCTCATTCCTGCTTCAGGGTTTGCACTTCACAGTTCCCTGAGTCTGAAATACCTTACCCTGAGGTCTGCTGGTGGCCGGCTCTGTCTCACCGTTCAGATCTCAGCAGGAAATAACCCCTTGGGAAACGCCTTCATGGCCTTGCCTCTCACTAATTCTGTATCATTGTTTTGATTCTCTGTATAATTCTAATCACCTTCTCAATTGTCTTATTGTGTGTTGCCTGTCTTCTCCCCCCCGAATGCGAATTCTAATAGATCAGGGGCTACGTCGTGTTCACCCCATCTTCTTGTGCGGCTAACATTTCCAGAAATAGCTGAAACCCTGAGCAGAAGAGCACTTTCTTCCTGGCTCTCTCTGCCTCCTGCGGCTTTCCCCTTCTAACACAGCTCTTACTTAGCTGCCTGAAAGCCTTTTCTAGAGGCAAAGGGTAGCTGCCAGCCTCATGCCTCTTCTAAAACCTTTCATAGATTCTATAAGCTGTCCTCACCTCACTCCTCTGGTCTCATCTCCCACTGGGGCTCCCAGAGAACCCTGAGCTTCAGTCAGGGAAATCATTCTGGAACATGCCACCTACCTTCCAGCAGCCAAGCCTTGGCAAGTGCTGCTGCTTCTACCTGAGATGTTCTTGCCCATTCCCCACCCCCCACTCCCTTATTTTTTTCCGGAGGGCAAAAATCCTAGTCATTTTTCAAAGCCTATCTCCCAAAGTGCCTCTTCTGAGAGCTTCTCTGCAACCCTTCCTCCGGGCTCCTCGAGTCCTTGGCTAGACTCCTGTTATTGCAATCACGCCCCGATTTGTTACAGTTGAGGGTATACCTGCTGTCTTTCTCTAGAGACCATGAGTATCTTCAGGGCAGGGAACTATCAGCTCTCTGTGGCTCTGTTTCTTTAGTTGTCACACTAAGATTCTTTGTACTTTCTTCATAGGATTCCTGTGGGGAGTAAATAAATGAATGTATTGTATCAGATCGATGGCTGGCAGAGTAAACACCTATAAATGTTTGCTACTATCATTAATATTCATTTTTGTATCCTTAAGGCTGGCCCCGCGTTGCTCCTGAATTTGGTTGGAGTCAGGCAGGAAACTTCTGAAAGCTTTAGAGTTTTATTGCTTAGAACTAGGTTGGGAATGTTTATGGGCCTATAAAATTATTTCTATTAACCCCTCTTCCCCCCTCCCCCAACCCCAAGTTTTGGGGATAGGAACAGGGGATTGCAGAGTAAGGAAAGAGAAAGCAGTCCTACATCTTTCCCCGGGGATGTAGCCTAAAGGTTGATTTGACCTGAAGTTAAGAAACCTGCTTCAGAAGTTTACTTTTGAAAAGCTTCCTTGGGTCCCTGGTTCAAATGCCTGGAAGGAATAACGTATTTTAGTTATTAGTTAATAACTAAATATTTTAGTTATTAAATAACTAATATTTAATAACTAACTAACTAAATAAATAACTAATATTTTAGTATTTAGTTAATAACGTATTTCAGTTGCCTGGAAGGAATAACGTATTTTACTACCCTCTCAGACGGTGTCCCACTTTTTCCACAAGGGGCTGGATGGGATTCGAGGACACCAGAATAGAGTAGAAGTGGGGGCTGGGGTGGCCAAAGAGGTCTGGGTTATGACTTGCTCTTCCCAGAGCTTCCAAAGACTTGCGAGAAGGAAGGGTGCCAGAGAGTGGATGCCAAGAAGGAGGAAAGATGCAAACAGCTACCAGAGGCTTCCTAAGATGAGGCTGGACTAATGGAGGGGCAGGGAGGCTCAGTGGGCCATCCTCTGGACTAAGCTGTAGTTCTAATACTTCTACGTTCTAGTGGGTCACCAGGGCACCTCTCTGGCTTCCCTGCGCTGTGTTAACAACGAGATGAGACTAAATGATGCTTGCGTTCCTTCCTGGGCTGGCAAATGGCGGGATGACTCTCGGTGTAAACACATGCCTTGACACGTCCTGGGCACTGCCTTGGTTTGCATGTCTCCTTGGCTCTTCCCAGAGTCCGCCAGGCTTCTCCAGAACTTGTCTGATGCTTGTGCAATCCAGCATTTGGAAGTGGCAGACAGCTGGAGTCTCACCGCTCCGGAGAAGTGGAGGGTTCCTGGAGGCTGTGTGTGAGACTGAGTCGGCCTCTAGTGGCCAAAGGCCCCAGGCACAACAGGGGGAGGTCTAGGTTGTGATCAGAGGGAGCCTGGAAAGCAACTGGTATCTCTCTGAGAAACTTTGCTCTCTCCTCAGTCAAAAGTCTGACATGAAGCCCAACTATTTGAGGCATTAAGTACACTTGATGTTTGTATGTCATTTACCCTTTTGGATGCTCAAATCTGTCTAAATCATACAACAACCTGTCATTAGGTATTTGCATTTCATAAGGGACTTGGCCCAAAGTTTGGGAACTTTATAAGGTTTCTCAGAGAGAGAGAGAGATTTTGTACCAGTCTTAAGAGGCTTTATCCAAGGAAAGTGAATTATGGAGCTGGAGAATGGGTTTCATTCCAAGGTGATCTTGATTGCTGGGTGTCCCATGGCAGCTGGGTGTACTGGGGTAAGCGCTGGAGCCAGAACTCTCCAAACCTGTCATGTGCTAGAGGAGGGAACTCGGACAAGTTAACCCTCCTTCTCATTTCACTTGTTAATGAAAGATTGTATCTCAGAGGAGTAAATGACCTGCAATAGTGGAGAGGTGTCTGTAGTATTGCCTTTCCTACTCCTTTGAACATGTGGATGAAAAACCATCTCTTAGCATTTTTTAATATTTTTCCCTGTGCATTTTCCTCAACTCAGTTTCTACCTTCAAACTGACTAGAAATAAAGCTAGTAAGGTATTCTTCTGTTTCAAATACTTGAAATTAAACCAGATATAAGGAAATCTTGAATATAGAGGTTAGCTGATAAATGCGGGGGAAAGCTACCCCCTCCAGGCTGCCTGGCCTTAGGAGTTTGGCCCAGTGGCCTGGCAGCAGGGAGATTTACCTCGCACGCTTGAGCGAGCCTGGCCCCGGCTGCGGGATTACATTTCACCCAATGTTGAAATCACTTGAAATTCCCCTTGTTCATCCAGATACAGAAATAAAAGAAGCAACCCGTGGCCTTGATGAGGCAAAATCTTTGTTAGCTATTACTGAATCTCTTCTTCTTTCATCCTTACATCTATCTGACAAAAACAGACCCATCAAAATAAGAATTACAGGCATGTGGATTTTCTTATCTCACACCCTACACATATTTCATCAAAAGGTCAAATTATAGTATTCCTGTCTTTATCTGTAGGCCCTGGAGCGCTACATAGAAGCTTTTGGATAAAATGATGAAATTTTTTTATCACTTTCACTTTTGAATGGACCAGCATTTGGAGGGTTCATTCTTAGGGTCTGATGCTTGAAGCTGAGGTAGGATGAGGCAGGAGGCCAAGACATTCTTTTCTTTTCTTTTCTTTTCTTTTTGTCAAGCCATTGTTTTCAAATGCCCTGGCCTAAACACTATTAGTCACACGTGAGCACACACAGACCCATCAAAATAAGAATTACAGGCATGTGGATTTTCTTATCTCACACCCTACACATATTTCATCAAAGAGCACACACACACACACAGATAAATCAATTGAAGTGACATCCAAACATTTTTTTTCCTTTTCCTCTTCACCAATCCCTTTCTCACTCTGCTGGAGGGTTCTCTGCTTCTTGCAGTTGTGTTTCCCTCAATAGAAGGAGAAGGTGCTCAGTTACATCAGGAGGCACCGAGGATTCATCAACAAAAACAACGTTCCAGATATGTCTCCCTAAAATATTTGCTCATCTTGTCCTCTCCCTGTTTGACCAGTGGTCACAACAGTGAGTCATCCATTGGGCTTTAGTCCACAACAGCCTGAAATAACAGCAATTCCAGGGCTATGACCTTACACTTTCCATTTTTATTAAAACTCTCACTTCCTTCAAACCTGATTATCTTAAAGCCAGTTTTACTCCAAGCTTAGACTCTGAGTCTGCGCTAGTTGGCAGGTGTTTTCCAAATTACCCTCTTAAAACCAACGCATGAAGAATTTATCAACTCTCATACATGCAATTCCTTGACAGATTCAGGAAAACTGAATCTCTCCCCACGGAGAAGACTTTTCTGGAGGCAGTGGGATGGAAGAAATCCTCTTTACAAAAGAAGTTAGGAGCTGGGAACTAAGTTTATGCTTTTTAAGGCCTTACTAATATATTGAGTTCTGTACATTATATATAAGCTATATATAGGTGTAGTGTATAAATATAAATAAAACAGTATGACTCCCAGAGAGCCTATCATATATAGATCTAAGAAACAAGGGGACTAAAATCTGAAATCCAAACTCCTTCGGGTTGTGCATCTGTAAAATACATACCTCCACACGTTGGCATTTCCTTATCTGTCGCTTAAGATGCACACCAAATGGCCCATTGTCAGTCCCTCACTGTTTCATCCGTCTCAGATAAGGATGATGCAACGTCTATACATGCAGATCCACATTCTTGTCATTTGCTCTTATGGCTAAGGGCTCATTTCCCCTTTATCTTTTTCCAAGAAGTATGCCCACATTTCTCTTGAGGCACGCTGCAAGTTTTTTTGTTTGTTTTTGTTTTCGTTTTTTACAGCCACACTTGTGGCAGTATGGAAGTCTCTGGGGTAGGCGGTCAAATCGGATCTGCAGCGGAAGGCCTACGCCACAGCCACAGCAATGCCAGACCTGAGCTGCATCTGCTGCTTACACCAAAGCTTGCAACAATGCTGGATCCTTGACCCACTGAGTGAGGCCAGGGATTAAACCCACATCCTCATGGACACTATGTCGGATTCTTAACTTGCAGCCACAATGGGAACTTTCCCATTAAAAAATTTTCATCACGCCTTCCTTCATTAAACAGAAAGGGTCTCAAATACTATACAGATAAATCTAAGTGCACATAAACAAGCCAGTTTTTTTATTGTTGTTGTTTTGTTGTTTTTTGTTTGTTTGTTTGTTTGTTTCAGCCCCGTGGCATGTGGAAGTTTCCAGGCCAAGGATTGAACCTGTGCCACAGCAGTGACAACGTTGGATCCTTCAACTACTAGGCCTCTAGGGAACTCCAATAAGCAAGTATTCATTCTATCTATCAAAATACTGCTCTTAAACAGAAGAAACACTTTAAACAAGGGACAACAGCTTGAATGCAATAAGCCTCTATGCGGTCACTGCAAAATTCCCTACCTGCAACAAAACTACAGATGAAAAGAAACAATTAACCTCTAGTGGTAGCTGAATGGAAACATTTATTATCCCCTCATTTTCCTCTAACCAGGCAACTCTTCCCTAGTTCTCCCCTCACGATTTTTCTATTTGGTACTCAGCCAATGCCAGAGGCATAACCAAACTCCTCCCTCCTCTAGGCGGCCATTTCTGGCGCTCACTGATTTCCCTGTAATTCTGTACTGCTTAAACCCGCCTCACAAGTGCAGCCTGGTAGTGATCTCACAGATGCATACTGGAGAGCAGAGCCCTCCTTCCCTTGTATGCTGCAGCGCCTCACCCGGAGGGGCCCTCACAGCACAAACCTCATGGAGTTTAGGACATAAATCCACGTGGGAAAGGACATGACCTCTGGCAGCTGTCCCGCTCGGACTCAGGCTTCTTTGAAGAATATGGAAGTCTCAACCACGTCAACTAAATTGACTTGGGTCCCCAATCCAAGATCTTGAGTTTGAATTGTGTGTAATAAATGATAACACCTGAGAACTTCTGGATTCCCGCTGCACCACTAGTTCACAGGCCTGACCGAAGACGACCTTTGCTGTCTATCGTTTCAGAATCACTGACATTCCCACTGGGAACAGAGTGGGCCTCACCCTCTCCTCATGACGAAGCCCAGAGAATGTGTGGCGAAGGTCTGTGACTTTCCTGCCTGAGCAGTATTCCACCCACTGTCCACGAATGCCTGAGTTAGGGTTACAGGGCCTGTGTCACTGCATTGCTGGTTGACAACGTGAGGGAACCTGGCGTAAACCTGGGCCCAAACCCAAACTCGAGAACATCAGTGGATACTTGAAGGCACTCTGTATTACTGCACAAGTTCAAAAGTGTGGTGAACTGATCTTAAGAGCTCCACTGCGCTTTTCCTTGCTAGGTACTGGGACAATTACTGCCCTTGACACTATCAGGACAGAGCTGGGGGTTGGTTTTTGAATCCTGGAGATCGATTACATGGATATAGTTTCTAACCTTCTCTAGCAAAGGGGTGCAGTGATAGAGGTTCCTAATCAGGCCTTTAAAGTGAAGGCACATTGGCTTTGGAGTGAGAAAGAGCTGTCTCAAACTCAGCATGCCATTTGCTGGGTGGGTAACCTTGAACAAGTTACACACTTCTGTGAGCCTTTCTCATCTGCCAAATGGAAATACCACCACCTCCCTCAGTAGGGCTGTTATGAAAATCATGATACATGTACAGAAAGCCCCTGGCATAGTGCTTCAATATAGTAGATACTCAATAAATGTTTAGTTACTATTTTTATTGTCCAAGGGTTTGAACTGGCTAGACTCTGTGATTTTTAATTCACTATTTAAGTCTTCTCAGACGAGTCATCCAGAACTAGAGTTAAAAATATATTTATCCTGTGCGGCTGTTAAATGTCTGTAAAGGGTATTTAGTGGGTAGGGAGAGGTTAGTGCACTGTGGGGGCGTCCCTGCCCTCACTCTCTCATGGCCCCAACGCACACACACTCTCACACTAAACCTGCATGCCCATTTGTCCATGTCTCCAACCCTAGTTACAAAAATGCTTGCAGTCTTTTTTTCAAAAATAAGAATGGGAAGTGAGGCCTCAGAGAACTGTCTATTCCATTAGAATAGAAGGCAACTAAGAAAGAAGGGAGGTAACTGCTACATTTTCTTGTCCTTAGCGACATGATGGCTCCCGTGTGCTGGGACCCCAGCCTGATGAGAGGAGATGACTCGAAGGTCACGGATGGACCTCACTGTCCACTGTGAAAGCTCTTGCAGCACCTTCAGGCCCCACAGCTTCTTCTCAAAGAGACCACCACCTCCAACGCTGAGGGGCGTACCATCAGCCTCACTGGGGGGGACCTTGTGCTCCAGGAGCACCATTAATTCTTCCAGCTGGTAAGCAAAGGCAGCGACTTGGAGGACAATGGTGTGTATTGCTTGATGAAAGTCATCTTCAGCTGGAGTAAAATGTTCCCGCTGGTCTTCTAACAGCCTGGCCAACATAATGTGGAAGGTACGGTAAGCTCGGAGGTTCTCTTGGAGTCGCTCTGCCTCCG
The DNA here is from genome assembly GCF_054392235.1 of Sus scrofa. Classification (NCBI taxonomy): domain Eukaryota; kingdom Metazoa; phylum Chordata; class Mammalia; order Artiodactyla; family Suidae; genus Sus; species Sus scrofa. Next base: position 12,640,016 of record NC_139384.1, read on the forward strand.
TCAGCTCACTCCATCGATCAGTGCTTGCCATTGGCACACCATCCACAGAGTCCAGGTTGATGTTCTCGTTCAGACCTTGATGCTTCACCTGGCCAAGGATACAGAAAAACACCACATCTTCTGTATTCATGCCACCATTCTCACTGAACCTCTAAATCTCATATACAATCTTATTCGCTTCCCTGGTCAAGGATCCAAATTGCAAAGAAAATAGAAAGTCTAGAACAGGAATTCTTACTTCACTTGGGATCCATGACTGACCTAGGAAGACCCCCATCTTCCCTGAAATTATATGTACCGCTTTGACTACTCTTCATTTTTCTCGGGAGGGATCTAGAGCTTTCACTTGAAAACCACTGACTGGCCTAGAATAATCTTTCCTTCCTATTTGAAACACCCTCCTGGAAACTGGAATAGTATAATGATACTGGAGTCTACACATTTTAAATACCCCTGAAGACACTGGGAAGCCCTACACCTGGGAAGCCCTAGAATATAGCCATCATAGAATTTTTCCAATTTTTCTCTGCTCCATTGCCCACTTTCAATGGTAAGGACAATCCTTTATTGGAGAATTCAATGGAAATTATTTTTAAAAATTGGTATTTTGAAGAGTGTGATTTCTGACTAGTAGGGCTATATGAAGATAAATTAGTTCATAAAGAACCTAAATCAGAACTCTCTACAGGAGCCTGGAGTGTTTCCATGACAGGCCTTAGGTAAAGACTGTTGGGAATATTCTTCTATCAGAAAACCTATCTGAATCTGACACTTCCTCAAGTCCCCAGTGATTCTTCTATGGCTTTTTTCTTTTTCTTTTTGGCAGTGTAGGTAACCTTTCTATTTAGACACAGGGAACACTTTTGATTGTAATTCATACACAGATGCTTATACCATATAGGAGAAACTCGTTGGGTTTATACTGTTCTCTCAATCCTATAAACCTCACTCTGCTTTTCATTTACCAGCTCAAAAAATCACAACAATGTACACGAAGATCCCAAATATGGTTAATGTATTCTGGTAGAACTAGGACTCGTAGGTAATCATATTAAGGTAATCATATAAGGTAATCATATTAAGAACAGCCTCCAAGATATATAACCAATTCTATCTAGAAGCCCGTATTTTCTTATTCAAGGAACATGTCTCCTAGATAGCCTACAGAAAGAAAATAAGGTCTCATGAGTTTCCTCAAGGGAAGGGGCCATGTCAAATGATAGGTGCCCAATATACAAATGACTGTATGGTTAGGTCTTGCATAGCTGGTAACGGCCTGAAGCATGATGGTAAGGGGCTGGATCAGAAGAAGTGAGGTGAAAAGAGACAACAGGAAAACAGGCAACTTACATAAGCTTCCATAAGAGCAGTCAGGTCTGAACGAATCTTCCTTGCTAGCCAGATAGAGCGGCTACAGAGGTCCCGGCGGTGAGGGGTCAGCGGTGAATGCTCTGCAAAAGCCATCCCCTAACTCAACTGTCCCAGGAAACAAGTGAGCTGGGTTTGTTTCTGTCTATACTGGTCCAAATAAGCAATGTGACTCTCAGACTAAATCCACTGGGCATTTCTCTACTAATGGAATTGTGCACCCCCACCCCCTGCCTGACTCAGAGGTGGCAGCAAATTCCTGGCTGTGGATTTTTGTGCCTGTGGAATCAAAGGCCCCTTTTTAATCAGCTTTTTTCCTGTAGCGTCTGCCTCCATCTCTCTCCTCCACTCAGTGCCTAGTGTACTTGTTTTTAAGTCATTGTTTTGCTTTTGCTCTTAGCAACAAGGTCACTGTCACACTAATCCCATGACACCCTTGCCTAATGTAATCTATTTTATATACACATTTAATCTGTTCATTTTATTACCACCTTCACTGTGCTCCCCATATCCTTTTCTTTCTTCTTTGGTGTGGTAAAGTACTCCCTAATATTAAATTATTCTTATTGATAACGGCTGTCATTCATTAAGCATCTACCCTAGGCCAGACACTGCTAACTGTTTTAAAGTCTTTATTTGATCTTTAGAATAATTCTACAAGAGTTTCCTCAGTTTTACATAAGAAGAAATGGAAGCTTAAAGAAATTAATGTGCACAAAATCCAGTAACTTAGGTTCAAAATTTAAATATAGGTCTTTGATTCTACAACTGTTTCTCCCACTGAATTTCCAATTTCATTCTTTAGGTAGTTCATATTTCATTCAAGATACAAAGTTTACATGAAATAGAACCTGTAAAAATACCACATCATTTCACTCCCATCCTTTGCTATGTATTTAAATTTACACTTGATTAAAAATCAGCTAAGGAAGCATCTCTAATCCCAGTCATGGTACTTTCCTTGTAGCTACAGCATGAGGAAGGTGCTGTTTATGCCTGTTCTCTTCCGAAGGACAGGAAACACCCAACCCTGACTTGGTAACATTTCTAAGGCAGTCTCACTCAAGTGACAACATGCTTTCCTTTTTTCTTCTTTACCCAGCCATACCACACTGCTTCTTAACAAAATAATACACTGAACTTTCAAATGAAGGCAGAGTTTAAAAGTGCTTGGAGAGCTGTTGTTCCATTGCATTTAACTCAGTAGGTTACAGGATGATGCCAATTGGGTAAGAGGACAAGTTTCATCCCCAAATGAATTATAGCTTTCATTAATCCATATCATGGACATGACCTCCAAATTCAAAGACATGCCTTCTCAGGGGCAAAAATCCCATACATCAACAATAATCGAGGGACAAAGGAGAAAAGAAGGAGGCCTGAGTGGCTGTCACAGTAGGCATTTTAAGAAAGCAGTCTTTTTTTTTTTTTTTTCTTTTTTAAACTTTGTACTCATACAGACATGGAGTTTTGTGAAGAAGCACTGGAAATTATAAGTGCTGTCAGGGTTGTCATTATCAGCATGAAATTAACCTCAGAGCTTCTGTAACCTTCTCTTAACTAGATTAAGACAGGGCTCCTCTCCTAGACTGGCAAGACATGGAAAGGACTTCCAAGTGTGCCAAAGGATCACAGAATCATACGGCATCTCAGCACAGGAAACCAAGAACTAAACGGAGTCAAAAGTAAACCATCTGATTCTCATAAGAGTAAAGAGACTCTGCCACATAAAAACCTGCTGAGGGCACTTGGTTTTCACATTTAGCAGCACCAACCACTTCACCTCGGGATAACTGTAACTCAGTACAACCAAGGAATACCACCTGCTTCCATGAAGACAACTTTTATTTTTCTTCTTTACATATTTATTTTGGATATGCCTTACCTAGATTAAGAGAAAACAAGGATTTGAAAAGCAGAGTATCCCTTTTATTATAATTTCTTTTTACATAACCTTTTCAACCTAGATTCAGGTAACTACCTGTCTCTCCCGTTAAAGGAGAAGGGTCCTGCATATTACGACAGGCAAAAAAGGTTTTTAGGAAATAAAATATTTTAAATTGATTCATTACACTTTTTCAATTTTCTTGAGTACATTGGAAGAAAGTGGGAAAAAGACAGAAGGAGGGAAAAATGGTACTTCAAACAGCCAGACTCTAACAACCTTAGTTAGGTTTAGTACACTCTTTATATTTCTTTCTCCAAATATGTACGAAGGAGGTTCAAGTGCTCTATGTGGATGCTTTTCCGTACATTACTGTGTCTATCTTTTGACTCCCAGTAATCCTTGCCAGTGTTTATCTAAACTTTGAAGTATATTAAGTCTCAATTACGCAAAATAACCCTGGGGAACAACAAACAAGGAGGGAAGCACATCTTGCAGAAGTAATACCTGTATCAAGTATATTTTTCAGAATTTAGAATTGCCAATTCAAGATGGAGAATATGCAGTGGGAAGAGTTATTAAAAAGGCAATAGAATTTGACTAAGAGTAGGAAATGCAGGATTTTAAGATTAAAAGAGTTCCTTAAGAAGGACAATGAAGTAAACAGCATGAGAAGCAGAAAGGAAAAGCGAGGATGAGAATCTAGTAGAGGCAGTTTACTTAAAGCAATTCTACTTTGCTAGCATCCCTTTCTCAAAGGGAAACCAAATCCATGAAAAATACCTTAAAATTTATTGCAAACTGCTACAATAATTTACTGAAGCAAACTGCAAGCAAACCACAGCTGTGAAGAGGACTAAAAAAGAGAAAGTTTCCAATTTTTAGAACTAAACAGTTGCTTTTGGTAGGAGGAATGCAATAGAGGGAAGAACATACTGTTGTTCCTCAATCTCGCGAAGTTTTCTTTTTTTTTAAATGCAGTTTGCTTTTGTGTAGGTGGCTAAAATACCTGATGACTAATCACTGCGAATGTAATTTATGGAGACAAAGGACAAGATAAATGCGGCAGGTCATGAGGTAAGTAAGTGTAGGATATAGATGCTAGCTGGCGAAACAGTACAAAAAGGACGTCCAGCTACGGGAGTGGAACAGCTCTGCTACACACCCATCCAATCAATCTGAAAATATTTTCAAATCCACTCAACATACCAATGTCAACTTCAAATCCTTACTGTGGGCAGGAAAGCATAGTCTATATCCCTTCTATCTTTATTCCATTTTCTACCCCCACCCTGGAAGGATGGAAAAATCTGCAACACTGAGAAGAAACAATAGTGCATTTAAGACTGTTCACTGTAGGTGTTTCCCTCCCTATTCTCTGGCATCCCAATCACTGACATTAGTGGGTGTAAAGTGAGCCTCTTTCAGAGATGACATTTTGTTACCCTTCTTCTGTGGGGGGAAAAAAAAATCAAAGAGAAAATTGATAAACTTTGTAGTTTTAGTGTTTGTGAAAAAACAAGCTCTTCCTTATTTTGTTCTCAACAAAACTTCATTCTTTCCAACAGCCATCATACATTTCTGACAAACAATGAATAGGGCAAGTCTTTAATTCTAGCTTCTGAGTACATAGGATAGAAACTGCACTTCTAATTCTCTAAAAATGAGCCAAAACAATTTTTTTTTAGTTTTCTGGGAGTTAAGCTGTACAAAAATACTGTCTTTCCCATGGACAGTAGTTAAGTCATCCACCGAATGAAAATTCCTATCTCGGGAAGTGCTAATTCCCAGAATTTCAGGGAAAGCCAAAGTATTATACAGATTATTCACTTTGTTGAAATCTTTCTTCTTCTGAAGTATTATTAAAAGGGAAACAAAACAGCAATCTTCTTTGACTTAAAACTGTATGACTCAGACCATTCCTTCACTGATGGCAGTGTCCTTCACTAATCGGGAGCTGGAATGAACCAATGATAAAAAGCAAAGCAAAAGCAAAAGCAGAGCAAGGGGCCAGAGCTGGGCTAATAGGGAATCTATGTATAAAGTAATGCTGGGGACAAAAAAGAAAATGAATTCACAAGAGAAAATCTTTTATCTGTAATTCAGACCCTGAACAACCTTCCTGATTCCCTCAAAATTCCTAAATCCCAATGCTCTAAAAACTCAAAGAGCACTAATTACCACAAACCTAACATTCTTCCCTAAAGAGGTTTCTGAAAAAGCACTCGGCTACTGTAGTGATTTTGTTAGTGCTGAGGACCAGCGTTCTTCAAAGGCCACTGGAGAGCTATGATTTTAGAGGCTGGCTGAGCTTCTTCAACTTTATATCTTGCCTTCTATTAAGTACCTCTTATGCAAAGGACCCCGTGTCAGAATAATCTAATCTCTCCCAGCCCCCCAAATATAGCAACAAAGACCAAAAAAAAAAAAAAAAAAAAATCAGACTTTCCATTAATAAATAAGGACTCTCAGGTTCCACAACACAAAAACATACATGTTCAAAGTGCAAATTTCTGCCATTAGTCTGGGACTTTCTCACCATCTCACTGATGCAGAGAGCTGTCTTATGGTCAGAGACCATGTAGAAGGCAGCTCCCCAGCCTGTTGGGAGCCTGCTTCCAAGCAAGTGAGCACCATTGAGAACCTTATGGAGCTGTGGGGAAGGGGACTGAGGAAGGTGATGAAGGTTAGAGGGGGAGGGAGGTCCCCATGTATCTGCCCTTTCCTAATCCCAGGGGAATGGAGGAAAAGGGGAGGAGAGATGTGTGCTGTTTTAACAGCTCACTCTAAGGGGCCCTAAAGTGCCAAGTCAAGCTGCCAGCCTCAAGAGATTAGAATTATATGATACTTTTTGAAGATAAATGTGCCGCAGGGGTAGAAGCCAGAACCACAGGGCAGCAGTAAAGGAGGAGGGGTTTAGAGGATATTAATATACTATTAAGAGTTAGAAGCTGATCCAGAGCACATCAGAGTTAGAGGTTGAACAGGGGATCTGTTGATGAGCAGAAGTCTGCCTGGCTGGAACTGAGTACAAGAATAACTCTTACATTAAGAGCTGCTGTTGCTTCTTCTTCTTCTAGCTTTCTGATAAAGGCAACATCAGTTTTATGAAGGGGACAATAGAGGGAGTAGAGGGGATATGTGTATGGGTGTGTGTGTGTGTGTGTGTGTGTGTGTGTGTGTGTGCTGTGATCCACAATTGAAAGAGCAGGCCCTTCAGTTATTTTACTAGATTTTAAATGCTTTAAATTTTTTTTGTCCTTTTTAACTTTTAAATACAAAGTCTTAGCTGTCCCAGTGCCCAAAGTCTTCCCTTCCACTAAGGTCCAGTAGAGTCTGAATCTTCAATCAGAACCTCTGTGGTAGCACCGAGTATATCCGAGTTCATGACCAGCCCTTCAGTGCCCCCACTGCTGCCGCTTCCCACAAAGAGCTTCCCATCAGCCATCAGGCTCACCCGCTCCGTCCCACTACAGTAGGACTTTGACATCCCTTCAGCTTCCAGCAGGAGGCACTCTCCAGAGGTGGAGTTTCCCAAGGGCTCAGGAAGAAGAGGAAGACCCTGACCGTCTGCAGGTTGTGTCAGGGACTCGGGATTAGTGCCCAAGATATCTGTGCTGGTGATGAGGGCGCCTGCATTGGCAGCCAGAGCTTCGGCAATCAGCACCTCAGGGTGGCTTTTTGCTTTGTGAGCCACTACGCTGTCCTTCTTCTCAAATTTTTTGCCACAGATATTGCAAGAAAACTGGTAGAAGGAGTCTGCATCATGCTTCTTCATGTGCCAATTAAGGGATGCCTTCTGCCGACAAGTAAATCCACAGATCTCACATCTAAGGAGAGTGGAAAAGGAGATGGCTGGTCAAAAAGAGACATACAGAGACCTCTTGGAGTTCCTCACCCCAGTTGTGGCTCAGCGGTAACAAACCCAACTAGTGTCCATGAGAACATGGGCAGTCCCTGGCCCCACTCAGCGGCTTAAGGATCTGGCATTGCTGTGAGCTGTGGTGTAGGTCATAGACATGGCTCTAATCTGGCATTGCTGTGGCTGTGGTGTATGCAGGCAGATGCGGCTCAGATTCGACCCCTGGCCTGGGAACGTCCATGTTAGGGTCAGGTTGAGAATTTAGAATTTAGAGGTCACATACATACTAACATGTACGTCTTGAGAAAGATTAGGAAAAGCTGATAGAAAACTAATCTGATTTTTTCTCCTTCTGTCTGTTTGAAAAAGGAAACAGAAGAAAAAGGTCACTGACAGCTTCCTCAATCAATGGCAAAATCAATTAATTTGGTAAAAATAAATAGCAGTGGCAAATGGAATGCTATAAAGGGGCTGGTCCTCAACTGGGGTGCATGCACCTCTCCACCCAGCTGCTGGCCAGGAAGGAAGTACTCACTGCAGTGGCTTCTCGCCAGTGTGAATCATCCGGTGCACTGCCAGGTTGTGGGAACTCTTGAAGGCTCGGGCGCAGTATTCACAGATATAATCTCTCTGATCTGAGAAGAAAGACAATGCGGTTAGTGCCCCTCTTAAATATTTTTCTCCTTGCTTACAACAAGTAAGCAGATAATTAGGCACGTAAATTCAGAGAAAGAGCAATACTGTTTTTAACATATAAGTACTTTGGATAAACAAATCTTTAAAGTGAGTAATACTGTTTTCATCTGTTGAAGTCCATTCATTCAGTCGCATAAGAACAACAACAAAAGACAAAAAACACAGCTAGAAGAAATATGAGACCTGGAATCCCAATCTCAATTTTACCAATAATCCAAGTAAACAACTAATTTTCCATAGATTTTAAAACATCTTCTTCATAGACTGTGAAAGCTGAATGCATTTGGCATTTGGCATTCAACCACCACCTCCACCAGTAACAACAAAAGAATGTGGCATTTCCTAAATAAAACAGTGATCCACATCTGAAGTGTTGTTACTCATATCTTCTGTTTCAAGTTTAAAACAATGTACCCAAGATGAACAATTTAAACTCTTAAAAACTGAAGTTACTGCCATCAAATATATGTAACAGTACCTATATTTCTTTGCCTTATTCTCTTACCCCACATCTTTTACACCATTCAACCACTTCCCTATCATTTCACAGTGCCCCAAATTTCACAGGAATTTTGATGAATTTGGATATGGAATCTATGGGGCAAAGGAGCATTGTACCTTATTACTTTATTGACTGGTTGGGGAGAAAATAGACAAACAGAGGCTGAAAATATATTTGTTGAATAAATGGCCAATATACATTGTCTATGCCTTTCGACTTAAAATGATTAGAAACAGTCACAGTGAAAATACAAGGATAAGTTAAAAGGCAAACAATATCCAATTTAATCCTATTATACTCCATCCTAAACAGTTCTAAAACCAAGTGTGGGAGAAGAACCACCTTCTCCTCAATCCTGAATGCACTGAGGCGTCACCTGGGGGTCTTACTAGATGTAGATGCTGACTTGGCAGGTCTAAGGCAGGGCCTGAGCTTCTCTAAGAGGAGTTCAAGTGATGCCCAATGCTTGCTGGTCTATGTTCTACATGATGCGGAGCAGGATCTAAAAATGTACACTTCTAACTCAGGAACAATTTTTAGCACCTCCTGGGTCTTGTCCACTTTTTGAGCTCCATGGTAGCATGACAAACTCAGGCGGGGCATCTATTTACTTAAACATACACATTATATTTTCAAAGGGAGCCTGTCTACATGAATGCAGAAAAGGAAAACCCTCTAACTCTGACATCATAAAATTGTATTACCCAAATAGAAACGTTTGGAATGGACTGAATTTTTTTTTTTTCTTCTCAATTTTTTTCTTTTTTGGCTGCACCCATGGCATATGAAGTTCCTGGGCCAGGGACTGAATCCCAGCTGCAGCTATGCCCTATACCACAAGCAATGCTGGATCTTTAACCCACTGTGCCAGGCCAGGGATCAAGCCTGCACCTCCACAGTGACAGAGATACAACAGAGCTAACACTGGATCCTGCTGCATCACAGCAGGAACTCTAGGAAAGGACTGAATTTCTAAAACACTGTTTGTCATAGTAGGCTTGTGTTATTTAGCTAAATTGGTTGTCAGAAATTCCTTTTCTACAGGATAAAGCAGAGTAACAGGGAGAAGGAATGGAGAAATGGCAGCTGCTATCAGAGAACAGTGAAGACAGCATTCTCTCTGAAGAAATACAGTAAAATGCAGACTGCAGTGGAGTCTCTGGAGTGATTAAGACTGAGTATAAATTCTGGTGCTATGGGAGTCTACCAGGTGCCTGCCCTTGTGCTGTACTTTCTATGTTATCTCATTTTATCCTTATAATAATTCAGTGTTACTGGTATCACCATTAGCCTTATTTTACAAATAAGGAAAAGTGAGAAGAAAAGAAATGAAGTAACTTTTCTAAGTCACATATGTAGTAAATGATGAAAAGGGTGTATAAATATATCAATATATCAATATGACCTTGTGCAGGAGCTTTGAAATCTCTACAACTGAAACTCCTGGTTTTACCCTCTAAGGATTATTAAGAAGAAAACATATAGTAAATAATCAAGTGTCTTGCATGTACTCAATTACTTCTAATACCCAGCCCAATTTGTTCCTATTACCTGCACTGCACTGAGACTGTCAAGTGGCTACAAATGAATGATGTTGGAATCTATTCTATAATAGGTATTATAAAGACATTCAGTTTTTCTTTTTGAGTCAATAGCTCCTACAGCGGGTTACATGTGAATTTAATAGCTAGTCTTTATGATTTCAACAGCAGCAGAAGTTCCAGGAGCTTTTTAGTAGTTAACACTAACTATACGCAAGCCTCCTTACCATTAGGCTTTCTCTACACACTCTTCAGTCCAGGTAGATATTACTGTATCTATCTACCTGAAGCAGAATTAGAAAACCCTGGTGCTGCTAAGACCTATCTGTGTGACCAGAGCCAAATTACCTAATGCTTCTTAGCCTCTGGCTTTTTAGCTGTGAAACAAGGCTACTAGGAGTTCCCATTGTAGCTCGGTGGGTTAAGGATCCAATGTTGCCACAAGCTGTGGTGTAGGTCACAGATGTGACTGGGATCCTGCATTGCTGTGGCTGTGGTGTAGGCTGGCATCTGCAGCTCCGATCAGACTCCTAACCTGGAAACTTCCATATGCCACAGGTGGGGGGCCCTTAAAAAAAAAAAAAAAAAAGGCTACTCTAACCAAACAATACTTTGAGCAACCTGATAAACATTTTACTTCAGAAAGTCACCTGTGTGATGTTTGGCATGTCGTAGAAGTTGCTTCTGGAGCCTGAAGAGTCTCCCACAGGAGGGATGGGGACATACGTATTTCTTCTTCAGCAAATGCTGATATTTAATGTGGTGCTACAACAGTAAGAGGAAGTGAAGTGGGATAAAAAATAAGCCTTCTAGAAAGCTTAGCTTATTCCTTTGCTAAGTCAAAAGTAACGAAGGAAAACCACTCTGTATATGAACAGGGAGCAGCACAGTAAATGGCTAAGAATACAGGCTTTAAGAAACAGATAGACCTGGATTCCAATCTGGCTCTGCCATTCATTAGCGGTGTGACCTCAGAAGATGTAAACTCCAGTTCTCATTATGACAAAAGAATGGTAGCTATTATGATAATAGAAGCAGAATCAAAAAGGCCTTAGTAAAAATTATACTTGCTGCTAAAGATCAAACAAGCACTTCTTAAGCTCTAATGATTAGTATTTCAACTTCATGTTTTCTGCCAGACCTAAATACAAGTTGCATCTTTGCTCACTTAAGAAAAATCTACTCACTTAAACTAAAAACATTTAAAATTTATTCTATACAGTACTTGAGAAGTCACAGGTTTCAGTTGCTAGTTTTATTCTTTAAAAATACACCTTAAAATAAAATCTGTTCAACTGTGTCCTGGTGTGTTGTTACACAATCATCTTTTCTATCAGAGTATTTACACCATAATGAGAAACACTGGAATGCTCCCAAGAGTCCAAGGAAATATTTAAGCTCAAGTTCTTAGTCACTTGAAAAATAAATAAAAAAAACACAAAAACTAACAAAGACACAACTGAAATAACTTTAAAAAAAGATCTTCCTTAACATTATACACTAATTTATTATTATCATTCTTTTGTCTTTTTAGGGCTGCACCCACAGCATCTGGAGGTTCCCGGGCTAGGGGTTGAATTGGAGCTGCAGCTGCTGGCCTACACCACAGCCACAGCAACGCAGGATCGGAGCCGCATCTGTGACCTATACACCACAGCTCAAAGCAACGCCAGATCCTTAACCCACTGAGTGAGGTCAGGGATCAAACCAGTGTCTTCTCGGATGGTAGTCAGATTCATTTCTGCTGAGCCACGACGGGAACTCCTTGACATGATAAATTAATGATAAAGCCTACACATGATCACAGACTGTGAAGTCTCATGAAGTATGAGAACTAGTAATGGAACACAACCTGAAAGGCTGCCTTATTTACCAACTTCACTGACCTGCAAATAGCGAGGGTGAGCAAGAACAGTTCCACATCCTTCCATTTCACAACGGACATACTGGATTGGAGGCTTTTTTCTATTATCAATATGTAGGAGAAAGTTAGCAACAGAAAAGAGGTAGTCTGCACAGTGGCCTTTAACTCAAACTGCACAACAGGGAATAGCTATTTTATAATATGGAGAATCAAAGTCTCTTGTCTATAGCTTGCACGGAAATTATGTTAGAAGTAACCAGAAACTGCCAAATATTTAGAGTTTTCAAAAAAGAGCACAAAATAAACTAGCAACCTCCCAAAAGGCAGAGAAGTGTTAACATTTTTAAAAACTTTAAGATCCTGAAATGGAAATTTTAAAATAGTAACTTTGCGTCAAGGATGTTAGGAAAGTTGTTTTTGTGAAATTTTTAACTAGCCATTCCTGCAGGATAATTATGACTGCGGAACATGCAAGTGTTAAGTGTCTACCACCAGAGAGAAGGCCCAACACAACAGATGTACAAATTACTCACCTCCTTTTGGGTAATCGTGGACTTTTGTCATCTTTTCGTCTTCTTCCTCTCCTATAATTAAAGAACAGAGTAACTGATTGAAACATATATTCCAGATTGAAGCTTATAATGTAAAGGATAGCTGAGGACATACACTCAAAACCAAAGAGCAGGTGGCAGACACAAAGAATAACCCAGGATACATAAACTCAAAGACATATCTGACAAACCAAAGATTTCACCACTCCGAAGTAATTTCACTTCAAATAAGTCTGCACCACATATTAAATACATATCTTTCATAAACTACACATTACTATGGAAGAGCTGGATAAACTCCAAGGTTCTAGGAGTTCCCATCATGGCTCAGCAGCAGTAGGTTAAGGATCTGGCGTTGCTGTGAGCTGTGGTGTAGGTCCCAGATGCAGCCTGGATCCTGCGTTGCTGTGGCTGTGGCGTAGGCTGGTAGCTACAGCTCAGATTAGACTACTAGCCTGGGGAACTTCCGTATGCCACAGGTGTGGCCCTTTAAAAAAAAAAAAAAAAAAAAAAAAAAAAAAACCCTCAAGGTTCCTACTTGAAGAACCGTTTCAGTGAAAAGTCTACCATTTAAATGTAATCAATTTTTAAAAAATGGAATGAAAGAATCAATTATCTAGAAATCCTAAGACTATAAACTATACTCTCCGTTACAACAGAGACAAAAGCTTATACACTTAAAAAATCTATTTCGGCAATAGGAAATAACTGCTAGACAGAAAGTTTTTACCTGATCAAGGTTATTATACCATTTGCTTTATTTGCTCTTCTTTTGAGGATCCGTATTTTGCCATACTTTTTCCTCCTACCTCCATCCCCTCTATTCCTTCTGCATCCTTACAGCTACTGTCCTACCCGCTCAATTGAATGACTTTAAGTAATGCTTTGAATTAAATTTCTCGAGCTTTCTTTTGGGTGTGGGGGCGGGGGGAGGCACACCTGAAGCAAGCGGAAGTTTTAGGGCCAGGGATCGAACCCCTGCCACAGCAGTGACTGTAGCTGCTGCAGTGACAATGGATCCTTAATCCGATGAGTTCCCCCTCAACAGGGGAACTTCAAAACTTCCGAAGTTTCTGAGAAGAGTCTCTCCAATGAGATTGTCAGCCAATAGAGACAATAATATGTATCTGTCAACATCTTTCCTCTCACTCCAACCCTTTTTCCCACTAGTGGTTTAAAAATCTGTAATTGCCTACTCACTTCCTAGGAGGTTCCTCATCTTCCCTAATTTCATTCTCTTCTTCTTTGACCTCTACCTCGACTTCCACTTTTATTTCTTTCTTCTCTTTTTCTTCTTTCACCTTCCCTGATTTTCTCCGTGGCTTTGGAGTTTCCCTGAAAATACAAATATATTTCAACACGGTTATCTAGCAAAGAATCTTTTCAAGGACAATTGTGAAAACAGAGTGAAGCCTGGAGTTATCATTGATTTATTGCAAAAACATGATCCTCAGCCTATGAAATGTGGTTTCCAGCCAACCATTCTTCATATGCACAGTAATCATATTTTCTATATGTATGTATATATTTATATATATGTTAAAGACTATGAGATGACCTCCCCCAAGCTAACAATGCCTTCAAATCAAATCTCACTATAGTTGTAAAGAAAAATTTAGGAGTTCCCGTCGTGGCGCAGTGGTTAACAAATCCGACTAGGAACCATGAGGTTGCGGGTTCGATCCCTGGCCTTGCTCAGTGGGTTAAGGATCCGGTGTTGCTGTGAGCTGTGGTGTAGGTTGCAGACGCGGCTCAGATCCCGCGTTGCTGTGGCTCTGGCGTAGGCCGGTGGCTACAGCTCCAATTGGACCCCTAGCCTGGGAACCTCCATATGCCGCGAGAGCGGCCCAAGAAATGGCAAAAAGACAAAAAAAAAAGAAAAACCAAAAAAAAAACTTAGTATTCAGGGAATTCATGATGACATCTTAAGATAAAAACATCATAATAATTTGTATATGATCAAAACAAAGTTCTATGAATGGAAGAGAGGGCTGCATGAGGGAGTAATAAGATTTAGGTTTTTAAAACAAGTGCGTAATTAATTACTCATTTAAAATTAAATCCATATCTATTAGTTTGGCAACAAGATGAAATAAAAGCATGCGACAATGCTTTCCTAACTTGTATTTCACCAATGAATCTTAGACTTGCCTTTCTAAGTGGGGTTTGTAGGTCTCATCTCTTGGATCATCTTTGAAAGGTATTTCTTCTTCACTGATCAGCATCTCTTCTTCCTCCTCTTCTTCCTCATCACTGCTAAAAAGAAGAAAATAGAAATTAGAAAGTCAAGTTATAAGAATTACGTCTGACTGGATTTTACTTGGTAATTTGTTTAGAGATAGCCAAAGATTCACAATAAGTTATCCAGGATTTCAGTCTTATGGTCTAGTTGTACTGCCATCTAGCTGTCTCATCCTGAAGAATAATAACTGGAACTAAAACTACATATATCCTAGATATGCTATCACTGCATTAAAAAAAAGGCAAGGCAGGAGTTCCTGTTGTGGCGCAGTGGTTAACGAATCTGACTAGGAACAATGAGGTTGCAGGTTTGATCCCTGGCCTTGCTCAGTGAGTTAACGATCTGGCATAGCCATGAGCTGTGCTATAGGTTGCAGATGCGGCTTGGATCCCACGTTGCTGTGGCTCTGGCGTAGGCTGGTGGCTACAGCTCTGATTCAACCCCTAGCCTGGGAACCTCCATATGCCGCAGAAGCGGCCCTAGAAAAGGCAAAAAGACAAAAAAAAAAAAAAAAAAAAAAAAAAGGGCAAGCCAATGATGGCTCAGTAAAATTAAAGAGTTAAAAAACATGCGACTCAATTATGTCAAGTAGAAAACAACTCCAGAGTCATCTGATGTGATTATGTTCTACATCCCCAAAGGTTTAAATATGAAACATGGAAAAGTTTCTTACCTAATGCCACCTGGAGACTGATGTTCTTCTGCAACATCTAGAAAAACAAAGTCCAAAGAAAACTTTAATCTATGTAGGTATAGTTATTTTCTCTTTCTAGCCAAGAGACTCAAACCAAATTACTGCCTGGAGTAATTATACAAAAGGAGAATTAGCTACAAAATGTCAAGTAGGAACCCTTGCTACACCACACCACACCTCCCCTGAAAGTTAAGCTGAAAATGTTCATCATTACATTTAAAATAAACACACAACTGGTTATTAAATAACCATACTCTATTTGCACTGTACCATAATCAAGCTGATCTGTGTTTGGTTCTGACTTGCAGATGAGCTGCAATGAGCCAGTCTTGGACCTAGAGCTTCGGGTGTTCTCTGTGTCACGATGCCGAGAGACAGATGTCCTGCTACTACTGCGCCAGCCCCGACTAGGCCGAGTTGCAGCAATGGAAGCTTCCTGAGGGAGGGCAGAATCGTCTTCCTCTTTTTCTTCCTTGGGATCTAGATGAAAACATACACCGTTCTTTAAAGTTTATGGTTAGCCAATAACTATCTCCGTGTATCTGCAATATAGTCAATGAAAAGACGATAAATTAAAAAAAAAGCCTCAAAATTTTACTGATATAACAGAAACAATGAGAGGAAAATTTGATAAAACTTATCCTTCCTACCATCGCTCTAAAGAAAAAACTGTCACGTTGCAAAATAGTAATTTCACATGGATTTATCTACTAAAAGATGAAATGCTAAGAGAAATATACCTAAGATGTAACCTTTTGTTCTCTCTCTCTGTATATATATACATGTGGTTATTTTTGGCTGCAGCTGTGGCATGCAGAAATTCTCAGGCCACCCACTGCTACTTCCAGAGCAGTAACACCACCATATCCTCAACTTGCGAAACTACCAGGGAACTCCTATTTTAACCTTTAAATCTAAGATAGAAGAAACTAAATTGTGTGAGTGGTCCCAAAAAGATGATCAGATCTGCAGAGGCATGAAAAAGACTCATAGGTCCAGATGATTTAATGATCAAACAACGCAGCAAGTACTAAAGAGGAATCCCGTAATTGCAATGTCTTCTCTTGATTCTACTCAATAATTTTATTCAGTATATTAAAAGTGGGCCTATTCTGACTATGGAAGAGTCTTTTAATAATCTCAGAATGGAAAAGTCCTTCCTAAGAATAGCAGAATTTCAGGCCTTAAGACCAATACATAAAGTTTTCTGCATGGCAAATTCCACTATAAGCAAAGTCTAACAGCCCAATAGAAAAGCGGCAACTCAATGAAAACATACGTTTTTCAAAAACATATTAACAGGAGTTCCTGCTGTGGCGAGTTAAGAACCCGACCAGTATCCATGAGGATGCAGGTTCAATCCCTGGCCTTGCTCAGTGGGTTGAGGTGTAGCTCTGATTCAACCCCTAGCCTGGGAACTTCCATATGCTGCAGGTGCGGTGCTAAAAAGCAAGAAACAAAACAAAACAAGAGACAAAGAAGGACACTGTATAGTGATAAATTGGTCAATCAATCAAGAAGATATAAGAATTATAAACCTATACATACCCAATATATGAGACAAAAATGACAGAACTGAAGGAATAGGTATTACTAAAATCAGTTGTGAACCTTATTTTCAGTAATGAATAAAATGATCACTCTGAAATTCAGTCAGGAAATAGAGGACCTAAGCAATACTATAAAAAAATTAAACCTAACAGATAAATAAAGAACAATTCAAAAAAAACAAAAAAAAAAAACAAAAAACAACTGAATACACAATCTTCTAAAGTACACAGAGAAGATTCTCCAGAGTAGACTATGTCAGGCCACTCGAGAAACTTTAAAAAGATTGAGATCATACAAACATTCTCTGGTCACAATGGAATGAAACTAGAAGTGGGTATCAGGAAGAAAACTAGACTAGAAAACTCACAAAAACATGTTAAGTTAAACAACATACTCTTAAACAACCAGGGGAAATTTTTTTTTTTTTTTTTTTCTTTTTAGGGCAGCACCCGTGGAAGTTCCTGGCCTAGGAGTTGAATTGGAGCTTCAGCTGCCGGCCTGTATCACAGCCACAGCAACATTGGATACTTAACCATTGAGCAGATGCCAGGGATTGAACCCATATCCTCACGGACACTATGCTGAGTTCTTTTTTTTGTCTTTTTGCCTCTTCTTGAGCTGCTCCCTCGGCATATGGAGGTTCCCAGGCTAGGGATCCAATTGGAACTATAGCCACCGGCCTACGCCAGAGCCACAGCAACATCGGATACGAGCTTCGTCTGCGACCTACACCACAGCTCACGGCAACGCCAGATCCTTAGCCCACTGACCAAAGGCAGGGACCGAACCTGCAACCTCATGGTTCCTAGTTGGATTTGTTAACCACTGCGCCACGACAGGAACTCCCTATGCTGAGTTCTTAATCCACTTAGTCAAAATGGGTACTCCAACCAGAGAATTATTAAAGAAAAAAAAATCACAAGAGAAATTAAAAATACTTAAAGATAAATGAAAATTAAACCATATTTATCATAAAATACAGACTTGTAGCAAAAGCAGTGTTCGGGGAAAATTTACAGATGTAAATAGCTATATTAAAATAGAAAAAAAGGTTTGGAGTTCCAGTTGTGGCTCAGTGGAAATGAATCTGACTAGTATCCATGAGGACACAGGCTTGATCCCTGATCAGTGGGTTAAGGATCAGGTGTTGCTTTCAGCTGTGGTGTAGGTTGCAGATGTGGCTTGGATCTAACTTTGCTGTGGCTGTGGCTTATTAGGCCAGCAGCTACAGCTCCGATTTGATCCCTAGCCTGGGAATCTCCACATGCTGCAGGTGCAGCCCAAAAAGGACAAAAGAAAAAAGAAAAGAAAGGTCTAATCAATAACGTAACTTTAAACTTAAAGAAAAAGGAGGAGCAAACCAAACTCAAAGCTAGCAGAACAAAGGAAATAAAAAATAGAGCAGAGATAAACAAGAAAAACAGAAGAATCAGTAGAGGAAAATCAATGAAACCAAGTTAGTTCTTTGAAAAGAAGCTCAAATTATCCCAAAACCTGAACACACATAGAACAACTGAAGACAGTGAATTAGTAATCAAAAACTTCTCAATGAAAAAAGGCCCTCCAGGAAGAGGGACCACTTCTCAACTCATTCTATAAGGCAAGCATTATTGTGATACCAAAGCCAGATAAAGACATCACAAGAAACCATGGACCAATATTCCTGCAAACCAAATCCAGTAGCATATTAAGACTAAATAGAACATTAAAACTGTGACCAAGGAGTTCCCGTCGAGGCTCAGTGGTTAACAAACCTGACTAATATCCATGAGAATGCAGGTTCAATCCCTGGCCTTGCTCAGTGGATTAAGGATCAGGCGTTGCCTTGAGGTGGCTACAGCTCCAATTTGACCCCTGGCCTGGGAACTTCATATGCTGCGGGTATGGCCCTAAAATGACCAAAAAAAAAAAAAAAATCTATGACCAAGTAGAATGCATCCCAGGATTATGAGGGTGGTTTAACAGACAAAAATCAATTGGTATAGTAATAGAATGAAGGGGAAAAAACTCTTCAAGATCATCTCAATTGATAAGAACACACAATAAACTAGGAATAGAATGGAACTTCCTCAACCTGACAAAGAGCATTTATCAAAACCCCAGAGCTAACACACTCAAAGTAGCAAAAGAAAGAAAAAATTATCTCCTTAAGATCAGAGACAAGATAAGGATTCCTTTCCTACACTTCTATTTAACTTTGTACTGGAAGTTCTAGGCAGAGCAACTGACAAAAGAAAAAAAAAGCACACAAATAGGAACAGAGGAAGTAAAACTAACTTTATTTGCAAATGAAATAACCTTATTGCTAAAGAATCTGAAAAAAAAAAAACTATTAAAAAACACACAGATTTAGCCAAGTTGCCGGATACAAGATCAACACACAAAATTGAGTTGTTTTAACTATATGAGCAATGACCAATCCAAAAAGGAATTAAAAAAATGATTCCATTCACAACTAAATTAAAAGGAATATATAAGTACTACTACACTGGCAATACTCCCCAAATATATCTACAGATTGAATATAATCCCTATCAAAATCTCAGCTTCTGTTTTTATAGAAATCGACAATGTGATCCTAAAATTTATATGAAAATGCAAAGGCCCTAGATCAGCCAAAACAATCTTAAAAGTAAATTGGAGGACTCTGTCTAATCTCAAAACTTACTACAAAGCTACAGTAATCAAACAGTACTATAGCGTAGGACTGGCATAAGGATGGACAACAGACCAATGGAACTGTACTGAGAGTCCACATATAAACCCATTCATTATGGTCAAATAATTTTCAACAAGGTTGCAAAGATTATAATTTGGAAAGAACAGACTCTTCAACAAGTGGTGCTGGAACAACTGGATATTCACATGCAAAGAATGAAGCTGGACCCTTCCCTTATACTATATACAAAAGTTAACTAAAAATGCATCAAAGACCTAAATGCAAGAGCTAACATTAAATAACTCTTACAAGTGAAGAAAATCTACAAAATGGGATATTTGCAGGTTATATATCTAATAAATTAGAGTCCAATATCCAGAATGTAAAACAAACAAACAAAAAAACCCTCTCTCTCAATTTAACAACAAAAGACGAACCACCAAACTGAAAAATGGGCAAAAAACAGTATTTCCCTAACAAAAATATATGCATGGCCAAAAATCACACAAAAAGATGCTCAAAATAAGTCATGAGCATAATGCAAATAAGACCACAATGAGATTACCACTTCATACGTGCTAGAATAGCTGTAACAGCAATTCTTAAAATGAGAAATAACAAGTGTTAGGATGTGGAGAAATTCGAACTCTGGTACACTGCTGGTGGGAAGGTAGAATGGTGCAGCTACTGTGGAAAATACAGTTGGCTGCTCCTCAAAAACATAAATATAGAATTACCTACCATACAACCCAGCAATTCCACTCCAGGGGAATATACCTCCAGTGCTAAAAACTGGTATCCAAACAAATACTTGTATATGGATATTCATAGCAGTACAATCCACAAATGTGGAAACTGCAATATCTCTCAAATATTGAGTGGATAAATAAAATGCAGTATATCCATACAATGGAGTACTACTCATAAGAGGAATGAATTAGCAATATGTACATGCTGCAACATAGATGGAACCTTGAAAATACGCTACAATAGAAAACAGACATAAAAATCACATACTGTATAATTCCATTTACATGAAACATTCAGAATACGGGTAAATTCATATTAATGTTGTTTTAAGGTAATTAAGGTAAAGCAAATTCATGTTTGTTAGAGGCTAGAAAGATGGGGAATGAGAAATAACTACCTTTAATGGGTAAGGAGTCTTCCTGGGTGGGGATAGAGGTAATAGTTGCACAACATTTTAAGTGTACTAAATGTCAATGAATTGTATGCTTTAAAATGGTTAAATTAGGAGTTCTCTTGCGGTGCGGTGGCTTAAGTATCCAGTGAGGTCACTGCAGTGGCTCAAGTTTGATCCCTGGCCTGGGAACTTCCAAATGGCACAGGTGCGGCCAATAAGTAAATAAATACACAAAATCATTATTTTTGTTACATGAATTTCACCTTAAAAAAAAAATGCAAAGGAAAGAAGAAAAAAAAAAAAAAAGCACTGTCAGGTTCCCAGAGTAGAAACTGACAACAAACAGAAGGATAACCCACACATTAGAGTAATCATGACCAGACAGAAAGAAACAAGTCTTGTCTGCGTGGCAAAGACAATTTCTTGTTGTTTCTCAAAACAGCTGACTTTGAGGAAGCTCCCTGACATATAAGTAATAAGAAAGAAAAGAGCCACAAGAGCCTGGGTGAAGAAAGACAACAGGCAAGCCACTGCAGGCACAAGTGAATACAACTGCATTCTGGAAAGAGGAAAAATGGACAAACGAAGAGCGGCTGATGCTATGAATTGAGACAAAAAGACAGCGGTACTACTGGCAGGAATGTTTCTCCCAGTTCCTCCGGGTACCAAAAGATGAAACATAACTCAGTCCCAGAGCAACACAATCCTTTCAAAACAACTCATCAAACTCCAAAAGGTGATAGCCATTTCATCCTGATAAAATATGATCTGCCCTCAGACTGCCTCATTTTTCTAATGGAGACTTAGAGATAGTATACGACTTATTCAAGATTATAAAACTAACATTAATTTTGAGCGAACAGCAAGTGGCTGGTTGACAGTCTAGGAAGAAAACTAGAGTAAGGTTTTCTCATCTCTGTTTATTTAAATATTTACATTTCTTCTGGGAAACTAACAAACCTTAAATACTTGTTCAGTGGTTAACATTTTTTTCCTTTTTCTAAAATTAGTCCTCATAATCCTGCCAAGTAATTATTATCTTGATAGACGTGAAAAGCGGGTAACTGAGTTTCCCCAAGCTCACGTATCAAATCATGGAGCTGCGATTTGAACCCAGGTATATCTAAGTCCAAAGTCTATATTCTTTCTGCTCTACCACACCTAATCACATAAAAGAGGAACGGGAAAGTGCCAATCCAAGAGCCTGATTCACATTTGGTTCGCTTCCACCCAGTCTTAGGTTCAAGTGCCTAGAGAGAAACTCCTTCATGTAAGATACTGACCTAAAAGACCCCAAGTAGGATTATTTCAAGAAAATGAATTTTTAATCTAAAACTGCATATTTAGAACATTCCCAGTATCATCATTCACAGTGGCTAAAAAGTGGATCAACTGATGGATAGATCAAATGGAGTATTTAAACACAAAGGAATACTATGTAACAAAATAGAATTATTTATACATACTACAACATGGATTAACCTCAAAGACTTTTTGCCAAGTGAAAAAAGCCACTAACCCCCCCACACATACATATTTTATGTACAAGTCCATATATAAAATGTCAGAAAAGAGAATTCCCATTGTGGCTCAGTGGGTTAAGAACCCAATTATTATCCATGAGGATGTGTTTTTGATCCCTGGCCTTGCTCAGTGGATTCAAGGACATGGCATTGCATATCCTGCACTGCAGCCTGTGGATGCAGCTCAGACCTGGCACGGCTGTGGCTGTGGTGTAGTGGCCCAGGAACCTCCAGATGCTGCGAGTTTGGCCCTAAAAAGACCAAAAAAAGAAAGGGGGGGGGGGCAAAGCTATATAGACAGAACTACACACATAAAAATGGGTGAATTTTAAGGTATGTAAATTATGCCTCAATAAAACTGTATTAATATACATTGTAGCACTAGTCATAAAGCCTAATAACGAAAAACTACCCAAATGCCCATCAATAGTAAAATGGGTAAATTGTGATTTAGTCCCGTAATGGAACACTATACAGCAATAAAAAATAATCTGTAACAAATACAACATAGAGGAAATGTCACATAATGGTGAGCAAAAGAAGCTCTACACAAGAGTACATAAAATGCATTATTCCACTTTATAAAATTCAAAAACTGGCAAAACTAATTTGTGCTGTTCAAAGTCACAATGGTGGTTACATTTAACCTAATTTAACCTAATCTAAGGTGGTTACACCAAACCTAAGGTGACTGACCATGTTCTGATTCTTGAACTGGGTGATGGTTACATGGCTGAACTCTATACAATTACATGATAAGTGTACTTTTGTATACGTATGGTATTATCTTAAATTTATTTTTTGAAAATCACCTGTAATCCCAGGGGAAAAAACTGAGAAATATCAAATGTCCTTCAATCAAGTAATGGTTAAATAAACACAGAACACATTTGCGTAGCAGTCATGGTTGGATTCCCAGCAAGTGTCTATTCATCTCTTCCTCTTTCCTTAAAGAATGAATCCCACTATTAGAAACATGGCAGATTCCTGAGTGTAAACTAATGGTTTTGTAAGTGTAGTCTGTAAATTCCTATAGATCCCCAATACCCTTTCAAGAAGTCTTCAAGGTCAAATTCCTCACAAAAGACCTGTTGGGATTTTAATTTGGATTATAATGCATTTACAGATCAATATGGAGAGAAATAACACCTTGAACAATACTGAATCTTTAAAATGATGAACAAAGCACATCATTCTCTTTATTTAGGTTGCTGCAGCTGCCAACCTATGCCACAGCCACACCAATTCTAAGCCACATCTATGACCTACACGGCAGCTTGCGGCAACACAGGATCCTTGACCCACTGAGCGAGTCCAGGAATAGAACCTGCATCCTCATGGAGACAGTGTTGGGTTAACCTGCTGAACCACTACAAGATTCCAGTAGTTCATATTTGTGATACTATTTTAAAATAAACTGTTATTTTTTAATTTCACAATTTCAATTTTTGTTGCTAATATAGATAAATACAATTGATCTTTGTTAATTTTGTATCCTGTAGGGTAACTTCAAGAGGCCTTGTAGCTTTTGCCTTCAGCCTTTTGGGCCACTGTTTGAGACTACCATGAAGTGAAACTGTCTAAACTGAAAGGCCACTGAGGAGAGAGGATGGCCCAACTAAGAAATAATAAATTGTATTTTAAACCACTAAGTTTCTGAATGGTTATATAACAGAAGGTAACTGACACAAGAGTTTAGAGCCACAGTAAAGAAAAACAGGGCTTAGAAATTCTCAAAGACATAAAGTTTCAAACAGAATCAGTCAATAAGAAGGTAGGATACAGGCTGGGAGTTTAGGACCAAAAAAGTAAGCCACATTTAAAGAAGGAGGTAAGCAAAAGAACCACAGCTGCCTCTAAGGGAATTAACTGCACTGAAGCTAAAGGAGTATTTGCCTAGATGTAGTCAGATCAACCTGGCTAGTTTTAACTGTGAGGAGTTTAATCCTTCTTGGATTTAAAAGGTGAGGGGGCATTAAAGCAGAGCTAATTCCATGTCCACTCATGACCTCGGTGTGAGGATAATGATATGCCTGCAGGTAAAGACGAGCTCTCAGGGGTTTCAGATTCTTATCAGTTTGCCCACTCAGGATCTTAGGCTTCTTCTGCTTCAGTTTCCTTCTACCAGAGCATTCTGTTGCACTCTCAATTGGTTCTGAAAGGGAAGGGAATCTCAATATAAAATAATTACTATATATAACAGAAAAAAACATAACTATTGAGATGGTGCTTATATCATAGCTGGATGATCAAGTTAGATCATAATCACCAAATTGTTACAAAGATTTTTTTTTTATATGTAGGCACAGATTCATTTACCTGACTGATAACACATCCCATAACTGAAACGAACTGGTAATCATGGGTTTCTAAGCCTGTATCACAACCCCCATTTATTATAAATGAAGTATGTCCACACTTCAAGGAAACTGGAGCAGAAACAACCATAGGATGTCTCTATGTCAGAACTAGAAGCAAGGTTTACAGAATACGGGGCACTCCCAACAAGGAACAAAGATGTTGAGCAGATCATTCTCATACTGAGAGAAATAATGATCCCTGTTACTTTAAGATAAAGGGGTAGGAAGGAAACAGGAGAGATAAAATGCCTACCTAATGCACTGTCAGCCACTTGAGAGATGAGCATTATTATAACAGTCAGAACTTGAGTTTCTGAAACTTGATCATACTACTCTGTGTACTTCTATAATTAGCTCTACTTTGTTTTCCATAAATAATTAGTAAAGTCCATTCTGAAATATTAGCCATTCTCACCAATATTAAAAGCCAAGGAAAGCAGGTCCTTTAAAAAAAAAAAAAAAAAAAACAAAACTTATATTTAAGCCAACTTTAGAAGAGGAGCATTTAATTTGTGAAGAAGCACTTTTTAGCTAATACTGATAGCATATCTGAGGGTTAAAATAGGAATTATATATGCCTTTTTTTTTTAAGGCTGCACCCAGGACATATGGCAGTTCCCAGGTTAGGGGTCGAATTAGAGCCACAGCAACATCAGATCTGAGCCATGTCTGCGACCTACTCCACAGTTCATGTCGACACTGGATCCTTAACCCACTGAGTGAGGCCAGGGATCGAACCCTCAACCTCATGATTCCTAGTCAGGTTCGTTTTCGGTGTGCCATGAAGGAATTCCTATATGCCTTTTTTTATGTAGACATTTCTCTTCCAGAGCCTTCTCTTCAAAACTCATAGAATTTTATTGTAACCAGGAAACCAGGTTACCAGCAGAGAATCAAAATCTTTCAAGACAATGCCCTGTACATTATTAAAAAGTTAGGATTTTTTTTTTCTCGGAGTTCCCATCATGACTCAGTGGTTAACAAATCTGACTAGGAACCATGAGGTTGTGGGTTCAATCCCTGGCCTTGCTCAGAGGCTTAAGGATCCAGTGTTGCCGTGAGCTGTAGTGCAGGTTAGATGAGGCTAGGATCCCAAGCTGCTGTGGCTCTGGCGTGGGCCGCTGTGGCCCTGGCACAGGCCGGCGGCTAAAGCTCCGATTAGACACCTAGCCTGGGAACCTCCATATGTCTCGGGAGCAACCCAGGAAATGGTAAAAAGACAAAAAAAAAAAAAAAGATTTTTTTTTTTTTCTCATTGGAGTGGGAAGAAAAGGTGAGAAATCCTGTTCTATATATATAAGGATGACACAAATATTGTTTAACAGTGGAAATAAGAGGATAAGAAATAATCAAAGGTATTCTAACACAGGAAAATAGAAACAATGATGAAACTAAAACTATGAAAATTGTTAACTAGATAAGGCAAATAGTCTAAGCTCTGAACAATCTAAGTAAATTCCCAGATCTGTTATGAACTCATTTGGTGATTCTGACCAGGCAATCTTTTCCAAATACCATTATTCCATAACAGGAAGCACAACTGAAAAGAGTAAAAATGATTTTGAACAAAAGGTGAGATCCAAAGTTTAATACAACCAAATTTCAAGTACTCAGTATTCCAAACTGTATCCCATAGCTCTAATTTTGATAAATTCGATAAGGAAAAAAAAGGGTGTGTGTATCTCATAGGTAATCGCTGCATATATTGGTATTTACACTGTATAGTACCCCAAATCAAAGTTTTGAAAAGTCCTGCAGTAAATAATTAACTTTAATGACTCAAGCACTGCCCATATTTATTTGACTCTATAACACTTATTATTATTCTATGAAACATTTTAGTAAAGATTAAGATATAGTCTTTTTTAATGATTTATCTTGGGCAGTTTTGTCAGAGGTTTGAAAGTGAAAGAAGTCAAAATTAGTGGACAAAGTAACACTGGCATTATTATTATATATATATACATTTTTTTTTTTTTTGGTCTTTTTGTCATTTCTAGGGCCGCTCCCGCAGCATATGGAGGTTCCCAGGCTAGGGGTCTAATCGGAGCTGTAGCCACTGGCCTACACCAGAGCCACAGCAACGCGGGATCCGAGCCCCGTCTGCGACTTACACCACAGCTCACAGCAACGCCGGATCCTTAACCCACTGAGCAGGGGCAGGGACCGAACCCGCAACCTCATGGTTCCTAGTCGGATTCGTTAACCACTGCGCCACGACGGGAACTCCTCTATTACTCTTGAAAGCTCCACAATGATGATGATAATCCTCCGGCAATGGTAAAACCAAGCTTTCATATTTAAGCTTTTCCCCTTTTTGCTTCTTTGTGGAATGTTCTTCCTCAAGTTATCCATCTGCACACTTAGGTCTGAGCTCTGGTATCACCTTCTCAAAGGAGTTCCCTTGCCATCTTATCTAAACTTATTCCCCACTCCCAACTTCATCAATTTAATACACTGTTGAAATTTCTTCCCTGTACTTACTGGATTACTAGGACAACACAGTACCTAGGATGGTGCTGGGCACAGAGTGAATGCTCAATAATCACTTGTTGAATGAGTTATTAAACACATTTTGTTAAGCAACTTTTCATTTGTTGTACATATATCCATCAGGGTTAAATAAATGTAGAAGGAACAGGACTTAATGCGTCTTTAGTATTATTTCAGCTTGAAAAATGAACACGGCACTTTGCAATTTAGTAATAAAAATAAAATGACGACAACAACAAGTTGCTTTTTTGGGGGTGTGCCCCATCACCTATTCAAATATGTCCAAAGTTCCTATCTTTAAGTGAAGAACAGATAATTTCATTCAATGTTAATAAAACAAAGAGATAGCTATACCTTTAGAAAATTCATTTTTGGGGGGGGCTACACTTGCAGCATATGCAAGTTCCCAGGCTAGGAGGAGCTGAATTGGAGCCACAGCTGCTGGGCTATGCCACAGCCAGAGGAACAGGGATCCAAGCCCTGTCTGTCACCTACACCACAGCTCAAAGTAATGCCGGATCCTTAACCCACTGAGCAAACCCAGGGATCAAACCCACATCATCATGGATACTAGTCAGGTTTGTCACTTTTGGGCCACAAATGGGAACTCCAGAAAATTCATTTCTTTATTCACTGATACAGTTATATAAAAGATATACTTATATACCTCTATATACTATTCATAGAGTTGAACAGCTACTGTAACAGGTAAACTAATGCAGAGACCAAGATGGGAGTTTGAGAGTATCTGTTCCTTGTAGATTTCACAAACTTAACAGTGAACCTTTACTGAATCCTTACTGGATTGGTGTACTAAATTATCTGCAATAAAAGGCAGAACTTGACTTCAAACCCAAAGCTCTAACTCTAGATCCAGAGTATTTAACTAGTGGATTAAAGTGGGACTGACTTGAGACTGAATTACCCATAATGCAGTTTTCTTTTCCTTTCTTTCTTTTTTTAAACTTTACGGCTACACCCTTGGCACATGGAAGTTCCAAGCCACAGCTGCAGCAACACCAGATCCCTTAATCTGCTGTGCCAGGCTGGGGATCAAACCCACAACTCCACAGTGACCTAAGCCACTGCAGTCAAATTCTTAACCTACTGTGCCATGGCAGGAACGCCCTTTCTTTTTTGAAATTGAAGTGCAGTTGATTTACAACGTCATGTTAGTTCCAGGTGTGCAGCAAAGTGATTCAGTTATTTATATACACGCAGATACACACACATATATATAACACACATAAATATTTTCTTTTTCAGCTTCTTTTGCATTATAGGTTATCATAAGATACTGAAAATAGTTCCCTATGCTACACAGTAGGGCCTTGTTGTTTATTTTATTTTTTTTGGCTACTCCCATAGCATGCAGAAGTTTCCAGAGATTGAAACTAAGCGAAAACAATGACAATACCGAGTCCTTAACCACTAGACCACCAGGGAACTCCTTATCTATATTATACGCAGTAGTTTGTATCAGCTAATCCCAAACTCCTGATTTATCCCCCCCACTCCCTTTCTTTCCCCTTTGATATCCATAAATTTGTTTTCTGTCTGTCTCTTTCTGTTTTCTAAGTTCATTTTTATCTTTTTTTTGGTTCCACATAGGAGTAATAGCATATAATATTTGTCTTTCCCTGACTTACTTCACTTAGTATGAGGATCTCTAGGTCCATCAATGTTGCTGCAAATGGTGTTACTTCATTCTTTTTAATGCCTAAGTAACACACACACATACATATACACACCACATCTTCTCTTCCAGCCATCAGTTGATGGATACTTAAGTTGCTTCCATGTCTAAACTCTGGGCACATGTTATCTGAGTTAAGTGTTTTGTTTTTTCCCTTTTTAGGGCCACACCCTTGGCATATGGAAGTTCCCAGGCTAGGAGTCGAATTGAAGCTGTAGCCACTGGCCTACAACACAGCTACAGCAACACCAGATCTGTGCCACATCTGCGACCTGCACCACAGCTCACAGCAATGCCAGATCCTTAACCTATTGAGCGCTGTCAGGAATCAAACCTGCGTCCTCATGGATACTAGTCAGATTTGCTTCCGCTGAGGCACAATGGTAACTCTAGTTTTTGACTTTTCCTGATGTATGCCCAGGGGTGGGATTTCTGGGTCATAAAGTAACAGTATTTTCAGGTTTTAAGGAACCCCCATGCTGTCCTCCATGGTGTCTGCACAATTTACATTCCCATCAGTGTAGGAAGGCTCCCTGTCTCTATACCCTCTATAGCATTTATTATTTGTAGACTTTATACCTCACTGTAGTTTTGCATTTTCCTAATAATCAGTGATGTTGAGCATCTTTTCATGTGCCTGCTGTCCATCTGTATGCCTTCTTTGGAAAAATGTCTATTTAGATCTTCTGCCCTTTTTGACACGGTTTTTTTTTTCTGATATTGAACTGTTTATATATTTTCCAAATTAAGCCTTTGTCAGCTTTGTCATTTGCAAATATTTTCTCCCCTCTAGTAGGCTGTCTGATTTATTTCTGGTTCCCTTTGGTGTGCAAAAGTTTATTAAGTTTGATTAGGTTCCATGTGCTTATTTTTGCATTGATTTATTTTGCCTTGGGACACTGTCTGAAGAAAATATCACTAGAATTTATGTGAGAATGTTTTGGCCTATTTTTCTTCTAGGAGTTTTATGGTGTCTTATGTTTAAGTCTTTCAGCCATTTTGAGTTTATTTTTGTGCAGGGTGTATGGAGTGTTCTAATTTCACTGATTTACAGGCGACCATCCAGCTTTCCCAACAACACTGTCTTCTCTCCACTGTATGTTCTCACCTCATTTTTTGAAGATTAATTAACTATAGATGTGTGAGTTTATTTCTGGGCTCTTTATTCTGTTCCACTGATCTGTATGTCTGTTTTTGTGCCAATACCACTCTGTTCTGATTGCTGTAGCTTTGTAGTATTATCTAAGTCTGGGAGGGTTGTCTCTAGCTTCATTCTTTTTCTTCAGGATTGCTCTGGCAAGTCTGGGTCTTCTGTGGTTACATATACATTTTAGGATTGTTTGTTCTTGTTCTGTGAAGAAGTATCAAGAGTAATCTAAAAGGGATCACATTAAATCTGTAGATTCCTTTGAGTAGTATGGCCATTTTAACAATATTCATTTCCAATCCAAGAACATAAGACAGCTTTCCATTTCTCTGAAATCATCTTCAATTTCCTTTAACAATGTTTTATAGTTTTCAGCATTAGGTCTTTCACCTTCTTGGTCAGGTTTATTCCTAGGTAACATGCCAACTTCTGGTTTAAGAAATCTACCCAAAGAACAATTAATTCATCTCTAACAGGGTTTCAAAATTCCCACCACATTTTGTGAGTATCCCTCAAGGCAAACTAAAATAATTTCTTCAGACAGAATCTTTAGACACAGAAGGTAATTTTATATCTTATTAACGGCAGGTTTGGGTTTTTTTCTCTTAACAGAAACTACTCTGTATTTGATTGCCACCTGTCTCTCCATATCCTCCTCCATATCCTATTTTCCAATATTAACAGAGATGAAACCAAAAACTTGCTAAACAAAATAGTCACGCAAAGCTTTCTACACAAAAACTTGCCTAGTACAAAATACTTCCTGTTATACCTCAGATTCTAAAATTCAGAAAAAAGAAACCTGGTCACTGATATCCAATTATGAAAGGAACTATCAAATTTAAGTTATGGGGTTCTTAAACCACACTGTCATTCTTCTAAATGGCACACAGCCAGGCATTTTGTTTTTGTTTTGCTTTTTAGGGCAGCATTTGCAGCATGTGGAAGTTCCAAGGCTAGGGGTCGAATCAGAACTGCCAGCCTACACCACAGCCACAGCAACTCGTGATCCGAGCCACATCTGCAACATACGCCACACCTCACAGCAACTCATGATCCTTAACCCACTGAGCAGGGCTAGGGATCAAACCCACCTCCTTGTGGACACTAGCTGGATTCGTAACCCACTGAGCCACAATGGGAACTCCATACGTATCCAAGTTTTAAACTTGCCTTATACATATTCTTCTCACATATCCAGATTTTAAACTTGCCTTATACATATTCTTCATATGTATTTTATGAAAAGACAAATTTACATTGTGAATAATCTAAGTTTATATTACATATATACATAATAAATTAACCAACCAATACTTAGTTATTAAGTAGATTCCAGTCAGTATTGGACCAAGCAAGATCAGACACACTAAATGAAATATGCTTAGAAGTATCTTTGTTCTAGTTTTAAGAAAGATTCTGTGCATTTGAACGTAGCATCAAGGAACACAGCCAGTAACTAGGAAAAAAATGTACTAAGCGAGCAACTGGACCAGCATAAAAAGGGCCATTTTATAACCCAATCCGCAAATCCAGAGTAGTCTTTTTAAAAAAGGTGAATATTAGCTAAACTTCATAATCCAGATAAGCAGAACACTACATTTAATGAATATATTTGGCTTGCTATTTGAAACGACCTAATGAGCACATTTAATTATTCACCAGGCTGAAATCTTAGTACTTTTCTTTCCACATCCTGCATTTATGAGTCTCTATAAGCATCAATATTTTGTCTACACATTACTCTGTATCATTCCTTTCTGTTACTTTACTAAAAAACCAGTTTTAAAGTAACATTAAATAATCTGATTTCCCATTACTGGGTTTCTAAATAACACCAAAATGTTCCACTTGCCCAATCTTGCTGTTATTTAAATAGGTTCTACCTATTCCAGTAATTCTTTACTAAACTAAAATCGCTTTTATTTATTTATTTATTTATTGGTCTTTTTACCTTTTCCAGGGCTGCTCCTGCGGCATATGGAGGTTCCCAGGCTAAGAGTCCAGTCGGAGCTGCAGCTGCCAGCCTACGCCACAACCATAGCAATGCGAGATCTGAGCTGCATCTGCAACCCACACCACAGCTCATGGCAACGCTGGATCCTTAACCCACTGAGCAAAGCCAGGGATCGAACTGCAACCTCATGGTTCCTAGTCGGATTCATTAACCACTGTGCCACGACCAGAACTCCAAAAGTCACTTTTAAATGGGAACGATCTGAATGATCACACTGAAGCTTATTCTATTTTCTATCAGATTATAAGACAGTCATAGAATGTACGTAAGAGGTAAGAAAGACCCAGTCTTACCTTTGCTAGTTGATACTTTTTCCGTGCATCTGAAAGAAAAGAGAATCATATATTAAATGAATAATCTTGCACACTTTCTCAAAACACAAGTATTTGTCTTTCAGGTTCATATCCAGAGTGATGCAGAAAACATCTAGATCAGTACTGTCCCTCAGAACTTTTCGCAGTGATAAAAATAGTCAACATCTACACTGGTTCAATATCGTAGTCGCCATGTGGCCACCATGTACTTGAAATAGCTATGTAACTGAGGAAATGAACTATCAGTTTTGATTAATACAAATTTAAGTAGCCACAACTAGCTATCATATTTGACAGTACACAGCTAGAGTATCATTCAAAACAGTCACAGCCAGAGTATCATTCAAAATAGTTGTTTTTAACTGTAAAAAGATATGATACAAAGAAAATATTGCTAATTTTGTTGTATTAAATGGTTATAAAAGAAAAATGTCCTTATTCTACACAAATGCAGTAACTAGGAATGAAATGAAATGTTCGAGATTGCCTTTAAAATACTCTGCCCGCCTCTCCAAAAAAAGAGGTGGGAAAGGCAAAGAGGTAGCGAGCACGGCAAAATTTCAAAAACTGTTAAATCTATGTGAAAAATACCACTTTCATTATACTATTTCCTCCATTTTGTGTATGTCTGACAATTTTCATATTAACAACTTAATGAACTTAAAAGAAAACCCTAAAATTATTCATTGGTTAAATCCAATTCAAAATATTTCTAAAAAGGCAACAGACTGGACCTCAGAAATAAATATAACTTGCATTTTACAAATTAAGAACAGTAAAGTGTCTAATGTGTTATAATCTACTGAATTAAAAAAATGCATTCCCATGTTTTTAATTTGGGAAAATTTCCATCATACTGTTAGGTACAGTTTAATGAATGCCCCCCAGAGCCATTACCCAAATCCAAAGTCAACATGCCTTGGATCTTTCCATAAAAATGCCACAGAACATATCTGAAAACAAAGTTTTCTCTCTCTTTTTTTTTTTTTTTTGAAAGTAAATCTAGTACAAATGAAGACCCTTATGTTACAAAAGAATATTCAAGCACATACAAAAGTTGTAGCATAATACACAGTTTTCTTTAGAAAGATTAGCTATCATTATCTCAACCCATATATTTTTTAAAAGCTTGATATTATATTTTTAAATTATATTACTAATGTCCCAATTAACAACACAATATAACTGCTTATCATCCCAACTCTAATATTACTGCCTCCTCATTCTCACTATCTATGACCTTCACTTATTCTTTACGAAAGTAGCAAGGAGGTTTCATGAAAAGGTTTACTACCATTTTACTTTTAACAAGAAACCAAAAATGGAATTCTATACAGCAAAAAACAGAACACTACTTGCTTCCTCCATTTGTTACCCATCTGAACCTCTACGAATACTCAGTTTTAGCCTATATTCCTACCTTCCTTGTGGTGAGGAAAGAATAGCTTCCCTCAACAGTTAAGTTAGAAGTTGAAAAAAGTATTTAAGTGTTAAATTTTGAAAGGCATCAGATAACCAGAGGATTTAACCATCACATGGTAGAAATAAACCTTTTAAACCTAACCTAGTCTTATTTAAACAATTATATTGTTTCCATATTAGTAGAAAGCATGAATATTTCAACTTATGAATCAGAAAAAAGCTAATGTGTGTGTATATATATTGTATGTATGTATCTGTCTATCTACACGGATTTTTTTTTTTTTAAGTTTCATGAGTATTTAAACCCTACATTTTAAATACAAGAATCTTAACTCTGGAGTTTATTGGCTAAAACACAGCAAACGAAGAGTCTATTTCTTAGTACTGATATATAACCTTTCTTCAAATTTGCTTTATCTTTCCTTACTACTAGTCTTTAAGTTTGTTAGGTAGCTAGTTAGTCTGATTGATTTATTTACTTATTTGCTTGCTTGCCATGCATGGGACATGCAGAAGTTTCCAGGCCAGACAGTGAATCTGAGCCACGGCAGTGGCAACACTGAATCTGCAACCGCTAGGCCACCAGGGAACTCTCCTCCTAAGTTTTAATTTATAATGATTACATATTTAAATTTATGCCTTTCACTTGAGTACCTTCACTGAAAAACTATTTCCTTTCACAAAGATTTTCTATTCTTCATTAATTTCTAAACATTTCAATGCAAGTAGAAGAGATGTTTTAGGAAAGTTTATAAAAACTATAACTATTAATTGTCATTTAACATAAAGCTCATAAATCATAAAATCATAAATTATCAGATTGATGAAGAAGCCATGTTTCAGGAACTGACTTGCCCACGGTCTCTTAGTAAGCAGTAGAAAAAGCTGAGATCTGAAACTGACTAAAGTCCAATGTTTTTTTCTGTTATTTTGCCTTACAATAGGAAAAGAGATTTTAATCAATCCAAATCTCTGTGTTTACTAACTTTTTAAGCTACTGTACACTTTGCTGTCTCTTCAAACAAGAGAAACATATGTAGGTTAAATAGCTAATTACTTGGAATTTATTGCGGGAAATGTTATTTGAAAAATAGAGTTGACTCATGGAAGGGTTCAGTAAATCAATACTCAAAACTTCATGAAATGTCTTGAAGGATTGTTTCTTTTTTTTTTTTGTCTTTCTCTCTTTTTAGGGCCACATCCGCAGCATTAGGAGGTTCCCAGGCTAGGGGTCTAATTGGAGCTGTAGCTGCCGGCCTACGCCAGACCCACAGCAATGCCAGATCCAAGCTGCATCTGCGACCTACACCACAGCTCACAGCAACACTGGACCCTTAACCCACTGAGCGAGGCCAGGGACCAAACCTGCAACCTCGTGGTTCCTAGTCGGATTCATTTCCGCTGTACGACGACGGAAACTCCTAAGTTTCTTAATTAGTTTAAAAATGTATCATTCTGAAAACCTGTAAAACATGTACATGTTTGGCAAACCTCCACTGATCAATGCATCTTCCCTTTTTACTACAAAGTCCTTGAGGATGAAGTCCATGTCTCATTTTCCTTTAAACACTCTGGCTCAGCACAGCACCAGACCCTGTTACTCCTTAATCAAGGTTTACTGAGCTGAAATGCTTTAGGTGTCCTTTGATTCCCAGGACATCCAGTACATTGAAATTGGGTAACAGAAAAATTAAAACAGGAGTTCCTGTAGAGGTTCAGTGGTTAACAAACCCTACTAGTATCCGTGAGGACGTGGGTTCAATCTCTGGCCTTGCTCAGTGGGTAAGGATCTGATGTTGCTGCGAGCTATGGCGCAGGTCAAAGAGGCAGCTCGGATCCTGCGTGGCTGTGGCACAGGCCAGCAGCTACGGCTCTGATTTGACCCGTAGCCTGGGAACCTCCATATGCCACAGGTGCAGCCCTAATGAGAAAAAAATGAAAATTATTATAACAATCCAATCAAATCTGCATACTTTAAAATACTCAAGAGATGGTTCTGAGGCTAAGAGAAGGTAAAACATCACTACTATCTTGTATGATACTGGAGGAAAAAGAGGGTCGTTGAGAATTAAAACTTTTCTTTCCTCTCCACAAGGAATATTGTGGAGAAAAAACTGAAGGGGTTTAATTAAGTGAGCTTCATCCAAGTTCAACTGTTGTAACATTAATATTGTGAGAGTAAAAGAAAACTCATTATTACTTTTTTTTTGGCCAAGAATTAGAGAATATAATAAACCATGACAGCCAGTAAAACTACCTCTCTAGGTATAATTATCTTAAGAGATCATTTATATTATTGAAACTGGTGGATCAGTGGGAGGGAACTGTGGTAAAGGGATATGGATATATTTAACTTTCAAATGGGTAGATAAAAATGGAAGGGAATTTTAAAAACCATACTAAATTATTAACCTTCCTATGCCTCGTAATAGAAAAAAAATTAAAATCCAATTTGGCAGAATTTACATGAAAAACACCACTACACACAAGTTATACCTCTACCAAAGATACCACTGCTCAAAACAATAACTTTTAATAAATATTTACTATGTAGTGGGCTTTGTGTTAAGTGTTTCACATGCTGTACTTAATTCTCACAAACTCATAAGGACTAACTTTATCTCCTATATATATTAAAACTGAGGCACAGAATTTAAGAAACTTGTCCAAGGAATTTACATCCAAATAAGGCTAATGATATATACCTTTTCAAATTTGAGATTAAGAGCAGCTTAAAATTTTTGTGACGATGAAATTCATTTATAGCAATTAGAATCCTAATTGCAGCTGAATGATTTGTAAGTACAGATTGCTGCTGTCTACAGAAATGTAATTTATGCAATCCTCTAAATTATGTTAACTAACATTCAATAATTTGAAAGCATATCTAATACATAATACACACTGAATTTTATTTCTCTTCCTCAGAGTCTTCTAAGACAAGCATGCCAAGGTCACAGACTTCACTATTAATTTTGGAACAGGTATGTTTCAAGTTTTAAATCTACTGGGTCTGTATAAGCCAAATCTTGCCATGCTCTCTGGGAAAGTAGGGTGGTGAGGGGAGGATTTAAAACTGACTTCTGTCCCCATCTTCAACTTCCCCTGCTTTCACTAATTTTTTCACTTTAAAGTCAAAAATGTTTTCAGTAATGAATTCAATGGCTAATATGATTAATTTACAGATTTACAAACACCTGTCCTTCAGTATTTTTAACATAGAAACATTTTAACAACTTAAAATATTTATATTCCTAGTCATGTATTCTTGATTCCTCTATGATCTCTGGGCAATACATGAATTCCTTTCACACAATTCTAATTTTTAAGGACTAAGTTCCTATATTAAAACATACACAAAAACAAAAACATGCTGCTTGTCAAAAACTTAAAACTTATCTAATCTTGTTATACTTGTCAAAAAATTAAAGTTATATGAAAGATTCTATACTTAAAATTGAGAGATTCATGTTTTTACCCTACTCTTAAGTACCAGATTTTGGAAAGAGTGAAAACTGCTGCGAAAATTTAACAGAGTGAAAAAAACTACATAACGATACTAGTACAACTGGCCCTTGGGCTAATTAATGGGAAATGGGGAGGAGACAAAATTTTGAAGGCTAAGCTCTAAGAGCGTGCTGTAGATTTCCTAATGGAGAGGTGATGTAATACTGGAGAGCAGCCCTAAGAGGGAAAGGGATAGGCTGACAAAGGGAGCGCAGATGCCAGGGTGGGGAGAAGCCTGAGGCGGCAGGGAAGAGGTGGGTCACTAGGGAGCACAAGGAGTGTATCCCACAACGGAGATTTCAAGAAAAGAAGTGGCTGGACCGGCAGGCGGGGGGGCGGGGGAAGCCAGAGAGGTCCGATAAGACCGCCAGCTAACAAGGAAGCGGTGTGACATCTGGCAGGCGAGCCGACAGGGGGCAGAGCAAGCAGGATGTCACGTGGAGTGGTCGCTACGGGAGCCGAGAGGGTTGCGTGCGGATAGAGGGGGGTCTTTCCCACCGCCTGAAAGACTGCGTTACTCACAGGAGTCGCGGACTCTTCTTGCCCTGAGCTGGAGACGGGGGCTTCGCGGCCTGGGACTGCTGCCCTGGGGCGTCGGGAGGCCTGGCGCTGGGGCTGCTCCTCCGCCGGCGGGGATACTCGGCCTTCCTCCGGCGGGACACAGCGGCAGCGGCGGCGGCGGCGGCCGCCGCAGCGGCCCGGCCCCGGTCCCGACCTCCCCTCAGCACGCGGCTGGTAGTGGTCCCCGCAGGCGCCGCCACCGCCGCCTCCTCAGGGGGCTGTTGTTGGGGCTCCTCCGGAGCCGCCTTGGCCGCCGCCGCCGCCTCTCCCCCTTCCTGGTCCTGCTGCTCCGGGGGTCTCGGCTCTTCCGTCTCCCCCGGCATCGGGACTCGTCCGTCCCCCACCCCCTAATCCCAGGCGGCGGAGGCGGAGGCGGCGGCGGCCGCGACGCTGCTCCCCCCCGCCCCCCGGAGCGTTCGGCTCACTCACTGCGCTCCTCTTTTTCCCCCCCTCCCCTCCGCCCGTCTCCGAGGGCGCCCCCCCCGCCCCCTGCCACTCAAAGCCCGCTACTGCTGGCGGCGCGCGCGCGCCCGCCACAGGCGCACAGCGGGCCAATCGGAGAGGAGGAACAGCTCCTTCGCCCCGCCCCTCACAGTCTCTCGCGCAGCGGCGTACCGGGTTCCCGCCTCCACCCCTTTCTTCAGCCAATCAGGAAACGGCTCCGAGGGAACGCGCGAGGTTTCCTTCCCCGCGCACCCGTTCTCACCGTTAAACGGCTGCGTCTCGCGACAATCCCAAAGTGACCTTTTTTTTTCCCCACCTCCGAAGCTCAACGCGCGCGAGGGGCAGTGGGAGGGTCAGGTCTCGCGAGGAGATTAGTGGGAAGAAAACGCACCTCTTTCCCCTCCTGGCGCGCACCCTGAACTGGCTGCGCGCGCACCTGCCTCCCTAAGGAGCTGCTAATGCCGCAAGGGCTCTTTCTAGCTTTCTTCCTTAAGCCGCGGAAGTAGCCTCGGCGTTCTTCTTCCTCCACCCTGATCCCACTCTCCTGTCTGTGGCCTTTCTGTCCCCAGCGCCGCTAGGTCTTGCGGAGAGAAAGGGGAAATTTTTTTGAGCTGTCGCTTCTCCTTTAAGAAAAAAAGCCCCGTCGGCTGCCGGATGAAAGTCTCTGAAAAAATGGCGGCGGCAAAACAGAGGCGGGGTCGTGAGGGCAAGTAGGGCCCGCCTCTTAGCGCATGAGCATGGTTAACTTTTCCAAAGGCATCCTGGGAAACGAAGTTCGGCTTCTCCTACGCCTTAGGAAGAAAGCTAGGAAACCAGAGGCGGAGAGGCTTCTGGGAGTTTTTGACTGGTGCATGATGGGAAAGGTAGTTTACTCTTTCCGCAGTTAGAATTTGCTCTTCTGGGGAGGTTGTGTTTCCGGGTTAGGCCGCAAGGAGCCTGCGCAGGTCCGGGCACAACTGTTGATCCCGTTGCTGGTCGGGATTGCCTGGCAGGATTTTCCTTGCTTCTTTAACTTGGTGTTGGCGAATCATTTCTAAGGTGGCCACTTAATAGCCCTTACCTTTGTTTGGTTATATGGCACATCGTCTGAGACTGGCTAGCGTTCATATCTGCAATATCCGTCTTCTCCTGTGTCTGACCCACTAACCTGTGAGTGTCTCAAAGTCAAAGATTGATTGTGGTTCCATTGATTCATAGGGGGCTTAGCACAATCACCACCACTCATTTGATTTTTAATAAAAGTTTGTGGAAAGAATTGTAGAATTGTTTTTTTATTAGATGTCGCCGGGGACAAGGAACTGGCGTCAGTTGCTTAACCTGGCTGTGGTCCCTGGGCTGGAGAGAAGGATGAAGGGTTGTTTGCGTGACTCTGGTGACCCACCCAGAAAATTGAAGGCCTCCTTCACACCCCCCGCCCTGAAGCCGTGTGCTTCTGTGGTTTTTACTTGTTTTGTGTTGCACAGGAAGCGTGGTCAGAATAGCAGCTTTGTCAGAAATTACTTTTCTCTCCACCAACATGTGCAACTAAATTGCCCTAATGCATCAAAACGAAGTTTCCATTTGCTCATCTTCAAGTTGGATTTGGTGAGGGTAGTGAGCCTCTTGCGTTCCTTCCTTTCTGACTTTCATCTATTATAATCAAGAAGCGATCTGCAGGAACGATTCTTAACCATGGAAAATAAAACTCCGGAATTAAAAGTCTCCAAAGTAAATGAATAGAAACAAGATCTTGGGATCCAGTTTTAAGTGTCACATGAATCATTCAGTTAAACTGCAGTTGGAGTCCCACATTTGCAAGCCAAGGGCTGAGAACATTATTCCTTCCAGTGTTTTGGTTCAGTTACCACTTCAGATGGGCCAATGTTCATAGTCTTTGTGGAATGTTTCGCACTTTCATGGGGCTACTGGCATTTCAACTGTAAAAACTGTCATAGTGTAGATGGAAAATTTTCAAACCCCCATTTGCAGTGAGCATACTTTTAGAATGGCACTGACATCCAATGGCTGCTCAGAGTAATGCAGAGGTGGGATCTCCTTTATGTCAAAAAAAAAAAAAAAAAAAAAAAAAGTTTTGAGAGTCACAATGGAATGAAATGGAGAACAAATGATTCCTTTAGAGTAACCTAAATAGAGATCACTCTGTTGTAGAGGAAAGATTACAAACTTGGAAGATAAATCTATCTTATAGCAAGTTACAAAGCTACCTACTAATTCTGTTATCTTTAGCAAGTTACTATTATCTATTTCACCACTGGTAAAAATGAGGGTACTATCTATATCACAGAGCCATAGTTTTAGTTCTTTAAATACTGCCTTCTCATATTAGGCTTTTTTTAAATGTTTTATTCAAGGTGAATAAAATCACAGCAGTAAAAAAAAAGTGAAAGTTAATCTCAGTGTGACTTTTCAGAAAAACTGCTATAAGGCAGTAGGCAGGAATTGTGCTTAATTGAGATGTCTGCAGCTTAGAACCTGGTGTCTCAAATCTCCCAGTTTCATTCTTCACAACCCCTATAGTTTGCATTTTGAACCACTGAAATAAACCTGGCCGAGGGAATTAAAATGTAACCTGGTCCTGATAATCCTGTTCTGCCTTTAATGGGTTGACAGTCTATTTAGGAAAGCAGGTGAGCATAATTTCCAGATAAGTAAAGACAGCAAAATGAGGAGCTCCTGCTGTGGCTCAACAGGATGCATGTTCAATCCCCAGCCTCACACACTGGGTTAAAGATCCAGTGTTGTGGCAGCTATGACTGAGGTCATAACTGCGGCTGGGCTCTGATCCCTGGCCTGGGAACTCTATATC
This sequence comes from Sus scrofa, assembly GCF_054392235.1. NCBI lineage: Eukaryota > Metazoa > Chordata > Mammalia > Artiodactyla > Suidae > Sus > Sus scrofa. Next base: position 12,680,865 of record NC_139384.1, read on the forward strand.
TGCTGAGCGACCAAAAAAAAAAAAAATGAATTGGGTGCTGGTTAACTCTGATGAGAATTTTATGAAGGAGAATTTTATGAAGAAGCATGAACCCCAGCTTCACAGAAAAAGAAAAAAAAAAAAAAAGATTCTCTGATACACAGTCACACACTGGGAAAAAACACAAGTGCAAATCTGCTATTCCCATGAATTCAAGATGGATCCTGGCACATAGGAGTTTCTCAAAATTTTCAAAATTAGGTTTGAATCTTTATCACCCGAGCCAATGCACAATGAGAACTCAAACCCAACTACCCACCTTTTCTATGTCATTTTAAAAACTCTGACCTGCAAAAGGACAAGAGAGAAAGAAACCCACCAAATCAAGGGAGAGGAAGTGCTAGGCAAATAGAGGAACCAGAAAGGGTTATAGAGGCTGCTGCGTGCTGCCTCATTCAGTTCCTTTGTGGTCCTGTTCTTCAGCACTTGCCAAAGCAGTTCCTCACAACCTGTGGTACCAGGGCATCTTGGGTGTGAGACAATGGAAGAGTTGGGTGAGTGAGGAGCTTCTTGGAAGAGAAACTCTGGGGGAATGAATGCTTGGCTGCCATCTCCTCGTGTGGTGGGATAAGGAAGGGTAGTGTTGGAGGATTTTATTTTCACTTCTCTCCTGACTTCAGGCCAAGAGTGAAGCATGAGGGACTGTTATTTTGGGGAACTATGGGTTCACTGTTTTCAGAGGCACAGTAGACAGAGAATTTGGTGCTAACCACAGAATAAACTGCACAAATACTTTTGGACTGAATTTTGATTGAAATTGTTATTTTGTTATGAGAATTTTGCTCCTATGAGTTGCTAGAGATCCTAGAGTGGTCACAGAATTGGCAAACCTCAGAGATGTGATTTAGGGAAAAAACAGAAAGAAGGGGGGCAGTTAAAGTGTTATGAGGAGAAGAAATGGGATAGAAGTAGAAGAAGGAGGGATCCCCAAAGATTGGAGAAAGTGGTTTCCTTTGTTCCATGGTGCAGCGTTAAATCAAGAAGATGCAGCCCTCTAACACTAGTGCTTTCATTGCTAAGGTTTTACCGAGAGCAATTCTGAAGGCACAGATTACTGTGGACTGTGAATATATCTCCTTCTATTCCAAAACAATTGAAACCAGAAGAGAAACTATGGGCCCCATTGCTTGGAGAGATCCCTGGTTTCAAATCTTTGGAGTAATGTAAGGTTTGATATTCTTGGGACTCATTCCATATCCTTTGCCAACTTTCGTTGCCATCGTCCCTACTAACACAGTCACTAACATTTATCCACTATCCAAGCTGTGTAATTCCACAGTGTCCAGGGTTTTTGTCTGTTTGGGGTATGTCAAAAGTGCGGACAACAACATCAGCAAAATGTATCTTGCAGGTTGTCTATTAAAAAAACTAACTTGAGATCTGGAGGAGTAGAGGAAGGAACAAAGGCAAATTATAGGAGGGAAGAGATGTTAATGAAAAGGAAAAAAAAAGGAAAAGGGTATTTAATAAATACTGAATTGTTTTGGACGTAAAATCTCTTTTGAAACTTGGAGTAGAATATAAACTTTGCACTTGGGGTAGAATCCAAATTCTTATTCTCTGCTAGGGGTGGGGAAATTCACATTCCTGTCTGAGTTCCACTAGAGTCAAGCTCTCTTTTTTTATTTTTTATTTATTTATTTATTTTTTTTGTCTTTTTGTTATTTCTTGGGCCGCTCCGGAGCGGGATATGGAGGTTCCCAGGCTAGGGGTCCAATCGGAGCTGTGGCCGCCAGCCTACGCCAGAGCCACAGCAACGCAGGATCCGAGCCGCGTCTGCAACCTACACCACAGCTCAAGGCAACGCCGGATCGTTAACCCACTGAGCAAGGGCAGGGACCGAACCCGCAACCACATGGTTCCTAGTCGGATTCGTTAACCACTGCGCCACGACGGGAACTCCATTTTTTTTTTTTTTTTTTTTTTTTGTCTTTTTGTTATTTCTTGGGCCGCTCCTGCGGCATAGCTCTCTTTTTTTAACTAGGGATATTTCATGGCTTTCCTGCAGGTAATTGGAAAAGGTAATAATACTTATTCAATGACTTAAGCTAAAACTAGACATTTTTACATATGCTAATTATTTTAGTGTTCCAAGCAACTCTTTGAAATAGGTAGTACCCACTTTTTTTTTTTAATCCAATTGAGAAAACTAAGAAAAACAAAATAATTTGTTCAGTGCCACTCTTTAGAACATCTGATAGCGAAACTGATTAAGCCACAAGCTGTTCTATTTTAGAAGTGTGTTGGCTCAGATGTTCCAGCCAGTAGGCTAACCCAGATAATTTTTTAAAAAATTAAAAAATAGATTTGCGCAGTTTTGCATTTCCTTAGCAGGATGAATGGTAAGAGTAATGTGGTCCAGAAATGTAGAAAGCATCCGGCATCCTGTATATATATCCTAGGAGATATATATATATTTTATATATATATATATATAAAATTCATGCATATTATCCAGGTGATTAAACTTCATCAGGCTGTTAATAGCTACACCTCGAAGTCTCCTTTAAATTGTCATCAGCTCAGTAACTACCCCCACTTGGACCTAGGGTGAACTTTCTTCTCCAATGGGGAGAAATAGAACGGAGGACAGGTCTGGCCAGGCGGGCTGATATTTCCTCTCTGCTGTACTTCCCCCAGGGTTAGTAGTTTGTATCCAGAAGGTCTGACCTAAACCCTCATGATAAGGGGATGCTAGATAAAGGGGAACTTGGAGCAGACTCTGGCTCTGAATGAAGTCATTGCAGTCTAGTGTGACTCCCAAGAGACTTCACTTAATTCCTTCAATGTGAATGTTGATATCATTTGATTTCTGCAGATGAAGAGCTATAGAAAAGGACAGTAGGGTTTTCAGTCTAATAAAATCCCCCACACAACAATAATCCCGTATGTATTTGTCATACTGAAATTAGTCATCTTCAAATTATAGAATCAGGCAAAAGGCCAGATAATCTGGGGGTGTTAGTACACTCAGAAAACAGGAAGAGAAAGGCCTGTTAACTCATGACCCAGAAAGGAGTGTTTTAGTAACTTTGGTTAGCTGATGCTGCCTGGATAATGTTGCACTCTTGGTGGTACATTTTGCTTCTCTTGTAGAGGGTCTTTGGTCTCTCCTCATCTTTACTGTAAATGCCTTTTTATTTTGAATCCAAGAGGATCTGTGACTTTTGGTTGGAGCGAAGCTTACAAAATAGAAAAGAAAGAGGCTATATCTTTTTTTTTTTTTTTTTTTTTTGTCGTTTTAGGGCCACACCTGCAGCATATGGAAGTTCCCAGGCTAGAGGTCAAGTTGGAGCTGCAACTGCTGGCCTCCACCGCAGCTTACAGCAACACTGGATCCTTAACCCACTGAGCAAGGCCAAGGATCAAACCTGCATCCTCATGGATGCTAGTCAGGTTCCTTAACCACTGAACCATGACTGGAACTCCAAGAGGCTATATCTTAATAGAGGACCACTGAATAAAAATTTGGAACTCAGCAATTTGGTGTTCAGTCTGGCTTGCAAAGTCTTGAGAGAAAAAGGTTACTTTCCCTTCTTACTGTAGTTTTCTTTTTCTTTTAAAAAACGTTTTATTGTGGAGACTTTTAAAATTGACGGAAGGAGAGTTCCCGTCGCGGCTCAGCGGTAATGAACCCATCTAGTATCCATTAGGACTCGGGTTCAATCCCTGGCATCCCTCAGTAGGTTGGGGATCTTGTGGTGCCATGAGCTGTGTGTAAGTTGCAGGCGTGGCTGGGATCCTGAGTTGCTGTGGTGTAGGCTGGCAGCTGTGGTTCCGATTTGACCTCTAGCTTGGGAATTCCATATAGCGGAGTGTGGCCCTAAAAAGACCAAAAAAAAAAAAAAATTTGACAAAAGGAAAGAAATCTGATGTACCCATCAACCACCTTAAATATTCATCAAGTTTTATTCAATCTTATTTCATTTATACACCCAATCATTCCTTCCATTTCTAGTTTATTTTAAAGCAATTGCATACATTATATCATTTCATCTGTAAATATTTCAGCATATATATATGTATATACATTTATACATATAACCATAATGCCATTATCACCTCCAGAATATCCTTGGAAGTAATTCCTTAATAATATGAAATACCGTGATCACATCTAAAATATTAACAGAAATTACTTAATATCATCAAATATCCTTATCATACCTAAAATAAATCTACAGTACTTCTTATTGAATTTTCAGCATTTAATATTCCTAATTGTTTCTTTTTTTGTTTTTTGCCTGTTTAAGATTATGCATTGAAATCATTTACAAGTCTCTTAAGTCTCTTTTAATCTCTTTTTTTCCATTACAGTTTATGTGTTGAAGGGTCATTTGCCCTGAAGAGCTTAGCTCAGTTTCCTTATCTCTAAAATGGTGCATACAATTCAATATGTTTGTGAGATGGATGCTAGAGAAAGCCTGTAGAATATTTTGCTTGTAAGAAATGATTAGATCTTTTCTTATGCCATTAAGACATGCCCATCCCCAACATCTGAAATAAATAAAAATCCTTTTTTTTTTTTTTAGAAAAAATGACCTATAAAAGTTCCTTTTCCTTATCTGAAGATTTTAAAGCTAGGCAGATCCTTAGAAATAACATAATACAGTGTTTTGCAAAATTTAAAAACCTGCAGTCTATAGTCAGAAATCTGCTGGAGATTCACTAGTAGGTTTCAATCCACAATTAAAAAAATACTGTTATGATACAATTGCTTCACTATGTAGATGAGGAAACAGCTTCAGAGAAGAAAGTGGCATGCCAAGATGACTCAGAGAACCTATGTGAGAATGGAGATGGGAATTTCTGACTTGTAGAGGCTGAGGATCAGATAGTCCAGGATCAGCCAGGTTCTGTGCTATGGCAGCATGTGGCCTTAAACAAGTTATTTGTCTCTTTCTTAATCTATAAAATAAAGATAATATTTGGCCACAAAGCATTAAGGTGACTAAATAAATAAATAGTTAAATATATGAGAAGTGTATAAAATCCTGAACATAATGCCTGTCACTTGTTAACTTTATTATGTATTAACATTAATTTCATCAAACATAGAAAGATAACATTGTAGCACTTACACAATAAAGTCCATTGTTTTTTCCCAAGAAAGCCAGGAGAGAAACAAATCTCAACTATTTGGATTGTAACATCTTGCTTGATTTTGCAGTACCTGTTTTTTTCCCCAATCCCTTTTTCTCCCCACACCCTAAAAGACAGACTACTTATACACTGCTTTGAGAATTTGGTTGTGTGTTGGGGATATAAGAAAAAAATCATAAGGGTTACGAATAAGTTTTAATGTCCTGGTATGCTTTGAAAAACTGTAATATAATTGCTTATATTTTTCTGATAGGAAAAATATGTAGGTCTTATATTTTTCCTTGTGCACGATCCACTCTATTTAAATGATTAAAAATGAATACTCTGAAATATAAAAATGTCAAATTGTAGAATGAGACTGAAATTGAATGCAACCATAGGAAATAAGACACAGTATGTGTAGGGCTTTACACATCTGGTAGAATAGATCACAGTCTTGAAGTCAAATAAGCAGTAAGGGAAGATGTTTGAAAATAGCCTTAACCCAAGAGAAAAGGGAGATGAATGCAGGCACAGTGGTGGGGGAAGGGGTATTTAAGAGGGGAGTTATTCCAAAAAACATGCATAGTCTATATCATGATTCCTTTGTGTCTTTTGCTGTAGATGCCTTGTTGGAGGAGCTGGAACACTCCACCCTTCAGGAGAGTGATGAATACGACAGCCCAGCCTCTCTTTCCCTGGATGGGCATTCCAAAAAGGAGAGTGACCTTGCTGAGACTTCAAAGGTCCCTTCTGCTCAGGATGACACAAGTTCCTTTTCGGTAACCTTTTATTTACTGGAGTAACTTGAAATAGAGATAGTTGAGTGCATTTCTGAAAATTAATTATATCTCATATAACATGATGCAAAAAGGGAATCTCCAAGGAAGAGAAAAAAAAAAGATTACTCAATTATAATTTCTTTATTTGGCCACCCTCGAAGCATGCAGACTTTCCCAGGCCAGGGATCAAACCCAAGCTGCAGCAGTGACAATGCTGGATCCTTAATCCACTGAACCACTGGCAAACACCTCAATGAGAACTTAAAGGTTGGAAAGAGGAGGAGAATTGAGAAAATTATCATGGGAGACTAAGGCTTTGAGAACTAATTTTTTTTTTTTTGGCTTTTTGGTTTTTTGGCTTTTTGGGGCCACACCTTTGGCATATGGAAGTTCCTGGGCTAGGGGTCGAATCAGAGCTACAGCTGCTGGGTTATGGCACAGCCACAGCAAAGCCAGATCCAAACTCCAGCTGTGATCTACACCAGAGCTCACAGCAATGCCTTATCCTTAACCCACTGAGTGAGGCCAGGGATTGTGCTGAATCCTCATGGATACTAATTGGATTTGTTTCCACTGAGCTACAAGGCCACAAGGGGAACTCCCTAATTTTTTTTTTTTTTTAATGAGGTCCCGATAACAGGCAGAGTATTCCCTAATTCACTTGGAATGATATTCTGACATTACTGGCTAGGTTTCAGAGATGCATGTTGCAGTTTGACTGGAATGGCACTCCGTAAGGCCAGAGAGCACCCAAGCAAGGCCAGGTGGCAGCTCAGACAAATCTTCTCTGTATGACTTTTTAGGGTCACCGCTTTCAAGGTCTTGTTTTTTGCTGAATATTTTAGGAAATTCAATTATTAGTATATCCAGAGATGGTGAAGCTCTAGGGAACCAATACGAACAAACTAAACTCATAAAAGATTATATATTAAAAAACTCCAGAAATTCAATTTATTAATTTCTGGTTTGAGTTTAAACTATAAAGTAAAGCAGATACTAGCATCTGCTGCTATATATATTCCTTTCCTACGGATAAGTCTACATGCATTAACTTTAGAATTAGAAGGTGGCTTGATGAAAATGGATTAGTGGAAGAGGAATTAACATAGCTGTTCTTCATACCTGGTATTTTTGAACTAGGATAGTCTGATTCACCCTTGGACACTTTTATGAAATTTAAAATAGCACAGACTTGAAATTTAAGCCTATGGGTAGGTTTTCCCTTTATCTGTGCTTCCTTGAAGCTACATAGTAGTTTTAAGGATGCACATGTCTGTCTCTACTAGGGAGCTATTGTCTTTGTTCTCACTGAGATTGTAGCCATAGACTCCCTGACCTCCCTGCAAGTTAGTCTCCAAATAGTAGCCGGGATAATCCTATAAAACTTAAAGCAGATCCTCTCATTCTTTGATGAATTCTCATCTCATTTGGAGTAAAAGCCACAGTCTTTACACCGACCTAATGGGGTGACCATATGTCTTCATTCACTTGGAAAAGCCCTGGGTTTGTGCTTATTTTCTTGCCATCCTATTATCGACTTTACCTTTTAACCTAGATTTTATATATATTATTTTTTTGTGAGTTTTTTTAAAATTAACATTTGCGTTAAAGTAAACCAGCATAGGCTAATAGACCTCCGTTGGGTTCTTCCGGCTTTTTTCATAGTCTCACCTACTAGCATGTAAAACACACGTGCAGGGACCAGAGCTCGTATTTTATTATAGCTGGATCTAAAAAATGACTCATGATAACTTGTCTCTCATTTCCTGATCCTCAGACAAAATCTGACTGACTTTGAAGGATAAAATGCAGGGTGCTGTTAAATCTAAAAGCTCAAGCACAGCAGTCTGGGCAGCTAATTCCTCTGGTCTTATGTGGTACAGGAAAAAAAAGCTTGAGACTTTTTTTCCTCCCTGCTTACTGCTTTCTGTACCACCATTCCCACCCTGCCTGTGGTCCATGTGGTAGTCTGTGAGATTCAAGGAGCCTCCTTGGGGTCTGAAAGAAATATGGGAAATTGGGGCATAATGTCATGCAAATTGTGTTTAGGAATTAGAAGCTAAGTACTCTTTTTTTCTTTTTCTTTTTTTTTTCTTTTTTTTTTTTTTTTTTTTTTTGTATTTTTAGGGTGGCATCTGCAGCGTATGGAGCTTCGCAGGCTAGGGGTCGAATGGAAGCTGTGGCCGCCGGCCTATGACACAGCCACAGCAACACCAGATCCAAGCCGAGTCTGTAGTCGCATCTGCAACCTATACCACAGCTCACGGCAACGCCGGATCCTTAACCCACTGAGCGAGGCCAGGGATCAAACCTGCATCTTCATGGATACTAGTCAGATTCATTTCTGCTGAGCCAAAACAGGAGTTCCCATCGTGGCTCAACAATCATGAACCTAATATCCATGAGGATGCAGATTCAATCCCCACTCAGTAGGTTAAGGATTCTGCATAGCCATGAGCTGTGGTATAGGTCGAAGATGTGGCTTGGATCCCGAGTTGCTGTGGCTGTGGTGTAGGCTGGCAGCTACAGTTCTGATTCGACCCCTAGCTTGGGAACTTCCGTATGCAGCAGATGTGGTCCTAAAAAAACAACATATATATATTTAATTTAAGAAGAATGAGCCAGCTGATGACGATTCAATATGTAAAGCTGCAGGAGGTGTGTTTACATGTCATTGTGAAGCATATCTTTCCATTTGGATCAAATGACGCTTCCAAATTAATTTTACTCATTTTCAACACTAAGTTTTCTTGTGCTGATAGGTGAAGTGAATTGGTGATGATTAATGAATTGATTCTTCTTGCAAACCATCAGATAATGCTAGATTTATATCAGTGCCATCAGAGGTCTCAATTACAATTTTTGTTGATTCCAAAATGGTATAATTTTTACATCTAATTCAAAGGATCAACGTAAAGTATTTAGAAGTTCATTCTTCTGTCTAAAGTGAAACATCTGATGTTATTAATGCCATTATAAATTTATTTATTTTTAAAATTTTTTTTTGTTAAAGTATAGTTGATTTACAATGTTGTGGCAATTTCTCCTGTACAGCAAAGTGACCCAGTCATACATATATATATATGTTCTTTTTCTCATAGTATCTTCCATCATGTTCTGTCACAAGAGTTTGGACATAGTTCCCTGAACTGCACAGTAGGATCTCATTGCTTTTACATTCTAAGTGTAATAGTTTGCATCTACTCACCCCAAATTCCCAGTCCATCCCACTCCCTCCTCCTCCCCCTTGGCAACCACAGGTCTGCTCTCCATGCCTGTATGTCTGTTTCTGTTCTGCAGATAGGTTCATCTGTGCCATATTTTAGATTCCACATATAAATTATATGGCATTTGTCTTTCTCCCTTTTTGACTTAGTATGAGAATCTCCAGTTGCATCAATGTTGCCATTGTCAATTTAGTTGACAACCTAGAATAGATTTACAAGGAGATCCTGCTGAATAGCATTGAGAACTATGTCTAGATACTCATGTTGCAACAGAAGAAAGGGTGGGGGAAAAAACTGTAATTGCACTGTATACATGTAAGGATAACCTGACCCCCTTGCTGTACAGTGGGAAAATAAAAAAAAAAAATTTAGTTGAAAAGCTCAATGAGGAGATAAACTGTTGTTTTAGGGGATGACAATATTACTGCACATTTTGGTGGAGCACAGCATTGCGGTAAAGTCAATGTTCTTACATATTTAAAAGCCTATGGAGCAGAAATATACTTGGAATTGGTGGTAATGTGCACAGAGTTTATGACTGTATCCAAATATGCTGTTCTATTCTACCAATCAAGATAGAAACTGCAGTTGCTAAAATTTACAAGTTATATGTTTATGTATATTTATACACAGAGTGTATATATCTATAGCTCATCTGCGAAACTTTTGTGACAGAAGCTGTTGTTGAATCCAAAAATACATTAGCATGACTGTATGTATCTTCGGTCTGCATTGCCTAACTGAGTTTTAGAAATGCCTGAGCCACTTTTTAAAGTAACCTAAATTTAGGCCACATTATGTGCAAAACCTATTGGAAATATTTAACTGAATTATTCAATGAATGTAGCATGAAAATTTAGCTTTTGAACTTTTTTTAACAAGCTGCAATTATGTGAAACAAAGCTTGCAAAAGGGAAGAAGCTCAGATTTCTCCCTGTAAAAGCCAGAGAGGAGCTGAACAAATCAAAAGATGAGAGCCCAAATGATTTAATTACCTAACTCAAAAATTGTGCTTTGGAAACCTCGTGATTTTGAGGGACCTTCTGATTTTGACTGGATACATTTATATCCTCCATCAGGATGGGATGAAATTGTGAAGGCCTATGATTTTGCATATCTATATTTGGCAAAAAGTTAAAAGACATCACAAAAAGAGACAACATAAGAGCTGTCATAAAAATACTTTTGAAGAAAGACGCACTAAATGGAGGCAGAAATTCAGCACATTGGAGCTGAAACAGTTATACATTTTAACGTAAAAAATAGAATTGAGGATATCTTTCATTTAGCAGATTTTCCTCTGATTCATCAGCATCTAGCAAGGGAGTATTTTTTCAATTAAATGTATTACGATCTATGGAGAAGCAGCAGTTAAGAGTGTCAACAATTTCAGCTATATTAACCATAAAATACAGCTTTGCAGAAGATTGCAATTTCATAAAAAAATATGTAAATAAGATCATATTGAAAAAAAAAGACATTTCAGGAAAATGTTCACATCATAATGTTAAAGACAACAATGGCTAAGTAGCCAATTAAGTTATATGTATAGATACATCTCAAGAAAATTATTTACTTGTACTATTTTATTTTATTTTCTTTGGCCATGCGTACAGCATATGGAAGTTCCTGGGCCAGGGATCGAACCCGTACCATAGCTGTGACCTAAGCCACATCAGTGACAATGCTGGATCCTTAACCACTGAGCCACAGAAGCATTCGACTTGTACTATTTTTAAATGTTCAAAAAAGAGTTCCCATTATGGCTCAGTGGGTTAAGAACCCAACTAGTATTCATGAGGATGTGGCTTCGATCCCTGGCCTCACTCAGTGGGTTAAGGATCTGGCATTGCCATGAGCTCTGGTGTAGGTCATAATGTGGCTCGGAGCTGGCATTGCTGTGGCTGTGCTGCAGGCCAGCAGCTGCAACTCCCATTCCACCCCTAGCAAGAGAACTTCCATATGCTTCCTGTATGCCCTGAAAAAAAAAAAATTAAAAAAACAAAGAAAATAAAAATAGTCTAGAAAACTTCAATTTGAATAGGATTCTTTTATAGGTCCCCCAATATAATACAAAAATTTTTGTCAAATACATATCTCAAAAATTAAAGTAATATTATTTTTAGTACCCTCTTTCACTCCTAAAGGTGTCCCAATTGAGTTATAAATTGTATAGTCACCTCCCTGCATATTTGGCCCTTTGTACTCCTGGCCCCTGTCTCACTGGTTCACTCTGCTCATGTCACACTGGACTCCTTTCTGTTCCATAGATGCTCTGGGGTGCTCTCTACCTGGACAATATTATCCATGATACCTGCATACTTTCCTCACTTCCCATAAGTCTTTGCTCAAGTGTCCTTTTTCAGTGAGTCCTTCCCCAACCAATGTATTTATAAATGCCATCCCTCCCCAATTTCTCATCTTCCACCCTCATTAATCTGTAGGAATTATTTTTTCGACATATTCATTTTGGTTACGATCTCTTTCTCTCTACCATAACATAAGGCTCAGGAACAATTTTTTGTCCCTCTGTTTGGTTTCGATTTTTTATATTTTATTTTATTTTATTTATTTTTTTTGTCTTTTTGCTATTTCTTGGGCCACTCCCGCAGCATATGCAGGTTCCCAGGCTAGGGGTCGAATTGGAGCTGTAGCCTCCAGCCTATGCCAGAGCCACAGCAACGCAGGATCCGAGCCGCATCTGCAACCTACACCACAGCTCACGGCAACGCCAGATGCCGATCGTTAACCCACTGAGCAAGGGCAGGGACCGAACCCACAACCTCATGGTTCCTAGTCAGATTCGTTAACCACTGCGCCACGACGGGAACTCCTGGTTTCGTTTTTTGACTGCAGTATCCCTGGCCCTGGCACATGACAGGCACTCAATAAATATTTATTCACAAAATAAAATGAACTACTGGCCAAGGGTACTTTAGTGTCACTCGTTATTTCTTTTGGTATGGTAAATGTAATTGTGTGTCATCCTCTCCAGACACCATCCTGTCTAATTAGAGGCTTTGCTTTGACTTGTTTGTTTTATGGTTCCTTTCTGAGTAAGATAACATCTCTATATCAATGCTTTTTGTTTTCTTTTTTCTTCTTCTTTTTAGGCCCAGTCACAGGTGTGGCATATGGAGGTTCCCAGGCTAGGGGTCGAATTGGAACCGTAGCTGCCGGTCTACACCACAGCCACAGCAATGCCAGATCTGAGCCTCATCTGCAACCTACCCCACAGCTCATGGCAACGTTGGATCCTTAACCCACTGAGTGGGGCCTGGGATCGAACCCGCATCCTCATGGCTACTAGTTGGGTTCACTGAGCCATGATGGGAACTCCTATGTCAGTGCTTTTAGGGCAAGGTGGGGGATGCCATATTTGTTCACTTGCCAGCTACTGCGCTTAGGATTTAGCTTTTCTCTGTGGAGTGGCTAGTCCTCCTCTGCCTTGTGAAAGGAGATTTCAGATATGCTATTATCAGTCTCTTTTAGAAGCTAAAAACTTCCTCCAACTCAGGGTGTAGATAAGGACCAGTATCCTAATAACAGAAATTCACTCTTTGTTCTTCTCTGTCATTGTGTGTCATAGGTGCAGCTCGTGTATACCACCAACATCCAGGAGCCCAGAGTCTACAGGTACTCTTTTTAATAGTTAAGAATTGAGGTTATTAGGTAATTGTCATGATTTGCTTTGCAAGTGTTTATTATTAGAACGCCTACCACCCTCTTCCTTGTTGCATCTTCCGTGAGCAGAGGGAATTCTGCCCAGCTGACTTGGCAGTTTCTCAAGGGGCCTGGTTTCTAGGTGGGTTATCCAGGGTAGTAGGCTCTGTTGTTTCCTTTACCACCTCAAAAAGTGTAAATAGTCCAAGTTACCACAGTTGTTTTGGGCCAGCTATTCCAGATATCATGCTGCAGTTCACAAAAGAGAAAACTCCTAAAGAAATTTCAGTAAAATTCCAACAAAATCAGAGCTAGGATCAGGGGTGAATTAAGACAGTGGATTTCCACAGCAGGCTAATGAATATATATTTCTTTCCATAACTGCTCAAAATATATTTAGTTGTGAAAGAATTCCTTTTTTTTTTTTTTTTTGGTTCTTTTTCCACAACACCTATGGAATATGGAAATTCCCAGGCCAGGGATTCAATCTAAGCCAGAGTTGTGATCTACACTCTAGCTGCAGCAACACTAATTCTTAACCACTGCAGTGGGCCAGGGATCGAACCTGCACCTCCGCAGAGACAAGCCACATCATTAACCCACTTTACCACAGCAGGAACTCCAAGGGATTTCTTTTTATTTTTTAAAATTAAATTTAATTAATTAATTAATTAAATTTTTTTTTAGGGCCTCACCTGGGGCATATGGAAGTTCCCAGGCTAGGGGTCCAACGGGAGCTGCAGCTGCCTGTCTACACCACAGCCACAGCAAGGCGGGATCCAAGCCACATCTGTGACCTACACCACAGCTCATGGCAACACTGGATCCTTTAACCCGCTGAGTGAGGCCAGGGATTGAAACCTGCATCCTCATGGATACTTGTCAGATTCTTAACCCACTGAGCCACATTGGCAACTCTGGGATTCTTTTTAAATAAAAGTTATGTATTGAAACAGATCCACTTACTAAATTATTTCTTCTGGCCAAAGCAGAATTGACAGTCTAAAAAAAAAATGTTCTCTAGTTATAGCTTGAAATTTTAAGTCATACAATGTTCTGGGAAGCTAATTAAAGAGCTTACCGTGTAGATAGCAAAGGTTTATGCTTGGTGAAGGGTACTATACCACATTTTATTTGGTTTCATAAGTGCACACATGGCACAAAAATAAGGGAAGGATGCTGTTATCAAAGAGTCTTTTTAAATAACTCCCTACCTTAGGGCACTTTCTTTCTCTCTTTTTGTTGTTGTTATGTTGTTGTTGTTGTTGTTGCTGCTTTTTAGGATCGCATTCTCAGCATATGGAGGTTCCCAGGCTAGGGGTCCAATTGGAGCTCCAGCTGCCAGCTTACACCACAGCCACAGCAACACAGCATCTGAGCCACATCCTTGACCTACACACAGCTTACGGCAAACCGGATCCTTAACCCACTGAGCAAGGCCGGGGATCAAACCCTCCACCCCATGGTTTCTAGTTGGATTCATTTCCCCTGAGCCACAACGGGAACTTCAGGGCACTTTCTGCTTTGAGGAGAGTGAAGCCGCTTTACTAATGCATACTGCCAGTTTATTCCAATTCTAGGAAGCTGCCCGTGGGTATGCCTCGAAGGCCTTCCTATCTCTCCTCCTCATAAAAAAAAATGAAAACAAAGCAAAACAACAACAAAACCGTGCCTGGTACACAATAGGCTCTCAGAAAATATTTGATTTTTTTTAAATTGATTAAACCAAGACTTTAAGAGAAATGCTAATAAACACAGGAACGTCCCATATGAAAACGAGCCCAAACCAAAGCCGTTTTCCTCTACATCTGACGCTGTGATTGGCTGATGGCATGCAATACTGACTTATTGACACCTTCTCCTCTGCAGTCCAACTCTTTGGTCTATTTCCCATCAAACCCCTTTCTCCCTCTTTCACTCTGCTCTGTATTCTGGGGGAGCTGACTCCTGGAGGTTGGGTTTTCTAGGCTCCAGAGTTTGTTGGCTCTCACTGGCTTCCATCAATGGGAGACACTGTAGAGAGACCAGAGGGTGAAAGGCAGGGAAATTTAGGGCACTTGCACCCCCACTTTCTCTCTCACCACAGTGTCTCTGTCAGCAGGTGTATCTCCTGTTATGGCTTCATTTGTAGAAAAGCAGGTCTGCTGTGGTTCCAGTTTATGCCCGTAGCCCTGGGCTCCTGGGCTCTGGTAATTCTGCCTCTTTGTTCGGTCCCTTTGGCCTAATGGCTTCCTGCTGTAGCTAATCGCGGGGTTCCCTCAGTGTTTTCTGTTTGCTTCTTAGCGCTCCCATCACCTGTGTAATCGAATTTCTGGATTAAGTTCTTTCTGTTTACCCCCAGTGTTTGCATTTCCTGAGAGGACCTCGATTTGATATACTTACCATGGCTGAGTGATACTTACTGCATAGATCTGTGTGGGAGGGTGATAGGAGATCCAGGTGACCTGGTAAATATGTAACCGGCTGATACAAATCCGAGGCTGGTATAATTCAGAGCCTACAAGGCTCCCCTGTACAGATAGAGCCTGAGACTCAGAAACAGAGATTCCTGCAGTCTGTCTCTACCATTTCCTCTGGCTTGCTTAAATTTAACCAAACATTGCTTTCAACCATGAAAATCTATTCAATACCAGTTGTGAACATGGTGATATGATAATATTTAGGAATGTCCCTTTTACACAAAAATAATTTTGGTAAGAGTAGGGGTGAATTATTTCATAAAAATATTGCAGAGGAAAGAAGGGGAAAAGATGAAGCCCCTCACTTGAGAAGTCTGGATTCTTTTTTTTTTTTTTCCTTTTTGTCCTTTTTTAGGGCTGCACCCCACGGCATATGGAGGGTCCCAGGCTAGGGGTCGGACCAGAACTGTAGCAGCCGGCTACTTAACCCACTGAGCAAGGTCAGGGATCGAACCGCAACCTCATGGTTCTTATTTGGATTCGTTTCCGCTGCTCCACGACGGGAACTCCGTGAAGTCTGGATTCTTTTACGTGCATCTCTTGTATTTGTGTTATTAAAATCTCTGAGTAATGAAGTTGTTGCTGATAGCATTGCTAAGCACCCTCACTATCTTCGGGAGGTCAGGGGACAAATCATAAAGGCTCTGCCTTGAGGTTTCTCTCTTCTCAAAAACATTTCCTGTCATGATGTAATCATCAACTCTTCAAGGTCTCTCACTTAGTAATTAGAAGTTTACACTGTTGAAGTTCCTGTCGTGGCTCAGCAGAAATGAATCTGACTAGTATCCATGAGGATGCAGGTTCGATCCCTGGCCTTGCTCAGTGGGCCTGGGATCTGGCACTGTGGGTGAGCTGTGGTGTAGGTTGTAGACGTGGTAGCTTGGATCCCATGTTGCCATGGCTGTGGTGTAGGCCAGCAGCTGTAGCTCCAATTCGACCCCTAGCCTGGAACCCCCATATGCTTTGAGTATAGCCCTAAAAAGACCAAAAAAAAAAAAAGAAGAAGCTTACACTGTTGACTCAATTACACTTAACGATGTTAGGACAATGATCCATTTCTCTTTATACCCTGCACTAGGAGTCTAGTTAGGAACCAGTGAGAGTTCTTTCAATAAGTAACAAGTATGCCACCAACTGTGAGAAGGATAAGCTATTAGGATTATACGGACCCATATAAGAAACAACATTTAGAAGTTCCTGTTGTGGCTCAGCAGTTAAGAACCTGACCAGCATCAATGAGGATGCGGGTTTGAGCTCTGGCCTCGCCCAGTCAGTGAGTTAAGGATCCAGCGTTGCCAAGAGCTTCAGTGTGGGTTGCAGGCGTGTCTCAGATCTGGTGTTGCGGTGGTAGCTGTGGTGTAGGCCGGCAGCTGCAGCTCCGATTTGACCCCTTGTTCCAGGAAATTCCATATGCCACCGATGTGGCCCCCTACCAAAAAAAAAAAAAAAAAAAAAAAAAGAAAGAAAGAAACTACATGCAGTGTCCACTGGGGCACAACACAGTCCTGCTGCTTTTGTATTTCTAAGGCGCACTCCTATGCCAGCACTCACTAAAGGATCATGACTGGAAAGCGCTGTGCCAGAGGCTCCTCTGCGCTTTGTTGGAAGTGCCCAAGGACTAAATCAATCACTTGCATACCTGACCATTTTTGTGCTTAAATTCTCCCTCCAGAAAATGAACGTACAAACAAAAGACCCAGTTTCAAACTTTGGTCTGGCAGGAGGCCATGTTGCACCTAAAAGGTAAACGCTTTTCAGAGGGGAAACTATCCACTTTCCTCCTACATTTCTCTTGTTAAATACTCCAGTGTGAGTCAGTAGCAGGCCATGTTGTACCCAAGAGACAGTCCTTTTTTTCTTTTCTTTTTTTTTCCCCCCTTTTTTGGCCGTCCCACAGCATATGGAGTTCCTGGAACAGGAATCAGGAGATGAGATCTGAGTCGCAGCTGTGGCAGTGCTTAACCCCCTGTGCTGGGCCGGGGATTGAACCTGCGTCCCCAGTGCTCCAGAGACACTGCCAATCCCGTTGCACCACAGCAGGAACTCCAGTCTTTTTTTTTTCTTAAAAGAGGAAGATATCCATCCCCCTTTTACCTTTTCCCTAATTAATAAGTACACAAAAATAATTAGTAAGCCTTTGTGATCATTTTAAAAAATCTATTTAATGAAAGAGAGAATATTTGGTTTTATTTATGTGTCAGTGTGTGTGTGAGAGAGAGACAGAGACAGAGACAGAGAGACAGTTTGGTGGGTTGTTAGCTAAGCTTCTTGGTTAACCTCGTTATGTACATTACCCTAGAGTTAGTTACCTATATAACCCAGTGATCCACTTCCCAGAATGTTCTCTATGGAAATGATTGGTTTAATAAATTATGGTACATGATGCATTTGAAAACTACATAGCCTTTGTTCCTCATTTTATTTATTTTATTTTATTTTTTGCTTTTATTTATGTTTTTTTTTTTAGGGCTGCACCTGTGGCATATGGAAATTTCCAGGCAAGGGGTCCATTCAGAGCTGGAGCTGCCAGCCTATGCCACAGCCACAATACCAGATCCTAGCCGTGTCTGCAAACTACACCACAGCTTATGGCAACACCAGATCTTTAACCCCCTGAGCAAGGCCAGGGATCAAATTCACATCCTCATGGGTACTGGTTGGGTTCGTTACCACTGAGCCACAACGGAAACTCCTATGCCTCATTTTAGAAGATAGTTTAGTGACAGAGAGCACAAGCTTCACAGGTTATAGGACCAATTTGTATTGTGTAGAGCAAAGGGGTTTTTGATGTTGTTTTGTTTTCACCTTGATGTGGGACCTTAGTTCCCAGAGCAGGGATCAAATCTAGGCAGTGGCAATAAAAGTGCTGAGTCCTAACCACTAGACCACCAGGGAACTCCTATAGAGCAAAGTTGTGTTTGGTTTTGGGTTTTTTTTTGTCTTTTAATATGGAAGTTCCCAGGCTATGGGTTGAATCAGAGCTGCAGCTGCTAGCCTACGCCACAGCCACAGCAACATGGGATCTGAGCCTCACCTGCAACCTACACCACCACTCACAGCAGCACTGGATCCTTAACCCACTGAGCGAGGCCAGGGATGGAACCCTTGTCCTCATGAATCCTAGTCTGGTTCATTACCACTGAGCCATACCGGGAACTCCTGTAAAGCAAAGTTTTTAATTTCCTCAGGCCCAGCTTTTTCATCTGGAGGTGATAATACATATCTTAAGGTTTTTATGAAGACTGAAAGAAAACATGTAAAACCCTGTACGGACAGTCTGGTGTAATGTACATACTCAATTAAGGTCAACTATATGGTTGCAAAGGACAAATAAGGGTGTGCATCGGGCTATGGAAGACTTAACTTTACAACATGAAAAAAGGATCACTCTAATTTTCTAAAATTATGCACAGTCAGAGACGATGTATATTATTTGTTCTGGTTCTTTGAAAAATATCGTGAGTAATTTCAGGGGGATTACATTAAATCCATGAATTGCTTTGGGTAGTACAGTCATTTTAACAATATTAATTCTCCTAATCCAAATGCATGGGATAGCTTTCCATTTCATTGAATCATCTTCAGATTCTTTTATTAATGTTTTCATAGTTCTCAGCATATAAATCTATCTTTCACCTCCTTGGTCAGGTTTATTCCTACATATTTTATCTTTGAGGAGCGAGATTTTTTTTTTTAGAACTAAACTATTTTTAATTTTTGAGGAGCTATTACACTGTTTTCCACAATGGCTGTACCAATTTACATTCCCACCAACAGTGAATAGGGTTCCCCTTTCCCCACACCTTCAAACAGATCACTTTCTTTTTATTTTTTTATTTTTATTTTTTGTCTTTTTAGGACTGCACCCATGGCATATGAAAGTTCCTAGGCTAGGGGTCAAATCAGAGCTGTAGCTGCCAGCCTATGCCACAGCCACAGCAAAACCAGATCTGAGCTGTGCCAGCGACCTACACCATAGCTCATGGCAACACTGGGTCCTTACCCACTGAATGAGGCCAGGGAGTGAACCCACATCCTCATGGATACTAGTCAGGTTCTTCACCTTGCTGAGCCATGACAGGAACACCTACATTCCCTTTCTGATATTTCATTGTTAGTGTAAAGAAATGCAACTCATTTCTTTATGTTAATCTTGTATCCTGCTATTTGCTGAACTCCCCTGTCAGTTCTAGTACTTTTTTGTGGAGTCACTAGGGTTTTCTATATATAATATCATGTCATCTGCATATAATGACAGTTTTACTTCTTTCCTTCCAATTTGGATAAATTTCATTTTTTTTTCTTGTCTGACTGCTGTGGGTAAAACTTCCAGTACTATGTGGAATAAAAGAAGTGAGAATGGACATCCTTTTTTTGTTCAGATTTTAGTGGGAAGGCTTTCAGCTTTTCACTGTTGAGTATTATACTGACTGTGAGTTTGTCATAAATAGCTTTTATTATGTTGAGATATGTTCTCTCTCCATCAACTTTGGTGAGAGTTTTTATCATGAGTGGATGTTGAATTTTGTCAAATGCTTTTTTTTTGCATCTGTTGAGAGGATCATGTGGTTTTTGACTTTTATTTATGTGGTGTATCACATTAAGTGATTTGCATATGTCGAACCATCCTTATGAACTTGCAATGAATCCATTTGGTTGTGGTGTATGATCTTTTTCATGTGCTGTTAGGTTTAATTTGCTAATATTTTGTTGAGAATTTTTGCATCTCTATTCATCAGATTTATTGCCCTGAAATTTTATTTTTATTGTTTGGAGGTGTCTTTGTCTGGTTTTGGTATCAGGGTGATGGTGGCTTCCTAGAATGTCCTTGGGTGTTCCCTCCTCTGTAATTTTTTGTAAGAGTTTGAGAAGGATCAATATAAGTTCTTTTTTGTGTGTTTGGTTGAATATGTCTGTGAAGCCATCCAGTTCTGGACTTTTTTTATAGGGAGTTTTTAAAGTACAGATTCTATTTCACTTCTAGTGGTTGGTCTATTCAATTTATCTATTTCTTCTTGATTCAGTTTTGTTGGGCTGTATGTTTCTAGAAACTTGTTTATTTCTTCTAAACAAATTGAACCTAATGAAACTTATAAGCTTTTGCACAGCAAAGGAACCCATAAAAAAAAGGCAACCTACAGAATGGGAGAAAATATTTGCAAACAATAAGACTGACAAGGGTTTAATTTCCAAAATACTCGAACAAGTCAACAACAAAAAAACAAACAACCCAATTGAAAAATGGGCAGAAGACCTAAATATACATTTTCTACAAAGAAGAAATGCAATGGCCAATAGGCACATGAAAATATGTTCAACATCACTAATTATTAGAGAAATGCAAATCAAAACTACAGTGAGGTATTCCACCTCACACTGGTCAGGATGGCCATCATTAATAAGTCTATAAATAACAAATGCTGGAGAGGGTGTGGAGAAAAGGGAACCTTCCTACGCTGAATACATTGACTACTACTCGTCCATTATAAAGAACGAAATAATGCCATTTGTGGCAGCATGGATGCACCTAGAGATTATCCTGCTAATTGAAGTAAGTCAGAAAGAGAGCAACAAATACCATATGATATCACTTATATGTGGAATCTAAAATATGATGCAAATGAACCTTTCTACAAAAAGGAAACAGACCCATGGTCAGACCCATGGTTGCCAAGGGGGAGGGTTTGGAGGAGGGATTGGGTAGGAAGTTGGAGTTAGTAGATGTAAGCTGTTATATAGAGAATGGATAAAAACAAGGTCCTACAGTATAGCACAGAAAACTAGATTCAATATCCTCTGATAAGCCATAATGGAAAAGAATATGAAACAAGAGAAAGCATAGGAGTTCCCTTCATGGCTCAGCAGTTAAAGAACCCAACTATCATCCATGAGGATGTGGGTTCGATCCCCGGCCTGGCTCAGTGGGTTAAGGATCCAGCATCGCCGTGAGCTGTGGTGTAAGTTGCAGACTCGGCTTAGATCCTGTGCTGCTGTGGCTGTGGTGCAGGCCAGTGGCTGTAGCTCTGATTCGACCCCTAGCCTGGGAACCTCCACATGCCACAGGTGCGGCCCCTAAAAAGCAAAAAAAAAAAAAAAAAAAAAAAAAAAAAAAAAAAAAAAATAGAGAATGCATATATCTGTATAATTGAATCACTTTGTTGTGCAGCAGAAATTAACACAACATTTAAATCAACTATACTTCAATAAAAAATGAAGGATAAAAATTTAAAAGAAGAATGAGTGGAGTTCCTGTCATGGCTCAGTGGAAATGAATCTGACTAGCATCCATGAGGATACAGGTTCAATCCCTGGCCTCACTCAGTGGGTTAAGGATCTGGCATTGCCATGAGCTGTGGTACAGGCTGCAGATGTGGCTCAGATCTGGTGTTGCTGTAGCTGTGGTGTAGGCCGGTGGCTACAGCTTTCGACCCCAGCCTGGGAACCTCCATATGCTGTGGGTGCGACCCTAGAAATGATTGTGTAATGAAATTCAATCTTTTAAAAAATAAAAACAAAAAAACACAATTTTGTGTATAGTGCATTAGGAACCCAAATTTATTGTGTTTCAAATACATTGTCATGTGCCTTGATTTGAATACTCTGTTTTTGATTGTTTGAAATGTCACATTTACCATGTGCAATGTGCTCGTAGGTGAGTTTTCTATTCTACTCCTGATTTACTTGTCTGTTTCTCTACCAATATCACACAAATTAAAATATTGTCACTCTAAAGGATACTGCATCTATTGGGGCAAATTTTCTCCAGTTTGTGTTTCCTTTCCTTTTTTTCAAAATTGTCTTGAACGTTCTGGCCTGTGAATTTTAGCATCAGCCTATTAACTTGAATAAGTCTGTTATGATTTTTGTATGAAGTATTTTGAATTTATAGTTTAATTAGGAGAAACGGACATCATATTATGCATCTTTATGTGGGTCTTCTCTGGCTTGTACCAGTGATTTTCCTTCGTAGAAATCTTACACATTTCTTGTTACATTTATTCTTACTTTAAAAAAATTTTTTTTTATTTTTTGGTATTGTGAACACATCTTCTCCCCGTTGGATCTTCAAATCAGTTACTGGTCTATAGGAAAGATGCATTTCATTTTATTCTTGTATCTAGTCAATATTTGATTTTTAAAAATTCATTATAGGACTGCCCATTGTGGCTCAACAGTAGCAAACCTGACTAGTATCCATGAGGACGTGGGTTCGATCCCTGGCCTTGCTCAGTGGATCAAGGATCCAGCGTTTGCCATGAGCTGTGGTATAGGTCACAGACATGGCTCAGATCTAGCATTGCTGTGACTGTGGCATAGGCTGGGAGCTGTAGCTCCAATTTGACCCCTAGCCTGGGAACTTCCATATGTGGTGGGTATGGCCCTAAAAAGACAAAAAAAAAAAAAAATCGTTATAATAGTTGTTAAATCATTTATCTGACATTTTCTAAGTATGTATTAATACCATTTATTTTGAAAGAGTGAGAACGCTTTATGTTTTTCTTTATATATATATATATATATATATATATATATAAATCTCTTATTTTTACTTTTAAATGCTTTTGCTAACGTGTTTTGGAATAATCTTGGAGGCTAGCAATGATAGTAGGATCCTTAACCTCCTCCTCTTTTAATTTAAAGTGTGTTTATATTTGACTGTTAAATATGAGGCTGCTTATAGATATATTTTGTCAGGTTATGGAATTTTTTTTCTTTTCCTTGATCTTCAACAAGAATGGTGGTTAAGGAGTTCCCATTGTGGCTCAGCATTTAACAAACCCGACTAGTATCCATGAGGACAGGGTTTCAATCCCTGGCCTTGTTCAGTGGATTAAGGATCCAGTGTTGCTATGAGCTGTGGTATAGGTCGCAGAGGTGGTTGAGATCCCACGATGCTGTGGCTGTGATGTAGGCCGGCAGCTACAGTTCCGATTCAACCCCTAGCCTGGAAACCTCCATATGCAGAGGGTTCAGTGCAAAAAAGAATGGTGGTTAAATTTCTTTAGCACCTTTCAATACGTTTTTTGTTTGTTTGTTTTGTCCTTAGGACCTGTGGAAGTTCCCAGGCTAGGGGTCGAATCAGAGCCACAGCTGCTGGCCTCCACCATAGCCACAGCCACGCCAGATCCTTAACCCACTAAGTGAGGCCAGGGATCAAACCTGCATCTTCATGGATACTAGTCGGGTTCGTTAACTGCTGAGCCGTGACGGGAACTCCATACCTTTCAATACGTTTATAAAGATTTTCTCTTTTTTGTTAGTATGGTGAATTGTAATAATCCTTTTCATAATGTTGAACCATTCTTGGATGAATGTTATACGCACTCCCTAGCCACTATGTTTTTTAACATATTTCTGCTATTTTTATATAGGCTTCTCTCTCTCTCTCATACACACACACACACACACACACACACTCACACACACATACGCATGCACACACTTATAGTGTGTGTATAGAATGTTCTCTCTTTGTCTGGCTTTAATATCAAGTTTCTCTGATTTCATTGAACTTATTGGGTGACTTTTCCATATTTATGCTTTTACTCCTTGTATTTAATTATTTTAGTTTTGTTGTTATCGTTTGAGGTTTTTTTTTTTTTTTTTGTCTTTTTTGTCTTTTTGGTTGTTGTTGTTGTTATTGTTGCTATTTCTTGGGCCGCTCCCGCGGCATATGGAGGCTCCCAGGCTAGGGGTCGAATCGGAGCTGTAGCCACCGGCCTACGCCAGAGCCACAGCAACGCGGGATCCGAGCCGCGTCTGCAACCTACACCACAGCTCACGGCAACGCCGGATCGTTAACCCACTGAGCAAGGGCAGGGACCGAACCCGCAACCTCATGGTTCCCAGTCGGATTCGTTAACCACTGCGCCACGACGGGAACTCCCGTTTGAGTTTTTTGAGTTGGATGTTTTGTCATTTGCTTCTGGTTGTTTTTATTTTCAACATTGCACCTAAGAATATTTATGTTTTTCTTTCAATAACATTTTTCTTTTAGCTCTGAAGAGTATGTGTGCCTTTGTGGCTATTTCTAGTTTGAAAATTTTTTTTTTCTTTTTCCCAAGAGTTATTTAAAAGTGCTGTATTTTTTTAAGTGCACAGAATATGGTCTGTATAATTTACTTCTTAGAATTTATTAAACTTGATTCTGTGTCCTCATCCATGGTTAATTTTACTGATTGTACAGGAATTTGAATAAAATATGTTTTCTGTTTCTTGGGTCCAAACTTTTATTTATTAATAATTTATTCATAATTATATGTATATAAAACCAACATCATATACATTATCTACACTCTATCAAGGGTCTGCAAACTTTTTATGTAGAAGGTAAATAGTAAATATTTTAGGCTTTGTGGACCATAAGGTCTCTGTCACAACAATCTACTCCTGTAGGAAAGCAGCTGTAAGACAGTGTGTCAGTGAATGGACATGGGCTACATTTGGTATTTTTATATATTATATACATATTATAAAGACATAAAAATATATATTACATATTTATTTTTGTCTTTCACTTGACAATAATTGAAAGAAGATATAATACTTTACAATTTTTTTTTCTGTTTAGGGCACACCTGTGCTTATGGAAATTCCCAGGCTAGGGGTTGAATCAGAGCTGCAGCTTCAGGCCTATGCCACAGCCACAGCAACGTCCTATCCAAGACGCATCTGCAACTTATGTTGCAGCTTGCAGCAAGGCAAGAGCCTTGACCCACTGAGTGAGACAAGGGATCGAACCTGCAACCTCGTGGACACTGTGGTTCTTAACCTGCTGACCCACCAGGGGAATGCCTGCAGTTTAAATAAAAAAGCATTCTGTTAAAATAAAAAGCACATACTGCACCACGGTCTTAAAGCCCTTTTCAGAGGTTGCTTTGCTCCTGGTTGTTGGTGGAGAAAGGCCAGCCAGCTGTATGTCCAACCCTTTCTTCATGTGCTTGAGAACAGCAGTCAGTTTTTGAGCCAACCCGAGGGAGACGTGGAGACAAGGGCACAAAGAATGTGTTTAGTGCCTATTTTTAAAAAATGCTTTCTGTCTCTGGTTTTAGTCCTGTCGAAGGGGTTAATAGTTAAAAATGCATTTTCTGGTTTTTTATGTGTGGCCTAACACTGACTTGAGTTTTGACGTTAGTCTGATTTTTGGTTTTCTCCCTGTAGTGAGGTCCAAGAGCCAAAGGAGTCACCACCACCTCCTAAAACCTCAGCAGCGGCTCAGCTGGATGAGCTCATGGCCCACCTGTGTGAAATGCAGATCCAGGTGAGCACAGTCCCTGCGATACCACCTGCAGGGTTGGTCTCTCTGGAACGCAGCTCTGCATTCCTCCTTTGGAAGCACTTCTAGGTCATCATTCACTTTCCCAAACTCCATTGAATTCAGGGGATGAACTCAGCTTTGCACTATGTTAACCGGACACAAGAGATACTATGATCCAGGTTCTGATCTCAGGGGCCTGGGCGTGTGCTGGAAAAAACAAGGCCTGAGACTGTGACATTTATAGAGTAAAAGACAGATTTTATTTATTTATTTATTTATTTATTTTGCCACTACAGCTGGATGAAGTGGGGAAGGGCTGTTAAAGGGGACCCCAGGGTGGGATGGGGCGGGGGGGCAGGGTCTGTGGGCAAGCTGGGGCAGAGCAAGGGAGAGCAAAGTGTGCTTTGGAAGTAACAAGGGTGAAGGATCCTAAGTTCATACTAAGATCACACCTGCTCCCTTGTTCTAGTCTCCAGAGCAGGGATGGCAAGCTCCCTGGCCTGCAGGGGATGGAAGTCCCAAAAAAAGGACTTAAGAAATCATGAAGGGAGTTATCATCTAGAATTCTTAAGGTAGAGAATCAGTTGGGGGATTTGATTTGCCTACATGAAATACCTGTGAAATAATTTCAAGGCAGTAGGTCAAAATGTGTATGGCTGGGAGGGCAAGAAGCTTATCTTTGTGGCTCACCTTTGGATTCCCAATGCCTGGCACAGTTCCTGATACCCTGTGAATAATACATACTTTTTTTTTTAGGGCCACACCTGTGGCATATGGAAGTTCCCAGGCTAGGGATCGAATCAGAGCTATAGCTGCCTGCCTACACCACATCCACAACAGTGGGGGATCTGAGCCGCATCTGCAACCTACACCACAACTCATGACAATGCCAGATCTTTAACCTACTGAGCGAGGCCGGGAATCGAACCCTCCTCGTGGATACTAGGTGGATTGTTTCTGCTGTGCCACAATGGGAACTGAATAATATATATATATATATATATATATATATATATTTTGTCTTTTGTTTTAGGGCCGCACCCGCAGCACATGGAGGTTCCCAGGTTAGGGGTCTAATCCCACCTACGCCATAGCCACTGCAACACCAGATCCGAGCTGCGTCTGCAGCCTACACCACAGCTCATGGCAACGCCGGATCCTTAACCCACTAAGCAAGACCAGGGATTGAACCCGCAACCTCATGGTTCCTAGTCGGATTCATTTTCACTGCACCATGATGGGAACTCCGGGAACTGAATAATATATACTTATTGGACAAATGTGTAACCATTTAAACAAGTTTTCTTTAATGTCTGCCATTAAGCTGGGTGCATGCCTCATTGCTCTGGACATCTGAAAATACTAGGGAAAAAAAATCTATATTAGGAATTTGAGTGGTGCAGGTTTTTTTTAATTCATTAAGTGCATGTCTTGGTTTATTTACAGATTTTAAAACATCTGTTTATTTTTTTTTAATAAGTCATATCTTTACATTGTACAAAAGTCCAAAAGTCCAAAAGTTTACAGTAGACTGTTTCCAACCACCCAGTTCTGCCCCCTGGCGGTAGTCAGTATTTCCTATTTTTTATACATCCTTTCAAAAGTATTCTGGAATATACCAGCAGGGAGATATAAATGTAAATGTATGTGTAGATAAAGAGACATTATTGTGTTTTTACTTAGTTCTTTCTCCTACTTAATATTGGTACCCTTTTAGACCTTTTAGATATTAACCTTTTCAACACTAATCTCTTCACCATTAACTAACATTTTATAATAGAAGGGGAAGGAAGGAAATCTGACATATGATAAGTTTCTTGAAAAGAGCATTTTTGGATTAGTGAGATAATGTGAGGTCAATTCGAGTCAGTAGGAAGAGGATAAGCAGCAGCCTGAAGGCAGATAGGAACAGATCACTTTCAGGAGACTGCAGGGAGCCTGGCTGGCTTTAAACAATGGAGGCTTTTTAACTGAGTAATAAAAGAGATTGGAAAGGTAAAGTGAGGGCAGTGGATGGGAGCGTCTGACGCTGCAACTTCGATGCTGGAACCAATGGAGGGTCAGCGCAGTTCTCTGATCAGGAAGTATTAATAGATGGTCGCAGCAGCCCAGTTGGAAAGGAGTTGAGAGATGGAATCAGGACAGGAGTTGACAAAGGATACGCTGGGCAACTGTTTTGTAATTTGAGGTTTTTCCTTTGGATGTTTTATAATCACCATGTTAGAGTTTTGCTCAGTAAATCTAATTATTCAGCAAGTCAGTCTCACAACTTCTCCCCACCTTCTCCACTAACACTGGTGCAAGTCATTTCTGTTTTGAGCTGTGAGACTAGTCTCCTGCCTAACTGGTGCCTCCAATTCCACTCTTGCTTGTCGATACCCACTTCCTCACCCAGTTACCACAGGGATCTTGGAAATCAGATTTTTTTCACTCTTACACTTAAATCCTCTCATGGTTCTGTGGCCGGAACTCAGCTGCTTCTCACCAATGCCGAACAGAAACTTAGAGACAGAGTTTTGGGCGAAGGAGAAAAAATAGCTTTATTGCTTTGCCAGGCAAAGGAAGGTCATAGCAGGGGAAGGCCTTGAAGGCTGTGAGAGAGACTGGGAGTTGGTTTTATAGTTTTGGGAGTGAAAAATAGAGCTGCAGATAAGGATCAGGGTAGAGGCAAGCTTGCATTGTTTTCAAAGCTGGTGTTTAGGGGTCTGGTGGTTTTCTTTTGGGAATGAAGAATGCTTCATTAACATCTTCCATTTGTTGGGGGTTTCAGTTCTGCAGAAGAACTCAGAGATACTGTTATTTAAAAAAGGATGTATATATACGTGTGGCTGGGTCACTTTGCTATACAGCAGAAATTGACAGAACATTATAAATCAACTATAATAATTTTTTTAAAGTTATTGTTATCTATATTCCTTGAGGAGGAACCAGGACTCTGCCCTAAAGCTGCAGTTTTCTCTTAACCACTCCTCCCTGGTCCCTTCATCCCCTCCCTTCCCTGATTAGCGACTGTTTGAACCTGCCCTTTGGAACTCAGGGAAGGTCACAGAGGCTGAAGCTTACTCCCTAAAAACAAGAAATGGGGACAGAAAAGCTAGTGTGCCCAGGAACCTCACAGGGCCCTGCTCGTCTTCAGTTTTACCACTCTTGGAAGGAAACGGCAGCTTTTCCCAAGAGGGCCCTATATGATCTTTGCCTCTTTTTCCAGCATTTTCTCCTGCCTCACTCATTCTCACTCCTTCTGCTTTAGGCCTACTGATCTTTTTTACTCTTCTTTTATTGTACCAAACTGTCTCCTTCCTCTGGGCCTTTCTTCTTTCTGGAATGCTTTTCCCACAAATATCAATATGTCCGGGTCTCTCACAACACCGCCCGGATATCTGCTAAAATATCACCTCCTTAGAAGGCCTTCTTTGATCACCTTCATCTAAATCCATTCTTGCTCACCGTCCCATCTGTCATTTGCCTTGATGTATAACTTACATTTTATCTCCAGCTGACATTGCATCATATATTCATTTAACGGTTTATTATCTATCACCCAGAGAATGTAAACTCCATAAGGACAGAGACAAGGTCGACTTGTACATTGCTCTATACCAAGAGCCTGGAGCCATGATTGGCCCAAACCAGGTGCCCAATAAGCCCTGCAAAATAAATGGACAAAAAGAAGATAAGATTAATTGTTGAACTGTGGTCACTATAAGAGCAAGAAGAGGTATCCTCTTCATACGTTCAATTTCCTTTGGTCGGAAAAGGTTTATGAACAGAGGAGAATGAATCAGAGGTCATCCTACTCTGAGGAATTTATAGCATGAAAGGGAGATGAAAGCGTGTTTGTTGGTGTTACAATGTTAGAGTCTGTCAAGGCCTTGGAGGAAGATTAGGGAAAGGCTAAGGGGTCGTGGGGAGGATGCCACTGAGGGTAAATGTACATGAGGATGATTCTCTTTATGTTTCTCTTCTTGATACAGGGCACAGTGAAAGTAGATGCCAGCACGAAACACTTACCAGAAAAGCAGGATCCCAAGACCTCCCTGGACTCAATGTTGGGGGGTTTGGAGCAGGAACTGCAGGACCTCGGAATTGCCACAGTGCCCAAGGGCCATTGTGCTTCCTGCCAGAAACCGATCGCTGGCAAGGTGGGATGGGCCAAGGTGTTGCTCCTACCGCCATCTGTGTGTACGTCCGTCTCCATCACACCAAGGATTGTTCTTTCTCCTTCTATTCAAAGGCATTTTAGTAATAGTTAATAATTACTGATTCCTTCAGGCATGGAACTAAGTGCTTTACAAGGATCCCTTTATTTAATGGTCACCTTAGCCCTTCAGTGGTCATAACCCTTTGTAAAGATGAGGAAACTGAGGGCTCAGGGTTAACTGACATGTCCAAGGTCCAGTAAGAGGTGAAGGTAAGACCCAAACCCCAGAGAGCCTGACTCCTGAGTTCAGCTCTTTTTTTTTTTTTTTTTTTTTTTTTTTTTTTTTTTGTCTTTTTGCCATTTCTTGGGCCGCTCCCGTGGCATATGGAAGTTCCCAGGCTAGGGGTTGAATCGGAGCTGTAGCCGCTGGCCTGTACCAGGGCCACAGCGGCCCACGCCAGAGCTGCAGCAACGCGGGATCCGAGCCGCGTCTGCATCCTACACCACAGCTCACAGCAACGCCGGATCCTTAACCCACTGAGCAAGGCCAGGGATTGAACCCGCAACCTCATAGTTCCTAGTCGGATTCGTTAACCACTGCACCACGACAGAAACTCCCTGAGTTCAGCTCTTCACCATTTTTCTAAACTGCCTTTACCAAGAGGACCTTCCTCGCCCCTCCCTCTGTTTTAAACATTCTCAATGTAAATCGATTATGATTCCTAGCTGTACTTAGCTCCACATCATGAACTCAAACTCCTGCTTCCGCATCATCCTTCACCAAAACCATAATAAAGAGCCTTGAGGCCTGTCTTTGCATGGGGAGTGAGATGACGTGTTCAGATCAGAGCAGTAAAAATTGTACTGGCCTTCTTGTCTTCCGGGGACCCTTCCCATGCCAAGGCTGTTGTTCCGTCTTATCTGTCACTGTTGAGCTCTATTTTTGTTTCTTCCAACCTTCCGGGGCAATGTAGTGGAAATAAACACTGGTAGGCTCTTCCCCCCCACCCCCACCCCCCGCCTCTCTTTTTGCCTCTGCCTCTTCCCGCAGCATATGGAAGTTCCCAGGCTAGGGATCTAATCAGAGCTGTAGCCACTGGCGTATGCCATAGCCACAGCAACACAGGATCTGAGCTGCATCTGCGGCCTACACCACAGCTCACGGCAACGCCAGATCCTTAAGCCACTGAGCAAGGACAGGGATCGAACCCGAAACCTCATGGTTCCTAGTCGGATTCGTTAACCACTGTGCCACAACAGGAACTCCAATACTGGTAGGCTTATAGCAGTGTGATCAGTCAGGAAAGTGGGCAGCATTTTACTACCCACAAAGCAGGGACCCACAGACCACCCCCCGCCCCGGTTGGAGCCTAGGTCTAAGTTTCAGTGTTGTGTCACTCCAGGGGGTGTCATGATCATGGAGCACTGCTGGCAGAGCTCCCCCCAAAGTTGTGTACCCTGAGGATCCTGGAGCACTGATGGGGCCAC
Source organism: Sus scrofa (assembly GCF_054392235.1). Lineage (NCBI taxonomy): Eukaryota > Metazoa > Chordata > Mammalia > Artiodactyla > Suidae > Sus > Sus scrofa. Next base: position 12,712,004 of record NC_139384.1, read on the forward strand.
CATGCCTGTCCTTGTCTCATTCTCCAGATGATCCATGCTCTAGGGCAAGCGTGGCATCCAGAACACTTCGTCTGCGCTCACTGCAAAGAAGAGATTGGCTCCAGTCCCTTCTTTGAGCGGACTGGCCTGGCCTACTGCTCCAAGGACTACCACCACCTTTTTTCTCCACGCTGTGCTTACTGTGCTGCTCCTATTCTGGATGTAAGTAAACCTCCTTCCCCCTGCTTTCCTCTAGCTTTGCTCTCCCAGGATCATGTTTTACAGCCCTGCAGCATTCTAATTTCTCTCTCTCTCTCTGGGTTTCTTTTCCAGAAAGTACTGACGGCCATGGACCAAACCTGGCATCCTGAGCACTTCTTCTGCGCTCACTGTGGAGAGGTGTTTGGTGCAGAAGGTAGGACCAGGGTAGTGACAAGAACACCAGCAGAGCTTTTCCGTGATCTGCTGTGTTAGTTCTGGTTCCTGCCACTACCATCCAAGCGCCCCTTTCAGGACCATATGCATCTCTCCCTACCTTTTTATGACCTGGATACATTTTGTTTAAGTTGCTTTTTTTTTTTTAAATCAAAGAAATGCAAAAGCATAGTTTAAAAATGCAAATATTGGAGTTCCTGCCATAGTGCCCTGGGTTAAGAATCTCACAACAGTGGCTCAGGTTGATGCAAAGTCATGGGTTCGATTCCCCAGTCCCGGTCAATAGGTTAAAGGATTTGGCATTACTGCAGCTGACACACAGGTTGCAGCTGTGGCTTGGATTCAATCCCTGACCTGGGAACTTTCATATCTCATGGGGGGGCTGGCCATAAAAAAATTTTTTTTAAATGCAAATATTACCTTAAGGGCAATATTAAAAAAGAACAGTACCTTGCTTTTCCTTTCTCTACCCACAAATCCAGTTCTCCTCTCTAAATTTTCTTAACTTCTATTTTTACTTGTATATTGTAAATAATATATTACTGTATGTAGATTTTTTTCCTCCAACTTTAACCTCTACCTACCAGAGACGTTAAGAATTTAGAAATGTTATTACTACCCCACTACCCCCAACGTAATTCCCCTTCTCCCAGTTATAATTAGGTCGTAATTATAGGTCAGATCATTATTCCATGTGTACATGGTGATAATCACGTAAAAATTGCTCAGAGTTGAGCCGTGTAACAAACCGTGATATGGCAGAGCATGGATTTTGGAGTTAGACTATCTGGTTCAAATCTGTGATATTTATTAGCTATATGATGTTGTTCAAGTCATTTAAGCAATTTGTAACTCACCAACTCACTTTCTTCATGAGTCAAATGGGCCAAATAACAATGTTTTCTTGGAGTTCCTGTTGTGGCTCAGTGGTTAACGAATCCGACTAGGAACCATGAGGTTGCGGGTTCGATCCCTGGCCTTGCTCAGTGGGTTAAGGATCTGGCGTTGCTGTGAGCTGTGGTGTAGGTTGCAGACTCGGCTCGGATCCCTGTTGCTGTGGCTCTGGTGTAGGCTGGTGGCTACAGCTCTGATTGGACCCCTAGCCTGGGAACCTCCATATGCCACGGGAGCGGCCCTAGAAAAGGCAAAAAGACCAAAACAAACAAACAAACAACCAATGTTTCCTTTATAGGGTCATTATGAGGATTGTAAGAGGCAGTACCAGTGCAGCGTTTAAAACAGGGCCTGGCACATGGTGATCGTGATTGCGATTATGGTGTCCTTTTCAGATGAATTTTTTTTTTTTTTTGTCTTTTTAGGGCTGCACCTGCAGCAGCATATGGAGGTTCCCAGGCTAGGGGTCCAATCAGAGCTGTAGCTGCCAGCCTACACCACAGTGGGATCCGAGCTGCATCTGCGACCTCAGTGAGCCCACAGCTCATGGCAACGCCGGATCCTTAACCCACTGAGCGAGGCCGGGGATTAAACTCTTGTCCTCATGGGTGCTAGTCGGGTTCATTAACTGCTGCACTATGACGGGAACTCCCTATATTGTTTTTTCTTCAAGTTAATATTTGGATCTCTTTTTCATTGGCTTCATTTTCTTTGTTCTGATCGGTACTTTCTCCGATGAGCTGTGGAATCTTTCTCAAACTGGTCAGCCACATCTGGTAATGGGTCAGTTCCATTTCTTTCTTTCTTCTTTTTTTTTCTTCTTGGAGACATCTATCCAGGAGACTTTTATCTTTCTGCCTCAGCCTGAAATGGTTTCTCCTCAGGCCTCTGAGAAGCAGTTATTCTGGGTCATTATCTTGGGAATTCCTTTTACTGGATTCCTCTGTCTTTTAATACATGTGACCGCCTGTGTTTTGGTGAAGCACATCCTCCAGTAGCTCCCAAGAAAGAATGAATAGGAGGTAAAAGTTTTAAACCTTGCATATCTGAAAATATCTTGTCTACTTTAAGTTGCCTCGGCATAGAATTCTAGATGGAAATGATTTTCCCCATCACTGAAGACGTTGCTTCACCATCTTCCAGCTTCCATTGTTGAGAAGTTTATTTTTTTTTCTTGTTACATTTTATTGAGAATTTTTTATTAATATTTTGTACTTATTTTTGATCCTTTCTATGTGACCTGGTTTTCCCCTTTTGTAAGATTTTTTTACCTTCTGCTTTCTGAATTGTCTTGATTTTTTCTGACTTCTTTTTATGTTTCTTTTGAACAAATATGACTCATGCGTGAAATCTGAAAGCTTCCTTATTTTTTTCCATTTCCTCTTTTTTTTTTTTTTTTAGAATTAACTTAGTGGGGAAAGTTTTCTTCTAAATAAAATTGGGGCAGTCCCATGTCTCTCTCTCTCTCTCTCTCTTTTTTTTTTTTTTTTTTTTTTTTTTGTCTCTTTTTTTAGGGCAGCCCTCACGGCAGATGGAAGTTCCCAGGCTAGGGAACGAATTGGAGCTGTAGCTGCCAGCTAATACCACAGTCACAGCAACACAGGATCTGAGCCTCATCTGCAACCCACCACAGCTCATGGCAACACCGGATCCTTAACCCACTGAGCAAGGCCAGGGATTGAACCTGCATCCCATGGATTCTAGTCGGGTTCCTTACTGCTGAGCCACAGTGGGAACTTCCCATGTCTCTTTTGATTATTCTTAATAAACTCTTCTAAATAGAAAATCAATTTAAGACTCAAACGCAAAGCAAGTCCTTAGGTAATTCAATCTGTGTTAATAGCTAAAATTTCCCACTTATTTAAAGTGATAGCTAATCTCTCTCCTGGGTGGGGTCTTTAAGCTAAAAGAGGCCAGGGAGGGGTGTTACAGCCCTTTCACTGGCCTTTCTTGCCTTTGGCACCTACCACCCTTGTGTGCATTGCTAATTTTGAGAGCTGACCCTTCCAGGGTTGAAACAGAGGTGGAAGAAATGAGACCAGAAGACAGGAAAGTTCTAACTTGTCTAATTTGCTTCATGCTTTCTGGACCTGACAGATATTTAACCCTGACTTTCTTTCTACTTGGCTGCTTTTGTGGATTCAGTACAGATCCAATTACACATTCTTTTGTGTTTTTTGTGTGTGTGTGTGTCTTTTTCCCTTTTCTAGGGCCATTCCTGCGGCATATGCAGGTTCCCAGGCTAGAGATCTAATCAGAGATGTGGCTGCCAGCCTATTCCAGAGCCACAGCTATGCAGGTTCCGAGCCCCATCTGCGACCTACACCACAACTCACAGCAATGCCAGATCCTTAACCCACTGAGCAAGACCAGGGATCAAACCCACAACTGCATAGTTCCTAGTCAGATTCGTTAACCACTGAGCCATGACGGGAACTCCCCAATTACAAACTCGTGATGGCCCTTTCCATGCCTTGGCTGGCTCTTCCCCCCAGGACATGGATCTTGGAGGATCCATTCCACACAGACTCTTTTCTACATTGTTCCCTTTTGATGATCACTTAGAAATGATTATAATCATTCTAGATTAACTCTTTGACTCATGCTTTCATGTATGAACCATGGGAAACTTGCATATTTCTCTTGTAGTCACTGGGACTGCTATTAATTGCAGGTGCATCTGCTATAGGCTCCTTCAGCCAGACTCTCACTTAGGGATTTTTTTTTTCCAGGGATGAAGTGAATACCATCTACTGTATCCTACTAGTGGCCTAGGAAACATATCCGCCTCTCTGAAAGTTCCCATTGTCTTTTTATTCTTTACTTTTTGTCTTTTTAGGACTGCACCCTTGGCATATGGAAGTTCCCAGGCTAGGGGTCGAATCACAGCTGCAGCCGCTGGCCCACATCACAGCCACAGCAACTTGGGATCCGAGCCAGATCTGCAGCCTATGCCACAGCTTGTGGCAATGCTGGATCCTTAACCCACTGAGTGTGGCCAGGTATCGAACCCACATCCTCGTGGATACTAGTCATGTTCTTAACCAGGTGAACCACAATGGGAACTCCCGAATAGTCCCACTGAAAATCCCTCTCTTGACTTGAGGTTAGCAAGAACCATGCCTCATGCCTCTTAGTGGTGGTGGGGGAGCACCTATAGCATAATTTTCTCCAAATAAATCTCTCTCAATTTCTCAATTTCTCTTACCTGTTTTATGTACTAGCTGTGAGTAAGGAGTTCAGGAATTGTGCAAATAATCCAAGGCTATCTACTTCAAAAGATGTCTTACTGCCCACCTTGAAATTCTGTATTTATTCTATCTTGATGCTTTGCATCTTGTTACACTCATTGGTCTTTGCCAAATGTTGCTGACTTTTGTTGCCCATTTTTTGTTTAAGAACGAACGAGATAGTGAGTTTAAGGATCTGGTGTTGCCCCAGCTGCAGCGTAGGTCTCAACTGCAGCTTGGATCTGATCCTTGGCCTGGGAACTCCATGAGGCATGGGTGTGGACAAACAAGAAAAAAAAAAATGAATGAGACATTACAGTGCTAATTGGGAGCTCAGTGGGTGAGGCAGAATTTGCTGACTGGGGGCCTCAACTGTATGGCTTCATGTAGGGTGCTCTGGCCATTGGGCTCTGGGAGCCCTGGGTATTAATATTTATGTCTTTGATCTTGAATAAATTTTACCAAAGAGCTATTCTGTCGGCATCACAAAAATTTGTAAAAGAGGTTGAGGGATGGGGTGTTCACTGCTCAACATGCCAATTTTCATTTAATTCTTATTGTTTTAGTAGAAAGCTTGGTTTCTTTCCTTATGATGTCTGGTACCCCTGATCATTGAGACTCTCTGGTTTGATATTTACAGAAATAGTCACTGCAACTTATGGTAAGATGAGGGACCTGATTTTCTGATAGCTCTTCAACCATTCCTGTTTCCAGCTTTGAAGGCAATTTGTGCTTTCAGTCCTGAAGCCCCTATGATATAGAACTCAGGATGACATAAGTTTTATTGGCATCTCCCCTATTTAGAGATTTAGGATTCAGGTTTTGTTTTGTTTTGTTTTCTCCCAGGCTAGTTGCTACTCAACACCTACTTTAAATTTTGGAAAATTTTATTCATATTTCATCTATGGTATGTCCTTGCCTTTTCTCCTTTTTTCCCTATGAGCCTTTCTGTTTTAAATAATTCTTTAAGTATTGTGGTAGTGATGTTTCAAGAAAGCATGAAGATAAGCCTGTGTGTTACGCTGTTCTCCTGGAGGTCAGGTCCTAAATATCAGACAAGTTTTTCTTTTCTTTTTCTTTTTTAGGGGCACCCCCATGGTGTATAGAAGTTACCAGGCTAGGGGTCTAATTGGAGCCACAGCAACATAGGATCTGAACCATGTCTGTGACCTACACCACAGCTCATGCAATGCCGGATCCCCGACCCACTGAGTGAGGCCAGGGATCGAACCCACATCCTCATGGATACTAGTCGGATTTGTTTCTGCTGCACCACAATGGGAACTCCCCAGGCAGGTTATTATGTATATTCCTAACTATTATTCATTTACTCCTCACCCCAATTTTGTGAGAATAAGTTTATTCCACATTTTACCAAGTTACAGAGGGAAACACTGAACCTCAGGGAAGTAAAGTGATTTTCTTAAAGTCATGCAACTAGAAAGCCAAAGAATTGGAATTTAAACTCAGGTCTCATTTCCACAGGTTCCATGATTTTTTTCTGCACCATCATAACTGTCCCCTGACAGAGATTCAATTCCTCTTCTGCTGTTGGGTCTGTTTGCTTTCTTGGCACTGACGTGAGACCTTTTATTTGAAGACAGGCCAGGATAGAGTAGCACTGATAAAATCCAGTAGCAAAGTGCTTTGTAGTAATTTGCTTGTCCACTGAAGCTTGTTCAGTGCTTTTCACAAATCATTAAGTCTTTCACTATTAGACTGCACTTTTAGTTCAACAGCATTTTTCATTGAGATTTTTAAAAATTGTGGCAAAGTTGTTTTACAACGTTGTATTAGCTTCGGTTATATATATATCTATATGTACATATATCTATTCGTTTTTTCCATATATGTTATTACAAAACATTGAGTAGACTTCCCTGTGCTATAGAGAAGGTCCCTGTTAGTTACCTTCCCCTTTATATAGTAGTGTGCCTATGCCAACCCCATCCTCCCAATTTATCCCTCCCTCCTCAGTTTCCCCTTTAGTAACCCTGAGTTTGTTTGTTTGTTTTCAGCACGTTGAAGTTCCTAGGCTAGGGGTCAAATTGGAGCTGCAGCTGCTGGCCTGCGCCACAGCCACAGCAACATGGGATCCAAGCCACATCTGCAACCTATACCACAGCTCATGGCAACACGGGAGTGTTAACCCACTGAATGAGGCCAGGGATCAAACCTGCATCCTCGTGGATATTAGTTGGGTTCAGTACCACTGAGCCACAGTGGGAACTCTCTGGTAACCCTAAATTTGACCTCAAAATCTTTGAGTCTGTTTCTATCCGAAAACAAGTTTTATTGTATTATTTTAAAATCAGATTCCATGTATGCGTGATATCATATAATATTTGTCTTTCTCTGCCTGGCTTACTTAATATGATAATCTCTAGGTCCATCCATGTTACTGCAAATAGCATTTTTCATTCTTTTTTACAGCCAAGTAGTATTCCATTGTATATATGTACACTCTTCTGTTGATGGACATTTGGGTTGCTTCCATGTCTTAGTTATTGTAAATAGGGCTGCACTGAACATTGGGGTGCATGTATCTTTTCAAATTATGCCTTTGTCCAGGTATATGCTCAGGAGTAGGATTGCTGGGTCATATGGTAGTTCTATATTTAGTTTTTTGAGGAGCCTCCACACTGTTTTCCACAGTGGTTGTACAAATTCACATTCCTACCAACAGTGTAGGAGGGTTCCTTTTTCTTCACACCCTCTCCAGCATTTATTGTTTGTAAGCCATGGTACCTTTATAGTGCACTGGTAGTCATAGAAGTCTGAGGGTTCGTTGAGTAGAACAGTCAGCAAGTGAGTTCCATCCATGGATGGTTATGACATGGAGGTTACCTGAGAGCAGAGAAACAGGATGCAGACGTATTTCAAGAAGAGACATAAGTAAGGTACAAAAGAAGAGTATCCTATTCATAGGATGGCCAGAAAGTTCTCATTGTTTTTGACTTGGGCCCCTTCTAAACAGACAAGACTGATTTGATCACTTACGACTTTCCATAATAAATATGAAGCCATACCTAAAACATATTTATTGACACACCTGACATAAAAGCCCATTTACTAATCAGAAGCTGCTCTTGGTTTGTAGCTTCTTCTCCTTTGCTTTCTATAAATGGGTCTCCTACCATATGGTTAGTCCATTAATTAGGTGGCATCCTGTCTTGCCCCAAGTCACCTAGTCACACACAAAGTTTCTATAATGACAGCTTAACCACTGGGAAATTAAATTCATCTGCAGTTTTGTTTTAGTTCTGAGAATTCCTCTTTAAGGCTCAAGTTTCTAAGCACATCAGGCCTTAGCATCCTTCCACAGGGGCCAGGTCCTCGGTGCCTCTGTCTTTATTTTTAATTGTTCATTATCCAGGCCATGCAGGTTCTCCCTAATTTCCCCTGTGGCTCAGAGCCTCACCGGAGTATAAACACCCTCCCTCTCTCTAAGGCACTTTTAATTGTTAGTGTTTCTCATTCATCCTCCAGAGGTAATTGGCCCCTGAGAGAGCCTCTAGGAGAATAAGTGCTGAAACTTTTTCAATTTATTGGGTTGCTAAATGCAGGGGTATCACAGCATGTTTGGCTGATTGCTTTTGATTCCTCTCCTGAGACTCACCTGATTTGAAACAGAGGCAGTTACTTCCCTACTTGTCTCATTCTCAAGACCAGCTACCCTGGAAATGCCTAGATGAGGGTCATTTCTAGGTCAGTTGGCCTGTCTTATAATTTACTCAAGTAACTCCTACTTATAGGCAAGCTCAGTTTTATTTTTATTTTTATTTTTATTATTTTTTTTTTAGGGCTGCACCTCCAGCATATGGAGGTTCCCAGGCTAGGAGTCCAATCGGAGCCGTAGCTGCCGGCCTACACCACAGCCACAGCAACTCGGGATCCGAGCCACGTCTGTGACCTACACCACAGCTCACGGCAACACCAGATCTTTGACCCACTGAGCGAGGCCAGGGATAGAACCAGCAACCTCATGGTTCCTAGTCAGATTTGTTTCCGCTGTTGCACGACAGGATGAACTCCTAGGCAAGCTCAGTTTTACAACATTTGCTTTATGAAGCATGAGCCTCCCCTGGGGGCTTGCAAAAAATGCAGATTCTCGGGCTCCATCCCAGACTTTGTGGATTAGAAACTCTGGGTCAGGTGGGGTCCAGCAGTTGGCATATTGACAGACTTACCAATTGATGGATGCACGCTAAAGTTCATGTGCCGCACAAAGGCAAGAGAGAGGGTCGTGAGTGTTGTTGGTTTTTCTTACAGCAGGCCTGCCTGACTTCAGTTGTACTTGATCAGACTCTAGGCATTCTTTGATAAGGTGAAAAAGGTAAAGTGAGCTCCCCTAAGTCTCAGGGGTATAGGAGAAGAATATAGGACAGCTTATAAAATTATTAGTTTCCATTCTTAGATCTCAAGGCCTCAGAAATCTATTCAATTGTCTGCTTTTCAAAGAAGAGTTGAACAAAGCAAGAAGTGACCAGAGGGAGTTCCCTTCATGGCTCAGCAGTTGACCAGCCCAACTAGGATCCATGAGGATGTGGGTTTGATCCCTAGATTGACTCAGGGGGTTAAGGATCCTGCGTTGCTGTGGCTGTGGTGTAGGCTAGCATCTGTAGCTCTGATTTGACCCCATATGCCATGGGCACGGCCCTAAAAAGAAAAAAAAGAAAGTGACCAGACATAAAGGACACCTGCAGCTACACGATGTGGGTCTCAACCCCTGGCTATTCTTGTGGGCTTTTTTTGGTCTGGGGCTACCATCAAAGGGTATTTCTGGAAATTATATTTCCGGGATGGGCTGCTTTCCAATCCACTCCGCCTATTTTGCTTACATGGTATTTTAGTGGGGCACAGTTAGAGAACATGCATATTTAAAAATTTTACATATTTACAAAAACAAAATTGGGTTATGATATTTGGGCTCAGCTGATGCTCTCAGTTCTCACAGAGAGGTCAAGGTCAGAATGCATTTAAGCTAGGAGGTATGACATCCAAGTTCGTCTTTGAAGTTAGGCCTGGATTTGAATTTCAGCTCCTCTACTGACTAGTTGGTTATGTGTAATTTCTCTGAGCTTCCCTTTTCTCACCTGTTAAAATGGGAGGAATGCTGTGAAGAATCTAATTTCAATGTCGTCCTGTATGTAGAGCCCTCAGTTGGAACCATACAAAGTAAGTGCTACAAAAAAGGGATTGCTGGAGTTCCTCTCGTGTCTCAGCAGAAACAAATCTGACTGGTATCCATGAGGACGCGGGTTTGATCGCTGGCCTTGCTCAGTGGGTTAAGGATCCCGTGTGGCCATGAGCTGTAGTGTGGGTCGCAGATGCGGCTCGGATCCCGCATTGCTGTGGCTGTGGCTGGCACTCCAGCTCTGATCCGACCCCTAGCCTGGGAACCTCCCTATGCCTTGGGTGCGTCTCTAAAAAGACAAAACACACACACATACACACAAATGGGATTACTAATGGTCCTCTCTATTTTAGATAAACTCTTCTTGTAAATGCCAAGGACAACTTCTTTCTGAAAAAAAAAGAAAAAATCACCTGTTTATTCATGTTATAGTTAACCTTGAAGTGAGACAACTTTCTTCTGAAAGTGAGGGTCTCAATTTTGCTGTTGTAATATTGTTCATATATCTGCTCATTCAATAAATATTTATTGAGCAGCTACTATATATGTTTCAGGTACTAGCCTAGGTACTAGGGAGACAGTGACAAAAAACAAAGTTCCTGTCTTCATGGTGCATACATTCTAGTGAAAAAGGCAGACAATAATCAAACTAGCTAACTAACTAACTGACCAACTAACTATATGATAGGAGAGGGGGTGGGGGAGAGTAAAAGGGTGAGTTTGACATACAGTGGTCTCGTTAGTTGTTCTCTTAAGCAAACCCCGGAGGTAAATACCCTTGAGCAAACCATCGGGGTATCTTGGGAAGTGATTTTCAAAGCAGAGGGAATATATCACTTGAATGAGTGCTTGAGGATGAATTAGTTTATTATATTTTCCCTTTTGTCTAATGAAAAGACAATAAGAAGTCCTAGCATAAAATTTCACTTATAATCTATTAACCCGTGAACCTAATGCAAAATACAAATTTTCCCCACCTATTTTTCTACATTAATATTTTAATACAAAAGTTATAGTGTACCTGAAATTCCTTTTTTTCACTTAAGCATTTTTCCGTATCATTTCATAACTTTATAATAATAATTTTAACAATATCAATTAGTCCATTAGGACTTTATGTAAATACATCATAAGTGATTATATGCCTGGAGATGTTCACGGAACCTTTCCTTATAGTTCCAAATACTGAAAACAACTAAATGCATTTGTAATAGCATATTTAAATTACTTCTGGTGTCTGAGGAGTGCCCTCATGACTATTTTAAACAGCATTTTCTTCTACAGCATTATTTATATCAATTAATTTCCAGGATTGAGGTGTTTATATATTTTTTAAAAAATCTTAAAAAAACCCTAATACATATTATGAAAGGACTTTTCAAGAGAATAATAACCTTTAACTTTATCACCAGGAATGTAGAAATACGTGGCTACCTCCGTATATTTCTTTAACACTGTTTCTACTGCTTAGCTCAAGGTAGAAATCAACCTATTCATTAGTATAACTTAAAACTTCGCTATTGTCTTTTGCGTTTCATGGCTTACTGAAAATGCCACACATGTTATCCCTGAAAGTGTTTCTTCTTGGGCTCATTGTCTGTTTGTGACGAAGTCTTACTTTAAAAGCTTAAAAAAAGTTAGCACCATGGTTTTCTCCTCCTCCGTTATCTGGATGTAGGGTCGGTAGGACTCAAGCCAGGTGTCTTCTAATATGCACCTAACAGTGAACTTTTCAGGTATGGCAGAAAAAGCTTTACACCTCAACAAATTTATTTCTAAACTTTTTATTACGAAACTTTTTTTTTTTTTTTTTTTTTTTTTGTCTTTTTGCCATTTTCTTGGGCCGATCCCATGGCGTATGGAGGTTCCCAGGCTAGGGGCCTACACCAGCGCCACAGCAACGTGGGATCCGAGCCGCGTCTGCAACCTACACCACAGGTCATGGCAACGCCAGATCCTTAACCCACTGAGCAAGGCCAGGGATCGAACCCGCAACCTCATGGTTCCTAGTCGGATTTGTTAACCACTGAGCCACGATGGGAACTCCTACTATGAAACTTTTAAAACATGGAAGTGCTTCAATAAATATCAACATTTTGCCAAATGAGTTTCCTCTAACCCCTACTCACTAAGCCCATTCTTTTATCTTGATGGAATATTTAAAAGTAAATCCTCGAAATCATGTCATCTCACCATTAAATCCTTAAGGATGAAGCATCTTTAACTGATAGGTAGTTTTCTTCACCCTTAACAAAATGAACAATTCCTTGTTATCCTTATTATGCCTTATTTTTTAAATCCCATATCCAAACTTCTCAAATTTCTAAATAGTATTATTTGCTTGCTTTGTTTGAATTAGGATCCAAGCAAGGTCTATTTACTGCATTTGACATTTTATCCCTCAAAAATTTTAAATTCTGTAACAGTCCTCTCTTCCCCACTTTTTTAGGCCATTGATTTGTTGAGAAACTGAAACTTATTTCCTTTAAAATTTCCCATATTCTCGAGCCAACTGGCTGCTTCCGCATGATGTTGTTTAACTTATTTGCTTTAGCTTCCTCTTAATCACCTTCTTTTGTATGTTCTGTAAACTGTCCATTTACACCTAGAGACTTGATGAGGTTTAGATTCAATATTTTGGGGGGTGAGGGCCAAGAATAGGTTACAGATGGTGGCTGCTGTGTGCTTCTTATTGAACTCTGGGTGATAGGAGGGTTCATTGGTTCTAGGTTTTTCAGTGGGCAAAACTTTGAATCCAATTTTTAAAAATAAAAATAAATAGAAATTATGAATTCATACTGATACTTCTAATATAAAATTATAGGCTTTTTCCTTAAGTTGTTTTATATTATACTTTGTATCTTTTTTTTTTAATCGCTGGAAACCTTGCTTACCAAAGGTATTACCATATTACCATAATTGTTTGCTTTATTATATATCTACCCATATTAATTTTTTAAAGTTAATATACATGTTGCAAAATCAAATTGTTTTTTGTCTTTTTAGGGCTGCACCCATGGCATATGGATGTTCCCAGGCTAGAGGTCAAATGGGAGCTGCAGCCACTGGCCTACACCACAGCCACAGCAATGCAGGATCCGAGCTACATCTGCAACCTACACCACAGCTCACAGCAATGCCAGATCCTTAACCCACTGAGTGAGGCCAGAGATCAAACCTGTCTTCATGGATACTAGTTGGGCTCATTTCTGCTGAGCCACAATGGGAACTCCAAAATAAAACAAGATTATTGAAAAAAGTTAAAAATTTCATTGTAGCTCTTTTTGTCTTTGGAATACATCCAGTAGGACTGTACAGTCAAAATACTGTTTTTTTATTTTATTTTATTTTTTAATTATTTCACCAATACAATTTTTTTTTCTACTGTACAGCATGGTGACCCAGTTACACATACATGTACACATTCTATTTTCTCACATTATCATGCTCCATCATAAGTGGCTAGACATAGTTCCCAGTGCTACACAGCAGGATCTCATTGCTAGCCCATTCCAAAGGCAATAGTGTGCATCCATTAACCCCACTCCCTCCCCGCCACCTTGGCAACCACAAGTCTATTCTCCAAGTCCATGATTTTCTTTTCTGTGGAAAGGTTCATTTGTGCCACATATTAGATTCCAGATATAAGTGATATCATATGGTATTTGTCTTTCCCTTTCTGACTTCACTCAGGATGAGAGTCTCTAGTTCCATCCATGTTGCTGCAAATGGCATTATTTCATTCTTTTTTATAGCTGAGTAGTATTCCATTGTGTATATATACCACATCTTCCTAATCCAACCATCCAATCAGCAATCCCACTGTTGGGCATATATCTGGACAAAACTTTCCTTAAAAAAGACAAATGTACCTGCATGTTCATTGCAGCAGTATTCACAATAGCAAAGACATGGAAACAACCCAAATGTCCATTGACAAAATACTGTGTTTTAAAACCACTTGAGGCATTCCCATTGTGGCTCAGTGGGTTAAGAACCCTACTAGTATCCACGAGAATTCAGGTTTGATCCCTGGCCTCACCTAGTGGGTTAAAGGATCCAGCATTGCCATGAGCTGTGGTATAGGTCACAGAAGTGGCTTGGATCTGGTGTTGCTGTGGCGTAGGTCGGCAACTGCAGCTCTGATTCGACCCCTAGCCTGAGAACTTCCGTATGTCCCAGGTGCGGCCCTAAAAAAAAAAAACCAAAAAACAAAAAAAATAAAGCCACTTGGGTGAATTATTGTCTTTCTATAGTTATATCATCAATTTGATATACAGTTAATTTGATTAAACTTGCTTTAATTTTTTAGGGATTGATTTTTTTCTGTTTAAAAAAATTTATAAAACAGTAATTGGAATCATATATCCAGTTTGGAACTCCCTGTATTAGCTACATTTTTTCTGATATACAATTATTAGCAAATATTTCCCTCAGTTTGCCTTTGTTTTGTTTTTGCTTACGATTTTTTTTGGGTCATGCATAAGCGATTCATATATATTTTTAATGTAGGTAAATTTATTAATCTTTAACTCACTTTTGAAATTTGTGCCATTTTTTATTATAGTTTTCTCATCTGTAATTTAAGAGGAAAGCATCCATTTTTTTTTTTTTTTTTTTTTTTAATTTTATTTTCCCACTGTACAGCAAGGGGGTCAGGTTATCCTTACATGTATACATTACAATTACAGTTTTTCCCCCACCATTTCTTCTGTTGCAACATGAGTATCTAGACATAGTTCTCAATGCTATTCAGCGGGATCTCCTTGTAAATCTATTCTAAGTTGTGTCTGATAAGCCCAAGCTCCCGATCCCTCCCACTCCCTCCCCCTCCCATCAGGCAACCACAAGTCTCTTCTCCAAGTCCATGATTGATTTTCTTTTCTGAGGAGATGTTCATTTGTGCTGGATATTAGATTCCAGTTATAAGTGATGTCATATGGTATTTGTCTTTGTCTTTCTGGCTCATTTCACTCAGTATGAGATTCTCTAGTTCCATCCATGTTGCTGCAAATGGCATGATGTCATCCTTTTTTATGGCTGAGTAGTATTCCATCGTGTATATATACCACATCTTCCGAATCCAATCCTCTGTCGATGGACATTTGGATTGTTTCCATGTCCTGGCTATTGTGAATAGTGCTGCAATGAACATGCGGGTGCATGTGTCTCTTTTAAGTAGAGCTTTGTCCGGATAGATGCCCAAGAGTGGGATTGCAGGGTCATATGGAAGTTCTATGTATAGATTTCTAAGGTATCTCCAAACTGTTCTCCATAGTGGCTGTACCAGTTTACATTCCCACCAACAGTGCAGGAGGGTTCCCTTTTCTCCACAGCCCCTCCAGCACTTGTTATTTGTGGATTTATTAATGATGGCCATTCTGACTGGTGTGAGGTGGTATCTCATGGTAGTTTTGATTTGCATTTCTCTTATAATCAGCGATGTTGAGCATTTTTTCATGTGTTTGTTGGCCATCTGTATATCTTCCTTGGAGAAATGTCTATTCAGGTCTTTTGCCCATTTTTCCATTGATTGATTGGTTTTTTTGCTGTTGAGTTGTATAAGTTGCTTGTATATTCTAGAGATTAAGCCCTTGTCAGTTGCATCATTTGAAACTATTTTCTCCCATTCTGTAAGTTGTCTTTTTGTTTTCTTTTGGGTTTCCTTTGCTGTGCAAAAGCTTTTCAGTTTGATGAGGTCCCATGGGTTTATTTTTGCTCTAATTTCTATTGCTTTGGGAGACTGACCTGAGAAAATATTCATGATGTTGATGTCAGAGAGTGTTTTGCCTATGTTTTCTTCTAGGAGTTTGATGGTGTCCTGTCGTATATTTAAGTCTTTCAGCCATTTGGAGTTTATTTTTGTGCATGGTGTGAGGGTGTGTTCTAGTTTCATTGCTTTGCATACAGCTGTCCAGGTTTCCCAGCAATACTTGCTGAATAGACTTTCCTTTTCCCATTTGATGTTCTTGCCTCCCTTGTCAAAGATTAATTGACCATAGGTGTCAGGGTTAATTTCCAGATTCTCTATTCTGTTCCATTGGTCTGTCTGTCTGTTTTGATACCAGTACCACACTGTTTTGATGACTGTGGCAACATCATACACCACATTAACAAAAAAAAGGTCAAAAATCATATGATCATCTCAATAGATGCAGAAAAAGCATTTGACAAAGTTCAACATCCATTCATGATCAAGACCCTCGCCAAAGTGGGTATAGAGGGAACATTCCTGAATATAATCAAAGCCATTTATGATAAACCCACAGCAAATATAATCCTCAATGGGGAAAAACTGAAAGCCTTCTCACTCAAATCTGGAACAAGACAGGGATGCCCACTCTCACCACTGCTCTTCAACATCGTTTTGGAAGTCTTAGCCACAGCAATTAGACAAACAAAAGAAATCAAAGGCATCCATATAGGAAGAGAAGAGATCAAACTGTCACTGTATGCAGATGACATGATTCTATACCTAGAAAACCCTAAGGACTCAACCCCAAAACTCCTTGAACTGATTAATAAATTCAGCAAAGTGGCAGGATATAAGATTAACATTCAGAAGTCAGTTGCATTTCTGTATATCAGCAATGAAGCATTAGAAAAGGAATACAAAAATACGATACCTTTTAAAATTGTACCTCACAAAATCAAATACCTCGGAATACACCTAACCAAAGAGGTAAAGGACCTATATGCCGAGAACTATAAAACCTTAATCAAAGAAATCAAAGAAGATGTAAAAAAATGGAAAGATATTCCATGTTCCTGGATTGGAAAAATCAATATTGTGAAAATGGCCATCCTACCCAAAGCAATCTACAGATTCAATGCAATCCCTATCAAATTACCCATGACATTTTTCACAGAACTAGAACAAACAATCCAAACATTTATATGGAACCACAAAAGACCGAGAATCGCCAAAGCAATCCTGAGAAACAAAAACCAAGCAGGAGGCATCACTCTCCCAGACTTCAAGAAATACTACAAAGCCACAGTCATCAAAACAGTGTGGTACTGGCATCCATTTTTAATTCAAGTTTTTATATGGTTTGAATTATTTTTTTATTTTATTTTATTTTTTTGTCTTTTTAGGGCTGTACCTATGGCATATGGAAGTTCCCAGGCTACGGGTAGAATTGGACCTGTAGCCACTAACCTATGCTACGCCACAGCCATAGCAACACCAGATCTGAGCCTACACCACAGCTCATGGCAACACCAGATCATTTAACCCACTGAGTGAGGCCAGGGATAGAACCTGAGTCCTCATGGATACTAGTCAGGTTTGTTACTGCTGAGCTACGATGGGAACTCCTGAATTCATTTGTAAATTATTATTTAATAGGACTTTACTTTTAAATATTATTCAATTTTTTTCCAGATGTTGTTTTAGATACTAGGGATGTAAAGTGACCAGACCAATGTCTAGTTTTTTTTCGGAACGAATATTCCAATTAGGGTAGGACAGAACACAAACAAGATTTCATATACTGGTAAATGTTATGCAGACAATAAAAAAAAAAATGAAGTGTAGTTACAGGCTGAAAAGATACCTCTCCACTAAGATGATATTTGAGTTGATTTCCACATCACAGGATGGGGCCAGCCAGGTCAAGGCCTGGGGCAGAACAGTATAGGCTGACAGGATATTTAATACAAAGGCATTGAGGAGGAGCAGACCTCAACACTTATAAAATGCTTGCTATGAACCAGGTGCAATACTGAAATACTTTACCTGCATTATTTCTTTTCTTTCTTTTTTTTTTTTTTTGTCTTTTTTTTGGGGGCCATACCCGCACCATATGGAGGTTCCCAGGCTAGGGGTTGAATCAGAGCTACAGCTGCCAGCCTACACCACAGCCACAGCAATGCCAGATCTGAGCTATGTCTGCCATCTACACTACAGCTCACAGCAATGCTGGACCCTTAACCCACTGAGTGAGGCTAGGGATTGAACCTGCATCCTCGTGGATGCTAGTCAGATTCATTTCCACTGAGCCACAACAGGAACTCCCCCTCTCATATATTTCTTATAATAATTCTCAGATATCTATTAGCACCATTTTTTCTCCCACCTTTTAAAATTAAAGTATAATTGATTTACAATGTTGTGCCAATTTCTGCTGTACAGCAAATGACCTCGTCATACAGGTATACGTACACACATATACATTCTATTTCTTATATCGTCTTCGTCATGTTCTGTCCCAAGAGACTGGACACAGTCCCATGTGCTAGACAGTAGGACCTCATTGTCCATCTAATCTAAATGTAATAGCTTGCAACCCCAAACCCCAAGTTGATTCCACTGCCTTCCCCTTCCCCTTGGTAACCGAAAGTCTGTTCTCCACATCTGTGAGTCTGTGTTTTGTAGATAGGTTCATTTGTGTCACATTCTAGATTCCACATATAAGTGACGTCATACAGCAT
Organism: Sus scrofa; assembly: GCF_054392235.1. NCBI lineage: Eukaryota > Metazoa > Chordata > Mammalia > Artiodactyla > Suidae > Sus > Sus scrofa. The sequence continues at coordinate 12,730,115 of NC_139384.1, forward strand.
TTGTCTTTCTCTTTCTGACTTTCCTCACCCAGCATGAGAGTCTCCAGTTGCATCCATGCTGCTATCAGCACCATTTTGATTATGAAGACACCGAGTTTGGGAGAGTTTATTTAAATCATTGCCCTCTTCTCAATCTTCAACGTGCCTTAAAGTCTCAAACTGCAATAGTGAATCCTTGATTTTCTCTCTCCAGGTTTTCATGAGAAGGACAAGAAGCCATATTGCCGGAAGGATTTCTTAGCCATGTTTTCACCCAAGTGTGGGGGCTGCAACCGCCCAGTGTTAGAAAACTACCTCTCCGCCATGGACACTGTTTGGCACCCAGAGTGCTTTGTTTGTGGGGTCTGTACACTTACTTATCCCTTGGGTTTAGGGAAAGCCAGGGTTCTCCTTGCCTCTCTGGTAAGAGGGTTCACAGTTTGGGATAAGGAATTGATGGGGGCTTCTTAAAAGAGACACAAACCCTAGCATCCATTGTGGGCATTTGCTTGCCTGTTTTGCAAATGGGCACTAGTCTAGCCTGTTTGTCAAGAACCCTTATGAATTCCTGTGACTGGCATGTAAATAGCAGGGATTTCAAGGCTGCAGCCTTGCTGATGTTCTACTTCTTGACACCTGCATTTCTTTGCTTTCTCTCCTCTCCGCCACCCAGGACTGCTTTAGCAGTTTTTCTACCGGCTCCTTCTTTGAACTGGATGGGCGTCCCTTCTGTGAGCTCCATTACCATCAACGCCGAGGAACCCTCTGCCATGGGTGTGGGCAGCCCATCACCGGCCGCTGCATCAGTGCCATGGGCTACAAGTTCCATCCTGAGCACTTCGTATGTGATTTCTGCCTGATGCAGCTGTCGAAGGGCATCTTCAGGGAGCAGAATGACAAGACCTATTGTCAGCCCTGCTTCAATAAGCTCTTCACACAGTAATCTCAGCTGAACCCAGATTTGCTAGAAAATGTAAACCAAGAGAGGAAAAAGTATATTTGTAGTTACTGATCTTCTGCTCAATAGGCTTATAGAGAAAGCAAAGGTGATGAACAAAGAAGGTAACATCTCAATATTACATGGCTGGGCTTATAGTCTTAAGGTTTGATTTTTTGTCTTTTTTGTTTGTTTGTTTGTATTTTAAATCAGGTACTTGAATTTAGATCTGGCATATGCTGTCTAGTGCCTCTGCAGATGTGTTTTCTCCATGCACAAATTCCTTCCACCACGGGTATACTCGGATTTCTTCATTTTCAACCCTATGATGGCCTTACTGGTACCTTCTCTTTTTTGGTCCTCATAAATGGGTCTTTTAAGCTACTCACATTTCCCTGTGACTCACTTTCCCACAGTCACTGCCATGGATTTTATTCTGGCTGTTAGAAATCATGACACGACTCTTAAGCTCCTTGCATTTCCCTTCAGGGTGTTTCTCTTTTTTCAAGAGAAAGTAGATTTTAACTTTGAATACTGACATCATTGATAAATAAAGTAGCTTGCAGTTTTGATGATGTAATGTCACATTAGTTTAGTAAACTTTCTGCTTCCCATGTTAGGTGCTAGGCACAATGTACAATTAAATTTGTATCTTACCTCTTGTTTATTTCTATCCAATAGGCACTTTTGTTTAAATCAAAGGAAATTAGAAGAGGGGGTTCCTCGTCACTAACTTTTTTCTTAATTTGGGCTCCTGACTTTATTTTTTGCACTTAGATGACAGATTCAATGACAAATCTTCTTAAAATTGTTTTCATCATTTTGCTTATCTGTGGGGAAAAAACAATTTCCACTGGGCACTTGCAAATTCATATTTGCATGTATAAGCTTATCTCTGAACTCATTTAAGTTGTATATGTTATATGTGTCAAATTTTCTTGCATATTGATTTTATCTCAATAAAGCTGTTTAAAAAAATGGAGCATACATCTCTCTCAATTTCACAGTTGTCTCATGAAGGCAAACAGAATGGCTATTCTTAGAGCGTCTCTGAAGAAATTTGCTATAAAGCCTCATTTCACCGTTTTCCAGTTTGGATTCAGAAATCATAGGCCGCCCCTCCCCTCCCCAACTCCACTTATTTGTTCCTCTGAAAAATATTATGACTATATTTGTAGAAAAGCTTGTCAGGGTTTAAAGAATCAGACTTCCTCACATCCTATCTGAAGTCAGTTAGACTTCCTCAGAAGGAGTTATGCTTGGAGTTCCCATCGTGGCACAGTGGTTAATGAATCTGCCTAGGAACCATGAGGTTGCAGGTTCAATCCCTGGCCTTGCTCAGTGGGTTAAGGATCCGGGGTTGCCGTGTGGGTCGATCCTGCGTTGCTGTGGCTCTGGTGTAGGCTGGTGGCTACAGCTCTGACTAGACCCCCTAGCCTGGGAACCTCCATATGCCGCGGGAGTGGCTCAAGAGAAGGCAAAAAGACAAAAAATAAAATAAAAATAAAGGAATTATGTTTCCTCAGAAGAAATACTGATAAGATCTGTACTTTTCTCTCTCTTACCATGGTCTTAAAAATAATTGTATGATTATTTGTGCTTTTACAAGAAGTTGAAATTACTGAGGAAAACTTCTCCACTGGAGGTGTTTTTTAAAATGTCTCAAATTCGGAGTGGGGTGGGGACAGAACTTCTTGGAGAACTGAAATGAATTAGATGATTCTCGCTTGCTAAGCTTTTTCATACTGGTCTCCTTTATTGGAATGGATGTTAAGGGGTGTTGAGAGTTAAAAGGAAGTAGTAACAGTTAATTCTATAAAATAGGAGCCCCAGGAATTCCTGTTGTGGTTCAGCAGAAATGAATCTGACTAGTATCCACGAGGACGCAGGTTCGAACCCTGGCCTCCCTCAGGGGGTTAAGGATCCCTCATTGCCGCGAGTTGTGGTGTAAGCTCAGATCCTGCGTTTCTGTGGCTGTGGCATAGGCTGGTAGCTATAGCTTTCTTTCAACCCCTAGCCTGGGAACCTCCATATGCCTAGGTGCGGCCTTACAACGACTAAATAAATAAATAAAATAAAATAGGAACTCCAAGTACACCCAAGTCATTTGGGAGGCCACCCAGCTAGGGAGCCACCTGGCTTTTTGTCCTGTTTGCTTGGTGGAGAGTACCAGACTAAGCAAAATATGTGTTCCATTTCCAAACATCCTTTTTACTGCATATGACCCCATGACGTCACTTGCAGGTGTTAACATGGCAGCGTCCGTGGTGGTTTTGGCCATTTGACAAAGTCAACCTGGGTTTTACCCCTTAAGAGACAATGTTCATTGAAAAAAAAAAAAAGGATTAGCTATTTTGAGGTTTCAGTAGAACCTACATATTTAGAAATGTCAGAGAAAACTCAGAGTTAAGAAATGAGGACGCTAGCTGTCGAAGAACAGGTATAAATCAACAGAGAGTTCATTTGCCTTTCAGGGTAATTTAGCAACACTTGTTCGGAAGAAAAGAAAACCAAAACAAAGTCTTTTCTTGGTTCTCTTTTTCACTCTTCGTTGAAGGTGCAGCCTCCCGACACAGTAAAGAATGACCAGCAGCCATGTTCGGCTCTTTAAAAGGCACTTATGTTATGATTTTATATGCTGGTTGTTTATAGCATTGTTGTAAAATGCCCAGCCCAACAGATATGTTCCTCAATGGCTCTTATCCATAAAATAATCTCCATTTTTCTCAAATTGTCACACTTTACTAAATGGTATTACATTAAAGTCCTGTGTTAAAGCAAAAAAAAAAAAAAAGAAGAAAAGAAATAAAGACTCTTTTCACAATGAAAGTAAGTGGTTATGAATTTGTTCCAAAGGAGATGCTACCTCCAAGACCAGCATTATAGCAACAAACAAATCACTCACAAGTTTACAGTTCCTGTTTTGTTGTTGTTGTTGTTGTTGTTGTTGTTTTTTAAGAACTACTATTCTCACGTGATATATATCTGTTTACTCTTGGTTTTGAGTAACTTCTAGCTTTTGAGATACAAAACTTACCCTCAAAAGACAGGATTATCCACCTGTGAGGATATATGTTTTTATAAAAGAATGCGCCATAGGTTGGGAACTCTGTTCTCAAGGAGGAATTCCTCAGTTCATTTGGCCAGTTACTCTTTGAAATAAGTATAGAGTCCTTCAAAGTGATACTTAGATAGAGACAACAATCATTCTTCCATAAAAGTTCTAGCATATACTTTTCTTATCATTATGGGATGGCTCCCTCTTTGTGACCAGGAAAGGGAGAAAGAGTGCTTTCCTCTAGCTTTACAAACACAAGTCCTGAGATTTATCCTAACTGGACTAACTCAGGTAACCCACCAGTGAATTTTGCTGGGGAAGTGGACTTTGCAGCTTGGCTTAAACCAAACTGGATCATTCCTAGAGTTCAGGATGGGACTCAGTTCCCAAAAACATAAGGGTTCTATGGAGAAGAAGTGACTACTTAAAAAATCTGGGTGCTGGGTGTTCCCTTCATGGCTCAGCAGTCAACGAAAACCCCTACTAGGATCAATAAGGATGCAGGCCTCGCGCAATGGGTTAAGGATCTGGTGTTGCCATGAGCTGTGGTGTAGGTTGCAGAGGCGGCTCGGATCCCAAGTTACTGCGGCAGCTGTAGCTCCAGTTCGACCCCTAGCCTGGGAACTTCCATGTGCCATGGGTGCGGCCCTAAAAAAGCAAGAAAAAGAAAAAAAATCTGGGTACTGTTAAAAAGAAGACAGTGAATCTTGAATTCACATTACTATATGTTCAAAAGCAAAAATATTAAATAGTTTGAGTTTCGAGGTAACACAGAAGGCAAACAAGTAGATTTTTTCCTGTACTCTGAGCGAATGCGCCTGAGAACTTCACGGAATTTAAAAGCAGAGGATTGGAGAATCCTCTTTTGGGGGGGGATTAAGAACCTGACATGATGTCCATGAGGATGTGGATTTGATCCCTGGCCTAACTCAGGGATCTGAGTGGGTTAAGGATCTGGTGTTGCCATAAACTGCAGTGTAGGTTGAAAATGCAGCTTGGATCTGGCGTTGCTGTGGCTGTGGCACAGGTTGGCAGCTGTAGCTCCTATTTGACCCCCCAGCCTGGGAACTTCTTTATGCCACGGGTGCAGACCTAAAATAGGGAAGAAAAAAAAAAAAAAAAAAAGCAGAGTCGAACCAGGAATAATAATGCCTGGCCTTCCCTTGGCTTTAAAAAGCATCAAAAGCAGCTTCAGTTTGAGAATCTGAGAAGGGAGATCTTCCACCTGAAATAAAGGTAAGAAGGAGTGACAATTTTCTCTAGGGGCAAGTGTCTTAGTATGAGCAGGTCCCTAATAAGGGCAGAAATGGCAGCCACTAAAATAGGAGACCAAAAAAGCAACTCCTTGCCCTCCAAATACTGTGGAGGCTGTGTCATTAGATCCAACTCCCCATCAGGACAGTTTGTAAGTGCTGAGAACCCAGAGCTCAAATGAGAAATGGAAATCTACTGGGATCCCCTAGAGGAGGAAGGGAGAAATCTCAGATCCAGGCTGGTGCCTGAGTTGGGCTTGTGGCAAATATATAACTTTGCAAGAAATTAGCAATGTCTCAAATCTATTTTGTAAGAAAAAGGAGGTTCTTCCTCCCCAGGGTATGTAGGAGGTTCTTCCTCCCCCAGTGATGGTAAATGCATAATGCCTAAGTTAATTTCCTGAGAAAAGGAATCTCCTAATTGCATTTAGGGTCACAGATGTGGATTCCGGGTAACTGCGCAGACATTCTGGATAACTGCATAGACTTTCTGGCAACCTGGTCAGAGCCATCTACCTTGCCTCCTTATTTTAAATACCACCAAATCTCGACAAATACTGGATTCTAGCAACAACATTTTTGCCTGGGATAACAACCCCACTCCTGATGAGAAATATCTCAGCTCATTGGAGCTCATGGAACAATTCCTATAGCTGAGAATGGGCAAATCAAGATATCAAAGAGGACTTTACTTCTTCTAGGCTTTTTTCTTTTAAAATTAAAGTATAGTTGATTTCCAAAGCCATGTGACTTCCTTTAAACTCAAAGTTGATGAGACAATTCGAGTTTGAATTTTAATGCCTTGGACTTTGGTATGCTTATGTCGAATCATAGGATTGGACTCTGGGGAGATGAAATAGAATGGGAGTACATTTCTCAGCATTATTTTTGTCAGTCTAGTTTCTCCATAAGGAACTGGGCGGCTCTCATTTTGGTCCACATGCTTAGGAGGGGCTGACTTTACCCCCAGCTTCTGAAATGAACACAAATTTCAGGCCTGATCAGTAATTGTGCTTTGTTCTTCTGGATCAAAGAGGTAGAAGCAGGGGTAGACATGTAGCTGTAGCAAAACCGATTAGATTGCCTCCAGGACCTTCTTTGGACTTCTTGGGAAAGAGGCACTCTCATTTAGCTGGAATTCTGGCTCTGAGGATGATAAAAAAAAAACTACTGCTGCTGAGAAATATCTTTAGCATCACTTGGGGAGCCTGAGATTGAAGCCCATACAGAGGAAAGGAGAGCTAAATAATGGAGAGAAAATCTTCTCCTTCTTCTTCCCTTTCTTCTTCTTCTTCCTCTTCCACTTCTTCCTCTTCTTCTTCTCCTTCCTCCTCCTCCTCCCCCTCTTCCTCTTCTTTTTTTTTTTGAGCCCCTCGATCCTCCAATATCAGCATCTTAGGTTCAGACTGGCAAGTTGTGTAACTTTTCTGTTTTGCTCAGCGGATGATTTGTGTTGGAATTCTGTCACCAATTAAGTAAGCAGAACAGACATAGTCTCCCTTTTACAAACAAACTATTGGGAGAGAATGAATAAATGAGTGATAAACTCTATAGTGGCCGAGAACGTACACCATATGCCACAATGAAAACCAAATAGAACAAAAAATATCTGTTTACTGCCCAGTACTTTTGACATTAGAGCGCAGTGAAAAATTTTGCTACTTTGAGTCTGAGGTATCCTGTGCATATATTTATTTATTTATTTATTTTCTTTTTTTGGTCTTTTTTAGGGCTGCACTTGTGGCATATGGAGGGTCCCAGGCTAGGGGTCTAATCGGAGCTGTAGCCGCCGGCCTTTGCCAGAGCCACAGCAACGTGGGATCTGAGCCGCGTCTGCGACCTATACCACAGCTCACGGCAACACCAGATCCTTAACCCACTGAGCAAGGCCAGGGATTGAACCTGCAACCCCATGGTTCCTAGTCGGATTCGTCAACCACTGAGCCACGACGGGAACTCCTGGGTAGGGTTTCTTAGAGCATCTGTTGGGGAACGTTACAAAGAGGTAAGTCTATAAGAAAAAAAAAATTATTGAAAAAGTCTTGTAATCACTGATGGTCACATTTGGCATGTGTAGCAAGCCATTTGTTTGCCAAGCTTTAAAATATTCTCGGGGAGTTCCCATTGCGGCTCAGTGGGTTAAGAACCTGACATGGCATCTGTGAGGATGTGAGTTTGATCCCTGGCCTCATTTAGTGGGTTAAGGATCCAGTGTTGCCACAAGTTGCAGCATAGTTCACAGATGCTGCTCGGATCCTGCGTTTCTGTTGCTGGGGTGTAGGTCGGCAGCTGCAGCTCCTATTCAACCCCTAGCCAGGGAACTTCCACATGCCACAGGTGTGGCCCTGAGAAAACCAAAAAAAATAAAAAAAAAAAATCCTCATTCAAGAAAGCTTAATGCTTTTCATTTAGGGTAGTAATGGGGGAGGGGACTTAGGGAGGAATAGAGTGGGTGGGAATTATTATTTCTATTTTATCTATGGAAAAATGATCAGTTACACGAAGGGGCCAAGATCACTCAATCTGAGTGATAACGCTAGAACCACACCCAAGTTTGTTCAGTATTCCTTATCTGGGACACCTTCTTTAGCCTCTACTTCCACAATGTCAAGTACATCTCAGAAATATGGCCCATGAGGTGAATTTTCAAGGGATGAATGAGGGCACTAAGGCAGGAAAGGTGATCCGCTGCTGTGCTCCATGTTGTTTTGGGTTATAGTGGTGAGAATTGTAGCCTTGGCATCAGATAAACTCAAGTTCAAAGGCTGATTCTACCACTCGCAAACTGTGTAAGCCTTAGTTAAGCTATTTATCATCTCAGAGCTTCAGTTTCATAATATGCTAAGTGTGGGTAATAATACTTCCCATGCGGGTTTGCTGTGAGGATTAACCGAGATAATAAGTGAGAAAGAGCTTTGGAAACCTCCAAGAACCATACAGAAAAGGCATTAACAAAATAGTCCAAGAGATTACGTGATGAAGTCTGTTTAGCTTCCATCCCTAGCATTTCCATGGAGACGGCGAAACCCTAGCAGGCTTTTAGTTGTTTTTATATGATTTTAGAAATCATTTTCAGGGCTTGGGGTGAAAGCTGATGGAACTGAAAAGGCTGGGAGATTAGGAGAAGAGTTTGAGTTTGAGCTCATAATCTTCCTTTGCAGCAAGATATTGACAGAGGAATGCTCAAGACCGAACAATTTCCATGGCCCGGGAAATCCATCCAGTTTGCTGTTTCCTGTAGATAGAAAACAGTGAACCCAGGTTAAGGAAGAAGAGCCAAGTGAAAAGAGTTCAGGAACCTTCCGATGCCATGATGTCCCCTGTCTGTCAATGGCCTAACCATAATTCAAGGGAAATTCCCAGGAGAATCCTCGTCATCATTATCACTTGTATTCGTTTGGCCAGGAGGGCTATAACGAAATACTGGCTGGCGGAAATGATGGAAATTTGTTTTCTCACAGTCAAGTCCAAGATCAAGGTGTCAACAGGTCTGATTTCCCCTGAGGCCTCTCTCTCTGGCTGGGGGATGACCACCTTCTCCCTGCTGTCCTCACATGGCGTTTTCTCTGTGCACCTGCCTCCCTGGTGTCTTCCCATCTTTTTACAGGAACACTAGTCCTCTTGGGTTAGGGACCCACTCTTGTGACCTCATTTAACCTTACTTACTACTTTAAAGCACCTTTCTCCAAACACAGACACATTGGGAACTAGGGCTGTAATACACGGATTTTGTGAGGACACACTTCAGCCTCTGATATAACTTAAAAGAATAACAGTGGCAAAGATACAGTTCTACATGCTTTCTGGTGGTGTCATATGCTTGGAGGCGTCACTTGGCTAATCCCAAACTCAAATCTCATCACAGGTGAATTGTGGTCTTTTTAAAAGATGTAATACACACTTTCCTATATACACGGGTGATAAAATCCTGGACTTACTGTTAGGCATGTAAATATAGGCCCTTCTAAATATTTAATATTATCAAGCTTGTGCAACTTGAGCAGTTTTGAGGGCAGCAACCTCCGTGTCTGTCTTCCTGTCAAAGTGGGAGCCCGACCTTGCTGGGCTTTTGATGCCACCATTTCTGTCCTCACTTTCAGCAGCTTCATTTTGTGCAATGAATACAATTCTTTTCTTCTCCTCTTTTGTACACTGAAGTCTAACTTTCTGTCTGGATTTTTATCACTTCATCCATAACTTTGTTTGTTTGTTTGTTTTAGGGCCACACCTGCAGCATATGGAGGTTCCCAGGCTAGGGGTCTAATCGAAGCTACAGCTACCAGCCACAGCCACAGTCACAGCAACCCGGGATCCGAGCCGTGTCTGTGACCTACACCACAGCTCACGGCAATGCTGGATCCTTAACCCCCTGAGTGAGTCCAGGGATCGAACCTGCAACCTCATGGTTCCTAGTTGGATTGGTTTCTGCTGCGCCACGACGGAACTCCATAACTTGTTTCAATTTATGTAGTTCAAATTTCATTTTCTCATTTTCTGTTTTGAGGGATGAAAATTTGCTCTTCTCCAAATACTCATACCTTTTTCCACATCAGCAGCCTGAGACATTAGCGGCTGAAGAGTAAGCTGTTGCGTTTTGGTGACATATCTTTGTAACTGAGATCCATGTTGGCCTCCAAGATCTTGACCAATGCAGAGACAATGACTTCTACTAGTTGAGTAGTAAACCCATTTCCTTTGAGTAAACACATGAAGGCATGCGTTTCTGGCTTATTTGGGACCAAGGTTTTTGAATTGTAGATAAGAGAGGAGAGACTATATGATGTGGATCTTGGCTTCAGGTGTGGGCTTCCTTCCAGCTCTATTGCTTACTAGTTCTGTTACCTCGTGCAATGTCATTTGCTTTTTGCTCATCTGTCTATTTTTCATTCACTCAGTGGACATGGGCATCTCTTTTGAGATGTATTGTGGAAACTCAAAGTGCTTTGGAAGGGTAGCTCTAAGGACGATCAGAAGTGAGAAGTATTTTTTGGATGTTTGTATGCTGAGAGGAAGAAGGTTATAGAGATGGAAATATTGTGGTCTTTTTTTTTTTTTTTTTTTTTTGGCTGCACCCACGGCATATGGAAGTTCCCAGGCCAGGGATCAAGGCCTAGCTGCGACCTATGCTGCAGCCACGGCAGCACTGGATCCTTAACCCACTGTGCTAGAGCAGGAACTCTGAGACATTGTAGTCTTAAGATGAAGATGATCAATCTATAGACCAAAGGAGACAGATGAGATGGAGCCCAGATGAGACCAATATCCGGAGGCACGAGAATGGTCCTCCTCTAAGAGTTTATATGCAACTGTGCTGTGACACAGCCGATGGCTTTTAGTTTCCTTTTAAAGACGAGAAGGAGATATATTTCAAAGCACTGGTTTAAACTGTTTATGTATGCACAATGGAATATTATTCAGCCGTTAAAAAGAGCGAAATAGTGCCATTTGCAGCAACATGGATGGACTAGAGTTTATCATATCGAGGAAACAAAGTCAGACAGAGAAAGGGAAATATCGTATGATATCACTTATATGTGGTAATATCATAAAAATGATGCCAGGGAACTTGTTTATAGAACTGAAAGAGACTCACAGATTTCAAAAGCAATCTTTTGGTTACCACAGGGGAAACGGTGGATGGGAGAGAGGAATTGAGAGGATGGGAGTAACGTATACACACTCCTGTATAGAATAGATGATTAACAGGAATTTATTGTATCTCTCAGGGACATCTACTCAATAGTTTTTAATGACCTATATGGGAAAAACATATCTGCGTGTGCGGGTGCGTGCAGCCAATTCGCTTTGCTGTACAACTGAAACTAACACAATATTGTTAAGTCAACTATACTCCAACAAAAATTAAAAAAAAAAACTGTTCTTTTTTATTTTTCACTAACAAACAAGCCCTCAGGGTTTGCAAATCTGCAAATAGATAATTTTCCATTTTTGTTCCTAATGAGAAACATACAGTGCTTTTTAAGATGATCACATCTGCTCATCTGAATGCTAGTTTGGTGAGTTAAGGACAATTATTTTCCTTAAGTAAGCTCCTCAAATGAGGTCTCTGTGCCTAGTCCATTTTACTTGGTAGAGAATCAGATAGGATATGCATAACTCAGTAGGTCCATACTGTTCACAGGCACTGTTCTAGGTTCCAGGAGAAAACCTAGGCTGATTAAGACATAGTCCCTGTCTTCACAGAGGTTACAGTCTAGACACAGTTATACATTCAGGCCTAAGATGAGCCTGTCCCTACAGGAAGTTTTCTTCCCTAGCAGCAGAGGTCAGGGAAGGAACAGACGTAGGGACCTGGGGGGTGGGAAAAGTATGAGGTTCTGGGAATGGAAAAAAGAGAGGCAGATCACCTACAGAACCAAATACTGCAAGGCAATTTGGAAAAGTGTTATAAATAGAAGGACACATGTTTTTCGTGACTTCAGAAAAAAGCTTCATGGTGGAGATGCCTTTAATCTGAATCTGCAAGTGAAAGCTGGAAAAGAAAACTGGGGCCTGCTAAACCCTGGAGGGCAGGGGCCAGGCGGCGCTGGGGTTGGGGGAGGGAAGCAGGAAGTAAAGCAAAGGGGAAGATGGGCAGTGTGTGGTAGATGGAAAAAGGAGCTCCTTTACTACCTACTGTGTGCCTTTTGGGGAGTATGTGGATAAAGCAGAATACTTGGTGGTTATCGAGAGAAATAAAACCGAAAATGTTGATTGGAGCTGATTTGCTTTGAACGTCAGGCTGGAGAGGCTACACATTACCCTGTAGGCTTGAAGCAAAGAGCCCAGTTTTGGACGCAGTGGTGGGAGGAGAAAAATGGGAGGAGGCGTGACCGCACGTGAGCTGAGGTTCCATGCTTCCCGTGAAGGTGACAGCTGCAGAGGCTCCTATCCTAGGAGTCCAGGGCCCTTCTGAGCATAGTCCGGGCCTGACTACACTGGATGTGTGTCTGTGAAGCAGCCTCTGGAGTGGCCTCAGAGAATATTGTTTCAATAGAACAGAGATGGAAATAGTTGAGGCTACGATGCTGTGGATTGAAATAGGATGGGCGATAATGCAGATGGTAATTATTATTTCCGCACCCGTGGCATGCGGACGTTCCTGGCGGAGGATTGAACCTGAGCCCCAGCAGCGACCACACCTTAACCGCTAGGTTATCAAGAACTCCAGATGTAGACGATATTTTTAATGATAGAAAGAGGGCTATTGGTACAGCACCAGGCTGGGAGAAAGCCTTTTGAGCGTTTTAGGGGGGGAAAGATGGGTAACTTCAGCACGCTTGCGGACAAACGAGGTAAGAGCAACTAAGGGAAGAAGGTGTGAAGGATGGGACTACCTACTGCAGTAAAGATGTCACAAGAGCGAGGAGAGATGGCGCCAACAGTATAGACGGAAGGGATGGGAAAAGAAGAAGGCCAGCTCTGAGCTGGGAAGGCAAAAGAAGGCAGGATGAATTTAGACGCAGTGGTTGAGATGATATCATATCAGGTGGCCCCAGTCTTAGTAAAGAAGACGAAGAGGTCATCCACAGAGAGGGCAGGTGCCTCCCGGGGCTGACGCATCAAGAAAAACTCGGGAAATGCTGGGGAAGCCTGATGTGTGGAAATGAGTCTCGGAGTCGCAGGTTTCAGTTCCGCTGCTAATCAGCCGCGTGGGGCCTTAGGTGGATCACTTCATCTCTATGCACCTGTTTCTTCCTTGATAAAATTAGATATTTACAGAATAGCACATACCCATACAGTGCTCAGGACGTTACCTCTATTAACTTAATTCTCACCACCCCATGATGAGAAGGAGAGGAAAAGAGAAGCTAAGTGACTTGTATGAGCCTTCCAGGCACTAGGGGCAGAGCTGGGATTCCAACCCCGCACGTGGCTCTATGGACTGTATTTGTCACCTGTAGGCCACGGTGTCTTGTGTATGTAACAGCTAGTGATCTCTTGAGTCTTAAAAGGCGCTGACATGCCATGTGTCCATAAAATTAACTTTTTTAGACAGACTAATATCTCCTCGATTCTTCTTGTAAGCGCAAAGCATTTTTTCTTGCATGAATTTCCTGGTCAGGGTGAAGATTAAGACAAGCCCTCACTTTCCAGTCGGCCCAGCTCATTGCAGAAAAGGTTTGAAATGGCCGCAAGGTGGCAGCATTCACTCAAAGATACCCAGCCTTGCACTAACCGCCCCCCAAAGTCAGAATTTGCCTTCTGACTTTGAATTCTGCTCCTTTATTTTTCTAAAACCCCAGGGTATACTTATTTGAAGGTGAAATCGCGGCTACATCTTGTGAGGAGCATAATGGTGAAAGAGCCACAGAAATCAAAGCAGAAGTATCGCCTTAGGAATTAAAAGCCTTCGGAAGGGAAAAAAAAGATAAATTCAGAACCACTGGGACCCGCGGAGTTACCCATTCAAGAAGCTGCAGATTCGGGGTCGTTCATACACGGGAACTCAGGACTATTCCATTTTACCCCTTTAGTAGTCTTCATTTTAACCTGCTTAATTATTTTTAGAGTATTAAACATGGAGAAAGGAGAGTACTGACCTATTTTATAGAGCCTGACGTTTTGGCTGGATTGTCTCAGTTGTTAGGATGTTGGAGCTGCAAGGTGAACTTTTCCCTCCCTTCCCCCCTTCCCTCCTCCGTCTTTTCCTGCTTCTTCCTCTTCCCTTTCTTCCTCCTTCTCCTCCTTTCCCTTCTCTCTTCTTGTCATTCTTCCCTCTTTTTCTTTTTTTAAAATTCATTTCATTTTTTGAAAAATTGATTTACAACATACTTTCAATTTCTGCTGTACAGAAAAGTGACCCAGTCATACATACATGTACATTCTTCCCCCCCCCTCCCCGCACCATCTTCCATCAAGTTCTAACCCAAGAGATTGGATGTAGTTCCCTACCTTAGGACCCCATTGCTTATCCACTCAAAAGAATCTCTCTCTCTCTCCCTCTTTCTCTGTTTTCCCCTTGATTGCTGTAGTGATTACATACAATAACAAGGAGGAGGGGCTCATCTTCGGAGTTGGGTGTGTGGGTTAGAAGACAAGATCCTGCAAAATTCTGAGAGTGGTGCAAAGGCCTCCTTGACCTTGTCACACCTAGCTTGCCACTTACCTGGCCTCTTCTTATTTTGTCAAAAAACTTTAAATTTATCTGAAGGGAAATTTTCTTAGAAAGTGAAATATTTCATAAGAGAAAAAAAAAAAAAAACATAGGTAAGCCTCACTTTTGTAGCCGACTGTACTGGAACATGCATTTGTGAGTCCCTGTGGGAAGCAAGAACATTTTCTAGATTCTGAGAGCATCCTTGCTCTTCTGCACTGATGCTGCATGGATGCCCTAAAGGAGTGGTAGAGCCCAGTGTAAAAAGATGGAGATTTTGAGTCAGGCAGGCTTGAGCATCTCCTTACTTCCTGGAGTGACAAGATGCTCCAGGTTTGTCTGGGGTATCCTTTGCTCTAGTCCTGGAATCAGTCATTTCCCAAGGATCCCTGGTTCCTTTTATTGGAGCTTATTATTAGAAACCGATTATCTGGGTACAAACTGAAGCTTACACAACTGTAACATTGGAAAAATAATATACATACTTTTTTGTAGAGTTAGGTGAACTTTAAGTGAAATAATACATACACATAGCACTTAAAGTCCTGAAACATAGAATCCAATATGTGATGCTGTGTAGGGGCTGAAATAGTACTTAAGGGCCTGAAACAGAGCATCCCATATATAATGCTATACTCAGTAGGGGCTGAAATAGAAGCTTTTGCTTCACGAAACCTCCATGTTAAAGCTCACTTAAAGCTAAGTTGGAATTCCCATCATGGCTCAGCAGAAACGAATCTGACTTGCATCCTTGAGGATGCAGGTTCAACCCCTGGCCTCACTCAGTGGGTTAAGGATCTGGCGTTGCCATGAGCTGTGGTGTAGGTCACAGATGTGGCTTGGATCTGGCATTGCTGTGGCATAGGCCGGCGGCTACAGCTCTGATTTGACCCCTAGCCTGGGAACTTCCATGTGCCATGAGTGTGGCTCTAAAAAGACAAAAAATTAATAAATAAATAAAGCTAAGTTGATTGGGAAAAAAAATTCATGAAACCATTTTTTAAAATTTTTTATTATAGTTGATTTTACAATGTGCCTTCAATTTCTGCTGTATGGCAAAGTGACCCAGTTTTATATATATATATATACACACACATACATATGTATATATATATATTACACAAATGAACCTTTCCACAGAAAAGAAAATCATGGACTTGGAGATAGACTTGTGGTTGCCAAGGGGGAGGGGGAAGGAGCGGGATGGATTGGGAGCTTAGATACAAACTATTGCTTTTGTAATGAATTAGCAATGATATCCTGTTGTGTAGCACTGAGAACTATGTCTAGTCACTTATGATGGAGCATGATAATGGGAGAAAAAAGAATGCATACATGTATGTGTAACTGGGTGACCATGCTGTACAATAGAAAAAAAATTGTATTGGGGAAATAACAATAAAAAAATAAAATATATATATACACACACATATTCTTTTTTTAACTCTATCTTCCATGTGTTCTAATCCAAGAGATTGGATATAGTTCCTTGTGCTGTACAGAAGGACTGCTTTGCTTATCCATTCCAAATGTAATAATTTGCATCTACCAATCCCAAACTCCCCATCCATCCCACTTCCTCCCCCTCTTTCCTCCTCCCCTAGCAACCACAAGTCTGCTCTCTATGTCTGTGATCTGTTGTGAAACTATTTTGATCCATATAAATCCTTGCAACTTGAGGTTCTTTAGCCAAAGTTGAGTTTAGGCAAAATGGAAATTGTGATGAAGTTTATCCTCTATATTTGACCTCATGAAATTAAAATTTCTCCCCATTTAGAGACGGAACCAAATCCCAGTACTCACAGGAAGTCTTCTGTGGGCTGCGTGGGGATGGTTGGACCCTGCAGCTTCTTTGAAGGCACTTTTGATGGAATATGATCATCAATCATTTTAGCTTTTGATTGAAGAACAGAAGCTCCTCCTGGACCCTTAAGCCTCTTTGTATCATGATAATGTTTTGTCCCCTAAGAAAGTGGTGCTTTGATGTTTGTTTGCATGTCCCTGAGCTGGGGATTGGAGTTGAGACCTCAGGGAACTTCCCTCCAGAGGATCCCAAATCTACATAGATGCCAGCTTCTGGATGATCCCAGCCTCTCACAGTGGTTTGGTACCACTCACTTGGGCTGCAAACAAACCGAAACAGCAGCTAAACTGCCTTTACGCTTATTCCATAGCCTCAGGAAATCTGTTCCTCTTTGAAATCTGAGGTCTTCAGAGACCAAACAGCTTTTCTTTTCTTTCAGGCTTCAAAAATCTGGTGGTTGAAGGCACTTCCGAATTAAGATCTCATATTTCCCAAGAAACCAGGTATATTTCCCCTGACTTTTTTTTTTTTTTTTTTTTTTTTTTTTTTTTTAAAGCAGTATTCTTTGTGCTGTGGGTAAAAATAACAGATTTGTCCAGGAGAAAGGGTAGAAGTGGGTATTCAAAAATAACTCAATTCCATTTTCCCAACTCTCCTCTGCCACATGAAAAATTGAGACAGAGTGAAGCCCCCTCCCCCAGGTAATTTTGGGTCATCTTTCCTTACACAGAAACTGACATAGTCATTGCTGTGTAGACTGCTGCTACCAGTGGATGGTACTAAAACTCGGGAACCAAGTTCATATGAGTGAACTCATATGAGTGAACTTTTTTTCATTGAAATAGAGTTGATTTACAATGTAGTGTTTGTTTCTAGTGCATGGCAAAATCATTCAGTATGTATTACATTAATTATATATTATATTCATTCCACGTATATATTCACTCATATATATATGTATATATGTATTCTTTTTCATATTCTTTTCCATAAGGGTTCATTGTAGGATATTGAATATAATTCCCTGTGCTATATACAATAGGACCTTGCCGATCTATTTTGTAGATAGTTCATACCTGCTAATCCCAAACTCCTAATTTATTCCCTCTCCCACCTCTTTTCCCCTTTGGAAACCACACTTTTGTTTTCTATTAATTGACCAATAGTTTAATAAAAAGATAAATTTATTTGTATCGAGCACCCACCATAGACCGCACTGTGGCTATATTTTTATCTTACTGAAGCCTTTGTTGGTAGAGGGAAATTGACTTGCCCACAGTCCCACACTAGTAAGCATTAAAATGGTTATTCTAACTTAGCTCTTGAGTTTCTAGGTCAACCATTTATTTAGCACATATTTAAGAGTCTACTCTGTGCCTGGCCCTAGTCTAAGAAACTCCTTTGGAAATCTCGCAAAGGGATGTGATGGCTGACGGGGGACTCTTCAAACCCTGTTAGAAATAATTTTGATAATACTTTTATTTTCAGATTATCTGTCTTGGTGGTTTCAACTTCTATAATCCCTTCATCCTTGACGTTTTCATGTTTTTCAGTTTTCAACACACTTTCTTATTTGTTATTGATGAAATAAAGCAGTCTGTCACAGACTATCTTTGAATCTTTTGAAAAATGTCTTTGCTTTTTCCGGACTCCTTCTCATATTTTCTTTTAGGCCTATGCAGAAAAGCTTGGCCTTTGCAGGACTTGGGTGGGGGAAACACAGCAGTAGCAGCAGCAGTAGGATTTAGAGTCAGGCCTTGAGGGACTGTGCTGGGCAGAGGAAGCCTTTTCTCTTTCTGCCCTGACTCCAGATTCTCTTTGCTGTGCTGGATCCAGACACATTTATTATAGCAATGCCTAATAGGAACATAGAAATATTTCAAATGTTAATGGCTAAAGTATGAAGATGGCAGTCTGGGGTAATTTAATACAGAGAGTGCATGATAACTGTCAGAAATATATTTTGGGAGTTCCTGTCGTGGAGTAGCAGAAATGAATCTGACTAGGAACCAAGAGGTTGCAGGTTCAATCCCTGGCCTCGCTCAGTGGGTTAAGGATCCAGCATAGCCATGAACTGTGGTGTAGGTTGCAGACGTGGCTCGGATCCTGCGTTGCTGTGGCTGTGGTGTAGGCCAGCAGCTGCAGCACTGATTGGACCCCTAGCCTGGGAACCTCCATGTGCTGTGGGTGCAGCCCTAAAAAGCAAAAAAAAAAAAAAAAAAAAAAAAAAAGGAAATCTATTTTGGAGAATTCTTGTTTTGGCTTGTCAGTAATGAACCTCAGTAATATCCGTGAGGATGCAGGTTGGATTCCTGGTCTTGCTCAGTGGGTTAAGGATCCGGCAATGCTATGTATGAGCTGTGGTGTAGTCTGCAGCTGCAGCTCCAATTCAACCCCTAGCCTAGAAACTTACATATGCCACATGTGCAGCCCTAAAAAGGCAAAAACAACAACAACAAAACAAAAAACAAAAAAAGCCTCTATCTCTCTCTCTCTCTTTTTTTTTTTCACCATACTGTGACATGTGCAAATTTCCAGGCCAGGGATCAAAGCTGTGTCACTGCACAACCCAAGCTGTGACACTGTGTCATAAGGGAACTCCAGTTTTTAGAAATCAGACCTACAGCCTAGATACGTATAATCGGGTGGTCAGTATTAACCAAGAACATTGATGAAATAAGCATTTGAGGAGGTGTTTTGGAATGGAATTCAGAATCCACACTAAGATGCTTTTCATTCTTGGAGTTTTTGCATGTTGTGTGTCCTGCCTCATGTTGGAGAAGAGGTTGGTTTATGAGATGGGAAGGTGAAGAATCTCTTTAGTTGAAGGACCACAGTACTTGGCCAGCAGTTTTCCCTTCCTGAACTCCTCCACCAATGAGCAGCAATATTTGGCTGGAGGTCAAGATCTCAAATGAGCCACTTTATCTCACCAAGTCTCAATTTCTTCATGTATATATCTCTACACGAATCTAAGTCTGTAATATTAAGGCTTGCTATAAAACATATTCTGTAGGATATGTAACTCATGGAGTTGTGATTTAAAGGAACTGGGAACACAAATAGAGTTTTATAAACTCTAGAACAGTTTCCAACCAGGGACAATGCCGTGGACATGTGGGACTCTGGATGTCACAACTGCGGAAGGGGGTGAGGTCTAGAGGCCGAGGGTATTGCTAAACATTCTACAAAGCACTGGACAGCTCCCCCACCCCCCCGCTGCCCCTGCTGCAACCAAAAGAAGTATCCAGCCCGTGATGTTAGTAGTATCAAGGTTAAAAGATCTTGTTCTGAGACTTTGTACCGATAGTGTGAATAAGTAGTTGTGTGACCTTGAGGGGCCCCAGTTTCTTAATATATAATATCAGGAAACTGCCTGGCATAGATGATAAGGAATTGCATTTGTTGAATTAGAGACTACACAACACATGCCAAAAGTCAAAAGGAAGACAAAAAATAAGAAGGTCTGGATGAATGGAATGGAAAGTGTTGCCGATTGGAAAGTTAATTGGTCCTTTACTGGATTACTAGATGGAAGTCTGCCAATAAGCAATGGAGGATAAAAATATGAAATTCTAGGAATGTATCTTAAGGAAGAAGAAACAGGCATGAGAAGATATCTACAAAGGTATTCCCTGGAGCCTTGTTCATGAATGTGGGAAAAGTGGAAACCAGGGGAAAACCTGACAGGCTGGGCTGTCTCCTTGCCAATATGATCCCTGTAGCTGTGTAGCTACTTTCCAAGATAAGCTAAGGTCAAGTGGAGCTGAAGCTTTTTCTCCCCAAGTCCCTTCTTTCTCGCTTTCCCACCTTCCTCCACATCTTTTCTCTCTTTTTTTTTTTTTTGGTGCAGCCTGTTTCCACCCATTCTCACTGTTACTTGTGGATATGTTTCACAACATATTAGAAAAGGTGGACCCAGCCAGACAAGAGAACAAGAAGCTCTTTGTTGTGGGGTTGGGTAGCATGAAAGATGTTTCAACACTTTGCTATTGACGTTCTGTTTAATCTACCGAATATTTATTTATGTGATTAAAGGGCCATGATCAGCTGGTTGGGCCAGGGGTTTATGCCAGCTGAGGAGGTAGGTGTTTGCCCAGCTAACTGAGTGAATCAATCAACTCTCAAATGTTGCAAAGAGCAGAGACAGGAGAACTTGATTGTAACTAGGATCAATAACAAACACTTTTTCTTTCTTTCTTTTTTCTTTCTTTCTTTCTTTCTTTCTTTCTTTCTTTCTTTCTTTCTTTCTTTCTTTCTTTCTTTCTTTCTTTCTTTCTTTCTTTCTCTCTCTCTCTCTCTCTCTCTCTCTCTCTCTCCCTCTCCCTCTCCCTCTCCCTCTCCCTCTCCCTCTCCCTCTCCCTTTCTCTCTGGCCAGGCCAGCGGCATTTGGAAGATCTCAGACCGGGAATGGAACCCATGCCATAGCAGCAACATTGACAGATCCTTAACCCACTGAGCCACCAGGGAACTCTCTCTCTCTCTCTCTCTCTTTTTTTTATGGCCATATCAGAAACATATGAAGTTCCTGGGCCAAGGATTGAAACCGAGCCACAGCTGTGACCTATGTGTCACCTGTGGGAACGCTGGATCCTTTAACCCACTGCTCCAGACTGGGCACTGAACCCAAACCTCTGCAGTGATCCAAGCTGCTGCAGTTGCATTCTTTTTTTTTTTTTTTTTGGTCTTTTCTGGGGCTGCACCTGTGGCATAGGGGCTAATCAAAGCTAGGGGTCTAATCAAAGCTGTAGCCACCAGCCTACACCACAACCCCAGCAGCGCCATATCCGAGGCTTGTCTGTGACCCACACCACAGCTCACGGCAACGCCAGATCCTTAACCCACTGAGCGAGGCCAGGGATCAAACCCACAACCTCATGGTTCCTAGTTGGATTCGTTAACCACTGAACCACGTCGGGAACTCCCTGCATCTGGATTCTTAACCCATTGTGCCACAGCAGGAACTCTGGAACTCCTTTTTTTTTAAATTCAAAGAGTTCTGTTAAGAAGTGGAGATGTATATATCTCAGTATAAATATATAAATATATTGAATTACTTTTGAGGGATAAACTCATTAAGACATTAAAAGTTGTAGTTAAGAGCTCTGGATTGAATATCAAACAGACCAAGATTTTAATTTTACTTTCAACACTTACCAGTTATATAACTTTAAGCAAGGATTATTTTCCTCTCCCCCCCCTTCCTTTCCTCCACCTCCTCCTTCCCTTTCTTTCTTTCTTTCTTCTTCTTCCTTTTCTCCCCCCCCCCTTTTTTTTTGTCTTTTTGCCTTTTTTTGAGCCGCTCCCGCGGCATATGGAGGTTCCCAGGCTAGGTGTCGAATCAGAGCTGTAGCCACCGGCCTACGCCAGAGCCACAGCAACGCGGGATCCAAGCCGTGTCTGCAACCTACACCACAGCTCACGGCAACGCCGGATCGTTAACCCACTGAGCAAGGCCAGGGATCAAACCCGCAACCTCATGGTGCCTAGTCAGATTCGTTAACCACTGTGCCACAATGGGAACTCTCCATTTTTCATAATAATAGCTCTCCAGTCTTCATTTAAAGCTACTAGAGTTTAGGAGCAGATAGTAGCCAGAGAAAGGAGACCACGTACAAAATATACTACCAAACTGGAAATAATCTAAGTAAAAGGTAAAATGCTCTATTTGCATATTTTGCATATAAGATGGAGCATTTTTTAAAAAGGTGAAAATTTTGAAATGAGGGAATTGATTCTTTTTTTTGTTGTTGTTGCTGTTGTTGTTGTTGTTGTTGCTATTTCTTGGGCCGCTCCCGCGGCATATGGAGGTTCCCAGGCTAGGGGTTGAATCGGAGCTGTAGCCACCGGCCTACGCCAGAGCCACAGCAACGCAGGATCCGAGCCGCGTCTGCAACCTCCACCACAGCTCACGGCAACGCTGGATCGTTAACCCACTGAGCAAGGGCAGGGACCGAACCCGCAACCTCATGGTTCCTAGTCGGATTCGTTAACCACTGCGCCACGACAGGAACTCCGGGAATTGATTCTTATATATACTCTTTGTGTATATTTTACAGTTTTCACGTTATACAGTTTCTTGTGTAAAATGAAGAAAATAATAGGATCAACTAACTCCAAAGAGTTGGTCTGAAGATTAAATAAGTTAACTTCAAGTAAAGCTCTTGGAGCAGTGCCTGCCGTATTACTACTAATAATAAGTAAGGTATTTTATATATATATACACACATAAAGCTATTACTGTGATTAATATATACATAAATATCAATGTATATTTGTATGTAATACTTATATTTATTTATATATAATATAAACATATAAATCAATTTATATTACATAAATGTATAAATTATATATTTCTAAAATATAGATATATGATTATATATATAAAGCTATTATTATAACACCATATAATTATATTTGCATACAAAATTTCAGGAATTCTCTACAGATGAGTCTATATTCTTAGGACTGGAATAAAAAAACAAGGAATGAGGGATTTATACTTTTTACTTCATACTATTCTTTTTTTTTGATTTTTTAGAACTGAATAAATAATATCTTAAAAACTAGGCTACCAGACTTACCATATCTTGTTTTATATGATGTAAACAGGTAGAATAATTCAAGCTCTGAGTGTATCGACTTTGGGTTCAGAAGTATAAAGATGTGAATTTAAATCTGACCCCAACTAATTAGGTTATTCTAGTCAATATTAAGCTCCCAGGCCTTAACTTTCTGATCTGTGAAATGGACATAATAGCACCTGACTCATGGCACTAAAGGCTGTGATATGATAGAAGAGTCCAGCATGAGCTTCACACAGAGTGCATTCTCAATACACATTAATTCCCTATTTTTACATCTTCCCTCTTGTCTTTTCATCTGAGGGTTGTGAATGCCTCTGCTTTAATCGCCAGGCTGCTCTGAATTTTACCTCAATGGAGAATAGCACAGAGGCAACAGAGTTCATCCTGTTGGGGTTAACCGATGACCCCAGCCTTCAGGTTCCGCTCCTCCTGGGATTCCTGTCCATCTACCTCATCACGCTGGTTGGGAATGGGGGGATGATGGTGCTCATCTACTCAGACCCCCACCTCCACACTCCCATGTACTTCTTCCTCAGCAACCTCTCCTTTGTGGATCTGGGGTATTCATCAGCCGTAGCTCCCAAGATGGTAGCTGCACTGCAGTCCGGGAACAAAGGCATCTCCTACCGTGGCTGTGCTGCTCAGTTCTTCTTCTTTGTGGGCTTTGCCACTGTCGAGTGCTACCTCCTGGCCTCCATGGCCTACGATCGCCATGCCGCGGTATGTAGGCCTCTGCACTACACCAGCACCATGACAGTGGGGCTCTGTACCCTCCTGACCACAGGCTCCTACTTCTGTGGCTTCCTCAATGCCTCCATCCACACGGCAGGCACCTTCAGACTCTCCTTCTGTGGTTCCAACAAGATTAATCATTTCTTCTGCGACATCCCTCCACTCCTGGCTCTCTCGTGCTCCGACACACGCGTGAGCAAGCTGGTGGTCCTCTTTGTCGTGGGCTTCAACGTCTTTTTCACCCTCCTGGTCATCCTCATCTCTTACCTCTTCATATATGTTGCCATTCAAGGGATGCGTTCTGCAGAAGGAAGGAAGAAAGCCTTCGCCACCTGTGCATCCCACCTCACTGCCGTCTCCATCTTCTATGGAACAATCATCTTCATGTACTTACAGCCCAGCTCCGGCCAGTCCATGGACACGGACAAAATAGCCTCTGTGTTTTACACGGTGGTGATTCCCATGCTGAACCCCTTGATTTACAGTCTTAGGAACAAAGAAGTAAAAAATGCTTTCCGGAAAATGCTCAACAAACTTTATCTCTAGTCTTTAAGTGTGAATAGGAGGCAGGTAATGGAGGGCTAAACCTTCCTTCAGACCCAGATACCATCATGACTTTTTAAAAAGCTTTTATGTATTTTATTTTATTTATTTATTTATTTATTTATTTTTGGTCTTTTTGCCTTTTCTAGGGCTGCTCCCGAGGCATATGGAGGTTCCCAGGCTAGGGGCCGAATTGGAGCTGTAGCCACCGGCCTACACCAGAGCCACAGCAACTCGGGATCTGAGCTGCGTCTGCAACCTACACCACAGCTCACGGCAATGCCAGATCCCCAACCCACTGAGCAAGGCCAGGGATCGAACCTGCAACCTCATGGTTCCTAGTTGGATTCGCTAACCACTGTGCCACGACGGGAACTCCTATTTTATTTTATTTTTTAAGATTTTTATTTTTTTGATTAAAGTTGATTTACAATGTTCTCTCAATTTCTGCTGCACCCAAAGTGGCCCAGTCTCTCTCTCTCTCTCTCTCTCTCTCTCTCTCTCTCACACACACACACACACACACACGTACGTACATTCTTTTTCTCACATTATCCTCCATCATGTTCCATCACAAATGACTAGATATAGTTCCCTGTGCTGCACAGCAGGATCTCATTGCTTAGCCACTCCAAATGCAAATAGTTTGTGTCTACTAAGCCCAAACTCCCAGTCCATCCCACTCCCTCCCCCTCCCCCTTGGCAACCCCAAGTCTGTCCTCCAGGTCTATGAGTTTGTTTCTTTTCTGTAGGTCTGTTCATTTATGCTGTATATTAGATTCTAGATATAAGCAATGTCCTATGGTATTTGTCTTTCTCTTCCTGACTTCCTCTCTTAGTATGAGAGTCTCTAGTTCCATCCATCATCATGACTTTTGAGATTTGGCAGCTTCAGTTCTTTCTTCTCCAAGAACAGTGGTTACTTCTGCTGTTAGGAGAAGTCATAAAAAGCAGAACTTTGAAATGTCTTGCTCAGGAAAATAATCTTATATTTAGTGAAAAACACCCTGGGATATGTAAATCTTTTTTGCATTAGTTTCCTGACATGGTTTAAAGGAGAAGATCAAGGCATAAACTGCATGCACTGATTTTCCCTCTCCCTATTTTAATTGGAGGAAATTTCCATTTGTTATTAAAACTGGGTGTAAGGACTACATCTTCATTGAATAATATTTATTAACTGGAAGTCATAGGGTTATGCTTTTCATTTCTTTTATCCATGGGTTTGAAAGTTAAAGTTTCTAATGCTGACAAGGGATGTTTCATGATTTTTAATAATGTTTCATAAAAGATTGTAATTTAAAGGACAAGGCACTGGACCAAGAGTCAGATGACCCAGTATTAGATCTTTCCAACCCCCACCCTTCTGCACCCACTCTCATTCCCAGCCTCACTCATAAGTTTTGTGACTTTATACTCTCTATCTCCTTGTGTTAAAGTGTTAGGACAACTTTGATGGAAAACAATAAGCCACATTGTGTCTATATGTTTCAGCAGATAAATTGTTTAAACTTTAATTTGAATAGAAAATCTTTTTTTTTTTTTTTATAGTGGCCGCTCTCTGGTCTATGTTTCTTGGCTTTTGTCTAACATCATTACCTAAACTTGCTGAAGGTTTAATGAAGAAAAAATTTTTTTTCCAAGGGCTCTGAGCAAGGATATCTGTCTTCTGAATTAAATGCTTGCATTTCTCATCATCATTAAGTTTGGTGAATCTATTATGAAAATTCCCAATAGCTCTCTCTGCGCACTTTGTTTCTATTGTTTCAATAATTCAGTTCACCTCTGGATCCCTGTTCCATTCTGATGTTCTGTACTTTGATGCAGCAAATATCAAAAGCCTGTGGAAATGTACTTAAGATAGGAATGGCCTGATGACGTACAGCACGAGTCCACATTCAGGTCTTGTTTCGTGGGCTAGATGGTGTGAGCGAATGTGTGGGTGGGGAGTGGTAATTAATTTTACTTCTCACATATCAGCTGCTTGATGGTGTTTGTAGCTACAATTAGCCTAAGTCA
Organism: Sus scrofa; assembly: GCF_054392235.1. NCBI lineage: Eukaryota > Metazoa > Chordata > Mammalia > Artiodactyla > Suidae > Sus > Sus scrofa. Next base: position 12,756,127 of record NC_139384.1, read on the forward strand.
CAGCATATTTCATGATTTCAACATCTCAAAAAAATATTTTTATCTTAAATGTGAAAACCAGAAATCCTTTTTTTTGGGGGGGGAGGGGAGGGGGTCTGCAGAAGTTCCCAGGCCAGGGATTGAACTCTAGCCACAGCAGTAACAATGCCAGATCCTCTACCCACTGAGCCACCAGGGAACTCTTGAAAAGCAGAAATCTTGGTTGGCTAAATCAGGGAGCTTAGGAAGTCAAATTTTGAGATTGTCAAACTCCATCATGCACAAGGCAGCCTTGGTCTGAGGAGGGTTGATCATGGGTCTTGTGGAGAGAGAAGCAAAGAGGGAGTGTCGGTGTATGAGGTCAACCTATGGGAAAAGCTTTCTCTGGCACATGGTCACCATCAACTAAAGGGATCCGGAGTTTCTTCTGGATCCAAGGCCTTGACAGCCTTGACAACCTAGACCCCCCTGGTGGATCCTCCTGCCTCTTTGTGTTAGCAGTGAGGGCTACCCAGGAGCACACCTAGAAGAACAGCCTTTGATGGCCAGGAGTCCTTCTTGGAATTTCCCTGTCAGCCTACTGGTTGGGATTCAGTGCTTTCACAGGTGCGGTGTGGGTTCGATCTCTGATCTGGAAGCTGAGATCAAGCCTCTGCATCAAGCCTCTGCATGCCACAGCCAAAATAAATAAATACATAAATAAATAAATAAAAAGTCCTTCTCAGGGACTTACAGCTGTTACCAGGCTCACAGTGCCCAGATTTGGAGATGAGTCTAGAAGGCTCTCTCCTAGCCCTGAGCATGTTCTGCTCATTGCTCGGCTTCTCTTCCTACTTGATATATTAACTTCTTTTCCTCTTCTTCCTGCTCCTCTTTTTCTACTTCCTCTTTTTCCTTCTCCCTTTTCTCTTTTTCTTCCTTTTTCCTTCAACCGCTTTCTATGAGTCCAAGCAAGAACTTGCCTAAGCAGTTAAGACCCTATGAAAAATTGAAGTCTATAGTTTTTGTATTGAAATGGCTACCTGCCCAACCTGCCCATCCTAATGAATGCGTATTTGCTACAGCTGAGATCCTTGCAATAGCTCGCATGTTTCTGCTCATGTACGTCCCACTTTTGGCTCCTGAGCTCCCCTACTCTGTCGTCCCATCCATGTCCAAGGCTTCATTGCCATCCATTGTTTCACTTCCTGTCCTCCAAGCTCCTGGTTCCACAGCAGACACATTTCAAGCTGACACTCCATGAGGATTTATTTATATAAGCTACTCAGGAGACATCTTGTCATCAACAAGACATCAATTTACAGAATACAAATTACTGTGAAGAGCTTTTCACGTCCCCATGGGAAATCCATCAAACAGTGACTAATGCTCATTTGACTATAACAACACCCACCCTCTCCCTGCAGGAATGGTCTGATGAAAGAGAGACACCGGGAGCTAGGCCTGTAGCTCAAGTTAGGACAATAAAGGCATAGGAGAACTTCCTTCCTGAAATATCCAAAAACAGACTGTGAAAACACATGAATCGGGGCAATTTACATCAGGATAAACTATCTATTGAAAAAGCATTCATGATTGAATTGTTTTAATAAGAGTCTTCTGGAGTTCCCTGGTTGCTTGGTGGGTTAAGGATCCAGCATTATCACTGCTGTGGCTCTGGTTACTGCTGTGGTGGGGGCTGGATCCTTTGCCCTGGAACTTCCACATGCATGGCTAAAAAAACAAAAAAATATAAGAGTCTCTCTTTGAGCATGAGATAATTTGCTTAGCTTTTATGTATATGGAAAGAAAAATTAAAATGTGGCAAAGAGGGCTAAGGATCTGACATTGTCACTGCAGTGGCTGAGGTTGCTGCTGTGGCTTGTGTTCTATCCCTGACCTGGGAACTTTTCCATGCTGCTAGCGCAGCCAAAAAATAAAAATAAAAAATAAATAAATAAATAAATAACTGAGTCCTTGACTATTGAAGCTAATGCTACAGAGTTGTAGACTCTTTAGCCATGAAAGAGCCTTTATAAATAATCTGTACCAATTCTCTCATTTTACAGTTGAAAACCCTGATTCCCATGGTTTAACTTGCTTTAGCTTACTTGACTCTTATTCATTGTTTACATTCTATAAAGTTCTTTGATACAAAAATCTTGTATCAGAAGACATTATTTACTTTCATTTGTTCACTCTGAGACAGATTTTTGTGCCTCGGTTTTGCAGTTGAGGAAATCAACTCTTTGACAAGTTAACTCACTTGCCTAATGTTAACAAAAGGAGCCAAGGATTGAACATAACTCTTGCTTTCCTGCCCAGGCCTCTGAGAAAAGTAGCCTTATGTTTCAGTAAAGTTCAATAGATAAATTATTTGATTTATAAATCATTTAAAGACAGGCGTTCATGATAAGTCCTGGCTGTTGTGGAAAGGCTCTCTGGAGAATACAAACAAATTTAAGACTGTAGGATATAATTCCTACTTCAACAAAGCAAACCCTCCTGCATATATGGTGATCGATGTAATGCATTTTGAGGTGAATGACTCAGTGTTCAATAACTTTGCCAGCAGGAATTTTTCTTTTACCCTGCAGAACATGGAAGGATCAGGGCACATCAGTCTTCAAAGTTGGGGTTTGCTCTTTGACTACTGCATCCTACAGAGATGGCCAAGCCCCAGCCAATATTTACTGGGCACTAGGTGCAGGAAGGTCATGGTGGAGTCTGTGAAGGAACCAATGATATACTACATTGTTCCTGCTTCAGGAGAAGCTTGCAAACAAGGCAGTGGAACATAATTCTAGCTAGATGACTGTTCAAGTCATTTGTGGTTATTGCCAAGTATAGAAAATAATTTTTAGGACTCTTCAGAGATGACAAGGAATCCTGTGGTTAAGGAAGGCTCCCTGGAGGAGGTGGAACTGGAGCCAGGCTCTGAGAGGTTGATGTAGAGACGTGAGAATTCCAAGATAGGAGACTTAGCTTCTAGTCTAAACTCTGCCTCTTACCAGTTCTGAGTAGCATAAGCCACTTAGATTTGAGCCCATTTCCTCCTCATCAAAGTGGAGATAAAAGCAGCAGCCACATCTTTCTCAAGGGTATTGTGCAGGCGACCTGAGATAAAGGGCAGGAAGGCATTTTTTAAAATCGCCACCTTCTTTCGAAAGGTAGAATTGCCACTGGAACTGTATTATAAGCAGACCTGAATCGTGAGTTCATGACCAACAGGGACCCACTGGAACCCAGCCATGAAGATGGGTTGCACGTGGCAGGGGCTTCTACTGGCAGGAACTTGGAAGAAAAGTAAATTACTCAGACTAGAAGTAGGTGAATCACCAACTCCTTGACGCATTACTTCTTCTTCTTCTTTTTTTTTTTTTTTTTGACGCATTTCATCTATAGGTGATTAAGACTTGTTCCCATGAAGCTGGATGAAGAGCCTGGGTTTATGAAAACAATTGTGTCCCCACGGCAAAATCACACTTTCACAGAGAAACTTCTGTAGGATACCACCATTCAGCTATTCAGATCCAAGCCCAAGAGTCCTACCTCCTGTTCATGACATGGGACTTCTCAGTTGTTCTGTGATTATTTCATGAGCTAAGAATGTGTGTGTGTGTGTGGAGGGTGGGGTGGGGTGGATGATATTTTTGTAGTGTATTTAACCAGAAAAAAGTTAGTGTGTATATGTCTGTGCGTGTGTATTTATATAAAACACTCATTTTAAACTTCCTACAAATCAGTGAGAGAAAGTTAGACAACCCAATAAAAATACAAAAATTAAATTAACCAGTCTATTGCTCATGTTAATTTGGTTTAGCTCTAATTTGGGGTAAAGATGAACAATGCTGGTGTCAACACTTTTGTCATGTATTTTTATGACATTCACGCACTCGGTTCTCTAAGGTATGTCCATTTTAAGGTGTCATTGCTGAATCATAGGTTATGCACAGTTTCGACTTTACTAAAATTTCCAAAGTGATTGTGCCTATTTATACTCTCATTAAACAGTGTATGGATTCCTACTGCTTTATTTTGAAATAGAGTATGGTTGATTTATAATGTTGTGCCAGTTTCTACTGTGCAGCAAAGTGACCCAGTCATACATTTATACACATTCCTTTTCTTATAATCGTTTCCATCATAGTCTATCCCAGGAGATAGAATATAGTTCCCTGTGCTATACAGTAGGACCTTATTGCTTGTCCATTCTAAATGTAGTAGTTTGCATCTATTAACCCCAAACTCCCAGTCCATCTTACTCCCTCCCCCTCCCCCTTGGCAACCACAAGTCTGCTCTCTATGTCTGTGAGTCTGTTTCTTTTTTGTTGATGGGTTCATTTGCACCATATTTTAGATTCCACATAAAAATGATATCATACAGTATTTGCCTTTCTCTTTCTGACTTACCCACTCAATATGAAAATCTCTCTCTAGTTGCACCCATGTTGCTGCAAATGGTATTATTTCATTCTTTGTTATGGCTGAGTAGTATTCCATTGCATATATGTACCATATCTTCTTCTTCTTCTTTTTTTTTTTTTTGTCTTTTTGCCATTTCTTGGGCTGCTCCCATGGCATATAGAGGTTCCCAGGCTAGGGGTCTAATTGGAGCTGTAGCTGCCAGCCACAGCAACACGTGATCTGAGCCACGTCTGCGACCTACACCACAGCTCGCAGCAACGCCAGATCGTTAACCCACTGAGCAAGAGCAGGGATCGAACCTGCAACCTCATGGTTCCTAGTCGGATACATTAACCACTGAGCCATGACAGGAACTCCACGCACCACATCTTCTTAATCCATTCATCTGTTGATGAACATTTAGGTTGTTTCCATGTCTCGGCTATTGTGAATAGTGCTGCAATGAACATAGAAGTGCACATATGTTTTTGAATTATAGTTTTGTCCAGATATATGCCCAGGAGTGGGATTACTGGACCATATGGTAGTTCTTTTTTTTTTTTTTTTTTTTAATTATACCAATTTGGAGAGAGCTCAGTATTTTCTTATCATTTTCTTATTTTGCATTTTCATGATTATTGATGAAATTAAATACACTAATAATTTTTTCCCATTTCAGCCATTTTTCTATTGTTGCATAACAATAAAACAAACCACAAACAGATACAGATGTAGGGGAGTGGATATACAGAGGCTACTGCTCTATTCTTTACTTGGATGGTGGATATACTGGAGTTTGCTATTATTAAACTCAACCTAGATATTTTATCCACTTAAAAATATGTATATGAATCACAGTAGAAATGTTGAAAAAGGTAAATCAAACATAGCTCCTGTATTCAAAAAGAGTTTGTATAAATTTCTGTTATGCACTATTCTATATGATGTATTTCACATTAGAAACGTTAAAAAAAGATATATCAAACAGAGCTCCAAAATCAAAACATTTACAGTATAAAACTAAAGCCAGGAAAAGATTTACACGTATGTAGCCTTATTATGTGTGGAAATGATAAGCAGCTACAAGAGAGACGTATAAAATGCTGAGGCAGAGGAGAGATAGATCCCAGGCGGGAGAACGTAACACTTGTTCCGGATGGGAAAGAGAGTTCCAGTGAAATGGGAAGGAAAGTACGCAGCTATTCATCCAGCCGTGTTCTGTTTGTCTGGAATGTAACATTCATGAGGGGAAATAATGGAAAGTAAGTTCGGAGTGTGTGAGTTGCTGCCCCAGTGTAGAGGATATTCTCTTTCAGATGAGGTTTTCAAGTTTATACTCTGGAATCCAACTCCACCCGAGAAAACCCAGATAATGGGCAAATGTCAGAGTTACAGACAGAATCCCAACTACCACAGGAGAACCTTCAGATCAGGTTTGCTTATGCATCTGTGTTAAGACACAGCATTTGTTTGCGTTAGACCACTTGTTGAGCGTTTCATGTGGGAGCACTTAACCACCTAAAAAGTTACTTCAGTACCTGTTGGAACAGACATTGGTCATTTTTTGATGTATTCAGAATCCATTTTTTTTTTTTCTTAAAAATGTTTTGGGAGTTCCCATCGTGGCTCAGTGGAAATGAATCTGACTAGCATCCATGAGGATGTGGGTTCGATCCCTGGCCTCGCTCAGTGGGTTTAAGGATCTGGCAGTGCCTTGAGCTATGGTGTAGGTTACAGACGCTGCTCGGATCTGGTGTTGCTGTAGCTGTGGCTACAGCTCTGATTCGACCCCTAGCCTGGGAACAGCCATATGCCGCATTTGCAGCCTTAAAGACAAAAAAAAAAAAAAAAAAAAAAAGTTTTGGCTTCCTTGGGCAATGACCTCATAGTTATTGGGCTGATGGGAGGAGAATTCCCTGTGCCCACCAAGTCTATGGAAACTGGGCAAGGAGAGATCCCTGTCCCCTATAGAGAGATCTCTGAATCTAAATCATAGGGGTATAGAGCAGCAGGCATGAGTCCTAAGCTCAACCAATGAAAACGTCTCACTTCCCCAAATCTGAATCTGAGCGAGCCATGCAGGGGTAGCATGAAAGCCTGAAGTCATTTGCTCCATTGGTGGGATTCCGGTGGGGCCATTCCCTCCAAGATTTTTTTTTTTTTAGATTGTCCCACAGAAAGATTTTATTGTATTTTTTAATTGTCTTTTTTTTTTTTTTTTTTTTTTTTTTTTAGGGCCGCACCTGCGGCATATGGAGGTTCCCAGGCCAGAGGTCCAATCGGAGCTGTAGCCGCCGTCCTACACCACAGCCACAGCAACACCGGATCCTTAACCCACTGAGCAAGGCCAGAGATAGAACCCACAACCTCATGGTTCCTAGTTGGATTCGTTTCTGCTGCACCACAATGGGAACGCCTTGTTTTTTCCATTATAGCTGATTTACAGTGTTCCATCAATTTCTACTGTACAGCAAAATGACCCAATCACACACACATATATATATATATATATGTATGTATATATATTTTCCTTTGTATTAGCTTGAGTGGGTCTCTGTAACAAACATAACTGATAGATCTAGCCTATGAGAGACACTCCTTCAGGGATTGTACAGTGAACAAGAGACAAGCTCCTGCTGTGGCTCAGGGGTTAACAAACCCAACTGGTATCCATGAGGATGTGGGTTTGATCCTGGGCCTCCCTCAGTGGGTTAAGGATCCCGTGTTACCGTGAGTGTGAGTTGTGGTGTAGGTCACGGACAAGGTTCTGATCCCATGTTGCTATGGCTATAGTGTGGCCCACCAGCTACAGCTCTTATTCGACACCTAGCCCAGGAACATCTATATGCTGCAGGTGTGGCCATAAAAAGACAAAAAAAAAAAAAAATGTAAAATGCTAAAATGACAAGGAGGAAAAAAAACCTTTTATTGAAAAAAAAACTTTTTATAAAAAGTCCAGAAGCATTCCGCCTAGCATCTCAATAGTAGGAAAATGAATAATGCAGAGAAAGCATTGCCACAAAATTTAACTTACTTTGGAAAGCTAAATAACCAGCAAGTCATTCACTTTTAAATCAAATTTTCTTGCTGTCAGTGATGATTAAAATTTGGAATTATTGGTGCATAGAAGTAAAGGAGACCTAGGGGCTGTTTTCATTCCACTGTTGCATGTTTCAAACAAGGAAGTGGAGGCCTCGGGAGGGGAAGTGGTCTAACGTCCAGGAAGTGGCCGAGGCAGATCCACCCCTTATTCCACCCCTGCAGACCACAGCTCTCCTGGCTGGTGGACACAACCCCTTTTGTGCTTGAGAACATCCACTTTTGCGTCTCTCTGGATGTTTCTGAGAGAATCACTTTTGTCCTTGTAAACACATTCCTGGCTCCCACCTCGGATAATGTCACTTTACACCTGAGTGAGATGTGGGTCAGGTTACCGCTGGATAGAAGGTCATGTCTAAGAGTCAACCTGTTGCCGTTTAAGTTAATCGCAGCAACATCTCATGAGGTTCCTGGTTGGTTATTTTTCACATTTTTTCTTTTCAATTCCGAGCATCTCTTAAATCAACGATAATAGTGTCTCTCATGGTGGATGCCGTGGTGAGCTGCTTGGACCTCATAGCTGAACTCCCTCCAGGAATTGCCTTCTGGTGAAAAAAGCCACCTCACCCCAGGTAACTCACATCCAAGAATGGTCTGTGATGGATACACATCTCTGGCCCTTTGTCCTGTTTCCTTGGGACAGCTCCTGAGGAACTTCCCAGCTCCAGAGGTACCCAAAGGATTGACTGAGACCTTAGTTGCAACTATGTCACAGCCCAACTTCTTGCTCTGTCTGGTCCTGCTGCCATCTCTCCCCTGCAGGACTGTTCCTAAAACCATTTCCCACTGGGCCACCTGCATGCAAATCTCCGTCTTAAGAGTCTATTTCCCAGCAAATAGGATCTAAGAAGTCTCCTCACCCACTTTCGATTCCATCAGAATTTCTGATGGTCAAATAATACTGTTTTACCTTCCTCAGGTCATGAATTCTGTTGCCAGCCATCTCAGAGATAGAATCCTAGGTTTCCAGATTAATTTTCTGAAGAAAGAAGAAAATACTGGCCCTGAGGCTGGTGCAAACTACATTCATTGTCCCTGCAGATAAGAGAATTCTTCCCCTCTTCCTTAAACATATCCTGAGAGTTTTCTTTTTCTTCTTCTTCTTCTTTTTTTTTTTTTTTTTTTTTTTAGTGTGCTTTTCAGTTTGTTTTGTTTCTTTTTAGGGCAGCATCTGTGGGATATGGAAATTCCTGTACTAGGGGTCCAATCAAGGCTGCAGCTGAGGCCTATACCACAGCCACGGCAACACCAGATCTGAGCCTCATCTGCGACCTACCCTGCAGCTTGCAGCAACACCAGATCCTTAACCCACTGAGTGAGGCCAGGGATCGAACCCACATCCTCACAGACACTTTGTTGGGTTCTTAACCCTCTAAGCCACAACAGGAACTCCCTGAGTGGTTTTTGTGTGTGTGTGTGCGCTAGAACCTCTGTTGGGCTTTGCCTTTTTGTTTCTCACAATCATGTGTTAACTTTTATTTTATTATCCTAGTTGTATAGGCGATAAAACCAAGGCTCGGAAATGTGGAGTCAATAACTGAAAGGACAAAAGGATGGAGAAGTGTCGCCATGTCCTACTAAACAATAAACGGTGTGAGGACAGGCCCTCTGTTATCTTTGCCTTTGAATCCCTAGACCTAACTTTGTACCTGGCACATGGCAAGTGTTCAGTGCTTCTTACTGAATGGATGAATGCTTGAACATTCAAGGATAGGGAATCACAATTTTACTGAGGACTTTTAACATGCCACATGTGTTTTCTATATCTTAATGTGCATTCTCTTTCAAACTCACAGTAAATCTGGGAGAGGTGAATTGATTTTTTCATTTTACAAATGGTGAAACCAAGGCTCAGCTACACAGGTGTTAAGGGGTAGAACCAGGATTCTGATCCACTCTGTTGGTTGGCTCTCCATGCCTTCTGCTATATCTTGACCTGTGCACCATCTCCTGTTAGCCGGATGAGAAAACTGAGGAATCAAAGCTTCAAGTGCTTGAATTCCTACTGTGGTGGCAGTGGGTTAAGTATCTGACTGCAGTGGCTTGGGTTGCTGTGGAGGTATGGGTTTAATCCCCAGCCTGGCTGAGTGAGTTAAAAGATCTGGCATATGCTGTGGGTGCAGCCATAAAAATAAGAATAAATAAATACATTTAAAATAAAAGTTTAAAGTGCTCTATCCAAGTCATGTTGCTAGGGAGTGGCCCCAGATTTTCTGTCTCCCACTCTATACCACCAAGAAGGTCTCCTGTTGAGAGTCCTACACTCAGAATCTGTAGGATTCCAGCCTTTTCCACACAGGGTCAGTGTAATGCCATTCTCACTTAGACTGCAAAACTCCCCAAATGTAAAACTGAAAATGTAGGCCACTTGCCCAAGTGATTGCATTTCATAACTCAGAGCTAAAAATAGCTCTCAGCTTGCTTGGCCTGTTTATAACATATTAAAAGCTCATATTCAAATTCACTCGCCTCTTGGATTAGTGTCAAGATTATGGCTTTCCAGGTTTCTTTCTCTTCCCGTCTCTATCTCACCCAGCAGGGAGTGGATTATGCTTGTCCACGTTATTTTCCACATGAATGACTGAGCACTTATTTTCAAAGAAGAATCTCATGACCTTATCCTCCTTGCGGTGCCTGTGGAGCACAGTTGGGAAGGCAGGAGGGAGAAATGGTTAAGGGCACAGGCTCCAGGGCTCGATGGGGCTTAGGGCTGCATATTCTTTGGGCCAGGCATGAAACTTTGACTTAGTTTCTTTGTCATTGAAATGGAGACAAAAATAATATCTCCTATTTCCTGGGATAGTTGTGAAGTTTAAAACAAACAAAAATGCATGGCCAATGTGTAGCCCAATTCCCAATACATGAAAATGCACAAATAGAACTACTAAAAACAAAACTTCAGAAAAAAAATCAACGAAACAAAAAGCTCATCATCACCTAGCAGGATCAACCTGTCCCAATGTGCCTGGGACTTGCTAGATGTAGCACTAAAAGCTCCAGTCCCAGGAAACGTCTCAGTCCTGGACAAATTGGAACGGTTTGTTACTCTATTCCCCACAGAGGAAACTAACAAAGGATTCTAAGTTATTCATTTATTCATGAAGCCTTTATTTTATTTATTTTTTTCTCTTTTTTTTGGCCTTTTCTAGGGCCATTCCCACGGCATATGGAGGTTCCCAGGCTAGGGGTCTCATCAGAGTCATAGCAACTCGGGATCCGAGCCGCGTCTCCAACCTACACCACAGCTCACGGCAACACCGGATCCTTAACCCGTTGAGGAAGGCCAGGGACCGAACCCATAACCTCATGGATCCTAGTCGGATTCGTTAACCACTGAGCCACGACGGGAACTCCATGAAGGCTTTATTTTTTAAATTTTATGATGACTTTTATTTTTTCCATTATAGCTGGTGTACAGTGCTCTGTCAGTTTTCTACTGTACAGCAAGGTGACCCGGTTACACACACATGTATACAATCTTTTTTCTCACATTACCATGTGCCACTGTAAGTGACTAGATACAGTTTCCAGTGCTATAGAGGAGGATCCCATTGCTTATCCATTCCAAAGGCAATAGTTTGAATCTATTAATCCCAAATTCCCAGTCCATCCCACTCCCTCCCCCTCCCCCCTGGCAACTACAAGACGTTTTTCCATGTCTTTGATTTTCTTTCATGAAGGCTTTGTTGATAACTAAAACATTTCAGACATTTTGACGGTATTCGAAAGGTAAACAACAACAACAAAAAAATGAATTCTCACAACATCCTCAGCCTAATGAGAGAGAATCATGAATTATATATGGCAAAATATATATGGCTCCCATGGAAGGTGGCATGAAATGTTCAAAGAGTATAACTGAAATGCATTGCCCCTGGAGGATACTTTGTATGAACTGTGTGGATTAGACACTGTTGTCTAATAGGGATTTTTTTTTTCCCCAAACACTGATGTTATGGGGGAGTTAATAGGTTTACATAAGAAAAAGCATTTCCATGAGGAGGTAAGTTAAACTGCTTTCTTTACTGCAATACTTCTCAGCATCTTTAATAGGCTAATGAGCATTTGCATCCCTAGGATGGATGTATTTTAAATATTATTTCCAAACTTTAAAAATGTTTGACAATACAGAATTACTTTTAGGATTTATGGAATGATTCCAGCATTCCACTGGGCTTTGACACAAAAGGAAATTAAGTGTTATCTGGTATTGAACATACAAAACTCAGACTAAGGAGAAAAGCACCAAACCTCAGCATTTCATAAACAGAGCAGCTGTGCTTCAACATAATAGTCCAAACTGTGGTTCATAAAATTCTTTAGTTCATGAATCCCCTTGGAGAATTTGATGAACTAAATGCCTATACAGAGTCTGATCCAGACTCCTTTCGAATTACTGCTTCTGCTCTGGTGTCTGAGAGCGTGAGATGTTTTGTGTGCCCTTTCAGAGTGGAGTCTCTAGTTTGTAGAGTCTTCTGGCTCTCCTCAAAGTAAGCCCCCCTGGCCTTCAAAACAAATGTTCTAGGGGCTCCTCTGAACCCCGGGTTCAGACCCCTCCCTCCCTGGGGAGAATCTGTGCAGTTGTTAATTGTCCTCTCGTTTGTGGGTAGCACACCCAGAGGTGTGGGTCTTGACTACATTGCATTTCTGCCACTCCTGCCTGTCTGGTGATTCCTTCTTTATACTCGTAGTTGTAGATCTTTTCTGCTAGTCTTGCAGGTGTTCTCATTGATGGGTGTTCTAGAAATAGTTGTAATTTTGGTGCGCCTGTGGGAGGAGGTGAGTTAGGGTTTTCCTGCTCTGACACGTTGGCCACCATCCTGAATAATGCTGTTGTGAACATAGAAGCACAGATATCTTTGAGGTCGCAGTTTCTTTGTTTCTTTTTACAGCTGTACCTGCAGCACATGGAAATTCCCAGGCCAGGGGTTGAACTGGAGCTGCAGCCGCAGGCCTACACCACAGCCACAGCTGCATCAGATATGAGCCACATTTGCAGCCTATGCCACAGGTTGCAGCAACTGGATCCTTAACCCCCTGAGAGAGGCCGGGGATCAGACCCACATCCTCATGGATACAATGTTGGGTTCTTAACCTACCAAGCCACAATGGGAATGTCTTGTTTCTGTTTTGTAAATAAGTTCTTTTGCTTCATTTTTAATTAGATTTCCCATATAAGTGATATCATATGATATTTGTCTTTGTTTGACTTACTTCACTTAGTACGATAATCTCTAGGTCCATCCATGTTACTGCCAATGGCATTATTTCATGATTATTATTATTATTATTTGTCTTTTTAGGGCCACACCCAGGGCATATGGAGTTTCCAGGCTAGGGGTTGAATCAGCATTGTAGCCAATGGCCTACACCACAGCCATAGCAATACGGGATCTGAGCCGTGTTTGCAACCTACACCACAGCACACGGCAATGCCAGAGCCTCAACCCACTGAGTGAGGCCAGAGGTTGAACCCACATCTTCATGGATGCTAGTCAGACTCATTTCCATTGAGCCACGTTGGGAACTATTTCATTCTTTTTTTATGGCTGAATAATATTCCATTGTATAAACATACCACATCTTCTTTATCCATTCCTCTGTTGATGGACATTTAGGCTGCTTCTGTGTCTTGGCTGTTGTAAATAGTGCTGCAATGAACTTTGGGGTGCATGTATTTTTTTGAATTATAGTTGTTCTAATATTACTTTCTGATGGAACTCTATACTCTTTCCCACAGTGGCTGCACCATTCTATATTCCCACCAACTGTGTATAAAGTTTCCAATTTCTTCACATTTTACCAGCACTTATCTTTATTTTGTTTGATAATAAGCATCCTAACAGGAGTGAAGTGATATCTCATTTTGGTTTTGATCTGAATTTCCCTGGTAATTATTGATATTGCCTAGGGCTGGTAGTCTCTTGTATGTTTCTCTGGAGAAATGTCTACTCAAGACCTTTGCTCATTTTAAACATCCAGTTACTGTTTTTTGCTATTCAGTTGTAGGACAGTATTATAAAATTTGGATAGTAAACCATTTTTTAGAGGGTGTTTTGCAGATATTTTCTTCCATTACAAAGGATGCCTTTTTGTTTTGCTTCCAAGAACATTAATAGCCTCTTTTTCTTTATTTTTGAGAACAGATGGGTATGTTGGAGAAGAAATAACAACCCACACATCCATGACTTCCCTTAGTAATTTCCTTAAGTACTTGGTGCCCACTGGCAAGATTTTAATTAAAATATTCAGCACATGAGGCGTGGCTCTGTGGATATACCAGCAGAGAGCTTGTTCCTTAAGAGCTCCTTGTTGGTATAATCCCCTCCAGACATCAGTCACTAGACCCTTAAATCCCAATCTGGCTTTATTCAAACTCACACCAGAAACCCTGGTGCCCAGAACAACCTGTTCATTTTATTTTACTTCAAGGGGGTCTTCAGGGTCTCATGCTGGGAACTTCTTCACAGTGACCTTGCTGTGACACATTCATCAGAATGTTCATCAGACACTCTCGGATGACAAGAGGAATCTTTAATCCAGGCTGAGTAATTTACTAAGTATTTCTCATTCTTTTTCTTATTTTGTCCCCAAAGCAATCTATAATGTCATATGATATCACTTATATGTAGAATCTAAAATATGGCATGAATGAACCCATTTACAGAGCAGAAGACCCACAGACATGGAGAACAGACTTGTGATTGCCAAGGGGAGGGGAGAGCAAGTGGGATCGACTGGGAGTTTGGGGTTAGTAGATGCAAACTATTACATTTAGAATGGAAAACCAAGGAGGTCATATTGTATATCAGAGGGAAATATGTCCAAATTCTGGGGAAAGACCAAGATGGAAGATAGTATGAGAAAAAGAAGGGGTGTGTGTGTGTGTGTGTGTGTGTGTGTGTGTGACTGGGTCACTTTGCTGTACAGGAGAAATTGCCACAACATTGTAAATCAACTATATTTTAATAAAAAAATTTTTTTAATACTTAAAAATATCATCAGGGGTGGGCGTCACTAATTCCATTAAGAAGATATAGAAAGTGAGGGTGAGTGAAGTAAAGGAATTAATTATGTTCCCATCCGAAACAAGAAATCTAGAATTTAGGACTTTTGAAGTTTGAGGTGTAGGGCCAGGGAATCTACTTATGGTCCAAACAGCATATTCGAAGGGATGAGATGAAATAATTCAGAAGGTACAAACTTAGAGTTATAAAATAAGTAAATCATGAGGGTGTAATGTACAGCATGATGACTGTAGTTGATAATCCTGCTTTGCATACATATTTGAAAGTGCCTAAGTAAGTAGATCTTAAACATTCTCATCACAGGAAAAAAATGTGTAACTCTGTATGGAAATGGATTTTTTTTTTGTTTTTTTGTTTTTTTGTTTTTTTTTTTTTTTGCCTTTTCTAGGACCGCTTCCACAGCATATGGAGGTTCCCAGGCTAGGGGTCGAATCGGAGCTACAGCTGCTAACCTACCCCACAGCTCACAGCAATGTGGGATCCTCAACCCACTGAGCAAGGCCAGGGATCGAACCCACAACCTCATGGTTCCTCGTCAGATTTGTTAACCACTGAGCCACGACGGGAACTCTGGGAATGGATGTTGTTGACTAGACATTGTGGTGATCATTTTGCAAAACATACATTTATCAAATCCTTATGTTGTACACCAGAAACTAATATAATATCATACCTCAGTTTTAATATATTTTACCTCAGTTTTTAAGAGGTAATTTAGGACTGCGTGCAAAGGGGAAAACATAAACTTCTTCTCCTAATAAGTTATCACCAAACCTCATACTGTAAGGATGTTGGTGATTATGGTGCTATGACTTGAGGAGGGAAAATTTGTAGAAAAGGAATTGGGGTTGCATCTTCTTAGGGTAGATTCAGGGTCAGGACTATGGCCGAGCACATTTGGGATCAACAAGCAGTTGAAGGAATGGATGGATAATTCGTCTCAATCATGCAAATATTTCAGATGAATTTAGGGATACAGTTCTTTCTGGGATCCGTTTGGCTTAATGATAGATCTCTGTCCCTGTCCTCTACCATGTTTATGTCATATAGGAGCCCTAGAGATAGTGGTGTAACTTGATTCTAGCATTATCAAAGAGAACTAGTACAAGTTGTGTTATGCTCAACAGCAAAGCTGGATTCCTACCGCCACCTGTGTCACTTGTTCTTCAGCAGCCTGGGACGAAGAGCTATTGCTCTCATGTAAGCTTCATCCCCTGGAATTCTGTTGTTGTGTAATTCTTTCTTGTTTCAAGTTCCCATTATGACTCCATTGGTTTTTGTACAGACCCGGTGCGAGAGCCCCTTGACCCTTCATCCATTCACCTGATTGTCAGTGGTTGTCTAATACCTACGATGGCATCCCCCAAACTAAGATTTACTGAGCTTGGAATAATGACCAGGGCAAACACCTGCAAATGATAATAATTTTGATTATGATTATCGCCCCTTTTCAGGACCTTACAGGGATTCTCTTATTTATTCATGATAGAGGCATTCTTCCATCTAAAAGAGGATGCTGCTAGGGGCTACCTTTCTAATATTTCCATTTTACAAATGAAGTTAAAGAGGCACAAAACAATTAAATGATTTATCTGCGAAGAGAGATTGGCAGATTGCACAATGGAATATGTGTTAGCTACTTCCCAGACAATTAAGTATTTTTGTTTTCTCAATATCTTCTTGCTCCAGAAAATTTTTTCTCTTTTGATCAAAAACTAAGAAGAACATCGCAGTAGAGCGTTTCCTTTCTTTCACGGACTCAATTTCTGATTTGAGACGCACAAGTGAATGTGCTGAATTTGCCTGTTGCCGTTCTTCAGGGAGCAAGGTAAACCTCTCGATCAAATCCACCATCTGTATGAATTTACAGCAACAGAGGTAACCATGAAAAGACATCAAGGCACCCATAATCTCCATAATCTGGAGAAAACATACAAACAGTAATGAAAAAGAGAAGGAATGGAGAGGAATAAATGAGGGGGAGCCAGGCTAGTAAACTGATTATAAAAATGCACTGAAAGAGAGGAGCAAACATCACACCAGAAAGAACCATTTATGGGACTGAGGAGACTTGGACTCTATTTATCATTGTGAAATTTATTGGCATTAGGCACCCAGGTTGATTAACAAGTGGATGTACTGGCTGGTGAATTCTAGTGTAAATGAGACCATTCTACCATCACCCTGTGCTGAGGAACAAAAATAACACTCTCTGCTTGGAAATAAAGAATAAGAATATTCCATAATAAGGATTACTTGATATATCTGTCTTGATCCACTACACATCCTGAGGTCAGAAATATATATTTTGTTCGTCCTTGCAGACCTTGGAATTAGCACCCTACCTGGTATCCTGTAAACACTTACTTAATCTTTGAAGAGAGAATGAATGTTGGATGAATTACTGAACAAATCCCAGTACTTTATGTGGCTTATTAATTGGTGTTACTAAAAAGGTATGTCACTTTTAAATGTAGAAGGATTTTTTTCTTTTTTCTTTTCTTTTCTTTTTTTTTTTTGGAGATAGGGAAGAGGAAAGTGACTATAAACATTTGTGGATATAGTTCTTGGCATTCAGCTGGGGTTCAGAAGAACAAGGGCCATGGTTTATTGGACCAAATTCACACCAGCTAATAATATGTTTGACTCCTAGGAGGAAGGTTTTTAATCCCCCACATTGCATCTGAGTGGTGAATTCAACAAACTAGTCATTCCTGAATAAGGCAACATGAAAGAGTAAGTTTTTGGTGTCCAGGACTGGGGTAGAATATTTAGATGATATGTAAAATGTTAGGTGACTATTTCTTAGTGATCAAGAACTCAGGCTTTGTCTTTCTCTTTCTGACTAACTTCCCTGGGAACTATGTCTAGCCACTTAGGATGGAGCATGATAATGTGAGAAAAAAGAATGCATACGTGTGTGTGTAACTGGGTCATCATGCTGTACTGTAGGAAAAAAAATTATTTTCAAAAAGAAAAAAGAACTCAGGCTTTGATTCAGAATGACTTAGTTTCAAATATCAGCTCTGCTACTTGCTGGTATTACGACTTCAGTGTGTAACTCCCTGGCAGCAAGCTTCAGTTTCCCCATACGTGAAACAGTGGTAATACCTCTCATGGTTTGGTGATAAATCAGTGGAGGTATAATATGCATGGTCTAGTGTACATGGTGCCCTGAAAATAGAAAGCTCTCAGTAAATCCTAGTTTAATGGCTTAATTCACTATTTAAGTTTGTGCGTCCACTTACATAGCCTTGATGATCTATGGGAGATGGGAGATGAATCTTAAGATAAAATAAATTATTATGTGTAAGAATGGGGTATTGTTTTGTTTTATTTAGGATTTGTTGTGGGATGATGCTAAAATGGAAACTGCCAAGGAAGAGGTCTTGCTGCAGTCGGCTGCAGCCACACTGCCTTCTTTTAGATTATGCCTGACTACTTGGAAATATGAGGACTTTACTACATATTTTTTGCTTTACTCGAGATGATCTTTGGTCTGGCTTAAATGCTAACTTTCTTCAGAAAGTATTCTAACCAGCCAGTGTAAAACAGATTTCTTCTCTCTCTCTCTCTCTCTCTCTCTCTCTCTCTTTATTTATTTATTTATTTTTAGGGCCGCACCCTTGGCATATGGAGATTCCCAGGCTAGGGGTTGAATTGGAGCTACAGCTGCCAGCCGACACCACGGCCACAGCAACGCTGCAACGTACACCACAGCTCACAGCAACGCCAGATCCTTAATCCACTGAGCGAGGCCAGGGATTGAACCCGCAACCTCATGGTTCCCAGTTGGATCCATTTCCGCTGTGCCACGACGGGAACTCCTCTCTCCTTTTCTATGTACAAGTACATGCTTATTCTATACATAAGCACACACAACGGCATTTTTCTAAATGTAATTATATGCTTCTTAGAGTGTTTGTTTAGGATATTTCTTGTGCATTAAACTTCAGTATCATGAATGTAAGCGTGATGTTTCTTTTGCAGAAGTCTGTATTCTCAGGGCTCCTCATCATGGGTGAAACATATTTGGGATCAATAAACAGTTAATTCGTTGATCTTTCTTCTCACTGGTACAAACATTTAAGGTGAATTAAGGAAAGCACTAATTACTGGGGTCCACTTGTCTTGATTAATGACAGAGCCCTTGCCTCCGTCTCTTTGTATTTATGTCAAACTGCAGCCCTGGAGGTCATGCTGTGGCTAGATTGTGCCTCATTAAAGAGAATGACTGCAAATAGTGTAAATACACGCATAATTTCCCTCAACAAGCTCAGCTGGATCCCTAGAGACACTTTAACTACTTGTTCCCTAGTTGGTGAGACAAAGTTTTGTAGCCCTCACAGGGCGTATGTCCTCTGAGAGTTCCATGACTACATATTTCCCTCTCGGTTCCCATTTTTTAAACTTTCCTGTTCTCACATGACTTCATTTGCAAGTGCAGCCCAAGAACCAGGGTTACTTTGGCTTTGTATTTATTCTTCTAATTTGTTAATAGTTGTCTAATAGCAACAATGACCTTCCCCTAAACTGTGGCATTGCTAAAAGCATGCAACGATATCCAGGACAAGCAACCCCAAATCATAGTAATGACAACTGTGATTATGACAGTCACTTCTTACCAACTATGAATTATTTTAGGGATTTTTCTCATTTTCTTATCATAGCAGTGGTCTTCAGAGAAGATGTTGTTGGGGCTGCCTTTCTGTTATTCCCTTTTTATAGACGAAGATAATGAAGCTCAAAGGGGTTATCCAAGAAGCATGAGTTGCAGATTCAGGACTAGAACTCTAGGAAGCTGATTCCAAAGCCAACAGCATTTCTTTTTGTCAGTTTCTTCCTGTCTCTAGAAAACTTGAAGCATTTTGGCCAAACACGAAGAAGAGCGAAAAAAAAGGGTATTTACTTTCTTTCACAGGCTGAATTTCTGATTTAAGATCCATTCACATATGAAGTTGCCGGACTTGCGTGTTGTATTGTTCAGGGAATAAGGTAAACCAATAAATCAGTCTACTAAATAGATTTGCATAAATTGCATGGATAAAGGTAATCAGGAAAATGCATCAAGGAAAGAGATTCTCCTTTTACTTCCTCAGAGCTTAGGATTTTTATTGAATGTTTTGAATATTTCTTGTATCTGTTTCATACAACTGGGAATTTTATGTCTAAACAATGCAGAGATCCTATTAGAATATTTACATTTATTATATGACAGAGGAAAAACATAAAAATATCTTTTTTTTTGCCTGTGCTCACAGCATACAAATGCTCCCAGGCTGGGGATAAAACCTGGGCCGCAGCAGTGACAGCACTGGATCCTTAACTGCTAGGCCACCAGGGAACTTCCACAAGAAGATCCTGAGTTTCTGCTAAGTATAAACTGGTTCAACTTTGAAAAAAATTTATCTAAACTATTTTAATTGTTTTTCTCTTTCAGGGAATGTGATAATATTAGTTATTTTGATTAATTCAAGTGCTATTGAGAGGACAAAATTGGGTATCAATATAAAATTTTATTGTAATCCTGGAACTAATACAATATTTAACGAGAGAGAGAAGTAATGGAAAATTATAATGAAGAAAAAAATCAGGCTTAGGACTCACTTATAAAATGCACTAAAGTTACAAAAGACAGAAATAATCACATACACAAATATATCTAATTTCAGGTTCTAATTCTGCCACCAAAGTCTCATCTGATGTTGGACACTCAATTTATTAACTATTACATGGATTGACTAATGGATTATCCTGTAAATGAGAACAACTCTCATCACACAGCTCTGAGCAAGTGAGAGTTCTGAGTTCTCTCTTGGGAATGGAGAATGAGACTAGCATATACACTGATACTCATCAGTGTATACATCTGTCTCTGTGCACTAAGCATCCTGAGGTCAGAGAATGTGCCTCGTTCATCACTGCAGACCTTGAAATCAGCACACAACCTGGTGCCCCCCCCCCCCCACCAGAACTTAGTGCTTACAGGAAAGGAAGGAATGGGTGGCATTAAGCACTTTATGTGGCTTGGTGGTTGTTGTTACTAAAGACTCAGGATCCTATGTAGCTGTTCGAGCATTTTTTAAGGGCTTGAAGTGAGTTGTAAACTTTGGTGGATCCAGTTCTTGGTATGCAAGTAAGATCCAGAAAGGTAGGTTAGTCGCATGAAGTCACCACAAACTGATAAGAATATTTGCTCCCCAAATTTGTTCTTTTTAATTATCCACATCGACCTTCAGCGACAGATTTAATCACTCAGTTGGTCAGTCCATCAGTCAACTAAATGAGTTACTTTGCTGTGCCTAGTTTCATGTTAAATGGAAAAACGTTAAAGGGTTTTTTTTTTTTTTCCATGACAAAGAGTTTAGGATTAATTTGGCTTCAAATAATTTGGCTTCAAATCTCAGCTTTGCTTCTTTCCTCAGACGTAAGCAAGTAACTAAATGCCAGTAATCTTCAGTTTCCATACCTGTGAATTGGGGATAATATCACTCATAATGGGTGAAAATGAACTGAGGTAAAGGGCACTGTACCCATCTTGGTGATGGGAGCATAGCCAAGGCTCAATAAATCATACCTGTTATATAGCTTACGTCATTATCAATTATACCTTCCACTATACAAAAAGATAAATTATAAAATTAAACAATTTTGAGTCACTCCGTGATAAAGTCTACTCATTATGCTGACATAATTATATATGAAGAGGAAGAACCTGGGGAAACCTCAGAGAAACTTGGAACTTGTGTTATTTTCAGAAAAATACATAAGATTTGTATCGGGGAGATTTTGTATGGGAGTGGAGGACAATTGTGTTTTTTAGTTTGTGGTGAGCACTGCCTATACCATAGGCCCTTCTGTAATTTGAAGAACATCATAGGTTCTTCATTTCTTTTCAACTGACTAAAACAAGTTCTTTTTTTAGGAAGATATTAAATTAAAACCTAAAATTTCACATGTGGAGAAGAAAGTTGGTAAAAAGTTTTGAAATAATTCCAAGAACATTTTTTTTGACCCCCCCAGAATTTGAGAATTCTGCATCTGTGCTGATAGTTCAAGTGAACAGTTTTTAAGGACCCAAGAGGGTATCCGAGCCACCCTGGCCTGTGTAAGTGGCCTCAGAACACTAAGAGCAGGAGTGAATCTTACTCAGACATCTTCACGCTTCTGTCATGACCCTCACCTGTTTATTTGCCTTTCACACCACTGTCCTTATCTTGAGACCCATAGGACTAGCCTCATGATTATATTTATTGCTATGTCACCCAACATGAAGCTAGGATTGTCCGACCAGCCGTCAACTCCTACAAAATGATATTCATACCACTTTGTGCATCCCCTTTATTGACTCTGGCTTCCAACCCTGCCCAGATCCTGAAATCATTCCACCTGGAAATTTAGAGTCAATCATCAACACCACCCAACATATATTTACTGTTTCTTCTGAACATCCCCTTTACCTACTTGGCCTGATTGGAATCTGTCTGTGTCCTGCCATAGTGCCTCTCCTGGAACCATCTCAAGTGGTAGCAATTTTTTCTCTCACATCCCCCTCACCCCCGAATCTTCCCGTCTATTGACTTTGTTACGCTAGAATCCTCTAATTTTTGTCTGTTCAAACGCTTTCCTTCGGTGGTGGTGTTGAGTCTGGTGGATTTAATATGACATATGTATACTGAACCATTAGAACTTGCCAATGGAGTTCAAATTAACATAATTTGAGGCAGCCAGTCCTTTCCCCTAAACTCCAGATTTTGTATTCAATGGTTTATGTAGCACTTCTGCGTGGGTGGCCAAAGGGATTTTAAGCTCAATGAAATAATCTCTTTTCCCGTATTCCCAAACATCTGCTTCTTTTACATTATTCTGTGTATTATTATACAAGCATAGGTATCATCATTGACTCCTCTTTTTCTCTCTCCCCCTTTTGCTTTTCTTTTTTGTCTTTTTAGGGCTGCACCCATTGCATATTGAAGTTCCCAGGCTATGGGTTGAATTGGAGCTGCAGCTGCTGGCTTATGCCACAGCCACCGCAATGCTGGATCAGAGCTATGTTTGCAACCTACACCACAGCTCATGGCAACACTGGATCCAACCCACTGAAGGAGGCCAGAGATTGAATCCACATCCTTATGGATACTAGTCCAGTTTGTTACTGCTGAGCCACAATGGGAACTCCTCATCCTGCATTTTCAGTACATCAGGAAATTCAGTCAGTTCTATTTCTGAAATATATCCCAAAGTGGATAATTTCTTGTTATCTCTCTCACTGCCTTTTTGGTCCAAGAAATCATCACCTTTTATACTACAATGACTTACTAATTTTTGTAGCAGCTTTCACTTTTTTTTGGGTGGGTGTGCCTGCAGCATGCCAAAGTTCCTGGGCAAGAATCAAACTTTTGCCATAGCAGTGACCCATGCCACAGTAGTGGCCCAATCCCGGCAGTGACAATACTGGATCCTTAACCCTCTGAGCACCAGGGAACTCCAAGTACCTTTCATTTTTTTTTTGTCTTAGTAAGTCCAGTTATCAACAGACCTACTAGAGTGAACCTTTTAGAAAAGTAATCAGATTATGTCAGCTTTTTGTCCAAATCCTGTAAGACTTCAATCTTGCTTAAAATAAAGCCTAATGACTTAAAATAGTGTGTGGGTCATTACAGCTTCACTCTGCTGTACCTCTCTGACCTAACCTTTCCTTCCCACTGCAGCGTTACTGGTTTTCTTTCTATACCTAGAACAATCTCGGCATGTTCAAACCCCAGTGCCATGTATTTGCTATTCTCTCTGCCTGCAATGTCCTTTCCTTAAGTATACTCAAGGAATATATTTGATTCCTTGATTTCTTTAGGTCTTTGCTCAAAAGTCTAATTTGATGGATAAGACTCTCCCAGACCTCAGTATTTAAAATTTTATCCATCTAGCTCTAACCTTACCTATCTCCCACTCAGTCTTTTAAAAAAATTTCCACACATACTGTGTATTTTTCCTAGTCGTTTTATTTTATATCCGCATACATTTCCAAAATAGAAATTGCTGTCTTTCCTTTTATTTCCAGTATACATGGGAGTGTTTTGCTTATAACAGACAACAAAAATTATCCAATAAAATGCATCACTGGATCAAATATCCAGTTGCTACAGTAGAAATTAATCTTTTAAGAATGTTTAATCTCTTAAACTATTTAGCTAAAATTTTAAAGTAGGTAACATTTTTTAGACTCCATTTTGGAAAGAGTCTTGATTTAGAAAAATAAGTGGAGATTCCACGTTAGGATTTTATGTAGGCTTCAAAAAGTTCCCTTACATGGTTTGTAAAATCAGTGATAATGTGTCAAAATTTGCATGGTTTTTATCTGTGATGGCTGAATCTATGGGTTTTTCAGGTTCTGAAAGTGGAAGGATGATAGGACACAAGGAAATCTCACCTACACTTAGAATTTTCCAAGAATTAATCCATTTATTGAATGCTTTATTAAGTGGCCAGGCAATATTACTATCCTCATTTTAGATATGGAGAAACTTAGGCCTAATATTAACACATTAGTTAAAACTCCAGGTGAAAATAAATGTACTCCTTTTTTTTTTTTTTTTTTTTTTTTTTTTTTTTTGCTATTTCTTGGGCCACTCGCTTGGCATATGGAGGCTCCCAGGCTAGGGGTCGAATCAGAGCTGTAGCCACCAGCCTACGCCAGAGCCACAGCAACATGGGATCCGAGCCACGTCTGCAACCTACACCACAGCTCATGGCAACGCCGGATCCTTAACCCACTGAGCAAGGGCAGGGGCGGAACCCACAACCTGATGGTTCCCAGTCGGATTTGTTAACCACTGCGCCACGACGGGAACTCCTACAAAGAAATGTTGTATGAAAAACTGAAGGAGGAAATATGAAAGATAGGTGAGTAGAAGGAGTTTGGGAAAAAGGCAAATGTCATGAGCTATATTAGCAAAGCTTTGGTTTCAGCCTTAATCTGAATGCTCTATCTTATATTATCCACTTCTCTACGACTAAATAGGTCAAACCTTCCGTCCAAGGCATCATATCTAACAACTTATATAATTCCAGTTTTCATCATTTACCCAGTGTGATGAGAAAGATGATGCCTAAATAATGCTGCCTACTCCTGAAGTTCATTGATTCTATACATGGTAGAGATGGGATCTGCATCTCGTGACATGGCTTTAACATAGCTCCAGATCAGCGACATCTGAATACAAAAGTTGAAAACTGCGTGAATATCATAAAAATTAAAAGCTGTTATTATATAAGATGTCTTATTCCTGTTTGTACATGAATTTCTGTTTTCCCATTTAAAGTATAGTTAATTTATAATTTTGTAATATTATGTTAGTTCCAGGTGTACAGCATGGTGATTCAGTATTTTTACAGGTTATACTCCATTAAAAGTTATTACCAGATAGTGGCTATAATGCCCCATGCTATAAAATATATCTTTGTTGCTTATATATTTTATACAGGGTCGTTTCTACCTCTTAATTGCATAACCCTAATTTGCCCCTCTCTCCGTTGCTCTCCCCTTTAGTACCCACTAGTTTGCTTTTTCTGTCTGTGAGTCTGTTTTTGTTTTGCTCTATACATTCATTTGTATTATTTTTTTAGATTCTATACACCTGTGATATCATATAGCATTTGTAATTCTCTGTCTGAATTATTTCACTGAGAATAATATTATCTAGGTCCATCTATGTTGCTGCAAGTGGTAGAATTTCATTCTTCTTTATGGCTGAGTAGTATTCCATTGTATGTATGTACCACATCTTCTTTATCCATTTGTCTGTTGATGGGTATTTGGGTTGCTTCCCATGTCTTGGCTATTACAAATAATGCTGCACAAACATTGGGATGCCTGTATCTTTTTGAATTACCGTTTTTTTGTTTTGTTTTGTTTTGTTTTTTTGGTCTGGACATATATCCAGAAGTTGAATTGCTGGATCACATGGTAGTTCTATTTTAAGGTTTTTTGAGGAAACTCCATACTGTTTTCCATTGTGGTTGCATGAATTTACATTCCCACCAATAGCGTACAGTGTTCCCTTTTCTCCACATCTACACCAACATTTTTTATTTGTAGACTTTTTGATGATGTAGCCATTTGGACAGGTATGAAGTGAAATCTCATTGTTTTAGGACATGTTTTATTTAACTTTCTTTCATTATTGTATACAACCATTCTTGACACAACAAAAAAGACAAAAATGTAAGTTAAAGTAAAATTAATTCAATTTCACATGAATTTTATTGTTACTCTAGTTTAATATGAAGAATAATTTGTGGTTATTTTGTAAACTTTGACTTGGCTATCTGAAGTGTTCTTGTTAGTGACTCATCTGATGATATTGCTTACATGCTTTCTTTTCTCTTTATCTTAATTCACTTTCCTATGACGTTAAGGGATTGGATGCATTAATCTCCAAATCCTCTGCTTAGAATATTTTATGATCTGTCAAAAATTTAAAGTTGCATTTTTTTGGTCATGTCCGTGCTTAAGATCCAAATACTCCTGGAAACAAGCTATTGTAACACTGAAATAAGGCACAGAGTAAACATAATGACTGATTTCAGCAGAGTCTTCCCTCCGTTGATCATTCTGATCCTATTTTCTCATGGCTACAGGGCAGCTACACAAATCCCAGTTATCTCCATGGAAAACTCTACAGAGGTGACTGAGTTCCTTCTTAGGGGGTTATCCAATGACCCAGGGCTGCAGATCCCTCTCTTCATCATCTTCTCTCTCATCTACCTCATCACGGCCGTTGGGAACCTGGGCATGATCCAGCTGATTCTGTTGGATGCTCGTCTCCACACTCCCATGTACGTTCTCCTCAGTCACCTTTCTCTGGTGGACTTGGGTTACTCCTCAGCTGTCACTCCCAAGGCGATGATGGGATTCCTCACGGGAGACGCAGTCATCTCCCACAATGCTTATGCCACCCAGTTCTTCTTCTTTGTAGCCTTCATCACTGTGGAAAGCTTTCTCTTGGCCTCAATGGCTTACGACCGCTATGCAGCGGTATGCACCCCCCTGCACTACACCACCGCTGTGACGACAAACGTGTGTGCGTGTCTGGTCATAGGCTCCTACGTCGGTGGTTTCCTGAATGCCTCCATCCACACCGGGAACATTTTCAGGCTCTCCTTCTGCAGGTCCAACGTGGTTGACCACTTCTTCTGTGACGCGCCTCCTCTCCTGGCTCTCTCATGCTCAGACACCTACATCAGTGAGATGGTTATCTTCTTTGTGGTGGGCTTCAATGACCTCTTTTCTGTCTTGGTCATCTTGGTCTCTTATCTATTTATATGTATCACCATTCTGAAGATGCACTCATCTGAGGGACGCCAAAAGGCCTTTTCCACCTGCACCTCCCACCTCACTGCTGTCTCCATCTTCTACGGAACAGGCATCTTCATGTACTTACAGCCCAGCTCCAGCCATTCCTTGAACACGGACAAAGTGGCATCTGTCTTCTATACCGTGGTCATCCCCATGCTGAACCCCATGGTCTACAGCCTGAGGAACAAAGAGGTTAAGAGTGCCTTTAAGAAGGTTGTGGGGAGGGCAAAGTCTTCTATAAGATTCATATTTTAATTACATTAAATCTACAATTGGGCAATTTTATTCTCCTCAGATGTATCTGGGGAAAACATTTATCTATCTTGACCACTAATTTCTAAATTCTTATAGTAGGAGTTCCTGTCGTGACTCAGTGGAAAAGAATCTGACTAGAAACCATGAGGTTGTGGGTTTGATCCCTGGCCTCTCTCAGTGGGTTAAGGATCTGGCATTGCTCTGGGCTGTGGTGCAGGTCACACACGTGGCTCAGATCTGATGTTGCTGTGGCTGTGGCATAGGCCAGCAGCTGTAGCTCCAATTGGACCCCTAACCTGGGAACCTCAATATGTCGTGGGTGTGCCCTAAAAAGCAAATAAATAATAAATAAATAAATTCGTATGGTAATATCCCCAGCTGTTGCTTAAATCTATAAAGCAAAAATCTCAAAAAAATGTGAGACCTAGGAATAATAGGTTAAGAAGTATAACCCATGAATATGGGATTTTTATTTTAAAAATTCTTAATAAGCATGTTCACCCACACTCCCATGTGAACACGTGCATTTACATTCATGTATCAACATGCACAAATGTACATCATTCATGAAAAACTCATGAAACCCGCACACCTACAGAAGGAGAAATTAGTTAAGACATACATGAGATACGTTCCTTGTTATAGTAGAATTTAAAACAATTATTTTGGTGTCTGGGAACACATTCTTAATATAAAGATTTGACTTAATATAATATAAATAACAGAAATATGTTTGGTTTTTAAAAATTATATTTCACTTGATTCTTAACATATGAGAAAACAATGGGTTTTATATATTTTTTTTTTTTTGTCTTTTTGTTGTTGTTGTTATTGTTGTTGTGGTTGTTGTTGCTATTTCTTGGGCCGCTCCCGCGGCATATGGAGGTTCCCAGGCTAGGGGTTGAATCGGAGCTATAGCCACCGGCCTACGCCAGAGCCACAGCAACGCGGGATCCAAGCCGCGTCTGCAACCTACACCACAGCTCACGGCAACGCCGGATCGTTAACCCACTGAGCAAGGGCAGGGACCAAACCCGCAACCTCATGGTTCCTAGTCGGATTCGTTAACCACTGCGCCACGACGGGAACTCCGGGTTTTATATTTTTTAAAGTTAATCTTTATGAAAATGCTTCCACATTTCTTTGAGTATAGATATCTTATTGGTTCTTTGTTTATTCTTGTTTTTAGTAAAAATGCATGTCTTTACTTGGGCATTTATTTTCATAGATAAATTTTATATGAGTCTTATCTAAAAAGAATGTTTTTATGACATTTTTAAAGGAGAAAATATACAGTACTATACACAAAAGAAAAGGATGATAAAGCATATTTTAATTCACTTAAATAAAAATAAACTCAATTTAAAAATTTTAAGCGCTGAGAATTTTGAGTATTATGTTAATAACTTCTTTGCATATAAATGCTATAATTTGTTAGTGTCCAAACATACCAATATTTTGAGTCTCATTGTGTTAAAAAGTTTGAATGTATATGTATAAGTCCATTTTTTCCCCTTTGATTTGAGAAGTTTTTTGGCATTATTTCTTCAAATATTCTTTCTGCCTTTTTCTCTCTCTCTCCTTTTGGGAATCATTATGTATATCTTGGTACTTTTGGGGTATCCCACTTCTCTGAGAGTTTATTTTTCTTTATTCTTTTTTATTTCTGTTCCTCGGGTTGTATATTCTCAACTGATCTATCTTAAGTTTCACTGTTTGTTTTTTTTTCTGCAAGCTTAAATCTTCTACCAATTCATTTTAGTGAATTTTATACTTTGTTTTATTTACGTATATCCTGGGATAAAGCCACCAGAGGTGTACTATACCCAAAGTAAGTCAGGACCACTGAGAAGGGCCCCAGTCTCTGAGACCAGGGACACAGTTCCTCTGTAAGTTGAAAACTGTATTGAAACAGCAGTGAAGACACTGCTATTCGCAACCATGCTAACAAATATTGAGTGAACAGACTACTGCCAGGAGAGGACCAGGATTATGGAGATCCTTTATAAGGTTCAAGTGCAAAGGGAAGATTTAAAACTGAGCAGATATTAAAAAATATCTTGTTGTAAGCCAGCCTCCATCCTAAGACATGGTCTTGCCGGAGGTCAAGCCTCTTCATACGTGGTTCACTGCTGGTAACTATAGAAACAAGATCCAAATCAAATTGGACTTTAAATAGATTGATTCAGCTGTCCACACTAATGTTCCAGCCAAACAGCAACAATGAAAAAGGGGACCTATTTTCAGACGTAAAAATCTATTTAATGCAATCTTTATTATTTTATACATGCTGTTTCTTTGGCTTTACGAGAATTACAAGGAATACAAAGAAGCAATACATTGTTGAGAGACAAAGCAACTAACAGAACCAGATGCTGATATGACAGAGATATTAAAACTGTCAGAGAGGGAATACAAAATAAATATGATTAATATATTCAAGAGTCTAGTGGAAAAATGGGAAAACAGAGCAGTCAAGCTGGTGATTTTAACAAGGGAATGAAAACTTATAAGAAATAATGAAGCATAAATGCTTGGGTCCAGAGCTTCCAGGGTGGTTGATGGAAAAAGTCTGGCTAGGACTTGTATTACTATACTGAAGTAGTTACAATGGACACTCTTGCTATGATCTGCTTTCTTTTTCTCACCGGTAAGCATGACATAGCTGTGAATCTGTCATATATAGTCTTTGCTACATTGGAGTACTTTCCTTTCATACCTAATTTCTTGAGAGTTTTTATACATCATTAAAAGATGTTGAGGAGTTCCTATCGTGGCGCAGTGGTTAACGAATCCGACTAGGAACCATGAGGTTGCGGGTTTGGTCCCTGCCCTTGCTCAGTGGGTTAACGATCCGGCGTTGCCGTGAGCTGTGGTGTAGGTTGCAGACGCGGCTTGGATCCCGCGTTGCTGTGGCTCTGGCATAGGCTGGTGGCTACAGCTCCGATTCGACCCCTAGCCTGGGAACCTCCATATGCCGCGGGAGCAGCCCAAGAAATAGCAAAAAGACAAAAAAAAAAAAAAAGAGATGTTGAATTTTGTCAAGTACCTTTTCTACATTGATTGAGATGATCATATGGTTTTTATCCTGCATTCTGTTAACATGATATAGTACTTGATTTATTTGCATAAGTAGAACTATCCTGTCATGATTGTATATGATCAAATCCAATCATATGTAAAATGCTTAATAAGTTATCACCAACTGGGACTTATATTAATTGCAAGTGGGATTTCAAATTAATGTACTGTTTAAAATATTGAGAGAATTTTTGTTTGCTTGGTTTTTGAATTTTATATTTTATTGAGGTGATGTCAGTTTATAACAGTACAGAAGTTTCATGTGCATGGCATGTGTTTCTACTTCTGTATACACTACAGCAGGCTCACCACCAAAAATTTTATCTCTAGCCTTTCCCTGTTGATTTCTTTACCAGTTTTGCCCTCCTCTCTGCCCCTTTCCCTCTGGTAACCACCACTCTGTTCTATATATCTGTGTTTGTTTAGTTTGGTTTGTTAATTTGTCTGTTTGTTTTATATTCCACGAATGAATGAAGTCATATCATATTACTAGACTAAAACCATATAATCATCTCAATGGATGCAGAACAAGACTTAGATAAAATCCAGCATTTATTCACAGTAAAAACTTGCAGCAAAGTATCAGTAGTGGGAAACTTCCTAAACACGATACAGGATATCTATGAAACATCTATGAAACACAGCTAGCTTCACACTTTATGACGAAAGACTGAATGATTTTTCCCAAGATTAGAATAGGTGAAGATGTAACCTCTCACCAGCTCTATCCAACGTCATGATAGACATCAGTACAGTGAGGCAAGAAAAAAGATGAAAAACACGCCGGTTGGAAATGAATAAATAAAATTCTTACAATTCAGAGAAGATATGACTTTCTATTTATAAAATCCCAAGGAATGTGAGAAAAAGTTGTAGGACTAATGAGGTTAGCCAGTTCTTGATCAACAAGATGGACATACAAAAATTACATCATAATACTCTATAATAGCAACAAACCATTAGAAATTGAAATCAAAAAATAGTACTGTTTGCTACAGTACCAACAACATGAAGTACTTAGGTATAATCTTACAAGATATGTGCAAGGTGTGCTGAAAACTATAAAACATTTATTAAATAAATCACACGATAAAATGTAGAAAGTTAGTATGATCATGATTGGAAGGCTAAATAATTTTGCTTTTTTTTTTAGGGTGACACATGTGGCATATGGAGGTTCCCAGTCTAGGGGTCCAACTGGAGCCACAGCAGCCAGCCTATGCCACAGCCACAGCAACGCCAGATCCAAGCCGTGTCTGCAACCCACACAACAGCTCATGGCAACACCTGATCTCCAACCCACTCAGCGCGGCCAGGGATCGAACCCATAATCTCATGGTTCCTAGTCGGGTTCATTTCCACTGTGCTATTATGGGAAATCCAGAAGGCTAAATGATTTTAAGATGTCTGTTCTCTCAAATCTGATCAACAAAATTTCAATCAATCTCTCAGAAAGAATTTTTGTAAAAATTGGCAAGCTAATTATAAAATGTCTATGGTAAGTCAAAGAAACTAGAATAACCAAAATGATTTTGAGGAACAATAAAGATGGAACACCCATAAATCCCTCCTTTCCAGATTCACCATTGAACTACAATAGTCAAGTAGTGTGATATTGGACCAAGTATAGCTATAGTAAATTAAACATCACTGGAAACAAATAGAGAGTCCAGAAATAAATCAACAATGCTGTTATGGTCGGTGGATATTTGACAATTTTGCAAAGAAATTTTAAAGAGAAAGTTTAGTATTTTCAATTGGCATGGTTGGAATACTTGTTAAAAGCTCAGACAAGTCTGGAACTAGGAGATGGTATTTGCAAATCACATATCAGTCCTTATTATTAAAGAGATTCTTACACTAAGTGAAGTAAGTCAGAACAAGAAAGAAAAATACCATAAGATATCACTTATATGTGAACTCTAAAATATGAACCGATGACCTATCTACAAAACAGAAACAGATCACAGACATGGAGAGTAGACTTGTGGTTGCCAGGGGGGACGGGGAGTTTGGGATTGGTGGGTGCAAACTGTAATATTTGGAATGGATGGGAAATGGGGTTCTACTGTATAACAGGGAACTGTGTGTGATTGGGTCATTTTGCTGTACAACAGAAATTAAAGAAACATTGTAAATCAACTATAATAAAAAAAGCCAGTAAGTAGCTCAGCATAACCGAACCACAGGGTAAGAGAGGGAGGTGGAAAGATACACGATTGAGGAGAGGGCGGGGCCATATCTTAAGAAATGTTATATTGTAGTGGTCTGCAGCCTGCCTTTGGTTTTTGCAGTGCTTAGAAGTTAAGAGTGGTTTCTAGATGTTTATCTGGTAGAATAAAAGCCAAAAGAAGACTTTCATAAAAATATTTTCATGAAATTACATGAAATTCAAGTTTTGGTGTACACAAATGAAGTGTTATTGGAAACAAAAGGGCTTGTATTTTGGAATACGAGAAATATTCTCAAATTGCAATCATAAAAAGACTTACAGTAAAAATTGGCAAAAGATTTTAATAGGCACTTCGCAAAAGAAGATAAGCATGGCAAATAAGCACATGAAAACATACTCAACATTATTAGTCATTAGAGAAATGCAAGTTAAAACAAGGAGATACACTACAATCCTATTAGTGTAACTAATAAAAAAAAAATCCCTGTAAATATCAAATACTGCCAAGAATGTGAAGCAATCAGAACTCTAATACATTGTTGGCAGAAATGCCAAATAGTATATCATTTTGGAAAACAGGTTGACTGTACCACATAATCCAGAAATCTCACTTCTAAGAATCTACCCAGTGAAACATAAGCATATGCTCACATAAAATTCTGCATGTGAATGTTTATAGACGCATTATATGTAATAGCTAAAAACTGGAAACAACTCCATTATCTCTCAACTGTGGAATGGATAAACAATCAGTGCTGAATACACAGAACACCTCTCAGCAATAAACAGGAACCAATTACAGTACAGCTACATAACTCCATAAATTTCAGATGCACTCTGCTAATGGAGTGAAGCCAGATTCAAAAGACAACCAACTCATTGTATGACTTGTTTTTTTTATGACATTCTTTTTTTTGTCTTTTTAGGGCTGCACCTGAGGCATATGTAAGTTTCAGGCTAGGGGTCGAATTCGAGTTTTAGCTGCCAGCCTACACCACAGCTAATAGCAACGCTGGATCCCCGACCCACTGAGTGAGGCCAGGGATCAAACACCGCATCCTCATGGATACTGGTTGGGTTTGTTACTGCCGAGCCATGATGGGAACTTCCTTTTATGACATTCTTACAAAGTCCAAACCATAAGGACTGAAAACAGATCAGTGGTTACTAAGAGGTAGAAGTAGGGATAATCATAACGTGGTATAGGAAATTTGAGGGTTGATAGAAGTCTTCTGTATCATGGTGGCTATTTGTGCAAATTGTTAGAAGTACACATTAAAAAGTCTGGCTATAACTTTAGGTAAATTACACTTACTGTTGAGTAAGTATACCAAACAGACTGGTATATTTACTCAACAGACACTTGAACTCCTCACAGACAGTCTAATTGCTTCCTCACTAAATAAGTGAGATGAGGAGCTTTGGATGTTCTCACAGGGGACCTGTTCCCCTGACAACTCTGTGTCCCTATAATGTCTCCTGGCTCCCATTAGTTAGCCTTTGGAGTCTTCAAATTTCTCCATTTTTAATATCATCTTAGAGAATGTATTTTGTGTGCAGAATGCTTTTGTTCACTTGTTTATTCATATGAATATTAATTGGTTTCTTGCACACATGTCAGTTTTTCTCCAAATAGGATTTGCTTAAAACCTGCAGCTACAAGCAGGAAAAACACTCCAAGATAAGAATTAGACTTATTTGTGTTAAAATGATAACACTTTTATTAAATTGTTTTGTAGGTTGTCTTTCATTTGCCATTCACAGATAAAATTCTGTGAGATGTGATTTTATTACTTTCATTTGGTAAGTAAGAAAATATAACAGAGGCAAATGATTCTTCCAAGGGATCATAAATAATAGATGGAAAAGGTAGGACTTGAACCCAGGTTTCAATGTCAGTGATTGAAATGTCAATGTCAACTCTGTCTCCATGTCAATGATTTTTCTTGCATTTATTCATACTTCATGAAGAGAGCTTAAAATCTTGGAGTTCCCATCATGGCTCAGCGGAAAGGAATCGACTGAACCATGAGGTTGCAGATTCAATCCCTGGTCTCGCTCAGTGGGTTAAGGATCCGGCATTGCCGGGAGTTCTGGTGTAGGTCGCAGATGCGGCTTGGATCTGGCATTGCTGTGGCTGTGGCATAGGCCAGCAGCTACAGCTCCAATTAGACCCCTAGCCCGGGAACTTCTATATGCTGTGGGTACGGCCCTGAAAAGACAAAAAAAAAAAATCTTTTTTTTTTTTTTTTAATTTTTTTTATTAGTACCCAAGAGAGCTTCTCCTGGAGGGTTTATACATTCTACCTGGTTGATTTTCTGATATCAGACTCACAATTCATGGTTACTTCTCTCTTTGTGTCAAGAAGCAAGGTAAGCTTCTATATTTTCCTATACATTTTTTAGTATAAAGTGTCATTCATGCAAAAATAGTAAGGAGGCTGTCTACTATGAAGTACTTTAACAAAGTAATGGATGTTTTCAATATATTTTTTTTCAAACAGTGAGGAAGAACTGGTCACTACATGTCAAAATCTATGTCAATAGAGAGTTTTGGAGTTCCTGTCATGGCGCAGTGGTTAACGAATCCAACTAAGAACCATGAGGTTGCGGGTTCGATCACTGCCCTTGCTCAGTGGGTTAACGATCCGGCGTTGCCGTGAGCTGTGGTGTAGGTTGCAGACGCGGCTCGGATCCCGCGTTGCTGTGGCTCTGGCGTAGGCCGGTGGCTACAGCTCCGATTCGACCCCTAGCCTGGGAACCTCCATATGCCGCGGGAGCGGCCCAAGAAATATCGAAAAGACAAAAAAAAAAAAAAAATAGAGAGTTTTATGATACTCAGGAAACACCATGCTGCTTTCCTAAAGAGGATAAGAACAAACAACAGAACAAAACCAAAAAAAATAGGATAAATTATGCTCTGATTTGGTAATTTCATTTTGTTTACGAACTCGATGTCTGTTTTTGAAGGGAAAGTTAAACAGAACAGGGTGAAATGATATTCTTTAGATTACAAGAGGATCACCATGATTGTACAGCCCCTGACTTTATTTCACTCTTCTTTCCCCCTTAAGCTCACTCCTAGTATTAGCAGAACATCTAGTAAAACTAAAAGAGTGGTGGCTTTGAAATCTATCTGAAATCTTTCTAGGTGTGGACATTTATGAAGCTGCCTAAACTCTCAAATCCTCAGTTTCCTTAATGACAAAATGTGGACAATAATACTCCATATCTTATAATATTGTAGGACAAAGATGTAGGATAATATAGCTTATAAAGTTATTCTTGTAACCTCATGTTACCTTATATAAATATTATATTACCTAACTTATGAAGTCATGAGGATAAAATGAAATATGATACACACACATGTATATGTAAGGCACTTATTAGAGATTATAGAACATAGTATATGCTAAGAAAAGTTATTATGCTTGTCAAGAATGAGAAAATACAAATATCTTTATATACAAGGCATGAAAGGTAACATTGTAAAGGGGAAGATGGTAGAGAAGCATAGTCACCGATAAATGGAATCTATGACATAGGCTTCAAATTCAAATGAAAAAATTTAGAACATGAAGCTCGCCACAAAAGCAGATCTGAAAGCTTGAGTCAAAGTCAGGGGCATAAAATTTCAACCGTAGATTTTTGTGATCCAGTTTATGGGTGACAGTCATGAGAGTGTAAGTGAGTTTAAAGTAGAAGAAAACTATTTCAACCCAAGGTAAAATATGAATCTTAAGGAAGAACTTGAGCAAATGGCTGATGCAGCCAATGATGTGGTCAAAAGAAAATCACAGTGAGACCCACTGAAGGGATCAGAAGATCTAAGTGGACATAGTGCGTGAGGAAAGACTAATCAAGGAGCGAGGCCAGCAAACTTCAAAAGTAATCCATAACCTAAAGACTGGAATATTATTTCTCACTTTTTCCAAACCAAGATTGAAACCATCATTTTATCCTAATAATAATGTTAGAGCTGACATTCATCAGACTTGTATCTACTGTTTTCAATCATTATTTTTTTAACTCTCACATCTCTCCCTTCACATTACATCTTATTGTTTTTAGAGATGGAAAAACATGTGGCTCAGGAAACCTAGGTTAGGGCAATGTTTCCCAGATTGTGAGTGGTAGGGTACTTGTAGAATGTGTTTTCATTTCTTCTCAGAACTTGAGCTCTTACACTCAATTCATTACTTTTTCTTCAAATTGCCTTTGCTGGTTGGATATATTTGCTGTTGAAGTTATCCCAGTGCATCTTTATGTATGTCTCTGTTACTCCATTGTAAATTCAAAATTCAGGGATGGTATATTGGTCATTTCAGTACTTCTAATAACAAATATTGAGCTTCTTCTAATGGATTCAATGAAAAATGTGAGTTGAATTCATTCAATTCAATTTAATTCAAATTTCAATTAATATCATGGGAATTAGGAACGAGTTTCCCTGGGTAAAAACTTGATCCTCCCTGGTAATACCTGTGCCAACTTGAACAAATTACACAATCCTTTGAGCCTAAGCTATGTCATAAAATCAATGAGGATATGACTAACCTCATAGCATTGTTGAGGGGATGAAATATGTGTGTTGGTATATTCATATATATATATACATGAATATATATATGCCTTAAAGAGAAAATAAGTGTGATGCATAAGCATCATTCAGGCATGAGTTACAGTACTGTTGGCCATGAGTTCAAAGTTAATGAATCAACAATATATATTAAATAAGGTGTCTTTACAAGGCATGACAGGGACTTATCCCAATTATAGGAAACCTAGAAGAACAGGAACTATTAATCAAAGGCAACAGCCCTTGTAACACCCCTATATTGGGTGTGCAAAAGCCTAACATGGATTAGTGCCTAGTACAAGACCTTCATCTAATAAATGAGACATTGGTCCCATTACATCCAGTGGTGCCCAACCCCTATACTCTCCTCTCACAAATTCCAGAAATAGCAGCATGGTTTACTGTATTAGATTTAAAAAGATGCCTTTTTCTGCATTCCCTTGACTAAGGGTTTGCATATATAAATTCTCAAAATATGGAAGGGAATTGACTGGACAGAATTAGTTTTAGGTTCATGTAAACTGGGAAATATTCAGTATTAAATTAATATGTTAGAATTGAAGTTTGTTGATCTAATTAATATAGACATGTCATTATAGTTATCAACATTAAATATAATATTTTATTGTACTTAGGTTTAATAAAAGTCAAATGAGTCACTGAGACATCAGTTACTAAACAGAGAAACTAAAGGTATTTA
This sequence comes from Sus scrofa, assembly GCF_054392235.1. Classification (NCBI taxonomy): domain Eukaryota; kingdom Metazoa; phylum Chordata; class Mammalia; order Artiodactyla; family Suidae; genus Sus; species Sus scrofa. The sequence goes on from NC_139384.1 coordinate 12,793,765, forward strand.
GGACAATTAATCAATATGTTTAGTGCCACCCTGAGATAGTCTCTATAAAAAACACACGCTTTTAGAAATTGTAAAGGGCAGTCCATGGTTACTTTAGAAAAGTAGAATGTGTGTGCTTTAAGTAAAGAAGGAATGAGGAATGGAATTGCATTTTATTAAGAGAACAGAAAGATAGGATGGAAAAACAAGGAGCAGACTAATATGGATACAGAAAGTGATGCAAGGTGTGTGGGAAATGGATACTGAGAAAAGAATTTTGTGCATGGTGGGGACTTCATTTAGAATAAATTTAATCAAGTAAATTGATTTTAAAAGTAAGGTGGTGCCATAAATCATACTCCTCCCAAGGATATAAGGTAACTTTCAATTATACGCTGACCAAGAAAACTGCATACAAATATTTTATGACCAGCCAGAGAAATCAGAAAAATCATACAGGTTATAGGTATTTTAATTAATTTTATCAAATATGGGATCAATATATGTGGATCACTCCTGAAAAGGGTTATTTAACCCAGCATGCGTCTATTTGCTGGGAGCCAAATAAACATTATGTCAGATGTGGGGAGAGACCCCTATCCTCTATTGAACTAAAACCTTTAGGATATTTAGCAACTGAACATTGTTTACAAATCATCTGGGTCATATACGATCTAAAAAAGACTCCTGTATGGTCTGGAATGGACTGGGGATTTAATCCTGGAGTATCCTGGCTAGACCCCAATGGAATTTATTGGATATGTGGAATTAATATGTGGCCTTGGCTGTCCCCAGGAAGGGTAGGGTGCTTCACTCTGGAATTGGCTTTTGCTCATGGCAACATTATGAAAACTCTGAGCTGAACACCAGCCAAGCTTCCCTATTTACATACTAGCTGGGCCAGATCAGTGTTCCACTGGTATGATTACTTAGCAGTGATGTTTGTGCCTTCATTGGGGATCGTTGACATAATGCTGCAGGTGGAAGCCTTAACTAATTTTACTCAACAAGCTCTTCATGATACTGCAGAAGCTATTTCTAACCTAAATATGGAACAACAAATAAGAAAAGTACTGTTCAAAACCAAATGGCCTTAGCTATACTCACTGCAGCTAGAGGAGGTAGCTGTACATTATAAAACCTAAATGTTGTGTCTTTATTCCTGATTATTCACAGAATGTGTCTGATTCCCTGCTAGATCTCCAGCAGCAGATTCATAAGATGTCAGATCCAGCTCCAGCTTTCGGAGCTGCCCTCTGGAACTGGTTGACCTCCTCTTAGTGAAAATATTTCCTTACCATAGTCATCATTGTGATGGCGATCCTTTTATTTGGACCTTGTATAATTAATTGTATTTCTCACTTCATTACATCCTGATTAGAAGCTATCAACCTTCAGATGGTGATGGAAGGGGTACCCAATGTAATGTATCAAAGCCCACTCGACCGTCCCATGAGCGGAGACCTAACTGCTTTCCCCTAACGATGGAAGGAGTCAGAGCAGTCATCACCCCTTTCCCTGCAGTTGGAGTCTCCAACTTTAGAAGGGAGGATTGAGGCTGAATAATAACTCAGGTAGTCAGTGTAGGAGCATGGGCTTTGATGCAATCTTTGATATGCCTATTGATTAACATTTGTGGCTTAAGGGCTCAGGGGAGTAACATCCCCACAGGCCTCGCTTACTATAGGGACTGTACCTACACCCAGGTGGACATTAATCCTTAACCCCTGTGACTCAATTTACGGGAAGAAAAGGGCAAAGGGACCATGAGACTTATGGGAAATTTCCACCCCTAAACCCCCTGTTGGACAAGGACTGATATAGGTAATTGGGCAAGGCCAATGAGAGAAAACCACATCTTTCTGTACCCCACATTGGTACCCCCCCATCTTTAAGGGATAAAAATCCCTATAGGACAATAGAGAGCAGGGGCTCTTCTTCCCTGCTTCCAGCAGTCCTGGGAGCTATTTGCTTTCCTGTAATAAAAACTTTGCTTGGTTGCAAAAAAGAAAGACGAAAGAAAGAAAGAAAGAAAGAAAGAAAGAAAGAAAGAAAGAAAGAAAGAAAGAAAGAAGGAAATAAAGTTTCTTTAAATAGAAACACACATAACAAGATTTTGGATTGATTGCTTGATGAAAATAAGATTGGGGGCTTGTAGAAACCTATCTGTGTATTTTTGCTAGAAGCAAATAAGAATCCATGAATTCACTGTTCACTGTGACTTTATAAAGGCTAATTACTATAGCTAATAAGGATAGTGTAGATAGATAGATAGATAGATAGATAGATAGATAGATAGATAGATAGATAATTAAATATGAGCATTAGAGAAAGGTAAGCTGTTTCTCAAATCAGTAGATGTGATTTATAAGATGAAGTTGTTCCAGATATGTGACTTTGGACAAGTCATTATCTCTTTCTATAATTCAGTCTCTTATATACAAACTGGGTGAATGATCCATGAAACCACTCAATTTCAACTATAGCACCACAGATAATTTATTTCCTAATTTTATTACATATGTGTTTTAGATCTAGAGAACAAATTATTGCTGTAACAGTAATTTGTATAACACATTCCAGTTTCCCTGTACCCCCTTTGCCCATTTAATGCTCTATTCCTTTACTTTTCATTGTTGCAGGACATCTTGTCATCCCCAAAATGACATCCATGGAGAATGATACAGAAGTAACTGACTTCATCCTTCTGGGACTTTCAGATGCCCCAGAACTGCAGGTCCCATTCTTTATAATGTTTGTCCTCATCTACCTCATCACTCTAATTGGAAATCTGGGCATGATTATGTTGATTCTGTTGGACTCTCATCTTCACACTCCTATGTACTTTTTCCTCAGTAATCTCTCTCTAGTAGACTTTGGATACTCCTCAGCTGTCACGCCTAAAGTGATGGCTGAGCTCCTTAGAGGAGACAAAGTCATCTCTTACAATGCATGTGCTGCTCAGATGTTCTTTTTTACAGTCTTTGCCACTGTGGAAAGTTACCTCTTGGCATCAATGGCCTATGACCGCTATGCAGCAGTGTGCAAACCCCTGCACTATACCACCACCATGACGGCAAGTGTGTGTGTGTGTCTTGCCATAGGCTCTTATGCTTGTGGTATTCTGAATGCCTCTGTAAATGTTGGAGATACCTTCGGTCTCTCTTTCTGTAGGTCCAATGTGGTTCATCACTTTTTCTGTGATGTTCCAGCAGTCATGGTTCTTTCTTGCTCAGATAAACACATCGGTGAGTTGGTTCTTATTTATATTAGTAGCTTCCATGTGTTTTTTGCTCTCATGGTTATCTTTGTTTCCTACCTGTTCATATTTATCTCCATTTTGAAGATGCAATCATCTCAGGGACACCAAAAGGCTTTGTCCACCTGTGCTTCCCACCTCACTGCTGTCTCCATCTTCTATGGAACAGTCATCTTCATGTACTTACAGCCCAGCTCCAGCCATTCCATGGACACGGACAAAATAGCCTCTGTGTTCTATACTATGGTCATTCCGATGCTGAACCCTGTGGTCTACAGCCTGAGGAACAAGGAGGTGAAAACTGCATTCAAGAAGATAGTTGAAAAAGCAAAATTGTCTCTAGGGTTAACCCTTTAATAATGTCAGATCCACAAAAAGTTAGTTTCATCTCTTTAAGATGTTCTTTGCTCAGTGACTCACATGTTAAGGCCCACACTGTGCTTACCTTCCTGAGGGGTTATCCCTGCATTATGCAATGTCATATGTCTAGTAGAAATTAAATGAGATAACAGTTATCATTCGTCTTTCTACCACATGTCAATGCAAATATACATGTGAAGCAAGAGCATATGCAAGCCCAGGGTTAGAAGGTGCTTTCATGTGTCCCATGTATGCACATGCAAACAGGAGTAGGAAATTTGTTAAAGAAGTAAATGGAATATAGCTCATTTTTGGGGAAAAAAGAATTTAAAATAATTGTGGTATAATCTTATTTATTGCTTTAATGGAAAATCTCTTATTCTTAAATTGAGGAAAAATGTGATAGTTTAAAAAAATGTAAGGGCTTTTAGGCAAATTTTCCCAGAGCTACATAATTATAATTTTTAAAATGAATTAATACATCCGTCTTTCCTGAGTTACTTGGTATAAACACATTCACCATGAAACATGTTATCATGTAACATGGTAATTTTCAAAAAGCAAAAAAAAAAAAAAAAAGAGTATATAAAAGAAGTGAGACAATAAAGGAATTTTCTGATTTATCAATATATGACTACCAATAATTTGTGTTTTGTAAAAAGAATGCACTGAGAATAGTAATTTTATGTTTTTTCAGAGTTCCTGTCATGGTGCAGCCACAAGCTATGGTGTAGGTTGAAGATGTGGTTTGGATCTGGCATTGCTGTGGCTGTGGCATAGGCTGGCAGCTACAGCTCTGATTAGATCCCTAGCCTGGGAACCTCCATACGCTACAGGTGTAGCCCTAAAAAAGACAAGAAGACAAAAGAAAGCAATTTTATGTTTTTATTTCTGTAAATACTTTTCAATGGTTATTGCTACTCATTCATTGATAATTTAGTTGAACTATAAAATTTCTATCAGTTTCCCACTTATTCACTCCACGTTGTTTACACTGATTTCCTTACTACTCCTTGACATTTTCAAGCATGTCTCAGGGCCTTTGCACTTGCTGTTCCCTGTACCTGGAATGTTCCTTCACTCTCTTTATTTTTCTGTTTAAATATTACCCTACCATAAAGGTATTCCTTGGTCGCCCTTATAAAAAGTAAAATATATGCTCTCCATTGACATTTTCTTCTCACCCTGTTCCATGCTGCACATAAACCTCTATCAACTATACATTGTTTGCATATATATATATATGTATCTTCAAATGAGATCATAAATTCCATATGAGAAGTAATTTCTTCTGCTTTGTTCTTAACTCTGTCCTCAGTCCCTAAATGAATTGCTTGATCATAGGAAAGTTAAATATATACTTTTTAAATGAACAAATGAAAGAAAGAAGATTTTAGTTATGTCAATATATAAGTTCAGTTATATAAATATATTAAATATTTGAATCATGGATATTATAATTCATTCATGAAATAAATCTACATAGAATTAGAGAACATTTCAAGAGACGCAACTGATGTTCTCTTTCGTTGAAATATTTTTGTATACATTCTCACTTGGCACTTTTACTTTATTTTTATTTTTTATTTTAATTTTAATTTTTTGTCTTTCATCTTATTTTTTTAGGGCTGCATCCACAGCGTATGGAGGCTCCCAGGTAGGGGTCTAATCGGAGTTGTTGCTGTGGGCCTACGCCAGAGCCACAGCAATGCAAGATCTGAGCTGCGTCTGCAACCTACACCACAGCTCATGGCAATGCCAGATCCTTTAACCCACTGAGCGAGGCCAGGGATTGAGCCTGCAATCTCATGGTTCCTAGTCAGATTCATTTCTGCTGCGCCATGACAGAAACTCCTTATTTTACTTTATTTTTAATTTTTTAATTAGTCAATTTACAATGCTTTGTTGATTTCTGCTGTACAGCAAAGGGACACAGTTATATATATACACACATATACTCATACATACACATACATGCATACATTTACATTTATATATGTAATATATATATATATACACGTATATTTATTTATATATATATATACACATTCTTTTTCTCACATTATCCTCTATCACGTTCCATCACAAGTGATTGGATATAGTTCCCTGTGCTACACAGCAGGATCTCATTGCTTATCTACTCCAGATGTAATAGTTTGCATCTACTAACCTTAAACTCCCATTCCATCCCACTCCCTCCCCTTCCCCCTCCCCCTTGGCAACCACAGGTCTGTTCTCCATGTCCACGAACTTGTTTCTTTTCTGTAGATATGTTCATTTGTTCGATATATTAGATTCCAGATGTACTCACTTGGTGTTTTAATTCCCACTTTTGGGTGCCATGATTATCTGGAAGTTTTGTCATCATTCCTTAGGAATGATGCCTCATTGACTAAGTAGCACACTAAAAAGATTCTATTTAGTAAGTCAGAAAAATAAAGTATGAAACTATTTTAAAGCTTAATATCTGATTCTGTTTGGAAAATTACTTCATACACACTGGTAATTCAGTTCATTCCAGTGATTCCAAGTATACATAATGTAAACATAATAATCCTTATCAATAATAAACACTCTACATTTAATATCCTAGTTGAATAATGTTTATTATTGACCCTCAGGGGAACTCAATTCTATAATAAAGCTACCCATAGGAATTTGCATTGGTATTCTCTTTTCTGCCTCTGCATACTTAGAGGTTTTCATGTGCTCAGTATTTGTAAGATTATGTTTGGATATACTACGATTGTCATACTGACACTAGTGAGGGCAGAGTGTTGTAATCCAAATATTCCCTCTGACTCTAAGTCTATGTTGATAAAGATGCATCTTCTATTGGAACCATTTAAAAATTTTAATAAAAGCTTTTAGAATTTTTTAGAATTATAGAAGAGGAGCAAAGATACTGTAAGAGTCCCCACATACTCCTACCCCAGTTTACCCTAAAGTTATCATCTTATATGACCTTAGTACATGTGTCAATACAAAGAATCTAACATTCACACATTGTTCTTAACTGTATCCCATACTTTATTTGGATTTCACTGATTTTTCCTCTAACATCCTTTTTCTGGACCAGGATCTTTTACTTGGTAACATGTAGGGAAATAAAAATGGTTACGGTTTTATGCTATTGTTTTGGGTGGTGTTTTACGAGCAGCATATAACAGATATAGACTCTATTAAGTTGAAGGAGAAAGCCAGGGGATAAGGAGACAAATGAAGGCTAAGCAGTTATGTCTGAGAAAGAAATGTGGATGTGATGACTAACATTCGACCTACTATTAGCAATTCAGAGGAAACCTTCAGATTATTGAGGAAATGTTATTGGCAAGAAAGCTATGAGCTTACATTTTAAAAATCTTCAGATGACCAAATTAGAACGACTCTAGAAACTCAAAATTTCAAGTGTGAAATTAATCTACAAAAGTTGATTAGTCCTCTAAGAGATCATATGCCCAACAGGCACTTAAACTCCTTGCTGTGGCCATCAACTTCACATAAAAACATTACATAAAACAGTGCTCAATATAGTCCCACTTGTTCCAGGGAAAAACCTTTGCCCCTAGCATTGAAAAATCCCATCTTAATTAAATGCTTGCCAATTTGACACTAATTCAGTATTCCATATTTTTCACCCTGTAAAACTTACTATTATCACATCTGTAAACCTCTGCTAACATCCAAGTAAATGAGAGATGGTTTCCTCTGCTGGAAAAATAAAAAGAAACCAGACTCTGTTAATATTTTCTCAGATTTCATTTTGTCTTCAACACTCTTTAGAAATTGTCATAAGGAATAATGGGTAAGAAAAAACAACATGCGACAGGTAGACCAGCGACCAAGAAAATCAATGGAAAAAGGAATTCTCCCTAGAGATAAAAATCAAAGTCTCATAATGAAGTATCTCCCATCACCAAGGCTGAGAAGCCTTGATGATGTTAATTCAGCAGAATTTCAAAACTGACCAGTGCATTTCCATTCTTCTCTTTCATAGAAGGGAATTCTCTTTTTCAAATTACTTTTACCATACTCTAACATCATACACTGAATGTGAAAGTAGGATGAGCTTATCACAGAGCCACATTTGGACTGAATGGAGAGGACTATTATGATGAGATCTGGTGTGTTCAGGGTGGTGTGGCCATAGACTGGAGAGGACCATTAAACCTCTTCAATATCCTGGATGTTGAGCTTTCACGGGTATTTGTTGGGATTTAAGTTGTCTCCCTAAGGGAGGTGGATAATATGGTGTGTGTGTGTGTGTGTGTGTGTGTGTGTGTGTGTGTGTGTAAAAGTAAAATGGATATTTGATATGCATTAGCAAGACAATCGAAGATAATTTTTTTCATTGAAGTATAGTTGGTTTACAGTAATGCGCCAACTTCTGTACAGCATAGTGACCCAGTCATGTATGTATATGCATAAATATGCATACATATATTCTTTTTCTCATACTATATTCCATCATGTTCTATAATAAGAGATTGGATTTAGTTCCCTGTGCTGTATAGCAGGACTTCATTGCTTATCCATTCTAAGTGTAATAGTTTCCATCTACAAAACCTAAACTCTCTGCCCATCCCACTTGCTCCCCTCTCCCTCTTGGCAACCACACGTTTTTTCTCTATGTCTGTGAGTCTGTTTCTGTTTTATAGGTAGGTTCATTTGTGCCATATTTTAGATTCCATATGTAAGCAATATCATATGGTATTTGTCTTTCTCTTTCTGACTTCATTTAGTATGAGAATCTCTAGTTGCAGCCGTGTTGCTACAAATGTCATTCTTTTTTATGGCTGAGTAGTATTCCTTGATAGTTTTTGTCATGTGCCAAAATATTTTCTTTTTCCTCTTGGATGTATAACTACATGTAATTTCTCAGCCTTCATGCAATTAGTTGTGGTCATGTGATTGTATTCTTGACAATGAAATGTATGACTTATGTCCTACTTCCAAGTCTGGCCCTGCGACCCTCTGTTTAATCTCTTTCATTGTCATCAGCTGGATAGTAAATCTGTGCCAGAGGAGATAGCAGAGCCACTAAACAGAAAGAATGGGTGACTGTTCTACTGAATTTCTGTGGAACAACTAAATGAATAATATGAGAGGAAGAAGGACTTTGCTTGTACAACAGCTAATATTTATACCAACTAATGCAGATTTCTTGAAGAAAACCTAGATGCTCTTGGCAGAAAGTGGGAGGATATTGTGACAGGAAACACTGTGAAATATCTGCAACACAATTTAATTCCACAAATATTTATTCATTAATCTCCAATCATCTTCTAAAACATAACTAGGGGAAAAACCATTAATACAGGTTTTGCCAAAAAAAGGCCCATTCTAACCAAATTTTCTCTTCTAAGAAAACATGCTAAAATCTTCTGTGCTTATTACATATGCTTTATTCATGGGTTTGTGTATCCAGTGTTGCAAAGACATATGGTAGTGGAAATGCGAGCATATGAATAAGTCAAATATAATTAATAAGATTTATTACAAGCGGAGAACCAAAATAACTTCAGTCTCTTTTGGACAGCATCATTCAGATTATTATATATTTGGATCTGATATTTCCTTTTTTCCTGATAATAGACTTTTGAAGGAGAAATGGGGCTACATCAGTAATTTAGGTGCAGAATGGGCCTTAAAATGTGAGTTACTGTAGGTGAAAGATCTGAGAGGAATGAAACTGGCTCATTTGGAGCCTATGATTTTAAAAGATGAAGCCAATAGACAATTTTGCCTTCTCAACTACCTTCTTGAATGCATTTTTGACCTCTTTGTTCCTTAAACTATAGACCAGGGGGTTTAGCGTGGGGATGACCATGCCATAGAATACAGATGCAATTTTGTCTGTGTCTGTGGAATGTCTGGGACTGGCCTGTAAGTACATGAAGATAACTGTTCCGTAGAAGATGGAGACAGCAGTGAGGTGGGAAGCACAGGTTGACAAAGCCTTAAGGTATCCCTCTATTGAGTGCATCTTCAGGGTGGTGATAAATATGAACAGGTAGGAAACCAAGATAACCAGGAGAGCAAAGAAGATATTGAAGCTTGCCACAACAACAAGAATCAGCTCACTAATATGTCTATCAGAGCAAGAGAGGGCCATGACAGCTGGAATGTCACAGAAAAAGTGATGTACTAGATTGGACCTACAGAAAGAGAGACTGAAAGTATCCCTAACATGGATGGAGGCATTCAGAAAACCATAAACATAGGAGCCTATGGCCAGCCATGCACACACACCTGTCGTCATTGTGGTGGTATAATGGAGGGGTTTGCACACTGCTGCGAAGCGATCATAAGCCATTGATGCCAAAAGAAAATTTTCTACAGTGCCCAGGGCTACAAAAAAGAACATCTGAGCAGCACATGCATTGTAGGAGATAACCTTATCCCCTATAAGGAACCCAGCCATCACCTTGGGAGTGACAGCTGTAGAGTAACAAAAGTCCACCAAAGACAGATGACTAAGGAAAAAGTACATGGGAATATGGAGACGAGGGTCCATGAGAATCAAAACGATCATCCCCAGGTTTCCAACCACATTGATGAGGTAAATGAGAGTAAACATGATAAAGAGTGGAACCTGCAGTTCTGGGGCATTGGTGAGTCCTAGCAGGATAAATTCAGTCACTTCTGTATAGTTCTCCATGGATGTTGTTTGGGAATCAAAGCATGCCCTATAGCAATGAGAAATAAAGAAACAGAGTGATAAACAAAAATCAAATGGAGAGAAATTGAAAGAGATAGATAGCTAGATGAAGGATGGAGTGCATTATTTAATTATGGCAGTATTACAACTTCATTATAATTCAGGTAATGTAAGGGTTTGACAACAAAATTTAATGCATTCATTATAGAGTTATACATTGTTGAAACTGAAGGATCTTCATGGGTCTGAATTTTATAAACCTGTAAGTTGAAATGTGGAAAAATTAATGTCTTGATCAATATGTGTCATTTCAGTTCCCTGTGTCTAGGAAGTGCTAACCCTTCTATGTTGCTGTTGTGTCAGGAACTGCCTTATACCCTTTACACGTATATCCATTTATTTTTCTCAATAACTCTATAGGATCGAATAGTTACCCACATTTAACTAATGAAGCACAGAACGTGAGTAATGTGTTTAAGTTTACAAACTTATCACTGTCTAAGCCACGTTTTGTACATAGGAAGAGTTGTTCTTTGGTCCACTGGTCTTAACTAAATTTAAATAAAATTGAATTTAACTAAATTTATAATTACTCCTTGTCTCCACAGGTCCAAACTCAGTGTGTGGGGTTTCACAACTAAGTAGCTGAGACATATATGTGTAGTAGATCAAGTGAGATAACTGCAGCAGTAGGTCCATGTACAACCAGCAGAGTCAATTCTGAGGGTAAAACACAGCATTATGCATAAAGCTTGGGCTCTGGAAAGAGGTGGATATCAGTCCTACCATTTACTGCCCAAGAATTAGTCAGTCTAACCTAAGTACCTGATTCTGATTTTCTCCATATGTAACATGAAGTTTGTCCTGAGATCAACCTCAAGGTATTATTGTGAGAATTAAATGAAATAATACATTAAAAGCAATGAATAAAATGCTAGGTGTTTGGCATCATCTAAGTGTTAGTTGTGATATTATTTTTAGAATGGAATGATAACCTCTATGTTTGAGAAAGGTAGGTGATGAAAGTCAGGCGTTTGGATAGAAATGAGTTTTGAGTCTTGTAGCCTCTCTCTTCAGCTTCCTATTCCACCCACTCCACCCGCTGAAATTTTTGGTGCCCTCCCATGTTTCTCAGCCTGTTGATCCTCTTTCAGCATGAGTGGCTCTTCCACTCTTTCCATATGAGCCATTTGTTTGCTTATTATCTTTCTTACAATCTGCATTTTAGGATGAGTTGACCGTCTCCTTTCTTACCCTCATCCTTCCCTTCATTACTATCATCTCCTAGTTAAACAACAGAGATCAAGATTGAAAGCTCCTAGTTTGTTAGCTTTCTTTAGTCTGCAGGTCTATTTTGGTGGTGTGTTCCAAGGTTAAAAAATTTATATGAATGTCTTCTTGTATGGGAACAATGCTTTAAATCTTTTTTTTTTTTTTTTTTTTTTTTTTGCTGCATCCATGGAATGAGGACATTCCTGGACCAGGGATCAAACATGCATCACAGCAGTGACAATGCTGAATCCTTAACGACTAGGGCACCAGGGAAATGTGAAATTTTTTCTTATTTGAATTTAATGCCTCTGGAAGGACATCCATCATTTGCTGATTATTCTCTACTATCCTTCTTCTAATGCTTTCACATCTTCATTTTACAAGCCTAGGGCATTGGTAGTTAGTAGTGAGCATAACTATCTTCTCTTCTATGAGCCCAACCCTTGCAGTCATTGTTTTCCAATTGTTGACAATCATAACTGCCTATAGAGCATAGTATGTCTTACAAACAATATTAAGTGCTAAATGCATATATAATTTTATTTGTGTATGTATGCACATGTATATTTATCCATATGTTTATATATGTAAATATGTATGTATGCAGACACATATCTTTTCATTTAATCCTCAGTAATATTATAAGGTAGATATTATAATTATCATCATTTTCCCAATAAGAGAACAAAGGTTTGTGAAACTATATAAAGCTGTATAATTACACAGTTATTTTTTCAGTTTCTTCTAATTTTTATTTTTATTTATTGTTTAAAATTTTATTGGAATATAATTGACTTACCATGTATTAGTTTCAGGTATATAGCAAAGTGATTCAGTTATATATATGTTTATATGTACAGTTATACATATTTATATATATATATATCCATTCTTTTTTTCCATAGAGGTTATTACAAACTATTGAGGGATTTCCCTGTGCTATAAGTAGGTTCTTGTTAATTATCTATTTTATACAATTGTATGTTAATATGAGGGAGAATCGGGAGTCAAGATTAAAACCCAGCTGTGAGCAAATCAAAAGCTTGTGCTTTTAACCACTTCACCATCAGCATTTGTAAATGTACTATTTATAAAAACGGTGAGATTATGGGGAAAGGACTACAATGGAGTTAGAATTTTGCTAATTCAATTATAATACTGCTATGGTTTAAATAAGCGTTATCTTTCTAATTCTTCATAATGATTTTTATTTTTTACATTATAGCTGATTTACAGTGTTTAGTCAATTTTCTACTATACAGCAAGGTGACCAGGTCACCCATACATGTATACATTCTCTTTCTGATTTTTTTCTTTTTTTTTTCCTGTTGTTTTGTTTTTGCCTCCAGTGAGAGAGATACTAAGATGAAATTAACAGTTAATAACAGCATTACCTATCATTTCCCCTCTCCTTTTTTGCTATTTTTTTTTTTTTAGGAAAGAAGCATGATGATATTCCACAAGTATTGCTCAATTCCCTTTGTAAGGAAGTTTTGACATTTAAGCCCCAGCCTCAACTCACTGTTTTAGAAAAAATGTTCAAAATATCTATTTCTGTCCACAAATCTGCCCCACAGATGCTTGCATGAATTTCACTTCTCACTAAAGATGGCTATGAAATAGAAGCTTACCCTGCTGTTGGAAAAGAAGAGACAGTCAGTGCTGAAGAGTGGGTCTGAAATCAGACACGTAGTCATGGATACAGGCAGAGATCTCTGTCAGGTCCTGGTTAAAAGATTCCAAGACTCCAAGACAGGTAAAGAGGGAGGAAAGACACGAATACGGAGTTAGAAACTCAGGTAACAGTCCAGAATCCACCATGAATTCTGACTGTGTTCTTGGAGGAGACCCTTGTCTCCTCTTTATTTGAAAAATAAATAATAAAATTACCTCTTCCACGTATTTTACAGAATTGTGCCTGTACTTAGCAACTGAGGGAAGCTCTGTAAAACATCTTGCTGAGAGTTTATCATTTTAAAGTCAATCAATAACATAGCACATCTTCAGGGTGGATTGTTGTAAGCAGTTGTAAGTACAAAACAACTTGTACTTACGTGTGTGTTTACAGCTACTACACTCAGGTGAATAAATGATGGCCAAGGGGGCTCTCAGGACACAGCCTGGTCACCCTAAGATGATGTAACACCGTGTCCTATTGGGATTTTGGAGGCTAGCTCGTGGGAATCAGAAGGGAGTTACAGAAACAGAATTCTCTGAGGCACTTCCCCGTGAGGGCGTCCATAGATCTCATTCCACAGTCTTAGTGAAGAAGTGATTCAATTGTGGGATCTAACTGGAAATGTTGAGAGCGTACACATGGTTTTCTATGACTTGTTTCTTCCTAATTTTCTAACTAAAGTATCATGTACAAACAATTAATATCCACAATTTTCAGTGTATGATTCTAAGAGTTTGGTCAAATCAACTTGGTCATGTAACCACTACCAGCATCACAACAGAGAAAAGTTCTATTTACTAAACAAAAACCTTCAGATTTTTGTGCCAAGGGCAGGAGATGCTCAATGTCTTGAGCTCCAGCAGTCGAGTAGAGAATGAATTCAGCCTTCCTGCACTTTTTTTTTTTTTTTTGCTATTTCTTTGGGCCGCTCCCACAGCATATGGAGGTTCCCAGGCTAGGGGTCGAATCGGAGCTGTAGCCACCAGCCTACGCCAGAGCCACAGCAACGCGGGATCCGAGCCGCGTCTGCAACCTACACCACAGCTCATGGCAACGCCGGATCGTTAACCCACTGAGCAAGGGCAGGGACTGAACCTGCAACCTCGTGGTTCCTAGTCAGATTCGTTAACCACTGCGCCACGACGGGAACTCCCCTCCACCTTTTTGTCTTATTCAGGCCACAGTGAATTGGATGATGTCTGGCCATCTACTTCCCTCCATTCACCAAGTCATAACCCACTAAGCCACAGCGGAAACTCCCCCTCCTTTATTGTCTTGATGCTTTCCTTTGTGCTTTGTTGATTTTTTTTGTAGTGACATGCTGTGATTCCTTTCCCATTTTCTTTTCTGTGTCTTCCACTGCCACTTTCTTTGTGATTATCCTGGAGCTTATGGAAGACATCTTGTAGTCAAAACAGTTATTTTAAACTCAAAGGAACTTCCATCATATGCAAAACTGTATTCTTTTATTCCTCCCCTCCTCTTTAGGTTACTGATATCACAAATTATATATTTTTATATTTTGTGTCCTGTAATAATAGTTTTTTTAAAATAATGATTTTTATTTTTTCTATTATAGTTGGTTTACAGTGTTCTGTCAATTTTCTAATGTGCAGCAAAGCGACCCAGTCACACACATGTATGTACATTCTTTTTTTCCCATTATCCTCCATCATGCTCCATCACAAGTGACTAGATATAATTCCCAGTGTTATTCAGCAGGATCTCATTGGTTATCCACTCCAAATGCAATAGGTTACATCTATTAACCCTGGATTCCCTGTCCATCCCACTCTCCCATTGTAGTTATTTTAATCTGCTTATATTTTAAATTCTGTATTAGAATTCAAAGGGATTTATGCTCCTCAATGTCAGTACCGCAGAATTCTGTATTTGTCTCTGCATTTACCATTACTAGTGAGGTTTATATTTCCATATGCCGTTGCATTTCTGTGTAACATACTTTCATTTCAACTTGAAGAACTACTTTTAGAGTTTCTTATCAGGCAGCTTTTTTTTTTTTTTTAAATCAGAGTATAATTGACATAAAATGTTACATTAGTTTCAGGCGTATAACACAGTGATTGATCTTTTATTATACATTACAAGATGATCACAAGTTTAATTTCCTTCTCTCTCAGCTTAAGCCTATTGCAATATTATGGATCATATTCCCTATTCAGTATATAACATCCTTATCAACAATTCATCTTATTACTGGAGGTGGTGCCATTTGATTCCCTTCACTTATTTTGCCAATCTCACGCCAGCATTCAGTTGTTTGTTGTCTGTATCTATGACTCTGTTTCTGTTTTTTTATGTTTGTCCATTTTTTGTTTGTTTCTCAGATTTCACAGATATGTGGAATCATAAAGTATTTGTCTTTCTTGGGCTGACTTGTTTCCCTTAGCATAATAATCTCTAGGACAATCCGCGTTGTAACAAATGGAAAAAATTCATTCTTTTTTATGGCTGAGTAACAGTCCCTTACTGTTATAATTCTGTAGATAATGTGGTAAATAATGTAAATAATGCTGCAATGAACATAGGGGTACATATACCTTAGGACAATTTCAAGGGACCACAAATGGATATGAAACAATTAAAAAATAAATTTCACCAGTTTTTCAATAGAGAGAAGGTCTGTTGAATTCTTCACAGTGCTGTATGGAAGGTCCTTGACCAAAATTATTTTTGTTTATCTATTTATTGACGTATGGTTGATTTACAATGTTGTGCTAGTTTCAGGTAGATGGCAAAGTGATTCAATTATATTTTTTTCAGACTCTTTTCCATTATAGGTTACTAAAAGATATTGAATGTAGTTCCCTGTGCTATACAATAGGTCCTTGTTGTTTATCTATTTTATATGTAGTGGTGTGTATCCGTTAATTCTAAACTCCTAATATCTCCCCCTTCCCAATTTCCCTTTGGTAACCATAGTTTTTCTATGTATGTGAGTCTATTTTCTGTGTCTGTGAGTCTATTTCTGTTTTGTAAATAAGTTCATTTGTATCATTTTTTTTTAGATTCCATGTATAATTGATTTTATGATATTTATGTTTCCCTGATTTATGATAATCTCTAGGTCCATAAAATTATTTTATTTTATTTTATTTTTTGCCTTTTCTAGGGCCACTCCCACGACACATGGAGGTTCCCAGGCTAGGGGTCTAATCGGAGCTGTAGCCGCCAGCCTACACCACAGCCACAGCTACATGGGATCAGAGCTGTGTCTACAACCTACACCACAGCTCACGGCAATGCAGGATCCTTAACCCACTGAGCAAGGCCAGGAATCGAACCCGCAACCTCATGGTTCCTAGTCAGATTTGTTAACCACTGAGCCATGACAGGAACGCCCATAAAATTATTTCTAACAAAACTTAATATTGGGATTTTTTTAGATTTACACAAAAATGTCAAAGATAGTATTAAGAATTCTGCATAACCCTCACTCGGTTTGCTCAAGAACTTTGCAACTAAGGTTTTTTATTTTATGTTTCTCTGGTATATTTTTCCAAACAAAAGTTCAACATTCGTATTTTGCCTTTAACTAAAATGTCAGGAGTTTATTCAAATCTCACTAGTTTTTCCACTAATATCTTTCTTTTTCTTCCAGGATTCAATCTTGGATATCATATAAATAAATAGAAGTTATTTGTGGGTTAAGGATCCTCCAGCATTGCCATGAGCTGTGGTGTAGGTTACAGATGTGGCTCGGATCTGCCATTGCTGTAGCTATGGTGTAGGCCAGCAGCTAGCTCCAATTAGACCCCTAGCCTGGGAACTTCTATATGTCATGGGTGTGGCCCTAAAAAGACAAAAAAAGAGGAGTTCCCATTGTGGCTCAGCAGGTTAAGAACCACACATGGTGTCCCTGAGGATGCTGATTCAATCCCTGGCCTCAGTCATTGTGTTAAGTGTCCAGCATTGGTGCAATCTACACTGTCAGTCACAGATGCAGCTCAGATCTGGTGTTGCAATGGTTGTGGCATAGGCCTGCAGCTGCAACAATGATTCAGCTTCTAGCCTGCGAACTTCCATTCACCATAGGTGTGGTCATAAAAAGAAAAAAAGAAAGAGAGAATAATGGAAGATATTTAGTCAATTCTAAAATCTTGCTCTACTAGCATTACAAAGACCCCCACCTCTCTCCTCAACAACCCTGAGAATGATACATCATTCTTCAATAGATCTTAATTGGTCTCTTGGTCAATAACTACATTTTTCATTCTTTTTCTTAGCATCTATTTCAATCTTTTAGGTGTTGCTTTCTTAAATCCATTAACTTTTATGATGACTTTTGAAGCGGTGTTGAAGTGTATTTTCTCCTTAAGAAATATCCTTGTCTTTGGAGAAATGTCTGTTTAGACATTCTGACCATTTTTTTTGACTGGATTCTTTGTCTTTTTTGATATAAAGCTGTACAAACTGCATATTTTTGATTAAAGAGTAAACATAAACAGAAATGTAATGGCTTAATCATAAGAGCTCATGGTGATCTTAAGACACTTTTAAAGATCTGTATTGAAAAATCATTATTGATCACATTTGATTTATGGACTTGTTCCACTTCCATTTTCTCTATTACATGCCAACATAAACCCACGTAACGATGTGGGTGAATATTCTACTCACTGATGCCTGTGAATAGAATTAACATGCTTGCATTCCATTGTGCACATACACATGGCAGGAAATTTGTCCACAAACTAAAAGAAATGTGGCTGGTATTTGAGAAAAAATTAAATCAATAGGAGTATCTGAAGACAAAGTTAATTTGAATCATTTATTTATTCAATTGAAAAATTGTCCAATGCAGAACAAATTGTTCTTTACTTTTCAAGTGAAGGTTTTTTTTTTTTTTCTGCTTTTTAAGGGCACCCACAGCATATGGAGTTTCCCAGGCTAGGGGTAGAATTGGAGCTGTAGCCGCTGGCCTACGCCACAGCCACAGCAACATCAGATACCAGCTGCATCTACGACCTACACCACGGCTTATGGCAATGCTGGATCCTTAACCCACTGAGCGAGGGCAGGGATCGAACCCACAACCTCATGGTTCCTAGTCAGATTCATTTCTGCTGAACCATGACAGGAACGCTGAGGTTTTTTGTTTTGTTTTGTTTTGTCTTTTATAGCCACAGTTCGATGGAAAACTACCTAAGCATATCATTTAAATAAATTAATAGTGCAGACAATAATTTCACATCTTGAAAATTCACTGCTGAATTAAAAATTAAATTAATTAATTAATTAATTAATATTTCCATCTTGACTGAGTCACTTTGTAGAATCTGCATGTTCACATGATGACTTTCAAAAAGATAAAGTGACCAGAGTACAAGAAAACTGGGGAGATACTGATGATGTTTTTTTCCATTTATTCATATATCACAACCAAATCCTCACAGTGAGTGAAAATAATACACTGAGAGTGACAAAAATACATTTATTTTCTGTCTGCAGTTGCTTTGAAATAGGTACTGTCCCTCCTTTATTGATACTTGAGTGAATTCTCACTGTCTGTTATCACTCTCCCACTCTGTGTCCACACTGTTCACTCTTGAGTTCCCTGCTACTCCTTAAGGATCCCAAGTAGGTGCCTACCAGGAGGCAAGTGGTTTTCTCTTCTTTTGATTGTTCCAACATTACAATTTTGTGTATTTATTTTTTATGTATCAATTTTTTAATTAAAGTTTTTGTTTGTTAGTTTGTTTTTCTTTGGGGGGGCTGCACTTGTGGCATAGGGAAATTTCCAGGCTAGGGGTTGAATTAGAGCTGTAGCTGACAGCCTACACCACTGCCACACTGCAGCCACAGCAAGACAGGATCCAAGCCGCATCTGTGAACTACACCACAGCTCATGGCAATGCTGGATCATTAACCCAATGAATGAGGTCAGGGATCGAACCCGCAACCTCATGGTTCCTAGTTGGATTCATTTCTGCTGTGCCATGATGGGAACGCCAAAGTATTTTTGATTTATAGTGTTGTGCCAATTTTTACTGTACAGCATATTGACCCAGTCATACACATATATGTATGTGTATTTATATATACATACACTCTTTTTCTCATATTATCTTTTTATAAAGATTTTTATTTTTTCCATTACAGTTGGTTTACAGTATTCTGTCAATTTTCTATTATACAGCAAAGTGACCCATTCACACAAACATATATACATTCTTTTTCTCACATTATTCTCCATCATGTTCCATCATAAGTTACTAGATTCTCATATTATGGTCCATCATATTCTATCCCCCAGATACTGGATAAACTTACATCCCTGTGCTGTACAGTGGAACCTCATTGCTTATCCATTCTAAGTGTAATCGTTTTCATCTACTAACCCCAAACTCCTCCCTCCCTGCTCCACCTTGGCAATCACAAGTATGTTCTCTATGTTTGTGAGTCCGTCTCTGTTTTGTAGATAGGTTCATTTGTGCCATATTTTAGATATCATATATAAGTGATACCATATGGTACTTGTCTTTCTCTCTCTGACTTCATTTAGTATGAGAATCTCTAGTTGCATCCATGTTGCTGCAAGCGCTATTATGTTCTTTTTTATGGCTCAGTAGTTTCCTACTTTATGGAATAGTTTTATCTACAATCCTACTCAGTGCTTGCACTCCAACTTTTGGATGCAATGAAGTTTTGGAATCCATAGCATCCAATTAATGATCTGAAACCATTCCATATTTTTTCCTTAGGAAGTATGTCTCATTAAGTGACAAGTAACATCAAATAAATTCTATTTAGTAAATCATAAAAAGAAATAAAATAAGAAATATTGGAGTTCCCTTGTGGCTCAATAGATTAAGGATCCTGTGTTGTCACTACCATGGATCAGGTTCCATCCCTGGCCCTGGAACTTCCACATGCTGCAGGAGTGGCCAAAAAATAAATAGAATAAAATAAAACACAAAGAAACTATTAAATGTTTAATATTTGATTCAATTTGGAGAATTACTTCATATGCTGAATGTAAAATTAATTCCAATAATTCTAACCATCCTTTTCAAATATAAACATAACATATATCCAGTAAAATAGTATGAGATACAATAATTATCATTTGATTTTTGCCCTCCAGTGGGCAATTTTTCTCCTATTTCCTTTGACATATCCCCAATCCTTTTTTTTGAACACTTATTTATGTTTGAACATTATGAGATGTTCAGATTAATCTCACATTTAGCCGACTTAGCCCTGGAATCAATCATTTCTCCAAAGGGCCTGCTTCAGTCTTTTAGAGAATATTTACAAAGTATGATCTAGGAGTTGGGTAGGCTCACTGCTACTCAGGTGTCACTTCTACGTGCTATAGAAGATAAAACTAGGGAACATGTATGTACACTAACGAATTACACACCCCAATTTGTTTCCTTCTACGTTTATCTATATCTGGTTCATTTGTGCCATATTTTATATTCCACATATAAGTGAAATCACGTGGTCTTTTTCTTTCTCTTTCTGGCTTACTTCACTTAGTATGAGAATCTCTAGTTATATCCACATTGCTGCAAATGGCATTACTTTGTTCTTTTTGATGGGTGAGTAGTATCCCATTGTATATAGGTACCATATCTTCTTAATCTATTCATCTGTTGATAGTCATGTGGGTTGTTTCCAAGTCTTGGCAATTATGAATAGTGCTGCAATAAACATAGGGGTACATGTATCTTTTTGAATTATAATTTTGTCCAGATATATGCCCAGGTATGGGATTGGTGGATCATATCGTAGTTCTATATTTAGTTTTCTGAGGAAACTCCATAGTGTTTTTCTTAGTGGTTGTACCAATTTACATTCCCACCAATAGCATAGGAGGGTTCCCTTTACTCCAAACCCCCTCCAGCCCTTGTTATTTGTACATTTATTAATGATGGCCATTCTGACTGGTGTGAGATGGTATCTCATTGCAGTTTTGATTTGCATTTCTCTAATTAGTGATGTTGAGCATTTTTTCAAGTGCTTCTTGGCCTTACGTATGTCTTCTTTTGAGAAATGTCTATTTAGGTCTTCTGCCTATTTTTCAATTTGTTCGTTTGTTTTTTCTATTGATTTTTGCACCCATCTTCATGAGAAATATTGGCCTGTAGCTTTCCTTAGTTGTAATGTACTTTTATGGGGTTAGTAATAGGGTATTTTCTTTCTTTCTTTCTTTATTGTCGTTTGCATGTAAAAGAACGATTATAAACCTGTATTTAAATATTTTTGAATTAGGAAACCTGAGAAATGATCCAAATATGCTTCTTCTTCGTGGCTTTTATTTTATTTTCTTCCCTAAATAATTGAGTTGGAATTCTGCTGCTAGAACAAAGTTGACAATGCCAAGGTCAGTGAGTAATTAAGGCAAGGTAATATGAGTAAGGCGAGAAAAAGAAGCATGTATTTATATTCAAAATATCCCATATTTAAGATATAAAATCTATAATATAAATTCTGTAATGTAAGGTTCTTGATGTTTGGCATGTTGTGTAAAGAAATCTGGTCATGGCACATTTGGGAGTTAAAGATGAGACAAGACATCTCAGGGCATTGAGCAAAAATGGTAGGGAGAACCTGCTTGTTCTGATAAGGTTTCCTCCACAACCACAATCCTGCCTTTCATAGAGATGTGATTGGTGTGTGGAGGACGGAGGTGATCTTGGGTGCATACTTAAGCAGAAAAGGAGTTTATTGGAAGAAGAATGGGATGCTCATGAAAGGAGACTATTGGATAATCAGGCCAAGAAAAATCAATGGTAGGGAATTCCCATTGTGGTGCAGTGGAAACAAATCTGACTACCATCTGTGAGGATACGGGTTCCAACCCTGGCCTCACTCAGTGGATTAAAGGACCAAGCATTACCATGAACTGTGTTGTAGATTGCAGACAAGGCTCGGATCCCATGTTGTTGTGGCTGTGGTGTTGGCTGGCAACTGTAGCTCTGATTCAACCTCTAGCCTGGGAACTTTCATATGCTGTGGGTGCAGCCTTAAAAAGCAAAACAATAAGAAAAAATTAAAATTAAAATTAAAAAAAATCAATGTTAAACAGAGGAAGCTAGAAGGCAGGAATGACAGGTAAGATTAAACCCCTGGCACCGTCGTGTTAAGACAGTTCCCCTGGCACCTCCATCACTTTTTCCCTGGACATGACCACCTTTGGCTGCTATTATCACAACTGAAGGACCTATGCTAACGTCACATGCCGCAACAACCACGATCAATAAATTCTACCTGCCCTAACTTCTGTGTGCTACCTATTGAAGCCCTTTGACTGAGATAAGTTCGTTTGCTGTTGGCTAAGCAGTAAACATGGCGAGTATAACGACAATAATAACAGCTCTCATTTATATCGTTTCCTGTACATTGACTCTGCCCTTAGTGCTTTACACTCTTCACTCATTTAATCCTCACAATCATTCCACGAAGTGGTGCTATTATTATTCCTATTTTGCCCATGAGGAAACTGAAGCTTACAGATACTGAACAATATGCCCCAGTTCAGATTGGACAGAACCAGGATATGCACTCATGCCATACCTCAGAGGGACTCCTGAATACAGTATTGTATAGCTTTCCACAAATTTTACATATTGGGGAATTATCAAAAATAGGAAGAATGAGGGTAAAGGACTTCCAGAAAAATATCATATGTCAGCTCCTACTGGACATGTTATAGTTTCCATATAGAAATATATCTGATTTTTTTTTTTTTTTGGTGAGTCCCAGAATTTTTCAGCTTCATATGTAACCCAATGGGAAACACCAAGTTTGCTGGAGATGAATCCTTTCTTTCCAGTTTCCTTTGTCAACTCAAGAAACTCATATTTTGATTCTCCTCTGTCATGTTTCTCAGTTGGTTAATTACCTCACAACTATATGCCAGGGTCTTTGAAATTAACTCACAGTGACCTCTAAGGACCCTAAGGGATAAGGGATTTCTTTTAGACATAACAGACACGATCAGAAAGGAATGGAAGCTCTTCCCCCCCTCTCCCAAGTAAGACTTTGTCATTGTTTTTTCTAAGGTTTGATAGCAGTTTACTGTGTACCAGACTCAGTTTTAAGAACTTCATAAATATTAACTTATATGCTCATAACATCCCTACGAAGGAGGCACTACCACCATCTCCAATTTTATAAATTAGGGAACGGAAGGGCAGAGTGGTTAGATAGCCTGCAGCCTTCTTGCTATGAGTTTAGGAGATGATGCTGCTGTGGGGCAACAGAATTTACCTACGGTCCCCGCAGAGTTTCCATTACCCCCTCAGGGTTCTGTCTGATTCTATCAGGAAACTTAACACCAGTTCTTCTCTGACGGTGTCTGCACCATCAAGAAAAAGTAGCCTCAAGTTATGTAGATACATCAGTGTTATGCCTTCACAAATGAAGGTAGGGCTCTCCAGACATTTTAATTGCTTCTTCTCCAGGTGCTGGAGTGAGATCGTGCTTGGTCTCTTGAGTACCCGGCCCCCAGACAACTTCATGTATGTATAAATCCATCAGGTTCCCAGTCCCTGGCCTCTAACACTCCAACATGACTGTTTGATATCACGGTAGAGGGACCAGTCTGTGTGTCAAAGGCCCTTTGCTCTTCTTTTATCACTCATAATGTAACAGGTTGTCCATTTTACTGAGGCATTAGTTCACTGGCATATTACTCTGAGATTGTAACAATGACCAGGGATAAAACACCAAGCTAAAGTGTCCATGGTAAGAATGATGAGCATTTCTTGGCCATGCTCAGCACTTTATAGGGTACATGGAAATATGTTCTCCTCATTGTCCTCACAGCGGCATCCCTGCGTGACAGGTTTGAGAATATTCTATAATCCTCACCTAATACTTTTCCTTTTGTCTCCCTGCTTCTAGAGAACGTCTATCTTTGGGACCAGGCATTAAGAAAAAAATTTCAATAGGACCTTGTCTTTTTGAGTGGGACTAGCAATTTGGAGATCATAACTGAAGTTGTGTCACCTTCCTTGAAAAGCAAGGTAAGTTTCTAGATTAGTTCTATGGCCTGCTTAGATTGTGGTATTATAAAGTCTGCTGTGCAAAGGGAAAAGGGCATCATCATTCCATGAATTTTTCAGAGTTTAGTATCCCAAGTTTTAATCCTCTCATTCTTCTAAGCTGTCTAGCTAGAGCCCAGATGTTGCAACAACCTCTGTTAATTAGGAAATGATGATTTTTTTTTTCTCATTACTTAAAATCTCTGTGCTTAGGACAGTGGTTCAAAAATGGTGGGCACTCAGTAAATGTTTGTTGAGATAATGAGTGAACAAATAAATAAATGAATTCAAGGAATAAATCACCCAATGAAAGTTTATTGAGCCTGTTTATTGAACACACCAATAAAGTACATGTTTCTGTGTGGCTAAAGCGTCTTCTCCTATGTAACTTTACACAGGATTTTCAGAGGCACTAGAGAGGTTGAAGTTTTTTCGGAACAAGAAATCCACAGGGAAAAGATAGAGTTTATCTTATCACCCATCACTCCCAGCCACCTACACACGCACATACACGCATTCAGCAGAAAGAATACTTTTAGGAGTTCCCATTGTGGCGCAGTGGTTAACGAATCTGACTAGGAACCATGAGGTTGCGGGTTCGGTCCCTGCCCTTGCTCAGTGGGTTAGCAATCCGGCGTTGCCGTGAGCTGTGGTGTAGGTTGCAGACGCGGCTCGGATCCCGCGTTGCTGTGGCTCTGGCGTAGGTCAGTGGCTACAGCTCCGATTCGACCCCTAGCCTGGGAACCTCCATATGCCGCGGGAGCGGCCCAAGAAATAGCAACAACAAAAAGACAAAAAAAAAAAAAAAAAAGAATACTTTCATGGAGCCCTACTTATTTTTCATCTTCAGTGTAGCTTTACTTTTTATTTTTTCTATCCTAAATTAACTGACATATACAAAACACTTAGAGGAATATCTGTACATTGTAAAGACTACACGTGTAGGAATTGCCACTAATAACAGCAGTGGTATATAGTATTCAATTTATTTTTTTGAAAAAAAATGTTGACCCTGACCACCCACCATTTGATTTCATTATGACATTACATTACCGTACAACCTCCCATTTGTAAAATACTGTTCTAGGACAATCTGTGGTGAACGAATTCTCTAAGACTTAGTTCACCCCAAACAAATTCAGTAGGAGCTTACTTATTGGTGATTTGGTGAACATAACAAATTTAAATTAACACTCAACAAAAAGGTGTTTCATGGACTATCCTTCTTGATTATATTCCAATAAACATACATTTATAGTCCTCTTGTGTTTTCTTTTATTGAGGTATAGTTGACAAATGACATTATATTTGTTTCAAGTATGCCACGTAATGCTTTGATATTTGTATATATTGTAAAAAGGTTACCGCAATAAATCGAGTTAATATCTGTCACTGTACATAGTTACAAAATGGTTATATCTTGTGATGAGGACTTTTAAGATCACTCTCTTAGCAGCTTTCAATATGCAATTCAGTATTATTAACTGTAGTCGCCATGCTGCACACTGCACTCCCACAACATATTGTGTAGCTGGAAGTTTGTACCTTCCGACCCTCTTCATTCCTTTTGCCCCCCACTCCATTACCCCACCTCTGGCAACCACCCATGTGCTCTCTATATTCTACTTGTGATTTAAATATATTTCACTGAGTATGACTGACCCTTGAATAATGTGAGGGTTAGGGGTGCTACCCCCACGATGCTACTGAAAATCCGGATATAATTTTACCATTGGCTTTCCATAGTTATGGTTCCAGAGCCACAAATTCAACCAACCATGGATTGTATAGAAGTGTGGTAAGTATTTAGTGAAAAAAGTCATGTATAAATGGACCTGTGCAGTTCAAAGTCATGTTGTTTAAAGGTCAACTGTATATTCTCAGGGAATTTTAGGAAAGCTGTGGACATCAGCTATATTGAAAACAGTGTGGAATATGTTGGCTAAGAATATAGTAATGGAGAATATACTCTTATAAAGATATCAAGGAAATACAAGAAAATTCTTTTTTCCTTAGTTTCTTTGTCTAGGGTTTTAGAGCTGTTATTATTGGAGATGTTCCTTAATCTTTCAGGGGATCACTCTTGCAGAGCTACTTTTATAAAGTAATAGCAATAATTTCTTCACTAGCTCATGCATCCAACAAAAATTAATTGACTGTGGGAAATATGCCATGAACTATGTTGGGTGCGTGGATACAACGAAAGATATATTAAGATGTTTCCAAGTTCCGATCTAGCAGGTAATTGATATGTAAATCTATAAGTACAGCAAAGTTTTCCCCAATCATTGTAAAGTAGTTATTATCTTCATTTTGCCATCAGGAAAAAAATGACCTTTAGAAAATTTTGAAATCATGTTTAAACTGTTAAGTGAAAAAGCTGAAATCAAACACTTTTACTACTTGAGATTGATATACAATTAAGGAATTATTTAATCACTTTCTCTCCTTAATTATATACTGGGTACATTGGGTCATTCAGAAAAAAATTAAGGCACATAATATATTATTTATATTATCCACTGTTTATATTATTATTCATGCTTGGAGTCAGACTGTTAAAAGTTTGAATCTATACAGACTGGGACAGCAGTACCTGGGGTTAAGGGCAATAAGGCTGTCCATTACGTTGCTGATAGCATTGCTATTAGGGTTGAAAGGACATGGCTTATAGGACACAGTACTATCAACTTGAAAAATAAAAATTCAACATCCTTTAATATCAACTCCTTAGCCTCCCCATCTCTCAGCTTCCATTAACTCAGATTTCCTTTTCTTAACTTTCCCAGTGTCTTATCTGGACCTCAGTTCCTACCAGGTGTGAAGATGGCTTGGCTTGAAATGGTTATACTAAAGGTGGTGACAAATATTTTGAAAGTAGAGATAGTGGTATGTGCTCACATGGAGCCAGGACTGAACAATTCTGTCATTAAGGGGTAGTTCTTTGAAAACTTTGCTAGGTTTGATCACATATTTAGGCTGGATTCTAAACCTTGGGAAGGCTATTTTATAGTTAGGTGAAATAATCAGGACACCTTTCAGTAGATTCCTCTTGCAGAAGTCATGCCATGAAAGAGAGCATCTTGAAATTCGTTTATTATTTGTTTATTATCCCTAAATCTCAGCCCCCAGGCTATTGTTGTTACTCTTTGTAATTGCAGTATGTTAATTAAACAATTTTATTTTTACCTATTTTTCTATTTTTTTCTTTTTTAGGGTCATGCCCGTGGCATATGAAGTTCCCAGACTAGGGATCAAATTGGAGCTATGGCTACCAGCCTTTACCACAGCCACAGCAATGGGGGATCCAAGCCATGTCTGCAACCTCCACCACAGCTCAGCAATGCCAGATCCATAAGCCACTGAGCGAGGCCATGTTTTGAACCTATGTCCTCATGGATACTAGTTGGGCTCATTACCACTGAGCCACAATGGGAACTTCCTGACTAAACAATTTTAAGTTTATCAGGTCACTTACACACATAAATTTCTTTAGTAATGTGGTTCCAATAATTTTGCCAATCTTATTTTGTTATTTTTTTCAATAATCTTGTATAATACTCTGACTACTCTTCATAATAACGTTATTTATTTAATAATAATAATACCTATGATTTATTGCATGTTAATTTCGTATTATGCAGTATTCTAAATAATTATTCTAAATCAATTCATTAAGTCCCCCAAACAGACTTGTGAGGTACTATTATTAACACTCCGGTTTTAAACTGAGGCACAGAGAGATTGAGTTGCCCAAGGTTTACTCAGCTAGTAAGTGGCAATGTCAGGATTTGAATGCATACATTTCACTCCACAGCCCATGTTCTTTACCACTATAACATACTTTCTCTGTAAATATCAGTTTTTAGTCTACAAGCACTTTTTAAAATTGCTGTTAAGACTATTGTAAATACTAAAAGTAGGAAACAATGCCCACTTAATTTTGTCAGATGAAGAAATTAAACCTCAGCAATATTTATGTTGCTTTTCCAAGGGAATAAAATTAAAATGACCATTTTCCTCCATTCTATTCTGCTTTCCTCAAGAGGATGAAGCCAGGCATTGGCTGTACAGTACAGAGTTTTTTGAATAATCAAAATTTTGAGATTTTTTACACTTTGGTGGGACAAATCGTTTAAGGCTGGGGAAATCTTCCATGAAAAAGTGGAAGGGAAACTATTTTTTCTTAGACTTCAGATGGATCACAGTTTCTTGGATGATAATCTCATTCTTCACAGAGAATGAAGAATTCTCAATCTTCATTTATAACCAGAAAGGCAGTGATACATGATTTCTCTCAGGTAATTATCTAATAGGACAGCTGGGAAGATTAAATGAGATACTATTTATTATTCTCAGGCTACCTGGCATATAGTAAGTCCTCAGTTAATATGAGAACTTGTCAGGAACAAGAGTGAGGAAAGTAAAATTAATTTGTAGAGGAAGTACAAACTTTCAACCTGAATATAAATAAGCAAGAGATATTTTGAAGATAACACAGTAGGCATTTGGTGTCCATCGACAGATGATTGGATTCGGAAGATGTGGTATATATACACAATGGAATACTACTCAGCCTTAAAAAAGAATGACATAATGCCATTTGCAGCAACATGGATGGAACTAGAGAATCTCATCCTGAGTGAAATGAGCCAGAAAGACAAAGACAAATACCATATGATGTCACTCATAACTGGAATCTAATATCCAGCACAAATGAACATCTCCTCAGAAAAGAAAATCATGGACTTGGAGAAGAGACTTGTGGCTGCCTGATGGGAGGGGGAGGGAGTGGGAGGGATCGGGAGCTTGGGCTTATCAGACACAACTTAGAACAGATTTACGAGGAGATCCTGTTGAGTAGCATTGAGAACTTTGTCTAGATACTCATGTTGCAACAGAACGAAGGGTGGGGAAAAAAATGTAATTGTAATGTATACATGTAAGGATAACTTGATCCCCTTGCTGTACAGTGGGAAAATAAAAAATTAAAAAAATTTAAAAAAAAATAAAATAAAAACCAAAAAAAAAAAAAAAACAAAACCCAAAAAACAAAATAGGCATTTGGAATATCTGAGTGGGGTCAGGAACTAATGAATATAGTGCCTACCTGTACACATTGCAAGATGGGGGTCAGAAGGAGCCAGTATCATGGTTATTGGGAACCCCACCTTTGTAAGGGGGTCATGATGTGCCTATGTCATTCATGTGACAGAGTATGTTGTGAATCATTTTCTGTGCATCAGTAATTGATCCATTTTGCTTCCCTTCTTTTGACAGGTGGAACATAATTTTAAAATAGCATCCATGGAGAACAGCACAGAGGTGCATGTGTTTAGACTCTTAGGACTGACCGACACTCCAGAGCTGCAAGGCCCCCTCTTCATAATATTCACTCTCATATATCTCTTCACTCTCATTGGAAATCTTGCGATGATCACGTTGATTCTGTCGGATGCACGTCTCCACACTCCCATGTATTTTTTCCTCAGTCACCTCTCTCTGGTGGATTGTGTTTACTCCTCAGCTGTTACTCCCAAGGTGATGGCTGGATTTCTCACAGGAGATAAAGTCATCTCCTATGGGGGATGTGTGGCTCAGATGTTCTTCTTTGTGGCTTTTGCCAGTATTGACTGTTTTCTACTAGCTGTCATGGCTTATGATCGTCACGCAGCAGTGTGTAAGCCCTTACGTTACACCACCACGGTGACCACCCGTGTGTGTGCTCAAATGGCAGTAGCCTGCTACAGTTGGGGATTTGTTGAATCTGCCATCCACACTGGATTCACCTTCTGCCTCTCCTTCTGCCATTCCAATGTGGTCCATCACTTCTTCTGTGATATTCCCCCAATCCTGGCTCTTTCTTGCTCCGATGTCTCTATAAATGAAATTGTGCTCTTCATCTTAGCAGCGTTCAATGTCTTTTTTGCCCTTACAGTTATCTTGACCTCCTATCTATTCATATTCATTGCTATCCTGAGAATGCACTCAGCAGAGGGACGGAGGAAAGCTTTTTCCACCTGCACTTCTCACCTCACTGCTGTTACCATATTCTATGGAACTGTGACCTTCATGTACTTACAGCCCGGTTCAAGTCATTCTATGGACAATGACCAAATGGCATCTGTGTTCTATACAATAGTAATCCCCATGCTGAACCCTATTGTCTATAGTCTAAGAAACAAAGAGGTGAGTAATGCCTTGAGGAAAGCCACTGAGAAGATGAAGATGATGTTTAGCACACAGGTTTAATTAGAGAGATCATACAACCTGCACAGCTAATCAGTTATCTTTTGTTTTGTGACAAACCAAGACTAGTGGCTTTAAACAACAGTTTATTATTTCTCATAATCATGTGCTTGTCAGGGCAGTTACTTTGCTGCTCTCACATAGGCTCATTCATGAGGTTGCATATCTTCTACTTGGTCAGCTGGACTGAAAGTTTAGAAATGACCTTGCATTTCTGGATGTCGAGTCTGGTTATTCTGCCTCTTAATACACGTGGTCTTTGATCCCCCAGAGTCTGGACAAGCTTTCTTTCGTAATATTTTCAGGCCAGAATTCTCACAGTGTGAAAATAAAACAAAAAGGCTTCTCAATGTCTAGACTCACAACGTTTTTTTCTACCTTATCATACGAATAAATACCTGTACAAAAGCTGGTCAAGATCCAAGCATGAAGATAAAGATTGCTTCTCTTGAAGAAAACTGCTGAAAAGAATTTCTTCCCAGAATTTATCTATCACAATTGGAAGCAGATCACAGAGAACAGATTTGTGGTTGCTGGGGAGGAGGGGGGAGGAAGTGGGATGGATGGGGAGTTTGGGGTTAGGAGATGCAAACTATTGCATTTAGAATGGATAAGCGATGAATTCCTACTGTACAGCACAAGGAAATTATGTCCAGTCTCTTGGGGTAGAACATGAGGCAAGATAGTATGGGAAAAAGGATGTACATATATGAATGACTGGGTCATTATGCTGTACAGCAGAAATTGACACAACAATGTAAATCAACTGTACTCCAATAAAAATATTTTTTTTTAAAAAGAAATTCAGTTAAACTGAATTTCTGTTACAAAAAGAGCCAAAATATAGTGTATATAAAAATAGAGCTTTTTATTTCTCAAATAGTATTAGCTAATATAGCAGGATGAAAATGAACTATCTAGATAGCTGTGTTCTGGGAACAGATTTAGCCCACACTGTTTCTTTTCTACTCTCACCTAGAGTGTTGAAAGTTTCCTTCTCATAACTATTGTATCTGGAGGAGAGGAGAAAGAGAAAAGTTAGAGGAAAAATAATTTCTTTTTAAGAAAGTGACATAGTAGCTCTACTTGTTACTTCTGAGCACATTCTGCTGGCAAGAATTCAGTCATGGGGCCACAAAAACTAGCTGCAAAATCAACTTTGAAATTTAATCTCTAGCTAAGTGGCAATGTGTTTAGCTGAAATCCCAATACTCTGCAAAAAATAATAAAAGAATCGTTTGTATGTGTGTGTGTGTGTGTGTGTGTGTGTGTGTAAAACCAGTAGTATGCCACACAATTTGTCCCTAAAACTGAACTGCTAGTCTTGTCTCTGAAATTGTGTTTCTAGCCTGTTTTTTTCCCCTAGTGGAACTTTTTTCCTAGACCTTGCATTGTTTATTTTTTATTTTTTTGTCTTTTTGCCATTTCTTGGGCCACTCCCGTGGCATATGGAGGTTCCCAGGCTAGGGGTCAAATCGGACCTGTAGCCACCGGCCTACACCAGAGACACAGCAATGCGGGATCCGAGCCGCGTCTGCAACCTACACCACAGCTCACTGCAACACTGTATCGTTAACCCACTGAGCAAGGCCAGGGATTGAACCCGAAACCTCATGGTTTCTAGTCAGATTCGTTAACCACTGAGTCACGACGGGAACTCCACATTGTTTATTTTTAAAAAACCCTTTCTTGATCACTCCATCCAAAAATAGCTTTCCTAAGTAATCTGTTACTCAGCCTTATCTTATTCGTAGAATTAAAATAAATCTCTGGGAGTTCCTGTCGTGGCGCAGTGGTTAACGAATCCGACTAGGAACCATGAGGTTGCGGGTTTGGTCCCTGCCCTTGCTCAGTGGGTTAACGATTCGGCGTTGCCGTGAGCTGTGGTCTAGATTGCAGACGCGGCTCGGATCCCGCGTTGCTGTGGCTCTGGCGTAGGCCAGTGGCTACAGCTCCAATTCGACCCCTAGCCTGAGAACCTCCACATGCCGCGGGAGTGGCCCAAGAAATAGCAAAAAGACAAAAAAATAAATAAATAAAATAAATAAATCTCTGAAATTATATTCTATGTTTAACTGCTTGTTTTCTGTTTCTTCAAAATTATAAGTAAGGTTATATTCTTCCAAGTAGGCCAGATTATTTTTAATGCATTTGTCATACTGAGATGATATGATTTTCTGATTATTACATGTGGGATTTGAGAAAAAAGAGTAGCTTAGCTGATTAACTCTCACTATGTGAGATGTGGAAGACTATGATCATAGGAAGTTTGGGATGAATGAGATCATAAATTTTATTTTGAGCATATAAAGCTCAAGACATCGCTTGAATACCAAGAGTAAAATATTAGCGTAGGAATGGAGGTATACCTTTGAAAGTTACCAGTATATAAATGGCATTTAACCCTGAGAATTAATGAGATCTGTAAGAGAACATAGGTAGAGAAAAGAGAAGTGGTTTAAGGACTAAGACCTGGGTAAATTTCACAATGAAAGGTCAGAGTTTGGGGTTGTAGAATGCAAACTATTACATTTAGAATGAATAAGCAATGTGGTCCTTCTGTATAGCACAGGGAACTCCATCCAATCTCTTGGGATAGAATATGATGCAAGACAGTATGAGAAAAAGGATGTGTGTGTGTGTGTGTGTGTGTGAGAGAGAGAGAGAGACCGGGTCACTATGCTGTACAGCAGAAATTGACACAACACTGTAAATCAACTATACTGTAATTAAAATAAAATGAAATAAAATAAACAAAGGTCAGAGAGAGGAGTTGCCAGCAAAGGTGAGTGGTGTCCTGGAAACAAGTGATGAGAATTGTTTCAAGAGGGAATATCTGTGTCAAAGATGCTAGTAGGTTAGGTAATATCAAGGTTAAGAATTGACCATAAGCTATAGTGATAGGAAGTTGATGAATGACTTTCAGTAGTTTTGGTTCAATGGTGGGGCTAAAATTTTCATTAAATCTATCTTCTACATTCTAGTTCCAAGTTTGTAGAGTTCCTAAATGTTTTGCATAGTTACGAAATGTTTTCCCAACCTGCATGATATGGTAAATATGCATTGTGCTTTCTTAGAGCAGTTAGAGAGATATGGCTTTGATATTCTCAACTTTAGGAAGGAAGTAGGCATCTGAAGATCAGTTGTATTGAATACTTATTTTGAAACAATTTATAGGTCTGTCTTTTACTTCCCTTTAACTCTTTCTGAATATAAAACTGTTGTGTAATTGGTTCTTTGGGAGAATGAAGAGGAGTGATTTATGTTACTTTGTGGGGGAAGCAGTGTAGAGACAGGAAAATAAAATGCTCAAGAGACAGTGTGATACTTGAGCTGATGAAGTGAGATAAAGGCAGGAATTTTGAATAAGAATTGAGAGCAAATAGAAAATTTAAATACACACAATATTACTCAAAGATGCCTCAAATTTTTTTGCAACAGTGCTGAGCTTCCTGTTGCTTGTAGCTACTTAATTTAACAGTTAAAAGAAAGAAGGCTGAAGGGAGGATAAATTAGGAATTTGGGATTAACATATACATACTACTATATATAAAATAGATAACCAACAAGGATCTGTGGTACTGCACAGGGAACCATGCTCTATATCTTATAATAACATATAAGGGAAAAAAGTGTGAAAGAGAATATGTGTGTGTGTGTAAGTGAACCTCTTTGCTGTACACCTGAAACTAAGAAAATATTGTAAATCATTTATACATCAATAAAAATAAAAACGAAAAATGAAGACTGGAGGATTTGGGTTCATTTGAGTTACGGTTGAGCATGAGATGAACAATATCTGGCTGAAATCCTGTGGAAAAAAATTTAATAGTGGGAAAGAAATGTTTTAACTCATTTAAATGTTTAACTGAGTTAATTTCATTTGTAACTGAGTGAAACTCAGTGTGATTATTTCACTCCCAGAATTTATAATGAAGAAAGAAAATAAGTTGAAATGACCTCACAGTGTCATAAAGAGAAGATCACTGTTTTGGTAGAGTCAGACTAACATAAGAATTACAAGAATTTAAGGTAAGTATATGCCCATATAGACAGGTGGTCATAATCAGAATTAGAATTATTGAAGAAATTGTGCATTATGATTTAAGTAAAAATAGCATATCCAAC
The DNA here is from genome assembly GCF_054392235.1 of Sus scrofa. Lineage (NCBI taxonomy): Eukaryota > Metazoa > Chordata > Mammalia > Artiodactyla > Suidae > Sus > Sus scrofa. The sequence goes on from NC_139384.1 coordinate 12,828,369, forward strand.
AAGTCCTTGCCAAATCCCATGTCATGAATTTCCCCCCTATGCTTTCTTTCAAATTTTACATTTAGGTCTTCAGTATATTTTCAGTTGAATTTTGTATATGGTATGCAATGAGGATTCTTTATCATTTTTTCATATGGATATTCAGTTTTCCTGATACTACTTCTTGAAGCAAATTCCCATCTGCTCTTGTGGGCCTTGGCATCCTTGTTGAAAATCTGTTGACCATACGTATGTAGGTTTATTTCTGGGTTCTTGCTTCTATTCCATTGATCTATATCTCTGTTCTTATGTCAATACCATACTGTTTTGGTTTACTATAGCTTGGTAATATATTTTGAAATCAAGAATTTGAGGCCTTCAGATTTGATCTTGTTCAATAGCTTTTTGGCTGTTTGGGGATTCTAAATATTTTATATGACTTTTAGGATTTTTTTTCCCTAATTTGCAAAGAATTCCAATTTGTGTTGAATTCATAAGCCACTTAAGGTAATATGGCCATTTAAACAATATTAAGTCTTCCAATCAATGAACATGGAATGTCTTCCCCTTATTTTTATCATCTTGAGTTTCCTCTAGTAATGTTTTATAATTTTCAGTGTATAAGCCTTTAATTCTTTGATTAAGTTTATCCCTAAGTATTTTATTCCTTTTGATGCTATTGTAAATACAGTTGACCCTTGAATAACATAGTTAGAGGCACTGGCTCTCTGCACAGTCAAAAATCCGCATGTAATTTTACTTTTTTTTTTTTTCTTTTTCTTTCTTTTTTTTTTTTTTTAGGGCATGTATGCCATATGGAATTTCCCAGGCTAGGGGTTGAATTAGAGCTGTGGCCACAGGTCTATACCACAGCCACAGTAATGGAGGATCCAGGCCACATCTGCAAACTGCACCACAGCTCACAGTGATGCTAGATCCTTAACCCACTGAGCAAGGCTAGGGATTGAACCCGTATCCTCATGGATAATATTCAGGTTTGTTACCACTGAGCCACAATGGGAACTCCCATAATCCTCATATAACGTTAAAGTTGGCCCTCAATTTCCTCAGTTCTCCATCCACAGATTCAACCAGCCGTAGATTATGCACTACTATTATGCATATTTAGCAAAAAAATCTGCAAATAAATGGACTCGTGCAGCTTAAATACGTGTTGTTCAAGGATCAATTGTATTTACAGTTCTTAATTTTCTTTTCGTATTGTTAATTATTGGTGGGTTGGGAGAAGGAATAAATGTTGTCTAAAAAAGAGACATATGGAGGAATTTTTCAAGAGACAGAACTAGTCTGTATGGTACCAGGATGATCATATATCTATCTATATGTCTATTTATCTATCCATCTATCTTTATATGTGTGTGTGTGTGTGTGTGTGTGTGTGTGTGTGTGTATACACATATATATATATATATATATCTTTCCAGCTCTGTATGCTTAGAGGGCCTAGAATAAGTGATGCCTAGTAGCAATGTGTATACCCAGTATCCAAATCTTATTACTAAATATCACTATCTAATAAAAGGAAGCATGATTCTTTGGAAGACTAGCTGATTATACAATTGGGACGAGGATAGCACAAGATGAGCCTAGAGTACCTGGTAATTTCATAAAGTAAGGAGGAACTCAAAAAGACAAAAGAGGTGGACCATATCAAAATAAAACAAGAGTAAAACTAAAAGAGCTCCCAAATGGCCAAAGGTGGAACAATTTGAACAGGAAAATGCATAACATCATACTAAATTGTAACCCGAAGTATAAAACACATATAAATAAACACATAAACAATCCTTCCTGATAGAAACATTCTAAATAATACTTTTAGACCTCCCCCAGGAGGTAGAGTACATTCCCTTCCATCCTGAGTGTGGGCTGAATTGATTGACCTGCTTCTGGAGCATAGAGTATGCAGGGGAAACGGTAGCCCTCCATTGAAGACCCCTGGCCAAGGTACCTTGTTTAGGTGATCAAGGTTAACATTCCCAAGGGACAGTCATGTGGGTAAAATCTCTTACCTGACAGGACCTGATTTGAATGTCACTTCTTATTCTTTCTCAAAACTTATACCCTCTATATAACTATGAGAAAAAGTAAACAAACATATATTGAAAAACATTCTACAAAATACCTACCCACTACTCTCCAAAGCTGTTAAGGTCATGGAAACTAAAGAAAGACTGAGGGAGTGTCACAGATCAGAAGAGACAAGAATCAGGGCAAATCTATGCAATGTTATCTACTGGATTGTATCTCATAAGAACAAAATAGCATTAACGGAAAAATAATGATCTGAATAAATTCTTGAATTTTAGATAAAATTCATATATCAATGCTGGTTTCTTAGTTTTGACAAACAGATTGTGGTACATTAAATGTTGACAATAGGAAGAAATGAATGAGAAGTCTGCAAGGCTTATCTGTTTACAATCATTGAAGTTAAATGAATAATTATTTATGAAGAAATTTTGCAATTGTGTCAGGTAGGAGACTTTTCATCATCTTGTATTTTGCCTTTTATGATTTACTAAATAAAATTCATTTCCTGTGTTATTTTCCACTTAATAAAAAACTCCTATTGAAAAAATTTAAGATGGTTTGATATTATCCATTTAACATATTGATTTCCAAAAGATCAATTTGTCCAAAAGTAGCAAATACATTAATTGAGAATATAGGGGAAACACCCAGCCATGTCTCATGAAATGCTCTAAAATTGTTTTCTGAAGAATTTTATAATGACTAATGAAATGTAGTTATGAATGATTCAAATATACGGATTTTTGGACACAAAATTTAACGAGTTATTTAAATATTTGTTGAGAAATTAGTATGAACCATGTCATTATTCATGTATTGGGATTGGAGTTGTTAGCAAAGAAGACAAAGTCACTCTTCCTCTGTAGTGCATGTTCTCAGTAGGAACACGAATGAATGAATAAATGAACCAATAAATACATAAATGCATTGAGTAGTGATCAGAACAAAGCAAAATAAAGCAAGGAAAGCAATAAGGGATCCGTGTCCACTAGGGCTGAGGTAACTATGACATGGTAACAATGAGGCAAACCTGAAGGACATGAGGGAGTTTTCTGGGCACAGATAACAGCACTGCAAAGACCTAGAGAAAGGAACATGCTGAGATTGTCCGGGAAGAGTAAGGAACTTCGTGCAGAGCAGGAGAGTGGTAAGACATGGCGTAGCTCATCTCAAACTAAAGTGTCCATGAATGAGTGGCTTTAGCCAGTTTATAGTCTTTCTAAAGAGAAAAATGGATAACATTATTATTAGTGCATTTTTTTTCAAAATGCAAGAGACAGTAGTCATGTACGGAATAATTGAAAACATCTTTTTACCAATTGATCACCTTTTCTCGTACTCTGAACTTCTTGCTTTTTTTTTTTTTTGGCTATTTCTTGGACCACTCCAGCAGCATATGGAGGTTCCCAGGCTAGGGGTCCAATCGGAGCTGCAGTCTCTGGCCTATGCCAGAGCCACAGCAATGCAGGACCCGAGCCGCATCTGCAACCTACACCACAGCTCATAGCAACACCGGATCCTCAACCCACTGAGCAAGGCCAGGGATCAAACCCACAACCTCATGGTTCCTAGTTGGAGTTCTTAACCACTGAGCGAGGACGGGAACTCCTGAACTTCTTGCTTTTTAAAATTTTTAAAATTATCCTGTGACCATACTCTTTTTACCAAATGATGTACTAAAGGCAGAAATAGTGATTTCTTTAAAATGTTATACATATGTAACTCTGAGTTAATTGTGCCAAAAAATTATATATATATACATATATATTTATACATGTATTTATACATATATATGTATGTGTGTGTATATATATATATATATATATATATATTTTGTCTTTTTGTATTTTAGGGCTGCACCTCCGGTGCATGGAGGTTCCCAGACTAGGGGTCCAATAGTAGCTACAGCCGCTGGCCTACTCCACAGCCACAGCAACACCAGATCCAAGCTGCATCTGTGACCTACGCCACAGCTCAAGGCAACGCCAGATCCTTAACCTACTGAGCGAGGCCAGGGATCAAACCCTCAAACTCAGGGTTCCTAGTTGGATTTGTTAACTGCTGAGCCATGACGGGAACTCCTAAAATTATATATTTTTATTAAAAAGTCCATGTCACACTTTACCTCATTTTTGAACTTTTGAAATAGTTTTTCATTTTTCTTTCTTTTTTTTTTTTTTTTGGTTGTACCCGCAGCATGTGGAAGTTCCCCAGCCAGGGACTGACCCTCATAACAGCAACCTGAGCTGCTGCAGCGACAACACTGGATTCTTAACCCACTGTGCCACAAGGTAAAACCTTGAAATAGTTTTTCAACTAGGGAAATAAATAATGTCAGACATAAATGTCCAAACATGAATTATCTTAACTTTTTAATTAAAAACTAACCATACTCCACCTAACACTTTTAACAAATTTCCCACTCCTGTGTGTCTGTGCACTTAAAGTATTCTTATGTATGTTTCTATTCATGGGTTTGTGTGTGCTATGTTTTCATTTATGATTGCATTGCCACATGGTAAAGAAAATGTGAACGTGTGAATAAATCAAATATAATAAAGTCCATTGCAAGCAAGGCCTCAGTATTATTATTATTATTTTTGAGGCTTAGAATCAAAGACTCATTTATTTTAGCATTTTTGAAACAATGGGGACATTTCTAAAACATAGTTTAAAAAAACTGAGTGGAAAAAGAGGAGGTTGCATAAAGGACATCAGCAGTCTTACCTTTATGTAATAAAAACAAAACGACTCTGGAGTTCCCGTTGGGTGGCTCAGCGGCAATGATCCCGACTAGGATCCATGAGGATGTGGGTTCGATCCCTGAAGCCCTCAATGTTCTTAAGGTCCCCTTTGGCCATCCTCAATCAGATGTCATATATCTGGACATAAGATTTTCCTTTTTCTAGATGATAGACTTTTTTTTTTTTTTTTTTTTTTTGTCATTTCTTGGGCCGCTCCCGCAGCATATGGAGGCTCCCAGGCTAGGGGTCTAATCGGAGCCACAGCCACCGGCCTACGCCAGAGCCACAGCAACGCAGGATCCAAGCCACGTCTGCAACCTACACCACAGCTCACGGGCAACGCCGGACCCTCAACCCACTGAGCAAGGGCAGGGACCGAACCCGCAACCTCATGGTTCCCACTCAGATTCGTTAACCACTGTGCCACGACGGGAACTCCCTAGATGATAGACTTTTGAGGGAGAAATGGTGTTATTTCAGTAATTTAGGTGTCGTGTCAGCCTTAACATATGAATTGCATGCTGAAAATCTGAGAGGAATGAAACTAGCTCATTTTGGATCCTACAACCTTAAAGGTGAAGCTTAGAGACAATTTTGCTTTATCAACCAACTTCTTGAAAGCATTTTTGACCTCCTTATTCCTCAAACTGTAGACCAGGGGGTTTAGCATGGGGATAATTATGGTATAGAACACAGATGCAATTTTGTCTGTGTCCATGGAATGGCTAGAGCTGGGCTGTAAGTACATAAACATGGCTGTCCCATAGAAGATAGTGACGGAAGTGAGGTGAGAAGCACAGGTGGATAAAGCCTTCAGGTATCCCTCTATTGAGTGCATCTTCAGTATGGTAAAAAATATGAACAGATAGGAAAGCAAGATAACCAGGAAGGCAAAAAAGATGTTGAAACTTGCCACAACAATAAGAATCAGCTCACTGCTTTGCTTATCGGAGCAAGAGAGAGCCATGACTGCTGGAATATCACAGAAAAAGTGGTCAACCACATTGGACTTACAGAAGTAGAGCCTGAATGTATTTCCAGTGTGGATGGAGGCATTCAAGAGGCTACAGAAGTAGGAACCTATACCCAGACGAGCACACACACTTGTCGTCATGGTGGTGGTGTAATAGAGGGGTCTGCACACAGCTGCATAGCGGTCATAGGCCATGGAGGCCAAGAGGTAACTTTCCACAGTGACAAATACTGCAAAAAAGAACATCTGAGCAGCGCATGCATTGTAGGAGATGACACTGTCTCCTGTGAGGAGCCCAGCTATCACCTTGGGTGTGACAGCTGTGGAATAACAAAAGTCCGCCAGAGAGAGGTGACTAAGGAAAAAGTACATGGGAATGTGGAGACGAGAGTCCATGAGAATCAAAACCATCATCCCCAGGTTTCCAGCCACACTGACGAGATAAATGAGAGTGAACATGATGAAGAGTGGAACCTGCAGCTCTGGGGCATTGGTGAGTCCCAGAAGGACGAATTCAGTTACTTCTGTATAGTTCTCCATGGATGTAGTTTGGGAATCACAGTATTTCCTGTAGCAATGAGAAATAAAGAATAGAATGATAATAGATGGGAGATTGAAGTGAAATTAATTCTGTACCGTGTGCATGTATATACTATTTCATTTCTAGAGTAATTTGAGCTTCAGGATTCTCCACACCTAAAGCACTGACTAAAATTCAAGGCACAAAATATCTGTAGAATTTCACACTGTAGAAACTGAAAGATATTCATGGATCATTTCCTATCTTTTTAAATTTTGTAAATTTGTGAACTGAGATGTAGAAAATGTAATGCCTTGATTACGATGAACTGTCTTGAATGAACATGCCTGTCAATTCAGTTTTTCTCAGCCTAGTAAATGCTTAGCTCTAAATTGCTCATGTGCCAGGCATTGCTCTGGACACTTTACATATATATGTGTTTGTTCCTCTCAACAACCCTATGAGATCAATTAATTGTTAATGTCATTTATCTTATGAAGCACAGAGGTTGAATAATGTGTTTACGTTTACAAAATTATCCTTGCTAAAGCAATGTTTGTACATAGATAGAGCGACTCCCAAGTCCACTGGTCTTAAATGAGTTTAAGTCAAATTGAATTTCATTCAATTTACAATTACTCTGTGTCTCTAATGATCTAAACTTGGCATTTGGAGTTTCAGAGAGAAGCTGAGAGGTATGTGCCTAGTGCGTGTTAGGATATCTGGAGCAGTAGGGGCTGCTGAGGGGCAGGCATAGCATCAAGCATAAACCTTGGGCCGTGGGATGAGGTCTCACAGGCATAGCATCAAGCATAAATCTTGAGCTGGGAATCACTGATCCTGACCCAACTCCCCTGAACCTGATTTTCTTCATCAATGAAAAGAAAATAGTAATGAGATCGATTCATGGTATTTTTGGAAGCATTGAATAAGATAAAATGTATAAAAATAAAGGTTAACATGTTGGATATTTATGTTAGATGTAATATTAGTATTACTATGAAATGATAGCCTCTATGTCTAAGAAAAGTGGGCAGTGAAAGCAGGGCTCGAGGGTGGATGGTTTTTTTAGTCCTGTAGCCTCACTCTTCAGTTTGCCCTTTCTTACAGGCTTGGTCCCCTGAGAGTTCTCGTATCCTCCAGTGTTTCTGTCTGCATGGGTGGCTGCTCTAGTCATCCCAGGGGAGCCATGCTTTTCCTCAATTTCTTCCTTAAAATCCATGTTTTATATAGGGGAGTCTCCTTTCCTAAACTCATTCTTTCTCTCATCACCATCTTCTCAGAGTCAAGGCACAGAGATCAGGGATTGACAGTTCCTAGTTTGTGGGCAGCTTTTAGCCCGCAGGTCTGCCTTGGTGACGAGCCCCATGTTTGAGTTTTTTTACATGAAGATGTTCTTGTGTAGGAATAGTGCTTTAAATCTTCTTCACTTGACGTTGAGTCTTTTAGAAAGATATCTGTCATTATTTTCTGCCGTTGTATTCCTAATTCTTTCTCATCATCACTATACAAGCCCAACACCTGAAATCATTATGTTTACCAATGCTTGACAATCATAGCCACTTTTAGAATATAGTATGTTATACAAACAATAAAAAGAGCTATATGCATTTATTAATGTGTATGCATTTGTGCCTGTATATTTATTCATGTGTTTATATGTGTATATAAATGTACAATCGTTTCATTTAATCCTCAGTAATGTTATATGGGATATAGCATTTTTTTTGTCTTTTGTCTTTTTAGGGCTGCACCCACGGTGTATGGAGGTTCCCAGGCTAGGGGTCTAATCAGAGATATAGCTGCCGGCCTGCACCACGGCCACAGCAATGCCAGATCCGAGCCATGTCTGCAACCTACACCACAGCTCATGGCAAAGCCAGATCCTTAACCCACTGAGCAAGGCCAGGGATTGAACCTTCAACCTCATGCTTCCTAGTCGGATTTCCTTCCACTGTGCCATGACAGGAGCTCTGGATACAGCATCGGTATTCACATTTTACCATTAAGAAATTGAGGATTTGGGAAACTATATAAAAGTCTACAGTTACACAGCTAGTATAAGGAAAATTTAGGATTAGCAATTAAAATAGCTATGACCAAATCAAAAGCCTGAACTTTTAGCCACCTCACCATCAACATTTGTAAATGTGCTATTCATAATGAGGATGAGATTATGGAGCAAAGACTGCATGGAGTCACTGTCTTGCTGATTCAATTTTAACCTTTGTGGTTTAAAGGATTGTTTCACTCTCTTTTGGTATTTATTATTTTTATTTCAATTTACTTTTAGCTTCCAACAAGAGGACCAGACACATTAAATAAAATGAAATTGGGACTTAATAAAAGCATCTCTTAACCGTTGTTTTTTTCTTTTTTTTTTTTTTTTTTTTTGCTAATCTTTTTAGGAAAGCAGCATGATGATGTTCCATAATTATCACTAACTCCCTATATATGAAAGTTTGACATTTAAACCCCAGCCTCAACTCACTGTTTTAGGAAAGAAAACGTTCAAAATATCTATTTTTGTGCTCAAAGAATTTATAGTAGGTAAAGCTGTCCCACAGATGCTTGCATGAATTACACTTCTCACTAAAGATGTATAAGGACTAGAAGCTTACCTTCCTGTAGAAAAACAAGAGACAGTCAATCCTAAAGTGAGTCTGGAACCAGACACAGAGCCATGGATCAATGCATGTATACCCTCAAAGATATTCTCTGTCAGATACTGGTCAAAAGATCCAAGACCCTAAGACAGGTAAGAATGGAGGAAAGAATCCAACATGGAGTTAGAAACCCAGGTAATAGTCCAGAATCCTCCACTAATTCTGACTGTGCTCTTGGAGGAGTCTTTTGTCTTCTCCTAATTTGAAAAATAATAATGAAATTACCGCTTCCATGTATTTCAAGGAATTGTGCCTGTGATTAGCAAATGAGAGAAGCTCTGTAAAACACCTTGCTGGGAGGTTATCATTTTAAAGTCAATAACTATAATTTTTATCTTGAGAAATTTTCATTGGCCATGATTGCAGGGTCATAGAAAATCCTCAGGGTGGATTGTAAGTAGTTGTACTTACCAATATTGACACTCAGGTGAATAAATGATGGCCAAAGGGGCTCAGGGAAGAGTCTGGTCCCCCTAAGATGACGTAACATTGGGTCATACTGGGATTTCAGAGGCTAGCTCATGGGAATCAGAAAGAAGTTGTAGAAACACCTAATTCTCTGGGGCTCTTCCCTGTGAAGGCATCCGTCACCCCACATTCTTAGGGAAGAAAGAGTTAAATTGCATGTGGGGAGTTCCCATCATGGCACGGTGGAAACAAATCCAACTAGGAACCATGAGGGTGCAGGTTTGATCCTTGGCCTCCCTCAGTGGGTTAAGGATCCGGCATTGCTCTGAGCTGTGGTGTGAGTCGTAGATGCGCCTTGGATCCCGTGTTGCTGTGGCTGTGGTGTAGGCCAGTGGCTACATCTCTAATTAGACCCCTAGCCTGGGAACCTCCTTATTGCCAGTGGTGCAGCCCTGAAAAGCCAAAAAAAAAAAAGGCAAAATTGCTTGTGAGATCTAGCTGGACACGTTGAGAGTGCATACATTAGCATATTACATTTTTTTTTCCTATTTTCTAATTAAAATATAGTTTACAGAAAATTAACATTCATAGTTTTTTTAGTTTTTTTTGTGTATAATTCTAAGGGTTTGGTCAAATTTGTACAGCTGGGTAACCATGACAACAATTATATAGAAGATTCCATCATCTAAACAACAACTCCAGGCTTCTTTGTGATCAACACTTTTTCCCACACACTGCCCCTGGCAACCGCTTAAATTTTTTTTTTTTTTTTTTTTTTTGTTTTCTTGCCTTTTCTAGGGCCACTCTGGTGCCATATGGAGGTTCCCAGGCTAGGGGTCTAATTGGAGCTGTAGCTGCCGGCCTACTCCACAGCCACAGCAAGGCAGGATCCAAGCTGTGTCTGCGACCTACACCACAGCTCACAGCAACACCGGATCCTTTACCCACTGAGCAAGGCCGGGGATCGAACCCGCAACCTCATGGTTCCTAGTTGGATTCGTTAACTACTGAGCCACTACGGAACTCCCTTTTTTTTTTTTTTTCTTTTTTTTTTTTTAGAGTAGAGTCGATATACTGTTTTCAATTTTTGCTAACAGCATAGTGAACCTGTCATACATTTATACACAGTTTTTTTTCTAATCTTCCATCATGGTCAGAGCGACTGGATTTATTTTCCTGTGCTGTACCGTAGGACCTCATTGTTTATCCAGTCTAAATGTAATAGTTTGCATCTACTAACCCCAAACTCCTGGTGCATCCTACTTTCTCCCCCCTCCTCCCTGGTAACTACAGGTCTGTTCTCTATATCTGTGAGTCTGTTTCCATTTTGTAGATAAGTTCACTTGTGCCACATTTTAGATTCTACTTATAAGTGATATCATACGTTATTTGTCTTTCTTTTTCTGACTTATTTCACTTAGTACGAGAATCTCTGGTTGCATCCATGTTGCTGCAAATGGCATTATTTTGTATGAAAAATAGTACGGAGGATCCTCAGAAAGTTAAATATAGAATTACCATACGATCCAGTAATCACATTATTTGGCATCTATCCTGACAAAACTTTCATTCAAAAATATACATGCACCCCTATGTTCTTTGCAGCACTATTCACAATAGCCACGACATGGAAACAACCTAAATATCCATTGACAGAAGAATGGATTAAGAAGATGTGGTAACATGCACAATGGAATACTACTCAGCCATAAAAAAGAACAAAACAATGCCACTTAACTCTTTTTGTTCATGTAATTTTACCTCCGTTAAGAATGCCGTATAAATAGAATGGTAATGTGTATAGCCTTTGAGTCTTGATTCTTTCTCTTAGCATGGTGTATTGGAGATCAAGCCACATCACTACCTATATTAATTTCCTAAGACTACCATGGGTGGCTTAAACTACAGAAATTTATTGTCTCACATTTTTGTCGGTTGAAATTTGAGATAAAGGTGTTGGCGGGGTTGGTTCTGTTGGTTCCTTATGAATTCTGTAAGGGAGGATTTGTTTCACGTCTGTCCCTGAGCTGCTGGGTGGTTTGCTGGCAACCTTTGCCCTTTCTTGATCTGCTGCATCACGCTGATCTCTATCTTCATCTTCACATGATGTTCTTCCTTGGGCAGATGTGTCCAAATATTCCCTTTTTATAAGGACATGAGTCATATTGGATTTGGGGCCCAGCTTACTGCAATATGACATTATCCTAACTAACTACATCTGCAATGACCCTTTTCCAGGTAAGATTACATTCCAAAGTACTGTGTGCTAGGACCTCAACAAATACATTTTTGAGGGACAGAATTCAACCCATAATACATTCGTCCCTCGGTATCTGTGGGGGTTGGTTCCTGGCATAGCCTATGGATACCAAAATCCATGGATGTCCATATAAAATGGCGTAATATTTGCATATAGCCTCTGCACATTCTTCTGGACAATCTAAATCATTTCTGGATTACTTACAACACTTAATACAATGTAAACATTATGTAAATAGTTGCTGGTGGGTGGCAAATTCAAGGTTTTTTTTTTTGAAATTTCTGTTATATATATCTGTTTATATATATTTATATACAAATACATATGTACATATACACATAAATACATATGTGTATACATATATATTTAATATTTTCAATCCACAGTAATTGAATCTGTGGATGTGGGTATGGAACTGACAGATAAGGAAAGTTGATTGTATTCCAGTAGTGAAATTTTTTTTTTTTTTTTTTTTTTGCTTTTTAGGGCCACACCTGTGGCATATGGAGGTTCCCTGGCTAGGGGTCAAATCAGAGCTGTAGCTGCTGGCCTATGTCACAGCCACAGCAACACAGGATCCAAGCCGCATCTGTGACCTACACCACAGCTCATGGCAACAGATCCTCTAACCCACTGAGCAAGTCCACGGATCAAACCCGCGTCCTCAAGGATAGTATTTGGGTTTGTTACCACTGAATCTCTAAGGGACCTCTCAAATTTTAATGTATTTTTTATTACAGTTTATTTACAATTTTGTGCCAATTTCTGCTATATTGCATAGTGACCCAGTTACACATATATATGCGTTCTTTTTCTCATACTATCTTCCAACATTTTCTCTCCCAAGAGATTGGATACAGTTCCCTGTGCTGTACACAAACACATAATGCTAAAAAAAAAAAAAAAAAAAAAAAAAGGGACATTATTTTAGGAATAATGTTTCCCAGAGAGTAAATGATGAGTCTACTTTGTGAATGTATGTTTACCACTTTACGGAACCCAAGCTCTGCCTTAGTCCAAAGCTTGATGCTGTCAGTTGATTATTTGTTTAAATGTGCACAAAAAAACTTTTGCAGGAGTGTTGAGAGGATTAAGCATTTTTAAACACAGTAAACATAATTGTGTACTTGGAATGAGCACTGTATAAATTGAAGATGCTAATTTACTCATGTGATCTGACTTAGAAGGTGTATTTATGGCAAATATGACAAAGATATATCATAACCTCTTAGATAAATCATTGTTGGGAGACATGTTTCTACAATATTTTTCTTACCCTCTTTGCTTCTATTTTCTCTGCTGAAAACTCCATCTTGTCCTACTTTGCTTTATCCCACATTCCTGCTTGAAACACAGTCACAGTGCTGGTCAATGACTTAAGCTTAAGAACAAAGACCTAAAGGCATAAATTATTCTTAAGGTCAGCTGAATGAGGACATAATGCATTGGTCTAGGCATGCAGGACCTGTGCAGATAGGCAGGGCATTGGCACAGCCTGATATGTCCTGTTAAAATAAGAGAAAGGGGAACCTCTTGGCCCCAAGTGGTTTATGCGCTGTTGTTAGCAGAATATGCATCAGCAAGGAGAGCTGAGGTGCAAACCTAGGCATGCCTCTGGGTTGATTTTCTAGATGCTATGCATAGATAGTTAATGCCAATCTTCCTCAAATGCAAATGATTGTTAAATGCCTAAAGGTCAGAGTAAAAGCTTAACCATCTACCAGCTATGTGACTTTTAAAATAATAAAAGAACTTTTAAAATAATCAAAAAAAAAAAAAAAACTATATGCTGCATCTATAACCCCCTCCTCACTTGACATAATTCTGAAGAGCACAATAAAAGCAGTGTGGTTTCTTGAGGCAGCGCTCTTGGTCTCTGAGGCCTTGTGTCCCCCAGTTCCCACCTTTAATTAAGATAAATGTCTCTGTGTCTTTTTTAACTTTTTTTCTTAAGTTTCACAGCACCTGTTCTTCAGCCCTCACTTGCTGAACTCATCTTGGCATATCATAACCTGTTTCTGCACCTTGGTTTATCCATTTGCACAAGTGGTAAGTTGGCTATGTGATCTGTATGGATTTTTCAGCTTCAGTGGTATGTAACTCTAAGATAATATATTTACTAGGTTTTTGCATTCAAATCTATGCTTCAGATCAGAGACTCATGAAGGATAATTTATTGCCATACAGTTATGGTAAAATAAGCAAGATTTTTCTATATTTGAATTTAAGTGAAACCTCTTTACTGTTTACCAAATGTTCCTTGCTTTCTCATTCCAACAGGATATTTATTAATTCCCATGGAGAAGGGTACAGAGGTGATGGGTTTCATTCTGATATGTCTAACCAATACCCCAAAGCTTCAGATTCCCCTCTTTATTGTGTTAACCCTCATTTACTCTACCAGTGCTTTTGGAAACCTGGAGGTGATCACGTTGATCTTGCTGGACCCCCGTGTCCACACGCCAATGTACTTTTTCATCATTAACCTGTCTTTGGTGGACTTTGCTTATTCTTCAGCAGCCACACCTAAAGTGATGGCTGGTTTCCTTAGAGGAGATAAAGTCATCTCCTACAACGCATGTGCTGCTCAGATGTTCTTTTTTGCAGTTTTTGTCAGTGTGGAAAATTTCCTCTTAGCCTCAACTGCCTATGACCACTGTTGGGGACGTGGCTCAGATTGTCAGTGTCGAAAAATGAGACACATGAAAACAGGGAGATCTCGACAAGACTCTTTACTTCTGCAGAAGGGCGCAGGCACTCCAAAAAGCACGCACACCAAACAAAGGACCCTCCCCTATTTATCCCTAACGCAGGAGACTTATCTGTCCCTTCCCATAGGTCCAGTCAGGGTGCACATTCTTCCCAGTTGGCTAATTTGAAACAAATTGTTACTGGGAGAAGAGGGAAAGAGGAGGGGCATCGCAGAAAGGCGGTTCAGCAAAATGGAGTAACCAAGATTTCCTTCCATAGAGAAGACATTATGTTACTTTCCACACCGCTATGCAGCAGTGTGTAAACTGCATTACTCCACTACAATGACAACACATGTGCGTGCATGGATTCCATCCCTGGCCTTGCTCAATGGGTTAAGGATCTGGCATTGCTGTGAGCTGTGGTGTAGGTCACAGATGTGGCTAGGATCTGGTGTTGCTGTGGCTGTGGTGCAAGCCAGTGGCTACAGCTCCGATTCAACCCCTAGCCTGGGGATCTCCATATGTTGTGGGTATGGCCCAATATATGTGTGTGTGTGTGTGTGTGTGTGTGTGTGTAGATAGATATAGATATAGTTATATACAGCTGTAAAAACCTCTATGGGCACTAGTTTTGTTAAGTGTTCAATATTCAATATGCAATGGTTTTTTTTGTTTTTTTGTTTTTGTCTTTTTGCCTTTTCTAGGGCCACTTCCCACAGCATATGGAGGCTCCCAGGCTAGGGGTCTGATTGGAGCTGTAGCTGCCAGCCTACGCCAGAGCCACAGCAACGCAGGATCCGAGCCGCGTCTGCAACCTACACCACAGCTCACAGCAACGCCTGATCCTTCACCCACTGAGCAAGGCCAAGGATCGAACCCTCAACCTCATGGTTCCTAGTCGGATTCATTAACCACTGTGCCACAACGGGAACTCTCAATATGCAGTGTTTTTATTTTTATTTGTCTTAGTGTATTTTCTATTTATCTTCTGCTTCCTTCTTTAACCCGCTGGTTGCATAAGAACATGTTCTTTAATTCCCACATATATGTAAATTTTCTTACAATATTCTTTCTGTCCTTTTCTTTCTCTCTGCTCTCATTTTGGTATTCTCTTTATGTATATCTTGGCATTACTGATAGAGTCCAACGGGTTTCTTCAGCCCTTTTAAATTTTTGTTTGTTTTTTTAAATTTATGCTCCTATCAATGATTACATTTACTGAATTATCTTCAAATTGACTCATTACTTCTTTTCTCTGTTCAAATGACTGCTGAAAAACTCAAGATAATATTTTATTTAACTTGTATTTTTTAACTTCAGATCTATCTGGTTCTATTTATAGTTTATATCTTTTTACTGATGGTCTTTTGTTATTGAAAAAATAATTCCCCAGTTTCCTTTTTTTAAAAAAAGAAATACAATTTTATTTCTTCTATTTCTTTTTTCTTTCTTTTTTTGTTTTCCTTTTTTTTTTTTTTGGCCACACCAGTGGCATGTGGAAGTTCCCAGGCCAGGGATCGAACCCATGCCGTAGCAGTGACCAGAGCCATTATAGTGACAATGCAAGATCCTTAACCCACTGCACCGCAACGGAACTTCCAGATTCTTTTCTTTAGTCAAATTTTCTTAAAAGTTTTGAGCGTATTTAAGGTAGTTGATTGAACTGAGTCACTTTGTTGCACAGCAGAAATAATCACACCCTCGTAAATCAACTCCACTTCAATAAAACTTTAAAAAATAAATAACAGTTAAAGAGTTGATTGTATCACCCCAGGGGAGCAGGCGTCAGAAAGACCACCAGACCGCCTCTTCCTTACTATCTCCTACTTGGTCTCAGGTAAGGTGTGTATTCAAATCAACAGAAGGGCGGTCCTCAAACTCCCTCCCTGGGTCTGAATCTGAATGCAGGCCTCATCCCATCCCCACCCAAAGACCTGTGGCAATTCTCGCGGCTCCACTAGTCAAGCAAACCTGCCTTCTTCCGACGGGTTTTTTTGAGCAATTGATTAAGGTGCAGTGATCTCTCCAAGTCCCCTAGGTTTCCCTTTTTATCTATGATCCTTTATCAGAACGTCTACAACCACCTGTGTCTACTCCATCCCTATCATTCCCCCCTCCAGGTGTTCTACCCCTTTATGCTTAAAGGGGATATTGGGCAATGACCATTCAGTAACTACATCCTGCTGACTCAATTTTTGCTAAATAATCAAATAGCATTATTATTATTATTATTATTATTATTATTATTTGTCTTTTTGCCATTTCTTGGGCCGCTCCTGCGGCAAATGGACTTTCCCAGGCCAGGGGTCTAATCGGAGCTGTAGCCACCAGCCTAGGTCAGAGCCACAGCAATGTAGGATCCGAGCCGCTTCTGCAACCTACACCACAGCTCACAGCAATGCCATATCCTCAACCCACTGAGTAAGGCCAGGGATCGAACCCGCAACCTCGTGGTTCCTAGTCAGATTCATTAACCACTGGGCAAAGACGGGAACTCCTAAATAGCATTATTTAACCCTGTCTGATATGTGCTAGAAATTGCACTCTACTCTGTATATATGTCTTCTGATGATCTTAACAATTCTATGAGGGTTATGTGATATTGTCTCCACAAATGCAAAGCTGAAGACTCAAGGAGTTAAATCACTTACGTGAATTTTGTAGCTAGGCTATCTCAGTACATAGAACAAATTCGTATCCACTAAACTTGCTGCACTGAGCAAGGTGTGGCGTCTTTTTGGGAGTGTTGATCCAGAACAAATATACAGACAGAAGAATGGATCTATTTCTTTTCCTGCAGAAAAAAAATTTCTGAACCAGAATTGTAGTGATAAAGGCAAATCATTTTTTTTTAAATCAAATTTTCTGAGGAGATTTTTGAGACATCTTTATGAAAGAGCAGGAAAATAAGCGCAATTTAAATTTTTTAAAATATTAAAATGCCCAGCGCTGGAAAAGATATGAAATACCAGGATGCATTGCAGGTGAGAAACAGAGAAAATTCAAAAAACAGTTTGGCAGTTTCTTGTTCAATGAGACATATATTTACTTCATGGCTAAGCAGCCCTCTTAGGTTTTTACCCAAATGGAATCCAAACCTATGTTTACAGAAGAAAATCTTCAGGCATATGTTTAAATCAGTTTTACTCATAACCCCCTAACACTACAACTAACATAATGTCTCTCAACTTGATGTAACATCCATAAAATGAAACACTACTCAAAAAAAAAACCCACTGATAGTAAAGTTAACAACATTCATGAATCTAAAAATGCATTATACCAAGTGAAAGAAGCAAAACTCAAAGACCAAATATGCTAGAATTTTAGTTAAGACCATGTTGGCAAATGCAAAGTTTTATACCCCAAACTGTTAGGTGGTTTCCAGGGACAGTGTGTAGGAGAGAGAGTGGACCATAAAGAAATGCGAGTTTTGTTTACATGGTGGGAGGATTCTTATTGATTGCAGTAGTATTTATATGACTACATTCATTTGACTAAATTCTTAGAACTATACAGAAAATAGTGTGGATCTTATGGTTTGGAGTTATACATTTAGAAAATAAAAAAGGAAAGAACAATTAATACCAAAATATACATGCAGTCATGTATGCAGGTGGGTCCCCATAGGCTGTTTAATTGCTTTTTCCTGGGAAGGTGGGATGGGGAGCTGTGGATGGTCTCATGGGGGCATCCCCTGAGAGCCCCATCTCTCTATAATTCACTCCTGGTTCTCTTGCATTAGTGCCTGAAATACCAACAACTCTCCATGTGGCATCATTTTAGAAGGGCCTGACTGCATGCTGGGCCCCTTGATCATTATATATTCATCTGAATGTTAACAGTTATCATTACCTACAGGCTTTCTCTCTACCTGAGGATCTGCAATGAGCCTACAACCATGGCCAAAGAAATCACCCCAAGATAAAATTGCGTTGAGTGACTTAAAAATAATAATTCCTTCCTGAACTCTTTTCTAGCATAAATGTTCACTTATTTGATATTTACAGACACAAGTTCTGTAAATTATATGGGAGAAGTAATGTTATTCATTTTATACATAAGATAAATGACTCCCTCAAAGGTACGATAAGAATGAATAATGGATTTGAAATTCAAATCCAGATTTCTCGGTCCTTGAGAGTGTTTTTATTCCATATTTTCCTGCTTTGGACAGCTTAGAACCTTTTGACCACTCTCTAAAACATAGCTCCTGTCTCATTATTTATGCACTATTTCATGGCTGAATTTCTCACTTGACACTCACCATTCTGGATTGACCGTCCCTTCTCTTCAAGGAGCAAGGTAATATTCAATACATACTGTTGGTGAAAAGTGTAATTTATGCAAAGGCAATGGGGAAGTTATTGATCCTATGAGTTATTTGACCACAGAAATAGATGTTTTGGACCAACAATTTTATACAATAGTAAGTTGAGACTGGAATATAAATGTCAAAACTTCAATTAGTAAGGAATATAGTGATATGGATTTTTCTGCTTCACAAATGAAGAGAAATTTAAAAAAAAGATAGATTTTGCTCTGATTCTGTAGGTGATAATTTCATCTTGTTCACCATCAGTTGGTCTCTCACTGGAGGTTAATAAAAAAGCATACATGAAAAGTGATCATTCTTTTATTTTTATTTGCCTTTTACAGCCACACTTGTGGCATATGGAAGTTCCCAGGCTAGGGGTCAAGTTGGAGCTGCAGCTGTTGGCCTACACCACAGCCACAAACCCGCCAGATCCCAGCCGTGTGTGCCATATACACCACAGCTCATGGCAATGCCAGATCCTTAAACCACTGAGTGAGGCCAAGGATCAAACCTGCATCCTCATGGATACTGGTTGGGTTCATAGCCTTCTGAGCCACAACAGGGAACTCCATAAAGTGATCATTCTTATAGTGCACTGGGAACCAAATGAATTAGCAAAATCAAGCTGCAGTTTAACTTTTCCCCAGTAATCTCATCCTTATTATTACAGGCATTTTAAAATATGCTGACAGTAGAATGGCTAAAAGCACACAGAATTTTGATTAGGGTGAAACTGAGTTTCAATCTTGAATCTTGAAATGTCTTCATACGATATAATTGTAGAATATCACATAACTTTCCAAATCTATAATTCCTCTAAAGGTAAAATAAAAATAATAATACTACCCAAAGTACACAGACACACAGACACACAGACACACACACACACACACACACAAATTGGTATGTAAATCTCAGCATTGAATCCAGATAGTTTTGAAGTACAAATTATCAATGAAGTAATGCTCATGGTATTTAATACCTTTCCATTTCACTACAATTTCTTTTTTGTTTGTCACTTTTCCTTTTCATTGCTGATCGCTACAAGATTCCCAAACAGCATTAATGGAGAACAGGACAGGAATGACACGGTTCATGCTCCTTGGACTCACCACTGCCCCAGAACTGCAGATGCTCCTCTTCATCGTGTTTACTCTCATTTATCTCATCACTCTGGTTGGAAACCTGGGAATGATCACGCTGATTCTCTTGGACGCCCGTCTGCACACTCCTATGTACTTTTTCCTTAGCAACCTGTCTCTGGTGGACTTGGGCTACTCCTCATCTGTCACTCCCAAAACCATGGCCGGGTTACTTTTAGGTGATAAGGTCATTTCCTACAATGCATGTGCTGCTCAGATGTTCTTTTTTGTAGCCTTTGTTACTGTGGAAAATTACCTCTTGGCCTCCATGGCCTATGATCGCTACGCAGCAGTATGCAAACCTCTACATTACACCACCACCATGACGACAAGTGTGTGTGCACGTCTGGCCATAGGGTCCTATGTGTGTGGCTTCCTGAATGCCTCCTTCCATATTGGGAACATATTCAGTCTTTCTTTCCATAAATACAATGAGGTCCATCATTTCTTCTGTGATGTTCCAGCTGTTCTCATTCTTTCTTGCTCTGCTAAACATATTAGTGAGATTGTTCTTGTTTTTACATCGAGTTTCAATGTCTTTTTTGCTCTTGTGGTTATACTGATTTCCTACCTGTTCATATTTGTAACCATCTTGAAGATGCACTCAGCTCAGGGGCACCAAAAGGCTTTCTCCACCTGTGCTTCCCACCTCACTGCTGTCTCCATCTTCTATGGAACAGTCATCTTCATGTACTTACAGCCCAGCTCCAGCCATTCCATGGACACGGACAAAATAGCCTCTGTGTTCTATACTATGGTCATTCCGATGCTGAACCCTGTGGTCTACAGCCTGAGGAACAAGGAGGTCAAGGGTGCATTCAAGACGGTGTTTAAGACAAATTTTTCTGTAGGACTTGGATTTTAACACTGTTGCATGCACAATAATCTTGTTTAACTCCTCTCTGACTTTCCAGATGCAGTGAGTTACTTTTTAAGCTCCATATTGCATTTAAATTCTTGTGTGTGTGTGTGTGTGTGTGTGTGTGTGTGTGTGTGTGTGTCTTTTTGCCATTTCTTGGGCCGCTCCCATGGCATATGGAGGTTCCCAGGCTAGGGGTCGAATCAGAGCTGTAGCTGCCAGCCTATGCCAGAGCCACAGCAACATGGGATCCGAGCCATGTCTGTGACCTACACCACAGCTCACACAACGCCGGATCGTTAACCCACTTAGCAAGGTCAGGGATCGAACCCACAACCCCATGGTTCCTAGTCAGATTTGTTAACCACTGAGCCACGATGGGAACTCCTGCATTTAAATTCTTGAGGTAATAACCTTATCTCTTTGAAAGTCTGTCATCTAGTAAAAAAGAAAACATATTCAGAAGCATGATACCCAAATTAGAAGGGCTAAGGAAAAACATTAGACATTTGGGAACCTGCTTGTCAAAACTTATTAATGATATTTGATTTATTCACCTGTTCCTCTTACTTTTTCTCTACCACGTGCCAATGCAAAAAGCATGTTAAACAGAGGCACAAACTAGCCTATGAACAAAGGTCCAAGTACACATCCATGTGGGCATACACACATTGGAGTGGGAAATTTGCCAGAGGTAAATGGAGTGTGGCTGGTTCTTAAAAAATTAATTTAAGTAATTATTGCATAGTGAGGAAAATGACCTAGAAAACAAAAAAGCAGCTTATTGAATGCGATAAGATATTTGCAAGCAATATATCCTATAAGGATTTTTTTTTTGTCTTTTTTCTTTTTAGGGCTATAACCATGGCATATGGAGGTTCCCTGGCTTGAAGTCAAATTGGAGCTGTAGGTACTAGCACTGCAGCCAGATCTGAGCCATGTCTGTGAACTACACCACAGCTCACGGCAATGCTGGATCCTTAACCCACTGAGCAAGGCCAGGAATTGAATCTGTGTCCTCATGGAAGCTAGTCAGATTCATTTCTGCTGAGCCACGAAGGGAACTCCCTATAAGGAATTAATATCAAAACTATACACAGAACTCACACAACTCAACTTAAAAAAACTGACAACAAGATTGAAAAATGGGCAGAGGACTTGAATAGACCTTTTTTTTCAAAGAAGACATATAGATGGCCAATAGACGCAGGAAAAGATGCTCGATATCACTAATCATCAGGGAAATGCAAATCAAAACCACAATGAGACATCACCTCACGCTTGTCAGAATGTCTATCATCAAAAAGGTAACAAAAGAACTTACAAAGCAGAGACAGAGTCACAGATTTTCAAAGCAAACTTATAGTTACCACAGGGGAAACACTGAGATGGGGTGTAAATTGGGAGGTTAGGTTGACATAGGCACACTACTCTATACGGACTAGGTAAGTAACAGGGATCTTCTATATACACAGGGAAATTGACTCAATGCTGTGCAGCGACCTGGATGGGAAAAGAATCTGAAAAGGAACGGATATATGTACAAGTGATTCACTTTGCTAGACACCTGAAATTAACACAACAGTGTAAGTCAGTAAGTCAACTATACCCCAATAATTTTTTTTTTAAAGGCAACAAATACCAAGGGTTGGAGAGGATGAGGAGAAAAGGGAACCATAGTACTATTTGTGTGGTTATAAATTGGTGTAGCCACCATGGAAAGCAGTGTGGCATTTTCTCAAATAATTAAAAATAAAACTGCCAAATGATCCAAAAATATCACTTCTGGGTATTTATCTGAAGGAAACAAAAACACTAATTCAAAAAAATATATATGCACATCTATTTTTATTGCAGCACTCTTTACAATAGCCAGTGTATGAAGGTACTCTAAGTATTTATCAGTAGATGAATAGACAAAGAATATGTGATATACGAACAAATACACACTGGACTATTACTCACCCATAAAAAATGAAATTTTGGAGTTACCGTCGTGGCTTGGTGGTTAACAAATCTGACTAGGAATCATGAGGTTCGATCCCTGGCCTTGCTCAGTGGGTTAAGGATCCGGCATTGCCGTGAGCTGTGGTGTAGGTCGCAGATGCAGCTCGGATCTGGTATTGCTGTGGCTGTGGCGTAGGCTGGTGGCTACAGCTCTGATTAGACCCCAAGCCTGGGAACCTCCATATGCTGTGGGAGCAGCCCTAGAAAAGGCAAAAAGACAAAAAAAAAAAAAAAATTTGCCATTTGCAATGACATAGATGTATCTAGAAGATATTATGTTAAGTGATTTAAGTCAAACAGAAAAAGACAAACACTGTATGATCTTATATGCAAAATCTAAAAACAAAATGAACATTGGAACAACATTAAAACAAACTCACAGGTATAGAGAAAAAATTGGGGGTTTTCAGAGAGATGGGGATGGAGGTGGGGCAAAAGAGGTAAAGGGAATTAGAGGTACAAACATCTGGTTGTAAAATAAATAAGCCGTGATGATGTAATATAGAGCACCATGAATGTAGTCAATAATATTTTGATAACTTTGAAAAAAATGACATAAAATTAAATTTAAATTTAAAAACTTTAAAACACTGAATGCTCTCAGTGCTTTCTCACTTATTCCAGATGTACTTCTCTTGAACTTTTATCTAAAAACAAAATAAAACCCAAAAAGGCCACTTAGCCTAAGGATGAACTTATCCCTAGATAAGAAGGTAGGAGGTTAGGGTTGTGTGGAGTTAGTTTTAATCTATTTTTTTCAAGCCTTGTTTAGCCCATTTCTGGCCTGGAGCTTAAAAACAAACAAAAGAGGGAGTTCCCATCATAGCTCAGTAGAAACTGCAAACAAATCTGACTAATATCCATGAGGATGTAGGTTCGATTCCTGGCCTCACTCAGTAGGTTGGGGATCCAGTGTTGCTGTGAGCTGGGGTATAGGTTGCAGATGTGGCTTGGATCCCACGTTGCTGTGGCTGTGGTGTGGGCCAGCAGCTGCAGCTCCGATTCGACCTGTAGCCTGGGAACTTCCATAGGCCGCAGGTGTGGCCCTAAAAAGCAAAAAACAAAACAAATACAAAATGGTAAACTTATCCCAACTACAATATTAGTTTTCCATAGTCTACTGGTACGAAGGGCACAAAGAAGATAAGATCTTAAAAGACTGTACAGCACCAGAATTCTGGGAGTCCAGTCACCTGACTCAGGAAATGTTCATTTGCAATTTCGAAATTCTTCAGCCAGGTTGAAGCCTCTAAAGGTTGATCAAAGCACTGTTTGTTGTAGTTGGACTGCAGTAGATCCCAGCAGTTTTGACCCAAATATGAGCTAATCAAAATGCAAAAGAAAACAAACCATGCAGGAACTGACAATATTCAACTCCAAATACTCTATGCCTCTTTAAGTTACGGGATGACTTTTAGTTTCCCATATGCATTCTCAAAGCCTTCTTTCTTCAGAGGTTTACTTTTTCATGTGGTCCATCTTAGATTAAATACTGTCATTATATACAATACACAATAAATGGACTAAAGGTAAAAAAAAAAAAACACTAAATGCTGGTAAAGCTAAAAAACAATTTGAATGGATTGCTGGTGGGAAACCAAAATATTTGAGCACTTTAGAAAATATTTTGGCAGTTTTTCATTTGAATAAATACAAACCTACCATATGACAAAGCAACCAATCTCCTAGATATTTAGCCAAAGGACATGAAAATCTGTTCACACAAAAATCTTTAGGTAAATGTTTACATCAGCCTTATTTGTAATCACTAGACATTATAATAAACAATGGTTTCTCAAATATGGGATAGGATAGACAATCTGTAATGTCCATATAATAGAATAGTATTTTGCAATTAAAAAATACCATCTTCCACTATGACACAAGTAGCAATATGGATGGACTTCAAATGCTAAGTGAAAGATTACAGATTTAAATAGTACATATTCTAGGATTACAGTTAAGGATTTTTTTTTTTTTTCTATTTATGGCCACATCTGTGGCATATGGAAATTCCTAGGGCTAGGGGTCAAACCAGAGCTGCAGCTGCTGGACTATGCCACAGCCACAGCAACACCAGATCTTTAATTTATGGAGTGAGGGATCAAACCCACATCCTCACAGACACTGTGTCGAGTTCTTAACCAACTGAGCTGCAATGGGAACTCCTAGAGTGAAGGATATTCTTGCAAATGCAAAATTATTTGGAAAAACTGGCTTATTGGTTGCCAGGGGCAGTGGGTAGAAGAAAAGGTTTATAAAAGAAGTTTATACGTATTTATTCAGGTGATAGTGTTTACTTGACAATAAATTTGATAACATTCTTAGAAGTATACGCTAAAATTTTGGATAATACTGTATGTAAATTACACATTCATTATAAATAGACAAAAACAGTAAGATAAAGCAGGTAGTACAAAAATATGTATGTGTAATGAAAATAATAAGCATGGTCCCCCAGGGCGGGTAAATTACTTCTTTCCCAGGAAAGTAGGATGAGGACCTGCAGATGCTCTCATGGGAAATTCCTAGAGAGCTCCACGTCTCTATAATTCCCTCCATGTCCCTAAGTGTTAGGCCTTGAAATCCCAGCAACACTCAATGAGACATCATTTTAAAGGGATCAGGATATATGCTGAACCCATTTGGTGATCAGTCATTCATCTGGGTATTAATACTTGTTAGTACACAGAGGCCTTATCCCAGGATTTGCTATGAGCCTGTAACCATAGTCAGGGAAAACACCCCAAGATAAAAATTGAACTGATTGGCCTTTAGCTGATAACCTCGTATTGAGATTTGTTACTTGTAGACACAACTTTGTGAATTATGTGACAGAGGTAATTTTACTAGAGTATAGTTGATTCACAGTGTTGCGCCAATTTCTGTTGTACAGCACAGTGACCCAGTCATATATATATAAACATTATTTTTCACATACTATCTTCTATCATGTTCTAGCCCAAGAGGTTGGATACATTTCTCATTGCTGTACTATAGAACCTCATTGCTTAACTATTCTGAATGTAATAGTTTATATCTACCAACCTCAAACTCTACATCCATCCCACTTCCTTCCCCCTTCCATGTGCACAAACGACCAATCTGCAAAACAGAAACACACTCATGGACATACAGAACAGACTTGTGATTAACAGAGATAATCTTATGATTTTTTCTCAAATAAGGAGGAGGTAAGGAGATAGAAACAATGCATGGTAGTTTCAGGAATTAAACCATGTTAATATTCTTTCCTCCATTTTTCCTGCATTAGAGACTTTGGAATCTTATGACAGTTACCTGGAAGAGAGCTCCTCTAATTACAGATGATATTCTGATTTCAGACTCACTGTTCAGAAGTGACGGTTCCTTCTCTCCCAGCAGACAGGTAAGCATCCATATTACATAAATGTTTTAGTCAGAAGTATAACTCATGCAAAAGTGCTGGGTCAACTATACTTACTTTGAGTTTGAGAGAACAAAATAACTATTTTAATGTTTTTATAAAATATTGAGGTGAGACTGGGGTATAAATATCAAGCTCCCATCAGTAGGGATTTTACTGATACTCATGAAACACACTGCTTTCTGAAGGATATGAACAGAAAAATACATAGACGATTCTCTGATTCACTGTGTGGTAATTTCATCTTGTTCACCAGATATTTCCTTCTCGTTGGAGGTAAAGAACAAATAAATACTAACTGTTGAAAAAAAAAAAAAGAAGAAGAAGAAAATAAATAATCTTTAAGTGGCAAAAGTGTCTAAAATGAATTAAGACCCAACTGCACTCTAACCTTTTCCTCATCATGTCATGCTTACTGCTACTGGCACGTCTACACATGTTGACTGAATGGCTAAAAGCATAGACTTTTGTTTAGACTGAAAGTAGATTCAACTCTTGAATCTTGACTCTTTCTCATCCTAGCTGTGTAAGTTTAGAGCATCACACAGCTTCTCAAATCCTTAATTTCCTTAATGATAAAGTCTAAATAATACTACTTCCCTTACACAATACATGCACATACATACATTTATACATAAAGCCCCTATTGGTTATGGAACATAATATACCCTAAAAGTGGTCAGGTGTGCTCCACTTGGCAAACATAATGCCTTCTTGGGATAGGCTTGTAAAGTGAAACTACAAATAAAAATATTTAAAATATTCCTACACGAGAGTAGATGCTAATAAACTGTTTTACAACATACTGCTTGCCACCAAAACAGATCTTCAGGATAAAGAGCCTACCAAGGGACTTTCCTTCCTTGAGCTCTGTGAGTCTGCTATGAGATGACAGTAACGAGAGAAAGAATGAGTTTAAGGAGAAGGGAATGTTTCTAGCTAAAGTAGATATTTCAAGGAAGAAATTAAGGAAAAGAATGGCTCACATGGGATTTCTGGAGCCAACTGTATGGATGAAGAAAGGACACCCTGAGGAACACTTGAGAGCACAGAAAATCTCAGTGGGCCTCATGTGTGAGAAAAGGCAAATTTCATAAAAGGGGAAAGTTGTAAGACTTCAAAATGCATGCCCCTCTGACCCCTCTGGATCCCCATTCATTTTTCTCAAACCAACATAAAAACAATCGTCCCATCCTCATAAAAATATTACATCTCATCAGACTGTGCTAAACACTCAGCATTTTACCATTTTTAAATGCATTCTTTGATTGATTGATTGATTGATTTTTGGTTGCACCATTGGCAGGCAGAAGTTCCCTGGGCCAGAGATCACCTAACCCTTCACCTCAGCAGTGACCACACCTGGTCACACCAGACCTTAACATTTATACCACCAGGGAATACCAATGCATTATCTTACTTAATTTTCACAGTAGTGCTATAAAGTAGGTCTGATTATCATCTTAATTTTTCAGCTGGAAGTATGAGATTCAAGTGAGTTTGGTAAGGATGACTCCTGGGTAGTAAATGGTAGAGCTGCTATGCACTTCATCCTAGAGCCTCAGCTCTATACACGAAGCTATGTCTTCCTCTCAGAGTTTCCTCTGCTGGTTGTACAGCCCCTGCTGCTCCAGTCATCCCACCATATCTATGATGCACATATTCCTCACTTAATTCACTGTGAAACTCCAAACGCTTAATTGGGACTAATGAACACAATGAGTGACTGTAAATTGGGTTAAACTTATTTTTATTTTTATTTTTATTTATTTATTTATTTTTTTGTCTTTTTGCCATTTCTTGGGCTGCTCCCGCGGCATATGAGATTCCCAGGCTAGGGGTCTGATCGGAACTGCAGCTGCCAGCCTACGCCAGAGCCACAGCAACGCAGGATCCGAGCCGCATCTGCAACCTACACCACAGGTCACAGCAACGCTGGATCGTTAACCCACTGAGCAAGGCCAGGGATCGAACCCGCAACCTCATGGTTCCTAGTCAGATTCGTTAACCACTGCGCCACGACAGGAACTCCTTAGTTTTATTTTAATATAACTAAGACCACCGTCTGGGAGCCATTTAATGTAGACTCAAAGACTGGCTTGACAATTAATACTCATTTAAATGTGGGGGAAAAATTATCCAACTTCTCATGCATCATAGTTTAAAGGAACCTAATATCAAATCAAACTCATGATGTTCTTGAAAGGATATTGTGTGTTTACATTTAAAGAGTCTACAGAAATTCCTGATGAGCAGTAACATGCAAGTATATGCTTTTACTAGGCTTGGCAAAAAGGAATGTATAGATAAATTTATTTTGGACAAGCTACTTATCAAGTTAATTTCCTGTTTACAAACTTATACACTTTGAAAATCAGGGAGATGATCCACAAAGATCCTTCAGATGCAACAGTACGTAAATTTCTTTTTTTTAAAAAAATTTTTAATTGTTATTTCCCTAATACAATTTTTTTTCTACTGTACAGCATGGTGACCCAGTTACACATACATGTATACATTCTTTTTTCTCCCATTATCATGCTCCATCATAGTGACTAGACATAGTTTTCAGTGTTACACAGCAGGATCTCATTGCTAATCCATTCCAAAAGCAATAGTTTGCATCTATTAACCCCAAGCTCCCAATCCATCCGACTCCCTCCCCCTCCCCCTTGTCAACCACAAGTCTATTCTCCAAGTCCATGACTATCTTTTCTATGGAAAGTTTCATTTGTGCTGTATATTAGAGTCCAGATATAAGTGATATCATATGGTATTTATCTTTCTCTTTCTGACTTACTTCACTCAGTAAGAGAGTCTCTAGTTCCATCTGTGTTACTACAAACGGCATTATTTTGTTCTTTTTTATGACTAAGTAGTATTCCATTGAGTGCATGTGTGTGTGTGTGCGTGTGTGTGTATGTATATATCACATCTTCCTAATCCAATTATCTGTCAATGGACGTTTAAGTTGTTTCCATATCTTGGCTATTGTGAATAGTGCAGGTGCATGTGTCTTTTTCAAGGAAAGTTTTGTCTGGATATATGTCCAAGAGTGGGGTTGCTGGGTCACATGGTAGTTCTATGTATAGATTTCTAAGGTACCTCTATACTATTCTCCATAGTAGTTGTACCAGCTTACATTCCCACCAACAGTGCAGGAGGGTTCCCTTTTCTCCACACCCCCTCCAGCATTTGCTATTTGTGGACTTACTAAGGATGGCCATTCTGACTGGTGTGAGGTGGTATCTCATGGTAGTTTTGATTTGAATTTCTCTAATAATCAGGGATGTTGAGTTCTAAATGCCTGAAAGACTTAAATATAAGACAAGATACCATCAAACTCCTGGAAGAGAACACAGGCAAAACACTCTCTGACGTCAACCTTACAAATGTTTTCTTAGGTCAGTCTCTCAAAGCAATAGAAATAAAAACAAAAATAAACCAATGGGACCTAATCAAACTGACAAGCTTTTGCACAGCAAAGGAAACCAAAAAGAAAAAAAAAAAAAAGACAACTTACAGAGTGGGAGAAAGTAGTTTCAAATGATGCAACTGACAAGGGATTAATCTCTAAAATATACAAGCAACTTAGACAACTCAACAGCCAAAAAGCCAAAAACCCAGTGGAAAAATGGGCAAAAGACCTGAATAGACATTTCTCCATGGAAGATATACAGATGGCCAATAAGCACATGAAAAAATGCTCAACATCCCTGATTAGTACATAAATTTCTATATAATTAATGCACTAAGTTCTGTTGACAAGGATACTTTTATCTGGAGAATCTAAAACTACAAGGCATTACTATAATGAAATAATACATATTGTATGTACACTTTTCAGGTTTCTTTGTTTATCACTGATTCTGTCTTCTCATTGCCCCAGAGCACTTTGTGATTCTCTACCTTGATGAAGAATAGCACAGAGGTGACACAGTTCATTCTCCTAGGACTAACTGATGACCCAGAACTGCAGGTTCCCCTCTTTACAACGTTCATTCTTGTCTACCTCATCACTCTGATTGGGAATTTGGGGATTATTATGTTGATTCTACTGGACTCTCATCTCCACACCCCCATGTACTTTTTCCTCAGCAACTTGTCTCTGGTGGATATTTGTTACTCTTCAGCTGTCACTCCCATAGTCATGGCTGGGTTCATTCCAGGAGACAAGGTCATTTCCTACAGTGCATGTGCTGCTCAGATGTTCTTTTTTGTAGCCTTTGCCACTGTAGAAAATTACCTTTTGGCCTCAATGGCCTATGACCGCTATGTGGCAGTGTGCAAACCATTACACTACACCACCACCATGACAACGTGTGTGTGTGTCTGCCTAGCCACAGGCTCCTATGTCTGTGGTTTCCTGAATGCCTCCATCCATATTGGAGACACTTTCACTCTCTCTTTCTGTAGGTCCAACATGGTCCATCACTTTTTCTGTGATATTCCAGCAGTCATGGTTCTCTCTTGCTCTGATAGACATGTGAGTGAACTGGTTCTTGTTTATGTAGTGAGCTTCAACATCTTTTTTGCTCTCCTGATTATCTTGATTTCCTACCTGCTCATATTTATCACCATCCTGAAGATGCCCTCTTCTGCAGGATACCAGAAGGCTTTATCCACCTGTGCCTCCCATTTCACTGCCGTCTCCATCTTCTATGGAACGATTATCTTCATGTACTTACAGCCCAGCTCCAGTCATTCCATGGACACGGACAAAATTGCCTCTGTGTTCTATGCTATGATCATCCCCATGCTGAACCCTGTGGTCTACAGTTTGAGGAACAAGGAGGTCAAGAGTGCCTTTATGAAGGTAGTTTTGGAGGCAAAATTGTCTTTAGGATTATGATTTCAACATTGTACAATGCAGTAACCTAGTTTCATTAAGGCAACAGTAAAATTAAGTTCCTGAAGTGATAGCCTTACCAATAAAAAGTTGCTAGTTCGGAAAAAAGGAAACACAATGTCTAGAAATATAATTCCTAAGCAAGAATGGCTAAAATGTTTTTTGGGCCTGCCAGTCTAAAACTTTATTAAGGGTATTGGTTTATGACATATTCTGCATGCTTTTTTTCCTCAATGAAAATACACATAAAATAGGGGCATAAGTGAGACCATGTACAAAGCACATGTGCCTCAAGAGAATACTTAAGTCAGAATGAGCAATTTGACAGAATTAAATAGAATGTTGCTAGGTTTTAATAAAGATTAAAATATTTAAATTATATTCTAGAATATGAATTTATGTCTAATATTTTTATTTCTTTAGTTGAATGCTATTCTAAGAGCCCTAATTTGGGAAGAAAAGTGATATACCGTTAAATGGATGTATGTGCTTTTGGGGAGCACATTTTATTGAGAGATAAATAAAACATCTTAAATGAATTAATATTTCTGTCTTGACTGAGTCATTTTAGAAGTTTCCAAGGATAACATAGCCAGAGTATAAGAAATATGGAGGAAGAGAATAGTATTTAAAAATCCAAGATTTGGATGCTGAATGTGCTTGCTGGTATTGGAGTTTCACTTCCAGGTTCTCTTATCCAGAGTTAGCAAGTATATATCTGGGTAGTCTGTATATTCATCATTATAATTCTCTCTCTGCCTATCTATTATGTCTATATTAAGCTAAACATGAGTGGACACTTATGTTTCTGACTCTAATCTATTTCATCCCATTTTCCCTTCCTTATCTGTAACTGCCATCTCTGACGGTGAGAAACTTGGCTTTCAACAACTTCCATTCCTTAATTTATTTGTGTGATTCCAGTTTACAAATAAAGCAATTAGAAAAGTGTTCATCTATACTCCCTATGAGAAACAACTTTAGTAACCAAAATACAGTATTTTTATGGTTTTTTCTTCATTTATAGCCTTGCAGTTACCTATCAACACAGTATTCTCCAAAATTACTTAGGTCAGCTCATTTTTTCCTTATCTCCCATCAGTGAGGTTAAGTCATCTGTAGTGCAATTAATTTATTTTTAATAGTCCGTGTTCACTCCTAGGACTCTCCTGTGCTCCTGGGTGATTCTTTCTAATTTGTATATATTACATTTCATCCTTTGGAATTCCCCTCATGGCTCATTGTAAACGAATCTGACTAGTATCCATGAGGATGCAGGTTCAATCCCTGGCCTTGCTCAGTGGGTTAAGTATCTGGCATTTCCATGAGCTATGGTGTAGGTCACAGATGTGACTTGGATCTCCCGCTGCTGTGGCTGTGGTATAGGTCGGCAGTTACAACTCCGATTCGACACCTAGCCTGGGAACCTCCAAATGCTGCAGATACGGCCCTAAAAAGACCAAAAAAAAAAAAAAAAAAATTTCATTCTTTGCTATGTACAGTTCGGTGTTTTTTGTTTGTTTGTTTTTCTCTTTTTAGGGCCATGTCGATGGCATATGAACGTTCCCAGGCTAGGGGTCGAATTGGAACTACAGCTGCTGGCCTATGCCAGAGCCCAGCCATAGCAATAGCCATGGAAACCTGAGCCGCATCTTTGATCTGCAGCACAGCTCATAGCAATGCTGGCTCCTTATCCCACTGAGCATGGCCAAGGATAGAACCCTCATCCTCATGGGATACTAGTCAGGTCCGTTACCATCGAACTACAAGAGGAACACTGGTTCTATGGGTTTTAACAAACATTTGTTTAAGTGATCATCAGTTTAGCACCATGAAGAACTCTTGAATTATCTTAAAATTTCCCTTTCCATCTGTTTTATAAACAACCACCCTTGGAAATCATAGAGCTCTTTCCCATACTTATGTTATACCAATGGGATCACATAATATAGAGCCTTTAGGTTGTGCGTCTTTCACTTTGCAATCCACTTTAGATTCATCCATATTATTTCATGAATCAATAATGTTCATTTTATCATTGAACATTCTTCTAATATAATGATATACTACAGTTTGTTTAATCATTCACTCTTTGAAGTACATCTGATTGCTTTCAGCTTGTCAATTCTTAACTGCAATAAAACTTAAAATATTTGCATAAAGATTTATGGGAAAACATATGACTTCAGTTTACATTTAACATTTTGTTCCTTTTTTCTGCCTTTAAACTCATAATCATTGCAGCAAAATTTGTTGAAAATAATATATCTTCTCCATTGACTTTCCTTTGCATCTTTCACAAAAAAACAATTGATTTTATACCTGTGGGTCATTTCTGTATCATATAATCTGTTCCATTGATTAATGGGTCTATCTTTCCCCTAATGCTACACTGTCTTGTATACTATGTCATGAAGTCATGAAGTGAGGATAATTTTAGGCTCCTATTTCATCCTTCTTTTTCGTAATTATTTTGTCTGCTTACTAGTGTTGCAATTCCATAAAATTTAAAATCGCCATGTCAAGATTTACCCTAAAAAGCCTTATTTGGGTTTCAATTTTGATAAAGTATAATCTGCAAAGCAGTCAACTTTAAGTCTCCTAATTCATGAATATGTGTATCTTTATACCCATTTAAAAAACATTCATTCATCAGTATTCTATGTTTTTCAGAAATTTTAGAACCAATATCTTACATATATTCAAAGAGATAAATGAAATATTCGACAAAGTAATAAATATTCGACAGAGCAATGAAATCTCAAAAACAGAGACTATTTATAGAGACAGAAATTATAAAATGTACCAGATAGAAAATCTGGAGCAATAATCAAGAAGAGAAGAGGTAGACAATAGAAAATAATAGCTCAGATTCCCTGATTTTAAAATGTTAGTATATATTGTGCTTTTAAAATAATTTTTATATCTACTGTCACATGAGAGCAGGATAGAAACCTACGAAGTAGATGGTGAGGATTTTTCCTCTTGTGAATTAAGAAAATCAGGCAATGGGAAGTTCTCATTGTGGCTCAGTGGGTTAAGAAGCCAACTTTTTCTCTGTGAGGATGCAGGTTTGATCTGTGGCCTTGCTCAGGGGGTTAAGGATCGAGCATTGCTGCAAGCTGTGGCATAGGTCATAGATGTGACTCAGATCTGGTGTTGCTGGGGCTGTGGTGTAGGCCTGCAGCTGCAGCTCCAATTTGACACTTAGCCCTGGAACTTCCACATGCTTCAAGTGAGACTGTAAAAAGAAAAAGAAAAAGAAAATCAGGGAACTATATCTAGTCACTTATGATGGAGCACGATGGACGATAATGTGAGAAAAAGAATCTACATATATGTATGTGTGACTAGGTCATTTTTCTGTATAGTAGAAAATTGACAGAGCACTATAAACCAGGTATAATGGAAAAAATAAAAATCATCTAAAAAAAAAGAAAAAGGAGTTCTCATCATGATTCAGCGGTTAAAGAACCCGACTAGCATCCATGAGGACGGGGGTTCGATCCCTGGCCTCACTAAGTGGGTTAAGGATCCGGTGTTGCCACAAGCTCTGATGTAGGTTGGTGGCTACAGCTCTGATTGGACCTCTAGCCTGGGAACCTCCATATGCTGCAGGTGAGGCCCTAAAAAGACAAAAAGACCAAGAAAATAAAAAATTAAAAAAATTTTTTTAAATGAAAAAGAAAATTAGGCTACAGCAGGTATGTCACCATCATACA
Organism: Sus scrofa; assembly: GCF_054392235.1. Taxonomy (NCBI): domain Eukaryota; kingdom Metazoa; phylum Chordata; class Mammalia; order Artiodactyla; family Suidae; genus Sus; species Sus scrofa. Next base: position 12,862,970 of record NC_139384.1, read on the forward strand.
CAGCTGGTTATCAACAGAACTAGGATTGAAACTGGTCTTGTCTTTTGTAGTACAATGTTAACCATATCCCCATACCTCTGAATTTCTTCATCAAAAATACAGTTATGTCCCTTTATACTTAAAAGTACCCATAAGAGATTTTGTACAATGCATTAGCCCCTCTGTATCAGAGGAATATAGAAATCAACTATTTTCAAAAGTAAGTGTAATCAGATGCATGTTTAGTGTTTGGGCCCAATATGGTAACGCACAGAAGGAAGTAATTTCAAGGTTACCAGGGTTTCTGGTACATCCTGAAAATGTTCAAGGTGATTTTTATAATACTCATCAGTATTTGATTTTAGCATTTGTCACTCTTCAAATGCTGATTTGTAGTTCTTGCTGCCTCTACTCACATGGTAAGGAAAGACTCATGTTGTTTACTTTGTTATAATAGGAACAAATATATCATCTGGTACACAACTGGGATTCAATATGTGTTGTTCATGTGAGCAAATTAAAGTGATTCAGTCTATGCACTGAGAGTTAGAAGTAAACATGCACTACTTTTTATTGTGGACACCTACGGCTTTTTATTACAAAGTGGTCAATTATTCTAAAGTTTGGCATATGTGCAGAGACAGCTAGAGGAAAATGAGAATATGAGGGCAAATAATGCCTAAAATTGTTCTTACATCAGACTTTGTGTTAGAAGATTTCTAGGAGTTCCCATTGTAGCTCAGTGGGTTAAGAACCCGGCTAGCATCCATGAGGATGCAGGTTCAATCCCTGGCCTCACTCAGTGGGTTAGGAATCTGGTGTTGCCACAAGCTGGTAGCAGATGTGGCTCAGATCTGGCATTGCTGTGGCTGTGACATAGGCCAGCAGCTACAGCTCCAACTCAACCCCTAGCTCGGGAACTTTTATACTTCTATAAAAAGAAGAAGAAGAAGAAAAAAAAGGGGTTTCTATATATGTTTAAATTTAATCTTCATAGCTTTGTAAAATAAGTATCCTGACAATAATACAAACTGAGTTTTTTATTTTTTATTTTTATTTTTTGGTCTTTTGTCTTTTTAGGGCCACACCTGCAGCATATGGAGGTTCCCAGCCCAGGCTAGGGCTTGAATCGGAGCTACAGCTGCCAGCCACAGCCACAGCCACAGCCACAGCAATGCAGGATCCGAGCCACTTCTGTGACCTACACCACAGCTCAAGGCAATACTGGATCCTTAACCCACTGAGCAAGGCCAGGGATCAGACCCACAACCTCATGGTTCCCAGGCGGATTCATTTCTTTTTTTTTTTTTTTTTTTTTTGTCTTTTGTCTTTTTGTTGTTGTTGTTGTTGCTATTTCTTGGGCCGCTCCCGCGGCATATGGAGGTTCCCAGGCTAGGGGTTGAATCGGAGCTGTAGCCACCGGCCTACGCCAGAGCCACAGCAACGCGGGATCCGAGCCGCATCTGCAACCTACACCACAGCTCACGGCAACGCCGGACCGTTAACCCACTGAGCAAGGGCAGGGACCGAACCTGCAACCTCATGGTTCCTAGTCGGATTCGTTAACCACTGCACCACGACGGGAACTCCAGGATTCATTTCTGCTGCACCATGATGGGAACTCCCAAACCGGGTTTTTAACAAGACATGAAACTAGGTTTCAAGGAGTGGCAGTAATGACCTCAAGGTCATATTTATCCAAATTGCTAAACAATTACACTTATCAATACAATCCAGGAAAATTACTAGAGAAACAAGTCCATGCAATATTCTTGGGTAAATTTTCTCTGAGTATCTTCTTCAAAAAATTATGCTGCATTTAAAACCTGAACAATTTTTCTTCTAATTCTGCTAAGTTTCTATCCTCTCTTTCTGTGTCTCTTACTCTTCCTTTCATTCCCTCATTCAATTTTTGGTTTTTGATTGTGCCTTATATTTTTATTGTTAGTTTTACAAATTATATTACATTTTGCATTTATATCATTTAAGGTTACTTTATACTTCCACCAGTAAAATACCACTGTCTGCTATAATAGTGCCAGGAGTTATAATAGCCCTCAAATAGTAGTACTATAGTATAAATATTAATGAGTACTTATTGTAAAACTTACATTAAACTGACCAATCAGCATAACCTAATTTATTTCATCAACTGAATTTAAATGGGAAAAAATGTTATTATTCCAACTGTACTGATGAAAAAACTTACACACAGAACCATTGGTTAACTTGAACAGCAATTTTTTTTTTTCTTTTTAGGGCTGCACCTGCGGCATATGGAAGTTCCCTGGATAGGGGTAAATTTGGAGCTGCAGCTGCCGGCCTACACGACAGCCACAGCGATGTGGGATCCAAGCCGCATCTGCAAACTCTACCACAGCTTGTGGTGACAGCTTGTGGCAACACTGGATCCTTAACTCCCTGAGTGAGGACAGGTACTGAACCTGCATCCTCACGGGTACTAGTCTGGCTCATTACCACTGAGACACAATGGGAACCTCCTTGAACAGCATTTTTGAAAGGAACGTTAAGAGTATGTACTTTGATCATTCTCCATGGGTTCTAATATAATGTAAGAGCTGGAAATAAATGAAAGAAAAATAAGTGGTTTGGCAACATACAATATGAAAAGGAAACCAATAAAAATGATACAAAAGAACTTATTTATAAAACAGAAACAAACTCACAGATTTTTGAATCAAACTTTTGGTTACCAAAGGGGAAATTGTTGGGAGGGGGGAGAGGGATAAATTGGAAGGATGGGATTAACACATGTATTCTACTATATATACCATAAAAAACTAACATTGAGTACAGCACAGGAATGTCTACGCAATGTTCTGTGAAATCCTGAATAAGAAAAAAGAATGGATGTATGTATATGTACAGCGGATTCACTTTGCTGTATGCCAGAAACCAATACAACATTGAAAATCAACTATACTCCAATAAAATTAAAGTAATCTTGGAAATAAAGCATATACTAATAAAATATGTGGGTATTAAAGAACAGAATATTTTTCAACTTACTGTTGTGACTCAGCAGTAATGAACCCAACTAGTATCCATGAGGGTGCAGGTTCATTCCCTGGCCTTGCCCACTGGATTAAGGATCTGGCATTGCTGTGAGCTATGATGTAGGTTGCAGATGTGGCTCAGATCCCACATGGCTGTAACTGTGGCATATGCTGGCAGCTGTAGTGCTGATTAGACCCCTAGCCAGGGAACTTCCATATGCAGCAGGTGTGGCCCTAAAAAGCCAAAAAACAAACAAACAAACAAACAAACAAAACAAACAAAAAAACCCTTAAAAATGAATCAAAGAAAAATCAAGATAAATCTTAAACTATTGAGCTAAATGAAAGTGAACACACAACTTATTAAAATTTGTGTGTGATTCAGAGAAAACAGGGTTTTAGAAGGAAATTTATAGCACTGAATGTATACACTGAGAAAGAAAGACCTAAAATGCATAATATAAATTTCCATCCTAGGAAATGAGGCAAAGAAGAACAAATTAAATCCAAATTAAGTGGAAAAAAAATTAATAGGAACTAGTGTAGAGATCAATGAAATTGAAAATAAGAAACCAACTGATAGAGCAAATCAATGAAACTAAAAGCTGGCTCTTGGGAAAGACTGATATAACCTCTAACCAGGCTAACTAATTTTAAAAAAGACACAAATTATTAATACTGAAATGAAAAAAGAGATATCACGTCTGATTATATGGACATAAAGGAATACTAGAAACAGCTCTGTGTCCACAGATTTGACAACCTAGATTAAATCGACCAATTCCCTGAATGTCACAGTTTACCAAAATCACGCAGGAAGAAATAAACAATCTATTGTAATTAGTAGCCCTATATCTATTAAAGAAATTGAAGTAGCATTTAATAACCTTTTAAAACTGAAAGCATCAGCCCCAGATGTGTTTATCGGTGATTTCTAACAAACATTTAAAGAAGAAATTATATCATTTCTCTGCAATCACTTTCAAAGGTTAGAATCAGAGGTAATACTTCCTAACTCCTTCTATGAGGCCAGCATTACCTAGTACTAAATGAGGTCCTGCTGTACAACACAGGGAACTGTGTGTGATTGGGTTACTTTGCTGTACAACAGAAATTGAAGAAACAGTGTAAATCAACTACACTTTAATAAAAAAAACAAGGACATTGCAGCAAAAGACGACTACAGACCAATATCTCTCATGAACATAGACACAAAAATCCTCAAAAATATTAACAAACTCAATGTATAAAAAGGACTCTGGGAGTTCCTGTTGTGGCACAGTGGTTAATGAACCCGACTAGGAACCATGAGGTTATGGGTTCAATCCCTGGCCTTGCTCAGTGGGTTAAGGACCCGGCATTGCCATGAGCTGTGGTGTAGGTTGCAGATGCGGTTCGGATCCCGCGTTGCTGTGGCTCTGGCGTAGGCTGGTTGCTACAGCTCGGATTTGACCCCTAGCCTGGGAACATCCATGTGCTACGGGAGCAGCTCAAGAAAAGGCAAAAAGACAAAAAAAAAAAAAAAAAAGAAGAAGAAGAATTAACAGCAGAAAGTACAGATAGGGTAGTGAGAAAGGGAGACAAGGAAAAGACAATACATGGTTTTATTAGCAAATAGCTTATGTCTGTAAGCAACTGAAACTCAATTGTATTGCAAATAATGTATAAAACATGACTCAAAGAGTACTTTTTCTGACATTTTATGATGGCTGCCACCAGATAAATTAAGTGGTCCACACAAAGGCTAAGCTAATTCTTGAAATAAGCTCTCAGTCTAAAAGTTGCAGACTCCTTTTCTTTTTTTAAGTAATAAGCACTGATCTATACAGGGATAATGCAGGCCAACAGGATGTTGGGTAGAACACCATCAGCATTGGCTGCAGGAGGCTCATCTGGAGGAGGAAAGAAGCCCATCCGTGTGCAGATCTGAACGAAACTTTCAAATTGGCTTATCAGAATTAAGGCAGAATCGAATCTCCATCTCTCTGACATGTTTCACTTTTGCCTATTCTTTGTAAACTCAAGAAAAGATGGATATTATTTATCGATTTCTTAAAATTTCTAGTAGCCTAATATTTAATTATAACACTTAAAAGAATGGAAAAGAGGAAAACATAATAAAATGTGGCAGATAGAAAACGAACTTAATTTTTAGATTTATATTTCAAATATCAAAGATCACAATAAATGTAAATTAATTAAACAAAACCACTCGATGTTTTTAAAACAAGGGAAGAAAAGACGGCAAGACTGCAACTCTATGTTATGTGGTACTCAACGTATTGAATTATTTCCCTGCGTGCAGTTTAATTGTTTATTCCATATCAAGGGGAATGAGGAGAAGTGATTGCCTTCACAGTGGCCCTGTTCCCCTGAGACTTCCATGCCTGTATAGTTTTCTCCTTGTTCATTAGTCTATGAAATCCCATCACAACTCCACTTGATATTATTTTAAGAGGACCAGACTATAAGCAGAGCTTATATGGTCATCATTTACTGAAACGAATGCTTATTCTTTAGTGTATACCAGCTTCTCCCCCAACTGAGGTTTTGCAGCAAGTCTAAAATCCCAGGCAGGAAACATATTCTAAGATAAAAATTAAATTGAAAAAGTCAAACCCTCCTAAGGTCTTTTATACGTTTACTTTCATCTGCTATTCACAGATAACGATTCTTTAAAGAGGGTGCAAGAGAAGTTTATTATCTCTATATTGCAAATAAGGAAACTAAGACCAACAGAAGGTAAATAATTTTTCTGAGTACACAGAAAAATCTATGGTAGATGCAGCACTTAAAACTCACGTGTCCTAACTCCGTGATAATGAGTTTTTCTCCATCTCTATGTGCTTCAGGGAACTTGAACATTTTAACCGTTATATGAGAGAGGATTTCTCCTATGTTATTTATACATTCTTCTAGGGCTGAATTTCTGATTTCAGACCCACTTTTTGGGATTGTCTTTCCCTTCTTTTCAGGATCAAGGTAAGCTTCTATATTCAATATACATTTCTAGTGAAAAATGCAATTGATGAAGAAACAGTGAAAAAGCTGCATCTTGGTCTTTGACTTCATATCTGGCTGTTTGAACACTTTCTGAAACATGTGCATAACAATAGGATTCAAATGCAAAAATATTTTAGTTAGCAGAGAATAGAGTAATATTTATTAAATTCAATGCTGCTTTCCTTAAGAGCATAGTAAAAGCCTGGTAGATGATAGTCTGAGTAGATTGTAAATTCTTCCTGTTATCCATGTGTTGACTTGCCATTGAAGAGATTAACTAACCAAATGGGGTGCAACAACCTTCTTTTGACTCTAGGAGGGTCATCGTGAAAGTACCAAAGTCTTTACTCCATTTTCCGTATTATTTCCCCACAATCTCACCCTTTCATTACTTGCTCCACTAGAAAATCTTACACTGCAATGGTGATTAAAGGCACAGATATCGGGATCAAGAGGACATGAGTTTGTAAGTTAAATATCCCATACTAAGTGTGGGATTTTAAGAAGGCACATAATCTCTTGAATCCTCCAATTTTTTTTTTTTTAATGTCTTTTTAGGGCTGCACCTGCAGCATATAGAAGTTCCCAGGCTGGGGTTGAATGGGACATAAAGGGGGAAGGAAAGAATCTGAGTGGACAGAATGTGGAAAAAGGCAAATCAAAGATTTTGGAGTTCCCGTTGTGGCAACCGACCAGGAACCATGAGGTTGTGGGTTTGATCCCTGGCCTCGCTCAGTGGTTTAAGGATCCGGCATTGCCGTGAGCTGTGGTGTAGTTCGCAGACGCGGCTCAGATCTGGTGTTGCTGTGGCTGTGGTGTAGGCCAGTGGCTACCCCTAGCGTGGGAACCTCTCCATATGCCACAGCTGTGGCCCTAAAAAGACAAAAGACAAAAAAAAGAAAAAGAAAAAAACCCAACCACATGCTTCTATCATCTGAACTTCCTAAATCAACATTGAGACCATTTATTTATGCTACTGATAATACTACAGTTACTACTCATTAGAATTCTGCTTAAGATCCACATGGTACTGTTTTCATGTATAATTTCTTTTAATTCTTATAATAATCCCTTAAGGTAGGTCTCAATACCACCTTCACTTTCTGGTAGATAAAATGAGAATCAGGGATAAGTTAGGACCAACGTCTCCCAGGTTGTAAATGGTAGGGATGGTATGTCTTACACATAAACACATCTTCTGAGAAAACTTTGTTTTTAATTTTGTCCTTTTAGGGCTTTTATGCACCAGTGGCACGTGGAAGTTCCCAGGATAGGGGTCGAATCAGAGCTGCAGCTGCTGGCCTAAACCACAGCCACAGAAATCCAGGAATTGAGCCACATCTGTGACCTACACTGAAGCTCATGGCAATGCCGGATCCTTAACCCACTGAGCGGTGCCAAGAATCGAACCCATATCCTCATGGATACTAGCTGGGTTCATTACCGCTGAGCCACAAGAGAAACTCCTCAGAGCCGAAGCTCTTATAAACAATGTTAAACCTTCTCTTCAGAATCAGCTCTGTTTTTGTACACACCTCCAACCCTGCACTTAGCCCACTGCATCTACTATGCATTTATTTGTGAATTACTCAACCATCTACTCCATGCACTGTTTACTATACTAGAGACTATGAAATGTAAACTGAACAACATTAAAATCAATTCAAATTTATTAACAGCATTTAAGTAGGTTGGGAACCACTCTGATTGGATCTAAACTTGGCTTTGTTCATTAATACTTGAATAAATTATTCAAATTTATTGAACTTGAATAAACTGAATAAATTATTCAAATGTGAATACATTATTCTACTTGAATAATTTATGTAAACTTGAATAAATTATTCAACCTCTTTATTGCTGAGCTACCAGATACAGAAATAAGAAAAATAGTCAATCTAATAGGATTGATAAGAAAATTAGAAGAATATATGTATATACACATACACACACACACACACACACACACACACACACACACACACACACACACACACATATATACATATAAAGTACCTGGCACATAAGCACTATAGAAAGGTAAACTGTTAAAAGTGCCCAGAGATCTGATTTAGGAAATGAATTCATTCCAGGCATGTGGATGTGGACAACTCATTAGCCTTTCCTGAAATTCAGTTTATACACATACAAAATCAAGATGTCGGGAAGGTGATCCATAAAGACCCTTCTTCAAAAGCCTAAGAATTCCCTGGTAACCTAGAAGTTAAAGGATCCTATGTTGTCACCACTTTGGCTTGGGTCACTGCTGTGGTGAAGGTTTTATCCCTGGTCTGGGAACTTCCGCATGCTGCAGGTGCAACCCTCCCACCCAAAAAGTCTGTTACTGTATAGATTAGTTATGTATAAATTGTGTTGGCATGCCCATGGAGAGTATTGATGAAAAAATCATTGCTCTGGAAAAATAATGCTTGTACTTCTGGGCAACTGTTTTTGTTCGTCGATGTGTTCCTTTTCTTCTCTTTGCTGCAGAGCATCTCATGATTCTCAAATTGCATTCATGGAGAATAATACAGAGGTGACAGCTTTCATCCTGCTTGGACTAACCAGTGCCCCAGAGCTGCAGATCCCGCTCTTTACAATGTTCATTCTCGTTTATGGCATCACTCTGATTGGGAACTTGGGATTAATCGTGTTGATCCTGCTGGACCCTCGTCTCCACATTCCTATGTACTTTTTCCTTAGTAACCTGTCTCTGGTGGATTTTTGTTACTCCTCAACCATCACTCCAAAGGTGATGGCTGGGCTCCTCATAGGAGACAGTGTCATCTCCTACAATGCCTGTGCTGCTCAGATGTTCTTTTTTGTAGCCTTTGCCACTGTGGAAAGTTACCTCTTGGCCTCCATGGCCTATGACCGATATGCAGCTGTGTGCAAACCCCTACATTACACCACTACCATGACAACAAGTGTATGTGCTCACATGGCCATAGGCTGCTATGTGTTTGGCATTCTGACTGCTGCTATTGATGTTGGAGACACATTCTGTCTCTCTTTCTGTAGGTCCAATGTGGTCCATCACTTTTTCTGTGATATTCCAGCAGTCATGACTCTAACTTGCTCGGATAAAGATGTGAATGAGCTGATTCTTCTTTTCATTTCAAGCTTTAATATATTTTTTGCCCTTCTTGTGATTTTGATTTCCTACTTGCTCATATTCGTCACTGTTTTGAAGATGCACTCAGGTGAGGGCTACCGGAAGGCTTTATTTACCTGTGCTTCTCACCTTGTTGCAGTTTCCATATTTTATGGGACTGTCATCATCATGTATTTACAGCCAAGCTCCAGCCATTCCATGGACAGAGACAAAATAGTATCTGTGTTCTACACTATGCTCATCCCCATGCTGAATCCTATGGTCTACAGCCTAAGGAACAAAGAGGTAAAGAATGCATTCAGGAAGGTTGTTGAGAAAGCAAAGGATTCTGTAGATTTAATCTTTTAATGGCGTAGAACCCAAGGAAGTTACTTCATCTGTCTTAGATGTACTCTATGCCATAACTCAATGTTCACAGTGATGTAAAGAGTAGAACAGAAAATTTTGTGAAATATTATTGTTTGCTTTAGTTTTGAAATAGGTCCAAGCATCCAAAATGCAGAAAAGTAGAATTCTTTTTCATAAAATTTGTTTAATGGCATATGTGTAGTTTTTGACACATTTCAACCAGATATAAGTAAATACATCATCTTAATAAATTAATGTTTGCATTGTTACCGAGGATTTTGGTAAGAGAAAGCATGTTCACGTGGCAATTTCCAAAAGATAAAAAGCCGGTTAGACTAAAGGTGGAGAGATACTTAAGACTTTTTTTTTTACCCTAACCTTCTGACTACCAACTCTTATCATTATGTTAAAAATAATGCGCTGATATTATTAGTGCTATTTTCTTTTCTAATTTTTTTTGGATAAATGCTTTGAAGTAGTTAGTTTCACTCTTAATATCATAGCTGAGCTATATCATGTTATTATTATTATTATTATTATTATTGTTATTATTATTATTGCTCTCACACCCATTTACCCCACTTTATTTACACTGATTTCTTGCTATTCCTGGACAATTCCATGCACGCCCCTGTCTCAGGAGCTTTGTACCTGATTCCTCTGTATGGAATACTCCCTAAATCATTTCAGATTGCTGGTTAAATGTTATCTGCTCAGGGAAGTCATACATCCCTTCTCCGAACCACTTTATGAAACAGTCACTCCACTTCCTTTGGGCCGTCTTTCCTCAGCCTGGTTCTTCTTCAGAGTTATCAACACTCTGCTCTTGTATGTATTTTTTCACCTGCACATTGATATACCACTCCCTGCTAACTATAGCTTAATCTGGTTATTTAATTGGAAATGAAACTTTGAATCTTGATTCAAAAATCATTGTGTTGAGCATTAAATGAATCAAGACATTCCAAATTTGTGTTGCTGGCAGTACATTGTAAAACCTCTATAGGAACGCCCATCATAGCTCAGCAGTTAAAATCCACGAGGACTCAGGTTCTACCCCTGGCCTTGCTCAGTGGGTTGAGGTTCCAGCGTTGCCGTGAACTGTGGTGTAGGTCACAGACACAGCTCAGATCCCACATTGCTGTGGCTCTGGTGTAGGGCTGTGGCTACAGCTCCGATTGGACCCCTAGCCTGAGAACCTCCATATGCTGCAGGTGTGGCCCTAAAAAGAAAAACAAACAAACAAACAAAAAAACCCCACAATAAAACCTCTATAAACTTCAAGGGGAGCATATGCCCTCACGATCACTTATTAGTGACCCCAACTTTGAAATAAATTGGCGTTGCCTGGCACAACAAATAATTGATGAGCGAAGCAAAAATATCTGGAAAAACAAAAAGCTATCTACAAATGCCACTACTGTTTTGATTCAAAGGGATTTTCCAAATCTCCTTATTTATGCTGTCATTGTTTCTCTTCTTACTGTTTCTGTGGGTTTTGAATGATAATAATATTGATCATGATGATAGATAGATGATAGCTAGCTAGCTAGATAGATGATAGCAAATTTATTAGGCAAATTATCATCTTCCTGGAATTGTGATGTTTGCTTCATGAATAATGTGAGTTAACTCTCACCACAACCCTATGAGGCGTGCTCTTATTATTCTTGCTTTATGGATAGATGAAGCATCTGACACTTACAGTTGAGTAATTGTTCCGTGGTCAGTAAGCAAGTGCTATAGTGGGGCTCCTGCCCTACCCACGGCCTGAGCTCTTCACTGCCATACATATAGTGTCTTGCTCTGATCACTTCCCACTCTGCTAATTAGTTAATATGGAATTTACTGTCACTGAATTTTTCTTTTTCCTTTTATCTGGTAAAGAAAAGATAAAAAGCCTACTTTTTGGAGGGAGTCAACAACATTTATTTTATAGCCTTAATTGCTAGTATTATGTAACATGTCAGTGTGTGTGTTTGTATGTGTGTAGTTGTGTTGAGAAAATGAAGTGGGCAGATTAAAGAGATAGAGGCTTTTGCTCTAAAAACTTCCAATGCTAATGACAAAAATTTTAGAGAAGAGTGGGGTGGACACGTTCCAGAAAAAACATTGAGAAAAAAATGTGCTGGTGGCCAAGAGATTTGGCCTTTACTTGTGTCTGTATAAGTCATTTCAAAACTGTATGATGGGCTGAAGCAACTCCAGAGTGTGTGTCTCAAAGGTCATTTTTTGAATGGTAACTGTTGTGCAATGTTCCCCTGACACATTGTTTCTGCAGTAGGTGATAAGAGGTATTTGTATTGGAGTTCCCGTCGTGGCGCAGTGGTTAACGAATCCGACTAGGAACCATGAGGTTGTGGGTTCGATCCCTGGCCTTGCTCAGTGGGTTAAGGATCGGCATTGCCGTGAGCTGTGGTGTAGGTTGCAGATGTGGCTCGGATCCCGTGTTGCTGTGGCTGTGGTGTAGGCCGGCGGCTACAGCTCCGATTAGACCCCTAGCCTGGGAACCTCCATATACTGCGGGAGTGGCCCTAGAAAAGGCAAAAAGACAAAAAAAAAAAAAAGGTATTTGTATTGTAGAAAGATCTCAGAATCTGGCATCAAAGTGTCCAGTTTGTCACTTCTTAAGTTATTATGATTTCAGATTAGTTAGGGCCCGCTTTATCAACTGTGAAATAATACTTACTGAGCATTTAGTCCGTGTCAGGTTTTATATGTATCTCATTTGTTCTCACAACAACTTGGTGCACATGGAGGATGGGAAGGTCCTGGGTGAAGCTCTTTAAGCATAAATTTTTTGTTTGTTTGTTTTTGTCTTTTTGCCTTTTCTAGGGCTGCTCCTGCGGCATATGGAGATTCCCAGGCTAGGGGTCTAATCAGAGCCATAGCCACCGGCCTACGCCAGCACCAAAGCCATGCCAGATCCGAGCCGCATCTGCAACCTACACCACAGCTCACGGCAACACCGGATCCTTAACCCACTGAGCGAGGCGAGGGATCGAACCCGCGACCTCATGGTTCCTAGTCGGATTCGTTAACCACTGTGCCATGACGGGAACTCCACTATAAGCATAAATATTAATTCATAAATAGTGTTATGATGGTGATTATCCCAGGCTCCACAGCCCAGTGAGCATCAATGGGTAGAGGGTCCCACAGCTGATCAGTGGGCATCTTCACTTCGCAACTGTCTGGACCAGTCTCTCCTGGGCCAAGATTAGCTGTGGACTCAGACATCTCCAGAAGTAAAGCATTCAGTAGTAATTGTTTAACATAACTCTCAAACTAGTGTACACTTAAACACACACTTAAACTAATACTAGGCCCTATGCTAAAAGCTTTACGTGAATCATTTATTTTAGTTCTCCTGATACTTTTTAGTGGAAAGTACTGATTTTTTTCTTTTTTTAAATGATTTTTATTTTTTTCCATTATAGCTTGTTTATAGTGTTCTGTCAATTTTCCACCGTACAGCAAAAGGAAGAAATAAGACCCAACATGATTATGTAACTTGCCCAAGCTCTGCAGCAAGAAAGTGGCAGATCAGGGAGGATCTGATCTCAGGTCACCAATGATTTACTGGCTTTATTTAAAAGAGCCAAAAACTAGAAGCAAGCAAAGAAATCTTTGCCTATCTCCATGATCACCAGTATTTTATCCTCAGTCTTTGAGAATTGTATAGTTTTAGGTTTTACATTTGTGTCTAAGATCTACTTTGAGTTGAGTTTTTTTATATGAAACAAGGTATGGGTCAAAGTAGATGCTTTTGCATATGGACATCCAGGAGTTTCAGCACCATTTGTTGAAAACACAGCCTTTTCTCCACTGAGTTGCCTCTGCACCTTTGTGGAGTCCTTAACCCACTGAGCAAGACCAGGGATCAAACCCACATCCTCACGGATACTAGTCAGGTTTCTTAACCCCTGAGCCATGATGGGAACTCCTGTCTTTGTTTATTGAGTCTTAAAAATCAATTAATTTTTTTCTTGGAAGTTTCTGTTTTTACTTTGTGAGTGTATTAAGGACATGGACTGTGAATTATTCATCCTTTTAGCCCAGGGCCAGACTCAGAGCCTGGTAAATAGAAGGTTCATAAGAGACATTTGTTGACGATGACATGGAAGAATGATTCAAAGAAATATAAATATTTAGATACAGTTTTACATTTTCCTTTTGCGAAAACTTAAAATAATAACAGTCATTTTATTGTTTCTGGTCACAGTTCTAGAAGTTGACTGGACTCAGGCGGTGTTCACTCAGGGATTTGCAGTCAGAGCTGGGGCTGGGATCGGCTGGATTTTCACTCAAACGTTGGGTGTCTGGTTGGGAGACCCGAGGACCTGTTGGCTGGAAGCCCTGGGGCTCCTTGGGCATCTCCCTCTAGTTTGATGTGGCCTCTGCAGCATGGCAGCTCAGAGCAGTGGGACTTACATGCTAACTCAGGGCCCCGGAGGTGCTTGTTCTGAGACAGAGTTAGGGGGGCGCTGTGTGGGCTTTCCTAAGAGCTTTGGGAATCCTGCGGCCGCACTCTGGGATCCTCTGCTAGTCAAAGCCATCCTCAAAATCTTCCAGGTTCAAGGGAGGGACCTAGACTCCATCTCTTGATGAGGAAATGGAAAAGTCCTTCAAGATCCCGTGAGATGGAAAATATTGCTGGGGCCATTTTTGGAAGATATAATCTGCCACGACCACTGTTAATATTTTGTGAACTCTCCTCCCAGGCATCTCTTTCTGCATATTCTGTTTTATATAAGTGAGCTGTACTGAAACCTTCTTTGTTCACATTAGGTCTCTTGTTATACTACAGAAAAAGAAACTGCAGTTCGTGACAGGGTTTGCCACACTGTGAGTTAGCTGCAGAGTTGAACCTGATCCCAAGTCTCTTGATCATAAATCTAGGACTCTCTACCACTCCAAGTGGAACAACAAAAGCAGAGGCCTGCGACGTTTCATGTTGGAGCTGGGAGTGGAATAGGGTAGACTTGGGGGTACTTGAGGAAGGCAGGACTTTTACGAGGATGGTTTGGTGACCCATATAAAAGCAGATAGATTTTACATTTATAATGAAAAAAAAAACAAGTAAAACATAAAAGTTTAAGAGATACTATAAAGAAAGAGCAGTTGCTGATTATCTATTTCCTCTTAAAAAGGTTGGATTTTGTAAATTTAGGAAAGATAGAGGTCAGCTTAGATTGGGGATAAATAAACCTGCTTGGTCAGGCAGGTAGATTCGTGTTGGAATCCAGGGAACAGTTAACGAAAAAGGTAAAGTTTTTGTTTGTTTGTTTGTTTGTACCTATGATACACTAGGCACTACAGTAGTTGTCTAATATACATGTTTATTTGAGCACAGCTTTGGTATGTTGGGATTATTCTGAGTTTATAAATGAAGATGAGTTTCACTGCTTAAATAATTTCACTTATATCACACAGTTGCATCAAAATTTGCTGAAAAGCCAGGATTTAAAACCGGATCTTTTCCCTATACTACAGTGCAATTGTTAGAGAGAAGTTAGATTCAATAACTAACACTAATTTGCTCCAGAGTTGGAAATATTTGAGAAGAAGATATGGACAAGAAAACCCACATTCTTCTGGGTAGCTACAGAGTATTTTTAAGATGGATGTTTGAAAGACATTTCCATCAACCAGTAGGCATCTACACTCACAGAATCCTAGAGCTAGAGTAGAACTCAGGGCCCATGTAGTTCAGTGATTGCTTAGCACATCAGGGTCAACTGAGGGGCATTTTCAGAATACAAGTGCCCAGTTCCTTCACTAGAGTGTGGGTTAGTCAAGAGTTAGGGATGAATCTGGAAGGAAAGCAGTCATAGCCTTCCTTCCAGTTCATAGCCTTTTTTTCAGCATTGGCAGTCTGAGGTTTGACACTCCATCAAATTCTAATTCAGAAATTGTATAGGAGCACATTGGATCAAAGACATGGCAGCCCTGCTGAAATGGCTTTGAAGTGACATGAGCACTTGCATCTGTTTGTTAAAATTGACAAGGGAGAAATCTGTAATTGATGAGTAACCTGTATTTGCTGAGATGCAGCTGCACCAGAAAATGGGTGCTAGTTGAATACCCCTGAGAGGTTATGCAATAAGTAAGGCAAATAGTTTCTCTGAAATTCTGCTCTCTCATGATGGCCCACATCCAGTGTTCACTCTCATGACCAGGCACATCTCAAGTGCAGAGTGACTTGGATATTTAAAAAGCATGCCTAGGAATCATGAAATCTCTACTGTGCTATCACTGTGTGTGTGTGTGTGTGTGTGTGTGTGTGTGTGCGCGCGCGCGCGCGCACACGCGCGTGTGTGTGCATGTGCGTGTGTGTTTCCACTGTATAGCATGAGGACCAAGTTACACATATATGTGTCTTTTCTTAAAGCTTTATTCCTGGTGTATCTTGTGAGTTTAATTGCTAATCTAAATCCAAGACCACTGCAGCTGGTTGAGCAGCAATGGTACTGCTGGGTCTGAGTATGTGAATTTTGAAAAAAATTGCTCCAAGCTATTCTGATGTGTACCATCACTTGGAAACAACTGAGACCAATCATTTTATAGATGAGAAACTGGGTTCGAGAAGGTGAGCTGGCACACCTACATTCTCATAGCTACTCAGACAGGGTCAAGACTATAATTAATGTTTTCTATATATATGCTCTATGGTTTTCCATGGAAATGAACTTCCCCAAATGTATTTTGGACAACACTAACCCTGTGTACCACTCTGTGATGAGCCTAGTTCTGTATGACTGAACAAATTTAGTTTTGAGAATAATGCATGCATGCATATTACCCTTCTGGAGACTTATATTATTGCTAAAGGCTCTGAGTTGTCTATTTAAGACTTTTTACCTCGTTTAGCTCAGTGTTGCCCCAAATTATCTGAACATGGGACTCATTTTTACAACGATTAAGTACCTCTCTGAATAGCTATTTGGACAAGACATCCTTTGAGAAAAGTAAACCTAGAGAAATTGAGATTGAATCATGGAATTAGTGATAATTGTCCTCAAAGCAAACGCTAGACTGTAGGTAGTACATGTACTTGTTATCTTTTAAGGTATAAACAATTTGCACCAAAGTTATTAGTAACATAAATTATAATCTAGATGTGTATTACTGTTGTGAGTTATGACAGGGGTTAACAGTCTTCTTTGAAGACCAGAGGTATGTGGAAAAGCCCCAGGCTTCAGAGGTTGGAATAGGAGGCAGATATCTGAAATTTCATAAAAAGCTGAAACATCACATCTATCCACAAACTCTGTCTGGGCAGAATCATCCACTCTGTTTGGAGATAAAAAGTTAGATGCTCTGGGTGTTGAAAGGAGAACGTTTTTTCCTATAGATGAGTTTTCTCAGGGCACCTTTCATGTCCTTGTTCCTCAGGCTGTAGATGAAGGGGTTCGCCATGGGCGTCACCACAGTGAAGAGTACTGCACCAATCTTATCTCTGTTGTCAGGGTCAGTGGATGAGGGGAAGAAGTAAACCCCTACAATCGTCCCATAGAAGAGCAATACAACTGTCAGGTGAGAGCCACAGGTGGAGAAGGCTTTCCACTTTCCCTCTGTGGATGAGATTCTCAGGACATCCCTGACGATGCAGACATAGGAGAAGAGGATGAGGGCAAAGGGGAAGGTGATGACTGATAAGCCCACGATAAACAACACAAGCTCGTTGATCATTGTGTCTGAGCAGGACAGTTTGAGCAGGGGGGCTAAGTCACAGAAGAAGTGTGGGAGAGTGTTGCTGTCACAGAAGACCAGTCGAAGGAGCAGGAGGGTGTGTGTCAGAGCAATAATATGGCTGAAGACCCACGGGATGACTGTGAGCAGCAAGCAGAGCCTGGGTTCCATAATGGTTGTATAATTCAGAGGGTGGCAGATGGCCACAAAACGGTCATAGGCCATGACCCCCAAGAGGAAATTATCAATGACAACAAAAACAATAGAAAAATACATCTGAGTGATGCAGCTCTCATAGGAGATGGATTGACTCTTGGTCTGAATATTCACCAGCATTTTGGGGACTGAGGTGGAAATGGAGGAAATATCAGCAAAGGACAGGTTGGCAAGGAAGAGGTACATGGGGGTGTGAAGGTAAGAGTCCAAGCCAATGGCCAGAATGATGAGTCCATTCCCAGCCACAGTGACCAGGTACATACCCAGGAAAAGCACAAAGAGGGGCTTCTGATGCTCAGCCTGGTTGGAGAGTCCCAGGAGGAGGAATTCCGAGATGGTGGTTTGGTTTCCTTGATGCATATTTCTGCTGATCTGGAGAAATGAATACCAGGTCTTAACACTACCACTAGAAAACCTAATATGGTACTACTCAACTCTGGCCATTATAGGAGGTGAGCACTCCTTCTAGGCTGAAGAGGAATGAAGGGTGGAAAAGGATTACTTAATAAGGAATTATGTCAGACATGCAGAGACTCAGGAAATGCCTTAGAAGAAAAGACAGAGGCATGATAGATGCTTCTCAATGAACATGTTTTAAACTCTAACATGATTCTTAATGTGATTTTTACAGTTGGTTCCAACTGCAAAAGAAATACCAAAATTGAGGACAATAAATGAGGTATAATCCATTTTCTAAAAATGCCGGGTAGCCATGAAGGAATTATTTAAAAATGAATTAACTTTTTGGCAAAGGATGAAGTCAGAACATTCTCTAACACCATATACAAAAATAAACTAAAAATGGATTAAAGACATAAATGTAAGGCCAGATACTATAAAACTCTTAGAGGAAAACATAGGTACAATGCTCTTGGACATAAATCACAGCAATATCTTTTTTTATCTACCTCCTATAATAAACAAATAAAACAATGGGACCTAATTGAACTCAAAAGCCTCTGCACAGAAAAGGAAACCATTAAAAAAATGAAAATACAACCCACGGAATGGAAGAAAGTCTTTGCAAATGATTCAACATACAAAGGTTTAATCTCCAAAATATACAAATGACTCATACAACTCAACAACAAAAAAATAACCCAATTAAAAAATGGGCTGAAGACCCAAAGAGATATCTTTCCAAAGAAGACATACAGATGGCCAGCAGACACATGAAAAAATACTCAACATCAGTAATTATTAGAGAAATGCAAATCAAAACTACAATAAGGTACCACCTCACACCAGTTAGAGTGGCCATGATTAGCAAATCCACAAAAAACAAATGCTGGTGAGGGTGTAGAGGAAAGGGAACCCTCCTTCACGGTTGATGGGAATGTAATTTGGTAAAACCACTATCAAAAACAGTATGGAGGTACCTCAGAAAACTAAATATAGAACTACCATCTGACCCAGCAATCCCACTTCTGGCAGATATCCAGATAAAATTTTCATTGAAAAAGATACATGCACCCCTATGTTCATTGCAGCACTATTCACAATAGCCAAGACATGGAAACAACCTAAGTGTCTGTCAACAAATGAATGGATTAAGATGTGATATATATATTATTTATACATGTATATTCCATTATATACATATTAGCTATATATACTTATACTCATATATATATACACACACTATACTGATAAAAAAAATTAAAAATGAACTAACTGGTCCCAAGACCTTTCCAACCATTCACCTCCATCCTAAAAGAACAGAAATTTGAAGAGTGATTAAAGTGAAGAGATCGGGAAAGGAATGCTTATTTAAGTGCTCCTTTCCACCCAAGTTAGGGGAGGACTCCAAAAGGACTGTTCTTGGAGAACATATACAGGAAGTGGAGGCCAGAATTTTACTTCATTCATAGCTAAATGTTAGGTGATTGCAGAAAATTCAGGGGACACATAAGACTCTAAAGACCTAAAGACACATAAAACGTAAAGTTTACATCCCACCTCTAAAGGTGGGAGACCCACTAATTCAGCCCATTATGCAGGTAGGGCAATCCTGCATTCTCACACATGACACAGAGTTACCCGCAAGCCTAGTGGATGCTGCAGGAAATCACTGAGCTCAAGCCACCTTGTTGGGACTCCAACCAAGAAGGGACCTGCTGGGGTGGTGGAGGAGGCTTTAGCACTAAGAGGTCAAGGATGGCTCTGTTATGACAGAGATCATAGAGAGATCAGGGAGAAAACTCATTGTCCTTGTTGGGAAACTACTTCATGAAGCTGCCCCTGAAAAGAACATTGAAAAGTCCCAAATGTTCTTGGGACAGAGCATGCCAGCTACACACTACTCACCAACCGCTAGTCTTCCAAGGCAACAGGCTTGAAGACTTTGCCCTTTTTCTCAGTCCCATTCTTCCTTCTTACTTTTTACTGCTACACACTCCCAAGCTACACAGCAGGTTGAGCTCAGGAGGGAGGGCATGTGCTTTGAAGAATGCAAAGTTGATGTTTTTAATTGTTCTGGGCTTTTGAAAAAGTGGGTCTTTAGTGCCAAAGTAAAATTTATTTTTAAAAGTAAAAGCACACAGAAAGCTATGGGGGCCTCCCAAGGTGCCACGCAGAGACAGAGAAGTAAGATAAGTTTGAATATGGTTTTCCTTGTGGCTTCTTGGATAGAATACTGGCTTGAGAGCCAAGAGTGTTGGTTTTGTCTTTCTGCTCTCCTACTGCTGTCTCCCTCTCATTTTTCTCTCTCATCTCCAAAATCCCTATCCCTCAAAGATTAGAGATAACCAAGTCCCCAAATAGCTTTTCTTTCTGTGAAGAGGCCAGAAAATAAAATACCCACCCCCTAGGTTCTGCAAAAGTGAAGGGCAGTGGTGACTGGAGCAGTAGCTCTGGGGTTTCTTTTCTCCAGGAAAGCTTGACTTACAAATCAGAGAGAGAACATTGGGATAGAGAGAAAAAGTAATATGTAAAAGGAAGATGCCAAGCATAACTAAAGTGAGATAAAAGGCATTTATATATGTAACTTCAGGGCAAGATCTGTACTGACCTTAGAGGGTCCTGTGATCTTTAAGCCCTGCACTAGTTTGGGCTTGACTAGCATGAGGAAGTGTGTATTTTTGAGTGGAAATCTCCAATCTCACCTTCCTGTCCTACCTTTCCCATCCACCAGCAGTCTTGCATAAATTGTCTGAGTCCCTGAAACACTTGCCTGGCTAGTTAAGAGCAGCACTATCGTCTGAAAGGGCTCACCTCTGAAAGGTGGTAAGATCTCAGGAACTTCCTGGAGTCTAGACTCAGTAGCTTAACTTGTTGTTGACAGTGTTGCAGGGCAGAGAATGAGAACAGGTCTTATATAATTTTCAGAACCAGACTCTTCCCAACCACAGAGTTAACAGATCCACAGTGCTGGGTCATATGGGGTAGTTAATGCCTTCTGATTCCTTGGGGACAGTGTCCCTGAAGTGTTTTCCTCAAGACAGATGGTTGTTTTCACACCCCAGGCTCCAAAGAGGAAAATGAGGACTAGAAGAGCAACTTCACTTTTTTGTTTGTAAGTTAGGCTGATAAACTAACAAACCAAGTAACCTGTTGATTATTGTTCTTTGTAGTCAGTGAATTGTTGGCTATATCTTATGTTTCCAGTGAAATGGTGAGATTCTGAGAGTTCTTTTTCTGTTTCTTCTCTAATGCCTCATAGAGGGGGGAAATTTAGTAAATACCTTAATAATTGAGTGTAATTCCTGAACTAGGGGTTATGACTCCGAAGCAAGGCTCTCTCTAGTGGAAAGGAACAGGCTTTGGCTTCAGTCCTGTTTGAATGCATGTCAGTGTCAGAAGGGAATCTGGGGACCCAAGAACTCAGCACTCAGGGGCCTTAGTTGTAAACTAAAGAAATAAATTACAGATTTTTAATATTGAAAGAACCATATTAGAATGAAATTCCTTTGTTCACAGATACACTTGGAAGGCCATTAAAACAGATTCTGAAATGGACAAGACAAAGGGAGACTATGTAGCCAGAAGCACAACCACAGTTAATACATGCCCTTTTCTGATGATTACATATGCCTCATAATATTATGAAGTTATTTCTCCCCTAAACTGAGAACAATTAAAAAAGTTTCCCCTGAAGGGTATGAATTCTTATTTTCTCTTAGTTTTTGGTTGTGGTTTTTGCACTGCCCATTACAGTCAGCCTCTAAAGTTTGGAATTACTGTGCAGGATTCAAGGATGGAAGCCCATTTTCCTTACTGTGCTGTGAACTTATGGAGGCTAGAACCTGAGTATTAGCCCTTTCTAGAGAGAAGGACTTGGAAAATTTTTCTGAGCATATAAATGCATTTTATCTGCTTAAAGTTTATCGATGAAACATTACTTATGCTTTGTTTTATACACTGCATTGGCCTAAGTATTGTGGGGAAATCAAGAGTAATAACACTTGGGTTTTATCTTCTAAACATTTACAACTGATTTGCAGATGTAAGATGTGAATGAGAAGCAAGAGCTTGTAATTGCCAATGGCAGGTGGAGACAAATAAAATGGTTGCCATGAGACATCAAGCAAGGGAGGGAAAATACTGCAGGAATTCAGGGGATAGAGATTTTTCTGTGGAATGAAGGGATTGGATAAGTATTATTTCATAGAGTAAGTGAACTAGAGCTATACTTTTTAAATGGTTGGGGTTTATACAGGTGGGGAGACACAGAGAAGGATTTTGAACCAAATGGATGGTATGAACAAAGGCCAGGGGGTAGGACCGTGAATGGTATATCCTGGGCTCAGTAAAGAGATAAGAATTGCTAAACTCCAGGTTCATATAAAGAAGTTAAAAACAAAGTTGCAAAGTAAGCAGGTCAAGCCAGAGACTGGACATCCCAAGCATGGGATCCTACAGGAAAAATACAAGCCCCTTTGGCTGCTTGAAGAACTGTTGCAACAAGAAGAAAGACCTGAGAAATCTAGACTCCACTTGTGAGAAATGTACAGGTGCTGACTTGCACAAGACAGGGTGGAGAGTGTGAAGTTCAAGCATGAGCCACCTTGCCATTCTCCCCAATCTGAGATGAGTGAACTCCCCTGTCCTACTCACTTCTCTCCATATCTTAGCCCCGGACCTAGGATAGCTAGAACCTGAAAGAAGGCTTGATCTTGGGAAAAGGATGTGATCTAAGGGGAAGGGAGAGGAGTGGTTCAGGTTGGGTGGTGCAGCTATTATTGGCGTTTATTCAAAAAGTGCTTCATTAGTAGCCCAGACTCCTGACAGGAGCACAGTGGCTTCAGTTCTCGTTACCACTACATCCTGATCCCAAGTCCCAACTCAATGTAAGCTTGAGTTTCACCCACTTGATTCCACAACTTGGCACTAGATCTGAAATGACCACCACAGGGGGAAAGATGCAAGCTTGGGCTGCATCTGAGCTGAACCAGACATACCTACATAAATAGCACATCAGACCTCTTTTAAGTCTCAATCACCACTTACTGCAACACTCCTGTCCTTTGGGGCAAAATCCCCAATGTGAGGAGAAGGAAAAACATGCACTTAAAGGGAAGAGGATCAGCTGGAGTCTGACCCTCAGTGTTTCTGCTCCAGCAACTTTGGAGTAGACCACATCCTTGAGAGGGTGTTGATGGTCGCTGAGCAAAGAGGAAGTGCCACAAGACACCCTGTACAGAATCTAGCACCTCCAACATGAGCCACACCCCTATCAAGGTGATAGTGGCCAGCACAACCTGAGGAAAGATGTGGCTGGCATCCACAGTGACTCTGGCCCTTAGGAGTTATTTTGTGGTGCAATGAGTTAAGGATCCAGCATTGTCACTGCAGAAGATCAGGTCACTGCTGTGGTGCAGTTTTGATCTCTGGCCTTGGAACTTATTCACATTGCAGGTGCAGCCAATTTTTTTTTAAATGAAGTTTCCTTGTAGTGCAGCAGGTTAAGGATCCAGCATTGTCACTGCAGTGGTTCAGGTTGCTGCTGTGGCATGGGTTTGATCTCTGGCCCAGAAAGCTTTACATGACATGGGTGTAGCCCAAAAAAAAAAAAAAAAAAAAATCCAGTGCTCATACCAAAGACATTGGGAATACATAATGTATACAGGGACACTCCTACATAAAAACATCCCTTCAAGACTACAATAAATAACTGTTTCACCTAAATAGAGACAGGGAAATTTAAATAAAATAAAAGGCAGAAAAACTACTCATAGTTGAAAGAACAAGAGAAAACCCCTGAAAAAATAATTAATAAAAGAGATAATCAGTCTACCAGATAATGATTTCAAGAAGTTGGTAATAAAAATGCTTGATAAATTAAGAAGGAAAATTGACCAAAGCACAGACCATTTATCAAGGAATTAGAAAATATAATTGACCATATAAAAAATAGGTAATTTAATGTCTGAGATTTAAAAAAAGTGGCCTAGGAAGCAATGAATAGTAGACTAAATACATAGAATAATGCATAAGTGATCTTGATGATAAAATAATAAATAATCCAATCAGAACAGCAGATAGAAAGACAAATGAAAAAATTGAAGGTAACACATGCAGTCTTTGGGGTAGTGTAAAACATGCCAACATTTGCATTATAGGTGTTCCACAAAGAGAAGAGAGATTCAAGGGCATCATAAATATATTTGAGTAAATTATGGCTGAAAACTTTCCAAATCTAAAGAAGGAAATAGATATCCAAATATAAGGGGCACAGAGAGTCCAAAACTGACCTCACACCAAAACATTGCATAATTAAAATGGCAAAATTTAAAGAGAATTCCAAAGGCAGCAGAATAAAAGTAGAGTCATATACAAAGGAACCCCCATAAGGCTATCAGCTGATTTCTCCACAGAAACTTTGCAGTCCAGAAGGGAGTGGCATAATATATTCAAAGTTCTGAAAGGGAAAAACCTCCAACCTAGGATACTTTACCCAGAAAGATTCTCATTTAGAATAGAAGGAAAGATTTTTTTTAATTTTATAAATTACTTAGACAAGCAAAAACTGAAAGAATTTAGCAATACTAAACTTATCCTAAAAGAAATGTTGAAAGTTCTTCCTTAATGGAAAAGAAGTAAGAATCATAGGAAAGGGAGAATTCTAACAGGAAATGCAAATACATAAGGATTTGAAGATCACTTAAATAAGCCAGTACTTAAAAAACAAAGAAATAAACTGTAAAAACAATGATACTTTAATAAACAGTAAAGGAATAAGCATGAAGATGTAAAATATGGCATCAAAAACACAAAATGTGTGGGAGGTGAGCACAAAATGTAGATATTTTAGAATACATTACTGTTCCAGACACCTGAAACTAACACAATTTTGCAAATCAACTGTACTTCAATAAAACGTACTAACATATACAAAGGGAAAAAAATGACAGTAATACAATATTAGTTAGGGACTTAAACACCTCACTGACATCAATGAATAGATCATCCAGGTGGAAAATAAGTAAAGCAAAAGAGGTCTTAAATGACTTAATAGACCAGTTGGACCTAATAGATATCATAGAACATTATATTCCCCTCGAAATGAATACACATTCTTTTCAAGTGCACATAGAATGTTCTCCAGGATAGATCACACACCAGATCACAAAACAAACCTCAACAAATTGAAGAGGATAGTAATTATATTAAGCATTTTTTCATACAATGGTATGAAAATAGGAATCAACTATAGAAAGAAAAACAGGAAAAGAACAAACACATGGAGACTAAACAACATGATACTAAAAAAACCAATGGTTCAATAATGAAATCAAATAAGGCATTAGAAAATACCTTGAGAAAAGTGAAAATGAAAACACTGCTTTTCAAAATCTATGGAATGCAGAAAAATTTCTCACAGGAAAGTTTATGAAGAAATATGCCTTTTTCAAAAAAATAAGAAAAATCTCAAATAAACAACCTAAACTACCACCTAGCAGAATATAAAAATTAAGAACAAACAAAGCCCAAAGTCAGCACAAGGAAAGCAATAATGAAGATAAAGGAGAAAATAAAATAGAGATTAGAAGTTCCTGTCATGGTGCAGGAGGAAACAAATCTGACTAGGAACTGTAAGGTCGTGGGTTGGATCTCTGACCTCGCTCAGTGGGTTGCAGATCCAGTGTTGCTGTGAGCTGTGGTGTATGTCGCAGATGCAGCTTGGATCTGGCATTGCTGTGGCTGTGGCATAGGTTGGCGGCTACAGCTCTAATAAACCCCTAGCCTGGGAACCTCCATATGCTATGGGTGCAGCCCTAAAAAGATGAAAGACAAATAATAATAATGATAATAATAATAAAAGTAAAATAGAGATTAAAAACAATAGAAAAGACCAATAAAACCAACAGCTTCCTTTTGGAAAAGATAAATAAAATCTCCAAATCTCTGGCTGTGTTCACCAAGGAGAGAGAGGACCCAATTAAACAACTTAAAAATAAAAGAAAGAGGAGAAATAACTAATATCACAAAGATACAAAAAAATTATAAAATAAGACAATGAGCAGTTACATGCTAATAAATTGGACAATCTATAAGAAATAGATATATTTCTTGAAACATAGAGCCTGCCAAGACTGAGTCAAGAAACAATTTGAACAGATAGATCACTACAAGTGAAATAAAATCTATAAAACAAACAAAGAAACAAAAATTACTCAGACAAGCAAAAACTAAAAGCTTTAAAAATGTATTGTTAAATTTGGTTCACTAATATTTCTTGAAAATTTTTGCATCTATATTCTTCAGGGTTATTGTCCTGTAGTTTTCTTTTCTTGTAGTATCCTTATTTGGTTTTGGAATCAGCAAAATGCTGAACACATAAAATGAGTTTGGAATTGTTCTTCAGTTTTTGGAAGTTTGTAAAGGATTGGACTAATTCTTCTATAAATGGTTAGTAGAATTCAGTGGTGAAGCCCTCTGGTCTTTAATTTTTGTTTGTTGAGAAGCTTTTGATTACTGATTTCTTACTAGCAATTGCTCTGTTCAGATTTTCTATTTCTGCGTGATTCTGAAGGGGATGGAATAGGATAGCTACACAGGT
This sequence comes from Sus scrofa, assembly GCF_054392235.1. Lineage (NCBI taxonomy): Eukaryota > Metazoa > Chordata > Mammalia > Artiodactyla > Suidae > Sus > Sus scrofa. The sequence goes on from NC_139384.1 coordinate 12,889,344, forward strand.
AGTTGAAGAAGTCCCAATACACTGCCATAAGGTAGAAGAAAACCTAGGGAACTTTGGGAGATCACTGTAAGTTAATGATTGCTCAAGAGAACCATCAGAATGAGGCAGGCACAAGACGTGCCTCAGGTCATTCGGTGGGAAATATTTCAGGTTCAAACCAAAGGCAGGAGTTTAAGGACCACCCTTTTGTTGATTTGAATAAGCACCATGACAGTCCTGGTTTGACCTTATTGGGTCAAATACTCTCTTACTAGATACCAAGGATGAACTCAAGAAATAGGAAGAGACAGTCTTTTCTAACTCCCACTCCCCTTGGATTATAAAACTGTAGTCCACCTAATTCTTGCCTGCCGGCTTGTATCTCTCACAAGTGCCCTATCTTAATAAATCTATTTCTTGTCTATCACTTTGTCTCTCACTGAATTCCTACTATGCTGAGGCACAAAGAACCTGAGACTCATTAAGTCTAGATACAGGTGTGATTCTAATTTAAAGGCCATGGGTTCAAGGCCCAATCTGGGTTCTGGCTAGGTTTAAGTCATAAATGCTAAGTTTCAATTCAGTCTTTGTAGATTTTATGTTTCCAGGAATTTATCCATCTCTTCTAGGTGTCTATTTGGCTGGCATATAATTTTTCAGAGTAGTCTTTTATGACCCTTTGTATGTATGTGGCATCTGTCATAATGCCTCTTATTTCACTTTCTTTTTTTTTTTTTTTTTTTTTTTTGGTCTTTCTAGGGCTGCATCTGTGGCATATGGAGGTTCCCAGGCTAGGGCTGAATTGGAGCTGTAGCCATTGGCCTACACCACAGCCACAGCAATGCCAGATCCGGGCCATGTCTGCGACATACATTGCAACTCATAGCAACACCAGATCTTTAACCCACTGAGCAAGGCCAGGGACTGACCTACGTCCTCATGGATGCTAGTCAGATTTGTTTCTGCTGAGCCATGATGGGAACTCCCTCTTATTTCACTTCTAATTTTATTTATTTAATCCTCTCCATTTTTTTTTTTTGTGAATCTAACCAAATGTTTGCCGATTTTATTTACCTTCTAAAAAAAAAAATCCCTCTTAGCCTAATTAATCTTTTCTGTTTTTCGTTTTAGCATCTAGGGTTCCATCATAGATTTCACGTCACTTTTCTGTGAATAGAATTTATAGAAAGTGTCTCAGTCTCACCTAAATATTTTGTTCTCTTTTTTTCTCTTTGGCCCAAATGTGTGGGAGTCACTCAGATAGGTTCTGGATTTTCTTCAGAGGAAATTGCTCCAGGTATAGCTATAGATTTGGTGTGTCCATTGGAGGAGATGAGCTCAGAAACCTCTTATGTCACCATCTTGGTGACAGAACGCTTTCTTATCTTAATGTCTTCTCTTGTGAGTTGATACTTTTGTAGAGGTATGCCTTTACTTCTTCTTTTTTTTTTTTTTTTTTTTGTCTTTTTGCTATTTCTTTGGGCCGCTTCCGCGGCATATGAAGGTTCCCAAGCTAGGGGTCGAATCGGAGCTGTAGCCACCGGCCTACGCCAGAGCCACAGCAACGCGGGATCCGAGCCGCGTCTGCAACCTGCACCACAGCTCACGGCAACGCCGGATCGTTAACCCACTGAGCAAGGGCAGGGACCGAACCCACAACCTCATGGTTCCTAGTCAGATTCGTTAACCACTGCGCCACAACGGGAACTCCTGCCTTTACTTCTTTATCATCATCTTTTGTGAATCTACTACATGTTTTTCCTTTGTGGTTACCATGAGGCTTACATAAAGTATTTTAAAATAATATATTTTAAGCTAATAACAACTTGACTTTGATAGCAAAAAAACTATACGTTTACTTCTCCTCTTCCAACATTTTAGGTTATTTATGTTATGGTTTCCATGTTTTGGGTATCACGTATTCCATAAGAAATTATTGTAGTTATGGTTCTTTTATATGCATTTTTAAACTTTAAACTAGAGGGTACATACTACCATTACAACACCGGAGAATCTAAATTTGACTGTTTTCTATTAACAGTGAGTTTACACACATATTCACATGTTTTAAATATGATAATTAACATCTTTCACTTTCCGTTTGAAGAATGTTCTTTAGCATTTCTTGTAAGGCGGGTCTAGTGGAGGTGAAACTCCTTTAGCTTTTGTTTGTTCGGGGAAGTCTTTATCACTCCATTTCTGAAGGACATCTTTGCCAGGTATAGTATTCTGGTTGAGAGGCCTTTTTTCTTTCAATATTTGGAATTTATCTTCCCACTGTCTCCTGGACTGCAAAGTTTCTATTAAGAAATATACCTATGGTGTTATGGGGGAAAGGGGTGTATCTTTGTGTGTAATGTGTTGCTTTGTTTTTCTTATTGGGACTGTACCTGTAGCATATGGAAGTCCCCAGGGTAGGGGTCAAATTGGAGCTGCAGCTGCCAGCCTACACCACAGGCACAGCAGCGTGGAATCCAAGCCATGTCTGTGACCTATGCCACAGCTTGCAGCTATGCTGGATCCTTAACCCACTGCACTAGGCCAGGGATCTAACCCATATCCTCAACGATACTAGTTGGATTCTTAACCCACTGCACCAAAACGGGAAATCCATTTGTCTTTCTCTGCTTTAAAATTCCCTTTGTGGGAGTTCCCATCATGGCTCAGTGGTCAATGAACCTGAGTAGTATCCATGGGGATGTGTGTTTGATCCCTGGCCTTGCTTGGTGGTTTAAGGATCCTGCGTTGCCATGATCTGTAGCATACGTCGCAAACCTGGCTTGGATCCCACATTGCTGTGGCTGTGGTATAGGCTGGCTGCTACAGCTCTGGTTCAACCCCTTGTCTGGGAATCTCCATATGCTGCAGGTACAGCCCTAAAAAGACAAAAAGACAAAAAAATTTTAAATAAAATAAAATAAAATTCCCTTTGTGTTTGATATTCTCACTGTCTTGGAAAGCCCATTTCATAAATATATATATGTATATATATATGATATACTCATAGATATAGGATGTTTGTTTCATATACATGACACATATGAATGTATGATATATTCATTAAATATATAAGTAATATATATAATCTTGATAAATATGCCCTTTTATCAAGATGTAATATTCTTATTTGTTTAAGATATTTTCATTTACAGATTATTTTGCCTGATGTTGTTATAGCCAGCCCAGCTCTCTTTGTTTACTATTTACATGGAATAGCTTTTTCCATTCTTTCACTTTCACCTATTTGTGTCTTTGGATATAAGTAGGTTTCATGTAGACAGTATGTATTTGAATCATATTTTCTCATACATTCTGGTAATCATTACCTTTGATTGGAAAGTTTAACCTAATTACATTTACATAATTACTGATAAAAAAAGGCCTTATTCTATTTTGCTGTTTGTTTTTTATATGTCCATTTAAAATTTTTTTCTTCTATTTCTGCTTTGTGTGTGTGTATTTAATTAATTTTTAGTGTAGGCTTTGAATCCCTTCTCTTTTATATATTACTTGTCTTAATAATTATCCTGGGATTATAATTAACAACTAAATTTATAATAATTTAATTTGAATAATGTCAAATAGCATAGTAAATAGCATAGTAATTTAATAGCATATAGACTCTACTCCTACAAAGCTATATCTCTCCCACTGAATGTTGTTATTGTCATGGATCTTTATATATTTTTTTACCCATTAATATAGATTTATTTTTTAATCATTTATTTATATATATATTTTTTCTATTGTACAGCATGGTGACCCAGTTACACTTACATGTATTTATCATTTTATACATTTACCTTAAAATCATATAAGATAAATGGGAGTTACAAACCAAAAATGTAAAAATACCTGTTTTTATATTTACCCATGCAGCTACCTTCTTCTCTTTTCCTTATCTTTCCTATCCTTCTGGATATACCTATGATACATCTGAGTCTTTTTTTAGCCCTGTACAGATTTGTCTCTCATTTGTGCTACTATATGTTCATTATATAGGTGTAAAATGAACTCCCACTCTGTGGTCACTCAAAGACATAGGCTGAGGAAGGCTTCGCTATCTACAGCTACAGCTGCTAGAATATGAAGCCTCCTTAACCACTGTGACAAGAGAAATATAACTGGAGGGTAATATGTTGCTTCAGCCCATCCAGAATTGACCCATATCAATTCTTTCTACAGTTCGTTGTCTACAGCTAATACATGTCTCAGCCTACCTGTAATGGGCAGGTACACTGGGGGAAGCAGATGGAGTGTTTGAACATTACTGTTTTTGTGACCCATGCATATCAATGGAATGTGACTTTTAACCCTATAGAACACCTGATATGCCCTAGAAATTGTTTTCTGCTTTGTGTGCCTGTGATGTACTAAACATTCTTGGCAACCTTATGAGGATGGCATGATATTATTATCTCCGTCTTTACAGATGAGCAGCTGAAGTTTACAGAGGAGATTAAATTACTTGGCTGATTTGAGGCCAAACCACTTTGGTACACGTAAGAAACCCATAACTGCTATACATGCCTGCAACGAGAAAGGTGGGATGATTCTGCACAGGCATGTGGGCTCAAAGGATAGCACGTAGAAGAAAAAAATTGATCTAACTCCTTTGTTACAAAGTAACATTTACAGGCCATAATTGTGGTGGTAAGGCAAATTGAATAAAAATAAAGGATTTTAGAGACTTTTAAAAGGTCTTTGACCAAGAGCAGATATTAAAATAAAATAGAAATTATATTTTTAAAAATTTAAAGTACCAAGTACTGCAAAAATGTGAAGAAATTGGAATGTGTTTGCTGTTGGGAATGCCAAATGATAGAACCACTTCCATAAACAGTTTGGCCGTTTCTATTAAATTAAGTATATTTACCAAATGAGCAGGCAGTACAACACCTAAATATTTACCAACTTGAAATAAAAAACACATTCGCAAAAAAAATCAGTCAATGTTTAAGTCATCTTTATTTATAAGCACTGGAAACAACACAAAAAATCCTCAACTGAGGAAAGAAAAAAAAAATCACTGCATGCAGTTTATGTTTTAGCATCCTCTTATGCAATTAAAAATTATGCCATAGATAACAGATAACAATACAGATGGACCCCAGCTGAATTATGCTAAGGGAAAGAGGTCACAGTCAAAGACTGCACATTCTAGGACTCTAGATAAGGACATACTTGCAAAGGCAAAATAACATGGAAAAAGCAATTTAGTGGTTATGTGAGAGTGAGTTGACTACTAAGAATCTCAGGGAAATTTATTGTGGGTGATTGTGTCAGTGATCACCTGACTACACATTTGATCAAATTCTTAGAACCACTTGTAAGGGTGCATATTACTGTTTGTAACTTATAGATAATTAGAAATGAGAATAATACAAAATCACAATACAAAAGCACATGCACACCCTCAAAATATACAAATTGGTCCCCACAGGCAGTTAATGACTTCTTCCTAGAAAAGTGGTAAGAGCAGCTGTGGATGTTCTCATAGGAGATCCCCCGAGAGCTCCATGTCTCTATAATTCATTCCAGGACCCATGCATTAGCCTCTGAAGTCCAATATCACTCTAAGAGACATCATTTTAGAGGGGTCAGACTTTGGTCCTAGCTGCCTTGACCATCATGTCTTCAGTTGAATGTTAATAGTTATCAGTACAGACAGGCCTTCTCCCAGATTTTAGGATTTCCTATGATCTGGCGGCCATGGCCAAGGGAACACGCCAAGGTAAAAATAATATTGAGTAATTATATTAAATTTCATTTCTATTTTTATAAATTTAATTATATCACATGATAACATCTCTCCATCACCAAGTTATTTTATACACATTTCTTTGCTATTTACTAACACAATTCTGTGGATTATTTGGGGGTAGTAAATTTGCTGTTTATTTTACAAATAAGGAGGAGGTTAATGACTCCTCCAAGGACACGGAAGGAATGTATCACAAATTCAGAACTTGAACCCATATTCATGTTTTCTCTATAATTCCCTGCCTTAGAAAACTTGGGATCTTTGAACACTGCTTGAGAGAACTTCTCCAACAGTGTTTATACATTATCCTATGGGTGAATTTTTTATTTCAAAGAACTATTCAGGATTGACTGTTGCTTGTTTTCAAGCAAAAGATAAGTTTCTATACCTAATATGTGCTTTCAGTGAAAACTGTTAATTCATGCAAAGGCAATGGGGCAGCTATACCTATTATGATTTGGTGGGCACAGAAATATATGTTTTGAACATTTTTATTAAACACTGAGGAGCTTTTAAAAAATCTGAGAGTAAATATCAAAATTTCCATCAGTAGGAAGTCAGATGATACCTACGAAACATTATCATATGTTCCTCTAAAAAAGACTGGTTAAAAAAAAGTTGTATAGGTAATGCTCTGATTAGGTGATAATTTCATCTTGTTCACTACACATTAGCCTCTTATTAGAGGTGAAGAAAAAAATGAGAGTTACGTGATAGTTCTTTAGGAAGTTCCCACTGGTGCAGTGGGTTAAGGATCCAGTGTTCCTGAATCTGTGGTGTAGGTCACAGCTGTAGTTTGAATTTGCTCCCTGGCCTGGGAACATCCATATCCATTAGGTGTGGGAAAAAAAAAATCCATCTTTAAACCACAAAGGACCAAAGTAGTAAAATTCAAATTTATTTTAATATTTTGCCAGAATTTCATACTCAATTATTTCTAGCATATCTACACATGTTAATAGTGATCTGGCTAAAAACACAGGGTTTTGGTTAGGTTGAAAATGGGTTTATATCTTGAATCTTTTTCCTATCAGCTGTGTAATTGCAGAACATTATGTAACTTTATGTTCTCTATTCTCTTTTAGTAAAATAAGAATAAGAACTCTACCTACCTTGAACACACACACACACACACACACACACACACACATTTTAAATACAAAATTCTTATTACTGGCTGTAGAACATGATATACATTACATTAATATGATTATGTATGTTAAGATTGGCAAATATAAAGACTTCATGGGCTAGACTTGCAAAGCGAAGTTGTCAAAGGTTTAGGAGGAAAGCAATAGGGAGTAGTAGTTAGCATCATTGGATGGCTGTCCTTCTGAAGGATGCAGATTCAAATAAAAGGAATTAAGATACTGTTCCTATGTAAGAACAGATTCATATAAAATATTTAAAAATGTGAAGTTAGCCACAAAAACAGATCTGCAGGCTAAAGGTGAGCCACGAACCATGAACTTTCACCCTTCGTCTCTGATTCAAATATGGTGTTACTGTAATGAAATTAAGAATAAGTTTTAAAAAAGGAGACTTTTAAAACATAAGTTAAAATATGTATTTTAAGGATTGTTTTTCTCCAAAAAGGACTACATGAAAAGATTAAAACAGTCAATTACATCAGTGAAGCAAGGACAGAGTGAAACTTATTGGAGGATACAGAAAAAAATCTCAGTGGCCTTATGACATGAGAAAAGGCCATTGAAGAGGAGGCTACAGGACTTCACAACTCACACCTGAAATCATACGTGTTGCTACCCAGCATTTCCAAATCAATGTAGACCATCATTCCACCCTAATGATGCTATAGCTGACACTAATCAGGCCATGTTACACATCTAAAAATTTACATATTGTTTTTAATACATTATCTAATTTAATTCTTACAATAACCTCTAGAGTTAGAGCTCATTACTATTTTTACTTTGTAGATGGAAAACATTAGGTTCCAGGGAATCAGGTTAGGATTAATGATTCCTGGGTGGTAGATGGTAGGGTTGGTATGTACTTTATTCCAGAGTCCAGGTTATATACATGCTATGGTGCCTCCTCTTCAGAATTGCCTCTGCTGGTTGTACAGCCCTAACAGATCCAGTTTTCCCATCACATATACTATGCATGTAAGTCTCAGTTACTTCACTGTGAAACTCTAAAACTGAGTTTGGACCAATGGAAACAATGAGCAATTTTAAATTAATTAAATTAAATTTGATTAAAATTCAATTAAGACCATTTTACAGAGAAACCACTCAATTTGGATCAAAAATTTGACTTGCCATGAATATTTGTACCTCATAATTTAAATGAAAGAAGCAACTAACCAACCTCATAGCATTGTCGAGAAAAATTGATGACATACACGCAAAGTGTTTAGAACTGTCCTGGCAGTTGAGTAATACAGTATGTTACATATTGGATATGTATGGATAACAAAAATATGTATGGATAACAAATTAAAACTCTGAAAGGATAACAAAGTATACTTTCACTAGGATAGACAAAAACTGAACTAGCAAAGACATAGTATCCTAGACATGTTGTATTGGACAAGTCATTAAATTTTCCAAATCTGTTTGAAAATATGTAAAATTTAAAAACTAGGGAGATGGTGTCTATTTTATTTTAGGAAAATTCCAATTCAATGATTTTCAACTCTATAGATTATTAATATAATAATTTCATAGTTAACTATGAAAATGCTTTATGGAGAATCTTGAAATATATATTATTGCTGTAATGAAATAGTGCCCACAATGTATAAAAAATTCAATTTCACTGCAATCTTTACTCCACTTTAACATTCTTGTCCATAATTTCACTTTGCTACAGGCTATCTCATTATTCCCAAATAACATCAATGGATAACAGGACAGACGTGACCCACTTCATCCTTCTAGGACTAACCGACATCCCTGAGCTTCAGGTCCCCTTCTTTATAATGTTCACTCTCATTTACCTCGTCAATACGGTTGGAAACTTGGGGATAATCCTGTTGATTCTCATGGACTCTCATCTCCACACCCCCATGTATTTTTTCCTTAGTAACCTGTCTCTGGTGGACTTTTGTTACTCTTCAACTGTCACTCCCACAGTCATGACTGGGTTCTTTAAAGTCTACAAAGTCATCTCCTATAATGCATGTGCTGCTCAGATGTTCTTTTTTGCAGGCTTTGTTACTACAGAAAATTACTTCTTGGCATCCATGGCCTATGACCGATATGCAGCAGTATGTAAACCCCTACATTATACCACCACCATGACACCAAGTGTATGTGCAGGTCTGGTCATAGGCTGCCACATTTGTGGTTTCCTGAATGCTTCCATCCACGTTGGGAATACATTCCCTCTCTCTTTCTGTAGGTCCAATGTGGTCCATCACTTTTTCTGTGATATTCCAGCAGTCATGGCTCTGTCTTGTTCTGATACACATACGAGTGAGTTGGTTCTTGTTTATGCAGCCAGCTTCAATGTCTTTTTAGCTCTCCTTGTTATCTTAATATCCTACATATTCATATTTATTACCATCCTAAAGATGCCCTCCTCTGCAGGGTACCAGAAGGCTTTATCCACCTGTGCTTCCCACCTCACAGCCGTCTCCATCTTCTACGGAACAGGTATCTTCATGTATGCAAAGCCCAGCTCCAGCCATTCCATGGATACAGACAAAATTGCCTCTGTGTTCTATAGTATGGTCATCCCCATGCTCAATCCTATAGTCTACAGCCTGAGGAACAAGGAGGTCAAGAGTGCCTTTAAGAAGGTTCTTTTGGGAGAAAAGTTGTTTCTAGGTTGATTTTAATGTCATAGGATTCAGAGTAACCTAGTTTCTTTTCTCTCAGATCTTCTCCATGTACTCAGTCAGATTTAAGGCCCACAATGAATTCAATTCCTAAAGTGACACTCTTCCCTCTTCAAAAATCTGTTGTCTATAAAAGAGGAAACATTATGTCCAGAATTACAATACCTGAATGAGAACAGCTAAGGTGAAGTTCAAGACACCTTGTGTCCTGTTGCTAAAAATTTTGTCAAGGATATTTGACGTATGCATTCTACATGCATTTTCTCTACCATATACCACTCTAAACATACATGTAAACCAGAGGCACAAACGAGCCCATGAACAGAAGCCCATGTGTGAGCCTCACATGGGTGCACATATTTGGGTGTGAGAAATTTGCCATATGTGGTGGAATGTATCACTAGTTTTTGATAGAAATAACCCAGCTGATACACATATAAATATAACTGAATTGCTATGCTATACACCTGGAACTAATACTGTATTTAATCGACTATACTCCAATTTTAAAAAATTCCTAAAATAATAATTCAAGTAGTTAACTGGAGTATTACAACCTCAATTTGTATTTAATGTTATTTATTTCTTTTCTTGAGTAAGAAAATGTGTCCAAATTTGAAAATAAAATATTAAAATAAAATACTACATTTTTATTTTTTGTCTTTTTAGGGCTGCACCCATAGCATATGGAGGTTCCCAGGCTAGGGGGCAAATTGGAGCTGTAGCTGCTGGCCTATGCCACAGCCACAGCCATGCCAGATCCAAGCCATAGTTCATGGCAACGCCAGATCCTTAACCCACTGAGTGAGGCCAGGGATTGAACCTGCGTCCTCATGGATACTAGTCAGATTCATTTCCGTTGAGCCACGATGGGAACTCTAGAAATGTATTAAATTTTTAAATGAAAGTATTTGTCTTTTCACTGCATAAGTACAACACATTAAATGAACGTGTATGTCTTCACTTGTCTTTTTTTTTAACTGAAATCATTCTAAATTCCCATATAAATATGAACCTGACAATATCTGTCAGTATGGTGATGTTTCTCTTCTTGGAACCATTTCTAATTACTATTTTAAATGATTTTTTAATTCTAAAACTATTTCAGCTTATAGACACTTACAAAAAAAAAAAATAGTACACAATATTCCTATATAATCTTGTGGCAGGCTGAAAATAGCCTGCCAAAAGATTCATGACCTGACCCCTAGAAACTGCAAATGCTAATTTATATGGCAAAAAAAAAAAAAATCAGCTATTTACATGTGACTACATTAAGAATTTTAATTTGAGAGATTATCCTGAATTGTCTGTGTGGAACCTATATTATTATAGGAAGGAGTCTGAAAGGATAGAATTCCGGGAAAATGTTGGAAGAGGAAGTGAAACCTCTAAGTGGTGCCTCAGTGGGGGCAGGGTGGTGGCTAGGAAAGAACTTTGGTTCATTTCGTCTCAGTGCAGAGAGAAAACAGCGAAGGGCAACGTGATGAATAAGAAGTGATTTATTTAAATAGAATGCCTGCGAGAAATACCAGCAGGCGAGTGAGCCTTGTTCTGTGCTGCCTCCAGTGCTCAGTGAGTTACATTTTTAAAATCAAAGGAGGAGTTCCCGTCGTGGCGCAGTGGTTAACGAATCCGACTAGGAACCATATGAGGTTGCAGGTTCGGTCCCTGCCCTTGCTCAGTGGGTTAATGATCTGGCATTGCCCTGAGCTGTGGTGTAGGTTGCAGACGCGACTCAGATCCCGTGTTGCTGTGGCTCTGGTGTAGGCCGGTGGCTACAGCTCCGATTCGACCCCTAGCCTGGGAACCTCCGTATGCCGCGGGAGCGGCCCAAAGAAATAGCAAAAAGACCAAAAAAAATAATAATAATAATTAAAATCAAAGGAGAAGAGATGGGGAAGGGAGTCACCTTCTTCATGCTTTGAGTCTTCCATCAACTCCTCCTAGATTTGGGGGGCGGGGGGTGACCTTATAGGGCCCAGCCAGCACTGTTACAGAACCATGGAAAAATTACTTCAAGCTTTAGTATAAAGGGGTCTTTCATTCTGGAATGTCACTTATTTTTCATGTATGTTAGAAAACATATCTGTCACTTAGGAAAACATAACTTACTAACATCCCTGGGCAGGATGAAGGCCTTCTCTTTTTTACTATTGTTTTACTGCCTTGAGGCATGGCTCGTGCCTCCATTGCACGGTTTTGTTGCTCAACACATTGCTTACTTTGGTTGTTAGGCAAGCCTTTCTGGCTTTGCTGCTAAGCGACTTTGCTCTGCTTCTCAAATCAAGCAAGCGCACATTGTTTTGGGATTTTCCCATTGCATTCTTGAGTGGTCATTAACTCACTATGATCTCCCAAAGCCCCTATAATTTCCCTCTCTATCTCCAATCCCCTAGTGGGACTTTGGAACTGTTTGATTATCTATCCTACTCTATCCCCATCAAAGTAGCATCTGTGTTCTATGCAGTGGTTATCCCCAAGCTGAACCTTGTGCTCCATTAGAACCTAACACAGTATCCATGAGGATGCGGGTTTGATCCTGACCTCACTCAGTGTGTTAAGGATCTGGCTTTGCTGCAAGCTACAGTGTAGGTCAAAGATGTGGCTCAGGTTTGGTGTTGCTGTTGATGTGGTGTAGGCCTGCCGTGGCAGCTCCAATTCAGCCCCTAGCCCAAGAATTTCCATATGCTGCAGGTGTGGCCATAAAAAGAAAAAAGAAGTTTAAAAATGCACTGAGAATAACAATAATATTGTACATTTTTTTTTCTCTACAAATGCTTGGAAATCATAAATGTTGTTCATTGATATATTCTCCATGTATGAAATCACTTGTCACTTTCCAGTCTTTTACCCTCACTTAACGCACCCTAATTCCCTTGATATTTCCTCAAAATTCCAGACATGTTTCCATCTCCGGACCTTTGTACTTGTGGGTCCTTCATGTGGAATGTTTCTTCTGTGCCTTCAGGTCTCCCTGATGTGTTTCCTTACCATGGAGACCTTCCCTGACCATCTTTATAAACAGCAACTCTCCACTCACCATGTACCCTGCCCCTCACTCTGTATCATTTTTCATAGTCCTTATCATCAACACTCATCTATTGCCTGTTTATTTGCTCACTTCTTTTATTACCCATCTCCCCAAATCAGAATGTAAGCTCCAAGGGAGCAGTTGTTTTATCTGTTTGTTCATAAAATCATTTTTCTGTCTGGCTGATCTATACGACATTGAAAGTGGGGTACAGAATCACCTTTTGTTATTATATTTCTGTGTATTTCACCCTTCTATTTTGTTGAGAGTTACTTTATAGATTTCAGTTCTCCGATCTTGGTGGAGGTCTATTAAACATTCTTTCTTCCTCTTGGTGCATTGAACCTTTGATCAAGAAATAACCAGTGTTGGCGAGTATGTGGAGAAAAATGAACATTTATGCATTCTTGGTGGGAAGGTGAATTGGTGTTGCTGCTGCAGAAAATGTTATGGTGGTTCCTCAAAAAATTCGAAATAGAACTACCGTAGGATCCAGCAATCCCATTTCTGGGTGTACATCTAAATAGCGTGGTTGTGAATAGTAAGGTCCCTTCACTCCTGTTCTGATCCAGCCTTCATCTTACATGGGAAATTTGTTCCTTCCTTGTTCTCAGAAATAGGCTTTCCCTGAGAACCTGACCTACTCTGGGTATGGAAGAGCTCTGGTGGTCTTGTCCCAGGAAAGTGTCCTGATCCACTCATGGGTAGAGTGTTTTATTCTTTTCTTATATTAATTATTATTTGCTGTTAGAGCAAATCTTAAAAATAATTGTTATGGAAATGAGACATCCATAGGGGCTTTGAAAATCTCTGGTGTATTTCTAGGACTCAAAACACCAAGTACATGGGCAAGGCTCTATGCATGCACATAAAAGGCCTAAAAAGAGTTAATCTTTCATCTACCACAGACCTTGAGGCTCAGTACAAGCCGGAAGTGCAGATTAAGAGAATTTAAACTGCCAGATCATTGAAGGCAGGTTCCAAGACACATATACAAACCTCTCTGCAAGACTGAGAAGAATTAATGGTTTAAAGAATTTTTAGAAATTTGAATAATCATTAGCTGATTCCTAAGCTAAGGGAATAGAAAATTTGGTGGTAACGCACAATAAGGAATAAAGAATTAACACAAGTAATCTAGGAAAATCACTAAACGAAAAACAGCTGATCACCACCAACAAATTCTAGGAGGAAGGGGAGATCTGATTTCCAGAATATGCTACATTTTATTATTTTGAATGCCCATCTTCAAAAAACAATGTCACACAAAAAAGAGGAAAATATGATCAATACAAAGGTTTTTTTTTTTTTTTAATCAATAGAAGAGTTCCCTTTGTGTCTCAGTGGTTAATGAACCCAGCTAGGATCCAGGAGGATGCAGGTTCGATCCCTGGCCTTGCTCAGTAGGTTAAGGATTGGAAGTTTCCATGAGCTGTGGTGTAGGTCACAGACAGGGCTTGGATCCAGCATTGCTGTGGCTGCAGCATAGGCCAGTGGCTGTAGTTTCGATTGGACCCCTGGCCTGGGAACTTCCATATGCTGCAGGTGTGGCCCTAAAAAAAGAAAGCTAAAAAATGTAAAAATTTTAAAAATCAGAAATTTTCTCTGATGAAACCCAGATGTTGGACTAACTAGAAAAAAAGTTAAAGTAGAAAATACAAATATGGTCAAAGAAATAAAGGAAACCAAGTCTTAAAAATCTAAGGAAAATATGAGAACAATGGCCCACCAAATAAACAATATCAATGTAGATAAAACATTATTTTTAAAAAATGAATAGAAATTCTTGAGTTAAAAAGGAAATTATGTGAAATATAAAATTTACCAAAATGGATGTATAGCAAATTAAGATGGCAGGATACAAAAATCAGTGAACTTGAAGATAGGAGAATTGAGACTATCTAGCCTGAAGAACAGAAATAAAAAAGAATGGGAATTCCTGCCATGGCATGGTAGATTAAGAATCCAACAGCAGCAGCTCAGGCTGCTGCAAAGGCATGGATTCAGTCCCTGGACTGATGCAGCAGGTTAAAGGATCTGACATTGCCACAGCTTTGGCATTATGCTGCAGCTATAGCTCGGATTTAATCCTTAGCCCAGGAACTTCTGTATGCTATGGGTCCCACCATAAAATTTTTAAAAAAAATAAAAAAGAATGAAGAAAAATAAACAGTCTCAGAGAAAATTGGGATGCTGTCAAGAGTACCAAGATCTGTATAATGAGCTGTCCCAAAAGGAGAGAGAAAAGGGCAAAAAGAATATTTGAAGAAATAGTAGCATAAATTTTCCAAATCTGACAAAAGGAATGGAGTACAAAAAAAAATTCAGATATTTTAACCAAATAATACTCAAAAGACTAATTATAAAATTAATCAATTCACATTCATGTATGTTACTAATATTATTATAATTCTTGTCACTTAAAAGTTTTAAATGGTATATTTTGAGTTAAAGTGTGCCTTTATTTCTTCCTATTATCTTAACCACCCTTTTCTTCCCCCTATATTGTGTTATGTTGTCTCAATTGAAATGTCATGTAAACAAACTAAGTTTAGATAATTTATTCAAGGTGGAAATTTAGGTAGGAAAATAAATACCCATGTAAAGGAATGCATTTTTATTACAAACAAAAACAGATAAAGAAGCAATAAGAAATTAATACTCAGGTCTTTGGAACTATTTTCTTAAAGGTTACTTTTTAAGCATAAAACCTATTGCATTTCCACAGGTTTGCAAAAGGATGAAGTGAAATATAATTTTCAAAAACCAAACATAATATTTGTGTACATTATATATACTCTCTATATACTATTTCAATTAGGCAAGTCAAAATATTTATATTAAGAATATGTTCTCAGAAGTTTCTGCTGTGTTGTAGTGGGTGCAAAATCCAACTGCAATTGCTTGGGTCACTATGGAGGTGCAGGTTCTATCCCTGGCCTGCTGCAGTGGGCTAAAGGATCTGGCATTGCTGCAGTTGTGGCATAGGTCACAGCTATGGTTCAGAGTCAGACCCTGGCCTGGGGATTTCCATATGCCCTGGGTGCAGTTATAAAAAAATTCTCACACACCAAAATAATTGTTTATATTCTTTTATAATATATCTATACCATGCAGGTCTTAAACAAATCTCTCCATCTTTAAATGTGTGGGTTTCATGAGTTTCTCATGAATGTTGCATGTGTGTGCATGTAAATACACATGTTCATGTGGGATTGTGGGTGAACTTATTAAGAAGTTCCTGGGCCAGGGATTGAAACTGCATTACTGCTGTAACCAGAGCCACAGCAGCGAAAACACAGGATCCTTAACCTATTGATCCATGAGGGAGTGCCAGTCTTATTTTTTAAAATTTTGCTTTGTAGATTTAATAAATAGCTGGGGAAATTACTATAAGAAATTAGGAGACTGGAAATGGACCAGTAAATATTTTCAAAGTAGATGAAAGGGGCCTTATTTGAGATTCAATATAATTAAAATACTAATCTTATAGAAGACTTTGCCCTCCCCACAGCCTTCTTAAAGGCACTCTTAACCTCTTTGTTCCTCAGGCTGTAGACCATGGGGTTCAGCATGGGGATGACCACGGTATAGAAGACAGATGCCACTTTGTCCGTGTTCAAGGAATGGCTGGAGCTGGGCTGTAAGTACATGAAGATGACTGTTCCGTAGAAGATGGAGACAGCAGTGAGGTGGGAGCTGCAGGTGGAAAAAGCCTTTTGGCGACCCTCAGATGAGTGCATCTTCAGAATGGTGATACATATAAATAGATAGGAGACCAAGATGACCAGGACAGAAAAGAGGTCATTGAAGCCCACCACAAAGAAGATAACCATCTCACTGACGTAGGTGTCTGAGCATGAGAGAGCCAGGAGAGGAGGCGCGTCACAGAAGAAGTGTTCAACCACGTTGGACCTGCAGAAGGAGAGCCTGAAAATGTTCCCGGTGTGGATGGAGGCATTCAGGAAACCACAGATGTAGGAGCCTATGACCAGACACGCACACACATTTGTCGTCACAGCGGTGGTATAGTGCAGGGGGGTGCATACTGCTGCATAGCGGTCGTAAGCCATTGAGGCCAAGAGAAAGCTTTCCACGGTGATAAAGGCTACAAAGAAGAAGAACTGGGTGGCACAAGCATTGTGGGAGATGACTGCGTCTCCCGTGAGGAATCCCGTCATCGCCTTGGGAGTGACAGCTGAGGAGTAACCCAAGTCCACCAGAGAAAGGTGACTGAGGAGAACGTACATGGGAGTGTGGAGACGAGCATCCAACAGAATCAGCTGGATCATGCCCAGGTTCCCAACGGCTGTGATGAGGTAGATGAGAGAGAAGATGATGAAGAGAGGGATCTGCAGCCCTGGGTCATTGGATAACCCCCTAAGAAGGAACTCAGTCACCTCTGTAGTGTTTTCCATGGAGGTAACTGGGAATTGTGTAGCTGCCCTGTAGGCAGGAGAAAATAGGATCAGAATGATCAATGGAGGGAGGATTTGGCTGAAATTTATCAGTAAGAATCTGAAAGAGAATGGATGTGTGTATGTAATTGAATTGCTTGTTGTACAGCAGAAATTATCACAACGTTTTAAATCAATTATACTTCCATAAAACTTCAAAAAAAAAATCAGTGTGTTTACTCTGTGCCTTATTTCAGTATTGCATTAATTTTTTCCCAGGATCTTTAGATTTGAAGTATGGCCATGATAACTAAATGAAGTTTTAAATCATTGCTAGGTCATAGAATATCCCAGATAAGAGGATTTGGAGATAATACATTTCAACCTCTTAATTTCATAGAAGACTGAATTAAAGTAAAGACGAGAACGGATTTATGCAAGTTCATCAGATTAGTTGTTAAATAGAACAGCCCTGGCTCCCAAATCAAAGTTTCCAAAACAAACGCAAATTCTTCTTCTTTTTTTTTTCCCCCAGGGCCGCACCTGCAGCATATGGAGGTTTCCAGGCTAGGGGTCTAATTGGAGCTGTACCTGTTGGCCTATGCCATAGCCCTGAGAAAGGTCAAGGATTGAACCTGCGTCCTCATGGATGCTAGTCAGATTCGTTAACCGCTGAGCCATGGACATGATGTCTCTGTGAGGAGGCAGTTTCAATCCCTGGCCTGGCTCAGTGAGTTAAGGATCCAGCTTTGCTATAAGCTGCGGTGTCGTTTGCAGTTGCAGCTCAGATCTGATGTTGCCATGGCTGTGGTATAGGCCCCAGCAGCAGCTGCAATTCAACCCCTGGCCTGGGAACTTCCATAGTGGCTGGTGGTGTGGCTGTAAACAGAAAAAAAAAAAAAAAAAAAAAAAAAAAAAAAAAACGAGGATATTCAATAGTAAGAGGAATGTGGGGCAGAAAAATTGCTGCAACCTAAGATAGCTTCAAAGGAACCACTGTCCCAGAACACAGAGAGTTTGGTTAGAACACGTAGGTAAGGAGGACTTTTAGAGGACATGCTAAGAGTATATTGATTTATGTTGATGACTGACTATAATTTAAGAGTTGGGCAGGAATGGAGTTGGGGTCAGTAAAGGGGAAATACAAAGATGTGTGGATATTATTTTGTAGGGGTTGTGGGCTGATAGGAAAATCTCCGGCTTCATGCTGAGTGACAAAGCAATAAATCTAACACCGAGATTAGTCCTATGGATCTCAAAGTGAGGACAGGGGCTGGAAAGGTGATTAGACAGGTGAGGGTCAAAACAGAATCATGGAGAACTCTGGGCAAAGATCACCTTTGCCATTTGTGGTATAAGCGGGGTGCCTAGGATATCTGTTGATTACTTAAAAACTGTTCAACTGAATAGTACCACAGGTACGAATTTCTCAAATCTGGAAAAAAAAATTTTTCTAGGAATAATTTCAAAATTTCTTACCAAACTTACTTCACCATATGTTAAACCTTTGTGTTTAATACAACATTGTCCTGGAGGGAAAATAAAGTTAAAACCTGTTAGTCAAGAACGCTACTATTATCACATTCCTTGAAGGGGAAAACTGAGATTGAAATATTTTAAATAACTTGTTCAAAGTCTGTGAGATTTTTGTTTAGCAAAGCAGAGATTCAAAGTCTTCCTGTGAGCTTTTCTATGTTCCATGATAAATTTAAATGTTCTAGTAGGACCTATATAGATTTTAGACGTAAAACCTCTGGTTGTATGAAACAGATATAAGAAATATCCAAAGATTCAAGCCCAAGCTTTGGATAAATCAGGAGACAAATGGCTTCCTTAATGCATTTTGACTATGTTTATTCATACAAATTTATGCAAGTAATAGATTTCATCTAAGAGATCTGTAGGCTTACCTGACTCCCTGAAAAATACAGCACACAACTCCAGCAACTTCATAAGTGGAGTCATATCAGAAACTTGGTAATTGAAGTAAGCACTCTATTGTGATGCTTTTCTTTGGTGTTGGGCCAAAAAGTTTGAAGTTCTATAGAGGCATGGGGAAATTGGAGAAAAACTGTCCTTGGCTTTGGAAGATGCTAAAAAGAGTTTCAGTCCTGGATCTGCTGCTCGCTCTCCTTAGAAAAGTCGCTTAACCTCTTTGAGCTCTGATACCTTCATCTCTAAAATGGGAATAGTAGAAAGGCAGCACCAACTACACCCTCCCTGAAGACTGCTGCTATGATAAGAAAATGAGAAAATGCCCCAAATACCTCAGACTTGACAAGACGTGGTCATCATATTCACATCATCAATCATATCACTGTGATTTGGGGTTGCTTTTTCTGGATATTGTTGCATGCTTTTAGCAGTTTCACAGTTTGGGGGAAGGTCATTGTTTGCTACTAGACAACTAGTAGCAAATCAGAAGAAAAATAATTGGCCAAAGGAATGCTTATTCTTGGGCTGCACTTTCAAATGGAGTCATGTGGGGACTGGAGAGGTTAAAGAATGGGAACCAGGAGCGAGTTATGTAGTCATGGACCTCTCAGGAGACATACACCCTGTGAAGGCTACAAAACTGTTTATCTCACCTAACTAGAGAACAAGCAGTTAAAGCATCCATGGGGATCCAGCTCAGCTTGCTGGGGAGATCACAGCGGCATTTACACTATTTGCAGTCATTCTCTTTGATGAGGTACGATCCAGCCACAGCATGATTCCCAGGGCTGCAGTCTGGCATAAATATTGGGAGATCACTAATCAAGACAAGTGGACCCCCGGAATTAGTCCTTCCCTTCATTTACCTTAAATGTTTGTACCATTGAGAAGAATGAGATGAATTAATAAAATAAATTTATTAATTTATTAAACTATTAACTGATCCCAGAGGGCCTCAACCCTAACGGTGAGCCATGGAAACATAGACCCATGCGAATTAACATCATCCTTGCATTCATAGTGTTTCACTTTAGTGAAGAAGATAGATACCAAACAAGGGAAGAACCTAAGCATGTAACTATGAATAGAAAAAATACTATATGTATTTTACATATTATATACAATTATTTCTACAGGCAAGTAGTTATATATAGAAAAAGAAGAGAGAATGGCTGATCAGAATGCTTTCTTAGGAAAGTTAGCATACCAGCCAGGCCTAAAAATGACAAAGAACCAGTGTGGGAAAGACCATACCAAGGAAGATGAAAAGCACGAAGGAGCAGTTCCAAAATCAAGGAAGTTGGCAGAACAACATACGTAGCAAGGTCTCTTCCCTGACACTTCATATTTTGACATCCTCCCAGAATAAAATCTGAATAAAAGAAAATAAAAAACCCATACCACCCCAAACAAGACTATCATCTGGGTTATTGGTCTGCATCACTGCCCCATAAAAAGCAGGCCCTAAGGACAGCTCCCATTGGGATTCACAGTTAGCTTCAAATTGGAAACTATTTGTTCCCATCAATTTGGAAACCTGTAGCATTGCGAGAAAAGCCATCACCATTTCTTAAAGGGTATCCATCATATCAAAAACAATTATAGCAAGCAGTTTTAAAACCCCATGAGTAGCCTCTACTGTATGAACTGGGAGTAAAAGGGAAAACGCTCTACCTTCTGCTCAATTATAGCTGTGAATCTAAAACTACTCTTTTAAAAAATCTATTAAATATTCTGTTGTAATCTATATGGAAAAAGAATCTGAAAAAAAAGGATGTATGTATATGTATAACTGAATCATTTTGTTATATAGCAGAGATTATCACAATATTTTAAATGAACTATACTTTAATAAAACTTTGAAAAATGAAAATGAAAAATCTATTAAAATCTAAAAATCTATTAAAAATGAAAATCTATTAAAATTAAGTTAAATTAAAATTAAGTACATTGCTAAAAATCAAGTTACATTATTACATCAAAGGCACCTATTTGACACAGTCTCTGTCATTAAACAAGCCCAGTAAGTCCCAAGATTATTGCATCCTTTAATTTACCTGAAAATTTTACACCATTGATAATTATTCATTAATTCAACTGTTTCTTGATCCCAAATGAGTTTCAGCTGAAGTTTAGACCATAGGAAGACATATTCATGAAAAAAATAGTAATTATTAATCTCTATTAGTCTCATGTACTTCTTCAGTGGAGAAGACAAACATGAAACAAATACACAAATAAGCATAAAATTTTAAATAGAACAAGATGCCCACATGAGAATGAATGGTAAAAATCTACTTTGAATTGAAGGGTCAGAAAATTTTTTGGGGAGAATCAGTACCTCAGCCAATGCCTAAATGATGGATAGAGAAAGATTGCCCAAGTAAAAAGAAATGTTATGGTAAGGCCTCAAGTTGTCAAAGAAATTGACAGAATCTAAAGAAGACAGAGTGACTGCAGCATAGTTAGCAAGATCTGTTCCTTGGCAATTCCTTTTCATTGCTTTTTCCAGAACAAAACCTATAAATAAATCAAAACAAAACAAAGATGCCATCCCAAACTCAAAATATCAGTGGGATAATTGGTACGGATCATGGGGTGAGAATGGGTAGGTTGTAAGAATAACTCAGTCTTGTCCTGTGTAAAGCATAAACCCACTCAGATTGACAATTACTTTCAGAAAGGAGTACATTTTTACTCCTGCTAATTTGGAAATTGTATCATTGTAAACAAAGCCATATTTCTCAAGGAAAATCCATCATATCTAAAAAGTATTCCCTACAGCATGTGAGTCGAAAAGCTGCAATAGAGGGAATAATTCCTTGGCTTTATTTTGTAGTCTTTGAATATTTAACCTCTACTCTATTGAGTTATGACAGATTGAATAATCATACGCCAAAGCATTCAGCCTGGGCATCCCCTTTCATCACCGTCTTACACTGCCAATGCCTTTTGATCTTGTACTGGCAGGAACACTTGCTGCTCTTATAACTGGAAGCGCTTTAGAAAGTTTCTTTCCTCTAAATGTGTGCTATTACCAGTGTCTATACAGTGTGGGGGTTATGAGCATGTAATGTGCAGACAGACATAGATTTAAATACCATTTCTATGAAAATGTACTTATGAAAATTTTACTAAACACTTGCAACAAAGCTAATAGTATTATATATATATCATCATATCATAATACACACATACATACAACTGACACTTGAATAACATGCACTTGAAGTGCATGGGTTGGAATTCCCATTGTGGCTTAATGGGTTAAGGATCTGGCATTGCCATAAGCTGCAACATGGTTCACAGATGTGACTGGGATCCAGTGTTGCTGTAGGTGTGACATAGGCCTCAGCTGCAGCTCTGAATCGATCCCTAACCCAGAAACTTCCATAAGGTGCAGGCCTAAAAAAATTTTTCAATAAAATGAAAAAGTACATGTGTCCACCTATATATATATTTTTTCCAATATATATATTGGATTTCTTTTTGAGATTTGTGACAGTATTGGAAAAAAAAAAACTTGCAGGCAAATCCACATAACCTAGAAATGTTGAAAAAGTTAAGAAAAAGTTAGATATGCCATGTATGTATGAAATATACGTACATACAAGGCTATCCTTACATAGGCATAAGGTTCTCCCTTACCTTCTGGTAACCAGTTCTTTGTTCTCTGTATGTATGTGTCTCTGTTTCTGTTTTGTTTTGCTTTGTTTTTTTTAGATTCTACATAGAAGTAAAATCATCATCAATCTTCTATTGCCTGAGGATACAGGTCCAAAAAAATTGCTAAAAATTTATGTCAAAGAGAATACTTCCTATGTTTTCTTCTAGGAGTTTTATGGTTTTAGGTCTCGTATTTGCCTTTAATCCATTTTGAGTTTATTTTTATATATGGTATAAGAAGGCGGTTCAGTTTCCTTCTTTTGCATGTAGCTGTCCAGTTTTCCCAACAGTGTTTACTGAAGAAATTCTTTTCTTCCTATTGTATATTCTTGCCTCTTTTGTCATAAATTAGTTGTCTGTGTAGTGGGTTTATTTCTGGGCTATCTATTCTGTTCTACTGATCAATGTGTCTGTTTTTCTGCCAGTAACATGCTGTTTCAATTACTGTAGCTTAGTAGAACGATTTTAAATCAGGGAACATGGTACCTCCAGCTTCACTCTTCTTTCTTAAGATTGCTTTGGCTACTTGGGGTCTTTTGTGAGTTCATAAATATTTTAGAATTATTTGTTCTGATTCCGTGAAAAAGGCCATTGGTTTTGATAGGGATTGGGTTGAATCTGTAGATTGTTTTGGGTATATAGACATTATAACATTAACTCTTCCAATCCATGAGGACAGTATATCTTTCCATTTATTTGTCTCATCTTTGATTTCTTTCATCAATGTCTTATAGTTTTAAGAGTCTTTTACCTCCTTGCTTAAATTTATACCTAGATATTTTACTATTTTCAAAGTAATCATAAATAGGATTATTTTCTTATTTTCACTTTCTGATGGTTTGTTATCAGTGTATAGAATTGTAACCACGGAGTTCCTGTCATGGCTCAGCACAAATGAACCTGACTAGCATCCACGAGGAGGAAGGTTCGATTCCTGGCCTTGCTCAAAGGGTTAAGGATCTGGTATTGCTGCTGTGGTGTAGGCTTCAGACATGGCTCAGACCTGGCATTGCTGTGACTGTGTTGTAGGACAGTGGCTACAGCTCTGATTTGACCCCTAGCCTGGGAACCTCCATATGCCACAAGCATGGCCCTAAAAAGACAAAAAATAAAAATGAAAAAGAAAAACAATATCAGTGGATAAGAATACAAGCCACAAGTTCAAAGAAAATACTTGCAAAGGACACAACTGATAAAGGACCCTTGTCTCCAAAACACAAAGGACTCAAAACTTAATAAGAAAACAAACAACTAACTTATAAAATGGACTCTTCAAGCATGTGGTGTATTTTAATAATTACCAATGGCTAGTGGCCAAATGTGACCCATTTACCAATGGCCAAGGAGTATTTTAAGGAGTTACCCACATTATGTGTCATCAGAACAATGCAGATTACAACAACAGATACCACTACAGATTTATTAAAATGGTCAAAATCAAACACTGACGAGAATGTAGAGGAAAAAAAAAAAACTTATACTCATGGCTGGCCAGAAGGCAAGAGTTTGAAGGATTCCTAAAAAACTAGCCACATTCTTATCGTACATTCCAACAATGATCCTCCTTGGTATTTATTCAAATTGGTTGAAAATTCATGTTCACACAAAATTTTTGCACCTTTATTCATAATTGCCAAAACTGGAAGCAACCAAGATGTCCCTTATTTGGTAAATGGATAAATAAACTGTGGTACAATTAATTATTCAGCACTAAAAATACATGACCTATAAAGTCTTGAAAACACAAGGAAGATTTTAAATACATATTACTAAAAGAAAAAAAAGTCAATATATATATACACATACACACATATACATACACTGCATGATTTCAACTATATGACATTCTTGTAAAGGAAAAACTATGGAGACATGAAAAGAACAGTAATTACCAGGGGTTTATGTAGATAAAGATAACTAGGCAGAGCACAAAGGATTTTTAGGGCAGTGACAATATTCTGTATGATATTATAATGATGGATTCAACTCACTGTGCCCAAACCCACATGTACAACACCAAGAAAAAAACTTTTCCTTATAAGCAATGGAATTTGAGTCCTTTTCTTTTTTAAAATGGTAATGTGAACATGTTGATTTTACTAAAGGACTCAATTAAGACAGAAATATTGATTCATTTAAGATATGATATTTCTGTATCTCTCAATGAAATGTGCCAAAAGAGTACATACTTTCATTTAAAAGAACATGATTTTTTTCTTCTATTCAGAATATTAGAAGTTATTCAACAAAAGAAATAATTGCCATTAGACAAAACTTTACAATGACTATCTCAACTTTTAAAATTATTTTTATTGAAAACTAGCCATACTCCATTTACCTCTTGACAAATTTCCCATTCCAATGTGCATGCACCCATAATAGTGATAAATTAAATACCATTAGTATATAATATGGTATGTTAGCACATAATGAATCAAATATCAGTGAGTTTTGACAACAGGTCCCAAAATTTCTAATGCTTTTCTTTAGCTATCCTCATTCAGATATTAAATTTCTGAACATTTTCTTTTTACTAATCATCAGACTTTTGAAGAGATAAGGATGTCACCTCAGGAATTTAAATGTAGTGTGAGGCTTAAAAAGTAACTCATTGCATGGGGAAGGTCTGAGAGGAATTAGACAAGGTTATTGTGCCTACCACAATGTTAAAATTCTACGGAGGAATTGGCCTTCTCAATGACCTTCCTAAATGCACTCTTGACCTCTTTGTTCCTCAGGCTGTAGACCACAGGGTTTAGCATCGGAATGACCATAGAATAGAACACAGATGCTACTTTGTCCGTGTCCATGGAATGGCTGGAGCTGGGCTGTGAGTACATGAAGATGCCTGTTCCATAGAAGATACAGATGGCAGTGAGATGGGAAGTGCAGGTGGACAAAGCCTTTTGGTGCCCCTGAGCTGAGTGCATCTTCAAGATGGTTACAAATATGAACAGGTAGGAAATCAATATAACCACAAGAGCAAGAAAGACATTAAAGCTCGAGATGAAAACAAGAACCACCTCATTAATGTGTTTATCAGAGCAAGAGAGAGCCAGGACAGCCGGAACATCACAGAAAAAGTGATGGACTATGTTGGATTTACAAAAGGAAAGACTGAATATGTCCCCAATATGGAAGGAGGCATTCAGGAAACTATAGACATAGGACCCTATGGCCAGCCATGCACACACACTTGTCGTCATGGTGGTAGTGTAGTGTAGAGGTTTACACACTGCTGCATAGCGATCATAAGCCATGGAGGCCAAAAGGAAATTTTCCATAGTGGCAAAAGCTACAAAAAAGAACATCTGAGCAACACATGCATTGTAGGAGATGTTGACCTTGTCTCCAATAAGGAATCCAGCCATTATCGTAGGAACGATGGCTGTAGAGTAACCCAAGTCCACCAGAGACAGGTTGCTAAGGAAAAAGTACATAGGAGTGTGCAGACGAGCGTCCAAGAGAATCAGCGTGATCATTCCCAGGTTTCCAACCACATTGATGAAGTAAATGAAAGTAAACACGATGAAGAGGAGCATCTGCAGTTCTGGGGCAGTGGTGAGTCCAAGGAGAATGAACCGTGTCACTTTCGTCCTGTTCTCCATTAATGCTATTTGGAGATCATGAGCGCTACTACAGCAATCAGAAATAAAAGAGAAATAGTGAAAAACAAAAAAGAAATTGAGTTGGGGTTAGTAGATGCAAATTATTACATTCAGAATGGATAAGCAATGAGGTCCTACTGTACTGCATGGGGAACTATATCCAGTCTCTTGGGATGGACCATGATGGAAGATAACATGAGAAAGAGAATGTATGTATGTATGACTGGGTCACTTTTCCGTACAGCAGAAATTGGCATAACATTGTAAACCAACTATGCTTTAATAATTTTTTTTAAAAATTAACAAATTAAAAAATAAATTGTAGAGAAATGGAAATTCATTAATAATTTCTACTTAAAATTATCCTGATCTAATATTACAAACTTTACGTGTAAATATGTGTATGAGTGTATGTATGTGTATACCCAAAGGGTAGTATTATTATTTTTATTTTACCACTAAAGGATTAAGAGATTTGAGAGGTTATGTAATATTCTACAAGTATATCACTTGTGTGAAAAAAATTCAAGATCTAAGACTGAAGCCCAGTTTGGATCTAATCAAAATCTGTGATTTTAGCCACCTCACTGTCAGAATATTTAAAGGTACCAGTAAATATAAGGATGAGATTATGTGTAAGAGGTTAAACTGCAGTTAGATCTTGCTAATTCATTTACTCCCTTTTGTTGCCTTTGTAAAGAACAGTCACTTCACACCTATCCTTTTTTTTTAACCTTTCATGCGAAACCAACTGATAGTGAACAAGAAAAAAATTACTACCTGCTCAATCACAGCACCATCTACCTTATTTTTTACTCATTTTCTTTAGAGAAGCAACAGGATACTTCATAAGTATCACTAAATTTCCCACTAATGGAAGTTTTGACATTAATACTCCAGCCTTAACTCACTGTTTTAGAAAAAAATGTTCAAAACACTTATTCCTGTGCTCAAGTAACTCATAGTATGTATAAGTTCCCCGCTGCTTTTGCACAAATTACATTTTACTGATAGTGTATATGAAATATAGTAGTTTACCTTTCTCCTTGAAGAGAAGGGACAGTCCATCTTGAATAATGAGCATGACATTAGAAATTCAGCCATGAAGTAATGCCTAAATAATGAGAGAGAAGCTATATTTTAGGTAGTGGTCAAAAGCTCCAAGTACTTTCAGACAAGGAAAGATGGAGGACAAAATATTAAAGGGACCCAGAAGTCTAGGTTCAAGACCCAAAGCCACCATTAATTCTTGCTGTGCTCTTAGCAGAGTCACTTACTTTCTCCTGCTTTATAAAATGAACATTGTAAAATTACTTCTCCCATGTAATTTACAGAATTGTGTCTGTAAAAAGCAAATAAGGGACAGTCTATTAAATATCTCAGTAAATGGCTGCTATTTCAAAGTCACTCAATATACTTTTTATCTTGGGATGATTCCCTTGGCCCATGGTTGTAGGCACATAGCCATTCCTCAGGTGGAGAGAAAGCCTGTGTGTAATGATAACTATTAACATTCAGATAAATATATGATGATCAAGGGGCTTGGCATGCAGTCAGGCCCCTCTAAAACTATGTCACGTGGAGTGTCGTTTGCATTTCAGAGGCCATGCAAAGGAACCAAGAATTATAAAGAGATGGGGTTCTCAGGAGATGCCTCCCTTCCATGAGAGAATCCACAGCTCCCCATCCCACCTTCCCAAAGAAGAAGCAATTAAACAGCCTGTGGGGATCTGGGTGCTTATATGAGCGTGCATGTATATTTTGGTATTACTTATTAGTCTTTTTTTTATTATTCTCTAAATGTATAATTTTAAAAATGTAAGATCCACACTTTCTGTTTATTATTCTAATAATTTGGTTAAATATGTGTGGTTATGTAGCTACCGCAACACTCAAGCTATGAAACACCTACACCATGTAAACAAAACCTGAATGTTTTTGTGGTCCACTCCTTCCCCCACTCACCATCTGTGGACACCACTTAATTGTTCTGTGTATATAATTTTTGGCAGTATTCCATCTTTGCACATTATAGATTGTGAAGAAAGCTAAGCTAAACATACACCTAAAGGCGTTTTTGTGGGTTTTTTGGTTTTTGCAAACACAGTTTCAATTCATTTGAGTAAATACCTGTGAGAAGTATTGCTCGGCCATATGCTTAATTGAGAAAGAATGTCAAACTGTTTTCTGAATTTGTGTCTCTATTTCTCACCTGCAGTGCATTTCAGTTGTTTCCCATCTTTCCTGGGAATTGATATCTTAATATGCTTTTATTTTATTTTTTTCCTTTTTTTATGTTTTTTATTTTTTATTTTTTTTTTATTTCCCCAATGTTATTTTTTTTCTAAAAATTGGACTTACCAGTCAAAGATTTTAAATCAACTATCTCAAACATACTCAAGGAGTTTAAGTAAATATTGAATAAAGGGTTAAAGGAATCTGGAAAGTGATTTTTTTCAGGAGATAGATAATATCAATAATGAGAAAGAAATTATAAATGAAAGCAATATACTTGGAGTTGAAAAGTATAATAAGAAAAAGCAAAAAGTCACTAGACTGTTTCAATAGTGATTTGAGCTGAAGAAGTAATGAGTCAATTTGAAGACAATCAATAAATTGTCTGAAGACATAATTTCTTTTAAAGAATAAATAAAAACTTAAAAGGCACAGTCATGCTGGACACCATCACTTGTATCAAGGCATGCATAAATAGAATGCCAGAATGAGAAGGGAGAGAGAGAAAAAAAAACATGGCCCAAAACATGGCAAACGTATACTTCATATATATTGGAGATTAAAGAACACAATCTCATAAACAAGAAAAAAGTTAGAGAATAAATAGAAATAGAATATACTTTAAGATAAATAAAAATAACCACATGGAGTTCCCACTGTGGCTCAGTGGGTTAAAAACCTGACATAGTGTCCATGAGGACTCAGGCTTAATACTGGGCCTCCCTTAGTGGGTTAAGAATCTGACGTTGCCACAAGCTGCAGTATAGACTCAGATCCTGTGTTGCTGTGGCTGTGGTGTACGCTGTAGCTGCAGCTCCAATTCAACCCCTAGCCCAGGAACTTCTTATGTCACAGATGTGTCCATAAAAGAAAAAAAATAAAATAAAATTGTGTTCCTATACAGCTATACCCCTGCCCTTTGCATTTCTGTTGTCACAAATGACATCTTTATGCATGTTACACTCATTAACATGGATTTATAATTATTTTTATTCATTATATTTTAAATCATATAGGAAAAATAGAGGAGTCAAAAACCAAAAATATAATACTAGCTTCTCATTTGCCTCTATAGTTACATTTATAGTATTTATTTCTTGTATGGGTTTGAATTATTATCTAGAATCTTTCTCAGTCTGAAGTATTTTTTATAGAAATTATTGTAGGACACATTCTACTACCAGTAAACTCTTTTGCTTTTGTTTATCTGGGAATGTTTTTATTTCTCTTTCATTTTTGAAGCATAGTTTACCAGATATAGAAATTTTGGTTGACAGGGATTTTCTTATCTCATTGCCTTCTGGTTTTCAGAGTTTCAGGTGAGAACTTGGCAATTAAACTCATTAACCTCATTAAGAATTTCTTGTATATGAGGAATCACTTTTCTCTTGCTACTTTCAAGAATCTTTTGGAGTTCCCATCGTGGTGCAGTGGTTAACAAATCCAACTAGGAACCATGAGGTTGCGGGTTTGATCCCTGGCCTCGCTCAGTGGGTTAACGATCCGGCGTTGCCATGAGTTGTGGTGTAGGTCGCAGACATGGCTCAGATCCTGTGTTGCTGTGGCTGTGGTGTAGGCTGGCAGCTACAGCTCCGATTCGACCCCTAACCTGGGAACCTCCATATGCCGCGGGAGTGGCCCAAGAAATGGCAAAAAGACAAGAAAAAAAAAAAAAATCTTTTTTGTCTTTGGCATTCAATAATTTGATTACAATATGTCTCAGTGTATATTTCTTTGTGACATTCTACTTGCAGTTTGATAACTTACTTGGATGAGTACATTTATTTTTTTAAAGCAAATTTGGGAAATTTCAGCCTTTATTTCTTCAAATATTCTTCCTGTTTCTTCTCCCTCCTCTCCAGCAATGATCATTATGCATATGTTGATACACTTGATGGTGAGCCATAGGTCTCTTCTATTCCTTTTTTCTTCATTCTTTTTTCTCCTGTTTCTCACACTGGATTAATTCAGTTGACCTTACTTTTAAATTTTCTAATTCTTCTTTCTGCTCAATATATTGTCAAAACCTCCTAGTTAATTTTTATTTCAGTTACTGTATTCTTGGCTCTAGAATTTATATTTTCTTTCTTTTTATCATTTTGATCACTTTGTCGATATTCTCTTATGTTGAGACATAATTCTCCTGGCTTTCTGTAGTTCTTTCCCATGATTTTCTTTTGTTCTTTGAGCATACTTAAAGCGGTTATTTAAAATTTTTGTCCAGTAAATCCAGTATCTGTGTTGCTTTTGGAAGAGTTTCTGCTAATTCCTTTTTTCACCATGAAAGGGACACACTTGCTTATTTCTCGGCATGACTCTTAATTTTTATTGAAAACTGGACATTGTGATAATATAGCATGGTAACTCTGGAAATCAGATTTCTCTCCACTTCCCTAAGACTTTTGCTCTTGTTGTTTTGCTTGCTGGGTTGTATTTGTTGGTTTAATGAGTTTTCTAAACTATTTTTATTGATCCTGTATTATGTGTGTGGTGTCTGAAGTCTCTGTCCCTTTAGCTTGTGGCCAGTTTCTAGTTTCTAGAGATTCCCTTAAATGCCATGGTTGGATCACCATCTTCATGAATCAACATTTGCTTGGAAGCTGTATCTTTGAATATTAATATTGCCTTCTCAGTCATGATGGAAGGAGAAACAACTGGAAGGTTGTACATATGCTTTTATCCACCCAGAAATGACACATGTTATTTTATTTGACTGTCCACTGTCTGTCACTTGTTCTTGTCTCAGCCCAACTTCAATGTAGCGGGCACATGTAGGACAGCATTGGATTGTTTGAGCAACACATTTTTTTTTCATTTTTAGTTAAAGTGTAATTGATTCACAATGTTGTGACTCTGCTGTACAGAAAAGTGACTCCGTCATACATACAGATATACATACACACATTCCTTTTCTTATGTTATCTTCTATCATGGTCTATCCCAAGAGATTGGATATAGTTCCCTGTACTATACATTACAATTTCATTGATTACCTGTTCTAAATGTAATAGTTTGCATTTACTAATCCCAGACTCCCAGACCATCCCACTCCCTCCCCCTAGCAACACTATTTTGTTGACCATGCTTTATCATACATATGTCATCTTATAATCTTTACAGAAAATCCATGGCTATTACATGCTACTACTACCTCCCTCTTTAAAGATGACCATCTGAAATTTGACTAGGTTAAATCACTTTCCTGAATTAATTTGAGGGCAAGCAACCTGAGTGCACTGAACTAACTTGTAACAATGACATTTGTCTGCACTGAGAAATGTGTAAGTCTGCTTCAAGGTGTGGGCTCATAGGTTACTGTGCAAAGGAAAGATGGATCTATCTCTTTTGCTGGTAAAAAGAATCCTCTGGCCACAACTGTCTCACTAAGGCAAAATGGTGTTTAAAATTTTTTTTCCAAGAAATTTCTTGAGTCTTCCTTGAGAAAGCTAGAATGCAAAATAAAACCAAAATACAAATTTCAAAATGATTATAATTTCAAATGCTGCCAAAGAAGTGAAGCAGTGAGGTGTTTTTCAGAGGTTCCCTCATTTATAGTTCACACACGATAATCCTTGAATTATGGGGGAGAGGTCATTTTATTCTTTATATTACAATTAAGAAGAAGAAGAAAGAGATCCCTCTGAGGGTACATAAGGAATGTCTGCTAGGTGTAGGTCTTGAACACAGGCTCCTGGCTCCATGTCATATTATTTCTCTCATTTTTATTGCCTTAGAGCCCTTGGAAATTTGCAAAAGCAGTGGGGATTCTATACCTGCTATGAGTAATTTAAGCATAGAAATAGATTTTTTTGAATATTTTCTAAAGCAGTGACACATCAAAATTTCAGGAGGGAGTTCAGTGATAGTTCTGAAGCATTATCATGCGGTTCTTCCCAAAGAGATTAGTTTAAAAAGTGGGTAGGTTATGCTCTGATAGACTAGGCATTAATTTAATCTTATAAACTCTCTGTCGACCTCTCACTGAAGGTTAAAAAGATGAATGTGAAGTAACCCTCCTTTAAACTATGGAAAGCTTGTAATTGAGTTAGCAAAATCCATACTTCCTTACCCACTGTAACATTTCCCCCATAATTTCACCCATTATTGACCAGCACATATAGTAAGTGCTTGCAGTGAGGTGATTAAAAGCATATTATTTGGTCATAGATGGGCTCCAATATTATATATTGAATTTTCTTCATACCCCTGTATAATTGTAAAACTTTGCATAGTCTCTTAAATCCTCAGTTTTCTTAATAATAAGATGGAAATAGTACTACTATTTATAACATCATTGTGAGAATCAAATGAAAAGATATATATGTGTATATGGATTTTAATACTGATTGTAGTACACAGTATATTCAATAAGTCAAACCTCATCAAACATGATGCCTTTTTGGACCAGGCATGTAAAATGAAGTTGTAAAAGCATTTAGGAGAATGATGGTCAAAGATAATAAAATACCTAGGAACAAACCTACTTAAAGAGGCAAAAGACCTGTACTCTAAAAATTCAATTTCAAGTGCACTCCAGCCCTGCTGTTGTCAATGCTCAGAAAGCCCCTCTCTTCCTTCAGTTCTTGGCTTAAATGTTACCATGTTATAATCACCCCACCACTGATGGACACTGCTTGCTCTCCCTGCTGTCTGTGCTTTATTTTTCATACTCCTGATCAAGAGTCAATTGTTATTATTATTACTATTCCCCTGTTTATTTATCTTCCTCCCTAGACCATACACAAGGCAAGAGGAATGACTTTGCTTCTTACTCACATCTTGCTCCCCAACGCATGAATAAAATTGTCTGGTTCATACTAAATTCTCCTTAAACATTTGTTAAATGAATCAATTAATTAAGCTTTTAGTTCAGCAGTAAATATATTGGAACTGCTGATAATTTAGTTCATTACCTATTACATAATTCTTTAGAAAATAATTTTACATTTCATGAGATGCAACCAGTTTTTTTTTTTTTTTTCCTGTTTTCTCACTCACTACTTGCATTCCCCACATTTGGAAAAATTAATCTTTTGAAGACACTATCAGGTGGATAATATATAGCTATCTTGAATTTTTTTCCTTTGGAATTTCTCATTGAGTGGCACATAACACAGGAAATGGATTCTACTTAGTAAATCAAAAAAGTATGAGACTACGAGAAGTTTCCTATCTGGTTCAATTTTCAAAATTCCTTCATAAATTTTTTTTTGTCTTTTTTTAGGACCACGGCTAAAAAAGGTTCCCAGGCTAGGGGTCAAATTGGAGCTGTAGCTGCAGGCCTAAACCACAGCCACAGCAACACGGGATCCAAGCAGTGTCTGCCACCTACACCACAGCTGACAGCAACTCCAAGACCTTAACCCAGTGAGCGAGGCCAGGGAGCCAACCCATGTTCTCAAGGATGCTAGTCGGGTTCTTTAACTGCTGAGTCACCATGGAAACTCCCCTTTCATACATATTTATGACTAGTTTAATTCCAGTGACTCTAAACATCCACTGAAAATGTAAGCTTGATAATACTTTACAGCAATAAACACAACTTACCTCAATATGCTAATATAATACACAATAATTTTATATTTTATTTTTAATCCTGAGGTGGGTTCAATTTTATACTAAAGTTCCCCAGAGGAATTTGCGCTCATGGATTCTTTCCCATCTTTATAAAATTAGAAACACGGAACATTTCAAGATTCACAAAACTGTGCTTGAATGTCCTAAGAGGGTCATGATGATATTAGTGGGATCTGTGTAGTTAACGCACCTATCTCCTTCTGGCTCTAAATTCTATGAAAATTGTTATTTCTCCTCCTGGAAACATTTTAAATGATCATTTTAAGCATACTATTTGAGAAGAACTTCAGATTTAAGAAATACATTTGCTGTGATATTGCAGACAAGTCTGGCATCTCTCACACCTAGTTTCTTCTGCTGTTAGCGTCTTACTTTGTCATCATACATCTGTCAAAACTAGGAAACTAACATTGACACATTATTATTATCTTATCTTTAAGGATTTATTCAGATTTTCTTTTTTTCAATTAATGTCTTTTTTTTCTCTTCCAAGATCCAATCCAGGATACAATATTGTACAGAGCTGTCATGTCACCTCAGTCTTTCCTGATGTGTGACAGTTTCTCAGTCTTTATCTGTTTTTCGTTACCTGCATGGCTTTGAAAAATACAGGTCAGGTATTTTGTAGAGGGTCTTTCAGTTTGTATTTGTTTGATTTTTTTTTCTCATGATTAGAAAAAGTTATATGTTTTGAGGAAGAAGAATAAGCGCCCTTCTTGGAGTTCTCTTGCGACACAGAAAGTTAAGGATCTGCTGTTGTCACTGCTATGGGGTGAGTTCAATCCTGGCCCTGCTTCCACATGCCAAAAAAAAAAAGTTCCCCTCTCATGTCCTATCAGGGGATATATGTTACCCATATGACTTATCATGGGGGATAATTGCCTGATAAAGATTTTTTTCCAATTTATTCATAGTAAAGTTATTTGTTTTCTACTTTCTATCTCTATTCTTTGTAAGATGGTCACAACGTCCAGGTCACACTCGAGGTAGCTCAGGAATACACGCCCCTCCTGAGGGAGGGGCCCTAAATATATTATTTAGAATACTTCTGAAAGACATCTCTTCTCATTCACTTTGTTTTTATCAGAATGGACTCATTATGTTGGTTTTATACTTCAAATTATAATTCTATACTATGTTAATTTAGGTTGTCACTCAACTTATTTCAGCTTTGGCCATTGAAAGCCCTTTTCGTTTGCTTTATTTCCATTTGATATTTCCCAATCCTTTAATTTTGGTTTTGGTTTGGTTTTGGTTTTTTCCTTTCTGGAACTACAAGGTATTCTAGGCTCATCTCGTATTTTTCCTGTTCTAGCTCTAAAATCAGTTACTCATCCAAAGAGCCTTACTTCCTTTTATTAGAGAGTGATATTTAGGAAATAAGATCTGAATGCTGGATGTACTCATTTCTACTGGGAATCACTTCTAGGCCCTCTAAGCAGTCAGAGCTAGAAAATGTATGTGTGTACACATGCACCTGTGTATGTGGACAAATCTATCAAACCTATACTTTCTATATCAATTCATACACATATATATGTGCATACACACATACAGAGTCACTAAACATGACTTCATACCAAAGTCTCTGATAGAATCCATTTTATCTCAGCTTTCCCTCTTATCTCTCTGGCCAACTCTTGTGTATTTATTTGTCTAACTCTAGTATACAGGTAAAGCCGTTCCAGATTTGTTAACTGGCACCCCTGTGAGCAACAACTTTTAACAGTGGAGCACAGTCTTGCAGCAGAATTCCTTTTACTTTTAGCTGTGTAGTTGACAGTTACCAGTCAATATATTTTTGTAACATTACTCATATCAGCTCTTTTTTTTTCCGTCCCTCACTGAAGTGATTCAGTGGCTCAGATTCTTTTGCAACAGTCTTCATTCTATCCTGGGGTTGTCCAGCATTCAGGTTGATTCTGTGTGCTTGTTTGTAAATGTTACAGTGTACTCTTTGTGATGTACAGTTCTATAGGCTTTGACAAACGCATGCATTCACGTATCTGCCGTCCCAATACCATACAGGATGATTCCATCACTCTAGAAACTCCCCTATGTGTCTCTTTTATAGACAAGAGCTCTCTCTTCCCCTAGCCGCTGACTACCACTAAATTATTTTCCATCTCTGCAGCTTTTCCTTTTCCAGAATGTCAAATGAATAGGATCATATAATATGCAGTGTTTGGGTCTGATTCTTTTGCTTATCAAAATACTTTAAATTCATTTATGTTCTGTAGGAATCAATAGCTCATCCTTTTTTTAATACTGGAGAGTATTCCACTTACATTTATAAATATCACAGTTTATTTAGCCATTCACCTTCAGGAGTATATCTGGTTACTTCCAGTTTGGGTGAATCTCAATAAAGCTACGATAAACATTTGCAGAAGGATTTTGTGAAACATATATTTTCAGTTCCCTGTGGTTAAATACTTAGAGTGAAAACATTGGGTCATATGTAAGGCCACACAAAACTTTATAAGAAATTGCCAAATTGTCTTCAAAAGTGACTGTATTCTTTCGCATTACCACAATGAATCAATGAATGAGTTTCAAGTCTTTACCAGTATTTAATATTGTCAGGATTTTTTTGCCTTTTTTTTTTTTTTTTTTTGTCTTTTGTCTATTTAGGGCTATACCCGTGGCATATGGAGGTTCCCAGGCTTGGGGTCAAATCAGAGCTACAGCTGCCAGCCCACTCCACAGCCGTAGCAACACAGGATCCGACTGGATTTGTGACCTACACCACAGCTCATGGCAATGCTGGAACCTTAACCCACTGAGCGAGGCCAGAAATTGAACCCGCAAATTCAGGGTTCCTAGTCAGATTCATTTCTGCTGCACCACAACAGGAACTCCTTTTTGCCATTTTAGTAGACGTATAGTAATATATTTTTGTGTATTTAATATGTACTTTCCTAATGAAAATTCTATTGAGCATCTTTTCATGTGTACTTTCCATCTGTACCTCTTCTCTGGTAAAGATTCAGATCATTTGCACATTTTTAATTGAGCTGTTTTTTCTTATTGTTGCATTTTAAGAGTACTCTATATATTCTGTAAAAGAATCCCAGCAAGATAACACATATCTTTTTTTTTTTTTTTTGTCTTTTTGCTATTTCTTGGGCCACACTCGCGGCATATGGAGATTCCCAGGCTAGGGTCCAATCGGAGCTGTAGCCACCGGCCTACACCAGAGCCACAGCAATGCAGGATCCGAGCCGCGTCTGCAACCTACACCACAGCTCACGGCAACACCAGATCGTTAACCCACCGAGCAAGGGCGGGGACAGAACCCGCAAACTTATGGTTCCTAGTCGGATTCGTTAACCACTGCACCACGACGGGAACTCCATAACACATATCTTTACCCTCCTACCCCACATCAAGCAACAACTATACAGCTATCCACAGACAGAATTAGCTCTGGGAGGACTCAGGAGTCCAATTAAGAATCTGCAGCAACACAGTAGAGGGAAAAAAATAAAGAGAGAGAGAATAACGGCACAGAAAGGATCACTGGGGAAATCCGCAGAGCTGAGACATCTGGCCAGGAACAAAGAAGAGTATTGCCTATTGGTATCCATGACATGGAAATACCACCGTGGTCTCCAGTGGCCTGCTCTGTGAAAGACCCCCACAGCCTAAGCCACTGTGATCTCAACAGTGACACTTCTTTCGCAGTGGAGGAGCCCTGGGAACCCTATAGGGTTGTTAGTGTAGACCACAGCAGGCTGTCCCCTGGAGGACCCCGGATCCTCAGACACTGAGATAACCAACAGCCACTGCAGCTGTGGACTCTCTGGGGAGGGAGATACTGCTCCCCACCCCACCACCCCTGCCCTGCCCTCCCTCCACCCAAAGAAAGAACCACAATGCAAACTATTGCATTTGGAATGGATAAGCAATAAGATCCTGCTGTATAGTACAAGAAACTATATCCAAGCACTCGTGATGGAACAGGATGGAGGATAATGTGGAAAAAAATAATGTATAAATGTATAACTGGGTCACTTTGATGTACAGCAGAAATTGAAAGAACATTGTAAATCAACTATAATCAAAAAATTTAAAAAATAAAAAGAAAGAACCACAGTTTTACCTCCCTTGGCACTGGGGCCACTCCCCCTCCACCCCTCCACACACCCCCAGACCCAGGAGCCACGTGTCTCCAGACAATCATTCTGTGGTGATTCTGCTTGTGCCTGCACTCCAGACTCTGGCTCCACAGCTGCTCTGCACG
Organism: Sus scrofa; assembly: GCF_054392235.1. Lineage (NCBI taxonomy): Eukaryota > Metazoa > Chordata > Mammalia > Artiodactyla > Suidae > Sus > Sus scrofa. Next base: position 12,927,593 of record NC_139384.1, read on the forward strand.
CCCCGACACTGCAGCCATCAGAAGCACTATCAGTGCAGGCTAACCTGCACTCAGGGCTCCAGGATTATGAGGGCTCTGCACACGCTTGTGCCCCGCACCCCAACTATACAGCTGCTTGTGAAGTCCTCACACTGAGGACGCTGGAAACACCATTGCAACAGAAATGTCTACACACATACAGAGCTCTGTACGACCCTTCCCCAGGTCCCAGGTCTGTGACTGCTCTGCCAGCACTCATGCCTAAAGCACCTGAGCCACTTGCACCAGGAGTGGCCGTGCCTCAGACCCTGGAGTTGCTGTAGCACCATGTGCACCTTCACTGCAGATCCCAGCTCTGTGGAACCACACAAGACTCCCAGTAGCTGAAGTCATCTTGAGAAAGTAGAACAAAGCGAGAGGCATCACACTTCCTAATTTCAAATTATATTACAAACATACAGTAATAGAAACTGTATGGTTCTCTGACATAAAAAAGACACAGAGACCAGTGGAACAGAGAGCCCAGAAAGAAATTCGCACACTTACAATCAACTGACTCTCAAAAAAAGAACCAAGAATGAAGCATAGGGAAAAGTTTTTGTGTAAGTGATGTTGAGAAAACTGGATAACCACATACAAAAGAATGAAATTGGACCCTTATACCACACACAAAAATCAACTCAAAATGGATTAAATACCTAAACATAAGACCAAAAACCATAAAACACCTAGAAGAAAACACATGGGAAAAGCTGCTTAACATCAGTCTCTGCAGTGATTTTTTTTTTTTAGATTTGACACTAATATTACAGGCAACAAAAGTAAAAATAAATAAATTGGACTATATCAAACGAAAAAGTTTCTGCACAGCAAAAGAAACAATTACAAGGCAACTTTTGGAATGGGAGAAAATATTTTCAAACCATGTATTCAATAACGTGTTGGTATTCAAAATACATAAGGAACATGTATAACTCAATAGTAAGAAAAGAAATAGCTGTATTAAAAGTGAACAAAGGAACTGAGTAGAGATTTTTCCAAAGAAGACATGCAAAAAGATAGCAGGTATATGAAAAGGTGCTTAGCATCACTAATCATCAAGGAAATGAAAATCAAAACCACAATAAATTATTTACTCACACCTGTTAGGATTACTATTAGCAAATAGTCAAAAGATAAGAAGTGTTGACAAGGATGTTAAGAAAGGGGAAACTTTCGCACTATTGGTGGGAATGTAAATTGGTAGAGCCATTATGGAAGGCAGTATGTAGGGTCCTCAAAAAATTAAAAATAGAACTACCATATGATCCACCAACCCCACTCTTGGGTATATATCCAAAGGGAATAATATCCCTATCTTGAAGAAATATTGGAATTCCCATGTTAATTGCAGCATTATTCATAGTAGCCAAGACATGGAAATAATCTGTGTCCATCAACAGAAGAACGGATAAAGAAAATCTGATATATATAAATGGAATATTATTCAGCCTTTAGAAAGAAGGAAGTCCTGCGTCCTGCCATTTTTAAAACACAGATTAATCTAGAGAACTTTATGCTAAGGGAAATAAGCTAGACACAGAAAGATACCACATGATGTAATTTGTACGTGGAATCTAAAAAGAAAACTCAAATTCATAGTAATAGAGAATAGAATGATCGTTACCAGGGGCTGGGGTATGGGGGAAACGGGAAGATGCTGGTCAAAGGGTACACCATGAATAAGTTCTGGAGTCTTAATGTAGAGGGTGGTGATGATTGTTAATCATAATGTTTTATACTGAAGCTTGCTGAGAAAGTAGACCTCAAGCGTTCTCATCCAAAGAACTCAATGATAACTATATCAGGTGACAGGTATATTCATTATCTTTTTTTTTTTTTTTTTTTTTTTTGTCTTTTGTCTTTTTAGGGCTTCACCTGTGGAGGTTCCCAAGCTAGGGATCTAATCGAAGCTGTAGCTGCTGGCCAATGCCAGAGCCACAGCAATGCCAGATCCAAGCCGCATCTTCCATCTACACCACAGCTCATGGCAACACTGGATCCTTAACCCATTGAGAATGGCCAGGGATCAAACCCACAACCTCATGGTTTCTAGTTGGATTTGTTTCCACTGCGCCATGACGGGAACTCCAATTCATTATGTTATGATGGTAATAATTTCACAATTCTATGTATATATAAACATTACACTGTATACCTAAAATATACACAATTTTAATTGTCATATATTTTTAAAGAATCATTTATATGTAAATTGAAAATATTATATGCAAAAAAGTGATTTGTGAATACTATATCAAAATTTGTGATTTATATTTTAATTTTCTTTAGAGCATCTTTCACAGAACAAAAATTTTAATTTTGATAGAGTAAAATGTATCAATTTGTTCTTTCATAAGCCATTATTTTGATGTTATATATAACAAATTCAGTGGCATCCTGTTTTCTCCTAAAAGTTTTATAATTTTATATTCCACATATAAGTAGTAACTCTTTTGAGTTAGTTATTGCTCTAGATGTAAGATATGCTTTGAGGCACACTTGTTTTTGTATGTGTACATCAACTGCTGCAGCACTATTTATTTAAAAATAATAATTGAATTACTATAGCAAAAATCAGCTGACTATACTGTGTGGTTCTATTTCTGGGATCTCTATTCAGCTCAAATGATCTTTGTGTCTATTATTTCACCAATATACACTTTCTTGATTAATATAACTTTAGAATTAAGTCATGAAATCATATTGCAACTTTGTTCTTCTTTTTAAGAATGACTTTAAGTATTCCAGTAGCTTTACCTCTTCACCTGAAATTTTCTTTTTTCAAATTTTTTAAATTTTAGTTTTTTTCTACTGTACTGCATGGTGATCCAGTTACACACATGCATACATTCTATTTTCTCACATTATCATGTTCTATCATAAGTGACTAGACAGAGTTCCCAGTGCTACATAGCAGGATCTCATTGCTAACCCATTCCAAAGGCAATAATCTGCATCTATTAACCCCAAATTCCCAATCCACCCCACCCCCTCCCCCTCCCCATTGGCAACCACAAATCTGTTCTCCAAGTCCATGATTTTCTTTTCTGTGGAAAGGTTCATTTGTGCCACATTTTAGATTCCAGATATAAGTGATATCATACGGTATTTTTCTTTCTCTTTCTGAGTTACTTAACTCAGTATGAGAGTCTCTAGTTCCATCCATGTTGCTGCAAATAGCATTATTTTGTTCTTTTTTATGGCTGAGTAGTATCCCATTGTGTGTGTGTGTGTGTGTGTGTGTGTGTGTGTGTGTGTGTGTGTGTGTGTGTGTGTATACATATATATATCCTCCTAATCCAATTATCTGTCGATGGACATTTGGGTTGTTTCCATGTCTTGGCTATTGTGAATAGAGCTACAATGAACATGCGGGTGCATGTGTCTCTTTTAAGTAGAGTTTTGTCTGGATATGTGCCCAAGAGTGGGATTGCTGGGTCATATGGTAGGTCTATGTATAGATTTCTGAGGTATCTCCATTATGATCTCCATAGTGGTTGTACCAGCTTACATTCCCATCAAGAGTGCAGGACGGTTCCTTTTTCTCCACACTCCCTCCAGTATTCGTTATTTGTGGACTTATTAATGATGGCTATTCTGACTGGTGTGAGGTAGTATCTCATGGTAGTTTTGATTTGCATTTCTCTAATAATCAGTGACGTTGAGCATTGTTTCAAGTGCCTATTGGCCATCTGTACATCTTCCTTGGAGAAATGTCTGTTCAGGTCTTTTGCCCATTTTTCCATTGGGTTGTTGGCTTTTTTGCTGTTGAGTTATATAAGTTGCTTGTATATTTTAGAGATTAAGCCCTCATCAGTTGCATAATTTGAAACCATTCTCTCCCATTCTGTAACTTGTCTTTTTGTTTTCTTTATGGTTCCCTTTGCTGTGCAAAATCTTGTCAGTTTAATTAGGTCCCATTGGTTCATTTTTGCTTTTATTTCTGTTGTTTGGGGCACCTGAAATTTTCAATCAGCTTGTCAGTGTCTCCAAAATTCATGCTTGAGTTTTGATTGAGATTAGGTTGACTCTGTAGATCAATATGAAGAATTTAAAATAGTGAAGTCTTCCAACCCGTGAACATATGTTATTTATATATCCACATTTATGGATTTTCTTTGATTCTTTTTGTAAGTGTTTTATTATTTCTTTTTTTTTTTTTTTTTTTTTTTTGCTTCTTAGGGCCATACCTGTGGCATATGGAAGTTCCCAGGATAGGGGTTGAATCAGAGCTATGGCTCCTGGCCTATGCACAGCCACAGCAACACAGGATCCAAGCGGCATCTGCCACCTACACCACAGCTCACAGCAACGCCAGATCCTTAACCCACTGACCGAGGTCAGGGATTGAAGCCACATCCTCATGAATCCTAGTGGGTTTATTAACCACTGAGCCATAAAGGGAACTCCACTGTTTTATTATTTCTATATTCTACTACTGAGCATATTAAATTAGCTTTGTACCTAACTGCAAATTAATAACCAAAGTGTCTCTACCCACAATCTGATCCCTATACCCTGATGTCATGTGGAATCATCTTAGAGTTTCAGAGGCTAATAAATGAGTATGAGAAGGGAGTTCTATCAACATAGAGTTCTATGTTTCATAGGGAATTGAGGAAACAGACCCCCTATGAGGGCATCCATAATTCCTCATGCAACTTACATCAGAAAGAAACAATTTTATTACTTGTAGGGACTTAATTTGACTTGTTAAGTCAGCACACAGGCATATTTGCCTTACTGTTGTCATTTCTCCTTTATTTTTAAAGACATGATTTCTATAAAGCAAAATTCATACATTTTAGTGTATTCATTCCTGAGAATTTAAATAAATGTATACAGAATACCACCAAAATTAATATACAGTCTCATCCACCCCAAATGGTCTCCTGCTTCCTTTGTGCTTATCCCCTCTCATCCCTAAAATCCTGACAACTTCTGATTTTCTGACCTCCCACTGTAGTTTTGTGTTTTAGAATATCAAGCAAATAGAATGATACAATAACACAATATGTAACTTTTGTAAACTTTTTTATTAGAACATAGTTGATTTACAGTGTTGTATTAATTTCTGCTGATGAATGGGTAAATAAAATGTAGTAATCCTTATAATGAAATGTTATTCAGCAATAAAAGGGAGTGAAATATGGATACATGCTAGACATTGAATGAAGCTTGAAAACAGCTTCTAAGTGAAAGAAGCCACTCGCAAATGACCACATATTGTCTGGTTTTACTCATATGAAATTTCCAAACTAGGCAAATCTATATAGATACAGAATTTGATTAGTGTTTCCTAGGGCTGGGGGGAAGTGTGGAAGGAAACCGAAAAGATTGGTAATCAATACATAATTTCTGGGAGTTCCCATTGTGGCTCAGCGGGTTAGGAACCCAACTACTATCATAAGAATGGAGGTTCGATCCCTGGACTCACTCAGGGCATCAAGGATTTGGTGTTGCCCTGAGCTGTGGTAGCCTGGGAACATCTGTATACCTCAGGTGTGGCTCTAAAAAGTAAAAAAAAAAGAAAAAATTATCTTGAATTGATTGTGGTGATGGTTGCAAACTCTGAATGTACTAAAATCATTGAATTATAAACTTTAAATGGGTGAATTTTATAGTATGTTAATTATATAACAATAAATATTTTCGAGAGAAAGAAAGAACTGAAACAATGATAAAAGGAGGGAAGAATGGAAGGAAGGAAGGATGGGAGGGAGGAAGGGAGAGGGGGAAAGAAAGAATGAAAAGCTGACCAGTACACAGGGATCTGTTAAAAAAAAATAAACAGAAAACATACATAGCTTATTACATGTTGTATTAAGCTGAATAGACTACCTCATGCTCCAGTAACAAACCAACCCCAAATCCCAATGATTTGACACAAAAAAAGTTTTATTTCTTGCTTCTGCTACTTCATGTGCATCACAGATTGTCTAAGAAAGGGGAGGTTTCTTGTCATGAATTCATTCAAACACCCAACAGAGTCCTTGCTGTCTGTAGCTACACCCTCTGAAACACACAGCCTCCTCAGTTAACATGGCGGAGGAGAGGCGCTGGCTTTTCTATACTTCAACCCAGAAACGACACGCATCATTTATTTTCCAGCCCATTATGTGGCTCTAGTTCACAGCTCCACGTAGCTGCAAGGGGGCAAGGAAAAATAGAGGGCAGATGTAATGTTTGAGCACCACTACTTTTGTTCCACATAACATTTGTGTTGATGATAAAATAGTAATACTTAAGTTTATTGATCTCTTGGTACGTGTTAGACATCACGCTCAGCTTTATATAAATGCACATACATATATAATCATATTTATATATTTAATCATACACACACACACATATCATCTAATCTTTAGAACTCTCCTATGAGGGATATACAATATTATTATCCCCCCTTTTACAGGTGATATACTGATGTTTGGAGATACTGAATAACTTGGCCAAGGTTACCCTGCAACCAGTGACAAAAGTTATGATTGAGAGGCAGGCTGCCTGACTGCACAGTCGTAACTTGTAATGCACATTACACATGACTCCACTGATAAAAGAGATGATTCTGCCGGGGTGTTTAGGGTCAGAGCACACTATGCAGAGGAAAGAATGGATTCACCCCCTTAGTTCTAAAAATAGTAACAAATATCTCCCAAAATATCCCCAGACAGGCTCTATAGTAGGTTACTTTGTTTAAAAAAAAAAAAAATTGAGAGGGGAACAGATCTCCAGGCTTTTAAGAAAAAGATATGAGAAAGCTTGTGTGAGGTCCCGACATCCCATAGGCCAGAGATTTAAAGTTTTAATTTCTGTTGCCTAACTTGGCTGTTTCACGCTGATTTAATGATTAGAGGCTCTTCCCTCTTGGCTCCCCGCCCTCCGTGTCTTCAAGAGCACTCTCAGCTAAAACGCATACACACGATACCCTCTGACTCCGCCGGTGATGGGGAGAGCCAACCTGGAATTAGCAGCCTCCTGAGATACAGCGCTATTTCCCTTGAGATTTGTTGAGTCAAGAGGTTGTTTTTTTCTGCCTTGATATGGGCAAGAGCACAAGCCTAAACTATGTTGCACAATACAGAGCTCCGCTGGTGGAAAAGGAGTTTCTCCAGCATGATGCTTTCCCGGATGTGGACTCCCGGTCAATGGTCTGAGCATGAAGGCTTTCCTCATTCCCTCTCTTGTACCCTCCTCTGCCTCTTCTTAGGACAAAAGTGAGTATCAAGGAAACATACCATCACAGCGAATTAGAATGGGTCTTAGAGAAGGTCCAACCAATTTTACTTTGCGAATGAGGGTGAAAAAGCCTAGAGAGGTTAAACAGCTGGACCATAGACACCCTGTTAGCGGGGCGTCTTCTCACTCCCAGTTCACTGCTCTTTGCAGTCTACTATGCTGCTCTCCAGCATCCAGATTTCCCTGCTCACTACGATCAGATGTCTTACATTAATGGTTGGAGTGATGGTTAGCCTCAAAAAGGGAGACTGCACCTTCTAATTTGTTTCCTGTTTTGAATTACTACAGGAGCAGGTGCAAATATCGTACCTCCGTTTCTGAATTTAAGGTGTTGTAGAAAACTTTCAACATCCATTTGGGATCTCAAATGCAAACCCATTTTCTTTAGAAACATCCAAGTTTGGACATGCAATTTTATTGACTGAATATCCTGCAGTAACCAAGAAGGAATGAAATAGACTATAAAGTAATGGCTCAAATTGCTTGATTTTAAAATGCTTGTACCTTTTATAGTTGTTAAAGAACTTTTATATTTATTATCTCATCAGAGCAGGATAGCAGCCTACAAGGGAGATAAAGAATGCTATTCATCTTGTGAATTAAGCAGATCTGGCTAGCAGCAGGACCACACCCTGCTGATTATCAATAGAACAAGGATTAGAACTGATCTTGTGTTTGTAGTACAATGCTATCCAGTGCCCTACACCTATGAATTTCTGGATGAAAGGGAGATATTTTGTGTCCTTTTGTACTACAAGTAGTATAAATGTGATATTTAGTCAATATACTCGCCATGCTTGGTGCACAGTTGGAATACAGAAATTAACTATTTTTTCAAAAATAAATTTAATGTCACATGTTTATGCATTTGGACCAAATATAGCAACTCCAACAAGCATGGACATCTAAGACTTGATGAACGAGTCTCAGGAGGAAGTAACTGCATGGTCAGTAGTGTGTGTTGGCATATTCTTGTTATCTTTGTGATTATTTCATAACACTTTACACGCACTTTTATTACGGCATTTAGCACTTTCATTGGGGAAGAATAATTTGTAGATCTGGCTGTCTCTATTCCCTTAAAAAGTCAGGAATCATGTTATTCATTTTGTAACACTAGCTCTTGGTACAGAGCTGGCTTATGTGCAAAGGCAGCTAGGAAGAGAATGAGAAAGCGAGAACTAGCACTGAATAGTCCATGTGCAGATATTACGTTAGAGCTCTGTATGTCGTTTAATTTCATCTTTCCAGCTCTGTCAAGTGAATACATTGTATATCACATGAACTGAGTATTCCACAGTCAGACTGGGATTCACAGAATGTTAAGTCAATGTTCCCAAGGCCACGTCTCATCTCATTTGCTAACCAGTAAGTGACACGTATCTGTACATTTGGGAAAACATATGCCTGTAATAAATTTGATATAAATAGTTCACCTAAGGGTCTTTTTGTAAATAGTTGCATTATATCCATAATCTGAAATATTTTTCCTCTTTTAAGATTCAGTCCTATTTCCTTTCCACCCATGACTTTTGTACATCACCTCCTAATTGAGATGTGATTTTTGTCATGTATTTTACTAATTAGTATACCCATATGCTTATAATTGTCTGTTTATACAATAGCATTTGCCAATTCATGCTTTTATCCATGATGTTCTTCAGCCTAGTATAGCAGAACTACTAGAACTAGTACTACTAGTAGTACTAGTAGTAATGACAGCCTAAACTTCTTGAGTATTTGCTGTATATATTGACCTCATTTTAAGTGTTTTGCATAATCTAAGTCATCCTATTTATTTCCCTGAAAAGTTGAAATCTATATTTCCCACTCGAAAGATGAGGAAGCTGAAATAGAGGCAAGTTAATTGATTGGCCTACTATTTTGAGAAGGGTGCTTATTATAAATTTTAGACTACACTGCTCAGGTTCATATCCCAGCTTTGTTTCCAGATTTGCTGCTTGAGTTCTGGAGTTACTGTTGTGGCTCACTGGGTTAAGAACCCAACATAATGTCCATGAGGATGAGGGTTCAATCCCTGGACTCATTCAGTGGGTTAAGGATCCAGTCACAAGCTGCAGTGTAGGTTCCAGATGCAGCTCAGGCTTAATGTTGCTATGGGTATGGCGTAGGCCACCAGTTCTACCCTTAGCCTGGGAACTTCCATATGCTGCAGGTGTGACTGTAAAAATAATAAAAGAAATGAAAGGAAAAAGTAATAAAATAAAATAAATCTGGAGGAGTTCCCGTCGTGGCGCAGTGGTTAACGAATCCGACTAGGAACCATGAGGTTGCGGGTTCGGTCCCTGCCCTTGCTCAGTGGGTTAACGATCCGGCGTTGCCGTGAGCTGTGGTGTAGGTTGCAGACGCGGCGCGGATCCCGCGTTGCTGTGCCTCTGGCGTAGGCCGGTGGCTACAGCTCCAATTCAACCCCTAGCCTGGGAACCTCCATATGCCGCGGGAGTGGCCCAAGAAATAGCAACAACAACAACAACAACAACAAAAATAATAAAATAAAATAAAATAAAATAAAATAAATCTCAGTTCCGTTTGAAGTAGAATGAGGGTAATAATATCACATGCATCACAGAATTGCTAAATATACTAAATGAGTTAATATATTTGACCAGCTTTGCATGGTTTCTTGACCTAAAATAAGTGCTATGTGTTTGTTATTATAATAACTAATATATCTTATTATCATCTTTAGATTCCAAGCCACAATGCAGGAGTTCTCATTTCCAGAAAGCCTTCCTGAGTTCCTGTGTTGGGCTAACCACACATCCTTTCTAATTTCAAATGCGTTGGCCATACCTCTTGAGAAATACGTTATGATTAATAGATCTTTTGGATGTAGGTCTCTCTCACGAGGCAATCCTTAAAGACAAGGGCTATATCACATCTTTCCTTGAATATTTAATCATTAATCCAAGAGAAATGAATGTGACTTAAGATTCCAGAGTGAGAAGTGTGTCTTGGGTTGAGAGAACCTCTCACACCGTAACGATGGCAACCAAGATACCCTGTCAGTGGAGTTACCACTGGAGGTGAGAACCACCAGATATACCATGTGATCCGGCAGGAGGTCTGTGGCTTGGTTGATAGTACAGAGTCTCTAGGTGAGAACAAAATTAACTTCCATCTCCCCTTATTCTCCCTCCCCACAAGTAAAGCAAAAGCATAGACGGTGGTGGAAAACATCAGCCTACAATTTAAAAAATAATAAAGATCATTCCATGGAGAGAAAATAACAAAATTTTTACTTCAACTTTTTGAAAAATAGTTCCTTTAGTTTTAAGAGTTACTTAAAGATGCCAAAACTCTACTAAGATTGTAGCAGAAATCGTAAAGTTTCCTTTATAAGCCAATGGTTGAAATGGGGCATCCAACTGACAGCCTTCATGAATTAGGAAAAAAACAAACAAACAAACAAAAAAAAAAAAACAACTGTGGGTGTCCCTAAAGCAGGGCTCTGAATCACTGCATATTTTCAGTGAAAAAAATGATGAGGGCTTCTTCAGAGACAGAAAATGTATTTGAGGGGGCTTGTCAGCATCGTGTACCAATTATCAACAAAACATTTTCTATGTTTTACTTTCTGTTAAGCCTTCTATGCATATCTTAGACAAGAAGGCTTATAAGATATGGAAAGTAGTGAAAAAGAGTCCCATATTGTTTAGTGTAATAGATCAGATCACATAGCAAGCAAGCAAGCTGAAGTGTGCCACATTTGTAATACAGTCCCCTTGTGGCAGCCAGTCAGCAAGGGCCTTCTAGCATCTTTCCATAACACTTCTAGATGAATGACCTCACTCAACACACTCCCACCCTGTTGGTACAACTTCTGGCGCAGGAGCTCCTTCCCTCCATAGGAAGTTGACACATGTGAATAAGAGAGCTTGTTCACACTTTGTTCCTGTAAAAGTGATCAGATAGCATTATCTTGAGTGTACTTATCTTGTCACAGATGCTGCTCATGGTGCTTCCCAAATGACCTTGATGGAGAACATTTCAGAGGTGACTGAATTCCTTCTCATAGGGTTAACAGATGCCCTAGAGATGCAGGTGCCTTTCTTTATAATCTTCACTCTCATTTACCTCATCACTCTGATTGGGAACCTTGGGATGGTCATGTTGATTCTGTTGGATCCTCGACTCCACACTCCCATGTACTTTTTCCTCAGTAACCTTTCCCTGGTGGATTGTGTGTATGCATCCGCTGTTACTCCCAAAGTAATGGCGGGGTTTCTCACAGGAGATAAGATTATATCCTACAATGCATGTGCCACCCAGATGTTTTTCTTTGCAGCCTTTGCTACCATTGAAAGTTTCCTCCTGGCCTCGATGGCCTTTGACCGCCATGCAGCAGTGTGCAAACCCCTGCACTACACCACCACCATGACAAGTACTGTGTGTGCCTTGTTGGTCACTGGCTCCTACTTCTGTGGACTCTCCCAGTCTTCCATCCATGTTGCTTTGACTTTCCACCTCTCCTTCTGCCGTTCCAACGTGGTTAATCACTTTTTCTGTGACATTCCCCCACTGCTGGATCTTTCTTGTTCTGATATCTACACAAATGAGATTGTGCTCTTCACATTGGCCTCATGCAATATCTTTTTCACTCTTTTGGTTATCTTGAACTCTTACCTGTTTATTTTCATTGCTATCCTGAGAATGCACTCAGTTGAGGGACAGAAAAAGGCCTTTTCCACCTGTGCCTCCCACCTCACCACTGTTTCCATCTTCTATGGGACAATCATCTTCATGTACTTACGGCCAAGTTCCAGTCATTCCATGGACTCAGACAAAGTGGCATCTGTGTTCTACACCATGGTCATCCCCATGCTGAACCCTGTGGTCTACAGTCTGAGGAACAAGGAGGTCAAGGGTGCATTTAAGAAAATGGTTGGAGGAGTTCCCATCGTGGATCCGCAGAAATGAATCTGACTAGCATCCATGAGGACAAAGGTTCAATCCCTGGCCTTGCTCAGTGGGTTAAGGATCCGGTGTTGCCGTGAGCTGTGGTGTAGATCTCAGATGCGGCTCAGATCCGTGTTGCAGTGGCTGTGGTGTAGGTCAGGAGCTACAGCTCCAATTTGACCCCTAGCCTGGGAACTTCCATATGCCATGGGTTTGTCCCTAAAAATACCAAAAAAAAAAAAGAAAAGTTGGAAAAGCAAGGTCTTCATTGGAAGACTTATACTTCATTGGAAGACATATAATTACAAATAACATGAAAATCATATGAAACTTCTTTTGGACTTTTAGTGTTTGACAATGTTTTTTGAATTTTAATTCTTTCTTGTGTTAATTACTTTGAGCAGCTCCTTTCCAAATGGAACTGGTTCTGTTTATACTTTGGGAATATGACTGGGTAGGGAAAAATTGGATGTCTATTTCCAGAAAAATAGTATTGCTTCTATCTCAAGATAAAGGTTATAATCCTAGATATTATAGGATCTCACATTACATCAATCTACTGATCTAAAGTGCTTTGCAGGTAAACCTCATAAAGATTTGACACTGGAGTTACATTTTCAATTACTGGAATTTAAAAGAGCTCTGTGATTCTTCTACATAGCATAGGAGCGTGGTTCTCAGACATTAGGCATTAGGCAATGCCCCTAAGAATTACCTTGAGAAACTGAGGAAATGCAGAATTTCAGGATCTAATCCAGATGATGTAATTTAGATATCTCTGGTAGAGCCCAGACCTCTGTAGAATTATTCCCATTATCTACCTATACTTATCGTAAACTTAGATAGCAAGAATGCCTGCTGTAAATCTGGATAATGAGAAATACTGTATAAGCTATGTCTATTTTGTTTTTGAATTTCAAAGAGAAAAACACAGTTCAGAAGGTTAAAATATATCCATACCTCTCCCGCACCTGAGAGAGTTCTAATACATAAAGAATCTGGATAGGGAGAACTGCCTGCATTCTCAACAAACTTCCCCTGTATTTCAGATGAGACTGGGCTACGGGTCACACTTTGAAAACTGTTTCCCTAGAGCAGTGGTTCAAAAGCATCATTACCAAACCAGCAGCATCAGCAATCACCTGGAATTTTTTAGAAATGCCAGTTAAGGAACCCCCACCCCAGACCAAGAGAATCAGAAACTCGGAGTACAGCCAAGCTATCTGTGTTTTAACAAGCCCTCCTGGTGATTCTGAAGTATGCTCGGGTTTGAAAACTAATGTATTCAAGCAACCAAGCAGCACTAGCCTACAGCAGTGCTTCCCAACCTTGGATGCATATGACTATAACTGAAGGGATATTTTTTCAATACTGCTGCCTGGATGCCACCTCTAGAAAGTATGATTTAATAGATCTGGGGATAAGACCTGGGCACCACAAGAATGTAAAATGAAGTCACTTTCCCAGAGCTTGATATACAGGAGAGATTGGGGAGGGGGAAGGATAATATTCATTAATAATCTGCCCAATTACTTACATATGATATCTCATTAAGGTCCCACACTATACTCTGGGAGAATCAACCACGCAGAGAGGAGGAGATGAAGGTTCAGACAGGAGTAGACAGTGGCAAAGTGAGAATTTTAACCCAAGTCCGCAGGACTCCAAAGCACGTTCTTTCCAGCTTAGTTCTGCTAACAATTGTTAACACCATAGCATACTGTATATCATAATGTATATCAAGATACACTATACATAGGCATAATGTATATCAAGATGATATAGGCATAATGACATAGGCATAATGTATATCAAGATGAAAAACAATTTGATTTTGTCAGACTACTAATCTTCTCAGTATCACACAAGTAGCTTTGTAACTAGAGCTTTAGATGGACTGAAAGAGACATTTAAAAGTCAGAATAATATTGATCTAGCATCTTTCTTAAAACTATTTAAATCTCCTTCCTTGTTGATATTCTGAAGATTACCCAAATTCCTATCAATTTATCACAGCTCTAAGTGGGAGCACAGTAAAAAACATAAGTTTTTGAGATCATCGGAGGGGACTGGAACCCTTGTGTTCTATCTACATGTTGTTACTTCTTACAATAAAGCCCTTGTTATCTGAGAAGACTTGTCATCTCTTTTTTTCTAGAAGCTTTGGGCTGCATAATTAGAAGCTTCACTTGGGTAAAGAATCTAAACTAGAAAATTTGCATCCTCCAGTGAAGATCCACTTTTGGTGGGCAGAGGATGGAAGACCTCAAACCTTAACATCGAATGTGCACCTTCATCAAATCCCAAAGGTCCTGTTGCCTCACAGAGAAGACACAGGGAAAGAACAGTAAAAGATGAATGTGTACTCAGAAAACTTTGATGCCCTGAACGTTGAAGTCCTGGTGGGTTGGTGTGTGGTATTAGTCACATAAAGTTGTGTAGCACACACAGCAGGCAAGTTTGGACAGCCATCTAACCACATCTAACACTCAGTGTTGGACAACAATAGGATGCTATAGCCATTCATCCATGTCCTGTCAAATCTGCTACTGTAATTTTTATTTTTTGGCCAACAGATATGTGCAAAGATGTACAACATCACTAATCACCAAGGAAATGCAAATTGAAACCACAATAAGAGGAGTTCTCTTGAAGCTCAGTGGGTTAAGGATCCAGCATTGTCATTCCAAAGACTTGGGTCACTGCTGTGGCACAGGTTTGATTCCTGGCCCAGGAACTTCCACCTGCCACAGGTGTGACCAAAAAAATTTAAAAAAAAAAAACCCACAATATGATATCACCTGACACATTTCAGAATGGCTATCATCAAAAAGACAAGAGATAACAAGTGTTAGCAAAAATATGTTGATAATATAATAGTTGTACATTGTTAGTAGCAATGCTAATTGGTGCAGCCATTGTGGAAAACATTGGTGGGGTTTCCTAAAAAAAATTAAAAACACAACTTCTATGTGATCCAGTAATCTCACTTCTGGGTATATCCAAAGGAAATTAAGTCAATTAAGATGTCTGTATTCCAACGTTCATGGCAGTATATTCTCAACAGCCAAAAATGGGAATTACCAAATTGCCTGTTGATGGATGCACAACAATAGACTATTATTCAGTCATAGAAAAAGCAAAACCTGTCATTTGTATCAACACAGATGATCCTAAAAGATATGCTAAGTGAAATTAGCCAGACACAGACAACTATTGTATGATCACACTTAATATGTGAAATATTTTTAAAAATCCAAACTCACAGTAACAGAGAGTAGAATGCGAGTTACTGGAGGCTGTGATGTGGGGGAAAAGAAAAGATTTTTTTAAAAGAAGAAAGAAAGTAGAACCGTGTTTGCCAAGAGCCAAAGGGACCACAGAGAGGTTACTGTCTAATGGATACAGTTTCAGTTTTGCAAAAGAAAAAGAGTTGTGAAGATGGGTGATGGTGATTATACAACACTATCCATGTACTTAATACCATTGAACTGTGCACTTAAAACAGTTAAGATAGTACTGTTATGCATATTTTACCACAAAATAAATAAATATAAATCAGTTTATCCTTAGAAACTTAAATAATAAAAAATGTGCATTTTGTGAATCAGTTATACCTCAATTTTTATTTGTTTTTTCTTTTTCTGTTTTTGTTTGTGCTTTTTATAGCTGTACCTGCGGCATATGGAAGTTCCTAGGCTAGGGGTCAAATTGGAGCTGCAACTGCGAGCCACAGTCATAGCCACAGCAACACAGTATCCAAGCCGCATCTGTGACCTACACCACAGCTCACAGCAATGCCAGATCCTTAGCCCACAGAGCAAGGCCAGGGATAGAACCCCCATCCTCATGGATACTAGCTGGGTTTGTTTCCACTGAGTCATAAAAGGAACTCCCTATACTCAATTTTAAAAGATTTTTTTTAAACTAATTAATCACATGCATTTTTGAAAAGAAGAAAAAAAGAATGTAAGATTAAAGAGTAGAAAACAGAAGGCCAGTTAGGAAAAGGGAGGCGGAAAGTCAAGCTATAGATGACAATATGTTGGACCAGAGCTGTAGAGATAGAAGTTGAGAAACAGTCACATTTCTAATCACTGGGAAGGTGGAGCCAAAAGAATTCGCCGACAGGTTGGATGTGGAGGCAGAAAAGAAAGAGGCGACCTCTACAAAGGGTCATAGTTTACCTCCAAGAAGAGAAATGGAAGAGGAGCAGGTAGTGAGGAAAATCCAGGGCTAACATAGACGTCAAATTAAGATTTGACAGAGAGAAGTGGAGGAGACAGCTGATGCACGTTCTGAAGTTCACAAGACAGGTTTGAGACAAAGCTACAATTTTGTGAATTGTCAGCATCAACGAGTATGTACATCAACTCTCCTTTGTTTTTCATCTTACCTCTAAGGCTGCTTGCTCCTTGATTCACTCTCAGTAGCTTCACAAACCTTGAATGTTGGTGTGACCCACAGTCTCATCCTTGGACCTCTTTCCTCTGCTCTATCACCACTCACCTCCTGGGGGATTTCATCTAGTTTCATCGCTCAAAACTTATCCAGAGGCTGAACAATGAATGTTTGGCTTATAAATACTATACATTCTGGTCTATCTTTATATGGATCTCTGAACACAGATAGGTCCCACACTACCAAATAAGACAATTTGGTCCTTAAAATAGCTAGGAAACATAATTTATTATGTAGTTTCTAAAGGATTGTGGCTTTGTAAAGTATTGAGCATATTGAAGAATCGGTGATTTTATGGATGATAAGAAGAGGATGTTCTTATATGTATTACTGGGGCACTTTGCTGTTAAGCAGAAATTGACAGAACATTGTAAATAAACTATGATAAAAAAATTTTTTTTTATTTTAAAAAGGTGTTCTTAATTTAACCTATGTCTTTGATTTATACATGAGTCATCTATAGTGTTCCTAATTTGGTCTTTCTTAATTGACCATCATAACAAAAAGTATTCATTGCTATGTTGTTTCTTCAAAATATTTATCCTGTCATGACACAGTGGAAACGAGTCCAATTAAGAACCATGAGGTTGTGGGTTCAATCCCCGGCCTCGCTCAGTGGGTTGAGGATCCGGCATTGCCATGAGCTATGGTGTAAGTTGCAGACTCAGTTTGGATCTGGTGTTGCTGTGGCTGTGGTTTAGGCCAGCAACAGTAGCTCTGATTTAACCCATAGCCTGTGATCTTCATATGCCATGGGTGCAGCCCTTAAAAAAAAAAAAAAGCAAAATATGGATCCCAGTATAGAAAAATTTCTGACTTACATGGAAGGTTTGCCAAGAGTTGTAACTTTTTTTTTTTTTTTTGACTTACATGGTAACTTTTTTTTTTTTTGCCAAGAGTTGTAACCTTGGATAGAAAGGCTGAAAATTTAAATTCTGTTAGCAGAATCAGGAGGAAATGGTACATACATGAAATTGAAGAAATGTAAACAATGAGGAGCAATTGAACAACCTGGTAGAATGAGAATTAAAATTACAGTTATCATCACAAAAATGAGTAGGAATGGGGCAGGGTTCATCAGAAATACATTATTGACAGAGGAAATAAGGAAGCCAAATGTGATGGATAGATCACAATTCTTCGATATTTTCTATTCCTTAGGAGAGAGGTAGAAGTGGTAAAATTTTGAGATATAAGGGACTATGAATGTCATCTAGTCTAAGCACTGATCACATAAATAGAGAAACTCAGATATGAACGTTTTCAACATTTGCTTGAGATAACTTAGAGCACTTAAGTGGCAAAGTCAGGCCTTAAATTCACACTTCCAATTTTCCTGGTAAATGTCGTTTTAATGCACTCTATGCCTTCTGTAAGCCCTGAGCTGGCAAGGACATTTCCCACCAACTGGACTTAAGAGAACACGCCGTCCCTAGGTCCCTGATGGGTACAGGCAGGAAGGAGGACACCAGCCTGTGGTCCCCAGCTGGCAGTTATCTGTTGATCATCACATGAAAAGTTGCCCATTAACTCTGTCACAGCTGCTCAACCTAGGAAGTTTGTCTTAAATGTGATTTAGTTGGATTTGCTGTAAGAAAAGCCACTGGAGAAATGTCTCCTCTTTGGGGATCTATTATTTTAAGACATCCTATAGGGCACTAAGCTATCTGGCTAAATCATACAAGAATGGCCGCTGAGTAAAGAGAAGAATACAGAAGAGGAAGCTAGTCTTCCATGCAGAAGTGGTTTATGTTAACCCAGTAGGATATCCCTATTGCATGGTATGCCTCTTTATCTTGCCCTGTCCCAAGGATGGCTTTCCAAAATCTGATGCTTTTCCTGAACACCCCATCCATATCTAAAAATTACAAGGACATCACCTACTGGTCATGTTTCACTTCTAGGGAAATATACACATCTAGAGCCCATGCATCCTTATTTTATTGCATTCTTAAAGACAGGATATGTAGGATCAGAGAGCATTCCAGGAGATCTCCCTTAAGCATCCATGGCAGGAACTTTCAGCATTTCAGAATTTTCTGATGGCTGATGGAATGAAGCGAATTACAAAGAGGTAAGGGAACATCTTCAGAGTTTTTTAAAAAAATGAATCAGCTATTTTTTCCTAATCGATCCTAATTTACTGTGTATAATAATTTAGAGTAAGGGTAGACAAAATAGACCTACAGACTAAATTCAGCATTAGCATTATTTTGTATGACCCTTGAACTCATTTCTTTATTTTTCTTACTGGGGAAGAGCATTTTATAGCTTTAGTATTCTAAAAGGGTATATAGGAAACCCTCACCTAGAAGAATTTTTCCCTAATTCTGTTAAATGTCAGGCCTTCATTACATGACTGAGGACAAGGACCTCTTTTGATGCAGGCATTTATGATTCTGTAGTGGCTCATAGGAAAAGAACTTTATCCAGAGGCACAGAGAGGATGAGAATCAGGAATCCTTCCTGTATGATTTATTTCGGGGCTGATTCCTCAGCTAAAATCTGTAGAAATTAGCTAAGAATAAAGGAAGGAAAAGTCATCCAGGCTGAGGGACTTTCTCTGATTTCAGGAGAGACAAGATGGCATTCAAGGAATTGGAGTAGGGGGAACTGGGGAGATATGAGATCCTACTTAAAAGTAGACACAGTGAGTGAACTAAGCCAGCTACAAAGACACAAATACTATATGATCTCACTTATATGAAGTACCTAGAGTAGTCAAGACCATGGGCACAGAAGGTAGATTGGCGGCTGCCAGAGGCTGGGGGGAGGGGAAAATCAGGAGTTGTTTAATGGAGCAGAGTTTTAGCTTTGCAAGGTAAAAAGATTTCTGGAGGTAAACGTGGTATAATTACACAAAATATGAATTCCTTAATACCATTGAACTATATGCTTAAAATGGTTAAAATAATAATATTATTATTATTTTTTTTTTGTCTTTTGTCCTTTTAGGGCTGCACCAGCGGCATATAGAGGTTCCCAGGATGGGATCCAATCGGAGCTGCAGCTGCCGGCCTACACCAGAGCCACAGCAACGCCAGATCCGAGTCAGGTCTGTGACCTAAACCACAGCTCACAGCAACACAAGATCCTTGACTCACTGAGCGAGGCCAGGGATCGAACCCACAATCTCATGGTTCCTAGTTGGATTCGTTTCTGCTGCACCATGATGGGAACTCAAAAATAATAATAATTTTTATGTTCTGTGTACTTTATAATAAAAAAAAAAAAGGTTGGAGGGGAAATGAGCTAGACATAGCACAGGGCACTCTATGTATATTTTTATCAACATTCACAGGAACCCTGCAAGTTGCATCTAAGGAAACTGAGATTTGCAGGTTTGGTCACAGAATAAGGGAATTTCCCAAGGCCAGAGAGCTGGATTGCAGCACAGGGAAGATTCAAAGTCTAGGTGTTTTCTCATAGGAATAATTAACTCAAGATTTCTTTCACATGGTCAATGCCTTTAGGGGGTCAAATTCAGAGGTTTCCTGAGGCTTCTCAAAACACGCTAATAAATAATAGATCTCCTCTCACTCTAATAGATATAAGGCAATCACTAAAGCCTTAAATTTGCTTCTTCCCTCAAATATATACAGTAATTCTGCCCATTTTAGCTGATTCATCAATAAATTATTGTTTGCAACTCATTATTATCAAGTCTTTCCCATGAGATTGTGGGTTCGACCCCGGGCCTCACTCAGTGGGTTAAGGATCCGGCGTTGCTGTGAGCTGTGGTGTAGGATGCAGACACGGCTGGGACCCTGAGTTGCTGTGGCTGTGGTGTAGGCTGGCAGCTACAGCTCTGATTAGACCCCTTGCCTGGGAACCTCCGCATGCTGCAGTTCCGGCCGTAGAAAAGACAAAATAAAAATAAAAATTAAAAAATTAAATAAAATGCTCACTCCCTAAAATGGGCAGTTTGTATTAACATATACACACTACTACATATAATGAGATAATCAATGAGCACTACAATATATAAAATATATAATCAATAATACACACTGCTATATATAAAATAGATAATCCCTGTATAGCACTGGGAACTCTGCTCAATATTCTGTAATAACTTATATGGGAAAAGAATCTGAAAGGGAATGCATATTTGTATATGTATAACCAATTCACTGTGCTATACACTTACAACTAACATAACATTGTAAATCAACTATATTCCAAAAAAGCTATATTCCAATATAAAATAAAAATTAAAAAAATTTTCAAGGCTTTCCATTCAAAGAATCCTTCTTTATATTCATAATTTAACATTTGGTGAATTCTGTTAATTTTCATAAAATCACGTGAACTTGGCTTCTTCACAGTTGGAAACAAACACTATTGACTTAAACAAAAACTTCAACTGGAGAGAGTGTAAGTTCTCAGGTGTACAGGAGTGAGGACCCCTCCCCTCAGGTCTGGGTGCTGTGGACCCCAACAGCACATTTTATAGGGGCAAAGGTGAGCAAAGAGTTAAGTAAAAATTGGTTAACTCGCCTTATTTGAGAAATGTCCTTATTAATTCTAACAACTTCTTGGTTGTCTGCCTTGCAGTTTTCATGGGGCAATCAAATGTTTGTGATCTTTTTTGATTGGGGATCATGATTTATTTCATAATTTTTATTTCCTATTTTAGAATTTCCAGAAAGTTTTTGCATAAAAAGAGTGATAGCTTTTATATGACACTCCATTTCTTGCCTCTTAAACATTCTTAAGTCAATCTGATATCTTCACATTTTAATGGAGGATAGATGCGCATTGATATTCATTGTCCTAATTTCATCCAGCTACTGACAACATTTTTAAAAAGACGTTCTTTCTATATGAGTCCTTATCCATTTTTGCTCTCATTTCTCTTCTGAGCCACGGCTTCATTCTCTCAATTTTTCTTTAATTTTTGGAAAGGAAAGCTTTTTATATAATTGGGAAAATACATTCTATTTGTTTGTAATATTAAAGTGATTAATATAAAATGTTAAAGAATATGAAAGGAATGAACTTTTCTCCAATTATCCACATCTAAATAATAATATGGTTTCTACTGAATTGTTCTTTATACCATTTGCGACAAATTAACACAATTTTACCTATCCTTTCTTTTACTCATTTCTTGTATATTTTTGTATCAGCTGAAATTTTTTATCTGGATTACTGTTAAAATTGTCATAATGAATTTTGTCTTTTTATAAAATAATATTGGAAATAATTATTTAGATATGACTGTGTTTTACCATGTTTTAATTCTCATGAGTTTTATATCACAAAATTCTCTGCATTTAATATTTAACTTGACTGATTTTTTTAAATAGATAATTTGAGTTATTGAGTTATTGTTTTCAGTAAGGATGTAGACAGCATAATTTCAGAGCTTTTGCAAATCCAAAAAATTCTTTTTGAGGTTATGTACAAGAATAACAACTGGATTGGGTATAGGTTTCTTGATCAGAATTTATTTTCCTTGAAATATTTCACATAGTGGTCCGTCTCAACTTTTGTGTCATAAAAAAATGTATTTTAGAGAGAAATCTGCCTGAAAGTAGTGACTCTGAGGAAAGTAGTTACTCTCTTTCCTTTTATGAAATTGCTAGTTTTCTCATCAGCTTTCCTTACTCCACTAGCTCCATTCTTGTTTCTGCCTACCATTGATCCAATGCTTTTTCCTGTCATTATATCTGAAACCTAAATTTTGGGCTGACAGTTGATGTCTTACAGATAATACCTCATAAAGGAAAATAAGTAAGTAGTATAAGTCAGGACATTATTGGAAGAAAAGTGTGTCACCAGATCTCTATGAGACCAAAACACCAAGACTAATATAAGAAATTCTATTATTCAAAGTTTCATCTGTAAAAGAAATGTCTACAATTATATAACCATGAATTCTTTACAGAAGCAAAGAACTAACGCTTATGAACTTATAGTTAAAGGAAGATGTTGAAAGGAACTTTTGAAGTCGGTTTCTTTGCCTTCAGGAATGTACATAAGAGGAATTCTAAAGAATGGTATACCCTATTTTTTCTTACAAGTAGAATCCCAGTGATAATTAGGTAATTCCCACATCAGAAAAAATTTCATAAGTCTTTATTTTACGCAGACAATAAAGCAACTCAGCAAAAGAAGGTTCAGCACTTTCTGCCCTTCTTTTGCAGGAGACATGGTGGCTGGGAGCCCTGTGCTCAACCAGTCGGGTCCCCCCGAGTTTGTGTTCCGCGCCTTCACCACCGTCCCAGAATTCCAGGCGCTCCTCTTCCTCCTCTTCCTCCTCCTCTACTTGATGATCCTTGCTGGCAACACAGCCATCGTCTGGGCGGTGTGCACCCACAGCTCCCTCCGCACCCCGATGTATTTCTTCCTGTCCAATCTGTCCTTTGTAGAGATCAGCTACACCACTGTTGTGGTGCCTTTGATGCTTTCCAACATTGTGGGGGCCGGGAAGCCCATTCCCTTAGCTGGTTGTGGGGCCCAGATGTTCTTTTTTCTCACCCTTGGTGGTGCTGACTGTTTTCTCTTGGCAGTCATGGCGTACGATCGCTATGTGGCCATCTGCCACCCACTGCGCTACACTGTCATCATGACCCAGCCGCTGTGCATTCAAATGGTGGCAGGTGCCCTTGGCCTGGCCCTCTTCTTGTCCCTGCAGCTCACCTCCTTAATCTTCACCCTGCCCTTCTGCGGGCACCTCCGGGAAATCAACCACTTCCTCTGTGATGTGCCTCCGGTCCTGAGGCTGGCCTGTGCTGACATCCACGTACACCAGGCCGTCCTGTATGTCGTGGGCATCCTCGTGCTGACCGTCCCCTTCTTGCTCATCTGTGTCTCCTATGCGTTCATCACCTCAGCCATCCTGCGCATCCGTTCTGGGGAGGGCCGCCGCCGGGCCTTCTCCACCTGCTCCTCCCACATCACCGTGGTCCTGCTGCAATACGGCTTCTGTGCACTGGTCTACCTGCGTCCTCAGTCCAGCTCCTCAGTGGATGAGGACCGCCAATTTGCCCTCGTTTACACTTTTGTCACCCCCTTACTCAACCCTTTGATCTACACTCTTAGGAACAAGGATGTCAAAGGTGCTCTGAAAAAGGCCATCAGTTGCAAAGGAACAGCTGAAGCTCTCTCAGGGTTTAGAGGAACTTGAAAGGAATTACCTGAGCATAAGACAACAGTGAAACTCTTACATAGAGATGTGCACTGATAGCCCCCAAATTTGAATTTTTATTAATTCTCTTCCTAATACACCTAGTTGCTACAGTTCGCTCCCATTTTTAAAAAGTTTTCTATAAAACTCTGAAAACTGGACTGGGACACTGTAGGCTACTATTGTTCACTTTACCCCAAATTAAAAGTTTTTATTTCCTCTAAGGCAACTTTATTATCAGTGAAGCATCTTGCTGAGAAGCAATGATATTCACTGATTCCTTGAGCAGTGCTCTGGATGAAGAATGTTCACGAGGATATTTCACTGAACCTAATATGCCTTATTCTTGTATTTGCCATCAAAGTCGGACAAATTAGTGCCTGGTCAATTCACTTGTCTCCTTCATTAAACTTCTCTCACATGTAACAAGGGTCCCTTGTGCTGGTCTAACCTAATCTCCCACATTCAATTCAGGAATGTGCAGGTAGGTAAGGAAAAGTGGAGCAGAGTCAGTTTGCTCTAAAAATTAACAGGAGGGTAACTGCCAGATTTCCAATAGGGGACCCATAAATTGTGGGAACATCAGACTGGATCATCACGTGTCACGGTCAGACTCTCTAGAGGTCATTCTCTATGTCAGTCAGGGTTCTCCATAAAAAAGAATCAACAGGATGTATATACATATATATATGTATGTGGATATGAAAAAGGTGTATTTTAAGGAATTGCCCAATGTGATAGTGGAGTTTGGTTAGTCCAGAATGTTCAGCCCAGGCCAGGAGACTGGAAATTTCAGTAGGCATCACTGTTGTACTCTTGAGTCTAAAGGCATTATGAAAGTCAAATTCCTTTCTTTTCTCACAAGACCTTTAACTGATTGAATGAGCCCAACTCACATTAAGAGAAAGCCTCAGAGTTCCCATTTTGGCTCAGAGGTAATGAACCCAGTTAGTATCCATGAGAATGTGGGTTTGATCCTTGGCTATGCTCAGAGGTATAAGTATCCAGCATTGCCATGAGCTGTGATGTAGGTCACAGATGCAACTCGGATCCCATTTTGCTGTGACTGTGGTGTAGACTTGCAGCTGTAGCTCTGATTCAACCCCTAGACTAGGAACCTCCATGTGTTGAAAAAAAAAAAAAAAGAAGAGTAAGCCTCCTTAAACACAGCCTACTGATTTAAATGTTAATTATGTATTAAAAAACCCCAGGTCTTCACACCAGCATCTTCACTGGTATTTGACCAAACAACTGATTACCGTGGCCTGACCAAGTTGACATGGAAAATTAGCCACCACAATTCATCCCTTGTCAATAAACCATACTTAATCTCCAAATAAAGACAACAACTAAGTCATACAGCTGCCTAATTTGATACATTTATCCTGCCTATAACTGAACATGAACTAACCCTTTTCCTGGAAGAGGATGCAAACCAAGTCCTTGGTAATGGTCACCCTTCTCCTTGATATTCTATAAATTAAATACTATTATGTAAAGTTAACAATACCAAATACAATGATGTAAAGTGATCTCAAGTTATATGGTAAGTGTATAAGAAATGGAGAAAAACTCACACCAACACATTGATAAAACAATAAAAAAAACACGCATAACAATTACAGCTTTCATTTCTGTAACTGGTCATGTAGTCAAAACCAGTATTTATAAAACACTTCTTCCAAAACCCATTTCATATCCCCTTTGTCCTCAGAGAGTAGCATAGCTCATTATGTTTTTTTTACCAAGCTGGGTCACATAGACCTTCATTCCTAAATGGTCTATTCGAATTAGGTTGTTGCAGTGTTCTATTGGTTCTAATCACAAGGCATGGTAGTGTTAAGAAAGGCCCTAAAGAATCTCCTGCATTTCAGACACACTCTCTGTTACCTCCATCGTGGAACGGCAGTCCAATTTCCCCTTAGTAATCAATATTAGTTAGTCCAGTCAGTACAATAATTTTGCCTGTTGATTCAGAGGCATGAGGAGCTCAGAGTGGCCAGGTGACAGTCTTAACTTTCAGTTCAATAGAATCATCGTTGTGTCTACTGGTGGAAGCACTCCATATTGGAACAAAGACTTCTTAACCAGAAGAGCAAAGAGTCACAAACACAAGAAGCAATTTTTTTCTCATGAAAAACTAGGGGTAATATAAAGAGTGGTACCACTTCCATTTCCATCTTCTGATTCCTGGATCTATGAATCCTCACTATGAGAAAAACAGTACCATAAGTTGGATGGAGATTCAGGACATGTACAGCCTCTTGGAGAACCTCTCCCCAGTCCTGATAGTTTTTAAAAGGACATTCAGCACTCCATCAAGCCAAATGCTCCAGGATGGTTAGGAACATGGTCAGACCAGTGAATTGCATGAGCCGGGGCCCATTTCTGTACTTCATTTTCATGGCATGAATTCACTGAGCAGAAGCAATGCTGTAGGGAAGACCACGACAGTAGATAAAACCTTCCTAAAATCCGAAAGCAGCAGTTTTGGCAGAAGCACTGTTTGAAAGGAAGAAAAATTTATACCCAAAGTTCAATTATACATTCTCAAACTGAGGAAATAAGATGGATTTAGGGCCTCACAAGACACGTTGTGAGATAGACCTGAGCTTAAAAAAAAAAAAGAAAGAAAAAATCCATTGATCACTTGACTCCATAAACAACTACCCTGACTGGGGTAGGACTACAGCGACTCTTGGGTCCCCTGGGATTAATGTCAATTCAGAGCCAGTATCTAGTAGTTCCTGATTATTTCCTTTCCCCCAGTGCACAGTCCTATTGTTAACAGTCTACATCTCCATTTGGGGAAGGCGAGGGCTTGGGAGGGGAAGCTTAGCTGCATAAATACTTGGCAGTATGGTGGAGTTCTTCTTTATGAGAATCCAGTCTCCCCTTCATTCAAGAAGTTCTGGGTTTATAAACTAGCTCAAGTCTGAGAATTGATTCTGTGCTTCACAATTCAAGTTAGACTTTTAATAACTTGTCCTGAAACTTTTCCACTTACACAAATCAAGTAAAAACTTAATAGACTTCCCATCTACTTCTCTTCTAGCAACACTGTGATCAACCAGCCAAGGCCACTCACAAAAAAGGTCTCTATGTGTCAGACTCTTCTGACTGCTGCTTTACTCTGTGTGCATTACAATAACCACAGCCACCTTGCCTTTGGCAATTAAGTGCCCCACTTGGCCCTTGCCACCCAAGAATCCAATTATCTCCATTACATTTAGGTTTCTCAAGTCCATGGCAGATCTCACTGTAATTTCTGACCTACAGAGAAGAGCAATCACAGAACTCTTCAGGGAAGCGGGGACTCCCCTCATGAATTTGTTTCTCACAGTCATGACAAAAAGCACGTCCTTTGCACTCTCCTGGGATGGGTGAGCAGGACTTAAATGACAAATCCTCTGACGTTCTAAACTCCTAAAGCCTTTAAATTCCTTTCTCTATGTTATATTAAGGCAGTCTGGTATTTCTAGTTTATTTGGTGTAGGCTACCTATTGGTCCATGTTTCAGCCAAACAGGAAAACTTTTAGGGCCCTTTCTTACACCACAAGCCACAAAATAAAATTCAAAATGTATGCTTAGTGTGTCCATGTCAAAAAATTCAGCCCGATTCAATTTTATGTTCCTTTCATCATTAATCCATAGATTTAATATCCATTCCTACACATATTTCTCGGATTTCTGTTTGTATAAGTGGGGGGTGGGGGTGGGGACAGGAGTCATGTGATTCTTTTGCAGTATTGCACAACTTTGTACCTCAATTTTCCAGGTCTGCTAGGACTTGAATCTAGTTTTAGGTCCAGAAGCAAAGAGGGAAGTGGGAGTGGGTCCTGTGGAGAATCAGCAGTGTCTTACAAGCAAATACCTCAGGGGAGGTCATTGCAGGCAAAGCAGGTCTTCAGATGGAGGTGGAGTAGAGCTTCTACTAGCAAAGAAGATTCTTTAGAATTAGGAGTTCTGTGGCCCTAGCTTCATCAGTATTATGCTGTATGTCCCCATTCCAGTTGTTAGGATCCCATTCTTTTCCAACTAATACCCTCATTTTAGCAGTAGAAACCCAGTGAGGTTAGAAATTCAATTTGAATTGTAAATCAGCCACTCCCACTAGAAGGATGAGATTCCTGGTTTGGTTTTCAGCAACCTCAGCTCTGCAACTGTCAGACCAGTTCATTCATCCCTCATTCATCTGCAGGGGGTTGCTTCCAAGACTGCCTACAGATACCAAAATCTGTGGACGCTCAAGGCCCTTCTATCAAATGGCATAGTATTTGCCTATAACCTATGCACATTCTCGTACTCTTTAAATCATCTCTGGATTACTTACAATATATAATACAATATAAATGCAATGTAAATTATTGCTGGCATGCAGCAAGTTCAAGTTTTGTTTTTGGAACTTTCTGGAATTTTTTGGAATATTTTTGATACATGGTTTGTTGAATCTGTAGATATGGAATCCATGGATATGGAGGACTGATATATACTAGGCTCTTTCCGGGCAGACATAGAAGTTTCCAAATCATTTATTTAGTAGTTTAGCTGACAATTTGAATCCTTGAGCCCATTCTTTTCTTTCTTACTTACTCTTGTGCAATTAGAAACAACCCACCAACATCATTATACTTGTCACTTTGACAAAAATGTTTGAAGGTATCATATGCATGGTTACTCAAAACCTTGCCTCTTATAAGCATTTGATCAGTTGTATCCAAAGTGATATTTTGTATATCTCTATTGCCAGTATCTACCACACCCTCTCAGTACTCTCTCTACTACTTGAGATAGAGATATGATTTAAATATATTCAGATTAGAAAGCAAATTCCACAAAGCCCAGAGCCTACTCAGAAAACTCATCCTTAGGATTCCTTCCCTTTAGAACAACTATTGGTATCAGAAGTTCTACCAAACAAGGTTCTCCAAGAAACAGTTGTGGATTCTGGCGAGTCCAAAATGTGCAGGGTAGGCGAGAAGACTGAAGACTCAGGGAAGAGCTGATGTTGCAGATTAAGTGCAAAGTCAGGCTGGAGGCAGAATTTCCTCTTCCTCTGGAGACCTCAATCTTTTTTCTCTTAAAATTTCAACTGATTAGATGAGGCCCACCACTATGGAGGATAATCTGTTTTACTCTAGCTATCTTATTAATCTCATCTAAAAAATACTTTCTCAGTAACATCTAGACTGGTGTTTGACCAAATATCTGAGTATTATGGCCTAGAAAATTTAACACATAAAGCTGAGCATCACAACCCAGGAAATAAATTTAATCTCAATCATATTATGTTTCTATTTTAGAAAACTGAGACAAAATGCTTTTGACATTTTATTTTACTGGAAACTCATCATACAACATATTGTTTCAAAATATGCAGTCATATTTGGGTCTTATGAATATATTTAATTTTAAAATTCTCACTCTAGTTTAAATTTTAGAAAAAGATTAAATCCTTGGTGTAATGAGTTATTAAAGGCCCTGTAGTATTCTCTTAAAAACAGATACTTATTCCCCACTCACTTCCTTTGTGGTCCTGAAGAGTTGATAGGTTTTATTATTCAAGAGTCAGAGGATAGTATTAGATAAAATTAGAAGAACCAAGTTAGTCTTTTTGGTCACTGACTTGTAGGGCAATATACAAATTAGACAATTTCTCTGGATTTCAGTTTCTTTATGAAGATCACTGGTAATAAGTTTTATAATATCTTCATAACAGAATGTGCTTAAAGGTCAAATATTGCTGTTTTAATCACACTGATTTTTTCCCCCAGATTTGAGTCCTTTTTTTTTTTTTTTTTTTTTTTTGTCTTTTTGCCATTTCTTGGGCCATTCCTGCGGCATATGGAGATTCCCAGGCTAGGGGTCTAATCAGAGCCATAGCCGCCAGCCTACGCCAGAGCCACAGCAATGCAGGATCTGAGCCACGTCTGCAACCTACACCACAGCTCAGGGCAACACCAGATCCTTAACCCACTGAGCAAGGCCAGGGATTGAGCCCGCAACCTCATGGTTCCTAGTTGGATACGTTAACC
The DNA here is from genome assembly GCF_054392235.1 of Sus scrofa. Classification (NCBI taxonomy): domain Eukaryota; kingdom Metazoa; phylum Chordata; class Mammalia; order Artiodactyla; family Suidae; genus Sus; species Sus scrofa. The sequence continues at coordinate 12,957,405 of NC_139384.1, forward strand.
ACTGAGCCACGACGGGAACTCCAGTCCTTTACAAGTACCATCATCACATTTTCCCTCTTTCTGAATTGGCTTTTCCCCCAAATTTTCACGGATAGGTTATTCTCCTCAATCATGTTCCAGCTCAAACATCACCTCATCAAAGATGTTTTCAATGACCCTCTTTCTCTAGTTTCTCTCTATCCCATTAATCTGTTATATTTTCTTCATGGGATTTATCACTATCTGATAATATTCAATTTCTTATTTACCATGTTTGTTTCACTAGCTACAACACAAACTCCATGAAAATAGGAATCTAGTCTATTTATTCACTTTGTGTGCCCAGAACTTAGAATAGTGATAGGCACTTCATGGTTTGTTTGGGTTTTTTTGGGGGGGTTAATGTCAGTGGAATTTTTTTCATCTTTTATAGTTATATTGAAGTATAGTTGATTAAAAATATTGTGATAACTTCTGTACAACAAAATGATTCGGTTATACATATACACACATCCATTCGTTTTCAGACTTTTTTGAAATACATTTGTTCAAATCTGTCAATAAATCAACAGTAAACCAAGCTTTAAATGGGTGAACCCTAAGACTGTGTAATTATCACCTACAATAATAATCACATCTCAGGAGTTCCCATTGTGGTGCAGCAGTGATGAACCTGACTAGTATCCGTGGGGTGGCAGGTTCTATCCCTGGCCTTGCTCAGTGGGTTAAGGATCTGGTGTTGCCATGAGCTGTGATGTAGGTCACACACACGGCTCAGATCTAGTGCTGCTGTGGCTATGGCGTAGGCCAGCTGCTGCAACTCCGATTCGACCCCTAGCCTGAGAACTTCCATATGCTGCAGGTGTGGCCTTAAAAAAAAGACAAAAATAATAATAATAGTAATCATATCTCAGGAGAACATAACAAATGTATGCTCTATTGTAAAAGATCTAATTTGTCAAAAGAAAAGAGGGAAAGAGAAACACAATTAAATAAGAGTTTTTTTAATTAGCAATTTTAATATGACAAAGTACTAGCTGAACAGGGACATGATCAAACCTATATAATCTATATAATCTATTGAGTGAATATGTATGCTTTCTTCAAATTCTGGAAGACCACAATAAAAGAGTTCTTTAACAAGTAACAGAGGAGAGTTAAACCCGCCTAGGGTTCCCTCTCAATTTGTTCCTTTTTACATGGCTAAGATTACCACTGCTGCCTTTTTCATGTAAAATATGGAATACAGTCTCAGTTCTCCAGAGCAATAACAGTTTAGAACTTGAGGTAAACCCTGACAATCTAGTGGGATTTGAGTCCAATTTTAAATTTCTCAGGAAATTATTTTGGGGGACTGAGACGTTGATAAAGGTTTTAATGCTGCCTTTGCTTTGACAAGCAAGCTCCAGCCCTTCCATTGACAGGAGATCCTAGGGGTAAGAACAGTTTGGGTTTGGACTAATTATCTAGCAACAAGGGAGGAGATCAGCAATCGCCAAAATACCTTCTAGGAGATGGAACTTATGAAACAAGACCCTAAATAGCAAAGCAATTTACTCCTCCTACTGCTTTTGTTTGGAAGTTTACTAAATCTCCGTCCCACTGGGCAGCTTGTCCCAGCTCATGGTCCTCCTTTATCCACCAAAGCGTCAGGTATCAGCTGTCTTTTTTGAATATAGCTAAGACTGGCTAGGTATATTCCTTTCTCTTCTCATGGTAGAGCCAAGATCTTTAAAGCCTTTTTCTACCTCCTTCTCGATTTACAAAGTTCCAGGTTCCAGCCAACACTGAGTTAAAAAAGTGAGTAGTGGCTTTACAAGTCACAGCTCCAGTATTTCAGAACTAGTTCAGATCATGAATCACTATTTTCTCTGAATCCACTTGGGAGCCCAGTTTTTCTGAGTAGAATTGGAATAACTAATCTCAGTCAAAGAAATACTGAGAGAATAAATAATATGAATTTTGATAGAGCTTAGGAGTTCATAAAAACCCTCTCTTCATAGGGTACCTCATTTAATCCTGACAGAAAATGAGGCAGATATTATTAAAATTATCCCTTAATATTATCCCTTTTATAGAGTCAAAGAAATAAGGGAAGAATTAGCATTTTTATGCAACTTAATAGGTTTCATAGAGCCAGCCAAATGTTCTAAACACTTTAACTCATTTAATCTCATCACAACCCTATTAGGTAAGAATTATTATTTGCATCTTTAAAACAAGGAAACCAAAGTAATGTGAGATGATCTTCTCAGAGGATAATGCTATTAATAGTAGACAGATTCTAGCACAGATCTATTTAATGCCAAATCCTCTAACCCCGTTTTAAGATAATATTAATTAGACAACTGGAGAGCAGTTCTTGCCTAAACTCTGGATTTTCAGAATACATATGGATAATTTTTCTCATAATATTCTTGCCAACTGGAGCTGGGCTGGCTGGCAAAATAAGGAGTGAGGGTATGATGTGGAAAGTGACTTGGAGGTGCTGATATGGGTGTGGAATCATGAACAGGTGCCAGTCTGGGGCAGATTTCTGAGGATGGTGCTGAAGTGCTCTTTTCTTGCCTGTGTTCTCTGCAACATATTTAGTAGCAACTTGAAATAGCAAGTTGATGATATGTTGATACAATAAGTCTTACTCTCTTGGAACCAGGAAATCACCTATTTCATCTGTCCAGAATATGGACACCCATTTCTCTGCCTATCCCTCTTCTCCTAGCTAATTTCTGTTCTTCAGATCTAAGCTTCAACATTATTTCTGCTAGGAAACCTTTTCAGAATTGCTTAATCACAGCTATGCCAAATCCCTATGTTGTACAGTCTTATGGCACAATATTTTTCTGAGTAGCACTTAAGCTGTTTTATATACAGGGCAGATTATATAACCAGTTATATATATATATATATATATGTACATATATATATAATCAGTTTTATATAGGCCAGATTTTATATGTATATATATATAAAATCTGGGGTGTGTGAGTGCATGTGTGTGTGTGTGTACATATAACATTTATAACAGTGTCTGCCTCTCTCATTATGGTAGAATAGGCACTTGACAGAGTTCCCATTGTGGTGCAACAGAAATGAATCCATGACGATGCGGGTTCAATCCTTGGCCTCGCTCGGTGGGTTGGTGATCCTGTGTTGCCATGAGCTGTGGTGTAGGTCACAGACTGGCTCGGATCCCGCATTGTTATGGCGGTAGCTGTGGTGTAGACCAGCAGCTGTAGCTCCAGTTCAACCCCTAGCCTGGGAACTTCCATATGCCACGTAGGTGTGGCCCTAAAAAGAAAAAAAAAAAAAGAAGAAGAAGAATATCTGCTTAAGCACTTAACATCCTATTTTGATCACCATTGTAAGTGGTGATTGGCAATTAAAAATTAAATGTGAGTTACTTTAAAAAGATACCCAAGTGAAGTGGCAAATGAATGTTTTTTTTTTCCAAATCTCAATATCAACAGACTAGAACAATGAACCAATGCTAAAGGAATGGTGGATGTTCTGATGTGCTGAAAATGAGGAAAAAAAAAATTCCAGCCTCTAAGGAGCTAAGTACCAGTCAAAGTGTGAGGAAACCACCAAAACAAACACAAATCTATTATTTTAATTTTTGTTAGAGTGAAGAAATAGTCTGCCTATTACCGTTATGGGTGATGGTCCAAATCTTTTTAATAATGATCATTTCACGTGATCTGTCCCATGCAGCATACTTTTAAAGAGGATATTTAAAATAAGAGGATTTCCAGAGCTAAAATTGTGGAAAGTGTCAAAACTATGTTATTTGAGGAATAGCTCAATAAATCAGAATTAAAATGTAGGACTGCACGATAATAGCTACCTAATATCTGAAGTGGTTCATGTAGAAATGTCCTCACTGTGTAGGACACAATGAAAGCATAGAAGTTGCACAGAGGAAGCTGTCAGCTCATTATAAGAAAGGACTTTTAGAACATGCACCCTTCCAACAATGGAGCACAAGAGCCAGAAAGTAAAGATATGTTCTAGGCATTGAAGCTGACACAATGTTCTGATACTTTATTGGAGATTCAAGTGTCTGATAGGGAACTGGGCTAAGCAATTTCTGAGATTCCTTCCATCTCCAGGATTTCATGACCTATGGTAGCTTTGAAGTAAATATTTTATGATAGATCCTGAAGAGCCCCATTAAGACAATATAAGTGTGACTGACTATAATAAAAATCTCAGAATTGAGCATTATCAGATAGATTTCAAAACCATCCATCATAACATAAGTGGTAGAATAGCCTCAGACATCAGTTCGTTTTAGCCTCATATATGCCGTACTTGAGTGATGGGGTGATGAGATTTTTTTCCACAGTGTAGCTCAAATGTTTTCCATAAGGGCTCCTAAACAAATGACGTGAATGTTAAGTAATCTTAAAAGTGAAAAGAGAAAATGGAAAAAAAAGTTAATGATGTATGTTTTTCCCAGGATATTTATTTATTCCGCATATGAATTTGAGTGTGTACAATTTGGACATCATTAGCTAGATGACATAGGGAGATAAGAGTATAAGTAAGAGAGGATGGCAGCCCTTGAATTTACAAATAATATGATGGTGTAATAACTGTGGACTAGGCATTATGGTAACTACTTTACATTATAAGCTATCATAATCCTAACAACAACCCTTAAAACTAAGTATAGTTATTAAGCTCATTTTTCAAATAAACTTAGAGAAATTATACATAGCCCAGCATCACAGAGTCAGGAGAAAGGACTATACAAACCACATCATTTGGTTCCAAAACTAATTTCACACTGATACAATGAGAAAAAAAGAATTTTTTTTCTGCTCCACATGTTATAATAAGATATTGGATATGATAAGTGACATTAGAAGTAATTCATCATTATTGAAATTCAGAAAAGGAGAATGAATGAAATGGACACCGCTTATTAACTGCTGAAAAAACAGAGAGCTCTACATGCCCCAGGGGCTCTTGACAGGTATGACAGCCTCTAATCACACTTCTCCCTATGCTTGTGACACAGAGGCAGGTTTACGTGAAGGTTTTACTGGAAGTTCTGTTCCTAGGTTGAGATTTCTCTTCAATGCTCATGTTGAATTATAACAGTTATTAAAATTGGGCAAGTTTAATCAAGGTCACCTGTTGCCTCTTTTCCATCTTCTTGAATATGATTTGATCTTGGAAAAGAAAGAGAATAGATGCCCTTTGAAAGCTATGTCTGTTCACTACAAGATTTCTAAGAAAGCTAGATGGTTTTCTTTGAACTCTGGAACCAAAGACTAGCTTGGTCTTTCCTATTTATGCCCAAACTCTCACAAGAAGTGTTCCTAGATTTCAAATAGCATATATATAATTTTTTTTCTTAGATTGGAAATTCCACTAGATGTCCAGTGTTGGATATTGCATTTTGTGTGTGTGTGGTTGTTGGCCATGTCTTATGTTGAAATCTTCAAGACCTTTTGAGTTTATTTTTGGGCATAGTGTGAGGATGTGTTGGTCCTGGACTTTTGTTTGTAGGGATTTTTTTATTACATATTCGATTTCATTTCTAGTGATTGATCTGTTCAAATCAAAATGAAATCATTAAAAAGAAAAACCAAAAGGACAACCTACAGAATGGGAGAAAACAGTTGCAAATGATGCAACAAACAAAGGCTTAATCTCCAAAAAATACAAACAACACAGGCAACGCAACAACAAAAAAACAAACAACCCAAATGAAAAGGGGCATAAAACCTAAGTAGACATTTCTCCAAAGAAGATGTATGGATGGCCAATGGGCACATGAAAAGATGCTCAACTTCATGAGAAGTACAAATCAAAACCACAATGAGGTACCACCTCATACTGATCAGAATGGCCATCATTAAGAAGTCTACAAGTAATAAATGCTGGAGAGGGTGTGGAGAAAAAGGAATGCTCCTACACTGCTGGTGGGAATATAAATTGGTACAGTCACTGTGGAAAACCATACGGAGATTCCTCAGAAACTAAATATAGAACTACCATATGATCCAGCAATCCCTCTCCTGGGACTATATCTGGGAAAAAAAAAAAAAAAGCTGTAATTCAAAAAGATACCTGCAACCTTATGTTCTTTGCAGCACTGTTCACAATAGCCAAGACATGGAAACAACCTAAGTGTCCATTGTCAGATGGATGGATTAAGAAGCTGTGGTACATATATACCATGGAATACTACTCAATCATAAAAAGGACAAAATAATGCCATTTGCAGCAACAGAGATCAAATCAGAGATTCTCATACTGTGTGAAGTATGGCAGAAAGAGAAAGACAGATACCATATGATATCACCTATATGTGGAATCCAAAATATGACACAAATGATCCTATCTACAAAAAAGAAACAGATCACGGACAGGGAGAGCAGACTTGTGCCAGGGGGAGGAAGAGGAAGTGTGAAGGATGGGGAGTTTGGGGTTGGTGGATGCAAACTGTTACATTGGGAATGGATAAGTAATGAGGTCCTATGTACAGCACAGGGAAATATGTCCAGTGTCCTGGTGTAGAACATGATGGAAGATGGTAAGAAAAACAAACAAACAAACAGTGTTCCTGCTGTGGCTCAGTGGTTAACGAATCCGACTAGTAACCATGAGGTTGTGGGTCTGATCCCTGGCCTTGCTCAGTGGGTTAAGGATCTGGCATTGCCGTGAGCTGTGGTGTAGGTCACAGACCCGGCTCAGATCCCATGCTACTGTGGCTCTGGCGTAGGCCAGCGTCTGCAGCTCCGATTGGACCCCTAGCCTGGGAATCTCCATACGCCATGGGAAGCGGCCCTAGAAAAAGGCAAAAAGACAAAAAAAAACCCATATATATATATATATATATATATATGTATATATGTATATACATACACACACACACATATATATGACTGGGTCACTATACTGTGCAGCAGAAATTGACACAACTCTGTAAATGAAATATATTCTATTAAAAAATTAATAAAATAAAATAAAAGGGTTTGGAGTTCTTTTGCGGTGCAGTAGGTTAAGGATCTGGCATTGTCACTGCAGCCTTGATAATCCCTGGCCAGAAAATTCCACATTCTGCAGGTGCAGCCAAAAGGGTTGGAGAGCTAGGAAGAATTATGCATTCGGTTTTTTCCTTCCCAATGAATAATATGTCAACAATTAAATATATTTTGAAAGAAAGTTTCCTTTGATAGAAGTATTTCAGGTAATAAAGAGGTACTATATAGCTAAGAATAAAGTCCATTGAGGTTTAAAAAAAAGAGTTAATATAGAATTAGAATATTTTGCAAATTTCTAGCGAATTTAGATAAATATCTTAAATGGTGGCTAATATCAAGTTGCATATCAAGAGTTATGATCAAACTCTCTAGAGATCATGCTCATAGGCGAGATCTGGATACCCAGCCCGAGGTGGAGGTAAAATGAAGCAAAAGACGAGCAGCACTTGTATGTAGACAGTACATGGTACAAAGAGTAGATCAATAAAGTCTGATCGAAGGAATTATTTCACTGATGTTAACCTGTTCTCGAACACTTTTCCTGTGACCTTGAGTCTATTTCAGTGCAAGGAGTGTGACATCAGCAAGCAGAAAGGACAAGGCTATACACAGTGGAAAGACACTTCACCATGTCATGAATGATCCAGCTTTTATCAAATATATCTGAAGCAGACAAGTATTTTTGCATAATGATCTGTGATTGAAATGAATACGTGGGGAAGGAGAAGATGGCCACATTGTGAGAAGTATCCCAAGGCATCCCATTCATACCTTTTGACTAGAAGTTGCCTCTCTCCGTCATGGTTACATCAACTGACATCTCAAGAGAAACTGTATATCTGAAAAAATTTTTTAGCTACTGTATTAGGTGCTTGCCTAAATCAAGAATCATTCCACCTCAAAGTTAAACTTATTCTGTTTCCTTAAAACTAAACAATAAGGCAGAAATTTCCAACCTTCAAAGGACCTGGATGCCAGATTTTTAAAGTATTTTCTTAACTATCTTTTCTCTACTTAAAAAATATTATGTAACTTTACTGTTGCTGCCTTGTAACTGTGAGATAATTATTTCTCATGTTTTCAGTGTTGGATATGCACTTGGGGAAGAACCAGACACAAAGAGTTTTGCCATTAAATGAATGTCTACCTTCAGAGGGGAAGTTTTTTGATCCACATAAAATTAAAAAACACACCTGGATCAGATGCAATTAATAATAACAACTCCCAGGCATAGCACCTTTATCTCATCTGGGGCACATTTAATAAGCTATTTGCTGTCCAGATTTCTCATGGAACTTCTGCAAGCATTACACTTGCTACAAATAATATTTTGACAAAAATGAATGCAGATTTGATGGACTAGACTGAAACCAAAAATATTATAGTAACAATGTATATCACATTTTTTTTTACCAAAATAAAGAGGAAAAAATCTAGAAATATATTGTGAGCAATGGGGTTGGGGGAGGGGTCTTTGGGTCTATAAAGAAGAATTTAATGAAATATTTTCTAGAATAACAAGTAAATATACTTTTTAAATATTTGGGTGGAGGAGCAGTATTAGTAGGGATGTGGAAGGGATGTACATCAGAGAGAGAAAGACAAATACTGTATGTTATCACTTATATGTGGAATCTAAAAAAAAACAAATGAAAAGACAACCACAGAATGGGAGGAGATCTTTGCAAATGAAGCACCCAATTAGGGATTAATCTCCAAAATATACAAATATCATGTATATCAAAAAAATCCCAAATAATTCAATGAAAAATTGTCAGAAAGGAATTCCCATTGTGCCTCAGCAGTATCAAACCCAACTAGTATCCATGAGGATGCAGGTTCAATCCTTGGCCTCGATCAGTGGATTAAAGGATATGGCATTGCTGTGGGCTGTGGTGTAGGTCACAGATGTGGCTCAGATCCCACGTTGCTGTGGCTGTGATGTACAGCTCCAATTTGACCCCTCGCCTGGGAACTTTCATATGCCATGGGGTGCGGCCCTAAAAAGATTTTTTTAAAAAGTCGGAAGATCTTAATATGAAGTTCCCATCATGGTGCAGTGGAAACCAATCTGACTAGGAACCATGAGGTTGGGGATTCGATCCCTGGCCTTGTTCAATGGGTTAAGGATCCGGTGTTGCCATGAGCTGTGCTGTAGGTTGAAGACACGGCTCGGATCCCACGTTGCTGTGGCTTCGGCGTAGGCAGGTGGCTACAGCTCTGATTGGACCCCTAGCCTGGAAACTCCATATGCCATGGATGTGGCCCTAAAAGGACAAAAGACAAAAGACAAAAAAAAAAAAAAAAAAAAAGAAGATCTAAATAGACATTTTCAGAAAGAAAACACACACACACACACACACACACACACACACACACAGGCAGATGGCCAAAAAGCACATGAAAAGATTCTAAACATCACTAATTATTAAAGAAATGCAAATCAAAACTACAATGAGGTATCACCTCACACCAGTCAGACTGCCGTCATCAAAAAGTCTATAAACAATAAATGCTGGAGAGTGTGTGGAGAAAGGGGAACCGTCTTACATGGTTGGTGGGAATGTAAGTTGGTGCAACCACTAATAATAATGGTATGGAGGTTCCTTTAAAAATCAAATATAGCACTACCATATGATCCAGTTATCCCACTCCTGGACGTATATCAGAAAAAGATGAAAACTCTAGTTTGGAAAGACACATGGACCCCAGTATTCACTGCAAAGGTATTCACAACAGCCAAGACATGGAAGCAGCTTAAATGTCCACCAACAGAACATTAGATTAAGAAGATGTGGTACATATACACAATGGAATACAACTCAGCCATAAAAAAGAATGAAATAATGCCATTTGTAGCAACATGATGGACATATAGATTATCACACTAAGTGAAGTAAATCAGAGAAAGACAAATTTCATATAAAAATCACTAAAACATGGAATCTAATAAAAATGAGACAAAAGAACATATTTATAAAACAGAAACAGACTCAAAGATTCCAAAATCAAACCTATGGTTATCAAAGGAAAACACTGGTGGTAGGGATAAATTGGGAGGTTGGTATTGGCATAAACACACTACTACATAAAAAAAAATCAATAAGTAACAAGGACCTACTGCATAGCACAGGGAAATCTATTCAATACCCTGCGATAGCCTATATAGGGAAAGAACCTGAAGAAGAATAGATATATGTATATGTGTGCATATATATGTGTATGTGTATATATATATATGTATATATGATTCACTTTGATGTACACCTGAAACTAACACATTGTAAGTCAATTACACGCCAATAAAAGTTATTTTAAAAACAAATATCTACCATAAAAAAGAACAAAATAATGCTATGTGCAGCAACATGGGTGGAACTAGAGACTCTCATACTAAGTGAAGTCAGAAGGAGGAAGACAAATACCGTCTGATATCACGTATCTGGAATCCAATGTATGGCACAAATTAACCTATCTACAGAAAAGAAACAAACTCATGGATGTGGAGAACATACTTGTGGTTGCCAAGAGGGAGGGGGAGGGACTAGGAGGGACTGGGGGTGTGGGGTTAATAGAGGCAAACTATTGTATCTGGAGTGGATAATCAATGAGATCCTGCTGTATAGCACAGGGAACTATGGCTAATCACTTGTGATGGAACATGACGAAGAATACTGTGGGGGGAAAAGGAATGTATACATATGTATAACTGGGTTACTTTGTTGTACAGCAGAAATTGGCAGAACATTGTAAATCCACCATAATAAAAAAATTTAAAAAGCAAATAAAAAACAAACATCTAAACTAAACTTTTCAAAGAAGAAAAACACTTTCAAATTAAAAAATAAATAAAAACAAAGAACTAAACAAATGAATGGATATAACAAAACATAAACAGACTCACAGATATAGAGCACAAATCCTATTTTTTTTTACCAATTTAAATTGGTATGAAAATTTTATGAATATATGAACACAGGAACAGAATGCCTCCTCTGAAAAAGTACTAAAAGCAGGACATTCCTCAGGCCCCAGTGTTCAAATGCCACCTTGGAGACAGGATTGATATCTTTGTCCTTTGCACTCCTTAAGCACATTATTTATCACTAAGAGCTGATCTTTGGAAGCAGGAAGCATGCCACAATCACCTTGGCATGAATTCTTTATGATGCCCAGTGGCCTACCCACAACATGAACTTGAAAAACGGTGGCTGCATGTTAAAATGCAATAAAATTCTGGCAAACTCAGAATGACAATGTATTTTTCCCCAGGTAATTCATGCGTGCTCTTTCCAGGAAACTGAAATCCTATCTTTCAAAACAAATGCATTTTAAATTTATTTATTTTGGGAGCATCTCTAAAATGCACTGGAGGCATCTAGGATGGCACATAGAAGTAAAATGATGATAGCAGGCCATACTTTCTGCACACTCACCCAAAGCTAAACCTCACTCATGTTGGCACCTTCCTATCAGGTGTGTGCTTCAAAAGCTTGGCTTCACTGAAGTGTTCAGTTAAGACAGATTCTGGGTTTTCTTCTTTATCATAGTTGTGAAAATAAGTTTATAATATAGTTATAAAACAATTTATAAAATGTAAATGGAAGTCGGAAAGTATATAATCTAAACTACAGAGGGAGAATTTAACACTATGCATAAAAATATGTTAAATATCTTCATGACATTTTAAAATAAAGCACCTTTCTCCAAAAATGATAGAATACATAGTCACTGTAGAAAATATAGAAAAAGAAAATCTGGAAAAAACAGAAAGGAAAAGGAGAAAAGCATCTATCATAAATAGATGAGATTAGAAGGTATTAAAGTTTTCTAGCCAAAACTTCTGGTTGAATTTATTAACTGCTGTTCTCCAAACAACCAGATCCCTTGGTCAATGTCGTTAAGCACCTGCTATGTTCCTGGTACTCTTATATGTACTCGGGATACAGAGATGCAGTAAAGTTTCGGAAGGAGACAGACAAAACAACAAAAATATTGTATGGGGATGAATACATGTTTCATACATATGAAAAGTTTGGTGGCAATCATCACGCTCTTGGATGGAGAGGCAATTCACTGACAATGAGTTCTGGTTAGAGGAGTCCTAGCAGACTCATCTGTCAAAGTCTAGTTATCTTTGTAGGCAACCTCTAAGTAGAGCATTTTCCTTGGGGATTGAGCACCTGTCCATTCTCTTTGCACATTGCTTTAGTCCAGTTGCCTGTTCCCTGTATCACAGAGAGATTTTAGCAGATTGGGAAACAGAACATACTGCAGCTGCTAACAAGTGATATCTCTTCAATACAATTGTTTTTTTTCCTTTGAATGAGGTGAATTTCCAAAATGCTGAATATTTTCATATTCATTCATAGTCTATATATGGATAAAATCTTATTCTAGAGGTAAACACGGGGACTTTGGGATATCCTTGCCGTGCTCCAAAGGTGTCAATTCATGGACTGAATCTGGCTTGATGATGTGCTTCATATGGCCGGCACAAGGGTTTTTGTGGTTGTTTTGTTTTTCGTTTTTTCATGAATTTAAATGCTTTGGGAAAACCTAGAAACTTTCAGGTCTACCACTGTCCCCCCACCACCATGCTTTCCCGTTCATACTGATTGCTCATACCTGAAGTTACGTGTGTTTAGCACTCTGCCAATGTTCTTGCATCAGCCTTAATAGCTAGTAATAGGCATTTCCATATATTCAGGGGACTGATTTAGAGCGAAGTCCCAGTGTTCTGCTTCTCTGGCCAGGAAATTACAAAGGATCTGTATAAGTTTAAACTTAGTTTCTCAAACTAAGATCTCAAACTTTAACTTAAAACTTAGGTCTCAAAGTTTAGTTTCTTTCAACTTAGTTTTAAACTTGGTTTTATGTTTCTATACAGTAACCTGTAAGAAAAAAACTTTTAATATTTTATTGTACTTATCACATTGCTTGAACAAAATATTGCTTCAAGATAGGTAGCCCCTATCTGGGTCTTAGTAATATACTGTTTCAAAAAAAAATCACATTTTGGTTACTTTTAATTATTTTCAAAAATATCCTTAGCCTGATAAATGATTAAGCAATGTGATATTCTTTTTAAAAATACACTCTTATTCCTTATTCATTTCCTTTGAAGTGGTAAAGAGTTATTAGATTTTACTGCTATATAATCAGGGAGTAGTATTGGATGAAATAAGAAAAACTGAATTATTTATGTGATATCATATTAATTTTCTTATAAGCCATGTGAGCATGGAATATGTGGACAGATACGTCCAGCTTGTCCCAGTAAATTACACACTGTATTATCTGTCTTAGACAGATAATTCTTAGAATAGGGACAAGTATTTGAGTTTTCAGGGTGCTCTAAAAATGCCTGATACAAAATAGTTGAATTATCAAACCCAGATTCTGGTACAAACCTGAGCTCCTGTGGAGCAAGATGTCCTAAGGGCTCAGCTGTCTTGCTGTATGAGAATCACAGGCAATGATTGCAGAAATTGTTGCTCCCATGGTCCCATACCACCCAATCAGAACTTCTGTGAAGAAAGGAGAAATATTCTTTTGAAATAAATATCCAGTTACTCTGTGTCAACCAGTTTGTATATCAAAAATTTACAAATCAAACCTTCTTTTAACATTGACCCACATTAAGATGCCTGAGCCTATTTATCTTCATTCTTACTGATCTTCCTTGGTCAATGTTGATAATCCTTAGAGTTCAGCTGTTGAGGTCACATCCCCAGGAACACTCTGCTAAGCCTCCCTCTGAAGTCCTTATTTTTCTTTTGTGCTTGTCGAAACTAGGACATGAAAGTTCCTGAGAAGATGGCATGTATAGAAACTCCACAAGGAATTTTTATGCAGTGATAATTGATATCCCCACTCACATTCTTTTTATTTTTTGTTTGTTTTTAAGTTTTATCTTTCAAAATAATTTTCTGAAAGGAAAGTATGCCAGTAGGCTTTACTTCTTTCACCCAAATTCCCTTTGGGATTAATTAAATCCAGTCCTTGTAAGTCAAGGAAGAAAAGTTAGAGTTAATGCAGCAACAAATTACTCATTCCATGAAGTGCTTGGTCCATCACTACAGTACTTCCTAATAGTTTCTTTATAAAGTATGGGACATGAGAAACACATTCTTGGTTAGTCAAATATCTGAGTTTCTTTCATCAATTTCTCCAAGTGCTTTCCCTTAGGGATAGTGAATGGGAATGGGGGTACAGGCGAGACTGGGGGCAATGGCTCTAAGAGTGTATCCATGTTCTTACAGGCTGATAATGACTGAACCAGGATGCAAACCTGGGTCAAGATAATTCCAAAGTCTAAGCACTTTCTATTTTGCTGTGGTCAGCTATTTTGCATGCACGTGTGTGTGTGTGTGTGTGTGTGTGTGGTGTGTTTTCACAGTCATAAATCCTCTGTCCAACTTCCCCTTACCCCAGATGTATCTTGGCTTCTTCATTGTATGACAATTCACTTGTTCCGTCATTCCTCCAATCAAAGATCCACAAAGACAACTTGCTTCTGAGGACACCTTTCAGACAGGAGTTAATATATATTCTTCAAAATGAATAGTTGGTAAGAAATAATAAGTATTTTCTTAGAAATTAACTGACAAAAGGATGCTCTGACCTTATGTAACCATCCCTAATTCATTTAGCCTAAATATCTTTACAACAGTGAAGAAAATGCATCAGACAACATACAGTCTAGTTAGCTGCAATTCTGCCAACCTGTCAATCTTTATCTTGAGTTGAAAAATTCATTCCCATAGAGTAATTGGCCTGAGTCTTGAGCTATTTATTCAATTATTTAACAAATAGTTTTGAGCATATTCTGTATGTCTAGCCCAATGGTTCTCAACTGAAGGAAATCTAGCCTCCCAGGAAAACATTTGGTAATGTCTGGAGAAATTTTTGTTTATTATAAACAGTGGGTAGAAGCTATTGTTACTTTCATCTAGTGAATCCAGAATACAGTGAAATATCCTACAGTGCACAGGACAGCCCCTCACAACATATTTATCCAGCCCAAAATATCAACAGTGCCCAGGCTGGAAACATCTTTTGTTTCACAATACAATATACACACAAGCTGAAGAAAAGCAGACTCAGTCCTTGCCCTCATTGAGTACTAGTGGAGATGGAGGTTAATCCATAAACTTATAGCAGTGATAGTTGCAAAGATGAAGGGATACATGATATTTCAAGAGAAATATTTCATAAAGTTCTTTTAACCCTGACATGATCAAGGTCAGGGGAGTATATTCCCTGAAGAACTTGTAAGGAAACTTGGACAAATGATAATCTACTTCAGTAAAGATAAAAATAAAAAGAAGGGGACGTTCCAGCAGAGTGAACAGTATGTGCAAGATCCTGGTGGCGGGAGAAAGCATACTGTCAAAAAAGGAAGGACTGAAAGAAACACAAGATCCCTGGATCAAAGAATGAGGAGGAGGCTAGAAGTTAGTAAGGTCAGCCTTGAGATGGCCTTGTAAGCAATATTACACTTTACCTTTATCCTAAGACCCAGATTTTCTTTCACTAAAAAGTAATTGAGAGCAATGTGGCCTGATGAAACTTGATGTAGAGAAACAAGAATATGCTTTAGGGTCAAGCGAACTTGATCAGCTTCTTGCTGCATCTACTCTTGAGCAAATTACTCAAATTCTATAAATCCTATCCAGAATCAAGATGGTGGAAGAGTAGTAGGTAGAGCTCACCTTCTCCCACAAGTACAGAAAAAAAAAAATCTACAGGTAGAACATTTCTCACAGAACATCTACTGAACACTGGCAGAAGACCTCAGACTTCCAAAAAGGGTAAGAAAATTCCACGTAACTGGGTAGAGCAACAGGGAAAAAAAAAAAGACAAAGAGGAGAGGAAAAAAGAAATCAGGATGGCACCAGCACTTCTGGGAAAAAGCTGTAAAAGAGGAAAGGAATTCGCATAATGGGAAGCCCCCTGACTGGTGGGGAAATCAGCTGGGATGGAGGGGGAGACTGAAAGCTTAGGAGAAAACCACAGCAGCTGAACTGAGGATGGCAAAGCACCGAGCCACACAGATGATCTGTACCACCATCTGCCACACCCCAGGAAAGGCCCTTGGGTGGGGTCTGGGTACTGCGATTAAGGGTTTCCGAGATCAGTCCTGGAAAAAGGACTAGGGTTTGCAGCATGGAAACAGCTTGAGGGGGCTACAGAGTGGTATGATAAAGCTGAGGGAGTACAGGGAGAGGTCTGGGCTTGCCAGAGAAGCAAGGCACCATTGTTGGGGAGTGTGATGGGGGGCAGCCAGGACCACCATAGAAATGTCTTTCTCTGCTCAGGTAGCAGGGCACCTCTTTCATGGGCTACAGGGGGTGGGTGCAAGCTGCCACAGCTATCTTAGACTCTAGAGGTCAGCACAGCCCACAATTGCCTGCCACCCTCACCACCCAGGGACTGACACCACAGTGGAGTGCCCTGTGACTGGTGCCACCTGTTGCCACCACCTCCCTGGGAATACACACACCCTACCATTGCAACTGCTGAGCATCCCATGACTGGGTTGCAAAACAATATGCAACTAAACAATGAATAGATCACTGAACAAATCAAAGATGAAATTAAGCAATAGCTAGAGACAAATTGAAATGAAAGCACAATAATCCAAAACCTATGGGACACTGCAAAAGCAGTTCTAAGAGGGAAGTTTATAGCAATACAAACCTACCTCCAGAAACAAGAAAAATCTCAAATAAACAATCTAAACTTATATCTAAAGCAACTAGAGAAAGAAAAACAATGCCCAAAGTTAATAGAAGGAAAGAAGTCATCAAGGACAAATAAATGAAATAGAAATGAAGAAATGAAAAGATCAATGAAACTAAAAGCAGGTTCTTTGAAAAGATAAGCAAAATTGATGTACTGTTAACCAGACTCATCTAGAAAAGGAGAGGGCTGATATCAATCAACTTATAAATAAAAAAGAAGTTACAACAGACATCACACAAATACAAAGGATCATAAGATACTACTACAAGAAAGTATATGCAAATAAAATGGACCTAGAAGAAATGAACAAATTCTTAGAAAGCACAATCTTCTAAGACTAAACCAGGAAGAAACAGGAAAGATGAATGGATGAATCACAAGTACTGAAATTGAAATTGTGACTTTAAAACTTCCAACAAACAAAAGTCCAGGACCAAATGGCTTCATAGACAAATTCTATCAAACATTTAGAGAAGAATTAACACCTATCCTTTTGAAAATATTCCAAAAATATTGCAGAGGAAGGAACACTCCCAAATTCATTCTATGAGGCCACCATTCCCCTGAAACTAAAACCAAAGATACCACAAAAAAAGAAAATTATAGACCAATATCACTGATGAATATAGATGCAAAGATTTTTAACAAAATTCTAGCAAACTGAATTGAACAATATACTAAAAGGAACATACACCATGATCAAGTGGGATTTATCCAAGGAATTCGAGTTTTCTTCAATATCCACAATAAATCAATGTGATACACCACATTAACAAAATAAAGAATAAAAATTATGTCGCATCAATAGATGCAGAAAAATCTGACAAAATGCAACATTCATTTCTGATTTAAAAAGAAAAAAACCTCCAGAAAGTGTAAATAGAGGGAATATACCTCAACATGATAAAGGCCATATATGATAAACCCACAGCTAACATCGTTCTCAATGGCAAAAAGCTGAAAGAATTTCCAATAAGATCAGGAACAAGACAAGGACATCCCTTCTTGCCACTTTTATTCCACATAGTTTTGGAAGTCCTACTCATCACAATCAGAGAAGAAAAGGAAATACAAGGAATTCAAATTGGGAAAGAAAAGTAAAACTATCACTGTTTGCAGATGACATGACACGTACATAGAAAAATCCTAAAGACACTATGAGAAAACTATTAGAGCTCATCAATGAATTCAGTAAAGCTGAAGGATACAAAATTAATACACAATAATCTAATGTTTTTCTAGGTACTAACAATGAAAGATAAGAAAGAAGAGCTAGGGAAACAAAAATCTGACCAAACATATGAAGAACTTATACCAATCTTTCTTAAATTCTTCCAAAAGACTGAAGAAGAAGAAACAATTCCAAAGACAATCTATGAAGCCAGCATTACCCTAATACCAAAACCAAAGGTACGCCCCCCCCAAAAAAAAAGAAAATCATAGGCCAATATCTTTGATGAATATAAATGCAAAACTTCTTAACAAAATTTTAGCCAACCAAATTAAATAAC
The DNA here is from genome assembly GCF_054392235.1 of Sus scrofa. Lineage (NCBI taxonomy): Eukaryota > Metazoa > Chordata > Mammalia > Artiodactyla > Suidae > Sus > Sus scrofa. The sequence goes on from NC_139384.1 coordinate 12,975,647, forward strand.
ACATAAAAAAGATCATATACCATGACCAAGGGGGATTCATCCCAAGTTCACCAGGATGGTTCAACATATGCAAATCAATCATGTAACACACCACAATAACAAAAGAAAAGTCAAACCCACATGGTCACCTCAGTAGATGCAGAAAAAGCACTTGACAGTTCAACATCCATTCATGATAAAAAAAAACTTTTACCAAAGTGGGTATAGAGGGATCATATCTCAACATAATAAAAGCCATTTATGACAAGCCCGAAGCCAGTATAATATTCAACAGACAAAAGCTAAAAGCCTTCCTGCTAAAATCTAGAACAGGACAAGGATGACAACTTCACCAGTTTTATTCATCATAGTACTGGAAGTCCTATACACAGCAGTCAGACCAAAAAAAAAGTAATAAAATTTATCCAAATTGAAAGAGAAAAGGTAAAATTTTCACCATATGCACATGACACTATACTATATGTAGAAAATCCTAAGGCCTCTACACAAAAACTAGTCAATCCAATCAACAAATTGGCAAAGTAACAGTATACATAATTAACATTCAGAAATCAATTGTGTTTGTGTCTACCAACAACGATACATTAGAAAAGGAATTTTTAAAATACCTTTTAAAATCACACCTCAAAAAATTAAATACCTAGGAAGAAACATGACAAGGTGAAAGACATATGCTGAGAACTAGAAAGCTTTAATCAAGGAAAGTAAAGAGGATTCAAAGAAATGGAAAGATACCCAATGCTCCTGGATTGGAAGAATTAGTATCACTAAAATGGCCATACTACTCAAAGCAATCTAAAGATTTAATGCAATCCCAATCAAATTACCCATGATATTTTTCACAGAGTAGAACAAATAATCCAAAAATTTATGTGGAGTCATAAAAGACCCAGAATTGCCAAAGCAATCCTCAAGGAAAAACAAAACAAAACAAGGAAGGGGGCTAACTCTCCCACACTTCAGACAATACTACAAAACTGCAGTAATCAAGACAGTGTGGTACTCATACAAAAACAGACATAGAGATCAATGATGAAAGGAGAAGACAACCTATAGAATGGGAGAAAATATCTGGAAACAATGCAACTGACAAGGGTTTAATCTCCAAAATATACAAACAAGTTATACAACTCAACAACAAAAAACAAACAACCCAATTGAAAAATGAACAGAAGACTTAAATAGACATTTCTCCAAAAAAGAAATATGGATGGCCAGTAGACACATGAAAAGATGCTCAACATAGCTACTTATTAGAGCAAAGGAAATCAAAACTACAATGAGGTTCCACCTCACACCCATCAGAACAGGCATCATTAATAAGTCTACAAATAACAAATGCTGGAGAGGATGTGGAGAAAAGGGAATCCTCCTACACCGTTGGTGGGAATATAAATTGGTACAACCACTATGGAAAACATTATAGAGGTTCCCCATAAAACTAAGAATAGAATTACCATATGATCCAGCAATCCCATACCTGGGCATATATCCAGACAAAACCATAATTCAAAAAGATATATGAACCCATATGCTCATAGCAGCAATATTCATAATACCCAAGACATGAAAACAAACTAAATGTTCATCAACAGATTAATGGATTAAGAAGATGTGGTACATATATACAATGGAATACTACTCACCCATAAAAGATTAAATAATGTCATTTGCAGCAACATAGATGCAACTAGAGACTATCATATTAGTCAAATAAGTCAGAAAAAGAAAGACAGATGCCATATGATTTCATTTTTATGTGGAATCTAAAATATGGCACAAATGAACCTATCTGCAAAAGAGAAACAGACTCATAGACATAGAGAACTAATTTGTGGCTGCCAAGGAAAAGAGAGGAGGGAAAGAGATGGACTAGGAGTTTGGGTTTAGTAGATGTAAACTATTACGTTTAGAATGGATAAATAACAAGATCCTACTGTATAACACAGGGAACTATATCCAGTCTCCTGGGATAGACCATGATGGAAAATAATATTTAAAAAGAATGTGCATATATTCATATATACACACATATATATGAATGAGTCACTTTGCTGTACAGTAGAAATTGGCACAATGTAGATCAACTATACTTTAATTAGAAAAATTTTAAATCTATAAATCTTTTACCTTTGACTTATACCTATAAAATAGGAATAACCCTCACCTTGCATAGTTCTTGTAAGGATTACATAATATAATGCATAAATGTGATACCAATAGTTCCTCCTTCTTAGAATTGATCAAAGATAAAACGGGTTAATATGTGCAAAGTGTGTGTGAATTATGGTAAGTGCAATATGAAACTTAGATACTGTAATTATTATAACACTTGACACAAAACACATTTCAGAAGTCTTGTATAACTTGTAGCTCAGCCCTGCCTGGTTGTTGGACCTGATTGCCCTGCGCTATCCCATCCCACTCAACACACGTACACAAGCATTTGAACACACATCAAAGAATTGCTCTGATCACTCAAGAACCATGCAAAGGACTTGCCTTTGAGTAAATGGGGCACGTGGGATCATACATTAATACACAGTTATATAAAGATTTATATACATATGACCAAGCACCATTTATTCAAGGAACAAACTAACTTGCTAAAACCTAGAGGAGTGTCTCTGTTCACAGTTAAACAAAGAAAGATGCCATGGAAAAAGTGAAATGTTTGATAAATATTGAGGATCTATTAAATATATAGCACTATACTAGGTCTCATGGAAGCCAGATAAAATAGAAAATATGGTCTCAGTTCTCCAGAAAATAATAATTTGAGACTTAGGCGGAACTCAGCTGTGATAATCTGGTGGGAATAACCTCTTTGAAATACAAGGTTAAAGTGACCTTCATTAGGAGTTCCCATCGTGGCGCAGTGGTTAACGAATCCGACTAGGAACCATGAGGTTGCGGGTTCGGTCCCTGCCCTTGCTCAGTGGGTTAACGATCTGGCGTTGCCCTGAGCTGTGGTGTAGGTTGCAGACGCGGCTCGGATCCCGTGTTGCTGTGGCTCTGGCGTAGGCCAGTGGCTACAGCTCCAATTCGACCCCTAGCCTGGGAACCTCCATATGCCGCGGGAGCGGCCCAAAGAAATAGCAAAAAGACAAAAAAATAAAAATTAAAAAATAAAAAATAAAATAAAATGACCTTGACTAGGTAACTTCATATTTCTCAGGAAATTATTTTGAGCACTGAGAATGTTGATAAAGGATTTAATATTGGCCTTTACCATGATAAACATACCCCAGATCATCCATTGATGGGGGGATCCCAAGTGGAGAGACAGTTTCACTTGGACTAATTACCTGGTAACAGGAGATCAGCAATCACACCGCCTTCTTCTGGGAGATGGCTTTTATGAGACAGGACCCTAGATAACAAAGCAATTTACTCCTGCCATGGTTTTTAATTGGGGACGGTTACCAAAGACTCAGTCCTTCTGGGCGGTATCTCCAGGCTCATGGTCCTCCTTTCTGTCCACCAGAGACATCAGACATCATCTCCTAGGTGCTGTCTCTAATGAATGTAACTGAGAACACTGGTCCGGTATATGCCTCTCCTTTTTCACGCTAAAGGTAAGAGAAAGTCTTTTTCTACCTCCTTATAAATTTGCAATATACCCATCAGTTGCTGACGCTGGAACTTCAGTACTAGCACTTATTTACTTCAGCCCTGTGCTTACACTATTTCCCTGAGTTCACTTAGAAGTTCTGAGTTCATTTCTTCTGGTTAAAATGGTAATTACCGGGGTCCCCGTTGTGGCTCAGCAGTAACAAACCCAACTAGTACCCATGAGAATGCAGGTTGGATCCCTGGCCTCGTTCAGTAAGTTAGGGGTGCAGCATTGCCATGAACTTCAGTGTAGGTCGCAGACACAGCTTGGACCCTGCATTGCTGTGGCTGTGGCATGAGTAGGCAGCTACAGTTCCAATTTGACCCCTAGCCTGGGAACTTCCATGTGCCCCAGGTGCAGCCCCAAAGAGACCAAAAAAAAAAAAAAAGGTAATTACTAATCTCAGTCCAGGAAATATTGAGGGAATGACTAATATAAATTCACATAAGGTTTAAGAATTAATAAAAACCTTCTCTTCATAAGGTACCTCATTTAATCCTCTACTATGAAGCTGATATCATTATCATCCCCCTAAAATATTCAAAGGAGAGAAGAATTAACATTTATCATGCAACTTAAAAGGCTTCATACATCAAGAATTCTAAATACTTTATCTCATTTAATCTCATCACAACTCCATTAGGTAAGGAGTATTATTTACATCTTTTAAACATGAGGAAAGAGAAATTAATGTAAAATGATCTGCCCAAGTAACAGTAACAGATGGAGATGCTACCTCAGATCTGTTATTGCCAAAACCACCAACCTTCTTTTTTACACGATGTTCACTAGACAATTGGAAAGCTACTGCAGCCTACACTTTCTGCATTTCTAGAATGCATACGGCCAATGTTTCTCACAATGTTTTTACCTACTGGAGCTGGTCTTACGGGAGAAGTAAGAAGGAAGGTGAGAATGTGGTGTGGGATGTGACTTGGAGGCATGGAGATGGGTGTGGATTGATGAACAACAGACGCCAGCCTGGGCCAGATTTCTGGGGCCAATGCCCAAGTGCTCTTATCTTGCTTCCATCCTTTGCAATATCTTTAGTATCCATCTGGAATGGCAAATTGATGATATGTTGAGATAATACATTTCACTCTCTTCCAACCATAAAATCCACTATTTCATCTGTCCATAATATGGACCCCATCACTCTACCTACCCCTCTTCTCCCAGTTAATTTTATTTTTCAGATATAAGATTAAATATTACTTCCTCTAGGAAGCCATTTCAAAATCCCTTAATCATGACTATGCCAAAGCCTCAAGTTGCACAAAGTCATAACACACAATTTTTCTCTTTTTTTATAAATTTATTGGAGTAGAGTTGATTTACAATGTTGTGTTAGTTTCAGGTGTACCGCAAAGTAAATCAGTTTTATTTATGTGTGTGTGTGTGTATCTTTATAGATAGATAAAACTAATTTTATCTATATGTCAGAGAGCTATCTCTATGTCAGCTCTTCCCCAGATGCCCCCTTTAAGAGGTGGAAACTTCAGGAGGTCTTCTTAGTACTCAAGGATGGATAGCAGATTCCCTTGTTCAAGCTCAGTGAGGAGAAGGGGGACAAGGTGAAAAGGGAATGAAAGTGATCTAAGACCAGCTCCCTCTGAGCCTGGCCCCTCTCATCACATTGTGCTGCGGGCCAGCATTCCAGCCACTGCAGGTTGTGGAGTGGGGGGGCACTGCACATGCTGACATATGGTGATCTTGTTATCTAGAAATTCTAATTTGACCAGAATGAACCCTATTGTGGTTTTCAGTCAGAAACTTACTATAATTAATAAGTATTTTAAAGTTATCTGTATAGAAGTAAAGCACAGAATAAAATGAATCAGTATTTTTAAAAACTATTTTTCAGATTCTTTCCCCATATAGGCCATCAGAGATTATTGAATAGATTTTCTTGTGCTATACAGTAGATCCTTGTTACTTGTTGATTTTTTTATATAGTAGTGTGTTTATGCCAATATCAACTCTAAATTTATCCCTCTCTACAGTGTTTCCCCTTAGGTAACCATAAGTTTGGTCTTGAAATCTTCAAGTCTGTTTTGTGAATAAGTTCTTTGGTATCATTTATTAGATTCCATATATTAGTGATCTCATGTGATATTTGTCTTTCTCTGTCTGACTTACTTAACTTAGTGTGATCATCTCTGGGTCCAACCATGTTGCTGCATTATTTCATTCTTTTTTATGGCCAAGTAATATTCCATTGTGTATATGTACCACTTCTTCTTTATCCAATCCTTACAGCACCTAATCACAGTTTTCATTATATGGATATATATGGCATATAATTCTTTAGATTCTGTCTGTCTCTCTCATTAAGATATATGATGACTTGGGCACAATTGTGCTATTTTGATCATCATTGTACGTGGGATGGGCATTCAGTTATTTTTTTTAAATGTGACTGACTCTAGGAAGGATAGTTAATGTGTAGTCACAGATTGAAGATTTTTTTTTTTATTTTCCCACTGTACAGCAAGGGGGTCAGGTTATCCTTACATGTATACATTGCAATTACAGTTTTTCCCCCACCCTTTCTTCTGTTGCAACATGAGTATCTAGACATAGTTCTCAATGCTATTCAGCGGGATCTCCTTGTAAATCTATTCTAGGTTGTGTCTGATAAGCCCAAGTTCCCGATCCCTCCCACTCCCTCCCCCTCCCATCAGGCAGCCACAAGTCTTTTCTCCAAGTCCATGATTTTCTTTTCTGAGGAGATGTTCATTTGTGCTGGATATTAGATTCCAGTTATAAGTGATATCATATGGTATTTGTCTTTGTCTTTCTGGCTCATTTCACTCAGGATGAGATTCTCTAGTTCCATCCATGTTGCTACAAATGGCATTATGTCATCCTTTTTTATGGCTGAGTAGTATTCCATTGTGTATATATACCACATGAAGATTTTTTTAAATGTCTGTCTCAGCAGACTAGAGCTACGGACCAGTGTTAAAGGAATAATGGGGGATGTTCTCTGAATGAAAAAATGTTTTAGAGTTTTAGCTCCAGAGAATTACATATCGGTCCAAAGGACACCATCAAAACATCACACACAGACACGTGAATTAATCTAATTTTGATTAACGAAATGGACTGCTAATGAACAGATAGATGATACTCATATCTTTTTATAGTTGACCATTCCTGTGATCCATCCCATGCAGTACACTTTTAAGGTATTTAAAATGAGAGAATTTCCAGAGGTAAAATTATGAGACACACCAAAACCACATCATGTGAGTAACAGCAAAAAAAAGGAATTAGGAAGAAAGTTTAGGTTGTTATGATAAGAATTTTCTAATCCCTGAAGTGTTTCGTGTAGAAATGCTCCCATTGTATAAAACAGTGTCACAAAACCGGGAAAAGAGGTTTACTTACACCACATTATTTAATATCAAAACTGATTTCATCCAGATACACCGGTCATCCTCCTCAGGTGACAATACAGGTGCTAGGTGACATTAGAAATCATTTAAAGCATTGATGGAGTGCAGAAGAGGAAAAGAGCATAAATGGATAGACATCACTGGTAGTTGTCGGAAAAACAAGCCATCCATGCCCTGGCTGCTCTTAGTATTTATGACTGTCTGTAATCACATCATGCCCTGCGCTTGTGACACGAAGTCGGGTGTATGTGCATGGTTTCTCCTAGGGTGGTGCTTCTGGATTACGATTTCTCTTCAAAGTGCATAATAAATAATACACATTAAAACTGAGAAAGTTGAATCAAGGTCACCTGTTGCCTCTTTTTCACCTTCTTGAATAAGTCGTTGGTCTTGGAAAAGTAGTGAAATGGATGCCCTTTGAGAGTTAAGTTTGTTCATTGGAAGGTTTTCAAGGAAGCTAGGTGGCTTTTCTTGGAATTTCCTTTAGCTTCTTGGAAGAGAGGAAAAATAAATGGAGACTGGCTTGGTCTTCATCTCCAAACTCACAGGAAAGATTCTTAGTTCTCTAACATCTTATGATCACATATTTTCTTGCCACTACAAGCCAGGAGGAGCCCTACAATAAAACTCCATGACTGGATATAAATAGAAAAACGAGGAGTTAGGAGGGCTTTGTTTCCTCTGTTAATATTCTTTTTTTTCCCTTTCTCTTTCCTACAAATTTTATTGGAGTATGGGCGACTTCCAATTTTGTGTTAGTTTCAGGTGTACAGCAAAGTGTACCAGCCACACATATACATATATATCCATCCTTTTTCAGATTCTTTCCCCATATGGGCCATCACAGAGTACTGAATAGATTTCCCCAGGGGGGTTTTGTTTTCTGTTTCATCCCTAACACTGTCAATCTCAAGCCTATGTCAGCTCTTTGCCCATGGGCTTCAGTTTTTTTCTTCATTTTCCATAATATCACTAGCTTTTCAGTGTTACATTCCTATATCCCTGAGTCAATACCTCAGGAGGCATGGTGTGTGAATAAATATATGAATGAATCAATCAATAAGTAAATGTATAGCTTCTTGCTCTCAACTTAACAACCCCTGCTCTCAAGAATTCCTTGACAGTTTCCAAGTTTACTGAAATAATCTAATTTTCATTTCACTTCTATTGAACATAACTTTGAATTCCACAAAGGTCCTCTGCTTCTTTTCCTCAAAAAAAAAATTCATAAAACTTAGCACAATTCTTGGCAGTTATATAGTCAGTTGTACATACTTGTGTGAGGAAACCTGGTGAAAGGGGGATGAATTCTATCTCCTGTCCTGATTGGATTGCATCAAGACTCCGAGTATGACTATCTTGTCTGTCTGGTTCCTTCTTCTTTCTTTGTAACTCTCCACAGAGAAAAGCTGAAGGCTCAATGACCTGGGAAAATCGCTCGGTGTCGATGGAATTTGTGTTCCTAGCCTATCCCTCCCACCCAGAACTGCGAGTCTTGTCCTTCCTTGGGATCAGCCTGGTTTATACATTTGTCATCACCGGGAATGGCCTCATTGCAGGGGCCGTTGGGACAGAAGCCCGCCTACGCACACCCATGTACTGTTTCCTGGGCAGCCTCTCGGGAGTAGAACTGTGCTACACTGCTGTGGTGGTGCCTCACATCCTGATCAACATCCTGAGGTCGGAGAAGACCATCACCCTCCCGGGCTGTGCCACTCAGATGGTTTTCTTCATCGGCCTTGGCAGTGCTGATTGCTTTCTCTTGGCTGCCATGGGCTATGATCGGTATGTTGCTATTTGCCACCCCTTGCAGTACCCTCTCATCATGACTTTAACACTCTCTGTCCGCTTGGTTTCAGCCTCTGTGGTCATCGGATTGTTCCTGTCCTTGCAACTGATGGCCTTTATTTTCTCTCTGCCATTTTGTCCGACGCGGAGTATCGAGCACTTCTTTTGTGACGTGCCACCAGTGATGCGTCTTGTTTGTGCCGACAGCCACATCCATGAGCAGTCGGTGCTGGTGGCAGCCACACTAGCCATAGTTATACCTTTCTTCCTTATTGCCACCTCCTACACCTTCATCGTGGCTGCTGTGCTCAAGATCCACTCAGCAGTTGGCCGCCACCGGGCCTTCTCCACCTGCTCCTCCCACCTCACTGTGGTCCTGCTGCAGTATGGCTGTTGCGCCTTCATGTACCTACGCCCCAGCTCCAGCTACTACCCCAAGCAGGATCAGTTTGTCTCACTGGTGTACACATTGGGAACCCCACTTCTCAACCCACTTGTCTACACCCTGAGGAACAGTGAGATGAAGGGGGCCATTGGGAGAGTTCTCACCAGGAATTACCTCTCCCAGAAGAGCTAGAAGAGGGTCTGACCTCTTAGGTAAGAGATTTTGGCCCAGCTCATGCAAATTTCCATGCCATGGGATGTCTCTCAGTTATGTGAAAATTGATCTAAAAAAAATGGTATAGGAGTTCCCATTGTGGCGCAGTGGTTAACGAATCCGACTAGGAACCATGAGGTTGTGGGTTCGGTCCCTGCCCTTGCTCAGTGGGTTAACAATCTGGCGTTGCCATGAGCTGTGGTGTAGGTTGCAGACGTGGCTCGGATCCCGCGTTGCTGTGGCTCTGGCGTAGGCCGGTGGCTACAGCTCCGATTCAACCCCTAGCCTGGGAACCTCCATATGCCCTGGGAGTGGCCCAAGAAATAGCAACAACAACAACAACAAAAATAAATAAATAAATAAAAATAAATTTAAAAAAATTTAAAAAATGGTATAAATTATCTAGATACTATTTAGCTACGTGTGCCAGAGATCTTCAAAATGCTTCCACCATTTGATTCAGTAATTTCTCTTCTGGAATTTAATGTAATGAATGAGCACAACTTAATAGACAGTGACAAGTAAAAGACGGCCCCTCAGGTATCAGCTGGAAACAGATGGTTCATTCAATAGAGTTGAATCAAAAAAAAAATAATAAAGGGATGATATTCAGAAGTATGAGTAAGGGAACCAATACGTGGCTACACTTTTGCATGCTAGCCATAGCGTGAAGCCATTGTGACCCCTCGACCTCAGAGACATAAGAGGATACAGTATTATCAGAGACCAATAAGAGATTTGTTGTGAGAAAACTCTTGGTAGGAGCTATGGCTTAAAAAAAAAAAAAAAAAAAAAAAGCAGCTATTGACAGAACTATGGCAGTGCAAGGAGAGAGTAGGAAGACACACACTTCAACCTCTCTCTGCTCATGCTCTCCCATCTCTTGCTTGGTTTCCCACGTCCCCAGCCCAACTTGAAGCAAGAGGGCAAAGGGGACTGAGGGATTCTGTTCTCAGGAGTTAACCTTTTGAGATGGAGAAGGACAGAAAAGTACTCTGAGATTAGGGGCAAACAGAATAATCAGAAAAAGATTGTTTATTATAGGATTTTATGTAAAAATGAAAATATGTTAACAATCCAATATCTCCATTATAAAGTATTGGCAAAACAAGTATTGCATGAAAGAATATTATGTAGCCTTAAAGGTACGTTTTCAAATACTAGTTATTAGTAATAGCTAAAATGTACGTTTTCAATGTAGTTATTAGTAATAGCTAAAATGACATTAAGTATTTGCTGTTCATATTTTTCGTATTATTTGTAGTTATTTCAGTGCCATTTATTGAAAATATTTTTGTTTCCTAGTTGAATTGCTTTTGTACCTTTGTGGAAAATCAATTTGTGTGTGTGTGTGTGCATGTACGTGTGTGTGTGTGTGTGTTTGAGTTTAATTCTGGACTCTACTTTGGACCACTGATAAATTTTTCTATTCTTATGGTAGCACCAAAGGTCATAATTACTGTGGCTTTTTAGTAGGTCTTAAAATCGAAGACCATAGCAATTCCAAAACTGCTTTTCATTTATTAGATGATCTTGCTATTCCAAGTCATTTTTATTTCTTTCCTCAATTTATAAAAGTAAACAAGGAGATCTTATTCTGTGTTATACTTACTCTTTAGAGATCAATTTGAATATAATTGATATCTTAACAAAATTAAGGTGTTCCTATGTGGCTTCGTAGGTTAAGAACCAATGTAGTATCCATGAGGATGCAGGTTCAGTCCCTGGACTCAATTCAGTGGGTTAAGGATCTGGTGTTGACACAAGCTGTGGCATAGTATGCAGATGTGGTTCAGATCCAGTCCTGATGTGTCTGTAGTGTAGGTTAGCAGCTGCAGCTCCAATTCAACCCCTAACCTGGAAACTTCCATATGCCACAGATGCAGCACTAAAAAGAAAAAAAATTAAACATTTTTTTTTTTAATTTTCCCACTGTACAGCAAGGGGGTCAGGTTATCCTTAGATGTATACATTGCAGTTACAGTTTTTCCCCCACCCTTTCTTCTGTTGCGACATGAGTATCTAGACATAGTTCTCAATGCTATTCAGCAGGATCTCCTTATAAATCTATTCTAGGTTGTGTCTGATAAGCCCAAGTTCCCGATCCCTCCCACTCCCTCCCTCTCCCATCAGGCAACCACAAGTCTCTTCTCCAAGTCCATGATTTTCTTTTCTGAGGAGATGTTCATTTGTGCTGGATATTAGATTCCAGTTATAAGTGATATCATATGGTATTTGTCTTTGTCTTTCTGGCTCATTTCACTCAGGATGAGATTCTCTAGTTCCATCCATGTTGCTGCAAATGGCATGATGTCATTCTTTTTATGGCTGAGTAGTATTCCATTGTGTATATATACCACTTCTTCCGAATCCAGTCATCTGTCGATGGACATTTGGGTTGTTTCCACGTCCTGGCTATTGTGAATAGTGCTGCAATGAACATGCAGGTGCATGTGTCTCTTTTAAGTAGAGCTTTGTCCGGATAGATGCCCAAGAGTGGGATTGCAGGGTCATATGGAAGTTCTATGTATAGATTTCTAAGGTATCTCCAAACTGTTCTCCATAGTGGCTGTACCAGTTTACATTCCCACCAGCAGTGCAGGAGGGTTCCCTTTTCTCCACAGCCCCTCCAGCACTTGTTATTTGTGGATTTATTAATGATGGCCATTCTGACTGGTGTGAGGTGATATCTCATGGTAGTTTTGATCTGCATTTCTCTTATAATCAGCGATGTTGAGCATTTTTTCATGTGTTTGCTGGCCATCTGTATATCTTCTTTGGAGAAATGTCTATTCAGGTCTTTTGCCCATTTTTCCATTGATTGATTGGTTTTTTTGCTGTTGAGTTGTATAAGTTGCTTATATATTCTAGAGATTAAGCCCTTGTCAGTTGCATCATTTGAAACTATTTTCTCCCATTCTGTAAGTTGTCTTTTTGTTTTCTTTTGGGTTTCCTTTGCTGTGCAAAAGCGTTTCAGTTTGATGAAGACAGGACACCATCAAACTCCTAGAAGAAAACATAGGCAAAACACTCTCTGACATCAACATCATGAATATTTTCTCAGGTCAGTCTCCCAAAGCAATAGAAACTAGAGCAAAAATAAACCCATGGGACCTCATCAAAATTAAACATTTTAATACATAAACTTGGTATATTTTTTATTGGTCTCAATTTTTCTTAGTAATGTTTTATAGTTTTCTGTGTAGATATCTTTCATATTTTTCATTAAATTCATACCTAGTATGCTATATTTTTTAATGCTGTTCTATGTAGTTTTTCTTATTTTAGTTGTCAGTTGTTTCCAATCAGTACACAGAAAAACTGCAAATATATCCATTGACATAGCATGGATAAATTCACTTTTTAGTTCTATTTGTTTCTAAATTCCTTCAGATTTTCTTTTATTATATTTATTTATTTTTTTATTTTTTTATTTTTTATTTTTTTTTTCCCACTGTACAGCAAGGGGGACAGGTTATCCTTACATGTATACATTGCAATTTCAGTTTTTCCCCCACCCTTTCTTCTGTTGCAACATGAGTATCTAGACATAGTTCTCAATGCTATTCAGCAGGATCTCCTTCTATGTACACAATCATGCCAACGGTAAGTAAAAATAATTGTATTCCTTTCTTTTGAGGTTGACTGTTGTAGTAGTGCCTGCCCCAAAGAATCTTGTTTCCCACTACCTATCCTCCCACAGCAGTTCTGAACTTGCATTGTCCAATGTGACATCAGTAAACATGCTGCAAAATAAGAGTTTGATAAGCACTTGCTCATTGGCCTTCTTTGTATAATGAGACCTCCTCATTAGAAAGAACCCCAGAGTAAAGATGATGTGGAAAGAGACGCCCTGCTTCCCTATTTAAACTCCTTTCCCTAGACATCCCACCCTAGGAATATAAGGTAATGCTAATCTTTTCTATCCTTATATATTTTTGTCTACTTGTGTTATCAGTGCCTAACCGAAGTGGATTAAAATTCACAACTGTGATTGTGGATTGCTCCATCTCTCCCTTTAGTTCTGACAATTTGTTTCCTATGTTTTGAAGCTCTGTTATTAGATATATATGAATTTAGCATTGTTGTAGCTCATGGAGGGATTAGCTGTTTTATCATTAAGCAGTGTTCTTTTTTGTTGCTAGTAATTTCCCTGGTCCAGAAATCTATTTCGCCTCATCTAATTTGCCCACACTGTCTTTTCTTATGATTAGCGTTTTTGTGATACATATTGTTCTTCCTTTTGATTTCTAACTGTCTCTCCTCATAGGTAAGGTATGTTTTTTATAAAGAGCATAAGGTTTTTTTGTTTTTTGTTTTTTGTTTTTATTTTCCCACTGTACAGCAAGGGGGTCAGGTTATCCTTACATGTATACATTGCAATTACAGTTTTTCCCCCACTCTTTCTTCTGTTGCAACATGAGTATCTAGACATAGTTCTCAATGCTATTCAGCAGGATGAAGAGCATAAGGTTTATACTTTTTCTTTGTAATCCAATCTGATTGTAGCATTTATATACACCATCTCCTGAAGTGTATATTGTTAATTCATTCTCTTCTTTATTTCTTAGTTTCTTCTCAGACTCTTTTCAAATTTATAGAAGTTTTTGTCTCTGTTGGCTTTTCAGCTGTATCTATTGTATTATATTTTGTAGACCCATTCTTATCACAGCCTCCCATGAATTTTTATGACACTGCTGAAGTAAATGTGTAAGAAATTTTTTAAAGTACAATTCCATTTACTGCCATCCACGCCAGTTTTGCTCTTATTGTAACATCTTACTCATAATTTCATCATATGCTGTTATTTTTGTTTTAAATACTCAACAGTTTTTAAAGGAATTCTAAAAGTAGTGTTTTACATTTTTTTTTTTTTGGTCTTTTGTCTTTTTAGGGCCGCACCTGCGGCATATGGAGGTTCCCAGGCTAGAGGTTGAATCGGAGCTGTAGCTTCCAGCCTTCACCATAGCCACAGCAATGCCAGATACAAGCCACATCTTCAACCTACACCACAGCTTGTGGCAACACCAGATCCTTAACCCACTGAGCGAGGCCAGGGATCGTACCAACATCCTCATGGATACTAGTTGTGTTGTTAACCACTGAGCCACAATGGGAACTCCTCTTTTACATTTTTAAGAATATTTTCCCTGGATATAGAATTCTAGAAATAATCTTTTTTCATTCTTCTCTTTAAAGATGTCATTCCATTGTCTTCTGGATCCTATTTTTCTGATGAGAAACAGTTTACATCTTTGTGGGGGTTTTTCCCATATGAATATAAACTTTTTTCTCTTTGATTCCTAGCCATATAACTATGATGAACCTAAAATCTCTGTGTGTTTTGGGGGTGGGGGTTGATAAAGGATTTACTGTGTTAAAATAAAATGGATACTGGGCTTGAGAATCACCTGAGCAAATAAAACCAGTCAGGATATGTAAGTAAAATGCAGTCTAGCTTATTTCATGAATATAAGTGAAACTTAATTTAGATATTTCTTTGTAAGCATCTCTGATAATCATAAGTGAAATTTAAGAATTTCCCATTGTGGCTAAGTGGAAATGAAACTGATTGGTATCCATGAGGATGCGGGTTCAATCCCTGGCCTCACTCAGTGGTAAAACATCAGGTGTTGCCATGAGCTCTGGTGTAGGTTGAAGACGTGACTTGGATATGGTGTTGCTGTGCTCTGTCATAGGCTGACAGCCGTAGCTCTGATTCAACCCCTAGCCTGGGAACTTTCATATACTGCACCTGCAGCCAAGAAAAGAAAAGAAAGGAAAAGAAAAGAAATTTAAATTGTCTTCCTAAAATGATGTAACACCTTTTAACCAATCCCCTGCCATCTAGAAACTCCCATTTTAATAATCAATCATTATAAATGTTAAACAACTTCTTCATTCTCACTTCATAAGCCATCTTATAATAATATGCCTCTGAGCTTTTGATCACTCTAGTCTGAAGTCTCACTATTTGCAAATAATTTCTTGCTCAATAAAATGTTCATATCAAGTAAAGCTCTTTTTGACAGTCATGTTTAATAACACATCCCAAACATAAAGTATATTTGCCCTACTCCAACATCTCCAAAAACCTCACTGCATTATAGCATTAAGTCCAGAATTCTCATCTAAATATCATTAGTTCAAAACTCCCAAATTTCATCATCTAAACCATCTAAATCAAGGTCTAGATGAAATTTAGGGTATGAACCATGCTGGGATAAAATGCCTTTCCATCTGTGGACCTGAAAAACTAGAAAATAAGCCATCTGTTCCCAACATACATGGTGAGACAGGCATAGGATAACAGTTACAGGTATTTCCATTCAAAAACGAGACAATGGAAGGGGGAAAGGACATAATGGTTCCAACCAATTTTGAAATAAAACAGGGCAAACTCCATTAGTTTTCAAGGCCTGTGAATAATCCTCTGCTGCTTATGGAATATTATCAGACATAAAAAAAGAATGAATCAATGCCATTTACAGCTACATGGATGGACCTAGAGGTGATCGTACTAAGCAGAGTAAGTCAAAAAGAGAAAGACAAATACCATATGTTATCATTTATGTGAGGGATCTAAAATATAACATAAACAAGCTTATTTATGAAACAGAAACAGACTCACAGACATAGAGAACAGACTTGTGGTTGCCAAGGGAGGGAGACAAAGGGGGAGTGTTGGACTGGGAGTTTGAGACTAGCAGATGCAAACTATTATATATAGAGTGGATAAACAATGAGGTCTTATTTATAGCACAAGGAATTATATTCAATATCCTATAATAAACTACAATGGAAAAGGATCTTAAAATATATTTTTCCTTTTTTTATGGCCACACTAGCCATGGCAACACTGGATCCAAGCCACATCTGAAACCTATGCCACAGCTTGCAGTAATGCTGGATCCTTAACCCACAGAGCGAGGCCAGGGATCCAACCCACATCCTCACAGAGACAGCGTTGGGGTCTTGACCCATGGAGCCACAATGAGAACTCCTAAAATATTTTAAATATTCAGTATTATGTAATAGTTTAATTAATCGTAGAACATCAATACTCTTCATATTAAGTAATCACAAAAAGTATAGCCTGTGTATACTACCTGTAAAAACATTTATAACCTACTATTCGATGGAAATACTATGTGCTGTCATTGCAAGAGTATAAAAATGTAGAAATGAGGCCATCTGAATAAATAAATATATCTGGGTGAGAAAAAAGGAGAATAAGTCTGAATATAACCTCCACATGCACTTCACCACGGTCCAACTTTAAGAACCTGCACAGAGCCATTTAATTGACTATTGCCATGAATATAAAAGGCAAGCTGTCTTCATTCACATGGGTTTTAGATATTTTGGACTTTACGGATAAATTCGATATGCTTATTTTGACTTCCGAAAAGACCATTTTACATGCTGTTGCCTCTGCCCTGCAGTGCTTTCCCATCCTTTCTCCTGGGTGGCTTGTCATCTCAGATCATTGCCTAAATATTGGGTCAGGGAGCCCTTCCCAGAACTCTGCACCTGTCGTATCTATCAAACCATTCTCTCACACACACTCCCCCAGTGCCCTTACCCTTGACTGCCTTTTGTCTATAGCACTCACCCCTTCTACCACATTATTATGTTCTTATCCTTATGTACTGCTTATTGCCTTTCTTCTCCTCTCCAAGAATATTATCTCTGAGTGGGCAAAATTCTTGTCTCTTTTGTACACAGATGTATCCCAATGGAAACAGGACCTGGCTCATAGTAGAAATTCAATAATATCTGTTACATATTAAATAAAGATATATTATTAATTATGGACATGAGACCTGGATGCTGAATATGGCTTGAAATTAATGGCCACAATGAGGAGAAAGTATGATTTTAAATACATGAGAAATGGAGGGAGGTGGAAAGGGAGAAAAAATTTAAATTGGTAGGTTAAGGGATGGAAATGTAACTATAATTACCAAAAAAGAAGACACATAGATATCTTTTTTCTTTTTTTTTTTTTTTCTTTTTAGGGCTACACCTGCAGCATATGGAAGTTGCTGGGCTAGGGGTCAAATTGGAGTTGCAGCTGCTGGCCTATGCCACTGCAATAGCAACACTGGGTTCAAGCCACACCTGTGATCTACGCCACAGCTTGGGCAATGCCAGATCCACTGAGCAAGGCCAGGGATTGAACCTGTATTTTCACGAATGCTATGTCAGGTTCTTAACCCACTGAGCCACAGCTGGAATGCCTATGGATAACTTTAAGATGTGAAAATTATAAGCAGAGGGAAAACTTGATCAAGAAGTAGAAATAAGTAGGATGAGGAAAAATGAAACCAAAGATTAAAAGGAGTCATTGTGGAGAAATTCTTCATAATTGTACTTATCAAGAAAAAACTAAATATATATATATATATATATATATGGAGTTCCCATCGTGGCGCAGTGGTTAACGAATCCTACT
Source organism: Sus scrofa (assembly GCF_054392235.1). NCBI lineage: Eukaryota > Metazoa > Chordata > Mammalia > Artiodactyla > Suidae > Sus > Sus scrofa. Next base: position 12,993,508 of record NC_139384.1, read on the forward strand.
AGGAACCATGAGGTTGCAGGTTCGATCCCTGGCCTTGATCAGTGAGTTAAGGATCCAGCGTTGCTGTGAGCTGTGGTGTAGGTCACAGACGCGGCTTGGATCCTGCATTGCTCTGGCTCTGGCGTAGGCTGGCAGCTACGGCTCCGATTCGACCCCTATCCTGGGAACCTCCATATGCCGCGGGAGCGGCCCAAGAAATGGCAAAAAGACTACATATACATATATATATATAAAGAAAAAACTCAGTTCACACTTCACCCACTCCTGGGCATCTATATGGAGAAAACCATAATTTGAAAAGATACATGCATCCCAGTGTTCATCACAGCATTATTTACAATAGCCGAGACACGGAAGCAACAAAATGTCCATCTACAGAGGAGTGGACAAAAAGGATATGGTTCATACATAGAATAAAATGTTAGCCATAAAAACAAATGAAATAATGCCATTTTCAGCAACATGGATGGACCTAGAAATTATCAAACTAAGGGAAGTTAGGCAGTAAAAGATAAACACGATATCATTTATATGTAGAATCTTTTTTAAAAAAGGATACAAATGAACTTATTTGCAGAACAGAAACAGACTCACAGACTTTGAAAAACTCATGTTTACCAAAAGGGACAGGTGGGGGGGGGACTGGAGGTTTGAGATTGGCATATGCACACTGAGGTATATGACATGATTGGCCAACAGAGACCTACTGTATAGCACAGAGCACTCTACACAATATTCTGTGACAATCTATGTAAGAAAAGAATCTGAAAGAGAATGGATGTGTGTACATGTATAACTGAATCACTTTGTTGCACAGCAGATATTATCACAACATGTACATCAACTATTCTTCAACAAAACTTTAAAAAAGAAAAAAGAGAGTTCATAGACTTTTAGAGCTGGAAGTATCCTTCCTTGGAAGTATCCAAGTAAGTCCACTTACTCCAACAAGTCCTGTCACAGATGAGGAGGTTCACATGGGAATTCAACTGCTTGCTGACGTCAACAGCTACCACAGGGCAAAGCGCATCATTAGATTCCAGGTTTCCAGATTCCCAGGCTAGTGTTAAATTAGTGCATTACACATGGTCCAAGAGCTCAAGCTGAAATGAATGTGTGACTTCAACGATGCTCATTGGGAGACTGTCTGGAACACATCAGTTCGTTCCCTTTGGGTATAGAAAAGGAATGAGGATAGCCATCTACAATTCCCAGATACGGAGTCCCTGTCATGGCTCAACAGTAACAAACCCGACTATTACCCGTGAGGATGAGGTTTCGATCCCCGTCCTCGCCCAGTGGGTTAAGGATCTGGTGTTGCCATGAGCTGTGGTGTAGGTCACAGAGGTGACTCGGATTCCACATTGCTGTGTCTGTGGCATAGGCCGGCAGCTGTAGCTAGATTGGACCCCTAGCCTGGGAACCTCCAAATGCCACAGGTGCAGCCCTAAATAAAAAAGAATTACCAGATAAGCATTGCCTATGGTGACCATGCAGAAGAGTTGCCCATTAATATTGCTTAGTTGTCAGCTCAGTTCTTCTCAAATATTTTCTTGAGTTGACTTCAGTTTAAGGAAACCCTGGGGAAATTCCTCCTCTGTGGGGACCCATTAATTTTAAAGAGATTTCATAAAGGACACCAAATAACCTGGCTAAATCAGGCATGAATGGACTCTGGGCGGATGTATCAGAGTCAATTTTCTGTCATTACGGAGATAGTTCTTCTCACCCAGGACTTAACATATAGGATGATTCCACAGTATCATCCTTCCAAAGGGTGTTCCTCTCATCCTGCTTCACCCTGATCACAGATTTCTAAGAGGTGGCTCTTCTCCTGAATATTAACATGCAAAGGACACTTTTTTCCATTCTCACCTAGACATTATGGAGGTATCGTATACTGTCTACTTGTCCTGTTCAGGAGATCTTGCACAGCACAAGGTTCGTGGATCCTTGTTCCATTTTATGCCTTAAGAAGAGGACAAGCCGGGTCAGTGAGCTCTCTGAAAGAGCTCCTCTATCCTCTATGGCAAGAACTTCTAATATACTAGCAAGAAAGTTTAAGCTGATGGAATGAAGCAAATTTCAAAGCGGTAAGAAACTTCACTTCTTTGATGGATTTGATTTCGATTTTATTTCTAAAAACAAATTCAACAAATTTCTGTAGCTCTTTATAGTTGGGGAAAAATATTTGTGTGTGTGTGTGTGGGTGGGTGGGTGTATTGAATTGTGGGAAACAAATGAAATACCAGAGTAGGTACTACTACCCATTTTGACAGATACAGGAAAGGGACCTCTGATAAATGTTTGAATTACCTGCCATCATGTAAGTAATAAGTATAAAGCTAGGGTAAAAGTGGTAATTTTTGCCTTTATTTTGAATATTCTGTCCACAGAACTATCCTAAAAAGTACAGCATGGACCTCACTTTTTTCAAGCAGAAATATGTTATAAACATTTAATGGTGCTTCGTGGGGTGGGGGGGGTTATTTTGTGGGGAAAAAAAAAAAGAAAGTACTGCACAGCAGCTTGGATCCTGCATTGCTGTGGCTGTGGTGTAGGCCGGCAGCTATAGCTCCGATTGGACCCCTAGCCTGGGAACCTCCACATGCCGCAGGTGCGGCCCTAAAAAGAAAAAAAATAAAAGTATCCCATGGTCCCATGGTGAAGCAAAATTGGAAAATCTTTGAGGTAAACTTAAACTGTTTGCTTTACCATAGGACCTCATAGAACTTCGTTGCAATGATATGCACTGTGAGTCTTGAAAAAAGGTGTGAATGTTTTCTAATGTGACCATGAAATTTTTCATTTCTGAGGTGTCATGAAGAAGTCTGCTCTAAGGAACATAATTTAGGAATTAGTTCCTCAGAAGGTGTTTCTTTTCATACATGTCATGTCGTGTTGTGAGGCTGAAGTTGGCAATGTCTTATAATTTCCTTATACATCTCCGCATAGCTGCGCCCAAGACTTGGGGTCATAATATAATAAATGTTTTTCTGCTTAATTTACTTATTTATTTACTTATTTATTGCTTTTTAGGGCTGCACCCATGGCATATGGAAGTTCCCAGACTAGGGGTCGAATTGGAGCTGCAGCCACCAGCCTACACCACAGCCACATCAAAGCCAGATCCCTGACCCACTGAGCAAGGCCAGGGATCAAACCCACATCTTCATGGCTGCTATTCAGATTCATTTCCAAAGCATCACAATGGGAACTCCCTAGATTTTCTTATCGATAAGCTCTAGTGGCATTGTAGTTGAGATGAGAAGAAAGTTTTATAGAAATTCAGAGGAATAAAAGATGAGGACCACAGGGTTGGGGAAAGATGGTCATGTTTTTTCATTTGTGCCAGTGGCAAGATGACTTCAGGGTCATCAGTCAAAAGAGATGAATTTGAATGACAAAATTAATAACTTGTTGCAAAATTGAACATGAGGAAAACTTTCACAAAGATCATGCCAAACATCCTAGAAGCAATGATAACAGGTATTCTTATGTTTCATAAAAAGCTGAAGAAAATCATGTTTCTACTGAACAACAATATTAGCTTCACCAACTCCCGTTTTGATCAAACTCTACAGTGCAAAAATGGGACCACCTAGTTATTTACCATATTTTATCTTACTGTACCACAAATGTTTTGCTATTAAGAAAAAAAGCCAGGAGTTCCCATTATGGCTCAGTGGGTTACAAACCTGACTGGTATCCATGAGGATGCGGGTTCAATCCCTGTCCTTACTAAATGGATCCAAAATTGCTGTGAGCTGTGGTGTAGGTCACAGATGCAGCTTGGATCTGGAGTTGTTGTGGCTGTGGCATAGGCTGGCAGCTGCAGCTCCGATTAAACCCCTCGTTCAAACCCATAACTTCCATATGCCAAGGATGTGACCCTGAAAAAAAAAAGCAAATGTGTACTTCAATTGTGAACTTATGTCACAACGGATGATATTCAAGAAAACATGGAGAGCCTTTTAAAATAACCCCCAGAGGCACTCCAAAAATGGTTTGAAAGAAACACCATTAGAATAAATGAAAAACCTTTGAAAGTGACCTTTGAAAGGTAAAATTCTAAGTACAAATTCTGATATGTTTTATTTTTTAATAGATTATAGCTTCACCTTGAATATATGTGCTAGTCTTTTCCCTTGAAATTGTCCTAACACAACTTGTCCTGAAAGATATCAGGTTCCAATACTCTATGTCTCACTTTATCCACTGACTAAGTATGTTTTGCACCATATTTTGGCTGTTCCCATTGAGGTACAAAGCTGCTCATTTGCCGTTCATGTCTTAATAAGGTAGATTCTTTTTTAAATGTGTTCCTGAGTCAAGAGCTCTCTTATTTGGTTTTGGAGATATATAATCACATTATTTTACAGAAATCTCTCCTCCATTTTATTTTCTTCTTCTTTCTTTTCTCTTTTACTCTTCTTAGTGTCCAGATTTAGCAGAGCGACTGCAAAGCCAGGGGGGGATAAAGCTCTAGAGGAGCCTCACGATCCACTCTGGAAAAGATACTGAAGGGTAAATAACCAAAGGACACTCACCATTGTGAGAAAAGAAAAGGGAAGGTAGTTATGTTCACTGGACACCTATTACGTACCAGGCACATTATGTATTTGAAACATTTAATTTTCATGAATTTCCTTTAAGGCTCCATATTCACAGCTCCAACCACACATGAAAGAACAAGTCGCATAATTAATGTAAATATTAAATTAACAAGGGAACTAGGTTTCATATTCAGATCGAATTGACTACAAAAATCCACATTTTACCATTCTTCCTCCTCCACATGATGTGAAAATACCAAAAGATAAAGGAAATTCTTTAATTTAGTACATAAGTGCAAAATTGAGTACGTGAAATGTAAAATTTGTAAACATAGTAAAGTGTGAGCCATACACTAAAATCTCACCAACCTGGTAGCACTCATTGTTAACATTTTGAGGCATGTTCTTTTCTTTTTTATGAATCAAAATAATTATTTTTAAATGGGATTATGATATAATGCTTTTTTATAATCTGCCTTTTCACGAGCTTCCCAATCGTATTAAATATATTTCTGTGACTTTATTTTCAAAAGATTGCCGTGTCCCATCATGTGAATAGACCACACTAAATTTAGGTATTCTCTTATTTTTGATATTTAGAGTGATACAATATTTCACCATTATATTGAAAGCTGTAATGAACTTTCCTATCAACAATCTTCACACATACACATGGTTAGCTTATAAGAATAAATTTCTTAAAATATTATTGCTGAAACAAAGTGAAGGCATTTTTTCACATCTTTTATTCCATATTACCAGATTGCTCTCTACACATCTTTATAGCACTTTATTCTTCCAGTAGCAGGATTTGGGAATCTATCTCTCTTTGCAATTTTCGCAACACCCACTATTATCTTTTCTCCAAAAATGTCAGTTTCTAAACAGAAAATAGTATCCAATTTTAATTTCATATTTGTTTGAATAATAATGAAACCAAATTTTTATACACTTGTTTCCCCTTACATTTTTCTTTTTTGAATTGCCCCTTTTCCTAGCAGCAGATTTTCTTATTGTAAAATTTCATTTTCTCTTTAGTTTGCTTACTGTATTCCTGACACACAAAACTTTTAAATTTTTATTCTGTCAAAGTATCAATATTTGTATGTCCTCTGCTCATCTGGTTGTACTCAGTCTGAAAAATGTTCATCTATATTATCTTCCAGTTTTTTTCCAAATAGTTCCTACTTGTGCTTATTAAGTTTATCTACTAGTGTGTTTTTAATTTTCATTCATTCATTCATTTTGGTTATCGTTTGGAGAAAGGGCATTTCCTAACTAGTATAACTGATTTTAAAAGAAAAACAAAGCCCTGTGATTCAAAGCATAAAATACATACTTATCCTAATGATTGTTTTAACTTAAAATATGCAAAAGGACTTTATTCATCAATCTTTTGATATATATCTAAAGGGCTTGACTTTGAGTTTGTGTTATCTGGAGTTTAAGCCTTTCATCTCATGCATCATGTATTAATTCCAGTTTCAGCTTTTACAACACCAGGTGAGTATTTAGACCTGTGACAAATATGAATATAAAATTATTCAAAATTTTAGCTTTTTCCTTCCCATCCTTTTACAGCGGTCTCTATCACATATTATTCCACAGGAAAATTAGCAACTTGTTAATTATAAGGTATTTCTGAAGCATTCCATTTTTTTGTTTACATCTCCAGGACTTATCTATCTCATAATGGAAGTCCGTACTTAAAAACCTTTATATTCACATGTTATCAGATTTTTTAATAATTAATAAAATAATATCATTCCAAAAATAAATGTAAATGGTCTAGATAGGTTTGAAGGAAATCCGATTATATGACTTATAGACATACAATCCAATTTATGATTGTAGGAATGCTTAAACATAATAGAGAATAAGCTACAGGTCTCTTGTGTTCAGTATACCATAGGCATCATCTAGTATATTGTACAGAGAGAATGAGGAGCATTTGTTAATCTAACCTATGAGTTAAGTAAAGATTAGTTAAGAGACCCCCTACTACATTTCATTTGGAACTAACCACCATAATGAATCTGTTATTCATCTTAATTTTTCAATTGGTTCTGTTGTGTCTTAAATCAAACAATCAGATCGTCTGTCTCCTTTTTCTGTCTTATTGCATTGGCTACATAATGAAACACAATACTAAATAAAAGTGATGCTAGCCTTTTAATGTCACTATATGTAAACTTAGTCAAATGTTTTCTTATGTAAAGAGGAGACTCTCTTATAAAACATAAATCTCACTTAAACCTATTTTCAGAAACAAGCTATTTTCTCAGATTATGTTAAGCTATTTTATCGTATATGCTTGCTCACATTTTCCTTTGTTTTCAGTCTTTTGCTCTCTATATTATATTTACTTTTTAAAATCAGATCATTTGGAATGGATATGCTGTGTGTTTCTTCTACTGATAATTATTATTCAAAATTATATGTTTGATGGAGTTCCCGTCGTGGCTCGGTGGTTATCGAATCCAACTAGGAACCATGAGGTTTCAGGTTCGGTCCCTGGCCTTGTTCAGCGGGTTAAGGATCCGCAGTTGCCGTGAGCTGTGGTGTAGGTCGCAGACATGGCTCAGATCCCGCGTTGCTGTGGCTCTGGGTAGGTTGGCGGCTACAGCTCCGATTTGATCTCTAACCTGGGAACCTCCATATGCCACAGGAGTGGCCCAAGAAATGGTAAAAAGACAAAAAAATATATATATATATATGTTTGAATAGATATTTCTCTAACTAATCACATCTAAATGAAATAGCTCTTAAATCCTTCCCTTTGTAGACTGAAGAAATTAGTATACTCTGACTTCTCCCATCCTTCCCTACCAATTTCTCAACCGTCTGATTGTGATTTTAAATATGCATAATTATTTTAATTTTTTGCATTTTATATTATGTATGTTTTCAATAATTATTAGTGGAATTTTTTTTTGCTTTTAACAGTATTTTCATTAACCATTTAGTGTTAATTACATATTTTAATCTTTGATTTTTCAAATCAAGTTTATGTATTACATCTTCCTCCATCTTGAATTATGTATTTTAATTAATCATCCAGCAACTCAGAGTTTTCGTTGAGGAATTTTTTTATTTGTATTTAGATCGATATACAAACACACCTCATTTTATTGCCCTTCACTTTCTTGTGCTTCACAGGTATTAAATATTTTTTTACAAATTGAAGGTTTGTGGCAATCCTTCGTTGAACAAGTATATCCACACCATTTTTCCAACAGCATTTACCCACTTGAAGTTTCTGTGTCACATTTTGGTAATTCTCACAATATCTAAAGCTTTTTCATTATTGTTATATTTTTTTACTGTGATCTGCAGTCAGCAATCTTTGATGTTATTATTGCAAAAAGGTTGTGACTGAGGCTCAGATGATTGTTAGCATTTTTTTAGCAATAAACCATTTTTTAATGAAGGTATGCACATTAGTTAGACATAATGCTATTACACACTTAATAGACTATAATATGGTATAAACATAACTTTTGTATTCGCTGGGAAACAAAAAAATCTATGGCTTGCTTTATCACAGTATTTGCTTTATCTCTGTGGTCTGGAACTGAACCCACAATATCTGTGAGATATCCCTGTGTTTCCTCAGCACTTGTAAATCAGAGAAAGTCTTTCTGTTGCTTTTGAACATAAATCACTAAAGCCTGAATATAGAATTCTTCCACAAGAATTTTTTTTCTTAAAACTCTGTAAAACATAGCTTTATTGTCTCTTGGGGTTTTGTATTGAAAATAAAACTATAGTTCAACCTATAGAAAGTTCTTACTTGATAGGCACTTTTCCCTTCACAGATGCTCATAAATCTCTTATTCACCTGATTGTTCTAATGTCTGTTTGAATTCAGCTACTGCATTTTTAGTTTTCTTCCTGTCTTTTCTTGACTCAGGCAGCCCCACTTCATTATTAACATATTCACTTAGAAGTTCCTTTAGTTGGAATCTGTCTAAATCTTAAAAGTTTATGTTCACATTTGAAAATGTTTTTAAGTATTCAAATGAGAGGAAATACATAAAGAGGATATATCAGAAAGGACTGAAAGAAAATGTGTTTGACTAGTTTTGTATGGACTCAAAACTGGATGAAAAGCGAACAACTCATGAATAAATAACAGCATAGCCCCAAAAAAGTGGGATACTATAAAGTAATGGAAAGAACAAAGTCTTGCTACCCAAAACAACAAGAATAACTTTGCAGACATAGTGCTGAAGCCAGTTACAATAAAATACACACTTTATTGTTATATATATAAACTGAAGCATAGCTAAACTAATCCGCAGTGATAAAAACCAAAAGGGTAGTTATCTTTGTAAGGGATAAAGACTGAGAGAAGACATAAAGAATGCTTGTAAATAACTGGAATTGGTTTTTTTCTTAATCTTGGTAGTGTTTATACTGGTATATTTACCGTGTAAAAAATCAAGCTGTACATTTAGAATTTATGAAGTTCTCTGTATGTGTTATATTTCAAAAAGTTTTACCAAAAAAGTAAACATCACATCCATGTACTAATTTCAAAAATATCTACAGCTACAGTGGCTCCTATTTATGCACTCTGCATCCTTGGAGTCAACCAATTAGAAAATATTTGAAAAAAAATTTTTCCAGAAAGTTCCAGAAAGCAAAACCTGAATTTGCCAGGCATAGGCAACTATTTACATAGCACTGTATTAGATGTTATGAGTAATTTAGAGATGATTTAAAGCATACAGGAGGATGTATGTAGGTTATACACAAATAAAATCCTACTTTATGAAAGGGACTTGAGCCTTCGTGGATTTTGGTATCTAAGGAGGACCCAGAAGCAATCCCCCACAATGCCGAAGTGCAACTGTATACAACTCATATGTTTAATTAAATACAAGCAAAGAATTAGCCCTCGTCAATTGGATTTTAAATACCAGAATTACAAAAAAAAGGAGTTCCCATCGTGGTGCAGTGGAAACAAATCCGACTAGAAACCATGAGGTTGTGGGTTCGATTCTGGGCCTGGCTCAGTGGGTTAAGGATCCAGCGTTGTTGTGAGCTATGGTGTAGGTCGCAGACACGGCTCGGATCTGGCATTGCTGTGGCTGTGGTGTAGGCCGGCAGCTACAGCTCTGATTAGACCCCTACCCTGGGAACCTCCATATGCTGCGAGTGCGGCCCTAAAAAAAGCAAAAGAAAAAATAAAGAAAATAATAATAATAAAAATAAATAAAAAAGACATTTTTCGGAACATCTGGTGGCATCTCTGTCACCAGAAACTTCTACACATTAGACACAATCCCATTCATGAAGATTTCCAAGGAAAAATATACCATGTCCTCTCTTGTGAATTCATTCCCAAGCACTGAGATTACAAACCGGATGCACAATAGGTAATTCAAAATCAAAAGTCAAATCTTAAATCCCTGATTCTACTCAGGCAATTAAATAACTCTGCAAAGGGAGGTTCCGCACTTTCTTTTTTAAAAATTCTATTGGGATATAGTTGATTTAACACTATTGTATTAGTTTCAGGAAGGTTCAGCACTTTCTGCCCTTCTTTTGCAGGAGACATGGTGGCTGGGAGCCCTGTGCTCAACCAGTCGGGTCCCCCCGAGTTTGTGTTCCGCGCCTTCACCACCGTCCCAGAATTCCAGGCGCTCCTCTTCCTCCTCTTCCTCCTCCTCTACTTGATGATCCTTTGTGGAAACACAGCCATCGTCTGGGCGGTGTGCACCCACAGCTCCCTCCGCACCCCGATGTATTTCTTCCTGTCCAATCTGTCTTTCCTGGAAATCTGCTACACATCTGTTGTGGTGCCTTTGATGCTTTCCAATATTTGGGGGTTCCAGAAGCCCATACCATTGGCTGGCTGTGGGGCCCAAATGTTCTTTTTTGTCACCCTTGGCAGCACTGACTGTTTTCTCTTGGCAGTCATGGCTTATGATCGCTATGTGGCCATCTGCCACCCACTGCACTACACTCTTATCATGACCCAGAAGCTGTGCATTCAAATGGTGGCAGGTGCCCTTGGCCTGGCCCTCTTCTTGTCCCTGCAGCTCACCTCCTTAATCTTCACCCTGCCCTTCTGCGGGCACCTCCGGGAAATCAACCACTTCCTCTGTGATGTGCCTCCGGTTCTACGGCTGGCCTGTGCTGATATCCGCGTACACCAGGCTGTCCTGTATGTCGTGGGCATCCTCGTGCTGACCGTCCCCTTCTTGCTCATCTGTGTCTCCTATGCGTTCATCACCTCAGCCATCCTGCGCATCCGTTCTGGGGAGGGCCGCCGCCGGGCCTTCTCCACCTGTTCCTCCCACCTCACTGTGGTCCTGCTGCAGTATGGCTGTTGCAGCCTGGTCTACCTGCGTCCAAGGTCCAGCACCTCAGAGGATGAAGACCGCCAAATCGCACTGGTCTATACCTTTGTCACCCCCTTACTCAACCCCCTGATTTACACTTTACGCAACAAGGATGTCAAAGACGCTCTGAGACATGCCATCATCAGTAAAGCAGCCTCTGACACCAACTGAAGGCTTAGGGGGACTGCAGTGGGTATCAGTCACTTGCAATGAAAATAACAAATACAGCATATGATTTCCCACACATTGCAGATGATATGTATTTTTTGCCATATTTGCTCCATGTCCACAATCTGCACTCATTTTCCAGCATGTCAAATAAGATTTGAAAATTTAGAAATTTCAATGTAGGAGCTCTAGACTACTGGTCCTGCTATAAAGATCACAGCTCACCAATGTCAGTTGGTCTATCAGTAACCTCCCAAACATGCTATGAATAAAGTTTGATGCTTTTACACCTTTAGACTTGGAGACAATATCAACTTATCCCATGAAGCATGCCTTAAGTATGAACTATCCATACAAACATGTATTTTACTCAAAGAAATGTGCTTTATTATTATTTTTATTATTTTAGCTATGAACCTATGACAAACAATAGCCTATTTAGGAGTTCCCATTGTGGCTCAGCAGGTTAAGAACAAATCATTGTGTCTGTGAGGATGCAGGTTCAATCCTTGGCCTCACTCAATGGGTTAAGGATCTGGCCATACTGCAAGATCCTTAGGTGTAGGTTGCAAATGCACCTCAGATCCCACATTGCTGTGGTTGTGGCATAGGCCCAGGGAACGGCAGCTCTGATTCGATCCCTAGCCAGGGAACTTCCACATGCTGCAGGTGTGGCTGAAAAAAGGAAACAAGCAAACAAAAATAACTTATTTAAAGCATCAATTTCCTTCATTCCATCCATCCCATCTGGTTGCCTCAATTTTCTTTTATTTTGCCCTACCAGGGAGCAGTCCAGAAATAGCACTCGTTAACTAAACACCTACTATGTACTAGTCAAGCTAGAGTAACAAAAACTGCATTTGAATGATGCCAGCGCTACCTGCATGTGCTTGCTGTCCTGGAAGCTTTCACATAGACTTGTCCTCACCTCACCTCGTCTGTGTCTTCACAATGGCTGCTACTCAGATCCACTCAGAGGGTGGTGCCACTGTTTCTCACACTTCTAGCCAAGTCCAGCTGCCAAGCATGCACAAACACTCAAGTAGAATCGGCTCCCTCTCTGATATTCATGGCTGCCTTTATGCTGCCCAACCTTCTCATACCCTGAGGAGCAACGAGATGGAGAGAGCTCCCACGACAGTTCTTAACTGGAATGAATGATCATTCCCACGACAACTCTAAGGCAAGGAACTGGAAGCAGCCGCTAAAGCTGATTTTGTTTAGCAATTCCAAGGAGAGAATGTTGACCTAAAATAGACTACCAGTGATTTTCCTAGCAAAAAAAAAAAAAAAAGGTTTATTCGGGATCAGCAAAGAATTGCAATTAGAGGTCTACAACAAGAGTAAACCATGTCTGTACAAGTCCCCACACAGCAAGGAAAAACCCTTGTGAAAAGGTTGAAAGGAAGTTGGTATGACTGTAGTAAACAAAGAGTCCATTGGAGGACGTGAGAGTTGCAAAGTATAGTGGCTTTTCATTGGCTGAGTTATGAGAGTCTCTCATTGGCTGAACTCTTAGCAGGCAAGAGAGGCAGTCACTTCTGGCTGATGGACTCTACTATCATTGTAGGGCAGAAGAGCTCCCTCTTCTGGCCCCCTGACTACCTTAATTGATGTTTTTGTTTATTCATTTTAACAAGAGTGAGGATGTCTGCAGTGGATTTTAAAACTGGCCTAAGAAATTGGTATAATCCTTCCAAATGCCATATAACTAAGTATACCAAAAGCCTAGAAAAGTATCTGTTCTGTGACTCAATAATTCTTATTCTAAAATTGTAACCTCAAGTAATTAACAGAGTCAAACAAAACTAAAAATATAAGGCTTTTCTTATACTTAGAAAATGAAATATTATTAAGATGTAATTTCAAATATTGGATACATAAATGCTGTATGCGTAAAATTATATTTAAGTTAACATTTTATAACAAGGGGCATTTATAACTATAAGTGATAAAAGAAAGGTACAGAACTTTGTATACAGCAGAAGCCCAACTTTGTAAAAATACATATACATAATGACGAATAGAAAGATACCAAAAAGTTAACAGTTTTTACCTGTGATTTGTAGAATTATGGATAATCTTTGTCTTTTTTATCCATTTATGCATTTTTCATGATTTTTAACATAAGATTGTATTACTCTCATAATCGGGAAAATTATAATTTCTAAGAGGAACCTGAGATAAATTTATTTGGCAAGTAAACTCCATCATCATCAGCATGATCTTCCTCCACTTTCCATAGTTTTCCTAGATTAACACTTTTTGCTTTGGTTACTTCTTTTTCTTTTCAAAACTATTTCAATGTTCTAAAACGTTTAAGCTGATTTCACACAGGGATAAGGAGAACTAAAAAGTATTATTTATTCCAGGAATAGTCATGGATTGAACAATATTAGAAATGCCTTTGCTTCCAGCTAAATGTTGGGAAGAGACGCAAAGGTCTCTGATTGGCAGGTTGCTCATGAACGTATCCGGTCCATGTCACATGAGAACATAATGAATCAATTAAATGTACACGTTCTGCTAGGCATTGTCTCGAATGCCAACAAAAGAAAAGTTTGCAGTTGCATTTCCTTGCCTCCTCTCATTTGTATTTGATGTCACTAATCCTACAGAAAATTAACCTGGAACAGAGAAGAGAGAGAAAGAAAGAAGGAAGGAAGGAAGGAAGGAAGGAAGGAAGGAAGGAAGGAAAAGGAAAGGAGAAAGAAAGAAAAGAGCAGAGGGGTCATTACCTTGTTGGGAAGAAAACCCTAAAATGTGAATCAATCCTTTCAGCTGAATTACTGAGTGCCCCCATTTCCTTCCCGAACATGTATTAACTGAATGTAATTAGTTGCTCCTTTTTTTTTCCTTTTTTTTTTCCCCCCTTTCTTTCCTAGGGCTGTACCCACGGCATATGGCGGTTCCCAGGCTAGGGGTGGAATTGGAGCCTTAGCCACCGGCCTACACCAGAGCCACAGGAATGTGGGATCCGAGCTGCCACTGAGAACTACACCACAGTTCACGTAACGCCAGATCCTTAACCCACTGAGCAAGGCCAAGGATCGAACCTGCAACCTTATGGTTCCTAGTTGGATTCGTTAATCACTGAGCCACAACGAGAACTCCCCTTCTTCTTCTTTTTTTTTTTTTTCTTTTTTTGTCTTTTTGCCATTTCTTGGGCCACTCCCACGGCATATGGAGGTTCCCAGGCTAGGGGTCGAATCAGAGCTGTAGCTGCCAGCCTACGCCAGAGCCACAGCAAGGCGGGATCTGAGCCACGTCTGCAACCTACACCACAGCTCACAGCAACACCGAATCTTCAACCCACTGAGCAAGGGCAGGTATCGAACCCACAACCCCATAGTTCCTAGTCGGACTCGTTAACCAGTGCGCCACAATGGGAACTCCTCCCCTTCTTCTTATTAAAAAAAAAAAAGTATATTCCCTTAATATGAGTCTTTCCATCAAGTTATTAGATTCTGAAGTTAGAACACTGAGTGGAATGTCAGTATATCATGAGTCACATCATGGGACTGAAATGCCAACCAGTGATGTTTCACCTGAGAAAATAAATGTCCTTCCCGTGACAAGGTAGATGCTCAGTAGCATAAGTGAAAGTCAGAACTTGCAAAATTATTTTAGGTTCCCTCCATTTTTCCTCTCATGCGTCTTCACTGCTACTTTCAAATTTTACTCTTTCTTCCAGAACCTTGTTTATCCCCTTCCCGCAGACTTTAAGTTTATGAATCTGTCCTTGGTATCAGCTAACTTCCAGAGATGTACTTGCCCAGGAAATCACCTCTAGCTCCACTATCTATCTATCTTTGCCTCTCTCATTAGAATTTTATTAAAAAAAAAAAAAAAAAGGAGTTCCCGTCGTGGCGCAGTGGTTAACGAATCCGACTAGGAACCATGAGGTTGCGGGTTCGATCCCTGCCCTTGCTCAGTGGGTTAACATCCGGCGTTGCCGTGAGCTGTGGTGTAGGTTGCAGACACGGCTCGGATCCCGCGTTGCTGTGGCTCTGGCATAGGCTGGTGGCTACAGCTCCGATTCAACCCCTAGCCTGGGAACCTCCATATGCCGTGGGAGCGGCCCAAGAAATAGCAACAATAACAACAACAACAACAACAACAACAACAAAAAAAAGTTATTAAAGTACAATTTATCACATAGGGTAATTGCGTACACATATGTCTCCACTATGAATCAATAAGCATCTCGTGGCCCAAATACATGACAATGACATTACAGGTATGTTGATACAGTGGATTTCTCCAACTCTTTTCTTACAGTGTAACTGGTGGATGAAAAGAAGGGTTAGTTACACCATTAGGAATAATACTTCTTTGTGGAAATTCCTTCCCAGCATTCCCCCCACAAAAAAAAGGGTTTATTTTTTTAATCCAAACTTTGAGAAAATGTAGTGAGAAATCATGAAAACTGAGAAACATGTCATAATTCTCCTGCAAAAATTAAAGCACAATACTCACTCACAGGGAAATATATATCAAAACCCACAATAAGATATCACTTCATATTTGTCAGAATGACTATCATCCAAAAAAAAAAAAAAAACTGCAAATAACAGCTGTTGGCAAGAATGTGGACAAAGGGGATTCTTTGTACACAGTTGATGAGAATGTAAATTGGTTTAGCCACTATGGAAAACAGTACAGAAGTTCCTCAAAAAAATAAAAATACAACTACTACATGATCCAACATTTCCACTCCTGGCTATATATCCAAAAAAAAAAAAAAAAAAAAAAAAAACTCTAACTGGAAAATATACATGCACCTCAATGTTCATAGCAGCATCATTTATAATAGCCAAGATACAGAAGGAAGCTAAGTGTCCAACAGGTTAATGGATAAAAGAATGTGAGGGGAGTTCCACTTGTGGTGCAGTGGTGCAGTGGTGCAGTGGCTCGGGTCACTTTGGAAGTGCAAGTTTGGTCCCTGGCTCTGCACAGTGGGTTAAAGTATCTGGCATTGCCATAGCTGTGCATAGGTCGCAATGGTGGCTCAGACTCAGTCCCTGGCTAGGGAACTTCCATATGCCAGGGGTGAAGCCATAAAATGAATTAATTTAATTTAATTTAATTTAAAAAGATGGGAGAGAAGATGTGATAGAATGCTACACAGCTATAGACAAAAGTGAAATTTGGAGTTCCCATCGTGGCGCAGTGGTTAACGAATCCGACTAGGAACGATGAGGTTGCGGGTTCGATCCCTGGCCTTGCTCAGTGGGTTAACAATCCGGCGTTGCCGTGAACTGTGGTGTAGGCTGCAGACTCGGCTCGGATCCCGAGTTGCTGTGGCTCTGGCGTAGGCCGGCGGCTACAGCTCCGATTGGACCCCTAGCCTGGGAACCTCCATATGCCGCGGGAGCGGCCCAAGAAATAGCAAAAAGACAAAAAAAAAAAAAAAAAAAAGTGAAATTTTGCCATTTGCAAAAACTTGGCTGGACCTGGAGGGTACTTTTCTTAGCAAAATAAGAAAGGGAAAGATAAGTACTATATGTTATCACTTAAATGTGGAATCTAAAAAAATAAAACAAAGGAATACAACAAACAGAAACAGACTTACAGATATATAGAACAAACTAGTAGTTACCAGTGGAGAAAGAGGTAAGAGGAGAAGAGAGACAGGGTAGGGAATTATAAAATAAATATAAGGCTATGCTGTACAACACAGGGAAAGTATCCAATATTTTTATAGTAACAGTAAATGAAGTATAATCCATAAAAATATTGAATTACTATATTGTACACCTGAAACAAATAAAATATTGTAAATAAACTATCCTCTAATAAAAGTAATAATGAAATGTAATTTAATTTTAAAATATATGAATAAATAAAACTTTATCAAATAGAGAGGTTACTGGTTCAGAGGAACCCTCTCATGTCAAGGAGAAAGTAGGAACCTGGAAACGTGGCACATCAAGCCAAAGGTTAAGTCTACATTTTTTTTCTGGCTGCACCCACGGCAAGTGGATGTCCCTGGGCCAGGGATCAAACCTGCACCACAGCAGTGACCACACCTGGACCCTAACCTTTAGACCACCAGGGAACACCAATGCATTATCTTACTTAATTTTCATAGTAGTGCTATAAAGTAGGTCTCATTATCATCTTAATTTTTCAGCTGGAAGTAACCACTGCATCAAGCCCGGGATGAAACCTGTGCTTCTTCGGTGACCCGAGCAAGTGCAATCAGATATTAACCCACTTCGCCACAGCGGGAACCCCTTCCTTCTTTCTAATGAACTTAGTTCACCTTCCAAACTCTGCTACCTCTTTCCAAGCTCTCTCAGGTAGCGGACACCCACATTAAACCTATACACCAAACCTGCACACACACAGTTTCCCTCAAAATGGATAAACAGTCATAAAGAGCCATATTGTGGAATATAGTTCCTGACTTTCTATGTGGCCACCAAGCGGCCAGATGATGCAACTTGGAAGTTCAAGGGAGTTAAGTCCCCATGGGATGAACCTTGACCGATGGAAAGCAAGAGATGAAAAGGAACAGGGCATATAAATATCCCTTTCTCCTCTCCCTGGATTGACCCTGGCTATGATTTCTCCTTCCAGAGGAGTCTGACATGCTGGGGGAAGATTTCTCATGAGTTATCTTCTCTGGCTCTCCCATGCTTGTGTGAACAATCGCCCTTGCGGTAATGCATATCATTGCATTGTTCCGCATCCAGCCCAGACTCTGTTGCCTCATTTGTCCTCCTCTTTACATCCCTGGGACTTCATTTTCCAAATAAAATGTCAAGTCTTAAATTGTCTTTTAGAAACTTATGCTAAGACAGAAGTTATTATACTCCCTTCTGGCTGCTATAACAAAACACCACAAATCATGTGGCTTGTAAACAACAGAAATTTATTTCCTTTTCTTTTCTTTTCTTTTTCTTTTTCTTTTTTTTGTTTTGTTTTGTTTTGTTTTGTTTTGTTTTGTTTTTGTTTTTAGGGCCAAACCCATGGCATATGGAAGTTTCCAGGCTAGGGGTCAAATTGGAGCTACAGCTGCCAGCCTACACCACAGCCACAGCAATGTGGAATCTGAGCCTCATCTGCAACCTACATCACAGCTCATGGCAAAGCTGGATCCCTAACCCACTGAGCAAGGCCAGAGATAGAGCCTGCATCCTCATGGATATTAGTCAGACTTGTTTCCACTGCACTACAGCGTGGTTTCCAGAAACTTGTTTCTTACAGTGCTAGGGACCAGAAACCCAAGGTCAAGGCACTAGCAGATTTGGTGTCTTGTGAGAGCCTGCTGCATGGTTCGCTGACTGCCACTTTCTCACTGGATCCTCACATAGCAGAAGGGGCAAGGGAGCTCTTTCAGGCCTCATTTATAAGGATACTAATCGTATTCATGAAGGCTCTGTTCCATGACCTAATCACCTCCCAAAGGCCCTCCATCCTTTTACTATTGCCTGGGGCTCAGGTTTCAGCATAGGAATTCTAGGAGGACACAAATATTCAGACCATAACAGTAGCAGAAGAAGGAACTCATAAATGGACAAGTTGTAGAAACAAGGATTCTGGTTCACCCACACTTCTTTCCTAGCTATGGCCAAGATGAAGGAAGGAAGGAAGGAAGGAAGGAAGGAAGGAAGGAAGGAAGGAAGGATAACTTGCCTTTTCTTTCCTCTCCATTACCCAGTTATTTTAAAAATTAGTCATGAGTAGCTATACAGTTAGTCCATAGATTAAGTTGTTGCCTGCTGAGGAGGAGGTGAGTGTTCCTGTTTCAGGTGAAAAATAACTGCACTCTATTAGGAGGCACATGAAATCAATGGAAGGTTTGTATTAATTTTGGTTGTGTCTTTGGCTGTACAGCCTCCTTTTCTCATGTCTATTTCAAGGTCCATTTCCAGCGTTCTCGGCTATCTCTGAACTACCCAACATCATTTCAATATACTTCTTTTCAATATTGAGAATCCAGAGTTTATTTCTCTGGTTTGCAACTAAGAGCCCTGAGGGCTGAGTTCCTGGGTCCCCAGATTCCCTTCCAACACTGACATTCATTTCAAGCAGTTCAGAAGGCTGGAGCCTGTCCCCTTCCACTAGGGAGGGCCTCTCTTCAGAGTCATAATCCCTAGTGCAGAAATTACAGTCAATTCTCAAGGTATTTACTAAGTATTTCCTCTTCCAGACCCTAGAGAGGGAACAGAGAAGGAACTCTCAGAATCTCTCCTTCTCTCTGGCAAAATAATAAACAGCAAATAATCCACTTGCTACAAAGGGCAATAACCAAGTAATTTACAAACAGGAAACCACAGGTGAGAAGCGGCACCTGAGGACAAACAGACAGAGCTTCCTGTCTACTCCCCATTTACCTCTTTGGAGCCTGGGACATGAAAACGACCTCTGTCTTGAGGAAATCACCTCAGGGACATTGTCCCCAAGGACTCAGAAGAAGCTACTATAGCATATGAGCCCAGCACCGTGGCTCTGTTAACTGCTTGGGAAGAATTTGGTTCTGAAAAGTACATAAGACCTGCTCTCAGTCTCCCTGCTGCAACCCCGTCAGCAACAAGTTAAGCTACCGGGTCTGGATTCCAGTAACTTCCTGAGATCCTACCATCTTTCAGAGGTGAGCCCTTTCAGACTTTAGTGCTGCTCTTAACTAGCCAGGCAGGTGTCTCAAGATCTCAGACAATTTATGCAGGAATGCTGATGTGCAGGAGAGGTAGAATAGGAAGGGTGAGATTGGAAATTGCCACTCAGAAATACATACTTCCGGAGTTCCCATCGTGGCGCAGTGGTTAACGAATCCGACCAGGAACCATGAGGTTGAGGGTTCGGTCCCTGCCCTTGCTCAGTGGGTTAATGATCCGGCGTTGCCGTGAGCTGTGGTGTAGGTTGCAGATGCGGCTCGGATCCAGCGTTGCTGTGGCTCTGGCGTAGGCTGGTGGCTACAGCTCCGATTGGACCCCTGGCCTGGGAACCTCCATATGCCGCAGGTGCAGCCCCCCAAAAAAGGGCAAAAAGACAAAAAAAAATACCATCAGTTTCATATTCTTCAAAGCACATGCCCTCCTTCCTGAGCTCAACCTGCTGTGTACCTTGGGAGTGTGTAGCAGTAAATAGTAAGGGGGAAGAATGGGGCTGAGAAAAAGGGCAAAGTCTTCAAGCCTGTTGCCTTGGAAGACTAGCAATTGGTGAGTTGTGTGTGGCTGACGTGCTCTGTCCCAAGAACATTTGGGACTCTTCAATATTCTTTTCAGGAACAACTTCATGAAGCAGTTTCCCAACAAGGACAATGAGTTTTCTCCCTGATCTCTCTATAATCTCTGTCATAACAGAGCCATCCTTGACCTCTTACTGCTAAAGCCTCCTCCACCACCCCAGCAGGTCCCTTCTTGGTTGGAGTCCCAACAAGGTGGCTTGAGCTCAATGGCTTCCAGCAGCATCCACTAGGCTTGTGGATAACTTGCTGCACTATGTATGAGGATGCAGGATTGCCCTACCTGCAGAGTGAGCCCACGGTGTTGGCTGATCCAGAGGGCCCACAAACACAATCTTTAGGCTCCTATGTATCCCCTAAATTTTCTCCACTCATCTAACATCTGGCTATGAATGAAGTAAAATTCGGATCTCCCCTCCCTTACATTCTCCAAGACCAGTCCTTTTGGAGCCCTCCCCTAACTCGAGTGGGTAGGAGCACTTACATTAGCATTCCTGCCCCTCAGGTGTTTCTTCTTCCCCAAACTCCTCACCTACATCACTATTTAACATTCTCTTTTCTTAGATTTAAAGGATGAAGGTGAATGGTGTCAAAGGTCTTTTAGTTCTTTTTTTTTTTTTTTTTAGAGCCGCACCCGTAGTATATGGAGGTTCCCCAGCTAGGGGTCAGAGCTGCAGCTGCCGGCCTATGTCACAGAGACAGCAATGCCAGATCCAAGCCTCATCTGTGACCTACACCACAGCTGATAGCAATGCCAGATCCTTAACCCACTGAGTAAGGCCAGGGATTGAACTCGAGTCTTCATGGATACTAATTGTGTTAGTTAACCATGAGCCACAATGCGAACTCTTAGTGCATTTTTTAAATAATTCCTTCATGGCTACTTGGCATTTTTTAGAAAATGGATTATACCTCACTATTGCCCTCAAATTAGGGTATCTCTTTTATAGTTGGAACCAACTGTAAAAAAAAAAAAAATCAGAGTTATGTTAGAGTTTAAAACATGTTCATTGAGAAGTATCTATCCTGCCTCTGTCTTTTCTATCTAAGGAATTTCCTGAGTCTCTGCATGGCTGACATAGTTCCTTATTAAGTAATCCTTCTCCATCCTCACCTCCTGCAATGGCCACAGTTAAGTGGTACCATATTGGGTTTTCCTGTAGGGTTGTGAAGACCTCGTGTTCCTTTCTCCAGATCAGCAGAAATATGCATCAAGGAAACCAAACCACCATCTCGGAATTCCTCCTCCTGGGACTCTCCAACCAGGCTGAGCATCAGAAGCCCCTCTTTGTGCTTTTCCTGGGTATGTACCTGGTCACTGTGGCTGGGAATGGACTCATCATTCTGGCCATTGGCTTGGATTCTTACCTTCACACCCCCATGTACCTCTTCCTTGCCAACCTGTCCTTTGCTGATATTTCCTCCATTTCCACCTCAGTCCCCAAAATGCTGGTGAATATTCAGACCAAGAGTCAATCCATCTCCTATGAGAGCTGCATCACTCAGATGTACTTTGCTACTCTGTTTGTCGTTATTGATAATTTCCTCTTGGGGGTCATGGCCTATGACCGTTTTGTGGCCATCTGCCACCCTCTGAATTATACAACCATCATGGAACCCAGGCTCTGCTTGCTGCTCACAGTCATCCCGTGGGTCCTCAGTAATACTGTTTCCTTGACGCACACCCTCCTGCTCCTTCGACTGGTCTTCTGTGACAGCAACACTCTCCCACACTTCTTCTGTGACTTAGCCCCCCTGCTCAGACTGTCCTGCTCAGACACGATGATCAACCAGCTTGTGTTGTTTATCGTGGGCTTATCAGTCATCACCTTCCCCTTTGCCCTCATCCTCTTCTCCTATGTCTGCATCGTCAGGGATGTCCTGAGAATCTCATCCACAGAGGGAAAGTGGAAAGCCTTCTCCACCTGTGGCTCTCACCTGACAGTTGTATTGCTCTTCTATGGGACCATTGTGGGGGTTTACTTCTTCCCCTCATCCACTGACCCTGACAACAGAGATAAGATTGGTGCAGTACTCTTCACTGTGGTGACGCCCATGGCGAACCCCTTCATCTACAGCCTGAGGAACAAGGACATGAAAGGTGCCCTGAGAAAACTCATCAATGTGAAAAGGAGATCTCCCTTTGATACCCTGGGCATATGACTTCCTTTTATCTCCATAACAAAATGAATAATTCTACCCAGAGTTTGTGACATAGATATGATGGTTCAGCTTTTGACAAACTTTCAGATATCTGCCTCCTATTCCAACCTCTGAAGCCTAGGACTTTTCCACATACCTCTGGTCTTCAAAGAAGACTCTTAACCCTATGGTTACTCACAATAATACATATCTAGGAGTTCCCATAATGGCGCAGCGGAAACGAATCTGACTAGGAACCATGAGATTGCAGGTTCAATCCCTGGCCTCGCTCAGTGGGTTGGGGATCTGGCATTGCTGTGAGCTGTGGTGTAGGTTACAGACACAGCTCAGATCTGGTGTTGCTGTGGCTGTGGTATAGGTTGGCAGCTACAGCTCCGATTGGACCCCTAGCCTGGGAACCTCCACATGCCACAGGTATGGCCCTAAAAAGGCAAAAAAAAAAAAATTAAAAATTAAAAAAATAATACATACCTAGATTATAATCTATGCTACTACTAACTTTAATAATAATAATACACATCTAGATTATATTTGGTGCGAATTGTTTATAAGTTAAACAATAACAAGTATATGCAGAACCTACCGTCTAGCTTTACATCTTTGAGGATAATTCTTACTATTTTCTTTATTCAATCTCAATTTCTCTAGATCATCTTTTCTCAAGGTTTGTTTTGCCAAAACAAATTACTATTCATTGATATGTTTAATGGCTATAAAAACAAAGAGTCCCATGTTCACATACATTGGGACAATTCTGACCTAAATAAAGCAAAATTTCTTAACTAGACAACTTCTTGGAGCCTTTAGAATGGTTTAAATCTCCAGGATAGTAATACAGTATGCAGTGTTTCTCAAAACTAAACTTATTTGGTCATACAGAACCAGATTTATCACAGAGTGATGACTAGTGTAGTTCAAAACACATCTTGGGAAGTGAGTTTCAATGGCAAACCAGGAGCAGGTATATAGAAGACTTTTGTTTTAGTCCCGATTCTGTCCCCAAGTTAGCTATGAGACTTTAGCTATGAGAGCTCACCTTCTTTTTTTTTTTTTTTCATATTTTCCCACTGTACAGCAAGGGAGTCAGGTTATCTTTACATGTATACATTACAATTACATTTTTCCCCCACCCTTTCTTCTGTTGCAACATGAGTATCTAGACAAAGTTCTCAATGCTATTCAGCAGAATCTCCTTGTAAATCT
The DNA here is from genome assembly GCF_054392235.1 of Sus scrofa. NCBI lineage: Eukaryota > Metazoa > Chordata > Mammalia > Artiodactyla > Suidae > Sus > Sus scrofa. The sequence goes on from NC_139384.1 coordinate 13,017,147, forward strand.
ATTCTAAATTGTGTCTGATAAGCCCAAGCTCCCGATCCCTCCCACTCCCTCCCCCTCCCATCAGGCAGCCACAAGTCTCTTCTCCAAGTCCATGATTTTCTTTTTTTTTTTTTTTTTTTTTTTTTTTGTCTTTTGTCTTTTGTTGTTGTTGCTATTTCTTGGGCCGCTCCCGCGCATATGGAGGTTCCCAGGCTAGGGGTTGAATCAGAGCTGTAGCCACCGGCCTACGCCAGAGCCACAGCAACGCGGGATCCGAGCTGCGTCTGCAACCTACACCACAGCTCATGGCAACGCCCGATTCTTAACCCACTGAGCAAGGGCAGGGACCGAACCCACAACCTCATGGTTCCTAGTTGGATTCGTTAACCACTGCGCCACGACGGGAACTCCCATGATTTTCTTTTCTGAGGAGATGTTCATTTGTGCTGGATATTAGATTCCAGTTATAAGTGATATCATATGGTATTTGTCTTTGTCTTTCTGGCTCATTTCACTCAGTATGAGATTCTCTAGTTCCATCCATGTTGCTGCAAATGGCATTATGTCATTCTTTTTTATGGCTGAGTAGTATTCCATTGTGTATATATACCACATCTTCCGAATCCAATCATTTGTCGATGGACATTTGGGTTGTTTCTATGTCCTGGCTATTGTGAATAGGGCTGCAATGAACATGCGGGTGCATGTGTCTCTTTTAAGTAGAGTTTTGTCCGGATAGATGCCCAAGAGTGGGATTGCGGGGTCATATGGAAGTTCTATGTATAGATTTCTAAGGTATCTCCAAACTGTTCTCCATAGTGGCTGTACCAGTTTACATTCCCACCAACAGTGCAGGAGGGTTCCCACCTTCTTTCTTTCTTTCTTTTCTTTTCTTTCTTTCTTCTTCTTTTTTTTTTTTTTTTGTCTTTTATCTTTTGTCTTTTTGGGGCCGCACTACCCCACAGCTCAGGGCAACACCGGATCCTTAACCCACTGAGCGAGGCCAGGGATCAAACCTGCATCCTCATGGAAGCCAGTTGGGTTCATTAACCACTGAGACATGACAGAAACTCCCTCAGCTCACCTTCTTAAAATTGGCTTCTCATCTACAAGATGAGATCATTGGTCTCAGTTGTTTCCAACTGAAGGTGTACATCAGAATTACCTAGAGGAATTTTTTTTTTTTAATTCACATTTTCAAACTCTTCAGTGCCTTCTCAACCAGCTGCAGTGGTCTTGTGTTCAGACCCAATTAAACTCACAAGATACACGAAAATCAAGTGTTAGGAAAGCTTTAAGAAAGGATACAGGAAGTTCCCTTCATGGCAAAGTGGAAACAAATCCAACTAGAAACCATGGGGTTGCGGGTTCGATTCCTGACCTTGCTTGGTGGGTTAAGGATCTGGTGTTGCCATTAGCTGTGGTATAGCTCACAGACGTGGCTCAGATCCCACATTATTTTGGCTGTGGTGTAGGCCAGTGGCTACAGCTCCAATTAGACCCTAGCCAGGGAACCTCCATATGCAGCAGGTGCGACCCTGAAAAGACCAAAAAAAAAAAAAAAAAAAAAAAAGCCAAAAAAGAAAGAAAGGATACAGGACAGTCACACAACACACAGGGGCAGCGTAGAGATCTCATGATTCCCAGGCATGCCTTTTAATTATCCTAGTCATTCCACACTTGAGATGTGCCTGGTCATGTGAGTGAACACTGGGTGTGTACCATCATGAGACAGAGCTGAAGTTCAGGGAAACTTTATTTACTTGCTTATCACATAGCCCCTCCGTGGTGTGTGACTAGTACCCATTTTCTAGTGAAGCTGTATCTCAGCAAATACAGGTTGGTCATCAATTACAGATTTCTCCATTACCAATTTTAACATAGATGGAAGTGCTCATGTCATCTCAAAGCCATTTCAGCAGGACTGGCATGTGTCTTGGATCCAATATGCACCTATACAGGTCTTAGATTAGTTGCCAGGAGGATTTAATAGAGTATCAAACCTCAGACTTCGCCAAGGCTGGGAAAAGACTACAAACAACGTTTGACTACTTTCCTTCAAAACTCTTGCCTGGATCTACTAACCCACACTCTAGTGAGGGAAATGGGCACTGGCATTTTTTAAATGCCCTCCAGTTGACCCTGATGTGCTAAGCCATCACTGAACCACATGAGCCCTGAGTTCCACTCCAGCTCTAGGATTCTGAGAATTTAGATGACAACTGGTTGATGGAAATGTCTTTGAGACATCCATCTTAAAAATACTCTGTATCTACCCAGAAAAATGTGGGGGGTTTTCCCCTGTCCAAATCCTCTTTTCATATTTCCAGCTCTGGAGAAAACTATTGCTAGTTATAGAATCTAATTTCTCTCTAACAATTGCACTGTAATGCAGAGAAAAGATCTGGTCTAAATTCTGACTTTTCAGCAAGTTCTGACCCACCTGTGTGGTCTAAGGAAAATTACTTAGACACTGAAACTCACCTTTTTGTCTATAAAATTGGAATAATAATCCCAATATTCCAAAGCTGTTTGTGGTTAAATAAATATGTAGACAACTACCATGGTGCCTAGTATATCATAAGCAGTAAAAAAAAAAAAAAAAAAACACATAAATAGTAACTGTTCCTTTTTCTTCGGCTGTTCCCTGGACTCTAACTCCATTCTATCTGCTCTATCAAATTAGGTTTATTTGTACCCAGTCAAAGCTGACTTTTATTCTTCTGTAAACTTACAAAAATCCAACCTCTTTAAGAGAATATATATGATCAGCCACTTACCTTTCTCTATGGTGTCTCAAATTTTTATGATCTATTTGAGTTTTTTCATCACAAATGTAAAAACTACCTGCTTTTATGTGCATTACCAAACCATCCTCTTAAGAGTCCTGCCTTTCTTGAGTACCCCCAAAGTCCACTCTATTCCACTCCCAGCTCCAATATGAAACATCGCAGACCTCTGCTTTCATTATTCCAGGTGGAGTAGCAGAGTCATAAATTTGTAACCAAGAGACTTGGCATCTGGTCCGACTCTGCCGCTAACTCACAGTGTTACTAACGTCTAGAAATAAAGACCCAGCAAAGGGGTCTGAGGAGCAGCAGCCAAGGAGATGGGATAAATAAAGAATAAAGTAATGTCGGGAAGATGGGGAGGAAGTGACAATTCTTCCAAGAAAAAGGAGGGATCAGCTGTTTCAAACACCACTGGAGTCAAACCATTATTCCTGAAATGGGAATTCCTGACCTGCCCTCTCCAGCCCATGAGCATAATTCCGAATGATTGCTCCACCATCCCACGTCCTATGGTTGAATTCAAATGGAAAATGCCTCCTTCAGAACATATATTTTTCGAAAACATTTCAAACTTCTTATTTGCTTCTATCTTCCTTTCCCTGATTATGCCTCTGTCTATATTCTCTTTTTAATAGAGGGATTTAGATGACTTGGAGCTATAAATTCCTTTTAAAACTGGCATATGACTTGAGGCAATACCTTCTGTGACCTTTTTAACCATCAAGAATAGGCAGAACACCTTCTACTTTCTTTCATCATAAAAAGAATACTCCACTGTGACCAAGTGAAGTTTACCTTAGAAATAAAGAACTGTTTAACATTCCAAAGGAATCAAAGTAACTCACCATATAAACAAACAATAAAACACAGCATGATCATCTTAGTGAGTGCAGGAAAACTTTTAGACAAAATCAAAAATTCATCCCTGATTTAAAAAAAAAAAACTCTCAACAAACTAAGTCTCACAAAACACTCCCTTAACTTGATAAAGGACATCTGTGAAAAGTCTACATAATTAATGGAGAAAGAAACTCTTCAAAAGTTTCTCCAAAGATCAAGAACAGGACAGGGGCTTTCACTCTCATCACTTCTGTTCGATATTGTATTGGATATGAAATAGGTCAGAAAGAGACAAATACTATATGATTTCACTTATATGTGGAATCTTTAAAAAAAAAATAGTCTCATAGAAATAAGAGATTTGTAGTTGCCAGAGGCAAGGGCTGGAGGATAAGGGAAGTGTGGGTGGGGAGTAAGAGGTGGGGGAGCACAGTAGAGGTGTCAAAAAGGCACAAACTTAGTTGTAAGATAAATAAGTTCTGGGGGTGTAATATACAGCACGATGACTACTGTTAACAATACTGTACTGTGCATTTGAAAGATGCTAAAAGAGAGAATCCTAAAATTCTCATCACAAGGAAAAAAACTTGTAACTATGTGAGGTGATGGATGTTAACTAAATTTATGGAGGTGATCATTTCACCAACATGTACCTATAGCAAGTCATGATTTTATACACCTCAAGCTTATGCTTATATAATAGTTATATCAATAAAACTGGAATAAATAAATAAACATGATAATAAAGATGAAATAAAATGCCACAGGCTCAGAAAGCAGTGCCCAAGGAGAACCAATGGTAGCAAATTTGGAATTTAAAAAAAAAATTGTTTTGGAAGTTCTAGCCAGTGAAGTAAAGCAAGAAAAAAGAAATAAAGTCACTCGAATTAGAAAAGAAGAAATAAAGCTATTTTTATTTGCAGGCACACTGATTATGTAAGAATAATATTTTGTGGAATCTCAGAAAAGCTAGTAGAACTAGTGAGTTTAGCAAGGCTGCAAGATTCAACATGAATATTAAAAAGCAATTGTATTTCTAGAAATAAGTAAGGGGCAATTGGAAATGGAAATTTAAAAATCAATACCATTACAGTGGCATCAAAAATAATGGAATACTTAAGGATAAGCCTGACCAAAGATTTGAAAAGTTTATACACTGAAAAGTATAAAATACAGAAATTAAAAATCTAAATTAAATAAGAGATACATCAATCTTATGGGTCAGAAGAATCAATATTGGTAATATATTAATTGTCCCCAAATTGATCAGTGAGATTCAATGCAATCTCAATCAAAATTGCAATGGAACTTTTTGTAGAAATTAATAAACCGGTTTTTAAAATCATATGGAAATTCGAAGGGACTAAAATAATAGTCGTATTTTCATAATAATTTTCATTGTTTAAAAGAAAATGGATGAAGTTGAACAATTAACACTGCTGATTTCTAGACTTATTAGTATTCCAGGCAGTGTAGTATTGCAGTAAAAATAGACTAATAGATCATTGGAACAGAAAAAAGCCCAGAAATAGACCCACGCATATAGAGACACCTGATTCTCAACAAAGACACAGAGACCACTCAGTGAAGAAAAGAGTCTTTTCAACAAATGATGCTGGAACACCTTCATGTCCATATGCAAAATATCTACTTTGACCCATACATTGTTTCATATATAAAACCCAACTCAAAATAGATTGTAGACACAAATGTAAAACCTAAGACTATATAATTCTAGAAGACTGAGGAGAAAATCTTTGTGACCGTGAAATAAGCAAAGATTTCTTTGATATGATACCAAAGCACAATCTGTAAATGGAAAAACTGATAAATAGGACTTCATCGAAATTAAAAGTGTTTATTCTCTGAAGGACACTGTTAAGAATAACAAAACTAACAATGTAGAAAATGGGAGAAAATATTCACAAATCATATATCTGATAAAGAGCTTGCATCAAGAAATATAAAGAGTCTCGAAATCTGATCATAAGAAAACAAAAAATACTCTTAAAAATGGGCAAAAGATTTTGACAGATATTTCAGATTTACTAATGGTCATTGACCACATTAAAAAATTGAACATCAATATCATCGCTTATCAGAGACTTGAAAACTAAGATCACAATGAGTTATCACTATATACCCATTAGAATGCTAACATTAAAGAAAAAAATGGCCAAACCAAGTGCTGGCGAGGATGTAGAGGATCTGAAAATCTCATGGGTTGTTGGTGGAAACGTTAAGTGATACAAGCACTTTGGAAAATAGTTTGATGGTTTCTTAAAAAGTTAATCATATTCCTACCACATGATCTAACAATACTACCCCTAGATAATTACCAATTTATACACCTTGCATGCCAATTACACCTCAATGAAGCTTTTAAAAAAGATGTTAGCAAACCAGAAGGGATTTAAGATACATCCTTTGAGTAATATCTTATGTGATGATATATAGATAAATAGATAGATACAGATGATGGATATAGACAGATGGCTATGATTAATTGATAGATAGATAGATTGATTAATAGTGATGGTGAAGATAATGATGAATTGAACAAAGTAATAAAATATTTTAAATGCAATTAAATGGTAAGAAATAACAATGATAGGTGTTTGGAAATGAATATTGAATTCTTAGGCAATCACTGAAGATTGAAAAAGAAGACATGAAGACAAGTTTGGTGACCTTGTACTGATGAACTACTTATTGGAGGAAGCTTTCACTCCAGAGGTGTTCTGGAAGGGCTTCAAAAGGCAATAAGTTTATCTGAGCCCATCCTGCTTTTTCTGAGGGAGCAGAAAATTCTCCCCATGTCCTCCTCATTGACCTACAAGAAGGCAAGTGTGAATCCATGAATGTATATATGTGTCAGGCCATGCCATGCACCCAGCCCAGCCCAGACCTACCAAATACTGAGAGCAAGAATGCAATTGAAATCCAGATGCCTCTGAAGCAAATTGCAAAAAATACTGGGGCCTGGGAGAAAGAGATGGTAAAACACAGAAAGATGGACATCATTTAAGAGTAAATACTTTTGGAGTTCCCGTCGTGGCTCAGTGGTTAATGAATCCGACTAGGAACCATGAGGTTTCGGGTTTGATCCCTGGCCTTGCTCAGTGCGTTGGGGATCCGGCGTTGCCGTGAGCTGTGGTGTAGGTCACAGACATGGTTCGGATCCCGCGTTGCTGTGGCTGTGGCGTAGGCCAGTGGCCACAGCTCTGATTCGACCCCTAGCCTGGGAACCTCCATATGCTGAGGGAGCGTCCCCAGAAAAGGCAAAAAGACAAAAAAAAAAAAACAAGAGTGAATACTTTGGTGACCTGAGATCAGAGCATCCCTGGTCTGCCACTTTCTTGCTGCAGAGCTTGGGCAATTTACATAATCATGTTGGGTCTTATTTCTTCCTTTTGCTAAATGAGGTTGATAATAATTACTTTCCATTAAAGTTGTCAGGAGGACTAAAATAGATGATTCATATAAAGCTTTTAGTGTAGGGCCTAGCTTTAGTTTAAGTGTGCATTTAAGTGTACGCTAGTTTGAGAGTTATGTTTAAAGGTGAACTAGTGAACTCTTTACTTCTGGAGATGTCTGGATCCACAGCTAATCTTGGCCCTGGAGAGACCACTCCAGACAGTTCTGAAGTGAAGATGCCCACTGATCAGCTGTGGGACCCTCTACCCACTGATGCTCACGACGCTGCAGAGCCTGGGACAATCACCATCATAACACGATTTATAAACTAATGTTTATGCTTATAGAGCTTCACATGCACCCTCCCGTCCTCCACATGTGCCATGTTATTGTGAGAACAAATGAGATACATATAGAACCTGTCCCCGAGTAAATGCTCAATAAGTATTATTTCACAGTTGAGAAAGCAGGCTGATAGGCCCTAACTAATCTGAAACCATAATAACCTAAAAAGTGACAGACTGGACACTTTGATACCAAATTCTGAGCTCTTTCTATAAAACAAATGTCTCATCACCTACTACAGAAACGTGTCAGGGGAACACTGCGTGGCAGTTAATATTCAAAAAATGGCCTCCTAGGCACACTCTGTGGAGGTGCTTCCCCCCAGTTCTTCAGTGTTTAAGAGATTTGTGCAAAAACCCAAACTAAGGCTAAGGTGTGAATCCAAATCCCTTGGCCACCAATGCAATTTTTTTCCAGCTATCTTTTCCTAAACATGTCCACCTAACTCTTTTCTAGAAATTTTGTTATATATCCTTAAAATGAAAGTTCCTAGAGTTCAGAAGCTGCCATCTATTTCATCGATTTTTCTCACCACAACTATATGCACACACACACACACACACACAGACACACACAAACACATTGACACATGCTGCCACATTACACAGTACTAGCACATGAGAATAAATGTTGTTGGTGACCTCCTACCTCCACAGATTGGACTTTTATCTTTTCTTCACCAAGTAAAAGGAAAAAGAAACGTGCGATAACATTAAATGCCAGGTTGAGTGCTTATACAGTGTGGGCAGTAGATCACAGTAGGAGATTGTGTGTATGGCGAGGAAGAAAGAGCTCAGGAGTGGGTGGGGCTGGAGCCCCACTCTACCACTTGCTTGCTCACCTTGAAACAATTAGTCAACTCGAAGTCTCAGATGCCTCCTCTACCTATAAAGCAGGAATAATCATAGAACATGTTTCACCCTGCTGTGATGAGTACCAAATCAGATACTTCCTGCAGCAAAAATCACAATTCCTGGAAGGTGATAACTGCCTAATAAATCCTAGGTGCCCTCTATCATCATCATCATCACTAATATTATTATTATTGTTCAAAATCTACAGAAACTGTAGGAGAAACAAGGAAAACATAAATAATGGGATTTGGAACATTTCTTTGGATTCAATCAGCAGTGGCATTTGTAGATAGCTTTTTTATTTGCTTCACCCATTAACTGTGCCAGGCAACGCACTACATTTTACAGGTACTAGAGACTAAGACCAACATGGTCCCTGCCCTTTCACACCCTGAATCCTCAAAAATATAGTCCTGTTAAATAGGCAAACCCACTTGACAGATAAGAAAACTGAGGACTGAAGTTGGAACTTAAAAGTCAACAATGGAACCTGAGTTTCTTTCATTCATTCAACAAATATTTATCAAGCGCCTTATATGTAGGCTTTGCTTAGGAACTGGGCACACAGAAATGAATCTCACAGATAAAAATGCTTGCTCTCATGCGGTTTACTTTCGAGTTGTGAGGATTGGACAATATCAAATATATAAAACGTGGTACATCAAATGATGACAAGCATTACATGATACAGTTAATCAGAAAGTGGAGGTGGGAAGTTGAGGTGAAATGTTAATAAAGCTGTCTGGGAAAGTCTTTCCAATCAGTGATGTTTGAGGAATCCCAGAAAAGATAGAGAAACTAAGGAATGATGTGTTTGGGTCCATCTAGGTCCTTCCAGAAGGCTTTGATTGGCTCAGGACTTTCACAACAGCATCCTTGACCTCCTTATTCCTCAAGCTGTAAATGAGGGGGTTCAGCATCGGGGTCACCACCGTGTAGAGCACAGACACCACGTGGTCTGCCTCTGAGGACTGGCCCGAGTTATCTCGCAGGTACATGAAGATGAGGGTCCCGAAGAAGAGGGCCACAGCAGTGAGGTGGGAGGCACAGGTGGAGAAGGTCTTGGCCCGGCCCCCAGCAGCGCGGATCTGCATGACTGCCATGATGATAAACAGATAGGAAACCAAGATGACCAGTATACAAGCAGGCATGACAAAAAGGGCAAACACGATAATCACCACCTCCTGGGTGTAGCTGTCTCCACATGTGAGTTTTAACAGAGGGGGCAGGTCACAGAAAATAAAGTCGATCTCGTTGTCTCCACAAAAGGAGAGAGTGAAGGCGGTGACCGTTCGAACGAAGGCACTGGAGAAACCAGCCACGTAAGCCCCAGCTACCAAACCCAAGCGGGCCTTCTCGGTCACAATGGTGACATAAAGCAGGGGTTGGCACACGGCCACATAGCGGTCATAGGCCATGATGGCCAAGAGGTAGCAGTCGATGGAAGCGAAGAAGGTGAAGAGGAAGAACTGGGCAGCACAGCGAGCTTTGGAGATGACAGCTCCGTGTTCCAGCAGCACAGCCAACATCTGGGGGACGATGGTGGACGAGTAGCAGATGTCCACGAAGGAAAGGTGGCTGAGGAAGAAGTACATCGGGGTGTGGAGCCGGCGGTCTTTGCGGGTCAGGAAGATCATTCCCGCGTTCCCCAACAGAGTGAGTAGATAGAAACCCAAAAAGACCAGGAAAAGCGGAAGCCCCCACTCTGGATGTTCAGCAAACACAGAAAGGAAGAACTCCCTCACCGCCGTGTAATTCCTCTGGGCCATCCATTCAGTGCTTTACCTGTGCAGCGGGAGACAGAAGCACCCCAGGATGGGATCCCCGAGGAGAGAAGTGCCAGTCATTTCAAATGAAAAGATTTCAGAACTTGATGGAAGATAATGAGAGAAAATGAATGTATGACTGGATCACTTGTCTGTACAGCGGCAATTGGCACAGCATTGTAAATCAACTATCCTTTTTTTAAAAAGTTTTTTTAATTTAAAAATATTTTTAAAAAGAAAAGCTTTAAATTGAGTGACTGATAGGTAGACCTCAACTTCAACAAACTTCACAGCCTAACGTGGAAATGGACAAATACAGAGCTCCCTATAATATAAGATAAAAAGTGATGAATGCTTCTGTTATACTAAGAATGGACAGCACTGTGATTCTCTGGCTTACAAGTCAGCTCTTGTGTTTGCAGCTCTGCCCCCAGTTAGCTGTTTGATCTTACACGAAGCACTTAACCTCTCTGAACCTCAATTTCCTCTTCTGCCAAAAGGGGATCATAATATCTGCCCTGCTTAAGAGATAAGGTTAATGCATAGATTAAAACAGATGCACAAGTGCATTGGAAAACTAAAAGCACTCTACATATATATCGTGGCTATTTAAAATTTTAAATGAGTGTTTTAAGGAAGGGTAATTTATATTCTCTGAACAAAAGAACACAAACCAAAGAAAAAAGCCATTAGCAATCAGCAGTTGGCTCTGATTATAGGAATATTTCAATTTCCATCTAACAACATGCATGTTTAACAAATAGGTGTTATCCTAATTAGAGTTGGCTGACTTATTAAGGTTTTTATGTTTGTTTTTTATAAGGTTTTTATGTTTGTTTTTTGGTTTTCGTAAGTACTCACATGAACCTTGGAAACAGAAGAGCAAACACAAGCTCCTTTTAGCACCTAACAAATCTCTCTAAACATTGTTTGGTTATTCTCACAATCCCTAATAAAAGCAGAAGTTTGATAATAAACAGCATCCATATTTGAAAGCAGAAATATTTCTGCAGCCTGGTGTTGTCTAAGCACTTTTGTAGGATTCCCGGTTAATGCATGTAAGGTTTCTATAGAATAGGGCTGTAAAGGATGGGTTTGACCATATTTGATTACCTGATGCACCAGCAGCCAGGCGAATACTGAGCTGACCCATTAGAAATAATAACTAAGAAAAGAAATCAGATTTGGAAGCCATGAACTGGGCATGAAACATCCTCACCTGAATTCCACTTCACTAGTGTCTTCTTCCTTTGATTAATGGTTCCTCTGCCAGGAACCTGCCAATCCAGAGGAATCTAGGTTCTAGCTCATTCACAGTAGATGTGTGACCCCAGGCAAGACAATTTTCCCCTCTGAACTTCAATTACCTTGTCTTCATTCCTCTTAAGTAACCGAGAATGCAGCATGAGCCCATAATCGTAGCAACTTGTTTGATGTGGATTTGCTTCCAGAACCACTATGTCTTAGTCACAATTCATGGAGCCCCCCTCACCCTTGACAAAACAAAGCATCCACGACATTAGAGTTCCCTGAGATTTTTTTTAGACTCAGCTCAGGATAGCAGGGCTTGGGCACCAGCCTCTCTCCCTGAGCTTCTAATCTTGCACTAGACCTCGCTGGTGGGTTTTTTTGTATTCGCTGCCCCAGCATCATGTGCCATAATTGGTTCCTGAGGTAAGTCTCCAGGGAGGGAAAATTTATCTTCCTAACAATGTGTCTAATATCTTTGAAGATTTCTCTCTAATTTCAAACTCCCAAAGCCCCATCCCACTCTTGCTACCAGAGTCTGATGGGACTGGTTCTTAGTCTTGCCTCATGATGGCCTTATACCAAAATGAATATATTCCTTTGAAGATTTCCTATATCTCAGAATAGGAGAATTTTGTCAGGGGTTTTGCGCAATGACACCCTAGCCAGCTATAAGCTGATCCCAAAAGAAGACCGTTTTCTAAGCATGAGTTTTGTTCCTCATTGCCATGTGCTGCAGCAATTGGTGACTTTGAAAGTTCACTACTTGGCAGAAACAAAGAATTGTCCAAATGCAAGTGTCCTGAGATGAGATGTTGGAGAGGCTGGTACAAGCAAGTCATGAACAGACTTCTTCTAGGCAAACAGAGCACATTTTTCACGGTGCTCCAAAACACCTCTCCTCCAAAACACTGATGCTCAAACTTTGGTGTGCATAAGAATTACCCAGGGAATTTATTTAAAACATGAATACCCTTGGCCCACACCCATGAATTTTGATGTAGGTTCTCCACTATAGGGCACAGGTATCTACATTGTTGAGGCACTCCAGGTGATTCGGATTAGTCAATCTCCAAAAATTATACCTAGAGGCAGAGGCTTAGGAAATGTTCTCTAGCCCTGCCTGAACCTCTGTGCACTGTTCCATAAAGTAAAATAATGAAGGCACGTTCTTGATGACTATTTTCTCCAGAGTCCATCAGCACCTTCCTTCCTCACGGGAGACCTAAGAGAGTGAAATTTGATGTTTCTTTGTCTTATAAATTTAAAAACCTAGAAATTGACAAATGCTTGAGAGTGTGTGGAGAAAAGGGAACTCTCCTACTCTGTTGGTGGGAATGTAAATTGGTACAACCACTATGGAAAACAGTATGAAGTTTCCTCAGAAAACTAAATATAGAACTATCTTATGATCCAGCAAACCCACTCCTGGGCATATATCCAGACAAAACTTTCATTCAAAATAATACATGCACCCCTGTGTTCATTGCAGCATTATTCACAATAGCCAAGACATGGAAACAACCTAAATGTCCATCCACAGATGAATGGATTAAGAAGACGTGGTACATAGACAAAATGGAATACTAGTCAGCCATAAAAAAGAACAAAATAATGCTATTTGCAGCAACATGGATGCAGCTAGGGATTCTCATACGAAGTGAAGTAAATCAGAAAGAGAAAGACAAATACCATATGATATCACATATGTGGAATCTAAAATATGGCGCAAATGAACCTATCGGCAAAACAGAAAGATACTTGCAGACATGGAGAACAGAGTTGTGGTTGACGAGGAGGAGGGAGCGGGATGGTTGGAGAATTTTTAGTTAGTAGATGCAAACTACATTTAGAATGGATAAGCAATGAGGTATATAGCACTGGGAACTATATCCAGTCTCTTAGGATAGACCATGATTGGAAGATAATATAAGAAAGGGAACTTACAAATATGTATGACCAGGTCACTTCGCTGTATAGCAGAAATTGGCACAACATTGTAAATCAACTATACTTTCATTTTAAAAATTAAAGAAAAAGGAAAAAAAAGATCCTGAAGTGAGAACATGTCTGACATCCTCAAGGAACAGTGAGGGCATTGGACTTGGAAGAGGAAGGGGAGGGTAGGAGGATATAGTCCTGGAGGTGGCTAGATACCCAACCTGGTTGAATCATGTAGATCATGGCAAAGAATCGAATCCCATTTAAATGCTTTAAGAACTTAAATCCATGGGACTGGATGAAATGACCTAAGGAGTGACTACATAAGGGAATGCAAATGTGTATATGTGTATATGTGTGTGTGTGTGTGTGTGTGTACAGGACATTGTAAATCAACATATACACATATACATGTGTATATATATATGTATGTATGTATATAAAACTGGGTCACTTTGCTGTACAGCAGAAATTGACAGAACATCGTAAATCAACTATACTTTAATAAATTTTTAATTAAAAAAAAAAAAAAACAAAAAATAAAAACCTAGAGATGGATAGGGCTGTGCAGCTACTTGGTGGAAAAACAATGACTTGAACCAGTTCAGTGCTCCGCTAACTAAGCCTGTTTGGAAGAAGGCACAAGGCAAGAGGACCTAGGGCAGTGGTTTTCAACTCTGCTGCCCATTAGAATCTCCTGGGGAGCTTTTAAAATCCTGAAGCCACGCAGTTCTTATGGCTCAGCGGTGATGAAACTCACAAGTGTCCGTGAGAATGTGGGTTCGATCCCTGGCCTCTCTCAGAGGGTTAGAACATCCAGCATTGCTGTGAGCTGTGGTGTATGTTGCATATATGGCTCAGATCCTGCCTTGCTGTGGCTGTGGCATAAGCAGGCAGCTGCAGCTCTGGTTTGACCCCTAGCCTGGGAACGTCCATATGCCATGAGTGCAGCCCTAAAAAGACAAAAAATAAAATAAATAAAATAAAACCCTGAAGCCCAAAGATTACCCCTAAACAATTAAGCCAGAATGTTTGCATGTAGGAGCTAAATATCAGTGTTTTTTAATCCCCGAGTGATTACAGTGTGCAGCAAAGACTGAGAACCACCACCAACGTGTTCCCCTAACTTGCAAACCCTTACATTTACCATAGTAGACATTCCAGCGAGGAAAATAGGTTTGTTCTTCTCATAAGTTTAGAAATCACTGCATACTGCATCCCCCACATGGAAAAATCACTTTGCACATCAGTAGATTAAAGGATCTATATAGTCCTATTTTTAAGAAACTTTGTCAGCTTTCTGTAATGCACCATTTCCCAGAAATATCTGATCCCAGAACCTCTTTTTCATTGAAAGCAGATTAGTATTCTGCAGAACTAGAGTTCCTAGGGAAGAATGATCTTAAGGCAGTGCAGCTCCATAAAAGCACAGCAGCTGACCAAATGCCAAATAGCAAAACCGTCGTTATTCTAAGATAAGCCATCTTCTTTTGACTCATCCCAGGACTGGCTTCTTTAAGTCTCTATTAGACTGAGGCAAGAGATAGGCAGACTCCAGGATAGACATTTACAACCAGCTGTCTGTCTGTAACTCAAGATAGAAATAACAACAGGCACAAGGTAATTAACTGGAATTTGTCGTCTGTGGACACTTTAAATAATCATAATGGCAGGGCCAGAGAGCAGGTAAGCCCTGCTTGGGCAAAAACCAAGAGGTCACATACTTCGCATCCTCAGGGTCAGGGAGATCCCAACTACACATGTTCAGAAAGACCCCTCTGGGCCAGAAAGGGAGGAGATGCCAAACCATAATAAGTCAAGCTAACCTTCCCACAAATCATAGCTCTGGCATCCATCTTGGCCAAAAAATGCCCACGCATATTGGGGAGGGCTCTGGCTCTGGTCAGGTGTGAGAAATAAAATAACTGGCCAAAGGAAAACAAAGACTGGAAGAGAACTGTCCTATATAAGTGATTTAAATCCCCTCGCTGGTGCACTCCTCATTCAGGAGAGTGCCCACACCCACACTCCTCTTTTGCTGTGTATTACTGTCTTTCTCCTGTCCTTTTTTCTTTTTTTTTTTGATTCAAAAGATTTTTTAAATTGTTTTATTATAGTTGATTTACAATGTTCCTTCAATTTCTGCTGTACAGCAGTGACCCAGCCACCCATACATTCTCTTTTTTTTTTTCATTTTCCATCACGTTCGAAACCAAGAGGCTTCTTCTTAAATAGACTATGTCTCTGTGTGCTCTCCCACATGTTGTACTGAGTTTCTTTTTTTTTTCTTTTTTAAGCTTTATTTTTTATTTTTTTACGTATTTTTTATTACTCAATGAATTTATTACATTTATTGTTATACAATGATCACCACATCCCAATTTTATAGCATTTCCATCCCAACCCCCCAGTGCATCCCCCCCGCAACCTGTCTCCTTTGGAAACCATAAGTTTTTCAAAGTCTGTGAGTTAGTATCTGTTCTGCAAAGAAGTTCAGTCTGTCCTTTTCTCAGATTCCACATGTCAGTGAAAGCATTTGATGTTAGTGTCTCATTGTCTGACTGACTTCACTTAGCATGATAATTTCTAGGTCCATCCATGTTGCTAAAAATGCCATTATTTAGTTCCTTTTAATGGCTGAGTAATATTCCATTGTGTATATTTACCACTTCTTCTTTATCCACTCCTCTGTCAATGGGCATTTAGGTTGTTTCCATGCCTTGGCTCTTGAAAATAGTCCTGCA
Organism: Sus scrofa; assembly: GCF_054392235.1. Lineage (NCBI taxonomy): Eukaryota > Metazoa > Chordata > Mammalia > Artiodactyla > Suidae > Sus > Sus scrofa. The sequence goes on from NC_139384.1 coordinate 13,033,073, forward strand.
ATGAACACTGGAGTACATGTGTCTCTTCAAGTCATGGTTTTCTCTGGGCAGTTGCCCAGGAGTGGGATTGCTGAGCCAACTGGTAGTTCTATTTTTAGTGTTCTGAGGAATATCCAGTTTTCCACAGTGGTTGTACCAATTTACAATCCCACCAACAGTGTGATAGGGTTCCTTTTTCTCCACACCCTCTCTAGCATTTATTGTTTGTGACTTTTTGATGATGGTCATTCTGGCTGGTGTAAGGTGGTACCTCATAGTGGTTGTGATTTGCATTTCTCTAATGAAGAGTGATATTGAACATCTTTTCATGTGTTTTTTGGCCATCTGTATGTCTTCTTTGGAGAATTGTCTGTTTAGATCTTCTGCCCATTGTTTGATGGGGTTGTTTGATTTTTGGTATTGAGCGGTAGGAGGTGTTTATATATTCTAGAGATTAATCCCTTTTCAGTTGATTCAGTTGCAAAGATTTTCTCCCATTCTGTGGGTTGTCTTTTCATTTTGTTTAGGATTTCCTTTGCTGTGCAGAAACTTTTAAGTTTAATTAGGTTCCATTTGTTAATTTTTGTTTTTACTGTCATTACTCTAAGAGGTGGATCTGAGAAGATGTTGCTGTCGTTTATGTCAGAGAGTGTTTGGCCTATATTTTCCTCTAAGAGTTTTATAGTATCTGGTCTTATGTCTAGGTCTTTAATCCATTTGGAGTTTATTTTTGTGTATGGTGAACTGAATTTCTAACAATAAACTTTGTACCTGCTTTCATAGTCTTTGCCTCCTTGAAACAATCTTGCTTTCAAGATTGGCAAGGATCAGGGCAATTATTTTTTTTTTTGTCTTTTTTTTTTTTGTCTTTTTAGGGCCATACCCTTGGCATATGGAAGTTTCCAGGCTAGGGGTCCAACCACAGCTGCTACTGCTGGCCTACACCACATCCACAGCAATGAGGGATCCAAGCCACATCTGCCACTTACATCACAGCTCACAGCAACACCAGATCCTTAACCCACTGAGCAAGGCCAGGGATCAAACCAGCCTCCTCATGGATACTACTCAGTTTTGTTTCCACTGCACCACAATGGGAACTCCCTCCAAGTTCATCTTTCCAGACCTTTGCTGTCTCCTTTTAGGAATGATAGCCAAACTCAAAACCTTCCAGCAGATGGTGTTTTCTGATCTGAAGAGCCTAGCATTCCCTAAGCATATATTTCCAAAAGCTATTTTGAATGCTCTCTCATCAGCTATATATTTTCTATTAAAACAGGAATTTCAGAATTAAAATAATAAAAACAATCACAGTTTGCTTTATTTGGATGACAACATAAGATATAGCCCGATACAAGTAAATACTAACAACTACTTACAAGGTAACCCCCCTATTATTACCTGTTCTTTTTAGTTACCTAATTTAACCCTGCTTCCCTTCCCATACATAAATGGAAAGCTTTTTTTTTTTTTTTTTTTTTTTTTTTTGTCTTTTTCCCATTTCTTGGGCCGCTCCCATGGCATATGGAGATTCCCAGGCTAGGGGTCTAATCAGAGCTGTAGCTGCCAGCCTACACCAGAGCCACAGCAATGCAGGATCCGAGCTGCGTCTGCAACCTACACCACAGCTCACGGCAACAGATCGTTAACCCACTGAGCAAGGGCAGGGACCGAACCCGCAACCTCATGGTTCCTAGTCGGATTCGTTAACCACTGCGCCACGATGCGAACTCCGGAAAGCATTTTTTTTAACTTTCCCTAAGTTGTTTTTTGTTTTTTTTTTTTCTGGTCTCTTTATGGCCACACCCACGGCATATGAAGTTTCCGAGGCTAGGGGTCAAATCAGAGCTGCAGCTGCCAGCCTATACCACAGCCACAGCAATGCCAGATCCAAGCCATGTCTGCAACCTACACCATAGCCCATGGCAACACCAGATCTTTAACCCACTGAGCGAGGCCAAGGATCAAACCCACATCCTTATGGATGTGAATTGGGTTCCTTAACCACTGAGCCACGACAGAACTCCCCTAAGTTCCTTCTACGGGTAAAAGGTATATAAAGTCTCAAATGAAGTGTTGGGGCTTTGTAACCACTGGTTCCTAGAGTGTTTTCAGTTACCCCTTCCTTCTTAAATAAAAGTTTTCATCTGCTTCAAATTTAATCAGAAAGAGGCATTAAACTGTCTCCTTAGATCTGGCAACCTACTCCCTTAGTAGTTCTTTTCATTTCATTGTGTTCTCCCTTCCTTCTGGCAGATTCCAAGAGAGCAAATAACTCTGCAGTGTACTCCTTTTATTCAAACAGACCCTATATTGTCTTTTTCAGTCAAGAGGGAATTTCTTATAGGTAATACAAGCTCTCTAACTACTTCCTTAATTTTTTCCCACCACCTGTAACACAATTGACACAGGAACAATTTGTTAGACATCCCCTTTTAGAGCAACTATACATTTTCAGCCAGGGTTTTAATGACTAGACATACTATCATTAAAGGGATCAAACATTTCTTATGAAAATTATAATACATATTTTAAAGCACCCTGCCTTCTAGGATAAACATCATGTCTTTGAGGATCTAAATGTTTTATTATAAATGATCTTAAACTGAATATTCTTTGGATGCCTTCACCTTGAATCTTCCACATTTCACTTACCTGCTCCTTTCAATTTAAAAGACTATTACTGGAATTGCAGGTGTGACGCATCATTTTGGGTTGGCTGAGTCCGAGATCATCCTATGTTTGTAAGATACTTTTACTCGCTTTATCCCCTCCCATGATGGTTTATATCATTCATATTCTTGGGATCTTGGTTCTTGTTTGGGCTTTGTTCATTTGTTTGTTTTTCGAATCCAAGGGATAAGGAGAAAAGGAGATTGGGTTCTAAGAATAGATATCAAAGGAAAAACAGAAAATGATGAGTAGGTGGGGCTCGTTCCCTCCAGTGCTTTGGATTTGATTGAGGTACCTACAGTCGGGTAGGTGAAGAGCAAGACCCAGTGAATTCTGGGAGGCTTCAGATGCAGGCTGAGTTGTTGCAGAGCCCAGGGACCCCGTACAGACCAGAATTCCCTCCTGCCCACCCATGCTTGGAATGCAGCAAAGCTTGGCCTCTCCAGGGTCAAAAGCTTTAAGAACATCTAGAGACAACATGATACAGACCCTGCAGATACCACTATGGGCGGTGGAAATAATGATATGAATAAATCACCAGATGGTTTCATAGGCAAATGTGACAAAATGGTACTGGAACAGGTGGGGAAAAGAAACGAACAGGGCATAGTTCCAGTGGTGACAGCAAATGATGGACATGTTAGTGTGAGCATGTAGAGCGTCATTTGTGTGAGGAATCCTTAGAAATGACTACAGGAGTCTGAAGAATACTTTGAGCAGGGTCAGCTTTACTAACTGGACTATCAAACTACTACCTCAATTTAATCATTAAAAATAAGCGTGATCTTCATTTCGCTGACGAAGTGATGTTGAGCATCTTTTCATTTGCCTATTAGCCATCTATACATCGTCTTTAAAAAAAAAACACACCTATTCAGAGCGCCCGCCCATGTTTTGATTGTGGTGTTTGTTTGTTTTAATATTGAGGTATATGATCTGTTTATATATTTGGGATATTAACCCTTATCCATCCAATCATTTGCAGGTATTTTCTACCCTTCCACGTTGTCTTTTGGTTTTTGTCAGTGGTTTCCTTTGCTGTGCAAAAGCTTTTAAGTTTAATTAGGCCCCATGTGTTTATTTTTGCTTTTATTTCTTTTGCCTTAGGAGACTGATCCAAGAAAATATACTACAATTTATTGCAAAGAGCATCCTGCTTATGTTCTCTTCTAGGAGTGTATGGTTTCTGTTCTAACATTTAGATCTTTAAACCATTTTGAGTTTGTTTCAACCGTATCACCTTACACCTGTCAGAATGGCTAGCATCAAAAAGTCTACAAACAACAAATGTTGGAGAGGTTGTGGAGAAGACGAAACTTTTGCAACACTGTTGGGGATGTAAATCGGTGCAGCCACTATGGAGAATAGTATGGAGGTTCCTCAAAAAACTAAAAATAGAACTACCATAGGATCCAGCAATACATCTAGAAAAAAAATGCAAACACTCTTTCAAAAAGATGCATGCACCCCAGTGTTCATAGGAGTAGTATTTACAATAGTCAAGACATGGAAGCAACCCAAGTGCCTATTAACAGATTGGATTAAGATGTGCTATCCATAGACAATGGAATATTATTCAGTCATTTAAAAAGAAATACTGCCATTTACAGCAATATGGATGGACCTGAGAATATTATGCTTGGTGAAATAAGTCAGACAGAGAAAGACAAATGCTGTATGATATCACTTATATGTGGAATCTAAAAAATAATACACATGAGTGCAAATCAGAAACAGACTCAAATAGATTAGAAAATAAACTTGCGGTCACCAAGTACAGAGGGAAAGAGGAGGGACAAATTAGAGGTATGACATTAACACATAAAAACTACTATGTATAAATAGATAAGCAATAAAGATATATTGTGTAGCACAGGGAAATATAGCCATTATCTTGTAATAAATAAATGGAGTATAATGTGTGAAAATACTGAAACACTATGCTGTACCCCTGAAACTAACACTATATTGTAAATCAACTATACTTCAATTTTTTTAATTTTTAAATAAATGTAATCTAAATATTGAATCCTAACTGCTGACATAGTCCTGGAGTATATACAATTGAAAAGTACTAATACTGACGTCTGCAACTCACTTTGAACTGCATCAAAAAATAAGGCAGATTGGTGGCTGCAGTGATGGATGGACAAATGAATAGATAGATTATACACATACACACACACGCACACGTGTGTGCGTATGTGTGTGTGATAAAGCATCTAAGTACTGGATATAGGGAGTTCACAATGCATGGGGGAACGCATTATTTTCAACATTTCTGTATGATGGAAATTTTTTTGTAGTCTTGTTTTGTAGACAAGACCTGTGAGGTGTGACACAACTGAATTGCATACAGTTTAACTTCAGATTCTTTTGTCACTTGTCCTGGGAGTTAGATTTCTCGCTCCAATCTCTTCTCAGGCTGCCTCTTCCTTTCTTTCTTTTCTCTCCCCAGAAATAAAAGATCTGGTTCTTCTGTATACCCTGTATGATGACATAGTCGTTTAAACATTGAGCGTGCTATAAATAATGAGTTCCCAGGATGCTGGCCCTGCAGGGGGCTTGATTCTCAGATTTTCCAAGGTTGGATGACCTTGGGTGGCTAGGACAGCCTGGCTCTGTTAAGAGCTTTCTTCAGGGCCTCCTTCACTTCTTTGTTCCTCAGGCTGTAGATGAGGGGGTTCAACATGGGGATCACTGCGGTGTAAAACACAGACACCACCCGATCTTCCTCAGTGGACTGGCCGGATTTATCTCTCAGATACATGAAGATGAGGGTCCCAAAGAAGAGTGACACGGAGGTGAGGTGGGAGGCACAGGTAGAGAAGGTCTTGGCCCTGCCTCCCACGGAGGGGATCCTCAAAATAGCCAGGATGATAAGCAAGTAGGACACTAAAATCACCACCATGCAGGCCGGGATGACAAAAATGGCAAACACAATAATTACCACTTCCTGAGTGTAGCTGTCCCCACAGGTCAGCTTTAAGAGGGGAGGGAGGTCACAGAAAATGAAGTCGATCTCATTGGTTCCACAGAAGGAGAGCGTGAAAGCTGAGACCGTGCGAACCAAGGCGCTGAAGACACCCGCGACGTAAGCCCCACCCACAAAACCCAACCGGGCCTTCTGCGTCATGATGGTGACGTAGAGCAGGGGTCGGCACACGGCCAGGTAGCGGTCATACGCCATGAGGGCCAGGAGGTAGCAGTCAATGGAGCCGAAGAAGGTGAAGAGGAAGAACTGGGTGACACAGCGTGTGTAGGATAGAGCCACCCCATGCTCCAGCAACACGGCCATCATCTGAGGCACGGTGACGGATGAGTAGCAGATGTCCATGAACGAGAGGTGACTCAGAAGGAAGTACATTGGGGTGTGGAGCCGGAGATCCACGCGGATCAGGATAATCATGCCCAAGTTCCCCCAAAGGGTGGTGAGATAGATAAATAGAAACAGGAGGAAGAGAGGCAGTGCCCTTTCAGGACAGTCAGTGAATGCGATCAGGAGGAATTCAGTCACCAAGGTGAAGTTCTTCTCTGCCATGAAGCCAGAGGTACCTGAGCGGGCTAGGATGAGAAGCAAGTTTGAAAGCTATAATTAGTATTTAACCGTACTTCTGACTTATCTGTATTGAATATGTACTACAGACAGAATATGCCAAGTGCCATGTAGGCTCTGGAGATGACTAGTCTTAGCTTCTATCTCCAAGGGAGTTCTGTGACATGGAGTCATCTTAGCATGTCAAGAAAACTGATACAGGTAAGTATCTTCATAGTAGGAGTGCTTATTCTCCCACCTTTATTGCTAACTAGCTGTGTGACCCCCTGCACATTAGATAACCACTCAACCAAAATTTCCCTATCATTCCAATAGGGGTTGGTACGCGGGGTCCTGCCTACCATGGAAATATCCATTTCAGGACTCTGTCCTTTTTTCTCCCTAACTGCAGTTCCTCCCTTATTTCAAACCTTCTTCATCTCTTGCCTGGATCAAAACAAGAGCATCACTAACAGCTCTCCCTGCCCTCAGATGTGCTCCTTGCCAGTTCTTGCTACTTATTGTGGCCAGAGGGACATTTCTAAGACTTTAATTTGGTCACATCTCACGCCCCCATTAAAAAATCCAGGCATGACGCTGCATCAAGGACAGGACAGTCTTTAACCTTCATGAGGGTCAGAGAATGACCTTCATGAGGCCTCCCTACTTACTTCCTCGTTTCCCTTTCTTACTTCCAACCCACAGCCACAGCCACCTTGCACCCTTCTCTCCACCCACCTAATCCCTTTCGTTTGCTCACATCTCTGTGCTTTCCAAAAGTCACTTTATCTTTAATCACTTTATCTTTCCCATCTTCAGGGTCCTACCCAACTCCTACACTACCCTCAAAGCCAGCTCAGATCCTACTTCCCACAAGAATTCTCTCTTGAGTCTGTTTTCTCTGGTCAGGTTATGTGTCCCTGAAGCTCAGCACATAAAAGGGCCTCAATATGTATTTATGTAGAAATAGACTCAAAGATTTCAAAACCAAACTATAGTTACCAAAAGGGAAATATTGCGAGAAGGGGTAAACTGGGAGGTTGGAATTGGCATATACGCACTACTATATACAAAATCGATAAGTAAAAAAGATCTACTGTATAGCACAGGGAAAGCTACTAAATACTCTATAGTGGCCTATCTGGAAAAAGAACAGATATATGTATATGTATAACTGATTCACTTTGCTGTGCACCTGAAACTAACACAACGTAAGTCATCTATATGCCAACAAAATTTTAAACAACAAAAGTATGTTTTGTGGAATAAATAAAGTTACCAAATGAGATGTAAATCACATTACAAAGGGAAAGTCATTGTGCAAGTCTTTAAGTGATTATGTTTATTTTTATGAAAATATTTAAAAACAAAAACTGTCTGAAGTCTAAGAACCCATTAAAATCGATGCATATTCACAGAGGTCCTAAGCAATCTTTGGGTTTACCCTACCACTCTCAACATAACAGTGGGCTTACCTCACAGAAAGCGGATACCTTTAGATCCTCTTAATTTACCAAGAATAGATTTGAAAAGGATAGCTATTGTCCTCAATAACAGAGAACATATGGATAGACACTATTCTAAGTGGTTTATATATTAGGTCATTTAATCCCCACATCCAACTTTATGAGGTAGGAATTTTTATTATCCCCAGTTCACAGATGAGGCAACTGAGACAGAGTTTAAGTAACTCAATTTCGTGTTCAAGATTGCACAGCTAGGAAATGGTAGAAATGCCTTTAGGAACAGAACTGCACACAGAAGCCCTATTTATCTTAAAACAGGATTTTACACGCATCACGAGTCTATCCCAACAGCCCAAGAGGACTCGGGAAATGTTTGCCTGTAAATAGATCAGCGTGAACACCAGCACTGCAGTCTGTTCCTACTTGAAGGCTGATGGGAACTATTGTGTTAATGGATAGAAAGTCCTTCAGCAGAGGTGCGGTGCAGTGGTAGAAAAGATATTTGATCATCTTTAAAGCACTGGGCTTTGGCAGATAGGTGAGTGTTGGACTGACATATTGAAGAAAATGATAAATAAAAGAAATTGGATCTGGTGATCCAAACAGAGCATGAACCCAAAGGACCAGAACGGTTTTCCCTCCTGAATTCACTTTACCTTTACCTGGCCTGTCCTCTTCTCTCTTTGTCCACAATTTTCCTTTTGTCTCTTAAAAAACCATTTCTCTTCCACTGTTTGAGGAGTATCCTAAGGGTCTGGGGAGAGACTCCTGTGCTTGGTGGCGTGGGGAGGGGGCGGTCTGGGTGGATCTTGTCCTCCACTTATGACCTGCTCAGCTATGACACTGAGCAAGTTACTTAATCTCTCCAGGCTCCAGTGTCCCTCCTCCTCCTACACTCCCATCAGACACACACACATGCACACGCACACATTAGGGAATCAACTTGGGGACAATAATGTCACAGCTGCCTGAATGTCTTCTCTGCATCATGTTATCCTCCAGCCCCTTGCCAGTTCTGGTCTGTCAAGCACTTTCTTCTGTCTCTTCCCTTACTATTTCTGCTTCCATGATTTACTAAACTTGGTTAATATGCCTTCCTCACTCTGATTTCTGTTCAGTTCCAGGCTTGGAGAGCAAAGATTGGAGAAGAGCCACTTCCTATGAGCTCCCGACTCCAGTGCAAATCCCTTTTGGAGAAGACATTACTAGTCTGAAAGTTTGCAGTCCCCAGTGGGTGGCTGAATTGGTCTCTGAGGAAAGGCAATGATTGCTCACGTGGATTCTTAACAAGGCTTCTGGTCCCAGTCCTAGCTCCCAAAGCCCTTCAACAGTCCCACTAAGTGGGTGGGATCTAAAAAGCATGAATCCCAGTTCTACATGGTCCCTTGAGGAGTAAGTTGTCTCTGGCTTTAGTTTTTCTAATCAGAGCAATGTCAAAATCTATGGCCACATCCTGGAAAGAATAATGGTGTTTTGAAAACACAGGGCTTTGGTCACATTATTCAGATGGATGCTATGGGGACTTTACACAGAGACCTCAGCAAGACATATCATGCCTTCTAAGTCTGCCCTTTCTGGAAGTCAGGTGTTTCATTGTCTCCCCATCCCCATCACCCCCACCCCCCTTTTTTTTTCCTTTCAAAGCAAATGAAATCGCAGAGAAAACAAAAGCTTGGGATGTTGCCCAGAGGAGAAATTGGCATGGCCTTTGCCAGCTCTCTGCATCTGAAACACGGCAGTCTTTCTTTAGCCCCACATTCAGAGGCATTTTGTTAGGCCATTGAATTTCAAGATGTCTCAATTCAGAAAAGGAAACAAGGAAGACAGGGAAGAACAGAATAATTATGGAATAATTGTTCTCTTGGACAATTATGTGAACCAAGAGAAAATGAGACCACATCGATCATTGAGTCATCACTATGCTAAGCATTCTAAATGAAGAACAAGAGATACAAAGTTAAACAAATGCCTCTGAAAGAGAAAACACAATGCCTGTTAACAAGAACTAGGCAGCCTAATAGGTTACATAATTATCCCTCCTACAAGATAAGTTCATAAGCGAGGTGTGGGTAAGGTGCCATGGGGAGTCGGTGTAAGGCAAGATGGCTTATAGGCAGGGTAGATGGGCGATGGCTTCCCAGAGGGGGTGGACTTTGACATCAGTGTAGATGGAAGTGGAGGGTGGAGGAATGATGAGGAAAACTCCTCGGGAAGGGGGATCATCATGAGCAAATTCACAAGGGCAGGAAAGCCCAGGATACTCCTGGGACAATGAGTGGGACTTGGCAGCACTACAGGGTGGTATTAGGCAAGTCTGAGACTAGGGCAAGGTGAGTGCCTCACCCTGGCGGGGTTCAAAAGCCAAGGTGACACCAAAAACTCTAGTAAACAAAATAAATAATAATGGAATTTTTTTGGCCTCACCCACAGCACGTGGAAGTTCCCAGGCCAGGGACTGAAACCAAGCCACAGCTGTGACCTGTACCTAATGCTAGATCCTTAACCCACTGCACCGGGCTGGGGCTCGAACCCATGCCTCCACAGAGACAAGATGGATCATTAACCCACTGCGCCTCAGTGGGGCCTCCAGAATATTACTAAAAAATAAAAACCAATGCAAAAAAAATCTATGAAGAATAAAATATCAAAATTTTAAAGAGCACCAGTATTACTGATTTTCGTTTTGCCTCAGTCTCCAATAGAGTTCAGCATCGCACTGGTCCCAGGAGATATGCTTGAAAACGGAGGGCAAGACCGAAGAGCTTCCAGGGAACAGGCTTAACAAGTGCCTCTTAATCACCAAAGAATATTCCCTTTCTTTCCTCTCTACTCTCCACTTACAAAAAGAAAATGTAGGAAAGCCAACTAAATTCGATCTAATACTTGCAGAGTATCTTTTAACTATTTCGGAGTGCTTTTTTCCTCTTCGCAAGATCCCTGTGGGACTGAGAGAGATAACGAGCTTCTCATTTGCACTGATGAGGAAACATGGAAAAGCAAATCTCAGGATCATAGTTACCTGGTGAGTGGACTAGAAACTGTGTCTGTCCTATCCACACTGGTTGTCAATGGACTCTGCCTTGGCTACCGTCCCTACTGCCCAAAAAGACATTTTTTTTTTATGATGACATACACATGCACATGGATGCCAGAGCTCACTGGGTGGAAAGGTAAGTCCTCTGGGCAATACTGTATTAACAAATTACCTTAAAATTACAGTGACTTTACACAATAAATTTATATTTGCCCATGAAAAATCCAGTGTGGGTTAGGAATTTCTCCTCTGTCTTACAGTGAAACAACTTAGAAGAGGCGCCCTTCAAGATTGCTAGTGTAGGAGCCCCCATTGTGGCTCAGTGGTAATGAAACCGGACTAGTATCCACGAGGACACAGGTTCGATCCCTGGCCTCTCTCAGTGGGTTAAGGATCCCGCATAGACATGAACTGTGGTGTAGGTCAAGACAAGGCTCAGATTCTGCATTACTGTGGCTGTGGCACAGGCTGGCAGCTGCAGCTCCCATTCAACCCCTAGCTTGGGCACTTCCATATGCCGTGGGTACAGCCCTAAAAAAACAACAACAACAAAAAAAAAGATTGTTACTATAGGGGAAGACAGGGAAAGATCACTGAGCATGCCAGTTGTGACTACACAATTTAATTTCAAATCTTTATCAATATTTCTCCCCCTTAAAATACAGAATTGCTTTGTTGATATTCTGCCTCTATCCTTCATTGCTTTCCCTGGAGTCAGGCTTCATGAGAAACTCCTTACTAGAAGACTCTCTACCTCTGGGGGCTGGTTCCATGCTCATGTGCTGCCACCACTTGCAAATGATAATGGGAGCCCAGATGGTTAGCACAAGAGAGGAGGATTTTGATCAGCGCTTTGTGGAACTGTGAAGATAATTAGTACAATGTGGCTTTATTAAGAGTTTTCCTCCAGGCCTCTTTTACTTCATTGGTCCTCAGGCTATAAACTCAGAGAGTGCAGTCTGGGGCTCATGATTGTATAGAACATGATCATGATATTTTTTCCTTCCAGGGATTGGCCTAAATCATTGCATACATAGGTTAAAGGTCAAGTCGCAAAGGTCAACCCTACAATAGTAAGGTAGGAAGCAAAGGTAGAGCAGGTCTTTGCGTGGCGATCTAATTTGCAGATGTTTAGATGGATTTGTTGATGAACAGGTAGGTGAACAGAATCACAACTGGTCTGGTCAGAATCAAACAGAAAGCCAATCATAGCTTTCGTATCAGAAATTATATAGAGAGAAATCATATTTAGCAGCAGGTACTAAAAGAAGCCATCTCCCAGGTCTGTGCCAGCAGCAATGGAAAGTCACAGAAAATAAAATCAGTTGATAAAGGCCATCGAAGGAGAGGAAGAAGGTGACATGCAGAGGACTGCATGGGTCAAATCCTCTAAAGCTTCTGCCAGACCTCTTAGGAGTCATGATGGTGCCATAAAGGAAAGATTGACAGTGGCCACAAAATAATCATAAATGATCTGAAAGTTGAACTAATATTTCCAAAATTGAGACCTTAATTTCAGTCAAGTGATATTTGGGGATTTTAAGCACTGGCTTTTGACCACCACCATCAATTCTCACTGTAAAAAAATGTAGAAACCCCAATTAGAGTCAGGAGACCAGAAGGGGGAGCTCTCACACCCTATGAGATAGCCCAGCAGGAAGAGTGACTCCTTTTCTTCCCTGAAATTTAATATAGCCATTCAAACTTATCCACCTGGTTTCTCTGACTTCTATCATCTAGTTCACATGCTTGTCGGTGAAGGCCAGGCTCAACACTGGATGAAAATCACTGAAAGTCCTGAAAGTTCTCTAGAATTACAGCAGGGAGACTAGCCCACTAACTTATTATATAAACAGGTTTAGGCAATCACTAGGGGGCTTCATCAAGCAACTCTTAGGACTTTTCCAAACTCTTTTTTTAAAAATTATTTTATTTGATTTACACTGTTCTGCCAATTTCTTCTGTACAGCAAAGTGACCTAGTCATTCATATATGTACATTCTTTTTCTCATGTTATCTTCTATCATATTCTATCACAAGTGATTGGTTATAGTCTCTTAACTGGAAGAAAATTCAGGCTTGCAAGCGCAAAAAAATCTGATGAGGCTGTTCATGATTATTACAGTTGATTTCAGATTATTTTGAAAGAAAATGCTTGTCTTCTTTCAGAAGTTGATTCCAGCTGAGTGGCTTTTAACTCTGTTTATTACTGAGCTGAACCAGGACCTTCCCCTTCTAGAAAAAAAGGACCAGGATGGAATGGGAAACTATATCCCCTCCAGATTTGGTTAATCTGGCCAACCAGCTTGGTCATGCTCTAGATGAGTCATCTCAGAGGAAGACGGATAAAAGTCTTAAACTTCACCTCCAGAAGTGAGGCCCCCTCAACGAAGTCAAAGCCCTCCCAGCTTCTGCTATTGCAAAGTTAGGACACTGGAAAAAGAATGTTACAAATTGAAGTGCTTAGATTAGGCAACTTCTGCCTTCTAACCAATCTTTCTTTACACTGTTCACCTAATTCTCAATGATGAGGCTCCAAGGAAGTACGAGGGGCCCTTCCCAATCCTCCCTCTTAATGGGTTTGGAGAAACATTTCTCCAGATTGGAGGTGAAACTCTTCCAGTTCTGATTGACACCAAAGCCACATTCTTGGTTCTGAACCCCACTGCCTTTTAGTGAGATTCCTGAATCTGAACCCATTTCTTGAAGCCCTCTGAGAGATATGCACCCTCTTCTCCTTGGTTCCTCCACCCCTACCCATTTTTTAGGCTGAGGCTTCTTAGAGAGACTATAATGATTGAATTTCTTTCTCAAAAAAAAAGAGAAAATAATTCTAGAATTTTACAGTAGTCATCAAAGTGACGAATGAGGTAAATTAAATGACACTTTGACATTTTTTATTTGTTCTGTTTCTGACAATACTAGAGCTTCCTCTGTAAACACTGATCATTTGTCCCTATTAATTCAGCTACCACTTCCCTTATGGGCAAAATCTCCAACCAATGTTAGCAAAATTCACAGCACACCTCCCATTAAAATTCAAATAGACCCCTCAGTCTTCCCAGAATTAATCAATACCCTATAAATAAAGAAGCCCTTTAAGGCATAAATCCCATAATAGAAGATTCCAAGGCTCATTATCCTTTGTACTAGTCCTTGTAACACTCCCATTCCTAGTGAGAAAATGTAAGGGCTGAGTTGGGAGGTTTGTTCAGGACCTTCGAGCAATAAACAACATTGTCATCCCTCAAGACCGTGTTGCTCCTACCCTCATACATTACTAATATCCATTCCCACAGGAAGTAAATTCTTTACTGTAATTGATTTATGCAGCAGTGCATTCTTTGGTATTCCATTTGATGAAGCTAGCCAAAACTTTTTGCCTTCACTTGAGCAGAAAAACATTTCACCTGGACAGAAATGCCTCAGGGTTATACCAACTGTCCATCTTATTTTTGCAAATCCTGAAGGCCGATCTGGCTGGTGTAAAGTTCCCTAGAGTGTCTACTTCATTGCAGTATGGGGATGATTTGTTTCTTTGCTCTCCTTTTTAATCCTCCTTGCAGGAAGACAGTATTCATTTAGCCTTAAATGGACAGAAGGTCACCAAAGAAAAATTGCAATTTGCCCAAACCCAGATTCAATATTAATCAGAACAAAGGCCACACCTAGATCCATATAGATGCCATAGTGTTCCAAGTTTCCCAAAACTAAGCACTAACTGAAAGGTTTTCTCAGTTGCTTTGTTATTGCCAAAATTGGATTCCAATTTCTCTTTTATGGCCAAACCTTTATGTGTTTTATTCGATAATAACAACTCCCGCTCAATTTTATGGAAAGAATTGGATGATAGATCCTTCAAGGCCCTAAGGCATTAAGGGAAAGATGGATAAACCCAGATGCCCTTGGGCAGTCCAATGATTAGATTGCCTTTTTCCTTTTTTTATATGAAAAGGAAGGAAATGCCCTTGGAGTACTCGCCCCAGAAAGCAGGGACCACCATTGACATACAGGGTATTATAACCAGTAACTGGACCTTTGGCACAGGGATATGACCTTTGCCTTAGAGCCATTATGGCCACTGCCCTTCTGGATTTAGGTCACTGAGAAAATAAGTGCGGGTTCCCCTTTAACTATTTTGTACCTCATACAATAGAAGCTGTCCTAAATTCTCATCACACCCAGTATTTTTCAACCAGCCACCTCACCTCCTATGAAAAAATTTTGTTAATTTCCCCTCAATTAATTCTTTAATAACCTTAACCTTGTTACTCTTCTCCCCTCCAACACTGACCAATTATCTACAACCACATAACGCTGATGGACTACCTCCTGACTCTTCATGATGATCTGCAAGAAATCTTGTCGGGTAACACTGACTTCTCATTGTTCACTGATAGTTCTTATTTAAAAGGTGACAAAAGCAAATATTGTGCTAGGTATGCTACTATGATTCTTTTTGATATTATGGAGGGAGTATTTTTAATCTGTGGTTATGTTAGCCCAACAGACTAAATTACATGCTCTTAAACAGGCCTGTATTTTAGCCAAGGACAAAATTCTCAATATTTATGTTGACAGTAAAATAGCTCATGATTTTGGAATGTTGTGAAAGCAATGTGGCTTCCTTGGTTCCAATGGAAATAAAATCACAATGGGGCCCTATGTTCAGGAATTATTGAATTCAATAGTTTTATATGCTACTTTAGCTATTACTAGGATTCTGCTGCATTCTAAACTTGACTCTCTGCAAGTGAAGGGAAATCACCTTGCTGATACTTCTGCAAGGAATGCTGCCTTTAAAGGGACCAACATCAGCCAAACCTCCATCATGAGATATTTCCCCCAATGATAATTTAGAAAAACTGTCTAGATAGGCTCAATAATTGACCTCAGAAAAGAGAAAATGACTGGAAATTCAACAATTCTTGGTTCGGTAGAAAGAGCAAGCTGTGGTTTGGACCAAGTAATAACCAATTCTTACTGAACACTCTTAATTTCCCACTCTTCATCACTGAATATGCATTAAACCATTAATCGACTAACAAAATGATAGCCTTCTTGAATCAATACTAGCAGGTAAATTTTAGCAAGACTGCCGTAGTGACAATCTCATTTGTCCCACTTGTCTGAAATACAACCCAGAAAACCTGTTTTTACTGCCCCTGGACTTTATAAATTGCCAAACAAACCATCTGAGGTCTGGCAAATGGATTTTATACAACTTCTTGAATAATAGATACAAATATGCTTTAAACATGGTATTTTTTATGTTTTCACACTGGATAGAAACCTTCCCTTGCAGACATGCTACTGCCTTTTCTGTGGCTAAAATTCCTTTGGAAAATATTGTCTCTACCTGCATAATTTCTTCTGACTTCATAGTGATTGAGGGAATCATGATAGCCAGGTGCCTAAATGAGTTTGTGTTGTTTGACCAGTTTTGTAACATTTTCCCTGTGTTTAACACTCTCAATCTGCTGGTTTAGTTGAACACAAAAATGGCATTGCTAAGACTCAATTGGCAAAATTTGTAGAGTCCTTCCAAATTCCTTGGCCAAAAGTATTGCTGTTGGTCCTAAATCTCAGATCTACCTCTTTAGGGACTCATAAACTCTCACCCTTTGAGATAGTCTCAAGATGCCCAATTTACCTGAATACTGATTCTTTTGACAAACAGATGATAAAAGGAGAGCTACTCTATTACTAATTGCTTCCACTAAAAGTAACCATGTTTTGGAGTTCCCGTCGTGGCGCAGTGGTTAACGAATCCGACTAGGAACCATGAGGTTGTGGGTTCGATCCCTGGACTCACTCAATGGGTTAAGGACCCCTCGTTGCCATGAGCTGTGGTGTAGGTTGCAGACTCAGCTCAGATCCCGAGTTGCTATGGCTCTGATGTAGACCGGAGGCTACAGCTCCAATTCAACCCCTAGCCTGGGAACCTCCATATGCTGCTGGAAGCGGCCCTAGAAAAGGCAAAAAGACAAAAAAAAAAAAAAAGTAACCGTGTTTTGATATAGCAATTTTTCACAGTGTGACCTTGGGAGATAAAGACTTTAAGCATTATACCTTGCAACCTAGAGATTTTGTCTACTGGAAAAGACACCTCCAGAAGAATTCTCTTCAGCCACATTGGAAAGGCCCCTATCAGGTATTACTAACCAACTCTTGTGTCACCAAACTCCAAGAAATAGACTCTTGGATTCATATGACATACTTAAAGCACCAAACGCTGACCGGATCTGCACATCATCTGGTGACCTAAGAGTAAAGACTTTCTGGAATTGAAGCAGACAACCTCTGATAAGACTGCTCTCTTGTAATATCCAGACCAGGCCTGTTGGAAGTTTGTCACCAAACCTTTGATGATGACATAATGCTTCAGATTATATCTCATGTAAATGATGTTGGTAACATCAACCTCCTCCTACCTCTTCTTGTTCCTCAAATGTGAACTTAGAAGATTTCCAACCTGTGCATGTTTCCCTCTAATGTGAGATACTTTCCTGGCATTGAGGGTAGAGGGAAGCCTCTGAAACTAGAAAACCTGATTCTTAATCAGTGATGTTTTCAGAGAAAGATCTTGATCAAAAGGGGGAAATGTAAAAAAAAAAAAATTATAACAGAAACCTCAATTAAATAGAGTTGTGAGACCAGAAAGAGGAGCACTGACACCTTGCAACAAGATCAGAGCCCAACAGAATATTCTTTCTTGGCAGGAACACCCTCAGCCAATGAAAAGCCATAGACTACTTACTATAACCCTCCAAACTTCTTCCTCCTCTCTATACATACATTCTCCTTGCCATGTGGGAACTTGCATGTGGCTCACCATGGTTGCAGACTCTCAATTTCAATTCTCTGTTTATCCCTACAATAAACCCAACTTGGCTGGAGAAATATTCAACAATCTATTTATTTCAGGTCAGCACCACAACCCAATACATTGTGTTCCTTACAGACCTGTTTTACCTCCATGATTCAGGCAGCAGAGATTATTTGTCAAGTACTTTATCTTCAGGAGTGGGCCTGATACATCCTGAACTAAAAGAACAAATTGAATGTCTAAATAGATTTTTCTAATGCATTAAAGAAAAATAGTCTTGACATTAAGCTTTTAATTGCAAGAAACACTTAAAAGTAAAGAGTTTCTTTGGAATTCCCCAAGATAGATTGTTTAATATAAAGAGCAATTCTGGAAGACAGGAAGAAGAGAGTTTTACCAAGAGCCTAAAATTCACATTATAATAGAGTCTTTTTCTTACTTAAAAGAAATTAAAAAAAAAAAAAAAGATTGTAATGTAAGCTCTGACAGTTGGCTTTTCTTTTTGTGATGGAAGTGTCTGATTTTAAGCTTTGATTGCTGAGGCACCCACTTCAAAGACGCATCTGCTTTAACTCTGCTATGAAGGTTATTTTGAATAAACACATGCTCCCCACAATCGAGGTTTCTTTGTCTTAGAGATAGTGGTTGATGTAACTATTTGGGCAACTTTTTCCTTTCTTTTTTCTCTCTTCCAGTGCTTTAAATTCCCATGATTACATTTTTTTTTCTTTATATATATTGTTTTCTACTGCACAGCATGGTGACCCAGTTACACATACATGTATACATTCTTTTTTCTCACACTACGTGTTCCATCATAATTGATTAGATTACATTTTAAATTTGCTAATAAAGAGTGATCCAGGGAAACCCTAGACTCACCCCCAACCTCAATAAAAGCAGATTTCCAAGCCTATACCTTACCCTCTCTCTCTTGATTGGAGATTTCAAGTGTGCCTCCTGGCCTGCCTTACACACTCCAGGGCTTATGAGTAATAATTTTTTCTTGTCTTCAAAGTTTCCTAATGGTTATTGCTAAACGGTATCTTGTAATCATAAGAACTGTGAGGGTTTGTCCAGTTGTAACATCCATTTGCAAGGGGGAAATGTCAGTGGAAAATTCACCAGTCTCCAGGCATTTCTAGTGATAGCATTACTATCGATACCCTTAGATAAAGCAAAAGAAACATATTATCTTTAGGCAAGGGTGGATAAAATCAGAGAATATCCTGATTAGATTACAGACATTGTCAGCACCTTAAGAAGGACCCAATGCCCCAATATCCTCCACCCTAGATGAGTCTCAGAGGGGGTCAGTATAAATGATAAAAGCATCTACTTTGTTTTATAGAAAAACCTGGAAGAAACCTGTGCCTCACTTCCTAGAGTAATGGCAAGCATTCAAATATTTTCTGTATCTAACATGGCAGCAGAGCAGCATACCAACAATGGTTTATGGAAGCAGAGGGGCCAAGAGAGACTTCACAAAATCCTGACACCACGGTACACAAAAATTGATGAGATAGTCATCAATTATGCAACAAATATTAGAACACCAAAGGAGATTTAGAAACATACAAAGAGAATGCAGAGAATATGTCTCTTAAGAGAGAAGCCAAGGCTTGGCCGTGGTCAGCAGTACATGACGATAAGGACCAATTACCTCTGCACAGAGGAGAGCAAAATCAGAGGGAATTAGTTGTACTAAATGTCCTACCCACAGGCCAGGATGATACATAAAACTCATGGGAACTTGGTTCTCTGCCAGTGGAGAGGAAAGGAATAAAGAGGAGAGAGAATTTTGAACTGAGTTTAAATTCTGAATGGGCGATATTTACCACTGAAAGTGACTGAATTGTCTTGGATTGGAAAGAATCCATTTTTTCTGGCTTCAGTGAAAAAAAAAAGATTGCGTTCAGTTAAAATGAAATATTAAGAAGTTCTTTTTGTTGCACACCAGTATTAAGACTGTAAATTACAAAACTATGAGAAATGCCAGCATCAGGGAAAAGAATCATGAACAAAAGTTAAGAGACACAAAAGATAAATATCTGTTTAATAAAAGATCAAAGTTCAATAAAGAGGATAATAAAATTAAATAACACAAGGAAATTTCCTGGAGCTTAAAAAATATCTCAAGCTTTCAGATCTAAAGAGCTCATCAAGATCTTGACACCAATGTTGAAAATAAGACACACTCTTGGACTCAAGTATAGAGTGAATATATTACATGTAATTTGAGAAGAAAAAAAAAGTGCTCTATATGGGACCAAAGATAATACATAAAACCCCTGGAAAGTAGACTGTCTTCAGATTTTGCATCTATTCTACTGATTACCAGAAGCCAAAGGAAAGAAAAACATCTACAAAGATTAGAGAAACTAATTTGAATCTGGAATGTAATTCCCAACTAAACTATCATTTAAATATGAATTAACCATACAAGACACATTCCCAGACCACAATGTAAGGACCACAGAAATTAACAAAAGTCTAGTCAAAAAGAGTATCAACCACTTTGACATGTTGAAATAGCCATTTATTTACATTCAAGATAAAGTAGAACTCATCTTGAAACCTAAAACTGTTTAGAAATAACTGACATTGATAACCATATGTATTAAAACCCATGATCATAGCAACAATGGTAGAGGGGGAAAATAATATTTATTATTAAACAATGGGGACAACTAAAATAAATGAATCATGTTGCATCCAAATACCAGCACACACACATTCACACACACAACCAAAAGAATCTAGAAGAAAGTTAAAAAATAGTTAAAGTAGAAAGTAACAATATGTGAGAGAAGTTTTTTAATGGACCTGATAAATAAAGCCAGAAGCTGGTTCTTTAAAATGATCAATTCGGAGTTCCTGTTGTGGTGCAGTGGTTAACGAATCCGACTAGGAATTGTGAGGTTGCGGGTTCGATCCCTGGCCTCTCTCAGTGGTTTAGGGATCTGGCTCAAATCCCTCGTTGCTGTGGTGTAGGCTGTGGTGTAGGCCAGCGGCTACAGCTCCCATTCGACCCCTAGCCTGGGAACCTTCATATGTCGCGGGAGCGGCCCTAGAAAAGGCAAAAAAAAAAAAAAAGATAAAATGATCAATTGGATACAATACATACATATCATCAGTCCTTTGGGTGAAAAAGAGAAAGAAAACAAAACAAATGCCCTTAGGACTGAGAAATGAGAAAAACATTGTTTGTAGAGGTAATTTAAATTATAAGAAAGAACAGTCCTTATATATCAGAGCAACAAAGAATTAAATATGATCAGGAGTTATGTATATCAATAGGGATAAATCATAAAACTATTGAACAAATTGCTAGAGATTTGAACATTATGAACATTATGCAACCATAGATGTGAAGTTTGAAAATAAATAAAAATAAACTGTGGATTATTACAGAGACATAAATACGTAGTAAAAATAGAAAAGCACATATGGGAATATCAACAAAGGCAAGATAGTGATTACCTCTGGAAGGGAAGGAAATGAGATCGGAGATTGGCACATAAAGGTTTCAAGACTATCATTACTGTTTTATTTTTTAAAATATTAAACAAATATAGTAAAATGTTAAGATCTGGCCAACCTAGATGTCAGCAGAATATTCTCTGTGTTTTACTGGATGATTAAAATACTGCATAATAGAATTTAAGAGAATATCCTATATAATTTTATAACATTGAATTTGAAAATCTAAACATTGTGCTTTATTTCTTAGGAAAATATACACTATTAAGCTAATACAAAATAAATTGAAAACTAAAAACACCATCAGAGTTGAAAAGTGGTTTAAGCCTTACCCCCATCAAAGGCATCAGAATATTCTGAATTGTATGCTAATGTTCTTTGGAACTTGCAAGGAACAGGTAATTCCTGTGATATTTAAACACTCTGAGTACACAATAGATATAACAGCACCAATATCAAAACCAGAATCAGGTACCACATATACAGCCACCAAAATAGATTTATACAAAAACCCCACTTATTTATTCAATTACAAAAATGTGGGTTTTTTTCCCATTTTCTTTATTTCTTTATTGTTTTCTTATTGAAGTATAATTGATCTCCAGCAAAGTGACTCATATATATGCATATGCATAGGTGTACATATACATAACCTACAAGGGGAAAGAATCTGAAAAAGAAGATAGATTCTTTCCCCTTATAGGTTATTACAAAATATTGGGTATAGTGCCCTATGATATACAGTAAGTCCTTGTTGATTATTTATTTTATATGTAGTAGTGTATATATGTTAATTCCAAACCCCTGATTTATCCCTGCTCCCCTTCCCCCTTTGGTAATCTGTTTGTTTTCTATGTCTGTGGGTCTATTTCTATTTTGTAAATAAGTTCATTTGTATCTTTTTTTTAAGATTCTGCATATAAGTAGTATCACATATTTGCCTTTGTCTGGCTTACTTCACTTAGTATAATATTATCTAAGTGCATCCATATTGCTGCAAATGGCATAATTTTATTCTTTTTTATGGCTTACTAATATCCTATTGTGTGTGTACTATATATATATATATACCTACCTCCTCTTCTTTACATATTCATCTGCCCATTGACATTTACGTTACTTCCACGTCTTAGCTATTGTAAATAGTGCTGCAATGAACACTGAGGTTTATGTATCTTTTCAAACTATTGTTTTCTCTGGATATATGCTCAGGAGTGGGATTGCTGGATCATATAGTAGCTCTATTTTTAGTTTTTTAAGGAACCTCCACACTCTTCTCCATAGTAGCTATACCAGTTTACATTCCCACCAATAACACAGCAGGGTTCCTTTTTCTCCACACCTCCTCCAGCATTTATTATTTCCAGACTTTTTGATGATGGCCCTTCTCACTGGTGTGAAGTGATACTTCATTTGATTTGCATTTTTCTATTCATTGGCAACGTCGAGCATTTTTTCACATGTCTGTTGGCTATCTGTACATCTTCTTTGGGGAAGTGTCTATTTAGGTCTTCTGCCCATTTTGGATTAGGTTGTTTGGAGGTCTTTGGATATAGAGCTAATGTACCTAAATCTGTTTTATTTATATATACTAACAACACAAGGTCGTAAAGAGAAATTACCACTTACCATCACATCAGAAAAAATAAAATACCTAGGAATAAACCTACCTAATGAGGCAAAAGACCTACACTCCAAAAACACAGGTGAAAGAAATCAAAGATTACATACACAAATGAAAAGAAATACCATGCTCTTGGAATGAAAGATTCAATGTTGTCAGAACGACTATACTACCTAAGGCAATCTACAGATTCAATGTAATCCCTAGCAAGTTACCAATGACAGTCTTCACAGAACTAAAACAAAATATTTTAAAATTTGTACAAACACAAAAGACCCCAAATAGACAAAGCAATACTGAAAAAGAAAATGGAACTGGAGGAATCAGGCTTCCAGGCTTCAGACTGTACTACAAAGTTACAGTCATCAAAACAGTATGATGCCAGCACAAAAACAGAAATCTAAATCAATGGAACAGGATAGAAAACTCATAAATAAATCCATGAACCTATGGTCAACTAAACTCCAACAAAGGAGGCAAGAATATGCAATGGAGAAAAACAATTCCTTCAATAAGCATTGGTGGGAAAACTGGACAGCGACGTGTAGAAGAATGAAGTTAGAACACTTTCTAACAACATACACAAAAATAAACTCAAAATTGATTAAAGACCTAAATGTAAGACTGGACACTATAAAACTCTAAGAGGAAAACATAGGCAGAACACCTTTTGACATACACTGCAGTGATATTTTCTTGGATGTGTCTCCTAGAGTAATGGAAATAAAAAACAAAAATAAACAAATTGGACCTAATTAAACCTAAAATCTTTTCCACAGCAAAGGAAACTATAAACAAAGCAAAAAGACCACCTACAGAATGTGAGAAAATATTTGAAAATGATGCAACTGACAGAAATTAATTTTCAAAATTGAAAAAAAAATTAACAGTGAGGAGTTCCCATCGTGGTGCAGTGGAAATACATCCAACTAGGAACCATGAGGTTGCAGGTTCGATCCCTGGCCTTGCTCAGTGGGTTAAGGATGTGGCATGGCCGTGAGCTGTGGTGTAGGTCACAGATGTGACTCAGATCTGGCATTGCTATGGCTGTGGCATAGGCCAGCGGCTACAGCTCTGATTAGACCCCTAGCCTGGGAACCTCCATATGCCATAGGCACAGCCCTACAAAAGACAAAAAAAAAAAAAAATAAGAAAAATTATTCTTTACTTAAAAATAGGGACAATAAAAATAATAAGTTTGAAAGTTAGGAATAAAAGTAAACTTCTTTATGTTGCTAAGGGAGGATGTATTCCAGAAATTAGCAGTATGAACCCCGTACGAAATGGTGAAATACCGAAGGCATTTCCATTAACATTCTATACGGAGTGAAACAGCTGTCCCTCCCAGTAATTATTTAACATTTTTCTGATGGTCATAACCAATGCTGGAGATTAAAAAGTTCAATAAATTGTTAAAAATGTAAATGGAATGAAAAAGTGTTATAATTGACAGATTATATATTGCCAATGTAAAAAAACAGAGAACCAATTGAAAAGTTATCGCAACCTGATAAAAGATTTTCGTGTAATGTCCATGGAAGAAAAACATTTTAAAAATGAACAGCTGTAACTGATTAATGCTGAGCTGTCCATCATGGTAGCAGCTAGCCACACATGGTTATTAAGCTTTTGATATGTGGCTAGTCAGAATTAAGATGTCTTAAAACACAAAAGTGGATTTTAAGGATTTGATATGGAAAAAAATACAATATCTTAATAATTCCTATAAAGTACATGTAAAATATGATATCAGATATATTGCATTAAAATATATTATGAAAAATTAACTTCATGTAAAATATGATATCAGATATATTGCATTAAAATATATTATGAAAAATTAACTTCATGTAAAATATGATATCAGATATATTGCATTAAAATATATTATGAAAAATTAACTTCATTTTTTTTAATGTGACTATAAAAAAATTTTCAATTATATTTGTGGCTCATATTCATTGCTCAAATTGCTATTGGATGACACCTGATTCGTCAATGCAGTGAAAGAGAAATTTAATTTATGCCCCAAAGCAAAAATAATGGTTACTATTTAAGAGCCAACTTAATAAAAAAAGTGCACCACCCTACATGAAGAAAATTATAGAAATCTGTAGAAGGGCATACAGAAGACATGGGTAAATGGGAAAAAAATACCACATTGTTAGATGGCAAGTCTCAATAATGTCAAAATGTCAGCTCTCATAGAATTAAATCTATTGTTTTAATGCAAGTCCAATCCAATGAGTTTGTGACTGCAACTCCATCCTTCAAGAGATTAGATCTGTTGCTCCACTCTTTGAATACTTGCCTGTTTTATGGCAGTCCAACAGAACAGAGGTGAAGGGATAGCGTTCTTGAGTGCCGAGACTCAGCTTCAAGAGAACTTGCACACTCTGCTCTGACTCTTGGACCCTGCCATTGCCATGTGAACAGCTCGGGCTAGCCTATGGGATGTGACACCATGTGGAAGAAAGCCCAGTCATCCCAACCCAGGACTCCCTATAGCCAGTCAACCCCCGAGTACATGGGAAAAACTAACCAAGCTGCAACTCAATCCAGAGTTGTCAACAGATGCATAATCCTCCCCAGCTAAAGTCAAAAACAGCAGTTAGCTGACCCACAGACCATATGCAATAATAAAAGCTTATTGCTTTAAGCCAATGAGTTATTATGAACTAAATACTGATAAATGGATCAAATATGACAAGTTGATCTTGAAGCTTATTTAGAACTTTAAATATATAAGAAAAGCAAAGAAATTTCTAAAAAGAATGAGATATTTTATCCTGTTAATACCAAAATAAACTCCAAACTTCAGAAATTAAAGATATTAAGTTAAAGCTACCATAGGCTTAAAATATGTCTGTGAAACAAAAAAGTACGGAAAACAAACTCAAGTAAATATGAAACTATGATATGAGGCTAAAGTGTCAAATTAATGCATAAAGAAACCAATTAATAGTATTTGGGCAATTGGCACACCATGTCAAAAAAAATCTTTATGAATAAAAAATACTCATTTTTTTATTTACAAAAATATGAGAGAATATTTTTATAAACTTTGGGTAAAGGACTGCAGGGCAGCTGGTGCCCTTCATCACCAACGAGACACTGCACCTGCTTCAGGTGTTAAAGACACTTTGGGGAGACCTGGCAGTAGTCTGGATGTGGGTCCTGGCAAGCAGGTGAGCCAGCAGGTAAGTGACAAGGTGTGTGAGCTATTACTGTCTCTCTCTTCCCAACCTCTTGGTGCCCTGCACCATCTCTAGAGCCTAAAAGGATTATGGCTCTGGCTTCACTCACTTCCTTCTACCAAACTCATGTAAAGTGTCTCCTGTGGCCCACACTAAGCCAAAACTATGCAAGGTAAGAAACTGCAGGATATGGGGCTCCAACTTGTCTGACACAGGGCCAAACCCACGAGCAATTCTCTTTCTAACCTTTTATCATCAGAATGCTGAGTGTGAGTGTATAACTACCCATGCTCCAAGACGTTTGTTCCAACATTGTTGGTCATTGGAAGAAATTAGGGGACTAAGTAGTTAAGGTTATCTTCATACAATGGAACTCTATGCAGTCTTCGAATAAGAAGAAAGCATAGTGCAGTTACAGAGTTACAAGGATATCCAGAACAAAAAGCAAAAGAGCAGGTTGCAGAATGATATAAAGTATACAATTTTTTGTTTAAAAATAAAATAAATGTTTGATGAGCGTAAAAAGATACATACAAAAATAGCAGGCTACCTCTGAGCAATGAAATTGGGAAGGAGAATGAAAAGAGGAAGCCACTGTCCTTCTTTCACTTTATATATTTACATATCTTTTCATTTTATTACATCAAAATGTGTTTTGGGGTTTGGGGTTTTGTTTTTTTGTTTTGTTTTGTTTTGTTTTTTGCTTTTTAGGGCCACAGTTGCAGCCTGTGGAGGTTCCCAGGCTAGGGGTCGAATCAGAGCTGTAGCTGACAGCCTACACCAGAGCCACAGCAACACAGAATTTGAGCCTCCTCTGTGATCTACACCACAGTTCATGGCAATGCCAGATCCTCAACCCACTGAGCAAGACCAGGGATTGAACCTGCATCCTCATGGATGCTAGTCAGATTTGTTAACTGCTGAGCCATGACAGGAACTCCCAAAATGTATTTTTTTGTAATAAGAAACCCAACAAAGTCTTTAAAAGATAGAGATCACCTTAAAACATAAATCATGGGAACTGATAAAATGCTAGCAAAAATATTTAAGAACCCTAGGGTTGTTCCCTTTAATAAGATCTCATCCATTAGGATAAATAGATTTAGTAACTGTTTATTATTATTATCATTATTGGCGATGGTGTTATTATTTGGTTAATCCAAGTAGACTTTGGGGTGATTCTCCATCTTTGCCTCTTTCCTGAAAGTTGAGAGACTTACACATTTTTAAATATAGAGAAATCTGGCTAGTGTTTTGTAATTTTCCTGTGCTGAATAAACAGCAGAATCCCCATGTTCAGTCTTAGAACCCAAGGAGGTACAAAATTTTGTAGATGCTGAGTCTTCAAATGAAGGAATTTCCCTAAAGATGTACTTACTGAGGCCCTTGAGCAGAGGTGATTTCCCTAAAGCATTACACACTCAGGTGCCTGAGGTCAAGGAACATCTTTTAATCTCTCCCTGGCACTGCTAACCATCCCTGGCCCCTCCAGTCAACAAATACTCACTTACAGTCTACCAAGGAGGATGTATCAGCAGAGTACCAGAAGCTGAAGCAGCGAGCAAGGCTTGCATGGGACCAGCCTTATTGAAACAGTTAAGGTGGCCAGGGGCGGGGGGGGGGGGATGGTGGCGGGAGATGACGACACAGGACAGACATTAATAAGTGGTTAGTGTATTTCAAAAGGTATGACTGGGTCACTTTGCTGCATAGCAGAAATTGGCACAACATCTTAAATCAACTGTGCTTTAAAAACTTAAATGCTCTATCAGCAAAGTCTTTTTTGGGAGTTCCCGTCGTGGTTCAATGGTTAACGAATCTGACTAGGAACCATGAGGTTGCAGGTTTGATCCCTGGCCTTGCTCAGTGGGTTAAGGATCCTGCATTGCTGTGGCCGTGGCATAGGCCGCCAGCTACAGCTCCGATTCAACCCCTAGCCTGGGAACTTCCATATGCCGTGAGAGAGGCCCAAGAAATGACAAAAAAAGAAAAGTCTTTTTTTATTGTTTCCTATTAAATATGAAAGTAAAAAAATAGCTCTTTTTGCATGATTTGAACTTTGATGATGAATTTCTACTTTGCTGCAATCTATGAAAGCATATTGCTTGTGTTTTCAAATTTCTGACATAAACCAAGGATAACTCCAAATCAAACTTAGAAAAATAAAATAAAATAAAATAAAAATGAAAAAGTTAAAGAGAGAGAGGAGTTCCTACTGTGGCTCAGCGAATAGAATCCAACAAGTATCCATGAAGATGCTGGTTCCACCCCTGGCCTCTCTCTCAGTGGGTTAAGGATCCAGCATTGCTGTGAGCTGTAGTATAGGTCACAGACCCAGCTCTGATCTGGCATTGCTGTGGCTCTGGCATAGGCCATCACCTGCAGCTCTGATTTGACCCCTAGCCTGGGAATTTCCATATGCTGTGGGAGTGGCCCTAAAGAGCAGGAAAAAAAAAAAAAGAGAGTGAGAGAGCTGACAGGGTGTCAGAGGAGCAAACAACCAGCTCAGGCAGCACCTTCACAAAAGGAATCAAAGAGTCATGAAGCCAGAGGAGCCAATAGGAAATTATCTGGATAGTTCTAAATAGAATCTTTAGAAGACACAAACTTTGTGGCCTTTCATGTCACAGACATAGAGCCTCTGTTGGGTGGCAGAAAACAGAATAAACATGTCCAAAGTAAAGTGCTCATCCACTGGTTATTTAGTCCACAAATATTTGCTGGGTACTTCCTAGGTGCCAGCAACTGTTTTAGGCACTGAGGATGCAGCAGAGAACTCTGCCTCTGTGAACTGACACAATTGTGAGGTGAGAGAAAATAAAACACCAAAGAAAAATATATATTATGTGAGAAGGTGATAAGTGCTATGCAAAAAAAAAAAAAAAAAAAGCATCAGAAAAAGATGCTAGGAAAGTTCCTGGCAGTTTTAAATAGGGTGATCAGGGAAGGCCTTTTCAGAAGATGATATCTGAGTAAAGATTTGAAAGAATCAAGGGTGCAAGCTATACAGATACCTGGAGGAATAGCATTCGAGCAGTGGGAACACCAGGTGCCAAGGTCCTGAGGTGAGATCATGCTTGGTGTGTTCAAGAATTAGCAAGGAGTTCATTTAGAATCTGGCAGAAGGTGGTTCCATAGTGTAGTGGTTATCACATCTGCTTTACACGCAGAAGGTCCTGGGTTCGAGCCCCAGTGGAACCATGAGGCTAGAGTGTAGCAGAAAGAAATAAGCATACAGAAAAGAGCCTTCTTATAATCCAGCATGACAATCCAGCATGACAAAGCGACGTTTCTAGGTATTTTTGCTAATTAATTAAAGAGAGGAGTAGCAGACTTCTGGTGCTGGTCTACAGAGAGAACATTTAATGTTTCTGGAAGCAGCTGGGCAGCAAAATTAATGCTAAACTGAACCAAGATGCACCTGACAAGTGAAAAAACAATGTGATTCAGCAGCACTGGAATGGGTGTGGACCAGACCAACCTGATCCATTTCCTTACCTGAAACCCACTTCACCTTCCCCTGAACAGTCTCTTTCCCTCCTTGCTCATTGTTCTTTGTTCTTTGTTCTTTGAACTTCTGCTCTTTCACTGATCACAATCACAGACTGAGGGTGTAGATAAACAGGACTGCCCGGGGCAGCCAGACACCTGCGTCCTTATTCCCACCACTGCCCCATCCCCCTACCATCCTTGACTAACTGTGTGATCCTGGGTAATTCTCATAATTTCTTTGAGCTTCCACTTCTTCATCTGTTTTTCTATACCCCTCCCACCAAAAAAAAAGTGTATATATAGATATAGATAGGACATAGATATAGATAATAATATATGTGTGTAGATAATCATATATGTGAATATACAGAGAAAATCAATGTGTGTGTGTGTGTGTATACATGGATAATCATACTTAACCTCCTGAAGACAAGAAACTGGAGAAACTCTAATTTCATGATTATCTTTTCTTCCTCTTTCCCTTTCCATAAATTCCTACATGTGGTTCCTGTATATCCATTGTCCACAAAAGCACAGGCAGTGAGGGCTCCTGGCTCCAGCATAAGACTTTACTGGAAAGTTCTGCCCCAACTTCGTTGTATCCAATCAGTAGCTGATTTAGTTCCTCAAGGAGAGGTTACAGCTCAGACTGGGGTGCCTTATATGCAAATGGCGCCTTTAATATACGAATAGAAAAGATTTCTCCTCTGTCCCCATTCTTAAAGCAGATGCCCTGAGAGCCATCACTAGCAACAGCTGATGGAGCCTGAATTCCAGTTCTGACGTGTCCCTTAAGGAGTCACCCATCTTCCAGGGTCTGGTTTACCCAGTGGGAAGAATGTCATGAATCAGAGGCTCTGCCACCCTCCCCAGCTGTGACCTGGGAGAAAGACGTTTTGTAAACACCGGCTGCCCCCATATACTTTATCCAGAGATGGTATAAGAGAACCCATTCGCCTAGGGAAAGACAAGGCCCATTGTGGCCACCGTTTGCCCTCCTGAGGTCAGGTGCTTCATCAAGTTTCTCCTTTTAATCATGAACACAAGAGAAACCTTAGGGGCGAAATAAGTAGGACAAGTGCATTGCTGGGAGAAGCAATTGGCACAGTCTGCAGGTTGGCATGATCTTTGCCAGTTCTCTGAGGCTGAGAAATTGTGGCAATTATTCTTGGCATCTGATACACAAGCATTTTTTATGAGTCTCAAAATGTCCAGGCAAGAAAGGAAATGAACAAGGTCAGGAAGAAACTCCTTTGATAAGGTGAGACCAGGAAGGGGGCAGGTGGGAGCCACCTGCACGTTTAGTCATTTGGTCACTTTTCATTGTGGAAGGTGCTCTAGAGACCAGGACTGAAACTTACACACACACATACACACACACACAGATGTACACCTATATGCATATGGATACATACACATATTTCCTGCCTACAAAACTGTACAGGCTGCAATGAGAGGTAGGGCATTACTGTAATCCACCATTTCCACCTCAGGATAGAAATTCTAAGGAGATGATTTCCAAGAAAGTGACATTTGAGCTGAACCTTGACACTAAAAATTGCCCACTCTTTATTCTTCTTGCCCTGCCTTATTTTTCTCCAGAGGAATTACGACCTTCTAAAGAAACATGTAACTTATTTACCATATTTATTATCTATCTCCCTCACCCCTATGTAAACACTGACCAAAGATGGTCCTTCACTCTCTTTTTTCTTTCACTTTCTTTCACATCCCTCCTAGTAGGGAAAAAAGCAAAGAAAAACAAAGGCTCTCATGTTTGCTGAGTACCTTTGACCTTTCAGAGCAATGTTCCATCCATTTTATGCTCAGAAAGTCTCTGTGACGTACAGAGATTTTGTGACTGTCCCCATTCTGCTGAAGCAGTAACAGGCAGAAGGCGGAGTGGGAAGGATGGAAAGCTACATACACATGGTCATTTGCCTGACACCCACCAACCTTATAGAGATGTCATTAAATCTCTCCTGGTGTGTGGGAAGCACTCAAAGTACAGAAATTATTATTTCATTCTTCTTGTATCATCTGCTCCAGAAAAAAAAAAAATAGAAAGTATTAAATTACCTTCTTAGTACTACCAGCTGGCACTGCGAATATTTTTCCGACTCCTTTGCCTTTTCTGCCTCCTCACCATGCCAGAAAATAAAATCACCCTTCATTTTAGTGCTCTAGCTTTCACAAAGACCCAAGGAGGTCCTTTCCCCACTACCAGAGGTTGGCATCAAGTGCTCCCTTAATGCAAGGTTTCCACCTATTCCTTACATCTGAAACAATTTTAATAGCATGTATTCACTAACCACCTCCTTACTACAGTTGCAAGTTAGAGAGCTGAGTCTTACCACCCTGACAACCCACTATTAGAATGACACTCTTTGTATGTATCATTACACAAAACACATTCAAACAAAATATCATATTTCTAAAAGATGAAAGGTGATTTTGCTGGAAGAGGTTAGGACATTTTTACCTCTTATGACTTCTCATTACTGGTAGCTGATGACAGTAATGGCATGTTAGCATGTTACCCGGTTACAAAGAGGGTTGCAATAACTGTTAGGAGATTTACTCAAGGACTCTTTTTTTCTCTTGGGTCTCCAGGATATGAATCAAAGAGTTCCATGTAGGAACTGAACAATCCATGTGGGAATCCAAAGTCCGTGAGGCTCTGTATGAATTGGCTCCCACCTGGCTGCCTACGAAAGATTTATGACAGGCTTAGGTGGGGGGAACGGGATCTGTTAAAGATTTCTCAATTCCTCCAAGTTATTTCCGGTCTAATGATGAATTTTTTGATCTGCACTTTTGTAATATCAGCTATGTGGATTCTGCATTTTCTCAGGTGGGGTGTCTGTATTTGTTGCTCTCTATCAAAGGCCACAAGGAGCAACCAATATGCTAATGTCCTGATGTGTGGACATCAAGACCCCTCCATTTCCATGGACACATGGTTTGAGTCCCAAAAGATGACAGTTATTTTGCCAACACATACCAAGAAATATTTGTTTCTTTCTAGGATGGAGACGTCCCTATTGTTCCCTCATTAACTCAGATGACACCACATTTTTTCTGAAAGTCTGATTTCGCACGTTACTCCTGATTCTCTGGATTTTTGTATTAGTTATTTGGATGCAAGTATCAGAAACCAACTCATGTGGAGTTCCCGTCGTGGCGCAGTGGTTAACGAATCTGACTAGGAACCATGAGGTTGCGGGTTCGGTCCCTGCCCTTGCTCAGTGGGTTAACGATCTGGCGTTGCCGTGAGCTGTGGTGTGGGCTGCAGACGCGGCTCAGATCCCGCGTTGCTGTGGCTCTGGCGTAGGCCGGTGGCTACAGCTCTGATTCAACCCCTAGCCTGGGAACCTCCATATGCCGTCTGGAGCGGCCCAAGAAATAGCAACAACAACAAAAGACAAAAAGACCAAAAAAAAAAAAAAAAAAAAAAAAAGAAACCAACTCATGTGAATAGAAGCTTCTTTTTAAAGGATTGATTATAAGGACTGAGGGTTTTCTCACAGAACCCACTGGCAAGAATGCAGCCAAACTCAGGGAGCAGTCTCCGAGAAGAGCTATGAGTTATCAGGCAGTGTTTCCTCTCCATACTGCATCCCTGCTTCTCTCTGCACACATCAACTTCCTATTTGTCTACCCTTGAAGAATTGTTTCATTCACAACTCAGCCTGCATGGCAGAATACAGTCAGCCACAGCTCCCAATACTACTAGTTCAGCCCTTAGCATAACCGGTCTTCCATAGTTTCAATGTCAAATTCTTGCAAAAGGGCCTCAAAATAACTCAAGTCAGATGGTATATCTGTATATATTATATAATATATTATATATTATGTACACATATATTACATAATATATATTATATAATATATTATATATTATGTACACATATATTACATAATGTATATTATATATACTTACTACATAATGTGTTGTATACTATATATGTATTATATATATGAGTTATTATTATACATATAATATATATTACATATACAGACATAGATTATATTTACTTGTGTCTTCGTATGGTGAAGAGAGAAGCTCTCTGGTGTCTCTTCTTATAAGGATGCTGATTCTATCAGATTAGGGCCCCATCTTTATGGCTTCACTTTAATTTCCTTACCCCAAATACAATTGCATTGAGGATTAGGACTTCAACATATGAACTTGGAGGAATAAATTCAGTTCATAGCTATATCCAATACCCATATCAGATCTTACTATATGGAAAAATTAAAACTGTGTTATAATAAAATATGAATAGTCCAGAGGACTTAGAGGAACTCACCCTTAGCTAGTCCTGCAACTAAGATGATTAAATAAAATGAACCCTAAGTAGAGAGAACATTTTCCCCTAAACAAACATCAGATCCAACTTTCTTTATGCTCTTGGTTGTACAATTTTGACTGCATAAGTATGTGCCTGTTTTCCTGAGATGAAGGCACATAACTATCAACAAGTTATCAAAGTCTTGGTACAAAAAAACCCTGAAATTAAGAGCCACTGGGGATTACAGATGAGTATTTTATATTGTGAATAAAAAGCTTTCCCTCAAGAAGTCATTGGAACATGTCTAAGGGCCAACCCCTTCCTATTTAGTATATGTGCTGCTGATACAAGCATAAGACAGACTCCTTCCTATCCAGAAGGACCTCGATAAATATTCATTCGGTTGAACACACAAGTTATACATACTGCTCAAACAGTTCCTTCAAGAAATAGCCAGGAGTTTCCACTGTGGTACAGTGGGACCAGTGTCATGTCTTCAGTGTCAGGTTGCAAGTTTGATACACGGCCTGGCACAGTGGGTTAAGGGATCTGGTATTGCGGTCACAACTGCAGCTCGGATCTGATCCCTGGTCCCAGGAACTCCACATGCTATGGGGCAGCAAGAAAAAAAAAAAATGAAAGAAAGAAATAGGTCAGGATGTCACAGGGGCACAGAGGCTGGTAGAAGTTCCTATGGAAGTATAGAAAAAGCAAAACTGACTTAATGCAGTTAATAAATATGTTAACAATGTTATTACTTCATGCAGAGATTGTATTAAGAGAATAAAATCAGTCCAGTCATGAGACAGGCACATGTTTTAAAAATACAATGGATAGAGATCCTGTGGTGTAGCAGCAGAAATGAATCTGACTAGGAACCATGAGGTTGCAGGTTTGATACCTGGCCTCACTCAGTGGGTTAAGGATCCAGCATTGCCATGAGCAGTGGTGTAGGTCACAGATGCAGCTTGGCTCTGGCATTGCTGTGGCTGTGGCATAGGCTGGCAGCTGTAGCTCTGATTAGACCCCTAGCCTGGGAGCTTCCATATGCCATGGATGCAGCCCAAATAAATAAATAAATAAATAACACAATGGAATGTGATATGGGCCAAGACAGTGGAAGGAACAGAGAACCATGGAGACACAGGGAGAGAAGGAAGTAGTTAGTCCTGTTGAGCAACTGGCAGACTCTAGTCCAGCTGCAGTGGAAGGAGACCATGAAAATGGGAAGATTGGAAGGAAAGACTAGACAGACTGAATGGAATTTCTTGGGTGGGAGGAATGGAGCAGCACAGAGGAGTATATTGGGGGGGGGACAAATGGCAGAAAAGGTTTCTTAGACCAAGTAACAGTTGAGTTACGTATTGCTTGATAAAACTTCAATGAACAAATAGTAAAAAGGAATGATAATACAAAACCAGGACCACCCTGAGCAAGAGCCTAGAGAGGCTGATAATGTGGGGTGCTTTGGGAGCCAGTAGACAGACTTCAGTGCCCTTTCAGGTGTCTTGTGTAAGTCCCCCCAAATATTCAGCAATTTCCCAAACCTGAAGTCCCTTGCGTAAGTCCCCCCCAAATATTCAGCAATTTATAAACACCCCAGCCTACCCTGCCTCAACAAATCCTTAGTCTTTCCCTCCTGAAATACCGAGATCTCTGTTATTCATGATGTTCCCCTAGCAATAACCACCACACTTATCAAAACCTTCCTGTTCCTCTGTTTGGTTTGCTAATGGCTTTCCATCCTCCTTAGAGACCATATAAAGGTATCAATAGCTAAATGTTTTATGTTTGCATGTCAAGATATATTGGCTAAAAATTTTATTCTCTCTTGAAAACCAGTGAAGGTTAGCCAAACCTCTTATGGCTTTACTCAAGGGGGCAAGTACTCCTGTGAGGATTTCAGGCACTATGACGTAGCACATGGGACAAACATGTGGAGGTGTGCAACTGTCCCCAGATCATGGCACTTCTACACCAATTTGGGCAGAGAGAAATGTGTCACCAGGGATGGCTCCTTCTAAAGGCTCTGAGGGGAGGATCTGGCCCAGGCCTCTCTCCTTGATTGTAGATTGTGTTTCCCCACCATCAGACCCTGGGTCAGGGGTTTGAGAGCAAGTGGTTTATGAGGGAGGTGGTTTCAGGAAGTCCAGGTGGAGAAATGGGGACATGAAATAGAGAAAGGAAGGAAGTCAGAACAGACCATTGTTAATCAGCAGCTTCCTGATATTGTTAACCAAGGCTCAGACCCAAGAGGCCCTCAGGGAGAGAACATGGAGCACTTGGCCCTTCCCAGGATCAAAGAGTCTGGGAATTTGCTCACAACTCCTGTCACCCTTTGATTGAAGACTACTCCTAATGCTCTAACTTCCCAGCCTGCCAAGTTATAAAGCAAGTCACTGGAAAAGGAGTGTCCAGAATTTAGAGTAGGAATCCCACAGATGGTGTGTGATAGAGCCATCAAAGCTGAGGGGCTATGAGAAGGGCCCTGTCAGCATCTTTCTTGTCACCATACACAGCTGTGGGTCACCACAGGATGGAGTCGAGACCACATACTAGATGGAGCTGGGAGAACATTCTAACTTCCCTAAAAGAAGAAGGGAAGATGGTTGGAGATCCAGTGAGGAAATCGTCTTTCAGGCCACAGGTGCCATGTGAAGAAAAGTTTGCTCTCCTTGACTGTGCATTCAGCCAATGTCCAAATAAGGGATGAAAAGATGCAATGAGGAGTTCCCATCATGGCTCAGTGGTAATGAACCCAACTAGTATCCATGAGGCCAGGCTCAATCCTTGGCCTTGCTCAGTGGCTTAAGGATTCAGTGTTGCTATGGCCATAGTGTAGGCTGGCAGCTACAGCTCTGATTTGACTGCTAGCCTGGGAAATTCCATATGCAGTGGGTGTGGCCATTAAAAAAAGATGCAATGAGGAGTTCCCGTCGTGGCGCAGTGGTTAACGAATCCGACTAGGAACCATGAGGTCGCGGGTTCGGTTCCTGCCCTTGCTCAGTGGGTTAACGATCCGGCGTTGCCGTGAGCTGTGGTGTAGGCTGCAGACGCGGCTCGGATCCCGCGTTGCTGTGGCTCTGGCGTAGGCCAGTGGCTACAGCTCCGATTCAACCCCTAGCCTGGGAACCTCCATATGCCGCGGAAGCGGCCCAAGAGATAGCAACAACAACAACAACAACAACAACAAAAAGACAAAAGACAAAAAAAAATAATAAAAATAAATAAAAAAAAAAAGATGCAATGAAATCATGTTGGTTGGGAAGCAGTAACAATTCCCATCCCTTTTAGACTCTCTCAGCTTCATCACGGAACAAAAAAAATCCATAGCACTGGTTTTTTATGGCTAAGCCAAACACAATATCTTGTGAATGAATGATGCAGTCTGCAAAATACTTCATGTTCCCAGGACACTGGGCTCAGAGTTGAGACCTCAAACTCTTAATTTTCCTTTTTTGGATATCAGAGTTTCAGTCCAAATTGCTTTCCTTCCAAAATTAAAATCATATCAAGCATTTTTTCCAACCATGATGCTATGAGACTAGAAATCAACCACAAGAAAAAATTTTGTAAAAAACAGAAACATGTGGAGGCTAAACAATATGCTACCAAACAACCAATGTATCACTGAGGAACTTAAAGAGGAAATCAAAAAATACCTAAAGACAAATGACAATGAGGACCCAACAATCCACAACCTATGAGGTGAGCAAAAGCATTTCTAAGAGGAAAGTTTACAGCAATAAAATACAACCTCAGGAAACAAGAAAAACCCCAAATAAACAATGTAATCTTACACCTAAAGTGACTAGATAAAGAAGAACAAACAAAATCTCGTTAGTAAAAGCAAAGAAATCATAAGATCAGGGCAAAAGCAAATGAGATAGAGGTGAAGAAAACAATAAAGATCAATGAAACTAAAAGCTGGTTCTTTGAAAAGAAAACAAAATTGAAAACCTTTAGCCAGACTCTCAAGAAAAAAAGGTAGAGGGCCGAAATCAATAAAATTAGAAATGAAAAAGAAGAAATTACAATGACACCAGAAATATAAAGGATCTTAAAAGAGTGCTACAAGCAACTAATTACAGAGGAAGGAATACTCCCAAGCTCATTTCACAAGCCACTATCTCCCTGATACAAAAACCAGACAAAGACATAAAAACAGAAAAAATTACAGACCAATATCATTGATGAATATAGATGCAAAAATCCTCAACAAAATATTAGCAAATCAAATCCAACAATACATTAAAAAAAAACACATACCATGACCAAGTGAGATTTACACCAGCGATGCAAGAATTCTTCAATATACACATATCAGTCAATATGATACACCACATTAACCAACTGAAGATTATTATCATCTCAATAAATGCAGAATAAAGCTTATGACAAAATTCAATACCTATTTTTGATAAAAAAAAAAAACCTCCAGAAAGTGGGCATAGAGGGAAACTACCTCAACATAATGGCTATATAGGACAAACCCACACACAGTTAACATCTTTGTCAATGGTGAAAATCTAAAAGAATTTCCACTAAGATCAAGAACAACATAGGATGTCATCAGTGTCTCACTACTGTTATTCAACACAGTTTTGAAAGTCCTAGCCACAGCAATCAGAGAGGAAAAGGAAACAAAAGGAATCCAAATTGGAAAAGAAGTAAAACTGTTGTTTTTGGCAGATTATATGATACTATACTTAGAAAATCCTAAAGATAATACCAGAAAACTACTAGGGCTTATCAATGAATTCAGTAAATTTTCAGGATATAAAATTAATACACAGAAATTTCTTGCATGCCTATACACTAACAATAAAATATCAGAGAGATAAATTAAGGAAATGATCCCACTTACCAGCACACTGAAGAGAATAAAATACCTAGGAATAAGTCTACCTAAAGAGGCAAAATATCTATATTCTATAAACTCTAAGATGCTGATGAAGGAAATCAAAGACGACACAAACAGATATACCAAGGTTTTAGTTTATAAGAATCAACATTGTCAAAATGACTGTACTACACAAGGCAGTCTACAGATTCAGTGCAACTCCTACCAAACAACCAATGGCATTTTTTTCAAAGAACTAGAACCAAAAAAAAAAAAAAAATTGAATTTGTATGGAAACGCAAAAGACCCTATTAATACTGAGAAAGAAAAACAGAGCTGAAAGAAGCAGACTCCCTGGCTTAAGACTGTACTACAAAGCTACTGTCATCAAAACAGTATGGGACTGGCACAAAAACAGAAATATAGATGAAGGGAACAGGATAGAAAGCCCAGAAATAAATCCACACATCTATGGCAATTTAATATATGTCACAGGAGCCAAGAATATACAATGGAGAAAAGACAGCCTCTTCAATACATGGTGCTGGGAAAACTGGATAGCTACATGTAAAAGAATGAAATGAGAACATTCTCTCACACTATACACAAAAATAAACTCAAAATGAATTAAAGACCCAAATGTAAGGCTGGATACAATAAAACTCTTAGAGGAAAATAGAGGCAGAACACTCTTTGTCATAAACCACAGTCATATATATTTGGATCCACCTCCCACAGTAATGAAAATAAAAACAAAAATAAACAAAAAAGACCTAACTAAACTTAAAATTTTTGCACAGTAAATTAAACCATTATAAAAAATGAAAAAATCCATAGAGTGGAAGAAAAATCTTTACAAATGCAAAAGAAGTGATTGACAAGGGATTAATCTCCAAAACATACAAATATCTTAT
Source organism: Sus scrofa (assembly GCF_054392235.1). NCBI lineage: Eukaryota > Metazoa > Chordata > Mammalia > Artiodactyla > Suidae > Sus > Sus scrofa. Next base: position 13,072,437 of record NC_139384.1, read on the forward strand.
ACAGCTTTATATCTAAAAAAAAACAAAGTCAAAAAATCAAAAAATGGTCAGATCTAAATAGACATATCTCTAGAGAAGACATACAGATAGCCAAAAAACACATGAAAAGATGTTCAACATCACTAGTTATTAGAGAAATGCAAATAAAAACTACAATGAGATATCACCTCATACCAGTCAGAATGGCTATCATCAAAAATCTACAAACAATAAATGCTGGAAAGGGCATGGAGAAAAGGGAACCTTCTTATATTGCTGGTGGGAATGTCAGTTGATGCAAGCACTGTCAAGAGCAGTGTGGAGGTACCTTAAAAAACTAAATATGGAACTACCATATGATCCAACAATCCTACTCCAGGGCATCTATCTTAAGAAAACCATAATTCAAAAATATATATGCACCCCATTGTTCGTGGAAGCACTATTTACAATAGCCAAGACATGGAAGCAAATTTAATGTCCATTGACAAATGATTGAATAAAGATGTAGCATATATATACAATGGAATATTACTAAGCCATAAAAAAGAATGAAATAATGCCATTTGCAGCAACGTAGATGGACCTGGAGATTATTATACTAAGTTAGACAGTGAAAAACAAATATCATATGAGATCACTCATATGTGGAATCTAATAAAAATGATGCAAAAGAACTTATCCACAAAACAGAAACAGACTCAAAGATTTTGAAACCAAACTTTTCATTACCAAAGGGTAAATATTGTGGGGAGAGATGGAGTGAGAGGTTGGGATTGGCATATACACACTACTACATACAAAATCCATCAGTAGCAAGGACCTACTATATAGCTCAGGGAAATCTATTCAATACTCTGTGGTAGACTATATGCAGAAAAAATCTGAAAAAGAATGGATATACATGTATAGGTATGGCTGATTCACTTTGCTGTGTACCTGAAACTAATACAACATTTTTAAATCACCTATACTCCAATAAAATTTACTTTTTTTTAAAAAAAATGATTTCCTTCCTCCATTCTCCTTCCCTTCCCCACCCCTTCCCTTTCTCTCTCTCTCTCTCTCTCTATGTCTCTGTCTCTTTCTCTCCGTTGCCACTTTCTCTCCCCTTAAACCTTGCTTATGTAACTTACACTCTATAATAAAAGAGTAATAAATTAACATTTATTTCCATAAAATGATGATAGGTAATACATAGCAGACTAATTCCAGAGACCCTCTTCCCCCCATCAAATCCTAATTCTTCCTCCATCTGATCTTCTTTTCCCATATGTTGATGCATATTCTAGTGATATAGTGACCCCATTAATAATCTCTCACATTTATATAGCTCAGGAAATCAGAGCACCAAGAGTAGAAAAGTTTTGCGAGGTCATCTAGGCCAGAAAATGTGCCGCTATCTATATATAATTCCCCTTTCATCTAAGACAGCAGTTGCATACGGGTGAACCACAAGAGAAATCATTCTGATATGTTTTATTTGGCCTAGGAAGGGTTTTAAAATGCAGGAAAATTTTCTGGGTCACTTTGCTGTACAGCAGAAATTGGTACAACATTGGAAATCAACTACATTAAAAAAAAAAAAACAAGAAACTTCCCATTTAAAAAAATTGAGGTTCAATCTTTCGAGAAAAAAAAAAAAGGCAATTTTTTGCATCATAAGGTAACACTTGGTTAGAGCTAAGAGGTGGTTGCACTTTAGGCAAGACAGGGCATCTCCTATTCACCGTTCTTGACTCATCTCTATTGAATTATCTTCAGCCCATATCATTCAGTTGCTTGATATTTGAATCCTCTGCAGCAATCCCCAAGAATCCCACGAGTGCACACTTGAACATCCTAGGGAAAAGGAGTTCACCACCTCCAAACGCAACATTCCCTCTTCGAGCAGGTCATTCCAGAGCTCTTCCTTAAACTCTGGAAACCCAGCACCCACCATTGGCCCTCCCCCATCTCCTCAACACTAGACAAAGAAAGAGATTCTCTTCCTGTGAGGTTTCTCCAAAGTAAGCCTCCCCAGTTTCTTCTCTATCATGATTTCTAGTCCCTTCGCCATCTTGCTTTTTTTATATTTTGGACATGGGCCACTCGGTGTTTATTCCTTTTAAAGCATAACATCCAAAAACGAAGGTTTCCTCCTGAGACATTCCACTCATCCCTTTATCGTCTCTAGAATGTCATTCATGGACTAATTAAAGTAGTCTTTGCTAAACCCTTACCAGGTACCAGGCACAGTGCCAAGAGCTGGCATCACACTAGAAAGCAGCAGAGGCTCGGTGCCTGCCTTTCTGAGGCTCACATTCCAGTGGGGAGAGAGTGTTGCTCTGCCATCTCCCAAAGAAATGTAACCTTGCACTGGGACATATGCAAAATAAATTCTAGATGCATCCAAGATTTTAGACGTGAAAACATTCACAATTCTCAAGGAAAACAAAAATGAATAACTTGATTTTCTTAGAGAAGTCTTTCTAATCACAAGAGGAAACTTTAAAGCTACACAGGAAAAAAAAAAACAGAGAATGCTAGGTGCATCAAATTTTAAAATTTTTGGAGGCCAAAAGTACCATAAACAAACTCAAAAGATGAACTTGGGAAAATATTTGCAACCCAAATGATGGAAAAGGACTGATTTCCACCATGTACAATTACTCTTACAAATCAATCGACAAAGCTCATAAAAAATGTATAAAAGAAACATAAAGGATGCAAACAAATAAGACAATCCTGAACCTCATTAATAATGAAAGAAATACAAATTAAAATAATGAGATATTTTCCCAGTAAATATTGGCCATGATTTTGCAAAACTGATACTCCCTGGTGCTGTCAACACATGGGGAAGCTGGCATTCTCATTCACTGCATACCCAAACTACCCTTTGGCAGAGAATTCAGTGATGCACTCACTTTAAAAGTCCTGCTTCTACAATTTTAATTATTCCTATTTGTTATCCTCTCACCCAGCATCTCCCCCATCATATCATAGCTCCAGAACCAGCTCACACCTGTACCTCCCTTGATCCTCAGACCAACCCTCTTCATTCTACTCAATTTATAATTTCTAGGACTAAAAACTGCCATACTCCTGGTCTAGAGGATTTCCACACAGCTTATCTTGGTTTTCTTAGATCTCCTGGGAAATGCAACAGGGTCCGGTTAACTCCATGCCATACCTGCCAAGGTTCCTGACAAAAATGAAAACTAAACTGCCTAGGAGTGGTTTTCTACCCCAGTACCCTCACTCATAGGACATAATGATGCTACCTGGAAAAGAAATGTAAGCACCTGGAGATCTTGGCAGAACTGAGTGACATCAGAACCAAGACATTTGTGCTGGTGGTCCAGGATTGTTCCATGCAATATAAAGAAATAAAAACTAGGAGTTCCCGTCATGGCTCAGCAGTAGAGAACCCAGCTAGGATCCATAAGGATGTAGGTTCCATCCCTGGCCTTGCTCAGTGGGTTAAGGATCTGGTGTTGCTGTGAGCTGTGGGGTAGGTCGCAGACGTGGCTTGGATCCTGTGTTGCTATGGCTGTGGTGTAAGCCGGCAGCTGTAGCTCCATTTCGACCCCTAGCCTGGGAACCTCCATATACCACAGGTGCGGCCCTAAAAAGCAGAAAAAAAGAAAAAAGAAAAGAAATAGGACCTAGACATTAATTCACTTAGCATCTTATCTAGAAGTGCATTTTCTCAACAAAGGCTGCTTATGTCCACATGGTTATAATAAAACCCACCAGGTCTCTGTCCACGGTGTGTTCAGCTCACACCCACTATCAAATGCTCACTCTGAGTCTGTGAAGCCCCCACAAGCCATGAACAGAGGAATTTTACTTTATGTCATTTGTCTGATGTAAATAATCTTCATGCTGAAGATGGTTTTTTTTCATTTTTTTTTCAAGTAGAGTTGCTTTACAATGTTGTGCCAATTTCTGCTTTACAGCAAAGTGACCCAATCATACATACATACATACATATATATATACATATATATATATATACATTCTTTTTCTCATACTATCTTCCATCATGTTCTAACTCTAGAGATTGGATACAGTTCCCTGTGCTATACAGTAGGACCTCATTGCTTATACATTCTAAATGCAATACATTGCATCTACAAACCCCAAATTCGCAGTCCCTCCCATCCTCTCCCCTCTCCCCCTTGGCAGCTACAAGTCTATTCTCTGTGTCTATGAGTCTGTTTCTGTTTTGTAGACGGGTTCCTTTGTGCCATATTTTTGATTCCACATATAAGCGATATCATATGGTATTTGTCCTCTTTCTGACTTAGTTCACTTAATATGAGAATCTCTAGTTTCATTCATGTTGCTACAAATGGCATTATTCTGTTCTTTTTTATGACTGAGTAGTATTCCGTTATGTATATGTACCACATCTTAATCCATTATGGGTTGATAGACATTTAGTTTTTTTCCACGTCTTGGCTATTTTGAATAGTGCTGCTATGAACATAGGGGTGCATGTATATTTTTGAATTGTAATTTTGTCTGTATATATGCCCAGGACTGGGATTGCTGGATCATATGGTAGTTCTATATTTAGTTTTCTGAGGAACCTCCGTACTGTTTTCCATAGCGGTTGTGCTAATTTACATTCTTACCAACTGTGTAAGAATGTTCCCTGAAGACAGTTTTTCAAACCATCTTTCACTCTCCAGCAGGTTTGGATTTGTCCTCCTTGAAGAATATCCCCTCCCCCAGGTAAACTATGAGAGTGAAAAATGCAACACTTAAATGCAGCATATTTTAAGCACAGTTGCTATTTTGCTGCAGTACCTGGAATAATTTAACCATCACAGATTCAATATACCCCATTGATAAGGAGCCAACAATACAACAAGGAGGAAGAAGAGTAGGCCTGAAGATAAATCAAGAGTCCTTCCCCAACAATCCTGTGACTTTTCATACCATATCTCCTCTTACAGTATTAAGGATTTCAGTAAATTTTAGTTGAGGGCCTATTTTCAATAAATGGTGCTGAGAAAACTGGACATTCATCCAAAGAATTAAAGTAGACTTTACCTTACACTACGTACAAAAATTAACTCAAGATGGATCAAAGACATAAACGCAAGAGCTGAAACTACAAAACTCTCAGAAGAAAACTCAGGAGGAAGGCTTCATGATGTTGAATTTGACAATGACTTCTTATATATACACCAGGAGGACAGGAAATAGAAGGAAAAAAAGAGAGACATTGGACTTCACCAAAATTAAAAACTTTTGTGCATCAAAGGACACTAGCAACAGAGTGAAAAGGCAACACACTGAGTGAGCACGAACATTTGCAATCATGTATTCATTAAAGGATTAGTATCCAGAACATATAAAGAACTCATACAACTCAGCAACAACAACTTTAAAGTGATCAAAAGACGTGAAAAGACATTTCTCCAAGGAAGATAGCCGAATGGCCAAAAAGCTCATGAAAAATGGTCAACATTACCCTCACCTATCATTGGAGTAATTCAAATCAAGACCGCAGTGAAATACCACTTCACACCTATTAGAATGGATATATATTAAAAAAAAACACAGAAAATAACGTGTTGGTGAGGATATGGAAAAATGGGGACCCTGTGCTCTGCTGGTAAGAATGTCAAATGGTGCAGTCACTGGTCAAAATAGTAAGTGATGTCTCAAAAATTTAAACAGATTTACCATATGATCCAGCAGTTCTAATTCTGCATATACACAAAATTTTAAAAGCAGGGATATGAGCAGATATTTGCATACTGTATTCATGACATTATTCACAAAAGCCAAGTATGGAAACAACTTAAATGTCCGTCAAAGGGAATGAATAAAGAAAATGCAGTCCATACATATAATAGAATATTCTTCAGCCTTTAGAAGATGGATATCCTGTCATTTGGCACCACATAGGACAACTGGAGGACATTATGCTAAGTAAAATAAGCCAGAAAATTGAAGGAAAAATGCTACACAATTCCACTTACCTGAGGATTCTAAAATAGTCAAACTCTTAGCAGCAGAGAATACAGTAGTGGTTTCCAGGAGCTGTGGAGTAGGGAAATGCAGAGTTATTCATTGAGTATATTTGAGCTTATTTTTGCACTGGAAAAGGAATACTAATTATTTTCCAGCTCTTCCTCTGGTATCTTGGACATCAGGAATTACCCACCATGTTGTAACATCTATGTCTCATTATTTTTCCATAGAATTTAACACATTTTAACAGACTATACTATTTACTTACTACATTATTTATTTATTTGTTATATGCAATGTTTACTCTCTATCTCTTTCATTAGGATGTAAGCTTCACAAGAGCAGAGGGGTTTTTTTGTTGTTGTTTTGTTTGTTTGCCTATTTTCTTCAGAGATCTTGCTCCCAATCTGCTAGAAAAATGCCTGGCCTATAGTAGCTCTTCAATAAAGTTACTTTATTAATTAATAAAAATACATATATTTCACACCTGCAGAATATGGAAATTCCAGGGCCAGGGATTGAATTTGAGCCACAGCCGCAACCAACACCACAGCTACAGCAATGCAGGATCCCCTTTAACCCACTGCGACCTGCCAGGGTTTGAATCCACTCCTCCGCAGGGACCCAACAAGCTATAGTCAGATTCTTAGCCCACTGTGCCACAAAAGGGGTTCCTATTAATGAATAAAATATTTTAAACTATGTGCATAGAGAAAATCTTAGATCAACAGGTGTAGATATTTAGCAATACCATTGGTTTGTGGCAGGGGGGAGGTCAAAAATCCAAAAAAGTAAATTGACCAAGAGTAGAATTAGAAAGGGTTCAGCTATTCATTCTATTACAAATGGGGGAAAGGCATTTTGTCATTGCTGTTGCTGTCATTTGTGTGTGTGTGTGTGTGTGCGTTTTGCACTATGATGCTTTAAATAAGGATAAAGATGTGTTGAGAAAAAGAAAAAGACACAATGCCCTTTTCAGCAATTTTCAGAACAGTTCATGGTTTTTGAAGAAGAGATTAAAAGAAACAGCTGAGACCTTCTTTCTCAATAGGATTTAAAGGATGAATTGTTATAATGTCCATGAAGCATCTCGGCTTCCACGAACAACCCTAAAGATGAACCACGGGGAGCAGGCAGCCTACTTTCCTTTCAATGTCTATTTCTCAGGTGATTTATTCTCCTCACACTCTATGTCTGAGTAAGAGTCGGGGGAAAATATTGTTGGAGGGTTCAATTCAGCATCATGCAAAATGAAATTCAAAACCTGGAGCTATCTTACTTCCTTTGAACTCCATGACCAAGAAAATCCTTTTCACCGAAATGCTTCATTCCCTTTTTGCCCTCTTCCCCTATTGCTGCCGCAAAGATATGGGAGTTCAATGGGGGGTGGCGAGGTGGGGGGTTGAGCAGTCCTCTTCTTGTGGTGGTTTACATGAAGCGATGACAGTATTCTCCCTTCTCTGTATGTTAAATAAATAGAATGTGAGCAGGGGTGGGGCAGAAAAATAAATATGAGAAATATTCCTGTCCTGGCTTGTGGTCATTTGCATGTGGTGATGACAAAAAATGAATTTTTTGTGGTTTTGTTGATATTATCTGAAGCGTTAAACCTCCCAGGTAATATCCATACCCACACACATAAGTAAATATATAAATATACACTGGAACCAAAAGACCTAAGATTATGTGTTGTGTGGGTTTTACACAATAATTCTACCCTGGACTCATGCCCTTATGTGATAATCTAGTTAATTTTGCTTTACACCTACATTCATGCCTTCAAAATAATATATGTAGGAGTTCCCATTGTCGGGCAGCTGAAACAAACCCAACTAGTATCTAGGAGGATGTAGGTTTGATCCCTGACCTCATCCAGTGGGTGGGGGAATCTGGCATTGCCATGAGCTATGGTGTAGGTCACGGATGTGGCTAGGATCCTGAGCTGCTGTGGCTGTGGTGTAGGCCAACAGCTCTAGTTCCAATGAGACTCCTTGACTGGGAACTTCCATATGCTGTGGGTGTGGCCCTAAAAAGCCCAATAAAAATAATAATAATGGCATATGTAAAAAAATGGAAATCGCAAAGTACTGGTGAGGTTATTTTTGCCAGCTTTCCTGAGATATACTTGACATGCAACATCTCCCCGTTTCCCCAAACCCTAGTCCCTGGTAATCACCCATCTACACTCTCTCTGATTTATTTCACTTAGCACGATGCTCTCAAGGTTTATTCATGCTGTTGCAAAAGGCAGAATTTCCCTCTTGCTTTACAGCTGGATGATATTCCTTCCGGTGTGTTTGTGTGTGTTGTGTGTGTGTGTCTACTACTTTACTTTATCTATTCATTTGGCTTCCCTACCTTGGCTCTTCTGAATAATTCTGCAGGGAACATGGGAGTGTAAATATCTCTTCAAGATACTGGTTTCATTTCCTTTGGGTTTGCAGGATCATGTGGTAGTTCTATTTTTAATTTTTTGAGCAACTTCCACACTGTTTTCCATTATGGTTGTACAAATTTACACTGCCCCCAGCAGGGCACAAGGATCCCTTTCCTTGTCAGCATTGATTATGTCTCTTCTTTTTGATAGCAGCCATCCTAATGTGTGAAGCCATATCTTTTCATAGTTTGGATTTGTATTTCACTCATGGTTAGTGATATAGAGCATCTTTTCATGTACCTATTGTCCATTTCTTTGAGAAAATGCTTTTTCAGGTCCTCTGCCCATTTTTAATCAGGTTATTTTTTTTACTGATACTGAGTCATATGAGTTCCTTAAATATTTTTCATATTAAGCCTTTATCAGTGTTTCAAATATTTTCTCCCATTCCATAGGCTGGTTGTTCATTTTGTTGTGGTTTTTTTTTTTTTTTTTTGGTCTTTTGTGTTTTTAGGGCTGCACCCATGGTACATGGAGGTTCCCGGGTTAGGGGTCTAATTGGAACTGCAGCTGCCGGCCTACACCACAGCCACAGCAATGCCAGATCTGAGCTGTGTCTGCAACCTACACCACAGCTCAGGGCAACACCAGATCCTTAAACCACTGATCAAGGCCAGGGATCAAACCGCAACCTCATGGTTCCTAGCCGGATTCTTTTCCACTGTGCCATGACAGGAACTCCTGTGATTATTTTTTGCTGTGCAAAATCTCTTTAGTTTGATATAGGCCCACTTGTTTTTCATTTTATCACACAATTTTGAAAGGTTATTTTCCATTTACAGTCATTATAAAATATTGGTTATATTCCCCATGTTGTACAATACATCCTTTTTTTTTTCAATTATTATTTTTTAAAAGTTATTTCCCCAATACAATTTTTTTTCTACTGTACAGCATGGTGACCCAGTTACACATACATGTACACATTCTATTTTCGCACATTATCATGCTCCATCATAAGTGACTAGACATAGTTCCCAGTGCTACACAGCAGGATCTCATTGCTAATCCATTCCAAAGGCAAAAGTTTGTATCTATTAACCCGAAGTAATATCATATGGTATTTGTCTTTCTCTTTCCGACTTACTTCACTCAGGATGAGGGTCTCTAGTTCCACCCATGTTGCTGCAAGTGGCATTATGTTGTTCTTTTTATGGCTGAGTAGTATTTCATTGTGCATATATACCACATCTTCCTAATCCAATTGTCTGTCGATGGACATTTGGTTTGTTTCCATGTCTTGGCTATTGTGAATAGAGCTGCAATGAACATGCAGGTGCATGTGTCTTTTTTAAGGAAAATTTTGTCCGGATATATGCCCAAGAGTGGGATTGCTGGGTCATATGGTAGGTCTATGTATAGAGTTCTAGGGTATCTCCATACTGATCTCCATAGTAGTTGTACCAGCTTGCATTCCCACCAACAGTGCAGGAGGGTTCCTTTTTCTCCACATTCCCTCCACTATTTGTTATTTGTGGACTTATTAAAGACAGCCATTCTGACTGGTGTGAGGTGGTATCTTGTGGTAGTTTTGATTTGCATTTCTCTAATAATCACAGACGTTGAGCATTTTTTCCTGTGCTTATTGGCCATCTGTACATCTTCCTTGGAGAAATGTCTGTTCAGGTATTTCGCCCATTTTTCCATTGGATTGTTGGCTTTTTTGCTGTTGAGTTGTATAAGTTGCTTGTATATCCTAGAGATTAAGCCCTTGTCACTATTTTCTCCCATTCTGTAAGTTGTCTTTTTGTTTTCTGTTTGGTTTCCTTTGCTGTGCAAAAGCTTGTCAGTTTAATTAGGTACACTACATCCTTGAGCCTACCCTACACCTAATAGTTTGTACCTCCCACTCCCTCACCCCTCCCCACCTTCCTAATGGTAACCACTAGTTGGTTCTCTACCTGTGAGTCTGCTTCTTTTTTATTATATTGGCTAATTTGTTGAATTTTTTAGAGTCCATATGTGATATCATACAGTATTTCTCTTTTTCTGTGTGACCTATTTCACTTAGCATAATGCCTTCCAAGTCCATTCATGTTGCTGCAAATGGCAAAAATTTTTGTTCTTTTTATGCCTAAATAGTATTCCACTGTGTGTGTGTGTGTGTGTGTGTGTGTGTGTGTGTGTGTGTGTGTACATACCGCATCTTCTGTATCCATTCATCTGTTGATGGACACTTAGAATGCTTTCGTATCTTGGCAGTTGTAAATGCTGCTATGAACACTGGGGTGCATGTATCTTTTGGAATTAGCGTTATTGTTTTTTCCAAATATATAAGCAGGAGTGGAATTTCTGGGTCATATAGTAGCTCTATTTTTAGTTTTTGGAGAAACTTCCATACTGTTTTCCACAGTGGCTGTACCAAATTACATTCCCTGATGTAGGCCCACTTGTTGATTTTTGCATTTATTGCCTTTGCTGTTGGTTTCAAAAGGCCCTGGTTGTGGGCATGTACTTTGTGGCTGCAGGGTCTTGCCATGGGCCCGTGCACAGCAGTGGAGAACAGTCACAATGGAGTCAGGCTGGAGGTGTGCATATGCACAGCTGTAGGACTAACTGTAGGGCTGCAGGCCAGTGAAAGGAGTCAGGACCAGACCTGGGCACATAAGCAGCTATGGGGACCCTGGACACATGTGCAGCAGTGGAGCCAGTGATAGCAGTCAGGCTGGAGGCATGCAAGGGTACAGCTGGAAGAGTTAGTCTCAAATGCATGCAAAGCAATGGGGTCAATTGTGAGGTCTTGGCACTCACACAGCCATGGAGCTACTGGTCCAGATCAGGCTCTGGCTGGAGGGAATGGCAGTGTAAAAAAAGTGGGAGGGACTCAGGTTGCTGGCATCTGGGAACATGAAAACCTAGGGGCTGAAAATGAAATATTCATGGGATTCATGGAGGTGGCTACACTGGTTATTGATTTCTTTGGTGACAATAACTTCTGTGGTCATCTACATAGCAGGTCACTGGGAAACACGGTTATTTCCACTGTGTGGCTCATGCTGGTGACCCCTGCCCTGCTTCTTTCTTCTTTTTTTTTTTTTTTTTTTTTTTGTCTTTTGTCTTTTTAGGTCCACAGCCGCAGCATATGGAGGTTCCCAGGCTAGGGATCTAATCGGAGCTGAGCCACCAGCCTACGTCACAGTCAGAGCAACACAGAATCCAAGCCACATCTGTGACCTGCACCACAGCTCACAGCAACGCCAGATCCTTAACCCACTGAGCGAGACCAGAGATTGAACCCATGTCCTCATGGATGCTAGTCAGGTTCATTAACCACTGAGCCACGATGGGAACTCCTGCTTCTTTCTTCTTGGCCATGTCTATAATCTCAGCTTAGCCAGCCTCTGGATGGGATAAAACCAAGTTGGGTCTTTTGGGGACACTGGTCACTCACCTGACTGTCCCTTTCTCAGTGAAGGGAACTCTTCTAGCTAAGGAGCCCTTGTTGGCAATGAGCAGTGTCAGCCTGGGGATGAACAATGAAGCTGTTCTTCTTTCCCTTTGGGGATGGTTATTCTCAGGATTTTTGTCCCACTGTGTTGCTGAAATTTCTGAAGTGGAATCCTGAGCTCTACCAAAGTTGTTGTTGTTCATAGATTGTTGTCTAACTGTGGATCTTTGTAAGGGGAAGGATGCCGGGGTCTCCCACATTGCCCTCTTGGTGGCATCAGCTTTTGGTGTTGTTCTCAATGATAAGAACATAGCAATTTGCCCTCTTAGCGTATTGAGATAAATGGGTCAGTTCAAGTCTGGAGGTCTGCTTTATCTTTCCTATATCATTTTTAGTAGACTGAAGCCAAAGTATTACAGCTGAAACTTACAATTTCAATATGATATCACTTATAAGTGGAAGCTAAAAAAAGTTCATACAGATGAACTTTTTTGCAGAACATAAATAGACTCGCAGACTTTGAAAAAAAATGTGGTTACCAATGCAGACAGGTGAAAGGGAAGGGTCTGGGATTGGCATATGCACACCGAGGTATGTGCAATGACTGGCCAATGGCGACTTGCTGTGTAGCACAGGGAGATCTACCCAGTGTTCCATGATAATCTATAAAGGAAAAGAATCTGAAAGAGAATGGATATGTGTGCATGTATAACTGAATCACTTTGTTGCACAGCAGAAATTATCACAACATTGTAAATCAACTATACTTCAATAAAACTTTTAAAAGGGGGGAAAAGAATAAAAAAGAGGAACCATTTATGAAAAATAATTTTTGAGTAGAACCATTTATAGGCCCGCCAATACAAGAAAATATCTAAAAAAAAAAGAAAAAACAATTTCAAAACCCAATTCTTCAGCTGTTGAAAGGGATGAAAAGAAAAAGATGTCAATATTACCAGCTGGATTTTATTACTCAAAACTCTCCAGAGACACAGAACCAATAGAATATATACATATGGAGATCTTTCTTAAACCATTAGCTTGAGGTATGACTGACATACAAAAGAATGTACATATTTAATCTAGATAATTTGATGAGTTTGGAGATAAGTATATACCTATGAAACCATCACCATCCTCTCTATTGTACACTTAAAAATTTGCTAAGATGGTAGATCTTCTGTTACGTGTTCTTATCACAAACTCATCATCATCATCACGAAAAAGAGGGTGGTAGGAAATTTGGAGGTGAGGTATCCGCTTATGGCACAGAAGATTTATTGTAAGGAATTGGCCCGTAGGATTCCTTTTATGGAAGTTAAGCAGTTCCCACAATCCAGGAAACCCAAGAAAGCAGCGGTGAGATTCCAGGCTCGAGAACCAGGGAAGCTGATGGTATCAATCCCAGCCCCAGCGCAGAAGGCGACTGATGCTCCAGTCCATGCAGTCAGGCAGAGGAACACATTCCCCCTTCCTCTGCCTTTAGTTCTATTCAAGCCCTTAACACTGGGGAGGGCAACCTCTCTTACTGAAGTCCACTACCTCAAATGCTTATCTCATGTGGAATCATGCTCACAGACTCCCCCCAGAAATAAGTTTAGCCAAATATCCACCACCCCATGACCCAGTCACAGTGACACATAAAATCAATCATCATAGGATTTCTAAATTATGTTGTGCAGATTTTGTTTTAAGAATGAGACCTGTCAATGCGATAAGGGAAAATGCATAATGCAGAGCCTGACTCATATTAGGTAATGTATGGATGTTTTTATTCATTTATCAATATGCATTGGTGGAAATTCAGCATGAATGCCATTTCCTCCAGTGCCTTCTCCCATTACCAGAAGATGGTCCCCTAAAACATACCAAATTTCATTTTATTTTTATTCACTTGCTGCATCCTGAAGCAATTGTATATGAATGAATTAAATACTGTACAGGTATCAAGGTCACTCCTTTGTAGACAAAATTTGTTACCACTCGCCAAGTAGAAGAGGGAGAAATGTGAGGCAGCTCCCACCACCACTGAAAGGGTACACTTACTGTCTAGCATTTTTCACATTTATTTATTTTTGAAGGTGAAGGTTTTTCCTGCCCTTATACATTCAAGAAATTCTGCAAGGGGTGATTTCTTCAGCCCATTAACACAGCCTGGCATATAGCAGGAGTTCCTGAAAATGTGCTCTTAAGAGGCAGCAGTTGATGGCCATTTTGATGAAGGGACAACTGGTGTACACCTGAGTACTTAGTTAGGTCTGCGATTCTGGGAAGGAACGGTATATCCATGAAAAAGTGGACGTCTCCAAAAGCATGACTGATTTCACCATTTTGCCAAGAATCAGACCTATACCAATGGCATGGTCATCTACCTTTCTGTTATCTTCCTCTAACAGAATATGGCCTGATATGTCTTCTAAAATAAAGCATATGGGATTGTGTGGCAATCAAGCACCTCGTCCTGGGATACACCATTTGTTGTTTTTTAGATGAAATGGGTCCATTTCCCTCCACCTCCATAACCAAGGATCTCCGTTCTACCCATCACACTGTAACACTGCAGCCAAAGGGATCTTCTTAAAATTCAGATATGACCATTTCCTGCCTTGCTCTTGGAGTAAAGTCCACAAGTCCTTAAGTGAACCTGCAAGGCTCTCTGTGACCTGGTTTATCTTGAATTCACCAGCTGCACCTCACACTAAGCCTCTCGCTCATTAGGCTGTCGTGTCTTCAGGAACTTCTAAGTTGATAGGGTATGGTCTCACTCAGTTCCTCAAAGCATCCTGTTTCTCAGAGCCTTGCATTTGCAATTCTTTCTATCTGGAATAATGTCCCTATCCCATGACGACGATGTGCTTATCCTCTAAGCCTCAGCTTAAGTGTCAGCTCCCCAGGGAAGTCTTTTTTGACCACATCAAACTAGGTCAGAACCCTACAAAACAGGATAAGAATATTCCGTGCTGGTTCTTTTCCTTCATTATCCAAAAACTGCATTAAAAAAAATAATCAATTAGCTGTGTAGTGGTTCAACATCTATCTCTGCCCCAGGTTCTAATCGTCATGAAAGAGCAACCACCTCTACCTTAGTTATTACTCTATTCCTGAACCTAGTGTTATTTCTGATACACAGTAGATCATCAGTAAATATTTGCTAAATTGATTAATAACATTGTGAAATCTCCATGGGGATGTTTCCCAAGTAATATTTCTAGCAGATGTAAAGGTCATTAAAAGGTGGTGGTCAGATTCATGGTCATCTGTCTCTGGATAATAAAGTAAATTTCCTACAGGAGATGGAAGTAGGTAGCAGTTTTCATGACTGGAGAATAGAAAATAGCTTGAGTGAACTGAGGCAGGTAGTCCATGAACAGCACTTCAGAAATAAAACAGAGCTTCTGACCTTTGGTGATCAAGAAATATTTCCAAAGTTATAGATGGGGCTCAGTTCAGCTCTACATCAAAATCATACTCTTTTCAATAATTAATGCAAGTCATTACACCTTCCTTTCATTCTACAGAATCTTGGTTCTCTACGTTATCTCAGGAAATAAACTAGCTTTTTCTATTTGAACATTTCCCAGTTCACAACTCCTTTTCCTCTACCTTTCTTCCTCTGCTTAGCTACTTGTATTTCCCATGACAGATGCCTAAATTATATACAATCGAATGTTGAGGAAAGTATTCTTTGATCAAGGCTAATTTCTACCCCATTACCCACAACTAATGAATGTGACTATCCTTATTGGGTAAACAATAAGCTATAGTTTTGTAATTATTCAAGCTGCAAATGTTAGCTTGGAAAAAAAATATGCAGCTGAGAAAATATTCAACAATAGCCAGGACAGGTCATAAAAATAAATTTTACATTTTATAGTATATAATTACTTATAAAGCCCTTTATCATTCTCTCTCTCTTGATCCTGGCTTTAATCATAACAAGGCAATTTTTACTGATATGATAACTGAGGCATAGACTTTCCAGCTCAAGTTCATCAAACTAATAAAGAAATTACTGGAATTTAAATCTATATTTTTTGGCCTCGATACATCTTTGTAATTATGAGATCTGGTTCATGTGTTAAGGGGACAAGCCAAAAGCCCAAAGGATGACTTTTTAGGAACATATGAACTGATGGAGCTCAAGCCTTACCCTACTTGGGAAACCCTCATCCTGTTGAGAGCTTTCTTCAGAGCCTCCTTTACTTCCTTGTTTCTCAGGCTGTAGATCATTGGGTTCAGCATAGGGATAACCACAGTGTAAAACACGGACACAATCTTGTCCTCCCAGAGGGATTTTCCCATGTTACCTTTCAAGTACATGAATATGAGCGTCCCAAAAAAAAGAGCCACTGCAGTCATGTGAGAAGCACAGGTGGAGAAAGTCTTGGCTTTGCCATCAGCTGAACGAATCTTCAGGATAGCACGAATGATGAATAGGTAGGATACAAGAATCACTGAAATGCTGGTTGTAATGACCAGGAAAGCTAAGAGGTAAATTACTCGTTCTCGTGGTCCGGTCTCACTGCAGGCAAGCTTCAGCAGGGGTGGGAGGTCACAAAAGAAGAAGTCCACATGGTTGGATTTACAGAAGGAGATGGAGAAGGTACACCCAGTGCGAATCATGGAATTGACCATGGCACCACCATATGCCCCAGCCACCAGCCCCAGGCGGGTCTGGGGTGTCATGGCAGTGGCATAGAGGAGAGGGTTACACACAGCCACATAGCGGTCATAGGCCATCACAGCTAAAAGGAAACACTCAGTACTAGCACAAAGTGTGAAAAAGAAGAACTGTGTGGCACAGCGCTCAAAAGCGATGACCATCTTCCTGGTAACCAAGATCTCCAGCAACTGAGGGACAATAACAGAAGAGTAGCAAATGTCCAAGAAGGAAAGGTGGCTGAGGAAGAAATACATGGGAGTCTGGAGGCGAGGGTCATTCCGAATCAGCACTATCATGCCCAGGTTGCCTCCCACGGTGACAAGGTAAATCACCAGAAACACAAAGAAGAGACCCATCTGCAGCTCATCCCACAGCTGGAACCCCATCAGAATGAATTCGGTCACTGCACTGCCATTCTCTGCCATGAATCCCAGGTTGCCACTGAAATTTAAAAAAAAAAAAAAGTCTCTTTAAGGTGAGCATGGCTTGACCTGATCCTTTTCAGTAATGATAGTCTTTAAGATTTGTAAAGCACTTTACATTTTTTTCCAAACTTTATTTGATCTTTCAGAGATCCTGGGAAGTATATATTATTAATTCCATTTTCAAGAGAAGAATACAAGAATCAAAGAGGTAAAGTGACTAGTTCATGATTTCATAGGAACGAGGCAAAGCCAGAGCTAGAACTCAGATCCTTAGACATTTCCAAACTTCTCACAGGTTCCAAATTGAAAACTTATATCAGCCTCACTGCAGACCCAGAAAAACATCACTTTGTTGGAGAAACCCTAGTGGTATAGTACTAAGGGCATGGCTTTGAAATCAGACCAATGCTCCAGTCCCTTGAGACCTTGGGCAAGTTAATTCAACTTTCTGATCCTCAATCTTCTTGTTAGTGTAATGAGAATTTCAATGCCAAAGTCACAATATTACTGTGAAGGATATAACTTACATGCTGTACTTAACACTTGACTCACATACTTAAAAACATTTTTTTCTAAATTCTGCAATAATGTAACATGCTCCTAGGTTCATGTACTTTCTGGAATCTTATCTCCAAGGTCACAGCCCTCTGGAGTCCCAATATCAACTGCATCTTTCTTTGTGGTTGTTTTGATGTGCGTGTGTACACAATGGGGTTGGAGGTGAGCTGTGAAGAGAAAGCACAGTTATAACCTCTACAATCTGCTGCCTGACAAGTCTCTTCTTCCTCTCTGTTTCTGCCAAACAGCACGGCCTGGTTTCCAGGTTCTCTTCTTCCAAAGGAAGTGTCTCATTTTTTTCAAAATGTCAGATCATTATCAATCAGGAAGAATCATGAATCAAGCCATTCCAGAATTAGTCTGCAAAGCTCCTTAAGGGACAAAGCCGTTCCACTGATTTTAGAATTCTAACAGAGATAGAGTTCTTGCCAAGGTATGTGGACACTCTTGTCTCTGTACTTTTGGATGCTGATAATTTGGAGTAATGGAAATACTGAGTGTGGACTGCAAAGATGATTCTTTTTGTCCTACTTTCATCCTTGAAAAAAAAATTTGATAATGATCTCATAGGATTTTAGATAAATAAGAAAATGAAGCTTTGACCAGTGTTTGGCAAATCTGATCTACTGATGAAATAAATGTCAGCATCTTGTGTTTC
Source organism: Sus scrofa (assembly GCF_054392235.1). Classification (NCBI taxonomy): domain Eukaryota; kingdom Metazoa; phylum Chordata; class Mammalia; order Artiodactyla; family Suidae; genus Sus; species Sus scrofa. Next base: position 13,090,521 of record NC_139384.1, read on the forward strand.
TCCCTCCCCCACTGAATTCCTGATGATGTAAATATTTAGGAATTTTTTTCTTAGGGCCCAATATAATGTTGACTTTCAACAAAAACAGTAACTTGCTGTGTTCCTGGAATTCACACAAAACATTTTAATTGAAGGGGGAAAAAAGAGAGACTGTGTTCATTTATTTATCCAATAAGAATCTCTTGTATACGTATGGTTGATTCACTTCGCTGTACACCTGAAGCTAATACATCATAAATCACCTACACTCCAATAAAGTTTATTTTTTAAAAAAGATAAAGTGTGAGTGACAGACCAATTTAAAAAAAAAAAAGAATCTGTTGAGAACTTATAGTGCATGAGGCACTCTTCTGGTTGCTTGGAACAAAGCACAAAGATCTGGAGTTCCTGCTGTGGTGCAACAGGATCTGTGGCGTCTCTGCAGTGCCAGGACACAGTTGATCCCCAACCCAGCACAGTGGGTCAAGTATCGGCATTTTTGAAGCTGAAGCCAAAGTCGGAGCTGTTGTGGCTCAGTTTTGATCCCTGACCCAGAAACTCCATATGCCTCAGGGCAGTCAAAAAGAAAAAAAAAAAAAGCGCAAAGATCTTTGACCTTGTGGAGTGGTCATTCTAGCAGAGGAGCCACGACTATACAAGATATGTTGTTTTTGTTTTTTTTAAAGAAGTGTATTTTTGGAGTTCCCATCATGGCGCAGTGGAAACAAATCCGACTAGGAACCATGAGGTGGCAGGTTCAATCCCTGGCCTTGTTCAGTGGGTTAAGGATCCAGCATTGCTGTGATCTGTGGTGTAGGTCGCAGATGCAGCTCAGATCTGGTGTTGCTGTGGCTGTGGCATAGGCCAACAGCTATAGCTCCAATTAGACCCTTAGCCTGGGAACTTCCTTATGCCACGGGTGCAGCCCTAAAAGAAAAAGTATATTTTTGGAGTTCCTTTATGGTGACTCAGGTTAAGGATCTAGTGTTGTCAGTGAAGCGGCTCCAGTTGCTGCTCTTGTGTAGGTTCAATCCCTGGCCTTGTAATAGCACATGCTACATGTGCGGCAAAAAAAAGAGTGGCAGTATATTTTTACTATAATAGAAAATATGTCCTATGAAACGCATACACACAGAGCTTTGGGAAAGCCAAAATAAGGAGAGGGGTATTAAGTAGGACCATCAGGGAAGATTCATTGAAAAAGTGACATTTCAGCAGAAATGGGAGGATAACTATTCATGCTTATTGGCACACATCATTTATCCACAAACAATAGAAAATGAAGACATCAGCCATGGACTACCCCCACTTCCATCACACAACCTGCAGAGTTCTCCAGGTCCTTGTGAGACACTCTCAAGGCAGTTTGTTCAGAAGTGTCAATCTCCCAATATAGAGAGACACCCGTAAGGTATCAGAGGCTCAATAATCAGCTTACAATCACTCAGGGTAATGGTAAGGCTAGAATCCCAACAATATAGCACAGTGGCTAAGAAAATGGGCTTAAAGACAAACAGCAGCTTATTCCAACCTCAGTTATTTCAATTTGCGTAACCTTGGGCAAGTACTTGACTTCTGGAGTCTCAGATGTGATACCCATATGTATAAAAATAACAGTATTGCTATGCTGTGGGAGGTAAAAGAGATACCTCATGGAAGTACATGCACCATGCCTAGTACAGAGTAAATACTCAATACATGTAATTGTTACAAAAATGATTTTCAACCACTAAGTTGTTCTGTGGTTCAGAGATTTAATTTATTCCTATTTTGTTATTGAGTAAAATGAGGGCTCACATGGTTAAACCAACTTCCCCAAGACTGTAATGGGATTTCCAGCTCCAAATTCATTCATAACTAACACAAGTGGGACACAAGCCCAGCTCCAGGCAGCCCCAGCTAGGGAGGCATAAGTCAGGTGACCCACCACACCCCAGCTCTCCTCTAAAAGACACTTTGAGATCTCTTTGAGAGAGGGGAGCTAGTCTTCTCTGGAGGGGAGTGTCATAGTGGGGGAGGGACCACTGGTTATGATGAGCCAGTAAGAGTACATGGTAGAAGGCTCGAAAGAGCCTCTGGAGGCTTAAATTCACATCTGCTCTCTGACACCGATGCCCTGTGTAAGCGCAAGCAACCACCTTCCCATTTCTGGGTCTATGTCTCATGAAAAGTCTGCACTTAAATGATGTCACATGCTGCATCCTGTTCTACAGCTTAACGGTCTCTTCTTCTCTTAAAAGTCATTACGTATATGACTGATTCACTTTGCCGTACACCTGAAACTAATACAACATTGTAAATCAACTACATTCCCATAAAATAAAATTTTTTCTAAAAGTTCCATGAGAAATGGAAAGAGCGTGTATTAATAGTAATAACGGGAGTTCCCGTCGTGGCGCAGTGGTTAACGAATCCGACTAGGAACCATGAGGTTGCAGGTTCAATCCCTGGCCTTGCTCAGTGGGTTAAGGATCTGGCATTACTGTGAGCTGTGGTGTAGGTCGCAGACGCGGCTCGGATCCTGCGTTGCTGTGGCTCTGGCATAGGCCAGTGGCTACGCTCCAATTAGACCCCTAGCCTGGGAACCTCCATATGCCACGGGAGCGGCCCAAAGAAATAGCAAAAAGACAAAAAAAAATAGTAATAACAAAGAAGGACATTAAAACAACACTCACTTTGGGTAAGATGCTATTCTGGGTGTTTTATGTGAACGGCCTCATCTACTTTTCACAAAACTCCAACACCAGATATGGTTATTATCCTTATTTATAGCCTGGAAATAGAGACTTACAGAAATTAAGTGATTTGGTTTGGGGAAACCACTAGGCTAGGATTTGAACCAAGGTCTTTTGAGTTTCAAGGATAACCCATGACTGTGATGATAATGAGTTACTATCTAGTGAGCCCCTTTTTATGAACAGAACTTTTTAGCAGCTTTACATACATTACTTTCTACATTCGAGCAAAGAAGAGAGTAACATAAGTTAAATAAAGATTTTGGAGCACCTGGCCACAAAAAAGAATGAAATAATGCCATTTTCAGCAACATGGATATAACTAGAGATTCTCACACTAAGTGAAGTAAGACAGAAAGAGAAAGACAAATACCATATGATATCACTTATATGTGGAATCTAAAATATGGCATAAATGAGCCTATCTACAAAACAGCAACAGAATCACAGAAATAAAGAACAGACTGTGATTGCCAGTGGGGAGGGGGGAAGGAAGTGGGATGGATGGGGAGTTTGGGGTTGGTAGGTGCAAATTATTACATTTAGAAAAGATAAGCAAAGAGATCCTACTGTATAGGACAGAAAATTATATCCAATCTCTGGGGATAGAACGTGATAAAAGACATTATGAGAAAAAGAATATATATGTGTACATATATATAATATATAGAATTGGCACAACACTAAATCAACCATAATTTAACTTTTTTAAAAAGTCAAAAACAAAAGATTTTGCAAAATGACCCCGATTCTGAAAACACTACACACATTCTCCTTTTTGTAGTATCGTCTTTATTGTGCGTGTCTCATCTACAAGGATGGGAGGGTAGACAAGGTACACAAGGCTACCTTCAGAATCAAACTCTAGGAGTTCCCGTCATGGCACAGTGGTTAACAAATCCAACTAGGAGCCATGAGGTTGTGGGTTCGATCCCTGGCCCTGCTCAGTGGGTTAACGATCTGGGGTTGCGGTGAGCTGTGGTGTAGGTTACAGACGCGGCTTGGCTCCTGCATTGCTGTGGCTCTGGCGCAGGCCGGCGGCTACAGCTCCAATTCGACCCCTAGCCTAGGAACCTCCATATGCCCAGGGAGCGGCCCCAGAAAAGCCAAAAAAAACAAAAACAAAAAACAAACAAACAAAAAGAATCGAACTCTAATCAGGAGTGAGCAGCCACCAGGGAGCCATCAGCTCCAGCAGAGTTTTAAGCGCTGAGACAAAAATCATGTAACCCAACCTTGTTCCTGGCTCTTCATCATTTCCCACTTGAACTTTCCCTTTGCCCAAGTCTCATTACTCATTTTTTATTTATCTTGCTGCATGTCATGCATTTTTATAAGCCACTTTAAGTCTCTTTTGGAAAGAGATGTTGATGAATAAATAAATACAAAATAAAATTGCCTGTTTGCCAGAAGCCAGAATCATCGGAATGATCAGCCCTATCAGCATCATACCAATAACAGTGCCGCCAGAGGACATTGCTTAATGGATTCTGGAAAGACAGTGCGCAGTGATCCAGCCTAAATGAGACCCATCCACAGATGATGAAGAAAGGCAGATACTCAAGGGAGAAAATGGGAAGACGAGAGAGGTCTCCAGGTCTGCGCTCCTGAAATCTTCGTAAATCCAAATTCTAAGATAGTGACCTAGGACTGTATTTTGAGGCAGTGAAAAGCCCTGAAGGTCTCCTAAGCCATAATGCACCATAATGTGATCCTTCTAATTATCAGATCTGTCCATTTTTCCATGGGCAGGGGAAAATATTCAAGAAAACCAAGGTTGCCAAGTGTTTGCTGATCTTCAGAAGAGCTGGAGAGTGGGTGTTCTCTCCAAGAACCATTCCACCTTGCCTGGTGATGCATTGTCTAAATTCCTGAACTGGTCCAAAATGACTGATAATTCTAGATAGAACAGCCAATCCATTTCCTAATGATTATGATTAAAGAAAACCAACAGCAGGTGCACAAAGTTTCTCAACAGGAAGAAGAACCATGGATCAGTGTAGCCTCAGAGGCAAATATTTGGTCCCAGGCAATTTAGATAAACTAAGTTACTGGGGGAAATGAATGGAACACTGAAGCAGCAGTTTCCTGTTTTGAAGCCCACAAAATAGTTGAAATCGCTAGCTTTTAAGAATATACAGGAAGAAAGCCAATCCTTTATGCCATCATAAACCCACCATGCTCCATGGTACTGAGCCACGTCAGCAATTCACATTTTCAGTGATCTGTTTTCTAACTGTTGAACAGGCGGAGAAATGTTTCACTTTCAAACACTTCTTGAAGGACCTCTAACTCTAGCTTATCTTTTCCCCACATTAGTCACGTGTGCTCAAGACCCACAGCCTCATTTTTATATCAGCCAACAGTAAACACACCTAGGACATCTAAGTCACACATTCCAAATCTAAAGGAGAAAAATGTTGAGATTGTTTGCTCTTCGGGATTCATAATCTCCCCAAAACCACCACTAAATCTTGGGAAACTAATAAGGGTTTCGGAAAAGAAGAAGGCCAGCAGGCTTTCGGGTTTAATATGCTCTATCTGTCATCTCAGAATAGAGAAACAACTGGACTAGGAATCAATAGGTTACAATGGATTAATCGAGAAAATATATGGGAAAATGATTCTCAAAGTAATAAGTTTGTACTTGGAAGAGATTGTTATAAGGGCCCAGGCATCCAAGTTATAATAGCACAGGCTGCGGAAAGTACATAGCTATAGATCTGAAGAGTATTTATATAGCTCAGCGAAAGTAATCCACTTAAATCCTCCAAGGATCTAAGGTTTAAAGTTATTTTAAAATGGTGAGATGTAAAAGTTGTATGATGTGCCTACAGTTATGTAGCCATTGCTCTCAGCTGGAAGTGGGCAACAAAGACTTATAAAGGATCTGCCTTTCTATTCTGTGCCAGCCAGTAGGCTGGCCACAGGGGAAGGAATGATGAATACATAGAACTAAACAGACATTAGATGATAATGATCCTCCCTGTGCCACTGGAATAGAACTGGCATGGTTTGCTTGTGGTAACTTGAAGAGGAAAAAGCACAAAGGAACAAGGTATAAGAGGCTTTGCCAGTCAAAGTGTCAGGATGGACTTGGGTCCTACGGATGTTTAAGTGGTGAAAAAAAAAAAAAATAGCGGGATCTTCCACCCACACTGTGTTCAGGTAAAGAAATAGCTAAACCTAGGGATAAAAATAAACTCTCTATTTAAGAGCTCTCCTTTTCCTCAGTAATTTGTTTGGAAGAAAACTTTAGTTGGTCATTTTATAGCTGAATTTAAACTTATAAATACATAGGAAAATATTCTCCGGCAAGCTTCGTTGAAAATAGCAGAATGGCAGAACCAGCATGGTGTCATGGAACCAGCATGCTTTGACGTTCCATCACAGCGGGGTCAAGTTCCAGCCATACAATTCAACTCTCTGGACATCAGCTGTTTCATCTATAAGATGGACAGGAATATTACCTAAGTCATGGGTGTGCTGTGAGGATGAAACGAGAAGGCGTGTGTTCTCAACAAAGATTGGTTCTGCTGCATACAAAGGAAGGTGTGAATTCCCCTCCCTCTAATTATACATGGCTTTCATGACCCCTCACTTTAAAACACGGTACTCCAATTATCTCATTTGACCCTCCCACAATCCATTTTGAGGTGAGGAAAGTGAGATTTCATGACCCCTCACTTTAAAACATGGTACTCCAATTATCTCATTTGACCCTCACACAATCCATTTTGAGGTGAGGAAAGTGAGATTTCAAGGGTCACATAGCTAGGAGGAAAAGCAGCCAGAACTGAGGCCCAGAACCCTGTGCACTGCACCACCCAGTCCTTCAGCTTGGTGGTCATAATCGTACAGCTGCCTCACCTGAAGATGGGAGGTGGTGAGGTGTGGGGTGGGGGAGGCAGAAGTCGGAAAAGTTGAAATCTTGAGTTCTTCCTCACTGTGTGATCCTGCAGTAAACTTCTAGAACGGCATATAAATGCTGTCCAAATGCTGACCTCAAACCTCTTACACTTCACCAATGCCTGCTCACTCTGCCCCATCTGCTCCCTGGACAGAGTGAGCAGTAGAATATCAGAACTTCAAGGAGTCTCCAAAACTTATGAGGAAACAGTTAGATGAGGAAAAGAGTCCCGAGATAAGGAAGATCTTGCCCAGAAGAAAACACCAATGGAAATTTTTGAGAGGGACAGATCTCCCGCAGAAAGATAACACACCCTTTCTACTGCCTGGGCTGCTTCTCTTTTTCAGAGTTTTACCACAGCTTTGACAGCTTTGCTGCTGCACAGAACTAGTTGAGCCCTCTGTTTCTCAGAGAGTAATGAAAACAGATGAACTTTCCTCCTTTAAAGGGAGATTGAGAGAAGAGAGGAGAACCTGGACGGAACCACCACTACAAAGCATGAGCAGAAGTGTGAGGTCTCTTTAGCTACAGATGGGCCTTTTTCACCCCCTAACCTCTTTAGAGCTTCTCCTGAAGTCAGTGCCCACCTGTCCGGTCCTAAAAGAAAGATCTCGAGTCTCTATGCTTTAGGGGTGGCTTAGCCAAAACCTCACAGTAAGTAGAATCATGGAACACTACTCAGCCATAAAGAAAAGAGTGAAGGGAGTTCCCGTCATGGCGCAGTGGTTAACGAATCCGACTAGGAACCATGAGGTTGCGGGTTCGGTCCCTGCCCTTGCTCAGTGGGTTAACGATCCGACGTTGCTGTGAGCTGTGGTGTAGGTTGCAGACGCGGCTCGGATCCCGCGTTGCTGTGGCTCTGGCGTAGGCCGGTGGCTACAGCTCCGATTGGACCCCTAGCCTGGGAACCTCCATATGCCGCGGGAGCGGCCCAAAGAAATAGCGAAAAAAAAGACAAAAAAAAAAAAAGAAAAAAGAAAAGAGTGAAGTAACGTCATATCCAGCAACATGAATGCAACTAAAGATTGTCATACTAAGTGAAGTAAGTTAGAAAGAGAAAGAAAAAAAACTTAGGCTATCACTTATATGTGAAATCTAAAGTAGGGCACAAATGACCCTATCTACAAAACAGAAACAGACTCACAAATATAAAGAACAGACTTCTGGTTGTCAAGGGTGAAGGAGGACGGAATGCGATGGACTGGGAGTTTGGGGTTAGTAGGTGAAAACCATTACATTTAGAATGGATAAGAAATGAGGTCCTACTGTATAGCACAGGGAACTACATCCAGTGTCTTGGGATAGACCATGATAACGTAGGGGAAAGAATATATGTGGTAACTTTGCTGTATAGCAGAAACTGGCACAACATTGTAAATCAACTATACTTTAATTATTAAAAAGAAAAAAAAAGAAAGTAGAATCATGAACTCTTACCTGCAGGAATCTGAGATTCACCTCCTACCCAAAGCAGAAATCCTGCCTAAGGCAACTCTGATGGCTAATGAACTAATGGTGACCCTTTCTGACCAATCTTTATGGAACTGGAATAATTCCAATATTGGGGAAATTATTCTCCCACAAAGGAGTCATTCTATTTTAGAGACTACCTATTGTTTCCAGCTCTCTCTGTAATGTCTGTACCATCATATTTCAAATACCTGCTAGAGTGTAACAAGTTTCTTAGAGATTCGACAAGAGTTACTTCTTGCTTTTGCCCTTCTCTCATATACCCCCTTACTTGAAATGGCCTCTTCAGTCTTCCATATGGTTTCACCTGCCTTGTCTTCTGATTATAAAGACAATCACTTGAAGAAGGTATGAGATTCATAATCAGTCCCATGCTATAGATGAAGAAACCAATACCCAAAGATGCTAAATGTCTTGCATCACTGCAAGAGAGAAGCAAAACAAATAACTCCTGGTGCTTTGTGCTCCCCTGCAAACCACACTAGCTTTGACCCTCCTCTCTAAAGAGAGAAGAGATTAAACCCATTTAAGAGGAGAGGAAACCAAGATTCAACTTATCAAGTACATTTTAAATCTGGACTGTGTTTCACTTTCTCTCTTACCCACCTTTGGCGAGACCAAGAGGTCCTTCTCTAGAAGACTAGGCTGGATGGAAGTAGAATATGACGTCTTAACGGGGCTTTGGGTGATCAGAGGAATAAACATCTTCAGCACCCGCAGCTCATAAGCCCCAGCATCCACAGAAGCACCCATCAATAGGTGCCGGGTCTCTGTCCTATCTTGGGTGTTCCAGGAAGGCAATTCGAAAACAGGCAAGGGGATTCGCCACTGATTGGGGTTCTCTAATCAGGCCCTAAGCTTCTAATTAGGCTTTCTAATTCCCAGAGGAGAGAAACATTCAGAAAAGGGCCCCTGCAAAGTTAGCTTTCTTAGTCCCTTCCCACTCAAAGTTTGTCCTTTCTGGCAGCCCCCACCATAATATAATCTCATTTGGGGTTAGGGGAAGGTATTTCTATATTCTTCTCTCTCTGAGAAGTTGTCAGTGACCCAATGGGGCCCCTTCTGAATAAGCTTACTTATGGGGCACAAGTAAAATTAGTGATTGTGTGATATCCAGGAGCCTGCCTGTTCATTTACTCAGCTGATATTAATATCTGTATACGAAGTACTTAGTATCTTGCACACATTATTTTTACCTTAGTTTAATTCACTGACTCCTCACAACAATCCTATGAGATTTACATGGTATTTTTATTATTCTACCCTACCAGTGAGGAAGTTGAAACAACCGCCATGGTCACACAGGTGGAAAGGGGGAAAGCTGAGATTGGAACAAGGGGAGCCTGGTATGATACCTCCAAACACCTTTCTCTTATCCACTACCCTGAACTTCCTGCTGTCAGAAAGCTGATTACCAATACCACTTTTTTCTCCTTATTTCTTATTTTTATTAAAATATGGTTGATTTACAATGTTATGCCAATTTCTACTAACAGAAAAGTGGCCCAGTCATTTTTTTATATTATCTTCCATCATGGAGTATCCTAAGAGACTGGATATATTACCCTGTGCTGTACAATAGGGCCTCATTGCTTGCCCATTCTTTTTTGAAATTTTTTAAATGATTGTTATTTTTCCATTAGAGTTGGTTTACAGTGTTATGTCAATTTTCTACAGTACAGCAAAGTGACCCAGCCATGCATACATATATCCATTCTTTTTCTCACATTATCCTCCATCATGCTCCATCACAAGTGACTAGATATAGTTCCCAGTGCTATACAGCAGGATCTCATTGCTTATCCATTCCAAAGGCAATAGTTTGCATCTATTAACCCAGATTCCCAGTCCATCCCACTCCCTCCCCCACCCCTTTGGCAACCACAAGTCTGTTCTCCAAGTCCATGAGTTTCTTTTCTGTGGGAAGGTTTATTTGTGCCATATATTAGATTCCAGATATAAGTGATATGATATGGTATTTGTCTTTCTCTTTCTGACTTACTTCACTTAATAGGAGAGTCTCTAGTTCCATCTATGTTGCTGAAAATGGCATTATTTTGTTCTTTTTTATATGTCACATCTTAATGCATTCATCTATCAATGGACATTTAGGTTGTTTCCATGTCTTGACTACTGTGAATAGTGCTGCAGTGAACATCGGGTGCATGTAATTTCTTCAAGGAAAGTTTGTCCAGATATATGCCCAAGTGTGGGATTTCTAGCTCATATAGTAGTTCCATAGTGGTTGTACAATTTTTACATTCCCACCAACAGTGTAGGAGGGTTCCCTTTTTTCCACATGCTCTCAAGCATTTGTTATTTGTGGACTTATTAGTGGTGACTATTCTGACTGGTGTGAGGTGGTACCTCATAGTAGATTTGATTCCCATTTCTCTAATAATGAGGGATGTTAAGCATTTTTTCATATGCTTTTTGGCCATCTGTATATCTTCTTTGGAGAAATGTCTGTTCAGGTCTTTTGCCCATCTTTCAGTTGGGTTGTTGGCTTTTTTGCTGTTGAGTTGTATAAGTTGTTTGTATATTTTAGAGATTAAGCCCTTGTCAGTTGCATCATTTGAAACGATTTTCTCCCACTCCATAAGTTGTCTTTTTGATTTTTTTTTTTTGTGATTTCCTTTGCTGTGCAAAAGCTTGTCAATTTGATAAGGTCCTATTGGTTCATTTTTGCTTTTATTTCTGTTGCTTTAGGAGATGGACCTGAGAAAACATTTGTAAGGTTGATGTCAGAGAATGTTTTGCCCATGTTCTCTTCTAGGAGTTTGATGGTGTCTTGTCTTACATTTAAGTCTTTTAGGCCATTTTTAGTTTGTTTTTGTGCATGGCGTGAGAGTGTGTTCCAGTTTCACTGATTTACATGTGGCTGTCCAGTTTTCCCAGCACCACTTGCTGAAAAGACTATCTTTTTTCCATTTTATATTTTTGCCTCCCTTGTCAAAGATTAATTGACCATAGGTGTCTGGGTCTATTTCTGGGTTGTCTATTCTGTTCCATTGGTCTGTATGTCTGATTAATGTGGCTTTGTAATATTGCCTAAAGTCTGGGAGAGTTATGCCTCCTGCTTGGTTTTTGTTTCTCAGGATTGCTTTGGCAATTCTGGGTCTTTTGTGGTTCCATATAAATGTTTAGATTGTTTCTTCTAGTTCTGTGAAAAATGTCGTGGGTAATTTGATAGGGATAGCATTGAATCTGTAGATGCTTTGGGTAGAATAGCCATTTTTACGACATTAATTCTTCCAACCCAGGAGCATAGAATATCTTCCCATTTCTTTGAATCCACTTTAATTTCCTTGATTAATGTTTTATTGTTCTCAGCATACAAGTCTTTCACATCCTTGGTCATGTTTATTCCCAGGTATTTAATTTTGGGGGGTGCAATATTAAAAGGTATTGTATTTTTTCATTCCTTTTCTAAAATTTCATTGTTAGTATACAGAAATGCAACCGAATTCTGAATGTTAAGCTTGCACCCTGCTACTTTGCTGAATTCATTAATCAGTTGGAGTAGTTTTTGTGTGGAGTCCTTAGGGTTTTCTATATATAGAATCATGCTATCTGCATAAAGTGACAATTTTACCTCTTTTTTTCCAATTTGGATACCTTTTATTTCTTTTGTTTGTCTGATTGCTGAGGCTAGGACTTCCAATACTATGTTAAATAAAAGTGGTGAGAATGGGCATCCTTGTCTTGATCCAGATTTTAGTGGAAAGGCTTTCAGCTTTTCTCCGTTGAGTATTAGATTTGCTGTGGGTTTGTTGTAAATGGCTTTTATTATGTTAAGTTATTTCCCTCTATACTCACTTTGGTAAGAGTTTTTATAATGAATGGATGCTGAACTTTGTCAAATGCCAGTTCTGTACCTGTTGAGATGATCATGTGGTTTTTGATATTTATCTTGTTAATGTGGTGTATGACATTGATTGATTTGCATATGTTGAACCATCCTTGTGAACCTGGGATGAATCCCACTTGGTCGTTGCGTATGATCTTTTTTATATGTTTTTGGATTTGGTTGGCTAAATTTTTTTGATAATTTTTGCACCTATATTCATCAAAGATATTGGCCTATAATTTTCTTTTTTGGTAGTATCTTTGTCTAGTTTTGGTATTAGGGTGATGGTGGCTTCGTAGAATGTCTTTGTGAGTGTTCCTTCTTCTTCAAACTTTTGGAAAAGTTTAAGGAGAATGGGTATAAATTCCTCTTTGTACGTTTGGTAGAATTCACCTGTGAAGCCGTCTGGTCCCAGACTTTTGTTTATAGGGAGTGTTTTTATTACATATTCAATTTCATTTCTAGTGAACAGTCTTGTTCTGTTGATTTATTTCTTCTTGATTCAGTTTGGCAGGACCTAAGTCTCTAGAAAGTTGTCTGTTTCTTCTAGGCTGTCAAATTTGTTCTTAGGATTTTTTGTATTTCTGCAGTATCTCTTGAGATTTCTCCTTTTTCATTTCTTATTGTGTTTATTTGGGAGTTTTCTCTCTTGTTGGTGAGTCTGGCCAGAGGTTTGTCAATTTTCTTTACCTTTTCAAAGAACCAGCTCTTGGTTTTATTGATTTTTTCTATTGCTTTTTGAATCTCTATTTTATTGATTTCCTCATTGATCTTTGTGATTTCCTTCCTTCTGCTGACTTTAGGGGGGTTTTTTTGTTTGTTTGGGGGTTTTTTATTGATATTGATATATATATATATATATATATATATATATATATATATATATAATTTCCCCAATACATTATTATTTTTTTTTACTGTACAGCATGGTGACCCAGTTACACATACATGTATACATTATTTTTTCTCACATTATCATGCTCCATCATAAGTAACTAGACATAGCTCCCAGTGCTACACAGCAGGATCTCATTGCTAATCCATTCCAAAGGCAATAGTCTGTGTCTATCAACCCCAAGCTGACTTTAAGTTTTGTTTGTTCTTTTTCTAATTTATTTAGGTGATGGGTTAAGTTGTTATCTGAGATTTTTCTTCTTTTTTGAGGGAGGCCTGTGTCACTATGAATTTCCCCCAAGCACTGCTTTTGCAGTATCCCATAGATTTTGAGTGGTTGTGTCTTCGTTATCATTTGTCTCAAGGTTTTTTTGTTTGTTTGTTTGTTTGTTTTTGTCTTTTTGTTGTTGTTGTTGTTGCTATTTCTTGGGCCGCTCCCGCGGCATATGGAGGTTCCCAGGCTAGGGGTCCAATCGGAGCTGCAGCCACCGGCCTACGCCAGAGCCACAGCAACACAGGATCCGAGCGGCGTCTGCAACCTACACCACAGCTCATGGCAACGCCGGATCGTTAACCCACTGAGCAAGGGCAGGGACCGAACCCGCAACCTCATGGCTCCTAGTCGGATTCGTTAACCACTGCGCCACGACGGGAACTCCTCAAGATATTTTTTAATTTCCTTCCTGATTTCCTCATTACCCATTGGTTTTTAGTAGAATGTCGTTTAGTCTCCATGTAGTTATTTTTTTCTCGTATCTTTTCCTGTGGTTGATTTCTAGTTTCAGGCCATGGTGGTCACAGGGGATACTTGAAATAATTTCTATACTCTTAAATATGTTGAGGTTAGCTTTATGCCCCAGTACATGATCGATCCTTGAGAATGTTCCATGTGCACTCGAGAAGAATGTACATTTGGATTGTTTTGGATGTAATGCCCTGAAAATGTCAACTAAGTCTAACTTTTCTACTGTGTCATTTAGGATCTCTGTGGCCTTATTGATTTTCTGTCTAGAGGATCTATCCATGGATGTGAGTGGGGGTGTTAAAGCCTCCTATTATTATTGTATTCCCATCAATTTCTGCTTATCCATTCTAAATGTAATAGTTCACAACTACTAACCCCAAAGTCCCAGCCTATAGCATTCCCTTCCCCCTCCCCCTTGGCAACCACAAGTTTTTTCTCTTATGTCTGTGAGTTGCTTCTCTTTTGTAGATAGGTTCAGCTGTGCCATATTTGAGATTCCACATACAAGTGATATCATATGGTGTTTGTCTCTCTTTCTGACTTTCTTCACTTAGTAGGACAATCTCTAGTTGCATCCATGTTGCTGCAAATGGCATTATTTCATTCTTTTTTAAGGCTGAGTAGTATTCCATTGTATATATGTACTGCATCTTCCTTATCAATTCTTCTCTCAATGGACATTTAGGTTATTTCTATTGTAAGCAGTGCTTCTATGAACATATGGGTACAAATACCACTATTTAGGACAGAAATTTTGGACAGTATCCAAAAATCACAAAAGAAGATATTCAAGCCAGTATAATCACACCACTCCAATAAGTGTTGTTAGCAGTTGGTAGCAAAGATGCCAGGCCATATTTATTTAGCACATAAACCCTGGCAGTAGAGTGCTTGTGTTCAAATCCTCCTTCTCTACCTTGGGAACTTAATTTATGACACTTCTCTAAACCCACATCCTGAGATGGACTTGGGGATTTAAAATTCTACATATAAAACCTAGAGAACAAGGTCTGGCTCTATTAATACCCTTCCAGAATTTTTTTTCTATAGACATTTACACATTTTTTAAAAATCTTTTCAATAGTAGATTGGATCCCTTCCTAAACTGTTAACTCTCGAGTTACCCCCACCCTCTGACACCATCCACCAATAGACCTGGATGGAAATAATCTCTTCATCCACTACTTTGTCTTTTTTTTTTTTTTCTTTTTAGGGGCATACCTGCAGCACATGGAGGTTCCCAGGCTAGGGGTCTAATCAGAGCTGTTGCTTCCAGCCCATGCCACAGCCACAGAAATGCTAGATCTGAGCTGCATCTGCGACCTACACCACAGCTCATGGCAACGCCGGATCCTTGACCCACTGAGTGAGGCCAGGGATCAAACCCACAACTTCATGGTTCCTAGTCAGATTCATTTCTGCTGTGCAATGATGGGAACTCCTTCATCCACTACTTTGTACATTTGACGCCAAGACCTACCACTACCATTATGGAATAACAGTACCATGACCATAGTTTTTGTAGATATTAAAGATTATTTCTTTGGGATAACCTCTTAGAAGCATTTTCATTTTCAAGGGTCTTTGTAAGTACTTGTGATGTTAAACATTTTTTCGTATGTTATTTATCCACTCTTTTATAGATTAAGCATTCATATTTGTCTCATTTTTCTAAGGAGGGGTTTGAAGTTTCTGAAAGAACTGTAGAAACATTAAGTATATCTCCTTTCATTTGTTTGACAAATATTTATCGAGTCTCTAGTATATGCCAGGAACTGGGCACTGATGATACAGTAGTGAACAAAACAGATAAAATTTCTCTCCTCATGGAGTTTACATTCTAGTACTCAGAGACAGAGAAAATAATGTTATAAATAGATAGAGCAGGGTAATACAATTGTAAATTTCTGGCATGGGGACAGGGAAAAGGGCCTCCTGGAAGTCAGAAAAATTCCCTTTGATGTGGTATTTATACTGAGATCTGCATGAAAAAAAGACACAAGAGAATCTTCTTGTGTGAGGAGCATTTCAGACAGAGGAGACCACAAGTGTAAAGGCCCTGAGGCAGGAATAAGCTGGGCTCTCTGAGAACAGACAGAAAGGCAGTAGGAGATAAATAAGAGAAGAAGATGGGAATAGATCACAAAGGATCTCATAGGCTAGAAAAATAAATCAGATTATTTTCCTAATATGCAATGGAAAGCCAATTAAGGAGTTTTCATAGGGAACTAGAATCTAATGTAGGTTCTAAAGAATTTCTAGAGATGCTATGAAGAATATGGATTATAGGGAGGAAAGAAAATGTGGTATGTATATAATGGAATATTATTCAGCCATGAGAAAGAAGGAAATCCTGCTATTTGCCACAGCACAAATGGACCTTAAGGGTATATGTTACGTAAAATAAGTCAGAGAAAAACAAAATCTGTATGATATTATATGTGGAATATACAAAGTCCTTACCCTCTATTCCATTCCATTTGTCTATGTGACTATTTTTGTGCCAGTGCCATACTGTTTGATTATGAGTGTTGGCTGCTAATGGCTCATAAATACAAACTTCTCTTGGGTATTGCCCTCAGCCAGAGATCCAGTTCTCCCAGAAATGCCTAGAGGATCACATCCCACTTCCTGGGGGAAGCCCTCAGTCAAGGAATAATTGGTACGGCCTCCAAAAGTCCAAACCCCTTGCCTAGACATGGAAATGAGCCCAAGGTATAATTTATAATCATGAGCTCCTCTGAGGATCAGGCCAAAGCTAGACTACTAGTGAAACTACATCTTTCCTCAGCTATTTTCTGCTTCCTTCTCTCCCTTATAGATTTCTTCTATAATCTTTCCCTCAGTGAAACATTAAACCAAAAAATCCATGTCCCAGGTCTTTTATTAAGGAACTCAACCTAAAACACATGTCTTCCCAAAAGTCCACTTGAAAGTTCTAGGCTTACTATTAATAACAACAATAATAATTGTGTAATAAATCAAAGCACTCCTCCTAATATGTCACAAAGGGAAGAAAGTGAAAATTACTCTGAGAGTTCCCACATGACTCAGTGGAAATGAATCTGACTAGTATCCACGCAGGTACTAATTCAATCGCAGGCCTTGCTCAAGCAGGTTAAGAATCCAGCATTGGGAGTTCCCGTCGTGGGGCAGTGGTTAACGAATCCGACTAGGAACCATGAGGTTGCGGGTTCGGTCCCTGCCCTTGCGCAGTGGGTTAACGATCCGGCGTTGCCGTGAGCTGTGGTGTAGGTTGCAGACATGGCTCAGATCCCGAGTTGTTGTGGCTCTGGCGTAGGCCGGTGGCTACAGCTCCGATTAGACCCCTAGCCTGGGAACCTCCATATGCCGTGGGAGCAGCCCAAGAAATAGCAAAAAAAAAAGACAAAAAAAAAAAAAAAGAATCCAGCATTGGCATGAGCTGTGGTGTAGATTGCAGACACGGCTCAGATCTGGTGTTTCTGTGGCTGTGGCGTAAGAGAGTGGCTACTGCTCTGAATTGACCCCTAGCCTGGGAACCTCCATATGCAATGCGGTGGCCCTAAAAAGACATACATACATACATACATACATACATACATACATACATATCAATTAAAAACTACTCTACCATCACCCACTTCACAAGTTCACCAGGGGATGTTTAATGGAGTATTATTATTACTGGCATATTCTCCCTCCTTTTCCTCTACTTTGTCCCAACTGCCTCTCTACCCACTCTACCACTCCAGAAAACACTCACAATAGAGGACACATACTCTTACCACACAGTTATTTCAATTGGTCTTTAATGACAGAAAATGATAGAAACACTGTCCAGAAAGCACTGGATAATAGACTCCCTTATGCTGCCAGAGGTCCTGGTTGATGGCTGCCTTCCTTCTTTGTGATATTTTCTTGCATCGTCTGGCATCTGAATTGCAAAAGCCACCCTGGTTAGGCTCAATGTTTGCTAATTTTCAAAGGATTTTATTCCAGCCTTATAACTTTTGAGGGATGGGGCACCTGGTCTCTCTGAAACTCTCCTGATGGAAGAGTTCGGATCGTGTATTAATGAGTGGATGAAAG
Organism: Sus scrofa; assembly: GCF_054392235.1. Taxonomy (NCBI): domain Eukaryota; kingdom Metazoa; phylum Chordata; class Mammalia; order Artiodactyla; family Suidae; genus Sus; species Sus scrofa. Next base: position 13,108,175 of record NC_139384.1, read on the forward strand.
CATAAAGAGCCGAGAAGTAATCCTACTGAAGCAGAACACAAGTTATTAGAAAGAAGCCAGATGGGTTCTCCAGAAACCTATAATCTAGCTGGGAAGATGAAACCAACCACCAATGAAGAGCCATGAGCAATGTTAGATAAGCAGACTTAAGTGCCAAATGGTGGGGTTCTAACAAAGGGAGTGTGGGTTTCAGAGATCGGGGAAGACATGAGAGCTGGAATAGCCACAGAAAGATGCCCACGGAAACTCTAAAAATGGATCTTTAAGGAAGGTGGTATACTCGTGGTTTAGACTCAAATGATGCATGTTTAGGACATCCTAGTCTCATTCCTTCCTGAAACAATAAATATCCTTCCTTAGGAACTTCTGAGCAGACAGTGCAGCCTAGGTTTCGGCCCCTGGCATGAGGCTTAACACTGGATTTAAGGATGTTTGCCATGGAGAACGCTTCACCAGGAGTCCGCAGATCTGAGTTTCAGTCACGGCACTAACTGGGACAGCGGAATATTGAGGGCCAGGGGCAAAGAGAACAGAATTCATTCCTCATAGAAATTGTCAATAAGCTTTGAGACTAACGAGACTCAGGAGTGGCCGTGAAATCCCTGAAGATTTGTGTTAATCCTCGCTGATGTATGGAGAGGAGATAATGAGCCCCTTCTGAACTTTCTCCCTAATTAGGCTGCCTTTTCCAGGGAGCCCTGGGGGCTGTCCCTGGTGCTGATTCATGATTCAGGGACAACCTTTGTGCTTACTGCATCCCTCTCACAAAACCATCCCAGAAGAATTTTAAATATCCCACTGGTTCACTTGACAAGAAGAAATGTAAAGTCTGTCAGTTATATACATCTGTTTGTGTAATCCAAGTTGCTGTATACAAAATGTTTAAATGACCTCAGGTTGATTGCAACCCTGAGATGAATCCAGCTGGACTATCCCACCAGGTAAGTAGGATGTAATCATGACCTTGATAATGCAGATAGGATACCAGCTCGAAAGTAAGGTCCATGCAAGCTATGGAAGATGAAACTGGACAGAAATTCTGGTCATTGATATTGGAACTCATCATCTAATGGGACCATGTCCAGAATGGGATTTCTGCTCTTATATGCAATACACACATAAGACCTGGTCCTTTTTTTTGAAACATAACTGCAATCATTTAAGGCTATGTGTGTCGCTAGGTAAATTTTAGAAAATATAACTAGTTTTATGAGGCAGGGTCAGGGTATTATATTGCATAGCTTAGACCAGAGACTTCCCCATGAATTACTATACTTCCTATAATTATGCTGTAGGTAGGGTAAGTCATATGTACTGGAACTTTGGCTTTGAGACCTGAGCTTTTTCACTGACTCGTCATGTGACCTTGGATAAGTTACTAAATTATTCAGAGTCTTTGTTCCCTCCAGGACAAAATAAGATCTCTATCATAGAGTCATGGGAGGATTATATCAGCTAATGGATGTAGACTATTTAACGTCCTGGCTTGCACATAGCAGATGCTCAATATATGGCCACCAGTGTTAGGAAAGGCACATAGCATAGTAGTTCAGCACCCCAACTCCAGGATCAGGGAAGCAAGGGTTGACATCAAAACATCTTTTCTCTCTAGCTCTGAAACCTCAAGCAAAATACATGATGTTTCTAAGCCCCAGTTTCCTCAACTATAAAATAAAGTAAATATTCCTCTCTCATCATGTCACTGTCAGCTTTAAATGAAAGAAAGCCTTTACAGTGCTTAGCATGCTACCTGACTCAGGGCATGGGCTCAGTAAATGATGGTAATAATATTTTGAGACACCAATCCCATAAAGTGAGGGGGATTAATCTTCACTCTCCCCCAAAGGACTCAACTCCTGGAAGAAAGAGAAGGAAGAGTTTGGAAAAGACTCCAAGTTAAAGCAAGCATATCTCTTCTCTGAAGAGTCCTCCTGGTTAAGACTATCTTTCTTTCCCCACCTCCTCCAGAGATTATCTATAGAATTACAGAGAGATTTCTTTGATTCCATAAACCCTTGAGATGCAGTTCAATGTAGGAAGACAGAGAAATAAATTCACAGCAAAGAGTACAGAATTTGCCATCAAACCATTGTTGTTCAGAACACAGATCTCCCACTTATCAAAGTAGGTGATCTTAGACAAATTAATCTCAGAAGTTCAAATTCCTCATGATTGAAAAATACAAAAACAGCCCTTGAAGGACTATTTCCAAGATTAAATAAGATAATATATGCCAAGTCCAAAAGTTTTCAGTTGAGAGGGTAAGTAAATGGGCCGTAAGCACACAAAGAGACCATAAAATCAGAAATAACAAACTAGACTTAACTACGTAACATGGATAAATCACCAAGTTATACTGTATGTGGGAAAAGACAAAAAATATCATGTATGTACATTTTAAAACACACTAAAATAACTATTTTTTAAAAGATACACAAATTTCTAAATAAATATAAAAGGAATAAAAATGAGAGAATGTATATTTCACATATGCTAGAATGGATCCCCATGAGGAGCTGAGGAAAGGTTAGGAATGGAGAAAGAAGGAGGAAACGTAATAAAATAATGTGAAGAAATAATAAAAATAATATAAAGAAGGGAGAATAACAAAAAATATGAAGAAAATAATATGAAATAATAGGATAAACCAAAAATGAAGGTTTACCAGGAACTGGGAATATGATTAATTTTGAACCCAGGGTTCCATAATATTATGTGTAAGTAACCATAACTCACTGAAAATAATGCCTGCACATTGTTGTATACTCAGTAATTATCAGTAATTAGTAGCTAAAGAGCATACATGCCACATAGTAAGATGTTAGGAAAATTCTTTCGAGAGCCTCATTTAGCCCGTATACCTTGACAGACAAATCATAGATTGTGAGAACAGAAGAATTGTAATGATTGTATAATCTACCACCACCATTTTTCAGAATGAAAAGCAAAGCCCAAGAAGGGCAAGTGAATTTTGAAGGCTGTTCTGATGGCTAGTGTCTGTCCGAAAGATGGCAGCCATGCATCTTGACCTCACCAAGTGGGCATTGCAAAGAACATAACTCATCCACAGACCAGGCTACTGGAGTGGGGTGGAGGGACCAGCTCAAGGATGCTATGTTTTTTATGATATGTCATTGTCTCCCTCCCACTAGTGACCCCTTATTATATAGTTAGAGGAGACCCTCAACCCAAGATAAAAATGGAATAAAGTGACAACAACAACAAAAAGACAAAAAAAAATGGAATAAAGTGGAGAAGAAAACTTTCAGTTATCCTTTTTATTATTATTGAGATATGCTTGACATATAACAGTGGGTGAGTTTAAGTGGCACAAGGTGTTGGTTTGAGTCTCTGGACAGTTTTCTTTTTCTTTTCCTTTTTCTTTCCCTTTTCTTTTCTTTTCTTTTTATGACGCCTGCAACTTGTGAAAGTTCCCTGGCCAGGGATCAAAACTGAGCCAGCAGTAGCAAATCTGGATCCTTAACCCACTGAGCCACCAAGGAAATCCTTGATACACATTTATTGCACTGTGATTGCCACCGTAGCATAAGCCAACACCTCTGTCCATTCACATAACTCTCATGTCTTCTTTGTGGGGAGAACAATCAGGAACTAGTCTCAGAGCAATTTTGAACTTTATATCACTGTATTCCAACTATAATCACTATGCTATGCCCTAGCTTTCCAGAACTTATTTACCTACTAGCATGTTGTATCCTTAAACAAGATCTTTTAATATCATCTAAATGATTTTGACCACACTCTGAATTATGTAATAAGAAAACGGTATGTCAATGGGTAATATCAGGGAATAGTCCACATAAAGAGCTGATACGTCATCTACCCATTCCGAAATGCTTTCATGAGAAGAAGGGATTAGAACTTTTGTGTCAAGAAAGTGTAAAACCAAAGTCAGTATGTAGAAGATAAAGAGAGAGAATCCAGATCCAAAGGAAGAATTAGCCAGTAGAACTCACCGCAGATGGAAGCTCACAAGGCAGCCAGATGACCACACGAAAGATGTGCACTAGAGGAGAGTCCAGGATCCTATGGGGATCAGAGCAGATGCTACCTAGATTATTTCCAAATCTCAGAGTCCATATGTCTCTTATCTTTACAGAAATTTCCAAATGTAAACCAGAGTTAATTTGAATTAGAAATACCAGCTCATATCCAGCTTCCCGAAATGCAGGGAAAGAACATGGATGCCCAAGGAGAATCAACCAGATATAGGATTTCTCAAAAACAAGCTCTGCACACTACCCCAGAAATAGAAACCTAACTTCTCACAGAGACAAAACATCTGTTCTTCAATTCAACCTCAGATCTACACTCTTTGTTGAATCCATGGCCAAGAACAATCTGACCATGGTAACTGAGTTCGTCCTCATGGGCTTTACTGATGATCCTACGTTGGAGATTCCTCTCTTCCTGGTGTTCCTGAGTTTCTATCTAGTCACCCTTCTGGGGAATGTGGGGATGATCATTCTGATCCAAATGGATGTCCAACTCCACACCCCAATGTACTTCTTCTTGAGCCACCTCTCCCTGTTGGACACCTGCTATGCTTCAGTCATCACCCCTCAGATCCTGGCCACACTGACCTCAGACAAGACAGTCATCTCCTATGGCCAATGTGCTGCCCAGTTCTTTTTCTTCACCATTAGTGCAGGTACAGAGTGTTTCTTGCTGGCAGTGATGGCCTATGATCGCTATGTTGCCATTAGCAACCCACTGCTCTACACTGCGACCATGAACCCCAGCATCAGCTGGAGTCTAGCGGTGGGAGCCTATGTCTGTGGCATATCGGGGGCCATCCTGCGTACCACCTGCACCTTTACCCTCTCCTTCTGTGATGACAATCAGATCAACTTCTTCTTCTGTGACCTCCCGCCCCTGCTGAAGCTGGCCTGCAGTGACACAACAAATGCAGAGATTGTCATTGTCTTCTTTGGCAACTTTGTGATTTTGACCAATGTTTTGGTCATCCTGATCTCCTACCTGCTGATCATCAAGCCCATTTTGAGGATGAACTCTTCAGGTGGCAGGGTGAAGGCTTTTTCCACGTGTGCTGCCCACCTCACTGCTGTGGCCCTTTTCTTCGGGACCCTCATCTTCATGTATCTGCGGAGCAGTTCGGACACATCCTTGGAGGAAGACAAGGTGGTATCTGTCTTCTACACTGTCGTCATCCCCATGCTGAACCGTCTGATCTACAGTCTGAGAAACAAGGATGTGAAAGCGGCCTTCAAGAAGGTCACTGGTAGACTCCAGGTGTCCCAGAGCAGGTAAATCCAGGTGAAAGGATCTCTCCTCTTGATGCATGTTTTCCCATATCAATCTATCCTGATAGATGCCAGGACTATATGCAACCTATACTCCCAAAAGAGAGAAGGTAGACAGGTACTACAGGCATACAAGGAAAATGGCAAATCTGCAGCAACATTGGACCTAGAGATTATCATACTAAGTGAAGTGAAAGACAAATACCATATGATACCACTGATAAGTGAACTAAAATACGACAAAAATGAACTTATTTATGAAATAGAAAAAGACTTACATAGAGAACAGACTTGTGGTTGCCAAAGGGACTGGAAGGAAGGGAGGGATGGATTGGGAGTTTGGGGATTAGCTATGCAAACTATTATATATGGAATGGATAAACAACAAGGTCCTGCTGTAGAACACATGGAACAATATTCAATAACCTGTGATAAACCATAATGGAAAGAATATTTTTTAAAATGTTTATAGATGTATAACCGAATCACTTTGCTATACAGCAGATATTAACAGCAGGACAGAAACAGAATCTCAGACTTTGAAATCAAACTTATGGTTACCAAATGGGACAGGTGGGGGGGAGTGATGGACTGGGGGTGCTGGGGTTGGCAAGTGCACACTGTGGTCTATGGAATGACTGGCCAAAGGGGACCTGCTATAGACCACAAGGAACTCTACCTAATATTCCGTGATAATCTATATGGGAAAAGAATCAGAAAAAGAATGAATGCGTGTACATAATTGAATCCCTTCATTGTACAGCAGAAATTATCACAACATTGCAAATCAACTACACTTCAATAAGACTTTTAAAATTGAAATAAAATATAAAAAATTTTAAAACTGTAGATGTGATAACATTTATTTCCAGCAATTCCATTGTACTTTCTTCTCCTTTCCCACCTCCAGTCCATTCCCTAGAACCCAGAAGTCTCACACTGCTCTTTGACATGACAATTTACTGAACCTTGGAGGCCCAGGGGGTCTTCAGTTATCTCTCCCCATCCCAATACTCCTTGCTCCAGGCTTGGGTTTCTCATCCTTTCCCTCTCAATTTTGCTTCCATCAATACTGCCTTTTTCTCCATGACAAAGATTATGTCTTGCGATCCCAGTGAATAAAGCTAAATCATCTTTTTTTCTTTTAAGGCATGTGTGGCTGATCATCTCAGTAAGCGGGGAGTGTTGCATAAGACAAAACTGAGTCTTGGAGTTCCCGTCGTGGCGCAGTGGTTAACGAATCCGACTAGGAACCATGAGGTTGCGGGTTCGATCCCTGCGCTTGCTCAGTGGGTTAATGATCCGGCGTTGCCGTGAGCTGTGGTGTAGGTTGCAGACGCGGCTCGGATCCCACGTTGCTGTGGCTCCGGTGTAGGCTGGCAGCTACAGCTCCGATTGGACCCCTAGCCTGGGAACCTCCATATGCCGCAGGAGCGGCCCAAAGAAATATCAAAAAGACAAAAAAAAAAAAAAAAAAAAAAAAAAGACAAAACTGAGTCTCTTGACGGCCAAGGGAAGGGAGTATTTAAGAAGTGAGCCTTCCTCTTCACCATTCTACAAAATCAAATCATCAGCTTGGAGTGTCTTCCTTCTTTGCCCAAATCAGAACAATGGAATCTGCAAGGTCCAAATTTGCAAACTGCCTTCCCACATAATTACTCACTAGTTTTGTTGTTCCTGCTTTAATGTTACTCTGATGTCTTCGAAATGAACTAAGCCTCTGGGGACGTTTCCTCAAGGACCAACTCCTTAGTTTCTTAAGGATAATGGTGCATTTCTCCTCTTCGATCACATTGCCTGCCTCGTGAACAGTCTTCTCTACCAAGCATCCCACGTCCGGGAACAGCCAAGTCAGAGAGCAAAAGCAAATATAAGGAAAATGCTGAACCATATATTATCTTCTCTGGAAAAAGAAGATTTGATAATAGAGGAAAGTAACTGTAACTCCCACACAAGACTGCAAAACCCTTCAGAGCACAGTCTGTTTTCTTCATTGCCGAAATCATCCCTAAGTCCAGAGTTTGGACTAGATGAAATCTCAATAACTGCTTTTGAACACATTTTTATGGCGCATGCATGGTCTCCTTTGAGCCTCATGGAAGCTCTGAAAGGTAAACAGGGAAGACATGATTAAATGAAAGATCCTCACTTTGCACTTCGGAAAACACATCCTCATAGTCCCTCTGGACCTTTGCTCAGAGTCCCTTTGTTCAGAGTTTACAGCTATAGACAAGGCATGGCTCTTGGAGTCAGGCTTATATCTGAATCTCAATGTTACCACGGATTTTCAGTGAAACATAGGGTAAATTGTTTAAATGTCCTCAAGTCTAAAACAAATTGTAACACTCTTAATTCAACAACATCTTGTAAAAATTAAATAAGGTGATGAATAAGAAATCTAGCACCAATTAGTTGCATGATCAATATTGTTTGCTTCCCTTCCCTTTCCTTCATTTTCTGATATCAACACTGGGCCTTGCCACAATTCCATGTCCATTAACAGATATTAAACAGATCTTGAATAAGTGATAGCATGAAACAATGAACTCGGGGAGATGAATAACAATCCTTTTCATCCAAGAAATAAAATGAATGTAGGTGTACGAATTGAGGGGTGGAAGTGGATAGGGGACTTATTTGCATCTCAGGTAGTCAAGGATAACCAAAGGGTGTCTTTTTTATCGAATATATTAAATGCATATGAACCCCTCTAACCAATCTTGGATTTATGAGAAGTTAATCTTCCACACACCTCCCCTATGGGGACAAAAATTTTATTTAAGAAACCCTGCCGCCCTACCTGCAATTGATTTGTTCAGAAATGATCACCGGACCCATGTTAGCATCAATAAAAAAAATTTTCCCTAGCCATTGTGAAGATCCACTTGAGACTCAGAACAGGAGACCAGATTGGCCAAAACAGAGAAGTCAAGAAAGAGGCAAAGGTAGATATTCAAAGAGAATCTGCAACAAAAGACCAAGAAAGAGCCTTGACAGTTTCCCTATCCTACTTCCCATTGTACTAAGGAGCACCCACAATAATTTTCTTGCTCTCTGGGATCTTATGATAAATTCCTCTTTGGGGACTAGTTCAAGTTTGATCATCCTGGTCAAAGGATTCCATGTGTATAGAACTCTGGAGTTTTGTTGTGACTCAGTGGGTTTAAATGTCCAGCATTTCCACAGCTGCAGCATTGGTCACAGCTGTGCATCTGTGGCTCAGATTCAGTCTCTGGCCCGGGAACTTCCATGTGCCATGGGTGAAGCCATAAGGACATACAAAGAAAGTGAACTCTAATGGAAAGGAGTTCTTTATGTTACAGGAGATCTGCCTTCACTGACACTGATTACATATACACCCTTCGAATAAAGAAAGCACTGGATCTATGCTTATATCATACACCCATTACAGGAGACACTTTCCTGCTCATAGCCATTTCCTTAGGTAACAAATGATCTAGCACTTGACATTGACCTTCAGGTGATCAGAGTAGAATAAGCCTCTGACCCAGGTTTCATTGATGGATGAAGAGAGCAAAGAGCCCTGAGATGCTCTAAAGTTATACAGTGATTATTAATTCAGACCTATAAAGGTATCTCCCCCTTGAGGACTTACACTGAAAAATATGGGAAAAGACTTAAGATAACTGAGAAATGAGACTCACAAACGATGATAAAATATAGAGAGAATTGCTGAGTCCTGTTAATGAGCAGAGCAGAGAGGAAATGAACAAATGTCAGATACTAAGAAGGCAGTCATATAACCAAACCCTTAGTGCTGCATTAGACATTTCCAAGTCTTGACATGCACCCGCATGTTCATTGCAGCCCTATTCACAATAGCCAGGACATGGAAACAACCCAAATGCCCATCGATAGATGATTGGATTCGGAAGATGTGGTATATATACACAATGGAATACTACTCAGCCATAAAAAAGAATGACATAATGCCATTTGCAGCAACATGGATGGAACTAGAGAATCTCATGCTGAGTGAAATGAGCCAGAAAGACAAAGACAAATACCATATGATATCACTTATAACTGGAATCTAATATCCAGCACAAATAAACATCTCCTCAGAAAAGAAAATCATAAACTTGGAGAAAAGACTTGTGGCTGCCTGATGGGAGGGGGAGGGAGTGGGAGGGATCAGGAGCTTGGACTTATCAGACACAACTTAGAATAGATATACAAGGAGATCCTGCTGAATAGCATTGAGAACTTTGTCTAGATACTCATGTTGCAACAGAACAAAGGGTGGGGGGGAAAATGTAATTGCAATGTATACATGTAAGGATAACCTGACCCCCTTGCTGTACAGTGGGAAAATAAAAAAATTTTTAAAAAAAGACATTTCCAAGTCTTGAATTATGTTCCAAGCTGAGTTCTCATGCTCCTAATAGGTTCCCCAAGAAATCCTTGTCTCCCTGTTGGAGCCTAAGAGTCTTAACTATAAATCCATATTCTACTAGATAATCTGAGTGGCTCTATTACTATCTAAAGGACCTCATAATTCATTGTCCTAGCTCCTAATAACATCATCATCATCGCAATATCAGCTAAGACTTACAGGGCACCTATTATATGCCAGACTATTCTAAAAACTTTCAGGTGTATTTAACAACCCTATCATGCCTTAGCAACCCCGTGACATAGATGCAATTATTATTCCCATGTAGAGATAAGGAAACTAAGACATAAAGAATTTAAAATAAGTTATCCAAGGTCACAGAAGCAAGGAGTCTGGCTCCAGAAACTCTGCTCTTATATACTATTTTATACCACCTTGAAAACCACTTTATAAACAATTTTCCCTTCTCCAGTACAGAATCACTTAAGGGAAAATAGCTTTCCTTATTATGCTCTTTCTCCAGGAACCAGAAAAGATGGTTTTCCTGCTTAGGAATTTAGGACTCATATGAAGAGACATTCAAAGGTCAGTCAAGGACAGATCAAAGGTCATAGGAAGGAGAAGACAAGACCTATTTAGCAAAGAGAGTAACTTACTTATGCTAAATGCCTATGCACCTGCAAGTTGGATAGAAGTTGGCTAAGCAGTCGGATAGAAGCTGGAAGAGATGACATGTAATTGTCTCTCAATAAAAATTTATTCAGAACTTCACTGAGCTGAGATAAAGAGACCCTACTGTCTGTGACTGCTAAGATAGGACCAGATCATTTAAGTCACCATAAGCCATAGGCTTATCCCAGACAAAACAACTCAATTGATGTTTGAAAGAGTGAGAGCACCCGTGATTCTCAGATCCACCAATCCAAATTCCCTACATTCAAACCCTCCAAATAAAAGGAATGACGCCAACAGAGACCCATGCCTGCTTCCCAGCATCTTCTGCAGACCTACAAATGAGAAACTGCACATGCATTTTCCCTTCATTATCAATATGCAAAATATTTATTTACTTTATTCAAGTCCCTGCTGAAATGTCACCTCAACCTTTAATTTTTTCTGCTTGATTTTTTTATTGAAGTATAGTTGATTATCAATGTTGTGTTAATTTCTAACATACAGCAAAGTGATTCAATTATACATCCATATACTTTCTTTTTTATATTCTTGTCCATTATGGTTTATTATAGGACATTGAATATGGTTCTCTGTGCTATACAGCAGGACCTTGTTGTTTGTCCCCTCAGTGTAAAATAGCTTATATATGCTAACCCCAACCTCCCACTCCATCTCTCTTCTAACAGCCTCCCCCTTGGCAAACACAAGTCTGTTCTCAATGTCTGTGGATCTGTTTCTGTTCTGCAGATAGGTTCATTTGTGCTATATTTGAGATTCCACGTATAATGATATCATATGGTATTTGCCTTTTTCTGACTTATTTCACTTAGAATGATAATCTCTAGTTGCATCCATGTTACTGCAAACAGCATTCTTTCACTCATTTTTATGGCTGAGTAGTATTCCACTGTATATTTGTACCACATCTACTGTATCTATTTATCTGTCAATGGACATTTAGATTGTTTCCATATCTTGGCTATTGTGAATAGAGCTGTTATGAACATAGGGGCACATGTGCATTTGTGAATTACAGCTTTGCCTGGATATATGCCTAGGAGTGAGCTCTCTGGATAATATGGTAGTTCTATATTTAATTTTCTGAGGAACTTCCATACTGTTTTCCATAGTAGCTACAGTGACTCGCATTCCCACCAATAGTATAGGCGGGTTCCCTTTTATTCTGCTGTTTTACTCTTTAGGACGAAACAATGCCTGACACCTATTTGCTTGTTTGTTTTTTATCCCCATCCCCAGAAGAATATAAGTTCCATGGAAGCAAAGACGATTGTTATTTTAGTGCATCTCCTGAGTCACAGTCGATGCCCAGTAAAGATCTATGGAAAAGCAGAAAGAAGACTTAAATGAATAGGACTTCCATTGCTGACAATACGGTGGGCTGGGATTTTCTGATCAACCTCGCCCCTGGAAAAACATGTAAAAAAAAATTTTTTTAAGGTAAAAAGATATTAAAAAATCAAATGCTTAAAAATCCGGGGCAGGGGAAAGACCCCCAAGAAGTCAGCAGAGTCTTGAAGCTCTGTTTGCCATCGAGAGCATGTCCTTTTGAGGATATTAATTGTCTATCGCTGTTGACTCAGCAGCTTAAGGCGGCAACTATTTCCTATCAGAGTTTCTGTACAGTCAGGAATCCAGGCACAGATGAGCTGGACGTTTCTGGTTCAGGGTCTCTCACAAAGCCGTAATTATGATGATGGCCTGTGCTGCAAGTGGAAGCTTGGCTGTTGGCAAGAGTTAGATCCTTCCCCATGGTTAACCAAATATGTCAGTTCCTTGCTACATGGACTTTCCCACCAGGCAACTCACCACGTGACAGCTGACTTTCCTCATTGTAAATGCCCACACCACACTCTTTTTGAAACTTAATCTCAAAAGTAACATGCCATCACATTTATTTCATTTATTTACTAAAGATGAGTCACTAAATCCAGCCATTCTCTAGAGAGAGGAATCACTCAGAGATGAGAATACCAGAAGGCAGGTGTCATGGGTGCCATCATCTTAGGCGCTGCCTACCACAGCTTGCCCTCTGACCCCAAAGATCCACCTTATTCTGCTAGAACTGGTTAAACAACTAGACTTTTAACCAGCCTCCTCTACAGCTAAGTACAGACATGTAGATGATATTTTTGGCCAATAGAATGTCTGAATAAATGATGTAGACCTTTCCCAACAAGCCATGTGCTTTCCTATTCTGCTAGCTTGAGGCAACTGAACATAGTGACCTTGGAAGCCACAGGTTGAAGGTCAAAGGGCCACAGTATGAATCATTACTCTACCCAATATTCTTAATAACCTACATGGGAAAAGAATCTGAGAAAAATACACATATAAGTATAACTGAATCACTTTGTTGTGTTGCAGAAATTACCACAACATTGTAAATGAACTATACTTTGATAATTTTTTAAATGAAAAAATTAATTAATTAAAAGTAGACTAAAGAACTAAATATGAATGGGAACTTAAAGTTTCATAAAATAATAGAGGAGAATCTTCTCATAACCTCATTATGTGGAAGAATTTCATATATATCTAAAAGCATTAATCATAAATTTATTCCTAAATGTGTCAGTATTCATTAAAGCAGTTTTATTCATTAAAACACGTGATTAAGGCATTCCCGTCATGGCACAGTGGTTAACGAATCCAACCAGGAACCATGAGGTTGCGGGTTCGGTCCCTGCCCTTGCTCAGTGGGTTAACAATCCGGCGTTGCCGTGAGCTGTGGTGCAGGTTGCAGACGTGGCTCGGATCCCTCGTTGCTGTGGCTCTGGCGTAGGCTGGCAGCTACAGCTCCGATTCAACCCCTAGCTTGGGAACCTCCATATGCCATGGGAGCAGCCCAAGAAATGGCAAAAAGACAAAAAAAAAATGTGATTAAGATGGAAAGTTGCACTATTTGCCATAGCCAAATCATGGAAGCAACCTAAATGTCCATCGGCAGAGGAATGGATAAAGGAGATGTGGTGCATATACACAATGGAATACTACTCAGTCATAAAAAGCAGTGAAATAATGCCATTTGCAGCAACATGGATGGAGCTAGAGAGTGAAATAAGTTAGAGAAAGATAAACATCATATGAAATCACCTATATGTGATATATAAAAATTATGCAAATGAACTTATTTACAAACAGAAACAAACCCATGGACTTCAAAAACAAACTTATGGTTACCAAAAGGGACAGGTGGAGGGGAAAGGTAGACTGGGGGTTTAGGACTGGTATGTGTACACTATTGTATATGGTTAACAGGGACCTGCTGTAGAGCACAGGGAAATGTACCCAATATTCTGTGATAATTTATACGGGGGAAAAAATCCTTAAAAAATGGATCCAGTTATATTCATAAGTGAATCACCTTGTTGTACAGTGGGAATTATCACAACATTGTAAATAAACTATAATTCAATAAAACTAAAAACAATGAAATAATGCCACTTGCAGCAACATGGATGGACCTAGAGATTATCATACTAAGCGAAGCAAGCAGACAAAAGACAAGTATCACTTATATGCGGAATCTAATTTTAAAATGATACAAATGAACTTATTTACAAAACAGAAACAGACTCACCGATCTTGAAATCAAGCTTATGATTACCCGGAAAAACATTGGGGGAAGGGATAAATTAGGAGTTTGGGATTAACATACACACTACTTATAAAATAGATAACTAACAAGGGCCTACTGTATAGGACAGGGAACTCTACTCAATATTCCATAATAACCTATATGGAAAAGAATCTGAAAAAGAATATCTGTGTGTGTGTGCATGTGTGTGTGTGTGTATAACTGATTTATTTTGCTGTACACCTGAAACTAACATAACATTGTAAATCAACCATACCCTAATAAAATTTAATTTAAAAAAAGATGAAAAGTCAAAACACAGAATGTGAGGAAATGTTTTTAAGATACGCAATCAACAAGGACTATCACCCTGTATGTGTCTTTGTGAGTATGTTTGCACATGCGTGTATTCTGTAACATCTTTAAGAAAAGACGGCGCAAAGACTCAAGCAGGTAATTCACAAAAAGAGACTACCCAAATAACCAATAAACCTATGAAGAGATGCTTATTCTCCTTAGTGATCAGGAAAATGCAAATTTAAACCACATGTTCACTAGATTAGCACAAATTTTAAAGTATGGCCCCATACTGACAAGGATGAGGAAAATTGGTAATATAAATTAGTTTTAACAAATTTTTTTGGCCATGCCCATGGCACATGAAACTTCCCAAGCTTGGAATCAAACCCATGCCACAGTAACAATACAAGATACTGCAGTGGCAATGCTGGATTCTTAATCCACTGTGCCACAGGAGAACTCCAGTTTTAACAATTTTTTAAACAGTTTGACATTATTCTTTAAAAATCAAAGATATACGTAACCATTGACTCAGTTATTCCAGCGACCTAGGTATACACAATGGAGAAACTCTTACCCAGGCCTACCAGAGTACAGGTGCAAGAATATTCATAAAGCATTGTTGTGATAGCATAAAACTCAAATTGTTGGAGTTCCCGTCATGGCTCAGTGGTTAACGAATCTGACTAGGAACCATGAGGTTTCGGGCTCGATCCCTGGCCTTGCTCAGTGGGTTAAGGATCTGGCATTGACATGAGCTGTGGTGTAGGTCGCAGACGCAGCTCAGATCCCACGTTGCTGTGGTTGTGGTGTAGGCCGGTGACTACAGCTCTGATTCAACCCCAAGCCTGGGAGCCTCCATATGCCTTGGGAGCAGCCCAAGAAAATAGCAAAAATACAAAAACAAAAAAAAAAACTCAAATTGTTTGCCTTTAGGTTTTTATTTTTCTGACCTGGAGTGTGGATGTGATGGCTGGAGCCCTGGCTGCCATTCAGCTACCAAGATGACCCCAAAAGCAGAAGAGCAGAAAGAGACACCAAAGCCCCTGATGATCATTTTTAATCCACCATACAAGTTATGAGATGCCTATCTCCAGCTTCTTTTATGTGGAAAAGAAATAAATACTTATCTTATTAAAGAAAACAACCAACTAGATACATATATAAAGAGAGAGATCAAAAATAAACTAAACTAAGCCATACGATTTAATGATACTTAGACAGATGACAAGCCTCCCCTGTTTCCTTGGCAACAACAAAATGAGAATCAAGGGGCCCTAAAAGACCACTCCTCAGTGATAGCTTTTCCCTGCTTTGTTGTTACTGATTTAACATCATTAAGATGGTCTTCCTTTATTTCAAAATCAAATAGCCCAAAGGACTAATCACCTCTTTCATTGAATATTTTGGGAAGTAGATGTTAAACTAAAAATGGTTTGATGCTCAAGACTCTGCCTCAAGATAGACTAGAAAGCTCAGTCAGTGCAGAAGTCACACAATATAAAATAGAAAGCTAAGCCACACATGGCTCAGAGAGGGCTACAGAACTTTTTTTTTGTTTTTTGGGGGTTTTTTTTTTGTTTTTTTTTTGCTTTTTAGGGCCACATCCATGGCATATGGAGGTTCCCAGGCTAGAGGCTGAATCAGAGCTACAGCTGCCAGCCTCTGTCACAGCCACAGCAATATCAGATCAAGCCGCGTCTGCAACCTACACCACTACTCATGGCAATGCCCGATCATTTACCCACTGGGCGAGGCCAGGAATCGAACCCACAATGTTATGGTTCCTAGTCAGATTCATTTCTGCTGCACCACACCAGGAACTCCCATGGAACTTCTACATGGAGTTTAGTCAGCTTTCCCAAAAGTGGTAAGACTTGAACGAGGTCCAGAAGGAAGCAGAATCCTTGAGCAAAGCAGACTAGGGGGTGAAACCAATCTGATCAAACACAGCCTGGTTGCATCATCCTCATCTCCTCCTCCTGACCATAGTCACCTCCCAGCACCTTGGGTGATCAGCCCACAGCATCTCCCGCTGGCAGCTGAGAAACCATGTGACCTCAGGTGAGACACGTAACCCCTCCGGGTGTGTTTCTTCATCTGCGATGTGTCAAAATAGGTCTGGATTCTCTCTCAGCTTCTTTCCAGCCCTGGAGGAAATGACAGGGAGGTGACAATGCTCATTCCCTAAAGAGCTCAGAGAGAAGCATGAGAAATGACATCACTCAGGGCCCGCCACTTACCCTCCTGAGATTTTTAACCCCCAGATCCACTGTTTTCTTACCTACTTGGAGACAGAGGAGGATACAATACCTCTGAGTCAGCTCTGACTCATATTTTCTCCCAGAAATATGCAGCCCCACCCCACTCATTGTGTGATTTGCAGGCAAGTCTGGGCTCCTGCAACCCCTACTGAAGGCAGGTCAATTATCACAGTGAATCATATAGAAAAAGAGTCTTTCTTTTATCATCCTCACCTTTGTACACAAGCATCACCTTGGGTGATACCTACAAGATATATTAAAACGAACAAAGGATCAGAAAACTCAGTGATTCAGAAACAAGGTGATCTTAATTGGGTTGTTTGAGCAAGAAGCCAAAAACGTTAACCACCGGAGGACCTGGGGGTGGCAAGCTTTGAATTTCACCCAGGAACTCTGGATAAAACTGGGCACACGGCCTGGCTTTGCTACCTGCTGGGTATGTATCCAAAAGTGGATTTCAGCATATACCTAAAATCAGCCCGAGGAAGGTTAGGTAACCGCGTTTTCTGTGGCTTTCAGGTCACTACAGCAGCCATCTCCTCGCACCTGCTCAGAAAACAGAAAATAGCAGCCGTGCCTCACAGAAGTCCCTGGCAGGAGCAAAAGAACCAGGACTTTTCCTCAGAGGGAGTATAAACCCTATCACTATGCTGGGAGATCACATGTATTCCCAGGACGATTGAGTGTGCTTTCCACATTTTCGAAAATAATTTAATTGTGCCTGTGTGACCTTTGGGACAGGTCATGGTCCCCCACTCTATCGTCTGTGAAAGAGGCGTAAGAACACGTACCTTACTGAGGGCTGCAGTCATCAGTAACAAGCTCCTCCAGTGCAGGGAACAATAACTGGCATTGTGATAGCAATGCCCTGACACCCAAGGCTTGAGTAACCAAGTGCCCAGAGCACATACCAAAGGTGGTCCCATCCTTCTGAGACTGTCTCAGCTGAGGAGGTCAGAGAGAAAGACCCTCATAAGAAGCTTTGGAAAAGGTAACATGGAAATGGAAGATACAGGAGGCGATGTGCGGTGAGGGAGGTGACAAGTGGGGAACCTTGGTGACCTGGCCTCTGAGTGTCCCAGCTACGTGGTACCAATCCTCCCATCTCTGGGCTTCCATCCTGACCTGGCAGTTCTGGCTTGTTCTTTCGTGACTCGGTGGCCTCTCCTGGGGCATCAACTAAGACGCTGGTGTTGAGGCCCCACCAAGATAAATTTGGAAGGGAGCATTTTCTGACACATCTGGTAAAAGTTACTTCCTCTCTGAGGTTTGATGTTCTCTTCTGCTGAATGAAAAGATCGTAGTAGACCATACGGGTTCGAACCTTTTTTTAACACGAGGACCCCCTTTCCCAACAAAAGAAATGAAGCACCTGGTTGTTTACAGGTGTTACAAGAAATACGGTTTTGAACAGGCAAATCCATAGAGACAAAAAATAGAGGAGTTCCCCTCGTGACTCAGCGGGTAAAGAATTCAATGTAGTCTCCATGAGGATACAGTTCAATCCCTGGCCTTGCTCAGTGGGTTAAGGATCCAGCATTGCCGTGAGCAATGGTGAAGGTCACAGACGTGGCTTGGATCCTGCGTTGCTGTGGCTGTGGCATTGGCCGGCAGCTGCAGCTCTGATTCAACCCCTGGCCAGGGAACTATGCTTGCAGTACAACCCTAAAAAGAAGAAGAAGAAAAAAAAAATAGGTTAGAGTTTGTCAGGTTTTGGAGAGAGAGAGGGTTAGGAAGCTACAGCTCATGAATTCATTTTGTAGTGGTGAAAATGTCCTGAAATTTGATAGTCATGACAGTCGCCTAACTGGGAATAGAGGCAAAACCACCGAGTTGTGTACTTTAAGAGTATATATCCATAAAGCTATTGTTAAAATTTAAAAAAAGAAAAAGAAACACTGCTCTATTTGAAGCTGGGGCTGAGTTGGCAGCTCCCCACCTGTTCAGCCTCCCATCTACTTCCCGCTGCTGTGTCCCTTGAGGCGTTTGAGAAGCAGAGCTGGAAAAAATCGCAGGACCACATCACAAGGGCCTTTCGACTCCAGGGTTCTGTCTGAGGGTTATGGGGGCTCTCCGCACATGTACAGAGGAGCATGTGAGCCCATCCTGATGGCCAAGTGCACAGTGACCCCCAAACACCAGAGAGGAAGAGAAACCAACCACCCGGATGCTCTCTGCGCATAACGCCACATTCCAATGTCAAATACCGGACAGACGTAGACACAGAAATAATCAGACAACTGCTCCTCACTCAGAGTTTCAAGGAACATTCTCATTCTGAGGTTTTCCCACTGAGACAATGTCTTGAACAGAGGCAAGCTGTAGCTACCACCATCCACAGAGACATGTCAGGTAAATACTTCCTTTTAGGTGAAAAATCTTTTAGGGTGTGGTGGTGTCTGTTCTCAGGCTGTGTAAACTAAGGCAAATGTGAGACATGTCCCAGGGTTAGCCTGAAAGGTTATCACCATTCTGGGAAAAGGGTGGTATGATTGGCCAATTACAATCTTGCTAGGCAGTGGGATATTGCTCTATGCTCATAAAGTGTCTGAATTTTTCTGGCCATTTAGTTCAAAAATGAAATGTTCAAAGTAATCTTGTAAACGCTTCCAAGAAACATATGTTTATAATCTTATGATTCAGAGATAAGCATAACAAAAAGAGACACTGCAGGACATTTCATTAAGCGTGTCCTGAAGCATAGGCTCCACATCTCTAAATTTCCATCTCTGTGGAAAGAAGGAAAAAAAAGACTCTGTAGCTAAATAAGGATAAAGAATGCTGCTTTTGGAGTTCCTGTTGTGGCTCCACAGAAACGAACCCACCTAGTATCCATGAGGATGCAGGTTCGATCCCTGGCCTCAGTGGGTTAAGGATCTGGCATTGCTGTGAGCTGTGGGGTAGGTTGCAGATGTAGCTCAGATCCCACATTGCTGTGGCTGTGGTGAAGGGTGGCAGCTGCAGCTTCAATTCAACCCCTAATCTGAACCTCCTAGTCTTCCATATGCTGCAGGTGTCCCTTAAAAAAAAAAAAAAAAAAAAAAAGAATTCTGCTTTGAAAGGATTTATTGAGACATGGAACAGGATAACAGGATAATAGATGAGAGTGCCAATTCAGGACATCTATACTAGTAAGTTCCAAACTG
Organism: Sus scrofa; assembly: GCF_054392235.1. Classification (NCBI taxonomy): domain Eukaryota; kingdom Metazoa; phylum Chordata; class Mammalia; order Artiodactyla; family Suidae; genus Sus; species Sus scrofa. The sequence continues at coordinate 13,127,800 of NC_139384.1, forward strand.
AGTCTCAAAAAGATGCCATAAGGCTGGTGCCATCCCCAACCCAGCCAAAGGTGTGAAGCCACATTTTGTATCACATAACTGACCCTTTGACCACAGCAGATAGTTCATATGTAGGCTGGCTGCATCATTTCATCTTTTTAACTTTTGGTCGGGCTCCCAAAAAGGCAGCTGGATAAATCAAATTCTCTTTTTAAAGTATTTGAACTGGAGTTCCCATCGTGGCTCAGTGATTAACGAATCCGACTAGGAACCATGAGGTTGTGGGTTCGATCCCTGGCCTTGCTCAGTGGGTTAAGGATCCAGCATTGCCGTGAGATGTGGTGTAGGTTGCAGACACGGCTCAGATCCTGCGTTGCTGCGGCTGTGGCGTAGGCCGGTGGCTACAGCTCCAATTCGACCCCTAGCCTGGGAACCTCCATATGCCGCAAGTGTGGCCCCAGAAAAGACAAAAAAAATAAATTAATAAAAATAAATAAAGTATTTGAACTAAAAAACCTGGAAAAGATTTTTTTTTTCCAGTTTTTCAACAGAGCTGAAGATGGTGGACCGCCACAGGGTGAAGAGCCACAACTCTGAATAAGTCAAAGTTATGAGGAAGCAGAGAAGATAAAAATGATGGGAAACATTTAACAGAGGGACATAAAGAAGCAGATGGTTGGAGCACCAAAAAGAAAAAAACGCGCAGTAATAGCAGTGTTCTGGAAGAAAGATGTTTAAACTCCTGTTCTGAAGGTCTGGAGAATCCCCTTCAGTTCAGGAGTCTCAGACTTCCTCCCTTCTTCAGTGTCCATTCAACCCAGGCCAGTGAGAGCAGAGCCAAGAAGATGCGAGCAATCATATATAAACAGGGTGGTCTGTACTCAAGCTACTGCTAATAAACAGCCATTAAAAAGTAAAATGACCTTGAAAAGGTCACTTTCCTACCCTGAGCCTGGGATCCCCCTTCTGCAAAACGGGGGGAAGCAAGTATTGGACTAGACCAGCGGTTCCATAACGCTGGTCCACAAACTGGTGCTGATCTGTAATGATGTTTTTTCTTGTTTGCAGCAAAATGACCAAGAAACGACATGGTGTACATAAGTCTCCGTGTGACGCGGCCAACCCTTCCTAAATAGTGGTTTTCTTTTTCCTTTTTTATTTTTTCGATGGTTGTATGGAGACGCAACCAACTTATGTCACTTACATATATTGTGAAACGGTTACCAGAGTAGGTTTAGTTAGCATCCGTCATCTCACGCAGGTAAATCAAAAGAGAAAGCAGAAGAGGAAGAAAAACTGTTTTCCTTGTGATGAGAACTCTAAATTACTCTCTTCACAACGTCCTAATAAAACACGCCTCAGGGCTCACGCTACATCCGAAGGCCTATCTACCTGCATGTTGTAACCTTTGACCCCTTCCTCCACTTCCTCCTCTCTCACTCCCCGCCCCTGGTAACCACAAATTTGATCTTTTTGTCTATGATTTTGGTTGCTTTTTGGTTTTTGGTTTGGGGTTGTTTTTTTTTTTTAGATTTCACATTTAAGCGATATAACAGTATTTGTCTCTCTCTGACTTACTTTACTTAGCATAATGCCCTCAAATTTGTCCATGTTGTCACAAATGGCAGGATTTCCTCATTTTTATGGCTGAATAATAGTCCATGGTGTATATATTTGCCACAACTGCTTTATTCATCCATTGATGGACACTCTATTCTTAAGTGGTTTCCAGGTCTTGCTTATTGTAGGTTTTGTTTGTGGCAAAATTAAAATTCGGCAACCAAACTCCCATATGTGGTGTTTGGGTTTTTTGTTTTTTTGTTTTTTTGGGTTTTTTCGCCTTTTTTAGGGTCACACTCATGGCATATGGAGGTTCCCAGGCTAGGGGTCTAATCAGAGCTACAGCTGCCAGCCCACACCACAGCCACAGCAACACAGGATCTAGCTGCATCTTCAACCTACACCACAGCTCATGGGAACACCGGATCCTTAACCTACTGAGCGAGGCCAGGGATCGAACCTACAACCTCATGGTTACTAGTTGGATTCATTTCTGCTACACCACAACAGGAACTCCCGTCTTTGTGTCTTTTAGGGCTGCACCCACAGCATATGGAGATCAACAGGCCAGGGGTCCAATTGGAGCTGTAGCCGCCACCCTATGCCACAGCCACAGCAACGCCAGATCCAAGCCGCATCTTCAACCTACACCACAGCTCACAGCAATGCCGGATCCTTAACCCCCTGAGCGAGGCCAGAGATCAAACCCACATCTTCATGGATGCTAGTCAGGTTTATTAACTGCTGAGCCTCGTCAGGAACTCCCAAACTCCCATATTTGTTTGTTGATTGGTTAAACAGACTGGAACATATGTTCTTTAATAACTCATGATCCGAGGGTTGATAGTTGAACCCAAGATTTATAGCCCAGGCCAGGAGCATCTTATGCCTCCTCTCCACCCTTCTCGAAAAGTTGGGAAATTGAACAAATTTTAGACCATTCTGCTGGATCTCTTGAAGCTTCTGTGAAACATTTGTCTGGACTTGAGTTCTGTTTGATCTTCAACATACCTCAAATCCATTAGGTAGGAAAAAAACAGTGTTTATCAAATTATTTTCCAGGTGGAAAATCTGTTTACCCCCAGCATGCCTAGAAGTAAGATCCATGCCTGCTTACTTGTGCGCTTTAAAAGACACTCCAAGAAATATTAAGTAGCTTCCCTTCTAGACTCCACTGAGGCCTCAAATGCCACAATTAAAACATTGTCCAATTAGATACAAACACTTACTTCTTAACAGCTATTCCTGCATAATGTATAACTATTTTCGGTTATTCATATTCTTGTATAAATGAGTTTATCACATGCTTTCTTCTGCAATATTGGTTGAGAGTGACTTAATAATGATTTTACCATTTACTGTATAATTACTTTTTTTTCTGCTTAAGCTAATTTTTTTTATTTATTTATTGTTAGAGTATAGCTGATTTACAGTGATGTGTCAATTTCTTCTGTACAACATAGTGATCCAGTCATACATATACATAGATTCTTTTTCTCATACTACCCTCCATCATGGTCTATTCCAAGAGACTGGACACAGTTCCCTGTGCTCTACAGTAGAACTTCATTGCTTATCCATTCTAAATGTAATAGTTTGCATCTACTAACCCCAAACTCCCCATATATCCTACTTTCTCCCCCCACCTCCTTGGCAGCAAGTCTGTTCTCCATATCCATCATCTGTTTCTGTTTTGTAAATAGGTTCATTTGTGCCATATTTTAGATTCCACAGATAAGTTGTATCATATGGTATTTGTCTGTCTCTTTCTGACTTATTTCACTTAGTATGAGAATTTCTAGTTGCACCCATTTTGCAGCAAATGGACTTATATTTTGTCCTTTTTTATGGTTGAGTAGTATTCCATTGAATATATGTACCACATTTTAATCCATTCATCTGTCGATGGACATTTAGGTTGTTTCCACAACTTGGCTATTGTGAATAATGCTGGAAGCTGCTTTTTTAGATACTTTGCATGTATTAAAATTTTTATGAGATTAAATGAGTTAATACATGTAAAACACTTAGAAAAATGCCTGATAGTAAGTGCTCTATCAATATTTACTATTATTATTATAATACTCATTTTTATTACCTCATTTAATTCTCACAACAACTCTATGAGGTAGATATCATTACTATTCCCATTTTGCACATAATGAAATTGAGGCTCAAAGAGGAAATATCACTTGCCCCAAATCACACAGCTAATAAGTAGTAGTTTGGGATTCAAATCAGGCAATTCGACTCCAGGGGTAGAAAAAGGCCCAGAGGCAAGGCAGAGAGAACCTCATCCAAATGAAAATGTTGCCTATCATGGAGCTGGTTATTATTTCCAAATTTTTACTGAGTACACTGCTCGAGGTACAGAGTGTTGTGCTGCAACCACATGTACCATGAGACAGTCATGAGGCCACAGCCCTATCCTCGGAAAACTCATGCTCTGGGCAAGAAGGCAAGCAGAACCTGCACAGTCATAACAGCGTGGGCCCCATATGGCTTTTGAGGGGGCTGCCCTGGGAGGACAAGGGTGTAGAATAACCCAGCCTCAAGATTCCAAGTTAGGATATTGGGTTACCGTGACCTTAGCTACTGAGTCAGACATCAGGACACTTGGCTGACAGACAATTCCTTTCCCTAGTTTTTTTATTTATGTAAAAAGTCTTACAAAGGTATTTCAAAAATCGCTTGACTGGACATTCATTGCTTTAATGGAAAAAAGTTAAATCAGCCCAGTCCTCCTGGTTACAGGTCCCACTCCAGGATGATGGGTGATGTTAGGGTCTGAGACACAGTGCCACCCCACAACCACAAGGGGGTCTCCTTTTTCAGCCCTAACTTCAGGACCTTGGTATAGAAACCATGGCTCTGGGGTTAGTGTCCCTGTGATGGGAAAATAAATCCTCCTGATACAGTCAGCCTTGAGGAGCCAATTACTACAGTCTCGGCTATGTAGCTCTAGAAATATCATGGTTCACATCCATTCAATGTTTTCTGAACAACAGCTACAGGCCAGATCATAACCCCCTAGACACTAACGTGAGTAAGCCCCAGCTGCCAGCCTCAAAGAGCTCATAGTTGAATGGGGCACAGACAAGGAGATGACATCATAGTTCCAGGAAAGAAGTACTCACCCAGAAATGCCTGGTATCAGTGGGGCTGCTCAAGCTGCCCCAGATCTTTGTCAAACCAGATGCCACTTAATTAACTCAGAATGAGAAATGTGACTTTCAACATGACCAGCAGCCTTGTGTTGGCTAGTCCATCTACTGTCTCCCTGCATTAAAGCCTCCATCTGAAGCCAAATTCTTCTTGGAAGGATAATCCATGAGCCTAGAATTGGAACATAAGAAAGAAATCAGTCTACTGTCTCCATGAAATCAGACCTGCCCAGGCAACCAGAACACTCAACTCAGCTGAGACACCCTCTCCCTGTATTTCATTCAGGTCGGTTGAATCTTTCTTCAATTGATTGTATTGTCACCTGTCCAGGTACATTCCAGCCCTGAAGATACACCCGGCCCACCCCCTAGGACTCCCCAGCATCACAGCCCAATGGGTCACTTATTTTATTTTTTTTTTGAAAATTTTATTGGAGTGTAGTTGACTTAAAATGTATTAGTTACAGATATACAGCAAAGTGAATCAGTTATACATAGACATATATCTATTCTTTTTTCCCATATAGTTTATTACAGACTATTGAGTAGATTTCCCTGTGCTATGCAGTAAGTCCTTAACTACCTACTTTATACAGTAATATATACGTGTTATTTCCATCCTCCTAATTTATCCCTCCCCCAACGCCATAATTTCCACTGGGTCACTTGTGATGAGGTCGACCTCTGTCAATTTAAGTTAGTTTTCCTCTGGATCAGCCTTGGAGGCCACACACCCCTAGGCCCAGAGGCCCTACTCACTGCACTCAGGATGTACACGTCACCTCTCCAACACTGGGCACCCCACTCCTGTTGGGTGGGAGCTTTATTTTGCCAAAATTCAGGAGAGCTCCAAATTACCTACATCTTAAGAAATTCTCGAGCATTTGGCAATCATTCTTGCTTTTGCCAACACTGGTTTTGCAAACCCAGAGCTCATAAAATCAAAGGACCTGGTATAGACTCTTGTTTGTTTCACATAAGTCTCAAAATGTGCATCAGCAGAGGGGACCAGACTGAGATGGACTGGGAAGCAGAATCACTAGAAGTGATGAAAGACACTGGCGGGAAAGTCGGTAAAACTGGACTTGAATTTTACAGCACTTCTTATTAATTATGCAATCTTGACAAATGAAGGCATCCCTTTGGAGCTTCACATTCCTCATCTACAAAATGAAGGTAACAAAGATGAATGAGGATGTATCTACTTCTTAGAGTCATGGTGGGTGTTAACAATGGAATAAGCAAGTGCCTCAATGCCTGGTGTATAACAAATGCTCATAACTGTTAGCTGCTATTGCTGTTGACAATAATGATGATAACAATGTAAAAACCTGGAAGGAGCAATTAACTTTTGAGAAAAGTCAGTTCCCAAGTCCTCTGTACAATTTTACCCAGTCTAGGACAAGAGAGTCAACAAAGACTTTCAAGTGAAAGAACTTATCCACATACATATGGTGGCACAGGAGTTCCCATGGTGGCTCAGCGGAAATGAATCTGACTAGCATCCATATGGTGTGACAGCTTCTTTAATAGGCTGGGGAAAGTCTGGGACAGCAAATCCCTGCACTGAGTAACCTGGGGAACCTGCAGGAGGAGGGGAGAGGGAGGAAGAGGAGAAGGAAGCAAGAGAAAGACATGCATTCATTCATTCACTCAACAGCCAAAATCAACTGAATGGGTCCTACTTAAAATCTAAATTGGAGAGGGAAAGACATGAGCTCCAATAATCTGAAGCAGAAAGAGCTCAGTCTTTATACCTCTCTATAAAAAAATTAAAAAAAAATCTTTTACTTCTAAGACTGTTTTTTAGCTTTAATATTCATTTAACCGGGGTTCCCGTCGTGGCGCAGTGGTTAACGAATCCGACTAGGAACCATGAGGTTGAGGGTTCGGTCCCTGCTCTTGCTCAGTGGGTTAACGATCCGGCGTTGCCGTGAGCTGTGGTGTAGGTTGCAGACGCGGCTCGGATCCCGCGTTGCTGTGGCTCTGGCGTAGGCCGGTGGCTACAGCTCCGATTCAACCCCTGGCCTGGGAACCTCCATATGCCGTGGGAGCGGCCCAAGAAATAGCAACAACAACAACAACAAAAAGACAAAAAAAAAAAAAAAAAATTCATTTAACCACAGCATCATCCAGTCAATGCCCTGAGAAGTCTTTTGCTAACATTTGGGTAGAAGAAAGCAGGACTTAGAGGTATTTGCATGGTCTGCCCAGCAGAAATCACAATATGCATTGACTTAACCCTTGACCCTCTCATTCTTCCCTAGGGCCAGAAAGCTGGAGGGCCTCCAAGGCAAGTGGACTCATCTGAGGCTTTAAAGTTACCCATTTTTGTTATTGAATCTTCCTGTTATTGTGCTTTAGGTGTGTTTCTTCCAAATAGCAGTTAAATGACTTTTGCTTTTCATTCCATTTTTGAAAGTATTTATAATAGTCAAAATCTCGACTCCATGGAGTTCCCACCACAGCTCAGGGGAAATGAATCCAACTAGGAACCATGAGGTTGTGGGGTCAATCCCTGGCCTTGCTCAGCAACTTAAGGATCTGGCATTGCCTTGAGCTGTGGTGTAGGCTGGAAGCTGCAGCTCCAATTCAGCCCCTAGGCTGGGAACCTCCATGTGCATCCCTGAAAAGACAAAAAAAAAAAAAAAAGAAAGAAAGAAAAGAAATCTTGACTCCAGCTACCTGTGCCAGGACAGCTCCGTCTTCCCTTATTTGACCTTGAAACGGCAAAACACAGATGGCACACTCCAAAGGGCATGTGATGAAGGGGGTCTTTTCAAGGAAGTGGGCAGGGTTAAGGGTGACACAACAAGGGCACAGCTACAGTAAAAAGCTTATCCATCCTCAGGGGAGGGAGTAAGAGCTGTGGCTTTTCTTGGATGAAGGCAGCTACTTCCAAACCATGGCTGACCAGAGAGGCATCTGGGGACATGAATACTTAAACTTCACTCTCCTCCCACCCTCCCCACCCCCTACCCCGTCTCCAATCAAGCCTCCTACCAGAAGAGAGGAAGAGAGAGGGCAGGGCAGCCTTTAGATGAGGTCCCTAGAGGTCAGAGTACTGGCACCCAGAGGATACAGATGACTGGAGAGTTCATCTAGCAGGTAAAGAACACAACACAGGCTTCTTAACTAGAGTAACGTAGCCTTTCACGTTTACTCTGACCACTGACCGGCCTCGTATAATTTTCTATTTCGTATGCTTCATCATAACTTTTTATTAATAAACTGGAGTTCTCTTGTGGCACAGCAGGTTAAGGAACTGGCGTTGTCATTGCAGCTGCCAGGGCTGCTGCTGGGGCACAAGTTCCACCCCTGGCCAAGGAAATTCCATATGTCGCCAGTACTGTCATAAATAAATAAATAAATAACCATAATAATAGAAATAATTACTAGAAAGCACTTTTTTGTTATTTAGTCAGAAAGGATTTCTACGCTTTCCTTTACTCTTTCTACTAGTATAGATTTCTATTTATTTTCCTTTTTTCTTGTTTTGTCCTTTCTTGAAAAGTCCTAATTTTTTTAATCTATTTTTTTCGGAGTTCCTGTCGTGGCGCAGTGGTTAACGAATCCGACTAGGAACCATGAGGTTGCGGGTTCGGTCCCTGCCCTTGCTCAGTGGGTTAAGGATCCGGCGTTGCTGTGAGCTGTGGTATAGGTTGCAGACGCGGCTCGGATCCCACGTTGCTGTGGCTCTGGCGTAGGCCAGTGGCTACAGCTCTGATTCGACCCCTAGCCTGGGAACCTCCATATGCCACGGGAGCGGCCCAAAGAAATAGCAAAAAGACAAAAAAAATAAATAAAATAAATAAATAAATAAATCTATTTTTTTCCTTCAAGTGCTTTTGAAGTTGTAGATCCGGTTTTAATTCTTCTGGCGATTACTCATGTTTTTAATTCATGTGAACATTTATTCCTCAGTGTCAAGAACTATACAATACAGAAAGATTTACAGCATATCTTTATTTCTCTGCTTCTTTCACCAGCACTGTAAGATCTGTTGTTTTAGTCCTTCGCATTCCATCCATAGGTGAACTGGCTTCTTGGGCCTGAGCCTACAGGCTTTGGAAGGACCTGAATGTAGCCTATAGCATATATCAAAGGCCAGCGAGACAAAATTTAAAAATAAAAGACAGGCAGACACAGTAGCATAAATCCTGTTTATATGACAACTTGAAATAGTCAAACTCCTAGAAGCAGAGAGTAGAATGGTGGTTGCCAGGCACAGGGAGGAGGGAGAAACAAGGAGATATTAGTCAATGGGCACAAACTTTCAGTTACACAAAATACTTAAGTTCTAGAGAGGTCCTATACAACATAACGCCATACATTTTTTCCTTTTTTTTTTTTTTCTTTGTCTTTTGTCTTTTTAGAGCCAAACCCACAGCATATGGAGGTTTCCAGGCTAGGGGTCTAATCGGAGCTGTAGCTTCCAGCCTATACGCCACAGCCTCAGCAACTTAGGATCTAAGCCGCATCTGCAACTTACACCACAGCTCACAGCGACGCCAGATTCTTAACCCACTGGGCAAAACCAGGGATCGAACCCGTGTCCTCATGGATACTAGTCCGGTTCATTAACCCCTGAGCCATGACAGGAATTCCATAATGCCATATAGTTAACAATGCCATATTATATACTTTAAAAATAGGTAAGAAGGTAAATATTGTGTTAAATACCCTTATCACACAAAGACATAGCAATAGTAATAAATAAGAGGGTTGGAAGAAACTCCTACACATGGATAGGTTTTTGGCATAGACGGTGGTTCACATAGGGGTGTGAACTTGTTCTCCAGACTCATCAAGTTGTATAAGGTAATTATGCACAACTTCTTGCATGTTAAAAAAAATGGGAAAAAAAAAGGGGGGAGTTCCCGTCGTGGTGCAGTGGTTAACGAATCCGACTAGGAACCATGAGGTTGCGGGTTCGGTCCCTGCCCTTGCTCAGTGGGTTAAGGATCCGGCGTTGCCGTGAGCTGTGGTGTAGGTTGCAGACGCAGCTCGGATCCTGCGTTGCTGTGGCTCTGGCGTAGGCCGGTGGCTGCAGCTCTGATTCGATCCCTAGCCTGGGAATCTCCATATGCCGTGGAAGCGGCCCAAGAAATAGCAAAAAGACCAAAAAAAAAAAAAAATGTTTTTAATAATAAAAAGCAAAGAGGAGAGGATTGAGGCCAAGTCACATGGTGGCTGTGGATACCAAGCAGTGGGATCGGGAGGATGTACTAGCCGGAAATACGCAGCCCCGCTTCCTTCGACAGATCAGCCATGGATCTCAGCACGCAGGGTTCTCCCACCGCTTCCGGTTCCCATCCTTCTGCACGGTGCCCAGCAGCGCCCACCAGCCCTGGGTCCTGGTCAAGCTTTAGAGTCACTTGAACTGGACCTGGGTGGGTCTGGTGGGTTCGGACAATGGCAACTTCAAGTGGCTAGACCAGCAACTTCAGGCGGAGATCAGGTGCCCAGGAGGCTGCACGGCCTTCTCTGAGAGCATCAGCAGATAGGGCCCCAGCATCAACAGCGAGGGCTGTGCCATTGCCTCCAGCCCTGCCGCCACAATTATCACTTATCATCTGTGACTGTTACTACGTCCACTTCAGGCTGCTGGCTGGGGCCACTTGGAAGGACGTGACCAGGAGGACATGGATCTTCTCCACCTCCTTCTCCTACAAGCCCTCGGTGGTGGGCCCCACGGTGCAGGGCTTGCTAAATGGCAGCTTGAGTCTGAGCGTACACTCAGAAGTGAGTCCTGGCTTTGAGGATTTCCTGTTGGAGCTGTGCCCAGCCATGTACCCAGGCCATAGCCTGGTGAGGGAGCTTTAGGAGGAGCTACAGGGATGCAGGTGGTTTGGGTTAGGGGCTTCCAGCCACGTGCCAGAGAAGGGGGCTCCGAACTGCACAGGGCTTGAGAACATGACAGCTGCCCACTTGTCTGCCTTCAAATTTCCTGATCTGACCTCAAGAACTAAGCTTACCTGGCAGCCAAAGCGCTGCTGGCTGCCTATCAGAACCTGACGTCCTGCTCCCCAGGAGAGGGGCCCTTCCTGGGGGGCACCTGTGCCAATGCACAGGAGCCCAGGCCTTGGCAGGTGAGCAGCCAAGACCCTCACCCCGTCCTTGTTCATCCTAGCTCACTGTGAGCCACAGACTAGCAGGCAGTGTGGTCTACTGAAAGGAGTTCTGAATTTAGAGCCAAAGTGGCTATGGCTTGGATCCCTTATTATTAAAAATATCAGGGGATCTAGATGTGGAAGAGAGAACTGGTTCCTACTGGCAATGCGAGTCATTGTAAAATTTTCAGGAAGTATGCAAATTGTTCATGAAACCATGGAAATCAGAAAACACTAAAATCCTGGACTTTTTACCCCCAGAGAGCCAGTTGTTAAATATTTACCAGCATACCACTGCAAATATCCAAGCAACATTATAGAAATGAAGCCAGAGTAGAAGAAAAATCCTCTTTATTTTATTTTACTTTATTTTAATTGTCTTTTTAGGGCTGCCCCCACAGCTTATGGAAGTTCCCAGGCTAGGGATCAAATCGGAGCAACAGCAACATGAGGTCTGAGCTGCAAATGTGACCTACACCACAGCTCGTGACAATGCTGGATCCCCGACCAGCTAAGTGAGGCCAGGGATTGAACCCACATCCCTAGCTGGACTCAGCTCCACTGAGCCACAACAGGAACTACAAAATCCTCTTAATTTTAAAAGAATGTCTTCGAACTCGGCACAGCTTCTTTCAGATAGGTTTTAGGTAATCTTAGCAGTATTTCTACTATGTGAGTGCTTTTTTTTTTCTTTTTTGTCTTTTTAGGGCCACACCTGAGGCATATGGAAGTTCCCAGGCTAGGAGTCGAATTGGAACTGCAGCTGCCAGCCACAGCCATAGCCACACCAGATCTAAGCCACGTCTGCAACCTACACCACAGCTAATGGTAACGCTGGATACCTAACCCACTGAGCGAGCCCAGGGATTGAACCTGAATCCTCAATGATACTGTTTCAGGTTCGTTACTACTGAGCCATGACAGGAAGAGTAGTAACGATTAATACTTTTTGAGTGCCTATTCCATGCTAAGTAACATTCCAAGAACTTTATATGTACTTACACGTTTCATCTTCGTGACACCCCTATGGCGTAGGTCCCCATTTTACAGCTGAGAATAACATACAGAAGTAAAATAACATATCCAAGGTCACACAGCTGGTTCGAAGTAGAGTCGGAAATCACACCGGTCAGCCTGGCTGGAGCACTGGGCCACTGTCCTCCACTGCCTCTCAAAGCAGAAGAATTCCAGGAATCTCATGATTCTAGACCCAGCTCTGCCCCCAGCCAAGGGATCTTCTTGAATTCCCTCCTGGTGGCTCAGCAGGTTAAGGAACTGGCATTGTCACTGCTGTGGCTCTGGTCGCTACTGTGTGCTGTAGCGTAGGTTCAGTCTTTGGACCTGGAACTTCCACATGCTGAGAGCACAGCCAAAAAAAAAAAAAAAAAAAAAAAAAATCCCTCCTGTAGTCTTACTGGGGTCCCATGGCCTAATTCAACAAAGATGTGTTTATGCCTCAAACACTTACAAAGTAATTTTCACTGGGGGATACAGAAATGCACAAAATATGTGCTTGCCCTCCAGGTGTTTACACTCTAGTTGGAAAGAGTAATAAATAACCACACATACCAGATATTGGAGGGTATGACATGAGCAGAAGTGGGAAAGTGATCCAGCTGGTTCAAAGCATAGGGCAGAATCAAAGGGTAGATTTTTTTAAAATAAATTAAAAATTAAAAAAAATAAAAAAGCAAAAAAAAGTTGGGGAAGGGAAGAAGACGCTCTATGGTAAAGAAGATCAAAGGAGTTTCCATTGTGGCTCGGAGGGTGGGTTCTATCCCTGGCCTCCCTCAGTGGGTTAAGGATCCAGTGTTGCTGTGGCTGTGGTGTAGGCTGGCAGCTGCAGCTCTGATTCAACCCTTAGCCTGAGAGCCTCCATATGCCACAGATGTGGCCCTGAACAGGAGAGAGAGAGAGGGAGGGGGAGAGAGAGGGAGAGAGAGAGAGAGAGAGAGAGAGAGAGAGAGAGAGAGAGAAAGGAAGGAAGGAAGGAAGGAAGGAAGGAAGGAAGGAAGGAAGGAAGGAAGGAAGGAAGAGAGAGAGAGAGAGAGAGAGAGAGAGAGAGAGAGAAAGAAAGAAAGAAAGAAAGAAAGAAAGAAAGAAAGAAAGAAAGAAAGAAAGAAAGAAAGAAAGAAAGAAAGAAAGAAAGAAAGAAAGAAAAAGAAGGAAAGAAAGAAAAAAAAAAGAGTTCACAGATTTCTGGAAAAGATCACAACCTAATCGCAGAATCAAAGGCAATCTCATCTTCTCCATAGATTTTAAAAGATCCAGAAGCACCCACTCTAAAGTCTCTGGCGGGCTCTTGAAGGAACTTTGCCTGACCGCCCTTTTCTACTACTTAAGCTATTCCCAGAAGGGAATGACAGTGGGGCTTTGATAGTCACAAGGGCTGAGGTCCTCGCAGTTGTGAAGGGTTTGGGATGCACTGAAGCCATCACACTTCTCAGTGCATACCTTCTTTTAATCCAAAACATTCTCCATCAGCCACACTGCCGAGGTGAACAACGTGGTGCTTTGAAGGCAGGAATGAGCGTCTGTGTCCTGACTACCAGTCACATCCGGAACGAAGAAGAAAGTGTAGTAATTCGTATAGACCAACAGCATGAAGTGGGATAGATGGAGACATCATGTTCATAAGACCAGCCTGTGGGTGAACGGATCTTAACCAAGACAAAATACTTCCAGATTCTCATTAACTCGACTTTCACTCCCCGACTCACCGCAGATTAATGCAAACTTGGGAGGCCAGAAAGCAGAGCTCATTTTCCATAAAATGTGCCTGGGTAAAGTGCCTTCCTCCGAGTGCTGGCAGGCACAGGTATGGGAAACCGGTCCAGTGATGTGGAGGAAGCCCCCCGTGCCCGTCTGCTCCAAACCAGTTTCTTTCCTTCTACCTTCTGTCCCTGTCTCAGATGCTCCATTATATCCAGAAGGTCCATTTCACCACCAAAACCCAGGAAAAGGCTTTGTTCACCAAAGAGGGGAGATGCTGCCAACATTTGACATTAAAAACATCTACAACCTCCCAGACCAGGGAGGACAGACAGCGACTATTGGACATTTTGACTTCAGGGCACCTCCTGGAAAAGAGTTGCTGATAAACGACAGAAGGACACTTAAAGGGGAGAGCAGAGAGCTCCCCAAGGCCCAAGCCCACAAGCACCCCTCACCTTCAAACACCCAGCAGCGTTTGTTATGTTGAACTGACAGGGCATTTGATAGGGTAGGCTGTTGACTTACACCACTCTGAGGCTGTTCAGCAAATAAAACCTTCCAGAACCATACTCAGGCTCCCCAAACGAAGGAACTTGCTAAAGGCCAAGGTAATGAATGAGCGAATGCGAAAATAAATTACATATATTATCTCATTGGATGTCATGTTATATCTGCAGAAACATGATTGTATAACATTAAACAAGGTAGATGAAGAAGATATTTAAATATTTTTGCTATTAGACATTACACTGGTTTCCAATTTTTGCAATTATAAGTACCTCTGTTTTATTAGAACTTGTGCGCATATATTTAAGATTACCTCTGATTGAGAGTTTCCTGATGATCTAGCTGTTAAGGACCTGGCATTGTCACTGCTGTGGCTTGGATTCAGTCCCTGGCCCCTGAACTTTCTAATGCCAAGGGCGTGGCCAAAAAAAAAAAGATTACCTCTGATTACTTATAAGTATAATAAATATAAGTATAATAAATACTTAGAAGTAGAATTTGGAATCAAAGTATGATATTTTTAAATATGTATAGCTAAATTACATGGCTTCTTATTAGAGTAAAAATTGAAAGTTGGATTTATAATCAGAAAATACAGGCCTGATGGAGTTCCCGTTGTGGCACAGTGGTTAACAAATCCGACTAGGAACCATGAGATTGTGGGTTCGATCCCTGGTCTTGCTCAGTGGGTCAAGGATCCGGTGTTGCCGTGAGCTGTGGTGTCGGTCGCAGACTGGGCTCAGATCCCGCATTGCTGTGGCTGTGGCGTAGGTCAGAGGTACAGCTCTAATTAAACCCCTAGCCTGGGAACCTCCATATGCCACAGGAAGCGGCCCTAGAAAAGGCGAAGAGACAAGAAAGAAAGAAAGAAAGAAAGAAAGAAAGACAGACAGAGAGAGAGAGAGAGAGAGAAAGAGAGAAAGAAAGAAAATAAATACAGGCTTGAATCTCATGTTTCCGCTTATTAGCTGTAATGGTCAGAAGTAAATTCTTTTGCTTCTTGGCTTAATATGTAAAATTAGAACAATCATTCCTTTATCAGGTTATTATGAAAATGAAATAAAATTAATAGTAAAACCCTTAGGGGGAGTTCTTGTTGTGGCTCAGTGAGTTGCAAACCCAACTGGTATCCATGAGGATGAGGGTTCAATTCCTGGCCCCACTCAGTGGGTTAAGGATCCGATGTTACCATGAGCTGTGGTATAGGTCGCAGACTCGGCTCAGATCCCACAGCATTGCTGTGGCTGTGGCAGCCTCGGCTCCAATTCACGCCCTAGCCTGGGAATCTCCATCTGCTTCAGGTGCAGCCCTAAAAAGCAAAATAAAATAAAATAAAGAAAAAAATTATATATAGTTGCCTGTTCAAGTTTATCCTAAGATAACTAGTGTGTCTACTTGGAGTTGCTACTGTTTTAGCCTTGTAGCCTTATGTTAGGAAATAAACAACTGATGCCAAGATTTTTTACACAATGGGAAATAACCCATAGAGTCCCATTATCCTTCCCAGACCCATGAGTATCTAAGATCACCAGCAGGGGACTTCTAATTTAAGGGCCACTGCATCTCAGTTATCATGCCATGCCTCTTGCAGTTTCCTTCAGCCTATCCAGGCAGGGTTTAGATGCCCTTCTCTGAGCATCTATAGCATTCTCCACATGTTTCTATAATAAGAAAGAGTAGGAAAATTACTAGAACAAGTATAGTATGTTTGGTCCCCATCCTCAGTGATTTCAACTTAGTTCCCTGTGGTCTCACCCTAGTCTTACATGTCTTTTGTCCATTTCCATGACACTCACACCTCAATGGCCAAATTCCCCCGCCCTGCAAGAAAGAGACAAGGGGACCAATGAGCAAGGGAGCAGAGTAGAGTTCCAAGGGAGAAGTGAGCATCCTTGCTTCACAAAAGTGGGCCCCTGGCCATTAGCATCATCACTCAGGACAGGACTGTTTTGAGCATCTTCCCTCTCCCTTCTCCTTCCCCAGAACAAAGAAGCTTTTTGTCAAATATTTCCAAGTGAATTCATTCTGCAGACATGATCAGAATCTCAGATATTCTTGGAATTTCCACTGTGGAGCAGCAGGTTAAGGATCCAATGTCCATCTCTGTGATGGTGCGGATTTAATTCCTACCCCAGGAATTTTGGTATGCCATGGGTACAGCCAAAAAAAAAAAAAGGAATCTCAGATTTTCTCAATTCAGAATAATTTTGCTTCCCAGGGGACACTGGCAATGTCTGGAGACATTCTTGATTGTCACAACTTGGAGGGATTGCTCTGGCATTCAGTGGATAGAGGCCAGGCATGCTGCTAAACCTCCTAGGATGAACAGGACAGCCCCCACAACAAATAAACATACAGTAATGCTGAGGGTTGAGAAACCATGTATTAAGTCGCTTGGCTAATGTTTGTAGTTTTTATTTCTGATTCAGTATTGATTGGTGTCTCAGTTCTGTTGGGGCTGGTGGTGGGTGGGCGGAGAATAAGTCCCTTGAAATAAAAGTTAAAGGATTTGATGAGCCCAGAGTAGAAGAGAGACTCCCCCAGAATATTCAGAATATTATCCTACTCACTAACATTTGTTGTGCATTCACAATGTTCTGGGCACTGTAATAGGACACTTCACTGCATCATCTCATTTAAACCTCACAGAATCTTCAAAATAGATATCATTGCTACCCCTATTTTATTGAAGAGAAAACTAAGGCTTAAAGAGTCAAGCCCAAGGTCATTCAGCCTATAAATAGCAGAACTAGAATTCCAGCCCATCAGCCAGGGGCCAGCCAGCCCTTTGTCTGTGGAGCCATGATGCTCATCTTTCTTCTCCTTGAGATTTCATGGTTCCCCCTAGACTGTGAAATCCTCATTTTTACCTGTTATTCTCTCCATAATACCCTGCACAGTACCTGATGCGTGGAAAACATCGCTAATAATTTGAGCAAGAAAGGGAGAAAAGGGAAAGAGGAAATGGGTAAGGGAAGGAAAAAGGAGGTAAAAGGGGTTTTGATTTTTTTAAGGTGGTGGGGGGAGAGAGAGAAAGAAAGGAGGAAGAAAGGGGCCAGAAAATGAGGATGATGCTGCAGATTCTTGTAAGACCTGATTGCACGGATGCTATTCAGTCTCCCCTGCAGAGTCCCCAGTGCACTCTCTCCTCCCTTGTGTAGGTCCCCACCTCCATCTGCAATGAAAAATGTCCAGCGGGAACCAGGAAGTCAGCCCTCTCTGAGATGTCAAACCACTGCTACAGGTGCCTTCCCTGCCCGAGGAAAGATGTCCATGACACCAGGTAAAGAAGGAAACTGGCCCACCAGCAGCCAGGGAAGGTTTCAGATGAGAGAAGATATTCACATCAAAGGAAGATTCTTTTAAAGGGAAAAATCCAGGGAATTCCCGTTGTGTTTTAGCAGTAACAAACCCAACTAGTATCCATGAGGATTCAGGTTCAATCCCTAGCCTTGCTCAGTGGGTTAAGGATCCAGCATTGCCATGAGCTGTGATGTAGGTCACAGATGTGGCTCAGATCTGGCATTGCTGTGGCTGTGGCACAGGCTGGCAGCTGCAGCTCTGATTTGACCCCTAGCCTGGGAACTTCCACGTGCCACAGGTATGGCCCTAAAAAATGGAAAAAAAAAAAATCCATGGAAGAGGAAATCAAAAAGACGGTGTCATTATGCCCTTCCCACCTGCTCTCTCAAAGCCATTAATGACTGTACCTTCATTCTTTCTTTCACCAACTATGTGTACGTCCAAATTCTATACTGATTTTAATGTCTGGAACATAGTAGGCATTCCACAAATATTTGGAAAAAGCTCCCTAATGACTTGATCGTTATTTTACTAAGATGTCATTTATTCAACTGGCACCTACTGTATGCAGCTACTGTGACAAGTGCAAAGGTTGTGGCAATAAGTAAGGCATAGCCCCTGGACCCACAGAGCTCATGATCTGTTAAAGGAAAATCATCTTTGTATAACAGAGACACTAGGCTTAAAGTAAAAATCAATGGCATTAACAAAAGCTCAAGCACTGAGTCATGAAAGCAGAGAAACAATCAACTCTAATGATGGCTATGTAAGGAGACATTTCACTGGAAGGGGTGGCATGAGATGTAGGGCTTCAAAGGCAACGAAGCATAATAAGGATGGTCCGAGTGAAGGAATAAATGACTGAGGCCTCAAGACACAAAAGCAATAAGGAGCCCAGAGTGACCTGAGTCTCAGCTGGGATGGGAGATGCAGGAAGCAGGTGACCACATCACAGATGGCCTTACTTGCCAGACTTCCGGGCGTGAATTCTATTCTGTAGGAAATGAGGAGCCACTGACTTACTTACATAGAGAAGCAGTATGTGTTTCAGTATGTGTTTGAGGGAGAGTATTAGGTGGTGGATGTATGGAAAAAGAAAGTGACTGGACCAGGAAAACCAGGTCCAGACTCCTAATCAAGGAAGGGGGTTAAATGGGAACATATGACTGCTCCAGAGCTCTAGCCACAAAGCCTGTCCTTATTTCCACTACAGAAAGCAAAGCTCTCATAGGTTCTATCAAAAGAGGGATTTAGAAAAAGGTGGCTCCTTAAAAAAGAAGAGTCTGTGTACATCGTAAGCCTCCCCATAAACATCCCCTACCTTTCAGAGGCTGATAAATGAATAAATGCCGTGACTATGAATTACAACCTGGCCACAATTGTTGTTCAATTCAAAGAGACAGAGCCTAGCCAGGAATTAGAGCTTCTGTAGGTTGCAAAGTCAATGTTATTTCGCTCTAGTCTGATGTCACCATGTCTGCCATCTGTGTTTTTGGCCCTGATTTTGAGGACATCAGGCTATCTGGGAGGCCCATCGTAACAAGACTGAAATACGCTGAATCTCCTGGAAAAGCCATTACACGTTGTATACCTGCTTGATCATGGGAAGGTTTCCAGAATTTTCCTCACTCTGTTCTCTGGCTGAGTTTCCCTTTGGATAGTGCCATGTGTGCGAAGTGCCCTGAGGACCAGTGGCCCAACTGGGAGGGTCGTCACTGCATTCCCAAAACCCTTGACTGCTTGTCCTACCGCGAGCGCCTCGGCACAGCGCTGGCTGTCTGCACACCCCTGCTCTTCCCCTTGCCCTGGCCATCTTAGGACTCTTCATCTGGCACCACTACACCCTCCTCATCCAAGCCAACAACCACCAGCTCAGCTATCTCCTACTGTCCTCCTTGGCCCTCTGTTTCCTCTGCCCCTTTGTGTTCATTGGTCATCCAGGGACTCTCACCTGTGCTGTATGCCAGGCAGCTCCTGGGGTCACCTTTCACAATCTGTGCTGGCCAAGACCATCATGGTGGTGGCAGCCTTCCACACCACCTGGCCTCACACCTGGATTAGGAAGTGGATGGGGCCAGTTCTCCCTAGCACCATCCCCGTTGTCTTGGTCCAGGCCACCTTGTGCACACTCTGGGTAACCAGATGGCCCCCACGACCTGTGAACTCTACAGAACCAGGGTCCCCAGGGACAGTGAAATGTGACGAGGGCAGCTTGGAACTGTTCTATGCCATGCTGGGTTACCTGGGCTTGATAGGCCTGGTTAGCTTGCTGGTGGCCTTCCCAGCCTGCCGGCTACCTGACACCTTCAATGAAGCAAAGCATATCGGTCTTAGTATGTTGGTCTGCTCCTGTGTCTGGGTGTCCTTCATCCCTGCCCACGTGAGTGCTCAAGGCAAAGGCACTATAGCCGGGGTGGTCTTTGCCATCTTGGCATCAGGAGCCAGCCTTTTGTCCTGCCTCTTCTTTCCCAAGTGCTACATCAGCCTTCTCCATCCCGAAAAGAACGCAAAAGAACAGAGGCTTGTCAGTCATCATCTCAAGTGAGAAAATCAGTAGTCAACAGTAGGGAGTTCTACTTTCTCAAGGATGCCTTCCCTAAGTGCATGGATAGAAAAGTACACCTTCCCCTGAGCCCTGTCACACTGATCCATACCCCTCCTCCTGTCACTAGCTGCTTCTATTTTGTTTTTTGTTTGTTTGTATGTTGCCTTTTTAGGGCTGCCCTTGTGGCATTTGGAAATTCCCAGGCTAGGGGTAGAATTGGAGCTACAGCTGCTGGCCTTCACCACAGCCACAGCAACACAGGATCTGAGCTGGATCTGTGACCTACACCACAGCTCAAGGCAACACCGGATCCTTAACCCACTGAGCGAGGTCGGGGATAGAACCTGCGTGCTCATGAACACCAGTCAGATTCGTTACCATTAAGCCACGACAGAAATTCCAGCTGCTTCTATTTTGTATTTCATTCTGTTAAAAGGAGATGAGACATGTTTGCAAATAACATGTCAGGGTATTTTCTCTTTTTTGGTGGAGCTCATGGCGTGCAGAAATTCCAGGGCCAGGGATCGAACACACACCACAGCAGTGACAACACCAGATCCTTAACTCACTGTGCCACCAGGGAACTCCCAAATAATACTGTCTTTCATAGAAACATCTGATCTAATTCACTCTGTGACCTCTCAGCAGGCAGCCGGTGCCTGGTGCAAAGAGGAGAGAGAATAGTTTTTTGATGAGTGAATAAATCCACTTCTGCAAAGTCAGCATTGGAAGAGATCTTTAAGAGGGGACCACAAGGTAGAATGGTTGAAAGAAGACAAACAGACCTGACTCCAATCCTCCTGGCTCCTCCGTGTTGTAGCTATAGGGACATGAGCATGTTGCTTAACCACTCTAAATTTCAGTTCCTTCAGGGCTTGCCATGACTGAGCCATTCTTTCTGGGTCATTATGATAATAAGATAAAATATGTGTGAAGGTTCTCAGCACTTAATAAACACTCAAGGAGTAAATATACAAGTCATCAAGTTTGTCCTGTTCTTTTACAGATAAGAAACTGATGCCATGTACACACTGTGGTTTATGGAATGGATGGTCAATGGGGACCTGCTGTATGGCACAGGGAACTCTACCCAATATTCTAAGATAACCTATATGGGAAAAGAATCTGAAAAAGAATGGATGTATATATAAGTAAAACTGAATCACTTTGTTGTACAGCAGTTATCACAACATGGTAAATCAACTATACATCAATAAAATTTTTAAAAATAAAAAAGGAAAAGAACCTGATGCCAAAAGAGGGGACCAAAGAGTTCCCCAGGGGCTCCAATTCGACCCCTAGATTGGGAACTTCATGTACCAAAGGTGGGGCCCTAAAAACAAAACAAAACAAAACAGCAACAAAAAAAGAATATAAAGTACATTACCAATACAATATTCAGTAAATGAAATGGTTTTCAAAACTTGTAATTGGAGCTTTCTCTGTTAACTATTAGAAATGCAACATGATGTGTCAGAAGACATGTTTCTACAATATTTTCTTAGCCTCTTTGCTGAAAATTCCATCTTGTCCTGCTTTACTTTACCCCATATTCCTGCTTGAAAAACAGTGCTGGTAAATGACTTAAGCTTAAGAACAAAGACCTAAAGGCATAAGTTATTCATGTGGTCAGCTGAATGAGGACATAATGCATTGGTCTAGGCACACTGGACCTGCTCAGATAGGCACACCGTTTGCACAGCATGATATGTCCTCTAAAGAATAAGAGGAAGATGAGCCTCATGGCCCCAAGTGGTTTATGAGCGGTCGTTAGCAGGATATGCATTAGCAAAGAGAACCATGGTACAAACATAGGCATGTCTTTTGCAGAAGCACAGTGATGATTCTCTAGATGCTATGCATAGACAGTTAACGCCAAGCTTCCTCAAATGCTAATGATTGTTAAATGCCTCAAGGTCAGAGTAAAAGCTTAACCATCTACCAGCTATGTGACTTTTATTTTTTTTTTATGATAGTTAACTTTATTTGTTCAAGGACTTGCTTGAAAGCATTAAACTAAGCATGGGCTTTAACTCTGAGAGCCCACATTCACATATTTAAGGAAGATAAAAGCAAACTGTGCTCCACATACATGGATGAATACTAAAGGCTTGTGGGAAATCACACTGTAGTTTGTAGGTTACTACAACCTAGAAGCCGGGAGTCACAGGTCCTTCAGGTCCTTCTGGATGCCCCACAGAGTGTCAGCACTGTTCTTGAGCTGGGCAACCTCATCATCCTTCAGCTTCTGGTTGATAACACTGGTTAGTCCGCGAGCATTCAGGACACATGGGAGGCTCAGGAAGACCTCATTCTCAATGCCATACATGCCCTGCACCATTGTTGACACTGGGTGAATCCTGGATAGGTTTTTCAACATGGATTCAATAAGATCTGCCACACTTAAGCCAATTGCCCAGTTGGTGTAGCCTTTCAGCTTGATGACTTCGTAGGCACTTTCAACCACCATCTTATGCACTTCTTTCCAATTTTCACTATCATTGTCCGTTCCCATCTCTGGATTCAGTTCCTGGAGAGACACACCTGCCACATTCACCCCACTCCACACAGCCACGCTTGAGTCGCCATGTTCTCCCAAAATCCACCCGTGGCAGCTGCTGGGATGAACGCCAAGCTTTTCAGCCATAAGATAGCGAAACCTTGCAGAATCCAGGTTACATCCACTTCCAATCACACGGTGCTTGGGTAATCCACTTAGTTTCCAGGTAACATATGTGAGAATATCCACTGGGTTCGAAACCACAATTATGATGCAGTCAGGACTGTACTTGACAATCTGAGGGATGATGAACTTGAAGACATTGACGTTCCTCTGCACCAGATTGAGACGACTCTCTCCCTCCTGCTGGCGAACGCCTGCCGTCACCACCACAATCTTGGAATTGGCGGTCACAGAGTAATCTTTATCTGCCACAATTTTGGGTGTCTGAAGGAACAAGCTTCCGTGCTGCAGATCCATTATTTCTCCTTTGAGTTTATCTTCCAAAACATCCACCAGAGCAAGCTCATCCGTCAGAGACTTTCCCAGAATGCTGATGGCACATGCCATACCGACTTGTCCAACACCCACTACAGTGATCTTATTGTTTGGGATTGTTGTCTCTTCTTCTGCAACTGGTACAATCAGTTTTTCCTTAAGAGTTGCCATTGTGCGCAGAGGAGTGAAAGTTCTTGAGACGGCTGTAAGGGTCGCCCGAAGGAGACAAAGTCGGCAGCGTGCGTCTGCTCTCTGACTTTTAAAATAATAAAAGAATGTTTAAAATAATAATAAAAAACTATATCCTGCATCTACAACCCCCTCCTCACTTGACATAACCCTCAAGAGCACAATAAAAGCAGCGTGGTTTCTTGAGGTGGCAGCTCTTGGTCCCTGAGACCTTGAGTCCCTGGGTTCCCACTTTTAATTAAGATAAATGTCTCTGTGTCTTGTTTTATGTTAACTTTTTCCTTAAGTTTCACAGCACCCATTGTTCAGCCTTCACCAGCTAAGCTGGTCTTGGCAATGATGGAAGATAATATGAGAAAAAAATGTGCATGTATGCATAACTGGGTCACTTTGCTGTACAGCAGAAATTGGCAGAACATTTTAAATCAACTATAATAAAAATTTAACTTTTTTAAAATTTTTTTAAAAATGCAACAGCTCAGGAGTTCCTACAGTGGTACAATAAGATCAGCAGCGTCTCTGCAGTGCCAGGACATATGTTCCATCCCTTACCTGGCACAGTGAGTTAAAGGATCCAATGTTGCTGCAGCTGTGGCATAGGTCACAACCGCAGCTCAGACAAATCTGATCCCTGGCCCAGGAACTGCCTATACCACAGGGTGGCCCAAAAAAAAGAAAAAAAAAAATGCAACAGCTAAGCCACTGCATTGGGGTTGGGGGGACGGGGAGGTAGACCTGGTTCTGTGGACCCCATGGTGTAATCTGCTCATTACTGGCCAGTTGAGAAACACCTTCACAGGAATTCTGTCCTTCCCCTCCCTCATCCCAAGCTCAGCATCTTCCTCTGCCATACACTGTAGTTTCTGAAATCCACATTCGAATGATGATTGTAAATGTCATCAGGAATGCATCTGTCTACTTAAAGGAACCTACTTGAATTATAATTGTCTTTCTAAGCTTTGCTTCAAGTAAGCTGACATTGCCCTAGAGATCTTCCTAAATCAATTTTCAAAGCACCTTTTGGTGTAGAGGAAGAATTGGTCTAAATTTCCAATAAGAGAATTGTAGACACAAAGAAGATGAGTGCCTGGGTCACATGGAAAATCAGCTGTGATTCTGGGGACTTTATGGTGGAAACTGTTGCTTGTCTACCAAAATTTGTCCTCCCCTGCTTCAACAGTAATCAAATCTTGACAGGTATTAGGCTGTCCAGATACAGACTTTTGTTGGGAGGCCAAGAGAATGAACAACAACATCTGAACCAGAGTTCCGTCATGGCTCAGTGGTAACAAGCCCAACTAGTATCCATGAGGATGTGTCCTCACTCAGTGGGTTAAAGATCCGGCATTGCCATGAGCTGTGGTATAGGCTGAAGATGAGGCTCTGATCCAGAGTTGCTATGACTGTGGTGTAGGCTGGAGCTGCAGCTCCAATTTGACTCCTAGCCTGGGAATTTCCATATGACTCTGGTGAGGTCCTAAAAAGACCAAAA
The DNA here is from genome assembly GCF_054392235.1 of Sus scrofa. Classification (NCBI taxonomy): domain Eukaryota; kingdom Metazoa; phylum Chordata; class Mammalia; order Artiodactyla; family Suidae; genus Sus; species Sus scrofa. The sequence continues at coordinate 13,152,365 of NC_139384.1, forward strand.
AAAAAAAAAAAAAAAAAAAAAAACCTTGGAACTGAGAAGGAAATTTGAGACCAAAACACAAAAGAAAGCAACTCCATAAAATGCAATGATGAAAATTATTGTCAGTAACTTACAGGCAGGATCAGACAGATGCTAACCCAGAGGCATGCACAGCTGCAGGACACATCACTGAAAGGGATACAGGGCAAATTAAAGGGGCCAAAGCTAAAAATAGAATCTGACTTCTAGGGAGAAGCATGTCTGTACCACTGACAGCAGGAATTTTGCTCCATTTCCATGGCTGTTAACCTTGATATCAGCAAAAGGCAGTCTTCCTGTTTTCACATCCGATGAAGGCAAGGGTTAAAGTTGTTAGGGAAATTACCTGGCTTGGGTGCATTCCTCGTAAGTAGGCTAAAGCTCAGTCACACAGAAGGGAAGACGGGAGAGGCCAAGCTGACAAAGTGGAGTCAGTGTGGTTCACTTAACCCTTTTGAGTCCCCTTTCAATCAGATATGACCTGTGGCTGACTTCTCACCTATAAAGGTGAGTGGAAATGCTGATTACAACATCTAGTCGAGAAACTTCAAAATACAGGCTAGGTCTCTTCCATGCTCTATCCTCACCTTTCGTGTCCACTGGAAGCTAGTGTTGGCCATGTAGGTAATAAGAAGGCCCTAGACTTGGGGTGGGCAAACGGTCTCTGTCACAAATACCCAACTATCACTGAAGCACAAAAGTAGCCATAGATAATTAACACATGTGGTGTGGTGGTACTCGAGTAAAACTTGATTTGGAGACACTGAAATTTTAATTACATAAAGGGTTTGTGTTTCACAAACTATTATTCTACTTATGATTTGTCTTAATCCATTCGAAAATTTAAAAACTGGAGTTGCCTGGTGACCTAGTGGGTAAAGGATCCAGCGTTGTCACTGCCATGGCTTGGGTCACTGGTGTGGTGCAGGTTCAGTCCCTGGCCTGGGACCTTCCCCATGCCACGGACATGGCAAAAAAATAAATAAATAATGATTCTTAGCTTACAGGTCATTGTGAAGAAGTGCTGAGTTGGATTTGGCCCTTAGGCTTTCATTGGCCAGCATCCTAGGGGATGTTAACCCTGCAAGATACAAGGATGCCTGTTGAGCAGAGCCACCTTCCAACCTGGAGCACTCACCTTGGACTCTTGCAGGAAAGAGAAAAATCACCCTCATTCGTTAAGCTAGGTGAGAGGTGGATTTCTCTTGTTCTAGCAGACAAGCATTTTACTTTAAGACATAGTCCACAACTCCTGACTCCTAGGCCTCTGCTTCATTCCACAGTCCTCACCACCCTCCTTCTAAAACGCCAAGGTGAGGAAACTGCCTCCTCACTGACCTTTCCAAGACCTGGAGGAAAAAGCTCTGCCCAGAGCGCCCTTCACCTCCTTATTTCGAAGGCTGTAGATGAGGGGGTTGAGCATGGGCGTGACGATGGAGTAGAAGACAGACACCACCTTATGGAAGCTGATGGAAGAGGCCACTTTGGTGCGGACGTACATAAAGAAAAGGGTGCCGTAGAAGAGGCCCACCACGGTCAGGTGAGCCGCACAAGTCGAGAAGGCCTTCCGGCGCTCCGCAGCGGAGCGGATGTGCAGCAGCGTCCAGACTATGTTGCCATAGGACACAGCAATGACCATGGAGGATGCCAGGAGCACAGCCAGAGAGACCAAGAAGTCCATGGTCCCCTTCAGGGTGACATCCGAGCAGGACAAGGCCAGCAGAGGTGAGGCATCACAGAAGAAGTGGTCGATGACATTGGGGCCACAAAATGTCAGTCGGGACATGAGGTAGATGGGCCAGACGGGCGTAAGGAAGCCGACCAGCCAACAAGCAGCTGCCAGACGGATGCAGGTGCCCCAGGACACGATGGATCCATATTGGAGAGGCATACAAATGGCCACATAGCGGTCATAGGCCATGGCAGCCAGTAGGAAACACTCTGTGGCCCCAAGGAAGGTGAAGATGAAGAGCTGGGACAGGCAGCCAGCGTAGGAGATACTCTTGCCCCCGACCACCCCGATAAAACCAGCCAGCATCTTGGGCACAGTGACTGACGTGTACCCGATTTCAAGGCAGGACAAGTGTGTCAGGAAGAAATACATGGGTCGATGTAGCCGGCGGTCCAAACCCACCACCAAGATGATGGCCAAGTTCTCCACCAAGGTGAACAGGTACATGGTGAGGAAGACTACGAGGAGGAGGAGACGTGTTTCGTGCACCTCGCTAAAGCCCACCATGACAAACTCTGTTATGTGGGTCCAGTTTGAAGTATATGGCTGCATAGGTGGGGGCCAGAGCTCGGGAGACGCACAACCTCCTAGATAACAACTCAAAGACAATCTGTGAGGGGTAGGACTGAAATATCTTTCACTTCAGGAGAGGAAAATGAAGACCAGACACTATCCTTAACTCTCAAAAAAAAATGTATAGTCCATGAGGGACACAATGAGAAGAGCTAGCTAAACCTAAGATGAGATTTAATGGGAAGCAGTAGGGGAGACGCCCAACCAGTCTTGAAGAATCAGAGAGAGCTTCCTGGAGGAAGAGCTGACTAAATTGGAACCTGAAAAATAAGTATAAGTCTGTGAGATAAACAAGACATAGAAAAGGATGTAGCAAGTATAAAATCTCAGACATCAAGGAGAACATCACACATTTGGGAAACTTGAAGTATAGATGGTTTACCATAGAGATTAAGAGCTGGGCTTCCTGATCAAGCATAGGCTTCAACTATAAAAGAAACCGATTAACAGAGCTATTGTGATATTTTAAATTAGATGATCCCTCTAAGTACTTAATATCATGGTTGGGGCAATAAATACCAGAAGAAACATTTAATTGGAATTCCCATTGTGGCTCAGTAGGCTAGGAACCTGACTAATATCCATGAGGATTCAGGTTCCATCCCTGGCCTCGCTCAGTGGGTTAAGTATCCCGCATTGCCGTGAGATGTGGTAGATGCGGCTTGGATCCCACATTGCTATGGCTGTGGCTGTGGGAGGCAGCTGTGGCTGCAGTCCGACCCCTAGCGTGGGAAATTCCATATGCCACACATGTGGCCCTAAAAAGCAAAAATAATAATAATAATAAAAATGAGGTCCAAGTATGTACATATGTATGTGTGACTGGGTCACCTTGCTGTACAGTAGAAAATTGACAGACCACTGTAAATCAGCTATAATAGGAAAAAATAAAAATCACTAAAAATTTTTTTAAAATGAGGTCCAAAAAGATAAATTCTTATCTAGTTTTAGGATTAAATGAGAGAATATGGTATTTCCATTACTGTGGCAATTTCAAAATTCTTTGACCCTCTTCCCATTAATAACTGAGGCCAACAGCCACTCCCCTTGAATCTGAACTTTATGGCTGCTTGACGAGAGAATGAGATGAAAGATCCCAGGTCTAGGCCTTAAGAAAGTGCTTCCTCTTCCTGTTTCTTGGACTCCAGCCACCATGGTGTGAGGAAGCCCAATCAGCCTGCAGAAAGGCCCAGATGGAGAGGAGTGAAGGTCTCTGGTCCTCGTCGTGGCTGAGCACCCACCGACAGCCACCACCAACGTGCCACCTCTGTGAATGGGTCATCTGAGGGATGGACCCTTCAGCCCTGGCCGAGCTGGCCGGGCTGACACCAGCCTTCCCTGCTGAGCCTTCCCCTAACTGCAGATTTGTGAACTAAATAATTGATTGTTGGTACTGGAAGCCACTAAGCTTTGGAGTGGCTTGTTAAACAGCAGTAGATAAGCAAAACAATTGCATACTGTTGGGTAACCTTGGACAATTTATTCAAAATCTCCAACCCTTTGGAGGAACACAAATTGTGTTGGCCTATGGTCACCAATGCCCAAACTGAGATTTTTTTAATGTTTTTACTAAACGTTAAATCTAGTTGATTTACAATGTTCTGCCAATCTCTGTTGTACAGCAAAGTAATTCAGTCATTCATGCGTATATACACATTCTTTTTCTCATACTGTCTTCCATCATGTTCTATCACAAGGGGTTGGATATATTCCCTGTGCTGTACAGTAGGACTTCTTGGTTTATCCATTCTAAATGTAATAGTTGCATCTACTAACTCCAAACTCCAGGTCCATCCCACTGCCTCCACCTCCTCCTTGGCAACCACAAGTCTCTTCTCCATGTCTGTGAGTCTGCCAAACTGGGACTTGAATCCAGGTTTGCCTGGGTCTAAAAACTCTGGCTCTTTCTCCTAAAAATAGTTAAACAGCTTCCTTCCGGCATCCACATTTCATGATTTCTGGCAATAAAAGCCAGGAGAGACACAAAAGGAGAGACACAAAATCAGGAATAAACAAGGTCAAAGTCTTCAGATTCCTGTGTGTATTTTCACCACACCTCAAGCCATGCTCCAACCTCCCCACTGCAGGCAGTCCATAAACACTGATTTCCTGAACAAATAATTGCCCTGCAGGCCCAGATGTTTCACGCTTCTGTTGGCTCCAGGAAACTTCAGAGCATGGCTCCTGCACATTCCTCCCCTTTGCAATCTGGCTTCCAAATCAGCATCCTACACATGGTGCTCGGCCTTCCCAAATGCTTTTCCTCATTGCACGCAGATGTGGTAGAAGCCTGCCTTACAGGTTTCATAGCGAAGGTTTCCGAAAGCCCTCTTTTTCATAGTCATTCACAGAAGGAGATTTAGGATCCAACAGAACTGGGATCAAGCCCCGGCTCTGCAATGTACAAGCCTGCTTGCATCCTCTGTGAATGGTAATATAATTTCTAAATCTCACCTGGCCTTCCAGCTGTGACTCACGTTAAACAGTCTGATCTCCACTGGGAAGAATTTTCCTTTCCTTATTCCTCCAAATGTGTATATGCACAGGGCACCTGCTCTGTGCCAGGCCCAGAGCAGATGTACCGAGGGGCATCTTGGTACAGAGCAGGTGCCCCCCAGCTTCCACCAGGGGACCTGACACAGAGCAGGTGTTGCCTGAGAACCATTTCAGTTCTCTGATCCATGACTTAGAGATAGGATGCCAGAACCTGAGGGGGTTTGTATCACATCCAGATGTGACACTGAGAGAACCTGCTTTTGTTACTCAACATCCGAAGGAGGGGCTCAGAAGTAGGATATTTCATTGGCCAACAGGGACCTGCTGTATAGCACAGAGAACTCCACACACTATTCTGTGATAATCTAGATGGCAAAGAGAATCTGAAAGGGGATGGATGTGTGTCCACGTATAAATGAAATGCTTTGTTGTAGAGCAGGAAGTATCACAACCTTGTAAGTCAACTATATTTCAATAACAATTTAAAAATGAAAAAAAAAAAAAAGAGAGAGAGAGAGAGGGAGAGAGGGCTGTTTCACATGCGCACCTGCTTGGTGTGGAGCTGCTGTTTGGAGGCAGATGGGTCAGGAGCTACATCGCCACTCTCTTGCCTCCAGTTGGCGATACATTTCATTTATGGGCTGGAATGTTCTTTTTTCCTTTGGCCACACCCACAGAAAGCAGAAGTTTCCAAGCCAGGAACTGAACCAGTAACCCAAGCCACAGCAGTGATAGTGTTGAGTATTTAACCATTAGACCATCAGGAAACTTTTTTTTTTTTTTTTGCTTCTTAGGGCCATACCTGCAGCATATGGAAGTACCCAGGCCAGGGGTCAAATTGGAGCTACAAGTGCCGACCTACTCCACAGCTCAAGGCAACGCCAGATCCTTAACCCACTGAGCAAGGCCAAGGATGAAACCTACATCCTCATGGATACTAGTTGGATTCGTAACCCGCTGAGTCACAATAGGAACTCCCTTTTTTTTTTTTTTTTTTTTTTTTTTTTTTTTGTAGGGCTGGGATTTTTAAGAAGCAGGTATACCTTCCTCACTTTTCCTTCCTCTATTCACAGGCTAAATAAATTCAGAATCTTTGGCGACCTCACTGGATGGCAGAACCACATGACTGAAGGAGCCTAGATCCCTAAGGAACACTAGCCATGACCCCCCGGGGCAGGAGCCATCAAACTTCTGTAAAGAGCCAGACAGTAAGTAAATGGGAGAGATGAGATTCAAACCCCAGCGCATCTGACTCAGAAGTCAGCCATCACCCTCTGTCATTTCCTGTCACCAAATGATATACCTGCAGCCCTGCCTATGAGATTAATTTCTCTGCAGCCCAGGGCCTGCTGGAGGAATCCCGCAGGGCCATGGTGAGGCTCCCAGGCCTCTTAACTGCATTGGCTTCCTCTCCAAGGCTGAGAGAACTTTATCACCCAAGTGCCAAGTAGGGAACAATGGCTAACAGGAGAGGGGGAGGGCCATAGGAGACGAACACTGAATGAGCAGGGGAGGCCACAGGGGAACTTGGCCTAATTTAGTGTCCTCAAAAATGGTGCTCCCTTGGCTAAGCTTTTCCCTATCAAGTAGGGGGAAAAAAAGTTTGGGGCCCATGCAGAGAAATGAAATCTTGGCTTCTGCAGCTATCTGCTGGTACAGCTGTGTGATGAGCCTGATGGGAGAGGCTAGATTTCTTCCTATTTAGGTTCCTTTCACCTGGCCTCTGGGAGACTAGTCCCCAAAGGTGAAAGGCATTGGAAAATGATGAACTTACTAAGACCCAGACAATGATTTCAGAAACAACTGCCAATCAAGGTGAGCAGGCAATGGTGGGTGGGGGCCAAGAGGTAGGGAGAAGGGGCTACAGGATGTGTAGGAGCTGAAGCCCAGGGTCCTGCTCTCTGGCTCCCCATTGCTCGTGCTCGCTGCAAGCCTGCCTCTCTGCCCATGGCAATGTGACAGCAGCACTTCATCCATTTTCAGGACCCCGAGTCCCAAGATCACAGCACCACCTCTAGAATCACAGGAGCTGAGCTCAACCCTGGCTCCATCAGATACTAGCTGTATTTTGGGAAAGGCTTCATCTTGCTAAACTGCATTTTTTTTCAATCTTCAAACGAAGGGCATAATACACGCACTTGCACGACTGGTCTAAAGATGGAAGGAAATAGCATTAACTGAAAGTTCAGGGTTTGCTGTTTCCGTTCCTCTGCCTTTCTGTGTGGCTTCCTCCTGCACTTCCTTCAATTCTCCTTAACAGAGAGACCCTTTCTGACCACCTCTCTGAAAATGCAACTGCCATTCCTCTCTGACTCCCTTCTTGCCTTGATTTTTTTTTGTCACAGCTTCACTATCATCTGTTAGATATTTATTTGTTTGTCTATAATATCACAGACACATCCACAAGTAAGCTCCTTGAAAATAGTGGCCTCATCTGTCTGTTCATCACTGTGCTGCAAGGTATGTTGAGGTAATAAAAATTGGACGCATGCTCTGAGGATTATGCTGCTTCCTTTCCACTTCTTGCTACCTGTTTGAAGGAAATAGGAAGGAGAGGAAGCCCACCAATACTTACAGAAGAACCATCCAATTTGGAGGTTGAAGTCCAAACAACCCTCCTGCCAATCAGCTCTAAGAACAAAGGTGCCAGCAAGAGTGATGCCTGTGTGCCTGGAGCAGCCCCTCTCACCAGCCTCAGGTGAGAAAAAAAAGTTGAATTGATTGTTGCATATAATTTATATTTCTTAGCTATTGAATTTAATTTTATTTTTTGGCTGCCTCTCGTCATATGGAGTTCCTGGGCCAGGGATCAGATCCAAGCCACAGTTGCAACCTAAGCCGCAGCTGCAACAATGCCAGGTCCTTAACCCACTCTGCCAGGCCGGGGGTGGAACCTGCTTCCCAGGGCTCCCAAGACACCACCAATCCAGTTGCACCACAGTGGGAACTCCTGAATTTAATTTTAAATTTCCTGAAAAATGTATTATAGCAGCTGTTCTCTAAGTCTGCCTCACCCAGCCCTAGGTTTCCCCAGTTGCCAGGTAACTGCAGAGCGGGAAGAGGAACCTAGCATGTGGGGCTCCCATGAGCCTAGCTTCAACCACCAGGAAGTGGCAAAGTCCCACTGAGACCAGCCCAGTCTGACCCCTGAGCCCACCCTCTTTCCACCATAACACCTTCCCAGGGCTTGGCTTTCCTGAAACCCAACCTGAATCATTAACTGAGAGCTTCTCTCATTATTCCCACAGTTTCAACACGGAGGAGGCTTGGGCTATTCCTCAAAGCTCCTCATGTATGATCTCATGAAGGGAACAGATAGAAAGTCGAGGCATAGAAAACAAATGGAAAGAGTCTCTAGTCCTGGGACAAGCAGAGACCCCAGTCCCAAGCCAAGCCAGAAAGCCTGCTACAGCAGAAAGGAGCCAAGGTGGATCAAACTTTCTGAGCTCCTTATTTCCAAATAGGAATAATTCCTGCTCTTGCTGTCTCCCAGGGTATTATGTGAATCAATGAATAGTGGATATACAGGCTCTTTGAAAACTTTAAAGATACACTCCAGGAAGACCTTCTCATTATCTTGCTTCTGTTACTGATGGTTTAGTGATTACTGAAGAATTTCAATAAAGGGAAAGCCTAGGGGATGGCAGTCTCGGTGGGGCCCTGGGGATGGCCTTGAAGTTGCACTTGAAAAACAAGAAAATTGATTTTGTTTATATGGTAGGTTTATTTGAGGTGTCTTGCGGGGGCAGACAGAGATGAAAGGGAACGAAAACCTCAGGCATCCCTTGACAGCCCTATTTTATGTGGGCGAAAGCAAATCAGTTGAATTCTGTGGGCCTCAGTTTCCTCACTTGAGAAATGGATTGATATTTTAAAAAACAATGACCCTGTAAAAGAGTTTTTGAAAGGAAAAAAAATGAGGGAGTCAATTGGGAAAACTGAAGAAAGGATTGAGTTATAATGAAGTCAGGGTTTCTGACTCTAGATTTAGAATCTCTTTGGTTGGTGATGATTTTTCCATTCACTGCCTCTGCCTGCTCTTTGGATAGGTGCTTGCTAATACCCAGAATTGGTATAAACCAGAAGCTACATAGCCCATAACCAGGTGCTCAGGAATCTCCAGAAGAGCCACTTACCTGCCACTTCTACTTCTCTGCCTTTTCTCTGGGTGGAACACCACGGTCCCAACGTGCCCAGAACCTTGGAGCTGATGGCCAATGCAGGTTCCTGGATCTCACTGTGGAGCAGGGTCCCCAAATTCCAGGATCACGTCTTCTCTGAAACAAAAGGAGAGGTCAGAGATCCACTATCAGTTGAACTGGAAAAGGAAGAAACAGAAGTTGTCACTGGCTATAAAATAACTCAATTCCCACGTATGTACCTCTCACACCCTAGGGGTGACCCACGGGATCAGGTCTCCATGGGGGTTTGATGCACTCAGACAACAAAGGAACACTGATAATAGATCATGGAAAACTCTGCCCCAAAGGGTATGCAAAAGCTACATGGAGTCTCAGGTTTGCAGACTAGCTGGACAAATAGCAATGGAGGATGAGAGGCCAAGCGAGGAAGGTTCCATGCCAGCTAGACTCTTTGTCAAGGTCTCTGGCTCTAACTGCTCTGGAGTAGGGTGAAATGAAATCTCAAGAGGCCCAGATTTACCCAGGCTGCAATGAGGTCTTCCTTGACTAGGGCTCCCCACCCCAACCCTTGATCTCCAGGTGGGAAAGATCTACAATGATAACAATGGATATTACTGAGTAATATGGGGCCACATAGCCTGAGAGAGGCTATGTGCAGTTCAGATGTGACAGACCCAGCCTCAATCTGCAGGAACTCATGGTCCCACAGAGGCTGGGACTAAGGATTTCTTTGATCCTGAGTGTAACTACGCCTAATTACCTTCTTTCCAAAGAAGTTCCTCCAGACTGTTTGATGATTATCTACAGGCTAAAGGAATCATTTTTCCCCCTAAAGGAAATATGGCATCATTTCACTATAAAGCAAAAGGAACATCAGGGGTGGTGAGTATTCAATTTGTGAAGCGTAGGAGGCAGCTGAGCCAAGGTTAACAGGGCCCAGTAGCTGACTCATTTCAGGTACAGACATCTTACCTTCCTGAGTTTTCTAAAAAGTTCCTGGATAACAGGGCCAAGTCTTACATTTTTACTGGATGTCACAGAACCCTAGCACAGTGCAGTTCAGTGTAAAACATCACAGAGAAGTTCCGTTGTGGCTCAGCAATAATGAACCCGACTAGTATCCATGAGGATTCAGGTTCGATCCCTGGCCTTGCTCAGCGGGTAAAGGACCTGGTGTTGACGTGAGCTGTGGTGTAGTTCACAGATATGGCTCAGATCCTGCATTGCTGTGGCTGTGGTGCAGGCCAGCTGCTGCAGCTCCAATTCCACCCCTAGCCTGGGAACTTCCATATGCTGCAGGTGTGGCCTTAAAAGACCAAAAAAAAAAAAAAAAAAAAAAATCATGGACTTGGATTTGAATCCCCCAGAAGCCTCTACATGGATGTGCTACCTTGGGAATGTCAGTCTCTCTGAGCCAGTTTCCTCATCTCCAAAGTTAGGAAAATAATACTACTGACAAGGATGTGTTTAGAGGTAAAGGAGGTAGCAAAGATGAAGGGCCCACTCACCTATCAGAGGACCTGAGATGGTTACACAGACAACTTTGGATGGCTCTAAGCAGGGAGGATGTGAGAAAAAGCTTTCCAGCTCTGACCCAAGCTGACCCAAGCTGACATAGAGTCTTACTCCCCAAGACTACAAAGCAAAAAAAAAAGAAAGCCAAAAAAAAACCCTCTTCTGCACTGGCATAGAAAGCTGATCAAAAGCAACTAGGAAGGAGTTTCCATTGTGGCTCAGTAGGTGAAGAACCCAAGGTTGACTCTGTAAGGATGTGGGTTCAATCCCTGGCCTCACTCTGTGGGTTAAGGATCCGGCATTGCTTCAAGCAACAGCAGGGGCCGCAGTTGCAGTTCAGATCTGGCATTGCTGTGGCTGTGGCACATGCTGGTAGCTGGTAGCTGCAGCTCCAATTTGATCCCTAGCTGGGAACGTCCATATGCCACAGGTGCAGCCATTAAAAGAAAAGAAAAGATAAAAAAAGCAACTAGGAAGACCACCATGCCAGCAGCCCACAAGGGCATTCAGAAGGAAAGAACAACCTGGAGAAGCAAGGAAATAGAGACAAATTCCACATTCTGCTCTTAAACCCAGGCCCCACCAGTCCCTGTTTTTCTCCTCCTCCCCTTTCTCCTCCCAAAACATTTATTTTATTTCTGCCAGTAATACTCTGCCTTTACAATGTAAACCAGCCCAGCCATGCTGGGTTCTTAAGTTTTGTCACTCTATCTGTTGTCCCAGTTTCATCACACAGAATCCAAAATGTAGCAATTGAAGGAAGAATTCCCCTCTGTGAGGGAGTGTAATAAAAGAGGCTTTGAATGATCATATTCCTTTTATTCTCCTCTTGCCTGAGGAATCAAATATCCCAGCCCCAAAACCAGGACACATGGAGGAGGATCAGTAGAACCAACTCTTTGACAAAGGAAGAGGAGCACAGACCAGGCTGAAAAGCTGAGGGCGTTCGCCATTCTTCTGAGAAGAGATTTGCAACCACTACCTGCAGTCATAATTTTTGTATATCATTATGGTGAAATATGTGGCATTGTATATCGGTTTCATTCCATCATAGAGACTCGTCGTTCTCCAAATGATGGTTTTTGGCTTTAACAACATGCAGAAACAAAGTCTAGCCTGGTATTTTTGTAGGGGTGTCCTTTTTTATGCATTTTTATCATGAAATCATGCAAATTTATTCAAATGTATACACAAGAAGGAACATAATACAATGAGGACTTACACCCACCACCCAGCTTTATCAAATATTAACCTTTGGCAGTTGTTACAGATCGACTGTTTGTGTCTCTCCAAAATTCATATGTTACATCCTAATGCCCAATGTGATGGTATTTGGAAGTAGGGTCTTTGGAAAGGTCATTTGGTCAGGAGGGTGGAGCCCTAATGAATGGGAATAGTGACCTTATAAAAGAGGCTCCAGAGAGCTCTCTTACCTTCTTCCTGCCATTTGAGGATATAGCAAGAATTTGGCAGTCTGCGTTGTGGTGAGCTGCGGTGTAGGCTCAGATCTGGCATCACTGTGGCTGTGGTGTAGGCCAGCAGCTGTACCTCCAATTAGACCCCTAGCCTGGGAACCTCCATATGCTGTAGGCTCAACCCTAAAACAAACAAACAAAAAAGACAAAAGACAGAATTGGGCAGTCTGCCACCTAGAAGAAGGTCCTCACCAGAGCCCAACTGTGCTGGCTCCCTGACCTCAGACCTCCAGCCTCCGGGACTGTGAGAAGTAAATGTCTGTGGTTTATATGCTGCCCAGTCAATGGCATTCTGTTCTAGCAGCCTGGACGAAGACAGTAATATTTACTGAAGATCTTTTGGGGGGAAGAGCAGAGCACAGCCCCTGGAACTGGTGAGGCAGGGCCGTGATGCTCCAGATGGAGGGCCTCGCACGGAAGCTGGACCCCAAGGAGATGAAACAGAGGATGCAATCTCCTCCACAGGGAACTTCCTCATCTATGTGGCCCTGCTGCGTGTGAGTCACTCCTTTTATCTTCAAGAAATTGGACAGCATATGAAGAGTGCGCATCACGTGTGAATGTGTGATACAAAGAATCTGGTTACCGTTCCTACTCCTGTCTGCAAATGAATAGGCCCAGAAAGATGTGAGATGCTCTGAACGGACGTAAAAATTCTATCCTTAAAGGGTGGCTTTGCAACCAAGCTTTTTTTTTTTAATTTGTTTTTTTTAATTACTCAATGAATTTATTACATTTATAGTAGTAACCAAGCTTTATAGCTAAAAGATAATGCTATTTGGGAATTATGAAAAGGTGTTTTGTGGTTGTACACCATTTTTGCCTGTGATATTCAGCCTTCATGAATGTTGGTGTAACTGTAAATGTTATCAAACCCATTATCTAGCAGTTATTAATATTATGTCACCAAAAGAAGATTGTTTTTGGAAAAATACAATTAATAGATGATAGATTAGATAAATAGACGATAGATAAAATGCAGATCCATTTTCAGTCCCATCACCCTCATTCCTCAGAACTAACCAATATCACAAAATTCAGCATTATCCTGCTCATGTGTGACTTATAGCATTTGTTATACATAAACATTATATCCTTTTGTTTTGCATTTCCTTAACATGTATACAGATGGTATCAAACTCCACATATCACTTTGTAATTTGCTTTGTAATTTTCATAGAACAGTGATTTCCTTTTTTTGAAGTTATATTTGCATCTCTAATTTCATTCACTCTAATTTCTATGTATAGTCTGTTGTATAAAGGGAGAATAATTTGCTATTCATTCTCTTGCTGCTGGGCATTTGTTTCTGATTCTTTGCTATTCCTAACGATAAACATTCTTGTGCACATCTTCAAAAGGCTGCCTAAGAGAGTGGTTCTCCAATTGTGCAGCAGCAGCAGCATCTTAGAACCAACTAGAGGCAAATCCTCAGCTCCTTCCCCAGACCCACTGGATTAGAAACTCTGGAAGTGGGGCCCCCTGATGAGTTCCTTAACTTCTATGGACGTTCCTGGGCCAGGGATCAAACTAGAGTCACAGAAGTGACCCAAGACACAGCAGTGACAATGCCGGATCCCGAACTTGCCGTGTCTCAAGAGAACTCCAAGAACGCAACTCTGAATAGCTCTGAATAGATAAGAAATACATGCTGTAATAATAAAGTATTTATAGCTGAACAAAAATAAGTGTGCTAAAATAAAAAAAAAAATTGTCTGATGCAGCTAAAATGGTATCTACAGGAAAAATACATAGCTTAATTTCATTTATATAAGTAAAATGAAAATAAATATTCAACTAAAAATAGATCAAAAAATAATTTATGAAGGTGGAGGAAGGGAAGTAATAGATATAAGAGAAGAAATTAATGAAATAAAAAAATTAGGGGAGTTCCCGTCGTGGCGCAGTGGTTAACGAATCCGACTAGAAACCATGAGGTTGCGGGTTCGGTCCCTGCCCTTGCTCAGTGGGTTAACGATCCGGCGTTGCTGTGAGCTGTGGTGTAGGTTGCAGACGCGGCTCGGATCCCACATTGCTGTGGCTCTGGTGTAGGCCGGTGGCTACAGCTCCGATTAGACCCCTAGCCTGGGAACCTCCATATGCCGCGGGAGCGGCCCAAGAAATAGCAACAACAACAAAGAGAGACAAAAGACAAAAGACAAAAAAAAAAAAAAAAAAATTAGGGAGGACACAAAACCTAAACCTTGTTATTCAAAAAAAAAAAAAAGAAAGAAAATGAAACAGGTAACTTTCTAGCAACAGTCCTTGAGAAATAAAGAGAAGATATATAAATAAATAATATTAAGAAAAAAGCTTGATTGACATCCATGAGGTTGTTAAGTGTTTTGAATATCCCCCTGGATATATGACTGAAGTGACATTAATGCAGAAGGATGCTATTAACATGAGAAAAATCTAAAGTTAGGTCTCCACTTTGCAAGCATACGCAAAGGTCAAATCCAGATGTGCTAAATACCTAGTGTAAAAAGGAAAACCTAGACATTTTTAGAATACATTTCAGTCGAGGTACAAAACACCAACGTACAGAGAGAGATATAAGAACATTTTACTACATAAAACTTCTGTGACTCCAGTTTGATCCCTGGCCCAGGAACTTCCACAGAAGTTCAAAAAAAGAAAAAAAAAAAAAAAAAAAGTTGCATTCTTAAGTTTTCCAATAAGGGGAAAGGGAGAAAAAGTAGGAGTGTTAAACTACTTTTTGTTATTTAAATTATTTCTAGGAGCTCTCCTGGCACAGCGGAAACAAATCCCAACTAGTATCCATGAGGATGCAGGTTCCATCCCTGGCCTCACTCAGTGGGTCAGAGATCCTGCATTTGCTGTGGCAGTGGCATAGGCCCACAGCTGTAGCTCCAATTGGACCCCTAGCCTGGGAACTTCCACAGGCCTCATGTGCGGCCCTAAAAAGCTAAATAAATAAATAAATAATTTCTGATTTGTGTGGTAAGATATTGTGATCAATCAATATGATATCAATTATTTGAAAGTTATTGATATTTCCTTTTTGACCACATGTTCCAATATAACAAAGATTCTATCTATATTTGAAAAGAATATATATAGACCTGTGTGCAAGTTTTTGTATACATATATATTAGATCACATTTGCTAATTTTATTATTCAGTTTCTATATATTTCTAATTTTTGTCTGCTTGTTTTATTAGCTGTATCAATTCCCAACTGTGGTTTTCCAACTTTATAACTTTTCAATGGTTGGTTCATTTATTATAATATTATAATATATGAAATGTTATTAGGAACAATAATAATTATAATTTCCAAATATTCTTTAATATTTTGTAGTTTCTTTTTATGCCTATGAATGTTTTTTGCTTTAAGATCTGTTTTTGTCTTGGAGTTCCCATTGTGGCACATTGGAGACAAATACAACTAGGAACCATGAGCTTTGATCCCTGGGTTTGATCAAGGCCAAGTTTGATCCCTGGCCTTGCTCAGTGTGTCAAGGATCTGGCATTGCTGTGCCTGTGGTGTAGGCCCGCAGCTATAGCTCTGATTAGACCCTTAGCCTGGGAACCTCAATATGGCAAGGGTACAACCCTAAAAAGCAAAAAAAAAAAAATCTATTTTGTCTTATGTACATTTTGTATTCATGTTACACATATTTTTCCACTTTTTTTTTTTTTTGGCTGTGCCCATGGCATGCAGAAGTTCCTGGGCCAGGGATCGAACCCAAGCCACATCAGTGATAATGCCAGATCCTTAACCCAGTGAGCCACCAAGGAACCTCCTTTTTCCACTTTTATTTGCAGTCTGTGTGTGTGTGTGTGTGCACATGCACACACGTGTGTATATTCACTTTGTCTCTGATGGGAAGCATAGAGATGCATTTAGTTTTTATCTACCTGATTACTTCTGGTTTTTTTGTTTTTGTCTTTTTGCCATTTCTTGGGTGGGCCGCTTCCACGGCATACGGAGGTTCCCAGGCCAGGGGTCGAATCGGAGGTGTAGCTGCCGGCCTACGCCAGAGCCTCAGCAACGCAGGATCCAAGCCACATCTGCAACCTACACTACAGCTCACAGCAATGCCAGATCCTTAACCCACTGAGCAAGGCCAGGGATCGAACCTGCAACCTCATGGTTCCTAGTCGGATTCGTTAACCACTGAGCCACAACGGGAACTCCCCACTTTTGTTTTTTAATAGATGAATTAAACCATTTCCAATTTTGTAATTTAGTAGTTTAGACATAATTATCTTATTTTCTGTTTTCTATTTATTATCTTTGCTTCTTTTCCTTCTTATCTTCTTTTGCTGGATAATGTTTATTCTCTTCTGATTGTTAGCTTTTTAATGGCTACTCTGAATTTTTTTGCATACTTAACTATAAATTTTCTGACAAAGTCTATGATTATTTAATTCCTCTCAACTTCAATAAATCCTTAATATACTTTAATTCCTGCTTTGACTAGCTCCTCTACCTTGTTATTATTGTTTATAAAACAAAATAATTTTTTTAAGGGCCACATTTACACCATCTGGAAGTTCCCAGTCTAGGGGTCAAATCAGAGCTGCAGCTGCTGGCCTACGCCACAGCCATAGCAATGCCAGATCCGAGCCACATCTGTGACCAACACCACAGCTTACAGCAACCCCAAGTCCTTAACCTACTGAGGTAGGCCAGGGGTCGAACCCGAATCCTCATGGATACTAGTTGGGTTCTTAAGCCACTAAGCCACAATGGGAAATCCAAAATAAAATAATTTTTAAACTCTAACTGTTAATTAAAATGTTCAACACACTTCATCAATCTCTGTGTTCTCTAGAACAACTGGTTTGATTTAGGGGTGGGTAGGAAGAAGAGCTATTTAGAGGATACTTGCTTTTTGCATTACACATTTTCCATCTGTTCTCATTTTTCTATTTCTGAAGCATATTTTAAAATAGTCTTTTAGTGAGGGTCTGTGTGTAATAACATATTTAGTATTTGTCTAAAAATGTTTTATTTAATTTCCTTGAATAAATTTTAGCTGGCTGTAAAATTCTCAGTGTTTTTCTTTCAGTGCTTAAAGTTATTATTCTGTTATCTTCCAACATCTATTATCACTGATAAGAAGCTTGCTGTCAGTCTGTCATTCCTCTACACATAACCTTTATTGCAGTTTTTATCTCTCTGCTCTCTGTACTACATTCTGGGTGAGTTCCTATAGTTTATCTTCCAATTCTCTAATTCTTTCTTTTTCTCTGTCAGGTCCAGAGTTCATCTCATTCCCATTCCTGCCTTTTTTTTTTTTTTTTTTTGCTTTTTGCTTTTTTTAGGGCTACACTGGTGCCATATGGAAGTTCCCAGGCTAGGGGTTGAATCAGAACTGCAGTTGCCAGCCTACACTACAGCTGTGGCAATGTGGGATCCGAGCTGCATCTTCATGGCAATGCCAGATCCCCAACTCACTAAGTGAGGCCAGGGATGGAACCCATATCCTCATGGATCCTAGTTGGATCACTAAGCCACAGTGGGAGCTCCCTACATTTTTTAAATTGTTTTAAAATAACTAATGCATTCATATGACCCAAAATCCAAAAGTTAGACAAGGATAAACAATGAGAAATCACTCTTGTATTTCTGCCTCCTTTCCACCACTCAGTTCTCCTTCTCAGAGGCAACCAATGTTTTCTATTACTTTTATTCTTTCAAATACACTCCATTCATACAAGTGGAAATGCACACACACGTATAAGGAGAGTCTTTCTTATCCCTTTTATATGGACTATGATACTTTCTATTTTGCACTTGTTCACTTGAGAAAATATTGCAAGAATTCTTTCATTTAAGTGTATAATAATCTTCATCATCTACTAAAGAGCTTCATAGTGTTTCATTGTACGGATAAACATGGTTAATCTATAGGCAATTTATTATGAATGATTAATTCAATTCTGTAAAATCAAGCTGTTGTACACCTTAAACTTACACAATGTTACACATCGATTAAATCTCAACAAAGTTGGAGTACATACATATTTATTTATTTATTAAACTTATGTTTAATCATTTTGAACATGTAGGGTTTTATCTGTAGGCTATATTCCCACAGGTAAAATTATTGCTGCTAGATATGTTCATTTACAATTCTGTGCATTTAGGGAACTTTTAGGGAATGTTTTATTTTTATTTCATTAACATTTGAATATGTAATACACATACATAGTACAAAATTCAAAAGGAACAAAATAGTAAATCCAGATTATTACATATCCTTCTAGCATCATTGCATGTATACGTAGGCATATATGTATGTATAGGTAAGATTTCTCTTATTCAGGCCAATCAGTATTTTCTTCCACATTGAAGCCTATGGACATCAGAAGGGTCTTGCCATACTATTGATAAAAAGACACAACAGACTTCAGTTTAGTCATTCCTATTAGGGGATACTTCTTTTTTGTCTTATCATATAGTCTTAGCCATGAAGACTCATCACTGTGGATATTATCAATAAAAGTGAAGGTTCCTTTGGCTTTGAGATAGGCGTTGTGCTGGTCACAAATTTTCAAACCTGCTGCCATCTAAACTGCCTTTCTCGGACTTCCCATCATGGCACAGTGGCTAACGCATGCAATTAGGAACCATGAGGTTGCAGGTTCGATCCCTGGCCTTGCTTAGTGGGTTAAGGATCTGGTGTTGCCATGAGCTGTGGTTGTAGGTCGCAGATGCGGCTCAGACCCCACGTTGTTGTGGTTGTGGTGAGACCTTTCAACATCCAAATTTGTGTCCCTTAACCTGGGAAATTTTCCTGAATTGTTTCATTCATGTTGTCCCCATCCTTTTCCTGTTTTCTCCCTCTAGAACTAATATTATTCATATGTTAAATTTCCTGAACTGGCCCCTCAAATTTTTTTTTTGTCTTTTCTCTCTTATTTACTTATGTATTTTTGTTCTAATTTCTAGTCTTCCTTAACTTCCTCTTCCAGCTCATTCACTGAATTTTTTTCTAATTTCTAAATATTATTTTTTAAAAATTTCTCTGGCATTCCCATTGTGGCACAGCAGAAGTGAATCTGACTCGTATCCATGAGGATTGGAATTCAATCCCTGGCCTCGATCAGTGGGTTAAGGATCCCACATTGCCGTGAGCTGTGGTGTAGGCCAGCAGCTGCAGCTCCAATTTGACGCCTAGCCTGGGAACCTCCATATGCCATGAGTGTGAACCTAAAAAGCCACAAAAAAAAAAAAAAAAAATCTGAATTTTTTTCAATACTGTTTTGTAAATGTAGTATCTTTTTATCTAACAATATTAACTTTGCATTTTTTGTTTGTTTTCATTACCATTCCTCTATATAGTCTCCACTTCCTCCAAGTTGCCTTTTTCTCTGTTCATTATTTTTTTAATATAATTCAATGAATTTTATTTTATTTATAGTTGTACAACCATCACATTGTGTTTTCTATGTTTCACTGAGAGGCTTTCCTCAAGTTTCCAGTAATCTTAGATTATCTCCTTGGAAGTAAGAGTAATTAGGATTAAAAAGCAGTCTGGAAGTTCTGAGCAGATGGTTGTTGCTGGGCTTCATGTCCCCTTCAAAGAGACTGAACTCAAAGCCTCTGACCGAGACAAGAATTACCAGACCCTTATCATCCCATCCCCCCCATCTCCTTATAATGCCACCCCCCCCAACCTTGAGCTTCCTGGCCTACTCCTTCCTACCCCTACTAGGAAAGGTGTGTGGCCCCACCCCTAGGAGGGTTTTATACACCCTCAACCAAGCAGCAGGTGTATCTCAAGATCCCTCTTTCCCCAACCAATCAGCAGGTCAGCAGGTGTATCTCGAGACCTCTCCTCTCCCTGGGTTATAAAAACAGACCACATGTCCGGTCTCTCTGATTATGAGAAAGTCAGGCTGCCGTATTCACAGCAGTGCCTCGCCTCAATAAATTTGTCTTCTCTTCACCTTGCCTTGAATCTGGAAATTCTTCTTCCAGCCTGAGTGCACAGACCCTGACAGTGATGATTTAGGAGTTTTTTTCTTTGGTGATCCGAGTAGGCCACTTTTGGGGGAACAGCACTGCCCCACCCCCATCCCACCCCCGGCCCTGCCGTGTCTGTACCTTTAGGGTTTTCCTCTTGGACCGATCCTATTCCTCATAGAAGAATCTTCCAAATCCCTTTCTAGCACCAGCATTCTGAGAGCCGAGAGGAAAGGGACTGGGAGTCTCGGCATTCCATATTCTTTATGCACGTTGTCACTTTTGGTGGGGTGGTCCCACCCTTAACCCTGCCTGAGCCACGTGGGCACATAGGTCTTGTTTTATCATTTCACAATATTCCTCGGATGAGAGGGGCAGTTGTCTAGTACCCTGGGTGGGAGAGAAGTTCGAGGCGTAACTGTTTCTCAGCTTTCGCACATTCCTTTTGGTTTAGCGTCTACTTTTTCTCCAGGGCCAGCGGTTCCTGGAACTGCCAGTTTTTGAGACATAGCACGTTCTCAGGGTGAACCAGGTGTTTCTCCAGCTTTCTGGGACCATAAAGACTTGAAGGTCTGGCTGGTTTACTAACGACTTCCCACTCATTCCTCTCTCCAGCTTCCGAAATGCTTTTGGAATCGGTCTCTGCATCTTTTCTCCCATTCTTGTTGGTTCATTTCTCTCTTTTTCTCTCTTTAGTCTCTTTACTGGGCTTTTTAAATTGTGCTCTATAATTAATTACGGTAATTTAGAAATTAAGGACATATAACCGAAACTGGGCGGAACCCTGTGGGGCTCCTGGGCACACAAGCCTTCCTCTGTCCCCCATTTCTTGTTTTTAGGGAATGAGACTCAGCCTCCACGACCTTCCCTGAGTTCCAAAGGGCAGATTCAAACAGCTGCTAATCAGGGAAGGGAGGGGATGCGGAGACCAGAGAGGAGTGATTAAGAGAGAGTAAATACTGCAGCCTTGGGACAGGCTCCTTGTTCTGCTTCAAGGAATATACATAATAATATCTTCGGGTTCTTCTGCAGAACTAAAAGCCCAACAAATGAAACCAGATAGGAGGACCACCAGAACCAGTCCTGGGGCCACTAAACACCAACTTTGAAGAAGACTGAAAGCTTGCATCTACCCCGATCCTTGTCTGTGACCGTATTTTCTACTCCTAAACTATAAAACCACTTCTTTTTTTTTTTTTTTTTTTTTGTCTTTTTAGGACCATACCCACGGCATATGGAGGTTCCCAGGCCAGGGGTGAATCGGAGCTGTAGTCACAGGCCTACACCACAGCCACAGCAACGCGGGATCCGAGTCACATCTGCAACCTACACCCCAGCTCACAGCAACGCCGGATCCTTAACCCACGGAACAAGGCCAGGGATTGAACCCGCATCCTCATGGATGCTAGTCAGGTTTGTTACCCACTGAGCCACAACGGGAACTTCCTGAAACCCCTTCTTAATCTTTCCCAAGGGAGGGCACAGTCTTTAGGGCATTAGCCTGCTATGGCCTCCTTTGCCTGGCCTTTGCCCAAAACTCTGTTTCCGTATTTCAATTCAGCACTGGTGGACAGAGGCCAAGTTTCAGCAATATAACCAAAACGCCATCAAAACTCAAAGCCCTCCCGAGTTCCCATGGTGGTTCAGCAGTAATGAACCCGGCTAATATCCTTGGAGAATTGGGTTTGATCCCTGGCCTCGCTCAGTGGATTAAGGAATCAGTGTTGCCATGTGCTGGGGTGTAGGTCGCAGACACTCCTCAGTTCCGACGCTGCTGTGGCTGTGGCATAGGCTGCAGCTGTAGCTCCGATTCAGTTCCTAACCTGGAAACTTCCATATGGCACAGGTGCTGTCCTAAAAAGCTAAAAAAAAAAAAAAAAAAAAAAATTTATTTGGCTTATAGTCTCATTTGGTGGTATGTTTTAGTTCTCTCTCTCTCTCTCATTTCTCCTTTATTTTTACCTCCACATTCAATTGACCTATTTAGGAGCTTTGGGGGTCCCCGATCCAAATCTCATACAGGCAGTTAGAGGGCCTGGCCTGCAGAGCCCCTGGGCTGTGGCTGATCCAGACGAGGTCGGGGGAATCTTGACTCAGCTCTTGGTCACAAGGCTGTGTCTCATCCCTCTCCCCCAGCCTGGAGCTGGATATGAGCCATTGCTCCTTCAGCATTTGGCAGCAGGTTTATTTCCAGCCTCCTCCCAGAAGGGCGGAGGATGAGAAATGAATACCATCCTAGCCCTGGGCTTCAGTCAGTGAGCCTGCCTCTGCCTCCCCATCTCACAAGGAACACTCTTGACTCATTTGCCACCACTAACGGCCTCTGCACCCAAATCCCAGCATGTCCACCCACCTCTTCTGGCCTGGTTTGTGCTTCTGTGCCAGCTTGGAGCCTCAAAATTGCTGGTCTGATACTTAAGCCTGACCATGCTTTCTTCCACTTTGTTTGCTTGTTTGTTTTATCCAGTACTTGCTATGTTTGTGGCGCAGAGGGCATTCCTGAAGCATGAACTCCAACTTGATCTGGCTATCAGGAGGTATTCTTGAAATCAAATATTTGAGGAGTTCCCACTGTGGCTCAGCGGGCTGAGGACCCAATGTTGCCACAAGCTGCCGATTAGGTCACAGTGGTGTGGCTTGGATCCAGTGTTGCTGTGGCTGTGACCTGCAGCTTTGGCTCAGATTCAGCCCCTAGCCCAGGAACTCCCATATGCCACATGTGCGGCAGTAAAAAGAAGAAAAAAAAAAATACACACACACACACACACACACACAAACTCGGATTGTGTACCTCCTCACTGTGGTGAAAATTCTGATACCGAGGTCATTTGTGATATTGAATGCCACCTTATTTTTGCCTCCAACTGTTGCATATTACTGAGGCACCAGGCCCATAAGACGCAGTTAAGACTAAATACTAACTGAATCTATTCTGAATATTTAGAACTCAAAACATCATAGAGTAGAAATTCAGGGATTGAAATAAAGATTTGACATTAACTCATTTGAGAAAAAATCTATTCTTATGGTACACAACCGTTGTGGCTCCCCGGGTTGCGGGAGGATGCAATGCGTGGTGTGCGTAGGGATTTTTAACACTGTCCAGCACGTCTTAAGTCTATTAGGATACACCTGGTATCAGAACACACTGCAAAGGGAGCAGAGGATCCAGTGGGTATGGAGGTCTTTAGAGAATCAACAGGAAGAGGGAAACAAAAGGGAATAGGAAATGACTCTCCCGCCACCAGGAAAAAGATTAAAAACAGAAAAAGATGATTATCACCAATGAAATGAAGTTTTCCTCCCTTTCTGTAACCCTCACCCTGTACAATATAAATAAGAAATTATAAACATAAGTCCACAAGCTTTATAAATACAGAGAAATTACCAGGAAGACAGCATAGCTCCTAAGGCCCTCTGGAAGGCATTAGAACATTCTATGAGGGCTGGGATTTATCTGTGTTGTTCATAGCTTTCTGCCTGGGACATACTGGGCACTCAATAATTGTCCAATGAGGAATTTCTGTTGTGGCTCAGTGGTAACAAACCCAGCTAGTATCCATGAAGATGTAGGTTCGATCCCTGGCCTCACTCAGTGGGTTAAGGATCTGGTGTTGCTTTGAGCTGTGATGCAGGTCACAGACGCAGCTCAGATCCCACATTGCTATAGCTGTGGCCAGCCATAGTTTTGTCATGGGTTGCAACAGTGGCTTGGATCTGATCCCTGGCCCAGGAATTTCATATGCCACAGGGTGACGAGAAAAGCAAAAGAAAAAAAAAAGTAATGAAACGATTCAAAAATAAAGTGCATTGATTACAGGGCTATCAGTATAATCCCTATGTACTCAGGATGTAGCTGGTTTCCCAATTCCAAGGTCCTTTAGAGGTGAATGGCTGAGACGATGGAAGCCACTTTCCAAACATGACCCATCAGGGACATCCCTTCCCCTGCCCTGGTCCTCAGGTTCTTTATCTATAAAACCAGCCTTTGTCTATCAGGAATACGTTGCTGGCAAATAACAGAAAAACCGACTTACCCTCTTTTAACCAAGAATTCCAATTTATAAGTCTGACAGGGAAAAGCAAACACAGTATGATATTGCTTACATGTGGAATATAAAAAATACCAACTAATAAATATATCAAACAAGAAGCAGACTCACAGACAGAGAAAATGAACTAGTGGTTACCACTGGGGAGAAGGAAGGGGGAGTAGGGGATTAAGAGGTACACGCTATTGCGTACAAAGTAAGCTACAAGGGAGTTCCCACTGTGGTGCATTGGGTTAAGGATCCAACTGCAACTGCTCAGGTTGCTGCAGAGGCGCAGGTTCCATCCCTGGCCCTGTTCAGTAGGTAAAGGATCTGGCATTGCCACAGCTGTAGTGTAGGTCAAAGCTGCAGCTCTGATTCAGTCCCTGGCCCAGGAACTTCCATATGCTGCAGGTACGGGCAAAAGAGAAAAAAAAGTAAGCTATGAGGATACATTGTACCACACAAGGAATATAGCCAATATTTTATAATAACTATAAAAAATGGAGTATAACATTTAAAAATTATGAATCCCTATATTGTACACCTGTGGCTTATATAATATTATATAGCAATTATACTTCAATTGTAAAAAAGAATTCCAAGGAGTTTCCATTGTGGCTCAGTGGTAATGAACCTGACTAGTATCCATGAGGACTTGGGGTTGAACGCTGGTCTTCCTCGGTGAGTTAAGAATCCGGCACTGCTGTGACCTGCGGTGTAGGTTGCAGACAAAGCTTGGATCCGGAGTTGCTGTGGCTGTGGTGTAGGCCAGCAGCTGTAGCTCTGATTCAACTGTCTAGCCTGGGAACTTCCATATGCCTCAGGTTCGGCCCTTAAAAAAAAAAGAAAAAAAAAAAAAGAATATTCCCAGTGCCTACTATATACTCGGCACCTGGGAATCAGGGGAAAGGGGAGTGAAATATCAAGAGGAAAGGACAGAGCTTGTAACCAGAGACTCCAGATCACAGGTGCTCCCTGTCTCAGCAACTCCTCACTCGATCAGGACTGTGAAAGTCAGGAGGGGGCAGCAAAGAGCCGCGGGGCTGGAAGGAACCCAGACCTCTTAGAAAGACGACCCTTCATCTCTGATGGGGTCTTACCCCCACCCGGACAGGGATACAGGATGAGGTCGGAAACAAAGCCAGGAATCAGGACCCTCACACTGACATCCTGGTTGAGCCGCTTGCTGTGTGACCTTAGACAAGGCACATAATCAGCCTCTCTAGTCTTCATGTCCCAGGCTTCATAAGGAGGATAATTAGGTCCCCAGGCTGCTATAAAGATTAAAAGAATTGGGAGTTCCCTTTGTGACTCGGTGGTAACAAACCTGATTTGTATCCATGAGGATACAAGTTCGATCCCTGGCCCTGCTCAGTGGGTTAAGGACCCACCATTGCCGTAAGCTGCAGTGTAGCTCGCAGATGCCACTCAGATCTGGCATTGCTGTGGCTGTGGCATAGGCTGGCAGTCACAGCTCCAATTCAACCACTAGCCTGGGAACTTCCATGTGCTGCAGTTGCAGCCCTAAATTTAAAATTTTTTTTAATTTAAAAAAAAAAGATTAAAAGAATTGGAAGAGTAGCTGAGGCAAATATGGAGACAACACACGCCCTAAATCAGAAGTAGAAAACAAGAAGAGAGCTCATGTTGGGAATTACTTTTTTTTTTTTAGAAAAAAGAATTTAATAATAAAGCATTTGTTGGAATTCCTGTCATGGCGCAGTGGAAACGAATGTGACTAGGAACCATGAGGTTGCTGGTTCGATCCCTGGCCTCGCTCAGTGGGGTAAGGATCAAGCGTTGCTGTGAACTGTGGTGTAGGTTGCAGACACGGCTCGGATTTGGTGTTGCTGTGGCTGTGGCTTAGGCTGGCTGCTGTAGCTCTGATTTGACCCCTAGCCTGGGAACCTCCATTTGCCGTGGGCACGGCCCTAAAAAGCAAAAAAATAATAACAATAATAATAATAATAATAATAAAGTGTATATATCATTACCAAATAAAAATACAATTTCACGGTCATACCTATACTCCCTTTGATCCTCACACACATGTATCCTGAAAACTGAGTCAAAGGCCATGCTTTTTGTACATCAAATCCCCTTATTTTTTCAGCTAGGAGAAATAGCCAAATGTTTGTATGCGATTTGCATGTTTGTTTACCATTAAATCTACAGTGGAAGTTCCCATGTGGCTCATGGGGTTAAAAACATGACTAGTATCCATAAGGATGCAGGTTCAATCCCTGGCCCAGCTCAGTGGGTTAAAGGATCCAGTGTTACCACAAATTGCAGCATAGGTTGCATATGTGGCTCAGATCTGGCGTTGCTGTGGCTGTGGCCTAGGCTGGCAGCTGCAGCTCTGATTTGACCCCTAGCCTGGGAACCTCCATATATCTCCGGTACAGCCCTAAAAGAAAAAAAAAAAAAATCTATGGTGAAAGACTCCATATTGGGAGTACCCATCCTGGCTCAGGAGGAATGAACCCAACTAGGATCCATGAGGATGTAGGTTCAATTCCTGGCCTCGCTCAGTGGGTTAAGGATCCGGTGTTGCCGTGAGCTACAGTGTAGATCACAGACAGGGCTTGGATCTGGTGTTGCTGTGGCCATGGCATAGGCCAGCAGCTGTAGCTCTGATTCGACCCCTAGCCTGGGAACTTCCATATGCCGCCAATACGGCCCCAGAAAGCGAAAAAAAAAAAAAAAAAGAAAGAAAGAAAGAAAGAAAAGAAAAAGAAACACCCCATGTTCATTTCCACCCCTTAGTTAGTTCCCAGACCTTCTATTCCCACAGAGAGTAAAAGAACATGATAAGCTCGTGATGGCTTCAAAGAAGATACCGCATCCACATGACCAAGCTCCAAAGACACCATCGTCTCCAAGCCCTCACTGTTAACACCATGCCATGAGGCCCGTCGAATACAGATGAGATAGTATACAGAGCATCACCCCAACAGCACACTGCATTTAATTCAATTATTTTTTTTATTGTCAAAGGATTTCATTATGCAGTTTAAAGAGTCAACCAGTACCACGAGGCTTAGATCAAGAAAAAGCTTCTCTGCTCCACTGCTTCTCTACGCCCAGCCTCCACACCCCAAACCAATTGCGTTCACCTCCTTCATTTGTTTTTTACTGTGTTTACAAATGTCCAATGTCTGGATCACATGCCTGCAATTTTTTTTAATGTTTTCATTCCAAGTTTTTAGCTCTTGACTTCATAAGATGGCAAACAAGGATTTCATTCTCTTCACCCACACACCCTCTCGTATCCCTAGATTGTTCTCTCAATAAAGTCATATCAAGATTTTTTGTTAAGTTGATATTTAACCTTTACATCATTGACTATAAAAATGTAATACTTAGAGTTCTCTTTTTGTTTCTGAGAGTAAAGCCCTTTGGGGGACTGAGTTTCCTGATGGCTCAGTTGTTTAAGGATCAAGCATTATCACCGCTGTGGCAAAGGTTGCTGCTGTGGCGAGGGTTCAATCCCTGACCTGGGAACTTCCACATGCTTAGAGCATGACCAAAAAAAAATTGGTAATTTTTTTTCTTTTTAGGGCCACACCTACAGCATATGGAAGTTCCCAGGTTAGGGGTCAAATCAGAGCTGCAGCTGCCAGCCTACACCACAACCACAGCAACGCAGGATCTGAGCTGCATCACAGACCTACACCACAGCTCACAGCAATGCCAGATCCTTTAATCCACTGAGCAAGGCCAGGCATCTCCGTGTCTTCACGGCTACTAGTCAGGTTCATTACCACTGAGCCACAATGGGAACTGCAAAAATGGTAATTCATAGCTGAGTCATTTGGCATGTTATGATCACATACACTTTCTTGTATGACTTTTTGTTTTCCCTGAATCAAAAGCCTTAGCTTTTCATTTGTTTCATTTCTTTTCTACCTGGAGTTGTCGCATATTCAAACTATCCCCAAACTCTTTCCAAATGGAACCAAAAGCCCAACTCCATACAAATACATCAGGTAAACCATGAGTTCAATGTATTTCTGAGACATTGCACCCTTCTGCTCCTGGCACCCTGCACTCTCCTCTCTGGACCAGCTGCCCTTTTGATCTGCTGCACAACTCATCCTAAGACCACCTTCAGAATGGGAAATCCCCCCCCCATCTCTCTTGGGATTCTCTGTTTGCCATATTCTAGATCTTCTTCTCTCTTGGTGTATTTCCAAATTTTGCCACTTTCTCTGTAGCTTCCCAAGACAAGTTACATGAGAGGTATATTTTTATGATCTGGTAGATCTGAGCAATTCTTTTTTTTTTTTTTTCCTTCTGGATTTTATTTATTTATTTTTTTTATTTTATTTTCCCACTGTACAGCAAGGGGGTCAGGTTATCCTTAGATGTATACATTGCAATTACAGTTTTTTCCCCCACCCTTTCTTCTGTTGCAACATGAGTATCTAGACATAGTTCTCAATGCTATTCAGCAAGATCTCCTTGTAAATCTATTCTAGGTTGTGTCTGATAAGCCCAAGCTCCCGATCCCTCCCACTCCCTCCCCCTCCCATCAGGCAACCACAAGTCGATCTGAGCAATTCTTTATTTTACCACCACATTAGTTTAATCCTTTGTCTACGTGTAGAATTCAAGATTGGAGACCACTTTCTCTCAGTCTTTGAACCTGTTACCCCCCTATCTTCTGGTTTCCAGGGTTGCTATTGAGAAGCCCAAGGCCACTCTCACACTCTCACAATTCTGTTGCATTTACTTTCTCAGACTCAGTGAATTTGAATTCTGAAAATATCTATTAGTTCTGAAAAATTTTCTTTATCAATTTCTAAGCCAATCTTCTCCCCTCCAATTGTTCCGTTCTTTTTTGAATTTTTACTTAGATATTAAAACCCTTCTCCTCATCTTCCAGTTTTCCTCTAAGTTTTTTGATTATTTTTCATTGCTTCATTCTATATTTGAGGATATGTTCTCAATTTTATTTTCAAATTTCCTATTTTTTTTTTTTTGCTTTTTTTTTTTTTTTTTTTGCTTTTTAGGTCCACATCCAAGGCATATGGAAGTTCTCAGGCTAGAGGTCTAATCGGAGCTACAGCTGCCGGCCTATACCACAGCCACAGCAACGCAGGATCTGAGCTGCATCTGTGACCTACACCACAGCTCATGGCAACACCAGATCCTTAACCCCACTGAGCAAGGCCAGGGATCAAACATGCATCCTCATGGATCCTGCTCAGGTTCGTTAACCTGACCCACGAGGAGAACACTGAATTTTTAAATTTTCTTATCACACTATTAATATTCCAATGTCTTTTCTGCTTTTCACTGATCCTTTTTGACAATACCCTGTTCTTGTTATGAATATAGCTTTTATCCTCTCAACCAACAGTAGGGTTGAGCACCTAATTTGTGCCAATTTTACAAGCAACAATGATGGAAAAATGAACAAGACAGTGTTTCTGCTCTCATAGAGCTTGCCATTCAACAGGGAGTAACAGAATGAACAATTAATAGATACACCGCATAATATCATCAGGAGGTAATGGAGCAATTAAAAAAAATTAAACATGAAATGGAAATAGAAAGTAACGGGGAGTGGCATCTTTTCCCATCTCTCATATATTAATTATAGTGTTTTGAAGATGACGTCTAACTTCTATACTCTGTTTCCCCCAATTCCTTTTCTGTTTGTTGACTGGGGGCAGGGAGGGGGCAAATTTGCAGCATATGGAAGTTGCCAGACCAGGGGTTGAATCAGAACTGCAGCTGCCAGCCTCCGTCACAGCCACAGCAATGCCAGATTCCAGCCGCATCTACGACCTACACCACAGCTTGCAGCAACACTGGGTCCTCAACCCACTGAGCAAGGCCAGGGATCAAACCCACATCCTCATGGATACCAGTCAGTTTCTTAACCTACTGAGCCACAATGGAAACTCCTGTTCTTTGACTTTTATCTTTTATTCTAGTGTCTTTTCCCCAAAATCTTCGTTTGCTCTTTTAAGGGTAAGGCACACAGCTTGGCATGCCTGGACTTCTTGGCTTGTAGGCATCAGCAAAGGGCAGTTTCTAAGGGTATTGGCCTTTGGGGATGGGGCGTAAGGGTAGCCCTTCTCTCCTGATTGGTGGTTTCCCCACAGAGGACTTTCCTGTGTCCCTGCTTGGCACCGGCAAGCCTGACCACAAGCCTTCTGGGAGCCAAGTCAATGTGGGCAGGCTAGGGAACCCTCTTGTAAATTTTCATTAATCCCCATTTCCAATCTGGTATCTGACTACTGCCCTCAGTTCTCCATGGTATCCCCAAATCCAAAAGCTCAGTGGTTCAACTTCTACAGAGACGAAACTTGCTCCCAATCTTTTGGGGGCTCTTCGTTCAGACTTTCAACTGTCTTGCTGTTTTTAGCCCCAGTCTACCCCTGCCTCTAGAGACCTGTGTCCACAGCTCCAGCGTCTTTCAGGACTTCTTCAGTAAGACTCAACTAACATCTTGTTGGCTTCTCCTTGTCCCTGTGGAGGGGCTTAAGGATTAGCTTTCCTGATCGCGCAATGGCTCTGTTCACCTCCTGTGCTCTCTTTATCCTTATGGATTCATACCTTTTATTTCTCTTTTGCTGACATTTCAGAGGCGTCATCAAAGGAAATACACACAAAATCATATTCTCAATCCCCCCATGTTTAACCAGAATAATTCCTTTGGACAAAATTGCTGCTGATAAAAACAAAGAATAACAATAACAATTTCTGATTCATCGTGCGTGTGCCATAGTTTGAGTTCACTGCCAGGCAAAGCAGGGGAAGGAAATCTGATCCAGCACAGAGGGATTCAACCATATGGGATGGAGATCTTCAGATTAACTGTGAAAAATAACCCAGAGCACATTGGCCTAAGCCTAGAGGGTTTCATTATTTATAAGTATATAGCAAGCCAACCTCATGAGCATGTGACCTGTGCAACCACATCCTGAACTGGCAAGACAGAACCCCTGCTCAGAGGGACGCCTGCTGGGTTTAAAATTCCTCAGTCGGGAGTTTCCACTGTGGCTCAGAGGGTTATGAACCCAACCAGTATCCATGAGGATGCTGGTTCGATCCCTGGCCTTGTTCAGTGGGTTAAGGATCTGGCACTGCCGCAAGTGACACAAGTCACAGATACAGCTCGGATCCCACATTGCGGTGGCTGTGCTGTAGGCTGGCAGCCACAGTTCTGATTCAACCCCTAGCCTGGGAACTTCCATATGCTGCAGGTAGGGCCCTTAAAAAGCAGGAAAAAAATAATAAACTAAAAT
This sequence comes from Sus scrofa, assembly GCF_054392235.1. Classification (NCBI taxonomy): domain Eukaryota; kingdom Metazoa; phylum Chordata; class Mammalia; order Artiodactyla; family Suidae; genus Sus; species Sus scrofa. The sequence goes on from NC_139384.1 coordinate 13,183,557, forward strand.
AAAATTCCACAGTCATCATCCTGAAATTCCCAATAATTTTTAAAAATAAGGGGCCCCACATTTTCATTTTGCCGGGCCCTGCAAAGCATGTAGCCAGTCCTGGATCTGCATGAGGTGTCCGAACCCTGTGAAAACAGTTACCCACAAAAGCAAAGTAGGATGTGTAAAGGCAAAAGCCACAAAGTTCACAGGAAAGAAGGTTTTCTGAATTAAATAATTCATTGTCTTGTCTGTTCAGGATTGACCAGCAGTGGAGCTTAGCTCAGGCCAATTACTGAACCTCCAAGTCCATTTCTCAGGTTTGTAGGAACTGGGTTTGACCCGTCAGTTCATTAGGTTGGATGAAAATGAGATCTCTAAGTTCCACACAGACAGAAAACAAATCCACCATCAGGGCTGTTTCTCTGCTGATTCTGATCAGTGTTATTTCTTTCCTTCTTTTTTTTTGTTTCTTTTTAGGGCTGTGCAACCACATCACTGGTCCATATGCACCAGTGGCATATGGACTTTCCCAAGCTAGGGTTCACATCGGAGCTGTAGCTACCAGTCTATGCCACAGCCAGAGCAACGCCAGATCCAACTCTCATCTTCCACCTACACCACAGCAATGCCAAATCCTTAAGGAGCAAAGCCAGGGACCAAACACACATCCTCACAGACACAAGTTGGGTTCCCAAACTGGTGAGTCATAACGGGAACTCCTGACCAGCTTTCTGAGAAGCAGTTGCTCTGGTTTCTTTTTCTGTGGCCTGACCACTTGTTATCTATCTATCTGTCTAGCAATTTCTCACACTCCCTAGACTCAGGGCCTTGCATGGACACAACCACATGCATATATATGAGGCCCGGCAAAAATGTTCTCTATTGCTGCTCTGTATCCATTTCTCCTTTTCCTTACTTATAGAAAACCACTGTTTGGGGTGGGGGGTGGGGGCAGCAACATGCCCAACTCGAAACTTTATGTTCCAAACTCTAGCCCTGAGCTCTGGCCAATCCATCTCCAGTAGTTTGAGCTCCGGATATCAATCCTTTGGCTATTGATTTTCCAGGAGTGCTTTCTTGGCATAGGGGTTATCCTTACCTTTGCCTCTTGCCCTCTTTTCTGCTGCCTGTAGCTCCTAAGTGATAACTGGAGCCACAAAATGCCACTCAACAGACGTTTAGATACTGAATATTTTCTCTGTGCCAGGGACTCGTCCAAGTCACAGAGAAACAATGACAATGAAACAAACATCTTTGGATTTCCTGTCGTGGCTCAGCTGTAACGAACCCGACTAGTATCCATGAGGATGTGGGTTTGATCCCTGGCCTCGTTCGGTGGGTTAAGGATCCAGCATTGCCGTGATCCACAGTATAGGCTGCAGACTCAGCTCGGATCCTGTATTGCTGTGGCTGTGGTGTAGGCCAGCAGCTACAGCTCCAATTCGACCCCTAGCCTGGGAACCTTCATATGCCATGGGCACGGCCCTAAAAAGACCAAAAAAAAAAAACAAAAAAACAAAAAAACACCTCTTCCCTTGCGACCTGCTCACTCTCGTGGACCATCTTGCAACTCAAGGGACAGCAAAGAGACTCACGTGGGCCTCAGCTTTGACATTCTAAGCAACTGAACTAAAGACAGGAACTTACTTAAGAAAAATGAATTTTATTCTACCCCTTAGGCTAGCTAATTAGTAAAGGAATATTAGAAATAGGTTTGACTGGAGAAATGACAACTGTGATTTATTTTGGTTATGCAATTTGTGATTTATTTTGGAGCCACAACTAAAAATAAAATTAAATGGAGTTCCCACTGTGGAATGGTGGGTTAGGAAACAGACAGCAGTGGCTCAGGTCTCTGCAGAGGTGTGTATCCAATCTCCGGCCCAGCACAGTGGGTTAAAGGATCTGGCGTTGTGCAGCTGCTGCTTGGAGTCAATCCCTGGCCCAGTAACTTCCATATGCTGCTGGTGCAACCATTAAAAAAAAGTAAATGTTTAAATAGAAACATATATATATAATTTATACATGTGGGGAGTTCCCTCATGGCTCAATTGGTTAAGGGTCCAGCCTTGTCACTGCTGTGGCTCAGGTCACTGCTGTAGCCCTGAAACTGGGTTCAATTCCTGGCCTTGGAACTTCCTTCCATGAAATCAGTAAAAAAAATAGAAATAAAAAAACAGTTTGCTATTCTTAAAAAATATATATACATGGAATTCCCATCGTGGCTCAGCAGAGATGAATCTAACTCTTATTCATGAAGACAAAGGTTCAATCCCTGACCTCACTAAGTGGGTTAAGGATCCAGTGTTGCTGTGAGCTGTGGTGTAGGTTGCAGATGAGGCTGGGATCTGATGTTGCTGTGGCTGTGGTGTAGGCTGGCAGCTGTAGCTCCAATTTGACCCCTAGCCTGGGAACCTCCATATGCCACGGGTGTACCCTAAAAAGAAAAAAAAAAATCATACTTGTGTACATATATATGAATATATGTATTTTATACATAGAAAAATAGACACAGCAAATGTATGAAAACATTATGAATCTGAGTGAAACATATACAACTGTGTGTTAAATTATTCTCTCAATTTTTCTAAATAAGAACAGGGAGATTGGGGTTAACGGATACAAACTATTGCTCTTGGAATGGATTTACAATGAGATCCTGCTGTGTAGCATTAGGTAAGGACCTAATGTCTAGATACTTACATCGCAACACAACAATGGAAGGAAAAATTATGTATACATGTATGTGTAACTTGGTCCCCATGCTATACAGTGAAAAAAATAAATTTAAAAATTTTTTTTAAAAAAGAAGAGGGAGAGAATCTGTGGTTTGCTTGATCATGTAGGTAGGCTCCTGGCATTCCTATGAATAAAGCATTTCTTAAAAATTAAGGTAAGCCTGGAGTTCCTGTCGTGGCGCAGCAGAAACAAATCCAACTATTAACCATGAGGCTGCGGGTTCCACCTCTGGCTTTGCTCAGTGGGTTAAAAAATCCGGTGTTGCCATGAGCTGTGGCGTAGGTTGCAGATAGAGCTTGAATCCAGCGTGGCATAGGCTGGCAGCTACAACTTCACTTCAACCCCTAGCCTGGGAACTTCTGTATGCCGTGGGTGCGGCCCTAAAACGAAAGAAAGAAAGAAAAAATTAAGGCAAGCCCATCAGTCCACACTGGGAGGGGAGGCTTGAACACTGAGCTCCCGGGGGCTCATTTCTCTCCACTTAGAGGAGTTCGCCAGTCCTGTTGTAAGAAGCGCCTGCTATGGAGCAAGGCTTTCAAGCCAGTGCTGGCCTGCCTGCCTGACTGCCCGAGGCCCCTTCCGAACTCCAGGCCAGCTGTTGGTGTCTGCTCACCAGGAAAGGGCTGTACGGCTGAGGGCATTTGGCTTGAGACTTGCCCTGATACCAGCAGTCCAGGCAACAGCAGGGGGTGGTGGGGGGTGTGGGTGGAGAAGGAGAATGGACCCCACCCCAATCACCACCTGCTCACAGCACTATTCACCCAAAATAATTTGACACTCACGTCATGTGGGTTGGCACCAACAGGCCACCAACTGTGGAATGTGTGCCTCTTGGATCCAAGGAGGCGTACCATGATGTCATGCAGAACAAAAGAAGCAGGACGGTCCCACACACTAGAAAGAAAGCAGGGACAGAAGGGGAGGGAAAGGAGGGAGCGGAAAAGACAGGAAGGAAAGGAAAGGAAGGGAAAGGAAAGAGACAATAAAGGAAAAAGAAAACCTTTATTTGGATGTCTGTGTGTGTATATATACAGACATATATATGCTCATTACTTATATATGCTCATTACCTATACACACACATACACAGAAAGCTCTAAAAAGATAAGCATTAACAGTGGTTATTCTTGGAGTTCGCATCGTGGCACAGTGGACATGAATCCGACTAGGAGCCATGAGGTTGCGGGTTCAATCCCTGGCCTGGATCAGTGGGTTAAGGATCCGGGGTTGCCATGAGCTGTGGTGCAGATTGCAGATGCGGCTCGGATCCCACATTGCTGTGGCTGTGGGGTAGGCTAGCAGCTGTAGCTCCAATTTGATCCCTAGCCTGGGAACCTCCATACGTGTGGGTGCAGCCCTAAAAAGCTCAAAACAAAACAAAACAAAACAAACAGTGGTTATTTTTAGAGTGTATATGAGGGTGAAAGTTAAGCCTAACTTTCTCCCCTACTTTTTCTTGTCCATTGTATAAATATTCTGAGTCTGTCTATCTCAATTTGTATTTTTTTTTTCTGGTGAAGAAAAATTAAAGGAAGAACTATTTCCTGGGGAGGGGGCTTTCTCCTCAAAGAAAATGTGCTGCTGCTACCACTTTAAAAAAATATCAAGGCCAAGTGCACTTGAGAGCAAAGATCAGCAAACTATTTCGTGGGCTAGGGAGGGAGCCGGCAGCTATGGCCTGACTCCTGTTTTTGAAAGTAAAGTTGTATCAGAACACAGCCTCCATTCATTTACGTATTATCATTGTCTTGGCTGCCTTTGTGCTACAAACGGCAGAGCTGTGTTGTGACAGACATTGTATGGCTCACAATGCCAAAAATATTTACTATCTGGCTTTTTTTTTTTTTTTTTTTTTTTTTTTGGCCATGCCCATGGCATGTGGAAGTTCCTGGGCCGGGAACCAAACCCCCACCACAGCAGGGACCCAAGCCTCTGCAGTGACAGCACCAGATCCTTGACCCACTGTGCCACACAGGAAATCCTATCTGGCCCTTTACAGAAGTTGGCCGATCCCTGCTCCAGATTCATGTTTCCTGTGAAACCGTGCTTGTGCAATCCACGTTAGAGCACAGACTTTGAAAGCAGAGGGGAAGGTTGCAAATTATTTTGTGAACTTGAAGCTTTAAATCAGCAAGTGTCACCTCACCATAAAGGCTTTCCTTATTCCCTCAGTGGCCATAACCCTTAACAACCCTGCCACTCATGCCAATTTTCTTCAAGAATTTGTCACCATTCGGAGTTCGTGGCTCAACAGAAACAAATCTGACTCTTATCCATGAGGATGCAGATTTGATCCCTAGCCTCACTCAGTGGGTTAAAGGATTCGAGGTTGCCATGAGCTGTGGTGTAGGTCTCAGATGCGGCTCAGATCCCGAGTAGCTCCAACTTGACCCCTGGCCTGGGAACTTCCATATGCTGAGGGTGAGGCCCCAAAAAGACAAAAAAAAAAAAAAAAAAAAAAGAATCTGTCACCATCCAATATTTTCTTGTTTGTTCGTGTTTGCCTTTCTCATCACAATATGAAAGCCATGAGAACAACAGTCTTCTCAGTCTTGCTTTTCACCATATCTCCAGTGCCTAGAACACTGCCTGGCACATAGTAAATGCTCAATAAATGTTGAATGAATGAACAAATAAATGGCAATTCACTGGCAAAATTTTCGTAGCAGAATGAAGAGAGATAAAGTCAGAGTCAATAAGAACCAGAGTTCTAAGCAGAATGAAGAGAGATAAAGTCAGAGTCAATAAGAACCAGAGTCAAAGGATCAAGTGAAGCAGCAGTCAGAGTTCCTGTGTGGTGCAGTGGAAATGAATCCGACTAGTATCCATGAGGATGCAGGATTTATCTCTGGGCTCACTCAGTGGGTCAGGGATCCGGCATTGCCATGAACTGTGGTGTAGGTCACAGACATGGCTGGGATCTTGCATTGCTGTGGCTGTGGTGTAGGCTGGCGGCTGTAGCTCCAACTTGACCCCAAGCCTGGGGCCTTCTCTATGCCGTGGGTGCAGCCCTAAAAAGCAAAAAGAGAGAGAGAGAGTAGTGAATGTATGAACCATCCATGAACACACTGTAAAGATAGGAACAGGAATGCTTAGTAATTGTGTCTGTGTGACTGCTATTTTTCAGTGGAATTCGAAACTAAGACAGAGAGGAATGTTTGCCTGAAGGAAGAAAGGACTGAAATGAAATGCAACTGTCTCAGGGGTGGGGCAGGTCTGCATTATTACAATTTATGTGTCAAAGGCAAGCCTCAGGTGAAAAAGTAATGAAACCAAGAAGGGCCCTGTGGGGATCCTGGGCACAAAATCCTTTCTGTTCACCCCCCTTCTGATTTTAGGAAATGGGCCTCGTTGTTCAGCCTCCGTGACCTTCCCTGAGTTCAAAGGGCAGGTTCAAACAGTTGCTAATCAGGGAAGGGCAGGGATGCAGAGAGGGGAAGCATCCAGAAACAACAGCACAGCCTTGGGGCCGGGTCCTGGTTCCTCCTCAAGGGAAACTCCATTACAGTACCTTTGAGCTCTTCTGAAGAACTTAAACCCCCAACAAATGAAAGATGCTAACTATTTCTCTCTCTCTCTCTCTCTCTTTTTTTTTTTTTTTTTTTTTTTGTCTTTAGGGCCATACCTGCAGCATATGGAGTTTCCCAAGCTAGGAGTCAAATCGGAGCAGCATCTGCAACCTACACCACAGCTCACGGCAAACTCCGGATCCTTAACCCAATGAACAAAGCCAGGGATAGAACCTGCGTCTTCATGCATGCTAGTCAGATTCGTGTCCACTGAGCCATGATGGGAACTGCCGAAAGATGCTAACTATTCAGTGAAGCATTCTTCACTCCAGAAAGGAGGAAGACCGCCAGAACCAGCCAGAACTAGTCCCAAGGCCACTCAACACCAGCTTTGAAGAAGAATTCAAGCTGCGCCTACCCTGATGCTTATCCGTGTCTTTATTTTCCACTGGGCCAACTGTAAGACCACCTCCCATTCTCTCCCCAAAGAGGGCATTAGCCTGCTGTGGCCTCCTTTGCCTGGCAAAGCAATAAAAGCTATTATTTTTCTCCTTCACCCCAAATTCTGTCTCTGCATTTCTATTCAGCACTGGTGGACAGAGGCCAAGTTTCGGCCACAGTAAGAAGATACAGGATAAACACCCAAGGATGCTCCTATTGGGGTTTGGAAGGAGTCAATGACTTGGAAGACAAAGGAAGTGGCAGAGAGTCCAAATTGGAAATCCCACTGTTCTTTTTACTCCTTTTGAACCATGAAGCCTTCAGGTGGGAGACAGCAAAGGCCCCAAGCACAGTCTCTTCTCCTAAATACACACAGTACATAGAGGGGTTGAACCAGAAAACAATGTCCAAGAGGGGTCAGGACTGGAGAGGTAGGTGACTCTCTTTTCTTCACTCCATTCATCCCCCTGAGCCAGCTGGATGCTCAGATGCCTGGAGGAAGACTACCAGTTACAACCTCCCCGCCTCCACCTCCGGTCTCCCTTCTAAGGAGAGCGGATCCTAAGGAGGTCCCTCTGTTTACCAGGCAGAGGAATAGAAGGAGAGGATGAGAGACTGGGGACTTTGAAAGGGACCAGATTGTTTTGCTGCAGGACACAGAAAACCAGGTGAAAAAAATGTGAAAACTTTCCCCTTTGGGAGGAAAACATATGACTAGTGGGGATTTTTACTGGGTTTTGTCATAGATCAAAACGATCTCCCCAGGAGTCACAGAGCTTTTCACCCTCCCTAAGACATTTTCGGGAGAATTGCTATTATTCATTAAATCCTCTGTCACCTTGGATTTGCTTTCTGGGAAATGGGGGGATGAGGGTGGAGTTCCCACTTCAAGGTGGGTGTAGGGTCAAGAACAGAGGTGACGCGCGGTGCCCAGTCACATCTGAGTTACAAGAATAGCCTATTGTATCTGCAGCCCTGGAGTTCTTATCTCTGCTGAGATGAAATGCAGAAAAATGTGCAACCTTGAAAGACAGAGACTCATTGACTCTCCTAGGTGAAACCAAAAAAACTTCGTACTGTTTTAGAAACAATTTAACTCCCAGTTGGCTCTCAGACGCTGAAGGAAGACAACGATCCATTCAAAGGTAAGTTAATCCTTGGTGTAAACAACAAGGCTTGAATAGCAAGACTACTGTGGATCCACACACCCATTTAACTTCACTCCTAACCTTGCATAAAATGCCCCCATTCTCTCCTTTAAACAATCGAATTGTTTGTCTAAACCACCCCCATCTCTAATCCTGGGATCCTATATTTTTCCTTCAGTACAGCTTTCCCCCAGGCAAACACAGTTCCCTAATGCATTTCACCTTCAATCAGAAAAAGGGAAAGTTATACACTGAATGTACACATCTTCGATTTTGAAGGAATCCGATTCAGAAATTCTGGTTTTTGCCATCTCTGGGTCTATGCTTCTTCCTGCAAAATCAACATCTCTCATCTCTAGCTTTTCCCTATGGGTCATGTGATCTTGTAGAACCTCTCAATTACTGATCTGGAAATTCACAAAATAAATGTACAGATCAAAGTTCCCGTTGTGGCTCAGCAGGTTAAGAACTTGCCTTGTATCCACGAGGATGCCGGTTGGATCCCTGGCCTCGCTCAGTGGCTTAAGGATCCGGTGTTGCTGTGGCTGTGGTGTAGGCTGGAAGCTGTAGATCTGACTCGACCCCTAGCCTGGGAACTTCCACAGGCCGCAGGAGCAGCCCTAAAAAGAAAAGTAAATAATAAACAAACAAAGATGGACCTTTCCCCTCAGAACCTGCATCCCCTAAACGCTGATTCTCTTCAGATTCGGCATCCTCTGTCTTAGAGATTCACCTGGATACAGACCAGACTTTGCCAATCTTGACTCCAAGTGTTCAGCAAGCACTTCCTTCTCCCTCACTGAAGTCAGGTGGTCTTTTGCCTTCCTTCCTATTTGTTGTCAGAATTGAGAGAAATGGAATAGGAGGGAGGCAGTGTTGGTACAGAAGAGCTGAAAATTTTTCAGACCTTCAAAATGTATAAAGTGAAAATTCCACCCCCATCTCCCTGCCCTTGAAACTGAGCAGAACCCTGTAGGGCCCTCCTGGACATGAAAGTTTTCCTATGTCCCCCATTTCTTATTTGTAGAAAACAGGCTTCATTCAGCTTCCTTGACTTTCCCTGAGCTCCAAAGGACAGGTTTGAACAGTTGCTAATCAGAGAAGGGAGGGAATGCAGAGACCAGGGAGGAGCAGTCTAGAAACAGTGGGGCAGCCTTGGGGCAGGTCCTGATTCCTCTTCAAGAAATATACATAACAATACCCTTGAGCTCTTCTGCTAGAACTAAGGCCCCCACCCAGGTGGAGACTGGTAACTCCAAGCTGAGTCCAAGATCCTTGGAGCATCACTCTGGGACTTCAGAAGAAAAGTCACACACCATGCTGCCCTCACCCCCAAATTTGCCTATAAAAGCTTTCCCCACAAACCATCAGGGAGTTTGGAGTTTTGAACATGAGCCATCCATTCTCCTTGCTTGGCCCTGCAAAAACCTTTCCCTGCTCCAAACTCCAGTGTTTGGTTCATTTGGGCACACAAACATTGTTTGGTAACAAAACTATGTGGGGTGGGTGGTAGGAAGAGACCAAGGAAGGCCTGTAGGTCACAGCAGGAGCCTTGACCTTCACTCTGAATGAGCTGGGGGCCCAGGGGTAGGTTCTAAGCAAAGGAATACTCCTTTTTTTTTCTCATTAGCCCTTCCAATCCATTTTGCATCCCTTACCACCCCCATCCCTAAAGTACTCTCTTGTTACCCCTATGCCATCCACCAGCCTTCCTAGGACTGCCTTCTGCAGCCCCAGGCCTCTCCCTTTGTTTTGTAAAGATTGTTAGCGCTTGGCTCAAGGTCACTCTTTTGGCCATTCTGATAGCCCTGCATCTCGGAGGTTCTCAATCCTGCCTGCACAGTTGAATTCCCCAGGGAGCTTTAAAATGATAAAAATTTAAAATACCTATAATGGGATCTAACCCACAGAGATTAGGCTTACTTTGGTCTAAGAAGACCAAGGTATCAATTTCTTAAAAGTCCCTAAATGGGAGTTCCCGTTGTGACTCAGCAGGTTAAGAACCTGACTAGTATTCATGAAGACGTGGGTTCGATCCCTGGCCTCGCTCAGTGGGCTAAGGATCCGGCATCGCCACAGTTATAAATAAATGAATAAATAAATAAATAAATAAAATTTTCTTAGCAATGAGATCCTGCTGTGTAGCACTGAGAATTATGCCTAGTCAATTATGATGGAGCATGATAATGGGAGAAAAAAGGATGTGTACCTGTATGTGTAACTGGATCACCATGCTGTACAGTAGAAAAAAAAATCATATTGGGGAAAATAACAATAATTTTTTTTTTTTTTGTCTTTTTGCCTTTTTGCCTTTTCTAGGGCAGCACCCTCGGCCTATGGAGGTTCCCAAGCCAGGGGTCTAATTGGAGCTTTAGCCACCGGCCTACACCAGAGTCACAGCAACACAGGATCCAAGCCACGTCTGTGACCTACACCACAGCTCACCACAATGCCGGATCCTTAACCCACTGATCGAGGCCAGGGATCAAACTTGCAACCTCATGGTTCCTAGTCGGATTTGTTTCCTCTGCGCCACTATGGGAACTCCAAAAAAAATTTTTTTTAAAGTTACAACTAAAAAAAAAAAATTCCCTAGATGATTATAATGTGCAGTCAAGGCTGAGAAGAACGTTTAGTACCCTGGACTTCTGGCTCCTGACCTTCTTCTCAGACCTCGTCTGTCTCAGCCATTCAGGACCGTGATTACGCCATAGACTCTGACACCATCAATCATAACCCCTCCACCATCTCAATTTTAAGCCTTCTACACTCTAGCCAATGCTTCCCCATCTTTTCAGCCTACGTTTTTGAGTACCCCAACTCTAGGAACCCCCTAAGATCTCAAGTGCATTGATCCTACATCTTACAAGGTCCCTCGACCTCCACGTGGCCTCACCCAGCTTAGATTCTCCATTACCTTTTTTTTGTGCCCTCAACTCCCTGTCCTATTATTAGTCCTCTGTCCCTGTATGAAAATTATCAAAACTGACTAAACATGCAGTCTTTCACCTAAATCCTTGGTGGACTCCTCTCTCTAATCTTGTAGGTGGACATAAGCCTTTGAGGTTGGTGTCAGCAGTCTTGGACGGTCTTGGCGGAAATGGCAGCCCTAAAAAAATAAAAGCCAAGTCAGGAGTTCCTGTTGTGGTGCAGCCTAAAGGAATCTGACTAGTATCCCTGAGGATCCGGGTTCAATCCCTGGCCTTGCTTAGTGGGTCAGGGATCCGGCACTGCCGTGATCTGTGGTGTAGGTTACAGATGCAGCTTGGATCTGGTGTTGCTGCAGCTGTGGTGTAGGCCAGCAGTTATAGCTCCAACTGGACTCCTAGACTGGGAACTTCCATATGCTGCAAGTGCAGCCCTAAAAAGCAAAAAAAAAAAAAAAAAAAAAAAAATCAGTAACAGAAATAGAGGGAGAAGCAAGAGGAAAGAGATAAATTTAGACAACCATTCAAGCAGGGCGAAAAAACCACATACCTGAATCCTGTGTTACACAGTGTGTGGGTATGGGTGTGGGGGTGTGGCATGTGCAGGTGTGTGGGTGTGTGAGTGTGTGTGGGTGTGGGTGTATGGGCACACGCTCGCCTCCATCTCTCACCCGTCGCTCTCCCGCTCTCTTTCTCTGCCACATCAGTTTTCCTACTGACATGTGGTCATGAGAACATTGAGTTGAAGATAAACAAAGGTGTCAGAGGACAGAAGGTGCCTGGAGCCAACAGGTGTCCCATCAGAAAAACACAAGAGCAAGTAAGCCTTGCCTGTAGCTCTGGGTACCCAGTGACTCGCTCAGCAATCATGCCTTTCATCTCCATGTCTTGGGCAGTGATCAAGTGGGACCCAAAATGGGCATCACCCAACAGTGCCAATTTAAGACCTCATGAATATTCAGTGTTTTGTGAAACTGCCTCATTGCTTCATAAATATGTACTGCTTCTTGGTCCTTTCATGCCTGCCTATAAATATTCATCACACGCATTCTCTCCTTCCTTTCTTGGAAGCTCCTTGGCACTCCTCTTACTTTCTCCTACCTCCTGGGGTAGAATTATTCTGAAAAGATGCAAACAGGCACTGCATGTCCCTGTGACAGAGGTCCCTCTCTCCCTGTGTTCCACCTGAGCCTCCAGACAGAGAAAGTAAGGAGCTGTCACATCGCAGGGCCACTTGGGCATGACTCAGATACCTGTAGCCAAATAGAAAGAAACAGGAACTGAAGGCAGAGAAATTCACAGGGAGAAAGAGGTGGAATATCACAGGTGACAGGAGACAGATGAGGAAGAGCAGCTGGGAGAAAAAAAAAGGCTGGCCACCTGGGAAAGCACCCAAGCCTGTGATAACGACAGGCCTAAGTTGGGAGAAGCAGTCAGGATTGCTGGATCACTGCAGGAAGTGCCGGTCACGAAGAAGGAAGTGTGAACAAGGTGCCCTGAAGCTGTCAGAGGTGGGTCTGCGCCAGAGGTGGGTGAAAAATGAAAAGACGGGTAAGCAGAGAGCACCAAGGGTGACGGGTACTTTGAGGGCTAGGCTGCAGATGCCTATTTAGGAACCAGGAACAGACTCTAGGTCCAGTGACAAACCGGATCCCAATTCCGCTGGGGACACAGTTCTGGAGGAAAAAGAGTAGAGATCCTGTTATCAGAATCTGCTGTTAATGAGCAGGGCAGGAATCAAGGACAGAGAGGCTGTGGCACAGAGTATGATGCTGAATATGCTTATGCCTCTCCTGAAAAACATTTTGGAGTATTTCTCTAAACTAGACCAGTAATGGAGCTCCCTTTGTGGCTTGGCAGTAACGAATCTGACGAGGATCCATGAGGACACGGGTTCTTCAATCCCTGGCCTTGCTCAGTGGGTTAAGGATCCAGCATTGCCATGAGCTATGGTGTAGGTCACAGACGAGGCTCAGATCTGGTGTTGCTGTGGCTGTGGTATAGGCTGGCAGCTACAGCTCCGATTTGACCCCTAGCCTGGGAACTTCCATATACCTCCGGTATGGCCCTAAAAAGACAAAAATTAAAAAATAAAATAAATAAACTAGACCAGTAATGTCAAGTAATTCCAGGATGACTGAACTCTGAGAGGCTGGGAGCTGTGGAAGGAGCAAAGATCAAAGGCTAGAAGAGCCTGGCTTTGGTCCTGACTCTACCAACTTATCAGCTATGCTTTGGACGGGTCATGTCACTTCCTTGAGCCTGTTTTCTCTTCCATAATATAGGAACAACAATGTTGGCTGATCAGACCTCAGAGGATTTGTATAAAGACAAAACGAAGTAAAATTCATGAAAGCTATTGCTAAATGTTAGATGCTATTCTTTTTTGTTTGGGGCGGGGCACCCCTATGACATGTAGTAGTTTCTGGGCCAGGAATCCAACCAGAGCCACAGCAGCAACAATGCCTAATCCTTAACCTGCTGAGCCACCAGAGAATTCTTCTATTATTCTCTCTCTTTCTCTATTTTTTTTCTCCTTTTTACACCCTCACCTATGGCAATTGGAAGTTCCTGACTAAGGGTCAAATCGGAGCTGTCGCCGCCAACCTACGCCACAGCCACAGCAACTCAAGATCCGAGTCTCATCTGCAACCTATGCCACAGCTTGCAGCAACACCAGATCCTTAACCCACTGAGCTAGGCCAGGGATCAAACCCGCATCCACAGAGACATTGTGTTCTTAACTCCTTTTCTATTATTCTTATTACCAGTGATTTGCTGTGCAATCAGGAAAAAAAAAGTTAGTGAGCCTTATTGGTCTCAGGCTTGTCAGATGAGAAAGGGGAAGAAGATCACCCACTGCTTCTCTGCTGTTAATGACAGAAGAAAAAATAATTGCCTCAAGCCCCTAGGAGAATGATAATCATGCGAAGGCTCTATGATGGGTTTCTGCGCAATGTCCCCTCTTGGGACTCTCACGCTCATTAAACTTAAGGCAGAGGCCCTCCCTCAGGGGAGCGACTTGGTAAACCAAGACAGTCAAGCCTGTGCCAGGAGCCCCAGAGGTGCCCAGATCCCATGAACCAACAGGAGCTCCATCTCAGGGCATCGTTCTCTACGTGTCCTGGACCACCCATCACCGGCTTCCTGCTCTGCCCCTGGGACAACCGAAAACCAGGCAATGCTCACAGGTCTCTGCAGAAAAGCCAGATAAGAGCTCGGCCAGAAGGCGTCCAAGGAAGGAGAGACACAGAGGCCCACCAGCACTGAAAGCGCCCACATCTGGAGCTGGTCAGAGGCAGCCAATGCCACGGGGAGGGAAAGGCACTGCCAGGGGTCCCCGGGAGCTGGACTCAGCAGGCGTTGGTAGCTGCTCCTCCACAGGTGAGTGTGCTCACAGATGATCCCACCTCTTCTCCTGCTCCCTTTCTCTCCACTTAAATGCAAGCCCCCCCTTAGAATCAATCGCAAGCCCTGAATGCACATCATCCTCGGTTGACAGTAAGGTGAGCTTCCAGTGAACCTAGTGTAAGTTAAAAATATCATTAAACCAGAAGTACATTTAGGAGAGCTCCCCTTGTGGCTCAGCAGTAAGGAACCCGACTAGTATCTCTAAGCATGGGGGTTCAATACCTGGCCTCGCTCAGGAGGTTAGGGATCCAGCGTTGCCTGTGATCTGTGTTGTAGGTCTCAGACAAGGCTCGGATCCTGCATTGCCATAGCTGTGGCGCAGGCCGGCAGCTACAGCTCCAATTCAACCCTAGCTCAGGAACGTCCATATGCTGCTGGTGAGGCCCTAGAAAGACAAAAAATAAATAAATAAATAAATAAAAAGAAAAAAAGTGCATTTAGGGAGTTCCCTTGTGGTGCAGTGGGTAAGGATCTGGTGTTGTCACTGCAGCTGCCTGGGTCACTGTTGTGGGACAGATTTGATCCCTGGCCTGGGAATGTCCACATGCTTCAGGTGCAGCCAAAAAAAATAAAAATAAATGCATTTAATATACTCAACCTACTGAACATCTTAGCTTGGCCCAGCCTACTTTACATGTGCTCAGACCTCTCGCATCAGCCTACAATTGGGCAAATGCATCTAACAACAAACCTTATTTTATAATAAAGTGTCGAGTATCTCATGTAACGTACTGAATATTGTACTGAAAGTGAAAAATAGAATGGCTGTCTAGGTGCAAAATGGTTGCAAGTTCATCAGCTGTGATTGGTGCCATTGCCCAGAATCACAAAAATGTATCTTACAGCATCTTGCTAGCCCAGGAAAGATCAAAATTCAAAACTCAAAGTACAGTTTTCTAGTGAATGCTTTTGCACCACCGTCACGTTCAAAAATCTTAAGTCGAACCATCATCGTAAGTCAGGGACCGTCTATATTTACTCTCTGCCAAACAATACAACAAGTGGTTTAAATGCTTCATCTCATTTAATCCTCACAGCAGCCCTAGGGATAGGTACTGTTAAGTCCCACTTGGCCGAAGACAAAACCGAGTGAGGTTCAATCACTTGTCCAGGGTCACCAAGTTAGTAAGGACTGGCACTGGGATTCAAGTCTAGAGCTGGTCTCTACCAAGGCCCATGCTCTCAAGTGCTAGGCAATAACACTTCCCAGAAACAAGCCACCAGCCCCAGGCTCCAGCGGTGGCTTGAATAAACCCTTTGGAAAGGCAATGACAGGTTCACCTATTTGATGGTGCGTTTGCAATTGTAGGGGGTGGGGATGCAGAAAGAATGGTGTAGAATTTCTCCTCCCCCAGCCCTTCCAGGACCCTTAGGTGTCTGCTTTTACTCTGTGGACCAGTGTTCTCGGTGCCAGACATTCCGAATCTGCCTGTCCTCCTGGGTTCCAGGCCTCTGGATCAGTACGTTGACCTCTGACCTTCCATCAGGGAGCAGCACCTAGCCTTGATTTTTAAGTTCAAAACTTTTTTCCCGTTCACTTATAGTAAAAATGCATTAAGGAGTTCCTAACATGATGCTGTGAGTTAAGAATCTGACTGCAGCAGCTCAAGCCACTGCGGAGCTGCCGGTTCAATCCCTAGCCCTGCGCAGTGGGTTAAACGAGCCGGTGCTGCCGGTGCTGTGGCTTGGATTCAATTCCTGGCCTGGAGAAGTTCCATATGTCATGCGTACAGCCATCATTTTTTTTTTTTTTTGTCTTTTGTTGTTGTTGTTGCTATTTCTTGGGCCGCTCCCGCGGCATATGGAGGTTCCCAGGCCAGGGGTTGAATCGGAGCTGTAGCCGCCAGCCTACTCCAGAGCCTCAGCAACGCAGGATCCGAGCCACGTCTGCAACCTACACCACAGCTCACGGCAACGCCGGATCGTTAACCCACTGAGCAAGGGCAGGGACCGAACCCGCAACCTCATGGTTCCTAGTCGGATTCGTTAACCACTGCGCCACGACGGGAACTCCCATCATTTTTTTTTTTAATGTATTTAAAAAAAGAAAAACTGGAATTCCCGTTGTGGCTCAGAGGGTTAAGAACCTGACTAGTATCCATGAGGATGCAGGTTCGATCCCTGGCCTCACTCAGTGAGTTATAAGATCTGGCATAGGTCGCAGATGCAGCTAAGATCTGGCGTTGCTGCGGCCTGCCTGGGAACTTCCACATCCTGTGGGTGTGGCCCTAAAAAAGACACCAAAAAAGAGGAGGGACTTTCATAAAATATACTTTGGGGAAAAAATGGGCAGCACTTTTTTAATGGCTGGCTGGAAAGATCTTTCAGGATTTATTGTTAAAGGAGAAAAAACAATGTGCAAAACAATGTGTATAGTTTGCTACCATTTGTTTGGTTTTTTTTTTTTTTTTTTTTTTTTTTTTTTGGTGGTGTCCACAGCTTGGGGAAATTCCCAGGCCAGGGATCAAACCCACGCCAAAGCCACTGCAGTGACAATGCTGGATCCTTAACCCACTGCACTACAAGAGAACTCCCCCATTTGCATCTTTTGAAAGAGAAGGGAGATTACATGTACACGTATTGCTCATATAAGCAATAACTAACCATGGACAAATACAGAAGAAGCGGGCTGCGTCTGAGGAAGACAGGTGAGTGGCTGGGGAATCAGAACGGGGAGGAGGGGGCACTTATTTTCACTGTAGTCCCCTCTGAATTTTGTACCATAGACACGGATCTCCATTCAAAACTGAAAACAGAAAGGAAAATTGAAAGATAATTCCATTGTTCTTCTTTCTATACCTCCATCCACCCAAAACATCCATGAACTGGATTCACTCAACATTTTCAAGTTCTCTCTTCATGAGTTCCCAGCAGAGATAGTTCTTGGATCAGGGAGCAGAGTAGCACTCCCTTGAGTCATTGCTAGGGAAACACTTTTTCTTCTTTTATGTTTTTTTTTTTCATTTTTATTTTTCTTTTTAGGGCCACACCCATGGCATGTGGAGGTTCCCAGGCTAGGGGTCAAATCAGAGCTTGCACCTGCCGGCCTACACCACAGCCGCAGCAACGTGGGATCCTGGCCATGTCTGCGACATACACCACAACTCATAGCAACACCAGATCTTTAACCCGCTGAGCGAGGCCAGGGATTGAACCCCAAGTCCTCATAGCTACTTGTCAGGTTCATTAATCACTGAGCCAAGATATGAACTCCTGCAGGAGAAACTTTGAAAGCTGTGACTCAGAGTCTGGATCCTGTGGGGTCCTGATTTCCCTTGTGGAATCCAACAGATCTGCCCCTGAGGACAAGAATTGCCCGTCTGAGTCCTCTGCAGGTAGAAGAAATTTTGCACACCTGGGTCACCTTTGGAGGCTGGGTAAACGGTGAGAGTCTAGGGTCCTTCTCTTTTGGGCACCCCGCAGCATATGGAAATTCCTGGGCCAGGGATCAGATCCAAACTTCCATTGCAACCTGCAGCAATGCTAGATCCTTTAACCCACTATGCCAGGCCAGGGATCAAACCCGCATCCCAGTGTTCAAGAGACCTGGCTGCTGATCCTGTTTTACCACAGCAGGAACTCCTAAAGTCCTTCTATAAATGGATCGCTGAGCTAGAACCTGTGACAGAAAACTTCAGGTGGGAGAAAAATCACTCCTCTTAAAAGGTGTTCTTGGAGTTTCCTTTGTGGCTCAGCAGGTTAAGAACCAGACTAGTATCCATGAGGATGAGGGTTTGATCCCTGGCCTTACTCAGTGGGTTAAAAAACTGACACTGCCTAGAGTTCCTGTCATGGCACAGTGGTTAACGAATCTGACTAGGAACCATGAGGTTGCAGGTTCGATCCCTGGCCTTGCTCAGTGGGTTAAGGATCCAGTGTTGCCATGAGCTGTGGTGTAGGCCGCAGACGCAGCTTGAATCCCACGTTGCTGTGGCTCCGGTGTAGGCTGGCAGCTGCAGCTCCGATTAGACCCCTAGCCTGGGAACCTCCATAGGCCTAGGAGGGGGCCCTAGAAAAGGCAAAAAGACAAAAAAAAAAAAAAAAACCTGGCATTGCCGACAGCTGCAGCATAGGTCTCAGATGCAGCTCAGATCCAGCGTTGCTGTGGCTGTGGCATAGACCAGCAGCTGCAGCTCTGATTCAACCCCTAGTCCCAGAACTTCCATGTGCCACAGGTACAACCCTAATAAGAAAAAAAGAAAAAAAACAAAAAACCTTCTTGTAAGGGCTTCATACTATGCCTAGGACATGTTCTATTCTGGTTTAGACATCTGACCGAGGCTGGCTGAATGATTGGGGTTTACTCTTCTTCTCTGGTTAACCTCTGTTATCTCTTTCTCCTTAAATAATTTCCCTGGCTTGTGTTATTTACTTTCTTTCCTGAGGCTGTGATCTTTATCCAAGGAAGAGGGGATTTTGCCAATTGCTTTCCATGTGGTCACCCCCAGGTTCAAATATCACTTCATCCATTTGGGACCTCAGGCAGCTTGCTCACCTCTCTAATGAGGTCAGGATGGAGGGGAGCATCTAGCCTAGAGAATAGCGCAGAGCAGAGGTTCAACAAATATTACCTCCATCCTAATATTTCTTCCTCCCTCCACAGCCACCCAGGATTATCATGAGCACCTCATTCTTTCCAAAGTACCTCTGTCCTCACCATCTCTGAATCCCCAAAGTCTTTGCCCTTTGCAGATGAGCACACAGGACTCAGCTTTCTCCAAGTGACTTGTCAGTGTCACATCACCGTAAGTGGGAGAGCTGGAACCATACCCATGTCTGGCAGCTCCTGGGAGAACTCCCTGAACCCCACTTCTCAGAGAATTAAGGTTCTTGATCCTGTGGCTCCTTCCTGTTTCTCCCCCTCAGTATATTCAAATCCACAGGAGTCTGAGCTCCCAAAACATGCTGTGTTGGAAGCGATTTATTTTAATTTTTTTAATTTTAATTTTATTTTATTTTTGCTTTTTAGGGCCGCACCCGCAGCATATGGGAGTTCTCAGGCTAGGGGTAGAATCAGAGCTGTAGCCACCGGCCTAACCACAGCCACAGCAATATCAGATCCGAGCCACATCTGTGACCTACACCACAGCTCATGGCAAAGCCGGATCCTTAACCCAGTGAGCGAGGCCAGGGATAGAACCTGCAACCTCATGGTTCCTAGTCGGATTTGTTTCCTCTGCGCCACGATGGGAACTTCTAGAAGCGTTTTGGTTTTTTTTTTTTTTTTTTTTTGGGGGGGTTTTTTTTTTTTTTTTGTCTTTTTTTTTTTTGTCTTTTGTTGTCTTTTGTTGTTGTTGTTGTTGCTATTTCTTGGGCCGCTCCCGCGGCATATGGAGGTTCCCAGGCTGGGGTTGAATCGGAGCTGTAGCCCCCGGCCTACGCCAGAGCCACAGCAACGCAGGATCCGAGCCGCGTCTGCAACCTACACCACAGCTCACAGCAACGCCGGATCGTTAACCCACTGAGCAAGGGCAGGGACCGAACCCGCAACCTCATGGTTCCTAGTCGGATTCGTTAACCACTGCGCCACGACAGGAACTCCCTGTTTTTTTTTTTTAATGTCCAGATCTTTTGTGCTTGGAAAGGGTTATCTAAATCCATTAGTTAATTGCTTATAATATCTTATGATGTAAATTTAGAACTGGGTTTTTCTTAGGCCATTAAATGAAATTTCCAGATATAATAAATTTAATTATGTATCTAGTAATGTTTGTTAAAATTTAAAACAATCACACTTGATCTTTGGTTAATGTTTCCTTTGCTCCAAAACCTAAAACATCAAATTCCCCCAAAAAATTTATGTGCTTTTTACAATCAAATTCTCTTAAACAATTCAAAGTAAGGTCAGACAAAGACACACATAAAACTATAGAAGCAAATTCGCCTACACATTTAAACACTGTTTATATACATGATTAATTAAATGCTCCTAAACTTTTTAAACTATAATCACAAATTGAATGTACCAGATTTCCTAAGCCCTTCAGATGCCTTCCTAAGCATTTAAACAACTCCCGAAAATTACTAGATCAAAATGTTTATTCTTGATAAATCAAATGCTCTTCCGTATTTTAGCACAGTTGAATCAAACATAGATTTAGTTAATTCAATTTAGCTAGTCATCCTCTGTATTTCCAGTCAAATTAAGCAGACACTCTTAATAGTTTCAAGCACCTTAAAGAGTATGCATGTGCAATATGTGTATATTCAAGTATGTATCCAAACTCATATTCAGTGGTATGATTTTTCAAAAACTTGTCGTCTTATAAATAGCTCTTACTCAAAATTATTAATGTAGGGTGCAAAGCATACACCCATCTTCTGAGGCTGTCACAGCAACTGGGGTTACAAATTTAGGATTTTTCGAGATTCAAGATGAGGGTTGTGTATTCAGTGATTTAGACCAAAACTTCACGACTTGGGTCTTCCTCCCCAGAGGATTCAGCCCATCTTGCATGTTAACCAGCTCAACCCCTCCTACAGTCAGGTTCTGCTACTGTAACAACAAGGTACTCCAGACCCCAGCTTCCAGCCCATATCCAGTTTCACAACCCAGTGCAACATCCTTCAATTCTACTTTTTTTTTTTTTTTTTTTTAAGGCCACACCTTCAGCATGTGGAAGTTCCCAGGCTAGGGGTCGAATCAGAGCTTGCACCTGCCGGCCTACACCACAGCCACAACACCACCAGATCCAAGCTATATCTGCAACCTATGCTGCAGCTTGCAGCAACACCAGATCCTTAACCAACCGAGCAAGGCCAGGGATCAAATCTGCATCCTCATGGATATTAGTTGGATTCTTAACCCTCTGAACCACAACAGGACCTTCTCAATTCTACTCTTACCTAATTTTTCTAATATTTTATTTTTAAAAATTTTAGACTTACAAAGGAGTTATAAACATAGTACAGAGAGTTCCTGTCTGCCCCTCATCCATTTTTCTCTACATGACCATGGTACCAGTATCAAAAATAAAAAATTAAAATTGGCACAATATTGGAATTCCAACTGTGGTATGATAGGATTGGCAGCATCTCTGCAACACCAGGACAGTTTCAATCCCCAGCATAGTGAATTAAAGGATCTGGTGTCACTGCAGCTACAGCGTTGGCCACAGCTGATTTGATCTCTGGTCTGGGAACTCCATATGCCACAGGGAGGCCAAAAAATAAAAATGAAATAAAATTAAATTGGCACAATACTGTCAACTACAGGTTTTATTTAGATTTCATAAGTTTTTCCACCAATGTCATTTTTTGTTGTCCCACAGCCTCTAACCCAGGTATCAAATTGTATTGAGTTGCTAAATTTTCTTAGTCTTCTCCAATCTATCATTCCTTGTCTTTTTTTTTTTTTTTTTTGCTGTTGAGATTTTTGAGGAGTACTGGTCAAGTATTTTGTAGAATGTCTCCTGATTTTGGTTTGTCTGATGTTTTCTCGTGATTAGGTTGACGTTACACCAATTCTTTTTTTTTTTTTTTCTTGCTTTTTATGGCCACACTAGTGGCATATAGAAGTTCCCAGGCTAGGGGTTGAATTGGAGCTACAGCTGCTGGCCTATGCCACAACTGCAGCAACACCAGATCCTTAACCCACTGAGCAAGGGCAGGGATCGAACCTGCAACCTCATGGATACCAGTCAGATTCATTAACCATTGAGCCACAACAGGAACTCCCACCCAATTCTTATCATAAATATTCTCCAATGTTCAAGACCTGATTTGGGTAAGTGGAATTCCAAACTCACCCTTCTGGGTAGTAACTATCCTCTTTTGCTTTGATGAGACTCTATCTTCCTTTCAGGTTTCATTAATCCCCTTTCAACTACTATTTACTGTGGGCCAACTACATGCCAGTCACCAGACATGCAGCAGGAAACAGGACTGACAACCATGCCTGACTTCATGGTTTTTATATCTTAATGTCAGGATGGAGATTATGAATGAAATTAATGTTATGTGTTTATAGCAGGTTAGAAGAGAGTCTGTCCTGGGAGGCAAAAAATTGAGCCAAGAAGAGCGACAGTGAGTGCTGGAGTAGCAGAAGGTTTCATGTAAATAGGATGCTTAGGGAGGGGGCCCAAGCAGGTGACATACGAGCCAGAGCTTAAAGGAGTAGAGGGGAGTTCCCATCGTGGCGCAGTGGTTAACGAATCCGACTAGGAACCATGAGGTTGCGGGTTCGGTCCCTGCCCTTGCTCAGTGGGTTAACGATCTGGCGTTGCCGTGAGCTGTGGTGTAGGTTGCAGACGCGGCTCGGATCCTGCGTTGCTGTGGCTCTGGCGTAGGCCGGTGGCTATAGCTCCGATTGGACCCCTAGCCTGGGAACCTCCATATGCCGCGGGAGCGGCCCAAGAAATAGCAACAACAACAACAATAACAACAACAACAAAAAAAAAAAAGACAAAAAAAAAAAAAAAGGAGTAGAGGGATGGAGTCATAGGGCGGCTAATTAGAGCAAGTGTGTTCCTAAGGGGGAGGCCCATTAGCACAGAGTCCTGGGTCACGCCTGGCCTGTCCTAAGCAGAGCAAGGAGACACTGGTAGCTAGAGCAGCATAAGTGAGAAGAGGAGGAAAAGAGGACAGAGAGGCAAAGAGAGTTGTAGAGTGGTGGCCAACATAGCAGAGTGGACTTTGAGGGCCATCGTGAGGGTTCTGACTTTCATGTGTCAACAGAATCACCCTGGCTGCTTCTCAAACAAGACATCAGGTAAGAGCAGCTGCAATAACCCAAGCAGGATAGGATGGTGCCTGGCAAAGAAAGGGTGGGAAGTCAGTATACATTTTGAAGGTAGAACCAATATGATTCACTGAGGGAATTGATGAGGAGATGGAGAGGGGGGGGGAATGTGGTCCAAAATAGCTAGACGATTTGGGCCAAAACAACTGAAAGGATTGAGTTGCCATTACCTGAGTGAGACAGACTCTCTTATCTAATTGATCAATTTACAGGCATTCATTGACATAAGACATTGTGATAGATATCAGAGCACAAATTATTGAGGGATTCAGGAACTCTTCCTCCAACTAGGAGTGAGAAAATCCAATAGGAAATGGGTGGGCATTTTTAAAAATTTTCTAATTATAGTTGATTTATAATATTCTGTTAATTACTGCAGTACAGCAAAGTGACCCAGCCATACACATATATATACATTCTTTTTCTCACATTATCCCCCATCATGTTCCATCACATTTTCAGTGTTAAAGTACCGTGCTCTTGATTCAAACGAAGGAGTGTCTGTGATGTTCAGGGGAAGGAGGAAGGGGCAGACCTCTAACCTGGGCTTGAAGAGACTCGAGGACATTCCAAGACGAAAATATAGAATTCAGAAAAATGTAGGCATTTGTAAGGACATAGAATTTTGTAGAATTGGTCAGAACTGCAAGAGGATAAGCAGAGAGCAGGGTAGCACAGAGGTGTTTCACAGAGGATATTTGGCAGGTTAAAGAACTTAGACGTTTCAGAGCTCCCCTTGTGGCTCAGTGGTTAATGAATACAACTAGGAACCATGAGGTTGCGGGTTCAATCCCTGGCCTCGCTCAGTGCATTAAGGATCCAGTGCTGCCGTGAGCTGTGGTATAGGTCGCATACAAGGCTCAGATCTGATGTTGCTGCGGCTCTGGTGTAGGCTGATGGCCACAGCTCCCATTGGACCCCTAGCCTGGGTACCTCCATATGCCAAGGGTGTGGCTCTATAAAGACAAAAAAAAGAAAAAGAAAGAATTTAGACCTCTCCCTAAAAGGACAGGGAATGCTTAGCACATAAGCATGAATGTGACACCACGGGATTGATGTGGGGTTTGGGGGGCAGTCTGCCACTCAGAGACCGATGCGACTTTTCCATTGATGCGATGGTGACACCTTGTTTCTCCTCCTCTTCTGCGTTGCCAAGGGTGAAACACACCAGGGGAATGGCCCTGGGACAGAATCACACCACGGTGACCAGGTTCATCCTGCTGGGCCTCACAGACCAGGCACACCAAAAACCACTCCTCTTTGCCCTCTTCCTGCTCGTCTACCTGGTGACTCTGGTGGGCAACCTGGGCTTGATAGATGTGATCCGCACCAGCGCCCCCCTCCACACCCCCATGTACTTCCTCCTGAGCGTGCTTTCCGTCCTTGACGTCTGCAATTCCTCCTCGTTCACCCCCCGACTGCTGGTCAGCCTCCTCGCCACTGACCGGTCCATCTCATTCACGGGCTGTGCGGTCCAGATGGCTCTGCTGACCCTCTTCGGCACAGAAGAATGTCTGCTCCTGTCCGTCATGGCCTACGACCGATTCGTGGCCATCTGCCGCCCTCTCCTCTACCACACCATCATGTCCAAGCACTTGTGTGTCCGGCTGGTGCTGGCCACCTGTGCCGTGGCGACGCTCAATTCGGTGCTGCAGACAGGGAATGTCTTCATCCTGCCCTACTGTGGTCCCAACATCATCGATCACTACATGTGCGACATCCCCCCCCTGCTCCACCTGGCCTGCTCAGACACCGCCACGGCCAATGTCATCTTGCTCGTCCTTTCTGCCTCCGTCACTCTCCCCACGATCTCCGTCATCGTGGTCTCTTATGCCTACATCCTGGGCACAATCTGCAGGATGAGGTCCCTGCAGGCCCAGAGCAAGGCCTTCTCCACCTGCGCCTCCCACCTCACTGCCGTCTCCCTCTTCTACGGCTCCGTGTTCCTTGTCTACGTCCAGCCTGACCCTCAGCGGGCCTCCGCCTACAACAAGATCCTCTCCGTGTTCTACACCATCGTGATCCCCATGCTGAACCCGCTGGTCTACAGCCTGAGGAATAAAGATGTCAAGGCCGCTGTGCAAGCGAGGGGCCTTCGCCTACACACAAGAGGGATGTGTCAGAAAGGTCTCTGGTAGCCCGGAAGACAAAAGCGAAACCTAGAGAACACAGCCAGCACAGGAGCGAGAGAGGCAAGGCACAGCCAGGAGCCGGCCCGAGACCGGTCTGTGCAAGGGAGCCTTGTCCAGTCTCTTGTGACAGGACGTGATGGAAGATAATATGAGAAGAGGACGTGCATAGATGCATGGCTGGGCCACTTTGCTGTTCGGCACAAATCGACCCAACGTGCTACATCAATCACACTCTAACTTTTTGAAATTATAAACAACAACAACAACAACAGAAGAAGAGCCTGTGCAGGATGCCACGTAGGGAACACCACCTTGGTGCTCCCTTGAGTGAACACCACCTGAGAGTGTCCTCCTCAGTGAAGGAAGTCGGAAAGAGAAAGCTTTCTCCCTGGCTGCAGCTAGCACTGCTGCCCCACGTTTCTGGCCCTGCTCAGCTGGTGGACAAAGCCACCTGCACCAGCCACCACACCACCCTCTACAGCATCCCACCACACGTCATTTCTACCGGTCTGAGATCTTTCCATCATTCCTTGAAGCCCAAGTCCTAGACAGGAGCATTCGCCTGTCTGGCAACATAACTCTAGTACGTCTCGTGATATACTGACTACATCCAGCAGGGCTCTCTCACACCCACTTATCTCCCACATCCCCACATCTGTCTTCCAGAGCCCTGAGAGGTGGAAATAGGACCTACTCCGGGAGGAGGGGCTAGGTTCTAGCTTCCTCCTGTCTTTTCTCTTTTTTTTTTTTTTTTTTTTTTTTAGGGCCACACACATGGCATGTGGAGATTCCCAGGGTCGAGACCGAATCAGAGCTGCAGGTGATGGCCTACACCACAGCCACAGCAATGGCGGATCCTTAACCCACTGAGCGAGACCAGGGATCAAACATGCGTCCTCATGGATACTAGTCAGATTTGTTTCCGCTGAGCCACGGCAGGAGCTCCCTGTCTTCCTCCTGTCTTGCGAGTTCTCAAATATAGGAAGGATCATGATCAGCGAATGCCAATGTTCCAACCAGAGCAAGCTTCCCTACAAGGCTCTATAGGGAACGTTGCCCTCTGAATACATGATGTTGAAGAAAGAATCCCTGTGGTGTTTGAGTACGGGAAGGAGATAGGAGTCACATGCCTTTGTGGGAAGCAATGGGGCCCCCTCAACAGAGATCTGCCCTGCAGTTAGCCAGGGACCAGCATGCACAGATGCAACTAGAGAGTGTCCTTCTAAGTGAAGTAAGTCAGAAAGAGAAAGACAAATACCCTATGCTATCGCTGATGTGTGGAATCTAAGAGAGGGCACAAATGAACCTATCTGCAAAACAGAAACCCACTCACAGACATGGAGAGCAGACTTGTGGTTGCCCAGGGGGAGAGGGACGGAGTCGGGTAGACGGGGAGTTTGGGGTTGGTCGATGCAAACTATTACATTTAGGACAATAAGCTCCTACTGTGTAGCCCAGGGAACTATATCCAATCTCTTGGGGTAGAAACTTACGGATGATTATATGAGGAAAAGAATGCATATTTGTAGGACTGGATCACTATGCTATAGAACAGAAATTGATACAAAACCAGAAATCAACTATACTCTAGTAAAAATACAATAAATTTTTTTAAAAAAGATTCTGTAACACCAAAAAAGCAACAATGAGCTGTCATTTCTATATAATTGGCGAATTTAAACAGAAAAACTGAAAGACCAGAATAACTTCTTTCAATCAAATTATGTTTCGGTTTTTTAGACAACGTGCTACTTTTACTGTAATAGAAATCAGTCTTAATAATTTACGTGAAGGGGTGAGGTGGTGGAATTTATCGTGAAACCCAGATGTCAGCTGGGGTTCTGTATCTCTTTGAGATTCAAATAAAATTGGCTCGAAGCCTGCTCCACGTGTGGTAGAGCCCTCACATCCCTGCCAGGCTCCCGGGGGATCCGAGGTAGCAGGAGATGGGCTGTAATGGCTTGTGTTTTTTCTGGGTGCCTCCAACTTGGAGTTCCTCAGTCCAATGAACGGTTCAGCTAATGAATCACCCGGGGAGCTGGGGCGGGGAAGCACGGGGTTAGGAATGGAGATGCTATAAATGGGGAAGAGGGAGAAACAAAGCCCGACCATCCGACCTCCTGATGGGGAGGGAGAAGGCGGGGGAGTCAGGCAGGTGGGATGGAGGCAGCACAGCGGGGCTTGAGCCTGGTGAAGAAGACAAAGAACCAGTCGCATCCCTACCAGACCAAACGCTCACCTGTACCTTCACAGGTATCAGAGTGAAACATTTCCTTCAACAATGAATGCATCCATGGGCGAACCTGTTGAGCAGTGCTTACTGATGCTCCTGGAATCACCTCCTGGCTTTAGGTACAGATTTTAAGTCATGTTTCTTTGCATACTGTATTAGTCAGGCTTCTCCAGAGAAACAGAACCAACAACATATAGATAAATGAGACGTACATAGATAGATAGACAGATAGATAGATAGATAGATAGATAGATAGATAGATAGATAGATAGAGATAGATAGATAGATAGATAGATAGATAGATAGATTGATAGAGAGATAAAGGGAGACATTATAGGAATTCGCTTACACAATTATGGAGGCTGAGAAATCCCACAATCTGCCATCAGCAAGGTGCAAAACCAGGAAAAACAGTACTGTGATTCAGTCTGAATCCAAAGGCCTAAAAACCAAGCACCATGGGTCTAAGTCCTAGAGGAAGTCCAAAGGCCTGAGACTCAAAATCACCAAAGTCTCTGAGCAGAAGCTGGAAGTCCCAGCTCCAGCAAAAGGAGTCAAGTCACGCCTCCTCAGCCTCTTTGTTCTAGTCAGGCCCTCAACGGGCTGCGAGCTGCCCACCCACACTGGTCGGGGGGGCGCTCTTTGTGACGTCTACGCGAGCAAAGGCTAATCTTTTCTGGGGAGATGCCCATCATGGCTCAGCGGCTTATGAACCTCACTAGGATCCATAAGGATGTGGGTTCAATCCCTGGCCTCCCTTGGTGTGTTAAGGATCCTGTGTCGCCTCGAGCTGTGATGTAGGTCTCAGACGCTGCTCGGATCTGGTGTTGCTCTGGCTGTGGCCTAGGCCAGCAGCTGTAGCTCCGATTCCACCCCTAACCCTGGGAACTCCCATATGCCACAGCTGCAGGCTTAAAAAGAAAAAAAGAAAGCTACTCGTTTGTGGAAAGCCCTCATAAACACAGCCAGAAATGTTTCACCAGCTCTCTGGGCATCCTTTTGCCCAGGGAGGTTGACACAGAAAATCAACCATCACCCATACTAAGAATACAGCAGGCTCCAGCTGGTCCCCTCCCCCCACCCCAACACTCTGGCTCAGACTCAGGAGGTTGGGGACGGCAATCTTTGCACAAAAATAAACCATTTGCCGAGTTCCCATTGTGCCTCAGCAGTAGTGAACCCGACTAGTATCCCATAAGGATGCAAGCCCGATCCCTGGCCTCACTCACGGGGTTAAGGATCTGGCATTGCCGTGAGCTGCAGTGTACGTCACAGATGCACCTAGGATCTGGCGTGGCTATGGCCCAAGCTGGAAGCTGCAGCTCGGATTCTAACCCTAGCCTGGGAACTTCCATATGCTGCAGATGCAGCCATAAAAAGAAAAAAACAACAAATACATAAATAAATCAAGACCCAGTCACTGAATTTACAAAGTTGCCAGGAAACAGGCGATGTGAGCAAGATGGGCAGGCTCTCAACTTGAGCCCTGGAAAGAGCGAAGCAGGAAGGAAAACCAGCGACAGCCTTGAGGACCTATGGGCAGGATGGGATCCCTCCGAATTTCTTAGGGGTTCCCTTCACTGCCTTCACGCCCCTCCCCTGTTCTGACTTCTGCAGTCTCAGAGTTGTGCTCCGACATTTGGCCTGAGGGTGGGTCGCCGTCCTGGCAGCCCCTGCACCGAGTTCCCACAGGGGACCTCCTGAGGTTTCACTCAGTGTGACCATCCCAACCCAAGGTTCAATCCAACGCCCGTATGAGCTAAAGGCTCTCGAGCTACCGGAGATCAGGGGCTCCAACTCACTGACTGCCCATCTGCCAGGGGTCTGACAGCTGCCCACAAGTGCAAAAAGGTTCCAAGAACCCACTTCAAGCGGCTGCCTCACTCTTTCTCACGCCCAAGTTATTTTTGCCTTTCAGGGAACCTGAAGATACCGTCCTTAAACAAGAAGCATGGCTTCGAAGGAGCCTGTTAGCCTTTTTTCTAAAAGCCCCAACTTCTCAGCCTTCACTTCCTCAACCCAATATTTGCTTCATGGTAAACCCTGCAGTTTTTTGGGTTTTTTTTCCCCCTTTATGTTTCCTCCTGGGAGTCCAGCCTCTGTGTGACCTGAATCTCAGATGACAAGGTCCCAGCACAACTAAAACCTTGGGCAAGTAGTAAAGCTGTGGGAATTTTCCATGATGTGGGGGGATTGTCTCATGTTTTTGTGCAGGTCACATGTGTGTGTAGATGTGTGTCTGGGACACGCCTGAGGCAAGTACCGAGGGGCACCGGCCCCCCTGCCCTTACGAGGACAGTACTAGAAATGGTGCTTTCGGGAGCTCTGTCGGGGCTCAGCAGAAACAAATCTGACTACTATCCATGAGGACGCAGGTTTGGTTCCTGGCCTCACTCAGTGGGTTAAGGATCCCGTGCTGCTGTGGCTGTGGTGGAGGCCAGCAGCCGTAGCTCTGAGTAGACTCCTAGCCTGGGAACCTCCACGTGCTGCAGGTGCGGCCCTAAAAAGACAAAAAAGAGAAAGAAAGAAATGGTGCTTTCAGGAGTTCCCGTCGTGGCTCAGCAGTAACGAACCTGACAAGTATCCATGAGGACACAGGTTAAATCCATGGCCTCACTCAGTAGGTTAAGGATCCATCATTGACATGAGCTGTGGTGTAGGTCACAGACACAGCTCAGATCCCACATTGTTGTTGCTGTGGTGTAGGCAGGCAGCTGGAGCTCCGATTGGACCCCTAGCCTGGAAACTTCCATATGCCGTGGGTGGGGCCCTTAAAAAAAAAGAAGAAAGCAGAAATGCTGCTTTCCTCAGGTGCAATCCTCTCAGCGAGAGCAAAGGGTGGACACAGGGGGCTCTTGGCCCTTTGCTTTCTGACTCGGTCGGACTGGACCATCACCTAGAACTTCACTTGAAACCCTGCTTTGGACTTCCCGTCATGGCTCAGTGGTTAACGAATACAACTAGGACCCATGAGGTTGCAGGTTCAATCCCTGGCCTCGCTCAGTGCATTAAGGATCCAGTGCTGCCGTGAGCTGTGGTATAGGTCGCATACTAGGCTCAGATCTGATGTTGCTGTGGCTCTGGTGTAGGCTGATGGCCACAGCTCCCATTGGACCCCTAGCCTGGGAACCTCCATATGCCAAGGGTGTGGCTCTATAAAGACAAAAAAAAAGACAAAGAAAGAATTTAGACCTCTCCCTAAAAGGACAGGGAATGCTTAGCACATAAGCATGAATGTGACACCACGGGATTGATGTGGGATTTGCGGGGCAGTCTGCCACTCAGAGACCGATGCGACTTTTCCATTGATGCGATGGTGACACCTTGTTTCTCCTCCTCTTCTGCGTTGCCAAGGGTGAAACACACCAGGGGAATGGCCCTGGGACAGAATCACACCACGGTGACCAGGTTCATCCTGCTGGGCCTCACAGACCAGGCACACCAAAAACCACTCCTCTTTGCCCTCTTCCTGCTCGTCTACCTGGTGACTCTGGTGGGCAACCTGGGCTTGATAGATCTGATCCGCACCAGCGCCCCCCTCCACACCCCCATGTACTTCCTCCTGAGCGTGCTTTCCGTCCTTGACGTCTGCAATTCCTCCTCGTTCACCCCCCGACTGCTGGTCAGCCTCCTCGCCACTGACCGGTCCATCTCCTTCTCGGGCTGTGCGGTCCAGATGGCTCTGCTGAACATCTTCGGCACAGAAGAATGTCTGCTCCTGTCCGTCATGGCCTACGACCGATTCGTGGCCATCTGCCGCCCTCTCCTCTACCACACCATCATGTCCAAGCACTTGTGTGTCCGGCTGGTGCTGGCCACCTGTGCCGTGGCGACGCTCAATTCGGTGCTGCAGACAGGGAATGTCTTCATCCTGCCCTACTGTGGTCCCAACATCATCGATCACTACATGTGCGACATCCCCCCCCTGCTCCACCTGGCCTGCTCAGACACCGCCACGGCCAATGTCATCTTGCTCGTCCTTTCTGCCTCCGTCACTCTCCCCACGATCTCCGTCATCGTGGTCTCTTATGCCTACATCCTGGTCACAATCTGCAGGATGAGGTCCCTGCAGGCCCAGAGCAAGGCCTTCTCCACCTGCGCCTCCCACCTCACTGCCGTCTCCCTCTTCTACGGCTCCGTGTTCCTTGTCTACGTCCAGCCTGACCCTCAGCGGGCCTCCGCCTACAACAAGATCCTCTCCGTGTTCTACACCATCGTGATCCCCATGCTGAACCCGCTGGTCTACAGCCTGAGGAATAAAGATGTCAAGGCCGCTGTGCAAGCGAGGGGCCTTCGCCTACACACAAGAGGGATGTGTCAGAAAGGTCTCTGGTAGCCCGGAAGACAAAAGCGAAACCTAGAGAACCCAGCCAGCACAGGAGCCGAGAGAGGCAAGGCACAGCCAGGAGCCGGCCCGAGAGCGGTCTGTGCAAGGGAGCCATGTCCGGGCTCTTGTGACAGGACGTGATGGAAGATAATATGAGAAGAGGACGTGCATAGATGCATGGCTGGGCCACTTTGCTGTTCGGCACAAATCGACCCAACGTGCTACATCAATCACACTCTAACTTTTTGAAATTATAAACAACAACAACAACAACAAAAGAAGAAGAGCCTGTGCAGGATGCCACGTAGGGAACACCACCTTGGTGCTCCCTTGAGTGAACACCACCTGAGAGTGTCCTCCTCAGTGAAGGAAGTCGGAAAGAGAAAGCTTTCTCCCTGAGCTCTGGTGTAGCTCGCAAAGGCAGCTCGGATACCATGTTGCTGTGGCTCTGGCGTAGGCCGGTGGCTATGGCTCCAATTCAACCCCTAGCCTGGGAACCTCCATATGCCACAGGAGCGGCCCTAGAAAAGGCAAAAAGACAAAAAAAAAAAAAAATCCTGCCTTAACAGTAGCTAACATTTATGACATACCTACCTACACATACATACAAATCACTTTGTTTCCATCATCTCATAAAATTCTACCAACGACCCCCAGGAGGCACAAAGTACTAATAGCCCATTCTCAAGATAATGAAACTGAGTCACAAAAGGGTAAACTAACTTGCCTGAGGTTACACAACTAACAAGCAGCAGTGCTGAGATTGAACCTGAGTCTGGAGTGCCCAACCACTGTGCTATATTGTCCCCACTATTTAGGAAGTAATTCACGGACGCTTAAAGAGTCTCCAAGATGGGCCACTGTTAATTCCTTCCCTCTCTGAACGCACATACCACTCCTCCCAGCAAAGACGGGGGCCCAGCAGAATCTCTTTCCTCTCGCTTTGAACACAGACAAGTCTGGTTGACTAGCATTGCCCAATTTAGCAAATAAAAATACAGATGCCCTGTGAAAAAGGTCTTTCAGAAAAACGATGAGTCATTTTTTAGCATAAATACGTCTCAATATTGTATGGGACATACTTATTCCCCAGATTATTTCTTGTTGATCTGAAATTCAAATTTAACTGGGCACCATGTGTCTTACCTGGCAACTCCACCTGTGACTTGCTTTGACCAATAACACACAGCTGAAGTGACATTGTGCCGGTACAGGTCTAGCTTTAAAGAGGAATGATGATTTTCAGAGTTCCCTTGTAGCTCAGCAGGTTAAGAACCTGATGTTTTAAGGGCTCAATCCCTGCTTCCATCAGTGGATTAAGGATTCAGTGTTGCCACAGGCTTCAGTGTAGATCACAGATGCAGCTTGGAGCTGGCTATGGCTGTGGCGTAGGCTGGCAGCTGCAGTTCCAATTTGACCCCTAGCCCAGGAATTTCCAAATGCCGCAGGTGCAGCCTTAAAAAGAAAAAAAATATATATATTTCGCGTTCTGGGCAGTCACTATATAATTATTGTATGTGTGGTCATAAAAAAATTCAAATTAAAAAAAAAAAAGAGGACTATTGGTTTCCCCTTCCTCCATCTTGGAAGCCCACCCTGAGACCACCATGCTGTGAGGAAGCCCAGCTAGCCACCTGGACAGGCCCCACAGGAAAGCAGTCAGCACCAGACCTTGTGGAAGGCCTGGCCCTTCCAGGAAGGCCCAGCTGCCAGCTGCAAGCAGCTGAGTGAGTGACCTCAGTCTATATTATGTGAAGGAGAAGAGCCACGTACCCCAAGCTCTATCCAAACTCCCAACCCACAGAATTGTGAAACAAATTATTGCATTTTTAAGATACTGCATGTTAGGGAGTTTTCTTCTATCGTAAGAGATCAGCAAAATAACCCCTAATGAATCACCCTTGAATTACTCTGTGTTTGGTCCCCAAACCTCATGGGGTTCTCTGTGGTGGCTCCAGCCCTATGCCCGGGCAACCTTGTCTGGTCTCACTATTGTTTTTCCTTAGGGAAGCCGTGTGTCCTTGAAGTTCAGAGGATGGGATCTGGAGAGAGCCAGACCTAGGACCGGATTCCAGCTCTATTCCAGCAAAGCTGTTTGACCTTGGTCTCTATCTGAAAAATGAGTATGTCAATATTAATTACCTCCTAAGGTGGTTTGTGAGGATTAAAGGAGATTTACTGTCTATAAAGTACTTAGAGTCGTGCCAGGTCCTTAATTAGTGTTCAGTACATATTAGCTGTTGTTATTCTCCATCCTTAACGCTGAATAATTTCTCTGTGTTATTCTATAATGTTATCACCTTTATGCCTTATATCCAGTGGAGAAAGTTTAATGAAGCTACAAATCACAGAACAAACAAGGGTGGCAGGGGCCACAAAGAACCACAGTTCTCGGTGAGAAGAGACCCCTGGGCCTGGGGAAATGCAGTGAGGGAGCTGGTCTTTCTAAGTCCTCGTTCTGCCATGCTAGTCACTCTTTGCCTTTTTCCCAGGCCCGGCTCTCACTGAGAGACCACATTCTGGACTTCCCATCGTGGCTCAGCGGTAACAAATCCATGAGGACGCGGGTTCAACCACTGACCTTACTCAGTGGGTTAAGGATCCGTCATTGCCATGAGCCGGCCAGTGGCTACAGCTCTGATTCAACCCCTAGCCAGGGAATTTCCATATGCCAAGGGAGTGGCCCTAAAAAAAAAAAAAAAAAAAAGGAAAGGAAAGAAAGAAAGAAAAAGAAAAAGAAACCACATTCCCCTAAATGCAGCCCAGACCTACTAGGTAATTACCTCCTAGGCCACCTAATTATTCTCCCAAATTTCCTCTTTTCTCTTTCCTCATGAACCAGAAATGCTGAGGGGAAAGAAAAAATTATAGACGCATGAGAGTTTAAGATGAAACAGAAGTTACATGGGTTATGGAATCAGAGAGGACCAGTGTCTAAATTCAGTTTTACAACATACAATCAAGCACAATTTTGGGTTTTTTTTTTTGTTTTTTGGGTTTTTTTTGTTTTTTGGGTTTTTTTTGGCCCTGCCCACAGTATGCAGCAATTCCTGGGCCAAGGATGGAACCCGCACCATAGCAGTGGCAATGCCAGGCCCTAACCTGTCAGGCTACAAAGGAACTCCTAGCATAATTTTGTAAATAAGAAAGTTGTATGAAGATTAAATACTTATATGTCAAAAACCTTGACATATAACGTGGTTTGTTTGTTTGTTTACTCTTTCTTTTTAGGGCCACACCTGCGGCATATGGAAGTTCCTGGACCAGGGGTCAGATTGGAACTGCAGCTGCCGACCTATGCCACAGCCACAGCAACATCTGTGACCTAGGCCGCAGCTTGCAGCAACGCCGGATCCTTAACCCACTGATCAAGGCCAGGGATCAAACCCTCGTCTTCATGGGTACTAGTTGGGTTCATTACCACTCAGCCACCATGGCAACGCCATAGCATGGTTTTTATAGATGATTACTTGATACTGGTTTCCTTACTTCTAGGACTATCCACTGTGGGCATTAAAAGGGCACTGGCCCTTGGCATCAGTGATATGGTCACACAAAGTCACATCTTCATGGTGATCTTCTGTGCCCCACCCCCAGCCCCCGTCCCATCATTCATCACTACTTCTGGACCGCAGCCTCTACGCCCAGCCTCCAACTTACCTGTGCTGGCATTGCCAAGGCAGAGGCCATGCTCTTCCTTTGTTCTGCTTGCCCTCTTCATCATCACTACCATCCCTGTCTCATCAGAAGGATGCGTTCCCTGAAAGCCCATATCAAAACTCTCCCCGTTCCCGCCTTTCATCTTACTGGCATCACCCTCTTCAGGGGTACCATCGTGTTCATAGATACTCAGCCAAGCTTGTGCAGTCTCAAGGCAATGGGCTAAACCTTGCAGTCCTGTAGCAGGGCAAAACCAGGTCAAGTAATCAGATCCCAGAGAGCAGAGTAACTCTAAACCATGGCTGAGCCAAGAGCCAAATACCAGGAGAAGAAGGATAAGATCTCAAAACCCAGGTCAAGATAAGAAAGACAGCATCGTAAGTGAAATCAGGGTCAGACATCAAGTTAGACCAATAGGTGGTACCCTGGGGGACAAGACAAATATCAGATTCCTTGTCCTTAAGGCTATTGGAAGTCAAACTGAGCCTGTGAGGAGCCAAGCTCAGATTAAAGACGTATTCCAGACCGCTGCTCATGCACAAAATTTGTTTGGAGTTAGGCTTCTTTGGAAGACCCCTCATCTCATGTTCTGGCACCTGATATTGACCTCTTCTCTACATCTCTATCACCCCAGATAAGAAACACTGGCCAGGTAGTTCCCTTTGCAGCTCAGGAGGTTGCTAACCCAACTCATATCCATGAGGTTGCGGGTTTGATCCCTGTCCTCACTCAGTGGGTTAAGGATCCGGGTGCTGCAGCAAGCTGCAGTATGGGTCACAGACATGGCTCAGATCTGGCGTTGCCATGGCTGTGGCAAATGGCTGGGGCATAGGCAGGCAGCTCAGCTCCAATTTGACCCCTAGCAGAGGAACTTCCATAGGCCACAGGTGCGGCCATAAAAAGAAAGTAATAATAATAATAATAATAATAAATAACAGTAAACTGCAGGCTAGCTGAAGCAGGACCCAAACCTCATTTCATTCCCCACTGAGCCTAGCACAGTGTTGGGTACTTAATCAGGGCATCTTATTTCAGGCCTACTTATGTATATATATTTCACCTCTTCCTCTTTGGCTTTTAGGCCAAAAAGGTCTCCGAACTTCAATTTTTCCTTGGGCAAGAGGAGGAATTTGGAAAATATGATCTATGTAAGTAAGGTTGCCTCCAGTCCTGACGTTCATATGAAATCAAAATCCTCTTGGCAGTTCCAAGGAATCTATATACTGATAAAACAAATACTGATGAGGTAACCTCCTTGAGACATATGTTGCTTTGCTTTGCTTTCCAATTATCAGATGGCCAAAACAGGAAACAAAATAGTCCCCCCAAAATAGCAGGAAGCAAAATGCCCCCAAGTAACCCTGGGTAAAGAATGGCTTGTCGAAGTTCCCTGGTGACCTAGCGGTTAAGGATTGGACATTGCCACTGCCGTGGCTCCAGTTTGATCCCTGGCCTGGGAATTTCCACATGATGTGCCGGTATGGGGGGAAAAAAAGGAAAAGAAAAAAGAAATAAAACGTCCTCAAGAAGATTGGAATGCAAAGTGGGTATTAACAAAAAAATGGATTGTCAATTGTTATTCTTTGAAAGGCCATCAGAAAACCCATTCCTTAAGCAAAGTAAGTTTATTAGACCTACCAGAGGAAGAGAGTACAGAATCTTAAGAATTCTCAAAAGGTGGCAATCAATAGAAGATACTGATAGGATTTGGGGGTCTGGATTCAGGTGGTTTAAAGTGGATCTTCCGAATCAGAGAGACGATCAGGACAGGAAAGTTGGTGACATTATAGTTCAGGCTTGGCAGACACAGGGAAGGAAGGGCCTGAAAGCAAATCTTGAAAAGTAAACTATTGGTTGTTGAGAAAATTGTTTATCCAGGTGAGTGATCTATTGTCTTAATCGGAGAGATGTTTGCCTAGAGGAGCAAATTATTTCAGATAAATCGGCTTGCAGAAATTTCATGAAGCAAAGAGTGAAGTTATGTATTGGTTTACAATCATAACCTCCCAGGCCTGAATTTCCTAGAACAATAAACTAAGTCTTGTCGCCGTAGGAGGTCTCAGCTCCCAGTCCCAGTAGCTAGACTATAGATGATCTCCAAGTTCAAGTTCAACTTATTTTTTTTAAACCGCTACAAGATGCTTTTCTGTTCCCGGGGAAACAGAACTGCACTTCCTCCCACAAATGACACTAAACCTGGGCTATAAATGCTGTGTGTTTCTCTCATCCCACCCCCCACAAAGTAAGCAGAGATAGTTAATAGAGAAATAGTTTCAGCTACAGGAGACCTCATTGCCAAGTACCAGAGAGTCTATCTGTGCCCTTCGAGGGTTAATGACGCATCAACATTTATCCAAAAGGGTCTCCTGGAACTGGGAATGGCAACAACTCCAACTCTGGTAATGTTGAGTTATTTTAGGGAATAGCTTTTAATCCAGAAAAACCAGGTCTCCAGCCCCAGATTTCACTGTCTGTGTATAACTTCTGGCAAGCCCCTTCCTTTCTCTCAGCCTCCTTTCCCACTTTGAAACATTTTGAGCTAGATGGTTCCCAAGAGTCCTTTCAACTCCAGCTTTCTGGGATTCTTTGAGTTGGCCCTACTCATGTATATCAACCCTTGATTTAAAAAAAAAAAAAAAAAAAGCCAGAATTCCTATCGTGGTGCAGTGGTTAACGAATCCGACTGGGAGCCGTGAGGTTGCGGGTTCGATTCCTGCCCTTGCTCAGTGGGTTGAGGATCCGGCATTGCCGTGAGCTGTGGTGTAGGTCACAGACACGGCTCAGATCCCACATTGCTGTGGCTGTGGCATAGGTCGGCGGCTACAGCTCCGATTCGACCCCTAGCGTGGGAACCTCCATATGCCACGGGAGTGGCCCTGGAAAAAAGCAAAAAGACAAAAAAAAAAAAAAAGCCAAGACAGCCGAGGATACCCATTTGGCTGCATACATGGATTTTATATAGCTAAAAATCTTTGGAATAGTCTTTGAATCATATTGTCTGACCCTGGATCTACCCTACTCAGAAAAGAACTTATCAGAGGGTCACACACAAGCAAGCACTGGAGGCGCATAGCAGGCCATTGTCTTTTCCATTTACTACCAGACAGTGAGAATGCACAGCCCTTTGCTTCTGCACCTCCCCGCCTCCCAGAGGATCCTGCCAGATGATATAGCTGGACTAAGAACATCAATATTTCACTCCTGAATGAGATTTTTATGCAAGACCTGAGGTGAGAGAAAGGAACTGTCCCCAAATCACAGTCACGTTAATTGACTCTTCGTGCTTGCTTAGCAACAAATAAGCTAATTTGGCAGAACGTGCGAGGTTGGTAAAGTTTGGTCCCAGACTTTCTTTCATCAAAGCATGTCACTTGTCTGTCAGGCTTGAAAGAATGAGGGTCCTACAGAACCTGCCACTAACAATTAGGACATATACATATGAAAAAATGAATTACCTGAGTTCCCACAATGGGACAGTGGGTTAAGGATCTGGCATGGCCACAGCTGCGGCTCAGAATTCCCCTGGCCTGGGAACTTCCATATGCCATGGGTTTGGATGAAAAAGAAAAAAAAAAAAAAGTGAATTGCCATAAATAAGTTGTGAGGATGCAATGCACAGTGTGGTGACTATAGTTAATAATGCTGTATTGTATTTTTGAGAGATATTAAGAGCAATCTTTTTTTTTTTTTTTTTTTTTGCTTTTTAGGGCTGTACTTACAGCATATGGAAGTTCAAAGGCTAGGGGTCAGATCAGAGCTGCAGCTGCCGGCCTACGCCAGAGCCACAGCAACATGGGATCTGAGCCACATCTGCAACCTACACCACGGCTCATGGCAAAGCCGGATCCCTGACCCACAGAGCGAGGCCAGGGATTGAACCAGCCTCCTCATGGATGCTAGTCAGATTCATTTCTGCTGTGCCACAATAGGAACTCCAAGAGATGTTAAGAGTAATCGCCAATGTTCTCATCACAAGAAAAAAAATTGTAACTATGTGTGGCCACAGATATTAACTAGGCTTATTGTGATCCTCTCTCAGTATATACAAACATCAAATCATTATGCTGTATGCCTGAAACTAAGACAATGTTGTATATCAATTATATCTCAATTTAAAAAAAAGATTTTTTTTCTTTTTAGGGTCACACCCATGGCATATGGAAGTTCCCAGGCTAGGGGTTGAATCAGAGCTGCAGCTGGAGCCTACACCATAGCCACAGCAACACTGGGCCAGAGCAGCATCTGTGACCTGCACCGTAGCTTGCAGCAAACCTAGATTTTTAACCCACGGAGGGAGGCCAGGGATGGAACCCGCGTCCTCACGAATACTACGTCCAGTTCATAACCCACTGAGCCACACACAACAGGAACTTCTATATCACAATTTAAATATGCTTTAAGTAAAAGTCAAAACAGTATTTTTTTAAAAAAGGAATTGCCTGTGGTCAATTAGTTAGATGCAGGCTCAGTGAGTGTGAAGGACGGACTTCCTAGAGGAGACAGGAAGGAGCCCAGCCTGAGAAGCACGGACGATGTGGGTTAGGACAGATGAGGTAGAAGTGGGGTCAGAGCCCAAACAAGAATGTACCCCTTGAAGACTACATCAGGCAGCTGAGGCTGCTGTATTAACAACAACACCCAGATCTCGCTGTTACACCAGCAGAAAGTTTATTTCCCACTTGCGTTCACATCCTTCATGGGTCAGAGGTGAGTCTGCTCCTTTTCACTCCCAGACCCCGGCGAACGCTAGAGAATCCCCTAGGTCTTGGATGTGGCTGGTGTCACAGCAGTGGGAAAAGAGGGGAGGTGGGGGACCATGGGGTGGCTCCTGAGGTGTCTGTGATCAGAGGGGACACCAGTCACTTCCATTCATCCTCCCGGGACCCAACACAGTCATGTGGCCAAGCCTATGATCAGAATTCTCATCGAGAGCTGCAAGGGGGGAGCACTGAGGCTCACGATAGAATCTAGCACATGGAGGGAGGCATGTTCATGAGTGACAGCAGGGAGGGGGCCTCCGTGGGGAAGAGGCATCAGACACAGCTTGGGATAGACAAGGTGGTCAGAGGACTTTGCGCTGTTTCACTTCTAAGAGGGTCTCTCCCACGTGAATAAACTGCCTCTTCTTAGCTGCAGGAAACATGGGCTGTTGATCCAGCCTCTTGTCTGCTGAGACTCCCCCAGATCAGTAGCCTAGGGACCGAATTTCTTTTACCGAAACAAGTCATTTGCCTAAAGGGCCATTTGCTTTGTGTGGTGATTTCCCCTGGGACTGTGGAAACCCACAGGGCCAGCCTCCCTAGCGCGTGAGCCAGCGATAACTTCCTTCCTGGCCAGGGAAAAGCAGTCTCTCGACACTGTTCTCACTGGACTGGGCCCTCCAGGACCGGTACCTGGGGGTGTTTGTCAGAGTTACTTAGAACATTGAAAAGTTGGAAATACCTTATTGTCAACCAAGGGGGACCTGTTAAGTAAATGATGACACACTTACACACACACACACACACATGAGTATACAGCCATTAAACATGAATATGTAGGCTATTACTTACTGATTGACATGGGGCAAAAGCCCATGGCATGAGGGAGAAAGTAAATGACAGGAGAATTTGCGTAGTAGGATTCTGTTAATGGAAAATTATAACAAGGGGGTGCATTAAGAGATCTATAGCATGAAGGCTCACCAATGCCCATTTTCAGGGGTGGCATTGGTTTCAGATGAGGTTCGGCTTTCTTCTTGGTTCTTTTCTGTGTTGCTTAAATATTGTACAGCTAGCATGTATTATTTTTACCAAGACAGAGCTATTTTGGAGAGAGAAAGAATTATGGGTGGGTTATGGCTGGGCTATTTTGTTTTGTTTTTGAGGTAGAGCAATGTATTTCCAATACTGTTAAATGAATAAAGCAACTATGGTATAATTCCATTATTGTGTATATACGTGTGTGTGTGTGTGTGTGTGTGTGTATCATAAAGCATGTTTCCTAGGGGATCAAAGGAAATAACAATTGGGGAAGCCACATCTAGACCTCCAAAGAGTGCACTATATCCATACCATTAGCACTTGCCATCACTTCCAGTGAGACCCGGGGATTATGTTGATATATGTCCCCTCTGTACGTCTTGGACTTTTGAGTTTCAGTAACCTGCAAAGAGAGGCCCACCATGGATGACACTGTAAATGAAGAGGGTGTGTCCTGGCTTTTGCTGGAGAATCCCTGCTCCTCAGTTTCCCAGACAACCCTCCCCAAGATCTCCCCAGTAACGCTTGGAGACAACCCACAGCCCCAGGGTGGCTCCTGGGAGAACTAGTCACAAATTCCCACGGGCACATTTCTGGACTCTAGGGGTCAGGATGAAGAAAGCCAGATGAAACTCAAGAGGTTCGACTTCCCAGCAATAAGGAATCTCGAAGCTTTATAACACCCACGTGAGATGTTCCCTTTAGAAAACTGTTCAGAGGCAATGGATGAAAAGGGAAGAAGCACATCTCAATAGGTGCCCCCAAACAAGGCTCCTGGATGGATGGTCCCTGCTCCACCATAGGTAAATGGGCTGAGAAGGGAATCCCAGCATCAGTAAGGGCTTAAATTCCTGTATCCTTCCTTCCTTATGAACCATATCCACACTGTTCAAACCTGATCATCAGCTCCAGCACCTAGGGGAATGGGAAAAAAATTAGAGCCCAGAAGTTCCCATCATGGCTTAGCAATAAGAACCTGACTAGTATCCATGAAGATGTGGGTTCGATCCATGGCCTCACTCAGTGGGTTAAGGATCCAGCATTGCCATGAGCTGTAGTATAGGTCAAAGATGTGATTCGGATCCTGTGTTGCTATGACTGTGGTGTAGGCCGGCAGATGCAGCTCCAATTTGACCCCTAGCCCTAGGAGATTCCATATGCCACAGGTGTAGCATAAAAAAAAAAAAAAAAAAAAAAAAAAAAAAAAAAAAGACTTCAGCACAGATAGCTGGCAGGATGCTTTGTTTGCCCAGTCTTTTCAATGATTCTAAGAGCTGGGCTTATCGGTTTCTAGCACATTGATAACATCGGCCTAAAACAAGGGAATAAATTCCTGGATGAGAGAGCAGGAGGACAGCCTCCTCCAGTCCCTCTGCTGAGACAGTGATAAGGGGCTGTCGTGGCAATGGAGACACATGAATGAGAATGAGGCGTCCTGACATGAAAGAAGAGAGGAGGCTTATCAAGGTCCAAAGAGGGGTGGCTTATGGAGGTGGAGGCCGTCTCAAGATTGGAAAGTCCCTGGGAGCTTCGGAAGATCTCCTGTTCTGGAGTCATCTTACAGAGCCGTGGACGGGTTCCAGTTCTCTCTCTGACACCTCTGCTCTTTTGTTGGGCGCAGGAACTTGCTACTTTCAGCTCTAATTTTTATTTTTCTTTTCTGGCCACTCTGCAACACATGGAGTTCCCGAGCCAGGAATCAGATCCCAGATGCCACTGCAACCCAAACCACAGCT
Source organism: Sus scrofa (assembly GCF_054392235.1). Lineage (NCBI taxonomy): Eukaryota > Metazoa > Chordata > Mammalia > Artiodactyla > Suidae > Sus > Sus scrofa. The sequence continues at coordinate 13,226,283 of NC_139384.1, forward strand.
ACTGTAACACCAGATCCTTCAGCCACTGTGCCAGGCCAGGGATCGAACCTGCATCCCAGCACTCCTAGACCCTGCTGATCCCTTTTCACCACAGTGGGAACTCCCGGCTCTAAATTTAATTGCTTGATATGTGTTTGTACAGCACAGTGATTAGTAGTTTGGAGTCTCAGCTAATTTCATACATTTTCCTTTTGATAGAAAGAGCTTTAGTAAATGGGCAAAGAAAGTGAAGTTTGCAGACGCCCCCATGTTAGTCCAGACACTTTATTCCTTGCTTTTTAAAAAATAAACATTGACTAACCAATACTGATCATTGTTAACTGTAAGGAAATACTGCTCAGCTTCTGGAGAACCGGCCCTGAGAGCAGAGTCCTGTAAGTGGAGATTTGTTGAAGGATTTTAAGCAGGACGTGGTCAGACTAAGCTGTTAAAATGAATTCAAAGGAAGTTACGCAAGAGGCAGGGAGCTATATTAGGCAATTGATCACAGCAGCGGCTTTGGCTGGGGTGGTGTTATCTTAATGACTCACAAATAATAAAGTTCCATTATTGGGACTGGAGACACAGTGGTAGCCAGTGTAGGCGAGATCCTTGTTCTCAGAGAGAGTGGAAGGATAAGGATTGATCAGTACTTGCTCTTTCATTGGATATGTGGGCTGAAGGAGAGTCTGGGAGACATCCAGAGTCCTGGTTTAGGCAATGGAGTAAAAAGTGGTATCGTTCATCTTAACAGGTAACAGGTTTGAGGAGGGGTGTGAGGAGTCCATTTCTGATAGAGTTCGGAAGAGCCCAGTACACACAGGCCCGGGAGACAGGTGAGCGTATCACGTTGCAGCTTAGGAGGAAGGTCTATGTAAGAGAGGGAGCTTGAGAGTCAATGGACATATTCAGTCATTCAGAATATGTTTATTGTGCATGTGTTGTGTACTGTGCATTGTGTAGGAAGTGAGGATCCAACAGTGGGGGGGGGCAAACATTAATGAAATAGTCACACAAATTATTGAAAAATTGCACCTGAAACAATCACTCTAACATGGAAGTACTTAGTGCTCTAAGTTTAAAACTTTGACTCAAGGACACCCAGGAGGATTTTCTCCAGGAAGAGTTTTCCATAGGAGAGAAGAGTGCAGGCAGCTTGTGCAAAGGCCCTGAGGCCTGAAAGAGCCTAGAGAGGAACAGGAGCTTCATGAAAGACCATTGCTCGGAGAGGGCAGAGAGGGAAAGTGTGCAGGTTGAAGCCAGCAGGCAGCCAGTGTTTTGTAACATTTATTGAGGGCTTTCTCAGTGTTGAGTACTGTTGCAAACACCAGTCATTTATTCAATCATCTCAACAACTTTATGAGATGTACTACTGAAATCTCTGTTTTACATAGGAGGAAACTGAGCCACAAAGAAGTGAAGGGACTTGCCCAAAGGCTCAGCAAGTAAATGGCAGAGCTGGGGTTTGAATGTAGGCAGTCAAGTTTAAAGCCTACTCTGTTGTTATCTAGTACCCTAGACCATGTTAAGGACTTTTTTTTCTTTAGCCCAAGTCCGAGGCCTGCAGAAATTCCTCGGCCAGGGATCAAACCTACACCACAGCTGCTACCTGAGCCACAGCAGTGACAATGTCAGATCCTTAACCCACTGAGACTCTGAGGAACTCTAAGGACTTTTTTTGTGGGATGCCATTGAAGAATTTTCTCCAGGGAATAACATGGCCATATTTGCTTTTAGACAAGATCTCTTGAAATGCAGTTGTGAAAAAATGATTAGAAGAGAGTAAACAGATGGGGGAGATTTGTTGGGAGGATGTTGAAGTCATCCAGGAGGGATTCATAGCTTAAACTAGAGGGGTGGGGGTAGGGGAGACCAATAAAGGTAAATGGGATTGAGAGGTGTTTGGCTATAAATATGTCCAGATTTTTTATTTTTTTATTTTTGTTTTTATATTTTATTTTATTTTATTTATTTATTTATTTATTTATTTATTTTGTCTTTTTGCTATTTCTTGGGCCGCTCCCGCGGCATATGGAGTTTCCCAGGCTAGGGGTCTAATCGGAGCTGTAGCCACTGGTCTACGCCAGAGCCACAGCAACGCGGGATCCGAGACACGTCTGCAACCTACACCACAGCTCACGGCAACGCCGGATCGTTAACCCACTGAGCAAGGGCACGGACTGAACCCGCAACCTCATGGTTCCTAGTCAGATTTGTTAACCACTGCGCCACGATGGGAACTCCCAGATTTTTTATTTTTTATTTTTTTAATTTTTAATTTTTTTTCTCTTCTCTTTTTATGGCCACACCTGCAGCATATAGAAGTTCCCAGGCTACAGGTTGAATCAGAGCTGCAGCTGCAGGCCTACGCCACAGCCACAGCAACGGCCAGATCTGAGCTGCATCTTCGACCTACTCCTCGGCTTGTGGCAATGCTGGATTCTTAACCCACTGAGCAAGGTGGGGGATCGAACCCACATCCTCATGGTTGTCAGGTTCTTAACCTGCTGAGCCACAATGGGAACTCCTGTATTTGGTGATGGAATGAAGATGCCAATGTGAGGAGGAGGGCAGTGTCAGGGTGAACTCCAACGTCTCTGGTGTACAAAATAAAGCTGGTCATTGAAACCAAGAAGGATAGGATATAGCAAGGAGAGTGTGAGCTGTAAAAGCCAAGAGGCCCTAGGGTAGAACCCTAAGGAAATTAATTTCAAACTTACTGCATGCTGCTTCTGGGTGCTGATTTTTGTTTGTTTGTTTGTTTGTTTTCTTGTTTGTTTTAGAGCCACACATGTGGCATATGAAAATTCCCAGGCTAGGTCAAATCAGATCTTCAGCTGCCGGCCTACTCCAAATCCTTAACCCACTGAGCAAGGTCAGGGATTGAACCCACATTGTCGTGGAAACTAGTTGAGTGCCTAACCCACTGAGCCGCAATGAGGACTCCCTGTACTAACCTCTTCAGGGACATGGTAACTAGGATCCCTCCTCCTTAGGCAAATTCTGAACCACTTAAAAGAGACGAGGTAGAAGTGAGGTAAAAGCAAGGCAGATAGAAAGCCAAATACCACCTGCATCACGGGTAAAACTTGGTCCTGCAGAACACGATTCATATTTGCAAGTGGTCTTCTTTAAAATTAGCCCGACCTACGAGTTACCATCATGGCACAGTGGTTAACGAATTTGACTAGGAATCATGAGGTTGTAGGTTCGATCCCTGGCCTTGCTCAGTGGGTTAAGGATCCGGTGCTGACATGAGTTGTGGTGTAGGTTGCAGACGCGGCTCGGATCCTGCGTTGCTGTGGCTCTGGCGTAGGCCGGCGGCTACAGCTCCGATTAGACCCCTAGCCTGGGAAACTCCATATGCCGCGGGAGCGGCCCTAGAAAAGGCAAAAAGACAAAAATAAAAATAAAATTAGCCCGACCTAGTTTTAAGACCTCTGTTACAGAGAAGTAGAGCAGAGCAGAACCTGTGTTTCCAATGAGCAAAGAAGAGCACCAGGCACAACTACACACATCAGTGCCTCATCCCAAACTCACTGATCACAGAAGGCACCCTTCCTCCAGGAGAGGGGTTGGGGGTGCCACACAATGGAGATCCCTCTGCGGGAAAGGAAACATCATGAAAAGGGAAGGAGCATTCCCACGGGTACCCTCCACAGGTAAAATCTCTAGGTATTTTTTATATTTCAGGAGGCCAGGAGTTGTCAATAGACGCTGATAGCTCAAAGCCATGTTAGCAGCTTTGATCAGAGGCCACCTATTTCTAGCTATCCTGGGATACACTGAAGAGCCCAGCCTTATTCCTTCTTCGTTCTGGGTCTCATTCAGACCATATAGAATTCCAAACATTTAATAACAAACCGCTGCAGGCACCAACCAATCAGAACAGACGCTCCAAAATCAGAACTTACGCTCAACCAATCAGAACTGACGTTCAACCAATTAGACCGGACCCTGGCAGGCATCCGGTAAAAGGGCCTCCCCTCAGAATAGCAGCCTTGCTTCTTTGAAAACCCAGAGAGTTGGGGTCCTTAGAGGCAAGTTCTTGGGAGCATGACAGCAGCTGAGGGAACTTATATCAACCTGAGAGCCCTACTGGGGAGGCTATGGAGATGGGTGTGTGAACTCTCTGACCTGTGCTCCTGGTTTGAGAGCTCCATTTGATTCTGCCCTAAGAGCCGTGCCCATCACAGGACCTCCATGCCACAAATGTAGTGTGTCTTGCTGCTTTTCGTTGTTTCTAGTGAGAACACAAGACGTTGGTTCTTTGGTCATGGTTTTGTTGAACTGAAGTTTTCATATTTACTGTAGTTGCCAATTCTCCCAAATGCACATTTTTCTTGGTTAGTAGTAAATAATGAAACAGATGTTTTGGTTTGGGTTTTTGTTGGTTTGTTGGTTTGTTTGGTTTGTTTTTCTATGGCTGCACCCGCAGCATATGGAAGTTCTTGGGTCAGGGATTGAATCCAAGCTACAGCTGCTGCCTATACTGCAGCTGCAGCAACACTGGATCCTTTAACTCACTGCACCAGGCTGGAGAGTAAACCCACACCCCTGCAGCAATCCAAGCCCCTGCAGTCAAATCCTTAATCCATTACCCCACAGCAGGAACGCTGTGTTGTTTTTGTTTTTTTTTAATTTACTTTATTGAAGTATAGTTGATTTACAATGTTGTGTTAGGTTGATTTTCGATGTTGTGTTAATTTCTGCTGTACAGCTAAGTGATTCAGTCATACATATGCATTCTTTTTCATATTTTTTCCATTATGGTTTATATTGAATGCAGGTCCCTGTGCTATACAATAGGACCTTGTCGTTTATCTATTCTACATGTAATAGTTTGTTAACCCCAACCTCCTAATCCTTCCCTCCCCATCCCCCTTCCTCCCTTGGCAACCATAAATCTAAAACAGAAATTTTTTTGTAAGATTGTTATCTTTTCTATTATAGTTGATTTACAATGTTCTGTCACTTTCTGCTGTACAGCAAAGTGACAGTATGTATACACATTCTTTTTCTCACATTATCTCCCATCATGTTCCATCAGAAGTGACTAGATATAATTCCCTGTGCTATACAGCAGGATCTCATTGCTTATCCACTCCAAATGCAATAGTTTGCATCTACTAACCTCAAACTCCCAGTCCATCCCACTCCCTCCCCCTCTGCCTTGGCAACCACAAGTCTGTAAAACAGGATTATTTTTTTTATTAAGTTTTTTTCATTTTCTCTCCTTGGCTTATTAGCTCTGTCAATAGAGAGAGCTCAGAAAGCCTGAGACAACAGCTCAGGAGGCCCCCATCAATGGCCAGGAGTGTTCTCAGCCGGGTGTATCAGTCTCCCAGAGCAGCTGTAATGAAGTACCACAAACTGCATAGCTTAAAACAAGAAAAAGGTATTCCCTTATAGTTCTGGAGGCTAGAAGTCCAAGATTAAGGTGTTAGCAGAGCCATGCTCCCTCAGAAGCCTTATGGGGGAGAGGGAATCTTTCCTAGTCTGTTCCACCTTCTGGAAGCCCCAGGTATTCCTTTTTTTTTTTTTTTTTTTTTTTTTTTTTGACTCTTTAGGGCTGCACCCACAACATATGAAGGTTCCCAGGCAAGGGGTCGAATTGGAGCTGCAGCTGCCAGCCGACACCACAGCCACAGCAATGCCATGTCCGAGCCACGTCTGCGAACTCCATCACAGCTCATGTCACACCAGATCCAAGCCACATCTGTGACCTACACTATAGGTTGTAGCCACACCAGATCCTTAACCCACTGATAGAGGTCTGGGATGGAACTCAAACCCTCATGGATACTATGTTTGTTTCTTTTTTTTTAATTACTCAAATGTATGTTTGTTTCTTAACCCACTGAGCCACGACAGGAACTCCCTCCATTTTCTCTTCTTATAAGGATACCAGTCAAATTGGATTGAGGGCTCACCTTAATTAAATATGATTCAACTTGATTGCATCTGCAAAGACCCTACTTCCAAGGTCACATTCACAGGTAGCAGGGGTTAGGCTTCCACAGATCTTCTTGAGAGATATAATTCACCCCACCTCCCTAGGAGAAATCACTGCTCCACTCAGTCACCTTATTTTCTGATGACGTTAGACCTGATTTCTTCTGTCCCTGGCCTTGGAGACTGCCACTGTTGGAACTTTTGCCCCCACAGAAATTACAGATTAATATTTCCATGTATTCCCTTTCTGGGCAACACATCAGGGCTCCAGCACTCACTAATGATGCCAGCTCCCCAAGGAACAGGAAATTTGGGGACAGAAAAAGCTTATACCTGTATAACAGGGACATGATTATTAATTGGACAGAGTTCTAATCCTACTTTCTTTAGGTACCAGCTCTCTTACCTTGGGCAAATTGATAATCTCATTAAATATAAATGGGCATATAATATTTGCATGAGAAAGTATGAAGTTTCAATTGCTGTCTGGGAAATGCGTTAACACATGGCTCAGAGTAGGTGTTCAATTCATGCCAGTGTCCCCTCCCCACGGCCCACTCCGGGGGCATTAAAAGAGCTTCAGGCACTGACCCCAAATCTGCCTCTAGATATAAGTATGTCTTGCTTGGTGTCTCTGCAGTGACATGTGCCCCACGGTGGAGAACTGCACCCGAGTCACCTGGTTCCTCCTCCTGGGGCTCACGGAGCAGGCAGAGCTCAAGGGCATCCTCTTTGGGTTCTTCCTTTTCATCTATTCAGTCACCCTCACAAGCAATCTGGCCATGATCACCCTGATCCATGCAGACCTGCAGCTCCACACGCCCATGTACTTCTTCCTGAGTGTCCTCTCCTTTATAGACTGCTCCTTCTCCACCGTGAACACCCCTAGGCTGCTGGAGAGCTTCCTCACCTCAAGCCAGTCCATCTCCTTTGCAGGCTGTGTGGTCCAGATGGCCCTCATGACTCTCCATGGCACTGCCGAATGTCTGCTCCTGGCCATCATGGCGTATGACCGATTCGCTGCCATCTGCCACCCTCTCCTCTACCACACCATCATGTCCCAACGTCTGTGTGTCCAGCTGGTGGCAGCCACCTACATGGCTTCTGTTGCCAATTCAGCTTTGCTGACTGGGTACATCTTTAAGCTGCCCTACTGTGGCCCCAACATCATTAACCACTATTTCTGTGACATCTTCCCTGTGCTCCAACTTGCCTGCGCAGACACGGCTGAGGTCGAGGCCATGGTCTTCTCATCTTCTTCCCTGATTTTCCTCTCTACTGTCACTGTTATCCTGGTTTCCTATGCCTATGTCCTGGTGACCGTGTCCAGGATGCGTTCCCCTGAGGCTCAGAGCAAAGCGCTCTCCACCTGTGCCTCCCACCTCGCTGCCATCTGCCTCTTCTATGGCACCGTCACCTTCACGTATGCCCAGCCAAGCATGCGCGGTTCCACGGAAGAGAACAAGGTGGTGTCTGTCTTCTACACTGTGGTCATCCCCATGCTGAACCCTCTGATCTACAGCCTGAGGAATAAAGATGTGAAGGCTGCGCTAAAGAGGAGAGGCTTTGGCATGCTGCCTTCCTAACCAAGCGCAGAACATTCTATCTCAAGCCATAACATAGTTGACACAACATAAAGCATGGATAACATGAACCCTTGGATAGAGGGAAATAACGTGACTGCACTATTTTAAATCCCTTACGCATAACAACTCATGTAGTCTTCGTGACAACAAAATGAATACTATTATTATACCTTAGGAGTCTGAGGCACCAAGAGACTGAGTAACCAGCCCAAGGTCACACAGCTAATAAAGAGCTGAGCCAAAATTTGAATCTAAGCAGTCTAGCTCCGGAAACCAAGCTCTCAATCAATACACTGTAATGCTTTTTTCTGATGAGTGCATCTCACAAACAGACAATGGACGTGGTTTTTCCTAAATTCCATATTTCCAACAGAGGGACTGGCAGTTCCCGTTGTGGCCCAGCAGAAGTGAATCCATGGTATCGGGTTCAATACCTGGCCTTGCTCAGGGGGTTAAGGATCTGGCATTGCCATGAGCTGTGGTGTAGACTGGCAGCTGTAGCTCTAATTGTACCCCTAGCCTGGGAACTTCCATATACTGAGGGTGCTGCCATTAAAAAATAAAATAAAATAAAAATAAAAGGTTAGAAATGGTTCAGACTGACATGGAAACTCCATGAAAGCAAAAAACAGCCAGTACCAACATCTTCCTGTCTCAGCATCTTTCATGCATATCTTCTGTTATGGGCTGAATTTTCCCCACCCCCACCCCATTGCTATGTTGAAACCTTAACTCCCAGTACCTCAGACTATAACTGTATTTGGAGACAGGGAGGTGTTTTTGGTTTGGGGGTTTTTTTGTTTGTTTGTTTGTTTGTTTGTTTGTCTTGTTAGTGCCCCCTACATGGCATATGGGCTCAGGGTTGAGTTGGAGTATAGCCACTGGCCTACACCTCAGCCACATCACCTCAGGATCTGAGCCACATCTGCAACATACACCACAGCTCACAGCAACGCTGGATTCTTAACCCACTGAACGAGGCCAAGGATCCAACCTGCAACCTCTTGGATGCTAGTCAGATTTGTTTCCACCAAGCCACAACGAGAACTCCAGAGACAGGGCTTTTAATACAATCTGACTGATGTCTTTGCAAGAAAAGGAAGTTCGGACACACAAAGAGATGCCAGAGATGTGCACAGAGAGAGAAACGACCATGTGAGGACACAGCAAGAAGCTGATCATCTTCAAAATAAGAGGAGAGGCCCCTGGAAAAAACAAATCTTCCACCATCTTGATTTTGGACTTCCAGCCTCCAGAACTCTGAAAACATTCATTTCTGTAGTTTAAGTGACCCAGTCTATGTTTTTTGTCATGGTAGCCCAAGGAAACTAATACAGCTTTATCTTCAAGGCTTTCCCTTAGCACCATATGGCTGCTGAAGCTCTGGCCATCCCTATGTTTGAAGAAGAAAGCTGGAAATGTGGGGAAAATGGCCAGCTGTCTATCCCTTCTTTTTGTAGCCTTTTCAATAAGAGCCAAGCACAGCCATTGGCCTCTCATTGGTCAGAACTTAGTCACATGGGAATCATATGACTTGACTGAGCAAGAGATGCTGGGAAATATGGTTATTAGCTGGGCATGTGGTCACCTGGACTATCCTGGGATCCTGTTTTTAAAAAAGAAGGGTGGAGTTCCCGTTGTGGCGCAGTGGTTAACGAATCCGACTAGGAACCATGAGGTTGTGGGTTCGATCCCTGCCCTTGCTCAGTGGGTTAACGATCCGGCGTTGCCGTGAGCTGTGGTGTAGGTTGCAGACGCGGCTCGGATCCCTCGTTGCTGTGGCTCTGGCGTGGGCCGGTGGCTACAGCTCCAATTAGACCCCTAGCCTGGGAACCTCCATATGCCGAGGGAGCGGCCCAAGAAATAGCAACAATAACAACAACAACAACAACAACAAAAAAAAAAAAAAAAAAAAAAAAGACAAAAAGACAAAAAAAATAAAAAAGAAGGGGAGGAGTTCCCATTGTGGTTCAGTGGGTTAAGAACCAGACATAGTGTCTGTGAGGATGCAGGTTCAATCCCTGACCTTGATCACCAGGTTAAGGATCTGAGGTCGCAGATGCAGTTTGGATCCTTTGTTACTGTGGCTGCTGGATAGGCTTGCAGCTGCAGCTCAGATTCAACCCCTAACCCAGGAAATTCCATATGCCTCAGGTGCGCCCCCCCCCCCAGTCGGATTCGTTAATCACTGCACCACGGGGGGAACTCCTGTGTCTTTTTTTTTTTCAGATTCCACATGTAAGTGATAGCATAGGATGTTGGTGTCTCGCTTCTGATGCCTTTGGATTTTTTGTTTGTTTGTTTTTTCTTTTTTGGCCTCCCTGAGGCATATGGCGTACTCGGTCTAGGAATCAGATCTGCGCCTCAGTTGCCATCTAAGCTACAGCTGTGGCAACGCCAGATCCTTAACCCATTGTACGAGCCTTGGGATTGAACCTGTGTCCCAGCACTCCCCCAAGATGTGCCAATCCCATTGCACCACAGTGGGAACGCCATGGCTCACCTTTGTTAAAGAAAAATATTTTTAACTACCAACAACCAAAGATTGAATGCTGAACGGGAGGGGGAAAAAAAGAAAAAGGAAAAGTGCGAAGCTCAATCCAGCACATCCTAGGAAATCTTCAGATGGAAGGATGTGGGAGGAGAGATTGGTTTTTCTCCAGCCGGAAGACCACGGACTGTCCCTTTCCCTGGTTAGGACACCAAAGTTTCTGGGTGTTCTTCACTGGCTGCTGACAACTGGGCTTTATTTTTATTGATTGATTTATTGATTTATTTTAAATGGTCACACCTGCAGCATACAGACATTCCCAGGTCAGGGACTGAATCCGAGCCACAGCTTCAACCTAGGCCACAACTACAGCAACGCCAGATCCTTTCACCCCCTGCACCAGGCTGGGGATCAAACCCACACCTCTGAAGCAACCTGAGCCACTGCAGTCAGATTCTTAACCCACTGCACCACAGTGGGAACTCTTTTTTTCTTTCTTTCTTCCTTTTTTTTTTCTTTTTTTTTTCCTTTCTTCTTCCTGGGGTTTTTAATTAGAGAAGCTCTGGCTTGGTTGGAAGTAGTCTTCTGGAGACACACGCAGTGCCTGGCTGGAGTGGGGGGATGTGCCTGTGTCAGGAGGGAGTCACCCAGCGAGCAGCCTCCCCCATCAGCAGCCAGGAGGTCAAGTCAAGGCTGATTACTTCCTTCCACACTAGCGCTTTCACACATCCCTTATAAATGTCAGTTTTGTTTCTCTCGCTCATTAGCATTTAGTCTTTATTTTAACCTTTTGTCCCAGTCCCCCAGCCCCTGCTCTAGTGTTCAATACAGAGAGCATGTTCAATTACTGCGTGTAGCTTGACACCAATAAGATAATGCAGCAAAGTGCCTATGTGGTGTCTGACACATACTAGATGCTCAGTAAATTATTGTTCTTGTCAGACAGACAAGTGAGGCCAAATGATGATGCACAGGAAGCTTCATCCCAAGAACAGGAAGGGAAAGGTACCTCTGGCTGAAGCCTAACACAACTGCTACAGGTTTCGGGGCTGCATCTTTCTCTAGGGAGCTGATATTATCACCTGCAAATCAGCAAGCTGCCCATGTGAGCAGTTTTCCAGCAGCGACAGCAATCTGGAAACCCCAGCAGGACAGACTCTACCCAGTGTGTAGGGAGTGGGAGCAGAGAGCAGAGCCTCATTTATTCCTAGATTTTATTACTGCCTTGGTTTCTTGGAGAAGGTCACATGGCTGGGAAGTGGCAGCGTCAGCATAGGGCCAAAGCCGGTGGGGTACAGCGTGTAGGCTCTTTCCACAGTTCTGGGCAACCCCATCATCACTCTGAACCCTGGCTCTCTGCTCCTTTGAAGCTTCTGTTACCACTGAGTCCCTGTTTTAAGCATGCAGGCTTTGTGCCCCCAGCCAGACTGTAAACTGTAAACTCCCTGAGGGCAGGGAGTGTGCCTTACAGAGCTGGGGTTTGGCATGAGAGCTCCAGGAACTCTTGTGGAAAAGCTATCGAGTGGACGTGTCCAAACACCAGCAATGCTGCTTCTAGCTGCATCCCCTGGAGACTTAGGTTTCTGCAAGAAATCCAGAGGCAAAGCCACATTTTCATTCTCTCTGAGAAAACCCTCTCAGCTTCCTCCAGCTTTCTTCTCAGCCCAACAATTCTGATAGCTATCTACCCAACATTCTGGTAGAGTCAGGTCTGACCTGGAGCTTCTGGGGAGCTCAGCTGGAAACAGGAAAAACAAAACGTAGACCTGCAAGATAAGGGAAAGGGAGTGGGTGACTAACCACATCCCCTCTGGACCAATCCCTTCTCGAGCCCTCTCTCCCAGAGGGTGTATCTCCTGTGAAAAAACATCTCTACCTGAGGCTTGGGGCCTGTGAGTCACCCCTAAGAAGAAGAGCTTGTCTCTCCACCAGGATGGGTTTAGGCAGGCTCGGAGCACAGGGGAAGGGCCATGTGTCACCATGATCAAGAAGGAGCCAGGGAGTGGGAGAGGGTGGGGCGGGCTCCTCTGCTGTGTCCGTGTCCACAGCCTCCCTCCCCAACCCCCCTCCAAGGACACCCAAGGGCTTTCCTAGGCAGGTCAGAGTCTCCTGACCCTTTTTTTTTTTTTTTTTTTTTTTTAATGGCTGCACAGATCCAAGCCACATCTGCAACATACATCACAGTTGTGGCAACGCCACATCCTTAACCCGCTGAGCGAGGCCAGGGATTGAACTTGCATCCTCTCGGAGACTATGTCAAGTTCTCAACCCGCTGAGCTGCAACAGGAACTCCTATAGACTGTATCACAGCATCCCTGGCCTCTGCTGTCAGTAGCATCCTCACCTCACCCAGTGTGGCAACTGAAGATGCCTCCAGACAGTTCCAGATGTCCCCTGGGGGTAGGAAGGAATGAGTCTGGTTGAGACCACTGGCCTTAGTGGGCTTCCCCAACTCTCCGTCCCTTCCTCTTACAGAAGGCTGGGCAAGGGTCTCCATCTTCCTTACCCCCCGCCCCCGCCTTTGCTGCCTCTTCCTAGCAATTCCTGAAGATTGTCCCCCTTATCACATCAAAGGGCTTAGGGCTGCTCCTTTCAGAGCTGTGGATGGGAAGGAGGAAGTAATGATAAGCAAGTTCCCAGAACCCAGACAGGGAAGGAAGAACTAGGACAGGACCCAGGTCACCAAAAGTCCCGAGGGACTGAGACAGCATCTCATCCAACAGAAACCTAATGCAAGCCATAAATTCACACCACAAATGTAATTTAAATTTTCTAGTCATTACTTACAGTTTTTAAAAAAAGTCAAAGAAGCAGGTAAAATTAATTTCAAAAATATATTTTACATATCAAAAATATAGTCACTTCAACATGTAATCCTGTACTATACAATCGGTAATAAGGAGTTCCCATTGTGGCTCAGTGGGCTAAGACCCGACATAGTCTCCATGAGGATGCAGGTTCCATCCCTGGCCTCGCTCAGTGGATTAAGGATCTGGCATTGCCATGAGCTGCAGCCTAGGCCACAGGTGGGGCTTGGATCTGGTGTGGTTGTGGCTGTGGCGTAGGCTGGAAGCCGCAGCTTGGATTCATTCGACCCTTAGCCTGGGAACCTCCATATCCTGCAGGTGCAACCATAAAAATTAATTAATTAATTAATTAATTAGTAATGAGATATATTCCATTCTTTTTTTCATACCAAGTCTTCAACATCCAAATCATGTCTCTTGCTTACAGGACATCTCAGCGTGGACCAGCCACATTTCAAGGGCTCAGTAGTCGCATGTGATGCTACCATATTGGCCATGGCAAGACTAAGTTCTCTTACAGATGGCGAGGTTCACCCCTGCCCTTCTCCCAGCACCAGGGGGCGTCCCGAAGCCAAGATCTAGGCAAAAGAGTGAGGCAGTCTAATCTCCAGGAAGATATGTTTAGAGAACAAAATTTTAAGGGGCCCCCTGCCCCCTCCAAAACAGTGCCCGCCCCTGAGCACATAAACAAAGCCGCCTGCAGGTTGTCGGGTCCTTTTCAGAGATGGATCACAAGCATTGCACGCCACACCCCTTGTCACCTCAGGGTGTGTATCAGCCTGACCTCACCCTACACGTAGACTTTCTCCCAGGAATCAGGTCCTTCCACCCAGCCTTTCCACACCCTGCTTCCTCTTCTGGAGCTCTGTGTGCACCACTTGCCACATGCAAAACTGCAGATCTTCGAGGCCCTACAGACCCTGCCCTGCATGCCGTTGTCAATGTACCAACCTTCACCCAGTTCTGCTTCCTGGGAGACAGAGATCATGCTCAGTAGAGTTGAAGGTGTCCGTTCACTTGATAAACTTCCAAGCCTTATGGACAAATTCCTAATTAAGTCACTAGATCTCGGATTGGGGCCTTGATGGACACTTATAACCTTTCCTGGGGGTGGGCTCCTCCCCTGTCCTTATTCTGCCAGGATGTGCATCCTGAAATCAACTCATGCTGGTTCAGAGATCCTGCAGGGGCTGGGATGGAAAAAGATGGGGAAATGCTGAGGTCAAGACCAGCTAAGGGGAAGAAATCCCAATTTTTTCCTCACTAGATATGTTCCCAGATGCAGCAGCTTAAAAAAAAAGAAAGAAAGAAAAGGTTCTTAGGTCTTTACATCCCTAGTACTTGAGACCTGGCAGAGAGTAGGATCTCAATGACTACATGTGTGAGTTTGTCGTAGGCGGCAAGTACAGCCCACATCCTGGGAGGGAAGGGGTCTCTGAGGGGTCACCGTGCCTGACGCTGTGGAAGGACGAGCCCTTATCTGCACAGATTTCCAATGACCTGACCCTTTATCCACGGAGGTCTGGGTGGACAACAGGATTTATGACTCCTGAAGTCAGTTCCAGCACAGTCCTGCCTATGCCAAGCCTGCAGTCCAAACCCCTCTCCCTCTGTGACTGTTCAAGCCCCGGCCCCTACTGTAAATACTCTTATCCGGGTCCCTTCCCCTTGAGTCCCCTGTTCAAGTTCCACAGGCTTTTCTGGCTCTTAGGAGCCTCTTTAGTTCTGACTCTTGGGAATTTCTTTTGATTGGATTTGAACTCAATCATCTCTCTCACATTTTTTTTTTGTTCTTTTTTTTTCCCATTCCTTAAATTTATTTATTTTTCTTCTTTTTCATTTTTGTAAAGTATACTTGGTTTACAGTGTGGTGCCAATTTCTGCTGTACAGCAAAGTGACCCATTCATTCATTCATATATACACACACGTATATATATACATCCTTTTTCTCATATTATCTTCCATCATGTTCTATCCCAAATGATTGGATATAATCCCATGTGCTGTACAATAGGACGTCATTGCTTATCCATTCTGAATAAGTAATAGTTTGCATCTATTAACCCCAAATTCCCGGTACATCCCACTCCCTCCCCCCACTCCTTTTTTTTTTTTACATTTTATTTTTTTAATTACTCAAATGAATTTATCACATCTGTAGTTGTATAATGATCATAATCCAATTTCACAGGATTTCCATCCCATAACCCAAGCACATCCTCCCACCCCCCAAACTGTCTCCTTTGGAAACCATAAGTTTTTCAAAGTCTGTGAGTCAGCATCTGTTCTGCAAAGAAGTTCCATCTGTCCTTTTTTCAGATTCCACATGTCAGTGAAAGCATTTGACGTTGGTGTCTCATTGTGTGGCTGACTTCACTTAGCATGATAATTTCTAGGTCCATTCATGTTGCTGAAAATGCCCGTATTTCATTCCTTTTAATGGCTGAGTAATATTCCATTGTGTATATGTACCACTTCTTCTTGATCCACTCCTCTGTTGATGGACATTTAGGTTGTTTCCAGGTCTTGGCTCTTGCAAAGAGTGCTGCAATGAATGTTGGAGTACATGTGTCCTTTTGAGTCATGGTTTTCTCTGGGTAGAGGCCCAGGAGTGGGATTGCTGAGCCAAATGGTAGTTCTATGTTTAGTGTTCTGAGGAATCTCCATACTTTTTTCCACAGTGGTTGCACCAATTTACAATCCCACCAACAGTGTACTAGTGTTCCTTTTTCTCCACACCCTCTCCAGCACTTACTGTCTGTAGACTTTTTGATGATGGCCATTCTGGCTGGTGTAAGGTGGTACCTCAGAGTGGTTTGGATTTGCATTTCTCTAATGATGAGTGATGTTGAACATCTTTTCATGTGTTTTTTGGCCATCTGTATGTCTTCTTCGGAGAACTGTCTGTTGAGATCTTCTGCCCATTTTTTGATGGGGTTGTTTGGTTTTTTTTGGTATTGAGCTGCAGAAGGTGTTTAGATTCATTGGCAAAGATTTTCTCCCATTCTGTGGGTTGCCTTTTCGTTTTGTTTAGGGTTTCCTTTGCTGTGCAGAAACTTTTAAGTTCGATTAGGTCCCATTTGTTTATTTTTGTTTTTATTGTCAATACTCTGAGAGGTGGATCTGAGAAGATGTTGCTGTCATTTATGTCAGAGAGTGTTTGGCCTATGTTTTCCTCTAAGAATTTTATAGTGTCTGGTCTTATATCTAGGTCTTTAATCCATTTGGAGTTTATTTTTGTGTATGGTGTTAGGGAGTGTTCTAATTTCATTCTTTTCCATGTGGCTGTCCATCTTACATTATTTTGTTATGAGGTTTTCTTCCTGCATTTCTAGGTTTGAGATAAGAAGGGGTTCCTGTTTCCTCTGTTAAAGTAACCACCTTGGGCCCAAGATGGGGTTGCTCGAGCTAAGCTCCACGTCAGCAAACCAAAACTTAACAAAATATCTTTGCTCTTCCAGAAAAGGAAGCTCGAGGTCAACCAGTTAGCATTTGCCTACTCAGCACAAGTTACTTGACCAGGATCCAAGAATATCCTTTTCTCCATACAAAGAAACCAGCCCTGCTTTACCAATCAGCAAATGCCCAGTTTAACTTCCTTGTTCCTGCTCCAGTTGGTCTGTAAAAATCTCTCACCTTACATGGCTCTTCAAAATTCTTTTTTTTTTTTCTTTTCTTTTCTTTTTTTTCCTTCTTTTTTTTCTCCTTTTCTTTCTTCTTCTTCATTTTTTTTTTCTTCTTTGACCACCCCATGGCATGGAGTTCCCAGGCAAGGGATCAAACCACATCCCAGCCCTGCAGAGACACTGCCCCTTCCATTGCGCTACAGTGGAAACTCACTGGCTCCTTTCCATCTGCTAGTTTGGATGCTGACTCATGAATCACTCAATAAAAGATCCCTAAACTGTCTCTGCAAATTCTCTCTATTTTTTTTTCTTTTAGGGCCACACCAACATCATATGGAGGTTCCCAGACTAGGGGTCTAATCGGAGCTACAACTGCTAGCCTACGTCACAGGCATAGCAACTCGGGATCCGAGTCGCGTCTGTGACCTACACCACAGCTCACCACAACGCCGGATCCTTAACCCACTGAGTGAGGCCAGGGATTGAACCTGCAACCTCATGGTTCCTAGTTGGATTCATTTCCACTGCGCCACGACGGGAACTCCTGGAAATTCTTTTAACACAGCTAAGTCTCCCGTACTGACTGCAAGTGCCAGGCTGAAGTACTAAGGCAAATCCCATCATCTAAATCCCCTGCTGCAAACCCATCACTGATTCCCGCCCCCCTTCAGGGTGGAGTCCAGAGAGCATAGCCTGGCTCACAAGGCCCCTCATGATCAGACCCAAGGTGACCTCCTGGGCTGCTTCTCAGGCAACCCCATCTCACACCCTTCATGCCAACATCACTGAAATCTTTGTCAAGCCCCCCAAGTCAGCCACGGTCTCTTACACCTCCTCCCTCAACACACGCTACCGATTTGCCTGGGACACTCTACCCCCCTCACTCCCACTCATCCAAATGTCATTTTCCACAGCAAGTGTTCCCTCGCATCTATTCTGCAAGCTTGAATCAATCCCCCGCTTGCATGTGTGTGCTCTCTTAGTTCACCCAAATCTCCTCTCACAGTACTTTTTTTTTTTTTTTCTGTCTTTTGTCTTTTTAAGGTTGCACCTGTAGCATATTCAGGTTCCCAGGCTAGGAGTCGAATTGGATCTATAGCTGCCCGCCTATGCCACCGCCACAGCAACGTAGGATCTGAGCCATGTCTTCGACCTACACCACAGCTCACGGCAACACCAGATCCTTAACCCACTGAGCAAGGCCAGGGATCAAACCCACATCCTCATGGATACTAGTCGGGTTTGTTAACCACTGAGCCACAATGGGCACTCTCTCATCTCATAGTATATTGTACTTATCTATCTCATAGAATTTTTTTTTTCATTTTCTCAAGAAACACCCACCTCATCCACCAGATTAAGTTTCCAGCAAACATTTTGTTCTACATGACTCTATTCCAAGGCAAATTTTCCAAGAAGGTGACAAACCCAAATCTTCAGGGCTCCTTACCAGCCAAGAAGACCCTGGGAAGACCATAGCTCTGTGTTCGTGTCATCAGATGTCTTTTTGCTCCATTTTAGAAGGAAGGTATTTTAGCCACTGCATCTTTTCCACCCCTATTTCCCCTCCTGCAGCTTTAGAGTGACTGAGGTCCAGCTAAGGGGTAGTTGAGGTGGTAAAAACACTATGCTTGGGTTTATTGCACATATTTATATGAGTTGTAAATAGTTTGGCATTTAGTTCAGTTATTGGTAGTTGCCCCAGTGGAGAATGGCTTCTGGGAACACGGATATCACCCATTGTATAGACTCTCCCGGCATCATGCATGAAAGTGCAGAGCCAGAACTCAGATCACTGCACTCATGTGGCCTACAGCACTCAGATCCGTGTGGGTTCGAAATGGACAGAGCAACTCCTGTTGTGGCTCAGCAAGGTAAGAACCTGACACAGTGTCCAAGAGGATGCAGATTCCACCCCTGGCCTCACTCAGTGGGCTAAGGCATTGCCACAAGCTATGGTATAGGTCACAGATGCGACTTGGATCTGGCTTTGCTGTGGGTGTGGCATAGGCCAGCGGCTGCAGCTCCGATTTGATCCCCTAGCTTGGGAACTTCCTTATGCCGTGGGAGCGGTCCTAAAAAACAAAAAACAAAAAAAAAAAAGAGAGAGAGAGAGAAAGAGAGAAGAAAGAGAGAAAGAAAAGAAAGAAAGGAAGGAAGGAAGGAAGGAAATGGACAGAGAGCCTATGGAAAACTCTTTCAACCATCAGCATTAATTAATACAAACACCATGCAATTTGTTTTATTTTGTAATGCTGCAGTATTTGTCGACTATAGAACATTTTTAATTTGTGGTGATTTTTTTTTCATCCACTCCAAGGAATCTTTTTTTTTTTTTTTTTGTATGTAATCTGTGTCCTTGTTCTTAATGAGCCCCCTCCCCAAAGATAAAATCTCCAAGCCCCGTGAGACTTGGATTTGTCCCTACACCTATCCCCCTGCCACAGCTGACCTAAACTGGACCCATATTCTCTCCCTCAGAAATTCGAAACTGAGATTTCTTTGTCACGAGAACTGTAGGAGCCATGAGATATTCATGTTTCTCTCGGCGGATGACATACTGGAGAAAGCTAGTAGGCAGAGTAGCCAGAGGCAGAGTTCTGTCTACTTTTCCTATCTGCTGGTTCCTGCCTTTTCCCTTCCAGTAGGATCTATCTTAGTTATCTACTGCTGCATAAAAACGATCCCCCCAAAGTTAGCAGCTTAAAACAACAAACATTCATTTTCTCACAATTTCTGTGAGTCAGGAATTCCAGAGCAGCTGAGCCAGATGGTTCTTTTTTTTTTTTTTTTTTTTTTTTTTGTATTTTTAGGGCCGCACCTGTGGCATATGGAAGTTCCCAGGCTAGGGGTTGAATAGGAGCTGTAGCCACCAGCCTACAGCAATGCCAGATCCGAGCCACATCTGCAACCCACACCACAGCTCACAGCAATGCCAGATCCTCAATGCACTGATCAAGGCCAGGGATCAAACCTGCCTCCTCATGGACACTAGTCAAGTTCGTTTCCACTGAGCCACGACAGGAACTCCCCGAGCCAGATGGTTCTGCTCAGGGTTTCTCAGAGGCTGCAGTCAAGATGTCCACCAGAACCCTTGTCCACCCCAGGTGGGAATGTGAACAGGTGAAGCCACTAAGGAAAGCAATATAGCCATCTCTCAAAAAATTAAAAATAGAAATGCCTTCTGATCCAGCAATCCCACTTCTGGGTATACATACAAAGGAAATAATGTCAAATCTCAAAGAGATACCTGTACTCCCATTTTTATTGCAGAGTATTCACAATAGCCAAGACATGGAAACTATCTAAATGTTGACAAGTGAACGGATAAAGAAAATGTTATATACATAGATATATGTGTGTATGTATGTGTGCACACACACACAGGAATATTATTCAGCTTTAAAAAAGGAATTCCTGGGATTTCTCATTGTGGCTCAGTGGAAACAAATCCAACTAATATCCATGAGGATGCGGGTTTGATCCCTGACTTGCTCAGTGGGTTAAGGATCCAGCATTGCACTGAACTGTGGTGTAAGTCGCAGACACAGCTCAGATCTGGCATTGCTGTGGCTGTGGCATAGGCCAGTGGCTACAGCTCCAATTCGACTCCTAGGCTGAAAACGTCCTTATGCCATGAGTGTGGGCCTAAAGAGCAAAAAAAAAAAAAAAAAAAAAAAAAGGAAGGAATAAGAAGAAGAAGGAAATCCTGCCATTCTTAGTAATATGAATGAATGAATGAACCTGAGGACATTACGCTAAGTGAAATAAGTCAAACACAAAAAGACAAATACTGGAGATCTCTTGTGGTGCAGTTGGTTAAGGATCCGGTATTGTCACTGCTGCAACTTGGATCGCTGCTGTGGCACAGGTTCAATCCCTGGCCTGGGAACTTCCACATACTGCAGGTGCAGCCAAAAAAAGAAAGAAAGGAAGGAAGGAAGCCAAATACTGCATGGTCTCACTTACATGTGGAATCTAAAAAACTCAAAATCCGAGGAACAGAGAATAGCGTGCTGGTTACCAAGTGCAGTTACGCGAGATGAATAAATTCAGCAGATCTAATGCGCAACACTGTAACTATAGTTAAAAACAATATTGTATTGTATGCTGGAAATTTGCTAAGAGGGTAAATCTTTTTTTTTTTTTTTTTTCCTTTTTGGGCCGACCCACAGAATAGGGCATTCCCAGGCCAGGGATCAGATATGAGCCACATTTGCAACCTACACCAGTGCTGTGGCAGCACCAATCTTTTAACTCACTCTGCCAGCCTGGGGTTTAAACTTGCGTCCTGGCACCACAGAGAGGCCGCTGATCCTGTTGTGCCACAGCAGGAACTCCTAAAAGGGTAAATCTAAAGTGTTCTACCACCAGAAGAAAATCATATATATATATACATATATATATATATATATATATGTATATATATATATGTATATATATATATATATATAAATACATGATAACTATGTGAAGTGATGATTATGTTAATTAGCTTGATTGCAGTGATTATTTCACAGTGTATATCAAATCATCAAATTATAGTTTTCACATACCCCCAATTTTATTTATTTATGTGTCTTGTTAGGACCGCACTTGTGGCACATGTTAGTTCCCAGGCTAGGGGTCGAAATGGATCTGCAGCTGCCAGCCTACACCACAGTCACAGCAAGACTAGATCTGAGTCTCGTCTGTGACCTACACCACAGCTCACAGCAATGCTGGATCCTGGGCCCAGTGAGCGAGGCCAGGGATTGAACCTGAGTGCTCGTGGATACGAGTCAGGTTCGTTACCACTGAGCCACAACAGGAACTCCCACATATACACAATATTAAATTGTCAGTGATGCCTCAGTAAAGCTGGAAGACTTTTTTTTTTTTTTACATGCCAGCAAGGGCTGCAGTCATCCCAAGACTCGACCAGGGCTGGAAGAGCTGCTTTCAATGAGGCTATTTCACCTGGTTGTTAGAAGGGGGACACTGCCATTGATCCTCTTGAGTCTCTTCACAACGCGGCAGCTGGATTCCTTCAGAGTCAATGATCCCAGAGAGAGAACACAAGGAGGGAGCCACCAAGCCTCTGATGATTGCTCTGGATCGAATGCGTCTTTCCCAAAAGTCATATACTGAAGTTCTAACCCTCAGTATCTCAGAACGTGACCTTATTTGGAGATAGGCTCTTTACAGGGTAATCACATTAAAATGAGCTCATTAACGGGGACCTTAATCCAATGTGACCGATATTCTTTTAAAAAGGGAACTTCAGGAGTTCCTGTTGTGGTTAATGAACCTGACTAGTACCTATGAGGATGCAGGTTCGATCTCCGGCCTTGCTCAGTGAGTTAAGGATCTGGCTTTGCTGTGAGCTTCGGTGTAGGTTGCAGATGCAGCTTGGATCCCACATTGCTGTGGTTGTGGTGCAGGCCAGTGGCTATAGCTCCAATTTGACCCCTAGCCTGGGAACCTCCACATGCCGTGGGTGTGGCCCTAGAAAGAAAACATTTTTTTTAATTAAAAAGAAATAAAAAGGGGAGCTTTGGACACAAATACTGACATGCATAATGGGAAAAGACGGTGTTACAATGAAGGCAGAGAGGAGGAGACTATCAAAACATTGCAGGCAAACCACAGGAAGTAAGCCGAAGGGCCAGGAACAGAGTCTCCCCCACATCCTCAGAAGGAAACAAGCCTGCTGACACCTTGACTTCAGAATGGTAGCCTCCAGTACCATGAGACAATAAATGTCTATTGTTTAAGTCACCCAGTTTCTGGTACCTGACACAGAGACCCTAGGAATGGAGTGCAATGACCAAGCCTCAGAAGTCACACGTCATCACTTCTTCCTGTTCCTTGTACCAGGAGTGAGTCACCGGGTCCAGCCCTTGCTCCAGGGGAGGGGAATTAAGCCCCACCTCTTGAAAAAAGGACTATCAGAGACCTTGCGGTCAAGTTTCAAAACCACTACCAGTTCTGCGAGATACCTCTGTATCCTCATGATTAATTCTTCCCTTTGGCTTTAACTGGCTCAAACTGGATTCCTCAGTTCTGCACTTAAGTGTCTTTATTAAGAATTTATTTAGGGAGTTCCCATCGTGGCGCAATGGTTAACGAATCCAACTAGGAACCATGAGGTTACAGGTTCGACCCCTGCCCTTGCTCAGCGGGTTAAGGATCCGACGTTGCCGTGAACTGTGGTGTAGGTCGCAGACATGGCTCGGACCCCGAGTTGCTATGGCTCTGGCATAGAATGGTGGCTACAGCTCTGATTAGACCCCTAGCCTGGGGAACTCCATATGCCACAGGAATAGCCCAAGAAATGGCAAAAAGACAAAAAAAAAAAAAAAAAGAATTTATTTAGGAGTTCCCATTGTGGCTTGGCAGGTCAAGAACCCAACTTAGTGTCCATGAGGGTGCAGGTTCAATCTCTGGCCTCTATCAGTGGGTTAAGAATCCAGCATTTCCATGAGTAGCCGTGTAGGTCAGATCAGCTGAACTACAGATGTGGCTCAGCTTCAGTGTGGCTTAGGCCAGCAGGTGTAGCCGATTCGACCCTTAGCCCAGAAACTTCCATAAGCTGCAGGTGCAGCCATAAAAAGAAATTTTTTTTGAAAAGAATTTATTTATATGTCACTCCTCACTAATAACTTCTTAAGGATAAATTTTGTATCTTTGCCTCTCAGGGATCTTATCTAGGTCTGGGCATATTTTTTCCAAAAAATTGACTAGTCCATTAATTATGTCAAAAATGACAACATGTCACACTTGTAGAGCCTGGAGGACTTCATATGTCACGTTCCCTGTGGATTCCTACTTCAGAAACCAGCAGCAGAGCTCAAGTGAAAGAATGGCTGTGAAGTTCCCAAAAGCATGAGATGTCATGATTTCCTCTAGGTGAGATTCACTCAGTAGATACTGATAGCTAGCTTTTATACTCTTACATAAATGCATAAAACTTTTGTTTGTTTTTTGCTTTTTAGGGCCACTCATGCAGCATATGGAAGTTCCAGGCTAGGGGTCGAATTGTAGCTGCAGCCGCTGGCCTACACCACAGCCACAGCAATGGCAGGATCTGGGACCTACATCATAGCTCTTTATACTTAACCCTTGAGCGAGGCCAGGGATTGGACCCACATCCTCATGGATCATGGATACTAGTCTGGTTCGTTACCACTGAGTCACAACAGGGATTCCCAAAACTCTTTATGTAACTTCATACCTTCACGTGTTCAACAAATACATATGGTCTACTCTGTACTTAATGCTGGACCAAGTCCTGGAGATAATATGATGACTAAGAGAGGTCCCGTCTTCAAGGAATACATTGTCTTGCATTAAAATCCTTGTCAGACTATGTGTCCCAACTACCCCTGGGTGGCTCTGCCTGTGACCATCAACCTCTCCCTCGCTGGGCCTTACGTACTGCAAATTCCTCTTTTCTGGGGACTGGATGGAACACTGAGGCCAAGAGGCCCTGTCTTTGAGAAGTGGCTGTTCTAGCAGGGACCAGATGGTCAGAGAAACACAGTTGTCTGAAGTTTAATTTTAATGTTCTGTGAATACTTTTTCCCCTTGAAAACTGCTGGGGATCTGGGCCAAAGACTGAGTGGGTGAAGAGAAATGGAGAAATGAAAAACTAAAAATGACAAACAAGGGAAGCAATGATACATTCTCACTTGAGAAGGAACTGAGAAGAGATGGCAGGGGGTTGATGTGGGTGTATGCAAATGATATGTAAATGTAACATCCATATCAGCTCAAATTGTTACCATCCTTTCATTTTACATGGTTGAACGCTGGTCACCTGGAATATTCTCCTGGGACCTACTGGGTGAAATTAGTTGCCTGCTAATCTCACTCAACTTCACTATGTATTTATTATTTATTTATTGATTGATTGATTGATTTTAGGGCTGCATGCATGGCATATGGAGGTTCCCAGGCTAGGGGTCAAATCGGAGCTACCTCTGCCAGCCTATGCCAACAGCCACAGCAACTCGGGATCTGAGCCGTGTCTTCAACCTACACCACAGCTCACAGCAAGGCCAGATCAGTAACCCACTGAGCAAGGCCATGGATCGAACCTGCAACCTCATGGTTCCTAGTCAGATTCATTTCCACTGTGCACAACGGGAACTCCCTTCACAATGTATTTAATCATGTGATTGAGATATTTTCCCAGTCTGGCCCTTAGTATCTTCTTTTACATGACACAGTTAGATACATAATCTTGCAGGTTTCTTCTGTATTTTTATATGTTCTTAGAACTGAGAGTGATCATTTTTTGCTCTCAGTTTTTCCAAAGAAACTACCCCAGGATTTGAACATTTTTAGAAAGGCTAAATTGTGTGACTAGGTGGGGGCGGCGGGGGGGGAGGAGAGGATAGGAAAAGAACGTTGTGGGAAAGAACTAACCACAAAAGGAAGTAAAAGAGAAGGTAGGAAAAAAATAGAGATAAACCTGACAAAAGGTTATAGGAAACTCCTCCACCACTCCCTAGGATCCACAGAAATGCAAAGCCATTGGCCATCCATTCCTTCCAGCAACAGCACCTGCCACAATGCTAGGTATGTATTAAGTTCTCCTTTTATAAAACTGTTGAACTGAGCCAAATCAGATTCTGTTTCATCTCTGTGGCTAGCAGAGTCCTCAGCACTAGAGGGGTCTGAGGATAGGTTTGATGCCAGCCTGATGAGAATGTTGAAAAAGTGAATCACACATCAGCCAATGCCTTTTGGAGTAACCCCTGATGTCCCTTCGAGCTCGGTGATTCTACATTTCTATGACAATTTCATCAGATTAGATTGAACAGAATTCCCTGAAATGCTCACATGTAGGTTCAGCAGCACCTGAGTCTGTATTTACAAATCCTGTTGTAGCCGGGTCCTGTCCTGTGCCCTTCCTGAGACGCCATTACTCAATTTTCAGTACACTTCTCTGTTCCCTTCATCTCCCCAGAGTCCTTTCCTTCTCTTCTTCAATCAAGAACTATTTCTTGAGGACCACTGTGTATCCAGCCTATACGTTTGGAACTATACAGAACATGGAGTTCCCGTCGTGGTGCAGTGGTTAACGAATCCGACTAGGAACTATGAGGTTGCGGGTTCGATCCCTGCCCTTGCTCAGTGGGTCAAGGTTCTGGCGTTGCCGTGAGCTGTGGTGTAGGTCGCAGACGCGGCTTGGATCCTGCATTGCTATGGCTCTGGCGTAGGCTGGCGGCTACAGCTCTGATTCGACCCCTAGCCCGGGAACCTCCATGTGCCACGGGAGCGGCCCAAGATATGCCAAAAAGACAAAAAAAAAAAAAAAAAGAAGACGGAACATGCCAACACCTTGGTTCCTGCGCCCCAAGGTACCCTGAGGTAGGCTTGAGAGGCAAAAGTACCACATGTTTAGTGATTTTCAAAATGAGCTTAAGGCAGTTTATAGCCAAGGACTAAGTTCATGTCCATGGTGAAAATGCTGTAGGATTTCAGAAGAAAGAAATGTAGCTTTCAGTTAGGGTGGTCTGGAGGAGGGGAATTTTTTTTTTATTATTTTTATTTTTATACAATTTTTAACAGTTACTTTCCACTTATAGTTATTACAAAATACTTGCTATATTCCCTATGGAGGAGGGAAATTTGAAAGTGGACATTTAAATATGGGAAAGATATATCTTAAATGAGGAAGAAAGAAGGTGATCCAAAGCTTGAAAAACAACCAGAAGACAGGAATTAGAGCAGGGCGTTACATGCAAAGGCCTGAGTCAGTGGAGTGCAGGGACAGTCCACACGGAGAGACTTGGGAGATGGAGATGAAGGGTTCAGCACAGAATAACAGGCAGCTATAACCATGTTTCTGAAAGCTGTCATCCTCAGCTTCTTCTGTCCTCGAGGCTGTAATCCAGCCACATTGACACTAGGGGCTATTTATGACTGAGGGAGGAAAGTGTTTTGTAGTCATCAGCCCTCAAAGGCTCATTCCAGCTACTTCCCACAGCCAGCACCATCCCAGGAATGAAGCATGTGTGGGCAGCCGTGAGGATTATTTGCAGGAAGGTCGGCAACCAGCTAGCTAGAAGAGAAGATGGGGTGAGGTGTGCAGGTTTGAGTGAGAACGGTAGATGGAGGTGGAAGTTTGAGGTGACAGACTCTGAGAAAGGTGGAGAAGAGGAGCAGTACCTGAGAGATGATTCTTAGGAAGCAGAGATGTATTCAGACAAAAGTCCTTGCTACTAGTTGTACGGGGCACTGCATCGTTTCAGCACCCTCAAGACTGGACAGCACTCCCTCCAGTCTGGCTCTTCCTGTTGGCCAGAGTCCATAAGTGGTATTTGGCTCCAATTCCACCTCAGATGCACCTTCCTCTTCTTCATTCCAATCACCATGTACCAATCACAGCCATTCACCAATCTTCAGCTTGCTGCTTTATACATTTCTTTTTTTTTTTTTTTTTTTTTTTTTTTTTTTTTTTTTTTGTCTTTTTGCTATTTCTTGGGCCGCTCCTGCGGCATATGGAGGTTCCCAGGCTAGGGGTCGAATCGGAGCCGTGGCCACCGGCCTACACCAGAGCCACAGCAACGCAGGATCCGAGCCGCGTCTGCAACCTACACCACAGCTCACGGCAACGCCGGATCGTTAACCCACTGAGCAAGGGCAGGGACCGAACCCGCAACCTCATGGTTCCTAGTCGGATTCGTTAACCACTGCGCCACGACGGGAACTCCCTTTATACATTTCTGACAGCTCCTTGGAGATGCCAGTTTTTACTACCTCATGGAAAGTCTGTTCTACCAGGATGGAATCAAATAGGTCTTTGTTTATAGGCAGACAAAACTATATTTGGAAATCAGTGAATCTAAACTGCAATCCATAGTCAATATAAGTTATCATGAACAGAAACATACTTTGTGCCAGGCACTACACCATTCTACACACCGTATGTGCTGTACTTCATTTGGTTCTCTCAACATTGCTTGTGAGCAGGAATTTTCTACCCTACTTTATAGATGAGGTACTATGTAGTTTGTCCAAGGCTAAACCAGTAGTAATATCAGAACCAGGATTTTAAACTAGTTTAAGTGGTTTCCAAAGCTATGTTAGTGGAGACCACAGAATTTTAGGTGAAACACAAATTAACAAATTTATCTTGGAGTTCCCATTGTGACTCAGTGGTCAATGAATCCAACTGGTATCCACGAGGATGCAGGTTCGATCCCTGGCCTTACTCAGTGGGTTAAGGATCCAGCTTTGCCATGAGCTGTAGTGTAGGTTGCAGATGCAGCTCGGATCCTGTGTTGCTGTGGCTATGGCATAGGCTGGCAGCTGTAGCCCTGATTCAGCCCCTAGCCTGGGAACTTTCATATGCCATGAGTATGGCCCTAAAAAGCAAAAAAAGAAAAAGAAAAAAAAACCCCACAAATTTGTCTTGACAGTTATATCTTTCTTTTAATTTGCACATGTTACTTTAGTGAGCTCCTAGAGTCCTTTATATTCAGCTCCTACCAGGTACCTCTTCTTGCTTCCTTTAGATTTCGAAGACAAGGACTTATCTAAGACAAAGAAATCATATGCAGTTTCTTGCACATGGGTGGTAATCAGTTGATAGCCACTAAATGAATCAATAAATGAATGCTTACACACATGCATGAATGAGTTAACAGTAGGCATTTATAAATAAAGTTTTGAGTGTGTAGTAAAGAGATAAGATATTCACAGTGGGAGAAGATAAATTTTCATTTTTCCTTCATAGAGAAAACAGTTCAAATACAGACACCAAATCCATCCAGGTCATACTTTTTGGCCCTCCACTAATACAGGGGATTAAGTAGTCATTCCTGGGTCTCCTCCCAATCTAAGCCCAGGGTCATAGATCCAGTAACCATCCCTACTCCTTCTCCTTTGTCTGCCTCAAAACATAGAGGCTTAATAAGCCATATGCTCTTTATTAGTCAACTTCCTGGTTAGAGGTGACCATGTGATCTACTTCTGGCCAATTAGCTTTCAGGAGAAATTAGCTACCTGGCTTCTGGGGAAGACATTTGCTCACTGATTAAAAGAAGCTACCATGGAGTTCCCGTCATGACTCAGTGGTTAACAAACCCAACTAGGATTCATGAGGATGGGGGTTTTATCCCTGGCCTCGCTCAGCAGGTTAAGGATCTGGCCTTGCCATGAGCTGTGGTGTAAGCCGCAGATGCACCTTGGATCTGGCGTTGCTGTGGCTGTAGCATAGGCCGGCATCAATAGCTCCAATTCGACCCCTAGTGTGGGAATCTCCATATGCCGTGGGCACTGCCCTAAAAAAAAAAAAAAAAAAAGAAGAAGAAGAAGAAGAAGAAGAAGCTACCACCAAATTTTTTTTTGTCTTTTTGCTATTTCTTTGGGCCGCTCCCCCGGCATATGGAGGTTCCCAGGCTAGGGGTCGAATCGGAGCTGCAGCCACCGGCCTACGCCAGAGCCACAGCAACGTGGGATCTGAGCCACATCTGCAACCTACACCACAGCTCACGGCAACACCGGATCCTTAACTCACTGAGCAAGGCCAGGGATCAAACCCGCATCCTCATGGTTCCTAGTCGGATTCGTTAACCACTGCGCCACAACGGGAACTCCCCAAATCTATTATTAATTAAAGAATAATAGGTATCACATTAAGTATCTTGCTTGAGTTTTCTGTTACTTATAACTGGACAAATGTAATACAGATGATCCTTGAACAACCTGGGTTTGAATTGCAGGTCCACTTATGCTCAGATTTTTTTTTTTCAGTAAATATGTACTACTAGTACCACATGACATGCAGTTCATTGACTCCATGGATGCAGAACCACAGATGTGGAAGGTTGACCATAAAGTTATACTTGAATTTTCAGCTGTGCAGAGGTAGGCATGCCTAACCCCAATATTGTTCAAAGGTAAAATGTAGGCTCATCTAATAATTCCATTTAATTCAGTAGATGTCTTTAAGCCCCTCCTAAGAACTAACTAAACCCTGTTCTCTTCAGACCTTCCTCTGAATTTGCCATCCTTTCACAAGTCCTCACTCTTCCTCTACTTTTACTCCCTAGGAAATAGCTCTTCCCTCTCGTCTATTTTACATTCTGTAAGTAAAACATCTGCTTGATTGATTCTGTTTTAAAATAGAGAAGGAAGGAGATTAGAGTTTATCCATGTATTATCTTTACAATGACACTTTGGGGTATTTTTACTCCTGTTTTGCAAAGGGAAAAACTCAGGGTAACTGACTCAAGGTTATACAGTTCGTGAAAGCTGCACATGGTCAGTAATTGATTGATAGCCACTAAATGAATCAGTAAATGCAAGCCAGGTTGCCTCAACCTGTTTAATTGCAAAAGCCATGCTCTTTCTACCCCATTCTCTCCCACTCTCACTCCATGTAAATTGGTTCCTTCGGGCTTATGCGATTGGAACAATCCACACAGCCCACAGATGCACCTCCATTTCTCTATCTGTGTTTAATTTACAGTCAGCACTTTGTTATCAGCATCTGTGGGGAGAGAGCAGTTACACAGACATTCCAAACATAATTCATGTTGTCTCGAAACTCACAAGGTAATTTGTTTTTATAGCAGATATTCCTTCTAATCATGTTTTCCTCAAGCTAACACTAAGATAAATTTGAACTTTCTAAATTCTCACCCAGTGATGGCAGGGTAAAAAACCCCAGAAAAAGCATTAGAATGACAGTAGGTTGAAAAGTAAAGGCTATGTGGATACTGGAAAGTTGGCCACACAACCATGTCCTCAGGATCTGTATTAATCTACTAGGGCTGCCCTAACAAAACACCACAGACTAGTGGCTTCAACCACAGGAAGTTACTTTCTCACTGTTTTGGAGGCTAGATGTCTAAAATCCTGGTGCCATCAGTTGTTTCTGGTGAAGCCTCTCTTCCTGACTTGTGGACAGCAGCTTTTTGCTGTCCACATATGACCTCTTCTCTGTCTGCACACACAAAAAGCAAGAGAGACCTGATGTCTCGTCCTCTTCTTATAAAAACATCATTGCTAGGTCACAGATGTGGCTCAGATCTGGCATTGCTGCGGCTGTGGTGTAAGCCAGCAGCTGCAGCTCTGATTCAACCCCTAGCCTGGAAACTTCCATGTGTCATGGGTGCAGCCCTAAAAAGACAAAAAAAAAAAAAAATCGTATTGGATGGACCCCTGACCCTTATGACTTCATCCAACCTGAATTACCTCCCTAAGAATACTACCCCCCCCCCAAATAGTCACACTGAGGGTAAAGACTTCAGTATCTGATATGGGGAGGCACACAATTCAGTCCTTACAGACCCTAAATTTAAAAATTAACACAAGTCAGAAGAAGATGAAGGATGGGAGTTCCCATTGTGGCTCAGTGGTAAGGAACTGGACTAGTATTCATGGAGATGCAGGTTCAATCCCTGGCCCTGCTCAGTGGGTTAAGGACCTGGTGTTGCTGTGAGCTGCAGTGTAGGTTGCAGAGGCGGCTTGGACCTGGCATTTCTGTGGCTGTGGAGGAGGCCAGAGCTACAGCTCCAATCAGACTCCTAATCTGCAAACTTCCATATGCCATGGGTACAGCCCTAAAAAGACAAAAACAAAAAAAAAATTGTAGCTACTATTATTATTTATGGATTCCTATGTGAAGTAAAATATAGAAATATAGACTCACTAAGAAAAAGTATTCAAAACTTGGAAATAATGGGAAAATGTGAGCAGCATGTTCTTTCACTGTCATTCTGGGGCATTATCTAACATGCTCACTCAAGGATTTATGTAGGAAAATAAATCTGGTTTGACTCACTGTTTACTATTGATTAAAAGTTTCAGACTTAGTAAAGTTACGTTAATTTATAGATTTTTTAACCTGTAGAAATTCAAATGATATCTTATAGATAAAATAGCCCCAAAGTTTATAGTTCATTGCCATATAGCACAAGAATCACTTGGATATGTAGCTCAACTACCTTCCTCTAATTCTCTTTATTAAGTTAATAAATTTTATTAATTTTATTAAGTTCATTGCCTAAAGATACTCATTCCCTCAAATGCTTTTTGAACCAGCCTTAACATCCTGCAGTTTTCCTCACTGATAAATTGGATTAACTCTTTGATGTGTGTTTCTTTTATATTTGTATGAGTCGGTTTTTTTTTTTTTGTCTTTTTTGTTGTTGTTGTTGTTGTTATTGTTGTTGTTGTTGTTGTTGCTATTTCTTGGGCCGCTCCCACGGCATATGGAGGTTCCCAGGCTAGGGGTTGAATCGGAGCTGTAGCCACCGGCCTATGCCAGAGCCACAGCAACGCGGGATCCGAGCCGCGTCTGCAACCTACACCACAGCTCACGGCAACGCCGGATCGTTAACCCACTGAGCAAGGGCAGGGACCGAACTCGCAACCTCATTGTTCCTAGTCGGATTCGTTAACCACTGCGCCACGACAGGAACTCCGGTTTTTTTTTTAATTATGCTTTCATAGACTAAGGATATAAGCCAAATTTATGATAATGGTTGTCTCTAAGGAGGGAGAAGCATTGGACTGGGGTAGAACACATGTGTATTTCAATGACCTTTAATGTGTTATTTCTCTGATTTAAAAAAAAAGATCTGAAGCATTTATAGCAAAAACATTTACAGTTATTAAGCCAAAGTGGTGGACAGATGATATTATATTAGTCTTTGTATTTTCAATATAAAAAAAAATGTTTCCAAAAAGTGAAGCACTAAAATACCAAAGGATCTTTTGGGGCAAGATAAAAAGTTCTGTACATTAATCTCATTAATTGCAAATTATTGACCAAACACCATTTAAGGATGAAGGCACTGTCTAAAGATTTGTAGACTGGGACCCAGAAGACATGAGTTAAAGTTTTGAGTACAAAACTAATTAGCTGACTGACCTTGGGTAGGACACTTCCTTTATTTGAGTATCAGTTTTATTTTCTTTAAGATAAGTACTGAAGGAGTTCCTGCTGTGATGCAGTGGGTTAATGATCTGGCTTGTCTCTGTGAAGGCGTGGGTTTGATTTCCAGCACAGTGGGTTAAGGATCTGTCGTTGCTTCAGCTGTGCGGTAGGTTGCAGCTCCAGCTTGGATTCAGTCTCTGGCCTGGGAACTTCCACATGCTGAGGGGGCAGCTGAAAAAGAAAAAAAAAAATAGATAAATACTGAAAAACATGGTGCATTCCACTCTACTTATGAATTTTGAACTATAAACTAAATGAGAAGAACTGCAAGAAAGGTTTAATTTTTCTGTGATGCTTTGGTACTTTTTTTTGTCTTTTTTTTTTGCCTTTTCGTGAGCCACTCCCGAGGCATATGGAGGTTCCCAGGCTAGGGGTCTCATCGGAGCCGTAGCCACCGGCCTACACCACAGCTCACAGCAACGCTGGATCCTTAACC
Source organism: Sus scrofa (assembly GCF_054392235.1). NCBI lineage: Eukaryota > Metazoa > Chordata > Mammalia > Artiodactyla > Suidae > Sus > Sus scrofa. Next base: position 13,259,107 of record NC_139384.1, read on the forward strand.
CACTGAGCAAGGCCAGGAATCGAACCCGCAACCTCATGGTTCCTAGTCGGATTCGTTAACCACTGCACCACGACGGGAACTCCCTTTGGTGCTTTTTAAAATTAACATTCATATGCTCTCCCATGTCTATTGCAGCATCATTCATGATAGCCACGATATGGAAACTACCTGAATGCCCATCACTGGATGAACAGACAAAGAAGATATAGCATACATATAATATCACTTGTGAGGAGTTCCCGTCGTGGCGCAGTGGTTAACGAATCCGACTAGGAACCATGAGGATGCGGGTTCGGTCCCTGCCCTTGCTCAGTGGGTTAACGATCCGGCGTTGCCGTGAGCTGTGGTGTAGGTTGCAGACGCGGCTCGGATCCCGCGTTGCTGTGGCTCTGGCGTAGGCCGGTGGCTACAGCTCCGATTCAACCCCTAGCCTGGGAACCTCCATATGCCGTGGGAGCGGCCCAAGAAATAGCAACAACAACAACAAAAAGACAAAAAGACAAAAGACAAAAAATAATAATAATAATAATAATAATATCACTTGTGAACTTATCATCTATGAAACAGAAACAGAGTCACGGTCATAGAGAATAGACTTATGGTTTCCAAAGGGGAAGGAGGATAGGGGAGGGATGGATTGGGAGTTCGGGTTTAGTAGATGCAAACTATTACATATAGAAGGAATAAACAACAATGTCTTAACTGTACAGCCCAAGGAACTATATTCAATACCCGTGATAAACCATAATGGAAAAGAATATGAAAAAGAACTTGTATGAATGATATAAGTACACACACACACCTGAACCTCTTTGCTGTACAGCAGGAATTAACACAACATTGTAAATCAACTACACTTCAATAAATTTTTTTTTAAAAACAAGATACAGTATACAGGTATAGCTATAGATAGATATACATGTGGTATATATTATGGAATGTTCTTCAACCATGAGAAAGGACATTCTGCCATTTGTAGCAACATGGATGGACCTTGAGGACATTAAACAAAGTGAGAGAAATCAGAGGCAAACCATGTGACATCACTTACATGTGGAACCTAAAAAAGACAAACTCAGAGTTCCCTTGTGGCGAAGCAGGTTAGGGACCTGCCATGGTCACTGCAGTGGCTGAGGTCTCTGCTACCACACTGGTTCTTTCCCTGGTCTGGGAACCTCCACGTGCCACAGGCTCAGACAAAAATAAAGTAAAATTTAAAGATTAATTAATTATTTAAAAGACAAACATAAAAACAGAGTAAAATTGTGGTTACAGGGAGCTAGGGAATGCGAGGATAGGAGAAATGTTAAGAGCACAATTTGTATGAAGTCGTAATTAGAGGTTAAAGCTCCACTAATGTGCAATATAGTGAATATAGACAACAATATTGTATTATAATCCTCAAGCTTGCTAAGGGACTTCATCTTTTTTCAGTCTTTTTTTTTTTTTATTAAAGTATAGTTGATTTAAAATGTTGGCGTTCCTGTCGTGGTGCAGTGGTTAACAAATCCGACTAGGAACCATGAGGTTGTGGGTTTGATCCCTAGCCTTGCTCAGTGGGTTAACAATCCAGCATTGCCGTGAGCTATGGTGTAGGTCGCAGATGCAGCTTGGATCCTGCGTTGCTGAGGCTGTGGTGTAGGCTACAGCTCCGATTCCACCCCTAGCCTGAGAACCTCCATATGCCGTGGGGGGTGGCCTCGGAAAAGACAAAAAAAAAAAATCTTGTGCCAATTTCTGCTATATGGCACAGTGACTCAGTCATATATATATACACATATATAATTTTCCACTATGGTCTGTCCCAGGAGATTAGATACATTTCACTATGCCGTACAGTAGGACCTTGTTGTCTATCCGTTCTAAATATACTAGATTGCATCTCTTAACCCCCAAATCACAGTCTATCCCACTCACTTTCCCCTCCCCCTTGGCAACCACAAGTCTGTCCCAAGTTAGGGGTCTAATCGGAGCTGCAGCTGCTCGCCACAGCCACAACACCAGACCCAAGCTGCATCTGTGACCTACACCACAGCTCATGGCAACACAGGATCCTTGACCCAACGGAGTGAGACCAGGGATCGAGCCCATGTCCTCATGGATACTAGTTGGGTTCTTTCCACTGCACCACAGTGGGAACTCCTTTCTGCCCATTTGACAGTTGAGAAATAGAAAGTAAGTCCTAGAGCTCTATTAATATAGAGAATAGTGAATATAGACAACAATATTGTATTATAATCATCAATCTTACTGAGACTACATCTTAATTATTCCAACCACTAAAAATAATTGTGTAAAAAAAAAAAAAAAATCCTGCTGAATAGCATTGAGAACTATGTCTAGCTACTCATGTCGCAACAGAAGAAAGGGTGGGAGAAAAAACTGTAACTGCAATGTATACATCTAAGGATGACCTGACCCCCTTGCTGTACAGTGGGAAAATAATTAAAAAAAAAATTGTGTGACCTGATAGAGATGCTCTTGATCACTATAATGGCAATCATCCTATGATATATAAATGTATCAAATTAATATACTGTACACCTTCGATTTCCACAATGTAACATGTCAAATATGTTTCAATTTAAAGAATAAAATATTATTAAAAGTTTCAGGAGTTCTGGTTGTGGTGCAGTGATTAACGAATCCAACTAGGAACCATGAGGTTGCGGGTTCGATCCCTGGCCTTGCTCAATGGGTTAAGGACTCGGCATTGCTGTGAGCTGTGGTGTAGGTTGCAGATGTGGCTCAGATCCCATGTTGCTGTGGGATTCGAACTGTAGCTTGGGAATCTCCATATGCCATGAGAGCGACCCTAGAAAAGACAAAAAAAAAGTTTCAGGAGTTGCTCAGCGGAAATGAATCTGACTAGTATCCATGAGGACGCAGATTCAATCCCTGGCCTCACTCAGTGGGTTAAGGATCCAGTGCTGCTGTGAGTTGTGGTGCAGGTCACAGGATGCAGCTCAGAACTGGTGTTGCAGTGGCTGTGGTGTAGGCCAGCGGCTGCAGCTCTTATTTGACCCCTAGCCTGATAATCTCCATATGCCGCAGGTGTGGCTCTAAAAAGAAAAAAAAAAAAAAAAAAAAAGCTTCAAACATGTACAAAGCAGACAGCAGGATAAATTAATTACCATTTACATATCATCCAACTTCAACAATTAATAATTTATCCTCACCAATCCTCCAACCCAGACTTATTTTATCTTTATTAATATTATTTATTTTATTTTCCTAATGTATTTTAATATAATTTTAAAGTTCAATCTATGTGCCCTTTAGAGTCACCAATTATTTATATTTTGCCCCATATAAATATATATGTACATAATATATATATAAAATAGTCATATATATATAATTTTTTCTGGACCATTTATCACTAAATACTTCAGTAAGTAGTTCCTAAGAATAGGTCCCTTTTGTGCGCGTGCCTGCGCGTGCGTGCGTGCATGTGTGCATGTGTCTTTTTGTCTTTTTCTAGGGCCACACCCTCAGCATATGGAGGTTCCCAGGCTAGGGGCCTAATTGGAGCTGTAGCCGAGGGCCTACACCAGAGCCACAGCAATGCCAGCTCCGAGCCGCATCTGCGACCTACACCACAGCTCTCAGCAATGCCAGACCTTAACTCACTGAGCAAGGCCAGGGATCGAACCTGCTGCAATCTCATGGTTCCTAGTCGGATTCATTAACCACTGAGCCATGACGAGAATTCCAATAGGTCACTTTCTTATGTAGACAGTATAGATATCACTACTGGGACATTTTAGGTAGTTCCCACCATGGCTCAGCAGTAACAAACCCAACTAGTATCCACGAGGTTTCGGGTTCAATCCGAGGCCCCCCTCAGTGGGTTAAGGGTCCGGCATTACCATGAGCTGCAGTGTAGTTTGCAGACGAGGCTCGGCTCTGACGTTGATGTGCCTGTGAGTAGGCCAGCAGCTGCAGCTCTGATTCGTCCCTTAGTCTGGGACCTTCCATGTGCCATGAGTGCAGCCCTTAAAAAAAAAAAAAAAAAAAAAAAAAAAAAACTGGGACATTTTACAGTGATAAACTACTATTATCTAACCCTCCTGTTCAGATCTTATCAACTCTCTCCTTGATGTCCTTTAGATTTGTATTTTTCCATATGCACCCACCCAGATGATTTTAAAGAAAATCCTGATGTCCTATCATTTCCTGAACCTTATCTTTTTTTTTTTTTTCTTTTCTTTTCTTTTTAGGACCTGCAGCATAGGGAAGTTCCCAGGCTAGGGATCCAATCAGAGCTGCAGCTGCCAGCCCCTACGACAGCCACAGCAACACCAAATCCAAGCCACTTCTGCAACATACACCGTAGTTTTCTGCAACACTGAATCTTTAACCCACTGAGCAAGGCCAGGATTTGAACCCGCATCTTCATGGACACTAGTTGGGTTCCTAACTCTGGTCCACAATGGGAACTCCTCTTATACTTTATCTTAATGACCAAATAGGTACTTTTTTTTTTTCGGTCTCACCAACAGCATTTGGAAGTTCCCAGGCCAGGTATTGAACACACGCCACAGCAATAAACTGAGCCGCTGCAGTGACAGCTCAAGATCCTTAACCCATTGCATCACAGGGAACTCCCCCCAGTGCCATCACCTCTCAGCTGAGAGCCCACTGAGCCAGAGCCTCTGTAATGCCCTTCAGCTCAATCATCACCATTCATAGACTCACAACCACCCCCGCTCCAGAAGCCTCAGCTGAGCCAGCAAAGGACAGTCACGGGAGAGTTGGGCCAGCTGACAAACAGATAACGAGGAAGCCACGTCCCCACCCCACAAAGCACACTCAGAGTCAGAACGAGGCTGGGAAAAGCCACAACTGGGAGATGATCAGTGGGCCTTTATAAACACAGTCCTGGTAACAGGTCCCTTGGCTCCTCCTTATGCCCATCGGCATTTCCGGTGCTTAGAAGTTAGCTTCACTTCTGAACATATCATTTTTTTAAATTGCCAACATAAATAAGCTCCCCATGCCGTTAACAAGGCCCCAAGCGCCTCCTCGGATGAGTCCCTGGTGGCTGAAGTGCCAGGAGCGCTTCCAGCAGAGGGTCAGGCTCCAGAATCCCTGCCCCACGTGCCCCAACCTCCCTCAGGGCCCCACCACAGCTGGGACACAGAAACAGCAGGAAAAGGAACTCAGCACCCCCGCCCCACGACCTTCCCAGACACACCCTTCAGGGGCACCAGGGTCTCCAGCCTGTCTCACCAGTGCCAGGGCCCAGGACACGTCCTCCATGTCCAGCAAAGGACCCCTGGGTCATTGAATCAGAACAACGGAGTGAGGTATCCCCCAGGTTCCTGCAAGGGCCCAAGGGGCCAAGAGAACCTCTCTGCATCCAGACCCAGAATCCAGGAGACAGGAGACAGGAGACAGGAGGGCTGCTACCTGCTCCTGCTGAGTCTTCCTGCTGGCAAGATGGAGCCATAAGCCCCACCTCTCAAGAGACCCCACCCTCCCTCTGCTCAAGACTAAAGCCAGGGAGCCAGTGACCCAAATCCCCGAGGCCTGAACCTTCCAGGGCCCAGGAGAAGATAAGCAGTGGTGTCACCTGCATATCTTGGAAACCTCCCCAGGGCTCTGAGCCGCCAAAGCCACCTGGGGACCATAAGAGCACAGAGCTGGCTTTACAAACTCTGGCAGGAGCAAGCTGCCCCCACAGCTTCAGTCCTGAGTGCCACGCTCTCTTGGCCTGAGCTGCGTGCCTTGTCATCGGATCTGGATGTGTGGCCCCTCAGCAGAAACCCCTCTAAGGAGGAGAACCTACCAGACACAGGCTAGAGTGAAAGTGAGTCTCAGAATCACCCCCACATGGCTGTGGGGAGGATCTGGGGTCCCCACAGGAGCAGTGTCAGGCTGGAGAGCACCATCTGTTGAGGTGGGTATTTGTCTATCAGAAATTCTTCCGAGTTCCACCAGAGCTGACTCAGCTGAGGCTGCCTGTCCTCTTCTCTCTCTCCCCCCAAATCTGCACCTACCCCACCCCCTCCTCTGCCAGCCTTTAAGCATTTCCTGAGATCCCACTGCCTTCAGGGGTCCCAGGCAATCTCTCCAGCTCCTTGCCCCCACCACCTGCTCATAATCTAACTTGTGATGGGTTGAAAGTTATTGTACATCAAGCATCTACCCTGTGCCAGAAGTTTGCCAAGTACCTTGACAAACCTTGTCTTCCAGTCCTCACAGAAACTAAGGAAACCAAAGCTCAAACGGCTTGAGTTACCCTGCCAGGTCTCCTGACTCTTTCCAAAGCCCTTTGTGCCCAGTCAATGTTTACCAAGGGGATCAGCTCTCACGTCCAGGCTGATACACCTCCCCATCTCCTCCACCAAGCCCCACCTGCCTCCTTTTTCAAGGCCCAGCCCCTTCCCTCCTCTTGCTAAAGCCCTCACAGTTCACTCCAGTGGGCTCCTACTGCAAGTGGGCACCACCCAACTCCACCCCTGTGTCCTGGGAAGGAGTTTGTCTCTTAACAAAGTTGCAAGATTCGAAATGGCCCAAGCCATGCTTCATGCTATTTTGAACAGTAGTTGTTTAAATATTTCCAACCACTGTAATTGTTTAAATACTTTTGAACAACCACAGTTGCTCCAAATGCTTTTTGTGTAAGGGTAGTTATTCAATATTTGCGGTTCACTTGATACAAAACTTAAAGCAGCCTCTGTTTTCAGAAGTTACAGTGTGATAAGGAAACAAAACAACCAGGTGGAGGGACAGAAAGACTTGGAAACCTTGACAAAGCCCTTTTAACAATTCTAAATACCTTTGTGTGAGTAAAATTCAACAGCCTGATTACAAGAGCATACAAAAATAAATAGATAAATTCAGTTAAGTGAAGGCTGTCTAGAAGGGCTGAGGGATGGCTTTGCAGTCTTCATGGAGAAAATCTGGAGGTGCTTTACTATCTCACAACCTCAGAATACATCTGCAAGGCTGTTGATCAAGGTCAACACAATTGCGATTTTTTTTTTTTTTTTTTTTTTTTTTTTGCTTTTGTCTTTCCATATTCCCTCAGCATATGGAAGTTCCCAGCCTAGGGGTCTAATCAGAGCTGGAGCTGCCGGCCTACGCCACAACCACACCAATGCCAGACCCGAGCCGTGTCTGAGCTACACCACAGCTCACGGCAACGCTGGATCCTTAACCCACTGAGTGAGGCCAGGGATCGAACCCACAACCTCATGGTTCCTCGGCAGATTCGTTTCCACTGCTCCATGATGGGAACTCCAAACAATTGAGAATTACTGATAGCTGTGCCTCTGAAGGAATCAAGTGTTCATCTGTGAACTGGGATGGGAGTCGTAGATTCAGAGAGAATGCAGTTAGTCTAGTCCAGGGGCAGATAGAGAGAAAGGGGATTTGGGGGAGAAAGAAACCTCATTTACTGGAAAGCAGGATCAACGAGCTCAGCCTACTACAATGCTGAATGTAATTGTGAGTGTCTGGTGTGTGTGTGTGTGTGTGTGTGTGTGTGTGTGTGTGTGTGTGTGTGTGTTACAATCTCTTTATCCATTCATCCATCAAAGGACACAGATTGTTTCCATATGTTGACTATTGTGAATAATAATACAGAGATGAGAGTTCCCATCCTGGCTCAGTGGTTAATGAATCTGACTAGCATCCATGAGGACCCAGGTTCGATCCCCGGCCCTGCTCAATGGGTTAAGGGTCCAGCCATGATGTGAGCTGTGGTGTAGGTCACAGATCCAGCTCAGATCCTGCATTGCTGTCGCTGTGGTGTAGGCCGGCAGCTACAGCTCCGATTTGACCCCTAGCCTGAGAACCTCCATATGCCATGGGTGCAGCCCTAAAAAGCAATAATAATAATAATAACACAGGGATGAACATAGAGTGTGGATGTCTCTTTAAAGGCAGCAATATTGTTTCCTTTGGCTTTATACCCAGCCACATGGGTTGCTCCAAATTACATTCCCACCCGCAGTGCAAGAGTTTCCTTTGCTCCACACGCGCTCCACCCTTTGCCTTTCCTGACATTTTGGTGTGGATGTTGACCGCCTCCATGGCCTGCAGAAGTTTCCAGGCCAAAGATCAAATCCATGCCGCAGAAGTAACAGTGCTGGATCCTTAACCCACAGATCCACCGGGGAACTCTGTTGTAGACTTTTTCATGATAGCCATTCTGACCAGAGTGAGGTGGTACTTCACTGTAGTTTTGATTTGCATTTCTCTGGTAATTAGCAAGGTTGGGCATCCTTTCACCTGCCTGGCAGCCATCTGAATGTCTTCTTTGGAGAAATGGCCCTTTAGGGCTTCTGCACCTTTTTTGTTTAAATCATTTTTATTTATTTATTTATTTTGGTCAAGCCTGTACATGGGGAGGTTCCAGGGCCAGGGATTGAACCCAAGCCACAGCTGTGACCTGACACAGTGCAGTGATAACAAACAATACTTAACCTCCTAAATCAGCAGGGAACTCCTAAAAATAATATTTGAAGATTCATCAGGTTGTCATTCTTAGCATTAACTAAGAAAGGTCTCATTGAATTAAATAACATTACTTTAACAAAACTCCTTATATGCTCATCTATTCATTTTTATTAATATGGTTTCTCAAAGATTTTTACTTCATGTACGAAATATTTGCCAACAATCACTGCTAGGTCTAGCCAAGGACCTTAAATAGATCCTGAGAGCTGGACAGACTCATGTGGATTCTCTGTGTGGGGCCAGGCTACACTACATACAAAGATCCATACCCAGGCAGGAAGCACAGAGAAGATGCCCTCACTCACTGTCTGAGTGACAGGACCAGGTGTGACCTCAGATAGCTTCCATGCCAAACCTTGACTTTCCCAGGGAAGGATCAGAGGCCCAGGGACAGGAGAATCACCCAAGCTAAGAGAGCTCATGGGCAGCAGAGCCAGAACTAGAAAGCAGGTCTCCACCTGTCAGTTCAGTGTCCTTCCTGCCACAGCCTGTACCTCTTACAACAGGTGGGAACAAAGCCTGTTTGTTTGGGGCTGGGGAGGGCTCTTCTAGGTTCTTCTGCAAAGTGACAATACAATTCCTCCTTCTCCTCTATACACACTGCTTGGCACAGATGAAGAGGTTGGGGAGGTTTTCCCAGGGATGATAATAGCATGTAACCCAAACTCTCAACCAGGAGGGAACGGAGATGCTGAAGGGAGGAAAGAAAGGACTCTGGGCACTTCCAGCCCTCCTGAGGAGAAGCACCTTGGAGGAGAGTCAAGGAAGCACCGAAACACCCTTTCTGAGCTCATGGTCTCCCGGGTGACATGGAACTCAATGGATTCTCCGAGGACAAACCGGTTATGACACAGAGGAGGGGGACCCTGAGGATGTTTACGTGCAAGACAGGATGAAGAGTGATACCGGCTGCAATGGGGATGAGCCTTGAAAATGCGAAGCAGGACAAGCCGGGCACCAAAGTTCCTATGTTTTTGAGTCCATTTATATGAACGGTCCAGAAGAGGCAACTCTAAAGAGACAGGGTTGCCAAGGGCTGGGGGAAGGGGAGCGTGGGAAGTGACTGCTCATGAGCATGGAGTGTCTCTTTCAGATAATGAAAATGCCCCAGAATTAAACAGTGGGGATGGGTGCGCGACATTATGAGGGACATACGAGCACTGAATCGTACCATTTAGAATGGTGACTTTTATGCTATGTGAACTCTTCCTTGATGTTTAAAAGGACAGAAGGAAATAACTGTCAAAGGGCATCAGGAACATATTTACTCACAGAGGCACAAGAGATTGGGGAAGAGGCCTCACAATTACTGATCACCTACTGAGTCCCCGACCTTCAGAGGTCTTGTCATTTAGGACACACAGCGAGCCTGAGAAGTAGGCATGTTTTCCCCATTTCATACAAGATAAAACTAAGGGTCAAGGATAGAGAACTGGTGAGTGCCATCGTCAGAACTAAGCCTTGCATCTGCCTGGCTTCACAGCCAGGTCCTCTGCACTGTGGCAGGATGCTTCCCACTGGCTTCTCGTAGAAGAAGCCTTGCACCTGCTCTTCCCCCTCACTGTACCTTGCACAGGTGGGCATGCTCAAGCAATACTGTCTGAGTGATTAGCCATTGTCACCTCTGCAGATGGCTCCTGGAGACCCGGCCCGTGCCAGTGGCAACGACACCCCAGTCACCCAGTTCATCTTGCTGGGGTTCTCCAAGTATCCAGACCTCCAGGGGCTTTTCTTTGGAGGCTTCCTGCTCATCTACGCCGTGACAGTGGTGGGCAACCTGGGAATGATGGCACTCATCTTCACAGACTCCCGCCTCCACAGCCCCATGTACTTCTTTCTCAGTGTCCTCTCTTTTCTTGATATCTGTTACTCTTCTGTGGTCACACCCAAGCTGTTGGCCGATCTTCTGGTCTCGGACAAGTCCATCTCTTTCGCGGGCTGTGTGGTCCAGATGACCTTCTTTGTGATGCATGCGACCGCAGAGAGCTTCCTCCTGGCCTCCATGGCCTGTGACCGCTACATGGCCATCTGCCGACCCCTCCATTATGGCTCCATCATGACCAAGGAAACCTGTCTCCAGCTAGTGGCTGCTTCCTATGCATTTGGTGGAGCTAACTCTGCTATTCAGACAGGGAATGTCTTCTCTCTGCCTTTCTGTGGGCCTAACCAGGTGGCACACTTCTTCTGTGACATCCAACCCCTCCTCCGCCTGGCTTGTGCCAACACAGCCGTGGCAGGAGTGGTCCTCTATATCTTCTCTGCTCTGGTTACATTTCTGCCGGCTGCCCTCATCCTCACCTCCTACAGCTCAGTCTTGGCGGCCATTGGGAGGATGCGCTCAGCAGCTGGGAGGGAGAAGGCCCTCTCTACCTGTGCCTCCCACTTCCTGGCCATTGCCCTCTTCTATAGCACTGTCATTTTCACCTATGTCCAACCGCATGGGTCCACGAATGATGCCAGTGGCCAAGTCGTGTCTGTCTTCTACACCATCATAACCCCCATGCTCAACCCCTTCATCTACAGCCTCCGCAACAAGGAGGTGAAGGATGCCCTGCAGAGGAAGCTCCGCATCAAGCTCTTTCCCTGCTGAGCCCTGCAACGTTGTTGAAATAGGGAGGCATAGAACCTTCCAAATCATATTATGAATTGACTTGCTAGGAGCAGCCCTGGTTTTGAAGGAGGAGGAATAAGTAAGAAAGAAGCAATAAATATCATACTTCATACAGAGCTTTGCCGTTTTTAAAGCATCTTCATATCCATTATCATATTGATTCTTCGCCATTGCATGTGAGGCAGCCATTGTAATGATGATTTCATTTAGCAAATGAAGGATCCAAGACTCAGTAAAAAAAAAAAAAAAGTTGACTACATAAAGTAGTTACTGAGAGCATGCAAATTCAGCATCAGGATTTCCTCACCAAAACCAGAGATATTACAGTAACTCCCGGGACAGAAGTTATGTATTTTATTGGCATCATAACTCATCATAACTCCCAAGAAACATCAGACAAGGGGCAGCACAAGCCTTCCAGTTTTGCCACTGATTTAGTGAAGTGGGGGTAGGCTACAGTGACTCAATTCTTTCTTCTTGTTCCAAAAAGAAAGAAGACCAGGATAGAAGTGTCCTTATTTCTTACTGCTGCAGCATTTTGCTGAGCTGTCTCACTAAATAAAACCTCAGGATCAAGAGAGACTTTTCTTCATACATCTGTTTTCTAGCCTGATGTAGGTACATGTCTCTTAATTCTCAAGGGTCGGGGTAGGGGTGTGTGTGTGATATTTAGGCAGATAGAGCATTATATAGAACACTCAGCTTTAGGAGACGGATTCCAAAAAAATTGTATTTGGCCTGAACATCCTAAATAAACATGGAATACAGAATACAGATTTTAGAAAGTCACACAAATGAAGAAGCTGAACTTGACCTAATTTGGTGGTGAATGTGGCGCTGGAAGGCATGCTCTTAAACTAATGCAGTCTTAAGATGAACTGAGTTGGCTTCAGCCAGAGATTTTTAGATCTTTTAAAAGTCTTTGAGGAGTTCCCCTTGTGGCTCAGCGGGTTACAAATCCAACTAGTATCCATGAGGATGAGGGTGTGATCCTGGCCTCCCTCCGTGGGTTAAGGTCCAGTGTTGCAGTGAGTTGTGGTGTAGGTCACAGACACAGCTCGGATCCCATATTGTTGTTGCTGTGGTGTAGGCAGGCAGCTGCAGCTCCAATTCAACCCCTAGCCTGGGAACTTCCATATGCAGCAAATTTGGCCCTAAAAAGAAAAAAAAAAAAAAAACCCTTTTTTTCAAATAACATCTTCTCTTAAAGGTGTTAATCTAAATTTAGAAAATCTCATCTACAAACAGGTTTATCACAGCATCATTTTTGAAAACAAAAAGTCAGTAGAAACAGAAATGTTCAAAGGAGGAAAAGAATTAAATGGTTCACTCCGCCAGATGGATTATGATGTAACCACTAAATGGTATGCTTGCTTATGAAGACTACACAATAACACGGAAAACAGCAGGCCAGAACATCCAGACTGTGATTGCAACAGTGTGATAAAAATTAGTGGCAGAAAACCTGGGAAGAACACACAGAAATGTAACGATGGTTGTAGTACAATGTACCACAATAGGAAAAGGTTTTTCTATTTTTCTCAAACGTTTTCCAAAACTACTTTGAATGAACATTGTTCGATTTTGACCATTTCTTCTGAAAATGAATAATTTAAAAATTCCTTTCACAAAGCTAAGGGTAAACATTTCTTTCTTTTGTCTTTTCTCATTAAGCAAATATTTGCTAAATTCCTCCTATGGGCCACATTCCTTGAACTAATAAACCAAGTTTTTAATTGAGGTAAAACTGGAACATTGTGGTGAAGACACTTGGGAAAAAGTCATCGAATTCACTCACCTGTACACATATTTCTGAGGCAATAAGTACAACACGGTGTGGGAGGCCCCACCTAGATTCATAGTCAGAACATGTGTTAGTCACACAGCTTCTGCTACAGTAACCAATGAAGCCCACAGTGTCAGTCGGTCAACACCAACAAAGGCTTCTACCCATGCTAACCCGGAGACAGAGTCTCCAGGGCAACCTCTATCCCTCCATCAGTATCTGGACCCCTTTCTTCTTGCCATGCCACCACCTCAACCTTGGAGTCCCCCCAAGACCTTGATGGTGGAGGAAACGGTCAGGAAGATCAAGCAGATGGCTTTTAATTACCTGGCCTGAGGTTGGTTCCCATCACTTCAACCCACACACCTGAGATAGCCTAAAACCAGTCTATGGGTCAACCTAACTTGCAATGGAGACTGGGGAATGCGGCCTTTTTAAAATCCAGAGATAGGAACACTAAGTGAGATTTATTACACACATAGCTTTGCCTCTGTCCTGGTCAAATGGACCATTGATTATACCATCATCTATATGGAGTTCTAAAATATCACAGATTAAATCTGAAATAAGCCACTAGTTAACTCACATTTCTGCATATTGAGGTCAATGATATTTTTGGGTGGAAATTTTAAAACGTCCTTTGCTGGGCTAAATATTTTTTGAACCACACACTTAAGTTGATGGTACCAACACGAGCAGTAAAACCAACTCTGAGTCCAGCAAGTTGACAGTTGCCTGAAATGGGAGGTCATAGGTCCCTTGAATCCTAAAACTAAATAATGCACAACGCAGTAGTATTTACTAAGAGGGACCTTATCTAAACTGAACCCTGTAATGTATTACCCGAGAGCTGGAACACAAACACCTACAATCCTCAAGAGAGACTAGGAAATCACAGAAGGAAAGCATTTTGAAAACATCCGTCTCAGAAAACAAAACAAACAAAAAATGCAACTTAAATGTGCACATGATATGGCTCTACTATACAATTTTAAATTAATATACAATCAGGGAGCTCCCATCCTGTCTCAATGGAAACGAATCTGACCAGTATCCATGAGGACGCAGGTTCGATCCCCGGCCTCACTCAGTGGGTTAAGGATCTGGCATTGCTGTGAGCTGTGGTGTGGAGGGGCAGACAAGGCTCGGATCTGACATTGCTGTGGCTGTGGCTGTGGTGTAGGCTGGCAGCTGCAGCTCTAATTTGACCCCTAGCCTGGCAACTTCCTTATGCCGCAGGTGTGGCCCTAAAAAGACCAAAAAATAATAAACATTTTTAAAGATTTTTAAAATAAAATATACGGAGTTCCTGACTTGGCTCAGCGGAAACGAATCCGACTAGGAACCATGAGGTTGCAGGTTTGATCCCTGGCCTCACTCAGTGGGTTAAGGATCCAGCGTTACTGAGAGCTGTGGTGTAGGTCACAGAAGCAGCTGGGATCCCGCATTGCTGTGGCTGTGGTTTAGACTGGCAGCTGTAGCTCTGATGCTACCCCGAGCCTGGGTACCTCCATATGCCACAGGTGTGGCCCTAAAAACGTAAGTAAATAAATAAAATATAGTTTGAATAAAGTTTTTTACTACTTTAAGTATAAACATGAAAACAAAGATAAACATGCAGATCACAGTGGGGACAAAGAACTGAAACTAAACCCAGCTATTTAGACTCAAAATCCAAAGCAATTTCCACTCTTCCATGTCTTTGCCAACAGTAGTAAATAAACTGTCTCTAAGAAGTTGATCCATTTCCAATTAATGCTGCAACTGAATAGGCCAAAGGCCAGAATTAAAAGAGAAAACTGTTCGAAGTTTTGACGACTTGAACATGTTTATTTATATATTCTGGGATGGGGTAGGAAAGGTTTTTGTATTCGGATAATCCTTGCCTCTCCTGGAAATGCTTTCCTGGAAATGCTTTGGAAAGTGGAATGCCTGAAATTGGGACTTTGTTCTTACATGCTTTATATGTTTGGGAGGAAAGGAGGGAGGGAAGGGATACAATTCAGAGAGCAAGCAGAATCATAGAGTCACAAATAGGATAGAAACGCTTAATTCGATTTCATATCTGAATGTTATGCACTGTGTACATGAATATTTAAATTAGTAACAACGGATTCCATTTTAAATGCTGGAAGGCAAATTTAATATTCTGCTGTGACTTTGTAACTTAAAAAAACCTTGTTCTCTGGGTTTATTTGAAATGATAGTTGGAAAAGAAAAGGCTTAATTTTAACTATATATAGGATATAAAGATCCGCTCATAATAATTATGAAAATGATAGAGCAGGAGGGTGTGTAACTAAGAAAAATGACTTTTCTTTTTTTTTTTTTTTTTTTTTTTTTTTGTCTTTTTGCCATTTCTTGGGCCGCTCACGCAGCATAGGGAGGTTCCCAGGCTAGGGGTCGAATTGGAGCTGTAGCCACCAGCCTATGCCAGAGCCACAGCAACATAGGATCCGAGCCACGTCTGCAACCTACACCACAGCTCACGGCAACACCGGATCCTTAACCCACTGAGCAAGGCCAGGGATCGAACCCGCAACCTCATGGTTCCTAGTCAGATTCGTTAACCCCTGAGCCACGGCGGGAACTCCAGAAAATGACTTTTCAATGCTCTGTTAGATTTGTAAAGAGAACATGTAAACACTGATGGTCTTTCCCCCTTCATGAGGAGACTGCAAGAAGCTAAATCACAGTCCAGGAGTTCCCGTCATGGCTCAGCGATAACAAACCCCACTAGCATCCATGAGGATGCCGGTTCGATCCCTGGCCTCACTTTAAGGATCTGGAAAATAATGCTCTCATAGACTAAAGGATACAACCCACATTTCTGACAATGGTTGTCTCTAAGGAGGGACAGGCATGGAGGATTTAGATGTAGAACACATGGGGATTTCATGACTTGGAATGTCTTATTTCTCTGATTTAAAAATACATTGCAAAAACATTTACGGTTATTAAGTCAAAGGGGCAGACACATGGTATTATATTAGTCTCTGTATTTTCAGTTTAAAAATAAAAATGTTCCGAAAAAGTGAAGCGGTAAAGTACTGAAGTATCTTTGGGGGCAAGATAGAAAGTTCGATGCACTCATTAATCTCAAATTATTGACCATACACCATTGAAGAGGATGAAGGCACTGTCTAAAGATTTGCAGACAAGGAGCCAGGAGACATGAGTGAAAGTTTTGAGTCCACAACTAATTTGCTGCATGACCCTGGGTAGGAAACTTCCGTTCTTTGAGCATCAGTTTTGTTTCCTGTAAGATAAACACTGAAAAGTTATGGTATATACCATTCCACTCATGCATTGTAAACTATAAACTAGGTGAAAGGAATTGCAAGAAAGTTGTGCTTTTTCTGTGATGCTTCAGTGCTCTTTACAATTAGTATGAATACCCACTCCCAGGTTTACTGCAGCATTATTCACCATAACCAAGACATGGAAACAACCCAAGTGCCCGACGCTGGATGAAATGGATCAAGATGTGGGGTATGTGTACACCCTGGACTGTTCTTCAGCCATGAGACGAGGGACATTCTGCCACCTGCAACAGTATCATGGACCTTGAGAACATTAGGCCGAGTAAGAGAAGTCAGAGAAAGACAAATACTATTTAACTTCATTTCCATGCGGAATCTAAAAAATCCAAACTCAGAGGAAAGTGGTGGTTACCAGGGACGGGGGAATGGGAAGATAGATGAGATGTTAGAGGGTACAAACTTGCATCGAATAGTAACTGAGTCCTAAAGACTTAATGCCCAGTCTACTGAATACAGACAATATGGTATTAGCCATCAATTGCTAAGAAACTAGATCTTAATTATTCCCACCACTAAAAAGAAGTGATCATTGGAGTTCCTGCCATGGCTCAGTAGTTAACGAAGCTGACTAGGAATCATGAGGCTGCGGGGTCGATCCCTGGCCTCCCTCAGTGGGTTAAGGATCCAGGAGTTGCTGAGAGCTGTGGTGTATGTAGGTCGCAGACCTGGCTCGGATCCCGCGTTGCTGTGGCTCTGGCATAGGCCTGCGGCTACAGCTCTGATTGCACCCCAAGCCTGGGAACCTCCATATGCTGCGGGTGCGGCCCTAGGAAAGACAAAAAGACCAAAAAATGAACAACAAAAAAAAGAAATGATAATTATGTGACAATGTAGGTGCCGATGATCACTTACAATGGCAATCACAATACATTTTCAAAATGTTTCAAATTTGGAGTTCCCGTTGTGGCGCAGTGGTTAACGAATCCGACTAGGAACCATGAGGTTTCGGGTTCGGTCCCTGCCCTTTCTCAGTGGGTTAACGATCCGGCGCTGCCGTGAGCTGTGGTGTAGGTTGCAGACGCGGCTCGGATCCCGCGTTGCTGTGGCTCTGGCGTAGGCCAGTGGCTACAGCTCCGATTTGACCCCTAGCCTGGGAAACTCCATATGCCGCGGGAGCGGCCCAAGAAAAGGCAAAAAGACAAAATAAATAAATAAATAAATAAAATAAAAAATAAAAGTTTTAAATAAATAAATAAATACATACATACATACATACATACATACATAAAATATTCATATATACGTAAGTACATGTATATACTTTTTTCCAAACCCTTTATCACGAACTACTTTAGTAAGTAGTTCCTAAGAATAGGTCACTTTCTTACATAGCCACTATACTTATCAAAATAAGGACATTTTACAGTGATAAACTACTGTTATGTAATTCACAGTTCACGTTCAGATCTTGTCAGTTTTCTCCAAAATGTCCTTTATTTTTTTCCCCAATGCACCCACCCAGATCCTTTCAACCCACTGTGCTGCCCTGGAGATTGAACCCACACCTCAGCAGCGACATGAGCAACTGAAGTCAGATTCTAAACACACAACAACAAAATGCGAACTCCCCACTCAGATAACTTTAAAGAAAATTTCGGTGTCTGTTTTGAGGGGAGGCACACCCACAGTATGCAGAAGTTCCCAGGCCAGGGATTGAATCCATGCCACAGCAGCCAGCTGAGCTGCTGCAGTGACAGCTCGAGACCCTTAACCCATTGCATCACGGAGAACTCCAATATACCCAATATGTTTGAGTGCTGATGCCTCTACCCTGCTGGAGCCCTGGGCATGCTCTTGGTCTTCCCATGGGTCATCCAGTCCCGGCTCAAGCCCCACAGCGCCATCACCTCTCAGCTGAGAGCCCACTGCGCCAGAGCCTCTGTAATGCCCTTCAGCTCAATCATCACCATTCATAGACTCACAACCACCCCCGCTCCAGAAGCCTCAGCTGAGCCAGCAAAGGACAGTCACGGGAGAGTTGGGCCAGCTGACAAACAGATAACGAGGAAGCCACGTCCCCACCCCACAAAGCACACTCAGAGTCAGAACGAGGCTGGGAAAAGCCACAACTGGGAGATGATCAGTGGGCCTTTATAAACACAGTCCTGGTAACAGGTCCCTTGGCTCCTCCTTATGCCCATCGGCATTTCCGGTGCTTAGAAGTTAGCTTCACTTCTGAACATATCATTTTTTAAATTGCCAACATAAATAAGCTCCCCATGCCGTTAACAAGGCCCCAAGCGCCTCCTCGGATGAGTCCCTGGCGGCTGAAGTGCCAGGAGCGCTTCCAGCAGAGGGTCAGGCTCCAGAATCCCTGCCCCACGTGCCCCAACCTCCCTCAGGGCCCCACCACAGCTGGGACACAGAAACAGCAGGAAAAGGAACTCAGCACCCCCGCCCCACGACCTTCCCAGACACACCCTTCAGGGACACCAGGGTCTCCAGCCTGTCTCACCAGTGTCAGGGCCCAGGACACGTCCTCCATGTCCAGCAAAGGACCCCTGGGTCATTGAATCAGAACAACGGAGTGAAGTGTCCCCCAGGTTCCTGCAAGGGCCCAAGGGGCCAAGAGAACCTCTCTGCATCCAGACCCAGAATCCAGGAGACAGGAGACAGGAGACAGGAGGGCTGCTACCTGCTCCTGCTGAGTCTTCCTGCTGGCAAGATGGAGCCATAAGCCCCACCTCTCAAGAGACCCCACCCTCCCTCTGCTCAAGACCAAAGCCAGGGAGCCAGTGACCCAAATCCCCGAGGCCTGAACCTTCCAGGGCCCAGGAGAAGATAAGCAGTGGTGTCACCTGCATATCTTGGAAACCTCCCCAGAGCTCTGAGCCTCCAAAGCCACCTGGGGACCATGAGAGCACAGAGCTTGGCTTTACAGACTCTGGCAGGAGCAAGCTGCCCCCACAGCTTCAGTCCTGAGTGCCACGCTCTCTTGGCCTGAGCTGTGTGCCTTGTCATCGGATCTGGATGTGTGGCCCCTCAGCAGAAACCCCTCTAAGGAGGAGAACCTGCCAGACACAGGCTGGAGTGAAAGTGAGTCTCAGAATCACCCCCACGTGTCTGAGAACCTCAGAACACCAGCAAGGCTGTGGGTCAAGGTCACCACAATTGAGAATTATTGATAGCTGAGCCTCTGAAGGAATCAAGTGTTCATCTGGGAACTGGGATGGACGCAGAAGATGAGGAGGGACAGAGTGAGTGTGGACCTGGGGAAGACAGGGAGAAAGGGAACTGGGGGAGGAGGACAGGAAACCTCATTTACTGGAAAGCAAGATCAAGGAGCTCAGCCTAATACAATGCTGAATGTGACTCGTGTGTGTGTGTGTGTGTGTGTGTGTGTGTGTGTGTGTGTGTGTGAAGGAAATCGACTATCATCCTATGAGAGAAAAAGGACAACATTAATATTCACTGTAGATCAGACTCATGGACTTTGCGATTGGAACAAAACTAAACCCCTAAACTAAGAAAGTTAGAAAAGGAAAAGTGGGAGTTCCCTCTGCGGCGCAGTGGCTTAAGGATCCAGCGTTATCTCTGAGGCAGCATGGGTTTGATCCCCCGCCCAACACAGCAGGTTCAGGATCCCGAGTTGCTACAACTGTAGCATAGGTCACAGCTGCGGATCCTGTTCGACTCCGGGCCTGGGAACATCCATATGCCATGGTCTCAGCCAGAAAATTAAAAAATAAAAAAGGAACAGTAAGTATAAGAAAGACAAAGGGGCACCTGGGTGGAGAAACTGGAGGGCAGGGCGGGAAGCTGACTTGGCAGGATAAACTCCAAGGCTCAATACTGTCATAGGATTCAGCCACACCCCCAGGACCCTAACTTTCAGGGTTGCGTACTTTGACCTTTACAATAAACAGAAGGTTGTTCTATGAAGGGCATGAACAATGCTTCACAGAACAGTGTGTTCTGGTGAATTCCCCTCTAGTCGCATAATCACAAGACCAGCTCTGGGAGGAAAGACAGGCAGCAGGGCAGAAGGCAGCATCCTAGAATTCACTAGCTCTAGGGCCACAGTCTTCAAACTGGGCTTGTGTGTCTTGAAGGATAAAGGAAGAATTTTAAAAGTGCTCAGAGGCTTAAGGGAACTAATTTCTAGAACCTCAGTGTCCTTATCTACCCTTTCCTAAAACCAGGGTCCTTCAGAATGCATTGATGGTGGAAGTGTCTCCTCCTTTCTCATCTTCCCTTTCACAATAGCCTTCTTTCCACTTTTGAAAAGCAACACATGCTTCTAACCCATCTGGAAGCTTAGTATAAGGCATTTCACCAACATACAAAACTTCCAGGATACCACACCAAGAGAAAATCTCACAAGACAGGTGTTGAAAAGTAAATGACTTTCATCATGACCTATAAAAAAATCATTTTTAAGTCGGATGAAAGTGTTTCACCAAAATGGAGAGAGGTTCTTTTCAAATTAACAGACAATGACACATTAAAAATAAATGTTGCTGATACATCACTATGTGATTATTGGCATTAAATAAGAAAGGATTCATTGAATTAAATGACATTGCTATAATAAAACTCCTTATAGGCTCATCTCTTCATTCATATTAACGTGGTTTCTCAAAAATTCTTACTTCACATGCAAGATATTTGCCAGAGACCACAGCTAGGAGAGGCCAAGGTAGTTAAACAGATCCCTGTGAGCTGGTCAGACTCTCCTAAAACTGTCTCTTACAATCAGATACAGAGTATCCTTTTTCTAGACACACATATGGATTCTCCATGTGCTGTGTAGAGGTAGGCTACACTACATACAAAGATCCGTACCCAGGCAGGAAGCACAGAGAAGATGCCCTCACTCACTGTCTGAGTGACAGGACCAAGTGTGACCTCAGATAACTTCCATGCCAAACCTTGACTTTCCCAGGGAAGGATCAGAGGCCCAGGGACAGGAGAATCACCCAAGCTAAGAGAGCTCATGGGCAGCAGAGCCAGAACTAGAAAGCAGGTCTCCACCTGTCAGTTCAGTGTCCTTCCTGCCACAGCCTGTACCTCTTACAACAGGTGGGAACAAAGCCTGTTTGTTTGGGGCTGGGGAGGGCTCTTCTAGGTTCTTCTGCAAAGTGACAATACAATTCCTCCTTCTCCTCTATACACACTGCTTGGCACAGATGAAGAGGTTGGGGAGGTTTTCCCAGGGCTGATAATAGCATGTAACCCAAACTCTCAACCAGGAGGGAACGGAGATGCTGAAGGGAGGAAAGAAAGGACTCTGGGCACTTCCAGCCCTCCTGAGGAGAAGCACCTTGGAGGAGAGTCAAGGAAGCACCGAAACACCCTTTCTGAGCTCATGGTCTCCCGGGTGACATGGAACTCAATGGATTCTCCGAGGACAAACCGGTTATGACACAGAGGAGGGGGACCCTGAGGATGTTTACATGCAAGACAGGATGAAGAGTGATACCGGCTGCAATGGGGATGAGCCTTGAAGATACAAAGCAGGACAAGCCGGGCACCAAAGTTCCTGTTTTTGAGTCCATTTATATGAACGGTCCAGAAGAGGCAACTCTAAAGAGACAGGGTTGCCAAGGGCTGGGGGAAGGGGAGCGTGGGAAGTGACTGCTCATGAGCATGGAGTGTCTCTTTCAGATAATGAAAATGTCCCAGAATTAAACAGTGGGGATGGGTGCGCGACATTATGAGGTGCATACGAGCACTGAATCGTACCATTTAGAATGGTGACTTTTATGCTATGTGAACTCTTTCTTGATGGTTTTTTTTTTTTTTTTTTTTTTTTTGTCTTTTTGCTATTTCTTTGGGCCGCTCCCGCGGCATATGGAGGTTCCCAGGCTAGGGGTCCAATCGGAGCCGCAGCCACTGGCCTACGCCAGAGCCACAGCAACGCGGGATCCCAGCCGCGTCTGCAACCTACACCACAGCTCACGGCAACGCCGGATCGTCAACCCACTGAGCAAGGGCAGGGACGGAACCTGCAACCTCATGGTTCCTAGTCAGATTCATTAACCACTGCGCCACGACGGGAACTCCCAATGATACAAACTTTTTTTTTTTTTTTTTTTTTGCCTTTTTAGGGCCACACCCACCAGAATATGGAGGTTCTCAGGCTAGGGGTAGAATTGGAGCTGTAACCGCCAGCCTACACCACAGCAATGCTGGATCCATAATTCATTGAGCAAGGGCAGAGATCGAACCAGAATCCTCATGGATACTAGTCAGGTTCCTTAACCACTGAGCCACAAGGGGAACTCCTTCTTTCTTGATGTTTAAAAGGACAGAAGGAAATAACTGTCAAAGGGCATCAGGAACATATTTACTCACAGAGGCACAAGAGATTGGGGAAGAGGCCTCACAATTACTGATCACCTACTGAGTCCCCGACCTTCAGAGGTCTTGTCATTTAGGACACGCAGCGAGCCTGAGAAGTAGGCATGTTTTCCCCATTTCATACAAGATAAAACTAAGGGTCAAGGATAGAGAACTGGTGAGTGCCATCGTCAGAACTAAGCCTTGCATCTGCCTGGCTTCACAGCCGGGTCCTCTGCACTGTGGCAGGATGCTTCCCACTGGCTTCTCGTAGAAGAAGCCTTGCACCTGCTCTTCCCCCTCACTGTACCTTGCACAGGTGGGCATGCTCAAGCAATACTGTCTGAGTGATTAGCCATTGTCACCTCTGCAGATGGCTCCTGGAGACCCGGCCCGTGCCAGTGGCAACGACACCCCAGTCACCCAGTTCATCTTGCTGGGGTTCTCCAAGTATCCAGACCTCCAGGGGCTTTTCTTTGGAGGCTTCCTGCTCATCTACGCCGTGACAGTGGTGGGCAACCTGGGAATGATGGCACTCATCTTCACAGACTCCCGCCTCCACAGCCCCATGTACTTCTTTCTCAGTGTCCTCTCTTTTCTTGATATCTGTTACTCTTCTGTGGTCACACCCAAGCTGTTGGCCGATCTTCTGGTCTCGGACAAGTCCATCTCTTTCGCGGGCTGTGTGGTCCAGATGACCTTCTTTGTGATGCATGCGACCGCAGAGAGCTTCCTCCTGGCCTCCATGGCCTGTGACCGCTACATGGCCATCTGCCGACCCCTCCATTATGGCTCCATCATGACCAAGGAAACCTGTCTCCAGCTAGTGGCTGCTTCCTACGCATTTGGTGGAGCTAACTCTGCTATTCAGACGGGGAATGTCTTCTCTCTGCCTTTCTGTGGGCCTAACCAGGTGGCACACTTCTTCTGTGACATCCAACCCCTCCTCCGCCTGGCTTGTGCCAACACAGCCGTGGCAGGAGTGGTCCTCTATATCTTCTCTGCTCTGGTTACCTTTCTGCCGGCTGCCCTCATCCTCACCTCCTACAGCTCAGCCTTGGCGGCCATTGGGAGGATGCGCTCAGCAGCTGGGAGGGAGAAGGCCCTCTCTACCTGTGCCTCCCACTTCCTGGCCATTGCCCTCTTCTATAGCACTGTCATTTTCACCTATGTCCAACCGCATGGGTCCACGAATGATGCCAGTGGCCAAGTCGTGTCTGTCTTCTACACCATCATAACCCCCATGCTCAACCCCTTCATCTACAGCCTCCGCAACAAGGAGGTGAAG
Source organism: Sus scrofa (assembly GCF_054392235.1). NCBI lineage: Eukaryota > Metazoa > Chordata > Mammalia > Artiodactyla > Suidae > Sus > Sus scrofa. Next base: position 13,282,869 of record NC_139384.1, read on the forward strand.
GATGCCCTGCAGAGGAAGCTCCGGATCAAGCTCTTTCCCTGCTGAGCCCTGCAACGTTGCTTATGAGAGAAAGGAAGGCTTGGTATCTTCCAGATCACGTTATGAATTGACTCCCACCGGGAGCATTCTGGTTTGGAAGGAGGAGGGATTAAGGAAGAAGCAGCAAATATCATAATTTGTGATTCTCTGATTTTACAAATGAAGGATCTGCGACTCAGTAAAAATAAGTTAACTACCTAAGTCATATCTAAGTTGGTGAGAGAGTGAGAGTTCAACATCAGGACTGCCTCATCGAAACCAGAGATATTTCTTTCTTCTTTCTCTCTTGCTTGCTTGCTTGCTTGCTTCTTTTCTTTCTTGCTTGCTTTTGAAGGCCACACCGGCAGCAGCATATGGAAGTTCCCAGGCTAGGGATCGAATTGGAGCTGCAGCTGCCAGCCACAGCCACAGCCGCAGCAACAGGGGACCTAAGCCGTGTCTGCAACCTACACCACAGCTCGCAGCAATGCCGGACCCTTAATCCACTGAGTGGAGGCCAGGGATGAAATCCACATCCTCATGGATACTGGTCATGTTTGTTACCACTGAGTTATATCTTAGTTATATCTGGGACACAAATTATGTCTTTGATTGGCAACTCATCATAACTCCCAAGAAACATCAGACAAGGGGCAGCACAAGCCTTCCAGTTTTCCACTTATTTAGTGAAGTGGGGGTAGGCTACAGTGACTCAATTCTTTCTTCTTTGTCCAAAAAGAAAGAAGACCAGGATAGAAGTGTCCTTAGTTCTTACTGCTGCAGCATTTTGCTGAGCTGTCTCACTAAATAAAACCTCAGGATCAAGAGAGACTTTTCTTCATACATCTGTTTTCTAGCCTGATGTAGGTACACGTCTCTTAATTCTCAAGGGTGTGTGTGTGTGTGCGTGCCCATTATTTAGGCAGCTAGAGCATTATATAAAACAATCTGCTTTAGGAGACTGATTCCCAAAAATTGTACTTTGCCTGAACATCTTTAAATCAATGTGGAATACAGTGAGTATACATGTTTTAGAGAATCACATAAGACAAGAAGCGGAGCTTGACCTAATTTGGTGGTGAATGTGGCACTGGAAGGCTCGCTCTTAAAATAATGAAAAGTCTGAACCTGAACTGAGTTTCTTCACCCTAAGATTTTTGGATCATTAAAAAGACTTTTTTTTTTCTTTTTTTTTTTGTGTGTGTGTGTGTGTGTGTGTGTTTCCATTGTGGTGCAGTGGAAACGAATCAGGCTAGTATCCATGAGGATGCATATTCCATCCCTGGCCTCACTAAATGAGTTGAGGTTCCGGCATGGGTCAAAGACGAGGCTCAGATCCCATGTGCTGTGGCTGTGGTGTAGGCTGGAAGCTGTACCTCCGATTTGACTCCTAGCCTGGGAACTTTCATATGCTGAGGGTGTGGCCCTAAAAAGAAAGAAAAAAAAAAAAGGCTTTTTTCAGATATCTTAATGATGTTGTTTCTCTAAATTTAGAAAATCATACCATATACACAAAGTTTATCACAGCATCATTTTTGAAAACAAAAAATGATGTTCAAAGGAGGAAAAGGATTAAATGGTTCACTCCCCCAGATGGATTATGATGTAACCACTAAATGGCATGCTTGCTTATGAAGACTACACAATAACACGGAAAACAGCAGGCCAGAACATCCAGAGTGTGATTGCAACAGTGTGATAAAAATTAGTGGCAGAAAACCTGGGAAGAACACACAGACATGTAACGATGGTTGTAGTACAATGTAGCACAATGGGAAAAGGTTTTTCTATTTTTCTCAAACATTTTCCAAAACTTCTTTGAATGAACATTGTTCGATTTTGATCATTTCTTCTGAAAAATGAAAAATTTTTAAATTCCTTTCACAAAGCTAAGGGTAAACATTTCTTTCGCCTTTTCTCATTAAGCAAATATTTGCTAAATTCCTCCTATGGGCCACATTCCTTGAACTAATAAACCAAGTTTTTAATTGAGGTAAGACTGGAACATTGTGCTGAAGACACTTGGGAAAAAGTCTTCGAATTCACTCACCTGTACACATATTTCTGAGGCAATTAAGTACAACACGGTGTGGGAGGCCCCACCTAGATTCATAGTCAGAACATGTGTTAGTCACACAGCTTCCGCTACAGTAACCAGTGAAGCCCACAGTGTCAGTCGGTCAACACCAACAAAGGCTTCTACCCATGCTAACCTGGAGACAGAGTCTCCAGGGCAACCTCTATCCCTCCATCAGTATCTGGACCCCTTTCTTCTTGCCATGCCACCACCTCAACCTTGGAGTCCCCCCAAGACCTTGACGGTGGAGGAAATGGTCAGGAAGACCAAGCAGATGGCTTTTAATTACTTGGCCTGAGGTTGGCTCACGTCACTTCAACCCACACACCTGAGATAGCCTAAAACCAGTCTATGGGTCAACCTAACTTGCAGTGGAGAGTGGGGAATACAGCCTTTTTAAAATCCAGAGATAGGAACACTAAGTGAGATTTATTACACACATAGCTTTGCCTCTGTCCTGGCCAAATGGACCATTGATTATACCATCATCTATATGGAGTTCTAAAATATCACAGATCAGGAGTTCCCTTCATGGCTCAGCAGTTGACAAACCCAACTAGGATCCATGAGGATGCGGGTTCGATCCCTCACCTCACTCAGTGGGTCAGGGATCTGGCGTTGCCATGAACTGTGGTGTAGGTCGAAGATGTGGCTCAGATATGACTATGGCGTAGGCTGGCAGGTGCAGCTCTGATTCAACCCCTAGCCTGGGAATTTCCATATGCCCCAGGTGTGGCCCTAAAAAGCAAAAAAATAAATACAAAATTTAAAAAGATAATAAAACATTACAGATTAAATCTGAAATAAGCTTCTAGTTAATTCACATTTCTACATAATTGAAGTGGACTCTTTCTTTGGGTGGAAATTTTAAAAAATCCTTTGCCTGTACTGTGTAATTTTTGAATCACATATTTATGTTCATGGTGCCACTACAAGCAGTAAAACTACTTCTGAGACCAGCTAGTTGGCAGTTGCCTGAAACCAGAGGTCATAGTTCCCTTGAATCCTAAAACTAAATAATGCACAACACAGTAGTATTTACTAAGAGGGATCTTCTCTAAATTGAACCCTATATTACCAAGAGTTAGTACACACACATACACTCCTAATGCGATAAAAAGAAACCACAAAAAAGAAAGCATTTTGAAAATATCACACTCAGAAAACAGCAAAGAAAATACAAGTTAAATGTGCATATTATATGGCTGTGCTGTACAATTTTAAATTAATAGACAATCAGTTGCTCTCCACCTTGACCCTAGAAATGTTGAACAAGTATTTATACTTTAAATGGGGAGAAGGGAAAATTGGTGTCCTGTCCCATCCATGACTAGGACAATGCCGGGCACATTAGCGGCACTCAATAAATATGTTCAGTAAATGAATGGATGGGCCTCTTCCTGCTTGTTGTCCCTGGAACAGTGTCAGCACCTGAGAGCTTTTAAGAAACGTAGAATCGGGAACCTCACCCCAGAACCTAAAGAATCAGAATCTGCACTTTAACAGGAACCCCAGTGATTGGGATACACATTCAGCTCTGAGAAGCACTGATCCACGTGCCTCCATCTAGCTCTAAATGCGAGAGTCAACAAGGGATGCAAATCTCCTCCCAGAGCCCACAGTTTAGTCTGGGAGGGTGTTCCTAGAAGAGGGAAATTCATGACAAAAGCCAAGAAGTGACACAACAATGTGCCCTCTTCCCTGATCTGGCAATACCACTCCTGGGTACATATCCAAAAGAAACAAAAACACTTACTCGAAAAGATACATACACCCCAATGTTCATGGCAATATATTTACAATTGCTAAGGTATGAAAGCAAGTACCTATCAACAGATAAATAGATAAAGAAGAGATACATAAACACACAGTGGAATACTACTCAACCATAAAAAATTTAAATTTCTCCATTTGCAGCAACATGGATGGACTTGAAGGGCATTAGGCGAAGTGAAATAAGTCAGACAGAAAAAGACAAATGCTTGCTGTGGCTGTGGTGTAGGCCGGCAGCTACAGCTCCGATTCGATCCCTAGCCTGGGAACTTCCATATGCCTCAGGTGCGGCCCTAAAAAGACAGAAAAAGAAAAGAAAAAGAAAAACAGAATGGAAAAGACAAATGTTGTATAATATCACTGCTAGATCCATGTTTTAAAATTTTATATCCATGGAATAGTACTGTGTGTATTATGTTACTTCCTTATTTCATTTCCTTATTTCACTCAACACTCAGTATGTTTCAGACACGTATTCATCTTGATGCATAGACCTGTAATCCATTTATTCTACTGTTTAGTATCTGCTGTATGAACATGCTCTATTTTATTCATCCGTTCCTAGAGTTGACAGATGTTTGTCTTGTCTCCCCTTTTTTGCTATGACAAAGGTGCTGCCGTAAGCATTTCAGGTACATATTGCATGAGGCAAATGTGCAATAATTTCCCTTGATCATGTACCTCTATTCATTGACCTGCTGGATCATAGTGTACATGTATGTTCAACGTTTTAATTTCATGCCAAATCGTTCTCAAAAGTGGTCCGTCCAATTTAAACAGAGCCATCACTAATACTTGGATTGTCCGATTTTTAATTTTTACTGTCTTGGAGAGCATACACGTGTATCTTGGAATTCTAATATCCCTAATTGCCAAGGAGGTTTTCAAACATTCATGGGCCAACCAAGACCTGTATGTCTCTGTTTAAGCTGTGAGAAGTGGGATGAGTCACTTCCCTTAGTTCCTCTTTTCCTCATCAGTAAAGAGAATAACATACGGTTTACACAATATTGCCTCTTTGAGGAAAGGACCTGCCACTGTCAAAATGACATTGACTTAGCTTACTCTAGATACCGCTTTGACCAGTATTGTTCTTGGGGGTTGGTCGCTGGAGGATGCATCTCGAGGATGCAGCACTCAGAGGAGGGATGGTGGGAGCACCAAGAGAGGCAGCCTGGGAGAAAGGAGAGGGCTCCATCAGCCAGTGAAAAAATACCAAAAACCCCAAATCCTCAATGTTTATTGCCCTGGTTAAGGTAACTAACAGCGTTAATAAACAAACCCCAAGTTTCAGTAGCTTAACAAAAAAACAGAGTTTATTTCTTTTTCCTGTGTTCCCTGTTAGAAGACAGCTTTTCTCCACTGACTTAGGAATCCTTCCACTTGGCTCTACTCTAGTACATGTGAAAGTGACAGATCAGTAGAATGTGTAAGTAAGAAAATGACTAAATTTGTAAAGAGCACACGTAAACATGGATGGTCTTTCTCCCTTCATGAGGAGACTGCAACCAGATAAATCGCATCCTCAGTTTGGACCATGAACCTCCCTTTGTGAAGTGTTAGCGGATGCCGACTCTCAGCCCCATTTAGAATAGGTTCTTATCCAATGCTCCAAACTCACCTGCAGGAAAAGTGTGGCTTTATTTTTTCTTGGCAAGTTTCTTTGGAGCTCCTCGTCTGCCAGATGGCAGGAACATTCCCTGTGTCGGTTCTGGCAATCACAGTCACTTTAAGAGTTCCCCCAATCCAACCCCCATGCGCACCCGCACTCCTTTCCCTTCCCTGGGGTGAAAGCAGCAAGGATCAAGGGTGGGATAGATAGGGATCTTGCCTGGCCCTCTGTCATGGTCTGTCCATGCTGCCATTTACTGTGACATCCTATCCCATCTGGTTTCCAACTCCTAGACCATGAAATTTTGGTCATGACTCCATGTCCCAAAAGGAAAGTTCTTCCAGTCTCTTGGCTACTCCTTGAACTCTTTCAGAGAGCATCAGACACATTCACACACCACTCTGGGTCTCTGCTTGGCCCTTCCACACACACCCATATTTTTTTCTTTTTTTTTTTTTTTTTTAGGGCCACACCTGCGTCGTATGAAAGTTCCCAGGCTAGGGGTTGAATCTGACCTGTAGCTGCCAGCCTACACCACAGCCACAGCAATGCCAGATCTGAGCGGCATCTTTGACCTACACCACAACTCATAGCAATGCCAGATCCTTAACCCACTGAGCAAGGCCAGGAATCGAACCCATGTTCTCATGGATACTAGTCAGTTTCTTTATCACTGAGCCATGATGGGAACTCCCACATGCACCCATTTTTTTTCCATCACTCCTGCACCTCAAGAGGTACAAAAGCTCTCAAGACTGGGCTACAAGAATCCCTTCTGGATAAACCAGCGTCTGAGCTCACTTCTGCGTTCCTCACCTTACAAGCCTAAGGAATTTTTATTTGGCCTTTGAGAGAAAGAAAACCACTGGAGAAAACTGGCTCTGACTGAACACATATTCTTATATGCCTGTGGTTAAGGCATGAGTTTCTGCCCTGGGTTACTGATGCCTCTAACTTTTGAAGTTCAGAAGCTTTTTATCACAAAAGTTTTATCTCTGCCTTGAGTTTCCAAAACATGCTTGAAACCTCGAAGGCCAGGGACTGACTTTTTCGGTATCTGCGCTATGCTGCAACAACCCAACCCCAAGGTGTGGCTGCCAAGAGGTCTAGTTTGAAGGGGGAAGGGTCACTGAGTTAAAAAAAAAAAATTTTTTTCAGAAAAAAATGTCAGCGTATCAAAGTAAGATCCTACTATATCTAATTGTAAAGGCCCACACATTTTTCTCCACCACAATTTCCTTTTGAGCCACACACTTTAGAAACATGTGTACGGCATTTTGAACATGTGTTTTAAATGTGGCTGTTTTCCTTTATCATTGAAAACAGTTGTTAGACTCTCTTAAATTTAATAAGAATCAAATTCACTGTTTTCGGCAAACCCAACGATACCCTTCTTTGTCTCAACTGTAAAACCATTAACATCATTCTTTTTCCATTTTCCACTATACTTCCATAAATAAGGGCAAACATGCAATAAAACGTTCAAGAAATTATACAAACATTGCCATATTTAGATGGCAGCACTGCTCAAATGAAACTATTGGCTGATCCTCAGCCCCGGAGGTACCACACAATAGTTATTTGTCTACTGAAATAGAAAAGTCAAATTTGGTATCAGAAGGGAGGTGAGTGGTGTGGCTATGTAACACATGAAAGGGCCAGTTGTACAAAAGTTAATGATGACCTGAATTTTCATTCATTCTTTTTTCGTTCACCCTTACCTAGCTTCACACCTCTAAGTAGAAACGATTGACAATTTTACTTGCAATGGCTTTATTGAGATAAAATTCCCAAACCCTGCAAGTCATCTAAGTAAGAAAAAAACCTGCCCCTCTCCTTTTCCCATGTCTCTCCTCTACCCTCACACTACTGCCACACTCGTAAAACTTTTTTTTGTTTGTTTGTTTTTTGGGCCATACCTGCAGCAGATGGAAGTTCCCAGGGTAGAGGTCAAATCGGAGCTACGGCTGCCGGCGGCCTACACCACAGTCACAGCAACGCGGGATCTGAGCTGCATCTGCGACTTATACCACAGCTCAGGGCAACACCAGATCCCCAACCCAATGAGCAAGGCCAGGGATCGAACCCGCAACCTCATGATTCCCAGTCAGATTCGTTTCCACTGCACCATGACAGGAACTCTGCATTGGCCCTTCTGGCATTATAAAATGCCCCGCTTTATCTCTAGTTGTATTTTTTTGTTTTAAATCTATTGTTTGATATCATTACAGCCACTCCAGATTTCTCTTGAGGCACAGTTCATTTTCCTTCATTTTTTTTCCCTCTTCTTTGGATTTCACAATCTCTATTGACCTTTTTTTTTTTTTTTTTTTTTTTTTTTTTTTTTTTTTTTTTTTATCTTTTTGTCTTCTTCTGGGGCTGTACCCACAGCATATGGAGGTTCCCAGGCTAGGGGTCAAATCAGAGCTGTAGCTGCTGGCCTACCCCACAGCCACAGCAACGCGGGATCCAAGCTATGTCTGCGACCTGCACCACAGCTCACAGCCATGCCAGATCCTTAACCCACTAAGCGAGGCCAGAGATCGAACCCACACCTCATGGTTCCTAGTCTGGTTCATTAACCACTGAGACACGACAGGAACTCCTCTATTGACCTATTTTCAAGTTCACTAATTCTTTCTTCTACCTGTTCGAATCTACTCTTTAGTCTCAGGAGAGGCTGGAGTGAGTTTTTTAATTTAGTTATTGTACTTCACAATTCACAAATTCCATTAGATTCTTTCTATAATTTCTATATCTTTATTCATATTCTCTACATAATAAGACATTATCATCATATCCACTTTTACTTCTTTAAGCCTGGTTTCCTTCAATTCTTTGAAAATAGTTATAATGGATACTTTGAAGTTTTTGTTCAATCTGGCATCTGTGGCCTCACAGGCAGTTCCTGTTGCCGGCTCTTTCTTTGAATGTTACATAATTGTTGAAAGTGAACACTCCAGGTAACATATTTCAGCACATCTGGATATTAATCTCCTCCTGCAGCCTCCAGAGCTTGTTATTGTCGTTTGTCTGTTTGTTGACTGGCTGGACTATTTCAGTGAAATCTATTTCCTCCACAGAGTGAAGGCCCTGATGTCAGCCCTCAGAGGGTGAGTATTGGGCATATGCAATGTCAGCCCTAGGACAGCAGTGGGTTTTAGCAGGACTCTCTTCTATTGTCTCTTTTCTTGCTCACTCCCAGCCCCTAGACTCTACTCATTGCCAGCTTTCTGTGCTGTTGTTTATGATAATGTCCTGGGACATAAATTACTCCCCAGTCTAGTCCAATTAAATTTGTACTCCATTGCAAAGGCAGTGCTTGAGGTTTGTTTCAAACTCAGGGGGAGTCTTCTTAGATGTCTCTCACTGGTTCTGTCTGATAAACTAGTTTGTCCATGCTTAGCTTGCATCATTCATGAAGCTACCAGTCCCTTCCCCTTCTTTTTTTTTTTTTTTGTAATGCTTTTTAGGGCCGCATATGTGGCATATGGAAGTTTCCAGGCTAGGGGTCAAATTAGAGCTGCAGCTGCCAGCCATAGCCACAGCCACAGCAACATGGGATCCAAGCTGAGTCTTTGACCTACACCACAGCTCAGAGCAATGCCAGATCCTTAACCCATTGAGCAAGGTCAGGGATCAAACCCACATCCTCATGGATGATAGTCGAGTTCATTTCTGCTGAGCCACAATGGGAACTCCTACCACTCCCTTCTTAATTGCTTTCCAACACACCCTCCATTGTTTTGTTTCATTTTGTTTTGTTTTTTTGTCTTTTGAGGGCCACACCCACGGGCATATGGAGGTTCCCAGGCTAGGGGTCTAATTGGAGGTGTAGCCACTGGCCTACGCCAAAGCCACAGCAACACCAGATGGGAGCTGCATCTGCAATTTACACCACAGCTCAAGGCAACACCAGATCCTTAACCCACTGACCGAGGCCAGGGATCGAACCCACAACCTCATGGTTCCTAGTTGAATTTGTTTCCGCTGCGCCACAACAGGAACTCCGACCCTCCATTGTTTTTTGAGAACACCCTTAGACATGAACTCTCCCACATTCTATTTCAAATAATCTGTTCCCTAAGGGAGAACTTTAGAGTTCTCCATTTTAGAGCCTGCCTCTTCCCCTGAGCAAAATACTGGAGCCAGGGTTCTGAGCTGAGGGTAGGGACAGGGGTGTACATCTCTCTGAGTGACAACTTTGGCTTAGGAGGAAGGTGCTAGGGGGGACAGTAGCCTCTAGTCTTCTCAGTTTGCTTCTCCTAGCATTTTACCTCTGCCCTACAAACACCCTGGGACTGGAGGCCTGTGTTCTCAGCATGCAGCCTCTGCCCACCCTCTCAGCTGCATGTGCCTGGAATTTAGCCTCTGCAATCAAGAGCTGCTGTAGATGAGAAATTTTAGTGTTCTGTGCCTCCTGGGAAGATATCATTGCTCTGAACAGGGAGCTAGAGGAAGAGGGAGCACTGTGTTCTTTGCTGCATCCACCTGGGGTGATGTTCCTTCAGGCAGAGCTGGGACAGGAAAGGGTTGAAATGTCACAGACTCCTGCTGTTCTTACCAAGTAGATTTTCTTGAATAAATATTTCTTAATTAGCTGTATGCCCTAAGGGTCATTATTATAAGGTATATATAATATATAAGGTATTATAAGGTATTATACCTTAAATGGGTACTGTTGTTTTTAATATTGACCAGGTATGCCTGTTTCTCCATAGAACTCTGGGCAAAGATTTTTCTCCTTGACCAAATTTTAAGCAGTCTCTTCTGAACCCTCTTTTTGACTGGGCCTTGTCCTTGGGCTGCTGAGGACAATCTTAGTAAAGAATCCTGCCAAGTCAATCCTCTAAGCTTTGAGATTTGATCATCCTTGATACATGATCAAATTCTTCATCTCCAACCCTTGATGTTTTATCACATTGACCAAGAATCCCCCCACTCTTGATGTCTCCTCTTAGTAATATCCCATCCATTGACCCTCTCACTCTGTGTCTTGGCTATACATTCCCACTTGTCCTAATTGTATTTGGAATCAAACTCAGTTGTGCACTGAAGCCTCTTTCCCCTACAGCAATACCACTGAATAAAATGTGTCTTTAGGGAGTTCCCATCATGGTCAGCAGAAACAAATCTGACTAGCATCCATGAGTACGCAGGTTCAATCCCTGGCCTTGCTCAGTGAGTTAAGGATCTGGTATTGCTGTGAGCTGTCGTATAGGTCACAGACACATCTAGGATCTAGCGTTGCTGTGGCTGTAGGCTGGCAGCTACAGCTCTGATTTAACCCCTCACCTGGGAACCTCCATATGCCACTCCTGTGGCCCTAAAACGACAAATAACAGGAGTTCCTGTCCTGGTGCAGTGGAAATGAATCCAACTAGGAACCATGAGGTTGTGGGTTCAATCCCTGGCCTCACTCAGTGGGTTAAGGATCCAGCATTGCCATGAGCTGTGGTATAGGTCACAGACGAGGCTCGGATCCAGCATTGCTGCAGTTGTGGCATAGGCCAGCAGCTATAGCTCCACTTTGACCCCTAGCCTGGGAACTTCCATATGCCATGGGTGCAGCCCTAAAAAGACAAAAGACACACACACACAAAAAAACCAAATAAAATAAAATGTGTTTTTACCATCTTTAGCATCCACCTCTGTTCATCTTTGATAATCCTTACACTGATATTCCAGAATTGAAACACTATATAACAATTTTTTAAACATTGCAAGTCATATGTAGTTTCTAAGCCCACAAATCACAGAATAAAAGAGTTTAAAATTGCCAAATGTGTTACTAGAGTATCACCTACATTACTAGCTTATTACATAAACTATTACATACAATTTCATTTCCTTCCAAACCTCCATTTCTTACCCCTTCTCACAAAGGCCTGTGATTTTTAAATCTCCAAAATTACACAAGCCTACTGCTATTATCTCTATAATTTCTCTACAGGTCTCTTACCTCTGTTCTCAGGATGTTGTCTGTCAGCTACAAGAGACATAAGCATGCAGCTCAATTGCTGTTGGTTGGGTCAGCAACACAGTGGTGTCAAGTGAATAAAAATATAGCCAGTGTCTGAGACTTACAAATGTATACGCAATAATTCTCCTTCGAGACTCCAGGCTATACCCACTCACCCCCAAGCTAGCTCTGCATCCTCTCATGCATGCTAATAATTGAATTAGTCATAGAGGATAAAAACAGAAATATGAATGCATAGAACTCATCGCAACTCCTTGCCATTTCATTGACAAGATGTAAGTCAGTAGTTTAAAAGAATGAATGACATTCATTCTAAGGGCTGAATGGAGATGACCAAGTAGTAATACTTTCCCATTGTTCCCTAATTCATGAAAAAATACCTCCTTTTCCTCTGTCTTTGGAATAGACCCAGATTTGCCAGAATATGGAAGAATGAGGAAGGAAGTTGGAGAGAAGAAGCCTAAGGTTGCCACTAGATTTTTCTGATAAGAATTATAAATGTTAAAGTTCCCATTGTGGCTCAGTGGTAATGAACCTGACTAGTATCCAGGAGGATTCAGGTTCCATACCTGGCCTTGCTCAGTGGGTTAAGGATCTGGTGTTGCCATGAGTTGTGGTATTGGGTCATAGATGTGACTAAGATCCCGCATTACTGTGGCGTAGACCAGCAGCTGCAGCTCCAATTCAACCCCTGGGCTGGAAACTTCCATATGCCACAGGTGCAGACCTACAAAAAAAAAAAAAAAAAAAAAGAAGAAGAAGAAGCAAAAATGCTAACAATGTTTCCTTTACATCACTGCTGTGCAATTCAAGCAGGATTAAAATTCTACATAATATCATGTAGGGAGATTTGCTTGGTCAACCATTCTGATTTTAAAAATTGATTCTAGACACCTGTGGTCAATTAATCTTTGACAGAGGAGGCAAGAACATAAAATGGGAAAAAGACAGTCTTTTCAGCAAGTTTTGCTGGGAAACCTGGACAGCTACATGCAAATGAATGAAACTAGAACATACCCTCACACCATGCACAAAAATAAATTCAAAATGGCTTAAAGACTTAAACATAAGACAAGACACCATCAAACTCCTGGAAGAGAACACAGGCAAAACATTCTCCGACATCAACCCTACAAATGTTTTCTCAGCTCAATCTCCCCAAACAACAGAAATAAAAGCAAAAATAAACCAATGGGACCCAATCAAACTGACAAGCTTTTGCATGGCAAAGGAAACCAAAAAGAAAACAAAAAGACAACTTACAGAATGGGAGAAAATAGTTTCAAAAAATGCAACTGACAAGGGCCTAATCTCTAAAATATACAAACAACTTATATAACTCAACAGCAAAAAAGCCAACAACCCAATTGAAAAATGGGCAGAAAACCTGAATAGACATTTCTCCAAGGAAGATATACAGAAGGCCAACAAGCACTTGAAACAATGCTCAATATCAGTGATTATTAGAGAAATGGAAATCAAAACTACCATGGGGTACCACCTCACACCAGTCAGAATGGCCATCATTAATAAGTCCACAAATAACAAATGCTAGAGGGGATGTGGATAAAAAGGAACCCTCCTGCACTGTTGGTGGGAATGTAAGCTGGTACAACCACTATGGAGAACAGTATGGAGGTACCTTATAAAACACCATACATAGAGCTACCATATGACCCAGCAATCCCACTCTTGGGCATATATCCAGACAAAGCTTTCCTTGAAAAAGACACATGCACCCCCATGTTCACTGCAGCACTATTCACAATAGCCAAGACATGGAAACAACCCAAATGTCCATCGACAGATGACTGGATTAGGAAGATGTGGTATATATATATATATATATATATATATATATATATACAATGGAATACTACTCAGCCATAAAAAAGAACAAAATAATGCCATTTGCAGCAACATGGATGGAACTAGAGACTCATACTGAGTGAAATAAGTCAGAAAGAGAAAGACAAATACCTCATGATATCCCTTATATCTGGAATCTAATATATGGCACAAAGGAACCTTTCTACAGAAAAGTAAATCATGGACTTGGAGAATAGACTTGTGGTTGCCAAGGGGACGGGGAGGGAGTGGGACTGACTGGGAGCTTGAGTTAACAGATGCAGACTGTTGCCTTCAGGATGGATTAGCTGTGGGATCCTGCTGTGTAGCACTGGGAACTCTGTCTAGTCACTTATGATGGAACATGCAATGTGAAAAAAAAGAATGTATACTTGGATGTATAACTAGGTCACCATGCTGTACAGTAGGAAAAAAATAATAAAAAATTTTTAAAAAATTGATTCTAGTGTGCTTCTCCCATGTATATACAAAGACAGGCAAAATGATAGTCAATGAAACATTATTGGAAAGGCCAAAAATTGGAAACAACCAAAGTGTACATCAATAGGAAAAAGATGAAATAAATTTGTTGGGGCCATACAGTAGAATCCTCTGCAAAGGGATTGATATGGGCAGATATCCAAATTACTTTGTTAAGTTTCAGAACTACACACACAGAATCATCACTATTAGTTTCAAGAAGAAAGTGAAGGAGGAAGGGATGGAGAAAGAAAGAAAAGAAAACATAAAACAGGAAGGAAAGGAGGGAGCAGGGAAGAAAGTATAAAGAGTATAAAGAGGTACCTATTTGGCCACCCCGAAGTATATGGAGTTCCTGGGCCAGGGATCAGATCCAAACTGCAGTTGTCACCTATGCCACAGCTTTGGCAATGCCAGATCCTTAATCCACTGTGCTGAGCCATGGATTGAAACTGCGTCCCAGTGCTCCAGAGGTGCCACCAGTCCCATCGCTCCACAGCAGGAACTCCTCTCCCTTTTTAGATATAACTTTTAAAATCTAAAGAAATATAGTATGTGGAATAGGAGGGGAAAAAATCTAAAAAGAATATTTTTCATCTAATTGTTAACTCCATCATCCCAACATCATCCACTAACTTTTCCTCCTTTGATTTGTGATGCTTTATCATAGTCTAATGTACAAAAGGACCTATATCTGTGCTAGTCCATTTAACATTTTGAATTATAGTTCATCTACTCATCACCCAATAAATTTATTTTTATTCTTAGCTTTCTATGTCCCTGGTTTCTGCAATGAACCTTAAAAACAACTCTATTCTTTTTCAAATCATACACTATCAGAGCTGATAGGAACCCAAATATAATGTTACCCAAATGTCTCATTTTATAAATGAGGAAATTTTGTGCATAGACTAAACTGTGGTCACACAGCTGGTTAAAGGAAGAAATAGGACTAGTACCCAAGTGTTTTTCATCTGTCAGAAGATAATCTAAAGCTAATCTTCCAACTTTTCTTTCCTTTTTTTTCACTTTTTAGGGCCACACCCTCGGCATATGAAGGCTCCAGGCTAGGGGTCCAATTGGAGCTGTAGCCACTGGCCTACACCACAAACACAGCAACGCCAGATCCGAGCCACATCTGCAACTTATACCACAGCTCACGGCAACACCGGATCCTTAACCCACTGAGCAAGGCCAGGGATCAAAACCAAAACCTCCTGGTTCCTTGTTGGATACATTTCTGCTGCACCACAATGGGAACTCCTAATCTTCCAATTTTTCAAATTATTTAACCTTAGAAAATTTTAGATGTGTTCATTTATTAATTGGGGTGTAGTAGGCAAAAAAAAAGGGAACCCAATGTGCAAATGAACCTCAGGAAATCTAAAAGAAGACAGAACCCTAGAGCTCTATTTGTATGAGACTCCTCCCCAGCCCAGTCTCTGGGAAACATGTTCCAAGTTCTTGAATGGAGGGATCTATAAGAAATTGAAAGAGGAAATTCCCATCATGGCTCAGTGGTTAACGAATCAGACTAGGAACCATAAGGTTGCGGATTCGATCCCTGGCCTCGCTCAGTGGGTTAAGGATCTGGCGTTGCTGTGAGCTGTGGTGTAGGTTGCAGACTCGGCTCAGATCCCGCATTGTTGTGGCTCTAGCGTAGGCCAGCGGCTACAGCTCCTAGCTTGGGAAACTCCATATGCCACAGCCCTAGGAGAGAGAGAAAGAGAAAGGAAGGAAGGAAGGAAGGAAGGAAGGAAGAAAAAGAAATTAAGAGTAAATCCACTCTTGAGCAGGGGAGGTTGGGGGGTGGTCACTAGAGCTGAGGATCCAGAGTTGGCCAACAAGGACTTCTACTTATCAAAGGAAGAAAACTGTATTCCAATTTCAAAGCAGGAACAGCATGGGAAAAAGATAGCAGGAGTCTTAGCAGAGACAAAGAGGAAGTAACAGTAGCCACAGCAGAAAGAGCAAGAACAAAGGAGGCACGTCTCCTGAGAGTTGAGATTGCCATTGGTAAATGGCAAACTGGGTTGGGGTTTATAGGCCAAAGCTCTGTCATAATATTTACACAAGCCTGAAATCTCTGAGAGGACGTGGGTTAAGATTGAAAAGTTATGCTTGTAGTATTAATGAAACAAACCCCTTCATCCTCAGGGGAGAGGGAGTTGCTTCCATTTATCCTCTCTCAGCCCTATTTACCCACACTTCATTTAATGTCGTGCTTGTGTGCAAACCCTTTGAAGTATTTTCACTACATGGTGCAATTTCTAGATGTGGTAGGATATTCGCATTGAGTTAACCTTTCTTAAAATAAGTCGGCGCGGTATACCAAGAGCCTTAAAATGTTCGTAACCCTTGACACAGAAATTCTTCTTCTAAGGAAATAATCCAGATGACAAAGATTTATGCACAAAGATGTTTATTATAGCATATAACACTATAATACTTATAATATTATACATAAGCATTATACCTAAGTATCCAACAACTGAGCAAAAGTTAAATAATTAATGGTATATCCATTTGATTAAAAGTCATGCAGCCATGAAAAGTATGGTCTTGAATAATTAACTGGGAGATGTTATAAAACAACGTTAGACAAGCAAAGCCGTTAACTGGGTTGTTTGTATTGCATGAGTTCTATTATTTTTTTTTTTAAAGTAGGAAAACACTAGATGGAAGAATGCCAAATGTTACTAGTAGTTGCCTCTGGATGGTAGGACCCAGGATTATAACTGACTTATCTTCTGCTTTAAAAAAACAAGAACAGGAGCTCCCTGGTGGCTCAGCAGGTTAAGGATCTGGCTTTGTGGCTGCTGTGGCAAGGGTTTGATCCCTGGCCATGGGACTTCTGCATGCCGAAGGAATAGCCAAAAAAAAAAAAAGTAACTTTCCATACTTTCTAAATTTTTTTTCAATTATCACATTAAAAATTTATAGCCAGTAAAATAATCAATTAAAAGGAAGTTATTCAATGGCCTTCCCTACTCTGTCGTCAGTTTTGAACCTCAAGGATGTACCTGGACCAGCTAGCATTTAGGTTTAACTCTGCAAACCTGTTTACTTGTATTCCTCTACCCCACTTTGTTGCTGTTATTTCATTAGGCATATTTACTTATGGCAAGGGTAAGAAGGGGAACACAACATTTTTGGATCTACCAAGGAAGTACACTGTCCTACTTCTTTGAAAAAAGATGGAAAGAATTTTTTTCTTTTTTATGGCTGCACCCTTGGCATACGGAGGCTCCCAGGCTAGGGGTCAAATTGGAGCTGTAGCCACAGGCCTACGCTACAACCACAGCAACGCCAGAACCGAGCCGGCGTTGCTGCAACCTACGCTACAGCTCACAGCAACGCCAGATCCCTAACCCACTGAGCAGGGCCAGGAATCAAACCTGCATCCTCTTGGGTACTAGTCAGGTTAGGGCTCATTACCGCTGAGCCAGGATGGAAACTCCAAGATGGAACTAATTTATCTGCAAGGCTGATTTAAAACAACACCTGTTGAAAGAAGTCAGGAAGTCTATCAGTTTGAGACTTTTTCCTTTTTCCTCTACCATTTCTAATCCTGGGCATTGTGCTCCTGAATCTCATTCCAAGGTTCTAACTCTGGACCACTGGCTAGCCACATGAATAACACACCTGAGATGAGGAAAACAAACATGCAAAAGCACAAGACATCTTGCCTTGGGTGGGAATCTGCATCTCCAGAACAGGGAATTTCCATTCATGATAGGGGAAAGTAAATACAGAAAGAATTGATGAAAGATGAATGAAAGGAAGAGGGGAAATGTGGCTTTCTTAGACATGACTTGGCTCTCTCAATTTAGAACCATGCCTGGAAATGAAAGAGACCTAGTCGCATTGTTGGGCTCTAGAGTTTCTTTAACAAGGGGTTTCACTATAGCCCCAGAGAAAAGTAGTCTTTTTCTTTAGGTGAGGACCAGGACTCTAGAATTTGAACTCCTGTAGCCATAGGTAAGTGGCTGGGAGGGGAAGAAAAGATAGGCTATGATGATAAACTGAATCATTAGAGCAGACTCTCTCAATTTTAGTGCACTTAAAAGGTAAGCAGGGGTAGGAGTTAACAGGGATACTGTTTAAATTGCCGATTCCTCGACTCTACCACCAGGAATTCTGATTTAATAGGTAAGGGGTAGAGACAAGAACACTGCATTTTTATCAAACAATTCCCACCACAACCACCAAAAGGATTCCGGATGCATTGAGCACAGCTTTAAAAATCTAGAGATTGAGATTATAGACAAAACACTATGCGTGTATGCACTTTTTGGAGAAAGTCTTTAGCTATCATTAGATTCTCAAGGAGTTCCAAAATTCAAGACTGCTAAGAATTGTCTTGAAAAGCAAAAAAGAACTCGGGAAGAATCACTCAAGCACCAAGTCAGAGGGGCAAGGGCAAGGTTTTAGAAAAAGACCAAAACCTACAAAGCCAATCTATTAGAAACCAAGTAGAACCAGGATGGAGTGAAGTGAAAGCCGGTGGGGGTGGAGAACGCTGAGGATATATCTAAACCATTTTCACTGTAAGAATGGATTGTTAATAGCTAATTTTTATTAGCCACAGGGACTTGGTGGATGGGTGTGTGACTTGAAGGCATAGGGGTCAGGGAGACATCAGCTCCAGAGGACAGTAATAGGAGGGAAGGTCAGTGGGTTTTCCTAGGCAAACTCCAAGGTCATGGCAGACTCCAAGGTCATGGAGATAAGGGAAGAAAAGGTGGCTGCCTCTGAGCTTTTACAATCTGGAGCTCAGCTGCTCTAAGAAGCTACGTACTCTCGGGTAGATGTGGTGGGGCACGTCTGAGGCGGCGGTAGCTGAGACAGGGCAGCAGTGATAGAGGCGGTCACCATGAACTCAAATAGCTGGCATCATTCCCTACCTCCCTGCACTCTCAGTCACGGTGCACGGGAGGACCAGGCTAGAGACTGTGCTCAAAGATGCTGAGACTGCAAGGAGCAGGCTCTGCCAAAACGGGGAAAAGGGAGGGAACTGGGTTCCAGCCAGTACTCTAGCAGATGCTCAGAGAGACTGACTTTGTTAGAGGAATGAGCCTATTTCCACATCCTCTTGGTTGTCCTTTGTGAACTGAGGAAAAAACGATGACAAACATTATCATAAAATGTTTACTTCCTGGACCAAATCTTCGTTAGCTAAATTCCCCTCAAAACAAATCGTTCATTCATTGGTGATAGCACAAATCTCATAGCCGGTTTCTCTCTAATCTTCTGCAGGACAACTTAAGTAATAGTCTTTAAAATAGTCAAGTGTTCCCCGAATGGTTAGAGAAAAAATTGGAAATCCTCAGAATCCTGTTTTTAAATAAAATATCACTGAGAAGCCTGATTTAATAAAACAGAACACAAAGCTGTTCTTATTAAAAAAGGTCAGTGACCTGGTGTCCTCTCTGTTTAGCACCACGGGGGGCAACACCACAAACCCAGGCGGCCACGGTGGTTTGAAATCCATTGGCCTGTGATGGCAGTAAATGCGCTTCATGACCCAAGTATTACATCTACTGCCACCATCTCCCCTTCCTAGTCTCGTTTCCTGCTTCTATGTACCCCTGTGCCTCAACTACTTGGAACGATTAGTTCCCAAATAGTTTTTCACAATTTTTTAAAACTTTTCATGTATACCTCTATCCACCCTTGCTCCACGCTACTTAGAAGCAAACTTCCTCTTAACAGTTCATCAATTAGAATTACATCACACCGAGTTCCCATTGTGGTGAAGCAGAAACAAATCTGACTAGTATCAATGAGAATGCAGGTTCAATTCCTGGCCTTGCTTAGTGGGTTATGGATCCAGGGTTGCCGTGAGCTGTGGTGTAGGTTGCAGATGGGGCTCAGATCTGGCGTTGCTGTGACTGCAGCGTAGGCCGGAAGCTATAGCTCCATTCAGCCCCTAACCTGGAAACTTCCATATGCCAAGGGTATGGCCCTAAAAAGGGAAAAAAAAAAAAAAAAGAATTTCATCTCACTGTTCAAATCGACAAGGAATTAATTATAACCCAACATCAGCATCACATCTAAAAAATAACAATTACTTAGTAAAATCAAGTATCCAGGATTCAAATTTCCAATTTTCTCATAAAATGTTATTTTTATATCAGAATCCAAAGAAGACCCATAATTGTGACTGGCTGATGTCTTTTAATCTACAGAGATTGATGTCTTTCTAAAAGTGTAAGTATCTATAAGTATCCATCTTTTTTCCTTTTTTTTTTTTTTGTTTTTGTTTTCATTTTTGGCCACCTTGTGGCACATGGAGTTCCCAGGCAAGGGACGCCAGATGCTTTAACCCACTGTGCCCACCGGGAATAGAACCTGAAAAACGTCACTGATCCTGCTGTACCACAACAGGAACTCCCATCTTTTTTCTCCTTACAATTAATTTATTTTTTGTCATTTGTTTTGTAACTCTTTCATTTTGCTAATTTCATCCCCATGGTGTCATTTAACGTTTCCCACTTCCTCTGTATTTCCTATAAAATAGAAATTGTACTTACAGTTTGATCAGACTCAGGCTTGATTTAAAAAAAAAAAAAAAAAAACACTCTGGGGCGTTCCCATCGTGGCTCAATGGTAATAAACCCGGCTAATATCCATGAGGACTCGGGTTCAATCCCTGACTTTGCCCAGTGGGTTAAGGATCTGGCGTTTCGGTGAGCTGTGGTCGCAGACATGGCTCAGATCTGACATTGCTGTGAGCTGTGGTATAAGCCAGCAGCTAGAGCTTGGATTCAACCCCTAACCTGGCAACTGCCATATGCCATGGGTGCAGCCCTAAAAAAACAAAACAAACAAACAGAAGAACGCTTTTTATGTGGTAGCCAATTGTCTCCTTTTGTGATGTGAACAGGTGTGATTCTCAATGCTATTAATACATAGTATCAAGCATGTATTAATAATTATTAATGATTATCCTATTTATTAAGTACTGCAAAATGGTGATATTTCAATTACTGAATTTATTAGATGAAATGTTTTGCACATTTTGCACATTATTCTGATTGTCCTGCATGATTCCCATCTTCTGCAATTGATGGAATACTAGTATCCTTTCAAACCAACCAAAATATCATCTCTCAGTGAAGCCTTGCCCTCCTCCCATCAGAGTTCACCCTTCTAATCCTAGAAAGGCATCATTATAATAATGCTTATCACAGTGATTTATAAATTTAATACCTCTATTCCTGGGACTGGAGCACTTCAAAAACAGATATAGCCTTTGGTCCTAGCATTTGTACAAAATATTTATTGACAAAAATGTGCAGGATTTCGCTTTAGAAAAGTCAGTATCATTTCAGTGACATTATGTAAAAGGCAGGTTACAAAGCAGCTGGCAGTGATGTAACCATTACTCAGAGTTACCGCTTTACAAAGTAGAATAGCACAGAGTGACCAAGTGTCCACTGTCAAACATCCACCAGACCTACAGGAGAACTTGGGGCCTAACTTTTAAAAATGCAGAGAAGACACAGTAAGAATCAGGTTGAGTCAGCGTACTTTCTAGGAATTCCATCAGTATCAAGTCAGAAGCAGATCAGATTTGAACCCTGGTGGCGTATCAATATTTAAGAAGTGAAAGGAGGCCCTGAAAAAGAGAACTGAAAGAAGTACTAGAGAATTTGTTTCCTAGAATGCTGGTGATGTCACTAGGGGCAGGAAACTAGAGAACTCTCAGACTTTTTAAGAGGCCTGTATGGGACCTCCCTGGTGGCACAGTGGGTTAAGAATCCAGCATTGTCACTGCTGTGGTGCAAGTTTGATCCCTGGACCAGGAAATTCCACAGGCCATGAACCTGGCCAAAAAAAAAAAAAAAAAAAGCCTTCATGGCTTACCAATTCAGAGAAATAACTAGCAGCAAAGAGTAGAATTTGCTTTGATCTGTTTCATTTGGGGGTGATCTGTTTTTTTTCTGATCGTCCTATAGTGTTTATTTGAATCTTACGCTGGGATCTGAAAGCTGAGAACATGGATCCAATCTTCTATTAACTCTTCTTCCTCTGGTGTAAAACTAAGGTTTCAAATCCTAATGAACTCCAGGAGTCAGCAATTCAGTCAGCGATATATAAAAATATTCTCTCCTGACCTTTTATCTTTAAGTCAGCCTGATCAAGTCACACACCAGCCAGCAAATAATTTTAACTTTGTTTTAATGGAAATTTTCTTGGACCTGTGCTCTTGGCCCTTCTTACACTTCACTCCCTGTTCTTCTGCACACATCTACTTCATCTGCCCTTACTGCCCCAGTACTGTGATAAAGAGGTAGGCTCTCACCACCTCTTTTATAATTGATACCCTGGGAGCTTAGATTGTTCTATCAGAGGCAGTACCGAATCTAATCCCCCCACCCTCCTCTTCCCTCCTTCCCTACTTGTTTGAAGGTGATATACTGTCGTGATTCTTCTAGCTACTATGTACAATTCCACAAAAGTCCTAATATCTTCACTTTTCCTCCTGAATATAAGAACATGAAAATTAGGGTCCTAGTCGCCCCAAGTTACACACTATTGTTGCCCAGGATTTTAATTCTGTTCCTTATTTTCCTCCAACAAATTGCATACCATGCTTTTACAGTTAATTCTTGCTCACTTTCACCATTACTTACCAATATCTGTGTTCAATGTTCCTTCTTGCATCTGACTTCCTTTTAAAATCATTTTATTTCTGCCTCAGGATATCCTATATTACCTGAGGAAAACCCTGCCTTTGTCTGACAATGTTTTGGAGTTCCCATCGTGGCACAGGGGAAACGAATCCGACTAGGAACCATGAGTTTTCGATCCCTGGCCTCAGTGGGTTAAGGAACCAGTATTGCTGTGAGCTGTGGTGTAGGTCGCAGGTGCAGCTTGGATCTGGCGTGGCTGTGGCTGTGGTGTAGGCTGGCCGCTGTAGCTCTGATTCTACCCCTAGCCTGAGAACCTGCATATATCACAGGCGTAGCCCTAAAAAGCAAGAGCTTTTGTGTGTTTTTGTCTCCTTATTCACTTGTGGTGTTTTCTTTGTGCACCTTATAATTTTTTTCTTGTTTTTTAGGGCTGCATCTGCGGCATACGGAGGTTCCCAGGCTAGGGGTCGAATTGGAGCTGCCACAGCAACGCCAGATCTGAGCCACGTCTATGACCTACCCCACAGCTCACAGCAACACCAATCCTTAATCCACTGAGCGGGGCCAGGGATCCAACCTGCTTCCTAATGGACATTAGTCAGATTCACTACCGCTGAGCCATGACGGAGCTCCAGCACCTTACAATCTTTAAACAGGGCTGTTCGTTTGCCTTGGAAGTTTACATATGGGAACTGAAGCCTTAGAGGAATTGCATTTGCTTCAGGAAATCACCTGGAGGTATGACCAGCTCTAAGCAGATAGAGTAGGGCTCCAGACAAAGCTTTTTTTTTTTTTCTGGCCTTGCTCACAGCATATGAAAGTTCCTGGCCAGAGATAGACCGTGCACCACAGCAGTGACCCAAGCCATTGCAGTGACAATGCTAGATCCTTAAGCCGCTGCACAAGAACTCCCAGATAGTTTTTTAACATAAGAGAAGCCATTTTAGGCCTAAAACCATTTTGTGATCTAAGCCTGATCAGAACACTTGCCCTTGAATAGGTCTCATTAATAATGATCTTAAAGGGGAGTTCCTGTCGTGGCGCAGTGGTTAACGAATCCGACTAGGAACCCTGAGGTTGCGGGTTCGGTCCCTGCCCTTGCTCAGTGGGTTAACAATCCGGCGTTGCTGTGAGCTGTGATGTAGGTTGCAGATGCGGCTCGGATCCTGTGTTGCTGTGGCTCTGGTGTAGGCCAGCGGCTACAGCTCCGATAAGACCCCTAGCCTGGGAACCTCCATATGCCGTGGGAGCGGCCCAAGACAAAAGCAAAAAGACAAAAAAAAAAAAAAAAGATCTTAAGGGAACAACAAATTGTTATCTGACAAGAAAAGTAATGATAGGAGTTCCCATGATGGCACAACAGGTTAAGAACTGGACTAGTATCCATGAGGATAAGGGTTCGATACCTGGCCTCAATCAACTAGTTAAGAATCCTGCACTGCTGTGAGCTGTGGTTTAGGTCACAAACGTGACTCGGATCTGGCATTGTTGTGGTTGTGGTGTAGGCTGACTGCTACAGTTCCAATTTGATCCTTGTTCTGGGAACTTCATATGCCAAGCAAAAAAAAAAAAAAAAAAAAAAAAAAGAGAGAGAGAGAAGTAACGATAGCAAAGATAATAAATCAGTTGTAGAGATGCCCAGGTCTGTTTTAGTGATAAAGCTTATGCTGAGGCATTTTCTTGGGCTGTTTTGCAGAATTTAAACTCCCCAGGCCCTCAGCCACCAGATCAACTGGAACCTAAGGGATGATGAGGTTGACTTTCTCTGGCTTCGGCGAACTCAAGTTTGGACTGCCCAAGTTCCTTCATAGATATGCCTGTACCCTTAGCTTAAAACTTCCCTAATTTTGCTGTTTGGAGAGACACTGTTTTAGGAAAGATTCTTGGTGTTCTCCTTACTTGCTGCAAGTAATAAATCTTTCCTTCTCCTGGTCTTTGGCTTGGCTGTGTATTTTGGCTCAAGAGGTGAGCCCAGATTTCAGGTAATGGCATCAAGTGTGAGGTAAGTAACTTACCACCCCCTTCTATAGAATTTATTCTTTTTTTTTTTTGAGTACACCCTTCACATATGCAAGTTCCTGGGCCAGGGACTAAACCCTCACCACAGCAGTAACCCAGGCCACTGCAATGATTTTGCTGGATCCTTAACCCACGGTGCCACAAGAGAACAAGTTTATTTCTTGTTCAGCTTTACACTGAGGGGATCCCAGCTTTACTTAGAGTCACCTTCTAGATCCTTCAGTTCCTCTTTCCCATACCCAGCATAGTCATTAAACTAAATGCTGAAAGCCTGCTGAGTTTGGCAAAAACTGAGTAAAAGCTAGCTCTGGCAGTTGCCTATTTCGTAGGATTCTAATTTTCACTTCATTTTGAATATCTATGGATTCCTTCCTTACTTTTGTGCTTGTTCAGTAATGTGCTTATAATGTTTTGTTTGGTTTTGGGGTTTTTTTGGTCTTTTTAGGGCCACACCATGGCAATTGGAAGTTCTAAGGCTGGGGGTCAAATCAGAGCTGCAGCTGCTGACCTACGCCACAGCCATAGAAATGCGGAATCTGAGCCATGTCTGTGACCTACACCACAGCTCACGGCAATGTTGGATCCTTAACCTACTGAGCGAGGTCAAGATTGACCCTGAATCCTCACGGGTCCTAGGTGGGTTCGTTACCACTGAGCCACGACAGAATTACTATTTTTTTAATAAATACATTTTACCAAGGATCTTGTTTCTGCTGAAAGTACCGTTCAGAGTATCTAATCCACCACAATGCCAAAAACAGAAGCTGGAATTAATTCCAGCTATACATACTACACTCCTCATACTCTTGTTCCTGACAACAGAATGGGTTGTAGAGGCCCAGAGTCCAAAGTTTGCAAAACACCATTGCTAATTTTGCCTTATAAAGACAGCATAAAAGAAGTTCCCTGGTGGCTCTGCAGAGTCACTGCTGAGGCTTGGGTCACTGCTGCGGTGCAAGTTCAATCCCTGACCCCAGGATTACCGCATGCTGCAGGCAAGGCAAAAAAAAAAAAAAAAGATGGAAGGAAAAAGGATTGAAGACAAGAGCAGAGTGAATGCCTGAAATATTGCCATGGGTATCTGACATTTTTTCCTTTTCCTCACACACAAAAGCCTCATGTCTTTCAGACTATTTGGCCATTAGCACTAGATACTGGGGAAAGATAGATCATAATCCTTTCTATATCCTCAATACAAGTGGAAGAACCTGTCCTTTTCAACACTGAAGACAGAAATGCATATGGTGAACATAGCACTTTTTCCTCAGCTAAAAATAAAACAAAATAGCTAGTTGCTACACGCTTACAATAATACTTATGGCTCCTACAGTTACACTAACAACTATAAAGCTCTTGACTCAATTCATTCTTGTATAGCTGGCACTGGTCATTTCCTACTACATTAAAAAATAATAAGTCAGAATATAATAATGCAGACAGGCCAAAGTGATTATTTTTATTGATGCTTTCCCTACCTCTCTTCCTTCAGCTTCCTCTCCATGTCTGCCCTTGAATTCTGGCTGGATCAGTTGAGGAACTAATGCTTTAAGTGACACAGGCAATGGGAAAGTCAAGAGGTCACAAGGTTATAAGAAAAAAAAATTCATTTCTACAATGTTTGTTTTTGTATTTGTGTGCTTTCTTGAGATAGGCTGTCTCTCAGGAGTGATTTCAGTTTTCAGACATCCCTCCTTGGCTTTAGCCAATAGGACCACTTGTTTCCCAATTGAGGTACCCTTTGTAGCCAGAAGTAACGCTTCAAAGCCATCAGGTTTAGGGAATTCTCTATGTCCTAGAGGGCCCCATACCAAAAGCTAGTTCGCCTCATTAGCTTGGGTCTTATCTTTTTTTCTAGGGCTGCACCCACAGCATATAGAGGTTCCCAGGCTAGTGGATGAATTGGAGCTGTAGCTGCCGGCCTGCACAGTCACAGCAATGCCAGATCTGGGCTGCTTCCGTGACCTACACCACAGCTCATGGCAGCGTCGGATCCTTAACCCACTGAGTGAGGCCAGGGATCGAACCTGCATCCTCATGGTTACTAGTCAGATTCCTTTCCACTAAGCCATAACGGGAAGTCCTGAGCCTTATCTACATGACATGATTTGCAAAAGAAGCTCCGCCTATGTACATGCTACATTCTCAGACTGTCACTATTATCTCAAATTCCATAGTAAGAAATGCATTCCTTTGAGATAAACATTGTTTCCTCTATGAACTCTACTGTGCTTATCACCACACCCATCATAAAACCAGTATTACTGCCAGTGGAGCTGAAGCCAGTCATCCCTGATGACTGGTTTGAGGCTGAAATCTTAAACGAAGTCTTAGATCAGTGTCTCAAGTTGCAATTAACTGACCACAGCCATCACGGTAACCTAGGTTACTTAACAAGATTTTGGATTCCTGTGTCTCATGCTTTGAAGCAATTTTTGGAAATGCAAGGGAATCCGCATTTTTAATAAGCTTCCCAGGTAATTTTTTTTTTTTTCCCACTGTACAGCAAGGGAATCAAGTTATCCTTACATGTATACATCAGGTGATTCTTACATCCTTGCTCAGATCGATAAAGCTAGGTCCAAGTACTTATAACTCTACGAAAAGAGCAAGATGAACTTTACTATCCTATAATTCAGATAAAAAAGATACACAAATTGGAGTTCCCATTGTGGCTCAGCTGATTAAGGACCCAGCGTTGTCTATGTGAGGATGCAGGTTCAATCCCTGACCTTGCTCAGTGGGTTAGGGATCTGCTGTTATTGCAAGCAATGGCATAGATTGCAGATGTGGCTCAGATCTGGTGTTGCCATGGCTGTGGGTGTAGGCTGCAGCTGCAGCTCTGATTCAACCCCTGGCTCGGGTATGTCCATATGCCACAGGTGTAGCTGTAAAAAGCAAAAAATAAAGATAGACAAAATGAAAAGTAATGATCTAGAATAACTGGTCCTTAAATCTTCCTGGGTGAGAAATTTCTAGTTTGTAACAAAGTTCATTACTTTAGCAAGAAAAGAACAACTGGCCAAGTGAGGTCACAGCTCTGAGCTGTCAGTTAGTATGTCACAGCAAGGCTTATTACAGCTATTTCACAAACATCTTCACTAAAAAGTCTCATTGAGACAGAAGAGTGGTTGAGCCTCATCTATAACCACCACCAGGAGAAAAACACCTCAGGCTCTAAAGGATCAGGAAATAAATGGGCAGGTCTTGACAAAATCCACAGAATTCCTAAAGTTAGTATTAAGAGATACCAAGAGGCTTCAAAAGCATTAATAAGTCAGTGTCAAGAAATAAGCAATACGGGGACTTTACAGATCATTCTTTTTAACACCTCGTTTTAGTTAAGGGCAGAGAAATGTTTTTAAATAATCACAGATCTCAGCTGCATAGAATTCTCATGGATTACAAGCTTTATGAGAAAGGGTCCATATATTTCATGCTCTAATCTAAACCTGACATCCACAACAATGCCTGGCATATGGAAGATGCAGAGTAAACACTGAATGAGATAAGACGAATGGACCAACCCAGGGAGAGGAGAGAAAAGTACATAGCTCAATACCAACGGATAATAAAGAACACAACAGAAATAAAGGCTGTTTATCAGTGGCCAGGTTTTTCTACATCGATAAAAAACCATCTCAAGCACAGCTACCAAAACTCTTAGTAAAGCAAACTCTAATAGCTTTTTGGCTCTGTGCTTTATCCTTCTAGTCTTAAAACTACAACTGTCAGACACAAAGCAAGTTTTAAATGGCATCAGATATCCTGGTCTCACTAGCCCAAGGAAGTTTTCATACCCAAGACCTAATTCAACAAAATTGAGACATGACCATCACCAGAGGCAGCTATATATTTTTAATCTAAAGACTGGACATAGAGAAAGCATTTTACATAAATTCTCAAAGTCTTAATAATGTAACAGGAAATATGGGTCCCAGAGAAAATAAGCCTCTTTCCCTAGGTCTTAATCCTTGGCCTCTACAGTAAAGACAACCCCTGGTAATCCAACAAGTATTTGCTACCCACCCACATATTACTTTGTAGGACACAGAGGAAGATAAAGGCCTGCTCCCCTTGTCTTCTTACTATGGATTACAGATAGCCTGAGAAGCTACATTATGTAGCCTTTCAATTCTACATTTTCATATTTATTAGGATTATAGCTAGAGTCGGTAGCTTCTAATCTTCTATCCATAAATGTCCAAGAGGGTCATATATTGCAATGAGTTTTATTCAATGTTAGTTTTGTCAAATGCTGCAAAAGAATTCCAATGATTAAGTTAGGAATTAATTCTTTATACTTCACTATGTTTCCTTTCTCTGTTAGCAATAAGCTTCCCATGCTCCACTTATCCACATTTAATTTTTAAGAATCTTCAGAGAAAAATGTTTCATATATAATTAGAAAAAGAATGTTCCTTGTTAAAAGTTGGGATTGAGCTCAAAATAAACCCATCTTGGTACAACCCCCTTCTGGTTGCTCTGGAGAAAAAAGAACGCGGATACATGAGGAAGTAACCAAGATGAAAAGGAGAAAAGAGATACAGCTTAAAGTGAAGAAATGACACAGACCCCCCACATACACACTTTAAAAACTTTATTTATATAAAAAAACTCATTTGTTTTTAAAAGCATTAACAAGAGAGAAAGAAAAACAGAAAATGTATGGAGCAGAAGACACGCCCCTTAGTAGTGTTCGGTGGGAAGGTGGGATTTTTGGTTCTCTGGAATTGAATGTTTAGTGTTTTTATAAATGAAAAGGAAAAAAAAAAGTTAAAGGTCCCCAAAAGCCCATGGCTGTTCTATTACCCACACCCCACCGTGAAAAAGAGCACCAGGAAAAGAGCAGCAGAAGACAAGAGAAACCAAGAGTGGAGCCAGGTCCAGATGGGGGCAATTTCCCCTGTGCAGTATGCTCTTAGGTCACAGAGAAGAAAAGGCTCCTTTTTGCCAGAAAAGGAGTGGGAAGAAATGTGCGGGGTGGGGGGTGGGGTGTAAATAAGGAATTTCAGCGCACAGGGGAAAGGGATGGGGTGGTGGGTTGTGCACTTTTCTCCTACCCCATAGCCTCAATATATAAGGGAAGGGGGAGAGAAGAGGATAAAGATTTCCAGTTGCATTGAACAGAGCATTTAGATTAAAGGGAGGAGTACACGACCAATAAGGGAAAGGGTTAAAAAATAATAATCAACCGCATAGCAGCTGATTCCTCTAGCCCAACCTGCTAATCCACACTAAACTAAAAGGAGGAGGTATTGGGGTGGGGGTGGGGGTGCTGGTAAGGACGGAAATGACTTCCCTATAACCCCTTCAAAAGATGATGATAATTCTGGGCAACTAAGGAGTAGAGTCAGTCACATCACTCACTCCTCCCACCAACCTTATTTTGAGATTCATGAGAATAGGATTTTTGCAAAATCCCAACATAGACTATTGAAAGCAAAACCTTCTATGGCTAAAATTAGAGGCTATTCCAATTCCCAGTGGAGAGACTGAGGTTCTCTAAGTCACCTCTCCTCTTCTTTCTGCTATTTAGGGCCAACGGTAGGTAAGAAAGCAACAAAATTTAACTTGCAAAATCATGAGAAATGAGACTGCAGAGGCAAAGAAAGGCACATGGAAGGGAAGGAGGAGATGCACCCCAGGCCAAAGGCACAAAGAAGAGGCAAAGCCAGGGGCAAACCCCACCTTTTAAGGGTAAAGGGGGCAGGAGTATGTACATCAAGTCCTTTAGTCAGCCAACCAATCCAGGGAGGAGGCAGGGGAGGATGGGGCTAAAAGGGTGAGGAAACGAGAAATAAGCATTCAGGGGAAGCCAGCTTTGAAGCTTCCAGCCAGTTTCAGACTAAATGATTCATGTACATTCCTACTAGCTCCTCCCAGAGGCTCTTCTCCTCCCCAGAAGACATCTTTCTGCTCCTTCTCACCCAACGTGTCTTCCTTGACATATTCTCTTTCTACAGCCTCTTGCAAATGGCCAGGCCAAGTCAGCAGACATTATCACAGGATGGGAGAGGAGGGTTAAGGACAGCCTCAGTAAGGGGCAGTGGCAGCAACCCAGGGTTGGCATGAGGCTTGGAGAAGAGATGGAGTCTGTAGGTCCTTGATGGTCCCTGCCCTGGAGATGAGTAGAGCAAAGTTTCTTAATCTCAGCTCTAGGAGACCTTCACTTACTCAAGGGCCCTTGCCAGGTGGTATGTGCCAATGTTGCTGACCTTCTTTGCTCCAAAAATGGTCATTAGGAATAAAGAGCTCACACTTTCCATTCTCCAAAACAAAAATAAAAGGTCCCTTCCCCACCAGGAAAAAAAAAAAATCTTGATTAAGAATCATCAGTTTATCAGATTGCTGGATACTGCATATATAGCATGTAATTTCCAATTCTTCCCACGGCTTCCAGTGAAGATTCCCACTCTCTCCCTCCCTCCACACAAGGCCAAGAGTTCCGGGGAGAGCTGGCAAAAAGAGCTAATCTGCAGCAGTTTCTCAAGATAGGCATATAACTGAGTCAGGCTTCTTGGGAGTAACTGGAGGGGATCTGGAGGTGGGAGCAAGGACAATTAAGCTTTCACTGGAAGAAGTTAGGGAGTTGATGGAAAGAAGGCAGCCACTGAGGGCTATAAGGGCAGGAGGCAGCCTGGCAGTTGGCACAATAGTCCAGCGAAGAAAGGGAAAAATCATCAGTCCGTTTCACCACCAAAAAATAAAAGTACATATATTATAAGCCCAGATGTAGCGGAGAGAGTGGTGCTAAATCTTCTGCTGTAAGGAAAAAAGAAAAAGAGATGTTAATAGGGTTGGGAATAAGGAGGAACCAAAAGACAGTTGGGCAAATCTGGAGGAAAGAAAGTAGCACGTAATGGAGAATCAGATCACCAGGGGGCATGTCCCAGACTCTTAAGATAATAATCACAGAAGCAGCACCTCCAAACCCCATGTGGCTGAGACTGATCAGATCAGCATGATTGGCAAAATGCTGACACAGAGGGACCTCCATCCTCAAGGAGGATGGCTTGGGGGTGGCTGGAGGACATACCATGGGGGGGTAAGACATTTGGTCCCCCTCATCATCCAAAACCAACACATCCAACTCTTCCTCCAGAGATTCCTGCCCCTCGTCCTGCTGTGAACACATGCAATTGGTTAGTAGGGGAGTAAGAAAATGGGAACTTCATGAATGTGTGCCAGATCTAGGGGAAAAAGCCTCACATCTATAAACTCAAATAAAACAAGTTAATAGTAAGCGAGGGGCAAGATATTCAAGGAAAGGCAGGAACAGAGAGTAATGTGCGAACAGGTCAGTTGGCGTTAGTCATGTATGCGACACATTTACAGCCTTCCTTCTCCCATCTTGACCATCACAGAATCATCCCAGCATGAATCAAAACTCCTACTTTTCCCCTGAAAAACCCTCTAAGAAAAGGATGCTGTTTTTTTCATCAGGCACTTTTCCTATTTCACAAAATAAGCAGGCTTCAAAAGAGAACTAGCCTTAGAAGGACAACAGTATACAAAGATAATTTACCATCAGGGGTGTTCCCTTCAATGGCTCCATTTCACCTAGATCCCCAGATCGATCCAGTGTTCTATTGTGGTCCCCTCTCTCATTCAATGTGGAATAGTTGTTATCTAGTTTAAAAAAAAAAAAAAAAAAAGCATACAGAAACATGATATTCCCCTCTAGTATAAAATATGTATTAAGCAAATAAATGTGAATTAGGCACCTCTGTTGGGCACTGAGCTTTGCCAAATGCTCCAGAAAGGCATTAAGGTCTGCAAGTCCTTGGCTTAAAAAAATCTACAAATACCATATGATATCACTTATATCTGGAATTTAATATACAGCACAAATGAACCTTTCCACAGAAAAGAAACTCATGGACATGAAGAAGAGACTTGTGGTTGCCAAGGGGGAAGGGGAGGGAGTGGGATGGACTGGGCATTTGGGGTTAATAGAGGCAAACTATTGCATTTGGAGTGGATAAGCAATGAAATCCTGCTGTGTAGCACAGGGAACTATATCTAGTCACTTGGGATGGAACATGATGGAAGATAATGTGAGAAAAAGAATGTGTGTGTGTGTGTGTGTGTGTGTGTGTGTGTGTGAGAGAATGACTGGGTCACTTTGCTATACAGTAGAAACTGACAGAACACTGTAAATCAATTATAATGGAAAAATAAAAATCATTAAAAAAAACTTAAATCTAATTGTGAAGGCAATATACATAACACATGGTAATAAAGCTAAACTGAAAAGCTCTGTCTGGGAAAAGCACTGGAATTAGGAGAAAAGAGTCAAGTGTACTGCCATTGTCAGGAAGGACCCCACAAAGGAGATGGGACTTCAGCTGAGATTTTAGGGATGAAAACAATTTAGAGAGAAAATGGGAAGGATGTTCCAATAGGAGCTATTACATGAGCAAAATTTTAAAGGTACAGAGTAAAGAGGAGAGCAAAGTAGACTTGGTGGGCCGAACAGAGTATACAGAGAAAAGACAGAGTGAACCTAGGGTCAGACTGAAAGGCTATGAGCAACCGTTTAGGACACAAACTTGATTCTGTAGTACTGGGGGAGGCATGTGAAGACTTTTTCTTTAAACCTCTGAGATGTGGGAATGAAGAAAAAAGGAGATGAATCGGCTTTTACTAAATTTCCTCGCCTTCCTCCAAATGGAAATGTCCTGGCAGTGCTCTCCCAGGATGGTAAACGCTGAGGGTGCTGGAAAGAACCGCAGAGCCGCACAGTTCTCCTCACCCTGATGAACTCTTACTCCACATCCTCAGGCAGGAATTAGTCACCTACCTAATGATTTTGTGTTTGATCCCATACTGCTCATCTGAATTTCTTCCCGATCAGGTTTCTTATCTATAGGAAGTCAGAAAGTTATCCAGGTCAAAGGCCAACTCTTCAAAATCTATATTCATCATTAAGAATTTTCCTCTCTCATCTGTCCTCCGCCACCCCCCTACCCTTCAAATGTTTACTGAGCACACACCCACAAGTGCCTGGCTCTAGACAAAGCCCTCAGGGGACTTAAAGAGATCCCTTTCCTATAGACTCTAATATAAGAAACCATTGGAGTTCCCGTCGTGGCTCAGTGGTTAGCAAACCTGACTAGCAACCATGAGGTTGCAGGTTCGAACCCTGGCCTCGCTTAGTGGGTTAAGGATCCAGCGTTGCTGTGAGCTGTGATATAGGTCACAAACTCAGCTCAGATCCCGAGGTGCTGTGGCTATGGTGTAGGCCAGCAGCCACAGCTCTAGTTGGACCCCTAGCCTGGGAACCTCCATGTGCTGTGGGTGCGGCCCTAAAAATCCAAAAAAAAAAAAAAAAGGAAAAGAAAAGAAACCATTCACTCTAAGCCATTAGGTTTCAAATTATTTGGTCTCAGCACTCTTTTATCCTCTTAGAAATTATGAGGATCCAGGAGTTCCCATCATGGCGCAATGGTTAACGAATCCGACTAGGAACCATGAGGTTGTAGGTTCGATCCCTGGCCTTGCTCAGTGGGTTAAGGATCCAGCATTGCCATGTGGTGTAGGTTGCAGACATGGCTCAGATCCTGTGTTGCCATGGCTGTGGTGTAGGCCGGTGGCTACAGCTCCGATTTGACCCCTAGCCTGGGAACCTCCATATACCACGGGAGTGGCCCAAGAAATGGCAAAAAAGACAAAAAACAACAAAAAAAATAGAATACACCCCTTCCTGATAATGGTTTAGGGGCGTCAAAAAAAAAAAAAAAAAAAAAAAAAAAGAAAGAAATTATGAGGATCCAAAGAGTGTTCATTGGTGTGGGTTACATATATTAGTAGCTATAGTACTGAGAAATTTTAAACATTCCATTTAAAAATAAAAATAAATATATTCCATGTTAACATGACATTTAAAAACAAAAAAACAAAGGAGTTCCCGTCGTGGCGCAGTAGCTAACGAATCCAACTAGGAACCATGAGGTTGTGGGTTCGATCCCTGGCCTTGCTCAGTGGGTTAAGGATCTGGCGTTGCCGTGAGCTGTGGTGTAGGTCGCAGACTCGGCTCGGATCCCGAGTTGCTGTGGCTCTGGCGTAGGCCGGCGGCTACGGCTCCGATCAGACCCCTAGCCTGGGAATCTCATACGCCGCGGAAGCGGCCTTAGAAAAGGCAAAAAGACAAAAAAAAAAAAAAAAAAAAAAAAAAAAAAAAAAAAAAAAAAAAGCCAACAACAAAAAAAAAACCACTGTTTACATTTTTGTACAGCTTAAAATCTGGTTTAAGAGAAGGTCGCTAAATTCCCATATCTGCCTCTCTTTTCAATCTGTTGTGATGTTATTTTGCAAGAATTGTATGAAGAAACTCCAGCCTGATACAGGTAAGAAGTTGGAAAAGGGAGGTGAATTTTAATAGTCCTTTCAGATAATTGTGGATATTCTTTGATAGTACACTAATACTCAACAAAGAGTCCCTTTAACTTTAGCAGCAATGTGAAATCTGAATCCAAATTAATGCTTGCTTCATATTCTGTTAAATTAAAACCCACTGGTCTGTCTTGTCTCCGAATGGATCAATTACTCATGCAGGATTTGGAAAATCATGCATTAGTCACGTGGAAAATACTGGTTCACAGAGGGAGTTCCCATTGTGGCACAGTGGAAACAAATCCAACCAGTATCCAGGAGAATGCGGGTTCGATGCCTGGCCTCACTCAGTGGGTCGGGGGTCCTGAGTTGCTGTGGCTGTGGTGTAAGCCAGCAGCTATAGCCTTATTTGACCCCTAGCCTGGGAACTTCCATATGCCTCAAGGGTGGCCCTAAAAAGCAAAACACAAAACAAAACAAAACACAACTGGTTCACAGAGTTACACATATCTTCTAAGTGATAAAACATTTCATGAGATACTATCAAAACTTTACACTCATCACTATCACCACCGATTTCATGTAAAAGGGTTTTCTTGTGGCACACTGGGTTAAGGATCTAGCGTTGTCACTGCAGTGGCTCACTGCTGCAGCTTGGGTTTGATTCCTGGTCCAGGAACTGCCATACGCTGCAGGTGTGGCCAAAAAAACACAGTCTTTTAAAATAAATATAAAAGTTATAAGTATTGGGATGTTACCACCTCAGATACAAACAAGTCCTCCAAAATTAAAATTTTCACTTGAAAACTCAGGTAGCAAGTACTGTCAGTTATTTTTTCCTCAAACTTAAATGCTCACTGCATTCAAGAAAATGTCTGTCAAATATCCAAGTCTGAATAAGCAAAGTGTGTCTTGTCAGTCATTTAAGTGAAAATGGTGTTAAATTAAAAATAAATAAATAAAAGGTGGCTAGTCCACCTTGTAACTCAAATAATAGGACAAGTGCTTTTCTTCAAGATAACCATCATGCTTTGGTATGCGGCAAGGTGCTACATGAGTACTCTCTATATCATCAACAGAGGATATTAAAAAGCTGTGTACTCGAGAGTAGAAACAATAAAATTAATAAATTTTACAGCTCCACCAAGTACATTCTTAAGTGACTCTCCCCCCATCTCCGGAAACTGGCTCTTTTTATAAAGACTACAGTACATAGCAACAAAGACTACAATGACTGGTTTGGCTTGGTGTCACTGCTCTGGTTTATGCTCAGCCCCCAGCAGTAAAGCACCACCTCTGCTTCTGCACCATCAGCACAAATGTCAACAGACTTGGTGATCCTCCGATCACATTTCAAGAACCCTGATTGAGGCAAAACCCAAGGGTCATTAAGGTAATAAGGGTTATAACCTGCACTGTTGAAAAACATTTTACAAAACAAAATACATGATTCGACTTTTGGGGGGAAATGTGCTTGCTCACATGGCAGTGTTTAAGAGACACAATTCAGAATAGCTGTGGTTATCTCTGGATAGCAGAAATAAGTGATATTTTTTGTGGCTGTCATTTTTCTGGTTTGTCCGTATTTTCTAATTTTTCAACAATAAACATATATTACTTGGTATTGCAGGGAAATTTAACAGGAAAAAAAATAATCATTTCACAATATACAGATCTCCCTTGGACTTACGATGAGGTTACGTCCCAATAAACCTATCATAAGTTGAAAATACAAGTTGAAAATGCACTTAATACACCTAACCCACCCAACATTACAGCTCGGTTCAGCCTCCTTTATAATATAAAGTGCTGAATATCTCATATGACTTATTCAATACTATACTAAAAGTGGGGGGGGGGAGCTATCTGGGTGCAGAATGGATGTTAAGTGTATCGGCTGTTCACCCTCATGATCACATGTCTGACTGGGAGCTGCGGCTGCTGCCCAGTAAGAGAGTGTCCCACCAAATAGCCCTAATCCTGGAAAGGATCAAAACTGAAAATCTGAAGTATAGATTCTACTGAACGCACGTCACTTTTGCACCACCACGAGTCCAAAAATCATAAGCCAAATCACCCTAAATTAGGAACTGCCTGTATACATACATCAAATCATGACGTTGCACATCTTACGTTTCTACAAGGCTACATGCCAATTATATCTTAGAGATAAGGTTCACTCTCCGGTCATTTTAGGTCCACAGGCTAACTGCCTGTCTTACTTTCTAATACTCAGGCTACCAGCTTCTGTGTTACAGTCCTGAGGTGAAGTATTACTCTCCTATACCAAAAGACTAGCCCATTCGGAAGTAAATATAGATCCAATCTCACTAGACAGTAAGCCCACTGAAGAATAACAGGTGGAATAAAAAGCAGAGGGGTATATCCCCTGGATATTGTACCTGATTTCTGGTTCCGATCAATGAGAGGAAGAGTGCTATCGTCATATGAATGACTGCTCTGGCTTCGTGAAGCATTGTTTAGATTCACCTGGAAGCAAACATAAAACGCAATAATGTCACAGAGTACTGAATTCACCCATCTCTTACTCCTTAATGGGCTCAGACATTTAGGTCCCTACTCCCAAATACAACTCTTACCAAAAGGTAACTCATAAGGGTTAAATAAATACCTGTAGAGTGAAACTAGGGTATTATGGCTTTTATTTGTGCTTCTGAATAGATTACAAAGGTACAAACACACTGACAAAAAGAGATGTAGTCTCAGAAAACGGCAAAAACTTCTTCAAAGGGCTACAGCAGATTTGGAGAAAAGTCAAAAAGGCCATCGTCTGTTAGTTGGATGAATATATACTTACCTCCAAATTCATGAAATTGTATTCATTAAATATGCACACCTTCTCTAACGTCATTCATACCTCAGTAAAGTGGTTTATAAAAAGGACCATGATCCTGTACTGCCATCAGCCTTTACATTGTGCTATGACAAAGGAAGACCAGAGCAATCTCAGCAAATGAACTGTAGGCAGCATTTTAAGGGGAAGAGTAAACTAACAATTTCTCTACACACAGAGACTTGGATCAAAAGTAGATTCCGTGTAGGAGTTCCCACTGTGGGTCAGCAGTCAAGAGCCTGACTAGCATCCATGAGGATGCAGGTTCGATCCCTGGCCTCACTCAATGGGTTAAGGACCCGGGATTGCCATGAGCTGTGGTGAGGGTCGCAGATGCAGTTCAGATCTGGCATTGCTGTGGCTGTGGTGTAGGCTGGCAGCTGCAGCTGGGATTCGACACCTAGCCTGGGAACTTCCATGTGCCGCAGGTACGGCCCTAAAAAGGCAAAAAAAAAAAAAAAAAAAAAAAAAAAAAAAGTAGAATCAGTGTGACAGTGCAATAGAAGAACGAACCAAAGATAGAAGACCAAGAAAAAAAAGTGAAAGCTTCAGTCCCAAGAGTTAGTCTACCTGAAAGTCTGATTTCTTCCATCCTTCTTTTTCCAGTGGCTTCCGCAATTCCTTATATCCCCAGATTGTCTGTAATACAAGTGCTGCTGCCCGAACTTCCTTTTCTGAGCGGTTCCTTTTGAGGAAAGTAACACCAGATGGAATTTAGATGTGAGAACAGGGAAGAAGCTGAGAATTTGTACTCATATTATAGAGAGTAACATAAGAATATAAATCCAAAAATGGGCAAGATCAAGTATTCACCCAAGTCCAATATTTTAACTCAAACAGTGACACACACAAAAAAATGTTTCCTGGGGAGTTTCCATCGTGGCTCAGTGAAAACGAATCTGACTAGTATCACGAGGATGCAGGTTGGAACACTGGCCTCGCTCAGTGGGTTAAGGATCCAGCATTGCCTGGGCCACGGTGCAGGTTGCAGACTCAGCTTGGATCCAAAGTGCTGTGGCTGTGGTGTAAGCCAGTAGCTGTAGCTCCGATTCAACCCCTAGCCTGGGAACTTCCACATGTCTCGGTTGTGGCCCTAAAAAGCAGAAAAAAAAGTTTCAAGTAAGAGTCTTATCAGTTTTCATAAACATCATCAACATCAAGACAGAAAAAAAGATCAATACCTCTTCACACTTCACATGTAAATAAGGGAAAATAAACTTAAAAAGCCAAAGGAGAAAGTCCCTTCCAAACAACCCCCTCTCATATTCAAATTTTTCCAGTTGTAATTCTAAGTGTTAAGCGCACCCTGATTTGTTGATCAAAACCAACTTCTCAATCCCCTGTGTCTCTCGAAGCTTTTTGGCAGCCTCCAAGTTCTCGGCAATAACTTCATTGATGGTGTTCAGGATAGAGACCACAGTGTCCTCAGAAAAATTCTGGGAAGAGCTCTGTTGCCCTCCTGGCAGATTTTTTACCAAGTTAGGAATAGCGTGTTTACCTATAGCAGTGAGACAGGAGGAATATATTCAGGGAAAACCAGCAAGTCAGGTGCTAAGGAGCCTAATACTGATTCTAACCAAGTATAAGTACTGTCCATTTCTTTTTTTTTTTTTTTGTCTTTTGTTGTTGTTGTTGTTGCTATTTCTTGGGCCGCTCCCGCGGCATATGGAGGTTCCCAGGCTAGGGGTTGAATCGGAGCTGTAGCCACCGGCCTACGCCAGAGCCACAGCAACGCGGGATCCGAGCCGCGTCTGCAACCTACACCACAGCTCACGGCAACGCCGGATCGTTAACCCACTGAGCAAGGGCAGGGACCGAACCTGTAACCTCATGGTTCCTAGTCGGATTCGTTAACCACTGCACCACGACGGGAACTCCCAAGTACTGTCCATTTCAATCAACTTCATTCTCCTCTAGGATTGTCATTTCAAAAGGGCACAGGACCTGAATATTGTCCTTCCTGTCCTTTTATATATTCTCTCCTTCTTTGGTGTCATTAAAACAATCTGGGAGTTTCTGCTGTGGTGCAGTGGGTTAAGAATTGGCTATCTGCAAAGGCTCAGGTTTGATCCCCTACCCTGCACAGTGGGTTAAAGGATCTGGCGTTTCCATAGCTATGGCATAGGTCACAGCTGTGGCTTGGATTCAGCTCCTGGCCTGGGAACTTCCATATGCCATGGGTACGACCATTAAAAATAAACAAACAATCTCAATATATCAAATATGCTACATAGTCAATTCAGATATTCTAACGAAAATAGTATGCTGAATTCTACAATAATTTAATAGAATAGTCATTATGAATTTAAAGATTCTTGACCCTGAGTTTCCTTATTCTATTTAAAAAAAAAAATGACCCTTGTAAAGTGACATTTAAATGAGAACATTCAGTAGTGCTTAACAACCCCTAGTAACAAAGTACATGCTAAATAAATACTAAGAGCTATCATTATTGTATTTTTAGAGAGTCATCACCTCTTGCCTTCCAAAGAACCATTAAACTATAACCCTCTCCAACCCTCAGATTCACAAACTATGGAAGTCTAGGAGCCTTCCTCAGCCCTTTCACAGATTATTTAGCACCTGCTGGATTAAAGGCACTCTACCAGACACTGAGGTAATGGTTAAGATCCAATTCCTTACCAATTAACTCTTTGTTGCGAGCATCTACAGCCAAATTTCTCAGTGCTCCAGATGCAGCTTTCACAACCCGCTCATGTTCATTAGTCAGGAGGTCAGCAATGGCAGAAAGAGCCTTTTCTTGACGCAGAGCTGAGCGGATGTATCGACCATACTACAAACAGCGCATGGAAAGGGGAAGAAGGGATTTCAAGTGGCAGGCAGCACACTAGTTAGCTAAGTCCTCCCATCTCCAAATTCATTTTGAAAATGTACTCACCGTCCAGCGCCCAGCACACAAGTTCTGGATGGCCCCGGCTGAGGCTTCTAGGATGGCAGGAGTCTTGCTCTCTTTGAGGAGTGAGATATATATCCGAACCACCTCTGGTTGAAATAAAAGTTCATAGCCTACACAAGAAAGGGCAAGAAAGCAGAGGATGCTTATCAGAACCTACCACCAAGGCTCAGGTCCAGCGTTAGTACTCTGGATTGACGGGTTTATGCTCCTATACCAGTGGACTCCCTACACACTTTCCCCTAGCCAACAGCAAACTTGGACTCCATGCCTTCTCAAGAATAATTCATCCTTGGCAAGAGCAGAACAGATATGTGCAACTCCTTCTCTCCTTCCTCCTAGCCTCTTCTCTCCCACAGTTTACTTTGGCTTTGCTTGGGATTCAAAGGATTCATTTACTCATCGATAGCACTGAGAGTTAAAGATTCCTCATCTCAAATGAATTATTTCTAACTTAACTGAAACATCCTGCCCACCTCAACTATGATTAAGTAAAAGAGCCATTTACAGATTTAACAATATCTAAGTTCCCATTGTGGCTCAGCGATAACGAACCCGACTGGTATCCATGAGATTTAACAATATCTAAAGTTCTATACCTATGGAGAGCTATGAATTTTGGATTCATCGTATTGATGAACATAAAGATCCAAGCTGTGACAAAGAGACTTCTTACAAAAGGTAAAGTGTAAGTCCCAACAAGGGCATGTAAGTTTCTGGTCTAGACTACAATTGGGACCTTATCCTCAAGTAATCTGAATAGCTGCCACAAGAAGACCTTTGAAATTTACTGCTCTAATTTTCAAAGGCTCCCTGGCCTCCCTTAGCGGGTTAAGGATCAGGGGCATTGCCATGAGCTGTGGTGCAGGTCACAGACTCGGCTCAGATCTGGACATTTTTGTGGATGTGGCATAGGCCAGTGGTACAGCTCCAGTTGGACCCCTACCTAGCCTGGGAATTTCCATATGCCAAAGGTTCAGCCCTTAAAAAAAAAAGGATGAGAGAAAGAAAAAGAAAAGAAAGTTACTGTTCTAATACTAAAGTTTCCAAACACTTTCATCATTTCAAATCCTTCAAAGACGGAACAGTGAACATACTGTATAGCCTACTGTTAGACTGCCAAATACTTATCTGTGGACTATGTTTATGAGACCCATGGAACCTGAAAAGAAAAAGAGAGCTTACCTCGAGCAGGACTAGTTCTTTTAGGGAAATCCACTGCATCATTTGCTGGATCCTCTGTGGGTTTTTTCCCTTTGGAAATTAAAAAGGAGGAAAGGGTAAAATGTTTAAGAAAGAGAAGAGTCTACCTGGTGTCTTTTTTTACTCTTTAGTCAAAAACTTTGGATCAGAGATGCATCAAGAGGGGCAAAAAACAAAAAAGAAACAAAAAACCCAGGGTTACCAGCTTGTCCCAGCAGGGGGCTATGCAGAAACAAGAACAGAAAACAGGCAGCAAATGGGTAGACAAGGATAACCACGATTGTTGCTACTGTCCTGGGTTCTGACAACTGGGGCTGCTGCCCAGAAATAGCATGCCATGAGCCATTAGCTCAGAAGAGCTCAACTTGTTTCAATGGTCTTCCTCAACTGAATTTTCCTACATGCATCCACAGGGAAGGGTTAGGCAAGGAAATACCAGGGAAGCTAAAACTGAAACATGCAATTAGAAGTAGGTAAGCGCCTTAAAAGATTCCACTCACCTCTGGAGAACCACTCATCTTCCAGTGCATCACCCAAGGTGGAAAGCAGAGGAGAGAAATGAAGGAAGAAAAATGCGGGAGAGAGGTGTCAACAGGATCATGGGAAAATAAGCAGGAAAACAGAAAGGAAAAGAAAAACATAGGAAACACAAAGGAGGAATGGGGGAGAAGGCCCCAGATTAGTTGCGTTCTCAGCTTTCACTGCCCAATCACTTATACCACCACCACCACCACCACCACCACCATCGTCACCACCATGATGAAGCACACACGACACAGGGAAAGCAGCAGCAGAGCCAAAAGACACCCGTGACTAGGCAGATTCCTGCACTGCTGGGCAAGTATTTTATACCTAATGCTAAAAGGGTTCCTTCTTCTCCCCGTCCTACATTAAAGAGCAAGGAACAAGGAACCAAGACTCACCTTTGCCCTTCTTGGCCCCAAAGCAACTGGCAGCATGTGGCCCAGTATTGTTGGCAACATTGGGAGGTGCCTCTTGGTATCGTTCTGCCTGTGGGATTTCCCGGTGAACTTGATATGACAAGTTCCGAAGGAGGCAAACACAGTTCTCCACAAGCTTAGGATCAGAAGATACAAGGTGCGATAAGAGAAGAGAATGACTACAGTGATTTCCTAGCAAGTACAGTTTCCAGAATTCAGGTATTAAAATATTGATCTTCAAAAGCATAGCCCAATCCTCCTCTCTAACAATACCTCTTAAGTGCCCAAGCTCCTCAAAATTCTTGTAGCCTCAGGCTAACAGAAGGTTTCTGCTACCATTTGGTGTGTAACACAAAACTCAGGTCACTCTGACTTTTTCCTAATTAGAAAAAAATTGGAAGTATCGCTAAACAGCTTTAAAATATACAGGTGCAGGAGTTCCCGTCATGGCTCAGCAGAAAAGAATCTGACTAGCATCCATGAGGACACAGGTTCTTCGATCCCTAGCCTCACTCCGTGGGTTAAGGATCTGGCATTGCCATGAGCTTTGGTGTAGGTCATACGAGGCTCAGACCCCATGTTGCTATGGCTGTGGTGTAGGCTGGCAGCCACAGCTCCAATTTGACCCCTAGCTTGGGAACCTCCATATGCCATGGGTGCGGCCCTAAAAAGAAAAATAAATAAACAAACAAACAGATAAATAAAATACACAGGTGCAGGAGTTCCCGATGTGGCTCAGCAGGTGAAGAACCTGAAATAGCATCCGTGAGGATGCAGGATCCATCCCTGGCCTCTCTGAGCGGGTTAATAATCCGGCATTGCTGCAAGCTACAACTCCAATTCAATCCCTAGCCCAGAACTTCCATATGCCACAGAGGCTGCTGTAAAAAGAAGAAGAAAAAAAAATAGATGCAGGACATTCTAAAAAACACATTTTTCTTCTAAGGTGAATACCCACTTTAAGGAGTAGAGACCAGTATCTGGTGTTATTTGAAAGCCTGAGGTGATAGGTCTGCATGGTTATAGTACATGGAATTCACTCACCCACTAACCTACCTTGCTGTCTGAATCTTTCTGTCCAATCTCAGCCTGAACAATGAAAATGAGAGCGTCCACCAAACCATCACATTCCCGAAGTTTCCGGCGAGCTTCACTCCTCTCGGAGCTGACATTCCTGAGAAGAAAAAAAGAGAGGCTTCAAGATGACTAAAATCCAGAAAGCCTCTCCTAATATCCTTAACGTCTACACGCCTCCTTAACAGCTCCTCTTTTCACTGTGACAAATAATGAGTACCTGTTTAAGGAAGGCACTGGAATTGAGAGAAAGTTGAGCAAAATGGTTCCTGCTTTCAGGACCAGACACAAGGGAGTATAGCGACAACAGTAATTTAAGACTGAATCGATCCATCTTTTATGGAAGTACAAACGAAGAATAGGGGCAGAGCACAGAGGGGTAAATCCCAAAGAGAGAAAAAATATAATGCACATTTACAGGGTATGAGAAAAAGAAATCAGGAGTTCCCGTCATGGCACAGTGGTTAACGAATCCGACTAGGAACCACGAGGTTGCGGGTTCGGTCCCTGCCCTTGCTCAGTGGGTTAACGATCCGGCGTTGCCGTGAGCTGTGGTGTAGGTTGCAGACGTGGCTTGGATCCCGAGTTGCTGTGGCTGTAGTGTAGGCTGGCGGCTACAGCTCCGATTCGACCCCTAGCCTGGGAACCTCCATATGCCACAGGAGCGGCCCAAGAAATAGCAAAAAAGACAAAAAAAAATAAAAATAAAAAAATAAAAAATTTTTAAAAAAAGAAAAAGAAATCAGAAAAACAGTCATGAAATAAAAGCACTGAGT
This sequence comes from Sus scrofa, assembly GCF_054392235.1. Lineage (NCBI taxonomy): Eukaryota > Metazoa > Chordata > Mammalia > Artiodactyla > Suidae > Sus > Sus scrofa. The sequence goes on from NC_139384.1 coordinate 13,327,418, forward strand.
TTAGCCTCAAAAAATAAATAAGCAAAGAAAGGCACTGCAGACAGAAGAGGTCTTCCTCACTCTATTCTTCTAGTGTTCTATTAATCACAGCCCGACTTGAAATAATTGAAGGCAGGGACACAGACAACACAAGCCCAGGACTAGAAAACTGCCTTATACCCAGTAGGTACCGAACAAATGTCTACCAAATTCTACAAAGTCAAAGTGAGGAAGATGTATGGGAAGAGCAAGTAAACCAACAGAGCAGGTGTCTATGGTATACAAGGGAGGAGTGGCAGGGTAGAAAGACAGGCTGGAGTAAAAGGCTGGAATCATAGTATGCAACACAGAGGAATGGACAGTGAACAACAAGCTAAGGAATTTAATTTTGTTTTTTAAGAAGTTTAAGTTAGTCCTCAAAATCTCGATCCCTTATGTTACCTAAGGCAGCCAGCTGTGTTGGTGAGCACCGACTCCCACTCAATATGGCGTGGCTTACAATCTTCATTAGGCTCCCGTTCCCAACCAGAGTGCGGAATGATCACTTCATCTGTCAAGGCATGCAGTGCATGGTCCACAATCTCCATCTTGATTGAGTCATGGGATGAGAGATTCCACAGGGTTCCTGGCAGAGACAACGCATCAGGTAGCTCTCCAGCACCCAAGACAATATATTTGAAGAATGCCAAAGAGAATCCTTTGTTCCAGCATTTCTCAGTCTTCCCCAATGACCAAATACCTTGCAATGATATTCAAGATTTTATTTGTGATCCATGATAAGAAATCTATTTTAGGAGTTTCCACTGTGGCTCAACAGGTTAAGAACCCAACATAGTGTGTGTGAGGATATAGGTTCAATCCCTGGCCTTGCTCAGTGGGTTAAGGATCCAGCATTGCCACAAGCTTTGGCATAGGCCTCAGCTGTAGCTCTAATTCGACCTCTAGCCCAGGAACTTCCATGTGCCATAGGTGTGGCCATAAAACATACTCATTGCGGCTCATTACAAACATACTTATCATGAAATAAGGTTTCATAAAACACTTAGTATAAGCAATACTCTCTGGACCATCTACACTGGTTTCTCAACTACTGACATTTTGGGCCAGATATTCTTTGTTGTGGGGAGCTGTCCTGCCCATTGCTAGATGTTTAGCATTATTTCTGGCCTCTACTCATTAAATGACAATAGCACTCCCTTTACCCTCCCCAAATTATAACAACCAAAAATATCTCCAGACATTGCAAATGTCCTCTGGGAGGCAAGATCACCCCTAATTGAGAGCTAATAATCTATGCTATTTCTTTTCCTTTCTTTCCCTTGGAATGCTGACTGTGATCCACAAAGTTGTATTTGATATGCACTAATAAATCATAACCCAATCTTCTAAAGCAAGGGCCACAACCTCAAATGTCCATACACATCAGGTAGATGAGCCAGGACAAGCAAATATTTAAAAGACATTATGAGTTAAAGCGCAGCTGACACTCAGCTTCAATGTCTGGGAGACAATTTCTTAGATGGTGGCAGTTGGTCACAGACAATTTGAGTATTATTACAAACTGAAGAGGACATGCCCCAATCAGCTCAGACCAACTACTGTCAGGTAGCAAAACAGATCCCTTGTTACCCATTCCTGCATGTTTTTAATAGAAGGCAAGAATCTGGAATTTTAAGTGAAATCTTCCGCATTTAAAATATTAGCAAACAGAAGTTCCCATTGTGGCACAGCGGAAATGAATCTGACTAGGAATCATGAGGCTGCAGGTTCGATCCCTGGCCTTGCTCAGTGGGTTAAGGATCTGGCGTTGCCATGAGCTGTGGTGTAGGTCACAGACGCAGCTCGGATCTGGCGTTGCTGTGGCTCTGGCATAGGCCGGCAGCTGTAGCTCCGATTCGACCCCTAGCCTGGGAACCTCCATATGCCATGGGTGCAGCCCTAAAAAGACAAAAGACTATATATATATTATAGATATGTAATTAGCAAATGATGCTTCACATTTTTAAAAATCTTGCATACTCGAAATCTGTTAGATGGATTTGACCTGAAGGCCACCAGTTCACAACCTTTAATCAAAAGTCAAAGGACTAGAAACGCTTCCAGCTCTCAACATTTCTAGGGACAACAGCGACCCTAGCCTAGTAGCTTCCCTTGGACCTACAACTCACCAGTAATAACTTCAGTGAGGTCCATATCACGAGCCTTTCGGAGTAATCTCACAAGAGCAGGAACACCATCACAGTTTTTTATAGCTATCTTGTTATCCTGGTCACGTCCAAAAGAGATATTCTTGAGAGCTCCACAGGCACCAAGGTGCACTTCCTTTTTGGGGTGGTCTAACAATCCTACCAGTACTGGGATGCCCTTGAGCTTCCGAACATCAGTCTTCACTTTGTCATTGCGGTAGCACAAGTGTTGCAGGTATGCAGCTGCATTGGACTTGACAGCATCCAAACGGAATCCTAGCATGGCTATCACCTCTGGCAGCTCTGGCTGTCTCCAGTTGGGGGGTGGAGGTCCTCCCTTGCGCAGGCTATCCAAGCTTGCTAAACTTCCGCGTTCGTGCTGGGCCAAAGGAGCCCAGTAGTACTGGTCTGATGGCACCTCCTCACCAATCATGTCTTCATAGCTCCTACAGTGTGGGAAGAACCGAGAGGAGAAAAGGAATACATCAAGTTGTCCAGTCTGGTTTCCTGCAGCACCCCCATCACCCTTCATCTTCAAGGAAGGAGTAGCCCCAGCTCTAGTACACTAGACCTTATCTCTCCTTTCTATACATAATATACTGATCAATTTTCCTTAAAGAGATAATTTTAAAGGCATCTGCAATTAGATTAAAACTACCTTTTTTCACAACTTAGAACAGATATACAAGGAGATCCTGCTGAATAGCATTGAGAACTTTGTCTAGATACTCATGTTGCAACAGGACAAAGGGTGGGGGGAAAAAATGTAATTGTAATGTATACATGTAAGGATAACCTGACCCCCTTGCTGTACAGTGGGAAAATTAAAAAACAAAACAAAAAAAAACTACCTTTTTTTTTTTTTTTTTCCTGTGACGTTTACTAGCTTGGAGAAGCAAGAAGCATTCGGAATGGTTAATCACAAAAAGGAAACCAAATACTAACTGCTTAGCATTTGAATACCTGACACCCATTAACTTCCCCAGATAGAGACTGAAATAAACCTTCAGAAAGCAGAGTTAAGGAAAATAACTGACTCGACAGTTATCACAGAAATCAGAAAACAGTGTCTGAGAACAGCTCTCATAAGGCCTTAGCTAAAAGGAGAAATAAGGCATTTTCACACAGTCAACGGCTGGTGGGATAAAACCCTTAACACACTTCATATTTAAGCCTCTCCTTACCCTATTTTGGAAATTATTTTTAAAAAAGGAGATTGTTGACAGAGTTTCTGCTGTAGTGCAGTGGGTTTAAGACTACAACTGCAGCAGTTCAGGTTGCTGGGGAGGCACAGGTTCAGGCCCTGGCCTGGCGCAGTGTGTTAAAGGATCTGGTGTTGCTGCAGCTGCAGCTGGACTCAGTTGTGGCTCAGATTCAATGCCTGGCCCAGGAACCTCTACTGTATGGAACGGGTGCAGCCATTTTAAAAAAAAAAAAAGGGAGGACGTGATGGAGTAAAAGCAGTTACAGGACTTCTTGTAACCTCATGTGAGTATCTGAATTTGGTACTGATGAGGTATAAGATTGAACATTCATTTGCACAGGTCATCCCAAGGTCATCTCTGCTACTCAACAAATGAGTTTGAGACATGACTTCTAGTCTCCAGTTTCTAAAGACTATACTTCCAATTCTGTCAAAATAAACACTACTGGCCACCATCACATTTGAGATACCCAGTCACTAAGAAAAGGAACACAGACAAAGCAACTGAAGGGAAAAGAAAAAAGTCTAACAGGAGATAATGCTTCCCATTTCAGTACTACCAACAACCACTAGAGGGTGAGTCTGTCACACTATTATTTATTCATAACCACCAGGAAGGAAGAGACCCATTATCTGTGAGCTCATCTCACTGTGACTCCCACAGGAGAGAGGAGAATCCATTGTGTGGAACTCTCCAAATAAGCCCGTTGTTTGTTCCACAAAACCACTCCCATTGTCACAAAACCCTCAAGATTAGCCTGAGCAGAGTAGGGCCCGCCTCAAAGCTTGTCAACATCAACCACTCAGAAGTGATTCAGATGGACAGAGCATTTAGCAAAAAAAAAAAGAAAAAAAAAAAAACACTAATTTTCAATATCATTGAAACAAAATAAACAGTCTATATAAGTTTTAAAAGTAAGCTACTAAACAGTAAACTACGTAAGATTCCATTTTTTAGTAGGGAAAAAATTAAGTTAGAGTATACTTACATAAGAACTCAAAGGAAATGTGCCAAAATGTTAACAGTAGTTCTTTATCGATGGATGGTGTGCTTTTCTGGGTTTTTCTAGTTTTGTAATAAGCATGTTTTTACTTTTATTATTTTTTGAATACGAAATTACAAAACAATTACCATAACCAAGACTCAAGATATTTTTACAAGTGGGTCATGACATTCTTTTGTCTTACAAATAACAAAGCTATGCCCAGAAGGATTAAATGACTTGCTTGAGGCAACATAGCTAGTGGCAAAGGCACAACCAGAACCAAGGTCTCCTGGTTCAATGCTTTTTCTACTAATCATTCTGCCTTACTGTTTTCATTTGACCTTGTATTACTCTTCCAGGTCCAGAACAGGAAGCAGCAAATGTTCTTGCTAGTCTAGCAGGTTTCCAAGTCCAGTTCCACCCTGGAACAAACCCAAGAACCAAGCCCAAACGCTCTCTCTTTATGTCAACTGCCACAGCCAGGGACAATACAGAATGACCTGGCCACCTGCACCCACCTAGATCCAATCACTCTACTAATCAGGAAGTCAGAAAAAGCAGACTTGTCAACAAGCAGAAGGAGCCAACACCCTGGGCAGACTCCTTTGGTGATAGCTGTTATCTACCACTGCTCCAGTTGCACCAACTAAGGTCTGGTGCGCCCCCATCCCAGGAATAAAAGGTGAGTCACATGGGAGTTGGATTTGCTGAAAGGTAAGTGACTCAGGCTTAGATAATGGGGCCTCTACTCATGGGCCCAGCCCAGTTCGCTGTTAATCAAAGCTACCTAATATGAGGAAAATACACACTAAGGCATTTGCTTTAGAAAGTCATGACCTCAGCAACAGCTGCTGGGATATCCTTACCATTAAGACATCCAGAAATCTTCTCCCTTAATTCTATATTATTTCTCTTTGCCTGGAAAACACCATCTCTGATTTATTCTAAAGCAAGGTTGGCAGCCCCTGGGCCAAACTTGTTTTTTGTACAGCGCCAGAACTAAGAATGGCTTTTATATTTTCAAAATGTTGTAAACAGCAGACCAATATACAACAAAAAATGATACACTGTCTACAAAGCCTAAACTAGTTCTATTTGGTCCTTTACAGAAAAACTTTGCCAACTTCTATTTTGCAGCATTTTCTCAAGGCAAACCATCTACCAGTCCAAACATCAATTACTACCATCAAAGAATCCCCTGGGATAAGCAGTCAAGTCAGAATAGGCAGCTGCTTAGTGACCTTTCAGAGTGTCACTAATGCACAATCCTCTATGGAAGCCACCCCCATTTCATTTTACAATCAAATGTAAGAACTTAAGCAGAGTTCCCTTGCAGCACAGCAGGTTAAAGATCTGGCTTTGTCACTGCAGAGGCTTTGTCGCTGCTGTGGCATAGGTCTGACCTGTGGCCCAGGAACTTCCACATGCCACAGGTGCAGCCAAAGGAAAAAAAAAAAAAGAAAGAACATAAACACAAAATGTCAAGAGTTTTTGTGGCGTTCCCATCATGGCTTAGCAGAAACGAATCTGACTAGCATCCACGAGGACACAAGTTCGATCCCTGGCCTTACTCAGGGGGTTAAGAATTCGGTGATGCCGTGAGCTGTTGTATAGGTTGCAGACACAGCTCGGATCTGGCATTCCTGTGGCTGTGGTATAGGCCAGCAGCTGCAGCTTCAATTCAGCATCTAGCCTGGGAACCTCCATATGCCTCGGGTGTGGCCCTAAAAAGACCAAAAAAAAAAAAAAAAAAAAGAAAAGAAAAACAGAAAGAAAAAACAAAGAGTTTTTGTGAGACCAAGGTTTGTTTTTTAACTTGAGATTAAAATCACGAGGAGTTCCTGTTGCGGTGCAGTGGTTAAACGAATTCAACTAGGAACCATGAGGTTGCGGGTTCGGTCCCTGGCCTTGCTCAGTGAGTTAAGGATTCGGCATTGCCATGAGCTATGGTATAGGTTGCAGACGTGGCTTGGATCCCGAGTTGCTGTGGCTGTAGTGTAGGCTGGCGGCTACAGCTCCGATTCGACCCCTAGCCTGGGAACCTCCATATGCCACAGGTGCAACCCTAGAAAAGGGAAAAAGACAAAAATAGAATAAAATGAAATAAAATAAATAAATAAATAAAATCACGAGATGTATTCTTGTATATACACTTAACTGTCTGTTCTGGTCCTGAAAGCCATTTAAAACCCTCAACTCTCTTTTAATACCAAACCAGAAGCTGAAGAAATTCACAAGAAAAAATGTCCCATAGCCTCAGACACCAGACTCCTTTCTGGTATTCCTTTATCACCAAAAGGGGGTCAGATCCTAGTCAGAAATAGTAGAAACTCTTGGCATAGAAGTAAAGGCCACTCAAAAATCAATAACAAGTTGTTTTCTATAATCAGAATATACGACTTTTATAACGAAAAGGAGAAAAAAAGCAAGTCGATAATTACTAGATCAGAAAAAGGAAGAACAGGGTACCCTTCCACCAAAGAAAAGGCAGAGGGAGAGGAGGCCATATGTACCTCTGATCCTAAAAAGCACTTAGAAGAAGGAAGAGCTTTCCCTTTTTGCTTACTTGGAAAGACCCTTTCCCTTCCTCTTTTGTGCCTACCTGAGGCGTCGCCGAGGGTCAGAGGGTGTCCCAGTCCGACGGCCAGTGCCATAATCGGACATCATGCCATAATCCAGGTCATCGTAGCCCATGCTACGCTGGTCATCCTCAAGCCCATAAGGCTCTGGATGAAAGCGATGCAGATCCACGCTGCTCCCACCTACCCGAACCTGGGGCTGGGGCCCGTACACATCCTGTCTACTGGGTGCCCGGTAACCCTCCATGCTGGGCCTGTATCGCTCCTCAATGCGGGTCACCCGCGACAGACTGCCATAGTTGTCACTGCTACTTGGATAACCATCTTCATAGTGGCGGCTATATCCATCGGGAGGGTAGTGGAAGTTCCTGGGAAGGGTAGCAGTGCCGGCCTGCCCCACATAGGGACCAGGTCCCCCATTGCCATTCTTGCGGAAGTCACGACCCAGAGTCTGGATGTAGTTGTTAGAAACGGATGAGGCATCCACGGGCAGCCCATCTGGTCCCATAGGGACTGGCTGTACGGTCCGTGTTGTCACGGTCTTCACCACTTTCTTGACCTTCAAGTAAGGAAAGAGAAAGGAAAACTAATGAAGGGAACAAATTAAGCTTAAATTTTAAACCACCCTAAGAAAAGAAACAAATCACTTTACCTAGAAATGTCATACAATCTACCGTCTACCCTTTTCTCCATCTTATAGGAAGTCCCCAAGCAGGAAAAGTGATTTTCCCATCCCTCCTCTATCTTTTCTGTCCAGCCAAAGATCACCTTCTTTATGCCGTCACTATAGATCAGTGGCCCTTCATCCATCCTAATTAAGTGTTTAACCCCTCCCCTTGACAGAGGCCACACAGGAAGACCTCCTCCATCATCCCACACCTTGCACAAGTCTTAGCTTACTGTGGTCTCTGTGCGCCTAGTGGTTCCATCATCTGAGGTCTCCACGGAGACAACAGACATGGCTCCCTCAGGGTCTTCCTCTGTGTAGGTCTCCACGATCTGCCCTGGCTCCTGCATCCTGGGGATGGTGCTATACAGAAGGTGACTGTGATCCTATACGGAGAAAAAGAAAAAGGAAAGAGCTACTATTAAACCATATACATTAACAGTCAATCCCAATGAGAGGCACTGTCTCCCTGAAGATAAAGATTCCTCGTGCATCTTCTATGGGCCCAGGATTTTTAGAGGGTGGTTGTTCCCCACTTTTGAATTTGCACAGAAGGGCAGAAGATAAAATTTCACAGTTTTAGTCATTTAATAAACATGAACTAACTATAGTTATATCAACACCCAAGGGACAAGGACAGAGGATATAACTTCCCAGTTGTAGTCATTTAAGTGATTATGAACTGTGTGAACTGCAGCTACATCTACATCTGAATGATCCTTCAAAAAAAAAGTTCACCTAACTTTTGTGTGTGTGTGGCTGTGTTCACAGCATGCCTAAGTTTCCGGGCCAGGGATCAAACCTGCACCACCGCAGTAACCAGAGCCACAGTAGTGACAACATCAGATTCTTAACCTGCTGAGCCACCAGGGAATTCCCAAGAAGAACTTTTAAGATGAACCAGAAAATCCCAATAAGAGCTATCTTCTGAATAGCTCTCTATGCTATTCTTCAGATATGCCTAAGGCTTAAGACCAGCCAGATTTTAGGTAGGGCTTTCTGCAAAGTAGACCCTTTCTAGAAAGGAGATGAAGTAATTGAAGACTCAACTGCTACATCAATGGTCGTTAATTCCAAAATAAAATGACATATATACTTTAAAGCCCCACTTTTTAATTTTCCTAAATGAAAGGAACTAACAGAAGCTTACAATGTGACAGCACTTTACAAAACATCAATATGTTCTCAGGCTGGGGAAGTGAGAAAGATATGAATAACCAACCCAGACCTTAGGCCAAAAGAATTACCTGGGGTCCGTTGAGTTTTAGATCTGAAAATTTCTGTCGCTCAAGGTCAGCATCGCCCACAAATCGGCCGTTCTGAAACATATCCCACAAGAAGATAATTCATTTTTTGGCTTTCTTTTGGCCTACCAAACACAAATGATCTTTTTTCCAAATAGGAAAAGGGCTTTCAAGAAGACATGTGTGGCCTGGAGTCCTTCTGTCAGTTTAGATAAAAGAACCACATCACTCCTTAGACTTAGCACCTCAAAATTGGAACCGGGCCTGGAACTCTGGCAGACTGGGTCTCTGGAACATAAGAACGTAAGCGCTATGAGGGCAGAGGTTTTTTTGTGTGTTTTGTTTTTTGTCAGTTTTGTTCAATGTTTCTCTAGCACCTTGAACAGTGCCTGCCGCATAATAGGTACTCAAAAACGATTTGCTAAATAAATAGAGATTCAAATAAGTTTCCCCATGAAATTTTTTTTGGAAAGCCATAAGAATATAAAGAAAGTTGGAAAGGCTAGGCTGGGGGTTTCCAAAAGCTTTCTTTGTTGTTTCATGCATCTTCATGCTCTACAACCACTGGAAACTCCCACACCAGGCAGTTTCTTAAAGAAAGAAGCAAGAGATTTGAATCTCTCTTTCCAAGTAGGAAGAAAACCAGTATCTCAACTCCCCTCAAGCAAGCAGATGTCTCAACATCTTCATCACCAATTATTAGAGCCACAGAACATTCTTAAGCTGCTCTATCTAAAACAACAGGTAATAATCTAATGATAAACACTACGTAAAAATACATTTGACTGCTCCCTTCAAAAAGAATACAGTGAGATTCAGCCACCCTGGGAGACCCCTTACCCATCCTACTCCCATTACATAGGGAGTGTAATGCTGCAGGGAGAGGAAGTTAAACATTACTTTCAGGAAGAAGGAAGGGTGTGGTTTCATTGCTGAGCAGAAGTTAAAAATAAAAGAGAGAGAATCCATGTACTAAATCATGGAATTCCCCACCACCTCCAAGCCTGAGCAGCCCGGCTCTCCTTCTCATTACCTACCTCTCAACCCTAACCCTCTCTTCCTATAAAAATCCTAGAAACATTGCAAACACACTGCTTCCAAATTCCTGATCATCCCCAAATGGAATTATGTTCTCTCACTCAACATGTGCCTCAGCATGAAGGAACTTCTCTGCCTTAAAAAATAAGTAATCAATGAAAAGGACTGTTGGAGCATGAGCACCATTATCAGTTCCTACCAGAGATCTCTTACAACGCAGTCTATCAGGCAATGGCTACTATACATACAAACACATACACACAGACAAAAACCTCAGACAGATTACATCATAGCACAGTCAGACTAGAAAAACCATAGGAAACACAAGATACTTCTCATTTCTAACACCAACTCTCCCAAGTCACATCACAGAGTCAGCCAACCCAGAGACCACTGGCTCCTGTGGTTATTTGGGTTAAACAGCAACATGATGCTCCCTCTCCAACTCTAACCAACAGAATTACCAATGACCCCTTCCTCCAAGTCACAATATGCACAGCCAACAAAAAGAGTATGGAGTAGGAACACACAATTTACGGACACTGCCACACCTTCTGAGCAAACTGTTCCCTGAGGGAGACTGAAAATACAAGGTGCCCAACTTCCAACCACTAAGCAGGCATTTCATTTCCTGAATTTTTTATACCAAAGGGGGAGGAGGGAGGGAACCAGGGGAAAAAAAAAAGAAGTAACTTGAGTACAACTCCAAATTATATGATCTGCATTATTCCAACTGCATCCCAAACCAGAAACCCCACTCTAGCAAACAGGAAATCAGATGGATGCCTCTAGAGGTAAGTCCACCCAACTCAGCACAGCAGCCAATATTCCCTAATCTCTTAATCAGTATTTATCAGCCCTGGAAAGGTTATCATGAGGCATGGGCACTGTATAGCCCATCACCACGAGGAGAGCAGTTTCCCAAGGATCATATAGCCTCTCTATGACCATGCCAAAGTCCTACCTGCAGGTCTGATGGAGAGAGGGGTTACCTGATGCCGGCGGGTGAGGGTGCCGTTGGCCATGAGCGTGTTGGCATCTTGTGGTGAGACCCGGACGCGTTCCAGCTGCGCCGAGACGTGGCGCCGTTCCTCCTCCAGCGCCCGGGTCAGCTTCTCAAACTGGGCCTCTTGTTCCTTCACAGAGGCCAAGATGCTGGCGGTCGACTCCACCTCTGAGTCGTCCATGAAGGTAAGGGGCAGAGCCGCCGCAGGGCAAGGTAAAAAGGAAGGTGGATCACAGAGGGAGGAGGAAGGAGGGAGAAGGTCCCCTCACTTCACACTACCGGGAAAAGGTAAGAGAGAGGAGAGAAAAGATCATGGGTCAGAGAAGACAGATGAATTATTAATCCCGGAGCCAAAGATGCCCTCTTGCGGTTTTACTGCCGTGCAGAACCACCACCAAGCCTGGGAGCCCACCACCAGGGTCTGCTCAAGCAGGATCCTTTGCCCACCACCATCTTTAACACCCCACCAGAAATAACTATTGAAAGAAAAGGTGCAACTAGATCCAAGTCGTTACACTGCTGGTAGGGAGAGGGAGAATGGCTAAGGGCTGTTTCATACTATGAGATTAAAACTAGATTATTTATCCCTGGAAAAACTTTGCCAGCATCCACTTAATGAAAACTGTAACTCCACAACATAGACAAGTACTCACCCTCCTGCAGGGGCAAGCCACCTCTAGGTGAAGGCAGCAGTATGGGATCTTACTTAACCTCTCCCAAATCTGAACACTGAAATTGCTGCAGGAGTGGCAAAATATACTAAATGAATATGCTAAATTAAAATGCCACCTAAGAAATGAAAATAGGGAGTTCCTGCTGTGGTGCAATGGGATCGGCAGCGTCTCTGGAGCACTGGCACGCAGGGTCGATCCCCAGTCCTACACAGTGGGTTGAGGATCCAGCATTGCCATGGCTGCAACAACTGTGGTGTAGGCCACAACTGCGGCTCAGATCTGACCCCTGGCCCAGGGAACTTCCTATGCCGCTGGGCAGCCAAAAAGTTTTTAAAATGAAAATAATAAAAAAAATTCCCACCATCACTGGCAGTAAATAAAACTAAGGCCCTCAAATTTAACACATTTATCAAGGAGCCTTCCTATTGTTCAAAACTATGCTACAATATGAGGGCAGAATGTGTGTCTTGACTAACAAAGATAAGAAAGCAAAAAAAAAAAAAGTCTTCATGTAAAAAAGGCACCGTTGGAGTTCTCTTATGGCCCATCGTGTTAAGGATCCGGGCATTGTCACTGCAACAGAAGCTTGAGTGGCTGATATGGTGAGGGTTAGATCCCTGGCTCAGGAGCTTTCACATGCCTCAGGCACAGCCAAAAAAATAAAATAAAATAAAATAATTAATTAAAAATAAATAAATAAAAATTAAAAGGCACCATTTTCAATGACCTCTACACCTCTGTAAGGGAGTAAGAAAAGAAGTATTAGGCTCAAACTACGAAGTTGCTCCTTGAAATAATTCATGTTATAACCTCCAAGTGAATAGCTGGAACTAGCTAGCCACCATCTCTGTTATCTTGCAGAAAAGCTCTCAACAGACTATATTTTTACCTCTTTACTTATCTGAACTAGGGTAAATATCCAAGTATCTAGAGGGTTTATATGTACTATTTATACAATAAATGATAGTTATACAGAAATGAAGAGTCCCCATACCCTATTACATTAATTGCCAACTTGGCTAGTAAATAGAGGAGCACTTGGTCAAACCATAGGACTCAGTAGGGTTTCTCTCTTATAAGTTGGCTGTGGGAGACTTTATGGTACAAGATACATCATGTTTTAAGGCAGGTTTTAGAATAAACTCTCTCCCTTGTTTCCCACCCTCTCATCAACCTCTCCAGAAAAAAGGCACTTTTTTTTTTTCATTCTTCATAAACATACACACCTGTTGAGAGAAGGTCGTGACTGATTGGTTTAACAGAGTACAGCCCAGTCTAGATTCAAAAAAATCACAGAAGCATCCCAGCCACCACAGCAAGGAGGAAGCAGGAAGGAGAGAGCTGCAGAAATATTTGGAGGAAAAACAGGAATGAGAGGAAAATAAAATATACCTAATACATTAAAAAATAAAGAGGAGCAAGGGCAGGTATTGTGGGGAGAAAAAAAATCTGAGAATGGAAGGGAGTAATTTAAAATATGACTTGTAATTGTCTAATGTGACTTTGGACTTTTGCTCTCTTTTCGAACACCTGGACCTTGAAGGTAGTTTTCATTAAAATCTGGATTCTACTGTCATGTCAGAGTGCCTCTACTTGTACTTCTGTAGAGAACCAGAAGCAGGTTATAATATGCATAAAAATTCACTTACTCCCTCTTCTTAGCAACCAAATTGGGGGAAAAAAAAAAAAAAGAAATCACTGTTGGAATGCCCTTCCCCCTCTTTCCCACCCCTAAGGCAGAAACCTCAAAGCCGAGTCCCAGCATGCCCACAAAGACATTGAGAAACCGATGCAATAGTCGCGGTGGGGAAGACATGTGGGGACTAGCCTAGGCTGAGCCTTTTGCTTCAGTTCCCTTTCCCACGCTCCCGAGCGCCCTACCAAGCACAAACGCTTGGGCCTGTTTGTGTTGAAGAGTATACGCAAGCACAAACGCTTGGGCCTGTTTGTGTTGAAGAGTATACGCAGCACTCAGCAAGCAAGCCATGGCACCCAGAGGAACTGATAAAGAGGTGCCTGATAAACCCCTTAATTAATTCTCTATCGCTAAGACTCCTTCCAGTGGATCCTGTCCCTAAATCCAAGAATGTGGGGGCCCTTTTCTAAGTTCCTCCTACCTGGGCTCTGGATTCCCACAATCACTTATCAAATCCTGCTCTTCCTTTAAGTCCAAAGCCCACTGTCACTTTCTCTCAATTCCCGCCCTACATCGAACAGCCCACTCAAAGTCTTTAATAAGTAGCCTTATTCTTTTTAATTTTTTAATTTTTTTTTTTTTTGGCCTTTTTAGGGCCACACTCATGGCATATGGAGGTTCCCAGGCTGGGGGCTGCTGGCCTATACCACAGCCACGGCAACTAGGATCCGAGCCATGTCTGTGACCTACACCACAGCTGACGGCAATACCAGATCCTTAACCCACTGAGCGAGGCCAGGGATCGAATCTGCAATTTCATGGTTACTAGTTGGATTCGGTTCCACTGTGCCACGATGGGAACTCCTATTTTTTTTTTTTTTAACGTTGCTCCCTTTCATCACCATTGCTTCATTTTAAACACTTGCTCTTATCCACCATGTACAATGATCTATGAACCTTCCATACTAGGTGGACTCTGAGCTCAAGGGAGATTCTTGCAATTCTAGGTTTCAACAGAGCCTGAACTGTAGTTACCACTCTGGCAGTCTCCACCCTGTAATCTTTTTTGCTAGTAAAGGCCCAAACCACCATACTATCAGGCATTCAGTGACAACACTCCCTGCTGCGCAGAGACGTTGTTTGTCACCCTTGCATAAATGGCCATTTTTGCCCCCACATCTCTAACTAATAGAATATAAGAAGTCAGGAAGGGTAGTAGGAACTCTACCCAGGGCTCTAGGTTGGAAAGCAGCATCTGGAATGACATTAACTTCTCCCATCTTCACAACTTTAAAAGCTGACCACCTGGCTCTAATTTGGAGAAAGCAGCAGAATGGTTAAGAAAGAAAAGATCAGGAGGTTCCGTCGTGGCTCAGTGGTTAACGAATCCGACTAGGAACCATGAGGTTGCGGGTTCGATTCCTGACCTCGCTCAGTGGGTTACCGATCCGGCGTTGCCGTGAGCTGTGGTGTAGGTTGCAGACGTGGCTGGGATCCAGCGTTGCTGTGGCTCTGGTGTAGGCCAGCAGCAACAGCTCCAATTAGACCCCTAGCCTGGGAACCTCCATATGCCGCAGAAGCGGCCCTAGAAATGGCAAAAAAGACAAAAAAGAAAGAGAAGATCATATTCCTAGGCCTAAAAGCATGGGGGAGATTTTCTGCCTCAAAGAGGGAAGAAGCAGAGCTGTGTAGGATAGAATAGGGTTCAGAAAACAGTCCCAGTCCAGGCTCTGCCACTAGCCAACGATGGCAGTAAGTCACTGCCACATTCTCATCTATAAGATGCAAATACCACCAGCCCAGACTAACCCGAGAGCTGCTGTGAGGGTCAGGTGAGATAATGAATGTTATACAAATGTGAGGTATTAAGTTGTTTCAAGAGTTAAGTTTCTGTCTTCCAATTACATTACTTAATGGTAATGCCTCAGCCCAAAACTATTTTGTGAACTAGCAGATGAAATTAACTGGATCAAGTGCATAACTGGGTTCTAAGGAGTGGATAAGCTGGTTTCCCTACTCCAACACTATTTACTAGGAGGTGCCACCTAGACCAGTGTTTCTGGGACATGGGGTGCTTCTCTAGTGCCTGGCAGTCATCACAGAATTACATATCTGCTGTCATGAGCTGTCCCTGTTTATCTAAGGCCTTAGCAGTTTATTACCAGGGAAAAAGGGAAAGTGAAAGAACTGACAATTACTGAGTTTTTTTACACTTATGTCCTTGGCAATCCTTACCACAACTCTAAAAATGAGAAAACAGGCTATAGGTGAAGAAATTAGCCAAGGTCTCATTAGCAAATTAAGAACTTAAGTCTAGTATAAAATGGATAGTCTAGCTCCTCTCTCCTACAAATCCTAAGAGCTTTCTTCCCAAACATCACAGGGAAAAAGTAAAGGAAAAGGTTTCCATTTATCTTTAGGTTAAAGGGTTATCCATAATGGCTACATATAAGTGGGATGAAAATAAATAAACGGGAGGAAAAAGAAAGCATATGTGGGGGAAGAGAATGATGCAGTTAGGCAAGCTGTTATGGTACTTGACATCACAACTCAGAGACTTGAGAAAGAGTCTTCTCCATGCCACTCATACACATTGTAAGAAAATTATGCTATAGGCCAGAATCTGCAAACCATTAACTGATTTTGGCAGCTAGAGTCAGGAAAGCCTTAAGATTCCAGGCCAACACCTTTCCAGGCTTGCCACTTAATATTTTCAATGGATTACACTTGTTCTCATCAAAAAAAAAAAAAAAAAGATGGGAGATAAAGTGAACACATGAACCTTGCAATTCCTCCAATTTCTCTAACACTAGATTTTCGGAGAATAACTGGTTTTACACTTAACAAGCTATAGGTCCTACAACAAGGCTCCCCCATTCAAGCAATGACAAGAGTAAATATTCAGTCTCTGTTATAAGAATTTCAAACCAACAGAAGTTAAGTTAGATCATATACCCATAAAGACCAAACAGTTGGATAATGTAACCAGGTAACAGGACCAAAAAAAAAAAAAAAATTACTTGCCGATAGTACAGTCCCCACAATGATTTGTTCTACTGTAAACTAGTGTAATTTGGAATTGATTCTTAGAGGTTAAAAATATAAACCTTGGAATCAAACTGTGTTCAAATCCCAGCTTCACTGCTTTTTAGCTATATGACTTTGGGCAAATCTCTCTAAACCTCAGGTTTCTTTTCTGTAAAATGGACGAAACAAATGTTGTGAGGATTAAATGAGACAATCCACAGAAAAGTACATCGAAAATGTCTTGAGACACACAGAGCAATTGTTACTAATACAAATACTATACAAATAACTGACACAGGGACTCGAGGTTTGTTGGTGGTTGGTAGGGCTTCTGAATAAGCCACAGGTCTCCACACGCTTACACGGTCTCCCACACACAGAAGCCCTGTAAACGACGAATTCTTCACACTCTTAAAGGGAAGAACGAAACATCTAGGGATCACAAGACTTGAAGTTCAAGTCCTGGCTCTGCCAAAGCGAGCTGTAAGTTATAACTCCTGTAAGCTTTACCTTTTACTGCTTCTCAGAGTTTAGCGTTAATGGACTAATAATATATGTAAAACTATAGGCTGGGTGACTCTGAACCTCTTCTCCCACCTCCATGCAATTTAGATAAGTAGATCCAATGAAATGACCAGAATTAGGCAGTCAAGCCTCTGCAGAAAGAGGAAAGATTATTTCTTCAGAGAGAGAACTCTAAACCCCATGGAACAATCTCTGAGTTCTTAAGAAGTTTTTTCTTCTGTAGCCAAGCCCAAAGGCAGCACTCCTTTCTTCCTATTTCTTCATTTTGAAATCAAAACTAAGGTCATAGTTATATCCTCCCTCTAAAACGTAATGAGAAGCAAAACTCCTTTTCTACATCATCCTAGGGATTTCAAATTTTTTTAAAAAGCACACTAAGCCTTCAACCGAAGAATGCCAATCAATAAAATATAGCATCTGTATAATACTACAGAACTGTATTACATAACATTCAAACCAAGAAAGGTAGTTTTTCCAGACACCTAAAAGGCACAGATTTGCTTTAACTGGCATTTGCCTCAAGTTCAGAGCAATTAGTCCTGTTCAACCACACATCTAGAAAACTGCCTCTTTATTTTTAAATCAAAAAGGAAATATTTTGTCAATAGTTTTTCTATGGCTTCTTATCACAGAGTGTTTATATTAACAGCCAAAGCTTAAGTACTCCACCCACTACTTGATGTTCCACCACCAGCAGCTCAGCAGAGCCATTCTAACACTTCTCCTTCACCGGAAAGAAAGACTCACTCCCACACTAAACCCAAGTCCCTGGACATGATTTTCAATAAAATGAAAAGAGGACTCTGCTCACTTCACAATCTCATGTCAACTGGGCACTTCTCAGAATTATAAAACTGATAATTTTTATAATTTTATAAGATAAAATTTTATAATAGATGTTTCACAGTTTCTGTGCTTCCCTGAGGATCTGCTTTATGCTAGGCCCATCTTCTCCCTGAAGAGCACCCAAAAGGCTGACCGAAGCAGTCTCACTTTTGCAAGGAAGGACTGGGTCTCTCTGTGTTCACCACAAATCTCTCTGATGAACTAAAGGAGTCTCTGGCAAATCACCCTTCTCTTAGGAAAGAGTGATACATTCTATCTTATTGAAGTTTGAGAGGAAAAAAAAGAAAATAAATATGTAGGTGTTGGGGATTTTTTGGGTTTTTTTGTTTTTTTGTATTTTTGCCATTTCTCGGGCTGCTCCCGAGGCATATGGAGGTTCCCAGGCTAGAGGTCAAATCGGAGCTGTAGCCACCAGCCGACACCAGAGCCACAGCAATGCAGGATCCAAGTTGTGTCTGCAACCTACACCACAGCTCACAGCAACGCCTGATCCTTAACCCACTGAGCAAGGCCAGGGATCGAACCCGCAACCTCATGGTTCTTAGTCGAATTTGTTAACCACTGCGCCACGACGGGAACGCCTGTTTTTTTTTTTTAATTCTCCTTGTTAAAAGGAGGCTGAGCTGGCAATTTCTACAGGTCAACAGGATACCCTAGTTACCTGTCAAGATTTAGTTTTTACTGTGACCTTAAAAGAAAAAAAAAAAATCACCTCCACCATCTTGAACCTAAATTCAGAAACCAGATGGAACATTTTTCTTGCTCTTTCCCCTCCCAAGTATTCTGAACCCCCAAACCATGACACACTAAAATGGCTAAATGCTAGACTGGCTCTGAAGCAAAGGAAGGGTGTAGCTCTCAGCTAGTGAGGGGGCCCAGGACTGAAAACGGTTTGGAGAGAAACAAAACCGGCTTCTCTCTGGAGCATGTATGACACACACACACACAGGACCAGCTTCTCTCTGGAGTGTGTATCTCACACACACACACACACATACACACACACACACACACACACAGGACTGGTCTAACAAGTCCTTCTGATCTCTCAGGCCAGGCTGCCTCCTTCTCCTCCCCCACTACCCACGTGCCTCTCCCAAGGCCTACCACTGAGACAGATAACACTGAATTTCCTCTCAATCCAGAGTCTGAGACACTGAGTTACCTACCTGGATCCCTGCTGTAACTCTGCCAAAAGGCACCTCAACCAGCCTTATAAGGAGAAAGCAAGGGAGAGGAAACAAAGATAAGAAGGAGGGGCAAAAAATAGAGGGAGGTGTCAGACTGGAGGAAAGGGAGAGGCCAAATGCCTTTCTCCATCCTACAAAAAGGGAAAGAGAGACGGCAGTCACGTGTACAATGAGAAATTTTTTTAAAAAAGTCTAATCAAAATGGAATGGTATTGTTTAACTCCGTGTCGTATGAGTAAAAGAGAAATACTAAAATTAACTAGGACACTTTATACCCTTCCCTACCCTAGGCTAGAAGAAAAAAAAAAAAATTCATGGAAAAAAAGCTTAACCTTAAGGTTTACTAGAGGTCACCGAACTGTTTGCGCTCACATTCCTTTTTTAAAGTGGCAGCTTCTCACCAAACCCCTAACTTTCTATCTCTGACATTCCACCATCTCTTTGCCCATCTTTTAAAGGTGACTTGGAAAAGCTGAAAGCATGCAACTGACTCATATTTACAGTCTAGCTTCCTCAGAACCCTGAAAACAGCAACAAGATACCCCTCCCATTAAGTTTAGAGTACACCTCCTTTTTTTTTTTTTTTTTTTTTTTTTTTTGTCTTTTTGCCATTTTCTTGGGCTGCTCCCGTGGCATATGGAGGTTCCCAGGCTAGGGGTTGAATCGGAACTGTAGCCACCGGCCTATGCCAGAGCCACAGCAACGCGGGATCCGAGCCGCGTCTGCAACCTACACCACAGCTCACGGCAACGCCGGATCCTTAACCCACTGAGCAAGGTCAGGGATCGAACCCGCAACCTCATGGTTCCTAGTCGGATTCGTTAACCACTGCGCCACAATGTGAACTCCCTTTTGAGACAAGCAACAGAAAGAAGGTCTGAGTCTGAAGAAATCACAGGAAGTAGAAGGTCCTATTTCTCTTCTTCGGCAAACATTTCTCCCTATCTAAAAGAAGAAAATCTGACCTTACAGGGGAAGAAAAATTCTAAATTATTAATTACTGAACTCCCCTATAAATTATTGCACATAGTCTTCCCAACAATCTCTGAGGTATACTAGACCCTTTTATAGATGAGTAAACTACATCAGAAATATTCCCTGGTGGCCTAGTGGGTTAAGGATCTGGCATTGTCAGTGCTGTGCCTGGGGTTGATCCCTGGCCCGGGAACTTCCGCATGCCGAAGGCCTGGCTCCCCGCCCCCCCCACCCCCGCAAAGAGTATTCCGTATCCTGCCCAAGGTCACCATATAACTAGTAAGTGGTGGAAATGCATCTGTAGTTCTTCAAGTCCATATTCGTTCTCCTTGACATAATGAAATAAGTATGAACTTTCTATACCTCCTGTGGTTAAAACTCATTTTAACTCAAAAAAAGGTGATGAAAGTAAACTCTGGGGCGGGGGTGGGGGGGAGGGGGTAATGAGAAAGGATGAGGTGGAAGCATCTAGACCTTTGGGTCTTGCCTTCATTTTGGGGGTCTTCTTGGGGTGGGCACGCCTGTGGCATATGAAGTTCCCAGGCCAGGAATCAAACCCTCTCCACAGCAGTGACAACACTGGACCCTTAACCCACTGAGCCATGAGGGAATGTCCCTACTCTCATTTTTAATGTGACATCTCACTAAATAAACCAAAAGCAGAGATCAGAGGTGAGGTGGGAAACAGAAGGAACTAGAAGCGGGGAAGATTGTGCTCGCCAGCATCAGAACAGAGGGGAGGGATTGTTCTAGTGGTATGTTAGCAATCTGCCTCTAGGGCAGCTGTCCTCCTGGGCAATCAAAGGCCGGTTTGTGTGTGTGCTCAGGGACTAGCCAGCTTGGCAAGAAGTTGAGGACTCAGCCACCCAATCCACAAAGTGAGAAGAGATGCCTGTTTCACAGCTGGAATGGAGGGCAGGGAAAACACAAAACAAGGGGAAAGGGGAGGAGGAGGGAAACAGAAAGGGCTACAGGTGCAATTTCAGTCTAGACAGAGGGGGAAAAACTCCTAGGAAACTAATAACCACTCCCTAGTTAAGCAGAGACTTGCCAGTGCCTTTCAATACTAAAATAAAAAATGGGTAGGTTTCCCCAGCTCTGTACGTACTAAGGTGTCAACTGGAAGGATGGCACCTAAAATGTGGAGCCCTAGCATTGCCTCTTTCTCTCTATCCCTCTCAGACCCAACAAGGTAGCTATAATATATACAGTGAAAAAAACATTATATAAACACCTATCTCCTAAAATTCCTTTCTTAAATCCTGGAGCTCTATGAATAAGAGTAATACACATAAAAGTCAGTGAAATCCCCAGTGTTAAGAGATGGAAACCATTTATATAACTCAAGTGCTAAAATGCAAAACGCCACAGTCAGAATTCACACTCCCTAATCCGTCTGAGTAGCTAGATGCTCTGAGACCCATTAGACACACAAAGGCTGCTCTCTTCGCAGTAGAGCCCTGCAGCAGAGCAGCTCTCCAGGGACAAAGAGATTTCACAGGAGAACCACAAAGACATCGCCCCTCTCCGTTCCCCCACTCCCAGCTTTCTCGCTTCCTGTCACAGTAGCACCAGACCACAGTCTCCCAGAAACAAACAAATACAAAGTGCTGGATTCTGGGCTGCAAGCCAGCCGCATTCCAGGGCATCCTGTCTACCAATCACCAGTCAGAGCTCCCACTTTGCCCTGCTCGGTTCCTTATCATGTTCAGGGGAAAACAACCCTCCTCCCTGCCCCAAGCCAACATTACATAGGACAAAGCTCAGGCCTTTAAGAATCAGCAGAAAGATACTATGTGAGGATCTAAGGGTTCAGAAGGGGTGAGGGGATTTTTTAGATTCCTACTTGGCTAGTTTCTTCACTTTGGAGGCACTATACTGGGGATTTTAAAGATACTGCCGGTATTGTACTCAGCTCAGCTCATGTGATACATCCCATAGAAAGCTTCATCATGGCAATCTGATCACCAGCCTGAATTCAGTCAATAGAATATTCCCACTTGGAGAACTACTTTAGGACACGTTTTCTGTCACCTCCTCTATTATCCATTTCTACCGTTTCCAAAGTCTTTCAAACTCTTTTCCCTACAAGGACAAAGTTGACTTCTAAGAGGCCCCACAGAGAACAAACAAAGGAGGCTGACTCCACCCTACAAAGCGACAGGATAGGCACCAGCAGGTGCTGGGAGCAAAGTTCTCTACTTCCCTAGGGAATGAAAGGAGGCCCACTAGGAACAGCACAGTGCCCTTGCAGCAAAAAGGTCAAGACAGCAAACTCAGCTTTTCCTGCTCACTACACCCCCTGGAGTGGGTCAGAGGCTGTAGATTTGGAAACTCATCAGGAAAGAAAGCCTTCCTTCCTAATAAGGGTCCTCAGCCGACACCAAGAATGGGATAAATGATACATTTTTC
Source organism: Sus scrofa (assembly GCF_054392235.1). Taxonomy (NCBI): domain Eukaryota; kingdom Metazoa; phylum Chordata; class Mammalia; order Artiodactyla; family Suidae; genus Sus; species Sus scrofa. The sequence continues at coordinate 13,349,592 of NC_139384.1, forward strand.
AATTATCTTATACAAGTTCTTTGGACCTTAGCCCTCAACTCCAGAAGCAAAGATGTAGACAGAAGCTCTACTGGCCAGAGATTCTTGAAATCCTTTTACCCCCAACCCCCAGAGCTCAATTCCCCATGCATAAGGCATAGCGCAAGGCTCAGCAGAGTTCTCCAACCAAAGGGACATTCCAGGCGACTAACTAGTAATACACTATCATTTCTCATCTTTTCTCCTCCCTTTCTTCTAGACACCTTTCCCCTTCTTCCTGAATCTGCTAAAAGTACTCTGGGCGGAAGCCTGATTTAGATAGCACATGTTGAAGCAAAAGAAGCTAAATCTAAAACAGCACATTTAAAAAGAATTAGTCCATATCTGGCTATGATATAACCAGATGGAAGGATGTGGGGCAGGTATATACACAATAGACAGCTATTCTAGAGCTCGATAGAAAAAAAGTATTTAGTAACACTATAGGTTTTGGGAGGTAGGGGGTGGTAGCTGTTATTGTTTTGGGTTTTTTTTTTTTTTTGCCACACCCACAGTATGCAGAAGTTCCCAGACCAGGGATGGAACCAGAGCCACAGTAGTGACAACATTGGATCCTTAACCCTCTGAGCCATGAGTGAACTCCTAACACTACAGAACTTAACTGCAGGGCCTCACCACTGCAAACTCTATCACTAAAGCACATGTACACAAAAAAGTTTAAGATCTCTTACCTGGCACTAAAACAGACTCACTTTTTCACTCAAGAATAACTTTAAAATTAGTTCCAATCATTAGTATCTTTATCCAATTCTCATCCAATTCTCCCACCTTCATAGCCCAGGCCAAATAAATCAGTCAATTAAGTACTACTGTGTGAATGTGGCTTGGATCCCACGTTGCTGTGGCTCTGGCATGGGCCAGTGGCTACAGCTCCAATTAGCCTAGCTGTTCCCTAGCCTGGGAACCTCCATATGCTGCGGGAGCGGCCCAAGAAATGGCAAAAAGACCAAAAAAAAAAAAAAAAAAAGTACTACTGTGTGAGATGGTTATATCAAAAGCAGATAAAATAGTCGAGTAGAATTTTCTGAGATACTTAACAAAAAAAAAAAAAAAAAGAGGGTTAGAAAAGACACACCCCAGGAGTTCCCGCTGCAGCACAGTGGGTTAAGAATCCAACTGCAATGGGTCACTACAGAGGCCTGGTTCAATTCCCAGCCTGATACAGGGGGTTAAAGGATCCAGTGTTGGTCACATCTGCAGCTCAGATTCAATCCCTGGCCCTGGAACTTCCATATATCTCAGAAGTAGCCATAAAAAAAAAAAATAATAATAATAATAATAAAATTAAAAAGACACACCCTAGCCAGGGAACTGGACACACCCATATCAATGCTGCTGCTATTCCAAAAGGATGCTTGGCAGCTTCTCTGCCTCAAACTGAGCAGGTGAGACAGAAAACGCATGCTGACTCAGAAATACAGTCACCCCACAGTGCAAGAGAGGGAAAGGAGACCAGTATAGCCAGTGGATCACAATTCAGCGTGACCTCACCAGAGGTCCTGGTTCTAATCACATCTCTGGCAATCTACAGACATATTTAGAAAACCCAACTAAAGGAATAACAAATGGATAAGAAGAAAGTCGATGCAAGGGTCTAAGACTTAAGCTGAATACTTACTGGTTAGAAAAGTATGAATCTGTTTTGCTATCTAACTTCCCACATATCCCCCTTCTCTCCACATCAGGTCCAGAGCTGAAAGAATTGGAGGGAGGGGAGGCAGAGAAAAGAATGTGATTGGGAAAGGTTTTACCACATTCCAACTAGCCAACATCCCACATAGCATTAAGAGTGCCCAAGAATTCAATCCCACTACTGAGAGTTGCTAGGACTCTGCTAACACACATCCAATTCCTCTACCACCCTCCCCCTAAACACCCTGAAAAGAAGCATAATTGAGATAGCTTGATGAAGGCACCAGCTGTTTCCTTCCACCACTCTCCCTTCCCCCAACCCCAGGGACCATAGTTCAAACTCACATCAAACACTTAATACAATTGAGTGGCCAGTACGAAGGAGAAGCCAGAACTAAAATAGCAGGAAGAGTGCCAACTGGCCCCACTTAGAAGGAATGCTTTCTTGGCTCAGTTTAAAAATAAGAAACCTTTGTCATCCACTCCCCTCTGCCCAATTACGTTCTCCTTTCCACAACCTACCCCTCAGTGTCAAATGGATTTCAGTTTCTTCCCTACAACTCCTTGATCTATTTTCAAATGTCAGGGAATACAAGGGAGATGTAAGGTTGAATGTAAAGTGATGTCTGGGAGATTGTTGCCAAACCCGGTACAGGGCTATCACACAAGGGCAAGTAGACAGGAGTCACACAGCAACCGTCTCTACGTTTTAAGGAAAGGGAGCAAGTGCTTCTGCACTTGAACGTTGATGGTTGATGGTAACTCGATTTCCCAAGGGGTGGGTCACCAGTTAAAATATTGACATGATAAGCCCCTCCCCCACCCATGTTCTAAGTTGGCCAGCATTAGCCAAGGAGGAAGGGAAGGAAGCCAGCACTTCCTTTTCAGACAGGAAGTAACATTGGCCCTTCCTGTCGAGTTTTAAACAAATTCTCCAGCTGAGTTTCAATGCTAACATCCTCTCCTGAATTTGTTCCACAATTTGAAAATGGAGAGGGGAAACAGAAATATGGTCTAAAAGTTTCCCTCCCACTAAAAGGCAAGTTCTCCATTCCATACTAAGTGCTGGCATAATCCCCAACGCAGGCAGTGACATCTGTAATTCCAAAACAATGTAAGATGGAGGTAGAAAACTTCAAATTAGCCACCTTCTTACCATGTCTACCAGCATGATCTATTCTTCTCTATTTCTCATATGAATTAAATAACCACCCATCTGAGAAATCACATAGATATACAGCTTAATCCAAATGTTCAGGTTTTATGGTCCTCGAACATGAGAGATCAGAATCACCTGGGAAGCATTTCTTAAAATACAGTCTCCCAAATCTACCCCCCCAATCCCTTAACACTTCAATTTTTGGAGGGAATGCCTCGCATTCACGTTTCTAAAAAGCCCTCAAAGTGATTCTTACAGTCCGTTGTTGGGATCCACTGCAATGGCCTATCCCTGACAACCCTCTGACCACCACATTCCTCTCCCAAAAAGGGTACTCATTATAAAGCACATTATTTGGCCCTGCTTTACAATCAACCAGACAACCCAACCAATCTGGATTAAAGGCTCTTGGAAAGTATGTATTTAAATATAAGATGGCCAGAATAACTAAATCCTATATTCTATTTTTTTTTTCGGTCTTTTATCTTTTTAGGACCACACCTGTGGCATTTGGAGGTTCCCAGGCTAGGGACAGAATCGGAGCTAGAGCAACACCAGATCCAAGCTGCATCTGCAACCTACACCACAACTCATAGCAACGCCAGATCCTTAAGCCAATGAGCAAGGCCAGGGGTCAAACCTGCATCCTCCTGGTTACTAGTTGGGTTCGTTAACCACTGAGCCACCACAGGAACTCCTAAATCCTATATTCTAGACTTAGAACCTAAAAGGAAGAACTGTCTCACTTCATTGGAATCCAGAGTTGCTACAGTGGAGGATATCCCTATTTACACATTGCAGATTGGACAATCCGATTATATTTTAAGTGACTTAGTTTAACTTTCCTCCAAGGAACAAAGAGCTGTACCACACTGCCTTTTTTTTTTTTTTTTTTTTTTTTTTTGCCTTTTTGCCTTTTCTAGGGCCGTTCCATATAGAGGTTCCCAGGCTAGGGGTCTAATCAGAGCTACAGCTGCCAGCCTACACCACAGCCACAGCCACGCGGGATCCAAACCTCATCTGCAACCTACACCACAGCTCACAGCAACGCCGTACCCTTAACCCACTGAGCAAGGCCAGGGATCGAACCCGCAACCTCATGGGTCCTAGTCAGATTCGTTTCTGCTGTGCCACGACGGGAACTCCCACATTTTCAAAGACTGGTTCCACATTCCACCTCAAAAGAAGTCTGATTCCACATTCCACCCCAAAAGAAGTCCTAAATCTAGCATTCAAGACCCTAGATAACTTTAGGCCAGTTGACAATGTAGTAGAAATAACCAGAAACTCTGGATTCAGTTATTGCCATTGACACTTATCCAAGTAAGTCACTTTAACTTTTGGTTTGAGTAAGAGCAAGTGAGTAGCAAGATGTGTTTAGAAGAAGCATGAAGAGAAATATTTCCACAAAGAAGCATGTCACTAAAGACTTGGAAAAAAGAACGGCCATTGAAAGACACTTTCAAGACAGCTATAAACATTTATAAATGTTGAAGTAATACACATCAAGCAGTCATTTAAAGCAACTTCAAAATTTGGAAGAACCTGATTGCCCAGAGTATTTCCTATACAAGATGATACAGGTACCTGACCAAAAGAGAAGGGGACTAAAAGGGGGACAAAGTTTCCTGATTTAGGTTATCTACCAAGGATGATATTAAGTAACAGAAGGACAACCACGTAAGTATAATTAAAGGGAAGAACAGAGGGTAACCAGGTCAAGTTCTAGTGCTAAATTCCAAGCAGAGAAAGAGAGACAGAGAAACTTTCACTGAAGGACAGACAGCTGAACCAGAAATCTTGAGAGGGAAAGTAACAACAGGTGATTTAAGACACAACTACTCTGGTAATCACCTATCCTTTGACTTTCCAATGCGGAGATGCCATAGAACATTGATCACTAAATAGTTGGTGCTGCTTCTTTTCCCACCAAAGTCAACCAGGCTAAGTGGTTCAGTATACGCTTTAACAATCATTACTGCTTAAGCATACATAAGGAAAGGAAAAACAGTTATCAAGATTGATGATCACCTCCCCTCTTGTATATAATACAGTGACCTATAAAGTGGTTTCCGAAGCCATTAAATCCCAATGATTAGGGCTGTGAGGAAACAGGAGCTTTTTGGCCTAATGAGCAAAACAAAGAGCAGTAGATAAGTGGTGTAGGTATAATATTTGGTCATAAACCAAACCAACAAATGTATTCAAAAGGAAACTGTACCAGATCTAGGCTGTCACTTCTGGTCATAGAAATTTGACTCTGTAGATAAGAAAGTAGAGAAACAGATTTTTCTGGGAAATAAAACATTTTTTTTTTTCTTTTCAGGGCTGCACCTGCAGCATATGGAAGTTCCCCAGCTAGGGGCTGAATTGGAGCAGCTGCTGCCAGCCTACACCACAGCCACAGCAATGCCAGATCCGAGCTGCATCTGCGGCCTACACCACAGCTGTGGCAACGCCAGATCCTTAACCCACTGAGCTAGGCCAGGGACCAAACCGAATTCTCATGGACACTAGTCGGGTTTTTAACCCACTTAACCTACTAAGCCACAAGCAGAACTCCCACAGAGAAGAAAATTTTTATCTTACTTCTCAAACACATACAAGCTCATTCTAAGTAGATGCTTTCCTACATATCATTCTCCAAGACAAGGGCCATTGACCTATGCAAATTCTACTACTGTGCTGACTGTACTTGTATGGAACTTCTGAATTGGGACAAAGATGGAGGCTGGGTCAGGTGCTGCCTCAACTCCTCACAAAGAATACAAATATATATATGTATATATATATATATATATATAAACAGCTGTTGTCTCTGGTATCTGAAGTGAGATTATTCTTTGCACTGTATAATGCAGGACCAGGTCCTACACTGTCCCCACTTATCCCCAACACACACCCACTGGACTTCCCTGAAGGTTCTACTGCCCCCATATCTCTTAACTGCTAGAAACAATCAGCCTCAGGGCCTATGCACTTTGTACTCATATCTACGTGACTTTAATTTCTTTGAGGTCTCTCTCAAACATACCTTGCAAGTGAGGCCTTCCCTGACACTTTATATTAAACATCACACCCTTGCACATCTTATTCACCACCCTACATATCTTGCTTTATTTTTTTCTCAATAGTGTTATCACATTCTGACATACTATATATGTATTTGCTTACTTATTATCTATCTCTCCAACCAGAATGTCAGCTCTGTGAGATCTATTTGATGTACAGCAGGTTCTCAAATTTGTTTTGAGTGAATGAAGATGTTTTACTTTTTCAAAAAAAAAAACAAAAAGTTAAATTTTAGAAAAACAAATATTCATTTTTCTTTTTACACATTTGTTTCTAATTGTGACCTTAGGACTCTCAACTGGGGTCTCCAGTAGCCTTGCCTGCAGATTTGCCTGACCTTCAGCAGGGTAGACATTCAAATGGCAAATTCTGCCCAAGTTTACGAAGTAGTCAACAAAGAACAGAACAGGGCAGATGTTACAGAACTTCCCCAATTCCAACAAAGAAAGAGTGGAAAGAAATCAGATTGGCACCAATTTCTCCTTTAAAGTAGACTACTCTATTTTATGTGTACTGAATATACACCAGCTACTTTATTTCAATGAGATTTACCTCATTTGCAATGAAATGGGAACTGTAGGTGCTTTGATAAAAGCACTGAAAAGCTGACCTAGTTTCTATAAGAATGTCTTATGTCCTCAACCATCAGAATGTATTTTGGTTTCCTCAAATATAAGCTACCTAAAACAAAAACCTCCACTCAACAAAGAGACCTCCTAATGAGCTACTGCCTTCCCATATAGAACAATATGGGATGCACACACAAAACTGATAACTCCAGGAAAAATAAGTATCTTTTGCTCTACTGTCAACTGAACCAAAATGACTTATTAATTAGTAAATGTGATGAGATCTGAAAATCAAAAAGATAAAAACTAATCTGAATTACTAGATCAATCTTCTTGAATCACAGCAATTAATTCCAATCCAGATCTAATTGAAATAAACCAGAAGCAGCATCCTACTTGCACATTCACCACGAGTACAATTTATTCTACTGTAAGAATCAGAAATCTCTTCCCTATTAAGTGTTAGTGAGGCAAAGTAATGCCCATGAAGACCACCAACCTAAGGGGAAAAAAAAGCTTGGAGAGGCAAAGAGGAACACCAAACAAAAAGAGGAAAGCAAATGAAAAGGAAAAAATGTCGGAGAATCATCAGAGGGAAATGTAGGTTTAAAAAAATGTGGAGAGGAGTTCCCGTTGTGTCTCAGTGGTTAATGAATCCAACTAGGAACCATGAGTTGCGGGTTCCATCCCTGACCTTGCTCAGTGGGTTAAGGATCAGGCGTTGCCATGAGCTGTGGTGTAGGTTACAGACAGGGCTTGGATCCCGTATTGCTGTGACTCTGGCATAGGTCGGCAGCTACAGCGTTCATTAGACCGCTAGCCTGGGAACCTCCATGTGCCCCACGGGTGTGGCCTTAGAGAAGACCAAAAAAAAAAAAAAAAAAAAAAATGTGGAGGAGTTCCCACTGTGGCACAATGGGTTAAGAATCCAACTGAAGCACTTCAGGTTGCTGCAGAGGAAAGGGTTCAGTCCTCAGTCCAGCACAATGAGTTAAAAGATCCAGCAATGCCACAGTTGCAGCATAGGTTGCAGCTGAGGCTTGGATTCAATCCCTGGCCTGGGAACTTCCATACGCCAAAAAAAAAAAAAAAAAAATGTGGAGCACTGGGTGGAAGAGTTTCGATAGGAAGCTGTGCAATGCCAATAGAAATTAGCTTAAATACTATTCAGAATGCTACTTCATGGGTATGAAAGAAAGGAAAAAAGAAGGAAAGTCTTATGCTGGAAGAAACCAAAAGTTTCCAAGCAAGGCTGCATCTAACATATGTATATTTCCCACAGGCCAGTTTGGCTTTTCCACATAAAAGACCAGACTTCTTGCTTAGAAGCATACTTCTCACAGGAAGCATTGATGAACTCAAAAATTTCTACATGTCCCAGTTTCATAAATGTCCATAAATAAGAGTTGAAAATAAAAAACGTTTCCTCAACATTAAAAAAGGAAGTTTATTTCAAGACATAGTAAAAAAAATTACCTTCATTTGTATGTAATCGTTTCCTGTACATTCAAAAATTGAATGTTATCCTACAAAATCCTGGTTGGACAAGTGAGACGTCAAGAAAAAGAATCTAGTTCAAAGTCAAAAGAATAACAAACCCAAACAAAGCTTTTTGAATCCATTCTCTGCCGAAATTAAAGGAAGTTTATCTTTGGGTGCTAGAGTTCTGTCTCTTGTACATACAATCGAGAGAAATTTGTATCACTATTTTTCCTGTAAAGTATCCAAGTCTCCTAAGAAATTACTGCAAGATATTCAAGCTTTGCCATCAGTTTCTCTTCCCTCATTCACACCTCACTCTAATAAGTTATTCATTCCCATAGCACCTTTATTTTGGATAATCCCACCCACACAACTTCCCAAACTTGCCTATCGCTAAAGGCATTTTTTTCTCATTAAAAAAAAAGGGGGGGGGAGTTCCTGTCGTGGCGCAGCAGAAACGAATCCAGCTAGGAACCATGAGGTTTCGGGTTCGATCCCTGGCCTTGATCAGTGGGTTAGGTATCCGCCGTTGCCGTGAGCTGTGGTGAAGGTCACAGACGAGGCTCAGATCTGGCATTGGCCAGCAGCTATGACTCCAATTAGACCCCTAGCCTGAGAACCTCCATATGCCCCATGGGTGTGGCCCTAAAAGGACAGGAAGACACACACACACACAAAAAGTTAGCCTATCCACCCATGATGCCCATTTATTCTGTAATGTAAGTGTCACTATCCACCTTAGGGTCTCAGGTTTTAAGATACCTTAAAGGGCACTTAATCCAACAGACAATAAATAAAGTATTCATTCTAATAGCACACACAAGGCATTCCTATGAATTTTGCATGCAGTTAGTTACTTCATCATCACAACAATCCCATGAGATGGTTAATATTATTGTCTTCATTTTACAGATAAGGAGACCAAGGCATAGAGCAATTAAACAATTTGCCCAAGGTTGTTTGGCTAGTTCAGTGGTAGAATAAGATTTGAACCCAGGAAGTCTGGCTTCAGCATCCATACTTATAAAGCATGCAACACTCCCATGCCTCTCTATATCTGTGGAACTCTCAGACTGGAAATTCCCTGTTTGGTCAGCCTATTGATCAAAAAACAAAGAATAATAAAGCATTTGTGGCAAAATTTTAACACCTGGTGTCAAGCACAAGGAGTCATTGTGCTACTCTTTCAATTTTCCTATAAGTTTGAAATGTTTTCAAAATAAAAAACTAAAGTTTCTTTTATTGTCACATAATGGGATATGCTTTGTGACAGTGATGACCAAGTTACCTGTTGGCCATCAAAACCTTTAAAAAAAGAACTCTGGATCTTTATAATGTCCCCACTATATGCCTGATCTAAATTGCCCACACCGAAGTTCCTTTTGTGGCTCAGCAGTTAACGAACCTGACTAGGATCCACGAGGATTCCGGTTCAATCCCTGGCTTCACTCAGCATGTTAAGGATCCGGTGTTGCCTGTGAGCTGTGGTGTATAGGTCACAAATATCACTTGGATCTCGTGTTGCTGTGGCATAAACTGGCAGCTGCAGCTCTGATTTGAGCCCTAGCCTGGGAACTTCGATATGCTGAGGGTGTGGCCCTAAAAACAACACAAAAATTTTTTTAAATAAATACATTGCCTAAGGACTCAGTGGAGAGGAAATTGGCTTAAAAATGGGGAACACTCTCCCTGAACCAGAATAGTAAATGTGGGCCCCATTCTCAATACTGAATATTAATAATCAACAACATGCAATTCCAAAGAGAATTAGGAGGAGGAAACTACTTTCAAAAATACATTATACAGGAGTTCCCGTCGTGGCGCAGTGGTTAACGAATCCAACTAGGAACCATGAGGTTGTGGGTTCGGTCCCTGCCCTTGCTCAGTGGGTTAACGATCCGGCGTTGCCGTGAGCTGTGGTGTAGGTTGCAGACGCGGCTGGGATCCCGCGTTGCTGTGGCTCTGGCGTAGGCTACAGCTCGGATTCAACCCCTACCCTGGGAACCTCCATATGCCGCGGGAGCGGCCCAAGAAATAGCAACAACAACAATAACAACAAAAAGACAAAAAAAAAAATATATATATATATATATATATTATACAGAGGAGTTCTCTTATGATACAGCAGGTTAAGGATCTGGCATAGTCACTGCAATGGGTTGGGTCACTGCTGCAGTGTGGGTTCAGTCCCTGGCTAGGGAATTTCCACATGCCTTAAGTATGGCAAAAAAAAATAATAATAAAATAAAAAAAATAAAAGTATAGCAAAATACAATCAATCCATAAATGTTTCCTCCTTTTTAGTTCTAATGGGAACTGTTGTTTTTCCCTGGCTTTACAATCTCCCTGCCAGGCTACCAATGCTCTCTCTCAATTGCAAACTTTGGCAGCAACTACATTTAGGCAGAGCAATCCCTATTTCAGCTTCTCATAGCATTTAGCCCCTTCTGCAAGGGAAGAGAACATGAAGTCACATACTGATAACCTTTGATTCATTCCTTTAGGCAAATTTCTTGTTATTTTATTCCAAATTTCCCACAAAAATTAATTTGGGTTCTTAAATTCATAAACTTCCCAATACATTTTGTGAACAAAATCTCCTGAAGTTCCATGGAAAAGCAGTGACAAAAAAAAAAAAAAAAATCCAAACACACTTTCTTTGAAACACTAATGTTCAAAACTATCATCTCAAGCATTTCATGTTTTTACTAACAAGTATAAAAACCATTCACTTCCAACATGGCTGAAATTAATACTTTCTCTGCTGCCGCTGCCCTAATATTTTCTGGGAAATCAGTTCCTATCTCCTAGAAAATGGCTACATTTAAGGTTTCAGTGGCTAAAGTTAATAGCTGCCTGTATTATGAAATGAATACTAGGACCCTTACTTTTTTTTTTTTTTTTTTTTTGTCTTTTTGTGTTTTTGCCTTTTCTGGGGCCGCTCCCGCGGCATATGGAGGTTCCCAAGCTAGGGGTCGAATCAGAGCTGCAGCTGCCGGCCTACACCAGAGCCACAGCAACAAAGGATCCAAGCCAAGTCTGCAACCTACACCACAGCTCACAGCAATGCCAGATCCTTAACCCACTGAGCGAGGCCAGGGATCGAACCCACAACCTCATGGTTCCTAGTCAGATTCATTAACCACTGAGCCACAACGGGAACTCCTAGGACCCTTACTTTTTACTCTTGACACTATTATTGGTACTGCTTGTCCAGAAAGAAAACAGGATTAAAGAAAAATTAAAATTTTAAATCTTCAACTGTTTCCGGAAACTTTACTTAAAAATGGAAGGTAGGAGAAGTGTAAAAGTTTCAAAATTACATTGCAATTTTTATTAATCTTTGTTGTATTGCTTCCTATCTCAACTTCTTTCAGCCTTCCCCACAAAAGTCCCTCACTGATTCCCCTAGTGCCTTATTTAACCAAGGCTTACTGAGCACCTCAGCATATACCAGACACTGAGTTAGGTGCTAAGAGGATACAGCTAAGACAGTACCTACACTCAAGCAGGTCAGTCTAGACAGAATTAATAAGTAGGATCAACAGTATTGGAACTACCTGCTACAAACCTCTCCCTGCAGTTTGGTAATATCATCCCAAATCACATGCCAGAAAATACTTTGGCAGAAGAAATTTCACTAATAATCAAATTAAGTTTAGGCATTTTCAGTAAGTTTAAGAAATTAGGACAGCAATGGTGTGCATACAGAAAGATCCCTGTTCTAAAGATTGAGATAATATCCATTCTAGCATATCTAGCTCTCCATCGGCTTTAAGGAAAATTATTATTGTTGTTTTTACATACATTACTCTAACACGGAGATCTTGGAAATCTAAGTGAACACTGACCCTCAGCAAAATGAAACCCTCCCGCCTCTAGCAAGGGCTCATTTCAGTTCTGGCTCGTTTCTATCCTCCCTAGAGAATAGCAGTGTTTTAGTGGTTAAATCCAAGAACTTTGTAGTTAGTCCAGACCAGGGTTTAATCCTGGCCTTGGCCATTTACAAGCAGTAAAATTTTCAGCAAACCTCAGCTTCTCTGAAGCTCAAATTCCTTAAAAAACAAACAACAACAACAACAACAAAGGGTTGTTGTGGAAAATTAAGCAAATAGTTTATGCAAAATGCTTAGCACTCAGCAAAAAAACAAGCCGGGGGTTGGGGGAGGGAGGGCTGGCAGTAGGTAACAGGGGACTACCAGGTACCAAAATAGAAAGCAGTAAATTATACAAAGCTAATCATTTTGTTATTTCCATGCTTAATGTATTTGCACATCCATCCCATCTCTCATCCCTAGAGAGCAACTACCTTATAAACCTAACGCTGAATTGCGATTACTCGAAGCTTTTTTTTTTTTAAAGGTTTCCAATTTTTATCCTTGCTGAAAGAATATGTTCTAACCCCCTGACTCTCCATAATTGGGACTCTAGGAAAGGCACTAGGACTCTAAGCATCCAAAAGAGACCCCCACCTGGAACACAGGCCATACCTTAGTCATGTAACAAAGAAACCAACAGTATATAGGAGTCACACAAGCAAAGAAAAATCTGTACAACTCATACTTACTCGTCATTTTTCACCCCCAAGTCAAAATGAGGAGCCAAACAAAAAATAACAGATTTACTTATTCACATCCCTTATTATATCTCCTAGAAGAACAGGTAGAGGTGAGGTAAAAGACAAGTCTTCTTCCATCTTATCATCCAAAAGGTTCCAGTAGTACACACCCAGTCAAAACAATGCCTCAGTTCGTGGAAATAGTCCTGGTCGCTAGTCAACTAGAATGCTCACTGCAGCTACACAAAGCCCAGTATTTAAAGCTGGACCCAAAGCACTACTACCATTCAGTCAGCCAGAACCTATTTTCAAACTGCCTTTGTACTCCTTCAAATTCCCTCATTCCTCCCCCTAAAGGTTGAGTGGGAAACCAACACTCTGGCAGCAACATGACCAATCCTCCAAAGATCCAAGAACCCCCCCACCCCCCTTAGGCTGGCGTCAAGGCAGAGAGAGCATTTGAAAGAAAATTTGGAAATGAAATAAGAACTACAGCCCAATGGACTGTACACATTGTCCTTTTTTTCTTTGTAACTGCGCTTGCTATAATTAGGAGATACTCCTAATTATACAGACATTAAAATCTTACTGTAGCTCTTGCATAAATTATATTAAACGGAGAAACAAAGTTCTGTTTCCCTTGAAGACACAACCTTGTAAGAATGAACTCATCTTTCAAGAAACACTTTTGTTCTGGAAAAGAAATCCAAGGAAGTGTTCTAGTCTAAAAAGAATTGAGGGGTGAGGGGCACAAAATCAGAGGATTATTATACATACATACCAGTTTAAAGCTAATGAGCAGCTAACACAGGCCCATCTTTTTACAATTAGGGCAGTATCTACTGCAGTTAGTTTTCAGACTGATTCTCATTTTCAAAGAAGATGGAAGAAAACATCCAGTTTTCAGTTACTGATGAGTTGGCTATACAATTATCTAGAATCAGTATTTTTGAAAGAATGTATTTGCAAAACAAAAACTAATCTTAAGATTAAATAGAAGATATGAAAGCACAGTCATGAGCCTTCAGCTCTTACAGATTTCTGATTTCATGGCTAATTAACCAAAGGAAAAACTCACCTCCAAAAAACAACTTTCAGTTTGGTTTAAAAGTAAGAATTCCCCTTTTGCTTTCTCAAATGCCTTCTAAACACTAAAGTTGGTATAGGTATTTTAGTCTTAGCCTATCATTATTTTAATCCAAGGCCCTTTCAGAGAGCACAAAGCTCAAAATATTTTCATGTGTATCGCCACTTTACTCAGGTGAACGCAAAAGCATGATTAGAATTTCCTTATCCCTTTAAGCACAGAAACCAAGGGTTATCGTACATGCCAACTCAACCTACACCTCCACAAACCTTTGCCATCAAGGTAGTTGTAGAAGGAAGGAGATGGCGATTCAGTTACCATGGATCCATTTGTTTTCTTTTATAAGGCAAAGCAGGGAGCTAAGTCTAGCCGGAGAATGAGGCTCCCACCCACCGCACCTGGAAAAGTAAAAGAAGGATCCACCCAGGAACAGCAGGGCTGAAACTGATCTGGGCTGTTCAAACTCCAGAGGAAAAAATACCACCATTTAAGCTGCAAAACTCCCTGCAACTTTCCACTTTCACAAATCCAATGATTAAAGGGAGGGAAAAAAAAGTTTTAAAACATGAATAACTAGCTTCCGACCCGGACAAATTCCTTTCCCAACCCACACGCAACATGCCAAAAAACCCAACTTTTGGTTTGGGCTCTGAAAACAGAAGTTTGTTAGCCTAACCTAGAAAAAAAATATGAAATAAAAGAACACACCAAAATGCAAATTTACAGAATTGCCCTCACCCCTCCGAATCTATTCATCTCCCTATATTAGAGAGACCCAGAAGTTTGTTCCTGGTTCTTGAATATTTTACTTTGTTTCAAATATAATAAAATACCAAAATTCCCCAAATGAGGAAAATTAATAACCGCTTAAAAGTTACCCATCAGCGTAACAGAATCTCTTGTTTCTAAATTCCCTCCGGTTACCTTAAGACAAAAATTTGACTTGGCTTATCCTCCTTCACCCATCTATACACATATTTTTAAAAAGGCACACACCTCAAATGTGGACTTCTAGAAACCAGTCCTTTAAGAAAGAAACCCAAGCCTTCGTCAACGTGCTGAGAAAGACAAATCCAGCAAGGGAGTTGATTTTTCGCCACCTCTTCCTCCTTTCAGGATCTTTCCTGCTCTTCTTTCTCTCTCTCCCTCTTTTTTTTTCTCTCAGATCCAACACCTAAAATGGAAGTTGCACCCAGCCAAAGGCTAGGGAGCCTGGGTGGTGACAAACTGATCTGGCAGCCCTACCCCCTCGCTTTCCTAAGTGATGTCAGCCCCTGGGAACTTCCAATCGGAGCCAGGCATAAATCAGGGAGCTGATTTTATCCAATAGGAAACTTTATTATAGGAATTAAAAAAAAAAAAGGAGAGAGAGGAGGGGAAAAAGAGACAGGGGGAAGTTTTATATATATTTATATTTAAAGTGGAGACTGTACGATCTCTGAGGAATTACTGCAGAGCTGGGGGGTTAGGGGAAGGGGGCTTAGGGAACAAGGGCTTTTTAAAACGACAGGGCCTAAGCGTGTTAGTTCTCTTTGATGCTGGGGTTCTTACTCCTTCCTTTTTGGGTGGGGAAGCAAATAAAAGCTGATTTTATTTGCCTACTGCTATTTAGTTTGTTGCTTTCTACCCTAAAGCATTTTCCCAAAGGAAGACAAGAAGGGAAGGAGAGAGAAATCCTAGAAACAGGACTACAATGTCTTGAATGGGATGGTAGGGGATATCTGAGGTAAACACTCAATTTCATTGTTTTGGTTTAAATGCATTTAGGCTGATTAGGAAAAAATAAATGCTTGGACTTGTTCATACTTTTTAGTGTGTATGCTTTCAGTGAGAAGGAAGCTGAATCCTCTAGGTTATTGAGGAAAATCAGTCTTCTCATTTATCCCCAAATCAAAATAATGTGGCATTGAGTGGGAGAATAAATGATATCCCATAAACAAGCAATATATTTAGAGTAGATAACAGCATGTGTAAGGAAAAGAAAGTCTCACGTCTAGAAAATTCAATTTATTTGTGAACTTGAAGCTTAAGACATACATTCCCTTTTTACGCTTGACCTAAATAGAGGATAAAAACAAGTATTCTTTTTCTGAGTTAAGAGTTATATTATAGGAGTTCTCATCGTGGCTCAGTGGTTAACGAATCCGATTAGGAACCATGAGGTTGCGGGTTCGATCCCTGGCCTTGCTCAGTGGGTTAAGGGTCTGGCGTTGCCCTGAGCTGTGGTGTAGGTTGCAGACTCGGCTCAGATTCCGCATTGCTGTGGCTCTGGTGTAGGCCGGTGGCTATAGCTCCGATTCGACCCCTAGCCTGGGAATCTCCACATGCCACGGGAGTGGCCCAAGAAATGGCAAAGACAAAAATAAATAAATAAATAAATAAAATAGGGGTTAAGAGCATAGATTCTGTAGTCTGACTGGCTTCAAATTTTCCTCCTCTGTGAGTACACTTACTCAAGTAAATGTACTATATCCTCTGTGACCTTGGAAAGGTTATATGACCTTTCTGTGACTCGGTTTCTTAACCATAAAATGGAGATAATAACTATCTCACAGGACTGTTGTAATTAAAATACACACAAAGTTCTTAAAACAATGTATGCCATATAGTATAAATTCAATGAGTTATTATTACCAGTATCTACCCTGCCCAAAAATAGTGGCAGTGGCTCATCATTGCCCAGTAACTACAACCAATGATAAAGCATCTATCATGTGAGGGCACTTTGCATTCATTATCCCTAACTTCTAAAACACCACCATGGAGAGAGCATTACCACCTTTTTACAGATGAGAAAAATCAAGGCTCAGCAAGGTTAAGAAACTTGCCTGAGCCCATCTGGCTAAGAAGTTAAACTCCTCGGTCTGACTCCAAAGCCTGTGCTCTTTCCATTACTTACACTGTGGTCAGGATAAAGGCCAAGTTTCTTGTCTGTTTTCAAGATGCCATATTTATTCATTCTATACATTAAAGTAACATTTATTAATCATAATCTGGGAAGTTCCCATGTGGTGCAGCAAGTTAAGGATCCAGCTGTGTAGAGGCTACAACTTGGTGTGGGTTTAAAAAAAAAAAAAATCTGACCTTTCCTTATCTATCTAACTGACATTCCACTCCTCCTGGGCATGAAAATGCCCCTTCTAATCAGGTTTATCTGATCATTATCCACCCTCTCGTATGGTCTACAGTCTCGTAGATCCTCATATTTGGTCTAATGTAACCAAAAAGGACTTCTCTCGGAAGTGCTAGAAGACCAAACAGACATCACAGCACTTATCTGGTGGGCTTTAAACAAACTAGAATGGAATATGAATACATTTAGGATTCCCACTGTGGTGAACGGGACGAAGGTTCGATCCCCAGCCTGGCACAGCGGGTTAAGGATCCAGTGTTGTCACAGCTGCAGCGTAGGTTGCAACTGTGGCTCAGACCTGCTCCCTGGCCTGGGAACGCTATATGCCTTGCAGTGGCCAAAAAAAGAAAAACAAAAATACATTTAACAGATGGAGTTCCTGCTGTGGTGCAATGGGATTGGCGACATCTTGGGAGCCCTGGAATGCAGGTTCAGTTCCCAGCCTGGCACAGTGGGTTAAGGATCTGGTGATGCTGAAGCTGTGGCTTAGGTCGCAGCTATGGCTCCGATGTGATCCCTGGCCTAGGAATTCCATAAGCCATGGGACAGCCAAAAAAAAAAAAAAAAAAAAAACACATTTAACAGAGAAACAAACAATGCCTAAGAAATCTTTTCCTATTACCTTATCACATCTTCTACTTCTACTTTCCATCCTTTTTTTTTTTTTTTTTTTTGTCTTTTTGATATTTCTTTGGGCCGCTCCCGCAGCATATGGAGGTTCCCAGGCTAGGGGTCGAATCGGAGCTGTAGCCACTGGCCTACGCCAGAGCCACAGCAACGCGGGATCCGAGCCGCGTCTGCAACCTACACCACAGCTCACGGCAACGCCTGATCCTTAACCCACTGAGTGAGGTCAGGGACCGAACCCGCAACCTCATGGTTCCTAGTTGGATTCATTAACCACTGCGCCATGACGGGAACTCCTCCATCCATTCTTAATCCTACATAACAAGTTTAAAAGCCAAAGATGATTTTCTTTTCTTTTTTTTTTTTTTTTTAAGGCCACACCTGTGGCATATAGAGATTCCAGGCTAGGGGTCTAATCATCGAAGCTACAGTTGCCAGCCTACACCACAGCCACAGCAATGCCAGATCCGAGCCTTGTCTGTGACCCACACCAGAACTCACGGCAATGCTGGATCCTTAACCCACTGAGCGAGGCCAGGGATCAAACCCTCAACCTCATGGTTCCTAGTCAGATTCGTTTCTGCTGTGCCACAACCAGAACTCCCCCAAAGATGATTTTCAAAGGAAAATAACTGACATAAGAAATATGTTGATTCACTGGCTCCTAGATCAGAGAAATACTCTAGAATATCCTATGATTTTCTGGAGATGGATCAGTCTTGTTTCCTTCACTTTACCACTAAGAATCTAACAACCTGCAATTATTTTGCCCTTTTTTTTTTTTTCTCTCTCAATTACCTGCAGCATATAGAAATTCCTGGGCCAGGGATGGAATCTGAGCTGCTTCATCCCACACCACAGCTGCAACAATGCCAGATCCTCAACCCACTATGCCAGGCTGGGGATCAAACCCTCGCCACCAAGAAGACAACACTGGATCCTTAACCTGCTGTGCCACAGCAGGAACTCCTGCCTTCTTTTTTTTTTCTCATGTGTGTGTTTTCCTGTCTCTCCCAACAGAAGCTCCATGAAGGCATAGAAAACGTCCTCCCGGAGTTCCCGTCGTGGCGCAGTGGTTAACGAATCCGACTAGGAACCATGAGGTTGCCGGTTCGGTCCCTGCCCTTGCTCAGTGGGTTAACGATCCGGCGTTGCCGCGAGCTGTGGTGTAGGTTGCAGACGCGGCTCGGATCCCGCGTTGCTGTGGCTCTGGCGTAGGCCGGTGGCTACAGCTCCGATTAGACCCCTAGCCTGGGAACCTCCATATGCCGCAGAAGCGGCCCAAAGAAATAGCAAAAAGACAAAAAAAAAAAAAAAAAAAAAAAATGTCCTCCCAAGAGTTCTCTTGTGGTGCAGTGGGTTAAGGATCTGGTGTTATCATTGCAGCAGACCAGTTTAATTGCTGCTGTGGTGCGGGTTTGATCCCTGGCCTGGAACTTCCGTATGACACAGGTACAGCCAAAAAAAGAAAAAAGAAAATATCCTTCCATTTCATGGTTTATCTCCAGAGCTCAACCTGTATCTCACATTTAGCAACAGGTGAATGAATAAAGTCTGCTGGCTTACTAGTTATGTAATCCTGGACAAGTCATTTAACATTAATGAATCCGGGAGTTCCCTTGTGGCGCAGTGAGTTAAGGATCCAGCTTTGTCACTGCTGTGCTGAGGATTGCTTCTGTGGCAATCCCTGGCCCAGGAACTTCCACATACCTCGGGAGTGGCTAAAAAAAAAAAAAAGTTCACTTAGTGGTGAAAAAGTTGTTAAATTTTAAAATTATCTAAAACAGTCGTCTCCAAATAATCACAAGGATTAATACTCACTGAGAGAAAAACTGTTTATGTTCAGTGACTAGGGGAAAAAAAAAAAAAAAAAAAGACCTGTCCTCTTGGGTTATTTTGAGCACCTATCATGCTACCATGAGCCATGTATTCTTCCAGATGTCAGGGATAAGGAGATAGACAAGTTTCCTGATCTCAGGAAGTTTAGGAGTTCCTGTTGTGGCACAGCAGAAACTAATCCAACTAGTATCCATGAGGATGTGGATTCAATCCCTGGCCTCGATCACTTGGTCAGGGATCCAGTATTGCCGTTTGAGTTGTGGCATAGGTCGAAGACTCGGCTCAGATCCCATGTTGCTGTGGCTGTGGTGTAGGCTGGCAGCTGTAGCTCCGATTTGACCCCTAGTCTGGGAACTTCCATATGCCTCAGGTGTAGTCCTAAAAAGAAAAAAAAAAAGGTTTACATACTAGTTGGGACCAGGGGTGATGGAAGAAGATTAACAAGAAGTCAGATGGAGCACTATGCAGAAATTAAAACAGACTGATAAGAATGATTTGTGTCTTGTACTATATTGGATTTCAGGAACAAACTCTCCAGAGAGGTGACATTTAAGTTGAAATCTGAATGGGAAGAAGCAGCCAACCATAAGAAAATATGTGCAACAGTTACCACTAATGCCAAAGCCCTAAAGTGTGGGACTAAACCTACTGGATCTAGCAGAGCATGCTGGAAATAAGAAGGGAGGGAAAAGTAGAAATCAGAATATGAAAGATTCTATAGATTAGAGAAAAAAATTGATTTTATTCTTAGATGGAGGAAAGCCTGCAGGGATTTTAAACAGGAAAATTATGTAATCCAATCCACATTTTGAAAAGATCTGGCTGCTTACCTGACAAATGGATTAAAGTGGGGTCAAGAGTGAAAGCAGGGAAATTAGTTTCAAGGTCAACCTGCAGTGATATGGAGCTGACTACATTGGAGGCAGTAAAAATGAAGAGAGTCAATGGATTGAGATATGAGGTTGATTTTTGTCTGAAATTTTTTTCCCTTTCTTTCTTTTTTTTTTTTTTTTTTTTTTTTTTTTGCTTTTTAGGGCTGCACCCACAGCATATGGATGTTCCCAGGCTAGGGATCAAATCAGAGCTACAGCTGCCAGCCACAGCCACGCTGGATCCGAGCTGCATCTGCGACACCACAGCTCACTGAAATGCCAGATCCCCAACCTACTGAGCGAGGCCAGGGTTCAAACCCTCATGCTCAGGGATCCTAATCGGATTCGCTTCTGCTGCACCACAGCGAGAACTCTTCTTTTTTTAATGCATTGAACTATTACATTCAGTGCTCAGCTTTATAACACTTAAAGTTTAACTTCTCCACCCACAACCATCACCACAAAGAAAAACAAGATACCATAAAATGGTGAAAGATTAGGGAAGAACTGTGAAGAAAACCTGTACTTTATTTTTTTGGGCTTTTTAGGGCCACACCTGAGGCTTATGGAAGTTCACAGGCTAGGGGTCGAATCAGAGCTGCAGCTGCTGGCCTACACCACAGTTCACGGAAACGCCAGATCCTTAACCCACTCGAACCCGCATCCTCGCGGATACTAGTTGGATTCATTACCACTGAGCCATGATGGAACTCCCGAAAATTATATTTTAAAAAGGAATGTTATAATTATTACATAGGGCAGAGCTCTGTGCTGTGATAACTCTACTTCTAAAGCAGACTAAAACTAAAAATACCAAAGAGAAGAAATTCTTTTTATTTTTTTGCTTTTTAGGGCCACACTTGCTGCATATGGAAGTTCCCAGGCTAAGGGGTTGAATCAGAGCTACAGCTGCCAGCCTACACCATAGCCACAGCAACACAAGATCCTTAACCCACTGAGTGAGGCCAGGGATTGAACCCTCATCCTCATGGATCCTAGTAGGGTTCGTTAACTGCGGAGCCACGACGGGAACTCCAAGAAGAAATTTTTTAAAAATTCAATTGCGAAAAAGAAAACAAAAACCTCTGGCTATTCACATAAAGGAAAAGAAAATATGTTTACTCCTTTCTACCCTCTGGTGGCAACACAGCACCATCCAAATTTTGTCATTTTTGAAGCCCTGGGTAGGATGGCCATTTATCATTCCCTTTAGGAAATCTACTAACACAAGATTTAACTAAATGGATGTTGGAGTTAAAAACAAAAACAAAAAACAAGAAATGAGTACTCTCTACTTCTTAAAAATTAATCTAATCCTGATATCACTCTAATTCATGAGGGGGATATAATATTTCTATTTTCTTTTTTTTTTTTTTTTTTTTGGTCTTTTTGTCTTTTCTAGGGCCGCACCCGTTGCATATGGAGGTTCCCAGGCTAGGGGTCTAATCGGAGCTGTAGCCACCGGCCTACACCAGAGCCACAGCAATGCAGGATCCGAGCCATGTCTGCGATCTACACCACAGCTCACGGCAACGCCGGATACTTAAACCACTGAGCGACGCCAGAGATCCAACACGAAACCTCATGGTTCCTAGTCGGATTCGTTAACCACTGAGCCACGACAGGAACTCCAATATTTATATTTTCTTTACAATTTAACAGAATCCCTTATAGTTGTACTGCACCTGCCTAATCAAGCCTCAATTCCACAATAACAGATGCCGTGAACAAGGATGGTTCTGCCTTTTTGCCTTGTTTGCTTTTGTGTGTGGCGCGCATGCACGCGCACGCTGACAACATCTAAAATCTGTCCTCCTTCTGCTAAGTTTTATGTCCTTTCACGAATTGCTTCCTCTTCAAAATATGACGACGGCAATCAAAATGTCTTGTGTTCCCTGGTTTTTTTTTTCTATCCTAAGAGCAGGGGCCTCGAGCTATGGAAAATATTACCAAACTTGGAAATCAACGCTTCCCCCGCCCCCATTATCTCAATCAACACTTCAAATCCTTTTTGAAAAGGTGTAAAATATATATAAAGATACACTTGAGCGCCCTGTACTACTCACCCCTCTATGCTTTGTCCCTTTTCAGGTTCCCCTTCTCTTAGGCATCGTCTTTCCTGCCTCCAGTTGGCTCCAGCAGGGGGCTGCTCCGTATTAATTTACCACACCTTGGCCCAGGTGGCATTGTAAACAGGCTGCTCTGTCCAGAGCTGGGCATCATGGGACTTGAAGCTGAGACCCGGGTCTTAATATGCACAGGGGAAAGAACTGCTATCCGAATTTCTAATGTGAGTTTGCGTTCTCTCGAAATGTTGATCTTGAGGTCACTTAATTTTTGATAGCATCCCTGAAACCAGCTGTTTCCAGACAGGAAGTGTACTAAATACAGCAACAACGGCGAGCCCTCCAGACAGAAAGTTCTGCCACCCCCTTGGTGACTAGGTCTCCGCAATTTGGGGCTGGAGTAGATTTTGTGAAAAACATGAATTCAGAAACTAGCCCAAGGACCTGTTCCAGGACATTCCCGGCCTTAGGAGACGTCTATTTAGAGACATGGGGGACGGGGTGCAAGTAGAACAATCCAGAGGCTTTCTCCTCCATTAAGGCTGGGATGCTCTTAGAGGGCCGAGGCCATTCAAGATGTCCTCAAAGGGATGCAGGAGATGTCCTTCCACCACCTCAGAGCCTACCCTTTTTGGAGTCCTCAGCCACTTTTCTGTGTATTTTCATCAGGTGCGAGGGCGAAGCTGACTTCCAGAATAATTCCTGTCCAGCGGGCCCTTCCCCCTACCCCTCGCAGCCCCAGTGTCTTCCCCCGGCTCTCAAGTCCCTCGAGACTTAGGCTCCCGCCCAAAGCGCTCCTCCTCCTCTGATTGGCTCCCCAAGGAACCTCGGCCAATGGGGATGACGTATTCAGGCAGACGTAAGCCCCAGGGCGGGGGAAGGAGGACAGACGTCGGGCCCGCGACTGGCTGTGCGCGAGGTCGGCGGCGCGAGATCTGTGGCCCTGTCCGCGTGGCCTCAGGCTCTCGCTGTCACTACTTCCCAGTGCATGAGGGTGCCTGGACCGCAGTGGTACGAGGGCACTAGGGAGTGGCTGCAAAGCCCGTGCGGCCAGAGGTGACCGAGTCGGTGACCCTTGAATTCGGTCCTCCGGGATCCCCGCGCTCCATTCCCAGAAGTCCTCGCGCAGCGAGGTCTCTCTTCAAAGGAGTTGGGCCCGGGCTCCCGGAGCGTGCGGGGCGCCCAGCTTTGCGGGGCCTTCCTTGAACCCCTGCTTTCTCCCCGCCAACCCCGATTCCCTTGGTTCCAGACAAGGAGAGGAACCCTCAGGACGCTGTGTAGCTTTGCTAAACCTCCCTGCGCGAGGCTGGACTTTGGGAGGAAGCAAGGCAGGCTGGACAGAAAACCCAAGCACAGAGAGAACCGCAGGAGCACCTCCTCCCACAGAACTATCCAGGTTGGGTTTGGGGGCAAGGCCCAGCACTGGTGGATTGGGGAGCTCCCCCAGGACCTTCGCTTGGGCCCTTGCAACAGCTGCCCTCCACCCCCATCTCTGGCTGGGATGGAATTGAGCCTACATTTTCTGAATTTACCATTCCACTCTTTTCTTTCCTGATAGTTTGACGTGAACTATTTGGAGCTTCAGTGCCACCTGACAGAAAACTTCATGCCAAGAAAGGAACAGCCACTGTGCAGTGAGTGTGGGCATCTCGTTGAGAAAAGCTAGAAACTAGCTTTTAGGAAGCTGGAAGCTAGTAAAGCCGAAGTCAGAGTGCCCAGTTTGTGTTAGGACGGGTAGAAAGCTTAATTATCCTTGCTTCGTTGTAAGCTATGTAATTAACCAGATTGACAAACTTAAAGGCCAAATTCCTTGGCAGTTTGCAGGCAGAATCAGGCTCACTTTGGTCAAGAATATCTGAACCAAGGGTGGCAATATTCTTATTTCTGAAAGAGACCGTCTCACCAAGTCCAGCAGCTTCTTTTCTTTACTGTGCACCCTCTGCTGGTTAGTGTGATAGTGAGCTCAGAGGGAAAAAAAAGGTGTGTACAACTTCCTAGAGATCGTTTTATACTCAAAAACGATATACTCAAAAGTATATCATTTTGGTTTGGTTTTTTGTCTTTTTCGGGCACTCGAGGCATAGGGAGGTTCCCAGGCTAGGCGTCTAATCGGAGCTGTTGCTGCCAGCCTACACCAGAGCCACAGCAATGCCAGATCCGAGCCGTGTCTGCGACCTACACCACAGCTCATAGAACGCCAGATCCTTAACCCACTGAGGAGGGCCAGGGATCGAACCCACAACGTCATGGTTCCTAGTTGGATTTGTTAACCACTGTGCCAAGATGGGAACTGCCAATAATACATTGTTAAGATGTGTTAAATTGGGGAATGTCCCACGAAACTCGGAAATGAGGTGCTCAGGAAGAATATGAGTAGTCAGCATTGTAGGAGTTGAGTCTCAGTGGTAATGGGAATGAGGAAAGTTTAAGGATAACTTTTTTTTTTTCCATCTTTTCTAGGGCTGCACTCGCAGCATATGGAGATTCCCAGGCTAGGGGTCTAATTGGAGCTGTAGCCACCGGCCTACACCACAGCCACAGCAATGCGGGATCCGAGCCGCATCTGCAACCTACTCCACAGCTCACAACAACACCAGATCCTTAACCCACGGAGTGAGGCCAGGGATGGAACCTGCAACCTCATTGTTCCTAGTCAGATTCGTTAACCACTGCATCACAAGAGGAACTCCGATAACTCTATTTTTGAAGTACTAGTTTTGTGCCAGCCACTCACAATGCTAAGCAGTTTTACCTGCCCTGACTCATTAAATCTTTAAAAACATCCTTATGAAGTTCCCATCATGGCACAGTGGAAATGATTCCTACTTAGAATCATGAGGTTTCAGGTTCGATCCGTGGTCTCAATCAGTGGGTTAAGAATCCAGTGTTGCCATGAGCTGTGGTGTAGGTCACAGACGTGGCTCAGATCCCCTGTGTTGCTGGGCCTGTGGTATAGGCCAGCAGCTGTAGCTCTGATTGGACCCCTAGCCTGGGAACCTCCATATGCCTTGGGTGTGGCCCTAAAAAGATAGACAGATAAAAATAAAAACAGCCTTATGAGGTAAGTACTATTAAAATTCCCATTTCCTAGATGAGAAAAGTAAGACTCAGAGGTAAGGTCATTTGCTTGAAATCATACAGCTAAGCTAATAAATAACAGAGCTGAGATTCTAATCTAGGATATTTCTGAGCTCCCACATAATCGCTAGGATATTCTTTCCTGAGAGACCCTTGGCACAACTTTTGAGCTTATGGTTCCTCAACTCGTACTATGTCTCCCTCTTTTAAAATTTCCCTGCCATTTCAAAGACAAAAAATATGTGTGTGTGTGTATGTGTGTATATATATGTATGTGTGTGTGTGTGTGTGTATGCATAACTATGCTTCTCAAAGGTATTATCTCACCCACAGGAATCTGATCCATGAAAACATAGGTTTGTTAAGAGACCAACATGTGCTCTCCTGCAAGTCCCAAAATCCTATACAGGAATCCCCGGTTCCTCCGGTTGGCTTTTCTGCAGCTTCATCACCAGCAACAGAGTGGTGTGTTCTGTGATGTCCTTCTGCAGGCAGAAGGTAAGAGACTAGTAGAGCCTCAATTGAAAACTCACCATTGGAGTTCCCATTGTGGCTCAGTGGGTTAAGAACCCGACTTTGTCTCTGGAAGGATACAGGTTTGATCCCTGGGCTTGCTCAGAGGGTTAAGGATCTGGTGTTGCTGGAAGCTGCAGCATAGGTCGCAGATGCTGCTTTGATCTGGTGTTGCTGTTGCCATGGCTGTGGTGTAGGCTGCAGCTGCCACTCTGATTCAATACCTGGCCTGGGAAACTAACGTATGCTGCAGGTGCAGCTGTAAAGCAAAAGAAAAAAAAAAACACCCGCATGCTCACACGTGCGTGCGCACGTGCACACACACACACACACACACACACCCACCCACCATAGACTAAGGTTAAAATTATTTTAGGTCCAGGCAGTAAAGGACAAAACTAGGAAAGTGTGTAATTATCACCTTTTTAAACTTTTTTTAATTTTTTTTTTTTTTTGTCTTTTGTCTTTTCAGGGTCACACCTGCAGCATATGGAAGTTACCAGGCTAGGGGTCGAATTGGAGCTATAGCTGCAGCCTACACCACAGCCACAGCAACGCCGTGTCTGTGACCTACACCACAGCTCACGGCAACACCGGATCCTTAACCCACTGAGCAAGGCGTGGATCAAACCTGCAACCTCATGGTTCCTAGTCGGATTCGTTTCCACTGCACCACAATGGGAACTCCTATAATTATCACCTTTGAGTAAGCTGTTTGCTGTTTGTTTCTAGGACAGTTACATTTTTCAAGAGTGAAAGTGAGACCGTGCCCTTTCTGTTAAAAAATGAAACTAGTTATAAAGTTTTGTAAGCATAGAAATTTTATAAAATGTGGATGAGACTGTTTAATGTGAAGACTGAATTAATATATGTAAAGCACTTAAAGTAGTACTTTTTTTTCTCTCTCTCTTTAAACTTTTAATTTTGAGAAAATTATAGATTCACATGCAGTTGTAAGAAATAATACAGAAAGATCCCACAAGCCCTTTACCCAGTTTCTCTCAATGATAACATCTCACAAAATTTTAGTACATCACAACCAGGATACAGACATTGTTACAGGCAAAGAATGGGCTGTCCCCTCACCACAAAGATCCCTCATGTTGCCCTTTTATAGCCATACCCACCTCCTTTGCATGCCCCCCCATCCCTTACCCCTGGCAACCCACTAATAAGTTCTCCATTTCTATAATTTTGTCACTATAGAATTTTTTTTCCTTTTGCCTAACGGTTTAGCTTTTTTTCTTTTTATTACTCAAATGAATTTATCACATCTGTAGTTGTACAATGATCATCACAATCCAATTTTATAGGATTTCCATCCCACAACCCCAGCACATCCCCCACCCCCCAAACTGTCTCCTCCGGAGACCATAAATTTTTCAATGTCTGTGAGTCAGCATCTGTTCTGCAAAGAAGTTCAGTCTGTCCTTTTTTCAGATTCCACATGTCAGTGAAAGCATTTGATGTTGGTATCTCATTGTATGGCTGACTTCACTTAGCATGATAATTTGCAGAAACTTTTAAGTTTAATTAGGTCAGGTCCCACTTGTTTATTTTTGTTTTTATTGTCATTACTCTAAGAGGTGGATCAGAGAAGCTGTTGCTGTCATTTATGTCAGAGAGTGTTTGGCCTATGTTTTCCTCTAAGAGTTTTATAGTGTCTGGTCTTATGTCTAGGTCTTTAATCCATTTTGAGTTTATTTTTGTATATGGTGTTAGGGAGTGTTCTAATTTCATTCTTTTTTTTTTTTTTTGTCTTTGCTATTTCTTGGGCCGCTCCCGCAGCATATGGAGGTTCCCAGGCTAGGGGTCCAATCGGAGCTGTAGCCACTGGCCTACGCCAGAGCCACAACAACTCGGGATCTGAGCCGCATCTGCAGCCTACACCACAGCTCACAGCAACGCCGGATCGTTAACCCACTGAGCAAGGGCAGGGACCGAACCCGCAACCTCATGGTTCCTAGTCGGATTCGTTAACCACTGCGCCACGACAGGAGCTCCCTAATTTCATTCTTTTCCATGTGGCTGTCCAGTTTCCTCAGCACCACTTATTGAACAGGCTGTCTTTTCTCCATCATATATTCTTGCCTCCTTTGTCATAAATTAGTTGGCTGTAGGTGCGTGGGTTTAATTCTGAGCTTGCTATCCTATTCCACTGATCTATATTTCTGTCTTTGTGCCAGTACCATACAGTTTTGATGATTGTTGCTTTGTAGTATAGTCTGAAGTCCGGGAGCCTGATTCCTCCAGCTCCATTTTTCTTTCTCAGGATAGCTTTGGCTATTCTGGGTCTTTTGTGCTTCCAAATAAACTTTAAAATATCTTATTCGAGTTCTGTGAAGAGCGTCCTTGGTACTTTGATAGGGTTTGCATTGAATCTGTAGATTGCCTTGGATAGTATAGTCATTTTGATAATATTGACTCTTCCAACCCAAGAGCATGGTATGTTTTTCCATCTATTTGTGTCATCTTTGATTTCTTTCATCAGTCTTACAGTTTTCAGAGTACGGGTCTTTTGTCTCTTTAGGTAGGAGTTCCCAATGCAGCATGGCATCCATGAGGATGTGGGCTCAATCCCTGGCCTTACTCAGTGGGTCAAAGATCTGGCATTGCTTTGAGCTGAGGCATAGGTTGAAGATGTGGCTTGAATCCAGTGTTGCTGTGGCTGTGGCATAGGCCGGCAGCTACAGCTATGATTCGACCCCAAGTCTGATAACTTCCATATGCCAGATACAGCCATAAAAAGAAGAAAAAAAAAATCAACTGTAGCCGAGTTTAAATTTTGTCTCCACTCCTTAACTTGTAATCATGGACATGTTACTTCATTATGCCACGGTGTGCTCATCTGTTATAACAATAGCTACCTCACAGGGTTGCAGTGAAGATTAAATGAATCCTGTTGAAATCCTTAGATGCCTGGCATAAGTTAAGACTCAAGAAGTATTAGCTTGGGGAGTTCCTGTCATGGCACAGCATAAACAAATCCAACTAGGAACCATGAGGTTGCAGGTTCCATCCCTGGCCTTGCTCAATGGGTTAAGGATCCGGCGTTGCCGTGAGCTGTGGTGTAGGTCGCAGACGCATCTCAGATCCCAAGTTGCTGTGGCTGTGGCGTAGGCCGGCAGCTGTAGCTCTAATTCGACCCCTAGCCTGGGAACCTACATATGCCGCAGGTGCTGCCCTAACAGAAAATCGTTTTTTTTTTTTAAATGGCCGCACCTGAGGCTTATGGAAGTTCCTGGGCCAGGGATTGAATCTGAGCCACACCTGCAGCAGCGGCAGATCCTTTAACCCACTACACCACGCCTGTGACTGAATCTATACCTCTGTAGTGACCTGAGATACTGCAGTCAGATTCTTTTTTTTTTTTTTGTCTTTTTTCTAGGGCCACTTCCGTGTTATATGGAAGTTCCCAGGCTAGGGGTCGAATCGGAGCTGTAGCTGCCAGCCTACTCCAGAGCCACAGCAACGCGGGATCCGAGCCACGTCTGTGACCTACACCATAGCTCACGGCAACGCCGGATCCTTAACCCACTGAGCGAGGCCAGGGATCAAACCTGCAACCTCATGGTCCCTAGTTGGATTCGTTAACCACTGTGCCACAATGGGAACTCCATTATTAACTTTTTTTAAAAACTTAATTGGGGAGTTCCCGTCATGGCGCAGTAGTTAACAAATCCAACTAGGAACCATGAGGTTGCAGGTTTGGTCCCTGCCCTTGCTCAGTGGGTTAAGGATCCGGCCTTGCCGTGAGCTGTGGTGTAGGTCGCAGACGCGGCTCAGATCTGGCATTGCTGTGGCTCTGGCGTAGGCCAGTGGCTACAGCTCTGATTCCACCCCTAGCCTGGGAACCTCCATATGCCGAGGAGCGGCCCAAGAAATAGCAAAAAGACAAAAAACAAAAACAAAAACAAAACTTAAATGTTTGATTAGAGGCAGTGGGTAAGAGAGGGACAGCAAATCTGACTTCTGGTTTTCAGGGCTGGGCAGTTAGGCAAATGTGATAATGTGTATTTTTTAAATTTTTAAAAATTTTTTTGTCTTTTCAGGGCCACGCTCACCGCATATGGAGGTTCCCAGGCTAGGATTCAAATCAGAGCTGCAGCTGCTGGCCTACACCACAGCCACAGCCACACAGAATCTGAGTCACACCTTCGACCTACACTACAGCTCATGGCAATGCTGGATCCTTAACCCACTGAGCGAGGCCAGAGATCGAACCCACACCCTCATGGATACTAGTTGGGTTCGTTAACCACTGAACCATGATGGGAAGTCCTTGATCATATTTTAAAGAAAAAAGTCGGAAAGTTCTGGAGTGTGAGTTAATTTTCTAGAAAGGTTGCATTGGAGGTACTTGTGGAACATCCATCCATGTAGTCATGCTTAGTATCTCAGACGAGGTATCTGAGATAGGATCTAGGAATCATCAGCAAAGCCTTTGGTAACTGAAGCCATGGGAGAGACTGAAATTGCCCAGGAAGTACCCATCAAATGGAAAGGTGGTTCAGGACAGTGGATACCAGGCAGTGGATAGAGCTCAGGAGAGAACTGAACCCTCATTGTCCATATCCAAAGTTCATACTCTACTAGACCACAAGCAGCTTCTATACAAAATTTTAAACTTTTGTGTGTATCAGAAACATTTATTCTGCAAGTATTTGATCTCCCTGCTTTGTGTCAAGCACTGGGTAAACTTCAGTGAGCAAGACAGATGTGGTCCATGTCCTCAGGGCTTACACTTGAGTGAAGGAGAGGGACAGTTCCAATGCAGGTAGCTGTGGAATACCTCTCTGTACCCAGGAGGGCCTAACCCACAGAAGGCTTTCTGAAGGAAGTGCTATCTAGAATAGATTTTGGGTTTTCTGTGTGTCTTTGTTTTTAGGGCCAAACCTGTGGTATGTGGAGGTTCCCAGGCTAGGGGTCCAATCAGAGCTGCAACTGCCACAGCCACAACAAAGTGGCATTTGAGCTGCATCTGCAACCCACACCTCAGCTTACAGCAACACCTGATTCTTAACCCACTGAGCAAGGCCAGAGATCAAACCTGCATCCTCATGGATACTGGTTGGGTTCTTAACTAGCCGAGCCACAATGGGAACTCCTAGAATAGATTTTGAAGGATAAAAAATGAACATGTCAGTGGAGTTCCCATCATGGCTCAGTGGTTAATGAATCCGACTAGGAGCCATGAGGTTGCAGGTTCAATTTCTGGTCTCGATTAAAGATCCGGCGTTGCTGTGACGTGTGGTGTAGGCCACAGACGTGGCTCAGATCCACTGTTGCTGTGGCTCTGGTGTAGGCCGGCGACTACAGCTCCAATTTGACCCCTAGCCTGGGAACCTTCATATGCCCTGGTTGCGGCCCTAGAAACGTGTCAGTCTGCATGAGATAACAAGTGTTTGTGTTTCCCTCCAGGTGAGGCAGTACCAGCCCACTGCTGCATCCTGTCCGCCTGCAGCCCTTTCTTCACAGAGCGCCTGGAGCGGGAGAGACCAGCTCAAGGTCGGAAGGTGGTGTTGGAGCTGGGGGGCCTGAAAATCAGGACACTTAGGAAGCTGGTGGACTTCCTGTATACCTCAGAGATGGAAGTATCTTGTGAAGAAGCCCAGGATGTGCTTTCTGCTGCCCGTCAGCTCCGTGTATCTGAGCTCGAATCCCTTCAGCTCGAAGGTGGGAAGTTGGTAAAAGCCCCTCAGGGACGAAGGCTGAACAGGGAGTGCCTACAACCTCCAAGTACTGCACCAATCTCTGCCAGGGTGGTGGCATCCAACCGCCGCCCTCGAACTCCACTGCCTGTTACCCAGACACCCTGTCCTCTTGGGGCAGTGAGATTGAAGTCCTCAGGGAAGGAGGAGGGGCCCCAAGAGAAGAGCAACCGACAGAATACAGAGAACTTGTCTGGCACTCTCTTGCTCAAGAGGAAGGCCAGAGCCTGCCCAACTCCTCAAGAAAAAAGCTCTTCACCATCAAGCCACAGTCAGGGACCTCAGAACAAGACTGGCCCTACCCTTGGTCCTACAGCACTTTCCCCACCCAGCTTGTACCCCTCTATGGATGAGCGACTCTTGCCCAGAAAGATCAGGTTAAGTCGTTCAAAGCCACCTCCTGACATCTGTACATCCAAGCCTGCCAGTCTTTTAAGTGGACCCAGCTCAGTGCCCACAGCCCCTGGCCGGCGTCTTTGGCGGCAGAAGAGTGTAAATAAAGAAGCACCAGAGGACAAGCAGAAAACAGGGCAAGCCAGTCCTCTCCAGAGCACCCCAAGCCCATCTGGTCTTGGAAAGGCTTGTGGGAGCAAGAAGCGGAGCCCTGAAGTCAGAGCACCTACCTTGGACTCTGCAGAGGAGGGGCAGGTTGGGAGAGTGAAACTTCGCAAGGTTGTCAACGGAACCTGCTGGGAGGTCGTGCAAGAGCCTCCTCTCAAAAACTCTCAAGGCAGCCCTCAGATCCCAGCACCCGAGGACCTGGAAGAGCCACCAGGGACTCAGCCATCCTCAGTTAACGAGGAGGAAATGTCATCTGCTAGAACAGACCCGTGCGAGGACTCCCCCGTGTGCTCTAGGCTGCGAGACATTCTGCTCTCTGCCAGCTGTTCCCCAGACCACCCCGTGGTGAAGTCTGAGTTTGGGTCCAGTCCAGAGCTGGTAGGGAA
The DNA here is from genome assembly GCF_054392235.1 of Sus scrofa. Classification (NCBI taxonomy): domain Eukaryota; kingdom Metazoa; phylum Chordata; class Mammalia; order Artiodactyla; family Suidae; genus Sus; species Sus scrofa. The sequence goes on from NC_139384.1 coordinate 13,381,976, forward strand.
AGGACCTGGATTGGATACTGACTGCAGAGAGCCCTACGCATTTGACACAGCCTTGCTTGGGCAGCCCTGTGAAGCTGAGGAGTACCGAATCACAAGTGCTGCTGCCACCAGCGAGCTGGAGGAGATCCTGGACTTCATGCTCTGTGGCTCAGACATCGAGCCACCCATAGGGTCAATGGAGAGCCCCCGGGCTGAGGGCTGCAGGACCCCTAGTTATCACCTGACAGAAACAGGAAAGAACTGGATCGAAGGGCAAGAATGGTGTTTGCCAGACACCGAGCTCTGGCCCAGGGAGCTCACAGGATTGGAAAAGGAACCTGTTGGTGAGAACAAAGGGCCAATTGAGCCTTTTAGCCCCCTTGTCATGCCCTCTGAGAACAAAGAGCCAGTTGAACCTCTGAGCCCCCTTGTCATGCCCTCTGAGATGAGTGAAGGGGAGGTGCTCTCTGTGGAAGGCTCTTGGACTCCAGATCTGGAAATTACCCGCTCCCAGCCACTGGATGGTCAGAGAGACAAGCTACTCCACATTGACTCCCTTGACCCCCCTCCACAAAGGTGCTATGGGGACCTCTCGCCTCCTTGTTCAAACTGGGTAGAGACTGGGCTGGACATGTCCCTAACTATGGATGAAGTATTATACCCTGCTTCAGAGGCAGGCAAGGAGGCATCTGGCAACTCTGAGTTGTTGGGTCCACCTCCTGCCAGCCCTGAAGAGGAAGAGATTGATGTGGTAGACTGGACCTCAGAGGGGACTGTGCCCACGAGTATTCCCTCTGTATGGCCCGACCCTTCCTCAGAGTCAGAAACAGAGGTGGACATTCTAACGTAGTGGAGTGGCAAGGGCAGAGTGGAGGTGCTGGGAGGGTGGGGATGTTGCCTCCACGAAAGGTATGCTGACAAGCTAGCACAGACCCTGTGCCCACAAGAGGCAGGTGTGCCCCTAGCTCGCCCCCCTGCCCCCAACCTGGCCTTTCGGAGCCAGGCGGAAATAGCTCCACAGGTCAAAAATTATGAATTTGAACCACTTTGCTTCTTTATAATCCATTTCCCACTTAGTGACAAACAACTGAAACAATAAACTTTGTGGTCACCAGCTCCATTAGGTCACAGGTAACGGCCAAAGCTTTATCTTTCAGGTTATAAGGCATCTAACCACTAACTCAGGAAAAGCTGCAAAAGGCCATCCTCCAGGGTCAGGGTTTTGTAGGAGAGGAAATGTTTCAGAAGATGTGAGGCAGCACTGGGATAAAACACTAAGTGGGGCGGAACACTATCCAGTACCTAATGTGTGTGGCTTCGTCACTGCCAGTCTGGCAAGTCTAGCCAAGACCTCCACAGGGGCCAGGATGAGGTACTCCACCATCACTTCCAAGAAGTAAGGTTTTAAAAAAAAAAAAAAAAAAAAAAAAAAAAAACAGCGTTGCTTTTAAAAAAAAAAATACTTACTTTCCCCCTATGGTTTTACAGTTCTCCCATGTGTTCTAGCAGGGACCACAGGAATTGAGTTCCAGGTTAAGTGGTGACCCTAGGCTATGTAAAACACAAGGCAGACCAATCCCATAGGTTGGTTTGGTGCATCCCTTACCATTAAGATTAAGTTTTACTTCATTTATCATACTTTATATCAACCAAAATATTTTAATTTTTATTAAACCAAATCCAAGAACTTTTCAATGCCTTACTAGAGGAATGCCTCACGACTGAACCATCATTTCTGGAGGGGAAGAAACCACAGCTTCAGGCACATGACTGAAGTTTGGCCATGTCCCGTCATAAATGCTCCAACATCACCAGGGTCAGAAGGCTGTGAAAATGAGAGGAAAAAGTAGTTAGAGAAAGGATCAAGGCAATTACATGGCCAGCTCTCCACCCCTGAACCCACAAAGCCATGACAGCTAAATCACTGCATCTTGCACCCACATCTCACTCAACATATCAAGTGGCTGACCACATGCACTGTATGAAGCATTAGGGTGAAAGGCAGGGTCAAGTCCTGGGACCAGGAGTGAGAGTGCTACAGTGTAGGGTTATCACGTGGGGCCGTAACAGAACATACCAGTAACAAAAAAACACAAGAGGGCAGGAGTTACACAAAATTTGGCCATGAAAGAGGGGGGAAAAAAATCACAACTCACACAATAAATGGGGGAAAACAGTGGAATTTACAAGAAAATGAGAGTTTTGTTGGTTTTTTTTGGATGTTAACATTTATTTTTTCATTCATCCATTCATTCATTCATTCAAGAAAATGGGTTTTTCAACCCATATAAAACTAATCTGTACACCAAGGGTAACAACTGCATCCTCTGAGGACACAACTTGCATTTCTGTAAAGAATCATCTACATTACCATGGGTATTCCACGACGTAGGTCAAAAACAATGAAATGAAACACAGAGTTAAGCTAAGGGCACACTAGGTAATTATAATTTTTTTCAGTTTTTCCCAACAGTAAAAGGAGACGCGGTATTCCCACTAGAGAAAATCCTCTAGCAGGTCCCGTGTGAAATAAGAAGCAACAGACAGAGCTACTTCGCCACACTAACATCAATCCACTCTCCCCCAACTCCCACTTCAAACCTCGGCGTGAGGACCTCTGCCCAAACCACCCTACGAGAGGTACTTCTTCAGCTCCTCCACCACCTCTTGAGGCTCAGGGAACTTAAGTTTGCGCGGGGGCCCCTTCTTAATTCCAGTCCAGAGCTCCGCACCTGGGAAAGAACCACGCAAAGCAGAATTACTACAGCCTCCCCCCGGAATCATTAGGTGGCGACGGTTTGAGACCAGCGCTTCCCCGCCTTCCACCCACGGCCCGCACCCAGACCCGGGCCCTCACTCACTGCTACCGTCGGGGCGCATCAGCGTCACCTCGAAGCTGCCCCTCCGGGGCTTGGTAGGATTCACCCTCACTGGAAGCTCCGGGGCCTCCAGGCGCAGCGCCTGGCTCAGGGCCGCAGCGTTGCGCCCATAGACGCGTCAGCTCGTGCTAGTAAGAGATGAGGAAGGTCAGAGACTGGGGCCCTCGGTCTAGGGGGTCCTCGCCCGCCTCCATTACTCCCTAGGCCCCTCACCAATGCTCAATAACGACGCTAGCCTCCTCCATTCCCTTCCGGCCGCTAGCCGGCGTCTCCTGCTTCTCGGCCGCCGCGCCCAGCGCCGTCTCGGCCTTCCGCTTCCTCCCGCGGGATGCCATGGCGCCTGGAGCCGGGCTGGGAATCGAGCCGACCGGGGGCGGTACTAGGGTGGAGTCGCGGCCACCGGCAAGAGAGGCCAGCCAAACTCCGAGATCCAAACCGCAGGCCAGAAACTCGGCCTCCAGAACAAAACCTCCCTTAAGCGGCAGCAGCGTGGCGAGGGCGCGCACGTGGCCTGGAGGCGGGGCCTCTTGGGCAGAGCTACTCTGCGCGCAGTCGCGGGGGAGTCACGGGGCGCACCAGACCGAACCACCGGTGATGGGGGGACGGGCGGAGGGGCGGAGGGGCCAGGTAGCTCTGAAAGCAAGCCTGGCTCTTCCGCTTTTCCGAACCGTGCGACCAGCTGAACTGTGTGCACCTTGACCCCGTCCCTTCCCAAAATCTCCTTCCTAGGACTCGCGAGCCAAACCCAAACGAAGTCCGCAGTCTAACCCTGGGGTTGTGAAAACTAAACCTCCACTCCACAATCCTGGGGACTAATGCATGAAACTAACCAGGATGGTCTTTGAAATTAAGGAGATGGATAATTCCTCCGCAGTAGCTTGGCATCTCTAACACATGAATCACACACAAAAGCACAGTCAAAAGTAAATCCCAGTCTCTTTATTATGGAAAAACATCAACTGGCAGTGGGGAGGAGGTAGGAAGGTAAGTGAACTCCAACCGTGGTAGGGGCTTTCTCCTCCAGGCCCCACCGGACGTCTCAAACTTCTATTCCTCTTCTTCGCAATCTCCATAAAATAGGGAGATTATTCCATACGAAAACTCTGAGGTTAAAGGTTTCTCCTTGGGACCAGTGACAGGCTTATACTTTTTAATGCAGGCCACAAACCAAGCCAGAAGGGCCTAAAGTAAGAATCCTTGAGGGAAAAAAATCTTAGCACTACTGCTGCATCTTGGCCTGTTGTTAGGCTTTAATCTAATCTAATCTACGGCTGTGTAGGTCCGCTAAAAGGAATAATGAAACCGGACGTGGTGGAGATGTGTGAGCGCCCAAGCTTGGTGGGAAAGCATTTCCTCCGCCACCACATAAGATGGTTCCCTCTCTCCAGTTAAAGAGCAGGCCACTGGAGTGGAGGCCTTCCTGAAGGATACCTGTCATACCTGGATGCCTCTTAAAAATCAGAAGCAATACCCTGCCCCACCTAGACGTAGCCAAACAGGAAAAACATAAATTAAAGTCCAAGGCCTCAGGCCAGGCTTGTGGTTACAGAAAGGGCAGAGCCTCAGAGGTGCCTGGGATTGACAGGAGAGGAAGCACTGAGAGCAGGGATCTTATTTGTCTTTCTTGCTCTCCTGATCTGGCGCTGCAGTGGGCGTTTGGGCTATAGGCTCCTCCTCGGGGATATTATCACCAGCCTTTGACACCTTCTTGGCCCGATGATACAGCTCATTCAAGTTGAATTCTCGAATCACATTCTCCTGTGAAAAAGAGATGCACACATCAGGGTTCTGGTTGGAAAGGACCCTGGGAAGTACACTTGACCCCTGAACAATGGTGTGGTTAGGGATGCCAACCCTCTTTGCAGCCCAGAATCCACCTATAAGTTAGTGTCAGCCTTCTGTATTCACAGATCCTAGAATCTGTGGTTCCACATGTACAGATTCAAACTGCAGGGATTGTGTAGTACTGTAGTATTTATTACTGAAAAATATTCACAGAAGTGGATCTGCACAGTTCTAACCCATTTGTTTAAGGGTCAGTTGTATTTAGACAGTCTAGGAAAGGAGGAAGTGAGGGACAGGGGTCTAGTCTAACCCAGCTCTCCTTTTTTGGACACCTGGAAAAGTCAACTAATATTTAAGTACCTTTCTTTTTTTAAGGGCCACACTGTAGCATGTGGAAGTTCCCAGGCTAGGGGCTGAATCGGAGCTGTAGCTGCCAGCCTGCACCACAGCCACAGCAACACCAGATATGAACCACTTCTGCGACCTACATTATAGCTCACGGCTATGCCAGACCCTTAACCCACTAAGCGGGGCCAGGGATCAAACCTGTGTCCTCATGGATACTAGTTGGGTACGTTACCGCTGAGCTACAATGGGAACTCCTAATACCTACTACATACTACTTACTATACCAAGAATTACAGCCACATTATTTAATGCAATCTGAAAAACAAAGTGCTATTGTTGCCAATGACTGCTAAGGAACCTAAGGCTATGGGTACAAGAACTACTGAGATTGAATCTTAACTAATAATTTTCCCCAGTACTAGTAGAAACATAATATAAATTTGCTGAGTGAATTCATGAAGGAGGTCTTTTAACTAGTCCACACTCTGAAACCTTGTGGGCCAGCAAGTCCCATCATGGCGCAGTGGAAACGACTAGGAACCATGAGGCTGCAGGTTTGATCCCTGGCCTTGCTCAGTGGGTTGAGGATCCTGCGTGGTGTAGGTTGCAGACACGGCTCGGATCCTGCGTTGCTGTGGCTGTGGTGCAAGGCAACAGCTGTAGCTCCAATTAGATCCCTAGCCTGGGAACCTCCAAATGCCATGGCTACATCCCTAAAAAGCAAAAAAAAAAAAAAGCTTGTAGGCAAGTAGCAGGACTAGGAATCGAACCCAAGTTGGGTTCCAAAACTCACCCACTGTTCCTTACCCTTCTCCAAACCACCTGCCCACTCTTTCATATACCTCAGAAAAAGTCCAGGAGACAGCTCGTCCTTTCTTGTCAATCTGTGGCCGCCGCATGACTTCCTTGCCACCTTGGAAGAGGATTAGGGTAGGGAGCTGCTTGGTGAGGGGTGACGTGCTCACTTTGTACCTACAGGGCCCAGAAAGTACTCTGTGAATGTACCTGTATACATGACTCAAAGTGATTCCCGACCCAGGCCCTACATACCGTGTACTAACATCAGTGTAGCGTCCAACGTCCACCTTCCCAAAATTTAACCCTGTGCAGTTGTACCTGAGAAGAATATATTTAACATAGTAAAAGAAGGGAGAATGAATCAACGAAAGTAGAAGTACAGACAGTGGGGGGTGGGAGTGGAAGTGCCTTTGGTTGAAATGTGCAAAAATCAAGGTCAAAAACAATGAGGGGAGGTAAAGTTTCTCTCATCCCTTCCTTTGTACTACTCACTTGAGCGAGAGGTCAGCATAGATAGGAGCAAATGACTGGCAGTCATTAGACCAATTGGCAAAGAACTCCACGATCCAAGTGACCCTCTTGTCCCGCGCCAGCTCTTCCTGACACACGAGAAGAAACAGTGAACTGGATTACACAGGCTCCTGAAAGAGTCACACCTTAGCGTCGAATTCCTCACCCTGGCTTCCTCATACCTCTCTCCCCGAGATCCCATAATGACCCACCATGCCCTTGATTTTCACTCTGAAGCACTGCTGCTCCTCCTAGTGAGGAGAGAGCTCAACTACAAGATCATCCACAAGGGACCCAAGAAACAGGAAGGAGGAAGAGCACTCACATCAATGGTCTTATCACTGAAGTACTTGATGTACTCAGGGCCCATATACAGGGGGGGTTTGCATGTCATCAGGAACACTAAACACAGAAACAAGATTTCAAGGGCACATGTAAGGCCGAGGACAGCAGATTTACTTTCAAATCAACTCAAATATTTCAAGCACCAAAGACTGCCATTTGTGGACATACATAGATACAGTTCCTTCCTCTTAAAATGAAATCTCTGGGAGTTCCCGGTGTGGCACAGCAGAAATGAATCTGACCAGTATCCATAAGGCTGTGGGTACCATCCCTGGCCTTGCTCAGTGGGTCAAGGATCCAGCGCTGCTGTGAGCTGTAGTGTAGGTCACACATGTGGCTCAGATTCCGTGTTGCTGTGGCATAGGCCAGCAGCTGCAGCTACGATTCAACCCCTAGCCTGGGAACTTCCATATGCCGTGGATGCAGCCCTAAAAAGACCAAAACTGAATGAATAAATGAATGAAAGAAAAATCAAATCTCTCTAGATTCTTATCATCTGAGCTACACACATAATGAATTAGGTACAAGATATGGGAAAAAGAAATAGAAAACCTGGTTTGGGGTTGGAATTTGGTTCCCACAACCAAGTCTTGCAGTATCCTTACCTATGCAGAGTGTAAGGTAAAGCAGGCCCATGCGAATATCCAGGCGGAAGAAAAGAATTGCATTGGCCACTTTACTAAACATGAAGATGTTGCCTATGTGTTGTTCCACGGTGACTGAAACACAAAGATGTCACAGGTCAGGCTGGGCTACATGCTCCCATGTCCTCCTATTTCCCCCCTCTCCTTGGAGTATTTTGAAATGGGAGGGGGTGGGGTGGGGAATAAAAGATCAAATTCAGCCTCGGAATGGAATGAGGGACAAGTTCACCAAATTCATGTCTCTCTCGTAACATGAAAGCACCTTGAGGTCATCAGTCTGAACCTTCAGAAGCAGGCTAAACTTACTGGATCTTCGGTTCTTCATCATCACGATGGCACTGAGAAACATCAGGATCTCTACTTCTCTCTGGAACAGAATCAAAGTGACAGGAACGCCATGACAAGAAAGGATTTGGGTAAGCAAGGAAGCCAAATATGTAATAAAAACCAAAAGAGATCCAGGCTGGGAATGGCAATAACAGAGAAGTAACTGGAGCCAGCTAAGATGTAGTGGGGAAAACACCAGTCAGAAGATCTAGTTTCAGGTTCTGCCCTCGCTGCAAACTGGCTGATGCTTTTCCACAAAGCACTTGACCTCTGAGCTTTGGTTTCCTTGACTGAACATTATCTATTTCAAAATGCTATTGTGAGGATGAAAGACGATAATGAGCATGAGTTTTATAAACTACATGGTACAAAACTATAACATACTACAACAAATTCAGTGTGAGCCTGATAAAAAATAAAACTCTTCCAGGAGTTCCCGTTGTAGCTCAGTGGTGTTAAGGACCTGATGTTGTCTCTGTGAGGATGCAGGTTTGATCCCTGGCCTCACTCAGTGGGCTAAGGATCTGTCACTGCTGTAAGCTGCAGCACAGGTCACAGATGCGGCTCAATGTGACTGTGGCACAGGCCTCAGCCGCAGCTCCAGTTCAGCTTGAATTCAACGACTAGCCCAGGAACTTCCACATGTCACAGGTGCAGCCCCAAAAGGAGAAAAAAAAAAAAAAAAAAAAAAAAAAAACTTCCAGGTAAACCTTCTCAATAATATTCCATTAATACTCCACTCGTTTGGTTTTAAGTCATTCAGCTCCACCTAATATTCACAGTGATAAACCATGCGTCTTTAATGTAATTGAAGAGTAGGAGGCCTTTCAAAACACTCAAAGGTCCTTTTCAGTACGCGTGGCTTAGAGTTTTTTCTTTCTAGAAGGTAAGCTCCATGTCAACAAGTGTGACAGACAGTAAACACAACAAAGAAACAAACAAGATAATTTCAAAGAGGAAAGACTGCAATGAAGAATAAGGACCTTGTGAGAGAAGGCCAGGAAGCCCAACGACAAACTGGATGGTCAGAGGCTTTCCATACCTTTCTGTTTATAATACAGGCACCCACGTCATTGTTTCAGACAGAACCAATCGACTACAATTTACAGCTAGGTTTTTAGCCTCAATCTCGAATAAAAAACAACTGACTAGATTTAGATATGGACATGTAAGGTGTGGGGTAGAGAATGGCAGGCCTTATTAAATATTACATCTAAGCAGAAATTATGAAGCATTTTCAAGACTGAAATTGGGTTAGAATTGGCACTAACTTTTTTTCTTTTAAATGGCTGTGCCCTTGGCATATGGAAGTTCCCAGGCCAGAGGCTGAATCCAAGCCACAACTGCATCAATGCAGGATCTTTTAGCTGAGCGTGCCAGGCCTGGGTTGGATCGAACCCAAGCCTCTGAAACAAACTGAGCCACAGCAGTTGGATTCTTTTTGTTGTTGTTGTTAAGGCCACACCCACAGAGCTGCAGCTGCTGGCCCACACCACAGCCACAGAAACGCCAGATCATAGCCACATCTGTGACCTACACTGCTCCTTGTGCAACACCAGATCCTTAATCCACTGAGCAAGGCCAGGGATTGAACCTGCACTCGCGGACAGTATGCTGGATTCTTAATCTGCTGAGCCACAATGGGAACTCCTGTAGTTGGATTCTTTTGCGTGCGTGCGTGCGTGCAAGTGTGTGTGTGTGTGTCTTTTTAGGGCTGCACCCATGGCAGATTTAAGTTCCTGGGTCAGGGGTAGAATCAGAGCTGCAGCTGCCAGCCTACACCACAACCACACCAGATCCAAACTGCATCTTCGATCAACATCACAGCTCACAGCAACACTGGATCCTTAACCCACTGAGTGAGGCCAGGGATCTAACCCTCATCCTCATGGATACTAGTCAGGTTCATTACCACTGAGCCACAGTGGAAATTCTGTAGGTGGATTCTTAACCCACTGCACCACAGCAAGGAGCTCCAGAACTGGCACTTATAATTGAGAAAGATGAATTTAAAAAGGGAACTATGGCCAATCAGGAGACTGAGGGTAGGACTAAAAGAAATATACTCTAAAGACTGAGACTGGACCTGTGGGAAGGGGCCTTGTATACTCCAAACCTTATTTCTTTTTTCTCCTGGGAATACTACAGGTAGACTCCCTTCTAGCATAGGTAGAACTGTGTCAACAGTACCGCTAAATGGCATGTGAGTGGAAGTGCTGTGACACTTCTGTGCCCAGGCAGTTAAAAAGGGGCATGCCCTTGCATTCCAGCTTTCTTTCCTCATCTTCTGTCTGGATGATGCTGGAATGACCTTAAGTCTATCTGCTGAAGTCAGAATGAGACAGGATTCCAGAATAACTATATAAACCAAAGCCCCCTTGGTTATTCTACTTGCTAGTCATTGTTTTTAAACTTTCTATTGAAGAAATTTTCAAACAGGAGTCCTACTGTGGGGGATCCCAGTGGCGTCTTAGGAGCACTGGAATGTAGGTTCGGTCCCCGGCACGGTGGGTTAAGGATCTGGATCTGCGTTGCTGCAGCTGGGGCTTAGGTCACGACTGGGGGTCACATCTGATCCCTGGCCTGGGAACTGCATATACCACAGGGCGGCCAAAAAAAAAAAAAAAAAAAAAAAAATAGAAAAGATATCGAGGGTAGCAGAATATGCCACCCCAAAATATGCCACTTTGACATAAGGATTATCTTGAGCCTAAAGGCAACTGAGAAGTAGAATAATTTAGAAAAGTTCCTGCCCTCCCCCATTTGTCTAAAAACAGGACATAAACTTTCAAAAGGTGTCCTTCTAATCTTCTATACCAAGGACAAAATTAGTCAGTGGAGATAACTTTAGACCCTATCAGCCTGGAGGCAGCACCAGAGGAACCTAGATAACAAACTAGACTTTATCTACCTTCAATTTACCTTTCCACAGTTTTCTGTTCTTGGAAGCCTAAAACAGCTTTCCTTTGTCCCGTCATTTCTTCACAAATTTATTGTTCATAGTTGAAGATGACATATAAGCTGGAGTCCTAAACCACCTTTTTTGAGCTACTCATTTTCCCCTAGCTATCGCCCATGTATACAAGTTATACATGTTAATAAATTGGTTTTGTTCTGTTTTGTTGTCTTTTTGACTTTTCTAGGGCCGCTCCCATGGCATATGGAGGTTCCCAGGCTAGGGGTCTAATCGGAGCTGTGGCCACCGGCCTACACCAGAGCCACAGCAACGCGGGATCTGAGACGCGTCTGCAACCTACACCACAGCTCACAGCAACGCCCGATCCTTAACCCACTGAGCAAGGCCAGGGATCGAACCTGCAACCTCATGGTTCCTAGTTGGATTCGTTAACCACTGAGCCACGATGGGAACTCCAATAAATTGTTTTTATTTATGTATTTATTCATTCATTCTGTGTCCACAGCATATGGAAGTTCCTGGGCCAGGTAGTGAACCCACACCACAGCAGCAACCCAAGCTACAGCAACGACAACACTACCAGGGAACTCCTTTCTGTTTGCATTTTTATTTTAATCGTCTTTATTTTATTTATTTATTTATTTATTTTGGCTGTAGCTGTGGCATGTGGAAGTTCCCATGCCAGGGACTGAACCCAAAGCCATAGTTGCAACAACACCAGATCCTTAACCTGATGTACCACAAAGGAACTTCCTTTGTCTTTAACCTATTTTGCATTACCGGGGTCCTCCGGCAAGAGCCCAGACAGATAAAGGGAAAATCATTTTCCATCCATGTGTGTGTGTGTGTGTGTGTCTGTGTATAAAATGTGTGTTGTATTAATATAAACCCCTATTACTAATAAAATACCTATTACTCAGCTTCAATGGTAGTATTTTGCCAATATGGTTCCATTTCATCTATGCCATCCATTTCTTTTGTTAGAGAAACATAAAGCAAATTACAGGACTTCCTGCTGGTGCACCATGGGACTGACAGCGTCTCTGCAGCACCAGGACTAGGGTTTGATCCCCAGCCCAAAACAATGGGTTAAAGGACTCTTTGTTGCCGCAGCTGCAGCATAGCTGTAACATCATAGAGGTGGTATGTACTCTCTACTAACTCACTGCAGATGACATATCAACCTTTCATCTGATGGCTTGAGATGATCATTGCCTAGATTTATTATTTCATTAGAGTGCTACATAATTTTTATTTTATTTTTAGGGCAGAACCTGCAGCATATGGAAGTTCTCAGGCTAGGGGTCAAATAAGAGCCGCAGCTACCAGCCTGCACTACAGCCACAGCAACACTGGATCTGAGCTGCATCTGCCACCTACGCCACAGCTTGTGGCAACACCAGATCCTCAACCTACTGAGAGAGGTCAAGGATCAAACCTGCATCCTCACAAGACATTCTGTCAGGTTTCTAAACCACCGAGACACAACAGGAACTCCAGAGTGCTACATAATCTTTAAATGCTATCACTCTTTCTGTATTACTTCAAATTCTTCTAGTAGGAAATTAACATTCCCTTATCAACTATTTATTACTCTGACAGTGTATAGAGGAAAAGTAAAGTGCTTGATTATTTCTTTTATTTAATAAAATAGAAATGGACTTTTATTCTGTTTAGCCACTGAAATTTTTTTTTTCCTTTTTTTTTTTTTTAGTGCTGCAGCCTCAGGATATGGAAGTTCCTAGACTTGGGGTCGAGTTGGAGCTACAGCTACTGGCCTACATCACAGTCACAGCAACGTAGGATCTGAGCCACATCTGTGACCTACAACACAGCTCATGGCAATGCTGGATCCCTGACCCACTGAACAAGACCAGGGATTGAACCTGAATCTTCATGGATACTAGCTGGATTGCTTCCACTGCTCCACAACAGGAACTCCCTCTTTTTTTCTTTTTCTTCCACCCACAGCATATGGAAGTTCCTGGACCAGGGATCGAACCTGTTCTTCCAAGGAACTGCAGTTGGATTCTCAACCCACCGCACCATGGTGGGAACTCCAAGCCACTGAAATTTTGAGGTTTACCTGTTATTGCTAAGATTATTTACCTTAATATTCTAACTTCCAAATCACCAAGGAAATAGTAAAAGATTTTTTCCAGGAAAACAAACACTAGCTATAAACTCTAAATAGTTAAAGGTCCCTACTTAATAGGTTCTTTTGGAGTTCCTGTCATGGCACAGTGGAAACGAATCTGACTAGTACCCATGAGGATCCGGGTTCAATCCCTGGCCTCGCTCAGTGGGTCAGGGATCTGCCATTGCCTTGAGCTGTGGTGTAGATCTGAGACAGAGCTTGGATCCCACGTTGCTATGGCTGTGGCATAGGCTGTAGCTCTGATCTGACCCTAGCCTGGGAACCTCCATACTCCGCAGGTTCGCCCCCCTGCCCCCCAAATGGATCTTTTGAAGCACCACAGCTATACATGAGCTACTTAATAACACTGGGAAAGAACGGCGGAAGTATGAAAAAGTAAACAAGGGAAGGAGAATAAAAGTAAGGAAGTAGGTTCTGTCAAAAGTCAAGACTCATTCTGGGACCTGGAAAAAAAAAAGACAAAAACTCAGGATGGCCCTCCTTCCTCGTAAACAGTCAGCTATACAGAAGAGGGCACAGAACTTCATCTTATTTTTCTGAGTGGTCCTTCCACTTCTACTTAGGAAGTACTGCAAGAGAGTTCAGATTGATTTCTTTACAATGAATTTTTTTTACAATTCCATTTCAATAGGCCTAAAACTTTATTCATTTTTACATTCTCAGGATGCAGCACAGTGCCTAGCATACAGTCCTCCCTCTGCAGTTGTTAACTGAATTAAAATGACTGATGGTGCTGCTGCTTTGGCCAGAAGAGTGGTTTCAAGTCCCAGCCACTCACTAGTTGTGTGACCTTGGACAAGTCTCCTAACTACGCCGAGATCAATTTCTTCATCAGTGAAACGAGATTACTACTACTTGCCTTGTTTACCTCACTGATTCCTCAAGAGCTTTACATAACGAGAGCAGCACTGTAAAACAGTGCAGATGCCTCGTTTGGGTAGGTACGAATTGTGAGACGGAAAGGACCTTGGACTCAGGAGTCAGAAGACCCCGGCAGGCTAACTCGCTGTATTCCCATCTTAAACGTGAAGAGGTTTACACTCGACGACCGCCCAGGCTCTAGATTCTTAATAGCTTAAGTCCGCTACAGGTTGGGAACCTCAGGTGTTCTCAAACTGGTGAACCTCGCATCTCGTAGATGCAACCTAGGACAGGGTGTCAAGGTCGCGGGGTCCTAAGGCGGGGGGTCGCTCACCCAGTCAAAGTCACACGGGTTGCCGTCTTCGCGTTGCGTGGGGAGATTGTAGCAGACAGGGGGCAGCTTCCTCACGAGTAGGAAGGCAGCAGAGAGGAGGGCTGACAGAAGGTAGTAAGGTCGGGCCAGCCATCGTGATAGTCGAGGTATCGAATAAATAAGAGCAATTAAAGGCGCGAGAACCGCCATCTTCCCGGCTCTAGCGGCGCCAGCCGCTCCACGGAGTCCGTGAGCCTGGTCCCGCCTCTCCCATCATTGTGCTTCCATTGGGCCTAGTCTCGGATGCACCGCCTCTAGATCCGGAAGCAGATCTCTGACTGGCTTCTGCGTCAGGTTAAAAATGGAGAAAGGGCTTTGATATTTTATTGGCTAATCTAGCTGTCTTTTTTTCCACCTAAATCATTTTATTGGACATATGCGACTGCGGCAAGTAGGAGATACAGGAGAATTTAAATAAAGTTAAATAGTACTTCCGGAACGTTCTCAGAAGGCGACGGAAGTAGTTGCAGGAAGAAGGTAGGAAGGGCCCGAGGCAACCCAATGGTGAGAGGCTCCTGAAGGAGGAGGGCGGTACTCTGTGAAAAGATTGACCAATGAACGTCACCAACGCCAGACACCGAGACAGCGCCGGGGCGGAGGAGGCGATGGAGAATTTCACGGCGCTGTTCGGAGCTCAGGCTGACCCACCACCGCCCCCGACCGCACTTGGCTTCGGACCTGGAAAACCTCCACCCCCACCGCCTCCTCCTCCGGGCGGGGGGCCGGGCCCCGCCCCGCCCTCTACCGCGGCCACAGCCGCTCCCGGCTCCGACAAGTCAGCGGCCGGTTGTGGCCCCTTCTACCTAATGCGGGAACTGCCGGGTGAGTACAAGGCCTGGTCAAAGCCAGCCAATCAGATCATAGCGAGGAGAGGCGGGGCGTGGCTCTCAGCCTTCCGACTGGGGTGAGGGGTAACCTAGGCAACGCGTGGCGCGATTTCGGAACACTATACTAGAAGAGGTTCTGAGGATTCACAACCGAAAGAATGATTGGAATTGGGATGGATTAGGGGTGGGAAGAGAGTGGATCTCCCTGACCACCTTTCACGCCCGATCCTGCCCCTGACGCTGGTTTTTGACTCCCTAAAGATTATCCTAGCTTTGAGTTTGGTATTTGAGGGTCCTGATTTAACATCCCTGCGGACCCAGTTCCAGATCTGCTTCAAACTTCCTGTTGGTTTGGGAAATGTTGCCTTTCTTCCTCTGGGCCTCGGGGTTTCAAAATGTGTTCGAAGAAGTGATTAGAATTAAACCAGGTTCTTTCATTCAAAAAATTATTTTGTTGCGCACCCACTCTGTGTACCAAGCACTCTTCCAATTGCTGAAGATACAGCTGTGAACAAAACTGACAAGATCCTTGCCTGTTTGGGAGTTTACCTGCCAGTGGAGGAGTCAAAGAGTGATAAACAGATATCTGCGGATAAACAGATAGTATCAGATAGTGGTTATGGCTACAAGGGGGAAATGTGATAAAGAATTGAGGGGGCAGAACTGCTTTAGCTAGAGTGATCAGGAGAGCCCTTTCTGAGTAGATAACATTAGAGCTAAAATATAAGCACAAAGGAAGAGCTAGCCATTTATGAGTGGGAGGAGAGAGAACTCTAGATACAAAAAATGAGATTAGAAGGCCCAATGTGAGAATAACCTTGAATATTTGAGGGACAGAAAACCACTTGCACTCCGGGGAAGTGAACAGGGAAAGAGCGATAGGAGATGAAGGTGGGAGAGGTAGGCAGAGGCCTCTATAAGACATTTTAAGTTCAGGGGGAACCATTTTGACACAAGAGTCTGAAGTGATCTAACTTCTAACTTATTTGCTTATTTTCAATCATTCGAGCAGCTCTATTAAGGAAGCAAAGTGGGGGAGTTCCCGTCATAGCACAGCAGAAATGAATCCGACTAGGAAGCATGAGGTTGTGGGTTTGATCCCTAGCCTCACTCAGTGGGTTAAGGATCCAGTGTTGTCCTGTGCTGTGGTGTAGGTTGCAGACGCAGCACAGCTCTAGCATTGCTGTGGCTCTGGTGTAGGCCGGCACCTGTAGCTCTGATTTGACCCTTAGCCTGGGAACCTCCATATGCCTTGGGTGCTGCCCTTAAAAAAAAAGAAGAAAAGTGGGAAAATTGGTCAGAAGTTACAGCTTAGTAGTTCAGGAAAGAGATGATAGTTTGAACTAGGAAATAGCAGTAGAGGAGAGAAGTAAATGGATGCCAAATAAATGTTAGAGGTAGAACTGACAGGAATGCAGTATTGAAAATAGAATTGAAGGACAGAGGAATTGAGGGCAGTTTGGAAATGTTTGGCTTGAATAATTAGGTGGATGGTAGTGCTAAGATCAGGAAAGGACAGGTTTGAGGAGATGGATATCAAGTCATTTTGGACATGTTAAGTCTCCAGGATGACATTTAGTTCATCCCAAGTCCTACTGCTACATCAAGAGCTGAAGGAGGGGAGTTCCTGTCACGGCTCAGAGGAAACGAATCTGACTGGTATCCATGAGGACACAGGTTCGATCCCTGGCCTTGCTCAATGGGTTAAGGATCTGGCGTTGCTGTGGCTGTGATTGTAGGCCAGTGGCTACAGCTCCCATTCGACCCCTAGCGTAGGAACTTACATATGCCACAAATGCAGCCCTAAGAGAGTAAAGATTTAAAAAAAAAAAAAAAAAGAGCTGAAGAAGGAGTTCCTACTGTGGCCTAGCCAGTTACGGATCTGGCATTGCCACAGCTGTGGCAATAGGTTGCAGCTTCGGCTTGGATTGATTCCTGGCCTTAGAACTTCCTTGTACCATGGGTATGGCCCAAAAATATCTGAGGGAAATGATTTGTTACAGACCTTGAAATTCACAGTGCAGTTAGATATGTTTTAGTGTTTAATACTTACAATAGCCCCTTGAAATAGGCATTGTTATCTGCTTTTTAAAGCTGAAAAACTAAAGCATAGAGAGGTTGACTTGACTTTAGTTAGTGATTGATGTCTACCAGCAGTTTATTTAACCTTAACTTATTTTGATTGTACCTATTTACATTAATCACTTGAATATCTGTTCTGGGCAAATCCTGGGTATAAAGGAGACATATGATGAGAAGAGGAGAGAGATGAGTAAGCCTGGTCCTTGTTTTTTTTTTTTTTTTTTGTCTTTTTTTGCTATTTCTTGGGCCGCTCCCACAGCATATGGAGGTTCCCAGGCCAGGAGTCCAATCGGAGCTGTAGCCAGAGCCACAGCAACGCAGGATCCGAGCCGCATCTGCAACCTACACCACAGCTCACGGCAATGCCGGATTGTTAACCCACTGAGCAAGGGCTGGGACCGAACCCGCAACCTCATGGTTCCTAGTCCGATTCGTTAACCACTGCGCCATGACGGGAACTCCTGGTCCTTGTTTTTGAGCAAATAATTTTACCTAAGACTTCAAAGTGTATGGTTTAAGAATAAAGTAGTGATTATTCTTTCTTTCTTTCTTTCTTTCTTTTTTTTTTTTTTTGTCTTTTGTCCTTTTAGGGCTGCATCAGAGGCATGTGGAGGTTCCCAGGCTAGGGCTCTAATCAGACCTGTTGCTGCTGGCCTAGGCCAGAGCCACAGCAATGCCATATCTGAGCCACATCTTCGACCTACACTACAGCTCATGGCAGTGCCGGATCCTTAACCCACTGAGCAAGGCCAAGGATCAAACCCGCAACCTCGTGGTTCCTAGTCAGATTTGTTTCCGCTGCACCACGACGGGAACTCTGTGATTATTACTTCTTGTCAGAGCCAATGTCATTATTTTCTGGTCATGCCTCACAAACTACTAAGAACCACATGACTACATGATGGTTTTCAAAATGTGTTCCGTCTTATTCAAAATGACAGCAAGAATAAGCTGTCACTTTAGCTGGACTTTGAAGACTTCAGATTGTTTAAGAAAATTAAGAATTTTCCTAGAATTAGGTCAATCTTCCTAAAAGAAATTTTCTAAAAGGAAACAATATGAGGGGTGTTTTGTTTTGTTTAGTTTTGCTTCAGGAGATGATGGATACCCATTTCAGTGGATCAGAAATTTTGCATGGGAGAATAGTGTTGGTTAGGCCTCAAAGCTAAGTTACAGTAAGATGTGTTTAACCATGGGTCCCAGTTAAAGGAGTTTGAGCTTTTTGCCGAGGGAATAGGAAACCATTGAGATTTTTGAACTGAGTACTGCTTCTAAAGATATCTGGAGGAGTTCCCATCGTGGCTCAGTGGTTAACGAATCTGACTGGGAACCATAGGTTGCGGGTTCGATCCCTGCCCTTGCTCAGCGGGTTAAGGATCTGGCGTTGCCGTGAGCTGTGGTGCAGGTTGCAGATGCGGCTCGGATCCTGCGTTGCTGTGGCTCTGGTGTAGGCCGGTGGCTATAGCTCCGATTCGACCCCTAGCCTAGGAACCTCCATATGCCGAAGGAGTGGCCCCAGAAAAGGCAAAAAGACAAAAAAAAAAAAAAAAAAAAGATATCTGGAGAATGTGGGTGCCATAAATTAAAATAGGGGAACCAAGAGTGAGGTGGAAGTTTAAAAATTTTTTGGAATCTGCAGTGAATTAACTAAGAGAATACTGGAACGCAAGATTAGTTTTCAGGAGCGGAGTTACTATAAATCATACTCATAGAAGTGATGTTCAGAACAGAAAGTTGGATGGATCCTTAAAGAATTTAGAGAAAGCACAGAGTGCTTTCTCAAGGCTTAGCTGCCCTCAGTGGGCTCATAGTTCAGAACCTGGGTTTTCTCAGTAATTATAAACAAGTCACTTTTGTCATTTGTACCCTGAGTGTTCATCACAACTGTACATGAGGAAGTGCCCATTGTGGTTCAGTGGGTTGCAAACCCAGTTAATATCCATGAGGATGTGGGTTTGATCCCTGGCCTTGCTCAGTGGGTTAAGCCTCTGGTGTTGCCGTGAGCTGAGCTATAGGTCAAAGATGCAGCTCAGATCTGGCATTGCTGTGGCTGTGGCATAGGTTGGCAGCTGCAGCTCTGATTCGACCTCTAGCCTGAGAACTTCCATATGCCACAGGTACAGCCCTAAAAAGCAAAACAATAATAAAAATAATAACTACATGAAATTGTAGGCTAGATATTTCTAACTCTCGCCACTGAATCCTAGTTAAATTACTAAGTTTGTATTCTTTGAAAAAAGCCAGCCATAAATATTTATACTAATAATGCCTTCCATTTATATAATAAAGAATTTAGAGAAAGTACAGAGTGCCTTCGCAAGGCTTAGGTGCCCTCAATGGGCTCATAGTTCAGAACCTAAGTTTTCTTTCTTTCTTTCTTTTTCTTTTCTTTTTTTTTTTTGTCTTTTTGCTATTTCTTGGGCCGCTCCCGAGGCATATGGAGGTTCCCAGGCTAGGGGTCCAATTGGAGCTGTAGCCACTGGCCTATGCCAGAGCCACAGCAACTCGGGATCCGAGCCACGTCTGCAATCTACACCACAGCTCACGGCAACGCCGGGTCGTTAACCCACTGAGCAAGGGCAGGGACCGAACCCACAACCTATGGTTCCCAGTCAGATTCGTTAACCACTGCGCCACGACGGGAACTCCAGAACCTAAGTTTTCAATATGTTTTCATTTGAACCTTGAAAAAAATTGTCTTTAAGACAGCTTTTACCGCGTTCCATAGATAAGCGGAAACAGGTATAGAGGACAGTTAGGATTCGAATTCTAGTTGCCCGATTTCTTTCTTTTTTTTTTTTTTTTTTTAATTTTTAAATTAAAATTTTTTTTTTTGCTTTTTTAGGGCCACATATGCAGCATTTGGAAGTTCCCAGGCTAGGAGTCAAATCAGAGCTGCAGCCGCAGCTGCCAGCGTACACCACAGCTCACGGCAATCCTTAACCCACTGAGCGAAGGCCCGGGATTGAACCCTCGTCCTCATAGATACTAGTTGGATTCATTTCCATCTTGCCACAACGGGAACTCCAAAACAGAACAGTGTTTAGCATGGAGTATAAGCATCATGTAAGTCATTGCTCTGGTTAGTCTGAGGTTCGTCATTGAGTTAGAGCAGTTTCCATCTCTGCCCTATGTGGATTTTTGCCAATTTTTTCCTCCTTCATATTCCAGCCTCCAACCTACCATTCTATAATATTATACTTACTTTTTTTTTTTTTGTCTTTTTGCCTTTTCTAGGGCCACTTCCTGCAGCATATGGAGGTTCCCAGGCTAGGGGTCTAATCGGAGCTATAGCCACCGACCTACGCCAGAGCCACAGCAACTCGGGATCTGAGCCGCATCTGCAACCTACACCACAGCTCACGACAACGCCGGATCCTTAACCAACTGAGCAAGGCTAGGGATCGAACCCGCAAACTCATGGTTCCTAGTCGGATTCATTAACCACTGCACCACGACGGGAACTCCACTTTTAATTTTTAAAATTTTCACTTAAAAGATTCTTTATATTTTACTTTAAATTATAGTCCTTTACTTTCCCTTCTGGCACAGTGACTTTTTAAAAAATTCTCTACTCTTGGGACTAACTTTTTTCTTTCTTTTTACAGCCGTACCTGCAACGTATGGACGTTCCAGGCCAGGGGTCGACCCAGAACTGCACTGGTGACCTTTTCTGCAGCTTGTGACAACACCAGATCCTTAACCCACTGACTGAAGCCAGGGATTGAGCTGGCATTCTCACAGAGACAACCTCAGGTCCTTAACCCACTGAGCACAACGGGAATTCCCAGGACTAATTTTAAAATTTTGATTCTCCCTGTATCCTTTAGGCAGCACAGAGCTGACTGGCAGCACTAATCTGATCACACACTACAACCTGGAACATTCCTATAATAAATTCTGTGGGAAGAAAGTGAAGGAGAAGCTAAGTAACTTCCTGCCTGACCTGCCAGGGATGATTGATCTGCCTGGTTCCCATGACAACAGCAGCCTCCGCTCCCTCATTGAGAAGCCCCCTATTCTTGGTGGCTCTTTTAATCCTATCACAGGGACCATGCTGGCTGGTTTTCGCCTCCACACTGGCCCGGTAAGTCCCTTCTTGGGGAGGAAGAAGGCAAGTGGGTAGGCCTGAAAGCCTTGGAGGTGGTTTTTCTGCTCACATCTGTTCCTTCCTAAGTTACTGAGCAGAGCAGATGATGCAAGTAGGGGATTTCCTCCCTCTGCTAACCCAGACCGTCCTTTGGTTCCTTCAGTTGCCAGAACAGTGTCGTCTGATGCATATTCAGCCTCCCAAGAAGAAGAATAAGCACAAGCACAAACAGAGCCGTACCCAAGATCCTGTCCCCCCAGGTAAGAAGCAGTTCTCTTCAAAGCCAGAGAACCAGATGTTCTGAATTTGGTTGAATCTTCCTCAGTTAAAAACCCAGTTAAGTTCCTTATGGGCTGAGGACTCCCAAATTCTCCTTTTTAATTAATTAATTTTTACTTATGGCTGTGCCCGTGGCATATGGAAATTCCTAGGCCAGGGATTGAATCCAAGGCACAGCTGTGACCCATACTGCAGCTGGGGCAACCCCAGGTCCTTTAACCAACTGCGCCAGGCTAGGGATCCAAACCAAACCTCTGCAATGACCTGAGCAGCTGCAGTGATTCTTTTTTATTGTTTTCTTCTACAGTATTTTTTTGTCCTTTTTCGGACTGCACCTGCGGCATGTGGACGTTCCCAGGCTGAATCAGAGCTATAGCTGCCAGCCCACAGCACAGCCACAGCAATGCCAGATCCTAGCTGCATCTTTGACCTGTACCACAGCTCACAGCAACGCCAGAACCTTAACCCACTGAGTTAAGGGGCCAGGGATCAAGCTCTCATCTTCATGGATACTAGTTGAGTTTGTAACTGCTACACCACCAGGGGAACTCCGCTGCAGTGATTCCTAACCCAGTGTACCACAGTGGGAACTCCATGAATTCTCCTTGAAGCAGTTGACATAATGGGGTCTTTTGGCCAGATAGGAATTTGGGGCACGGGTTTAAGCGGTGCCTCTGAATCCTTTCTGGTCATTTGAAGAAAAGCCGCCCCCCTTGACTAGGGGTTTTCCTCTAGACTTCAGAGTTCTAGCAGTGGAAGATTTTGACCTCTACAGGTGACAGATGCCTCATATCTCCTACAGAAACACCATCTGATTCAGATCACAAGAAAAAGAAAAAGAAAAAAGAAGAGGATCCTGAACGGAAAAGGAAGAAGAAAGAGAAGAAGAAAAAGAAGGTATAGTAGCGGTCTGTGGCTGCA
This sequence comes from Sus scrofa, assembly GCF_054392235.1. Taxonomy (NCBI): domain Eukaryota; kingdom Metazoa; phylum Chordata; class Mammalia; order Artiodactyla; family Suidae; genus Sus; species Sus scrofa. The sequence goes on from NC_139384.1 coordinate 13,404,099, forward strand.
GCCCAGTGAGTCTCCCCAGGTCACCCCTGTCCTAGGTAGCCTCTTATTTTCTTACTCCTCCTTGTCTTCCCCAGAACCGACACAGTCCAGACCACCCAGGTATGGGCAGCTCTCAAGCCAGCAGCAGCAGCAGCCTCCGCTAACAGAACCAGTATATTCTGCCAGAATGACTTTCCTGCTGACAAAAGCTGCCTTCTGGGCTCATGGTCACTGCCCTGGGAGCACCCCCCCGCCCCACAGCTGGGACAGAAGCCAGCTCCTGCTGTGCTCAGTTAAGATGAACACTTTGTAAGAGAGAAGGGCCATGCTTTTTAAAGCCTCAGCCCAGTTTGCTTTCTCATGGACATTTTTTCCTCTCCTGGGAAGCTTTCTTTTCATCTCTTTTGTGCCATTTGTCTGATTTAGGACTTTATCTGATTTGTTAGGATTTTTATTTTCTTAAAATTGCATTTCTCAAACTGGCTGAAGTGTGGCTGCCTGTTAAGAGGTAAGTGCCTTTCTTCGAGAGTCAGGGTTTAAGCCAAGGCATGCTAAGATCTGAGGGGATTGGGGTCTTGTATTCCATTATCTCATCAGCAGGCAGGGAAACAACCAAAATGAGATTGGGGAACATGGTCCAAAAGTGAAGCAGAGCTTGCTAATACCTTTCCACAGCAGACACATAATTCTGCCCATAATGCTGAGAACCAAGTACCTGGATGATCTTTAGGCTCTGTCTGAAGGAACTGATTTAGGGTTTCAGCCGATTTAATTAGGGTTCAGCTCTATTCTAGGTCAATTTTGTATTATCAACAAGGTTGCTTTTTAGTAAAGCCTATGATTGAATCCGAGCCACAGCTGTAACCTACACAGCAGGATTCTTAACCCATTGTGCCATAGTGGGAACTCCAGCCTATGATTTTTTTGATCATATGATCATGGCAACACCAGATCCTTAACCCACTAAGCGAGGCCAGGGATTGAACCCGAGTCCTCACAGATACTAGTCAGATTTGTTTCTGCTGAGCCACAATGGGAACTCCCAGACTATTTTTTGAAATAAACCTCTGGCAAGCAGAGATACATGCTTCTAAGAACTTTTGACCTGTTTCATTCCATAAGACAGTGAAATCATTTGGCTGATGTGAAAACATTTCTAAGCTTCCAAGACACCAACAAAAAGGCAGCCTTAACTAGTAAAATGTCAAATAAATCCCTTCAGTCTTTGCAGCAGGCCAGGTAACTGGAAAAAAACATCCATGAGATAATCCAAGCTAATGTAGTCGGACTTGAAGTTCATTTTGAAACAGAATAGTTAAAATCTGTTGCTATGGGCCAAGGTTCCTAGGTTGCCAGATGGAAGACTACTCATTCAGCTCATTTTAACCTAGGATTTCAGCGCAAGGACAGCGAGAGGGTTCTGGCCAGTTTTCTGAGATTTCATGTCTGAGGATGCCTATTTAAAATAAGGGCACAGCCTTTTGCTTTCGACAAAGAAACAATATGAGATGTCAGATTAAGTGCCACCATATACCCCTCTGGTCTGTCTGCCTTTAAAAGGCTTTCATACTGTGATGATCCACTGGCTCGCCTTTGGCTACATCCAAAATGAGCTCTCTTTTCCAGAGACAAAATTCTGTATTAAAGAACTGTGGCAAAAGTCAAGAGCTCTCTAAGTTTTGAAGTAAGAAGTTTTGGTGGTTACAAAGATTTTTTTTTCTGAAATCTTTAATTAAATCACTGAATTAAAACAGGATCTCTTGTTTTAAGTGGTTATTTTCACTGCTGTCCTGCCTAAAGGTGGGCCAGGACCAGAGAAACTTAGGAGGTTTTCTGTGTAATTTCCCATCAGAGATCATCCACCCTGCCCTAACCACACAAAATAACACAAGTCAGGGGGAGCTGGTTAGATCAGGATTTCTTTTTATTCCTTGTTGGTTTAAAATGGCTAATCAGAATAAAAAATAAAAGGGCCTCTGTCCAGAGGCTGGGGTCTCCCCTATTTAGAGGTTAGAACCCAGGTATCCCCTCTACCCAGCACCATACTGAGGTGGGCTGAGGGGTAACCCCCAAGGGACAATCGGAGGGGCCTAGGCCTGCCACTCCTTCTCTCTTATCCCCAGTTTTTGGCATATGATGAGAAATATTGCTTTTTGGATTATCTCCCAGCCTGGGTTTTAAAAATGATGTCAACCGTGTTGGTTGGCGGGGGGATGGGGGGGGACTTTGAGGTTGAAGAAGCCCACCCTGATTCCCCTCCCCCAAGAAGGGGTGATTATCCAATATTGTTTCTGGAGCTCAGCCAAGCTCTTTTCCTGATCTCCCCAGCACCACCACCACCACCACCACCACCACCACCATCAGTCATGGGGCTCTGACCCCTTTCCTGGGGAAACTAAGTGCCAATGAGCCTAGAACACTAACTCACTTTTCCAAGTCCTTCCCTCCGCTGACCATGACCCACCCAGACTCGCCTCTCCCTGGGTTTCTTTCCTGATCACTTAGCACCAACAACAGGGGGTGCTATTTTCCTTAGATGGTAATTGGGACAAAAGAGAGGGAACCATGGGGAAAAGGAAGACTTCAATTGATGTCTCCGCTCTTTTCCTGCTGGTTTGAGGAATAGGAAGAGTAAGATCCCTCTCCTTATACATAGCCCTCCCTCATTTTCCCATCCCAGGATAGATATATAATTTCTTTGATATTTATAATATATATATATATATATATATATGTACACACACACCTGGTAACGCAGAGAGGAAAAAAATAGAATCCGTAACAATAATAAAAAAAATTATTTCTGGTTTAAAAATGATCTGGTTCCCTCCAGGGCGAGCAATTGCACAAATGTCCACTGAGTCTGGTCCAGGGGTTAAGGAAGGGAAGGTCTTAAAAGGTGAAGGGGGTTACTACCCCAGTCTCAGGGCCCCGACTCTCCGACTCCCCAACCCCACTGCATGTTATAAAATACTCCTCATCCTCTTGGAATCGGTGTTTGAAAAATGTCCATGCAGGGGAGGGGAGCCCCTCGAGGAAAGGAAGGTGGCCACCTGAGGCCCTTTGGTGTAGGCGCAGAGGCGTGGGGGAGGGGAGGGGCCCAAGGCTCACACCGAAATCTCATAGGTGGTGCCACCCACCCCTGACACCTTCTTGACTCCTCCCCTTGTGGGGCTACTGAGAGGCGGCTGGCCTGGGCCAGGGGAGGCTGAGCCTATACTCTTGGGCTGCCCGTTGGATTTGCTGTAGGCCGTCTTGAGCTGTACTTCATCTCTGGGAAGAAAAGAATAGGCAGGTGTCAAAAGTGAGACAACACAGAAAAGGGAGGTAGCTTGAAAAGTTAAGAGGAAAAAATGATGTACTTTCTACCTAAAAACTTTCTTCCACAAACATTCCCTTCTATGTTACTGCCCTGCTTAAACCAAGCCTGAGTCCCTCTCTACCCTGTTCCTTCTAATAGCAGCCATCTGGTACACTTACTCTTCAGCAAAATAAATTACTTTTTAGGAAGACCAAGAAAAAATGATTAATCTTTAGTCTCTTAACAGGAATGGCCCATGAAGAGTAAAATGGAGTCAGAGTGAAAATGAAGGGCTATCCGCAAGTAGGCTAACCGTGGGTCCCCTTGCGCTGATATCTTCTGCAGGGCAGTATGCTAATTTTAAGTCCCTTGGGAGCCAGGATGGACTAATACTTACTTGGGTGTCAGTAATGGCTGCAAGGCCACTTCCTCCGTCTCAGAGACACCAGGTGGGGCTTTTTGGCTGCTGTAAGACATAGATCGGCCCAGGTAGGGGGCAGTTGGGCCTGGTTCAGGGGAGCCTAGTCCCCGGCCCCTTAGCCCGTCGGGCTTGCCAAAACGCGGGGCGGCAGGTCGTCCGAGTGGAGTCTTGCCCAAGGGTGATCTCTTTGAATCATCTGAGGAGGAACTAGTACGAGGGGCATGGCCTGAGCCTGGTGTTGACTGAATGCCTGAGTCTCCCAAGCCTGGTTCTTCCTCGTGGCCTGGGACTGGGGGTGACTGGCGTAGCAGCTTCTCTCGTTCTTGGAGGGAGGCCACAATATGACGCGACAGATTGTCGTACCGGACTGGTGAGGGCTCTCGGTGCGTTGGGCCGGTTGGCACCAAACGTGGGTGCCTCTCGGCTTCCCGTTGCTGGGCCAGCCGGGCTGACAGGAAGGGAGAGGTGTAGCCTAAAGGCGGGTCTGGCTCAGGCCCTGCCTGCACAGACTCAAAATCAGGGCTGTCTGAAGGAGTGAGCAGGCTGTCATAAGACAGGCTTCCATTGCGTGTCTGGTTGGCCAAGCTCTTATAGGAGGTGGAGGTTGTGCCCTCTGAACGAATGGACTGCAACTGGCCCAGCTCAAAGCCTGTGCCCTGGGCTGACTTGAGGCTGGAGGAGCGGGAGCCACTGGATAGTGGATCGAAGTGAAAGCTTTTGCCAAAGGTGGGAGAACGGAAGCTCTCTGGCTCCAAACTGGGCTCTGAGCGGTAGCTGGGATGGCGGCTGCTCTCAGCAATGGAGGTTGGCTCCTTCAAGCTGTCCCCACGACTCAACTAAGGGAAAAAGTAAAGCAGGTTCTTAGTATTCCCCCTTTTGTGGCAGATGTTAGGCCCAGAGCCCAAGGAGTCAGTTAAAAACAGTGTCATGTGCCAGCAATATGCTTAGAACTCTCACGTGCATTATCTTTAATCCCTAAAGCACATCTCCCAGTAGGAACAAATATCTTATTTTAAAATACTGGAATGAGGAGTTCCCGTCGTGGCGCAGTGGTTAACGAATCCAACTAGGAACCATGAGGTTGCGGGTTCGGTCCCTGCCCTTGCTCAGTGGGTTAACGATCCAGCGTTGCCGTGAGCTGTGGTGTAGGTTGCAGACGCGTCTCGGATCCCGCGTTGCTGTGGCTCTGGTGTAGGCCGGTGGCTACAGCTCCGATTCAACCCCTAGCCTGGGAACCTCCATATGCCGCGGGAGCGGCCCAAGAAATAGCAACAACAACAACAACAACAAAAAGACAAAAGACAAAAAAATAAAAATAAAATAAAATACTGGAATGAGGCTTAGAAAGGTTATGGAAGTTCTCTGTGATGGCAGAACTGGGTTTGGAACTCAGATCTGATGCTGTAATCAGTGTTTTTATCTGTTAGGCTCCAGGGACCCCTCCTGGAAAAAGGACATGCTATCAAGGACTCAATACCACTAATGCCAACAATTAGTAAAATGCCTTTGGTTTTCTTCACTTCCCTTCTCCCAATCTTTTCCCCAGAACAGTTGGCATACATCACGACCCTTCTGCTACTGCTTTTTTTTTTTTTTTTTTTTCTTTTTTGGGCCACACCCAAGGAATATGGAGGTTCCCAGGCCATGGGTCAAACTGGAGCGGCATCTGCAGCCTACACCGCAGCTCACAGCAACGCTAGACCCTTAACCCACTGAGGGAGGCCAGGGATGGATACCAGTTGGGTTTGTTACACTAGCCACAGTGGGAACTCCATGACCCTACATAAGAGTCCTCAATACCTTGGCGCTGGAAGAATGAGGCATGGCGGCTGATGCACTGCTGCTACTGTAGCCTGGCCGATACTTGTACATGGTAGGTGTTGGTGGGCTGTCCTTGCCCAAGAGGCTGCTGTCTGCAGAAAAAAAGGCCCCAGGGAACAGCACTTTAAAAGTGGATCTCTTAACCAGGCTAGAGTTCCTCAAAGTACAGGGGGAGAACACGGTAGGAACAGATATACCCAGCAAAAGGCAAGTCCTAGGAGCACACGTGAGTTTGCTGAAATCAGACTACAGACCCATGCCAGCACAAAACCGAGAGTGAGAGAATGGACTAAAACAGCTCCCAGGATGTTCTCTGCTCTGTCCAGATGCTGACAGTTACACCCACAGAAGTCCAACTCACTGCCAGTAGCTAAGTGGCATCCCCTTTCTCCCAGCTGCCCAAAGTAACTTCAAGCACAACTCCCTAGGTTTTCTCAGTCACAATGCAGGCATTATCGCCCTACCCTTGCCTGCATCTTCTCTGCAGCTCACAAGTGAGGTTCTCACTCCTGCTGCTGCCCTTACCCTCATTAGTAGCCAGGCTGAGGTGTGTGCGTAGCCCCGTGTAACGGCTCAGGTCCGGCTTAGGAGGAGGTGGAGGTTCAGCATCTGCAGACTGGCTTTCTGTTATCTCCAAGCTTCCTTTAGACTGGATAAATGGAAAATCAGATTTGGAGAACTGAGTGTTAGGGCAACTCAAAGTATTAACAACCTCGTGTAAGAAGGTACACACTTCTGCAGTGGTAGCCAAGAAAATAAGAGTCAGTTTGGGGATGGTACTCATAAAGAAAGTTTTCAATAAATGTTTCATTCCATCACTGCTTTATCCATTTTCACCAACAATTGCTTGTTGAGCTCCTACCATCTGTAAGCTGCTACATTAAGTCCTATGAAGACATGCAAATGAAAGACTCAATTTCTACTGTTAATGAACTTAATCTAATGGGAAAAAGAAGATACATATTTAAGTAAGTTTAACACAAATCAGAAAGTGATAAATACTATAAGAGAGGGGTAAACAAAGCAAGTTTCCATCTCTTTGCCATGGGTGAGATTCCCCAAGTGACTCGGCTGTACTTCCCTGAATGCCTCACCTTAGTTCTCCTCAGCTCTCCCTGGATGCCATTGTCCATGATCTTCACAGTTATTTGCCCATCTGACACTTCTGGCCGAAGGAAGGGCGGTCTGATTACAATCGTCTTCTCTTTCTTTGGTCTCCCCAAATACCTGAGTGTCAAGAGTGAGAGGGCTTTCATTCATTCATTCGAAAACCTCTATTGGTTATCTACCTTTTGTAACACATTTTTACCAATACAAGAAACACTCCTACCAAGCCAGTGAAAAAAACAGGACTGAACTGATTTCTTTGATTTGATGAAGAATAACTGCAGTTAAGATCAGGCCTATGGGGAGTTCCCATCGTGGCGCAGTGGAAACAAATCCAACTAGGAAGATGAGGTTGCGGTTCGATCCCTGGCCTTGCTCAGTGGGTTAAGGATCCGGTGTTGCTGTGAGCTGTGGTATAAGGTGCAGACGTGGCTCGGATCTGGCATTGCTGTGGCTATGGCGTAGGCCGGCAGCAACAGCTCCAATTCAACCCCTAGCCTGGGAACCTCCATGTGCCACGAGTGCGGCCTTAAAAAGACAAAAGACCGGAAAAAAAAAATCAGTCCTATGGGCAGATACACCCAGCTCAAGTCACTCTGGAGTAAATCTCAGCCCCAGCTCTCCAAAGAGAGTAACAGACTATCTAAAGAATACAGCTAGGAGTTCCTGTTGTGGCTCAGTGGTTAACGAATATGACTAAGAACCATGAGGTTGCAGGTTCGATCCCTGGCCTTGCTCAGTGGGTAAGGATGCGGCGTAGCTGTGAGCTGTGGTGTAGGTCGCAGATGCAGCTGGGATCCCACGTTGCTGTGGCTGTGGTGTATGTAGACCGGCGACTACAGCTCCGATTAGACCCCTAGCCTGGGAACATCCATATGCCGCAGAGGCGGCCCTAGAAAAGACAAAAAGACAAAAACAAAACAAAACAAAAAAATAGAATATAACTAAACTCACAGGGTCCATTAAAGGACAGCATGCCCCTCTCTCCCTTGAAGGCACTTCTGAGAGAACCCTTCCTAAAAGGCCATCTCCCACCAGACCTCCCCTCTACCAGAACAAACCCAAAGACAAAAGTTTTGACCAAGGGTAACCATTAGACCAAAGGGGTAGGTGTACCTGGGTGCTGGGGAACTGCAGAGTACACGGCTGACATTGTTACAGCAGCCATTGGTGAAGGGATTCACACCTCCCCGGAATTTACCCGTAACCTAGAGGGAGGGAAAAAGGACCAGATCAGTCAGACAATGTGACCTTGACTTCCAAATTCCAAAACACAAATCGATGACAAATTACTGTGCACCCACTATCTGGGAGATACAAAAATGAGCAAAATATAATCCTACCATAAAGAAGCTTATACTCGTGATAATTAAGAAAGGGAACTGGGGAGTTCCCATCATGGTTCAGTGGTTAATGAGCCCGACTAGTATCCATGAGGATGCGGGTTCAATCCCTGGCCTGGCTCAGTGGGTTGAGGATCTGGTGTTGCCATGAGCTGTGGTGAGGGTCTCAGACACAGCTCGTATCCCGCATTGCTGTGGCTGTGGCGTGGGCTGGCAGCTGTAGCTCCAGTTCGACCCCTAGCCTGGGAGCCTCCATGTACTGTGGGTGCAGCTCTAAAAACACAAAAGACCAAAAAAAAAAAAAAGAATGGGAACTTAGGGTGAGGCCAGGAAAAAAAGAGGAGTTCTCTTCACGGCTCAGCAGTTAACGAACCTGACTAGAATCCCTGAGGACACGGATTCGATCCCTGGCCTTGCTCAGTGGGTTAAGGATCCCATGCTGCCATGAGCTGTGGTTTGGGTTGCAGATGGCGGCTTGGATCTGGTGTGGCTGTGGTGTAGGCCAGCGGCTAGAGCTCCGATTAGACCTCTAGCCTTGGAACCTCCATATGCCATGTGTGCAGCCCTAACATGGGGAGGAAAAAAAAAAGAAGAAGAAGAATGGGAACTCTATAGAGTCAGGGTCCTCAGTTCAAATTCTCAGGCTATTCATGGTAGCTATCTGACCCTAAATATCAGTTTCCTTAGGTAAAATGGGGATATATACCTCTCTGAATATTGAAAACTCAGATAAAATACCTAAGAGTAAGCAAGTTAAGAGTAGTTTTGTATGCGTGAAAATAACTGTTTTCCTTTAAGCAGCATTAGAAGGTTCTTGAAGGATGACCCGGGTCTTTTATTTGTTTCTATAAGCTCAGAACCTAAATATACAGAGCCTGTACTACAGGAGACATTCTATTAATGTCTGTTAATTAAGAAATGGCCCATTCTCATGCTTACGTGAGGAACTTGGACACCTCATCATAAAAAGTATTCATTAATCACCTATGTGTGAAAGCGCTACGCTCTACACTAATCACAGGGCTAAAAGAGACTCATGCTCTGCTCCTAGGGGGTCTCCCATCACTCCCCCGTACCTGTTCATTGGTTGTGCGCCCCCTAGCCACCAGCACCACGTGAAATCCCGTGAGGCCAGCTACCGGGATAAAGAACAAGCCAGCCACACACATCACTGCCATTCTGAAGCCAAAGAGTCAAGGAGAAGAGAGCAATCTTGATCTCACCTTCCCCAGCCCATGCCCCAGCCATCAGCTTCCCTCTGACCCTCACTGCCACAGGACTCAACTTTCTTCATTCCTCCCCCTCCCAGTCCCGCAACCCACAGGCCGTGAAGGATACGTGACAGCCGTGCAGACCCCTGAGAGTTCCTCCATGTGGTAAAGGACATAAAGGAGGCCAAAGCCGAACACACCCATAATGTGGGCCGTCAGGGAAAGGAGGAAGAGGAAGAAATAACGGTAGTTCCGGCGACCGATACAGTTGTTCACCCAGGGGCAGTGATGATCAAATTCCTAGGAGCAAAAAGAAACAGACTGAGAGGCAGCCTTAGACCAGAGCACTCCATCATTTCTGTGAGAAGATGAACTTAAGTGTTGTTTTCAATAGTCTGTGATCATGGATACCATTTAGTTACAAAGTTTAAAAACAGGCACATGCAGGTTTTCTTGTTCTATCAATTTGTAAGGAGGCGCTTCCAGAGGTTGATCAAAGGCCAAGGCTGCCTTTCGAAGAGGAACAAATGTCAGGAGCTTTGCAAAAATATTAAGATTCATGAAAAAAGAGGCTTGGAAGAAAAACCTGGCAGACAGATGTTTACAGCTAAGGGGGGTTTACACTGGAAAGGGGGGTTAAAAGTAAAAGACAAAGAAAGCAGAAGGACAGGCAGAAAGAGAAATATAATGGTAAAATTTGAATGCAATAGCATGATGTAGTAGAAGCAAGGGACAACACAAAACCAAGACGAATATCCAAAAGATGAGCCAAGGGACGGAAGACTGGCACTCAGACCACTGGTGTTGGAAAAACCTAGGCTTACCCACTTGGGGTCCCTGCTACAGTGGAATATTTACACTCTATCCATCATGCACACAGAGCCAGGACACAGCCCAGGTAGTTAACCAGGACTACCTTTCATCCAAGGCCAAGAAGTTCAGTTCTTACTCTATGGGCAGGAAGATGGTAACTGAGGACAAGCTTACCCCACTGAGAGTTCTTACCTCCACACAGTTGTCACAGACACTGCAGTGGGAACATCGAGGAGGACGGTAGAAGCGGCAGGTGGCACACCATTTCATGCGCACCTGGATGCCCTTGATCTCCACTGTTTTGTAAAGGGGAGCTCGGAAGTCATCTTCCTTGTCTTCATCCTCCTCAGCTGCAGAGAGGAAAAGTTAATGAAGAAATGACTACGCCAGAATTGTACTAGGCACTAGGGAGGCAATGATATCTGAAATATGGCTTCAGGAGTTCCTGCTGTGGTGCAACAGGATCAGTGGCATCTCTGCAGCGCCAAGACACTTGGATCCCCAGCCTAGCACAGTGGGTAAAAGGATCCAGTGATGCCGCAGCTGTGACATAGGTCAAAACTGCTGCTCCGATCTGATCCTTGGCCCCAGTACTCCATATGCCATGTGGGGCCAAAAAAAAAAAAAAGAAAAAAGTAAAAAAATTTTAAAAATAAAATACGGCCTCTGCCTTCGAGGAATTCGGTCTAAAGGTAAGAGAGACTAGGAATGAGTAACTTAATACTGTGAGATCAGCTCTGTATGCAACAGTATGGAAATGCAGATTTATTCTACATTGGGAAACACAGTTCAAGAACATGACTCAGAGGTGGCTCTGATATGGATATGCTGATATTCTTGGTTTACATATTATGAATATATTTCAAAAGAAATAGATGATTTACATATCAAAGTACATACATAATGAGTTTGCATAATAGTTCAGTATCAAGTACACAACTGAACTACAGCAATCCAAAAAAAGGAACTAACGAACTAACATCAACCTTTTTCCCCTGCACAACTGCTTCCCCAAAAGATTTTTTTTTTTTTGCCATTTCTTGGGCCGCTTCCGTGGCATATGGAGGTTCCCAGGCTGGGGGTCTAATCGGAGCTGTAGCTGCCAGCCTACGCCAGAGCCACAGCAACGCAGGATCCCAGCCGAGTCTGCAACCTACACCACAGCTCACGGTAACGCCGGATCGTTAACCCACTGAGCAAGGGCAGGGATCAAACCCACAACCTCAAGGTTCCTAGTCGGATTCGTTAACCACTGCGTCACAACAGGAACTCCAGCTCTTTCTCTTCTTGAAGTTCTATAGTTCTTTGATTACTCTTAAACTTACCACAGTGTATTTATTTATGTAAATGCCTCCCTATCTTCCCCTCTAGACTGAGCTATATGAAAGCAAGGAGCCTTAAAAAAGTGTTCCCAAGTGATCCTTACGGTAATCAATAAATATTTGATAAATGAACTCGTTAAAAAAGGCTTCCTTGGCTTTGGTTTCGTTAACCTAATCTTTAAAGCAAAAGTCGAGAAGCACAGTGACACAGGCTCTGTGAGCACAGTGAGTTTCAGGAAAACCTCATGTCACTGTACTTGCTGTCCCATCCCCACCTGTCTCACTCTTACCAGATAACTTCACATTTAAGAGAAAAATGAGATGTCATCGGCAACAACCATCATCAATTTCTCTTTCTACCTCTTATTCCACTAATAATGGTCCTAACTCTCACCTCCTAGTCCAGAAACAGCCTACTTCTGTAAGCATAACCCTTCCAACATGCAGAGGAAAGCATCTCCTTCCTCCAGAAGGTCACTCTTCAATTAGCCTCTTTCTTCAATTTCACCTTCTCTCCCTTCTCTTATTCCATCTCCTCAGGCCACCAACATGCTAAAGTCTTTGGTATCATTAAAAACAAACAGGAAGTTCTCCTGTGGCGCAGCGGGTTAAGGACCCAGTGATGCCACAGCTGCAGCATAGGTTCGAGCTGTGGGTGTGGCCAAAAAACAAATCAACAAACACTATTCCTATTAAGAACACTAATTTCTTAGTTACTAAAACAATGGCAATTTTAAATTCCCATCCTTTTGGACCTAATTTCTAATACTGCCAACCAGCAGCTACTTCATAACTTTCCTTAGTTCCCACTTTTTCCAGTTCCACCTCCTCCTAACTTTTCTTGCTCAATCCCTCTTCAATGACTCCTCCTTATCGTCTGCTCATTATTAAAATGTCAATGCTGGTCAGGTCTGATCCTCGTTCTTTCTAATCTCATTTTACTTTCTCTAGACAGTCTTAACATCTTTTGCTTCAAATACTACATGGATGAGGACTCTGAGACCAAGGTCTTTGAATCTGACTACTAAGCTGCCCACTGGGCAACTCTACCTGACTGATCCATTAAACAGCTCAAATGGAACATGTCTAAGATGTCCTGTCTTCTCTCCAAACCTGCTCAACATTTCTGTAACTTCAGTCATAGTTTATAAAAATCAGCATCCAACCTAACAAGTTTGGAACCTTGGACCGATCCCAGGCAATTCCTTCACCCTCTCACTCTCCCCAAATAAACAATTAGACAAGAAATTCTGAAAATTCTGTAAATCCAGCTTTGAATTCAAGTTCTCATCTGGTTTGCACTACTGCAGTAGCCTCCCAGGAGGTATCTGTTATGTTCTTAGAGGAATTATTTTTGTGGAGTTCCCGTTGTGACTCAGCAGTTAACAAACCCGATAGCATCCAAGAAGATGCGGGTTCGATCCCCGGCCTCGCCCAGTGGGTTAAGGATCCAGCATTGCTGTGAGCTGTGGTATAGGTCATAGACAAGACTTGGATCCAGCATTGCTGTGGCTGTGGCGTAGGCCAGCAGCTATAGCTCCAATTTGATCCCTAGCCTGGGAGCCTCCATATGCCATGGGTGTGGCCCTAAAAATACCAAAATAAATATATATATATATATTTTTGTAAAAGAAAATCTGATCCTATGATTCTTCCAATTAAAGACCTCTTTTAGGAGTTCCTTTGTGGCACAGTGGGTTAAGGATGTGGCATTATCATCGCAGCAGCTTGGGTCACTACTGTGGTTTGGGTTAGATTCCTAGCCTTGGAATCTCACACATTGAGGACACAGCCAAAAAAAAAAAAAAAAAACCAACCAAACCAAACCAAAATAACCTTCTTGCTGTCCAAAGAATTATAATCTATTTAATTCAGCATATAAAGTCTTTTACACTTGGCTCTGATTTATCTCTCGCCCCTTCTGGCCCTACCATACACTCTATCTTCTACCCACTGAGTTCAGCATTTCACAGCTACAAGCTTCTGTATGTGCTGCTTCCCCTGCTTAGAATGCCCTTCCCTTCCTCTACTTGGTAAAGTGTTTCCTATGTACCGTCAGCAGCATTTGCCCCATTTCTCTGGGCAGATGTAAATATACCTCTTTCTAAGGTCTCAAGCTTATTCAAGCTTCCAAAAATCATTGTTTCTCAAAGGTAGTAAAGAGTTTCCAAAAGAGAAGGGGGAGATCTTACCTCGAGGGAAGATCCCTGGGTCCATGAAGGTGGCCATGCTGAAGTTGGCCAGCACAAAGAGAAAAACAATCGCATTGTAGATGGGCACTGCAGGTGACACAGAGAGGCTTAGTCCTGGACAGCTGCACAGATAATAAAGAAAATGAGGGGCTGCCTCTAGTACTGTGGACACAACTATATAAAAACCTCTAAGAACCCATACCTATATATAAATCTTGCCTCAAATTACCTTTATCCTTCCCAATAAGTGGGTCTAGTTTCCCAGAAAAATGCTCATTTTAGATCAAGATACAAGACTTAACCCCTTGCACTGAGGTCCATGATCTTCAGATTCCTTCTTACCCTGTGGCTCTTTCCATTTGTTTTTGACTCTGTCCTTACCTCCCTTTTAACCAGGCACAAGAGCTAGGGACTAAGTATGAAACTGACACCAGCTACACTCCCTTTTCTGGAACAGCCTGAGGCTTCTGGATCCCAGCCATGCCCCACTGACCTGCACACTGGCCCAAAGCAAGGGACACCACCTGCCTCTCTGGCTCCTCTTCTCTCTTCCCAGCTGGCTCTGAACCACTCTCAACTGCCTACATCAGATATTCCTGAGAATTTTATTCAACTAGAGGCTAGTTCTCAAGGTAAAGAAAAGGAAACCACTCACATATAAGGATGCCAAGGCACAGGACTAGACCCTTTGAGATCAATAAATGAAGCAGAAGAGTGGAGGGTGGGGGGGGGGGGAAGCAGGTATCAGACCAAAGCAGCCCTAAATCCTGCAGGAAAAAGAAAGTGGCCACACATCCAATATTCCACAGGGTTCAAATCAAAGATATGCTTTAGGTAACTTTTCCTTGACACAAAGAGTGACCTGGTCCATGACTAAGCTCAGTTTCTGTCAGGACAGCAGTCTCAGCAGGAGTGCTGCCAGCGCTCTCCCTTTCTCTGAGGATGGTTCCTGGGAGCTGGAAGGGTCAGAAGAACATCTGCTGTGCTGCTTACTTGGTCAGTAGTATCACCCTCTCTCCCGTGTCAGCTCAGGAAGAACTCCCCAAGACAGTGGCTCAATACCCTAATCTGCTTTGTGGCTGAGAATTTAATCTCCAGAATTAGGCCAGCATCTGTCCTCGTCCCCTTTATCTAGACCAGCCAGAAGGAAAGGAAGAGTTCACTGAAGGAAAGGAAGAAGGGGCCGGAGAACAAGACAGTAAATGAGCCTGGAGAGTTATTCCACAGAAGCCCTGGATTCCGTTGAGAGGTGATCTGTCTCCAGCAAAATTAAAAGCACAGCCCTGAATCGTGAGTCAGGACAGTCTGAAAGACCCGAGCTCCCTAATGAGAAAGAAACTAATGATAAGAGGCAAAACTCATTGTCACAAAGCATCTCACAAGTCTTTGTCTTTATCACCACCATCTATTTATTCAAATTCCATTTAACCTGTCATTAAAAAAAAAAAATTAAGTAAATATTTATGGTGCACTGGACTTTTTAGATAGTAAATATCAATTAACTCTTTGCTTCTCTGGCTGGGTCAGGACATAATTGGGAGACAAAATAATGAGGCTCAGAGGGAAGGCACTGATTTCAGTGCAAAAAAGGGACTTTCTGTCACAGCTCTAGTTTTAGTCGACTGAAGTCTCCTATGGAAGCCTCTTTCCCTGGGAGTTCTTTGATTCGGAAAAGCTGTCCCCATACCTTGGCAGGGTTTGGGGTAGAATACAAGCAAGAAGGCAGAGTCTTTACAAAGCCCCACCCAGAGCCTGATCCTAAGGAGGGAGGGAGAGAAACTGAAAACCAGTCATCCAGGTCAGAGCCCCTCCCTAGTTCTTAGCTGTCACTTCAATTTCCGCCCAGGGAAGAGGAGAAAGGGTGACTCACTTGACTCCCACAGCCTGGGAAGATAATTAGAAGGGAAAAAGAAATTAAATCCTTAGAACACTGAGGTGTCCATGATTTAAGTCTTATTCCTAGAACTGACTACTGAGACCTCTTGAGCTTTTGCAAAAAGTAAGTTTATCTCCAAGGGAAACAAAGGTGAATGAGAACAAGCCATCAGTCCCCTCACAGACCCAGATGTCCATCTTTCTGACCCCATTTTTTCCTTCAGTTTCTGCATTTCCAAAGCAAATCACCTAGTTTCTCGGCTCTAGTGCCAATGACCTGCCCCCGGATAATGAACTTTATCCCTGCAAACTGCAACCTTCTTGATAGCAACACATCCCAGCTGAAGTGTGGGACTCTAGAATCAAGTTCCAGTATCTGTTGCCAAAATCAAGCCTACCCTCACAGTGGCAACACAAATAACCTCACAGGCAATAGCTGCTCCTAGATTCAACTTAAAAGCCACCGCTTCCAACCACAGCACTCTGAGAAAACATCCCACCCAAGAGAGGCCTGTGTGAGAAGAGCCTGCTCCTGCTGTATCCCGCATTCTGCTGGGCTCCAGGAGAGGCTTGCCATTGCTACAGTACTTTGCCAGATTCCTAGGTGACCACCCCAAGTGGCCTGTCTGAATCTGTTGCCTTTGATGGAAGGAGATGAGGGCCGGGCTGAGGAGAAGCCGTCCGGGCTCGTCCTCAGCCTATGGCAACAATCATAGAGCTCCAAAGTATAGGGAGTGGCTGTAGGCTGGCTGACTCATGATGAGACTCCCAGACCGACACCATCCCAGGGAGAACAGGTTCTTCTGCCCACCTGTTTGCCACTTCTGTTTTCAAGGCCAAATAAAATATTGGGAGAGTAGATTTCAATACCCACACTCTTGAAATCTTGAAAATCTGTTTCCTAGCCCTAACTCTTTCTACTATAAAAACAAATAAACGAACAAAAAACTGCTTAAGTTCCTGGTAAGAAAAACAAGCAGCAGTCAAGAAACTTTGGATTTTAATCCTGTCTTTTTTTTTTTTTTTTTTTGCTTTCTTAGGGCCGCACTCATGGCATGTGGAGGTTTCCAGACTAGGGGTCTAATCAGAGCTACAGCTGCAGGCCTATACCACAGCCACAGCAACACCAGATCCAAGCCATGTCTGCAACCTACATCACAGTTCACGGCAACGCTGGATCCTTAACCCACTCAGCAGAGAGGCCAGGGATCAAACCCGCAACCTCATGGTTCCCAGTTGGATTTGTTTCCCCTGAGCCACGAAGGGAACTCCTTAATCCTGTCTTGATCAATGCTTTGCTATGTAACCTTAGGCAATCCACAGGAAACTTTCCAAGCTTGTTACTTCAGCTACAAGTTACATATATAAGGGAAAAGGAGACAATGTTTGAAAAGAGCCAAAAATTCTTTTCAAACCAGATGGCTTAATACTGAGCGTTCATGGGATAGAAAACAAAAGAAAATGATTAACTATCTCCATCATCATCATCAATTATCATTCCAGCTCCACCTTCATCCCGAACTCCACTTCCTCTGTCTCAAGTACTAGATTCAAGAACACTTAATACAGAGGCACTTCGCTCCTCAAGACCAGGTCTGTGCATTCCTCCCATGCCTAGCACATACCTGGAGTGGGACTAATGTTCTTTGTTGATGAGGCTAGGCTAGGACGAATACCCCACTTCTTGCCCCTAGGGCTCCTCAAGATTCCACGGGAAAACAACCTCCCCTCTTCTAGATGGGTAAATTTCTCATTAAACACCTGACCTGTCCTGTCTTAGACTTTCAAGCAGCTGAGTGCAAGGTGGAGGACTTGGGCACTTATTTCTGGATGAGAAAATAACGTGGGAAGGAAAAGGAACAACCACTGCTCAATTAATGCCCTAAATCACGAGGCTGCTCCCACTCAAATCAGGTGCTAGCACCTCTGCAGTCATGAAAGAAAGAAAGGGCCCGAGGGAGAGTCACTGAGGTTGCCCAACTCTAGATAAAGAAACTGAAAAGGAGGAAGCTCTCTCATGGATGGGACACTGGAAAGACCGACACGGATTTCTGGCCAAGCCTGACTTCTGCCCTTCCCGCAAAGGATTGCTTGCGGCCGAGACTTCACTCCTGCACCCTCCCTGACAATTTTAGAAAAGAGACAAAATGGGACACTAGCTGACTTAACTTCCAGCTCAAGGAGACTTTAGGGGATACAACTCAGTGATTTATTTCAAATGGTATTGCCAGGAGCCCGAAGACGATCTCAGGGGTCCCCAGGAAGACAAAGAGGAGACACCCAACGGCTGGGCTTCTATATGCCAGCCTCACTTGAACCAGAGAGGCCCTACTCTTATATTTTAAATACCAGAGGTCCACAGAAGATCTCATTTGAGGAAATCAAAAAAATAAAAAAAAAGTCATATTGCTTAAATAAACTGCTTAAATAAAGACAGCCCAGAAATCTGTCCTGAGGAAAATGCCAGGGGGAACTCTAAGACTTCAGGCGCTTCTAACTTTGAATTGGGGCAATAATTCCAATTACAATCAATACTGTCCTCCAAATTTTTTTCTCTTAAGGCTAGGAGACCATGGAATACAGAGGACCCCTGCTTTTCTGGCACTAGGCAAGGGGAAAGTAGGTTAAATAGCTTCAACTATCAGTTGAGAAAATGCCTATGTAAGGACAACTATGGCAAAACTGGTATAACCAGCCAAGCACTTGGCTGGTTCCAGATGGTTCCAGATGAGCAAATTAAGAACAAGGATTCTGCTCTCCCAAACTCAGGAACAGATGGGTTGAAAGAGAAACCACTCAGCCAGTCCTCCTAATTTCCTAGCTTCCCAAAGGCTTTGCCTTCTAAAGGAAAACACTCTCCCCAACACTCTCCATATCAGGTGGATAGAACAAAGAGAAGATGCTCACATGGGAGCATCTCTCCAATCAAGCAGGTCTAAGGGTGTCAAAACTGGTCTTATCTCCCCTAACACAGCACCACAACTGCTACAAAGACGCTAAGGTCCCATATAAATGTCACTTGGTTAAAACACTCATTCTACCTAGTGGCCATAAAAGGAGAAACCAGATGAGGCCAACACTGAAGACTCCTCCTTATTGTCAGTCAATGTATTAAGAAAGACAGTACACTAAACACTCTGAGTTGGAGCAAGAGAAAAAGATGATGAAGAGAAGTCAGAGAAGAGCAGGGCTGCTCTAGATCCCTGAGGGATTAAACAGATGTGCTCAGGCTCAGAGCTGGAGGCTGAAGAATCTACTCTTTTTCATTTATTTATTTATTTATTTATTTATTTTTTATTTTTTGCTATTTCTTGGGCCGCTCCCGCGGCATATGGAGGTTCCCAGGCTAGGGGTCTAATCGGAGCCGTAGCCACCGGCCTACACCAGAGCCACAGCAACGCGGGATCCGAGCCGCGTCTGCAACCTACACCACAGCTCACGGCAACGCCGGATCCTTAACCCACTGAGCAAGCGCAGGGACTGAACCCGCAACCTCATGGTTCCCAGTCGGATTCGTCAACCACTGCGCCACGACGGGAACTCCTGAAGAATCTACTCTTAAGAGAAGGAGGTAAGAAGTAGAATGATGCTCACACCTTAGATAACAGATTCATTCTTTCCTTGTTTAAAAACTAAATAGAGGGATTCCCATTGTGTCTCAGTGAGTTAAGAATCCGACATAGTCTCGGTGAGGATATGAGTTTGATCCCTGGGCTTGCTCAGTGGGTTAAGGATCAGGCATTGCTGCAAGCTGCAGCACAGGTCGCAGATGCAGCTTGGATTCAGTGTGTCTGTGGCGTAGGCCAGCAGCTCCAAATAGACCCCTAGCTCAGGAACTTCCATATGCCATAGGTATAGCCATAAAAAGTGGAAAAAAACAGAACACTAAATAGGGAGTTCCCGTTGTGGCGCAGCAAAACGAACCAGACTAGGATCCATGAGGATGCAGGTTCCATCCCTGGCCTTGCTCAGTGGGTCAAGGATCTGGCCTGGCTGTGAGCTGTGGTGGAGGTCGAACAGGCAGCTCGGATCCCCCATTGCTGTGGCTGTGGTGTAAGCTGGCAGCTGTAGCTCCGATTCGATCCCTACCCTGGTACCCTCCACAGGCCCTGTGAGTGGCCCTTAAAAGCCAAAAACAAAAGGAAAAAAAAAAAAAAAAAAAAAAAACCACTAAATAGAAAAGCATCATATTTATCGTACTTTTGCAATATTACTCTTTTGGCCAAACAACCCACAGTTCTTAGAATTCCTTTTGGCATCAGAAGCTCAATTTGGGGTGTTTTCCCTCCTTCCTATCTAAGACTTAATTTCTGTTCTAGTTTCTCCCCATGACAAAACCTGCCCACACCCCAGCAACTCCTGCTTCACTCATAGTCCAGACTGCTTTTATTCCCCACCACTTCATTTTCTTCCTTTTGCCAGCAACCCCACATTGCTCTAAACAGCACCTCACAATCAGGCTTGAGCCTGAACCACAACAGAGTGAACTCCCCAGAAAATCTAGCACGCTCTGATTGTTCCATGAGCTACAACTAGAACACTAAATCAATGACTCAACAGTTTAAGGCTCAGAAGCCTAGTACATGTTAATTTATAAACAGGTAACTGCACAGATGCTTGCCAGGTAGTCAATTAAGATACTGGGGAAAAGGAAAAGGATAAATCATTCAAGTCTCCTCCAGAAACAAGCAGATGAACATAGGCTGAATATCCCTAAGTGGGAAATCTTTTGACAACCACTGTCTTTCCAAATGGGACCAGAGAAGAGGAGAAATTACTGTCAGGTCCTTCAGCAGGAACTAATGTGAAGGAAGCCTTCTAGGACTCGCTTCCTAAATAAAACTCGCTTTTTCCCAGTGGCCTTCACCTCTCAAGAGTGCAGAGGAAACCATCTGAGTAATACCAACAGCCAAAACCGTCTCAGGTATACCTTCTAAATCAATCCTGAAATCCTGCAGTACCCTCAGTTCCCACAATCTCAGATCGAAGCCTCAGACATCCTGGGGAGGAGCCACTACTATCTGAAAAGCCTTTCATCTAGTCCTGTGCTCTCAGAGAACTGATTGCTTAAGCCACATCGAGCCTCTCTGGTGCTTCCCTCCCACTTCCTTCCTAGTTCCGAATCATCTAATGATGAGGCCGGGTAGGAAAATATGAAGACATCTGTGATTCCAAAGGAAGGAAGGCTGGGGAAGGTAGAGGATTTAGCAGGGTAAAATTTGCAACAAGGCCTGTTCTTACTCTTCTTACCGGTGTCTCTGGGGTTTGGATTTACCTCTATCAGACCTCATACACTCCTAGTCACTTGGCTTTGCAAGTAAGGAGCCAAACTCAAGAGAAAAAAAAGGATCCCCTAACCTCCCCGGCAGCCCCCCCATCACCACTGCTGGGAGGGAGAAAACTCACGTAAAGGCAAAGAAGAGGGTCGTGGCTCCCACTAGGAAGATGGCTGCTGCTGAGACCGGAACATACTTGCTGGGTTTGAATCTCTTTCCAGACTCTGCGGGCATGTTGGAGCTCTGATGGGAGATCTGCCCTGCCGCATAGCCCAGGCCCACACAGCGGCAGAACAGACAAGAAAACGGGACGAGGGAGACGACGGAGAGCAGAGTACAGAGGAAAACCAGGGAAACAGAAAATGGAGAATTATCACCCTTCCCCCTCCCAAACAGAACCAAAGGTCAAAAGATCTCAAACGAAGGAAAGCACATGGGAGGGGGAAAGGTGATTCCAAATGATGAATAACCACCTCCCCAGAACAAGGCAGAAGGAGAGATTAAGAAACACAACTTATACAGTTTACAAACTGGAGACAAACAGTAGGCTGTACACATGCAAATGGCTGCAGGTGGAGAACGCGGGCAGTCGGACAAATCCAACAGCTCATGGATGGAGGGAAGTCTTCAGAAGGAAAGAAGGGGAGGTACCAGGGTAGGACAGAACACCTCCAGCAAGGAAAAGTTCTTCAGAGGAGATACTATAGTACCTCCCCGACCACCGCGCTTCCACGAAGTGTGAGCAGCACCTCAAAGAGGTGTGCCCCGTGTGTTTCTATTTCAATCCAAGAAGGAACCTGGGGCCCCTTCCAGCTTTAAAGAGAAGCTGCTGCTACCACAGTCCTTGTCTCTTTTAGGCAGTTTTCTCAATGCCACCACTCCCACACCTTGACTTCAGGGCTTGCAGTCTGGCAATGGTGGTTTAATTTTATTTACTTTCTCTTGATGGCTAAAGCTGGGCAGCAGCTGTTTCAAGGCTGAGTTGTAAATCCTTTTCTTTGAAGGGGAGGGAAAACGAGAGAGAGCATACAAGCTTGTCTGTCTTCAATCTCTTCTTGTTATTCCCAAACCCTTTAAGGGCTCCGTTTCCTATACAGTTCATGCAAAATGAAAGGGAAACATAAAATCCCTGAAGCCATGTTCTTCCCAATGAGCACAATAAGATGAATAAATCAATTCCACTTGATGACACTTTTAAAAGGTTACTGTGGAAGAGGTCCCCGTTCCCAGGTGAGATAATGTCTCTGATCTTCTTCAACCTTGGGATTTTTGGATGCAGAGTTCAACTGGATTACAGTGCCTCACCTGGAGAAAGACAAATATCTTTATCAGAGAAATTCTTTCAGGGCATTTCTTAAGAACATCAAGGCTAGGAGGTCTTTTGTGGTGCAGCAGGTTAAGGATCCAGAGTTGTCACTGCAGCGCTACAGTGGCCGGGGTCACTGCTGTGTCTGGGTTCACTTCTTGCCAGGGAAGTTCCACATATCCACCACCTCCACCAAAAGAACGTCAAGGATAAAACCCCAAAAGCTATTCTGCTTAAAAAGTGCCCTTTGGGAGTTCCCCACTGTGACTCAGCAGGTTAAGAACCAGTGTCCAGGGAGTTCCTGTCATGGCTCAGCAGAAATGAATCTAACTAGCATCCATGAGGACGCATGTTTGTTTTTCTGTTTTGTTTTGTTTTGCTTTTTAGGGCAGCATTTGCAGCATATGTAAATTCCCAGGGTAGGGGTCTAAGTGGAGCCAAAGCTGCTGGCCTACACCACAGCTCACGGCAATGCCGGATCTTTAACCCATCGAGTAAGGCCAAGGATCGAACCTGCGTCCTCATGGATGCAAGTCAGATTTGTTTCCACTGAGCCACGACGGGAACTCCGAAGACGCAGGTTCGATCCCTGGCTTCACTCAGTGGGTTAAGGATCCAGCGTTGCTGTGAGCTGTGGTGTAGGTTGCAGATGAGGCTCGGATCTGGCATTGCTGTGGCTGTGGTGTAGGCCAGCAGCTACAGCTCCGATTTGACTCCTAGCCTGGGAACCTCCTTATGCTTCAAGTGCAGCTCTAAAAAGACCATGGAGTTCCCGTTGTGGCTCAGGGGGTAACAAATCCGACTAGGAACCATGAGGTTTCGGATTCGATCCCTGGCCTTGCTCAGTGGCTTAAGGATCCGGCGTTGCTGTGAACTGTAGTGTAGGTCGCAGACACGGCTCGGATCCCGAGTTGCTCTGGCTGCAGTGTAGGCCGGCAGCTACAGCTCCGATTAGACCCCTAGCTGGGAACCTCCATATGCCTCGGGAGCGACTCTAGAAAAGGCAAAAAGACAAAAAATAAAAATAAAATAAAATAAAAAGACCGAGAGAAAAAAAAAAAAAAAAGGAAAGAAAGAACCAGTATCCAAAAAGATGCAGGTTCAATCCCTGGCCTTGTTCAGTAGTTAAGGATACAGTGCTGCTGTGAGCTATGGCATAGGTCGAAGACATGGCCTGGATTTGACGTGGCTGTGGCTGTGGCTGTGGCGTAGACAGGCAGCTACAAGCTCCAATCCAAGCCCTAGCCCAGGAACTTCCATATGCTGCAGGTACAGGCCCTCCTGCCCCTCAAAAAAAGGCCCTTTAAAAAGAAAGATGATTTTCTACTTCACTATGTGGCAAAGGACTCTGAACTGGGAGGACACTGGGTTCAGAATTCTTTACTTTTTTTTTTCTTGGTCTTTTCAGGGCTGCACACGCAACATAGGGAGGTTCCTAGGCTAGGGGTCGAATCAGAGCTATAGCTGCCAGCCACAGCCACAGCCACGCCAGAATCATATCTGCGACCTACACCACAGCTCACAGCAACGCCGGATCCTTAACCCACTGAGTGAGGCCAGGGCTTGAAAATGCGTCCTCATGGTTACTAGTCAGTTTGTTTCCGCTGAGCAATAGGAACCCCCTTCTTTACTCTTCAAAGTGCTGTTCATATTGAAAAAAGGAAAATATGGCTTCACCTGGCCTAAGGTCATCCAAAAACCAGTTCCTGTAAGGCGCCCATCTCACCTGACATAGATGGGCAGTAACAAAGACCAAGAATATCAAAATCTAAAAACAGGAGTTCCCGTCGTGGCACAGTGGTTAACAAATCTGACTAGGAACCATGAGGTTGCAGGTTCGATCCCTGGCCTTGCTCAGTGGGTTAAGCATCCAGCGTTTACCGTGAGCTGTGGTGTAGGTCGCAGACTCGGCTCGGATCCCACGTTGCCATGGCTCTGGCATAGGCCAGCGGCTACAGCTCCGATTCGACCCCTAACCCGGGAACATCCATATGCCACAGGAGTGGCCCTAGAAATGGCAAAAAGGCCAAAAAAAAAAAAAAAAAAAAAAAAACTAAAAACAAACAAGGGCATAGCAGTGAAGGGCAGTCCTAGAAAAGAGATTTCTCTTTGACCAAAGAGAATATTTATTGCTACAATGAAAAAAGAAAAAAGTAGGACAAAATTAGGACAGTAAGTCCATTTCCTTTCTGTATATGTCTCCCTTGCTCTCGCTCTCTCATCCCTCTAGCTTTTTAGTTATAGCCTTAAAGAGGCAAAAGCTGAATATTTGGTTATCTGGAATAACTCATTAGAGGAACTGGATGAGCAATGTCTTTGCACTGAAAGGTGAGATGCCCTCTATAAGAACCAGAGTCTAACCAGAGGGGTTGATACTTTTCTTCCCAATCAACAGTTTTTTTTATTTCTACTTTGGCCTATTAGGAAGTCAAGGGAGACCCACCTTCCTGATATGATTTAGAATAACAATTATTTCTGTTGATGGTAGTAGTAAAATAACACTAGTGCTTTTGGATTTTACAGGATGCTTTTCATCTAGTGATCTCAAAGCACTTAACTGACATTATCTGATGACAGAGTTCCTTATCCCACTCCTTAAAATTAAAGGCTAGAGAATGCCTGGGGCCATCCCACTGAATGACTTTGAGCAGTCAGGTTCAGAACCCAAGTGTTCACAGGTCCCTGCGTCAACACAAACCCTTTCTACTTCTTTCTCCTTCACTACACTACCTGCCCGGTGATGACAACTTGGAATCTGCAGACCAAAAATTTTATATAAGGATTTTTCCCACCCAAGAGATGCAGTATCTCCCCTAGTACCAAAGGCAGAGATTAAACTATCAGAAGTTTTGAATAGTGAAGTATAAATGTACCCTGGAATTGATCACTTCCTCTCTTTTCTGAGGCATGGAACGCAAAGGTGCCTTCTCTCAACATGCATTCTCTCCCTCTCAACAATGGAGTTTGAGAGGGCCAAACAGCATTATCAGACTAGACTGATTCCTACTTGAATCGAAGCCCAACTTTCTGAATTTAGGCCTAAGTAACTTTGTTAATAATGAGAAGGCAGAGTTCCCGTTGTGACGCAGCGGAAACAAATCCGACTAGGAACTGTGAGGTTGCAGGTTCCATCCCTGGCCTCGCTCAGTGGGTTAAGGATCTGGCGTTGCCATGAGCTGTGGTGTAGCTGGCAGATGTGGCTGGGATATGGCGTTGCTGTGGCTCTGGCATAGGCCAGCAGCTGTAGCTCGGATTAGACCCCTAGCCTGGGAACCTCCATATGCTGCGAGTGTGGCCCTCAAAAGACACAAAAACAAAAAACAATGAGAAGCCAATTCTTGGTTTGCAGGCAGTACTATTAAAAATAAACTTTACCCTTAAAACTCCAAGATTAGAGAAGGAAAATGGCACTGCTTGTATTTTATCATTTAGACACCACATATTATTTCAGATTATATTTTCTGACAGGAAAAAAGTCACATGGGCTACTATTGCCATAGTAATTCAGAGCCACAAAAGGCCATGCAACTTGGGGAGTACAATACAAGGAAACAAGAGAGATCAGCATCTGAGATGTTTAAGGTATGTATGTTAGAAGTGACAAGACAAAACCTAGGACTTTATTGGGTGTAATAAAGATGCATCAGCTCTCAGCAGAAGGATGTACTGTGGGTAGTAGGAATGAGACCGCAGGGTGACTGTGGCTCATCAGAGCCAGTAGTCTGGATCCATACCAGTAGAAAAAGGTGCACAAGAATGTGTATGTCACATTCGGGCATAGAGCAATCTATGGATTGGAAATATGTATATATATATATATAAAACAAATTACAAAGGTTGGGTTTGAGGGCTTTAACAAAGGTTTAATACAAGTACCTCCTTAAAGGGGTGAATAGGTATGGCAGCAAGACTGACAGCACAAGTATTGCTTGTTGAAATAAAGAAGTATAATAGTATAAATCTTAATACAAAGTAACCAAGGTATCATGGAATAACCCACATGTCAAAATACTGGCTGAAGAGTCAAACAGAAGTTTAATATGGGTGTTATCATTACATACGGGGCGGCGGGGGTGGGTGGGTAGTAAAGTACATGGCAATATAAATCTTGTAAGCATTAGGTGGGTTTAAAGAATGGGTGATAAACATTCTGAAGAGATTTAACCCAGTACAGAGAAATACTGGGATAAAACGATAGGGATGCGAATAAGGTCAACCTAGACAAGATGGCATTAACCAGGAAGTGAAAAATCCAAGGCAGAAAAATGATCTAGAGTATAACATGTATCTAATCCTACACCTCCTTTCGTAACTTTAAGTCTCTTACTTCTCATTTCAATGTTTTCATTCGGCCAAGTGGGTAAAACGCTTTCTACCTCCCTATCTCACAAGAGATTCCTATAGGTAAAATAATGTCAAACACATTCGAGTTCCACTTGTAAAAAGTACAGAGTACTAAAAGCATGGAGCTCCCGCTGGTGGGGGTAGGGGAGGAAGCGGACGGATGCAAGAGAACAGGTAACAGGATGAGGCTTGAGCCAAAATAAGTATCAGCAGAGTGGGGTGAAGGACCTAAAAAGCAGGGAGGGAATGGCACCCAATCCCTACCCCGGAGCGGGGGCATCGAGAATCACGGTAAGGGGCAGGGCTGGCCGAGACAGGGAAGACCGCATCCGCGGCGGCAGGGCCCATTGGAGCCCCGGGAGACTACAGAGCCCCGGGTCGCAGAGCCGGGGGCGGGAGGGGCGGTGGCTGGGCGCCAGGCGCGTAGGGACCGGGGTCCCCAGCTGGGACCCGGCGACCCGGCACTAACCGGTTCTGAGCCCCGGCAGCCGTGGATCCCCGGCCTCTACTCGTCGTCCGTTTCCGGGGCCCACGGGTCCCGCCGCAGTTGGATGACCCGGCCCGGAGGAGGAATGGGGCCTCAAACCACCTCCCCCTCTTGGGTCCCCCTTCCCTAGAGGTCACTCTCCCCTCCCACCTTCCTGGCCCGACACTTCCGGTTCCGTAGGGGCCGGTGTCCCCGGTACTCACCCCCGGCGCTGTTCCCGTCACCGCTACCGTCGTAGTCGCCGCCGCCTCCCGGTAGTGCCGTCCGGCCTCTGAGAGGCAGCGCGCGGCCGCCGCACGCTCCACGCCCGCCCTGCTCAGCGCGCCCCCGCTCAGCGACGCTCGCCTTCGAGTCAGCGCGCGGCCGTTGCCCTCAGAGCCGGGTCTCGAGCCCTCCCAGCGTTCCCATTGGCTCCCTGTCCCGGGCGCGCGCGACGTCTCGCGCAGGGCACGTTCCTCTCATTCATGCGGCTCGCGCCGCCGCGCCCGCCCCCGCTCACTCTCCCATTCACCCATAGCCCCCACCCCGACGCAGCTCTAGGGCGTGCGCGCGCACGCCGGCGACCGCGGCGACCTCGCGGTCTGATTGGCTGCAAGAGCACAGCGCCGTACCACGCGAGAAAACGAGAACGCGCGCGCAAGGGCCTTCGACCAGCAGAGATGGGTGGGCGTACTGCGCAGTAGTCGGAAAAGGGGAAATGGCGGGGCCACTCTTCCCTTTTTCTGCTTCCTGCTTTGTGCCCCTCCCGTATCGAAGCAGGAAAACTCAGACGTGAAAAATAATTAAATGTGCGTACCGAGAGTACTCAAAAGCAAGTAGTTACCCTTCCAAATTCGCCAAACCCCCTCCAGTAAGTGTGGTACGCTCCAGACAGGCTTCTGGAGTAACCAATCACCCACAGGTCCCGGCGTCTTCCGGCTTCAGCTTCTTCAGTCATTGGCCAACAGTTTGCCCACTAATTGGCCCTCTCCCTTTTTTCTTTTTTCTCTTTTTTTTTTTTTTTTTGATGGCGAAAACTTTATTTAAAACAATTTTGATGGAGCATTCATTAGACCGGCGAGTTCCCTAGTACCAGCAGAATCTCAGGATAATGGAAAGGTCTGGCTTATGGCTTCCGCACGGAGGGGCCTCCCGGAGTGAAGAGTCTGTGGGGAGCGAAGCTCCTGCCGAAGGCCTAGGAGGAAGAGGAAGGAGAGCGAGCGCGAGCTTTGGAACCATAGTGCCAACCGTGGAAGAGGAACACAGGACGCGCGCTGAGGCAGTCGCAACCCCTCGGAGTGGGAGCTGACACTTGGCTTCGCCTGATTCCCTTAGCGTTTCACTGCAGCCCCTGAGCTGGGTGCCGACATGTAACCTCGCCCAATCCGGGAAATACAGGCAGGAAGGAAAAGATTCTCTAGAAGCTCCTGTCTCTGGAGCTGCTGGCCAACGCTACATAGATCACAGCGCCACATCTTGTCCTAATTAGCCCTACAACGTTGTGAACCCAAGAGCAAGGCCCGGTGTTCTCATTTAGCTCAAGGCCATTTCTTTTTTGAAAGCTGCCCTGGCTATTACGTAATAGTCTTTCAAAAGTGTTCCACCAGCCACTTCACTGAAGCCAAGATTCCTCACCTGTAAAGTGTGATTCTAAATCCTGCGGTCTGTCCTGGTCTTTGGTGTCAAATGTTGCTAGTTTAAAATATGCTCTGAGCACTAGGCGGCATGGGAAAGGTCTGCCTTCTTTTCTGAGGTCTAATCTAGTTCTTTCTCTGACATGGCTTATGTAACAGGTTCTATTACATGCTTGCTAAGTGCCTCAATCTACCATTTGTTGCTGCATGCTTCAGAGTTTTGTTTTGTTGTTGCTTGTTTGTTTTAATGGCGGCACCCGCAGCATATGGTAGTTCCGGGGCCAGGGATGGAATAGGAGCCGCAGCTGCGACCTTCTCTACACATCCATAACCCACTGCACCAGGCTGGGGATGAAACTTGCTCTGCCACAGAGACAAGTCGAGTCCTTGGTGGGAACTCCTGCATAGCTCTTTTAATGACAGTGTGTATTTAAAAAATGAAATCTTGGAGTTCCTGTCATGGCTAAGTAGTTAACGAATCTGACTAGTATCCATGAGGTTGCAGGTTGGATCCCTGGCCTCGCTCAGTGGGTGGGGTATCCGGCATTGCTGTGAGCTGTGGTGTAGGTTGCAGGCTCCACTGGAATTCTGCGTGGGCTGTGGCTGTGGGGCAGGCCGGCAGGCAGCTACAGCTCCGATTTGGCCCCTAGCCTGTGAACCTCCATATGCTGCAGGTGGAGCCTTAAAAAGCAAAAAAATATTAATAAACTAAAAAATGAAATATTTAAAAACTTTAGACCTTATAAAAGGTAAAGTTAAAGTATTATTGGAAATACAATATTTGTTTCATTTAGAGAGGCTTTTTTAGCTGCAAGTTAGGTTAATTTATATCCTTAGAAATTAAATTTCTTTTTTTTTTTGCTTTTTTTGTTTTATTGAAATACAGTTGATTTACAAGGTTGTGATAATTCCTGCTGTACGACAAAGTGATTCAGAGTTCTGTGTGCTATACAGCAGGTAAAATTCATTTTTCTATTTTATGCTTTTCCTGATTTTTTTTTTTTTTGCTTTTTATGGCCCCACATGCGGCATATGGAAGTTCCCAGGCTAGGGGTCGAATTGGAGCTGCAGCCACTGGCCTACGCCAGAGCCACAGCAACGCGAGATGTGAGCCTCATCTGCAATCTACACCACAGCTCACGGCATTATGCTGGATCCTTAACCCACTGAGCAAGACCGGGGATCGAATCCGAAACCTCATGGTTCCTAGTCGGATTCATTAACCACTGAGCCACAACGGAAACTCCCTGGGTCATCTTGTTGTGCGGTAGGAAACTGATAGAACATTGTAATCAACTGTAATGGAAAAAATAAAAAATTACTATAAAAAAAGAATCATGGAGTTCCCGTCGTGGCGCAGTGGTTAACGAATCCGACTAGGAACCATGAGGTTGCGGGTTCGGTCCCTGCCCTTGCTCAGTGGGTTAACGATCCGGTGTTGCCGTGAGCTGTGGTGTAGGTTGCAGATGCGGCTCGGATCCCGCGTTGCTGTGGCTCTGGCGTAGGCCGGTGGCTACAGCTCCGATTCAACCCCTAGCCTGGGAACCTCCATATGCCGAGGGAGCGGCCCAAGAAATAGCAACAACAACAACAATAACAACAACAACAAAAGACAAAAAAAAAAAAAAAAAGAATCATGCAAAATATTTCCCTGAAAGGATGTTTAATAGAACGTAAGGTTTAAATTGCCAGCCACTTCTGAAAAGTATTGCACAGTAAAATCTAGGCTAAAACAATAGGATATCCAGACCACTAAACTTCAAATGAACTACCTTGCTATGTATATCAAGTAGTACCATATAGTTTTCTCTAGTGTAGTTTATCTATACTTCTTCAAATCTGCTCCACTTGCAATTCATGTCTATAGATAGCAAACCACAGGGTCATTTTTATTTAGTTCAACTCACTGGTAAATAAACCGGCAGTCAAGAACAAAATGCTACCCTTGGATTTAAGCAAAGAGAAGAATGCCCTTTCAGCCCCAAAACCACCAATGACCCAGTTTGTTTGGGGTTTTTTGTCTTTTTTTTTTTTTTTTTTTTTTTTGCCTTTTCTGCGGCCACTCCCATGGCATATGGAGGTTCCCAGGCTAGGGGTTGAATCGGAGCTGTAGCCGCCGGCCTATGCCAGAGCCACAGCATCGTGGGATCTGAGCTGCATCTGCAACCTACACCACAGTTCACGGCAACGCCGGACCCTTAACCTACTGAGCAAGGCCAGGGATCAAACCCGCAACCTCATGGTTCCTAGTCAGATTCGCTAACCACTGTGCCACAACGGAAACTCCCCTGTTTGTGTTTAAATGCTGCCTTCCCTCTTGTCCTTGTGAAATGTCTTTGTGTTAAGGGACAGTATCTCCCCTTGTGCTCTGGATCCCATACCCTTCACTACTGCATTTTCCTCTGAATTTTATCTTTGATATTTTATTTAAAAAATTAAAAAAAAAAACAGGAAAAAAAGGAGTGTCAAGAACACACCCATACCCATTATTAAATTTTCTCCCTGTAGAATTCTGTTGATATGCTAAAAGGCATCCTCTCTAAAAACCTAACAAACTGTCCCTTCACCCCATACTCCTACCCTACTTCCTTTCTTAGCAAAGCTTCTTGAAAGTTATCTACAGTTATCTCTACTTCCCAGTTAATATTTTCTCCTCAATATGTTTCAATAGGACTTTCATCCCCACCACTCCAAGACAATACTCTTCAAGGTCAACACCAACTTCTGTGCTTCCAGATCAAGTCAGGCCTCCTTTGCTAGCTCCCATTATGTTTTACTGCTTATGTTTGGAGTACCCTGAAAGTCTGTCTTCTGCCTCCTTTTGATTTCCATTTACACAGTCCCTAAGTGACTTTATCCAATACCATTGCTTTAAATTTCCTCTAATAAGCCAAAGTCTCTCATGAACCTTCAACTCTTAACTTTTCCCAACCCTCCTGATTCAATTTCCAACTGTCTGAGTGGCACCCCCCCATGGATGACTACTAGCTCAAACTTAACATTGCTCAAATAGAACTTTTTTCTTTCTTTTTCTTTTTTTTTTTTTTTTTTAGGGCCATACCCACAGCATATGGAGGTTCCCAGGCTAGGGGTTGAATCAGAGCTGTAGCTGCCGGCCTACACCACAGCCACGGCAACGCAGGATTCTTAACCCACTGAGTGAGACCAGGGATGGAACCCGAAACCTCATGATTCCTAGTTGGGTTCGTTTCCACTGCGCCACGGGAACTCCCCAAGTAGAACTTCTGCTGTTCCCTTTCCCCTCCCAGTTTCCCCAATCTTGGATCCAGTGTGGTAGCTCAAATAAACACTGTAAGCATCACCTTTGATTTCATTTGCTTTTCTTCACCACTCCCATCAGCAAGTTCTATCCATTTTACCTCTAAAACATCCCAAGGCAATCTACTCACCAACTCTACCCCTGCTGCCCTCTTCTAATTCATTCTCACATTGAAGATACCACAAAATCCCCCTAGCTTGTGTCCTTCTCTTGCCTCTATAATCTATTTTCCCCACAGCAGCCAATTTTCAATGTAAATTTAATCGTGCTATTCCTGTTTAACCACCCTCTATAGTCTGAATTTTTGTGCCCTTTCCCCCACCCCCCACCCCGCCACACACATGCTGAAATCCTAACTCCCAAAGGTGACAACAATGGTATTAGGAGATGAGACCTAATGCTAAGGTCATGAATGTAGAGCCTTCGTGAATGGGATTCGTGCCTTTATGAAAGAGACTCCAGAGAGCTCCCTTGCCCCTTTTACTGTGTGAGCATACAGTTGAAACAGGCAATCTACAACTTGGAAAAGAACCCTTATTGGAACATGCGCATGCTGGTGCCTTGATTTTGGCCTTTCCAGCCTAAAGAACTGTGAAAAATTTCTGACCTTTTATAAGCTACCCAGTCTGTGGTATTTTTTAACAGCCACTCAAAGGGACAAAGACATTACCTTCTTCCATCATTTCCCACTGCTCTTAGATTACAAAACCCTGTATGCTCTGGTCTTTGCTGGCTCCCCTCCAGCCTCTATTTTTACCTCTCCCCTTGACTCACTACACTCCAACCATATTGGCCTTTCCCTCCACCCAACACATTAAGCTTTTTCCTTTTTTTTTTTTAAGGGCCGCACCCTTGGCATATGGGGCATATGAGGCTCCCAGGCTAGGCACTGGATCAGAGCTGTAGCCACTGGCTTACACCACAGCCACAGCAATGCTGGATCCTTAACCCACTGAGCTAGGCCAGGGATTGAACCTGCGTCCTCATGGATACTAATCAGATTCATTTCTGCAGAGCCACGATGGGAACGCCAGCTTTTTCCTTTCTTAGGGTTTTGCACTGTTTCCTCCACCTGGAAGACTTTCTTTGCCCCAATTTCAGACAGCCATTCAGGTCTTAACTCAAAAAGTGCACTCAGAAGAGGCCTTTCTCAACCAGTCAATCTAAAGTAGCCCCCAGCCACTCTGTCTCATATCAGCCAACCTTAAGTCTCTCTGTATAACACTCTTCTGCTATTTTTTATTTTTGGGTTTTTTTTTTTTTTGTCTTTTGAGGGCTGCACCGGTGGCACATGGAGGTTCCCAGGCTAGGGGTCTAATCGGAGCTGCAGCTGCCAGCCTACACCACAGCCACAGCCAGGCCAGATCCGAGCGAGTCTGCGTCTCACGTGTCTCAGGGCGACGCCAGATCCTTAGCGCACTTAGCGAAGCCAGAGGTCGAACCTGCAACCTCATGGTTCCTAGTCGGATTCATTTCCGGTGTGCCACAACACTCATCTTTTAATATTTATTCTCTAATGTAAGCTCCCTAAGACGTTGTCTATCTTGTTCCCCCCATCTAGAATGGCCCATGTTACATGGTAGGTGTATGATAAAAATTTGTGGAAAGAATGAATGAAGAGCATCAGATACTTAATAATACAAGTCCAAACTAGGAACACTAATCATTTGCAAGAGATCAAAAAGAACAGGCTTTCCTAGCTTATCCCCTGAAAACTCAATTTACATTTTTTTGTGTTTCTTTTTTTGGCCTTGGCAGAGGCATGTGGAAGTTTCCCAGGCCAGGGATTGAACCCAAACCACAGCAGTGACCCAAGCCACTCGCTAAGCTCACAGGTGAACTCTTTGCTTTCCTTTTCTCTAGACATTCAACAATAAGTTACCCCAATAATGTTTCCACAATGAGGAAAAGAACAAAATTAAAAAAAAAAAAACAACTTATACCAACTTCTGTGATATGGCAAAAATATTTATTAAAATAGTTTTTTTTCCCAAATATGAACTTTATTGGAAGGAGTCCTTCAAATTCACTCTTTCACCCTGCATAAACGAGATAACAAGTACTATATACAGAATATAAAGCAGTAATATTAAAAAAAAAAATCCCTCCTCAGAATTAGTCCACATAGCAGCACAGTGAATGAAATGGGATTTTTCTGGAACTCAAAGAATTCAAAGTGACACCTTAGGTAATCTAAGAAACCAATTATATTCTTACAGTTTTCCTTTTGGTTCAAGATCAAAAGGGTTAGGTTATTATCACCTGTTTTAAGAGGTAGAATATATGCTTTCTGCTAGTCCATGACTTACTGGTCAGCCTGGTCTCAAGAGATTCCCACACTTCACCCATCTGCCTTTGTGATGGCCAGGAGATCTCTACGCCCCCAAGCAGCAAAGCTTCCTGCTGATCTCTACTTAAGATCCATGAACCGGATATCCATGATGAGAAGGAAGTTCTTAGGCAGGGGGCGGGGGGCTGGGGAGAGCACAGTAAACACTTGATGCTCCAGGTCCACACTGGTCACCACGATGAAGCCAGCCACACTGGTCTCAGAAAGGTTCTCCTCTGTGCCCTCGGCAGTGCTAACACTCAGGAGGTGGTGCACCATATCTCGGCCAGGAGTGACAGGGACCAGCTTGAGCTGATTGTCCTCCTGAGACATGCCCAAGGGCAAACAGGAGTCTGGGATGGTGGGTGCCCCGACTTTGTAGATTTTCACATCTGAAAATTTGACGTTAAAGGCGTGGGGATAGAAACAGCCCCGGAATCCGTAGAAATACTCACGGATTCGTTCATCCCTACATTCCCGCCGGAAGTCCTTGGAGCGCTCAACCACACCCCCTGATTTAGGGAGCAGCACAGTGCGTACGAAGTGAGGCAGGTCTCGTTTCAGCTCATTGTACAGTCGTTCTTGATCCAGGACCACAACGACATCCACCTCAAAAGCTGAGGCCGCATGCACCAGGGCCTGGTAACCAGAGCCCTTGACCCAGCCACAGGTGTTAATGACACAGCCACTCACAGAGGCCCTTCTGTTCACTTCACATCTTTGGTTGAACACATCTGCTAAGCGAGATGTAATCTGCAAAAGAAAGAAGCAAAGTGAGGAAAAAAAAACACCAAAAGAAACAAACCCAAGGCTATTTTATCTTTCTTTAGAACAAGTGGTATCAGGTATAAGAAAAATGACATTTTTCATGGCTGTGGTTTTGACCCCGTAACATGGATTTAATTTTTATTTTGTGTTGCTTCTTCTGTCTCCTCTGTTTCATGTCCTAAGTGGAAATTTAATAAATTACTTAAGAATGGGTCCGCAGAAACGTTTAACAGTTTGAGATGGACTTATTTTCAAAACTGTCTTTCCTAAAATCTTGGAGCAATATACCAGCCAAGAGGGAGCAAAGAGTTTTAATGTCTTTTTTTGTTGTTGTTGTTGTTGTTGTTGTTGCTATTTCTTGGGCCGCTCCCGCGGCATATGGAGGTTCCCAGGCTAGCGGTCCAATCGGAGCTGTAGCCACCGGCCTACGCCAGAGCCACAGCAACGCTGGATCCGAGCCGCGTCTGCAACCTACACCACAGCTCACGGCAATGCCGGATCGTTAACCCACTGAGCAAGGGCAGGGACCGAACCCGCAACCTCATGGTTCCCAGTCGGATTCGTTAACCACTGCGCCACGACGGGAACTCCCAGCAAAGAGTTTTAATTAGCAAACTTCTGCACAGTTTTCAACCCTGACAGCAGCCCTTCCCTCCACCCCACCTTGGCCCTGGCTCTGACCTTATTATAAAGCTTGATGTTGGTTCCAGGAGTGGTGGAGCCAAAATGATACACCAAAGGAGCCTGGATGGAGAATCCCTCTTCAACATCTGCTGGCCGTTCAATGTAGAGGGCCCCCATGGTACCAGGGATGGACACAGAGCCCTGGCCTACATCCAGCTCCACGTAAGTGGGACGGCGGCCCAAGCGCACTGCATAGTTGAGCAGTAGACGGCACACTGTGGACTTGCCCACATCAGTGGGGCCCACTACCATCACCCGGGGACCTCGCTCTTCTTCCTTCTCTGCCTGCCTCCGCATCTGCTCCAAGGCAGTGTGAGTGTTGAGATAGAGCAACATAGGGGTGTCTTTGGAGACATAAGCCACCTCGGTGCGACCACTGAGCTGTAGCGAACAGCCATGCCAAGTGAAAACAGCCACCTTGGCACCAGCATCAAAGGTGAATTTCTTGTTTCGGGTCAGCTCTGTGCCAAAGATTTCTGCCATGCCAGCCAGCAGCTCCAGCTGAACTGACTGAGATGCCTCCACCTCAAAGCGAAGTTCTGTTTCTCGCTCGAGTTCAAATTTAGTTGTTGGCTTCTTGTCATCATTGGCCTCCTCTCCCATCTTTTCTGCGTAGTTGTTGTGCCTAGAACACAAATGTCAGATCAAAACATAAGTTAGGACTCAGTTCAAAATCCTTCACTGGCGGTTTCTCTTTACCCTGCTTTATTTTTCTCCTTATCTCTGATCACCATCCGCTTCACTATATATTTGTTTATTGTCTGTCTACCCTCACAAGAATGTAAGGGTTGGAACTCTAGTACCTAGGATGGGGCTAGACAACCCAAAGGCACCTCTATAAATACACCGAGGGAATAAATGACTCAGAAATAAAAAGAAAGCAGTCTCTACAGATTGACAGGAGACTTGATTTCATCGCCTTCATCTCCCCCTTTAACACTCAACTGGGATATTCCAGAGTTGAAAAGGTAACAGATGGCCACTCCCTAAGCCTCTTAGTCAACAAGAAAGGCGTTAGTAATTCGATGTAAAGCAGAGAATATCGGTTTCCGGTTTCCGACTTAGAAAACAGAATTAAGGCCCTGCTCAGCAACTACTAGGTAGTGTCTTTAGAGAAATCAATCACCTCTTCCTCAGTTGTCAACTGGAGGCACTTCCCCTTCCACACACAAAGTTCTGGGGATTAACAGGGATTGCTGGAGGAGAAAAACAGTTCGTGAACTAGAAAACGCCGAGGAAAAGCGAAGAATTATCTCTGATCCCAGACCGCAGCTCTAAATCCAGCGTTTGTCCTAGCCTCCCTAGACAGTGAAACCTGTCCACGCTCCAAGGAGGCGACGGTGCGTTCCTAAGCTTATTACCTTACCTGTACAGGCACGAACCCAACCTTGTAAATCAAAAAGCCCTCCTAGGCAGAAACTCAGACCAACTGCTAACCGCGCTCGCCTAGAGCCACGCCGGAAACTTGGGCGTTTCCTTACTTGCGCAGTAGAGGAGATGTGGACGCGCGGTGCTCCCTGGGACATGTAGTCGTGCCAGAACCGCTGCGAGCGGCCACCTGGCGCAGCCGCTGGGCCTTCTGGGACTTGTAGTTAAAGGATTGTTTTGATCGTGATGTCAGCGGTGGGCGGGGCGGCGGCCGCCGATGTTCGCGTTTCCACGGGAGGGAAGGGGGTGGAGTGGCGGTTACGCCCCCGCGCGGGGCGGGGACTGGCGGAAGGGTCAATGGACACCAAAGCGCAGAGGATGCGGATGCTCACCGCTGTTGTCCGCTCAACTGCCCTCCGGGAAGGGGAAAGACGGAGGGAAGGGGACATTATTTAGGTCCCATGGTCGCCTGGAAGCGGGGAAATTAGGGAAACTCCATTTGGATACGAGAAAACCTAGGGGTAGAGAAAGTGGAGGAAAACAGCATAAACAGAGACCAACCCGGACCTGAACCGTCACCAATTAACTGATACGGTGCTTGGCCCCTAGGGGTCATTAAAAAAATGTTTTTTGAATAAAAGTGCAAGAATTCTTCCACTTACTCTGTAAGTCAGTCATTTCCCAACAACCTCTCATTTATTTTTGGCCCCACCCATGGTGTGTGGAAATTTCTGGGCCAGGAATCAAATCCGCGGCACAGCAGTGACCAAAGCCGCTGCAGTGACAATGCCAGATCCTTAACCTGCTGCATTACAAGAAAATACCCACTCCTCTTATTGATCAAGGTGTTTTGTTGGGAACTCTGTTTCCCTCCCTAAATCCCTGGCAGTTATACAAGGTCAGTCATTTATCCAACAAACAACAGGTTGGGCAATGTCTGTACTCTTCTGATGAGCTTGGACTTGGAATCTTGTATTCTTTGCTATGCTTCTTGCTTACTGTGGGACTTTGGGCAAATCACGGGCTTAAACTTTCTAACACCTAGTTTCTTAATTGTAAAATATGGATAAAAACAATACCCAGCCAAAGTTGTTTTATTTATCTTTTTGTCCTTTTAGGGCCGTACCAGTGACATATGGAGGTTCCCAGGCTAGGGGTCTAATCAGAGCTACAGCTGCTGGCCTATACCACAGCCACAGCAACGCCAGATCCAAGCTGCGTCTGCCACCTACACCACAGCTCACGGCTGCGCTGCATCCTTAACCCACTAGGCAAGACCAGGGATCGAACCTACGACCTCACGATTCTTAGTCGGATTCATTTCCTCTGCATCAGGAGGGGAATTCCTTAGCTCTTAAGTTTTTATTAGAGGTTGAGGAGGGGGAGCTACAAAGATGCCATCCATTTGTAGTTTACATTTCACAAAACCCTTTCAGCTATCCTCTTTCACAGCCACCTGTCAAGTCAGCTCTGCTCAATTTCAGGTGAGGGAGGAGACTAAGATAGATGAAGGGACTTGCCCAAGCTAGTTCTCAAACCCAAGACTTTGGAGTTTGAGTCCACTTATAATAATAGTGAACGCACAGTGCTAGATGTCACATAGTGTTCTGTGGGCTTTACAGGGGTAAATTTAATCCTCACAAGAATCCTGTGAGGTACAAACACACTGTGATTGTCAGCTCTGCTTACAGATGCATACTTTTTTTAGTCCAGTTTACCTGGTTAATCTGGGTGGAAAAGCCTGGGGAGATTTTCTGGATTGCCTTGTTTCCCACTGGCCCTACCTTAGCATTCACTTTTTTTTTTTTTTTGGCCCCACCTCAGGCATGCAGAAGTTCTGAGGCCAGGAATTCGACCCTCGCCCCAGTAGAGACCCCAACTGTGGCAGTGACAACACCAAATCCTTAACCCACTGCACCACCAGGAAACTCCAGCATTCACTTTCAAGAGTGACACCTTCACTTCTCACAGTTCTTTCTTTGAGGGTTTGCTTTAATTGTTTAATTCATTCTCCATGCATGTTATTAGTTCTCCAATTAACTATTAGGTATTTCCTCATCTTTCATTGATTCTTCAGCAGTTCCGTTCTGGTCTTCCATTTGCAAATTTCCCTCCGAGTCAGCTCACCCTCTCCTGTTTCCTGCAGTCTTTCTCCTAAGATCTGTTTCTTTGCCTCCACGCTCTGCCTTGAGACTGTTTCTCCCAGTTTTCTGAAGGTCATCTTTATTTGGATATTGGGTAGCCATCTCAAGCTGAATTTAGGGAGAAGAAACCCCTCCCCTCCTTTAGACCACTCTCTGTTTTGCCTCTTAAACACAGAAATAGTCGGGGCACAACATTTAAACCATCTATGTTTCCCCTGCACTCTCTTTCCTCACTTTCAATCTTTCACTAAGCACCCCAGTCATCTCTGCCCCATCCCCAAATAAATACTGTCCTCACATGTCTTTTTCATTCTCCTTTCCAGCTTAATCCTTATTTTCTTCCTGAGTTAAATCACCTGTTATCTTTTTTGCTTCTAAACTTTCGATCCTTGCTCTCAACAACTACTCACTTTCTTTTTCCCACTTCCCACTATTTTCCTCGACGAATTCCTCCTCCACTTACATTCCCCCCCCCCTTTTTTTTGTCTTTTCCAGGGCCACATCCAAGGCATATGGAAGTTCCCAGGCTAGGGGTCTAATCGGAGCTACAGCTGCCGGCCTATATCACAGCCACAGCAATGCCAGATCCGAGCCTCATCTGTGACTTACACCACAGCTCACGGCAACGCCAGATCCTTAACCCACTGAGCGAGGCCAGGAATCGAACCTGCAACCTCACGGTTCCTAGTTGGATTCGCTAACCACTGAGCCACGACGGGAACTCCGTCCGCTTACATTTCCCTTCCCGTCCGTTGCTCAGACAAGAACATTTCTCTCTTCTTTCTTTATTCAGTTCTCAATCCCAAACCTCTGGGAACATCATTCAAGATACCCACATTGTGTTTTCAGAATTTACGTTAAATCCCAGAATCTTCCCAGAGTAAATATTCAGAATTCCCTTCACTTTTTCATACCCAGCTAGCACTGCCTCCCATCAACCTCATTTTCCTTTCTTAACATCCCCCCCACCTTCTCCCTTGTGAAAAGTGCTTCATTTTCTGAACGTTAGCCTTGGTTAGAAATCAGGGTTTTTATTTTCGAGGGATAAAATGGCCACATTCTTTAGCCACATACCCAGGGCAACACTTCATGAGCAATATTCTGGGTTAAATGAAGTATCACTGGAAACCGTCAGAAAAATAACACTGAAAAATGTTAAGCTCTTCATAAGACACAATTTTGGCATGTACCTCTTGAGCTATCTGAATTTAATAGTTGTAAGTCTTCTCTGGGTTTAGGGGTATTAAGTTGAGAACACTGTTTTGAAATGACAGTAACCACTGTTTACCACGTGCCTATCACCTTAGCGGCATTTTTTAGGTATTGAAATGCTTTCTCTCTTCACATCTCCACGAGGCAAATATTATTCGCTTTCTTTACCAGAAGAGGTAAACAGGGTCTCAAAGATTATCAGCAACTTGCCCAGTGGTTCCTAAGTGTGTTGGCAGAGCTGGGGTTCCACCCTCAGGTCTCTCCACGAGCAGAGCCAGACACTTGGACCACGTCTGAAGCTGCACCTCAGCTGCTGTTTTGTGAGCACCTTCTGTATGCAAAGCTCTGCGCTAAGTGATGCAGTCCCGGGATGCAGAGAAGAGCTTCCCAGAGGACCTGCCTCAGGAAGTTTACAGCCCGGTA
Organism: Sus scrofa; assembly: GCF_054392235.1. Taxonomy (NCBI): domain Eukaryota; kingdom Metazoa; phylum Chordata; class Mammalia; order Artiodactyla; family Suidae; genus Sus; species Sus scrofa. The sequence continues at coordinate 13,444,718 of NC_139384.1, forward strand.
GAGAATCTTATGTAATGTGGGTGCCTCTGTCCATGAAGCACAAATAATTTGGAAGTAGTTGATAAGAGGTTCCTGAACGTGAGATGTCATATTTAGTCTGTGACTCCTTCGGGGGTATTGAGTTGAGGCTTTGAGGCTTGGAAGTGCCCCGTACAAGCTTGGGGACACTCTGTGTCATATGTGACAACGAACACGTCTTTCTGTGCCCTGCATCAGGGCTGGTATCAGAGATGAAACGGGAAAGGTATCATCTTGAATGTGTGCACGCGCCTGACTCTGCATCCATCTCTCACCATCACCCGTCTCGCCACCTCCTTTCCTTCAGCCCTGCCACCCGTACTCCATCCTTGCCCAGCCCCGTCCTTCCCCCAGGTTCCTGCCTTCCTCCTCAGCAACCAGCCTCTCCTCTAGCACCCGCTCCCCTGCCAGCCAGACCCTCTGCTGCCACCCCTCTGCATCCCTCCTCCGGCCCCATCCCTCAACGCCTGCCCCCTCCCTTCCTCCCAGCCCGCCTCCTGTGTCTCCCAGCCCTGCTCTGACGTGGGAGGTGAGGGGGGTGGGGGGATGGATGACTCACAGTGTTATGATGCAGCTCCACAACACACAGCTACATTCACCCACAGACCGAGGTACAGACGAGAGACAACCTCTGGCCCCCCCAGCAGCTGGCCAGCTTTGCAGTCCCAGTCTTGAGCCCCTAACTAACCTCCCCCGCCCCCATCCCCTTCCCAATTGGAGGAGCGGAAGGAGAAGAGAGAAGAGTGAGCAGAGAGATTTGAAAGAGAGAGAGAGAGAGAGAGAGAGAGATAGACGGAGATCTCTGGAGCCGACCTCAAGGTGAGGGGGCAGCCCTTCTCCAAATGAATCTTTTCCCCTTTGCAAATTTCCTCCTCCTGCTGCGTGTTGCTTTCTCCCCTTTGCAAAAGCATTATTCATCCACCCTTTGTCCTCCCTTCCCCCTCCCCGCTGCCTCCGCTCCTCTCTCTCAGCTCCTCCATCCCTCTCCAAGCTCTGACGGTTCCCGCACTTATTTCCCGGCAACTTTGGCTGCAGCATCAGGCATCACTGTTTATTGTTTTGCTACCGGTGCAGACCCCAAAGCCCGCCCTGGGAGCTGGCTGCGCTGCTCATTATTTGGACCATACCATACTGAGAATGCCAGCCCGGGGGCGCCGAAGCCTCACAGCTGATGAGAAAATCCACCGTGAGCAGGTGGCCCCCTCCCTTTTTTCTTTTCCCCTAAGAGGCACAGGATTCGCACCTGGTTCCTGGAGCCTCCGCCTCGGTGCCTCTGCCGTCAGCGCTGGTTGCTCAGCATCCCCCTCCCCCAGCCCTCCCTCTCCCCAACCTCCCACGGTCCAGCCCCATCTCACTTGGGGGGAACATCCTCCCCCCCAGCCCTCAGCTTGCCTTTATTTTTTTATTTGTATTTTCCCCCCAGTCATGTGCCCAACTTGCTTCTCCCGGTAATCTGAGATGGGAGGGGGGGATAAGTGACCCTGACTCTCCCCACCGCCCCTCCTGTGAGGGGTTCTCTGGCTTCTCCTCCGCAGGATGGGGAAGCAGGGGAGAGAGAGAGGGAGGGAGGCGTGCCGGAGGCTGGGGTCGGAGTCTCAGAGCAAGGCCCCCTCCCTGGCCCCTGGAAGGTGTGCTAGGTGGAGTGAGCGCTGCCGGGGGGACTCGCAGGCAAAGTTGCAAGCGGACCTGTGAAGTGGAGGCCAAAGTGTTCTGCTGGTGCCAAGGGCCCATTTCCTGCGGCCAGAGCCCAATGTCACCCTGAACTCAGCCCAAGGTGTCTTCCTGGGCCCCGGCAGGGGGAGAGGGTCGAACTGAAGATGCTGTCCGTCGGGGGCTGTCATAGGGAGACTGCCTCTGGGACGCAGGAAGCACTGGAACAGCTGGGGTGCTGGTGGCCATCGCAGAGGACAGGACAGGACAAGATCCTGTTTGCCCTGGCTGCTCCAAGCCATGCTGCCTCTGCTCTGCCTGGTAGCCTAGCATTGCCCGAGCATCCAGCTGGCATCTCTGAACAGGACTTGGGCTAAACCACCTACAACGGGTTTGAAGGCTCCACAGAGGAGAAGGCAGCAGCTCACTTGCTTATCAGAGCCAACAGGGGACCCCTCCCTCCTTATCCTCTGCCTCCAGCACCCTCTTCCGCTCTGGGACTGGAGTCTGGGCATCTTCTTCAAGGTTCTTAATCAGAACCCAACAATTCTTTTATCTCATGCCATCCATAGAGTCACGCTGTTTGTCCCTGCCCCTGGGAGAAGGTGGAAAGAAACACTCTCTGCCTTGTGCCCCAAAGCACGGGTTTTAAGAGCCGCCTCTTGAGCTGCCCATTTTAGACATTGTTCCCACACTACACAACAAGGTCCAGGAGTGCAGCCTCCCTGACACCGTCCGTACTTCCTATTGGTTCCAGCTGTCAGATTCTCCCGAAGGAAAGATAGGCTGGGTGCCCAAGTCCTTAACTGAGGGCTAAGGCAACAGTTACAGAGGGCAGGGGAGAGGGGCTGAGAAGACAGCCAGGTGCTGCTTCTGGGCCAGAATGAGTGGACTGAGGCGCAGACTTGGGCTGCAGCCGCATCTGTCTTTGGTACCAGAGGAAACATCCATCAAGTTCTAGTTTCCAGCACGCAGGTCCCCAGCGCAAGAGAGGGCTGGAGCGGAGTGCGTGCGCACCTGCCGGCCTGTTCTCCTTCCCTTTCTCACCACGCCCCTCCCTCCCACACAAAGTGTATGATGGACCAATTACATTGCAACTGGAAGCCAGAAGAAAGAAAAAAATGCCAGGCACCCCCAACTTTTAAAAAGCTTTGAGCCCCAGAGACACGGAGCCTACCCAGTGCATGTGGGATGCAGGTCTGCAAAAGAACAGAAAATCAAGGAAAGAGCACTTGCAAATGACGTTGCTCCCATGGCAGCGCTTGTGCCAGCGGGGCGGGCTGCTCTCAGTGGAAAATGATGGAGGCTGCTCTCGCCCCAGGAGGGAGACACCACCTCCTGGGCTAGAGGCCTGGAACCGCTGCCAGGCTTGCCAGAGCAGACTTGACATCCAGGGCACAGGGAGACACAGGCTGGATGCTGAGGAGGGTGGATGGTCATGGGGGGAGGAGGGTAGAGGGGAGCGGGTCCCATCTTTTCCATCCCTCCAGGAGGGGCTCTTTACGCCATCGTGGCTCTTCCGATGCACCTTCTCCTCTTCCCAGGTGACTTCTATTTCTATCTGGTTCACGTCTGGGGGGGCCCTGGCCGGGCAGCCCCCCCACATTTCTCCTGCCCTGAAACACGGCTCTAGCCAACCTGCTCCGCTGCTTCACCTGCGACCGTCTGTGCGGGGGCTGCACGGCGCCAGCCCCGCCTGCCCGCCAGGGCATCGTCCTCCAGCCCGTCATGCCCAGCTGTGACCCTGGCCCAGGCCCTGCCTGCCTCCCCACCAAGACGTTCCGCAGCTACTTGCCCCGCTGCCACCGCACCTACAGCTGCGTCCACTGCCGCGCACACCTGGCCAAACATGATGAGCTTATTTCCAAGGTATGCCAGGTGGGAGCCTGCCACTCCCTTCCTCTCCCCCACCAGGTGTGTCCAAACCTCACCTGGGGTGAGGCCACAAAGTCCGTCCTCCCTCCATGCCCCTGGGGGTTTCCGGCTGAGAGTGACCCTAGGGCCAAGGGTGACTCCATAGTCACTGTCTGTCCCATGTCTCCACAGTCCTTCCAAGGAAGCCATGGCCGAGCATACCTGTTCAACTCCGTGTGAGTCTACTTCTTGTGCATGTGAGCTTGTGTGTGTGACTCTCCTGTGTGCAGAAAGGGGGTGAGCCAGCCAAAGGTAGCCTTGCGCCTTCTGCTCTTGTCTCTCCTTTTGCCCAGGGGCTCAGAAACTCAGTCTGCACATCTTTGGTGGGGCATCTGGGCCCAGCCCTGGAGAAAGGCCACCCAGGCACTAGACAGAGGGGTGGATTGCTGAAGCCAGGGGCTTCTAGCTGGGCGGGTTAAGCTTTCCCCAGACGGAAGTTCCTTTGGGCTCTTTGGGGGCCAGACTGACAGGGCCATCCCCCTGGGTGCTGGGTCCTTTCTGTTTCCTGAGACAGGGTCAACGTGGGTTGTGGGCCAGCTGAACAGCGCCTCCTGCTCACGGGGCTCCACTCAGTAGCTGATATTTTCTGCGAGAGCTGCAAAACCACCCTGGGCTGGAAATATGTAAGTACCTGGGGAGAGGGGCTGCCCTTTGAAGTGGCCCGTCCCCACAGCCCTTCATCCCCAGGGACCAGAGGGAAGAGGGGGCTCGTAGTTGGGTTGGAGTAGGTCGGGGAGGCTGAGGGCAGTAGGAGGGCCTGGCAGGGAACTGCTTTGTCCTACAGTTGCCTCTTCTCCTCCGCCAGGAACAAGCTTTCGAGACAAGCCAGAAGTACAAAGAAGGGAAGTACATCATTGAAATGTCACACATGGTGAAGGACAACGGCTGGGACTGAGGGGCTCAGGCAGGCTGTGCCCTTCCTCCGCATGCCCCACCCTCCCCACACCTGTCCCCTGGCCCTGCCAAGCAGTCCATACCAGCATGAGTACTGCCCCACCCCTGGGGGGAACCCGGCTCCCGCCAACCCCTCCCCCACCCCCACCTCATCACTCCCAGGCCCCTTTGGAACAGGGGTCTGGGGTACCCCAGGGGTGTTGATGGCTCAGGAGTGGGCAGCAGTCAGGGGAAGACAGACTGGGGGAAAGGGATGGTTGTGGGTCCTTCTAGCCCCAAGGTCCTGAAAATTGTGAGGATGGTAGGGTGCAGACTCAGGCAGAGAGGACCATGAGAGGAATCAGTGTTTACTCCACCTCTGGAAGTGAGCGGAGGACAAATCTCGAGTCATGGGGCTGGTAGATCATGGCCACAGAACAGCAGATGAGAAAAGGCTCGAGCTGGAGTGAAATTTTGGCTTCAGACACCAGGGTCTCTGAGGGTGAAGTTTCCCACCCCCATGCGTAGGAGAAAGGATCTGGGGGTGGAAGAAAAAAAGAAAAAAAAAACCAAAAACCCAAATCCCAGGCCCTGGGAAATAATAAAAAAAATCACAGGGGTTTCCATTTCACTCCACTTGTTAAGTTTATCTTGGCACTAAAGAGGCACTTTTGAGTATCTGACCTTTGCTATTGGGTGGGGCGGGGAGTGGCCCCTGGAACAGCCCCCACCCCCAGCTGGCAGTTTCCAGAGCAAGCAGTCTTAGTGGGTGTTCTCCGAGGCCCAGCCACTGCTCCAGGGACCCAGTCCCTTGGAGGGAAGGTGGGACATCAGTGCTACGGGGGCCAGGCTTCCTCGTGGCTGCCACCAGCGAATGAAACTTTTGTATGATACATAAAGTGTTTGGGTCTATTTTTAATAAAAAGGGGAAAAGCAACCAAGAGGCGCTCTATCCTCTGACTTTTCTTCCTGGAGCCCAACCATAGACTATCGAGTCACACCTCCTCACCACCCCCACCCTGAACTGCCCCTTCAGACCACTAGGGGGCAGCAACTGCTTTGTCTATGGCAAGATACAAGGGATGGAGATTCAGGTGAGGTTTTACTTAATGAGATGGCTTTTGTGAGTGCTATTCCAGCTGGAGCATCCAAAACTGCTTGCCTTTTGGAGCCCTTGACAACAAATCCATTTTTGCCTGGATTAGGCGTCTGGAAAAGCTTCATCCCAGAGCAAGGGTTTTCTTGGGTCCCAATGCCTCTCAGCCTGGCTCTGGAAATGTTTTGGTCAGCTCATGGCCACACTTAAGGCTAAAAGGAAAATCGATCAGCCAAGGTGCTGCCCTGGCAGCTGATACAAAGTGGAACAAAATAGCTCAAAATCACAGCATCAGTGCAGCCATGTGACCCAAGTGCCGTATTTGGCAATGATGGGAAATTCCTATTGTTGTGGGGTCACTGGCAACAGCAAGGAGGATGGTACGTACGCATCACAAAAATCAGTTTTTGTAAGCTAGTTGTTACTTCCAGATTCGCTCATGGACACTGTAAATATTCGCAGAGCACCTCTTACTGGCCAGGACTTGTTCAGCACTGGGAATGCAGTGGCGGACGAGGCAGTCATGGCCTGACCTCATGGAGCTTGCAGTCTAGTGGGAAGACAGACAGTAATAACCAGGCACTTCCAGAAGGTGACAAGGGCTCTGAGCAGAGCTGGGGGAGTAAGATCGGGAGCTCACAGGAGAGGCTTAGCCTAGATTTGAGGAGTTTAGGAAGGCTTTGCAGAAGTGGTGACTAAGGGGCACTTAAACAATGAGAAGTTGGGTGGGCAAAGAGGAAGAGAGCGGAGTGGGGGATATATCAGGCCAAGGGAACCGAGTGTCAAGTGGCTCAAGTTAATGTGAGGAGGAAATAAAAGTCTCCTATGACTGGAACATAGACTCAAGTGGGTGAGAGGTAACACAGGCAAGACAGACAGGGGCCATAAAACACTTAGGGGTTCCATCTCACTTCATTCTCACCTCGAAACACTTCAGCCTTAAGGAAATACAGAAAATGTCTTGGCTTTTAACGAGTGGCATCATCGAGTGGCTGTTTTGCGTCCAGAGAAGAGGCTCAAAGAGTATTGTTAAGAATGAAAAAAGGGACATGAAGCTAACTGTACCATCTCAGATTCTGCCGTCACCGTCGGAATGGGGAGGCTGTCTGGGCGGAAGAGAGCTGGAAGACACAGGTGCTTGAAGGCAGGTCAAGCCATGAGGAAATGACAACCAGCACCTCCATTTGAGAGGCCTCAGGGGTCTGTCCCATCATTCAGTTCCTTCTCTCAGGCTCTCAGCAAAGGACCAGAAACCTGTCCCTCTCGGTCGCACTTCTAGCACCAAAGTTCAGGAAGGCTTGTCAAGTCCCAAGCACTGACCTTGAAAACCAGGCACAAATTAGCTGCCTTCTGAAAGCTCCCCAAGTTTGCCTTTGAACTGACTTATTAAGCCAACTGGCACTGTGGGAAACAGGGAAGTAAACGGCGGCCAGTGCTCTCAAGTCCTTTGTCACCTCTCTTGGAAGAATCATTCTGTGGCTCAAGAGACTCCATCTCCTCTCTAAGATCAGTCCATGGGCCATGCTGTCCAATTCTTGGATGCCTAGGCAGGTGGACCTTGGAGAAGCACCACTGTCAAGGGCCCTGCGACCAAGAGGGGCCGTGCTGGGAACTGAAGGCGGAGATGACTTCTTTTTATGCCCAAGAGCCAAGGAAGGAGCTGCCAGTGTGGAATGCCAAGGACACACAGGTCTCTGTCCCTGGGGAGCAGTGAGCCCTTTTTCCCATTCCTGTGCCCCCTCCCCCACTTCTCATGGAAGTCTACTCTGGTCCCAAAGGTGATGATCCCAATCTTCTCTCCACCAACCAGTTCCAAGCTGTGTCTGGAAATTCCTCCTTCTTAGCCAACAAGCCACAGCTTTTATCCTTAAAGGCCTGAGCCTTTGGAAGTTACCCTCATACAACCAGCAGGTGGCATCAAAACCCTCCCGCCCCCTCCCTGCCCCAACTCCAGCAATCGCGTCCTCCAGAATCTAATCAACCCCTCTCCAAAGAGCTCCCCAAGACTGGAGAGCTGTCAGTCTTGGGACAGGATTAGATTTAGACTCTGCCACTGAAGAGCTCAGTGTTTTCATCTGTAAAATGGGGATGTGGCCTGCCGAAGTCATTCGGTTCACTGTAACGTAGCTGGTGTCAAGCACAGGCATTGCACATGAAACTGCTCCAGAAACCGTGAGCCCTCCCCTGGCCCCCACTTCCGTGGCTTCCCAAATTCCCACCAGGGTAGCTGATTGGTGCCCAGATGGGAGAAGAAGTCTGGATGCTGAGGAGGCAGCCGGCGCTGGGTAGCACTACGTGGCCAATGCCCTTTTAACATTGCACTGCTAGTGATAGGCGCAGACAGTAGCACAATGTGAAAAGAGCTCCGGCCCGCAGCAGAGGCACGCCGGCCCTGCCTCCCCGCCCCTTCTCCCAGTACCCGGGCCACTCAGCTCTCTCGGCCTCCCTCTGCCCCTTCTCATCTTCAGTAGTTTCCTCCCTTTTCTTCCATTCTCCCTGCTAATCGGTCTTTGCCCGTCACGCCTCTTTTTACCTTCTTCTCTAACACCCTTCCTGGCTCGGAGAGACCACCTTTTTCTGGAGCTTTGGGGGCAGGGGGTCCAAGGAGGCAGCGGAAGGGATGGATACCCTGAGCTTGGCACTCAATCTTCACAGGAAATGACTGAAAGAAATCCCCCCAATTTGGGGGTGACTCACACGAAGCCATGTTTATCTGGATTTGTATCTCTGCCCAGCTTCCACCTAGGAGAGGAGCTGGCTGACCAGGGCTGCAGGACCTTCTCCTCCTCCCTCGTCTAAAGTGTGCTCTCCTTTTTAGTTTAGATAAGAGGAAGTTCTACAGCTTAAGGGGGCAGCCTCAGATGAACCTTCGGGACCTGAGGTGGCGGGAGAACAGTCACAGGTCCCCAGGCCACACAGAGAAGCTTCCAGGTCTGGAGGTGGAAGCTGTGGGTGAAGTCCCACCTCTGCATCTCCTCTTGGAAGTCTTCAAAGTCCACTTAATGGATTCAGCCTTAAGCAAAATGGCGCAGGCGACTCCCTCACCATGAGAGACAGGCTTTCACTGGCAATGGGATCAGAACCTGAGCGGTCTCCTGTTTTATCCAGGGACTCCAGGAAAGGAGTGTTCGAGCCCACCCAGAACTCCCCCATTCCATCCTGCTCTAAGGGGGCTTAAACCCTGGATAAACCATCCTGGGACTGGACTCAGGTTCAGAGCCAGGCAGAGCTCTCGCGTGGCACATCCTAGCTAGAGCTGTGGTCTGGGAAGCTCAGCTCCAGTGCTGACCTGGAGAACCAGGTGCAGCCCAGAGGGGCAGCAGCTGTGGGGTGGTCCTGTGACCCCCTCTGGGAGATGTCCCTTCACAGCTGGCAGAGAAATGGAACACAGAATCCCAGTTGGTAGCTCTTCCTCTAGGCTTCCCCTCCAGCTGCCTCCCACCCGGTCAGGAAGCAGGCGAGCCTCTCTTCCACTTTCCCCGGCAGAGTTTGCCTCCGTGATCTCCAAGCACCGGGCCCTGCCCCAAGCTGGACAGTCTTAGGGAACCCGGACCAAGGCCCCAGGAGGGTCAGGCCCCACGAGGGTCAGGCCCCACGAGGGTCAGGCCCCAGGCCTCTGCTCTTGGGCTGAGTAAAGGAGTCCCAGTTGGGCACTGGATCATGCCAATAGGGGGCAGAGGGGCCAAGGCACCAGCACCTAGCAAGCTTCATGGAGGCTAGGGGAAGATTCTTCACCAAGGAGTTCCCAGATCTCTCCCGGGGGACAGAAGGGAGAGGGGACTGGGACCAAGATCGCCTTAGCTCTCACACCCAACTCAGTCCAGAGCCGGCCCTGCGATTCACCAGCCCGCAGGGCCCCTCCCCCACCTTGGGCCCAGGAGCCATCCCCCAGCTCCTTCCAGAGGCGAGTGTAGAGACCGAGGAGGAAATGGGGGAGGGGAGGCCCCGGCTCAAGTTCTCTCCACTCCCCCTCCTCATTGGCCACCATCTTCCGGCCCCTGCCCCCCAGAGCAGCAGGGGATGGGGCCCAGCCTGTGGAAGGGAGAGAAAGGGCAGGTGGAGGGTTAGCTGGAGCAGCAGGGGCAGGGGCTGGCCCCAACTGTCTCCTCCCACCCCCTCCCCGCAGCCATGGCGACAGGAGGAGGAGACCAGGAGGGTCCTGAAAGCCCCGTTCTGTGAATGGGATGAAAGGGGCAGGGGGAAGGGGGGGGTGGGCGCTCCCTCTACATCCAACTGTGCCCCCCGCCCCCACCAGCGCGCGCGCACACACACTCACTCACACACACACACACACGCACACACACCTTGAGTCTGGACCACACACGCGCACGCACACAAACTCCCAGCCATACTTGCTGCACAACTCAGCCCTTACTACACACTTACCCAAAGAGCAAGTCCTGGAGTGTGAGCTCACAGCTCCCCCACAGAACACACCCCTTAATACCCCACAACTCCTAGCCCAAGAGTGGGCCTCACACCCACACGCAGCCCCTTGGCTCATCCCACAACTTCTCAAGATGCAGAACTCCCGGCCCGGCTCCAGCCACTGCGTTTCCGTCTGAACACACCCGCCAAGTCCCCAGTGCCCCACACCCCCACACACACGCCCGGGCACAGACAGATGGCCCAGCCTCAGCCCTGCCTAGCAGAGCCCCCACCCCTTCCCCACCACACCTCCATTGGAAATTGACAGTGGAGCCACCCCAGCAGGGCATGCCTAGTGCTTCCCATTTACAGTTGCTGCGAAAGGAAAAAAAAAAAAAAATAGAAGAGATGCCCACGAGTGGAGGAGAATGAAGGAGGGAAAGAAGAGGAGAGGAAGCGCCCAGACCACCCCCTCCCCGCCCCGAGAGAATAAAACCGAAAATCGGTGGCGTTACCCTTCTGGGCGCTCACGATACCTACACATTGCTCTTCTCACGTTCCTCTGCCTGCCACCTCCTTCTTCCCGGGCTCTTTCTCTGCCCTTCCCTCCCTCTTGGCTTCCCTCCCTGGCCTCGCTCCCCCTCTCTCACGCCCTCTCGCACCCCAGCAGCCCCTCTCCCCGGTCGGGCTCGGATCCCCGGCGGCCGCCCCTCCGCCCGCCGGCCGGGACTGAGGGCCAGGGACCAGCCGGCCGCCGCGCCCTGTCCTCTGCGGATCTCGCTCTTCCCCCCTCGCCCCCTTTCTCCTTCCACACTCCCTGCCGTCCATCTTGAATACTTGGGATTCTTGAATGGAGTGAGCAGGATCCGCTCCCCCAGGCTCCCATTGGCTGTGGGTTAACCCTTTTGAAACGAGATCCTCCCTCTCATTGGCTGCCAGGCTCCCCTCTTCTCCCCCAACCCCCATCCCCTCCGCCTCCCAACAGCCGGCGAGGTCAGGGAGCTCCCGGGCGCCCCCTCCCCTGGCCTCTCACCCCCCCTTATCCCCACGCCAGGACGCCCATCTTCCTGCTCTTTCCATCACACCCCCCCACCGGGCTGCAGGTGAGGGCAGATGGGGTTCCCGCCAAATGCGGCTCCAAGATTGGGCTGGCAGAAACCCTGTTCCCAGATACCCCTTGTGCTGGACTTGGAGACCTTTAGAAGATGCAAGAGGTGCAATTTCCTGCCTGTCTCCAAACCCCCCTTGAGCAGAAGTACCTCTCCTACAGGGAATCCACACCGCCTCTCGGCCTCACCCAAGGCGATCAGAGAGCACTCTGGAACCCACCAGCCCCCTGGGCTGGGCAGGAAGAGGGCAGCTCCGGAAAGAAGATCTGGGGCTCTTCAGAGAGGCTAATTCCCTGAGTGCCGCGGGGCAGGTCTGACCCTACCAGGAATGTGCAGCATCTGGAGCTCTGCTCAGTCACAAACATCCCCTGGGACCAACCCGCCCAGCCGCCTGGCCCTGTGCTGGGCCCACTAGGGCCTCTGAGCTGGGAGCCCAAAGAGGCATAGATAGAGGAAGGAGGCAGCAGGAGTGGAGCAGTGTGTCAGGCCTAGGAATGGGTTACGTTGTTCTGGGCCCAGATCTGCTATAAGATGTTCTGAGAGGACATGTCTCCTCTCTGGGCCTCAACTTCCTGATTTGCAGAAGTTGGATCTAGAAGAAGGTGGTCCTATAGAAGTCTCTGTGTGAAGACGGACGTGTTCTCTACTGCGTCATCCAATATGGTAGCCACTGGCCACACGTGGCTACTGAGCTTTTGAAATGTGGCTCCTGTAGCTGAGGAAATGGCTTTCTAGTTTCATTTAATTTTAATCATTTTTAAATAGCCGTATGTGGAGTTCCCATTGTAGCTCAGTGGGTGAAGAACCCGACTAGTATCCATGAGATTGCGGGTTCAATTCCTGGTCTCACTCAGTGGGTTAAGGATCCGGCGTTGCCACAAGCTGTGGCGTAGATCACAGATGTGGCTCGGATCTGGCGTGGCTGTGTCTGTGGCGTAGGTTGGCAGCTGCAGTTCCAATTCAACCCTTAGCTTGGGAACTTCCATATGCCACAGGTTCAGCCCTAATAAGACTAAATAAATAAATAGTCACATGTAGCCAACAGCTGCCATATTGGACAGTGGAGGTCCAGAATCCTTGTGGTTTTGCTGATAAATAACATTCTAGGAATTTTTTTTCCCCCTGTACCCAGAACGTGTGGAAGTTCCCTGGGCCAGGTATCGAACCCACACCACAGCAGTGACCTCAGCTGCTGCAATGACAGCCCTGGAACCTTAACCTGCTGAGCCACAAGGGAATTCCCTATATTCTAGGAATCTTGCTGGGAAAAAAAAAAAAATCCTTTCTCTTAGTCCTCACGTGCAAAATCCTCCAGATCCAAAGCTCAAATCACCAAGGGCAAGTCACCAAATCACCCAGGAAATGAGGTTTGACTGCCTGCCGCCGTTTCAGGAACCCCCTTCTTAGGACCCTTGATCTCTGTTCTGGGAGCTGAAGTATACACACCCACACCACATGGAAGACTAGGGCTAGCAGATAATTTGCAAGTTTGTCCATCCTTCTTGTTTTTTTAAGGATAGAGACCAAGCTGCTGACAAGAGCTAGGGTGGCAATTTAAGACAAGAAACAGTACATCTCTTCAGAGCTCTTGTGTGCCCACCACACAAGTATCATTGAGTTATTCAGTAAATGGACTGCATGGAGCGGCATGGAGCAGGCTTCCTTTTTCACTTACCACCTTTTCATGTTTGGTTTTTGTTTTTGCTTTGGTTTTGTTTTGTTTTGTTTTTTTCTTTTTAGGGCCTTGCCTCCACAATATGGAAGTCCCCAGGCCAGGGGTCAAATTGGAGCTGCAGCTGCCAGCTTATGCCACAGCCACAGCAATGCCAAATCCAAGCCACGTCTGTAACCTGCACCACAACGCTGGATCCCCGACCCTTTGAGGGAGGCTGGGGATCTAACCTATGTCCTCATGGATGCCAGTCAGATTCGTTTCCCCTACATCACAATGGGAACTCCTTACTTAGTTCTTTTTAAACCTCTGTATGGCTATCCATCTCAGGAAAAAGTTAAAAATGGAGGCGGGGAGTTCCCATCATGGCACCATGGAAATGAATCCAACTAGAAACCATGAGGTTGCAGGTTTGATCCCTGGCCTTGCTCAGTGGGTTAAGGATCTGGCGTTGCTCTGAGCTGTGGTGTAGGTCGCAGATGCAGCTCAGATCCTGTGTTGCTGTGGCTGTGTTATAGGCTGGCTGCCACAGCTCCGATTTGACCCCTCGCCTGGGAACCTCCATATGCTTTGGGTGCGGCCCTAAAAAAGAAAAAAAAAAAATGGAGCCCAGGAATAGCTGGACATGGTCTAACCTGTTATTGGAGGTGTTAAAAAAATGTACCCAGGAGCTATTTGGCTCCACTCCCACCCACCCCCATCACATTCTTCTCTCCTCTGGGAGCTCCAGAATGCTCCCGGGCTTTGCAGTAGCTTCCTCTCCCCTCCATTCTATGGCATGTCTGGGATGATTCTGGAGGTCCCTCTTTGCCTTCCTCCCCAATCTCCAGAGTTCTCCGCAGATCTCTATTTGGGTATACCATTTAGAACTCTGTAATTGTGAGACAGATCTGCCCCAATCCTCTGTCTCTTGGAAGGACTAAATCTGAAACATGAGAGTCACGTTTCCTCCCTGCTGAACCATCAGTGGAGGGAACTTGGCTCCATGGCTCCTAGTTCCCTGAGGTGACGCAGGCCTTTTCCAAGTGTGCCCTTGTGTCTTTACCATCATGCTTCTCTTGATCATTTATGCGTCTGAGGGCTTCTTGCGTGAAAGGCTCTGGTTTACTGGGAAACATTCCAGCATAGAAAGGTGCTCATAGCTGAGGGTTAAGAGGCAGACACATAAAGAGGAAGTCAGAGAGTAGCAGGTGTCTAAAAAGATGCAAGAAACTTCTTTCTGAAGCAAACCCGAAGTCTCATTCCTATTTTTTTTTTTTTTTTTTTTGGCCCCTCTTTCAGGTTATGGAAGTTCCCAGGCTAGGGGTTGAATTGGAGCTACAGCTGCCACTCTACGCCACAGCCATAGCAATGGCAGATCCAAGCTGCATCTGCAACCTACACCACAGCTCACCACAACACTAGATCCTTAACCCACTGACCAAGGCCAGGGATCAAACCTGCGTCCTCATAGATACTAGTCAGGTTTGTTACCACTGAACCATGATGGGAACTCCTCCATCCTATTCTTGCTTCATCAGTTGCCCCATTTGTTGCCTCTTCAATCCCTTCCCGTGAGCCTAGAGCAAGGGTCAGAAACTACAGCTCATAGACCAAATCCTGGGCTCTGCCTGTTGTTTTGGGTGGTTTTCTTTTCTTTTTTTTTTTTTTTTTTAACAAAACTCATTGGAACACAACCCTGCTAACTTGGTTCTGCATTGTCTACGGCTGCATCCACACCTCCTCAATGTCAGAGTTGAATGGTCACCACAGAGATGTTACAACCAGCAGAGCCTAGTTGTTTGTTTGTTTGTTTGTTTGTTTTGCTTTTTAGGGCCGCACCCAAGGCATATGGAATTTCCCAGGCTAGGGGCCAAATCAAAGCTGCAGGTGCTGGCCTTTGTCACAGCCACAGCAATGCCAGATCCAAGCCTCATCTGCAACCTACACCACAGCTCACGGCAATGCTGGATCCCTGACCCACTGAGCGAGGCCAGGGATCGAACCTGCATCCTCACAGATACGAGTTGGATTCGTTTCTGCTGCACCACCACGGAAACTCTCAAGCCTAGTGTATTTACTAGCTGGCTCTTTACAAAGGAAGTTTGTGGACAGTTTTGGTCCCTGTTATCTCCGAAAGCTGTAACACAATTCAAGGAAGGCAACTGAAGTTACCCTGATATGGGGGTGGAAGGACACAGCCCGGACTGGCCCCCTCCACTTCACACATGCTGTCAACTGTCCCCATCCCCTCGCAATGCTGGTCAGCTTTCCGCATCGCTCCTTCAGGTCCCACCCATTCTTTATCCCCTGCAGTCTGGCTTCTGCGCCTACTTTCCACTGAAATGGTTTCCACTAGGGCCACCAGTGACCCAGCATTCTTTTCTCCATCATCGTCACGCACAGCCTCTCCTTAGCATCTGCCTCTCTTGAATATATCAGGCTGGAAATGCTCATGGCTTCTGGGAGACTGGTTGTCTTTCTTTCCTTCCTTCCTTCCTTTCTTTCTCTCTCTCTCTTTTTTTCTTTCCTTTTCTTTTTAGGGCATACGGAAGTTCCCAGGCTAGAGGTTGAACTGGAGCTGCAGCTGCCAGCCACAGCCACAGCAACACCGGATCCGAGCTGCATCTGTGACCTATGCCGCAGCTTTTTGCAAGCCTGATCCTTAACCCACTAAGCGAGGCCAGGGATCGAACCCACATCCTCAAAGGCACTATATGGGGTTTTTCACCTGTGGGGCCACAACGAGAACTCCAGACTGGTTGCTCTTGAATTGCCTCTTATCTCTGCAACTGTTCCTTCTCAGGTCCCTTCCCATGGGTCTTCTTCATTCCCTCATTGCCTAAAAACACATTCTGCAAGGAACTGTCCGTGACCCTTTTCTCCCCTTGAGCCCTCTAGCTGGACAAAATCATCCACACGTCTGACTTTAACAGCCACCTTTGTGCTGATGGCTCCCCAATATGCGACTTCTCAACTGAAGGTCCAGATTTCTAACAGAATGCTGTGACTCCTCAGATGCTTGTCTTACTGATCAGACAAGCTGAATTTGCTCAATGTCAAACACCTTGCCCTATACCTCTACTCCTCACCTAATTTGCCTCTTCTGTCTACCTCTTAATTGTTGCTCTTCCTAAGAGATCTGCCCTTGACTCTTCTCTCTTTGGGGGCAATTTCATCCATTCTTACAGTCTCAGCAATCACCTGTGAATCACTGCCAAATATATATATGTATGCTTATAGCAGTCTCCTTACATTCTCAAGCAGGTGTGGCAGGTAGTTCTCAGGTGCCTTTGCCTGCCCACATCCATCTCGAGTCAGGTAATTACACCTTAGCTTTCCTTTTGGGAGACAACAATTCTCTACTTTCGTTCCCCATGGTTCACAGGAGGCTGGCCTCATCCACCACTTTAGGGGCAGTCACACAATCCAGGTATATTAGTCATCTGTTGCTGTGTAACACACTAGTCCAAAATTTAGCAGCTTGAAACAATACACATTTATTTTCTCATAGTTTCAGTGGGTCAGGAATCTGGGCAGGGCTTAGTTGGGTCCTCTGATGACGGTCTTTCATGAGGCTATCATCGAAGTGTCACCCAGGGCTCATCTGAAGGCTCCATTGAGAAGGAGTTGAGTTGCTTCCAAGGCCACTTCCATAGTTATTAGCAAGATTCTGTTCCTCAAGGGCAGTTGGCCTGAGGGTCTCAGTTCCTTGGTGGCTGTTGGCCACCCTCACTTCCTTGCAAAATGGGTGTCTCCAGCATGGCAGCATCATCAAAGCCAACAGGAGGGAGTTTGCTGGCAAAATGGAAGTCAAAATCTTTGCTAACCTAATTACAGAAGTGACAACCCCTCAACATTGCCATATTCTATTGTTTAGTTTTATTTATTTTTTTGTTTTTTGTTTTTTGTCTTCTCAGGGCCGCACCTGCGGCACATGGAGGTTCCAGACTATGGGACAAATTGGAACTGTAGCTGCTGACCTATGCCACAGCCACAGCAACATGGGATCTGAGCCACATCTGTGACCTACACCACAGCTCATGGCAACACAGGATCCTTAACCAACTGAGCAAGGCTAGAGATTGAAGAACCTGTGTCCTCATGGATGCTAATCAGATTCTTTTCTGATGAGCCACGATGGGAACTCCATATTCTATCCTTTGGAAGCAAGTTACCCAGGAGAGTTCCCTGGTGGTCTAGCAGTTAGGATTCAGTTCATTCACCACTGTGGACCAGGTTTAATCCCTGGGAACTAAGATCCCACATCAAGCTCCTGCACAATGTGGCCAAAAAAAAAAAAAAAAATCACACTGCAGAGGAGAAGATGACACAAAGGTATGAATCTAGGAAGCAGGATCACTGGGGGACAACTCCAAGGCTATCAATCACAGAAGGTTTAGCCAGTTAAACTATAATTGATTCAAGGATGGGTAGCTAATCAGAGTTCATCAGAATTAGACCCTGAGATATTTGCCAGAACTTTTGAGAGAGTGGAATCGCTGGCATTATTATGCTGGCAGAAGAGGCTACACTTGAAACTCCTGGTGGTCATAACCACTGCCTCATGCAGGAGAATCTACCTAAAATAAAAACTTAATAAAGAACAAGAAGGTAAGAGATGGAGAGAGACAGATGACTGATAATTTCATTTGAGAACCCAATACAGCCATGCCTATAGCAGAACCTCTCAAGTTTTTATTTGGGAAAGCCAAGACATTCCTTCCATTCTTTTCAGATGGATCCTGCCATCCCCAGCCAAAAGGTTGCTAATGGATGAAATGTCTCAGGGATAACTTGGATTGAGTTTGTCCAAACCTAGTTTAATAATCTTGCCTTCACCATCCCCACAAACTAGCCTCTCTTTCTAGCGTCTATTTTGCAGTTAAAAGCATTATACAATTTGGAGTTCCTGGTGTGGCACAATGTGATCAGCAGCGACTCTGGAGCTCTGGGATGCAAGTTCGATCCCCAGCCCAGCCCAGTGGGTTAAGGATCCAGCATTGCCAAAGCTGTGGCATAGGTTGAAACTGCGGCTCAGATCTGATCCCTATCCTAGGAACTCCATATGCCATGGATGGCCGGGGAAGGAAAAACAAACAAACAAACAAACAAAACAAAACAAAAAAACTGCATAGCACAATAGCTTAGGCTGAACACCTTGGAGTCTTCCTTGTGGCCCTTCCTTGTCTGCTCTGGAAGTTGGAGTAGCCCATATGCAATATAGGTGGTTCAACCCAAAGGAGAGAGTTTTCCTTTGCAAAGATGGGGCAGGCTCAAAGGTGACCCAATGAAATACAATCTTAACTACAGCTAAACAAGTGACTAGGTTTTCCTCCAAGTCATTAGACTGTTACAGAATTTCTGGATGTGAATCACGTGATTTAGAGGATGTGAATAATGTATCTGAGTCTCCTGTCAAAACACACCGCAGACAAAATGAAATTTGGGCAAGCTGCCTGTTGCCCTCGTCGTTTGGAAGGCACCCTGGGCTGGATTTGTGAAAATATTCCTTCTGTTTCTAAGGCAGATTAAAAGAAATTGTATTATTTGAAAGTCAGCCATAATTCCTTTGACGTAGTTTTCCTTAAAATTCCAATCATACGTCTAATCTTTACCTTTATTTCCCTATGCCCCCTTTATTCCAATTGCCCTAAATCCTGTGCATTTGACCTCTCATGTCTTCTTTTCTCCATTCCCCTGTCAGTTTAATATCTACCGTGGCATTTGTATTACCATCTGAAAAACTTTCCTTTCAACTTCCAGTCCATATTACCATTTGTCCACAAAACAAACCTCAGATCTTTCACCTGCCCTAAACTGAGATGGTTTCCTAGTGCCTAGACAATGCTTTCTAAGCTTTATTGGTTTATGGATCCTTTTTTAAAAAGTTGATGAAGGATGAAGGAGCTCCCACCGTGGCAGAGCGGGTCAAGGATTAGGCATTGCCACAGCTGTGGTTGAGGTGTAGGTCACAGCTCTGGCTTAGATTTGATCCCAAGGATGCCACAGGTATATCCGGGGTGGGGGGGGGAAACAAAACTGATGAACCCTATGGGTAGTGTAACTCTTTCTAGAAAAATCTGTATTTTTGTATCTTGGTGTATATTTCATGAAGATCACGAGGACTCTGGAGTCCATTTCTTTCTAAAAAAAATTTTTTTTTTTTTTTTTTGTCTTTTGTTGTTGTTGTTGTTGCTATTTCTTGGGCCGCTCCCGCGGCATATGGAGGTTCCCAGGCTAGGGGTCCAATCGGAGCTGTAGCCACCGGCCTACGCCAGAGCCACAGCAACGCGGGATCCGAGCCGCATCTGCAACCTACACCACAGCTCACGGCAACGCCGGATCGTTAACCCACTGAGCAAGGGCAGGGACCGAACCCGCAACCTCATGGTTCCTAGTCGGATTCGTTAACCACTGCGCCACGACAGGAACTCCTAAAAATTTTTTTAAATTAATTAATTAATTAATTTATTTATTTATTGGTCTTTTTGTCTTTTCTAGGGCCATACCCGCGGCACATGTAGGTTCCCAGGCTAGGGGTCGAATTGGAGCTGTAGCCGCCAGCCTACACCACAGCCACAGCAAGGCCAGATCCGAGCCTCGTCTGCAACCTACACTACAGCTCACGGTGATGCTGGATCCTTAACCCACTGAGCAAGGGCAGGGATCGAACCCGCAACCTCATGGTTCCTAGTCGGTTTCATTAACCACTGTGCCACGATGGGAACTCCTGGAGTCTATTTTTTTTTTTTTTTTTTTTTTTGGCTTTTTGCCTTTTCTAGGGCTGCTCCCTTGGCATATGGAGGTTCCCAGGCTAGGGGTCTAATCAGAGCTGTAGCCGCTGGCCCACGCCAGAGCCACAGCAATGGGGGATCGGAGCTACGTCTGTGACCTACACCACAGCTCATGGCAACGCTGGATCCTTAACCCACTGAGCGAGGCCGGGGATCTAACCCTCAACCTCATGGTTCCTAGTCGGATTCGTTAACCACTGAGCCACAATGAGAACTCCTGGAGTCCATTTTTTAAATATGGAGCCCACCTGATGCATATCCTCTCATCACCTCAGGTAAGGACTTCATAGAGAGAATACATTCCAAACTTCTTATCACAGCATTCAATGCCTTCCAAACTTAACCCTACCTGCCTTTCTAGCTGTACCTTCTGCCTCATGTGCAGTTATGGTCAGTTTATGTCTGATTCTCCTCCAGATCAAGAGCCTCCCTGAGACCAGAGATTGTGCCTTTTTATTTTCCCTTGTTATATCTCCCCGGATGGAAAGTTTCTCAGAAGCAAGAACCAGAACACCTGGATTGGTACAGAATCAATTGTTAGTTCACTGCCTGGTTGTTGGTTTTTTTTTTTTTTTTTTTTTTTTTTTTTTTTTTTTTTTGTCTTATTGTGGTAAGAATACTTAACACTTAACAGGAGACCTACCCTCTTAACAGATTTTTTTTTTTTGGTCTTTTTGCATTTTTCTAGGGCCGCGCCCACAGCATATGGAGGTTCCCAGGCTAGGGGTCCAATCGGAGCTGTAGCCGCAGGCCTGCACCACAGCCACAGCAACACAGGATCCGAGCCGCATTTGCAACCTACACCACAGCTCTGGTAACGCCAGATCCTCAACCCACTGAATGAGGCCAGGGATGGAACCCGCAACCTCATGGTTCCTAGTCAGTTTCGTTAACCACTGAGCCACGACGGGAAATCCAACAGATTATTTTTTAAATAAACCTTATTTATTTAACTTTAAAATTTTTTTAATTTTTAAAATTTAATTTTTTTATTTTACTTTGGAGTATAATTGATTTACAATGTTGTGTTAGTTTCAGGTATAGAGCAAATGATTCAGTTATACATATACATGTCTCTATTTTTTTCAGATTCTTTTCCATATAGGTTATTACAGAATATCGAGTGGTTAACAGATTTTTAAACATACAATACAGAATTATTGACAATAGATACAATGTTGCACCAAAGATCTCTAGAATTTATGCATCGTGCTTAAATGAAACTTTATGCTGGTTGATTAGTAATTTTCTATATCTCTTTCCTCTAGCCCTTGGCAATCACCATTCCATTCTTTGATCCTAAGAGCTTGACTGTTTTAGGTACCTCATATAAGTGGAATCATGCAATACTTGTCTTTCTGTCACAGGCTTACTTTATTTAGCGTAATATCCTCAAAGGCCATCCATGTTTTCACATGTTGCAAAATTTCCTTCTTTTTAAAGCCTGAATAATATTCCATTTGTGCATTTACCACATTTTTTAAATTCATTTTTTGTTGATGGACATTTAGGTTGTACCATTTTTTTTTTTCCCTGCACTGGCAGCATGTGAATGTTCCCAGGCCAGGGATCAAACCCATGCCTCAGCAGCAACTTGAGCTGCTACGTGGAGAAGGCTAGATCTTTAACCTGCTATGCCACAGTGGGAACTCCTGTTTCTATATCTTAACTATTGTGAATAATGTTGCAATGAGCTGCTAGATATATTAGTTTCTAGCAGCAAAAGGATTTTAGGGTGATGAGCCTAGCTAGTGTGATGCAATTCATATGCTCCAGATCAACATTTGTGGAGAGTTTTTATTTCAAAATAAGATAAATTTTTCAAAAAACTTTTCGTTTTGAAATAAATAGGGACAGGGACTTCTCATACCTTGTGCCAAGCTTTTGGTTTAGAAAATACAGGTTTCTGCTCCTTCTATGCCACCATAGTCATAGCGATGCTCATGGGTGTCCTGGTTGATGTTTTCAAAGGCCTCAGTGATGCTGAAAAGAGAGGCAAACACCAGGTTCTTTTTAGGCTGTGCTCCACAGTCATCTTCAGTTTCTAACGGTGGGGGTGAAACATGGTTACATTGGCGCATTTGAAATCATCAATGATCATCGAGCTGGGGAAACTGTTGTGAATCTCAGAGGCAGGCTAAGTAAGCATGGAGTGATCAGCTCTAGATGTTTTTTGGCCACCCTGCGGCACATGGAAGCTCCCAGGCCGTGGATCAGATCTGAGCCACAGTGACTGATGCCACAGCTGCAGCAAGGCCGGATCCTTTAAGCAACTGTGCCAGGCTGGGGATGGAACCTGCGTCCTGGCGCTTCGGAGAGGCTGCCAAATCCATTGCGCCACAGTGGGAACTCCAGCCCCAGATTTGATGTGCAACTCAAAGCTCTAGAACAATGGCAGAATAACCTGCTTCCTTTCCATCAGTTTGGTTTCATTGTAATGACAACCTCAACCGGCATCATGGACCATGAAGAAGTAGGACAAAAACACAGAGGAGAGGAAATCCCTGGATTCTTTTTCTAGGGATGTAATACAGAAGTTCAAATAAAATGCCTCAGTGGAAAAAAGAAAAAGAAAACATAGATTCCCAGTGGTGCGCTTTTTACCGCATTTGTCAGTCAGTACCAATGCCAGGAATCGTTTTTAGTAGCTGAAGCCTTTTTGGGGAACCCAGGGAAACAAAGAACTGGCTGAGCTGGTGGATTCTTAGATGAGTTTACTGGTTTCGTGTTGTAGCTCTGACTCAACCTCACCCCCCGCACCCACCCCCAGCACAAGCCAGAACAAGACATGAGAATGTCTCCTCTGCTGCTCCAAAATGGACATGCTCAGGATATCTGGGGCAAGAGAAAATTGCTCCTCTTTGGCCACATTTCAAAATTGACCCCCATGCCAAGTGTCCCCCGACACCTCTCACATACATGGAGCATTTCGTATCACATGGTGGGAAATGGAGGGAAGATATTATCAGTCCATAAAAGTGCATGGTCCCAGGGTGACAAGAACTCTGTCTATTCGGTTTAGCACTGTGCTTCCAAGGCTATAGCAGGGTATAACACATAATAAGAACGCAAGTACTTATTGAGGAGTTCCCTAGGGGCCCCTGGGTTAAGGATCTGGCATTGTCACTGCTGTAGCTCAGGGGGTTGCTGACCAGGATTCAATCCTTGGCCCTGGAACGTCCCCATACTAAGGGTGCAACCAAAAACAAAACAAAAACAAACAAACAAATGCTTGTTGAATGAATGAATGAATAGGAAAACAGGAGAAGTCAATGATCTCAGCTTCTCGTGCGTAAAGGTTTGTCTTCAGAACCTCTCTACTTTTTTTTTTTGTCTTTCTTTCTTTCTTTCTTTATTTTTTTGCTACTTCTTTGGGCTGCTCCCGCAGCATATGGAGGTTCCCAGGCTAGGGGTCGAATCGGAGCTGTAGCCACTGCCCTACGCCAGAGCCACAGCAATGTGGGATCCGAGCCACGTCTGCAACCTAAACCACAGCTCACAGCAACACCCGATCCTTAACCCACTGAGCAAGGGCAGGGATCGAACCCGCAACCTCATGGTTCCTAGTCGGATTCGTTAACCACTGCGCCACGACGGGAACTCCAAGAACCTCTATACTTTCTTTATGGACACTCAGTATCTTGTGATTTCATCCAACCATGTGCACTGCAGGATCTGGGTCCTAATTAGACGTGCCAGGACGAATGGGATGACTTCAATTTTCTCTCATATGCAACATATGCAGCATCAATAGATCTGATACCCTCATCGTGTGCAAGAGGGTCACATGGTGGTATTGATGAGCTATGGATTGAAATATCAGTTAATATTAGTTTCTACCTCATGACTTCCAACCACCATGTTTTATTTCAGCCAGTAGAAGGGCAGAAGGACTGAAGAAGGGTGTGCCTCTCTTTTATTTTTCATTTTTTGTCTTTTTTTTTATCTTTTCAGGGCTGCGCCTGCAGCATATGGATCTAATCGTAGGTACAGCCACCGACCTACGCCAGAGCCACAGCAACACCAGATCCGAGCAGTGTCTGAGACCTACACCACAGCTCACACCAATGCCAGATTCTTAACCCACTGAGTGAGGCCAGGGATCGAACCTGCAACCTCATGGTTCCTAGTCAGATTCATTTCAGCTGTGCTACGATGGGAACTCCTGTGCCTCTCTTTTAAAGAGACTTTCCAGGAGTTCCCGTCGTGGCGAAGTGATTAACAAATCTGACTAGGAACCATGAGGTTGTGGGTTTGATCCCTGGCCTAGCTCAGTGGGTTAAGGATCCAGCGTTGTCATGAGCTGTGGTGTAGGTCGCAGACCCGGCTCAGATCCTGCGTTGCTGTGGCTGTGGTGTTGGCCGGCAGCTGTTAACTCTGATTCAACCTCTAGCCTGGGAACCTCCATATGGTTCGGGTGCGGCTCTTAAAAAAAAGAGAGAGAGAGAGACTTTCCAGAAGCTACCTATGATACTTCTCTTTACATTCCATTAGCCAGAACTTAGTGATTTTAAGGAAGGAAGCCTTTATTTCAGGTGGTCAAGTAACCAACTGAAAATCAGGGATTCTATTTTTTGTTTTGTTTTGCTTTTTAGGGCTGAACCCGTGGCTTATAGAGGTTTCCAGGCTAAGGGTCTAATTGGAACTGCAGCTCCCAGCCTACCCCAGAGCCACAGCAATGCAGGATCCAAGCCGTGTCTGCGACCTACACCACAGCATGGCAACACCAGATCCTTAACCCACTGAGCAAGGCCAAGAATCGAACCCGCAACCTCATGGTTCCTAGTCCGATTCATTTCTGCTGCACCACGATGGGAACTCCAGGGATTCTATTACAAAGGAAGAAGTAGGGAACATATTGATGGAAATTGTTGACATGGCTGGGGAGGTGGTTTGACATGGAAAGTCTGGCCTTGCAAAACCAGTGAAGCCTGTCTTGACTCATGTCCCTACTTGCTGCTCTTATCTGTGGAGTGCTGGTCACCAGCCCAATCCCCCGTGAAGGTGGAAGAGTCCCTTGTTGAGAGATAACATGTAACGTGAAACCCTAGCTGATAAATAACTACGAGAATCTCTGCCTTGGTATCCCTTTCTCCAGTGGTTTCCTAAGAATAACATCAATGTTATCCCTGGAAAATAAAATCT
Source organism: Sus scrofa (assembly GCF_054392235.1). Classification (NCBI taxonomy): domain Eukaryota; kingdom Metazoa; phylum Chordata; class Mammalia; order Artiodactyla; family Suidae; genus Sus; species Sus scrofa. Next base: position 13,469,339 of record NC_139384.1, read on the forward strand.
TCACCCAAGTATGGATGTTGCACCCATTGAATCAAAAGCATCTGCAGAGTTCCCACCACGGCTCAATGGGTTATGAACATGACTAGTATCCATGAGGATGCGGGTTTGATTCCTGGCCTCGCTCAGTGGGTTAAGGATCTGGTATTACTGTGAACTGTGGTGTAGGTCGAAGATGAGGCTCGGATCCTGTGTTGCTGTGGCTGTGGTGTAGGTCAGCAGCTGCAGCTCTGATTCAACACCTAGTCTGGGAACTTTCGGATGCCGCAGGTATGGCCCTAAAAAGAAAAAAAAAGAAAAAAGCATTTTTTGCACATTTATAGGCATAAACATAAAGAGTGTCAGAGAAATATGGACTGAATCAGGTTTCCAAGGAGCTTCCTAGTAGCTGGAGTGAAAAGGTAAACACTCATGAACATGGTGCTCTTGGCCAGAAAGAGCAGAGGACATTACATGGCGGGCGTGGGGTTTGCACTGGACTCCGAAAATGACAGCACTTAAATAAGTGGACAGGATTCAGTAAAACATTTTTTTTGGTTTTACTTTTGTTTTCCTTTCATTTTAGGGCCACACCTGCTGCATACAGAAGTTCCCAGGCCAGGGGTTGAATCACAGCTGCAACTGCCAGCGTATACCCCAGCCACAGCAACACGGGATCCGAGCTACAGCTTCAACCTATGCCTCAGCTTGCAGCAACACTGGATCCTTAACCCACTGAGCAAGACCAGGGATCAAACCTACATCCTTGTGGATACTAGTCAGGTTCTTAACCCACTCAGTCACAACGAGAACTCCTACTTTGTTTTATTTTAGCCAATAGGGACTGAATGCCAACTTGGTAGATGCCAAGCGCCATGCTTGAAGCTGAGAATATTGACAAAAAGACATGGTCCCTGCCTTCCAGGAGGTTTTCAAAATCATTTCAGCAGGGGGGCAGATTTTTCTAATGAGGCCCACACTGCCCTAGCCTCACCTTCTGAAGGGGCTCAGAAGCACCTCCAGGACACTTAGTTCCCATGAGGCACAGCTAGATGAGGAGGGGTTGGGGATCCAGGGCTGACAGTCTGGCTGTGGCAGCTGAGCGTGAGTTGGCTCTGATGCTGTACCCTAGAGCCAGCCACCTGTCGGGCACCTTGTGTCCAGGATGAGGCCATCCTCCAGCACTGGGCTTATCTCACCCTGGCTGGGCTGTGGCCATGCTTTTTCTGCTCAGCCCCTGACCTCTGCTCGACCCTTGGGCTGGTATTTGGTCTCCCACTGTGGAATTCCTTCAGACTTTGGCTCTTGAGCTGATTTAGGACAGAAGATGAGGACGAAGTGCCAGTGGGTTTTCCAAGAGGAAACATTCAGCAATAAACTGGCTCTCCCTGGTGGCTCAGCAGGTTAAGGATCCAGCACTGAGTGGCTCGGGTTGCTGCTGTGGTGCAGGTTTGTTGTTGTTGTTTACTTTTTTTGGCTGCCTCGTGGCATATGGAGTTCCCAGGCCAGGCATCGGATCCAAGCCACAGCTTCGACCTGCATCAAGGCTGTGGCAATGCTGGATATCCTTAACTCACTGTGGAGGGCGGGAGATCCAGCCTCCAGAGACAAGGAAGATCCTGTGGCACCACACCAGGAACTCCCGCGGTGCGATTTGATTCCTGGTCCAAGAACTTCTGCATGCTGTGGGTGCAGCCAAAAAAAGAAAAAGCAGACTCTTCCAACTTGAGAGGGTGACCTGGGGAGTCACCCACGTGGAGGTGGGGTGGGGTGGGGTGGAAAGAAGCCCTGGGATCCTGCCACATGCAAATAGAAGAATCTGGTTTGAATCCCATCTCTAGCCTTCCCAGCTGGCTGACCCTGAGCCAGTCATTTCTAGGAGGCCCCTTTTCTTCATTTGCAAATCTGGCAAAATAATACTAAGGCATAGGATGATGGCAAAGTTTCAGTGAAACACGGAAAAATGAAGCCCAGTATGGGGCACACAGTAAAAGCCTAACTGAAAGAGGCTTCGGGGTAGTGGGAGCTTCAGGTGCGCTCTCAGTGTGGAGAGGGAAGAGCCGCGGCTAACAGCTGAGCCAGAGCATGCCTCTCCCTCTGCGGGGACGGAGACGAGCTGCACGGGCACTCAAGGAGAAATGGAGAGGAGTGGGGGAGGGACCGGGAGGCCGGGAGGTGGGCTGCCCCGCCAGCCTGTCACTGCAGGATGATGGATGAGCCTATTTCACGACGTGTAATTGGCGCTGCCTGGCTCTGAGCGTCTCCCTTTGGGGGAGTGTTCTCGGCTCCTCCGGCTTCCTGCATACCTGGGGGGCCCTCCTCAGGGCTTGGAGCCAGGGCTGGAGGTAAAGCTTGTCCCAAAACTCCTCCAGGCCGGACTTCCAGAAGCTGGTGGGCTTGCACTTTTGTAAGTGTGCGCGAATGCGAGTATGTGCATGGTTGTGACTTTTGGATCAGTGTATGCCTGTACGTGTGAACGCATATGCATGTTTCTGTGTATTTATGGTACCTACACAGGTGTGTGCACGCAGGCGCACTAAGTTGCTAGTCAAGACAAGATTAACTATGTGATGAGAGATCCTGCTGCATAGCACAGGGAACTATGTTTAGTCACTTGTGATGGAACATGACAGAGGATAATGGGGGGTTGCCATTGTGGTGCAGTGGAAATGAACCCCCCACCCTGACTGACAAGTATCCATGAGGCCCTGGATTCGATCCCTGGCCTCGCTCAGCGGGTCGGGGATCCGGTGTTGCCGTGAGCTGTGGTGTAGACCAGCAGCTGTAGCTCCAATTCGACTCTAGCCTGGAAATTTCCATATGCCACAGGTGCAGCCCTAAAAAGCAAAAGCAAAACAAAAACAAAAACAAAAAAAGATAACGTGAGAAAAAGAATGTGTGTGTGTATATATATATATATATATATATATATATATATGTATGTATGACTGGGTCACTTTGCTATATAGCAGAAATTGACAGAATATTATAGATCAACTATAATGAAAAATTTAAAAAATAAAACACTTTGGGAGTTCCCATCGTGGCACAGCAGAAACGAATCCGACTAGAAACCATGAGGTTGCAGGTTTGATCCCTGGCCTTGCTCAGTGGGTTAAGGATCTGGCGTTGCAGTGAGCTGTGGTGTAGGTCGCAGACACAGCTCAGATCTGATGTGGCTGTGGTGTAGGCTGGCAGCTGTAGTTCTGATTGGACCCCAAGACTGGGAACCTCCATATGCCACAGGTGTGGCCCTAAGAAGCAAACAAACAAAAACCCCAATACTTTGAAAAATAAATAAATGAATATGCGATGGGAGGTTTATGTAAAATGCTAGATTTTTTGCGAGGTCACTTGAAGCACACTTTCAGTGTGAAGAAGTCAGTTGACAGGGAGGCAGTCCTCTCCTGAGGGAGGAAGTAAGAGACATGTCCATGGCCCTCCCTGAGGTCCCTGGTAGCCAAAGCAAGTTGGGATGGAAGAGGTGTTTCAATTTGCACAAGGCTTTTTTCTGGGATAAAGGGAATTCCTATTTCCCCAATATTTCTTCTTCAGATTCAAAATCATGGAGAGATTTTGGGAATGGATGAGTATATTTCAACCAAGGTTTAGGACAAAGAATACCAGTAAAGGAGTTCCTGCTCTGGTGCAGTAAATTAATGATTCAGCTTGTCTGTGGAGTCACCAGTTCAATCCCCACCTGGGTGCAGGGGGTTAAGGATCTAGAGTTGCTGCATTTGTGGTGTAGTCAAAGCTCGTGCTTGGATTTGATCCTTGACCCAGGATCTGGCGGTGCTGTGGCCAGCAGCTCCTGCTCTCATTTGGCTCCTAGCCTGGGAACTTCCATATGCCACAGATGTGGCCCTAAAAAAAAAAAAAGAAAGAAAGAAGAGGAATACCAGTTAGGTCTCTATAAAACTGCCTTGAGAAAAATGGAATCTAGGTTACTAAGCAGTATTAGGATATACTCCCAACTCCACTATTCATCGGCTATGAGGCCTTCAGGGTAGATTAATTGCTCTCTAAAACTTCATTTTCCATCAACAAAAAGGGGACGAAAATGGCATGGTGCTATCATATATTATGTACATTTGAATTATGCAAATTTGGAAAACTTCGAAGCCCCCTATGTTAAAAAAAAACGAAAAGCATCAGGTTGTATGCTTTCAAAATTGGTATGCCAGGGAGTTCCCGTCGTGGCGCAGTGGTTAACGAATCCGACTAGGAACCATGAGGTTGCGGGTTCGGTCCCTGACCTTGCTCAGTGGGTTAACGATCCGGCGTTGCCGTGAGCTGTGGTGTAGGTTGCAGACGCGGCTCGGATCCCGCGTTGCTGTGGCTCTGGCGTAGGCCGGTGGCTACAGCTCCGATTGGACCCCTAGCCTGGGAACCTCCATATGCCGCGGGAGCGGCCCAAGAAATGGCAACAACAACAACAACAGCAATAACAACAACAACAAAAGACAAAAAAAAAAAAAAATTGGTATGCCAGGAGTTCCCGTCTTGGCTCCGTGGAAAAGAATCCAACTAGTATCCATGAGGATGCGGGTTCGAACCGTGGCCTCTTTCAGTGGGTTAAGGATCTGGCATTGCCGTGAGCTGTGGTGTAAGTTGAAGATGAGGCTCAGACCCTGCGTTGCTACGGCTGTGGTGTAGGTCGGCAGCTGCAGCTCCGATTTGACCCCTAGCCTGAGAACTTCCATAGGCCGCGAGTGTGGCCCTAAAAAGCAAAGAAAAACAAAACAAAAAAACCAAAATTGGTGTGCCAAGCAGTTTGTAGACTGTTTACAACTATTGCTCCATGACAGCGTCACTTGAGCTGACAAAAGTAAATAACTGCCATCAAGGTGAGTCAAACTGTGTTTATGTATCACAATTTCTTTTTTTTTTTTTTTTTTTTTTTTTGTCTTTTTTTGGTTGTTGTTGTTGCTATTTCTTGGGCCGCTCCCGCGGCATATGGAGGTTCCCAGGCCAGGGGTCGAATCGGAGCTGTAGCCACTGGCCTACGCCAGAGCCACAGCAACGCGGGATCCGAGCCGCGTCTGCAACCTACACCACAGCTCACGGCAACGCCGGATCGTTAACCCACTGAGCAAGGGCAGGGACCGAACCCGCAACCTCATGGTTCCTAGTCGGATTCGTTAACCACTGCGCCACGACGGGAACTCCTATGTATCACAATTTCTGATCGTGACCTTGGTGACTAAAGCGCTATTAGCCTATAATTCTAATATTCAACATTGTCATTTAAAATATTCCCCGTATCCTGGAATGAGTTTATTTTAGAGTTCATTAAGTGGTGGTGTTGGTGCCAGAGAACACTCTCCAAAATCAATAACTTTGTAATGGAAGTTAGATATGATAAAACACTATGAAAAATCCCAAGTAACTGTCATAACATGCCAAGAAGTTAATTTAGAAATGCCTACTCTGTGAAACATGAGATTTTTCGGGTTTGGTAAATAAAAAAATAGCACAGAGGCAAATATGTTCTACAGTGGTTGAAGATTCCACTTCTTACCTTTTACAAGTATTCTTCTGGAAAAATATAGCATTAAATTATGTAAATCAAACTATCTGATGTCTTCAGTAATGTATCTTTTTCATAAAGTATGATCTCCTCTTAAATGATACTATGGGAGTTCCTGCTGTGGCGAAACGCGATTGGTGGCATCTTAGGAGTGCCGGGATCCGGGTTCGATTCCCAAACTGGCACAGTAGGTTAGGGATCTTGTCTTGCCACAGCTGTGGCTTGTGTCACAACTGCAGCTCAGATCTGATCCCTGGCCCCAGGACTCCATATGCCGTGTGGCAGCCCAAGCAAAAGAAAAAGAGAAAAAAATGAGATTATGTAACTCATGAAAATTTCTCAGCTGAATAAATGCTCAATGCATGTTTGGTACTTTTTGCTGCTATTTTGGTTCTCAACCCAGGACCTAAGGGGACCAGGCTGATTCTGACACTGCATGTGGCTCAGGTCCAAAGCCTTCTGGAATTTAGGCAGAACCTAAACGTATTGATCTTTTGGAAAGAGCAGCTGAACAAGTGTAAACTGTTAACTTTGGAATCAAAGTTTAAATTCCCACTTTCACTGTGTAAGAATCTGGAACCACTCATGTGTCCAAGAGTCTGTACAGGACAAACTTTCAACAGTGCCACCATGTGGCCGCAAGGACTAACTGCAATGCAGTCCTGATCACTCTTCAGGATTCTTTCTCAGGACACCCTCAACCAAACCCATGAGTGGAGGATTGTGTCATTGGGAATGGGAAGCAGATCTCTAGAATTTTGCCTGTCCCAGAGTAAGGCTGGGAGAGGGTGAGGGTCTTAGTTTGTGTGTTTATGAATGTATGGCCCCATGTCTTTTTTCACAAAAGTGACACCTGTGGGTGGAGGCCTGGGGGTTGTGAAGTATGCCAGCCACAGAGATAGCAGAAAAGGAAGAGTAAAAAGAATTTTGGGGGGCCGAATCCCTTGGCATGTGGAAGTTTCCAGGCCAGAGATTGAACCCATGCCACAGCTGCATCCCAAGCCGCTGCAGCAACAGATCCTTAACCTATTGCACCACAAGAGAACTCCCAGGAAGAGTAAAATTATATGCAAGCAACACGAAATTTCACGTAGTAAGTTGTTTCTAATATTATAAAGACAGAGACAAAAAGGTTTTTTTGATTTTTTTTGGCCACAGCATGCAGCAGCTGAATCTCATTTCCCAGACCAGGGATTGAACCTGGGCCACAGGAGTGAAATCACCAAGTCCTGACCACTAGACCACTAGGGAACTCCCTAGACAAAAGTTCTTGATTCTTTTTTTTTCTCTTTTGTCTTTTTAGGGCCGCACTCAAGGCATATGTAAGTTCCCAGGCTAGGGGTCTAATTGGAGCTGTAGCTACCATCCTACACCACAGCCACAGCAAGGCCAGATCCGAGCCACGTCTTTGACCTACACCACAGCTCATGGCAACACTGGATCCTTAATCCACTGAGCAAGGCCAGGGATCGAACCTGCAACCTCATGGTTCCTAGTCGGATTCATTTCCGCTGCGCCACAAAGGGAACTCTGAAGTTCTTGATTCTTTAATGAAAATCTCAGAGTAGCAAGTTGCTGGCAAACATTGCTAATGCTTTCTCTACGTGTACATAAGACCAGTGTGGTAGACTGGAAAAGTGGCCGCAATTATTCATGCTTCCTTATATGCATGCTCTCTGCAAAGTGAAAAGATCTACAGATCTTTTCTTTAAAAGTGGACACATTTTCCTGACTCTTCAAATCTAAGCTGGCCTGGTGACTTGCTTTGGCCGATAGAATGAGGCAGAGTGATAGTCTGTTACTTCCTAGCTTCAAACTCAAGAGGCCATGCATGTTTCTGCTCATTTTCTCAGAGCCCTGTAACCTCCATTTCAATAAGGCCAGACCGGCCTCCTGGAAGACAAGAGACCAAATAGAGCAGAGCTGGTCAGCTGATTCATCTCAGCCAAGGCTCCAGCTCTAGGGAAGAATCTATCAAGCCCAGCAAAACCAAACCTTTCCTCAGCCCTTCCAGCTAACCTCTCCCAGCTGATTGCAGCAGGCATATAACCAAGGCCACCTTCAACCTGCCAGGCCCTTATTGACTCAGTGATGCACAAGCTAAAGAAATGTTTATTGTTTTAAACAAACAACCCCCTCCAAAGTGACATGTGTTTTCTTACAAGAAAATCTTCACGGAGTTCCTGTTGTGGCTCAGTGGTTAACGAATGTGACTAGCATCCATGAGGATGCAGGTTCGATCCTTGGCCTCTCTCAGTGGGTTAAGGATCCGGTGTTACCATGAGCTGTGGTGTAGGTTGCAGACATGGCTCAGAATCTGGGGAGTTCCCGTCGTGGCGCAGTGGTTAACGAATCTGACTAGGAACCATGAGGTTGCGGGTTCGATCCCTGCCCTTGCTCAGTGGGTTAACGATCCGGCGTTGCCATGAGCTGTGGTGTAGGTTGCAGATGCGGCTCGGATCCCGCGTTGCTGTGGCTCTGGCGTAGGCCGGTGGCTACAGCTCCGATTCAACCCCTAGCCTGGGAACCTCCATCTGCCGCGGGAGCGGCCCAAGAAATAGCAGCAACAACAAAAAGACAAAAGACAGAAAAAAAAAAAAAAAAAGAATCTGCATTGCTCGGGCTGTGATGTAGGCCAGCAGTTATAGCTCTGATTCGACCCCTAGCCTGGGAACCTCGAGGGTGTGGCCCTAAAAAGCTAAACAAACAAACAAAAAGCTTCACAACAAAAAATATTTAAATTTTCTTCACTCCCAGATTTTCCTGGTCCTTCCAGATGTATAAGAATCTCCTCTTGGCGTTCCCACAGTGGTGCAGCTGGTTAAAGCTCAGTGTTGCTGCAGGTGCAGGTCAAAGCTGCAGCTTGGATTTGATCCCTGGCCCAGGAACTTCCACATGCTGCCAAAAAAGATAAAAAGGAAAAAAGGAATCTCCTCTTTCCCCCTACCTGGATGTGGTGATTCATTCATTCAATCATTCACTTGACAGATTTTCTTTTTTTCAGTGTAAGACACTCTGATAGGTTTGACGGAGCGTATGGCAAAGGGCATTAACAAAACCCCCACAGATCTGATTTATAGTCTAGTTAGGGCGGAAATGAAATAAACCTGGCCAAATAAGCCACCTAGTACAATTCAGACAACATGGGGTCAATTTACAGCTGTTGACCTTTGGATAGTTACTTAATCTTTCTGAGTTTCTGCTTCTTTATCTCATAAACAGGAATAATACCTGGCTCAAACTGTGCTGGGGAGGGTTCAGAAAACTTGGAAAGCTCTAAGCCCGTGGATCAGGATCACTTTCTTGTTCAAATTCTGGGTTGGCACAGTCTTTATCATGTCAGGGCCTCCCCAAGGAGGGGGAATCTCCCTAAAATGGGAGGTGATTGCTTTCAGCAGTTCCTCGCATAAGAATCAGTGTAGGTGAGTTCCCTAGTGGCCCAGCGGTAGAGAACCCGACTAGTAGCCATGAGGATGAGGGTTTGATCCCTGGCCTCGCTCAGTGGGTTAAGGATCTGGCATTGCTGTGAGCTGTGGTGTAGATCTCAGACGCGGCTCAGATCCTGTGCAGCTGTTGCTGTGGTGTAGGCCGGAGGCTGCAGCTCCGATTTGACCCCTAGCCTGGGAACTTCCGTATGCCTTGGATGTGCCCTAAAAAGACAAAAAAAAAAAAAAAAAAAAAAAAAAAAAAGAATCAGTGTAGGAGTTCTCTAGTGGTACAGAGGGTTAAGGATCAGGCATTGTCACTGCACTGCTGCAGCTCTGGTTACAGCTGTGGCTGGAGTTTGATCCCTGGCCTGGGAACTTCCACATGCTATGGGCATGGCAAAAAAAAAAAAAAATCAACACAGGAGGAGTCCCTCAGACCGGAATCAGCCTCTTCCTAGCAGCCTGAGAGATTGGCCAGAAGGGAAGGGCATGCTGAGATCACTCTGCAAAGCAAGCCTGATGTGGGTGACCCTCCCATGCCCGCTATCAGTGAAATGTGGGTGACTCTTATTTGGCTGCATGGAAGTCCTCTGACCTGGGACCAGGCATCCTGAGGTCTTGCCCCAAAAACAGTCCACACTGGGAATCCAGGTCGTTAAACACGTCCTGAGAGCCGCAAGCAAGCAGTGGTAGGTGAATGACAGGGCAAGAGATGAGCCATGCCTTCTTTCTTCCCCTCTCTGAAACCACTGACCTCAACCAGAACACAAACTAGAGAGAGCACACTGGAAGCTTGGGTCACCTCCCACCCTTCGTTTCAGCCCTGAGCTCAAGCCAAGAGAAGGAGACCAGCCCAAAGAGCAGAGAGCTGCAGGTCTGGCTTACAAGTCTTTGAGCACGTCAGTTACCACACTGCCCTCCCATGCCTATTTCTCCCATCACCAGGGTATCCTGTAAGAGGGGGAAGAGGGAAGCCAGATCCTGCTGGTGGCTGAAGTCTCTAGGGTGGGTGCAGCAAGGAGGTAAGGTTGGTTTTGATGATCTTAAAGAAAACACTTATCCCGTAGGAAGATTTCAGGCAGGACTAGTTTGATCTAAGTTGAGACTATCTGAAAATCAAATCTCCATGTAGGGCAGATGCTTGAGAAATGTTTGTGGACTGCTGCCTGAATCCCCACATGTAGTCCTGCGAGAGTAGACATACGCCTGGGCTGGTTGTGGCTGGGAACCTGAGCGTCTGAGTGTGTGACAGAGCTGGTGGAGGACCAGACCTGCAGGGCGAAAGCCAAAGTCAGTTGGCATGTCAGGGTTGACATGAGAGGCCAAGAGTGGAAGAGGAGACAGATGCACTGGGGGAGGGATGGAAGAAAAGGGAGAGACAGGAGACTGAGGCAAAAAGACAGGATAAGAAGGAAAAGGGATGGGAAAGAGGGAGCCAGAAGCGCTAAGAGCTGGAACATCGGTGAGTTTAGGAGTAGAAGTTGGAAATGAGGAAAACAAATTTAGGGACATCTTCAGAAACTAAAAAAATTCTCTGTGTTAAAATCTATCTTCCTCTCTGTCTCCCACAACAAACTTAGGTTTTGTTTTGTTTTATTTTGTTTTTCTTTTTGGGCCACACCTGTGGCACATGGACGTTCCCAGGCTAGGGGTTGAACCAGAGCTGAAGCTGCCAGCCCACACCATAGCTACAGCAATGCGGGATCTGAGCTGTGTCTGCAACCTACAACACAGCTCACAGTAACGCCAGATCCTTAATCCACTGAGCGAGGGCAGGGATCAAATCCGCATCCTCATGGATACTAGTTGGGTTCATAACCTGCTGAGCCACAATGGGAACTTCTAGTTTCGAAGGAAGGAACTACGTTTAAGTCATTTTTATACACTCTGCATTTTAGCATAATGCCTGACACGTTAGGTACTCAGTAAGTTGCTTGGCCAAATAAAATATGAAGAAAAGGCAGGACTTAAAGATAGAAGGGCAGAGCTGTAGAAGATAGAGGCTATGTGCTCAGACCCAAGTCCTAGGGATGTGCTTCCAAATCCTAGTTGTGAGGATTAAATGTCTGCAAAGCTCTTAGCAGACGGCCTGTGTGAGTTCCCAACAATGCTGGCTACTGTTATTACTGTTGTCACAGCTGTTGTAAACAAATAAGTGAGATGGGGGCTGTGATAAATGGATTGCATGAAAAGTCCCCAGTTAATGACTCTAAGTTCCTTTGTAGTGCTTTTCCACGCCAACGCCAGATCTGGCCACGTGCCTTGCTTTGGCTGATGGGACAGTGGTAAACTTGATGCAAGCAGAGGTGCAGTGGATGAGAAAGACTGCCTATCCTTGACTCCTCACCCTAGAGAGCAGCCACTGCACCCTAGCACTGCTGGAAGGATGCAGGAGACACACAGAGACGCACCAAAGTGTTCCAGCTGAGGCCCTCAGAGATCACTCACTGCCCCCACCAACCCACCAACTACAGGTGTATGATCCAGCCCAGGGAAAGTCAGCCAGGTCTAGCCCAGCTCCGCAAGACCACTCGGCCCCAATCCCAAGACTTCCGTTAAATGATAAATGGTTGCTGTTTTAAGCCATTACGTTTGGAATCACTTGTTACACGGCAATAGCTAGCTGATACAGGGGACATGGAAGCCCTTGTCTTCTAAAATTCAAAGGCAAATGAGAGAGGAAGTCAAGGACTGCCAGGTTTTATTTGTAGAGTCTGCTGTATTTGTACCAGAGGAAGCTGCAAAAAGTGCTTTAGAGAGTCACAGGGAAGGGATGGTAGAAGCAGGTCCCCTCACCAGACCCCCGGGGAGCCTTTCAGGTGGAGGGCAGACCTGAGGCGGGAGGTGGCTGGGGGCAAGTCCAGAGCTGCAACCAAGAGAGCTGAAGCCAGAGGGGAAGGACTTGCCCTAGTTGGCCCCCCGCAGGTCTCAGGACCTGGGGTCATACACCCGCCCCATGAAGACAGGGAACTTGTGATGCTGGTCCCAGAGCACGAAAAGGAAGGGCTGCTGCACTTCAAAGACCAGCAAACTGCGGGCCACAGAGAAGGCCGAGGCTGCTGCCACCTCCACCCCCGTCTCCATCAGCTCTAGCATGGCCTGGTGCTGCATCGTAGAAACCTGCAGATCTGCGTCCTCTGTCAGCCCACACAGGTTGAGGTCGTAGGTAAAGTCAAAGAATTCTAGGGCATAATCAGAGAAAAAAAACATGAGTCTAAGGCCAGCACAAACCCCTCGGCTGCTGGAGACACCTGTCCTGAATTTTCTGGGTTGCTCCCAAGTTCCAATACTCTCTTCCTCCTCCTCTTTGTATGTGTGTGTTTTCCTTTTTTGGCCACCCCGCGGCATATGGACTTCCCAGGCCAGGGATCAGATCTGAGCTGCAGTTGCAACCCTACACCAGAGCTGCAGCAACGCTGGATTCTTAACCGACTGTGCCAGGCCAGGGAGGAAACCTATGTCTCAGCGCTCCAGAGACCCCACAGATCTCATTGCGCCCCAGCAGGAACGCCCCTCTTCCCCTTTATCCAATTAGATATCATGCCTTCTCGTTCAGTTCAGGGTACCATCTTTACTTCAATCACTACTTTCTCTCAAGTGGTGAGAGGTCTTGCCCCCAGCCCCCCAAACCCTGAAAAGTGACTCTGTGGCTTCTTTATCAACAAGGACCTTGGGAGTGGGGTAATATATCAGAAAGAGGACATATGTTTTCCAGCGAGGTCATATACAAGGGTGGGATTCATACACTAGGAACCTAGATCATCTATTAGTAGAATCAAGTTCTAGAGCAGAAAATGAAGTGATATATTTGGATAGGAGGTCAGAGGTCAGGAAGTGAGGTCCAAAGGTAGGAAATGGAGTATCTGTTGCTTCTCCTAAACTCAGAAGCCTTCAGACCCTTTTACCTAGAGAGCTTCTTGCATATTCCAGGGGGTAGCTGAGTTTGATGCAATGTCTCTGAGGGAAGAGTATCCACCCCACCTCGGTCACCTGTTCCCAGGGTCTGTGTCATAAGAAACCATAAGGAAACAGTTGGGAGGGCTGGAGGCCTGGTCTGGGGTTCTGGCTCACTTCCAATTAGCTCAAGGGACCTTGAGGAAGTCATGCGAACTTTCCGAGTCTCAGCTTCCTTAATAATCCAGTGGGACTGCCTGCCCCTCTAACTCAGAGGGTTGAGGGACCACCTGAGATGATGGATGTGAAAAAAGACTTTTAAGGCCCGCCCCCACCCCATCCCCTACAGCAACCTCTTCTCCTCTGATGGCCTAGGGTCAACCCCAAGCTGCCAGGGCTCACCCAATTTCTCCATGATTGGCAGCATGTCCTGGTTGCCCTTTATTTTGATGCGAGGCATCATGAAGTGAGTGGGATAGAACTTGGTCGACTCCAGCTTATTCATGACAGCCTTGAAGACAGGGGCACTGAGGGCCTTCTCCATGTCTTCCAGACGGTGTTTCAAGGTCTGGGGCACCAGGATCACCAAGCTCAGGTTGTGAGACAGCTGCAGTCGGCCCACCTGCAGAGTAAGAGAGGCACCTTATCAGGCTCCTGACCCCAGCTCTCGCCTGGCTCTTACCCTCTGGGTCCCAAGGCTGATCTCCAGTCAGCTGAGACCATCCATTCCGTTTCAAAAAGCAGCAGACAGAACAAGGCTCCTAAACTTTGCCATGAGATGGGGGTGCCAGCTGGGTAAAGGGTGCTGGTCTAACTCTGTGCTGGTGAGATGCAGAGGAATGAGCACGAATGTCTGATCTCATAGGCTGAGATCACATCCTGACTCTAATTTTTTTTTCTTTTTATGGCTGCATGTGCGGCATATGGAGGTTCCCAGGCTAGTGGTTGAATCAGAGCCACAGCTGCTGGCCTACACCACAGCCACAGCAACGCAGGATCCAAGCCACATCTGCAACCTACACCACAGCTTATGGCAACGCCGGATCCTTAACCCACTGAGCAAGGCCAGGAATCAAACCCACCTCCTCATGGATAGTAGTTGAGTTCTTAACCCTCTGAGACACAACGGGAACTCCCTGATTTTATTACTGATTAGCTCTGTAATACAGGCAAGAATTTGATCTCTTTGAGCCCTGTTTTCTTCCTCTCAGGTATGTTGTGTATAATGTACCACCACAGTTATCAGGTCAGTCCTTTTTTTTTTTTTTTTTTTTTTTTTTTGTCTTTTTGTCTTTTTGCCATTTCTTGGGCTGCTCCCACGGCATATGGAGCTTCCCAGGCTAGGGGTCTAATCGGAGCCATAGCCACCGGCCTACGCCAGAGCCACAGCAACGCTGGATCCGAGCCGCGTCTGCAACCTACACCACAGCTCATGGCAACGCTGGATCCTTAACCCACTGAGCAAGGGCAGGGATCGAACCCGCAACTTCATGGTTCCTAGTCAGATTTGTTAACCACTGAACCATGTCAGGAACTCCTCAGGTCGGTCCTTTTAAAGACTTTTTTTTGGCAGTGCCCATGGTACCCGGAAGCTCCCAGGCCAGGGATCAAACTTGCACTACAGCAGCGACCCAAGCCACAGCACCAGATCCTTAACTTGCTAGGCCACTAGGGAACTCCCAAGACTTTTGATGGCTTTTCACTGCCTATGAGATTAAGTATAAACCTCTTGGTCTGACAGTCAAGGTCGTGTAAAAGTAGATCCTAGCCTCCCTTTCCAATACGCCGGTAGAAGGACAAACTGGTGGCCAGAGAAAAGTATGAGAGAAAGGCAGGACCCACAGGTCCAATACAAGGGTGTTCTTAACTCAGCGCAAGTATGCCCCCAGTGGACATGTGGCAGTGCTTGGAGGTGGCAGAAACAGGGGCTCACAGTGCTACTGGCATCTAGTGGGTAGAAGCCAGGAATGATGCTAAATCCTACAATGCCCAAGACAGCACCTTGTAACAAAGAATTATCCAAGCCAAGATGTCAACCGTGCCAAGACTGTGAAACCCTACACTTAACAAGACATAAGAAAACGGTATTATGGTTGGGGTTGAGAGATGGACAAGAATAATCTAGAATTCAATTGGACCATGAAGCCATTAGCTGAAAACAATAGACTGTTGGAACTTGAAAAGATGGCTCATAAATTTCAGCACTGTTTACAATAGCCAAGACATGGAAGCAACCTAAATGTCCATTGGTAGGGGAATGCATAAAGAAGATATGGTACATATACACAATGGAATATTACTCAGCCATGAAAAGGAATGAAATAATGCCATCTACAGCGACATGGATGGGTCTAGAGATTATCATGCAAGGTGAAGTAAATCAGACAGAGAAAGACAAATATCATATGATCTCTCTTATATGTGGAAACTAATTAAAAAATAATATAGGAGTTCCTTGGTGGTCTAGAAGTTAGGACTCAGCACTTTCACCACTGCAACCTGGGTTCAATCCCTGGTCTGGGAACTGAGATCCCACATCAAGCTGCAGCCAAAATAAAGATGGAAATGAGCTTATTTACAAAACAGAAACACACTCACAGATTTCAAAGTCAAATTCATGGTTACAAAAGGGGAAACGTGGGGAGGGAGAGATAAATAAAGAGTTTGGGCTTCACAGACACATACTACTATATATAAAATAGATAACTAGGTGTTCCTGATGTGGTGCAGTTCGGTAAGAATCCAACTGCAGTGGCATAGATTGCGGTAGCGGCTTGGATTCAATCCCTGGCCTGAGAACTTCCATATGCTGCAGGTGCAGCCATAAAAAAAAATTATTAAAAAAAATTAACTAGGAGTTCCCAATGCAGCTCAGTGGTAATGAACCCAACTAGTATCCATGAGGATTTGGGTTCGGTCCCTGGCCTCAGTCAGTGGGTTAAGGACTCCACATTGCTATGAGCTGTGGTGTAGGTCACAGATGTGGTTCGGATCCCACGTTCCTGTCGCTGTGGTGCAGGCTGGCAGCTGCAGCTCCAATTCAACCCCTAACCTAGGAACTTCTATATCCCGTGGATGTGGCCTGAAAAAAAGACCAAAAAACATTAACTAACAAGGGCCTACTATATAGCACAGAGAGTTCTACTCGGTATTCTGTAATAACCTATAGGGAAAAGAATCTGAAAAAAAAAATGGATGTATGTTTATGTGTAACTGATTCATTTTGCTGCACACCTGAAACTAACACTACATGGTTAAGTCAAATATATACAATAACATTTTTTTAAATGGCCCAGAAGAAGAAGGTTGTAAGCCCATTTATCAACTGAAGAGGCTGGACATGGGGTCCCTATTGACAGAGGCTCTAAAGAAGGTACACTTAGCCGGCAGTACATACCCCTCATGCCAGTAGGCTATGGACCCTGCCTCTCTGACCAAAAAAATTACCATGTTGTGGTCTGGAATTTTCCAGCTGGTACCATCCGTATACCTGAGTTGGTAAACCTACATCCCTTAGTTGGGGAAATACTCTTTTAAGTTCCAGGGAAATTCAGAAGGAAGTATGGGAATGACAAAGTAAATTGTGATTTGAACAAGACTGGGTGGGATTATGTCATTCAGTGTGAGAATGATGTTGAAGTGCTGGCTGAAAGTTGTTTTACTCTTCAAATTTAATTATTATTACTTTTTTGGTCTTTTTAGGGCTGCACTTGCAGCATATGGAGGTTCCCAGGCTAGGGGTCCAATCGGAGCTATAGCTGCCAGCCGACACCACAGCCACAGCAACGCCAGATCCGAGCCACGTCTGCGACCTACACCACAGTTTGCGGCAAAGCTGGATCCTTAACCCACTGAGCGAGGCCAGGGATCAAACCTGCAACCTCGTGGTTCCCAGTTGGATTCGTTTCCACTGAGCCAGGATGGGAACTCCAAATTTAATTTTTTCTTTTTCCTTTTTTCAGCCACACCCACAGCCTCTGGAAATCTCCCGGCCATGGATCGAATCTGAGCCACATCCTGTGGCAATGCCAGATCCTTAACCCACTGTGCCAGGCCAGGGATCAAACCAGCAATGCTGGAGTTTCTGTCGTGGCTCAGGGGTTAATGAACCCAACTAGGATCCATGAAGAGGCAGGTTTGATCCTTGACCTCGCTCAGCGGGTGAAGGATCCGGCGTTCCCGTGAGCTGTACAGCTTGCAGATGCTGCTTGGCTATGGCATTGCTATGGCTGTGGCATAGGCCAGGAGCTGTAGCTGATTGGACCCCTAGCCTGGGAACCTCCATGTGCTGCAGGCACAGCCCTAAAAAGCAAACACAAAAAAACACAGCAATGCCACTGAGACAAGCTGGATCATTAACCCACTGCACTACAGTGGGGACTCCCAAATTTAATTTTCGATTCACAAGTGGGCTTTAGGTGCTAGGAAGATATGGCCAAGCAGGATTGTAATTCTGTTCTGTCAGGTATTTGCATGCTAAGAAAGAAAATCAAGTATATTAAATGTATAAAGTATATTTTAAAAGCATATACATAAGTTCAAAATGCTTATGGGAATATTAATGAACCATATTTGTAAGTGAAACAAATGGTTTAAAGGAGTTTAATCCGTTCCATGTGGCTTACTTAACTGAAGAACAAATGAAAGAGTTTTTTACTAAAATTATTATAAATAATATAGCAAAGTCAGCTTAAAATTTAAAGGCTTAGGTAAAATTTGATTTTGAATTTATAATATTATATATTAAAACAAGTATTTGTTTAAAAACCATTGAGCTGTAAATAGTGCATAAAACTCCTCCTTTTACATTAAAACCCCCCCTTTTTTTTTACATTAAAAAGAGCATGTTGTTCTAGCTCTGTTAAATTGTTGTTAAATTGTTGGGAATGTTCAAATTCATTGTATAGGGAGGGGTGGTAAGAAGGGCGGAAAAATGCATGAATCTGGAGTTCCCATTGTGGCTCAGTGGGTTAGGAAGCTGACAGTGTTTGTGATGATGTGGGTTTGATCCCTAGCCTTGCCCAGTGGATTAAGGATCTGGTGTTGCTGTGGCTGTGGTGCAGGTTGCAGACACAGTTCAGATCCCGTGTTGCTGTGGCTGTGGTGTAGGCCAGCAGCTGCAGCTCTGATTCAACCCTTAGCCTGGGAACTTCCATATACCGTGGGTGCAGCCCTAAAAAGACAAAAAAAAAAAAAAAAAAAAAAAAAAAAAAAGACAAAGAAAGAAGTAAAATGCGTGAATGGTTAAGAATGGTCAAAAGCAACCTCCGTAGGAAGTCTTCCTAGCTACTCATCCTGAGTTGCTCCCTTTAGCAACTTCCATCAAATTCATTTAAAGTGGAATTCATTTATTTATTCAGCAAACATAACAAGCACTTATTATTACATATGGCATTGTTCTAAGCCCTGAGGATATAGTAGGAAAGAAAACAGGTAAGCTCTCTGTTCTGAAGGAAAGAGATAATATCTCAGCGAGACAGACAATACAGCAGTCAAATAAGCAAATACACCACATAATTTCAGAGAGTGATAAGTACCAAGGCTATAATAATACCAGGTGATGTTACAGGGTCAAGAGGAGGCTACTTTCAGGAGGGGGAAGGCCTCTCTGCCAAGGTGGGCTTTTCGCTGACACCCGGATGAGCAGAAGGAACAAGTGATGTGAAAATCGGAGGGAAGAGGGTCCAGACAGAGAAAAGCTGGGGAAAGCTCCTGTGGGGAAATAAGCCTGGCATGTTCCAGAACAGATCCTTTACTTCTCAGCCCAGTACTAAGCCACTGGGTATTTCCCATTGTTTTCCTTCTCATAGGTCTGTGTCTTGCTGTCCCAACAAGGCAGAAATATCTGGTCACTGGGTATGAGACAGTTCACTAACTAGAATCTTCTGGGCTCCATATTCTATCTTCCCTCCCTCCTCATCCATTGAAATCATACTGTTCTGAAGTTCCCACTGTGGCTTAGCGGTTAAGGAACCCACCAGCATCCATGAGGAAGTGGGTTTGACCCCTGGCCCTGCTCAGTGGGTTAAGGACCCAGCATTGTTGTGAACTGTGGTGTAGGCTGGCAGCTACAGCTCTGACTCAACCTCTAGCCTGGGAACATCCATATGCCTTGGGTGCAGCCCTAAAAAGACCAAAAAAAAAAAAAAAAAACACATACTGTGTAATTTCTGCTAAGGACCTTAAGCCATTTAACACATGCACTTACCACATGCATGAACACATGGATACACCCAGACGGGTGTACACATATAGATGCGTGCTATCTATACACAGATACACACCCACCCACAGAGGATTACTAAGGCAGCAGGGTCTACTGGTAGGTTGACTGGAAAGAGAAACAGAGGCACAGAATAGGAACATGACTCACTTTTTGCCATTTATTGCAGTAGAGATACATGAAGAAACTTTAGAATCCTACTCTCCAATCTCAAATATACAATGCCTGCCTCGGCCAAGGCTGGAGAGGGGAGAGAGAGAAAAGATAGGGTGGAAATAGAGGTGGAAGGAGAAGAAAGGATGAATTAGTAAGGGTGTGCCCCAAACTGATGGTAGCAGAAAAGAAATCAAGACACGCAAGAGACTCTGAAGCAGAAGTGGGAAGAGCCAAGAACTTACCTTGGCCTTCAAAGTCGGGTCTGTGAAATGGGCCACAGGGTACTTCTTGCTAGTCAGCATGTGCACTTTTATCTCAGAGGATTTGCTGTAAAAGGCCTCCAAACTTGTTTTTTTGTGATTAAACATTACCTTCCACTTGGCTAGAGGGAAGAGTGGGGCAGGGTTACTCTAAAGCGGGTGGGGAGAGGATGGAGGGGCGTTCAAGGGTCTGTTAGCAAGGGCTGGGACAGGTACCGTGGGATCTGGTTGTGGCCTCTGAGGTGGGGTGGGTTTTAAGCCAGGAGGAGAAGGAGGACTTGGGATGGGGAGACATCCTGGTCCAGGGCCTCCTTACCACTCAGGTAGATGGCATTGAGGAGGACAAGGCGGGTTTCAGACGGCAGGCTGTTCAGCAGCTGATTGATTCTGTGGTTGGTCTTCTCGGCCACCCAGGCATTGATGAGCTCCAAGTTGACATTACTGTCATTTCCCAGGGTTCTGGGGCTGCTCCCATACAGGCTCTGAGAGGCATTCAGGAAGGTGTCCCTTATGGCCAGGTCTGGCATTGGGTTAAGAGAGGGAGGCATGAGTTTCCTGAACATTCTCTCCTCTTCCAAGAGCAGGCCTGGAAAGGGAGCTGGTTTCCCATCACCCTTTCCACTTGCTCCAATGAAGACAGCATGTCAGAGCAGGGGTCCAGCCCCACATCCTACAGCTGAGCTAAATAAGGCCCAGAGAAGGCAAATCCTGAGCTAAGAGCAGGAGAGGTCATCCTAGGCCTTTGCTGACTCTATTCGCCATGTGACCGTGACTTGGCAAAGGAACTCTTTGAGATCTTACTCCCATTTGCCTGTATTTTCCCCCTTTTCTTCCCTTAATTCAGCAGGAAACAGACTCTGCCTTCCAGCCTCAGTGGAAGGCTCTGATGACTTCCTGGGTTTTGCTCTCCGAAGCCTGGGTCCACTAAAGAAAATAAGCATTTGAAAGAGAAATTTTTCCTGGACTAAATACATAGTATTGAATGCAGTTGCACTTTCCACCAAACTAGCAAGACAGAAGAAAACTGATTGATAGCAAATAAATACATGCAATGTTTCTTGAATACCTCTGAGCTCTATTTTTCCCATCTCTAAAAAGTTTTTTTTTGTTGTTTTTTGCTTTTTTTTTTTTGCTTTTTTAGGGCCGCACCTATAGCATATGGGTCGAATCAGAGCTGCAGATCCAAGCCTCATCTGTGACCTACACCACAGCTCACGGCAATGCCGGATCCCTAACCCACTGATCAAGGCCAGGGATGGAACCCACATCCTCATGGATACTAGTCTGGTTCATAACCTGCTAAGCCACAGCAGGAATTCCAGCTTTTTTTTTTTTTTTTTTTTTTTTTTTCCCCTCCTGCAGCATGCAGAAGCTTCCCAGCCCTGGACCAAACCCAAGTCACAGCAGTGACAACACTGGATCCTCAACCCACTGGGCCACCAGGGAATTCCAAGTATTGCCTTTATAGTTTAAAAAAAAAAAAAGAAAAAAAGACAGGAATTTTTCCTCCCCTTATTTGAAGAGGGTATCACACCAAATCTGTAATTTTCAAACTCGGTAGAATTAAGATTTCAAATATAGTCATATCTGAAGCCCATTATACGAGAGAGCTCTGGCTGGAGTTCCCCAGTGGCCTGGGGGTTAAGTGGTCACTCCCCACTCAACTTCCCTAACTTCTCACTCCCACCAGGACTCTTGCAGCAGCTCTGCAGAGCCCTAGGGCTCTGGGGGATAAAATCTGAAATAACTGCATGAGATCATTTTGGAAGCTTATTGCTCTTCTCACCTAGCTAATAATGTAATGCAGGTAAATGATGACCAATTCATATAACACAAAAGCACAAAGCACAGAGAACAGGAGTCCCAAGACTCCCCTGAACCAAGATTAGCAAACATTTTTTGCCTGTTTTATGTCTAGAGCCCTCTCGCCCTATCTATGACTGAACCAAGAAGGACATTCTTGCTCTAAACAGAGCTGATGAATCCCAATGACTTGCCCAAGGTCTCAGCAGTGAAGCCACCTGATCTATCTGAGGCCCTGCCCTGCATCCCCACATTCCAGTCCTAAACTCCCTCTGTCCTCTCTTCCCCCAGTGCTGGGTCTCCATCAAAATCCTGAGGACCCTGCTCGGCACCGGCCTTCCTTCCAGGGCACTCACCTGGGCTGTGGAAGATCTGAGAGACTGAGGTGAAGCCTTCGGACCTGAAGGCCTTCAGGGCCTGGTGGACACAGGTGAAGTCTTTGGGGTAAGAGAGGAGGTTCTCCAGGTTTCCCTTGGTTTCGTCCCCAGCCCCTGAAAGAAACAGCTGAGATGAGGGGAACTGCAGGAGGAGTGGAGGACAGCACCACTGGGGGCCAGGGTTGAGGGACCACACTGGGATGGGTGGGGAAATCATACATCATCAGAGCTAGAGGAGTCTGGGAAGATAACACATGTCAGAAAGAGAAGGGTGGGGAATTATGAATTATCAGAGGATTTTCTAGGGCTTTGAATATTTTCTCTCTCCATTTTTCGACCTGATTTTATTTATCTACTTATGTATGTATTTATTTATTGGCTGTGCATGCAGCATGTGAACATTCCTGGGCCAAGGACTGAGCTGATATCACAGCAGTGACCCAAGCCGTTGCAGTGGCAACGCTGGATCCTTAACCCACGGCACTACTGGAGAGCTCCTTCTACCTAATTTTTTTTTTTTGGTCTTTTTATGGCTGTATCCGCGGTAGCATATGGAAGTTCCCAGGCTAGGTGTCAAATTGGAGCTGTAGCTACTGGCCTAAGCCACAGCCACAGCAATGCAGGATCCAGGCTGCGTCTGCAACCTACACCACAGCTCACAGCAATGCTGGATCCTTAACCCACTGAGCAAAGCCAGGGATTGAATCCACATCCTCATGGATACTGGTTGGATTCATTTCCTCTGTGCCACAACAGGAATTCCCCAACTATTCGCAACATTGTAAATCAACTATACTTTAATTAAAAAATATTTTTTTTAAATACTACTCATCATCCAAAGCCTGGTCCAATCACTGCCTGCCCACATTAACTATTACTTAGTTGATTTGGGTTTACAAAGTTTCATTCTATAGGCAGTGACACCAGATCACTATTAAGAGGAGACAGAGAATCATAAAAGTGGATGGGTGGTTGATACTCTTTCTGTTATGTATTTATTTATTTATTTTTGTTGTTGTTACTATTTCTTGGGCCGCTCCCGCGGCATATGGAGGTTCCCAGGCTAGGGGTCCAATCGGAGCTGTAGCCACCGGCCTACGCCAGAGCCACAGCAAAGCGGGATCCGAGCCGCGTCTGCAACCTACACCACAGCTCACGGCAACGCCGGATCCTTAACCCACTGAGCAAGGGCAGGGACCGAACCCGCAACCTCATGGTTCCTCGTCGGATTCGTTAACCACTGCGCCACGACGGGAACTCCCTGTTATTTATTATTAAACATTCATTGTACATATCTTCTTGTTGTGGGTAAAATTTATGAAGCTCTTAACTCGTGCTTCTCCTGTCTTATCTCATTGACTCTTCACAATAACCCTTTTATGGAAGGACAATTACGATCCCTATTTCACAGATGAGAAAACTGAGGTTTGAGTGAGTAAGCAATTTACTCATTTTAAGATCACAGAGTTAGTAAATGGAGGCTGGAGAAAGGAGTCAAGCCATATCTTTGGGCAATAAAGAAACTAACAAAAACAGAGAAAAAGAAATTAACTAAAACCAACCAACTGTAATGTGCCTCCTAAGGGACATCTGGCCATGTCTGGACACATTTTGGTTGTCATAATTGGGAGTGGGGTGCTCCTGGCATCTAGTGGGTACAGGCTAGGGGTGTTAGGATTCTGGGACTCCAGAAGAAAGGCTCTTATGAGCTCACTGTACTGTCTCTAGCAGCCTTCCTGGAATAACTCCTTGGAGCGACAGCTCTGTCCCCACTGCCTGGAGCACTTTGTGCCATTCCTACGGTAATTACCCCATGGCACTTGACAGTTGTCTCTCAGGAATGCAGAGGGATTAACATTTTGATGTCCTACCAAGTCAGGCACTGGGCCATCTGCTTAATTTTTTTTAGGTAACTACAACCATTTCCATTTTACACACAAGGACTTAGAGAAGTTAAGCGGTTTGCCCAAGGTCACACAGCTAAAAAGCAACACTATTGTGATTCTACTCTACATCCTTCTCTCTCTCTTTTTCTTTTTAGGACCACACCTGCAGCATATGGAAGTTCCCGGGCTAGCAGCTGAATGGTATTCGCACCTGCCAGCCTACACCACAGCCACAGCAATGCCACATCTGTGACCAGCTTTCAGCAACGTCAGATCCTTAACCCACTGAGCAAGGCAGGGATCAGACCACATTTTCATGGAGATTAGTGGGGTTCTTAACCCACTGAGCTACAGTGGGAACTCCCTACATCCTTCTAATTCATCTTCCTTATCGCCTTACGTTGAACCACAGTTGGGAGATGGTACTTTATTGTATATGTTCTTGTATAGGCCATAGGATTTTATAAGCCATCGTGCCTCTGAAATCATTGCTAAATGAAAGAATCAATGAATGTTGGAGAATAAAAAGATTCCCTCCCCCAAGATAGCCCAATTTTATAGCTTCCTTCCTGAGGAAGCTTTGCAGGTCTCCAGGTAGATAGGCCCATCATGGGAACATCTAACATATGCCCTAGAGACAACACAGTCCGAGTTCTTACCGAGCAGGACGTGGGTGAGGAGGCTGGCGATGCTGAATGGGGAGAAGACCATGTTGGTCCCTGCCTTCTTTATTGCCGAAAAAGCATGGTAGAGCCTCACGGAGAAATCGGTCAAAGCCTCCCCCAGCACGGCCTCTGCTGAATGACTCTCCTCGGGGCAGGAGATGGAAGGCACTGGGCAGAAGGGCTTGGTAGTGGGCAAGAAGGGCTCGGTAGTGGTCAAGAAGGGCTTGGTGGTGGGCAGGGTAGTTGGTTCGATGGGTTGAGTGGTGGACTGGTTGACGGGCTGGGTGGCACTGGTTGTTACGATGGTCAGGTTGGTTGGGAAGATGGAAGAGCTCTTGGTGGGTTGAATGGATACAATCTTGGAAATATCTCCCTTTGCGATATCACCTTCATTTTTCCCTTCTTCCGAGCTCCCTGGATCCACGTGGCTGACATCATTCAGGGTTGAGGAGGCTCTATCCTGTGGTTCAAGAGACTTTCTTTCTTTCTTCCATTTTAAGGCACAATGCCCTTCATACACTCAACACAGGAAGAGAAGGTGGGATACCAGAGAATTATTCTCGGGAAAGGCTGGTGGGAGAGGGGCCTGCCCTGGAGCCACCACCGCTAATTCTTTCAGACCATGCATGGATTATCCCATTTCACTGAGAAAAAAGATATATGAACTAACTACCCAGACTCTTACAGAAGCAGGAGGCAAAACTAGATGTCAAACTTTGGTCTCTGATGCCAGACCCCTTGAGTACATCATCTGATGCATCTCCAAGGCCAGTGCCAATGCCAGCTTCCACACGTGCCCTGAACGCACAGGCCAAAGTACCACCCACCTTTCTCCTGGGCTCATCTGTTCCCCCTGACCTCCCAGACCGCTGTGGAGAGCTTAGGTCTCGGCAGCCCACCTCCCCACCCTCACAACGCAGTTTTCCTGAACAAACCCCTCGCTTTTGTTTTTTGTTTGGCCAATGCCTGCCGCATCTGAAAATTCCCTGGCCAGGGATCGAACCCATGCCACATTTGGAATCAGAGCCACAGCAGTGGCGACTGCCGTATACTTAACCCAATGAGCCACGAGGGAACTCCCCAAACCCTCGATTTTAATATCAAAAAATGCTGTCCCTCTCCTTGCCCTCTTTGATCCTTCTGCTTTATTTCTCCATTTTGTGAATCAGGGCAGGCAGGCTCGGAGAAGTAACTGGCTCAAGGCCAGCACAGCCGGCACCATAGCGAGTCAGAATTAGACCTTGCCTGGGCCTGAGTTCGCCGCTTTTTCCACGTTCTGTACGAACTCCTGTGCGAGGGTCACATTTGCTAATCCCAAAAGGAGCTCTCCTCATTCTCCGGAGCCTGAAGGGTTAATCCTCAGCCCCGACCCCTACCCCCACTTCCCACCCCCACCCCAGGAAGGGGCCACTCACCCCAGCCAGCAGCAGCAGCAGCAGCAGGAGGGTCAGCGGGGTCAGCCTGAAGGCCATCTGGGCGGCGACGTCAGCCCGGACCTGCAGGGCCAGGCAGCGTCGGTGCCAGCTCCAAGCCTCGGGCCTAGGGGGCCTCCTACTACCCCACCCCTGGGCCCGCCCTCATTCCATTCCAGGCCCGAGCCCCTCTCTGCGAATTCCCCCTCCTCCCGCCTCCCTCCCGGGGCCACCTTCTCCCTGGCTCCTCCCCCTGTTTTGTTTTCCCCAAAACCGCTTCCCTTTCCCGGCACCGGCTGGCCCTTCCTCCCCCGCCCCGGACCCGGGTCTCCGTCCATCTGTTCCATCCAGAGGGTCCTGCTTTAGCCAAACAATGAGGCCGGGCCAGGGGGAGGAGGGGAGGTCCAGAGGGGCTGGGCACGGCAGCCCTGGGGATGGAGATGGAGGGGAAGGGGGGTGGAGGCAGAAGCCTAGGTGGCAGCAAGCCTACTAGGTCTGCAGAGATTAAGCGGCACTGGGGGAGGGAAAGAAGGCGAGGAGGATGAAGAGAGCTCCTTCCCCCAACTCCCCCAGACCCAGCACCAAACCTGCTCCCCACTCCTGGTCACTGGGCAGCTTCAGAGCCGACTGAGTGGACAGTCTCACAGGGTCAGGGAGGGTGGGGTGGGGTGGGGGGTGGGGGGTTGGGTCTCAGCTATTGGCTGGCCCAGGACACTGCCCAGTTACAAATTAAGGATGATTGATCACTGGTGTGAATTCCTGTAAATCAGGATGGGACGAACCACTTGGTCCAGCTTTGCAAGCAAGTTCTGGAATGTAGCCCAAAGCCCCTTGGGAGCCAGGAGTGGGGAAGCCTGGGTGCAGCTCTCAGCTCTACACACCCAAGCTCCTCCTCCATCTTCGTGGGTCATGATGGGGACAGCACTGACACAAAATGTGCTCCACAGTTTGCACAGCAACCAGCTTTCCGGGAATTGGCCATCTCAAAGTAAGGGTTGGGAAATAGGCCCATTTGGTAGCTAAGAAACTGGGAGTTCCCGCTGTGGTGCAATGGGATCAGTGGCATCTCCGGAGTGCAGGCATGCAGGTTCAGTCCCCAGCACCTCTGGGCGGGTTAAGGATCTACGTTGCCACAACTGCAGCGTAGATCTCGACTATGCCTCGGATCTGATCCCTGGCCCAGGAACTCCATACGTGCCTTGCAGCACTTAAGTGGCTGGCTCTCGATTGCCCTCACTTGGAGATAAGCCTGGACCCCACTTCCGGAAGTCCGAATCTCGCCCCTGCTCTCCTCCCTGGGTGTCGTGCTTCTCTGCCTGGAGCTGGAACCAGTGGTTTTCTTGTGCAACAGAGGAGGAATCTGAGGCACACAGCCCAGCAAGTATTCACCTTAAGTGAAAAACAGAAAGTTGGGGTGTGTGTGATGAGGGGTGGTAGGGCGTAGCCTGGGAGCCAGCAGACCTGGCTGTGAGACCTGGCTTGCTGTGTGACCCTGGCTAGTTGCTTTCCTTCTCAGCACCTAGCTCCCCTCTCAGGGTTGCCAGATAACATACAGGAAATCCAGTTAAATTTGAATTTCAGATAAACAACAACAAAAAATTTCTTTGGAAATATATCCCATGCAATATTGGGGCATACTTATACTAAAAATATTGGGGGGGGAAGTATCTGAAATTCAGATTTAACTAGACTAACTCTGTATAGCAAAACTTATTTGCTAAATCTGGCAACCCTACCTCTGCAAAACGAGGCCATCTCTGATGACCTAATAATAAAACTTTAATGTCCTGTGATCACCTCACTGCTGGGCCTGTCCTGTTTGACACACTCAGGACAGGTGGCTGCTAGCACCAGAATTGCTACTCTAAGGACTGACCGGAGGCAGAAACCGGAGAGAGAATATTTGCTGTCTCCTTGACAGGGTGAGGGTGGGGAGGTGGGTCCTTGGAAAAGACTCAAGAGGACTGTGCTTGGCTTTGCAGGTGCTTCATTTCCTGCAGCCACTGGGGACCTTCCTAAGTCATAGGGAAGTTCAGTGCCATGGTTGGAACAGCCGAACACACAATGCCACTTTTCCGTCTACAAGGCCTGACCTGGGGTCCTTGAACTTGTGGGTTCTGGGACATGGGTCAGCCAAACAAAAGGAAGGTGGTGGAAAACAACCTCATTTCGCCCCCTCATTAATTCTCATGACACCTAGAAAGTGGGTGCTAATATTAATCCCATCTTAAATGAATTTTTTTTAGGGATGAGACTCAGCAGAAATTATTTGATTCACCCAACATTGCACAGCTAGAAAGTGACAGAGCTGAGATGTGGACCACATTTCTTGGAGCCAGGAAGCCTGTACTACCCCCTAGGCAATACTGGCACACAACAGCAGCTATAGCCTGGAGCCAGCAGCAGAATGAACAGCTCGTGTCCAGCTGCAGAAGCGAGGGGCTCTGAGGACCAGAGTCTCAGGGAGGACAAGGACCAGGGGAGCGGTCTTCCCAGGGTGTGGGCATACCTCCTTCAGACAGTTCAGCTCTCTGGCCAAAGCCGTCTCCTCACGCTGGACATTTCGAGGGTGTCTCTGCTTTGGGGAGACTCTTGTCTGATCAAGCTGGAGCAAAGCCGAAGCCCTTCTCTGGTGGAGGGCACTGGTCCTTTTCTGGCTTTATGAATGGCCTGAGGTTGATCAGGACGTTTGCAGAATTTCTTCTTTGTGTGGGCTTTCCATAGGCCATCAGCCTAGGGTTGTGAATTCAGTCCTTTCTGAACCCCTGGGGGGAAGTCCAGGGTTTCTCACCCTTGAGAACCTCCCTTTCTAATGGGTGAGGAGCGATGGCCCACAGGAGACTCTTTCCCCATGTCCCCTATGTGGCCATGACTTCTCCTCCCTGTGTTTCCTGGTGCTGGAGAAGGTTCAGGTTCTCCCTAAAGCTCTTTCCGTACTCAGAGTGTTTTATCAGTTTTTCGCTTTCAGGTCTGTTCTCAGATTCAGAAGGTGCAAAGTGCCGCGAGGGAATGCTCTCACAATCTATACACCTGTAATTTCTCCTCTGAAGAAAGAATACCCCAAACTTGGAACTAGGACAGAAGGGTCAGGGTCACCAGTTTCTCAGAACACAGAGAATCCTCAGTTCTCCCACAGACAGCACCACCGAGCACTACTGTAGGTGCAGGGAGAGGTTGATCTATTACACGCAAAGACTGTCTGGGCCCTGGGGCTCCATCCTCTCTTTAAGACTTTCTGAGGAATACCATTGGAGGAGAAAAAAATTTTCCTTATTTTTATTTATTTATTTTTTTGTTGTTTTAGGGCTGCACCCACGGGCATATGGAGGTTTCCAGGCTAGGGGTCTAATCAGAGCTGTGGCCGCTGGCCTGTGCCACAGTCACAGCCATGTCAGATCCAAGCCGCGTCTGCGACTTACACCACAGCTCACGACAGAGCCTGATCCTTAACCCACTGAGCGAGGCCAGGGATCGAACCCACAACCTCATAGTTCCTAGTGGGATTCGTTTCTGCTGCACCACGATGGGAACTCCTTTCTTTGATTTCTTATTTGCAATGGATCAGGGCCCAGAGTTTGTAACGTCAGATGTTGACCTGCAGCAAAGGCTAAGATGCAAATATTTTTTGTGTAAGAGAGATGAGAGTGAAATGGAAACATTTGGAGGAGAAGATAATGATAACCCCAAAGGTTATAGCCCTATAGGGCAATAGCCAGTATTATAACTAAGCTCTGTTATCTCAGAATTCTTTTACTTTTCCTGTTTTCATTTTAGGGCTGCACCTGTGGCATATGGAAGTTCCCAGGCTGGGAGTTGAATTGGAACTACAGTTGCCACCCTGCGCCACAGCCACAGCAGCTTGGGATCCGAGCCTCATCTGAAACCTATACCACAGCTCACAGCAATGCCAGATCCTTAATCCACTGAGCGAGGCCAGGGTTGGAACCCACATCCTTATAGATACTAGTCGGTTTTGTTATTACTGAGCCTCGACAGGAACTCCTAGAATTTTTTTCATTGGGTATGTGTGCCCGCACACGCATACCCACATCCGCACCCCCACACACCCGCACCCCCACACACCCACATCAATTTCTTCCTTAGGTCTT
The DNA here is from genome assembly GCF_054392235.1 of Sus scrofa. Classification (NCBI taxonomy): domain Eukaryota; kingdom Metazoa; phylum Chordata; class Mammalia; order Artiodactyla; family Suidae; genus Sus; species Sus scrofa. Next base: position 13,499,058 of record NC_139384.1, read on the forward strand.
TGAACCAGTTTTGTCAACCCGATGTTTGCCTCATTAATGTTCTCACTGTGTATTTGTGTGAGAATGATGTTTCTGCCATTCTGAGAACTGTGTTTTGGCTTTCCTGCAGCGTGATTGATGCTCTGTAGCTAAAGACAGATCACTGGCTGAACTTTTTCTCTTATTTTCCACAAGCATAGTTGTCTCTAGGGGAAGGCTTGGGTTTGGCAGGCATGGGTGAGGGGGCAGTGGGGTTTCTGCTGCCATGCACCCCTGACATCCTCGCACCAGTCTGTCTCCTGTCGGTTCTTTCCTGTTCCACTTTCCAGAGACCAAGCCTTCTCGGGAACTCACTAGAGTCTTCATTCACAGGACCTTTCTGCTGAAGCCTCTCTTCTCAGATATGAGTGCTCCCATGTTCACTGCAGCACTATTCACAATAGCTAAAATGTGAAAACAATCAAGAAAATGTGATAGATACACACAGCATGGTACTATTCAGCCTTAAAAAAACAAGGCTAGCTTGCATCTGCCTCCTTAGCGCAGTAGGCAGCGCGTCAGTCTCATAATCTGAAGGTCCTGAGTTCGAGCCTCAGAGGGGGCAGGTTTGTTTTGTCCTCTCCTGTTGCCAAACAAAAGAATTTTGGGGGTTTCCTGGTGGTCCAGTGGTTAGGGCTTGAACCTTTCACCTCTGTGACCTGGGTTCAATCTCTGGTCTGGGAACTGAGTCCCATGTTAAGACGATGCATGCCCCTGTGGCCAAAAAAAAAAAACGAGGCTCTTTTGCACTATGGAACAATGTGGTGGCCTTTGAGGATATTATGCTGAGTGAAATAAGCCAGACATAGACAAGTACTGCATCATTTCATTTACATGTGTTACCTAAATCATTAAATTCATAACATCAAAGATTGGAATGGTATTTGTCAGGGGTGGGTGGGGGATGGGGAATTCTTGATCATCAGGTGTAAAGCTTCAAATAAGATGAACCAGCTCTAGAGATCTGCCATACAACATTGTACCTGCAGCCCACAACAATGTACACCTAGAATTTGTTAAGAGGGTAGACCTCATGTTAAGAATTTTTATTACAATAAAATAATGTAAGATAAAATACCCTCTCTTTTTGTCTTCCTGCCAGTCCACTGGTAGGAAGTAGATGGGAATGAGAGACAAAGGCTGGAATTAGATAGATCCAAATAACTGTTGTGAAACAAATACTCTGAACCCCAGACTCACAAGCTATCTGAAGGCCCTGGAAGGCCAAGGAATTCAAAGCTTTTCTGGATAGAATAGAAACATGATGACTCCTTATGGGTCTTCTAAATAAGCTCATGTATTTCTTTCTTTTTCCTTTTTTCTTTTGACTATGTCTGCAGCATGCAGCAGTTCTGGGGCTAGGGACCGAATCTACGCCGAAGCAGGGGCCTGAGCCACAACAGTGACAATGCCAGATCCTTAACCCACTGCACCACCCAGGAACTCCTCAGGTATTTTATTTTAGTATTATTATTTCTATTTGCTTTTTTAGGGCCGCACCTGAGGCATATGGAGGTCCGAGACTAGGGGTCCAATCAGAGCTGCAGCTGCTGACCTAGGCTACAGCCACAGCGACACTGGATCCTTAACCCACTGAGCAAGGCCAGGAATTGAATGAGCATCCTCATGGATACTAGTTGGGTTCATAACCTGCAAAGCCACAACGGGAACTTCCTCCACATGTATTTAAAGGAAATGTTACAGCATACTTTCAAAGTTATCGCTACAGTGTCACATGTGAACTTTGTAAAAATTTTCAAATCATCCAAACATTTATAAAGGGAAAAGTTGTTTCAGATATCGCTGTTGATAGCAGTTCCAAGTGTATTCTTTCAGACCTCCTCTCTGTTTATGAAGTTAGGTCTGCCTCTCCTATAGACATCATTATTTTTCTTCCCTAATTTCTTTCCTCGCTCAGTGTCAAGGACCTTTTTCCCTGTCGTTGCAGCAGTTTCCTTACAGCTGCCTCGTATTCCCTTGTGTGGTTGTATCTCAAACTATTTCTGTGCTCTCACACTGAGAGACATTTGGGTTCATCCCCAAGTCCCCTAACTGCATTCTGGTTCCAGAAGGCTCCCCCTCGCCTGCTGGCTTTCACTCTTCTTACGTAAGAGCTCACCTGGTCTCTCTGCCACATTTCTGACTCTAACCTATGACTCCGGCGCTCTGGTGCCACCTTTTCAGATGGAAAACCCAGTTTGGACTGTTTACACAGCTATGAACTTGGTTCCCTTCAGATGGTGACTGCTTCTTTCGACCTGCAGCTCCTGAGGATAAACCAGCCGGTCTCATCCTCCTTCATCCCTGCCCGACAGGGGACAGGAGCCTACATCCTAGCACTGCTCAATTTGGGTGGGTGGACCACATGGTCACCTTCCCAGTGAAGGACTTCTTTTTTTCTTTTTTCTTTTTTTTCATTTTTAGGGCTGCACCTGAGGCATATGGAAGTTCCCAGGCTAGGGGGTCTAATCAGAGCTGGAGCTGCCAGCCGACGCCACAGCCACAGCCACTCAGGATCTGAGCCTGAGCTGCGTCTGCGACCTACATGGCAGGGACAGATCCTTAACCTACTGAGTGAGGCCAGGATCGAACCCACATCCTCATGGATATTAGTCACATTCATAACCTGCCAGCCACAATGGGAACTCCTTAAGGACTTTTCTTTCTTTCTTTCTTTCTTTTTTTAATTCAATGAATTTTATTAATTTAATTTAATTTGATTTATTTTTTTGCTTTTTAGGGCTGTACCTGAGGCATATGGAGGATTCATATTCATCTGTCGGTGGACGTTTAAGTTGTTTTCACATCTTGGCTATGGTGAATAGTGCTGCTGTGAACATAGGGGTGCATGTATCTTTTTGAATTATAGTTTTATCTGGACAGATGTCCAGGAGTGTGACAGTTTCACTTTTCCTTTTTTTTTTTTTTTTTTTTACAGCCATACCTTTGGCATATGGAAGTTCCTGGGCTAGGGGTTGAATTGGAGCTGCAGCTGAGGCAACACTGGATCTGAGCCGCCTCTGTGACATACATGGCAGCTTGCAGCAATGCCAGATCCTGAACCCCCTGAGTGAGGCCAGGGATTGAACCTGCATCCTCACACAGATGTCAGCGCCTTTACCCACTCAGCTACAATGGGAACTAGACAGTTTCATTTCCTGATGAAATTCCTCTTTTCATTTTTCATAATGCAAAAGGAATCTGCAATGGCTGCCCAGCATCTTTGCAACATTAAAAAAAAAAAAAACTATAGTGAGTAATGCATAAAGAAAATTACATAAAATAGATATACAATTTAACAAAATATTATGAAGTTCACATCCATGTAACCACCACCCAGTTCAAGAAATAGAGCGTTAGTGTCATGCTGGAAGCATTTTTTGTTCCCCTTTCAATCACAGCTCCATTTCCCTACAGGAAACCATGGTCTGAATGTATAGTAATCACTTCCTTACTTTTCTTTATATATTTGCCACCTATGTCACTGTTCCTAAACAATAGCATTAGTTGGGCCCATTTTGGAAATTTATATAAATGAAATCGTGCTGTGTGAATTTTTAAGCATCTGGCTTCTCTCACTCAACATTGTGCCTTTCAAGTTTTGTCCATATCATTGCATGAAGCTGTAGTTTTTACAATTTTCATTGCGCTGTAGAATTCCATCATGTGAACATACCACCGTTTCATCTGTTCTGCTATTGATGGACACTTGTTTCCAGTTTTAGGTTTCTTTGGTATAATGCTGCTAGGAACATACCTGTGCATGTGGCCTGTTTCTCTAGGATATGTACCTAGGGGTGTCATTGCGGAGTTGGAAGATAGGCACATTTTCCATTTTCCTACCCCTTCCAAAGTGATTTTACCAATTTAAACATTTTACAAAACTTTTGTATAAGACCTTGTGATGGTTACTTTTATGTATCAAATTTTCTGGGCCACTGGGCCCAGGTATTTGGTCAAACGTTATTCTCAGTGTTTCAATGTTTCTGTTGAGAGTGTTTCTTTTTTCAGAAAAGATTAGCAATTAAATCAATGAACTCTGAGTAAGCAGATTGCCCTCTGTGATGTGGATGAGCCTCATCCCAACAGTTGAAGGCCTAATTGAACAAGAGGGACTTCTTGTGAACAAGAAGGAATTCTGCCAGTAGATGGCCTGTGAACTCTAACTGCAATTCTTTCCTGTCTCCAGGTTTTTCTTTTTATTTCTTTTTTGTTTAGGGGTTAATTTGGAGTGCAGCTGCTGGCCTGCGCCACAGCCACAGCAACATGGGACCCAAGCTGCATCTGCGGCCTACACCACAGCTCACGGCAGCACTGGATCCTTAACCTACTGAGCAAGGCCAGGGATCAAACCCCCATCCTTACAGACATTATGTTGGGTTCTTAATCTATTGCGCCACAGTGGGAACTCCTGGGCTTAATTTTTATTTCCTTGATCACTAATGAGACTGAGCACATTTTTATGTTCATTGTCCATTTGGATTTTTTTCTTTGGTGAAATGCCTTGTGGCAGAAACTAATTGACTGTTCATCAAAGTTGTTTCCTTCTTTCCTGGCCGTACAGTTCAGCTGCATTTTCCTGCTCCCCTCAGTTGCAGCTTTGTAAGCCAAGAGGCTGAGATCTGGGTAAGGATGACTGGGGGACATGACAAGAGCCACTTCTGGACCTGGCCTTGAAAAATCTCCCACCCATGAAACGTTCTTTTCTCCCCCATCTGCTGGCTGGGTGTAGATGTCCAGGATGCCTTTGGAGGCCTCATGTTAAAGGCAGCTGAGTGTCTGTCAGTCTAGGTGACTGAGTGACTTTGTGGAGCAGAGTCTCCTGCAATCAGAAACATTAATTTTGGACTTTTCCTGAGCAAGAAATAAACTTCTACAACTTCTATTTTATAAGGCACTGAGATCTGGAGGTGGATTGCCATAGCTGTTAGTCTATCTTAACTGATATTTGTCCATTTATCTATTGGGTTCTTTCTTTTAATTTAAGAGTTCTTTTTCATTTTTTATTTCTGTTTTGGCCATGCCCATGGCATATGGAAGTTCCTGGGCCAGGAATCAAACCCGTGCCACAGCAGTGACAACACCAGATCCTCAACCTGCTGAGCCACCAGGTAACTCCATAGGGGTTCTTTTTGGATTACAAACCTTTTGTCAGTTATCTATGTTGCAAATATATTTTATCCCGTGGTTTGCCTTTTCCTTCTATTAATACTGTCTTTTGAAGAATAAAAATTATTCATTGTAATATGGTCAAACATCACGCTTTTCCCTTAGGATTAGCATGATTTTTGCATTTGTTCCTAAAACTTTTCAATCTGTGGCCAAGAATGTATTCTCTCCGAGGGCAGGGGTGTTGCTTGTCTTATTTACTCTTCTATTCCTGAGCATCATCCTGTGTTCACCATCTGGAAGGTACTCAGTAAATGTTTGTTGAATAAGTGGATACATCTTGCCTAAGGTAAAAGGCAGAGCTTCTGAGATGGGGGAACTCCTCACAGGGGCTGGATGAACTGCTGAGAATCTCAAGTGATTGTGTGTAACTAGAGGTGACAGTTGTGTGCAGGATTGGGAAAGGAGTGTGCAAATGAGTCTAGTACAAAAGTTCTTCCCCCAGCTAGACAGGATTCCCATCTATTGGTCCCCAAGAGTTCCATCTTTCTGACCTCTTTCCATCCTTCATCTGGGTTCGTGAAAGGAAGAAGACTACCCGCAAACAGGAAGAGTGGGTGTTAAAAGAAGCGTACCAATTGCACGCTGGTGTCAACGGTTGATGTGTGCTGTGGCTGGGGCTGATGTGGAAGGAAGGCCCTCGTGGTTAGAATCAGAGTTCTTGCCTGCCTTGTGAGAGGCACAGATTCCATTTCTGGTCCATGCACCTTCCTTTCAGCCCACTACCCGGCATACAGCAGAAGCTCAATAGCTATTTCCTGAGGATTGAATGAGCAAGGTCCTTGGACACTGGCCATCAAGGACACAGATGAAATTGTCCCACCCTGCCTTCTAGTGGTTATTTCCTCCTACACACCCATCCCAATGGTCATTTTGGCAGCTGCCTGTTAGCTCTTCTAAAGAACTGATAAAGCTAAGAGCGTTGAGACACAAAGATATTATATGGATGTGCAGGAGAGGGTGGGTGTGAAGAGCAAGCCCTCCGCCAAATTCGAGAGAAACAGCTGCACCAAGAACACATGAATAATTCAAGGCTGAAGCATGATGATTTTTACCCCACCCCCACCCCCATATACTTTGGTCTTGCTTTCCTTGTGACGGCAGAGTTACTTTCATTTTCTCATTTTCCCTTTTTTTTTTTTTTTTTTTTTTTTTTGGCTGCACCTGTGGTCTGCATAAGTTCCTGGGCCAGGGATGGAAACTGCACCATAGCAGTGACCTGAGCCAAAGCAGGGAGAAGCCAGATCCTTAACCCACTGAGCCACCAGGAACCTCCCCTACTTTATTAAATAGAAATGTGTGTCATTGCCAGGAGGATGGGTGCTGGGGAGAAGGATTGGGAGTTTGGGATTAGAGGTGCAAACTAGTATATACAGAATGGATAAACAACAAAGTCCTATTCGGAGACCCCTGACTGAAACCACCCACCTCAGCCTGGCACATAATTGCCAGTTGCATGAATTGCCCCACAACAGGAGGTCCTCCTGATGAGGTAAACAGTGCTTCTCTGAAGACCAACCAGGAGACTATGGGATGGGCCAATAGGAGGGAGGAGACCACCAACCTCACAGGATCCTTGGTGCTGGATTCCGTCTTGATGGAGAGATGCAGGCACCACCAAGAAGGATCCTGGGCCAGACAGACCAAGTATAGGCCAACCCAGAGACTGTGAGCCACGTGGCAGCGCAGTTCTGGATTCCCTTACCCTGCTGCTCTCTGCCTGGGCACCACTTCCCAATAAAGTCTTTTGCTTTGCCAGCCTGTGTGTCTCCTCAGACAATTCATTGCTGAGTATTAGTCAAGAGCCAGGGAGGTTCCCAGGCTAGGGGTTGAATCGGAGCTGCAGCCACCGGCCTACGCCAGAGTCACAGCAACTCGGGATCTGAGCCGCGTCTGCAGCCTACACCACAGCTCACGGCAATGCCAGATCCTTAACCCACTGAGCAAGTGCAGGGACCGAACCCGCAACCTCACGGTTCCTAGTCGGATTCGTTAACCACTGTGCCACGATGGGAACTCCTGGAAAGGGTTCTTCTTCCTGCAACAGTCCTGCTGTATAACAGCACAGGGAACTATGTTCAGTATTCTGGGATAAGCCATCATGGAAAAGAATATGAAAAAGAATATATATGTAACTGAGTCACTTCAGTGTAAGAAAGAAATTAATTTCTGTACAGCAGAAATTAATACAACACTGTGAACTATTTTAATAACATTTTTTAAAAAGCAATTTTTTTTTTTTTTTTTTGCTTTTTAGGGCTGCACTCGCACATGTGGAGGTTCCCAGGTAGGGATCAACGAGGAGCTGCAGCTGCTGGCCTGCACCACAGCCACAGCAACACCAGATCCTTAACCCACTGAGCAAGGCCAGGGATCGAACCACAACCTCGTGGTTCCTAGTTGGATTCTTTTCTACTTTGCCATGATGGGAACTCCTAAAAAAGCAATTTAAACATGAGCACTAATTGCCTCTATTTCCATGTGTGCTATCTAAAAAATGACCTTTTGGTAAGATTTTTAAAAGTATGACAAACAGGGCTAGATTGATGCTTTTCATCCAACCCAACTCTATGCTGTCATTGCTTAACCTCATCCGGGTTTGCTTGCTCAACTTTGTATTCCTTGGTGATCCAAACCCCTCTGAGTCTTCCCATTTAGTCAGAAGCTCCCTCAGGCCTAGGTGCAGCTCTGACTGGTCGCCAAAGCTCCCAGCTCAAAGAGCTCTGCTCTTGTCCACGTTTTCATCTCCCACCACCATTAGCTGACCCGGGAAGCTGACCCACTGGTGGGCTCTGTCTCTCTGAGCTTTCTCCTAGCCCCATCTCCTTCAGGCTAAAACAGAAAAGGAAGAGGGAACAAAACCCTGGGGGATGGGGTAGCCAAAGCCCATCTTTCCACCTCAGGTTGTGTCCTCTGATCAGGATCTCGTTACCTGGGTGACAGGAGTCAGGCCTCAGGCCTTTTGAAGAACCCCCTTAGTCAGAATGCTAATTTACTCTTCTTCAAAGCTCCCTCATTTCTTTATTATTATTTTTTTAACAAGAGCTGCTGTCTGGATTTAAAGGGATTTTTGTCCTTTGTCGGCCTTTCTTTTTTTTTCTTTTCAATGAATTTTATTATATTTAGAGTTGTACAGTCAGCATCACAACCTACTTTTACTGTTGGCCTTTAAGAACAATTTTTTGTTTGTTCGTTTTCTGTTTTTGCTCTTTAGCTTTTAGGGCCACACCTGCGGCATATGGAATTTCCCAAGCTAGGGGTTGAATCAGAGCTATAGCTGCTGGGCTAGGGGCCCTAAAAAGCACCCCCTCCCCCCAAAAATGTTTAGCCTAACAAATCCGACTAGTAACCATGAGGACTCGGGTTTGATCCCTGACCTTGCTCAGTGGGTTAACGATCCGGCGTTGCTGTGAGCTGTGGTGTAGGTTGCAGACGTGGCTCGGATCCTGCGTTGCTGTGGCTCTGGCCTAGGCCGGTGGCTGCAGCTCCGATTCAACCCCTAGCCTGGGAACCTCCACATGCCTCAGGATCGGCCCAAGAAATAGCTAAAAAGACAAAAAAAAAAAAAAAAAAAAGGATCCGGTGTTGCGTGAGCTGTGGTGTAGGTCACAGACACTGCTCGGATCTGGTGTTGCTGTGGTTATGAGGTAGGCTGGCGGCTGCAGCTCCAAGTCAACCCCTAGCCAGAGAACTTCCATATGTCATGGGTGTGCCCCTCCCCAAAGAAGATAGTGTTGCCATTGGGAACAAGCTCAGATATTTCTGTTCCTCCAACCCAGCACATTCACTCCTGGGCTCACTGGACATGCTTTTAATATTTTGTTACTATAACTATCATGAATTGTCCAAATATTAGCTCGTTACTCCTCACAGCCACTATTATTAGCCCCATTTTACAGATGAGGAAATGGAGGCACAGACAGGGGAAGTAACTTGCCAAGGTTATTCAGCCAAGGATAGTGGAGATGGGATTCCATCCAGATGATTTCTATCTTGGACTTACAATTTTCAGCCTTCCTCCAATTCTGTGAAATTAGCCTCCCAGGGGTCTTGGGGAGCAGGTGGCCAGACTGCACTGGGGGGGCAGATGTGGGACTAGAATCCAGGTCCAATGGGGCTCGCTTGGGCACGTGAAGGTCTGTCTCATGTACAGACTTGAAGGGTCTTTCTACTGCCTGGGGGTTTCAGCTCCATCCCAGGATGGGGAGCCTGGGCTAAATCCAAGACCCCGAATTCACTTTGGGGACAGAGTCTTTCTGTGAGAGAAAGGAAGGAGAACCCCAGAGTGATGGGCAGACTTTGCTCCATGTTATGGAACCTCTTTCAGTTTTCATCTTCACAGCCACGCACCTTCATTCATGCTGTTCTCTCTTCTTGGAACATCCTCATCCCAAATTCTTACTCTAGCTAACTGAGCATGCCTTGCAATTCACCTGGATCAACACACCCCTTTCAGGAAGTCTCTGCCCCTCTCTAAGGCTGGATCAAGTGACCCCCCCTTCCAGGCTCCCACACAATCAGTTGACTGCCTCTAGCCTAAAGCTTACTACTTTGCATTAAAAATGCATGGAGGGGCTTCATTCTTTCTCTCTGTCCTGACATTTCGAGAGCTTTCTCAAGTGAAAGGACCCCACATTTTCTTTCTAGGGCTGCACCTGCAGCCTGTGGGAGTTCCCAGGCTAAGGGTTCAATTGGAGCTACAGCTGTGGGCCTAAGCCACAGCCACAGCAATGCCAGATATGTACCTCACCTCTGACCTACACCACAGCTCACGGCAATGCCGGATCCTTAACCTACTGCGAGAAGCCAGGGATCAAACCCGTGTCCTCGTGGATACCAGTTGGGTTCTTAATTCGCTGAGCCACATTGGGAACTCCAAGGACCCCATCTCCTTATGCTGGTGTTTTCTAGAGTCAGTTCCTGGCACTCAGTAGTAAATGTTTATTAACTGAGATGAATGACTAGAGGTGGGTTCAAATGCCTCCGTTCCTTCATCTCTATCTACCTTTTTTTTTTTCTCCCTACCTTATGGGATTGTGGATAGTGTTCTATTCATTTCTGGCATATAGAAGATGCCCAATTAAAGCTCATTGAATTGAATTAAACAGAATTAATCTTTCTGCAAATACATCCCACATCTGAGAGGAGAAATAGTTTGGTTCCAAGGCGCTTAGCTTAAAACCTGAAGGAGATGGAGTTCCCCTCCTGGCTCAGCAGAAACAAATCTGACCAGTATCCATGACGACACAGGTTTGATCCCTGGCCTTGCTCAGTGGGTTAAGGATGTGGTGTTGCCGAGAGCTGTGGTGCAGGTCGCAGACACGGCTTGGATCTGGTGTGGCTGTGGGTGTGGTTTAGGCCAGCAACTGTAGGTCCCATTTTTTTTTTTTTTTTTTTTTTTGTCTTTTGTCTTTGTTGTTGTTGTTGTTGTTGTTATTGTTGCTATTTCTTGGGCCGCTCCCTCGGCATATGGAGGTTCCCAGGCTAGGGGTTGAATCGGAGCTGTAGCCACCGGCCTACGCCAGAGCCACAGCAAAGCGGGATCCGAGCCGTGTCTGCAACCTACACCACAGCTCACGGCAACGCCGGATCCTTAACCCACTGAGCAAGGGCAGGGATCGAACCCGCAACCTCATGGTTCCTAGTCGGATTCGTTAACCACTACGCCACGACGGGAACTCCTGTAGGTCCCATTTGACCCCTAGCCTTCGAGCCTCCATATGCCGTGGGTGCGGCTCTAAAAAAGCAAAAAAACAAAAACAAAACAAACTTCCTAAACTGTGCTCAAAACTCAAAATACCTGCACAAAATATTTTCTGATTTCCTTCCTCTGGATTGAAAGGGATGGGGAAGATGGGTTCAGTTTCCCCAGAGTCTCCTTATTACCAGAGATTCTTCTCCAGATGCTGCTAGGGGCTCAGGGGCTGCTATTCCTAGGCAGCCTCAGCTTCCTCCAGGAGGAAAGTGTTTCTGCCCTTACACAGAGGGGTGGAGACTCTTGGTTGTGTACTGGGGCACACAGTAGGCCCGCAATTTGTAGTGGACTGATGGTAAAATAATGGAAGCCTCTGAAGTCCATCTTGGGGTCCCCACTACCCAACTGTCTCCCAAACCTCCACAGAGCAGGCACTTAAACATTAAACCTACCAAAGCCCTAAAGCAAGTGAATGGGTCCAACAGCGCCCCCTTGCGGTGCTTTTCACCAAGCGGTCACTTGGGAGGAACATCTTTGCAGTTCCGCCGCCGAATGCTGGGCAGCACAAAGGAACACAAGCCTCCAGGGGAGGGGTCCTTGAAAAGGCTATAGTCCACGCCGTCTCCCACCAATTTTTAGAGATGGAGCATTGGGCCCAGAGTGGTTTGGGGAAGTGGTTTGCACAGGGGGGCTCCTGGAATTCGCGAGAGGCTTAGGGCGGCGGTCAGACGGTGGAGGCCCCCGAGCAACCTGTCGCGGAGCTGCGTTTGCATAGCACGCATCCTGTATTTTCTTAGGGCGAGTGTGTGTTCGGGGCGGCTGCGGCGACTGGGCTAACGGAGCTGATGGAGACCCCGGCTTGGCCTCCGGCGGAGGAGCTGAAATTAGAACCCGGATGGGCGGACCCCGGCCCGGGAGCACTCGCGGCCGGGTGCACGGCGCCCCCCAGTGGTATGCCGGGAACCGGAACGCCGCGCGCTCCCAGGCCCGCCTTGTCTGCCGACAAAAGAGCTAGAGTTCCGGGGATCCGAGCCCACCGCGCCGGGGACGGGGCGGGTCCTCCCCTCCGTGGCCTCCTAGGCTCTGCCGAGGCGGTGGGAAGCAGGGCCGCCCAGCCCGGAGTCCCCGCGGGTGGAGAGGAGCGTGGGCGGGGCTCCCGGAGGTGGGGTCCCCGGGGCGGGGAGCGCCGAGTCCGCCGGCCGGTGCACAGTCTCGCTGGAGTCCGACAGAGCCCACACTGGTCCCGAGATGACGGCGAGCAAGCGGGTGGCAAAGGTAACCGCGTGTAGAATGACCCCTTTCTCAAGGCTCCCCTCGCCTTGCTAGTCCCTCTTCCCTCCATCCCTCCCTTAGCAGTGCGAGCGCGTTTGTTTGTCTGGGTACCAGGGATGGCTGAATCCCTGCCATCTCCGCTCCCACCCCAGAGGAAGAGGGAATCTTCGAGAGGGGCCAGAGCTGGAGTTTGGGGAGGTGAGGGCATATCGAGCGGGGGTGTCGCTGGCTCCCTGAGCTGTGCTGGGGATGGGAATGAGCCCCCCCCCCATTGGTTTCAGTTTCATTTCTTCTCCCAGAAACTTGTGATAACAATTGCGTGCGTCTCAGGTGCGGGGAGGCTTCGTTGGCTTCTTCTTGGAGACAGGCCCTCAGCTGGAGGTGGTGGCGGGTGCGTTTTGAGCAGAGATAACCAGGACAAGGTTCTTGTCCTGGCATAGCCCATGGCCTGCCCTATAATTTGGTACCTACGTTAGAGTCCCGAGAAGTATGAGATGCTGAATAGGAGGCAGGAGCAAAGTTCTCAGACTGTTCTGGGAAAGAAAAGATGCTAGGGCGATGTCCTGGGGTAGGTGACGGTGTGTTTATTTGTTCTGCAAATGTTATTGAATACCTCCTCTGTGCTGGCTCCTGTTTTGGAGGCAGAGATGAACCAAAATCCTGCCCTCACTGAGCTTTCATTCCAACCAGGGATGCCATTTGAAGTGACCTCTGGAAGGATGGAGAGGGGACAGTTTCCCCCATGAGGTGGGAAAAACCCAGGTTGTGGCTGGGATTGGAGACAGTTTGAGAAGGTTAGAGCAGTTCTGGTGAGGTGGGTCTGATACCCCCTCAAGCTTTGAGTCTCCTGGAAATTCCCCTCCTATGTACAGAGCAGGGGGCAGGCTTGAGGTGGGTGATTGAGCCTCTGAGAAGATCTCAGATAGAGGCATTCAAAGCAGGCTCAGCACAGAGGGACTGAAATCTGGAGATTGGCAGCAAAATGGGCCAGAGGGTCTTTCCAGCCAAATGGGAAAGAATGAGGAGCCAGTATTTATTGCACTGGCACTGTTAAATGAGTGCCAGGCAGCTTACATTAGTTATTCCAGCTCATTCCCACAGCATCCCTGTGAGCTAAGTCATATATCCCCATTTTCCAGATAAGGAAGCTGAGGCTTGGAGAGAATAACTTGGCTCTCCTGGGTCACCCCATAGAGATCGAGGGAGGGACCTTGGACTGGAGCCCTGGTTGGTGGAGCTCCAACCCACAGGTTCCTTCACTGGTTCTTCTACTTTCGTTTTCTATTCTTCTGAGTCAGATGATTTCCTAACAGACCTCAGGACAGAGGCGTGTGTCCTAGCTTGGGTTTCAACATTCCCAGGCTTTGGGAAAGTCTGAACAGAACTCATATAAAACAGATCAAGTCCAAGGGCTTCCAGTTCTAGTGAAGCTGGGAAACTGACCATTTCAGAGCTTCTCTGTTTAACCTGGGGGTTCATTCTTACTCAGGAGTCACAAGTGATACTGGAACTAGGACTTGTAGTAGAGATGCTTCTAGTTTGGGATAGAAGATGAAGAAAGGGTCATAGATTCCAAGCAGAAGGTGCAAAATGCAGTTTGTTGGCGTGAACAGAGTTGGCGTATGGACTGAAAGATAAGAAACAGGGATAAGGGGGTGTTTGTATGTTGGGGAGGGGCAGAGAAAGTTTAGATGGTGCACATGTGAGAAGACCCCTCCCCCGCTGTGAACAAACGGGCTTGGGGGACCTTTCTCTCTGCCTTTGTTTACGTCAGAATTTTGCAGCCTTGTCAGTACTCACATTTGGGGCTGGATAATTTTTTTTTTTTTTTGGTCTTTCTTAGGGCTGCACTCACAGCACATGGAGGTTCCCAGGCTAAGGGTCACATCGGAGCGGTAGCCCCTAGCCTACACCACAGCCACAGCCATGCCAGATCCGAGCTGCATCAGCGGGCTACACCACAGCTTGTGGCAATGCCGGATCCTTAACCCACTGAGGGAGGCCAGGGATTGAAGCTGCGCCCTCATGGATGCTAGTCAGACTCGTTTCTGCTGAGCTACGACAGGAACTCCTGCAGTTGGAATCTTAACCCACTGCGCCACAGCAGCAAGTCCCCATTTCTCCGTTTGTGACAGCCAAAAATGGTTCTAGACATTGTCAGACCTCTGGGGTGGGGGGTGGGGGGTAAAGGAATCCCCTAGTTGAGAACCACTGTTTTCCACCTGTTTGGTGGTCCAGAAAAATGTGACCTTTTTATTTGTTGTTGTTGAGTTTTTTTTTTTTTTTCCCCTGAGGTCTATTGCAGAGGGGAGAGGAAAGGGGGGGGCGGGCAACATAGGGATAGAGGAGTAAGAGATACAAACTCTTAGGTATAAAATAAGCTACAAGGAGATATTATACAACACAGGGAATATAGCCAATATGTTATAACTATAAATGGGGTGTAACCTTTAAAAATTGTGCATCTTACAGTGTAACTTATATCATACAGCAACTACACTTCAATTTTAAACATTTTTTATAAAGAAAAATATAAATATTTGTGTCTTTTTAGGGCTGCACCAGCAGCATATGGAAATTCCCAAGCCAGGGGTGGAATTGGAGCTGTAGCTGCCAGCCTACACCACAGCCATAGAAATGCGGGATCCCAGCCGTGTCTGCGACCTACACCACAGCTCATAGCAATGCTGGATCCTTAACCTGCTGAGCAAAGCCAGGGATCGAACCGGCATCCTCATGGGTACTAGTCAGGTGTGTTACCACTGAGCCACGATGGGAACTCCAAGAAAATATATTTTTAAGAGTCTGTTGGCGAGGAGTTCCTATTGTGGCTCAGTGGTTAACAAATCTGACTAGGAACCATGAGGTTGAGGGTTTAATCCCTGGCCTCGCTCAGTGGGTTAAGGATCCAACGTTGCCGTGAGCTGTGGTGTAGGTCACAGACACTGCTCAGGTCTGGCATTGCTGTGGCTGTGGCATAGGCTGGCGGCTGCAGCTCTGATTAGACTCCTAGCCTGGGAACCTCTGTATGCCATGGGTGCAGCCCTAAAAAACATTAAAAAAAAAAAAAAAAAGGTCTGTTGTCCCACGGGATGGACCCCAGGATGGAGACTGGGGTTCCTTGGTCTAATACATTTGAGAAGTACTGCATGCTTGCATTCACATCTCAGAGAATCGCAATACACAGTAGCATGCTATAAAGGCTTTGGGAAGTCCTGCATGAAAGAAATCTGTTTAGCCTAGTGTTCCCCAATGTACTTGACTGTGACCCTTTTCCTGTAATAACTGTGACGGCTGCATGAGACAGGCTGTGTACATCTGCTCTAACTGGGCCCTCTGCCTCGGCCCTTCTCTGCACGGGGAACTCCTATTCATGCCACATGGCCCCACTCACAGTGCTCTCCTGCTCCTCTCTCCTCTCCTTCTCCATTATCTATCCCCACATCATTCACATAATCACATTCGTGTTTCTTCCGTTACTGTGATGAAGTTCTCAGGGGCTGGGGCCTGACTTAGTCAGATATCGACAGAGGATGCTGTTGAGGAGGGGGCTGTTGGGAGAACTCAGTGATGTCTGGGTGACTGGGCAGCGTATCTGGGAAGGGAAGTCAATGCTTGTCTCTTTGCTTTTCTGCCCAGGTGTAAAATTCTCCCCTGCTCTGCTCTGCCGGAGTCATTGTCCCTCCCCAGGCCTGGTCTGGAGGAATTTGACTGGGACAGGGTGGTGTCTTTGCTGCCCGCTCTGCCCAGAGCACCATAAAGGCACATTGTCATGTTGGATGCTCAGTGGGTGCCATGAAAGGGAGGGAGGACCTTGTGACTCTCCAGGAGGAGGATAAGACGACACGTTAAGGAGCTTGGTTTCCGAAGAGACGGCTGCTAAGGGAGTTTACTCCTGAGTTGTCTTTTCTGGAAGCAGTGATATGCATCTGCCCTCCCTTCTGGTAGCCAAAGAGCTGGTGAGGCTAAAAATCAAGGGATTCATTGAAAGCATCAAGCACTGTGCCCGACACATATCAAGCTCGGTCAATGGGGGCTCTGACCTTGTCAGCTTCTGTCCCCTGGGGTGTCCTGTTTGGGACTTGGGGCAGCTTGGGATGGGGTGAGGGGTGCGAAGCAGGGGAGACTAGGCCAACTGCCCACGTGCTGTCCTCCTTTCAGGAGCTGGAGGATCTTCAGAAGGAGCTTCCCAGGTACCTCGGGAAGCTGTTCAGCGATGATGCCAACGTGTTGGTGTGGCACGCGCTCCTCCTGCCTGTGAGTATCCAGGGGACCGTGGCCTCTGGCTGGGGCCACATAGGCCAGGGAGGGTTGGGGCAAGAACTGTCTCTGCGTTAGTACCCTCTTTTCCACCGGCTGGGATCGTTGGTAGGGGGGTTCTCTCTCTGGACTGATAGCTTCTGAGGTCAGGGCCGACTGATGAAGAGGCTAAAAGGCTTTTGTACTTAATAGGAGACTCCCTTCCCCAATTCAGTAGCTACCAAGCCCATGATGGACGCTTCAGCAGTCAAAGGGCATCCAAAGGAAGAAAGGAAAGAAAGCCCTCTTAGGAGTTCCCATCGTGGCTCAGTGGTTAGCAAATCCGACTAGGAACCATGAGGTTGCGGGTTCGATCCCTGGCCTTGCTCAGTGGGTTAAAGGATCCAGCGTTGCCGTGAGCCGTGGTGTAGGTTGCAGACGCGGCTTGGATCCTGCACTGCTGTGGCTCTGGCATAGGCCGGCGGCTACGGCTCCGATTCGACCCCTAGCCTGGGAACCTCCACATGCCTCAGGAGCAGCCCAAGAAATGGCAAAAAGACAAAAAAAAAAAAAAAAAAAAAAAAAAAACGAAAGAAAGAAAGCCCTCTTAGACCTTTGTCAGGGGGTAGGGATAAATGTCCTTTCTCCCACGGTTGGTAGAATTTATTCCTCAGACTTAAATTGTATTTGGTTTCCTTTTAAAAATTGTATCTCAAGGAGCTCTCTTGTGGTTCAGTGGGTTAAGGATCCAGCATTGTCACTGCTTGGGGTTGTTGTGGTGAGCGTTTTGTCCCTGGCCCAGAAACTTCCACATGCTGCAGGTGCTGTCAAAAAAAAAAAAAAATTCGTATTTTAGGAGTTTCCTGGTGGCTTAGTGGGTTAAGGATCCATTGTTGTCACTGCTGTGGCTGAGGTTCGATCCTTGGCCTGAGAACTTCCTCATGCCTTGAGCACAGCCAAAATAAAAAACTAAATAAATAAAAAGTAAAAATCATATTTCAGAAAATCATTTTTATGTATGCCAATACATAATTCATCTCTACTATCCTGATTTTTCTCTACAGTAGAGATCATCTTGATAGAATCTGGCTTTGGAAATACTATTCTAGGAGTTCCGTCGTAGCTCATCAGTAAAGAATCCAGTTAGTATTCATAGAACGAAGGTTTGATCCCTGGCTTTGCTCGGTGGGTTGAGGATCCAGTGTTGCTGTGAGCTGTGGCGTAGGTCATAGACAAGCTCGGATCCCGCGTTGCTGTGGCTGTGGTATAGGCCAGCAGCTGTAGCTCTAATTCACCCCCTAGCCTGGGAACTTCTACATGCTGTGGGTATGGCCCTAACAAGACGAAAAATATGTACATATTATCCTAAAGGATCTATCAAAGTGCAGGATGTCTATTTTATCATTAATTATTAATGACCACAGATACTTTCTTTGAGAAATTCATCTATCTGCCTTTGGATACTCAGAAGTAAAAATGGAAACAATTAAGCTTTGTATTAGCTCTTTGGAATGTAATGGGAACAAGTCACTTGATTATTTAGGATTTGGACTTCTTACCGACAAGGCAGTGGCCTAGGCTGGGCCATCTTCTCCTTCAACTGTGGTCCAGAACAATGGACAAGAGCTTGAGTCAGGCCGACACTGGAACCCCTGTCCTGTGGGGTGCTGGGCTGAAACAGTCCACCTGCGCTAGGCTGGAAGAAGAGCAGAATTCTTTATTTAACCTGGAACTTGGGAGGAAGTAGGACTTTCTTAGCTGATCCTAAGGTGTGGTGTGAAGCCCTCTGTCTGGTCCAACATCCTGATGTTACAGATGAGGAAACTGAGTCCCAGAACTGTTCCGCTGCACGAGATGGAGCTGGCATGCATGCCCAGGCGTCTCAGCGCCGTGGCTCCACCATCTCCTTCCTCTGTTGAGACCCAGGCAGCCCAGCATGCAGCCCCGGCAGAAGGACACACAGACGCTCTCCTGTACATTTTTCTTCTTTCTTTTTCTTTTCTTTTCTTTCTTTTTTTTTTTTTTTTGTCTTTTGTTGTTGTTGTTGTTGTTGCTATTTCTTTGGGCTGCTCCCGCGGCATATGGAGATTCCCAGGCTAGGGGTTGAATCGGAGCTGTAGCCACCGGCCTACGCCAGAGCCACAGCCACGCGGGATCCGAGCCGCGTCTGCCACCTACACCACAGCTCACAGCAACGCCGGATCATT
This sequence comes from Sus scrofa, assembly GCF_054392235.1. Classification (NCBI taxonomy): domain Eukaryota; kingdom Metazoa; phylum Chordata; class Mammalia; order Artiodactyla; family Suidae; genus Sus; species Sus scrofa. The sequence goes on from NC_139384.1 coordinate 13,517,658, forward strand.
AACCCACTGAGCAAGGGCAGGGACCGAACCCGCAACCTCATGGTTCCTAGTCGGATTCGTTAACCACTGTGCCACTACGGGAACTCCCTTTCTTTTTTTCTTTTTGGCTGCACCCACAGTATGCAGAAGTTCTCAGGCCAGGGATTGAACCCATGCCACAGCAGGGACAACACTGGATCCTTAACCCGCTGAGCCACTGGGGAACTCCTCTCCCATCCTTTTCTAAGGCCTCACCCTTGATCTTATGTCTACTTCCCAGGTCCCAGGCCTTATTATTATCCAGAACTTGAAAACTAAAACATTTTCTTTATCTGCCCAGCAGTTGTCCTTGCTCTTATCTCAGACACACCCAAGACCACTCAGGCTTCTTCTTTGCCTTCTGCTAAGGAAGAGGAACTCTCTTAAAACCTGGACTCTGAACTTAAATGTGTATGTCATTCTGACTGTCTTTGTCCTTTCTTCTCTATAACGAAAGTTCTTAAAGGATTTGGAGCTTTTGGAATCAGCCCGAAGGCTCCTGTGCTCTGTCCTGGGGTCACCCCCCTACCCCCAGCCTGGACTTGGAGAGTGGTGCTCATTTGTGGAGAGGTCGAGTCGCCAGTGCTGAGTTCCCATCCCAGTGCGGTTACTGCCCCCCCCCTCCCCCCCGGCATGTGGCTTACATGTACACTGGACTTGAGTTTCTGCATCTGAAAATGGAGATGCTGTTGCCGAAACTCGGCCTCTGTCTGCTGTTGCGGAGTAGAAATTCGGAGACAGAGTTCTGGGTGAAGGAGGAAAAAATAGCTTTACTGCTTTGCCAGGCAAAGGGGGCCACAGCAGGCCACTGCCTTAAAGACTGTGCCCCCTCTGTAAGGGATTAGGAGGTGGGTTTTTTTGTTTGTTTGTTTTGTTGCTTTTTAGGGCCACACTCGTGCATACGGAGGTTCCCAGGCTAGGGGTCCAATCAGAGCTACAGCTGCGGGCCTACACCACAGCCACAGCAATGCCAGATCCTTAATCCACTGAGTGAGGCCAGGGATCGAACTCGCCACCTCATGGTTCCTAGTCAGGTTCATTTCCTCTGCACCACGATGGGAACTCCCAGGAGGTTGCTTTATAGTTTGGGGAATGGAAAACAGGGCTGCGGAAGAAGATCAGGGTAGAGGCAAGCTTGCATTGTCTTTCAAAGCTGCTATTTAGGGGCCCCCAGGCCTGGTTCTGGTGGTCCTCCTCCTTCCCAGAATGAAGACTGCTTCATCAAGTAGTTCTTCCATTTGTTGGGGGTTTTAGATCTTCAGAAAGGCTCAAATACATTGTTAATGTTTATTCATTAAGGAGGAACCAGGACCCTGACCCAAGGCTGCGCTTTTGTCTCTTGATGACTCCTCCCAGGTCTCTGCATCTCCTCCCTTCCCTGATTAGCAGTTGCCCTTTGGAACTCAGGGAAGGTCACGGAGGCTGAATTTATTCCCTAAAAACAAGAAATGCAGGACACAGAAAGACTTGAGTGCCTAGAAGCCCCACAGGCACTAGCTCGCTTATAATGCTAATACTCATGGGTTTTCTTTCTTTCCTTCCTTCCTTCCTTTCTTCCTCTCTCTTTTCCTTTTTTCTTTCTTTCTGCCATACTTGTGGCATGCAGAAGTTCCTGGGCCAGGAATCAAATCTGCACCACAGCAGTGACAGTGCTGGATCCTTAACCCATTCTACCACCAGGGAAATTTCTACTTATGAGTTTTCATGGTACTTATCCTGATAGCTGGCACATGCATAGTGCTTGCCATGTGCCAGACCCTATTCTAAGCCCTTCACATAAATTAACTCATTTAATACCCACAGAAGCCCTAGGAAGAAGTCTGTTATTCTTTCCTTATAGAAAAACCCAGGGAGGTTAAGTTACTTGCCTAAGGTCACACAGCTAGAAAGTGGCAGAGCCAAGATTCACACTCAAGCAGGGTGGCTCCAAAGTCTGTATAACCCCTACACTGTGCAGCATGGGCTAATGTGTGTCCAGCCCTTGGCACAGGGTGGCACAGAGTAGGTGCCCAGGAAAATCTTCAGGTTGCTAGAAGTCTAGTGTGTCTTCTGCTGGCCCCTGGCAATCCTTGGTCACACCAGCTCTGATTTCTTTCTTTCTTTCTTTTTTTTAATACAGAAATGGTATTTATTTTATTTATTTATTTTTGCTTTTTAGGACTGCACCCACAGCATGTGGAAGTTCCCAGGCTAGGGGTCAAATCGGAGCTACAGCTGCTGGTCTGCACCACAGCCACAGCAACTCGGGGTCTGAGCCGTGTCTGCAACCTACACTATAGCTCACAGCAACACCAGATCCTTAACTCACTGAGGGAAGCCAGGGATCAAACCTGCATCTTCATGGATACTAGTTGGATTCATTTCTGCTGAGCCACAATGGGAGCTCCCTCTTTTTTTTTTTTTTTAACCTCAGTAAAATAGACATAACAGTATTACCACCTAAACTATTTTTATGTTTTTGGTTCAGTGACACTAAGTACATGCACATTGTTGTGCAACCATCAGCATCTCCAGAACCAGAACCCTGTGTCCATTAAACACTAACTCCCCATTCCTCCCTCCCTCCAGCACTAGGTAACTAATTTTCTGTTTTATGTCAATGAATTTGACTATTCTAGGTACCTTAAATAAATGGAATCATACAATATTTGGGTTTTTGTTTGTTTGTTTGTTTGTTTTTCTGTCTTTTCTAGGGCCGCACTGGTGCGGCATATGGAGGTTCCCAGGCTAGGGGTCTAATCGGAGCTGTAGCTGCCAGCCTACACCAGAGCCACAGCAACGCGGGATCCTAGCCGTGTCTGCGGCCTACACCACAGTTCACGGCAATGCCGGATCCTTAACCCACTGAGTAAGGCCAGGGATCAAACCTGCAACCTCACGGTTACTAATCAGATTTGTTAACTACTGAGCCATGACATGAACTCCTGTTCTTTTTTTTTTTTTTGTCTAGCTTTCTTCACGTAGCATAAGGTCTTCAGAATTTATTTGTGCTGCAGCATTTATCAGAATGTCCTTGCTTTTTTTTTTTTTTTTTTTTTTTTTTTTTTTTTTTAGGGTTGCACCCATGGCATATGGAGATTCCCAGGCAAGGGGCTGAATTGGAGCTATAGGTGCCAGCCTACTCCACAGCAATGCCAGATCCAAGCTGCGTCTGTGACTTACACACCAGCTCATGGCAATGCTGGATCCTTAACCCACTGGGCAAGGTCAGGGATCGAACCCGAAACCTCATGGTTCCTAGTTGGATTTGTTAACCACTGCGCCACGACGGGAACTCCTGTCCTACCTTTTTAAGGTGGAATAATACTCCATTGCATGGATATGCCACATGCGATTAATATATTCATCTGTTGATGGATGTTTGGGTTGTTTCAGTCTTATGCTGCCGTGACCCACCCAGCTATGAACCTGGGTGTACAAATACCCGTTCGAGTCTCTGCTTTGAGTTTTTCTGAATAGATACTACGAAGTAGAAGTGCTTGATCATATGGTAATTCTGTTTAATTTTTTGAGGAACCGCCATATCGTTTTCCACAGTGGCTGCAGAATTTCTTTCCCGAGCCCCTGACTTTTTTTGATTTCCTTATTTTCTCCTTTTCCAAGCACCCAGCAATGACATTCTCCTGTACTTGCTAAGAGCTCCCTAAGAGAAAGTGTCTATCCGTGTTCCCATTGTAGCTCAGTGGGTTAAGAGCTTGACTAGTACCCTTGGGGACGCAGGTTCGATCCCTGGCCTCCCTCAGTGGGTTAAGTATCCAGCTTTGCCACGAGCTACACATAGGGCTTGGATCTGGCATTGCTCTGGCTGTGGTGTAGGCCAGCAGCTGCAGCTCTGATTGGACCCCTGGCCCAGGAACTTCCATGTGCCACGGGTGCAGGCATTAAAAAAAGAAAAATGTCCATCCTTCTCTTCCATAATTCTCAGATGTTAAAGCTAGTTGACTGTTTGCAGCAACATGAATGGACTTAAAGGCATTATGCTAAGTGAAATAAGTCAGACAGAGAAAGATAAATATTGTGTGATCTTACTTATATGAGAAATCTAAAAACAAAACTCATAGGAAAAGAGATCAGACCTCTGGTTGCCAGAGGTGGAGGGTGGGGGAAGGGAAAATTGGATGAAGGCAGACAAAAGGTACAAACTTGCAGTTGTAGATAATGACTTGGGATGTATTGTATAACATGACTACAGCTAACACCACAGTGTGATACGCAGGAAAATTGTTGAGAATAAATCCTAAGTGCTCTCATCACAAGGAGAAAAAATTTTTTCTTTTTTCTTTTTCTTTCTTTTTTTTTTTTTATTATTATCTTATGAGAAGGTGGATGTCAGCTGAACCTACTGTGGTCATCATTTCACAGTATATTTAGTTCTTATTGTGGTGCAGCAGAAACAAATCTGACTAGTATCCATGAGGATGCAGGTTCGATCCCTGGCCTTGCTCAGTGAGTCTGGGATCCGGTGTTGCCATGAGCTGTGTTGTAGGTTGCAGACGCAGCCTGGATCTTGCATTTCTGTGGCTGTGGCATAGGCCAGCAGCTGTAGCTCCAATTCAACCCCTAGCCTGGGAACCTCCATATGCTGTGAGTGTGGCCCTAAGAAGCACAATGTATTTAAATCAAACCATCATGCTGTACACCTTATTATTATTGTTATTATTGTTATTTTGGCTTTTTAGGGCCACACCTGAGGCATATGGAAGTTCCCAGGCTAGGGGTCGAATTGGAGCTACTGCTGCCAACTTACACCACAGCCATAGCAACACAGGATCTGTGCCGAGTCTGAGACCGACACCACAGCTCACAGCAATGATGGATCCTTTAACCCACTGGATCAAACCTGCATCCTCGTGTATACCAGTCAGCTTCATTTCCACTGAGCCACAACGGGAACTTAAACTTAGTGATATATGGCAGTTATATTTCAATAAATCTGGAAAAGTGTAGATATAAATTTACAAGTGATATATATATATAAATGATATATAATAAAAATTAGTGTAATTATCAATATAATAAAAAGAAGATGAGATGGTCTTTAGGGCTCATCTAACCAAACTTGACCTATTTTTCAAAAGAGGAACCTGAGGCTTAGGGATGAGAGGCAGCTGGTTGTTGGTTGCACTGCAAAAGCCAGGGTCTAGCTCTTGGGACTGCCAGGCCCCGTGTCCTTTTGGGACTCCACTCTTTCATGAATCCACAGCTCAGTTGCCAGGTGAATACAGGTGCCATGGGTGTCCCTGTTTATGGGTCTTCCTCGGAGTGGAACAGAGGATGCCTGGGACCCTAGGGTGGGGGGCAGGGAGAGGGGGAACCCAGACCAAGGGCCTAGGAGGAAAATGAGCTTTTCAGAGTGGCCCTTCTCTTGCCCAGGAGAAACCGCCCTACAACCTCAGGGCCTTCAACCTTCGCATCAGCTTCCCAGAGGAGTACCCATTCAAGCCCCCGACGGTGACGTTTACAACTAGGATCTACCACCCCAACGTGGACAGCGAAGGCCAGGTGTGTCTGCCCATCATCAGCAACGAGAACTGGAAGCCCTGCACCAAGACCTGCCAAGGTGGGCTGGGCCCTGCCAGAGGAAGGGACCCATGCTGGATGGGGTCAGAGGACCGCTTTTGAGTTAGAATAGCCCAGAAGGGAGGAGATAAAAATTGTGAGTCTAGGCATTCCCATCGTGGCTCAGTGGTTAACGAACCCAACTAGTATCCAGGAGGACTCAGGTTTGATCTCTGGCCTTGCTCAGTGGGTTAAGGATCCGGTGTGGCTGTGGCTGTGGCGTAGGCTGGCAGCTGTAGCTCTGATCAGATCCCTAGCCTGGGAACCTCTATATGTTGTAGGCACGGCTGTAAAAAGACAAAAAAAAAAAAAAAAAAAAAATGTGTGCATCTCAGCTGAGCCTGTTGTCAGAAAGCAGGGATGCATTCTGAGATCCTGAGCTGGCTGACCTGCTCCTGACTCTGTTCTCATACCTGGGCAGGTGCGCAGAGCAGTGTTGCTGAGGGAAGGAGCTGGGCTGTAGCAGGTAGGGCTTGGGATAAGTAAGGCCACCCAGGGACCTTGGTGTAGTCTCTGTTATTTCCAGGGTTCAGTGCCCTACATGACAGCTGAGGGGATTGGCCTAATAATGCTAATACACATGACTTAATTAAACATTTTTGGCACTGTGCTGAGAGCTTTGCATGCTTTTTTTTTTTTTTTTTTTTTTGCTGCATTTGCAGCATATGGAAGTTCCTAGGCCAAGGACTAAACCCGAGCCACGGCAGCAGCCAAAACTGCTGCAGTGAAAACACCAGATTCTTAACCCACTGAACCAGAAGAGAACCCCACAAATGTCATTTTTTAAAAATTCACTTTCAGTGGCATTCACTGGTGGCTCTGTGGGTTAAGGATCTGGCATTGTCACTGCTGTGGCTCCGGTTGCTGCTGTGGGGCAGGTTCAGTCCCGGGCCTAGGAACTTCCCCGTACCGGGGGCATGGCCAAAAAAAAATTCACTTTTTTAAAGATTGAAATATAATGTATTTACAGTGGTGTGTTAGTTTTATAGTAGTTTGTATCTGCTAATCCCATCTCCTGATTTATCCCTCTCTTCCCCTTTCCCCTTTAGTAACCACAAGTTTGTTTTCTATGTCCGTGAATCTGTTTCTGTTTTGTGAACAAGTTCATTTGTATCATATTTTAGATTCCACATACAAGGGATATCATGATATTTGTCTTTGTCTGACTTAACTCACTTAGTATGACAATCTCTAGGTCCAGCCATTTTGCTGCAAATGACATTATTTCGTTCTTTTTTACGGCTGAGTAATATTCTGTTGTGTGTATGTATGTGTGTGTGTGTATACACACACCACATCTTTATCTTTTGATCTGTCGATGGACATTTAGGTTGCTTCCACATCTTACCTATTGTAAAAAGTGCTGCTATGGGAGCTCCCTTCATGGCTCAGTGGTTAAAGAACCCGACTAGGATCCATGAGGTTGCGGGTTCGATCCCTGGCCTTGCTCAGTGGGTTAAGGATCCCGTGTTGCCATGAGCTGTGGTGTAGCTCGCAGACGTGGCTCAGATGCTGCATTGCTATGGCTGTGGCATAGGCTGGCAGCTGTAGCTCCCGTTCAACCCGTAGCCGGGAACTTCCATATGCCACAGGTATGGCCCTCAAAAGACAAAACAAAAACCAAAAAGGAAAACAAAAACGGGAGAGCAGAGTAGTTCTTGTTGAAAGGGGATAGAACTCAGAAACTCCATTTTTCTCCCCGTGATGAGAAGCTTCTGTGACACTATGAATCAGTTAGAAAACTGCTGATATAACCAGGCAGGGCTTTGGGCATCATCAGCGAAGATGGTGAGGGGCCTTGGATGCGGTTGTAGAGCCATCCTGCGACATGGACCCTCCTGCGGGGGTGGGGTGGGGGTCCCCCCCACAGAGTGAGCGTGGCATTTTGGTGGCGGGGGTGGGGCGTGGGGGAGGGAGGGAACCACCACCTTCTTCCCAGGATTTTTACTTTCCGTCCTGATGTCGGGATCTGACCTCTCTCCCCAGTCCTGGAGGCCCTCAACGTGCTGGTGAATAGACCAGAGCCGGGGCAGCCCCTTCGGGTGGAGCTCGCCGACCAGCTGACCCAGGACCCGGAGCTGTTCAACAGGAAGGCCGAAGAGTTCACCCTCCAGTTCGGAGTGGACCGGCCCTCCTAACTCTGCCCGTGACCCGTCTCTGCACCAGATCCTCTCTGCGTGATGGACGGACATACCGCACGGATGGGGAGCCAGAGCCCCTTTGTGATCCTGCTCACTTCTTCCAAGTTTTCCCTTGTAGGCTGTTAGTCATTAGTGTGTGTGTGTGCGTGTGTGTCCGTGTGTGAACGCGCAGGTGTGTGTATGGGGGGGGGTACAGATGTTTGTGGTATGTGGACCCAGGGCCCACAGGTGCGCTTGTCCCACTCCCTTTTTCTGCTCCAGAGCCAGGGACATCGAGGTTTGCAGAGTCACAGGCCAGCTCTTCTGGACTCTGTGAGATGGGATTCCTGGTTTCGCTAGTTGGTCCATCGTAGAGACTCAGGCCACCTTCCAAGCCAGCTTGTGGGCAGTGAGCCCAGCAGCTGACCGGAATCCCGCGCCATGGTCCAGGCACGGGGTGGAGGGGTGGTGGGGTGTATGGGTAGGAGGCAGGTCCTAGGGTGGGGATCCTTTTCACAATGAATCATTTTGTTGATTGAGTGAATGAGATCAGCCAGACCGCTGATAGGTACACATAGATTTAGGTGCAAAACCTTTTCTCTTCCACTGATGAAACATAAAGTGAAAAATCTAATCTCAGAGTTTCCTCATGGCCCAGTGGGTTCAGGATCTGACATTGTCACTGCAGTGGCTTGGGTTGCTGCTGTGGCACGGGTTCGATCCCCGGCCCAGAAACGTCCACATGCCTACATGGTTTCAAAACCACTTGCTGTCCCATTAGGTTCTGGTTCCTGGGGACCAGGCTTTAAGCAGAGAGAGGTCTCCCCTCCAGCTTCCAGTCCGGGGGGAACCACGGCGACCATGTGCTTGCCCAGCCATTAAAGTCACAGATGAACTGTGGACTCCAGCTGATTGTTCATTGAAAGAATGGGGGTTCATTGGGAGAAGAGGAGGCGGGGATTTAGCTGCAGTATTTTTTTTTTTTTTTAGGGCCATGGGTGCAGCATATGGAAGTTCCCAGTCTTGGGATTGAAACAGAACTACAGCCACCAGCTTCCGTAAGTACACTGAAGCTCACGGCAATGCTAGATCCTTAACCCACTGAGCTAAGCCAGGGATTGAACCCTTGTCCTTATGGATACTAGTCGGGTTTGTTACCACTGAGCCACTCCTAGCTGCAGTCTCATAAAAGATGTGACCTTGCTTCCATTTATGTTTGGCTCTGGTAACCCCAAGCCTTGTGGGGAAAGCTGGCCATGAGGGACCAGGCCACCCTCGGCCGGAGGGGTCATCAACATGTCCGCAATAGTAACATCCCCATTTTATGGGTGAAACAACCAAGGCACAGCTTCAGAGGGTTGCCAGGTCCACGCCGCCAGTCAAGGCAGAGGGCACACCTCTGGCCACAGTGCCACGCTGGCTGGTTTCTGTGTCTGTGATCTTCGTGAGCTGTTCTCACCAGCCCACGTGCTGCCGAGTGGCTGATAGAGCCAGGAAGGCTTGTTAGCAGGAAGTTGTAACTCAGCTCTCAGTTATAAGGAGCAGTGGAAAAACACAAGCCAAAACTTCAGCCAGAGTAGGAGGGATTATCTTAACTCGAAGGAAGAAGTTTCTGGGTGCAATGGTTCTAAGCTCCTGGATAATCACTGGCTTTTAAGAGACAGAATATAGGGTATCACTGAATCAAGGGAATCGCCCCAGGCCCCACTAGCCTAATATGGGAGATGTTTCTAGAGAATCTTCTACTCTGGCCCTTGCCCTCGGATTCCCTAACCTGACAGAAGTGTGGACAGAAGCAAAAGCATTGGGAAAGTACCACCCGTGGCTGGAAATGTAAGATGTGTTGTTACTTTGGGCCACCACTTACAAAACACTTAGGTGACAGGCCCTAGGTGAGGCTTTTTGTCCTCTTGCAGGTCTCATTCAACCCACACAGCTCCTCCATGAGTTTGAACTCCTGTTATTCCTCTTTAGACAGTAAACTGAGGCTCAGAGAGGTTAACTCACTGACCCAGGGACACACAGCTAGTGAGTGGTGGGACCCAGGCTGCTATCCTTTCCCAGATGCCCTTCATGGTTGTTGAGAAAATCATATCAAGTGATTTGATATGAAAATCAAGAAATCAGGAGTTCCCGTCATGGCTCAGTGGTTAATGAGCCCAGCTAGCATCCATGAGGACGTGGGTTCGATCCCTGGCCTTGCCCAGTGAGTTAAGGATCCGGTGTTGCCCTGAGCTGTGGTGTAGGTTGCAGATGCGGCTCGGATGCCGTGTGGCTGTGGCTGTGGCGTAGGCTGGCAGCTGTAGCTCTGATTCAACCCCTAGCCTGGGAACCTCTATATGCCACTGGTGAGGCCCTAAAAGACAAAAAAAGAAAAGAAAATCAAGAAATCATATGATTTAAGAAAATTCTATCAGGAGGCCTGAGTTTATGATCCCAGGTGAGAGAGGTTCCCGGGAAGGGTAGGGAGGAAGCATTGAGGGGCCAGACAAGATTTTACAAAAGAACTTTTAATGTAGTTAAAACTGGTGCCATCTGCGCCTGCCTGAGCCCCAGCGCTGCTGCTACCTCCATGGAGCAGAAGTGAGCCTCTGATCAGCTGGGCGCTCTGCCTACCAGGTCGGCTGGCCCCTCATTTCTTCTTGGTCTTCACCAGCCCCTTTTGCACGAGGCTGCGGTATAGCTCCTGGATGTAGGTGTAGACGCACTTGGAGTCAGGCACTGCCAGCCGCACCATGTCATCCACCTCCAGCAGCTGGGCGCAGTCAGCCAGCTTCCTGAGGGGCAGGATGGGGAGGGGTGAGGAGCAGAGAGCCAACGGCGGAGGATGTGGGAGCTGGGGCGGGGGGCAAGTGCAGCCCAGCAAGAATAAAACCCCAGAACTATGTGCCTCAGAGCCAGGAGGTCATCCAGGCCAACCATCCCATTGTACGGCTGCAATAAGGGAGTCCCAACAGAGTTCAGACTCACACTCAGCTGGCTGGTCTGATTCCAAAGCCTGTGTTTTCCTTTTTTGGGGGTGGGGGGGTGCTGCACATGCAGCATGTGGAGGTTTCCAGGCTATGGGAGCTGCAGCTGAGGCCTGTGACACAGCCACAGCAATATGGGACCTGAACCATGTCTGTGACCTACACCACAGCTCACGGCAATGCCAGATCTTTAATCCACTGTGCGAGACCAGGGATCAAACCCGAGTCCTCATGGATACTAGTCAGGTTCACTACCGCTGGGCCACAGTGGGAACTCCAAAGCCCGTGTTTTCGTTTTCCTGTGTCTTCATTTGGTCTGTAGTTCTGCATTAACCCGCCCCTTCCACGTGCTCCTGTCTCTGTCCTCTGGACGGGAAGCCTCTCAGGAAGAGTTTAAAGGACAGAACCCCAGTCCTAGCTAGAGTGTTGGCCTGTATTTGCAAACTCTCCAACTCCATTCAGTCTCTCTGTATTTACTGAGGGCCTACTATGTGCTAGGTACTCTTCCAGGGGATTCAGCACTGATCAAAATCAACCCCCACCCCATGTCACTGACATTTCTTGTGGCAGAAGACAGTCATCAAACACAGGAAATCAGTGGTACAGCAGATGCTGAGAGCTGCTATGGAGAAAAATAAGGCCAGGAAGGGAGACAAGCATATGTCTCTGTGTTCAAGGGGATTTAAATTATTTATCTTCAGCCTCACCTGTGGCATGCAGAAGTTCCTGGGCCAGGGATCAAATCCGCGCCAATCAAATCCGTGCCACAGCAATGACCCAAGCCACTGCAGTGACGCCATATCCTTAACCCACTGAGCCACACAGGAACTCTAAAGGGATCTTTAATAGGGAGCTCAGGAAAGGTCTCTTAAAGAGACTAAATCTGCGGGAAGAGGATTCCAGGCAGAGGAAACAGCTTATGCAAAGGTCCTGAGGCAGGAGTGCTTAATGTGTTTGAGCAATGGCATGGTACTTAGCAGCAAGTCCTTTTTCTAACTTCCCAGCTGCTCTTTGGGGTCACATGCTACTCCTGGCTTTGCTGAGGTGACACCATCTGATTGAACCACTGTTCCTGCCTTGCCACCCTGTGCCAGGGGCTTCATCAAGTGCTTCCCCGTGAATGGTCTCATTTACCCCACCCCTCTGTGTTCAACCAGCACAAGAACCAGAGCCTCAGAGCGTTTTGGTGATTTGCTCAAGGTCAAAGCGAGTGATACAGCTGGGACTCAACCGCAAGTCTGCCCGATGCCTCTTTCATCTCTGCCCTGAAGCCAGGTCTTAGCAGTCCCTGCCTGCCAAACCGCCATGGGTGCTGGCAGTAAGTGAAACCAGGGTCCCAGTGAAAATCTGCTCTTGGGGCTGAGACAGCTGGGCTGAAACCTAAGCTGGACTGGCCTGGGAGTGGGGGAGGAGCACAGACTGGGAAGATTTCGAAGAATGGGACAAGCTCCCTGCAACCAATGCAGTGCTTTCCCCTGACACAGGAGAGGCAAAGCTTTGTTCCCATTGGGCCTGGGGAGCCCAGTCAGGTTCCTCCAACAGCACAGCTGATGGAGACCGCATAGGGGCTCCAGCACTGGCTGTTCCATGGGAATCAGAGGAAAGTTCCAGAAGGAAGCCAGTGGGATGTGACGGCTGTGCCAAGGATCCCCTTACTTTGCACAGTTAACCTTCGCGCCAAACCTGAGAGAGGTTCAGGTGGCTGCCGAGGGTCGGAGAGCTAGGAAGGAGGTGGCCGGATTCAAACTCAGCTCCTCATAGAGAGATGCGGGGTGGGGGTGGGGGGGAAGATGGAGGATGGAGGTCTATTCTCCATTCTCTATCCCCAAGCATCCTTTCTTGCTGCCTGATGCCTCCTGCCACCTGTCATCCTCGCCTGATTATTCCTTCTGCCTTCCCGTGGCTCTGCTGGAGGAGGACAGTGACCCGTGCCCCACAGGCCAGGGACACCTGCTCCGCGCCGAGCCATGTGCCCTCCTGATATTCACCAAGAACTCTCAGCCCTGACTAGGAGTTTCACTTTCCATCCCAGTGTTGCCATAGTGCTCCTGCGCAAACCTCACATAACGTCTCTGCTTGTAGCTACCTGGAGAGTTGTGAACATCAAATGAGAGGAGCCAAGAAAAGCACTTAGCAGAGTGCCTGACACCCCATCGACCTTTTTTGGTTCTTTCTAATTTGTTTTGCTTGTTTGTTTTTGTTTTGTTTTTTGCTTTTTAGGGCTGCGCCCGAGTTATATGAAGGTTCCCAGGCTAGGGGTCCAATCGGAGCTACAGCTGCCAGCCTACGCCACAGCCACAGCAACTCCAGATCCGAGCCATGTCTGCAGCTTACACCACAGCTCACAGCAACACCAGATCCTTAACCCACTGAGTGATGCCAGGGATCAAACCCACAACCTCAAGGTTCCTAGTTGGATTTGTTTTTGCTGCGCCACCACGGGAACGCTTTTTTTTTTTTTCCTGTTTGTGAAATTTCCTGGGCCAGGGATGGAGCCCACGCAGCCGCAATCTGAGCTGCTGCAGCAACAACACCAGATCCTTAACCTGCTGCACCACGTGGGAACTCCTTATCACTCTTGATTCCTGTGGCTTGTCATCACTGTTAAAGGTGATCCTGACCCCCCCCCTAATCCCCCCACCCCAGGGCACTCACCCCATCCCTTGGCAAGATAATGTAAGGGATTGTCTGGAGCGTCAAGTCTGGTGGTTTTCAAATAGCATCCTTGGTGCCCTAGGGCCCTATGGACATGCTTCAGGGATCACCTCGGGAACAGGGGGTTGAGTGCTAAGCCGCTGTGCTCCAGGAACCTCTCCTAACCTAAAAAGGCTTCACTTAAATCTGTTTAATATGTTGGGCATTCATTTAATATTTTGCTTGAGGAATCTGTGGGGGAGGAGGGACCCACTTGAAAAGTACAAATCACTATCAACCCTCTTGTTTTGCTGGTGGGGACACACAAGCCTGGAAAGGGGAAGATTGCTGCTCTAGGCTTCCCTGCAGATTGGTGGCCAGGCCTGGACTAGACCAGAGGGCTCAGCCTCCCAGCCCAGGTGCTACAAACATCCTCAATGACTTATTCCCTGTTCCAGAGCTTTAGAAATGCAATGGGGGAGTTCCCGTTGTGGCTCAGTGGAAATGAACTCGGCTAGTATCCATGAGGGTGTCGGTTCGATCTCTGGCCTTACTCAGTGGGTCAAGGATCTGGCTTTGCGGTGAGCTGTTGTGTAGGTCACAGATGCAGTTTGGATCTGGCATTGCTGTGGCTGCAGTGTAGGCCAGCAGCTGCAGCTCTAATTCAACCCCTGGCCTGGGAACTTCCAGATGTTTGCAGGTGTGGCCCTAAAAAGGAAAAAAAGAGAGAAAGAAATGCATTCAGCAGTCTGTTCTAGGACCTCAGAGCTGCTTCCTTGCCCACCCTCTGCATAGTCCTGTCAAGCCTTTCCTAGGCGCCCCAGTGCCATCAGGGAGGACTCAGGCCTCACCGTGGGCAGAGATGGAAGCCTTTGGCTGAGTCTGGCTTTGGTGGTGGGAATGCCTCCCCTTCCCCACCACATGGGAGCCCCATCTTTGCCTCTTAGGTTCTTCCTTGGGCCACACTGCTCCTCACCCCCTTTCTGCCTGTCCAGTCCACCCCTTTCTCCATCCTGCCACCATCCCACTCCCCGGCCCAGCTGCCCCTCAGCAATAAATCCACCTCACCAGGTTCCACAGTGAGTAATTATCATAATAACTGTGATAGCATTCATTATAAAATAGGAACAGGAGTTCCTGTTGTGGCGCAGTGGAAGCAAATATGTCTAGTATCCATGAGGATGTGGGTTCAATCCCTGGCTTCTCTCAGTGGGTTAAGGATCTGGTGTTGCCGTAAGCTGTGGTGAAGGTTGAAGACACAGCTTGGATCCCGCGTTGCTGAGGCTGTGGAGTAGGCTGGCAGCTGTAGCTCTGATTTGACCCCTAGCCTGGGAACTTCCATATGCCATGGGTGCGGCCCTAAAAAGCAAAAGTGAATAAATAAATAGGAAGAGCGGCTGAGATTTTTTGAAGTGCTTGTGAAGGGTTAAGCACTGTCATAGAAACTTTTTTTTTTAATTATTTACTTGTTACTCACCATAGCCCTGCAAATGAGGAATTTCGTGCCCATTTTAAACATCAGGATATGGGAGTTTCCCGATGGCTTAGCAGTTAAGGACTTGGCATTGTCACTACTGTGGTTCAGATCTGGTGCCTAGCCTCGGAACTTTCCCATGTCATGGGTACAGCCAAAAAAAAAAATCAGAATATGGAGGTTCAGAGAGGTAAAGGAGCCTGTCCAACATCACACAGCTAACAAACAGCAGAGTCAGAATCTGGCCCCAAATCTCTGCAATCACCCTTACCCCTCCTGAACTTTCTTCATGGCACCTGTCCCCCTACATTATATTTCACAGGAAGTGTGTTCAGGATCCGTCTCTCCTTTAGAATGTGAGCCACGGCCAAGCAGAGATTCTGCCCTTTTCACCCACTGCTATGTCCTGAAATAGTTCCCAGGGATCAAGAAATACCTCTTAGAGACAGGCATGTGTGGCCACAGTGCCTCCCTGACCACCGCACTACGTGGTCCCTGTAAATTGCCTCCCTGACCACTGCACTACCTGGTCCCTGTAAATCCGCACTGGGAAAACCAGCATCTGCAGAACCGGTTCTGGGTAGGCGGCCCCGGAGCTCCCGGCCACCTCTGCATCCCCGGGAGGGCTTACTCTGCCGTGGAGAAGGCCAAGGTGAAGTTGTGCCTGCGCTTTGTGGGGTCCAGCTCAGCATAGTCAAAGGCATCGGGGAAGAACTTGTGGATGAGGGCGCAGAAGGCCATGCCGCTGCTCCAGCTGGAGGAGAAGTTCTGGATGTCCACGTGCTGCAGGCAAGCGGAGGCCCCAGAGGCCTTGGTGAGCCTCAGCTAGAGGGCCTGACGTTGCCCCCCTCCACGCTTCCCCCCCGCCTCGCCCCCGGGCTTTGCATCACTCAGATCCTCCCAGCACAGCCGCCCTGGGGAAGGGTCCCTGCCGCACCCCGTGGCCCAGTCCTGTGCACCTCGTAGTTCCTAGTCATGGCCCGGCACCACTCCAAGAGCATGTTCTTAACACCGCCGATGGCAGCCCCCGCGGCCTTGGTGTTCCGGAACAGGGCGGTGGGGCCCGAGGCTGCTCTGCAAAGGCGAGAGAGGTGGGAGGGTCCCATGAGGGAGAAACCCCAGCCCCAGAGGAGACGTCTGTACTCCCACCCGGGCCTGGGCTCTTCCTCCTGCCTCTCAGGATCCACCCCCATCCCGTCCCCTCCAACCATCCCAGCCCAGCAGCTCCCCTGGCACCGCATCCTACCCGCCAAACTTGTCCACGATGGCCTTGCGGTTCTGGGCCCGGGGCCCCCGGGGCCGGACAGGGGCTGACACCCTCCGCTCTGGTGCCCTTTCCTTCTTCTTCTCCTGTGAGGGCGGGGGCTCTGTGGGGCTCTGGGGTACATCGCTGGGCGAAGATTCACTGCGGGGGTGGGGGGAAAAGATCAGAGAAGCGTGAGAAGGGCTGGGACCAGCGGAACCGGGAGGAGGCCAGGGGCTGGCTGAGCGTGGTCCCCGGAGTCTCAAGAGGCTTACAAGGTTGTGGCCCCCACTCTCGCCCATGTTCCCTCTGCGCCCAGCATCGTGAGCTGTTGAGAGGGAAGAGTGAGGCCCAGTCTAACTCCGGGGAGCATGTGGTCTGGCGGGATGTGTGTGCAGAACTGGGGCTCTCTGAGGTCTGACCTTTGCCTCTTATTTGCTGTGTGATCTTGGGATTGTCATGTCAGTCTCTGAGCCTCAGCTTTCTCATCTGTACAATGGGGACAAGAACAACTACCTGATGAGGTGGTTTTAGGACCTGTGTGAGAAGAGCAATTCAGAACACCCAGCTGGGCTGGCCACAGAGCTCCCCAAGGTTACCTTTCCCTAAGGAGGTGACACGGAGGTGAATTTCAGCTTGAAATAAACGAAGACTCTTACAATGACTAAAGTTGTGCTGTGGCAAGAATAAGGCTTTCATTTTAAATGGCACCTCCAGGCACCAGGCGCTGGGCTGAGTGCTTTTTTTTGGGGGGGGGGCTTTTTAGGGCCACATCCAGAGGATATGGAAGTTCTCAGGCTAGGGGTCTAATCAAAGCTGTAGCTGCGGGCCTACACCACAGCCACAGCAACACCAGATCCAAGCTGCGTCTGTGACCTACACCACAACTCACGGCCACACGGGATCCTTAACCCACTGAGTGAGGCCAGGGATCCAACCTGCATCTTGTGGACATTAGTTGGGTACTTAACCCCCTGAGCCATGATGAGAACTCCAGGGCTGAGTGCTTTACACACATCCATCACTTGAGCCTCAGGAGAATCCTATGCAGTGGGTACAGTGACTGTGCCCACTTCACAAGGGAGGAGAGGCAAAGTGATACGGCCAAGATCACACAGCTGGTAAGCAGCAGAGTCACTGTCCAAACGCAGGCTTTCTGCTCATGCTCTTAAGGGTGATGCTGACACCGTGGAGCAGTGCTGGGTGGCCAGACCAGGAACCCTGGTGAAGAGCCACCAGGTGCTGATGAGGCTTCAGCAGAGGGTGGGAGGGGACCATCCAGGCTCCACCAGCCCTTTGCTTCCACACTCTGCCCTAGGCTGAGGGGCTGAAAACCAAGATTCCTGGCATACTCAGAGATCAGATACTGGGGAGGCCCAGGCCCAGGGGATGGTAGACTTTGCAAGGGAGCAGGTGGGGTTGGGGTGGAGCTGGGGCTCCAGGAGTTTGACGTTACCTGGCTGAAGGACTGGTCTCTCCGGAAGCTTCGGCAATTGGACTCAGCCCATCTGGGGGAAAGGAACAGAGGGAGGGAGGGAAACTGGGGTGACCTGAGGGGCACTCCCCACACGCCCCCTCAGGGCAGCCCCTGCACCATTCATTTGTGGGCTACCGGGTTCTCACTCACCTGGGCTGGGGCCGCCGCCCTCCTCCGTGGGGCTCTCTGGCCACTCCTCCGGGGAGCTGGGAGGCACTCCTGCGCCTTCCTCTGACTCTCCCTCCATACCCTGGTTCTGCTCTTCATCAGGGCTGCCTGGCTCCTGGAACCAACATGACCCGTGTGGGCTCGCAGCTGCCCACGTCTCGGTGAGGGCTTCAGAAAGACCTGGAAGGCAACCTGGGGCCCCCACAGCCCCACCCCAGGTGCTAGACATCAGGGGGAAGACTGGACTTTCCCAAGAGAATAGAGCAGGAAGGGGCCTGCTTCCGGGGGGTGAGGGGACGCCTGTGGGGGCCTCTTCCCTCCTCTCCTCTTTCTCTCTTACCAGCTCCTCCTTCATCTCTTCCTCCTCCTGCGGTTCAGCCTTGGCCTCCTCTTCCATGGCAGCCTTCTTCTGAGAGTCCGACTTGGCTTCTGGAGCACAGGCTTTCTCCTGGGCTTCAGCCTTAGGCTCTTCTGTCTTGTCGTTCTCCTCCTGAGAGACTGTGGTGGCCTCCTCCTTGCCAGTGGCCTCGCCGCCTCCAGGCTTGACCTCCTCCTTGTCAGTGGCCTCCCTGCCTCCAGCCTTGGCCTCCTCCTCAGTGGCCTCCCTGCCTCCAGTGTTGGCCTCCTGCTCCCCAGCAGCTTGCTTTGGCTCAGCCTTGGCCTCATCATTCAGGTTAGCTTTCTCCCTAGATCCAGGCTTGGCCTCTTTCTCATAAGCCATCTGGTTCTCAGAGGCCAACGTGGTCTCTTTTCCCTCAGCCTCCTTGAGTTCAGAGTCGGTCTCTTCCTTCCCATCATCCTCCTTTTGAAGTTCAGCCTTCCCTTTGGGTTCCACCTTGACCTCATCCAACCCATCTGCTTCCCCCTGGAATTCAGCTGATGTGTTGTCCTTGGCTGGTGCACTCTCCCGCTTTCCTGCCCCACCTGGAGGCCCCTCGTTGACAGACCTCTCAGCTGGGCCTGTGGCCTCGTCCTCTGCAGAGGCTCCATCTCCCACCGTCTCTGGGGCCTCCGTGGCTGGGGAGACAGTGGTCCCGTCCTCAGAGGGCTTCCCTTTCTTCTGCTCCATCTCTGCAAAGAGAAGACAAGCAGGCCTGGTCATGCCTCCTTTCTGCAGGTGAAGGCCTTGGAGTCTGGAGGCCTGTGGTTCAGTCTTGGGTTCCCCCCTGCTCGGACACATGACACAAGCATCCACTCTCCCTCTGATGAAATGAAGGGGTTACCTCCCCCCAAATGGGGTGCTGAGCCAGCCACTTTTGCTCGATGCCCGACGATGTTCACCTAATGCCCTCTGCAGGTTGTAGCATGGGCTTTAAAGAATATTGGATCATTGGAGTTCCTGTTGTGGTGCAATGGGTTATGAACCCAACTAGTATCCATGAGGATGTGGGTTCGATCCCTGGCCTCCCTTAGTGGGTTAAGGATCTGGCGTTGCCATGAGCTGTGGTGTAGGTTACAGATTTTGCTCAGATCTGGTCATTGCTGTGGCTGTGGTGTGGGCCAGCAGTGCAGCTCTGATTGGACCTCTAGCCTGGGAACTTCCATATGCTGAGGGTATGGCCCTAAACAAAGAAACAAAAAGAGTATTGGATCACATAATACCTTTTCTTTCTTTCTTTTTTGGCCGCCCCCATGACATATGGAAGTTCCCGGATTAGGGATAAAGTCTGTGACCTATGCCACAGCTGCAGCAATACCGTATCCTTTAACCCACTGTGCTGGGCCAGGGATGGAATCAGTACCTCCACAGGGACAAGCCCGACCATTAACCCACTGCACCACAGCAGGAATGCCACATAATGCCTTTTCAATGATTTTGCCTCTTTTTTTTTTTTTTTTTTTTTTTTTTTTTTTTTTTTTGGCTTTTTAGACCCTCTCATGCTGTATACGGAAGTTCCCAGGCTAGGGGTCGAATCAGAGCTGTAGCCGCCAGCCTACACCACAGTCACAGCAATGCCGGATCATTAACCCACTGAGCAAGGGCAGGGACCGAACCCGCAACCTCATGGTTCCTAGTCAGATTCGTTAACCACTGCGCCACGACGGGAACTCCTGATTTTGCCTTTTTTTGACTAAGTCAGTGAGATGGTTACAACTTGATGCTAGCCCCCATCTCGAACCCCTTGTGGAACTGTTGCTATTCCCTCACTTTAGTGGAGACAGTTGCCCTCAGGCTTAGAGCCCAAAGTAGGCAGAAGTCTCTAGACAGAATTTAGTAATACGGTTTTGATCACATTGTATTTATTTTTACTGTGACTTTCTATTTCTGGCCAGTGATGTTGAGTTTCCCTTTCCAGGGGTGATATAAAGTTTCTTGTAAAAATACATTTATTGAAATAAAAATAAGTTAATCGAAAGGAAGACATTCAAGAAAGCAGAATACAGAATACAAAATACCTAAATCATGGAGCTGGTGTAAAAATAACTGGGACTTAGGAAACCCCACGCCAGCTTGGTGTCTGGGTCTCGGCCAGCTCTGTCAGCCTGTGCGTGGTTCTCTGAAGAGCTGAGCCTGGGCATGGATGAGTTTCCTTTAGTGAAGAACAGAAAGGGACTCTCCCTAACTAACCTCTGCAGGGACATCTGACCCTCCAGCTGCCGGGGGTGGGGGAGGAGAGCGATTATGACCCTTTGACGTGAGGTTTCCTATTCAAGGACTGTATGTACAGTCAGCCTCCCCTCTCCGCAGGTTCTGCAAAACTTGGATGGTGTATATTTGAAAAAAAAAAATCCAGAAAATTCCAAAAGGCAAAACTTGAAGTTGCTGCCACTTCAACTATTTACATAGCATTTGTATGTATTTACAATGTTAGTTACAGGATTGACATAACATTTTCATTGTATTGGGCTTTATAAATAATCTAGGAATGACTTAAAGTATAAGGGAGGATGTGCATAGGTTATATGCAAATATTACATATTTTCATATAAAACACTTGAGCATCCGCAGATTTTGGTATCTGCAAAGGATGCTGGGACCATCCCCTACAGACACTGAGGGACGATTAGTCTCTTGGAGTTACAGAAACAGCTGGGTAGGGGGACAGGGCCAGCTCCTTCATCCATCTGCCCTTCTTGGGGGTCTGTTTACAGAGAAAATAATCCCAGAATAGTGTTCAGGGCATGACTCAGGCCGTAAAAGAAGTAGACACTCCTGTCACTGGCTAAAAATACCTCCTGCCCTCTGCAGTGCCATCGTTCTGGGTACAGTACCCAGAGCACCTGGGTAACCGGGACAGAGGGAGGAGGACAGGTATACAAGGAGTAGGGTTTTGATCCTGACACCCATTTGGGTTTCACTGCCCCCAGACCAGAGTCCTGGGGTCCCTGGATTCAGTCGCCCACTGTTTCCCTAGGAAACAGGCTGGGACTTTTCAAAGATGCTCACACTGCCTTCCAACTGCACCCCTCCTGCCAGAGCCCCTTCCTAGTTAAGCAGCTCCGGTATTCAAGTTAGAAGGGGAGTTCCCTTGTGGCGCATCGTGTTAAGGATCTGGTGTTGTCACTGCTGTAGCATGGGTTTGATCCCTGGCTCAGGAACTTCCACAGGCCATGGGTGCGGCCAAAAAAAATAGAGGGAAGCCAATGATGTGCATTATCAGGAAGCTGGGAGCTGGCCTTGACCCCTACCCAGCTGTCTGAGACTTCAGCAAGTCTCTTTGCCTCTCTAGAAAGAGCCTCAGTTGCTAAAGCAATGACAGAATTATTCTAGATCAGCTTTCCAAACTGTTCTCTGAAAAACTAGGGTCTCTGAAGACATTAATAAGGGCTGAGGGATGGGGAAAGGGAGATGCCTTCTCTGGCTAAGGTTGTTTCAGAAACAGCCTACCCTTAACTCTTCATTAGCACTTAGATAGATAGATACACCACAGTAAAGAGACTTTAACTTCCCTTAGCTTTATTTCATTCACGTTTCTCCATACCTATTTGGCCATGGATTTTATTTTATTTTTTTTTTTTTGGCTTGCTTCTTTTTCTCCTTGCTTTATTTTTCCTGAGGTGCATCTGTCACCCTCTCGAGCCATGCCACCTTTAGCAGAAGGAAGTATGGCAAATGCTGGTCTAAATGATCCCCGCCACCCCTTCCTGCTCTGCACTCTTGTTGGCAAGGTGGCATGGAGCCGTGGTGAAAATTACGGATTCTGGAGCTTCCTGTGATGCGATCCCAGCTCCACAGTGACCTTGAGCAAGCTACTTACCCTCTCTGTGTTTTGATTTCTGGAGATAAAAATAGGTCTCACCTCATAGGGACAGTGGAAAGTTAAGGAAGTCAATGCATAGAATGTATTTTGAGATGTGCCTGGCGCTGCAGTGTGCCGGAGGGGCACATGGTTTACAACAGCTTGCTTTGTTTATTTTTGTTTGTTTGTTTCTCTGGTCATCCCCGTGGCATGTGGAAGTTCTTGGGCCAGGGATCGAACCCATGCTACAGCAGTGACCCAAGCCGCTGCACTGACACCTCGGGATCCTTAACCAGCTGCGCCAGAAGAGAACTCCTGCATTGGCTCTATGGTGTAGGCTGGCCTCTGGCCAGCCCTGTGCCAGATTAAGGTCCTGACTCAGCCGTGAGGGCATTTAGTTGGTAAGACAAGGCAAAGAGAGCGGAACACCAGTAAGATGATGATAAGCCCTTTTTATACCTCAAAGCGTGTGAGCACTTGGCCAAGACATAGCTGAGCGCCTCTTCCATTTGACCCTTGAGCTACATGCGACGCACTTAGGATGGCGGAGGGAAAGGGCCGGTGACACACACACCTCACTCATCCTGCGTATTCCTCCCCTCAGCTTTCCACCCCACAGGCCTGTCATAAATAGACGAGGAGCGAAGAAACTCGGATGTGGAGGCACCAGGATAACACCACCCATCCCGGCACTGACAACTCTAGAGCCGTTCACAGCCTGCGCTGCGGTGCCCACTTTTACGTCCCCGAGCAAATTCCTCACACGAACCCTTCGGAACAGGTGTTATCGGCCCCATTTTACAGATTAGGAATTCCAGGCTTGGGGAGCTGATCCCTTGACAGAAGTCCGAGGGCAATGAAATGGCCAAGTTGTACCTGGAACCCAGGTCACCTGACAACCAGTTCAGGACCTGTGGCAGGGATGCTGCCCCCACCAGCTCCTCAGCCAGCGTCCCCTTCAAAGGCTCTGGCCCAGGGTGAGGGGCATCCCTCTGGAGGGGGAGGGCAGGCACGTGGTGCTGAGGAGTCCAGGCTGCCTCTTCTAAGTGCACAGGAGACCATCTCCTCCCTCCCTTTCTCTCCACTTTCCTTCCTCCTTCCTTCCCCAGGAATCCTTGTGCCCACTGCCGACAGCTCCTCTATCCATTTTTGTTTGTCTGTTTTTTTGGTTTTTTTTAGGGCCGCACCTGCAGCATATGGAAGTTCCCAGGCTAGGGGGTGAATCAGAACTACAGCTGCCAGCCTACCACAGCCACAGCAATGCGGGATCTGAGCTGCATCTGTGACCTACACCACAGCTCACAGCAATGCCGGATCCTTAACCCACTGAGGGAGGCCAGGGATCGAACCCGCAACCTCATGGATACTAGTCAGGTTCATCACTGCTGAGCCACAATGAGAGCTCTCCCCTTCCTATTTTCCTTGGCAGACCAGGAGGAAAAGGACCCAGGAGGCTGAGTTCCTGGCCCCACCAAGTATAAGACAACACTTGATGGTTCTGCTAATATCTCCACAACCCACAGCCACCTGGTCTGTCCTCTGCTGGTCCTAAAGCTTCCACCATCTCCCATCCCACCAGGGACAACCTCTGCAGAGGCCACTCTTTTTTTGTTTGTTTAGGGCCGCACCCAGGGCACATGGAGGTTCCCAGTCTAGGGGTCAAGTCAGAGCTGCAGCTGCTGACCTACACCACAGCCACAGTAATGCAGGATCTGAGAGGTGTCTGTGACCTACACCACAGCTCACAGCAACACAAAATCCTTAACCCACTGAGTGAGGCCAGGGATCGAACCCAGGTCCTCATGGATACTTGTCTGGTTCGTTACCACAGAGCCACGTTGAGAACTCTGCAGATGCCACTCTTAATAGCTTAGAGACTCTGCTTCCCACCCCAGCTGGAACTGATAAGACCCCCCAAGGCCCTCTCTACCCATGTCAGGTGCTCGTGGATAGCCACCTGCAGGCAAGTCTGTGGGTGATCTTAAGTTGCCTGGCCCCCCAGAGCTGAGCCCCGCACCTCTGGCATAGAGAGAGGTGGAAAGGACCTGGATTTCACCAACTGCAGGGCCCCGACCGGAGGCCCCCGCCTTCAGAAGGTGGGAGAGGGGTTGGCGGATGGAGGCGGTACTCAGAAAGGGGCCCAGGGCTCTCCTACCTGACGGGCCTCTGCCCTGGGGGCTTGGAGCTGCCTCCTTCCTCTAGCTGAGCGGCCTCACTCCCTGGCTGTCTTTCAGCCCCAGTGGCTTCTAGCCCCCAGCTCTTCAGTCCCCGCCCCCACCTCCAGCTGCCCCCGCCCCCACCTGCCACCCCACCCCCATCCCACCCCACCCCACCCGTACGGCGAGAGCCGCAGGGCCAGGATGAGCATTGTTTACTCCTCTGTTGGTACAACACTTTCCCCTGGACTGGGAAGCTCGGATTTCCCATGGCGGTCTGACAGGTGGCACCTTTCAATCACAGCCGGTCCTTCCTGCCTGACCCCGGCCTCGTCCTGGGTTCATCTTCCTTCCCGTTGTACCCGCCTGGCCCGGGCGACCTGAAAACCATTTGAAGAGCGGTCACCAGCTGTCTGGCCTCCCCAGCCCATCCAGGGCCCAGGCTAAGCCTCCCCTGTACTGCCCCCCCCTCACCCATGTGCCTTTAAATAGACCCCTTTCCCCTTGCTCAGACTAAGCAGCTGCAGAAGGGAGGGCTGAAGAGGGGGTGCAGGGGGCAGCTGCCGAGGTGAGGATGTGGCTCAGGACCCACCAGAAGGAGATTTGGAGCGGGGGAGGGGCACAGAGGAGAGGCCCGACGGCCCAAGCTGATGGATCACTGGGCTTAGAGTCTAGAAGCTGCAAAAGCCGAGTTCTATTTTGAGCTGAAGGGACTGGTGCACAGCAGGCACTAAATAAATCTTTGTACTGAATTGAGATTTTGATCAGAAAACCTCTCCAGGTTTCCTGCGATCTAAGAAAGCTACTACCTTTGGAGAATGTTGGGGGGCAGGGCGAGGATGTCCCCACCCCTTACAAAGCTTGTGATTCTCCCAGTCACCTCCCTGTCCCCACCATTTCAGCCACACTGGCCTCTTTCCTATTCCTTCAATAAACTGATTCCTTTTCATATTCAGGAGGGTAACTTTTTGCTTCTACTCTTTACAAGACTGGTTCTTTCTCATTCTTCTGATCTCAGCTCAAATTTCATTTCCTCAGAGAGGTCTCCCATGACCTTGAGCTCCTCTCTATTGTTTCAAGCATATTTTATCTTTCTTCTTATATAATATGTGTTGGAATCCAGAACTACCTTATTTATTTCTTCGTCACCTGACTTACTCTCGAGGCTCTAAGTTCCATGAGGTCAAAGACTTTAGCTAGCAAATTGCCTGTGTCGTATGAGGTGCTCACTAAATGGATATTGGTTATATAAAATGGATATAGGCAATTTGCTAGCTAAAGTATTGTTAGTAGGAATATGGAATGGGAACTTGGGTACCTGTGTCTGGGATGATCTGAAAGTCAGGTTCAGGTACCAATGGTAGAACAGTCCCATATTGATGACTGGTTTGCTGCCTCTAGTGTTAAGATACTCCCTTCACCCATCTAGAGTTTATCTGTCCAAGGTTGGTGAGCTTTTCTATGTAGCTCTGTGGCCTGCTGTGCTCTTTAAAACTCATGCCTCAGAATTCCAATACGGCTCAGCAGGTTAAGGATCCAGTGTTGTCACTTCTGTGACTCCTGTCACTGCTTTGGCGTGGGTTTGATCCCTGACCACTGAACTGCTGTGTGCTGTGGGTGCAGCCAAAACAAAAAACCAAACCCAGAAAACAGAAGTTCCTGTTGTGGCTCAGCAGTAACAAACCTGGCTAGGATCCATGACAATGTGGGTTCAATCCCTCGCCTCACTCAGTGGGTTAAGGATCAGGCATTGCTGTGAGCCCGCGGTGTAGGTCACAGACGCAGCTCGGATCCCACTTTGCTGTGGCTGTGGTGTAGGCCAGCAGCTACAGCTCCGATTTGACCCCTAGGCTGGGAAATTCCATATGCTGTGGGTGTGGACTTAAAAAAAAAAAAGCAAAAGTATTGTTCTTCTTGCCCTACTGTCATTAGATATTGAAAACAGCCAAATATTAGGCCACTGTAACACTCACTAAAACTTGTCCACGGAGTTCTCAGATGGCTTAATGAATTAAGGATCCAGCCTTGTCACTGCTCTGGCTGGGATTCGATCCCTGGCTCCTATCTTCAGGGAATTTTGCATGCCATGGGTGCGGCCAAAAAAAAAAAAAAAAAAAAAACTCAGACAATTCTTGTGTCTGTTGATCAGACGGTTTTTGAATACCTAGTATGTCCTGGGGATACTGTAGTGAACACAATAAAAATCGGCAGAACCAGATCATAGAGCAGACATTCGTGTGGGGAGATAGTAAGCAAATCAATGAATAGAATATGTCTTATGAGTGGTGGTTTTATAGAGAAAAATGAAGCAGAGAGGAGGATGAAGAGGCATCTTATTTGGGGAGGGGGACCTACACTCTCAGATATGAGTGGTCAAGGAAGGTATCTCCGAGAAGGGGATATTGGAATAACATGAGAGAAGTGAGCCGCTCCCTGGGGGAAAAGCATTTCAGGCAGAGGGACAGCAAGGGGAAAGGTGGGCGTGTGCTTGGCATGTCTGATGAGTACAAGGGAGGCCAGCCTGGCGGTGGCGGAGTAATGGAACTGGAAATCAGTTGGAGAGAAAAGGCAGTGAAGGTGCCGAATCACGTGGGGCCTTATAGGCTGTTGTGAGGACCATGGCTTCTGCTCTGTGGCTGGAAGTCATTGGGAGTGTTTTAGGTTGTGAAGTGACATGATCTCACTTCAACTATGTGCTGCTCGCTGATCCGAGCCAGTTACTTTTGTTCTGTTTTTTTTTTTTTTTTTTTTTTTTTTTTGGCTGTGCCTACAGCATTCCGAAGTTCCTGGGTCAGGGATTGAACCCGCAGCACAGCAGTGACCCCGGTGATAGCAGTGACAATGCTGGATCCTTAACTCACTAGGCCACCAGGTTACTCCTATCTTCAATTTTTTTTTTTTTTTTTTGGCTTTTTAGGGCCACACGTGTGGCACATGGAAGTTCCCAGGCCAGGGGCAAATCAGAGCTGCAGCTGCCAGCCTATGCCACAGCCACAGTCATGCCGGATCCTTTACCCATGGAGTGAGGATGGGGCTCAGACCTGCACTGTCATGGTTACTAGGCCGGTTGGTTAACGCCGAGCCACAACAGGAACTCCCTGTCTTCTGTTTTTGACAAGATCACTCTGGCTGCTGTTTGGAGAGTAGACTGAAAGAGAATATGAATTGAGGTGGGGAAACCAATCAGGAAACTTCTGCAGTAACCTAGGGGCAAGATGGTGGTGGCTTGGCCCAGACCGTCAGCAGCAGGGAAGAGCAGTGGTGGGGAATGGTAATAGTGGATAAGAGTGATTGAGATTGTGCTGGTTTCCTCTTCAAGCTAACAGAATGACCATTCTGCTCACGCCATTGACGGTCTTATTCTCTCGTCTCTTGCACATCTCAGGGGTGTCCACCTGGGCTGTTTTTGTGTTCTCTACACCGTTCCTGAGTAGTCAGGCCATAGGAGATTCTGGGCAGGCACCTGGCCTCCGTTCTCTGGGGCTGAGGTCCCATCCAAGAAGATGGTAGTACTGACCTTGTGAACAACAAATGCATAGTTCCCCTCTGGGAAACTGGGAAGGGGTAGGACATGGGTTAGATCAAGGGGCCAGAGCTTCAGCATGGCGCTGGTGGAGATCACCGGGGTGAATCTGGATGCCAAAGAGACCTTGGAAAGCTGGGGCTATGTAAACTGTCTTTTTTCTTTTTTCTTTTTTTTTTTTTAGGGCCACAAAGGCAGCATCTGGAAGTTCTCAGGCTAGGAGTCAAATCAGAGCTGCAGTCGCCAGCCTACACCATAGCCACAGCAATGCCAGATCCGAGCCGCCTCTGTGACCTACACCACAGCTCACGGCAATGCTGGCTCCTTAACCCACTGAGCGAGGCCAGGGATCAAACCCGCACCCTCATGGGTATTTACTAGTCGGGTTCTTAACCTGCTAAGCCGCAACAAGCAGGCCAGGAAACTCTCTTTTACAAGAAGCTTCTGCGCAGGGACAACTGGAGATAACTTATAGGTCCTCAAATGCCCACCTGTCTCAGGATAGAAAGAAAAGGACACAGTATAGTAGACAATAACATCATCATCAATAAGAACAATGAGGGAGTTTCTGTCATGGCTCAGCAGGTTATGAACCTGACTAGTATCCATGAGGATGCAGGTTCAATCCCTGGTCTTGATCAGTGGGTTAAGGACCCAGCGTTGCCGTGAGCTGTGGTGTAAGTTGCAGATGCGTCTCAGATCCCACCCAGAGCTGCTGTTGCTGTGGCCCAGGCCAGCAGCTGCAGCTCCAATTTGACCCCTGGTTTGGGAACTTCCCTATGATGCACCTGTGGCCCTAAAAAGCAAAAAAAGAAAAGATAAAGAAAAATGACTAAATGTTGACAATAGTTAAACCCTGGTGATGAGTGATTAGTATGTGGTTCAATGTACTGTCTTCTCCTCTTTTCTGTATGATTTAAATTTGTTCTAATAAAAGTCTTTTTAAACTCCCCCAAACAGGAGTTCCCGTAGTGGCTCAGTGGAAACGAATCCAACTAGTAACCATGAGGTTGTGGGTTTGATCCCTGGTCTCACTCAGTAGGTTAAAGATCCTGTGTTGCTGTGAGCTGTGGTGTAGGTAGCAGAAGTGGCTTGGATTTGGCCTTGCTGTGGCATAGGCTGGCGACTACAGCTCTGATCCAACCCCTAGCATGCCGTGGGTTAGGCCGTAAAAAGCAAAACAAAAACAAATACAAACCCCAAAGAACGCCTTCTTTCTATTGAGCATCTGTCATGGACTAGATACTTTAAGTACATTATCTTTTCCAGGGTTTTTTGGCAATAATTTTTAAAAGTATTTATTTTGAAATAATTATAGGTTTCCAGGAAGTTGCATAAATAGTACAGAGAGGGTACTGCAGGTTAAATTCTACTTAAGGTTTATCCACTGAAGACTAGATCTTATGTAACTACACACCATATCAAAACCAGGGAACTGGCATTGTTATAGTGGTGTGTACAGTTCCGTGACAGCTTAAATTTCTATAAACACCTCTACCCAGTCAGGACACAGAACCATTTCATCATCAACACAAAGGTCTCCCTTGTGCTACCCCTCAGGCACACCTCCCTCCCCCCAACTCTAACCCTAGGCAACAATCAATCCCTTCTCCTATCTCTATAATTTAGTCATTTTGAGAATGTTATTTAAGTGGAATCATAGTGTATGTAACTTTCCATAACGTCTAGTAAAAATCCCATCCAGGAGGCCAATTCCTCTTGAAAGAACCCATCTCCTTTTCCCATGCAATTTCTTATTTCATGTTTTATGATGATTTTTTTCTATTATAGTTGGTTTACAGTGTAATTTCTTTTATCTCATAATTTTTTTTTTATGGCCACACCTGCAGCATATAGAAGTTCCTGGGCCAGGGAATGAATGCAGGCCACAGCTGTGACCCATACCACAGTGGCAGCAATGCCGGATCCTTTAATCTGCTGCAGTGGGCTGGTGGGCCAAACCTGTGTAGGTCACAGATGCGGCTCGGATCCTGTGTGGCTGTGGCTGTGGCTCTGGCACAGGCCAGCAGCTACAGCTCCAAATCCACCTGAGCTGCTGCAGTCAGATTCTGAACCCGCTTCGACACAGCAGGAACTCCAATTCCATGATATGTTGACTATATTTTCAAAAGCAAAAAGCAGGGCAACATATGTTCACTAGAACATATGTATAATAATATATATAACAGCATTACCATAATAGCCAAAAACTGGAAACGACCCGGAAGTCCATCAACAAAAGAATAGATAAATGAATTGTGGCTTATTTATATATCAAACACTAGACAGCAATAAAAAAGAATGAGTAACTGACATGAGGTTGCGGGTTCGATCCCTGGCCCCGCTCAGTGGGTTAAGGATCCAGTGTTGCCATGAGCTGTGGTGCAGGTCACAGATACGGCTTGGATCTGTCATTGCTGTGGCTGTGGTGTAGGCCGGCTCTTGCATCCCTGATTGGACCCCTAGCCTGGGAACTTCCATATGCCATGGTATGGCCCTAAAAAGGCAAAACGAAACAAAAAAAGTCAGGCACAAAACAAAATAATGTATAATTCCATTTACATGAAGTTCAAAAGTAGGCAGAACTAACTGATGGTTATAGAAGTCTAAATAGAGATTCAGTGCAGGACAGGGGGTATTGCCTGGGAAGGAACGTAAGATAACTTTTTAGGATACTGCAATTATTTTGTACCTTGATCTGAGTGGTGGTTATAAAAATGAATATATATTTAAAAATTAAGCTTAAGATTGTACATTTTATTCATTTTACTGTCTGAATGGGATACCTCAGTTTTAAAGTATCAGAGGACAGGGTTTGACAAAGATGAGTCCTTCGGATGAGTGTTTAAAATTGGGACTTTCTGAGGGAAGTATATGGTGACCAACCACATAAAGTGTCTAGCCCACCTTCTCCAATGGGCATTGTACCCTTACATTTCATTATTAGTTTACATCTTCCAAGTTTTGTTTACTTGGAAATTCCTTGAAAAATCCAGGGATTGGAGTTCCCTAGTGACCTAGTGGGTTAAGAATGCCGTGTTGGGAGTTCCCATCGTGGCGCAGTGGTTAACAAATCCAGCTAGGAACCATGAAGTTTTGGGTTTGATCCCTGGCCTCACTCAGTGGGTTAAGGATCTGGTGTTGCCAAGAGCTGTGGTGTAGGTTGCAAACATGGCTTGGATCTGGCGTTACTGTGGCTCCAGCCTAGGCCGGCGGCTACAGCTCCGATTAGACCCCTAGCCTGGGAACCTCCATATGCCCGCGGGAAGTGGCCCTAGAAAAGGCAAAAGGAGAAAAAGACAAAAAAAAAAAAGAATCCTGTGTTGTCGTTGCTGTGGCACAGGTTTAGTCCCTGGCATAGGAACTTCATTCCGCATGTCCCAGGCACGGCCAAAAAACCAACCAAACAAACGTCAAAAAAAGAAAACGAGGGAGTTCCCGTCGTGGCACAGTGGTTAATGAATCTGACTAGGAACCATGAGGTTGTGGGTTTGGTCCCTGCCCTTGCTCAGTGGGTTAACGATCCGGCGTTGCCGTGAGCTGTGGTGTAGGTTGCAGACGCGGCTCAGATCCTGCGTTGCTGTGGCTCTGGCGTAGGCCAGTGGCTGCAGCTCCGATGCGACCCCTAGCCTGGGAACCTCCATGTGCCGCGGGAGCGGCCCAAGAAATAGCAAAGAAAAAAAAAAAAAAAAAGAAAAAAAAGAAAAATCCAGGGAGATTAGGGTGGGTTTTCTTCATGGGGGGGGGGGGGGTTGCAGATCGAGGAATATATTAAGTTTTGAAAGAAAGAATTCACAGTACCCTCCTTCTCCCTCACCCAAAGGCTCTAGGTTAGCTCTGGCAGCAGCCACAATTGCTCCTATTCATCTCTTTATGGCCTAGGGCGTCTAGTAGAAGTTGAATAAGACACACTGTACTTTTTTGTGCGCGTGTGTGTGTGTCTTTTTGCCATTTCTTGGGCCGCTCCCGCGGCATATGGAGGTTCCCAGGCTAGGGGTCGAATCGGAGCTGTAGCTGTCGGCCTACGCCAGAGCCACAGCGACGCAGGATCCAAGCCGCGTCTGCAACCTACACCACAGCTCACGGCAACGCCAGATCCTTAACCGCTGAGCAAGACCAGGGATCGAACCCTCAACTTCATGGTTCCTAGTCAGATTCGTTAACCACGGAGCCACGACGGGAACTCCCCACACACTGTCCTCTCGACTCATCTTTCTGCAAGCAGGAACCATGCCTCACTTGTCTTTGCAACCCCAGAGAAAGCCTGGTGATCTGCACACAGCCGTATTCACACAAAGGCCCCAGGAGCACTTGGCTGCACATGGGAATCACCTGGGAAATTTTAAAATTTACTGATATCTGGAGTTGTCGTCGTGGCTCAGTGGTTAATTAACCCAACTAGGAACCATGAGGGTGCGGGTTCGATCCCTGGCCTCGCTCAGTGGGTTAAGGATCCAGCCTTGCCCTGAGCTGTGGTGTAGGTCGCCTGGGATCCCGTGTTGTTGTGGCTCCAGCATAGGCTGGCGGCGACAGCTCCGATTAGACCCCTAGCCTGGGAACCTCCATATGCCACGGGTGCGGCCCTGAAAAGACAAAAATAAATAGATAAATAAATAAAGTTTACTGATATCTGAATCCTACCTCCAGGGATTCTGATTTAATTGGTAGAAAGTGAGGCCTGGGCATCAGGATTTTTTTAAAGCGTCCCAGGTGACCTTAAGTGCAGCACAAGCTGAGAGCTGCTGTTTGCAGGGCGGAGGGGACGGACGACGTTTTTCCTTCCCCGAGTCAGATATGCGCTCTGGACTCAGCTCTCCGGCGTTAGGGGCGAGGGTTACGGACCTCTGCGACCCTACCTCTCCTACTCAAACCTCTCGGTGACACCCCCGGGGACTTGAATTCTAACAGGTTGCAGGCGCTCTGCGTTCGGCCTAAATCTCTATGGTATTTTTGAGTCCTCTCTAGCATTTGGGAGACGCCTTAGCCTTCAGACAGGGCCCTCTCTATGGTATCAGATTTCCCGGCACCACCTAGATGGTGCTTCATTCCGGAAGCGAGTACGGATCGGGAAGAGGCGGGACTTCCTCCCCGGAAGTGACCCACGTGCTTCCGCCTGACCCTACCTGGGCACCCGGTGAATTTCCAGTGTTTACCCGAAGTTGGGGATACCGGGGGCACTGTGACAGACCTCCGGCCGTGGTGAGCAACTTCTGACCTCAAAATGACCCTGATGATGGTGCGGCCTTTTCAGTTTAGGGCCTGGTCTAGGTCCGGGCGCCGTAGTTCCGCGTATGATCCAGTTCTTAGGGCCCCCGCAGGTTCATGACAGCGGTTTAGAGTGTTCTGTTCCGGTTTCCCCATCTCCTTCTGGATAGAGGTGACCTCGAGGAGTTGGGCGTTAGGGCACCGAGGGTCGATTTACAGCCCCGCCATTAACGTGCTCTGTAACCTTGGGCAAGGCAGTGTCCCTTTTGCGGGTTCAGCCTCCACGTCTGTGAAATAGCGTATGAGGTCAGTGGCCCTTGCTGGTCTGATGGTCTGTGATTCCTCCACATTCTCCAGCCCCTGGTATGGAAAAGCGAATGGGAGGGCTGGGTGCTGACCGTGCCGTCTGTCCCCAGGTCTAGGAGGCCAGAAGGAGATCCCCTCGACCGTTCAGGGCTGAAATGGACCCACTCAGGGCCCAGCAGCTGGCAGCAGAGCTGGAGGTAGAGATGATGGCTGATATGTACAACAGGTAAGGACCGAGTCCGCACTACCTTGTCTTTAGAGAATGACCCTAGGTCACCCTTTCCAAAGCCAGAGGTGGATGACTTATGAAAAACGGTGGTCTACCCTCCCAGCACTCATCCCCCCCCACACCCCAGGCCCACATGGTTAAGGGCTAATCCAGATGTAGTGTGGGGTCACTAGAGGGAACTAGGCATTTAGATTGGGATGGAATTGACCATGAAGGAGCTGGACAGGAGGAGAGGGTCCATCTCAGGCTCTGGTTAGTTTCCAGGAATAGTTCAGCATTTGCCTTTTGACAAATAGCACATAGGCCACTTAGTCAACATTTCTTTTCTTTTTCTTTTTTTGATTTTTAGGGCTACATGTGTGGCATATGGAAGTTACAAGGCTAGGGGTCGAATAGGAGCTGCAGCTGCCAGCCTACATACACCACAGCTCACTGGCAATGCCAGATCCTTAACCCACCGATTGAGGCCAGGGATTGAACCCGCATCCTCATGGATACTGGTTGGGTTTGTTACTACTGAGCCATAATGGGAACTCCAAGTAGTTAACATTTTCTAAACTCTTACTCCATCTCAGACACATGTTGGAACATTTTATATGCATTATCTCTTTTTATCTTTGCTGGATTAATTTTACTTATCTTGTTTTATTTTTTTTTTTTTTTTTTTTTTATAACATTTCTCAGTTTTTTGTTTTTTGTTTTTTTTTGTCTTTTTTTTTTTGTCTTTTGTCTTTTTGTTGTTGTTGTTGTTGCTATTTCTTGGGCCGCTCCCGCGGCATATGGAGGTTCCCAGGCTAGGGGTTGAATCGGAGCTGTAGCCACCGGCCTACGCCAGAGCCACAGCAGCGCGGGATCCGAGCCGCGTCTGCAACCTACACCACAGCTCACGGCAACGCCGGATCGTTAACCCACTGAGCAAGGGCAGGGACCGAACCCGCAACCTCATGGTTCCTAGTCGGATTCGTTAACCACTGCGCCACGACGGGAACTCCCTACTTATCTTGTTTTAAAGCGAGGACATTGAGGCTTCTGGAGATTAAGTAACTTTCTCAGGGTCCACAGCTGGTCAATAGCAATGTCAAGACCAGTACCTCAGTCTGACTTCTAACTAGTGCCTATAACCATTTGGCAAATTTGGGAACAAATCATAGCTTCGCCGACCAGCACTTCTATGGCCTTGGCCAAGTTACTTGGACTGTTT
The DNA here is from genome assembly GCF_054392235.1 of Sus scrofa. Taxonomy (NCBI): domain Eukaryota; kingdom Metazoa; phylum Chordata; class Mammalia; order Artiodactyla; family Suidae; genus Sus; species Sus scrofa. The sequence goes on from NC_139384.1 coordinate 13,552,121, forward strand.
GACCAGTGGTTTCACCACCTATAAAATAGAGTTAATAATAATACTTTTCTCATAAAGACATTATAAATATTTAATGTTAAAATATATGACAAGCTCTTAGGACCAAGCCAAACACAAGCAAGTAAGCAGTCAACAAATATCTGATAATTTTTTTTTTTTGGTCACGTCCAGGGCATGTGGAATTTCCCAGGCTAGGGATCGGACCTGAACCACAACACTGGCAGCCAAGCCGCTTCAGTGACATTGCTGGATCCTTAATCCACTGCACCACAACGGAACTCCAAAATTTGCTATTTTTATTGGCTTAAGCTCTCTGGTGTCCTCTCTTAATTAGTTGCTTTATCTTGGAGGCTATATATTAGAATAATTTTTAAAATTTATTTATTTAAAAATTTTTTTTGTGTGTGTGTCTTTTTGCCTTTTCTAGGGCCACTCCCACGGCATATGGAAGTTCCCAGGCTAGGGGTCAAATCGGAGTTGTAGCCGCTGGCCTACACCATAGCCACAGCAATGTGGGATCCAAGCTGAGTCTGCGACCTACACCACAGCTCATGGCAACGCTGGATCCTTAACCCACTGAGCGAGGCCAGGGATCGAACCTGCGACTTCATGGTTCCTAGTCAGATTCGTTAACCACTGCGCCATGGCGGGAATTCCTACAATGATTTTTAAATGTAGGCTGTGAAGTCAGACTACCTGGGTTCATAGCCCGGCTTTATGTGCCTTAATTTCCTTATCTGTAAAAAGGTGGATAACGATTGTGCCTACCTCATAGGCTTTTCACAGGCTCTACTAACAGATCCACGTCAAGCACTTAGCATGATACCTGGCCCTAGCCAGTACTCAACATAGGGTTCCTGTTTGATCAGTTATAAACATGGGCTCTGACAAGAACGTTCCAAGATGGTTGAGGAGTGAATGGGATTTACACTGCCTCCTTGGGAGGTGAAATCAGCGTCGCAGAGCAGGAATGGTTGAGAGTTCCTCTTATCCATGGGATGCTACTGACCCAGCCTTGCCCTCCCTTCTTTCTAGAATGACCAGTGCCTGCCACCGGAAGTGCGTGCCTCCCCACTACAAGGAAGCAGAACTGTCCAAGGGCGAGTCTGTGTGCTTGGACCGGTGCGTCTCCAAATACCTGGACATCCATGAGCGGATGGGCAAAAAGCTCACAGAGTTATCTATGCAGGACGAAGAGCTGATGAAGAGGGTGCAGCAGAGCTCTGGGCCTGCGTGAGGCCCTAGACAGTACACCCCAAGGTGCACCCTGCCCCCTCCCACTTGTCTAATAAACGTGCCCCTGTTGGGTGTCATCTGGGAAGACGGCCGGGCCTAAGCTCTTTCTGGAGAGTCTCCAGGTGCCTGGAGTATGATAGAGCTCTTTCCTGGTCAAAGAAGGGATATTTGTCACACTGGAATGTGACCGTATACGTGTGTGTGTGTGTGTGTGTATACATATATATGTTATGTATTAAAACAAGTTTGTTGACTCCTGCAGTGTGCAAAGCAGTGTGCCTGACGCTTTACTTGGGAGTAAAGGCAATGGTCACAGACTCTACCAGCAGAGGGGGTCTGATGTGTTTAAAAACATAGGCTGGTTCTGTGGCTTAAGTTTACACCCCACGTCAGCCACTTGCTGTGTGACCCTGAACATGCAGTTAACTTCTACATCTGTAAACTGGGGACAAATATAAGGCTATTGTGAAAATTAAATGAGTTCATATGAGTAAATCATTTAGCATAATGACTGGGCCATAGAAAGTGTCCAGTATATATATTATTTCTATTTAACAACTTAAAACTTTAAGTGCAGGCCTTTTCCTAAATGATGTAAAGGAATGATTTAGAAGAGAGGGTGAAAAGTAGATGGAACTTAAGAAGTAGTGGGAGTTCCTGTTGGGGTTCAGCGGTAACAAACCCGACTAGTGTCCACGAGGATGCCGGTTTGATCCCTGGCATCGATCAGTGGGTGGGAGATCCAGCATTACCATGAGCTGTGGTGTAGGTCACAGACAAGGCTAAGATTCTGCGTGGCTGTGGCTGTGATGTAGGCCAGCAGCTGTAGCTCCTCTTCAGCCACTAGCCTGGGAACTTCTATATGTGGCAGGTGCAGCCCTAAAAAGACAAAAGAAAGAAGTAGCCATAACCGCTTGGTTCTAAATGGCAGTATTGACATGTGTGATGGGGACCCATCCTCACGTGTGATGTATGCGATCCAGGGAGGGGACCAGGTGATACCCACTGCCATTTGGTGGTCACCTGCATCTGAATCAGTGACTGTGTTCCTCACTCTTCGTAAGCTACCCAATCTAGTCTGCCCAGCAGGCTGAAGGTCCTTCTAGGAAATGGGGGTTCAGGTGGTTGCTGGGGGCCGCAGGAGTGGCACAGTGAGAGAAGCCAGGGCTGCTTGCTGCATGTTCTGTTTTGTGCAGGAGAGGCCCCATCTAATTCCCGTCCTGAGGGATGCCCTTGGAGAACCGTGCAACTCTTGAAATGTATAGGCCTCTGTACAGAAGGAGTTTGGTTGATGCCAATGCCACTGTGCTAGTAGTGCCTTCGCAGTAGAGGGAGTGTCTGAGACGGACCTCATCAGGTCTTTGGGCTGAAAGTGAAGGAGACAGTAGAGGCAGTGGGTTCCAGGCTTAAAAGTCCAGGTTCAAGTCAGATCACCTAGGGTGAAATGCTAATTTTCTGGCCGCATGATCTTGGATGAGGGCTTTAACTGCTCTGTGCCTCAGCCACCCCATCTATAAAGTGATAAAAGTACCTACTTCGGGAGTTCCTATCATGGTGCAGCGGAAACAAATCCGACTAGGAACCATGTTGTTGCGGGTTCTTCAGTCCCTGGCCTTGTTCAGTGGGTTAAGGATCCAGCATTGCTGTGAGCTGGGGTGTAGGTCGCAGACACGGCTCGGATCTGGCATTGCTGCGGCTGTGGTGCAGGCTGGCAGCTGTAGCTCTGATTTGACTCCTAGCCTGGGAACCTCCATATGCTGCGGGTGTGGCCCTAAAAAGACAAAAAAAAAAAAAAAAGTATCTACTTCATTATTGGTTGTAAAAATTTCAATTTGTTAACAGCTAGCGCACACAGGAAAGTGCCCAGCTCTCCCATATTAACTTTTCAACAGTGTTAGCTGCCCGCTTCCCCTTTCGCTGACTGTAGAGAGACTCCAGATAGATCTTGGGAAACTTCAAAACCATTGTCCCTTTACCTAAGGGGTGGACAGAGAGCTGGGGTTCTTTTCTGGGTACTGAAGTGCCAATTTTGGTCAACAGGTGGTGCTGTCTGCTCACGGGACCAGCACGGCTATAGCCAGTTCTACAAACGTGTCGTATTTGTGTATTCTTTGCAGCAGTTGTGCTAAGAGGAAAGTGGTGAGGAAAATAGATATTGTACTTACCCTCAGGTTTAGCAAGGGACATCAAAAATTCTCTGATAGCACATAGCTGGAACGTCTAGAAGGGGTGGTAGTAGAGAGATGTTCCAGCTGGAGAGAGAGAACACTTGCAAAAGCTTTGAATTGGCAGAAAGTGTGGCACATTCGAGAAACAAAGCTTCGGCGTGCCTGGCTTGCTGAGTGGGAAGGGAGGTAGTGGTAAGATATGAGGCCTGAGGGCTGGGCAGATGCAGCTCCAAAGAGCCTGGAGAGATCTGTTGGGATTTTCCCTGAAGGGTATCTGCAGACTGTTGAAGGATATAAACCCTGGCAGTGAAAATGATGGATCTGCATTTTAAAGGCTCCCTTCAGCTTCCAGCCAGGTGGATAGTGGTAGATGATGGCTTAATGAATCCAGGGGAGATGTGAGGAAAGGGCATGATGCAAGTTAAGAATAGCATCTTAGGGAGTTCCCATTGTGGCTCAGTGGTAATGAACCCAACCAGCATCCATGAGGACCTGGGTTTGATCCCTGGCCTTGTTCAGTGGGTTAAGGATCTGGCATTGCTGTGAGCTGTGGTGTAGGTCACAGACGAGGCTCAGATCCTGCGTTGCTGTGGCTGTGGTGTAGGCCAGAAGTTACAGCTCTGATTTGACCCCTAGCCTGGGAACTTCCATATGCCAAGAGTGCAGCCCTAAAAATAAATAAACAAACAAACAAATAAATAAATTTGCATCTTAATATAATTGCTATGTTACATGTAAGTATATTATTTCAGTTAATAACAAGAGTATTATTATTAATATAAGTGCTAATACATAGATTATTTCAGTTAAATCTTGTAACAACCCCGGGGCAGGTCTATTATTCTCATTTTATAGGTGAAGAAGCTGAGACTCTGAGAAGTTAGTAACTTGTTGAAGATCATGCGACAACAAGTGGCAGAACCAGGATTCTGATTTATTCAGACACCAGAGTCCGCTTTTACCCACTCCTCTAGGGTCGGGGGGTGGGGAAGGAATACTCCCTAATGAGGTATTTGTCAGTGGTTTTTAATTAGCAGTATTGTTGCCCTGCCACACACAAAGAACTAAAGAAAGTGTGCAAAGTGAATTAGCCAGGTCCCTGCCCTCAGTGAATGAGTGTGGGGGCATCAGGGTGGGCAGAGGAGAGATGGAACAAACGCATAAAGAGCAGAATAGTTTAGGCCTTTACTGCTGTAGAGGAGTCAAAACCTTAATCCTCAGGTGTGTATTTGCTAGATTATCAGTTTTAAAAGGCAGGAAATGTGGAGTTCCTGTTGTGGCTCAATGGTAACGAACCTGGGTATCCATGAGGCTGTGGGTTCAATTCCCGCCCTCGATCAGTGGGTTAAGGATCCGGCATTGCTGTGAGCCGTGGTGTAGGTCACAGATGCAGCTTGGATCCTGCTTTGCTGTGGCTGTAGCACAGGCCAACAGCTGTAGCTCCGATTTGACCCCAGGCCCAGGAACTTTCATATGCCGCGGGTGTGGCCATAAAAAGAAAAAAAAGTCAGGAAATGTCTCGTAAAAATCTGGACTTTGGGGAGTTCCTGCTGTGGTGCAGTGAGTTAATGATCTGGCTTGTCTCTGTGGAGTTGCTGGTTCAATCCCCTGCCCCAATGCAGTGGGTTAAGGATCTGGCGTGGCTGCAGCTATGGTGTAGGTCAAAGCTCCATCTCAGATTCTATCTCTGGCCCAGGAATGTACCACAGATGTGGCCAAAAAAGAAAAAAAAAATCTGTAGTTTGCCTTCTTTTGACAAATTAGATGATGATCTGACAAGTCAGCCTACATTCCCGCTTGGCAGCAGTTTGCTGGAGGATGGGCAGAGGCTCGGCTGTCCACCGCACCTCCTACCACTCGTTTCTTCCCTCCTCGTCATCTGCGTGACCGGCAGGCATTTGGCCTGCACTTTCTGCTCTGGGTTTTCAGATGAGCTGGATGCCATGTGCGAAAACACGTTGTAAATGTCTTGGAGTGGGCAGCCTCTCAGATGCCCCTGATGCTCCTGCCTGCTGCTGTTCATTCCTGTTCATTCCGAGTATAATCTCCTTCCCTTGATGGTGCTCTAAACCTAGAGACTCGCTGCTAATGAACACAGCAAGGGTGGTGGAGTGCCACTTGCAGGGCTGCGGTACAAAAGATGTATTGGCCCTCTTGTTAGTATCTCTCTGACTCTGTCTCTCTTGCAAACTCCGATGAAGCAAGCTTCCGTGCTGTGAGCTGCACTATGAAGAGGCCTCCATGGTGGGGAATTGCAGGTAGCCTCCAGCCCACGGTTAGGGAGGAACTGAATCCCGCCAGCAACCACATGACTGAGCTTGGAAGCAGACCTTCTCCAGTTGAGCTTTCAGATGACTGCAGTCCTGGCTGACACTTTGCAGCCTTGTGAGAGACCCTGAAGCAGAGGACCCAACCAAGCTGTACCCCGATTCCCAGCCTAGAGGAACTGAGATCATAAATGTTTTGGGGAGTTCTCATTGTGGCGCAGTGGAAACAAATCTGACTAGCAACCATGAGGTTGCAAGTTTGATCCCTGGTCTCGCTCAGTAGGTTAAGGATCCAGTGTTGCTGTGCGCTGTGGTGTAGGTCTCAGTCGCAGCTTGGATCCTGCACTGCTGTGGCTGTGGCATAGGCCATCAGCTGTAGCTCATTCGATCCCTAGCCTGGGAACCTCCATATGCCACCAGTGTGGCCCTAAAAAGGAAAAAAAAAAAATTTTGCTTTTGTTTTTGTTTTTTTTGTTTTGGCAGAGTCTATGGCATGCAGAAGTTCCTGGGCCAGTGATGAAACCCATGCCATGGCAGTGACAGTGCTATGTCCTTAACCACTATGCCACCAGGGAACTCTAGTAAGTGTTGCTTTAAGCCCATTACATTTGGGGGTGATTTTTTTTTTTTTTTTTTTTTTTTGCTTTTTAGGGCCACTATGCGGCATATGGGCATATGGAAGTTCCCAGGCTAGGGGCTGAATCGGAGCTACAGCTGCTGGGCCAACGCAACAGCCACAGCAGTGCCAGATCCATGCAACCTACACCATAGCTCACGGCAACACCGGATCCTTAACACTGAGCAAGGCCAGGGATCAAGTGTGCGTCCTCATGGATACAGGTGGGATTCGTTACCACTGAGCCACAATGGGAACTCCCATTTAGGGGGTAATTTGTTTTTTGTCTGTGTCTTTTTGTCTCTTTAGGGCCACATCCATGCGGTATATGGAGGTTCCCAGGTTAGGGGTCAAATCAGAGCTATAGCTGCCGGCCTATGCCAGAGCCACAGCAACATAAGATCCGAGCTGTGTCTGCAACCTATACCACAGCTCACAGCAATGCCGGGTCCTTAACCCACTGAGCAAGGCCAGGGATCGAACCCGCCTCCTCATGGATGCTAGTTGGGTTTGTTAACCGCTGAGCCACGATGGGAACTCCAGGAGGGTAATTTGTATGCAGCCATAGTTAACCACTACACAGACAGTTCTCACAACTGTTACAGTTGTTGGAGGCTATATTTGGTCATTCTACAGCTACACCTGGAAGGGGCCAGGCACCATTCCAGACACTTGGGATACACCAATGAACAAAATAGGTAAAGATGCTTGCCCTCTTGGAACTTGTATTCTAGGGCCATGGTATAGAAGTCTGGGTTGGCAGTGCTGTTTTGAAGCAAAGACAGCTCCTTCAGTTCCTGGAAGTTGGTTCTTAACCTTTCAGGTCTTAGACCCCTTTGAAACTCCAACAAAAGCCACGGACTGGTTCTTCAGGAAATTGTACGTGCACATAGAATTTCACATGCAACGTTATGGATATTCATAAGAATTCTTGTGGGCTGAACTGAGGGGTGTCTTGTGATGAGCATTGTTTTAAATGCTGGAGCAAAAAGAAAGAAGACAAAATCAAAGGGTGGGGAGACATATTAAAATCAGTCACTTTTAGGAGTTCCCTGGTGGCTCAGAGGGTTAAGGATCCAGCATTGTCACTGCGGTAGTATTGGATCCATCCCCAGCTCAGAGATTTCCACATGCCTAGGGTGTGGCAAAAAAAAAAATCAGTCATGTAATTTGTGATAAGTGCCACCAGAGATGTCCAGGGAGCTGCGGGGCTGTGTAAGGGGATGTGCCACCAAGCCTGGGTGCTCAGAGAAGCCTGTCCCCCTGGATGTGATACAGGTGAGTAAGATTTGAAGGATGAGTAGGTATTTGCCAGGCCAGGGGCGTGGGGAGTGGTGGTTTCTGTGTTAAGTGGTGGGAGGATAGTGGGGAGGAGGGTGGGCTCAGGTCCCTGCCCTCTGGCCCATATGGGCCATCAAGGGAATCAGACACGTTATGATGAGTTTTGTCAGAGGGAGATTTCAATATTATGTAAGTCATATAGTAATGGGACTTATTTTTTTATTAAAATATAGTTGATTTAAGATACTGTGCCAATTTCTGCTGTATAGCAAAATAATCCAGTCATACATATATATATATATACATTGTTCTTCTCATCTCATCTTCCATCATGGTACTAGCCCAAGAGACTGGATATAGTTCCCTGTACTGTACAGCAGGATCTCATTGCTTATCCAAGGCTTTTTTTCTTTTTTCTTTTTTCCGCCATGTGGAAGTTCCCAAGCCAGGGATACCAACGGGATTTATTGTCAGGCAAGGAGCCTTCCTCTACAAAGTGACCGTTAAGTCAGAATCTTAAGGATCAGTTAGATGGTCCAGGGCAAGGGAATGTTCCAGGCCCAGGTGGGGGAACATGGGATGTTAATGGGTGAGATCAGGGCACCATAGATCATAGGAGAGCCACCAGAAGGGAGGTGGGGGCAGCGGGGGGGGGGGGGCTGGGAAGCCGGGTGCACCCCAAGAGACATTGTTGGGAGTCTGTACATTCGCCAAACAGTCATGGGAAACTTCCACGGGGAGTGGCCTTCTTGAAGCTGTGTTTCCAGTAGATCATTCTAACTGGAAGGTCGACTCATGGGCACGAGTGGAATTGGGAAGGCCAGGTTGAAATGGTCGCAGAAATCCACGAAGGAACTGGGGTGACCTAGGCTTGGGGCCAGCAGGGGGTGGAGAGGAGAAGTCTTTAAAGGTGGGAACCAGGAGTTCCCGTCGTGGCTCAGTGGTTAATGAATCCGAGTAGGAACCATGAGGTTGTGGGTTCAATCCCTGGCCTCAATCAGTGGGTTAAGGATCTGGCATTGCCGTGTGCTATGGTGTAGGTCGCAGACGCAGCTCGGATCCCGCATTGCTGTGGCTGTGGTGTAGGCCAGCGGCTACAGCTCCGATTAGACCCCTAGCCTGGGAACCTCCATATGCCATGGGTGCAACCCTAAAAGGACAAAAGGCAAAAGAAAAAAAAAAAAAAAAGGTGGAAACCATAGGCTGGCTGGTAGGTCGGATGTGGAAGGTGAAGCTGGCAGCAGAGTCTGGATAACTCCAATTGGGCTTTAGGCAACAGCATACAAGGCTGTGCTTTTACTGACACAGGCAGTGATGGAGGAAGATTGAGTTAGGGAGGAGGAAGGTCATTTTCTGACATTTATCATTATTATTATTTTGCACTTCTTTTTATTATTATTATTGTTTTTATTTTTGCTTTTTAAGGGCCACATCCATGGCATATGGAAGTTCCCAGGTTGGGGGTCAAATTGGAGCTACAGCTGCTGGTCTACACCACAGCTCACAGCAACGCCGCATCTGAGCTGCATCTGTGACCTACGCCACAGCTGGATCCTTAACCCACTGAGCAAGGCCAGGGATCAAACCCCCATCCTCATGGATACTAGTCAGGTTTGTTACCGCTGAGCCACAACCTGAAATCCTGAGCGCATCTTATTATCTTAGAAGATTCAGTAAAGCTGACCTGTATCTACTTTTCCAGCTGCAACGTCATATCTCAGTCCCCCTCATGCTTTGTACTTTTTTTTATGACTCTGCCTCTCCTTCAGCTCCCAGGCATTCTTCTGCTGTAGGTCCTCTCCATGCTGTGTCCTCCTCTTGGGGGCTGATAAATTGTACTGATTTGGGCATGGAAAGTCTCATAGCTTCAGATCTTGGTGCAAACAGTATCTTTAAAAAATCTTTTAAATTAAAGTAGAGTCGGAGTTCCCGTCGTGGCGCAGTGGTTAACGAATCCGACTAGGAACCATGAGGTTGCGGGTTCGGTCCCTGCCCTTGCTCAGTGGGTTAATGATCCGGCATTGCCGTGAGCTGTGGTGTAGGTTGCAGACGCGGCTCGGATCCCGCGTTGCTGTGGCTCTGGCGTAGGCCGGTGGCTACAGCTCCGATTCGACCCCTAGCCTGGGAACCTCCATATGCCGCGGGAGCGGCGGAAGAAATAGCAACAACAACAACAACAACAACAAAGACAAAAGACAAAAAATAAATAAATAAATAAATAAATAAAAGTAGAGTTGATTTACATTCTGTCAGTTCCTGCTGTACAGCAAAGTGACCCAGTCATACATCTATATATATATATGTTCTTTTTCTCATATTATCTTCTATCACGTTCTATCACGGGCAAACAGCATTTTTAAGGACTCCTCCCTGACCTTCGGTCTAGCTGCGTCTGCGACCTACACGCAGGTTCAAACCCTGGCCTCGCTCAATTGGTTAAGGATCTGGTGTTGCCCTGAGCTGTGGTGTAAGTTGCAGACCTGGCTTGGATCTGGCATTGCTGTGGCTGTGGCATAGGTCAGTGGCTACAGCTCTGATTGGACCCCTAGACTGGGAACATCCATGTGCCATGGGTGGGGCCCTAAGAAGACAAAACTAAATAAATAATAAACAAACAATCTAAACCAAAAGAGAGCAAAACCACAAAATCCAGGAGTTCCCATCACCTATCTCATAATATGGGAAGTCCTTAGTCTAGCAGCGGTCATTCCAAATTGACCCCAGCCTATGTTTCCAGCTCCCTTCCCCACTACGTCCTTCCACTCATTCCACAAATGTTTACCATAGGCTGTTACATGCCACGTCCTGGATGGACAGCAAGCAAATAATTCATGTGCAATGTAGTTCCCACGGTTCCTGCCCTCCAGAGATTTATAGCTCATGTCGAGGGAGCAGGCAATGAAACTGCTGATTCTAGAGCAGTATGAGGGCTTTATTTCAAGATAGCATAGCTCTTGCAGGGAATTCACAGACAGGGCCCCTAACCCAGACTAAGAGATCAGAGCTTCCAGAAGGAGGTGAAACTTGAGATGAGTTGTGGAAGATGAGTGCATATAAAATGAAGATGGAGGAGTTCCTGTCGTGGCGCAGCGGTAACAAATCCAACTAGGAAACATGAGGTTGCGGGTTTGATCCCTGGCCTTGCTCAGTGGTTTAAGGATCTGGCGTTGCTGTGGCTCTGGCGTGGGCAATAATAATAAATAAATAAATAAAATGAAGATGGGACTCTGTCATTCCCACGAGGAACAGCAGATGCAAAGGCAAGGAGGTGTACAAACAGCTGGCTTCACATTTCATTCCACAGGTGTGTACTGAGTAACTCTTAGGGGCCAGGTGCTGTTTTAGGTGCTGGAGATCCAGCTGTGAACACAGCAGACCAGACCCTGGCCCTTGTGGAGCTGACAGCTCACGAGGTGAAAATGTGGAAAAGTGGATTGGAGATAAGGGAGGGAAGGCCCTACAGCTGGAGGGGGGCGCACAAAACCCCTGGAATTTGAATTTAAGTATAAGGATGTGTTCACGTTCACAGGGAGTGGACTCCCTAATATTTTGTTGCATTTTCAAAGGGATCCATCTATGATTGCCTTGGGTCATGGGGTTCTTATGCTAGTGCCCCTTGTGCAAAGCTAAGGAGTTTGACCTTGATCTGGAAGTTCTGGGAGCCAGTAATGAATTCTGAGAAGTGAAACCATCAGAGCCTCATACTGTACTCCTGCCAGAGAGAACTCCCTGTGCCTTTTCCGCAGCTGAGCCTTCGCTCTTGCTGTTTCCTCCTGACCTGGAGGAACGGAGAGGGCCATTAAAAAAAGCCGGCCAACCAGACCTGGCTTTACATCCTGCTTCTGCCCACTATTTTCCAGATGCCAGCCTCCAGTCTTTCCCTCTGTGAAGAGCTGTGAAGTTGAAATGAGCCTGTAATGTTCTGAGGATTTAATGATGATTTTTGCTTGGAAAGTGCCTGGCATATGCAGTAGCCACTCAGTTCCTCTCATGGCTATAGGTAGCTCAGCTCTCCAGAGATGCCCTCTCGTCTGGGGTCTGGAACTCCCCTGAGTGTTTGCTCACATGCCCACAGAACTTGGTGAGTATCACCAGTGTCACTCTCAACACTCTGTCCTAAACTCCCATCTGTGTTGAGTTGCCTCTGTCATTAATCCACACCACAGTTCGAGCAGTGACACCTTCCCCTCTATTTTACGGATGAGGAAACTGAGGTTCAGGGAGGTTGAGAGATTTATCCAGAATTAGTAAGTGTCTGCAAGCATAGCAACACCGCATTTTCTAAAATAATGATAATGACTGCAGTAACAATGCCTGTGAACCTTTATTATGCTTACTTTGTGCCAAGAGCTGTGATGAGCATTTTACCTGCCTCAAAACCTCCAATTCCAGCCCCTACCTCTCTGCGGTACCATTGTAGGTACTATTGTAAGGTAGGTACTGTTGTTATGAGAGCTTACAGGAGGAAACAGGCTCAGAGAGGTTAAGCAATTTGCCTAAGGTAACCCAACACTCAGACCAACAGTCAGACCTCTGACTAACTCTACGAAGACACCCGTGTCATCCTGCCTCTCAGAAAACACTACTCCCAGCTGCACAGATCAAAACCCCACCCAAGCCTGCCCTGCATCGCGGTCAGTATGATCCAGCCAAGGACTTGTTCTTTGTTTTGACCAAGGATACATAGGGCGCTGCCCTGATTAGCCTAGGGGGCCAGGGAGAGGGTAGCGGGAAGGAGATCGGGCAGAAATTTTAGGTGCAGGGGAGTGTGCCTGGGAGGGTATCTGGGGACCAGACGGCGAGTCACGTGCGCGTGAAACTCGACCTAGGGGGAGGGTTAGGGGAGAGCCCCCGCCCCTACCTCGGGGCGCAGCCCCGGATGGGTGTAAATACAGCTATTAACTCCGTCGATGTATTTCTTCCTAGCCTCGTTTCGCGGATTGGTGGCGACTGGCGGGTTCTCAGTCGCCACCTTCTTCCAACGGGGCAGAGGAGGTGAGAACCCTAGGCTGTCGGGCTGAATCTCCGAGGCCGCCCAGACCCGACGCGCAGAGAAGCCCGGAGCGCCCGTGCGGTTCCGACCTCCGGCAGCCCGACACCGGCTGCCAAGAGTGTGCACTCGCCGCCGCACAGGCGCTGCGCTCCCCAGGGGTCCGCGGCTGCGGGAGGCTCATTTGCCCCGAATCGGAGGTGAGCAGGAGGTGTTGCTGGGGGTGGGGGGTGTCCCCGGCTGCGCGTCCGCTGAGAGCCACCGGGCCGGTGCTCACCGACACTCCCAGGCTCCCCAAGAAAAACCCGTTACCTGAGCCGGCGGGTCCTGCCACTCCAAGCGCGTCCCTTCCTCCCCTGTAGTTTGGCCCCTCTGACTCCCCCCTTCTTCCCCGCCCCCTCGCTGCACTTCCTCGGTTTAGAGCCACGCTCTTGGAGTTTGAAAGGACCCGCGGGAACTCCCCAATGCAAAGCTCCATTTCACAGATGAGAGTACCGAGGCCCTCGTGCTTTCCTCCGCTCTCTCTCGCCAGCTCCTGCTCGTCCTGCCCCTCTGGTCTCTGCTTTTCTCGGTCTCGCCCCCGTAGCTGCTCTCCGCCCCCGCGCCGCCCGCATCCAGTCTCCTCCCGCGGTGGGGGCCGTGGCCGAGGCTGGGGGAACTCGGGCGCCTTCTCTCCCTCTGGTAAATGCAGCCATCCGCCAGCCCGTCCGCCAGCCCCTCCGCCGCCGCTGTCCTTATAAAGTCAGCGGCCGCCGGACTTCCTGCGGGAGCTCGAGCCCCCTCCCAGGGCTGGAGAAGGCGAGCTGGCTCCCAGGCGCGCAGCGTGGTGCCCCGTGCCCCGAGGAGTGAGTGGGTGGCGCCGGGGACGCTGCAGGGCTGCTTGGGTCTCCTTCCACGTGGCAGCTGCTGGCTGGGTCCGAAAAACTGTAGAGTTGAGTTGCCTAGTGCGGAAAGGGGGAGGGCTTGCTGAAGTCTAGCCCCAGAAGAGAGGAGTGATCTTATAGGGGTGACAGGAAGGGGGGGGGTCTTGTGCTAATATCAGACTTCCCCTTCCCCCTCCTGCTTGCTTCAGGGGGTTCTTCTGGGGAGGGAGGCCGGATACTGGCCAGCGGGGGCTTCAGAGCACGCTCTGCCCCTTGCGGACCTTTAGGGGCCTGGGGAAGTGCGGCTTTAGACTCTGGGAGCCCGGCTCTGCGGGTCTTGGCCTGGATGGAAAAGCCCGGCAGCGCGCCAAGAAGCTGTTGCGCACAGACAGGACCTTCCCTGTCTCTGATAGTGACATACGGCAGGAGCCCAGCGTCAGGTGCGCCCCTAGCACTGCCGGTCCGCCCAGAGCCAGCTGGGCGGCACCCGCTGGGAAGCCCCGGGCTCTATACGGCCTCCTTGAAGGCCCCCTTTCCGGCCGGCTCCAGGGGACTCAGGAGCCACCATGATGCAGGACGAGTCTCTGGGTCGTCCGCGCTCTTCGCTAAGTGCTCTGTTGCTGTGCAGCCTTTCGGCCAGCATGGCCCCCACGCTGCAGGTGGCGTTCAGGAGGCGCTGGTGGATGGCAGGCACCGCGGTGCTGGAGAACCTCTTCTTCTCTGCGGTGCTCCTGGGCTGGAGCTCCCTGCTGATCATGCTCAAGAACGAGGGCTTCTATTCCAGCTTGTGCCCAGGTATGCCCAAGAAGGGGCCAGTGAGGCCTGGGAACGGCAGCAGAGGGGGGAAGGTGGACACTTGCCAAGACAGGCGGCCAAGTGGACAGAAACCAGGGCTGCTTAAGAGGGAGCTCTTGCCAGAGGATTGGACAGCCCCACTTCTTGACCTCTTCAAACTTCCTCTAGAGAAAGGCCCATTCGACCATATTCATCTAACCCAGTCTTCACTAATGTCCTCCAGATCCTGGGAGTGGCCCCTGGGGTTCTAAGCCTTTGGCAGCCTCAGGTCTAGAGCAAGGTGGAAACTCCTAGAAGCGCAGCAGTTAGGAGTTCCCGTTGTGGCGCAGTGGTTAACAAATCTGACTAGGAACCATGAGGTTGCGGGTTCGATCCCTGGCCTTGCTCAGTGGGTTAAGGATCCAGTGTTGCTGCGAGCTGTGGTATAGGTCGCAGACACGTTGCTGTGGCTCTGGCATAGGCCGGCGGCTACAGCTCTGATTAGACCCCTAGCCTGGGAACCTCCATATGCCTCCAGAGCGGCCCTAGAAAAGGCAAAAAGACCAAAAAAAAAAAAAAAAAAAAAAAAAAAAAGGTGGCAGCAGTTAGCTGGGTGAGGGCTTTCTTACTAGGGCTGCGTGAAGGCTGAAGGAGGCAAAGGAGAGCCAACAAGGAGGTAAAGAGGAGAGGCACTCCTCCTTTTTCAAGCCATTTGAGCCCCCAGGTCTTCAAGTTACCATTTGTACAAAGTTAATAGCCTCATTTCCTCTAGGCCCTGACTTGTGCCTCATTTTCCATTTTGGTCTCCTTGGCTTTGAAAGAGGGGCCCCACGGAGTTCCCGTCGTGGCGCAGTGGTTAACGAATCCGACTAGGAACCATGAGGTTGCGGGTTCGGTCCCTGCCCTTGCTCAGTGGGTTAACGATCCGGCGTTGCCGTGAGCTGTGGTGTAGGTTGCAGACGCGGCTCGGATCCCGCGTTGCTGTGGCTCTGGCGTAGGCCGGTGGCTACAGCTCCGATTTGACCCCTAGCCTGGGAACCTCCATATGCCGCGAGAGCGGCCCAAGAAATAGCAAAAAAAGACAAAAAAAAAAAAAAAAAAAAAAAAAATGTTAAAAAAAAAAAAAAAAAAAAAAAAAAAAAAAAAAAAAAAAAAAGAAAGAGGGGCCCCAAATGCGGGAGTGGGAATTCTAACAATCCTTGGGAGCAGTGACTGCTTCCCAGCCTGCAGGTGCCTGGAGGCAGGGAGGCACCCCTCTTGGTGTCTGGGACTTGAGGCTCTGGTGCTGTGAATGCCGTCTTTCTTTTCAGGGAAGGAGGGAGCTGGGCTGACAAGCTCAGCCCAAGGAGCTAGATGGATGTGGAGTCTGGCCCTTCCTCTCCCTCCTCATCCTCTTCCTCCAGTCTCCTTGCTGTGGAACAGGCTTTGGAGGAAGGCCAGCTTGGGTTAGAATCCCAGCTTCCACCACTTTTTATCATCTGGGTGACATTGACAAGTTCCTTAAAACATTGAGCTTCAATCACTGGGGCTGCATTGTCACAGCTGTAGCTTGGATTCTATCCCTGGCCCGGGAACTTCCATATGCCTGGGTGTGGCCCAAATAAATAAATAAAGTTGGAGTTCCCTGGTGCTGTAGTGGTTAAAAAATCCAGTGGCTCAGATCGCTGCTGTGGCCTGGGTTCAATCCCTGGTCCAGGAACTTCCATATGCTGAGTGCAGCCAAGTTTTGTTTTTTGTTTTTTGTTTGTTTTTTTTTTCAGCTTTTTAGGGCCACTCTTGAAGTATATGGAGGTTCCCAGGCTAGGGGTCCAATTGGAGTTACAGCTGCTGGCCTATGCCACAGCCACAGCAGCGCGGGATGAAAGCCACGTCTGCGACCTACACCACAGCTCACGGGAATGCTGGATCTTTAACCCACTGAGCGAGGCCAGGGATCGAACCCATAACCTCATGGTTCCTATTCGGATTAGTTTCCACTGTGCCACGATGGGAACTCTGCCAAGATTTAAAAAAAAATAAAGTATACAAGTTGATGGCTTTTAGTTAATTCAGAGTTGTGCCACCATAACCACAACCAATTTTAGAACATTTTCTTTACCCACTAAAGTCACCCTGGACCCACTAGTGATGCCCGTTCACTCCCCCCACCTCTTCTTCTGCCCCAAGCAGTAGGCAACCACTCTGCTACTTTCTCTTATAGGTTTTCCTATGACAAAAATAGATTTGCCTATTCTGAACATTTCATATACATGTCATCTTATAATAGGTAATCTTTTGTGACTGGCTTTTTTTGGGGGGGGGGCACACCCATGGCATACAGAGATTCCCAGGCTAGGGGTCCAATTGGATCTATAGCCACTGGCCTACACCAGCGCTCACAGCAACACTGGATCCTTAACCCATTGAGCAAGGCCAGGGATCGAATCTTCGTCCTCATGGATGCTAGTCAGATTCTTTAACCATTGAGCCATGACGGGAACTCCTGGCTTTTTTTCATTTATGTTTTCAAGGTTCATTCATGTTGGTAAGTATATTATGACTTGGTTTCTTTCCAAGTCCTTTGTTACTACATTTTATTTATTTATTTTTATTTTTTTGTCTTTTTAGGGTGTACCTGCAGCATATGGAAATTCCCAGGCTAGGGGTCAAATTGGAGATGCATTTACCAGCCTACCCCAGAGCCACAGCAATCCCAGATCTGAGCCTGTCTGCCACCCACACCGAAGCTCACAGCAATGCCAGATCCTTAACCCACTGAGCAAGGCCAGGGATCGAACCTGCATCCTCATGGATGGATACTATGTTGGGTTCATAACCTGCTGAGCCACAGTGGGAACACCCCACATTTTGTTTCATTCAACAGTTGATGGATGTTTGGGTTGTTTCCACTTTTGGGGTATTATGAGTAAGGCTTCTGTGAACAGACATACAATTTCTGTGTGGACATATGCTTTCCTTCCGTATGGAATTGCTCAGCCAAAGGGTAAATCTGAGTTTAACATTTTTTTTTTTTTTTTGTCTTTTTGTCTTTTGTTGTTGTTGCTATTTCTTGGGCCGCTCCCGCGGCATATGGAGGTTCCCAGGCTAGGGGTCGAATCGGAGCTGTAGCCACCGGCCTACGCCAGAGCCACAGCAACGCGGGATTCGAGCCGCGTCTGCAACCTACACCACAGCTCACGGCAACGCCGGATCGTTAACCCACTGAGCAAGGGCAGGGACCGAACCCGCAACCTCATGGTTCCTAGTCGGATTTGTTAACCACTGCGCCACGACGGGAACTCCTGAGTTTAACATTTTGAGGAACTGTTCGACTTTTCCCATGTGGCTAGGCCATTTTACATTCCCTCCAGCAGTGTTTGAGGGTTCCAATTTCTCCACATCCTGGACAACATCTCTTATTATTCATCTCTTATAGTCATTTTTAGGGACATAAAGTGTTATCTTTTTGTAGTTTTGATTTGCATTTCCTAGTGGCTAATGATGGTGGGTATTTTTTCATGTGCTTACTGGCCATTTGTGTATTTTCTTTGGAGAAATATCTATCCAGATCCTTGGCTCCTTTTAAAATTGAATCATTTTTATTGAGTTGTAAGAGTTCCTTGTATTGTAGATATAAGTCCCTTATTAGATACATGATTTGCATTTTTTCTCCCACTGTGGTTTGTCTTTTCACATTCTTCATGGTGTCCTTTGGAACACAAAATTTGGTTTTTTGGTTATTTTTACTTTTTTTTTTTTTTTTTTTTTTGCCTTTTTGTCTTTTCTAGGGCCATACCCTCGGCATATGGAGGTTCCCAGGCTGGGAGTCCAATCGGAGCTGTAGCCGCCGGCCTACACCAGAGCCACAGCAACTCAGGATCTGAGCCACGTCTGTGACCGACACCACAGCTCACAGCAACACCAGATCCTTAATCCACTGAGTGAGGCCAGGGATCGAACCCGCAACCTCATGGTTCCTAGTTGGATTTGTTAACCACTGAGCCATGACGGGAACTCCTATTTTTACTATTTTTTAAAATTGAAGTACACCTTATTTACAATGTTGTGTTTCTGGTTTACAGCAAAATGATTTAGTTATATATGTGTGTATATAATAATATATATATATTCTTTTTTGTATTCTTTTTTTTTTTTTTTTTTTGTAATGGCCGAACCCAAGGCATATGGAAGTTCCCAGGCCAGGGATCGAATCTGAGCCACAGCTGCAACAACCCATGCCATAGCTATGGCAGTGCAAGATCCTTTAACTCACTGTGCTGGGCCAAGAGTTGAACCTGTACCTCCACAGTGACCCAAGCCACTGCTGTCAGATTCTTAACCCACTGTGCCACAGTGGGAACTTCTCTTTTTTGTATTCTTTTCCATTATGGTTTATTTCAAGATTTTGAATATGGGAGTTCCCACTGTGGCTCATCGGGAAATAGCCCGAGTAGTATCCAAGAGGATGTGGGTTCGATCCCTGGCCATGCTCAGTGGGTTAAGGATCCAGCATTGTCGTGAGCAAACATGGTTTGGATCCTGGCTGTGTCTGTGGCAAAGATCAGCAGCTGCAGCTCTGATTCAGCCCTTAGCCTGGGAACCTCCATATGCCACAAGTATGGTCCTAAAAAGCAAAAAAAGGAGTTCCCGTCGTGGCGCAGTGGTTAACGAATCCGACTAGGAACCATGAGGTTGCGGTTTCAATCCCTGGCCTCGCTCAGCGGGTTAAGGATCCGGTGTTGCCGTGAGCTGTGGTTTAGGTTGCAGACGTGGCTCGGATCTCACGTCGCTGTGGCTGTGGCGTAGGCCAGTGGCTACAACTCCGATTGGACCCCTAGCCTGGGAACCTCCATATGCTGTGGGAGCGGCCCTAGAAAAGGCAAAAAAAAAGAGATTTTAAATATGGTTCCCTGTGCTATACAGTAGGACCTTGTTGTTCATTTAAAGTAGTTTGTATCTGCCAGTTCCAAACTCCTAATTTATCCCCCCTTCCCGTTCGGTAACTGTACGTTTGTTTTCCCCATCAGAACCACAAACTTATTTTTAAGTCTTTTTTGGGAGGGTGGCTGTCCCTTAGCATATGGAACTCCTGAGCCAGGGGTCAGATCAGAGCCACAGTTGTGACCTATGCTGTAGCGGCAACTCAGGATCCTTAACCCACTGTACCGGGCAAGGGATCAAACCTGCATCCTTGCGTTCCAAGGACACTGCTGATCCCGAAATGCCGAAGTGGGACCTTCAAAAGTTTTTAGTATTGATGAAGTCCAGTCTGTATTTTCTTTTGCCATTTGTGTTTTGGTGTCATGTTTAAGAAACCTTTGCCTCATCTAAGGTTGCAAAGATTTATGTCTGTTTTCTTCTGAGAATTCCATTTAGATCTTTGATCCATTTGGAGTTAATTTTTGTAAGTGGTGCGAAGTATCCACCTGGTGTTTTCATTTGCCCAGAACTGAGGGCATGTTGGAGCCTGGTGGTTTGGCAAAGTGAACCCTCCCCCTCTTTTCTCAGAACTTATTGGTCCACTCTTCAAAAACAAGGTACAACCTGTCTTTTTCATTCAAGGAACTTCAGCCTCTAGAAATCAGCCTGATTGGGGCTGTTCTACTCTGATCTGTGTTAGTCGTGCTGCCCTGTCAAAAGCACCTATTTTCTGCTTTTTTTTTTTTTTTTTTTTTTTTTTTTTTGCCATACCCCAGACATATGGAAGTTCCCAGGCTAGGGACTGAATCTGAGCTGCAGCTGCAACCTGCATCACAGCTGTGGCAATGCCAGATCCTTTAACCCACTGTGCCTGGCTCGGGATGAAACCCACATCTCTGCAGAAACCCAAGCACACACACTACAGGGTCCCAACCAGGAATCTGCATTCCAGTCCTGTGTAGGAAGAGGTAGGCAGCATGGCTTCCCACTCTGCTGTGTGCTGCCTGCTGATCTGAGCCAGTTACTTAGCATTCTTAATATTTCTGTTACCATGAATATAAAATGGGACCTTATCCTCCCTGGATCTGCACTTCTCTCCTTTCCTCCTTCCTTCCTTTCTTTCCTTCTTTCTTTCTCTTTCTTTCTTTCCTCCTTCCTTCCTTCCTTCCTTCCTTCCTTCCTTCCTTCCTTCCTTCCTTCCTTCCTTCCTGTCTGTCTTTTAGGGCTGCACCTGCAGCATATGGAAATTCCCAGGCTAGGGGCTGAATCAGAGCTGTTGCTGACAGCCTACACCGCAGCTCACAGCAACTCCGGATCCTTAACCAACTGAGTGAGGCTGCGGATTGAACCCACATTGTCTTGGATACCAGTCAGGTTCATAACCTGCTGAGCCACACCCTGCGCTTCTTTTCTCATCTTGTCTTATCTTTTCTTTTCCCTTCCTTCCCTCCCTCCCTCTTTTCTTCCTTCCTTCCTTCCTTCCTTTCTTTCTTTCTTTCTTTCTTTCTTTTCTTTTCTTTTCTTTCTTTCTTTTTCTCCCTTCCTTCCTTCCTTCCTTCCTTTCTCTCTCTCTCTCTCTCCCTCTCTTTCTTTCTTTCTGCCCCTGTGGCATATGGACATTCCCAGACCAGGGATCACACCTGCTCCACAGCAGTGACCTGAGCCATTTCAGTGACAAGGCCCAGGTCCTAAACCTGCCGCACCACAAGGAAACTCCACAAATCTGTTTATAGAGAAGAGAAAGCTGAAGTTCAGAGATGCTAAGTAATTTATCCAAGGTCACACAGCTAATAAATAAGGAGCAGAGTGGGTATTCAAACCCAGATCTGACCCCAGAACTTTTCTGGAAAAACTTGAGCTTAGAGTTCTCCTGGGGGAATCCTGCCACAGACAAGACAGCCAGCCAGGGCCCAGTCCTACAGGTGTTTTGGTGAATGTGGTTGTGTCAGCCTCAGGAGAGTGAAGCAGGGGGTAGGGATGGGGAGAGAGGAGGAGCCATGAGGAAGGACTCACAGACCTGAGAGAAAAAGCAGATGGGATCATTTTGTGAGCAGTGTGAATGTGCCCCAGCTAGTGGTGCCAGAATTGGGCACAAGGAATATCTGACTATGAACCTTGTTTCCCAGACCTAGTCATCTGTAGTTCACTGTCATGATTTTCTCATTTCTGTGTGACGTGGGTACCATTATTTACTTAATACTTCCTTTACTTCCTCTTTTATTTTTTTATTTTTATTATTTTTGCTTTATAAGGCCGAACCTGTGGTGTATGGAAGTCTATGACCTACACCATAGCTCAAGGCAGAGCCGGAACCTTAACCCCACTGAGTGAGGCCAGGGATCCAACCTGCATCCTCATGGATACTAGTTGAGTTCTTGACTGCTGAGCCACAACAGGAACTCCCAATAATTCCTTTTAAATCAATCCACTTGAAAAAGAAAATAGCCTCAGGAATTGGTGCTGGGCGCAGTGGGTTAAGAATCGGACTGCAGTATGTTCAGAAACTTCCACATACTGCAGGTGTGGCCATAAATAGAAAGAAAGAAAAAAAAAGAAGTTGTGTGGCCATAATTGCTTTGTGTCTCAGAGCTTCATTGTCTATAAAATGGGGGTCATTACATTCACTTTTTAGGGTCGTGAAAATTAAATGATAGACTACATAGAAAAACCTGGCGCAAAGTAGGTGTTCATTAGTTGAGAGCCAGTGAGAGAAAGTGCCATCCGATTGTGAAAAACTTCAGAGCAGGGACCATTTCTAATTCAGGGGCTGCAAATTCCGATGCCAGCAGGGGCCAGGCCGTTAATAATAATGGCATATGGTAATGCACAACATGAGAATAGGGTCAGTAATACTACATTAGCTTTGTGGGGTGACGGTGCTAACTGGACTTACTGTGGTGATCATTTCAAAGTGTGTACAGACGTCAAATAACAAAAAAAAAAAGTCAAATTATTATGCTGTACAGGTGAAACTAATATATTGCGTGTCAAATATACTTTAATAAAAAACATAATAGGGAGTTCCCATTGTGGATCAGTGGTAACGAGCCCAACTAGTATCCACAAGGATGTGGGTTCGGTCCCTGGCCTCGCTCAATGGGTTAAGGATCTGGGGTTGCCTCAAGCTGGGGTGTAGTTTGCAGATGTGGCTTGGATCCTGCATTGTTGTGGCTGTGGTGGAGGCTGGCACAGCAGCTCGACCACCACTAGCCTGGAAACTTCCATATGCTGCAGGTACGGCCCTAAAAAGAAGAAAATAATAATAATAATAATTTGTCTGAGAGATAGTAGAAAGGTGAGGCCTTAGCTTACTTAGAGAGGATAATCCCTGGCAAAAAGGAGTGGCCTCCACTCAGCTCCAGCATTATCCAGATCATTTTTTTTTTCTTTTTCTTTTTGGCTCTACCTGCGGCAGGAAGAAGTTCCCAGGCCAGGGATCAAACCCCGAGCCACAGAAGTAACAGCACCAGATCCTTAACCTGCTGCACCACAAGGGAACTCAGATCTTCTCATTTATTAAAGAGAAGCAAAACGTCTCGATCTTTATGTGATAACTCCTAGTTTTAAACTGGCACCCAATTAAAATTTTCAAGCCAAGCAAAACACGGGTTCACTGCTGGTCACCAGTTTGCAGCGTCTGGTCTAAATTATCTTTGTATTTTTTTTCCCGCTTTACCCACTGTCCCGACATCATGCCTGTCAAACCATACATGTCACTTAAGTATGAGGAGATTGAATAAACAGGTGCAGACAAACCTGGTGGGGAAAAGAACAGAGATAATAAAGATCACTAAACTCGGGGGCTGGCCTGAAGCCCAGAGACTGTGTGGTATAAACCTCTCAACCCCTCTTTCCGGTGTCTGAGCGTTTCCCCCAGCCTCTGTGCAGCCCATGGCCCAAGGCGCTTCCTCCCCTGGCTGGCCAGCATTCCCGTTCTGCAAATAATTCCTCTGTCCTTCCTTTGTCGGCATACAGATCACTTCTGCCTTCTGCCACCCCTCATGCCCTTCGGATATCTGAAGTCAGCAGTCACTGTCACCAGGGAGAGCAGATCCTGCCCCTTGCCAGCATTCAGCACGATCACATCTTCCTGTTCTGTTCCCTTCACCGCACATGTCACTATATCAGCATCCGTTTGTTTCCCTGTTTATTATCTAGTACAAGCCCCAGGAGAGCTGAGAGCTTTCTGGCTTATTCCCTGTGGAATCCCCAGCACCTAGAGAAGAGGCTCACTACATTGCACCCCCCCCCCCGCCCGCCAGTAGGCCATCACCTACTCCTTCATCAGCTGGTCCAGGAGCACCTTCCCTGGGCCAGGCCCTGTGCAAAGGTCTTCGTTTCCTTTTTCCAGCTGAATCTCCTAAGGAGCCTGGGTTAGGTCTTCTCTGTTCCCTTTTACAGGCAAGGGACGTAAGGCTGAAAGGGAGGAAGTTACTTGTCCAGGGTTGCCCGGCTAGTAGGGAGGGTCATGGGAATTCAGACCCCCTTCCCTCTGCCTTCCAGGTGCACTCTGAGTATGCCCTTGGCAATGATGCCTAAGTAACAAATAGGAGACAGGGGAGCCGCCACTTTATGACTCACTGAGCTTTAAGTGATGTGAAATCCCCCCCATCCCCCATCACCAGCCTTTCATTAACCTGTCACAACTCCAAGTTGGCATTTTACCTGGAGGCCAGGTCTTCTCAGAGGTTAACTTTTAAAAGAGTGCTGGAGGGCAGTGCCGTAGTCCTAATTCTGTGCCTCAGTTTCATCATCTGGAGAATGGAGATACTTTATTAGCTGACTCATGGGGCTGTCTGAGTTAATACTGTACCCATTGAGAATATGCCTAGAACATACTTAAATGGTTAAAAAATATTAGCTATTATTTTAAAAAATATTTTGTGAGACTGTAGTTGATTTGCAATAGTTGTGCCAATTTCTGCTGTACGGCAAAGTGACCCAGTCACACACACACACGCACACACAGATTCCTTTATAATATCTTCCGTCATGGTCTATCCCCAGACACTGGATGTAGTTCCCTGTAATATTAGCTATGATTTTAACAGAATGTCATTTATGAAGAAAACATCCTTTAATTTTTTTTTTGCAGTGCTATTATATATTAGACAGGGTATCATTGTACATTCAGTCAGATCCTCAGTGTTCCTAAACCAGTGCCAAAGAGAGTACCATTTTAAAAAGAGGTGGTTTAATCAGCCCTCCGTATCCGTGGATTCAGCATCCTCAGATTTAACCAAAATTCAAAATCAATCTGTGGCTGGTTGAGTTTGGGGATGTACACCCATGGATATGGAGGGCTAACTGTACTAGCCATTGGTATATCAGACTTGAGTATCTGCTGGGAGCCTGCATCCTCTAAGTTTTAAGGGAATGCCTCTTCCATCAGTTGAGCATCACTCACTGATGTTGCCCCAGATTCAGTGCAGTGCTTCCTGTCTGGGATCTACAACCTCCGAAGCGTAGACAATGAGTGACTTTGAATTTGGTAAATTACTTCAATATTAGTTATCATGTTTGAGCTAGTCAAGGCCTCATATTGGGTATTTGGCTCTCCCTGGGTCAGATACTAATTGCCATTTTATGGAGTCCTTTCCCCACCAGAGGCACCCGGGTGGCAGTAAAGCAGACGCATCGGCCTTGAGTGCAGGACCCCGATCCCAGGCCACTGTCCTGTGCCCAGCTGCTCCTGTGATCATATGTTGCCCTTCCCTCCCCACCCCTCAGCTGAGAACATCACCAACACCACCCAGAATGAGCAGCACCAGTGGCTGAGCTGTAACCAACAGGAAAAGATGCTCAACCTGGGCTTCACCATCGGCTCCTTTGTGCTCAGCTCCACCACTCTGCCTCTGGGGATCCTCATGGACCGCTTCGGCCCCCGGCCCATGAAGCTGGTTGGCAGGTGAGGTGGCTGGGCTGTGGGGAGCTGGAGGAGGCTGTGCTTCAGGGAAGCGGAGGCACAGAGCATTCAGCCCCTCTCTCTTCTCCCCCTACGTCTCCACAGCACCTGCTTTGCCGTGTCCTGCACCCTCATGGCCTTGGCCTCTCGTGACACCAAAGGTGAGATGTCTGGCCTTTTGTGCCCCCACAGGAACAGAATGGGCGAGACGAAGGTAGATGCTACTCCAGCTCTTGCTTTTAGCCTCCCACGCCTCCCCCAAGGCCCTCATCCATCCCTCTCCCCTTCCTAGTTCTGTCTCCATTGATATTCCTGGCTCTGTCCCTGAATGGTTTTGGTGGCATCTGCCTAACATTCTCTTCACTCACAGTGAGTATGACAGGCCCTGACTTGGCAGCAGGGTACCCAGGAATGGGGTAGGGTACAGGGGCAAGTGAGGGCGAGGGTAGGAGAGGGGCCAGTGGACGCAGATCAAATGCATGTGTGTGTGAAACCGTGCAGGCTGCAGCGCAGTGTGGGTGTGAGGCTGTGTGTATGTGGATGAGACCCTCAGTGTGGATGTTGGGAGGTGCGTGTGTGTGTGTGTGTGTGTGTGTGTGTGTGTGTGTGTCCGGAGCCCATAGGTCTCGAACTCTGTCTAGGCACTGGGGCCACAGCACAGAGAACTGATGACTTCTTCACCTTTCTGGAGCTTACATTCAGGGGTTGGGGGAACAGGCAGCCCTAAAAACAAGTAAACTGGAGTTCCCGTTGTGGCTCAGTGGAAACGAATCTGACTAGCATCCATGAAGATGCAGGTTCGATCCCTGGCCTCCCTCAGTGGGTTGAGGATCTGGCGTTGCTGTGAGCAGTGGTGTAGGTCGCAGACAAGGCTCAGATCCTTCATTGCAGCAGCTACAGCTCTGATTCAACCCCTAGCCTGGGAACCTCCATATGCTGCGGATGTGGCCCTAAAAGACACACAGAAAAACCCCATGTAAACTAATAATTGATGTCCCTAGTCATAAGTGCTGGAAGGAATAAAACTGGGTGATGCAAATGGAAGGGAGCATAGCTTGAGACAGTGGTGTGTGTCGGCCACGTTGTATGTGTGATGCTGTCCAAGGGTAGGTCAGTGTATTTGTGTGTTAGTTTGAATCATATCAAATTGTCGACACTCAGCTGTGCTTAACCTACAAGAGTCTTTTTCACTTGGCTTGATCTCTTATGTGTGTGTTCGGTGTTACTCGAAATGCATACATGAGTGAGTGAGCAGAAGGGTTAAAGGCTTAGGAGTGTGTGGTGGAGGGAGGGGTTGGGCTGGGCTGGCCTCGTGCTGTTGATCTCAAAGGAGGGCTAAACTGGGTGTTTTTGACTGAATTTCACCTCACCCAGCAGCCACCTTTAAATGCCAGCCCAGGACATTTCACAACTCTCTAAGGAAGCAGACCCCTTCCTCCCCGCCTTCCTCCGGAGCCCCTTCTCCACGCTGTGCAACTTGGCTCAAGGCCCTAAATCCCTTCTTTCCCCTGCCCTTGGGGCCTAACCTCTGACCCTGTCCAGAGGCCCACGGGGCTCTCCGCCTCCCCGCTGCTCCGCCCTTGCCGCCCGGCCCGTAACCCCCAGCCAATGGCAGGGCCCGGTTCCCGCCACGCCCCCTGCCGCCTGCCCCGCCCCCGAGCCTCGGTTCTAGGCGCTCTGGACTGGTCCGAGGAGCCGAGACGTGCAGTTCTGCGCTGGGCTAGCCCGGCCTGCCTAAAGCTGTGCTGGGCGGAGACAGCGCTCTCGGACCCTGGCGCGGGGACTGGGGGGCGCCAAGGCCCCAGCTGATCTCCCGGCCCGTGGCACTTTCCCTGGAGTCCTTGGCCGCGTGCCTTGCAGATACAGGGTGCCGGGGATACCTCTGCCTCAGTGGGGTCAGCCCCTGGCCCCACTTCTTTCTCATAGCTGCTTGGAGATTGATCGGTCAGTTCTCTGTGTTTATTTGCCTTCCTCTCCAGAGCTATTTGAGATCCCCTTCTGGGCCTCTGTTTTCCCCTTAAGTGGGTTAAGTTCCCTGTGGCATCTAGGACTCTTCCAGGGGCAGGGTACACAAAGGGTGGTGTGGCTTTGCTTTCCCCTCTGCTCTGCATGTCAGAGCTACTTCTTCTGGACACCTGTGCCCTCTCTCACTCCCACCCTCACCTCCCTAGCCGTCCTGTTTACTTGCCCATGCTGAGTAGAAACCAAGGACTGGGGCCTTTGGGGCCCCCAAGAGGGTTAAGGGGCATGATCTTGTTACCAATCCAGCTATGGTCACACAGCCTTGGGGTCTAGGATAGAGCTCAGAGGGCATGAACAGGGAAGGAAGTAAACCTGATTATCCCTATCCCGGGCCTCAGCGTTCTCATCTGTCAAAGCAGTTGCACTGGATCAGTGTTTCTTAAACACCTATTCCATGGGTTATTAAGAGGCATCTCATGGAGTTTCCTTGTGGCCTAGTGGGTAAGGATCTGGTGCTGCTGTGACAGTGGTTAGATCCCTGGCCTGGGAACTTCAGCATGCCGCAGGTGCAGCAAAAGGAAAAAAATAAATAAATAAATAAATAGGCCTCTTATGACTAAGGGGCTCCGTAAAAAACTAACTTGGGAAACCCTGGGGGCTAAACAATATTTCTCTTTGTGTGGGAGGGGGTTACAGCACAGTTTCAGACATTGATTTTTGCCTTTGAACTTTTCTGTTGTGACTGGGGTGAGTGTTCCTGGAGCTGATGGTGGGTCTGGGAAAGGGGAGCCCTGGGTGGATGTCAGGGTCTCCGCCTGCTCACTGGCCCTGCTGTCCTCCCTCAGCTGCCCAACATGTTTGGGAATCTGCGCGCCACTGTCATGGCCCTCATGATCGGCTCCTATACCTCTTCTGCCATCACATACCCGGGAATCAAGGTAGGGTGCTGCTTGGGGGTGGGCGGGGTGGAGGTAAGGTGGTTCTGGTGGCCAGTGAAGTCATTTGGCCTTCTTTCTGCCTTGACACAGAACTGGGTGGGACTGGGTGCATAGTGGCCAGGATGTGTGGTGACCCATTACCTGCCAGTCGGAGCTCAGTTCCCATCACTGAGGCGGGTGGAGGGGTTGGGGGGTGGGGGTGGGAAGTGCTGCAGCATCATGGGAAGAGCCGGTGCTGCTGGCGACCAGTGGGTTGGCTGCTCTTCTCCTTTCCCTTCCCCTGGTCCCAGTCCAGGCCTTCATCCTCTCTCCTGGGCCACTGCTTTTTCAGCTGATCTCCCTGCCTCCAGTCTCTTCCCTCTCTAAGCTGTCAGTCGCATGATCTTAGACGGAGGACTGGCTCACACACCTGCTCTGCTTCACCTATAGCATCAAGTCCGACTCCTTCACATACCTTCAGGGCCCTAGTCTCTCTGGCCTCACTGTACCTTTTATGCCACATCTCCTTGCCCTGCTCTGGAGAGGCTAGGTAACTTGGGTCCAAGGTCACCGAGCTAATCCATGCCCAGCCAGCTCCTAGACTGGTCAGCCTGGTGGATCTAGAGCCAGAAAGCCAGATTCTAACTCTGGACATGTTTGAGGCCTTATTTCTTCCTCTGATATCATATCACCCTTTCACCTGGGTCTAGCATGCTCCTTAGATTCTGACTTAGGTGGGTAATGTATTAATTTAGAAGGTACTTGCAGAGTTCCCTTTGTGGCTCAGTGGTAAGGAACCTGACTAGTATCCATGACGGGGTGGGTTTGATCCCTGGCCTCAATCAGTGGATTAAGGATCTGGTGTTGCTGCGAGCTACAGTGTAGGTCGCAGAGGTGGGTTGGATCCCGAGTTGTTGTGGCTGTGGCTGTGGGAGCTCCGGCTCTGATTCGACCCTGTGGCTGTGGCCCTAAAAAGCAAAAAAGAACATATTGGTGGTAGGGGGTGGGCAATGATTCTTCAGGTAGGAGCAGGCCTGAAGGGTGGGGTTTTCTCTTCCCTCAACTAAGGCAGGGGGGTTTGAGGAGCCAGATTTTGCTGGGAGGGGCCCTTTGAAGCTCCTTCCTGTTCCTAGGGAAGGAAGAGCTCCAAGACTGAGGCTGAGGCCAAGGAGGAGCAGAAATTTTCTCAGGCAGCGCTGGAGACCCAGGGGAGGGCAGAGAGCAGTCATCCCAGGCTCCCATGGGGAGGGTAGCAGGCAGCTCACAGCTCTGTGCCTGGCTTCCTCACAAGAGGGGCCGATACCTTGGCACAGAATCCCAGTCAATACGAAGCCAGCATGTCCTGGGGTTAGGTGGCCATGGGCAGAGTGCTTGCACAACCCCCTCCCCCCCTCGGTTGTCACACCTGTGAAAGGTGCGATAAGGCTTCTCAGATAGGGTTTGTCTTTCCCCCAGGGGAGGTGCCAGGAAGGGGCAAGTTAAACACTGTTAGGGAGTTCCCATCCTGGCTCACTAGTTAACAAACCCAGCTAGTATCCAGGAGGACACGGGGTTTAATCCCTGGCCTCACCCAGCGGGTTAAGGATCTGGCATTAAGGTGAGTTGTGGTGTAGGTCGCAGATGTAGCTTGGATCTGGCATTGCTTGGCTGTGGTGTAGGCTGGCAGCTACAGCTCTGATTAGACCCCTAGCCTGGGAACCTCCATATGCCCTAAACAAAACAAAACACATGATTAGGAGGTTTCATTCTCCTTTCTTGAACATAAAAATGATAAAATGACTTTTGTGTGAAAAGAAACAGGTGTTTGGAGTCAAAGGCAACATTGGTGTCTTTTTAAGATAATAAATAAGATTTCAAAGACATTTCGAGCTTGTGGCCAGCATCTTCAGGGCACCTTTGGGGAACTATTTCACACCTCTTGAGGGGGGCTGGGGTGAAAAAGAAAGAGGATAGTGGGGCTTCTAGGTCCAACTGTTAACTTTTTTTTTTCCCTCTAGGGCCACACCCACAGCCTATGGAGGTTCCCAAGCTAGGGGTCCAATCAGACCTACAGCTGCTGGCCTACACCACAGCCGCAGCAAGCCAGATCCAAGCCACTTCTGCAGCCTACACCACAGCTCACGGCAATGCTGGCTCCTTAACCCACTGAGCGAGGCCAGGGATCGAATCCGCATCCTCATGGATACTAGTTCTCCACCAGGGGAGCTCCCGACGCTTTAACTTCTGGTCTTGATTTCTTCATCTGAAAATTGAGTCCAGGGAACGGGGTAGAAGAGACCTTCTCTAAGGCCTTTGGGGCCTGGGTTCTGCCTCCGGCTGGAGACCTGCCGGGGGTCCCACAGCCTCCTCCATGGGCCTGCCCCTTCTTCCCCCAGCTCATCTATGACGCTGGCGTGTCCTTCATGGTCATCATGTTCACCTGGTCGGGCCTGGCCTCCCTCATCTTTCTGAACTGTGTCCTCAACTGGCCCAAAGAATCCTTTCCCTCGCCGGAGGACTTCAACTACAAGTGAGTGGCTGGGGGTGGGGAGTGGGATAGGAGAGGGAGCAGGAAGGTGTGGGTGGGATGGACAGAAGCAGCTTTGGAGTCAGAGAAACCTGGGTGTGCAAATCACCTGAGCTTCCTGAGCTTGGCTTTCTCATCTGAACGGTGGGCCTGGTCTCGCCCACCTGCAGGTGCTCTGGGTAGAAGAGGAGTAAAGCAGGCAGCCAAAACACGGTGACTTAGTCATCTTTCTAGGTTTGGAGGATGAGATCAGAGTAGGAGGGACCCTTGCAATAGTGCCACATGCCACGGGGACCTACCCCCATTAGGGAGAAACTGGGGAGATGGGTCCACAACCAAGCACCTAGGGTGCCAGTCAGATAGCTGTACAGCAAAGTGATTCCATTATACATATATATTCTTTTGCAGATATTTTTCCCTTATAGGTTATGAACAAAACATTGAGTATAGTTCTCTGTGAGATACAGTAGGTCCTTGTTGGTTATCTTTTTTTTTTTTTTTTTTTAGGGCCACACCTGTGGCATATGGAAGTTCCCAGGCGAGGGGTTAAATCGGAACTGTGGCAGCCGGCCTACGCCACAGGCACAGCAACACCAGATCCGAGCCACATCTGCTGCCTCCAACATAGCTCAGAGCAACACTGGATCCTTAACCCACTGAGCGAGGCCAAGGATCGAACTCGCGTCCTCATGGATACACTAGACGGGTTCGTGACCACTGAGCCACAACAGGAGCTCCCGGTTATCTCTTTTATATATAGTAGGATGTGTATGTTAATCCCGAACTCCTACTTTACCCCCCCCGTCCCCATCTGAGTTCTCAATGCAGCCTCCATGGGCACAGCCCAAGTGGAAAACATCTCACCCACCCTCTCTTATGGGGTGCTGAGCCACACAGACACCAGCCCTGCACTTGGGAGCTTGTCAGTGGGCATGTCAGTGCTGGGCAAGGAGGGGCTTGGCTGGCTCTTGAGGGTGGGCTCTGCCCGGCTGGTTCCCACATGCTGCGGCCTGGCTACTGGCAGGGAGAAGATGAAGCTCAGAGAGCTGGCCCTGGATCACAAGGTGACAGGTGACCGCTTCTACACCTATGTGACCATCGTGGGCCAGCGGCTGAGCCAGAAGGCCCCCAGCCTGGAGGAGGGGGCTGACATCTTCATTTCATCCCAGGACGTTCGTGGCATCTCAGAAAAGTCTGCTGAGAGTGAGTGTCTGGTCAAGGTGCCAGCCTCGGGGAACGGAGAGGATGGCCGGGTCCTCACGCAGAGTGGGCGCTCAGGCCTCAGTGCTCTTTCTCCCCTCTTCAGGTCTCATGGCACCCCTTCACAGAGGTGGGCACGTGCCCTATTCATAGAATGGGGACAAAATCAAAGCCCAGAGAATTCTGGGACGTTCAGTTTCGGGGATGTTCTGCTGGGATGAAGGAGGGAGCAGCTTCCAGAACAGGGCAGGGTCTCCACGCCTGTGGGAGAGCTGGTTTTCTCAGCGCTCCCAGCAACCTCTGAACCTCTTGCATCAGGTTATGTTAGGTGGGCCAGCCTCCAGCCTGC
Organism: Sus scrofa; assembly: GCF_054392235.1. Classification (NCBI taxonomy): domain Eukaryota; kingdom Metazoa; phylum Chordata; class Mammalia; order Artiodactyla; family Suidae; genus Sus; species Sus scrofa. The sequence continues at coordinate 13,584,054 of NC_139384.1, forward strand.
AGACTCTGACACTTGGCTGGTTCGTGCCCCCTACTGGCTACAGGGGGAGCTGCACCTGCCTTCTGCCACATTGCAAGGTGTCAGCTCTGAGATGCATGGAAGGAAGATGGGCCTTGGAGTCAGAAGATGGGGGTTTAAGGCTGGCTGCTCCCCGATTACAGGCCATGTGACTTGGGTAGATCACTTAACCCCGCTCTCACTTTCCCTTTCTATTAAACTAGCACTCGGAACACCCACTTCACTGGGGAAGTTAGCTGTGAGGGTTGAAGGAAGCCAGGGATGTGGAAGCTCTTGGTAAACTGGGGAATGCTGTGCAGCTATGTGGATGATAGCCACTGCCGGTCCTCCCGTGGCAGAGCTGCTATGGGCATGAGCGGAGTCCAGCTGACCTTTGGCTTCCAGCCCCTTGAGCTTGGGCAAGCCATTGAGCATTTTGAGCTGCATTTTCCCCATCTGTAGAATGCCCTCAGATGAGCTTGTTGTTGAACTTGATTGCATGGGCTAATTCGTGCCAAGTGTGCAGCACATAGTAAGTGCTTAGTAAATAGTAGCTGGCATCTTAATGACCATGCCAAGCCTAGGTATGCGTACACCCAGAAGTCACTTGAAAAGGTGCTGGTGAGGCAGTTTTAGAGCTGGGCAAGAACTTGGAGGCCAGAGAAGCTGAACCCTCATTTTTGTTGTTGTTTTTTGTTTTGGTTTGGTTTGGTTTTGACCTAGCATGTGGTGGTTTGATGTGGGATCTCAGTTTCCAGACCAGGGATTGAACCTGGGCTGCAGGGGTGAAAGCACTGAATCCTAACCACTAGACCACCAGGGAATTCCCTGAACCCTCGTTTTTGAAGGAACCCGTCCCTCTCCACCGTCACAGTGTCAGAGCCCCCACTAGAACTGCATCAGCTGGGCTGCGCAGAGGCAAATGGAAGATCTGGGCTGGGGGGGGCCCCTCTGTCTTCCCAGAGTCTGTCCCCTTGCGCAAAAGCCTCTTCTCTGCCATTTTCCTGTGGAGCCTCCTCACCATGGGTGTGACCCAGCTGCGAATCATCTTCTTCTTGGCCTCCATGAACAGGATGCTGGAGTACCTCGTGATCAGCGGCCAGGAGCATGGTGAGGTGCTGCTGAGCCCACTGGGGCGGGGGGCAGAAGGGTGTCCCTGACTGAGCTCCTCTCATCCTGGCTTCTCCCCTCCACCCCGCGCAGAGACGGAAAACCTGAAGCAAAGGGTGACAGAGACAGGTAGGGTGATGAAAGCTCGGTCCCTGGCCCACACCCACTCCTCCACTGCCCGCTGCACAGGGAGCCTGGACCTACCCTTGTCACCCTGGGGGTTAGGGATCTAGGACCTTGGGATCAGAGGGAGGCTATTTTGGCATGCCCTCTCCTCTGCTGGAAGTGGGTGACAGTGCCCACGGGGCGGCAGGCATCACTCACGCCACTTGCTGACCCCACTTCTCTTCCTGTCCTGCCCAGTTGAATTCTACTCCTCTGTCTTTGGGGCCGCGCAACTGTTGTGCATCCTCACCTCCCCCCTCATTGGCTACATCATGGACTGGAAGATCAAGGACTGCGTGGACATCCCCACCAAGGCCCCTGCCAGGTGACCTGCACAAGGGTGGTGACCGCCATGTGCGTTCACATCTAACATCTCACTTCATCCTCCCAAGAGCCCTGGGAGGGAAGGAGGTCCATCCCTTTTGATAGACAAGAAAACTGAGACTAAGGGGGGACATGGCTTGCTTGATGATAAGTAGAGTTGACACCAAGTGCTGACTGTGCACTGGGCACTCGCATTGTCTTACTTAATCCTGCATCAGCTCCCTGAGGTCGGTAACGTCCATCATTATCCTGGTTTCACAGATGAGGAGCTGAGACACAGAAAGGTTAAGTAACTTACCCAAGGTCACACAGCTCTCAGTAGCTGTTTTCAGAACCTTGGTTAAAAAGGGTATACTCTGGATTCCCGTCGTGGCTCAGGTGTTAACGAATCCGACTAGGCACCATGAGGTTGCGGGTTTGATCCCTGGCCTTGCTCAGCGGGTTAAGGATCTGGCGTTGCTGTGAGCTGTGGTGTAGGTCGAAGACGCAGTTTGGATCCTGCATTGCTGTGGCTCTGGCATAGGCCAGTGGCTACAGCTCTGATTAGACCCCTAGCCTGGGAACCTCCATATGCCGCAGGAGCGGCCCAAGAAATGACAAAAAGACAAAAAAAAAAAAAAAAAAAAAAAGGCATATTCTAGGAGTTCCTGTGGTGGCTCAGTGTATTAAGAACCTATTATCCATGAGGATGTGGGGTCCATCCCTGGTCTTGCTCACTGTGTTAAGGGTTATGCCTTGCGGCACAGGTTGCAGATATGGCTCCAATCTGGTATTGCTGTGGCTGTTGTGTAGGTGAGCAGTTGCAGCTCCAATTCAACCCCTAGCCTGGGAACTTGCATATGCCACAGGTGCCGTCCTAAAAAGAAAAAAGAAGGGGGGGGTACACACTAAAGCCTTAAGTCAGGAAGAGATAGGGTTGGTATATTAGATATCTATTGATCTATAACAAATTACCACCAAATTTGCATCTTTAGACAACAGACGTTTCCCATCTCATAGTTTCTGCGAGTCGGGAATCTGGGAATGACGTAGCTGGATGCTTTTGGCTCTGAGTCTGTCTGAGTCTGTTTGAACGGGTGTAACAAAACACCGGAGTAGCTTATAATCTGTAGATACTTACTTCTCGCTGTTCCAGCAGCTGGAATCCTGAGCTCCACATGCCAGCCCTGTTGGGTGAGGATCCTCTTCTGGGTGGAAGACATCTCGCTGTGTCCTCTCATAGGGGACCTGGGGAGCTCTGTGCGGCCTCTTTCATAAGGGCACAAGTCACCTCCCAAAGGCCCTACCTCTGAATACCATCACAGTGGGCATGAGGATTTCTTTCTTTTTTAAAAATATTTATTTTATATAATATATATATATATATATATTTTTTTTTTCTTTAAAGGCCTCATGTGTGGCACATGGAAATTCCCAGGCTAGGGATTGAATCGGAGCTGCAGCTGCTGGCCTGCACCACAGCCAGCAGAATGTGGGACCCAAGCTGTATCTGTGATCTATACCACAGCTCATGGCAACACCGGATCCTTAACCCACTGAGCAAGGCCAGGGATCGAACCCATGCCCTCACTGGCTACTAGTTAAGTCCATTACCACTGAGCTACTGTGGGAACTCCTTTCCTTTTTTTTTTTTTTTTAATCTTTTTAGGGCTGCACCCTTGGGATATGGACGTTCCCAGGCTAGGAGGCAAATTGGAGCCATAGCTGAGGGCAGGGATCAAACCCACATCCTCATGAATACTGTCAGGTTCTTAACCCTCTGAGCCACAATGGGAACTCCAGGCAGGAGGGTTTCAACATCAGAATTTGGGGAAGGTGGGGTACAAATATTCAGACCATAGAAAGATCTCTCATAAGATTGTTGTCAAGCTATTAGCCAGGGCCTTGGTCATCTGAAGTACTGCCTGAGGCTGGACAGTTACTCCTGAGAGCACTAGGGTGGCTGTGGCAGGAGGTTCGGTTCCTCCCAAGCTGGGCCTCTCTGAAGGCTGCTCAGGACCCAGCAGCTGGCTGGCCCGCAGCAAGACGGCTCAGGGAGGGGGACTAGGGCAGAGGCTGCAGTGTCTTTCATGTTGTGACCTCAGAAGTGGTATTGTCTTCAGTGGTATTGCAGAAGGGGACTATACCGCGGTGTGAATACAGGATGTGGGGGTCACTGAGGCCATTATGTTGGCTGGAGACCACGAGTGGGTCTTGACTTGAGGTCTTCTGACTGTTTGTGCTCTTTTTTAAATTTTTATTTTCATTTATTTATGGTTGCACCTACAGCATGGATTGAATTGAGCTGCAAGCTGTGGCAATGCTGGATGCTTAATTCACTGTGCCAGGTTGGGGATCAAACTTGCACCTCTGCAGAGACCTGCACTGCTGCAGCTGGATTCTTTTTCTTTCTTTCTTTTTTTTTTTTTTTTTTTTTTTTTTTTTTTTTTTTTTTTTTTTTTTAGAGCAAATCAATTCATAAGATTTACTGTAGTTTTTTTTTTAATTTCCCCAGTACATTATTTTTCTTTTTCTACCATACAGCATGGTGACCCAGTTACACATACATATATGTATACATTCTTTTTTCTCACAATGTCATGCTCCATCATAAGTGACTAGATATAGTTCCCAGTGCAGTTGGACTCTTAACCCACTGCACCACAGTGGGAACTCCCTGCTTATGCCCTTTCTGTGTTAATCTTTTTCTTTTTTTTTTTTTTTTCGTCTTTTGTCTTTTTAGGGCTGCACCTGTGGCATATGCAGTTTCCCAGGCTAGGGGTCTGATTGGAGCTGTGGCATCCAGCCTATACCACAGCCACAGCAACGCAGGATCCAAGCTGCATCTGCAACCTACACCACAATTCACGGCAACCCCAGATTCTTGAGCAAGGGCAGGGATCGAACCCGCAACCTCGTGGTTCCTAGTCGGATTCGTTTCCGCTGCGCCACGACGGGAACTCCTCTGTGTTAATCTAGATAGTCCTGTTTGTCCCGAGAGGATGGGAGAGGGAGACTAGGAGAGAAGACACCTAAGGATGTAGCTTCCCTCTCCATCAGTGGTGCCCTGGCCCTGGTACCCAGTCTCCCCTCCTTGCTCTGGCCATGATCCATCAGCAGGGCCCTTCCATCTGGGACCAATGGGCAACCTTCCGTTGTCTATCTGAGCCTACTGACCTCTCCTCTGGTAGCCCCTGATCATGCTAGAGGGAGGGGCTTGCTGGGCAGTCAGGGGTCCAGCTGCCGTCCCCAGAGTGGCATCTACCTTTGTCCAGGCTGGTGGGTAGGGACACTTCCACGGGGGGCTTCTGATGAGGGATGGCGTGAGGACTCCCCGTTCTCTGCCTGCCTTCCCAGCCTGGATTCTCAGACTTCTGGGTGCTTGTGAAATACTTGGGATGGTTTTCCCAATGCAGATTCCAGGGCCCTACTGGTGAGATTCTGGTGTCTGGGGTAAGGCCCTGAATGATGTTGGGGGAGCCACACTTTGAGAAAGGCAAGGCTGGAGAGAATGGCTCTCTCTCTTTTCTGCTGCCCTGGAGGGGGACGGGCCATGCTGAGAACGTGGAGGGGGTGCTGCTGAGGAGGTAGAGGCAGCAGCCAGTGACGGCCTGTTCTCCTCAGGGATGGTGCGGCCACCAACTCCGTCAGACCGCGCTACCTCAAGATCCAGAAGCTCACCAATGCCATCAACGCCTTCACCCTGACCAATCTGCTGCTCGTGGCGTTTGGCATCACCTGCCTCATCAACAGCTTACACCTCCAGGTACCGACCTCCATCCTCCCTGCTCTCCCTGCCTCCCAGAGCCCCGCCAAAGGCAGGGTTCACCCAGCACCTGCCCTCCAGGAAGCGTGGCTCTTCTGGGTCTGTTTCCTGGGTTCTGCAGGAAGCATTTCTAGCAGGTTGCGTGGGTCAGGGGGCAGGCCCATGTAGGCTCTGGTCTCACCTCGTCTTTACCCAGCCTTCCTCCTGCCTTCCCCTGCCCCTGCACTTAACCTCTCCCCTCTCTCTTTCTGGTTTCAGTTTTTGACCTTTGTCCTGCTCACCGTGATTCGAGGCTTCTACCACTCGGCCTGTGGGGGCCTCTATGCTGCAGTGTGAGTCAGCTGGGGCCGAACTCCCCTCCTGAGCTTCCCCTCCAAAACCAGAGACTCCTAGAGCAGAGCCGAAAGGACCCCAGACTCCCCTTGGTGCACCCCTCTCCAGCCTCCCTGGAAGGCTGACATCTGGAGGTGGTCTGGTCCACGGGTCTCTCTGAGCTCCTCTAACGACGGGGAGCTCACTACCTCTAAGGCAGTCCCCCCCACCCCCAACTGTGGGACAGCTCCAGTCAGAAGGTCTTCCCTTAAGGGAAGCTAAAATATTTGGTTTGATGACATTTTTACCTCCTCTCCAGAACAGCTCCCAGAGTGGCCTCTCTCACCATGTCAGCCCTGTCAAAATTTCCAGAGAGCAATCTTGTTTGCCTCATGATCTTCCTGCTTCGTGTCCAGCACACCCTTCCCTGCCCTGTTCCTGTTCCCCGTTTTCTTCTGGTCCCTATGGCTGAGTGTCTCTTCCACGTGTGTGATGGAGCAAGAGGGGTGACAACTTGGTAACCGCTGGGGAGCGCTTACTCCGTGGCGGGCACCCGGCGGATGTGGTCCCCTCATTCAAACCTCGAGGGCACCTCAGACAGACTTGGAGTCATCCTCAATTCCTCCCTTCCTCACAGCCCACATCCACGCCATCAGCAAGCCTGCCAGCTCCACATTCCACAGACTCCAAGCCCAGCCCTTCTCAGCATCTCCAGCAATGCCACTCCCGCCTGCCACTGCCACCTGCCCTTGTCTCCCTCAGTATTTTTAACAAGGGAGCTGGAGACACCTGTTAGAACATAAGTCTCTTCCCGTCACCCCACGGCTGCCCGCCCCACCCTCATTTTCTTCCCCTCCCCCACCTTGCTCACCCCTGCCCCCACCCTGGCTGTCTTGTGCATGTGGCAGTAACCCCAAGCATGTTCCCTCCTCGGGGCCCTTGGACTTGCTGTCCCCTCTGCCTAGCACGTTCTCCCTCCAGGTTGCCACGAGGCTGCCAGCCGTCTCAGCTTCTTCAGCTCTCCTCTCAGTGAGGCCTCCCATACTCTCTACAGTCTCAGCCCCCTAGACACCCTCACCCCATCCCCCTGCTTAACTGCTCCCCTTAGCACTTCATCACTGCCGGTCACACCATCCGGGTTTTTTTTTTTTTCACTTTTTTTTAAAGGGCTGCGCCCGTGGCATATGGAGATTCCCAGGCTAGGGGTCACATCGGAGCTACAGCTGCTATGTCACAGCCACAGCAACTCGGGATCCAAGCCCCATCTGTGACCTATACCACAGCTCACAGCAACGCCGGATCCTTCATCCACTGGGCGAGGCCGGGGATTGAACCCACATTCTCATGGATACTGGTTGGGTTCATTTCTGCTGCACCACAATGGTGGTGGGAAGCCCACACCATAGGTTTTTCTTGGGGACTACCACCTGCCCCACCAGAATGCCACCTCCATGTCCGTCTGGTCCACTGCTGTATCTCTGTGTGGCTGGGACACTACCTGGCACATAATAGGAGCTTAATGCATATGTGTTAAGAGGATAAACAGCCCAGTGAAGTTAGTGCTATCCCTGTTTCTAGTGAAGGAAGTGAGGCTCAGAGAGATTGAGTTACTTGCTTTTATCACGCAGACAGTGGGTATCAGAAACCAGCTCAGGGGCGTGCCTGCTGTGGCTCAGTGGGTTAAGAATCTGACTAGTATCCATGAGGATGAGGGTTTGATTCCTGGCCTTGCTAAGAGGGTTAAGGATCCAGTGTTGCTGTGACTGTGGCATAGGCTGACAGCTGCAGCTCTGCTTCGTTCCCTAGCCTGGGAACTTCCTATGCCCTGGGTGTGGCCCTTTAAAAAAGAAAAGAAACCAATTCAGCAGTCCCGAAGTCACAGCATACACGCTGGAGGCCTGGGACCGAAGAACACATGCAGAGAGCCTGATCTCTTATGTTCTGCCTGGTCTGGCTAATACAGAGTATTGTCCAGGGAGGGACAGGGCGGGCGGGGGCCCGGCTGGAGAGGGCCCCATGTCGCTCACATTTGGAACCTCCCTCTTCTCATTGACAGGTACCCAACCAACCACTTCGGGACATTGACAGGCCTGCAGTCTCTCACCAGTGCCATGTTCGCCCTGCTCCAGCAGCCACTCTTCATGGCCATGGTGGGACCCTTGAAAGGAGAGCCCTTCTGGGTGAGAAGCAAGGGGAGCCCCTTTCCCGAGTTGGGGGTGGCGGGCTCTTGTGTTTGACGGAATCCCTCACTCTCGTCTCAGCCAGGAGGCACCTTGGATGTCTCTGATCTGGGGCTTCCCAAGCTGGCTGTCCGTCAGAACCCCTCAGAGACTCTCCAGCCCACTGAATCAGCCTCTCTTGGCCTGGGCCCAGGACTCTGGAATATGCTCCCAGGTGACTTGTCAAGTGGTCCGGTTCAGATCCAGCCTAGTTCCATCCAGTGCAAGGGTCTTCTCACCAGTGCCCCTAGAAAGGGGTTCCTACAAATGCTCTTAGCTCAAACACCCCCAGCAATGGCAGCAGCCATTGATGTTTTCATTTTTGTTTTCTTTTTCTTTTTTGGCCACCCCACAGCACATGGAATTCCTGGGCCAGGGATCAGATCTGAGCTGCAGTTGGGACCTATGCTGCAGCTGTGGCAGTGCCAGATCCTTTAAACCACTGTGCTAGGGCCCAGGATCAACCTCCATCCTGGTGCTGCAGAGACATCACTGGTCTTATTGAGCCACAGCAGGAACTCTGCTATTGGTCTTGTTAGAAAGGCTTTTCCTAATATCACATTGACCTCCCTAAAGCTGACATCTGCCCTGAGGGGCCACCCACTCCCAAACCCTCCTGCAAGAATGACGACGAAATAACCGCTGCCGTTTACCAGGTGCTCTCCAGGTGCTGAGGACAGGTGCCCTAGGCCTGTCCTTAGCTAGGGGCCACGGCGGCCCAGATAAGGAGGCTCGTAGAGTTGAGACGGCTTTGCCCAGAGCCGCATAGTACATGGCACAGAGGGGGACTGCGCTGGGTCCAAGGCCCTCCTGAAGGCCCCTGGGCTGGGCCTCCCGGGCCTTTTGTCCCAGTCTGTGCCCCCAGCTCATTTAACCACCTGAGAGCTTCTTCTCACCACCCCAGAAGGGGTCCTGTTATCAGTGTCCTCAAAGGTCCAGCTTCCCAGCCCAGAATCCCCCAGGTCATTTGGGCACCGGTGTTAGCTGGGGTTCAGACCAGGCCCTGTCACTTCTCAAGGCTGCCGGACGCTCGGTGAGATGCCGGTGGGCACTCGTGAGCATTCAGTGTGTTTGTCGTTCTGGCCCAGGACCCGGAGTACAGACGGCTGCCTTCTCCTCCCTGAGGGAGGCTGAGGAGGGTCCCTGAGGGCGAACTTGACTTTTTCTCTCTCTCCCTCCTTTGCCCTAAAGGTGAATCTGGGCCTCCTGCTCTTCTCACTCCTGGGATTCCTGCTCCCTTGCTACCTCTTCTGCTACCGTGCCCAGCTCCAGAGGGAGTATGCCACCCACTGGGAGGACCCCCCCAAAGGGGCCTGCCAACCCCGAGGTGAAAGCGTAGACCTCTGAGCCGAGGGGCCTGGATGAAGGCCACCGAGGCCAGCGCAGCCAAAGGGAGTGCCTCGTGGCTTTTCTACCTGTAACCTCCGCCCAGAGCTAGGGGCTGTGGATTTATAAATACGGATAGAAGTTCTGTTTTTGTAGAGACTTGCTAAAAGGAAAAAAAAAAAAAAAAAAAAAAAAAAAAGATCTCCCAAAGCAATGTTCCATTGACTGAAGATGTCCCCCATGCTAGGATTGGGCCTTCTTGATCCTGGGATTAGAGGAGACCAGGGTGCCTTTGGCTACCCTGCCTTTTCCTCTGGGGCCTGTCCTAGGGGCTTGCCTGCTGGTGCTTCTTGGGGGCTTGTGGAATCAGTGAAGAGCAGCCCCCAAGGCCTCAGCTGTGTAGGGTCTAGAGTGTACATACATGTGTGTGGGTGTGTGTGTATGAAACCACCTTCCCCTTGGAGGAAAGGGGCCTGAGGTGCTGGCTGTGTCCTGGATGGGGTGTCAGGGGGGAGCCCCTTCTAGAGCTGGAGAGTGAGTGCCCTCCCTGGTGCTGCTGCTTGCAGATCTTAGAGGAAATTAAAAGGGAAGCGAGAGACTGGTGTGTCTCTCTTTGGCTCGGGTGGGGGGGGGTGTTTACCCACACCCCCATCCCTCTTCCTCACCCACACTCAGCTGGGCATTAAGTAGGACACCCAAAGTGCCAGCCTGTCCACCTCTGGCTGTCTGGCTCACCTTCCTGTTCTCAACCATGCCCTGCCCTTAAGTGTCTGCAGGGAGTCTGGATCCCTGCCCTCTGCTCCTGTCCACCACTTCCTAGGGTTTGGGGCACCTGTGGGTGCTTGGCCTTTGTCCCTACAGGGGATCAGGGAAGGGTGCTTTGGAAAGAGTGCTAAGGAATGAGTCTCAGACTTTTCTATCAAGGCACCCCTGGAGGTCTCTTGTAAGGAACACTTTCTTAAAATATTTTATCTTAAAACTTTATGCAAATTCGAGCATCATTTTATGCTCTATTTATATTGACCTTTGGCAATAAAGTTAGGCTTTAAAATTACCTGCATCAGAGTTCCCTGGTGGCTCACTGGGTTAAGGATCTAGTGTTGTCACTGCTGTGTTGCCGGTTTGATCTCTGGCCTGTGAACTTCCACATGCCGCAGATGTGGCAAAAAAAAAAAAAAAAAAAAAAAAAAAAAAAAGAAAAGAAAAAAGAAAGACAATCATGTGCATCAAGGAAGACACTATCTATCTTTAAGGACATGGGACCTTCCAGGAAGCGATACCTTATTTATCCCACTCCTGCATTTGTTTCTGTCCTGGGTCATAAACCTTAGAGGCTGGAGTAAGTCACAGAATGGAGGCATAATGCAGGAAGGGGCCACCAATATTTTCTGAGGATCTGCCTGTCGTAGCTACACAGGTATCTCATTTCCTCCTAACTATCAGTGATCTGTGTCTTCGGCTGTTTTGTAGATTGAGGAAAACCCAGAGAGAGGAAGGCACAAGACCCAAGGTTACAGCTGGTAGGTAGTGAAGCTGTGCTTGGAAGCCTCCAATTGTGACGGCTGAGTCCTAACCACAAGGCTGCTAAGGCAATCAGTGGCAGAAAGGAGGTTCCAAGATAGCCCAGCTCCTGGCTGCCCTCTGAGGGCTAAGAATGACCGCAAAGGCCCTATCCACTCCCCACCCCACCCCGCCCCCACACGCAAAAAAACATCCCTTGGAGAATCCCCAAATATTAACCTTGGAAGACAGTATTCTAGGTATGCCCTCCCTTTATCTTAAACTCTCGTTTGAAATTGCTAAAACAGACTGACCCACCCGTTTTACCAACATCCACCGGAGTCTGGAGACTTGTCAAAGTCGTATAGCAGATCCCTGGCTGCTCTGAGCCCAGACTCCTGGCTTCCAACACAGTTCCCTTTTCGCAAAATATCAAATCAGGATTGGACAGCACCCATCAACGGGTTGAACGGGTTCCCGCCCGAGTCTCACCCCACTCCCTGTCTCGGACTTTGACTCTCCCCGCACAGTCTGGTGGAGGTTGATCACAAGCGATGAACAGAAAAGTGCGGCGGACGGAGGAGGCAAGTCGTGTGCGCCGGGTACTCGGTGTGCCCAGCAGGCGGCGCTGCGTGGCCGCGGCTGGACCTGGGTGGGAGCGGGCGGCGAGCCAGGAAGGGAACCCTCACACCCCTCCGCATACACCCCATACCCACTAGTCTGCCTTTCCCGGGTCTCGATCTCCAGACCTCTACCCTGGCTTGCTCTGCCCTCCTTTGAGATGCCCCCACGCCACGCCTCCCCCCTTCCACCCTAATCTCCTGCTCCACCGACTCTGGAGACTGAAGGAGGGGTCTCGACACTCCCCCTGCTCAGCTGTGGCCTGGGACCCGTTGGGAGATGCTAGCAGAGATCTCGGACTCCTGGGGGAGGGATGTCTCCCCTCTCCCCGTTCTGGGATGGGGAACTTGGGGAAGGGGGCTGGGCAGGGGAGGAAGCGAGCTGGAGCCGTGTTTGTCGCGGCGCTGCCGAGTGGAACAGATGGCTGGGGAGGGGAGAGGGTACGTGGCGGGGAGGAGGAGGGGTGCGGGGGCCGGAGGATGAGGAACGTGGAATTTCGACGCCCCGAGTCTCCCAGGAGAAGCCCCCCTCCCGGTCTCTTCCCAGAAAGAGGGGCGGGCTAGCGCCTGCCTTTTACGGGGAGAACCCGGGCCTCGGGCCCGCAGCAGACCCCGCCGTCCCCCGCAGGCGCGCCCCTCACCCCTTAGACTCACCCCAGCCGGTGGGGTCAAGGCCGCAGGGAGCGGCCTGGGTCGTAAGGGTTAATGGGGCCACGCTCCGGGGGAGGGGCGAGGGGGCGGCGGGAAGTGGGCTCCGGAGCTGGGAGCGAGTTCAGGGATCGAGTTCAGGGATTGTAAATAGCTGAGGGAAAACGTGTTAATTGGAACGTTATGCAGATGAGCTGGGACGGGGGGTTGGGGAGGGCAGAGGGAGGGAGAAGGTCAGACGGTACCGACCTGAGGCAGGCCTGAAGGTCTCCTGCCAGAGGAGTGAGGGGGAGCTGTCCACGGGTTTACCTGCGCTTTGAACCTCGGGGGAGGACCGCTGGTCTCTGGAGGTGAGGCCTCCTCCCTGACCCTAGGGCTCCAGACACGGGACTTCCAGAGTCTCCACATCTGGGAACCAGAGGGTCGCGATCTCAGATCGACCGGGAAGGTGGGGGCAACATGCAAGTGACTGTGGCTGCTTACCTTGGGTCACATTTACTGCTCCCCCCACCTCCCGCATTTGTCTCCATACTCCTCTCACTCTGTCCTTTTTTCCCCATCCCTGCCATCATTCTCTCCATGCAAGGGTGTAGTCTGTAACTCCCACCAGGCGTGTGTGTGTGTGTGTGTGTGTGTGTGTGTGTGTGTGTTGGTGGGGAATCTAACTTTGCTCCTATTGCTTTCTCCTGTCTGTCCCCCCAGGACCACCCCACCTTTGAGGAGCTGCTTCTTGGTCTTTAGAGAGCTTCATAACCCACCCCCATGTGCTAAAATGCAGGTTCCAGGGCTCCCTTCGGGATCTGGTTCAGTAGGTCTGAAGCACTCAGGCAGGAATTTGCATCTTAGCATTTTCTCACCTACATCAGATAGAAAAGACCTTCCTTTTGGAAACGCTCTGCAGGGAATTGGTGGGCTGGAAAGACTGGACAAGCCTCCGTCAACAGCTCCCCACTCCCTCCTCCATGCTCCTGACCTCACCTCTGCTCAGTATGGCCATTTCTGCTTCCGGTGTGAGAGTACCAGGGCATGGAGAAGGTGCCAGGAAGGAGGGAAGGAAGGGGGAAAGGGAGGGAGGAAGGAGGGAGAAAGAAAGATAGAGTCTGCACCTGACTTTTCCAGCTGAGCGGGATTTACCCTTCTCCCTCCACTGCCTGCTTCCCTCCTCTCTCAACCACCAGCCTTGCCTCATCTTCTTGCTTCACTCCCCCCCCCTCATCTGAAGAAGGCCAAAGAATCTTGGGGTAGGCAGTTTGGATCTTAGGGGGTAATGGCAGAGCCAAAACCCCCACCTCTAAAGGAAAGAGGCAAAGGCACCCCGAGGGTTGGAGACAACAGGAGGAGGGAGGCAGGGCTTGAGGAAAGATAATAATAACTACAAAGATGTAGGTCACCTTTCCATGGGCTATTGCACTTACTCCCTACAAGGACTCAATTTAGGCAGACGCTAGTGCCCCCAGGTTATAAATGCCAACCAAAACACAACAAAACAAGGGCTGTTCAGAGAAGTTAAGTGACTTGATCAAGGTCACACAGTAAGTGGGAAAATAACTAGGTCAGGCACCCTTCTGCTTCCCCCAAATCATTGCTCAAGAGGCAACTGGGTAGCTGACCCAGGCCTACCCTCCTTGCGCCACCCCCAGGGGGACTGGCACCATGAACACGGATGAAAGGACATGCTCAGGTTTCGGAACATCTGACAAGTCTGGAAGCATTAAAAATTCATGTAGAAACCTGACCCCCGCTGGACCTTGGGCCTGCCACCTGGCCTGTCCCTGGCCCGGGGGGCAAATTTCCCTTCAGCAGGGTCCTGGGAGCCCCCAGGTCTTTGTCTTTCACAGGAGAGGGGTTCTCGCATGGATCAGGAAGTTAAAGGCAGGAGCCAGCAGCTCAGAAAGCAGGGTTGAGAGCCGTCCCCCCACCTAGAGGGTAAGAACCTTAGAGGTTTAAGGGCTTATAAACCTTGTCATCTGGCGTCCTTCTATCCCTCTCCCCAAGCAGATAGCTGCTCACTCTCAGTTAAGGGTGACTGAGCTTGGCTATGATACCCAAGGTGGCCAGCGGGGGGCTGCCATCTGCTAGGAGGGAACCCTAGCCTGAGCCTCTAGAGGCAGCTTTGAAGGACAAGAACTTGGCCTCCCCCCCACCCCCACTGACAACGTCAGCAAGACACAGTTTTGGCCTTGGGGAAGGGCCCAGGAGTCTGTCATCTGAGGACAGGGGAGAGGGTTCCTCATTTGGGGGAGAGACTGAGGAATTTTAGAGAGGGTTCAAAATAGGTTTGTGGGTTTCAAGTGCATGCTAACCGATGGCCAGCATGATACAGTCATTCTAGCTGGAGGGAAGGTTTTTGGGACAAGGCCACACGAGAGAAAAAGCTGGAGAGGCAGTTGGGACCAGCCTCTGAAGAGAATCTTTGAAGCTTTGCTGAGGTGTTTTCTCTTTAACCTGTAGGCAATAGGGAGCCGGTGTAGGTTCCTGAGTAAAAACAAAATGACATAATGCAAATTTGGATGAATCTGGCCAACATGGGCCAGCTGAGTAGGAGGGAGAGAGAGATTGAATGGAGGAAAACCAGCGAGGAGGTTATTGCTATTTTCTCCTACATTCTAGGCATGAGGTAATGAGGAGATGCAGCAGGGAGGTAGCAGGAGGATGGAAAGGAAGGGCTGGATTGGGGCTAGAGGGAGACGGGGTAAACCGGGAGAGAGATTAGAGAAAAGGCAGGCTTAATTCGGCTAGGTGTCAGGCAGAGGAAAAGAACACAGATACGGAGAGGTGAATGAGTTTTGTTTCCTTCAGGGCTGAGGCATCATGGACAAATCCTTTCCCCTCTCTGGGCCTCCACTTCTCCCTCAGAGCATCCTTGGAGGTTGGCCTGGATGCCTTTGAAAATCCCCCTCATGTCAGGGTGTGTGGCTCAGGCTTGTAAACTTGCATGGTTTGGGGAGGCTGGGGTTGTGTGTGAGCTTTCTGGGGGTGGTCTCTGTGGGGGGACCCTTGTGAGCCACTGCACATGCCCGTCAGTATTTGGGGTGCATCTGCCCGCCTGTGGGACCCGTGGGTGTTGGCATGCCTGCACGTGCTCCCCGGCTCCGCTCTGTGTGAGTGTGTGAGAGAGCGTGGGTGGGCACGTGATGGGCGTCTGTGGGTCTGTCTGGGCGGGTGGGGGTGGGGTGGGGAGAAAGTGCCATTGCTGTAGGCTTCTTCCTGAGACTCGCACACTCCTCCTGCTTTCACTCTTCTGAAATAGCATCTGGACCAAAGGCCCATGAATATTTCACAATGATAATTCTGTGACCTGGACAGCCTGCTTCTGATTTACCAGCATCCTTCCTTCTCCCCCCGCCCAGGCCTCTCCTCCTTCAGAGCTCTTGCCTGCCTGGCCCCCCAAGTCCCACCTCCTAGCCTCCTCAAAACCAGCCCGATGCAGGCCCCCAGGAAACCCCAGATTTGGCGCTCTCCCCCTCACCTCCAACCCCACAGCTTTATCCAAAGTCCACCTGCCTCAGGCTTTGGGTGTTTACTCTCCTGTTCCAACCACCTCGTCCCACCTTCTTCCTACTTGTCTGGCTGGGGCCACAGAATCTCAGCATCCTCGAGCTCTAGCACCCAGGTCCCCTCTCTTGCATTCCAAACTCACAAGTTAGATCCCCCCCGCTTTTTTTTTCCTCTTTGGAAGTTCCTGGGCTAGGGGTCAAATTGGAGTTACAGCTTCCAGTCTATGCCACAGCCACGGTGGTGCAGGATCCCAGCTGCACCTGCAAACTATGCCACAGCTCACAGCAATGCTGGATCCTTAACCCACTGATCAAGCCCAGGGTTCAAACCTGCATCCTCATGGAGACTAGTCGGGTTCTTAACCTGCTGAGCCACAATGAGAACTCCCCAAGTTAGATCTTTAACCCTAAATTTAAACCATCAAACCTTTCCCCAATTGCTTCTATCAGATGAGACTCATTCAAGTCCTTCTTAGCCAGGGCTCTTTCCTGTCCCCATCCTCTCCTCCACACACAAGATGAAACTTCTGATCATACCTCAAGCCAACAAAACATTCCAGCGTGGATTTCCTGTCCCTCTGATCACCCTGGCCCCTTGGTTTCTCTTCTAACCTGCCTAGAGAACTGCTTCTCTGACCTGACTCCTCCCTGCTGCCTTCTACCTCATAGGAGCCAAAGGAAAGAGATCATTTGTCTACAGGATTGCTGTGTACAGCTATGTAGGCTGTACACTGCACAAGGGTAGTCAGCTGAGGGGGGCAGTTGTGAGCTGAAATGCAGCCTTAGGCTCTGTTTGCTAAAGTGTTTGCTCTAGTATGGGGCTGGCTTCCCCTGGGGAAAAGGTAGCTTTTTCAGATTTACCCAAAGCCATGTTTGGGCTGGCTGTGACCATGCCTGTCCATGCTACTCCTCCTTGTAGGGAAAAGTGGTCACTGCTCTTCTTTCCTAAAGGAACAGGGCCTGGAAGAGAACCATTAGCCAGGATGGAGACTGTCTCCAGGCTTAGCTCCTCTGGCACAGACAACTCAGGGTCGGCTGTAGCTGCTGCTTCTGGACAAATGGGGAGGGGAGGTGCCATCAGCATCCACTCCTGGCTGTCAGATTTCACCCCGCCTGCCTGAGATTCCAGAGTCACACCCCCCCTTCCTCCGGCTTCAGCTCCTCATCACGGGGTGAAGAGCAAGAAGCACTGTGATGGTGCAGAATGGCTCCCCTTTTTCTAACCCTCCTGGTCCTGAAAGCCTGATGGTTCTAACCCCACCCCCTGCCACGTTGGAGGTCCTGAGCCAACAAATCTTAACAGAACATAAAATAATAGAATTTTTTAATAAATTTTTTTTTTTCCCCAAACAACTTCTGTTGATCTTCACCACACAGGGGCCGTGGTGGAGACGAAAGTTCTCTCCAGGCACCCTAAAAAGTGTCCAGGGTAGACTTAGGAGAAAAGTATTTCTCCAGTGTCGGGAGGCTGAGGATGGCTAGGATAAGCGGGGGCCTAGTGTTGGCCTGGCCCCGGCTGAAGCATCCCTTCAAAGGGCTCCTGGGGGTGGGGGTGGGGGGCTCCCGCCCCGGGAGCTTCCAAAGGCTCTGCTGGTGGAAGATGCTCTGCAGACAAAGCCCCTCCGAGTCCACGGTGGGCGCTGGGAAAAGGGGTCAGCGGCTGCCTGGGGCGCCCACCCCAGCCTTGGGATGGGATCGGTTAATGGCCAGAGATGGGCCGAACAGGGCTGAGCCGCCAGACAGGTCCTCCTGGGGCTGCCGTAAGCCAGCAGCCCGGGAGGCGGGGAGCGGTGGCCTGGTCCTGGGGAAGAGAGGACCTGGGCGAGGAAAGAAGGCAGCAAGGCCACAAGGCCGGGGCGGGGATTGGGCCAGAGCCGCATGGGGGATGAGGGAAGGGGGCAGGAGGGGAACACACTGGCCTCTTCAGTCACAGCACCGCAGTCAGAGGTGGTGGGGCGCCAGCAGCAAGAGGCAAAGCAGAGGGGTGGGGAGCCGCGCCGAGAGCGCGGGGCCGCGGGAGTCCGGGGGCGCCTGGCAGGCAGCGCCGGGGCACGTCTGCTCGCCCCGCTGGTCCTCGCCCCCGTAGCCCCCCCAGTAGTCGTCCTCGGTGGGAGCGTCCCCGCCCTGGCGCCCCCGCGGGTCTTCGGCCGGCAGGTCTCGGTAGAGGGTAGAGGGGTCGGCGGGGGGCGCCCCGGCCTCGGCCACCCCGTACAGGTGGTTGGACGAGCTGTTGCCGCGGGCGCGACTGCCCGGCCGCGTGGGCGCGGCGGGCGGGCAGGCCTGGAAGTCGGCCTCGCGGAGGGTGCGCAGGTCGCGGCCCTGACGCTCCGGAGGGGTGGCGCAGGTCACGTCGGAGCTGGACACGCGCGCGCGCTGGAACCAGGCCCAGAGCGGCCGCGCGCGGCAGTCGCACGCCCAGGGGTTGGCGTTGAGCCGTAGGAACTCGAGCGCCGGCAGGTCGGCGAGCGCCTCGCCGGGCAGCGAGGCCAGGCTGTTGTTGAACAGGTAGAGGATGGTGAGGCGGCTGAGGCCGCGGAAGGCCGCGCGGTGCACGCCCTGCAGCCGGTTCCCGTGCAGCAGCAGCCGGTCTAGGCTGCCCAGGCCGCGGAACACGTGCTCCGTGAGCAGCCGCAGGCGGTTCCCGTGGAGGAAGAGGTGGCTCAGGTTGGCCAGGTCCGCGAACAGGTCATCCTTTGGGGGTTAGGGAGGCGAGAAGAATAGAGTGGTCTTGAGACAGGGAAAGAAGAAATCCAGGAAAGAAGGGGAGCGTTATGATAGATGATAGACTACAAAGAGTTTGACCTGATTCTTAGAGTCCTGGGTTCGAATCCTGCCTCCTCTAAATTATTTTTTAGGAGGGCCGACCCTGCAGCACACGGGAGTTCCCCGGGCCAGCGTTCGAACCTGCGCCATAGCAGCGACCTGAGCCGCTGCAATAACAGCACCAGGTCCTTAACCCACTGAGCCACAGGGGAGCTCCTCCTCTAACCTGTTTATTTATTTATATATTTTTGCCTTTTTTTTTTTTTTTAAGGGCCGCATATGAAGGTTCCCAGGCTAGGGGTCTTATCGGAGCTGTAGCTGCTGGCCTATGCCACAGCCACAGCAACTTGGGATCCAAGCCACATCTGCGACCTACACCACAGCTCATGGCAATGCCGGATCACTAACCCCCGGAGCGAGGCCAGGGATCGAACCTGCAACCTCATGGTTCCTAGTCGGGTTCGTTAACCACGGAGCCACAACAGGAACTCCCTCTAACCTGCTTAGAAGTTAATGTTGAGACAGGCAATATAGTTCTTAAAACTCGGGGGTGCGTCAGAGTCCCCTGCTGTTCCCTGAGCCCTGCCCCTGGAGTTTCTTTTTTTTTTTTTCTTTTTTTTGTTTTTTGTCTTTTGTCTCTCTTTTTTGTTGTTGTTGTGGTGGTGGTTGTTGTTGTTGCTATTTCTTGGGCCGCTCCCGCAGCATATGGAGGTTCCCAGGCTAGGGGTGGAATCGGAGCTGTAGCCACCAGCCTACGCCAGAGCCACAGCAACGCGGGATCCGAGCCGCGCCTGCAACCTACACCACAGCTCACGGCAACGCCGGATCGTTAACCCACGGAGCAAGGGCAGGGACCGAACCCGCAACCTCATGGTTCCTAGTCGGATTCGTTAACCACTGCGCCACGACGGGAACTCCATGGAGTTTCTGATTCAGCAGGTCTGGGGAGGTGGGGAAAGATTCTGTTTGTCTCTACAAGATCCCAGGTGCTGCTGCTACTACTGGTGGGAGGACCACGCTTGGAGAATAAGAACCCCTGGTTTGCCTAAGCCTGCAGACTTCCTGACTTCAAATCCTGGCCCTATCATTAGCTGTCACTTGAGCGAGTCACTCCACATCCCCGTGACTCAGTTTCTTCATCTGTAAGGTGTGGCGATTAAATGAAGCAACATGTTTTCTTTTTTTTTGTCTGTTTTTAGGGCTGCATCCACTGCACATGGAAGTTCCCAGGCTAGGGATCGAATCAGAGCTGAAGCTGCTGGCCTATACCACAGCCATGGCAACGCCAGATCTTAACCCACTGAATGAGGCCAGGGATCGAACCTGCATCCTTATGGATACTAGTCGGGTTCGTTACTGCTGAGCCACCACGGGAACTCTGAAGCAACATATATCAATATGTTGGGCATTCTATGAGTTAGCCATTACTGTGAACTTGGCCAAGCCAGCAATCTGTTTCTTCATCTATAAAATGCAGGTAAGTGTATCTCTTCCTGGGTTTGTTCTGAGGATTAAAGAAGACAATCCACATAGAGATCAGATAGGTGAGATGCTGGGCACAGGGCCTGGCACATTGGGATTTGGTCCAAAGGTGAAGCCCATAGGCTTGCGAGTCAGCAAAGTCTGGGTTCAAATCTAGCTTGCCTTCTTCCCAGCCACGTTACTTTGGGCAAGTTATTTAGCCTCACTGAGCCTAAGTTTCCCCATTATGTATACTTCAGAAAACAACCCTCTCAGCAGGCTGAGGGAGGGTTATATGAGATCATGAAAGGATTCAGAACCTGGTGGGCATGTAGACACCCATCAATAAATGGTGGTTACTATGACAATAGGGACTCAGTTAGAATTAGGTCCTGTCCCTTTCTTCTAACAAAGGAGCTTCCTGGGGCCCCAAAATTTGGCTACTGGGCTGAGATATTAAGGGGACCAATTGTCAGCTCCACCACCACCACCACCACCCTGCCCAGAGGCAACTGGAGAAGGGGAGGAAGCCCGCTATTCCAGGCTCTGCATCACTGTCCCCCTGAGAGGGACTATGCACCTGCCCAAGGCTGGGGAGTTTGAGTCAGACCATGTTAGTGCTGGAAGGACCCTGAACCATGGTTCAGCAAGTAGAGGAGCGCGTATGCTCCATGGGGGGGGGGGGGCGGTGGGGGTGGCGCTGGGCTATGCATTTTAACCAGTTCACCAAAGTATTGGTGATGGTCAACCAGATTTGGGAGTTAGCACTTCTGGGTACACCTGCCTTGTCTTTTTTTTTTTTTTTTTTTTTTTTTTTTAAGAGGAGAGCACTAAGATCCAGGGAGATGAAGGGCTTGTCAGAGAGGGGACCAGATTCTAGCACTGAGGTCCTCCCCTCTTGTGGAGGACATCACTGTGGCCAATGGGCAGACCCATGAGGTCTGGTTCTGGAGGACAGAAGCATCCTCTGTGCTCAAGCCAGCTCACCCTGGGGTCCTGTCCCCCGGCTATGGCTCTCCCACCCTTCCCTGCCTGGGGAGATGATCCTCCCACCCCACCCAGGAGCCTGGTCGCAGGCGCTCAGGTTGGGGGAGGGCGTTGACTCCCGGCCCACACCCACAGCCTCCACCTTCCTGTGCTCCTGCGTTTTCTCGCCCCCTCCCATCTGGCTTCCGCCCTCTCCGCTACAGGAACTGAGCCTGCCAAGATCCCTCCTCTTGGCCACATTAAGATCCGTCCCCCTCCACCTTCTCGGCTCCCTCTGACACCAGCGTTCTTTACCCCCTGCTGCCACCACCCCTTGCCCAGCTCAGGTCTCCAGTGGGCTCCCGGCACCTCCGTAGCCTTAGCCTGGCCCAACTTGGCCTGATGCCCTTGTCCTTTTCATCCTGGCCCATCCAGAGACACCTAATTAGGGCTTCACTTTTTTTTATGAGTATCAGCAAGAGTAGGATGCACCCAGGATACCTGGTCCAAGGATCAATAAGGCGGGGAGGGGGGCAGTCGGAGGAGCAGAGATAGTGGGCACTATGGGGACTCGGGGCCATCAGGAAGGGGAGACCAAAAGTCCAGAGATCCTAGGGAATGTAGGCACCTTGAACCCACAGCCCCAACTGGGGGCTACAGAATTCCTTGTGTCCAATCTCCTCTCATTCCCTTTTGTCCCTCTGCAAAAGTCCTGACTCTCCCTTCTCAGAGCCTCAGTCTGGGGGTCCACTCCCCACTCCCCCCCGTCCAAGCTGCTGCCAAATCCTACTGCAGCTTTCAAATCCGGTCCTTCCTCTCTCCACCCCATTAAAACTGTTCTCTGTGCATTAATAAGCTCTTGACTTTCACAGCCCTCGCCCTCCCCACCCCACCCTCCCTATCACCCCCTCCCTCTGGGCAGAGAGCGTCTGCTAAAGTCATCCTCTTCCATTTTGAAAACCACATTTCCCTCACCTCCCTGGCCGGTTCACAGCTCTCCGCATCCATTTGGAATCTCAATGCAGCATCTCTGCCCCCTTCCCTGGACAGCATCCTGTTCTTAACCTTGCCTCCCTCCAACTTCCTAGCTCCAGTCTCCTGCACTAATCAAATCAGCGGCTGGGCTGCGTGACCTTGAGCAGCTCCAGGCACCTCTCTGAGCCTCAGTTTTTTTTTTTTGTTTTTTTTTTCATCTGCGAAACAAAGGAAGTGAGGTCGTTGATCATTAAGATCCATCCTCATCTGATATTAATGAGCAAGTGAGCTCTGGAATGTACCTCATTCATTCAACAAAACTGTATCGAGTGTCTACTCTGTGCCAGGCACCCCCACTCAGTGTTCACCGATCTACGCTGGGTATCATCGCCATCAATTGCGTCAGCAGCTGACTAACTAAGCGCTCACCATGTGCCAAGCCCTGTGCTCCACGGATCCCATGTAGTAACTGAATCATCACAGCCCTAGGAAGCCGATAATACTACTCTTTTTTTTTTTTTTTTTTTTTTTTTTTTTTGGTGTTTTTAGGGCCGCATCCACAGCATATGGAGGTTTGCAGGCTAGGGGTCCAATCAGAGCTATAGCGGCTGGCCTACACCACAGCCACAGCAATATTAGATCCGAGCCACGTCTGCGACCTACACCTCAGCTCATGGCAATGCCGGATCCTTAACCCACTGAGAGAGGCCAGGGATCCAACCTGTGTCCTCAGGGATACTAGTTGGGTTCATTTCCAATAAGCCACAAAAGGAACTCCCCAATGATACTATTCTTCCCTTTCAGAGTTTAGGAGAGGGAGGCTCAGAGAAGGCAAGTGACCGGCCTAGGTTCAACAGCTACTATATAGTGGAATGCAGATGTGAACTCTGGAGACAGGGCTCTGAACAGCTGTGCTCTGGAGTGAGACAGACCTGGGCTAATTCTCAGCTGTGCTCCTTTTGAGGTGGGTGACCTTGACCTTAACTTCTCTGAGCCTCAGTGTCCTCAGCTGTTGAGTGGGGGACATGATGCTTACTCTGGATTGCATATGTTTTCAAGCAGCATCTCCTTTAATCCTCACAACAAACCCTCGAGGTACAGGTCATTTTCTCCATTTCACAGATCAGGGGTCCACTGAGGCTCAGAGTGGTGAAGTAAACTGCCCAAAGCCACAGAGCAAATCAAATCTGCCTGAATGTAAAGACTATTCTTTACCGCCAGGCAGGCTGCTCTAATGATTAAAAGAGGGATGGATGTCTCTCTCTTCTGGTTCCATTCCAGTAAGAAATGTGCTCCAGAAGAGCAAGGATACTGGTTTTCCTTCACTCCTGAATCCCTGG
The DNA here is from genome assembly GCF_054392235.1 of Sus scrofa. Classification (NCBI taxonomy): domain Eukaryota; kingdom Metazoa; phylum Chordata; class Mammalia; order Artiodactyla; family Suidae; genus Sus; species Sus scrofa. The sequence continues at coordinate 13,607,022 of NC_139384.1, forward strand.
CACCCAAAACACTGCCTGGCATGCAGTGGGTGCTCCATAGGGACCTGTGATGAATGCATGTGGCACGGTGCCTGGCATCTAGCGGACAGTCCGTGAGAACCTCTGCCGCACCCCATTTCCACCATCCTCATCCTGAAAAGCCATGGTCCTCTTCCCTCCTCCAGAGCTCCCTTCTCAGGGCAGGCCCGGCTCCATCTTGGGTCACACCTGCTCTCTGTGGATCGCACCCCAGCCCGCATGCTTCCTCACCTGCCTGTGGCATCTCCCAGCCTAGTTTCTCCCGGCAGTTCACAGGCAGGGGCTGTCTTTTTCTTTCTCTTCTATAAAGGGCCAGGTGTGAAGATGCTTCCTTCCCATGATGCTCCGTACCATTCATGCCAGGGGTGTGCAGAGCCAACACTTCCCATTTCAGAAGTCCCCAGCGTCCACTCAAGGTCCCCCTTGCCCAGGTCTTTCCTGTCCCCAACCCCTGGCTGCCATTTGTGATGAAGAATCAGATCATGATGACAAAATTTATTCAGCACTGAACTATGTGCTTCATGTATACGAACTCATTTACTCTTTACTGCTGTTCTGTATGGAAGGCATTATTTGTACTATTCCCATCTTAAGGATGAAAAAACTGAGGTTTGGAGGGGTCCTGCGACACAACTTGCCTACAGCTAAATAAGTGAGAAAATAGCACCCATATATTGACATTGCCCTGTACTAAATTTTAATTACTATAAAACTCCTTAGATGAGTATTATTTAGTAGTATTATGATTGCTTTTTTACAGATAAAGAAAAGGAGGTGTCATGACAGCTATTTTGGGAAAAGAAAAAAGAAATGGAGATGAGATGGAGAGAAATTCAGTAATTATTCCAAAGTCACATGGGAGGCGGACTTTGAACTTGGGCTTGGCAGACACTAGCCGTGTGCTTTTCAAAAATCAGCCTGCACTGCTGTACTTCTGAGTGCCATTGCCCCTGCACCTGATCAGACGCCAGTGGAACGTTCTGAGTGAGGAAAATGGCCTGCAAGGTCGTCAGACCACAAAGGCTCAAGTGCCACCAGCTCTTCTTGGTTGGGTGGCCTCAGAAACTTCATTCTATGCCCCGACTGCCCCTAACCGATCCCACAGCCAGCTGGTTGTGAGGTTTGACATGATGCTGAGAACCCATAAGCCCCAGTCACACGGACAATGGTTTAAGAGACAAAAGCTTTGGGGGGCGTTCCCATTGTGGCTCAGGGGTAATGAACCTGACTAGTATCCATGAGGATGCGGGTTTGATCCCTGGCCCTGCTCAGTGGGTTTAAGGACCCCGTACTGCCATGAGCTGTGGTGGAGGTAGCAGACTCGGCTCCGATCTGGCGTTGCTGTGGCTGTGGCGCAGGCCACAGCCCAGCAGCTGCAGCTGTATATTCGACCCCTAGCCTGGGAACTTCTGTATGCTCTGGGTGCAGCCCTAAAAAGCAAAGGAAAAAAAAAAAAAAAAGAGGGAAAGAGACAAAGGCTTTGGGATCCTTGGTCTCAGTTCCTCATCTGTAAAGAGGTGTAAACAGTGTCCCACCTGGGCTGTAGAAATGAGATGAAGTGGCTTAGCACACTTTGGGAACCATGGGGTACAAAGTTAGGAAGCTGAGGAATCTAATATCCAGCACAAATGAACATGTCCACAGAAAGGAAAATCATGGACTTGGAGAATAGACTTGTGGTTCCCGGGGGGGCGGGGGGGGGTAGTGGGAGGGATCGGGAGTGTGGGGTTAATGGATGCAAACTATTGTTCTTGGAATGGATTTACAATGAGATCCTGCTGTGTAGCACTGAGAACTATGTCTAGATACTTATATCGCAACACAACAATGGGAGGAAAAAACATGTATACATGTATGTGTAACATGGTCCCCAGGCTGTACAGCGGAAAATATAAATAAACAAAACAAAACAAAGGAAGCTGGCCCACATCTCCAAGACAGGGTCCAACACGGGCCATTTCACTGAGACTTCATGTTAAATGAGGCGTGTTTCTCTTTTTAAAATAGCATTTTAACAAGCATGTATAGAGTTCTGCCTGTACGCCAAGCAGTATTCCAAGTGCTTTACAAATTACTCGTGCACTTAATGCTTATAAAATCCCTAGAAGATGGTGCTATGGCTACCCCCATTTTATTTTATTTTTATTTATTTTTTATTTATTTTTGTCTTTTTAGCTATTTCTTGGGCCGCTCCCGCGGCATATGGAGATTCCCAGGCTAGGGGTCGAATCGGAGCTGTAGCCACCGGCCTACGCCAGAGCCACAGCAACGGGGGATCCGAGCCGTGTCTGCAACCTACACCACAGCTCACAGCAACGCCAGATCCTTAACCCACTGAGCGAGGCCAGGGACCGAACCCGCAACCTCATGGTTCCTAGTCGGATTCGTTAACCACTGCGCCACCACGGGAACTCCTACTCCCATTTTAGAGATGGAAAAACTGAGGCTTGGGGAGGTTAAAAATGTCACACACTTGTAAATGGTAGAGTTGTCACCTGTAAAGTCCTTACCCAAGCGTGCCTGCTAGGCGCTAGTGGGCTATTATTATTATTATTTATGTAATAATGATAACACAAATAATACTAATGTAATAATGATAACATCCAACATATCTTCCCGACATACTATATATTTTACTTCTCGTTTCTCTCCACCACTAGACCATACTCTGTGAAGGCAGGAGTTTTGTCTGTTTTGTTCACTGCCCTTTTCTCAGCACCAAGCTCATACTGGGTGCTCAGTGAATGTTAAATTATTATTGCTATTGTTATTATTATCAGCATCAACTCCATACATTGGTGACCAGTTAGGCCGCAACCCAGGAGGGGGAGGAGGAAGCGCCTTCCAAGCTGAGTGTGGGGAGAGGGGAGACTTTGGCTGCCCAGAGCCCACATTGCTGAGAGGGAATTTTCTCCCAGAGTGGTTTGGAGGGTGTGTTACTGCTTCCTGGGGAAACAGAACGGGACGATCTGACTGTCAAACAGTGTAACAACAACAATAAACAATATTTAGATCAATAATAATAACAATAAATAGCAATGACTGTTATTCCTTCCGTTTTCAGAGAATCCATTTTCCAGCCACTTAACGGCTGTTTACTCTTTTTTTCTTTCTGTTGCACTGAGGCAGTAATAGATTTGGGGGATGGAATCTAGAAAGGGTAGGTTTCTCCCTCTCCCACCACCCAGCAAGGTGGAGCGAGGAGGAACCTTCTATGGGATACCCATTGCAGCGGCTCTGCCCTCTGGCTCCACCTCCCCATGACGTGGGAGGGTGTGTGGGGGGTGGGTGAGAAAAGCCACCATGGGGCCTTCGGGCTGCGGCGCCTGGGGAAAGGCAGAGTCCCCCGAAGGCAAACCAGGGGGAAAGGAGAGATCCCAGAAAGAGACACACACACACACACCCAGACAGACATGGGGGTGTGTGTGGAGTGGGCGAGTGAAGGGAGACAGACAGAAGAGGCAGAAGGAGACAGATGGGGGAGGCAAGTTGGTGAGTGAGACAGGGAGGGACAGAAAGAGAGAGACAGACAGACAGGCAGAGGGAGTCAGATGGGGGGTTGGGGAGTTAGTGACAGAGAGAGGTGGTCGGAAGAGGCAAAAGGAAGGGGAAAGTGGGAGGGACAGAAACTTAGAAAAGGGACAGAGAAATAGAGGTGCTGAGACCCTAAGGCAGGAAGGGTGACCCCGCCTTGTACCCAGAAACAGTGGAGCCAAGAGGCCCCGGGAGAGAGGAAAGCAGAAGAGGACTCTGTGTGTGTGTGTGTGTGTCCGTCCATCCAGTGGGACTGGCTCACCTGGAGGTGGAGCAGGCTGTTCTCCTGGAGGTAGAGATACTGCAGGCTGACCAGGCCGCGGAAGATGTTGCCAGGCAGGCTGCTGAGCTGACAGCGGTACAGGTGCAGCGACTGCAGCCGCTCCAGGCCCTGGAAGGTGTCGGGCTCCAGAGAGCGCAGGTGCCGGTTGTCGCCCAGGTCCAGCTCCTCCAGCGCCTGCAGGTGGCGGAAGGTGCCCGGGTAGATGGTGGAGAGGTTGTTGGAGAAGAGCCACAGGGTGAGCAGGTTGGGCCCGAATGTGCCAGGCCGCAGTGTGCGGATGAGGTTGTTTTGCAGGAAGAGGCGCTGCGTGCTGGGCGGCAGGGACAGCGGCACCGATGAGAAGTTGTTGGCCTGGCAGCTCACGGTGGGCGGGGATGCGTAGCAGGTACAGAGCATGGGGCAGCTGGGGGCTGCTGGGGGCAGGGCCAGGAGCATCAGCAGGAGGCAGGCTGAGGCGGGACCTGTGGGGAGACAGAGGGGAGGCCTCTCTGGGCGGGCTGTGGGGGTGGGAGCACCAGCCCCGGGAGCCCAACCACCCCCAACCCTTGTGGGGAGCCCCAAGTGGGGTGGGGGGGGAGGTGGTTCTGGGTGCCACCTCAGACTTGCAAGATGCCCTGGCCACCTTGGCTTTTTTAGGCTCCTGGTATGTTAAAGAAAATGGAGAGATGCCAAGAGGACATTGTAGGAAGCACCGTGATAGGTTGAAAGTTATTTGGGGAAAGTTGTTCACTCCTGTTTTCACGATGGTAGGTTGGGTCATGTTGACTGGCAGGGCTTCTCAGCTTTGGTCTGGAGAGTTGGGTGGGGAGTGCTTGGTGTGGGGGGCAGTCTGAGAGTCTCCTATGGAGGGTGTTCAGCAGCATCCCTGTCCTTTACCCACTGGATGTGTCGCACAGCTCCCCCACCTCCATAACAATGACCAAAATGTCTCCAGGCATTGCCAGATAGTGCCTGGGGACCAAAATCGAGTCCATTTGAGAACTGGTGGAACTAACTTGAGACCCTCTGTGAAGCTAAGGCCCACGTAAAACGGCCCTCTGTCTGGCCCCCTGGTGACCACAGAGCCTCCTCCCTCGAGGGTCCAGACTGAAAGGGATCTTAGGGACCGGTGGGAGTTCGTCTCTAATTGGGGACACCAGCCACCTGCAACAGAATCAGCCGGGGGTCCTGGAAAGAATACCACTCCCTTGGCGGTGCAGAATCAGCATTCCTGGGGGATGGCCCAGGAATCTGCATTTTATGCCCCAGGCTCTTCTCATTCAAAGTCACTTAAGCTTTTTTTTCAAAGTAACTTTTAAAACAATAATTTTTTTTTTTTTTGGCTGCACCCGTGGCACGTGGAAGCCACAGAAGAACTCCTCAAAGTAACTTTTGAAGGGTGGCTATGATCCAATCTTCTTATGATACAGATGGAGGGACAGGCCCAGAGAGGCCCAAGGGCCTAGGGGTTAAAGAGTGCTGTCCAGGCCCCAGCATCCCCGAGCTACAGCAGGACTGTGGGGCCCTCCATCCCTCCTGGTTCCTGGATTTCTGACTCTCACTGCAGCTGATAAAGTTCTGGGCTGGGACCAGCTTGACCTTCACCCTTTATCATGACTTCCATGTGAATCTGGAGATATTCTTCTGGCAGGTTTGCCAGGGGGAAGGGAAGCCTGCGCCCCAAAGCCAGACCGTCATTCCCTGGGCCCACGTGCAATGAGCACTTCCTGCTCTGAGCAAGGTGCTAGGCCTATAAAAGGCAGAGGAAGTTCATGCCCTTGGACCCAGGGACCCGAGATCCTGGGCTCTCAGGGGTTCAGAGACCCAGGGGGAGAGACTGAGGAGTCTGTGACTTTCAGAGACACCCATGTCAAAGGCTGCCGTGTGTAAATGTGTACGTGAGCCTGGTGCTCTCGACATGAAGCGCTGCTGAGTGCATGGTGGGCACAGGGTGCCGACAGGCCCCGCGTGTGGTGTGGGCATCACGGATGCTCGGCTGTGCCTCCTGCTGTGGGGGAACACGAAAGTGCAGGGTGGGGGACCCCATTCCCACGCCGACCTGGCCCACCCCATCACCAGCGTCCCTGGCTCCTCCCCGCGCTGCGCCGGTGCGTGCAAGTGTGTGTCGGTGCGTGCAAGTGTGTGTCGGGGTCCTCCGCGTGTGTGTGAGTGCCGGGCCCCGTGCGTGTGTAGGCTGGGTGTGATGTAATACTCAGTGACACAGCGGCTGCTGTTCCATTCGTTCACACCACCTCCGCCTTTCTCGGCCCTTCTCACCCCTCCCCCGTGCGGTGTTTCACGATTACTTTCTCCTCCCGAGTTTTTCAGAGCCACGTGGGGTGGAGGAGCATGTCTCTCACCCCTCAACCAAACCAGGCAGGGGTGGGGTGCAGCAGCCTGGTAGGGAGCCCTGGGTGGGTTTCTGGAGGGCTGAGGCTTAGGGCTCAGAATGCGAGATCTCAGAGCTGAAAAATCCTCCAGGTTTATCTGCCTGGTTCAAACTCTGGTTCCTTCCAGGTGACAGCTGGGGCTCAGAGAGGGCAAGTGACTTGCCCAAGGTCACACAGCAAAGTGGTTGGCAGAGCGAAGACCAGAAAGCAGTCTCTTGATGATTGGCCAAAGCACTTCCCTTCCTGGTGGAGTCACCCTCTGAGCTCCCTTCCCCAAGGACTTGACACCAGAGAAAGCCAAATCCCTCTCTGATCCCTTAATCCCACCCCTTATCCACAAGCTCACAGAGTGTGCATTCAGAAGGCCGCCAGCCCTCGGGAGGATTATGGAGCTCTTTCCCCAGGCTCTAGGGCTGACTGTTCCCCCCCGGGGAGGCACGGGGAAGGATGTGCAATCCCAGAGTGCTCGGGGGTCAGGAGCCAGTGCCCTGACACCAGGGTCTCTTTCAGCCTTGAGGCCGAGCTCAGCAGGGGCTGGCACGAGCCCCTCGCATCCCTCTGACACACAACTCCCGGGCCCCCTGCTTGCCCACCTTAGGAGGCTCCTCTCTTCTTTCCCCATGCCCCCTCCCCATGGCCAAGACAGTGCTTCCTGCCGGCTCTCTGAGGAGGGGCCCTGAGTAGGGGGCCCCAACATGACAGCTGCTGCGTAACAGTGACTCTGTTGCCATTTCTGGCCCTCGCGGCCGTGCAAAGCAGCTGTAACCCAAGGAGCCTCATCCATAATTCAGGCTGCGGCTCTCACTGGAAGCAAGGAGGAGGGGAAGGTGGGGGGCTCTGGATCGCTCTGCCCCCAGGCCTGGCTGGAGAGCTCCTGGGCAGAGGCGGCAGGGCCTGGTGAGCTGTGCCTTTCTCTCCTTCCTCCGCCCTCCGCCCCTGCCCAGTGTGTGCCCTTTTCCTTCTCGCCACCATCCGCTCCCCACCCCCTGCTCCTCTAGGCTTTTCACCATCACTCCTTCCCTCCAGGCCCGTGTCTTCTCTTTCTCCCCCAGGACCTCAGCTCCTCTCCCGGCCCCTTTTTTTTTGTGAATCCCTGGCAAAAACTGGGGCCAGATGCTCCCTGTCAGAGCGGGAACAGGGTGTGGTGGGGAGGAGGGGGGACACCTCATTGGCCATCAGGAGCAAACCCCTTATTTCACAGGCAACACCATGGAGGGCTGGGGAAGGGGAGGGTCCATTTCTGAGCGAGCAGCCCAGGCCTCCTGACTCGAATCTCTGTCCATCTGCCTTCAACATCTTTCTCGAAGGCTTCATTTCATCCCTACTACTATCTGGGCCAAGGAAAGCCCCTGTCACAGCCTCCCCCACCCTCTCCGCTCATCCCCTCCTATCTCTTTCCTCTTCCTTTTTTTTTTTTTTTTTTTCTTTCTCTAAAGTCAGCAGGTGATGGCTAGAGTGGCAGGGGAGCATAGCGCAGGGATGGGCAGAAACCATCTGTTATTAAGCACCTACTGTGTGCCAGCCACTGTATTCACACATGTCTTTATGCACAGAATACAACACAGTGATCCCTGTGAGATCAATACTGTGGCCTCCAGGTTGCAGAGAAGGGGAGGGAGGCTCACGAACATGAAAGGAGTTGCCTCAGGCCATGTAGCTAGGACCGGGCGGAACCCACACTGGACAAATTCAGGTCCAAAGGGACGCTCTGTCTTTGGGAGAACCTCATCATCCACAGAAACCACCCCCGAGTGTGAGCGTTGCTGCGCTCAAAGTAAAGGGAGGATGGAAATTACACCCAGGTGCACAGGGCTGGGCCAGCAATGACACCAGGCTTGTTGTGCTGTTCAGAGTCAAGGCTACGAAGGGACCCAGGCTCTCTGCAGCTTTCCCCTCTTGGGCTCCACACCGTAGAGGTTCTAAGAGACAGCCCATCTGGGAGTCAGAAAGAGATGACCAGTGTCCAGAAGAGGCGGCCAGAACTGACCCAAAGAGGGGACGGAGAGAGGCCAGAACAAGGTATTGATCCCGGAAGGCTGAGGTGCCCAGAGCCAAAAAAGATCCATTCATGCAGGGACCATTGTCGAGGACTCTGGGCTATCACCCTGGAGCACCGAGGCTCCCAAACGAAGTTCTCAGCCCTGGAACTACCCTTTTGTTCAGAGACCCCCATGAAAGAAAGAACTTGAGGAGGAAGCAGATGGACGTGGCATAGAGGCAAGAGCCGGGGTACCAACTCACAGGGCAGAACGGCCTCAGGAAAGTGTTCCCTGGAAAGGGAGTCAAGGCCTTTGGCTCTGAAGGAGGGACACAGGGTCCCAGACCAAAAGCAACAGCTCCACATCCTAAAAGCCAGGAAGGGCTGGGCCCTGCCAGGCAGATGCTGAGGGGGCAGGGGCTGAGGAGGTGGGAGCCGAGGAGCAGCACGGAGGTGGTGGCGATGCCAGTGACGCAGGGGCCTGGGGAGGCACTGACGCGGGTGACGGGGGTTTAGAGCTGCTGCAAACAGCTTCTCACTCTGCCAGAATGTAACACCCCAAAATAAGCAAGCCACCGTGGCGGTGGTGGCAGCAGGATCCGACGACAGGGCCCAGAGATATAAATGGCAGCATGGAGCCAGCCAGGGTGCCCACCCTCAGAGGCTGGCACCCCACTTGAGTGTCCTCCCCCTTTCCACTCACAGCTGCCCCCAATGTCCTATGCTCAGAGCCCAGGGGCAGGCCCACTGGCCACTCCCTGGGAGAAGGGATGTGACAGGCAGGCGCTTTGGAAATGGAGGGCTCCCTTCCCACGTGGAAGTGGTTACCAGAAGTCTCTTTGTCTCATCCCTGGGCAGCCCCCCCGCTGGTCTCTCTTTCCCATCCCTTTCTCTTCTTTCCTTCCTTTCCAGCCCCCATCCCCAGCCTGCTCAACCCCAGCCCCTCTTCCCACCTCTGGTTTTCCCACCCCCAACCCTAGCGCTCAGCCTGATCCTCCTCCCCTGTTCCTGACACCCCAAGTCTAGCCACCATGCCCATCCTCCTCTGGCTTCTGGGTTTTGGATCGTCCCACTCCATTTTCCTTCCAACCCTAGAATCCCAGCCCTCATTCTCTTCCCCATTCTTCCCACCCCTCAGATTCTGGGTCCACGTCCCCAGTCTTCTCTCCATCCCTCCCCTAAGCTGGTCTCCCTTCTCCTTCCTTCTTCCTCCGCCCTTCCAGGGTCTCAATTTCCTCCAAGCTTTTCCCGTCTAACCTTTATTCCCCCCACCCCATCTTCCTCTCCTCACCACTCTCTCCATCTTTGACTGGCCCCTTCCTAGCCCCCTCCCTCTGACCCCTTCCCCACCCCCAATCCGTGGCCCACACCCTTGTCTGTCCGTCACTCAATCGGTCACTCAATCCGTAGAACTATCCCCCTTCTAGCGTCCTCCATCCGTTCTACCAGGGAAGGCCACTAGGCTTTCCCTCGGAGCCCCCTATGCTCCCAGCCAGCCCCCTACCCTCACCCCCATCTTCCCAGGTGACTGGAAAGTGCTGAGGCACGGGGCAGAAGTTGCTGAGTCGGCGCTTCCACAGCCGGCCCGAGTCCTCAGCGTCCCCCGTAGCAGGTGGAGCTGGGACAGCGGAACCTGAGCTTCCCTCCCCACCCCCACCCCTACTCCTGGGCCGGTCCGCCTGCCCCTTGCTTCCCCCCTCGGTCACGAGCTCCCGGCACAGCCCGGCAGGCGAGAACGCTGGTCCAGCCGGAAGCTCTGGGGCGGGAGCGGGGCCGGGGCTAAGCTTTTCTCGCTCCAAAGCTACCCCCACCCCCACTACTGCCCCACCCTCGCGCCCTGGGGGAGGGGGCGCCCAGCTCCCCTCCCCAGGATGCTCTCCGCCCTCCCGCAGGCTGGGGTCCCTACCTTGCAGCAGGCTCCTGAGCCCGGGCAGCATCTTGTCTCGACGCTCGGGGGAGGGGGCGGCGGGGGGAGGGCGCTCCCACTCGCTCCCTGAGCCCGCCAGACGGACGGCGGGGACTCCGCGGGGCTCCGGGAGGGCCCGGGAGTCCCCGGGCTGTGTGGCCGGGCCGCGGCGCTCTACCCTGCGCCCCCTGGGTGGCGAACCTCGGGGGGAGCCATCGGCCCCGACGGGACGGGGCGGGGCGCGACGGGGCGGGGAGGGCTGGAGCTGGCCGTCGACGCCGGGTGCCCGCGCCCCCCAGCAGCGCAGGCAGCGCGCGGGTCCGTCAGTCCGTCGGTCCGTGCGCCCCGGCTGCTCGCCGAGGGAGAGTGGGGACAGCGAGGAAGCTCTTCCTAACCACCCCCCTCCTTCCCGCACTCGCTGGCTCCTCCCTCGCTTCCTAGCTTCCCGACTTAACCCTTTCCTGACCACTAGGCGGAGGGAGCGGCTTTATAGCCCCCTCCATACCGGCCCCCTCCCTTTCTTGGGGGACCCGGAGGACTCTACGCTGCCGCCCTCGCGGAGCCACGCTTCTAGAGAAATCCCTTCCTGAGGGGGTGCGGTAGCGTAAGGGAACCCCGTGGACTTGCCCAGTTCCCTCCTCCCAACTTTCCCTGAGGAGATGGGCTCCCGGGTCCCAGGTCTCCGGCACCGGCACCGAAGCCTAGGCTTCCACCCTTTCTCTCCTCTGGGAGGGCTCTAAGACTTCACTTTGCCTTCCGTTCCCAGACCCCAAAGCCGGTGTGTGCGACTATAAGAATAGTATGTGCAAGAGTTTGTGGATGCAGGATCGAGGGCATGTGAGCGTGCACGCGCGCGCAAGGACTCTTGTGCAGGTGTGACTGGGTGCTTGCACGTTATCTTTTATACAGGCCGGAGGAAGCAGGGGCACGTGAGTGTGCGAACGGATGAGCCGCTGGAGTGCCCGCCAGCATGTGTGTCTGTGCTGGTGGGAAACATGCGGCTGTGACTTTGGTGCGAGTGCGCTTGGGGACGGGTGGCCAGGGTACGTGTGCTTCGGCGTGTGTATGCCCCTTAATGCACTGGCAAGCGGGTGCAAGTTGGGTACGCGTGTGTCTCATCGCCCGCGAAGAGGACAGAAGACTCAAAGGTGGGAGGAGAGCGATGGCTTCACGGGAGCTTCTACTTCCTTTTAAAGAGGGATGCATTCTGATCTTTTCGGGGCCCCTTGCGCCCCTGGTGGCCTCATTCGGGGCGATACCGGCGACCTAAGCGTTTCCTATCAAAGGTGGCGATGCAGATCACCCTGGCCTTGACCTGGTCCAGAGCTTCGGGCATCCAGACCTTGGGAACCGCCCCGGCGCGGGACAGGCGCGGGCCCCTCAGTGTAGCCGCTTCGGGAACCATGGCCAAACGGCGCAGGCCAGGTTCGGGTTGCTAGAGCGGCGCGTACGGCCGGTGCCAGGGCCATCTGCGCGAAACCCGGCCCGGCCCGAGGAAGAGCTGGAGTCCCGGGCGGCCGCTCCTGCGAGCGAAGAAAGGAAACCCTTCGCCCCTCTGCCTGCCTCTCTAGCTCCTCCTCTCCCGTCTGCGCAGAGCCCAACGCAGCGCCTGGCACACAGTCGGCGCTTTATAAATGCTAATCTCATTGTCCCATTCATTCTCTGTTCCATCCATAATGTCATTCTTCCCTCGTTCTCATTCGATTTCTCTCCTTTTCTCCCCCCCACTCTTATTCATATTTTATGGTTTCCGACTCTCTTTTCCCTCCCGTCTTTACCCTCTCCCTGCCATTTCCTTCCTTTATACATCTGCCTTTTTCTATCATTGTCTTTTCTCTCTCACTTTCTGTCCGTGTCTCTGTCGCTTCCATTCTGTCCTTATGCCTCCCTGTCTCTCCATTTCTGCGTCTCTTGTCTCTATCTCCCTTTCTACCTTGTCTCGGGAGTCGGCTCCCAGCCCTCTTGCACTTGGACGCTCGGGCGCCCCCTGCTGGTTCCAGCCTCTGCCCTTCCTGGACTCCCGGGCCCTCGCAACCCTTAAATTTCCTTTCCCTGCCCGTCTTTTGCTCAGGCAAGGCAGGAGTGGAAAGCGGGCGTCTCTGGGGCTCCTGTCCTCGTCCCCCTCCCATCTCTAGAAGGCAGCGTTTCCCGGGACCCACCCTACCGAGCGCGCCCGCTCCGGAGAGGAGTGCCTGGAGGGGGCGGTGGGGAGGGAGTGTTGGGGGTAGCAGGGTGGGATTTGGCGTGCTTCCCCGGAATGAGCCGCGGCACAATCTGTCGCTGGGTTTGTTTGCCGAGCTGCCTCCGGAGCGCAGTGGGGCTGGCTCCCGGGGAGCGAAATATCACAAGATGCGGAGACAGACGCTGAGGGGCGGGTGGGCGGCGGGCTGACTCAGGTGTGTGCTGTCATCGGCTCCCTGGGCTGGCGCTCTTCTGAGAAGGGTGCGGGGGGTGTGGGACCCCTGGGCCCCCCAACACAGGCAAGGACCCGAAGCTGGGAGGGAGCCCCCATCCTGGGGTGAGGTGCGGGAAAGGGGGTAACCCTGACAATAATTCTGAAGAACAGGCCTGGAAGCCCCAAGAGACACCCCGAACTTGAGTGTGCCCTAGACGGTCAAAAATCTCTCTGCCGGTACCCCACTCTACGGGCGTTCATTCCCTATAATCATCTGCTGATTCACCACTTTCCTCTACTAGACTGCCAGCTTTTTGAGGCCAGGAAATTCCTCTCATCCGTCTTTGTCCCCAGCAGGTGCTCAATGAACACTGCTGGATGGGTGAATGGCGCGTGGATGGCTGGTCTCAGTTTACAGGAAATACCTCAATGCATTTGGTCTTCCCAGTAGAGCATCCTGACCCTCTCCCTATCCACATTTGCAGTCCTTCCACCCCACAAGCCCCCTCCAGACAGGCAGAGAATTGAAGAGTGCTCCCTGAAGACCAGAGTCCTTCTAGGTGACCCTAAGCCCATTACTCCCTTTCCTGGTGCCTGTTTCCTCATCTGTACAATGGAATGATACCACTTACTCATAAGCTTCAGCTGACACAGCAAATCTCCAGCCAGTCGAGGTATGAGAAAGTGCTTAGTAAAATGAGGTTCTCACCAGTGTCTGTGGTGGTAGCTGTTGTCATTACTGTTTTGGTGGTGATTCTTAAGGTCTTTATCTCAGTAGAATCAGACACCATGTCTGATCGAGCTCAACTTCTGCAGTTAGCCTTTTTGAGATCTAAGGGAGTGCACTGATGTAACCAAGGCAGAGGTAGCAGGGTTGTGCCTTAGGGCATTTAGGTCCCTTGCTGGCTGGACACTTGGCCAGGTACAGGCGAGTACTGTGTACTCAGGACTTGCCACAGAGCTAGACCGCCCTCTGGTGGCTACGGGTGGATCTACAGCCCCAAGGGAAGCCAGGGATCTTAGGAAAATGGGTTGAGGATGGATTTTCCCTGAGAAGGAGGATTCATTGAGTGGAGAGCTGCAAGCTTCGGGAAAGAGGTTATGTAGATGAAGCAGAACATTGACTCAAACTAGATGAATTTTAACTTCATCTATGAGTTCCCACTTATTCCCAACACCCCTACTCTCAGTGTGACACCCAGGACCCCTCTTCCTTCTGGGGGACACCATCTACTAAGGCCACAGAACTTCCCTGGTTCTTTTCTCCACCTGTTTGGCACTTTCACTGTAGGACACTTGACAGTCAGCATATGAGGTGACTAGGTGGTCAAAGAGCAGAGACTTTGCTGGGTTCATGCCCTGGCTCTGCTGCTCACTTGGCTACACAACCTTGGGCAAGGCATTTCAGTTTTTTCTTTTCTTTCTTTCTTTCTTTTCTTTCTTTCTTTCTTTCTTTCTTTCTTTCTTTCTTTCTTTCTTTCTTTCTTTCTTTCTTTCTTTCTTTCTTTTTTCTTTCCTTTCTTTCTTTCTTTCTTTCTTTCTTTCTTTCTTTCTTTCTTTCTTTCTTTCTTTCTTTCTTTTCTTCCTTCCTTCTTTCTTTCTTTCTCTCTCTCTCTCTCTCTCTCTCTCTCTCTTTCTTTCTTTCTTTCTTTCTTTCGGGCTGCACCACCCAAAACATATGGATGTTCCCAGGCTAGGGGTCTAATCAGAGCTGTAGCTGCTGGCCTACACCACAGCCACAGCAAAGTGGGATCCAAGCTGCATCTGCAATCTACGCCACAGCTCAAGGCAACGCTGGATCCTTTATCCACTGAGTGAGGCCAGGAATTGAACCCGCATCCTCATGGATACTAGTCGAGTTCGTTAACCTCTGAGCCATGACAGGAACTCTAGGTGTTTCCGTTTGTTAAGTTTTAGTTTTCTCATCCAGAAAATTGGAAGGAGGGGGCAATAGTAGTTCTCAGCTCATTGGGCTATTCAAGGATTAAATGAGATAAAGCATGAAAGAACCTAACCAAGAGGATGACCCTGTGCTCAATAAATGCTGATAATATTAGTATAAATTGTCTTGTTTAGCCTAACAGCAACCTGAAGAAATAGATGTTGCCATTTAGAGGCAGAAAGGAAAGTTATGACCTGAGGTCTCAGAAGTCGTGAGGGGCGGAGTTGGGTCTGGGAGTCAGTTCTTTTTTTTTTTTTTTTTTTTTTTTTTTAAAGCCACACCTGCAGCATTTGGAAGTTCCCAGGCTGGGAGTTGAATCAACTGGAGCTGCAGCTGCCGGCCTATGCCACAGCCATGGCCATGCCAGATCCTTGACCCACTGAGTGAGGCCGGGGATCAAACCCACATCCACATGGGTACTAGTCGTGTTCTTAACTGCTGAGCCACAATGGGAGTTCCCTGGGAGTTGGTTCTTAGAACCTACCACTGTGTGTGTATGTGTGTGTGTGTGGGGGGGGTCCACATCTCCCCCTCCCCCTGTCTGCTCAGTGTGACAATAGCAACCCAGACCTGAATTAGATGTCTTGAGTTCTAGCTTAGACTCTTTCCTCCGAAAGACTGGGTAACAGACCTCTTTCCTCTCTGGGCTTCGGGCTCCCCATTATCGAAAGGTACATCTTGGACTCAATACTCTTAAAAAGTCTTCCAAAGCCGTGACTTGGTGACATCCTCCTTTCTCTGAGACTCTGGAATCAGAAGCCACTGAAAATGAAACCCCTCAGCTAGATTCTATGCTGTCTCCACCTTCCCAGCTCTGGGCTGGTGATGTGGACTCCAGAGGGAGATCAGAAGTTTTAGGGCGTCCCGCAGGCCCTGCTCTGGGCCCCTCCGCACTCCCACTGACCACCAGGCCTGCCCTTGACCTGTCAATGATCGAATACTCTGGAGGGAGGGGAAAGAGCTGGACCTGGACTTGCCCTCTAGAACCTTGCCTGTGTTCCAGCTCTTACTCTGCCTGGCCTGATGGGGAAGGGCTCTTCTCCAGGTTTGTTCATTCGCTCTTTCTTTCTTTCTTCTTTTTTTCTTCATGTATTTATTTAAGGCTGTACCGGTGGCATTTGGAAGTTCCCAGGCCACAGATCCAATCAGGGCTGCAGCTGCATCCTATGCCACAGCCATGGTAACACCATATCCAAGCCACATCTGCCCTATCTCTATGCCACAGCCTGTGGTAATGCCAGATCCTTAACCCACTGAGCGAGGCCAGAGATTGAACACGTATCATCACAGAGACAATGTTGGGTCCTTAACCCGCTGAGCCACGAGGAAACTCCTCTTCCCTGTTTTAGAAAGGACCCAGAGGAGTTCCCATTGTGGCTCAGCAGTTTGAGGATCCAGTACTGTCACTCCTGTGGCTCTGGTTATAGCTCTGGCAGGGGTTTGATCCCTGGCCCTGGAACTTCTGCATGACTTCTGAGGGCCAAAATAAATAAATAAATGAATAAATAAAAACAGGGAAGAAAAACGAAACTAAATTCACTTAAAGGGCAAGGGTGTCCAAGCACGCTTTTTCCTTCCCTGCTTGGTTTCTAGGGTCTCTGTCCATCTCTATTATAATAACTGGCCGTTATTAACTGCCTGCTTCATATTATAAATTTATGTGTATTGGCTCATTTAACATTCAGAGCAGCTCTCTGAGGGGAGATGTCTATTAATATCCCCCCCTTTTTTTTTACAGATGGAGCTACAAACTCAGAGAGGTAGTACTAATTTTAGATCTGGGCAAGAAGGGTCTTGTCCTCAGTGCCACACTTTCTTCTTTTTAATTTTTGCCTTTTAGGGCTGCACTTGCGGCATATGACAGTTCCCAAGCTATGGGTCAAATTGCAGCTACAGTTGTCAGCCTACGCCACAGTCACAGCAATGAGGGATCTGAGCTGTGTCTGCGATCTACACCACAGCTCACGACAATGCCAGATCCTCCCCTGAGCGAGGTCGGGGATTGAATCTGCATCCTTATGGATACTAGTTGGATTCATTTCTGCTGTGCCACAATGGGAACTCCAGTGGGTGCCACACTTTAGAGGGTTTGGCTTTGTCCTTCTCCATCCAGCATCCCTCCAGGAGGCAAAAAGTCCGTGAGACCAAGGGGATGTGTCCTCTGGGAGCCTCCATTCCTCTTTTAAGACCACACTTTGGGTATCCAGGACCCTGGAATCACTTGCTCAAATGGCCCAAGTCCACTGCTAGGGCCAGTGTGGGCATGTTCTCCATCTATCTTTCTGCCAGTGTGTGTACTCCTAGGGCAGCTGAGGGGCAGCGGGGGTGTGGGCAGAGCTCGGAGGTGTGGGTGGGACATTCCCAAGCATGTTTGGTGAGGCCCCTCATTTGGGACGGAGCTCTGTTTTGGAAGAAAAGAGGAGATGGCTATATTTCTGCGTAGAACCCCAAGGAGTCAGATTTTTCTGGATTTGAACCTAGCCTTCCAACGTCAGATTCCTTTGAAGAACACAAAAGAGAACTGTTGGTATGGTAGGAGGCTAGGGGTACCTCGTGGGCGGGGCTTGCCCAGCATCCACCAGTGCGGGTGCAGAGGTACTGCTCAGTCTTTGGTACCAGAACCTCTATTTGTACTCTGCCCTGATCCTGCAAATATGAAGGGCAGCGGGACCAAGAGGTCATGTGGCTTCATCTAAGGTGACATAACTAGGGGCATTCCCTTATGGCGCAGCCGGTTAAGGATCCGGTGTTGTCACTGCTGTGTCCTGCTCCCTGCCCTGGCTTGAGTTCAATGGATTCCCTGGCCCCACAACGTTCACATGCTGCAAGTGTGTCCCACCCCACCTCTCCCCAAAGATGACATGCCTAGGAAGCCATGGAGCTAGGCTCTGAATCCAGGTCTGTCTGGGTCTTTCCTTCTTTCATGAAGCTCCATGCCTGTCATGACCAAAAGTCAGCATTTTGGCTCCCTGGAGGTCTATTGGTTGGGTCCTGTTGTGTCTGCTTCAGTGCTCTTTCCAGTAAAGAGAGCCTCTGTGAATTCGCTGAGTGCAGGGTCCATGTCTTCTCTGAACCTGCCTCATGGGGAAGTTCCCAGAGGAGGGAATTGAACCAGCGTCTCCACAGAGACCAGCCAGATCATTAACCCACTGCGCCACAGTGGAAACTCCCTATCTTCTTTGACTTTGTTTATTTCATGCACCTGGCACAGCCCACCCCAGAGAAGGCACTCAGCACATGTGGCTGACCTTTGGGACCTGCAATCTAGTGGGAAGATGCTGATCAAACGATCATGGTGCAAGGTGCTGCTGGTCCTGCTGATACCCAACAATGGCCCGAAAGTCTGGGATGGATGGTGGGTGTGGGGCGGTATGGGGAAGCCTTGCCTGGGGGTGGCTATTGGATGAGTTGCCTTAGACTCCATTAGTCTGGGAACCCATACTATAGGGTGAAAGACTGATGACTCCCCTACCCTGCTGTGCTAATTTCCACCCCACTCTCACCTACTTTGGAGACACTGGATAAGGAAGTTGCTTATGGCATCCCCTCACTGTGGGATCCTCCGTGGGTAACACTTTTCTTTCCTGCATAATGAGTGAACAGGACACAGCAATCCCTTTCCCCTCCAGTTCCATGGGCTGAAGCCACTGAATTTGCAAGGGGGAGTGAAGGTACTGTTGGGAGAAATGCCAAGAGCCACAGGCTCTAGTGTGGGGGCAGGGACCCTCTTGCTCATTCCCTCTGCTTCAGGATGGAGTCCAATAGCCTACTGACAGATTCTCTGTCTCTGGGCCCACTTTCCTCAATTCATCTCAAAATTAATCTTCCCAAGCCGTAGTTCTGATATGTGCCCACCCCCCTGCTCAGAAGCCTCCGATGGCCAAGTCGGGCTGGCAGGTGATTAATATTTATCAACTCTTAAATTCCTCATTTACATTGATAAGAAAGGCCTCAAGACTCCAACAGATAAACAGGTAAAGGATGCGGACCACTACCTCACCCAAGAGGACAAGCAGAGAGTAAACAAATACTTGGAAAATAGTTCAGCTGGTTAGTGATCAAAGAGATGCAAATGAAAGCAGTATGGAGAAACCCTTTCAT
Source organism: Sus scrofa (assembly GCF_054392235.1). NCBI lineage: Eukaryota > Metazoa > Chordata > Mammalia > Artiodactyla > Suidae > Sus > Sus scrofa. Next base: position 13,625,548 of record NC_139384.1, read on the forward strand.
ACTTATTAAATTAGTGGAATTTACAAACACCATCACCCGGTGCTGGCAAGGTTGGACGAAATCTGTGCTCCTCCGTCTTTGGAAGCAGTGTGCAAAACTCTGAAAACAATCTAGTACCATGTAACGAGAGCCTTGAAAATATTATTACCTTTGGACCCACTGATCTCACTTTTGGGAATTGATCTTAACATAATTCAACAGAAGAAAAAAAGCTCCAGGCATGCCACTGGCATTTTCCTCCTGTATTTCTCTAGGCAGTGAGATGGTTAAGAAAACCATGCCTAATCTAGTCAGTGCAATATGATGCTGCCACAAAAAAGATAATTATAAAGAATATGCAGAAGTATGGAAACTGTTTATAACATGTTTGTTGAGAAAAAGCAGGATACACAATTTGCATGAACACTGTGATTGCAACCATGGATAGTTAAGTATTCATGTTGACAAAGTCTGGGGGAAAATATGCAAAAGTGAAAATTATTTAAGGTTGGGAAAATGATGAGTGGTTTTCCTTTTCATTTAAGAGACTTCTTTGTAAAAAAAAAAAAAGAATCTATTTTTTTGTTAATGTTGAAATAGTATTTTCAAAACAGAATGAACAGTATAAAACAAAACCCCAGAGTTCCCTGGTGGCCTATCCAGTTAAGGGGTTAAGGATCCAGAGGTGTCACTAATATGGTGCGGGTTCGATCCCTGGCCCTGGAAATTCCACATGTCTCAGGCTGAGACAAAAAAAAAAAAAAAAAGAACTTCTTTTATTGCTATAGAATAAAATCAAAGCCCTTTAGCCTATGCTCACTATAAAGACTAATAAAATATTAATAATCAATGTAGGGATTTTTCACTGTGGCTCAGTGGATTAAGAACCCTAGTAGTATCCATGAGGATGTGGGTTCGTTCCCTGGCCTTGCTCAGCAGGTTAAGGATCTGGCATTGCCACAAGCTGTGGTGTAGGTCATGGGTGTGGCTCAGATCTGGCATTGCTGTAGCTGTGACACAGGCTGGCAGCTACCGCTCTTATTTCACCCTGGCCTGGGAACTCCCATATGCTACAAAAAAAAAAAAAAAAAAAAAAGTAAAAATTTAAGTTAATTAATTTTAAGAGTAATGATCACATTTATTAGCTTTTTACTACGATTCAGGCAGTGAGGTGGGGGAGTCACTCATGTGATTTCATTGGATCTTCATGACAACCCCTTGAATAAACACTAGTATCATCAGTATTTTAAAGATTAGAAACCTTGGAGTTCCCTTTGTGGCACAGTGGTTGATGAATCCAACTAGGAACCATGAGTTTGTGGGTTCGATCCCTGGCCTTGCTCAGTGGGTTAAGAATCCAGTGTTGCAGAGTTGTGGTGTAGGCCAGCGGCTACGGCTCCAATTTGACCCCTAGCCTGGGAACCTCCATATGCCGTGGGAAGCGGCCCTAGAAAAGGAAAAAAAAAAAAAAAAAAAAGAAACCTGAGATCCTGCCAGGTTAGCCCACCTGCCTCACTTTACACTCAGCCTGTCTGATTCCACAGTGCGTGCTGAATTCCACTCATTGGCTCTGTACGTCGGTGTTTAAGGAACTTCAGTCATTAGTATCACCTTCATGATGTGGGGAATGACACGTCATGTACCGTGACTTTCTTAATTTTAAAAACTCAACTCAAATTTTCATTTTTAATTTAATTTATTTATTGGCCACCCCCACGGCATGTAGAAGTCCTGGGCCAGGGATCGAACCCACACCACAGCTGTAACCTGAGCCACAGGAGTGACAAGGCTAGATCCTTAACCCACTGAGTCACAAGGGAACTCCTCAACTCAATTTTTATTTTTTAAAATTTCAAAAATTATTTATTTAAGAGTTCCTGCTATGGCTCAGCTGTAGTGAACCCGACTGGTGTCCATGAGGACTTGGGTTCAATCCACACACTTGCTCAGTGTGTTAAGGATCCAGCAATGGTGAGAGCTGTGGTATAGGTTGCAGATGCTGCTCGGATCTGGCATTGTTGTGGCTATGGTGTAGACCAGCAGCTGCAGCTCTGATTGGACTCCTTGCCTGGGAACTTCCGTAGGCTGCAGGTGCAGCTGTTAAGAAAGCAAAAAACAAAAACAAAAACAAAAACCCACATACTTTTGGGGGCTCCCTGATGGCCTAGAGGTTAAGGCATTGTCACTGCTGTGGCACAGGTTTGATCCCCGGCCCAGGAACTTCCACATGCTGTAGGCATAGCCAAAAAAAAAAAAAAAAAAAAAAAAAAGATTATTTGCATAGTATTATGGTACGGACATTTAACATGAGGCTACTTCCTTAACAGATTTTTAAGGGTACAGTGCAGCATTATTATCTATAGGCACAATGTTACACAGCAGATCTCTAGAACTTATTCATCTTAACTAAAATTTACTATCAGCTCCTTATAATGACCCTGTGCAATTGATATAATTTTTTTCTTTTTGGCCATGCCTGTGGCATGTGGAAATTCTTGGGCTAGGGACTGAAACAACACCACAGCAATGACCAGAGCCACAGCATCGACAGCCCTGGGTCTCCAACCACTAGGCTACCAGGGAACTCCAGGATATAATTCTTATTTATTTATTTTTATTTTTTATTTTTATTTTTTGTCTTTTTTGCCATTTCTTGGGCTGCTCCCGTGGTATATGGAGGTTTCCAGGCTAGGGATCGAATCGGAGCTGTAGCCGCCAGCCTACGCCAGAGCCACAGCAACGCGGGATCTGAGCCGCGTCTGCAACCTACACCACAGCTCACGGCAACGCTGGATCCTTAACCCACTTAGCAAGGCCAGGGATCAAACCCGCAACCTCATGGTTCCTAGTCAGATTCGTTAACCACTGAGCTACGAAGGGAAGTCCACCAGGATATAATTCTTAATTCCTACTTTACATGTCAGGAAACTGAGGCCCACAGGAGTTAAGGCATTTGTCAAGTCACACAGTGAGTGAGCTAGCAGAGCTCATATTCAAGTCTAATACTGCTTTTTAAAATTTTTTTAGGGAGTTCCCATCATGGCTCAGCAGAGATGAATCTGACCAGCATCCATGAGGATGCAGGTTCGATTCCTGGCCTTGCTTCGTGGGTTAAGGATCCGGCATTGCTGTGGCTATGGTGTAGGCCAACAGCTGCAGCTCCAGTTCGACCCCTAGCCTGGGGAACCTCCATATGCCTTGGGTGTGGCCCTAAAAAAAAAAAAACAAATAAAAAATAAAATTGCTTTTAAATTTTTAAATAATTTTTTTTTGGGGGCCCTCCAACAGCGTATGGAGCTCTTGGGCTAGGAATCCAATTCCACGACTGTGACCTCAGCTGCATCCATGGTAACACCCAAATCTTAACCCACTGTGCTAGACTGGGGATTGAACCTGCATCACAGTGCTCCAGAGACACGACACCACAGATCCCATTGGGCCACAGTGGGAATTCCTAATACCGCTTTTTTTTTTTTTTTTTGGCCGTGGCTCGCACACCAGAGATTGAACCGCTGGCTGTGACAACAGCCGAGTCTTAGCCGCTAGACCACCAGGGAACTCCCAAGTGTAATACTGTTTGACCCCAAAGTCCTCCTTACCACTCTGGTCCTGGGCCTTATTAATGATGAGGGTTATATCATAAGCCAACGGCTCTCTCCTCTGTGCTCTCCAACGTGAGCGTCTGAATTTCTTGCCTCTTCAGAGTGTGGGGAAAAGTGGTTCTTCTTCTTCATTACGTGTGGGGGCTCTTAATGGGTACCACCACTTTGGAAGAGAATTTGACAACCGCTATTAAATTTAAAAGGCACATGCTCATGGACCCTAAAATTCATGGTTGAGAAACCATCCTATGGCTATTCTTGAAATATACACAAAGACATCTGTAGCTTGATAGCAATATAACCTTGTTTGCGGTAGGGCAGGATGTAGGGAACACAACCTGAGTATCATCAAGAGGGGATTCATTACCTACATTTTAGTACATCCATATAGCCATCAAAAGGAATGAAGAGGAGTTCCCATTGTGGCTCAGGGGATTAAGAACCTGACATAGTGTCCATGAGGATGTGGGTTCAATCCCTGGCCTCAATCAGTAGAGTAAGGATCTGGCATTGCAGTGAGCTGTGGAATAGGCTGGCAGCTGCAGCTCTGATTCAGCTGCTAGCCCAGGAACTTCCATATGCGGCAGGTGCAGCCATAAAAAGAAAATTAAAGAAAAAAAAAAAAGGAGTTCCCTCGTGGCACAGCAGGTTAAGGATCTGATGTTGTCACTGCAGTGGCTTGGGTGGCTGCAGTGGTGCAGGTTCAGTCCCTGGCCTGGAAACTTCCACATGCTTTGGGCAGGTCAAAATAAATAAATAAATACGTAAAATAAAACGGAAGAAAGAAAAAACATAGAAAAAGAAGGAATGAAGAAAGTCTATAAGTTCTTACGGGAGATAATCTTAAAGACACTAAGTTAAAGCAAAGTGATTTACCAAAGTATCTACCATTTGTACCAAAACCATCTGGGAAAAAAAATATATATATAAAATTATACACACATATAGTGATAAATGCATAGACTACCTCTGGAAAATCATAAATAAAACAGGTGAGAGTAGCTGCCCAGAATTTCGTATTGGGATGACTCTAGTTGAGATGGGGGGAAGGGCTGGTTTTGCAGCAGTGTTTGTCCAGCCAGCAGTCTGTATTGAGCTCCAGGGTATTCCGAGGGGCTTGTGGATTCGAGTAGCGGAGATCTCCCCACCTACATGCCCACCTCAGCCGCCCGCCCCAGGCACAGCCCCTCCATCATGGGAGCCTTATGTTTTACTCTGTAACCTTTTGTGCTGTTTGGTTTTTTAAAAATCCTGTGCATGGATTACCTCTTTAATAATTTACAACTTAAAATTAAAAAAAGAAGAATCTCCTGCCCGAGGGGAGACCCACCTAATACACAGGGACTCTCAGACTGCAGGCGGAGCTCCTCCAGAGCCCACGCGGGGCGGGGGCACCCTCTGTCCTTCTTCAGTTGAAGATTTTATCCTCTCCCTTCTCTGACCAGTGATTGATGTCTTCTGAGGCAGGTTCTCAGTCCAGACTCATTTCAGTATCTTCTCTGAGTCCAGGGGCTGTTTCTTTGCTTCTAAGATGGAGGTGATGTATATTTCATGGGGTGATTTGAGTAGACAGGAGCTTATTGGGTGGTACCCAGATATGGGACAGGACAATGGGGACACCTCTCTGTGTATGACCTGGGCAGAAGGGTAATGGTGGGAATAGAAGGGATACCTCTCATCTAGGAGGGCAAGCTACAGAAAACCCAACCCCAACGGGCTGAACCAGCCCTCTTTGCCCATCTTCAGGGGGAGAAGCAGGCTTTTTCTTGTCGTGGGATAAAAAGCTTTCCTTTCTCTCTGGGCTGTCTTAGGGCAGAACCCGCTTGAGACAGGTAATTTTCACCTGGAAGGTGATCTACATATAAACTTATTTACAAAACAGAAATAGGTTTACAGACATAGAAAACAAATTTATGGTTACAAAGTTGCAGCGGGGAGGGATAAATTAGGAGTTTGGGATGAACAGATACACACTACTGTGTACAAAATAGATAAACAATTGATTTCCCTTTGTGGTTCAGTAGCTTTACCAACCTGACTAGTATCCAGGACGATGCCGGTTCGATCCCTGGCCTCGCTCAGCGGGTAAAGGATCTGGTGTTGCCAGTGAGCTGTGATGTAGGTTGCAGACGTGGCTCAGATCCAGCATTGCTGTGGCTGTGGCATAGGCTGGCAACTGCAGCTCCAACTGGATCCCTAGCCTGGGAACTTCCATTTGCCACACTTGCAGCCATTAAAAAAAAAAAAAAAAAAAAAGGAAAAAAAAAAGATAAACAACAAGGACCTCCCATATAGCAGAGGGAGCTATATTCAATATCTTGTAAGAACCTATAATGGAAAAGAATCTGAAAAAGAATATATGTGTGTGTAGGTCGTGTCTTGGCTGGACATTAAGCCAAAGAAAGACCGTCTATCCATCCAGCCACACATCCATCCATTTAACAATGTATTAAATAGGTACTGGGTGACCATCAGGGGCTGGAAATTAGCAGTGAGCAGCCGTTCTCTGCCAAGTCCTTTGCTTCCTTCAAGGCTTTGCTTCCACCTCCCTGAACTCCCTGCTTAATTGTGCACCTCTGGCTCCCCCACGGGCACGCAGGTCTTTCCACACCCCATGACAGCAAGGTTTTTGTTTGTTTGTTTTTGCTTTTTTTTCTTTTGTCTTTTTAGGGCTGTACCCGCGGCATATGCAGGTCCAATTGGAGCTGTAGCCGCCAGCCTACACCACAGCCACAGCTACGTGGGATCTGAGCTGAGTCTGCGACCTACACCACAGCTCATGGCAACGCCGGATCCTTAACCCACTGAGCGAGGCCAGGGATTGAACCCACAAACTCATGGTTCCTAGTCCAATTCGTTTCTGCTGCACCATGATGGGAACTCCTGTTTTTTGCTTTTTATTCAACTGAGGTACCTGCCACCCTTGGCACAGTCCCTGGCATCTGCAGTCACTTAATAAATAAATTGTTGAGGAGTTCCCGTCGTGGCTCAGCGGTTAGGTTGCGGGTTCCATCCCTGGCCTTGCTCAGTGGGTTAAGGATCCGGCATTGCCGTGAGCTGTGGTGTAGGTTGCAGACTCGGCTCGGATCCCGTGTTGCTGTGGCTCTGGCGTAGGCTGGTGGCTACAGCTCTGATTCGATCCCTAGCCTGGGAACCTCCATATGCTGCGGGAGCGGCCCAAGAAAATGGCAAAAAGACAAAATAAATAAATAAATAAAGTTGTTGAATAAGTGACCGAAGGTCCCTGCCCTCATTGTATGCCTTTGAGTGTTTACCTGCGTGTGTGGTGGTGGTGGGGACTCAGAACTCAGATAATCCCACTCACAAATATGTAATTACAAGCAAGGATATATTCTGTGATGAAAGAGTACAGGCCACAGTGAGAGCACTTGTGCCAGTCCTGGGGTTGGGGGATGGTATCTTCCAGGAAGTGGTATTTGAGCCGGGCTCTGAAGGATGAATAGGAGTTGGTTGGGCGGAGGTGAGGGACGGAGTAGGAGGCTTTTCTCAAGAGTTGGGCTGGGCAGAGGGCCTGGTAGATTCTCCCACAGAGTGGTGAGGAGAAGTGAGGCCCAGGAGACTGCAGCCTGTCCAAAGTTTCAGGTGACTTTAATAAAGGGAGAGTAGGAGTTCCTGTTGCGGCTCAGTGGGTTAAGAGCCCAACTAATATCCATGAGGATGTGGGTTCAATCCCTGGCCTCGCTCAGTGGGTTAAGGAGCAAGTGTTGCTGCAAGCTGTGGTGTAGTTCGCAGATGTGGCTCGGATCTAGGGTTGCTGTGGCTGTGATATAGGCTGGTAGCTTTAGCTCCAATTTGACCCCTAGCTCAGGAACTTCCATATGCAGCAGGTGTAACCAGTAAAAAGCAAGACATGAACAAAATTAAAAATATAAAGGGAGAGCAACAGCTTTTCCCAGGGCTGATGCACAGGTGCCATGAGGTGCTGGGCCCAGGAGGGTGACAAGTGCCTCTACCTCTACCTTGGCTGTTTCCAGGCCTCTTGTGTGCCCCAGAGTCTCAGCACCCAAGTTGCTCTCAGCCAGAGGTCTTCTCTCGGTGCCAGAGTTCTCTGGCCTGCATCTGACAAGGCTGATGGTGGAGGGCACAGAGGATGGCGCAGGGTGGATTCAGAACAAGGGTGTCTAAAGCTCACGTGATGCTCACCGAGCCCCAGGAGGGAGCCCAGTGCTATTTCATGTCTCTTTTCAGGTTTAAGAAGAGGCTCAAGGGAGGAGACATTCATGGGCACACAGGGAGAGTGTTTCAGAGCTGGAGAGAGGCTGTGGATGGATGAAGCCATTGCGGGCTTGGAAAAGGATCATAATGCCTTCCAATCCTCAATTCTGCGGACTCATCAGTGGCAAAGTCCTCCCAAACCACCCCTGCCAGGGTGTCCCAAGCATCTTGCAGCTGTGCTTCCTCCTCTCCTGCTGCTGCTGGCAGCCCCTTCCTGGCCGAGAGGGGAAGGGTTACCTTCTTCCTAATACTGAAACTTTTTTTTTGTGGCTTCACCTGCAGCCTATGGAAGTCCCCAGGCTAGGGGTTGAATCGGAGCTGTAGCTGCTGGCCTATGCCATGGCACAGCAATGCCAGATCTGAGCCATGTCTGCAACCTATACTACAGCACATGGCAACACCAGATCCTTAACCCACATACCGCTAAGCCACAATGGGAACTCCCTGAAATTCTTCAGTATAGTCCCAAGGCAGTTTTTGTTCCGTTTTCTTGGAATCTCCTGCCTTGGGGGATCTGGACAAGTGACTAGGGGCTAGGTCAAAAAACAGCCCAGATTGCATCTTTCTCAAGGGTGTTGTCAAGCCGGGGCTCCCAGGTGTGGCCCCAGACCTCCTGATCTTGCCTCAGGGTTAGATTCTAGCCTCCCTGGAAACTCCTCTCAGGTGGGAACAGCCTTAGTCCCACCTGTTTATTTATTTATTTTTTTAATGGCCCCACCCACAGCATCGGAATGTTCGAGGGCCAAGGATTGAATCTGAGCCTCAGCTGCAACCTCCCCTGCAGCTGAGGCAAGGCCATAACCTTTAACCCACTGCTTCGGGCCAGGGATTGAACCCATGCATCTGTAGGGACACAAGCTGCTTAACCCACTTCACCATGGCAGGATCTCCAGTCCTAGCTGGTGTTTGATCATCTGAAGTCCAAAGTTTTCAGATGCAGCTCTGATCCAACATTGCTGTAGGCCTACAGCAATCAGGATCCCTCACAGCACTGGACCCTCCTGGTCCCCAATCCCAGGGATCCTCCTTAAATCCAATCAATCAGCACCACCATGTATAGGCAGAGCCCTGCTCTGAGCTCAGAAGGAATCAGCTCACTCCCATCACCCTTCTGAGTCTATCCGCCAGGAGCCCTGTGTCAGGGATCCTCCGATCCCATTACTTGCTTTGGACCTGTTTATTTCCAGATCTGGCTGCAGGTCTCTGCTTTGCACCTTCCTGTGGCTTAGAGGCTGATCCTATGGAGGGGAGTTGGGGTGGCAGATACTCTGATGAGTGCTGATATTGAGGTGCTCAGGTGATAGGATGAGGCAGATGAGCTACAATCTGCACAAACTTCAGTGCCCAGGGGGCAGCGTGAGTTTGAAGACTGAGGCAGAGTGCAGGAAGGTACTCTTCCTCCTCAGCCCGGCTCTCTGGCTGCACTGGCCACCTGGCTCCCCCCACTTCCCCTCACCTTCCCCCACCTTCCCCCATGCCCCTGGTATGTGGAAGTTCCCATGCTGGATCCTTTTTTAGCCACACCTGCAGCATATGGAGGTTCCTGGGCTAAGGGTTGAATGGAGGCTGCAGCTGCAGGCCTAGAGCAATGTTGGATCAGAGCTGCATCTGAAAACTATACTGCGGCTTGTGGCAACGCTGGATCCTTAACCCACTGACTAAGACCAGGGATTGAACCTGCATCCTCAAGAAGACTATGTCAGATTCTTAACCCACTGAGCCACCAGGGAACTCCTGGCTTTGTTAGACAGAAGGGGGTTCTGTGGCTGACTCATCACCTGGTGGCAGGGTGAGATTGCAAAGAAAGTACACTCAGCCACGTCTGCTCTTCCAGAAGCCGAGGGCTGATTAGAAAAATGGAATCTCAGTATCTCCGTTCCACCCCTGCCTCTCTCACCTTACTGCTGGGTCAGAGCCCAATGGCTACATTTGTTAGCGGCACCTCTTGTGTCACTTCCCCTGAGCCCAGATACCTATTAGGTGTGGGCTGATGAACAGCTGATAGCATCTCTGTGTTACCTTTGGGAGGTGTGTCTGCTTCTCAATGAGGACTTTGATACCAAACCATCCACAAAACTTCTGCCTGCATCCCATCTGATGGGGGGCAGGGGGCAGAGGCTCAGGGAGGGCCTTGGGAAGAGCTCTGTTTGACAAATTGTAAAGAACTGTGTACATCTGAGCAACTGTTCCCTTTCCTCCATCAGGAAGCAGCATCCCAAGCCTACACTCAGCTCTGAGGACTGGAAACTCAGGCTCCGGGAGGAGATAGAGGTAGGGACAGCCGGGGACTTGAGTGCATATTGGCGCATCTCCTCCACAGGTGCACCTGGTCCAAATGGGAGGGGAGGGGGTTATGCTCAACTTGAACTGTGGGAAACTTGCATCACTTGCCTCCAGGGCTCTTAGGACGTTCAAGAACTTTCCCCAGGGAGGCTCCCCCTCCCCTCAGGGAGGAAGAATTTCAGTCCCTGAAAAAACTCAGCCTCCAATGATGGAGGCAGCTCCACTGGGCCTGTTCACACCAGGAGAGGGCAGTTGAGTTTTGGACACGGAAGATTGTTATGAAAACAGAGATGTTCCAATTCCTGAGCTCTAGTTCCCAAAGGGCTGGTCCGTGAAAGTGGGAAACTATTAAGAGACTTGGCATCTTGAAATCAAGAGTGATTCAGCTGCATAGCTTGTTAACACACCTTCTGAGGCTGTTACTCGGAAGCTTTGTCTGATTAAGTCCCACGCTCGGGGTGACTGAACAGAAATTTGCCTTGTCAAATCCCAGAGAAGTAGGATTAAAATCGGATGTTCTCACTCCTTGAAAAAGTTGGCTCTAGGATGAATTCGAGGATGAGTGACTATCCAAAACGGGGAGCACATTCAAAAGAAATGAGGCACAGGGCAGAGTCGTCTCCAGAGGGGTCCTTAAACTGCATCAGAAACCTCTGGGGGTGGGACCTAGGAATCTGCTTTTCAACTAAGCGACGGTCTATCATAACACAGAGAACGCAAACCTTAAGTGAGTAGCCCAAAGACATTTTACCAATAAATAGAGCTATGCAATTACAAGACATTGAACCCTTCCAGGCACCCCAAGGTTTTATCACTCCTCTTCCCCCAGAGGCAATCAACCCACCTTTCTCCTTCCAGCAGTAATCAACCACCGTTCTGATTTTCACCACCATCAGCTCATTGTGCCTGCTGAACTTCGCACAGATAGAATTGTACGCCGTGTACTCTTTTCTGCCCGGTTTCTTCTGTTCCCATCATGTCTGTGAAATTAATCTATGTCGTGTGTACCAATGGTTTGTTCTTTCTATTGAAAAGCAGTATTCCACTGTGTGAACGTAGGACAATTGCTTATCTATATTCTCATTGATGGGCATTTAAGCTGTTTCCGAGCTTTGGCTATTATGAAAAAAGCTGCCATGAACATACTTCCCCCCCTCCCCTTTATATGGCTGCACCTGCACCATAGGAAAGTTCACAGGTTAAGAGTCAAATCTGAGCTGCAGCTGCCAGCCCCGGCCACGGCAATACCGGATCCAAGTTACATCCGCGACCTACACCACAGCTTGCAGCAACGCTGGATCTTTAACCCACTGAGTGAGACCAGGGATGGGTCCCATATCCTCACAGACGCTATGTCAGGTTCTTAACCCACTGAGTCACAATGGGAACTCCCAAAGCTGCTATGAACATTCTTGTACATGCCTTGTGGTGAACACAGGAACTCATTTCTGCCGGGTCAATATCTAGCCATGGCTTTGGGATGTACCGACTTAGCAAGGCTGAATTCTCTTTCTTATATGTTTCTGGTTTCGAGTGGGCCATGGGGGAGGTTCTTAAGGGGATCTGGAGGGTAAAAGGGAAGCAGCTCTTGTGCAGCTCATACCTTGTGGCAGCTCTGCTGACACACTCCGCTGTCAGGGAGCAGCAGCTGGCTCCTCTTTTGGCTTTTCCTCCTGAGCCAGGCACACATGTGCATGTGTGGTGCATGCGTGTGTGTGTGTGTGTGTGTGTGTGTGTGTGTGTGTGTGTGTGTTTAGCTCTGTGCTGAGAGAATGCTGGCTTCTGCAAAATACCCACATCATCAATGACAGAGGCAACAAAAACTGACATGCGTTTCAGGGATTCAGTCCATCCTTGTGTGGTTGTGGTTAGGGCTTTGGGGTCCAGCCTGTTTTTGATCTCCCCCACTTCACATTCACCTTCCGTTCCCAACTGCCTGAACTATGGAATTCCAGCTCTAAATGAGATGCAAAGGAATAGCTTTGCAAGACTGCTTAACCAGTTCCCACACTGAATGAGGCTGAATCCATGTGACAAATGCATGTATGTAGCAGTTCTGCTCCTCTGGTTGAACCTGGCTGATAATGTAGGTGTTGGTTTAACTCAATTAGAAACTGCCTGGAAATTCCTGCTGTGGCTCAGTGGTAACGAACCCAACTAGTATCCGTGAGGACCCGGGTTTGATACCTGGCTTCACTCAGTAGGTTAAGGGTCCGGCGTTGCCCTGAGTTGTGGTGTAGACTGCAGACTCGGCTCGGATCCCCCATTGCTGTAGCTGTGGTGTAGACCAGCCATTACAGCTCCGATTCCACCCCTTGCCTGGGAACTTCCATAAGCCACAGGTGCAGCCCTAAAAAGCAAAAAGAGAAACTTCCAACACTTTTCCAAAGTGGCTGTTCTTACTCCTTCCCTCCAGCTGGTCTGCATCTTCACCAGGCTTTGATCTTTTTTTTTTTTTTTTTTTTTTTTTTGCTGCACTTGCAGCATGCAGAAGTTCCTGGGCCAGGGATTGAACCTGAGCCACAGCAGCAACAACACTAGATTCTTTTTTTTTCTTTGCTTTTTAGGGCCACACCTGCGGCATATGGAAGTTCCAAGGCTAGGGGACGAATCGGAGCTACAGCTGCTGGCCTACTCCACAGCCACAGCAATGCCAGATCCGAGCAGGGTCTATGACCTATACACAGCTCAGAGCAACGCCGGATCCTTAAGGGCGAGGCCAGGGATCGAACCTGCAACCTCACGGTTCCTAGTTGGATTTGTTTCCACTGCACCATGATGGAAACTCCAACGACACTAGATTCTTAACCTGCTGTGCCACAAGGGAACTCTTTTTTTTTTTTTTAAATGGCTACACCCGCTGCATACAGAAGTTCCCAGGATAGGAATAGAATCCAAGCCACAGCTGTACACAGCTGTAGCAATGCTGGATCCTTTGACCCAGTTTGGGATCGAACCCACACCTCTGCAGCAACTGGAGCTGCTAAGGTTGGATTCTTAACCCACTGCACCATGATGGGAATGCCCATGAGGGAATTCCTGGATCTCCTCACCCTCTCAAACTTGACCTATTCTGGTGGGTGGGTATCTGCATTTCTTAAAACCGATTCTCCTTGGAATTCTTGTGAAGGATAAAGGATAAGAAACTGGTTCGGGGAAAGACTTGGGCACTTGAAGGAAGCCAGTTTGATTTGGAATTATTTCTTCCCTGCTTACTGGCTGTATGATATGAGTTGACTTCTAATCGCTCTGGGCTTCAGTTTTTTCATCTATAAAATGAATTATTAATCATTGCTAACAAGTATTGAGTGCTTATCAGATGCCAGACACTGTTCGAAGCACTCTATGTGTATTAACTCATTAGTTCTCAACAAATGATGAGGTGGGTGTCTCCTTTCCAACGGAGAGGCTGACTTGGAGGGATTCAAACCCAGGCAGGCTGGCTTCACGTTTTGTATCATTTGCCATCCCTCCATGCCAGGCAATGTGGAGCTGAAATGATAACGTGGATGTGAAGGTTCTGCAAAGGGCAGCACGGCTGGTATGTACTGATAATTCTTCTTTTTTTTTTTTTTTTTGGTTTATTTAGAGCCGCACCCACAGCATATGGAGGTTCCCAGGCTAGGGGTCCAATCGGATCTGTAGCCTCCGGCCTATGCCATGGCCACAGCAACACCAGATCCAAGTCACGTCTGTGACCTACACTGCTGCAGCTCATGGTCATGCTGTGTCCTTAACCCACTGAGCGAGGCCAGGGATCGAACCTGCGACCTCATGGATACTAGTTAGATTCATTTCCACTGAGCCATGTCGGGAACTCCCACGTACTGATAATTCTTTAGCAGGTCTCAGTGGGAAGTTGCCTTTGAGTTCTGTCAAATATGCAGAATTTAATCTAAACAAACAAGTGAACAAAAAAGCCAGCCAGGATCCTGATAAATGCAGCCAGAAAGTTAGGATCTTCATGGAAAAATCCAGCACTGTCCGGAGAAGAGGGCACTCACACGGCTTCCTGCCTTGGATATTTTGGTCCCTTGGCAGGTAGGAGGCTTTAGAGGAATGTGTCAGACTTCACCTTAGTGTCGATCCATAAATTCCCTTCATTCCGACTTTGTACTGAACAAAGAAACTTTCTGGTATTGATTTCCTTTCCCAAAAGTCTATCCTTCCTGAAAGAGATTGTGCTGACCAGTCAACCTCAGGATTCCCGTCTCCTAGGTGGTTTCATTTCTCAGTGTAAATTAATAAATTACATTTCAGGTTTAACAATCAGTCTCTTGTGAGTTTGTTTAGTGGAGGTCATTTCCCCCACACCTAATCACAGCCCTTAAGCTCCTAGGGAGAGGCTGCAGAAGAAACACCATCAGGGACGTATAAGAGAGATTTCCAAAGAATGGTTTGAAAATGTACCCTGTGAGACAGTAGAGGACTTTGTGTGGGGAAGGGAACATCAGGGAAGGCTTCCTGGAGGAGAACGACTTTGGCACAGGAAGAGGGACAATACACATAGTGGTGGACACACAGGCTCTGGAGGCTGCCTACTTGGGTTAGAAGCCTATGTCTTTCCCCTTATTGGCTGTATGATTTAGCCAAGTTACTTTTTCTCCTTAGGCCTCAGGTTCCTCTTTTATTTTTTCCCCTTCTGCTGCAACCTCGGCATGCGGAAGTTCCTGGGCCAGGGATCGAAGCTGAGCTACTGCAGTGACAACGCTAGATCCTTTAACCTCTAGGTCACCAGAGAACTCCTGGTTCCTCATCTTTAAAGCAGGCATAACAAGAGTAGTCACATTATGGGGTGGCTGTAAGGATGAAAGGGTTATATATAATATGTACAGCTTTTAGCTCTATACTGAGCCCACAAGCCACACTCAGAATGGGTGTCATTACTGTTGTCATTGTTAGTACCTCAAATGATGTTTTCATTGAGGAGAATTCTAGCAGGAGATACACAGAGCCTTACTGGATCCCCAGAGGCAATTTTGCCTCAAAAGGAGTGAGTTGAGTCTGTATTTGCTTTATGACCCAGAGGGCAGAAAAGTCTTTGCAGTATCCAGCTCCTTCCTTGAGAGTGGTCACAGCCTGTCCTGTGGTTTTGCAGCCCACAAGGAGATCTGTCTGTACAATCTATAAGAACCCATCAGCCTCGAGAACTTCCGTGGTTTCTGAGTCACTGTCAGGCCATTTCAGCTTCCAAGCAGAAACTCCCAGGGCGGACTCACCGTATCTGCCTTTTCTGCCCTCCTCTGTGTGTGTCAGAGGTGCAGAGGGGGCACCGCACAGTATCAGCGGCAGATCCCTGTTCATGTTCCGCCTCTGCAGTGAGTCCCAGCATCACAGGGAGTCAGGGATGAGCGAAGCTCAGCACTGGCTTCACAGCTTTCCCCAAAGAAAAGATGCTTCAGATCACCGAGGGAGGGTTCTCCAGAGCTGGGCCCAGACCTCAGGTCTCTTACTTCTTTGTCCAATGCTCTGTCCTCAGATCCTGGTGGGGCCTTCCCTAGTTCCACCACGAATTTGATTCGGGTCGATGCAAGAAGAAAGGGTAGACAGGGATGGGTAGGCGCACTGGGGCAGCGCCAGGGTTTCCATCGTATGTGCGTTCTTCCGGCAAATGGAGATTCCCCCTCCTCCTGGTTAATTTCTGACACCCCCCACCCCCACCCCTCCAGCACCATGGAAACTGGTTTTTTCCCACTTCCCTTTGCCTTTCCACAAAACAGAAGTGTTTCATTCATTCAAAACAGCCCTTTCCTGCTCTTTTTATCTTGGGGGAGTTGGGCAGCTGAAAAAGTCTGCTGTTTTGATTCGGGCCTGGTCCATTTCTTCTCTTCATGAACATGCACGTGGGTGGGTATGGGTGGTTGGGTGGGTAGGGTTGGGAGACGCAGACCCCTGGGTGTCTCTCTGGTTTTAATCAATGAGGCCTCCTGAAAGGGGTACCCATCCCCATTCCTATTACTAATAACTGATATCTGTCAACGTAATTCCAGCTCATGTTCTGTCCAGCACTTTCAGGAGCCCCCAGAGAGGGGACAGGTGAGGTACTGGTTAAGAACATCTGCTGTTGTTAGAGCCTCAGGGTTTACAGCCCAGTCCTGGCACTTACTGCAGGTGTGATCTGGGGGGAGTTGCTTAATCCCTCTGGGCCTCCGTTGGCCCAAATAATGGATGCTAATGACAACACCTATGCCCCCAGGAAGGATTGTTGTGCGATTCAGAGAGAGAATAAGCTCAAAGCACTTAGAAGGGTGCCTGACAGTTGGTCAGGGCTCAGTGAAGACTAGGTACTACTCTTTTGTTTTTGGCTGCACCCACAGCATGCAGAAGTTCCCAGGCCAGGGGTCAAACCAGTGCCACAGCAGTGACCTGAGCCATGGCAGTGACCACAGCAGATCCTTAACTACTAGGCCACTGGGGAACCCCAAGTCTAGGTACTACTGATACACATTATTCTTCTTCTTTTTTTCCTTTTTAGAGCCGTAGGTGCAGCATATGGAACTTTCCAGGCTAGGAGCTGAATTGGAAATACAGCTGCTGGCCTATGCCACAGCCACAGCAATGCCAGATCTGAGCCTTGTCTGTGACCTATGTTGCAGTAAGCAGCAATGCCAGATCCCGAACTAGTCAGGTTCGTTTCCCCTGAGCCACAACGGGAGCTTCTGATACATGTTATTCTTTTTCTCAGGGGTGAGGATGCCTCAGTGCTGGCAGTGTCCCCCAGCCTGGTCCTTAGCATTGGAGATTCAGAAGTCATCAGTACACCCAAAGCACAATGTTCTCTGTCTTCTTCTTCTTCTTCTTTTTTTTTTTTTTGTCTTTTAGGGCCACACCTGTGGGATATGGAAGTTTCCAGGTTAGTGGCTGAATGGGAGCTGCAGCTGCCAGCCTATGCCACAGCCACAGCAACGTGGCATCTGAGCTGCCTCTCTGTGTGACCTACACCACAGCTCACAGCAGTGCTGGATCCTTAACCCACTAATCGAGGCTAGGTTTCAAACCTGCATTTTCATGGATGCTAGTTGGGTTTGTTACTGCTGAACCATGAAGGAACTCCCCTGCCTTTTTTTTTTCTTGTGATGAGAACTTTTTTTTGGGGGGGGGGTGCTATGACATGCAGAAGTTGCTGAGCCAGGTATTGCACTCATGCCATAGCCGTGACCAGAACCACAGCAGTGACAACACTTAACCCACTGAGCCACCAGGGAACTCTGTTCTAGCAGAGTCTACATGGGAGGGGAAGTTACCAACAAAGGGTTGCTTGATGGACATGGATTTAGAGCTGGGTGAAGGGGGGCGGGCAGCAGGAGGATCACAAGGCTGAGTGTGGTGAGGTCTGTGACTCCCTTTTCCGTTACGGCACTGGCCCCAAAGTTCCCGGTGGCTGGTAAGGGAGCCCTGTTCTCTGCACCGTGGTAGGCAGGCTGATCTGGTTGCAACATCTTCGGACTCCAGCATCCACCAGGGCTGAGCTGGCTGACCCCATGGGCCAGAGCAACCGCCTCTCCTCAATGCCTCTTCAGGGGTCCATCTAGATTCAGACTAGGTTAAAAAGAAAAGGTCTTCCCAGAGCAGGGGGCCTCATCTTCACTCAGGGCTCTGTAGTGGCTCCCCACCCTCACTGACTGCTTTGAACACACCAGGAGTCAAGCTGAGGGGCCCAGCTGAGAGACTCCGCCCCTTCCTGTCTGTCTACTCCTGTTCCTGAACAGAGTTCCTTCCCCAGCTCACAGTACAGTCAACTGCGTCCCTGCTTTGAACCAGTCCAGTTAGGAGGTGGGGGCCGGGGGAATCACCTTGGGTTACACAGACGTGCATTTCAAGTTTCCTAGAGATCTGTTCTCGGGGCGGGGTGGGGGGGCGGCTTCTGGAACAGAGAACTGAGATCATCCATTAAACAGTTTTTTTTCCCCTCGTTTCTTTTTTTTTTTTTTTTTTTGTCTTTTTGCTATTTCTAGGGTCGCTCCCGCGGCATGTGGAGGTTCCCAGGCTAGGGGTCGAATCAGAGCTGTAGCTGCCGGCCTACACCACAGCCACAGCAACAACAGATCTGAGCTGCGTCTGTGACCCACACCACAGCTCACGGCAACGCCAGATCCTTAACACACTGAGTGAGGCCAGGGGTCGAACCCGCCACCTCATGGTTCCTAGTCGGATTCGTTAACCACTGAGCCACAACGGGAACTCCCATTTCTTTCTTTTTAGGGTAGGAGCATTTTACCATCCTCTACAAATGTAACTCCACGATTTCCGGGTGGGAGGGAGGGAGGGTGGCCTGGAGGTTTGGGATGAAAATGTTCTACAATTACATTGTGATGATTGTAGTTGTACAAATACAAATGCAAAATTTATTGCATTAAAAAAACCCCTCCATGATGTTCTCTCTGTTTTTCAGTAACTGAATAATGTTTGTTAATGACAGCAGCTGCTATTTATTTATTTATTTGCTTTTTTAGGGCCACACCCGCGGCACATGGAAGTTCCCAGGCTACGGGTTGAATCGGAGCTGCAGCTGCCAGCCGGAGCCACAGCCACAGACACAGCAATACTGGATCCGAGCCTCATCTGTGACCTATATCACATCATCATCATTAACCCACTGATTGAGGCCAGGAATCAAACCCACAACGTCATGGGTACTAACGGGGTTCTTAACCCACAGAGCCACGAGGGAAACTCCTGCTATTTATTTATTTATTTATTTTCAACGCTTTTTTTTTTTTAATCTTCTTTTTTGGCCGCCCTGGGTCCAGGGATCAGAGCTGAGCTTCGGTTGTGATGTATGCCACAGCTGAGGCCAAGCCTTAACCTACTGTGAGGGGCCAGGGATCAAACGTGTGTCCTAGCACTGCAGAGACACAGCCAATCCCGTTGGGTCACAACAGGAACTACTATATCTGCCATTTATTAATTAGCTAGTGTACTAATCGGGCGATTTTCTCACATCTTTGTGTTTTGGAGGGGGTCCAGTCTGCAGCATTCGGAAATTCTCAAGGCAGGTATTGAACCCCAGCCACAGCAGCAACCCAAGCTGCAGCAGTGATACAATGCCTGACCTTTAACTCACTGAGCCACCAGGGAACTGCTTCTTAGGCCTTTAAGCCATAGGACAATCTGAAAGCTGATTCCAGTTTTACAGGGGAGGAGACCGAAGCCCAGAGGGATCAGTAAAATCAGTAATTGGCCCAATAACTGTGGCCTTTTTATTTTTTTTATTTTTTATTTTTTGCTATCTCTTGGGCCGCTCCCGAGGCATATGGAGGTTCCCAGGCTAGGGGTTGAATCGGAGCTGCAGCCACCGGCCTAGGCCAGAGCCACAGCAACGCTGGATCCGAGCCGCGTCTGCAACCTACACCACAGCTCATGGCCACGCCGGATCCTTAACCGCTGAGCAAGGCCAGGGTTTGAACCCTCAATTTCACGGTTCCTAGTCGGATTCGTTAACCACTGAGCCACGATGGGAACTCCCCTTTTTATTTTTTATTTTTGGCATTGCCTCAAGATGCTTAGTATTTTTCTCTCTAGTTGAAATGAAATAGAAAATGTGTGCATTTACCTTTTTTTCTTCTGAAGGGGAGCCTTGAAACTTCATTCAGAAGTATAGCTGAGAACACCAAACATTTGCTTTGCACTGAACCCAGATTTTGAAAGGACAAGAAGTTTCTGTTTTGTTTTATTTGTTTGTTTGCTTGGCATATCAGAATCAAAGCCCTTTAGAGGAATGACTCACAGTTTATCCACATATAAAAATCTGGAAGGGAATGAGGGGCAAGAAAAAGTATGTAGACCCTTCCCAAAGAGTGGCCATCAGGTTGGTGGTGGGGGTCGGTTCAGGCTGAGGTTATCTGGAGGAGACTAGAGGCAGGAGGTCGGTGCCAGAGTTCCCATTGTGGTTCAGTGGAAACGAGTCTGACTAGTATCCACTGAGTACACGGGTTTGATCCCTGGCCTTGCTCAGTGGGTTAAGGATCCGGCATTGCTGTGGCTGTGGTGCAGGTTGACAACTACGACTCCTTTTCTTCCTTTTTTTTTTTTGCTTTTTAGGGCCACACCCATGACATATGGAGGTTCCCAGGTTAGGGGCTGAATCAGAGCGATTGCTGCTGGCCTACACCACAGCCATAGCAATGCAGGATCCAAGCCATGTCTGCAACCGACACCACAGCTCACAGCAACGCTGAATCCTTCATCCACTGAGTGAAGCCAGGGATCGAAACTGCAACCTCATGGTTCCTAGTCAGATTCGTTTACGCCGTGCCACAATGGGAACTCCCATAGCTCCTTTCAACCCAGAGCCTGGGAACTTCCATATGCCTCAGGTGCGGCCCTGAAAAGCAAAACAAACAAAAAGAGGTCAATGCAGAGGCAGGGGCTGCAGTGGAAGGTGGCCTTGCTGAGGACCAGCCACTGCTTGTGCCAAGGGGATGACTTGGTGCAGCTCATTCCTCCTGCCCTGTTTGGCAAACCCTTGTTCCCTAACCCAAATAAATACACCCACCTCTCCAACCCCTCGTCATAGAAACATCCATACGGTGGAGATTGGGTATCCTGACATGTGATGGGAAGGGACCCCCCACCCCAAAGCATCAGGCCTTGGGGACAAGAGACCCAGTACTATGCTCCCTCTCCTCCTACTAAGGGAGATAACATTCCATGGCTGGTATCCCCAGAGCCTGGACTGGCCTTCCCTCACCAGTTGTCTGGTTCTCTGCCTGGGAGGGGTTTTGAACAGATAAATACTGTCATCAAATGGGAACCATGGAAATCAACTCTGGCAGCAGAATGACAATAGCTTGGAAACAGGTAATATCCAGGTGAGAGATAAAGATGGTGAGTGCTCGAATAGGGCAGTGACCGGAGATGGAAAGGGGGGAGATTAAGGGGTAGAATCAATAGTACCTGATTGATTGATAGAGGCGGAAGTCCAAAGGTCATCACTTAGGCAGCCTCTCCCTCCAGCCTCCAGCGCAGCTACTCCTCTCACTCTAGCCGGTTCCTGAAGGTTCTCACTCTGCCCAGGCTCTGAATGCATTGTGCTGGCTTCTGCCTGGACGACCACCCCCTCTCTCCAGAAATCTGGGGTTCCTTTATCTCCCCAACTAGAGAAGGAGCTCCTTGAGGGAAGGTGCTGAACCTTTTCTCTCTGAATTCGGGCACCGGGCCCAAAGCCTAGAGTGCCAAGTATGGATGTTGAGAGAATCAATCAACAAAAAAAGAAGCAAGGTGAAGGCGAAGGAATGAAGATATCGGGCGCATCGTCAGATCTTATTATAATCACCCCTCTCTCTGATGTTTCCCACTAATCCTCATCGGAGTGAGGCCTGAGAGTGATCTGAATAGCATCTGCCTCTGCTAGTTGCTGGAACTCGAACCAAATAAAACCGGAGCGGTTCAAAGAATATTTTGTTATGCCATCTGACTGGTCAGTAGGACAGTCACATTACCAGAGGCAGGGCCTTCTGCAGACATTGATGTGGGGGTGGCAGAAGGCCACGAAGGGCCCAGAGAAAGAACGTGAAAGGTGGACAGACCCCCAGCGACCTGTCCGGGTCCTGAGCTCCAGTCCTGGATGCACAGACAGCCCTGGAGCTGGGCCTTTCTGGCAGCTCCTGCAAATTTACATTCTTAAATCTCTCTCTCTTTGCTTTGACTTTGTGTGTTCCTCCCTTGCTACTTTCACACTCACTGATCCTGCAAGTCCTCAGGAGACCTAAATGTAAACCAGAGCAAGAGATAGGGCTTGAATTCATGTCAGTGTTTTTGTATCTTGCAGTAAAAGAAAAAAATCTTGCATCTTAAGTCCTGTTTGTCTAGGGCTGCTGTATCCCCCCCGCCTTAAATTACTTTTTATATTTATTTATTTATTTTTATTTTTTTGTCTTTTTTTTTTTTTTTTTTTTTTTTTTTTTTTTTTAGGGCGGCACCAGTGGCATGTGGAAGGTTCCCAGGCTAGGGGTCTAACCAGCGCTGTTGCTATACCAGAGCCACAGCAAGGCCAGATCCATGCTGCATCTGCAACTATACCACAGTTCACGGCACCACTGGCTCCTTAGCCCACTATGCAAGGCCAGGGATGGAACCCTCAACCTCACGGTTCCTAGTCGGATTAGTTTCCACTGCGCCATGATGGGAACTCCCTATTTATTTATTTATTTTGCTTTTTAGAGCCGTTCCCAAGGCATATGGAGGTTCTTCAGGCTAGGGGTCGAATTGGAGCTACAGCCGCCTATGCCAAAGCCACAGCAATGTGGGATCTGAGCTGTGTCTGTGACCTACACCACAGCTCACGACAACACCAGATCCTTAACCCACAGAGCGAGGCCAGGGATTGAACTCACATCCTCATGTATCCTAGTCGGGTTGGTTAACCACTGAGCCATGAAGGGAACTCATTGATTAATTTTTAAAGAAAGGATTTGTTTTCTTTAATGTCCCATTAGTCCATGTGAAGTCTGGGAGTATTTTTTTTTGGCTGTGCCTGTGGCATGCAGAAGTTCCCTGGGCCAGGAATCGAACCTGCGATACAGCAGTGACCCAAGCCTCAGCAGTGAGAACAATGGATCCTTAACCAGTTAGAAGTTCGTGGGCATGTTAAGAGCACATGTAGAGTGAAGTTGCTCTGAAATCCCCTCCCAAGGCTGCTTCTCTGACTCTATGTATCTGGACCCTGGAGAACCTAGTGCTATTCTTAAGCAGTCTGGCTACTGACTAACATACTTGCAGGGACTTCATCAACCCAGCTCATATTTCTAATTATAATTAAGATAATTAAGGTACCGCAGGCCTCATCTTACAAGTGGGGCAGTCAAAGGGCTTGCTTGGGGCTATGTAACTAGTGAGCACCTGGGTATAGAACCAGAACCGAGCAACCTGTCTTTGGGTGGTTATCCTTCTTTATCCTCCGTGTTTTAGTAGAGATCTGGAAAATACTCCCTGGTTCTGGCTTTCCACTGCCCTAATCTTTTATTTCTTTCTCATTAAAAAGAAGGGTGGGCTTAGAATCTTTTGAGTCCCTGGGCTGCAGGGGAAACCAGGAGGCTAGGCTTGGGAGTTTGTAGACTACTCTAAATATGCAAGAATCTCTCCCTCCAATTCAGCTTTCTAAGCGGGGCTGGGAGGAAATGGCCACTGAACTAACTTGCACTGGGCTCGGAATGATAGCAGCGCAGCTGGTTCAGCTGGCTATCTCATGCTGATCACAAGCTCCGACGGCAATTATATATGTCTTTGATTAATAAAAAATGGAGCCATGAATGAATACTTAATCAACAAAGTCTGGCGGGTAGACTCTTTCAGAACCTGGGCTGGGGGTGAGGCAGGGAGCAATCAAAGAGGTCCTTGGTGGTGAAAAAGCAGGATACTGCTTCAGGGGGATGGTTTCTGGAAAGATGCTGTCAGTGGGGAAAAAAAAAAAAAATCCTGCATGGCCTCCAAGTTGCCAGGTATGTTTTATCCGGGGAACTTACTGAGGACTATAGCTTGGGACACAGCCTCTTAGATATTCTGGGGAATACTCCCAAGAGGTAAAGGGAGGAGCCAGGATATCTAGGAGTTTTTGCTGGAAAAAAATAAAAATAAAAATCCATGCAGTCGAGCAGGAAAAGATTCCTGCTAATCGCAAAAGCAGACAAGTTCATGACTGTAGTTTTCTAAGTATGAGAAAAGGCAAGAATCTGAGGTCTTTGAAGTTATTCCTAGATAGGCATCTTAACTATCCAGGGCGGGGGCGTTTCCTGTTTTTCTCCATCCTGAATTTCCCTCGGGGCACACTGTCTGGTAGGCTGCAGGTACAGAAGTGGCTGGCAACATTCTTTGTTTCCTGAAATGCCAGGCAACGTCTTCTGTCTGCACAAATAGGGGAAAACGTGTTCTGTGCCCACCCACGTGGTCAACGCAGAGCACAAGGAATACGGCGTCCGCGTGTGTGTCCCCGTGTCCGCAGGTAAGCCGTCCGTGTGTGCTGTGAGTGCGTGACCTTTCCCGTTGCCAGTGTGAGCAACGGGATTGAAACGATCTCGGTCAGGGGAGGGAAAAGGCGCAGAGAAGAAGAGAAGCGGAAAGGGGATCAGGAGGTGCACGCCGGCGAGGTCCACCCGAGTGGAAGGAGGGGGCATTCCAGGGCGTGGTCAAAAAGAGCGTAGGGCTGTGAGGCTCGGAGAAGAAGGAAATGATGGCGAGCGGGAGGTGGAGGACCTGCCAGGCGCCGCCCCGCTCACCCCGGCCCTTCCGGGACTGCTGGGGGCGTGGAGGGACTGGGAGGGGCGGCGGGAGGCGCGAATCCAAATCTTCAAAGGCGCAGAAACCCGCGTCCCGGAGAGCTCGGAGCCAGGCAGGCGAGTAGCTTGCGGCGCAGGGCTGGAGGCGGCGAGGTCCCGGGGCCGGGGAGTGATGAAGCCCTGAGGACAGGCGACCGGGGGTGGAGGGTGGGGGGGGGACGGAACGGGGTGGGGGGAGCTTCTGCCCCAGGACCTCAGAGCACGTGCCGGAGGGAGAGCGGGGTGGGGGTGAGCGGCTTCTGGGCGCTTTCCCGGCAGATGGTGGTGTGAGGGGGGCGGCGGGGAAATGGGAGACTGGGGGAGTGCCAGCCGAGGGTCAGGCAGGATCGTGTTGAGGTAGGGATGTTTTTAGCATTAGACTGGCCTGCAACGTGACTGACTGGCCCATGTGACCTGGGGAAGTTGAGCCTTTTGTCGGTCAACTGAACATAAGAAAACACCCACTTTGCCAGGATATTGTGAGGACATGTGTCAAGTCTCCCATCCCCTGTTCCTGGTTCAGAATTGCTGCTATTATTTTAGCGGATGTCTCCTGAATTGGGGCTCTGTCTCTGCTTTCCCACCTGTTGCCAGTTGTGGGATAGAGAGGCCTTTGCAGCTGTTTCTGGCTGTTTCTAACCGCTGGCCTCTTTATCGTACAGAGAACGCTTTGTACACCTCTGCCTTTCCCTCAAGCCTCCTGTACCCAGCAGCCTCTGCCTTATTTTATAGGATCCAGAGAATCGCCCATTGATGGGTTTTGCCCAAGCCTGGAACAGCCAGAACAGCCAGAGAGCTTCCTGAACAGAGGGCCTGCCAAAGGGATTTTCCAAGTGCTGGAACGCCAGGCTTCGCAGCGCCTGTGGTCAGCCCAGGAGACCGCCCTTGGGATTTGAGGATCAGCTCCACCTGGAACCATGCAGGGAGCGAGCCTGCCCCTTCGGATAGCCACTCTGCTGACGGGGCTGCTGGAATGCATCGGCTTTGCGGGTGTCCTCTTCGGCTGGGCATCCCTGGTGTTCATCTTCAAAACAGAACGTTACTTTGAGAGCCTGTGTGAACCGAATGCCACGCTCATGGGCAACGCCACAGGGCCAGCTGGTAAGGGAGCAAGGACGTCTCTGGGAAGTTGAGTCTGGTTCCCAGGTCGGGGAGTGAGAAGGGGTAGGAAGAACTTCCCCCCTCTGCCCTCCCTGCCAGCCTTTCTATGGTGAGGGGAAAGCCTCTCCCACCCTCCACCGTGGCCTTGGAGGGGCCTGGGGAGGGAAGTACCAGCCCCCCCGACCAGAGGTAATGGGGGGCAGTCACGTGTCACCTCACCTAAGGGAGAACTTTCCACCTGGCAAGCTGTCCAAGGAAGAAGAGGCGGCCCTAGACCTGGCAGGAGGGTGGGGGATGGAGGGGGATCAGCCTGCCCATCCCGGGCTCTTGAGACCTGCACTTCTCTCTTCCAGACCCTAACCCTAACCCTAACCCTAACCCTAACCTGGCAGGAGGGCGGGGGATGGAGGGGGGATCCCTGGGCTCTTGAGACCTGCGCTTCTCTCTTCCAGACTGCAGCGCCCAGGACGAACAGTTCTCACTCATCTTCACTGTGGCCTCTTTCATGAACAACTTCATGACGTTCCCCACCGGCTTCATCTTTGACCGTTTCAAGACCACCGTGACCCGCCTCCTAGCCATGTAGGTCCCAAGGGGATCTGAGCAGGGCTGGCCAAGAGGAAGTCTCACGGCTTTGTTGGGAGGGAGACCCAGGCCAGGCAGCTGGGCAGCTTTGTTTTAAGCTGCCCCATGTGTAGACTCTGTCTTGACCTGCCCTCTTCCCACATGCCTACTTCCCCTTTCCTCGCCTCCTTCCTCTGTTCTGTGTATGCTGTGTTGCACTGAGCCCAGGCCTACTTCCTGGGAGGGCTGGATGGGGCCAGGATTATGAAATGAGCAAAGCCTAGAGTTGCCACTTTCTTCCTTCCCCTGGAGACCCTTGACCTTGTCAGGTGATACCCAAATGACTCAGGCTTCATCGTTACCCTTGTCACCCCCCCTTCCCACCCTCCCCCCATCACTGCCGAGATTCTTAGGGTCCTGGGTGTCTCCAGTGGTGGGATTTCAGGTTCCCTCGGATGGCAGGGAGGCCATGGGGGTGTAGGACTTGCTGGCTCACACAGGGTGCCACTGCAGCTGGCCAGGCTGGGCATCAAGCGGTGGCCTGCTAGGGACTGATAGGACTCAGAGCAGGCGCTGTGGGATGGCATGCGGGAAGTTAGTTGTCAGGGGATTTGGAAGGTGGCTGGCCCAGGAAGTGGCCTGGCAGGAAAGCATGTCCTTTGCTCTGTAAGCCTTTGGGTGCATGATGACTGTCTCTGTCTCTCTTGGATTTTGGTTTCCTGTCTCCTCCTCTTCTTCGCTGTGTCCCCTCCCTCTTCTCCAGCCTTTAGTGCATAAAAACTCAGTCTGAGCATTCCCTTGTGGTGCAGCAGGCTAAGGATCTGGCAGTGTAACTGCGTCAGCTCAGGTCACTGAGGTGGTGTGTGGGTTGGACCCGTGGCTCGGGAACTTGTGCATGCTGTGGGCGCAGCAAAAAAAAAAAGAAAAAAAAAAAAAAGGCTATGATAAAGGATACAAATGAAGAGCCACATAGGGCCAGGTCAGGAAGGGTCCTAAGCTCAGGAGCTTCGATTGTGCAGTTAGGGTGCAGCACCCTCCTGGTCCATGGCTGTGTTTATCAAGCTGGAAGCTCTCCAATCTCCACACTATTGGGATTTTATAGAGGCTTCCTTATGTAGGCATGATCAATTATTAACTCCATTTCCAGTTCCTCTCCCCTCTCCAGAGAAGTGGGGTGGGAGTGGGCTGAAAATTCCAAGTGTCTAATTATGACCAGTGTTGCTGGTGAGCAGCCCCCATCTGGGACCCATCCAGAGTCACCACATTAGAAGAAAAGATGCTCCTGGTGCTCTTATGGCATAGAAATTGGCAAGGTTTTTAGGAGCCCTGTGTGCGGGACTGGGGACAAGGACTAAGTATATATTTCTTATTATAAATGAGAAAATCATACTTAAGCATTGCTTTTATTACCCCATGCCTTATAAGACCCCCAAACTTCTGCAGCTGCCGGCTACACCACAGTCACAGCAACTTGGGATCCGAGCTGCATCTGCGACCTGTACCATAGCTCATGGCAATGCCAGATCCTTAACCCACTGAGCAATGCCAGGGATCGAACCCACAGCCTCGTGGATACGAGTCGGGTTCGTTACTGCTGAGTCACACTGGGAACTCCAGCACCCCCAATCTTCTAAGAGAAGTTTGCCTCACAAGACCCCCAAACTTCTAAGAGGTCCCTATAACTTTGGCATCGTGGTCCTGAAATCATAGCATCCTAGAACTTTAAGGTTGGGGTTGAAATCAGTCCAATCATCTCTTTTTATAGAAAAGGCTGCTGAGGCTCAGAGAAGGGCAGTACCTTGCCCGAGGTCACACAGCAATGAGGAGTTAGAACTCAGGGTTATAATTTGTAGACCAGGTACTAACTGCTTTCTTCTTAACCTGTTGGAACTCTTAGGTGGAAGGGCATTGGCTCCACGATCCCTGCCCCTCCAGGTTTCTCTCTTCTTAGCAACATTCTCCATCTCCCGTTTTGTGTTTCAGATTTCTCTACACCAGTGCCACACTCATCATAGCCTTCACCTCTGCAGGTGAGTGCTCTTGGGAGGGGCCGGGCTCGGGGGCACCTGGTGGGTGGGACAGGTGCAGAAAGTGATGGGCAGAACACCTTGACCCTTGCAGCAATTCAGAGAGCCCCAGACTTTGAGAGCTGGAAAGCATCCTTGAGAGAGTTATTATTGCTGGTCTATAAAAAGTTTAGTCTAGTGAAAAATACAAGGAGTAAGGACATTGGTGACACTGCTTCAGAGAGAATTTATTCAAAAGAATTATGTCCTTCCTCTCGTATGTATTAAACTGTCATTTTTAAAAATTTTTTTTGACTTTTTTCCTTTTCTAGGGCCGCGTCCCGAGGCATGTGGAGGTTCCCGGGCTAGGGGTCTAATCGGAGCTGTAGCCGCTGGCCTACGCCAGAGCCACAGCAACACGGGATCCAAGCCGAGTCTGCAACCTACACCACAGCTCACAGCAACGCCAGATCCTTAACCCACTGAGCAAGGGCAGGGATCGAACCCACAACCTCATGGTTCCTAGTCAGATTCGTTAACCACTGCGCCACGACGGGAACTCCTCAACTGTCCTCTTTCTTTAACATGAAATGAATGATAGTTTTTGAAAATATCCCGACTTAGCAATATAAAAATTGATAGCATGTTGTAGTCATGTTTTTTTTTTTATTTTTGGCCGTCCTGTGACATTTGGAGTTCCCAGCCAGGGATCAGATCCGAGCTGCAGTTGAGACTCTTGCTGCCACTGCGGCAGCACCCGGTCCTTAAGGATCCTTAACTTGCGATGCCAGGCAGGGAGATCACCTTGTATCCCAGTGCTCCAGAGATGCTGCCAATCCTTTTATGCCACAGCGAGAACTCATGTAGTCACCATTTTTTTTTTTCCTTTTCAAACTTTACTGGTCTATGAGTGTATAAAATTCCCAAATCTGGGAGTTCTAGTTTGGTTTATTCCCTACCTCCTCCATTAGGTAGGGGTCAAAACTTAGGTCAGAGAGAGACCCCCTTGCAAAGACTTGCCCAGGTTCATGGAGCAAGTTAGTGGCAAGTGGTCCAGGGCCCCTGGCTGTGCCCTTTGCTAGCCTCTTGGTTATAAAGGCCAAGAGATGCCTTCCATTATCCCTCCCTGGAATCAGATCACGACTCAGTTTGGCAGTTAGGAAGTAAAAGTACCTAATTTTCCTGTGTGTCTTCTTTGTGCTAAAGCTGGTTATCTCCATTTGTGCTCAGTGAACAGAGGCTGACTGAGGGTCTTTGTTCAAGCAGAACTTGTGAGATAGCCTGGTGCCTTGAGCCAGTGCTTGCAAACCACCGTCCTCATCAAACCAGCTTCTTTTTACTTAATAGGCTAAGCAAGATTTTCAAGCGGCTGAATGTGGAGGTGATGGCTGGGAATGTTTGACTCACATTCATGAATCATTGGAGCACTAATTTTCCCTTCCCGCATAAATAAAACAGGGCTTTTTGGTTTTGGAAAACGTGTTGAGACCACAGTGGTGCTATTGTCAAAAGAATCTCAACCAACCTTTAGTACATGCAGGGAGGTGCCTTTTACAGAGACAGAAATTGAATGGTAACGAGCGTGGAGACTCTTGGAGTTCCCATCATGGCACAATGGAAACGAATCCAACTAGGAACCATGAAGTTGTGGGTTCGATCCCTGGTCTTGCTCAGTGGGTTGAGGATCCAGCATTGCCGTGAGCTGTGGTGTAGGTCGCAGACGCTGCTTGGATCCTGTGTTGCTGTGGCTGTGGCGGAGGCCAGCAGCTATAGCTCCAATCAGACCCCTAGCCTGGGAACCTCCATATGCCAGGGTTGTAGCCCTAAAAAGCAAAAAAATAATAGCAATAATGTGGAGACTCTAAAATGTGAAAGTTTACTGTGCTTCTCGAGGTACAGGACAGTAATTACTAGAACAAGAATTTCTTTGGAGAATATTATTTGGAAGTATACACGTGGCTTTATTAACATCAAATCACCTAGTGGAGAAGTTATTCCCTTTTTATTCCTATTTCAGTTCTCTGATTTTGTGCCCCAAAGTCTTGATGTGGGGCTGGGATATTTTAACACTGTGGCAAGAGTGGGTTTGGGGATTTGACCGGTAACTGCATCTAGATACCATTTAATGACACTGTGTTCATCGTATTTATTTTTACAGTTACTTCTTATTCACAACAAGCAACAGAAGTTGCTTTTCATTTATGCTAGTGCTATAAAGTTCCCTTTAAAAATGATAGATTTCTTTTGGGTAAAAGTGAGTCAACTTAGAAATATTTTGGCAAAGGGCTAAGTTATGAAGGGCTCCCCCAGCCCTTGACACTTGAGTTGTTTTTAGTTTTTCAGCTCTTACGCAACACTTTCCAGACCCTTTGGAATGCTTTTTTTTTTTTTTTTCTTTTTCTGTCCTTTTAGGGCCGCACCCATGGCATATGGAAGTTCTCAGGCAACGGGTTGAATTGGAGCTGCAGCTGCTGGCCTGCAAGCAACACAGCCCTAGCAACAGGGGATCTGAGCCACATCTGTGACCTACGCTACAGCTCACAGCAACACCCGATCCTTAACCCACTGAGCGAAGCCATGGATCGAACCCATGTCCCTCATGGATACCAATTGGGTTTGTTACTGCTGAGCCACAACAGGAACTCCTGGAATGATTTTTGCATGTCAGTCTTTTCTAGAGCAGGAAGTATCCTTTTTTCATCCTGCTTTTCCAGTGCCACAAAGGAGATACTCAATGTCTAATGAACAAAGGAAACGAACGATGGTCCACTGCCGTTTTCTCACTCAGATCTCACAGCATCTAGTGAAGCAGGAAGAGTAGGATGCTTATTCCCATTTATCAGATGGGATGACTGAGTCACAGATTCAGAATCCAGCTCAGTGCAGTGAGTTATAGGCTGGGCTTGGGGGCTGAATCCAGCCCTCTGTCCCCCACGGTGTCAAAGATAAATGGAGGGACTGTTTGTGGTTTGGTGAGGGAAGGGGGTGGTGGCTTGGCTGGAGTCCTGCCTCTCTCTGTCAACCTCCAGACCAAGGATCATCTTTGGTGGGAAAGAGGGTGACTCCGCAGGGGCTTGTGAGGGACCAGTACCCTAAGATCCTTGAAGGATGATGGGAGGCTGCCAGGAACAGGGGCCCAGGATTGTGGGGGAATTGAAGCAGGTGGGGGCCAGAGTTTGGGGCTCCATGTTTGGGCTGCACCGTGTACCACCCCACCTCTGACTTTGATTGTTCCAGACTCAGCCATGCTGCTCTTCCTGGCCATGCCCATGCTCACCGTTGGAGGAATCCTGTTTCTCATCACCAACCTGCAGGTGTGAGCAGGAGGCTGGGGGTGGGGGGTGAGGGGAAGGAGAAGCACTTTTCAGCATTGGTTGCTTCAAATGGGATTGGCCCAAGCCAGGGTGGTGGCTTCTGGGTTGGAGGGTGGGTCTGGGTATGAGGGCCTGGGTACATGGGGAGATGCTTATTTCACGAATAAGTACATGATCTGGTCGTGTGTTCTCCAGGTTGGGAACCTCTTTGGCAGACACCGCTCCACAATCATCACCCTCTATAACGGAGCCTTCGACTCTTCCTCAGCTGTCTTCCTTATCATTAAGGTGAAAAATAGCAATAGCCAACATTTATGGAACACTTATATGTATAGGCCAGACACTTGTCTTGTGAACTTTGTGTGATTTCTCTCCATCCATCCTCCTGTAGTAAACATGACTTTAACCTTAACCCAGGCCTGTCCAGTTCTAGAGGCTAAACTTGTAATGATTAAGCTCCTTTATATTGACCTTGGAGTTTGGGGCAGAGGCTAAGGGAAGACACAGCTATGATGTGCTTGGGGCTGGTGGGCAGAGGCTGGGAGTCTTTGGAGTGGGGTAGTATGCACCCGTGAGCTTCTGGTTTGGACAAGGGAGTAGGAGGTGGCCGGGGGTGACAATAGGGGCAGACACAGAGTCCACTCCAGCTCTCCTAAAGGGGATTGGGGTGATGGGCTGTTGCCAGTGCTAAGAGTGGCCCACGCAATGGGCATTCCACCCTCATTGCTAACAGTTTCATCTGGGCAGTGATGTGCTCAGTCGAGGGGATGAATCCTGCTTGATGGGTAGAGGTGGTCATCGTGGGCAGTCCTTCTTAATGAGATACTGGAAGACTTCAGGGGACATTGCCTTTCCCTGATGGAAGGTGAGAGCAGAGCAAAAGGAAAGCCTTCCTCCTTGATCCTTCTTCCCACCCTTCCTCTTTGAATGTTGTGGTGGGAGGGTGTGATACTGGGGTTGTGGCAGCCATGCTGTGATCATGCGGCAACAAGCTGGAGAACAAAAGCCAGCACTCTAAGGATAACTGAGCAAAAGGAGTGGAACATTATGGGTCCTTGGTGCCCCTAGATGTCCAGCCTGTGACTTCCCTCCGGGCTTTGTG
The DNA here is from genome assembly GCF_054392235.1 of Sus scrofa. Lineage (NCBI taxonomy): Eukaryota > Metazoa > Chordata > Mammalia > Artiodactyla > Suidae > Sus > Sus scrofa. The sequence continues at coordinate 13,657,987 of NC_139384.1, forward strand.
CTGGGCCAGAGGCAGCTGGCACAGTCTGTGGCCCTGGGGGAAGAGAAGAGGCTCTCTGGGAGTCACTACCCAGATATGAGACTAGCTTAGTCCCACAAGCACCTTGGCTTGGAGAGTCACCCAGTGGTTAGACCCTGGGGCACTTAGTCAAGCCTTTGTACCCTTGATGCAAGAGCTGTTTTTCATGCTCTCCCCTCTCCCCCAGAAAGGTCTTCGTTTATCTCTCAGAGTTGAGAGGAGAGTGAGGACCAGAGCAGGAGTAGGAGTTCTTAGTTGTTGTTGTTTTTTTTTTAATTTTATCTTTTTAGGGCCACACCTGCAGCGAATGTTCAGTGGCATTAAGCTTTCGTTTTGTAGCCATCATCACATCCATCTCCAGAACTTTTCTCAAACCTGTAAAGCTGAAGCTCTGTGCCCATTAAAAGATAACTCCCCAGTCCTCCACCCCCACCCCCCGCCTCCTCCAGACCCTGGCACCCACCCATTTTACTTTCTATTTCTGTGAATCCGGCTACTGCAGGTCCCTCATGTAAGTGGGATCATATAGCATTTGTCTTTCTGTGACCAGGTTGTTTCATTTAGTATAATGTCCTCAAAGTTCATTGATGTTGGAGCAGGTGTCGGAATTTCTTTTTTTTTCTTTCTTTCTTTTTTTTTAAGGATGCCCCTATGGCATATGGAAGTTCTTGGGCCAGGGGTCAAACAGGAGCTGCAGTGTGGCCTACTCCACAGCCATGGCAACGCCTGATCCTTAACCCACTGAGCGTGGTCAGGGATGGAACCCAGATCCTTACAGAGATAACATTGGGTTCTTAACCCTCTGAGCCATAACAGGAACTCCCAGAATATTTTTCCTTTTTTTTTTTTTTTTTTTTTTTTGTCTTTTTGCTATTTCTTGGGCCGCTCTCGCGGCATATGGAGGTTCCCAGGCTAGGGGTCTAATTGGAGCTGTAGCCACCGGCCTACACCACAGCCACAGCAACGCGGGATCCGAGCCGAGTCTGCGACCTACACCACAGCTCACGGCTTTTTTTCTCTTTTTATGGCTTCATCTGTGACACATGGAAGTTTCCAGCCTAGGGGTTGGATTGGAGCTGTACATGCCGGTCTACACCACAGCCACAGCAATACCCAGATCTGAGCCACATCAGTGACCTATGCCGAAGATTGCGGCAACACTGCATCCTTAACCCACTGAGTGAGGCCAGGGATTGAACCCGCATCCTCATGGATACTAGTTGAGTTCTTAACCTGCTGAGCCACAATGGGAACTCCAGAATTTCTTTCTTTTTTAAGGCTGAATGATGTCCCATTGTATGTAGGTACCACATTTCCTTGGTCCATTCATCTATGGATGGATACGTGGTCTGCTTCCAATTTTGGTTTTTTTTTTTTTAATAGAGATCAATTTTTTTTCATTTTTTATTTTTCATTTTAAGTGAGAATTGAAACGATTTTTAATTTTTATTTATTTACTTATTTATTTTGCTTTTTAGGGCCACACCTGTGGCATATGGAGGCTTCCAGGCTAGGGGTCCAATCAGAGCTACAGTGGCCGGCCTACACCACAGCTACTACAATGCAGGATCTGAGCCGCGTCTGTGACCTACACCACAGCTCATGGCAATGCTGGATCCTTAACCCACTGAGCAAGGCCAGGGATCAATTTCTCAACCTCATGGTTCCTAGTCGGATTCGTTTCCACTGCGCCACGACAGGCACTCCATGCTTCTACCTTTTGGATGTTGTGAATGATGCTGCCACCAACGTGGCTGTTACACTGACCTCTTCTCTCCTTTCTCTGCAGCTCCTTTATGAATGGGGCGTTGACCTCAGGTCCTCCTTCATCTTCATCTCGGTCTGCAGTGCCTGGCATGTTGGGCGTACTTTCCTCCTGATGCCCCGGGGTCACATCCCCTACCCACTGCCCCCCAACTACAGCTATGGGTAAGGCCTGTGGACCGGTGATGGTGTGGCCAGAGCCCCTCATCTGAGCTGGAGTAGGAAGCTGGGGATGGAACAGTCATGGTTTTCGTAGGGCTGGAAAAACCTGTCTCAGGAGAGGAGGACCAGACGAGGGGTGTATCAGTTAGCAATTGCTGTGTAACAAATCACCCCAAAATTCCATGGCTTAAAACATCAAGCATTTATTATTTACAGGAACACCAGAATCTCTTTCTTTTTTTAGGCTGAATAATGTTCCATTGTATGTAGGTACCACATTTCCTTGGACTCTTCATGTACGGTTGGATACTTGGTCTGCTTCCACCTTTTGGATATTGTGAATAATGCTGCCATCAGTGTGGCTGTTACACTGACTTTATCCTTCCTTTCTCTTCATCTCCTTGTGAGCTTTCTGAGCCTACAGGTCTGTGGGTAGCTGGCTCGTTCTATTGACTGGGGACCTACTTGGATGATCTTGACTGGGCTTCTTGTGCCTCTGGTCATCTGGTGGGCTAGGTGGAGGCTGGCTGGTCTAGGATGGCTTCACTCACAGGGGATTTGTCTGGTCCTCTGGAGTGGCAGGGGTATCTGGGTCACGTGGTTCTCATCCTCCAGTAGGCTAGTTCGGGCGGCTTCACCTGGTAATGCCAGGATTCTAAGAGAATGCAGAAATGCACAAGGATTCTTCAGGTTTAGTCTTGGAATTGGCACAACATCACTTCTCTTTTTTTTCTTTTGGCTGCCCCATGGCATATGGAGTTCCCAGGCCGGGGATCAGATCTGAACTGCAGTTGCGACCTAGACTGCAGCTGTGGCCATGCTGGATCCTTAACCCACTGTGCCGGGCCATGGATCAAACCTGTGTCCCAGCACTCCCAAGAAGCCTCCAATCCTGTTGTGCCACAGCGGGAACTCCAGCACAACATCACTTCTGCTGGATTATCTTGGCTGAAGCAGCTCACGAGGCCAGCCCAGATTCAGAGGGTGGGGAAATAGAGCCGCAGGGTTCTGTTGCAAAGGGTAGAACACAGAGGAGGTGAAGAAATGGGACTATTTTTGCAGCTAGTCATCACAAGCAGTAGAGGTCGGGCCTTTGTTTGCCACTCACTCAAAATTTGCCAGCCCTGTGTGCTGATTTCATTTCATAGTAATCCTCAGACACATGTCCTTATTTCCATTTTCCAAGTGAGAAAAATGAGGCTCAGAAGAGTTAGATCAGGAGTTCCCTGATGGCTCAGTGGGTTAAGGATACAGCGTTGTCACTGCTGTGGCGCAGGTTTGATCCCTGGGTCAGGAACTAATGCATTCTTTTGGTGCAGCCACAAAAGGAGTTCCCAGTATGGCTCAGTGGGTTAAGGACCCAGTGTTGTCTCTCTGAGGATGTGGGTTCGATCCCTGGCCTTGTTCAGTGGGTTAGGTATCTGGAGGTGTTGCGAACTGTGGTGTAGCTCGCAGATGTGGCTGGGATCCCACGTTGCTGTGGCTGTGGTATATACCAGCAGCTGCAACCCTGATTTGACCCCTAGCCTGGGAACTAAAAAGAAAAAGACAAAAAAAGAAAAAAAAAAAAAAAAGGAGAAGAGTTGGGTCTGAGCCATGTTGTCGCAGCCAGAAAGAGGCAGAGCTGGGATTTGAACCCAGGCCTGCCATATTCTTCCACACTTCAGTGGTTCTGCCTATTAGAATTGCTAGGATTACTTGGAAATCTTTTTTTTTTTTTTTGTCTTTTTGCCATTTTCTTGGGTCAATCCTGCGGCATATGGAGGTTCCCAGGCTAGGGGTCGAATCGGAGCTGTAGCCGCTGGTCTATGCCAGAGCCACAGCAACGCGGGATCCAAGCCGCGTCTGCAACCCACACCACAGCTCATGGCAACGCCGGATCGTTAACCCACTGAGTAAGGGCAGGGATTGATAACCCTCAACCTCATGGTTCCTAGTTGGATTCGTTAACCACTGCGCCACTACGGGAACTCCAGAAATCTTTTTAAAAATAAATACGGGAGCCTCTTTCCCACACCCAGATATTCTTTTTTTTTTTTTTTCAGGACCAAACTCACGGCACATGGAGGTTCCCAGGCTAGGGGTCTGATTGGAGCTACAGCTGCAGGCCTGCACCACAGCCACAGCAATGTCAGATCCAAGCTGCGTCTGCGACCTACACCACAGCTCACGGCAACACCGGATCCTAACCCACTGAGCGGGGCCAGGGATTGAACCCACAACCTCGTGGTTACTAGTCGGATTCGTTTCCCCTGAGCCACAACGGGAACTCCACACCCAGATATTCTTGATTCAAGGGGTCTGTACTGATACCAGGTGCTGGGGTTGTGCAAAGGTGACTGCTGCTTACAGTGAAATGTACGGTTCCCCCAGGACTGAATGCCAGGCCCAGCTCATGGCCCTTGGGTTCGGCTGACATGGCTTCTGTTTCCACAGCCTCTGCTCTAGAGATGGCCCCAGAGAGGAAGGGAAGACAGCAACTGAGTCCCAAAAGCTGGAGCCCCAGTCCAAGGCGTCCCTTTCACCAAAGGAAGGTGAGCCCTGCTGCTTAGTCTGTTTCCCCTCCAGAACCTGTGGCTGACCTGGTCCCTCATCTCCAGAACTTTCCCAGGACTCAAAATCAGGAAAGGCCAGGTAGAGAAGGAACTTGGAGGATCTTCTCAACCCCCTCAGTTTATAAGGGGTCCAAAGAGGGGCAACGGGTTTGCCTCGCGTCTCCTCTTTGTCCCCCTTTTCTTTCTCATTACACGCCTTTCCCCCAGCATCAGTCTTCCATCATTTTGTCTTTCCTCTCTCCCCCTCCTTGGCCCTAAGTCTGGTTTATTTGTTCCCATTTCTGCAGGTCCCCTGCATCTGTCCTCTCATTGTCCCATCTCCATCGCTGCCTCCTTTCTCTCCTCTGTCTGTTTTGGGTCTTTGGTTATAAACAGCACAAACCACTGCTGGCTAAGGTAGAAAGAATAAGATTCTGGGAAGCTGACAAAATTGAGAGAAAAATGAACGTGCCAGCCTCCATCCAGGAGGAGTAGAACCAGGCTACCTCTGGGGCGGCCCGGTCTAAAGTCACAGCCAGTCTGTGTCTCCAGGAGAACCATCAAATTGGTCAGCCTGGGGTGAGGAACAGAATACTTTTTTTGTGTGTGTCTTTTTAGGGCCACACCTGTGGTGTATGGAAGTTTCCAGGCTAGGGGTCCAATTGGAGCTGTAGCTGTTGTCCTACGCCACAGCCACGGCAACGCCAAAGCCGAGCTGGGTCTGTGACCTACAAGACAGCTCATGGCAACGCCAGATCCTTAACCCACTGAGTGAGGCCAGGGATTGAACCTGTGTCTTCATGGATACTAGTCGGGTTTGTTACCACTGAGCCACCACAGGAACTCCATGGAATAGAATACTTAATTCACAGTCCCATCTGGACCATGAGGACGGGGCAGGGAAAGAGCCTCAGGATCCTGGTACCTAAAGTAAGGGAGGGGAGGAGTTCCCTGGTAGCTCAGCAGGTTAAGGACCTGGTGTTGTCGCTGCTGTGACTTGGGTTCAATCCCTGGCCCAGGACTTTCTGTATGCCTTGGGTGTAGCAAAAAAAAAAAAAAAAAGAAAAAAGAAAAGAAAGAAGGAAAGGGAGGGGATATAGAGCAGCTGAAATATATTAGTTCTGCCATGAACCCTCATTTCATCTCTCATTTTCTCCTCTGCTTTGTCCTTTCTCTTCTTTCTTTGTCCTTTCTCCTGGCTGAGAAAGGTCGGAGAATTGTTAGTACTAGAAGTGGCACTGAGTCCGAGCTGTGACAGATCAGATTTCAGCAGGCAAAGAACATGGGGTGGGGGGTCATTCAAGGGCAAAGGGCCAGGGTGATGCACTAGAGGCAGGGCCATGCCCGTTGGAGGGCATGCCGGGTGAGTTTGGCGAGATGAGAAGAGCAGGTGACTTGGACCTCAGGCTGTCTCATTAAGACCTCTCCACTCTTGCCCAGCCCATTGCCCCTCCCCCCCAATTTAATTATAATTGCTCGTCTCTCCCTCTTGACATCAGAGATCTCAGGACCGGGGCAGCCGCAGGAACCCCGCTCTTTCTGGAGCTGTGTTTTCTCTCGGCGCTATGGTTGGCACCTTGTGTGGCTGTCTGTGATACAGCTGTGGCACTACCTCTTCATCGGCACCTTCAACTCCCTGCTGACCATCTTGGCCCGTGGGGACCAGGCACTTGGTATGTGGTGAGGCTGGGAGGCAGCTCCTCTCTGGGGACTTGGAGCCTCGTGTGGTGAGGTGCTAAGCCCAGGAGGGCTGTGTGCTCCGGAGGAAGATCTGAGCAGGGGTGTGGGGAGGAGGGTCAGGCAGGGGAAGGGCAGGGTGGGGCAGTGCTTTCCTGTAAGTCTGTCTTGGAAAGTACCTACCACTCAACCCCTCTCCGCCCTCTGCAGTCAGCACCTACACAAATGCCTTTGCCATCACTCAGTTCTTTGGAGTTCTGTGTGCCCCCTGGAATGGGCTTCTCATGGATCGGCTTAAACAGAAGTACCAGGAGGAAGCAAGAAGGAAAGGTGAGACCAGGAGAGGAGCAATCTTTGTACACTTCCCTGCCCATCGTCTCTTTTCTTCTTAATCCCTGTCTACTTGCATTTGTTCATTCATGAATTCGTCATCCATCACCTGGCCATCATCCATCCATCCATCACCCATTCATCCATCCACCATCCAGCCAGCCAGCCAGCCAGCCAGTCAGCCACTCGTCACTAAGTGCCAAGGTTGAGCCAACCGTTGTTTCAGATTCAATAGTGGATAAGACAGAAATATCCTTGTTCTCGAGCTGTTCTCTGTCTAGAGAATGGGAAACACAAGTCGTCAATTTTACAGTCCATGAAGTAAACCTGCAAGGAGCTATGGGAACACAAAGAGGGGCACATAACCTGTTCTGGGTGAGGATGGGAAGGCTTCCTGGAGGAAGTGGCATCTAAGCCGAGACCTAAAGGATGAGTAAGAAGTGGGAAGATGAAGAGGAGGGCTCTGGGTGAGTGGCCCAGGAATATAAGTGGGGTCCAGGTGGTGAAGGGGAGAGTGAAATTCTGAGGAATTGGAGGAATCCCAGAAAGTGGTGCAGGCTGGCCAGGGCACAGAGCAGTGGTAGGAAGGGGGTTGGAGAGATAGACAGAAGGGAAGGGGCAGGCAGTGTCATTCATGCCAAGGAACTTGGACATGATCCTTGGACACGAATGGAGGAATGGGGGTGCCAAGGTGTTTTATTTACCCTGCAGGGCTCAGCGGTGGGGAGGTAAAAAAAAGTAACATTTCTCCTTTACCTCTGTCATTTCATCTCTCCCAGTCCCCATCTCCCTGAGCTGCTGCTTCTACCCCTGCTGGAATTTTTTTTTTTATACTTAATTTACAATGTTTTGTCAATTTCTGCTGTACAGCAAAGCGACCCAGTTACACATATATGTACATTCTTTTTCTCACATTATCTTCCATCCTGTTCCATCACAAATGATTAGCTATAGTTTCCTGTGCCACACGGTAGGATCTCATCGCTTATCCACTCCAAATGCAATAGTTTGCATCTACCAACCCCTGACTCCCAGTCCATCCCACTCCCTCCCTTCCTTGGAAACCACAAGTCTCCATGTCCCTGAGTTTGTTACTTTTCTATAGATAGGTTCGTTTGTGCCATATATTAATTTCCTGCTAGATATATTTTAAAATAAATCTCAGACATCAAGTCATTTCATCTGTAAATACTTCAGTTTGTAGCTCCAACAAATAAGACCTCTTTTATTGAAACATCACCCTAATATGGGATTTCCTGTTGTGGCGCAGCGGAAGCAATCCAACTAGGAACCATGAAGTTCTGGGTTCGATCCCTGGCCTCGCTCAGTGGGTTAAGGATCCGGCATTGCCCTGAGCAGTGGTGTAGGTCACAGACGCTGGTCGGATCTGGTGTTGCTGTGGCTGCGGTGTAGGCTGGCAGCTACAGCTCTGATTAGACCCTTAGTCTGGGAACCTCCACATGCCACGGGTGCAGTCCTCAAAAAGACAAAAGACAGGAGTTCCCGTCGTGGTGCAGTGGTTAACGAATCCGACTAGGAACCATGAGGTTGCGGGTTCGGTCCCTGCCCTTGCTCAGTGGGTTAATGATCCGGCGTTGCCGTGAGCTGTGGTGTAGGTCGCAGACGCGGCTCAGATCCCGCGTTGCTGTGGCTCTGGCGTAGGCCGGTGGCTGCAGCTCCGATTTGACCTCTAGCCTGGGAACCTCCATATGCCCAAGAAATAGCAAAAAGACAAAAAAAAACAAAAACAAAAACAAACAAAAAAACATGGTCTCATTTCAAAAAAAAAAAAAAAAAGACAAAAGACAAAAAAAAGAAACATTCCCCTCATAGTGTTACCACACCTAAAACCACCCCCAGTAATTTCTTAGTGTCATCTCGCTGTGTAGTCGTTTTCAGATTTCCTTCATTGTCTCCACTCTGTCCTTTTATAATTGGTTTGTTCAAGTGAGGATCTGTACAGGGTCCATGCAATGTATGGATGTGGCTTTTCTGTATTTTTAATTCTCTGACTCTCCCCCCTCCCCCCCTTTTTTCTTTTTGTTGTTTATTTATTGAAGGAACTGAGTTATTTGTCCTGTCAGATTCCCACATTTTGGACTTGGCATCCTTTTCATGTCATTTAAAAATGTTTCTTGCATTAGGTCTTTCCTGTAAACAGGCAGATTGGAGGCTTGCGGAGACTCGGTTTAATATTTTTTGGCAGGGATAATTCAGAGGTGGAACCGTGGGCTTCCTGTGAGCTCTCATCAGCAGGCCCTTGGTATCGGCTGTCTTGTTCTTACGATGCTAAGATTGATCAATGGGTTCAGACATTGTCAGTCTGATCCACCCATTATAGTTTCCCATCAGCTGTGATGTTAGCAGCTATTGGTGATTGATGCCCAGACCCATTATTTTATTAGGGTTGCAAAAGGGTGATTTTTCTATCTTTCCTTCTGCTTTTAATAGCCAAACTTCCTCTAGAAAGCAACACTTTCCTTATTAACTATTTTGATACTCTGAAATAAATGCATGGTTTTGTCTCTATTTACGAATTTCAGAAAAGTAAGCTGGTACTCATAGTTTCTTTTATTTTTTCTTTCTTTCCTTTCTTTTTTAAATTTTATGGCCGTACCCATGGCATTTAGAAATTCTTGGGCCAGAGATTGAATCTGAGCTGCAGCTACAACCTATGCCACAGCTGCAGCAATGCCGGATCCTTAACCCACTGTACCTCTGCAGCGACCTGAGCAGCCAGATTCTTAACCCACTGTGCCACAGCAGGACCTCCCTTAGTTTCTCTTTTAAAATATATTTCATGTGTTTCAGGAGTTCCCGTTGTGGCTCAGTGATAACGGAACCAACTAGTGTCCGTGAAGACGAAGGTTCCATCCCTGTCCCTGCTCCGTGGGTTAAGTATTCAGTGTTGCCCTGAGCTGTGGTGTATGTAGGGTGTAGACACAGCTCAGATCTGGCATGTTGCCATGGCTGTGGTGTAGGCTGGCAGCTGCAGCTCCCATTCAACGTGGGAATTTCTACAAGCTGCAGGTGCGGCCCTTAAAAACAAACCAAAAAAATATATTTGATGAGTTTCAATCCATTTCTGATTCTTCTCGATGCTCAGATTGTCCCATCTTTGGACACTGGGAACTTTCCCGATCCAGTATCTGTGTCCTTTACAAATAATCTCGTGAATTTTAGAGTGTCTTCCTTTCTGGCACAACATGTCCGGGTCCATTTCCTTGGGTACATTTCCTGACCCAGACCTGAAATGAGCCATTTCTCCAAAGAGTCCTGGGTCCCTTTAAATGGGAAATGGTATTTAAAGATTGCAAGATGCTAGGCTTTCTTGTTTTTCTTTTCTTTTCTTTCCTTTTCTTTTGATTTTTAGGGCTGCACGCGCAGCATATGGAGGATCCCAGGCTAGGGGCTGAATTGGAGCTACAGCTTCTGGCCTGTACCACAGCCACAGCAACACAGGATCCCGAGCTGCATCTGTGATCTACACCACAGCTCACGGCAACACCAGATCTTTAACCCGCTGAGCGAGGCCAGGGATCGAACCTGCATCCATCATGGATCCTAGTCACTTTGTTTCTGCTGAGCCTCGATGGGAACTCTGCAAGATGCCAGGCTTTCTAATACTCCTAGGTTGTCATTGCTTTTAGTCCTTAGATGGAGGTAAGATGTACATAACTTTGGGGATAAAAGAATATATTAAAATACTGAAATTTTAATTCAAATTTTACTTTCTTGATTTCCACCTTTGCATCACTTCTGAAAATCATGGTTCCTAAAATATTATATATATATACACTATATTAATATATGTGTTATATATACATACACTGTATCCTATATACACATGTATGTGTGCATGTGTGAATATATATATATATATATATATATATATATATATATATATAGTGGGTTTTTTTTTAATTTTTGTTTTTTGCTTTTTAGGGCTGCACTTGCAGCATATGGAGGTTCCCAGGCTAGGGGGTCTAATTGGAGCTACAGTTGCCGGCCTACACCACAGCCACAGCCACACAGGGTCCGAGCTGCCTCTGCCACCTACACCACAGCTCATGGCAATGCCGGATCCTTAACCCACTGAGCTAGGCCAGGGATCAAACTCGCAACGTTGTGATTCCTAGTTGGATTCATTTCCGCTGTGCCACAACGGAAACTCCTATAAGTAGTGTTTTAAAAATATATTTTATGTGTAATTACTGTTTCAACAACATTAATACTCTTACTAACAATATGACTGCTCTTGCTCCCTCCTTCCCTCCCCCTGCTTCCTTCCTTCCATTCTCCTGAGAATCCAGCTCAGTCAGATTCCTGTATTTTAAGAGTCACCAACGTGATATAAAGTTTTGTTCATTGTTTTCATCTTGTTGGATTTTTTTCTGGGAATTGCTTTGCTTGTTTTCCTCCTATTATTTTAATTTTATTTGGAAAACGTTTACGTAGCAAACACGGATGTTTTTCCGAAGGCAAAACCGTGAAACAAGATACAGTCAAAGAAGTTTAGTTTCCTTCTGTGTCCTGTCCGCCTTTTTTCTCCTCTTTCCTTAGGTAATTATTTGTATTTTTCTTTTGTCCTTAAAGACAGGCTCTGTCTGTAGCTCCAGTTTTCTCTTCCTTGGATAGAAGACAGTCCCGCACACCCCGTCCTGCGGTTTTCTTTCTGTGTAACTGCCTGAGCTTGCACAGCTGGCTTTTCAGGCCTTGGGCCCCTGCCCAGTTCTCTGCTAATGTGGCTGCAGCGTAGTTGATGCCACGTTCCTCTGCCGATGCTGCTGTGGGTCTTTGCAGCCCTTTACCTGGGTTGTCTGGCTGAGGGTTGAGGGGCCTCCACGGTAACCTCTGAGTGACAGATGGTGGCCTACAGTTAGGATGAGCCCATGGGGATGGCGAGGACCGGGGACATTTGAATGATATTCAGGAGGTGCATCATCAGCATTTGTGGATGGACTGGAGTTGGGACATGTGGAGAAGGGGTTTCAGATGACCTCCCTGCGGGCCTGTCAGCAGCCTCTCCTCTTTTCTTTGGACTAGGTTCCCCGGCCTCCGCCTCGGTGGTGGCCTTGTCCTCGGCGGTGCCTTCGCTGGCTCTGACGTCCCTGCTGTGCCTGGGCTTCGCCCTCTGTGCCTCAGTCCCCGTCCTCCCCCTGCAGTACGTCACCTTCATCCTGCAGGTGGTCAGCCGCTCCTTCCTCTACGGGGGCAATGCTGCCTTCCTCACCCTCGCGTAAGTGGGCTTGGTGTGCGTAACCAGACAGGAGGCACCCTTGGGGCAAACGGAGGTGTGCTGGGGGCAAAGGAGCAGGAGGTGAGGACGAGCTGGAGGTGGTCAGAGGAGGCGAAGGGTCTGGGAGCAGCTGTGGAGGAGGTGGAGGCTGGTGGGAGGGACAGGGTGTTCACATACCTGAGCTTTCGTGTCTCCTCCCCTCTGTTATCTACTGGTGAACTCCTATTCAACCTCCAAGGCCCATTTCTGTTCCATCTCTCCCAGGAAAGAGTAGAAAGAAAGCATCTTTCTTTCTTTCTTTTCTTTTTTTTTTTTTTTTTTTTTTACTATTTCTTTTTTGGCCGCCCTGTGGCATGTGGAATTCCTGGGCTAGGGTTCAGATCCAAGCTTCAGTTGCATCCGATGCTATACTACAAGCAACACCAGATCTTTTAACCCACTGAGCCCCCTGGGGATCGAGCCTGTGTCCTGGTGCTGCAGAGATGCCACTGATCCCTCTGTGCCACAGCAGGAACTCCTCTTTCTTTCTTTGTGCCCTTGGCACTCTGTTCTTGCTTCCTCTGATCATGCATGTATCATCTGGCATGTAGCGATTTATTTGTGTGTCTTCCTCAAAGCCTCCTGGGACACACCTGTGTCTGGGTCCTTGCTGTTTTCCCAGGGTGGAGCCCAGTGCCCTCTCTGTGCTCTGTGGTTTAAAAGCCTAAGCAGAGGGGAAGGAGGGCTGTGTGGGAGGGTGAAGGAAGGTTTAGTCAGGGGAATGGGGGGCGCTGATCCAGGCCCACCAAAGCCGGGTCCCTGCATGGAGGGACCCCAAAGCTCACTGGGACCTCATGTGCTTCTCTCTCCAGGTTCCCTTCCGAGCACTTTGGGAAGCTTTTTGGGCTGGTGATGGCCTTGTCGGCTGTCGTGTCTCTGCTCCAGTTCCCCATCTTCACCCTCAGCAAAGGGCCCCTCAAGAATGACCCATTCTACGTGAGTAATTGTGGGGAGGGGTGACCTCGCCTTAGACCAGCAGGGTCGTGCAGATTGGGGTAACTGTCATCCCCAGGAGGGGCGCCCCCAAACCTGGGTGTGGTCCCTGCAGGAGCATTTCTTCTGCACATGGGCACATCCTTGTTCTTCTCAAACTGGGGTCAGTGGGAGTCCCCTGCCTTGTGCTGGGCGTCCCTGATGCCAAAGGGTTCATGTGGCACAGCTTCCCGGAGGGCCATGTTATTCAGAGATTTGGGAAGAAAATAGGTTATGTGTGTGGAAACAGGTAGACATACTCTGGAGGAGAATGCAAAATTATCACATTTCAAATAAAACCTAAGACTTCAAAGATTTCCTGCCTGCGGTGAGCATGGGCCGGCCTTGGCCCTGGCCTTAGGGCTACAACCTGTGTTGGTTTCCACAGTTGGTCCAGATGGTGGGAGCCCCGTACTCTCAGTCCTAGATCCCCACACAAGGGGGTGGGGTGGGGTGGGGTCGAGGGGATGCTCACTGGCCCAGCCCTGGGAGGTGGGCATGAGTCTCCTTTTTTTTGGTCTCTTTAGGGCCACACTCGCGGCATATGGAGGTTCCCAGGCTAGAGGTCGAATCGGAGCTGTAGCCGCTGGCCTACACCACAGCCACAGCAATGCCAGATCCAAGCCAGGTCTGTGATCTACATCACAGCTCATGGCAATGCCGGATCCTTAACCCACTGAGTGACGTCAAGGATCGAACCTGTGTCCTCAGGGATACTAGTCAGATTTGTTTCCACTGAGCCGCAACGGGAACTCTAGTCTCCAGTTTTTTGCAGATTGAAGAGACTGAGGCTTCAAGATTTGGGTTTCGTGTCTTAGGAATTCAGAAGCTGAACTAAAAACCTGAGGAGAATGACTTGTTTGTGTTATCAGATAACCCTAAATCATGCGTTCTAGGAGTTTCCTGGTGGCCTGGTAGTTAAGGGATCCAGCATTGTGCAGCAGGTTGCATTCCCCGGCCTGAGAACTTCCATGTGCTATAGGCACAGCCAAAAAAAAAAAAAAAAAAAGATGTGTTCTAGCTGGTGCCTCCACCAACTTCCCCTGTGTTCTGAGCAGATCACTGAATGCTCTCTGGGCCTCTTTTTCTTCATCTGTGAAATTGGCATAATATTTCTCCCCACTCTGCTCTATGGGGCAGGAGGAAGGATAACCAGAAGGCCATCCTAAAGGGCACAGTCCGGGCTAAGTGGACAGAGGATAAACCAGGCAGAATTCTGGTCCCTCGGTTGGGGTGGACTTCGCCTCACCTCGTCCTCTCTCTCCAGGTCAATGTGATGCTGGTGCTTCTCACTCTTCTGACGTTCGTCCACCCCTTCCTGGTATACCGGGAGTGCCGGCGGCAAGACAGGCCCCAGGAGGTCGCCTAGTTCAGAAGCTCTCCCTTTTTAGCCCCAAGGATGTGTAGTCTTCCTCCAGCCTTGAGGAGCCTGTATCCAGGAAGACTTCGCTCACCCAGGTTACTTGTATTCAGGAGCCATTTTTCTCACTATCCGCCAAGGCTTTCTACCAGCTCGACAAGAAGCAAAGGCAGGGAGTTCCCTGGTGGCTCAGCAGGTTAAGGATCCGGCATTGCCACTGCTGTGGCGCACATCAGCCCCTGGCCAGGGAACTTCCTCATGCTGTGGAAAAATCCAAAAAACAAAAAAGCCATGGCAAGCAGAAGTTCTTGGTTTCAGAATAACAACACAAGGTGTTGGCAGATGCTTGGCCCGAGGCGCGCCGATGTCCTGGGAAGGAGGTGTGTCCCCTGCGTCTCCAGGCCTCTTTGTCCCCAAAGCCTGTACGTGCCTGGGCCCTGTGCTGCCAGTTAAGTCTCCAGTAAAGAGTGAGGTCTTCATGGCCTCAGCTTTGCCACCCGGCCTTCAGCAGAGGCACCCAGCTCTCCCACAGGTAGAGCATGGAGCTGAGCCCGGGGAAGAAGAGGAGCCGGTGGGGTGCGGTGGGGGTCCCTGGGCCCCCAGGGTCCCAGCTCCACCAGAGGCGCTGGATGGCCTTGAGCCGACCCGTCTCCTCGCCGAGCATTGGTTTTCCCATCTGTCAAAGGAGAGGGGTTTGGAGTTGTAGCTTCTTTCTGGAGCTCATGTTCTAGGTTTTGAAAACAGTGACAAAGAGGCCACAGGAGGGGCCTTGGAACCAGCTGACCTGCTTGAGGAAGTGTTTTGGCGATGTTTTCCTCTTTAAGAAGGGGGATGATTATTTACTTGGGCTTTATGTAAAAATGTCCTTTGGGGAATAATTTTATAATACATTGAATTATATATTAAATGATTTTATTAGAAAAATAAAGCCTTTCTGCCTAAGGCAACTGCTGCTCTGCCTCTCTAGGTTTGGGGCTGTTGTGTGCTTGCCTGTGTGCCCCTCCCCCGTCTCGTCTCAGCCTGGGGACCCAGACGGGTGGGGTGGAGGAGTGGCTGTAGCATCCTGCTGCGTGTGGTAGCTGGACCTGGGGACAGGGTAGGAGCCAAGCCCTCAGACCAGGATCCAGCCCCCCGGTCCCAGGATGTGGCTCTCAACAGTCCCTCCCTGGGTCTCCTCTTTTTCCTCTCTACCCCACCCCCACCGCCACCCTCTGCCCCCTCAGCTGGAAGCACTGGATGGTGTCAGAAAGTCCGGCGTGGGTCTGGGGACAGACCCCTAACCGCTTTGAATCACGTCCTCAACTGCAAAGAGCAGTTCGTCGTGTCCATCCCTGAGGGAAGTTGTGACATTTGGAAGTCATTTCTGCTGTCTAGCACATGGTGGAAGTCAGTGGGGGGGGGACTTTGTTCCTTTATTGGCTCATGACTGGAGAAGAAATTGGTACCTAAGGGGAGAAGGTGAGAGATGGGGGGGCTGTTGGACCAGGTGTCTCGTTTCCTCTGAGCCAGGAGAGGACTGAGGGAGAGGGGCTGGCAGGCAGATTCGTTCATTCAAGAAATGTTTATTGAGCCACGACAATGCATCAGGCACTGTTCTAGGATTCAGAGATGCACAAGGGTCTGAAGCTAGCTCTTCTGTGAGCTGCTGAGGGGTAAGTTCCAGGAGCCTAGGCCTGGGTCTGAAGACAGATGCTGGAGCACTAATGGTTATCTTTTTTTTTTGATTTTTAGGGCTGTACCACAGCATATGGAGGTTCCCAGGCTAGGGGTCAAATCAGAGCTACAGCTCCCAGCCTAGGCCACAGCCACAGCAATATCAGATCTGAGCTGTGTCTGCGACCTATACCACAGCTCATGGCAACGCTGGATCCTTAACCCACTGAACAAGACCAGGGATTGAACCCGCAACCTCGTGGTTATGAGTTGGATTCGTTTCCACTGTGGGAACTCCTCTAATGATTATCTTGCTTAAAAGCTTTCAGTGGCTCCCTGTTGTTCATACGACAGAACCTAGATTCCACCCCAGCAGTCCAGGCTGTGAGCCAGGGGATCCCACCCTCTCCCCCACCCTCTTCACCTCCCACCTCTGAGGACACAGAGTTCATCCCTGTGGACCCACGTTTCTTATCTGGCATCCGGGAGCACACCGATTCCTCTGCACTGGGCCCCCCACCCTCACCCGCCACCATCTCTGCAGGGAAATGTGCCTGGTCCTCTGGGCTCATCTCTGACAACCTTTCACTGGGCTCTCCAGCAGCTGAGTTCCTGGGCCTTGGTCACCCTGGCACCTGTGTCCTCTCATGACCACCTCCTCACTTGGACAGTCAGCTCCAGGAGGAAGCATCTGGGTCTCACCCGGCCCAGGGACCAGTGCTTGCTTGGATCCTGGCTCGGATCCTGCCTTGCTGTCGCTGTGGTGTAGGCTGGCAGCTGTAGCTCCGTTTAGACCCCTAGCCTGGCAACTTCCACATGCCTCAGGCGTGGCCCTGAAAAGAAACAAAGGAAAAAAATAGTTGTTGCAAAACAGATCAGAAAATAAAGAACTACATGAAAAACAAATATTACTGTTCATTGCAGCACTCAGAAATACCTGAAGTTAGGAGTTCCCTGGTGGTGCAGCAGGTTATGGATCCTGTGTTATCACTGCAGCGGCTTGGGATGCTGCTGTGGTGCAGCTTTGATCCCTGGTCCGGGAACTTCCATATGCTGCAGGCACTGCCAAAAAAAGGGAAGAAATACCTGAGGTTAACATATTGGCACGTGTCTTCATAGCGGTACGACTGCGTATGATGTTGGAAACCATCTCAGAAGCTTCTTTCTTTCATCAAAGAGCTGTCAAAAGCCTGACTGTAAACAGCTGCTTATAACCCCGTCTCAAGGCTCTGTCACCCTTCACCCCCCACTCCATCCTGGGTCTCCCCTCATACACACATCTTGGGACTTTGTGGCCCCACTCCCT
This sequence comes from Sus scrofa, assembly GCF_054392235.1. Classification (NCBI taxonomy): domain Eukaryota; kingdom Metazoa; phylum Chordata; class Mammalia; order Artiodactyla; family Suidae; genus Sus; species Sus scrofa. Next base: position 13,675,041 of record NC_139384.1, read on the forward strand.
TTCTGTCCCTTCTCTGCTGCCTGAGCAGAGGGTCCCAGATGAAGCATGAGAGCAGCCGAAGGCAGCAGAACTGAGTGTGCAAATAAAATGGAGCTAAAAGAGCCACCTTGGAAGTTTCTGGGGGACATTGCCACTTCCATGAACCATCTTCCTTTAATCCAGTGCTAACTGTTCTTTAGCCTGAGGTGTTGGCTTCTCGGGGGCTGTTGACCCTCTTCCCCAGATTCAAAGCGTGGGTCCTAGCAGCTATGTCCTGGAGCTCCTCTTCTGCCAGCTCCTCGGGGGTAGATGCTTCCCAGATGCATTGGGGATGACTTCCCAAAGCAGCGAGTCCATCCTTTAATACTTTGCGGAAAGAACCCTTCCATCCAGCCTCCAAGGCACAGGCTCCAGGCCAGGTTCCCATCCTTTGCTGGCGATGAGGAATTTGCAGATGGGCCTGTCTGACCGCTCCTGGGCCCGCTGGGGCCTGCATGGCTGCCCACAGTGGTGCTGACTCACCGGCAGGGTGATTAGACCCAGGCCCTCGCTCAGGCCCCTCAGCGTCCCATTTCCTGAGTTCAGTGTTAGCTTCCAGGCCGGAAGGTGGACTCAAGCAGTGGGTGCCTGGTAAAGGCTCTGGGCTTTGAGACCCTGACCAGCTGTGTGAAGCAACCCTTAATCACTCAGAGCCTCCGTGCGCCCCCCCCCCTGCCCCCGCTAGGGGATGTTAAATACCGTGGGGGCTGGTTCGGAAGACTGGAGAGAACTTTTCAGGAATAAAAGGTAGAGGCAGCTTGGGCTCAGCAGTTGGACTATCCAAGACCAACTTGCAGCTCCTTCCCCAACGATGCTGGGATTTAGATTCATGGTGCCTCTGTTTCCTCATCTGTAAAGTGGGGATAACGATACAACTATATCACAGAATGGTAAGGATTCAGAGAAGGAATGAGAGTTCCCGTTGTGGCACAGCAGAAATGAATCTGACTAGGAACCATGAGGTTTCGGGTTCAATCCCTGGCCTCACTCAGTGGGTCTTGGATACAGCATTGGTGTGAGCTGTGGTGTAGGTCACAGATGCGGCTCCGATCTGGCGTTGCTGTGGCTCTGGCATAGGCCGGCAGCTGTAGCTCCCATTCAACCCCTAGCCTGGGAACCTCCATATGCCACGGGTGCGGCCCTGAAAAGACGACAAAAGAAAAAAAAAGGAATGAATGTAAAGCACTTCAAACATGTCCTAAACCGCCTGGCATGCAGCAGCTGTGCCAGCACGTGTTACCACTAACCTCTCTGACTCCCGGGTGTGTGTGTGTGTAGACCGAGGTGCTGCACTCCTGGTGGAGCTGGAATGTCTCTGCATTTGTTCTGGACAGAAACCGCCCTGCAAGCATTTGCTCAAACTTGTTTCCAACAAAGCCACAGATACTCTTGCATTTAGAAAGAGAAAATTTCAAGGCCAAAAACAAAAAAAAAAAAGATTTTCTTTTCTGGGCTGCACCTGTGGCATATAGAAGTTCCTAGGCTAGGGGTCAAATCAGAGCTGTAGGTGCTGGTCTATGTCACAGCCATGCTGGATCCAAGCCACATCTGCAACCTGAACTACAGCTCATGGTGATGCCGGATCCTTAATCTGCTGAGTGGGACCAGGGATCGAACCCCAATCCTCACGGATACTAGTTGGGCTCTTAACCCACTGAGTCACAACGGGAACTCCTAGAAAGAAACTTCCTTTTTTTTTTTTCTTTTTTTTTTTAAGGGCTGCACCTGTGGCATCTGGAAGTTCCCAGGCTAGGGGTCAAATCGGAGCTACACCTGACGGCCTACACCACAATCACAGCAATGCTGGATCTGAGCTGCATCTGTGCCTATACCACAGCTCACAGAAACACCAGATCGAGGCCAGGGATCGAACCCAAGTACTCATTGATATGAGTCGGGCTTGTTACCGCTGAGCCAGAACAGGAAGTCCAAAAACCTTTCTAATTATCCCAAATCTTAAACCAAAATCAGTAAAAAAAAAAAAAATGTCAATCTCCATATTCAATTATTGCACTACTCTTTGATGCTTCCACAGTCAAGGCAGAAAGTCTTCAAGTGTGCAATTGTCAATCACCAGGGACAGAGCTGTATACTCCTTTAGGGGCTGGGGCCAGAGATGGGTGGGGCCGAGGAAGGGGTATCGACAGGTGCTCAGGCAGCCCTGCATCTCTTTCTCACGTCCTCAGGCTGAACACGGTGGTAGCCGTCACCATTGGTGAGGATTAAATGAGGCTCCACATGAAAAGCGCTTGGCCCTGACACACAGTATGTTCTGAATTAACGGAAGCTATTAATTTTTATGATAGACACAGTATCATGAGTAAAGGTCAAGTGGACTCTTTAAAAGCGAAATGGTTATATTCTCCTGTCTTGGAACGAATCCCACCCCAGCCATAGTTAATTCCTACATTTCCTCCAGCTCTCCGCTCAGATCTCCCTTCTTTCCAGCCTGCTGCCTTGTATAGGTTTTCATGGCACCAGGCCCTTCTCCAGCACAGAGCTTGACATGATTGCCATTTAATATACAGTTAAAAAAAAAATCTCGGAGTTCCCATTGTGGCTCAGTGGTTCATGAACCCGACTAGTATCCATGAGGACTTGGGTTTGGCCCCTGGCCTCGATCAGTGGGTTATAGATCCGGTGTTGCCATGAGCTGTGGTGTAGGTTGCAGATGCGACTTGGATCCCGAGTTGCTGTGGCTGTGGTGTAGGCCGATTGGATCCCTAGCCTGGGAACCTCCATATGCCACAGCTGTGGCCCTAAAAAGACAAAAGATGAAAAAAAAAAATCTCAGCTTCCATGAGGTTGGGAACTCCATGTTGGCACTAAGTGTATCTTTTATTACCTTCTGTATCCTCAGGAGTTTGCACCTTATCTGCCTAACACAGATTGGAGGTTCAAGAAATACTGTATCTATAAGACAGAGACATAGAGGGCCCGTTGTGTCTCAGTGGGTTAAGAACCTGACTCATACCCATGAGGATGCAGGTTCGATCCCTGGCCTCGCTCATTGGGTTAAGGATCTGGCTTTGCTGCCAGCTGTGGCTTAGGTCTCCGATATGGCTCAGATTTGGCATTGCTGTGGCTGTGCTGTGGCTGTAGCTCCAATTCAACCTCTAGCCTGGGAACTTCCATGTGCTGTGAGTGTGGCCCTAAAAAAGACGCCCCCCCCACCCCCAGAAAAAGAGAAATGGGAGGAAGGGAGGAAGGAAGGAGGAAAGAAAGGGAGAGAAGAGAAGAAGGGGAGGAAAGAGAAGGAATGAATGAATGATGGAAGGAAGGAGCCTCTTTAACTTTCCACCACCCTGAGATTTCCATCTCCAACTTGCAGGGACTTGCTTGAGGAAACTACCAGGTGACTTGAGTCAAGAGGCTTTAAAGACATTTGGCGTATTTCTGATGGTGTCATGTTGGAGAAGGTAATGAAATATTGTATTTTATGACAAGATATTTGACTATCTGGAGACTTTTTTTCCTGGCCACGCCTATGGCACACAGAAATTCCTGAGCCAGGGTAGAACCCATAGCAGTGACCTGAGCTACAGCTGTGATAAAACACCAGATCTTTAACTCACTGAGCCACCAGGGAACTCCTCTGGAGCCATTTTTGATTGCCATATCTTGGGGGGGAAGGTACTACTGGGATCTAGAGGGCGAGGTCATTGCTGCTAAACACTCAACATTGCCCAGGACAGCCCCCCACAACAAAGAATCATCCCACCAAAATATCAATAACGCTGAGCCTGAGGTTAGGAGGGGCCGGATCATGAAGAAAGTATTTATCTCAGAGAAAAAGGAGTAATTGAAGAGTGTTTGTGTGTGGGCTCCAGATTTAGGAGTTCATTTGGCAGCATACAGACAACGTATCAGAGATGGGGGGAGGTCATGGTAAGAGGAAGAAGGGAAAATGATTTGAGATAATGATTTGAAATAATCCAGGTGAAAGATGGTTAGTGGATGGTTAGCACAGCAGCAGAATAAATGGGGATGGATATGTAGATGAGATGGAGATAGGATGGCCCCAGAATCCTGGCTTGGGCATCTAGGGGCAAGGTAATGATTTATTTTGAAAAAGTGACCACAAACAGAGGAGCAGGTTTGTGTAAGAGGGTGTGTGTATGTGTGTGTGCGAATATGATGAGTTCAGTCTGATATATGCTTAATTCATTATGCTCGTGGGACCTCAAAATTGGGAAGCTTCTGAGTCACATACTCAGGACTACGTATGTGAGTCCTCAGTTGTGGACCAGACCTGGTGAGGAGCAGATCTGGAGCTGGAGATGAAGATGTGGAAGTGATCAGTATATATTTCATAGCTTGAGACATGTGGGGTAGATGAGAGAACCCATGGAATGTGTGTAGCGTTAAGAAAGAAAGGCACCAAGAAACCAGGTGATGGCGAATATTTGACTTTCCAGAAGAGGAAGAGGACTCTGCCAGGAGCAAGTGGGAAGAATGGCTAGAAAGGTTGTTGAGAAAAAAGGCGGTTTTTAGGAGGGGAGGAGGTAAAGAGAGATCAGGCACTACAAAGGTCAAGTAGAACAAGAACTGATGAGTGTCTGCTGGGTGTGGCAATTATGTGGTCAGAGGGAACCTTGGCAATCGTGTGTCCATGAAGCTAGGGGGTGGGCAGAAACCAGATGACTATGGTGCAAAGAGTCGGAGGGGGTTGAAGAGCTGACCAGCAAGTCTACACTGCTCATTGAGGAGGTTGGCTTTGGTGCAAAGAAGAGGAGCCACCTCATTCTTTGACTTAACCTCCAGGAAACCCCAAATCATCAAGGTGTTCATTGCTTTTCTGAGGGCAGGACTTAGAGCTAGAAGGGACTAACCAGTCTCTTAAGGTCTGAGGGGAAGGGTGGTGGGACCTCTGGCTTGAGTCAAACCTCTCTTCCCCACTGTCTATATTTTCTGACATTCTGTCCCTAGGTTCTTTAGAAGGTTCTCCAGCCCATTTGGGAAACTCCACGTAGCCCATCAACCTCCCGCCATCAATCGCACCAACTATAAATTTCATCCTGGGAAGGAAATGTGCCTTGAGGGTTGCATTCATCTTCTATGCCAGGTAACAAATTGCTACAAAAGTAGTGACTTCAAACAACACACGTTTATTAGCTCACAGTGCTTCAGGTCAGAAGTGTGGGCATAGCATGGCTGGACTTTCTGCTCAAGGTCTCCCGAGGCTAAACTCAAGGTATTGGTTGATCTGTGTTCTCCTCTGGAGTTTGGGGTCCTCTTCCAAACTTGTGTGGTTGTGGCAGAATTCTGTTCCTTGTGCTGTTCCTGGCTGGCTGTCAGATTTGGGCTGCTTCACATTCCTTGCCATATAGTGCCCTGCTCCATCTTCAAAGCCAGCAGTGGATAACCTCCCTTGGGTTGAGTTCTGCTCATGTTTGTAATCTCTGACTTCAGAAAGAATCCAGTCCCTTTAGAGAGCTCACCGTACTGAGTCAGACTCATCCTGGATATTCTCCCTTTCATAAGATTGACTGTGCCATATAATAAAACACAAGCACAGGAGTCAAATCCATCATATGCACAGTTCCAGGGACTATGCAGTATGTGTGCACAGGGATGGGAGAAAGGTGTGGAGGAGGCATCTGAGAATTCTGTATATCACAAGCACAAAACGAGACTCTTTCTAAAAAAAATTGTTGGCTATGGCATCGAGCTGTTTGATGTGGGATCTCATTCACCTCCCAGACCAGGGATTGAACCCAGGCTGTAGCAGTGAAAGTGCCAAATCCTAACCTCTTGACCACCATGGAACTCCCAAGCAGGATATTTTTGGTGGAGAAGATTGGAGGTCATTCCTGGCAATTTGAGAACAAATCACCTAGTAAAGTTAGAAGTCTTTTTGCCTTTTGGGAAGACCTCATGGATGGTTTGGACCCTCACCCTAGGAACATCAACCAGTGGTATGTTGTCTATGATTGCAGAGTTCACAGCACCTTGAACCCATTCATTGTTTCAAGGCAGACAAATGCTGGGCCAGGGCATTGGGGAGGGTACAAGGGGAGATGAGGGCTCCACAGGTGAGCTGGGTCTCTGGAGCTGCAAAGCTTCCTACCTTTGAGCTACTACTGTGTGTTGGTCATGGGAAAGATTTAAAGCAAGCTTCTTTGATATTGGCCATCATTGCCAAGGTGACTTCTGCTTGGTGCCCTGTACTCACATATGCTCATTGTGCAGCAGTCCTTACTTGGAGCAGGGCGGATCCCTCAGTGCCAGGTCTACCTCTGGACAGGATGTGCTGCAGTTACGGCAAACTCTCACATGAGCCTAAGGTGGGGATGAGCCCCTGATGATGAGGTTAGGGAAGATGAAATGGGAGATAGGGCAGGGGGAGTCTATTGGGATCCCCTGCAGGAGTGCTGATTTGAAAGAAGATGATTGAGTCTCTTTAGGGTCATCCAGGCTCTATAGGAAATTTGCAGATGGAAAGGGGAACTCCTAAGACTTGGGATCTTGCCATGTTGGACCAACACTTTTTAGGAGAAAAGAAGAGGCTTGAGGCTCCAAGGCACTGGGCCCCAAGACCTCGAGGTCTCTGCCTCCATTCAACATCAAGGTATGGAGTTCCCATGACTAGTATCCATGAGGATGCAGGTGTGATCCCTGGTCTTGCTCAGTGGGTTAAGGATCACTCATTGTCGCGAGCTGCGGTGTAGGTCACAGATGCGGCTCGGATCTTGCATTGCGGTGGCTGTGGGTGTAGTGGGGGGACCGCAATATGCCACAAGCGCGGCCCTAAAAAGACCAAAAAAAAAAATCCAGATATGCAGAGCGGACTGTAGCTTGGGGTTCAAGAAGAAAAGTTGCTGAGGAGAGGGCCTAAGTGAGTCCGGTGTGGGTAGAGGTCAATGTAACCCTCCCCACTTCTCTAACTAGAGAGATCTCCCGCTTGAAATCCACAGAACAGTTTGGGGCCCTGGAACTAGCCAATCCCCACCACCCCCACAACCCCCGCCACCCCCAAGTCAGGTAGATAAGCCGAAATTCAGGTCCGTTGGGCTGGGGAGATAACGGCCAAGACCGTTACTCTGCAATCAGGCCAGAAGTGACCTCTCAGATACTTACTTCTCCATTTGCAGGTGCACGGGGAGAGCAGAGGAAGGGAAGGAATCCAGGCCTTTTCACCCTCTGGGCTGCTGGTCCCTGGTGCCCTGAGCCCTGGAGGGCCGGGCTGGAAGCCAAGGAACAAATTGGTGCTGCCCAGCTAGGGTACCACTGAGTTGAGTCACCCTGACCAGCAGGTCCACCGGCTCTTGGCATGCAAGTCCAGCAAAACCGGACTCAGCACTTGCTGGGATCTCCCTGAAGTGCAATGAGTTTGGCTGGAACATGAGTGGTTCAAGTTCTGACTTTTTGTTCATCATGGTATTTTTGCAATTGATTCTGATTTGGGGAGAAAGATTGCATTAAATGTTTGTTTGTTTATTTTGACTACTGAACTCTTAATTGTCCCCTTACATTGTGCAGCTGAGGCGAGCGAGTGCCTCACTGGCTTCCCCTTAGTCCTCACCCTGCTGGTGATGGAGGGCTGGTGGGAGATGGGGAGTCTGGGAGCGGGGAGGGTGGCCCACAGAGCACCTGAGTGCCTCTGCATGGGAATGCTTCCATTCCAGCTGCTGCCTCTTGGCCAGAGATATGCCTCCAGGTTGGACAAAATGGCATGTTCCAGGTCAGTGACCCTCCCTGGGGGCAAGTTTGCTTCCCAGAGGCCATTTGGAAATGTGTGGACACATTTCTGATTGACATGCCTGGGGAAAGGATGATGGGCACCTAGTGGGTAGAGGCCCAGAGATGCTGCTCAACTTTCTGCAAGACGCAGAACGGCTCCCCCTCAGCAAAGAACTCTTTGGTTCCAAATGGGAAGTGCCTAAAGGTTGAGAACCTTGGTGGAGAGGCACCTTCTCAAGAGCCTAAGCTCTGCACAGGCTAAAGGTGAGAAAAAGGAGAGGGAGAAGGAGAGGGACAGAGAGGAAGAGAGTGAAGGAGGGAGGCAGGGAGGGATGGAGGGAGAGTGAGAGGGAGAGCGAGAGAGCGAGAGAGAGGTGGTTTTGGAGCCCCAAAGACTAGAGATCTCAGTGCCCCCCCTTCCTGCATAACCTTGGCAAGCCACTTTCCCTCTCTGAGACTCATTTTTCACCTCTCTGAGGCAGGGCTGATGACCCACTCTCGAGGGACAGGGGTCAGGAAGGTGAGGCGGCAGGGATGTGATGTAGGTAAAGCGCCTGGTCTAGACAAGAGCTCAGCAGGGCTGTGGCTCCCTTTCACCTCCTGGCTCCTCTCCTGAGCTCCCTGGGAGCCTCCACTTCACTTGCTGGCATGCCGACCAGACGAAGGCTGTTCTGATGTTAAAGAGTGCTGTTCAGGGCCTCTTCCAGCAGACTCATGCCTGGATCGTAGTCATCTGGAGCTGTCTTGCGCCCACTAGGGGGTTGGGGCAGCTACATGTGGCGGGAGGCAGGTCCCTGGAGTTCCAACAGAGAGCAGAGCCCAACGGTGAGAGGATTAAGCAAACCTCTTATCAGCTGCACTGCCCACTCCCCAAGCCTGGGGCAATCATCCTGGCCCCTTCTCACTTCCCCAAAAGCCCAGTATAAGGGCTGCCTCTGGGGTCCAGCGGCCAGAGGCACTGAGTGTGAGGGCTTCAGACTCTGGAGAGGTAAGTGCTCCCTCTGCTGCCCAGGGAGGACAGGTCCAGGGCTGGGAGGATGCCACACCCTATAGAGAAAACTCCTAGGAAGCTTGTCCTTAGGACCCGAATGGTCACTGCCCTTCCCCTTCTTCCCCTGTGTCAGTGAAACTGGCCTTGGTGGTGCGCAGCCCTGTTCCCGCAGGGGCAACTGCTCTGCGGCCATCTTTCCTGCGCGCAGTGATGGAGCTCTCGGGAAAAAGGGACTTTAGTTCTTGAGCTGATAACCCGCCTGGTCTGTTCACTGGGGGAGAAGGAAGCGCTCCAGCTTGCCCTTTAACCAAGCTGTTAAGCAAAAAGTGCCTCTCTGCCGTGTGCCAGGGACTGTGCAAACACACAGGATATCGCCAAGGAGGGCAGGTGAAGCTGTCTTCCCTGTCCCAAGACTCTGTGGATATGAAAGGCCTCCTGCTCCTGCCCCTTCTGCTGCTGGGGACAGTTTCGGCTCTTCATCTGGGTAAGTCCTTCCCTCCCTTTCTCATCCATCTTTCTCGTTTCTCTTCTTTGCCCCTGCGAGTTCTTTTGCTCTTGGGGCCAGGGCCACAGCCTCCCCTCTTCAGGGGACCCAGCCCGTCTCTAGTGAGATTTCTCCTGGACCCAGAAGTGTGACCTGAGCTTTCCTTCGGGGTTCCTTTGCGAGGAGAAATGCCCATGTGTGAAGAGGAAGGACTTCCCACAGGCGCTTCCTGACCCTCCCCCACCCCAAACACACACACACACTCAGGTGGTGTCAGGCAGCATCAGCTTCGCACGCATGCAGTTGTCCATGTACTGCAAGAGTTCTGGTGTCACCCAAGCCCAGGGCGATTCCTCCAGGCTTGGTTCTAGGTGGCATTCTAGGAAGGCTGAGTGGGGCCACTGGAGCTGTCCGTGGTCCTGGAAGAAGGGGGACCCGGGCCTGAGGGCAGCTTACCTCTTCTTCCCAGAGAATGATGCTCCCCATCAGGGCAGAGGAGAGACACAAGCAGACCTGAGGCAGGATCTGGAAGGCTCAGGAGACCAGGAGCGAGAGCTGGCCCTGAATGATGAAGTGCCTGAGTCAGAGGGAGAGGCCAGGGCTCCCAGCTCTCAAGATGCCTTTGTGGATGAGGAGGCCATGGAGTCAGACCAAGCTGCCCTAGATGAGAATGTGGAGTGTCCCAGGGAAGAAGACAGAGTTCAAATGCAGGGAAGTAATGGGTGTCAGAGCTGCTACTATGTGTTGGTGAGGAGACCAAGGTCATTTAACCATGCACAGGTAAGTGGCACGGAGGCTACTATGTGGGGGGCAGAGGGCGAAGAGAGTGGATTCAGTACTCTGTTCCCTATCATTTAGATGAAGGACATTTAGGCAAGCTCAGGTGAGTGGCAGGGGAGCCAGGGAGAGGAGAAGAGAGTGGATTCAACCTTCAGTTCTCTATCATATAGACCAGTGGTTCTCCAAGCCTAGTATGTATGCATCAGCCTCTCCTAGAAGTCTTATTCAAACACAGATCTCTGGGGAGTTCCTTGGTAGCCTAGAAGTTAGGGATTTGCCTTGTTACTCATATGGCTCACGTTACTGCTGTGGCTCAGGCTTGATCCTTGGCCAAAAACTTCCACATGCCACAGGTATGGCCTATGCCCCAACCCCCAAGAAGCCCTTCACAGATTCCTGGCCTTTGAACTCTCAGTTTCTGGTTGAGCAAGTCCGAGGCTTAAGAAGTTGCATTTTTACCCAATTCCCAGGTATTGATAATTCCGGCCTGGCAACTGCACTTTGAGAAGCACTGGTTTAGTTCGATAAAGGGTTTTGGTGTAAGATATACTTGTAGCAAGTCCTGGCTCCACCTGCCATTGGCTATTTTACCTGAGCAGGTGACTTCGCTCCTCAGGGCTGTTGTGTTTTCATGTCAATGGAAATGTATGGTACCACCTCTCAGAGATGTGGTGAGGATTAAATGATACTTGGCATGTATTGTTGAGAACAAAAAAACCAGTCAATTCTCCACCCCATCTCCTCTTTCTGCAGTATGTTTGCAGAAGGTGCTACCGAGGGAACCTGATCTCCATCCACAATTATCGGACAAACCATCACATGCAGCGCTTTTCCACTTTTTTCAACCAAGCACAGGTCTGGATTGGAGGCTACATCACATCCTGGGTAAGTGAGGTGCTGACTCCCAGGTACAAGGTGGTCTTTCTGACTGCCCCCAATGGAACACTGGCTGGCATCAAGTCTCATTCTGGCGCCTGAAGTGGCCTTCGAGTGGCGCACAGTGCCGTGCTCTAGCTGGCTAGCCCTGGCTTAGGAGAACTGACAACTGAGGGCTTCTCTTCCCAACTCCATGTTCAGGGATGACATGCTTGTAGCCTGAAATCGGCCCCGCTGGATGTACGTGCACAAAGGAAATGGGCAGTTGTTACAAATCAGGTTTCTTCCCTCCCGGTGCCTCTCTCCCTCCCCCAGGGCTGGTTGTTAAATGCTTACCAGCACATCCCTGGAGTCAGGAGATAAATTCCATCTCCAGCTTGGTCTCTTACTAGCCGAAGGACTTCCTCCAAGTTTCCGTTTCCTCATCTCTAAAGTGGGGTCCTTCTCTCAGAGTGGCCCTGGGACTGTGGATGAGTAAGTGCCATCATATTGGCCACTCAAGTGTGTTGCGTGGGCCAGCAATGTGGACATCGCCTGGGAGCTTCTTGGGAATGCACAATGCTGGGTCCTTTGGAATCAGAATCTGCACTGGAACGAGATCCCTAGGAGATCTGTTTGTGCAGTTTAACCTGTGGGAAGGCTGCAAGTGATGCTTTGTCTGCCATTGTCATTGCCTACAAGCCCTGAGGGGTGCATCTCTAAGGTACCTGGCTCCTGGCCCGGTGGGCAGTGAGAGGAGATTACAGTGCCAGAAAGGGAAACTGAGAGTGCTTTCCCTGGAGCCCCAGAATCTGCCTGTCTTCCCACACACCACCCTCTGACCCAGCCTATCTCTAATCCAGAACCGGTGTAGGAGATTTCGGTGGACTGATGGGAGTTGCTGGAATTTTCAATATTGGGACCGAGGGCAGCCTAGGAATGGGAGTGGTCACTGCGTGTCCATGACTGCCAGAGGTGAGTGGGTCTGGGCACTAGTCCAGGGGAAGGGGTGGCAAGGTGGACTCCCACACATTAGAGCTTTTGAGCTGCCTGAACACACCTCCACAAACCCATGCCCTTCTTTCACCTGGAGAAACAACGTCCTGTTTGTGAGAAGGGCTGAGATGTCAGGATGCCTCAGAGCAAAATCAGGTGATGGGGTGCCCTGGGCAGGGGCTAGTTGGGGCACAGAGCTAGGCCTGGGGCCTGGGGACTCCTTTCCCTCCTTGGAGATGATGGTGACAAAGGAGTGAGTCTGGGAGAGATGGGCGAAAGAGATGTGAGTGTAAGGTAGGGCTGAGGGAGGAGGAAACGTTGTGGGAATTAGGGATGGCGGACAGATGACTGGACCATCACGGCTGCCAGTTGTAAGGGAGCGGACTTGGTACAGTGGCTAAGACCATATGGGCTGGAGTCAGAATGCGGCCATTGACGTCCCGGCTCTGCCACTTGCCGGCTGAGATACAGGCAAGGTATCACACCCACCAAGCCCCAGCTTCCTCATCTGTGAAATGGGAGTGATGAGAGCACCGACCTCTGGGAGGCATGGGGAGGATGAAGCCATCGTCCATGGAAAGCTCTTAGTGCACTGCCTCTGCCAGGGAAGAGATGGATAGACGTTGGCTGAGGGGTGTGGGAGTCAGGCTGTCAGATCCGGAGGACCACAGGCAGAGCCGACTTAGGAGGTGCCTGTGGAGGGAAGGTGGGGGCACAGGCCACTCCCAAGTAGCTGACATTCCTGACATCACTGTGCTCTCCACCACTAGGAGGTCGCTGGCGACTATCATCATGCGCATGGCGCCTGCCCTTCATCTGCTCTATCTAAGCCAGAGGCAAGGAGCCCCTTCCTTGGAGCCGCTCGCTCCCTCGACGCCCTCCTGGATGCCCCCACCCACTCTTGTCCCCCAGCCAAGCCGATTAATAAAGCCAGACTTCCCACAGCATTCCCCGACCCTTGTTTCTGCTTCGTGCGATTTGGAGGACTCCTCTGGAAGTGTGAACGCATGTCAGTGTGTGTCTGAGCACACGCGTGTGCAGGTCTTTGTTTGCGTGTGTACATGGATGTGTATCCGATACAGCCATGTGACGAGAGGTGGAGATTCAAGGTTTGCCAGATGCACTTTGTTGCTAAAGGTGCTGGAATTGCTGGAACAGGACAGGTTTGGAGAAGCCCAGGGGAAGTGGCTGGTGATGAAGCAGGAGGGATGAACACGAGCGGGCCTCTGGCAACGGGAGCATGGGCCTTGGCACGGCCCTGAACCTCACCAGCGCTGGGCCCCAGGGCCTGCCTCTAGGTGAAGAGGCTTGTCCTCAGTAGAGGGGTCTGTGCCTCTGCCTTGGATGGAGGCTGGTCCAGAAAGCTCCCCATCACTGCTGTCAGTCTCCCAAGGGCATGGAAGGGGTGCTGGTTGGGGTCAGGCCTCCCCCCAGGGCCCTGCATCCTGTACTGCATCAGGCTAATTCTTGATGCTGCATCTCTTAAAGCAGCAGGAGCAGTGGGAGTGGGGGTAGGGAGGATGCGCTCCGCATAGGTGGCTCTGAGACTGGTACTTTGGATGGCAAGCCTCCTCTTATCAGCCTCTACTTATCTCCTTCCTGGGGAGTGGGCTCTGGCCACTGCTAACCAGTTGTTTTTTTGTTTTTGTTTTTGTTTTTGTTTTTACTTTTTTCCCTTATAGCTGGTTTACAGAGTTCTGTCAGTTTTCTACTGTACAGCAAGATGACCCAGTCACACATGCATATATCCATTCTTTTTCTCACGGTATCATGCTCCATCATAAGTGACTAGATAGAGTTCCCAGCGCTATACAGCAGGATCTCATTGCTTACCCATTCCAAAGGCAATAGTTTGCTTCTATTAACCCCCAATTCCCAGTCCATCCCACTCCCTGCCTGCTTGGCAAGCACAAGTCTGTTCTCCAAGACCAAGGTCTTCTTTTCTGTGGAAAGGTTCATTTGTGCCTCATATTAGAGTCCAGATATAAGCGACACCATATGGTGTTTGTCTTTCTTTCCCTGACTTCCTTCACTTAGTGTGAGAGTCTCTGGTCCCCTCCATGCTGCTGCAAATGGCATTAGCTTTTCTTTTTGTGGCTGAGTAGTATTCCATGGCGTATATACACCACATCTTCTTGAACCAATCACCTGTCGATGGACATTTAGGTTGTCTCCCAGTCTTCACTGTTGTGAACAGGGCTGCGATGAACACGCGGGTGCATGTGTCTTTTTCCAGGAAAGTTTTGTCTGGATATATGCCCAAGAGTGGGGTTGCCGGGCCATATGGTGGTTCTCTGTACAGTTTTCTGAGGTAGGTCTGGACGGTTTTCCATAGTGGTTGGGCCAATTTACATTCCCACCAACAGTGTAGGTGGGTTCCCTTTTCTCCACACCCTCTTCAGCGTTTGTTACTTGTGGACTTACTGAGGATGGCCATTCTGACTGGTGTGAGGTGGTACCTCATAGTCGTTTTGGTTTGCCTTTCTCTGATAATCAGGACTGTTGAGTATTTTGCCATGTGCTTGTTGGCCCTCTTCATATCTCTTTTAGAGGAATGTCTCTTCAGGTCTTTTGCCCATTTTTCCATTGGGTTGTTGGTTTTTTTGCTGTTGAGTTGTGTAGGTTGTTTGTGTATTTTGGAGATTAAGCCCTTGTCAGTTGCATCGTTCGAAACTATTTTTCCCCGTTCTGTCACTTGTCTTTTTGGGTTTTTTTGTTTGTTTGTTTTGTGGTTTCATTTGCTGTGCAAGATCTTGTCAGGTTGATTAGGTCCCACTGGTTTATTTTTGCTTTTATTTCTGTTGTTTTGGGAGACTGAGCTGAGAAAACCTTTGTAAGGTTGATGTCAGAGAATGTTTTGCTTATGTTCTCTTCTAGGAGTTTGATGGTGTCTTGGCGTATGCTTAAGTCATTAAGCCATTGTGGGTTTAATTTTGTGCACGGTGTGAGGGTGTGTTCCAGTTTCATTGATTTGCATGTGGATGTCCAGTTTTCCCAGCACTCCTCTCATGAGGGTCAGTTCCTGCCATTGGCCTCAGTTTATGGATGGGGAACTGAGACCCAGACAGGTGGACTCTGAACTGGTGATTCCATTGGACACCACACTAGCTTGCCTTCCACAGAATGTGGGGCAGGTGGGAAATCGGAGACAAGGGGCTTAGTTTGAGATCCCTGCGGATATAAATCCCTCTTAGGAAGCCAGAGAGCTGGAGTTTTGTGGATGCTGAAAAGGGCGGGCCCCGTTGGCTAGACTGGAGGTCACGCCTCTGGGCAAATCGAAGAAAGCCAGGACACGAGAGTCAGGCAGCCTCGGGTCCGACATGCCACTTCTTGCTAGGTGTGTGAACGTGGACCAGTTATTTAACCCCCCTGAGATTTTGTAGCAGATATGGAGCCCAGAATGGCAGTGACTAGTTTGTGGGATGATTGTAAAGATGAGGAGGAATAATGGATGTAGAAGCCTTACTGACGCATACTGTTTGGTCCGTGGTTGGCCTTCAAGAATGCTACTCCCAGGAGTTCCCATCATGGCTCAGCAATTAAGGAACCGACTATGATCTTTGAGGGTGCGTGCTCGATCCCTGGCTTGCTCCGTGTGGCAAGGAGCTGGCATTGTCATGAGCTGTGGTGTAGGTCACAGATGTACTGAGATCCCAAGGTGCCGTGGCTGTGGCATAGGCCGGCAGCTGCAGCTCTGATTCCACCCCTAGCCTGGGAACTTCCCTGTGTGGTGCGTTTGGCCCTAAAAAGACACACACACACACACACAAGGTCTTCCAGTTTTCAATCAGACACACAACACCAAGGTCACCAAGGATGTCCCTGAAGTCCATGGGAATTCTTGGCCCAGGGTCAACATGGGGACGGGGAGAGTGGAGGGAAGGGGAGTCAGTGAGAGGAGGCAGAGGGAAGGCAGCCGTGGATGGATAAGGAGCTGGGGGACCTAGTTTGGGCCTGTCTCTGACTGGCTGTGTGACCTTGGGCAACTCAGTTAAGCTCTCTGAGATGCCATGGCCTAATGTGTACAACAGGGGCATTTTACCAAATAAGGCTGGCAAAACTGTTATTTTTATTTTTATTTTTGGAAGGCTTGTAAAGCTTCTCCTGAGAGTGGCTGACCTTACTGGGCATCCCAAGCACTGGGTGAAATGATGCCCCTGACCTGGGTCTCGGCCTGGCGAGAACAATGGGGAGGGGCAAAACCCTCCCTCCCTGCCCGACCCCCACCCCACTGGGGACATCTCCCGCGTGAAATCCAGACACCAGTTTGGGGCCCTGGAACTAGCCAATCCCCACCACCCCCACAACCCCCGCCACCCCCAAGTCAGGTAGATAAGCCGAAATTCAGGTCCGTTGGGCTGGGGAGATAACGGCCAAGACCGTTACTCTGCAATCAGGCCAGAAGTGACCTCTCAGACACTTACTTCTCCATTTGCAGGTGCACGGGGAGAGCAGAGGAAGGGAAGGAATCCAGGCCTTTTCACCCTCTGGGCTGCTGGTCCCTGGTGCCCTGAGCCCTGGAGGGCCGGGCTGGAAGCCAAGGAACAAATTGGTGCTGCCCAGCTAGGGTACCACTGAGTTGAGTCACCCTGACCAGCAGGTCCACTGGCTCTTGGCATGCAAGTCCAGCAAAACAGGACTCAGCACTTGCTGGCCTCCCCCCAAGTGCAATGAGTTTGGCTGGAACATGAGTGGTTCAAGTTCTGACATTTTGTTCATCATGGTATTTTTGCAGTTGATTCTGACTTGGGGAGAAAGATTGCATTAAATGTTTGTTTGTTTATTTCGTCTACTGAATTCTTAATTGTCCCCTTACATTGTGCAGCTGAGGCGAGCGAGTGCCTCACTGGCTTCCCCTTAGTCCTCACCCTGCTGGTGATGGAGGGCTGGTGGGAGATGGGGAGTCTGGGAGCGGGGAGGGTGGCCCACAGAGCACCTGAGTGCCTCTGCATGGGAATGCCTCCATTCCAGCTGCTGCCTCTTGGCCAGAGATATGCCTCCAGGTTGGACAAAATGGCATGTTCCAGGTCAGTGACCCTCCCCGGGGGCAAGTTTGCTTCCCAGAGGCCGTTTGGAAATGTGTGGACACATTTCTGATGGACACGCCTGGGGAAAGGATGATGGGCACCTAGTGGGTAGAGACCCAGAGATGCTGCTCAACTTTCTGCAAGACGCAGAACGGCTCCCCCTCAGCAAAGAACTCTTTGGTTCCAAATGGGAAGCGCCTAAAGGTTGAGAACCTTGGTGGAGAGGCACCGTCTCAAGAGCCTAGGCTCTGCACAGGCTAAAGGTGAGAAAAAGGAGAGGGAGAAGGAGAGGGACAGAGAGGAAGAGAGTGAAGGAGGGAGGCAGGGAGGGATGGAGGGAGAGTGAGAGGGAGAGCGAGAGAGCGAGAGAGAGGTGGTTTTGGAGCCCCAAAGACTAGAGATCTCAGTGCCCCCCCTTCCTGCATAACCTTGGCAAGCCACTTTCCCTCTCTGAGACTCATTTTTCACCTCTCTGAGGCAGGGCTGATGACCCACTCTCGAGGGACAGGGGTCAGGAAGGTGAGGCGGCAGGGATGTGATGTAGGTAAAGCGCCTGGTCTAGACAAGAGCTCAGCAGGGCTGTGGCTCCCTTTCACCTCCTGGCTCCTCTCCTGAGCTCCCTGGGAGCCTCCACTTCACTTGCTGGCATGCCGACCAGACGAAGGCTGTTCTGATGTTAAAGAGTGCTGTTCAGGGCCTCTTCCAGCAGACTCATGCCTGGATCGTAGTCATCTGGAGCTGTCTTGCGCCCACTAGGGGGTTGGGGCAGCTACATGTGGCGGGAGGCAGGTCCCTGGAGTTCCAACAGAGAGCAGAGCCCAACGGTGAGAGGATTAAGCAAACCTCTTATCAGCTGCACTGCCCACTCCCCAAGCCTGGGGCAATCATCCTGGCCCCTTCTCACTTCCCCAAAAGCCCAGTATAAGGGCTGCCTCTGGGGTCCAGCGGCCAGAGGCACTGAGTGTGAGGGCTTCAGACTCTGGAGAGGTAAGTGCTCCCTCTGCTGCCCAGGGAGGACAGGTCCAGGGCTGGGAGGATGCCACACCCTATAGAGAAAACTCCTAGGAAGCTTGTCCTTAGGACCCGAATGGCCACTGCCCTTCCCCTTCTTCCCCTGTGTCAGTGAAACTGGCCTTGATGGTGCGCAGCCCTGTTCCCGCAGGGGCAACTGCTCTGCGGCCATCTTTCCTGCGCGCAGTGATGGAGCTCTCGGGAAAAAGGGACTTTAGTTCTTGAGCTGATAACCCGCCTGGTCTGTTCACTGGGGGAGAAGGAAGCGCTCCAGCTTGCCCTTTAACCAAGCTGTTAAGCAAAAAGTGCCTCTCTGCCGTGTGCCAGGGACTGTGCAAACACACAGGACATCGCCAAGGAGGGCAGGTGAAGCTGTCTTCCCTGTCCCAAGACTCTGTGGATATGAAAGGCCTCCTGCTCCTGCCCCTTCTGCTGCTGGGGACAGTTTCGGCTCTTCATCTGGGTAAGTCCTTCCCTCCCTTTCTCATCCATCTTTCTCGTTTCTCTCCTTTCCCCCTGCGAGTTCTTTTGCTCTTGGGGCCAGGGCCACAGCCTCCCCTCTTCAGGGGACCCAGCCCGTCTCTAGTGAGATTTCTCCTGGACCCAGAAGTGTGACCTGAGCTTTCCTTCGGGGCTCCTTTGCGAGGAGAAATGCCCATGTGTGAAGAGGAAGGACTTCCCACAGGCGCTTCCCCCCCTCCCCCACCCCAAACACACACACACTCAGGTGGTGTCAGGCAGCATCAGCTTCGCACGCATGCAGTTGTCCATGTACTGCAAGAGTTCTGGTGTCACCCAAGCCCAGGGCGATTCCTCCAGGCTTGGTTCTAGGTGGCATTCTAGGAAGGCTGAGTGGGGCCACTGGAGCTGTCCGTGGTCCTGGAAGAAGGGGGACCCGGGCCTGAGGGCAGCTTACCTCTTCTTCCCAGAGAATGATGCTCCCCATCAGGGCAGAGGAGAGACACAAGCAGACCTGAGGCAGGATCTGGAAGGCTCAGGAGACCAGGAGCGAGAGCTGGCCCTGAATGATGAAGTGCCTGAGTCAGAGGGAGAGGCCAGGGCTCCCAGCTCTCAAGATGCCTTTGTGGATGAGGAGGCCATGGAGTCAGACCAAGCTGCCCTAGATGAGAATGTGGAGTGTCCCAGGGAAGAAGACAGAGTTCTAATGCAGGCCAGTACTGGGGGTCATTCCCCCTTCTACGTGATGGTGTGGACCCCAAGGACATTTAACGAAGCTCAGGTAAGTGGCGTGGAGGCTACTATGTGGGGGGCAGAGGGCGAAGAGAGTGGATTCGGCCTTCTGTTCCCTATCATTTAGATGAAGGACATTTAGGCAAGCTCAGGTGAGTGGCAGGGGAGCCCGGGAGAGGAGAAGAGAGTGGATTCAACCTTCAGTTCTCTATCATATAGACCAGTGGTTCTCCAAGCCTAGTATGTATGCATCAGCCTCTCTTAGAAGTCTTATTAAAACACAGGTTTCTGGGGAGCTCCTTGGTAACCTAGCGTTTAGGGATTTGCATTGACAGTGGTATGGCTTAAGTTACTGCTTTCGGTCAGGTTTCATCCTTGGCCAAAAAACTTCTATATGCCACAGGCATGGCCAAATCTCCCCCACCCCTCAAAAAAACCCCTCACATTTTCCTGGGCTGTAAACCATCAATTTCTGGTTCAGTGCGCCTAGGGCTTAAGAAGTTGCACTTTTAACCATTTCCCAGGTAATAATTTCGATGTGGCAACTGCACTTTGAGAAGCAGTGGTTTAGCACTATAAAGGTTTTGGTATACAAATACCTGTACTTGATATAAGATATACTTTTACCAAGTCATGGCTCCACCTGCCATTGTCTATTTTACCTGGACAGGTCACTTCACCCTTCAGGGTTCCTGTGTCTTCATGTAAATGGAAATGTATGGTACTACTTCTTAGAGTTCTGAGAAAACACAGTCAATTCTCCACCCATCTTCTCTCTCTGCAGAAAATTTGTGGCAGGTGTTACCCAGGTAACCTGATCTCCATCCACAGTTACAGGACAAACCGTTTCTTCCAGCGCTGGACCAGTAGGCACAACCAACGACTGTTGTGGATTGGAGGCTACATCACATACTGGGTAAGTGAGGGGCTGACTCCCAGGTACAAGGTGGTCTTTCTGACTGCCCCCAATGGAACACTGGCTGGCATCAAGTCTCATTCTGGCGCCTGAAGTGGCCTTCGAGTGGCGCACAGTGCCGTGCTCTAGCTGGCTAGCCCTGGCTTAGGAGAACTGACAACTGAGGGCTTCTCTTCCCAACTCCATGTTCAGGGATGACATGCTTGTAGCCTGAAATCGGCCCCGCTGGATGTACGTGCACAAAGGAAATGGGCAGTTGTTACAAATCAGGTTTCTTCCCTCCCGGTGCCTCTCTCCCTCCCCCAGGGCTGGTTGTTAAATGCTTACCAGCACATCCCTGGAGTCAGGAGATAAATTCCATCTCCAGCTTGGTCTCTTACTAGCCGAAGGACTTCCTCCAAGTTTCCGTTTCCTCATCTCTAAAGTGGGGTCCTCTCTCAGAGTGGCCCTGGGACTGTGGATGAGTAAGTGCCATCATATTGGCCACTCAAGTGTGTTGCGTGGGCCAGCAATGTGGACATCGCCTGGGAGATTCTTGGGAATGCACAATGCTGGGTCCTTTGGAATCAGAATCTGCACTGGAACGAGATCCCTAGGAGATCTGTTTGTGCAGTTTAACCTGTGGGAAGGCTGCAAGTGATGCTTTGTCTGCCATTGTCATTGCCTACAAGCCCTCAGGGGTGCATCTCTAAGGTACCTGGCTCCTGGCCCGGTGGGCAGTGAGAGGAGATTACAGTGCCAGAAAGGGAAACTGAGAGTGCTTTCCCTGGAGCCCCAGAATCTGCCTGTCTTCCCACACACCACCCTCTGACCCAGGCTATCTCTAATCCAGCACGGGTATAGATTTCGGTGGACTGATGGGAGTCGTTGGAATTTTCAATACTGGGCCCGAGGGCATCCTAGAAATGGGAGCGGTCGCTGTGTGTCCTTTTCTTCCAGAGGTGAGTGGGTCTGGGCACTAGTCCAGGGGAAGGGGTGGCGAGGTGGACTCCCACACATTAGAGCTTTTGAGCTGCCTGAACACACATCTGTATCTCATGACCTTTTTTCACCTGGAGAAACAACATCCTGTTTGTGAGAAGGGCTGAGATGTCAGGATGCCTCAGAGCAAAATCAGGTGATGGGGTGCCCTGGGCAGGGGCTAGTTGGGGCACAGAGCTAGGCCTGGGGCCTGGGGACTCCTTTCCCTCCTTGGAGATGATGGTGACAAAGGAGTGAGTCTGGGAGAGATGGGCGAAAGAGATGTGAGTGTAAGGTAGGGCTGAGGGAGGAGGAAACGTTGTGGGAATTAGGGATGGCGGACAGATGACTGGACCATCACGGCTGCCAGTTGTAAGGGAGCGGACTTGGTACAGTGGCTAAGACCATATGGGCTGGAGTCAGAATGCGGCCATTGACGTCCTGGCTCTGCCACTTGCTGGCTGAGATACAGGCAAGGTATCACACCCACCAAGCCCCAGCTTCCTCATCTGTGAAATGGGAGTGATGAGAGCACCGACCTCTGGGAGGCATGGGGAGGATGAAGCCATCCTCCATGGAAAGCTCTTAGTGCACTGCCTCTGCCAGGGAAGAGATGGATAGACGTTGGCTGAGGGGTGTGGGAGTCAGGCTGTCAGATCCGGAGGACCACAGGCAGAGCCGACTTAGGAGGTGCCTGTGGAGGGAAGGTGGGGGCACAGGCCACTCCCAAGTAGCTGACATTCCTGACAGCACTGTGCTCTCCACCTAGGGGGTCACTGGCATCGAACTTCATGTGCATGGCGCCTGCCCTTCATCTGCTCTATCTAAGCCAGAGGCAAGGAGCCCCTGCCTTGGAGCCGCTCGCTCCCTGGACGCCCTCCTGGATGCCCCCACCCACTCTTGTCCCCCAGCCAAGCCGATTAATAAAGCCAGACTTCCCACAGCATTCCCCGACCCTTGTTTCTTCTTTGTGCGCTTTGCAGGACTCCTCTGCGTTGGAAAACCCTCGAAGCACGCCCTCCTGCTTCGTGGGGGGTGGGGGGTGGGGGGTGGGCTGTGAGGAAAGTAAAAGACCTCTGAGGCCAGCGCCAGCGGGATTGAGGGGGGACGGGGTGGCGCGTTGGGATGGTTTCCTGCAGCGCCCCCCCGGGGCGGAGCGTGGACTAGGTGGCGGTTTTAGGCTAAAGGTGCTGGAATTGCTGGAACGGGACAGGTTTGGAGAAGCCCAGGGGAAGTGGCTGGTGATGAAGCAGGACGGATGTACACCAAAAGGCCTCTGGCAATGGGAGCATGGGCCTTGGCACAGCCCTGAACCTCACCAGCGCTGGGCCCCAGGGCCTGCCTCTAGGTGAAGAGGCTTGTCCTCAGTAGAGGGGTCTGTGCCTCTGCCTTGGATGGAGACTGGTCCAGAAAGCTCCCCATCACTGCCTGTCAGTCTCCCAAGGGCATGGAAGGGGTGCTGGTTGGGGTCAGGCCTCCCCCCAGGTCCCTGCATCCTGTACTGCATCAGGCTAATTCTTGATGCTGTATTTCTTCTTTTTTGTGTGTGTTTTTATGGCCGCACTAGTGGCACATGGAGGTTCCTAGGCTCGGGGTCTAATTGGTGCTGTTGCTGACAGCCTACACTCTGCCAGAGTCACAGCAATGGCAGATCCGAGCCGTGTCTGCAACCTACACCACAGTTCATGGCAATGCCGGATTCTTAACCCACTGAGAGAGGCCAGGGGTCCAACCCGCAACCTCATGGTTCCTAGTCGGATTCGTTTCCCCTGTACCATGACGGGAACTCCTTGACACTGTAATTCTTAAAGCATCAGGAGCAGTGGGAGTGGGGGTAGGGAGGATGCGCTCCGCATAGGTGGCTCTGAGACTGGCACTTTGACTGGATGGCAAGCCTCCTCTTATCAGCCTCTACTTATCTCCTTCCTGGGGAGTGGGCTCTGGCCACTGCTAACCAGTAGTTTTATGCTTTTAATTTCTTACTTTTTCCCTTATAGCTGGTTTACAGAGTTCTGTCAGTTTTCTACTGTACAGCAAGATGACCCAGTCACACATGCATATATCCATTCTTTTTCTCACGGTATCATGCTTCATCATATGTGACTAGATAGAGTTCCCAGCGCTATACAGCAGGATCTCATTGCTTACCCATTCCAAAGGCAATAGTTTGCTTCTATTAACCCCAATTCCCAGTCCATCCCACTCCCTGCCTGCTTGGCAAGCACAAGTCTGTTCTCCAAGACCAAGGTCTTCTTTTCTGTGGAAAGGTTCATCTGTGCCTCATATTAGAGTCCAGATATAAGCGACACCATATGGTGTTTGTCTTTCTTTCCCTGACTTCCTTCACTTAGTGTGAGAGTCTCTGGTCCCCTCCATGCTGCTGCAAATGGCATTAGCTTTTCTTTTTGTGGCTGAGTAGTATTCCATGGCGTATATACACCACATCTTCTTGAACCAATCACCTGTCGATGGACATTTAGGTTGTCTCCCAGTCTTCACTGTTGTGAACAGGGCTGCGATGCACACGCGGGTGCATGTGTCTTTTTCCAGGAAAGTTTTGTCTGGATATATGCCCAAGAGTGGGGTTGCCGGGCCATATGGTGGTTCTCTGTACAGTTTTCTGAGGGAGGTCCGGACGGTTTTCCATAGTGGTTGCGCCAATTGACATTCCCACCAACAGTGTAGGTGGGTTCCCTTTTCTCCACACCCTCTTCAGCGTTTGTTACTTGTGGACTTACTGAGGATGGCCATTCTGACTGGTGTGAGGTGGTACCTCATAGTCGTTTTGGTTTGCCTTTCTCTGATAATCAGGGATGTTGAGTATTTTGCCATGTGGTTGTTGGACCTCTGCATATCTCTTTTAGAGGAATGTCTCTTCAGGTCTTTTGCCCATTTTTCCATTGGGTTGTTGGTTTTTTTGCTGTTGAGTTGTGTAGGTTGTTTGTGTATTTTGGAGATTAAGCCCTTGTCAGTTGCATCGTTCGAAACTATTTTTCCCCGTTCTGTCAGTTGCCTTTTTGGGTTTTTTTGTTTGTTTGTTTTGTGGTTTCATTTGCTGTGCAAGATCTTGTCAGGTTGATTAGGTCCCACTGGTTTATTTTTGCTTTTATTTCTGTTGTTTTGGGAGACTGAGCTGAGAAAACCTTTGTAAGGTTGATGTCAGAGAATGTTTTGCCTATGTTCTCTTCTAGGAGTTTGATGGTGTCTTGGCGTATGCTTAAGTCATTAAGCCATTGTGGGTTTAATTTTGTGCACGGTGTGAGGGTGTGTTCCAGTTTCATTGATTTGCATGTGGCTGTCAAGTTTTCCCAGCACTCCTCTCATGAGGGTCAGTTCCTGCCATTGGCCTCAGTTTATGGATGGGGAACTGAGACCCAAACGGGTGGACTCTGAACTGGTGATTCCATTGGACACCACACTAGCTTGCCTTCCACAGAATGTGGGGCAGGTGGGAAATCGGAGACAAGGGGCTTAGTTTGAGATCCCTGCGGATATAAATCCCTCTTAGGAAGCCAGAGAGCTGGAGTTTTGTGGATGCTGAAAAGGGCGGGCCCCGTTGGCTAGACTGGAGGTCACGCCTCTGGGCAAATCGAAGAAAGCCAGGACACGAGAGTCAGGCAGCCTCGGGTCCGACATGCCACTTCTTGCTAGGTGTGTGAACGTGGACCAGTTATTTAACCTCCCTGAGCTTTTGTAGCAGATATGGAGCCCAGAATGGCAGTGACTAGTTTGTGGGATGATTGTAAAGATGAGGAGGAATAATGGATGTAGAAGCCTTACTGACGCATACTGTTTGGTCCGTGGTTGGCCTTCAAGAATGCTACTCCCAGGAGTTCCCATCATGGCTCAGCAGTTAAGGAACCGACTATGATCTTTGAGGGTGGTGCTTGATCCCTGGCTTGCTCCGTGTGGCAAGGAGCTGGCATTGTCATGAGCTGCGGTGTAGGTCACAGATGTACTGAGATCCCAAGGTGCCGTGGCTGTGGCATAGGCCGGCAGCTGCAGCTCTGATTCCACCCCTAGCCTGGGAACTTCCCTGTGTGGTGCGTTTGGCCCTAAAAAGACACACACACACACACACACACACACACACACACACACAAAAGGTCTTCCAGTTTTCAATCAGACACACAACACCAAGGTCACCAAGGATGTCCCTGAAGTCCATGGGAATTCTTGGCCCAGGGTCAACATGGGGACGGGGAGAGTGGAGGGAAGGGGAGTCAGTGAGAGGAGGCAGAGGGAAGGCAGCCGTGGATGGATAAGGAGCTGGGGGACCTAGTTTGGGCCTGTCTCTGACTGGCTGTGTGACCTTGGGCAACTCAGTTAAGCTCTCTGAGATGCCATGGCCTAATGTGTACAACAGGGGCATTTTACCAAATAAGGCTGGCAAAACTGTTATTTTTATTTTTATTTTTGGAAGGCTTGTAAAGCTTCTCCTGAGAGTGGCTGACCTTACTGGGCATCCCAAGCACTGGGTGAAATGATGCCCCTGACCTGGGTCTCGGCCTGGCGAGAACAATGGGGAGGGGCAAAACCCTCCCTCCCTGCCCGACCCCCACCCCACTGGGGACATCTCCCGCTTGAAATCCAGACACCAGTTTGGGGCCCTGGAACTAGCCAATCCCCACCACCCCCACAACCCCCGCCACCCCCAAGTCAGGTAGATAAGCCGAAATTCAGGTCCGTTGGGCTGGGGAGATAACGGCCAAGACCGTTACTCTGCAATCAGGCCAGAAGTGACCTCTCAGACACTTACTTCTCCATTTGCAGGTGCACGGGGAGAGCAGAGGAAGGGAAGGAATCCAGGCCTTTTCACCCTCTGGGCTGCTGGTCCCTGGTGCCCTGAGCCCTGGAGGGCCGGGCTGGAAGCCAAGGAACAAATTGGTGCTGCCCAGCTAGGGTACCACTGAGTTGAGTCACCCTGACCAGCAGGTCCACTGGCTCTTGGCATGCAAGTCCAGCAAAACAGGACTCAGCACTTGCTGGCCTCCCCCCAAGTGCAATGAGTTTGGCTGGAACATGAGTGGTTCAAGTTCTGACATTTTGTTCATCATGGTATTTTTGCAGTTGATTCTGACTTGGGGAGAAAGATTGCATTAAATGTTTGTTTGTTTATTTCGTCTACTGAATTCTTAATTGTCCCCTTACATTGTGCAGCTGAGGCGAGCGAGTGCCTCACTGGCTTCCCCTTAGTCCTCACCCTGCTGGTGATGGAGGGCTGGTGGGAGATGGGGAGTCTGGGAGCGGGGAGGGTGGCCCACAGAGCACCTGAGTGCCTCTGCATGGGAATGCCTCCATTCCAGCTGCTGCCTCTTGGCCAGAGATATGCCTCCAGGTTGGACAAAATGGCATGTTCCAGGTCAGTGACCCTCCCCAGGGGCAAGTTTGCTTCCCAGAGGCCGTTTGGAAATGTGTGGACACATTTCTGATGGACACGCCTGGGGAAAGGATGATGGGCACCTAGTGGGTAGAGACCCAGAGATGCTGCTCAACTTTCTGCAAGACGCAGAACGGCTCCCCCTCAGCAAAGAACTCTTTGGTTCCAAATGGGAAGCGCCTAAAGGTTGAGAACCTTGGTGGAGAGGCACCGTCTCAAGAGCCTAGGCTCTGCACAGGCTAAAGGTGAGAAAAAGGAGAGGGAGAAGGAGAGGGACAGAGAGGAAGAGAGTGAAGGAGGGAGGCAGGGAGGGATGGAGGGAGAGTGAGAGGGAGAGCGAGAGAGCGAGAGAGAGGTGATTTTGGAGCCCCAAAGACTAGAGATCTCAGTGCCCCCCCTTCCTGCATAACCTTGGCAAGCCACTTTCCCTCTCTGAGACTCATTTTTCACCTCTCTGAGGCAGGGCTGATGACCCACTCTCGAGGGACAGGGGTCAGGAAGGTGAGGCGGCAGGGATGTGATGTAGGTAAAGCGCCTGGTCTAGACAAGAGCTCAGCAGGGCTGTGGCTCCCTTTCACCTCCTGGCTCCTCTCCTGAGCTCCCTGGGAGCCTCCACTTCACTTGCTGGCATGCCGACCAGAGGAAGGCTGTTCTGATGTTAAAGAGTGCTGTTCAGGGCCTCTTCCAGCAGACTCATGCCTGGATCGTAGTCATCTGGAGCTGTCTTGCGCCCACTAGGGGGTTGGGGCAGCTACATGTGGCAGGAGGCAGGTCCCTGGAGTTCCAACAGAGAGCAGAGCCCAACGGTGAGAGGATTAAGCAAACCTCTTATCAGCTGCACTGCCCACTCCCCAAGCCTGGGGCAATCATCCTGGCCCCTTCTCACTTCCCCAAAAGCCCAGTATAAGGGCTGCCTCTGGGGTCCAGCGGCCAGAGGCACTGAGTGTGAGGGCTTCAGACTCTGGAGAGGTAAGTGCTCCCTCTGCTGCCCAGGGAGGACAGGTCCAGGGCTGGGAGGATGCCACACCCTATAGAGAAAACTCCTAGGAAGCTTGTCCTTAGGACCCGAATGGTCACTGCCCTTCCCCTTCTTCCCCTGTGTCAGTGAAACTGGCCTTGATGGTGCGCAGCCCTGTTCCCGCAGGGGCAACTGCTCTGCGGCCATCTTTCCTGCGCGCAGTGATGGAGCTCTCGGGAAAAAGGGACTTTAGTTCTTGAGCTGATAACCCGCCTGGTCTGTTCACTGGGGGAGAAGGAAGCGCTCCAGCTTGCCCTTTAACCAAGCTGTTAAGCAAAAAGTGCCTCTCTGCCGTGTGCCAGGGACTGTGCAAACACACAGGACATCGCCAAGGAGGGCAGGTGAAGCTGTCTTCCCTGTCCCAAGACTCTGTGGATATGAAAGGCCTCCTGCTCCTGCCCCTTCTGCTGCTGGGGACAGTTTCGGCTCTTCATCTGGGTAAGTCCTTCCCTCCCTTTCTCATCCATCTTTCTCGTTTCTCTCCTTTCCCCCTGCGAGTTCTTTTGCTCTTGGGGCCAGGGCCACAGCCTCCCCTCTTCAGGGGACCCAGCCCGTCTCTAGTGAGATTTCTCCTGGACCCAGAAGTGTGACCTGAGCTTTCCTTCGAGGCTCCTTTGCGAGGAGAAATGCCCATGTGTGAAGAGGAAGGACTTCCCACAGGCGCTTCCCCCCCTCCCCCACCCCAAACACACACACACTCAGGTGGTGTCAGGCAGCATCAGCTTCGCACGCATGCAGTTGTCCATGTACTGCAAGAGTTCTGGTGTCACCCAAGCCCAGGGCGATTCCTCCAGACTTGGTTCTAGGTGGCATTCTAGGAAGGCTGAGTGGGGCCACTGGAGCTGTCCGTGGTCCTGGAAGAAGGGGGACCCGGGCCTGAGGGCAGCTTACCTCTTCTTCCCAGAGAATGATGCTCCCCATCAGGGCAGAGGAGAGACACAAGCAGACCTGAGGCAGGATCTGGAAGGCTCAGGAGACCAGGAGCGAGAGCTGGCCCTGAATGATGAAGTGCCTGAGTCAGAGGGAGAGGCCAGGGCTCCCAGCTCTCAAGATGCCTTTGTGGATGAGGAGGCCATGGAGTCAGACCAAGCTGCCCTAGATGAGAATGTGGAGTGTCCCAGGGAAGAAGACAGTGTTCAAATGCAGGCGAGCACTGGGGGCCAGACCTGTACCTATGTGTTGGTGAGGAAACGAAGGACATTTAACGAAGCTCAGGTAAGTGACATGGAGGCTACTATGTGGGGGGCAGAGGGCGAAGAGAGTGGATTCAGCCTTCTGTTCCCTATCATTTAGACGAAGGACATTTAGGCAAGCTCAGGTGAGTGGCAGGGGAGCCAGGGAGAGGAGAAGAGAGTGGATTCAACCTTCAGTTCTCTATCATATAGACCAGTGGTTCTCCAAGCCTAGTATGTATGCATCAGCCTCTCCTAGAAGTCTTATTCAAACACAGATCTCTGGGGAGTTCCTTGGTAGCCTAGAAGTTAGGGATTTGCCTTGTTACTCATATGGCTCAGGTTACTGCTCTGGCTCAGGCTTGATCCTTGGCCAAAAACTTCCACATGCCACAGGTATGGCCAATGCCCCAACCCCCCAAAAGCCCTTCACAGATTCCTGGCCTGTGAACTCTCAGTTTCTGGTTGAGCAAGTCCGAGGCTTAAGAAGTTGCATTTTTACCCAATTCCCAGGTATTGATAATTCTGGCTTGGCAACTGCACTTTGAGAAGCACTGGTTTAGTTCGATAAAGGGTTTTGGTGTAAGATATACTTGTAGCAAGTCCTGGCTCCACCTGCCATTGGCTACTTTACCTGAGCAGGTGACTTAGCCCCTCAGGGCTGTTTTGTCTTCATGTCAATGGAAATGTATGGTACCACCTCTCAGAGATGTGGTGAGGATTAAATAATACTTGGCATGTATTGTTGAGAAAAAAAAAGTCAATTCTCCAACCCATCTGCACTCTCTGTAGACAATTTGCAGCACCTGCTACCGAGGGAACCTGATCTCCATCCACAGTTACAGGACAAACCGTTTCATCCAGCACTGGACCAGTTCACGCAACCAAGCACGTTTCTGGATTGGAGGCTTCATCAGGCACTGGGTAAGTGAGGGGCTGACTCCCAGGTACAGGGTGGTCTTTCTGACTGCCCCCAATGGAACACTGGCTGGCATCAAGTCTCATTCTGGAGCCTGAAGTGGCCTTCGAGTGGCGCACAGTGCCGTGCTCTAGCTGGCTAGCCCTGGCTTAGGAGACCTGACAACTGAGGGCTTCTCTTCCCAACTCCATGTTCAGGGATGACATGCTTGTAGCCTGAAATCGGCCCCGCTGGATGTACGTGCACAAAGGAAATGGGCAGTTGTTACAAATCAGGTTTCTTCCCTCCCGGTGCCTCTCTCCCTCCCCCAGGGCTGGTTGTTAAATGCTTACCAGCACATCCCTGGAGTCAGGAGATAAATTCCATCTCCAGCTTGGTCTCTTACTAGCCGAAGGACTTCCTCCAAGTTTCCGTTTCCTCATCTCTAAAGTGGGGTCCTCTCTCAGAGTGGCCCTGGGACTGTGGATGAGTAAGTGCCATCATATTGGCCACTCAAGTGTGTTGCGTGGGCCAGCAATGTGGACATCGCCTGGGAGCTTCTTGGGAATGCACAATGCTGGGTCCTTTGGAATCAGAATCTGCACTGGAACGAGATCCCTAGGAGATCTGTTTGTGCAGTTTAACCTGTGGCAAGGCTGCAAGTGATGCTTTGTCTGCCATTGTCATTGCCTACAAGCCCTCAGGGGTGCATCTCTAAGGTACCTAGCTCCTAGGTGGGTGGAGGAGCTTACTGTGCCCAGAAAGGGAAACTGAGAGTGCTTTCCCTGGAGCCCCAGAATCTGCCTGTCTTCCAACACACCACCCTCTGAACCACCCATCTCTTCTCAAGATCCTTTTCAAGACATTTCACTGGATTGATGGGACTCGTTGGGATTTTCGATACTGGGCCCCAGGGCATCCTGCGAATGGAAGTGGTCGGTGTGTATATATGACCTCCAGAGGTGAGTGGGGCAGGGCACCAGGCCAGGGGAAGGGGTGGCAAGGTGGACTCCCACACATTAGAGCTTTTGAGCTGCCTGAACACACCTCCACAAACCCATGCCCTTCTTTCACCTGGAGAAACAACGTCCTGTTTGTGAGAAGGGCTGAGATGTCAGGATGCCTCAGAGCAAAATCAGGTGATGGGGTGCCCTGGGCAGGGGCTAGTTGGGGCACAGAGCTAGGCCTGGGGCCTGGGGACTCCTTTCCCTCCTTGGAGATGATGGTGACAAAGGAGTGAGTCTGGGAGAGATGGGCGAAAGAGATGTGAGTGTAAGGTAGGGCTGAGGGAGGAGGAAACGTTGTGGGAATTAGGGATGGCGGACAGATGACTGGACCATCACGGCTGCCAGTTGTAAGGGAGCGGACTTGGTACAGTGGCTAAGACCATATGGGCTGGAGTCAGAATGCGGCCATTGACGTCCCGGCTCTGCCACTTGCCGGCTGAGATACAGGCAAGGTATCACACCCACCAAGCCCCAGCTTCCTCATCTGTGAAATGGGAGTGATGAGAGCACCGACCTCTGGGAGGCATGGGGAGGATGAAGCCATCGTCCATGGAAAGCTCTTAGTGCACTGCCTCTGCCAGGGAAGAGATGGATAGACGTTGGCTGGGGGGTGTGGGAGTCAGGCTGTCAGATCCGGAGGACCACAGGCAGAGCCGACTTAGGAGGTGCCTGTGGAGGGAAGGTGGGGGCACAGGCCACTCCCAAGTAGCTGACATTCCTGACAGCACTGTGCTCTCCACCTAGGTGGTCACTGGCGTCGAACTTCCTGCCAAAGTCATCTGGCCTTCATCTGCGCTGTCTAATCCAGAGGCAAGGAGCCCCTGCCTTGGAGCCGCTCGCTCCCTCGACGCCCTCCTGGATGCCCCCACCCACTCTTTTCCCCCAGCCAAGCCGATTAATAAAGCCAGACTTCCCACAGCATTCCCCGACCCTTGTTTCTTCGTGCTCTTTGCAGGACTCCTCTGCGTTGGAAAACCCTCGAAGCACGCCCTCCTGCTTCGTGGGGGGTGGGGGGTTTGGGGTGGGGGGTGGGCTATGAGTAAAGTAAAAGACCTCTGAGGCCAGCGCCAGCGGGATTGAGGGGGGACGGGGTGGCGCGTTGGGATGGTGTCCTGCAGCGCCCCCCCGGGGCGGAGCGTGGACTAGGGGGCGGTCTCCCTGCGGAAGGCCCTCCCTCATCGCTCCAGGGGAGCAGCGCCTTTGGTGAGGGCATGGGGCACTGGCCCTCCAGTTTCCAATCGGTCTCAGGAAGGGATGCTGGGTGGGGTGGGAGGTGGGTGGTTTTACCAAAAGGCGGCGATATTGCTGATTCAAGAGTTGGGTGGCGCAGGGAGGTCCCGCCTGCGGGAATGGCTGGGAGGGAGGAGAAAGGAGCCTCCAGGGGCAACTGGCTTCTCTGGCCCTGGGTCTTCTTCCCCTCTGATGGTGGCCCCTAGGTCCCATCCTTCTCCCAGCCACCTGTGGGTGAGTGGAAAGGCCCCAACGTCCTCTGAGCTGGGCTCCCTAGTCCATTCCCAGGAGGGTGGCTGCCCCAGCCCCAGCCCCAGCCCCAGCCCAACCCCCCCGCCTCCCTCCCTAGAGGGACCACATTCTCAGGAGGGAGCTGCCCGCCCCCTTACCACCCCCCCCCGCGCGTGCTCCCTGTCCCCCACCCCTGTACCTTGAGGCCAAATCCAGGGCCTCTGGTAGCCCTGGGGCTGCAGTCCTGGTGCTACAGCCCCAGGCTTCTCCCACCTTCTCCGACCCCAGGGACGTGGAGAGAGAGCTGTTGCTGTTCTTGACTTTGTCCCAGCCTGGGCTCTATCTGGTCAGGGTCTGAGCTGGATGAAGTGGGAGGCTCAGACTTGAAACTGGGTATTCAGCGGGCAGAGAGGCCTGGGTGGTGGGGGAGAGAGACTTCTTGGGAAATGGGACATGTATTTCTGGGTGGACGTGTATCTTGGTGTGTACCTGAGTCTGTCTTTGTAAGCCTGTGCATCCCGCATGCAAGTGAGTTTGTATTTGTACATATGCATGCATCTGTGTGTGAGTCAGCATGTATTTGTGTTGTTTGTGTGAACACTTTATGTTTTAATAGCAGTTATCTGTGGCATATGGAAGTTCCCAGGCCAGGAGTCTAACAGGAGTTGCAGCTACCAGCCTGCAGCACAGCCACAGCAATGTCAGCTCTGAGCCGAGTCTGCAACCTACACTGCAGCTCAAGGCAACACCACATCCTTTAACCCGCTGAGCAAGGCCAGGGACTGAGCCACAACAGGAACCTCATATTTTGTATTTTTCTTTTCCTTTTTTGCCACACCGTGGCATAGGGAGTTCAGGCCAGGTGTCAGATCTGATCCTCAGTTGGAACCTAAGCTGCAGCTGTAGCAACGCTGGATCCTTAAGCCTTGGTGCCAGGCTGGGGATCAAAGCTACGTTATAGCACTCCCAAGGCCCCATCGTTCCTGTTGCAAAACAGTGAAAACTCCCCGAATTTTTTCTTTTTTGGTCTTTTTATGGTCACACATGTGACATAAGGAAGTTCCCAGGTGGGGTTGAATAGGAGCTGTGCTGAGGCTTACTCCACAGTCACAGCAATGCCAGGTCTGAGCCACATCCAGGACCCATGCTGCAGCTTGCAGCAACACCAGATCCTTAACCCACTGAGCGAGGCCAGGGATGGAGCCTGCATCCTCGTGGATACTACTTGGGTTCTTAACCTGCTGAGCCACAACAGGAAGTTGTACATTTTCTCCATCTCTGCGCATGGATGTGCCTGTATGTGTGTCCTTTTTTGAGGGTGTGTATCTGGGTAGCTTTGTTCCTGATACACCCGAATCTGTGTCCACATGCATATGTGCATGCCTCTGTGTCTTTGGCCACACTCCCGAACGGAGTGTGAACGCATGTCAGTGTGTGTCTGAGCACACGCGTGTGCAGGTCTTCGTTTGCATGTGTACATGGATGTGTATCCGAACAGCCACGTGACGAGAGGTGGAGATTCAAGGTTTGCCAATGTGCTTTGTTGCTAAAGGTGCTGGAATTGCTGGAACGGGACAGGTTTGGAGAAGCCCAGGGGAAATGGCTGGTGATGAAGCAGGAGGGATGAACACGAGCGGGCCTCTGGCAACGGGAGCATGGGCCTTGGCACGGCCCTGAACCTCACCAGCGCTGGGCCCCAGGGCCTGCCTCTAGGTGAAGAGGCTTGTCCTCAGTAGAGGGGTCTGTGCCTCTGCCTTGGATGGAGACTGGTCCAGAAAGCTCCCCATCACTGCCTGTCAGTCTCCCAAGGGCATGGAAGGGGTGCTGGTTGGGGTCAGGCCTCCCCCCAGGTCCCTGCATCCTGTACTGCATCAGGCTAATTCTTGATGCTGTATTTCCTTCTTTCTTTTTTTTTTTTTGGTCTTTTTATGGCCGCACTAGTGGCACATGGAGGTTCCTAGGCTCGGGGTCTAATTGGTGCTGTTGCTGACAGCCTACACTCTGCCAGAGTCACAGCAATGGCAGATCCGAGCCGTGTCTGCAACCTACACCACAGCTCACGGCAATGCCGGATTCTTAACCCACTGAGAGAGGCCAGGGGTCCAACCCGCAACCTCATGGTTCCTAGTCGGATTCGTTTCCCCAGTACCATGACGGGAACTCCTTGACACTGTAATTCTTAAAGCATCAGGAGCAGTGGGAGTGGGGGTAGGGAGGATGCGCTCCGCATAGGTGGCTCTGAGACTGGCACTTTGACTGGATGGCAAGCCTCCTCTTATCAGCCTCTACTTATCTCCTTCCTGGGGAGTGGGCTCTGGCCACTGCTAACCAGTAGTTTTTTTGTTTGTTTTTTTGTTTTTTTTTCTTTTTTCCCTTATAGCTGGTTTACAGAGTTCTGTCAGTTTTCTACTGTACAGCAAGATGACCCAGTCACACATGCATATATCCATTCTTTTTCTCACGGTATCATGCTCCATCATAAGTGACTAGATAGAGTTCCCAGCGCTATACAGCAGGATCTCATTGCTTACCCATTCCAAAGGCAATAGTTTGCTTCTATTAACCCCCAATTCCCAGTCCATCCCACTCCCTGCCTGCTTGGCAAGCACAAGTCTGTTCTCCAAGACCAAGGTCTTCTTTTCTGTGGAAAGGTTCATCTGTGCCTCATATTAGAGTCCAGATATAAGCAACACCATATGGTGTTTGTCTTTCTTTCCCTGACTTCCTTCACTTAGTGTGAGAGTCTCTGGTCCCCTCCATGCTGCTGCAAATGGCATTAGCTTTTCTTTTTGTGGCTGAGTAGTATTCCATGGCGTATATACACCACATCTTCTTGAACCAATCACCTGTCGATGGACATTTAGGTTGTCTCCCAGTCTTCACTGTTGTGAACAGGGCTGCGATGAACACGTGGGTGCATGTGTCTTTTTCCAGGAAAGTTTTGTCTGGATATATGCCCAAGAGTGGGGTTGCCGGGCCATATGGTGGTTCTCTGTACAGTTTTCTGAGGGAGGTCCGGACGGTTTTCCATAGTGGTTGGGCCAATTTACATTCCCACCAACAGTGTAGGGGGGTTCCCTTTTCTCCACACCCTCTTCAGCATTTGTTACTTGTGGACTTACTGAGGATGGCCATTCTGACTGGTGTGAGGTGGTACCTCATAGTCGTTTTGGTTTGCCTTTCTCTGATAATCAGGGCTGTTGAGTATTTTGCCATGTGCTTGTTGGCCCTCTGCACATCTTTCTTTCTTTCTTTTTTTTTTTTTTGCTTTTTATTTATTTGTTTTTATTTTTTTCCATTTTTTAATTACTCCAATGAATGTATCACATCTGTAGTTGTATAATGATCATAACAATCTGACTTCACAGGATTTCCATCCCACAGCTCAGGCACATCCCTCCACCCCCCAAACTGTCTCCGCTGGAGACCATAAGTTTTTCAATGTCTGTGAGTCAGCATCTGTCTGCAAAGAAGTTCCGTCTGTCCTTTTTTCAGATTCCACATCTCAGTGAAAGCATTTTTTGTTGGTGTCTCATTGTATGGCTGACTTTACTTAGCATGATAGTTTCTAGGTCCATCCATGTTGCAAAAAATGCCGATATTTCGTTCCTTTTAATGGCTGAGTAGTATTCCATTGTGTATATGTACCACATCTTCTTGATCCACTCCTCTGTCGATGGACATTTAGGTTGTTTTCATGTCTTGGCTATTGTAAATAGTGCTGCAATGAACATTGGCGTACAAGTGTCTTTGCGAGTCGTAGTTTTCTCTGGATAGATGCCCAGGAGTGGGATGGCTGGGTCAAATGGTGGTTCTATGTTTAGTTTTCTGAGGAATCTCCATACTGCTTTCCACAGTGGTTGCACCCATTTACAATCCCCCCAACAGTGTACTAGTGTTCCTTTTTCTCCACACCCTCTCCAGCACTTATTGTTTGTAGACTTTTGGATGATGACCATTCTGGCTGGTGTAAGGTGGTACCTCAGAGTGGTTTTGATTTGCATTTCTCTAATAATGAGTGACGTTGAACATCTTTTCATGTGTTTCTTGGCCGTGTGTATGTCTTCTTTGGAGAATTGTCTGTTTAGATCTTCTGCCCATTTTTTGATGGGGCTGTTTGTTTTTTTGGTATGTAGCTGCAGAAGTTGTTTATAAATTTTGGAGATGAATCCCTTGTCAGTCGATTCACTTGCAAAGATTTTCTCCCATTCTGTGGGTTGTCTTTTTGTGTCGTTTAGGGTTTCCTTTGTTGTGCAGAAACTTTGAAGTTTGATTAGATCCCATTTGTTTATTTTTCTTTTTATTGTCAATACTCTGATAGGTGGATCTGAGAAGATGTTGCTGTCGTTTATGTCAGAGAGTGTTTGGCCTATGTTTTCCTCTAGGAGTTGAATAGCGTCTGGTCTTATATCTAGGTCTTTAATCCATTTGGAGTTTATTTTTGTGTATGGTGTTAGGGAGTGTTCTAATTTCATTCTTTTCCATGTGGCTGTCCAGTTTTCCCAGCACCACTTATTGAACAAGCTCTCCTTTCTCCATTGTGTACTCTTGCCTCCTTTGTCATAGAAGAGTTGGCTGTAGGTGCGTGGGTTTAATTCTGGGCTTTCTATCCTGTTCCACTGATCTATATTTCTGTCTTTGTGCCAGTACCATGCAGTTTTGACGACTGTTGCTTTGTAGTATAGTCTGAAGCCCGGGAGCCTGATTCCTCCCGCTCCATTTTTCTTTTTCAGGATGTGTTTGGCTATTCTGGGTCTTTTGTGCTTCCAAATAAACTTTAAAATATTTTGTTCAAGTTCTGTGAAAAATGTCCTTGGTAATTTGATAGGGATTGAGTTGAATCTGTAGATTGCCTTAGGTAGTATAGTCATTTTGATAATATTAACTCTTCCAATCCATGAGCATGGTATATCTTTCCATCTATTTGTGTCATCTTTGATTTCTTTCATCAGTGGCTTGTAGTTTTCAGAGTATAGGTCTTTTGTTTCTTTAGGTAGGTTTACTCCTAGGTATTTTATTTCTGCATATCTCTTTTAGAGGAATGTCTCTTCAGGTCTTTTCCCCATTTTTCCATTGGGTTGTTGGTTTTTTTTTTGCTGTTGAGTTGTGTAGGTTGTTTGTGTATTTTGGAGATTAAGCCCTTGTCAGTTACATCATTCAAAACTATTTTCTCCCGTTCTGTCAGTTGTCTTTTTTTTGTTTGTTTTGTTTTGTTTTTTTTTTTTGCGGTTTCATTTGCTGTGCAAGAGCTTGTCAGGTTGATTAGGTCCCACTGGTTTATTTTTGCTTTTATTTCTGTTGTTTTGGGAGACTGAGCTGAGAAAACCTTTGTAAGGTTGATGTCAGAGAATGTTTTGCCTATGTTCTCTTCTAGGAGTTTGATGGTGTCTTGGCGTATGTTTAAGTCATTAAGCCATTGTGGGTTTAATTTTGTGGACGGTGTGAGGGTGTGTTCCAGTTTCATTGATTTGCATGTGGCTGTCCAGTTTTCCCAGCACCCCTTGCCGAAAAGGCTGTCTTTTTTCCCATTTTATATTCTTGCCTCCTTTGTCAAAGATTAGTTGACTGTAGGTGTCTGGGTTTTTTCCTGGGTCCTCTCTTCTGTTCCATTGGTCTGTATGTCTGTTTGGGTACCAGTACGACACGTGTCTTGATGACTGTGGCTTTGTGGTTTTGCCTGAAGTCTGGGAGGGTGATGGCTCCTGCTTGGTTTTTGTTCCTCAGGATTGCTTTGGCAATTCTGGGTCTTTTGTGGTTCCCTATAAATGTTTGGATTGTTTGTTCTAGTTCTGTGGAAAACGTCATGGGTAGTGTGACAGGGATTGCCCTGCATCTGTAGATTGCTTTGGGTAGGAGGGCCACTTTTACAGTGTTAATTTTTCTAGCCCAGGAGCATGGAATATCTTTCCATTTCTTTGAATCCTCTGGAATTTCCTTGACTAATGTTTTATAGTTCTCAGCATATAAGTCTTTCACCTCCTTGGTCAGGTGCACTTTTAATTTTAATAGATGGTGACAGATTTGTTTCCAGCATGTCTGTGGCAGTCCTATCCACACCAGTAAAGCGGGAGAGCTTTGTATTTTTGAATAGTGACTTAGGAGTTCCCTGGTGGTCTAATGGGTTAACGATCCAATGTTGGGGAGTTCCCGTCGTGGCGCAGTGGTTAATGAATCTGACTAGGAACCATGAATTTGCGGGTTTGGTCCCTGTCCTTGCTCAGTGGGTTGACGATCCGGCGTTGCCGTGAGCTGTGGTGTAGGTTGCAGACGCGGCTCGGATCCTGCGTTGCTGTGGCTCCGGCATAGGCCAGAGGCTACAGGTCCAAAATGACCCCTAGCCTGGGAACCTCCATATGCCACGGGAGCGGCTCAAGAAATAGTAATAAGAGAGAAAAAAAAAAGATCCAGTGTTGTCATTGCTATGTCATCCCTGGCCCAGGGCACTCCCCTATGCTGCAGATGCTGAAAAGAAAAAAGAAAGTACCTAGGAGATTGTGACGCGCTGCCCAGGGGTCAGAACCTGTGGCCCAAGAATAGCCTCTAGGTTCCTAAATGGGGTGTCAGGAGAGAATGAGTAGGCTTCCCAGGGAAGTGATGAAATGGTTATTATCAAGGCAAACACCTCTCCCTCCAGAGCTCCTGTATAGAGCATCATTGTGAGATGGAGTGAAGGAGGACCAAGCTTGGAGCGTGCCTCAGGACCCAGGAAGACCTCTGGGCTGGTGAGTGTTTTCCCAGTGGCAGTGGAGCTGGTCCCAAGTGCAATGTCCTGCGAGGTCCCCGGCTCAGGGTGAGTTGTTCTGGGGGACGTGCGTGGCTCTCAAGGTCAGCAGGGGCAGGACTTCTCATTCTCAGCCTTTCACATTCCTTCTGAGGTATGTGAACTCTCTCCTCAGCTGGAGAAAGCATCGGGGAGGATGTGTGTGTGTGTGTGTGTGTGCGCGCGCACGCGTGTGTGCATGTGTGTCTTTTTAAGCTTTGAAGAGGGGACCCACTTTCTCAGGGCTGCGTGTTTCTAGGAAGGCCAACAATCACTGTTTCTTGATCTTCTCTTGTTTCCTAGATGCTGAGAAGCCCATTAAGCACAAAGAAAGAAAGATGATACTCCTTTCTTTATGTCCAAGCCCACAGGAAAGTCAGCCTTGGCCGCCCTTGTGGTCTGCATCATTCTAATCAGAAAAAGATCCCCTTATCCAGGAGCACCCGAGGCTGGGCTCAGCATTAGCTTTTATGTCCCATCTTGACTTCTATTCATGCTTTCTCTTCCTCCACCTCATTCTCAAGGTCCCCTAATGGGCTTGCTTGCGTGTGTGTGTGTGTGTGTGTGTGTGTGTGTGTGTGTGTGTGTGTGTGTGCATGCCCATCCAACCATATTCTCTATTGCAGGATAAAGCCAAGACAAAACTTCCCCTACTTCTGGCTCTTCTATTTGGGACAGTCTCAGCTTTTCATCTAAGTCTGCTTGGCCTTCAGCCTTTCCTTTGCTACTTGACTCTTTTCAACAATTTATGGGACCAGAGTCACACAGCCTCCTTCCTCTCGGCCATGCCCCTACCTCAGGATCACTGCACTCAAAGGAGCAGAGACTCTAGAGCTGGGAGTTGAAGGGACACCTCAGGGCCCCTGCAGTCTTGGTTTCTGTGACTTTTCAATCTCGTCCTTACTGTAAGATGCAGGTGATAATCACTTCTTTCACTCTGAGCTCACGGGGTGTACTGTGCTAAGTGTTTTCTAGGCATTATCTCCTTTCATCTTCATAGCGCCCCCATGAGGTATGTGGTGTGGTATACCCATATCCTGGGTGAAGAAATAAAGCTAGGAGAAGATGGAGCCCGTACCAAACCCACAACCTGTCTCAGAGTTCATGCCCTTAACCACCAGGAGGTTGGGTTCTCCTCTGAGGAGGGGAAAGGGGGTGGGGTGGGGGGGGGGACTCTATTCCAGGTTGGCCTCATTTTTCTGTAGGCAGAACAGGCAGATGCATAGGGCAAGGTGGGAGCTGTCCGTGGTGCTGGGGAGCAAGAGGGGATGGGGCGAAGGAGAAGGGCTTGCCCTTTTTCCCTGCCAGGGACTGAGATGTCCAACATGGAGAGCCCTTTGGGAGATGACGCCCTGCCTCAAGTTGGGGAGATGCCAGAAAGAGAGGCCAAGGAGGAGCTGATGCTGCTGGAGAAAGAGGAGGAGCAGGGCTCTGGAAGGGAAGATGCTCCTAGGGAAGAGGGGTCTGTTGAGTCTCTCTCAGCTTTGGATGAAGTGGCCGAGGACCTTAAGTGCCCTGGGGAAGAGGACACGGTAAAACTGCAGGGCACCCCCGGAGGCAAGATCTGCCTCTGTCTCCTGGTGAGGAGCACCCTGAATTTTAATCTTGCCCAGGTGGGTGGCCAGTGGCCATGGCTGAAATCCAGGGTGAGGACGGGGAAGGGGTGCCTCCAGCTTCTGTGTCGCTGGTCATTTTCCTCATTGAGGACCCTGTGGGTGTCAGCAGAGGCTGAGGACCATAGACGTGTTGGGGATAAGAGGTGGAGGCCATGTGGAAAGAGAAGTGGGATCTTCATCTCCAGCCTTCAGATGGCTGTGGGGGTGGAGGGTCCAGCAGCAGGGCGGGGGGTGGTGGTTGGTGGGCAGTGGTGGCTTTTGGAGACAGATGCACAGGACAAAGGTCATGTGAAGTCTTGTGGAGAGGCACCCCATTCTTCCTCTTTTATCCTGCCCAGCAGTTTACTTGCCGGTCATGCTACTGGGCAGACTCATCTCCATCCATGACTTCTGACTTAATTGCCAGGTTCAGTGCTTAGTCAGAGGGATGAACCAGGGCCCACTCTGGATTGGAGTCCAGATTGTCAGCTGGGCAAGAGGGCCCCTTACTCTGACTGAGGAGCACCTCCTGACCCCAGTCAGTGCTCAGCTTGCTACACGTCTGTCTGTGCTTCTCCTCTACAATCCTCTGAAAAGTTGGGGAGTAGGTGGACACCTGGGTGAGCCACCAAGGGGGCTTCTTAGGCATCAGGAGGAGCCAAGCCTTTTGAATCAGGAGGTTTGGGTGCAAGTTCTGCTCAGTCTCTGACTGTCTCTACGACTTGGGCAAGACTGTGAGCCTGGTCCTCCTCTCTAGGATGGGGTTGCAATGCCTGTCCTACCTCGTGTTAGGGCCAGAAGGATGAGTGTGTCACTGGGATGCAGGAACAGATGATGACGATCACTGTGGATCTCCCTTTCTGCTGATCAGGACCGTGTCCATCATGGTCCTGCAGTCTTTATGGAACACTGCCTGGCAAGCAGCAAGAGTGTCAGTCAGGGAGAGTCCCAGCTCTGCCTACTTGCCTTACCTTTGCCCTACCTCCCAGCCTACCTTTCACTCCTGCCTCCTTCAGGGTCACCACATACAATTTCAGTGGGTTGATGACAGTGCCTGGAGTTTTGTGTACTGGGCTGCTGACCCGCCCTGGAGCGATACAGGTGGATGTTGGTCTCTGTTCACCCCAGTGAGGTGGGAGTGGGGATGAGTGATGGAAAGTCCTGGGAGGTGGGAGGGAGGCACAGGGAAGCTGCTAGGAAGAGGCACACCCTCCAAAGGCGAAGCCTCCTGATCTTTGGCCTCCATATCCACTGAGGTGTGGAGACAGGCCCTCCTTGGGGCCGAATCAGGTGGGACAAGAGGCTGAAGCCCACTTCCTGTTGTGCCTTCCCAGGAGGCCACTGGAGTTGAGCTCACTGTGGTGTGAGCCTCCCAGTCCTCTGTTCCTACTGAGCTGGTTCCAGCGAGGGGTTCAGAGCTGGCCCCTCCTGGGCAGCCTCCTGCCCCCCCACCCCGGCCCTTCAGCCCCCAGCAATAAAATTGTTTTCCTAAAACTGGTATCTTTTTCCTCCAATCATTGATCCCCTTTGCTTAGCCCCGCTCATAAGCTTTCTGCCCTACAATGACCACCCTCCCCACCCTACTGTCTTCATAAAAGGGGCCAGAAGTTATCACTCTTAAGGAGGGGTGGAGCATGCGGCGGGGTCTGTGGGGACTTCTTGGAGACAGAGGAATGGGCTCGAGTAGCTCTCTTCATAGGACCCCAATTACTGGGCACATGGGTTCCTGGCATGGAGCCCCCACCCCCACTGTGCATGCTCCATCATCTGTCTCAACATTTCAAGATGCAGTGTCCTGTAATTTGCATCTCCATGACTGAGGACACTTTTTTTCCCCTCCCACAAACTGGGGTTGTGTTAATGTGCCAGGATATTGACAAGTCCCTGGGAACAGTGCACAACTCTCATGAGTGGGTGTATGAGTAACTCAGCCCCTTGTGCCTCAAGTGGGGAATAATTACGAGGCAAGTATTGGGTAGTGTTTTTCAATGGCTTTAACTTCCAGTTAACCACCGAGGTACCTGACTTTATAACACACGTCATATTAGCTGCCTTCTCTTCCCCATGGGAATGCTCCTCTTCCATATCAGCACCTTCCAAATAAACTCCTTGCACTCAAATCCTTGTTCAGGGTCTGTTTCTGGGGAATCTCAATATAAGACAAACAGCTCTACCGCAACTCTCTAGAAGGCCTGGGATTACGACAAGACACAGCCCCCTGCTGTTCAGGGATACAGATATAACAGAAGCACATCAGCATCTAGTAACTGTGCACTCTCCAAGTATTCCCCTCACCCACACCTGTACTGTGGCAGGTACCTTACAAAGATGTCCTTGTATGATCAGTAAATATTGTCTCATTGTACAGAGCCAGGCTCAGAGGAATTATGACCTGTTTTTTTTGTGTGTGTGTGCCCAACATCTAACTGTGACCCATGTTGTGACTCAGCTATCTCATTCCAAAGCGTGTTCTTTCAACCACAAGGATTCCCTGGCTGGAGGTGGAGGCTGCTTCCAGCACATGATCATGGGGACAGAGCACAGAGGGGAGGCAGGAGGGACTCCTCTCCCTTTGGGTATACCTTGGGGCACAGGACTCGAACCCTGTTGGACATGAGGATGTCCCAGCAGAAAGGAAGATGTCAAGTTTCTGAAGACCTTTCCTCCAGGACCCTTCAAATTGATAGACGTTCAGATGGTCCCAAGGTCTTAGAGGTAAATCAAGAACTTCACATTTGTTTTGAATGGCCACAGCCATGGCATATGGAAGTTCCCACGGCCAGGGATCAAATCTGAGCTGCAGCTGTGATCGTTCTGCAGGTGCAGCAAAACGAGAACCTTTAATGCACAGTGGGCCAGGGATTAAACCCATGCACTGGTGGTGACTAGAGCCACTGTGGTTGTTTTCTTAATACACTGCACCACAGGGGGAACTCCAAGAACTTGAATTTTTTTAAAGACTACTTGCTCAAGGTTGCACGGTAGGTTGAAAAAGATAGAAATCAAACTGAAGGCTATTGTAACTGCTGTGCTGTTGATTTCATTGACTGAGGATTTATGAACACTCTTATGGGTTCAGCCCTGTGCCGGATGCCCTGGAGGACACAGCTAGAGCAGAACTTTCCCCCTTGCCCTTGTGGACTTTGTACTCTGGTGTGGGGAGGCATTGCTTCTCTTCATTCTAGTGTTAATAATAAGGAGTAACAGGGAGTTCCCTTGTGGTGCGGCGGGTTAAGGGTACAGTGTTGTCACCGCCGTGGCTTGGGTTGCTGCTACGGTGCAGGTTCCATCCCTGGTCTGGGAACTTGTGCATGGCATGGGTGCAGCCAAATAAAATAACAAAGACTAATAAAACCTTCCATTTATTGAGCATTTCATAAGTGCCAAGCTCTGTGCCAGGGATTTTGTGCTAGGTGGACTTTGTCTTCTTTTTGTGTGAAGGAGAGCTTGTGTGTTTAAGCCTCTTCTGTGTGTTTGTGGCAGAAGTGTACTTCCGGTCCAAGGAGGTTCCCTTTTGGGGGGTTAACGTGAAGAAGGGGGCACGAAGGAAGTGTGTGGACTCCCAGGAACATCCTTATCTCCAGCTGGGCACAGGTCCTGGGTGCATTCCCTCTGCGACAGTCCCCCCGAGCTCTCCACGTTACAAGAGGCACGCTAACCATCCTCAAGAAAAGGTTTCAAAAGGTGAAAG
Source organism: Sus scrofa (assembly GCF_054392235.1). Classification (NCBI taxonomy): domain Eukaryota; kingdom Metazoa; phylum Chordata; class Mammalia; order Artiodactyla; family Suidae; genus Sus; species Sus scrofa. Next base: position 13,718,935 of record NC_139384.1, read on the forward strand.
AAATGAAATGAGAGGACTGGCCTTCCATCCCCAAAATGGGTTTGTGTTGTCTTCTTCTTTTTTTTTTTTTTTGCTTTTTTGCTTTTTAGGGCCATATTGTGGCATATGGAAGTTCCCAGACAAGGAGTCGTACTGGGACTACGGTTGCCAGCCACAGCCATAGCAACTGGGGATCCCAGGCGCGTCTGCGTCCTACACAACAGCTGATGACAATGCCAGACCCTTAACCCCCGGGTCAGGCAGGGGTTGAGCCCACAACTTCATGGGTACTCGTCAGGTTCATCTCACTGAGCTATGTCTAGAAGTCCCTGTGTGTTATTATTCTCATCCACAAAGATGCTAAGTGAGCTCTGGGAAACTCAGCTGGTGTCTTCACAATGAATCCCTGGAATTCCTGACATCGCACAACACACAGAGCAGGAGCTCAACCAATTCTTGGTGTTTACTTGTTGATTAAGGTGACAGTTCAGTCCCAGTTTCCTGGCAAGGGCTTCCCCCAACCCCACGTGCCAGGCCCTGTTATGAGAGTTTACTGGAGCTGATCTCATGAGGGGCAGGTCCTGTCATTAGCCTCAGTTTATGGATGGAGAACTGAGACCCAAACGGGTGGACTCTGAACTGGTGATTCCATTGGACACCACACTAGCTTGCCTTCCACAGAATGTGGGGCAGGTGGGAAATCGGAGACAAGGGGCTTAGTTTGAGATCCCTGCGGATATAAATCCCTCTTAGGAAGCCAGAGAGCTGGAGTTTTGTGGATGCTGAAAAGGGTGGGCACCGTTGGCTAGACTGGAGGTCACGCCTCTGGGCAAATCGAAGAAAGCCAGGACACGAGAGTCAGGCAGCCTCGGGTCCGACATGCCACTTCTTGCTAGGTGTGTGAACGTGGACCAGTTATTTAACCCCCCTGAGCTTTTGTAGCAGATATGGAGCCCAGAATGGCAGTGACTAGTTTGTGGGATGATTGTAAAGATGAGGAGGAATAATGGATGTAGAAGCCTTACTGACGCATACTGTTTGGTCCGTGGTTGGCCTTCAAGAATGCTACTCCCAGGAGTTCCCATCATGGCTCAGCAGTTAAGGAACCGACTATGATCTTTGAGGGTGGTGCTCGATCCCTGGCTTGCTCCGTGTGGCAAGGAGCTGGCATTGTCATGAGCTGTGGTGTAGGTCACAGATGTACTGAGATCCCAAGGTGCCGTGGCTGTGGCATAGGCCGGCAGCTGCAGCTCTGATTCCACCCCTAGCCTGGGAACTTCCCTGTGTGGTGCGTTTGGCCCTAAAAAGACACACACACACACACACAAGGTCTTCCAGTTTTCAATCAGACACACAACACCAAGGTCACCAAGGATGTCCCTGAAGTCCATGGGAATTCTTTGCCCAGGGTCAACATGGGGACGGGGAGAGTGGAGGGAAGGGGAGTCAGTGAGAGGAGGCAGAGGGAAGGCAGCCGTGGATGGATAAGGAGCTGGGGGACCTAGTTTGGGCCTGTCTCTGACTGGCTGTGTGACCTTGGGCAACTCAGTTAAGCTCTCTGAGATGCCATGGCCTAATGTGTACAACAGGGGCATTTTACCAAATAAGGCTGGCAAAACTGTTATTTTTATTTTTATTTTTGGAAGGCTTGTAAAGCTTCTCCTGAGAGTGGCTGACCTTACTGGGCATCCCAAGCACTGGGTGAAATGATGCCCCTGACCTGGGTCTCGGCCTGGCGAGAAGAATGGGGAGGGGCAAAACCCTCCCTCCCTGCCCGACCCCCACCCCACTGGGGACATCTCCCGCTTGAAATCCAGACACCAGTTTGGGGCCCTGGAACTAGCCAATCCCCACCACCCCCACAACCCCCGCCACCCCCAAGTCAGGTAGATAAGCCGAAATTCAGGTCCGTTGGGCTGGGGAGATAACGGCCAAGACCGTTACTCTGCAATCAGGCCAGAAGTGACCTCTCAGATACTTACTTCTCCATTTGCAGGTGCACGGGGAGAGCAGAGGAAGGGAAGGAATCCAGGCCTTTTCACCCTCTGGGCTGCTTGTCCCTGGTGCCCTGAGCCCTGGAGGGCTGGGCTGGAAGCCAAGGAACAAATTGGTGCTGCCCAGCTAGGGTACCACTGAGTTGAGTCACCCTGACCAGCAGGTCCACTGGCTCTTGGCATGCAAGTCCAGCAAAACAGGACTCAGCACTTGCTGGGTTCTCCCTGAAGTGCAGTGAGTTTGGCTGGAACATGAGTGGTTCAAGTTCTGACATTTTGTTCATCATGGTATTTTTGCAATTGATTCTGATTTGGGGAGAAAGATTGTATTAAATGTTTGTGGTTTATTTTTGCAGTTGATTCTGATTTGGGGAGAAAGATTGCATTAAATGTTTGTTTGTTTATTTCGTCTACTGAATTCTTAATTGTCCCCTTACATTGTGCAGCTGAGGCGAGCGAGTGCCTCACTGCCTTCCCCTTAGTCCTCACCCTGCTGGTGATGGAGGGCTGGTGGGAGATGGGGAGTCTGGGAGCGGGGAGTGTGGCCCACAGAGCACCTGAGTGCCTCTGCATGGGAATGCTTCCATTCCAGCTGCTGCCTCTTGGCCAGAGATATGCCTCCAGGTTGGACAAAATGGCATGTTCTAGGTCAGTGACCCTCCCCGGGGGCAAGTTTGCTTCCCAGAGGCCGTTTGGAAATGTGTGGACACATTTCTGATGGACACGCCTGGGGAAAGGATGATGGGCACCTAGTGGGTAGAGACCCAGAGATACTGCTCAACTTTCTGCAAGACGCTGAACGGCTCCCCCTCAGCAAAGAACTCTTTGGTTCCAAATGGGAAGCGCCTAAAGGTTGAGAACCTTGGTGGAGAGGCACCGTCTCAAGAGCCTAAGCTCTGCACAGGCTAAAGGTGAGAAAAAGGAGAGGGAGAAGGAGAGGAACAGAGAGGAAGAGAGTGAAGGAGGGAGGCAGGGAGGGATGGAGGGAGAGTGAGAGGGAGAGCGAGAGAGCGAGAGAGAGGTGGTTTTGGAGCCCCAAAGACTTAGAGATCTCAGTGCCCCCCCTTCCTGGCTAACCTTGGCAAGCCACTTTCCCTCTCTGAGACTCATTTTTCACCTCTCTGAGGCAGGGCTGATGACCCACTCTCGAGGGACAGGGGTCAGGAAGGTGAGGCGGCAGGGATGTGATGTAGGTAAAGCGCCTGGTCTAGACAAGAGCTCAGCAGGGCTGTGGCTCCCTTTCACCTCCTGGCTCCTCTCCTGAGCTCCCTGGGAGCCTCCACTTCACTTGCTGGCATGCCGACCGGAGGAAGGCTGTTCTGATGTTAAAGAGTGCTGTTCAGGGCCTCTTCCAGCAGACTCATGCCTGGATCGTAGTCATCTGGAGCTGTCTTGCGCCCACTAGGGGGTTGGGGCAGCTACGTGTGGCAGGAGGCAGGTCCCTGGAGTTCCAGCAGAGAGCAGAGCCCAACGGTGAGAGGATTAAGCAAACCTCTTATCAGCTGCACTGCCCACTCCCCAAGCCTGGGGCAATCATCCTGGCCCCTTCTCACTTCCCCAAAAGCCCAGTATAAGGGCTGCCTCTGGGGTCCAGCGGCCAGAGGCACTGAGTGTGAGGGCTTCAGACTCTGGAGAGGTAAGTGCTCCCTCTGCTGCCCAGGGAGGACAGGTCCAGGGCTGGGAGGATGCCACACCCTATAGAGAAAACACCTAGGAAGCTTGTCCTTAGGACCCGAATGGTCACTGCCCTTCCCCTTCTTCCCCTGTGTCAGTGAAACTGGCCTTGATGGTGCGCAGCCCTGTTCCCGCAGGGGCAACTGCTCTGCGGCCATCTTTCCTGCGCGCAGTGATGGAGCTCTCGGGAAAAAGGGACTTTAGTTCTTGAACTGATAACCCGCCTGGTCTGTTCACTGGGGGAGAAGGAAGCGCTCCAGCTTGCCCTTTAACCAAGCTGTTAAGCAAAAAGTGCCTCTCTGCCGTGTGCCAGGGACTGTGCAAACACACAGGACATCGCCAAGGAGGGCAGGTGAAGCTGTCTTCCCTGTCCCAAGACTCTGTGGATATGAAAGGCCTCCTGCTCCTGCCCCTTCTGCTGCTGGGGACAGTTTCGGCTCTTCATCTGGGTAAGTCCTTACCTCCCTTTCTCATCCATCTTTCTCGTTTCTCTCCTTTCCCCCTGCGAGTTCTTTTGCTCTTGGGGCCAGGGCCACAGCCTCCCCTCTTCAGGGGACCCAGCCCGTCTCTAGTGAGATTTCTCCTGGACCCAGAAGTGTGACCTGAGCTTTCCTTCGGGGCTCCTTTGCGAGGAGAAATGCCCATGTGTGAAGAGGAAGGACTTCCCACAGGCGCTTCCTGACCCTCCCCCACCCCCCCCCCCCACACACACTCAGGTGGTGTCAGGCAGCATCAGCTTCGCACGCATGCAGTTGTCCATGTACTGCAAGAGTTCTGGTGTCACCCAAGCCCAGGGCGATTCCTCCAGGCTTGGTTCTAGATGGCATTCTAGGAAGGCTGAGTGGGGCCACCGGAGCTGTCCGTGGTCCTGGAAGAAGGGGGACCCGGGCCTGAGGGCAGCTTACCTCTTCTTCCCAGAGAATGATGCTCCCCATCAGGGCAGAGGAGAGACACAAGCAGACCTGAGGCAGGATCTGGAAGGCTCAGGAGACCAGGAGCGAGAGCTGGCCCTGAATGATGAAGTGCCTGAGTCAGAGGGAGAGGCCAGGGCTCCCAGCTCTCAAGATGCCTTTGTGGATGAGGAGGCCATGGAGTCAGACCAAGCTGCCCTAGATGAGAATGTGGAGTGTCCCAGGGAAGAAGACAGAGTTCTAATGCAGGCGAGCACTGGGGGCCAGACCTGTTCCTACGTGTTGGTGAAGAGACGAAGGACATTTAAGAAAGCTCAGGTAAGTGGCACGGAGGCTACTATGTGGGGGGCAGAGGGCGAAGAGAGTGGATTCAGCCTTCTGTTCCCTATCATTTAGACGAAGGACATTTAGGCAAGCTCAGGTGGGTGGCAGGGGAGCCCGGGGGAGGAGAAGAGAGTGGATTCAACCTTCAGTTCTCTATCATATAGACCAGTGGTTCTCCAAGCCTAGTATGTATGCATCAGCCTCTCCTAGAAGTCTTTGTTTTTTTGTTTTTTTTTTTTTTTTGTCTTTTGTCTTTGTTGTTGTTGTTTTTGTTGTTGTTGTTGTTGTTGCTATTTCTTGGGCCGCTCCTGCGGCATATGGAGGTTCCCAGGCTAGGGGTTGAATCGGAGCTGTAGCCACCGGCCTACGCCAGAGCCACAGCAACGTGGGATCCGAGCCGCGTCTGCAACCTACACCACAGCTCACGGCAACGCCGGATCGTTAACCCACTGAGCAAGGGCAGGGACCGAACCCGCAACCTCATGGTTCCTAGTCGGATTCGTTAACCACTGCGCCACGACGGGAACTCCTAGAAGTCTTATTCAAACACAGATCTCTGGGGAGTTCCTTGGTAGCCTAGAAGTTAGGGATTTGCCTTGTTACTCATATGGCTCAGGTTACTGCTCTGGCTCAGGCTTGATCCTTGGCCAAAAACTTCCACATGCCACAGGTATGACCAATGCCCCAACCCCCCAAAAGCCCTTCACAGATTCCTGGCCTGTGAACTCTCAGTTTCTGGTTGAGCAAGTCCGAGGCTTAAGAAGTTGCATTTTTACCCAATTCCCAGGTATTGATAATTCCGGCCTGGCAACTGCACTTTGAGAAGCACTGGTTTAGTTCGATAAAGGGTTTTGGCGTAAGGTATACTTGTACCAAGTCCTTGTACCAATAGCCATTGGCTATTTTACCTGGGCAGTTCACTTCGCCCCTCAGGGCTGTTGTGTCTTCACGTCAATGGAAATGTATGGTACCACCTCTCAGAGATGTGGTGAGGATTAAATGATACTTGGCATGTATTGTTGAGAACAACAACAACAAAAAAAAAACCAGTCAATTCTCCACCCCATCTCCTCTTTCTGCAGTATGTTTGCAGAAGGTGCTACCGAGGGAACCTGATCTCCATCCACAATTATCGGACAAACCGTTTCATCCAGCGCTGGACCAGTTCACGTAACCAAGCACGTTTCTGGATTGGAGGCTTCATCAGGCACTGGGTAAGTGAGGGGCTGACTCCCAGGTACAAGAAGGTCTTTCTGACTGCCCCCAATGGAACACTGGCTGGCATCAGGCCTCATTCTGGCGCCTGAAGTGGCCTTCGAGTGGCGCACAGTGCCGTGCTCTAGCTGGCTAGCCCTGGCTTAGGAGACCTGACAACTGAGGGCTTCTCTTCCCAACTCCATGTTCAGGGATGACATGCTTGTAGCCTGAAATTGGCCCCACTGGATGTACATGCACAAAGGAAATGGGCAGTTGTTACAAATCAGGTTTCTTCCCTCCCGGTGCCTCTCTCCCTCCCCCAGGGCTGGTTGTTAAATGCTTACCAGCACATCCCTGGAGTCAGGAGATAAATTCCATCTCCAGCTTGGTCTCTTACTAGCCGAAGGACTTCCTCCAAGTTTCCGTTTCCTCATCTCTAAAGTGGGGTCCTTCTCTCAGAGTGGCCCTGGGACTGTGGATGAGTAAGTGCCATCATATTGGCCACTCAAGTGTGTTGCATGGGCCAGCAATGTGGACATCGCCTGGGAGCTTCTTGGGAATGCACAATGCTGGGTCCTTTGGAATCAGAATCTGCACTGGAACGAGATCCCTAGGAGATCTGTTTGTGCAGTTCAACCTGTGGGAAGGCTGCAAGTGATGCTTTGTCTGCCATTGTCATTGCCTACAAGCCCTGAGGGGTGCATCTCTAAGGTACCTGGCTCCTGGCCGGGTGGGCAGTGAGAGGAGCTTACTGTGCCCAGAAAGGGAAACTGAGAGTGCTTTCCCTGGAGCCCCAGAATCTGCCTGTCTTCCCACACACCACCCTCTGACCCAGCCTATCTCTAATCCAGAACCGGTGCAGAAGATTTCAGTGGAGTGATGGGAGTTGCTGGAATTTTCAATACTGGGCCCCAGGGCATCCTAGGAATGGGAGAGGTCGCTGCGTGTCCATGACCTCCAGAGGTGAGTGGGGCAGGGCACCAGGCCAGGGGAAGGGGTGGCAAGGTGGATTCCCACACATATGAGCCTTTGAGCTGCCTGAACACACCTCCACAAACCCATGCCCTTCTTTCACCTGGAGAAACAACGTCCTGTTTGTGAGAAGGGCTGAGATGTCAGGATGCCTCAGAGCAAAATCAGGTGATGGGGTGCCCTGGGCAGGGGCTAGTTGGGGCACAGAGCTAGGCCTGGGGCCTGGGGACTCCTTTCCCTCCTTGGAGATGATGGTGACAAAGGAGTGAGTCTGGGAGAGATGGGAGAAACAGAGGTGAGTGTAAGGTAGGGCTGCGGGAGGAGGAAACGTTGTGGGAATTAGGGATGGTGGACAGATAACTGGACCAGCACGGCTGCCAGTTGTAAGGGAGCGGACTTGGTACAGTGGCTAAGACCATATGGGCTGGAGTCAGAATGCGGCCATTGACTTCCCGGCTCTGCCACTTGCCGGCTGAGATACAGGCAAGGTATCACACCCACCAAGCCTCAGCTTCCTCATCTGTGAAATGGGAGTGATGAGAGCACCGACCTCTGGGAGGCATGGGGAGGATGAAGCCATCCTCCATGGAAAGCTCTTAGTGCACTGCCTCTGCCAGGGAAGAGATGGATAGACGTTGGCTGAGGGGTGTGGGAGTCAGGCTGTCAGATCCGGAGGACCACAGGCAGAGCCGACTTAGGAGGTGCCTGTGGAGGGAAGTGGGGGGCACAGGCCACTCCCAAGTAGCTGACATCCCTGACAGCACTGTGCTCTCCACCTAGGTGGTCACTGGCGTCGAACTTCCTGCAAAAGGCGCCTGCCCTTCGTCTGCTCTATCTAAGCCAGAGGCAAGGAGCCCCTGCCTTGGAGCCGCTCGCTCCCTGGACGCCCTCCTGGATGCCCCCACCAACTCTTGTTCCCCAGCCAAGCCAATTAATAAAGCCAGACTTCCCACAGCATTCCCCGACCCTTGTTTCTTCTTCGTGCGCTTTGCAGGACTCCTCTGCGTTGGAAAACCCTCAAAGCACGCCCTCCTGCTTCGTGGGGGGTGGGGGGTTTGGGGTAGGGGGTGGGCTGTGAGGAAAGGAAAAGACCTCTGAGGCCAGCGCCAGCGGGATTGAGGGGGGACGGGGTGGCGCGTTGGGATGGTGTCCTGCAGCGCCCCCCCGGGGCGGAGCGTGGACTAGGCGGCGGTCTCCCTGCGGAAGGCCCTCCCTCATCCCTCCAGGGGAGCAGCGCCTTTGGTGAGGGCATGGGGCACTGGCCCTCCAGTTTCCAATCGGTCTCAGGAAGGGATGCTGGGTGGGGTGGGAGGTGGGTGGTTTTACCAAAAGGCGGCGATATTGCTGATTCAAGAGTTGGGTGGCGCAGGGAGGTCCCGCCTGCGGGAATGGCTGGGAGGGAGGAGAAAGGAGCCTCCAGGGGCAACTGGCTTCTCTGGCCCTGGGTCTTCTTCCCCTCTGATGGTGGCCCCTAGGTCCCATCCTCCTCCCAGCCACCTGTGGGTGAGTGGAAAGGCCCCAACGTCCTCTGAGCTGGGCTCCCTAGTCCATTCCCAGGAGGGTGGCTGCCCCAGCCCCAGCCCCAGCCCCAGCCCAACCCCCCCGCCTCCCTCCCTAGAGGGACCACATTCTCAGGAGGGAGCTGCCCGCCCCCTTACCCCCTGCCACCCCCCGCGCTCCCTGTCCCCCACCCCTGTACCTTGAGGCCAAATCCAGGGCCTCTGGTAGCCCTGGGGCTGCAGTCCTGGTGCTACAGCCCCAGGCTTCTCCCACCTTCTCCGACCCCAGGGACGTGGAGAGAGAGCTGTTGCTGCTCTTGACTTTGTCCCAGCCTGGGCTCTATCTGGTCAGGGTCTGAGCTGGATGAAGTGGGAGGCTCAGACTTGAAACTGGGTATTCAGCGGGCAGAGAGGCCTGGGTGGCGGGGGAGAGAGACTTCTTGGGAAATGGGACATGTATTTCTGGGTGGACGTGTATCTTGGTGTGTACCTGAGTCCGTCTTTGTAAGCCTGTGCATCCCGCATGCAGGTGAGTCTGTGTTTGTACATATGCATGCATCTGTGTGTGAGTCAGCATGTATTTGCGTTGTCTGTGTGAACACTTTTTGTTTTAATAGCAGTATCTGTGGCATATGGAAGTTCCCAGGCCAGGAGTCTAACAGGAGTTGCAGCCACCAGCCTGCAGCACAGCCACAGCAATGTCAGCTCTGAGCCGAGTCTGCAACCTACACTGTAGCTCAAGGCAACACCACATCCTTTAACCCGCTGAGCAAGACCAGGGATGGAGCCTGCATCCTCGTGGATACTACTTGGGTTCTTAACCTGCTGAGCCACAACAGGAAGTTGTACATTTTCTCCATCTCTGCGCATGGATGTGCCCGTATGTGTGTCCTTTTTTGAGGGTGTGTATCTTGGTAGCTTTGTTGCTGATACACCCGCATCTGTGTCCACATGCATATGTGCATGCCTCTGTGTCTTTGGCCACACTCCCGAACGGAGTGTGAACGCATGTCAGTGTGTGTCTGAGCACACGCGTGTGCAGGTCTTCGTTTGCGTGTGTACATGGATGTGTATCCGAACAGCCATGTGACGAGAGGTGGAGATTCAAGGTTTGCCAGATGCGTTTTGTTGCTAAAGGTGCTGGAATTGCTGGAACGGGACAGGTTTGGAGAAGCCCAGGGGAAATGGCTGGTGATGATGCAGGAGGGATGAACACGAACAGGCCTCTGGCAACGGGAGCATGGGCCTTGGCACAGCCCTGAACCTCACCAGCGCTGGGCCCCAGGGCCTGCCTCTAGGTGAAGAGGCTTGTCCTCAGTAGAGGGGTCTGTGCCTCTGCCTTGGATGGAGACTGGTCCAGAAAGCTCCCCATCACTGCCTGTCAGTCTCCCAAGGGCATGGAAGGGGTGCTGGTTGGGGTCAGGCCTCCCCCCAGGTCCCTGCATCCTGTACTGCATCAGGCTAATTCTTGATGCTGTAGTTCTTCTTTTTTGTGTGTGTTTTTATGGCCGCACTAGTGGCACATGGAGGTTCCTAGGCTCGGGGTCTAATTGGTGCTGTTGCTGACAGCCTACACTCTGCCAGAGTCACAGCAATGGCAGATCCGAGCCGTGTCTGCAACCTACACCACAGTTCATGGCAATGCCGGATTCTTAACCCACTGAGAGAGGCCAGGGGTCCAACCCGCAACCTCATGGTTCCTAGTCGGATTCGTTTCCCCAGTACCATGACGGGAACTCCTTGACACTGTAATTCTTAAAGCATCAGGAGCAGTGGGAGTGGGGTAGGGAGGATGCGCTCCGCATAGGTGGCTTTGAGACTGGTACTTTGACTGGATGGCAAGCCTCCTCTTATCAGCCTCTACTTATCTCCTTCCTGGGGAGTGGGCTCTGGCCACTGCTAACCAGTAGTTTTTTTGTTTGTTTTTTTTTTTTTCTTTTTTCCCTTATAGCTGGTTTACAGAGTTCTGTCAGTTTTCTACTGTACAGCAAGATGACCCAGTCACACATGCATATATCCATTCATTTTCTCACGGTATCATGCTCCATCATATGTGACTAGATAGAGTTCCCAGCGCTATACAGCAGGATCTCATTGCTTACCCATTCCAAAGGCAATAGTTTGCTTCTATTAACCCCCAATTCCCAGTCCATCCCACTCCCTGCCTGCTTGGCAAGCACAAGTCTGTTCTCCAAGACCAAGGTCTTCTTTTCTGTGGAAAGGTTCATCTGTGCCTCATATTAGAGTCCAGATATAAGCGACACCATATGGTGTTTGTCTTTCTTTCCCTGACTTCCTTCACTTAGGGTGAGAGTCTCTGGTCCCCTCCATGTTGCTGCAAATGGCATTAGCTTTTCTTTTTGTGGCTGAGTAGTATTCCATGTGGTGTAGTATACACCACATCTTCTTGAACCAATCACCTGTGGATGGACATTTAGGTTGTCTCCCAGTCTTCACTGTTGTGAACAGGGCTGCGATGAACACGATGAACACGTGGGTGCATGTGTCTTTTTCCAGGAAAGTTTTGTCTGGATATATGCCCAAGAGTGGGGTTGCCGGGCCATATGGTGGTTCTCTGTACAGTTTTCTGAGGGAGGTCCGGACGGTTTTCCATAGTGGTTGGGCCAATTGACATTCCCACCAACAGTGTAGGGGGGTTCCCTTTTCTCCACACCCTCTTCAGCCTTTGTTACTTGTGGACTTACTGAGGATGGCCATTCTGACTGGTGTGAGGTGGTACCTCATAGTCGTTTTGGTTTGCCTTTCTCTGATAATCAGGGCTGTTGAGTATTTTGCCATGTGCTTGTTGGCCCTCTGCATATCTCTTTTAGAGGAATGTCTCTTCAGGTCTTTTGCCCATTTTTCCATTGGGTTGTTGGTTTTTTTGCTGTTGAGTTGTGTAGGTTGTTTGTGTATTTTGGAGATTAAGCCCTTGTCAGTTACATCATTCAAAACTATTTTCTCCCGTTCTGTCAGTTGTGTTTTTGGGTTTTTTTGTTTGTTTGTTTTGTGGTTTCATTTGCTGTGCAAGATCTTGTCAGGTTGATTAGGTCCCACTGGTTTATTTTTGCTTTTATTTCTGTTGTTTTGGGAGACTGAGCTGAGAAAACCTTTGTAAGGTTGATGTCAGAGAATGTTTTGCCTATGTTCTCTTCTAGGAGTTTGATGGTGTCTTGGCGTATGCTTAAGTCATTAAGCCATTGTGGGTTTAATTTTGTGCACGGTGTGAGGGTGTGTTCCAGTTTCATTGATTTGCATGTGGCTGTCCAGTTTTCCCAGCACTCCTCTCATGAGGGTCAGTTCCTGCCATTGGCCTCAGTTTATGGATGGGGAACTGAGACCCAGACAGGTGGACTCTGAACTGGTGATTCTGTTGGACACCACACTAGCTTGCCTTCCACAGAATGTGGGGCAGGTGGGAAATCGGAGACAAGGGGCTTAGTTTGAGATCCCTGCGGATATAAATCCCTCTTAGGAAGCCAGAGAGCTGGAGTTTTGTGGATGCTGAAAAGGGCGGGCCCCGTTGGCTAGACTGGAGGTCACGCCTCTGGGCAAATCGAAGAAAGCCAGGACGCGAGAGTCAGGCAGCCTCGGGTCCGACATGCCACTTCTTGCTAGGTGTGTGAACGTGGACCAGTTATTTAACCCCCCTGAGATTTTGTAGCAGATATGGAGCCCAGAATGGCAGTGACTAGTTTGTGGGATGATTGTAAAGATGAGGAGGAATAATGGATGTAGAAGCCTTACTGACGCATACTGTTTGGTCCGTGGTTGGCCTTCAAGAATGCTACTCCCAGGAGTTCCCATCATGGCTCAGCAATTAAGGAACCGACTATGATCTTTGAGGGTGCGTGCTCGATCCCTGGCTTGCTCCGTGTGGCAAGGAGCTGGCATTGTCATGAGCTGCGGTGTAGGTCACAGATGTACTGAGATCCCAAGGTGCCGTGGCTGTGGCATAGGCCGGCAGCTGCAGCTCTGATTCCACCCCTAGCCTGGGAACTTCCCTGTGTGGTGCGTTTGGCCCTAAAAAGACACACACACACACACACACACACACACACACACACACACACACAAGGTCTTCCAGTTTTCAATCAGACACACAACACCAAGGTCACCAAGGATGTCCCTGAAGTCCATGGGAATTCTTTGCCCAGGGTCAACATGGGGACGGAGAGAGTGGAGGGAAGGGGAGTCAGTGAGAGGAGGCAGAGGGAAGGCAGCTGTGGATGGATAAGGAGCTGGGGGATCTCGTTTGGGCCTGTCTCTGACTGGCTGTGTGACCTTGGGCAACTCAGTTAAGCTCTCTGAGATGCCATGGCCTAATGTGTACAACAGGGGCATTTTACCAAATAAGGCTGGCAGAACTGTTATTTTTATTTTTATTTTTATTTTTGGAAGGCTTGTAAAGCTTCTCCTGAGAGTGGCTGACCTTACTGGGCATCCCAAGCACTGGGTGAAATGATGCCCCTGACCTGGGTCTCGGCCTGGCGAGAAGAATGGGGAGGGGCAAAACCCTCCCTCCCTGCCCGACCCCCACCCCACTGGGGACATCTCCCGCTTGAAATCCAGACACCAGTTTGGGGCCCTGGAACTAGCCAATCCCCACCACCCCCACAACCCCCGCCACCCCCAAGTCAGGTAGATAAGCCGAAATTCAGGTCCGTTGGGCTGGGGAGATAACGGCCAAGACCGTTACTCTGCAATCAGGCCAGAAGTGACCTCTCAGACACTTACTTCTCCATTTGCAGGTGCACGGGGAGAGCAGAGGAAGGGAAGGAATCCAGGCCTTTTCACCCTCTGGGCTGCTTGTCCCTGGTGCCCTGAGCCCTGGAGGGCCGGGCTGGAAGCCAAGGAACAAATTGGTGCTGCCCAGCTAGGGTACCACTGAGTTGAGTCACCCTGACCAGCAGGTCCACTGGCTCTTGGCATGCAAGTCCAGCAAAACAGGACTCAGCACTTGCTGGCCTCCCCCCAAGTGCAATGAGTTTGGCTGGAACATGAGTGGTTCAAGTTCTGACATTTTGTTCATCATGGTATTTTTGCAATTGATTCTGATTTGGGGAGAAAGATTGCATTAAATGTTTGTTTGTTTATTTCGTCTACTGAATTCTTAATTGTCCCCTTACATTGTGCAGCTGAGGCGAGCGAGTGCCTCACTGGCTTCCCCTTAGTCCTCACCCTGCTGGTGATGGAGGGCTGGTGGGAGATGGGGAGTCTGGGAGCGGGGAGTGTGGCCCACAGAGCACCTGAGTGCCTCTGCATGGGAATGCTTCCATTCCAGCTGCTGCCTCTTGGCCAGAGATATGCCTCCAGGTTGGACAAAATGGCATGTTCCAGGTCAGTGACCCTCCCCGGGGGCAAGTTTGCTTCCCAGAGGCCGTTTGGAAATGTGTGGACACATTTCTGATGGACACGCCTGGGGAAAGGATGATGGGCACCTAGTGGGTAGAGACCCAGAGATACTGCTCAACTTTCTGCAAGACGCAGAACGGCTCCCCCTCAGCAAAGAATTCTTTGGTTCCAAATGGGAAGCGCCTAAAGGTTGAGAACCTTGGTGGAGAGGCACCGTCTCAAGAGCCTAAGCTCTGCACAGGCTAAAGGTGAGAGAAAGGAGAGGGAGAAGGAGAGGGACAGAGAGGAAGAGAGTGAAGGAGGGAGGCAGGGAGGGATGGAGGGAGAGTGAGAGGGAGAGCGAGAGAGCGAGAGAGAGGTGGTTTTGGAGCCCCAAAGACTTAGAGATCTCAGTGCCCCCCCTTCCTGGCTAACCTTGGCAAGCCACTTTCCCTCTCTGAGACTCATTTTTCACCTCTCTGAGGCAGGGCTGATGACCCACTCTCGAGGGACAGGGGTCAGGAAGGTGAGGCGGCAGGGATGTGATGTAGGTAAAGCGCCTGGTCTAGACAAGAGCTCAGCAGGGCTGTGGCTCCCTTTCACCTCCTGGCTCCTCTCCTGAGCTCCCTGGGAGCCTCCACTTCACTTGCTGGCATGCCGACCGGAGGAAGGCTGTTCTGATGTTAAAGAGTGCTGTTCAGGGCCTCTTCCAGCAGACTCATGCCTGGATCGTAGTCATCTGGAGCTGTCTTGCGCCCACTAGGGGGTTGGGGCAGCTACGTGTGGCAGGAGGCAGGTCCCTGGAGTTCCAGCAGAGAGCAGAGCCCAACGGTGAGAGGATTAAGCAAACCTCTTATCAGCTGCACTGCCCACTCCCCAAGCCTGGGGCAATCATCCTGGCCCCTTCTCACTTCCCCAAAAGCCCAGTATAAGGGCTGCCTCTGGGGTCCAGCGGCCAGAGGCACTGAGTGTGAGGGCTTCAGACTCTGGAGAGGTAAGTGCTCCCTCTGCTGCCCAGGGAGGACAGGTCCAGGGCTGGGAGGATGCCACACCCTATAGAGAAAACACCTAGGAAGCTTGTCCTTAGGACCCGAGTGGTCACTGCCCTTCCCCTTCTTCCCCTGTGTCAGTGAAACTGACCTTGGTGGTGCGCAGCCCTGTTCCCGCAGGGGCAACTGCTCTGCGGCCATCTTTCCTGCGCGCAGTGATGGAGCTCTCAGGAAAAAGGGACGTTAGTTCTTGAGCTGATAACCCGCCTAGTCTGTTCACTGGGGGAGAAGGAAGCGCTCCAGCTTGCCCTTTAACCAAGCTGTTAAGCAAAAAGTGCCTCTCTGCCATGTGCCAGGGACTGTGCAAACACACAGGACATCGCCAAGGAGGGCAGGTGAAGCTGTCTTCCCTGTCCCAAGACTCTGTGGATATGAAAGGCCTCCTGCTCCTGCCCCTTCTGCTGCTGGGGACAGTTTCGGCTCTTCATCTGGGTAAGTCCTTACCTCCCTTTCTCATCCATCTTTCTCGTTTCTCTCCTTTCCCCCTGCGAGTTCTTTTGCTCTTGGGGCCAGGGCCACAGCCTCCCCTCTTCAGGGGACCCAGCCCGTCTCTAGTGAGATTTCTCCTGGACCCAGAAGTGTGACCTGAGCTTTCCTTCGGGGCTCCTTTGCGAGGAGAAATGCCCATGTGTGAAGAGGAAGGACTTCCCACAGGCGCTTCCTGACCCTCCCCCATCCCAAACACACACACACTCAGGTGGTGTCAGGCAGCATCAGCTTCGCACGCATGCAGTTGTCCATGTACTGCAAGAGTTCTGGTGTCACCCAAGCCCAGGGCGATTCCTCCAGGCTTGGTTCTAGGTGGCATTCTAGGAAGGCTGAGTGGGGCCACTGGAGCTGTCCGTGGTCCTGGAAGAAGGGGGACCCGGGCCTGAGGGCAGCTTACCTCTTCTTCCCAGAGAATGACGCTCCCCATCAGGGCAGAGGAGAGACACAAGCAGACCTGAGGCAGGATCTGGAAGGCTCAGGAGACCAGGAGCGAGAGCTGGCCCTGAATGATGAAGTGCCTGAGTCAGAGGGAGAGGCCAGGGCTCCCGGCTCTCAAGATGCCTTTGTGGATGAGGAGGCCATGGAGTCAGACCAAGCTGCCCTAGATGAGAATGTGGAGTGTCCCAGGGAAGAGGACAGTGTTCAAATGCAAGCGAGCACTGGGGGCGTGAGCCACTTCTACTTGTTGGTCAGGAGCCCAAGGACATTTAAGGAAGCTCAGGTAAGTGGCATGTAGGCTACTATGTGGGGGGCAGAGGGCGAAGAGAGTGGATTCGGCCTTCTGTTCCCTATCATTTAGACGAAGGACATTTAGGCAAGCTCAGGTGAGTGGCAGGGGAGCCCGGGGGAGGAGAAGAGAATGGATTCAACCTTCAGTTCTCTATCATATAGACCAGTGGTTCTCCAAGCCTAGTATGTATGCATCAGCCTCTCCTAGAAGTCTTATTCAAACACAGATCTCTGGGGAGTTCCTTGGTAGCCTAGCAGTTAGGGATTTGGCATCATCACCTCTTTGCCTCAGGTTACTGCTGTGGCTTGGTTTTGAGCCCCATTCCAAGAATTTTCACAAGCCGCAGGTTTGGCCAACCTTTCCCCCACTACCACCCCCAATCCAAAAACAAACCCTTCACAGATTTCTGGTTTAGCATGTCTAAGGCTTAAGAAGTTGCATTTTTACCCAATTCCCAGGTATTAATAATTCTGGCCTGGCTACTGCACTTTGAGAAGCACTGGTTCAGTTAGATAAATATTTTGGTATAAGTTATACCTGTACTAAAACCTGGCTCCACCTGCCATTGGCTATTTTACCTGGGCAAGTCTCTTAACCTTTCAGGGCTCCTGTGTCTTCATGTCAATGGAAATGTATGGTAGCACCTCTTAGAGATGTGGTGAAGATTAAATAATACTTGGCATGTATTGTTGTGAAAAAAGAGTTAATTTTCCACCTCATCTCCTCTCTCTGTAGAACGTCTGCAGCAGGTGTTACCGAGGGAACTTGGCCTCCATCCACGATTACAGGATAAACTCTTTCATCCAGAATGCGATCTGTTTGCGCAACCAAGCACAGGTCTGGATTGGAGGCTTTCTAGGGCCCTTGGTAAGTGAGGGGCTGACTCCCAGGTACAAGAAGGTCTTTCTGACTGCCCCCAATGGAACACTGGCTGGCATCAGGCCTCATTCTGGCGCCTGAAGTGGCCTTCGAGTGGCGCACAGTGCCGTGCTCTAGCTGGCTAGCCCTGCTTAGGAGAACTGACAACTGAGGGCTTCTCTTCCCAACTCCATGTTCAGGGATGACATGCTTGTAGCCTGAAATCGGCCCCGCTGGATGTACGTGCACAAAGGAAATGGGCAGTTGTTACAAATCAGGTTTCTTCCCTCCCGGTGCCTCTCTCCCTCCCCCAGGGCTGGTTGTTAAATGCTTACCAGCACATCCCTGGAGTCAGGAGATAAATTCCATCTCCAGCTTGGTCTCTTACTAGCCGAAGGACTTCCTCCAAGTTTCCGTTTCCTCATCTCTAAAGTGGGGTCCTTCTCTCAGAGTGGCCCTGGGACTGTGGATGAGTAAGTGCCATCATATTGGCCACTCAAGTGTGTTGCGTGGGCCAGCAATGTGGACATCGCCTGGGAGCTTCTTGGGAATGCACAATGCTGGGTCCTTTGGAATCAGAATCTGCACTGGAACGAGATCCCTAGGAGATCTGTTTGTGCAGTTCAACCTGTGGGAAGGCTGCAAGTGATGCTTTGTCTGCCATTGTCATTGCCTACAAGTCCTGAGGGGTGCATCTCTAAGGTACCTGGCTCCTGGCCCGGTGGGCAGTGAGAGGAGATTACAGTGCCAGAAAGGGAAACTGAGAGTGCTTTCCCTGGAGCCCCAGAATCTGCCTGCCTTCCCACACACCACCCTCTGACCCAGGCTATCTCTTCTTCAGACCCGGTACAGGAGATTTCAGTGGAGTGATGGGAGTCATTGGAATTTTCAATACTGGGCCCCAGGGCAGCCTAGGAATGGAAGTGGTCACTGCGTGTCCATGACTGCCAGAGGTGAGTGGGGCTGGGCACCAGGCCAGGGGAAGGGGTGGCAAGGTGGACTCCCACACATATGAGCCTTTGAGCTGCCTGAACACACCTCCACAAACCCATGCCCTTCTTTCTCCTGGAGAAACAACGTCCTGTTTGTGAGAAGGGCTGAGATGTCAGGATGCCTCAGAGCAAAATCAGGTGATGGGGTGCCCTGGGCAGGGGCTAGTTGGGGCACAGAGCTAGGCCTGGGGCCTGGGGACTCCTTTCCCTCCTTGGAGATGATGGTGACAAAGGAGTGAGTCTGGGAGAGATGGGCGAAACAGAGGTGAGTGTAAGGTAGGGCTGCGGGAGGAGGAAACGTTGTGGGAATTAGGGATGGTGGACAGATAACTGGACCAGCACGGCTGCCAGTTGTAAGGGAGCGGACTTGGTACAGTGGCTAAGACCATATGGGCTGGAGTCAGAATGCGGCCATTGACTTCCCGGCTCTGCCACTTGCCGGCTGAGATACAGGCAAGGTATCACACCCACCAAGCCTCAGCTTCCTCATCTGTGAAATGGGAGTGATGAGAGCACCGACCTCTGGGAGGCATGGGGAGGATGAAGCCATCGTCCATGGAAAGCTCTTAGTGCACTGCCTCTGCCAGGGAAGAGATGGATAGACGTTGGCTGGGGGGTGTGGGAGTCAGGCTGTCAGATCCAGAGGACCACAGGCAGAGCCGACTTAGGAGGTGCCTGTGGAGGGAAGTGGGGGGCACAGGCCACTCCCAAGTAGCTGACATCCCTGACAGCACTGTGCTCTCCACCGCTAGGAGGTCGCTGGCGACTAATTTCATGCCTAAAGAGTCTGCCCTTCGTCTGCTCTATCTAAGCCAGAGGCAAGGAGCCCCTGCCTTGGAGCCGCTCGCTCCCTGGACGCCCTCCTGGATGCCCCCACCAACTCTTGTTCCCCAGCCAAGCCAATTAATAAAGCCAGACTTCCCACAGCATTCCCCGACCCTTGTTTCTTCTTCGTGCGCTTTGCAGGACTCCTCTGCGTTGGAAAACCCTCAAAGCACGCCCTCCTGCTTCGTGGGGGGTGGGGGGTTTGGGGTAGGGGGTGGGCTGTGAGGAAAGGAAAAGACCTCTGAGGCCAGCGCCAGCGGGATTGAGGGGGGACGGGGTGGCGCGTTGGGATGGTGTCCTGCAGCGCCCCCCCGGGGCGGAGCGTGGACTAGGCGGCGGTCTCCCTGCGGAAGGCCCTCCCTCATCCCTCCAGGGGAGCAGCGCCTTTGGTGAGGGCATGGGGCACTGGCCCTCCAGTTTCCAATCGGTCTCAGGAAGGGATGCTGGGTGGGGTGGGAGGTGGGTGGTTTTACCAAAAGGCGGCGATATTGCTGATTCAAGAGTTGGGTGGCGCAGGGAGGTCCCGCCTGCGGGAATGGCTGGGAGGGAGGAGAAAGGAGCCTCCAGGGGCAACTGGCTTCTCTGGCCCTGGGTCTTCTTCCCCTCTGATGGTGGCCCCTAGGTCCCATCCTCCTCCCAGCCACCTGTGGGTGAGTGGAAAGGCCCCAACGTCCTCTGAGCTGGGCTCCCTAGTCCATTCCCAGGAGGGTGGCTGCCCCAGCCCCAGCCCCAGCCCCAGCCCAACCCCCCCGCCTCCCTCCCTAGAGGGACCACATTCTCAGGAGGGAGCTGCCCGCCCCCCCCGCGCGCGCGCTCCCTGTCCCCCACCCCTGTACCTTGAGGCCAAATCCAGGGCCTCTGGTAGCCCTGGGGCTGCAGTCCTGGTGCTACAGCCCCAGGCTTCTCCCACCTTCTCCGACCCCAGGGACGTGGAGAGAGAGCTGTTGCTGCTCTTGACTTTGTCCCAGCCTGGGCTCTATCTGGTCAGGGTCTGAGCTGATGAAGTGGGAGGCTCAGACTTGAAACTGGGTATTCAGCGGGCAGAGAGGCCTGGGTGGTGGGGGAGAGAGACTTCTTGGGAAATGGGACATGTATTTCTGGGTGGACGTGTATCTTGGTGTGTACCTGAGTCCGTCTTTGTAAGCCTGTGCATCCCGCATGCAGGTGAGTCTGTATTTGTACATATGCATACATCTGTGTGTGAGTCAGCATGTATTTGCGTTGTCTGTGTGAACACTTTTTGTTTTAATAGCAGTATCTGTGGCATATGGAAGTTCCCAGGCCAGGAGTCTAACAGGAGTTGCAGCTACCAGCCTGCAGCACAGCCACAGCAATGTCAGCTCTGAGCCGAGTCTGCAACCTACACTGTAGCTCAAGGCAACACCACATCCTTTAACCCGCTGAGCAAGGCCAGGGATGGAGCCTGCATCCTCGTGGATACTACTTAGGTTCGTATCCTGCTGAGCCACAACAGGAAGTTGTACATTTTCTCCATCTCTGCGCATGGATGTGCCTGTATGTGTGTCCTTTTTTGAGGGTGTGTATCTGGGTAGCTTTGTTCCTGATACACCCGAATCTGTGTCCACATGCATATGTGCATGCCTCTGTGTCTTTGGCTAGTGTGTTCGGGAGTGTGAACGCATGTCAGTGTGTGTCTGAGCACACGCGTGTGCAGGTCTTCGTTTGCGTGTGTACATGGATGTGTATCGGAACAGCCACGTGACGAGAGGTAGAGATTCAAGGTTTGCCAGATGTGCTTTGTTGCTAAAGGTGCTGGAATTGCTGGAACGGGACAGGTTTGGAGAACCCAGGGGAAATGGCTGGTGATGAAGCAGGACGGATGAACACGAGCGGGCCTCTGGCAACGGGAGCATGGGCCTTGGCACGGCCCTGAACCTCACCAGCGCTGGGCCCCAGGGCCTGCCTCTAGGTGAAGAGGCTTGTCCTCAGTAGAGGGGTCTGTGCCTCTGCCTTGGATGGAGGCTGGTCCAGAAAGCTCCCCATCACTGCTGTCAGTCTCCCAAGGGCACGGAAGGGGTGCTGGTTGGGGTCAGGCCTCCCCCAAGGTCCCTGCATCCTGTACTGCATCAGGCTAATTCTTGATGCTGTAGTTCTTTCTTTCTTTTTTTTTTGTTCTTTTTATGGCCGCACTAGTGGCACATGGAGGTTCCCAGTCTAGAGGTTGAATCAGAGCTATAGCTGCCGGACTATGCCACAGCCACAGCAATGTGGGATCCAAGCCAGGTCTACCAGCTACACCACAGCTCCCATCAATGCCGGATCCTTAACGACTGAGCAAGGCCAGGGAATTGAACCAGTGTCCTCATGGATACTAGTAGGTTTTGTTAACCGCTGAGCTACGATGGGAACACCAGCAGGCTAAGTTTTTTTGCTTGTTTTTTTTTTGATTTTTTTTGTCTTTTCAGGGCCACACCTGCGGCATATGGACATTCCCAGGCTAGGGGTCTAATCAGAGCTGTAGCCACTGGCCTACACCACAGCTCACGGCAACGCCAGATCCTTAACCCACTGAGTGAGGCCAGGGATCCAACCTGAAACCTCATGGTTCCTAGTCGGATTAGTTTCTGCTTTACCGTGGCAGGAACTCCTTGACACTGTAATTCTTAAAGCATCAGGAGCAGTGGGAGTGGGGGTAGGGAGGATGCGCTCCGCGTAGGTGGCTCTGAGACTGGTACTTTGACTGAATGGCAAGCTTCCTCTTATCAGCCTCTACTTATCTCCTTCCTGGGGAATGGGCTCTAGCCATTCCCAGTATTCCAGTATACTGCCAGCCAAGGCCAGAGGTAGAAGGAGGGAGGAGAGTGGTGAGCGGGAAGGGTGCCTAGACCCTTCCAGACTGAAGCTTGCTTGATGCAGGCCACAGTAAATTAGATGTCCTTTAACTATCCAGCACAGCCTCAACTTCAACCATTATATATTCATTCCTTTGGCTGTTTAAGGCCTTTCAGTTTTGAAGCCCTTGATTAAAGAGCACCTATTCTTAGGAGAAGAAACTCTTGAGTGTGCTATCTCTTAATACCTCTGGGAGATTCACTGGTAACTTGCTGAGAACAAGGTTTTGTGAGAAGGTACACAGAAGGGAAAAATGTGTTTAACTGTTAGTGGGCATGGGTGGGGAAAGTGGAGAAGAAAAACTATTAAAATGGAGATAATGAAGCAGAGAGTGCTGTGTTCGCCTTTTTCTCTTCCTGGGACCTTGGAAGACTACATTCCTCAGTATTTCTTCTAGGAAAGTTGGGCTCTGCAGCTCGATCCTCAGTCTGGCCAGTGCAATGTGGTTGGAAGTGACAGAAGCCCCATCCGGGCCCGGGCTTTCAATGGTCCCCGTGTTCCTCCAGTTCTCACGTTTCTTGCCACAGTGATCTGGGAGTCCGTGTGTGTCTCAGGTGGCCTAGCTGCCAGGTGGAGGGGGCTGTCCAGCCTCCTTTCTTATATTATATCCTGAGATTTTGCAGTTTCCTTGTTACCGAGGCAAAACCTGGCTTAGCTGAACACCTATAGAAAAGAAGGTGCCAACAAACTTAGTTTTCCCCAGGCCGTTGTGGCACCGAAGTCAAGATCCCAGAACATTCCTGTGATCCTACCCTCAGCCCAGCCTCCTGAGAGCTGGATTCACTTGGGATGCCTGTGGGACTCCTGGTTGGCCAATCCAGGGCTGCTTCCCTCAGGTGTCTGCTGGTCACGTCACCCCTAGGCTGCCCCTGGGGAAGTGTTACCATTCCATCCTAAGGATGGGGTGGGGGGTGAAGGCTGAGCAGGGAAAGGGGTGATGGGCCTGGTGTGGGGGAATCTTACTGCCCCTCCCCCTGGGGTGGGGGATCACTGGGGTGGGCCTTTGCAAGTGCCTACAGCTTGGTCCTCCCAAACTACTCCCCAGGCTGCCCCTACCCCATTTCCCGCACCTTCTATAGAGGGGCCAGCCTCCACAAAGAGTCAAACTTGTTTCTGCTAAGACCTCATGATCAGGCCTGTGCTCCAACCTTTCCAGAACATTTACTGGGAAGCAAGTGAGAAGTGAAATGTATAGGGAGTTCCTGCTAAGGATCTGGCATTGCTGTAAGCTGTGGTATAGGTTGTAGATGTGGCTCAGATCTAGAGTTGCTGTGGCTGTAGCTCTGATTCGACCCCTAGCCTGGGAACTTCCATATGCCTAGGTGCAGCCCTAAAAAGGAAAAAAAAAAAAAGAAGTTGACTGTATACTCTAGGGCCCACCGAAGTCCCTTCTAATACCTAATTCTGTGCCATTTGTAAAAAGACGACCCATATTGTATATGCTTCAGGCTTCAGAAAACCTGGATCTGCTTCTGAGTTCTGCCCTGGTGAGATTCCTGGGTCTCCACTGTGGAAAAGCCTAGAAATGGGAGGGGGTGTCGGGAGCAAAGGGAAGCAGGTGGGCTTGGTCTTGCTCAACAGCCTTTGCAGCCGCCTGCTCCCACCTCCTTTCCTGAGCAGCAGGACACCTGGGTCTCTTTGGGCCCGTAACTGTATAACTCCAGACAAGTCACTTTTCCTCTCTGGCCTCAGTGTGTTCTTCCATAAGCAAGAGAATCAGACAAGATGGTTCCTAAAACCCTTTTAGTTTCTGACATTAGAAGACCGACCATCTCATTAGGGCCCCGCGGGGAAAGCCCTGCTGAACTCCTGCTGGCAGGGTGCAGGGTGTTGGGTCTTACTGGACCTTTTCATCACCGTGTTCCCAGGTCTGGGAATCCCATCCCACTCTGTGCGTGGGTGGGGGGGGGGCGTGTCCTACACAGCTGTGCAGTGAGGGGCCCAGATGTGTGTGGGCACGTGGAGGTCCCAGAGAAAGCAAGAATGGCCCCTGCTCTGGCTTGGGCTGAGGGAAGGAAAAATTCACTGACAGTTACGCCTCCTGTTTCCTTCTGAATTGGGGACCCACTCTAGTCTGAGAAAGAGGCCCTGCACTGGGGTCTGGCTGGTTGCCCCTAAAATGGGACCTGCCGCATTCCTGGGGATGGGCTGGGGCTTACTTTACGAAGCCGACCCCAATCCTGGTCAAAGCAGAGGAGCCTGAAGCAGCAGTGCCGACACCCCCTGGGCGTTTGTTCTCTCCTTGTGGGGTGTGGGTGATGGAGTTAATCAGACCTGGGTTCAAATCCCAGCTCACTCAATTCCTGGCTGTGTGGCCTAGGGCAAGTGACTCAGTCTCTCTGAGCCTCAGTTTATCTTCAAACTAGGGAAACGAATCTCTACCTCATAGCACTGTTCTCAGGATTAAAGGAGATAATGGGTGTGAAAGTGCCTGGCACCCGGTAGGCCTTGTGGCCGCTAGTTATTACTATTATTATCTCTACTCTGTGGAAGGGGGGGCAACTAGGTACCACTGCCCTGAGGGTCCTGGGAGGCAGACAGGGGTGAGGCAATGGGGTGCAGGTGAGACTGGGGTCTTGGCAGGGAGCACGACCTGTCTGTAGAGGATTGGTGGGGTCAGACACTTTGTGGGTGGCCTCGTCGGGTGAGCAGCAAAAAGGAGAGCCCCTCTCCCTCCCATACCACCCCCGCTCAGGTGGGGAGGCCTGGAGCCCAAGGGTGAGGGTGGGGCCCAGGGAAGAGGACTTAGTGGCCAATGGAGTAGGCCCCCGAGTCTGTGGACTGCTTCTCCTCCGTGGTCTGGTCACTGGGGTACACCGGGTTGGCCGAGGCTGTGATCTTCAGCGTGGTCTCGTTCACCTGCAGGCAGGAGGGCAGGCATGATGGCGCTGTGACTGTGGGCAGGGTCCCCCCATGGGCCCATCTGACAGCCAGCCATCAGGGCTTTTTTTTTTTTTTTTTTTTTTTGCTTTTTTAGATCTGCACCTGTGGCATACGGAAGTTCCCAGGCTAGGGGCTGAATTGGAGCTGAAGCTGCTGGCCTACACCACAGCCACAGCAATGCCAGATCCGAGCCTCATCTTCAACCGATACCACAGCTCATGGCAACACCAGATCCATAACTTGCCGAGCAAGGCCAGAGATCGAACCCGCATCCTCATGGATACTAGCAGAGTTCGTTTCCACGGAGCCACAATGGGAACTGTGCAGTTAGAGCTTAAGGTCTGGTCACTAAAGGAGTTAGAGTAAGTCTGAGCAATCCTAAGATTCTTAAACCTGAGCTCACCTATAGCAGGACTTGTCCTGCCCCAGAAACAGAGAGGGGACAATGTGTGGATGGGGACATTGACAGTGATGACCACAGAGCCCCCAGGGCTCTCCACAGAGCCCATGCTTAGCCAGACTGCCTCTGATCCGGACCCCAGATATGCCCTGAGGCCCAGTGAACTGCCCTGCAAAGCCCCCAAAAGGTGAGCTCCTGAGAGCATCGGGCCCAGGTCCCCTCCCTGCCCTGCCCCTCTACCTCTCGGGATACGCACCCTGGCCCCACTCACCTCCTCAAACTTCTTGGCTTTGTACTGGTCAGCGCCCTTGAGGAAGTTGAGCAGGATGATGTCACAGAGGACAGTCCCCTGGAGGAGGAAAGGCAGGGTGGCTTGGAGGAGCTGCAGGGTCAGAGTGGGGTGGCAGGAAGTGTGGGCAGTGGGCAGGCCTGCCCTCAGGCAGAGAGAGGTCAGAGTGGGGTGAGTCCCCAGGCCAGGGATCAGATCTGAGCCGAAGTTGTGACCTAAGCAGCAGTTGCAGCAACACTGGATCCTTAACCCACTGGGCCCAGCCAGGCTCCCAAGACGCCACTGATCCTGTTACACCACAGTGGGAACTCCCATCCAGGGGGCTTTGCAGGGGCTTTACAGGGTTTTGCAGATGTCTTCAGGACCCGCCTCCCCAGCCCCTAGGGGTGAGCCCAGACTAAAATGCAGAGGGACTGTGGGGGTGGGAGGGGGTACTAATCCTTGGGGGTTGGGCTCTTTCCCTGCCTTGCCAGCTGGCTCTGCTCCTCATCCAGGCTCTGAGGTCTGAGAACCTGGGCGTCTCCTCCCCGCCTTCAGGGTGAGGAACAGGCACTTGGTAACAAGTGGGAGGCTGCCTCTGAGGCAGTGAAGGCTCCATGATTGGAGATGTTCATCGAGGGTGGACCCAGCAGGGTGGTGGTGGCAAGAGGCTGAGCTCACATTCTGGGCAGAAGAGAGTCATTCCCTCCCACCCCTGCCAGCCCGGCCTCCACTCTGAGCGGCCTCCTGTCTGGGCCTGGAGGGACTGAACTCACCACACCCACGGAGGTGAAGGCTGCCACGGAGCTGATGATGGTGGGGATGATGTTGAACTTGCCGGCCTGTGTGCGCAAAGATCAGGGCGAGTGAGCAGAAGGTCCGGCAGGACTGGTGCATCCTGAGGCTGCACCTGGACTCCCCGGCCTGGGAGATGGTGGAGCCAGAGGGTTCTTGATGGATGAGCAGACCCCACGTGCTATGGACATGTGATCAGAAGGGACCCCACCCCCTTGAGGAGCCTCTTCAGGGCCCAGGCTTGGTGGACCCCATCTGCGCAGAAGAAGGACTCACATTCCCATACACCAGCACGTCGAAGCGGATGCCGAAAGCCTTCAGAAGTGTGCGGTACTCGCTGCCGTTCTCCATCTTGTAGTACTTGGCAAACCTGGAGGCCAGAGGGAGGTAGGTGGGTCCCACTGGGGGTTCCTGTCTCTCCTGCCTGGACCTTCGGAGTCCTCTAGAGCCCTATGACCTTCGCCACTGAGCAACCCTTACTGATGGTTTGGTGGGACACCTGCCATGGTCCTCCCTGTGTGGTCAGCTGATCCCCTGGACAGGCATCACCTCAGGGGCTTGTTACAAAGGCAGGTTCCCAGGCTCTCACCCTGAACCCTTGGAATCAGCATCTCTGGAGGTAGAGCCCAGGACTCTGCCTTTTAAATAATTGCTCTAAATGATTCTGATGTACATGAAAGTTTGTGCCCTGCCAGACTCTAAGTTTCTGCTGCTCTGTTTGAGCATCCCAGGGTCCAGCAGGCGCTCCCCTCTCCACGGGCTTCTCAGCCTACTTGGGATCAAAACCTGGTTCTGCCACTTGCCAGCCGTGCAACTTGGGCCAGTTATTTGACCTCTCTGAGACTCAATTTCCTCATGAGTGAGTGGGAGTAATACAGAAGTCCTGTCTCAATGGGTTGTCATAAAACCACACCTGTCTGGGGTTGAGAACAGTGGCTGGGACAAAGTAGGAGCCCAGGAAACGGTCACTGGTGTTGGCTGTTGATACTGCTGAAGAAATTTCTAGAGCGGTTTATAGAATAGTTTAAAAAGATACTTTCAGACTCCTCATCTCACAAATCTGTAGGATAAGGATGTGATTGCTCAATATTTATTTCTTCTTCTTCTTTCTTTTTTTTTTTTTTTTTTTTTTTTGTCCCACACCAATGGCACATGCATGTTTCCAGGCTAGGGGTCCAATAGGAGCTGTCGCCGCCAGCCTATGCTACAGGCACAGCAACATTAGATCCTTAACCCACTGAGGGAGGACAGGGATTGAACTCTCATCCTCATGAATACTAGTTGGGTTTGTTAACTGCTGAGCCACGACGGGAACTCCTCGATTTTTCAAATAAGGCTCCCAGGGTTAAGTGACTGGTCCAGGGTTAACCAACTGGCTGTGACTCAGTGCTGGATTTGCCTGCCCTGTTCAAGAATTTGTCCTCTAGGGAGTTCCCACTGTGATGCCCCTCCCAAGGATGTTAGAATTTCAAACTGTCCTGCCGGGGAGCAGCAAGAACTCAGTCCAGGAGAGAAATAAAGGAGGCAGGAGGGTTAACAAGCACTCAAGGAAGAGCCGCTTTACCTCCTAAATGTCCCTACAGTCTGCTCCGGCTGCCCCCGGGGAACTCTGGAGTCAGGCAGAAGTAAGTCCTGGCTCCACTACTTGCTGGTGGTGTGGGGCCTTTTATGTGACTTAGCCCCCAGGGTTTACTTGCCAGGTCTATCAAATGGGGGTGCCCAGGCCCTCCTTGCAGGACTCTTGGTGAGAGGAGGGACCACCGAGAACAGCCCGTGGAGGTGTGTGCTCTCTGGATCTCACGCTGGACATCCTGCCTGCCCCTCTACACCCTGTCTCTGCCCTTCTCTAGGGGTCCCAGGAGCCTGCTCTTCAGAAATGGCTTCTACCTAGCTCCCTGCCCTCTGCTTCCAGTAGGGGTTCAGCCAGTGGGAGGCGCCCCCCAGGCAGCCAGAGGGCGAGAGGGAAGAAGGGTGGGGCGTTCAATCTCCCAGCTCCTCTGCTGGGCCTCTAACAGGGCCCAGAGCCTGTGGGTGGCCTGCCTACAGCCCCATCCCTCCCCAGGGTCTGAGACTGCTCCCTCCCCCTGCCCTGCCACCCGAGAAGGTGGTATCAGCTCTCCTGAGGCCCCTCTGGTCCTTCCCCAGGCTTCTAGGTTCCTTTACCCTGCATGTATCTTTGCAAAGAGTCCGTTCATTCGGTCACCCTTTGGTTTTTTCTTTTTTTTTTTCTTTTTTCTTTTTTTAGGGCTGCACCTGTGGCATATGGAGGTTCCTGGGCCAGGGGTCGAATCAGAGCTGCGCTCCCAGCCTATGCCACAGCCACAGCAACGCTGGATTGTTAACCCACGGAAGGAGGCCAGGGATCAAACCCACATCCTCATGGATACTAGTCAGGTTCTTAGCCCGCTGAGCCATGACGGGAACTGCCATTCAGTCACCCCTTTAAGATCACTGACTGTTTCTTCCCAGGACACCTGCCCTCACTACGCCTCATTTTACAGAGCAGGAAGCTCAGGTCTCTAGAGGTTTATCTGGGTTGGGGAAGAAGTTCAGGAGGAGGGTAGCACGTTTTCTGTCTCTTTCAGTGCCTGGGCATAGCAGGACCCATGTGGCTCAATAAAGCACCTGTTACCCCATTAAGGCTATAAGAAAGCTGTAAACTATTTGGTGAGAAAAAGGTTTCTGGGGAGCCTGACCTGCGAATGTGTTTCTTGGGGGCTTTGGAGCTGGAGAGGGGGTGGGGGCGGGACAGGGGGAGCAGGATGATCTTCTGGAAAGTGAGACCCAGAGTAAAAATGAGAGCGCCCCCTGAGAGCGCCCCCTTGAGGAGGCTGAAAGGACAACTACTGAACCCTAAGAACAAAGGCTTGGAGGACACGGAGAGAGGCACCTGCTACACCCTCCTTAGAAATAAGCTAAGTATGGTCTGGGTGGCGGCAGCAGAGAGCTTCTCAGAGCAAAGCAAAATGCAGCCAACTCAAGTTGCACCAGCAGCAGAGTCAGACAGACACCAAGGAAGAAATCTTGTCAATAAAGATGCGGAGGCCACGGAACCTAATTCTGCAAGGAGGCCTCTGGGGAGATTTTAAGCCAGTCTTCGAAAGAAGTACCTGGGAGGGGCTGAAGGCCCCCGGAAGTCTTCACTGTGGCTTTCAGGTTGGCCCGAGGCTAAGTATGAACCTTCAACACCTCTGCACCCACGTTTACAGAGCACCAGAGAAATACGCACATCTCAAGATAAGCCCCTCAAGTAACCTTACCAGGGCCCCACTGTCCCATTTTTCAGGTGGAGAGGCAAGTGAGAAGGTACTTTGCCTGAGCCAGAATTCTGATCCTCACTTACAACTCCAAGGTCTGTGCTCTTACCCCAGAACCGTCCTGCCTCTGTGCTCTAAGTGGCCATGAGGAACACAGGCAGCTCTGTGCTGGATCTCAAAGCATTTCTGTATTCCGTGTTCTGTCTCCTATCACTGGAGAATCCAGGCCCCTTGTCTGAGTGATATAGCAGCTGAGAGACGGAGGCCGGGCAAGGGTGGGAGGTGGGCCACAGACGTTCAGGGCAGGGTAGAGCCTGGGACCATGTCCTGAGGTCTACACCACCGTCCTGAGGCTGCCGCCGTGAATCCTGCTCTGACATGGACTCGGGGAACAGAAAGTCAGCATCCTGGGCACTGCCGTTCAAAGCAAGGCTGGCTAAATTTATCTTGGGAAGGAATGTGAAGGGAACAGGGAGGAAAACCAAAGCGGACTTGGTTTTCCTCCAGCACCTGCCTTCCAAGAGGCAATAAGCATGATAAGATCATTATCTCACCACCACCCACCCTCGGAGGAGGCTTGGCAGGGACTGACTGGTTCTCTTCCCGGGCAGGCGGGAGGAGGAACAGCATTCAGGGAGGGAGGCCCAGGCTGCAGATGGGAGGCGAGGGGAGGATCTATGCATCCTGACTTCTGCCCTGGGTGTGGCCAGTGCGGGTCAGGGAATCCAGCCCAACCCTGTGGCAGAGACTGGTTCCATGCTCACTGGAGTCTGGCTGATCTTCTCTCTTGGCATAGGGCTGAACCACATTTCCCAGCCTCCTTGCATCCTGCTGGGGCCCCATGACTGGTTCTTGTCAATGGACTGTGATGGAAGGGCAGAGATGTGGTAGAGCTTCCTCAGCCTCCCTTGTCTGGTGCTTGGGGGCCAGGGGAGAACTCAGGCTCTAGAGGAGACTGATCAGTAGGTGGCAGGAGCCTAGATCCCTGAATGACTGCATGGAGCTCCCCACCCATCCTAACCCACAGGGAACTGTGCCAAGAGCAAGACACAAACCTCTGTGCTAAGCCATTGAGATGAGGGGGGGTTGTTTGTTACAGCAGTTTACAAGATTTAGCTGACTGTTACAAACTCCTATAACGTTATAGTCGAGAAGACCGAGGCTCAGGGAGAAGGAACATTTGTGAAAGAACAAAGAACGCATTCAAACTGGGAAGTAGGGAGTTCCCGTTGTGGCTCAGTGGTTAACAAACCCGACTGGTAACCATGAGGTTGTGGCTTTGATCTTTGTATGTTGCAGACTTGGCTCGCATCCTGAGTTGCTATGACTGTTGGGTAGGCTGGCAGCTACCGCTCCGATTTGACCCCTAGCCTGGGAACCTCCATATGCCGCAGGTCGGGCCCTAAAAAGACAAAAGGCAAAAAAAAAAAAAAAAAAAAAAAACCCCAAAAAACAACCTGGGAAGTAATTCCAAACTATGACGTTTGGAGTGGATAAGCAATGAGGTCTGCTGTATAGCACAGGGAACTATATCCATTCACCATTCATGGATGGAACACGGAGGATAAAATGAGATAAAGAATATATATGTGTGTGTGTGTGTGTATATATATATATATAAAACTGGGTCACTTTGCTGTACAGCAGAAATTGAAAGAACATGGTAAATCAACTATAATAATTTTTTTTTAATTTGGGAAGTAATTCAAGACTCAACAGAGAGAGGGCAAATTCTAGTGATGCCACATTCTCAGGAATAACCTGCTAATAACCTGCTAATAACCTGGATGTGGTTCTACAGCTTCTTTTAACTCGCTTGTGTGTGTGTGTGTGTGTGTGTGTGTGTCACACATGCGGCATATGGAATTTCCCAGGCTAGGGGTTGAAATGGTGCTGCAACTGCTGCCTACTCCACAGCCACAGCAATGACAGGATCCAAGCCGCATTTGTGACCTACACCACAGCTCACAGCAATGCCAGATCCTTAACCCACTGAGCGAGGCCAGGGATCGAACCCGCATTCTCATGGATACTAGTTGGATTTGTTACCACTGAGCCATGATGAGAACTCCTAATTTGATTTTTTTTTTTTTTTTTGTCTTTTTAGGGCGGCACCTTGGCACATGGACATTCCCAGGCTAGAGGTCAAATCATAGCTGTAGCCACCAGCCTGCATCACAGCCACAGCAACACAGGATCTGAGCCACGTCTGCGACCTACACCCAGATCATGACAACGTCAGATCCTTAACCCACTGAGCAAGGCCAGGGATCGAACCTGCGTTCTCATGGATATTAGTCAGGTTCGTTTCCACTGAGCCACATCGGGAACTCCCTAACTCGATTTTTGACCCTGGGCAAGTCACTTAACCTTTCTGAGCTTTTTATCTCAACTGAGAGGTGAGAGTAAAAAGAGCTACAGGAAGGATGAAATGAGATGGTGTCTAGATAGAGTAAGTGCTTAAAGCATGTTCCTTTTCTTTCTTATCCTGAAATCAAGGTAAAGTAAAATAATACCTAGGTTTGTCTTCACCACTACACTCTCCTGCCTCCTGGAGATAATAACATTAGCAACAGTAACAGCCAACATACACCGAATGCTTACTGTGTACCTGGCACTGTACTAAGCTCTCTTCACCTATTAACTCATTTAACACATACGACTGCCCCATGAAATTCAGTACTGCTGTGACTCCCATTTTACAGATAAGGAATCAGGATCAGAGGGGTTGAGCCACCTGTCTAAAGTCACACAGCCAATAGTCAGTCAAGATGGGATTCAAAGCCAGACAGTCCAGTTCCAGAGCCCACACTCTTGGCCAGTATTCTAGACTGCTCTTGTTGTTGCCTGGTTTCTGTTAGATCCTAGCTAATTTCTTTCAGTTCTCCAGCTGGGAACCCCTTTTGCATTTGCAAGGTGGGTCTTGACACACAGAGTTATCCAGTGGGAGTAGAACAGAAAGCTGAGAAGAGCCACAAAGTGTCCAAAGAAGGACCCCCAGCCTCCTCTTCGGGGAAGGAGAAGGGGAAGGGGAGGGGATGAGCTACTGCATACCTGGGCCCTGATTTCTCCCCAGTCCTCTGATTCCTAGCTCTCTGCTGTGGTCTTCACGGCTGGGAAGTGGTGCTGATACTGACATTCAACACCTTGGCCTGGGGTCTTGGGCCCCGCCAACCTGGCTGGGTCCACCTTCCCAGCCTCACCTGCAGACCCCCTCACCGAATGCACATCACGCTACCCGCTTCCTGTATTCCCCAAACACATGCCATAGACAGAGAGTTCTGTGCCTTTGCCCATGCTGTTCCCCAACCCTCCCTTTTCCACCATGAAAACTCCTATTCATCCATTAGGGCCCAACTCAGTGACTTATTTTTTCCACATTCAACGGATCTCTTGAGAACCCCTGCCCTGTGCCAGAGGCAGTGCTAGGCACTGCTGAGCCATCGGCAAGCTCTGCTCTCATGCAAGGACAAGAGATACGAATGAATCATGCAATCCCATAAATAGGTAAACTCAGATGTTGGGCTAGGAAGGAAAGGAGTGCCACTCTCAGCACAGCTAGTGAAGACACTGGACTGGGGCAGTGGGTCAAGGAAGGCTCTTTGTGAAAGTGGCACAAAGGCTGAGACTTCGAGGATGGACAGATGAAAGGTAAGAAGAAGGTCAGAGCTGGGGCAGATTTCCTGCCTGAGGGGTCTGCAAGTCTTTCATGCAAAAGGATATAGTGTTTTTGAAGAAGCTCTGACAGAGTCAGATGGAAGAGGCAGGGCTGGGTCCAGCTCACCCTGGCTGCCAGAGTCAGTGTGTGTCTCTTTTCCCATTTCCACATTCAGGGACTTCACGCTTTAGCTTGAAACTGACCATGGTGGAGTATTTACACCACGGAAATTGGCAAGTGCTACAGATCAGCGCTCTGTTGTTGTTTTTTTTTGAAGATGCTCAGTGTTTTATTTTGTTTGTTTGTTTTTGCTTTTTAGGACCAAACGTGCAGCATATGGAGGATTCAGGGCCAGGGGTTGAATTGGAGCTGTAGTCACCAGCCTACACCACAGCCACAGCCAAGCCAGATCTGAGCCTCATCTGTGACCTACACTACAGCTCACAGCAACATCAGATTGTTTAACCCTCTGAGCGAATCCAGGGATCGAACCCACATCCTCATGGATACTAGTTGGGTTCATTACCGCTGAGCCCCAACGGGAACTCCTCAGTGCTCTGTTTCTTTTTCCCCAGTGAGCTGGTTTACCAGTGTAGCGCTGAGACTGTACAAGCCCCCTGGGCTACCTGTCCTGTCTCTGCTGGGATCCAGGCCTTTCCTCCACTACTCGCCACGACAGACTCTAGTTAATAACTGGGACTGTGGACTATGAGTCAGGTCTCGCTGTCCCTCTTTGCCCCAGGCCTACCCAATGCAGCAAGGAGAGGGGTAAACACTTGCTGGAGGGATAAATGGATTTCCTGACATTCTTGACATCTCCTAGATAAAGCTTAGCAAGAGTGGCCTCTGAGTTTCCTCCTCCTGACTGGCATTTCTGCATTTCTCCCAATTCTTTAGGTGGAGCTGATATGATGTGATAACAACAGGCTGTTTCTCTCCCCAACAGAAACATTTAGATCTGACAGCTGGCTGGGTGGGAAGGTAGGTGCTATTGGCGGGAACCAGCTCCTACGGAGGGGACAAGAAGCGGTAAAACGTAAAGTGGAGCGTGTACTCCTGCTGAGAGCTAGGCTGGAGTCTTCCACTCCCATTATTTCACTGAGGCCGCACAACCACGGCTGCACAGGATAGCTGGTGGCTTAGAGGCTCTGAAAGGAGACAGTCCCGGGCTGGTATCCCAGCTTTGCCACTTTTTTTTTTTTTTTTTTCTTTTTAGGGCCACACATGCGGCATGTGGAAGTTCACAGGCTAGGGGTCGAATTGGAGCCACCGCCACAACGATGCCAGATCCGAGCTGCATCTGCAACCTACACCACAGCTCATGACAATGCCAGATCCCTAACCCACTGAGTGAGGCCCAGGATCGAACCCAAGTCCTCATGGATACCAGCTGGATTAGTTTCCAAGGCACCACAATGGAAACTCCCCAGCTGTGCCACTAGAATTAGCTGCATAACTTGGGTTACGGTGCCTCGCCCGCAGCCTCAGTTTCCGCAGATGTGACATAGAGACACAGCAATAGCGGCAGGCTTGTCGGAGAGGATTTGGTGAGCTGCTGGAGATGAAGCCTCCACTGCACTAGCACAGAGCTTTCAGTGAGCATTTTCTACTGACCACCTGACCACACTGTCCAGATTCGCAGGCTCTAGGGAAGCACTGAAACTCTCCTCTGGCCACAGGGCCTGCAAGGGGCACAGCTGGGATCTTGACTCAGGCCTCTGGAATCCAGAGCTTCCTGCCCACCCCCTGCTGCTTCCCTGCCAGAAGAGCCAGAAAGGAGAGTTCACTGCAGCCTGGGTGGGCAGGGAGCTTGTTCAGCTGGTGCCTGTGAAAACACCTCAGCTGTGGAGGCAAGCACAGCGTGCCTCTGACCATGACATGCCAGAACGATCAGAGGAGAGGACAGAGCCGACACCTGTCTATGCTGAGCTGGGGGTGGGGAAGACAGGGAGGGGCACCGGAAGGGCTGGAGCCAGTGGGGTTGGGAGCCCCCCCTACCCCGACAGCCCCGGATTTGAAGGAAGCAGGACGATCACCCAAGGTGCTGACTGCCGTCCACTGACCCAACACCAGTCTGTCTCTGGTCGTGGCCTCCTGCGGACCGACCTCCACAGACCACATTCCTGCCCAGTTCCCCTCTGTTTGGTTTGTTTGTTTGTTTGTTTATGGATGAACCTACGGCATATGGAAGGTCCCAGGCTAAGGGTTGAATCAGAGCTGCAGCTGCCAGCCTACACCATAACCATAGCAACGCCAGATCCGAGCCACATCTGTGGCCTACTCTGAAGCTTGCAGCAACCCTAGATCCTTAACCCACTGAGCGAGGCCAGGGATCAAACCCGCATCCTCATGGATACTAGTCAGGTTCTTAACCTGCTGAGCCACAATGAGAACTATTCCCTTCCAGTTTCCGGGGCGTTTGGTTAATGGGAGGCACTGGCCGGGAACCAGAGGATGGGAAGGAGACTGAAGGGATATTTATTCCGCCCACTGCTTCCCTGCTTTGCTGTGGTTCTGCCTGTGGCCGTGGCTGCTGCTCCTTCCTGTCAAGGACCCTTGCTCTCAGTCAGGCTCCCACTTCTTCCACTGGCTGGGGGTCTAGGGATGGGAACAGCTCCCATGTTGCAAGGTCCTGGGTGTGTTTCTTCACAAAGCTGAGCGGGCTTTCCCCCCAGGCCCCTCACTGGACCCCTTGCTCTGTGACCAGACAGGACGCCCCCAAACACAGACCTGAATCGAACACTTCTGGAGCCTGACAGTATGGTGGGTGCGTGTGTGCCCATGTGCGTACATGCAGCGATAGATAAAGAATGAGTAAGTACAAAGTCAATTACCACAATAAATCACTTGTCAGAGGCGCTTCTGCAGGCAGGGCCAAGTGGAAGCTCCATTCCACTGTGATTATCTATCACAGGTCTATAAATAAGAGTGCGTGCTTCAGCAGCCCAAGCTTCCAAAGCCTTTCCTCAGACGCCCACATGCGCTGATTCAGACTTTTAGAGCTTGAAGGAGCCTTGGAGATGATCCCCTTTAACCAGCCCATTTTACAGAGGAGGAAACTGAGGCCCACGGAGGGAATGAGAGCTGTCAAAAAGTCACAGTGAGCACCTCTGGCAAGGCCTGAACCATAGCCTGTACGTCTCCTGACCCACAGCCTGGGTCCTGCTTCTGCTTCACCTCTGCCTCCTCTTAATTATCCTTGGCTTGCCCCAGCATCAAAAGTTGCTCACGTAAACATTTCTTAGGGGGTTCTCCTTGTTAAGAATCTGACCAGTGTCCATGAGGATGAGGGTTTGATCCGTGACCTCGAGGATCTGGCGTTGCTGCAAGCTGCGTTGGAGGTTGCACGTGCGGCCTGAATTCAATCTCTAGCCTGAGAACTTCCACAGACAGCCATAAAATTTTTCTAAAACATGTTTTCTGTTTTCGTTTTTAGGGCTACACCTGCAGCATATGGAAGTTCCCAGGCCAGGGATTGAATGCATGCCACATCAGCAGCCCACGCCACAGCTCTCAGCAGTGCCGGATCCTTTAACCTACTGCGCCAGCCCAGGGATTGAACCCGCACCTCTGCAGTGACCCAAGCTGCTGCAGTTGGATTCTTAACCCACTGCACCATGGCGGGGACACCTGTAGAAACATGTTTGTTATTTGGGTTCACGTTGATCATTTCTACTAGATTAAAAATTCCTAAAAAAAAAAAAATTCTTTGGTCATAGGAACTCGGTATTGTTCACCTGTGTGTCAGCCACACAAAGCCCAGCATGAGATGTAACTGGAAGTTAAAAGAGATGCGCAAAGGCCTCCCCACCTTAGCCAGGAGAGGTTTCCTGCCGCTGCCTGAATACCGCCAGGGAGAGAGAGTCCCTACCTGTGGGAGCCGCCCAACTCAGCTTTGGATGGCTCGCACCTTAGCAGTGCTTCTTCACGCTGAGCTGACATGTGCAGCCGTTGGCAGCCAACAATTGTTGGCTGAATGGAGAAGGGTTTTTTATCACCATGTACAAATCCCTTGGAGGCGCTCAGACATCTGTTTAGAAACCATCCATCTCCCAGGGAGGGGTGGAAATTCCTTCCTAAAGCAGGGACACATAACTGTTACAACAGCAGGAAAAACAGCAACAAACTTACGGGATCTGGATTGGACCTGTGAGGGAAAACTTGGGCCTGGAATTTGGGTGTCTAAGTGAAGGAGGTGGTGTTCTCAGCAAAGCTTTTTGCCTGGCGGGAAGTACTTTTGCCAGCTGAAATATACTGTTACAGTTGATCTGATACCGATGGGGAAATATCTCCTGGCAGACTCGCTGCAAGGAGGTGAGGGAACATCCTTCCAGCGGGCTGGGACACTTCCCCTTAGAGAAAGGCCCCAAAGCCATATTGATTTACTTGTGTTCCAGGAACCTAATCAATTCCAAAGGCAGATATTTAAAATACGGGTTCTTTTACAAATTTAGCATATTACTGTTGATTAATCTTTAAGGAGGCAGGGGAAAAATCACATGGACACAGAGTTAGAAGATGTCGCTGAGAGCCAGGTTACTGGCTGTCTGCTCTTGCAGCAATCTTTTTTTGGCCTCAGTTTCCTCATCTGTAAAATGGGGGTAATCCCAGTGGTCTTATCAGGATACTCATGGCTGTGAGCCCAGGCTCTGGAGCCAGCCTGCCAGGGTTTGGATTCCAGCTCTAGCACTATTTGCTGTTTGGCTCTGGGCAGAGAAAGGCAACCTCTGAGCCTCAGATTTCCAGCTGTAAAATGTTCCCTCTTCAGAGACCACGGGATAATCCACATAAGAGCACTTGCTAAGTCCCGGGCTCACTGGTTAGTGCTCGATGAGAGTTAGCCAATATTTTCTACCTGTAGTGTTGGTTGTTGGGAAGACAGGCTGGACATGAACATGACAAAGGGCTGAATAAATTCAGGATCACTCCAATTGCCTCGCCTCCCACCGTGAGCTAAAGAAAGTGAAGAGGAAAACAGATCGGGGAGATTTCAAGCAAGTTCGCCCCATCCAAGAGGGCCCTGCACGTGTTCCTGTGGCAATGATGGAAAAGGCTGCTTTTTAACACATATTCTATGGCTTTTGGAAGGAGAAAAATCCAGATTGCAGAAAGAACGATTAGAGCCAAGGGCGCACTTTGATTCCGTCTCTGTCAATTGGCCTAAGATCTTGCTGATCTGCACGTAGCAGCTTGGAAGCAGAGCATGCGCCAAATTTCAGAGCTTCACGAAAGCTGCCGTGGGTACGTTTCCAACGCCAAACGATCACTAGAAACACCTCCGGCACGAGGAACATCTAGCAGCTGAGCGGGTGTTTTTTGTCCCAGACACCAAGAGAGGAAATCCAAAACTGCATTGCCTTTTAGTAGCAAAGCTGTCTTAGGAACTCTCGGGAGAAACAAGAAATCAGACATTGCTAAATGCACCGTTCTGCTTGGGTCCGGCAAGCGGGACCGGAGGTATATTCTTGACGGCTGCCTTTTTTTTTCCCCCCGCAAGCAGTGCGATGGTAGAAGGTGTGCTTGGCTTTCTTCCTTCTATAACAACAGTGATAGATTTGGTTCCTGGGTTTGAGGACTGGTGCTCCTCTTCATTAGGCTGTATAATCTTGGGCAAATCTCAGTGTCTTTCTGAGTCTACCTTGGGGGTGCGGGGTGGGCAGTGAGCTGTAAATCTCGTCCAAAGCAGGTGTGAAAGAGCTTTGCAAACTCAACTCTAGAGGCTCTCAATCTGGGTGCAGGGATAAACTTTTTTTTTTTTTTTTTTTTTGGCCACGTCTGCAGCATGCGGAAGTGCCCAGGCCAGTGATCGATCAAACCCACACCACAGCAGTGACAATACTGAATGCTTCCTCTTAGGCCAGCAGGGAACCCTGGGGTAAGCTTTGAAAGGTCTTCGAAAATCCTAATACTATGCTGCATGAATATAAATGCAGAGAAAAAGGACAAACAAACACTTCCTGCCAAAGGAGCGGAACTGGGGGAAGAAAGGGAGTTTCCATGTCCTTCATCTGTATGTATCTGGCTGGCTGGCTAGCTTGGATTCATTACTCAGAGGCTGGATTTCACCTTATTTATAGAAAAAAGAATTACCCCCCCCCCCTTTGCTTGTTTTAGGGCCGCACCCACAGCATATAGAGGTTCCCAGGTGAGAGGTCGAATCAGAGCTGCAGCTGCCGACCTACGCCACAGCTCACAGCAACACCAGATCTTTAACCCACTGAGTGAGGGCAGGGATCCATCCGCCATCCTCATGGATACTAGTTGGATTTGCTTCCACCACGCCACAATGGGAACTCCATAAAGTATCTTTGTAAAAAGAAACTGCGCACAAAATTGCCCACAGGTATGAATCCATCCGTGTATTTTTCTTGAGCAATCAAAGCTTTTGCCAGGGGCATGAAAGGGGCAGAGGCCTCCACAGGTGAAGCAGGGCTGTGGTTTTACAAAAGGAAGTTGTCAGGCCTCGAGAACTGGTTG
The DNA here is from genome assembly GCF_054392235.1 of Sus scrofa. NCBI lineage: Eukaryota > Metazoa > Chordata > Mammalia > Artiodactyla > Suidae > Sus > Sus scrofa. The sequence goes on from NC_139384.1 coordinate 13,758,353, forward strand.
TCTCTCATCACGCTCCTCCCTGGCCCACCCTGAGCCCTGCTGCCTCGGCTTTGCTTCTGGCTGTGACCTCAGCTGGGTCACAGCTCCTGTCAGGGGGTCCCTCCTCCCAGCTCTCTGTGTCCAGGTGCCAGGAGCTGCTTCCCGCCCTCGTCCCTTCAGAGCTGCATGGTCACCAATGTCCTGTTACTGCCTCCAGACACTACACCATCATTTGTGGTTTCTCTCTACTCCCTTGAAACAGTCCCTTTATTCAAATTCTCCTCAAATTACCCAGTTTGCATGAGCCATCTGTTTCCTGCTGGGACCCTGACTGATACCGTATTTGAAGTTTGTATCATCTCTGCCTAGCCACCGACACACGCTCCCGTAGATTCACTGACACACTGGCACACACTCACCTACTCACACAGCTGACACACACATCCACTCACACCCAACCTGCCCACACTCCCTCATAAACACGCACGTGCGCACACATGCCTGCTCAAGGGCAAACTCACATGCAGCACTCACACAACAACGCCACCTGCTCCCAGCACTTTGGGGGAACGCGGTGCCCTGGTTAAAATCCTACTCTGCTGAACTCAGGGTGCCCTTGCCTGTCACCCTGTGCACCAAGGAACTGGTGACCCTTGCTGGATGAACCCACCAACCGCGCGTTCTCAAAGTACTTGGAAAGGGGTGTCATAAAAACACCAAATTAAAGTGGCCCCCGGCATCCTGAGCCATGAAGAATAGACCTAGGAGTTAAAAATAAAATCTTGCACCAAATTTCATGTAGGGACTGATGGAAACCTTCAGGAGATCAGTCAGATTAGGAGGAACTTAGATGGACAGCTACCAGGTGCTTTGGGTGGGAGTGGAAGGGGGACAGATTTTAGCTGAAAATGAGGTCACCTTTCCAATAATCGGAGCTGTCAGTGATGGACAGGCCATCTTGGCAGGGGGCGGGGAGGGGGCTGCACCCCAGAGAGACTGATGCAGGAACTGGGAGAAAATGACCTCTTAGGCTACTCTAAGATGCATCCATGACCCCAGGCTCATCATGTCTTCCTTTGGAGGGTCTGCTTCCTCATCTGTTTTTTCGTTTGTTTGTTCTTTGCTTTTTTAGGGCTGCACCCACAGCATATGGAGGGTCTCAGGCTAGGGGTCTAATTAGAGCTGTAGCCGCCGGCCTACACCATAGCCATAGCAACACGAGATCCGAGATTCGTGTACAACCTAAACCACAGCTCACGGCACAACACCAGATCCTTAACCTGCTGAACGAGGCCAGGGATCAAACCCGTGTCCTCATGGATACTAGTCGGGTTTGTTAACTGCTTCCTCATCTGTTAAATGACCACCTTAGTCTAGGTGTTTTTGAAGGGTCTTCAACAGCTAAAAACTCTCCAGGTCTCTGATGCTGCAGGCCAAGGTCCTCAAAGGCTTGGGGCGGGGGGGGGGGGGGGATTTGGAAAAGGAGCTGCAGAAGTAACTAGTGATGGAAGCGTGAATCTCTAGCTGCCTCTGGATGTCTGGAGTTTGCAGATTAAAACAAGGCTGACTCTTGGCTGAATGAGTCCATGTCCCCCAGAGCAAAGAGCAACAGCAGGATATTGGCAAGGAAGAAAAAAAAAAAAAAAAAAAAGGTCTGGCCTCTGTTGGAGCGGGAGAAAGAGATTAATTTGCTTGGGAGACAAAAGGCCAGGGTAGGGATGGTGCCTGAGCAGCTGCTAATCTTTTCGCCTCTTTGGCCCTCAGATTCCTCAACTTTAAGTGGCGGATGAAAGTGTCCACCACACTGATGGCGTTTTTCTGAGGATGAACAAAGGTGAGTGTCCCGAGCCTTCCTAGTTGGGATGGAAAGCAGCCAAGAAAACAGGTTTGCAGCAGGTGCCCATGCTTCCTGGCTCTGTGACCTTGAGAGAATTATTTAAGTCAAAAGCCTCCTTTTTCTCATCTGTGAAATGGGGGCACCGAAGCCCCTTCCCCGGGGTGGGGGGGTGTTGGGGAGGAACTGTAAGCCAAAGCACACAGGAGGCTCTGCACATGGGGCAGCTCTCTAGCAGAGAGCTTTGAGGGTGTCTACAGAGCAGACACATCCTTTTTTTTTTTTTTTTTTTTTTTTCAGGGCTGCACCCACAGCATGTGGAGGTTCCCAGGCTAGGGGTCAAATTGGAGCTGTAGCTGCTGACCACAGCCACAGCCACATCAATGGAGGATCTGAGCCATGTTTGTGACCTACACCACAGCTCACAGCAATGCCGGATCCTTAACCCACTGAGCGAGGCCAGGGATCAAACCCTTGTCCTCATGGATACTAGTCGGGCTCGCTAAGCACTGAGCCACGATGGGAACTCCTAGAGCAGACACATCTTAGAGCATTTTAGGAACTGTGCCGTGGAGGGGCTGAACCTGGCTATGACCCTTTATCTCTCATCCGAGGATCTAGAAAGGTGGCCTGGAGCCTCCTTGTGGGGGCCCTTAGCTTAGCCTTGGGTGTCTGAGTGGTGCCAGCCACTTGAAGGCAGCGTGAGGGCAGTGGGTGGGCACCCAGGAGAGGGACTGGAGGGAGCTTGGGCAGAGCCCTCTGCCCGCCACGGCCTCAGAGATTCCCCCTCACCCAGGCTACTTCTCAGACCCTCTGGAAACTCAAATCACAAGGGTAGAATCGAGCAGCTTTGCCTCTTCATACTCCAGCCCAGAGGTCTGGGGTGAGGGGCGGGTCACCTGGGACCCACACCTCTCAGGGGGTTTTCCTTGGGCCCCTGGGGATTACATTGCGGGGTCCTTAGACACCCCCTAACTTGTCTCCCCACATGTAACCCCAGCTTATTTAGGATCTGGTCTGTCTTGTGTCCTGCTGTGTCTGGGGTCGTAGGGGCAGTGTGTGTGTGTGTGTGTGTGTGTGTGTGTGTGTGTGTGTGTGTGTGTGTGTATGTGTGCGTGCGCACGTGCACAGGTCAAGGCACTACAAATTTGCGAGAAAGGACTCCAAATCAAGTCTTCTTTAAATGAAAGACTTTGTTCTAAAGCTGTATGAGACCAAGAGTTGGGGTCTTCATATTAGCTCTATTCTTCATAAGCTCTCCTTTCAAATGAGCGATCTGGAGGATTGAAGAATTCCCCATGGCCAGAGGGAAGTTATGCAGAGGAAAGCTTGCATTTTAGATCACACGAATTTTATTAATACGTTACTATTTTAAGCCATCGTACAAATACCCTTTGTATTGATTTCAGTGTGATGCACTGACTGAATAAATATGCCAATTTCTGCCAGGGAGCCAAACAGTATTTTTAACCTACTTTAAAATATGTGTTGTTTCCTATGGGTTTTTTTTTTTTTTTTTTAAGTTTAGAGTTGACTATGAAGGCACTTTCAATTTTAAAAAATTCTTCTTTCCAGAGAATACACATCTATTTTAAACTATTAAATACAAAGCTGAATGGGTGGATACTTATTTTTTTTTAAACTATGAATAAAGATGGTGAGAAAAGGTGAGATGACTTCTTTGGCTATGAGTGCCATTATATTGCAAGCTACCCCATGACAAAAGGAATTTGCATATATAGCTGAAATGTATTCTCAAATATATTTTTTCCCTGATTCCTGCCTATTCATTTCATTTAGTCTGTTTAGTGTATACGCAGCATTGTGTACTTAATCAGGGTCCTGCTGGAAACTTCAAGATCTTAAAAAATTAAGAAAGAAAAAAAAAAAAGCAACAACTCCAGAGAGCTGAAGCTTTTCACACACTGGCTGATACACTCCTCGAGATAATAATGATACCACTGCCATTTCAGAGCTGGGGAAATGAGGATGGGAGAAGGTCAAGGGCTTTTCAAGGGCTTTCAGCTGGTTCCCAAGAGTTTATCTCCAAGTACTTCTTTTTCTTCAAAGTGGGGGGGGGGGGGAGCCCTCATGTCTCAAGACCATTGGGAATGTAAATTAGATAATATTTAAAGATTGGCATGAGTTCTTGTTTAGAAAGACCCCGATGAACCTTTGTAATTGTCCTTTGTGACTCAGATGAAATCTCCTGGTTATGGACAGAAAGGCAAAATGCCCACCTTGTAAAATGATACCAGCTACCACTCTAAGAGCTTTGCAGATCAAGAAAATCTCAAAAAATTCAGGGACAGGAGAAGGAGTGGGGCTGCTTGGCGCATTACAGCTTCAGAGCCAGAGCTAAGAATCGGGTCAGAATCACAGAACCCAACATTTCAGGAGACCCTGGTCACGTGGCCCACCTGGGAGCATGACTCTTCCTCACAGTCCCTCCCTGTGACTGGGAGCCACTGGCTCACAGGATGGCCTGCCATCTCGGAGGGGTTGACTGTTGGAAAGTCCTCCCTGATTTTAGCTGAAACCTGAGGGGGGCACAAGGGACCTTCTCTTCCCAGGATGCATTGTTGCTGGAGGTCTAGTTCTTTTTTTTTGTCTTTTTGCTATTTCTTGGGCCCCTCCCACGGCATATGGACATTCCCAGGCTAGGGGTCGAATCAGAGCTGTAGCTGCCAGCCTACGCCAGAGCCACAGCAACGCGGGATCCGAGCCGCGTCTGCAACCTACACCACAGCTCACGGCAATGCCAGATCCTTAACCCACTAAGCAAGGGCAGGGACCAAACCCGCAACCTCATGGTTCCTAGTCGGATTCGTTAACCACTGCGCCACGACGGGAACTCCTGGAGGTCTAGTTCTTTAGGTCAACCCTGCCTACTTTTCCCGATGTCCCAGGGGACGGGGGTTACCTGAAGTTGTAGCCAGGGGAGATGCTGCTCTTTTCAGAAATGCCGTCAAGTCGGGTGAATGAATATTTGGGGATGCACTGGTCCCAGGCCTTGTCCAGGTCGCACACCCAACCGATCTTAATGCCCAGAACTCCGCCCTGGATGGAGAAAGGGGGCAGATCTGAGCCCTCCCACAGCCTGCCAGCTCCCTGTCCTCGGCTGGAGTGGATGAGGCCCCCCAGGGGTGGGGGAATTGTGACAATTATACACATGATTTCTTTCCTTTCTTGTTTGTTTGTTTTCGTTTTTGTTTTTAGGGCCCCACTTGCAGCACATGGACGTTCCCAGGCTAGGGGTCAAACCAGAGCTGTAGCTGCCGGCCTATGCCACAGCCACAGCAATGTCAGATCCGAGCTGCTTCTGTGACCTACACCGCAGCTCACGGCAATGCTGGATTTAACCCACCGAGTGGGTCCAGGGATTGAACCTGCAAACTCATGGTTCCTAGTCGGATTCATTTCCGCTGTCCCACTACAGGAACTCCCCCTCTTTCCTTCCTTTAGGTGGAGGATGGATGTAGGGAGAAAGAAGAGTAAACTGTCATGTGTTGCTTGGCAAAGAAGTACAGTAACTTAAACCCTTGAGCCTCTAAACTCTGTTTTTGGTATCTTTAGTTCCTTTGCTACAACCCAGGAAAGTGGCCACAGATCCACTTTCCCAAGGTGTGGGCCTTTTTGGAGATCTGTGGTCTCTGCCTGCAGGTAAAGCGTGAAGAAAGGAATGGGAAACCGAGGCTTTCAGGGAAGAGAGAGGGAGGCCAGACGGCTCAGGGCAGGTGCCCATAGAACAGGCCCAAGGCCAAGTTGCAGGCCCAGGCCTCTCCCAGCAGGTGGCGCTACCGCCCTTCAGGGCCTCCTCCCCAGCATCCTGACCACCTGCCAAAGGGCCCCCAAGCAGCGGAAAGAAAGAGTGACTAGGTCCTCACCGTGCTGGCCAGTTTGGCAAAATCCTGCCCCGCGAACTTGACCACATCCCCCACCCGCAAGATGGGGCAGAAGGGCGCCTTGTCGGGGTGGAAGCGGCACGTCTTCATGTCTGCGGCCGTCAGGTTGGGAAGGAGGTTTCCCCTGGAGAGGAGAGGAGCCAGGGGAGGCCCAGGGTTAATCTGAGAACTGGCACGACTGGATTTTCCTCTAGCCTCTCGGGCCGATCTACCCTCTGGGCCCGACCTCCTGGACACCCACCTTCCCCCTAACCTCCCCTGCATCTTTCCGGTAACTGCCATCACCCCCTCCCGTGTTAGGGTCTGCGTGCCGGGCTCCCAGAGGGCAGGAGTCTTTACTCATGGCTCCTCTGTTGTGCTTTGCACGTGGCCGGCACCCACCCAAGAGTCGCTGAATGGGGGAGTCACTGAAGAGGGGCTGAATTAAGAGAAAAAGGACAGCCGCACAGGGGCTAGAGGGGGGAGAACGGAGGTGGGAGGGGCCCCTCGGCCCCGCCTTTGGAGGCGTCCCAATTCCAGGCCCAGGTTACTCTAGGCCCTCCCCCTGCCGAAGCAAAACCCACATGTGGGGTCCTGAGCCCCAGGGCAGAGAGCTGCAGAGAAACTGGCCCCTGAGTTCCCCTAATACTCGGTGGAGATGGCCTGCATTGCGGGGGGACGGTGTGTCGGGAATATGTGCCCAGGGAAGCTGGTGGAGGGGGAGAAAGGGGGTGATTCATGGTGAAGGCGTGTGCGTCTCCACGCCTGGCGGAGTGGGGTGGCTGCACTGTTTCTGGGCTTTAGGGTGGGAGCTCAGACTCACTTTTCAAAGTTGAAGAGGGGGAAACGGATGCTGTTTTTGATGAAAATAGTGAAGTTCTCGGCTTCCATCATGACAGGCCTGTGGGCGAGAGCAGGGGGCCTTAGCTTCTTGGAAGAAGGGGAAACAGAAGGAGCTTCCAGCCCAGGGACCACCTTCCTTCTGGGTGTCCCCCAACAAACACGTGATCATGGCCTCTGTGGGTCTGAGGGGCAGAGGGACTGGAGGGTAGCAGGTAGGGCGGGCTGGGGAAGAACCCATGGAGCGGACAGGGCTGGAGGTGCCCAGGAGAAGCCCTGAGAGCTCAGAGATGCAGAGCTCCCCCTGCTGGCAAAGCAGAGCTAGGGCGGGTCCTTTGTCGTCGGCTCAGGTCCTTACATTTCCACCGTGTCCACCTCGGCGGGGCACCAGCCCTGGATCTCACAGGTCCGGAGCACAGAGCTGTAGTTCACGCAGCGGCCCGTGAGGATCCCTGGAGGGCAGAGTGACAATGGCTGGGGGCATGTCTGGCCCTTCACCCCTTCCTCATCAGGGATGCCCTGCAGCCCCCCGCAAGGGACCCCACAGGTGTAGGGTAAGGACAGGCAGGGTCAGAGAGGTCAACTGGGGCCCAATAGCCCAGACCAAGCCAGAGGGAGGTGACAGCCCTCCCCTCATACGTTCCAAGCCCCAGTCACTCTGAAGACACCCTCATATCACGCTCTTCTGAGCCTTTGCTGCCTCTGTTCCTTTTGCCTAGAATGCCTTTTTTTTCTTTTTCTTTTTTCTTTTTTGGCCGCCCCCCAGCATGTGGAGTGCCTGGGCTAGGGCTCAGATCCAGGCCACAGTTGCACCTACGCCGATGCTGCGGCAACGCCGGATTCTTAACCCACTGGGCCAGGCCCGGGATGGAGCCTGCATCCCAGTGCTCCCAAGATGCTGCCATTCCCACTGCGCCACAGCAGGAACTCCTAGGATGCCCTTTTTGAAGCCAAATCCTACCCAGACTTCAGGACCCATCTCCAGCGTCCCTGCCTCTAGGAAGCCTTCTGGGGTCACCCACCAGGAACTAATCTCCCCAGACCCCAGGGATCCCACAGTCCCTCCATGATAGCACTTGCCACTTCCTGGCATACCTGTCTGTCACCACCATCCCTGGACCGGGAATGTCTCTGGGGGCGGCCCCACTGGGTGGCACACGGTGGGCAGCTATTAATGCTGGCAGAGTTACAAGGAAGGGGCGATTCCCACTCCCTTGCCTAGGGTGGGCTCTCCCCTGTGGGGGACTTGCTGACATCTTGGGGTTGTGAGGGGGGAGGGGGCAACACTCACCCCCAGCTGGGAAGCGCTCGGGCCCACACTGGCTGTCTGAGACACAGCGGAACTTCTCCTCGCTCTGTGGGGAGACAGGTGGGTGCAGGGCCTGCGTTGGCTCTGGGGGAGCCCACCCACCACCTCTGGAGGGTGGAGGTCCCAGGGCCCCAGCTCCAAAGCTGGACCCTGGGCCTCTGCTTACACCATCCCACCCCCATATTGCCCCCCACCCCCATTTTCCTCCCCGACCTGTCTCATCCAACCTCCCTCTCTCCCTCCTCTCACCTCTGGGCAGAATCCTTGCATCTGGTTTTCCGTTACGATCATCTTGGTGATGATGACGAAGACAGAGGTGCCCTTGGGAAGGGAAGGGAGGGGAGAAATGCAACAGTGCCACCCCTCGAGGCAGGTACTACTGCTACTCCCGCTATTGAGAGGAGGAAACTGAGGCTCAGGCTAAGAGAACTGGCCAAGGTCCAGGGCTGACAAAAGGCAGAGGTGGGGTCCAAGCCAGGCTTTTTCCAACCGCCCACCTGGCCCTTCTTGCTTCCTCTGTGTGTTGTCCTCATTTATAGGACAGGTTGGGGCAGAGCCGGAGAGAAACCCAGACACCTGGTGCTAGCTAGTGGGAAGGCAGGCCCAAGCCCCCAGCACCTCCCAGCCGCTGCGGAAGGGGTTTTCTGGATGACCGATGCCACAGAATCTGGTTTGGGAATCCCATCAGCACCCCCTCATCTCCAAACTGCCCTGAGTCTAGGCACCCACAGGGCTCTGGGGTACGTAGGGGGACCATACCTGGGGTGGGGTCACATAATCAGACACGTCCATGACTCGGTTGGCATAGCGTCCAAAGCCCTTCACCTTGGTCACCACCGAGGACTCAATGGCTGTGTCCCGCACCTGGTACGCCTTCTCGTGCAAGAAAACCCACCTGGGCAGGAGAGCAGGGGTGGAGAGCAACAGAGGAGGTGCTAGACCCATCAGAGGCTGGGCGAGGTCCCCTTCCTGCTAACATCAGAAGGACACAGGTGCCCAGCCAGGGGAAGCTGGGCTATAAGAGTGAGCCCTGGGCTGGTGTAGGCTTGTGTTCCTCCACCTTGCCCTCCACATTCCCTCTAAGGAGACTTGTAGACTTTTTTTCCCTAAATGTACCCCTTCTTTGAAATTTCTTTCTCTTTTGGCTGCCCAGCGGCATATGGAGTTAGAAGGCAAGGGATTGAATTCAAGCCAGAGTTGTGACCTACGCTGAAACTACAGCAATGTTGGATCCTTAACCCACTGTGCCAGGCTGGGAATTGAACCCATGTCCCTGCCGCTGCAGAGATACCAGCAAACTTGTTGTGCCACAGCAGTAACTCTTCAAAATTTTAATACTGTAGATATTATTTATGTCTTGTTTGTACATTTTTTTCAAAAAATTATTGTTGATTTACAATGTTGTGTCAATTCCCGCTGCACACCAAAGTGACCCAGTCACACACACACACACACACACACACACATATATATATGTATAAACATTCCTTTTCTCATATTTATCTTCCATCATGTTCTATCACGAAAGATTGGATATAGTTCCCTGTGCTGCACAGGTGGACCTCATTGCTTATCAGGGTTTGTGTATTTTTGCTTTCAACATAAAAAGAGTGAGATATTTTTCACTCCCCAAGAACCAATTTTCACCCGCATTGAGCATGCACTGTCATTTCTCTTTGACTGGCAGAGAGAGGAGAGGATCCCAGGCCTCTGACCTTTGCATCTCAGGCTTTGTTCATGACTGTATTCTATGTGCTGACACATAGTAGGTGTTCAGCAAACAAATCAGTGAAGGCCCTGGGAGCTGGGTGCTTGGCAGAGGCTCCATCCGTGCAGGGGTGGGATGAGAAGGAACAGAGGAGGAAGGGAGGGGCCTTGCGAAGCCTTTAGGTGGCAGGTAAAAGGAGTTGGGTGGAAAGGGAGGTGGGGCCTCTAATCTCACTCCTTGGACTGTGCTGCCACCCAGTGGACATTTACCTGTACTGGCTTTCCCCTGCAGCTTTAAGCCCACGCAGGACCATGAGGAGAGAGGGTTCCTTGACTTCTTCCATCCCTCACACCCCCCTGTCCCCCTCCCAGACTCTCCCAGCCTTCCCAAGCAGCACAAAGGGCCTGCTGACGCATCACTGTCTCTCCTCTGCCTTTCTGCAAGGCGCCCGCCTTTCTATGTGAAATCACCCATCACAGCCCTCAAGCCTCTCAATACGAGGGGCCATCCCACGTGCTCCTGACAGCACTAGGGCAGGCATATTCCCCACAGTGCAGACAAAAAAAACCCTGTCACATGTTTGGAAAATTCGGTGCATTCAGTTTGGGAGAAGCAGTGGTAATGTCTCATGGCATCTAGGAGCTCAGTTTCAGAATGCTGTCTTAGAGTCATTTTTTTTTTCTTCTCTTTTTACAGCTGCACCTGCAGCATATGGAAATTCCCAGGCAAAGGGCCGAACTGGAGCTGCAGCTGCCGGCCTATGCCACAGCCACAGCTACGCCAGTTCCAAGCCGCATCTGCCACCCATGGTGCAGCTTCTTGCAGCAACACTGATTCTTAACCCACTGAGCGAGGCCAGTAATTGAACCTGTATCCTCACAGATTCTAGTCAGGTTCTTAACCTGCTGAGCCACAGTGGGAACTCCTAGGGTCATTTTCTGATTCGGGAAAACCCCACCAAATGAAGATGAGAAGAAGGAATGGAGCATGGGGTGCAGAGGAGACAGAGCTGGGGGGTCCTAGGCTGGGAGGTGGCTGAGGGCAGTAAGTAAGCTGCCCTGAGGAGTTTATGAAGAGGGGACTTTGGGAGTTCCCATCCTGGCTCAGAGGTAACGAACCCGACTAGTACCCAGGTTTGATCCCGGGCCTCACTCAGTGGGTTAAGTGGTGTTGCCATGATCTGTGGTGAAGGTCAAAGACGTGGCTCGGATCTGGTGTTCCTGTGGCTGTGGTTTAGGCTGGCAGCTTTAGCTCCAATTCAACCCCTAGCCTGGGAACTTCCATATGCCTTGGGTGCAGCCCTAAAAAAACAAAAAAGGCAAAAAAATAAAGAGGGAACTTTAGGCCCAGGAGATTTCTGACCTCTGGGGTTCCCTACTGTTGAGGAACGCAGAGGGGAGTAGCTCCGGGGGCAGGCAGGGGTCACAGTCACTTGTGGGGTCCAGTTAATGGGAACAGAGGCTGACATCTGCCAGCAGCTCCTCCTCCAGTTTTCAGCGAGAGGGTTCAGAGTTCCCCCACTCCCTCCAGGGGGGCCTCCCTCAGGCGCCTGAATCCCGAATGCTGTCTTGAGTGGGAGAGAAAAGCTGGGTCACAGCCAGGGCTGGCAGCAGTCTCCTGGCCTGTCCTCTGCGAGTTGTGGCTGCCTTACCCCAGGTGACATCTGGCTGGGTGTACAGTGAAGTCATTTGAGTGCTCGTAAGATGCTCTCAGGAATACCACCCCCCTGTGAAAATCGGTCGGGCACTTTTCTTCTTTTTTGCGGGGGGCGGGGAGCACACCTGCAGCATATAGAGGTTCCCAGGCTAGGGGTTGAATCAGAGTTGCAGCTTCTGGCCTGTACCATAGCCACAGCAACACAAAATCCGAGCCGCCTCTGAGACGTACACCACAGCGCACGGCAACACTGGATCCTTAACCCACTGAGCAAGGTCAGGGATCGAACCCACATCCTCATGGATACCAGTCAGGTTTGTTACTGCTGAGCCACAACAGGAACTCCTCTCCTGTTATTTGAACAGGGAGGGGTTTCATCAAGTGTCCCAAGGGTCTGTGGCTCCCAGAGACACCCTACCTGCCACCTGACGTCCTTGCCAAAGGGAAGAAGCATCGCTTTCACGGGAAACAGCGAAGTCATCCAGCTGAGCATTGTCAGTGCCCGGGCTGGGACCCTCGGAGGGAAAGGAGTGAGGTCCCAGCTGGAGCATCTTTGCCACTGCTGCAGCCTCACCCAAGTGGGAGACACAGTTACCACACTCCCTTCTGGAACCTCCGTGTGCCCAGTCACTGAATGGTTACACCTCTGAGGCTTGGTAAGTGAAATGGTTTCTTGAGGCCCCTCCCCTGCTCCTAAAGTCTGGGGACATTCAGATGAGAAGTAGGGTTCAGAGGATTATTATCTAATCAACACGGCACACCGAGTGCCCTAGGCATTGAGGGTTCATCGAACATTTGTTCACAAGTCAAGGAGATAGCTGTGGCATTATCTTCATGTTCCAAAGGAGGAAACTGAGGCATGGAGCAGTGTGCTAACTCCCCAGGCTGGAGTGCGGGTTCCAACCCCAGCTGACGGCCGTGGAGCGCTCACGGTCCCCAGCTGTGTCCCAGCTCAGCACCTGGCCACAGCTGCCCCTGGACGGGACGCTGGTCCTCGTCCCCCTGGCCCTGCCCCGTCACCAGGGACAGCATCTCCTAGCTCAGGACAGTCTCAGGAGGCAGAGCCCAGGGCTCCAGGGACAGTTAACCAGCCTCTTTCCGGTTCCGCGTCCTCCCTCAAGGCTCCTTCTTGTGCCCAGTCGGAGGGCTGGTGGGGGGGAGGTGAGGCCACATTGGAATTTTTTTCTCCCGGTTAAATAAGAAGCGGAAGAGTTTCGGAGGCCCCGTGGGGCCGGAGGACATCATCAGGGCCGCTCAGAATAAGGAGACGTTTCATTTCCAGAACAGAGGGGCTGAGTCTGTCTCCAGAGGCCAGGGCCGAGGAGATGCAGAAGGACGGAGCCTTCGATTCTTGGCATTTACTCTGCGGCTCTGACTTTTTTTTTTCTCGTGTTCCTGGTTCATTATTTATAGAGCGGAAGGCGGGTGGCAGCTCCTTGGCAGGTGGGATGTGCAGGAAGGCGGCCAGCATCCCGGCATCCTCCTGTCCACCCCTGGGGAGTCGGGGAGGCGGGGGTGGGCCTGAGGGGCGTGGGTTGTGTGTGCAGCGAGCAGAGGGGTGTCTGAGGAGGGTGTGAGCTGGGCCGAGGGAAGGGGGGGCCATGCCGAGGGAAGGGATAAGCGTCCTTCTCACTGAGGCACCCCCCGCCCAGGCAGGCACTGACATACGTTCCCTCCCGTTGGCAGCACCCTCCCAAGGAGGTGTTCCTAAACCCATTTTCCAGATGTGGGGACTGAGGTGTAGAGATGTAAGGTGACCTGCCCAGGCTCCACTCCTGGTTGGTGTCAGGGCCAGGCTTCTAACTAGGTCTTTCCATCATGCGGCTGCGCTGAGGGGGACGGGAGACAAGAACGAAACCCACTCCTCCCTCCTGATCTGCATGATGGGGCTTTCCACATGGCTCCCCGCCAGTGTCACCTCAGGGGCTGCCTCGGGCTGAGAGGGTGGGAAGGGGGCCAAGAAGGTGGCATTCCAGGCACCTCTCTTTAAACTGGGGCAGCACCCCCTTTTAACTGCTTTACACATTGACCTTCTATGTAAAATCTGAGAGGGGTTGAATATCATGAACCCAAGTGGGTGGCTTGAACCCAAGTGAGTCTGTGGATCGGGCCTTGAACAGGGCACGGAGAGCAGGGCTCGGCCGGGTCAGAGGTGCCATCAACCACCACAGGCCCTTCCCATGGAGGGAGCATCAAAGGGCTGGGACCACTTTTGCTGCTGGCTTGCAGGGCGGTGGCTTCCTCCAGGAAGGCCCTGGAAACCAACCTCAGGCCAAGCCCTGGCTTCTGGTGACTCAGGCCCCAGGGATCTTTGCCTTCCTCCTCCTCAGGGGCCCATAGGATCCAGAAAGGGGACTGGATCCCAGGAAGTTCTCCCCCGCCCCTGCCAGGAGACTGGGCATCAGCACTTAGGCCCAGTGTGAGAAACTCCTAGTACATTCTGCTCTCTGTGCACCTGGGTTATATAAGGAAGGCAGGACGAAGTGGTGTCAACCACAGACAGGCAGCTGAGGCTAGAGGTGTGAGAGTGTGTGTGTGTGTGTGTGTGTGTGTGTGTAAATGATTCAGTGGTGTGTTGTGTGCAAATAGAAATGGTTGGCTTATGTCACACACGGTCTGGGTAAAGCGATGCATCTGGTCTACCTGGCAGGACTAATACAGAAGAGATTCAAGTATTAGTTAAGCATTAACATCAAAGCGCTCAAAATCCTTTCAGATTCTCTCGAGTCTAAGCCATGGTCATCTCTCTTCACATGACTGCATCCTCTCATCACAGGTTTTGCTGCATCTGCTTCTACCCGCTCCAACCCCTTGGTGTCTCAGCCAGGGTGGTCTTCCCATCTCCCCCACCCCACATAAGTCCAAACACATCAGTAGCTTCTCATCCATATCCATTCCGCTTCTGTAAAAACGAGAGATCTGAAGGTCTCCAGGTCTGGCCTCCGTCTGTGACCCCACCCCCATCTCACACCCCCCCGGCCTGTGGTCCCTCTGCTCCAGCCAAAAACCTTTTCTTCCCCGCCTGTCAGGCTCCTTCCCTTGGCAGAGCTGGGCTTCTCTGCCTTGGACCCCCTTCCTTCCTCTCTCTCACCTGGGTTGCTTCCCCTCATCCTTCAGCTCTCAGCTTAAATGTCACATCTCCAGAAAGCCTGGCCTTCCCTGACCAGGTCAAGGACCTCTATCCTAGCCGCCCTCTCAGCACCGTCCGTCTCTTCTTCAACCCTGAGCCACAGCTGGAATTTGACATTTGTTTGCGGGGTTGATTTGATTAATGCCCATCTCTGGCACCAGAAGCTCCAGAAGGGTGAGGACCCTTCCTGTTTTTGCCCACTGCTTTCTGCTCCACGCAGAACGCCTCCCGTGAAAAGATGCTCCATACATTTTTGCTTCATTCAGGACAATGGATTTGTAAATCCTAACGGTGCTTGGGCTCACGTGCACAAAGATGGGGCCCGGGGGGTGGGGAGGCTGGGCCGAAGAGCGCACTGATGGCAGGCGCTGCTCCGTGGGGAGCTGTCAGGCTGGGAGATGGATGGGCTTGGGTACCAAGACGCCAAAGAGCCTCTCACGCCCGCCCCAGCAGGCGGGGCTCCAGCACGGAGGATAGAGCCTCAGATGGATCAAGATGAGAGGGCAGTGTGTGGGTGGGGGCGAGCCGATGGGGCCTGGAGCCTGCCGTGTCTACCCTCCATCAATCTCCAGCTTGGAGCCAACAAGGCCAGGCTGGCCAGCCCGGAATGTGCTGAGGCAGCTTTGACACTCACCTGGACCCACATACCATTTTGCGGTTGTAGACAATAGCGTCACATACGCACACGAACATGGAGTCTCTAAGAACCAACTCCCAGCTGAGCCCTGGGGCTGCAGATGGGGGAACACGTCCCAACACCAGATCTCAGGAAACCTCCAAGTTGGAAGGGAACTTACAGGCCGTTTAATCCTACCCCAAAGCTTGAATCCCTTCAACATTCCTGCAAGGAGCTCCAGATGGACCGCCTGGCCTACAACATCTGCATAAACGAAGCCCAGTGCTTCTCACCAAGCACATGGAGCAAAACCAAAATCCCTTGATCCGCACCTGCTCACCTTTCCGCACACACCTTCACACGCTACTCCGACCTCGCAGGCCAGTGGGGCCCCTCACACGCCAGCCCCTACCCCCACATCTCCTTTGCTTTCCTTGTGTTAACTCGTGACAGTCCGCAGTGCCTTTCTGTCGCAGACCCACTGGCCAAGGAACAGCATGAGGCTAGAGACCCCCAGGGCAGGAAGGAAAAGCCCCCAGGATTCTGCCTGTCTTTCCTGGTGTGAATGACCACAGGAAGGACAGAACCTGTTTCCCCTGCCCCTTGGGCCACTGTCCGCTCACGGACTTTTGCGTTTGTGTTTGTGTGTGTGTGTGTGTGTGTGCGCGCGCGCGCGCAGGTAGGGGGGTGCCTCCAAGAGGTGGGGGCCGAGAAGAGGTGCGCAGCCCTTATCGGCTCTTAAGTAACTCCCAGGACGGGTTAGAGGGTACAGAGTCAGGTAGACTCGGAACTGTGTGCTTTCTGATAAAGGGGAGCGTTTCTGGATTCTTAAGGAGGATCTCTACATGATGTTTGGAAAAGCCACTCTTCTTCCCAATAACTCTTCCCCTAACTGGTATTTGTATCTGGGTTTCTCCCCCGCCCCCACCCCTGGGGCAGATTCCCCCACCCCACCCCTGCTTTGTCCTACTCTCCAAGAGCAAGGGCCTCCTCTCCCCTTCCACATCCTCTTCGCACTGTCCACCCCCCCGCCCCGCCCGAGGGGAGTCCCTGATTCGAGAGCGGGTCCATCCTCTCCCTCCCACTCTGCCATCCGCCTCATCAACGGGCACATCTCCATTGTTTTCAGCATCCTCCCTTCCCTCTTCCCGGCTGGCTCTCTCGCCTTTCTGAGACCCCCAAAGAGTTGATTGAGGGGAATGTGTGTGTGTAGGGGGGGTCTGGCTGTTCTCTGGTTGGGGGTCGGGGGAAGCTGGGAGAGGGGAAGGTTGTGGTCACTGGGACTGCTCCTGGCCGAGGGGGGTCCGCGAACAAGGACTCCTCTCCGAGGGCTGTGTGCCTACTGTCCGACTCCGGAGGATTCACTGGGAAAAGGAACTCATCTGGGGACCAGATGCCCAGTGGTGGCAGCAGAGGCCAATTCCTGGGATGTGGTCCCACAAAGTAGACTCTCCCTGCACTCCCCCCCCCTCCGCCCCCTGCACCCAGAGGGGAGATGCTCAGGCAGCTGGCCAGCGACACTGAGGGGCCGGGGCGGGGGGGGGGGCAGGACCCCAGGAAGCCCTCCTTTCCTGGAACCTGAAGGTTCACAGACTCACCCCACAAAGTAGGAGATGATCAGGAGCTGAACTGCTCGGTTGATGATCCCAATGGTCCAGCTTTTCACAACCACGGACTTGGTGGTCTCGTAGGTAAAGAAATCTGAGATGCAGTTCATGCTGAGAATGACCCCTCAGAAGGGACCCAGTGGTGGCCTCAGGAGGGAGAGGTCATCAGATGGGGAGACAGAGATCAAGGTCTGGAGGGGGCAGCTTAGAGGGGCTCAAGGAAAGGGCAGGCTGCTCCTTTAAGTCAGGCACCTAAGCCCAGTGCCCAGCTCCTCTCTGCTCTTGACACTCTGAGCTGCCAAGAGTCCAAGGCCAGGGCGGGGGACCCCCTTTTTGTTCGTCTCCACCCCACTCCCCTGTGATGTCATGGTAGGGGTGGGGTCTCCAATCCCAGGCTCCTGATTGCCTGGGATGCAGCTGGCTAGGGCCCTCTGGGACTCATGTTTTATCTGCACTCTGTCTATCGTTTCGGTTCCATCCTCTTATGCTGCATCTTCATCCCGGCTCACCAGCTGCTTCATGCTCTCTTTAAAGCCCCTTGCAACACACCACTCCCCAGCCACCTAATAGCCTGCCTGAGCTGAGTATCCCCTTCAATCCAGAGTGTCTTCCTTAAAGCCGTTCAATTCTGCAGGCGTCTCCTCCCTTCCTGAGTTGCCGGCAATACATGGGTCAAGGGGAGGGGTCTCCTGAATGTTTCTCTTGGTCTCCTGGGTGAGGGTGATTGGGGTTACATAGTTCCTATTTCTTACTCATGTTGGCAGTGACTGAAGCTCTACCTGCAGAGCACTATCACATTGGGTTTTTTTCCTTTTTCTTTTCTTTTTCTTTTTTTGCTTTTTAGGGCCGTACCCATGGCATATGAGGTTACCAATGCTAGGGGGTCGAATCAGAGCTACAGCTGCCGGCCTATGCCACAGCCACAGCCACGTGGGATCCGAGCTGCTTCTGCGACCTACACCACAGCTCACGGCAACACCAGATCCTTAACCCGCTGAAGGAGGTCAGAGATCGAACCCACATCCTTGTGGAGCCTAGTTGGGTTCATTAACCATTGAGCCACGAAGGGAACTCCCACATTGGGTATTTTCTTGTTCTATTTTGTTTTACCATCAGTTTACTTATTTGAATCATTTATTAGATGTCACATGCCTGGAAAACTGGGGCTGTTTCCATCTTGTTTACTAGTTTCCACAAATCCTATCACTGTGTTAGAGTTCAATACATATCTGTTGAATCTAGTTGGACTTATGTTGCTAGATAGCGTGGGAACAGCCATTACCCAGAGGTTAAAGTCGTGAGTTCAGGGAGCAACAGTGCATTCACGTCATCTTGTGTCCCAAGCTGGGGTAACTGTAGGTCAGACTGTCAAAGAAATCTGGAGTTTAAATATTCTGTCTCAATGTTTTGTATACTTGACATCTATTATCAATCATTCCGAATGGAGAATCACTAGTCGGGCTAAGTAGATTTTGGGTTTTGTTCCCCAGGCCACTCCTCTTAGGGCCTCAGTTTCCCGATCTTCAAAAGGAAGCTGGAGCAGACGAATCCAAACATCTCTTACTCGTCCAGCCTCCTCTGATTTTGCGAGGTGCACCCTAGGACTCCATAAGGGGGATCTGGCTTATGAAAGCCCAGGCTGCTGTGATTTCAAATCAGTTCTGGCTCCACGGTGAATGTGACACCAGCACTTGAACCTGATACCGCCGCTGCCGCCGCCGCTGGCCAGCCTCTTCCAGGAGACTCAAACCTTGCATTTATCGATGTCAAGTTTTGGGGTGCAGTGAACTCACTTCAAAAAGGATCCAATCCCTTGTGACAGGGGTGAGCAGTATAGTCACAGCGATACCAACACTCGCATTCTCTTCGAAGCCAGTGGGAGGGGTCATTTCTCTCCACAAGTCGTTAAATATTTTCCTTCTTGTCCTACAAACTCCTTTCTATTCCACAGAAACCACTATGGGGCGGGAGAGAGTCGCCCGTCATTGCTACGCACGCACACGCATCTTTGGCAAGTCTGATAAAATGCAACTACACAGTTTCTCTTTAAAGTCTTGTCGTTCCCGGAAGGAGTGTCTGTGATTTTTAAAGAGCCCGACACGCTCCCATTTTCTAGTCGGACGCCAAACGGGCGGAACTTCAGTGTAACCTGGCTTCCCTCAGGTCCTCCAGCGCTGTGGACGCTCTATGGGACCGCCTCGAAGGCGGGCCGCGTTTCGCGCCTCTCTAGCCGGCTCCTCCTCTCTATGGTCCGTGCTGGGCTTCCGGTGGCGGGACGCGGGGCCGCGCACGCGGGAAAAGCTTCCCCAGCGTCCCCCCCGGACCCCCCGGACCCTACACCCCCGCTGCGTCCCCCAGCGAGCCCACCGCCCGCTTGCGGGCCGTCTGAGGCCGCAGCTTGAGAAAGTAGGTGGTCGCTATCGCCGCGCCCCAGGAAGGCGAGGGCCCTGCTCCCCCGCGGGACGCGTGGGATGGACTGTTCCGCGTTGGAATCCGCGGGCAGCGGGCGAATCCATTTTAGCGGGAGGGGAGAACTGTGGGCCTGGGGCCGCGGCGCGGTGGGAGCGCTGGGAGGGAACTCCTGCTTTTTGAGCGGGGTTGGGGCGCGGGCGAGGTGCGGGCTCCGGATGGCCCAGGGGTTCCGCTGCTCGTTGCCATGGCGCCCGGTGGAGCGCCCAGAGGGGGTGTCTGGTTGGGATGTAAGAGGTACTTCGGGCCGGCTTCTTAAGCCCCGGCCGGGCCTGGCCCTGGAGTTCTGCAGAACCGGCTTGCAGGGTTCCCAGGCAGGGAGATCGTGAGACATCCCAGGCACAGGAAGGGTTGCCACTAGGCTCCCTCCGTGGCCAGCATGAGGTGTTGTTTTTTCCACTTAACTTCAATCCACTTATCCCTCTTCAATTCAGATTCCCAGCCTGCGTTGTGTATCTGCACAACGTACCCAGGAGTTGGGGCCCAGCTCCCAGTTGAGGCCTACAGGGGCAGGTCAGCATGGCAGAAACACTGGAGTTCAACGACGTGTATCAGGAGGTGAAAGGCTCTATGGTAAGAAGGACTGGGGCTTTTGAAACAGATGGAGGGAGGGAGGCGGAGTAGACTTTTTATCCACGCGCAAGAGCTTGTGCTGATGATGTTGCTACTTTGGAAAAGAAGTCAGTTCGATGTGTATTTGGTAGTTCCCCAACAAGAAGCATTACTGAGTGAGGGTACAAGAGTTACAGGATGTCAGAGTTTGAAGGGACTACACCTGCTGCTCAATCCTGAATCCCCAAACTGAGGACCTGCACGGGTTCTGGATGCCAGAGCGAGGATTAGAATCCAGATCTTCTGGCCTTACTCGTCTCTTCTTGCCAGCCCTCACCACTTCAGCTGTTATTGCTCCTGCCTGATACCTGACCAGCCCAGAATGGGTGTTGGGTGGGACCGTCCCTGCTCTACGCTATGGTCGTCCCTGTGCATTTGGGCCTGTTTTCCCAACAGAATGATGGTCGGCTGAGGTTGAGCCGCCAGGGCATCATCTTCAAGAACAGTAAAACGGGCAAAGTGGACAACATCCAGGCTGGGGAGTTGACCGAAGGGATCTGGCGCCGAGTAGCTCTGGGCCATGGACTTAAACTGCTCACGAAAAATGGCCACGTCTACAAGTACGACGGCTTCCGAGAATCGGTGAGATGCCCCTTGCCATAGCCCCCTTTACTGTGCCATCTTCTTTAGTTTTAATCTTCTTGAGAGAAGTGGGGCTCCTTCTGATAACCGTGCAGTTGCTAGTTTGGGATCCTTAAAGCAGGACCGTGGAAGCCATTAAGCAGTCAGTGTTCAGCTTTGGGCTGCAGAGTCTCGGGAGTTTCTTTGTGCTTTAACTCCAGAAACTTTTCTACTGTTTTGATTTTTTTTTTTTTTTTTTTTTTGGTGGTTTCTGCCTGTTGCCTTATCCAGGTTCAGGGGCTTACCTTGAGGTTTTAGGTTGGTGTTGTTTTTCCATTTTGAACGGCTTGTGTTAAAGGCTTTACTTCATTTCCACTTTCACTAAAGGAATACCTGTCCAAAGTCAGAAAAACACTGTGAGACCTGCAAGCAGGAGTGTCAGTCCCTTACTTTACTCCTCCCCCAGCCCGAGTCCAGCCAGTCCCCAGAAATAGCCTTTTTCAACAGTGTTTTATACAATATTATAGCTCTAAGTCAGCATGGATTTCTGATGAAAGTTTATTGGGGTCGTTTCTCAGAAGCAGATAATCTCAGGACCCTCAAGTTTTGTGTTAAGGCTACTGGGGTTTCACTGGGCTTGTTCTTTCCCCTCTTCCCACAGGAGTTCGAGAAACTCTCTGATTTCTTCAAAACTCACTATCGCCTTGAGCTGATGGAAAAGGACCTCTGTGTGAAGGGTTGGAACTGGGGAACAGTGAAGTTTGGGGGTGAGTCCTGGGGAAGATTGAGGTTTGCGGGGAGGAGGTAGGCTGAAGGGTTTCAGCCTTTAACTTGTTTTGCTCTCCTCCGCTGTTTCTGATTTCCTACCAGTTTGTAATTCATCACGTATTTATCGAGGACCAACACTGTATGAGGCACTGTGCCCGGTCCCTGGGGCACAGTGCGAACAAAATGGTCTCAGTGCCCTGTCCTTTGGGAGCCTCTAGGCTGGTAGGAAGGAACATTGTTTATGCGGAGCCGAGGGAAGGAGCTTGTGGCTCAGTGTGCCCTTTCCTACAGGGCAGCTGCTTTCCTTTGACATTGGTGACCAGCCGGTCTTCGAGATCCCTCTCAGCAACGTGTCCCAGTGTACCACAGGCAAGAATGAGGTGACACTGGAATTCCACCAGAATGACGATGCAGAGGTCTCTCTCATGGAGGTGCGCTTCTACGTGCCCCCCACCCAGGAGGATGGCGTGGACCCCGTTGAGGTGAGGCCTCCCCTGGTCTCTTGGGAGCAGATGGTGCTGAGCAGGCCCTGGGTGGCCCAGGAGCAGGATCTCTGCTGCTCGATTGCCAGGGTGTGCTCTTATAGGCCTTTGCCCAGAATGTGCTGTCGAAGGCGGATGTGATCCAGGCCACCGGAGATGCCATCTGCATCTTCCGGGAGCTGCAGTGTCTGACTCCCCGAGGCCGTTACGACATTCGCATCTACCCCACTTTTCTGCACCTACACGGCAAGACTTTCGATTACAAGATCCCCTACACCACAGTGCTGCGTCTCTTTTTGCTGCCCCACAAGGACCAGCGCCAGATGTTCTTTGTGGTAAGAAACCACTGGGGGTGCATTGTGCTGGGTTTTGCCCCCGTCTTTAGTAGACAGATCTCCCCCACATTCAGTTAACCGCACGGCCCTGTGGAGCACTGACTGCTGCTGAACTTGGTCGGCTCTTCCTTCCCAGATCAGCCTGGATCCCCCCATCAAGCAGGGCCAGACCCGCTACCACTTCCTGATCCTCCTCTTCTCCAAGGACGAGGACATCTCCTTGACTCTCAACATGAACGAGTGAGTGTGTCCCTGGTCTGGGCAGCTGTGCCATCCGAAGGCAGCAGTGCTTGTGACCACGCGTCTTGTTTGCAGGGAAGAGGTGGAGAAGCGCTTTGAGGGGCGGCTCACCAAGAACATGTCAGGATCCCTCTACGAGATGGTCAGCCGGGTCATGAAGGCACTGGTGAACCGCAAGATCACAGTCCCAGGCAACTTCCAAGGGTGAGGGTGCAGGCCTGGGCTGCCGGCCGGCCCGGGGATGGGCTGTGCCATGTCTCCACAGTAAACGCCTCCCGGGTTGGGCATGCAGCCCCTTACTGGCCTGGTTGGGGTGTGGCTGCCAAGGGGTGTGCCCTCTGGCCCTATGCCCCCTGCTGCTGAGGTGGGCGCTGACTGGAGGCCCTTTACCTTCCACCAGGCATTCGGGGGCCCAGTGCATCACCTGCTCCTACAAGGCCAGCTCCGGACTGCTGTACCCACTGGAGCGGGGCTTCATCTACGTCCACAAGCCACCAGTGCACATCCGCTTCGACGAGATCTCCTTTGTCAACTTCGCCCGTGGTACCACCACCACCCGTTCATTTGACTTTGAGATTGAGACCAAGCAGGGCACTCAGTATACCTTCAGTAGCATTGAGAGGTGAGCTCCTCTGCCAGTCACTTCCCGAGCATCCTGGTCCTGACCTGGCCTCGACCGAGAAGTCTGGCCTGGGGCTCCCCACTGACTTTTCAGGCCTCGGGCGGAATTTTTCTTCTGCTTTCTGGAATTTGGTCCTCCTCCTTGGAGTGCTCAGCCTTTGGCAGTCTCTCTGTTGCTTTTCTTCCTGTACTTAAAAGAGAATGGTTCTCCGTATTACGAAAGCTCTGTGTGTTTAGTGCTAGCCCTTCCCCTCCTCCCCTCACCCCACGATGGAAATACTATCTCCCTCTTTCCTGGAATGAGCTTCGTGCCCGAGAACACGGCAGCTAATGCCTATTGAGTGCTCGCTGTGGGCTAAACGTTTTACAAACAACCTCACACTTAATCCTCATAACCACCCTGAGAAGTATGAAATCCAGACCAGTAAAAAGATGATGGAACCCCCCTCTCCCACTGACATCCTCCCCCTGCCCTGTGCATTTCGGTAAATAGGTTCCCCCCCCCCACCGCCTTTTCTTTTCCCAAACTCTTGAGACCATGTAGGTTGCCTTGGAGACTGGCGTCTGACTCTTTCTCACCGCCATCGTCTGGGGGTCTCTGAGCTCTTGGTTGGACCGTGTGGTCAAGAGCTCCCGGCTCCCCTGGCTGAGTGTCAGGACAGCACCAGGTTCACCCCTGCATTGACCCGTCCTGTCTGGTCACACAGTGCATCTCCCCTCACAGGGAGGAGTACGGGAAGCTGTTCGATTTTGTCAATGCCAAAAAACTCAACATCAAAAACCGAGGACTGAAAGAGGTACCTCTGTGGGTGGAGAAGGGTGAGCCCCCCTCCTGTTCTTTCTGTGGGGAAGGGGCAGGGCTTTCTCCGGCCTCCTTTTCACTTTCTCTTCTCTTCTTACCCTTATAGAAAAAAGAGGTGGTGTGACCCTTCCCCTCCCGGTGCAGGTTTCCTCAGCATGACCTTAGAGCAGTTTCTGCAACCCCTTAGGAGCCCCCAGTGGGGCTGGGAGAGGGAGGGGCTTGGACTAACCGCCTTGGCAGGAAGTCCTGGGCCAAGGCCCTACACATCGGCTGTGTGTGGACAATCTGGCCCCAGGGTCTTCTGGGCACTGCTGCTCTGATCTACTCACAGGCATGGGGAGTGCTTTTGAGTGTGCAGGCACCAGGGTGGGCCGGCCCTCACTCGCGCCTCTTCCCTGGCCAGGGCATGAACCCCAGCTACGATGAATATGCCGACTCTGATGAAGACCAGCATGATGCTTACCTGGAGCGGATGAAGGAGGAGGGCAAGATCCGGGAGGAGAATGCCAATGACAGCAGCGATGACTCAGGAGAAGAAACCGGTGAGTTCGCCTGGGCAGTGCCCGGCACTGGGGCGGTTGGCTCTCCCTGGGGCCAGGGCTGGGCTCACCCTGGGGCTGGAGCTGGGCCTCTGGATTTCCCTGGGGGCCCGAGCTGATGTGTCCTGTGCTCTTTTTCAGATGAGTCATTCAACCCAGGTGAAGAGGAGGAAGACGTGGCAGAGGAGTGAGTTTTGGGTCCACCTCGTGGGGGTGAGGTGGTGGCCTCTAAGCTTAAGGGACCAGAAGATTTTTGGACATTCCCACGTCTCAGCATTAGCAGCTGACCGAGGGTGGAAAAGTGACTTCCAGTGAGGTGATGATAAACGGAAACGTTTTGAAAGTTGTCGGGATGCTTTGTAGGTACAAGGGACATTGTGAAGCCGGAAGATGAGTGTGGAGAGAGAATGGGAATAAGGGCCAGTGCTGGCCTGCTTCCCCGCTGGGGGGGCCTTTGGGTCAGGCGTAGCATCTTGGTGGCCTCACCTGTGAAGTGCCAGTGTTCCCCTTGTGTGGTATCCGTCGAGACTCTTGATTGCCCATGTCAGAAATGGACTCAAACTGACTTGAGCATAAGAGGAATTCTATAAGCTCATGTAACTGGGAGTCTGATGCTAGAACTGGCTTCAGGCACCTGGATCCAAGTATTCAAAAGTTGTGGGGAATCTGTTTTTTAATTCTTCTGATTTCCTTATCTTAGATAAGTTTGCTCCTTATAGCACTAAATGACCCTGAGAAGCTTTGGGCAGGTTTAATTCTACTGGTTTAACCCCCAGAAGCGCCATTTCTCTGAGAGTGGGGTGAGCAGTGTGGCTACCGTCCCCTCTTGAGTCTGAGTTACTGGGGTGAGCTCCGATGGGCTAGAGCTAAGCCACATACCTGCCCTTGGAGCCTGTGGTTGGAGTGAGCTCCTCCTGAATGGGGGCAAGGTGGTTTCCAATGGGAATTTGGAACTGTCTTAATCCAGAAGAACTGGAAATTAATGTTGGGCAGCAAAAAGAAAAAAATCTGCCGGAGTCTACTAACTAGTTCTGTTTGCCACATACTTATGAAGGTCAGTAAGCAGATGCTTGTGAAAATGCCTTGAAAATGGTTCAGCACCATTTAGCCAGAAGGTAGTTCCATCTTCTGGGGAGTTCCACGTGTATCGGATAGAACAGTTTGTTATGTGGGTGGGTGCTGGGTTGGGCTGAAGTTGATTTTCCCCACTTTTTATACAGTAACTTATTATCTCTTCATCAGAAAAGATTATAGGGTAGATTATAATGTTTAGTTCAAAGGAAGTAGTGAAGTGGACTTGGCCTGTTCTGGGCAAGATGGGACAACGGTTTTGTCTCTCAAGAGCATGGGGATGGTTAGGGTCTGGGTTAGCCTACAGTCAAGGAGAGCAGCTGAAGCCCACGGCTTCATTTGTTTTTCCTCATTGATCGATTCTCCATGGCTGGGCATGGAGGAAGCAGGGATGGGACTGGTGCTGGAGTCTGCGGTCCTTTTCCCACTCTCCTTTCTGGGCAGGTGTCTTTGGACTCATTTTCCTCCTGTCCTGAAGTTGGGGGGTGCTGTCTTCTCTCCCGGTGTCTTAAGACCCACTCTCCTTGACAGGTTTGACAGCAACGCCTCGGCCAGCTCCTCCAGTAACGAGGGTGACAGTGACCGAGATGAGAAGAAACGGAAGCAGCTTAAAAAGGCCAAGATGGCCAAGGATCGCAAGAGCCGCAAGAAGCCCACAGAGGTGCGGCCTCCTCTAAGGGGGCGGGGGGCGGCCGTTGGGGAAGGGAAGCCACCTTCTTCTGTCCCCCACCATAGGGCCTGCTGACTGGTCCTCTAGGTGGGTTTTTGTAGCCAGTGATGATGGCCTTGAGGAGCATCTTTGAAAGTCCTTGGGATAATTAGCTTCTGGGAGATCGGAAGTAGGAGCAGGCTTCCTCTGTCCTGGGAGCCCAAGGAAAGGGGCCCCTAAGGAGCATGACAGTGGGGTGTAGAGGGGAGAAGGGCATGGTCTTTGCCCTTGGGAAGCTCTCAGTCTGGCTTGGTGCTGTTTAGGCTTTTTTCCATTTTATCCCCTTAAGCAGGCGATCCAAATAATTTATTTGGGAGAATGCAAGGGTTTGTGGGAAATAGATGGCTGAAGCCATTTGGGTTCCTCTGCAGGTGAAGAAGGGCAAAGATCCCAATGCCCCCAAGAGGCCCATGTCTGCCTACATGCTGTGGCTCAATGCCAGCCGAGAGAAGATCAAGTCAGACCACCCAGGCATCAGTATCACGGATCTTTCCAAGAAGGCAGGCGAGATCTGGAAGGGAATGTCCAAAGAGAAGAAAGAGGTGAGTGGCAGCAGACATGAGGAGTGGTGAACTTTGTAACTGATAAAAGGGGCAGTGAGTGATAGGCCATTGGTGGAGCTTTTCTCCATTTTTTGCCTGATTCAGGGAAGAGGTCTCATTTTTCTTTCTTTTTTCTCTGTGTGTGTGTGACAGGAGTGGGATCGCAAGGCTGAGGATGCCAGGAGGGAATATGAAAAAGCCATGAAAGAATATGAGGGAGGCCGGGGTGAATCTTCTAAGAGGTGAGTGTTGGGGCCAAAATGGCCTAGTTCACTGCTTTTTTTGGCAGGTATTTTTGCAGGTCCAGGTTGAGAACTGGGGTGTTAAAAATAATAGATGTGCTTCTGACTGCAGTCGGGCGGTGCTTCACAAATCTGGTAGGCAGTTGTCCAGGTGTGGGTAATGTGCTAGAGAATTTTTGAAGTCACATGGATATATATGGCTCATTTTCCTAAGAGGGTGAGTTTTATTTGAAGGTATGGGAAATTAAAAATTATTATGGAGTATAATTCATAAGCATTTTTATTTTTTATTCATTTTTTGTTTTTTGTCTCTTTAGGGCCTCACCTGTTACATGTGGAGGTTCGCAGGCTAGGGGTCGAGAATCAAAGCTACAGCTGCCAGCCTACACCACAGCCACAGCAACGCAGGATCCAAGCCGCATCTGCGACCTACACTGCAGTTCACGGCAACACCAGATCCTTAACCCACAGCGAGGCCAGGGATGGAACCTGCGTCCTCATGGATACTAGTCGGGTTTGTTAACCACTGAGCCACGACAGGAACTCTCACAGGCATTTTTAAAGACAAAGTCAGCAACATTAAGTACGTTTTGTATGTGGGCTGCTTCACGCTGGAGCCCCTGATTCTTTTAGTTCTTCATTTATGATGCGCTCCCTGGGGGCACTTGGGGCTGACATGCCTGGCTGGCTGTTTTCACTGAGCTGGTCAGTGTGGCTGGGATTGGGAAAGGCTCCGTTCCAGCCAGGAGAGGTTTGGCTTTGATGATGGGGGGAACCGGAGGGCCCAGCCCCTTTTCCCTTTTGCTAATGTAGGGATAAGTCAAAGAAGAAGAAAAAAGTCAAGGTAAAGATGGAGAAGAAATCAACGCCCTCCAGGGGCTCGTCATCCAAGTCTTCATCACGGCAGCTGAGTGAGAGCTTTAAGAGCAAAGAGTTTGTGTCCAGTGACGAGAGCTCCTCAGGAGAGAACAAGAGCAAGAAGAAGAGACGGCGGAGCGAGGTGCGGCCGGAGTTTGGGGGCTGAGGGTCTGGAAGGATGAGGGGCATCTGAACCGGTGGTGGGGCAGTTCTTTCTGGACTGGGGGTTGTGGTTGGTCTGTAAGAATAATGAGGGGGCATGGCTCGACCGAACGCTGCTTCTGAAGGCTAGTGTTGGAGTTAAGGCAGGGGGGAGAGGTGGGGGCTCTTCACCACAGTGGTTGGGGACACCTGGATTCGCACTGTACTTTGCTCCTAAGGGAACTTTGGTTTTCAGGACTCTGAAGAAGAGGACCTAGCCAGTACTCCCCCCAGCTCCGAGGACTCGGGGTCAGCATCTGATGAGTAGAGAGGAGGAAGATTCTCTCTCCTTGGCCTTGCCCGGTCATACCCCAGTCTCCCCACCCGCGTTCTGGTACCAGTTTCTCCTCATGTGAAATACAGTCCTTCGATTCTGTGCCATCTGAACAAGCTCCTGCCAGGATGCACTTCATGGGGGCAGCAGGGGAGACGTCTTACTCTGCTGCCTCGCAAGGATGGCTCTTTATAATTTGGGGAGAGATCGGGTGGGAGGCAGGGCAGTACAGGATCCAAATCCTTGTCCTACTTTCCTGACCTTTGGAAACTAGCTGCTGCTTGTCCTGTTCAAGTTGCTGCAAGCAGGGGTCATGTGAGGTCAGGCCTGAAGCTCCTAACTGGGGCTTATTTCTACTTTTATTTTGTATTTCTGGTCTGTGAAAAGCAACATTTAATAAAGGGAACTGACTTTGGAAACCATGTTCTTTTGCCTTCTCTCTAGCCCTGTTGTATCATCCCCACTTTTCTTTGTGTTTACTGCTCTCTCTTTTGACCCTTCAGCTGGGAAGCAAGTCTGCAGGTACATCCTGTTCTGTTCTCGGCTCAACAAGCATTGGTTTTCACTCTCTTCTGCCGGGATGGGCCACCTGAGAGTCCAGAAATGAGAGCTGATCTCATTAGAAAGTCGCTCTCACAGTTACACTCCATTAGCCAAGCTGAGGGGCGGCAGGACCGGCTCCATCCTTAATCACCTATGAGTCAAGGGTCTACCAAGGCTTCAGATAATGGAATCAGGATTGACCAGCTTCCCTGCAGACGTGGGAATGGAAACCTGAGCCTGGAGAATTGGGGAGGATGAGTGTGTGTGTGTGTGTGTGTGTGTGTGTGTGTGTGTGTGTGTATGTGTGTGTCGTGGGAGTGGTTGGGGTGTAGTCTGAGGGTGTGTGGGAAAGAATGGAGTATGTGTGCGGCTTTTCTTACTGGAGGAAAGGGGTATGCCGCATTTTTAAGTTAGGAATTTATATCTGGGAATGGGGCATGACAGGAGGTAAATGAAAATGAGCAAGGAAAACAGCTTCCAGTCATCCCCGTGGTTCTAAACCTGGAATTATACACGTGGAGTGGCCACGTTGCGGAGGCTCTCAGGTGTTTTGCCACAGGAAGCCTTTCCAGTCCGCCAACGGTTACCTTCTTTCTAACCGTGACTCTATGGTGCTGCAATCAGTACAAGGAGGCTGGGCCTGAGGATTGGGCAGTCCTAAAGCAGTCTCCTCTCTAGGCAGTCGTCTCGGTTGCCATTTTGCCCAAGCGCTCTTTAGCTGTTGAATTGCGTCAGTTTCGCCGGGGTCTGAGCCTGGGGCGGGCCCCTCATTTGCAAGGTTCATGAATAATTGAGTACCTGGGCTGCGCCTATTTGCATACGATCTGGCGAGTTCTGCGGGCTCTATCCACTCCTAGTTTTCACCGGCTCATGGATATTCATGAGGCGCCTTGGGGGCGTGGGCGTGGGTGGAGCTAGGGGCGGGGCCCCGCCAAGGCTCGCACTGGCTTGGTCCCGCGGTGACGGCGGCAGCAGCGGCGGTAGCGGCGGCTGAGACTGGCATCGGGGCACCGAGCCGGAGCCGAGCGGAGCCGGATCCCGGGGGAGCGCGTGAGTGCGCGGGGGCGGGCAGGAGGGTGAAGGAGGGGGCGGGGTTCGGGAGAGGTGGCGGCGGGGAAAGGCATGGAAGGAGTGGGCGCTTTCCAGTCGGGACCTCGGTTGAGATGGAAAGGGGGATCACTAGGAAAGTTTGCAGGGGCCGGGGGGCGCGTGGGAGGCGGGGGACACAGGGGAGCTGGAGCGTGTGCGCGGGGGCAGAGGGTGCACGGTCTGGCGCTCGTGCTGGCCGAGCCAGAAGAAAGGGGGGAGGGGGCGAGGGCTTGAGGCGGAGCCGGGGGCGGGCGGAGCTACTTGAGGGACCCCCGCCCTCTCTTTTCCCGGGGCCTGGCTAGCCCCCTCCCCCGGCTCCCTCGGCACGCCCCCAGCCACCCCAGTCCGCCCCCACCCAGTCCGCGTCGCCAGTCTGTTCGCCGGCTGCTTCACATCCCGCGCACAGGTCCTCCGCTTCTGCCGCCACCGCCTCCTCCTCCACCCTGTTCCTCCTCCTCTCCGGCTGCTGCCGGCCCCTCTGTGTCCAGAGCTCCCCACTGGGCCCCTCCAAACGGCCCCTCGCCCCGGGCTGTTCCGTCTTCCCGTTGGCCCTCCCTCTTCCAGCAGTTCACAGGCTGTCCCTGCCGACCTCTCTGGCCCCAGATCCGCTGGAGATCCCAGGGTCCATAGGGGTGACCCGCCTTCGGCGATGCTTCTCTGGGCCTCTGCCCCGGGGCTCGAGCTGCCTGGCCTCCCCCACTGCCCTTCTGGAGGCCTGTGCTCCCGGGGGTCAGCTAGTCTCCTCCTGACTGCTGAAGGTGGGGAGTGCTCAGAGCTGCTGTGAGTTTACAGCCCTTGGCTCTGGCCTTGGTCACCTGGGTTTCCGGGCTGGGGCCTCTGGGCTGCCGCGACCCCCTCTTCCTTTGGGGAAGGCTAACCCTGCTTCCTTGCTGCCGCGGGTCACACCGCTGAGGTGCCCATTAGGACCCCAGCTGAAAGGGTGTCTTGGTTTTGGACCAATTTGTCTCCATTTCTCACCACCCACACCATGTCCCTGGTAACATGTTCAAGGACAAGGAAACAGTCTCGTGTTTTATTTTATTTTATTTTTTCTGTTATGTGCCTCTCCTCCGTGCCCACTTGGACAGGCTCTGCAGGGTTACCCACCCACCCACAGGGAGCATCCTGCTCTGGGGGATTGACCCCCATGGGTTTCTCTCTACCCCTTCCCTGTCCCCTCCCATTTTCAAAACAAGCTGAGGCAGGGTCAGAAGTGAGAGGCAGGTGGGTTTTGCAAAGCTTGGGCACTTGAGGTCCCTTCTTGGGATTTGGTGCTCTCTTCCATACCAGCTGGAGTGGGGTGACTTTGGGGAAGGCGGTTCCCACTGCCAGGGGGCACGCGGCGGGGGGTGTGTGCCTTGGGGGGGGGTTGGTGCTTCAGGAACCAGGACAGGAACTGAGAAGGTGGTGGAGTGTCTGAAGAACAGGTGATATGACTGGGGCCTGTGGGAGAGAAGGTATGGTCTGGAATGCTGGGAAGAGGAGGTGGTTACCAAGGCTGTTGGCTCATTGGTGACACTGAGTGGAATCACACCAATAGTGGCCAACATTTACTGGGCATTTACGTGTGAGTTAGGCATTGTGCTCAGCAGTTACGTGCATCCTCTCATATAAAGCTTCTTAATAGTCTCAGCAACTGCATCGTTCACATGGGGAAACTGAGGCTTAAAGCGGTAACAACATGCTTAAGGTCACAGAGCTGGAAAGCGGTAGATCCACCCAGCATTTGAATCCTGGTCTAGCAGATCCGAAGCTCCTGTTACCGGCGTCTCAGGAGGGGCACCCATTTGGCTCCTAACATAGGGCTGTGTCGCTTGGTTTACAATTTCTCCTTCAGCCTCCCTGCAGACCCCTCAGGTCAAGCCTAGGCTGGTGAGTGATGCCCACAGATCACCTTTTCATAGGCTGTGGCTCTTCCCACTGTGGCTGTCCTAGGAGGAGGAACCCCAGGGAGTTCTCCCCCAAGCCACCCCGCCCCCCGGATGTTCTCAAGCCCTGTCCCATTCTCCCAGCCCCGGCCCAGGCCCGGGCCGGCTCCTCCTTCCTCTTGGCGAGGCCTTGGAAATCCAGTGGGAGGCCATTGCTATGGCAACAGGACTAGGCCCTGACTTTACCTCATCAAATTCCAAGCTGAAGCCAAAGCGATTGAGAAATTAAAGAAAAAAATGTATTCCAGATGTTTACTTTTGATTCCTTATTTTTCCGTGTTTGGATGAGACAGCTCTGAGGGAGGCGGGAGTGGGGCAAGGATATGGAAGGAGGAGGGGGAGAGAAGGGGGAGACGGAACCACTCCCAGCTGCAGGAGGGAGGGAGAGAAGGAGGGGGAGCAGGAAGGGGGAGGCAGGCAGGCTGGCAGGCAGTGGGGCGGAGCCCCAGGTTGGGGAGGAGCGGGTTTTTTCCCGTCTCCCATGAGGTGATTCACGGAGACACTTCAGACTTTGTGGACCTCTTGCTCGGCCCCTGCGTAGATACCTCGAGGGGGGCCACCGGACCCAAGGGGGGCCTTGGGAGTGGTGAGTGCGGTGCCTTAGAGAGCTGGCCGGAGGAGGGAGCAGTGGGTGGCTCCCTGAAGCTCCAGGACTTTAGGGTTAGGAGGCAGGAGCTGGAGAGTGGTCTGGGAAGAGTGGGGGATGTGGCTGCCAGGGGCCTTCCTTGACCTCCTCCAACCCCCTCCTGAGTTCCCTCTTCCTGTCCCACACTTTTCCTCTGCCAGACTTCCCTCGCTGAGCCTACTGCCAACGCCCAGCCCTTTTACTCTCTCTCTCTCTCTCTCTCTTCCTGGGTCTTCAGC
Organism: Sus scrofa; assembly: GCF_054392235.1. NCBI lineage: Eukaryota > Metazoa > Chordata > Mammalia > Artiodactyla > Suidae > Sus > Sus scrofa. The sequence goes on from NC_139384.1 coordinate 13,790,666, forward strand.
CACCCCAGCTCACACCCCTTCCCGATTCCCATGCAGGTCTGCTGCATGTGATGAAAGTGTCTGCTCTCAGGGAAGGCACAGCCATGGCTTCCCCACCGCCCCGGGAGACGGAGGAGGAGCTGGGATCTGCTGGCTCTGAGCCAGGTACCTATGGGTGCAGGGTGGAGCGGGGTGGCTGGGAGGCGGGTGGGAGTGGCCAAGGTGGGAGTGGCTGAGGCTTGGCCCCCTACTCTGTCTTGGGCAGCTGATGACTCTGTTAGGGTGGGCGTGAAGGCAGAAGGAGGACTGAGGATGTGTGGGATGAGTTTGAAAGGTTCTCAGCTCCTGTTGAGACCCTTCAGAACTGTTTGAGATCATAGCTCTCCAGCAGATGAGAGCGTACCAACTGTCACGGTGAGGTGGGCCCTTCCGGCGTTTGACAGAGGAGGAAACTGAGGCCTGGAGGGAAAATGCCATGCACCGATGGGTGTGAACCCAAGCCTCCTGGCTCCCTGTCTAGACGCCTTTCTTGCGCTGAGCCGAATGAGTGGGTGATAAAGGATTCTATTAGAAGGGCCGTGGCCATGAGTAATTCAAGGTCTTTTCTTTGGCATTGGAATGCCTTATATAGAAGGTAGGTTTCTGCTCCTGGATTTTTTTTTTTTTTCTCTGTAGCAGATTTACTTCTGTTTGGCTTAGGTCAATAGTAAGTTTGCATTCCTGATTGCACACCGGATGACAGTGGGAAGGTGGCCTGGGTGTGCACTGGGGGAGGGCACAGCCTGGAGGCAGAGTAGGGAAGCCGAGCTGGGAGAGAAAGTTTCTTATGGCTGGTAGTCATGTGAAAGGAAAGGACAAGACTGCCCAGGTGGTGGGCTGGCTCCTTGATATGGACGGGCAGGTGTTCATTTATTAGCTCATTTGCTCATTTATTCATTCATTTGATAAGAGTGTTTACCACGTGTGAAGTGGGTACAGGGAGAAATAGGTGCCAGGCTTAAAGAGTTTCAGTTTATAAGGGGGATGGACTAAACATGTTGGGAATTAGGAGATGGGAGAAGATGTTTCTGGGGTGTGTATGGAAAATCACGGAGGGCCTCGTGGAAGAGGTGACATTTGACTTGTACTTAGAAAGATGCGCACACACCGAGTGTGTAGGGTGGGATACGAAGTTCTGCTGCCTGTTCTTCTGATATCCTCCCAACCAACCCTTTCCTTTCGGTAGGTGACCCTCGAGCCAAACCCCCTGTCAAGCCCAAACCCCGGGCCCTGCCCGCCAAGCCAGCCCTGCCCGCCAAGCCCAGCCTGCTGGTGCCTGTTGGGCCTCGGCCCCCCCGGGGTCCTCTGGCTGAGCTGCCTTCTGCCCGGAAGATGAACATGCTGGCGGGCCCCCAGCCCTATGGTGGCAGCAAGCGTCCCCTTCCCTTTGCACCCAGACCTACGGCTGAGGCCTCTACCGGAGGGGAGGCCACCCGGGAGCCCGGGAAAGAGGATTCTGCTAAAGAAGAGATGCCCCCCTTGACGCCACCGGCTCGATGTGCGGCCCCGGCAGGTGTGCGCAAGGCGCCTGCCCCCTTCCGTCCAGCCTCAGAGCGCTTTGCGGCCACCACCGTGGAGGAGATCCTGGCCAAGATGGAACAGCCGAGGAAGGAGGTCCCGGCCAGCCCCGACCGCCTCTGGGGTTCCCGCCTCACCTTTAACCAAGACGGCAGCTCAAGATACGGCTCCAGGACGTATGGTGTGGCCCCAAGTCCCAGGGAGGCGGATGGCAGGACCCTCTCTAGGGAACAGTCCCAGGAGGGGCCAGCAAAGCCTCCCGCAGAGTGCCCTGGAGAGCCCAGCAAGACCCCCGAGGAAAGGTGAGGGGTGGGAGGCTGGAGGGAGAAGTGAGTGCCGGCCCCACCTGGGAAGGGGATCCTCCCTCTTAGGTTAGTTGTGCAGTGAGTGCGGGCGGACATTTCTCCAGCAGTGTAATGATTACTGTATCTTTTTACAATGATAGTTTTCTTTACCGGGTTGGTGTATGTTTGTAGCAGAGTTCAAATGTACAGTATGGAAGTTTATTTTTAATTTTTTTATGTCGAGAGCCAAGCTTGACCTCACTCAGTACACAGCTAGGCTGTTTCGTGAAGGGGATGTTAGACCTATTTTATTTAATTAATTTGTATATCATTAAAGATTTGTATTTTTTTTTTCTTTTAAGGGCTGCTGCATCTGTGACGTATGGAAGTTCCCAGACTAGGGGTTGAATCAGAGCTGCAGCTGCCAGCCTACACCACAGCCACTGCAACTCGGGATCTGAGCCATGTCTACAACCTACACCGCAGCTCGTGGCAGCACCAGATCTTTTAATGCACTGAGCAAGGCCAGGGATCGAACCCTTATCCTCGTGGATTCTAGTCGGGTTCTTAACCCTTCTGAGCGACAACAGGAATTCCCATTTACGATTATTTTTTTACTTTCTTTTTAAAATATTATTTTCCATCATGAGACCCCTTTGAGAGAGGAGGAAACTGAGGCTCAAGAGTGACCCCCATGGTCCCTTAGCAAGTGAAAGACAGAGCTGGGGTTTGGATTCAGATCTGTTTGATTCCAGTGTGTGCGCTGACCTGCTGGGATGTGTGCGTGCGCCCGTGTGTGCATGCATGCGTGCGTGCGTGCCTGCATGTGTTAGTTTGAGGAGGGCACTGTCTGGCTGTGTGGGAGAGTCTGATGGGAGAGATGAGTCATGAACACACCTTGATGTCGGGCCAGCTACATCCCTGCACAGAAGGTACAGCTAGGTTGGAGACTGTTGCAGATACGAAGAAGGCTGAGCCTTGGGGGAAGAGGCCCAGCTACACAGCAGCCATCCTCAGGCAGCGAGAGCCAGCTTGAGGCCCAATTGGCCCCTGGGCCCTTGGTGGCTCCCCTGGGCCCACGGGCCCCCTCCCACTCTTGCTGCTGTGAGGGCAGGGCTGCTGTGGCCTGTGTTGAGCTGCTGGCTCAGACCCCTGCCCTACCCTGGGCTGCTCAGCCCTGGCCACCAGCCCTTCCCTTCTCTCACCTGAAAGTTACTGGAGGGCAGGGTGTCCTATCAAGTCTTTGTCCCAGGCCTGGGCTCCCAGGAGGTCACACCCTGTCCGGGCAGGGTTCCGCCCTTCCTTGTCCCCTCTCCCTTGCTCCAAGCCCAGCTTAAGAGGAGCAGCTTCAACTTGGAAAATCACTCTTCCCTCTTCCCCCCTCTCCCTCCCCTCTGCAATTCCTCAAGAAGTATTGGCAGGGCAGCAGGACCAGCTGCAGCACTCGCCCTGGCTGCAGGAGAACATTAACCCCTTACAGGCTAAAGGAAGGAGGAGTTGTCTTGGGGGGGGTGGCATGGAGGGGTCTGGGCAAGCTGGATGCTTTTCCCCAAGTTGCTGGGGGAAGTTAACCCTTGATGGGCAGATGGGGAACAGGCCCTGTCTCCGGGGCACTTTCTCTGCGGAAAGTGCACAGCGTCTCTGTCCCCCGTGGTTCTCAGCAGGGCACAGTAGTAAATGCCTGTGGCCGATGGAGGGGGGACAGATGGGACTTCTCCATTCTTTGCCTCCATTTCCCCTCTTTCTCCCTCGCAGGAACTCCCCGTCAGACCTGGCCTTCAACGGGGACCTGGCTGCGCCAGCCAGCTCTGAGCCACCTACTGACGTGAGTTATCCTCCTATTTTGAGTCAGAATCATGGAATTTTAGAGTTGGAAGGGTCATCTGAGATCATCTGTGCCACTTCACTGTTCAGATGGGGAAACAGAGGCGAGGAGGAGGTGACTTGCCCAAGGGCTGGTCCCAGGACGCAGATTTCTCAACTCCCAGGCCACGGTGGCTAAGTGTGGCTCAGGCCCCGAAGCTGCTTATCGTTTCCATGACAACTGTCATTGACTGCCTACTGTGTGCTGGGCGCATCCCAGGAATGCTGACTGACTTAATCTCTGTGCTAACTCTAGCGAGTAGGCCTGTTGGTCCCACAGGAAAGGTGACACCAGGGCTTACAAAGGTTAAGTAACTACTCAGGAGCTGAGGCAGGATCTGAAGGGTCTGACCGCCTGGACCACCTTCTCAGGGTTCAGAAGAGAGGAGGAGTCCTTTCTTTGGGGTTTCCTGTTACTGCCTGCACCCCCGGCCCCCACAGTGGAGGCAGAGGATGGCCGCCTTGCTTTCCTGGGTAAATAATACAAAGGGTGCCCTTTGCTAGTCAGAGGCTGTCCTGTCTGCCCTATGGGGGCGACCTGGCTCTATTTTTTTTTGTTTGTTTTTTGTTTTTTCTAGGGCCGCTCCCACGGCATATGGAGGTTCCCAGGCTAGGGGTCCAATCGCCTATGCCAGAGCCATAGCAGTGCCAGATCTGAGCCGTGTCTGTGACCCACACCACAGCTCACGACAACGCCAGCTTGTTAACCCACTGATCGAGGCCAGGGATCGAACCCACGACCTCATGGTTCCTAGTTGGATTCGTTAACCACTGTGCCACAAATGGAACTCCACGACCTGGCTCTGTTCATTTGTCCATCCAGAAGTATTTTCTGAGCCTCTCCTGTGACCCGGGGGCTGGGGAAACAGCAGAGAACAAAACACCCACTGCCCTTGCTCTCTAGGCAGTGAGCTGACCTTCTAACGCGGGGAGCCAGGTACCCACACAGCCGTCCCTGTGAACCAGCAGATCCATAGCGTGCGGTGTGTCAGACAGGCTCTGGGGGCGCGGAGTGAGGGTGGTTGTGAAAGGTCTTACTGTAGAGAGGGTGAGGGAGTGAACTGTGTGGGTATTTGGGGAACAGTGTTCTTGGCAGAGGGAACAGCAAGTACAAAGGACTTGGTACCTTCTTGGCACAGGAGCCGGGATGTCTGCATTGCAGTGAGAGAGAAGGAGTTGGGCTGTAGCGAGGACCAGTTCCCAGAGGTGATAGGCCAATGGCACAAGGTTCCTGCCACTGGGAGGACCTTGGCTTACATGAGGGGCAAAGCCTTTGAGGGATTGGAGGAGAGGAGTGACCTCTGCTGGCCTGGTTGTAAAAGGTCCCCTTTCCCTCTTGGTTGCTGGGAGTTGAGGGCAGCAGCAGCAGCAGGGACCAGGCAGGGCTTTGGGATAACTTAAGTGAGAGATGATGGTGGCGTGGACCCTGGAGGTAGCTGGGGGTAGAGGGGGTGAGCAGGCGTGGACTCTGGCTAGAATCTGAAGGTGAGGTGGGTGGATTTGCAAGTAGATTGGTAGGAGGAGAGAGTGTGTGCAGAATTAAGGATGATGCCAGGGCTTCTGGCCTGAGCGACTGGAAGTGTACCCTTTACTGAGAAGGGGACTTTATGGTGAAGCAGGATGGGGGAAATCGGAGGAGCTTGCTTCTGGATTTGTTGACTTGGGTATGCCTCATAGATGTCCAGGAAATGTCAAGTGGGCAGTGGCCTCTTTGCATCTGGAGTGCCAGGGACCTGTCAGTGTACAGAGGGTGATAAAGACCCCTGCACTCACCAAGGGAGTGGGTGTGGCATAGGACGGAGGCCTCACAGAGGAACCTGGAAGAAGCAGGAAGGAGCGGCCAGCATGGGGCGCTGGAGGCCAAAGAATGAGTAGCTTCCAGGACCAGTGGTCAAACACTGCCCGTGAGGCATGGCAGGTGAGCCCTGAGAATGGGCTTTAGCTGCAGGAGGTCCTGGGTGACCTTGAGCCGTGGGGTGGCAAGGTGAGGAAAGAAGCCTGTATGGAGGGGGTTCCACAGAGAATGGGCGAGAGGTGACAGACACCGAACGGAGAGCACGTGTCTAAGAAAAAGGGAGAAGGGTGGGGTCAACAGCACGGGGTGTTGTTGTTTTTTTTTTTAAGACTGAAAAAAGGAGAGCAGTTTGCTGATGGAAATGATCCAGGACAGAAGGAAAAAAATCAGTGATGCAGGACAGAGAGGGGAGGGTTGGCCTTAGCTGTGAGCAAGGCTGGTTCTGGCAGGGAGCAGAGCGCCTGGGCTCCCGTGCAGGCGCAGGGCTGTGGGTGAGGGGTGCGGGTGTCCTCTGCTGACGTTGCTCAGGGAAGGACCACAAGGCTGTGGGCTGAGAGAGGCCGGGAGGAGGTGTGGAAGCTCGAGGAGACCAGATGGGAAAGCGTTGCCTGGGAGGCTGGGGGGCGCGTGGAAGGGGCGGCGGGTTGGCTGGGCCGCTCTGGCTCTCGGGCCCGCCTAAGGGCAGGGGTGGCACAGCTGAAGTGGGACCCAGCCCTCCCGGTTGCATGCTTTTCTGCAGCCATGTCCAGGCCGCCTGCCCGGGTGCAGCTTTGAGGCTGTGAGGAGCTGTGTGTAAACAGATTGAACAGTCGGGTGAGGGAGGGAGTTCAGTGAGCCGTGTAAAAAAGGGACTTGGGTGGCGGTAAAGAGAGAAGGGAGGGCAGGAGGGGGTTAGGGGCTGGGGGGAAGGAAGGAGGGTTAGTGGTTGTGCTTCTCAGAGGGGCTGAAGGAGTAAGGGCAGTGAGGAGATGGACAGAGGGAGCTGGACAGATGGAGGTGGGAGTGGGCGAGCGACACTCATTTTGAATGAGGCTCTTGGGAGTTCCGGTCTCGGCTCAGTGGTTAATGAACCTGACTAGTTTCCATGAGGACGTATGTTTGATCCCCGGCCTTGCTCAGTGGGTTAAGGATCCAGCGTTGCCGTGAGCTGTGGTGCAGGCCAGCAGCTACGGCTCCGATTGGACCCCTAGCCTAGCATATGCCGTGCGTGTGGGCCTAAAAAGACAAAAAAAAAAGAGGATGAGACTGTGGAGGGGCAGCAGTCAGGGGTATGACTCTGGGAGAGCTGGATCGCAAAGTAATGGGGGAAACAGGTCAAGAAGCAGAGCTAGGGTGCCGGACAGGGCGACTGTGGCTGTTGGAATCGCTGCCCATTACAAGGGGTGGCGGTGGGGAGGGTTGCAGTGATCCAGGAGCTTTGCTTTTGAAGGAAGGAGGGGTCTCTACGGGGCTCAGACAGGAGGGATTCTGGATGGTGGAGTTTAAGGGCACAAGCTTTACGGAGGTGTAGCTGATTTGCAAAGATGTGTTAATTTCTGCTGTGGGCATGAGCTTTAAAACCAGAGATTTAGGAGTTCTCTAAATTGCTGGGTTAAGCACCCGACTAGTATCCAGGAGGATGTGGTTTCACTCTGACCTTGCTCAGTGGGTTAAGGATCCAGTATTGCTGTGAGCTGCTGTGTGGGTCACAGATTCGGCTCAGATCTGGTATGGCTGTGGCTGTGGTGTAGGCCTTAGCTGCAGTTCGGATTCGACCCCTAGCCTGGGAACATCCATATGCCATGGGTGTGGCTCTAAAATAAATAAATAAATAAACCAACCCAGAGATTTGTTGGAAGGTGGAGGGGATGGAAGTTGGCCTCGAGAAGGAGGCAGGATGGCTCCCTGTGCACAGACCCAGCAGTGACGGTGTGGGAGAAACGGCCCCACTGGAGAGAGAACAGGACCAGCGTGACCTGGGGCAGGGGGCAGAGGTCAGATAAAGCAAGACTCACTTCACTGCCTGGGGACAGGCCGAGGGGAGGGGTAGAATGCCTGGTGCTGGTGGCCCCAGTGCCCCACAGCATCCATTCTTCCTCTGAGTCTAATCCCGAGAGGCCGTGTGCATGAATCTTATTCAAACCTTACCTAACGCTGTGGCCACCAGCTTCAGGGTGCAGATGGGGAAGCTGGGGCTTAGCATGACAGGAGGGCATATGGCTTAAAAGAGAGGGTGGCTTCAGGCCAGGTGCTTCAGGTCCCCCGGAGCCTTTTGCCTGCATGCCAAGGCTGCCTACCTCCTTGGGTGGAGCTGGGACCTGTGGATGCCCAGAGCAGGGTGGAAAGCTCCATGCCTCCCCCATAGCTGTTCCTGGGAGCTGGCCTGGAGCCCCACTCTGAGGCCAAACCTCTGCACACACGGACGGCCAGGTTCCCAGTTTGCCTTTTCCCTTTATAAAGCCAGGGTTCTTGATCCATGAACCATGGGCCTTTGGGAGGTCCTTGGAAGAGCTTTGGGGTGTGTGAGTGGGAGGGTTTGAACCACCTGGAGTGCCGTGAGTGATGCTCAGGGAACAAGACGATGTGCATTTTGTGGAGAAGGGGCCAGAAGGAGGGGGTCTGTGAACCCTAAGAATCCCAGACACCCTAAGTCAAGGTCATTTGGGAGCCTCTTGCTGCTGTCCTGAGGGGCTGTGCCTCGGAGCCCTGGTTTCTCCTGTGGAGCGAGAGGATGAGGCAGCCACAACCTGGGCCCTTGGGATTGGCCGCTGAGCAGTGAGTGATGGCTTTTCACCTTTCTCTCGCAGGTTTCCAAGCCTCTGGTCCCCTTAAGTCCAGGCCCCACCTTGGAGAATGGAGACTCTGCCGCCCCAGCCTTCGGCCCGGAAGCCTCAGGCCCAGCCCTCACGTCTCCCCACCTTTACTCACCTGATAAGAGTTCTCACCAGTCACCGCTTCCAGAACCCCAGAGCCCTGGGGTTCCCGGGGCTTCTCCCTGCCTCCCCAAGACTCCAGCATCCCCAACCATGGCCCCGCCTGGTGAGGGCTCCTGCCACCTACCTAGTCTGGGGCTCCCTGTTGTGGAACCCCCAGAGGCCCCCAGACCTGGCAGCCCTCTCCTTCCGGAGGTCTTGGGGCACCACAGCTCAGAGCAGCCCCCAGCCGCCTCGCCCCAGCCCCTGACAGAGGGTGGAGAGTTGCTGAACCTCCCTCGGACGTTTCCATCTGGGGAAGTGGCGGCCACTGGTGATGCGGCTGTCCGTCCAGTCACCCTGGCTCATCGCCGATTTTCCGAAGGTGTGCTCCGGCCCCCTGGCCAAGACCAGGAGAAGCTGGGGGGCTCGCTGGCTGCCCTGCCCCAGACCCAGGGGAGCCAGTCGGCCCTGGACCGTCCCTTTGGGAGTGGGACCGAGTCCAACTGGAGCTTGTCACAGTCCTTTGAGTGGACCTTCCCAACACGACCCTCAGGTCTGGGGGTGTGGCGGCTGGACTCCCCGCCCCCTTCCCCCATCACTGAAGCCTCTGAGGCCGCTGAGGCTGCGGCTGCATCTGCAGCTGCAGCTGTGGATGCTGTGGAGGCTGGCCACTGGGGTGGGTCCAGCAGGGAGGAGGGATTGTGCCTGCAAGGTCCAGGGGCTCTAGCAGCTCCAGAGGGGCCAGGGGCACCAGCAGCTCCAGAGGGGCCAGGGGCGCCAGCAGCTCCAGAGGGGCCAGGGGTGCCAGCAGCTCCAGAGGAGCCAGGGGCACAAGCAGCTCCAGAGGGGCCAGGGGCACAAGCAGCTCCAGAGGGGCCAGGAAGGCCTGGTTCTTGGGTGCAGGTAGATGATCTGGGCACCTCTTCAACTCAAAAGGGCGATGAGGAGAGCCATCCCCAGTCCCCAAGTGGTCCCCTTGAGCCCCTGTCAATAGCAGGGGACCCACCTGGACCAGCGTTGCTGCAGGCAGAGGAGAGGTACGAGGAACCCGAGCTCCTGGCTGGACGGGAATCCCCACTCCCTCTGGCCACCAGGGAGGCTGCCCTACCCATCCTGGAGCCAATCCTGGGGCAGCAGCATCCGGCACCCCCTGACCAGCCCTGTGTCCTCTTTGTCGACACCCCTGACCCTGGGCAGGCGCTGCCTGCCAAGGAGGGGGCCATGACCCTGGCCCGGGCTGAGACCACCCAACCCAGGACAGAGGTTCAAGACCCCTGTAGGGCGTCCCCTGAGCCTGCAGGCCCTGAGAGCAGCTCCCGCTGGCTGGATGACCTCCTGGCTTCACCACCACCCAGTGCAGGAGGTGCAAGGCGGGGAGCCGGATCCGAGCGGAAGGATGCACAGACCCCAGGTGCCTGCTCTGAGGTGAGGAGTGGGGACGGGGCTCGGGATGGAAGCCAGGGCATGGGAGAGCGTCCTTCTTTCAACATGGATTTCATGTGTCAAGAGCTTGGGATCCAGCCGTGAGCAAGGCGCCTATGGACAGGACCCTCAGAGCTGTACTGTTGGCTGGTGGAGCAGAGGGTACGGCATGGTGCTTAGAGTTTAGTCGAGTGCATATCAGAAGTCAGATCCACCCCGCTGAGGGGTTTTGGGAAGATACCCGAGCCTCTGCGCTTCTGAGGCCTTTCATGCTGACATGTTCCTCTTAGGCTTGTATTGTGGGGAAGATAGATATAGAAAGTGCTGGGTGCAGTGCTTGGCACATACTGAGTGTTCAGTCCATTATTCCGAGTGGTGTTTTGAAGGGCACCAGCGTAGCTACCAGTTAGATCGTGGGCCCTGGAACCAGACCGCCTGCCTCCGTCTCCTGGCTCAGCACTTTGTCCACGTGTGACCTTGACCATGGGTCTTCCACCTGTGCCTCGGTTTTTGCATCTGTAAAATGGGGAGCTCTACCTTCTGGTAATGGCGAGAACTAAACAAGCTGTAGTACCTGTAAAGTACTAAGAACAGCGCCTGGCTCATCATGAGTACTGGCGAGTCTCGGCTTTTATGAAAGTAGTTACTGTTGAGCTCAGACTTGCCTCTGTAAACACGCCGCTGAGGCCCAGAAGAGGCAGAGGCTTGTGCAAGGTTATCCAGCAGGTTGGTGGCTGGGCCAGGCACAGAGCTCCAGTTCCAGGGCCAGCGCCCTTTCTTCTACCAGGCTGCCTGGGAATCGCAGGGCTGGGGTCCAGGTGGCTTTTGAAACGGTATTTTTCAAATCCAGCCTGAGCGGGTAGGGGTGGGGCTGGAAGGAAGGAGGAGCCAGGGGGCCTGGTGGGGGGAGGCGGGGGAGGTGGGGAGGAGGAGCAGGAAGGAGTTAAGACCAGGCTGGCTCCTGCAGTAGGTGTGTCTGTCCCGGGATGTGGGTGACTCAACTGGCTTCTGGGCGGGGCTGCCTGAACTGCAGCTGCTCTGAAGGGAGCAGGGCCAGGGCGAGTGGAGCCAGAGCCAGAGCCGTCGGACAGGTCCGGGCGAGGGGAGCGGCCCAGCCCTGTCCAGGCACCCGCCGCACCCAGTAGCCCGAGGCGGGCAGGGGGCAGGAGGCAGGGACCATGGCCCGGCATGGGGACAGGGAGTCCAGCATGTCTGTCTTGGAGAGGCTGCTGGCCAACGCGGCGCTGCGGGATGAGGCTGGCCGGCTCCGTAGCCCTGAGCCCAGGGCTCCCCCGCCCACAGGAGTGAGTCAGGGAGTGTGGGGTGGGGTGCATGGAGCCCTGGCTGGGTCTTTCCCCTGTGCCGGAGGAGGCTGTGCTTTCTGCCTCCTGGGGAGGCCTAGGCAGGAAGGTGCTTTCCTAGGGAGGAAGGGGCTGGGAACTCACCCGGGGCCAGAAGGGTTGGGGGTGGGGGTGGAATTTTGCCTTGGAAAGAAGTGATGGAGGGGCTTTGGGTCTTGATCTCTTCTAGCTTAAAGTATACCCCCACTCCCCTGTGAAGCCCACTCCGCCAGGCAGCCTTTCTCCTGGTGGTTAGCCAAGTGTTGCCCAAGGGCTGTAAACATGACCACGGGGTCATCAATTGAGTGGCCGTGGCATGCCAGGTGCTATGCTGAGTACTTGGCTTAAATGGTTTTCTTTTTTATGGTACATCCTCATATACCACCCCATGCTGTAGGAACTGGCCCCATTTAAGGATGAGGACGCTGAGGCCCAGAGTGGTTAAGTGATTTGTCCAGGGTCACACAGCTGGGATCCAAACCCAGACTTTCTGGAGCCAAGGTGGAGCTCTTGAGCACTAGGCAGTGCTGATTTTCATTTTGGATTGATTCCCACCTTGATTGACTCTAAGCATCATTTTTTTTGTCTCTCTCTCTCTCTTTTTTTCCTGATTCCCAGGGACTCCTTGGATGGGCCCAGAAGGATCTGCAGAGTGAATTTGGGATTGCAGCAGACCCACATCCCAGCCAGTTTAGTCCTTCCGGCTGGTCCCAAGACACTTCTCAGGACTATAGCCTTGGGAGTACAAGCCCTAGAGGGGACCTGGGCCTCAGAGAGAGGGACTGGACCAGCCAGTGTGGGCAGGGAGTGGGGGAGGGGAGCTCTAGGGAGTGGGCCAGCAGATGTGGCATCGGCCAGGAGGAGATGCAGGTCAGCCACCCAGATGGGAGTGGAGCATCTGCCCCAGGAGGGCTCATGGGCCAGGACTGGGAGATTGGAAAGCCAGCCCAGCCAGGCGCTCCGCAGGGCCAGGAGGTGGACGTCCAGGCCTGGGAGTTCAGAAAGAGGGATTCCCAGGGCTCCTACTGCAGCCGGGATGTGGCACTCCAGGACCAGGAATTCAGGAAGAGAGATTCTCTGGGTACTTGCAGCAGCCGAGACATGGGCCTTCAGGACTGGGAATTTGGGAAGAGGGATTGTCTGGGTGCTTACACCCGCCGGGATGAAGATGAGCAGAGCCAGAAACCGGGGAAGAAGGACCAGCTTGGTGGGTACAGCAGCCAGGACGCAGACCAGCAGGACCAGGAGTTTGGGAAGAGCGATTCTTCCCTGAGCGTCTACAGTGGCCACCGTGCAGAGCAGCTGGATCAGGATTTCGGAAAGAGCGCTTGGATGGGGAGCTACGGTGGCAGGGGCAGCCCCGAGGCCCTTGGCTCCCAGGACAGAAGCTGCGGAACGAGAGTCCTGAGTGCTGGCTTCAGCCCTGAGGAAGCCCAACAGCAGGACGAGGAGTTTGAGAAGAAGCTTCTGAGAGGCAGAGACAGCCCGGGTGAGGCCAGCAGAGATGCAGGCTGGCCTGAAAAGACCGAGACTGGGGGCTTGTTCGGCCCCAGCAGCCCCCAGTCGCAGGATGGGGCCCTGGGACAGAGAGACCGGAGCAGCTGGCAAGGTGGTGGTGCCAGCCAGGAGGTTGGAGGGCTGCGGGGAAGGCAGCAGGCAGGGGACCTGAGCCCCGGCGATGCTCACCAGGAAGACAGGGGAGCGGGGCAGCGAGGCTGGGCCAGCGACTTCAGCCTCGGTGTTGTCCCCCAGCCAGAGGTGGCCTTCAGCCCGAGGCCGCCAGACTGGAGCAGCGACTTCTCTATGGAGGCTGCCGAGAGGAGCCTTCAGTTTGGCATCATTGGCAACGACAGAGCGAGCGGTGCTGGCCTGAGCCCTTCCTGCGAGATGGGAGGCGGCCCCTTTGTTCCTCCTACGGAGACCTTGGCTGGGACCATGGACTGGAGTGACCAGCTGGGCCTTAGGAACTTGGACGTGTCCAGCTGTGTGGGTTCTGGGGGCTCGAGTGAAGGCAGGCAGGATGCCGTGGGACAGATGGGCTGGGCAGACAACCTGGGCTTGAAAGATGTGGAGCCGGCTGGCCGTCTGGAGACAGGAGGGTCTGAGGAGCCCAGGGGAACTGGACTTGGGGAGAAGGACTGGACTTTGGAGGTCGGGGTGAGGGGCAGAGATCTGGCTGCTGCAGGGGAGGTAGGAGGCCACGGCCACGCTAGAGAGAGTGGCGTGGGGCAGACCGACTGGTCAGGTGTGGAGGCGGGAGAGTTCCTGAAATCCAGGGACCGTGGGGTGGGTCAGGCCGACTGGACACCTGACTTGGGGCTGAGAGACAGGGAACTCGGGGCGGGCCAGGGGCACTGGGGCGACAGTCTGGGCCTGAGGAGTTTGGAGGTGCCCCGTGACTTCGAGTCTGAGGGTTCTCAGGGGCCGCGTGGATGCGGAGTGGGGCAGATGGACTGGACTCAGGACGCGGAGCTCCAGGATGCCGAGAGCCCGGGTGCACCTAGCGAAGCCAGAGAGCATGGGGTGGGGGAGGTCAGCCAGTCCCCAGAACCAGGCCTGAGGAACACTGGCGTCTCCTCCCCTGGCCTGGATGCCAGAGAGCCCTCAGGGGCCAGGGAGCTGGGAGTTGGTGAGACAAGTGGGCCAGAGACCCAGCGCCAAGACCACACCTTGCCTGCCGTGGAGACCTGCCCTGAAGACCACGAAATGGATGTAGGGGAATCCCCCGGCTTTCGAGCCAGGTAAGGGGGTGCCATCCCGCGGTGGGAGGGGAGGTGTGCCGGCTGTCCCCAAACTGCACCCCTTCTAAGGGGGATAGAAACTGCTTTCTCCCAAGGGCTGGAAGTGGTTTGGAAAACTGAGGTGATTTTTTACTTGCATCTTTCTTTTCTTTCTTTTTTTTTTTTTTTAGGGCTGCACCCACACCATGTGGAAGTTCCCGGGCTAGTGATCCAATCAGCTTCAGCCACAGCCACACCTATGCAGGATCCCAGCCACATCTGTGACCTACAGTGCAGCTTGCAGCAATGCCAGATCCTTAAGCCACTGAGCAAGGCCAGAGATTGAACCAGCATCCTCGTGGATACTAGTTGGGTTCTTAACCCACTGAGCCACAATGGGAACTCCTTTTTTTTTAGAGGATTGAACTATGATCCATAGGTGAGTTCCTTTTCAGAGTGATCAAAGGGAGTTCCCGTCATGGCTTAGTGGTTAACGAATCCAACTAGGAACCATGATGTTGCTCAGTGGGTTGAGGATCCTACATCTGTAGGTTGCAGATGTAGCTCGGATCCCACGTTGCTGTGTCTCTGGCATAGGCCAGTGGCTACAGCTCCGATTGGACCCCTAGCCTGGGCACCTCCATATGCCAAGGGTGTGGCCCTAAAAGGACAAAAGACAAAAAAAAAAAGTGATCAATGGGATGTTTGAGGTGTGACTTTTGCAACTCATGCTTTAGGCTTCCTTGGTGACTTTGTGTTGTGAGTGTGTTGAAGGAAGTGGCCCATGTCTTGTCTTTAGACAGTTTCTGGGGGCTGTTCCCTGGGCCTCTCTGTCCTAAAGCCTCAGGTTCTCTGGAAGCAGAGCAGATGATGCTTTCATAGGCCAGGGAAGGAACCCTGCTCATCTTCTGGTCTGAGCACTCCAGGTCAGGGTGGAGCGGGCAGTGGCGCTCATTTCTTGCAGCGGTTAGGACCTCGGTGCTACCTGCCTAAAGAGCCTCCATTTAAGAACCCGAAGGTCATTGAAACCTGGCACCTGGCCCCATGACTTGGCCTCTATGCACAGAGTTGTTGGAAAAGAGCTTTTCCAAAAAAACCCCAAACCAGTAGTTGTATGAGCCAATCCCGGTCTGTCTCCGAGATTTTTCTGTTCTAAAAGCAACTGAGGTGATTTCGCACCTGGTAAGGGTGCTAAAAAGGCATTGCATCTATTTCGCGAACATTTTCATCCACTGAGATGGGGTTTCATTCTCTTGACGGAGTAGCAAGTTTGACCTGAAATTTTTCAACCCTGGAGCTTCGTACCGGCCTGAGAGGGAGAAGGCAGGGGCCAGGGGTGTTGGGTGGGAGCTGTGTTATAGGTGGAAGCACCTGATGATAGCAGGAGGAGGGCAGGAGGGACCACGAAGGGCGAAGAGGCATCTGGGGTTGAGAAGAAGGAGGGACAGGGAAGGTGGGCAGAGTCTGAGGCCAGGATGGTGCCCCCAGGAGCGTTTGGGGGCTCAGGCTGCTGACGGGGAGATGGAGGAGTGTGGGTGGAGGTGAAGTCCTCTGGGAAGGAGGTGAGTGCACGGGACCAGGAGGCCAGAGGCTCCTGGGGTCCTGCACAATGTGCCAAACTAGTCTGAGCTTTAACCTTCCCAGTGGGGGAGGGTGTGAGCTCCCCGTGGTTCCTCTTCCTGGCACTCTCAGAGCTCCATGGTCCCTGGCGCTTGGCTGCCCACCTCATCCCCCTGATCTTCACACCGGCCCTGTGAAGCAGGAGAGGGGATTGTATCATCTCCAGTTTGCAGGTCGAGAAGTGATGCGACCTGCTTAAAGTCACAGAGTCAGCAGCGCCTCTCTAACTTTTGTACCTTAAGTGCCTTCAAGGCTCTTGGAGGAGTTCTCTTTGTGCCTCAGTGATCCCAACCAGGATCCATGAGGATGAGGGTTCTATCTGTGGCCTCTGTCACGGGGTTAAGGATTCAGCATTGCCGTGAGCTGTGATGTAGGTTGAAGACGCGGCTCAGATCTGGCATTGCTGTGGCTGTGCTGTAGGCCGGCAGCTGCAGCTCCGATTCGATCCCTAGCCCCATATGCTGCAGGTTCGGCCCAAAAAAGCTTAAAAAAAAAAAAAAAAAAAAAGACTTTTAGACTACCAAGCAGCGGGACCCACAGCCTTTACCTTTCCCTGAAGATTGGGGTGGCCCTCGAGAGGGGAAAGCAAGAATGTCTCCCCTTACTTTTTTTTTTTTTTTTTTTTGTCTTAACCCACTGAGCGAGGCCAGGGGTCGAACCCAAGTCCTCATGGATACTCATTGAATTTGTTGCTGCTGAGCCACGATGGGAACTCCCACATCTCCTCTTCTTGAGGATGGAGGGAGAGGCTGGCTGGGGGACTGGGTTGGGGAGGGGAGGTTATCCTCAGAGAGGCGGGGAGTCTTCAACGCTCAGCCCTCCGAAGCTTGGTCTCCATCACACCTTTAAAACACTTGGGTTTTCCTGGCTGTGTTATATGTTTGGAAAACACTGTATCCTCAGCAGGCATTTGGGAGACCTGGGGAGTTTGGATATTCGCCCCCGAAAGCACAGGCGTAAGGAAACCTATTTGCCTTTCTCTAACATGATGCCTCTGGAGCTTATTTGACTGATATCCAAATGCCTGGTTCTCTGAGCATCTGACTTAGGGAAATTCTACACTCTGGAGAGTTGCTCTTTACAAGAAAATTTGGAGGTTCTGGTAACGAGAAGTCCTTGAGGACGACTCAGAGCCGGTTGGTTCTGGGCCTGTCTGCCAGGTTTGGGTTCTGATTCTGCCACCACCTCTGTGACCTTCAGCAAGTTCCTTCTCTGCTCAGGCTTCCTCTGTTGAGTCTGTAACTGGGAGTAACTGACGCCTGGCACCCACGGGGCTGTTGGGCTCGAAGTTCATACACAGGGCGTGGTAGAAACCTACCTGGCACGTGCTC
Source organism: Sus scrofa (assembly GCF_054392235.1). Lineage (NCBI taxonomy): Eukaryota > Metazoa > Chordata > Mammalia > Artiodactyla > Suidae > Sus > Sus scrofa. Next base: position 13,807,471 of record NC_139384.1, read on the forward strand.
ATCACTGACCAGACGCTGCCCACTGGTTTTTGTGTCTGTTTTGCAAACGTGGGATGGATGTGAGCTATCCAGAAAGTGAGGCCCTGGGAGGAGTTCTCTTGTGGCCGCAGTGGGTCAAGGATCTGATGTTGCCACTATGATGGCTTGAGCTGCTGCTGTGGCACAGGTTCAATCCCTGGCCTGGGAACTTCCACGTGCTGTGGACAAGGCCAGAAACAAAACAAAACAGTGAGGCCCTGGGGGACATTTTCATCATTGTCCTGTGTGGAACAGAGCTTCCCCTGCCGGTGGTCATTGGCCAAACTGGTGTCTTACAGAACAGGGACAAGAGCGGCGTTGGGGAGAGTGGGGGGAGAGCTCCCCCCGCCCACCGCCCCCTGCCCCATGTCTGGACCACCTTGTCTTGGTGGGAGTGGCACTCATGGGTCTCCCTGAGAGCTGTTACACTACACTGTCCTCTCCCTGGCCTCCTGGTCATCTTTTGCCCCTGCACCTCCCCCCGCACCTGCCTCCTCAATGCAGAAGCATCCCAGCCATTTGGGAGGAGGGGGTCTTCACAAAATGTCAGCTGAGGCCAGCTCCTTCATTCCGTGGGTGGGGAAACTGAGGCCCAGAGAGGCAGTGTGACTTTCTCAAGGCCCCACAATTTGTGAATGTAGCTTCCTTCACATTCCCTTGGGCCCCAGCCCTATGGCCATCTCTCTGGGTCAAGGTCAGCTGCTCCCCTCTTTGGACACATCACTCCAGCTTCAGTCCTGACCGCTCTCATTTTGGGTCTTGGAGCCTCGAACACCAGGAAACTGATTTTTTTTTTTTTGGCTCTGCTCCATGCCACCCATGTTCATACCTGGAGTGGCAGTGGCGGGGTGGAGTTGGATAGCGTCCCAGCCCTCAGGATCCTCGACGTCCAGGTGGGCGAGTGGTTGACATGGTGTACGATGAGACAGGTCTTTGGGCTGGGAGCCTGTGTTCAGGGTGACCATGATTATCCTAAAAATTCATCAGGGGCTAACCGTGTGCAGGGCACACATTTCTGCCAGCAGACCCGGCACCGTGTAGGTATTTGTATTCTCCCCATTTTACAGATGAAGAAACTGAGGCTCAGAGTGGATAAGTCACTTTGCCAAGGTCATGGGCCTGGGGTGCAGTCGTATCTGTACTGGAGGGGGCAGTGCCCAGGACAGGTTCCTGACCTGCTTCCCTACGGGGGAGGGGCACAGATGATAGGTATTCTGGAACCTTCGAGGTAGGAAGCTTCTCCAGGATGGGGAGATGGGCGAGGTGGGGGTGGTGGTTAGGCAGGTCTGCACCGCGCTTCCCTCCCTGACCCCATGGCCACCCCTAGAGCCCGCTGTGCTCCTCCACTGCCCTCCGCCACATGGCCAGGCCAGGTCTCGCTCTGGAAGTGGATCTTTCCATCCGCCCCGTCTGCTCTTTCACACCCCCTTAGCTCTCTGGACCTGCCCTCAGCTTCCTCTCAGCCTCGCCCTTGGGAGAAGCTTTGGGCAGGGCCTCCTCAGGCTGGGTGGGGTGCCGCCGCCCCTTCCCTGCCCGGCCTCCCTGATTTTAAGCAGCAGGGTGAGCTGGCCTTGGCCCCCATCCAGGCTGCTGCTCCTGATTCTGCTGCCTTGCTGCTCTTCTGCTGCTGCCTCTGCCTCTTCCCTCCCTCCCCACACTGCTTTAATTTCCATCTGTCAGCAGCTTGTGGAAGGACAGACTGACACACTCTTGCTCCAGCCCTCCCCACTTCCGGCCTCTTACTGACTCAACTGCCTCTCTCCCGCTCCAGTCCCAGGAACTCATGGCCTGGCTTCCTGGCACTGCCCTGCTCTCCTTTCCCACGCTCATGTGCATGGTGCCTGTGTGTGTGTGTGTGTGTGTGTGTGTGTGTGTGTGTGTGGCTCTGCTGTGCTCGTGGTGGGCGTGCGTACCAGGCGTGTGTCAGGGAGTCAGATGAGCCATGCACACTTCCTTGCAGGAGACGTGCTGTGCGTGTGTGCAGGTGTGTCTGTGTATTTCAGGGGGTCCGCTGGACAACATGCAAGCTCCTCATGTGAGGTACGAGAGCTAGCGAGAGTGTGGTGTGCATGGTGTGTTTGTGTCATGTTTTGAGGGAGCCGCGGGCAGAAGACGCAGACGTGGCATTGAGGTGCAAGGTGACCCAGCCTCTCGTTTTCTCGGCAAACATTTGCTTAGTCTCCCTCCTGCCTGGGGCTGGGCCAAGTGCTGGGGGCACAGAGGCCACGGGGACCCCGTCTTTGCCCTTGAGCTGCTCACAGACGGGCAGTGGGGACCTAGAACCATGGATTCCATGGCAGGGGCTGGTACAGGCAGAGCCCAGGGCTTGCAGGGCTGAGGAGGGTGTGGCTGGGGGAGGGGAGCAGGCCGGCTTCAGAAGAGGAATTGAACGGCAGGGAGAGCGAGTGGAAGGGGGTGGGGAGCTTTCCAGGAGAGAACAGCTTGTCCACATACACAGCCGTCTGTGAGGGCCGGGTGTTCTGTGAGCCTAGGGCACAGGGAGGGATGACGTGGAGGGTGGGGGCTGAAGAGGCCAGATGGGCAGATGGGCCAGTACCTAGCTCATCCCAAGGAGAGTGACCACCCAGTCAGGTGCCCCTGGGAGGGACACACTGACAGCATCAACAACAGGGATGGCAGCAGTAATAATAATGTAATATTTATAGTGCACATACAGAGTGCTAGGACTGTGCTAGGTGCCTTCTTTTTTTCTTTTTTGTATTTTGTTTTTTAGGGCCACAGCTGCGGCATATGGAAGTTCCCAGGCCAGGGGTTGAATTGGAGCTGCAGCTGCCGGCCTATGCCACAGCCTTTGCAGTGCGGGGTCCGAGCTGCATCTGCAACCTACCCCACAGCTCATGGCAAGGCTGGATCCTTAACCACTGAGCAAGGCCAGGGATTGAACCCTCGTCCTCATGGACATGGGTTTGTTACCACTCAGCCACAACGGGAACTCCCTATTTTTTTTTTCTTTTTGTGGCTGCACCTGCAGCATATGGAAGTTCCCAGACTAGGGGTCGAATCCCAGCTGCCGGCCTATGCCACAGCACCACTGGATCCAAGCCGCAGCTGCAGCATCCATACAGCAGTTTGTGGTAACACCAGATCCTTAATCCACTGAGGCCAGGGATGGAACTCCCATCCTCACAGAGACAGCGTTGGGTCCTTAACCCATTGAGCTATGAGGGGAACTCCTGTGCTAGGTGCTTTAGTTGTTCACGTCATTCCCCCGGTGATTCTGTAAAGTTAGAAGACACCAAGGCTTTTCCAGGTGAAGGGGCTCATCCAAGTCACAGTAAGCAGTGGACCTAGGATTTGAACCTGCCGGGCTGACCCAGGTCATGCCCTCTGTGCTGTGTTGTGGGAGTTTTTCCTGATGGAGTTTTTCCTGAAGGAGTCTGGGGAAAGCATGGACAGAGGGAGAGGGAGAGGAGTTCCTGTCATGGCTCAGCAGGTAAGGAACCTGACTAGTATCCATGAGGACGCAGGTTCGATCCCTGTCCCCACTCAGTGGGTTAAGGATCTGGCTTGCCATGAGCTGTGGTGTAGGTCGAAGATGCGGCTCAGATCCTGAGTTGCTGTGGCTGTGGTGTGGGTCTGCAGGTACAGCTCCAGTTTGACCCCTAGCCTGGGAACCTCCATATGCCACAGATGCGCCCTAAAAAAGACAAAAAGAAATAGAAGAAAAAAGAGGGAGAGGTGGGGAACGTGCCCTGTGAAGGGGCTTCAGGGAGGGAGACGCAGCCCCCCGTGACCTTGTCCTCTGGTCTGTCTCCTTTGCAGCCTTGGTGGATGCCCAGCCCGCTCCTCGCCCTCCGGCTCCCAGGCCCTCCTGGAGGCAATGCTGGCTGCCAGCAGCTCCAAGGCAGCGGCCCGTCGGGAGTCGGCAGGCTCGGGCCCCAGGGACCTGTTGGAGGAGGAAGGGGCCACAGCAGGTGCTGACCAGGGAGAGTCTTTGGAGCCTGGCAGGGACCCTCTGCCTTCCTGGAGGCCTCAGCCTGATGGTGAAGCCAGCCGGACAGAAGAGGTGGATGGCACCTGGGCCCCTGCCGGAGCCGGGCAGAGCGAGCAGGGCTCGAGGCGGCTCCCCCAGGGCCCGCCCGCCAGCTCCCCCAGTCAGGATTTCTCCTTCATCGAGGTCAGTGGAGGGGAGCCCAGGGCTGTGGGTGGGCTGTCATGGGGGGTGGAGTCTGAGCCTCATGTCTGGGGCCTCCCCTGTCTGCGTGGCCTGGAGCGGTCTCACTCGGGAGGCGGAAAGCATGAAGCTATAGCCTGCAGCTGTGAGGGGCTCCTGTGGGACGGGGCAGGACCAGGAAGGCGATGGCAGTGGTGGTGTCATTGTTTTGAGCAGGACACTGAGATCCTCGACAGTGCCATGTATCGGAGCCGTGCCAACCTGGGGCGCAAGCGTGGGCACCGGGCCCCGGCCATCCGGCCCGGGGGGACCCTGGGTCTGTCGGAGGCGGCAGAATCGGACTCAAGGCTCTTCCAGGACTCCACAGGTAGGGCCAAGGTATCATTTGATGACACCTGTCGTATCTGGGGGTGGTGTGGGGCGGGGAGGTCCGTGCTGAGCCCCTCTCTGGGCTCTTGCAGAGCCGCGGGCTTCGAGGGTGCCATCTTCAGATGAGGAGGTGGTGGAGGAGCCACAGAACCGCCGGACGCGGATGACCAAGGGGCTGAAGGTCAACCTCTTCCCTGGCTTGAGCCCGTCAGCCCTGAAGGTACCATCTGATCGTGCGGTAGACACATTCAGCCATCTGACCAGTAGCCACCTCGCATCTTCTCTCCATCCATCCTGATCCCCTTTTTCTTCTGCCTCCACTCACTCTGCTCTCCCTGTGCCGGGCGCTAAGTGGGATGGAGGGAAGAATGAGGCGTGTTTAGGTCCCAGAACCTCACGGGGTGGCAGGGGACGTGAGCCGTCTTTAGCTCTGGTGAAGGGAGAAATTTAGGTGTCACTGGGAGGTATAGGTAAGAGGTGGGCTGAGGGCAGTGGGATGGTGGGGATGGGGGGTTAGATGGGGGAAGGCCTCATGTAAGCATTTAATCACAGCGTCAAGGCACCCAGAGGAGTTGGCTGTTGGGACTGGGGCGGTGGGGAGGCGTTCCAGGCAGAGGGAACAGAACCCGAAGAGGCCCCAGGGGGTGGGGGGAGTCACGACAGGCTTTGTCCAGCCTCGTTAGTCTGCATTCAAATCAGCAGTGTCTTTTCGAGGGCCTGCCGTGTGCCAGGCATGGCTCAGTGCATCTCTAAGCGACTTCCCACCCAATGGGGCAAAGGGACCGTGGAGGGGTCTGAGCCTGGTTCTGGGGATGGCAAGGCCTTGGGAGAAGCCCAGCCTTCTGTGGGTGTTCCTGTCTGTGCCTCTGACATCTGTCTGCTCCTGGGCTCGTCTCTCAGGCCAAGCTGCGCTCCCGGAACCGCTCGGCTGATGAGGGGGAGCCGACAGAGAGCAAGTCGAGCCAGAAGGAGTCCGTGATCCATCGCTCCAAGTCCTGCAAGGTCCCGGGGCTGGGCAAGCCCCTCGTGTTACCTCCCAAGCCAGAGAAATCCTCAGGGTAGGTGACGTGAGTGCCAGGCGTGCACCGGCCTCACTGTGTTGGCCTCGAGAGGCAAACCCTGCTTTACAGGAGAGGAAAACTGAGGTTTTGAGGTGGTTGACATGCCCCAAATCAACGCTGTTCGGTCAGTGCCAGAGTGCGGATCTCCGCAGCCAAGTCCCAGGCCACCTCTTCGGTGAGAAGGGTGTTGCTCTCTCCAGGACTCTCTTCTAACCCTTGCCCTCTGCCTTCTAGGTCAGAAGGATCATCGCCTAACTGGCTGCAAGCCCTGAAGTTGAAGAAGAAGAAGGTCTGAGAAGTCACTGAGGTAAGGACGTGGACTTGGGCCTGTCTGGGGCTGGGAGCAAGTTCAGGGCCGAGTAGGGCCCGCCCTGGACAACTCTGGAGGCCCCAGACCCTCTTCCAGCCTTGTGCTCTCCGTCTCTTTCTCTGTGAGGCTGGTAGCAGACAGCTGAGGCCGAGCTCCAGGGCCTTGGTGGGTCCCTTGACTTGGGGGCATCCATTCCCACCTTCCTTCCTGGGCTCAAGGATGTCCCTGTAGCTGGCCCGTGTGTGGTCCTCCCGCCCTTCCAGTCTGGGCCGCCTGGGGGCACTCACCAAGTTCAAGGTCCCTGAGCAGGGCCTTCTTCACACTGGCTCCCCTGGGTGGGAGGGGCGGGCAGAGCCCAAGGGTCTTGTCTGCCCCCACATCTCCACCCACCTCTTCTCTTCCCTCCTGTTGCAGGTCCTTCCCATCTGGCAGTCTCAGGCAGTGCCCATCCCTGTGGGGTCCCCAGCGAGGAGACGGCTGAGCCCCACCATGCCCCAGGCTGCAGCCTCTGCCCCCTCCACCTCTGAGGGGCGTCTGGGGAGGCACAGTTATGCACTTTGTATCATCTTCCCAACTTCCCCCACACCTCCCCTCCCAGCCCGTCCCTAGTGGTCGAAGGTCTTGGTCCCTCCCGCCCTCCCTCGCCCTCTTCCCGCCTCCCTCTTTGCTTCCTCCCCCAGCCTCCTTGGGTTTTCTTTTGATACCAGTTTATAGCATTTTTTATAAGAGCCTTTGATTTTTGTAACGGGCCGAGCCCAGCCGCACCCCAGGTCTCCCTCCACCCTGCCAGGTGCCCCACAGAGACCGAAAACATTTTGCCACTTGAAACAATAAAGTTTTTTGGGAATTGGTGCTGCCCAGGTGGTGGTGTGTGGTCGTGGCGCCACGTCCCCGTCCAGGCCTGTACCTGGGGAAACGCTGGTTCTGTCCCAGGCCCATGGGGAGCTGACTCTGATGCCGAACCTGGCACTTCCACTGCCCTCTCTGTGCTCAGTGACTCTGAGGAAGGGGTATGGGTGATGATGGGCCGATCACCAATTCACACGACCCACACATCTCAGTGGCTTAACACACAGAGGTTTATTTTCCATCCCTAGCTCTGTCCGGGGCGCATGGGGGTTAGTGGTGAGGACACGGGGCACCTTACAGTCGTTCGGAACCCAGGTTCCTTCCCCGTTGTGGCTCAGCCGTCCCTGCAGCATCCAGTGGAGAGAGGGCCGGGATCCTGTGGGAGACCCACAGTCCACTGGCTAAGATTCAAGTCATGGCCTCTGCTAACTGCAGGGCAGACCGGGAAATATAGTTTAGATGTCTGGCCAGTGAAAGAGAGGACCAGATACTATTTAGAAATCTACCCGTTCTCTCAAGGGGGTTGGTTTCTTTGATCCCTAAGGGACCTTGAAACCCAGGCTGGAGGTCAGATTGGAGCTAGAGCTGCTGGCCTGCACCACAGCCACAGCCACTCAGGATCTGAGCCATGTCCGTGACCTACACGACAGCTCACAGCAACGCTGGATCCCCGACCCACTGACTGAGGCTAGGGCTAGAACCTGCATCCTCATGGATACGAGTCAGATTTGTTTCCACTGCGCCACAATGGGAACTCCACATTAACCAGAAATGCTTATGGCCTTCTGGGATTTTGTTTTAAGGCCTATGGGGGCTGTTGACTTAATTTGAGAATTGGACGAAAGCTGTGCACTCTTTAGAAAAATGCACATAGAGGCAATTTCAAACGAGCCCAGAATTCCCATCGTTAAATTCCTAGAGCTGTGGTGGTTAGCCTTCACCACATCAAGATCTCCTGGGATGCTTATTAAAAATGCACACTCCTGGGCCAGCCTCATTCCAGTCTAGTAGGTGTGCCCAGAAATCTGCATTTGAGGGAGCCCCCTGAAGTGGAGGGGAAGGCAGGGGTCCTCAAATGGGTGTCTGGCTGTACCCCTGGGTGGGTCCGTGCCAGCCCTCCTGGGAGCCAGTGGAGCCGAGCTGGCAGGAGCTTTGTCCCGTTCCTTTTCTCCCACCCCTCCCCCCTCCTCCTCGTAGGAGTAGGCCTGGCAGGAACCCAAGCCAAACACTTAAGACTCATTAGCCGGGAAAAATGGAGCCTGGGCCCGTCCCAGTGCCCGGCTGTGCTGGGAGGGAGGAGAGCCTGGGCCCTGCTTCCGGAGGAGGCAGAACCAGGTCTGGTGGGTGGGGGTGTCCCACACTCTTCCTCTGTCTGAGAACCGGTTTGGGGCCCTCACTGGGCTTCAGGGAAAGAAGAGGGCAGCATACATTAGCTTTGACCTGACTGTAAAAGCAGAGTGTCTCACAACAACAGGGAAAGGATATTCTTAGCAAGCAGCCATTCCTCAGACTGTGCCTGGGGTTCTTGGGAGTGGCCTCCGCAGGGCAGAGCTTTGGAACCTGGATTTGGATGTTGGCATCGGCTGAAAAGTCATTTGGTTCCTGTATCGGTGAAAACCTTGGACAGTCAGGCAGGTGGATCAGTTTTGATCAAAGGTGGCTCCAGAGGCAATTTCTGAAGAGCTGAGTGTACTCCGGAAGAATCTCCCCCCATAAGCTTACAGTCTTTGAGAGCACCCTTTTTTTTTTTTTGGCTTTTTAGGACTGCACCCTTGGCACATGGAAGTTCCCAGACTAGGGGTTGAATTGGAGCTGCAGCTGCCAGCCTACACCACAGCTAGAGCAACACCGGATCCCCAACCCACTGAGTGAGGCCAGGGATCGAACCTGCATCCTCGTGGATACTAATCAGATTCGTTTCTGCTGCGCCACAGTGGGAACTCCTGAGGGCACCACTTTAAAAGTAACAAGTCAGTTGGGTTTTTTGGCCGTGCCTGCAGCTTATGGAAGTTCCTGGGGCAGGGAGTGAATCTGCGCCACAACAGTGGCCCCAGCCGCTGCAGTGACAACACTGGGTCCTTAACCCGCTGCGCCACAAGGGAACTTCCAAGTCAGTGTGTTTAGAAAGGAATCAAACCCTTTCCTACGTGTTTCCTACAAAGCTGGGGTTTTTGTTGATAATACTCCAAAAGTCTTGTCCCAGTCCCATTATAATTAGAAGTGTCTCAACACTGTCTCTCCCCCATACCTGGCTTCCGAGGTCACCACCAAGAGCCTGTCCACCTGTGACTTGGATACCAGATAATGAAGAAGCCTTTGGGAACTGAACAGGAGTGCAGCCCGGGGTGGGGGGTGGGGGGCAGTGCCACATTCCTTATGGCCCAAAGCTGGAATTAACATTTGGGTTGGGGTTGAGCCTGGAAATAAGCTGGCTGTTGCTCACGGTGTCCTTGGTATGTGGGTGGTAGTGGAGGGTGTTGTGGGAAGTCCTCTGCCCACCATTGCTGCCCCTGCCCTGTCAGCACTCCCTCCTCCTGCATCCTCTCCCCCGCCCCGGTGTGGTCCGGCATCTGCCATGGGCACAGCCCATCCCCGAGAGGGTTAGAGACAGGCAGTTCTGGTGGCAAGTGAGCAGATCACAGTTTATCTTCTGCTGCTGACCCTCAGACTTCTCTAAGCCACAGCCTTAAAAGAGGAGTAAAATAAGAGTTCCTGTTGTGGCTCAGTGGATGAAGAGCCCGACTAGTATCCACGAGGATGTAGGTTCAATCCCTGGCCCTGCTCAGTGGGTCAGGTATGCCCGTGTTGCCGTGAGGTGTGGTGCAGTTCGCAAATGTGGCTCGGACCTGGCATTGCTGTGGCTGGGGCGTAGGCTGGCAGCTGCAGGTTGGATTCAACCCCTAGCCTGGGAACTTCCATATGATGCAGGTATGGCCCTAAAAAAAAAAAAAAAAAAAAGTTTTTTAAAAAATTAATAGAGGATTTGCTTTATAAAACTGAGGTCAATGGTGTTGAATGAACATATCTGGGACAGAGCAAGTGGCCCTGGCTGGTATGGTCTTGTCTTTCTTTTGTTTATATGGGAGGAACAGAGGCTCTTTTTTTGGTTCCCTTGACTCCTAAGTCCAGAGCAGGCTGACACTGGGAACTGGTGGACAGGATTTTCTTGGGGCTAATTTGCCTCTAGACAGAGTATAGACTTACCTAGGACGAGCCTCTGGCCACGGCAGCAGCGGCCCTGACTCCCCGCCCCTCCATACTGCGAGAGCCCATCCCAGACAGGAAACTGCTGGCAGGTTTCAGAGGCATGCCACTCTACCCTGGGGAGTGTGCCAGGCCCTCGTGGCTGCAGCCTCCTGGGTGCAGAATGATAAAGTGGGTTTTAATCGCTGCCCAAGGAACAACTCTAATTATACTTGTATTTATATAGCACTCTGTCTTCAAAGAGCTAAACATCCATTCATTCTTTTTTTTTTAAAAAAAAGTTTATTGAATTATTTTTCTGATGACCAAAGCAACACATACTCCACACAGACCACTTAGAAAATGGAAGTACAATTAAGAAAAGAAATTGCCTGTAACTTTACCACCTAGATATGCTATTTTTAAAAAGATTGCTTTTATTTTAGAAGAGAATGAGAGGAATAGAAACATTGCAAAAATAATACAGTGAGTTTCCTTGAACCTACGTCCAATTTTCCTTAAGGTTCCTATCTTGCATGTGTATGGTATGTAGGTTACAATAAATGAAACAGTATTTGATACATTATTATTAAAGCAAGTCCAGACTTCATTCACTTTCCTTAGTTTTTACCTAATATGCCTTTTCTGTTCCAGGATCCCACCCAGGGTCCCCTAGGACATTTAGTTATCACGTTTCTCTAGGCTCCGTTTGGCTGCGAGAGTTTCTCAGACTTCCCTTATTTCGGATGACCTTGACAACTCTCGAGGCATGCTTGTAGAACGTCCTTTAATTTGAGTTTGTCTGATGCTTTTCTCCTGATTAGACAGCAGTGATAGGTTTTTGGAAGGTGAAAGTAAAGCACCACTCTCCTTATATCGTAACAAAGGTATGTGCTATCAGTATGACTTCTCACTATTCATTTTAACCTTGATCAGCTGGCCCAGGCAGTGCTTACCTAATGTCTCTGCCATGAAGTTATTCTTTTCTCACTTTCCACACTGTATGGAAGTACTAATTTTTTTTTTTTTTTTTTTTGTCTTTTTGTCTTTTGTTGTTGTTGTTGTTGCTATCTCTTGGGCCGCTTCCGCGGCATATGGAGGTTCCCAGGCTAGGGGTTGAATCGGAGCTGCAGCCACCGGCCTACGCCAGAGCCACAGCAACGCGGGATCTGAGCCGCGTCTGCAACGTACACCACAGCTCACGGCAACGCCGGATCGTTAACCCACTGAGCAAGGGCAGGGACTGAACCCGCAACCTCATGGTTCCTAGTCGGATTCGTTAACCACTGCGCCACGACGGGAACTCCTGGAAGTACTAATTCTGATGTTTGTATATATTTGCATCCAATCTCAGCCTTTTCTCCCTCACCCCCCCCAAACTGAAAGCAAAACTTGTTCATTCCTGACACCTATTGATCTTACCAGGAGCTGGGATCTGGGGTCTAGCCTTGACACTTATTTTCTTAATTCCTGGAGATCTTAGCATGTAGGTGCATATCACCACTTAAAATGAGTCTGTGCCTTGGTTTCATCAATTAAAATAAAAATTTTGAGTACTTACTATGTGCCAGGCACTGTGCTAAGAATTTTCCCTGCCTTATTAATCCACACCTGACCTAGTGGTGGAGATGCTGCTGCTCTCTTCATGTTGCGGGTGAGAAAACTACAATTGGTGGAAGTGAAATAAGTTGCCCAGAGTCACACAGCTGGCAAGGGGCAGAACTGGAATTCAAACCTTAGTCTGTGACCCCAGAGCTCAGCACTAAATCATGCTGACTATGGAAGAGCCAGTCCAGAATAGGCAGGGGAGGCTTGGAGTAAAGGTTCAGGGAGTTTAATCATAGTTCTTCCATTTACTAGCTGTGTGGCCTTGAGTAAGTCACTTCACATCTCTGTGCCTCAGTTTTCTTACGTGTTCAGTGGGAGAGTAACATTATCTTCCTCATAGGGCCTTTGTGAGGATTAAATTACTTAATGCTTGGTTCAAGGCAGGACGCCAATAAAGGTTATTATTATTACTCTGCTGTGTTTTCATTTTCTTTTTTTCTTTTTTTTTAAAATGTTTTATTTATTTATTTATTTATTTGTCTTTTTAGCTATTTCTTGGGCCGCTCCCACGGCATATGGAGGTTCCCAGGCTAGGGGTCGAATCGGAGCTGTAGCCACTGGCCTACGCCAGAGCCACAGCAACGCGGGATCCGAGCCGCGTCTGCGACCTACACCACAGCTCACGGCAACGCCAGATCATTAACCCACTGAGCAAGGGCAGGGACCGAACCCGCAACCTCATGGTTCCTAGTCGGATTCGTTAACCACTGTGCCACGACGGGAACTCCTGTGTTTTCATTTTCACATGCATCCATTCAACCATCCATCCATTCATCAGTCCGTCCATTCAGCTATTTATTCATCCATCCATCCATGCATCCACCTGTTCATCCATCCATCCATCCATCTATCCCTTCCTTCATCCTTCCATCCATTCAACTACCCATCCAGGGAGTTCCCATCATGGCTCAGAGGAAATGAATCTGGCTAGTTATTCACGAGGACGCAGGTTCGATCCCTGGCCTTGATCAGTGGGTTAAGTATCCGGTGTTGCTGTGAGCTGTGGTGTAGGTCACAGACGTGGCTTGGATCTGGCATGGCTATGGCTGTGGTATAGGCCAGCAGCTGTAGCTCTGATTGGACCCCTAGCCTGGGAACCTCCATATGCTGCGGGGGCTGTCCTAAAAAAAAAAAAAGATGCACACACACAAAAGGACAACTATCCATCCATTCACCCATCCATCCATTCGCCCACCCACCCATCCATCCATCCATGAAAAGCATTACTTGCTCTGGGCCTCAGTTTCCCCATCTACAGTGGGTTTTGAAACAGAAGGAGTTTTTAACCCTTTTTGTGCCACTGGACACTTTAGGTGGGCTGGTCAAGTTATAGTATGACAAAGGAAATGAATTATACCCAAATACAGTTATTGAAATATTGAAGAACACATTTGTGCTCTAGTAATACATACATCTACTTACTAATGCATTAACACGATCTAGTGGTAGGTCCAGTCTCTACCACAGTTTTGAGGTAGTCATATTAACGATGTTTTAAGAATTCTGCCGTAACTGTAATGAGCTAATGAGCTAGGAAGATTCTTGTCATTGTCCTTAGTGACAAAATCTTAGGTCCTCCTAATTCTGCTGTGGTTTGATGCCTGCGTTCATAATAGAGTGAAACACTTGGCCAACATGTCCCCCTCAATCCAGGTTCACAGATAGCTAATATTTTTTTTTTTTTTTTTTTTTTTTTTTTTTTTTTGTCTTTTTGCCATTTCTTGGGCTGCTCCCGTGGCATATGGAGGTTCCCAGGCTAGGGGTCTAATCAGAGCTGTAGCCGCCGGCCTACACCACAGCCACAGCAACGTGGGATCCGAGCTGCATCTGCAACCTACACCACAGTTCACGGCAACGCCGGATCGTTAACCCGCTGAGCAAGGGCAGGGATCGAACCCTCAGCCTCATGGTTCCTAGTCAGATTCGTTAACCACTGAGCCACCATGGGAACTCCGCAGATGGCTAAATTCTTAACATGGACCCCAGGTTAAGAAGAGAGTTGGTGGATGACGGGGGTCCCTTCCAGTCCTTGCAACACAGATTCCAGTCTGATCCCCAGGCGTCCTGGGGGTAGAGACAGGAGCCCTGTGCTCCGCGGATATCAACTGCAGGGCAGATAGACCACGGGGGCTTTTGAGCCTTAACCTGGCTTTCCCGGATTGCTTTGTTCTAAATATTTCAGAGAAACTGGCTGGCAGCTCCCTTGGAAACTTTGCCCTCACTGATCAATGGCGGCTGCTCTGTGTTTATTGACCGGGCCCTTTGTTTTCGAGAAGCAACCTGCCTTTCTCTTGTTAACTCTTGCCAGCCCGGCCCCAAACAGGATGCCTTCTGTGCTCAGGGCTCAGCACTGGTGCAAGAGAGACATCAGGAGAGGGTAACATCCGGGACGACGGGCACCCGCCAAAGGCCAGGAGCGATGCTGGGACCTCTTATCCAAATGTTCCGCTCATTTAATCTGCTGGCAGCAAAGGAGCTAGACTTCCAAACCCAGGCCTGTCTACACGTCAAACGCTGTGCTCTCTCCAGGGTACCAGAAGCCTTATCCCTGCTTTGCCGCAGGTGAGTTTGGGGGTCTTTCCCAACTCATACATAACCACCCCTTCCCATTAGCCTTATCCCTGCTTTGCCGCAGGTGAGTTTGGGGGTCTTTCCCAACTCATACATAACCACCCCCTTCCCATTACACACAAACACACACACACACACACACACACACACACACACACTTCCTCTGATTCACAGGATGGAGTTGGTTTTGGCCAGCATGAGAAAGAGCCAGACTTAAGCTTTGAGGGGCTTGGGAAGATGGGAAAAGCCTCCCCTCCCCTCAGTCTGCTAATTTTCAGCCCTTGGCAGCCAGCGTAGTCATCACCAGCAACCCATATCTTTGGGTTAAGCATTGCCCTCCCTGGGGCTTTTGTTTTCGACTGTACAATCTCTAAGGCAGTGCTACCCCTTCCCGCCTTAAAGTCTTGGTGAGCCTTTGTGCAGGGAGCAGGGCGGAGGCACGAAAGGGGGTGCCCTGGGGTCTGAGGCCCCAAGACCCTGCCAGGGCCCTGCTGAGGCGCTCAGCAAACTCCTCTGTGCAGTTCAGTCCAACAGACAGACAGTTTATTGAGCCATCTGTTATTCATGCTGGGAATGTGGAGATGAGTCAGGTACAGCCCTGGTCTTGGGGTCCAAGTCTGGCCAGGGAGGCAACGACAGGAGATAAATCAAAATATGGTGTCATAGAGATAATAACGGTGACACATGTACAGCGCTGAGACAGTGCAGAGCAATTTGCTGACTCAGGGGAGCTTGAAGGGAAAAAGCATCGACCTGCTGGCAAAGCCTGGAAGGGGGTGCTTGCCAGGGGGTGAGGGGAACAGGGAAGGGCGGCACCTCTGGAGGGTGGGGAGGGGCTCAGCTCGGGCAAAGGCCGTGTGAAAAGGTGTGACACTGACCTTGGAAGTTGTCTTGCTTAGTCTGCTCTGGCGGCCGTCACACAAGAGCACAGGCCTGGCAGCCTCAAAACAGACATTTGTTTTCTCACTGTGCTGGAGGCAGGAAGTCCAAGGCGCTGGCAGGGTGGTTTCCTCCAGGCCTCTCTCCTTGGCTTGGAGACGCCCCACCACGCGCAGCACCACCCCGGTCTTCCCTCTGTGCGAGTCTGCGTCCTCCTGTCTTTATCAAGTCATTTTGGATGCGTGCCCATCCACCTGACCGCATGGAACTTAATTACCTCTTTAATTAGGCAGTCGCAGTCTGAAGTATTGCAGGACTTCAACATGTGACTTTGGGGTGCAGGGCGTGTGGTGGGAGCACAATTCAGGAGTTGGAGGTGGACCCGGGGAGAGATGGGGCTGGTGGGGGTGGGGGTAGACAGAGCGGGATCAGGAGAAGCCTTGATGGGAAGGATTTAACTTCCTATTTTAGGACTTCAAGGTGCTGGTGAAACTGACAGCACTAATGACTTAAGCCCAGCCAGATTGGGACTTGAACCCACGTGGCGGGACTCAGACCCAGCTGAAACCCACCCTGGGACTTGAACCCATGGTTTTTCACTCACCTGGTGTCTGGACTTACTGAGGTTCAGGTTCTTTGTGCCTCAGTGCAGAAAGAATTCAGCGAGAGACCAAGTGATAGGTAAAAAAGAGATTTATTAAGATAAGATGCTTGTGAAGTTCCTATCATGGCATAGCAGAATATCCGACTGGTAACCATGAGGTTTTGGGTTCAATCCCTGGCCTTGCTCAGTGGGTTAAGGATCTGGCGTTGCCGTGAGCTGTGGTGTAGGTCGCAGATGTGGCTTGGATCCCGCTTTGCTGTGGCTGTGGCTGTGGCCGGCAGCTGTAGCTCCAATTCGACCCCTAGTCTGGGAACCTCCACATGCCCTGGTTGCGGCCCTAAAAACTTGAAAGAAAGAAAGAAAGAAAGAAAGAAAGAAAGAAAGAAAGAAAGAAAGAAAGAAAGAAAAAAGACGCTTGAGAGATGCAAGCGGGTGGGCAGGCACGGAGGCTCTGCCCTGAGGTTTAGGTGGGCTACTTGTTTATCATCCAAGGGGAGTGGGGGTGGGAAAAGACCACCTCTTCCTCTTTGTTCAAGAGGTAGCACCTCCTCGGTATCTGGTAAGAGAGTAGTTGACCCTATAAGTCAAACTAGGACTGTCGTGGTACTTATTCAAATCAGCAGAAGGGTGGTCCTTAACTTCCTGCCCTCAGTCTGAACCTGAATGCAGGCCTCACCCCAACCCCACCCAATGACCTGAGGCATATCTCTGCCTCCACTCTCGAGCAAGGCTGCCTTGTTCTGAAGACTCTCTTGAGCGATTATTATTCACTTGCAGTGGTCTCTCCAACTTCCCTAGGTTTCCCTGTCTATCGCCCCTTACTGGGACGTCTACAACCACCTGTGTAACTATCCTACTCCGTCCCTGTCACTGGCACCTGGTCTGTCGTTGTAAAGTGAAAGCATCTCCTCTTCCCTTCTGGGTCCTGTGACTCTTGAAATTCTGGGAGGGGTGAGATCTCTTAGGCCTACAGCCCCCGGGGCTCGTCCTCAGGGCCACGCCCCAAGGAGGGGCCAGCCTTGGCCCTCTGCCCAGGCTTCGTGGGTGCCCCGCCCAGCTGGGTGGGTCCTGGAATCTCGTCCAGTAGGAAACCCTCCTGCCTTCCGGAAGCTCCCTTCTGGATGTAGGCTGTGCAAAGACCTCACTAAGCAGAGTCTGATGGGCCATCCAGAGCTCAGCTCTTGCTCTTAACTGGGAGGAAGAGGGGTGGAGCTCTGCCTTTAGGGTTTTCACTCCCCCCCCCCCCCCGCCTCCCTGCCGGGGGTCATGGACTTGCAGTCGAGCCGGAGTCCTGGACTGCGGAGGTCTGAGTCCCCACCTCCGGCCACCGCCCCATTGCCTCGCTCCCCCACCCCCACCCCCGCCTCCGCATTCACATTCCTCTATCTCTCCGCTTCCTGCTTCCTCCTCCGTAAAATGAGAGCCTACCCCTTCTGGCACTAACTTTAAGATTCTGAAACTGAGAAGGAAATGGGGGCAGAAGGGCCAGTTGAGCGGGTGGAACAGGCCCCCTGCCTCTGGGGGGAGTCTCACTGCTCCACTCACTAGGGATGGGGACGCCTGGGAATCTGCTTTTCTAGGGCATGTGAAGCTGGCTGGGGCCAGGATGAGGGCAGGATACTCCCACTGGAATAATTAAAAAAAAAAAAAAATCTATGTTGACCTAGGGTGTCCAGTTCATGAATTTTAAACAGAGAGCTTTGATGGCTTTTTACGTTATGAATACGTTTGCCTAATCACCACTCAGATCAAGATAGAGAACCTACAGGGAGTTTGCGCAGTGGTGCGGTGGGGTAAGGATCTGACTGTAGTGGCTTAAGTCGCCTCAGGGTGCAGGGTCAATCCCTGGCCCAGCACAGTGGGTTAAAGGATCCAGGGTTGCTGCAGAGGCTAAGTGGATTGCTGCTGTGGCTCAGATTCAGTCTCCATATACTGTGAGTGCAGCCATTAAAGAAAAAAAAGAGAAAAAGATATAGACCACACAGAGCCCAGGAGTCTCCCTCCTTTGTACCCCTTGCCCCAACCCCCCAGGTACCCATTATTCTGACTGTAGATTAGTTTTGACCTTGAATGTGACATAAATGCGCTCACATAGGATGCACTTGTTATGCCTGAGAGATTCTCCCACTGGATTCTGCAGGAAACAGGGTCTCTCCCATACATGCCCCTGAGCTTGCCTCCCTGAAACGTGGGCCCCCAGTTCCTCTTCCTGCCAAGAGGTCCCTGCCCTTAGGACCTAAATAGACATTTCTCCGAAGAAGACATATGGATGCCAACAGGCACATGAAAAATGCTCAACATCACTAATTATTAGAGAAATGCAGATCAAAACTACAATGAGGTAACACCTCACACGGGTCAGAATGACTATCATTAATCAGTCTACAAATAACAAATGCTGGAGAGGGTGTGGAGAAAAGGGGACCCTCCTACTCTGATGGTAGGAGTGTAAATTTGTACAAGCACTGTGGGAAACTGTATGGAGATTCCTCAGAAAATTAAATATAGAACTATCACATGATCCAGCAATCCCGCTCCTGGATGTGTATCTGGACAAAACTACTATTAAAAAAAGATACATGCACGCTTGTGTTCACTGCAGCACTATTCACTTAGCCAAGACATGGACACAACCTAAATGTCCATCGACAGATGAATGGATTAAGAAGACATGGTACAGGAATTCCTGTTGTGGCTCATCGGAAATGACTCTGACTAGCATCCGTGAAGATGCAGTTTCGATCCCTGGCCTCGCTCAGTGGGTTAAGGATCCAGTGTTGCTGTGAGCTGTGGTGTGGGTCACAGACGCGCCTTTGATCTGGTGTTGCTATGGCTGTGGTGTAGCCAGCAGCTACAGCTCCGATTCTCCCCCTAGCCTGGGAACCTCAGGTGTGGCCCTAAAAAGACAAAAAGACAAGAAAAAAAAAATGTGTGCATTTACACAGTGGATTACTATTCAGCCATAAAAAAGAATGAAATAATGCCATTTGCAGCAACATGGATGCAACTACAGATGCTCATACTGAGTGAAGTAAGTCAGAAAGAAAGAGACAAATACCATATAATTTACTTATAGGTAGAATCTAAAGTATGGTACAAACCAGAAATGGACTGCTGCAGTCGGATGCTTAACCCACTCTACCACAGTGGGAACTTCTGATTTAGATTACTTTTTATTTATTTTTATTTTTATTTTTATGTCTTTTCTAGGGCCGCACCCATGGCACATGGAAGTTCCCAGGGGTCTAATCAGAGCTGTAGCCGCCAGCCTACACTACAGCCATAGCAACTCAGGATCCGAGCTGCGTCTGTGACCTACAACACAACTCACAGCAACACCAGATCCTTAACCCACTGAGCGAGGCCAGGGATCAAACCCACAACCTCATGGTTCCTAGTCAGATTCCTTAACCATAGAGCCACGACGGAAACTCCTGATTTAGATTACTTTTTAAGCTGCATTATTGACATACAATTCATGTAGGGTACAAATAACCCATTTGAAGTGTACAATTCAATGTATGCTTTAGGATAGTCACAGAGTTGTACAACCATCATCACAATCAATTTTATTTTTTATCTTTTTTTGGGCTATGGTGTGCAGTGGCTTGATGTGGGATCTCAGTTCCCAGACCAGGGATTGAATCCTGAGCCACAGTGGTGAAAGCGCCAAATCCTAACCACTGTACCACCAGGAAACTCCCACCACCACAATCAATTTTAGAACAATTTTTGTCACCCCATAAAGCCACATTGTATGCCTTAGCCATAATCTTCTACCCTCCTCTGACCCCAAGCTCTAGGCAACCACTAATATGCTTTCTGCCTCTACAGATGTGCGTATTCTAGGCATTTCATATAAACAGAATCACGTAGGAAGTCCCCGTCATGGCTCAGTGGTAACAAGCCCAACTAGTATCCATGGGTATGTGGGTTCGATCCCTGGCCTCGCTTAGTGGGTTAAGGATCCGGTGTGAGCTGTGGTGTAGGTCACAGAGTCAGCTCGGATGTGACCGTGAGCTGTGGTGTAGGTCGCAGAGTCAGCTCAGATCCCATATTGCTGTGGTTGTGGCTTAGGCTGGCCGCTGTAGTTCTGATTTGACCTGGGAACTTTCATATGCCACAGGTGCGGCCCTAAAAAGCAAAAAAAAAACCAAACAAATAAAACCAAAACCAAACAAATGAACAAAAAGCCGGAATCAAATACATATGGTCTTTTGTGACTGGCTTTTTTCACTTAGTATGAGTTCTAGGTTTCTCCCGGTTGTAGCAGGTACTTCTCCTTTTTGTTGCTAAATCACATTCCTTGTGCGGCTCTACTCCATTTAATTTGATAGGCGGTCATTGCTTTCACTTTTTGGTTGTTCTGAATAATAGTTATAAACATTTGTGTGCATGCTTCCGTGTGGACATATATTTTCATTTCTATTGGGTACACACCAAGGAGTGGAGTGGTTGGGTCACATGGTAACTCTATGTTTATCCTTTTGGGAAACTGCCAGACTGTTTTCCAAGCAGCACCATTTTACATTCCCACCAGGGGTGTAGGAAGATTCTGATTTCTCCACATCCACACCAGCATCTGCCTTTTTTTTTTTTTTTTTTTTTCTTTTCAGGGCCACATCTGCAGCATATGGAAGTTCCCAGTTAGGGGTCGAATCAGAGCTGCAGCTGCTGGCCTACACCAGAGCCACAGCAACACGGGGTCCAAACCGTGTCTGTGACCTACACCACAGCTCATGGCAACGCCAGATCCTAAACCCACTGACTGGGGCCAGGGATTGAACCTGCATCTTCATGGATACCATCAGGGTTGTTACCGCTAAGCCACAATGGAACTCCCCTGACATCTGTCTCTCTTTGATTTTTGTCTTTTTAGGGCCGCACCCTCGGCAACATCTGTCTTTTTGATTCCAGCCATCCTCACAGTATGAAGTGGTATGTCTTTGGGGTTTTGCTTTGCATTTCCCTGATGGCTAATGATTCTGATCACCTTTTCGTCTGTGTATCCATCTTGTGTATATCTTATTCAGATAAACGTTTATTCAGACCCTTTTCTGGTTGGTCATTTTGTTATGGAGTTGTAAGAGTTGTTTATACACTCTCCATACAAGTCCCTTAGCTTGATTTTTTTTCTTCCCTGCACTTCCAGCATATGGAAATTCCCAGGCCCGGGGATGGAATCAGAGCTGCAGATGTGACCTCCGCCACAGCTGGGGCAACACTGGATCTTTAAACCTCTGCGCCACAGTGGGAACTCCTCTCCTGGTTTATTTTTGAGAATGTTTAGGAAAGACGATTTCATAACTTCCCTGATCCAGTGTTTACTGGCTTGAGAACTGCATCAGAAACAAAACATTGCCTCATTCCTAAGGCAGAACTGACACCTCTTGGAAGCAACGTACATTTCTGGTGCTGGTGAAAATAAACGGAGTCCTCCTGGTTCCGTTTTCTCCTCTCTTTTCCTTCCTTCCTTCCCCTATCCCTTCACCTCTTTCTTTCTTCTTTCTTTCTTTCTTTCTTTCTTTCTTTCTTTCTTTCTTTCTTTCTTTCTTTCTTTCTTTCTTTCTTTCTTTCTCTCTTTCTCTCTTTCTCTCTTTCTCTCTCTCTCTCTCTCTCTTTCTTTCTCTCTTTCTCTCTTTATTTCTTCGCTGACATTTATTAGATTGGTATATGTTTCATTATTTATTGCAAAGAAACCCTTTTTTCTTCTCTGGCTCAGCAACTTAGATACCTTCAGGCGATGGGCAGGAAAAGGCCCAGAGTGTGGTCAACCAAAGACTGTTCTCCCCATCTAAGCCATGCCAGCCAATGGAAATGGCCAAGGGTCATTTTTCTTTTCTTGAGCTTTGCCTAAATCAGCGGGTCGCAAGTGGTGTAGAGTGGAGGCACCCGTGGCACCTGTGGGACTCTTTCAAACTTCAGAAGCCTCCTCTCCCTCCAGAGTTAGATGTGCTTTCCTCTTTCCTCCACCTCCTGCTTTTTTTTTGAGAACCACGGTCCTAAAAGGAATGCTTTGAGAGTAACCCTGGCATGGCATGAAACGGCCCCTAGGTGGCAGCAAAACTGAGGTGGCGACCCAGGGATGGGGGCCATGGCCAGTGCTGATCCTCAAGCCAAGAGAACCGTGTGGAGGTTCCTCAAAAAAATTAAAAAGAGAACTACTCTAAGATTCAGCATTGCCAAAGGAATCGAAATCAAGACGTTGAAGAGATATCTGCATTGCCATGTTCATTGCAGCTTTGCTCACAGTAGCTGAGATATGGCTTAAATGTCCATCGATGGATGAAAGGATAAAGAAGATGTGGTATACACAGACAACAGAGTGTTATTCAGCTGTAAAAAATAACGAAATCCTGCCATGTGCAACATCATGGATAAACCAGTGGGATATGATGCTAAGTGAAATAAGCTGGTCCCAGAAGGACAACGCTATATAGTATCATTCATACAAAGGATCTAGGAACTCCCATTGTGGCTGAGTGGGTTAAGAACCCACCATAGTGCCTGCAAGGATGTGGGTTCAATCCCTGGCCTCTCTCAGTGCGTCAAAGATCTGGTGTTGCCATGGGCTGCAGCATAAGTCGCAGATGAGGTTCAGATTTGGTGTTGCTGTGGCTGTGGTATAAGCCGGCAGCTGTAGCTCAGATTCAACCCCTAGCCTGAGAACTTCCATATGCTGCTGGTGTGGCCATAAAAAGAAAACCAGATCAAACTCATAGAAGCAGAGAGCAGAATGGTGGTGGGTAGGGACTGGTGGGGAGGGGGAAACGGGGAGGTGTTAATCAAGGGGTACAAGGTTTAGGTTATACAAGATTAATAATTAAGTTCTAGAGAGCTACTGTTTAGCATAGTTAATAATACTGTATTCATACTTAAAAATTTGCTGAAAGGGTAGATCTTATGTTAAGTTTTCTTATCACACACACATGCAATAATAAGGACAGGAGGAAACTTTTGGAGGTGATGGATGTATTTATGGACTAGCAGAGATGATGGTGATGATCTCATGGTGTATCCTAAGGCAACAAGTCGTATACATTCAATATGTACAATATTTTGTGCACCACTCATACCTCAATAAAGTGGCTTATTTTTTATTTATTTATTTTGGGTGGGGTCCTGAGGCATGCAAAATTTCCTGGCCAGGGATCAAACCTGCACCACAGCAGCAACTCGAGCTACAGCAGTGACAACACCAGATCCTTAACCCACTGAGCCACCAGGGAACTCTTAATAAAATGGTTTAAACAAAGACAAAATAGGGATAGACAGCAAGGTCCTACTGTACAACACAGAGAACTATAGTCGATGTCCTACGATAAACCATAATGGAAAAGAACATAAAAAGAAAAAGGAGTGTATCTATATGTATAACTCGATCACTTTGCTGTTATAGCAGAAATCATCACAATATTTTACATCAATTATACTTCAATAAAAAAAAATGAAACAGGAGTTCCCGTTGTGGCGCAGTGGAAAGGAATCCGACTAGTAACCATAAAGTTGCAGGTTCAATCCCTGACCTCACTCAGTGGGTTAAGGATCCGGCGTTGCTGTGAGCTCTGGTGTAGGTTGAAGACGTGGCTCAGATTTGCCATTGCTGTGGCTGTGGCTGTGGCGCATAGGCTGGTAGTTGTAGCTCCGATTGGACCCCTAGCCTGGGAACCTGTATACAATGGATGCAGCTCTAAAAAGCAAAAAACCAAAAATACCCCAAAACAAACAAAAGAATAGTCCTTTCTTGCAGGCAGCTGCCCTTAAGGACAGTTGGGGGTCAGATTGTTCCCTTACTGAAGCCAAGAAAGCAAAGTAGTGAGGCACCGTCATGCCCTGGGGAGGAAGGAAGAGATGGGGCCGTGTTTTGTCTCTAAGAAGGGATCTCGGTAGCATCATCTCACATTGAACCAGGCATTGTGCTCAGCATTTTATATTCCTTATCTCATTAAGTCCCCACCACATCCTTCTGGTGAGGCACAGTTCATTCTTGTTTTCCGAATGAGGGAAGTGAGTGCTGGTGGGAATATAAATTGGTACAACCACTGTGGAAAACAGTGTGGAGGTTCCTCAGAAAACTAAATATAGAACTACCATATGATCCAGCAGTTCCACTCCTGGGCATCTGTCTGGACAAAACTACAATTCAAAAAGACACATACACCCATATGTTCATAGCAGCACTAGTCACAATCACCAAAACATGGAAGCAGCATCAATGTCCATCGACAGAGGAGTGGATTTTTTTTTTTTTTTTTGTCCTTTTTTACCCGTGGCATATGGAGGTTCCCAGGCTAGGGGTCAAATTGCAGCTGTAGCCACTGGCCTACGCCGCAGCCACAGCAACCCAGGATCTGAACTGCATCTGTGACCTACATCACAGCTCTGGGCAACAATGGATCCTTAACCCACTGAGCGAGGCCAGGGATTGAACCCATGTCCTCATGGATGCCAGTCAGATTTGTTTCCACTGAGCCAGGAAGGGAATTCCAGATGAATGGATTAAGATGTGGTACATATATATACAATGCAATGCTACTCAGCCGTAAAAAAAGAATGAAATAATACCATGCAGCAACATGGGTGCAACTAGAGATTCTCATTCTAAGCAAAGTAAGTCAGAAAGAAAAAGACATATGCCATATGATATCGCTTATAGGTGGAATCTAAAATATGGCACAGATGAACCTATTTACAAAACAGAAACAGACTCACAGACATAGAGAACAAACCTGTGGTTGCCAAGGCGGATGGAGAGGTAGTGGGATGGACTGGGAGTTTGGGGTTAGCAGATGCAAACAATAACATTTAGATTGGATAAGCAATGAAGTCCTACTGTACTGCACAGGGAACTGGATCCAATCTCTTGGGATAGAACATGATGGAAAATGGTATGAGAAAAAAAATGTATGTGTATATATGACTGGATCACTTTGCTATCTAGCAGACGGGGGCACAACATTATAAATCAACTGTAATAAGAAAGAAAACTAATACTAAAAAATAGCAAATGAAGGAAGTGGGCACAGAGAGAACTTGCCAACCCCCACCCAGATTGCAGGTGGCAGGGCTGGGATTCGAACCCAGCTTGTCTACCTTCGACACCCGCATGTTATAGTTCCTCCTTCTTGGGAGTTCCCTTCATGGCTCAGCAGTTAACAAACCCCACTAGGATCCATGAAGATGCAGGCTCGATCCCTGGCCTTGCTCATCGGGTTAAGGATCTGGCATTGCCGTGAGCTGTGGTGGAGGCTGCAGACGCGGCTTGGATCTGGCATTGCTGTGGTTGTGGCATAGGCCGGCAGCTGTAGCTCCAATTCGACCCCAAGAACATCCTAGCCTGTGAACGTCCATAAGTCCTGAGTGCAGCCCTAAAAAGGGGAAGAAAAAAAAGAAATTCCTCCTTCTTGAATACCCAGAGCACCCAAGCTTTTGAATCCAAATCCGGCTGAAGTTCATTTTCATGTTGTCACTTTCCATAGAAATTTGCATGGGAAGAGTTGAGCTGCACGAGAATCTCTGAGCCTGGGTTCAGAAAACTGGCACCGAGGACTACGCTAGCCTGCTAAGGTTTTGTGTGATTTTGGTCCATGACAACATCTTTCTCTGCATTTCCTTACCGGACAATGGAGATAACATATCTACGTCATGGGGCTATTGTAAGGGTCAAATAAGATTATGGCTGTGAGAATGATTTGTAAACTCTGAAGTTTAAAAAGTCAGGAATTGTTATTCCTATTACATTGTTCCCTTAATTCGGGTCAGATCCTGTAATTAGCAGCCCCCAAAACCTAGATAATAAGAGTTCCGAGTCTTAGCCAAGAAGTTCAGTGTTGGCTCACTTCTTTGGAGAAATAGTCAAGACAATAGAAACGGGGCACCACCCAAACATTGGAGTTTGGAGCTTGTGACACTCGGTTAATCCCTGAATCCCACCCATTTTTCCCCACTTCCCAACCACCAGCCCAGATCTTGGTCCTTTGGCCCTCAGCCCCCTTCTCCCCTCTGCACTGATGGGCTGAGCTGGCAGGCCCTTGACCTTTTACCTGCCCTTGGCAGGAGCCGTGTGGTTCTTGGGGGCAGAGGCAGGATGTGTTCACTGAATGTCTGTATACTGCTTGATTGGGGCTAATGAAATGTAAGCAGAAATGACATGGGTTCCTTCCAGGCTGAGGCAGTTAAAGCCAGTGTTTCCCCGTCCATCTCTTTTTTTCTCTGCTGGAGGTCATCTATAAGAAAGAAGTCTTTTTTTTTTTTTCCCTTTATTGGCTGCACCTGTGGCATGTGGACGCTCCCAGGCCACAGGTTGAACCCACAACCCAGCAGCGACTGGGGCCACAGCAGTGGCAAGGCAAGATCCTTAACCCACTGAACCACAAGGGAACTCCAAGAAAGAAATCTTTGATAAACTACTGTAATGTGGTGACTAATTTTTTTTTTTTCTTTTTTGGGGCCGCACCCTTATATGGAAGTTCCCAGGCTAGGGGTCTAAGCAGAGCTGCAGCTGCCAGCCTAGGCCACAACCACAGCAATGCAGGATCTGAGCAGCATCTGTGACATACACCATAGCTCACGGCAATGCCCTATCCTTAACCCCCTGAGCGAGGCCTGGGATCAAACACACATCCCCATGGATAATAGTCAGATTTGTTTCTGCTGTGCCCACAATGGGAACTCTTGGACTAATTGTTAAGTGATGTAGCCTTAATATATTTGGCCCCAACAAATATATTTCCTATTATCAGTGTAACTGGAGGGGAGGATGGAAGACCTTCCTCCAGGCAGAGCAGCATGAGTAAGATACGCCGTATCAAAGGGAGGATGAGAAAACTGGTGTGGCTGGAGCTGAGGTTCCCTGCGCACAGGACTCTCTAACACAGTGGTTAAAGTCACATGCGTTGAGTCCTGGCTTCTGCCATTGACTGGCTGTGTGCCTGGGACAACTGCACTAAGTCTTGGTTTCCTTAACTGTACATTTCAGACACTATCAGCATCGAGATTGGCCCGTGGAGTTGTGGTGAAGATCGAATGAGTGCTTAGCTAAGTGCCTCAAGTAGGGTAAGTGCCACATATGGTCATTGTGACAACGGAGGAATGTCCACTGATGTCAGGACAAAGAAAATTCTGTTCCATTCTGATAACAATCTGGAGCTGAAGATGGTCAATAAGAAAAGACACAGAGATAGGCTGTTCTGAAGGCACCTAGGATTGATTCATCCAGCCTGCGTACCATGCATCCATGCATCCATGCATCCATCATAGATGCAACAATCTAAACAAAATTAAAAAAAAAATCATTCTCTGACTCTTGCAAGGGTGTCTTTAACCCACAGGGAGATAAAGCCTGAAATACTGGGGTTATTGGAGAAACCCTTTTACGGTTCTGCTGCCTCCTTAATGGGGGAGCTAGAAAAAATAAAGTCATGAAGGGAGCCAAGACCAATGACGCCTTGGTAGGAAGGTCAGCAACAAGAAAAGAGCATGGAGGTTAAGTGCCTCTCCTGGGGCAAGTCCTCTCCTGTGTGAAGAGCTTGGTGGGGCTGGATGCGGGACGCTCTAGCCCAGTGCACCACAGTCCAGGGGTCTCTGGCTGACAGCCCAATAGGTTTCTGAGCTGGTGTGAGGAGAGCAGGATGGTGGGAAGCCAGGCAGAGCTTTGCTGAAGTTACATCTCAGAGCCAGGGAGAATGGGAAGTACCACCCTCTGCAGTAGCCTCACAGGAGTGTTAGGAGCTGACCTGTAAATAGCAGTCAGAGTGAATATGGTGGGTCTTTTCTGCCCAGCATCTATTGCCCTGTCTCCTGCTTACCAAGCCAGCTCTAAACCCATAGGTTCAGCAGAGCTGACTCCAGCTCCAGAGTTGGACAAATGACCAGGGCTTGACTAATCCCAGCATCAGTTCTTCTAGGCCACTGTAGTTGGTTCAGGGTAGACATGTGACCGAATTGGTCAAATGGGATTCAATTTCTGAACTTTTGTTTGAACTGTTTGGGAATAAAATCTCTCTCTCTTTTCACTGGACTCACAGTGAAGAAGATATGGGGCCTGGAGCTTTTGGAAGCTAGTGAGTACAGGGCTAACACAGCAAAGCAGTGTTGAGAGAAGGACAGAAATCATATCCTGATGCCATGTGTGTGAGCTCCTGGATCCAACCATACCTGAAGGGTGACTGAGTTTTTCAGAGATTCGAGGGTCCTGATTGATCCACTGGCTCTCCAAAAAAACACATCTGGCTCTCTGAACACCATTAGGTGGGAGAAATCTCACCACCAGAATGCATTTCCACTCTCCACCCTTCCTCTCAACTCACAATGGATTACTTTCTCTGCAGCAGTTTATAAGCTGGGATCCTGGCATACAAAGGGAATAGGACCTGGGTGTTCTTTTCAAAGACTCATGGTCTAAAGCGAGTGACAAACCTAACTAGAATAGCCCAGTATTAAGATGTTCCGAGATGAAATAAAAACTGTCATAGGAACTAATTGGAGAAAGGAAGCCTGGGTCTCAGAGGGGGCTGGATGCAGGACGCTCTAGCCCAGTGCACCACAGTCCAGGGGTCTCTGGCTGACAGCCAGAGTGTTCATTAAGGCTGTTGAGAGGAGGTGATATTCATTCATTCCAATAGGTATCGATTGAGTATCTGCCATGCGTCGTACACTGTGCTAGGTGATGGGAATACACAGTTATTTACAAACAGGTCCCTCAAGGAGCTGAGAGTCCTGTGGAAACAGGGGCACCAGACGTCTCAGATAATCGATGGGGGCAGGAGGATCATGGTGCTAGGAGAACAAATAACCAAAGAACTTGGCTTCGGGATCCAGGGGAGAAGTCTCTGAAGAGGAGATGCTGGAGCTCATAGTTGGAGGAGGAGCAGGAATTAACTAGGACACATGGTGTGAGAACATGAGGAAGTGTTCTTGGCAGATGGAAACAGCATCTGTGCAGGTTCCATGTGGGAAGGAGCAAGGTAACCAAAGAAATAGAACAAATTATTTGGCCATTGAACTAAGTTGGGGCCTGTGATCTTTAACTCCATGGCTTTCTCATCCAAGATGTTTTTTAAAAAATAACCCTGAGGAGTTCTTGTCGTGGTGTGCAGCAAGACGAATCTGACTAGTATCCATGAGGACACAGGTTCGATCCCTGGCCTTGCTCAGTGGGTTAAGGATCCAGTGTTGCCATGAGCTATGGTGTAGGTTGCAGATGCGCTTCGGATTTGGTGTTGCTAGGCCAGCAGCATAGGCCAGCAGCTTCAGCTCTGATTCGACCCCTAGCCTGGGAACCTCCATATGCTGTGGGTGCAGCCCTAAAAGGACAAAACAAAATAAATAAAATAAACTCACCCTGAGTATCATTATCTTTATCTACAAAATGGGATAGGAATATTCCCTTTGCAGTCTTGTTGAGGGGATTGCATGAGATGACGTGTCAAAGGCCCAGCGCAGAGAAGACGGTCAGTAAATAACATTTTCCTTCCCCTTAGTTCCCATCCTGATCATCATCAAGTGTGATGTGCACTGTTATTTGGTTTCCCAGAATTTTCTCTTTCCTTCTCTGAAGCTTCCTCCCTCTTCATTTGCTCCCTGCAGCTCTGCCCCCAGAACCAAGTTCGCATAGGCTCCTCCAGGATCTTAAGACCTGGGTGGGGTAGTGAGGACAGAGATAGGGTGTGGTCTCGGCTGAACTGTGCCTCTCACTCCTAAATGCATATGTTAAAGTCCTACCTCCCAGGACCTCAGAACGTGGCTGTATTTGGAGACAGGGTCTTTCGGGAGGCAATTAATTAACATGAGGTCATTAGGATGGGTCTTAATGCAGTATGGCTGGTGTCCTAACAAGAAGAGGACGTCGGGATATTTCTATCTGTGGAGGGAAGACCAAGAGACTCAGGGATGGAGTTTCCAGGTGGCGCAGCAGGTTAAGGATCTGCTGTTGTCACTGCTGTGGTATAGGTTTGATCCCTGGCCTGCAGGCCACAGGAGAGGCAAAAAAAAAAAAAAAAAAAAAAGACACAGGGAGAAAACGGGCATCTCCAAGCCAAGGAGAGAGACCTGAAACAGACCCTTCTCTCACAGTGCTAAGAAGGAACCAGCCCTTGGGACACCTTGATCTTGGACTTCTGGCTTCCCAAACTGAGAAAACACATTTCTGTAGTTTAAGCCATGCAGGCTGTGGAATTGATTATGGCAGCCTGAGCAGACTAATACAGGTGACAGTGACAGGCACAGAAAGGTGCCTGGGCCACAGGTCATTGCCACATGCCTACAGAGGGCTCCTAGATGCTTTACCTCCTATGTCCCTCCTACCACCCCCTGAAGCTGGGAGAGACAACCTCACTCTCCTCTCCTGGGACAGAGACAATAGAGGAAGAGAGTGGGGAGAAAGACAGAGGCCCTGGGGACAAAGGCTGGTGTCAAACTGCTTGAGTTTTCATGTCCGGATCCTTAACCCACTGAGTGAGGCCAGGGATCGAACCGGCAACCTCATGGTTCCTAGTCGGATTTATTTCTGCTGTGCCACAAGGGGAACTCCTCATCTATTTTAATTAAGTAAAATTAAACTTAAAACAGCTTCTTGTGGCTCACGGCTACATTGCTGGACCGACTCAGCACAAAGCTATCCCGCCTCCTGATTTCTGTGCTAAAGCTAAATTTCTAAATGTAGATGAGAAATTTCTAAATGTAGATGAGAAATGTGATTCTCCAAATTCTCTAGCTGCTAAGCCAGGTTGTTGGGACTCTAAATCACTGCTCCTAACCTTCACCCCAGACTTCAAGCCTGTCCTGACTCTTCCCTGCTGGCCCCAGAGAGGACAGGCTGTCCACTCCTGGGAGATGACAACTGTCAGGGGATTTTCAGAGGCAGGGGCTGGACCTTGTGTTTCCCTGATAGGAGGTGGGGGGGGGAGGTTGAGCACCCTTCCTGCTCTGCCACCTCCCCTCCCCACCCGTGGGCCCCGCCCGGTCCCTGGTCCTTACAGGCCACCAGGTATGAGCTCTGCTTTCCCCACAAGAGCAAAGGGGAAGCGAGTTGAAACTCCCGCATCACCTCTCTGATCTGGAAGCCAAGCTGGCTGGCGCTCAAGGCTTAATTAGCTGAAATAACTGTGAATAATAATCTTTAAAATGATAGTGGTTAAAGCTCTGGCTGCACTGCTTCTGATTATTCAGCCTCCCGGCAGGGGCATCGTGGCTGCCAGCTCGGCTGTGCCAAATCCACTAGGCTGACTGGCGTGCCCCGTGGAAGAAGCTCTCTGTCCCCCGTCCCTGCGTGATGGGAGAGGAGAGGCTCAAAGTCTTGGGGGGCCTGGTTCTGCGTCTGCGAGATGGGGACCATACCCACTGAGCAGATGATTCCAAGGGGTCAGCAAGATGCTTGCAACCTAGAAAGTACTCTCAGAGAATGCCAGTTAGACGGGCTGCACGGATGGCACAGACAAGGGGACGCTAGTGCTTGCTGCTGAGTGATCTTGAGCTTGGCTTTTTTTTTTTTTTTTTTTGCTTTTTAGGGCCACACCTGCCGCATATGGAGGTTTCCAGGTGAGGGGTCTAATTGAAGCTACAGCTGCTGGCCTACACCACAGCCACACTAGACCTCAGCCGCGTTTGCGACCTACACCACATCTCACCACAATGCGGGATCGTTAACCCACTGAGTGAGGCCAGGGATCGAACTGCAACCTCATGGTTCCTAGTCAGATTTGTTTCCGCTGTGCTACGATGGGGAACTCCCCACCTTGGCTCTGTTTTGGCTGACACCCAAGGCCAGGATGGGAACCTGTTCCCTGCCCAGGGATGGAACATGTGCCACAGCAGTGGACCCAAATTTCCGGGCCAGGGCTCGAACCCACACCACAGCAGGGACAATGCTGGATCCTTAACCCTCTGAGCCACAAGGGAACTCCAAGACACTCACCTTTGAAGGTCGCTGGGGAGGAGAAAACGCACATGAGTACACACTGGCACAAGTGCCTGGCCAACCACAGATGCCCTGCACATATCACTTTCCCTATTTATGGTTTTCTCTTGTCTTTCTGCTGGATCTTTCTTGGAAACATTCCTAGTGTAGGATGAGAGGGAAGGACTTGATCAGGAGGTTGAAAGAAGCTGACATCCCAGAAACAGTTCTCTCCCTGAATACTTACCCGAAATCTCTGGGGGAGGCTGATGTAAGTGCTCGCTCGGATTTGGAGGTTTCAGACACAAGAGGCAGCGAAAGAGGACCCCAGTGAGGACAGGTTGTGCGCGTTCTCCCCCAGAGACCTCCAGAGCCAACAGATTACTTTTCATGGTAGAACTACTAGGCTGAACCATAGGAAATTGCCGTTTTTCTAGGTCAAAAGTTGTTTGAGCTTAAGACTTACATGATAAGTAAGGCTTGACTTTAATTGTCTGCGGGAAGCAATGTGCTGCTTCTAGGTGCCTGTTTAAGGATGTAAGACAAAAAGCATAAATCTTTTAATAATGAGATTTAAATAGCCCTTCAAAACATGGTAGGAGAGAGGCCATCAGGCAAGATGTAATTAATTGCCAAATGATTTGGAAGAACTTGACTGGGGTAGGAGTTGAGAGGAGGGGAGGGTGCTTCGGAGTAAGGGGTAGGGGGGACGGGGGTGGGGCTTTGGGGGTGGGGTGATGAGCAGGTTGGCAGAAGGAGGTGGGGTTTATGTTGTGTCTGGAAGAATGGTTAGCAGCTTAAATAAGCAGAAAGGGGTCAGAATGATGCTCTTGGCAGAGAGAAATGGCATGACCAAGGTCTGGGGACTCTGAGAATCAGCAGGGCAGGGACAGCATATAAACATTTCTGCATCCAGCACAATTCCTGTGAAAGACTAGGCACAGAATATATTGGGTAAAAGAATGAATGAATGAATGAATGAATGAAAAATGAAAAGTGTGGGGAGGTGAGCAAATCAGTTGCTTGAGGGGAGTGGGAGATAAAGCTGTAAAGACTGATGGTGGAGGGTTCTGAATACAAAGGTGTTTGGACATTACATGGAGGACATAGGAGTCCCCTCCTATGAATTCAGCAAATACTTATGTGTCAAGTCAGATTCTAGAGGTTAGAGAAAAGCCCTCTAGGATCTCATCATTGGCTGATTTTATTTTATTTATTTATTTTTCTTTTTCAGGCGGCACCTGAGCCCTGTGGAGGTTCCCAGGTGACGGGTTGAATTGGAGCTGCAGCTGCAAGCCTAAGCCACAGCCACAGCCATGGCACCATGGGATCTGAGCTGCATCTGTGACCTACACTGCAGCTGGTAGCAATGCCAGATCCTTAACCCACTGAGCGAGGCTGGGGATCAAACCTGCATCCTCATGGACACCATGTTGGGTTCTTAACCCGCTGGGCCACAAGGAGAACTCCAATTGGCTGATTTTAAGTTGATGTGGTCCTGGAAAACAGAGGCCGTTCTGTATTGGTCTGGATAAGTGAGACTGTGTTGCAGTAACAAATAAGCTTAGAATTCCAGCGGTGTACAGCAACAAACTCACCTCACAGGTCCCCGGCACCATTACCTCATGCCACTTTCACGCCAGGATCAGCTTTTGGGATGGCCTAGATCTGGGATATAGCAACAGCAGAAAAGTGAAACCTGCTAAACCACGTGCTGGGTCTTCTGCTTCGAAGTGATACATTCCCTTTTCTAAAGCAAATCCTCTGACCGAGCCAGATGCCAGTGGGGTGGAGAAACACGACCTCCCTTCCCAGGGAGAGCCAGTCCATGTTTCTGAACAGCACAAGTTACTGCAGTTCCTCACGGAAACTCTGTGCAAAGTGAGAGTAAGAAAGCCGACTTACTCACATGGGCAGATGGGGAGATAGCGGGGAGATAGACGATCTGGGTTTAATCTAAATTTGAGCTTTGTCATTTTTCGCCCAGCTGTAAAGAAGCTATTTCTGCTTGTGTAGCTATTCTTGGCCATGATCTGGATAGGTGAGTTTTTTTTTCTTTTCTTTCTTCTTCTTCTTCTTTTTTTTTTTTTTTTCTTTTAAAAATTTTTATTTTATTTTATTTTATTTTAGGGCCACATGCATGGCATATGGAGTTTCCCGGGCTAGGGGTCCAATTGGAGCTATAGCTGCTAGCCTATGCCACAGCCACAGCAATACAGGTTCTGAGCTGCATCTGTGACCTACACCAGCTCATGGTAACGCCGGATCCTTAACCCACTGAGTGAGGCCAGGGATCGAACCCGAAGCCTCATGGTTCCTGGACGGATTTGTTTCCGCTGTGCCACACTGGGAACTCCCCCTTTTCCTTTTTCACAGCTGCACTTGCTGCATATGGAAGTTCCCAGGCTAAGGGTCCAATTGAAGCTGCAGGTGCCAGCCTATACCATAGCCACAGCAATGCTGGATCTGAGCTGCATCTGCGACTTATGCTGCAGCTTGCAGGAATGCCAGATCCTTAATCCACTGAGCAAGGCCAGGGATCGAACTCGTATCCTCACAGAGACAACATTGGTCCTTAATCCACGGAGCCACAGTGAGAACTCCTGGGTGAGTTTTCTTTATGGGGTAGGATAATTTGAGGGGCCCATTACAAAGTGAAAATGTGGAGCCCTGGCTCAAAAATTATTAGGAATTTCAAGACAGGGACAGCCCAGCGGTAAACCAGGCAAGGAACCATTTAAGCACAGGACCCTGTGCATAGTACAAGCCAGCCTGTGTGCCTGAGCCCTGGTTCAGAGAAGTCCAGGCAGCTAGTGTTTCCCTCTGCTCTGCTTTGCCTGACTTTCTCCTCTATTTTGGGCTCCTCCCCCATCACCGCTTCCCACATTTGAATACGTTTGCCTCTTTCTCCTTGGCCTGGTCATCATTTCCCCCCATCTGCTAATAGATGCTTCTGCCCTTCATGTATCACGCACGGGAGGACCAGAGGCAGACAAGCAGGAACGGGGTGAGTTGGAGGGCAAGTCGGCTGCAGTGTTTCCAGCAATCCTCCTCCTACTGTCCACGACCACTTCACACCCTTTCTGTTCCCTCCAGAGCCCTGTCTTCCGGTTCATCCATCAGATGAGAGCGGCCGTCTTCTCAAATCCAAATCTAAAGTCCCAACATCCGCATCCATCCCAGCGCTGAAGAAGCGGTCTCTGTCCTTCCACCTGAGGCTACTCCCTCCACCTCTGCTTTGGGGCCCTTCCTCCTTTAACTTTTATCCCTTTTGGCCTTCATCTATTTTACTTTCTCTCAACGGGATCTTTTCTGTTGACTTTTATCTTAACAACAACAGTTTTTGGGAGCTAGAATTCACAGACTGCACAATTCACCTATGTGAGTGTACAGTTCAGTGGTTCTTAGTATTTTCAGAGTTATTCAACCAGCCCTACTTTTAATTTTAACAATTTCATCACCCTGAAAAAACTCTGATACCCACTAGCAAATATTCCCCTTCTTACCACCCTTTCTCCACAGCCTTAGGCAACCACTAAAATATAGATGTGTCTATTTTGGATACTTTAAATTAATGGACTCATCCAGCTTGTGATTCTTTGTTACTGACTTCTTTCACTTAGCATAATGCTTTCATGTTGTACCATGTATCACTTTTTTTTTGTTTGTTTTTGGCCGCTCCCCTGGCACAAAGAAGTAACCATGCCAGGGATCAAACCTGTGCCAGAGCAGTAACCAGAGCCACAGCAGTGACAATGCCAGGTCTTTAACTCACTGAGCCACCAGGGAACTCCCACTGCTTTATTCTTTTTTTATTGCCAAGTAATATTCCATTGTATGGCTATGCCACATTTTACTTGATGGGTATTTGGGAGTCCTAGCACCCTTTGTTGAAAAATTTTTCTTTCCCCATTGAATTGTCTTGGTATTCTTGCCAAAAAATCAATTGACCATAAATGTGAGTTTATTTGTGGGGGCTGTATTCTAATCCATTGATATATATGCTAATCCTATCTTTCTTTATATAGCTCTCTTATTTATTTTTTGGCTCTACTCAAGGCATGCAGAAGGCCAGGGATCGAATCTGCACCATAGCAGTAACCAGAGCCACAGCGGCGACAATGCAAGATCCTTAACCTGCTGAGCCACCAGGGAACTCCAGAACTCTCATTCTTACTAACTGCTTTTCCTCCTGGGCAAAATCTCTGAATACTTTCTTCAGAGCTGGGGGCAGGGACAATGGCCTGCTTTTTCAGAGTGATCTCTGATTTATGAGCAGGGCACTTAGTGAAGATGGTAG
Source organism: Sus scrofa (assembly GCF_054392235.1). NCBI lineage: Eukaryota > Metazoa > Chordata > Mammalia > Artiodactyla > Suidae > Sus > Sus scrofa. The sequence goes on from NC_139384.1 coordinate 13,843,253, forward strand.
CCTTGAGTCTTCTCAGCTTTCCTCCCTTAGCACGGAGCTGCCACTCTGCAACTGAACTGGGGTGACGGCAATCAGGTCCCCCATGTACTTGGCCTGCTGTGCCTGGGGTTGAGCCTCTGATCTCTGAGTGAGGACCAGGTGAAAGAAGTGAGCCCCTGATATCTTGGTGGCTTTAACCAGGAGTTTAGCCTCTGCAGCTCGGAGTTTTGGGAAATGAGAAATTGTAGTGGCTTACCTTACCCATTGAAATACTTTATCCCTTGAGTGGGAACTTAGGAAAGAGGAAGGCCTATTTTTTTTCTTTTTAAACCACACCAGCTCAGATTGGAGCAGGTGGAGATGTGGAGGGAGGCGGGAGGGAGGAAGGGAGCAGGGCCCCAAATTTCACAGACGCTTACTGTCCTCACTGAGATTTAGTTCTTGAATAAATGTTGCTTCAGTTACTCTACTCCCTTAGGACAACTTCGAAAGACTAAACGGTTGGGTTTAATAATTTTCACTAGTTAAGCTTGTGTCCTGGGGAGCAGGTGGAAGTCCTCATCCTGTCATCCTGCAAGTCCCTACTGGCTTTTTACAAGCTCAAATCTTTGCCGATAAAGAAAAAAAAATTCTACCTTGCTCCCACTGCTGTTCTATTTCTTTTTGCTGTCACTGCCCAAGTCCTAGTAAACGCTCTCTATTTCTTCCTTTCCAGCTTTCTCCTCAGTGACACTAAGCAGGTTTTCCAGGCCCATTTGTCCTGAAAGAACAGCTTATATCCTAAGGTCACCAGTGACTTCCACATCTCAAGGTCATCTCAAGGTCAAGGTTCTCTGATCTCATTTGATCCGTCGGCAGCATCCCACCATTGTTGGCTGTTCCCGTCTCATTGAACTGTCTGCTCCTGGATCCTGTTTCTGGGCACCCACTTGGACGGCCTCCAGGGCCTGGGACTGCTGGTTCTTTGCCTCCTTTGCAGACTCTCTCCCCTCTGCCAGCCATCAAAGCAGACGGATACTCAAGGCTCTGCCATCGGCTCTGCCTTCGTTATCCACTGCTGAGAAACAAAGGACCCTTAAACTTAGCAGCTTAGAACGACAAGCCTTTATTACCTCTGTTTCTCTGGGTCAGGAATCTGGTTCTCACTTAACTGAGTGCCTCTGGGCTAGAGTCTCATAAAGCTGCAGTTAAGATGTTGGCTGGGGCCGTGTCGTCACCTGAACACTCGACCGAGACTGTCGAATCTGCTTTCAATCTCCTCCATGTGGTTACAGGCAGGATTCATTTCTTCCCAGGATGTAGGACTGAGAGCTTCTGTCTCCTGAGAGCGAGAGGCCTCCTTCAAGTCCTTGCCACGTGGGTCTGTCCATAGGGCAGGCAGCTTACATCATGCCAGTTGAGGTCCCTCAGAGCGAGTGACTGAGAGAGAGGGCACCTGAGATGGAAACCAGTCTTTGTTATCTCATCTTGGAAGTGACATCCTATCACTTTTATCATACTCCATTTTTTTTTTGGCTGTGCCCATGGCATGCAGACGTTCCCCAGCCAGGGATTGAACCCAAACCACAGCAGTGACCTGAGCCACAGCAGTGACAACACCTGATCCTCAATCTGCTGAACCACCAGGGAACTCCTACCATACTCTATTTTTTCTTGTTTTTGTCTTTTTAGGGCCACACCCGTGGCATATGGAAGTTCCCAGACTCGGGGTTGAATCAGAGCTGCCGCTGCCAGCCTGCACCACAGCTCTTGGGATCTGAGCCCTATCCTCGACCTACACCACAGCTCACAGCAATGCCAGATTCTTGAACCACTGAGCGAGGCCAGGGATTGAACCTGCATCCTCATGGATACTAGTCAGGTTCGTTACTGCTGAGCCACAGTGGGAACTCCAACCACACTCTAGGTTTTAGAAGCAAGTTACCAGGTCCAGCCCACGTTCAAGGAGTGTTGCCCAGGGTATAAATACTGGGAGGTGGGGATTATACTGGTCCGCCTTAGAAGCTGCCTGCCACAGGCTGTCTTCTCTTCTCACAATCCACCCTCTTCCTAGACCACCTCAGACACATTTAGACATGAGAGGGGGATACTTTCCAAACTTCTGTTTTCAGTCTAGGCTTACCTTTCGTATTCCAGACTCACATCTGACAGATCAATGGCCATTTCATTTGGATTTCTCCAAGGCTCTTCCAACATAAAAGGTCTGAAAATGGACTCATGGGTTTTCCCCAGACCTGGTCTTGTCCTACAATTCTCTATCTGTTGGCGATGGTACAGGCTAAGGTGTGAGATGGAAGGACAGATGGGTAATCCAGCCTGATGCCAGAAAGATGCTACCGGAATCTGGGATCTTATTCACACAGTCAAAGAATGAACTCTGCAAACACACAGGCAGCAAGCGAGCAAAGTCTTTATAACAGGAAAGCAAATAGTTCCCAGAGCTGCTGCGAGCGGGGAGAAGAGCCCCCGCTCTCTATTGTCCTATAGGAGTTTTTATCCCTTAAAGATGGGGGGTACCAATGTGGGGTCCAGAAAGATGTGGTTTTCTCCCATTGGCCTTGCCTACCACAAATGTTAATCAATAGCCATATCAAAGAATCCATGCTCCTACACTGACTCCCCGAGTTGGCATTCTGCCCCAAGTCCTCCTCCACGAGGTATCCAGTGGCTCTGCCATTCCTTTCCGATGTTGTCTTCATTCATGGGGTCAAAGCTGGCTTACCTGTCCGATGCCCATGTCCCAGCCCAAGGAGCAGGAAACGGAAGGAAGTGAACAGCAAGGAATTTCCTTTCAGAAGGACATGACCCAGAAATAGCCCATCCCTTCTCCTCACATCCTGTGCACTGGCTGTGAGCCTGCAGTTGGGGAGGGCTCTGCCATGAGGGGGCTGAGCATCCCCCATTGCCAGTCCTGCAGCGGTGTCCCCAGTTACAATGTGGGGGCTATATTATGGCCTAGACTGGGCTTCCTCTCAGAGAAGAGTCTGAGGCAGGGGACCTCTGTGCTGTTAATAATTACTTAATTAATTATTTTTTGGTCTTTCTCTCTTTTTAGGGCTGCACCCTAGGCATATGGAGGTTCCCAGGCTAGGGGTCCAATTGGAGCTGTAGTCGCCAGCCTACACCAGGGATCTGAGCCGCATCTGAGACCTATACCACAGCTCATGGCAATGTTGGATCCTTAATCCACCGAGTGAGGCCAGGGATCGAACTTGCATCCTCATGGATGCCAGTCAGGTTCGTTAACCGATGAGCCATGACGGGAACGCCGGTGCTCTTGTTTTATTAGGGAACAAAATCCCAGGGCGTAAGAGTAACTAACAAAGGGAGCGAGGCAGGAAGGAGAGAGTTTTAAGATGAGGAGGATGCATAATATGAACTTGGGCTACTTCTCCAAGTTGTGTAAACCTCCCTTGAGGACCAGCCCTCGGGGGGGAAAAATGCAGGAAGAAAATTTCCGCTGGCTCCTGTCTTCCATTGGTCAAAAGTTGGTCCCCCAGTGGTAGGGCGGGTGCATGTGATGCACTCACCCTTTTGTTTTTCTGACTTTGCATGCAGAGACAAGCGCACCCAATTCAACAGGAAGCCCCAGCACTGGAGGTGAGGAGGTGGGGTCTGGGCCAGCGGTGAGGGGCCTCAGAGCCCAGCGGAGCTGGAGCCAAAGGTAGAGGGGCTGGAGGAGACCTGAGGGGGCCCCTACTAGGCCTCTCTGCACCCACTAAAGGAAGAAGAGGAGAGTGGATGCGGGGGTTCACTTGCTGCTCTCTGCCACATCCTGTTCCCATGAATGACACTCCTTTTCATTTAGTTCCAGCAAGTGAGTAATCTAAGAGGCACCCTTATCCTTAGACCTGCACCTGACCCCAAATAGCCCATCATCTATTTGCTTCTCTCCATTTGGACGATGTTCTTACTCAGAGCTCCTATTATCTTCCATGGGCACAGATATCTCCTCAGTGAGCTCTTGTCCTCCTTCGTATCCATTTTCCACACCCAGCTGGAGTAAACCAACTGGATCTTGTCACCATGACCTGCTCATTTAAATCCTCTGACAGCTTTCCATTGCTTGGAGGATAAAGACAAAATGCCTCAAGGTTGCCCACAAAATCTTATGTGTCCTGGCTCCTCGCCTTCTCTTGGAACAAGGTCCCCATTATCTTCTGTTCCAGCCTCACCTGCCTCCTTTTGGCCTTGGCTTTCTGAAGCTTTGGGCTGCCACAGGACCTTGGCACATGCTCTGCCCAGTGCTTGCCAGTCTTTCCTCCCAGCTCCCTTCTCATTTTGAAGCTCTCAGAGCAGTTACCCTTTTCTCAGGGAGGTCTTTCCTGATTTCCTCAACTGGGACAAACTCCTGTTATATAGGTATCCAGTCCTGGATTCCCCAAGAGGCAGACTAAGTATGCATTTTATATTTCAGGATTTTGTAAAACACGGTCACTCCTCAGTTTTCCTAAGATGCTAATTTCAAAGAAGTCACCATGGGAACGATAAGACTCTTTGGAGATTTCTCTACACTTGCTTTTTTTTCCTGCACTCACAGCACATGGAAGTTCCCTGGCTAGGGATCGAACCCAAGCCACAGATGTGACAACACATCCTTAAGCACTAGGCTATCAGGAAACTCCCTACCCTTTGCGTTTTTATTCTAAATTGGTTTTGGAAGAGGTCATAATCTTTTCAGTCCTTAAAGCCTCTAAGAGTCAGACTCGAAAACTCTGGCTCTGGAAATAACTCTGCTTGTAAGACTTTCCACAGTTGCAGCTTTGCTTTTTTTGCATCATTAGTTAATAGATGTCTGTCTCCCCCACAAGGCTCTCAGTCTTTTGAAGGTAGAGGCCTAGGTGGTGTTCTGACTCACCAAGGAGCTTAGCACAGGGCCTCCCACCGAGGAGAAATGCAATAAACCTTCATTAAATGCCTGAATCACAGGAGCCTGAGACTTCAGCCTGGCTCAGTCACTTACTAGCTCGGTCCCCACATCTGTCTATGCTGCAGTTAACTTCTCCCCCCCCCCCCACCTTTTTCTTCTTTTTAGGGCAACACCTGCAGCATATGGAAGTTCCCCAGGCTGGGGTCGAATCAGAGCTGCAGCTGCTGGCCTATGCCACAGCCACAGCAATGCCAGATCTGAGCCACGTCTCTGACCTACACCACAGTTCACAGCACCACGGAATCCTTAACCCACTGAGTGGGGTCAGGGATGGAACCTACATCCTTGTAGATATTAGTCAGTTTTGCTACCACTGAGCCACGACAGAAATTCTCCCTGAAGTTTACTTTTTAACTGAGTGGCTGGTGCCTGAGAACTAGGGAAATGTAATTCCAGAGAGAGAAAGAGGAAAAGAGAGAAGGCATGCACACATTTTAAGAGATGTGATCAATTCAATCTCTGTCAGTGTCCCCGGCATAAGATTGGAATAGCTTGGAAGGGTTATGAATGAAGAATATTTCTAAATTCACACTTCTGGCTTAGGCCCACTCAACTATATGTCCACCTTTTTTTCATGCTAAAATTAGTAGGTGTAATAGGAGAGATTTCAGTACAAATTTGATGCAGATAAAAAGGTTCTGATAAATTCTCAGTACGGGGAGTTCCCTGGCAGCTCAGCAGGTTAGGGATCTGGCTTTGTCACTGCTGCGGCTCAGGTCCTGCTAAGGTGCAGGTTTGATCCCTGGCCCGGGGAACTTCAGGAGTGCGCCCCCCAAAAGAAATTCTCTCTCTGTCTTAAGTGGTGGGTGAGGAAGTGAGCACAGTGGAGGGTGGGGCTGCTATCATGCAAGTAACCACCAGGTGGCGCTGGGTGCTAAGCAATGAGATTCTTGCTTTTGGGGTCTTGACTGTCACCTTTTTTTCCTTATCAATTGTCAGTTTGTTGAACAAAGATTCTTTAGTTTCTTTCTAGTCCATAATTTGCTTTAATAAAACAGAGCTACACTTCCCCCTTTTATGTACATCTTTACAGAGTGACACGTTTGACAAAGTCATGAATAATACCGAGGATGATTCAATGTCTGGGTTTTACTCCTGCGCCATCCAAAGAGAAAATGACAAGAATGCTTCTTTTCCTATATCAGTGTCATAATATGATATTGGATAATTGCAGCGCAGTGTCACCACATTTCAGGAGAGACTACATAGCTCAGAATACTGAGCTGGGTGTAGGGGGCCTAGTGCCGGATTTTCTAGGAGACCGGGGGCCTGAGATGGGTCCTCAGACCTGCTTAGCCCCAGACTCGTCTGCTGATTTGCCTGTGGCCAGGTCCTCTTGGCTAAGGATTTTTAGCACAGCCGCAGAGCTGGAGGATTCTGGGGTTGACAATTCCAGATGCCATGGGAGCCTAGAGGAAGACGAGGTCGGCCTTACCTGCGCCCCCTGGAGGCTCAGCTTGTGGACGCTCTGCACCCGAGGCAAGACCCAGAAGCCAGAGCTGAGAATGGGCGAGGGTGAGTACCAGCTCATGTCCACCAGAGGTCAGCATCGCCCAGCAGTCAGAAGCATTGCTTCTGGGTCCTGGCCGTTAACTTGAGAGGACGTTCTGTTCTCTTGTCTGGCAGTGACACCCGTGTCCAGTGCTTATTTCCACCTCCCCAACCACCCCTGGATCCCAGTAGTCACAAGGGTGGGAGATGCTGCAGCACCTGCTTTGTGCCTTCTTGGCAAAGATAGTAGCCATTGGATACATGTGGGACCCATGGAGCCCTGGGGCTGATCAGTGGCATCTGGAGGGAGTTTGTCCTCAGCGCTCGCATCAAGCTGTTGACTATCCCACTGGAGGCTCTCCAAGCCTTGGGCAGGTGGAGTTCCTGTCGTGGCGCAGTGGTTAACGAATCCGACTAGGAACCATGAGGTTGCGGGTTCAATCCCTGGCCTTGCTCAGTGGGCTAAGGATTTGGCGTTGCCGTGAGCTGTGGTGTTGGTCGCAGACGTGGCTCGGATCTAGCGTTGCTGTGGCTCTGGCGTAGGCTGGCAGCTACGGCTCCGATTGGACCCCTAGCCTGGGAACCTCCATATGCCGTGGGAGCAGCCCAAGAAATGGCAAAAAGACAAAAAAAAAAAAAAAAAAAAAAAAAAAAAAAAAAAAAAAGCCTTGGGCAGGTAGAGCAGGCACTTTCCTGCCTCAAGAAACTAGGAAAGCCTCATTAAAAAAGAACAGGAAAAAAAAAAAATGACTTCACGAATTGTTCAAGATCGTGAACGGTATGCCGTGGTAATTCAGACTGCATATCTGGGAACCGGCCACCCGAGATCTGAGTCTTACTTCTAATATTTAGAAATTTAGGAACTTAGATTTCTCTGTGCCTCAATTTTTGCATCTGCAAACTGGGAATATTATTCCCATTTATCATAATGGGACCTTTCCTATCCCATATTGTAAGGTTAAAATGAGATATAATAGACAATGTTTACTTAACCAATGCTCTGTGCCAGACACAGACCGAAGTTTTTTTCTTTAGTATCTCAGATTCTGACCTCTGTTGTCTGTTATTGTTCCCATTTTATGGTCAGTGAAACCAGGGCTTGGGAGGTACAGTAGCAGAGCCAGCGTTTGAAACCAGATATTTTGACCTCAGAGTTTACTTTTTTTAAAATTGCACCTGCGGCATATGGAAGTTTCCAGGCCAGGGATCAAACCCAAGCCACAGAGAGAGCTGGACTGCTGCAATGACAGTGGCAGACCCTAGACCTGCTGCATCATAAGGGGACTCCCAGAGTTTACTTTTTTAATCATGGCAAGGCATGCAGGTCTTGCAAATGATGGTTTTGCTGTTATACGTAAATTCCAGGGCGCTCTGGAGGATATCTCTAGGTGAGTTTTTCTTCATTCACCCTCAAGGTGCAGACAGGCTGCTTGCAGTTGGGCTAATGCTCCAGCTCAGAAAAAAGTAGGCTCTGCTTCAGTGAAGCACTAACAGGCCCTCTTTGGGTGCAGAAGCAGTGCCCTGCATCAGGAGGGTGTATCCTGGCTGTAGAGCATTCAGACTTCTGGAGTCAAAGACAAGGGTTCAAATCCTTTCTCTGTTACGTGTTAAGTCACATGCTCCTGAGCCAGCGAGGTATCTCTTGGAGCCTTGATTTACTAATCTGTAAAATGGGATTATTTCGATAATGTAAACTATCTAATAAAATGTTTATGAATTTCAAAAATATTTAGGAAATTATATTGGGGAAAGTATTTAAATGTGTTTATGCAGTGCCTGATAAACTTTACCTATCAGGATGTGACAGGGAGTTCCCTGGTGGTCTAGTGGTTAGGACTCTATGCCTTCACCGCTATGGCTTGGGTTTAGTCCCTGATCGGGAAACTGAAATCCCATATCAAGCCACTGCATGCCGTGGCCAAAAAGAAAAAAAAAAAAAAGAGAAGAAAAAGGATGTGATAAGCATACATATTAGTGAGAAATCACATCCCTCACCGTTCTGCCTTGTGACACTCCCCCCACCCCAAAATCTGAGTCCTCCTTAGAACAGGCCTTTGGTTCAGACAACTGCATCTGTTTTCTGCTGAGTGTCCCCATTCCACCCCCGGCCCCCGCCCCCAAAGATGCCTGCAGATGGAACATCTTAAATCTTAGGTCTGATCCTTTGGCTCAGCACTGCCCCATGGGAATAAGAAGGGAACTCCACCTGTAATTCTAATTTTTCCGGTAGTCACAGTAAAAAAGTAAAGGAAACAAGGACAATTCATTTAATTTTTTTATTTAAAAAATTCATCTTAATAGTATATTTTATTTACCCCAATATCTCCAAAATATTATCACTTGATATGTGATCAATACAAAAACTTATGAATGCTCTGTTTTACTTTCCTTTCTTCGTCCTTTGACACCCAGTGTGTATTTTTATTTATTTATTTATTTGTCTCTTTAGGGCCGCACCTGCGGCATTTGGAGGTCCCCAGGCTAGGGGTCTAATCGGAGCTGTGGCCGCCAGCCTACGCCACAGCCACAGCAAGGCAGGATCCCAACCGAGTCTGCGACCTACACTCACCACAGCTCACGGCAACGCCGGATCCTTAGCCACTGAGTGAGGCCAGGGATTGAACCCACAACCTCATGGTTCCTAGTCAGATTCATTAACCACTGAGCCACGATGGGAACTCCCCAGTGTGCAGCTTGTCCCTGTTCACCCTGGTCCCCTGATAGCCTCAATGGTGTGTGGGTAACCCCCTGAGCACTGCAGGTCTGGCTCTTCACTGTCACTTTAATGGCAACCAAAAGGTGGCTGGTTTTCTCAGCCTCATCTAGCTTTATTCCCAAGGCATTTGAAGCTCTTTCTTTTTCATCTCTGCACCTCGGCCTGTGTCTTCGTGCTGCGTGGCATTCTCTCCAAGTTGGGTGCTTTGCCTCTATTGTCTTATCGACTTATCATACCAACCCCATAAGGTTGATACTACAATGACTCCCATTGCACAGGTGGGAAAACTGAGGCTTGAAATGATTGGGCTGCTGGCCCATGGCAATGTGACTTGTGAGCCATCATTCTGTGCTTTGGACCATTCTGCTCTGTTGAAGGTGACACTGTGTGAATGAGCAGGGAAGTCCCCAAGGTGGACTGGGTTGGGGGGCTGCCAGGGGCAGGAGTGAGTGTCTGGCCAGCAGAGGTATGCAAGAGACCCCTGAATGATGGCCCCCAGATTGGGGTGCAATCGAGGAGATTTCTGCACTGGACTGGGGCGGGGTGGATGATGCTCTTTGCGAGTCTGAGAATCTAGGCCATCTTCCCGTCCCAGGGGAGGGTGGACTCCAGGCAGCCTGAACCAGCAGCGCGGTCTCCTCCTCTGGCCCTCGGGGTGAAGGGCTTGACCTCCTCTGTGGCTGAGCGTGAGCAGGGCAAGGCTGGCCTTCCCCAAGCCCCTGTCACCCCTGTGCAGCCTCTGGTCTTCCTCCTCTGGCCCTCGGGTGAAGGGCTTGACTTCCTCTGTGGCTGAGCGTGAGCAGGGCAAGGCTGGCCTTCCCCAAGCCCCTAGTCACCCCTGTGCAGCCTCTGGGCTGATTGCGTTGGTCTTCTCCCCTGGAGGGCCCAGCCCCACATCCTCCCATTGTCAGCACTGATACAGTACCTTGTTAATTTAGGCTCACTGTAAATATTTTTGGAAACTCCGTGTTGCTCTCCTGAAGGCTGATGGGGCTGGGTGTGAGCAGGGGTCAGGGTCCCGTCCGCCTCTTCCTGACCTCCTTCCGGCCTCTGCTCTGTTTCCTGTCCTGGCTGCCTCCTGCCCAAGGCTCCCCTCTCTGTGTCACAAAGGCACGTTTGCGCCAAGAAGGAAGGCGGCCTCTGGATGCAGTCTTTAGGGATGGGAGGGGAAGGCAGAGTGGCACGGGGGACAGCGTGCTGGACCCCATGGGGTCACCTAGAGCCATTCCCTTGCCCTCCTTGGGCCTCGTTTTCCTCATCAGCAGAGTCAAGTATGCATAACACATTAGCGGCTGCAAGCTTTTGGCCGGCAAAGGCCACTTGGCCTGCTTTCCTGTCCTCCCCCAAGGAATGAGTTATCACTTTGGAGGATTCTGTTTATCTAGCCCCCTCCGTTTATTAAATAATGAGGAATTCATCTTCTCAGCTTTTATTCATCAAAGGCATCCTGAGCAGTGTGGAGCCACCAGAGTCGGGCCACTTGGAGGTGTGAAAATCCAAGCTGACATGGAGAAGAGTTATCTCATTAAGGGGGAGGCGGGGAAGAGGGCCGCTTCCAAATGGTTTCACGAAATGCCGATGCTGGCTGGGGGCTACTTCCTCTCCCATTACTACCTTCTTAGGGTGCCTGGCCTCAGCTTGGGAATCAACAGTCCCAATACACTTAAAAAAAATTTTTTTTAATAATTTTTATTTTTTTCATTATAGTTGATTTATAGTGTTCTGTCAATTTCTACTGTACAGCAAAGTGACCCAGTCATATATATATACATACCCACATATATATACACACATATATTCTTGTTCTTACATTATCCTCCATCATGTTCCATCATAAGTGACGGGATATAGTTCCCTGTGCTACACAGCAGGATCTCATTGCTTACCCACTCCAAATGCAATAATTTGCATCAGTGCATTTTTTTTTAAAGATTTTTATTTTTGTATTTTTTTATTTTTTGCTCTTTAGGGCCGCACTCACGGCATATGGAGGTTCCCAGGCTAGGGATTCAATCGAAGCTACAGTTGCTGGCCTACACCCCAGCCATAGCAACGCAGGATCCGAGCTGCATCTGCAACCTACACCACAGTTCACGGCAACGCCGGATCCTTAACCCACTGAGTGAGGCCAGGGATCGAACCTGCAACCTAATGGCTCCTAGTCAGTTTTGTTTCTGTTGCACCACCACAGGAACTCCAAGATTTTTATTTTTTTATTATAATTGATTCACAACGTTCTGTCAATTTCTGCTTTACAGCAAGTGACCCAGTTATACATACACATATGTATATATATACATATAAATATATTTGCACACATTCTTTCCCTCACATTATGCTCTCTTCTGTACTTTTAAATTTCTTTAAAATTAAAGTATAGTTGATTTACAATGTTGTGCCAATTTCTGCTGTACAGCCAAGTGACCCAGTCATATATATGTATGTGTGCGTGTATATATATATTCTTTTTTTCATATTATCTTCCATCATGTTCTATCCCAAGAGACTGGCTATAGCCCCCTGTGCTGTACAGCCCGACCTCACTGCTTATCCATTCTAAATATAATAGTTTGCATCTACTATCCCCAAGTCCCCACTCCCTCCTCCTTTTTTTTTTTTTTTTGTCTTTTTGTTGTTGTTGTTGTTGTTGTTATTGTTGCTATTTCTTGGGCCGCTCCCGCGGCATATGGAGGTTCCCAGGCTAGGGGTCTAATCGGAGCTATAGCCACTGGCCTACGCCAGAGCCACAGCAACGCGGGATCCGAGCCGCGTCTGCAACCTACACCACAGCTCACGGCAACGCCGGATCATTAACCCACTGAGCAAGGGCAGGGACCGAACCCGCAACCTCATGGTTCCTAGTCGGATTCGTTAACCACTGCGCCACGATGGGAACTCCCCTCCTTTTTTTTAATTTTTTTATGGCCATGTCCGTGGCATGCAGAGGGTCCAGAGCCAGGAATCGAACCTGTCACCTGAGCCACAGCAGTGACAATGCTGGATCCTTAACCTGCTGCACCAGCGGGGGACCCCTGAACCCACAATCCCAAGGCATAGAAATGCTGGTTCTAATGGCTGCAGCCACATGGTCCCCACGTATTTGTTGGAGGCCCACCACCTATTGGGTGCTGGGCTAAGTCATGAAGGGGTGGGCAATGGGGGGGGGTGAAGGGGTAGAGAGGTGGGTGAGGAGATTTGGAAAGGCTTCCAAACCCCCATTACTCACAGTTGAACGAACCGGGTGGGGTTTGGTGCTGCGGTGGGAGAACAGATTCTGACCTGACTCTACCCATCGCTGACCGCGTCCACTGAGTGAGCCAGCTTTCCTCCCTCTTTTGACCCTTTCAGCTTGAAATCCACTTCTCCAGTCACCTCTGGGAGCCACGGGGGCATAATTCCTAGAGTCACGGAGAGCTAGCTCAGTCTGGTTCAGTGTCTTCATGTACAGACAGGGAAACTGAAGCTCAGAGAGGGTAGGTCACACAGCAAGCTAGTCATTCAGGTTTCAGCTAGAATATTGGGAGATTCCCAAGAGCACCCCCAACCCTGGACCCCAGCCCTGGGGTCCACCCCTGTCTGTTGAAAGCTGTCCCCTTGCCACTTATTCTCTGTCATTATCTGTAACCTTCTCAGTTCGTTGCATTTACTTACTGCCCATCTATTTTGTCCCTTCCTCACCACTAGCATGTACGTGCAGGAGGTCAGGAACATGGCCGGAATGGTTCATACAGTAGTAGCTGCTCAAGGAGTTCCCACTGTGGCTCAGAGGTAATGAACCCAGCTAGTATCCATGAGGTTGTGTGTTCGATCCCTGGCCCTGCTCAGTGGGTTGTATCCGTGAGCTGTGGTGCCGGCAGCTGTATCTCCCATTCGACCGCTAGCTTGGGAACTTCCATAGGCTGTGCACGTGGCCCTAAAAAAAAAAATAGTAGCCACTCAATAAGTATTTGCTAAGCGAATGAATTTGTAACCAAGATGAAACTGGAACTCATGCTTCCTGGCTGCCCGCCTGGTGGGTCTTGGTGCATTTGCTCTCCCCAGAGCCCAGGAGATCCAGGGGTTCCAGAGTACGGCCTGGGAGCTTGAAGGGCGACAAATGGCCTGGGGCGGGGCTCTGGTTTAATGATCAGAAGGCAGCTGGCCATTTGCTTTGGGTCAGAGAAACGGGGAATGGGGAAGGGAGTGCAGCTAAGGAAGGGAAGAGGAATCCTAGGAGTGGGTTGGGCACCCCGCCTGCTTCTTCGCTGCCCTGCCCTCCCCTTCCCCTCAGATGACACCACCAGCTGTTAGGGACACAGCTGCTGTGTCCTCTAGGGAAGGGGAGAAAAGGGCCGTAGCCCTGGGAGAGTTCCGAAGCCCTGGAGTTCAAAGCAGACCTGTGAAGTGAGGGGGCTGGAGCTCAAACTGAGGGGCGGAGGTGAGAAGTCAGCGAGGGGCAGAGAAAGGCAAGCTCCACTTTGATGTGCTCCACCCAGGCTCGGGGCCAGATCTGGGCTTTTCCCCTCATCCCGAGGCCTTGCAGATTCTGAACCGCCCTCCTGGACTCCGAGGAGGCTGTTTATGCAGATCCTTAGACCCTGCCACACACAAGTCCCTTCTGCTCCCAAGCCAGCCCCACAGCCACACACAGCACAGGCCCGGGCCCAGTCGGTCTCTGCTTTCCCGGCCAGGGACAAACCTGGGGGTGGGGTGAGTGAGGGCTGCAGAGAAACCTCCTCCTCTCCAGCAATTTGGGCTCCCCTCAAAGGGCCCACAGCAGGTCTGGGGCGCCGGTCTGCCAGCTCATCATAATACCCTAAGGCAGTCGCCCAGGAGCAAGAGGGGTCCCCTGGGAAACCTGCTCGGCCTTTCCAGGGCTGGCCAGCCCCAGGGACACTGGCCAGGAGTCCGGCCTTGCTGCTGGTTTGCCAGATGGCTCAGGGTAGCTAATTCGGGCTCAAATTAGCAAAAAAGGTGCCCTTGTTAACGCAGGGGAGCAGCTGGGTGAGGACTCAGCCTTTTCTATCCTTTCCCCTGAGTGCATTCCTTTGGCTGGCATTCAGCAGATGTGTACTAGTGCCAAGCAGAGGCAGTATGGGAATGAAAAGCAGGTCCTGCCCAGGTACCCTCTCTCTGGGAAGGGCTCGCTTCTGGGCCCGGGAAGAACAGACGGTCCGCCTTCAGCTACTGGTCTCATGTATTAAACTTTCATCTTCTGGGTTGGACACCCAGGCACCTTGGGTGTCAGGCTGGGTGGGGAGCAGGGCGGGCTGACTCAGCTCAGGTCAGGCTGCCATGGCAGTGGGCACTCAGGCCATCTGGTTCCAGCTGGTTCGTGGCGGGAGGGAGGATGAGGGATGGGGAGGGGGACAGGGAGGGGGCAGATCTTATCGGCACTCCACCCGCTCTGGCCCCAGTCAGTGGCCCCCTCCCAGCCTTGGCTTCCCAATCCCTCCCATTTGGGTGAGCCTGGTTCCTCTGGTGAGATTAACTGTTGCTCTGAGTCAGAGAGCCTGGTGGCCAGAGGATTAAAGAGACGAATCCATATCCTCTCCCCGCAGGGTCTCTAGGCTCCGGAATTCAAGTGGGAGCAGCCGGGAACAGCTGGGGGAAGGACCTGACTTTGTGGGCGCCCCCGGCCCACGTGCTCCCCTCTCTACCATCCTAACTGCAGAGGGCATTTCTGGGTGAACCAGAGGAAATCTGGACTCCCCGGGGTGGGTGGGGTGGGGCCGGGGAGTGGTCTCAAATTTGGCTTTTCTCGGGGTACGTCCTGAGCAGTCATTGGTATTCATAACGGGGCCATCTCTTGTGACCTGACCCAAACTGGCGCCTGTACAACCGTTGGGTTCTATTTGGTAGGTCAAGGTAATCATTGAAGACCTCCAATACGGCTGCAGCGGAGATGTTTCTGCTCAAGCTTGCTGTCAGGTTATAATGACAGCCGTCCTGCCATCTGCACAGACTTCTGTTAGACAAACATGCAGGAGCAAGCTGGTCCCAAGCGGTTCCTACCCCAGTCCTGTGAGACCAAAGCAGCTCCAGCCACCGTTATGCAGACTCCTGTGATGCTTCAGGCTGGTCCCGTTAATTTTCCAGCTAGCATCAGGCAACTGGGGATCCTCCTTGGGAATGGCTGGTCACAGGGCAGTGTCTACATCAGGCTGAGGTGTAGATTGTTGCCTGGCAGGGTTCTTTTTTTGTGTGATTAAAATACAGTTGAGTTACAATGTTGTGCTTTTCTTTTTTTGTCTTTTCTAGGGCCGCACCCGTGGCATATGGAGATTCCCAGGCTAGGGGTCTAATTGGAGTTGTAGCTGCTGGCCTACGCCAGAGCCACAGCAATGTGGGATCCGAGCCGTGTCTGTGACCTACACCACGGTTCACGGCAATGCCGGATCCTTAACCCACTGAGAGAGGCCAGGGCTCAAACCCGCAACCTCATCGTTCCTAGTCAGATTCATTAACCACTGAGCCATGACAGGAACTCCATTGTGCTTTTTTTTTTTTTTTTTTTTTTAAATTAAAGTATAGTTGATTTCTGGCAGGGTTCTTAAATGTCGTTCAAGCCAGAATGGGGAGCATTTCTAAAGTAGTTTAGTCAATCTATTTTTTTTGGCTTTTTGTTTGTTTGTTTAAGGGCCGCACCCACAGCATATGGAAGTTCCCAGGCTAGGGGTCAAATCAGAGTCACAGCTGCCAGCCTACACCACAGCCACAGCAACAACAGATCCAAGCCGCATCTGCGACCCACACTGCAGCTCATGGCAACACCAAATCTTTAACCCACTGATCGAGGCCAGGGGTTGAACCCGTGTCCTCATGGATACTAGTCAGGTTTGTTACTGTTGAGCCACCATGGGAAGTCCTTTGTCCATCTATTTTTAATTTCAGCCAAGGGAATTTATTTCAAAGTAAATCACAGGTATCCCAGCACTGTCCTGCATTTTTATAATGCTCAACTGGTGACAAACCCCTCAATTTAAAAAGAGTTGGCCTTCACAGACTTGTGGTTGCCGAGGGGGAAGGGGGAGGGAGTGAGTGAACTGGGAGTTTGGGGTTAGTGGATGCGGACTATTACATTTAGAATAGATGAGCAATGAGGTCCTACAGTACAGCACAGGGAACTATATCCAGTCTCTTGTGACAGACCATGATGGAAGATAATATGAGAAAAAGAGAGCATATATATATATGTATGTCTGGGTCAGTTTGTTGTACAGGAGAAATTGACAGAACATTGTAAATCAACTATAATACATTTTTTTTTTTTGAAAAACAGTTGGAGTGGTTTATTTCATGGGCTCGAGACATTCTTGCTTCAAATTCTGATTTGACTTTGGCCAAGTCACTTTGCTTTCCTGTACCCGGTTTCTGCATCTGTCAATTCAGATGAATGAGGGTACCTACTTTCTAAAATTGTTCTGCTGATTAAAAGAGACAATAGAGACATACCAAAAAAAAAAAAAAAAAAAAAAAACATTTAGAAGAATGCCTAGCACAGAGTAAGTATTCAATATATAATCCTCATGAGAAACATGTTCTCATATGCACATTGCCTTTAGGGAAAACTCACCTGAGACTCTCAGGATCTCTCTTATCTTTCTCTCCAGACTGCTTTCTTACTTTTCTTCATTGCACTCTGAGGATTTGGCCATGCTTATTTTCATTTCCCTAACTTTGCATCTTCTAGTTCTTCCACCCTGGTTTTCTGCCCCCTTCTGATCTTTCAAGCTCCTCTTCAAAGAGCCTCAATCGAGGGCCTGAGGACATGTTTTAATTGTTCTGCCCCCAAAATGGAACTAATTCTCCAATTTACAAATCTGGAAAGTTCTCGCAAAATCCAGAAATTGAAATGATGTGGAAAAACCATAAGGCATGGTTATAGGCTGGGTTCTACATTTCTGCCTGGCAACCGGAGGCTGGATGGCTCAGGAGGCCTTCTCTTGATGGAGTGTGCTTGCTCCAGTTTGCCACAGTCTTCACCACTCCCTATTGTCTCAGACTGGTTGTTTTACCGATATTCCTTCTTAGCCTGGTCCTTGAGAATATTTGAGTTTGGGATGCCTGTTTTAAGACCACTGCAGGAGGTTTTTCTGACCAAAACTCCCTTAAGATAGTGGATCCTAATTTTGTAAGACTTTTTTTTAAAAATTATTATTATTTTTTAAATGGCCTCATCCATGGCATATGGAAGTTCTCAGGCTAGGGATCAAATTCAAGCCGCAACTGAATCCTTTGTGGCAACACCGAATCCTTTAACCCACTGTGCTGGGATCAAACCTGTGCCTCTGCTGAGACCAGAGCTGCTGCAGTTAGCCCATTGTGTCACAGCAGGAACTCCCTTATAAGCTTTTTGAATGTGGCCAAGACTCATTTCCTGATTTAGTTTTATCCCACTCTTGCCTAACTTTCAATGGCTTCCGTCCCTCTTGGGGGTGCAATTTTTCATCTTTTCTTGTGCATAGCCGCCTTCTTCTTGCCCAGAGGCCCTGGGAGAGGTGAAGAGACAGGGTCAAGTCAGTTTCTCCAGGACTTTGCCCAGGGCATCTGCTCAGTGGCCTCTTTTTTCTGCCTCCCCCTTCAGTTATAACTTCCTGACCCCCACATGGTCTTATAGAAACTGCCTGATCCATGTAGGGCAGTAAAGACTTGAGGACTCAAATGTACATGTGTTCTCACTGCATAGTAATTCATAACCCGTTCTCCTATATATGAACTCCTCCTTTCATTCACTCCCTAACTCACCCACCTACTTACTCATCCACTCAACAACCATTTAGTGATCACTCACCACATGCCAGGCACCAGCTTAGGTGCCTGGAGAAGAAGAAAGGCAAACAGCAAAACCCAAACAAAATTTACCTTGCGAACATAGGGAAGATGTTTACCTGCTTGGCCTCAGTTTCTCCCTAGATTAATGACTTGATTAGAGATCCTTTAAGCTGGGGTTTCTTTCTTCTGTGACTGTCTTCGATCCTCTAAAACGTCCTATGCCATCTGCAAACTGCACTCTACTTATGAATTCTAGAGAAATTCCTCTATAACCAGGTCTGTGAACCACAGAAATCCAGAGAGTCAGAGCCGAGGTGTAAAGAAGGATGATGTGGGGGGAGGGACACAGTGAAGCCTGGACTGGGTGGGGGCTGGGAGAGTGGGAGCTGGTGTGTGGAGGACAGACTGGCCTGCCTGGAGGGCTTGCCAGATGCTCAGACCATCCTGCGAAATCTCACACCCCCTACCCTCCCTGGCTCCGGCTCCAGCTGGATTTCAATCTGCATAATTTGTCCCATTTAGACTGGCTGGGAGAGGGTGACAACCGGAGGATGCAAAGGACAGGACCGAGGAACAACGGAGGAGACCAGAGGGAGAGGGGCTGGGCCCTGAGGAGAGCAGGCTGCGAAGCACAGATAACATTCTGCCCAGCACGGCAGGGGTCAATTTGGTCCACTTGCCCAGTGACAAGAAGGGAAAAAAAAAAAAAAAAAAAAAAAAGTGGGCTGTAACTTCAAGATCTTAAGACTCACAAGTGAGGGGTTGGTCTGGAGGTGGGAGGAGGGAGGGACAAGCCAAGGAGGAGACAGAGACTCAGGAGGGCGAGGAAGTGCCTGAGCTGAGGCTGGGGCAGGGCAGGAGGCGGTGGAGGGAAGCCTGGGGGAGTCAGGCGTCCTCCTGGGTCCTGGGGCTTCAGAGGCAGCTCCTCCTGCTGCCGGAAAAGGCTCCGGACACCTTCAGCCCTCCTCGCCTGCGCTGAGAGGCTCCAGCCAGAGGCTCAGGGTGCTTGCTGAGTGGGTGACAGCCACGGAGCTGGTACCCCGGGACCCCCTGCCCTGTCCTCTCTCTGCTCCCAGGCATGGAGGAAGGCGGCGATTTCGACAACTACTATGGGGTGGACAACCAGTCTGAGTGTGAGTACACAGACTGGAAGTCCTCGGGGGCCCTCATCCCTGCCATCTACATGCTGGTTTTCCTGCTGGGCACCACGGGCAACGGCCTGGTGCTCTGGACCGTGTTTCGAAGCAGCCGTGAGAAGAGGCGCTCCGCTGACATCTTCATCGCCAGCCTGGCGGTGGCCGACCTGACGTTCGTGGTGACCCTGCCGCTGTGGGCCACTTACACGTACCGGGACTACGACTGGCCCTTCGGCGCCTTCGCCTGCAAGCTCAGCAGCTATCTCATCTTCGTCAACATGTACGCCAGCGTCTTCTGCCTCACCGGCCTCAGCTTCGACCGCTACCTGGCCATCGTGAGGCCGGTGGCCAACGCTCGGCTGCGGCTGCGGGTCAGCGGGGCCGTGGCCACGGCGGTCCTGTGGGTGCTGGCCGCCCTCCTGGCCATGCCGGTCATGGTGTTCCGCACCACCGGTGCCATCCTGCACGCCGAGAACGGCACCAAGGTGCAATGCTACATGGACTACTCCATGGTGGCCGCCCCCAACTCCGAGTGGGCCTGGGAGGTGGGCCTGGGGGTGTCGTCCACCGCCGTGGGCTTCGTGGTGCCCTTCACCGTCATGCTGACCTGCTACTTCTTCATCGCCCAGACCATCGCTGGCCACTTCCGCAAGGAGCGCATCGAGGGCTTGCGGAAGCGGCGCCGCCTGCTCAGCATCATCGTGGTGCTGGTGGTGACCTTCGCCCTGTGCTGGATGCCCTACCACCTGGTGAAGACGCTCTACATGCTGGGCAGCCTGCTGCACTGGCCCTGCGACTTCGACATCTTCCTCATGAACGTCTTCCCCTACTGCACCTGCATCAGCTACGTCAACAGCTGCCTCAACCCCTTCCTCTACGCTTTCTTCGACCCCCGCTTCCGCCAGGCCTGCACCTCAGTGCTCTGCTGGGGCCAGAGCCAGTGCGGGAGCGCCTCCACCAGCAGCAGTGGGGAGAAGTCAGCCAGCTACAGCTCCGGCCACAGCCAGGGGCCTGGCCCTGGCCTGGGGAAGGGCGGAGAGCAGACGCAGGAGAAATCCATCCCCTACAGCCAAGAGACGCTCGTGGTTGACTAGGGCCAGGGATCCCTGGAGGCTGGGGTCCCCTGCTCCACCCCCCCGCCTTGGCCCTTGCCCTCTGAAGGTCGGGTCCTCAGGAGACCTTCTCTCTTGCACTTGACTCCATCACTACCCAACCTCCCGCCCTCTGTATGGTCCTTTCTCCCCCTTGGTTCTGGTTAAGAGGTTTGTGGTTTAGTGGCAAGGAATTGAGCCCTGCAGACCCAGGCTTGGCCACTCAGTATCAGTGAGCTGGACCTTGCACCGGTCTCTTAACCTCCCCGAGCCTCAGTTTCTCCATTTGTATAAAACGGAGAAAATGAAATGATGGATGCATCTTGGCTCAATAAAAATTCATTTCCCCCACGAAATTCATTCTTTTTCTCTGCTCTCCAGTTCTTTTTTCCCTCCCATTTCCTTTTGGTGTTCTTGCCCCTCACTCTCCTTCTATTCCCGCCACTTCCCCCCCCAGCCGCCCCCCCCACAATTTTTACTCTGAATCTTTACCTTCTGTCTCCCACCCCCTCCCTCAGAATTCATCCCTCTCCCTCAATCCCTCCTTCCCCCTTTTACCTCCTTGTTCTGAAGGGCTCCTAAGGGTTAAGAATCCTGAAGCTTGCAAACAGGGCCCCAGTTCGAGCTCTTTATCCTGTTCCCTGAGGGCCCCTAGAGGGAAGTGGGCTGGGTGTCTGCAAAGTTACCGCTCTGATCCTCTGCAGCCCTGCAAAGTTAC
Source organism: Sus scrofa (assembly GCF_054392235.1). Taxonomy (NCBI): domain Eukaryota; kingdom Metazoa; phylum Chordata; class Mammalia; order Artiodactyla; family Suidae; genus Sus; species Sus scrofa. Next base: position 13,864,068 of record NC_139384.1, read on the forward strand.
TGCTCCAAAGTCTCTGCAGCTGGGAGCTCCGGGGCTTCCCTCCAAACTGGACCGGTTTGCTGTCATTTCGGGCATGGGAGGTGGAGTGGTCCACGGAAGGGGGACTCCCTTCCTGCAGCCGCTGCCTGAGGCCAACTTGATATGCTTTCTACCAGTTTCCTCAGAGCCTTTCATTCACCCTCTCTCCTCTGTGTGGGGGGGACTGGAAAGCAGTGGGTTTGATGAAGCAGCAGGCTCTTGGGTTTCATTGTACCATTGGGGAGTGGGGAAGGGAAGAGGGAGAAAGAGAGGTGTCTGTATTTAGTCTCCATGCTGCTTGGGTTCCCTCCCCAAATCCTCATTCCTCCACTTTCCTCCAGAACCGGGACCTGCAGGTCTCTCCCTGTCCCTCTACTGCATCCCGACATCGCCAGGACATTTTCCTTGGGCACTGATGTGAGTTGGTGCCAAGTCACTTTGGTGGGAGTGGGGACTTGCTTTGTGTGTGTATGTATGTGTTAGTGTGCATGAGCATAACGTGGAGCGCCGTGTGCCTGTGTCACCTGTCACTTGGATGAACACCCCTCCCCCACTCATCTCTGCCCTTCACACCGTATCCTTGAGGGAAGAAGGGACCTTCTGCATCCACCCCCCACTGGATTTGGGGGCTCTGACGGCTGGTCCGTGCTGTAAAAGAGACGTCTATGTTGGTACCCAGGCTTTCTGCAGGGAGAGCACTCCCCAAAGCAGCTCATGCCCAAAGCTGGGTGGGCGGGGGGGGGGTCCCTCTGCCATCTCAAGTTCCACGAGGGAAATGGGAGGCAAGTGAAGAGTTTCCCTTGGCCCCTTTTCCACACCTACCAAGCTTGCTTTGATTTTATAAGCTTTTCCCTCATCATTCTTTCTTTTTCCAGGGTCAGTGGCTTTCTTCCTGAGGTGGGGAGGGCACCTGCTTGCCACGGGATGAAAAGCACTGGGTGGGTCTTTTCTCACTTTCCACCAGGGCTGGACTCCTTGGCTTCTCCTGCTGGCCTGGGGGGCTGGGGACAGGGGACCGGAGCTACCGTGGCAGGGCTGATGGCATGACAGCCATGCCACCAGAGAAGCCTTGAGGATGAAGCTGATGGCGGGGCCTTTGTGTGCTGAGGGTGGGGTGTGTATATTCCGGGTTTTGTTCTTGGAGGACCCTGGACCTGAAGGGCAAGACATGAGCCCACAGAGGCAGGAAGAGCCCAGCTTGATGTCAGTGAGCGTCTTGACCATGGCTGGGATGGAGCCAGCTCTGGAAGCAGAGGGAGGGGGGGGAAGAGAAGTGGCTTCTCTCAGCTTATCCTTCCCATCTCAAGCCAGAATCTTCCACAGACTCACTTTCTCTGCCTGGGGCTGTCCCCAACGTATCCAGTCAATGCTGGAGGAAGCTTCCAGAAGGGAAGAGGGCTCTGAGGCCCTTCGGTGGTCCTGGACTGACGGTGGAGGAGGCTGCAGCTTGCCCCTTCTTTGGAATGTCTGTGCTATTTTGTAACCCTGTTAGTCACTGAGGTTCATCAAATAAATCTTTGTGTGTGTGTGCGCGTGTGTAACTATTGTGTCTGAAGCTTTTTCTCACACAAGTGTCTTAGAAGGAGAAAGAGGCCCCCAGTGTGCCAATGTTACAGTGGGAGGTGGGGGGAGTGGGCTGTAGGAGAGCAGCAGGAAGAAGAGGGAGCTCAAAGGAGCCGAGCAGGAAACTGGAACTGAAGCTGGGGAGGCAGCAAGAAGATGGAGGAAATAGCAGAGAAGGGAGAGGATGGGAGTGAGTTCAGGGAGAACAAAGGAAACAAAGGGACAGGGGAGCAGCTAAGCTTTTGTCCTTGAAAAGCCGTGGAACTAGTGGGCACACGTGTTGGAGTGCAGAGCATAGGTCTGGGGGCGCGGGGGCAGAATACCAACATTTCTACCCGCAGAGGTAGACCTATGACTCATTAATTAAATCATTAATTAAATAATCAATCAATCATTTTATTCATTTATCATCTGCTATTATAACTCCTTCATTTATTTGTCCCTTTGTTCATTATCATCTGCTATTGATTGATTGATTCATTCATTCAGTGTCACATGAGCATCCATTCAGTTTACACCAGACATTCAAAGACCTGTCTTCCAATCAGAATCAATCTGTGTGGGTATCGATACCCATTCTTGGGTGTCACCCTGGATTTTTGGAGTCAGAATCTGCTGAAATCACCCCAGATGTTCACAGTTATTAATCATCCTCAGATGATTTCTGGGGGCAGCCTGGTGTGGGGATGGGATGTGTCCAGACAGATTCTGCCCACATTAAAGTGGGCTCAAACCTGGAGAGTCGGAGCCAAAGGAAGCCAGGCTCTGGTGGTCACTGGTTTGGGGGAGGAAGGGGCTGCAATGATCCGGGGGACATAGTCAGTCCAGAGTGGTCACCATCTTCCCCGAGGACTTCCAGATACTAATAGCGCTTGCAGATGACCTCAAAGCAGCTGCTAGAGTGGAAGAGATGACACAGTCTCGCCGTGGCGCTAAGCATTTTCACTGAACTCCTGCAGCCCTCAGAGAGGGGCATTTGCATTTCATTTTGCTGATAAGGAAGCAGAGGCTTAGAGAGGTTAGTGAGTACTTGGACCAAGTTTGCACACCTAGTACATGGAAGAACGTGGAACCAGCTGAGTCTGTCCAACTCCAAAGCCACACTCTTGACCACCGTTTCTCCCAATGTCCAAGTGAGGCAGTGCCAGGTTGTTGAAAAGGAACATGAGGTCTCGTCTATGAGGTGCCTGGCGCACCTAGAGAGTGCTCAGTGAAGGGGGGACTGGAGCAGGGAGAGGAGGGGTGGAAAACTCATGAGAGAGAGAGAGGGAGACAGTGAGAGGACAGAGACAGAGCAGAGAGACAGAGAAACAGAGACAGCAGAAGACAGGGACAGAAAGACAGAGACAGAGAGACAGAGATTGCAGAAAAAGAGAGAAAGAGAGACAAAGAGAGGCAGAAAAAGAAAGAGACACAGAAAGACAAGAGAGACAGAGAGGGAAGAGAGAGACAGAGACAGCAGAAAAAAAGAGACAGACAGGGACAGAGAGAAGAGAGAGAGAAAGGGAAGAGAGAGAGACAGTAGAAAAAGAGGGAGAGACAAAGAGAGTCAGAGAGACTGAAAATGAGAGAGCAACAGCAGAAAAAAGATTCAGAGAGAAGAGAGAGAGGAATGGAGAGAGCAAAAGAGAACAGAGAGATAATCAGGAAGGAGAGAAGGAGCTACCGAGAGACGGGGAGGCGGGGGTGGGGGTGGGGATTGGGAAGCAAGGAGGGAGCTGCAGGACTGGGTATCTGGGCTGATGTTCTCTCCTCTGAAACGCACCAGGGAGAACCTGCAGGAATTTACAACTCTAACGACAAGCTATTGGAGCCATTTCTTTTTTCTATTTAAAAAAATTTTGCAGACTCTATAGCAGAACCTCACCAGCTCTCCCGGGAGCCTGGAGGAAGGTCATCCAAAATTGTAAGGTTGCAGAATTCTTCACAATTTTGTTCGTTCACAGCTTTCTTCATTTGTTCACTCACTCCTCTGTTTTTTTCAGCGATGCCTAATTACCTGTGTGCCAAACAGTATGATGGGCACACACAGGGTCAAATGGGGAACCAGTGTAGCAGGCTCCCATCGGGTGGTGGAGAGTGTTGGAGGAGCGGGTATAATGGAGTGGGGTCAGTCTCGGAAGGGGGTGTGTGCAGAATGTTCCGAAGGCCTAGTGGAGACCATGGGTGAGTCCAAGTGGGGGAAACGAGAGAGAGGGGGACATGACATGCCAAGAGCCTGCTCTCTTGAGGGTGGAGGGTGAGTGGGGTGCGGGGAAAAGGCTCTGCCAGAGGAACCCCCAGAGACCAGGGGTAGCAGAGACCACAGCCCCTCTGAGGAGCTATACAGAGCTCTCACTCTTGTTTGCACCCATCCCCACCCCCAGCCCCACCCCAGCTCTGGGAAGGGAGCCAGGGGCACAGAGAAAAACTTGCTCAGGTCTCCAAGGGTGTAGGAGGAGCCGATTTGGAGCTGTGACTAAAATCTGGATTTGGGGATGATTCGGGGAACCAGCGATTTTGGGAGGTGACTTCCAGTTTCTTTCCTCCGTGGCTTTGAACTCTCTTCTTCTAAGAGATCTGCCAGGGTCTTCTAAACAGAGGCTGGGGGTTCTCCGCCCCCTCGTGCCTGTTGGAAAATGTGCTGAGAAAGGGCTGATGGATCCCAGCCCACGAAGCCCACATGACACTCAGCAGGACAGGCCCAGGATGGGACGTTCCTGACATCTCAGCTGGTACTACTGTGTCTCTGAACTCCAGGGAGTTTTAAAGCTTGCTGGCTCTGACCTTCTCAATTGCTTTTCTCAATTTCTGTGCAAAAGCTTATAAAGTCACTGTGAGCAACGTGGAGAAAGATTCAGGAGGAGCTTAAAATCAAGTTCACTAGAAAGACGATTTGAAGATGTTGAGCCGACGCTGAAGTTTCCAGTAATAGTTAGAGGATCAAGCAATGTTCATTGATTTATTCATTCAACAAACTCTCTCTCTCTCTCTCTCTCTTTTTTTTTTTTTACTTTTAAGGGCTGACTTGAGGCATATGGAAGTTTCCAGGCTAGGGGTCAAATTAGAGCTGAAGCTGCCAGCCACAGCCTCAGCAACGTGGGATCTGAGCAGGGCCTGCAGCTTACACCACAGCTCACAGCAATGCTGGATCCCTAACCTACTGAGCAAGGCCAGGATCCTCATGGATGCTAGTTGAGTTTGTTACCACTGAGCCACGATGGAAACTCCCGCATTCAACAAACTTTTATGTGGTGCCTGCTATGTGCCTGGGGTTGTCTTAGAAGCTGGGGACACTACGTTGATCCAGACACCATTCTTGTTGTCAAGGAACAACTTGAAAGAGTGTTTTTTTATTGTTGTCATTATTATTATTTTTTTAATAGTTATTTCCCCAATACAATTTTTTTTCTACTGTATAGCATGGTGACCCAGTTACACGTACATGTACACATTCTATTTTCGCACATTATCATGCTCCATCATATGTGACTAGACATAGTTCCCAGTGCTACACAGCCAGATCTCATTGCTATTCCATTCCAAAGGCAATAGTTTGTACCTATTAACCCCAAGCTCTCCAACCACCCCCCTCCCTTCCCCTCCTCCTTGGCAACCACAAGTCTATTCATTAGGAAGATGTGGTATATACACAATGGAATACTACGCAACCATAAAAAAGGATGAAATAATGTCATTTGCAGCAACATGGATGGAACTAGAGACTCTCATACTGAGTGAAGTAAGTCAGAAAGTAAGTTAGATATGATATCACTTACATCTGGAATCTAATATAAGGCACAAATGAAACTTTCCACAGAAAAATGAAAGAATTTTTGATCTTAGCATCCCATTGGATGGGTGGGTAAACTAAGGCCCTCAGAGGACAAATGATTTATACAAGTTCATACAGTGGGATGATGCAGAGGAATTTATGCTTCTTATTGCTAGGCAAGAGCACCTTTCATGGGTCCAAGCTTAGCAAAGAGAGGTCCCTTCTTTTTTTCATTTTACACTTATTCCACATCCAGTTTCTTTTCTTTTCTTTTTTGTCTTCTTTGTCCTTTTTTTTCAGGGCCACACTCGAGGCACACGGAGGTTCTCAGGCTAGGGGTTGAATCAGAGCTGTCGCTGCCAGCCTATACCACAGCCGCAGCAACGCCAGATCTGAGCCGTGTCTGCGAATTACACCACAGCTCATGGCAACGCCAGATCCTTAACTCAGTGAGCGAGGCCAGGGATCGAACCTCATGGTTCCTAGTCGGATTCGTTTCCACTGAGCCATGACAGGAACTCCCAGTTTCTTTTCTTATTAATGTCTTGTGTTATCGTGACACGATACTTGTCCCAACTAATGAACAAATATTTTACATATCACTATTAACTAAGTTCACTTTATTCAAATTTCCCTACTTTTTTTTTTTTGTGTGTGTCTCTTTGCCTTTTCTTGGGCCACACCCGAAGCATATGGAGGTTCCCAGGCTAGGGGTCTAATCAGAGCTGTAGACACCGGCCTACACCAGAGCCACAGCAACGCGGGATCTGAGCCACGTCTGCAACCTGCACCACAGCTCATGGCAACGCTGGATCCTTAACCCACTGAGCAAGGCCAGGGATCGAACCCACAACCTCATGGTTCCTAGTCAGATTCGTTAACCACTGAGCCATGAGGTGAACTCCAAGTTTCCCTACTTTTTATTTTATATTTTTAAATTAAAATTTTTTTGGAGTTCCCATCGTGGCTCAGTGGAAACGAATGTGAATAGGAACCATGAGTTTTCGGGTTTGATCCCTGGCCTTGCTCAGTGGGTTAAGGGTCCGGCTTTGCTGTGAGCTGTGGTGTAGGTCACAGATGTGGCTCGGATCTGGCATTGCTGTGGCTCTGGCATAGGCCGGCAGCTATAGCTCTGATTAGACCCCTAGCCTGGGAACCTCCCTATGCCCCGAGTAAGGCCCTAAAATGACACAAGACCAAAAAAATTAATTTTTTTTTTTTTTTTTTTTTTTTTGCTTTTTAGGGCCACACTTGCAGCATATGGAAGTTCTCTGGCTAGGGGTTGAATCAGAGCTACAGCTGCCGGCCTACACCACAACCACACCACGCCAGATCTGAGCCACATCTGCAACCTACACCACAGCTCATGGCAACGTGGGATCCTTAACCCACTGAGCAAGGCCAGGGACCGAACCCAAGTCCTCATGGTTCCTAGTCGGATTTGTTTCTGCTGCACCATGACAGGAACTCCCAGGCTTCCTTACTCTTTACCTACTGTCCCTTTTCTCTTCTAGGAAACCATCCAGGATACCTCACAGCATTTGGCCATTGTGTCTCTTTAAGCTTCTCTTGATTGTGAATTTCTCAGGCTTTGCTTTTCATAACCCGGAGAGTTTTGAGGAGTACTGGTCCAGTATTTTGTTTCATGTCCTTTTTTAACAAGTCTATTTTTGTTTCTACATACCGGGCGCCTGCTAGATGATAAGGATAGAGTGATAAATAATATGCAAGTGATTCCTGCTCTTTGGGAGTTTGACCATGAATAATAAAATGTGGCAAGCATCATTGCAAGGAAGAACAGGATGCTGGGCAAACACACACCTGTCTTACTGTATACACCTCTGAGTGATGACAGGCAGGGCTAATGCACTGGCAGAAAGAATGAGTCCACCACCTTCAGTGCTACTGGAGTTTCAATATCTGACATTCTATTCCACCTCCAAGGTCATCCAGGGCTCATTTTCTTATTCAGCTGGAAACCTGGGGACATGAGACAAAAGCATAGAGTTCAACAAGCATCTTACCTGGTGTTGCTCTGTACTTCACTCTTCAGCTGGATGGCGTGTTTTGCCTACTTGAGGCTACTTCCCACATGGACAGGGGTGATCAGAAATGGATTCCCCAAATCTGCTTGAACTACCTTATTCAGCCAGCACCTACTCCTCCACTGAATGTCCCCTGGGCACTGGGAAAATGCTCCTAGAAGAGCCCATATTTGGCGGCACTGTAACAGCCCTGGATACTTACCTGTGTCCTCTGCTCTGCGGGCCCCTCCACTAACATAGGGCTATGTTTACACATCTTCGTATTCACAGTGTCTGCAATGTGGCAGGTGCTTAAAGGATGTTTGCTTAAATGATTAGACAGCTGCATAAAGAAAGTGTAGGAGGAAAGTGAGAAAACCTGATTTTTGTTTAAAGCACCCAAATTGATTGCTTTTTAAAGACCCCAGAAAGATGAAGTAAATACTGGTGCCAGAGGAGATGTGTGGGGATTGATGAATACTAAAATTCCTAACCACTGACCCAATTACACCAACCAGCCTTGTCATCCTAGAGCTACCACTGGGGAACCACGGAGACAAAACCCAGGGCGGTTTGGACCATGCTCTGAGGGCACTGCTGATATTTTTGTGAGTAGAATTTGTCAAGTTATAGTTTTTCAATGACCCATTTCAAGTGTTTGTTTTGGAAATTATGTCTTTGAGTCGCTTTGGCTGGATGTTGATGTACAGGGTTGGTTGACTTCCGGGGGAAGTTATTGGTGAGCTAACTTGAGCCAGCACTGAGTCAAGCAGTTTCTGGGAATTTAGTTTTTTTTTTTTTTTTTTTTTTTAATGGCCATACCCACAGCATATGGATGTTCCCTGGTCCAGGGATTCAGTCTGAGCCTCAGCTGTCTACCTACGCCACAGTGGCAGCAATGCCATCTCCTTTAACTCGCTGCACTGGGCCGGGGGTAGAACCCAGCCTCTGCGGTGACCTGAGTTGCTGCAGTCAGGTTCTTAACCCACTGTGCCACAGCGGGAACTCTGTCTTCGACCTCCATCCTCGTGAAGGTCGGGATGCACGACTGAATAGAAAATAAAATCTTGGGTTTCCCCCTTTATAAAAAACACTCAAGAGAAACCTCTCTTCCGGTCCCTGAGAAAATCTGGGCCACGTTTAAGGGCATCCAAGAAATTTTGGCAATCTTTTTCTGGGTCTGGAATATCTCCACAGGTTCAAGAGGTCTTCCTGTAGGATGTGGATGAAATGGCCTCTTACGACAAGGGAGACCCAGGCTTCACTCTGGGTGAGCTGGGTCAGGTCTCTCTGGCAGAGAAAAGATTTTGGCAGCAGGGACAGCAGTGACCCAGGACTTGGGGACAGTGATCTCAAGGTGCCAGGATTGAAGAGCATGGAGGCAACCCTTGACCTTCAGACAAACATTGCACCGATGTGGTGATTAGTGGGTTTCCGGGATGAGACCTGGAAACGCCTGAGCATCCCTGGGATGCAGCTGACTGCAGGCTCTATGTTGGGGTGCTGGTCAGGCTGTCAGGACCCCTGGAAATTGGTGGTAACTGACTGTGCCGATAATAAACTTTTTATTTTGGGGGAAAACAACACAGCAATTAGCAAAGCATTTAACTAAAGATAGTGGTTGCAGGCAGTTCCCATTGTGATGCAGTGGAAATGAATCTGCCTGGTATCTATGAGGATGTGGGTTCAATCCCTGGCCTCGCTCAGTGGGTTAAGGATCCTGTGTGGCTGTGGCTGTGGTGTAGGCCAGCAGCTGTAGCTCCCATTGGACCCCTGGCCTAGGAACTTCCAAATGTCATGGGTGTGGCCCTAAAAAGCAAAAAGAAAAAAAGAAAAGATAGTTGTTGCAGGCTGGAGAAGGAAGCGGTTTCTACTCTGGGCCAGGGGCTCTGATGTCATGAAAAACACAGCGTCACTGAGCTGGTAGGGGTTGTTCCTGTGTTCCCATCTCACCAGTGGAGGAAGTCAGGCCTTGGGAGGGTAAATGACTTTCTCGGTGTTGTTACTAATTACTAACTAGTGGCTGAGCTGGTTGTCTTGGTTCTCCTGATTCCCAGACCTGTTTGCTTTTCTCGTCACCACGTTGTCTCCTTTCTGTCTGGCAGGAGGCTTTGGAAGGGATATTTGCCAGACGACCGGCCACTGACTGCAGTATTGACACGCCCGTCTGTGTCAGGGAGGGCCCGTAACCTGTTTTCTTCAACACCATGACGTTTGTGTCTCCGCTGTGGGTTCAGTGAAGAGCCTGTTACGGATCTTATCTGAATCCTAATTCTTCTGTTTGTGCCGTCAAGACCAGTGCTTCTTAAGATTTAGTGTGCAGAAGAGTCACTGGGATGGGAGAGGTATTGTTAAAATGCAGATTCTGATTCAGTAGATCCAGGGTGTGTCTCAAGAATCTTACTCCTGGAGTTCCCGTCATGGTGCAGTGGAAATGAATCCGACTAGGAACCATGAGGTTGCAGGTTCCATCCCTGGCCTCGCTCAGTGGGTTAAGGATCCCGCATTCCTCTGAGCAGTGGTGTAGGTTGCAGACACAGATCAGATCTGATGTGGCTGTGGTGTAGGCGGGCAGCAACAGCTCCGATTCGACCTCTAGCCTGGGATCCTCCATATGCCGTGAGTGCGGCTCTAAAAAGACAAAAAAAAAAGAATCTTATTCCTAAAAGACCCCAGGGCAACAGTGGATGCTGTTGGTCCAAGGAACACACTCAGAGGAGCAAAAATCTGGGGTGCAATACTTACCAGTGGGCAGTCCTCTCATCTGTAAAGTGGAATAATAAAGTAGTCACCCTACAGGACTGTTCTGAAGTTTCCGCAAAGTAGTGTTTGCAAGGGCCTTGCATGGTCTCTGGCATGTAAGAGGTAATCAATGGTATTTTTGTCCATTAGGGCTGGTGTAACAAAAACATTATAAACAATAAACATTTATTTTTCACAGTTCTGGAGGCTGGGAAGTCCAAGTTCATGGCCCTGGAAGATTCAGTGCCTGGTGGGACCCACTTCCTCATCGATGGCTGTTTTCTCACTGTGCGCTCATGTGGTGGAAGGGCACGTAAGCTCCCTATGGTGTCTTTTTTTTTTGGTCTTTTTGCCATTTCTTGGGCCGCTCCTGCGGCATATGGAGTCTCCCAGGCTAGGGGTCGAATCGGAGCTGTAGCCGCCAGCCTATACCTGAGCCACAGCAAGGCGGGATCTGAGCCACGTCTACCACCCACACCACAGCTCACGGCAATGCTGGATCCTTAACCCACTGAGCAAGGCCAGGGATTGAACCTGCAACCTCGTGGTTCCTAGTGGGATTCATTAACCACTGCGCCACGACGGGAACTCCCCTATGGTGTCTTTTATAAGGCACTAATCCCATTTGTGAGAGTTCTACCCTCATGCTCTAATCACGCCAAAGGTCCTACCTCCAAACACTATCACACTGGGGATTAGATTCCAATATGAGTTTTGGGGGACACATTCTGTCTGCGGCAAATAGTTTTTTTTAAAAATCTTTTTAGGGCTGCACTTGCAGCAGAGGTTCCAAGGCTAAGGGTTGAATCGGAGCTACAGCTCTTGGCCGACGCCACAGTCACAGCAATGCAGGATCCGAGCCTCGTCTAAGCACCTACACCATAGCTCACGGCAACGCTGGGTCCTTAACCCACTGAGCGAGGCCAGGGATTGAACCCATGTCCTCATGGATGCCAGTCATATTTGTTTCCAGTGAGCCACACCGGGAACTCCAGCATAAATTTTTAATTTTCTCCCATTCTCCCTTTTTGCTTCTTCTATTACAAAGAAAAGCAACTTGATGAATTTTTCAGTACAGAGAGATTAGAAGATCTTTGCATTTAAAAAGAGAGCAAGAAGAAGAAAGGAGTGCTTAACTCTAGGACTGTGGCTGTGGGTAATTCTTCTTCTTGTGTTTAAAATATTTTTATCCTGGTGGTAACAACAAAATAAAACTAGAGACTTTTGACAGAAGTTTGCATATAAGATTAATCTGGTCAGAGGTTTATTGGAAAAGAAAGGTTAAAAATAACATACTGCATATACTTTTTTTTTTTTTTTTTTTTTTTTTTTGCTTTTTAGGGCCACACGCAGCATATGGAAATTCCCAGGCTAGGGGTCAAATCAGGGCTACAGCTGCTGGCCTACACCACAGCCACTGCAACATCAGATCTGAGCCATGTCTGCGACCTACACCACAGCTCACGGCAAGGCTAGATCCTTAACCCACTGAATGAGGCCTGGGATCAAACCTGCAACCTCGTGGTTCCTAGTTGGATTTATTTCCACTGCACCACAATGGGAACTCCTGCATATACATTTTTAAAATTCAAAATTCATAGGCTGGGAGTTCTCTGGTGGCTCAGCAGGTTAAGAATCTGGTGTTGTCATTGCAGGGGCTTGGGTCGATGCTGTTGGTGGGGGTTTGATCCTCGGCCCAGGGAATTTCCCCAAATGAGGAAGCATGCTGCACCCCCACCCCCCAAAAAATTCAATAGTCTTTCAAGTCTGTGTGAGTCTCAGCTTCTCTGTCTAGGAGTGTAGACAAGACAGCCTGATGTAATTCTACACTAGTGAGCCAGAGATACAAGTGCCATTCTTAGCGCTGCCTCCAACTATGTGTGTGCCTCTGGAAAGTCACCCCACCAGCCTGAATGTCAGTTTCCCCACCTGTAACATCAGGGAAACCACTCCCTTCCCATTGCCATGGATGGTTTGTTTTTTTTTTTTTTTTTTTTTTTTTTTTTTTTTTTTTTTGCTTGATGATGGCCCTAGAACCCAACATCCCTCTCCATGGGTGCTCTGAGCAGTTGAAGCAGCAAATGCAGTTTGGAAATACGCTCTCTAAGAACTGACCCTCTACCATCCTAAGAATTGCCAATGGTAGAATCTCAGGCATTAGAGTTGATGATGGGCCTTGAAGGTTGACTAGAATTTTGGCAACTTGACTGTGGAATGGGGTTGTTGGGAAGGTGTGAGCGAAGGCAGAGGTCAGGGAAGGCGTGAGAAGTTTGAGGAATGGGTCTGGCTGGAGGGGATACATACAGAGGAGTGTCAGATAAAGGGGGAAAGATGAGAGTAAGGACAAAGCATGATGATTCATTCGTTCAGCAAATACTTATTAAACATTTACTGTATGCCAATCACTCTGCTAGGCACTGTGATTTTATGGAACTTACCATTTTTTTGGGGGGTAGATAGACAATGAACAGGTATATAAACAAACGTATTAATGGTGGATCATAGAAAATGCTGTGACTCACAGAACATTTCAGATAGAAAATCATGTTGACAATTTCAGACAAGGTGCTAAGGAAAGGTCTTAATGGAAGCTGACTTTTCAGTTGACACTTGACAGGAGTTCCCATCACGGCTCAGTATTCATGAGGATGCAGGTTCAATCCCTCGCTCAGTGGGTTAAGGATCCGGTGTTGCCACAAGTGGTGGTATAGGTTGCGGATGCGGCTCAGATCCTGTGTTGCTGTGGCTGTGGCATAGGCTGGCAGCTGCAGCTCCGATTCAACCCCTAGGCTGGGGACTTCCATGTGCCACACCTGTGGCCCTAAAAAAAAAAAAAAAAAATCGGTTGACACCTGACAGATGTCTGTGAACCCACCATGCAAAGGCCTGGCTGGGAGAGTTCCAGATGTAGGAAAGATCTCAGAGGGCTCAAAATTGTTGCCATGGCAACTGGGATGTTAGTGGGCAGGAAGCCAGGGAGAGGGTGTCATGAGACAAAATTAGGGAGACGAACTGGGGCCAGGTCATGTAGCACTCTGAAGGCCCCAGCAAGGACTGACACTTTAAGGGCAATGAGAAGCCTTCAGAAAACAGATATGATCTAATTTGCATTTAGGATTATCCCCCAGGCTGCTCTGTAGAGAATCAATGGAAGGGGAGAAAAAGCAGAGAGCCTGGTTACTAGACTAAGATGAGACCAAGATGAGAGTTGATGGTGGGTCGCCAAGGGTGGCGTGCACAGAGAGTGAGAAGTGAGGCAGGTTTTGGATGTTGGATGAACAGGACCTGGTTGGCGAGTGGATGGAGAGGAGAGGAAGACAGAGAAAGAGATGGAGAGAGAGAGAGAGAGAGAGAGAGAGAGAGAGAGAGAGAGAGAGAGAGAGAGGAGATGGAGAGAGCAAAACGAACACAGTATTATAAATTGACTGTATTTCAGTAAAAGTGAGAGAGAGAAAAAGAATGAATTATCCAAAGTTTCAGACTTGAGCAACCTGGAAGAAGGTGGTAGCAATTACTGAAAAAAGGAATGATGGAGGAATAATAGTTAAGTTTTTGAGGAGTGTGTGTGTGTGAGAGAGAGAGAGGGAGGGAGGGTGGGAGAGAGAGAGGCGAATTCTGTTTTCACCATGTCATACCTGAGATAATAAGACATCCAAGGGAAAACATCAAGAAGGCAGTTTCATAGGCAAACCTGGAGTTCTGAAGTGTGGTCTGGACCGGCGATAAAAATCTGAGCTTGGTAAAGATGGAGACTGTGAAGAATGCTACTGAGAGATCAGGGAAGAGACAGGACCAGTGTCCATGGATTTGGTGACATGGACCAGTCACCATGGACTGCGTTGGTAGAAGACTGAGCATTGAAGGGTGGATGGGAGGCAGGGCACTGGAGGATGCTCACGGAAACAGCACCTTTGAAAAGTTTTGTTGGGAAAGGGAGCAGATGGGCCAGAGCTAGAGAAAGATGTGGGATGGAGAGAAAGCCTTTCAACCAACAGTCAGAGATTCAGGAGCATGTGTGTGCGCTAGTGATGCTCTGAGAAAGACCCAGACCTCAAGTGCGGGTCAGAGCAGGATCAAGCCCTAAAGAGGGTGATGTGCCCCTAGAGGGGGATGATTGGCACTGCTGGAGCCCAGGGTGAAGGACTCAGCCTGATAAGAAGGGAGGATAGGCCTCAGCATGCTAGGAAGTGGGAAAGGATGGCGCAAGAAGCAGGCAATTTGCTAGACTTTGGTGGTGGGAAGGTGAGGGAGTCCTGGCTCTGTGACTTGTAATTTCTAAGTGACTTAGAAGATGAGGGCAGCAGCTGAGCAAAGTGGTATGTAAAGTTTTGAAGGCATAGAGTATTATCTTGGACAGTGAGAAAAAAATTCCCCAGGGAAGCATACAGTGTTTTTTTTCCACTTCCAGATCTGCATCCATGAATTTAAAGTGAAGCCACTTTGCAGCTTGCATAATTTTCTTGGGCAGCCTTTAGCTGCTGTGGTTATAGGTGCAGAGAAGGGGCTCAGCAGGTGTTGGAGTTGTACAAGGTGCCCGAGACAGAGGAGAGAGATGCGAGAGTGTCGGGGTTGTTTGCGGGAGCATCTTTATCAAGAAGGACCTAGGCGTTTAATTTATGTAAGGAAGGAAGCAAAGACTGGGGGTGGCTGCTCTTTGGTGGATGTGTGCTGAGGTCAATGGGTTAGTGGTCAGGATGGGAGACAAGAACTGCGGGAGTCGGGGATGGGGTCTGGGATTGGAGCAAGTAAGCAGGGAGGATGGGAAGTGGAGGCAAAAAGCTGGATTTCAAATAGAGATTTCGGTGGTGTTCCCATTGTGGCTCCGTGTAATGAACCCGAGTAGTATCCATGAGGACTCAGATTTGATCCCTGGCCCCGTGGCTCAGTGGTTTAAGGATCTGGGGTTGCCGTGAGCTGTGGTGTAGGTCCCGGGAGAGGTTTGGATCCTGAGTGGCTGTGGCTGTGACATAGGCTTGCAGCTGCAGCTCTGATTCAACCCCTAGCCTGGGAACTTCCATATCCCACAGGTGTGGCCCTAAAAAGACAACAAACAAACAAACCCCAAGCAAACCATCAAAAAACAAACAGATATTTCCGACAAGGACCATGGTCTATGGTATGAATGCTGAGTGGATGGCTGAAGAAAAATGGAGAAAAATGTTATTGGGGTGAAGGACAACAAAGAATGTGGAGAGGCCAAGATGCTGGGTGAGTTACGTATTTTTTGGAGCGGGGCACACCCGCTTCGTATGGAAGTTCCCAGGCTAGGGGTCGGCCTACGCCACAGCCACAGCAATGCGAATCTGAGCCGCAACTGTGGCCTATGCTGCAGCTTGTGGCATTGCCATACATATCCTTAACTGAGCGAGGCCAGGGATCGAACCCACATCCTCATGGATACTAGTTGGGTTTGTAACCTGCTGAGCCACAACAGGAACTGACTTGTAGGAAGAGGGCATGGATATAATTGTAAGCAGGAGCTAAAGCCCACATGAAGGAGGGCTGATGACTAAGAGGAGGGTAGAAGGACCCCAGAGAGGAGGGCACAGGGATGAAATCACCAGAAGTAGGGTCCGTATGATGCTTTTTTTTTTTTTTTTTTTTGCTTTTTCAGGGCTCCACCTGTAGCATATGGAAGTTCCCAGGCTAGGGGTCGAGTTGGAGCTGCAGCTGCCAGCCTATGCACAGCCATAGCAATGCCAGATCTGAGCTATGTCTTTGACCTACACCACAGCTCACAGCTCCTCCAGACCCTTAATACACTGAGTGAGGCCAGGGAATGAACCTGCAGCCACAAGGGGACCTCCCCCATATGATGCTTTTATGCAAATTAGGGAAAATGTCCCTCCTTTGGGGGGTGCAGCCCCGCCCCAGGACACACAGCTTGGGGAGTGGGGCTGGCTTTTCCTCTTCCTCAGGTGTGCTTCCTTGGCAGGACACACGTTACCTGGAAAACCTGTGCATCCATCCCAGTAGCCCTGGTTCAATGGCTTGGGCATCAAAGAATAAGATTTTTGCAGGGTAAATGTCCCGAAAGGGGCAGTGGGGAGCAAAGATCAGGCCTCCGACTTTACAGACAGGGAAACTGAGGCCCAGGGAAGGGAAATAACTCAAAGACAAAGTTGAGTTGACAGAATTGGAAGAAAACTCTGTTGTGACTCTTAGAGCCTTCTGCCACACCCCATCACGAAAGTGGTGTTTGAGCAAACGCTCCCAAATTGCAAATTCAAAAACACGTTGTCCCTCAACGCTGTTTCCGTGGGAGGTGACAGACTTCTTTCTAGTGATGCTGCCATTGTTCCAGCCATTTCTGGAAACTCAAGGATCTTCAGAGCCAGCTTCTGAGTCACAAAGTCACTCTTGCACTGTAAAGTCTTATTTATTTAATACATGGAGTGGGACCCGTCCTTTTCCTTCTCTGGTTTTGGACCTGAGAGCCCAGAGGCAGCCAGGAAATGTGGCCTCTCCACGTTCTATTCCAACACATATATATTTTGCCTGTTTCAGGCCCATGGAGGTATTGGACTCAGTTGATGTTCAGTCTGAACAGGGTTTGTTCTGCAAGACTGGCATGGTTGAGGTTTGCATCCTTCTGGCGTCTTAGAGGCAAACAGCAGAATGTCCCCCACCTATTAATGCAGAGAATGAATTTGATAATGAGCAGGAGGTAGCTCACAGAATCTCTGGGAATTTGGCTTTGGGGAACAGGCATCCTTGAGTTATCTGGTTCCACCAGGGGCCTCACTGCTTGTACCATGAAGTTCCACCTGGGGCTGGACCACTGCTGACACTGAGGCCTCGATGACTTTCTGCCCCTCCTCCCTTCAGCCAGAAAACAGATTCCATGCAGCTCTTGGGTCCTTGGCTTGTTCTCTTTCAAAGTGAATTCACCCACGTGCTGACTCTAGCTACAAAGGAGGCTAGAGACAGTGGGTTCCAGCTTCTAACTTGGGGGGCAGTGCTCAGATGGTGGGAAGGTCCCCACATATAGGGAGTTTTTTCCTAAAAATTCTCAGGGATGAGGACGTGGCAAAGGTTGCCTCCTAGGCCATAGGTTTCTTTGACTCTTCTGCCCAGGATTTGAGAAACCTGCTCCTAGGCGGCCAGGACTGACAAGGCGATTGACTTTTTTTCTTTCTTTCTTTCTTTCTTTCTTTCTTTCTTTCTTTCTTTCTTTCTTTCTTTCTTTCTTTCTTTCTTTCTTTCTTTCTTTCTTTCTTTCTTTCTTTCTTCCTTTCTTCCTTCCTTTCTTCCTTCCTTCCTTCCTTCCTTCCTTCCTTCCTTCCTTCCTTCCTTTCTTTTTCTTTCTTTCTTTCTTTCTTTCTTTCTTTCTTTCTTTCTTTCTTTCTTTCTTTCTTTCTTTCTTTCTCTTTCTTTCCTTCTTCCTTCCTTCCCTCCCTCCCTCCCTCCCTCCCTCCTTTCTTTCTTTCTTTCTTTCTTTCTTTCTTTCTTTTTTCTTTCCTTCTTTCTTACTTTCCTTCTTTCTTTTGCTTTTTAGGGCTGTACCTATGGCATATGGACGTTCCCAGGCTAGGGGTCAAATTGGAGCTACAGCTGCTGACCTATACCACAGCCACAGCAATGCCAGATCCAAGCTGCATCCGTGACCTACGCCACAGCTCATGGCAATGCCTGATCCTTAACCCACCGGGCAGGGCGAGGGATCGAACCTGCTTCCTCATGGATACTAGTCGTATTTGTTTCTGCTTTGCCACAAAGGGAACTCCATGCCATTCTTGGTTCAATGGCTCATCTTTGCAGAGTGTGACCGCAGCGCAGAGATTACAGTACGGCTGGATGTTTTGTACTAAAGATTTGGAATTCCCTTTAAAACAAATGTCATTAAAAGAGAAATGGGAAGTTGTTCTTTCAAGCTCCTGCAAATGAGGGATTGTCAAGGTCAAGTTCTCCTGCTGGAAACCCTGTGTCTATGGAGAAAGCCAGGACATTCTCCCTGGAAATGCTATTCCTCAATGATCTAGAGCCCTTCTCTCTAGCGTCTATAATAGACAGAAAGATAACCCAGCGGCTCCCTGTGCGTGCTGAGGATTTCTACGACGAGCATTTATTGAGGGCTTCCTAGGTGCCAGGTACTGGGGCTTGAGCCTGGGCAGAGGGGTCTGGGCAGTCTCCGAGGTGAATAAGACATGGACTGTTTACAGGAAATGCAGTCTAGTGTCAGAGGCAGGGCTATGCTTTACTGTCTGTCCTTGGGTGCAAAGAGTTGAGGAAAAGGACCTTGGGGTCTTTCAAACCTGAGACTATGTCCTGAGCCTCATGAACTAGTTTTCTCATCTGCAAAATGTGGATAAGACTTAGCTCTGCACAGGGAAGCAGAGCTATGTCCAATCTCTTGGGTTAGAACATGATGGAAGATTGGACGAAAGAATAAATAAATATATTCTATATATATATTCTTTATATATATTCATGTGACTGGGTCACTTTGCCGGACAGCAGGAATGGAACATTGTAAATTAAATATAATTTAATAAAAAATTAAAAAAAGATTTAGCTACTATGGTGGCTTGAAGGAGGCAGTAGTATGCAGTCTGTGGAGTAGCTCATGCCTGGCTTTTTTTTTTTCCTTTTTTTAGGGCTGCACCTGCAGCATATGGACATTCCCAGGCTAGGGGTCAAATTGAAGCTAAAGCTGCTGGCCAATACCACAGCCATAGCAATACCAGATCTGAGGTGCATCTATAACCCACATCACAGCTCACAGCAATGCCAGATCCTTAGCCCACCGAGTGAGACCCGGGGTCGAACCTGCATCCTCTTGGATACTAGTCGGGTTCGATTCTGCTGCAACTTAACGGGAACCCCATGATGCCTGGCTATTATTACCATAGGCACTCAGCAAGCACCCTCTTCTCCTCCTTTCAGTGTAAAGTGTGGTGGGGCCGTGGAGAGGGTGGTGGTTCATTCTGCCTGATGGATGCAGGCTTCTAGTGATGACAGGGGGTTTCTTAAGGCAGAGGGTGAGGAAGACACTGCAGGAAACAGCATGATCAGAGGCCCAGGATACTGTGTCTGGGGAATGGGTGGCCTGAACATCTGCTTGGGGGTGTGTGAATGGGAGAGGCGACTGGCTGGAGGCGAGGCTGCAGGGGACTTAAGGGCTCTGTGAACCGCCCTGGAGGTCTGAACATTCTCTTATAAGTGGGTGGTCAATGAAGGGCTTTAAGGCAGAGGACTATTCCCCAAAGGCCAGAGCAGCTGCTCTTCGGCTGGTGAAACGGTCTCTCACTTAGAACTGCCCTGGACTTTGGTGTCCTCCATATCTTTGCTTTGAGAGATAAGGATGGAAGGGTAAACTGTTTCTTGGCCTGCATTCAGCCTGGGGATCTGGATGGCTGGATGTCTTGGAGAGCTTCTTTATACTGTTACTGTTTCAAACAAGAATATGTAGAATAACGCTGTTTGTTGACCATCTGCCACCCTCAATGCGATGTTAGCTGTTTTACATAAATACTCCCAAATCCTTTTAATAACATTGTAAGAGCAGATATGATCCCCTCCCTTTTGCAGAAGAGGAAACTGAAGCTCAGAAAGGTTAGGCACTTTGCTCAAGGCCACGTAACCAGTGTGTAGTTATGCAAGATTCAAAACTGGGTTTGCCTGATTGGAAAATCTGTGCTGGTTTCACCTTGTTCTGCTCCTTTGGATTGTTTCTAATTGAGGTGAAAACTTGTGACTTGAAATTCAATCTCTGTACACATTTATGCGTCTTCATCTCGCTCACTCTGTTTTGTTTTGTTTTTTTTTTTTTTTTTTGCCTTTTTTAGGGCCACAGTTGCGGCACACGGAAGTTCCCAGGTTAGGGGTCTAATCGGAGCTATAGCTGCCAGCCTACACCAGAGACACAGCAACGCAGGATCCGAGCCGTGTCTCTGGCCCACACCACAGTTCACGGCAATGCTGGATCATTAACCCACTGAGAGAGGCCAAGGATTGAACCCACAAACTCACGGTTCCTGGTTGGATTTGTTTCTGCTGTGCCACGATGGGAACTCCTCACTTTGTGTATATTTATAAACATCCGGAGCTCCTGTTGTGGCTCAGTGGTTAGCGAATCTGACTAGGAACAATGAGGTTGCGGGTTCGATCCCTGGCCTTGCTCAGTGGATTAAGGATCTGGCATTGCCGTGAGCTGTGGTGTAGGTCGAAGATGCAGCTTGGATCCCGAGTGGCTGTGGCTTTGGCGTAGGCCAGCAGCTGTAGCTCAGATTTGACCCCTAGCCTGGGAACCTCCATGTGCAGCGGGTGCAGCCCTGGAAAAGACAAAACAAAACAAAACAAAACCGACAAAAAAAACCCTAAATTTATCTACCCTTCATGAATGCAAAAGCCAGTAAAAGAGAAAAAAACCTATCCTCTATCATCTCTATCTACCTGTCTAATGAAATGGCAGAAATTTACCACTATCTCAAAATCTCTTGCCTTTCATTCCCCATATCTCTGGGAATTCAGGTGCAGTGCCCTCTCTGGAGGGAAGCTATGATGTGGTTAGCTGTTGTCATCCAGGGTGTCCTAGAGTGAGGGTGAACTGCCTGCCACCTCAGTCACAGACAGATTCAGATCTGGTCCCAAGAGAAGGAGTGATTGTTTTGTTGTTGTTGTTTTAGGGCTATACCAGCGGCATATGGAAGTTCTCAGGTTAGGGGTTAAATCAGAGCTGCAGCTGCCAGCCTACACCACAGCCACAGCAAGGCCAGATCCAAGCTGCATCTGCAGCCCACATCACAGCTCATGGCAACACCGGATCCTTAACTCACTGAGTGGGGCGAGGGATTGAACCTGTATCCTCATGGATACTAGTTGCATTCGTTTCTGCTGAGCCACGATGGGAACTCTGGGAAGGAAGCTTTGAGAGCAACTTATAGGGGGCAATAGACTCCTCAGGCTTTGGTGTCTCCCTGTAGATCCCTGAAATCCCTTAGCCTTTCAGCCCACTGTTGTGAGGTGCCAGACAGACAACTCAGAGAGAACAGAGTTGGAGTATCAGCTCTGTCCTCACCAGTGACTGGGGCCTCGGGAGAGTTGTAGATCACCCCTGAGCTTCCACTCATCCGTCAGGTGGGAACAGTTATTGCACCTACTTACAAGCTGTCGTGAGACTGAACCAAGAGGTTTGTAAAATTCTGGGCACACAAGTGTTTATCAGGTCTCTTTTTAAGCTTTTCATTCCTAGGGTGGAAATGAAGCCACATTAGATGGTCATTTCTGATAAGGACCCTCTGTCTCATCTTTGAAAAGACAGATGGGATTAGATCGCAAGGCTCCTTGGCCATGTCAGAGACGACTTGGATAGGGAGTTCCTGTTGTGGCTCAGTGGGTTAAGAAGCCAACATAGTCTCCATGAGGATGTGGGTTTGATCCCTAGCCTTGCTCAGGTCTGGCGTTGCCACAAATTGGGGTGTAGGTCACAGATAGGGCTCGGATCCCTCCTTGCTGTGGCTCTGGCTACGACCAGCAGCTGCATCTCTGATTTGACCCTTAGCCCTGGGAACTTCCATATGCCCCAGGTGCAGTCCTAAAAAAAAAAAAAAAAAAAAAAAAAAAAAGATTTGGCTGGGTATAAGGAGGTGGGAAGAAAGAAGAAAGAGATTTTCAGAAGCAATGTTCAGCGACTTGGTAATTTATTCAGGATCCAGGCCAGGTCTGCCCATGAAAGCAGTAGCAGATGGGCCTGGGTGGGTCCCTTTGATGCTTTACTGTATCCGTAAAAGGTTGGATGAAATCTGCAGAAAGCCGTGAATATGTGCTGGGCTCCAAACAGCCTTCCCTTAAAGGGCAAAATGCTCTCGGGTGGGGAGGTGACTTTATTTGGGTTTCCCTGGGGTGGACAGTAGCACACAGAAGTCTGCTGTCAGGAAGCAGCCTCGGTGGCTCCCGGCCAGGCCGGTGGAGACCTCTGACCTTCTCTCTGGTCCTCAGGAACTTCTGCTTCCCCAGGAGGAGGAAGGTGGCCGGGAGGAGGGGAAGCCACAGGGAGGAACCATGGGGGAAAATAAAGAGCTTTCCGGAAAAAAAAAAATTGGCTGTCAGAAACCAAGGTGAGTGGGAGGACCTGAACGGAACTGTTAGGGGCTCCTTGGTGCTTGCTGTTGTTGTTTCTCTTGTTTGCTTGTGACCTTCAGTCCTTGAGAACCTCTCGAAGTCGTTGAGAAAGGATGAAACTCAAGGATCTCATCTCTCCGTGGTGCATTAGGTAGCCAAGGCCCCACAGGAGAAGTGGGTTCTTGGGACCAACTGGACTCTGCACCACCCCTCAGCCCCTCTCCTGTGCTGTTTTGTGAACTAGTTATTCCAGAACTGGATGGATTGATAAGAGGCAGGCTCAGCAGCTGAAGTGAATCGAGCCCTTCCTAAGCTAGACATTGGCTGAGCTAGGCCGTTTCATGGGCTTTGCCTCCTTGGATCCCGGGAGCTGAAGGCGCTGTTGTGATCAGCCCCATTTTCCAGAGGAGAACACTGGGCTCAGAAGGATGGAATAAATAGCCAAACATGACGAGATAACCGTCAAGGGATAGTTGGGGTTTAAATCTGGGGGCATGGGGTTCAAGGCTGAGGCTTTCTCCACCACTATGTGCTACTGCTTGTTGGCAGCCACTGTGTTTCACACAGGCCTTTGTTTTCTGCAAGGCTGGGTATGTAGAGGTCAGATTACTCAGTAAATTATTTTTATGTAAGGGATGATGAAATTTTTTCTCTCTCATGTTACATCTCTGCTAGGGTCTTGATCCAGAAACATCACACTTAGGGGAATTCTCTGGTGGCCTAGTGGTTAAAGGATCTGATGTTGTCATCGTTTTGGCTCAGGTCACTGCTGTGGTGTGAGTTTGATCCCTGGCTGGGGAACTTTTGCATGCTGCAGGCATGCCCCTGCCTGCCCCCCACCCCAAAGAAAAGAGACTACACATTAGGCACAAAAAATGGATTGTTTCTACATTAAGTTTCACGGCTAAGGAAGGACTGACTGGTTTAGAGACTAGGCATTAATGTGTATGTATAAGATCTATTGCCTTCTTGAGATTAAAAAAGATGGCAAGAGAGATCATAGTTTATATATATATTATATATATAATATATAGTCATATATAATTATAATAAAAATATATTATACAATATATGATATAAACATATAATATATAATATTTTTATATAACATATAATATATATTATATAGTCATACATTATATATAGTCATATATATATTTATGATCTTTTTAGGGCTGCACCCATGGCATATGGAAGTTTCCAGGTTAGGGGTCAAATCAGAGCTGCAGCTGCAACCTACACCACAGCTCATGGCAACACTGGATCCTTAACCCACTGAGTGAGACCAAGGATTGAACATGCATCCTCATGGATACTAGTTAGGTTCGTTACCAATGAGCCACGAAGGGAACTCCTGAGAGATGGTAGTTAATATTATTTCACATTTATCCAGCACATTGAAGAGAAGTAACATGTATGGGACACCCTTGGCTGGGCGTTTTAGCATCTGTCAACTCCTAATCACTGTCACTGTCTTGGAGGAAGAGGCTGCATTACTAGGCTCATTTTACAGATTCAGTTTAGAATTAGGCCAGCTTTCCCAGGACAACAGTGTAAGTGGAAAAGTTAGGTTAGGAACCTGGAATTCTCTTCTTGGAGTTCCCGTTATGGCTCAGCCGAAATGAATCTGACTAGCAACTGTGAGGTTTCGGGTTCAATCCCTGACCTCCCTCAGTGAGTTAAGGATCCAGCATTGCCACGAGCTGTGTGGTGTAGGTGGCAGACTTGGCTCGGATCTGGCATTGCTGTGGCTGTGGCATAGGCTGGCAGCTATAGCTCTGATTATACCCCCCCTAGCCTGGGAACCTCTCTATGCCATAGGTGAGGCTCTAAAAAGCCAAAAAAAAAAAAAAAAAAGAAAGAACTCTCTTCTAGGATCCCTGATGCCGAAGTTACCCTTCAATCATTGAACAAATAACACAGATGGAGAGAGGACCAGATTTCCATGGCAGTCCATGTGCTGGGATGCGAGCCAAGTGGAAGGCTCTCTAATTGGTTTTAGAGAATTAATGCAAGCCAGGGGTGTACTCGGCGAGGACTTTGGATGGGCCCTGTGTAAGGCCCGCATCAAAGGACCTGGGTGTTTATCCACCCACAATCCCCTTGCACTGAGAAATATTTGGACTCCCAGCCAGACTGCGCTGAGTGAGAACCAACCCCCAGATTATCCCATTTACCAAAAACTAAATCTGAAACAACCCAATGCCTTCCAAATTTGGACCGCCCCGTCATGGCTGATGAGAGCAATCCTGGCTGTTGCAATCCGTTCCTTGGGTAGGGGCTGCGTGCTTTCATTTACCTATTTGCTTTTTGAAATACTGCTCATACTTGGGGACCCCTTTCCAACCTGAGTACACTCTCAGGGATCAGATCTCCAATCAGGAACCTGGCGACCTGGGGAGGGAAGTGTTTCCCTCCTGCTCTTATTTATCACTTGCCCACTGTCCTTTGTCCTTCTGAGCAGGATCGATGGCTTTTGAGGGGGTCCCTTGGGAAAGCCTGCAGAAGTGCTGACTTTCCAACCTGCAGCATCTGTGACTCTCCTGTCCCCAGGCCTTTAAAAAGGCCAAGAAGCTAGTTTGCAATCTGTGAGTCCTAAGGCAGGGGGTTTGAGGGACAAGGTGCTGGGGGCTGGGACATCCTGAGGGCATGGCAGCCTTGGGAGGTCACCAGAGGGGTTTACCAGCTGGGAGTAAACAGTTGTTCTAAGTGCAAGCTCATCTTACAGGAGGTTTGTTTGTTTGTTTGTTTTCCCTTTTTTTGGCCACCCTTCAGCATAGGGAGTTCCCAGGACAGGGATCAGATCTGAGCTGCAGCTGCGACCTAAGCCGCAGCTTCAGCAATGCCAGATCTTTAACCTACTGTGCCAGGCCAGGGATCAAACCTGTGTCCCAGCACTCTCAAGATGCTGCTAATTCTGTTGCTCCACAGCAGGAACTCCTGGAAGCTTGTTTTCTTTTTTTTCTTTTTTTTAGGGCTGCACCTGGGGCATGTGGAAGTTCCCAGGCTGGGGTTGAATCAGAGCTGCAGCTGTCAGCCTATTCCACAGCCACAGCAATGCCAGATCCAGGCTGCATCCGTGACCTACACCACAGCACACAGCAATGCTGGATCCTTAATCCATTGAGCAAGGCCAGGCAGGGATTGAACCTGCATCCCCATGGATACTAGTCGGGTTCGCTATTGCTGGGCCACAATGGGAACTCTGAGGCTTGTTTTCTTAGTGGACTGAGCCCACCTAAATGGGAAGGTGGGGCTGATAAGTAGTGTGTGTGTGAGCAGTTGAGTGTATATGTGTGTGTTTGTGTTAGTGTATGCATTATGTGCGTATATGTGTGTGTGTTTTCCTTTAGGGCTGCCAGGCCAGTGGTGGACTTCATCCAGCAGAGCCCCTTTGAAGGTGAAACCAGAAAGCACAGTTCCTTCTTCCTCCCAAACCAGACTGATTGCAGGGCTGCAGGCAGGGAAGGCATTTATAAGCTATTTTCTCACTTTCACACTGTCTCCTCCATCCCAAATGGTGGCACAAACAGTGTTTTTGTGAGGGACCCCTGGCTGCTAGGTCTCTCTGGTTTCCATGGAAACCATAAAGCCCATTGGAAGGAGGGTTGGAGAGAAGGAGGGTCGGGGGAGGGGGAGAGCCTGGTCACTAGCTCCTGGGGTGGCAGCTTCCTCCCCAGACAAAGGGGAGGGCCAAAGGCTGGGGGAGGGGGTGTCACTAAGGACAATTTATCATCTTTGTCTTGTGGCTTTAATGGAGTCTCAGGGCCCAGGGAAGAAAGCTGAAAGGGCCTGTGAGCTGTGATTCAGAGATGGGGACAAAGAGACAGGAGGGGACCTCTCCTGCCCCATTGCCTGTGAGATACACCCTAAATTCCCTGGACCACCCTTCAAGGCTTGTTCACTATCCAGCTCCACCAGAGCCAGCTCCTTTCCTGGATTTTCTCCCTCACTGTCCCAAAGAGCAAGTGTTGTTCTTGCTACTGTCGATCTCTCCAGGGCAGCGACCTTGTGTTACTTATTTCTGAAACTGCAAGCGCTCACTCTGCCCATGAGCTGAGTTAAGCTGAGCTGCAGGAATTGACAAAATGTGCATGTTTACTCCACTAGGCCAGTCTTTGCTCTGGCAGAGCTCCCCTGCCTTGGAAAGGCCTGATCCTTCCCTCCCCCCATGCAAGACCTACCCCCTTTTCATACTCAGCTCAGGTTCCCACTTCTCTATGAAGTTTCTCCAGCCCACATTCACTACCAAGGTCTTCAAATGCACATATAGCTCCTGGGCTATTAATATCTGGTTTCTCTGGACATCTGGGTCTGTGTCTAATCACAGCCTGTTTTGTTTGTTTGTTTGTTTGTTTTGGTTTTTTTTTTTTTGCTTTTTTTAGGGCCACACCCGCTGCATATGGGAAGTTCCCTGGCTAAGGGTTGAATCAGAACTGCAGCTGCCGGCCTGCACCACAACCACAGCAACGCCAGATCCAAGCCGCATCTGTGACCTATACCACAGCTCACAGTGACACCGGATCCTTAACCCGCTGAGCGAGGCCAGGGATCCAACCCGCGTCCTCATGGCTACTAGTCGGATTTGTTTCTGATGTGCCACAATGGGAACTCCACAGCCTGTTTGTTTTTAAAACACAGCTCTTTCCCTGCTGCTGGAAAGGCATGGGATTTGGGTAACAATAATACTGATCAATGTTTTAGTTCTTGTATTGCGTGTACTGAGTGCAAAGTGTCATTTGAAGTAAAAAAACCAATCTGAGTTTAAGGCTTGGCTCTGCATCTACTGTTTGTGAACTTGAGTAAGACATTGCAACTCTCTGTACTGTAGTTTCCTCATCTGGAAAATAGGAATTATTATTATTTAAAAAATTCATTTTATTGAAGTATAGTTGATTTACAAGGCTGTGTCAATTTCTGCTGTACTGTGTGTACACACACACATTTTTGAAATCAAATTATCTATATTACAGCATAATATACATTATACTATGTATAATATACTAATCATATAATTATGGTATTTTATATCAAATTTCTTAATGAAAGGATAAAATTACATATATAATTTATATAAACAAATAATTAAATGTATTAGTATGATATATAAAACATGATACATGATATAGAGCATATAAATGATACAGACATAAGGCAAACCATAGTATAATAATATAAAATGATCTATAAAACACAATATAATACATATTATATATTACATATGATGTTTATATACAATATCTAATACATAGTGTATAATATCACACACATATTCTTGTTTATATTCTTTTCCACTGTTTTTTACCACAAGATACCTAATATCATTCCGTGTGTTATACAGCAGGACCTTATTGTTTATCATTCCTCCGTATAACAGTTTGCATCTGCTAATCCCAAACTCCCACTCCTTTCCTCCCCCACCTGTCCCCCTTGGCAACCACAAGTCTGTTCTCTGTATCTATGAGTCTGTTTCTATTTTGTAGATAAGTTCATGTGTGTCATATATTAGATTTCATATATAAGCAATCTCATATGGTGTTTTGTCTTTTCTTACTTCACCTAGTATGATAATCTCTGGGTCCATCCATGTTGCTGCAGATGGCATTATTTCAGCCTTTTTTATGACTGAGTAGTATTCCATTGTGTATATGTACCACATCTTCATTCATGCCTCTGTCAACGGACATTTAGGTTGATTCCATGTCTTGGCTACTGTAAATAGCACTGCAGTGAACACGGGTACAGGTATCTTTTTGAATTACAGTTTTCTCCAGATATACACCCAGGAGGGGGATTGCTGGATCACATGTGGTAACTCTATTTTTAATTTAATTTTTATTTTTTTTGGTCTTTTTTTTTTTTTTTTTTTGGTCTTTTTAGGGCCGCACCTGCGGCATATGGAGATTCCCAGGCTAGGGGGCTAATCAGAGCCATAGCCACCGGCCTATGCCACAGCCACAGCAACTCGAGATCTGAGCCACGTCTGTGACCTGCACCACAGCTCACAGCAACGCCGGATCCTTAACCCACTGAGCGAGGCCAGGGATTGAACCCGAAACCTCATGGTTCCTAGTCGGATTTGTTAACCACTGAGCCCTGACAGGAACTCCTATTTTTAATTTTTTAAGGAAACTGCATACTGTTCTCCCTATTGGCTGTACCATTTACACTCGCACTAATAGTGTGGTGGTGGTGGGGGGTGTTCCTTTTCTCCACATCCTCTCCAGCATTTGCTATTTTTAGACTTTTTTTCTTTTTACAACTGCACCTTGACATACGGAAGTTCCCAGTCCAGGATCGAATTTGAGTTGCAGCTGGGGCCTACACCACAGCCACAAATTGCATCTGTGACCTATGTGGCAGCTTGTAGCAACACAGGATCCTTAACCCACTGAGCGAGGCCAGGGATCAAACCCACATCCTCATGGATACTAGTTGGGTTCTTAAACTGCTGAGCCACAAAGGGAAAACTCTTGTTATTTGCAGACTTTTTAATGATGGCCATTCTAACCGGAGTGAAGTGAAACTTCATTGTAGTTTTGATTTGCATTCCTCTAATAATTAGTGATGTCGAGCATTTTCTCATGTGCCTGTTGGTCACATGTATGTCTTCTTTGGAGAAATGTCGGTTTAACTCTTCTGCCCATTTTTGATTGGGTTTGTTTTGTTTTAAAGCTGCGTGAGATGTTTATATATGTTGGAGATTAATCTCATGCTGGTTTCTTCATTTGTAAATATTTTCCCGCCATTCTGTAGGTTGTCTTTTCATTTTGTTTATGGTTTCCTTTGCACGTACCCTGTTTGCTTTTAGAACACAGTTCTTTCCCTCCTGCTGGAATGGCATGAAAGTTGTATAATAATACGAATCAATATTGCAGTTCTTATCATGAGCGCATTGCATGCAAAGTATGGTTTGAAGTAAAAACCAATCTGAGTGGGAGGCTTAGCTCTGTCTCTACTGTTTGTGAACTTGAGCAAGACATTTCAGCTCTCTGAACCTGTTTCCTTGTTTGGAAAATAGGAATTATCATAACAGTTTTCATATTCTTTTGTAGCATTGTTTTGAAGATCATAAGAGCTGTTAGCTATTAGGACAGGGCTTGAAAGATGCCTTGGTGACGTGTGTTATGGTCACTGCTCAGAGTTCCCCAAGTGCAGGGAATATGTCTCACTGATTTTTGTGCCTGTCTGTCTGCCCTGCTCCACATACAAGGGCTCAGCTGTGATACTGGGGAGACGGAGCAAATGTTTATTAAGCTGAGCTAAAATTTTGCAGAGAATAGCACTGGGAGGGTTGCTGAGTCCTGGTGGGGAATCCCACAGTGCGTAGCCTACTGAGACTTGGGTATTGTCTTAGGGTGACGCATCCGTGGGAGTTAGAGGTCACAGCTTAGGGCACTGCAATTATTAAAAGGAAGTGTGGGAAAAGTGCAAGGTGAAGATGAAGAAAGGCTAAGGAATAAGGGGTTAGGGAAGCTCAGCCTAAAAACACTTAGGTGCCTCCTGTCTGCTGGTCATTTTATTTATAAGCCATCACCTTGCTTTGTTTTTCCAGCCCCCTTGAGACGTGGATGTTAATATCTCCATAGTGAGGGTGAACGGACTTGCCCCAGACCCAGCACTTCCTCCACTGTTGCGCGTTCCCTCCCTGACCCTGGACTGAGGTCTGGAAGTCCCATTGCCCTCACGGAGCTAGAGTAAGATGACCCCTTGCAAGATCCGCTGCATGTTCCCAGGGGAGAGAAAACCGATAGGTGTGGTGACTATAAGAAAACACTTGGTTGGAAATCACAGCCTGTCACTCAGGAGTGAGCTCACGCCAGGGGGGAACAAACCCAGTAGAGCTTCCTGTGTTGTTGCCTGGTGGTCTGTGTTGCCTGCCTGTCTGCGGGTCCACTTAACTCACAAACATCCATCATGGCAGGGCACGAGGTGGGCTGACACGGAGGGGCAGGGGGTCTGCAGGGGGAGAGGAAAATCACCCGGGGATCGCCAGCAGCTGGCCTCCCTCTGCACCCCCGCCCCCAACCTGGCCTCAAGCTTCCCAGGGGGCAGGGGTGAGTGTCATTAAGAACCGGCTGTCAGGACGTGCCCACCAGCTGCCAGGTGACCTCAGAGGCTGTTTAATGTTAGTAACACAATGTCAGTCACAGCCTTTGCCCTGTCGGCACCGTTGGAGGATGGAGTTTACTCCAAAGAGGAAAACATCTTTAAAATAGAAGCTAACCACCTTGGCCCTCCCCCTGGTTTTTCCTGCAACTTCAAGGCTCTCCTTGGAAGCCTGGAGATGGCTGTTTTCCTTCTCCAGGGCAGCCAAGAAAGGGGGTGGGAAATTTATCAAACGGAAGAGACCCCTGGGACCAATTATTGTCTTGGATCCCATGAAAACATAGTGATTTCCAAGGAAATTAGGGTCTCAGAGAGGACCCCTGCTTCTTATTTTCATTCCTCAGTCTCTGCCTGTTACCCAGAGGGGCAGAGAGCATGGTAGCCACCAGCCATGCATGGCTCTTCAAATTTAAGTTGATATTATTTCAATTGAGTAAAATTAATATTTCTGTTTTTCAGCCATCCTAGCCATATCTCAGGTTCTTGATGGTCACATGTAGCTAGGACTTACCGGGTTGGACAGTGTAGAGAGAGGACACTTCCAACATTGCAGAAAGTTCTTTTGGACAGCACTAGCTTAGAGCTGGGATTCTGCTCTCTGCCTGCCCCTTGGAACCACCCGAGAGCTTATGAAAAGCCCTGATGCCTGGCTGGGCTCACCCCCACAACTCCAAGTCAATTGTTCGAGAATGGGGTTTGGCCTTGAGATTGTTTCCAAAAGTTCCCCAAGTGATTCGAATGTGCAGTCAGCCCTGGACCACTGACTCCCAAACGTATCTTGTTGTAAGCATTATGTGGAGCTTAAACAAGCAAATAAACAAAAAAACTCAGCATCCTGGGAAGCTTCCCTTGGGATTCTGGTTTGGCATTCTAGAGCAGGTCTCAAGGATCTGTGTTTTTTTTTTTCCTTTCAGTATGTCAGGTAATTCTTACAGTTTGGGAAAAACTGATGCTGTCTAGAGACAGGAAGAAAATCACTCAGCAGACATCTGCTGGGTCAGGCATCGTCCTGGGACTTTGGTCTTAGGGCCCAGAGGCTGCAGGGTCCAGCAAGAGGGGCTTTATCTGTCCCTAGGTCGTGGGTGAGGAAAATGGAAATTCAAGGAAGGCGATGTCTTTTCTCAAAGCCACTCAGCCAGTAACTGGTGGCGCGGGACTTTAGACCCTGTCTGAGTGTTAAAGCCGGTGGGCTCTGGGGTCCTTTGGGGTTCAAATCATGTGTGACCTTGGACAAGGTGCTAAACATAAGTCAGTTTCCTTCTTTGTAAACTGGGGATCACAGCGGTATCTGCCTCTTAGGCGTGTGCAGGTGACTAAACACGGTCCTTCAGGCCAAGGACTCTGAATGGTATCACAGCCTTTGGGTTTGTGTCCAATTGATCAAGCTCCGATGAAAAAGGGATGGCACTTCCAGTGGGTCTGTCCTTTTCATCACCTTTATTCCAAGAGAATCTTTTCTGCTTCTTGCACTATCTCCCTGTCCCTGTCTCTCTGTCTGTCTCATTTGTTCAGCGGTAGGGAAGAGTTGGTTCTGTTCCTTCCTGCAGCCCAGCTCCAGACGCTGGGTGTGGGGAGTCAGGAAGTTTCCTTGCTGTTGACCAGATGGACCCGGACTGCCTCTTTGCTCCTAGTCCCCTGTGCTGCAGGACTGCCAGTGCAACTGCAGCAGAACCATCCAAAGTCATTGAAACAATAACAATCTTGATAATCAAGTAGCAGCTGCCATTCACTGAGAGCTTGAATTCCAGGCTCTGTGCTAAGTGTATCTCGTCCCCAAACCCATGAGGCAGGTATCAACGTTCTTTTTTTATACCAAGAAACCAAGCCTCAGAGTCCTTAAAACACTCACCTGTGGTCACATAAGTAGTAACTAGCCAAATGGAGATTGGAGCCCAGTTTCAGGCCCCCAAACTCCTACTCTAGGTGTTACCCGGATGGAAAAAAGTAGGAAAACACAGCTATATACTGAGACAGAGTTTTGTGTGTCACTTCATTAGCTACTTACATGTACATGGAATCCTTGGATTCTTAGGAGACACCCTGTGGAGTGAGGATGGGGGAGTTATCCTAGATCGGGAAAATCAGGAAGATGGGGCCTCTGGAAGGTATGACAATCAGGGTTACCCCGTTAGCTATAGAATTAACAAGACACAGAGGCGGCCATGGTCTCTTGGCAGCCACATTCCTGCTCTTTCTAACACAACATCACACAAGAGAAATCAATCATACTTACTATTTTTTTTTTTTTTTTTTTTGTCTTTTCTAGGGCCACACTTGAAGCATATGGAAGTTCCTAGGCTAGGGGGTCACATCGGAGTTGTAGCTGCTGCCTGTGCCACAGCCACAGCAACAAGGGATCTGAGCCACGTGTGTGACTTACAGCTCATGGCAATGCTGGGTCCTTAACTCACTGAGTGAGGCCAGGGATCAACCAGCATCCTCAGGGATAGTTAGGTTCATAACCCACTGAGCCACACCGGGAACTCCCTATTTCCAGTTTTTGATCATCCTTGTCCTTCTTCTGCCTCGTCCATGAAGGCCAAGGAGATTTTCTCCTCCAAGGGAAAGTGGGACTGCTTGGATTTGCTTAACAAGATGGGAGTTACTCCGTATTAGTAACTGGTTCTTTCCCAGGGATGAGGGACGATCCTGTGACCTCTCAATTCCCTCGAGGGAAAAGCTGGCTCCTGGGAAGGATGTTCTCTCTTCATTCTCTGAAGCTTTTCATTTACACGGAATGCAAACTAGCTCATGGGCTAGGTGGCTGCAAGGGGGCAGTGCGAGAGGAGGGCTGTTGGAGTCAGCAGCCCTGGATTTGAATCTCTGTTCTATTTCCTTCTGGCTGTGTGACCTTGGGCACGTCCTTTAACCTCTCTGAGCCCCAGCTCGCTCTACTGTAAAACTCAGGGCAATGATAACATCTGTCTTCAGTGATTCTTGTGCAGGTTGAATTAGACAATGGCCGTCAGTGTCAAGCCCTGCCTGGTGCACAAAGGTATGTGAATGAGAAGCTCCTCCATCTACCATCATAGTCATCAGCCAGGCGGAGAAGAAGAGGGAGGGTGGGGAGCTGTCACTCTCCATGTGCCGAGTTGCCCCAGGGCCCCTTTCTCTCAGTGCCGACTGGGGACACAGGAAAAGAGGGCTTGGTTCTGGAGAAAGGACCAAGGCCCTTTAATGAGCTCAGGAAAGCCCATCTCCTGACAATAACAGCCCAGGACTCTGCAATAACATCCTGCCAGAAGAGGCAGCGACAGGATGTGTGCTGGGGGTGGGAGTGTGTGGCAGCCCACTGCCCGCCCGTCTGCCCGCCGGTCCCTGAGCGCTAAGGAAGCTCAGGAAGTCGCAGCCGGGGATCAGAGGGAGATGAAGACTTCCCCTTGCACATGCATCCTGGACTGATACGGAGACTGGAATAGCAGCTGTCCCGGTCCCAGCCCTGGGTACTCCCATCAGCTGGCTTGTTAGCACTTTCTCTGGGAGCTGCTTCTGCCCATCGCTGTTGCTGCCTCAGCAGCAAAGTGGAGGAGAGAAATCTGTGTGGGACCCCCCTGGGGGAGGCAGGGCTCTGATCCTGGATGTGTCCATCATTATCCAGGGGGACTCATTTTACCCTCTCTAGATCCCATTTCTTAGGTATTAAAAAAAAAAAAAAAAGAGTGAACCAGGTGAATCTGCAAGGCCCTTTCAGATAATATAGCCTGTGATCCAAACCTAATATAAGTTTCCCTGCCCTCGAGAAGGTTGCAGTCACGGGGTGCATGCCGGAGTGAGGATGCACGCGTGGTAAACGCAAGCTGATTCTTAGAAAGCATCTGCTCCCAGACGGGAGATGGAGGGAGGTCTAGGGACTCTGTGTATTGGGAGATGGATTTTCTGCATGCAGAGGAGGGAGGGGTTGCCACCACGTGCTCACGGTGTGCTAGACAAGGTTGGGTTCTTCATGAATCTCAGTCCTGACTTGGCTCAGCCTCTCTGGCTGGTCGGCAGGGATACAACAGCCTACAGCTGCTCTTCCCAAGATGGGGTGGGAGGGGGTCCCAGGGGTCCTGCTTTCAGGATGCTCCTCCCATCCTGAGTCTTTAAAGGCCCTGGTCCCTAGAATCATGAACAGGGCCCATCCCTATGAAGCCAGGGAGGCAGTGAGGAACGATGATGGCATCTTGAAGCAGGAGAGCCAGTGAGGGACAGGTCATGTGGCCTTGGGGACATGTCCCTCTTCCTCTAAAGGGCTTAGTTTCCTCATCTGTATAATGATAGTTTTCCCAAGTAATAACTGTGTCCTGGGCACTGGGTGCTGGTGATGTAAGATGAGAAAGATGAGGTTATGTCCCTGAAGCAACCTTGAACCTGGTGGGAAGACACACACTTTCAGTGCTGAGTACAATGACAGAGCAATGCTCAGGGTGGGCTGAGTGGGAGTTACACAGGCATAGACATAGTGTCTTTAATCCAGCCAGGGAGGTATAGGAAGGCTTCCTGGAGGAGGCGGCTACCTTCATATTTGAATGATGAATTGGAATCAGTTGATGGAGGTGGGAGGAAAAAGTACTTTAGACTTTCCCAGAGAACAAGGAATCTATTTAGTCATCTTGCCTTTCTCGACATAAACTCCGGTTCCCTCCCCTCGAACTAACCTATAGTCTGGCTCCAGTGAGGCCTGCGGCTGGGAGGGCCAGCAATGAGGTCTCTGGGATGGACTTCAGAGCACCCTCTTCTGGAATGAGCTCTGAGCACTACCCACAGTTGACTTTAAGGCACAAGGCTGGCTGCCTGGGGCAGAGTTTTCCAGCAGTCAGCAGAATGTCTCCATGGGAGCTTCAAAGGCTTAGATCAGAGCTGACATAGCCTTGGTCTCTGCCAGGGTTTGCTGGAAGACATGCCACACACCCCGGGCAGGGGAGGGGGGTTTCTAAGGGCAAAGCTCCCAGTTCCACCTGGCCATCTTGGGAATATTTATTTATTTATTTGTCTTTTTGCCTTTTCTAGGGCTGCTCCCACGGCATATGGAGGTTCCCAGGCTAGGGGTCCGATCGGAGCTATAGCCACCAGCCTATATGAGAGCCACAGCAACGTGGGATCTGAGCCGCATCTGCGACCTACACCACAGCTCATGGCAACACCGGATCCTTAACCCACTGAGCAAGGCCAGGGATCGAACCTGCAACCTCAACATTCCTAGTTGGATTCGTTAACCATTGAGCCACGACAGGAACGCCTGGGAATATTTATTAAGTATAGATTTCAGGGCAGTAGAGTGAGAGAGAACAAATAATCTCATCATCCTTTGGAGTTTTTTTTTTAATTTATAGTTGATTGTAGTTGATTTACAATGTCCTGTCAATTTATGCTGTGTAGCAAAGTGACAAAATTATACATTTATATACGTTCTTTTTTTCACATTATCCTCCATACATACTTAACATAATAAAAGCCATTTATGGCAAACCCACAGCCAATATAATACTCAACAGAGGAAAGCCAAAAGCTTTCCTGATAAAATCTGGAACAAGGTGTTCCCATTGTGGCTCAGTGGAAACAAATCTGACTAGCATCCATGAGGACGCAGTTTTGATCCCTGGCCTCGCTCAGTGGGTTAAGGATCCGGGATTCCCATAGCTGTGGTCTAGACTGCAGATGTGGCTTGGATATAGCATTGCTGTGGCTGTGGTGTAGGCCAGCGGCTACAGCTCTGATTCGATTCTTAGCCTGGGAACCTTCATATGCTGCGGGCATGGCCCTAAAAAGACCAAAAAAAAAAAAAAAATCTGGAACAAGACAAGGATGCCCACTCCTACCACTTTTATTTGACATAGGATTGAAAGTCCCAGCCACGGCAATTGGAAAAACAAAAGAAATAAAAGGTGTTCAAGTTGGAAGAGAAGAGGTAACATCGTCACTCTATGCAGATAACACGATACTACACATAGAAAGCCCTAAAGATGCCACACAGAAACTACTCGAACTGACCAATGAATTAAGCAACATAGCAGGATACAAGATTAGCATTCAGGAATCGGGTGCATTTCTGTATACTAACAATGCAATGCTCTCATCATTGAACACACACTTGGAAACTGAGGGGGGTGCTGCTCAGGAAAGGGTGTCGTCTTAGAGTCTCAGCAGGGACTCTGGGCTAGCCTGGCAAGGTCCTGGGAGGACTCCTGAGCAGGGATGCTGAGGCAGGATCTAAAGGAAGAGAAGAAATGTGCTAGATGAAGACTGGGGTGGGGAGGGTTAGGGAGGGAACAGGTCAGATTCTAGACAAAGGAATAGCGTGAACAAAGCCTCTGGGGCTATGGAGCCTTGGACATTAAAGAGGCAAAAGAAGTCCAGGAGGCTGGTGGGAAGAGGAAAGGGGTGTGTGTGATGTGACTTGGTGCAGAAGAGGTGGGTGGGGTTAGCCCTGCGGGTCCTGCAGGCATTTGGTTCTTTATGCTAAAGCCCCAGGGATCTCTATCAGCAGGATGCTAATAGGTCCAGGTTTCTGTTTTGAAAAGAAACATTACCCTGGGTGCCTCAAGGAGAATGGGTGGAGGAAGGATGGTGGCTGTGGCTGGACCCCCTTGTTCGGAGGCTATTGCAGGAGATCAGGGCAGACTGAACTGGTGGTGGAGGTGCTAGGGTGCCGTTAGTCCGGGAGCGAGCTAGCATGCACGCAGGTGCGGAGGGAGAGGACGTGTCGAAGATGTCATCTGGTTTCTGAACTGTCAGAGCAGAGGAGCACTGCCAGGTCCTCTAGCTCATCCCTCTGACCGCTGGAGGAAACCAAGGAAGCTGAGGCTCAGAGAGGGGGCGGGACTGGACCACGCCAGCTGAGCGGAGCCAGCCCTGGAGCCAACACCATCCCTCCTGTTCTTTTACAGCAGAAGCCTAGCCCCTGAAAGCACCAGAGCAGGCAGAAGCCTTAGAAATCAGCTCATCTGATTCTCAGATTTTTCTAGATAAGGAAAATGCAGCTCCAAGGAGTGAAGGCTCTGGGGCCAAAGGCCACCCAGGGAGTTAATTAATTAATCCATAGAATGGCCTAGGCCTATATAAACATGGCTGTGCTGACCCCTAGATAGTGGGACATGTGTTTGTTCAGGAGGGAGATAACTTGGCAGAAGTCCCGCCAACCGCTTTCCCAAGCCCCCTTGCGATGCCGGCTCCTGTCTCGGCCGTCTGCCTGGGGTTAGGGAATCCAGATGTCGGGGTCCACTGAGGCCGGCCGGATTTTCCCACGTCATGGGTTCCCAGTGTTTGGACTCAGTGGGTTAGCAGCCACACTGGAGCTGGTGGGTGGCAGGGCAGGAAACCCGTGCTGCTCCTTCGGTGAGTTTCCCAGCATCTGAGCTGAGGGAGAGGTCTCATTTCTCTGGGGGCCCTGGCTGTGCCCTTCTGGTGGGACCCAGCCCTGCCCCTAAAACCAAAAGGTGCCGGTCGCCCCGGGTGCCTATGTATGAGGACCTTGGTCTTTGGAACTGCATCTTGTGACCGGGTCTGGCAGGTGCGATCAAACACTCTGCTCCTTCCAGATGAAAGACATCGCTTGGGAGACGAGTGCATGTGGGTGCCAAAATGTTGGAATTTTCTTTTCTTTTTTTTTTTTTTTTTTTTTTTTTTTTCTGAGAAAACTGGGCCAAATTGCTGAAAGTGGGATTGCTTTGGGAAATTGGCAAACATGTTTGTGGGCAGCTGTGTGAGTAGTGTGCTGTTGGTGTGGCCTGGCTTTGTCCCTGAGGCATGCTGTGGGTCCCAGAAGGACTTGGGGTCTCCCTTCTCTGCAGCTGCTCCCTTGAGCTCCAGTTAGGTTCAGGCAAGAGGGACAATGGCACCAGCTCTGGAGGCACCTCAGGTGGCTGGGAGGATGTGACATGTGGAAAAGCACCATCTCTGGAATCACACAACCCTGGGGGTGGGGATGGGGGTGGGGGTGGGTTGGGGGCACCATTGTCATAGCTTCACTAATGACGTGGGGGACATTTGTACTCACCTCACTGAGTCCCATTTGCTTGTTTTGCTAAGTGGGAATGAGAATTCCTATTTGAGGAGTTCCCACTGTGGCTCAGTGGTTAAGAACCTGACATAGTCTCAGTGAGGATGCGGGTTCGATTCCTGGCCTTGCTCAGTGGGTTCAAGGATCAGGCGTTGCCATGAGTTGCAGCATAGGTCACACATGTGACTTGGATGGGGGTTGCTGTGGCCATGGCGTAGGCCGGCAGCTGCGGCTCTTGTTTGACCCCTAGCCTGGGAACTTCTGCAGGTGCAGTCTTTTTTTTTTTTTTTTTTTTTGTCTTTTTTTTTTGTTGTTGTTGTTGTTGTTGTTGCTATTTCTTGGGCCGCTCCCCTGGCATATGGAGGTTCCCAGGCTAGGGGTTGAATCGGAGCTGTAGCCACCGGCCTACGCCAGAGCCACAGCAACGCAGGATCCGAGCCGTGTCTGCAACCTACACCACAGCTCACGGCAACGCCGGATCATTAACCCACTGAGCAAAGGCAGGGATCGAACCCGCAACCTCATGGTTCCTAGTCGGATTCGTTAACCACTGCGCCACGACGGGAACTCCCAGGTGCAGTCTTAAAAAGAAAAAAAAAAAGAAAAAGAATTCCTATTTCACAGTGTCATTGTGCAAATGAAATGAGATAACTGGTAGAAAGCGCTTCACATATTGTCTAGGGTTGAAAAAAATGCCCAGCAAATATAAATTCTCATTGTTAGTTCACACTCTGGGACCCTGAAATCAAGCAAGATAGAGGCAGATTGATTCAGAAGAACAGAACCTTCCTCTTTGGCTCTGGCCACTCCATGTGGTCTCTTGGGGTTCACTGCCATGGCAACGGGTCGGTGAAGTGCTGAGGAAGACGATCAGGGCAGCTAAGCAGCCAGAACACTGCCTGGCCTGCTGGCGCCTCATCCCGCCCGGGGTGGCAGCTTGATTAATGGCTGCCTGGTCCACTGGCCTCAGTCCAGGTCATTCTGGGGGAAACTTCTCACCAGGATCAGGGAGAGTGCCCCCCTCACTGAGATGTGCCAGGCCCCTGGTGGTGGGCACAGTTACAGATGCTGTGGAGTCTTGGAACTTCCAGAGCAGAAGAGGCGCGCTGAGAGGGACCCTGGAGATTAGTTATTCCAGACTCCTTCCTTTATGGCTCCATACAGAACAAATCTGTAATGCGTGCCTACCGTGTACCCAACACAGTGTGAAGTTCTTTCCCCACAGGTTCATTTCTACAACAATCCTGTGCAATAGGTGTAATTATCCTCATCAGGGAGGTGGAAACCAAGGCCCAAGATGTGAAATCTTTCATTTACAACGCTCAGCTAGGATTTGCACCCGGGATGTCTCTGATTTCAGGTCCTACATTCTTTCTACTATATCATGTTGCTTACCCTCTATATAGCCCTTGGGAACTCATCTGCTTTATCCTTCTACAGTATTTCCGATGCCCGGGGATAGTGCTTCCTATGTATTAGGGCTTCCATGAAAAATTGTTGGACAAATGTATTGCTAGGGAGAATTGTGGTACCATTTTTTTTTTTTTCAGATGTGATCCTAAAAGTGGGCCAGACAAGTGCGTGTGTACATGGGGCTTCTATCAGAACCTATGGTGGGAAAAAAAGACTTTGGGCCCTAAGGGTGAGACTCCCTCCCCTCTTGGCATTACAGCCTCCCTTAACCTGGCTCTTTCCCTACAAGTTCTCGTTGCAGTGGATCCCACTCTGAATTTGGGCCCACCTTCACCTCTGTGTCTTCTCTGCTCCTTTTCTCAGACCTGGAAGCCTCTCATTTCCATCTTTACCTCAAGATCCCATACCCACCTTCAGGTTTCAGATGTCCCCTTGTCCATGGTATTTACCTTGATGCCTTTAAGGGAATTCGATCTCCTGCCTCTTTCCCTTTCTGTACTACCTGTGGGTTGCTTTGGCGTGTCCTTGATTGCATTCTGCATCGCAGTCTGGCTTCTTGTGACACCTTTCTTCGCCGAGAGACATGAGCTCCTAGCAGGCCCTGACCCTGTTTGTCTTGCATCCTCTGGGGCACCTGGCACTGCGGCGCATGCAGCAGTTGTAATGAATGTGGAACTGAGTGGAGTTAACTTGGTGCAGAGCTCCCCACGCTGGTCCTCCATCACCCTAACACTCTGGTGTTGGGCTGGACTCATCAAGGAGTAGGGCTGGAACTAGGCAGGCCTGGGTGGGTGGGGGGCTACATCTGCCTCCCCTCCCCAAGTGTGGGTTGAAAGCAGCCCCCTCCAGGGACCTCTCTGACCTTGGCTGCCCTTCACCAGGGCTGTTTTCTCATTCTCTTGGATTAGGCTGAGAAAAACAGGAAGAATCATTAAGAGACAGGGC
Organism: Sus scrofa; assembly: GCF_054392235.1. Classification (NCBI taxonomy): domain Eukaryota; kingdom Metazoa; phylum Chordata; class Mammalia; order Artiodactyla; family Suidae; genus Sus; species Sus scrofa. Next base: position 13,904,677 of record NC_139384.1, read on the forward strand.
CTCCCGAGCCAGCAAAATTATAGCTGATTCTTTTTACAGACACCAGAAGCTTTGTTTGTGCTTTGTGACAAAAGAGTGAGCCTTTCCTGCTAGCCTCGGGAAGAAGCTTCCATGGACCTGAGTGCACCCCAGGACCACGCCCAGCCCCCTTTGCTTCCCTTCCTCTCCCTCCACAGTTCAAATCTATAGTGTTTTCCTCTCTTAAAAAATGTGGAGTTGGAGGACCCCTCAGCTGTGTTCAGAATCTCTGCTCCAGAGATCATTTCACTCCTTGCTACTCAAAGTGTGGTCCACGGACCAGCAAGGTGGGAGGCTTGTTAGAAATGCAACTCCAAGGTTCTTCCGAGCCTGTAGATAAAGAATCTGCGCCTTAGCAAGGTCCTCCCGGAAGTATTATGCACTTTCGAGTTTGAGAGAAGTGTGGCTCTAACTCCCACCCCACCCCCTTTTTAAAAAAATAGTGGGTGGAGTTTGAAGATGAAGATTGACTGGTGAGGAGTTCCCATCGTGGCTTAGCAGTAATGAACCCAACTAGGATCCATGAGGATGTGGGTCCAATCCCTGGCCTTGCTCAGTGGGTTAAGGATCCTGCACAGCCCAGAGCTGTGGTGTAGCTCACAGGTATGGCCCAGATCCTGCTTTGCTGTGGCTGTGGTGTAGGCCAGCGGCTGTGGCTCCAATTCAGCCCCTGGCCTGGGAAATTCCACATGCCGTGGGTATGGCTCTAAAAAGCAAAAACAAACAAATGAACAAAAAACAAACAAAAAAACCAAACCAGCAAAAAAAAAATTGACGGGTGAGTTAGTGGCAAGATTAATTTGGTTTAACTAGCATTTGTGGGAGAGCCCCCATACACCAGTCCTGTGCCAGGCATAGTAGATAAAATGTGAGGTAGGGATCCTGGTCTCTTTTGTCTTCAATAATTCTTTCACGTTCCTAACATTGCCATGTTCACACAAGGGCCTCAGCAAGTGTTTGTTGAGTGAATAAGACTTGAATTCTAGCCCAGTGCTTCCTCCGCTTCTCTACAGCTGCTTTCTATAATTACCAGCCTCCTCGAGTAATGCACAGCACTTTCAGACAAAAATACATACGTTCTTTAAGGAGGAATTCAGAGAAAGGGCTTTATCCTTGGTTTTACCTACTCTGGGCAGCAGAATCCCAAGACTCTAGTACTAAGACAAGGCTCATGCGATCCAGGAATGCATATGTCACCAATAATAGAGGGAAACAGTGGGTACCAAAACGGAGAGCAATTTTCTTAACATCTCTGATGAAGCGACATAGGATATAAAACAGGTTCAAATATCAATGCCTGGCTCCACTTCACCAAAGGCCGGTGATGATTCTCACATCAGTGGCTGGTGATTCTGTCCTGTGCAGCCTGGATGTCTTCCAGGTGTGCCATGCGGTTCCTGTCGCCTGAAGTATGATCTCTACTGGAATGTCTAATTCTTCCTTTAGAGGTTTTATTATTGATTTAACATTGATTTCGGAGGATGGCTTTGCTTCTCCCTTTTTTGTCAAAATGATTGTGCAGTGCAGCTGCCCTCCTTTCGGTAAATCATAGGTTCAGTGGCAGCATCTGTGCCGCCTTTGGCTGCTGCGTTATTTCTGAAAGCTCAATGTTCTTCCATTATGGTGGAGGGGAAGGGGGTTTGAAACTCCTTTGTTTGGAAGGAGTCAGGAACTGCTTTGTATCTGAGTTGTAAATGACTTCTCTGCTGGAGAAACGGTGTTACTGTTTATACGATTCTCTGCAATGTTGTTTTGCAGGAATAGCTTGGGATGTCAATAATCTTCAAGACCTGTACCAGATGGGTTGCAATCGTCTCCTTTTTATTAACTTTTGTTGTTCTTGTCAAACTCTTAAAATATTGTGCACTGGCATTTCCCAAAGCAAAGTGACACGAATTTCCAGTGGTGTTATGCTTGGAAAAGTTAGAAACAAGAACTGGGGAATTCACTTGTTCCTTGCATTGGCAATTTTTTTTTTTTTTTTTTTTTGTGGTGTGTGTGTTTTTTAGGGCTGCACCCATGGCATATGGATGTTCCCAGGCTAGGGGTCCAATCAGAGCTGTAGCCGCTGGCCTATGCCACAGCCACAGCAACCCGAGATCCAAGCTGCATCTGCAACCTACACCACAGCTCATGGCAACACCGGATCCTTAACCCACTGAGTGAGGCCAGGGATTGAACCTGAGTCCTTGTGGATGCTAGTCAGGTTTGTTAACCGCTGAACCACTACAGGAGCTCCTGCATTGGCCAATATAATTGCATCTAGAATAATTCTATTATGTTTATTTATTTATTTATTTTCTTTTAAAGGCCACTCCTGCAGCATATGGAAGTTCCCAGGCTAGGGGTCGAATTGAAGCTGCAGTTGCAGGTCTATACCACAGCCATAGCTATGCCAGATCTGAGCCCCATCTGCCACCTACACTGCACTTATGGCAAAGCAGGATCCTTAACCCACTGAATGAGGCCAGGGATTGAACCTGCATCCTCTGGGAGACCTTGTCAGATTCTTAATCTGCTGGGCCACAACAGGAACTCCTTCATTTATTACTATTATTTTTAATAATAAAAATAGCAGTTGCTAATTTTTTTTGTTGTTCTTGATTGCTTACTGTATGTCAGACACTATTCTCACCTCATTAACAGGGATTTTATCATTGGGTCGCAACTGCAATGGTATGAGATAGGGAGTATCCCCATTATACAGAGAAGGGAATGAGTCAGGGAAATATTGAGTAACTTATCTGGCTGGTAAGTAACAACAGCAGGACTTGAACTTGGTTGGTGAGGCCCTGGGACATGGGCTGTTGCCTTCTCTGCAGCTTGCTTCTGGGGTTGGGTTTCAGTCATAGGCTGCTGACACATTTTTTTGTCCCTAATAAGTTTTTCCATATAGACTAGTGTTTCAATTGTTATTGTTGTAGAGCAATAGCCTCAAACATAGAGGCTTAAAAAATGTCAGTTGTATGAAAAGATAAACTGAGGTCATGTTAAAAATTCTGAGTTTATTTGAGCAAAAATCCATTCTAAACAGGCAGTGCCAAAACGGGAGTGGTTAGGAACACTCCACCAACTGAAGCTAGGAGCAAGACTTATACCGAGAAGATGCAGAAAGAAAGCAAGGAGATTACCTAATTTGTTATAGCTTAAGCATTTGCCTCATTTGGGAAAACCTAGTTGGCTTTTTGTGATTGACTGGCCTCAGGGTTTGATTTCCTTCTTTTTTTTAAAAAATAATTTTATCGGGGTATATTTGACTTACAATAGTGTATTGGTTTCAGGTGTACAGCAAAGTGCATCAGTCGCACATGTGAACATATTCTTTTTTTCCCATAGGGGTTATTACAAACTTTTGAGCAGATTTTCCTGTGCTCTACGATAGGTTCTCATTAATCATCTACTTTATACAGTAGTGTGTATATGTTATTTCCATCCTCCCAATTCTTCCCTCCCCCCAACAATTTCACCTATGGTAACCATAAGATTGGTTTTGAAATCTGTGAGTTTGTTTCTATTTTTAAAATAAATTCCTTTGTATCATTTTTTATGAGACCCCATATATAAGTGATATCATATGATATTTGTCTTTCTCTGTTGTACTTATTTCACTTAGTATGATAATCCTGAGGTCCATCCATGTTGCGGAAAATGGCATTATTTCATTCCTTTTTGGGGTTGAATAGTATTCCATCATGTATATGTATCACATCTTGATCCATTCCTCTATTGATGGACATTTTAGTTGCTTCCATGTCTTGGCTATTGTAAATAGTGCTGCAATGAACATTGGGGGTGCATGTAATTTTTTTTTTAGGGCTGCACCCATGGCATATGGATGTTCCCAGGCTAGGGGTTGAACTGGAACTGCAGTTGCTGGCCTACACCACAGCCATAGCAAGGCCAGATCCGAGCTGCATCTGTAATCTATACTGCAGCTCATGACAACGCCAGATCCTGAGTGGGGCCAGGGATCGAACCCACATCCTCATGCATGCTAGTCAGGTTTGTTACTGCTGGACCACAATGGGAACTCTGCATTTATCTTTTTTTAAATTTTTATTTTTTTATTTTTTGGTCTTTTATCCTTTTAGGGCCTCTCTCAAGGCACATGGAGGTTCCCAGGCTAGGGGTCTAATCGGAGCTGTTGCTGCTGACCTACACAATGGCCATAGCAATGCCAGATCTTAGCCATGTCAGAAAACTATACCACAGCTCATGGCAATACCGGATCCTTGACCCACTGAGCAAGGCCAGGGACCGAACCCACAACCTCATGGTTCCTAATCAGATTCATTTCTGCTGCACCATGACGGGAAATCCTGTGTGTATGTCTTTGAATTGTGGTTTTCTCTGGATATATGGCCAGCATTGGGATTGCTGGATCATATAGTAGTTCTGCATTTCGTTTTTTAAATGTTTTGATTTTTTAACCTTGAGGCATTTCAGGCTGAGATTTTGGTTTGCTGAAGTGGGCAACCAAGGCATTAGAGCCAGCTGTCTAATTGCCTTCTTGCTTAATTAATTTAATAGTCATCACCACTGTAGCTTTGTTGGACAGTTCTTTTGCTGGTCCTGCTTGGGAATCTCTCATGGGCCCATGGTCAGAAGGTGGCTGGGGCTGGAATGTTCAGGACAGATCCACTAATATGGCTGGTGCCAGGAGGAAATCTGGGCTCAGCTGCCACACTGGGATGGCTGAAGCTCTTTCTCTCCACGTGGTCTCTCCATGTGAACACTTCATCTCTCTCCATGGATCAGACAATCTATGGGAGCTCAAGACTCCCAAGAACACAAAAGCAGATGCTTCCAGAGCCTCTTAAGGATTAGGTCTGGAGCAGGCACAGCATCACTTCCTTTGTTTAAGCTGAGTCAAGGGCCAGAGGACAGATTCATCGTGGGGATGGACCATAACAAAGCATGGTTCACTGGGTTCCATGTTTGAAGACCAATGGTCAAGGCCAACTAACATGACCTATCTGGTATAGGACAGTGGCTTAGCACCTGGAGTCTGGAGGGCAGATGTGGATTAAAATCCTGGCTTTGTCTCATTTCAACTGTGTGATGTTAGATAAGTTACTTAAACATCTCTCAGGGGAGTTCCCTCTGTGGCATAATAGGTTAAGGACCTGGTAATGTCTCTGGGTGGTGTGGGTTCGATCCCTGGCCTGGCACAATGGGTTAAGGATCCAGCATTGCTGCAGCTGTAGCATAGGTTGCCAGTCTTCCATATGCTGTGAGTGTGGCCAAAAAAGACCCCCCCACAAAACAAAAAAACCAAAACCAAACCAAACCAAACCCCTAAACCCCACATCTCTCAGCATCTAATTCCTTCCGTGTAAGAGCGGGGAGCTAGTAGTTCGTAGTCATGCTCACTAATTGAATATCACTGTGTGCCAGGCACCATTCTAAGCATTTTTACATACATCATCTGCCTCAGTCCTCTCAGAGACCCCATCAGGTTGTCCTTTCAAATCAACAGTCAAGGAAATTCAGACACAAAGACAGAATGTTGCCTGCCCAAGTTCACATGGCTGGTAAGTGGCAGCACTGGAATTTGAACCTGGACAGTGTGGCTCCCTAGCCCACACTCTTCATTACTCTCTGCATTTCTCAAGAGTAGCCCTCTCACCATGAGATGCCAATGAAATATGGCAGGTAAAGGGCTTGGTGCAGAGCATGGTACAATGTAAAGGCACAAAGTCGGCAGCGGTTATAAAGGTTCACCGAGCAGCATTATCCAGAGAGACCCAGCTTGTCACTATCATCTTTCATTCCTTGGCTAAAATGAGTACAAGCTGTTTGTTCCCATTTAAAAAAAAAAAAAAAGATGATTCCATGTAATATTCCCATTTCGAATGTATTTGGGCTCATCTCAAATCTAATTTGTTTCCTGGATTTGCTTCTTTGCCTGCAGCTGAGGGAGTCTTAGACTTTCCTTCTAGGAAATTACTTTGGATCGATGCTTTGTCTCTGGCATGTCACTGTGGATACAAATCTATCTGTACTCTGAAAATCCTGCTGCTGATTTAGGCTTGAGGACCCGAAGCTCCATTGCTCTGTTTAAGATCCACTGGGACATTCAGAGTAATGAGTATTTAAACCAATGTATGTTCAGATTTTTCCACCTCTGTCTCTTGGTTTTCAGGTTGGGGCTGTTTCCTGACATTATGAATCTGTTCGTATATCTGCTTCCTCGCTTCCTCTTCTAGTTTACAGATTGTTGGCTGTCTGTTGGTGTGTGTGTGTGTGTGTGTGTGTGTGTGTGTGTGTGTATGTATATATATACATATATGTATATATATGTATATATATACAGCCTTTCTGCTTCTTGGATCTGGCTGAGGATAGTTATAGCTTAAGTTAAAGAAAAAGGAATTATCCTTGATTCCTCATTCATTTTCTCTCCCCCACCTAATATATCAGCAAGTCCCATTGGCTCTGCCTCTGAAATATATTTTCAATTTGTCTCCTTACCCATCACCAATGACTGGTACCCACTTCAAACATTTTCTATTTTTTCTTTTTTTAAAAAAAATTTTAATTTTTTTCCCCAATACAATTTTTTTTCTACTGTACAGCATGGTGACCCAGTTACACATACACGTATACATTCCTTTTTCTCCCATTATCATGCTCCATCATAAGTGACTAGACGTAGTTCTCACTGCTACACAGCAGGATCTCATTGCTAATCCATTACAAAAGCAATAGTTTGCATCTATTAACCCCAAGATTCCAATCCATCCCACTCCCTCCCCTTCCCCCTTGGCAACCACAAGTCTCTTCTCCAAGTCCATGATTTTCTTTTCTGTGGAAAGGTTCATTTGTGCCATATATTAGATTCCAGATATAAGGGATATTGTAAGGTATTTGTCTTTCTCTTTCTGACTCATTTCACTCAGTGTGAGAGTCTCTAGTTCCAGTCGTGTTGTTGCAAATGGCATTATGTCATTCTTTTTTATGGCTGAGTAGTATTCCATTGTGTATATGCACCACATCTTATAATCCAATCATCTGTCAATGAACATTTGGGTTGTTTCCATGTCTTGGCTATTGTGACTAGAGCTTCAATGAACATGCGGGTGCATGTGTCTTTTTTAAGGAAAGTTTTGTTCGGATATATGCCCAAGAGTGGGATTCCTGGGTCATATGGTAGTTCTATGTATAGTTTTCTAAGGCACCTCCATACTGTTCTCCACAGTGGTTGTACCAGCTTACATTCCCACCAACGGTGCAGGAGGGTTCCCTTTTCTGCACACCTCCTCCAACATTTGTTATTTGTGGACTTATTAATGATGGCCATTCTGACTGGTGTGAGGTGGTATCTCATGGTTGTTTTGATTTGCATTTCTCTAATAATCAGTGACGTTGAGCATTTTTTCATGTGCTTGTTGGCCATCTGTATATCTTCTAACTGGACTATGCAGAAGCCCCCTCTCTGGTGTCCCAGCTCACATCCTTTCCTGCCTTTTGAACACTTTCCATATAGTGTTTGCAATGGTCTTTGAAAATGAAATGTAATCAGATCATGTCATTTCCTTCCTGAAAACCCTCCCATTTTCTCATGGCATTTACACTTAATGAGAAGTCCGACCAGGGCCCAAAAGAACCTACTTAATTTAGACCTACTTTTTCTTTTCTTTTCTTCTTTTCTTTCCTTTTTTTAATGGGATCACCCATGGCATATGGAAGTTCCCAGGCCAGGGATTGAATCTCAACCTGTGTGTTTGCAGTTGAATTCTTAACCCACTGTGCCACAGCAGGACCTCCTAGACTTACTTTTTCAACATCATCTGCCAACCCTTTTCGGTCTGTTTTCTTTGCAGCACTCATCACTATATGGAATTACTGTCTTTTTCTTTTTTGAAGGGTTGCACCTGCTGCATATGGAGGTTCTCATGCTAGGGGTTAAACTGGATCTGTAGCTGCTGACCTATGCCCCAGCCACAGCAATGTGAGATCTGAGCTGGGTCTTCAACCTACACCACAGCTCATGGCAACTCCAGATCCTTAATGCAATCCCTAAATGAGGACAGGGATTGAACCTGCATCCTCATGGATGCTAGCCAGATTTGTTTCCACTGAGCCAGGAGGGAACTCCTGAAATTATTTATTATTTATTGTCTTATCTACTTCCAACCCCCATTCCCACCATTCCCACTCCTATATAAAAAATAGGCTCCAAGGGGTTAACCTTATCTTGTTCACTGTCATATACACAGCACTTGAAACGTGTGCTTATCATACGGATTTTTGAATGAGGCATAAACTGCTTCTTTATAAGGAACTCTAACTTCCTACACCAACCATTTCCATAGGTGTGACTTTTAATTAATTGCATGCATAGAGATCTCTTTTGAATACTGACTCAGCTATAGGAGTAGAATCTTTGGTTTTGTAAAGAGTTCCCTGGTGGCTCAGTGGGTTAAGGATCCAGCATTGCCACTGCAGTATCTTTGGTTCCTGCTGTGGCGTTTGATCCCTATCCAGGGAACTTCTGTATACCACAGGTGAGGCCAAAAAAAAAAAAAAAAAAAAAAAAAAAAAAGGGAGTTTTACAGAAAAGAGACTCAAAGATTTTTGAACCAAACTTATGGTTACCAAAGGGGAAATGATGGAGAGAGAAATAAATTGGAAGGGGCTGGGATTGGCATATACATACGACATATACACAAAACTGATGAGAAATGAGGACTTATTGTATAGCACAGGGAAATCTACTTGATACTCTGTAATAGCCTATATGAGAAAAGAATCCAAAAAAAGAATGGCTATGTGTATAGGTGTAACTGATTTCCTCTGCTGTACACCTGAAGCTAACACAACATTGTAAGCCAACCATATTCCAAAAAAAAATTTAAAAAGAATCCTCAGTTTTGTAAAAACCAGCTACATGATTATATATTTTCTAGAACATTTTGTGATGTACTCCTGGATGATTCCATGAGCTGTGTAAAGCTGAGGGGAACACGATAATAGCTTCTCATGGTGGTGTTTCCTCGATCCTCTCTGCCCTCCATGGTAAGTGGGTTGGGGGTAATGACCAACAACACAACAGAGCCAATATTTTCTCCTTAGAGAGCCATCCACAGGCAATGACTGTCCCATCAATCCCTCTTATCTGTCCAATGGCAAACCGATGCCTGCAGTAGAGATCCCTGAAGAATTTCATTCCTTCTGAAATCTGAATGCTGTGCACTAACTCTTCAGCTCGGTATTATTTTTTCTGTTTCTTTACCTTTCATATGAATGATCGTTTTCCAGGAGGAGGTTCATTTCCTTGACAAAGTTCACGTTGCATGGTTGTTTATGTGCTTCAAATATTTTTTTGTCTCAGCTGGAACTGATCCAAATATGTTTTCTCATGTTTTAATTAGTTTTTGAGCAGTTTGAAAGTAGAAAGGAAAAAGAAGCGAGAGAGAGAGTTAAAAAAAAATTTTGGAGCATTACAAAGTTAAACAATCTGACCATTTCTAGGTCTGTATCATAAGAGAGAAAACCGAAGCAGGCTTTGAGCAGCTAGACCGCCTGAATTTTTTCAGTTGAAGTAACTTGGCCAAGTGGAAACAATAAGAAAAAGAATGTGACTTCTCACGTATTGTTTCAGATGATGGCAAGGTTGCCATTAAGAGAGAAGGCACTCAGGAAGACAGAGCAAGGAATCAAGGTGGGCTTGAAAACACTTTTTAGGAAAGAATTTTGTGTCTGTCTCGAAACATGAAATTTAGTGCCAGCAAATAGAACAGAAGCACAGGGAACTATATCCAATCTCTTGTGATAGAACATGGTATAAGAAATCTACAAATAACAAATGCTGGAGGAGGTGTGGAGAAAAAGGAACCCTCCTTCACTGTTGGTGGGAATGTAAATTGGTACAACCACTATGGAAAACAGTATGGAGGTTCCTCAGAAAACTAAAAATAGAACTACCACATGATCCAGCAATCCCACTCCTGGGCATATAGCCAGACAAAACTATAGTTCAAAAAGATACATGCACCCAGATGTTCATAGCAGCACTATTCACAATAGCTAAGACATGGAAACAACCTAAATGCCCATTGACAGATGAATGGATTAAGAAGATGTGGTACATCTATGCAATGCAATACTACTCAGCCATATAAAAGAATAAAATAATAAAGGCCATTTGCAGCAACATGGATATAATTAGAGATTCCCATATTAAGTAAATTAAGTCAAAAAAGAAAGACAAATACTATATGATATCACTTACAAGTGGAATCTAAAATACCGCACAAATGAACCTATCTTCAGAACAGAAACGGACTCACATATAAGGAGAACAGACTTGTGGTTGCCAAGGCGGAGGGGGGAGGAAATAGGGTGGACCAGGAGTTTGGGGTTAGTAGGTGTAAACTATTACATTGAGAATGGATGGGCAATGAGGTCCTGCTGTATAGCACAGGGAACTGTGTCCAATCTCTTGGGACGGAATATTATTGGGGATGATATGAGAAAAGGAATGTGCATATACGTATGACTGGGTCACTTTGTGTTCAAAAATCTATTGACTATTGAGACCTAAAATTTTTTTTTTTTCTTTTTAGGTCCATACCTGCAGCATGTGGAAGTTCCCAGGTTAGGGGGTCGAAACAGAGCTATGGCTGCTGGCCGATGCCACAGCCACAGCAACACAGGATCTGAGCCACCTCTACAACCTACAGCACAGCTCATGGCAAGGCCAGATCCTTAACACACTGAGCAAGGCTGGGGATCGAATCTGCATCCTCATGGATCCTAGTTGGGTTTGTTAACTGCTGAGTCACGAAGGGAACTCCACGAAGGGAACAAAAATTTTTAGGCCATCATACTTGTACCAGCAGAAGGCTGGTTGTAGAAGATGGGCAACGTCCAAAGAGTGCATGCTCCCCAATACCCACTTTAGATATGGATGAATAATGGAAAAGGGGGATTCTCCAAGAGGAAAGAGTCAGATTCTACAGAGAATGACCCATAAAGGGGTTCTTAGCGGTGAAAAACAGAGACGGGCACTTGCCATCTGCCCCTATAAGGACTGAATCATGAGCCACTGCAGCTGCTGACCCTCACCAGGCCCTTAAAGAGCTCAGGGTGGCGATCAGGACTGAGGCACTTTGTGCTCTGGGAAGACTAGCAGAACATGTCTTCAGACAGATATTTTCAGGGGGAGATTTTATGAGTCCAATTCTTATGTCTCCTTGTATCTAGAAAAGCACTAAAATCCTCTATGGTGATGTCTGCTCCTCATGACTAGCAGCAACCTTCTGCAAAATGTGTGCTTGATGGCATGACTCCTCCGCCACCCTTCACTGAAATCACATATGTACCTGACATCCCCCCCCCCCCACCTCTTTGGAGTGGATTTTCAGAGCTATCTGAAATGCTGCTTCCTGGGCTATAGTCCTCATTTTGCCCCAAATAAAACTTAACTCACAACTCTCACATTGTGCGTTTTCAAAAAGTCAATACCAGAAAGTAGAGTCAGGGTCTAAGGAAGGAACTTGATTATGTATACGTATAACTGAATTGCTTTGCTGTACACCTTAAATTAACACAGCATTGTAAATCAACTCTACTTCAAGAAAATTAAAAAAAGGAACTTGATCCGAGGCCCTCATAATGCTCTCCCATCAGGATTTCAGAATCGCTATGGACTATGACTGCTATATGTTTTGTTTCCTCTCTTTCTTTCCAAAAAAGGATTTTAATTTGCTGTTACTCTGTCCCTGTGGCACTACAGTATACTGGGTCTGTGTAGGTGGGTGTGGGGTGCATTTCCTCTTTTGTTCATAGGTTACTGGACCACAAGGAGACCTAATGGAGAATACTGCATCACTGGCAATCTTGAGCTTTGAGATGGATGTGGTGATAGGGTAAGATAAGTGTCAGGGGGGAGACTGAAACAGGTTCTTGCAAGTCAGTCGAGCAGATGGTGTTGGAGACTGGTGGTGTTTTGTAAAAGCCTATTTCCTTTCTACATAACTTGTCCAGTCCCTTGAAGTTAAATGGATCCATGGCACTGAGTTCTAACCAGTGAAATGTGGCTGGAGTTTATGTACAATACTCCCAGCTTTGGCCCCTCCCCCAAATCACCCTTGAGCTCCTCCATGCTGCAGAGAATTTAGTAGAGGACTCTGTGGCCTCAGGGATGGCAAGCATCAAGGGTCTCTGAATAACCCTGTGGAGCAGAGCCTTTGACGTACATTGGGTACATTGGTATGTGACATGAGCAGGAAGTAAACCTTTATTATGGTAAAGAATCTAGTAAACAGGCTTTTATTCTGTTGAGATGTTGGGGTCACCTGTTATCATAATTAGCCTACCTTGACCAATGAAAGTAGTAGTCAAAGTTATAAAGAATGAAATATGAAAGATGTGTATTTGTTTTACCCATTACTTTCCAATTTTCTTTCACCAAGTAATTTTTTTCTTTTTTTGCTTTTTAGGGCCACTCTCACGCATATGGAGGTTCCCAGGCTAGGGGTTGAATCGGAGCTACAGCTACTGGACTGCACCACAGTCAGAGCAACACGAGATCCGAGCTGCATCTGTGACCTACGCCACAGCTTACGGCAACGTCAGATCTTTAACGCACAACCTCATGACTCTAGTTGGATTCGTTTCTGCTGTGCCATGATGGGAACTTCCTTTCACCAAGTATTTATAGAAGGTCTTTTTGGCTGAAAGCTCACTTCTGATTGAGACTGGATTTTTCTTTAATGCCTCATATTGTTCCTCTCCCCTGAAGTCAGCCCCCAGGTATGATTGAATGTCTACACCCAGATTTACCACTTACTAGCTGTGTGACCAGTCTGAGCCTCAGTTCCCTCATTTCAAAATGGGTATAATGAGTATCTGTCTTGGGTTGCTGTGAGAATTAAGTAAATTAATTCATGTATGATGCTCAACACATTATCTAGAAAATACTACATGCTCAACAAATATTACATCATCAGAGCTCCCATTGGTGGCTCAGAGGTAATGAACCTGACAAGTATCTATGAGGATGTGGGTTTGATCCCTGGCCTTGCTCCGTGGGTTAAGGATCTGGTGTTGCTGCGAGCCATGGTGTAGGTCGCAGATGCAGCTCAGATCTGGTGTTGCTGTGGCTGTGGTGTAGACCAGCAGCTGTAGCTCTGATTTAACCCCTAGGCTGAGAACCCCTGTATGCCACAGGTGTGGCCCTAAAAAAGACAAAAAGTTATGTCATCATCATAAATCGCTAGGTGTATGCATGGCGCTAGAGGTAGACAGCACTGAATGAGATAGATCAGATCTGGACTTCCATGAAGTAGTTGCTCATTTTAGGACCCTTATTTTTAGTGTTGCACTTGTTCAGTAGAATCTCTATTAAGCTCCTAATTTTAAGAGAAAGTTTTTGTCCGTCTTCATACTACTCCAGAAAGCACTGGTTATGGTTGTGCACGTTCTTTGTCTTTCTGAGGATTCTGAGTCAATGCCTGTGTTCCTTTTAGGGGCTTTACTCTGTGACTGAAGTATTTGTCTATACTCTGTGGCAACTGGAGTGGGAGGAATAGAGGTCACAATACGCATTGCTGGAAGAAACCACTTCCTGCTTCGATCCACTTCCTCTTTAGAGTCCGAGATAAAAATGGCTTCCATTGTACACGAAGAAGTAGACTTTGCTCCTTCTTTCTCTGCCTCTGTTCCCAAGGTATGCTGCCCAACCATCTTATTTCTAATGACGAGTAGGCAACACTTGCAAGGCTCAGGAGGTTTAGAATCCCTTCCTTTGAAAACATTGATCTAGGAGAACAGAGACTGAATCTACACCAGTGGTGACCTCACCCATGCCCTACACCATGCATTTAGATGCCTGGTTTACCTGTATGTTTGAGCGAGTGTCCTTATGCCCATGTGACTGGCATGGGCCATCTCCCTGGCACACACTTCTTAGTGATGCTAACTAGGCAGGCACACCCACTTGCCTTGGCATGTTTTGCAGATGACCAAAGCTGCAAACACCAACATGTAGAAGACATATGCTCTCTTCTTTGTGTAATTTCAGGCACCAAAATATGCCTACACATAGGGGTGTGTGCATACAGACGCACGCGTATTCTTTTTTGCCTGGTAGAAATATGCTTCTGTGATGTTCCTTCTACTCCCACACATGCCCCTCCAAGGCTGGCACATCTCCTAATTATTCCCATCTACTCCCTCCCCATAGACCCTTTGTGTGTATATTTTGGCACATATTTTCTCAATTCCGCCTAGTTTCTTTTTCTTTCTTTCCCTGCCTCCCTCCCTCTCCCTCCTCTTCACAACTCTTTAGAAAATTTGTTAAACTATACACTCTTTATTATTAATGTACATTTATGAAAAATTCTGCACAGTTACAAAAGTGCATGGTTATAAAATCATCTCCATACAAAGGTTGGCATCTTCCCTTTCCCCATCCCACCCTAACCCTCCCGCCCCCAGACGTCAGCACTCCACATTTGAGAGCTCTGTGGATCCGGAGCTCTCCACCCAGTGCTGTGGCAAACATGATGGTGGTTTGCAAAGGACCTTGCAACTTGCCTTCCTCACTTCCCTTTGGCCTCCTTCTGGAGTAGGGAGAGCAGATGAGCTCCTCTAGCTTTGGGAAGATGTTCTTCGGAGGCATGGACAAAGGTGTCTCCTTATACTCTTCTAGAGCTGGGAAGGATGTCAGAGTGATATAAATGAAGACAGCTATCGGGAAAATGGGGGCTCTAGGTCTTCCTGTTGGAGAAGTAGCTGTCTTGGTCTGTTCAAATTCCATATACCAAGTTCCTTGAAAGGAGCCAGCAAACTCTATAGCAACTCAGGGGACTTATATCTGCAGGGTTTCCTGGGAATCCCTGCAGGAATAGATAAACAGGTGAGAGTTTATCATAGGGTGACCAGAGGCAACCAGTCCAGAGTGGTATTGTACAGATGTAGAAGCTTTTCCAAAGAGCAATTTTCTTGGCCCAGACCTTGAGCATCATAGCCCTGTTGCTTCGCTAAACTTTGTCATCCTCAGGCCTGGCATAAAGTATTCTTCTGATGAGGACAGATCTCTGAGGGGTACAGAACTGAGGGAAGAAGTCAGGTTGTCACTAGGCTCCTCGGTCACATATTTGCCTCATATATTTTCTGAGCAGCTATTCCTACCCCAGCCCTAATATGACTCCATCCTAGTGTCGTAAGTGATACAATAAACAGGCAGTTAAGAAGACCATGTCAGTGAACTTGAACTCAGGCTCCAGAGAGATGGGCCCCATATCAGCTGACATGCAGCATTCATGGAACTTCATGAACAGACACACGGACTCAGAGATACCCCACCACTTACATGTCAACCGGTTTGGAAAAATTAATGAAGCCTTGCAGGAGCAATACCGTGGGTTCCTGGTTAGCAGGGTTGTGGGAACAGCTCCATCCAGGACGGTTAGATTATCTCTAGAAGAGTACTTCTAGAAGCTTGCTTCTGAGAGGCTGCAAAAGATGGTGGTGGTGGCAGGGGAGAAGCAGAGAACTCCTTGGCCACAGGGAAGTTAAATGCTTTGTACATTGTGACCTTCTAGTAGCTGGAGAAGCATCTGTTCTTTGAAGGCCTGTATCCTACTCAGAAAAGCTTGCTGTTGATGGGAACTAAACAGTATTATCAGAAAGGACATTTGCTCTCAAGGGCTGGCTTGTTTGGTCTGGTTCTAGGCAAAAAATTACATGTCTTAAAATATGTTAACTATATTTCAACAAACTGGTATCTCTAAGAGATTATGATAAATGTATATGCTGTCCCTCTGGGGGAGGTTTAACTACGTGTGTCAGGACTGTTATTTCTATTTTTTTTTTTTTTGTCTTTTTCCAGGGCCACACCCGCAGCATATGGAGGTTCCCAGGCTAGGGGTCCAATCCGAGCTACAGCTACACCAGAGCCACAGCAACACCGGATCCGAGCTGCGTCTGCGACCTACACCACAGCTCATGGCAACGCTGGATCCTTAACCCCACTGAGTGAGGCCAGGGATCAAACCTGCAACCTTACGGTTCCTAGTCAGATTCGTTAACCACTGCGTCAAGACGGGAACTCCAGGACTATTATTTCAAAAAGTTCCTCCCCAGTACTTTAGACTGCCAGCTTGACCTGTGGAGAGCAGCCCTAGTCTGCCCATCCCTGGACACAGCAGACAAAGAGCGGGGGCACAGTTCTGTTCTTGCTGTTAGAGGAGCGAGGTGCTGGCCCAGATGCTGTAAGTAGGATGCAGGGGACACAAGAGTCAAGTATCCCAGGTCTAGCCAAGTTTTGGGCACTCTTTTGATTGACTAGCTCAGGGAAGCATGAGTAGGGGAAGAGTATTTAGAAGATGGTGTGTTATTCTCCTTCATTCCTTTCACAGGAGGATGAGTGACGCAAAGTTGCTGGAGATGAGGGCAAGGTAGAAAGTCCCTGTTTTTAATTCTCATCCCAGACAGCCTTGCCAACATGTTGGACTGTATCTTGAAGTCTTCTCCTAGCCCCAGAGGTTCTTACCCCACCGCCTTCCTGCCCCTCCTGTATCTCTTGCAACACAGCACAGCAGGGTTCAAGGAGGATGGGTTAACACAGCTTTCTCTCCTGTCTCCCAGAGGTCTTATTTTTTGTATGCTGCCACCATGGCCATCGGTTCTAATGCGTTATTTACATACTGCAGGGCAGGTGTCTCCTATTCAGTTATTATCTGTGTCTCTCTGCGTCAGAGGCTGCGACTTGCCCCAGTGTGAGCACATCTAAATCTCATATTCCTGCTCTTTATTTAGCTGATCTACTAAGCCCTTCATGGCAGCTGACTCCTAGGGCCTCACTTCCCAGCTCTCCCGGGCATTTTGTTCCTCCTTGGAAACAGATCAAGTTAGATCTGAGTCCCAGCCGTGCCTCATAGGCAAGTCACACCTGTTCTTGAGTCTCCATTATTCCACCTGAAAAACTGGAGTAATTATGTTTGGGTTGTGTCCTACACAAGGTTGTGAACAGTCGAGGAGAATGATGCCAAAGCACTTCACAAACGGTCCAGCACTGAACAAATACCGGGAAGATAATGAGGAAGATGATAAAACTGATGGCAAAGACAAAGATGACAACGTGGATGGTGACAGCTGTGTTTGCACATAAAATCACTTGATTTTTTGACTGATTGATTAGACACTGTTTCCCTGAATAGAACGGCCTATCACCTTCCTTCTAGAGTTTTTCCAGATAAGCTTGGGTGAGATAATCAGCTCCCTATAATGAACTCTGTAAAATGGGAATAAATGAAAAAAAACCACTAGGTAGTCTTGATGGGAGGATTGAAATATGTGAATCAACAGGTAATAACAGTACCCAGGGGGGTGCTGGGTCCTTTCTGGGAGCTTCATCAGCACTCCTTGAATCTGAACCTAGATAACTTTAGAGGGAACTGCGACGTTCCCTAACTTGGATGAGGGTGTAGAACGAGCACAGACTGTATTTTGCTCCTGAAGTCGCATGTGATTTAACTTCTCAGAGCCTTGACTTCTTCATCTGTAAAATGGGGACAACAACACTCACCCAAGAAAGATGGTTGTGTGTGTTAAAGGGAATTGTCTAGGAGAGAGCTTATCACAGTGGCCGATACTGGCAAGTGCTTGGTAATTAATGAACAGCTCTCTCACCCTTACCCTTAAATGGGTGAGTTGCTTAGAGGACAGAACCAATCTTCTCCTGGTCACAACTGTGGTGGCCTTCTCCTCTTTCAGTCCTGGGTACCATCATGCCACAGGGCTGCAGCCCACGGTGCACTTCCCTGGCGAGACCCCTTGGCTTGAGCACTGTGGCAAGAACAGTCACAAGATTAGAGTCCCCGGGGGTCCAGGAGTCTTGCTGCCCCATTGCTGGGCCTCCTGCTCCCCTCTTCTGAAGCCCAAGCTTGAGTGGGAGGCAGGAGACAGGGACAGAGAAAGGGCACTGAAGATGTGCATCCTCACTTTGCTGCGTGGGACCCCACCAGCAGGCTGCGAGTGGCCATGGGGGATGGGGGCCCGTCCACAGAAGGTGGTCTCAGCTGGCAGTTGCGGGTAGCAGGAGGCTTAGGGGGCTGGCTTGGAGGTTTTCTCCTTGCTCCCGCCTCAGAGGCAGTGGTGAGCAGCGCCAAGAGCTGACAGATTGGGTGTCAGGGGGAAAGTTTTGGTCCTGCGCCATTCTCCTCCGTGCACTGAAGTCACAGGGATTGTTCACTGTTCTCAACCCACCATGCATACCCTGGACTCTGTCATTTGCTCCTATCTGCCTTTCTTTGTCTACTGGCAAAGCAGACATTTTTTTGGATGACCCAGTTTACAAGCCACTTTGTAATTCTCTTGGACTTTTCTAGACACGGGTGATGAGCCCTCCTCTGAGCTTCCGTGACTATGTGCTTAGTGTGCTGATGAAAGGTCTTAAAGGGAAGAGTTTTGGAATCTCTGTCCTCTACCAGAGGTAAGTGCCTTGAGGGGCGGGGTCTAGGTCAGATTCACCTAGTGGTCCCAGTTCCTAGCACAGTGCCTGGCCCACAGTCGAAGCTCACACAAAGGTGGAGTCCTGACCTTGTTCGAGCCATGACAGAGGTGGACAGGGCCCCACAGAGCCAGAGCGGGCAGCCAGGGAGGGGGTCCAGTGGCCAGCGGCAGTGGTGGTCGGCAGCGTGGAGGGTCGCCAGGCACCCATGTCAAATCTCTTCCTCTTCACTGGCCTTGCTCCAGCGGTGGCAGCAGTTGGCTGTGATGCCCAGGAGGAAGTTGGTGGCCACGGATGCGATGGAGACCACGAAACCCACGAACGCGATGAAGAGGTAATCGTCCAGGGTCAGGGTCAGGTGGCAGGCTTTGAAGCTCTCCTCAGTGAGGGAGAAGAGTGGGGCGCCCTCGACTTCGGGGGGCCCCCGGCACTCAGCCAGCTGAGAATCTGCAACACAGACCCCAGGGAGGGTGAGGTGCCTGAGGAGACAGCAGAAAGGGAGCGCCCCCAGCCCTCCCAGGAGAAGTGGGGTTTCTACTGAGTTTCCTCCATGTACCCAAAGCTGTACTCACCTTCTTGAGGGCCCTCAACAACCCTCAAGGCAGGTTTTTTATATCTACTTTGTATATATAGACTTTAGTCACTTGCCTGAAGTTCAGTAGCCACGGCTAAAGGTGAATCTGGGTTTTTTGTGGGGTGTCCGTAACATCTCTTACAATAGCTTCCCAACTGGTTTCTAGGCTTCTACCCTTAAACCATCTCGACACAGGTGGCTGAGCAATTCTTTTAAACCTGAAGTCCTGCCATGTCATTCTTAGCTTGAACCCCTCCCCTGCCTTCCTCTCCTTCCCCCAAGGACCTTCCCCATCCTTCTCATTCTCCTCGTTTTCGCTGCTTCATTCATGCCCACCTCTCAGTCATTCTTTCATCACCCAGAGCAAGTCCCTTTTCTCGGGGTGGGGGTGGGGGCTCTGCCTTGGTCCCCTCTTGAGGATGCTTCTCCCTTGGGTCTCTGCACAGCCCAGTCCCTCACTTCCTTTGGGACTTTGCTTGAACATCACCTTTTCAGGGAGGCCTTCCTTATGATTCCACAAAAGAGCAACCCTCACCTCACCTTTCTCCGGGCATTCTTTATTTTACCTACTTTGCTTAATTTTCACCAGTGTATTTATCACAGTTTGTTTATTCTCTGTCTTGTCCCTTCAAACATGAGCTCTTCCTGTGGTATCCTTCGTCCCAGGATAGGGGCCTGTCCAAGGAAGTGGTCATTCAGTCTTTGTTAAATGACTATGTGAACGAATCACTCTGTCCAGCCTGAAAGCATTGGGTCTTCCTACTACTCCATGTGGCCTTTCCAGATCCCCTCAGTGTAGGGTTAAGAGAATGGGCTCTGGAGCTAGTGACCTGGGTTCAAATTTCTTCTCTATCCACCCCCTAGCTATATGATGTGTGTAAGTTATTTAACACCCCTGTGTCTTGGTTTCTTCATCTGTAACATGACGATAGTAAAAGTACCCACGTCATAGGGTTGTAGTGAGGAGTCCATGAGTTTAGATAGATAATGATATCTTATGTTTTTATTATCATCCCAGGTTTGTCTTTCTGGATGGGTCAGTGGCGGTCATATTCTGCACGTAGACTTCTGTAGGAGGAGGGCCTCTCCTTCAGGGGGATAACTGTTCTCTCCATCATTCACGGTCCCACCTCATCCTTCCAGGGTCACTTGTACAGGTGCCTGGTGGCTATCAATGGTTTCATCTTTCTCTGTCTTGGAAGTGAGGAATGGCAGGCAGGTAGCAGTTCTGCCACATGGTGCCAGGCATTGGCTTTCTAGTAGCCAGCCATTTCTCTGTTCTATGGATAAATGTTATTCAAGCTCTCATCTTGGGCAAGTATTTTTTTTTTTTGATTTTCTGAAGAAAGGGGCAATGTAAGAAGGGGAAAATCTGAATTGTTCAAGAGAATTAACATGAAGGAATTTTTAAATGATGGAGCATTTTAAATGATGTGGTGCATAAACGCTGTATATAGTTTTTGAGGGCAAAGAATAAGATGATGAACTTGGATTGATCCTTTTTTTTTTTTTTTTTTTTGTTTGTTTGTTTTGTCTTTTTGCTGTTTCTTTGGGCCGCTCCTGCGGCACATGGAGGTTCCCAGGCTAGTGGTCGAATTGGAGCTGTAGCCACTGGCCTACGCCAGAGCCACAGCAACGCAGGATCCGAGCCGCGTCTGCAACCTACACCATAGCTCACGGCAATGCCGGATCGTTAACCCACTGAACAAGGGCAGGGACTGAACCCGCAACCTCATGGTTCCTAGTCGGATTCGTTAACCACTGCGCCACGACGGGAACTCCTGGATTGATCCTTTTGAGAAACAGACGAGGATCATTATCCTTAGAAATAGGGGAGTCAGGTTCAGAAGAAGGATCAACTTTCTCCACACCCCAGGTTGAGGGGTCTCTATGGATTGTGTGGACAGTACTCCAGACCCTGCCTAGGACAAGGTGGTACCTAGAGTTGACCACTAAGGGGCTCTTCTCTTGGAACTAGAGGATGTCGAACCCCAGGGTCTATTGTGTGCATGAGTGAGGTGGTGATGAGGCATGGCGAGGCTAGAGGATGTGGGGACAACCTGTAGAGCTTGCAGCGTGCAGGACGGGAGCCAGGGGTGGGGGTGGGAGGAGGCTGACAAAGCCCTCTGCTAAGTCAAGGGACCCGTCTTGAAGTTGATTTATATCCCAGGAGAACTCTATTGGGATTTGTTCAAAAGTGAGGGAATCCCATGAAGGAAAAGGGAGGAAGAACATAAAAAGACAGCAGGAAGAAGATCATCTAGTCCTACCTCCACTGGCAAGGACACTTCCTGGAGAGCGTGACGTTGTGCAAAGTGTGTTCTGGGGAGGAACAGGGAAGCTGCGTCTCTAGCTGTGGCCAGTGGCCAGTCACTTTCCCTCTCTGGAGCTCTGGTCCCTTCCCTGTACTGACCTGAGCCTGCAGTGATGGGACTGATGGGACCTTGGACCCCTGGCCTGCTCGGTAGGAGCCTGCGTTTCTTCTGCAGGGCAGCAGGGACCTTGAAGACCCCAGAGCAGGAGGAGCCCCTTTGTGTGCAGGAAACAGCAAGCCCTTCCTGTCCTCAGTGCCCAGGAGAAGAGGGTGCAGCCGGCAGAGGGTGGGCCGCTGGGAGATGGCTCCAGGCAGCCTCCCCCTCCTGCCCCCTATCCTTGCCCCATTGCAGTCCCCAGCTATTCTGGTCCCAGAGAACTTCCTCCCACAGCTCCGTGGGAACACTGGAATCGTGACCTACAGCCCCCTCCCCCCCAATCTATTTTGATCCTGGGCTCCCCACTCAGTCCTCTTCTCCCTCCCGCCTCATTCTGCACTGCTTGCTCTGAACACACTGTGAGCCCAGGCTCCGGGAGAGGCCCTGGGTGGTGCCCCCCACAAGGCCTGTCCTCCTGCCAAGGCTCAGTGCTGCCACGCAGGCCAGCTGGGGACTGGGGGCCACAGGGGAACATTGACTGCCTGTGGGCCAGGCTTGGGCACCCATGGAACCTCCGTGATTCTGGCTCCTTCAGTTCCCGGTCCACCCACAGTTGGGTCTGGCTGGTTAAATGGCCACATCGCATTCTCTTTTCAGATCTACCCCCCCCATGTCCAGACCTTGCGAAACTCTGTTGAAGCCCGTTGGTGAGCCCAGAACTGCAACCCTGATTCTTCAGGATACCGCCAGACTGCCAGGGTTCGAAACCTGACTCCAACGTCTAATAGCTGTGGGATATTGGGCAAGTTACTGAACCTCTTTGTGTCTTAGTTTCCTTGTGTGTGTGTGCGTGTGTGCGTGCATGCGTGTGTGTGTGTGTGTGTGTGTGTGTGTGTGTATCATCAGGGTTCTTAAGAGGATGAGATGAGCTAAAACATAATATATTTAGAGGCCTGACAGAGAGGAACTACTAAAATAAATAGTTTCTACTGCTTAGCACACTTAAAAAGCAGTCTGGTAGAGTAGAACAGAGCTCAGAAGTCAAATAAACTTGGGTTTTATCCATGTCTCTGCCACTTTCTAAACGAGTGACTCTGGCCAAGTCTTTTCATTATTTTAAATGTCAGTTTCTTCACCTGTAAGATGGGGACAATAAAAGTGGGGTCCAGGGAGATGACACCTGCCAAGTTCAAAGGTCATGCTGGGCACTCAGTAAATACTGTCGGTTATTTTGTTGTGAGCCACACAGAAAGTCCAACACTGTCTATTATTAATGAGCTGTTCTTACTTGTTTGTTTCCTGTCTGCCTTATTAGGTCATAAGTGTCGCGGGGCCGGGGGTAGCTGTCTGTTTCATCAGTGCGGGTCCCTAAGCCCAGAACACAGCAAGGACTTGGCAAATACTTGAGCAGTGCCAGGCCCAGGTGCACAAGGAGGGAGCCCGGGTCTGGGCCTTCACCACGTGCACAGGGTCTCAAGTCCCTTCCTCCCCTGCGAGCCTCTGTTGTCAGGGGGTAGGGCCCCCTCCCTTACCCGCTGTGCAGCGCTGGATACGGTTCCGCAGCCACTTCAGCAGGGGCTCCATGGTGCAGCCACACACCCAGGGGTTGCCACCGATCTGCAGGGTCACCAGCCCCGGCAGGCCCTCGAGGGCCTCGAGGCTGAGGAAGGCCAGGCCGCCGTAGCTGAGGTCCAGATCCCGGAGCTGCGCCAGGCCCTGGAAGGCGTGCGGGTGAACCCGACGCAGCCATGGGTTGTGGCTCAGGTCAATGTGCACGAGGCTGTGGGCTGCCTGGAACATGTCGGCCGGCACGTGGCTGAGGTTGTTGTAGCTCAGGTCCAGGTGTGCCAGGCGCTTGGCGTGGAGGAAGAGGCCCGGAGGCAGCTCTACCAAGGAGTTGTTGCGCAAATCCAGCACTCGGAGCTCCATGTAGCACGTGAGGTAGCCGGGTGGCACCGCGGAGATGCGGTTGTGGGCCAGGCTGAGGTTGCGGGTGTCCCTGGGCAGGTCTGGGGGCACGGAGAAGAGCCGCTGGCTGCTGCAGTCCACCACCTGATTATGGCATGTGCAAAGGACCGGGCAGCTGGTGCCCGCCTCTGAGGGCATCGCCCCAGCCACCAGCAGAAGGGAAATGAATAGCGCGGCTGGGTTAGGGGGTCCAGGCCAGGGCAGCTGGAACCAGGTGTCCCCCATCTCAGGCTGCTGGCAACCGCGGTGCTGAAGGGAGCCCATGGGGGCCGGGGCTGAGTCCACGGAATCAAGAGTCAGTGGCTCAGAAAGGCAGCTGCATCAAGGGCCAGAGCCCTGGAAGGTGGGGCTTGGAAACACGTGGTACCATTGCTCAAGCCTTTCCCAGGAGACACTAAGCACCCAAGGTCTCCCTGGGTGAGCTCCACAGGAAGTCCCCTTGGGAGCCTAGGGGACAGTATATCCAGCTGAGGTCTCCCAGGGATGACCAGAGAAGATGATCAAAACTTGAGAAAGGAAGGGGGCGAGGATGGGGCAGGACCAGCTGCCAGCAGATTGGGGAAGGGTCCCTGCAGGTCTTCTGTGCCCCTCTCGCTCATGACTGCTGGCTCCTCTTCTCTGAACTATATCTGAGAGGTGGGAGGGGAAGTGGAAGGTGCCTTTTAAAGGTCCTGGCACATCTGAAAACCCCTAGTCCCTGTCCCAAGTCTGGGACTGATTAGCAGGCCAGGGCTGTGTCTGAGTCTCCTGCACTCAAGGTCTCAGAGGCCATTTCTCTGGTGGCTCAGTGGGCTCTGGTCCAAGAGGGTCCTTTGTAGGTGTTTGGGGAAGGGAGCCCGGTGGGGGAGGGGGTCTCCATGGGCCTCTGAAAACCTCAATCCTCAGCCTCAGTGTATACTGAAATCCCCAGGGAGGCTTCTTTCCCCAGGGAGGAGAGGACCCCAGGAGAGCCCTGCTGTTGGCTGATGCGGCTGGAAAAAGCCATGTGTCCCTGAAGTGCAGGATGCAGGATGAGGGTCAGCTAGGAGAGCTCAGGTGACTGGTTTCCGGAGCCCACATCTCTCCCGCGGCTGGACTCTGTGTTCAGCAGGCGGAAGCAGAATTCCCTGTGTCAACAAGGAGCGCACTCAGGCAGAGAAAGCCACTGCCCCCTCTTCCCTGCTGTCCTCTCTCCTCGGTTCCTTGACGCCTCTCCCCCTTCCGCTTTGACACCAACCACAAAGTTCTCTGCCTACTGCCTCTCCAGTGTGGGCAACAGACTCCATCCTCACGTTGCTGTCTCTCACTAACCTTCCCACCCCGACCCACAGCCATCCTCTGCCTGGGTGTCTGTCCTGGGCTGGATGCATTTGCTGCTTCTCCTAGCCCCACCCCCACGCCTCAGCACCAAACACCCCACCTTTGAATAACTCTCTAAGAAAAAATGCACACACGCTCTGGCCGTTTGCACACCCCTTTTCCTCACTCCTAGCAGTCCCATCTCCCTCTCTCACATACATGCACACACACACACACACACACACTCTCTCTCTCTTTCTCACACACCCGTACATTGTTCTTCTGCGACTCCCCCATATTTCGCCCTGCCCTGCTCTCACACATCCCCGGTTTTCTCTCCTGCTTCCTTCTACACATGCACTCCTGCAGAGCCCCCTTGCAGGACTGCCCCCACCATCTTTCACCCCTGGTGCACACCCGTAATCCCAGCATCCTTTTCCACAAACATTCCACTCTCCCCTCTGGCCCCGGCTGGAGCCCACACCCACACTTGGTCAGGCAGAGAGGCTGAGCGTCATGACACACCCAGTGTCTCAGCCCGCCATCCGCCCCACATCCTCTGTGGCCCCTCGCTCCTCTGGTGCCCACTTGCTGTCCTCTCTTGTCCTCCCCTCACCCCCTCGTCGGAACTGCCTCTCTTCTTACTGCTTCCAGCCTCAATCCCGCCCACTGGGAAATCACCCCAGCTTCTCTTAACCAGACTCATTTTTCTGAGCCCCAAGGTCTTCCCCTGCTCTCCCACAGACCCTCAGCAGCCCACTTACTCTGTTCCAAGGACACAGCCATCCATCGGCAGCAGACGCGGGTCTCCCTCCCTCATCCTGGAATTCCCCGCTTGCTGCTTCAGGAGAACAGATTGCCTCCCAGGCTCGTCCCCTCCCCCGGCCTCTCCTCCTCCATGGCTCCTGGATCCCGGGGCAGCATCCTCTGTGGTTCCCCGTCCTGTGGTCCCTGTGCCTTTTCCCTTCTTCTACTCAAAAGGGGAATCGGAGAGAGGATGCTTAGAAGAAAGTTCACAGAATCCCATTGCTTCTTCCTGAAACTCAGCTGGTGCTGAGGCTGCTGGGGTATGTGGCTTCCGCCAGGTCCTCTCCTCCCTCCCTCTTGCTTCCCTCTCTCCCCCTCCTCTCTCCCTTTTTCGCTCCCTTTTTTTCCTCGAGGGCCAGGTACTGACGTATCACTGTCTCTTAGCAACTGCCTCCACATCTCTGAGCAACAGGAGAGCTGGCTATGGACCCCACCAAGATGAGAGAGAAGAGAACGAAGCAGTCACAGAATCCATACCTGTGGGATCCTAGTGATGGGCAGAGGAGAAGGGGCGACGGGGGTAGACAGGGCAGGACAGGGGCAGGGGGAGATGAGTGGGCAGGGAAAGCGGGCAAAAGAGCCCAGTGGGAGAGACTGGAGTAGGGGCAAAGGCATGGATCTGGAATCTGAGAAAGAGGAAGGGGAGCTTAAGGGCATCACTCCCAGAAGGGAGGGCTGAGAATGGAGCAAGGGACAGAGTGGGGAGTTGGGGAGAAACTGGGGGAGACAGTAAAGATATGAATGAGGATGGAAAGAAAAAAAAAAGAAGTACATGAGACAAGTTTACTCACTCGATGGGATATATCTATATAGCATGTTTCCCTGGATCTCAGTGTATTTTGGTTACTAGGTGCCAGGTAACTGCACTGGCTCAGGGCTCGTCAGGGATAGTTACAGGAAGGTAGGACTTTTCTAGGTTCTTTAATGGTCCCTAAGTCCTGACCCTATGAACTCTGAGAGCCTTGAGAAGTAAAGGATCAACTGCCACTTCCAGGTGGGGTACCTGGAGCTGTGGACACAGATCTGTCTCTAGGGGAGTGAAAGTTGCCAGAAAAACTGTGGTCTGCATTTTATATTTTACTTATTTTCAGAGGGTGTATTATTTTTGTTATGCTTACCAGTTAAGTTATTCTTTTTACTATGCCATATAAAATATTTAATGGTTAAAAAAAAAAAAGAAAGAAAAACTGTGGTCTGTCCCCTTTCCCCAGACCCAGGGACTCTGCAGTTCTGTTTCTGTCTCTCCAAATCCTCTGCTCCCTCCCACCCCAGACTGACTTCAGCTGAATGAGGGTGAAGTCTTTGCACCATCTTTTTTCTTGTGGCCTGTGGAACAAGTCTCTTGCTGCCTTGCATTTAAAAAAACCAGCTTGTAACGAACCCAATTAGTATCCATCAGCATGCAGGTTCCATCCCTGGCCTTACTCCATGGATTAAGGATCTGGCATTTGCTGTGAGCTGTGGTGTAGGCTGCAGATGCAGCTCAGATCTGGCATTGCTGTGGTTGTGGCATAGGTTGGCAGCTATAGCTCCAATTAGACCCCTAGCCTGGGAACTTCCATAGGCCATCATTGCAGCCCCCAAACCAGCTTGAGGATAACCAAAGCACTTTTCTGTACACCTGAAACTCACACAACATTGTAAATCAACTACACTTCAATTAACAAAACAAAACTAAAAAAACTTAGAGCTTAAAAAAAAAACCCCAAACAAATAAAAAACAGCCTGACTGGTTGGTTTGGTCAAAGGGCCGGCTCATTTCTTCTCTTCGTAATTGGTTATTGTGCACTCACTGTATGTTGGGTGCTTGGTTACATGGTGGGCATATAGTCACTGGTAAGGTGGATGTAGACTCAGCCCTTATAAGGGCTAACTCATATATTAATAAATACATAGCTAATGTCAGTTCTGTGTGTTCACGTGGTGGATCTGGGTCTGTTTGAGTAATATTTGAGATCTTTGGGGGAAACGGAAATGGGGCAATAGAAAACAAGCGTCACGCTGTACAGATCCCGGGCCTTTACAGGGTTCTCAAAATCGCAATCTTCTCTAAACATGCTTCTTTTTCCTGTATGGCCGTTGATGGTCTGCTTCCTTTCCTGCTGTCCTCTCTCATAACAAGGTCATCTTGACTCTTTCATGTCATACGGTGTCTACGGCAGGGGAGCAAGGTAGCCACTTCATATTTATGGACTGAGTTGGCGGAGGTAACATCCAATTTGTATTGCCCTCCCTCCCTAAAGAAGGAAACGGTCATTCAACTCATTTTTTTTTTTTTCCTTTTTATGCCACTCCTGTGTCATAGGAAAGTTCCCTGGCCAGGGGTCACATTGGAGCTGCAGCTGCCGACCTACGCCACTGCCACAGCAACTCTGGATCCTAAACCCCTTGAGTGAGGCCAGGGATCGAACCTGCATCCTCACCAAGACAACATCAGGTCCTTAACCCACTGAGCCACCATGGGAACTCCTGTTCGACTCATTTATGAGCTTAGAAATAAAATCTTAATCCTAACATACAAAACACAGCAACACATTGAAACAAATGACCCATTATAAACAAGTAAAGCAAAGGTACTGTAATCCTTGATTAACACGGACTGAAAAATGGTAGAAAACAATTATCTTGATGAAGGCTAATAAGAAAGGTAAGCAGTACATTTTAATATTTAATGTTGATTAGAGGCACATTAAAACAAATAAAAAAGAATTGAGGGTTTCTTCCTTTACATAATATGTTTAGAATTAGAATGAATAATATGACTGAAGGAAAATATTTGTGACAGCTTCCTTAAAAAATAGGACCTAGGTAAGAATGCCTCATCACTTGAAACTACCATTTTCTGACCTATAAAATCAGAACAATACGAATGGCACCTAATTCATGGGGTTGTTTTAGGTTACCTGAGGTACCATTACTAGAGTACTTAGAACAGAATACAGCAAGCACTGCAGATGCGTCTGTTTAATGAACAAATGAAATGGAGTAAAATAAAACAAACGGCAGAGTACAAAATTGCTAAAGCAGTTATGCAGCAGGGAAAACACACGGTGCAAAAATGGGAAATGAAGAAAGGACAAGATCATATTTGCAGATGATTTCAATGTATTCTTGTGCAAGATAAATCCCAAAACCTTTGGGAAAATCCCAACTCAAAAACATCTTGCGTGTGTCTTCTGTAAAAGTAAAGTTAAATAGGGGTAGTTATCTTTTAAATGATTTTTTTTTAACATAATCATTCTCTAATTTAAGTATTTAACCTTGTTTCTCAAACTGGTGCCTCATGGTACACTGGGCGCTGTGAGAAAAATGTTTGTTCTCAAATGAGTTTGAGAAACATTGAATTAAACAAAATGAAACAGATTTATTTATTGCAAGATTTCACAGAGGCTTTAGTGTGCAAAATGTTCATGGCCACCCACCAAAGGAAAGGGCTGAGGAAGAGCGAAGGAGGTATATAATATCCGGCATTGCCCTTGTGCTGGGTGGCTGGCTACTCCCCCAGGCAAAAGGACTTTCTCCTACGTGGTGGCAGCCTTGCCGTGGGAGGGATTTGATTTTGAACCCCAGTGGAATGATAAATTATTATGTATTATGGCCTTCTGGGGTCTCCTGCAAGTTACTGAACCCATGACTGTTCAATCACGAATGTCAAGGATTTACCTCTACAGGGAAAACACACAGAAATTAATCTACAAGTTGTAGATATAAGGGAATGGAACAATCACTTTCATTATTATTATGACTTCTTGACACACATGGTAAATTCATTGTCATAATAACAGAAAACCTTTATCTACATGAGAATTAATTTAATCTGCCACATAAGAAATTTGTTCAGGGAAAATTGTGAAACCGTGGTAGAATGAAGATACAGGGAGAAATGGGAAGCTCATCTCTCCAGCTGCTGCAAAATCTTTCAACAATAAGAAAGATAACTCTGCTTTCTACGTGATAATACTTGAACGAAGTATTTAGCAGAATCTGGTGAACTGGTAGCAAAAGCCATCTGGCGGGGGTGGGGGGAAAGGGCAAGAAAACACAGATGATGTTAATAAAGAAGATAATGATAATGGGAAATGCTTACAAGTAATGACAACGCATTTACCTAACAAAAAATTTTAAATAGATTATCAACTGAAAGTAATTCAATGGCTTCACTCAATAGTTGTGCTTTGGAAAATGACCCTGGGATAGCCTACTTTGAGAAAGTGCTTCTCACTATTAGAAAACAGAAAATAGAAGATATAAAGCAAAATCACCATGTTGAAAGTAATCACAGACTAAAAACTCTTACTGAGATTTTAGCACCATATTTCATTCTTATACATTGAAAAAACTTCAAATGGTCCAAAGAATAAAAACAGAGAAACAAGAACAAAATACAAATTGAGAAGAGAACAGAGTAGCCCCTTTATCCTTGCTGCGGAGAGAAGCTAACTTTCTGTGTGTTGAAGAAATGGAGAATGTCATCAGAGACAGGATGGCTTTTACGCATACAACATTGACAGACAACAAGGTTTCACTGAGCAAACAATGCTAAAACAAAATCAGAGAGAAAGAAAGGAAAGAAACTCAATGGAGAAACAGACTTTCAACATAAGTGATTTGAAATAATCCATGCAATGTATATTTTTTCATGCAAAGTATGTTAAGAAATGCTACAAATATCATCCTTACAAATTGACATAATGCATAAATCTCTGATGCAAATTCAGAAAATAAAACATTATATATATTAATTATAGCTCAGTAAAAAACAAAACAAAAGAACCGCCAAACATTGTATGGGCAAGATTTTAGGATGGTTCCTGTGGTAGGCAGAAAAACAACCCCTCCCAAATATTTTTATTTTTATGAAGTTTGCGAACATTTTACCTTATATAGCAAAAGGAACTTTGGATGTGATTAAAGTAAGATTCTTGAGATGAGAAGATTAGCCTGGGTCACTCAGGAGTGTCCAATGTAGCATAAGGATCCTGAAAAGGGAGAGAGGGAACAGAGTCAGAGGAGGAGAAGTGAGGATGGAAGCAGATGTTGCAGATGGTACCTGCTGGCTTTGTGGTTGGAGGAAGGGGCCATGAGTCAAGGGATGTAGGCAGCCTCTAGAAGCTAGGAAAAAGCAAAGAAAGAGATTCTTTCCTAGAGCCTCCAGATGGAATGTAGCCCTGGTGACTGATTGTAGGCTTGTGACCTCCAGACTAGTAAGATAATAATCGTATGTGGTTTTAAGCCACTACGTTTGTGGTAATTTGTTACAGCAGAAATAGGTAATTAACACAGTCCTTGAGAGTCCCATCCCCCGGTGTAGATGCCTCATATAATCTCCTCGCCGTGAGTTCCAGCAACATTTGTGGATATGATGTGAAATTGCTCCTGTGATGATCCCAACAGTCAGCTGACTTTGTGTTAATCAAAAGGGAAACTGTCCAGTTTGGCAATACCTAATCAGGCAAGCCCTCAACATGGCATGGGACCTTCCTGAAAGGTATCTGAGGGAGATTGCTAGCTCTAAAAATGAGGAAGAGAGCATATGGAAAGAACCTAAGAGTCCTCTAGTTGCTGAGATTGATCCCTGACCAACAGCCAGCAAGAAAATGGGAACCTCAGTTCTACAACAGCAAGGACCTGAATTCCCCCAATGAGTCTGGAAGATGACTCACAGCTTCAGATGACAACACAGCTGGCCAACACCTTAACTTCCGCCTCGTAAAATAATACCTTGGGTAGCAAGCCCAGTTATGCTGTGCCAGAACTTCTGACCTATGGAGCTATGAGCTAATCATCATTTAAGTCACTAAGAGTGTGGTCATTTGTTATGCAGCATAGAAGACTAGTACAAAGCGTGGGAAAAGGCACAGTTTCGCTAGCAGTTAAATGCATGAAAATCCCCATTTTGCGACAGTAACAATAAATACGTCTGCAGAACTCCGTGAGCTGAATATGGGGGAGCATCTGTACACATCCTGCAGGCACTGGGCATTGGCTCAGGCCCACTCAGGAAATTGCTGATCTCTTTGACCTGGCAATTAGCAAGAAATTAGTTCATACAGAAATATTCATAGCAGGAATATTTATGGTAATGAAAAAAATGGAAATAATATGAATGCTTAGCAACGGAGGGTGCTAAGCAAACATTATATTAATACAAAAGAAATACCATGGAGAGCATCATTAATTGTAGTCTCCTGATGGGCAATACTGCTGCCTGGAAAGCGTGTAGAATCATGTTAACTGAATAAAGCAGAGGATTAGCTAACTCATAATTCCTCTGCCGCTTACTAGCTGTGTGTGTGCTTAGGCTAGTTAACTAGCCTTACAGTGCTCAATTTTCTCGTCTCTAAAATGGGTGTGATTTTAGTTTGTACCCAAAGATTTGAAAGAGGCAATACATGTAGAACCTAACACAGCTCCTTTCCTTTCTAAAAGCTCCCTGAATCAGCTGTTACCACCACTATCTGTATCATTATACAAAAGTGGATTGGATGCCTTCTGTGCTTCACTTTTTAAAATCTCTTGATTCGACCTGGGAGGCGATATTCCATGGTGGGAAGCTATGAGACATAGTGGTTACAGCAAGGGCTGTGGAATACTAATAACAATAAATCCAACTTAGAATTATTATGAGAATTAAATGACCTACGAAAAATGGATCAGAGTGCCTGGCACACAGTCAGCTCTCAACAAACTATAACTATTCTTCTTCTTCTTCTTATTATTATTATTTTAGGAGAGGGTTGATGGAGGTGAGCATGGAACCACATCTCAAATCACAGCACTTGTTCTTAGGCAATAACCCCAGCCCAGCCTTTTAACTTGTGACCTGTTCACCATTGCTTCCTGTTTCTTGGTTCCTGGATCCCTGGTCTGGTTTTTAAGCCCTTTCGATGTTTGCTTCCTGCCCCTGCCTCGGTGATCCTCCACATCATCCCTTTGGACTGGTTGTTAACATCCTGCATTGTTCCTGGCAACTTCAGAGGGGGTGTGTGTGTGTGTGTGCGTGCGCACGCGCGCACACGCATATTTCTGTGGATGTGTGTGTGGAGGGACAGGGAACAGAGAGGGTGGATGTGCATACTTTGGGGACATAAACAGCAAAATCTCAAATTGCATGCCTTAAGGTAAGGTGCATTCATCTACAATGTGATTGGCAATTGGCTCCTGCTCTCTGCCCCACTCCCCAGCCCACACCCCCACCTCGAGGGGAGGGAAGTGGGGAGAGAAGGCAAGTAGAGGTGGGGAATGAAGGGTGGGTGGAAAGTAGCTTCTTTTATCACCCAGTATCCTGTTGGCCAGATCTTAACTGGAGCCACTGCCGCTGTCCTGCAAGTCCCAGGCGGGTATGAGGCTCAGAATTGTTCCCGCTGATATACAACCTAAGTTGTCAAGTGTTTATCAAGTGTGTTTCTGCGAATAGTTAAATTTATTAAAATTAGGAATTGCAACTCTCTGCTTTGTCTTTATTATTTTAAAATTTTATTTTAAAGTATAGTTGATTTACAATGTTGTGTCATTTCTGCTGTACAGCAAAGTGACCCAGTCATGTATGCATGCACACACACACACACATTCTTTTTCTCATATTATCGTCCATCATGTTCTATCACAAGAGTTATAGTTCCCTGTGTTATACAGTAGGATATGTTCCCTTTCTTATCTTCCATCATGGTCTATCCCAAGAGACTGGATAGACTTCCCTGTGCTATACAGCAGGATCTCATTGCTTATTCATTCTAAATGCAATAGTTTGCATTGACTAACCCCAAACTCCTAGTCCATCCTCTCTGCTTTTTTTTTTACTCACTTCTCTCAGGAGCTCTCAATGTACTGATATCTTCACCTGTCTTGTCTCCATTGCTAAACTGTGGGAAATTTGTGGGCAAGGACAGAGCCATGTTTATATTTTTTCACGACCGTCTAGTACATAATAAGCATGGGAACTTTGTAAGACTTTGTGGCATGAATGAGTGAATGCACTCTTAAGCGTCAGATGAGCTGCACATGTTGCTGGGCACCCTTGGCTGGAAGCAGTTAAAGCTGGTTGAGGCAGGCTTGTGCTGAGTAAATGTCTATCTAGGAAGATGACCCTTCTGGCCGTAACTGCAAGAGAGGCTTCTGGAGGCTGATAGAGGACATAGAAGTGGTTGTAAAGGGGTAAAATAACAGATCGGACTTTACACTCAATTTCCAGCAGAGTAGGAGGTGGAGACAGCAAATGTTGTCACTTTGAGATCCCATTGAGAGAGGTCACATTTACTATGGTGGGAGAGGGGTTGGGGACCAGAGGAAAGGGACTGACCATTTCCTTGGTTGGCCAGAGTTGACCAGCACAGGGAGAAAAAGGAACATACATATATTGAATAGCTAGACTATCCTATTTCACAGACAGAGTGACTAAAATTCAGCCAGTTATTTAACATATATTTATTGAGCACCTACTCTATTCCAGACCCTGTTCTAGGAACTGGAGTGCAGCCAGGTTTGATGTGCGGGCGATGTGCACCTGTATAGAACAAGGGGCCAGCATCTTCTCTGGCTGGTCAGTGTCCATGATGGCTGGGGGTACATGCGTTGACTGTCCCTGGTTGAACAAAACAAAGCCCCTGGTCCTTTGGTGCCCACTTTAAGGTTGGAGCAGACAGACGACGAACACATACACAAACAAAATAGGGCAGGGGGTGATAAGTGTGGTGAAGGAAAACAAATTGGAGGACCAGGGGTAGAGGTTAGTAATCTGCCTTTTATTTCAGATCTAAAAGGGCAGAACCTGGGCTTGAAGGATTCTAATCCATCAAGGTCAAGGCTGACCGCTTGGCCTCTCTATCCACATGGCCTGTGAGGAAGGGGCTGTGGAAGCAGGCAGCTACACACACCTATAGTCCTTCCTAAAGGACTTAGAAAGAGAGAACTTCTGGGAATGTAAATTAGTACGACCACCATGGAAAACGGTATGGAGGTACCTCAGAAAACTAAATATAGAGCTACCACAGGACCTCGCAATACCACTCCTGGGCATATATCTGGACAAAACGTTCCTTGTAAAAGTTATGTTCATTGCAGCACTATTCACAATAGCCAAGACATGGAAACAACCTAAATGTCCGTTGACAGATGAATGGATTAAGAAGATGTGGTATATATACATATGGAATACTACTCAGCCATAAGAAAGAACAAAATACCATTTGCAGCAATATGATGGAACTAGAGACTCATACTAAGTGAAGTAAATCAGAAAGACAAACACCATATGATGTCACTTAAATCTGGAATCTAATATATGGCACAAATGAAACTTTCCACAGAAAAGAAACTCATGGACTTGGAGAACAGACTTGTGGTTACCAAGGGGGAGGGGGAAGGAGTGGGATGGATTGGGAGTCTGGGATTAATGCATTCTATTGCATCTGAAGTGGATAGGCAATGAGACACTGCTATGTAGCACAGGGAACTATACCCAGTCACTTGTGATGGAATATGATGGAGGATAATGTGAAAAAAAGAATATATGTGTGTGTGTGTGTGTGTGTGTGTGTGTGTGTGTGTATGATTGGGTCACTTTGCTGTACAGTGGAAACTGACAGAACACTGTAAATCAACTATAATAGAGAAAATAAAAATCATAAAAAAATTAAAAAAAGAGAGACTGTCTCCAAAGTTGGCCATCAAATATTTATGGAGCTCCTACTATGTACCAAGCACCATGCCAAGCACTGGAATACAGCAGCGAAGAAAACAGGTGAGGGAGTTCCCATTGTGGCTCAGCAGAAAGGAACCTGACTAGTATTCATGGATGCGGGTTTGATCCCTGGCCATGCTTAGTGGGTTAAGGATCTGGTGTTGCTGTGGTGTAGGCTGCAGACACGGCTCAGATCCCATGTTGCTGTGACTATGGCGTAGGCTGGCAGCTGTAGCTCCAATTTGACCCCTAGCCTGGGAACTTCCATGTGCTGCAGGTGCAACCCTACAAAAAGGATAAAAAAAAGGAAACAGGTAAGGTTTCCCCTGCTTGGGGAAGGGGGGAGGTGCAGGGGAAAAAACATGCAGCCGTAAAAAAGAATGAAATAGTGCCATTTGCAGCAATGTGGATGGACCTAAAGATGATCAAACCACGTGAAGTAAGTCAAAGACAAATCCATACCATGTCGCTTCTTTGTGGAATCTAATAAAATGATGCAAATGAACTTCTATACAAAAGAGAAACAGACCCACAGACATAGAAAACAAACTCATGGTTACCAAAGAGGATAGGGGGGGAAGGGATAAATTAGGAATTTGGGATTGACCTATAAACACACACACACACACACACACACACACACACACACACACACACAAATAGGTAACCCACAAGCACCTACTTATAGGACAGGGAACTACATTTAATATTTTGTAGCGACCTATAAGGGAAAAGAATCTGAAAAAATGTATGTATGTATAACTAAATCGCTTTGCTGTACACCCAAAATTAACACACTATAAATGAACTATGTACTTCAATAAAAATCTTAAATAATTGTAAAGATACCAAGTGCTTCAAAGGGAGGATACAGAATGGTCCAGGGAGGTAAAAGCAGAGCTTCCTCTTCTCATGGGGTTGCAGAATGGGGGTGGGAAGGGTGGGAAGACCTCCATGCATTAGCTAGCAGATTTACCCAGTCCCCTTCCTGTGCCCTGTGAATGGTATTATTCATAAGCTCATTAACTTTGGCTATTTTTCCGAGTTACAGATATTAACTTTATTAGAGAATCTTTTTGTGCTTCTACAAACTATTTATTGCTAACATCATGTGGTGTCGTTTTACGCATTAGATGCTTTTGCATCTCTCAGGTGAGATAACTAACTTCGTTCTATGAAATATAGATTTTAATGAACTGAAAGGCAATAAGGAGGAAGACATTACTTCTCCCAAGTTCTCTGAATATAATCAAGAGGGCAGTAAGGTGTATGCAGTGGGCTTATAAAAACAAATTTGCAGTAATGACTGATCAACATATCCAGTTCTTTACAGCTTATTTGATATAGCCTTTGATGGCACTGCTGTAGTCACTGCCTATAGGAAATGCTCTACTTAGAAATTTCCTTGGATTCTTGCTTGAAATTCAACCCCTCTTTCTTCTCTAGCTCTGTAGAGAAATGTAAAAATATGGTTAAGAGTAGTTCCTGTAGTGGCTCAGCGGGTTAAGGACTTGACAAGTATCCATGAGGATGCGAGTTCTATCCCTGGCCTTGCTCAGTAAGTTAAGGATCCAGCATTGCCATGAGCTGTGGTGTAGGTCTCAGATGTGGCTTGGATCTGGCGTTGCTGTGGCTGTGGCATAGGCTGGCAGCTACGGCTCCAGTTGGACCCCTAGCCTGGGAACTTCCATATGCCATGGGTGTGGCCCTGAAAAGACAAAAAAAAAATATGGTTAATATAAACTCATTGACTTTGAAGAGCCTCACCTCTGCCTGTCTGGTTCCCTACATATTCCTTCCTTTGTCAGTGCCTGTTGGGGCTGGGTGTCTCCAAGATCTTTTCCATTTGTGATTCTGATACTGTCCAGATGCTCTGAGAGGGTGGGGACTCCACAGCCAGGCCATGGAGCAGCTCCTATTAACCAGCAGCCAAATCTGAGTCATCCCTCTGACCCGTTCATTCAGGGCAGATGACTTCTTCCAGGCACCCTTTAGAAATCGGGGAAGAGGATGGTGGGACGGAGGCCAGATCCGGCCCTGGGATTCTCTGGAAAAGGGGAGCTGCAGTGCTGAAGGAAGAAGAGGTGAGAGGCAAGCATGATGAAAAGATGCCTGTTTATAGGATGATTATGGGTAAGTCTTGCTAAGCAAAGTCTCACCTGGAGTTACAAGGAGGTCATGGCCAACTTTGTGACCTACGACCTCGCTCCATCTTACCTGTCCACCTGGATAAAAGTGCACCATCTACCTCTTGTTTCAGGCATAGAAAAAAAAGTGCTGTATTCAGAAGTATTTATTCTTGCCTGTGTTAGTGAGGACACAAGGGCTGATTTCTTTCTTTTTTTTTCCTCACCATTTTTGCTCTCACCCAGGGGATGCTGGATTAAAGCAGAAGACCTCAGTCAGAGCTGCAGCTCTGTTACTCCCCACTTCTCTGGCCCTGGGGACAGCAATGCATCACTGAAATTTACTGGCCACTTACATTGTACCAGGAGCTTAGTTAAGAGCTTTGCATGGATGGGCTTATCCTGTTCTTACGGCAGCCTTATGAGGGAGGTGTTTCCTTTCCTTTCCTTTTTTTTTTCTTTTTCCAAATCACAATTTTACAGATTAAAAACCCTTGATGTCCAGATAAATTAGGGAATTTGCCGAAGGTAACAGAGTTAGTGGGTAGAACAGCTCATGCCCATCACTCATGAAACACTCAGTTCATGTTCAATGCTTTCCAAATGCCATCTTTTAAAATCCCTGAAATATACTTTTTTGAGTGAAAGTTTTGTCTGGATACATGCCCAGGAGTGGGGTTGCTGGATAATATAGTAGTTCTCTATTTAGTTTTCTGAGGAACCTCCATACTGTTTTCCATAGTGGTTGCACCAATTTCCATTCCCACCAACAGTGAAAGAGAGGGTTCCCTTTTCTCCGCACCCCCTCCAGCATTTGTTATTTGTTGACTTGTTAATGATGGCCAGTTTGACCAGTGTGAGGTGGTATCTCACTGTAGTTTTGATTTGCGTCTCTCTAACAATTAGTGACGTTGAGCATTTTTTCTGTACAGAAGAAATTGACACAACGCTGCAAATTGACTATACCTTAATACAAATTAAAAAAATAAAGAGAACCAAAACATTAGAAATGGAAAGTATGTTCAGCATGGTAATGACCATGGCAAACAGGAACACCCAAACTAAAAAAACAACATTTAATGGATTGACTTTTCTGAAATGTTGACTGGATTTCGTTAATGAACACTTGAGGCACACATACACAAACCCCTAAAACAACCTGAAACAGAAGTATGATAGCTCCATCTTCTCTACATAGGGAAACTGAGGAGTAAAGAAGGAAATGAAAGAAACGGCCCAAAGTCCCACAGCGCGTAAGTGGCGGAGAAAGAACTTCAGCCTGGTCATTCTCCTTCCCAAGTCCAAGTCTCCACTGTCCTTCCGAGCCCCCTTCTCTGGGAAGTGGGGATGTTAATTCTCTTGGTTCCCACACAGGATTCAAAACAGAACATCCCTGTAGAGTGGAGCAGAGGCTCAATTTTTTGGTGAATGGCTCTGAGGGGAACTGCCTTCCAGGCCCCCCTCCCCCCTCTTGGGTCTGCCCCCAGGGGCGGTTCCTGGAGGAGACAAGAGGCCCAAGGATGCAGGGACCAGGAAAGGTCGGGCAGCCACAGTGTCCCTGTGCCTGTCATGATGTTCTTCTCAAAACATGTTGGGTTTTCTTAACTATTCCAGTGGAGTTGGCCTTAGGGAAACACGCACTGAACAAAGAAGCCACTGGTGGCTCCTGCTTGGTTAAGGGGAAGGGATC
Source organism: Sus scrofa (assembly GCF_054392235.1). NCBI lineage: Eukaryota > Metazoa > Chordata > Mammalia > Artiodactyla > Suidae > Sus > Sus scrofa. The sequence continues at coordinate 13,943,694 of NC_139384.1, forward strand.
GTGGAGTCTACTTGGGACAGAGAAGGAATGATGCTGGTGTGGCTTCCTCATGTGGAAGCTGGTAGAGTGGGTGAAGTTCAAGGTCCAGGGCCAGCAACCCTGGGCCAAGATCCCAGGACTGTTGCCTCACCAGCTGCATGAGGGCGGGTTGGTCTCCTGAGCTCTAGGAGCCTCAGTATGCCTCTGTAGAAATGCAAAAATGTGCTTCCTCACTCAGTGAATTGCTAAGAGCATTTCATAAGTAACTGAGTGCTTTATACACATGACGCTCATTTTCCCTCCTTTGGGTGCTAGATGAGACCCGCTGGGTCTCCCACTTGACAGATTCCTAGATCTGGCCCCAGGATCTTAGGAATGTGCCCTGGGGTGTTAAGCCCTTACAGATTGCAGGAGCAGAGAGAGGAAATCCATACAATTGGCCTTACTCCATCCCCATGAAAGCAACCCAGTAGCTGTTTACTTATCAAATCACTAACCTCTCCAGCATCCCTATGGGCCTGGCCCTGGGCTTTGCACTACCAGTGGGAGAGAAAAACCACTGGTCTTGCCTGATGGGAGTGAAGGGTTTCAGATGAAGAGACAAGATGAACACCAACCCAGAATAATGAGACATGACATTTAATTTATCACTAAGCTGGATGGTTCTGAAAAGAGAAATTGATGGAGAGATGAGAGTCATCAGAGAAGGCCTCCTGGCAGAAGCAGGGCTTGGGATGGGCTGAGAGGCACAGGGAAAGTAGTAGTGGCTACAGTGACTGTCTTCCTTCACCCCAGGTTGTGCAGACAGGATGCATCCCATTGCTACAAAGAACAGAGGACTGACTGTCCCAGGCACAGAGCCAAAACCTCTATGTCATTAAGACCTCCCAACACTTAAAGGTTGATGCCAACAAAACCCCATTTTTCAGATGAGAAAACAGGCTGGTGAAGTCAATGGCCCAGGTCACACAGCTAGTCAGTGGCAGAGCTGGATTCTAACACTGGTCTGTGCAGTACATCCAGAGCCTGTGACCTTGACCACAAAGATGTACATGGAGGGCATTCATGCACTCTTGGCTGTCCACCCAGTCGGAGAAGGTGGGGCCCATGGAAAGAGGAGCATGGATCTGTTAGGAGCAGGAAAGAAGGAATTTCTTTCCTACCTAACTTTTCTCTCTCTCTCTCTCCAGGAAAGACACTTGGGGCCCAGGTGTTTCTGTCCAGGGCGGAGGGGTGGGGTGCCTAATCAGTCCAGAGAGTGAAAAGGGACCACATCACAGTGAAGATGTGAGGATGGAGGCTGCGGGCTGGCTCAGACTCTCAGTCCAGAGCATTGTGTGATCCTCAATACAGCACTTGAGGATGTGGAAGAGGGGCTGTAGCAGGAATTTACACCTGTGGCCATAGCACGGTCCTTTCTGGAGGAATGGGGCGGGGGGCATTAAGGTCAAGCTCAGCTGGCCCCATGAAGTGGAAGGAGGCTGACCCCAAGAATGAGAATCAGAAGACCTCCCAATCTTGGGCAACACAGGTGAAGCAGTCCTAAATTAAGGAATCAGGCAATGCCCAATCCTCCCTCAAATTTGCTGTGGGACTTTGGGAAAACTCATATTCTCTTCCTGGGCTTCAGTTCCTTCATCTAATAATATGGGGCATTTGGACCAAATGAGTTCTGAGTAGACTGGGTGAACTTAGAGTTCTAATAAGGACAATGACTAAGCATTTACTACCATCTGAGGTTTACTGAGTCATGGTTGTTCTGCAAGGGGTTGATTCCCTTTTGGCCTGGCTTCTTGGTTCTCAAGTCTCAGGTCTCAGACCCTATATCAATAAGGAGCTGGAGAGAAGGTGGGGGTCTCCTTACTACCCTGACATGGGGTAGGGCCCGGGTGAGGGAGCAGCCATGGCTTGCATCCCAGAATAGCTGCAGCCCTGCTGGCATCTGCCATCCTGGCTGCAAACTCCCATTCCATTGGCTGCACCCCATCCTTGCTGTCTGGCAGGTGCTGCTTTCCAGGTTTTTGTGGCACCCACTAAGCCACCCTCCCAGTGTGCTGCAGCCTGCTGGCTTCTTCCTCCAAGTGGTTGGGATCACAACAGCAACTCTCTCTGGTTTCCCCATCCTGCCTCACTTCATCTCCTGAAGGTTGAGGACAGAGGGGTAGTTAGGACAGTGGAAAGAGGCCTAGAGTTGGTTTGAGGGTCTTGAGTTCTTGCCGCTGATTTGCCATGTGTCTGGGCACAAAAACATCTCTTTTGCTTTCAGTATAAGGGGAAAATAAGGATAATCACGCTATATTTTCCCCCTGCACTTCGCCGCGGTGGCCATACCAGTGCTTCATCGCTGGGGTCCTGTTACAAGCAGCATGCCTGTGTCCCCACCCTCCAATTTACCTGTTAAAATCCTCACACCCGCCCCCCTCCATGTGATGGCATTTTGAGGTGGGACTTTGGGAAGTAACTAGGTCCTGAGGGTGGAGTCCTCATGAATGGGATTAGAGCTCTTATTAGAAGAGCCCAGAGAGCAGGCTAGTCCTCTTTCTGCTCTGTGGGGATACAGTGAGAAGTTGGCAGTCTGTAAGATAGAAGGAGGCTCTTACTGGAACCCGACCCTGCAGGCATCTTGATCTTGGGCCTCCAGCCTCCAGAACGATGAGAAATAATTTCTGCTCTTTATAAGTCACCCAGTCTATGCTATCAGTCGCCACTTCCCCAGGGTACTGAGGGGAGCCCCACCCTCTCTCAAAATGACCGAGACAGGTCCCTTCTGCTTGGCCAGTGCCCACATCATGCTGGTTGTTCAGTATTTTGAATATCACTCTGGGGGTAATGATACCTGGGTGATTGTACAGAACTGGTGTGAAGGTTCAATGGAGTAAATAAGATGACGGCAAGTGCTTTGGGCACTGTGAAGCCATCACCACAGGTTTGATCCACCTGTCTGCCCAGTGGGTGTCTGTCTCCCCTTCCAGGGGAGCAATTACGCCTTGATATTTACTCGCTCATCTTTTTTTTTTTTTTTTTTTTGTCTTTTTGTCATTTCTTGGGCCGCTCCCACAGCATATGGAGGTTCCCAGGCTAGGGGTCGAATCGGAGCTGTAGCCACTGGCCTACGCCAGAGCCACAGGAAGGAGGGATCCGAGCCGCGTCTGCAACCTACACCACAGCTCACGGCAACGCCGGATCGTTAACCCACTGAGCAAGGGCAGGGACCGAACCCGCAACCTCATGGTTCCTAGTCGGATTCGTTAACCACTGCGCCACCATGGGAACTCCACTCGCTCATCTTTAACCACGTGGTCTGCCAGTGACTCAGGACTGGCCAGGTGAGCTTTTCTTCCTCTCGTTACAGTGACAGGTTGGGGGAGGAAGCAAACCAAAGAGACCTTGTTATAGCCAACCCTGGGGCCAGACCCAGACTGACCACCAGGAACACACATGATGTCTCAGAGGTAAAGGCTTAGGGATAGGCATATGACCTAAACTGGGCCAATCCGACTATTTCTCTGAGATGATTTTCATTGGGATGAGTGAAAGATCTCTTCTCCTTTCAGTTATGAGCTCAAAGAATGTGACTCATGATGGTCCCCACATAGAGAAAGAAAAGAATAGAGCTGGGTAGAACAAACACATATAAGGGATGGAGAGGAGAGAGTCTTGGTGGCATCAAGTTCTGGCTCTCTCTGGTCCTGGTACCCTGGTTCCTACAGTTCCCCCTTAAATCAGAGTAAGATAAGGAGTGGCAAACCCTGGGGGACACTTTCATGGTTGATCAGGGAAGGCTTTTCTAATGAGATTAAATGTGCTCTCCTGAGTAAAGTAAGGAAGTAGGTCTTGTAAATACACAAGAAGAAAAGACTTCCAGGCAGAGCAGTAGCAAGTGCAAAGGTCCTGAGGCAGGAAAATGCTTGGTATATTCAAGGAAGAGTAAGTAAGCCAAGCATGGCTGGAGCTGAGTGGGAAAGTAATAACTTATCCTAGGCTTATCTCTGGGGTATCTCAGCTGTGGAGTTACTCTCTGCCTGGATGAAGGTTGGTGTTGGGACCTGAGCCACAACTTCAAGAGCTTTGGTGTAAGTAGCTGCTGGGAGCTAGTCAAGAGGCCAGTGCCGAGGGAGGCCTTCTCTGGCTCTGTAATTCTATATCGGTCAACATCCAAGGGATAGGACCTTCCTCCCAGCTTCCTCTAATAACTCGCCCAAGACCTGTCATAAACCTTTCTTTCTACAAGGATCCAGAGAAGGGAGTTCCCTGTGGTAGCAGAGACAGAAAAGCTTCAATGGGAAGGATTTCTTTCATTAGAATTGCTGAGGTGCGACATTCCATGAACACATGCCAATTTGTCCCGGTGTGTTTGTTCCCTTCTTCATTCATTTAACAAGAATTTATTGAGTGTCTGATATCTGGCAAGGTATACAGAAAGGCACTGAATCTACAAAGATGAATCAGACATGGTTTCTGCTTTCAAGGATCTCGGTCTTCGTTTTCGTGGGTGTGGAGGAGGCAGCCTTGTAAACAGATAATTAGAGAGAAACATGGCAGGTGCTGAATCTGAGGTAGGAGTGTGGTGCTGCTGAGGAATCCCTGAGGAGGGAGGGATGGTTTTATTTAGAAAGTCAGCGTGGCCTGTATGGAGGAGGTAACCTCTCAGCTGGACATTTCGGATGGAGGGAAGTTGGGCCAGTGGAGAGCTCTCCCAGAAAAGCCTTTGAGAGGGACAGCATGTGTGAAGAGTATGCGGTCATGGGAGAGGGGGGGTTAGGAAATGGCAAAAATTCCGAGCAGTGGGTTTGGGGCTTGGAAATTGGTGGACAAGGAAGAGGGGGTGGTTGAGGTCAGTTCAGTCGGCACTGGGTATTTAGACTTTGTTCTGTTGATTTGGAGAACTAGTGCAGACTTTTAAGTAAGGGAGTAATGTAAATAGATTAGATCATTGAATATGATATGATATGATATGATACAATGTAATGATAATAATGAGTGACCGTCTGAAGAGTAAAGGGTTAGGTGCTTGGGTTGAGACAGGGTCACACACTCAAATGCCAATAAGGCCCGGGCAATGACATCGGAGGAACAAGGAGGTGAGCAGGTCATGTGGCTCCTAGTCTGTCTCAAGAGACCAGGAGCCGCTCAACTCGGTCAGTCACCGCCCCAGTGGGGACTCAGGTCCAGGGCTGCCAGAACGCCTGAGTTTTCTAGAGAAGCTGGAAATCCAGATCCTTATGTAAAGTCTCACCATTTTAAAATGTTGGCAACAAATTTAAACTCTACAAAATGCTGTGTGGGCCAAATCGAACACATCTGTCAGCCTGATCTATCTGTGGGCCACTGGTTTGCAACTTCTGGGTTGAGAAAAGAGTTTTCTTTTTTGGTAAAGGGAGATCAAAATAGCTTTGGATCCAAAGATTCATGCCTGGAATGATCTTCTCTCCTCTTATTCTAGAAAGTTCTTAATCATTGCTTAACACTCAGTTCAATGCTCCCCTGTGACGCTTTCCCCATGACCTGCCCTCCCCCACCAAACACCCCCCAACCACCCTCCTGGAACCCCCAGGCAGTTATCATGTGTTTGTGCTCCATTATATCCTTTATATGCCCAGATACCTGCCCAAAAATGTTGTGGAGCAGGAGAGAAGCCAGAGCTAAAAAGACATTAAGTGTTGGTTAATGGATGGAATCCATACTAGTCGTAGAAGGGGATGAAATTTACCACACATTGCAGGTATCAGCAACTACCTGGATCCAAGAGGAGAGATGAGATACTCAAGAGAACACTGGATTTGGGGGACTGGAGAGAAGGCACTGCACTCTGAGTGTCTGTAGAACTTAATTCTTTTTTTAAAAAATTTTTCATTAGAGTACAATTGATTTACAGTGTTGTATCAATTTCTGCTGTACTTCTTAGTGACCCAGTCATACACACATACCTACCTATGTATCTATATATATACACACATTCTTTTTCTCATACTATTTTCCATCGTGGTCTAGCCCAAGAGACTGGATATAGTTCCCTGTATTAAACAGTAAGACCTCATTGCTTATCCATTCTTTTTTTTTTTTTTTTTTTTTTGCGCTTTTTAGGGTTGTATGTGCGGCATATGGAAGTTTCCAGGCTAGGGGTCAAATCGGAGCTACAGCTTCTGCCTGTGTCACAGCCACAGCCACAGCAATGTGGGATCTGAGCCAGGTCTTCATCTTATGGCACAGCTAACAGCAATGTTGGATCTTTAACCTACTGAGCGGGACCAGGGATCAAATCTGCACCCTCATGGATACTTGTCGGATTTTTTTCTGCTGAGCCACAATGGGGACTCCTCCTTATCTATTCTAAATGCATCTACTAACAGACTCACATAGAGGACAGACTTGTAGTTGCCAAGGGGGAGGGGAGAGGAAGTAGGACTTGATTCTTAAGCAGGTTGAGTTCTACTCTCAAGTTTGTAGTCACTTTAGTCTTTAGGTATCGCTGGTCCTGAGACACTAGGAGACTGACATAGGAGTTTCTCATGAAGGGATGTAGGGTCTTCAAGGCAGCGTGAACATCTGCTGATTTGCTGTCCAATTCCTTTCATTCTTTTCTTGGTTTCTCTAGGCATTTATCCTTCTCCCACTTTTCGTCCACAAGCTTCTTGTTTGAGAATTGAGCATGTGGACTTAGACATGGCTCATGGAAGCTCTCATTCCCTGGACAGAGTGGTCACTGCCAGGATGGTCCTATAACTCCATTAGGTTAGTGAAGTTTATAACTCTCCCTGAATTGTCGAGGGAGAGACATTCTCTCTTTCCTGCTGGATTTGACCTTGGCGGGGGGTGGGTATAAGTTTAAAGCAATTGTCAGCCACTGTGAAGAGCCTAAAATGATAACTAGCACAGAGAAGAGATGAGCTGAGAGATGGAGAGAGATCTGGGTACAGATGGTATCATTCGAGCCCCTGGATCCAACTGTAGCTAAAGCTAGTTCATTCTAGATTTTTTTCATTATTGTGGCCAGTAAATTTTTTCTTCCTGCAATGAGGTCAAGCTAGATTTCCTTTGTTAGATGAAACCAAAAGGGGTCTTTCCACCTCAATAATGGGCATGAAGTATGATCCCTCCCATGAACAGTGGCTTTACAATTTGCAAAGCATTTATTTCTACATCCTTTTTTTTTTTTTTTTGGATTCTTCCAACTCTTCCTGGAGGTTGGTAAAATAGGAATTATTATCCCCATGTCACAAAGAAGACAATCAAGTCTTAACAGGGTTAGGATCTACAGTCACTCAATTAGGAATGTCAGGATGAAACTCCCGTTCTGTGAGTCTGTTCCAGAGCATCTCTGCGCTGATAAGTCATGCTAAATTGAACTCCGATAATGCTGAAGTAAATTACACCAAAGCACCCCCAGGAAATAGCCTCTCAGAGTCATAATTCATGCTGGGTAATTACAAAATAACTTTCTTCTCATTATTTTCCTACTTACATACCTCTAAGGGAAGGGCTGTTGATAAATGTCAGGATTGGGACAATTTAGGTAGTTATTTGGATGACTGGCTGATGCAATATATATATTTTTTTATTATATTGTCTGTCTGCTTTTAACTTCTGCTTGGTAGTCAGCAAATTGGAGACCCTCCCTTTCATGTCCCACAAGAGCCAAATTATTTTGTAAAGAAATTGCTGAGAGCCTTTCTCACGCTGTTCCATCATTCTGGAACCATCTCTCCCCACTCTTTGCACATCCAGCCCTTGCTCATCATAAGGTGTCAGATTCAACACTATAGGCTCAGAGTGGTCTCACTTTATAAAAAGTAAATCCCACCCCCCAACCTTCAATTTTGTCCGTATTTGGCCATGTTGCATTCTTTATAATATTTTCACAATTTCTAACCGTTAAAAATTTCTTTAAATTTTTCTTTCTTTATGTCCAAGGGATACAGGATGTAAGTTTCACTTCTCTATCCCTAGCACCTAATTCAGTGCCTGGCATGCAGCAGGTACTCACTAATTATTTTTTTGATAGATTAAACCAGTGAATGAGTGGCTTCTTCAGTAATATCCAAGTGAAGGTGGCCTGTGAGCCATGGGAAGCTTGGGGCATGGAGGGAGGGCTCTGGGCTGGAGAGTCTACCTTGGTGGTACACTGCAGTGAGCTTGGGGTGGGGTGAAGATGAGTGCCCCCAAAAGATGAACCTTCCAGGGAATACACCATTAGAGGGGAGAAGCGAGATGCCAAGGACCAAGCCCGAAGGCACGGGAAAGGAGTGCAAAGCCACGGCAGCAGGGATGGCCAGCAATCAGAAGAGCAACTGGGCAGAAACCATGTTCCAGTAGCCAGTGCAGGAGGGGGCTCAGGGAGAAGCGGGGGTTAGCGTTCTGTACCTCCACTTGGTACCGCAGCATCTGATTCACACCTGACTTGCTTCTCCAATTATTTTTGCCCTGATTGTTGCAGCTGGCAGGTTTCCAAGTGGCAGTGTGATTTTGTTGGCTGCTTGCAATTCCCACCTCTCCGGGTTAGCAGGCATGAGTCTTTTGACCTTGCTGGAAAAGGTGACACCTCTCAATTTAGCTCTGTTTGCAAATGTCAGCTGAGATGCTGCGTGCTCTCTCCACTGGGACTTTAAAAACATTCACAGGAGCCTGGTGTGTGTGTGTGTGTGTCTGTCTGTCTGTCTGTCTGTCTGTCTCTCTCATACACACACCTCACGATGCTTTATTCCCTACACCCTCTGCTCTCTCAGGAAGCAAGGGCACCTGCCAGACCACCACTTTGCAGTTCACTTATTGGGGGGGGGGCTCTTTACTAGCCATTGATACTGTTGTGATAAAAGAAAAAGGAAGTAATCTGAGGCAGGAGACTTAAATCCAAGGAAATAATTACACGGAGGGAGAAAAAGATCAATCTGTCATTTTCCCAAGGGGTGGTCTCCAGAATTCTAGGAGCTGGGTCATCATAGCCCAGAGAGTGATACACATTCCAGGCCCCTTGTTTTTTCTTGAAGGGACAAGCTTTCTGCAGCCAGCTTTGTGTTCATGCCAGATAGAGATTTTAAAAGCTGCTGGTCTGGAGTGCTTATGATGGGCTCAGCATTGTGTTAAGCTTTTTATCTATGTTCATCTTATTTAATCTTCCCTGGAATCCTATCAGGTCATATTATCATTGGCTCCACTTTGCAGATGACAAAGTTGAAGCTCAGGAAGGTGGTGTGACTCGCTGAAGTTCACACAGAATATGCATGATGGAGTCAGGAAGCAAACTCAGGTGATGGGTTCTCCTATGACCCTACTCTGTTGGTGGAGCCACAGAGCCATGCTGGTGGCCTGATGGGGACTGTCGGTGTCTGTCATTGTGACTGGCTAACTGGGGCCTGGCCTTGTGCCTGGATGTTGGAGACAGCTGACAGCTGGAAAGTAGTGGTCCAAGGGGTCCAAGACTTTCTCCATCACACCCCGCCCTGCTTCTACTTTTCTCCTAACCCACTGGGGGCCTTGCAGGGGGCAGGGAGCTTCCACTGAACAATTTGGCAATTTAGCTCTTGCAGGGGAAAAAGACTCATTCCCCCCAATCATTAAAACAAAATCCCAAACAGAAAAAAAAAAAAAAAATCCCTTTTTTAAGCAGAATTCAGCAATTCTTCCCTGTCTCCCAGGGAGAGCTGGTGCTTTCTGTCTTACTGGCAATTAAGTGGGGGTGGGGGACATCCTCTGTGACTCAGACGAGAAGCTGCCTCCACCCACTGCAGGGTTGCCTGCCTTCCCAGGTCGCATCCCAGCTGCAGCCAGGAAGGGCCATCAATGAACCAGCCAGCAAGCAGCACACACACAGAGAGGAGAGAAAGCCTTCCTCCAGGGCTCTCAGAGAGAAGGAGCAATGAGACCCTATAGAACAGCAGCAACAACAGCAGCAACAAAAAGCTGGGCTCTGGAGGGGCCCCCTGGCGGGGAGTAGGACGAGAGCCTCCCACCTCCACCCCCCACCCCGTGTACTCCATTAAGCTGGTCTGACATCATCGCAAGGATGGGCCAGGGCAGCGAGGCGGGAGTGGGGGTGGTTTCATGGCTCCTGTACCCACACCCCCAACCCTGTGCTTTCTCCTCTGTTAGCATGCTGGGAAGCAGTGGTCCAGAAGGAGGAACCCAGCCTCCAAATGGCACCTAGAAACTGGGTTTCTACTTCTTGCATTGTCCTGCATCCCTCAGCTGTGCTTATTTCCTTGTCAGGGAGCGCGAAGGTGATGCAAGGTCATTGCTAAGGTTATTCCTGGCTCATCTATTTTCTGTCCATGGTGCTTGTCCTGCCCAGTTCCTTCAGGCTGCTAGGACTGCTTGGAGCCACATAAAGGCAGGTCTCAGCCTTCTCCTGGGTCACCCTTTGTACTGGATCCTGAGTGTCTCCTGGTTCTGGTGCCACCTTTCACTCTGCTACTACCCCCATGAACAGCTTTCCCATCATGTATGTTTGGGGTCTTTCCAGGGGGACCTTCAAAGTTTTCTGTTGCGGCTTTTGCAGCTTTCCCCCCCAGACCTTTCTGAGAGTCTGCTGATAACCAACTGCATTTCTCTTCATGTGGAATAATCAAACCCTATTCAAATCCACAGTGTTTCTGTAGTACTCTGTCCTTCTCAGATTTGTAAATATGGACTCAACTTCTACTTTTCCTAATACTTTGCAACCACAACAGTGACAGTTAAGACTAATAGTTACTGAGCACTACCTATGTGCCAGGCTCTGTACATCTTGCCTTATTTAATCCTCATAACTCAAAAAAACTAGGGGCTGTTTTTGTTTGTTTTGTTTTTTTGGATGTAGGGTACGGCAGCTTGATGTGGGATCACAATTTCCAGACCAGGGATTGAACCTGGGCTGCAGTGGTGAAAATGCTGAGCCCAAACCACTAGACCATAGGGGAACTCCCAAATGAGGGGCTATTACACTCTGATTTTATAGATGAGGCACTGGAAACTCAGAGAGGGTGACTAACTTGCCTGAGGTCTCAGTAAGCAGTGGGGCCAGGCGCAAGGTAGGAAATCAATGATTGTTTGCTGAGTGAATAATGCGAATGGCCCTCGGGCCATTCGATGGGCTGGCCAGGTTTTCTGGCCTGGGCATGGGCTCCTGGAGATAGAGTCAGGCAAGCGGAGGAAGGACTTTGCTGCAGCAGGAGTTCTTTGGGTGTTCAGTTAAGGCCAAAGGAATCTTGAGGAGGAACGTTGGAGAGGGTGGAGAGCCCCAGGTGAGGAGAGAAAGGATGACCTTTAAGAGGCTTTCCAACTCTGAGAGTCTGAGGCCACTGGATAATTCTTAGTGAAACCAATAAAACCCTTGGCAAATATGAAGCGCTTCCAGCCCCAGCTCTATGCTGTTATGAACAGGAGCTCCGTGAATGTTTCTTCAGGGGCCAAAAAAAAAAAAAAAAGCCAGCATCAGTAAAAACTCAGGTTCTCTGCAGATGGATAATCAGTATTCCATCATCCAAGAACGATGTTAACCCTTGCAGGTAGTGCTGACCAAACTTCTGGTGAGACTATACATCCTCCACAGGCATAAACTCAATTCTCACAACAAACCTATGACGTCACGAGAAGGGTATTAAGTCAGGCAAAGCTGCAATAATAAATTAATCCTAAGTCCTCAGTAGCTTAACACAATAAAAGTTTGCTTTTTTTTTTTTAAATGAAAGAAGTGGGAAATTGTATTCAAGCCAAATGTGAGGATTATAACCCAGGAAAAGCATTTCAGAAAGCTCTGAGAACTGTTCCTACTTGTTACTTTAAAAAAAAAAAATTATATAATGATTTTAATTTTTTTTCCATTATAGCTGGTTTACTGTGTTCTGTCAATTTTCCATTGTACAGCATGGTGACCCGGTTACACATACATGTATACATTCTTTTTTCTCACATTATCACGCTCCATCATAAGTGATTACACACAGTTCCCAGTGCTACATAGCAGGATCTCATCACTAATCCATTCCAAAGGCAATAGTCTGCATCTATTAACCCCAAGCTCCCAATCCATCTTTTTCAAAGGTTGAAGGAAGTTGGGTCACTTTTTACTTTCCCTTTCTAAAACTGGTGGCCTCTGAGGACTTTGTGATGAGGAGAGAGACAGACAGATGGTAGAACAAGGCAACAGGGTTACAGGCACCCTGAGAATCTAAAGTGACATACTACTCTGTATGCCTGTTGTGATCGTTTAATGAAGAGGCAGCTGTGAAGCACTGTGAACCTTGTGCAAAGGAAATGCTCAGGAAATGTGTGATGACAGCAATGCTGATCTGTAAGACCCCAGAGTTGATAGGAGCCCCACACTGAGCATAGAAGTGGGAGGGGGAACGAAGGTGGAATCTCATGCTGTCTAAGCCCTCCTTGGCTGGGGTCACCCATGTCCCTGTCAGAAGGCTCAGCCTTGTCCAACTTTCAGGGTTAAGCTTGACCAGGGCAGGTATATTGGCAGCCTTAGCCCATCCTCTGCAATGGGTCTGGTATCTGGCAATGCTGTACCAGCCCATGCCATCCCTGTATCCACTTCTTCATAGCTGGCTCAGTCACTGTGGCTAAGCATCTGACACAGCATGTCTGTCTGTCTGTCTGTCTATCTATCTATCATATATCTCCATGTTTATCTACTTACGTATCTATCATCTACCACTTATCCATGTATTTATCATCTATCTACCAATTATCCATCATTATCAATTTCTGTATTTATCATCTATCTATATGTCAATTATCTTCTACCTACTTATGTATCTATCATCTATCAATTATCTATTTATCACTCTATCATACATCTCTCAATTTATCTACTTACATATTTGTTATTTATTATCTATGTATTTACCATGTATCTATCAATTTCTATATTTATCATCTATCTATATATAATTTTCTGTCTACTTACATATTTATCATCTGTCTGTCTGTCTGTCTGTCTATCTATCTTCATCATCATCATCTATGCTGGCTACAACTTTTCTTGAATCCCTGAGAACTTGCCTCCTGCCTAGCCCAGGGGCATGATGTTGGGAGCTGTGTACTTTGGAGAAGTGTCTGTTGCCTCGTAGGCTTTCCGTGAGTACCAGGGACTGCCCATACTGCCTCTGTTCACGTGCTTCCTGTCATCTGACTGTCCTCAAGACAACCAGGCTATGGGTTTCCCCTGCCTTTGTCTTCTCAGGTGTGTCTTCCTTCCCTTCCTCACCTGCCTCATGTCTTAAGCCCAAGTCTTTCTGAACTGAGGATTTGAGAGATGGGAGAAGCGCTAATATTTACTCACAGGGTATTTTGCAGAAGAGTTGCAAGCTCAGTTCTGGAGTCAGATCCATGGCTGTTTTCTTGCTGAGTGACACTGGTTAAATTACTTCTGTGTCGGTTTTCTTATCTGTAAGATAATAATGTTACCTAACTCACAGAATTGTTGAGAAGATGAAGTGAGATAGTCCATCCAAAGTGAATAGAAGAGCAGCCTGCACATAGTAATAATCCATCTTAGGCATAATAATAAAAATACTTCTCATTACTATTCTAACCCAAATCTGTCTGTCTCTAATGCATCTGCTTCCCCAGTCTATGGCACATTACAAAAGTATCCCTTGATGGAAAGCCAATCTGAGCAGATTAGCTTTAATTTTTCTCTTTATTCTGCTAAATTCACAGGGGATACTGAAAAAGGGTATTTTTAGGAGGCATTACTGAGAAGCGTAGCAGGTGGCCAGATGGTAATGACAGGAAACATGGTCCCTTCTATCCGCAAGAACAACAGAGTGGCACTCAGGTGTGTAATGAGATAAACGACATTTCTAGAGATATCACACTAGGTCCAGGTGGAAGAGAGGGCACGGTGGAAGCTTGCCAGAGAGCATCAAGTCTGGGAAACAGCACAACAGAGCATTGTATCCAGGGCCATTCCCTCGGTGGTCCTTTCCCTGTCTTGGTGCTGACACCTGGGAATTTACCACCGTCCCCCTCTTTCCAGGCTCTCCTCCAAAGGGTGCCAGCTAGGTTCTATCCTGATGGTGTTTTCCTGTGAACTGTCCTCCTAACAAGGTCAACTCCTTGTTTACTGAATCACAGGCATTGCCAGAAAATCAAATTATGCCACTGGTGATACTATCTCTGGGGGAGAGAAATGCCCTTGGTTCCAGAGCTTTTCTCTGGGATTTCAGTCTTCTGTTCTTATTTGATTTGATTTGACTTTTAGTTCTTGAGAGGGTGAGGTGGGGCTAGTGGGTGTGTCTCCATGTCTCGGCCACTTGGAATCCATAGCTTCCTGCTAGCTGGTTTTCCCGGTCTTTGTGGTACTGCAGCCTGCCATCATGAGATGTGTGGGGTCTGACTCGAAAATGATTCTCAGTGCTCCCCTTCTTTTCCTAATGAAGCTCAAGGAAAACCACTTACTTCTTTCTCCACTTGTAGGAAAAGGCAAGGATGGGCTTGTGTCTGACCCCAGCCAAACTCCTTCCCCGGGACTTTATATATTTAGTCTTTGACTGTGGGCGTGGAGATGGTTGGGGAACCTGTCACTGGAGACTGATCCAGATAACTCATGGGCAACTCGAAGCTGGGGTTCCTGCGGTCCACCCTCTTCCTTGGGGCCACTCTCTGCTTTGAATCATTTATGCTAGAGGTTGTAAGCTTGATGCCTTCATGATAAGTACCTGGAATATGTGAGGTGGTGGGTGAAAGACCCAAGAGAAGGGTTGGGTCTGGGGGTACAGGCCTTTCCTAACAATGCATTGTATATCCTGGTACATCCTGAGTGTAGCTCCCCATCTAAGATTCCTAGTGTTCTTGTACCTGTTTGAAAAACCTGGTAAATACCAACATTCTGTCATCTAGCCTATCTCCCCTAGAATGCTTCTTGTTCCCCAAAGAGGTTTCTCAAACCTTTGTCAGACTACAGGTCTTAACCATTGGGGATTAGAAAACTAAGTCTCCCCAGCAGAGGAAGCAGAGGCCTTTGAGGGTGGTGCTCTGAGCTGAGGTCAGAGCCGTGCTCGGGTACCCGGCCCTGGTCCTCCCTGGCCAGCTCTGTGAGGGACACCAAGCTGCGCTCAGCAGATAGCCTGGGAATTGGTACAAGGGCCACCTTTAACTGAGGCCAGGAAGACACTGAGTGACATGTGAGGAGACAAACAATGCTGGCTGTTAAGAAGGACGTCTATGTCTCACCCATGTAACAACATGAGCACCAGTCTTCTGCGGCTGACACAGGGGCCCTATGGCGCTGCACACGTGACATTTTCTATCTTGTAGCCATACCCTTCTCAGAAATGCATGTTCCATCTTGTGGCCAAGAGGGCTGATTCAGTTCCCAGCACCAAGTGGATTGTTCCAGGAAGCAGGAATGGAGAGAGGGCAAAGCCTGCTTCTTCCCTTTAAGGGCCTGACCATGGCTTCTGCTCACATCACATTGGCCTCAATCCAGGCAGTTGGCCACAGTTAGCTGCAAGGAAGATTGGGAAAGATGGATTTTAGCTGGGTGGCCCTGTGCCACTGCTTATAGAGGGAGAGGAGAGTGGATGCTGGGGAGATAACCAGCAGGTCCACTCCAACACTCATAGGCACAGATACAGTCAATGCCACCCTCTCCTAGCCTCTCATTGGGGTAAGGTGTCTAGGGTCGCCATGCAGAGGGAGGTTAAATGACTTGTCCAAGTTTCCACAGGAAGCTCTCATGGGAGATCTTCAGGCACTAGGCAGGCAGGCAGAAAAGATATTTTTTTGGGGGCAAGGACTCTAGAGTGTTCTTCCTGTATTCCCATGTGCCTACTTTTTCCGTCAAACTTCTTCTGTGTCCTCTGATTCTTCTTCTCTTCAACCAAACTTGAACTCAGACACTGTAATCTCCTTTTAACAAAGGTTGCCTTAAGCAGAGGTTGATATTTTTAAGCGTGAACCCCAGAAGAAGCCAACCATTGCTCCTCTCTACCCCTCCTGAGGAAGGCGTGGCATCTAATCTTCCTATTCAGACTTCCTGTCCTTGTTTTTCCAGGCTACACCTAGGTGGACCAAGGGTGGACATCCCAGATCCCTCCCAAGAGGAGGAGAAACACTGAAACTAAATTAGTTGATGATGGGACTTGAAACAAGAAGTCGCGTAGAACTGGGGTCAGAGTTCCTGCCATGACAAATCAAAATTGTATGTGAGCCAAAGGTTTGGGGGCACAGAGGAGCCATAAGTAACTCCCCAAACTGGTCTGCTCCAGGCTGATGGGGAAGAGGTTCAGGGAAAAGGGAGAGAGAGGGAGGGAGACACAAGGTGGGTGATGACTGATCTCTCATGTTCCTGTACCATCTCATGTGTCCAAACTCTCCTTTATTGCCTGTTGTGTGTTTTTTTTGGGGGGTCACTTTTGTGTAATAGTTGGGGGTATACACTATGGACTCAGAGAGCTCTGAGTTCCACAGCTGTGCCTCCAAGACTGTGACTATGGGCCAGGAACTGAGCCAAGTCACACCTCATCTACAAATAGGGATTCCTTGAGTATCTATCTCATAGGGCAACTCGAGGATAATGCAAGTGACAAGAGCATAAGTCAGCTTGTAAACCAACCAAACTTCCTTTTCTCCTTCCTCCCTCCCTTCCTCCCCCCCTTCCTTCCTTCTTCCCTCCCTCCCTTCCTTTCTTCCCTCTTTTCCTTTCTTCTTTCCTTCTTTGCACCCAAAGATTCAGGATAAAGGGTAAGGCATGAGATACCTGGCCAGTCACGTTCCTACAGCTCCCTTTGGCTCTGTCCTCCTTTGAGGGAGGAGCTCTTTTCATGAATGAATTTGGGGGTGGTTGGCCTAAGTAGATCCTTCCAGAGCCCAGAGCCCACTTCCCTTCCTTTTATGGTTGAGGAAACTGAGGCCCTAGAGGCTCAGCCTCCAGTCCAGGCAGATGCTGTGAGCAGGGGCAGTGCTCCTCCTCTAGCACAGGCCCTGGCCCTGCCGGAGGATGGATTGGCCCCTCCCTCTTCTTCCTTCTCCTCCATTGGGGAAGAGCTGGGCACAGTGGGCCTGAAGAGCCTTCCAGAAGCCTGTACCAATGAATTCGTATTCCTCCTCACATGATGAGTTGGGACCTTCTGACCTCAATATGTAAAGAGATGCTAAACAGGCAAATCAGCAGCACTCTGGTTCTTAAAAATAGCTCAGCAATGCTGCTCCTGCCTCCTGCTCTCATCCCAGCAACTGAGCTTCTGCTCCTGGGCTTCCTTCCTCTAATCGTCTCCTTCCTGCGCTCTGGGCCTGCCTTAGCTGTCTTCCCCACCCTGCCTTCCCTGGTTTGTTCTCCTTCTTTTCCCTCCCGTCTGCTCAGCCTCCCTTTCCAGGTTTCCTTCCCCACATCTTGCCTTTCCTGCCTTCCTGACCCTGGTGTGGACAGACAGACAGGGCAAGGCCCCTTACCACCCACGGGCTACCTGAAGCCACAAGAGGCTGACGTTATTATGATTTGTTTCTTCTTTTAGAAATCTGTGTAGTACATACTTAGGGGGAAATGCACTCTGCCTCGTATCTCCATTTGTACATTTACACTTGAAAAATTTCTGAAAATCTACATCCCAAATACCAATAGTGCATAATTCTACACAGGGAGCTAGATTAAAGTTGTTCTTAAAAAATGTACCCTCCCCCCACCTTTAACAACATCAATACAAAATACACTGTTGTGCAGTTCCTGTTGTGGCTCAGTGGGTTTATGACCCGATCAGTATCCATGAAGTTATGGGTTCAATCCCTGGCCTCGCACAGTGGGTTAAGGATCTGGCACTGCCACAAGCTGCGGTGTAGGTCACAGATGTGGCTTAGATCCTGCTTTGCTGTGGCTGTGGTGTAGGCCAGCAGCTGCAGCTCTGATTTGACCCATAGCCTGGGAACTTGCGGCCCTAAAAAGCAAGCAAACAAACAAACAAAACACTGTTGTGTGTCATCCGGCCTTCCATGATTCTGAGGAATTCCAAAGTTCTCTGGGTCCTTGGTGCCTGCACAGAAGGTATGGAGGCGCCGAGGAGGTTCCAGGCGTGGCTCCCTGGGTTCATACTTCCAGGATTCAAGTCGCAGTTCTGCCTGTCAGTGGTATGACCTTGGACAAGTAACCCAGCCTCTCCATAACAGAATCTAGGATTCTGCTGGGAGGAATCTCGAGTTAATACAGGTGTCTGGTTCAGAGAAATCAGTTATGACGATCAGCCAATACTATCTTTCCAAAGTCCTGAAAAGGTGGTCCCAAGGCCTGACTGACCGTTAGTGAGCTAGTGGGTGTGGGACCATGGGGAAAGGCCCCAGACCGAGGGCAGCAGGTGATAGGTGGGGTGGCTCAGTGGGTAAGCACGGGCTCTTTGGGTCTGGACAGACCTGCCCTTGAGTCCCGGCTCTGTCTTCTTGTAGCTGCGTGACCCAGATCCTGTCAGAGGACACTGAGAGGCCTTAGAACTTTTGCCTGTAAACTTCAGATGCAAAAGCACTGACTTTGTAGTTCAGGGTGTGTCTCCCTTGGGATAATAAACACAGAGGGCTTAGCACACGGCTTAGTTGGCAGATATTATTATTATTAATAGGCATTTAGCAACATATGGTTTGCTTCAGTTGGATGACTTTCTACAAAAGATGAATTGCATAGATTGGTGTTTCTCAATCTTTTTTTCCTTATTGCTCTTTCAGGAATATTTTTGGACATTTTTCACCCTAATTGCCTCCTTCCACGAATTTTATGACCACAAATATACTGCACAGCTGTTTGCGTACGGTGTATGTGTATCTGTGTGTTGTACATAAAAAAGATAAGCTGGTTCTTGTTCATTTTATTTTCCAAGAACCAATTTTCGCTCCTTTGGGGGTAAGAATGTATGGCCTAGAGTGGTGGTTCTCAAAGGGGGAGGGGAGTTTTGCCCCGTGGGAAACATCTGACAACATTTGGAGACATTTTTCATTGTCCCAGTGGAGAGGAGGGCTTGATGCTAATGGCATCTAGTGAGCAGAGGCCAAGGGTCCAGCTAAACGTCCTGCATCACCCAGGAAGCCTCCGCATCCCCCCACATAGAATTCTCCAGGGTAAAATGTCAATAGTGAAGAGGTTAAGAGAACTTGCTTCAGGGTGTTTCCTCCTTATCTAAGATGGCTCAGACAGTGTTTGTGTCCCAGTGATCAGACAAGGTGGGGTGGGAAGCCTCCCCATCCCCCCACATAGAATTATCTCGCATAAAATGTCAATATCGAAGAGGTTAAGAGAACTTGCTGTAGGGTGTTTCTTCCTTATCTAAGACCGCTCAGATAGGGTTTGTGTCCCAGTGATCAGACAAGGTGGGAGATGTGTGTGTGTGTGCATATACGCACACGCACACATGGGGGGGGGGTGTCAAGGCAGCCTCTTTGAGGCCCTGAGCAAGGCCAGATGTGAGGCAGATCCTGTGTCATGGGTGTGATCACCATCTAGGAGTCTTAAGTGTCATTGCTCTGGTCATTCTTTTAAAAAATACTGTAATTCATGAATATTATAAATCAACTATACTCCAATATAAAGCAAAACATTAAATTAAAAAGGAAAAAATTACTGTAATTTACAGAGTCTTGTGTTAGGCAAAGTGGCAGTGGAGTGGGGCTACAGTCCTTTCTTGTTAAAATCCGTATGCCTTTTCCCCTTTATTTTTTATTTCTTTTTAAAATTGAAATATAGTTGATATACAATATTGTGTTAGTTTCAGGTGTACAGCAAAGTGATTCAGTTGTACATATATATTTATATGTCCATATTCTTAAAAAAATTCTTTTCCATTATAGTTTATTACAAGGTATTGAATATAGTTCCCTGATCTATACAGTAGGAACTGGATGTTTATGGAGTCTTTTTTTTTTTTTTTTTTTTTTTTAATGGCCATACCTGTGGTATATAGAAGTTACCAGGCCAGGGATTGAATCCAAGCATAACTATGGCAACACCAGATCCTTTAACCCACTGCACTGGGCCAAGGATCCTACTCCTACCTCTGCAGTGCCCTGGGCCACTGCAGCTGGGTGCTTAACCCACTGTACCCCAGCGGGAACTCCTATGGAGTCTTTTCTTGATGGAGACCATGGTCCTGTTAAGGGCATGATGAATTATTACTATTATTATTATTTTGTCTTTTATCTTTTTAGGTCCACACCCCTGGCATATGGAGGTTCTCAGGCTAGGGGTCTCATCTGAGCTACAGCTGCTGGCCTACACCACAGCTACAGCAATGCCAGATCTGAGCCGCATCTGCGACCTACACCACAGCTCAGGGCAACGCTGGATCCTTAACCCACTTAGGGAGGCCAGGGGTCGAACCCGCAACCTCATGGTTCCTAGTGAGATTCGTTTCCGCTGTGCCACAACAGGAACTCCAAGGGCAAGATGAATTCTTATGTAATAATTATGACCAATAACTTTCACTGCCCATGAACCATGTGTTAGGGATTGTGTTAAGTGCTTTACATGGAGTAAGAAATGATACATTCACAACATTCCCAGGAGACAGGCACTCTGACCACTTTCATCCCCACTTTACAGATAAGGAAACTGAGGCTTAAAGTATTTAGGTAAACTGTTCGAAGTTGCATGACTAGGAAGTAGGGCATCCAGGACTCCAGTGCCCACAAGCTAGACATTGAATTAACACTGCTTCACAACTCTGATGAAAGGTGGGTTCTTCTACGTGTCAGAAGAGGTGGTGTCATAGTGCTGTTGGAGTTCAGTGATGACTCCCAGCAGGAGAAATCATGGATGCCTTCCTGGAGATGGTGGCACCCAACTGGCCTGCAAAGATTAGCGGGATTTGGCCTATGGAGATAGGGCTGGGGGACAGACACTCAGGCAGATGGGACAGCTTGAACAAAGGCATAGAAGTAGGGAAATGCCAGAATGATCTTTCTGAGGAGCCACTGGGCCCCATGGGAAATAATGTTGCCAATACACTTTGCTCAGTTCCCAATTCTGCAGTCAAAATCCATCCATCGCCAAAGAGGGCCTGCTGGCATTTGTAAAAGAGCTTTTGATGTGACTGGTAGTCACAGGTTCCTGTGGAGTGCTTCTAAATAGGAGTTTCTTTCTTTCTTCCTTCCTTCCTTTCTTTCTCTTTCTTTCTTTTTTTCTTTCTTTCTTTCTCTTTCTTTCTTTCTTTCTTTCTTTCTCATTCTTTCTTTCTTTCTATCTTTCTTTCTTTCTTTCTTTCTTTCTTTCTTTCTTTCTTTCTTTCTTTCTCTTTCTTTCTTTCTCTCCCTCTCTCTTTCTCTCTTTCTCTCTTTCTTTCTTTCTTTTTCTTTCTTTCCTTCCTTCCTTCTTTCTCTCTTTCTTTTTCTTTCTTTCTTTCTCTTTCTTTCTTTCTTTCTCATTCTTTCTTTCTTTCTATCTTTCTTTCTTTCTATCTATCTTTCTTTCTATCTTTCTATCTTTCTTTCTTTCTTTCTTTCTCTCCCTCTCTCTTTCTCTCTCTCTTTCTCTCTTTCTTTCTTTCTTTTTCTTTCTTTCCTTCCTTCCTTCTTTCTCTCTTTCTTTTTCTTTCTTTCTTTCTTTCTCTTTAAGTTTTATTGAAGTACAGTTGATTTACAAGTTAAACAGGGGTTTCTTAACTTTAACCTCTTTAACATCTCGAGTCAGGTGAGTTCTGCAGTAGAGGGCCATCGCGTGACTTAGAAGAGGTTTGGCTGCACCCTTGCCTTCTAACCACCCCTCCTTGAGTTGAGAAACCAAAAATGTCTCCTGATATCGCCAAGTGTTCCTTGGGAGGTCAGTCACCCAGGTTAAGAACTACTCTCCTATATGTAGGTGGCAGGGGGTTAGTGGGGCACACAGGCTGAGAAAACCTGTATTCGCATACCAGCCACATAGGGCTGTGTGATTCTGGGCAAGGCCTGCACCTCTCTGGACTTTCATTTCCTTGTCTGAAAGGTGAGGCGGCTGGTGGCAACAGGTGGTCCCTCAGGGCCCTTCTCTCCAGCAGCCCGAGATTGGCCTCAGAAGTACAATCATTTGTAAATCAACTATAATAAATTTTTTAAAAAAATTAAAAAATAAAAATATTAACAAGTGAAGAATAAGACTTATGCATTGTAACTACCAACATTATTGAAAGAAATAAAAGAACATTAAAAAAAAAAAAAAAAAGAAGCAGCAGGATCAGCTGCTCCAGCTGCCTGTTACTGCTTCATTATGCGGTGCAAGGACACTCACACCCCCTGTGAGCCTGCTGTCCCGCCCAGGGAATGGTGGCAGCAGTTGGCTCTCTGCTGGGCTCAGGGCCAGGCTGCCACTGCCTCCCAGACCAGGCCTGTGAAGGGCCCTGGGTGTTGCTTTCCACAGCAACACCCGGGTGACATCCTTAATTACAGTCAGGAAGAGTCAGGCTCAGGAGGTGGAGACGAGGTGTTCCTGGGTGTGAGAAAGTGATTAACACCAGAACACTGGCCAAGTGGGGCAGCTGAAGTCATTTCCTGAGGTCCTGGTGAAGTTGGATCCTCCCATTTCCAGAGAAGAAACTCAGTTCTCGCCTATTCCTTTTGTCCTGGGAGCTGAGCAGATGTCCCAGGGGAGGGCAAGGCTTCCTCTGGCTTCGGAATTTGGAGTCACGTAGAAGACGGCAGTGGCGGTGCTGAGAGGTCCCTCCCACGTTACTGGGAGCTGTTTGCTGTGTGGGAGGGTGGTGGTAGGATCCCCTGCAGGCCAACTGGTGGTAGACTTTGTGACCTTGGGTGTGTTGGTCAACCACTCTGGGTCTCAGTTCCCTCATCTATAGCACATCAACAATCACAGCGGGCTGCTAGGAGTCCTGGGGGCGTACAGGAGTTATACAGTTACCGGCGTTAATACAGATACCTCCAGATGGTGCAGAGGTGAAGAACAGAATTCCCGAAACGTGTCCATCATGTGTCATGAACTGTCCTTGGCCCCCAGTGATCCCTGGAGGGATGATGACGATGATGATGATGATGATTTAGCTGCATCTGAGGCATGTGGAAGTTCCCAGGTCAGGGATCAAACCCGCGCCACAGCAATGACTCAAGCCACAACAGTGACAAGGCCAGATCCTTAACCCATGGAGCCACCCAGGGAACTCCTGGAGGGAGTATCTTAAAGCTCTGTTTTACAGATGAGGCTCAGGGAGGTTGACGCAATTCGCATAAGGTCTCTGGGTTAGCCTTCGGTGGAAAAAATGGTTCAAACTGCAAAGCCCACGTCCTAGTCTGTGTATGAATTCAGGGGTTGTGCTCCCTTTGAGGCGCTCTCCCCCGGCTCTGAGCGCCTGTCACTCACTCCCTCAGCCCGTCTGTCAGAGCCTGAGATGCAAGTCTATGAGCTTCTGCTGTTTACTGTGGGTCTCTATCAAGAAGACAGAAAATAACAGTGCGTGTGGGCGAGGGGATGAGCAGATAAGGGGCAGTGGTGGAGAGAGAGGTATCTGATAAGGGGCTACAGAGCTGAAAGGAAGCAGATATGGATGGGCTGAGGGCAAGATAAGGGGGTGGGGGAGATGAAAGAGGGAAGCCCCCTGGGAGCAGGGTGATGGGGGAGAGGCAAGGGGGCAGATACAGGGCTGGGTGAGGGTGGCCCAGGGGAAATGGGGACGTGGGCATTAAAGGGAGAAGGAGAAGGAGATAAGAAGATGAGAAGGCGATAAGACGATCTCTCGTGGCACGGAGGCAGACACACATAGAGCCCTGTGGCACTGGGGCTCTGGTCCCTGGTGGCCAGGCCTGTCTGCAGTGTCTGCCAGGACCTTTTCCTCTTCATCTGGAAAATAAGCCCATGGCTTTCCCCGGCCATGACCCTCAGTTAGTCTCTGGGGTGCAAGTGTTGTGATGGAGGAGGTAAGGCTCAAAGGAAGCCTGGCCTGGTCCTTCATTCATAAGAGCACTGGACAAACTCCCTCCTGCCTGCTCTGCCCAAAGGAGGGCTCCCTCTCCCCACCCCCAACCCCTCTTTCTCTCTTTTCTAGCTTCATCCATTCAGCACTCACCCTGCTAAATAAGGTGCTTTGAGATGGCCGTACCTACTGTGAAAAAAATCTAATTGTGTACAGTGGCAGGGAATGGACAGGCGGTGGTCACGTTAGATGGGCTGGTCAGAGCCCAGTGTCTGTGAGGAGGTGGCCCTGGAGCTGGGATCCCCTGATAAGAAGGAAGGGGCCGTGAGAAGTGAGGGAGAGCATGCTAGGCAGAGGGAACAGCAGATGCAAAGGCCCTGAGGTATGAGTGTGCTTGGCTTATGTGGGAGAGTGAAATGACACGGTTGGAGAGGCCAGAGTGTGCAGACAGCCAGCTGGAACTTCATGGTGACCTTGGGTGAATGAGTCCCCCTCTCTGGGTTTCAGTCACTGTTATCTGTAACCTGGGAGAATGAGATCTCTAAGGTCTACTGGTCCTACAGTTCCATGGATGTTTGAGCAGTGTCAACAAGGGGCCCCTGGGAGCCCCCAGACCCCCTTTCACCCCTGGTTTTAGCTTGCAGGGCAGCACCAAAGCACATGAGTTTAAATCTCGATGTCGCCATTTAATTTCTGTGCAACTTTGAGAAAGTGGCTTAACTTCCCTGAACTTTCAACTTCCTCATTTGTAAAGTGAATAATCACGGTAGTCACCTCACGGGGTTGTTAAGGTAGAGGAAATGAGATAAATATGTAAAGAATTTAACCCAGCTCCTGATACACAACAAGTTATTATTTTTGGTGCCCAGGACTCAACAAAACTACTCTTGAGGTCAGAACCATCTCTGGAGCAAGAACCCAAATATCCACCCACCGATCAATCTTTCCTACCTGGAAACTGATGTCACAGTGGCACATCCAAGGACATGGGATCTAAATCAGGCCCATCATCTCCCTTGCTCCACGTCCTCAGTCCCATCCTGTTTCTCTTCCCTGTCCCTTATCTTGGTTCATGGCACCACGATGCTCCCTGATGCTCATGCTCAATTTCAGAGTTATCTCCGACTTCTTTTCCCACATCTAATCAATTGCCAAACCCTATCTGGAAGTCTCCCAGTGCCTCATCCATCCTCTCATTTTCATTCCTACTCTTTCCCTTCAGATTCTCCTTATCCCTCACCTAGACTATAGGATAATCTTTGAACGGGCTTCCTGCTTTGTTTCTTCCTCCCAGTCTCCCTGTCTGCCATCCATCACCACCTTTCAAACACGGTGGCCAGAGTGACCCTTGTGCATAATTCCAGTGCTTACAAGCCCTCTGTGTCACCCTATCTGATCCAGGACACAGGATAAAGTCTGTGGCCCCAGCCTGCCTTCCATCTCTCAGAATTTGATCCTACCCTACTTTTCCAGGGTCTTCTATCATGCTCCCCTAACACACGCTAAACCTTCATAACACTTGTCTGCTCAACCTTCCATGAGCGTGGCTGACTTCAGGAAAACCTCACTTTAAATTTTTCCTCTCTGCCTAGAATCTACCCACACTCCAGTGATGCTTGTTCAGGTCTGTCCACACCTAGAACTTGGATTCACAGCCCTGTACTCCATGTTGCCTTCCTAGATGTCTATTCAAACGGTTGGATCCTCTCTCTTTTTTTTCCCCACATATTTTTATATTATTGTTTTAAAAAAGTAGTTACCTTTTTTCACGAAAAAAGTTTTTTTTTTTTTTTTTGGTATGCAGAAGTTCCAAGGCTAGGGGTCAAACCCTTGCCACAGCAGTGGCCCAAGCCACAGCATTTGATAATGCTGGATCCTTAACCCACTGAGCTAGGGAATTCCTCTTGAGATCTTATGTATCCATTCTTTTCCTCTACTAGACTTGTGAATTCCTGGAATATGGGAACTCTTGTCTCAGTCGTCTTCATATTGTTGACTAGCCTTAGTAAATACTTGAAGAAGTCTGGTAAGTTTCTCGACTCTAACATAGCCAAGACAGGAGATCCTGGATTCCATGACCCCCACCTCTATCTCACTGCCCTGAGAAATTCTATCCTGTCCCTAGTCATCTTCTTTTTTTGGAGACAACACCATCACCTACCCCTCTGTCCTAGATCCAAATCCAGGAGTCTTGTCCTTGCTTCCTCTCTGTCTCTTCCCCATCCTACACCCAGGCCATCACCAAATTAGCTCTACCTGTACCTCCAAAATCTTTCTCATATGTGTCCACTTTTCTCCATCTCACCTGCCATCACTCTGTTTCAAGCACTGCCACTCTTCTTTCCTGAACTGTGACCGTGACTCCCAGGTCCTCTCCCTGCCACTCTTCTTGCTGCCCTGTGTTCCAATATTCTCTTTGAAGCAAGAGTGTTCTTTGAAAATGTACATCACATTATATCACTAACTGACTTGAAACCCTCCAATCATCTCCTATCACCCAGAATGGCATGTAGATGTCTTACTCTGGTTAAGAGACCCGTACATCCTTTCTCTCTAATCACACATCGTACTACTCTCCCTGGTGTCAAGATCATATCATCAGCCATAGTGACCTTTTCTCTAACATACCAAGCTGTTCCTGCCCCAGGGCCTTTGCACTGTTACCTCTACCTGCCCTGCCATTCTCCTTGACCTTCATGTGGCTGTCGCTTCTTGTAATTTAGATTTTACCTTAAATATCTCTTCCTTAATCTGAGTTATACATCCACTCATTCTCCTTATTGCTCTACTTTAAATCTCTGCATTGTGCTTATCACTATCTGATTACTAGTATTACTATTTTTACTCTGGTTGTGTCTAATTTCAACCAGTTCATAGAAATAACTCTACAAGATTAGGGACTTTGTCTTGTTTTTACTGTATTCCTAGTACCTAGGATAGGTTCTTTCCGTTTCTTCATAGTTTATTGGTCAGCACATGTTTGGTCACCAGTTGTGCCAAATTCGTTTTCTATTGTGGCTAAAGTCATGGTATTGGCAAGCCTTCATTCCTTTCAGTAGATGCTAGGGAAAAGAAGTCCATTTCCTGTCTTTTTCAATTTCTGGATGGCAATGGCATTTTTTTGGCTCATGGCTTACTTCCTTCAACTTCATAGTCAGCATGGAGGGTCAAGTCCTCAACACATGTCATCTCTCTGAC
This sequence comes from Sus scrofa, assembly GCF_054392235.1. Lineage (NCBI taxonomy): Eukaryota > Metazoa > Chordata > Mammalia > Artiodactyla > Suidae > Sus > Sus scrofa. The sequence continues at coordinate 13,970,660 of NC_139384.1, forward strand.
CCAGTTGGAAAATATTCTTTACTTTTACGGAGTCATGTAATTAGATTGAACCCACCCAGATAATCCAAGATAATGGCTCCATCTCAGGAGCCTTTATCATTGGAAAAATCCCTTTTGTTAGGTAAGGGACTTTCGCAGGTCCCGGGATTAGGATATAGACATCTTTGTGGGACTGGGGGCATTATTTGGTCTGTTGAACCCCTCACGTCAGTAAGGCTTCCACACTCTGTGCCTGTGCGGGTTGGGGAACTTATCAAAGTTCAAGTGGTTTTCAAGTCTATCCTGGCTTTGACCCTCAGCTGTATCATCCTGCATCTTCTCTGCATGTGTGCCCAGTCTCCTGATCAGCCAGGGATATGCAGAGGGTTTGTCAAGCCTCTTTAGGGTTGTCTTATTTCCTAAATCACCTTGTTAAGTTTCTGATTAGTCCTCTGGTCTGTTCCTTGACTCGACCAGGACTACCATCTCAGGGTCGTGGAACCATTGGTCTTCCCCACTAATCTGTCACCACAATTGCTAGTTTTATTGACCAGGCTGGTGGGTATGGGTTTTTGGCCTTCTACTCTACACCAAGTGGGCTGGCTCTGGCAGCCAAGCTGCTGGGATGTGGGGGAGGGTGAAAACAGCCTCAAGCAGGAACACCACAAACTCCTACCATTTTAACACAAAGTTTAGAAGTTTTTCATGAATTCTGTATGGCTTTGGTTGATTTCCAGTTTCCAGAAATAGTTGTTTAGACAATTCTGTTTTTAGTATTATAGTTGCTTTTTGAAGGGGAGAGAAATTGCTGACCTCATTATCTGCCACACCAGAAGCCCCATCTTCTGCCTAATTAGAGGGTTTAGTCCTTTTACATTTAGAGTAATGAGCCATATATATATATATATATAATATATATATAGGCCGCCCCCGGGGCATGCAGAAGGTCACAGGCCAGGGATCAAACCTACACCAGAGCAGCGATCTGAGCCTCTGCAGTGACAATGCTAGATCCTTAACACAAGCCACAAGAGAACCCTGATATGGTTGGTTTTAAGTCTGCCTTCTTGATATTTGTTTTCTATTTGTCCTATCAGTGTATTTTCCCTCTCTTCCTCCTTTCCTAACCTTTATGGGTTAACCATCTATTTTTTAGCATTCTATTTTAACTTTTGGTTTTATATTTTAAATATAAAACCAAAAATTATATTGGCTTTAAAAATATAACTACGTATTTTTTGGGCATTGCTCTAGGCAATACGAGTAGTCTAAATTTATCAAATGTACCTTGAATTAATATTGCATTGACTCATGTAGAAGGTAAAAACCTTATAGCAGTATAACACCACTTACCTCAACCGATCTTCTGTGCTAGAACTGACATATACATTTAATACACATATGCAATTTACTACACAGTAAAATGTTATTATTTTTTCCTTCTAGGCCCAAATTTCCATCTGGTGTCATTTTTCTTAAGCCTAAAATACAAGAACCTTCTTTAGCATTTCTTATAGTCAAGTCGACTGTCAATGAATTCTCCCACATTATGTTCACCTAAAAATATCTTTTTTTTTCACTCTACTTTTTGAAGGGTATTTGTACTTGGATATGCAGTTTGGGCTCATTTATTTTTCTTTAGTATTTTAAAGTCATGTTCCCTTGTCTTTTTGCTTCTTTTGTTTACTATGAGCAGTCAATTGATATTTGCATTGTTGTTCCTTATTTTTCCTTTGGTTTTGTTCAAGATTTTCCTTTTGAAAATCTTGATTTTTGGTAGTTGACTATAATGTGTCTAAGTATGGTCTTCTTTGTACAGATCCTATCTGTGGATTGCTGAATTACTTGGATCTCTAAGTTAATTAAAAAAAATCGAATTTGGGAAAATACTGGTCATTATGTTTTCAAACTTTTTTTCCTGTCCGTTTTCTCTCTCTTTCTCCTCATGGGACTCCAATTATATCGGTCTACTTAATATCATCACACAGGTCCCTGGGATTCAGTATATTAAAAAGAATTTTTTTCTCTATTCCAGTGAGTTTTAAGTTTCAGGTATTACACTGTACTCTTCTGTCCTACAATGTCTAGTTTTAATATTTTTCATTCTTCCACTGTGATTCCTAGCTTTTGATTCATTATGACTATTTCCCCCCGTAAGTCCTTGGACATATTTATAATAGCTGCTTTCAAGTGCTTGTCTGCCTATAGAAAACAAACCTATGGTTACAAAAGGAGGGGAGGGATAAACTAGAATTTGGGATTAGCAGATACACACTAGTATAAATAGAATAGATAAAAAAACAAGGACCTACTCTATAGCAGAGGGAACTATATTCAATATGTTATAATAACCTATAATGGAAAATAACCTGAAAAAAGTATATACACAACTGAATCACTTTGCTGTACACATGAAATGGTATAAATCTATTATTTCAAATTAGAAAAAACAAAGTGCTTGTCTGCTAATTTCAACATCAGGGTCATTTTAGGGTCCACTTTAATCGATTTTTTTGGTTCACATGTGGAGTAGTTTTTAATTGTACACTTATGTATCACATACATTATATCATGTCTGTTATGTCATTTTCTCTTATGGGTGTTGATTTTTGTTCTGAAAGGTAGTTAAATTACTAGTGAATCTCTTTGGTCCTGCCAGTCTTGATTTTATTCTTTTACAGAGTGGGTCTATGTCATTTTTGAACTTAACTCTAAGGCATGATCCTTATTCCTAAGACCTGTTCTTTGAGTTTGCTTTTTCAGGTCTTAACTGAATGCCAAGGTTTCGGCAAGTTTCCTCTGCTTTGGCAGTCCCACTCAGCTCTGAGCCTGTCATCAGACAATCCTTCCTCAGCTTTGTAGAGTCTTTCCCATGTGTACACAGCCCAGCCTGCCAGTGAAGAGCCCTCTCTGAGTCCCCACAAAACATCTGATCTACTCCCTCTGCACAGCTACTTGACCCTACAAATTTCAGATGCTTTTACTGCCCAGAAATCCTATATATGCCTTATTAGCATGGTGAGAGTTGGGCTCCACCTCAAAGCACCAAAGTGTGTGTTGTTTGAGAGCTGGGTGATTGTGGGCTCAACTTTCAAGGATTATAGTCCTGTGTTGCCTATTATACAATGCGTGATGACATTCGACGCATATATTTTGCTCAACTTTATCATTGTTTTAAGCAGGGGAACAAGGCGGAAATTTCCATTCTGTCTTTAAATTAAAACTAATTTAATTTTTATAGAAAGGCTGAAGTTCCTTTAATAATATCCAGGTGGCCTAGGGCCTAGAAATATTTACTGAATGAATTAACCAACTTCAAAAAGTAAAAATATCATAGAATTTAAATTGCAAAGAAAAAGCATTTCTTCCTTTATCACCCTACTTCTTTTCCTTTGCTTTATCTACTGTTAGTATTTCTTGGATATTCCTCCAGAGTTTTTCTATGCATGTAAGATTATAAGCATGTATATAAATGCTGTTGTGTTTTCCCTCCTAAATAAATGAGGTCATTGAACTATGCTGTGGTTTGCCTTTAATTTTTTAAAAAGTATATATCTTGAATACATTCCCATGCTAACACATATAGACTTTTCCATTCATTTTAAAAGCTATGTAGTTTTCTGTAGCATAGATATGCCATAATTTAATTAGTTCCCAGTTGATCTACCCCTTTATCTTAAGGCTTCTCAAGATTAGAAAACCAAAGCTCCCCTGACAAGCAGGGATATCCTCGGCCATTCCTCTGATTGAATTTAACCTCTTTACTGTACATGCATTGAGTAAGTGCTGTAAGCAGTGCTCACATTCGGGTTACTCTATGGAAACATGAAGATAGTGTTCTGCAAACATGTACAAATGATTGCCATGTAAGGTAGCTGGTGGCAGGTGGCAGAGAGGAGCAGAGAGTGTTCTGGGAGGTACTGCGGGGAGACGGGGAAAGAGAGAGAGACAGGCAGACAGACGGAGGGAGGAAGAGGGAGAGAAAACAAGAGGTGATTTCTGGCTTGGGGTGGTGGTGGTCAGGGAAGGCTTCATATTGTTGGTGACATTAGAATTAGATCAGAAATAGAGGCAGGGTCTTTTGAAAAAGGCTGCTTCAGCTGAACAGCGTGGACACAGGCACAGACATGGGCCTGGACAGGGAAGAGAAGTTGATCTGAGCATCTACAAGGAGATTAAAATGGGAAAGAAACTGGGAAAGTTGGTTAGGACCAGGGGGCAGTGGTATTAAGTGCCAGTCCCAGGAAATGAGCAGGGACGAAGAACTTTCATGGGATTTCAACGTGTTAAGGGTTTGTTGTAGGATTCAGAGGACTGCATTGGTAAGTTAGGAGTACTTGCTAGAGGAACGTCTCTCATATTAAGAGCAAATTTCAGCAGATTTGTTGTCAAAAGTCCCTTCCCTTTCCTCCCGCTGTTGTTATCTGGGTCCATTTCCCACCTTAGTTTGTCTCAGGTCCCTGGTCTGAGGTGTCTGGGCTGAGGTGGACCGTGGGCCCACACTGCCTCCCTGTGCTGGGTTTGTGCATAGCACTCAGCACAACCGCTTCCTCAAGGTGGAAGGGGATGGAGAGCTGAGGGTGTCAGTCACCACCCATCCATCACTCACTCACTCATCACCATCACTCTCTCAGTTTTTCAGCTGCGAGACTGATTTCATTGGCAAGGACATCAGGACGAGCCCTTAGGTTTCTTTTCACACAGAGTCATACTATGGGGAGGGGACCTGTCCCTACCAGCCTCCTGGGCTCTAGGCAAGGAGCTCCTGTTGGCATCCTGACCCCGAGGCATGGTGCACCTTAATACGTACTTAATTTTTGGGAGTGATATTTTTTCTATCTTCTTCATATTCCTTTATGATTACAATGAGAACTTCCAAATTCATTTCTGGGTTCTTGGGAGGACTTCCTATGAGAAGAACAGGACAACAAAGATAGGTTTTGTCCTAACAAAACCATCCCTAGCACATAGGGGTAGCTTTCTCTAACAGTCGTAATTCCCTCACTGCTTGAAGGATAAAGTTCAAAGTCTTCAACTGGACTTTAGGGCCCATTGAAATCTAGCTGTACCTTCCTTTCTAAAGCCTCAACTCTTGACACTTCCCCTCCATGCATCTCATGTTTCAATCAGAAAGCATCCCAAATTTCTGCACATGTTCCCTCTGCCTGGAATACTCCTTGTCCAATCTTTATTCTGGCCTATATCATCCTTCTAGGGAGCTCTATATTCCCCCCAGGCTCAGATAAAATATCAAAGACATCACCTTCATGAGTCTTTCCTGAGCCTGAAGTCAGTCACCTTCCCTGGATTTTTAATCATCTGTGCATATCTCATCTCAGTCTCCTTGATGCCTAATAACAGCAGCCTAGCACAGTGTAAGGCACCCAGGGAATATCTGGGGGTGAAACATAAATGGTCCCAGGTCCGTGATTTGGGAGGTCGCTAAGATGATGGGTGGAGGCAGAAGGTTAGAGAGAAGGAAGCAGAACAGGAGCAGGTGCATGAAGGGCACTTAATTCTGAATGTGCACCCCACAAACACTGGGGAAGAGTGGACACTGCTTTACCTCTTGTTGTCACAGTGGGTTTCCCTCCAGTTCCAGGGGCTCCTTGTCGATATCCTCCTGAGTCCACACTTACGTCTTCACTAATTCTACCTCCCTCCCTCCCTTGACTTGGGATTGGCTTTGGGAGCCAAGCACCCTAGATCACACTGAGCCCCTGAGTACTTTCTCACTGAGGCCCAAAGATTAGGTTCAAATCCAGGACCCACAATTTATTTCTTGGTGTGGTGTCTTGGGCAGACTCCTTTACCTCTTAGAACCTCTGTTTCCTTGACTGTAAAATCAATATGGTGATATTGATTTTTTCTGTGTGCCTCAGAAGGCGGGTGTGAAATATCATACTCGATAATGGATATGAAATTGCTTCCTGGAAATACTGTAGTTAGTTATTATTATAATGGTAATTGATAAAATAAATACATGGAATATGCTATTCCCTGCATTCTTCCCTGAAAGCTGAGGCCAAAAGAATGGCAGGAACTAGAGATGGACAAGTATCACATTAGGTAACAGATTGAATCAATCTGAGGAAATGAAGCAAATCTTTAAAGTTTTTCAATCCATTCTTAAGAGGAAACAGAGTGAACTAGACTCTGAATCTGTGGGTCTCCTGTATCGCATGCCACCCTAGAGGCAGTGTGGCCTAATGGTTAAGAGTATAAGGCTGGGTGTCAAACAACCTGGGCTCAAATCCCATCTCTGCCAACTGGGTAGAATTACATAAACAATAGCTTAGTCAGTTTGTGACTCAATCTTTTGGGGAAAATGGGAATGATTTTAATAATGCTACTTAGACGTTTGGCTTGTTGCAACTAGATGCCGGGACCCCTGCAAAGCACTCTGTAAAGTGGCTGGTGTACAGTAAATGTCAGGTTTGATCATTTCCTCTGTTCGCTTCCTGCTCGTGGGGGTTGATGGTTTTGCTTTTGCTCTCACCTTGAATAAAGCAATGAGGCTCAATCACGACCAGGCAGAGGACAAGGAAAAAATATCTAATGAAGCCAGTCACTGAGGATGAAAGGATCTTAGCAACTCTTGTCCAATTCCCTCACTTAAAAAAATAGTAAAACTGAAGCCTAGGGAGGAAATATTTTCTCCAAGATTACATAAGAAATTCAATGTATTGACTTTTTTCTCATGACTGTTATATTCCAAGCATTATCTGCACTCTGTGGATAAGTGGATCAATAAGAAATAGTTTTGCCTTTGCACAATGTTTCCCAAAGTGTGTTAACATGCAGAATAAAATTATCATGGTCAGAATTTAACCCAGAACATGCTGGATTAAATAAAATGAAACAGGCCTTTCTTTTTGCTTTTGCTTTGTGCTTTGCTCATCCCCAAGAGGGAGCTTTCCTTAGGCAGTGTATGACAGACTTCTTTTTTTTTCCTTTTGAGTTCATCTCATGAGATTTGTGCTCTGTGGTACACCTATGGAAAATGTGACCTTAGCTAGAAGTTCACAGAGTACTGGGCAGGGATATATGAATTTAGATTTATGGGAAGTTCATGGGTGATGAGGCAGAGACGGGATGCAGACTAGTGTTCAGGGGGACCTACCTTCAGGGCAGAGAGCCCCCTTCCCTCTGCCTTGTGCCTTTTAGTTTTTTCTTTCCAGGGCCACACCTGCAGCATACGAAAGTTTCCAGGCTAGGGGTCGAATCAGAGCTACTGCTACTGGCCTATGCCATAGCCATAGCAACACAGGATCCAAGCTGTGTCTGAGACCTACACCACAGCTCATAGCAACACTGGGTCCCTGACCCACTGAGTGAGGCCAGGGATCGAACCTGCATCCTCATGGATACTAATTGGATTTGCTTCCGCTGACCCACAATGGGAACTTCTGCCTTGTGCTTTTATGTAGATGAACTCTCCCTTCCAAAGAACACTTGAGAACAACCTCAATCAGTGCCCAAGAGCACATACTTTAGGGCTAGCAATCTTGCAACCAAGGTGCTGAAGGAAGAAAGAGCAAGAAGACCACCAGGTTGAGGCAATGACAAGGGCAGGATAATGATGCCAGCTACCACTGACATGATACCTGCCATGGACCCAGCCTCCTTTGACTTGTTACATTACCCTCATTGACATATTCAATTCTCATATCAACCCTTTGAGGAACGTACTATTAACACCCCATTTTATAAACAAGGAAACCGGCATAGGTGGTTCAATGACTTGCTCAAGGTCATCTAGCAAGTGAGTAGAGGGACCTGAAGTTTGAATCTCAGCAATTGGCTCAAGTCTGGGCTTGGTACTTAGATAGGGATAGGGGTTGCTTTGGCTGCCATATGTATCTCTCCTTGTTTGCATTCTATGCATAGATAGAGGACTAGTTATCTAGGAAGATGATTCTGTTAGAGTTTTATATGCTGTGCGGTCACAAGTTTTGGGGTGGAGGGATTCCACTTGGTATGGGCAGTCATTCTTGGTGGCATCTACCTTTCTCCATTCTAAGGATTTGCTCAGATGCCACCTTCCCCATGTTTACGGCCTTCTCTGTGTTCAGTACTTTGTTGACACTTACCTGGGCCCTTCCTGTGTGCATCTGTTTCCAAGTAATTGGCACAGATCTACGGAAGTCCCTTAGACAAGTCATGGTTGCTTATGCCCAGATTGCCCTCCTCAGAGCTTTGCTCTGTCATTACTGTTAAATGAATAAATGAGTGAATTCAGAACCATTGAAGAGCACTTAAAAACCTCCCCAAAAAGTGGGGGGGGGGAGGTGAGGAACAAGGCTTATGGATGATGTGTGAGGGCGCGGGTGGATGGGAGCCGGGTGCAGAGGTCATAAAGTGTGCATGTTCTATTCTGCTCATATAGTGTTTTTCAAATTTTAAATTAATTGCCATTATATGAAAGTCCAGATTTTTTACTTCTCTGGAAAAAGCAGAAAATCTGAGCATCAAAGTGTGAAACTTTAAGACCCAGTGTATATGTTGCCAGTCCTTGCTGTTTTGTCTACACATTTCTTTACTTGCCCTTTCTCCGCAACCGCTAAAACTGGAAACCCTCGCATGATTTGGACTTAGGACATACCTAATTTCAACCTACGCTGTACCTATTAAATGGTAGTAGAGGCAAAGCATGCACTTTCCCGCTCTGGATTTTGATGGTGGCTGCTCTTTCCAGCACTAAGGCAAGACTATCTTTGGATCAGTTTCAGTGCCTAAAAGAACAAAGATGTGCAAAACCTTGACCTGTCTTGCCAGGCATAAAGCAAAAGGATTGTGGGTTGAGACTCAAGACAGGGGCATTGAAACCAGGAGCTTTTAAAAGGGAAAAATGGCTTTGGGCAAACGAGATTAGGAGGTCTCTGGTTCTGACTCTGCAAACATGCTGTGCCCACTCTCCCTTTCTGTAAATGGGCTGGATGGAGAAGGGAGGAAGGTGAAGGCTGGCAAGAGAAAGTGGAAAGTGGGTAGAGGGAGAAGTGCGGACAGGTCGGAGTGTGGAACAGAAAGTTATATTAAGGTTTCAGAGAAACTCTTGGGCGAGATTGTTTCTGCTCAGCAGATGAAAGAAGATGTGGAACAAACACAGGGAGAACAAAGGCAGTAGAGGAAACCCAGGCGGGCTCAGGAGATAAGTCAGGGGGAGAAGACAAAGGGAGCTAAATTTAAACGGGAGAGAAAAGATGCCTCAGCGGGGCCAGGAGCGTCTATAAATACCTGGAAGGCAATAAGCTGCAGAAAGAAAGGAAGAATTATTCACTGTCTCCCCAGATGTAGGACAGAGACGAGGCCAGAAGGAAGCTGAGATGGCGTCAGGCTGCTGGACCTGGGAGAATAAAGCTGTGTTTGTGCAGTGGTAGGAACTGGGCAGGGAGTGGGGACTCTGGCTCCTGAGTGGCTAGTGGGACCTTCTCCAGGCCTCCTAGGGTGGCCTGGCCTTGGGCCCTTCAGGGACCACCAGCCCCTCGCCCAGCTGCATCTTTGCTGATCTGGGAGAGTCCTGCTGGAGTGAGTCAACGCTCCAGGCACCATTGACTGGTGACCTTCCACGTCACTTCCCTTCTCTAGCTCCTGTTTTCCTCTTTGTAAAACGGGAATAGTTGCTGGTAACCTAACAGGGACAGTCTGGAGATCAAATGAGCCTTTGTGAAAGGGCTTTGGATGCCCTAAAACCTGTGACAGATGGAGGATGTTTGCTCTCCCTGATAACCAATGGCCTTCGTTTTCCCAGCCCCCATGGATAAGCCAGCTGGGACATTGCTAAGGGGTAGGAAGTCTCTCTTTCCCAGTTTCCCTCCCTTTCTCCTCCCATCCACTTGCATTATCCCTTATATTCCTCCTTCCAACACTCCTTGATGCACTGGCATCACTGGCATCTGCAGGCCCTGAAGATATGCCTCAGAGCAAGGAGGGGTCCCTGTCTTTAGAGTTACTGGCTCAATGAACCCACATAACTTTCTCCTTGTGTGGCAGCCACAGCAGAGGCCAGGGCCGCTGACCAAGGAGGAGAGGTGCAGTCCAGGTGGGAATAGCATGCAGCTACTTGCAGAAATGGAAACAGCACAGTACATGTTAGGGAATAGCAAACACGTTGGTGAGGCCGTGCCATGAGCTGCGTCCTGCAGAGTGGTTTGGGATGAGGCTGGAGGGGGACCCAGGGCTGTGTCATGCAGGCTCTTTCAGGCTGGGCCAAGGAAGGACATATGTCCTGTTGGAAGAGCGGACTTACTGCAGTGTTTGGAGCAGGGAGTGTCAAGATGGCCTTTCTATTTTAGAAAGCTCTCTCTGTACTCAAGTGTGGGTGATGGGCTTAGGCTGGTGGTCTCAGCAGAAGCCTACCATACTCCTGATAGGCATTTGCCAGGGGCGACTTGAGAAACCCAAGTCACAAGAACTCATGGAGAGAGGGAGAGGGTTAATCTTAGGGCTGAGCTGAGACTGATGGGTGAAAGTGCTAATTAGCTCAGGGCAGATGTCCAGGAAACTGCTGCGATTATGCTTCCTTGCTTAAGCTAAAGATAATATGTCACTTGTGTCCCTTATTCCTCCTTGGAGGAAACACCACCCTGGGGCCCAGTTTCCGTAACTGAGGAACAGGGCCAAGTACCTCCTCCTCTTGTCTTTCTCTCCTGCCTGTTCGCATTTCTGCTCAAGAAACAAAGGGAATGGGCTGGGTGGAAAAATGCCAGCATTAAAACTTCCCAAGTAGAGAACTTCATAGCAGAAGAAGGCCCTAAGGGTCACGTGTGGAGGACACACCCAGTTCCCACACTCTAACTTGAGAACAGTCCTTCTGCCTTGCTGCACGCATCCCACGCATGCTGAAATGGACTCTAGCAGCGATGTTTTTATTGCACATTCTTGCTGCTCCTGTCATAGCTGATTGGACAAGGGGTGGGCACTTGACTCAGGAAAACCAACCCAGACGTGAGGCTGGTCCAATTAGACCATCTCCAAAAAATCCAGAACGGGTTCCAAAGAGAATTGTTTAGTTTGCTGTGAGTCTTTTGCTTCTTGGGCAACGCGGAAATGAGTTCTGGGAGGGCCATGTTGGGTCATTATGGAACATGTGTGAGCAGGACAGAGAAAGTTTACTTGCAGGGAGAATGCATTAGAAACACACTGAAGGACCATGTAATGAAAAGAGAGTGAAAAAGAGAGGGAGAGAAAGTCAAGCAAGGGAGAGAAAGAAAAGAAGGAGGGAGAGAGAAAGAAGGAGAACTTACTTTGGCTCTTGAATGACTGTGTCTTTGGTGTTCCTGCCCTTGGCTTCTGTAAGATGCTTCTATATTCTTCCAGTAAACTTTCATTTGAGCTAGTTTGGACAAGTTCTTTGAAACCAAACAATTTGACAACTAGTGTTGTTCCTCCACAATCAAGAAAAGTTGCAACAAAAAATTTCCAGACCTCTTATTTTTTGGGGTGAAACTGTGAAAGATTCCATTGTGAGCCTTCTTTTTTTTAATCCTTTCAGTATCCCATACCCTTCTGGCTAGGAAGTCGTTCTTGAGGTCCAGTCTAAATGTCTCTTGTTACATTTCAAAGATAATTACTTTCAGTCTACAAAAGATCATTTTTTCCTTATATTCTCCCCTCTTTTCCTTTTAGTAGCTTGTGCATAGTAGATATTTATATATATTTTTCCTAATGAATAGAGAAAAATGCTTTAACCATCCCCAAAGTTTAGCTGAACCAAAGAGAGAGAGAGAGAGCGAGAGAGAGGGAATAAGATACCTTTGGACTATTGAAAAAATATCAACATTTTGTTTGGAGAATGGCGCAATCTCCTAAGAAAATGTGACAGAAATTAGCTGGGATTTATTATATTGGTTGGAGAATCCAAAGTGTAACATGAGACTTGCTGCTTATTAGCCCTTCCTCATAATTTTGCATCAATTTATGATTTAGAAGAGGGGAAGAGATGCTGAAAAGGTATAAAGTGCTAATGGAAGCCTGCTGTAGTCAAGGATGTTCTTCTCTTGGCCCCCAAGGACTTTCCAGCTAGCTGAAACATTTTTGGTTTTTCAGGTTTCTGATAGAGAGGGGGTCAGAGCGAGGGTCAGACATGTGTCCCAGATGACTCCATCTCAGAGTGGCTTTCACCAAGTGACAACATCTTAAACACCTGTTAAGTGGGACTGAAGATCACCAGTACCTCACAGGGTTGTGTTGAGCTGTTTGGAAACTTCTCGGTAATGTGTTAACTGTTATTAGTCTTGGGAACACAGCTTCTAGGAGTCATGGGGCTGGGGGGGATGGTGGAGTGCATCTACTTGGATGCCTGCAGAGGCAACAACAGAAAACTTGGATTGGCTTCAATATAAAGAATTTAAAAAAAAATCTGCCATCCCTGGAAGGGCTGAAGTGCTATGTGAGACAGTAAAAGAGCTATGGTCACCCACCTCTCCTCTTGGCCACTTTAGGAATTATCTGCCTTGCGGCTGGCTTCCAGCTAAGTCCCAAATAGCTGCAGATACTTCAGGCATCCCCTCCAGACACACACATTTCTAGAAGAACAAAGGACCACGTCTATGGCATCTCTCCGTGAGGAGTTAGAAAACTCTTCCTGGAAGCCCCCAGGAGACTTCTCCCCATGCCTTCTGGCCTGCGTTTGGTCATATGCCTAACCACTTCCTTAGCTAATCATTGGCAGCAGGAATAAACTGAACACAATTGCTTACTCACTGTGCCTAGGAACTGAGAGTAAGGTCACCTTTCTCTCTGCCATGTGGGATAAAGGTTGATTTGGAAAAAAGTGGGATTTTGGGGGAAAAAAAAAGAAAAGAAAGCCCAAGAGAATGGATATTGGATAGTAACCTCACTAATCTTCATTTCATTACCTGTGGAAGGGGAAAGCAGTATCTTTTTCATGATTCAAATGAGATATGAGCTGTCTTATATCTTCATATACAGACCCTCCTGCAAAAAGAAATCATTTTTCTCCTTTTCCAAGCTTTGGGTTTCTGTAATGTAAGAGTTATTATAGCCTGTGTGGGAGCTGAACTTAATGCCGTGGGGGTCAATCAATTCTAAAGCAATTGGAGAGGAGGGAGCTGAGTGTCTCTTACTGGAAAAAAGGCGACTGTCTTTTACTGACCTTTTTTTGCTCAAGAAATTTTCCTATAGTAGATGATGGTGGAATTGCCTGACTGCTGGTTGTTGAAATACAGGAAGGTCTCTCCAAAGGTAGGGCTGAGTAGTGGAGAAAGAAGCAGCTCAATCTAAAGAAATGTAGTGGTAACAGAATGGGGCTTAGAGGCTATGCCTAGTCCATGACTGTTTTGTTGGGGATATGTATTACAATACAAATATTTTGGGGAGTCAGTACTAAAAAAATCATACTATTTCACATAAAGCTCTGGATTTCCTATTCTTTCCAAAAAAAAAAAAAATCCCAAAACTGGACCCTGTTCTATGGCAACAATTAGCTGGACCTAGAGTGATGCTCCCTTCCAGCGAGAGATGTGTCAGTTTGTCACAGCTCCTTTCACCGAATGTGATCAGGTACCCCTCACATTTCACTTTTTACCCTAGTGGACATTTTTGTTTGCAATCATGAAATAATGGAACTAGCATTGCACCGGGAGCAGAAGACTTGAATACTAGTTCTGATGCCAAGATGCTAGAGTGGTGTTGGGCGAGTCTCTTAAGCTCACTTGACCTTGGTTAATTCATACACGAAAGGGAATATGGTCTTACCATGCAAAGATGTTTGGAACAGCTGATTCATGCACCAATCTATGCATTCAGCTAATGTTTATTGAGTATATACATGGTGGAGAAGCAGTGCAGGTGTAAATCTTATTATTCAATGGAGGAAACAGGTGACTACATAAGGGGGAGAAACAGATGGTGCCCCGAGGACACACTGCAAGAACATTTTGCCCAGTCTAGGGTCCAAGGAAAACTTTCAGGAAAAAGTGAGGTTTAAATTGAGACCTGAAGGATGAGCAGCTGTGGGCAAGGGAAAGAGAAGGGTGTCTTAGGCAGTAAGAACAGCACGTAAAAAGGCTGGAAGCAATAGAGATCAAGGCATGTTTGAGAAACTTAAAGGAATGTAATAGAGCCAGAAAAGAATGGACAATGGAAAAAAAAAAAAAGAAGAAGCAGAGTTAGAGAGATGAGCCAAAGCCAGATTCTGAGGGAATCTGATGCCCAGAAGTGCTCTGGCCAGTTTCAGTGTAGGGCTTTTAGTTTTGAGACTTGTCTGCTTCTCCAGCTATTCAAGAAGGAGAAACAGCAAGTGGATTGGTGGACAGATCCCAAGTATCAGGAGAGAGACAGAAAGCCTGAGAGTAGACAAAGAAAACAATTATTAGCTAGCTAATGATGGATCACTGTTGAGTCTGATGCCACTAACTCATCACCGAAATGCATTTATAGCTAGCAAATAGAACACACAACGAAAAGCTACTTGTAATAAATCATATTTTAATAGCAGACCAAAAGACTGCTTGGCTCAGCTCCTTTTGTCTTTTATCTTGACAACTTCACTATGTGCTGTCAATTAACTGAACTGCTGGCACAAGACGTCTGAAAAATTAATCAGCTTCCAAATGGGTTTCCCAGAAAACCCATTCTTATCAAACTTGTAATGGGAACTGCAGAAATGTTGCCTGGGTAACACCGAAACATGAAGATAGGAACAGAAAGAAATCAGTACCTAGGGCTCTTTTAAAAGTTGATCGCACTTAAATTCCTGAAAGTCTACGTATAACACAAGGATTATTTAAATAGCATCCACAATTAATTGATATTTCTAGGTAACTGAGGACAAAATTCTCTTACTCCGAACACATACTTCAGTTCTTTGGATCCTTTGGGGGTGAAGGATCAGAACCAGTCTCACTGTTGGAACTGCCAGCGGGGGTGGAAATAGAAAAACCTCTCCTTCTGGGTGGTTATCAACGTAAAGAATTCCCACTACTCCCTCTGTCCATTGCTGTGGGGAAAACAAGCATGCTTACTTCTTCTGCCATCCACTTTAGAGTCCTCGGCTCCACTCCAGTTCCAGGGCTTGTTTTAAATTGGAGCAGAGTATGAGGCAGGTCTTCCCACATAGTCTAAAAATTCCTCTTTAAAAGGATTATCTATATTCTGGCACAGAAACTCATATAAAAAGAGCAACCCTCTCTATTCCTCTATTTCCCTTCATCTGAGATCTGGGCCAACCAGATTAATTATAAATGGTCCAGAGCGACAGACAGGGCTTGGCTGGGTGAATTCTCTACATGAGGCGACTAGAGAGACCCATAAAAATCCTCAGACTAATGTCTCTCTACGTAGTTCTCGCTGAGGTTACATATCCCACCATTAGAGATGCTTTCTTAAAAAGCTTATTTTGAGAGGAGTGGTATGTTAGAACCAAATTAATTTGCTCTGCAAACACTTATTGAACCTCTACAATGTACTGCATTAGATGACAGGTTTAAGGAATGAATAATAATGATTACAGTAAGAATCACTATTTATTGAGCATTTACCAAGGGACAGGTACTGTGCTAGGTGCTGTACATATGGTAGTTTATTTAATTCTTTCAAAGAATTAAATAAATTAATACTTACCTAAGAGGTGAGTATTATTGCCTTTATTATGAAGATGAGAACACTGAGGTTTAGAAAGGTTAATTATCTTGCCCAAAGTCAAAATCACCCAAGTAGCGTGTGTTGGAAGTGGATGTGAACCCAGCTGTCTGACTCCAAAGCCAAAGGCCTCCACCAACATGCTGTCCTTGGGGGTTGGGGGTGGGGGGAGGAGGGGAAAACAGGTAAACTAGTAACCATAGAAGAAGAGATTCCTGCCCACAAACAGTGGTATGAACAATGGCCAGGGGGCTCCAAAGCGGGAGCTGAACTAGATCTTGGAGTGGAGGTGATATCTGAGCAGGACTCAATGGGAACTCAAAGGGAGGCAGTAAAAATACTCCAGGTGGAGGAAGCTAGAGTGTGTGTAAAGGATGAGAAGGTGGCATGCTTGGGAACAGCCAAGAGTTCCAAGTGGCTGGAGGAGGTGAGATGGGAGAAGGGTGGGACGGAGAGTGGAAAGACACATTCGAATAAAATGGTGAAGTATTTCAAATGCTATCCCAGGGAATCTGGATTTCATTCTATAGATGGGTGGTCCCAGCTTTATCACACCAGATGACCTTTTAAATTATGATTTATAATTAAGTACAACTCCTTTCCTGTCCTAAAATGAAACAACAGAACCTACCTACACATACCCTTTTCAAGCAAAAAAATTAATATAACATTCTAACTCTAAAGTTAACAAAAAGCGAAAGTAACGAAAAAATAAATATTTAACATTTAAATACTTACTCATAGCTGCTATAGAAGGCACAATAAAACAGTCAGATGCTTGCTTCTGTGTTGTTATCATGAATGCAACAGCTGGGAATACGATTAACATAATTTTCATGACTGGAGACTCAACTACAATCAAAGTGTTGTTTTTGATATGATTTCTCCAAATGGTAAAACTTCTTGGTATAATTCCCAGAAAAACAAAGACCAACATTTCCTCCATTTACACGGCAGGTGCAATCCAGAAAAATTCAGTGTAGGTTAAAGTTGTGAAAAAGTGTTTTGCGTTTATTTGTGTTTATCGTAGACTAGTTAAGTTCTGTGTTCGGGTAACAGTGAACATCTTTTTTTTTTTTTTTTCTTTTTGTCTTCATGGTATCTGGAGGGACATTTGAAAACCACGAGGGACATGGGACTGCTCTTGTGTGAAGCTTTAGGGACCTCTGCCCCCCTAAATGCTGATAGTCTCCCTCCAATCACTGGGACAACTAACAACATTCCTGTAAACTGAAAAAAAATTCCCCAGGGTTCTATACATCCAATCATAAAAAAACAGCTGAAGGGAATAAATTAAGAATACTTAAAAAACAATCAAGGAGCTCCAAGTATAATGGGAAGATGGACAAGTTAAACAACTTGAAGGAAACACTGCGAAGTGCTAACAGAGTGATGGGAGCCGGAGGAGGGAGGCCCCACTTCTGCCTGAGTGGGAAAGGTCTCACAGAGGAGACTGAATGATGACCTGGACTCATTCTTGCATCAAGGTGGGAAGGAAGACCTTAAGGAAAGAGGACGCAGCATGAGCAAAGGCATCAGGTTCTGCCAAGAGAACCTGGCACCATCAGGGTACTGCATGAATGGCCCAGCAAGGATGCTGGGGAAGGATGATAGAGAAAGCTGGAAAGATCGGCAAATCCCCAAAATTAGAGCTCTCTGGAGATACTGTGGTTTATTAGCAGGGAAGTGACATTAGGATGTATGTTTTTATAAAAAGAGTGCTGACCGGAGTGTGGGGAAAACAGTGGTTCTCAACATATGGTCCCTGACCAGCAGCAACAGCATCGCCTGGGGACTTGTTAGAAATACACACCAGACCTTGGGCCCCACCAGACCTGCTGGATCAGAAATGCTGGAGGTAGAGACTAGTAAAATGCATTAGTGAGCTTTTGGTGTTCAGCAGCGTTCTTGGACTCAATATGCTCAGAACTAAACTTTGGAGTAATAGGACCTGGATGCACTCTTTCACCTTCAACAACTTAAACAACTAACGAAACATGGGAAACAACGGTGTTCAGATACTGGACGACTGACAGCACAGGGTAATGATTCCTGAGAAAAGGGAAATCAATGAAGTAACCCCATGCAGTTGTCTCAGCCCAATGCCTGGATAGAATTTCCAGGGCATGACACAAGGAGGGGAAACACATACAGAACTGATGATCTTCTGAGTTGAGGATACAGAGCTAAGAATTCAAGGAGCTCAAGGCAGTGAGGATTCACAGCACGCTACAGAGTAGAGGAGAGGAGAGACCACCCCGCTCCCCCCCACACACGAGAAAGAGAGAGACCTTTGGAAATCTTCAGATGCCTCTTGCATTTTCATCTGAGTAGAGATGAGTGTGTGCATGTGAGGAAACTACTGGAGACCTTGGAACGGCCCATTAAAATAGAGTAGGCACAACAATCTCAGGAGCTCACATAAGACCAGGATTAGTTCACATATCTAGGAGCAGAAGTGGAAAAATCTTGTAAGAGATGAGGCACTGGGTAAAATACGCAAAGGGGTACAGTCTTAGCAGTAGGGTAAAGATAGCCTTAGTCTAAAGACTGTTTTAGTCCCATTTAACAAAACTTAAAAGCAAGCCTTTTTTTTTTTTTTTAAAAAGCAACCCTTGATAGGATTAAACCATTTTTAAGTATGAGCATTTTATTGCACTTTGCTTTATGGTACTTCATAGAAGTTGCTTTTTTTTTTTCTTAAAACAAATTGAAGGTTTATAGAAGTCCTGTGTGGAGCAAGTCTATCCATTTTTCCAACAGTATTTGCTCATGCTATGTCTCTGTGACGTTTTGGTAATTCTCAGAGTATTTTAAACCTTTTAATTGTTATATATTTGTTATGGTGATCTGTGATCAGAGATCTTTAATGTTACCACTGCAAAAAAGATTATGACTTGCTGAGGGGTCAGATGATGTTTAGCATTTTTAGCAATACAGTATTTTATTTATTTATTTATTTAGCTGCGTAACTTAAACATTTTTTTTTTGCCTTTTTAGGGGTGCACCTGTGGCATATGGAGGTTCCCAGGCTAGGGGTTGAATCGGAGCTGTAGCTGCTGGCCTATGCCACAGCCACAGCAATGTCATATCTGAGCTGCGTCTGTGACCTACACCACAGCTCACAGCAATGCCGGATCCTTAACCCACTGAGCAAGGCCAGGGATTGAACCTGCATCCTCATGGATGCTAGTCAGATTCATTTCTGCTGAGCCATAATGGAAACTCCAATACAGTATTTTAAAATTAAGGTATATACATTTAAAAAAAGACATGCTATTTCATAACATATATTATAGGACAGACTATAGAATCATGTAAGCAAACATAACTTTGATATGTTCTGGGAAACCAAAATTTTGTGAGACTTGTTTTATTGTGATATTTGCTTTATTATGACGGTCTGGAACCAAACCTGATATATCTCTAAGCTATTCCTGTAATATATTTGCTTCCCCAGACAAAGCTCAAGAATACTTAAAAAGAATATAAAAATATCTAGTGTCTAAAAAGCTAAAGTTTACAAAGCCTAGCATCAAATCAACATTACCAGTTGTGCAAAAGGAAAAAAGGAGGAAAATATGATCCATAACAAGGAGAAGAACACATCAATATAAGTAGACTTGGAAATGATAAAATTGTTAGACAAGGACATGTAGCAGTTACCAGAACTATATATCATATATTTGAGAAAATAAAGGAAGCAATAGCATGTTAACGTCTTTTTTTTTTTTTTTTTGTAAAACCCTAAGACAAGTTTTAAAGAAGAAAATATGCTGTCTGACATGAAAAATTCAGGTATGTTACTAAAGGCAGGTTAGCAATGAAGAAGAAAATTTTAAACTTGAAAACATTGTAATAGAAAATATCCAAAGTGTACCAAAACAGATGTAGAGACCAATGGAATGGAATAGAGAACCCATAAATAAACCCAGACACCTATGGTCAATTAATCTTTGACAAAGGAGGCAGGAACATAAAAATGGGAAAAAGACAGTCTTTTCAGCAAGCATTGCTGGGAAATTAGAACAGCTGCATGCAAAGCAATGAAACTAGAATACACCCTCACACCATGCACAAAAATAAACTCAAAATGGCTGAAAGACTTAAATAGAAGGCAAGAAACCATCAAACTCCTGGAAGAAAACATAGGCAAAACATTCTCTTGACATCAACCTTATGAATATGTTCTCAGGTCAGTCTTCCAAAGCAACACAAATAAGAGCAAAAATAAACCAATGGGACCTAATCAAACTGACAAGCTTTTGCACAGCAAAGGAAACCAAAAAGAAAACAAAAAGACAACTTACAGAATGGGAGAAAATAGTTTCAAATAATGCGACTGACAAGGGCTTAATCTCTAAAATATACAAGCAACTTATACAATTCAATGGCAAAAAAGCCAACAAAACCCAAATGAAAAATGGGCAAAAGATCTGAACAGACATTTTTCCAAGGAAGATGTACAGATGGCCAACAAGCACATAAAAAAATGCTCAACATCACTGATTATTAGAGAAATGCAAATCAAAACTACCACAAGATACCACCTCACACCAGTCAGAATGGCCATCATTAATAAGTCCACAAATAACAAATGCTGGAGGAGGTGTGCAGAAAAGGGAACCCTCCTGCACTGTTGGTGGGAATGTAAGCTGGTGCAACCACTCTGGAGAACAGTATGGAGGTACCTTAGAAATCTATACATAGAACAACCATATGACCCAGCAACCCCACTCTTCAGCATATATCTAGACAAAACTTTCCTTGAAAAAGACACATGCACCTGCATGTTCACTGCAGCACTATTCACAATAGCCAAGACATGGAAACAACTCAAATATCCTTTGACAGATGATTGGATTAGGAAGATGTGGTATATGTACACAATGGAATACTACTCAGCCATAAAAAAAGAACAAAATAATGCCATTTGCAGCAACATGGATGGAACTAGAGACTCATACTGAGTGAAGTAAGTCAGAAAGAGAAAGACAAATACCATATGATATCCCTTATATCTGGAATCTAATATATGGCACAAATGAACCTTTCCACAGAAGAGAAAATCATGGACTTGGGGAAGAGACTTGTGGTTGTCAAGGGCGAGGGGGAGGGAGTGAGGTGGATTAGGATCTTGGCATTAATAGATGCAAACTATTGCCTTTGGAACGGATAAGCAATGAGATCCTGCTGTGTAGCACTGGGAACTATGTCTAGTAACTTATGATGGAGCATGATAATGGGAGAAAATAGAATGTGTACATGTATGTGCAGCTGGGTCTCCATGCTGTACAGTAGAAAAAAAAATTGTATTGGGGAAATAACAATTAAAAAAAAGAGAAAATATCCAAAGTGAAACATAACAGAGAAAAGTGCCTGAAAACAAATCAATAAACTATCAGTGAGCTTAGGGACAATTTTAATCAGCTTAACATATGTATAGTTAGTTGCAGTTATCCCCCCCAAAAGAAGATAAAGGAGACAAAAAAATGATTGGATGAAATAATGGCTGAAAAAAATTCCAAATTTGATGAAAACTATAAACCTCCCGACACAAAAAGCTCAACAAACTCTAAAGAAAATAAACATTAAAGAAAACAACATCAAGGCATATCATGATCAAATTGTTCAAAGCCCATAATAAAGAAAAATCCTTGAAAGAAACTAGAGATAAAAAAGGACACATCATATACAGAGAAATAAAGATAAGAATTACAGCCTTATTAAAAACAATGCAAACTAAGCAAAGCCTCCTTGCCTGCCCGCTTGCATCTCTCACAAGTGTCCTATCTTAATAAATTTATTTCTTGCCTATCAAAAAAAACCCCACAAACTAGCAGACATGGAATAATATCTTAACATACTGAAAGAAAAAAAAATTTCACTTAAGAGTTCTAAACACAGTGAAAACATATTTAAAAAACTGAGACAAGGAGTTCTCATTGTGGTGCAGTGGAAATGAATCTGACTAGGAACCATGAGGTTGCAGGTTTGATCCCTGGCCTTGCTTAGTGATTAAGGATCCGGTGTTGCCATGAGCTGTAGTGTAGGTTGCAGACATGGCTTGAATCTGCTGTGGCTGTGGCTGGCAGTGTAGCTCTGATTGGACCCCTAGCCTGGGAACCTCCATTTGCCGTGAGTGCAGCCCTGAAAACCAAAAAAAAAAAAAAAAAACAAAAAACTGAGACAAAATAAAACCACTAAAAAAATACATGGTTGAAAGAATTCATCACCACCAGATCTATAATACAAGAAATGTTTAAGAAATTCTTTCAGACAGAATTAAAGTGATTCAAGTTGAAATATGGATTTGCACAAAGTAATAAAGAACATCGGACATGGAATATCTTAATATTAGGTTGGACTCTGATACTCCTCGAATCTGCTCTATTCATAGTCTTTTCCAACCTAATTGTTGTTATTCCATCCCTCTAATGATCACCAAGCCAGCTGGGAAATTTCAAAGTTATTCAGTTACTCATTTGACCAGCCCAGCACATATTTATTGAGTGTCTACTAAGTGCCAGGCATGGTTCTATGCCCTGGAGATAATAAGATAGACAAATGCACTTAAAGATTTTACATTACAGTTGGAGAAGGAAGACAATAAACAAGTAAAAAGAGGAAAGGTAACTTACAATTAGAAAGAAGGCTGATGAGAGAGTGAGAGGGAGGGATAAGACATGACTGGCACCAATCATGTAGGTTGTAGTAGTGATGTTTAGGTCATTACTGTATATGCCTGTTTCCTCCCTTGAGGTCTTCTGTTTAGGCATTCATACATGGTGGTCAATAGGATATTGATGGGAAAGATCACCAATCCTTAAAAGCTAGTTCAAGGGGCAGGTAAAGTCCCATTAACTTTTTGTCCTATTAGTTTTCTACCCTTAACTACCAACTAAGATATTTGAATTGACTGTAACTGTTAATGGAAACTGGCAGCTTTCTTTCAGGATCGCAATTTTGAATTCCTCCCAAATGAACAGTGCTAGCAAACAACTAGTGATTATTAGGTGCCTGATGTGACAGGAGTTTGATGTCTTAATTTAGTTCCCAGTGGGAGGATACATGTCACACAAGCTGCCTGGTACCACAAAGGGAAAAGTGAGCTGTATATAGAGGCTATAGGTGAGAGTCTGGGAGAAGGGCACAGCCTTGGCAGAAGAGAAGGGCCTGTATAATATTCTGGACATTAAAGGAAAAGAGTTAAAGGAAAAGTAGATGCTTATAAAGTTAAAGAGCATCAGCCCCTTATTGCAGAGTATAAGCTCAAACTCTCTGGTTCTAAGAAGTAATATTTATAAAGGATTGCTTGAAAGGTAATCCACTTGACTTAAAAAATAGAGTTTATGTATTTTTATTTTTATTTTTTGCCATGCCCATGGCATGCAGAAGTTCCCAGGCCAGGGACTGAACTTGAGCCTCAGCAATAACCTGAGCCATAGCAGTGATAACACTGAGTCCTTAATCACTAGGCCACCAGGGAACTCCCCCCAAATATAGTTTAGACATTAATTTTTAGCTTTCCCTAGATTATAAGAGATTCAAACCATATTTTTCTGGTCTGAGAGAATTTTTTTTTTTTTTTAAGGGAGCAATGGTGCTTTAATGAAACGTCTTTCAAATCTGTGAACACGTTAGCTGTGAAGTAAATGCTTTTATTCTTTCCACAGAACAGATTTCCAAACAATGATCACAATGTTTAGGTTAATAAGAGGCTGGACAGATGAGGAGCCAAAGAATGTTATAAAACAACAATCCCATCAACTATTATATCAAATGCAAATTTACTGAGACATCAAGAGACTACATGTTTATAGTTACATGGCTACAAACAAGACATTATTACAGTAATCAAGTCCATAAAACTAGAAAACAAGCCATATAACAAAAATGCCTTTCCTAAGCTATTAAATGAGCACAACACAATAGACAAACCAATTTTCTACTTGAAGCAGCTTATAGCACCAACATGTTGGCAGGACCAGTAGAGGGGGCGGGTAGGCCGTTGGACGGAACAGAAGGATCTCAGCCATTATCTACTTTAAGCCCCTTGTTTTACAGATGGTGAAATGGAGGCCCAGAGGGATGACATGCCTTGTCCAAAGTCACACAGCACAGGGACACAGGATTGGCTAGACAATGATGACCCAGGCCACCCAGCTCTAGGTAAGTGCTCTATGTTCACATACAGATAATTCTATTTGATTCAATGTATTTTTTTCCCCTATTAACAGCTCTACCATAAAAGAAGTCAATACAAGTTATAAACACTCTGGTATTATATTTATTGAGAAAGGACTGACATGTACTGTGATTCACTTCTTGGGTCTATATACATCTTATCAAAATAGGGAGTAACCACTCAGATGACACGATCTTAGCTGCAAATTGGTCAAGAAGAAGGCATCTGAAGGGCAAGTGTGGCACATCCTTCACGACTTCAGTTAACCTATGCCTCCAAATTACTAAATCATGGGTGTGATTTTTTTTTTCCTGATGGTTTAAGATGAGTAAAGTACAAAAATAGTGCAAATAAAGAGCAAATCAGGTCTTTTCTTTAAAGGGTACACATGGCCCTTTTCATTTTGGTACGGGAAGGACAGGTTAGACACCTGATTCTTTTTAGGAAAAAAAGTAACTACAACCTCTAGTTTGTGAACCACCTCATATAGAAAGGGTTTCTCTATTTTTTTTTTAAAGTGTTTCTGTAAAATACTTTGGAGTCATGGAATGCTGCTTAGCGTATCTTGCTATGGGCCTGAGGCCTCAAATGGACAGCATTATGATGAGCTAATGAAGATGTCAGAAGAGAAAAAGATCACTTTTAACCAAAGCAGCATTAAAGACTAAGGATAGTGAACATGTTTCAATAGCTTCATAGCTATGAAGCCAAGAAGCTGCATGTACAAAAGTGATTACATGTGTTATTACAGTGGTAGTGGGAAAAAAATAACACATCCTGGACGTGTACATCAGCATCAAAAACCAGCTGCTGCAGAACAGTTTAACTGTGGCTTCATGAGTAGAATAAAGCCTGATAAATAAAAGTGACTTCTGTGTATCATATATATATGTGTGTATATATATATATATATATTATATTTTTTTCACATAGACGTCTAGTTATAAGTAAATCAACATTTAACTCCAATTTTTTCCCCCTTGGCTACAGCATCAAAGGATTTCATTTCACTTTGCTTGAACGTGACCTATACCTGGTTAGGAAGTTACATGCTGCTCGTGCTCAGAGCCTTTACTCTATCTGGCCAGCAAAAATAAAAGTGAACTCTCCTGGGACCTCAAGTCCACTCCTTAGCACTACAAGCATACTAACAAATATATAGCAAAACATACTTATTTTCTGTTAGGTAAAAGAACGTGTTTTAGGACTAAAGGATAAACTATGCTTGCTACCAAACATGTGTGCATACCAGTATAATAAAAGCAATTTCATGACAATATTTTGTAACTGAGAGAATTTTTTTTACTGTCTTGTGCCCTTGGTTTTCTCTCAGGAACATAGTAAAAAAAAAAAAAAAAAAAAAAAAAAAAGAAAAAAAAAAAAGCCTCAAGGCTCACAATATTCTATTTGCTGAAGGTTTTTTTTTTTTTAAGGACACTGTCCATGACATTAATCAGTGCCATCACAAGAAGAATTCCCTTATGGGCTTAGTGCCAGGAGAAGTTTTGATTGTTCTGAAAATCTGATTTTTTTTTTTTTTTTTTGGTCAACATTGAGAATCATGTGAGTGGTTTCTTCTTTTTGCTTTGGCTACCAGGAAACATGATGCCAAATTCATGGTTCACTTAGTAACTGTATAGAATCTTAAGTGACCTTATTCTAATAATATAATTCCTCACTCTTTGCTCTCAGAATTGAAATTTTTAAACCTACATTTTCTTTGGTCTAGATTATTATTTATATTCAGACATACACACACTTCTAACATTACATGGTATGATGAAGGGAGTATGAATAAGTGAAAAAACTTAAACTCTCAATTGTTCACATCTTTCTGAGAGTGTCCAAGATGTTGGAGTAGAAGGACCCTATTTTTACCTTCTCTCACAAGTACATCAAAATCACAACAAACTGCAGAACAATGATTGTTAAAAAAGACTGAAACCTACCAAAAAAGATCCTCTACAACTAAAGACCGAGATGGAACTACAATGAGACTAGTAGGAGGGGGAGACTTGTGATACATAATCAGATCCTATAATATTCCAGGTGGGTGACCCACAAACTACAGAATAATTATATTACAGAGGTTCTCCCACAGGAATGAGAGTTCTGAGCCCCATGTCTGGCCCCCAGCCCAGGGGTCCAACACAATGAAAAGGAGTCCCCAGAACATCTGGCTTTGAAGGCCAGCAGAGCTGATTGCAGGAGCTCCATGGGATTGAAGGAAATAAAGACTTCACTCTTAAAAGGTGCAATAGAATCTCATGCACAGTGGAATGAGATGGAAAAGCAGTAACTTGATAGGAGTCTGAGCCAGACCTCTCTGCTGGTCTTGGAGGTTCTCCTGGGGATGTGGTGAGAGGCTGTGGCTCATGCTGGGGCCATAGACATTGGTGACAAACACATTCAGGGAGCATTTATCTGCATGAGCTCTCCTGGAGGGTGACATTTTGGCACCAAGACCTGGCTCCACCCAACAGCCTATAGGCTTCAGTGCTGGGATGCCTCAGGTAAAACAGCAAACCGCATGGTGACAGAGCTCCACCCATGAGCATACAGGTTGCCTAAAGATTTCCTGAGCTCACAGTCACCTCTAGATACACCCCTAGACACAGTCCTGCCCACCAGAAGACCCACACCCACCTCTACCTGCCAGTAGGCAGGCACTGCGCCCTCCCACCCTAGGAAGCCTGCACAAGCCTCTAGACCAGGCTCATCCATCCAGAAGCAAGAAAACTATAGTCCTGCAGCCTGCAGACCAAGTCCACAAATGCAGGCCAGATACTACCATGGGACAAACTGGCCCCTGACCTTTGGATGACAGGAGGGAAGTGTCCTTTTGGGATGCATAGGATGTCTTATACAGAGAGCCACTTTTCCAAGGTCAAGAAATGCAAAACCAACCTACCACATACATAAAAATACAAATAGCAATTTAGACAAAATGAGGCAACAGAGGAATATATTTCAGATGAGGAAACAAGATAAAACTCCCCCCAGAAAACTAAGTGATATGGACATAGGCAATCCACCTGGGAAAGAGCTCAGAGTAATGCCTATAAAGATGATCAAAGAACTCAGGATTAGAATGGATGCACAGAGTGAAAACATACTAGTTTTTAATAAAGAATTAGAAAGTATAAACAACCAAACAGAATTAAATAATACAATAAGTGAAATGAAAAACACTCTAGAAGGAATCAATAGTAGACTAAATGAGGGAAAATAATGCATCAGTGAGATAGAAAGACAAAGTAGTAGAAATCACTGCCACCCAGCAGAAAAAAGAATGAAAAGAAATGAGGACAGTTTAAGAGCTCTCTGGGACAACATCAAGCATGCTAATATTCACATTGTAGGGTCCAAGAAGGAGAGGAGAGAGAGAAAGGGCCTGGGAAAATATTTAAAGTGATAATAGCTGAAAACTTCCCCAACCAGAGGAAGGAAACAGTCACCCAAGTCCAGGAAACACAGATAGCCCTATATAGGATCAAGCCACAGAGGGCTACACCATGACACATTGTAGTCAAAAGGAAAGAAATTAAAGATAGAGAATATTAAAAACAACTAAGGAAAAGCAACAAATAATGTACAAGGGAACTCCCATAAGGTTATCAGCTGATTTTTCAGACCAAAAACTGCAGGCCAGGATGGAGTGCCATGATATATTTAAAATGATGAAAAGGAAAAACCTACAGAACTTAGCAAAATTATTCTAGATTTTTGTTCTATGATCCAATGTATTTGCTCCCTTTGTTGGCATTTTCCCACTCATAAATTTCATGTTCTGAGGTTCTATATCATCACTTGATGCAGAGATACAAGTTTAATGGTAGGAAAAGCCAGGAGCTCTGGTGCTTGCTGGAAGAGGCCTTTTATGTATACACTGTTCTACTTTTTTTTTTTTTTGCTGGCTGCGCCCATGGCCTATGAAAGTTCCTGGGCCAGGGATCAAACCTGCACTGCAGCAGCAACCCAAGCCACTGCACTGACAATGCTGGATCCTTAACCTGCTGCTCCACAAGGGAATCCTACCCTGTTCTGCTTTTAAAACCACATTCTGCCTGCACCATTAGTCATTTTTATTAATCTTCATAGTAGCATCCAAAATAAATTGTAGAACATTTATTGAGAACAAATTATGTGTCAGGCATTATGTTAAGAATTGTAACATGCATTTGAATTTATTCTTCACTGAATCTCTGAGACAGAAATGTTATATAGAACAAGGCCAAGACTCTCATGCCAGACATATGGTTTGCTAAATTTGTGTGGAGACTGGAAAAATTATAGATTTAAGTTCTAATATTGATAAAGAACTTAGTACTTCATATTCAATGCAAATTGAGACTAAAATAAAATTTCTTGGGAATGTCAAAGATAGTGAACTTTCTTTGGGCTTAGGCCTTCGGACTTCATGTTCCATTGGAAAGAAAAGAATAAAATTAAAGATTATATAAATTGCCGGAAGTAAATCTGAAATGATGATCTCAAGAAGGCAAAATACATTAGAGCTTTTACGTATTTTTTTCATCTCAGAAGAATCCTCTTTATGACATGTAAGTTAATTTCCCAACTCAGGCTTTTAAAGAATTTTAGAGACAGAAGTGCATTATCTCCATAAATAGAGGATTGCCTTTAACCAACCGAATGCTACTCAGCTAGTTTCCGGTGGAGCCAGAATTCGACATCAGCTCTTTTCTCTAACAATGAAGCCCTCATTTCTCCATCTTGTCTAGGAAGCTAATGTGATAGGCCTTTTAAAATGCGTTATTGAAGTCCCAAGGCACTACTTTGTGTTTCACTTTTTTCTTAGTTAACATGAGGTCATACAGACATTTCCAAAATCAGCTCAGTCTGCGAGTTCACCATTGTCTCCCTTTATGAAGTATTCCATCCAGTTAATCGACCACTGTTTGTTTAGCCGGTCCCCTATTGTTGGCCATTTGGGTTCTTTCCAATTGCTAATTATTATAAATGGGCTTTGAAAACTGGTAAGTGCTAGACAGATGCAAAGCTTGAACATTATTCTTTTGTTATCACACTCCCAGGATGCAGGCGTTTTCTGTCTTCCTGACCTTCTTCTTCCTAATGGCATTTTTATAAAAGCACCAAAGATCTGAAAACATATGCCTTATTAAATCATGCAGGACTGCACTATTAATTTCTTTTTCTCTTCAAGGGTGACAGAGTAGTCCAAATAGGTCGGTATCTATAATCCTTCTCAGAGAGCTAATCAAATGCCACATTTTTTCCTTCCTATCTTTGCTTTGGTTCACTTTCAAGTAAATTCATATCAGTTCTCCAAACCCACCCATAATTTTTTGAAAGTAAGAAGCCAAGAAAAATATAAATTGAGTTAATGTTCAAGAAGCTAAGATATAAAAATATACATATTAAACATAAGGTAGTTTCAAAGATGTTTCATTATATAGAATACATATTTATTGGACAAAAGTTGGAAAATATAAAAAAGTAGATGCAAAGGAAAAAAGAGCTCAACACTCTATTTTTTCAGAGTCCCCATTAGTAACATTTTGGTGTATTCCACTTTAGTTTTCTCTTTCTTTGTAGATTCTTTTCTTTACAGAGCTATTTTGAAAATTTTTAAAAGTTTGATTCATTGCTCATCCATTCTAAATGTAATAGTTTGTATCTACCAACCCCAAACTCCCTGTCCATCCCACTCCTTCCCCACTCCTCCCTGGCAACCACAATTCTGTTCTCTATGTCTGTGAGGTCCTACTGTACAGCACAGGGAATTATATCCAATCTCTTGGGATAAAATATGATGGAGGACAATGTGAGAAAAAGAATTTTATATATATATATATATACATATATATATATATATATGTATGACTAAGTCACTATGCTATTTAGCAGAAATTGACACAACACATTTCTCTAATAATTAGTGATGCCGAGCATTTTTTTCTGTGCCTGTTGGCCATCTATAAATCTTTGGATCTTCTGCTCATTGTTCAGGTCTTTTGCTCATTTTTCAATTGGGTTGGTTTTTTTGTTGTTGAGTTGTATAAGTTGTTTCTATATTTTAGAGATTAAGCCCTTGTGGGTTGCATTGTTTGAAGTTATTTTCTCCTCAACATCACTAATTATTAGAGAAATGCAAATCAAAACTGCTTTGAGGTACCACCTCACACCAGTCAGAATGGCCATCATTTGTAAGTCTACAAATAACAAATGTTGGAGAGCTAGTAAACCATACAGCTGTGATTCAAAACCAGGTTGGCTGCCTAGAGACACTATGCCAATAACACTAAGAGTACTATAGTACTATAGCAATAATATTATTTCTACTAATAATACTATCATCAATTAATAATACTAATTCATACTAACAACATTAATAATATCACTGATGGTAGCACCCACAACATAGGGAAATGAAATTGAAAGCATATGTTAGCCAGTCACCCTAACCAAGGGAATTACTTAACCTCTGGGAACCTCTATTTCTTTTCTTTCTTTTTTGGGGGGGCATACCTGCAGTAAGTTCCTGGTCCAAGGATTGAACCCAAGCCACAGCAGTCACAATGCTGGATCCTTAACTGCTTGGCCACCAGGAAATACCTGGGAGCCTCTACTTCTTCATTTGTCAACTGGGGATAATAAATGGCATCCGCTTCCTAGGGCTGCAGAGAGGATTAAATAGATTAATTGTTGTAGACAGCCAGCCTTCCATGTAGTATTACCTGACAGATCTTTTTTATGGTGGCAAATATACATAGGATAAAATGGACCACTTTAAGTGTACAGTTCAGTGGCATTGGGTACATTCACACTGTCATCCATATACTGAACAGATTTTGTTTTTCTTTTCTAGACTATGTACAGCGCTTAGCACAAAATCTGGCACATCACAAGGCTGAATAACTTCTGGCTCTTCCCCTGCCCTCACTCATGGCCCTCTACTACCTCCGCCTTCAAAAACTCTAAGATGGGGAGTTCTTCTTGTGGCCCAGTAGAAACAAATCTGACTAGTATCCATGAGGATTCAGGGTCCATCCCTGGCCTTGCTCAGTGGGTTAAAGATCCCAGTGTTGCCATGAGTGAGTTATAGTGCTGGTCACAGATGCGGCTCAGATCCCATGTTGCTGCGGCTGTGGTGTAGGCCAGCAGCTGGAACTCCAATTCAACCCTAGCCTGGGAACTTCCATATGCTGCAAGTGAAGCCCGAAAAGAAAAGAAAACGCTAAGATGCTGATAGATCTCAGTTTGTATTCTTTTGTGCAGCATGAGAGGCAGGATGGTGGAACACTATGAGAAGCAACCTTGGGCCCGTGGCTTAACCCCTCTCTGCCTCGGTTTCTCCATCTGAGAAATGGGGATTGGAGCAACATCTACTAAATAAGCTTGTTGTAGTGGATACAACAGGCATCAAGCTATCAGAATAGCTCTAACCCTGATAAACACTCAGCAAATGCTAGAGCCCACTTTGTTATTTTCTTGCTGCTGTTGTTCCTGGGAAGAGCATGCTTGCATGGGTGCAGGGGAACTGGGGGCTGCCTCGGGCTCCAGATGGCTGGGTGCCCTGTTCTCTCTCTACCACCCTGGCAGTGGGCGCTCAGGAGAAACAGAACAATGGTGCGAGGAGGAGGAGCAAGGCCTTTGGGAGCCCACGGAGCTTTTTGTTCCAGAAAAAGCTCCGACTAGGCTGCCACAGTGGCCTTGGTATTTTTGTATGTCTTCAGCTTCTATTTTGAGTGCAGAGCTGGCGTGGGAATGTTTTCCTTATTTCGATCCTTAAGTAGTTGTTGGGTAACAGCTGTTTTTAAAGATAATCTTTGAGGCACTGAGATGCTGCTGGAAAAACAAATTCCTTGAATTCGAAAAAGGCTTCTCTGCTTTATTCGCCTGATCTTTTATTTTTTCTCTCCATGCTTTTACTCATGCTGTTGCTTCTCCTAGAATTCTCCTTCCTACCGGACTCCTGCTCGTCTGCTCATGTCAGAACCATCCTTGTTTCCTTGAGGCCTTGCTGCCACTTCGCTTAGGAGGCTTCTTCTGGTTCCCTCAGCCACAGTAAATCTCATTCTGTGAACTCGGTGTTGCACTCTGACTTGAGTGTCAGTTAGTTTTAGAGACGCCTCTTCCCACCTTGATCACAGGTTCTGGAAGACTCTAATTCTCTGTCTGATTCACAATCGTGTCTTCTTTGTCAATAAGTAGAAAACCATAGTGAATCTTTCTCTTTGTCAGCTCAATAGCCAAACACTCTCCTTGATCATGGCGTGGATGGGGTGGGGTGGTGAGGGAAGGATTTTAAATAGGTCGGTGGAAAGGTCTCACCTCTTGCCATAGAAACTAGACAAGGCATGAAGAAATCCATGCTCCCTGTCCTTTGACTGATAAACACAGGCAAGATCTCAGTCAGGGGTAACATTGCTCACCCATGCCTAAGACCGATTCTCCAGCCTTCTTTTCAGCTTTGAAAACTACCAGAGACTCTCCAGAAAATTCTTTTTCTGTTTGATTTGATTAATCCTGGTTGCTGTCATTTGTAACTGGTAATTCTTACTAGGATAGTATCATGAATGTAATGAGAACTTTAGCAAACTGCAGTTTGCTAAAATGTCACATATTGATGATCTGTTATTTATGCCTCCTGCACATTCTGGTACTAGAAGTCTGGTTTTCCTTTTCCAAACCACCCATCTCCATTCTCAGTCCATGTGGTTCAAATGGAGTTGATGGCTGTCATGGCAACAGGGTGAGTGTCTGGCCAAAGCACTGTCTCCCTCTGACTGCAGTGACTGGTTCATGGACAAACATGTGACCTCGTTCATGCCAATGAGATTCAGTCCCAGAACTTTTGCTGGTACTGTTTCGCTGGGGCTGTTAGGCTGGTAGCATCTGAAGCTGGGGTTCTCAGGGGCCACCATCAGGTGATTTAACCTGGGAGCTTGTGAGGGTGAGCCAGTGTGGAGGAAAGCAGCGCTCAGAGAGGAAGAAAGAGATTCCCGATGACATTGCTTGAGGACCTGGATTGATTTATGCCTGGGCTGTAATAATAGCATGTATTAAATTCTATACACCAGGTGCTAGTATCAGCATTTCACAAGTGGTATCAGTTTCCTAGGGCTGCCATAACAAAATACCATAATCTGGGAAGTTTAAAACAACAGAAATGTTTTGTCTTAGAGTTCTGGAGGCTAGAATTCAGGTTCAAGGTGTTGACAGGGCAGTGCCCTCTCTTATGGACTGAACAGTGTTCCCCCCATACCCTCTCAGATCAATGTGTGGAAGCCCTAACTCTCAATGTGACTATATTTGGAGATAGGGCCTATAAAGAAGTAATTAAGGTTAAATTTAGTCATAGTGTTAGGCCCTGCTTTTTTTTTTTAATTAAAGTATAGTTGACTTACAAGGTTGTGCCACTTTCTGCTGTACAGCAAAGTGACCCAGGCACATAAGCATACATACACACACACACACTTTCTTTTTTTCTCATACTATCTTCCATCATGTTCCATATAAAGAGATTGGATACAGTCCCCTGTGCTATACAGAAGAGTCTCTTTGCTTATCTATTCTAAATGTAACAGTTTGCATCTACTAACCCCAAACTCCAAGTCCATCCCACTCTTGCCCACCTCCCCCTGGGGAACCACAAGTCTGTTCTCTATGTCTGTGAGTCTGTTTCCGTTTTGTGGATAGGTTCATTTGGGGCCCTGGCTTGATAGGATTAGTGTCATTATAGAAGAGACACCAGAGAGCCCTTTCTCTATCATGTAAAGACACAGTGAGTCTAGGTCATCTACAAGCCAGGAAAAGAGCTCTTACCAATAATGGATCCTGCTGAATCTTGATCTGGAACTTCTAAGCTTCAGAATTATGAGAAAAAATATTTTTCATGCTTCAGCTGCCCAGACCATGGTATTTTGTTATGGAACCCAAGCAAACTAATACACTCTCTCTGAAACCTGTAAGGGAGGATGCTTCCTTGCTTCTTACACCTCCTGGTAGCTCCAGGTACTCCTCGGCTGGCAGGTACCCCACTTCAACCTCTGCCTCCATCATCACATGGCATTCTCGCCTGTGTCTGTGTCTCTGTGTCTCTTCTCCCCTTCTTATCAGGACAGCAGTTACATTGGATTAAGGGCCCACTCTACACCAGTATGAGCTCATCTTAACTAATTACATTTGCAAAGATCTAACTTTAGAAGAGGACACACTCTGAGGTACTGAAGGTTAGGACTTCAACATATGATTTCTGGGGTCACAGTTCAACCTCTGACGCATGTAGTGACTCAGTTATTTCCCACAGAATATCTCTGAAGTGGGTTTGATTATTATCATCACACCTTTGCCCTGATGAGGGAAGGAAGGCCCAGAGAAACTAAGTAACATGCTTGTAGTCCTTCTGCGAGTAAGGATTTGGGAATGGATCT
This sequence comes from Sus scrofa, assembly GCF_054392235.1. Classification (NCBI taxonomy): domain Eukaryota; kingdom Metazoa; phylum Chordata; class Mammalia; order Artiodactyla; family Suidae; genus Sus; species Sus scrofa. The sequence continues at coordinate 14,004,848 of NC_139384.1, forward strand.
GAACGTAGATGATCCTGCCTGAGGGACAAAGCCTACAAGTTTGGCCACTGCACAGACCTGTCTGGATAGAGCTCAGGGATAGGAGCCAATCAATTCTTTAATTTGCTAAGCCAGCTCAAGTTGGGTGTCTGTCCCTTTTAACAATTCCTCCCATCCACGGTTGGCCTCGTTTTTCCTTCAGCCCAACTCGGGATTTCCTTCAGACCTGCCCCTTGAGGTCTGCCCCAGGCTCCAGAACGGCTTCTTTCCCTTGCTTTGCCCTCCTTCCTCCCTCCCCACCAGTCCTTTTTTGTGCATCAGATGCTAGCTCTAAGCTGGGTTAGGAGAAAGCCAAGGGAGTAAATCAATACAGGGTGAGGCGTGATTTATAGGTTGTCATTTCCCTACAGGCTTTTAGCTTTTTTAGAAGCAGATTGTTAACCCGTTGACGATCCGCCCACCAGAAGTAGAGATATTAAGGGATAGAGATGGAGTTTTTCAGGCCAAATGGAGGAGAAGGCTAGGGGCAGAACCCTCTTCAGTCCTGTAACAATTCCAAACAGATGACAGGTGGGAGTTGAACGTCTGAGTCCTCCTTTTGGGGTATATTTATTGATCTCTTCTGGAGAGGGGGGATGTTTATGTAGTTTCAGATTCTGGGACTTATGAAACTGCTGGTTTAGTTGACTTAAGATCTGGTCTTTTTTTCGTGGGAAATCTCTTCCCCCGGAATTCCCTTTGTCTCATATCAACCTTTTAAATCTTACCTATAATTCAAACATGATTCAAATGCTTTATACATAAAGGATTCCTAGCTAACTCCTTTCAGAATAAATTTCTCCTCAGCTAGCATCTATCATTACAGTTGATCAGGATTTTTTTTTTTAAAATCAGAGTTAGATGTTCTTCCATTCCCGCCCCCCCACCTCCGGCCTGAAAATCTCAGCTTCTGGAGACAAAGGGTGAGTCTGAATCTTACCCCTTCTTAACTTTTTAACTGAAGGTGGTCTGACACATTGGCTGAGGGCCTCATTTTTAGAGTCAGAAGCACTTGAATCAGAATTTCCTACTGTGATATTTATTCATCTTAGTGCCTTAGGAAGATGAACTAACCTGGCATTTTCAGTCATAATGTGGACCTTATACTATGTTGCAGAGCTGTTCTAAGGATTAAGTGGTGTATTGATTACAAAGCTCTTAATTCAAGTTTAACATATTATAAAGTTCAACAAATGGTATTTTCTATTTTTATCTCTTCACTCATCTCTCAACAGAAGGAAGTGACTCGCATGCAGTTTAGTGCTCAGCAAATGTGTAAATTTTATTCCTGCTAATACAAAATTTCCAGGCCACTCAGAACACTGAATTTCTAGGTAACTGTGCCCTAAAGGAAAGGTTATATCAAGTTCAATTTCCATGAGTGGGCCTTTATTTCCCAGTGGCCCTCTGAGATGAGATGAGGGACAGTTTTCTTGGTGGGCTAAATACTTGGTGCAGGACCGGTAATGGCCATTTTGGTTTATCTAAAACCCCTTTGCTCTGTGGAATTGCTAATTGCAACTTGAAATTTAGGAAGCTCTTTATTTGCTTTTTTATTCATAAGGCAGCAGCTCCTTTTCTGTCTGGTTTGTTTGGATTCACTACATTAGAGACAACTGGGAAGTCCCAGCAGGGGCGCTGGGAAAGCTTATTTCATGGGATTATGATTATTTTACAAGAAGTCAGGGAGAATGGGAACCTTGGGCAGACTCCTTCAAACAGGGTGGAGTACTTTCCATCCTGGCTTGGGTAGGTCTCCATCTGGACAGCACGGAGGTCCTGAAATGAGTTCTGGCTTTGACAGGTACTAGCTGCCAATTTTTTAATTGGGGAGAAATTACTAAACCTCCTGGAGATCAGTTTCCTCATTTATTCACTCATTCATTTAAGCTCTTAGTGTGCGTCAGACATTGTTCTAGGCCCCAGAGAGATGGTAACACAGGAAACAGATAAGAATCCCTGTCTTCATTAAGCTCATGGTTTAATATAGCTGAAATATATAGCAAGTTATAGAAATTTTCCTCCTGGTGAGGAGGAAAACAAGTGAGCATAGGGAGTGGGAAATCTGTGCTGGGGAGGGTGAATTCTAGATAGAGTGTTCAGAGCAAGCTCAATGAGAAGTCAACATTTGAGTAAGGATCTGGAGCAAGTGGGGGAATGAGGATGGCCAAAATATGGGAGAAGATAGCTCCAGGCAGGGCAAGGATTCTGGAGAACAGAAGCAAGTTTGTAATGTTAGAAAGAGGGCAAGGAGGCTAGTGTGACTGAAGCAGAGGGAGAAGGAGAGTAGTGGGTGCTGGGGGCAGAGAGGTGATGGGTCAGCCCTGCAGAGCCCTGGAGCAGGTGGCAAGGAGCTTGGCTCAGGAGCCAGGGTTTTCAGCAGATGGAGGCAATATCTGACTTATGCTTTAATGTGATTCTTTGGTTCCTGTGTGGAATAGCTTGTAGGACACACACAGAATTAGGGAGACCAGTTAGGGGGCTGTTGTAATGATACAGGGGAGAGAGGAGAGTAGCTTGGCTTAGATCACTGTTACAGCAGTGAAAATGGCGAGGAGCCGTAGAATTCTGGATGTATCTTAAAGCTAAAGACAAAAGAAGAGAGGCTATATCTTGAAAGGATTTGTGGATAGACTGGATGTGGGAAAAAGTAGGAATTCAGGATAACTCCAGCGTGTTCAACCTGAGCAACTGAAAGGATGAATTCACCCTTCAACGGTGTGGGAAAATCTGTGGGGTGAACAAGTTTTAGGGGAGGGGTATTCGGGAGTTGTAATAGATATGTTAAATTTGCGATATTTACTACACATTCAGGTAGAGATATAGAGTAGGCTATTGGGTATAAGAGTCTAGACTAAAGGGGAGGGATCCTGGCTAGACATATGAATTTTGAAATTATAGGCATTTGAATTGAATTAAAGCGCTGCATGTACACGGATAAAAATAGAAGCTCAGAGACAGAGTCCTAGGACTCACCTTCGTGTAGGGGTCTGGACCATATGGAGGAACCAGGAAAGGAGGCCGAGAAACAGCAGCTAGAGAGGTCAGAGGAAAACCAGGCAAGTGTAAAACCCTAGAGGCCAAGTGGAGAATGTGCTCGGGGGTAAGACAGTCATCAACTCTAAGTTCTAATGAAAGTAAGCTTAGGGAGTTCCTGCCGTGGCACAGCGGAAATGATTCCGACTAGGAACCATGAGGTTGCCGGTTCGATCCCTGGCCTCGATCAGTGGGTTAAGGATCTGGCGTTGCGGTGAGCTATGGGGTAGATTGCAGGTCCAGCTTGGATTCAGTGTTGCTGTGGCTATGGCATAGGCTGGCAGCTGTAGCTTTGACTGGACCCCTAGCCTGGGAACCTCCATATGCCATGGGTGTGGCCCCAAAAAGCAAAAAAAAAAAAAAAAAAAAGTAAGCTTAGGAGTAAGATCATGACTGAGGACTGACACTGGAAATAGCAATATGGAGATTGTTGGTGACCTGGAGAAGGAGTTTTGATTAAAGCCTCCCTGGAGTGGGTTTAAGAGAGATTGGGAGAAGATTTAGACACAGTGAGTTACACTTTCAATGAGTTTTGCTGTGAAGAGAAGAAAAGGAATAGAAAGGAAATAACTTTTTGGTTGTTATATTAACATTGGGAGAAAGAATAACATTTGTATGCTATGGGAATAATTCAGTAGAAAGGGGAAAGCTGAAGGTGAAAGAAAGAGAAAGGAAAATTGGAAGAGCAATGCCCTAGACTAGACAAAAGGAGATGGGATTTGGTATGAAACAAATGGCTTGGTCTTAAACAGGAGCATGAGTGTGAGAGGGAGGGTAGAAGGACAGAGGCACAGAATCGGGCAGATGTGGTGAAGGGAAGGTGTGGAAGATCTTTTTAATTTTGTATGTGGAATGATCAAATTCATTTGCTATGAATAAGGATGGAGCAGCAGGGCTAGAGGTTGAAGGAGAGGAAAGATGGGATGAAACAGTTGTCTAAGAGAGTGGGTGGGCTAAGGAAATATAGTATGGTTGCTAGACAGCAATTGGAGCTTTGAGAATAAGGAGAGAGCAAAGTGAGATCATCCATCATGGGAACAGGTGTTTCTGCTGGCGGAATGGGTACCACTCAGAGAAGCCAGTGAACTGAACTGAATTGGAACTTTGATTTAGTCAAGTAACTATGATAAAGCAAGAGAGAGACAATGGAATTGAAGGTGTATGCAAAAGGGTGATGACGATGACTGTGGAAGATAAGGAGGAAATGAGATAAGAGAGACAGAAAAGTAAGAAGGTAAATAGATTGAAGGTTTGGGTGCAGTCAAAGAACCGTGGAGGCTGGACCTCAGGAGGTAGTAGAGAGCAGAATGTTTGAATTAGTGGTTAGGCAAGGGTTGCAAATATTGATAATAATAGGCCTGGGGAAGGACCAGAAAAGGGCAAGATTGATGGTAGAGAGAAGAGGTGAAAACACTAAGGGGCCAGGATATGGGAAGGATTTTCTATGGGGATACTGAACTATAAGACCAAGATAGGAATTGTGCTGAGGAGAATGACAGTGACCAGGGACTAGGAGCTAACACCTTAAAGAATTGAGAGTAGTGACTTGGTTTTGGAGGGGTGGGGAAGGTGACCACAACCCAAAGGGGTAGTGTAAGCAGAGGTTTATGGTGTGAGATTCAAAGCTTTAATTTTTTTAAATTTATTTTTTATTAGGGTATGGTTGATTTATAGAGTTGAGTCAATTTCTGCTGTACAGCATAGCAACCGAGTCATACATACATATATTTCGTTTTCTCACAGTATCTTTCATTGTGGTCTATCCCAAGAGGCTGGATATAGTTCTTTGGGCTATCTGAGGAAGGAGGGAGAATGATCTTGAAGCAGCAATGAAGCAATGAGGAGGGTAGCTCCACCAACTCCAGCTCCAAGGCTACAAGGTGTGGAAGAAAAGAGCCGTCATGTGAGATGACTGCCATGTCCTTGAGGAAGAGCCCGGGTTCAGTTAGAGCAAGAAGGTGAAAGGGAATATTATTAGAAGAGTTTGGGGACACAGGGACGTTTACTGATGAGAGACCATGAATTCCAAAAGCATAGTGAGATGATTTCAGAAGGAGAACTCGGAGTCTAAGGTCAGAGAATGTGATAAAGCCATACAGGCATTAGTGTTTGAGGGTGAGTTGGGAGTCCTGGGCTTCATGGAGTGACTGATATGAACAAAGATAAAGACCATAATAAGATGATCATAATGGTCCTAAGTCAGGGGTTGAGAGAGAAGCCGAGTTTCATTGAAAGGAGGGGAAAATGGATAAAAATGGTTCCTTCGGACTTGATATCCAGTCTTTTCTTGGGACTTAGCAGGTTGGGATGGGAATGGATTTGAGTAATTAGCTGAACTCAGAAATGTGGCTTCTTCCTGATAAATAAGAATTTGTTTCTGAGTTAGGTTTTTTTTTTTTTTAATTTTAGGGCCACATCTGCAGCTTACGGAAGTTCCCAGGCTAGGGGTGCGTCAGAGCTGCAGCTGCCAGCCTATGCCACAGCCACAGCAACATGGGATCTGAGCCGCATCTGCAACCCACACCACAGCTCATGGCAATGCTGGATACTTAACCATTGAGTGAGGCCAGGAACTAAACCCACATCCTCATGGATACTAGTTGGGTTCATCACCGGCTGAGCTACAACAGAAACTCCCTGAGTTAAGTTTTTTGCCCTGGGTTTCTTCTTCCCTTTTAAAAGTGTTGCTAGAGATTCTCTGCAGCTGTTCTGAAAAGAGACTGTGAAAACAGACTGTGGTTGCCTATCTTCCCAGATGCACTTGATCCCAGTCTACATTCAAGATGAAATCACAGCTACCATGGAGTTAAAACCTGGCACATGCCACAGTCTCCTCATTTCCTTTATCATGTCTCTTTTGCCCATCTCTCCACTTCTTACTTACATAAAATGAGACAACAAATTATCTTCTATTTAGATGTGCAGTCATTGAGAGGAGAGGAGACAAATGTTGCTTCCTGGTTCTTCTAGTTTTGCAAATCACTGTGTCATGGTGAGAAACCCTTATGTCTAATCCCCAAGGCAGACAGCAGAGCCTAAGAGAACCTTCACAGAATGGGCTTTGGTGTAAAATTTGGATTTGAAACCCTGCCCGCCACCTCCTGCCTGCCTAAATGTAGTCAAGTGATTTAAATTTTTGAGGCTTTAAATTTTCAAAAAAAATTTATTAAGGTAGAGTTGATTTACAATATTCCTTCAATTTCTCCTGTATAATGATGTGACCCCCCCCCACACACACACCCTTTTTCATACTATCTTCCATCACGTTCTAACCCAAGAGACTGTACACAGTTCCCTGTGCTGTACAGTAGGACCCCATTACTTATCTATTCTAAATGAAATAGTTTGCATTTACCAACCCCATACTCCCCATCCATCCCCTTCTCTCCCGCCTCTGCAATTTTAAACTACTGAATAACAAATTGGCTTGTGGTTTATGATCTTCAATTTACATAATTCTCAGCAGAATTTAATAATGTTGATTCTTTTATTTATTTATTTTTTAGGGCCACACCCTTGGCGTGTGGAAGTTCCCAGGCTAGGGGTCTAATCGGAGCTACAGCTGCTGGCCTATGCCACAGCCAGAGCAACGTGGGATCCAAGCCACGTCTGTGACCTACACCACAGCTCATGGCAATGCCGGATCCTTAACCCACTTGAAGCCAGGGATCAAACGCACATCCTCATGGATCCTAGTCGGGTTCATTAACCTCTGAGCCACGAAGGGAACTTCTAATTCCTTTAAACCCTCTCTTTCTTTGCTTCTGTTAGTGAATGTTTTCTTGGGTTTCTTTCTACCTTAGAATACTCCTTTTCTACGTGCCTTTATGTTTTATCCTCCACTACCCAATCATCATGTTGGAATTCCTTAAAGCTTGGTCCAAAAACACTTAATAAAAAACCTCATTCTGTATTTCACCCTACATGATCTCACTCATGCTCTCTCTATACCAATGACTATTAAATATTTGTCCATAACTCAGGTCTCTCTCTGAACTCGAGAAATACATATCTGCACAATACCCCTACCTCAATACCCCAAAGGCATTTTTATCCCAACTTAGCTACAAAGAGATTCATGCATTACATTTCTCCCAAACTGGGACTTTTTCCTGTGCTCCCAATGTCAGCAACTGGCACTTCTAAAAACCTACAAGGTGTTCCTTTTTTTTTTTTTTTTTCCTTTTTATGATCACACCTGCTGCATATGGACATCCCAGCCTAGGGGTCTAATCAGAGCTGCAGCTTTGGCCTATGCCACAGCCATGGAAACACTGGATCCAAGCCACATCTGCAACCTATGCCACAGCTTGGGACAACGCTAGATCCTTAACCCATCGAGCAAGGCTACAGCTCAAACTTGAATCCTCATGGACACTATGCTGGGTTCTTAATCAGCTGAGCCACAATGGGAACTCCCTGAAAGATGTTCTTTTTCTTTTTTTTTGGTCTTTTCTAGGGCCACACCTGCTGCATATGGAGGTTCCCAGGCTAGGGGTCTAATCGGAGCTGTAGCTGCCAGCCTACGCCAGAGCAACCAGAGCCACAGCAACGAGGGATCTGAGCTGTGTCTGCAACCTACACCACAGCTCATGGCAACACCGGATCCTTAACCCACTAAGCAAGGTCAGGGATCGAACCTGCAACCTCATGGTTCCTAGTCGGATTTGTTAACCACTGAGCCATGATAGGAACTCCAAGGTGTTCTTAATATTTCCTTTCTCATTACTCTCCATACTCAATCCATCCTATAGTCCCGTCAATTAAATTTACTAAAGTCCTTCACTTTGTGCTATTTCCTCTATAGCCATCCCAGCCATCATCATCTCTAGCCTGGACCACTGTTATCATTGCCAAACAGTTTCCCAGTATCCATTCTATCTTTTCCTTCTCATCTATTCTCCACATCAATAGCGAGAGCCATCTTGTCAAAAACCTCATGTGAATATGTTATCACACTCTTTCTCATGCGCCTGATAAGTCGACATTAATAAAATGAAAATCCTTAAATTTTTTTTTTTTAAATTTTTAAAATTTTTTATTTTTATTTTTTTGTCTTTTTGCCATATCTTATGCTCCCATGGCATATGGAGATTCCCAGGCTAGGGGTCCAATCGGAGCTGTAGCCCCTGGCCTATGCCAGAGCCACAGCAACGTGGGATCCGAGCTGCGTCTGCGACCCACACCATAGCTCATGGCCACGCCGGATCCTTAACCCACTGAGCAAGGGCAGGGATCGAACCCGCAACCTCATGGCTCCTAGTCGGATTCGTTAACCACTGCGCCACGACGGGAACTCCAGTGCCTTCTTCTTGATTCCCACCATGGCCCATAAGGCAGGACCTTTGCCTACTCAGCCCTTTTCATCCCAGCTTCACCTGATACTACTGTTTCTCTCTACCCCAATACTTTAGCCACACTTTCTTTTATTTTCTGGACTGTACCATGCCCTCTCTCATTACAGGCACTTGCCACATGCTGATTCTTTTCTTTAGAGTGCTTTTCCACATCCATTTGCTAGCTCCAATTCACTTTTCTCATCTCAACTCAAATTTTGCTTTGTTTCCTGATCCTTTACAGATGAGATATCCCTAGACCAATAAATCTCAGATTCCTTCACTTCATGCTATTTCCAGTTTTACAATCTTCTTCACTGTGTGATTTTATAGCCCTAGAGTAATTCACAATGACTATTTTTGATGATTATTTCATGCTTTCCTATTACCCCACTAGGCAGTGGGGTAAGCACAAATACCAGGTCTTTTTTCGTTGCTCTTGTTGAACACCGTACCTCTGGCTTGGATCAGTGACTATCTCAAAATAAACACTCAGTGATACTGACGAATATGTGAATCTATTTATTGAACACTTACTATGTGACAGGCATTCCGTTAAGCACTTTATAAATATTTACCTCTCTTGGCAACCCTAGAAGGTATTACTATTGTATCCCAATTTGCAAATAAGAAAATTAGGTTATAACGGACCTGCAATGGACTTGTCCAGGTCCCCTTTAGCTGACTAGAAAACGGATCCATTTGTCTGCAAACTCTATGACTTAATGCCTCTGTAATATTGCCTGTCATGTCCTTCTACAGTTAAAAATGCTTTGTCCCTTGGTGAGAAGCCACCTTAAACTTGAACTCTCACCCATCACCTGTGATGTCCCTTCCCTTCTTCCTCCTCTTGCATTGCTAATGATTTTAGCACCATTTCTACAGGATTGTGGTGAAGATCCCATGAACTTGGATGTAAAAGTCCTAGCCCTGCACACTGTACCCTGTCACATCGTCAGATGCCACGCTCCTTTTCAAAATTTGAATTCTTTTTTTAAAGTAAATAAACCACCTTGATTATGATTTGCTCTCTAGCACTTCAGGGTGCTTGTTACTGTCGAGGTCTCCACATCCCATCCTCCATTACTCTTCTCCCTTTGCCACATGTTAGTATCTACCATTCTTCAAAGCTTAGGCCATGGGGTAAGACTTCTCCAGGAAGGTCCCACGCCAGAGAAAGGAAGGCAGAATTTGAGTCAAACTGTCTTGGGCAGAAGGAAAATAATTTGAAGTTAAAAAGAGTCAGACGCTGACCTGGACACTCCTAGAGCAGTGCTGTAGACATTCCATTTAAAGATGATGAGATGTCATCTTGTTTTGTAAGAGACAGCTTTCCCAAGCCCAAGGGATGCTCTGATGCTGGAGGCCGAGCATGGCAACTTTCCAGCTCTGAGGCTCAGTGCTCTTGGATTTCCTAATAGGGGTGCTTTCACAGTCAACACTTTCTGTGCCTTTGTTGCTTCATTTTGTGTGTGGTTTGGGGCTGTTCCATTTTCTTCCCTGGAGGTTTGACGAAAGGGAATGACTACTACAGGGCCATCTCTTGGGTTGTTTAGTTGCACTCTGAACAAAGGTTCCCTGCTGAAGCCATGAGCAGTGTTAAAACCCAGCTTGTATTTTGCTCACTGAGCTGTGTGCCTCCCCGTCTGTGTTTGTCCAGGGGAAGGGGCACCTATTTCTAGGGGCATAAGAGGGCTGGGTATGATAGAACAGGCTCCTCCCCACATTTAAACGTGTGTGTGTGTGTGCGCGCGCACGTGCGTGCACGCGTGTGCACACAGTGCACGTGTATACATTACTTTTGAGAAATCAGATCATAACCCGAGGCTTTATTCTACCTTCAGGGATATGATTCTTCCAGAATTTCAGATGCAATACATTGTTGGCAAATCCCCACATATTCTGTGTTTGGTCTCTTTGCTTCTCCCAACCTACTCTTTCCGTTCCTTCCTCTCTGACTTTTAATTGATGGTACATTATCACTACCTTGATTTATCTTACTTTTAGAATTTCATATCCCAATTATCTACTCCCATTCAGTATGTTTCATAAGCATTTTTTATGTGTGTATTTTTTTGCAAAATTTCAGGGTGTTGTTTTTGTCTAAGTCTTTATAGTATGGAAATTGTTTAATGTAATAAATCTCGTTCTTATATCTTACTGTGCACAAAGTTTCTAAGATAGAGCTATTTTAAATTTTTTCTGTTGCATTAGCCCCTTCCCCGGTTCGCTTTGGCCTTTTTGTTTGTATGGTTTATCCAGGTAAGGTGCACCCTTCTCTGAGAAATCTTCCCTCATTCTTCCAATGTTAGGCTCCCTCTTCTGGACTCCCAGGGCATCTTCATCCTTCTATTACTGTAATAATGATCTCATTTTGCAATTTAAAAAAATCTATCTGCCTGTGATGAGCTCTCCCATTTAAGTAATTCTAGCAGCTTGGAACATATATTCTCAAAAATCCGTGTTGAATGTATGAATAATAATGATCATAGCTAACATATATTGAGTGTGAATTATGTGTCAGACACTGTTCTGAGTGTTTTATATCTATTGAATCATTTAATTCTCAAATACCATTACATGAGTGTTAGGGCTTCAACATATGAATTTGCAGGAGAGGGACACAGATGTGTGGTCCATGCCCATCCAGCAGGACTCCACCCTTTCCAGGGCTCAGTGGTTGGCTTAGGGTTGGATATATAACTGAACCCTATTCATTTAGGACCAATAAAGAGAGAATCCTGGGCTATCTGATTGAGTAACCAAAGAACAATCTTTTCCCATCTAACGTGTAGCAGAGAGACTGTAAGCCTGGAGCCTAAAGTGGCTACACCATGGAGATTATGAACTTTGAACTCCTGAATCAAAGCATGAAGCTCACTCTAGCTCTGAGCTGAATAAGTTATTACAATGTGAGTTCTGTGAGGGCAAGAACTTCACTTCTCACTCAGTGCTTAGAACCAGCTTCACCACACAGTAGGGTTTAGTAAGTATTTCCTGAACAAATACCAGGTCTAACAATTCTCTCCTTAAGCTAGTTTGTGTGGTGTTTCCTGTTGGTTGCAATCAGAGGAGTCCTAACTGGTAAATCTCCACGGTAGATACTATTTATCAATTATGACACTTTTTGTAACTCTACTCAGACACAGATTTTCAATCCTTTTCAATATGCTGCTCCAGGCAGACATTCTCAATCATTACAATCAGCAGGCAAGATGGAACTCTAAAATCCATTCTGGTTTCCCATTACTGTGTAACAGATTGTCACGAATTTGGTGGCTTGCAACAACATACATTTGTTATCTCACAGTGTCCATGACTTAGTTGGGTCTTCTGCTTGGGGTCCCACAAAACTGCAGTCAAGGTGCTGGCCAGGCTATGTTCCTTCCTGGAGCTCAGGTCCACTTTGTTGGCCAAAATGATTTACTGTTTCTTTGCAGTTGTGGGGCCGAGATTTTTTTTTTTTTTTGGATGCCACTTGGGGCTACTCTCAGCTCTAGAGGATGTACACAGTCCTTGTCACATGGCTGCCTCACTGGCACCCTCACTACACAGCTCTGTGCTTCCAGGTCTGCAGGAGAATTTATCCTTTTGGCAAGGGCCAGGCACCTCTTTTAAGGACTTTCATCTGATTAAGTCAGATAATCTTCCTTCTGATTAACTGAAAAACCAACTAACTTGGGACCTTAACTACATCTTAAAAAAAATGCCTTCATTTCTTCCTTAACATTTTTTCATAACTTAATCACGAGAGTGAGATCCCATCACGTAGAGAGATCCCACTGTGCTCTTGAGGAGGGGATTACATAGAGCTTGTGCACCAGGGGATGGGACCCTTGGGAGGCCTTCCTAGAATTCTGCCTGCTAGAGCAATCTAGTCCAAACTCTTTGTTGTACAGATGGAAAAACTGAGGCTGGCACAGCTGGAATGAAGACTCCAGGTCTTCAGCTTCCTACTCTGGTGCTCTCGGAGGTCCTTGGTGGTAGAGCTATGGCTGCACCTTTTCTCTCTTGTCAGAACAATCTCTTGCTTTAGTTATCTTTGCATCTTTCCTTTCTCCCCACTGCACCCAGCAGATACAATAAATGTTTTTACAGTTGATTCAACTAAAAAAAATCCATGGATTAACTTTTAGGAATTGGAAAGCTGAAGTGAACTGATCTGATGTCTAATACCAAACCACTGAGGGATCCAGACACAGAAGGGAGCCTTATGGGACGTCGATGAAATATTCACGGAGTCCCTGTTGGTGACAATAGTATCTCTTCTTCCAGCAGCAGCTGTGACCTTTAAGAGCTAAAAACCACCATGGGGACTCTATCCATAGGAGTGGGCCCCCTGCTTTCCAGCTACTGAAGCCACCCCCCAGTGATGGCCATGCTGGGGCTTGTGGAAGAACATGATGAATAGGTGAAAAGGATGTTAAAAATGTCAGCTAATGACCCCAGAATGATTCACTTGGGAGTCTGCTGGGTTCATAAGAAGCTTTCACTTTCCAGCTCTTTCAAGACTTTTGAATAGACTTTATTCTTCTCATAGTCCAGGCTTATTAATATGAAACATATATTCATCTGAAATGATGGGCCAGCAAATACAATACACACACATACTATTTTATCACAACTTCCCAGGACTATATTGTAACAGGAAAGAATTTTTATGAGTTTTGGATACCTACTTGATTTCTTGGAAAAGAGCCAGTGTCAGAGGACTCATCAAATTCTGAGCTATATTCCCTAGATCAGCATATTGCCTGAAAAATAATAGAATTCTGAAGAATAACAAAGGCCAGAGAGTGATTTGGAGACTGAGGGACAGATATAGGGCAAGAGGGAAAGTTTTTTTTTCAAAATGTAGGATTCCGAAAGACACATCTGACTTGTCACTGTGTGAAATTTCTGTTGCTGTATAACACATTACCCAAAACTTAGGGGCTTAAGATAAGGCACATTTATTATCTCACAGTTTCTGTGGGTCAAGGATCCAGACATGGGTTAGCTGAGTGCTTCTGGCTCAGGGTCTCTTACAGGCTGCTCTCCAGGTCTGTGGTCTTATCTCCGGCTCTACTGGGGAGAGATCCTCTTCCAATCTCACTCGCATGGCTACTGGCCAGAGACATCAGTTCTCTGCCACATAGATGTTCCCACAGGGAAACTCATGACAGGGCAGCTGGCTGCCCTCAGAGGGAGGGTGGGAGAAAGAGAGAGAGGAGGGGGGGGAAAGAGAGAGAGAGAAGCAGAATCAGACAGACAGAGAGAGACATATACACACAGAGACAGAGAGATGGAGACAGACACACAGAGACACAAAGAGAAACATAGAGAGACACAGAGAGAGACAGAGACAGAAACAGGTACAGAGAGAGAGAGACAGAGACATAGAGACAGAGAACCAGACATTGAGAGCAGAAGTCAGAGTCTTTTCCTAACCTTAGTCTTGCTAATCTCAGAAGTGACATCTCACTACTTCTTCAACATTCTATTCACTATAAGGGAGTCACTGTGTCCCATTTATGCTCAAGGGGTCACGGCGAGGAAATTACACAGGGCCTGCATCCCAAGAGGCAGGGATCACTGGAGACTGTCTCATAGGTTGCCTACCACAGGCACAGAAAGGGATTGAGAAGTCCCTGATGATATTGGACATCATCAGAGCGTTTTGTCGCTTAGGTAGGCATTAACCAGGCCTGGTTCTCAATAAGGTCCAGAATGAGGCTTTCTGTCATGCAGTAGCCAAGCCTTTTGGTGAGTGTGTAGAGTTTGAGCAAAGACCTCCTTCAGCAGAGCATTTTTTTTTTTTTTTTTTGTCTTTTTGCCTTTACGTGAGCCACTCCCGCGGCATTTGGAGGTTCCCAGGCTAGGGGTCTAATCGGAGCTGTAGCTGCCAGCCTATGCCAGAGCCACAGCAACTCGGGATCCGAGCCGCGTCTGCAACCTACACCACAGCTCACGGCAACGCCGGATGGTTAACCCACTGAGCAAGGGCAGGGGCCGAACCCACAACCTCATGGTTCCTAGTCGGATTTGTTAACCACTGTGCCACGATGGGAACTCCAGCAGAGTATTTTTTGATCACTGATGTAGTGGAGACAGAAGTGGGGTGCTGGGGGAGCTTGGGGGGGGTTGTATTGTTTTCAGCAGAAAGACCAGAAAAGACTTCCAATGGGAGACAGCATTCAAGATGGAATTTGAAAGGAAGAGAGGATCGTGTGGAGAGCAGAGCTGAGGTGGGAGCGAAGGACATTCCAAGAGAAGGATGGAGTGAACAGAGGCCCAGAGGTGGGGAGGAGCAGAACATGACTTGAGGAGGCCATGCTGAAGGTCGATGCTGAAGGTCAGTGAGATAGTACAAAAGTGACTTGGGATGAAGCTTCCCCCCACACCACCTCCACTGTTCCTTAATGCTCTCTCCAAGCCACACCAGATATGGGGTCATTTACTGCAGAAGTGCAGCCTCATAATTCACACAGCTCAACATCTCCATGCTTGCTTTGGGGAAACAACTTTAGCACTAACTCAGAGCTCCTACGTCAAAGAGGATTACAACTATATGTACAAAAAATTCTTTAATATGTTCATTGCCCCAATACATTATGTCACTATTAAAGTCTGAAAGCTTGGCTTCTCCAGGTCTCATTTTCCTTAGTGATTCTAGGGCTAATTGCATGTGAAGGCAGCAAGTTCACAGATAATTTCAGAAAGCCGCCCGCCCTACTGGCCCCGCCCCAGCCCACTTGGTTAAAAACAAAATATTTAAATTTCCATCACGCTAAAAAATTTGTTGTATTAAAGTATAAGTTCTAGACGTCTTCTCTCAAAATGCAAATAATAATCCCATATCAAAGATTCATTCATTCCTTAGCTGGGAGAAGGCAAGGTAGGTTACTTGCTGGTTGTGTCAAGGCCTGGGGCAGAATCCAGAGAGGGCCAGGGCCAGCTGAGGCATCACAGTGTAAGGGACAAATGAGCCTCAGAGCACCCGAGAGCAGAGTAGGGAGGACACAACAGTGGGGGCCACAGCAAGAGTCCTAGGAGGTCAGGACTCCACTGCTTATGATGCAGAGGAGATAGAGGTAAGGTTTATAATGATCATTTTTGTTCGGCAGGCGAGAAATCTCTATGGAGAAGAACTGAGTTGGTGTGCGTGGCGGGACAGGCCAGTGGTGGAGCAGGAGTTGCAAGCAGGGCTCCTAAAGATGAAACTGAGGCACCAGCTCCCATCGTGCTAGCAGCAGAATCAAGACTAGGGCTCAAGACGCAGTTCTTCCCAGATCCTCTTCAGAATCAGCCTCTCTCTGCCTCATGCCCTTTGCCCCCTTGCCCTCTGCCTGCACCTTTACTTGGCTAGTCTCAATCCGCCTTGTATTAAAAGGCACAGGAATTGATCTCTCCCCAAATAAACGGACAGCTATCACGTGCGGTCTGGTGTTTGGTCTCTCTTCTTTTGGTGAGAGTGCCCTATGTTCCCCCTGGGAAGTCACTCTTCTTTGGGGATGATCAGCTCTATCTCCAGAGTCAGGGCTGTGAGCTGATCATTCCTCCCCTTAGCCACTGTTTCTGAGAGGGGCACACAATCCCAGCAGAGCCTACATGCCTACAAAGAGATATTCTGTGGGATTCCTGGCTTTCGGTCCACCACTGGATTTGGTCATGTGAGGCTTGGAGCTTTGACAGCCACTTACTATCAGGAAGGAGACCAGCTTGAGTCTGAGGACAGCTCAGGAAGGAGGCAGAGCTGAGAGATGCAAAGAAACTCAGTTTGGATGTTATTACTCGAACCTCTGGATCGAACTGCAATGGAAGCCAGTTCAGTCCTCGGAGTGTTTGTCTATTTGAGCCAATAAACCTAAAGTGATCCCACTCAAGTCGTCCTCTCAAAAACAAACAAACAATGAGCTAATGCTCACCTGACATCTGCAAAGCTAGATGTGCCAACTAAAGAGAGTCTTCCCAAAAACAACAGATTCTTGCAAAGGAAAATTTTACTCTTCAGACCAGATGGCAGAAACTTCCTTATTACTCTGAAACAGTGCCTCTTGGAGCTTAAGAAAATCTTAAGACAGAGCCTTTAGGAGGGATTATATAAGAAGAATTTTCATAGTGCCTTTGACTACATTTTCTTACAGAATTCTCCTAATAATCATTTTTGATAGGTAATCACACATGAGAACATGACCACCATGTGAGATTTTAAGATATGGGACTGCTGACAAGGGCTCCAGACACCAATGGCCTGGGGCCAGTTCCCCAGTGTAGACATGGTTTAGTGGCCTTAGTCAGACTGACTCTGGTTCTCATTATTGTTATGAGTAAGTTGTTATGAAAACATAGAGAAACTCCAGACCTCCTATGTCTGATGCAGGCTGAGAATTTCACATGGTAAAAAGGGAAGAGAAGAATTTTCTCCTAATCATTTCACACTCACTTGACTATTGCAAACCGAAGGCTAGATATCCACTTTAAAGATGGTTCACTTTAGCCTCTTGAATCATCTCTTTGAGCACCCCAATCTTCCTGATGAACACTTTCAGGAATTAAACTCTTTCCTTTTACTTTCCTTATGAAAGGCCCTTTACCCCCTATTTTTGAGTATGGTTGAACCTATCCTCATTGATGCAACGATACTGGCATCTTCAGCTAAGTTCTGGATGGGTTGTGACACCAATGCTAGACTGAAAGCTTCAGGAGTCACGTCTATCCCACTTATTTTTATGCCCCCACTTAGCTCAGAATGACACGGAATGTCCACTGCCCCCACCGCTGCAAAAAAAAATTTTGTTGAAGAAATGAATTTCTGAAGATTGATTAGGGAATGACAAATAAGACTGAAAGCTGAGGTGGGCTGATTAAGTAAGATTTCTGTAATATAATTATTGATATGAGTTGAAAAGGAATGTTGAGAACCAGAGATACAATCTTTCTTGTAGTGGAAAGAAAGAGAATAAAACAACTGCCCCCCAAATGCCCATCTTTGCTTGAGATTCCCTGGCTGAGGGACTTGGAAAGCCATTTGAGCACCCTAAGCATCATTTTCTTCAATGACACAGTGTGGATTTATGAATGGCTGTGAGGGTCAGATAAGGTGGAGTATGTAAAAGTACTTTGCATAGTTTTGGACACTCTACATATCTCTGGGGCAGAAACTGACCAAAGGAAATAGTCATTACAATGTGAGTTGACAGAGAGCATTTGATGTGGAAACCAGCCAATCTGGGGGCCCTTCATCAATCGGCAGATTCTAATTTATTGGGAGATCATCAAGTCTTATCTGGTGTCTTTACCTGTTGATGTCACAGTGTCTCCTATATTGATGATGAGAGTTTAGGGGGCACTGCTGCTAGGTGGTAATTATAGTGAGTTTCTGGAAATATCTGGGTGCATGTGTGGGGGAAAAGGGGCCCTGGAAAAAGAGGAAGCTTACAAATCCCTTTTCTGAAGTTCTAGTTTCTTCTTAAAAAAGTAATTCTCAAGCCCTTGAGACAAAACAGGGGCAGGTGTAAAAAGCTTCGGTGACTCAGAAAGGACAGAGGACATGATAAATGGTTTTGGAGATTTATATAATCTTTAAAAAATTTAAATTTTTTTATTTTCATTTTTAATTGATTTTTCATCAGGGTATAGTTGATTTAGTGTTCAGTCAATTGCTGCTGTTCAGCATAGTGACGCAGCCATAAATATATATATATATATATTCTTTTTCTCATATTATCTTCCATTACTTTCTATCCCAAGAGACTGGATACAGTTCCCTGTGCTGTACTGTAGGATCCCTTTGCTTATTCATTTTAAATGTAACAGTTTGCAGGTACCAACCCCAAACTCCCCGTCCATCCCACTCCTTCCCTCTCCCCCATGGCAACCACAAGTCTGTTCTCTATGCTCTCTAACATACTTAGACTCAGACACAGGTGACATCTCTCATGGTCATGGCATTCCTAGGTGTCTTTGAAGCTCAGTTTTTTCATCTGTAAAATGGGCATGTACATTATGTTTTGGTTGTTAAACACATACCATGTGCCAGGGTTTGTGGGAGGCTCTTTCCTTGCATATCAAATTTAATTGAAAGTAACAACCTTGGGAGTTCCTGTTGTGGCTCAGTGGAAATGAATCTGACTAGCATCCATGAGGATGCAGGTTTGATCCCTGGCCTTGCTCAGTGCCTTAAGGATCCAGTGTTGCCGTGAGCTGTGGTGTAGGTCGCAGATGTGGATTGAATATGGTGTTGCTGTAGCTGTGGTGTAGGCCGGCGGCTACAGCTCCAATTCGACCCCTAGCCTGGGAACCTCCATATGCTGTGGGTGTAGGTAGCCCTAAAAAGACAAAAGACAGAAAAAAAAAAGTATCAACCTTATAAGTGGTAGTGAGGATGAAGTAAAATCATGCATATGAAGTACCTACTCCAGGCACATAGTAACTATCAATAAACGGTTATAATTATCATCATTATTAGTAATGATTAAGGAATTTTATTTTTCAGGTTTAATGTCATTTGATATTGCAGTTAATCTTGAAATTGAGCTTTTCATAATATTAATCTCTTACCTTTTTATAATCTTCCTTATGCTTGTCATACCCCTGAGAACATACTGGCGCTCAGTTCTCTCTGAGTCTCTGGTCCTGATTTCTTAACTGGAGGCCATTTCTTTCTAAAAGATGTGAGAGGCATCCTTGCCAGGAGAAGATGCAATTCCAGTAATTCTGGAATTACATGGTAGATCCAATTGCCATGCAGAGACTCACCTACCAAGAAAGGAAGAAGAAATCAAGGATTGATCTGGGCTTGCTTTAGATCTAGCTGTTTATCGGATTCTTAGTGTCCTAAAGAGCTGAGCATCTTTATTACAGATGATCCAGTGGGTTGAATAGTGTCCCCCTCAAAACTCATGCGTTAAAGTCCTAACCCCTTGTACCTCAGAATATGACCTTATTTGGAGATAAGGACTTTACAGAGATTCATCACATTAAGATGAGGTCACCAGGTGCCATTTCCAGCAACATGGATGGACTTAGAGATTATTAAACTAAGTCAGTCAGATAAAGACAAATATCACATGACATCACTTATATGTGGAATCTAATAAAAATGATACAAAAGAACTTATAGAACAGAAACAAACTCAAAGATTTCAAAATCAAACTTATGTTTACTAAAGGGGAAACTGTGGAGGGGGGATGGATAAATTGGGAGGAAGGGATTAACACGTACACACTACTATATATAAAATTGATAACTGGAGTTCCTGTTGTGGCGCAGTGGTTAACGAATCCGACTAGGAACCATGAGGTTGTGGGTTCAATCCCTCCCCTTGCTCAGTAGGTCGAGGATCCGGCATTGCCGTGAGCTGTGGTGTAGGTTGCAGACTCGGCTGGGATCCCGCGTTGCTGTGTCTCTGGCGTAGGCCGGTGGCTATAGCTCTGATTAGACCCCTAGCCTGGGAATCTCCATATGCTGCAGGAGCGGCCCTAGAAAAGGCAAAAAGGCAAAAAGAAAAAACAAAAAAACAAAAAACTAACACCGACCTACTGTATAGCACAGGGAGGTTCTACTGAATGTTCTGTGATAACCTCTATGGGGAAAAAGAGTGGTTATATGTATACGTACAACTGAATCATTTTGCTGTACACCTGAAACTAATAATGCAACATTGTAAATCAGCTGTCCTCCAATAGTTTTAAATGAGGTCATTAGGATGGGTCTTAATCCAATATGATTTGTGTCCTTCTAAAGGGGAAATTTGGAGACAGACACACATACAGAGAGAACAGCATGTGAACACAAGGACAACCATCCAGAGGCCAAGGACAGAGGCCTGGCACACCCTCCTCTTCAACTCTCCTAAAGAACCAGTGCTGCCAACACCTTGATTTGGAACCTCTAGCCTCCAGAGCTGTGAGATAATACATTTCTGTGGTTTAAGCCCCCCACTGGTGAAACTTTGTTACAGCAGCCCTCTGGAACGAAGGCAGCTAGGAACGTGCTGGCTCTCCGAAGGCTGTTGCTAGTGTCCCTGATGGGCCGAGGGAAGTGAGGCACCGGTGTGACGAGCCATCCCTAACACTGAAGTGGACCATATCTGGAATTCACTTCCACTCTGGGCAAACATGAGCTGGGATTCCAGAAAGTGTTTATAAGTTTCACTTCCTTAGGTGAGGGAGAAAGCTGACTCATATTAAGGTGGTAAATAATGACAGTAATATGTGTTTTCAAGGACTAGGAGTTCACCAAAATAAGTGGATTGTGTGAAATAGCCAGCCTGAATCACTGGATACTTTTTAAAGAAAAAAGACGTTTAGCATCCACAATAGCTAGGGCAGGGTAAATAACGTGCTTCCCTAGCAGAAATCATTTTATCACTTGTGTTAATGATGGAATAGAAAATTGATTTTTTATAAACAGATGTGGTATTCTGGTTAGAGCTGAAGATATTCTTCAAGGGATGTTTTACAGTAAGTACTTCGTCTAATCACTCTAGTTCCTTTTATAAAAGCATTTAGCCATCTTTTAAAAAAAAGCCAAAAAGGTATTTTTCAGACTTTATAGGAGACATGGGCTCCAAGCTGTTAAAATATATTTCCTTCATTTATATTATATTAGGTAGATAAACTGAATGATTCACCATCAATTTTATAACTTTATTGCTCTGTTAAACGCATATGCAGATATCAAAATAATGCTAACATCATAAATATTAAAACACAAAAAAAGTACACTTCACAATAGAGACAATAGAGCAGATAGTCCATAGATTTGAAAGGGTCTCGTGGTCCGATAAGTTCAGGAGCTGCTCTACATGCTTCTCTCTTAGAGATCCACAACACACAGTGCTATGTGATATGCTTCTGGAGGCTGTGGCAGTAGAGAAATCTATACTGATTAACTTAAAACTTTTACCATTTCTGGGGCTTGAAATTCTTTTCATGTTGAACGGTAAGAATAAATTCTCTGGACTCCATTCTGGGAAATGCTTGGCCAAAGCAAATTTTGTTAACACATCTGTGAATTGACATTGCTGTCAGATTTTGTGATGTTGGAGTAAATTTTTCCTTTGTTTGGCCCGCTCATGCCGCTGACTAGATAGGATGCTGCTACACTTGCTGTTAGAGGGCAGAACCAGGTAGAAGCTTTAGCTTGGCAACTCTCTGATGGCCATGGCTGCCAACATATCGGTCAGCCTACATTTTCCTCTGTCTCTGGGGTCCCTAATGGCTTCAGATCTTGGCTGAGGGCATCGAGGCACTATTGGGTGATGGGATAATATGAATGCTTTATACTCAGAGCATCTGGGAAGAGTTTCCTACTGCTGACTACCCTTAGACATTTTGCTCAGTGATGGACCTTCATGGAATTTGCTTCATCTTTTCTTTTAACTTTTTGCTCCTTAATCTACTTCAAATGCCTTTATGGACTACTGCCTGCTTTCCCAGTGTGCAAGAAGTTCCCTTTTCACCCTTAACTTTTCTTAGAAGCTGATGTTACTTCTCTCAAGTTGATACTGCACTAGTTGGTCTTCAAATACTCTTTGAGTGATGTTGCTTTGGAATACTGATTGCTGATTTTTCATACTATTTATAAAGAGCCGTCATTAGCAAGAGAGCCTTGTTCATCAGGCAGAAGGACTACGTTGCCTCTCTAGATAAATCCATTTCTGTGAAAGATTGATAACCTTTCATGTGATTTAGGGATTCAGGAAGGTCAACGTGGTTTTGAGGCTCTTGGAAAAATCACTCTGGGCAAATAAACATTTTGCAAAAAACTTACTTGGATGCTTCTTTGAGTCTAATATTAGGAAATATGGTCTGGTCCATAAATACTTCTTTACTGTCATGAGTGGTGCCTCTGTCACTTCCTTATTTCCTGGGTTGTAGATTAAGGTTTCCACATGAGCATCCCAGTGCTGCCAAACATGGGGGTCACCTTCATATTCTCCTGTGGCTTGTTAGAGTCAGGCGGTAGGTACTCGCAGGAGAGGTTTTGTAGAAGAAATGGTACCCTTTGTTAGGTGGGGGCCACAGAGGCAAGTCTTTTCTCCTCCCTGAGGACATCCTTAGGAGTGGATGCTAGGATATTCATGTAGGAGAATTAGACAACCAAACATGACAACCAACGCTGTATTCAGGTTAAACTCCAAGAAGGCAGTAACTGCCATACTGATAAATATGGGAGCATGAAATGTCAGGCACTGCGGGTTCATCATGGAAAAAGGGACTCATGGATGACACTGGCTCTAACGAAAGATAATGAAAAGGTGGGGCACATATTTACAAGAACTTCGTTAAAAATCCATGAACGCTGAGCCAGCGACTCACTGGATGCAGACTTCTGGGGATGTGAATAAAAACAGCTCATTTTACTCTCCGTAAAATGGACACCTCAATATAAAGTGTGGAAGAAGAGCAATGTGCGACTTAGAAAAAACATTCCAGTGAAGCCACTTTTCCTTCAGGGAAAAAAAAAAAAGTGTACTGTTTTGGTCAAGAGAGTAGGCTCTGGAGTTAAAATCCTGGTTCCAGGACTTAGTTACGTGGCTTGATCGGTTGTTTAACAGCTCTGAGTTACAGAATGCGAAAACAGGGATTACAGATTTTTAATAATCTAAAAATGGGGATTATTTTATCAAGGTTCAATGAGATAATACATTTTCTTTTTGAATTATATGTATTTTTATTATAGTTTATTTACAGTGTTGTGTCAACTTCTGCTGTATAGCATACTGACACAGTCATTACATATACATACATTCTTTTTCTCATACCATCTTTCATCATGTTCTACCTCGAGAGATGGGAGGTAATGCATTTTCTATATGTGGGCAGATAAATTGTCTATAATATCATTAGCTGATAATAATTCTGATTTTTCCCCCAAGCCTATTATACACTTTCCTGCATGAAGGAAGATCCATGGCATTTATCAGTGGAATGATGCTGTTATGATTCAAGGGTTCTTTCATCAAATGATTTGCAGAAAATTTGTTCCCAATGTTTGATTCTTCCCATTCTCTCGCCTTTACAGTTCTTAGGGCAAAGATCCCATTTTCTCTACCAAATTCTCTGTTTCCTTTATGCTCACTATCTACCAGAAAATGTGAAAACTCACCAGGGTCAAGAAGGTGCATTTTTATCTTTCATTATTTTACAAGTCATTGAATTATGGTGCTAGTATGAAATGATGCTACCTCAATTTCTGATCATCTATGATGAAGTTTTTCTGGATAATTTGCATCAAATAGGAAGCTTATGTTCACTTATTAAATGGGTGGGTCTTGTTAAAATCACTTATACGGACTGGCATCTGACGAAGATTGCTTTGTGTCACAGTGGATTGAAGTTTCTTTTCTTTTTTCTTTCTTTTCTTTCTTTCTTTCCTCTTTTTTTTTGGCTTTTGTCTTTTTAAGGCCGCACCCGCGGCATATGGAGGCTCCCAGGCTAAGGGTCTAATCGAGCTACAGCTGCCGGCCTATGCTAGAGCCACAGCAATGTCAGATCCAAGCCACGTCTGCGACCCACAGCACATCTCACAGCAACGCCGGATCCTTAACCCACTGAGCGAGGCCAGGGATCAAACCTGCAACCTCATGGTTCCTAGTTGGATTCGTTTCCGTTGCGCCATGACAAGAACTCCGGTTGAAGTTTCTTGAATAAAATTTTTTAAAATTGTGTTCAGAGAGCCTGTAACATGCTTTAAGCTTTTCCTAGGAACAAGGCAGGGAATAGGTGAATGAAGAAATGCATTTCACAATATCTTTTTAAAATTATTTTGATCCCAAGTTAGAGGCAAATTGAAAGAGATGATCAGTGTAGATTCCTACGGTTATAGGCAGATAGTACTTATTTTTATTGAAGGAAAAAAGGGTCTACATAGAAAAAGAAAGTTAACCCTGTGACAGGTAGAAAATGAAAAAGAACAATGAGAAAATTCTAAGAGAAAGTAGTTACTATTTCATCGGCAGCATTTTTGATAGCTCTAGGGGTTAGTCAAGTCCAAGATTGGGGCTGTTTGGAAACATTTATTATGTGTATGATGATTTAAATCCTCATGCACTGTTGTAGGAACAGCTAAGCTTTTAAATATGACCACACTCGTAGCCTTTACTGTCTGGCCCTAACTAATGGATTTAGGGTGCCAGTGGGCAGCTTAAGAAGTTGCCTATAGATGAGAAAACAATATGTCAATTTAGTAAATCATCACAGGTCTTATGTTTATTAACATCAATCATCTCATAACTGCTGCTCTATCATTAAGGTGAAGTCAGAATATGACTTTGGTAAATGGGGCATAATACAAACGAAGTCATTTGTTCTTGGCATCTTTCTTTCAAATTCCTTGATATATAGAGACTCATAGCCATAAGGAACATTTTAGCAAGAAAATAAGCAGCAATTTCACAGCAAGATGGTGTGCCAGGATGACTAGATTTGCTTTAATGATGGTAAGATAATGTAAATTTACATCTTAATGTGTCTTAAATGATTTTGAAATTAAGTCACATGGACAGCATCTTAAAAGCTGAAAAGTCGTTTAATATTATATGGGCACTTTTGAAGCTCATTGAAAGACAGAAGGATTCATATGTGTATATGTGTTAAGGAAAGGATAGATATGAAATTATTTAGTCTATCATAAAAGCATTTTTTCTTTAAGCACTTTAAGATGGTGCTCCACTGTATTTTCACTTGGGTTGTTTCTGAGAGTAAATCTGTTTTTATCTTTACTTTTGTTCTGCTATTCAGAATGTGTTTTTCCACCCTCTGGATATATTTAAGATTTTCGCTTTATGCCTGGTTTTGAGCAATTTGATTATGATGTGCCTTTGGTGTAGTTTTTGCATGTTTTATTTGCTTAGGGGGTTCCTTGTGATTCTTGAATGCATGGCTTTACAGCTTCATTAAATTTATAAAATTTTCAGCATTATTTTTCCAAAATTTTTTTTACTTTTAAAAAATTATAGTTGATTTACAATGTTGTGCCAATTTCTGCTATATAGCAAAGTGACCCAGTCATATATATATATGTGTGTGTGTGTGTGTGTGTGTATACATATATATGTATGTGTGTATATATATGTGTGTGAGTGTGTGTGTGTGTGTGTGTGTGTGTGTGTGTGTATGCGCACATTCCCTTTCTTATATTATCTCCCATCATGGTCTGGCCCAAGAGACTGGATATAGTTCCCTGTGCTATATAGTAGGACCTCATTGCTTACCCATTCTAAATGTAATGGTTCGCATCCCCTAACCCCAAACTCCCAGTCCACCTCACTCCCTCCCCTCTCCACCTTCGTAACCACAAGTCTGTTTTCTGTATCTGTAAGTCTTTTTCTGTTTTGGGGATAGGTGCATTTGTGCCATATTTTAGATTTCACACATAAGTGATATCACATGGTATTTGTCATTCTCTTTCTTTTTTTTTTTATTTTATTTTCCCACTGTACAGCAAGGGGGTCAGGTTATCCTTACATGTATACATTACAATTACAGTTTTTCCCCCACCATTTCTTCTGTTGCAACATGAGTATCTAGACATAGTTCTCAATGCTATTCAGCAGGATCTCCTTGTATATCTATTCTAGGTTGTGTCTGATAAGCCCAAGCTCCCGATCCCTCCCACTCCCTCCCCCTCCCATCAGGCAGCCACAAGTCTCTTCTCCAAGTCCATGATTTTCTTTTCTGAGGAGGTGTTCATTTGTGCTGGATATTAGATTCCAGTTATAAGTGATATCATATGGTATTTGTCTTTGTCTTTCTGGCTCATTTCACTCAGTATGAGATTCTCTAGTTCCATCCATGTTGCTGCAAATGGCATGATGTCATCCTTTTTTATGGCTGAGTAGTATTCCATTGTGTATATATACCACCTCTTCCGAATCCAATCCTCTGTCGATGGACATTTGGATTGTTTCCATGTCCTGGCTATTGTGAATAGTGCTGCAATGAACATGCGGGTGCATGTGTCTCTTTTAGTAGAGCTTTGTCCGGATAGATGCCCAAGAGTGGGATTGCAGGGTCATATGGAAGTTCTATGTATAGATTTCTAAGGTATCTCCAAACTGTTCTCCATAGTGGCTGTACCAGTTGACATTCCCACCAGCAGTGCAGGAGGGTTCCCTTTTCTCCACAGCCCCTCCAGCACTTGTTATTTGTGGATTTATTAATGATGGCCATTCTGACTGGTGTGAGGTGGTATCTCATGGTAGTTTTGATTTGCATTTCTCTTATAATCAGCGATGTTGAGCATTTTTTCATGTGTTTGTTGGCCATCTGTATATCTTCTTTGGAGAAATGTCTATTCAGGTCTTTTGCCCATTTTTCCATTGATTGATTGGTTTTTTTGCTGTTGAGTTGTATAAGTTGCTTGTATATTCTAGAGATTAAGCCCTTGTCAGTTGCATCATTTGAAACTATTTTCTCCCATTCTGTAAGTTGTCTTTTTGTTTTCTTTTGGGTTTCCTTTGCTGTGCAAAAGCTTTTCAGTTTGATGAGGTCCCATGGGTTTATTTTTGCTCTAATTTCTATTGCTTTGGGAGACTGACCTGAGAAAATATTCATGATGTTGATGTCAGAGAGTGTTTTGCCTATGTTTTCTTCTAGGAGTTTGATGGTGTCCTGTCGTATATTTAAGTCTTTCAGCCATTTGGAGTTTATTTTTGTGCATGGTGTGAGGGTGTGTTCTAGTTTCATTGCTTTGCATGCAGCTGTCCAGGTTTCCCAGCAATTCTTGCTGAATAGACTTTCCTTTTCCCATTTTATGTTCTTGCCTCCCTTGTCAAAGATTAATTGACCATAGGTGTCAGGGTTAATTTCCGGATTCTCTATTCTGTTCCATTGGTCTGTCTGTCTGTTTTGATACCAGTACCACTCTGTTTTGATGACTGTGGCTTTGTAGTATTTCTTGAAGTCTGGGAGAGTTATGCCTCCTGCTTGGTTTTTGTTTCTCAGGATTGCTTTGGCGATTCTGGGTCTTTTGTTGTTCCATATAAATGTTTGGATTGTTTGTTCTAGTTCTGTGAAAAATGTCATGGGTAATTTGATAGGGATTGCATTGAATCTGTAGATTGCTTTGGGTAGGATAGCCATTTTCACAATATTGATTTTTCCAATCCAGGAACATGGAATATCTTTCCATTTCTTTACATCTTCTTTGATTTCTTTGATTAAGGTTTTATAGTTCTCGGCATATAGGTCCTTTACCTCTTTGGTCAGGTGTATTCCGAGGTATTTGATTTTGTGTGGTACAATTTTAAAAGGTATCGTATTTTTGTATTCCTTTTCTAATGTTTCATTGCTGGTATACAGAAATGCAACTGACTTCTGAATGTTAATCTTATATCCTGCCACTTTGCTGAATTTATTAATCAGTTCAAGGAGTTTTGGGGTTGAGTCCTTCGGGTTTTCTAGGTATAGAATCTTTCTGATTTACCTCACATAGTATGAGAATCCCTAGCTGCATCCATGTCGCTTGCTGCAAATGGCATTGTTTTATTCTTTTTTATAACACACTATTATTGTGTTATTGTTCATTTCTCTTGTTAAGGTTGTTAGCAGTTGCCTTATATATTGTGGTGACCCTATGCTGGGTGCATAGATATTTAACACTGTTATATCTTCTTCTTGGATTGATCCTTTGATCATTATGTAATGTCCTTCCTTGTCTCTTAAAATATTCTTCATTTTAAGGTCTATTTTGTCTGATATGAGTATTGTTACCCCAGCTTTCTTTTGATTCCCATTTGCATGGAATATTTTCTTTCATCCTCTCACTTTCAGTTTGTATGTGTCCCTAGAAGTGAAGTGGGTCTCTTGAAGACAGCATACATATGGGTCTTGTTTTTGTATCCATTCAGCCAGTCTATGTCTTTTGGTTGGGGTGTTTAGTCCATTAACATTTAAGGTAATTATTGATATGTATGTTCTTATTGCCATTTTATTAATTGTTTTGGATTTGTTTTTGTTGCTCTTTTTCCTTCCTTTCTTTTCTCCTCTTGCAGTGTGATGATTATCTTTAGTGTTGTATTTGAGTTGATTTTTCTTATTTGTTTGTGTATCAATTGTAGATTTTTGGTTTGTAGTTGCCCTGAAGTTTTGATATAGGAGTCTATATATATATATGAGATTGTTTTAAGTTGTTGGTCTCTTAGTTGCAAGTGCATCTCCAGTGTCCTGCATTTGTACCCTCCACTTCTCACAATTTCTGATTTTGGTGGCATAATTGTGCGTGGATGATTTCGTATCTTTACTGTATATATGCCTTTACTAGTGAGCCTTGTCATTTGTGGTATTTTTGTTTCTGGTTGTGGCCTTTTCTTTTCTGCCTAGAAAAGTTCCTTTAGTCTTTGTTGTAAAGCTGGTTTAGTGTTGCTGAATTCTCTTAGCTTTTGCTTATCTGTAAAGCTTCTGATTTCTCCTTCAAATCTGAATGAGAGCCTTGCTGGGTAAAGTAAATCTTGCTTGGAGGTTTTTTCCTTTTTTCATCACATTAAGTATATCATGCCACTCCTTTCTGGCCTCAGCATTTCTGCTGAAAAATCTGCCAATAACCCTATCGGGGTTCCCTTGATGTTATTTGTTTCTTTTCCCTGGCTGCTTTCAATATTTTCTCTTTGTCTTTAATTTTGGTCAGTTTGATTAATATGTGTCTCAGGGTGTTCCTCCTTGGGTTTATTTTATATGGTACCTGTTATGCTTCCTGGATTTGAGTGAGTGGTTCCTTTCCCATGTTAGGGAAGTTTTTGGCTATTATCTCTTCAAATACTTTTTCTGTCCCTTTCTCTCTTTCTTTTCCTTCTGACACCCCTATAATATGGATGTTGGTATGTTTAATGTTGTCCCAGATTTCTCTTAGACTGTCTTCATTTGTTTTCATCTTTTTTCTCTTTTCTGTTCCACATCAGTGATTTCCATTAGTCTGTCCTCCACCTCACTTATTCGTTCTTCTGCCTCCTGTATTCTGCTGTTGGCTGCTTCTAAAGAATTTTTTATTTCAGTTACTGTATTTTGCCTCTCTTCTTGCTTAAGTTTTATATCTTGTATTTCTTTCTTTCTTTCTTTTTTTTTTTTTTTTTTAGGGCCACACTCGTGGCATATGGAGGTTCCCAGGCTAGGGGTCTAATCAAAGCTGTTGCTGCTGACCCATGCCAGAGCCACAGCAATGCCAGATCCGAGCCGCATCTGCGACCTCCGTCACAGCTCAGGGCAATGCGGGATCCTTAACCCACTGAGCGAGACCAGGGATCGAACCTACAACCTCATGGTTTTTAGTTGGATTCGTTTCCACTGTGCCATGATGGGAACCTCTATCTTGTATTACTTTGCTCGGTGTTTCCTGTATATTATCAATATTTGTCTCCAGTTTATTTCCAATGTCTTGTATCATCTTCAGCACCTATAGTCTAAAGTCTTTCTCCTGGAGGCTGAGAATCTCCTGATCACTTAACTGTTTTTCTGGGTTTTTTTATTTCTTCCTTATCTGAGTTATAGTTCTCTGTCTTTTCATTTTTACAGGTTTTTGGTGTGGTGACCTTTTTACAGGTAGTAGAGTTGTAGCCTCTCTTACTTGTGGTTGAAGTAGGTACAGGGGCTTGCTGTAGGCTTCCAGATGGGAGGTACTGGTGCCTGACCACCTGTAGATGGGGCTGATTCCTATCCCTCTGGAGGGTGGGGCTTTGTCTCTGGGTGAGATTAGAGGTGGCTGTGTTCCTGGGGGGATCCTTAGGCAGCCTGTTTACTGATGGGTGGGGCTGTGATCCCACCTGGATTGTTGTTTGGCTTGAGGCTTCTCGGCACTGATGGGTGGAGCCAGATTTTCCCAAAATGGCCACCTCCAAAGAAATGCACACTGATGAATATTCCCAAGAGCTTTGCCTCCAATGTCCTTCCCCCACAATGAGCCACATTCACCCTCTGTTTTCCCAGGATGTCCACCAAGAACTGTAGTCAGGTCTGACCCAGATTCCTATGGAGGCTTTGCTTTGCCTTGGGACCCAGTGCACGTGAAAGTCTTTGTGTGCCTTTTATGAATGGGGTCCCCATTTCCCCCAGTCCCGTGGAGCTCCTGCACACAAGCCCTACTGGCCTTTAATGCCAGATGCTCTGGCGACTCTTTCTTCCAATGCCAGATCCCCAGGCATGGTGACTTGATGTGGGGCTCAGAACTCTCACTCCTGTAGGTGATTCTCTGTGATACAGTTAATTTCCAGTCTGTGGGGCTTCCACCCAGGAGGTATGGGGTTGCTTATATCAGGTAATCACCCCTCCTACCTCTTGATGTGGCCTTCTCTTTGTCTTCTGGAGTAGGTTGTCTTTTTGAAAGTTTCCAGTCCATATGGTTGAATGTTGCTCAGCATTTGGTTGTAAATTTTGTTGTTTTTATGAGAGAAGTTGAGCTCCAGTCCTTCTATTCTTCCATCTTAACCCCCTTGCCTTATTCTTTTTTTATGACTGAGTAAAATTCCATTGTATATATGTACCACAACTTAATCCATTCATCTATCAATGGTTGTTTCCATGTCTTGGTTATTGTGAATAATGCCGCTAGACACAGGGGTGCATGTATCATTTTGAATTATAGTTTTGGCCAGATATATGCCCAGGAATGGGATTGCTGCATCATGTGGTAGTTCTATTTTTAGTTTTCTGAGGAACCTCCATACTGTTTTCCATAGTGGTTGTACTGATTTACATTCCCACCAATAGTATAGGAGGGTTCCCTTATCTCCACCCCCTTTCCAGCATTTGTTTTTGTAGACTTATTAATGATGGCCACTCTGACTGGTGTGAAGTTGCTACCTCATCTTAGTTTTGGTATGCATTTCTCTAATAATAAGTGATGTTAAACATTTTTTTCATGTGCCTACTGGCGTCTCTATGTCTTCTTTGGAAAAATGTCTATTTAGTCTTCTGCCCATTTTTAGATTGAGTTTTTTTTTGTTATTGTTGAGTTGTATGAGCTGTTTACATATTTTGGAGATTAGGCCCTTGTCGTTTGAATCATTTGCAATTATTTCCTCCCTTTCTGTAAGTTGTCTTTTTTTTTTAATGGTTTCCTTTGCTGTGCAAGAGCTTGTAAGTTTAATTAGATCCCATTTATTTATTTTTGTTGTTATTTCTATTGCTGTGGGGGAATGACCTAAGAAAACATATTTTTCCAGAAAATACTTTTATATCAACCCCTTTTCTCCATGTTTTCTCCATGGAAGGGATTCCAATTACACATATATAAGCCTTCTTGAAATTGTTCCACAGCTCACTGATGTTGTTCATTTACCTTTTTGAGTCACTTTTTTTCTTATTTTAGATAGTTTTTATTGCTAAGTCTTCAAGATCACTAATCACTTCTTTTGGAATATTTAATTTGTAGTTAATTCCGTCTAGTGTAACTGTTTCTTTAATCATCAGACACTATAGCTTTTAGCTTTTCTTTCACATTTCTATTTATCTTTTTTGAATATAAGAAGCATACTTATAATAATTATTTCAATGTTCTTAATGGCTAATTCTGACATTTTTGGCAGTTTGGGTCAGTTTTGACCATTGATTTTTCTTTTCATCATGGCCATGTTTCCCTGCTTTTTGCATGTGTGGTAATTTTTTATTGGATGCCAGACATTGTGAATTGTGTCATGTTTGTTGCTAGCTATTTTTGTATACTTATAACTAGTGGTGTGTGAACTGATTTTTAATTAAAAAATTCTCTGTGGGTGTGTCTTTATGTGAAAAAAACACCATCTGGAAGGATATATGGTTTAAGTTAAGGTGATGAGTAAAAAGTTGGATTTAGGGAAACAGAATCTCTCTTTTTTAAAAATTTTAAAAGCAATTGTATTTATTTATTTATGGCCATGGTTGTGGCATGCTGAAGTTCCTGGGCCAGGGATTCCTGTGCCACAGCAGTGACAATACCAGATCCTTAATTACTAACTCACAAGGGAACTCCCTATAAACAGTTGTATTTAAAAAAAATGGGCACATATTAATTTCTTTTTGCAATAAAATTGAATAGCAAAAGAATCAAAGTTCAAGAGAGATAACAGCTGTGCCTGGCACAAGTCATGTCCAGTAAGTAGTCAACAAACATCAGGAGCACACATGCAGTCAAGCAAAGACAGGCTTACTTCATGATAAGGAAGTGCACACCCTTCCAGGGCCAGACTATTAGATAAGAGGATATTAGGAAGGCCTCTTGCAGGATTTAGACTTTAGTGCTGGGTGACTCTAAGAAGGATTTGGGAAGAGAAGGCAAGTTCTGTTTTGACTGTTTTCAGGAATTTGGTGATTGAATTATCTTGGTAATTTATACCTAAGAGGTGAGAAAATTAAAATGGGTAAAGAAGGAGTATTTACTGTTTTCCATAGTGGTTGTACTGATTTATATTCCCATCAACAGTGAAGGAGGGTTCCCTTTTCTCCACCCCTCTCCAGCATTTTTTTATAATGATTTTTATTTCTTCCATTATAGCTGATTTACAGTGTTCTGTCAATTTTATGCTACACAGCAAGGTGACCTAGTCACACATACATGTATACATTCTTTTTTCTCACATTATCATGCTCCATCACAAGTGACCAGACATAGTTCCCAGAGCTATATAGCAGGATCCCATTGATTATCCATTCCAAAGGCGATAGTTTGCATCTATTAACCCCAAATTCCCATTCCTCCCATTCCCTCCCCCTCCCTCTTGGCAACCACGAGTCTGTTCTAAATGTCCATGGTTTTCTTTTCTGTGGGAAGGTTCATTTGTGCCACATATTAGATTCCAGATATAATGATATCATGATATTAGTCTTTCTCTTTCTGACTTACTTCACTTAGTATAAGGGTCTCTAGTTTCATCCATGTTGCTGCAAATGGCATTATTTTGTTCTTTTTTTATGGCTGAGTAGTAGTAGTATTTCATTGTGTATGTATACCACATCTTCCTAATCCAATCATCTGTCGATGGGTATTTAGGTTGTTTCCATGTTTTGGCTATTGTGAATAGTGCATGTGTCTTTTTCAAGGAAAGTTTTCTCTGGATATATGCCCAAGAGTGGGATTCCTGGGTCATATGGTAGTTCTATATATAGTTTTCTAAGGTACCTCCATACTGTTTTCCATAGTGGTTGTACTAATTTACATTCCCACCAACAGTGCAGGAGGGTTCCCTTTTTTCCACACCCCCTCCAGCATTCATTATTTATGGACTTATTAATGATGGTCATTCTGACTGGTGTGAGGTGGTATCTTGTGGTAGTTTTGGTTTGCATTTCTCTAATAATCACGGATGATGAGCATTTTTTAATGTGCTTGTTGGCCATCTGTATATCTTCTTTGGCCAGTATTTGCTATTTGTTGACTTGTTAATGATGGACATTCTGATCGGTGTGAGATGGTATCTCACTGTAGTTTTGATTTGCATTTCTCTAATAATTAGTGATGCTGAACACTTTTTCATGTGCCTGTTGACCATTTGTATGTCTTTGCAGAAATGTCTATTTAGGTCTTTTGTCCATTTTTCAATTGTTTTTGTTTTGAGCTGTATGAGCTGTTTGTATATTTTGGAGATTAGGCCCTTGCTGGTTGCATTGTTTGCAAAGATGTTCTCCCATTCTGTGGGTTGTCTTTTCATTTTTTTAATGGTTTCTTTTGCTGTGCAAAAGCTTTTGAGTTTAATTTAGTCCCTTTGGTTCACTTTTGTTTTTATTGTCATTATTCTAGGGAATGTAAATTGGTACAAGCACTATGAAAAACAGTATGGAGAGTCCTCAGAAAACTAAAACTAAATATAGAACAACCACATGAGCCAGCAGTCCCACTTCTTGGCATATATTCAGACAAAACTTTCATTCAAAAAGATACATGCACCCCTATGTTCACGGCAACACTATTCACAATAGCCAAGAATGGAAACAACATAAATG
The DNA here is from genome assembly GCF_054392235.1 of Sus scrofa. NCBI lineage: Eukaryota > Metazoa > Chordata > Mammalia > Artiodactyla > Suidae > Sus > Sus scrofa. Next base: position 14,039,134 of record NC_139384.1, read on the forward strand.
TCCATCAACAGATGAATGGATTAAGAAGATATGGTACATATGTACAATGGAATACTACTCAGCCATAAAAAGAACAAGATAATGCCATTTGTAGCAACATGGACACAACTAGAGATTCTCATACTAAGTGAAGTAAGTCAGAAAGAGAAAGACAAATACAGTATGATATCACTTATTATGTGGAATATAAAATATACCAGAGATTATCCTAACTGCAAAACAAAAACAGACTCATGGACATGGAGAATAGACTTGCGGTTTCCAAGAGGGAGTGGGGAGGAAGTGGGATGGATGGGGTATTTGGGGTTGGTAGATGCAAACTGCTAGATTTAGAATGGATAAGCAATGAGGTCCTGCTGTGAAGTGGGGGGATCTGTATCTAACCTCTTGGGGTAGAACATGATGGAAGACAGTATGAGAAAAAGAATGTACATATATGTATGACTGGTCACTATGCCGTACAGCAGATATTGACACATCACTGTAAATCAACTATACTCTAAAAAAAGGAGTATTTACTCATTTTGGAAGAGGGCAATGTTTAGCTATTTTTCTGGTTGCTAAGAGTCCTTGTCCCTGCTTATTTCCGACTCACAGAGTGGCCTTTTTTTCTATTTTGCCCCATCTGAATCATGGAGTGGCTTTACCTAAATATTGCTCATAATCTTTAAGGGTTATTTATATTCAGTTGGGAACACTATAGCTAATGTGTCAGCTATCATCTCTGGGGCCATTCAATGATATTCATATCATCAATAATTTCCTCCCTCCATTTATAGCTTATTTTGCTGATGATAAGATGACTCCATCCAAACTTGTATTGAACTATGCTGGCATACTGGCTCTAATCCTGCAGACTTTACTGTGCTTCTCATATGCCAGAATAATGCACAGCTGAAGAGGAAAAATTCAATTTGCTTTATTCACAGGAGATTTGTCTTCAAATTTTCTTCCCAGGCTAGAGCAGGCTGTGAACAGAGTTCACAGTTGAGGCCTATGGGATTACTATCTGTTCCCTTGAGTGCCTATGACTCTATGTATGAATCGTAGGAAATACGGGTTATTTCATAATCATAGGAAATATATAATCATATATGTAACATATAAAATATAATATATAAAATCACAATAAATATGTAATCATAGGAAATACAGGTTATTAGTTTTCTGCTGAAGGAGAGAGGAGATTTCCAGAGGGAAAAGTTTTTATGTTTCATGTCTTAAGAGACTTCTTATTGACTCATGTGTGCAAATGGATCTATGGAAATAAAAGTTTGATCTGTGGAAATAAAGTCTTATGTGCGTGTGTGTGTGTGTGTGCATGCACACATATGTGATGAGATTGTTTTTGTAACATCTGTCACATACTTGTTGAAATAACCCTTGTTAATACTCATTACTTTTAACATTTATCTAGAGTTTATTAGTGCCAGACAATTGATTTCTATGTATTATCTTATCTGTTCCTAACAAGTGAGTAGACAAACACACTGAAAAATCTCATGAGATGTGTATTATTAGGAGAAACAAGGCTTGAAAGCTCAAATAACTTTCAAAAAGACACTGCTGGGGAGTGGCAGTGTTGGGACATAAATCACATTCTAAAATATTCTAAATCCTGTGCTCTTAAAAACCACTTTCCAGTGGAGCATGCAATTAAAGCAACATTCTACATATGCAGATTCTTAAAGATATTGGGCTCTATCTAATATTACTGAATTAATATCTCCAGAGCTGGGGTAATTCGCACTTTAAAAAACTTGCCCTTGAATGCTGCTGTCCACAGATCAGTATTTACCAGAATACAAGCGTGGGCTGCATACTCACATAACTTCCAGTTTGAAAACTGTCCATATTATTGTTTTTTTAATCATCATTCTTTCATTTAATATTTATAGAATACCTACTGTGTCTACGGCTGTATACCAGATGTTAAAAGGTCATAGGAATAAAAACGTATTTCAGCTGCATTATAGATGATCATGAAGGTCTTTAAGTAACTAATTTAGACAGGACGTGATGAATAATACATAATATTTATTGACACAAGTGAAATCCTATGAGTATTCAGTGGAAGAAGAAATTACTTCCAGCAGCAGAAAGTTGGCAGGAAACGTGTTTTGAGCTGGGAAAACTTCAGGGAGAGACTGACTCTTGAAGTAGCAGTAAGATTTGAGTATATGAAATTATGCTGTTTCACATGGTGTATGTATTGGATAATTGTAGTTGGCTTTCTAGAGTAAAAGAAAGAAGCTGCCGTGTTGTGAGAGGGATTATGAAGAGGGCCATGCAGCAAAGAACTGTGGATAGCGTCTAAGAGCTGTGAGTAGCCCCTTGCTGACAGCCTGTAAGAAGGCAGGAATCTGTCTTATGGTAGCAAGGAAATAAATTCTGTCAATAAATGAGGGAGCTGTTGTATGCAGATCCATCCTCATTTGGGCCTTCCGATGAGTTCCAAGTCCTGGTTGACACCTTGTCTATAGCATCTCAGAGGATGCAGTTAAAAGGCGTCCAGATTCCTGACCCATAAAACCATAAGACTTTATTTCCATAGACCAAACTTTTATTTCCATAGATCCATTTGCAAGGCTGAAATCTTGGATTGAATACGTTTTCTTTTAAAAAGATATTTCCAGGTTCCTATTAATAATACGTGAGAGGATCATTTTTCTTACATCACAGCAATTAACAGGTATTACCATTCTTTTACAATTTTTGCCAGCTGCATTGGTTGTAAAGTTGTTATCTCATTGTAACTTTCATTTGCAGCTCCACAGTAATAAATCGAGCAATTTTCCTATGTCGCTTGGTTCTTCGTTTTGATTCTTTAAAAACTGGCATTGTTAAGTCTGGGTGTTTACAGGTGTAAAATCGAAATTGAGGATCAAACTTAAAGCATTTTTTTCCCTATCCCCTTAAGGGCTTCTCTCACATCTTGGTTTCTCAGGCTGTAGATGAGGGGGTTTAACATGGGGATCACAATCCCATAAAACACGGAAGCCAGTTTTTCTTGCTCTTGAGACTCTAGGGTGCGGTGGTGCAGATACATGTAAGACAGAGTCCCATGGAAAATGGTGACTGCTGTCAGGTGGGAAGCACACGTGGAGAAGGCTTTTTTCCTCCCTGCAGCAGAAGAGATCTTCAGGATGGCAGCCAGGATGAATATGTAGGAAAAGATGATGATTGACACAGTGAACATCAAGTTAAACCCCACAAAGGCTGCTAGAAGCATGATGTTGAAGTAAATACTGGAGCACGAGAGGGCAAGAATTGGGGGTGCATCACAGAAAAAGTGGTTAATTTTATTGGATTTGCAAAAGTTCAGTTGGAAAGTAAGACTTCCATTTACACAAGCATTTAGGAAGCCCATGAAGCATGAGCCAATCAAGAGTTGAATGCAGACTCTCTGGGACATGACTGTTGGATAGCGGAGTGGGTTACAGATGGCCACATAGCGGTCCACCGCCATAGCAGCCAAGATATAACCGTCACTTGTTACAAAAGTACCATAAACAAATAATTGCACCATGCATCCTATGAATGAGATGGATTGTTCTGTACTCATCAAATTCTGCAACACCTTGGGAGTGATAGCAGTAGCATAGCAGAGATCAACAAAAGCCAAGTTTTGGAGGAAAAAGTACATGGGGGTGTGAAGGGAAGCTTCAATCTTGATGAGCAGGATCATGCCAATGTTACCCACCAGGGTGACCACATAGATCCCCAGAAACACTATGAAGAGGACAAGCCAAGACTTGTGTTGACCAGCAAATCCCAGGAGAATGAATTCCGTCACTTTGGTGCCATTGTTTTGTTCCATGGGTGGCAAAGATGAAATATCAGCTGAAAAGTTGCAAAGGAAGAAGAATATAGAAAGCTAAGATCATTGCGATTTTTAAATTATTTTTGGAATTGAAAATAGTATAATGTGGTTTCGTAGTGGGTCCAGAATATTTTCTATGACATAATTGACTTGGTTTTAAAGGCAACCATGCAGGTGACCGAAGCTTGCTACCCAAGTTAGAGAACTTGATATACAGTGTGGGGAAACTGCCACGGATCAGAAGGTGTGTGTTCAGGGTGTGAACTGGCGTTTCATCAATACATCAGTCAAGGAGCAAGTAAAATATTTTCATTTATTTTTGCCTACTTCTACTGATCATATAATTTTATGAAAAGACCACAATCTACCAAAGCACATGTCATTTCATCTGAAAATCTTGACGCATCCCTAAGGTTCCACATGATCTTCCTTCTAGTTTACTCCCTTATCCTCATCTTAGATTCTGTTTTCCCGTGTTAATGCCCCAGGCATCATGGACTCCTCTTGTTCCTTGCTCTCCTCTACTTCTGGCCCTTCCAGCATGATCCTCCTGACTTAAATGCTCTCCGGTCCATTCTTTATTTCCATCAGCATTTCCATTGCTAACTCTTATTCTTCTGGTCTCAGTGTGAATGATACTTACTCTGGGTTTGTTTGACCGCCCAAATGAGCCATTTTTCTCCTGCCATAAGTCTGGTTCCTTTTGATTCATATGAGTTTGAATAATTATTTTAGAGATTGTTCTGTACATTTTTGCTTAATTTTTATTTCTTCGTGGATTGTAGGTTTCACGAATACAGCAGTTGGGGCAAGTGCCTACATCTGTAAATAGTGGCTAAATGAATACATGAACAAAGGAATGAATGAAAGAATGGATAAATGAAAAGATTTATAAAATGCAGAAAACAACTACTTAAGTTAAATAAAGGTTTTTTTTTTCCCTGTAATTAATGTACACTGCTTCCTTTTTTCTTCTTGTTTTTTTTTTTTTTTTTTTTTTTTTTTTTTTTTTTTTTAATAGGGCCGCACCTCTGGCATGGAAGTTCTCAGGCTAGGGTTCCAATCAGAGCTATAGCCGCCAGCCTATGCTCCAGCCACAGCAACACCAGATCTGAGTCGTGTCTATGACCTAAACCACAGCAAGGCCGGATCCTTTAACCCATTAAGAGAGGCCAGGGATCGAACTCTCATCTTCCTGGATACTAGTTGGGTTCGTTACCACTGAGCCACAATGGGAACTCCCACTGTTTTCTTTTAAGAAGCTGCATTTATTTATTTTTCCTTAATGTGCCTCTCTGATTCAAAGAGTTATGACAAGTTAACTATAAGAACAGAAAACTAAAATACATAGCCAGGATTAAAAATAAGTTAAAACATTCATGCATTCTTTGGTTTATGTATTTAAAAATAACTATTCTGTGTCTACTCTGGACAAAGTGCAGAGTAGGAGCTGGCAAAGCATTGTTTGCTGCCTATGCATTTAAGATTGCTATTTCTTTTGGCTGTTCAAGCATTACATGATGTCTGTCACTGTCCTTGGTAATTTTCTTTGCTGTAAGTCTACTTTATATGATATTAATATAGTCACATTTTCATCCTTTTGACTAATGTCTTCACAATATATCTTTTCCTTTCTTTTACTTTAAACATACATTATGTCATTACATTTGAAGTCAGTTTCTGGTACAGAGCATTTAATTGCATCACGTTTTCCTATCCACTCTGCCAAACTCATTTTTAAAAAATCAATATCAAAGGGAAGAATCTTAGAATATTAAGATGACAGAGTATGGAAAGAACAAAAAATATGGATAAATGCAATAGACTTAACTTCTGTTAAGTTTTCAAAATTACGTTTGATGGTAGAAGCAAAAAGTTTGACCTTGTCTAATATGGTTCTCAGTGGATGTAGAAGAAATATTTAAAACAATTATATTATGAATGGGGAGAGTAAGGAGATAAAGAGGGAAATAAACTTTCCATATTCACTCAAACTGATAAAATGTATCTGGAATATAAAAAACTCTCAGTCTTAACATTAAAAAAAGAAAAAAACAAAGTAGAAAATGGGTAATGACTGGAAAATTCACCAAAGAGCTACACAGATGGTGGGCAAGCACGTGAAAAGATGTCCAATATCATTGGGCATGAGGGAAATACAAAATGAGATATCATCACACATCCAACAGAATGACTAAAAAAAAAAAAATGACAACACCAAAACCTTATTTCATAACGACTTCATTTGCAATAGCCCCAAACTGTAAACAACCAATGTGTCTTCCAATAGGTGATGGGTTAAAGAGACCGTGGAATGTCCATGCTGTGGAATATTGCTCAGGAATAATGAGGAACAGACTACTGAATGGATCTCAAGGGCCTTATGCGGAGCGAAAGAGTCACTCTGCAAAGGTCACATAGTGCCACATTTCCTTTTTTCTAACATTCTCACAATGACAAAATTACACAGATGGGGAACAGACTGCCAGGGCTCAGAGTGGTAGCAGGAGGGGAGTGTGTGACAATAAGGGGCAGCACGAGGGAGATCCGTGTGGAATCTGACCTCCGTGATAGAACAGGTCCATACATTGATTGTAGTGGTGGTGACATGGATCTGCACATGTGAAAAGATGACACAGAACTACACATACACACACTCACACACACCAATATAAAAATCCTGGTTTGATGTCATAATCATGCGATACAATCTTTGAGGGAAAACCGGTTGAAGGATACACGGGACCTCTCAGTACTATCTTTGCAACTTTCTGTGAATGCATGTTTAGTTCAAAATAAAGCTTAACAAAAATGAAGAAGAAGAAAAAGTAAGCCTGTTAACATGTCAGGTAAGTAAACGTATGTGAACTACTCAGCAAAGGGCCAGGTATTGAATTAGTGCTCATTAAATAGCCATAATGACACATGCAAATACTACATTAAGGGCATAAATATTGATTGACTGATGTATTGATTGATTGAGTTATTCAATTACTTATTGTCCTTATCCAGGCAACACTCAGCCCAGCTGAATTCTCCCACACCATTTCCATAGTATCACCATGGAATGGTGTGGAAGTGATTCCTCCTGCCTGGCTCTGGGGCAGGTGGAACTGTGGTTCTGAGCCTTTCACTCTGCCACTTCCTGGACACACAGCAGTGACACATGGCTGATGTGTACTTACATGGGTGTTGTGTCCAGATTCTCTTTCTGCAACAGGTCGAGGCTGACTGCTCACCACGTCTCTCTGTGTGGTTCCTTCCAGTCAGAGAGTCTATAGCTGGGGCCCGAGGGATCAGTACTGGATACCTTGGGAATCTGAGGTTCTGGGCCTGAGATGGAATTGGAAAAAATAGCATTCAGTAGTCATTTTCTGCTGAAGGAGAGTTCAGATTTCCAGAGGGGACACATTTATTTTTATGTTACTGCCATTAGGGACTTCTTGCTTTCATTTTTGACAGTTGTTCTGCTTCTGACAAACTATTATTATTTTTTTGATTAGAGTATAGTTGATTTACAGTGCTGTGTCAATTTCTGGTGCAGACAAATACCATATACCATTTATATGTGGAATCTAAAATATGGCACAAATGAACCTATCTAGAAAACAGAAATAGAGAACAGACTTGTGGTCACCTAGGGGGAGTGGGGAGGGAGTGGGATGGACAGGAAGTTTGGGGTCGGTAGACACAAACTATTACATTTAGAATAGATAAGCAATGAGGTCCTACAGTAGAGCAAGGGGGATTATATCCAGTCTCTTGGCGTAGAACATGATAGAACAGAGTATGAGAAAAAGAATGTGTATATATGTATGGCTGGGTCCCCATGCTGACAAACTGCTTTTTATCTGCTTCCCCTCTCCCTCCTTGCTTCCTTGCCTCTCCTTCCTCCCTGCATTCTTCCTCCCTTTTTTCCTTTCTCCCTTCTTTTATCTTTTCTTCCTGCCTTCCTCCTTCCTGCCTCCGTGCCTTTTGGCAGGGGGAGGAGTGTGTGTGTGTGGATAATAACAAACCAACCAAATGGTTAAAAATTCAGATGGGTGGAAGTTCATAGAGTAAAAACCCAGTCTCCTTCAATCCCTTGATTCAATCTCTGGTTTCCCACCCTGAAGATCACCACTGTTAAAAGCTGCTGTCATTTCCCCAGATATAAACCTTGCACTGCATTTGTAAACATGTTAGTAAATATTCTTTTTTCTTCCACCACACAAGTGTTGGCATGTTATGCACATTGATCCTCAGGGCACATTCACTTAATATTTCTGGGTAATCAGTGTAGAAAGGGAAATCTCACTTTATTATTATACTTTATTGAATAGAGACATTCCTTAATTAGTTTAATCAGAAGCACCCTCCCCCCCATTGGTAGACAATTACAGTCTATTTATTTATTTATTGAGTTTATATTGGATTTACATATTAACATATGAGGAAGTGTCAAAAAATGGGAGAGTGTTTTGATTTGCTAAATTCTGATTTTTATAGATTTCTTGATAAGATCTTTCACTTTTTCTTGCTAAGTTTATTTTAAGCTTTTTCAGGGAGAAATCTATATTCTACAATAACTTGTTTTTAATAGTATTAATTTATGTACAGTAATTTTATTTAGCAACCTTGCTGAATTTCCATATTGTTTGTGAGAGTTGATTCTCTGGGTTTTCTTAAAAAGAATCATGTCATTTTATTTAATTAATTAATTAATGTATTGTCTTTTTGCCTTTTCTAGGGCTGCTCCTGAAGCACATGGAGATTCCCAGGCTAGGGATCTAATTGGAGCTGTAGCCACCAGCCTACGCCAGAGCCACAGCAACACGGGATCCGAGCTGCATCTGCGACCCACACCACAGCTCAGGGCAACGTCGATCCCTAACCCACTGAGCAAGGCCAGGGATTGAACCCGCAACCTCATGGTTCCTAGTCGGATTTGTTAACCACTGTGCCATGACGGGAACTCCAAGAATCATGTCATTTTAAAGTAAAGATACTTTATGGAGTTCTCTGGTGGTGCAGCAGTATATGGATCTGGCATTGTCACTGCTGTGGTGAAGGTTCAATCCCTGACCTGGGAAATTCCACATGCCACAGAGTGCAGCCAAAAAAAAAAAAAAAAATTAAAATATCATCTTTGTTGGGGTATAATTTACATACAATAAACATACTCATTTGAAGGTACTTTTTTTGAATTGTGAGAAATGTTTATATCTATGCAGTTGTTATCAGGTTAAAAACAAAATTTTTCATCATCTAAAAATTTTCTTTGTTTTTTTCCCAGTCATAAATTCTTTCACAGGTAACCACTGATCTTATTTCAGATTTAGCCATGTTGTTGTATGCATTAATAATTCATTTACTTTCCTTCAGAAGCAAAGGAAAGTTTATTATTAGTGTTATTATTTTATTATTACTGTTTTTTTTAGGGGTGCACTTGCGGCAAATGCAATTTCCCAGGGTAGGGGCTGAATTGGAGCCGCAGCTGCCAGTCTACACCAGAGCCACAGCAATGCGGGATCTGAGCCAAGTCTGCAACCTATTCCACAGCTCATAGCAATGCTGGATCCTTAACCCATTGAGAAAGGCCAGAGATCAAACCTGCATCCTCATGGGTACTAGTCAGGTTTGTAACCTGCTGAGCCATGATGGGAACTTTCAAATGTTTTTTTCTTGGATCAAGGAATGGAGAGGCATGAGCTTCCACTCTAGAGTCTGTACTCTCCCTCGATAATTCCTTTATTTTTATTTTTGTATTGTATTCCATTGAGTTAATATCTTACAATTTATTTACATATTTAATTGGTCAATTAATAAACATTTTGATTGTTTCCATGTTTGGCTATTATCAATAGAGATGCTAAGAACATTTTTATACAAGTCTTTGTGTGAAAATATATTTTCACTTCTTGTGGATAAATAAGTAGGAGTGGAATTTATGGGTCATATAGCAAGTGTTTATTATTTCTTTCTTTCTGTTGGCTTTGGGTTTCATTTGGTTCTTTTCATAGTTCCTTAAGGTGTAATATTTGTTTATTGATTTGAGATATTTCTTCATTTTTAATGTTTGCTTCAATTTTTAAAGCTATGAATTTCCCTCTGAGCACGGCTTTCACAGCATCCCATAAGTTTTGCTACACTGTGCTTTTGTTTTCATTCATCAAAGTATTTTCTAATTTCCCCTGTGATTTCTTCTTTCTCCCATTGGTTGTTTAGGACTGTGTTGCTTTAGAGTTCCTGTTGTGGCTCTGCGGTAATGAACCCAGCTAGTACCATGAGGATGCAGATTGGATCCCTGGCCTTGCTCAGTGGGTTAAGGATCTGGCATTGCCGTGAGCTGTGGTATAGGTCGCAGATGTGGCTCAGATCTGGCATTGATGTGGCTGTGGCTTAGGCCTGCAGCTATAGCTCCAATTCAACCCTAAGCTTGGGAACTTCCATATGCCATACATACTTGTGAGTTTTCTAATCTTCCTTCTGTTTTGATTTTTCTAGTTTCTTTTCATTGTGGTCTGAGATTATACTTTGCATGATTTTAGTCTTTCAAAATTCAGTGAACATGTGTTTTGTGACCCAACATATGGTTTATCTTGGAGAAATGTTCCATGTTTAATGTATTCTGTGTTTTTTGTTGGAGTGTTCTCTAGATTTCTGTTAGGTCTGGTATTGCTCATGGCCTCTATTTCCACAAGGATCTTCTGCACATAATTTCTATGTTTGAAGGTAGAGTGTCACAGTCCTCAGCTATTACTGTAAAACTGCCTACTTATCCTTTCAATTCTGTCAATTGTTCCTTCATTTATTTGGGGGCTCTTTTTTAGGTAGGCATATATTCATAATTGTTATATATTCTAGATGATTGGTCCTTTTAATAATATATAACCTTCTTCTTGGTATCTTCGAATAATTATTGACAGAGTCTATTCTGTGTAATATAAATTTGTCACCTCAGCCTTCTTTTGGTTACTATTTTTATGAGATATTTTTTTCCATCCTTTCACTTTCAACCTGTACATCTTTGGCTTTAAAGCAAGTCTCTTGAATAGAACATACAGCTGGTGTATTAAAAAATTATTCTGCCAATCTATGTTTGGTTAAAGTAATTATTGATAATAAAGGACTTACTTCTGCCATTTTCCTGTTTTCTGTGTGTCATCTATCTTTTTAGTACTTAATTTCCTCCGTTAGTGTTTCTTTGTTTTTCTTTTCATTTCTTTTCTTTTCTTTTTTTTTTTTGGTTGTGTTCCATTTTAATTCTCTTCTCATTTTGCTTTTGCTATTTTTACAGTTATTTTCTAAGTGGTTACTCTGGGAATTACTATTAACATTTTTTGGGGTCTTTTTTTAGGGCCACACCTGTGGCATATAGAGGTTCCTGGGCTAGGGGTCAAATTGGAGGTGTAGCCGCTGGCCTATATCACAGCTCACAGCAAGGCCAGATCCTTAACCTACTGGGTGAGGCCAGGGATTGAACCTGTGTCTTCATGGATACTAGTCAGATTTGTTTCCACTGAGCCTCTACGGGAACTCCTAACATTTTAAATTTGTATCAATCTAACTTGAATTAATACTAAATTAGCCTCATAGGCATATAACATCTCTGCTCCTACACAGCTCTGCCTCCATTATGTTTTTATTGACACCTCTTTATATATTGTGTGCCTGTTAACATGTATTTATAACTATTTTGTTATGATTTGTCTTTTAAAGAATTCATCTTTTTTTTTTTTTTTAGGAATGCACCAGTAGCACATGGAAGTTTCCAGGCTAGGGGTCGAATTAAAGATGCAGCTGCAGCTGCCAGCCTACACTACAGCCATGGCAACACCAGATCTGAGCCGTGTCTGTGACCTACACTGCAGTCATGGCAATGCTGGATCCTTAACCTACTCAGTGGGGCCAGGGATCAAATCCTTGTCCTTATGGATACTAGTCAGGTTCATTACTGCTGAGCCATAGCAGGAACTCCTGATTTGTCTTTTAAACTATATAGGAAAAAAAAAAGGAGAAGTTATAAACAAAAATACAGTAATAATGGCTTTTATATTTACCTACTGGGTTACCTTACCACTGTCTTATTTCATCATATGGCTTTGATTTACTGTCATCTGTTGTCCTTCTGTATCAGCCTGAATGATCCCCTTTAGCATTTCTTGCAGGACAAGTCTACTTGTAACTAACTTCATTAGTTTATGTTTATCTTGGAAAATCTTTGTTTCTCCTTCATTTTTGAAAGAGAATTACGCTGAATGTAATTTTTGATAATTTTTTCCTTTCAACACTTTAAATATGTCACCCCTATAGATTTATGGCCTATATGATTTCTAAAGATAAGTTGGCTGTTGATAGTTTTGAGAACACTTTTATGCGATGGGTCACTCCTCTCTTGCTGCTGTCAAGATTCTTTCTTGGTCCTTGGCGTCTGGCAGTTAGGTCATATATTGTCCAGGAATGAATCCCTTTTCACTTCTATTTGTACTTCATTGAGTCTTTTGGCTGTATAGATGAATGTTTTCATATTTGGGAAGTTTTCAGCCAATACACCTTAAAATGATTTTTCTGTCTCTTTCTGTACTTTCCTTCTGGGACCCCCATTATGTATATTTTGGTATGCTTGCTGGTGTTCTACTGACGTCTCAGGGCCTGGCTATTTTTCTTCATTCTTTTAATTTTTTTTTTTAATCTTTAGACTAGATAATCTCAATCTAGCTGAAAGTTAACTGATTCTTTCTTCTATTTGCTCAAATCTGCTGGTGATGCTCTCTAGTGAAATTTTCATTTCAGTTCCTTTACTTTTTAACTCTAGAATTTCTATTGTTTAAAAATAGTTTCTATTTTTAATTGATATTCTCCTCTTGGTGAAATATACTCTCCCAGTTTCCTTTAGTATTTTAGAAATTTTAAGAAGTGTTTTGAGACATATTCAAAATAGCTTAATTAAAGACTTATCTACTAATTCTAAAGTCTGTGCTTTTCAGGGACTATTTCTATTGACTGCTTTTTTTTTCCCCCTGCACCTGGGTCATATTTTATTCTTTCCTTGCATGACTCACAACCTTTCTTTTCTGTTGTTGAAAAATGAACTTTTCAAATGATATAACGTGGCATATCAGAAAATCAGATTATCCTTTTCCCCAGCATTCATTATTGTGATGTTGTTATTGCTGCTGCTGATAGCTTGAATAGTGACTTTTCTGAGTTAATTCTGTAAAGTGTATATTCCTTCTCATATGCAGCCACTGAAGTTTCTGCTCAGTTAGCTTAGCAGTTAGCTAGTGATTTGAAAACGTCTGGAACCCACAAGTCAATTAGTCTTTGCTAAGGGCCTCTGAGTGTTTTGGGGTAAGATTTCAATGCTCAGTCAGGCAGATTACAATATCACCTTAGCCTTCACTTCCTGCTTGAGTATAGCCTCAAGATTGGCCAAAGTGAATGCTTAGGGCTTTCTTAGTTCAATTTTGAATATACCCCTACTGTTGCTCTTTGTTTTCTATATTCTCAAGAGTATACTGGACATTTTCAACATCCTTATGGATATTTTGTTCATGAGGTTTTTTTTAAGCTTTTTGGTTTGCCTATTGTTTGCTTCAACTCTTACCTCCATCCATAAGCAGCTGTGATGTTAGACAATTAATTGACCTGTGACTGTTTTTGACAAATGACCTCAGAAAAAAGGCTCTTTGGACTGAGTGAGCTTTGGACAAATATTGACAGCCTTGCAAACAGGACCTTCCAGAGAACCACTACATGGGCCAAAGGATGACAATTCGCTGTGAATGAGGCTTTGAAGGTGCTCCTAAACTGGTCTGTTCCAGCTGGCTGCCAGGCTACTGCTTTTCAACCTGATTGCCAACTTTTGGTTTTTAGGGTTTCTGTGGAGATGGGGAGGGGAAGGATGAGGATAGGGCACATTAAAGCACCCCAAAGCTTGGCATTCTTGCTAAGACTCAATTGTGTTTTCTGAATAGATGCTCCCTGGATTTCTGCAAGTCTGTTTAACTTCCAGAGGCTAAAAAAGTTGATTGTGATGTGTGTGTTTGTATGTGTGTGCATGTGTGCAGCACATCCCAGTGTTCTAGTTGCTTTTATGAAGGAATGAATTTTCAGAGGAACTTATTCTGAGATTTTCACTGTTACCGCTTTCCCATTTTAAAATGAACAGTTTTTTTTTTTTTGGTCCTTTTTTTAAGGCCACACCCATGGCACACGGAGGATCCCAGGCTAGGGGTCGAATTGGAGCTACAGCTGCCAGCCACAGCCACAGAAATGCCAGATCTGAGCCGTGTCTGAGACCTACACCACAGCTGATGGCAATGCCAGATCCTGCACCCACTGAGTGAGGCTGGGGATTTAACCTGCATCCTAATCCTAGTCAGATTTGTTTCCCCTGAGCCACGATGGGAACTCCAAAATGAACAGTTTTATTGTTGGGTTGTAAATGTTCTTTATATATTCTGAACAGAAAGTTTTTGTCATAATATATATATAAAACATGTATATTATATGTATAATATTATATATATATAAAATTTCCCCCCAGTCTGTGTTATATCTTTTTACTTCCTGATGTTTTTAGAAAAGCAGAAGTTTTAAATTTTAATAAAGTAAATACTTCAATTTTTAATTACATGGTTTGTATTCTGGTTTCCTATCGAAGAAATCTTCACTATTAAGGTCATGAGATTTGTCTTCTAGAAATTTTCTTTTAGAAATTTTTAGTTTTAGCATTTACAATTTGTATGTAATATGTATTAGGTATACACAACATTTTTCAAGTTAGTTTTTGTGTATAGTATAAGCTAAAAGTTGGGATTTATCTCCCTGGCTATTCAGTCCAGCACCACTTTAAAAAAACATTCAATCACTTCATCATAGAATTGGCTTGGTACTTTACCCAAGCACCTATGGTCAACTAATCCATGACAAAGGAGGCAAGAACATAGAGTGGAAGAAGAGTCTCTTAAATAAGTGGTTCTGGGAAAAGTGGAAAGATACATGCAAAATAATTAAATTGGAACATTCTCTAACACAATGCACAAAACTAAACTCCAAATGGATTAAACACCTAAATATAAGGCCAGATACTATAAAATTCCTAGAAGAAAACATAGGGAGAACACTCTCTGACCTAAATCACTGCAACATCTTATATGATCCACCTCCTAGAATAATGACCAAAAAACCCCCAAATAAACCCATGGGACCTAAAAGCTTTTGAACAGCAAAGGGAACCATTAAAAAATCAAAAAGATAACCCAAGGAATGGGAGAAAATCTTTGCAAATGATGCAACAGACAAAGACCTAATCTCCAAAATATGTAAACAACTCATACAACTCAACAATAAAAACCCAAACAACTCAACTGAAAAATGGGCAGAAGACCTAAATAGACATTTCTCTGAAGAAGACACAAGAATAGCCAACAGGCTGATGGAAAAATGTTCAACATCACTAATTATTAGAGAAATGCAAGTCAAACTACAATGAGGTATCACCTCACACTGGTCAGATTGGCCATCATTAACAAGTCTACGAATAACAAATGCTGGAGAGGGTGTGGAGAAAAAGGAACCATCCTTCACTGTTGGTGGGAGTGCAAATTGGCACAACCACCATGGAAATCAGTATGGAGATTCCTCAGAAAACTAAAAACAGAACTACCATATCATCCAGCAATCCCACTCCTGTGCACATATCCAGACAAAACTTTCATTCAAAAAGATAAATGCACACCAATGTTCATGGAAGCACTATTCACAGTAGCTAAGACATGGAAACAACCTAAATGTCCATCAACAGATGAGTGGATTAAGAGACGTGGTATATATATCCAATGGAAAACTACTTAGCCATAAAAAAGAACAAAATAATGCCATTTGCAGCAACATGGATGGAACTAGAGATTCTCATACTAAGTGAAGTAAGTCAGAAAGAGAAAGACAAATACCATATGATATCACTTATATCTGAAATCTAATATACGGCATAGATGATCCTATGTCCAAAACAGAAACAGACTCATGGACATGGTGAGCAGATTTCCGGGTTGGAGGGAAGGGAGCAGTGGGTAGGGAGTGAGATGGGTGGGCATTTTGGGGTTGACAGATACAAACTGTAACATCTAGAATGGATGGGCAATGGGGTCCTGTTGTACAGTGAAGGGAACTGGGTGTGATTGGGTCACTCTGTTGTACAACAGAAATCGAAGAAATATTGTGAATCAACTATACTTTGTTTTTTAAATCTTCGGGTGGTTTTATTTTTTTAATTTTAATTTTAATTTTTTACCTTTTATTTTTTTCTACTGTACAGGATGTTGACCCAGTTACACATACATGTATACATTCTTTTTTCTCACATTACGTGTTCCATCATAAGTGTCTAGACAGAGTTCCCAGTGCTACACAGCAGGATCTCATTGCTAATCCATTCCAACGGCAGCAGTCTGCATCTGTTAACGCCAAGCTCCCAGTCCATTCCACTCCCTCCCCTTCCCCCTTGGCCACCACAATCATACTCCAGGTCCATGATTTTCTTTTCTGTGGAAAGGTTCCTTTGTGCCATACATTAGATTCCAGATATGTGATATCATATGATATTTGTCTTTCTCTTTCTGACTTCACTCAGTATGAGAGTCTCTAGTTCCATCCATGTTGCTGCAAATGGCATTATTTTGTTCTTTTTTATGGCTGAGTAGATAATTAGAGATATGCAAACCAAAACTATCATGAGACATCACCTCACCACAGTCAGAATGGCCATCCTTTGTAACACATGAATAACAAATTCTGGGGGGAGTGTGGAGAAAAGGGAACCCTCCAGCACTGTTGGTGGGAATATAAGCTGGTATGACCACTATGGAAAACAGTACGGAGTTACCTTATAAAACTGCATAGAACTACCATATGACCCAGCAATCCCACTCTTGGGCATATATCTGGACAAAACTTTCCTTAAAAAAGACACATGCACCTGCATGTTCATTGCAGAATTATTCACAATAGCCAAAGAATAATTTTGATTAAGGCCATCTCTTCCTTATTCTTTTTTTTTTTTTTTTTTTTTTTTTTTTTTTTTTTTTTTTGGTCTTTTGCCTTTTCTAGGGCCGCTCCTGTGGCATATGGAGGTTCCCAGGCTAGGAGTCTAATCGGAGCTGTAGCCGCCGGCCTACACCAGAGCCACAGCAACGCGGGATCTGAGCCATGTCTGCAACCGATACCACAGCTCACGGCAACACCGGATCCTTAACCCACTGAGCAAGGCCAGGGATCGAACCTGCAACCTCATGGTTCCTAGTCGGATTCGTTAACCACTGAGCCACGACAGGAACTCCATCTTTTCCTTATTCTTGACTTTAAAAGGAACATCCTCAATGTTTTCCCATAAATATCCTTATTAATTTTTTCCTCAATTTCATCTGTCACGGATTGGAAGAGATGGGTTTACATTTACTGTTACTATTGTGTTTCTTTTGTTCATGTATTTCTGTTTTTTCCACTCTATGAATATTAAACATTATTATGTACACATATTCTTCACGATTATTTTACCTTTCTGCACAGCCCAGTTCCTCTGAGAAAAGGCATTAATAAACATTAATATAAGGATGTTTGTATAAGGTGACATATCAGCACAGTAAAACAGGTGTATCCCTCTCGGATGATGTTTTAGAGTAGTAAGTTCTTCCTTCTTAGAAGAGGATCTGCTCATATGCTAGAGCAGAACAGTTTCTCTCTACATAAGGGAAATATGGGCAGGTCACCAGTAACTTGATATAATATCAGAGTTTCCTAATTTGGAGATTCCTGGAATGCACCCTGCTGCATGGGCTGGTGCCATCGGATTTCTCTTGGTATTATCTGGGTTATGATGGTTAACTTGTTGGGAAAGATGGTTAACTCTTATCCCATCAGCTCTCCAAATAACTTCTCCCTATGGTTTAACTGACTAGTAGGACTGGGAGGAGAAATGAAATATGTGATGTCAGTCATTTTGTTTATGCTGCCTGAGCACAGAATGACTGTGTTTGATCTTTCCTTCTTCTTTTTTTTTTGGCCCCACCCACAGCATGCAGAAGTTCCTGGGCCAGGAACTGAACCTCTGCCACAGCAGTGACAATGCTGGATCCTGAAACCACTAGGCCACGAGGGAACTCCCTCTCATTCTTTTAAAAATCCAAATGGCAAGGCAACAAGGGTTTGAGCCCTTAGTTGACTTCTAGAAATAAGACTAGACTCCTGCATTTTTCTTCATTCTTGGAATTTGAGAGGTATAATGGAACACTTCTGGATAAATGAGTCTACTTTATAGCACCAACTTTTTAATTGGATTTTATTTTCTTAAGTACATCTGCAAGGGGATTTATCTGGAGATTCAAGTTATAACTACCAGAGAGAAAAGTGGTATGTCTTCTTGACTCCAGTGTCAATTTCCTAATTGTTTATGGGATACATCAGAAAGGAGGGATATTGACGTCAAATGTCCCCAAATTTATGGAGATTCACTCGAAGGTCCTTTTCTCCTCCTCTTCTTTACTGCACGTTTTCTCCAAGGAGATGGCTCTTTCCAAAAATATTTTTTTACAATAATAAAGTTGCTTGGCTACTTTAATAAAAAATTACAGAGTAACAGTAACTCTTAGGAGAAGGTTAAAATGTTTTTATCCTAGTGATTCCTTATACTCTCACTAGTAGAGGTATTTATACAATATCAATTATACATTTCTCCTTAATTTTCCTTCCCTTTTTAATGTGGAGTATTTGAAGAGGGCTCCTCAAAATGTATAAAAGAAATATCAAAATTTTTTCAATCTTTTAAGATACACATGAGTTAGAAGCTCATTTAATCATTTGCAATGTTTTCATTATTTTTCAGGTGCTGCTGATACAACTAAGGAATGACTGTATCTCATGAACGTTTGCTACATCTTCTGCTGTTGAGAAATAAGACAGAAATGTTGGTCTGCCTGTCAAACCATGTTGAGTTAGAAACCAAAGTTCGAACTAGAAATACTTCTTTCCAACCCCTTTCAGAGCTTCTCTCACATCTTGGTTTCTCAGGCTGTAGATGAGGGGGTTTAACATGGGGATCACAATCCCATAGAACACGGAAGCCAGTTTTTCTTGCTCTTGAGACTCTAGGGTGCGGTGGTGCAGATACATGTAGGACAGAGTCCCATAGAAAAGGGTGACTGCTGTCAGGTGGGAGGCACACGTGGAGAAGGCTTTTTTCCTCCCTGCAGCAGAAGAGATCTTCAGGATGGCAGCCAGGATAAATATGTAGGAAAAGATGACGACCGACACAGTGAACATCAAGTTAAACCCCACAAAAGCTGCAATTAGCATGACGTTAAAATAAATACTGGAGCACGAGAGGGCAAGAATTGGGGGTGCATCACAGAAAAAGTGGTTAATTTTATTGGATTTGCAAAAGTTCAGGGGGAGAATGAAACTTACATGTACAGAGGTATTTAGGAAACCTATGAGGTATGAGCCAATCAAGAGTTGAATGCAGACTCTCTGGGACATGACTGTTGGATAGCGGAGTGGGTTACAGATGGCCACATAGCGGTCCACCGCCATTGCAGCCAAGATGTAGCAATCACTTGTTACAAAAGTACCATAGACAAGTAATTGCACCATGCATCCTATGAATGAGATGGATTGTTCTGTCCCCACAAAGTTTTGCAACATCTTGGGAGTGATAGCGGAGGTATAGCAGAGATCAACAAAAGCCAAGTTTTGGAGGAAAAAGTACATGGGGGTGTGAAGGGAGGCTTCAATCTTGATGAGCAGGATCATGCCAATGTTACCCACCAGGGTGACCACATAGATCCCCAGAAACACTATGAAGAGGACAAGCCAAGACTTGTGTTGACCAGCAAATCCCAGGAGAATGAATTCCGTCACTTTGGTGCCATTGTTTTGTTCCATGGTTGACAAAGATGAAATATCAGCTGAAAAGTTGTAAAGGCAGAACACAGAACGCTAAGAGCTGGAGTTTCCATTGTGTCTCAGCAGGTTAAGAACCTGACTAATACCCATGAGGATATGGGTTCAATCCCCCGCCTTGCTGTGTGGGTTAAGGATCTGGCATTGCTGCAAGCTGCAGTGTTAGGTTGCAGATGCGGCTCAGATCTGGCTTTGCTGTCACTGTGGCATAGCTCGGCAGCTGCAGCTCTGATTGGACCCCTAGCCTGGGAACTTCTATATGCCACACGCCGCACTAAGGAAAAAAAAAAAAAAAAAAGAATGCTAAGACCATTGTGATTTTCTAATTAATTTTCGATCTAAAAATGGTATAAAATGTGGTACTGTAGTGGACTCAAGATACTTTCTATGACATAATTAACTTGGATCTTAAAAGCAAACATGCAGGGGGCTGAAGCTTGCTGCCTAACTTAGAGAACTTGATAAACAGTGTGGGGAAATTGCCATGGACCAGCAGCTGTGTTCTCTTGTGCAAAATGATTGGCATTTCATAAATATATAGGTTAGGGAACATATAAAAACTCACTTTAAAATTACACTTTATACATTTCAATTAATACACTGTAATTTACATAAATGTAAATTGTTGTATATGAGAATCTTGACTTACCCACAGAGTTCTATTATCTTCCTATAATTTATCTCCATATTCTCATCCTATTCTTTTTGTCTCCTTATTAATTCTACTCTGGCCATCACAGACTCATACCCAGGCAGAATCTTTTATTGTGTTTCTCAAAGGGTCTATGGGAAAGGAACATTTTGTTGTGGAATTTCCAATCTGCTGTAGACCAATATTTGCAAAATGCAATAAAAATTCTCAGCAAAGTTCTATTATACTTTGAAATGTTCAGTGTTACTTTCAGAGTTATCTCATCATAGAGTGGAAACAGAGAGTCCAAGGCCTGATGCTGGTTCATGGACCCCACACTGAGTAGCACTGCTCTATGGTGTCCATGCATCCTAATTTCTATATGTGCTTTCCTAGTGATGGATAGATAGTAGGTTAGTTACAACTTGTTTCCATCACATGTAACTCACTGTGAAAACTTTTCTGGGGCATATTACTAGGGACAAAAATTTTGAGTCTGAGGGTTTGCACACATTTAACAAGTTTTTCCAGATAACTTTCCTTAATGAGTGTGCCAGTGTACACTCCTACTAATTGTGTATGGGGTTCCCATGTCCTCACTTTCTAGTGAACATTGGTGTTTTCCTAATATTTTTTGGTCAGAAAAATAAGTGTAAAGTGATATCTAATTTTTATTTCTTTCTTTCCCTAACTAGAAATAAATCTGATCATTGTCTAATATTCTTAAAATTTTGCTATTCTATTTTTCTGTAAAAAATTGACTTCATTTTTTTCTCAATGTTTCTATGAGTTAATTTAGGGTTGCTCTTTTAAAAAAATCTAGATTTGAATATTTGATATTGACTTGACAAAGATTTTCTCACATTCTGTTATTTATTAACTTTATGTTTGGTGTTCTTCACAGACCAGAAATCCTTAAATTTGAAATAATAATTCATCATTTTTTTGCCTTATACTTTATTTTTTTTTAAAGAAATTAAATAAAGTTCATTCCTTCCTTTAGCTCGTTTGACCCAGGAGAGTCAAACGTAATAACAAAACTTATTTTCCTTATACTGAGTTGCTGGTACATGTTTTGAACCACAATATTCTATATACACATATAATTTGAAAATAGTTACTTTGTGTTTACTAAATTTTATTTTCAGAAAGAAGCAGACTAATTGGATAGAGAGTGATAGTAATTGGTATGTGTGTTTGCATGTGAAATATTCAACTATTTTAAACTAATTGAAGAGTTTTGCTAGTTATTTTAAAATTTACTCTCACAAACATTTGGCCCAATTATGTTATAGGAAAGTTATACCAAATATTTATGGACTAATTCATTCTAATATTATATAAATTTTCCTAAAAATCTCAGTAAAGAACATTCTCTAATTCACATCACTGTAACACTGAAGCCAAAATAATCAAATATGAGAAAAACATTGGAACAAATCTCACCCCCTTTTTTTTTTGTCTTTTTGGCATTTCTTGGAGGTTCCCAGGCTAGGGGTCTAATCAGAGCTGTAGCCACTGGCTTACTCCAGAGCCACAGCAATGCGAGATCCTAGCTGTGTCTGCATTCCACACCACAGCTCACGGCAACGCTGGATCGTTAACTCACTGAGCAAGGCCAGAGATCAAACCCGCAACCTCCTGGTTCCTAGTCGGATTCGTTAACCACTGAGCCGTGATGGGAACTCTGGAACAAATCTCCTTTATGAATATAGATGCAAAAAGCTTAAAAACATGCATTCATCAACCAAATCCATCATGTGTTAAACAATTACTAAGGTCTCAAAGAGGGTCTAGTAAATAGCCATTTTCTTCCTTTCCCTGGATTTGAACAAGTCGAGAAATAAAAAAAGTGTATATACAGAGATCTTATGTCACCTTCAGACACCTGTAGGAAGACTTTCTTAGTCAGGTTACTTGTGCCCAGTGAACACCCTGAGTAGACAAGCTTATCTACCCAGTGTTGGTGGCAGTGACGGGGGCACGCCTCTTGCACATTGTGGGGAAGCCCCTCTGAGATGCAGGGGGACAAGGGCTTCAGCATGCCGGCTGCTCCTGAGGATAAGGGCGGAGCAGATGTAGATGTACCAATCAGATATGTCACTGCACCCTTCTAGGAACTGAGTGAATAGAAAGGGAACAGGATGGCCATGATTCCACAAAATGAGCTCCTTTTGTAGGAAAGAAACATCGGTAGCAGGGAAAAAATTATTTTCCACCAGTAATCAAGACTAAGTTATATTTATCCCAAAATGAAAGTATTTTTTTAATGCTGGAAATTTTATGGATATAATTTGCCATATTAATATTTTAAAGGAAAATGTCACATGATTATCTCAGTAGAAAGCCACAATTATTTGGAAAAACTCAATAACTTTCATGACAGAACAGATCACAACTGGAAATAGTTGGGAACTACATATAACGTGGTACAGATTATCTAACATATTGCTGGAGTAAACATTATAGTTACTAATATATCATGAGAAGCAATGCCTGTAAATTAAGGAATAAGACAAGGATGCATGTTATGATTGAATGTATTCAACGTTTTTCTGGAAGTCCTAGCCAGGATAAAGGACATACAAATAAAATAAAATGTAAAGTGATTTTTTTTTTTGTCTTTTTGCTATTTTTTGGGCCGCTCCCGCGGCATATGGAGGTTCCCAGGCTAGGGGTCGAATTGGAGCTGTAGCCACTGGCCTACGCCAGAGCCACAGCAAAGGAGGATCCGAGCCGCGTCTGCAACCTACACCACAGCTCATGGCAACGCCAGATCGTTAACCCACTGAGCAAGGGCAGGGACCGAACCCGCAACCTCATGGTTCCTAGTGGGATTCGTTAACCACTGCGCCACGACAGGAACTCCTAAAGTGATTTTAAAGGAAGAACGCAACTATTATTATTTTTAGGGAATGTAAAATCTTTATAGAAAACCCTAGAGAACTGAGAGAGAAATTCTTAGCCTAGTAAAGTTACTTGATAGTAGTTTAATAATCAATTGGATTTCTGTTCTCCAGCAATAATTTTGAAAGAGTTTGAAAAATTTTAATTTATAAGGACCAGAATAAAAGTACCTAGATGTGAATCTAAGAATGTTCATGACCATTATAGAGTAAGTAAGACTTTATTCGAATGCTTGAAGAAGACTGAAGCATAAACCAAGATCGTGAAGAGGAACTCAATATTGTTAACGTTCGGTTTTTTCCCCTACATATTCAATGTACTTCCAATAGAATGCTTAAAAGAATTTTATGTTCACCCTGACAGACTTATTTTAAATTTTACATGGAAGAGAAAAGAGCTAAAAATAGCTAAGACAATCTTAAAGGGAAACCAGGTGAGAACCTATCCTATGGGAAATAAAAACATCTTATAAAGTAATACTAATAAAGTCAGTGTGGTGTCAGGGTGGAGAAACGGATCAATGGAACTGAGAAAAAGATACCAAAAACAGATGCATAAGTCTTTGGAAGCTTGGCGTATGAAAACGGTAGCATGTACATCAATGAAAGATAGCCCAATAAACACTATGGAGCTATTAGGGCTTTTACATATTAAAAATAATATTGTAGGAGTTCCCTTGTGGCACAGCTGGTTAAGGATCCAATGCTGTCACTCCAGCAGCTTGGGTTGCTGCTGTGGCATGGTTTCAGTCCTTGGCCTGGGAATTCCACATGCTGCTGGAGCAGCCAAAAAAAATTAGTATTTATACTTTACATTTTATAAAGATTCATTCCAAATGTATTAAAGACTTATATTGTAAAGCTTTGAGAGGAAAACAACAAAATTTAAGCAAGACATGAATGCAAGAATCATAAAACACCGAATTGAACTATATTTAAATTAAGAATACCAATATTATAAAATAAAAAGAAAGACTAGATACTCACTGGAAATTTACTCAGGTAATTTTGTTTGTAACAAATACACATGTAAGGGATTAGTAACCAGTATACATGTAATACCCAGTGGAAAAACTCACAAAAGACGTACACAGAGTTATTATAGAAGAAAAAACCTAAATGGTCAACAGAGATATAAAAATATACACAACTCACTAGTAATCAGATAATTGAGTAGTAATCAGATTGCACTGAAATACAATCTTACCTTCCTAAATCTAAAATGCAAAGTTTTGGTGGGAAAGTTGAGCCATGGGGACTCACATATTTCTGGTGGGAAAGTAAATTAGCCACAGTCATGTTAGAGACAAATTTGGAAATAGTAGTAAAATTAAATATATGCCTTCCTATGGTTAAGAATTTCCATCATGGGACATATTATAGATAAATTCGTCCCATATAAACAAGGACACACACACACACACACACACACACACACACGATGTGCAGTGGAAAGGCAACAGGCAGACCTCGGTTTGAATTTTGGTCTTACCACCTCACAGAGACAAAGGATGTAACTCCTTTCACCTTCAGTTCTGTCCTCTATAAAATGAGGATCACAGAATTACCTAGAAGGTCATGATTTTTGTAGTAGCACTGTTTATTAATGCAAAAATTAAAAAAAATGTTACATAAAGTCAGAGTAGATTCATATTATGGGTCAATACATGGTCCAAAAAGTATGAGATAAATGTATACTTTTATGGAAAGGTGCTCTTGTCATATTGTCAATGAACATACCAAGTCTCAGAATAATACATAGAGTGTGGATTCTTAAAAATAAAAGTTTCTTTCACTCCCACTCTCTTTTTCGCATTTTCCTTCTCAGTGTGTGGAAAAGCTCAGGAAGGAGTCACACTAAGGTTTTAATGGTTATCCGTGGGCACGGGAGTAGGAGAGAGACAAATCTTTAAACTAATAAACTTATTTTCTTTGAAAAATAGCTTGATTTTTGCAATTAGTGCAATAATCAGGAATATTTAATATTCAAAATGTTATCTGTGCACCTATACACACATAATGCCGTGTTGCAAATGTGACATTTAAATTAGACAAAGAGTGAGTTTGGGGTTCATTTTCTTGCAGGTAGTTAAGATAGCTTAACATTTTTTAAAAAGAAGAGGTAGGGAAAGAAGTAAAGACTGCTTGGGAGTGATGTAAAGTTCAAGGGCTGTGTCTTCTGCAAACTTGCCAGCACAGGGCTAGGCATTGAATGGGAACTCACCGAAGGTCATAATAACTTGTGCAAATAATGCATGAAAGCCACAAGATACAGACTCATTCATTCATCCAATTGTACAATATCCATTCAGTCACATTCTTCCCAGGCAATGCACAGTCTAATTCCACTTTCTTACTCCATTTCTGTTAGGTCACCAGGGATGAACTGATCTGGTTTTCTGGGGGGCGGGTGAAACATATGAGACCTTAGGCTCTAACCCTTTTGCTTCACCATTTCCAGCCCACTCTGGGATGATTCATGGCTGGTGTGAAAAATGGGATTTGGATGTTGAACTTACACCAGGCTTGCCTCCAGCTTGTCTTTCTGCAACTGGTACAGGCTGACTGCCCACAGTGTCTGTGTGTGTGGTTCCTTCTATCTGGGGAATTTATAGTTGGGACCTAAGGGATCAATACTCACTCTCTTGAGAATCCTAGCTTCCAGGGACTAAGATGGAAATGAAAAAAAAAAAATAGCATTCACTATGTTCTGCTGAAGAAAATTTAAATTTATTTATTATTTATTTATTTATTGTAGGTTTTTTAGACTCGCCTTGCTGTAGAATAATTCCCTTTTCTCCATTGTTATGAATGTGATGGAGCATTTTTTCTTACATCCAGGGACCTATGCTTTGTCTAGATAATTATATTTGTCACCATAATTAGTGAAAGAGATGACTTTCTGAAAAACAAAATCCAAAGCTAATTAAATTTAAGGACACATGGTCCCTCCCTAGTGTGACAGAGCTACTACCATTTAAACATATTTTATATTATCATATTTACCATTTTTATTTATTTGAAGAAAAAAGTTAATCTTGATTCCTTTTTTCTTTTTTTCCTAAAAGTTTATATACTTAAAAAATTATCCCTCAATAAAAATCATCTTTTTTTCCAGTTGCACTTTATGACATAAAAATATTTCTGGTAAAAAAAATTCTGTGGAATAAGAGACTTCAAGTTGTGTTTGGCTAACGTCTGCTAGGGTTAAGCCTTTCACTGAATAAGTATGAAAGGAGAAAGCTATATTCAATGAGTCTGTAGCTCTTTGATTAACAAACAAACATATGAAGGAGAGTTATGGTCAACAGCTGTTTAACTGGCATTCGGCATTACTTATTGCATGACCAGGGTCTCAAGTAGGAATGTGTTCAACCGCAAGTAAAAGAAAACACAGCTTACTTTGGGTCCCTAAAACAAGGAGTCTTTTTTAAAGTTAAAGTATAGTTGATTTACAATATTATACTAGTTTCAGGTATACAACATATTGACTCAATATTTTTATAATTATACTCCATTTAAAGTTATTATAAAATATTAGCTTTATTCCCTGTACTGTACATTACATCCTTGTATCCTATTTATTTTACACCTACTGGGTTTGTACCTCTTAATCCCCTTCCCCTATCTTGACTCTCTCAACGGCCCTTTCCTGATGGGTAACCACTAGTTTGTTCTCTGTATCTGTAAGGCTGTTTCTATCTTGTTATTTATATTCATTGTTTGTTTTATTTTTAAGGTCCCACATATAAGTAGAAACATACACTATTTGCCTTTTTCTGTCTGACTTATTACACTTAGCATAATACCCTCCAGGTCCATACATGTCATTGTAAATGGCAAATTTTATTATTTATTTATGGCTGAGTAATAATCCTGTGTGTGTGTGTGTGTGCAATATCTTCTTTATTCTCTCATTTATGGATGGACACTTGGGTTGCTTCCATATCTTAGGTATTGTGAGCAAGGCTCTATGAACATTCAGGTATGTATATCTTTCAAATTAGTGCTTTTGTTTTTAGTTTTTGTTTGTTTGTTTGCTTTTTTTTTTTTGTATATATATACCCAGGAGTGGAATTTCTGGATCTTTTATGGTAGTTCTATTCTTAGTTTTTCATAGTGGCTACATCAGTGTACATTCCCATCAAAAGTCCCCTTTCTCCCACATCTTCATCAACATTTGTTATTTGTAGACTTTAAGTGTGAGATGATATCTCACTGTGATATCTCTAATTAGTGATGTTGAACATCTTTTCACGTGGCTATTAGCCATCTGTATGTCTTCTTTCGAAAAATGTCTATTCAGGTATTCTGCCCAATTTTTAATGGGTTTTTTTTTTCGATCTTGAGTTGTATGAGCTGTTTATATACTTTGGATACTGGCCCCCTGTCGATTACATCATCTGCAAATATTTTCTTCCATCCCCTAGGTTGTCTTTTTGTCTTATCAGTGGTTTCCCATGTTGTGCAAAAGCTTTTAAATTTAATTAGATGTAACTTGCTTGTTTTTGCTTTTATTTGTTTTGCCTTAGGAGAGAGATTCAAAAAATATTGCTATGATTTATGTCAAAGAATATTCTGCCTCAGTTCTCTTCTAGTTTTGTGGTTTCAGGTCTTACATTTAGATCTTTAATCCACTTTGAGTTTATTTTTGTATATGTTGTGAGAAAAATGTCTTAATCTCATTGTTTTACATGTAACAATACAGTTTTCCTGCACCACTTTTTGAAGACAGAGTCTTTTATCCATTATACATTCTTGCCTATTTTTTGGTAGATTAATTGGCCATAGGTGCAGGGGTTTACTTCTGGGTTGTCTATTCTGTTCCACTGACGTGTGTGTCTGTTTTTGTGCCAATAACATGCTGTTTTGATTGCTATAGTTTTGTAGTACAGTCTGAAGTCTGGGAGGGTTATACTTCCAGCTTTGTTCTTTTTTCCCAAGATTGCTTTGGCAATTCAAGATCTTTTTGAGTTCCACATGCATTCTAGGACTATCTTCTCTAATTCTGTGAAAAATGTCATGGGTATTTGTGATAGGGATTGCATTAAATTGTAGATTGCTTTAGGTAGCATGGTTATTTTAACAACATTAATTTTTCCAATCCAAGAGCATGATCTATCTTTCAATTTCTTTGTATCATCTTCAATTTCCTTCATTAGTGTCTTATAATTTTCAGAGTATAGGTCTTTAACTTCCTTGATTAAGTTTATGCCTAGGTATTTTGTTCTTTTTGATGTAATTTTAAATGTGATTTTGAAGACTTTTCCTGATAGATTATTAGTTTATTGCAATGCAGAAGTGAATCATTTCACCAGGTCTATGAATGTTTCTTAAAGGTTTTGGGGCTGGTAGCTTTTTCCTTTCCCTTTCTTTTTCATGAAAATCTCTTGAAAGCACCTCTCACTTAGCTGCTGTACTTTAGATTTTAGATCTCTCACATAACTTCATACTTTGATGAATATGCTGCATTTATATTTCACATTTCACTTTGCTGTTATTATTATTGCCTAGTTAGAAGAAAAATCTTGTAGCAAATTGATTAATGCTTTATAATTGTGTATTTGATAATGTTTATTTTTCTACTTCTCAGCCATTCTGACACTATCTGTTCATGTATCCTGCTGAGTACATGCTTACTTTTCCTGTACCCTAAAACATATCACAGACACACCCAGAAAGAATGTTCTGCTACCTTTCTGGGCACCTCTTAGCTCAGTCAAGTTGACATGTAAAATGAACCATTACACTTCCTTTTAGAGAGTTGCATTACAGCCTACATAGCTCAAAATAGCTCACAGAACCCCTAACCCTGCTTCCTAGGGCAGGAGATACCTCAGCAGAGAGCCAATTCTGAAGAGCACCTAAAGGTTGCTACAAAACGTGTGATGTACTGCCTTCTCTGTCTTTATTACATGCCTATAAAAAGTTGATGCGAGGGAAATCTTAAATTTCCCCCTTTTTGTCCTACCAGAGAATGGCCAAAACTTGTCAGGGAAAGATGTATGAAGCTGGGGTTCTGTGTAACATCGAGTACCTCAGATATTAAAGTTGAAGGTGCCTAAATATAAAATTTGAATATAAATATTTGCCTTTAGCTCCAATCTCTTGAGCCTAACATTCCACCACTTTAAACTACACTTTAATAAAATAATTCAAAAAAAAAAGAGTGGGTGCCTTTGAGTAATAGGGAGATAGTGACTAAACCTTTAATTCCTTTTGCTTTTTGATTCACATAACTTATCTAAAAATTAATTTGGAAATACACAGAGATAACGTATACTTTAGAATACATTTTAAATAAATTATAAATTTTAAACAATCAAGAAATTGATTGGATTTTAATAAAGGAACATGTAATTTTATTTTTGTTGTGGATTAGGGCTAGTCTCACAATGAGTTATTCTGTCCTATATACTGACTTTTGAATGACTTGATACTGGAGATGACAGCTCAGGTTAAGTGAGCACACAATCTTCCTAAGAATGTTAGAAGTAAAGCTATGGCTTTCATCTGCTGTCATCTGTATTTTTTAGGACTTGGACTTATGAGTAAGTAGGGATATAATGAGGACCCCATTGTTGTATTAGCCTAGGTTCTAT
The DNA here is from genome assembly GCF_054392235.1 of Sus scrofa. Lineage (NCBI taxonomy): Eukaryota > Metazoa > Chordata > Mammalia > Artiodactyla > Suidae > Sus > Sus scrofa. The sequence continues at coordinate 14,069,038 of NC_139384.1, forward strand.
TTTTATTTATTCATTTATTTCTTACCAGATAACTGGTTTATGATAGAAGTATTTAACTCAGGAACAGCTAGATGGAAGAGATGCATAGGGGAAGGTATGGGGAAAGGGCATAGAGCTCCCATGCCTTCCTTCAGAATGTCATTCTCCTTGAATCACCACATGTTCATCAACCTGGAAGTGCTCCGAAACTAGTCCTTTTGGTTTTTGTGGAGGTTTCATTACATAGGCTTGATTGATTGGCTACTGGTGACTAAACTCAATCTCAAGCCCCTCTCCCCTGCATGGAGGTTGGGGGATGGAACTGAAAGGTCCAAACCTCTAATCATGTGATTTAGCTTAGGTTTTCGAGGGTGACTCCGTTCCACTTTTTTCCACTCTACCTGGAATGCTTCTGAGATGCTGTCATGTTTACTCCCCTTTCACTGTGGTGGTGGGTGACTTTTATCTTCCCGGCTCCAATATTCTTGGCAACAGTCTGACCTTTTCCTTGACCTCATTAATCAGTTATCTGTGTAAACAGTCATATCAATATTGATGGTTAACTGATGAAACGTGTGGTCTGTCTGGTGGGGACTGATGGCAATACCACTCATGCATCCACTGCAAGGATTGCTCACCCTCCTCTGGGTTAAACGGCAACTCTCTGCTCTTACTCTCCTTAGTGCTCATGATTGTCCTATGCTCTTAGCTGTATGTGTCTTCTGTCTCTCTCTCTCTCTCTCTCACACACACACACTCCTGACCTCAAAATCCTAGGAGAAAATAACATTAGCAATAACAACAACAACAATTCCTAGATAGCCATAGTAACAAAAAGAGACAAACGTTTTCCATAAAGACATCCCTGGTAGTTTGCTTCATTTACTGAGTTGGTTTCACGGATTTATTCCATAAAATGTGTATTAAGAAACCGATCAGGTCAAGAAACTAAGGATCCAAGGGAGCGGATCTGCTCACCACTCATGTCCTTCCCACCTGCCCACCCCATACATGCAAATACCATGACAGAGACTTACTTTAGAATTTCATTCTGGGAGTTCCCGTCATGGCTCAGTGGTTATTGAATCCGACTAGGAACCATGAGGTTGTAGGTTCAATCCCTAGCCTCGCTCAGTGGATTACGGAGTTGGCGTTGCCATGAGCTGTGGTGTAGGTCGCAGACACGGCTTGGATCTGGCGTTGCTGTGACTCTGGCGTAGGCTGGTGGCTACAACTCTGATTAGACTCCTAGCCCGGGAACCTCCACATGCCATGGGTGCGGTACTAAAAAAGACAGAAAGACACACACACACACACACGCACAAAAAAAAAAAAAAAAAAAGAAAATACAATTTCATTCTGTGTGTTTATTTCCAATAGTGCTATTTTGATGTTGTTATAGGCAACTGTTCCTGTTGGTAAGCTTGGTAAAATCATGGATGCTGCTTTACTCTTCTTCCCTTTCCGTTAAGACTTTTTTTCTACAGCAGTTTTAGGTTCACAGAAAAATTGAGAGGCAGCCGCAGAGATTTCCCATATTCCCCCCTGCCCCAAAGCTCACACCTACATAGCTTCTCCTCATGTCAATATCATCCAAAAGAGTGGTACATGTGTTACAACTGATAAACCTACATTGCCTCATCATAGTTACCCAAAGTCCATGGTTTATGTCACTGTTCACTCTTGGTGTTGTACACGCTATGAGTTTAGACAAATGTGTAATGATGTGTATCCATCGTTATGGTATCATACACAATATGTTCTAAAAACCCTCTGCGCCCCACCTATTCACCCCTCCTACGACCTCAAACTATAGCAACCACTGATCTAAAAAGATGTTTTCACAGTTTGTCCTTCAGAGAATACCACATAGAAGTAATTATACAGTGCCAGCTTTTACAACTGTCTTCTTTCACTTAGTAATATGCATTTAAGGTTCCCCAATGTCTTTTCATGGCATGATAGCTTATCTCTTTGTAGCACTGAAAGTATTCCACTCTCTGGTTGTACCCACGGTTTACTGACCCATTCACCTATGGAAGGACATTTTTGTTAACTTCCAAGTTTGGGCAGTTATAAATTAAGATGCTATAAATGTTTGGTGTAGGTTTTTGTGGACATAAGTTTTCAACTCCTTTGGGTAAATACCAAGGGTATTGCTGGATTATATGGTAAGAATATGTTTAATTTTGTAAGAAACCTCCAGACTTACTTGCAAAGTGGCTCTAGCCGTTTGCATTCCCACAGCAATGAATGAGAGTTCTCGCTGTTTCCACATCTTCATCAGCATTAGGCACTATCAGCTTTCTGGATTTTGGTCATTCTAATAGGAGTGTAGTGGTATCTCGTTTTCATTTGCATTTGCCCTGATGACACATGTGTAACATCTTTCCATATGCTTATTTTCCATCTGTATATCTCATTCAATGACTGCTTTACTTTTCGACCAGGAACAGCAGAGCTGGATTGCAGTTTTTTACTTTCAACTAATGTGAGAGTGCTGTGTTTAGACTTCTGGTCTGTTTTTCCACCTTTTCCATTTGTCAATCTATTTATCCAACAAATACTTATTGAACCACTACAATATTTTAAGAATAAGCTAGATGTTGGGAATCCAGTTTTGAGAAGATTACTTTCCTCACCTTCATGCTTCTGCACTGGTGGGGATATGCATCTCTCCTGGTGGAGAGATGAATCACACCATAAGTAGGGAGAAAGCAAAGAGGGAAATTAGCCGTCAGCCCGAAACAAGGATGTTACAGTGCTTCCTGTGTGGTTAGACATCTCTCTGACTATTCTTAGGCAGGGCGTGTTCTTTAATTCCTTTGTGCCTGACGTGGTAACATCAGTGGACTTACAAACAAGTCTCAGAAGCAAGCACCATCGGAATCTCCTGGCAAGTTTATTTTTCAGTCCCACGAGGTGTTTTCACTATATTGCCCACATTTGAGAACTTACCTATTGAAAGAAGTAGCATTGGTTTATGATGTGAACAGGATCCCTATTTCAGAAATACTAAATCCAGGTAAAACATCTCTCCAGAATGCTTTGATGTGCTGAATTTTAAGAATTCGAGCCTAATCTAGAAGATTTTTTTTTTCCACATCACCTTTAGAGCTTCTTTTACCTCCTTATTTCTCAAACTATAGATCAGGGGGTTTAACATGGGAATCACAACGCCATAAAATACGGAGGCCACCTTCATATTCTCCTGGGAATTATGCGAATGAGACTGTAAGTACATGTAAGAAAGGGGCCCATAGAAAACGGTGACTGCTGTCAGGTGGGAGGCACACGTGGAGAAGGCTTTTTTCCTCCCTGCAGCAGAAGAGATCTTCAGGATGGCAGGGATGATATTCACGTAGGAAAAGATGACAACCAACACAGTGAACAGTAAATTAAATCCCACAAAGACAACAAGTAGCATGACGTTGATGTCAATGCTGGAGCATGAAAGGGCGAGAATTGGAGGAACATCACAGAAAAAGTGATTGATGGTATTACCCTTGCAGAAGAACAGCGAAAAGGTAAAACCCGTGTGCACAGACGCATTCATTGAGCCCATGACATACGAACCAGCTACCAACCAGAGGCAGGCTCTTCGAGACATGACTATGGGATAGTGAAGTGGGCTACAGATGGCCACATAGCGGTCCACGGCCATCGCAGCCAGGAGGTAACAGTCACTGGTGGCAAATGTTACATAAACCAGTAACTGCATGACACAACCCTTGAAGGATATTGCTTTGTTTTCTACTATGAAGTTCTGTAGCATCTTGGGAGTGATAGCCGTGGTATAACAGAGATCAACAAAGGCCAAATGTTGTAGGAAAAAGTACATGGGTGTCTGAAGTCTGGAGTCTGTCTTGATGAGTAGGATGACTCCAATATTACCCACCAGGGAGGTCACATAGATGAGTAGAAATACAGGGAAGAGGACATAGCGAAACTTGTGTTGGGCCCCAAATCCCAGAAGAAAGAATTCCGTTATTTCACTGCTATTCCCTTGTGTCATAAGTACGTGGAGTCTAGAAGGAACCAGGAGGAGGACTAGGAAAAAAGGGAAATCTATGTGACTTGGTGAATAAAAAAGGCTCTTACATTTCATGTCCCTTTTTCAAAAAGTGGGTTTTCATGGCAAACACTCACAAAAAGGTTTATTTCTTTCCAAATAGTTCTTTGCATTTCCTTGATAAGAAACCACCACATCGACAGAGGTAAGGGAGCCACAGATTCATTAGCAAAATAAAGAAAATTTCATGGAAGGGGATTGACTTCTAATATGTCTGATTCTAAAAAATATATTAACCCATTTCCACCACCATAAACAGATATCTGTGCTTTTATAAAGTAATATACACAAATAATTAGGTACCTTTTCAGCAACCTATAGTTTTTGCGTCAGCCATTTATTATTTTCATCCTAGTTCGGTCTTGAAATTAGTAGCATAAATTAGGAAAAGAAACTTTCTGAGATATGTTTATCGTCTACATATGTTTGAAGGCTTCAGAAAATTTGTACTACTATCCTGAGCATGGAATTGCCATCTAGTTGACATTCGTCACAACACATACAGCGACATTCGTTACACACACACACACACACACACACACTCACTACCTATATGTGGTGTCATTTGTATTCTGAATTGGTTGATTTGTGAGAGTTATATTCTTCTTCATTGGCACATGTTAGAAACGATGTAATGAAAGAAACTTACTCATAGCAGAAGAATCCACATACTCAGTGCATCATCAGAGGATTCTTTATCCTGATATAGGTAACTCTAAGCAGAGTGATGTACATGCAAACACGAGATGGTCAGTGAGAATGTGCCTTTCGTGGTAGGAATGTAGCAAACTAGGCTTGTTGTTGACTGGACTTCTCTGGTTCTCTAAAACACCTTGAGAAGTAAGCAGAGTCAAATACCTTTGTTGTAAGGGAATATGAAGCTGTTCCCTTTAATTTAACATTTGGTGAGGGCGTGGGGACCTAAGTTTAAGCGCAAGTTCCTTCCTCAGGTTAATTTGTGATTAAAATAGCTGAAATGCAGCCCTTTGAGGGAGGCTGGATGCAAGCATCCACTGGGTATTATAAGCACTTCCAAGAGGAAGCTAGACTTGGTCCAGGGTCCACATAATGTAGAATGATGGGTAATTATTATTATCCCAGTTACCATATCAACTTGACCTTAATCCTTCTGAATTCAAATGAAGTGATAGGACCCCATGGGGGCTCTTTTCAAGAGTAGAAGAAATGAGTACAAACCTCACCACCCACCTGGGACCCAGAAAACGAACGTTAAGGGTGGGTTGTTTCAGTATGAAATTTCTTGCTTCGTTTATGATGAAGGTATTTGCGAATCAAATGAAAACTCTGAAGAAAATGGCCAGCTCCCAAGCCACTTGAACACATTTAACTCATGTTGAGTCTCAGAGCTTCTGAAGCCTCTTTTAGGCTCAGCATTGGACAGTGGAAAGGAGAGTGGCAGGTCTGCATTGACTTCTTGTCCTACCAGACATTAGAGACAAAGGATGTAACTACCTTCAGCCTGAGTTCCTTCCTTTGTAACTTGGGTCCCAAAACTACTTAGAAGTTAGTGGTGTTCTGAAACACTGTTTCTAATAGCAAAATTTGGAAATACCATTAAGGAGATCATAGCACATTCATCTCATGGATCAATACACAGTCTAGAAAGAATTTTAAAGTTTTTAAGCTTATGCATTTCTGCACTTGCTTTTTCATTTTAAAAGTGGGAATTGACGATGTTTGTTGTTTTCAAAATAGAGCACCATTTACATTTTATGGAATCATTGGTCAGTTAAGGCTTATGTTTGGCTTTTTTTGGGGGGTGGGTTGTTTCCTGTCTTCCTTTTCTGTTTCTCCATTTTTTTTTTTTGCCTGCCTTTCTGTACACTACTTGAGATTTTTTTTAACATTCCCATTTTGATTTATTTATAGTGTTTTCACTGCATATCTCTGAATAGCTTTCCCAGTGGCTACTCAAGGTTTACATCATATATGCACAGCTAGTGTTACATTTGACCAGTTTGAGTGAAATGTGGGTACACTGAGAACCACATTAGATGGGTTAAACTCTTTGCTTGTACGGTCAAACAACTTAGAAAGCTCAAGGGGAAGAAAGTCATTGTATTTATCCGTATTTTTTCTCTTGCTCCCTCTTCTTTCTTAATGTTTTAAAAATGTTAATTACAAGTAAGAATGTGGCAGAGTGGAGAGAAAGACATGATGAAATTATTTATTCTGTGGAGCAGTAATGGATGTCAATGCAATGATATATGTATGTTTCAAGTACAACAATGAAGATACATACTATGCAGACATTAACCCACAGAATGAACGAGTGGCCGTATATATATATTTGTTGCTTTTTAGGGCTGCACCCGAGGCATATGGTGGTTCTAAGGCTAGGGGTCCAATTGGAGCTCTAACCACCGGCCTGCACCACAGCAATAGCTATGCTGGATCCCAGCCGCATCTGCGACCTATACCACAGCTCATGGCAAAGCTGCATCCTTAACCCACTGAGCGAGGCCAGGGATCAAACCCACGTTCTCCTGGATGTTAGTCGGGTTCATTAAACACTGAGCCACGATGCGAACTCCAAGAGTGGCTATATTAATATATCGAGTGGATTTCACAGCAAGGAAAAGTACCAAGGACAACGAGAGATACCATGGAATGATGAAAGGGTTAAAGTACCAAGAAGAAATTTCAGTCCTTAAGGTGTGAGCACCACACAGGAGAGCTACAACTCATACACGAAGCAAAAACTGTTAGAGCTGAAGGGAGAAACAGACAAATACGTAATAATAACTGGCGTCTTCAACACTCCTCTCTGAAGGCGTGATAGAACAATTAGGCAGGAAACCACAAGGATAGAGAAAAACTCAACAACATCCTCAGCCAACATGATCCAACAGACATCAGGTGAACAGTCTCTCTAAGAAGAAAAGAATATGTATATATATTTCCAGCTCCAGTAAAGTATTTATCAAATTAGACCATATATTAAGACATGAAAATTCTTTTATCAAATTCAAAGAATTGAAATCATATAGTGTGTTTTCCCAAAGACAGTGGAATCAAACTAGAGATCAATAACCCAAAATAGAGATCAATAGGAGAGGGAAAATAGAAAACTCTCTAAAACTGGGTATAAGAACAACACATCTCCAAATAATCCATGGGTCAGAGAGGAAGTCTCGAGGGAAATAGAAAAAACATTAAGCTGAGTGAAAATGCAAATACACCAAAATTTATGGAATGCAATCAAAGTGGTGTTGAGAATACCACCCTAAAATTCTTACCATAGAAATAGAAAAAACTCGAACCAAATATCGAGCCCCTACGTGAAAGCAGAAAGAGACCAAATCAAACCCTAAGCATGTAGAAGGAAGACACTAATAAAGCTTAGAGCAGAAATCAATCAAATTGAAAAGAGGAAAACAACAGAAAGGCTGTGAAAGGCTTTGAAAGACCAATATAGTGGATGCATTTTTAGGAGGTCTGACACTGAAAAAAAAGAGAGGATACAAATTATAAAATAAGGAATGAATGAAACAGAGGTATCACTTCAGACCCAGTAGACATCCAGAAGATAACAACAGATCACCAGGAACACTGCCCACAGAAATTGGGCGGCTTAGACAAAATGAGTACATTCCTAGAAAAGTACAAACCCACATAACTTATCTAACATGAAATGGATGCTCTACACCCATTAGGATTGAATTAATAATTAAAAGTTTCCTTCAAAAATCACTGGAGAACTTACCAAGTATTTAAAGAAGAATTAACACTAAATCCACACATTTTCTTCTGGAACACAGATTTGGAACGAATACTTCCTGACTTGCTTTATGAATCTAGTATTACTTGATAACATAACTAGATAAAGACGTACAAAGAAAGAAAAGTACAAACGCAGAATCTTTCATGAACATAGTTTGAAAAATGTTCAACAAAATATTAGCAAATATAATTAATACACACAAACATGTAGAATTTATATAATACCATTACATATGATTTATAGTCATATGTATACACACACTCACATGTATGTATGTTACCTATGTCCAAATGGCATTTATTATAGGGATGACAGGCTGGTTTGAAAGCAAGTTATATAATGTATCACATTTATAGTCTAAAGGAGAAAAATCACAGTATCACATAAATTGATAACCAAAGGTGTCTGACCAAATCCAACACCTATTTATGATAACAAATCTCAGAAATCTAGAAATAGGCAGGAACATTCTCCACTTGATGAAAAACATCCACAACAACTTACAGCTTACATCAGGCTTAAAGGTCAGAGAATGCCCACCCCGTAAGTGTTGAGTACAAGGCAAAGATCCACTCACCAACAATTCCATTTAGCAGTGTTCTGCAAGTTCTAGTTAGGGAAATAAGGGGAGAAAAGGAATCAAAGTTATGCAGATCACAGAGGAAGAAACGAAACTGTTCTACTTGCAGATGACATGACAGCCTGTGCAGAAGATACGTAGGAATCTATCAAAATATTCCTCAATTAGTAAGGAGTTCATCGGGAAAGTTGCAGAATATTAAATGGTCACATGAAAATGAATTGCATTTCTGCACCAGCAATGGGCACGTGGTTACTGAACTGAAAACACAGTATCATTTGCAATCACTCCAAAAATGAAACACTTGAGGGCATGTCTAACATGACTTGTATACGATTTGCATGCTGCAAAGTTACAAAACGATGACGAACGAAATCAAAGAAAAGTGAAACAGACAGACATACCACGTTAATGGATTAGAAGACTCAATACAATGTAATGTGAGTTCTCGAATTGATGTAAAGGTTTAAGGCAGTTTCTATCAAAATTCTACACGATTTTTTAAAGACACAGATATGGTTATTCTAAAGTTTATAGGGAAAGACAAAGTAGTTAGTCCAAGGAACTCTGAAAAAGAAGAAAATGGGATGCACCACTTCACCTAATGCCAAGATGTGTCCTGTAGTTAGAGTAATCCACACTGTTATATTGTGGAGAGAGACACAAAGATGGATCATAACAGAGAACTGAGAAATAGATCCACACCAGCAAAGCCCCCGGGATTTTGATAAAGATGGAAAAGCAGTTCAGTGGAAGACGGGGAGTCTTTTCGATAAATGGCACCAGAGCAATTGGATATCCAATGAGGAAGACATGAAGCTCAACCTGAGTATACCACGCCTTAGACAAAAATTGAAAAACAAGGTAGAAATTGGTTAAAGGATATGGACAGACAATTCCCCAAAGAGGGCTCTATGCTTGGGAAACAAACACATGACAAGACGTCCAACTTCATGAGGCATTAGGGAAATGCACATGAAGGATACAATGAGAGAAAGAGAACACTACATAGCCATCAGAACGGATGAAATTCAAAAACACTCAGCGACAATATCAAACGCCTGTAAGGATGCAAAGTGTGTGAGTCTCTCACAGTGTGGCTGGTGGGAAGGGAAGATGGTCCAGTCATTCTGGAGAACAGATTGGCAGTTTCCCTAGAAAACTAAACATACACTTAGCATACCACTCAGGACTTAGCATAGCGCTCAGCAGTGAAGAATAACAGACTACTGATACTCTTAACAATTTTGATGGAACTCAAGGGCATTATGTTGGGTGAAAAAGAGCCAAGCTTGAAAGGTCACATACGTTTGTTTCCTTTTATCTAACATCCTCAAAATGACCAAGTAACAGAGATGGAGAACAGATTGGTGAATGCCGGGGATCAGGGTGGTAGGGGGAGGGAGTGGTGTGACTACAAGGGGCAGTACAAGGAAGATCTGTGTGGACTCTGACATCTGCGACAGAGTAGGTCTGTACCGTGATCACAGTGGTGTTTATATGGATCTACACATGTGATAAAATGACACACAGGAGTTCCCATTGCGGCTCAGTGGGAATGAACCCTACTAGGATCTACAGGATGGGGTTTGATCCCTGGCCTGCCTCAGTGGGTTAAGGATCCAGCGTTGCCATGAGCTGTGGTGTAGGTCACAGATGTGGCTCAGATCTGGTGTTGCCGTGGCTGGCAGCTACAGCTCTGATTTGACCTCTAGCCTGGGAACTTCTGTTTGCAGAAGTGCGGCCCTAAAAAGAGAAGCAAACAACCAAGCAAAGAACACATACAGAGTCACACACACCAACATACAAATCCTGCTTTGATGTCATAATATATTCATGCAAGATATATTCATTAAAGGAAAACGGAGTGAAAGATACAGGGGTCTCTCTGTAGTGCCCTTGCAACTTCCTGGGAATGTATATATTTTAAAAAGGAAGCTAAAAACAAGAGGAATAGGAAAATATAAAGCCTGCTTTGCAGTGATGTGAGGCTCAAGCGAGCTAATTTATGTCCCTCTGCCTGCGGAAGACCGGGTATTGAATTAGCGCTTCTCAAAAGTCCATAATAACACATGGGAGCAACACATTAAAGGCACAAAATATTGATTGATCGATGAACTCATTCAATTATTTGTCCATGCATGTCTTTTCCCTGCACACACACAGCCCCACCGAGTTCCCTCATTCCACTTCCATTACATCACCACTGATGAACGGATTCCTCCCGGTCTTGGGGCAAAGGGCCGCAGAATTCCAACCCTTTCAGCTGCCACTCCCTGTACACACTGCAGGGACACATGGCTGATGCTGAAAAACGGGATTTACTTTGTTTTACTTACACCAGTGCTGCCTCCAGATCCTCTTTCTGCAACAAGTCGAGGCTGACTGCTCCCCAGGACTCTCTGTGTGGTTCCTCCCAGTCAGGGAGTCTGTAGCTGGGGCCTGAGGGATCAGTAATGGATCCCTTGAGAAACTGGGTTCCCAGGGCCTGTGATGGAACTGGAAAAACATAACACTCATTAGTTACTCTCTGCTGAATAAAATTCAGGTTTGCAGAGGGGACAAAATGTATTTTTGTTTTACTGCCTTTAGGGACTTCTTGGTTTCTCTGTTAAGGACAGCCCTGGTATTGACAAATTTCCTTCCTTCCCTCCCTTCCTCTCTGTTTTTCTGTCTTCCCTGTCTTCCCTCTTTCCTCCCTACCTCCCTTCCTTCCTCTCTTCATCCATCCTGACTCCTTGCCTTCCTTCTTGTCTTTCTTTTTTTTTTTTCTCTTTTTATTGCTCCTCCTGTGGCATATGGACAGCATATGCTAGGGGTTGAATCAGAGTTGCAGCTGCCAGCCTGTGCCACAGCCACAGCCACACCAGTGACTGTGGTCACTAGTCTGTGACCTACACCGCAGCTACAGCGACACTGGATCCTTAACCCGCTGAGCGAGGCCAGGGATGGAACCTGAGTCCTCATGGGTTTTAGTCAGGTTCTTAACCCACTGAGTCACAATGGATACTCTCTGCCTCCCTTTTTGCAGGGCAGGTGTCTAACAAACCATCCGTGTGGTTAAAAACTCAGAAGTATCAACATCTCCCCCTCTATCCCTTGCTTCCCAATTTCTAGTTTCCTTCCCCGGGGAATTTCACTGTTACAAGTCCTATCCCCTAGAGTAGCCTGGCATTGCATCTACAAACACTCTAATGTTATAGTCTTTCTTCCTCACCCATATAAATGACAGTGTATCACACACATTTTTTTTTTTCTGGAGCTTGCATTTAACTTATTCTTTCTGGGTGATCTACATGGAAAGAGAAATCTTATGCTTTATGGGTTGCATGGTATTTTATTGAACAGCTGCATTGCCTCTTATGTGTAAGGAAAGTGTCTTCCGTTTTGGTGGACATTTATACGGTTTTGATCATTATTACTGAAAATAATCTTATGATAAATAGACTAGTGTGCATAAGTGTGAAGACATCTATAGGATTAAAAGATATTTAGGAGAGAAACCTCCTGGTCAAAGGGTGCAAACACAGTAGACATTGCCCAACTGTCCTTTGGAACAAGGCTCTGTCAATTTCAGTTGTTTCTGGCAAATCCAGAGTGATTATTCTGCAAATACTCTCTAACACACTGTGAAGAAAATACTTTTAAATTTTTGTCATTGCGATAGGAAAAAGACATATATTTTAGTTTTATTTGCTTTCTCCTATAAACCAGGTTGAGCATCTTTTCCTATGTCCAAGAGCCACTCATATTTCTTTTTCTGAGATTTCCCTGTTTACATATGTTGCCCTCTGAAAAATATTTTGTTTGCTTTTATATTAAAATCTTGTGTCAAAAACTCTCCCTTCCTTATAAAATTTGCAAATATTTATTTCTCAATGTTAATTATTTACCTTGTTAACTGTGTATTTTGACAGGCAAACACTTTTCATTTTCGTGCTAGAAATTTGTTTTGTACTTTGTGTTATACTTATAAAGACCTTCTTTACCTCAAAGATTTAAAAATAATTATCTACTTTTTATTTTTTTGTCTTTCTACGGTCACACCTAGGGCATATGGTCGCTCCCAGGCTAGGGGTCAAATCTGAGCCGTAGCCTCTGGCCTACTCTACAGCCACTGAAACGAGGAATCTGAGCTGTCTCTAACCTACACCACAGTTCAGGGCAATGCTGGATCCTTAACCCACTGAGTGAGGCCAGGGATAGAACCTGAGTCCTCATGGGTATTAGTCGGTTTCTTTACCACTGAGCCACAACAGGAACTCCATCTATTTTTGTAAAAAATGGAACCTCAGGTTTAACATTTACTTATTTATTGGTTACACTGTAGAGTTATTTTAGACATCAGCTTTAAATATACATGCATATTTTAACCCAGGTGGAATTTTTATTCTTTAGTCTACTCCTGAATAAGACAAGTTACTGATAGATTTTTCACTTCCATCTGAAGAGCTTTTTCCTAAATTTCCAGGTATTCTATCCAGAAGTTTAATAATAGTGCATTTAGAGACATATAAAAATTCCTGCTGCTACCTTATCACAAACATATTTTGGGGGTGAATCCAAATGTCCTATTGATATTTTTAGTGAGGTGTAATTGATATATAACCTTATTTTAGTTTCAGGTCTGCAACACAATCGTTTGATTTGTGTATATTGCAAAAGGATGACCATCGTAATTCGAAATAACATCTGTCACCATATACATAGTCGTAACTGTTTTTCCTGGAATAAGAACTTTAGGATTTACTCTCCTAGCAGATTTTGTCTATGCAATACAGTATTATTAACTATAGATGCCATGCTGTCCATTATATGCCCATTATTTATTTATTTTCTGACTGTCAGTTTGTACTTTGTCCTTTTTGGCTCCCTTCACCCATTTCACCCTCCCTCCACCCCTTGCCTCTGGCAACCAAGAACCTGTTGCCTCTGCCTATGAGTTTGGCGGGTTTTGTTTGTTTGTTTATTTCAGATTTCACATATAAGTGAGATCATGTGGTATCTGTCTTTATCTGACTTCTTTTACTTGGGCATACTGCCCCCCACACCCCAAATCTACCCATGTTGTTGCAATCGGCAAGGTTTCATTCTCTTTTAGGGCTGAATAATGTTCACATTTTCTTTATCCCTTCATCCCTTGATGGACACTTGGTTTGTTTCCACATCTTAGCTATTGTAAATAATGCTGCGATGAATATGGGGGTGCAGAGATCCTTTTGAGTTAGTGTTTTCATTTTCTTCAGATCAATACCCATATGTGGAAATGCTGGGTCACATGGTAATTCTATTTTTAATGTTGAAAATCCCTATACTGTTTTTCACTATGGCGATACCATTTTACATTCCCACCAACAACGCAGAAAGAGTCTCAATTTTTCTACATTCTCATTGAAACTTAGCTTTTTTTTAATAATAGGTATACTAAATAGTACAATATCTTATTGTCGTTTTGATTTTTCTTTCCCTGATGATTCGTGACATTTAGCATCTTTTTATGTACATTTTAGCCAACTGTCTCTCTTTGGAAAAATGTCTTTTCAAATCTTTGGCCCATTTTTAATTTGGTTTGTTAGTTTTTTGCCATTGAGCACAGGAGTTTCTTGAATATTCTGGACATTAGCATTTTATGAAATGTGAAACACACACATTCTTTTTCTCATACCATCTCTCATCAGGTTCTACTACAAGAGACTGCACATAGTTCCCTGTGCTGTACAGTAGGACCCCAGGCTTATCCATGCAAAATGCAATAATTTGCATCTACCAACCCCAAGCTCCCCGCCCATCCCACTTCCTTCCTCCTTCTCTCAGTCATCCTCATGTCAGCTCTCCCTGTGTGTGATTTGTTTCTGTTTTATAGATAGGTTCATCTGTGCATACTTTAGATTCCACACATAAATGACATCAAGGGGTATTTGTCTTTCTCCTTCTGACTTCACTCAGTATGGGAATCTCTAGTTGCATTCATGTAGCTGCAAGTGGTCCTGTTTCATTCTTTTTTATGACTGAGTAGTATTCCACTGCGTATAGGTAGCACATCTTCTTAATCCGTTCATCTTCCAATGGTTGTTTACATGTCTTGGCTATTGTGAATAGCGCTGCTCTGAACACAGGGGTGCATGTATCTTTTTGAATTATAGTTCTGTCTGAAGACATGCCCAGGAGTGGGATGGCTGAATCATACGGTAGTTCTATATTCAGTTTTCTGAGGAAGCTCTATACTGTTTTCCATAGTGGTTGTATCAATTTACATGCCCACCAACAGTATGGGAGAGTTCTCTTTTCTCCACACGCTCTCCAGCATTCGTTCTCTGTAGACTTATTCATGATGGCCATTCTGACCCGTGTGAGGGGTTACCTCACTGCTATTTTGATATGCATTTCTCTGCTTATAATAGGATGTATTAACGATTCTCAGAAATGCTTATAGGTTTCACCATAGAGAGGTTATGCCTATTTTGTTCTGTTGCCCACAGAATATTTTATGCTTTTGGATGCTATTTTAGTGGTATTAAAACTCATTTCTATTTTTTATAATGTTATAGACATAAGAATGATTTTTTCTACTTATGGCAGTTTGTTGCTTTTCTAATTTCTCATTTATTTCTAGCCACATGATTGGCCCTATTGTTTATAGCAGTTAATTCTCCTGGGTATGTCCTGAAAAAAGTCATCTTCTCTTCAAATAATTAGTTTTACTTCCTTTTGCCTCGTTCCTTTTTTTTTTTTTTTTTTTTTGGACTGCCTTCTGTAATGTAAGTGCTTTCGATCAG
The DNA here is from genome assembly GCF_054392235.1 of Sus scrofa. Classification (NCBI taxonomy): domain Eukaryota; kingdom Metazoa; phylum Chordata; class Mammalia; order Artiodactyla; family Suidae; genus Sus; species Sus scrofa. The sequence goes on from NC_139384.1 coordinate 14,084,190, forward strand.
TAGCTCCAGAATAATTTTAAGAACAATTTTGACCGAGGCCATCTTTTACTTGTTTCTGAGATTAAATGGATGCTGTCAGTGTTTTCGTATAAATAGGATCAAGTCTTTGGGCTGAAATATTTTAAATTTTGTTTAAACACTGGAATTAAGAATAAATGTTTAACCTGAGGAATAGTTTTTAAGTATCTTTGGATATGATTTAATGATTTATCTTTTAACAATTAAAACATACATCATTATATGAATAGATTTTTCTATTATCAAACTATTCTGTGCTCCTATAATACAACTAACCTGATTATGGTGTATTATTCTTCACTATGCTGCTGAGGTTTTTTTTCTTTGTGTGTGTTTATATTTTTACCATGTATTTATATATTAATCTTTGCGTGTGGCAGTGGAGTATAGTTTTTGAGCTGTCTTTGATGCTTAGTTTATAAAACTTATGTTGAAACATTTGTTTTTTTCCCATGGTCACCAACAGGTCAAGCTTTATTGATATTGTCTATTTCTTAATATTTGTTTAGAACTCTAGGGCTTGGTGCTTTTTGGCAAAAATGTTGCACTTTCACAACTTTATTTCTCCTATATTACCTGTTGTTTAACTTTTCCTGTGGTAACTTCTTGCAGTCAGTATTCCCTTAGGAAAACCAGTCATTCCATCAGACTTGCTAATACATTTGGATATTGTTATTGTTTAGTATTCTCTCATTTACAAATTTTTTTGTTCCCCAGTATTATTTTTCTTGATCAATCAGCAAGTGATTTATCCATTTTATTGTGATGTTACCTTTCGCCCCAGAAAATGAGTTCTTGATTTTACTATTTCTGTTACTTAATAGATTTTAAATATTAATTTAAAAAATAATGATTACTCTCTTATCCTTACCTCATATTATTTTCTCATGCCTTAAAATGTATGCTTACATAATTTGTTATAATTATTCCCTATTTACTAACACTAGTATTAATAGAGCTATAAAATTTTATTTGAAAACCCTCTGTAGTTTATAGAGGATTATGTAATGGTTTGCAAATTATTGTTTTATAGATATGTAGCAATATTGTTTTTATTTCGTCTTCACCCTAGGCTTTGTTTCAATGAGAATTTTCAGTTTTAAGTGGACGAATTTAGTTTTTACGTTCAAGCTTTATTATTAAATTCCAGCTCTACGATTTTGAAGCAGAGAATATGTTACGTACTCTTCCTGACTTTTGCATTAATTGCATTTTTATAATAATCCCATGGACACATGAATAGGAAAGAAGAAAGGATGGAAGGAAGAAAAGGAAAAAAAGAAAGAAAGGAAAAATGGAAGAAAGAGAAAAGGAAGTTAGTTTCCTGGTTCCAAGTTAATATGAAGATAAAATTCAGTTCCCCCAATATATCAGCCTGTCATGTGTCTAACACAATGTCAACAGTCACAAAACGCCAGTAAGAAACATGTTTCTCCCTGGACCTCCCATGCCCAAAAGGCGATGGGAAGAAGGCTAACAGCTCCCTCTTGTAAGGGACGGAGACTTTTTCTTGCCAATGACATAGCTTTCCTACCTTTTTCCTTCCCCCTCTTGAGCATTGCTTACTGAAACATCTCTGCTTTGTGACAGAGATATTCTAGAGGGAGTACCTGGGTCCCTGGTCCATACCTGGAAACCTTCAGCAAAACCCAAAGCCCATACCCCGTAAAAAGACCCACCCCAGGCCTTCTTCCTGATCTGTCCACAGCTTCTGTGGCGTGTGTTGCAGAAGCCCAATTTTGACTCCTAAGCTTTGCCTCCAGGTGTGTTTGGTTGGTGGGCCTTAAGAATATAGAGTTTCTCAACACAAATTTGTTCTCATTGACCATGTCAAGTAGCTCTTCTGCAATCACGTTTTAAACATTTGTTCTTAACTGGGTCTATCATGGACAGGAAGAAATAAATTTGTGACAATTATGTGTTTTCTTTGTCCCCCTACCTTCTATTTTTCTACTTTATGAATATTAAGTTGCTCTTATTTAACACATGATTTTCCCAAGAACATTTCTGCCCCTGTCCAATTCCTCTGTGTAAGGCATTTATAGGCACTGCATTTAAGAACGTGTCTGTAAGGAGACACATGAAGATAGTGAAACTTAAGATCTGTCCTCAGAACCGTATGGTATTGGCACAGAAACAGAACTACAGATCAGTGGAACAGGAGAGAAAGCCCAGAATTAAACCCACACGTCTATAGCCAACTCTTCTATGGCAAAGGAGGCAAGAATATACAATGGAGAAAAGCCAGCCCCTTCAACAAGTGGTGCTGGGAAAACTGGACAGCCACATGGAAAAGAAGGAAATTAGAACACTCCCTAACACCATACACAAAAATAAACTCCAAATAGATTAAAGACCTAGATATAAGACCAGACACTAGCAAACTCTTAGAGGAAAACACAGGCCAAACACTCTCCGACATAAATGACAGCAACCTCTTCTCAGATCCACATCTTAGAATAAGGACAGTAAAAACAAAAATAAACAAATGGGACTCAATGAAACTTCAAAGTTTCTGCACAGCAAAGGAAACCCTAAACAAAATGAAAAGACAACCCACAGAATGGGAGAAAATATTTGCAAATAAATCAACTGACAAGAAATTCATCTCCAAAATTTACAAACATGTCTTACAGCTCAATATCAAAACACCAAACAACCCCATCCAAAAATGGGCAGAAGATCTAAACAGACAATTCTCCAAAGAAGACATAGGGACGGCCAAAAACACATGAAAAGATAGTCAACATCACTCATCATCAGAGAAATGCAAATCAAAACCCCTCTGAGGTACCAGCTTACACCAGCCAGAAGGGCCATCATCCAAAAGTCTACAAACAATAAGTGCTGGAGAGGCTGTGGAGAAAAAGGAACCCTAGTACACTGTTGGTGGGATTGCAAATTGGTGCAACCACTGTGGAAATCAGTATGGAGATGCCTCAGAAAACTAAACATAGAACAACGATTTGATCCAGCAATCCCACTCCTGGGCATCTATCCAGAGAATACCACGACTCGAAAAGACACATGTACTCCAATGTTCACTGCAGCACCATTTGCCATAACCAAGACATGGAAACAACCTAAATGTCCATCGACAGAGGAGTGGATCAAGAAGATGTGGTACATATGCACAATGGAATATTACTCAGCCATTAAAAAGAATGAAATACTGGCATTTTTAGCAACATGGATGGACCTTGAAAATTTCATGGTAAGTGAAGTCAGCCATACAATGAGACACCAACATCAAATGCTATCACTTACATGTGGAATCTGAAAACAGGACACAATGAACTTCTTTGCAGAGCAGATACTGACTCATAGACTTTGAAAAACTTATGGTTTCCAAATGAGACAGGCTGGGGGCTTGCAGGGGATCCACTGGGGGTTTGGGAAGAAAATGCTATAAAATTGGGTCGTGATGATCATTGTACAACTATAAATGTAATATATATATATATATATATATATGTATATATATATATAAAGATTTGTCTCTGTCTCCTGAGACAGTTCAGCTAAAGATAAAAGTAAAGATTTCTTCCCCTGCAGGAAAGGACTTTATGACCTACCAGATTGAAAACAGGATTTCTCTCTGCAGAGGGTAGTATGGACATGTCGCCAGGAGTCCTAAAAAAAAAATTAGAGTTTCCTAATTTGGGGATTCATCTCCTGTAATGCATTCCTGTAATGGGCTGGTACTATCTGAATTTTCTTGGTATTTTTCAGGTTATGTTTGGCTCTAAATCATAGTATTTCTGCCTCAGTCCACAGTTTGGAACTTCTGGAAATGTTGAGAAAGCCTGGAAACTTCCATCCTGTCAGTCATCTCATTCACAGCTTCTTATGGTTCAACTGAAGAATGAGATTGAGAGAAGAAAGACCACATGGGATCTCAGCCTTTTTGTTAACATGTCTGTTGACAGAATGGGCATATGCTTTGATTTTATTTTCTCCCAAGTGGACAGAACACTCGTGTTCAAGTCCAGGCAGGACTTCTTGTGTTTGGCCTGGTTTCTTCCATCGTTCTCCACTCTTGGAGATTGAGGGAAATAAAGCATCAATTCTGGATTAGTGAGGCTGCTCTGAAGCACCACATTCGGCATTGAATTTGACCCTTCAAGAAGGCACAGGTGGAGAGTCAAGTTATATTTAAAATACAACTTTACCAATAGTACACTGATATGCACCCTATCTGCCAGATGCCTGTGTCAGGTTCTTAGCTGGTTAGAGCTCGTGTATGGAGGGGACGGGTATTGATCTGTAATGCCTGAATGTACATGTATGAGGATTCATTCAACTGTTCCTTTCTTCCTCTTGCTTTGGGCACATTTTCTCCAAAGATATGGAGAATTTCTGTAACTCATTCTTCATAACATGAAAATAGCTTAGCTATAGAGTAAAAGCAAGAGTAATGATATCTCTCAAGGGAAAACAGAAAAGATTTTTGCACTGGTGAGTCTTTATGCTATGGTTGTTGGAGGTACTTTCCATCGCTGACCATCCATTTTTCTTTATTTTTATTTTCTATCTTAAAGGCAAGTATATTTGGGAAATACTCATGCCTCAGAATGGACAAAAGGAATATCAAAGCTCTTTCAAGATGCTTTCTCTCCAAGAAATATGTGAATTAGAAAGTTATGTATTTCATCCTTTCAGATGTTTTTATTACCTTTCACGAGGTTTTCATATAGCTAAGAAATTACACTTTATATCGTTTTCGTTGTTTGTATCTCACATGTATTTGACACACCTTCTGCTGTTGAGAAATGAGAGAGAAATTTTGGCTTGCTTGTTGAACATGCTGAGTTAGTAGTTGGTGTCCAAGCTAGAAACACTTCTTTCCAACCCCTTTCAGAGCTTCTCTCACATCTTGGTTTCTCAGGCTGTAGATGAGGGGGTTGAACATGGGGATCACAATCCCATAAAACACGGAAGCCAGTTTTTCTTGCTCTTGAGACTCTAGGGTGCGGTGGTGCAGATACATGTAGGACAGAGTCCCATAGAAAAGGGTGACTGCTGTCAGGTGGGAGGCACACGTGGAGAAGGCTTTTCTCCTCCCTGCAGCAGAAGAGATCTTCAGGATGGCAGCCAGGATAAATACGTAGGAAAAGATGACGACCGACACAGTGCACGTCAGGTTAAACCCCACAAAGGCTGCTAGAAGCATGATGTTGAAGTAAATACTGGAGCACGAGAGGGCAAGAATTGGGGGTGCATCACAGAAAAAGTGGTTAATTTTATTGGATTTGCAAAAGTTCAGTTGGAAAGTAAAACTTGTGTTTACAGAAGCATTTAGGAAGCCCATGAAGTATGAACCAATTACAAGCTGAATGCAGACTCTCTGGGACATGACTGTTGGATAGCGGAGTGGGTTACAGATGGCCACATAGCGGTCCACTGCCATTGCGGCCAGGATGTAGCCGTCACTTGTTGCAAAAGCACCGTAGGTTAGCAACTGCACCATGCAGCCTATGAATGAGATAGAGTGTTCTGTCCCCACAAAGTTTTGCAACATCTTGGGAGTGATAGCAGTAGCATAGCAGAGATCAACAAAAGCCAAGTTTTGGAGGAAAAAGTACATGGGGGTGTGAAGGGAAGCTTCAATCTTGATGAGCAGGATCATGCCAATGTTACCCACCAGGGTGACCACATAGATCCCCAGAAACACTATGAAGAGGACAAGCCAAGACTTGTGTTGACCAGCAAATCCCAGGAGAATGAATTCATTCACTTTGGTGCCATTGTTTTGTTCCATGGGTGGCAAAGATGAAGTATCAGCTGAAAAGCTGCCGAAAAAGAGAAGCAGAGAAAGCTAAGACCACTGGGAGCATCCACCTAATTGTGCAGTTGGAAATGGTATATTTAAGTCCATAGTTAATTTTGAGAATATTTTCCATGACATATCTTGCTTAGACTTTAAAGGCTGAACCTCCACCTGGCTGAGATTATTTCTTCTATAGTTTGGGGAAGTTGCCATGGCCCAGTAGCTGTGTTCTCAGCATGCAAACTGATGGTACAGTTAAGAAAGGTATCAATTTGGGGATTATATAAGTACATTTTGGGGGGCCACACCTGTGGCACATTGATGTTTCTGGGTCAGTGATCCAATCTGCGTCCTTGCAGTGACCTGAACTCCTGCAGTGACAAGGCCAGATTCTTAACCTTCTGGGCCCAAAGGGAACCCCTATAAGAACATTCTTTTCGTTAAGTATGCTTTCCTTGGTCCTGCCTACATTTTAATTGGAAATCCCAGTGTGCCTGAATACTCATCATTCTGTTTGAAACTCTGACATGGCCACGGGGTCCTGTATGATCTCGTTCCCACCTATGTCCGTATTTTCCCTTTATTTTTTCCCCTTCCTAGGCCCTTCTTCTCTGCCATGATGGTTTCTTGCATGGAATCGTAGAGTTGCTTATGGAAGTGTTTATCAAAGTATTTATGGTAAAAGATGATTTTCTTCAGAAATGTTCTCATCTGCTGTGGCCCAGTATTTTTGTATAAGCAAAGAAAAGGTCTTGGTAGGGTAAAATGTGTGATAATTCAAATGCTCAATCCCGCTTTAAGTAGTTATCTCATCATGGACGAGAAACAGAGAATCTAAGGACTGATGCTGGTCCATGGGCCACACACTGAGCAGCACTGCTCTCTGGTGTCCATGCATCGTAATTTACTGATGAGCCTTCCTGGTGATGGACAGCCGATTGCCTACAACTTGCCTCCACTACAAACAACTCAGTGTGAAATTTTTCTAGGGTCTATTGCTAGGAACAGAATTTTTCAATCTGAGGCTATGCACATATTTAATTTGACCAGGTTCTTCCAGATCACTTTCCACAATGGATACCTTAGCCCAAACTCCTCGTATTTGCGCATGCGGATTTCCACGTCTGCACCTCCTACTGAAGACTGGTATTTTGCTAATGTTTTCTTGGTCGGGAAAATGAGTAAAAGCGATGTCTTATTTTTATTTGTTTTCTCCCATTTAAGTACGAGTAACTTTGATCATTACTTAATGTTCTCCTGAGAATTTGGGGATTTTACTGTTTTGCAAATTGCTTGCTAAATTTTTCTGTGAATGTTTCTTTTTTCATTTTTACTTTTTTTCTTTTTAGGAACACACCTGCACATATGGAAGTTCCCATGTTACGGGTCGAATCAGAGCTACAGCTGCCAGATTATGCCATAGCCACAATAATGCAGGATCTGAGCCATCCGAACCACAACTCATGACAACATTGGATCCTTAACCCGCTGTGTGCGGCCAGGGATTGAACCTGCAACCTCATGGTTACTAGTCGGCTTCGTTTCCACTGCACCACAACAGGAATTCCTTGTGAATGTTTCTATTGAGTTGAGTTTACATGTTCTTTATTTATCCAAGATTTGAATCTGTGGTCATTTGACAAAGATTTTCTTTCATTCTGTCATTTATTATTTTGTCTATAATATCCTCCATGGGAGAGAAATCCTTAAATGTAAAATAATAATTTATCATTTTCTTGCCTTATGGTTTGTTCTTTTGAAAAATTAAATGAATGAAGGCCATCTCTTTCCTAGTTGATGTCCCCAGGAGAGTAAAGAACAATAATCATAATTGTTTTCAGTTTTTTATATATAATGATTTAAAAATTTTTTTCATTATAGCTGGTTTACAGTGTTATGCCGATTTTCTACGGTAGAGTCATGTTTAATAAGTCCACAAATAACAAATGCTGGAGGGGGTGTGGAGAAAAGGGAACCCTCCTGCACTGTTGGTGGGAATGGAAGCTGGTACAACCACTCTGGAGAACAGTATGGAGGTACCTTAGAGAACTAGACATACAACTACCATGTGACCCAGCAATCCCACTCTTGGACATATATCCGAACAAAACTTTCCTTGAAAGAGACACATGCACCCGCATGTTCATTGCAGCACTATACACAACAGCCAAGACATGGAAACAACCCAAATGGCCATCTACAGATGACTGGATTATAAGATGTGGTGCATAAACACAATGGAATACTACTCAGCCATAAAAAAGAACAAAATAATGCCATTTGCAGCAACATGGAAGGAACCTGAGACTCTCGTGCTGAGTGAAGTAAGTCAGAAAGAGAAAGACAAATACCTTATGATATCGCTTATACCTGGAATCTAATATATGGCACAAGGGAACATGTCCACAGACAAGAAGATCATGGACTAGGAGAACAATTTTTTTCTCAGTTTGAAATGAGCTGTTGGCATGTGGTAGCTGCTGCAGTATGATATATTATATCACACAAATAATTTTGTTTTGGCTGTGCCCATGTCAATGTGGGGTTCCCAGGCCACAGATCAAATACGTGCCATTGAAGTGACCCTGAGCCACAGCAGTGGCAACACTGGATCTTTTACTGTGAGGCCACCAGGGGACTCCTCATACAGAATTTAATATACATTATTTGTGTTTTCCCAATATTTACTTTTTTAAAAAGAAAGCAGAACTAGGACCTACTATATAGCACAGGGTAAGCTACTCAGCCCTTTGTAATAACCTATATGGGAAAAGAATCTGAGAAGGAATGCATGTAGGTATATGTATAACTGACTCACTTTGCTCTAAACCTGGAACTAGGACAACTTTCTAAGTCAACTATACTCCAACAAACTTTATTTTTAACGAAGATCAGCCTGCTTTAGACAAACAAACAAACAAACAAACAAGCAAAGAAGAAAGCAGACTAACAGAACAGAAAGTGATTGCAGTCTCTGTGCCTGTGTTTCTGTGTTTGGGTGGGGTGTGCAAAACACTTAAATCTTGTAAAGAACTGTGTGCTTTGACTCGTTATTTAAACATTTACACACAAAACTAGACCCAATTATGTTACAGGAAAGTTCTACCAAACTTTTGTGAAACTGATAATTCTAATACAGCACAATATGTTCCTGCAAGTTAGGGAAAGTTTGAGAAAAGAAAATTTGAATCAATTTCACTTCTGGATGTATGTGTAAAGAATAAATATTCACGAGTCAGATCCACCTATACCTTAAACAAATGATTGCCAGAGGTCTCAGAAAAGGCTCCAGTGAATAGCTATTTCCTCCTTCCCCAGGACGTGAACGAGTTGAGAAATAAAAGAAATGTATATAGGAGCCCATTATGTCACCTCCAGACACCTGGGAGAAGACTTTCTTGGTCAGGTTACTTGTGCCCAGTCAACAACCTGAGGAGACAGGCTTATCCACCCAGTGTTGGTGGCAGTGACTGGGTCATGCCTGTTGCAAGTTGTGGTGAAGCACCTCTGAGATGCAGGGGGGACAAGGGCCCAGCAGCCTGGCTGCTCCTGAGGGGGTGGAGCAGGGCATGCCAGGTGGTTCCTAGATTTACTGATCAGATATGCTGCTGCACCCTTCTGGGAAGACTGAGTGGCTAGAAAGGGAACAGGATGGCCATGATTCCACAAAATGAGCCCCTTTTGCACGAAAGAAATATCAGAAGTAGGGAAAGAAGTATTTTCCATCAGCCATCAAGGCCATCAGCATATCAACATGATAGGCCCCCCATATTAACTTATAAGCACAATGTAATTTCAGTGAAATGCTTGGGAGGATTTTATGTCCATCTGTACCAACGTGCAAAATTTATATAGAAGAAAAAAGAACTAAAGACTGCTAAGAGAATTTCAATGGACAAAAAGGGAGAACGTGTCCTATCAGCTATCAGAACTTACTCTAAAGCAATAATAATAAGGCCAGTGTGGTACTAGTGTGAGGGCAGACAAACAGATCAATGGAGATAAAAGATATCATAAACAGGCCCACAAGTCTTCAGAAGCGTGAGGTATGAAAACAGTAGTGTGTGCATCAGTACAAAAGACCCAATAAACGGTGGTGCTATAATGTTTATACATATAAAAAATTGTACGGTATTCCTACATTACATTTTACTATTCCAAATGGATTAAGGATTAAACTGTAAAGGTGTGAGAATAAAACAGCAGAATATCTATGACCTAGCTATGCACTGAAAAATTTAATAAAGATAGAAGTGTACAGAAAGCGAAACACTGAAAATTCAACTATATCTAAATTAAAAACACCAGCGTTATGTAAAAGAAAAGACAGATGAAAACTACTATATTTAGAATGGATAAACAAGGAGGTATTTATACCACAGGGATCTATTTCCAATCTCCTGGGATGGACCATCATGGAAAAGAATTTTAAAAAGTACACACACACACACACACACAAACACACATATAACTGAGTTATTTTGCTATACAGGAGAAATTGGGACAACACTGTAAATCAACTGTACTTTAATAGAAAAATAAAAGACTAGAAACGGACCTGAAATTTACTCAGGTCAATCGGTTTCTGACACATATAAACAATTAGTACCCAGTACATTTAAGTAATTTCCAAAAACGGCTCCAAGTGGAAAATTCGCAAAAGATATAATCAGGATAGTTAGAGGAGGAAAAACGCAGTCAATAGAAATATGGATATACATGTAGAGCATGAGGAATGCAGTCTATTAATGATGCATTGAAAGATAATTTTATACTTCTCAGTATAAAAATACATATTTTAAGTGGGAATGTGGATTCATACATTCCTGATGCAAAGGTAAATTAGAACAGTCATGGAGATAAATTTGGAAATGTTGATAAACTTTGGTCCAAAGTTTTTGTTAAAGGAATATATTCAAGATAAATTTTTGTCCATGTAAAAAAGGATATATATATATCCACATATATACACATGTCAGTATATGTATGAATATGTGTACCTATAATATACACACAGAAGAAGGGCCACAGCAGCATCTTTGAACGTAGGAAAAAAGAAACCATTAAAGAAATAAGTATGAATTCAGTCAACTGGTGCTACATTCCCTATGTAGGTAACTTTCTGAAGTCGAATGCTGAGTAATAGAAAGCAATGGAGGAAGTTAGTTAGTGGCTACATGGGTGGTTGTTGCATAATTTGGACATTTTTATGCCCCTTAAATATTGTGCAAGGACAGAATTTCTCACCCCCGCACATCAGCAGAGGTCCTTACTCTGATGTCAGCAACACCAGGAAGAACTGCAGAGCCACGGACGTGATGGTCACGGTGGGATAAGACGTGCTTTAGTGGTGGGGAGCATAGCAAAGCAAACCTGTGGCTGACATGGACCATCCGGCTCTTGCAAATTTCTTCAGAAATAAACCGAGTGGGATGAGTTTGTGGTGCAAGAACAAGGACCACTTCTCTTCTTCCGACATTTAGTCAGGCCTAAAGGCCAATGAGAATGTGTATGTGGCCTCCTCAGGTACAATTACAGTGCAACATATTAGAAAAGGAGGTTTCTGTCCAGTGGGTGAAAGCACTGGTCAGAGGAACCTAGCACTGCTCATGAGTCCATTTAAACTAGAATCTGGATGAGTTAATGACATTTGCTGTGTTAATTTAATCATTCTGAATGCAAATAAAATGCATGATGTGGTAGTTTTCATGACGTATGTAAAAACTAGTACAAAGGACTCATGACACACATACAACGACCAATACACAAACACAAGACAAGAACCCATGTATTTTGAACGTGCTTAATCTAGCCTGAATCCTGGAGCTTCTGAAGTTTCATTTATATTGAGCACAATGCATCTGATAGGACCTGGGTGTGAATGCTGATCCCACCACCTCATAGAGACAAATGATGTCAGCCCCAGCCCTTGCCTCAGTTCTACCTTATATAAAATGGGGATCGCAGAATAACTTGGAACGTAATAATGCTCCTTGTGACACTGTGTATAATAGCAAAAGTGTGGAAATGGAGTTAAATAAGTAGGAATAGTTTCATATTATGCGTCCATACACAGTCCAAAGAGAATGAGAAAACTGTATACTCCTATGGAAAGGTGATGCTATCACAGTGTCAAATGAACAAAGCAAATTGCTGAATAATATCTATAGTGTGGATCCTCTTAATATAAAGTTTTTTTTCCCTTTAAAACTCTCTATTTCTCATTTTCTTTATTTATCCATGAAAAAGCCCTGAAAGGGATCACACCAAACTTTTAATGGTTATCCTTGGGCATGAGAATGAGGAGAGAAACTTTTTTTAAAAAATTAATTTGAACTTAACTTCTTGCATACAGGTGATATCTGCACAGAGTTAAATGAAACTAGTTAAGCTCACAATGCAAAAATTTAGCAATCCTTTCCCTCTCACCAATTCCACTCCTAAGGAGACGGTTTGCAGCCCTTTCAGCTTAATGTTTGTTATTGTTGTTGTTATTATTATTATTATTATTTATGGCTGCACCCACTGCATATGGAAGTTCCTGGGCCAGAGATTGAGTCCAAGCCACAATTGTGACTTAGGGCACAGCTGTGGCAATGCCAGATCCTTTAGCCCACTGCGCTGGGCAGGGATTGAACCCTCACCTTCCCAGAGATATGAGGCATTGTAGTCACATGCTCAACACACTGTGCCACAGTGCGAACTCCTAGAGAGAAAGTTCTTTGAAATTTTAAACTTCATCACCTTTTCATTGTAAAAGAACTTTAACTGTTTTAAGAAGGAAGAGGAAGGGCAAGAAGTCACATCTGCCTTGTAATGATGTGACTTAAAGTGACATGATTGATGTAAACACCCCAGCACAGAGGCAGCACTGAAAGGGCACTCAAATCGGGTCATGAGGACACATGCACATACCACACTAAAGCCTTCTGCTGCTCACTGCTCCTCACTCCTTCAGTTAATCATTCAATCGTGTGCTCATTCATATCCTCCTCAGACAACACGCAGCCCAGTTCGGTTCCTCACTCCATTTCCATTGCGTCACCAGGGATGAAGGGATTACTCCTGGTCTCGGGGCGAAACTTTCGTTCTGACCCCTGTGCTCCACTGTTACCAGCACACACTGGGATGATAACATGGCTGCTTTGGGAAACAGGCTTTGCTTTCTCTTACTTACACCCGAGCTGCTCCCAGATTTTCTTTCTGCACCTGGCACAGGATGATTGGCCACCAGGCTCTCTGTGTGTTTCCTCCTAACTGGGGAGTTTAAAGCTGGAGCCTAAGGGATAGATCCCTGCTCCCTTGAGAACCTGAGCTTTCAGGGGCTGTGATGGAGTCGGAATAAGCAAGGTTCAGTAGTTATTTTCAGCTAAAGAGCATTTAAGCTTTCTCTAGAGAAGGTGTGTTTCATCATGCTATTGTCATTAGGGACGTTTTGCGTGTGTGTGTGTTGCTTTGCTGTAGAACAATGTCTTTAGAAATTTTTCTTGTTAAAAATGCGGTTGAATAACTTTTACAATGTCTCAGAATTTGTGTTCGGTTCTAGAAAACTGACTTTTTCACCACAACAAGCAAAAAACAGGGACATCTGGAAAAAAGAATTTCAAAGCGAATCAAATTTAAATCCATAGTCCTTAATATGTCAAATAGATTTACTACTATTTGAATAAGTTTATTTTACCACTTTGAATATTTTTTTAATTTGCAGAAAAAAATGACTCTTGATCCCTCTTTCTTTCTTTTCTAATAATGTTTCTACTTCAAAAATCAGCCCTGGATACAGCCACCCTTTCTTCCAGTGGCACTTTACACCTTCACAATATTTCAGAGAACAAATTGTGGTAGCAGAGATTCTGAGTAGTGTTTGGCTGTGAAGCTGCTCGCATTAAACCTTTAGTTAATGAGGAGAAAGCTAGAGCCAGTGAGTTTGTAGTTTCTGGCCTGAAGGAGGGTTACTGCCCAAGTCCAGTGAACTGACATTCATTGGCAGCCTGCAACCCAGAATGGGGCTCCCACCAGACTCCAGCCATGTCTCAGACTTCTAACTTCCAAAACTGTGAGAAAGAGACGTCTGCAGTTTAGAAGCCACTCAGTCTGTGTACACTCTAACAGAGCTTCACTGACTAACACATCTGGAAAGCACTATACATACACTTACATGTTTACATTGGCCAAAGGAGACACATTATAACCCGCCAAAGGAAGATAACACAGCCACAGAAATGCAGATCTGAGCCACATCTGGGACCCGTGCCACAACTTCTGGCAAAGGCGGGTCCTTAACCCACTGAGTGAGGCCAGAGACTGAACCCCCATTCCCATGGATACTAGTTGGGTTCTTAACCGATTGAGCCTCCACAGGAACTCTTTGTCTCCCTTTTTGGAGGAGAGGTGTCTGACAAACCATCCATGGGGTTAAAAACCAGATGTACCAGCGTGCATAGAGTAAAAAAAATCTCTCTCTATCTATCCCTTGTTTCCAAGTTTCTAGTTTCCTTCCCCCCAGAATTTCACTGCTACAACTTCCGTATTTCCCTAGATTAGCCTGGCATTGCATGGATACATTCTGATGTTAATGTCTTTCTTCCTCACCCATATAAGTGACAATGTATCACTCTCAATTTTTCCCTGCAGCTTGGATTTGTCTTAATATTTCTGGGTGATCTATAGGAATCATCTCACTCTTTATTGGTTGTATGGTATTTTATTGAACAGTTGCATTGCTTCATATGTTTAATCAAACTCTCTTCCCTATTGGACAGTCATATGGTTTTCAATCTTTATTAATAAAAAGACTTGTATAATAAATAGACTAGTGTGCTTACGTGTGACTATACCTCTAGGATTAAAAGATATTTAGAAGAACCTATAGGTCAAAGGGTACAAACACAGTTGACATTGTCCAAGTGTCCTTTGGAACAAGGCTCTGTAAATTTAAATTTCTTCTAGCAGATCTAGAGTGATCATTTCCTCTTTAACACAATGTGAAGAAAATTGTTTAAAATTTTGTCATTGTGATAAGGAAAAAACTATTCTAGTTTTATTTGCTTCTTCCTATAAAGGAAATTGAACATCTTTTCCTATGTCCAAGAACCACTGGTATTTCTTTTTCTGTGAATTGCCTGTTTAAATATGTTGTCCTCTGAAAAATATTTTGTTTGCTTTGATAGTAATATCTTGAGTGAAAAACCTTTTCTTATAAAATTTGCACATATTTATTTCTCAATATTAATTATTTACATTGTTACTTGTATTTTTAACTCAATGAAGTTTATTACATTTAGGTTGTACAATGATCACCACAACCCATTTCATAGCATTTCCATCTCAAATCCCCTTCTCACCCTCCCACCCCCAACCTGTCTCCTTTGGAAACCATAAGTTTTTCAAACTCGGTGAATCAGTATGTGTTCTGCAAAGAAATTCACTGTGTCCTTTTTTTAGATTCCACACGTAAGTGATAGATAGCATATGATGTTGGTGTCTGTCTGACTAACTTCACTTAGCATGATAATTTCTAGGTCCATCCATGTTGCTGCAAATGCCATTCCTTCTTTCCTTTTATTGGCTGAGTAATATTCCATTGTGTACATGTACCACCTCTTCATTATCCACTCCTCTGTCAATGGGCATACAGGTTGTTTCCATGTCTTGCCTGTTGCATGTAATACTGCAATGAAACATAGGAGTACATGTATCTTTTCGAGTCATGGATTTCTCTGGATAAATGTCCAGGAGTGGGACTGCTGGATCAAATGGTAGTTCTATGTTTTGCTTTCTGAGGAATCTCCACACTGTTTTCCACAGTGGTTGCACCAATGTATATTCCCACTAACAGTGCAATAGGGTTCCCTTTTCTCCACACCTGCTCCAGCATTTAAGGTTTATAGACATTTTGATGATGGCCATTGTGGCAGGTGGAAGGTGGAAGCTCATAGTAGTTTTGATTTGCATTTCTCTAATAATGAGTAATGTTGAACAGATATAAATTGTCTGTTTATATCTTCTGCCCATTTTTCTTTTTTTTTGATGGGGTTGTTTGTTTTTTTGGTATTGAGCTGCAGGAGGTGATTATAAATTTTGGAGATGAATCCCTTGTCAGTCACTTCATTTGCAAATATCTTCTCCCATTGTGTGGGCTCTCTTTTCATTTTTTTTAGGTTTTCCTTTGCTGTTCAAAGTCTTTTAAGTTTAATGAGGTCCCATTTGTTTATTTTTGTTTTTAACATCATTTCTCTAGGTGGTAGATCTGAGAAGATATTGCTGTAGTTTTATGTTGAAGAGTGTTTGGCCTATGTTTTCCTCCAAGAGGTTTATAGTATCCAGTTATATATTTAGGTCTTCAATCCATTTGGAGTCTATTTCTGTGTAGGGGTGTTAGGAAGTGTGGTAATTTCATTCTTTTACATGGCAGCTGTCTAGTTTTCCCAGCACCACTTATTGAAGGGGCTGTTTTCTCTCCTTTGTATATTCTTGCCTCCTTTGTCATAGATTAGTTGACTGTAGGTGCATGGCTTTAATTCTGGGCTCTCTATCCTGTTCCACTGATCTATATTTCTGTTCCTGTGTGAGTACCATACAGTTTTGACGACTGTAGCTTTGTAGGATAATCTGAAGACAGGGAGACTGATTCCTCCAGCTCCATTTTTCGTTCTCAGAATAGCTTTGGCTATTCGGGGTCTTTTGGGCTTCCATACAAACTTTAACATATTTTGTTCTAGTTCAGTGAAAAATGTCCTTGGTAATTTGATAGGGATCATACTGAATCTGTAGATTGCCTTGGGTAGCACAGTCATTTTGATAATACTGATTATTACAATCAAAGAGCATGTATAATATTGATTATTCCAACCAAAGATCATGGTGTGTCATCTTTGATTTCTTTCATCAGCATCTTATAGTTTTCAGAAAATAGGTCTTTTGTCTCCTAGCGTCAGTTTATTCCTGAGTATTTTATTTTTTTTGATGTGATGGTAAATGGATTTGTTTCCCTAATTTCTCTGAGTATGTTTATTTTACATTCAAGTTTATGCAATAATTGGAGAAGAACATATGGGGAACCTCTTCGTAGGCAATTTAGAGAACTTGCTTAAATGCACAGAAAATAACATCAATTTTAACATTTACTATATACAAAAATGGGGTTTTCTAGTCTTTAAGAATGTATGTGAAATGTATCTGAAATAACACTACACTCAGTTAAGTCAATAAATACTTCTTAATGTTCTACATAATCTCAATAAAGCCCTTTTCATGGGTAGTATGGGATGTATTTCTCAAACTAAATTCAAGGGAATATCAGTTCTATGAGATGTGACTATGTTTACTGCATTCTAAGAAATTAACTATAGAAGGAAGTAGCATTGGGTTAAAGACTGGATGTGTTCCCACTTTCAAAAATACTAAATAGTGGTCAAACATCTCTACTGGATTATTTGGTGTGCTGAATTTTAAGAATTCGAGCCTAATCTAGAAGAATTTCTTTTCCATATCACTTTTAGAGCTTCTTTTACCTCCTTATTTCTCAAAATATAGATCAGGGGGTTTAACATGGGAATCACAACGCCATAAAATACGGAGGCCACCTTCATATTCTCCTGGGAAGTATGAGAATGAGACTGTAAGTACATGTAAGAAAGGGTTCCATAGAAAACGGTGACTGCGGTTAGATGGGAGCCACACGTGGAGAAGGCTTTTTTCCTCCCTGCAGCAGAAGAGATCTTCAGGATGGCAGTGATGATATTCACGTAGGAAAAGATGACAACCAACACAGTGAACAGTAAATTAAATCCCACAAAGACAACAAGTAGCATGACGTTGATGTCAATGCTGGAGCATGAAAGGGCGAGAATTGGAGGAACATCACAGAAAAAGTGATTGATGGTATTACCCTTGCAGAAGAACAGCGAAAAGGTAAAACCCGTGTGCACAGAAGCATTCATTGAGCCCATGACATACGAACCAGCTACCAACCAGAGGCAGGCTCTTCGAGACATGACTATGGGATAGTGAAGTGGGTTACAGATGGCCACATAGCGGTCCACGGCCATCGCAGCCAGGAGGTAACAGTCACTGGTGGCAAATGTTGCATAAACCAGTAACTGCATGACACAACCCTTGAAGGATATTGCTTTGTTTTCTACTATGAAGTTCTGTAGCATCTTGGGAGTGATAGCCGTGGTATAACAGAGATCAACAAAGGCCAAATGTTGTAGGAAAAAGTACATGGGTGTCTGAAGTCTGGAGTCTGTCTTGATGAGTAGGATGACTCCAATATTACCCACCAGGGAGGTCACATAGATGACTAGAAATACAGGGAAGAGGACATAGCGAAACTTGTGTTGGGCCCCAAATCCCAGAAGAAAGAATTCCGTTATTTCAGTGCTATTCCTTTGTGTCATGAGTACTTGGAGTCTAGAAGGAACCAGGAGGGGGACTAGGAAAAAAGGGAAATCTATGTGACCTGGTGAATAAAAAAGGCTCTTACATTTCATGTCCCTTTTTCAAAAAGTGGGTTTTCATGGCAAACACTCATAAAAAGGTTTATTTCTTTGCAAATAGTTCTTTGCATTTCCTTGATAAGAAACCACCACATCGACAGAGGTAAGGGAGCCACAGATTCATTCGCAAAATAAAGAAGATTTCATGGGAGGGGACTGACTTCTAATATGTCTGATTCTAAAAAAATATATTAACCCATTTCCACCACCATAAACAGATATCTGTGCTTTTATAAAGTAATATACACAAATAATTAAGCACCTTTTCAGCAACCTATAGTTTTTGCGTCAGCCATTTATTACTTTCATCCTAGTTCGGTCTTGAAATTAGTAGCATAAAGTAGGAAAAGAAACTTTCTGAGATATCTTTATGGTCTACATATGTTTGAAGGCTTCAGAACGTTTGTACTACTATCCTGAGCATGGAATTGCCATCTAGTTGACATTCGTCACAACACATACAGCGACATTCGTTACCCACACACACACACACACACACACACTCACTACCTATATGTGGTGTCATTTGTATTCTGAATTGGTTGATTTGTGAGAGTTATATTCTTCTTCATTGGCACATGTTAGAAACGATGTAATGAAAGAAACTTACTCATAGCAGAAGAATCCACATACTCAGTGCATCATCAGAGGATTCTTTATCCTGATATAGGTAACTCTAAGCAGAGCGATGTACATGCAAACACGAGATGGTCAGTGAGAATGTGCCTTTCGTGGTAGGAATGTAGCAGACTAGGCTTGTCGTTGACTGGACTTCTCTGGTTCTCTAAAACACCTTGAGAAGTAAGCAGAGTCAAATACCTTTGTTGTAAGGGAATATGAAGCTGTTCCCTTTAATTTAACATTTGGTGAGGGCGTGGGGACCTAAGTTTAAGCGCAAGTTCCTTCCTCAGGTTAATTTGTGATTAAAATAGCTGAAATGCAGCCCTTTGAGGGAGGCTGGATGCAAGCATCCACTGGGTATTATAAGCACTTCCAAGAGGAAGCTAGACTTGGGCCAGGGTCCACATAATGTAGAATGATGGGTAATTATTATTATCCCAGTTACCATATCAACTTGACCTTAATCCTTCTGAATTCAAATGAAGTGATAGGACACCATGGGGGCTCTTTTCAAGAGTAGAAGAAATGAGTACAAACCTCACCACCCACCTGGGACCCAGAAAACGAACGTTAAGGGTGGGTTGTCTCAGTATGAAATTTCTTGCTTCGTTTACGATGAAGGTAATTGCAAATCAAATGAAAACTCTGAAGAAAATGGCCAGCTCCCAAGCCACTTGAACACATTTAACTCATGTTGAGTCTCAGAGCTTCTGAAGCCTCTTTTAGGCTCAGCATTGGACAGTGGAAAGGAGAGTGGCAGGTCTGCACTGACTTCTTGTCCTACCAGACATTAGAGACAAAGGATGTAACTACCTTCAGCCTGAGTTCCTTCCTTTGTAACTTGGGTCCCGAAACTACTTAGAAGTTAGTGGTGTTCTGAAACACTGTTTCTAATAGCAAAATTTGGAAATACCATTAAGGAGATCACAGCACATTCATCTCATGGATCAATACACAGTCTAGAAAGAATTTTAAAGTTTTTAAGCTTATGCATTTCTGCACTTGCTTTTTCATTTTAAAAGTGGGAACTGACGATGTTTGTTGTTTTCAAAATAGAGCACCATTTACATTTTATGGAATCATTGGTCAGTTAAGGCTTATGTTTGGCTTTTTTTGGGGGGTGGGTTGTTTCCTGTCTTCCTTTTCTGTTTCTCCATTTTTTTTTTTTTGCCTGCCTTTCTGTACACTACTTGAGATTTTTTTTAACATTCCCATTTTGATTTATTTATAGTGTTTTCACTGCATATCTCTGAATAGCTTTCCCAGTGGCTACTCGAGGTTTACATCATATATGCACAGCTGGTGTTACATTTGACCAGTTTGAGTGAAATGTGGGTACACTGAGAACCACATTAGATGGGTTAAACTCTTTGCTTGTACGGTCAAACAACTTAGAAAGCTCAAGGGGAAGAAAGACATTGTATTTATCTGTATTTTTTTCTTTTCTTGCTCCCTCTTCTTTCTCAATGTTTTAAAAATATTAATTACAAGTAAGAATGTGGCAGAGTGGAGAGAAAGACATGATGAAATTATTTATTCTGTGGAGCAGTAATGGATGTCAATGCAATGATATATGTATGTTTCAAGTACAACAATGAAGATACATACTATGCAGACATTAACCCACAGAATGAACGAGTGGCCACATATATGTTTTTGTTGCTTTTTCGGGCTGCACCCGAGGCATATGGTGGTTCCAATTCTAGGGGTCCAATTGGAGCTCTAACCACCGGCCTGCACCAAAGCAACAGCTATGCTGGATCCCAGCCGCATCTGCGACCTATATCACAGCTCATGGCAATGCTGCATCCTTAACCCACTGAGCGAGGCCAGGTATCAAACCCACGTTCTCCTGGATGTTAGTCGGGTTCATTAAACACTGAGCCACGATGCGAACTCCAAGAGTGGCTATATTAATATATCGAGTGGATTTCACAGCAAGGAAAAGTACCAAGGACAACGAGAGATACCATGGAATGATGAAAGGGTTAAACTACCAAGAAGAAATTTCAGTCCTTAAGGTGTGAGCACCACATAGGAGAGCTACAATTCATACACAAAGCAAAAACTGTTAGAGCTGAAGGGAGAAACAGACAAATATGTAATAATAACTGGCGTCTTCAACACTCCTCTCTGAAGGCGTGATAGAACAATTAGGCAGGAAATCACAAGGATAGAGAAAAACTCAACAACATCCTCAGCCAACATGATCCAACAGACATCAGGTGAACATTCTCTCTAAGAAGAAAAGAATATGTATATATATTTCCAGCTCCAGTAAAGTATATATCAAATTAGACCATATATTAAGACATGAAAATTCTTCTATCAAATTCAAAGAATTGAAATCATATAGTGTGTTTTCCCCAAAGACAATGGAATCAAACTAGAGATCAATAACCAAAATAGAGATCAATAGGAGAGGGAAAATAGAAAACCCTCTAAAACTGGGTATAAGAACAACACATCTCCAAATAATCCATGGGTCAGAGAGGAAGTCTCGAGGGAAATAGAAAAAACATTAAGCTGAGTGAAAATGCAAATACACCAAAATTTATGGAATGCAATCAAAGCGGTGTTGAGAATACCACCCTAAAATTCTTACCATAGAAATAGAAAAAACTCGAACCAAATATCGAGCCCCTACCTTAAAACAGAAAGAGACCAAATCAAACCCTGAGCATGTAGAAGGAAGACACTAATAAAGCTTAGAGCAGAAATCAATCAAATTGAAAAGAGGAAAACAACAGAAAGGCTGTGAAACAAAAACACTGTTTCTTTGAAAGACCAATATAGTGGATGCATTTTTAGGAGGTCTGACACTGAAAAAGAAAGAGAGGATACAAATTATAAAATAAGGAATGAATGAAACAGAGGTATCACTTCAGACCCAGTAGACATCCAGAAGAAAATTAAGAGACCACCAGGAACACTGCCCACAGAAATTGGGCGGCTTAGACAAAATGAGTACATTCCTAGAAAAGTACAAACCCACATAACTTATCTAACATGAAATGGATAATTTGAACAGCTCTACACCCATTAGGATTGAATTAATAATTAAAAGTTTCCTTCAAAAATCACTGGAGAACTTACCAAGTATTTAAAGAAGAATTAACACTAAATCCACACATCCTTCTGGAACACAGATTTGGAACGAATACTTCCTGACTTGCTTTATGAATCTAGTATTACTTGATAACATAACTAGATAAAGACGTACAAAGAAAGAAAAGTACAAACGCAGAATCTTTCATGAACATAGTTTGAAAAATGTTCAACAAAATATTAGCAAATATAATTAATGCACACAAACATGCAGAATGTATATAATACCATTACATATGATTTATAGTCATATGGATACGCACACACATATGTATGTATGTTAACCATGTTCAAATGGCATTTATTATAGCGATGACAGGCTGGTTTGAAAGCAAGTTATATAATGTATCACATTTATAGTCTAAAGGAGAAAAATCACAGTATCACATAAATTGATAACCAAAGGTGTCTGACCAAATTCAACACCTATTTATGATAACAAATCTCAGAAATCTAGAAATAGGAAGGAACATTCTCCACTTGATGAAAAACATCCACAACAACTTACAGCTTACATCACGCTTAAAGGTCAGAGAATGCCCACCCCGTAAGTGTTGAGTACAAGGCAAAGATCCACTCACCAACAATTCCATTTAGCAGTGTTCTGCAAGTTCTAGTTAGGGAAATAAGGGGAGAAAAGGAATCAAAGTTATGCAGATCACAGAGGAAGAAACGAAACTGTTCTACTTGCAGATGACATGACAGCCTGTGAAGAAGATATGTAGGAATCTATCAAAATATTCCTCAATTAGTAAGGAGTTCATCGGGAAAGTTGCAGAACATAAAATGGTCACACGAAAACGAATTGCATTTCTGTACCAGCAATGGGCACGTGGTTACTGAACTGAAAACACAGTATCATTTACAATCACTCCAAAAATGAAACACTTGAGTGCATGTCTAACATGACTTGTATACATACGATTTGCATGCTGCAAAGTTACAAAACAATGATGAACGAAATCAAAGAAAAGTGAAACAGACAGACATACCATGTTAATGGATTAGAAGACTCAATACAATGTAATGTTAGTTCTTGAATTGATGTAAAGGTTTAAGGCAGTTTCTATCAAAATTCTACATGATGTTTTAAAGACACAGATATGATTATTCTAAAGTTTATAGGGAAAGACAAAGTAGTTAGTCCAAGGAACTCTGAAAAAGAAGAAAATGGGATGCACCACTTCACCTAATGCCAAGATGTGTCCTGTAGTTAGAGTAATCCACACTGTTATATTGTGGAGAGAGACACAAAGATGGATCATAACAGAGAACTGAGAAATAGATCCACACCAGCAGAGCCCCCGGGATTTTGATAAAGATGGAAAAGCAATGCAGTGGAAGACGGGGAGTCTTCTCGATAAATGGCACCAGAGCAATTGGATATCCAATGAGGAAGACATGAAACTCAACCTGAGTATACCACGCCTTAGACAAAAATTGAAAAACAAGGTAAAAATTGGTTAAAGGATATGGACAGACAATTCCCCAAAGAGGGCTCTATGCTTGGGAAACAAACACATGACAAGACGTCCAACTTCATTAGGCATTAGGGAAATGCACATGAAGGATACAATGAGAGAAAGAGAACACTACATAGCCATCAGAACGGATGAAATTCAAAAACACTCAGCGACAATATCAAACGCCAGTAAGGATGCAAAGTGTGTGAGTCTCTCACAGTGTGGCTGGTGGGAAGGGAAGATGGTCCAGTCATTCTGGAGAACAGATTGGCAGTTTCCCTAGAAAACTAAACATACACTTAGCATACCACTCCGGACTTAGCATACTGCTCAGGACTTAGCATAGCGCTCAGCAGTGAAGAATAACAGACTACTGATACTCTTAACAATTTTGATGGAACTCAAGGGCATTATGTTGGGTGAAAAAGAGCCAAGCTTGAAAGGTCACATACGTTTGTTTCCTTTTATCTAACATCCTCAAAATGACCAAGTAACAGAGATGGAGAACAGATCGGTGAATGCCGGGGATCAGGGTGGTAGGGGGAGGGAGTGGTATGACTACAAGGGGCAGTACAAGGAAGATCTGTGTGGACTCTGACATCTGCGACAGAGTAGGTCTGTACCGTGATCACAGTGGTGTTTATATGGATCTACACATGTGATAAAATGACACACAGGAGTTCCCATTGTGGCTCAGTGGGAATGAACCCTACTAGGATCTACAGGATGGGGTTTGATCCCTGGCCTGCCTCAGTGGGTTAAGGATCCAGCGTTGCCATGAGCTGTGGTGTAGGTCACAGATGTGGCTCAGATCTGGTGTTGCCGTGGCTGGCAGCTACAGCTCTGATTTGACCTCTAGCCTGGGAACTTCTGTTTGCAGAAGTGCGGCCCTAAAAAGAGAAGCAAACAACCAAGCAAAGAACACATACAGAGTCACACACACCAACATACAAATCCTGCTTTGATGTCATAATATATTCATGCAAGATATATTCATTAAGGGAAAACGGAGTGATAGATACAGGGGTCTCTCTGTAGTGCCTTGCAACTTCCTGGGAATGTATGTATTTTAAAAAGAAAGCTAAAAACAAGAGGAATAGGAAAATATAAAGCCTGCTTTGCAGTGATGTGAGGCTCAAGCGAGCTAATTTATGTCCCTCTGCCTGCGGAAGACCGGGTATTGAATTAGCGCTTCTCAAAAGTCCATAATAACACATGGGAGCAACACATTAAAGGCACAAAATATTGATTGATCGATGAACTCATTCAATTATTTGTCCATGCATGTCTTTTCCCTGCACACACACAGCCCCACCGAGTTCCCTCACTCCACTTCCATTACATCACCACTGATGAATGGATTCCTCCCGGTCTTGGGGCAAAGGGCGGCAGGATTCCGACCCTTTCAGCTGCCACTCCCTGTACACACTGCAGGGACACATGGCTGATGCTGCAAAATGGGATTTACTTTGTTTTACTTACACCAGTGCTGCCTCCAGATTCTCTTTCTGCAACAGGTCGAGGCTGACTGCTCCCCAGGACTCTCTGTGTGGTTCCTCCCAGTCAGGGAGTCTGTAGCTGGGGCCTGAGGGATCAGTAATGGATCCCTTGAGAAACTGGGTTCCCAGGGCCTGTGATGGAACTGGAAAAACATAACACTCATTAGTTACTCCCTGTTGAATAAAATTCAGGTTTGCAGAGGGGACAAAATGTATTTTTGTTTTACTGCCTTTAGGGACTTCTTGGTTTCTCTGTTAAGGACAGCCCTGGTATTGACAAATTTCCTTCCTTCCCTCCCTTCCTCTCTGTTTTTCTGTCTTCCCTGTCTTCCCTCTTTCCTCCCTACCTCCCTTCCTTCCTCTCTTCATCCATCCTGACTCCTTGCCTTCCTTCTTGTCTTTCTTTTTTTTTTTCTCTTTTTATTGCTCCTCCTGTGGCATATGGACAGCATATGCTAGGGGTTGAATCAGAGTTGCAGCTGCCAGCCTGTGCCACAGCCACAGCCACACCAGTGACTGTGGTCACTAGTCTGTGACCTACACCGCAGCTACAGCGACACTGGATCCTTAACCCGCTGAGCGAGGCCAGGGATGGAACCTGAGTCCTCATGGGTTTTAGTCAGGTTCTTAACCCACTGAGTCACAGTGGATACTCTCTGCCTCCCTTTTTGCAGGGCAGGTGTCTAACAAACCATCCATGTGGTTAAAAACTCAGAAGTATCAACATTTCCCCCTCTATCCCTTGCTTCCCAATTTCTAGTTTCCTTCCCCGGGGAATTTCACTGTTACAAGTCCTATCCCCTAGAGTAGCCTGGCATTGCATCTACAAACACTCTAATGTTATAGTCTTTCTTCCTCACCCATATAAATGACAGTGTATCACACACATTTTTTTTTTTTCTGGAGCTTGCATTTAACTTATTCTTTCTGGGTGATCTACATGGAAAGAGAAATCTTATGCTTTATGGGTTGCATGGTATTTTATTGAACAGCTGCATTGCCTCTTATGTGTAAGGAAAGTGTCTTCCGTTTTGGTGGACATTTATACGGTTTTGATCATTATTACTGAAAATAATCTTATAATAAATAGACTAGTGTGCATAAGTGTGAAGACATCTATAGGATTAAAAGATATTTAGGAGAGAAACCTCCTGGTCAAAGGGTGCAAACACAGTAGACATTGCCCAACTGTCCTTTGGAACAAGGCTCTGTCAATTTCAATTGTTTCTGGCAAATCCAGAGTGATTATTCTGCAAATACTCTCTAACACACTGTGAAGAAAATACTATTAAATTTTTGTCATTGCGATAGGAAAAAAACATATATTTTAGTTTTATTTGCTTTCTCCTATAAACCAGATTGAGCATCTTTTCCTATGTCCAAGAGTCACTCATATTTCTTTTTCTGAGATTTCCCAGTTTACATATGTTGCCCTCTGAAAAATATTTTGTTTGCTTTTATATTAAAATCTTGTGTCAAAAACTCTCCCTTCCTTATAAAATTTGCAAATATTTATTTCTCAATGTTAATTATTTACCTTGTTAACTGTGTATTTTGACAGGCAAACACTTTTCATTTTCGTGCTAGAAATTTGTTTTGTACTTTGTGTTATACTTATAAAGACCTTCTTTACCTCAAAGATTTAAAAATAATTATCTACTTTTTATTTTTTTGTCTTTCTACGGTCACACCTAGGGCATATGGTCGCTCCCAGGCTAGGGGTCAAATCTGAGCCGTAGCCTCTGGCCTACTCTACAGCCACTGAAACGAGGGATCTGAGCTGTCTCTAACCTATACCACAGTTCAGGGCAATGCTGGATCCTTAACCCACTGAGTGAGGCCAGGGATAGAACCTGAGTCCTCATGGGTATTAGTCGGTTTCTTTACCACTGAGCCACAACAGGAACTCCATCTATTTTTGTAAAAAATGGAACCTCAGGTTTAACATTTACTTATTTATTGGTTACACTGTAGAGTTATTTTAGACATCAGCTTTAAATATACATGCATATTTTAACCCAGGTGGAATTTTTATTCTTTAGTCTACTCCTGAATAAGACAAGTTACTAATAGATTTTTCACTTCCATCTGAAGAGCTTTTTCCTAAATTTCCAGGTATTCTATCTAGAAGTTTAATAATAGTGCATTTAGAGACATATAAAAATTCCTGCTGCTACCTTATCACAAACATATTTTGGGGGTGAATCCAAATGTCCTATTGATATTTTTAGTGAGGTGTAATTGATATATAACCTTATTTTAGTTTCAGGTCTGCAACACAATCGTTTGATTTGCGTATATTGCAAAAGGATGACCATCGTAATTCGAAATAACATCTGTCACCATATACATAGTCGTAACTGTTTTTCCTGGAATAAGAACTTTAGGATTTACTCTCCTAGCAGATTTTGTCTATGCAATACAGTATTATTAACTACAGATGCCATGCTGTCCATTACGTTCCCATTATTTATTTATTTTCTGACTGTCAGTTTGTACTTTGTCCTTTTTGACTCCCTTCACCCATTTCACCCTCCCTCCACCCCTTGCCTCTGGCAACCAAGAACCTGTTGCCTCTGCCTATGAGTTTGGCGGGTTTTGTTTGTTTGTTTATTTCAGATTTCACATATAAGTGAGATCATGTGGTATCTGTCTTTATCTGACTTCTTTTACTTGAGCATGCTGCCCCCCACACCCCAAATCTACCCATGTTGTTGCAATCGGCAAGGTTTCATTCTCTTTTAGGGCTGAATAATGTTCACATTTTCTTTATCCCTTCATCCCTTGATGGACACTTGGTTTGTTTCCACATCTTAGCTATTGTAAATAATGCTGCGATGAATATGGGGGTGCAGAGATCCTTTTGAGTTAGTGTTTTCATTTTCTTCAGATCAATACCCATATGTGGAAATGCTGGGTCACATGGTAATTCTATTTTTAATGTTGGAAATCCCTATACTGTTTTTCACTATGGCGATACCATTTTGCATTCCCACCAACAATGCAGAAAGTGTCTCAATTTTTCTACACTCTCATTGAAACTTAGCTTTTTTTTTTAATAGGTATATGAAGTAGTACAATATCTTATTGTCGTTTTGATTTTTCTTTCCCTGATGATTCGTGACATTTAGCATCTTTTTATGTACATTTTAGCCAACTGTCTCTCTTTGGAAAAATGTCTTTTCAAATCTTTTGCCCATTTTTAATTTGGTTTGTTAGTTTTTTGCCATTGAGCACAGGAGTTTCTTGAATATTCTGGACATTAGCATTTTATGAAATGTGAAACACACACATTCTTTTGCTCATACCATCTCTCATCAGGTTCTACTACAAGAGACTGCACATAGTTCCCTGTGCTGTACAGTAGGACCCCAGGCTTATCCATGCAAAATGCAATAATTTGCATCTACCAACCCCAAGCTCCCCGCCCATCCCACTTCCTTCCTCCTTCCCTCAGGCAACCACAGGTCTGCTCTCCCTGTGTGTGATTTGTTTCTGTTTTATAGATAGGTTCATCTGTGCATACTTTAGATTCCACACATAAATGACATCAAGGGGTATTTGTCTTTCTCCTTCTGACTTCACTCAGTATGGGAATCTCTAGTTGCATTCATGTAGCTGCAAGAGGCACTGTTTCATTCTTTCTTATGACTGAATAGTATTCCACTGCGTATAGGTACCACATCTTCTTAATCTGTTCATCTTCCAGTGGTTGTTTCCAAGTCTTGGCTATTGTGAATAGCGCTGCTCTGAACACAGGGGTGCATGTATCTTTTTGAATTGTAGTTCTGTCTGAAGACATGCCCAGGAGTGGGATGGCTGAATCATACGGTAGTTCTATATTCAGTTTTCTGGGGAAACTCTATACTGTTTTCCATAGTGGTTGTATCAATTTACATGCCCACCAACAGTATGGGAGATTTCCCTTTTCTCCACACGCTCTCCATCTCCAGCATTCGTTCTCTGTAGACTTATTCATGATGGCCATTCTGACCCGTGTGAGGGGTTACCTCACTGCTATTTTGATATGCATTTCTCTGCTTATAATAGGATGTATTAACGATTCTCAGAAATGCTTATAGGTTTCACCATACAGAGGTTATGCCTATTTTGTTCTGTTGCCCACAGAATATTTTATGCATTTGGATGCTATTTTAGTGGCATTAAAATTCAATTCTATTTTTTATAATGTTATAGACATAAGAATGATTTTTTCTACTTATGGTAGTTTGTTGCTTTTCTAATTAATTTAATGATTTACGTGCACTCATTTATTTCTAGCCACATGATTGGCCCTATTGTTTATAACAGTTAATTCTCCTGGGTATGTCCTGAATAAAAATCATGTTCTCTTCAAATAATTATTTTTACTTCCTTTTTTTTTTTTTGGACTGACTTCTGTACTGTAAGTGCTTTTGATCAG
The DNA here is from genome assembly GCF_054392235.1 of Sus scrofa. Classification (NCBI taxonomy): domain Eukaryota; kingdom Metazoa; phylum Chordata; class Mammalia; order Artiodactyla; family Suidae; genus Sus; species Sus scrofa. Next base: position 14,113,592 of record NC_139384.1, read on the forward strand.
TAGCTCCAGAATAATTTTAAGAACAATTTTGACCGAAGCCATCTTTTACTTGTTTCTGAGATTAAATGGATGCTGTCAGTGTTTTCGTATAAATAGGGTCATGTCTTTGGCCTGAAATATTTTAAATTTTGTTTAAACACTGGAATTAAGAATAAATGTTTATGTCATCCTTTTTATGTCATTCTTTTTTATGGCTGAGTAGTATTCCATTGTGTATATATACCACCTCTTCCGAATCAAATCATCTGTCAATGGACATTTGGGTTGTTTCCATGTCCTGGCTATTGTGAATAGTGCTGCAATGAACATGCGGGTGCATGTGTCTCTTTTAAGTAGAGCTTTGTCCGGATAGATGCCCAACAGTGGGATTGCAAGGTCATATGGAAGTTCTATGTATAGATTTCTAAGGTATCTCCAAACTGTTCTCCATAGTGGCTGTACCAGTTTACATTCTCACCGGCATGACATAATGCCATTTGCAGCAACATGGATGGAACTAGAGAATCTCATACTGAGTGAAATGAGCCAGAAAGACAAAGGCAAATACCATATGATATCACTTATAACTGGAATCTAATATCCAGCACAAATGAACATCTCCTCAGAAAAGAAAATCATGGACCTGGAGAAGAGACTTGTGGTTGCCTGGTGGGAGGGGGAGGGAGTGGGAGGGATCAGGAGCTTGGGTTTATCAGACACAACCTAGAATAGATATACAAGGAGATCCTGCTGAATAGCATTGAGAACTATGTCTAGATACTCATGTTGCAACAGAAGAAAGGGTGGGGGAAAAAACTGTAATTGCAATGTATACATGTAAGGATAACCTGACCTCCTTGCTGTACAGTGGGAAAATAAAAAAAAAAAAAGAAAGAATAAATGTTTAACCCGAGGAATAGTTTTTAAGTATCTTTGGATATGATTTATCTTTTAACAAGTAAAACATACATCATTATATGAATAGATTTTTATATTGTCAAACTATTCTGTGCTCCTATAATACAACTAACCTGATTATGGTGTATTATTCTTCACTATGCTGCTGAGGTTTTTTTTCTTTGTGTGTGTTTATATTTTTACCACGTACTTATGTATTAATCTTTGCGTGTGGCAGTGGAGTATAGTTTTTGAGCTGTCTTTGACGCTTAGTTTATAAAACTTATGTTGAAACATTTGTTTTTTTCCCATGGTCACCAACAGATCAAGCTTTATTGATATTGTCTATTTCTTAATATTTGTTTAGAACTCTAGGGCTTGGTGCTTTTTGGCAAAACCGTTGCACTTTCACAAGTTTATTTCTCCTATATTACCTGTTGTTTAACTTTTCCTGTGGTAACTTCTTGCAATCAGTATTCCCTTAGGAAAACCAGTCATTCCATCAGACTTGCTAATACATTTGGATATTGTTATTGTTTAGTATTCTCTCATTTACAAATTTTTTTGTTCCCCAGTATTATTTTTCTTGATCAATCAGCAAGTGATTTATCCATTTTATTGTGATGTTACCTTTCGCCCCAGAAAATGAGTTCTTGATTTTACTATTTCTGTTACTTAATAGATTTTAAATATTAATTTAAAAAATAATGATTACTCTCTTATCCTTACCTCATATTATTTTCTCATGCCTTAAAATGTATGCTTACATAATTTGTTATAATTATTCCCTATTTACTAACACTAGTATTAATAGAGCTATAAAATTTTATTTGAAAACCCTCTGTAGTTTATAGAGGATTATGTAATGGTTTGCAAATTATTGTTTTATAGATATGTAGCAATATTGTTTTTATTTCGTCTTCACCCTAGGCTTTGTTTCAATGAGAATTTTCAGTTTTAAGTGGACGAATTTAGTGTTTACGTTCAAGCTTTATTATTAAATTCCAGCTCTACGATTTTGAAGCAGAGAATATGTTACGTACTCTTCCTGACTTTTGCATTAATTGCATTTTTATAATAATCCCATGGACACATGAATAGGAAAGAAGAAAGGATGGAAGGAAGAAAAGGAAAAAAAGAAAGAAAGGAAAAATGGAAGAAAGAGAAAAGGAAGTTAGTTTCCTGGTTCCAAGTTACTATGAAGATAAAATTCAGTTCCCCCAATACATCAGCCTGTCATGTATCTAACACAATGTCAACAGTCACAAAACGCCAGTAAGAAACATGTTTCTCCCTGGACCTCCCATGCCCACAAGGAAATGGAAGAAGGCTAACAGCTCCTTCTTGTAAGGGACGGAGAGTTTTTCTTGCCAGTGACATAGCTTTCCTACTTTTTTCCTTCCCCCTCTTGAGCATCGCTTACTGAAATATCTCTGCTTTGTGACAGAGATACTCTAGAGGGAGTACCTGGGTCCCTGGTCCATACCTGGGAACCTTCAGCAAAACCCAAAGCCCATACCCCGTAAAAAGACCCACCCCAGGCCTTCTTCCTGAGCTGTCTACAGCTTCTGTGGCGTGTGTTGCAGAAGCCAAATTTTGACTCCTAAACTTTGCCTCCAGGTGTGTTTGGTTGGTGGGCCTTAAGAATATAGAGTTTCTCAACACAAATTTGTCCTCATTGACCATGTCAAGTAGCTCTTCTACAATCGCGTTTTAAAATTTGTTCTTAACTGGGTCTATCATGGACAGGAAGAAATAAATTTGTGACAATTATGTGTTTTCTTTGTCCCCCTACCTTCTATTTTTCTACTTTATGAATATTAAGTTGCTCTTATTTAACACATGATTTTCCCAAGAACATTTCTGCCCCTGTCCAATTCCTCTGTGTAAGGCACTTATAGGCACTGCATTTAAGAATGTGTCTGTAAGGAGACATATGAAGATAGTGAAACTTAAGATCTGTCCTCAGAACTGTATGGTACTGGCACAGAAACAGAACTACAGATCAGTGGAACAGGAGAGAAAGCCCAGAATTAAACCCACACCTCTACAGCCAACTCTTCTATGACAAAGGAGGGAAGAATATACAATGGAGAAAAGACAGCCCCTTCAACAAGCGGTGCTGGGAAAACTGGACAGCCACATGGAAAAGAAGGAAATTAGAACACTCCCTAACACCATACACAAAAATAAACTCCAAATAGATTAAAGACCTAGATATAAGACCAGACACTAGCAAACTCTTAGAGGAAAACACAGGCCAAACACTCTCCGACATAAATGACAGCAACCTCTTCTCAGATCCACATCTTAGAATAAGGACAGTAAAAAGAAAAATAAACAAATGGGACTCAATGAAACTTCAAAGTTTCTGCACAGCAAAGGAAACCCTAAACAAAATGAAAAGACAACACACAGAATGGGAGAAAATATTTGCAAATAAATCAACTGACAAGAAATTCATCTCCAAAATTTACAAACATGTCTTACAGCTCAATATCAAAATCCAAATAACCCCATCCAAAAATGGGCAGAAGATCTAAACAGACAATTCTCCAAAGAAGACATAGGGATGGCCAAAAACACATGAAAAGATAGTCAACATCACTCATCATTAGAGAAATGCAAGTCAAAACCCCTCTGAGGTACCAGCTTACACCAGCCAGAAGGGCCATCATCCAAAAGTCTACAAACAATAAGTGCTGGAGAGGCTGTGGAGAAAAAGGAACCCTAGTACACTGTTGGTGGGATTGCAAATTGGTGCAACCACTGTTGGTGGGATTGCAAATTGGTGCAACCACTTTCTGAGACATCAGTATGGAGATGCCTTAGAAAACTAAACATAGAACAACGATTTGATCCAGCAATCCCACTCCTGGGCATCTATCAAGAGAATACCATGACTCGAAAAGACACATGTACTCCAGTGTTCACTGCAGCACTCTTTGCCATAACCAAGACATGGAAACAACCAAAATGTCCATCGAGAGAGGAGTGGATCAAGAAGATGTGGTACATATGCACAATGGAATATTACTTAGCCATTAAAAAGAATGAAATACTGACATTTTTAGCAACATGGATGGACCTTGAAAATTTCATGGTAAGTGAAGTCAGTCAGACAATGAGACACCAACATCAAATGCTATCACTTACATGTGGAATCTGAAAAAAGGACACAATGAACTTCTTTGCAGAGCAGATATTGACTCATAGACTTTGAAAAACTTTTGGTTTCCAAATGGGACAGGTTGGGGGCTTGCAGGGCATCCACTGGGGGTTTGGGAAGGAAATGCTATAAATTGGGTCGTGATGATCATTATACAACTATAAATGTAATAAATGTAATATATATATATATATATGTATATATATAAAAAGATTTGTCTCTGTCTCCTGAGACAGTTCAGCTAAAGATAAAAGTAAAGATTTCTTCCCCTGCAGGAAAGGACTTTATGACCTACCAGATTGAAAACAGGATTTCTCTCTGCTGAGGGTAATATGGACATGTCGCCAGGAGTCCTAAAAAAAAATTAGAGTTTCCTAATTTGGGGATTCATCTCCTGTAATGCATTCCTGTAATGGGCTGGTACTATCTGAATTTTCTTGGTATTTTTCAGGTTATGTTTGGCTCTAAATCATAGTATTTCTGCCTCAGTCCACAGTTTGGAACTTCTGGAAATGTTGAGAAAGCCTGGAAACTTCCATCCTGTCAGTCATCTCATTCACAGCTTCTTATGGTTCAACTGAAGAATGAGATTGAGAGAAGAAAGACCACATGGGATCTCAGCCTTTTTGTTAACATGTCTGTCGACAGAACAGGCATACGCTTTAATTTTATTTTCTCCCAAGTGGACAGAACACTCGTGTTCAAGTCCAGGCAGGACTTCTTGTGTTTGGCCTGGTTTCTTCCATCTTTCTCCACTCTTGGAGATTGAGGGAAATAAAGCATCAATTCTGGATTAGTGAGGCTGCTCTGAAGCACCACATTCGGCATTGAATTTGACCCTTCAAGAAGGCACAGGTGGAGAGTCAAGTTATATTTAAAATACAACTTTACCAATGGTACACTGATATGCTCGCTATCTGCCAGATGCCTGTGTCAGGTTCCTAGTTGGTTAGAGCTCGTGTACGGAGGGGAGAGGTATTGATCCGTAATGCCTGAATGTACATGTATGAGGATTCATTCAACTGTTCCTTTCTTCCTCTTGCTTTGGGCACATTTTCTCCAAAGATATGGAGAATTTCTGTAACTCATTCTTCATAACACGAAAATAGCTTAGCTATAGAGTAAAAGCAAGAGTAATGATATCTCTCAAGGGAAAACAGAAAAGATTTTTGCCCTGGTGAGTCTTTATGCTATGGTTGTTGGAGGTACTTTCCAACGCTGACCATCCATTTTTCTTTATTTTTATTTTCTATTTTAAAGGCAAGTATATTTGGGAAATACTCATGCCTCAGAATGGACAAAAGAAATATCAAAGCTCTTTTAAGATGCTTTCTCTCCAAGAAATATGTGAATTAGAAAGTTATGTATTTCATCCTTTCAGATGTTTTTATTACCTTTCACAAGGTTTTCATATAGCTAAGAAATTACACTTTACATCGTTTTCGTTGTTTGTATCTCACATGTATTTGACACACCTTCTGCTGTTGAGAAATGAGAGAGAAATTTTGGCTTGCTTGTTGAACATGCTGAGTTAGTAGTTGGTATCCAAGCTAGAAACACTTCTTTCCAACCCCTTTCAGAGCTTCTCTCACATCTTGGTTTCTCAGGCTGTAGATGAGGGGGTTGAACATGGGGATCACAATCCCATAAAACACGGAAGCCAGTTTTTCTTGCTCTTGAGACTCTAGGGTGCGGTGGTGCAGATACATGTAGGACAGAGTCCCATAGAAAAGGGTGACTGCTGTCAGGTGGGAGGCACACGTGGAGAAGGCTTTTCTCCTCCCTGCAGCAGAAGAGATCTTCAGGATGGCAGCCAGGATAAATACGTAGGAAAAGATGACGACCGACACAGTGCACGTCAAGTTAAACCCCACAAAGGCTGCTAGAAGCATGATGTTGAAGTAAATACTGGAGCACGAGAGGGCAAGAATTGGGGGTGCATCACAGAAAACGTGGTTAATTTCATTGGATTTGCAAAAGTTCAGTTGGAAAGTAAAACTTGTGTTTACAGAAGCATTTAGGAAGCCCATGAAGTATGAACCAATTAAGAGTTGAATGCAGACTCTCTGGGACATGACTGTTGGATAGCGGAGTGGGTTACAGATGGCCACATAGCGGTCCACCGCCATTGCGGCCAGGATGTAGCAATCACTTGTTGCAAAAGCACCGTAGGTTAGCAACTGCACCATGCAGCCTATGAATGAGATAGAGTGTTCTGTCCCCACAAAGTTTTGCAACATCTTGGGAGTGATAGCAGTAGCATAGCAGAGATCAACAAAAGCCAAGTTTTGGAGGAAAAAGTACATGGGGGTGTGAAGGGAAGCTTCAGTCTTGATGAGCAGGATCATGCCAATGTTACCCACCAGGATGACCACATAGATCACCAGAAACACTATGAAGAGGACAAGCCAAGACTTGTGTTGACCAGCAAATCCCAGGAGAATGAATTCCTTCACTTCGGTGCCATTGTTTTGTTCCATGGGTGGCAAAGATGAAGTATCAGCTGAAAAGCTGCCGAAAAAGAGAAGCAGAGAAAGCTAAGACCACTGGGAGCATCCACCTAATTGTGCAGTTGGAAATGGTATATTTAAGTCCATAGTTAATTTTGAGAATATTTTCCATGACATATCTTGCTTGGACTTTAAAGGCTGACCCTCCACCTGGCTGAGATTATTTCTTCTATAGTTTGGGGAAGTTGCCATGGCCCAGTAGCTGTGTTCTCAGCATGCAAACTGATGGTACAGTTAAGAAAGGTATCAATTTGGGGATTATATAAGTACATTTTGGGGGGCCACACCTGTGGCACATTGATGTTTCTGGGTCAGTGATCCAATCTGCGTCCTTGCAGTGACCTGAACTCCTGCAGTGACAAGGCCAGATTCTTAACCTTCTGGGCCCAAAGGGAACCCCTATAAGAACATTCTTTTCGTTAAGTATGCTTTCCTTGATCCTGCCTACATTTTAATTGGAAATCCCAGTGTGCCTGAATACTCATCATTCTGTTTGAAATTCTGACATGGCCACGGGGTCCTGTATGATCTCGTTCCCACCTATGTCCGTATTTTCCCTTTATTTTTTCCCCTTCCTAGGCCCTTCTTCTCTGCCATGATGGTTTCTTGCATGGAATCGTAGAGCTGCTTATGGAAGTGTTTATCAAAGTATTTATGGTAAAAGATGATTTTCTTTATAAATGTTCTCATCTGCTGTGGCCCAGTATTTTTGTATAAGCAAAGAAAAGGTCTTGGTAGGGTAAAATGTGTGATAATTCAAATGCTCAATCTCGCTTTAAGTAGTTATCTCATCATGGACGAGAAACAGAGAATCCAAGGACTGATGCTGGTCCATGGGCCACACACTGAGTAGCACTGCTCTCTGGTGTCCATGCATCGTAATTTACTGATGAGCCTTCCTGGTGATGGACAGCCGATTGCCTACAACTTGCCTCCACTACAAACAACTCAGTGTGAAATCTTTCTAGGGTCTATTGCTAGGAACAGAATTTTTCAGTCTGAGGCTCTGCACATATTTAATTTGACCAAGTTCTTCCAGATCACTTTCCACAATGGATACCTCAGCCCAAACTCCTCGTATTTGCGCGTGTGGATTTCCACGTCTGCACCTCCTACTAAAGACTGGTATTTTGCTAATGTTTTTTTGGTCAGGAAAATGTGTAAAAGCGATGTCTTATTTTTATTTGTTTTCTCCCATTTAAGTACGAGTAACTTTGATCATTACTTAATGTTCTCCTGAGAATTTGGGGATTTTATTGTTTTGCAAATTGCTTGCTAAATTTTTTTGTGAATGTTTCTTTTTTCTTTTTTACTTTTTTTCTTTTTAGGAACACACCTGCAGCATATGGAAGTTCCCATGTTACGGGTCGAATCAGAGCTACAGCTGCCAGATTATGCCATAGCCACAATAATCCAGGATCTGAGCCATCCGAACCACAAGTCATGACAACATTGGATCCTTAACCCGCTGTGTGTGGCCAGGGATTGAACCCGCAACCTCATGGTTACTAGTCGGATTCATTTCCACTGCACCACAACAGGAATTTCGTTTCTATTGAGTTGAGTTTACATGTTCATTATTTATCCAAGATTTGAATCTGTGGTCATTTGACAAAGATTTTCTTTCATTCTGTCATTTATTATTTTGTCTATAATATCCTCCATGGGAGAGAAATCCTTAAATGTAAAATAATAATTTATCATTTTCTTGCCTTATGGTTTGTTCTTTTGAAAAATTAAATGAATGAAGGCCATCTCTTTCCTAGTTGATGTCCTCAGGAGAGTAAAGAACAATAATCATAATTTTTTTCAATTTTTTATATATAATGATTTAAAAAATTTTTTCATTATAGCTGGTTTACAGTGTTATGCCAGTTTTATACTGTAGAGCCATCTTTAATAAGTCCACAAATAACAAATGCTGGAGGGGGTGTGGAGAAAAGGGAACCCTCCTCCACTGTTGGTGGGAATGGAAGCTGGTACAACCACTCTGGAGAACAGTATGGAGGTACCTTAGAGAACTAAGGTACAACTACCATGTGACCCAGCAATCCCACTCTTGGGCATATATCCGAACAAAACTTTCCTTGAAAAAGACACATGAACCCGCATGTTCACTGCAGCACTATTCACAATAGCCAAGACATGGAAACAACCCAAATGGCCATCTACAGGATGACTGGATTATAAGATGTGGTGCATATACACAATGGAATACAACTCAGCCATAAAAAAGAACAAAATAATGCCATTTGCAGCAACATGGAAGGAACCTGAGACTCTTGTGCTGAGTGAAGTAAGTCAGAAAGAGAAAGACAAATACCTTATGATATCGCTTATACCTGGAATCTAATATATGGCACAAGGGAACATGTCCACAGACAAGAAGATCATGGACTAGGAGAACAATTCTTTTCAATTTGAAATGTGCTATTGGCATATGGTAGCTGCTGCATTATGATATATTATATCACACAAATAATTTTGTTTTGGCTGTGCCCATGTCAATGTGGGGTTCCCAGGCCACAGATCAAATACGTGCCATTGAAGTGACCCTGAGCCACAGCAGTGGCAACACTGGATCTTTTACTGTGAGGCCACCAGGGGACTCCTCATACAGAATTTAATATACATTATTTGTGTTTTCCCAATATTTACTTTTTTAAAAAGAAAGCAGAACTAGGACCTACGGTATAGCACAGGGTAGGCTACTCAGCCCTTTGTAATAATCTACATGGGAAAAGAATCTGAGAAGGAATGCATGTAGGTATATGTATAACTGATTCACTTTGCTCTAAACCTGGAACTAGGACAACTTTCTAAGTCAACTCTACTCCAACAAACTTTATTTTTAACGAAGATCAGCCTGCTTTAGACAAACAAACAAACAAGCAAAGAAGCAAAGAAGAAAGCAGACTAACAGAACAGAAAGTGATTGCAGTCTCTGTGCCTGGCTTCCGTGTTTGGGTGGGGTCTGCAAAACACTTAAATCTTGTAAAGAACTGTGTGCTTTGACTCGTTATTTAAACATTTACACACAAAACTAGACCCAATTATGTTACAGGAAAGTTCTACCAAACTTTTGTGAAACTGATAATTCTAATACAGCACAATATGTTCCTGCAAGTTAGGGAAAGTTTGAGAAAAGAAAATTTGAATCAATTTCACTTCTGGATGTATGTGTAAAGAATAAATATTCACGAGTCAGATCCACCTATACCTTAAACAAATGATTGCCAGAGGTCTCAGAAAAGGCTCCAGTGAATAGCTATTTCCTCCTTCCCCAGGACGTGAACGAGTTGAGAAATAAAAGAAATGTATATAGGAGCCCATTATGTCACCTCCAGACACCTGGGAGAAGACTTTCTTGGTCAGGTTACTTGTGCCCAGTCAACAACCTGAGGAGACAGGCTTATCCACCCAGTGTTGGTGGCAGTGACTGGGTCATGCCTGTTGCAAGTTGTGGTGAAGCACCTCTGAGATGCAGGGGGGACAAGGGCCCAGCAGCCTGGCTGCTCCTGAGGGGGTGGAGCAGGGCATGCCAGGTGGTTCCTAGATTTACTGATCAGATATGCTGCTGCACCCTTCTGGGAAGACTGAGTGGCTAGAAAGGGAACAGGATGGCCATGATTCCACAAAATGAGCCCCTTTTGCACGAAAGAAATATCAGAAGTAGGGAAAGAAGTATTTTCCATCAGCCATCAAGGCCATCAGCATATCAACATGATAGGCCCCCCATATTAACTTATAAGCACAATGTAATTTCAGTGAAATGCTTGGGAGGATTTTATGTCCATCTGTACCAACGTGCAAAATTTATATAGAAGAAAAAAGAACTAAAGACTGCTAAGAGAATTTCAATGGACAAAAAGGGAGAACGTGTCCTATCAGCTATCAGAACTTACTCTAAAGCAATAATAATAAGGCCAGTGTGGTACTAGTGTGAGGGCAGACAAACAGATCAATGGAGATAAAAGATATCATAAACAGGCCCACAAGTCTTCAGAAGCGTGAGGTATGAAAACAGTAGTGTGTGCATCAGTACAAAAGACCCAATAAACGGTGGTGCTATAATGTTTATACATATAAAAAATTGTACGGTATTCCTACATTACATTTTACTATTCCAAATGGATTAAGGATTAAACTGTAAAGGTGTGAGAATAAAACAGCAGAATATCTATGACCTAGCTATGCACTGAAAAATTTAATAAAGATAGAAGTGTACAGAAAGCGAAACACTGAAAATTCAACTATATCTAAATTAAAAACACCAGCGTTATGTAAAAGAAAAGACAGATGAAAACTACTATATTTAGAATGGATAAACAAGGAGGTATTTATACCACAGGGATCTATTTCCAATCTCCTGGGATGGACCATCATGGAAAAGAATTTTAAAAAGTACACACACACACACACACACAAACACACATATAACTGAGTTATTTTGCTATACAGGAGAAATTGGGACAACACTGTAAATCAACTGTACTTTAATAGAAAAATAAAAGACTAGAAACGGACCTGAAATTTACTCAGGTCAATCGGTTTCTGACACATATAAACAATTAGTACCCAGTACATTTAAGTAATTTCCAAAAACGGCTCCAAGTGGAAAATTCGCAAAAGATATAATCAGGATAGTTAGAGGAGGAAAAACGCAGTCAATAGAAATATGGATATACATGTAGAGCATGAGGAATGCAGTCTATTAATGATGCATTGAAAGATAATTTTATACTTCTCAGTATAAAAATACATATTTTAAGTGGGAATGTGGATTCATACATTCCTGATGCAAAGGTAAATTAGAACAGTCATGGAGATAAATTTGGAAATGTTGATAAACTTTGGTCCAAAGTTTTTGTTAAAGGAATATATTCAAGATAAATTTTTGTCCATGTAAAAAAGGATATATATATATCCACATATATACACATGTCAGTATATGTATGAATATGTGTACCTATAATATACACACAGAAGAAGGGCCACAGCAGCATCTTTGAACGTAGGAAAAAAGAAACTATTACATAAGTAAGTATGAATTCAGTCAACTGGTGCTACATTCCCTATGTAGGTAACTTTCTGAAATCGAATGCTGAGTAATAGAAAGCAATGGAGGAAGTTAGATAGTGGCTGCACGGGCGGTTGTTACATAATTTGGACATTTTTATGCCCCTTAAATATTGTGCAAGGAGAGAATTTCTCACCCCCGCACATCAGCAGAGGTCCTTACTATGATGTCAGCAACACCAGGAAGAACTGCAGAGCCACGGACGTGATGGTCACGGTGGGATAAGACGTGCTTTAGTGGTGGGGAGCATAGCAAAGCAAACCCGTGGCTGACATGGACCATCCGGCTCTTGCAAATTTCTTCAGAAATAAACCGAGTGGGATGAGTTTGTGGTGCAAGAACAAGGACCACTTCTCTTCTTCCAACATTTAGTCGGGCCTAAAGGCCAATGAGAATGTGTATGTGGCCTCCTCAGGTACAATTACAGTGCAACATATTAGAAAAGGAGGTTTCTGTCCAGTGGGTGAAAGCACTGGTCAGAGGAACCTAGCACTGCTCATGAGTCCATTTAAACTAGAATCTGGATGAGTTAATGACATTTGCTGTGTTAATTTAATCATTCTGAATGCAAATAAAATGCATGATGTGGTAGTTTTCATGACGTATGTAAAAACTAGTACAAAGGACTCATGACACACATACAACGACCAATACACAAACACAAGACAAGAACCCATGTATTTTGAACGTGCTTAATCTAGCCTGAATCCTGGAGCTTCTGAAGTTTCATTTATATTGAGCACAATGCATCTGATAGGACCTGGGTGACAAATGCTGTCAGCCCCAGCCCTTGCCTCAGTTCTACCTTATATAAAATGGGGATTGCAGAATCACTTGGAACGTAATAATGCTCCTTGTGACACTGTGTATAATAGCAAAAGTGTGGAAATGGAGTTAAATAAGTCGGAATAGTTTCATATTATGCGTCAATACACAGTCCAAAGAGAATGAGAAAACTGTATACTCCTATGGAAAGGTGGTGCTATCACAGTGTCAAATGAACAAAGCAAATTGCTGAATAATATCTACAGTGTAGATCCTCTTAATATAAAGTTTTTTTTCCCTTTAAAACTCTCTATTTCTCATTGTCTTTATTTATCCATGAAAAAGCCTTGAAAGGGTTCACACCAAAAGTTTAATGGTTATCCTTGTGCATGGGAATTAGGAGAGAAACTTTATTTAAAAAATTATTTTGAACTTAACTTCTTGCATACAGGTGATATCTGCACATAGTTAAATGAAACTAGTTAAGCTCACAATGCAAAAATTTAGCAATCCTTTCCCTCTCACCAATTCCACTCCTAAGGAGAAGGTTTGCAACCCTTTCAGCTTAATGTTTGTTATTGTTGTTGTTATTATTATTATTATTTATGGCTGCACCCACTGCATATGGAAGTTCCTGGGCCAGAGATTGAGTCCAAGCCACAATTGTGACTTAGGGCACAGCTGTGGCAATGCCAGATCCTTTAACCCACTGCCCTGGGCAGGGATTGAACCCTCACCTTCCCAGAGACATGAGGCATTGTAGTCACATGCTCAACACACTGTGCCACAGTGCGAACTCCTAGAGAGAAAGTTCTTTGAAATTTTAAACTTCATCACCTTTTCATTGTAAAAGAACTTTAACTGTTTTAAGAAGGAAGAGGAAGGGCAAGAAGTCACATCTGCCTTGTAATGATGTGACTTAAAGTGACATGATTGATGTAAACACCCCAGCACAGAGGCAGCACTGAAAGGGCACTCAAATCGGGTCATGAGGACACATGCACATACCACACTAAAGCCTTCTGCTGCTCACTGCTCCCCACTCCTTCAGTTAATCATTCAATCGTGTGCTCATTCATATCCTCCTCAGACAACACGCAGCCCAGTTCGGTTCCTCACTCCATTTCCATTGCGTCACCAGGGATGAAGGGATTACTCCTGGTCTCGGGGCGAAACTTTCGTTCTGACCCCTGTGCTCCACTGTTACCAGCACACACTGGGATGATAACATGGCTGCTTTGGGAAACAGGCTTTGCTTTCTCTTACTTACACCCGAGCTGCTCCCAGATTTTCTTTCGGCACCTGGCACAGGATGATTGGCCACCAGGCTCTCTGTGTGTTTCCTCCTACCTGGGGAGTTTAAAGCTGGAGCCTAAGGGATAGATCCCTGCTCCCTTGAGAACCTGAGCTTTCAGGGGCTGTGATGGAGTCGGAATAAGCAAGGTTCAGTAGGTATTTTCAGCTAAAGAGCATTTAAGCCTTCTCTAGAGAAGGTGCGTTTCATCATGCTATTGTCATTAGGGACGTTTTGCGTGTGTGTGTGTTGCTTTGCTGTAGAACAATGTCTTTAGAAATTTTTCTTGTTAAAAATCAGGTTGAATAACTTTTACAATGTCTCAGAATTTGTGTTCGGTTCTAGAAAACTGACCTTTTCACCACAACAAGCAAAAATCAGGGACATCTGGAAAAAAGAATTTCAAAGCGAATCAAATTTAAATCCATAGTCCTTAATATGTCAAATAGATTTACTACTATTTGAATAAGTTTATATTACCACTTTGAATTTTTTTTTAATTTGCAGAAAAAAAATGACTCTTGATCCCTCTTTCTTTCTTTTCTAATAATGTTTCTACTTCAAAAATCAGCCCTGGATACAGCCACCCTTTCTTCCAGTGGCACTTTACACCTTCACAATATTTCAGATAACAAATTGTGGTAGGAGAGATTCTGAGTAGTGTTTGGCTGTGAAGCTGCTCGCATTAAACCTTTAGTTAATGAGGAGAAAGCTAGAGCCAGTGAGTTTGTAGTTTCTGGCCTGAAGGAGGGTTACTGCCCAAGTCCAGTGAACTGACATTCATTGGCAGCCTGCAACCCAGAATGGGGCTCCCACCAGACTCCAGCCATGTCTCAGACTTCTAACTTCCAAAACTGTGAGAAAGAGACGTCTGCAGTTTAGAAGCCACTCAGTCTGTGTACACTCTAACAGAGCTTCACTGACTAACACATCTGGAAAGCACTATACATACACTTACATGTTTACATTGGCCAAAGGAGACACATTATAACCCGCCAAAGGAAGATAACACAGCCACAGAAATGCAGATCTGAGCCACATCTGGGACCTGTGCCACAACTTCTGGCAAAGGCGGGTCCTTAACCCACTGAGTGAGGCCAGAGATTGAACCCCCATTCCCATGGGTACTAGTTGGGTTCTTAACCGATTGAGCCTCCACAGGAACTCTTTGTCTCCCTTTTTGGAGGAGAGGTGTCTGACAAACCATCCATGGGGTTAAAAACCAGATGTACCAGCGTGCATAGAGTAAAAAAAATCTCTCTCTATCTATCCCTTGTTTCCAAGTTTCTAGTTTCCTTCCCCCCAGAATTTCACTGCTACAACTTCCGTATTTCCCTAGATTAGCCTGGCATTGCATGGATACATTCTGATGTTAATGTCTTTCTTCCTCACCCATATAAGTGACAGTGTATCACTCTCATTTTTTCCCTGCAGCTTGGATTTATTTATCTTAATATTTCTGGGTGATCTATAGGAATCATCTCACTCTTTATTGGTTCTATGGTATTTTATTGAACAGCTGCATTGCTTCATGTGTTTAATCAAACTCTCTTCCCTATTGGACAGTCATATGGTTTTCGATCTTTATTAATAAAAAGACTCGTATAATAAATAGACTAGTGTGCTTACGTGTGACTATATCTCTAGGATTAAAAGATATTTAGAAGAACCTATAGGTCAAAGGGTACAAACACAGTTGACACTGTCCAAGTGTCCTTTGGAACAAGGCTCTGTAAATTTAAATTTCTTCTAGCAGATCTAGAGTGATTATTTCCTCTCTAACACAATGTGAAGAAAATTGTTTAAAATTTTGTCATTGTGATAAGGAAAAAACTATTCTAGTTTTATTTGCTTCTTCCTATAAAGGAAATTGAACATCTTTTCCTATGTCCAAGAACCACTGGTATTTCTTTTTCTGTGAATTGCCTGTTTAAATATGTTGTCCTCTGAAAAATATTTTGTTTGCTTTGATAGTAATATCTTGAGTGAAAAACCTTTTCTTATAAAATTTGCACATATTTATTTCTCAATATTAATTATTTACATTGTTACTTGTATTTTTAACTCAATGAAGTTTATTACATTTACGGTTGTACAATGATCACCACAACCCATTTCATAGCATTTCCATCTCAAATCCCCTTCTCACCCTCCCACCCCCAACCTGTCTCCTTTGGAAACCATAAGTTTTTCAAACTCGGTGAATCAGTATGTGTTCTGCAAAGAAATTCACTGTGTCCTTTTTTTAGATTCCACACGTAAGTGATAGATAGCATATGATGTTGGTGTCTGTCTGACTAACTTCACTTAGCATGATAATTTCTAGGTCCATCCATGTTGCTGCAAATGCCATTCCTTCTTTCCTTTTATTGGCTGAGTAATATTCCATTGTGTACATGTACCACCTCTTCTTTATCCACTCCTCTGTCAATGGGCATACAGGTTGTTTCCATGTCTTGCCTGTTGCATGTAATACTGCAATGAAACATAGGAGTACATGTATCTTTTCGAGTCATGGATTTCTCTGGATAAATGTCCAGGAGTGGGACTGCTGGATCAAATGGTAGTTCTATGTTTTGCTTTCTGAGGAATCTCCACACTGTTTTCCACAGTGGTTGCACCAATGTATATTCCCACTAACAGTGCAATAGGGTTCCCTTTTCTCCACACCTGCTCCAGCATTTAAGGTTTATAGACATTTTGATGATGGCCATTGTGGCAGGTGGAAGGTGGAAGCTCATAGTAGTTTTGATTTGCATTTCTCTAATAATGAGTAATGTTGAACAGATATAAATTGTCTGTTTATATCTTCTGCCCATTTTTTTTTTGATGGGGTTGTTTGTTTTTTTGGTATTGAGCTGCAGGAGGTGTTTATAAATTTTGGAGATGAATCCCTTGTCAGTCACTTCATTTGCAAATATCTTCTCCCATTGTGTGGGCTCTCTTTTCATTTTTTTTAGGTTTTCCTTTGCTGTTCAAAGTCTTTTAAGTTTAATGAGGTCCCATTTGTTTATTTTTGTTTTTAACATCATTTCTCTAGGTGGTAGATCTGAGAAGATATTGCTGTAGTTTTATGTTGAAGAGTGTTTGGCCTATGTTTTCCTCCAAGAGGTTTATAGTATCCAGTTATATATTTAGGTCTTCAATCCATTTGGAGTCTATTTCTGTGTAGGGGTGTTAGGAAGTGTGGTAATTTCATTCTTTTACATGGCAGCTGTCTAGTTTTCCCAGCACCACTTATTGAAGGGGCTGTTTTCTCTCCTTTGTATATTCTTGCCTCCTTTGTCATAGATTAGTTGACTGTAGGTGCATGGCTTTAATTCTGGGCTCTCTATCCTGTTCCACTGATCTATATTTCTGTTCCTGTGTGAGTACCATACAGTTTTGACGACTGTAGCTTTGTAGGATAATCTGAAGACAGGGAGACTGATTCCTCCAGCTCCATTTTTCGTTCTCAGAATAGCTTTGGCTATTCGGGGTCTTTTGGGCTTCCATACAAACTTTAACATATTTTGTTCTAGTTCAGTGAAAAATGTCCTTGGTAATTTGATAGCGATCATACTGAATCTGCAGATTGCTTTGGGTAGTACAGCCATTTTGATAATTCTGATTATTACAATCAAAGAGCATGGATAGTACTGATTATTCCAACCAAAGATCATGGTGTGTCATCTTTGATTTCTTTCATCAGCATCTTATAGTTTTCAGAAATTAGGTCTTTTGTCTCCTAGGGTCGGTTTATTCCTGAGTATTTTATTTTTTTCGATGTGATGGTAAATGGATTTGTTCCCCTAATTTCTCTGAGTATGTTTATTTTACATTCAAGTTTATGCAATAATTGGGCAAAAACATATGGGGAACCTCTTCGTAGGCAATTTAGAGAACTTGCTTAAATGCACAGAAAATAACATCAATTTTAACATTTACTATATACAAAAATGGGGTTTTCTAGTCTTTAAGAATGTATGTGAAATGTATCTGAAATAACACTACACTCAGTTAAGTCAATAAATACTTCTTAATGTTCTACATAATCTCAATAAAGCCCTTTTCATGGGTAGTATGGGATGTATTTCTCAAACTAAATTCTAGGGAATATCAGTTCTATGAGATGTGACTATGTTTACTGCATTCTAAGAAATTAACTATAGAAGGAAGTAGCATTGGGTTAAAGACTGGATGTGTTCCCACTTTCAAAAATACTAAATAGTGGTCAAACATCTCTACTGGATTATTTGGTGTGCTGAATTTTAAGAATTCGAGCCTAATCTAGAAGAATTTCTTTTCCATATCACTTTTAGAGCTTCTTTTACCTCCTTATTTCTCAAACTATAGATCAGGGGGTTTAACATGGGAATCACAACGCCATAAAATACGGAGGCCACCTTCATATTCTCCTGGGAATTATGAGAATGAGACTGTAAGTACATGTAAGAAAGGGGCCCATAGAAAATGGTGACTGTGGTCAGATGGGAGCCACACGTGGAGAAGGCTTTTCTCCTCCCTGTTGCAGAAGAGATCTTCAGGATGGCAGGGATGATATTCACGTAGGAAAAGATGACAACCAACACAGTGAACAGTAAATTAAATCCCACAAAGACAACAAGTAGCATGACGTTGATGTCAATGCTGGAGCATGAAAGGGCGAGAACTGGAGGAACATCACAGAAAAAGTGATTGATGGTATTACCCTTGCAGAAGAACAGCGAAAAGGTAAAACCCGTGTGCACAGAAGCATTCACTGAGCCCATGACATACGAACCAGCTACCAACCAGAGGCAGGCTCTTCGAGACATGACTATGGGATAGTGAAGTGGGTTACAGATGGCCACATAGCGGTCCACGGCCATCGCAGCCAGGAGGTAACAGTCACTGGTGGCAAATGTTGCATAAACCAGTAACTGCATGACACAACCCTTGAAGGATATTGCTTTGTTTTCTACTATGAAGTTCTGTAGCATCTTGGGAGTGATAGCCGTGGTATAACAGAGATCAACAAAGGCCAAATGTTGTAGGAAAAAGTACATGGGTGTCTGAAGTCTGGAGTCTGTCTTGATGAGTAGGATGACTCCAATATTACCCACCAGGGAGGTCACATAGATGACTAGAAATACAGGGAAGAGGACATAGCGAAACTTGTGTTGGGCCCCAAATCCCAGAAGAAAGAATTCCGTTATCTCAGTGCTATTCCCTTGTGTCATGAGTACTTGGAGTCTAGAAGGAACCAGGAGGGGGACTAGGAAAAAAGGGAAATCTATGTGACCTGGTGAATAAAAAAGGCTCTTACATTTCATGTCCCTTTTTCAAAAAGTGGGTTTTCATGGCAAACACTCATAAAAAGGTTTATTTCTTTCCAAATAGTTCTTTGCATTTCCTTGATAAGAAACCACCACATGGACAGAGGTAAGGGAGCCATAGAGTCATTCGCAAAATAAAGAAGATTTCATGGAAGGGGACTGACTTCTAATATGTCTGATTCTAAAAAATATATTAACCCATTTCCACCACCATAAACAGATATCTGTGCTTTTATAAAGTAATATACACAAATAATTAAGTACCTTTTCAGCAACCTATAGTTTTTGCGTCAGCCATTTATTACTTTCATCCTAGTTCGGTCTTGAAATTAGTAGCATAAAGTAGGAAAAGAAACTTTCTGAGATATCTTTATGGTCTACATATGTTTGAAGGCTTCAGAATGTTTGTACTACTATCCTGAGCATGGAATTGCCATCTAGTTGACATTCGTCACAACACATACAGCGACATTCGTTACCCACACACACACACACACACACACACTCACTACCTATATGTGGTGTCATTTGTATTCTGAATTGGTTGATTTGTGAGAGTTATATTCTTCTTCATTGGCACATGTTAGAAACGATGTAATGAAAGAAACTTACTCATAGCAGAAGAATCCACATACTCAGTGCATCATCAGAGGATTCTTTATCCTGATATAGGTAACTCTAAGCAGAGCGATGTACATGCAAACACGAGATGGTCAGTGAGAATGTGCCTTTCGTGGTAGGAATGTAGCAAACTAGGCTTGTCGTTGACTGGACTTCTCTGGTTCTCTAAAACACCTTGAGAAGTAAGCAGAGTCAAATACCTTTGTTGTAAGGGAATATGAAGCTGTTCCCTTTAATTTAACATTTGGTGAGGGCGTGGGGACCTAAGTTTAAGTGCAAGTTCCTTCCTCAGGTTAATTTGTGATTAAAATAGCTGAAATGCAGCCCTTTGAGGGAGGCTGGATGCAAGCATCCACTGGGTATTATAAGCACTTCCAAGAGGAAGCTAGACTTGGTCCAGGGTCCACATAATGTAGAATGATGGGTAATTATTATTATCCCAGTTACCATATCAACTTGACCTTAATCCTTCTGAATTCAAATGAAGTGATAGGACACCATGGGGGCTCTTTTCAAGAGTGGAAGAAATGAGTACAAACCTCACCACCCACCTGGGACCCAGAAAACGAACGTTAAGGGTGGGTTGTCTCAGTATGAAATTTCTTGCTTCGTTTATGATGAAGGTATTTGCAAATCAAATGAAAACTCTGAAGAAAATGGCCAGCTCCCAAGCCACTTGAACACATTTAACTCATGTTGAGTCTCAGAGCTTCTGAAGCCTCTTTTAGGCTCAGCATTGGACAGTGGAAAGGAGAGTGGCAGGTCTGCACTGACTTCTTGTCCTACCAGACATTAGAGACAAAGGATGTAACTACCTTCAGCCTGAGTTCCTTCCTTTGTAACTTGGGTCCTGAAACTACTTAGAAGTTAGTGGTGTTCTGAAACACTGTTTATAATAGCAAAATTTGGAAATACCATTAAGGAGATCATAGCACATTCATCTCATGGATCAATACACAGTCTAGAAAGAATTTTAAAGGTTTTAAACTTATGCATTTCTGCACTTCCTTTTTCATTTTAAAAGTGGGAATTGATGATGTTTGTTGTTTTCAAAATAGAGCACCATTTACATTTTATGGAATCATTGGTCAGTTAAGGCTTATGTTTGGCTTTTTTGGGGGGTGGGTTGTTTCCTGTCTTCCTTTTCTCTTTCTCCATTTTTTTTTTTTTTGCCTGCCTTTCTGTACACTACTTGAGATTTTTTTTAACATTCCCATTTTGATTTATTTATAGTGTTTTCACTGCATATCGCTGAATAGCTTTCCCAGTGGCTACTCGAGGTTTACATCATATATGCACAGCTGGTGTTACATTTGACCAGTTTGAGTGAAATGTGGGTACACTGAGAACCACATTAGTTGGGTTAAACTCTTTGCTTGTACGGTCAAACAACTTAGAAAGCTCAAGGGGAAGAAAGTCATTGTATTTTTCCGTATTTTTTTCTTTTCTTGCTCCCTCTTTCTCAATGTTTTAAAAATGTTAATTACAAGTAAGAATGTGGCAGAGTGGAGAGAAAGATGTGATGAAATTATTTATTCTGTGGAGCAGCAATGCATGTCAATGCAATGATATATGTATGTTTCAAGTACAACAATGAAGATACATACTATGCAGACATTAACCCACAGAATGAACGAGGGGCTATAATATATTTTTGTTCCTTTTTCGGGCTGCACCCGAGGCATATGGTGGTTCCAAGGCTAGAGGTCCAATTGGAGCTCTAACCACCGGCCTGCACCACAGCAATAGCTATGCTGGATCCCAGCCACATCTGCGACCTATACCACAGCTCATGGCAATGCTGCATCCTTAACCCACTGAGTGAGGCCAGGGATCAAACCCACATTCTCCTGGATGTTAGTCGGGTTCATTAAACACTGAGCCATGATGTGAACTCCAAGAGTGGCTATATTAATATATCGAGTGGATTTCACAGCAAGGAACAGTACCAAGGACAATGAGAGATACCATGGAATGATGAAAGGGTTAACCTACCAAGCAGAAATTTCAGTCCTTAAGGTGTGAGCACCACACAGGAGAGCTACAACTCATACACGAAGCAAAAACTGTTAGAGCTGAAGGGAGAAACAGACAAATATGTAATAATAACTGGCGTCTTCAACACTCCTCTCTGAAGGCGTGATAGAACAATTAGGCGGGAAATCACAAGGATAGAGAAAAACTCAACAACATCCTCAGCCAACACGATCCAACAGACATCAGGTGAACAGTCTCTCTAAGAAGAAAAGAATATGTATATATAGTTCCAGCTCCAGTAAAGTATTTATCAAATTAGACCATATATTAAGACATGAAAATTCTTTTATCAAATTCAAAGAATTGAAATCATATAGTGTGTTTTCCCCAAAGACAGTGGAATCAAACTAGAGATCAATAACCAAAATAGAGATCAACAGGAGAGGGAAAATAGAAAACCCTCTAAAACTGGGTATAAGAACAATACATCTCCAAATAATCCATGGGTCAGAGAGGAAGTCTCGAGGGAAATAGAAAAAACATTAAGCTGAGTGAAAATGCAAATACACCAAAATTTATGGAATGCAATCAAAGCGGTGTTGAGAATACCACCCTAAAATTCTTACCGTAGAAATAGAAAAAACTCGAACCAAATATCGAGCCCCTACGTTAAAACAGAAAGAGACCAAATCAAACCCTGAGCATGTAGAAGGAAGACACTAATAAAGCTTAGAGCAGAAATCAATCAAATTGAAAAGAGGAAAACAACAGAAAGGCTGTGAAACAAAAACACTGTTTCTTTGAAAGACCAATATAGTGGATGCATTTTTAGGAGGTCTGACACTGAAAAAGAAAGAGAGGATACAAATTATAAAATAAGGAATGAATGAAACAGAGGTATCACTTCAGACCCAGTAGACATCCAGAAGAAAATTAAGAGACCACCAGGAACACTGCCCACAGAAATTGGGCGGCTTAGACAAAATGAGTACATTCCTAGAAAAGTACAAACCCACATAACTTATCTAACATGAAATGGATAATTTGAACAGCTCTACACCCATTAGGATTGAATTAATAATTAAAAGTTTCCTTCAAAAATCACTGGAGAACTTACCAAGTATTTAAAGAAGAATTAACACTAAATCCACACATTTTCTTCTGGAACACAGATTTGGAACGAATACTTCCTGACTTGCTTTATGAATCTAGTATTACTTGATAACATAACTAGATAAAGACGTACAAAGAAAGAAAAGTACAAACGCAGAATCTTTCATGAACATAGTTTGAAAAATGTTCAACAAAATACTAGCGAATATAATTAATACACACAAACATGCAGAATGTATATAATACCATTACATATGATTTATAGTCATATGTATACACACACACATATGTATGTATGTTAACCATGTCCAAATGGCATTTATTATAGGGATGACAGGCTGGTTTGAAAGCAAGTTATATAATGTATCACATTTATAGTCTAAAGGAGAAAAATCACAGTATCACATAAATTGACAACCAAAGGTGTCTGACCAAATCCAACACCTATTTATGATAACAAATATCAGAAATCTAGAAATAGGCAGGAACATTCTCCACTTGATGAAAAACATCCACAACAACTTACAGCTTACATCAGGCTTAAAGGTCAGAGAATGCCCACCCCCTAAGTGTTGAGTACAAGGCAAAGATCCACTCACCAACAATTCCATTTAGCAGTGTTCTGCAAGTTCTAGTTAGGGAAATAAGGCGAGAAAAGGAATCAAAGTTATGCAGATCACAGAGGAAGAAACGAAACTGTCTACTTGCAGATGACATGACAGCCTGTGCAGAAGATACGTGGGAATCTATCAAAATATTCCTCAATTAGTAAGGAGTTCATCAGGAATGTTGCAGAACATAAAATGGTCACACGAAAATGAATTGCGTTTATGTACCAGTAATGGGCACGTGGTTACTGAACTGAAAACACATTTATCATTTACAATCACTCCAAAAATGAAACACTTGAGTGCATGTCTAACATGACTTGTATACGATTTGCATGCTGCAAAGTTACAAAACAATGATGAACGAAATCAAAGAAAAGTGAAACAGACAGACATACCATGTTAGTGGATTAGAAGACTCAATACAATATAATGTTAGTTCTCAAATTGATGTAAAGGTTTAAGGAAGTTTCTATCAAAATTCTACACGATTTTTTAAAGATACAGATATGGTTATTCTAAAGTTTATAGGGAAAGACAAAGTAGTTAGTCCAAGGAAATCTGAAAAAGAAGAAAATGGGATGCACCACTTCACCTAATGCCAAGATGTGTCCTGTAGTTAGAGTAATCCACACTGTTATATTGTGGAGAGAGACACAAAGATGGATCATAACAGAGAACTGAGAAATAGATCCACACCAGCAGAGCCACCGGGATTTTGATAAAGATGGAAAAGCAATGCAGTGGAAGACGGGGAGTCTTCTCGATAAATGGCGCCAGAGCAATTGGATATCCAATGAGGAAGAAATGAAACTCAACCTGAGTATACCACGCCTTAGACAAAAATTGAAAAACAAGGTAGAAGTTGGTTAAAGGATATGGACAGACAATTCCCCAAAGAGGGCTCTATGCTTGGGAAACAAAAACATGACAAGATGTCCAACTTCATTAGGCATTAGGGAAATGCACATGAAGGATACAATGAGAGAAAGAGAACACTACATAGCCATCAGAACGGATGAAATTCAAAAACACTCAGCGACAATATCAAACGCCTGTAAGGATGCAAAGTGTGTGAGTCTCTCACAGTGTGGCTGGTGGGAAGGGAAGATGGTCCAGTCATTCTGGAGAACAGATTGGCAGTTTCCCTAGAAAACTAAACATACACTTAGCATACCACTCAGGACTTAGCATAGCGCTCAGCAGTGAAGAATAACAGACTACTGATACTCTTAACAATTTTGATGGAACTCAAGGGCATTATGTTGGGTGAAAAAGAGCCAAGCTTGAAAGGTCACATACGTTTGTTTCCTTTTATCTAACATCCTCAAAATGACCAAGTAACAGAGATGGAGAACAGATTGGTGAATGCCGGGGATCAGGGTGGTAGGGGGAGGGAGTGGTGTGACTACAAGGGGCAGTACAAGGAAGATCTGTGTGGACTCTGACATCTGCGACAGAATAGGTCTGTACCGTGATCACAGTGGCGTTTATATGGATCTACACATGTGATAAAATGACTCACAGGAGTTCCCATTGCGGCTCAGTGGGAATGAACCCTACTAGGATCTACAGGATGGGGTTTGATCCCTGGCCTGCCTCAGTGGGTTAAGGATCCAGCGTTGCCATGAGCTGTGGTGTAGGTCACAGATGTGGCTCAGATCTGGTGTTGCCGTGGCCGGCAGCTACAGCTCTGATTTGACCTCTAGCCTGGGAACTTCTGTTTGCAGAAGTGCGGCCCTAAAAAGAGAAGCAAACAACCAAGCAAAGAACACATACAGAGTCACACACACCAACATACAAATCCTGCTTTGATGTCATAATATATTCATGCAAGATATATTCATTAAGGGAAAACGGAGTGAAAGATACAGGGGTCTCTCTGTAGTGCCCTTGCAACTTCCTGGGAATGTATATATTTTAAAAAGGAAGCTAAAAGCAAGAGGAATAGGAAAATATAAAGCCTGCTTTGCAGTGATGTGAGGCTCAAGCGAGCTAATTTATGTCCCTCTGCCTGCGGAAGACCGGGTATTGAATTAGCGCTTCTCAAAAGTCCATAATAACACATGGGAGCAACACATTAAAGGCACAAAATATTGATTGATCGATGAACTCATTCAATTATTTGTCCATGCATGTCTTTTCCCTGCACACACACAGCCCCACCGAGTTCCCTCACTCCACTTCCATTACATCACCACTGATGAATGGATTCCTCCCGGTCTTGGGGCAAAGGGCGGCAGGATTCCGACCCTTTCAGCTGCCACTCCCTGTACACACTGCAGGGACACATGGCTGATGCTGCAAAATGGGATTTACTTTGTTTTACTTACACCAGTGCTGCCTCCAGATTCTCTTTCTGCAACAGGTCGAGGCTGACTGCTCCCCAGGCCTCTCTGTGTGGTTCCTCCCAGTCAGGGAGTCTGTAGCTGGGGCCTGAGGGATCAGTAATGGATCCCTTGAGAAACTGGGTTCCCAGGGCCTGTGATGGAACTGGAAAAACATAACACTCATTAGTTACTCCCTGTTGAATAAAATTCAGGTTTGCAGAGGGGACAAAATGTATTTTTGTTTTACTGCCTTTAGGGACTTCTTGGTTTCTCTGTTAAGGACAGCCCTGGTATTGACAAATTTCCTTCCTTCCCTCCCTTCCTCTCTGTTTTTCTGTCTTCGCTCTTTCCTCCCTACCTCCCTTCCTTCCTCTCTTCATCCACCCTGACTCCTTGCCTTCTTTCTTGTCTTTCTTTTTTTTTTTTTCTCTTTTTATGGCTGCTTGTGTGGCATGTGGACAGCATAAGCTAGGGGTTGAATCAGAGTTGCAGCTGCCAGCCTGTGCCACAGCCACAGCCACACCAGTGACTGTGGTCACTAGTCTGTGACCTACACCGCAGCTACAGCGACACTGGATCCTTAACCCGCTGAGCGAGGCCAGGGATGGAACCTGAGTCCTCATGGGTTTTAGTCAGGTTCTTAACCCACTGAGTCACAATGGATACTCTCTGCCTCTCTTTTTGCAGGGCAGGTGTCTAACAAACCATCCGTGTGGTTAAAAACTCAGAAGTATCAACATCTCCCCCTCTATCCCTTGCTTCCCAATTTCTAGTTTCCTTCCCCGGGGAATTTCACTGTTACAAGTCCTATCCCCTAGAGTAGCCTGGCATTGCATCTACAAACACTCTAATGTTATAGTCTTTCTTCCTCACCCATATAAATGACAGTGTATCACACACATTTTTTTTTTTTTGGAGATTGCATTTAACTTATTCTTTCTGGGTGATCTACATGGAAAGAGAAATCTTATGCTCTATGGGTTGCATGGTATTTTATTGAACAGCTGCATTGCTTCATATGTTTAAGGAAAGTGTCTTTCGTTTTGGTGGACATTTATATGGTTTTAATCATTATTACTAAAAATAATCTTATAATAAATAGACTAGTGTGCATAAGTGTGAATACATCTATAGCATTAAAAGATGTTTAGGAGAGGAGCCTCCGGGTCAAAGGGTGCAAACACAGTAGATAGACATTGCCCAACTGTCCTTTGGAACAAGGCTCTGTCAATTTCAATTGCTTCTGGCAAATCCAGAGTGATTATTCTGCAAATACTCTCTAACACACTGTGAAGAAAATACTATTACATTTTTGTCATTGCGATAGGAAAAAAAACATATATTTTAGTTTTATTTGTTTTCTCCTATAAACCTGATTGAGCATCTTTTCCTATGTCCAAGAGCCACTCATATTTCTTTTTCTGAGATTTCCGTGTTTACATATGTTGCCCTCTGAAAAATATTTTGTTTGCTTTTATAATAAAATCTTGTGTCAAAAACTCTCCCTTCCTTATAAAATTTGCAAATATTTATTTCTCAATGTTAATTATTTACCTTGTTAACTGTGTATTTTGACAGGCAAACACTTTTCATTTTCGTGCTAGAAATTTGTTTTGTACTTTGTGTTATACTTATAAAGACCTTCTTTACCTCAAAGATTTAAAAATAATTATCTACTTTTTATTTTTTTGTCTTTCTACGGTCACACCTAGGGCATATGGTCGCTCCCAGGCTAGGGGTCAAATCTGAGCCGTAGCCTCTGGCCTACTCTACAGCCACTGAAACGAGGGATCTGAGCTGTCTCTAACCTATACCACAGTTCAGGGCAATGCTGGATCCTTAACCCACTGAGTGAGGCCAGAGATAGAACCTGAGTCCTCATGGGTATTAGTCGGTTTCCTTACCACTGAGCCACAACAGGAACTCCATCTATTTTTTAAAAAATGGAACTTCAGGTTTAACATTTACTTATTTATTGGTTACACTGTAGAGTTATTTTAGACATCAGCTTTAAATATACATGCATATTTTAACCCAGGTTGATTTTTTATTCTTAATCTACTCCTGAATAAGACAAGTTACTGATAGATTTTTCACTTCCATCTGAAGAGCTTTTTCCTAAATTTCCAGGTATTCTATCTAGAAGTTTAATAATAGTGCATTTAGAGACATATAAAAATTCCTGCTGCTACCTTATCACAAACATATTTTGGGGGTGAATCCAAATGTCCTATTGATATTTTTAGTGAGGTGTAATTGATATATAACCTTATTTTAGTTTCAGGTCTGCAACAATCATTTGATTTGCGTATATTGCAAAAGGATGACCATCGTAATTCGAAATAACATCTGTCACCATATACATAGTCGTAACTGTTTTTCCTGGAATAAGAACTTTAGGATTTACTCTCCTAGCAGATTTTGTCTATGCAATACAGTATTATTAACTATAGATGCCATGCTGTCCATTACGTTCCCATTATTTATTTAGTTTCTGACTGTCAGTTTGTACTTTGTCCTTTTTGACTCCCTTCACCCATTTCACCCTCCCTCCACCCCTTGCCTCTGGCAACCAAGAACCTGTTGCCTCTGCCTATGAGTTTGGCGGGTTTTGTTTGTTTGTTTATTTCAGATTTCACATATAAGTGAGATCATGTAGTATCTGTCTTTATCTGACTTCTTTTACTTGGGCATACTGCCCCCCACACCCCAAATCTACCCATGTTGTTGCAATCGGCAAGGTTTCATTCTCTTTTAGGGCTGAATAATGTTCACATTTTCTTTATCCCTTCATCCCTTGATGGACCCTTGGTTTGTTTCCACATCTTAGTTATTGTAAATAATGCTGCGATGAATATGGGGGTGCAGAGATCTTTTTGAGTTAGTGTTTTCATTTTCTTCAGATCAATACCCATATGTGGAATTGCTGGGTCATATGGTAATTCTATTTTTAATGTTGGAAATCCCTATACTGTTTTTCACTATGGCGATACCATTTTGCATTTCCACCAACAACGCAGAAAGAGTCTCAATTTTTCTACATTCTCATTGAAACTTAGCTTTTTTTTTAATAATAGGTATACTAAATAGTACAATATCTTATTGTCATTTTGATTTTTCTTTCCCTGATGATTCGTGACATTTAGCATCTTTTTATGTACATTTTAGCCAACTGTCTCTCTTTGGAAAAATGTCTTTTCAAATCTTTGGCCCATTTTTAATTTGGTTTGTTAGTTTTTTGCCATTGAGCACAGGAGTTTCTTGAATATTCTGGACATTAGCATCTTATGAAATGTGAAACACACACATTCTTTTTCTCATACCATCTCTCATCAGGTTCTACTACAAGAGACTGCACATAGTTCCCTGTGCTGCACAGTAGGACCCCAGGCTTATCCATGCAAAATGCAATAATTTGCATCTACCAACCCCAAGCTCCCCGCCCATCCCACTTCCTTCCTCCTTCCCTCAGGCAACCACAGGTCTGCTCTCCCTGTGTGTGATTTGTTTCTGTTTTTTAGATAGGTTCATCTGTGCATACTTTAGATTCCACACATAAATGACATCAAGTGGTATTTGTCTTTCTCCTTCTGACTTCACTCAGTATGGGAATCTCTAGTTGCCTTCATGTAGCTGCAAGTGGTCCTGTTTCATTCTTTCTTATGACTGAGTAGTATTCCACTGCGTATAGGTACCACATCTTCTTAATCCGTTCATCTTCCAATGGTTGTTTCCATGTCTTGGCTATTGTGAATAGCGCTGCTCTGAACACAGGGGTGCATGTATCTTTTTGAATTGTAGTTCTGTCTGAAGACATGCCCAGGAGTGGGATGGCTGAATCATACGGTAGTTCTATATTCAGTTTTCTGGGGAAGCTCTATACTGTTTTCCATAGTGGTTGTATCAATTTACATGCCCACCAACAGTATGGGAGAGTTCCCTTTTCTCCACACGCTCTCCAGCATTTGTTCTCTGTAGACTTATTCATGATGGCCATTCTGACCCGTGTGAGGGGTTACCTCACTGCTATTTTGATATGCATTTCTCTCCTTATAATAGGATGTATTAACGATTCTCAGAAATGCTTATAGGTTTCACCATACAGAGGTTATGCCTATTTTGTTCTGTTGCCCACAGAATATTTTATGCTTTTGGATGCTATTTTAGTGGTATTAAAACTCATTTCTATTTTTTATAATGTTATAGACATAAGAATGATTTTTTCTACTTATGGTAGTTTGTTGCTTTTCTAATTAATTTAATGATTTACGTGCACTCATTTATTTCTAGCCACATGATTGGCCCTATTGTGTATAACAGTTAATTCTCCTGGGTATGTCCTGAAAAAAAATCATGTTCTCTTCAAATAATTAGTTTTACTTCCTTTTGCCTCGTTCCTTTTTTTTTTTTGGACTGCCTTCTGTAATGTAAGTGCTTTCGATCAGTAGCTCCAGAATAATTTTAAGAACAATTTTGACCGAGGCCATCTTTTACTTGTTTCTGAGATTAAATGGATGCTGTCAGTGTTTTCGTATAAATAGGATCAAGTCTTTGGGCTGAAATATTTTAAATTTTGTTTAAACACTGGAATTAAGAATAAATGTTTAACCTGAGGAATAGTTTTTAAGTATCTTTGGATATGATTTAATGATTTATCTTTTAACAATTAATACATACATCATTACATGAATAGATTTTTCTATTATCAAACTATTCTGTGCTCCTATAATATAACTAACCTGATTATGGTGTATTATTCTTCACTATGCTGCTGAGGTTTTTTTCTTTGTGAGTGTTTATATTTTTACCACGTATTTATATATTAATCTTTGCGTGTGGCAGTGGAGTATAGTTTTTGAGCTGTCTTTGATGCTTAGTTTATAAAACTTATGTTGAAACATTTGTTTTTTTCCCATGGTCACCAACAGGTCAAGCTTTATTGATATTGTCTATTTCTTAATATTTGTTTAGAACTCTAGGGCTTGGTGCTTTTTGGCAAAAATGTTGCACTTTCACAACTTTATTTCTCCTATATTACCTGTTGTTTAACTTTTCCTGTGGTAACTTCTTGCAGTCAGTATTCCCTTAGGAAAACCAGTCATTCCATCAGACTTGCTAATACATTTGGATATTGTTATTGTTTAGTATTCTCTCATTTACAAATTTTTTTGTTCCCCAGTATGATTTTTCTTGATCAATCAGCAAGTGATTTATCCATTTTATTGTGATGTTACCTTTCGCCCCAGAAAATGAGTTCTTGATTTTACTATTTCTGTTACTTAATAGATTTTAAATATTAATTTAAAAAATAATGATTACTCTCTTATCCTTACCTCACATTATTTTCTCATGCCTTAAAATGTATGCTTACATAATTTGTTATAATTATTCCCTATTTACTAACACTAGTATTTATAGAGCTATAAAATTTTATTTGAAAACCCTCTGTAGTTTACAGAGGATTATGTAATGGTTTGCAAATTATTGTTTTATAGATATGTAGCAATATTGTTTTTATTTCGTCTTCACCCTAGGCTTTGTTTCAATGAGAATTTTCAGTTTTAAGTGGACGAATTTAGTGTTTACGTTCAAGCTTCATTAATAATTCCAGCTCTACGATTTTGAAGCAGAGAATATTTTATGTATTCGTACTAATTTTTGCATTAATTGCATTTTTATAATAATCCCATGGTCACATGAATAGGAAAGAAGAAAGGATGGAAGGAAGAAAAGGAAAAAAAGAAAGAAAGGAAAAATGGAAGAAAGAGAAAAGGAAGTTAGTTTCCTGGTTCCAAGTTACTATGAAGATAAAATTCAGTTCCCCCAATACATCAGCCTGTCATGTATCTAACACAATGTCAACAGTCACAAAACGCCAGTAAGAAACATGTTTCTCCCTGGACCTCCCATGCCCACAAGGCGATGGGAAAAAGGCTAGCAGCTCCCTCTTGTAAGGGATGGAGACCTTTTCTTGCCAATGACATAGCTTTCCTACCTTATTCCTTCCCCCTCTTGAGCATTGCTTACTGAAATATCTCTGCTTTGTGACAGTATCCAAATCTAGAGGGAGTACCTGGGTCCCTGGTCCATACCTGGAAACCTTCAGCAAAAGCCAAAGCCTATACCCCGTAAAAAGACCCGCCCCAGGCCTTCTTCCTGAGCTGTCCACAGCTTCTGTGGCGTGTGTTGCAGAAGTCAAATTTTGACTCCTAAACTTTGCCTCCAGGTGTGTTTGGTTGGTGGGCCTTAAGAATATAGAGTTTCTCAATACAAATTTGTTCTCATTGACTATGTCAAGTAGCTCTTCTGCAATCACGTTTTAAAATTTGTGCTTAACTGGGTCTATCATGGACAGGAAGAAATAAATTTGTGACAATTATGTGTTTTCTTTGTCCCCATACTTTCTATTTTTCTACTTTATGAATATTAAGTTGCTCTTATTTAACACATGATTTTCCCAAGAACATTTCTGCCCCTGTCCAATTCCTCTGTGTAAGGCATTTATAGGCACTGCATTTAAGAATGTGTCTGTAAGGAGACATATGAAGATAGTGAAACTTAAGTTCTGTCATCAGAACCGTATGGTACTGGCACAGAAACAGAACTACAGATCAATGGAACAGGAGAGAAAGCTCAGAATTAAACCCACACGTCTACAGCCAACTCTTCTATGACAAAGGAGGCAAGAATATACAATGGAGAAAAGCCAGCCCCTTCAACAAGCGGTGCTGGGAAAACTGGACAGCCACATGGAAAAGAAGGAAATTAGAACACTCCCTAACACCATACACAAAAATAAACTCAAGATGGATTCAAGACCTAGATATAAGACCAGACACTACCAAACTCTTAGAGGAAAACACAGGCCAAACACTCTCCGACATAAATGACAGCAACCTCTTCTCAGATCCACATCTTAGAATAATGACAGTAAAAAGAAAAATAAACAAATGGGACTCAATGAAACTTCAAAGTTTCTGCACAGCAAAGGAAACCCTAAACAAAATGAAAAGACAACCCACAGAATGGGAGAAAATATTTGCAAATAAATCAACTGACAAGAAATTCATCTCCAAAATTTACAAACATGTCTTACAGCTCAATATCAAAACAACAAATAACCCCATCCAAAAATGGGCAGAAGATCTAAACAGACAATTCTCCAAAGAAGACATAGGGACGGCCAAAAAACCCATGAAAAGATAATCAACATCACTCATCATTAGAGAGATGCAAATCAAAACCCCTCTGAGGTACCACCTTACACCAGCCAGAAGGGCCATCATCCAAAAGTCTACAAACAATAAGTGCTGGAGAGGCTGTGGAGAAAAAGGAACCCTAGTACACTGTTGGTGGGATTGCAAATTGGTGCAACCACTTTCTGAGACATCAGTATGGAGATGCCTCAGAAAACTAAACATAGAACAACCATTTGATCCAGCAACCCCACTCCTAGGCATCTATCCAGAGAATAGCACGACTCGAAAAGACACATGTACTCCAATGTTCACTGCAGCACTCTTTGCCATAACCAAGACATGGAAACAACCTAAACGTCCATCGAGAGAGGAGTGGATCAAGAAGATGTGGTACATATGCACAATGGAATATTACTCAGCCATTAAAAAGAGTGAAATACTGGCATTTTTAGCAACATGGATGGACCTTGAAACTTTCATGGTAAGTGAAGTCAGTCAGACAATGAGACACCAACATCAAATGCTATCACTTACATGTGGAATCTGAAAACAGGACACAATGAACTTCTTTGCAGAGCAGATACTGACTCATAGACTTTGAAAAACTTTTGGTTTCCAAATGGGACAGGTTGGGGGCTTGCAGGGCATTCACTGGGGGTTTGGGAAGAAAATGCTATAAAATTGGGTCGTGATGATCATTGTAGAACTATAAATGTAATATATATACATATATATATATATATAAAGATTTCTCTCTGTATCCTGAGACAGTTCAGCTAAATATAAAGGTAAAGATTTCTTCCCCCTCAGGAAAGGACTTTATGACCTACCAGATTGAAAACAGGATTTCTCTCTGCAGAGGGTAATATGGACATGTCGCCAGGAGTCCTAAAAAAAAATTAGAGTTTCCTAATTTGGGGATTCATCTCCTGTAATGCATTCCTGTAATGGGCTGGTACTATCTGAATTTTCTTGGTATTTTTCAGGTTATGTTTGGCTCTAAATCATAGTATTTCTGCCTCAGTCCACAGTTTGGAACTTCTGGAAATGTTGAGAAAGCCTGGAAACTTCCATCCTGTCAGTCATCTCATTCACAGCTTCTTATGGTTCAACTGAAGAATGAGATTGAGAGAAGAAAGACCACATGGGATCTCAGCCTTTTTGTTAACATGTCTGTCGACAGAACGGGCATACGCTTTAATTTTATTTTCTCCCAAGTGGACAGAACACTCGTGTTCAAGTCCAGGCAGGACTTCTTGTGTTTGGCCTGGTTTCTTCCATCTTTCTCCACTCTTGGAGATTGAGGGAAATAAAGCATCAATTCTGGATTAGTGAGGCTGCTCTGAAGCACCACATTCGGCATTGAATTTGACCCTTCAAGAAGGCACAGGTGAAGAGTCAAGTTATATTTAAAATACAACTTTACCAATGGTACACTGATATGCTCCCTATCTGCCAGATGCCTGTGTCAGGTTCCTAGTTGGTTAGAGCTCGTGTACGGAGGGGAGAGGTATTGATCCGTAATGCCTGAATGTACATGTATGAGGATTCATTCAACTGTTCCTTTCTTCCTCTTGCTTTGGGCACATTTTCTCCAAAGATATGGAGAATTTCTGTAACTCATTCTTCATAACACGAAAATAGCTTAGCTATAGAGTAAAAGCAAGAGTAATGATATCTCTCAAGGGAAAACAGAAAAGATTTTTGCCCTGGTGAGTCTTTATGCTATGGTTGTTGGAGGTACTTTCCATCGCTGACCATCCATTTTTCTTTATTTTTATTTTCTATTTTAAAGGCAAGTATATTTGGGAAATACTCATGCCTCAGAATGGACAAAAGGAATATCAAAGCTCTTTTAAGATGCTTTCTCTCCAAGAAATATGTGAATTAGAAAGTTATGTATTTCATCCTTTCAGATGTTTTTATTACCTTTCACGAGGTTTTCATATAGCTAAGAAATTACACTTTATATCGTTTTCGTTGTTTGTATCTCACATGTATTTGACACACCTTCTGCTGTTGAGAAATGAGAGAGAAATTTTGGCTTGCTTGTTGAACATGCTGAGTTAGTAGTTGGTGTCCAAGCTAGAAACACTGCTTTCCAACCCCTTTCAGAGCTTCTCTCACATCTTGGTTTCTCAGGCTGTAGATGAGGGGGTTGAACATGGGGATCACAATCCCATAAAACACGGAAGCCAGTTTTTCTTGCTCTTGAGACTCTAGGGTGCGGTGGTGCAGATACATGTAGGACAGAGTCCCATAGAAAAGGGTGACTGCTGTCAGGTGGGAGGCACACGTGGAGAAGGCTTTTTTCCTCCCTGCAGCAGAAGAGATCTTCAGGATGGCAGTCAGGATAAATATGTAGGAAAAGATGACGACCGACACAGTGCACGTCAGGTTAAACCCCACAAAGGCTGCTAGAAGCATGATGTTGAAGTAAATACTGGAGCACGAGAGGGCAAGAATTGGGGGTGCATCACAGAAAAAGTGGTTAATTTTATTGGATTTGCAAAAGTTCAGTTGGAAAGTAAAACTTGTGTTTACCGAAGCATTTAGGAAGCCCATGAAGTATGAACCAATTACAAGCTGAATGCAGACTCTCTGGGACATGACTGTTGGATAGCGGAGTGGGTTACAGATGGCCACATAGCAGTCCACTGGCATTGCGGCCAGGATGTAGCCGTCACTTGTTGCAAAAGCACCATAGGTTAGCAACTGCACCATGCAGCCTATGAATGAGATAGAGTGTTCTGTCCCCACAAAGTTTTGCAACATCTTGGGAGTGATAGCAGTAGCATAGCAGAGATCAACAAAAGCCAAGTTTTGGAGGAAAAAGTACATGGGGGTGTGAAGGGAAGCTTCAATCTTGATGAGCAGGATCATGCCAATGTTACCCACCAGGGTGACCACATAGATCCCCAGAAACACTATGAAGAGGACAAGCCAAGACTTGTGTTGACCAGCAAATCCCAGGAGAATGAATTCCTTCACTTTGGTGCCATTGTTTTGTTCCATGGGTGGTAAAGATGAAGTATCAGCTGAAAAGCTGCTGAAAAAGAGGAGCAGAGAAAGCTAAGACCACTGGGAGCATCCACCTAATTGTGCAGTTGGAAATGGTATATTTAAGCCCATTGTACTTTTGAGAATATTTTCCATGACATATCTTGCTTGGACTTTAAAGGCTGACCCTCCACCTGGCTGAGATTATTTCTTCTATAGTTTGGGGAAGTTGCCATGGCCCAGTAGCTGTGTTCTCAGCATGCAAACTGATGGTACAGTTAAGAAAGGTATCAATTTGGGGATTATATAAGTACATTTTGGGGGGCCACACCTGTGGCATATTGATGTTTCTGGGTCAGTGATCCAATCTGCGTCCTTGCAGTGACCTGAACTGCAGTGACAAGGCCAGATTCTTAACCTTCTGGGCCCAAAGGGAACCCCTACAAGAACATTCTTTTAGTTAAGTATGCTTTCCTTGGTCCCGCCTACATTTTAATTGGAAATCCCAGTGTGCCTGAATACTCATCATTCTGTTTGAAATTCTGACATGGCCACGGGGTCCTGTATGATCTCGTTCCCACCTATGTCCATATTTTCCCTTTATTTTTTCCCCTTCCTAGGCCCTTCTTCTCTGCCATGATGGTTTCTTGCATGGAATCGTAGAGCTGCTTATGGAAGTGTTTATCAAAGTATTTATGGTAAAAGATGATTTTCTTCAGAAATGTTCTCATCTGCTGTGGCCCAGTATTTTTGTATAAGCAAAGAAAAGGTTTTGGTAGGGTAAAATTGTGTGATAATTCAAATGCTCGATCTCGCTTTAA
Source organism: Sus scrofa (assembly GCF_054392235.1). Classification (NCBI taxonomy): domain Eukaryota; kingdom Metazoa; phylum Chordata; class Mammalia; order Artiodactyla; family Suidae; genus Sus; species Sus scrofa. The sequence continues at coordinate 14,150,252 of NC_139384.1, forward strand.
GTAGTTATCTCATCATGGACGAGAAACAGAGAATCCAAGGACTGATGCTGGTCCATGGGCCACACACTGAGTAGCACTGCTCTCTGGTGTCCATGCATCGTAATTTACTGATGAGCCTCCCTGGTGATGGACAGCCGATTGCCTACAACTTGCCTCCACTACAAACAACTCAGTGTGAAATCTTTCTAGGGTCTGTTGCTAGGAACAGAATTTTTCAGTCTGAGGCTCTGCACATATTTAATTTGACCAAGTTCTTCCAGATCACTTTCCACAATGGATACCTCAGCCCAAACTCCTCGTATTTGCGCCTGCGGATTTCCACGACTGCACCTCCTACTGAAGACTGGTATTTTGCTAATGTTTTTTTGGTCAGGAGAATGAGTATAAACGATGTCTTATTTTTATTTGTTTACTCCCATTTAAGTACGAGTAACTTTGATCATTACTTAATGTTCTCCTGAGAATTTGGGGATTTTATTGTTTTGCAAATTGCTTGCTAAATTTTTTTGTGAATGTTTCTTTTTTCTTTTTTACTTTTTTTCTTTTTAGGAACACACCTGCAGCATATGGAAGTTCCCATGTTACGGGTCGAATCAGAGCTACAGCTGCCAGCTTATGCCATAGCCACAATAATCCAGGATCTGAGCCATCCGAACCACAACTCATGACAACATTGGATCCTTAACCCGCTGTGTGCGGCCAGGGATTGAACCTGCAACCTCATGGTTACTAGTCGGCTTCGTTTCCACTGCACCACAACAGGAATTCCTTGTGAATGTTTCTATTGAGTTGAGTTTACATGTTCTTTATTTATCCAAGATTTGAATCTGTGGTCATTTGACAAAGATTTTCTTTCATTCTGTCATTTATTATTTTGTCTATAATATCCTCCATGGGAGAGAAATCCTTAAATGTAAAATAATAATTTATCATTTTCTTGCCTTATGGTTTGTTCTTTTGAAAAATTAAATGAATGAAGGCCATCTCTTTCCTAGTTGATGTCCCCAGGAGAGTAAAGAACAATAATCATAATTTTTTTCAATTTTTTATATATAATGATTTAAAAATTTTTTTCATTATAGCTGGTTTACAGTGTTATGTCAATTTTATATTGTAGAGCCATCTTTAATAAGTCCACAAATAACAAATGCTGGAGGGGGAACCCTCCTGCACTGTTGGTGGGAATGTAAGCTGGTACGACCACTCTGGAGAACAGTATGGAGGTACCTTAGAGAACTAGACATACAACTACCATGTGACCCAGCAATCCCACTCTTGGGCATATGTCCGAACAAAACTTTCCTTGAAAGAGACACATGCACCCGCATGTTCATTGCAGCACTATTCACAATAGCCAAGACATGGAAACAACCCAAATGTCCATCTACAGGATGACTGGATTATAAGATGTGGTGCATATACACAATGGAATACTACTCAGCCATAAAAAGAACAAAATAATGCCATTTGCTGCAACAGGGAAGGAACCTGAGACTCTTGTGCTGAGTGAAGTAAGTCAGAAAGAGAAAGACAAATACCTTATGATATCGCTTATACCTGGAATCTAATATATGGCACAAAGGAACATGTCCACAGACAAGAAGATCATGGACTGGGAGAACAGTTTTTTTCAATCTGAAATGAACTGTTGGCATGTGGTAGCTGCTGCATTATGATATTTTATATCACACAAATAATTTTGTTTTGGCTGTGCCCATGTCAATGTGGGGTTCCCAGGCCACAGATCAAATACGTGCCATTGAAGTGACCCTGAGCCACAGCAGTGGCAACACTGGATCTTTTACTGTGAGGCCACCAGGGGACTCCTCATACAGAATTTAATATACATTATTTGTGTTTTCCCAATATTTACTTTTTTAAAAAGAAAGCAGAACTAGGACCTACGGTATAGCACAGGGTAGGCCACTCAGCCCTTTGTAATAATCTACATGGGAAAAGAATCTGAGAAGGAATGCATGTAGGTATATGTATAACTGATTCACTTTGCTCTAAACCTGGAACTAGGACAACTTTCTAAGTCAACTCTACTCCAACAAACTTTATTTTTAACGAAGATCAGCCTGCTTTAGACAAACAAACAAACAAGCAAAGAAGCAAAGAAGAAAGCAGACTAACAGAACAGAAAGTGATTGCAGTCTCTGTGCCTGGTTTCTGTGTTAGGGTGGGGTCTGCAAAACACTTAAATCTTGTAAAGAACTGTGCGCTTTGACTCGTTATTTAAACATTTACCCACAAAACTAGACCCAATTATGTTACAGGAAAGTTCTACCAAACTTTTGTGAAACTGATAATTCTAATACAGCACAATATGTTCCTGCAAGTTAGGGAAAGTTTGAGAAAAGAAAATTTGAATCAATTTCACTTCCGGATGTATGTGTAAAGAATAAATATTCACGAGTCAGATCCACCTATACCTTAAACAAATGATTGCCAGAGGTCTCAGAAAAGGCTCCAGTGAATAGCTATTTCCTCCTTCCCCAGGACGTGAACGAGTTGAGAAATAAAAGAAATGTATATAGGGAGCCCATTATGTCACCTCCAGACACCTGGGGGAAGACTTTCTTGGTCAAGTTACTTGTGCCCAGTCAACAACCTGAGTAGACAGGCTTATCCACCCAGTGTTGGTGGCAGTGACTGAGTCATGCCTCTTGCAAGTTGTGGTGAAGCACCTCTGAGATGCAGGGGGGACAAGGGCCCAGCAGCCTGGCTGCTCCTGAGGGGGTGGAGCAGGGCATGCCAGGTGGTTCCTAGATTTACTGATCAGATATGTTGCTGCACCCTTCTGGGAAGACTGAGTGGCTAGAAAGGGAACAGGATGGCCATGATTCCACAAAATGAGCCCCTTTTGTAGGAAAGAAATATCAGAAGTAGGGAAAGAAGTATTTTCCATCAGCTATCAAGGCCATCAGCCATATCAACATGATAGGCCCCCCATATTAACTTATAAGCACAATGTAATTTCAATAACTTATAAGCACAATGTAATTTCAATGAAATGCTTGGGAGGATTTTTATGTCCATCTGTACCGACGTACAAAATTTATATAGAAGAAAAAAGAACTAAAGACTGCTAAGAGAATTTCAATGGACAAAAAGGGTGAACGTGTCCCATCAGCTATCGGAACTTACTCTAAAGCAATAATAATAAGGCCAGTGTGGTACTAGTGTGAGGGCAGACAAACAGATCAATGGAGATAAAAGATATCATAAACAGGCCCACAAGTCTTTAGAAGCATGAGGTATGAAAACAGTAGTGTGTGCATCAGTACAAAAGACCCAATAAACGGTGGTGCTATAAATGCTTATACATATAAAAAATTGTACTGTATTCCTACATTACATTTTATTATTCCAAATGGATTAAGGATTAAACTGTAAAGGTGTGAGAATAAAACAGCAGAATATCTATGACCTAGCTATGCACTGAAAAATTTAATAAAGATAGAAGTGCACAGAAAGCGAAACACTGAAAATTCAACTACATCTAAATTAAAAACACCAATGTTATGTAAAAGAAAAGACAGATGAAAACTACTATATTTAGAATGGATAAACAAGGAGGTATTTATAGCACAGGGATCTATTTCCAATCTCCTGGGATAGACCATCATGGAAAAGAATTTTAAAAAGTACATGTACACACACACACACACACACACACACACACACACACACACAGAGAGACACATAACTGAGTTATTTTGCTATACAGCAGAAATTGGGACAACACTGTAAATCAACTGTACTTTAATAGAAAAATAAAAGACTAGAAACTGACCTGAAATTTACTCAGGTCAATCGGTTTCTGACACATATAAATGATAAACAATTAGTACCCAGTACATTTAAGTAATTTCCAAAAACTGCTCCAAGTCAAAAGATATAATCAGGATAGTTAGAGGAGGAAAAACGCAGTCAACAGAAGTATGGATATACATGGATATACATGTAGAGCATGAGGAATGCAGTGTATTAATAATGCATTGAAAGATAATTTTATACTTCTCAGTATAAAAATACCTATTTTAAGTGAGAATGTGGATTCATACATTCCCGATGCAAAGGTAAATTAGAACAGTCATGGAGATAAATTTGGAAATGTTTATAAAATTAAATACATGCCTCCCTTTGGTCCAAAGTTTTTGTTAAAGGAATATATTCAAGATAAATTTTTGTCCATGTAAAAAAGGATATATATATATATATATATATATCCACATATATACACATGTCAGTATATGTATGAATATGTGTACCTATAATATACACACAGAAGAAGGGCCACAGCAGCATCTTTGAACGTAGGAAAAAAGGAACCATTAAAGAAATAAGTATGAATTCAGTCAACTGGTGCTACATTCCCTATGTAGGTAACTTTCTGAAGTCGAATGCTGAGTAATAGAAAGCAATGGAGGAAGTTAGATAGTGGCTACATGGGTGGTTGTTACATAATTTGGACATTTTTATGCCCCTTAAATATTGTGCAAGGACAGAATTTCTCACCCCCGCACATCAGCAGAGGTCCTTACTCTGATGTCAGTAACACCAGGAAGAACTGCAGAGCCACGGACGTGATGGTCACGGTGGGATAAGACGTGCTTTAGTGGTGGGGAGCATAGCAAAGCAAACCTGTGGCTGACATGGACCATCCGGCTCTTGCAAATTTCTTCAGAAATAGACCGAGTGGGATGAGTTTGTGGTGCAAGAACAAGGACCACTTCTCTTCTTCCGACATTTAGTCAGGCCTAAAGGCCAATGAGAATGTGTATGTGGCCTCCTCAGGTACAATTACAGTGCAACATATTAGAAAGGAGGTTTCTGTCCAGTGGGTGAAAGCACTGGTCAGAGGAACCTAGCACTGCTCATGAGTCCATTTAAACTAGAATCTGGATGAGTTAATGACATTTGCTGTGTTAATTTAATCATTCTGAATGCAAATAAAATGCATGATGTGGTAGTTTTCATGACGTATGTAAAAACCAGTACAAAGGACTCATGACACACATACAACGGCCAATACACAAACACAAGACAAGAACTCATGTATTTTGAACGTGCGTAATCTAGCCTGAATCCTGGAGCTTCTGAAGTTTCATTTATATTGAGCACAATGCATCTGATAGGACCTGGGTGACAAATGATGTCAGCCCCAGCCCTTGCCTCAGTTCTACCTTATATAAAATGGGGATCGCAGAATCACTTGGAACGTAATAATGCTCCTTGTGACACTGTGTATAACAGCAAAAGTGTGGAAATGGAGTTAAATACGTCGGAATCATTTCATATTATGCGTCAATACACAGTCCAAAGAGAATGAGAAAACTGTATACTCCTATGGAAAGGTGGTGCTATCACAGTGTCGAATGAACAAAGCAAATTGCGGATTAATGTCTATAGTGTGGATCCTCTTAATATAAAGTTTTTTTTCCCCTTTAAAACTCTCTCTCTATTTCTCATTGTCTTTATTTATCCATGAAAAAGCCTTGAAAGGGTTCACACCAAAAGTTTAATGGTTATCCTTGGGCATGGGAATGAGGAGAGAAACTTTTTTTAAAAAATTAATTTGAACTTAACTTCTTGCATACAGGTGATATCTGCACATAGTTAAATGAAACTAGTTAAGCTCACAATGCAAAAATTTAGCAATCCTTTCCCTCTCACCAATTCCACTCCTAAGGAGACGGTTTGCAGCCCTTTCAGCTTAAGTTTTGTTATTGTTGTTGTTATTATTATTATTATTATTTATGGCTGCACCCACTGCATATGGAAGTTCCTGGGCCAGAGATTGAGTCCAAGCCACAATTGTGACTTAGGGCACAGCTGTGGCAATGCCAGATCCTTTAACCCACTGCGCTGGGCAGGGATTGAACCCTCACCTTCCCAGAGACATGAGGCATTGTAGTCACATGCTCAACACACTGTGCCACAGTGCGAACTCCTAGAGAGAAAGTTCTTTGAAATTTTAAACTTCATCACCTTTTCATTGTAAAAGAACTTTAACTGTTTTAAGAAGGAAGAGGAAGGGCAAGAAGTCACATCTGCCTTGTAATGATGTGACTTAAAGTGACATGATTGATGTAAACACCCCAGCACAGAGGCAGCACTGAAAGGGCACTCAAATCGGGTCATGAGGACACATGCACATACCACACTAAAGCCTTCTGCTGCTCACTGCTCCCCACTCCTTCAGTTAATCATTCAATCGTGTGCTCATTCATATCCTCCTCAGACAACACGCAGCCCAGTTCGGTTCCTCACTCCATTTCCATTGCGTCACCAGGGATGAAGGGATTACTCCTGGTCTCGGGGCGAAACTTTCGTTCTGACCCCTGTGCTCCACTGTTACCAGCACACACTGGGATGATAACATGGCTGCTTTGGGAAACAGGCTTTGCTTTCTCTTACTTACACCCGAGCTGCTCCCAGATTTTCTTTCGGCACCTGGCACAGGATGATTGGCCACCAGGCTCTCTGTGTGTTTCCTCCTAACTGGGGAGTTTAAAGCTGGAGCCTAAGGGATAGATCCCTGCTCCCTTGAGAACCTGAGCTTTCAGGGGCTGTGATGGAGTCGGAATAAGCAAGGTTCAGTAGGTATTTTCAGCTAAAGAGCATTTAAGCCTTCTCTAGAGAAGGTGCGTTTCATCATGCTATTGTCTTTAGGGACGTTTTGCGGGTGTGTGTGTGTTGCTTTGCTGTAGAACAATGTCTTTAGAAATTTTTCTTGTTAAAAATCAGGTTGAATAACTTTTACAATGTCTCAGAATTTGTGTTCCGTTCTAGAAAGCTGACCTTGTCATCATAATCAGCAAAAAGCAGGAGCACCTGGAAAAAAAAAATCCAAAATCCAAAGCTAATCTAAATTTAAATCCACAGTCCCGAATATGACAAATAGAGTTACCACTGTTCGAATAATTTTGTATGTTACCACTTTGACTATTTTTTTAATTTGAAGAAAAAAGACTTGATCACTTCTTTCTTTTTTCTAGCAATGTTTATATTTTCAAAATCAGCCATGGATAAAGACACCCTTATTCCTATGAGCACTTTACACCTTCACCATATTTCAGGTAAGCATTGTGATGTGAGAGATTTTGAGTGCTTGGCCATGAGGCTTCTAGTATTAAACCTTTCGTTAATGAGAGGAGAAAGCTAGAGTCAGTGAGCCTGTCGCTTCTTGTCTGAAGGAGGGTTATTGCCAAAGTCTGGGCAACTGACATTCCATATTCCTCACTGCATGATCAAGTGGAATGTGTGTGGAATGCGGTCTCCTGAGAGTAGAAGAAAATCCAACTTCCCTTCGGCTGGGACTTTCACAAAACCAGAGCCTTCGTTTTCCTTTACAGCAGCAGTTTGGAAGTCAAGGCTCACATTTTGTGACTTGCTTAGTCTCCCCCATATGCTGGTTGTCTCTCAGTCTAGCGTGTCAGCCATAGTGCTAGGCATCGCGTTCCCTTTCAGAGGAGAAAAGGCATCCTGGACGGTAGGTAGGGTGATAGCCACACACACACTCCTGGTCACAACGACAAAAGCTCCCCTGGGTCCAGCAGACTTCTACTTAGATCCCGCTGGCTAGACCTGTGTTACGTGGAGTAGTAGCAACCTGTGTGTCCTGCACCACATCTTGGCTACTTGATTTCAGCACAGCTGTGGTGGACAGCTCCGCCTGTGCCACTAGTGGCAGGTTTCCCACAGTATCTCTCTGCTTCACTGACTTAGGAATATCTCGTAAACTGACTCCACCAGACTCTAGCCATGTCCCAGACTTCTAACTTCCAGAACCGTGAGAAATACATGTTTGTTGTTTAGAAATCACTCAGTCTGTGTACACTGTTAACAGAGCCTTCATGGACTAACACATCTGGAAAGTACTACACATACAATTACATGTTTATTATGGCCAAAGGATACAAATCATCACCGGCCAAAGGAAAATAACAGCCACAGCAATGCCAGTCCCGTATCTGGGACCCATGCCACAACTTCTGGCCATGCCAGATCCTTAACCCACTGAGGCCAGGGATCGAACCGGCATCCCCATGGATACTAGTCAGGCTCTTAACAGCCGAGCCACAACCGGAACTCCTTGCCTTCCTTTTTGGAGGGAAGGTGTATTACAAACCAGCAGTGTGGTTAAAAGTTTAGATGTACCAACGTGCATAGAGTAAAAAACATCGCCCCCTTTATCCCTTGTTTCCCAATTTCTGATTTCCCTCCCTGGAGAATTTCACTGTTACAATTCTGTATTCTTCTAGATTAGCCTTTAATTGCATGTGCAAACATTCTAATATTATATTATTTCTTCCTCACCCATATAAATGACAGTGTATCACTCACATTTTTCTGCAGCCTGAATATAACAATATTTCTGGGTGATGTACATGGAAAGAGAAATCTCAGTCTTTATTGGTTGTTTGTTATTTTATTGGACAGCTGCATTGCTTACCATGTCTAATGAAACTCTCTTCCCTACTGGTGGACATTTAGATGGTTTCAGATCTTTATTAATAAAAACAATAATAAATAGACTAGTGTGTGTAGGTGTGAATATATCCGTAGGATTAAAAGATGTTTAGGAGAAGATCCTCTGGGTCAAAGGGTATCAACATTGTACATTTTGAGAGACGTTGCCCAACTGTCCTTTGGAGCAAGACTCTGTCAATTTAAATTGCTTCTAGCAAATCTAGAGTGACCGTTTTTTTGCAAATCCTTTCTAACACAAGGCTTAGACAATTTTATTACACTTTGTCATTATGATAGGTTTAAAAAAACAGTGTATTTTTGTTTTATTTGCTGTTTTCTCCTACAAACCAGATTGAGCATCTTTTCCCATGTCCAAGAACAGTTAGTATTTCTTTTTCTGTGAATTACTGTTTATATATGTTGCCCTCTTAAAAATAGTTTGTTTGCTTCTATATTGATAGTCTGAGTCAAGAAGCCTTCCTTCCTTATAAAATTTGCATATATGTATTTCTTAATATTTTATATTGCTAATTTTATATTTTGCATGTAAAAAAATTTCGACTTTTATGCCCCCATAAATTTCCCAGTCTTTGCCAAATATCTGAATATAGGTTAGATTATGCATTTAACCCTCAGTATAGGTATTTTATAATGCCACACTAGCCTTTACTTCCTGCTTGAGTATAGCCTTAGGGTAAGCTAGAGGGTGTGTTTGAAATCTCCTGAGGTCTTTCCTAAAAATGAACCCAGCCCTGGTCAAGCTCACAGTCGTAATTACAGATGATCAGGAGTATACTGCAAGTTTTCCATACCACTGTGAAAGTTTCATGCTATAGCTTTTGCTTTTAAGCATTTTGCTTTGACTATTGTTTGCCTTGATACTTACCTACATCTTTCAGCAGCTGCAATGTTAAAGCATGGTCTCTCTCTCTCTCTTTTTTTTTTTTTAACAAAGGCTCTCCGGAAAAAAGGTGCTTGGCATTGAATGAGTTTTCAGTTAGGACAAATAGTAATAGGCTTGCTAGTGTGGTCTTCCAGGGAAGCACTATACGGGTGAAATAATATTTTTGATCCGTGGTTGGCTGAATCTGCTAATTCAGAAACTGTGGATATGGTGGGGAGGCTGTAGAGTTGTTTTCAACACTATTGTTTTAAAAATTATTTTATGGTCGCACCCATGGCATATGGAAGTTCCTGGGCAGGAACTGAATCCAAGCTGCCACTGTGTCCTACGCCACAGCTGCAGCAATGCCAGATCCTTTAAGATCCTTTAACCCACTGCACCAGGCTGGGGATGAAATCTGCACCTCCACAGTGACCTGATAGCTGCTGCAGTTGGACTCTTAACCCACTGAGTCACTGAGAGAACTCTGTCTTCGTGGTCTTCTTTTTTTTTGCACAACCATGGCTCAAGCTGTTGCAGTGACAGATCCTTAACCCACAGTGACACAAGAGAACTCCTATTTTCTTTTCAAGACAATAATTTCATCATGGAATTGGCTTAGCACTTTTGTTGAAATTCAGCTTACTGCATGTTTGTTGTTGCATTTTTTAACTTTATATTTGTCCCACTGGTCAATATATCTTTGTTTTATTACAAAAACTGGTTTATTTACAGTATCTTTAAGTTAAATGTGAAAACAGGCAGCATAGGCCCTCAAACGTTAAAACATTAAAAAAAGTTTTTGGACCATTTTAAGATTTAGCGCTCTTCCAAGAGGGCTTGATGCTATTTTTGGGGAGAAGGCTGCAATTTCACCACTTTATTTCCTCTGTGTTAATTGCTCTTTAATCTCTTCTGTGGTAATTTTTGGCAACCAGTATTCTCTCGGTCAAAAAGCATCCATTCCAACAGGTTCTCTAATACATCTGGATACTGCTGGTCTAAGCATTTTCTTATTAAAAAATTTTTCTTTGTGCCCTTGTATTATTTTTCTTGGTAAATAAGCCACTGACTTACCCATTTTACTGTTATTTTTAGCTTCAGAGAATGAGTTCTTATTTATTATTTCTGTTATTTTTATAGCTTTAGCATCAATTAAAATTAATTACTACTTTTTTTTTGTCTTTTCAGGGCCGCACCTGGGGTTTATGGAGGTTCCCAGGCTAGGGGTCTAATCAGGGCTACAGCTGCCGGCCTACGCCACAGCCACAGCAATGCCAGATCTGAGCTGCATCTGTGACCTACACCACAGCTCAGGGCAACACTGTATCCTTAACCCACTGAGCGAGGCCAGGGATCGAACCTGCAACCTCATGGTTCCTAGTTGGATTCGTTTCCACTGTGCCATGACAGGAACTCCTTCTCTCTTCTTTTTAAAATATTATCTCATGTCTTGAAATTTACATATTTTTAAATTTCCTATGTACTAACACAAGTATTTGTAGAGTAAAAAACTTTTATTTGAACATCCTTTGTAGTTTATAGATATTTATAGTGGTTTGTAAACATAATTTTATAGATACTTGTCAATTCTGTTTTTATTTCACCTTCAACTAAAGATTTGTTTGAAAGAGAATTTCAGTATTAAGTGGTAGGATTTTAGGTGTTTTTAACCCGAAGCTGTATTATTAAATTCTAGATCTAGCCCACTGGATCAGGGAATATTTTCCACACTATTTCTGGTTTTTGGAGCTTATCATATTTCTTTAATTCTTCCATGGGCACATTAAAAAAAAGAAAGGAGGAATGAAAAAAGGAAGGGAAGAAGGAAAGGGAAACAAGGAGGAAGGAAAAACAGAAAAAGAAAAGAAGAAACAAATAAAAAGGTTTTTCTAGTTTCGAGTTAATATGAAGATGAAAATCAGTTCTGTCAATAAATTGAACTGTGATATATCTAACACATTATTGATGGTCAGAGAAAACCAATAAAAAATAGCATTTATAACTAGAACTTGCAGCAGAACTACTGACAACTCTATCTTCTAAGTGACTCCTACTTTTTCACCAATGACATAACTATTCCTACTGAATTCCGACCACCTCTTGAGTAAAGATTATTGAGATATCCAGTTGCTGGTCTTCACCCTTTTGACAGTATTCAAATCTAGAGAGAGTACCTGCTTTCCTATTCCATACTAGGATTCAGTCAGCAAAGCCCAGATGATATAAAAAGCTCTTTCCAGAATTTATTATTTGCAGGCTTGTTGATGATAACCTGAGGTGGTACCTCATTGTAGTTTTGACTTGCTTTTCTCTGATAACTAGTGATGCTGAGCATTTTTTCACGTGCTTGTTGGCCCTGTGTATGGCTTCTTTGCAGAAATGTCTGTTCATGTCTTCTGCCCATTTTTCAACTGGGTTGTTTGTTTTTTTGCTGTTGAGATGTATAAATTGTCTGTATATTTTAGAGATTAAGCCCTTGCTGGTTGCATCATTTGAAACTATTTTTTCCTATTCCATGGGTTGTCTTTTTGTTTTATTTTTATGGTTTCCATTGCTGTGCAAAAGCTTGTAAATTTGATTAGGTCCCATCGGCTGGCTTAATTTTGTTTTTATGTCTATTGCCTTGGGAGGGTGACCTGAGAAAACAATTTGGCTTTTTTTTTTTTTTTTTTTGTCTTTTCTAGGGTTGCACCCACGGCATATGGAGGATCCCTGGCTAGAGGTCGAATCGGAGCTGTAGCCGCCGGCCTACATCAGAGCCACAGCAACGCCGGATCCGAGCTGCATGTGCAACCTACACCACAGCTCACAGCATCGCTGGATCCTTAACCCACTGAGCAAGGCCAGGGACCGAACCCACAACCTCATGGTTCCTAGTTGGATTCGTTAACCACTGTGCCATGACGGGAACTCCTGAGAAAACAATTTGTATGGCTGATGCCAGAGGATGTTTTGCCTTTGTTCTCTTCTAGGAGTTGTATTGGGTCTTGACTTATGTTTAAGTTTTTAAGCCATTTTGAGTTTATTTTTGTGCATAGTGTGAGGGTGTGTTTTAGTTTCACTGATTTACATGCAGTGTTCAGTTTTCTCAGCACCACTTGCCAGAGAGATTGTCTTTTCCCCATTTTATATTCTTGCCTCCTTCATCAAAGATTAATTGACCAAAGGTGTCTGGGTTTATTTCTGCATTCTCTATTCTGTTCCATTGGTCTGTATATCTGTTTTGGTACCAATACCACACCGTCTTGATTACTGTAGCTTTGTAATACTGTCTGAAGTCTGGGAGAGTTATGCCTCTTGCTTGTTTTTTCTTTTTCCCCTCAGGATTGCTTTGGCAATTCTGAGTCTTTATAGTTCATTAATAACAAATAATGAATAACAAATGCTGGAGGGGGTGAGGAGAAGAGATACCCTATGTTCACTGCAGCACTATTCACAATAGCCAAGACATGGAAACAACCTAAATATCCATTGATGGATGAATGGATTAAGAAGATGTGGTACATATACACAGTGGAATATTACTCAGCCATAAAAAGGAACAAAATAATGCCATTTGCAGCAACATGGATGGAACTAGAGACTCTCATACTAAGTGAAGTAAGTCAGAAGAAGAAAGACAAATACTATACTATAGCACTTGTACATGGCCCAAATGAACCTATCTACAGAAAAGAAACAAACTTATGCATATGGTGAACAGACTTGTGGTTGCCAAGGGGGAGGGGTGGGAGAGGGAGTGGGATGGACTGGAAGTTCGGGGTTGATAGATGCAAACTGTTGCATTTAGAATGGATAAGCAATCAGATCCTGCTGTATAGCACAGGGAACTGTATCCAATCACTTGTGATGGAACATGATGGAGGATAATGTGAGAAAAAGAACGTATATATGTGTACAATAGGGTCACTTTGCTGTAGAGCAGAAATTGACAGAACATGTAAAGCAATTATGATAAAAATTAAAAAAAAAGCTCTTTCCCACTTCCTCTTACTGAGAGGGCTACAGCTTCTATAGAGTGAGTTGCAGAAGCAAAATAAGCCTAAATTTTAATTATAAGTGTATTTGATTGGTAAGCTTCAATAATACAGAGTTTCTGTAATATGTACTTATTGTCATTAATGATACCAAATAGCTCTTCCATATTTAAAATTCTTTTCTCAACTTGACCTGTCATGAACTAGAAGACGTAAATTAACATTTACTATGACAGTATCATTGCATTCCTTTCGTCTATATATTTCCTGGTTTTTTTCACTTTATGAATATCAAGGAAATATTATTTAATATACAGCTATTTCCATGAATATTTAGGCACAGTCCAATTCCTCTACTCAAGGTATTTACAGCCATTACTTTTAAGAATGCTTGTAAAAGGAGACCTATGAGAATAGCAAAACTTAGGAGTTGTCTGTCTCCAGATACAGTTCAGGGTAGTAAAGGTAAATACCTTTCCTTCCCTCTCAGGAGAGGAGTTGCTAACGATCCAAGTGAAAGTAAAATTTCTCTCTGCAGAGGAAAATATGGGCAGGTCACCAGCAGCCTTCATAAGATCAGAGTTTCCTAATGTTGAGATTTCTCTCCAGAAAAATGCACTCTGCTGTATGGGCTGGTGCCATTTGGATTCTTTGTTTGTGTTACAACCGGATCCATATCACAATGTTTCTGTGCTCATCATTCAGCCCCAAATTTAAAACTTCTGGAAATGTTGAAAAAGGCAGTAATTCTCATCTTGTCTATCTTCTCACTCACAACATCCTATGGTTTAACTGATGAATGAGATTTAAAGAACTAAACACTTGATCTCAGCCTTTTCAAAATAATGTTTTTTAATTTTTAAACATTTTTTTCATTTTTTTGCTGCCCCACAGCATATGGAGTTCTGGACGGGGATCGAACCTGTGACCCAGAGCTCCCAAGATGCTACTGATCCCATTGCACCAAAGTGGGAACTCTAGCCTTTTTGTTAACATGCCTTTCAATAGGATGGGTCTGTGCTTGATTCTGTTTTTTCCTAAGTGAAGCGAACACTCATGTCCAAGCCAAGTATGACTTCTCACGTTTAACCTGGATTCCTCCATCTCTCCACACTATTTGAGACTGGGGGAAATAAGCCATCAATTCTGGGTAAATGAGTCTGCTCTGGAGACAGGATTTTGCACATCTGAAAGAGGGTATCTAGAGGGAGATTCAAATTATATTTAACATACAATTTTACCAAAATAAATTGACATGACCTATATCTGCCTGATTCCTGTGTCAGTTTCCTTGTTGGTTAGAAACCCTGTATAGAAAGGAGGGATATTGTTCCATAACGTCTGAATATGTATGTGGATTCATAAAAGTGTTTTTTCCTCTTTGTTTTCTCTGCATTTCCCCCCAAAAATGGCTCTCTCAACTATTCTCTACAAAATTAAAAGAGCTTAACTATAGAGTCACAGTAAGAGTAATAGTAGAGTCACAGTAAGAGTAATAGCACTTCTTTAGGGAAAACAGAAAAGATTTTTGCCTTTGTGAGTTTTTAATATTACAGTTGTTGCAAGTACTTCACAAAATTTTTTTACACATTTCTTTTTTAAGGGCATGTATTTGAGAACAGATCTCCTCAAAATGTACAAAGGCAGTATCAAAGACCTTTCCAGATGCTTTCTTTTAAGAAGCACATGAATTAGAAACTTATTTAAAAATGTAGTATGTGTTCATTACATTTCAGATCTATTGTTATAATTAAGGAATGTTTTTGTAACTCCCAAATATTTGCCACACCTGTTGTTGAGAAATGAGAGAGAAATTTTGGCTTGCTTGTTGAACATGCTGAGTTAGTAGTTGGTGTCCAAGCTAGAAACACTGCTTTCCAACCCCTTTCAGAGCTTCTCTCACATCTTGGTTTCTCAGGCTATAGATGAGGGGGTTGAACATGGGGATCACAATCCCATAAAACACGGACGCCAGTTTTTCTTGCTCTTGAGACTCTAGGGTGCGGTGGTGCAGATACATGTAGGACAGAGTCCCATAGAAAAGGGTGACTGCTGTCAGGTGGGAGGCACACGTGGAGAAGGCTTTTTTCCTCCCTGCAGCAGAAGAGATCTTCAGGATGGCAGTCAGGATAAATATGTAGGAAAAGATGACGACCGACACAGTGCACGTCAGGTTAAACCCCACAAAGGCTGCTAGAAGCATGATGTTGAAGTAAATACTGGAGCATGAGAGGGCAAGAATTGGGGGTGCATCACAGAAAAAGTGGTTAATTTTATTGGATTTGCAAAAGTTCAGTTGGAAAGTAAAACTTGTGTTTACAGAAGCATTTAGGAAGCCCATGAAGTATGAACCAATTACAAGCTGAATGCAGACTCTCTGGGACATGACTGTTGGATAGCGGAGTGGGTTACAGATGGCCACATAGCGGTCCACCGCCATTGCGGCCAGGATGTAGCAATCACTTGTTGCAAAAGCACCGTAGGTTAGCAACTGCACCATGCAGCCTATGAATGAGATAGAGTGTTCTGTCCCCACAAAGTTTTGCAACATCTTGGGAGTGATAGCAGTAGCATAGCAGAGATCAACAAAAGCCAAGTTTTGGAGGAAAAAGTACATGGGGGTGTGAAGGGAAGCTTCAATCTTGATGAGCAGGATCATGCCAATGTTACCCACCAGGGTGACCACATAGATCCCCAGAAACACTATGAAGAGGACAAGCCAAGACTTGTGTTGACCAGCAAATCCCAGGAGAATGAATTCCGTCCCTTTGGTGCCATTGTTTTGTTCCATGGCTGGTAAAGATTAACTATCAGCTGAAAAGATGCAAAGAAAAAAGAGCAGAGAAATCTAAGACCACTGTGATCCTTTAATTCTGGCGTTGGAAATGGTATCATCTTTAATTTCATAGCAGGGTAAGAGAATAATTTCCATGACATAATTAACTTAGATTTTTGAAGTCTAAACCTTGATACCTGACTTAGATATTTTCATCTAGAGTTTGAGCATGTTGTCGTGGTCCAGTATTGGTTTCTCACGGTGCAGAGTGATTGATATTTCTTCTCATTTCCTTCTTCCTTAGTAATAACTCTTTTCTGCCATGATGTTCTCATGAAATTGTAGCATTCTTTGTGGAAGTGTTTATCAAAGTATTGATAGTAAAGTATCATTCTCTTTTAAAAATTTCAGTTTTGTCTCTTTTTGGAAAAGCAATAAAGAAATTCTCAGCATTGTCAAAATTTTGTGATCGTTTAAAAGCTCAATCTCACTTTTGGTAGTTAAGCGCATCATAGAGTGGAAACAGAGAGTCCAAGGACTAATGCTGGTCCCTGGGTCACACACTGAGTAGCACTGCTCTATGGTGTCCATTTGTCATAATTTATTCATGTGCTTTCCTAGTGATGGATAGTAGGTTATCTACAACTTGTCTCCACTACAAATAACTCAGGGTGAAATTTTCTAGGGAGTAGTCCTACGAACAAAATTGTTGAGTCTGGAGGTATGCACACATTTAACTTGAAAGAGTTTTTCTAGATCACTTTCCGTAATGGATTAGCTAGTATACGCTCCTAGCATTTGTGCATGGGGGCTCCCGTGTCCTCACCTCCTAGTGAACATTGGTATTTTCCTAATATTTTTTTGTCCAGGAAAATAGATGCAAAGTGTAGTCTTGATTTCTTTCATTTTCCCCCCTTTAATTACAAGTAAATTTGATCACAGTCTAATGTTCTTTTTAGAATTTTGGGTTTCTATTATTCTGTAAATTGCCTATTTATGTTTTTTTGCAAATTTCCTATTGAGTTGATTTTAGATGTTCAAGTGAGACTTGAATTTCTGGTCGGTTTTTGACTTAAAATTTTTCCTTACATTCTATCTATCATCTATTAATTTTGCCTGTGCTATCCTTTATGGAACAGAAATCTTTAAATGTAAAATAATAGTTCTTATTTTGTGCCTTGTTTTTTATTCTTTTGAAAAATAAATTTCATCCCCTATTTAATTTCCTTAATATAGTAAAAAGTAATAAGAAAACTTTTTTTTTCACTTTAGGTTGCTGGCATATGGTATTTGTGGCACCATAATATTTTGCATCATATATATAATTTGATAAATGTCATTTGTGTTTTCTCAATTTCTTTAAAAAAAGTAGGCAAGGAGGATAGAGTGATAGTAGTCACTGTGTGTCTCTCTGTGTGTACGCAAAAAATTTAAATACTTTAAAAATCATTAAGTGATTTTACTTTTTATTCTAAATTTACACACAGACACTAGACCCAGTTATGTTACAGGAAATTTCTACCTAACATTTCTGGAACAACTAATTCTAATATTAAACAATTTTTTCCTGTAAATCGCAAAAGAAAACATTCCACAACTCATTTTGTACAGCTAATGCAACCCTGACACCCAATTAAGGATAGTTTGAGAAAAGAATATCAGAGCAATTTAATGTGTGAAAACAGATGCAACAGCCTTTAATAAATACACACTCAATAATCAAACCCATCCATTCATGAACAAATGACTGCTATGGTTTTAAAGAGGCTTTAGTAAATAGCTATTCTCTTCTTTTCTCTGTGTATGGACAAGTTGAAAAATAAAAGAAGTGTATAGATGGAGACCATTGTGTCACCTTCAGACACCTGTAGGAAGACTTTCTTAGTCAGGTTACTTGTGCCCAGTGAACACCCTGAGTAGACAAGCTTATCCACCCAGTGTTGGTGGCAGTGACTGGGGCACGCCTTTTGCATGTTGTGAGGAAGCACCTCTGAGATGCAGGGAGACAAGGGCTTCAGCATGCTGGCTGCTTCTGAGGATAAGGGTGGAGCAGAGCATGCTAGGTGGTTCCTAGCACCAATCAGATATGTCACTGCACCCTCCTAGGAAGTGAGTGAATAGAATGGGAACAGGATGGCCATGATTCCACAACATGAGCTCCTTTTGCAGGACAGAAACATTAGAGGCAGGGAAAAAGTATTTTCCCATCAGCGGTCAAGAGAAAGTTGACTCAAGATGGTATTTCCTCTCATTCTAATTTATAAGTTCAATGTAATTTCAATGAAATGCTTGAGGAAACGGCACAGGTACTTGCACAAACTTACAAAATTTATATGGAAAAGAGCTAAAAAAAGCTAGGAGAATTTGAAGGGAAAAATGTTGGGAGCTTGTCCTATCAGATATCAGAACTTATTATAAAGCAGTAATAATAAAGACAGGTGGTACCAGTCTGAGGGCAGACAAATCAATGGAACTGACAAGAAGATATCATAAGCAGGCCCACAAGTCTTTAGAAGCTTGATGTATGAAAACAGTAGTATGTGAATCGGTACAAAAGGCCCCACGAACCGTGGTGCTATAAATGCTTACGCATATGAATAAAGTATACTGTAATTCTACTTTTCATTTTATCAGTTCCAAATGGGATAAAGATTTACACTGAAAACCTGTGAGGGTAAAATACAGCAAAGTATCTATGACTTAGATATGCAGTAAGAAATTTACATAAGACATATAAAACATAAAACTTGTGTTTATGTGTTTCATGTAAACATAAAACACTGAAAATTTGCCTATATCTAAAGTAAAAATACCAACATCATAAAAAAGAAAATCCCAGATACTGACTAAAAATTTACTTAGGTAACCTTGTTTGAAACACATATAAGTGTCAAAGGATTAGTATCCAGTATATTTAAGTAATTTTTATAAATTGCCCCATGGGAAACATTCACAAAAGGTATAATCAGGATAATTATAGAAGGAGAGACTTAAATGGTTAATAGAAATATGGATATACAAATAACTCATTAGTATTCAGATAACTGTATGTTGATATTGCATTGAATATAATTTTACACTCCTCAGGCTAAAATGAAGTTTATGTGACAATGTGGACTCGTATTTCTGGTCATTAAGGTAAATTAGAATAGTAACACTGGGGACCAGTTTGGGAACATTAATAAATTAAATATATGCCTCTCTTTGGTCCAGCATTTCCATTATAGGTATGTATTCTAGATAAACTTAGGACCACATAAAGAAGGATGCACAGACACACACATACAGAAGAATGTTCATCATAATCCTGAATGTTGAAAATAAATAAGAACTATTAATAAATCAATGAGAATTCAGTATACTGATGCTACACATTCATGTGGACCAACTTCTCAAATGGAATGCTGAGTAACAAGCAAGTCGCAGAACTCAGATGACAAGTACATGAAAGGTTGCCACCTTATTTTATTTTGAATTTTTTATTACAGTACAGTTGATTTACAGGGTTGTGTCAATTTCTGCTGTACAGCACAATGACCCAAATATATATATATATATATATACATATATATATTATAATTTTTCTCA
This sequence comes from Sus scrofa, assembly GCF_054392235.1. NCBI lineage: Eukaryota > Metazoa > Chordata > Mammalia > Artiodactyla > Suidae > Sus > Sus scrofa. The sequence continues at coordinate 14,169,960 of NC_139384.1, forward strand.
TATTATCTTACATCATGGTCTATCCCAAGAGATTGGATATAGTTCCCTGTGCTATACAGCAGGACCTCATTGCTTATCCATTCTCAATGTAACAGTTTGCATCTACTAACCCCAAACTCCCAGTCCACCTGACCCCCCGCCCCCCTTGGCAACCACAATCTGAGTCTCCATGTCTGTGTCTGTTTCTGTTTTGTAGATGGGTTTCTTTGTACCGTATGTTAGATTCCACATATAAGTGCTATCAAAGATACCTTATTTTAAATATATTTTAATACACTTTAAATGTTTCCTCACAAAGTAAAAAACCACGTGCCCACACATCAGCAGAGGGCTCCTTACTCTGATGTCAGTAACACCAGGAAGAGCTGCAGAGCCATAGATGGTCACTGTGGGATAAGAAGGTGCTTTACTGGTGGGGAGCATAGCAAAGCAAACCCATGGTTGATATGGACCATCAGGGTCTTTCAACTATCTTGAGAAATAAACAGAGTGGGATAGCTTTTGTAGTGCAAGAATAAGGGCCAATTCTCTTCTTTCAACATTTAGTCAGGGCTAAAGGTGAATAAGTATGTGGAAGTTGCCTCCTCAGGTAAATTTACCTTGAAAAAGATTAAATGCAACCCTTTCAGGGAGACTTCTTTCCAATGGGTGAAGGCATTTGTCAGAGGAACTTAGCACTAGTTCTGAGTCCATTTAAACTAGAATCTTGATGAGTTAATGACATTTGCTGTGTTAATTTAAGCATTTTGAATTCAAATAAAATGTCTCATGTGATATTTTTTAGGAGCTATGTAAAAACCAGCACAAGGCTGAAACACACACAAACACAAGACAAGAACCTGAGGGTTTTTTTTTTTATTATTATTTTTAGTGTCTCACCTGCAGCATATAGAGGTTCCCAGGCTAGGGGTCAAATCAGAGCTGTAGCTGCCAGCCTACACCACAACCAGAGCAATGCCAGATCCGAGCTGCACCTGCGACCTACACCACAGCCAGAGCAATGCCAGATCCGAGCTGCGCCTGCAACCTACACCACACCTCACAGCAACACTGGATCCTTAACCCACTGAGTGAGGCCAGGGAAGGAAACTGCATCCTCATGGATATTAGTCAGGTTGGTAATAAGCCGCTGAGTCACTAGTGGACTCCCAAAGCCAGATACTTTAATCCACTGAGCTGGCCAGGGATCAAACCCTCCACTACACAGTGATACAAGCTGCTGTAGTTGGATTCTTAACCCACTGCAGGAACTTCCAGAGAGAAAGTCTTTGAACTTTTAAACTTTATCACCTTTTCATTGTAAAAGAACTTTAACTTTTAAGTTTTTTAAGAACTTAAGGATGAAGGAAGGAAGAAGAAAGGAAAGAAGGAAGAGGAAGGGAAAAGTTTTAAGAAGGAACAGGAAGGGAAAGCAGTCACGTCTGCCTTGTAATGATGTGACTTAAAGTGACATGATTGATGTAAACTCCCCAGCACAGAGGCAGCACTGAAAGGGCACTCAAATCGGGTCATGAGGACACATGCACATACCACACTAAAGCCTTCTGCTGCTCACTGCTCCCCACTCCTTCAGTTAATCATTCAATCGTGTGCTCATTCATATCCTCCTCAGACAACACGCAGCCCAGTTCGGTTCCTCACTCCATTTCCACTGCGTCACCAGGGATGAAGGGATTACTCCTGGTCTCGGGGTGAAACTTTCGTTCTGACCCCTGTGCTCCACTGTTACCAGCACACACTGGGATGATAACATGGCTGCTTTGGGAAACAGGCTTTGCTTTCTCTTACTTACACCCGAGCTGCTCCCAGATTTTCTTTCTGCACCTGGCACAGGATGATTGGCCACCAGGCTCTCTGTGTGTTTCCTCCTACCTGGGGAGTTTAAAGCTGGAGCCTAAGGGATAGATCCCTGCTCCCTTGAGAGCCTGAGCTTTGAGGGGCTGTGATGGAGTCGGAATAAGCAAGGTTCAGTAGTTATTTTCAGCTAAAGAGCATTTAAGCTTTCTCTAGAGAAGGTGTGTTTCATCATGCTATTGTCATTAGGGATGTTTTGCGGGTGTGTGTGTGTGTTGCTTTGCTGTAGAACAATGCCTTTAGAAATTTTTATTGTTATGCATCAGGTTGAATATAAAATTTGTGTTCGGTTCTAGAAAACTGACCTTTCACCACAACAAGCAAAACATAGGGCTATCTGGAAAAAAGAAATCCAAAGCTAATCTAAATTTAAGTCCATAATCCCTGATATGAGAAATTGAGTTACTATTATTTGATTAACTTTTTATATTACCACTTTGACTATTTTGATTTGAAGGAAAAATTGACTCTCGATCCCTTCTTTCTTTTTTTTCTAACAATGTTTATATTTTAAAAATATAAATGTTTACATTTTAAAAATCAGCCCTGGAGAGTTCCTGTTATGGCACAGCAGAAAAGAATCCAACTAGCATCCATGAGGATACAGGTTCAATCACTGGCCTTGCTCAGTGGGTGTGGGGCCCATTTCTGCTGTGAGCTGTGGCATAGGTTGCAGAGGTCGCTCGTATCCCTCGTTGCTACGGCTATGGCGTAGGCCAGCAGCTGTAGCTCTGCTTTGACTCCTAGCCTGGGAACCTCCATATGCCGCTGGTGTGGCCCTAAAAAGCAAAGCAAAAAAAAAAAATCAGCCCTGGTTAAAGACACCCTGTCTCCTATTGGTACTTTACACCTTCACCATATTTCAGGTAAGCATTGTGATGTGAGAGATTTTGAGTAGTGTTTGGCCATGAGGCTTCTAGTATTAAACCTTTCGTTAATGAGAGGAGAAAGCTAGAGTCAGTGAGCCTGTCGCTTCTTGTCTGAAGGAGGGTTATTGCCAAAGTCTGGGGAACTGACATTCCATATTCCTCACTGCATGATCAAGTGGAATGTGTGTGGAATGCGGTCTCCTGAGAGTAGAAGAAAATCCAACTTCCCTTCGGCTGGGACTTTCACAAAACCAGAGCCTTCGTTTTCCTTTACAGCAGCAGTTTGGAAGTCAAGGCTCACATTTTGTGACTTGCTTAGTCTCCCCCACATGCTGGTTGTCTCTCAGTCTAGCGTGTCAGCCATAGTGCTAGGCATCGCCTTCCCTTTCAGAGCAGAAAAGGCATCCTGGACGGTAGGTAGAGTGATAGCCACACACACACTCCTGGTCACAACGACAAAAGCTCCCCTGGGTCCAGCAGACTTCTACTTAGATCCCGCTGGCTAGACCTGTGTTACGTGGAGTAGCAGCAACCTGTGTGTCCTGCACCACATCTCGGCTACTTGATTTCAGCACAGCTGTGGTGGACAGCTCTGCCTGTGCCACTAGTGGCAGGTTTCCCACAGTATCTCTCTGCTTCACTGACTTAGGAATATCTCGCAAACTGTGGAAGACAGTGGAAGACCATCAAGCAATGGGAGGGGGAACTGAATAGATGTCCTAAGCTCTTGTCCTTCACAGGGACAGCTGTGCAGGACATTCTATACAGTTTACCACAGTGCCCTGTGGGGAGCCAATTCCAGTTCCCAGCCTGTCAGCCTGATAACTTATTCCCTCTTGCTCGCTTTTGTCCTTCTATAGCTCATTCTTCCTGCCTTCTCTATGCTGCCTGGAATAATTCTCTTCCAAAAGTTTGGGTAAACTGAATAGGATGAGGGGACTGTTCCCCTAGGCTGATGTCAGTTCAGGCAGCAGACAAAAGCTCCAGGGTCCTCGGAGCCATTTTCAGCTGTAGCTGGCTACAAATGAGGCATTTTCCACAATCACCTTCAGGTCTGATAATTCACCAGAATCACTCTAGGTTATGGACTGAATGTTTGTGTCCTCCCCAAGTTCATCTCTTGAAAGCCTAACACCAACCCCCACCCTCCTCACATGATGGTATTAGGAGCTGGGGCCTTAGGGTTGTAATTAAGTCACAAGGGTACAACCCTCAGGAATGGGAGTCCTGCCCTAAAAGAGACCCCAGAGACCCATTTTTTTAGCCCTATGAGGGCACAAGGAGAGGCTTGCTACTTGCAACCCAGAATGGGGCTCCCACCAGACTCCAACCATGCTGGCACCCTGTCCCAGACTTCTAGTCTTCAGAACTGTGAAAAATACATTTCTATTGTTTAGTATACTATAATAGAGCCTTCACTGACTAACACATCTGGAAAGCACTATTTGTACAATTACATGTTTATTATAGCCAAAGGATACACATTACAATCAGCCAAAGGGAGATACATAAAGGGACAGCCCTGTGAAGGTTCCAAACTTGAGTTTCTCTCATCTTCAGGGGTTCATCACCCTCCTCGGTATCAATGTGTGGCCATATGCACGGAGTGTGGCCATCCTGGGAAGCTCACCTGAGCCTCTGGTGCCCACTGTTTCTCTGGGGTCCTGTGTCATGGCTCAGGTGGATAATCTTTAGTTATCAACCACTCTTGGAGGCTCAGGGTTATACCTTTAGCCCCCAGTTCCTCTGGAGGTTGGAAATTTAGGTTCATACCCTAAATTCCCAATCATAAAACATGCTGTTAGACTGTTTAGTGGCCAAAGCCTCCAGGCAAAGACACTGCTATTAGGAAGGGCATTGTAGGGGCTTAGAGATCAACTTTCAGCGGCTGAAGGCAAAGGCCAGATCTTCATTTAGGTAGGTGAATTCTTCAATACATCCCCCTCCCACACACATACATCACCCTACCCAAGGCCCTATCTCAGGAATGTAGACTAAGATACATCATTCCAGCTACAGTGGACACCGAGAAGTCGAGTCCCGATTTATCTGACAGCATCACCTTCCACATAACACTGGGTTCCTTTCAGGAAGAAATAAGAGGATAACGGACAGGGGACAGAAAAACAAGTATACTTTGCCGCAGCTAATGAATACACATAAGGGATGGTGAATAGATTCTTTGTCTTAAGATTCTGTAGGTGTTCTCTTTTCCATGTCCTTCTTGTTCAAAACTTTTATGTGTGAAACCATGTTTTCTTCCACCTTGGCCTAGACTAACACAATTTTTAAATAAGAGCTGTCGTTGCTATTCCTTGACTTACAATTTTGGTTGGAAATTGAGCCTCAATCATAATGTCTTATGGACAATTGCCAGACCCTTAAAGCCCTCATAATATGGGATGCTACAAGAACCGTCAGCTGTGTGGTGCTGTAGACAGCACGTAGAGACTATAATGCACATTCTGTCTCACGGCATTGACCACGGTTGGGTTCTTTGTGCATTCTCTGCTTATTCTTTTAGGAAGCATTTCATGAGTACCTAACATATTCCTGAATTATTAGGTACTAGTGTTACAGTAATGATCAAACTACATATTAACACTATGTTTGGAGATTAAATTTGTGTTTTTCGTGGATACACATTTGGCAGTATAAATAATATCCAGGCAGGAATATGGTGCATAGGTTACAAAAATGGCCACAAATTCTTTCCAGGTGATGTTGCAGATCCTTTCATTAAGTGGTGGAATCAGTTACTCCACCTCTTTGAATCTGGGCTGGCCATATGATTTGCTATGGCCAATGTGATATCAGCAAATGCAGCAGAACACTCGCCATGGTTACTTCTGGCACTCAGCATCAGTAATTTACGCCCAAGCAGGAAGGACTTAATCCTTACTGATTTTAAAGCTTCTTTTACTTTCTCATTGGCAGTAGATAAGGAAGTCTGACATGGAATCGTAATGGCACAAAATACAAATGCTTCTCCCTACTCTTGAGAGTTGGTAAACCTGGGCTGTAAGTTCATGTGAGTCAGATACCCAAAGAACACAATGAAAGCTGTCAGGAGCAAGACATCTGTGGAGGAAGGCAAGGTCTTTTTCTTCTCTGCTAGCAGAGTGCAAGGTGAGGTTGATGAAAGACAGGTATGTACAGGAAATGATGATCAACACAGTTTAAAATGAAATTAACTACAGGATAGATTAAAGGATATTTTCCTTGAGTGTATTTTTTAACTGAGTTTTTATGGCGATGATAATAGATTCTTGTGCCGTTTTAAAACAAATATGGACAGATCCTTTTTACAGTTTGCCCAGAGTCCTCCTGTGATAGAGTAAAATTTCTGAAGGAATTTCATATCCTAATACCTGGAAAATATGAATCTGTTAGGCTATGTGGCAAAAAGGAAAGAAGGTTGCAGATGGAATTAAGGTTGCTAAGCAGGTCATCTTGAGATGGAGAGACCATTCTGGATTTTTCAGAAGTCCTTAAAATTGGAAGAGGGATGCAGAAAATTGAGAGTCAGAGAGAATTTTGAAGATACTGTGATGCAGGTTTTGAAGATGGAGACAATAGGCTGTAAGTAAAGGAATAAGGTGGCTTCTACAAGCTGAAATAATCAAGGAGGTAGACTTTTCTATAACTTTCAAAAATGAACACAGCCCTGCTGATACCTTCATTTAGAGACTCATTTTGAACTGGTAACATCCAGAACTGCAAGATAATATACGTGTGTTGTTTTAAGCCACTAAATTTGTGGTAATTCCATAGAGCAGCAATGGAAAGCTACCACACTCCTAATGGCATCATTGTGCAAATCAAAGTATAATCCCACAACTAGGATACTGACATTGATGCAGTCTGCTGATTTTACTCAGATTTCCCATGTGTGTGAAGGTGTGTGTGTGTGTGTGTGTGTGCCCTTGTATTAAATTCTGTAACATTTTATCACCTGGGTAGCTTCCCTTGTTCACGGCCACAGTCAAGATACTGAACAGTTTGCAAACTAAAAGTTCTCCTTGTATTCTTTTTTAAACCACCACCTCCTCCTCCCCTATCCCTACTCACTCTATCTCTAACCCTGGTAATCATTTAGTCTATTTATCCTCCATTTCTAAGATTTTGTCTTTTCAAGTATAATGAGAACCATGCAATATTTAACTTTGGGGTTTAGCTTTTCTCACTCAGCATAATTCCCTGGACACTCATCGAAGCTGTTGTGTGTTATCAATAGTTCATGGATTGTCACGAGACATGTTTCTACAATATTTTCTTAGCCTCTTTGCTTCTGTTTTCTCTGCTGAAAACTCCATCTTGCCCTGCCTTACTTTACCCCATATTCCTGCTTGAAAAACAGCCGCAGTGCTGGTAAATGACAAAAGCTTAAGAACAAAGACCTAAAGGCGCAAGTTATTCATGTGGTCAGCTGAATGAGGACATAATGCATTGGTCTATGCACGCTGGACCTGTGCAGATAGGCACTCCGTTTGCACAGCATGATATGCCCTCTAAAGAATAAGAGGAAGATGAACCTCATGGCCCCAAGTGGTTTATGAGTGGTCGTTAGCAGGATATGCTTTAGCAAGGAGAACCGAGGTGCAAACATAGGCGTGCTGGGTTGCTGCAGATAGGCACCCCACAGAAGCATAATGGTGATTCTCTAGATGCTATGCATAGATAGCTGAAGCCAAGCTTCCTCAATGCTAATGATTGCTAAATGCCTAAAGGTCAGAATAAAAGCTTAACCAGCTACGATTTAGCTGGTTAGGGCACACAGCTATGTGACTTTCAAAATAATAAAAAACTATATCCTGCACCTACAGCCCCCTCCTCACATGACGTCATCCTCAAGAGCACAATAAAAGCAGTGTGGTTTCTGGAGGCGGTGCTCTTGGTCCCTGAGACCTTGAGAGCCCCCGGTTCCCACCTTTAATTAAGACAAATGTCTCTGTGTCTTGTTTTATGTTGACTTTTTCCTTAAGTTTCACAGTACTGGTTCTTCAGCCCCATCCTGCTGAGCTGGTCTCGGCAATGGATTTTTCTTTTTGAGGGATTTCATTTGTTACATGGGTGTCCTCTTGATGGTTGAGCTTTGCGCTTCTGTTTGATGGATACATGCTTAGTTTTCATCCTGTCTTAGACACCGTTCCAGTTGGTTCTCTCAGACCCTGGGGCTGCTATTCTAGACTGGGAAGGAGTCCTATATCTCTATTCCTCTCTTTCCTTGGGAAACAGGGTCTACAGGTTTTTTGGGTTTTTTTTTTTTGTCTTTTAAGTCATGCAATTACTTCCCAATCTCTTGCTAGAGACTGTCTCTGATTCAATTAGAGCCGTCCAGTGATTCTACACTAGGCCATCAGTAAATGTTTGAAATTGCAAATAAATACACAAATGGATACACAAAATGTTGATTTGGTCAAGACTGGAGTCTATATTTTCTGCTCCTCGGTCTAGTTTGGGCCCAAACAACTGATGACTTATGAATCAGTGTGGGATTATGCAACATCAGACTATTCCTACTATACATAGTCTTAGAAAGGAAGGTTCTTTCTTGAAGTGCCAATAATTGCTAATCATTCCCTGGTCAGAGCTGAGATCAACTACTTCCTCCTTCACATAAGCCTCAGGGATTTTGCTGCTTTTGTCTATTTGAGCTTTACAAATATTTTCTTTGGGGATTTCTTTGGCCTCAGTATTGAATGCAGAGTGCTATGTGAGCCTCTATTTTGTGCTCCATGTCCACTGTGGACACCTGGACTTCTTAACTTGTACTACGTTTTTCTTTATCATTTTCCTCCAAGCCTTACTGGGGTATAACTGATAAAACGTGTGTGTGTGTGTGTGTGTGTGTGTGTGTGTGTGTGTGTGTGTGTACATGTACAACTTGGTACTTTATATAGATATACATGGTGAAATGATCACCACAAAAGGTTCACATCCATCACCTCACATACTTAACATCTATTTCCTTGCCCCCCCCATCTTCCTTTCCATCCTTCCTTTCTTTCTGATAACAATGCTTAAATTCTACCTGCTTAGCAAATTTCCAGTATACAATACAGTATTTTAACTTTAGCCACGATGCTATACATTAGCTTCCAATTTTCCCTTCAGGGTCTCAGGACATCCTCTGTCTACTTCGTGATGACTGTCCAGCTACCGTCCTGGTTCCCGGTCTTTGAAAATATTGGACCTGCCCTGGACAGATGATCTCTTCCTTGATAAGCAGGGTCTTTGCTGGTGAGATTCTGTTTACTACACTGACTTCACGTTCTATTTTCTTTTCTCTTAGAATGTAGGACACTGTAGTTGAAAAATACATCTTTTTCTTTTTTGCCCAATGCTCCTTGGGTTGTTACTTAATAGTACATTTTTGGACCAGTTCATTAGGTTGGTTAGTGTCATTTTAATGTGAGACTCCCTCTTTTACCTAATTAGCATGGTATATGGAGATTCATGTGCAGGATTCCATCACTTACCCTGAATCTATCCATTAAAACTTTTTTGTAAACAGTTTACTTTCCTGGTTGAAAGGGCCCTTGGCCTCCCTTCGGTTTCTCTGTGAAACTCTATAAAGCTATCTGTCTGGACTAAAATGACTGGAATTATATTTCATAAATGAATGACCATGTTTTAGGCTTTTATTTATTTATTTATTTATTTATCTTTCTTTGCCATTTCTTGGGCCGCTCCCGCAGCATATGGAGGTTCCCAGGCTAGGGGTCTAATCAGTGCTGTAGCTGCCAGCTATGCCACAGCCACAGCAACGTGGGATCTGAGCCGCGTCTGCGACCTACACCACAGCTCAAGGCAATGCCGGATCCTTAACCCACTGAGCAAGGGCAGGGATCGAACCCGCAACCTCATGGCTCCTAGTTGGATTTGTTAACCACTGTGCCACGACTGGGACACCTGTTTTAGGCTTTTAGATCCATTCATATTCTAGGTTTTCTATCTCTACCGGAGAGAGATATAGAAAATATTTCCATGAATTTCGTTACCTTATGAAAAAGAGATGGATTCAGAATAAAGAGGGTAACTAATAACAAAATGAAGTCACACTATCCCATAATGAATACGTGTTTTCAAGTTTTAGAGAATGTAACTAATATAAAAATATTATGAGCTGCATTTTTTTTAAAGCAGTATGTTTATTTTACATTCAGGTTTATGCAATAATTGGAAAAGAACATAGGAGCCTCTTTGTAGACAATTTAGGAAACATTTAAATGCACAAGAAATAATGAACTTCAATTTTAACACTTACTACATACAGAATTGGGTTTTTCTAGTCTTTAAGAATGTATGTGAAATGTAACTGAAATAACTATAGACTCTGCTAAGTCTATACATACTTCTTAGCATTTTAAATAATCTCAATAAAGCCCTTTTTCTTTATTGAGTAGTATCAATAGTAGTATCAATATCTGGGTAGTATGGGATATGTTTCTCAAACTAAATTCAAGGGAATATCAGTTCTATGAGATGTGACTATGTTTACTGCATTCTAAGAAATTAACTATAGAAGGAGGTAGCAATGGTTAAGGACTGGATGTGTTCCTTCTTTCAAAAATACTAAATAGTGGTCAAACATCTCTCCTGAATGCTTTGATGTGCTGAATTTTAAGAATTCGAGTCTAATCTAGAAGAATATTTTTTCCATAGCACTTTTAGAGCTTCTTTTACCTCCTTATTTCTCAAACTATAGATCATGGGGTTTAACATGGGAATCATAATGCCATAAAATACGGAGGCCACCTTCATATTCTCCTGGGAAGTATGAGAATGAGGCTGTAAGTACATGTAAGAAAGGGTCCCATAGAAAACGGTGACTGTGGTCAGGTGGGAGCCACACGTGGAGAAGGCTTTTCTCCTCCCTGCATCAGAAGAGATCTTCAGGACGGCAGGGATGATATTCACGTAGGAAAAGATGACAACCAACACAGTGAACAGTAAATTAAATCCCACAAAGACAACAAGTAGCATGACGTTGATGTCAATGCTGGAGCATGAAAGGGCGAGAATTGGAGGAACATCACAGAAAAAGTGATTGATGGTATTACCCTTGCAGAAGAACAGCGAAAAGGTAAAACCCGTGTGCACAGAAGCATTTATTGAGCCCATGACATATGAACCAGCTACCAACCAGAAGCAGACTCTTCGAGACATGACTATGGGATAGTGAAGTGGGTTACAGATGGCCACATAGCGGTCCACGGCCATCGCAGCCAGGAGGTAAGCGTCACTGGTGGCAAATGTTGCATAAACCAGTAACTGCATGACACAACCCTTGAAGGATATTGCTTTGTTTTCTACTATGAAGTTCTGTAGCATCTTGGGAGTGATAGCCGTGGTATAACAGAGATCAACAAAGGCCAAATGTTGTAGGAAAAAGTACATGGGTGTCTGAAGTCTGGAGTCTGTCTTGATGAGTAGGATCATTCCAATATTACCCACCAGGGAGGTCACATAGATGAGCAGAAATACAGGGAAGAGGACATAGCGAAACTTGTGTTGGGCCCCAAATCCCAGAAGAAAGAATTCCGTTATTTCAGTGCTATTCCCTTGTGTCATAAGTACTTGGAGTCTAGAAGGGCCAAGAGGCAGACCAAGAAAAGAATAAAATCTTAAACTTCTTGAATATAAAAGTTACATTCCAGTCACTTTTTTAAAATAAGATTTTCATGGCAAGCACTTACAACAGGGTTTATTGCTTTCAAAGTATTCCCTTTATTGTCTTGATAAAAGAACCCACCATATAAACAGTGATAGGTGAGCCATAGACTCATTTCTACAATAAGGAAGATTTCATAGAAGAAGACTGATTTTTAATACGTGAGATTCTAAGAAACACAGATTAACACACATTTCCAATATAGTATACAGGTATCCATATTTGCTTAAATCAGTATTCAAACATGATTTTGTACCTTTTTAACAACCTAGGTTTTTCTCAGCCACTTATCATTTTAATCCTACTCAGGTTTCTGAAGTTAGTGGCATTCAGAGGAATTTTCTGATACTTGTTTATGATCCACTTATGTATGAAGGCTTTAGAGCATCTTTATACTATTTTCCTTAGTATGAAACTCCTTTTTCTCATAAGATAAATATATATATATGTATATATGTACACACATGTATACAAATATATATATATTTGTGGATTTTTGAGAGAGTCTTGCATTTCCCACTCCATTGTTTTTCTTTTTAGCTATACCCTAGCTACAGAACAAATCATCTTGTAATAATTTGATTAATATATAACGATAGCTTTCTGTTTCTCACTTTGAGTTATGCTACCCCTGTACCTGCTTAGGTATATAGCTGAGGTGTTTTCATCCATAATCTATCAAGCCCTCAAACTCCCCTATTCCAGTATTTTTACTCTTAAACACCATTCTGCATTGCTGAGCACTGAGGAATGCAACATGGACTTTTGCTATGGCAGAAATTGACCTACCGCTCATCAGTAGTTCTGTCTTTTCTTCTGGGTATGAAGTTAGAGCGCACTTCCAATTCAACTTTCTTTTTTTTTTTTTTTTTTGGCTGTGCCCATGGCACATGGAAGTTCCTGGGCCAGGGAGAGATCCTGTGCCACAGCAGTGACCAGAGCTGCTGTGGTAAGAATGCCAGATACTCAACCCACTGTGCCACAAGAGAACTCTCAACCAAACTTTCTTAAGTGTGGGTATGATGCCATGTTCTGCAATAGAACACAGGCCAAAGGAATGAAGACTACTTATAGCCTGAACCAGCTCTTTCCTCCTCCTCTCAAACTGGAAACATCTGACTTTCCACTCCTTTTATTTCTCATCTGCTGCCTGAGTGGTGACATTCAGGGAAATTTTGGAAGCCATCTGTTAGGGTTGCCAGATAAAATATAGGACACCCAATTAAATTTGAACAGCAGATAAACAACAGATAATTTTTTAGTATAAGTATCATCTAAATATTGCATGGGAAATATTTACATTAAAAATTACTCACTGTTTATTTGAAACTTGCATTTACCTGAGACTCCTATATTTTTATTTGCTAAGTCTGGCAAGCCTACCTGGGTTGCTTATGGTGGTCCCCTTTAAGCGGTGCTCTTGAATGACCATGAGGAGCAGAGACCCCTGCCAGCAGCCTGTTCCCTTCACTGGATTTTGTGTGATTGAGACCTTCTCTTGGATGAGTCACTGAGATATGGGAATTTATTTATTATAATAGTTACTGTTATTTTGATCAACGCTCATGGCAGTCACACTTTTGATTATTCATGAGTGACCTCTCCTTCTGACACATAATATTTTGGAGTGCTATGAAGGTCAGACTGAGTCTTGTGAACTGAGTCTTTGTAGAATGCATTGTTTTACCAAAAAGAAAACATAATTGATATATTTTGATGTCCTTTTTTCTTCTCTATGCTTTGCCTTATGAGGCATTAAAAGAAATTATGAATTTAAAGAAGTTCTCTAAATGTAACCATCATGAATGTAAATGACAACTCTTTGTGAGGATGTGGCTGCAAAACAACAGGATCCATTATATGTAGTATTCTAGCAAGATATTAAGATTAATAATTCTACCAGAAAGAATTTCAATGAATATTGGCATATTCAATGTGCTTCAGATGCTGAATATTTAATACTACTTTGTTTGCCTTTAACAAAGTAGTTTTAGAGAATTATTTTTTGGTAACTGCTTTCAGAATCTGGAATCCATCTTCGTGGACATAAATCAATGGTTGGAATTATTGTCCCTTGGCGGGGGGTGTAATTCAAAACAAGTGAGGAAGGGGGAAGAATTATTTTTGAAAATCCCATTCATTCCTCTGCTCCTAGCTGTATAATATAAAGGATAATGAAAATTAATTAACTACACTTCAACTAAAAAAAAAAAAAAAAAAAGATAATGAGAAAACCAATCTGTACAGAACACCTGCAAATGCTGGATAAAATATAACAAAGATCATTGTAAAGTCGTACAGAGCTCAGAAGCAAGTAAGAAAAATGCCTAGGACCGAAGACTGAAAAGGAGCCTACAAACCAGAGTGGTGGTCCTGAGAAGATGCTGAGGCTGCCTCAAGGACTTTTGACATTACATGAAACATAGCTCTTTGGTTTAAAGACCTAAGTGGGGGGATGGGAAACTATGTCTTGCATATGCAGAATGTAAATGGACCAAATATACAACTTTAGTAAATAATGGCTTAGTAAAAAAATCACCATAATGGAAAAAGAGCTTCTGCTTTGGCAACAACAAAAAAAGTCCTACATGAGTATTTGTAACTACTTCCCTGAATTCTTATGGGTCTGGAGTTTAAATCTGTATTACTAGTTAAGAAACCAACAGAAGATTGTGCTGGGTTGTGCATGCCTTAGCTCTCTGGCAGAAGCAAAGTAAAATCATGAGGCAGAGTATACCAATAATCCAGATTACCTGCAGGTAAAATCAGTAAAAACAATATTATAGTTTTAAAAACTAAAAAATACAAAGAAAAAAGTTATCCTGAACAAAACTTAGCAGAAACAACAAAGAGCAGAATCGGGTTTGGGATACTGGAATTACAAGGTATGAAATATGGAAGAATAGATTTTTTTATTATTTAAAGAAATTAAAAAATGAAAATAAGAGCAAGGAAAGAAAGACTGATCAAAGATTACCAAAAGGATTTATTAATGAGTATTTACCGGTTTCCTTTAAAAAAAAAAAAATCACCGAAGACTTGGTGAGTTAAACTAACAAATTAGAAATATTTGCAGAGAGCACTGGTGAGCTGGAAGACATATATGAAGAAATTCCCTAGAATAAGGACACAACGACAAGGTGACAGAAACTATGAAAGTGAGGTTAAGAAACGTGGAAGTTAGCTTAGAATGCATAAAACTGGCATATAAGAATGAAAGACCATTTAGGAAATGAAGGTGGAGAAATTTTGAGAACTGCCAAAAGATTAAAAAAAAAATTGAAATGTCTGAAGACTCTCAAGCAGAAGAAATAAAAATTGTCCACATCTAGAAATATCATTGAATAAAAAGTCAAACTGCAAAAGAAAACAGATCATAAAAGCCATCAGAGAGAAGAGAATGACACAGTCTTTCCGAGGGTTACAGTAAAACCCAGAAGAGAGCAGAATTTAGATCCTCAAAGTGCTGGGAGAAAGTCGTGCCGGTGCGGAACTGCAGGGCTACATACCCATTATGCAATTGTACACCTGCACACTGATCGGATAACTGTACACCTACCTATCAATTATACAAGGTGGGAAGGGCAAAAGCATCACCTGCGTTGTTTTATTGAAAGAAATGTTTATCCTGATCGCAACAAAGCAACCTGAAGACCTCCTGATGATGGGACCTTCTACAAATCAACTGGCCTGGACACCTAAAAAAAATGTCAATTTCATGTAAGACAAACCAACAACAAAGCTGGGAACTGTTCTGGATTTTAAAAGGCTAGAAAGATATCATAACTAAATGTAATACACAAACCTTGGACTGAATGCTCACTCTGAGAAGAAAATATCTACAAAGGATATTGTTGGGCAGGTAGGGGAATTTAAATAATGAATATATAACAGATAATGTTTTATCAATATCAATTACCAATATTACATTCCTTTGGCTTGAAAGCTTGGTTGTAACAGAGATTTTCTTTGTAGGAGATATTTACTGAATAGCACTCATCTATTTGTCAATGCACAGATAAAGCTAAATGGAAAGAAAAAGAATTGGTTAATCTAGATGACGTATATACTAATATTTCTTGTACTATCATTGTAACTGTTATGAAGGTTTTCTGTTTAAAAATAAGAAGTCAATGAAAAACTTGGATTAAATAAAACATCTTCACGCAAGAACAAATGGAGAGAGTTTAATAGTTGTGCAGTAAAGATGCTCCTACAGACGTTCAGAAGAAAGGTCTATGCTCTCTGAAAGTCTCAGAAGCAAGAAGAAATGGTGATCTTAGAAACTGGTAAACATGTAAGAAATAACATACTGGGATAAACAGAGGCAGTATTAAATATTAATAATACTTCTATGGGGAAATGATAAATTAAAAACATCAACTAACATTAATATAACATATTGGAGTATTCATTAAATTTAGGGAGCTCGAAAATTTTTGTACTTTACGCTATTAGATGTGCGTATTTT
The DNA here is from genome assembly GCF_054392235.1 of Sus scrofa. Lineage (NCBI taxonomy): Eukaryota > Metazoa > Chordata > Mammalia > Artiodactyla > Suidae > Sus > Sus scrofa. The sequence continues at coordinate 14,185,831 of NC_139384.1, forward strand.
CAAAAATTACAAAAGTTAAAAATGAAGTTTTTTTTTTAAAGTTTAGGGGGATAAATGGACTTTTAAAACCAATCAATGTAAATAAACATAATAAAGGAGCTAAAAGGAATAGTAGGAAAATAAATCAAGACAAATTAGAGATTATTTCAGAAGCCATTAATAAATCCAAATGAATTGGTAAGAAAGATAAATATAAATAGACTAAATTCATCTTTAAAATTCAAAGACTGTGAAACTGGATTTTATAAATATAAATGAAGCCATAGGATATAACAGACAAAGATTAAAAAGCAACTAAACAACTAATAATTAAATCATGGTATAGAGAAGAATATTGTGCATTAGTGAAAATGAATTCACAAGAGCTATATTTCTCAACACAAATCTTAAAAACATAACATGGAGAGCAAGAGTTTATTAATTAATTGTACTAATTGTAGTACAGTATAATACTGGGTCTTCACTGCTATTGGTGATATTTTATATCCACAGCTATCTGGTGGTTACATGTGTTTATTATATGTGCTACATGCCTTTTTGTAATTAGTAAATTTTTTTGTATATATTTATACCCTCAAATTGCCTTTAAAGCAAAGCGTACGTATATACCATCCCTCAGCAGGTCAAAATACTGCCAGTTTTATGAAATCAAAGCCACACCTCCTTTATAAGACATTAGAGAAACAAGAGTATTACCATTTTACAGGTTAAAAGACATCAATTCAATCCAAAGGAAAAACAGAGCATCTCAGTTGTTAAAAACAATGTCTAGACCTCTAACATGGAAATAAGTTACATCCACAGTCCTCAGGTTCAATTGCTATGGTGATTCTCTGTGACAAAAATTAGGGTTAATCATGTAAATCTAAGGTGTGTAATGTGTGCTCTGATGCACGCACCCGTTGCTAAATATTTACCACAATCAGGCTAGTTATGTTAGCACATCCTTCACTTCATATACGTGTTTATGTTGTGATAAGAATGTTTAAAACACCACTCTTAAAGTAACTTTGAAGAAGACAATCCAGAATTGCTAACTAGTCACTACGCTGTATATTAGATGTTCAGAACTCATTCATCTTATAACTGGAAGCTTGTGTCTCTGAATGTCTCATTTCTTCCACCCTCTAGCCACTGGCAACTACTGTTTTTTTTATTCAAAGATATTTTTAAGGAAGGTAAATTTTGAGTCTAGACCTGACTTCTTTTCCTAAGTGTTAAGTGGTAACTAAGACGAATTATTTCAGTTGCAACATTCACCAAGCACTGACAATAGCTGAGGTGTTGTTTTAAGTGCTAATGACCAAAAGTGCCCCCAACTTACCCCATCAGCATGTCCTGCTATTCTGTTCCCACTTCTGATTTTCTGGAGGAAGATTTTTCTGGAGCCTGCCAACAAGCAGAGATGAAATTCTTGGTGTATTTCCCTGACTCATAAGCTTGGATTTTCTTTCAGACACTACAGCAAATGTCTGCTGAGAAAAACACAAGATTTACTTTTTTAGAAAGTCCTATTTATGTCAGGATATTCCTTTCTACACTTGTAGCAATTGCCACCAATTGGGGGGGTGGGGAGGTATTCTTGAGGGCTGTGGGGATGAAGAACTATTCTCATGGGAGTCTCAGACACAAGGGGCTGAGTTGAGTGTACAATATTGAGCTTCCCAGTTGAGGCCTTTGGAAATTGTGTTTTCAAGTTTCTGTCCTTAGGGACTTTGCACTTGTTTACTTTCATGAGTTTGGGGACCATCTGTTCCAACCTGAAACAGATCTTGGATTCTGAAAACCTGACTCTGTATCCTGGATCTTCCACTGACTCTAAATCTCAGTTTCTCCCTTTGTACAATAGGGCTAATGACACCAGAGGTGGCTGCCTGGGTGGTGTTGGCAATGCAAGCGAGGAACGCACATGCATAGGCCTTATGAACTGTGAAGGGCATTGCTATGAAAGGGATTCTCAGGATTATTCCTATTAGCAGACTTCTCCAAATCTGGGTGTCCCTCTTTCTTCTGTCTTGCTGCAGCTATCCCCGTTGTCCTAGAGGGCTCTCTGGGGCTTTCCTCAACTGAAGCTCTGACCCCACCATCCGCAAAGACATTTACATGCCTCACTTTATTAACGATATTAACTCCACGCCTCCCTTTATTAACCCTGTGGTGGTCATTAGAAGAAAGCTCACAAGCACTGCCCTACAGTTCTGGACCCTCATGTTCCAGGGCTCTTTACAAGCCTTCTAGGAGCTCAGTCCCTGAGTGATTCTACAGAAAATGTAGCACGTTCCACTTTCCTGACCATCTGCAGCACCCCAACCTCCCTGCTGCTAATGTAACACAAGCCCACGTCCCCAAGTGGGGCCAAGGGGCTGTGCTGAAGGGTGGGGTGCAACAGAGTTTCTCCCCACTGCAGGCCCACCAGGACCTCCCCTGGGAGAAGGGCCCACTGGGTATGTGGCAGCCTGCAGCCCTCGGTGGGCAGTGGACTTCTTCGGATGGGGAAGGTGGCCTGCCCAAAGGCCCGGCACTAACCTGGGCAAAAGACGGAAGCGGAGGTAGCCGTGGTAGAGGCCCCTTCTCTTCTAGATCAGCCAGCAGCAGCAGCAACAGCAGGTTCTGGGCCCCGGGGACGGGGCTGGCAGGGAGGCCGTTCTCCAGCAAGGCCCCATCCATCTCCCTGCACCGCAGGTGGAAAGCCCCGCCATCACCTGGGAAGGCCTTGTCCCTGAGAGCTGCTCAAGGGAAGCCGAAAGGGCCACGGTGCTAGCTGCATGGGCTGGTTTTCCTCCGCTTTTCCTTTCTCCTTATCAGGAGGCGCCGTGCGAGGGGTTCTCCATCAGCTTCTCAGGGACCAATGGAGCCCGTCAGGCCTCTTCCCCTAGCGACATACCTTGGCCTTGGGCCCGACCAGGCCTGCAGTTCCTCAGGTGCCTGCCTTCCCACGCACGCGCATTGCGCGGATGCGCGGGAGCCCTGCGCCCCAGCGGCTCTGGGGCTTCTGGCCACTACTGAGCAGGCGCCCAGCACCCCGCCGCAGGCGAGAGCGCCACCCCCGCCCCGCGCGGGGGCCCCCGTTTCCCCGCTGCTTTGGATACAGCCTGGGCGTCTTAATTTTGTCTCTTTTAAATTTATATTAGTCTTGTCTTCTTCATAAAATTGCCAACTCTCTGAGGGTGGAACAATGGCATGCCCATATTCCATGTGTCTGCAATGCATCCTAGCCCCGCTGTTACTTGGATTCTCTGAAGCCGGACCTCAGACGTTCTCCAAATCTTACTCCGCTGGACAGTGCTGGTGGCTTTGCCCTAGGGTGTTTCAACCAGGCCTGGACCTTGCACCCGCTGCAAGACCTCTCTGAGATGTGATTGACAGCTTGAAGGTGGAAAAAGCAGTCCTTGAAGAACAGGTATTTATTGAAGTCACCCTCTGGGCAGCTTCGCTGCTGGCGAGCTAACAAATAGTCTGAAACCACTGCTCTCAAGGAGTTGATGTTATTTTCCCATTCTCCCTGTAAGGATATAGTTACATGCATTCATTGATTTGCCAAGCACTCGTCCAGGTTTCTGTGTTAAAACTTACATTCCAGTGAAATGAGGTAATAAATAAATGTGGTGATTTCGGATGATGTGAAATATTGTGAAGGAAATAAAACAGATGAATGGTTAGGGAATGATATGCCATCATGGGGGGCAGGGAAGGGCACAGACATTCTGTGCATAAATTGCATTGTATGGAAGGTGACCAGATTATTAAATAGGTACCCCTCATGTAAATATTTGGGAGATGCCATGAAGCTGGGACATCAAGTTCAAAGATGCTGATGAGGGGAGAAGAGGGGAAACAATGAGAACAGTTAGGAAACTGACGCAGTAGCCGGCAAAATCCTGACATTTAACATACAGTGCATTTTTAAAACCCCAGATAATTGCTTGTTTCATTCATTATTTGTGAGTAAAGGAAGTAATTTTTAGAAAGCAAGAAGCAAGCCCACGATCAGAGAATTTGGAGTGGATGTGTAACTTTTAAAAGAAGCCAAGTTCAGGGCTCTGATCACTGCACCCCCACATCTAGAAACTCCTCATCTGGCTTTAGGGCTGCCTGGTTCTCATCTTGTCAGCTCTGCCTGGTCCTTCCCCCAGTAAGTCATGTGTCAGAATGCAAACTCTCTTGGTGTGAGTCATTGTTTGGGTTTGTCCCAATGCGAAGACCCAAGTTACTCTGATGCAAAGTGTTCAATTGACTGAGCAGAGTGTTCCTAATTATAGGCTTTAGCAATTCTGTCTCCTTAAGCACTTTTTTTTTCCCCTCTGTTTTTGGTCTCCATATGGAACAGAGAGCATCAGAGTGACAACTGGATTTTTAAGTAGCAATTACCAGTAATTTTTGGAATGCTTGTCATGAGAAGATTAATTATTTATTAAAACATTTATTGAACACCCCAGCTGATGCCAAACAATGAACTGGGGCTGGCAATAAAATGATGAGTAATAGCATATGGGTCACTACCCTCATGGAGTTTTCAGTCTAGTGAGTGTACAGGGAGAATACGTTGTATTAGTGAGGTGTACAAGACACAAGACCTTGTAAGGGGAGAATTAACCTGGGTAGATTTCCTAGAGAAAGCTATGCTTGTGCAAATAATAGAGAACTATTGTTACTATTATGTTATTGAAGTGTAGTTGATTCACAGAGTTATACTAGTTTCAAGTATACATTATAGTGCTTCAGTTTTTTTATAGTTTATACTCCATTAAAAGTTATTATAAGATAATGGCTATAATTTCCTGTACTTTACAGTTTATTCTTAGTTAGCTAGAAAATTATTATTATTATTATTATTTGTCTTTTTAGGGCTGTACCTGTGGCACATGGAGGTTCCCAGACTAGGGGTTGAATCTGAGCTGTAGACTTGGGCCTGCGCCAGAGCCACAGCATTGTCAGATTCGAGCTGCGTCTTCGACCTACACCACAGCTCACAGCAACGCTGGATCCTTAACCCACTGAGTGAGGCCAGGGATCGAACCCACAACCTCATGGTTTCTAGTCGGATTTGTTTCCACTGTGCCACAAAGGGAACTCCAGAAATTATTTTTGAACGCCTCTGAAAAGCCAAGGTAGAACACACTTATGCAGAAATGAAGTTGAAGTGACTGAGAGACAACCTGGCATGATCTTCTGTAGTCATACAGGCCTCCTGCTATGGTCTTTGAACAGAAGCTTCTTTGTGCCTCAGGGCCTTTGCACTTGCTTCTGATGCTGCTGCTCATCAGAATCTCCTGGCAGGCTCCTTCATATTCTTCTGTGACTCCCTTATTAAACTATCCTTATTGCTTATCACTCTCTCACAACACCCTTTTATTTTCTTCATATGTAATCATGGTTTTTCTTCCATTTATTTGTTTATTGACTTTTTTTTTTTTTTCCTCACTAGATTGTAAACTCCAAGAGCCTGAGCTCCTGCATTTATTGTTTACATCACCTGGCCCAAGCCTGACTCATGGTAGGTGCTCCATAGATGTTGCCAAATGAATGACAATGGTGAAGATAAAGATATAGCAATGATTGAAAAATAGCAAGAGATAAATATATGCACAAGATTTGTTCTGAGTTAAAAATTGATTTTGTAGAAAGTTAACCATGTTCTATTCCCTTAATACATCACAATTCCCTTAAAGATGAAGCTGCTCCACAACTCTTTTTTTTTTTTTTTTTTTTTAACCAAGGTGTGCAGCTGCTTGATGTGGGATTTCAGTTCCCAGGCCAGGGATTGAACCCGGGCCATATCTGTGAAAGTGCTAAATCCTAACCACTAGGCAACCAGGGAATTCTCTATACCAATCTTTTTTTAATTGAAGTATAGCTGATTTGCAATGTTGTGTTAGTTTCTGATGTACTACAAAGTGATCGTTATATAAATATATATGTATATATATGTGTATATATATATATATATTGTTTTTCATATTCTTTTCCATCATGGTTTATTATAGGATATTTAATATAGTTTCCCTGTGCTATATAGTAGGGCCTTGTTTCTCTGGTTTGTATATGGTAGTTTGTATCTGCTAATCCCAAACTTTTAATTTATACTCCCCAAACCCTACTGCGTCTTTCCCCTTTGGTAACCATAAGTTTGTATTCTATGACTGTGAATCTGTTCTGTTTTGTAAATAAGTGAATTTGTAAAATTTTTTAGAGTTCATCTATAAGTGATAGCATGTAACACTTGCCTTTCTCAGTCTTATTTACTTCACTTAGTATGATAATCTCTAGGTCCATCCATGTTACTGCAAATGGCTTTATTTCACTATTTTTTATGACTGAGTAATATTCCATTGTGTGTGTATGTGTGTATCACATATTTTTTATCCATGTATCTATCGATGGACACTTAGGTTGCCTCCATGTCTTGGCTTTTGTAAATAGTGCTGCTGTGAACATTGGGGTACGCATATCTTGTTGAATTAGAGTTTCCTCTGGATATATGCCCAGGAGTGGGATTACTGGATCATATGGTAGCTCTGTACTTAATTTTTGAAGGCACTTCCATACTGTTTTCCATAGTAGCTGCACCAGTTTGCATTCCCATCAACGTACACAACTCATTATTAGAGAGGAGAAATGCACTTTGTTGCTTGCATAGTCCTAGGTTTGTTTTTAAAAATAAGCCCCTGGAAATTTATTTTGGAGCACATGAACAAAGAAGATGGATTAATGGATATGGAGATATATGATGGATAGATATAAAATAAAAAAATTTTAGTAACGTTTTAATGGTGCAGTTTTGATCATGGCTCAGTGGATGTTCAGTGTAAAATTCTTTCAACGCTGCTGTCCATTGGCAAACTCTCATAAATGAAGTTGGGAAAGAAAAAGTAATTGAGTACATTCCTCCCCTCAATAGAGTTTAAATTCAATCTCTTATCCTTTTAGGTTGATGATTAGCAGGGCAATAGTCAAGGAAGTCCTTTATAATATACTGATTAAGCAACAAGTGATGTATTTGGTATGATTTCCAACAGGGAATGGTGCACTTACATGTTTAACTGGAAATTTGGATCACTAGAACCTCTTGCTTGAGATCTGGATGCTGGTCCCAGGGGATTTAGTACAGGCAGAAGTGCAAGGTGACTCCTGGGCAGTACCTGTTGCAATAAAATAATTTTCTCACTGGTGCTTCTTAAGCCTCTCATCTAAGGAAATGAGCCTTTATCATTGTGAAAATGATTTAGTATCTTTCCATCATGTGGGTCTGTGTGATGTTATGGCTTCTCTTGCTTTTGGTGGGTCTAGGATGGGTGGAACCCTGATTATATTAATAAAATGCATTGGAATGGGTGTTTCTGGCTTATTCGCTTTACTTCATTTGGTTGTCCCAACCATGCTCTGATGCATATAGGCCAGGTAGTATTATGCACCATACCTATTTCACAGATAGTGTGGAAGAGACCTGGCCAGTTTCACTGTAGGGTATTTAGTTAAGGAACTGCGGTTAGGATGGAGGTTCTTGATTCCTAATCCAGTCAGTCACCTTTAGTTAATGCCAAGTGGAAAATGCGGGCACGTTCTCACCACCCAGTTTTATCAGTGAGGCTTTAGAAGAAATAGAGCATTAGGAAAAGTCCCGAGAAGATAGCCGCAGGGAAGGTGAATTTTCCCTGGGTTGAATTTATGCTTTGTCACTGCAAAAGCTCACATCCATTTCTCCAACCTGTTCTTCCACGTTTAATGCAGTGTCTGTTCCTCCTGAAAGACTAAGTTTCAGCTTGATTCCTCCCAAGTGAATTTGTCTGAGCTGGATACTCTCTTAGGATTGGTGAGTAGACATTAGCCAACAGGGGCCCTTTCTAAGTTGCTGCTACACCTGTGGCATGTTCCCTGCACCTTCCTCTTCCCAGGAGCCTGTTCTTGCTGAGGTGGAAAGATAATTCCCTTAATGCTTATTCCATCAGCTCCTGGGAAGTTGTTAGAAATAGTCCAGAAATGCCCACTGCCCATGTCTTCTAATACCACTTAATTCCCTTTTACTTTGGGTTTCTTGGCGTGGAAATGAATGAGTGGAGACTGTGGAGTCAGACATCCCTGGGTCTGCCTCTCTGCTTGACCACTTCCCACCTGTGACGTCAGGCAAGTTGCTAGCCGTCTCTGTCTTACGTTTTTTTACCAATAAAATGAGATTGACTATAGGATTTGTCCTATGGAGCTGTTATGAGGCTTAAATTGAATCATACCCTTGAAGGGTGCGACTCAGTCCTTCTTGTTTGGTAGATGCTCATACGTATTGGTCACAATTTAAAAAATTCATAGTTAGAAGTGCTCCTCGTATATATGACAATGTTCATTTACTAATTAGAAGGAATTACCTTTATACAATCCTTTCCTTCCTACCTTCCTTTTTTCTCCTTTCCTTCATCCCTTCCTTCCCTCTTTCCTGCCTTCTCCCCTTCCTTCCCTTTCTCCTTCCTTACCTTCTTCTTTCCTTCTCCCCTTCCTTCCCTTCCTTCCTTCTCTCTTTCCTTCCTCCGTTTCTTCCTCCCTCCCTCCCTTCCTTCTCCCCCCCTCCCTTCCTTCCTTCCCTCCTTCCTTCCTCCCTCCTTCTCTCCTCCCTCCTTCCCTCTCTTCCTTCCTTCCTCCCTCCCTCCTTCTTTTCCTTTTTCTCCCCTTCCCTCCTCCCTTTTCCCCTTCCTTCCTTCCTTCCCTTCCTCCTCCCTTCATTCAGTACATCTTTGTTGAGGGTCCCTATCATATCAGGCAGTCTCGTGGATATTGCAGGTTACAGTGGGAGACAAATTAATGAAGAAACCACACAAGTGGATGTAAAATTATACCTGTAGTGATTAACACAGAGTGTGTAAAGAGAAGCCTTGACTTAAGGGGGAGCTTCCCTGGAATTGTCACCAAGCAGAGGTTTTGCTGTCCGATGTGCATACAGGACAGTACTATGGCACCAGCTTAACAATGGAATACTACTCAGCCATAAGAAAGAACAAAATAATGCCATTTGTGGCAACATGGATGGAACTGGAGACGCTCACTCTAACAGAAGTAAGTCAGAAGGATAAAGACAAATACCATATGATATCACTTATATCTGGAATCTGATATATGGCAAAAATGAATCTATCTACAGAAAAGAAACAAACTCGTGGACATGGAGAACAGACTTATGGCTGCCAAGAGGGAGGGGGAAGGAAGAGGAGGAGTGGGAAGGACTGGGAGTTTGGGTTTAGTAGAGGCAAACTATTGCATTTGGAATGGATAAGCAATGAGATTCTGTTGTTATAGCCTAAGGAACTATTTGATCACTTGTGATGGAACATAATGGAGGATAATGGGAGAAAAAGAATACGTATATGTGTAGAACTGAGTCACGCTGCTGTACAGCAGAAATTGACAGATATTGTAAATTAACTATAATAAAAAATTTAAGAAAAAAAGAGAATAAAAGAAAGTGGGCGTCCTTGTCTTCTTCCAGATTTTAGCGGGAAGGCTTTCAGTTTTTCTCCATTGTGTGTTATAGTGGCTGTGGGTTTGTTATAAATGGCTTTGATTATGTTAAGGTATATTCCCTCTATACCCACTTGGCTAAGAGTTTTTATGATGAATGGATGTTGGACTTTGTCAGATGCTTTTTCTGCGTCTATTGATATGGTCATGTGGTTTGACTTTTCTTTTGTTAATGGGGTGTGTGATGTTGATTGATTTGCATATGGTGAATCATCCTTGTGAACCTGGGATGAATCCCAGGTGGTCTCCGAGCCCCCCCCCCCCCCACGCCACCTGTAGACCACACAGGAAGCACACCATCCTGCTTAGCCTGAACAGGAGTTGCCGCCACTTGTAGCCAGTGCAAGAGGGGCCTTCGTTGACCCAAGAGGAGCCTCGCTGTCCGTAGCCCTGCCCTCCAAGAGTCCATGCATGTGTAGAGAAAGAAATTCTTCTGGTGGTCTGCCCCTCCTCCTCTTGCCCTCCCCAACAGCGGCACCTTGCTTCTCCTGCTGGCCCAGACCTCCTCCTGGGTTCCCTTGGCTGTGGCATTCCACTCCCTGCCCTTGATACACTGCTCCCTAACTCCCTTAGGCTATCTCTGTACTGCCAACCCTAATCCTCTCCCCTGAATGGGCCTCCGGAGCCTGAATCTCAGTGCCCAGCCCCCGACTGAGCATCTCCGGGTGTGGTGTCTGGGGGCAGTGGTGCTGATGGTCTTTTTGGCTTTCTCTTGGCTTTGCCCTCCTCAGTCCATCTGCTGCCCTTTTCTCTGAGGCTTCGAGGTCCCTCTGTCTCAGCTGATCTCCCTGTCAGTTAGATGGCTTCTCAGGGTGTGGGTCACTTTCCTTTCTTTCTCAGCTCCCTCTCAGGAGTGCTGGTCCTGTCCTGATACCTTTCTTTTTCCCTCTCTCTCTTCCTTTTGTCCTACTCAGTTATGTGGAGGGTTTCTTGCTCTTTTTGGAGGCTTCAGGTCTTCTGCTGGTGTTCAGTAGGTGTTCTGTGTGAATCATTATACATGTAGATTTTTTTCTTATCTTTTTGTGGGAGAAAGTGAGTGCCACCTTGATCCTGCCTCCACTTCTAATGTTTTTTAAATTGGTATCAGTCTTATTCAGCTACCCTACTTTCTCTCAAGTCTAGACCCCCATGTAGAACTATTTTATTTGTAAAATTTATGTGTCTCTGTCCACTAAAGTATCTTTTACAGCTGTATGTAACTATAGGAATAGCCAGCTTTCTTCCACACAGAAGCACTATAGGTGACTTTTATTCATGAGTCTCTACTTTTTCTGGCACATCATATTGTCAATGTTTCAGCATTCTCTTCCTGGATCTCTCTCTCCTCCCTACCCAAAGACCACTATCCTTTTCTTCCTTTTTTTTTTTTTTTCCTTTTAGGGCTTTATTTGCGGCATATGGAAGTTCCCAGGCCAGGGGTCAAATTGGAGCTGCAGCTGCCTACACTCCAGCCACAGCAATGCCAGATCCAAGCTGCATCTGTGACCTATAGCACAACTTGTGGCAATGCTGGATCCTTAACTCACTGAGTGAGGCAGGGATTTAACCCTCATCCTCATTGATACTAGTTGGGTTCTTAGCCTGCTGAGCCACAGTGGGAACTCCTATCCACTTCTTCCTGATAGATGTTAAGTTTTTGCAAAATGACAGTCCCAGGTGCCAGACCCCTTGATTCTCATCCTGCCTCCCATCCTTCTTAGAGCGTCTCCTTCCCTGCCTGGTACCCAGAGTGATGAGATGCCCGTTAAGAATGTTTATTAGTTTTTCCGTTTTCCTTTTTGGATTTTCATCCCAGCAAGTCTGAAATAAGACATGCTACTTTCTTAGCCGTAGTAAGACAGGGGTTTGGTCTCTCTGTGAGAGGATTCTAGTCATGGTTTCTGGCTTGACAAACATTTGCCTCAAGGAAATGGATGATAAGGAATGTGGCTCTGAGGGGACTCACCAAAGTCGAAGTACAGGTGCTGTTTCTCATGACTGATGAATTTGATTTTCTTCTTGATGTACTGAATGGAGAGAGAATAAAACTGAAATAAGAGACAATATTTATTACTGGTCATTATATTCAAGGTTATCTGTGTGTGGGTGTGTGTGTGTGTGTGTGTGTGTGTGTGTGTGTGTGTGTGGTGTATAAAATCTCTGTGGAAAAAGTCATCTGGTTAGAGTTTATTGCTATCAAATTTGAGGCACTAGAAGAACCAGAACTGGATTGAAAGGAAATATTGTGGCATATTTTTTCTTTATTGAAATGTGGAAATTCTTGCATGAATGGTTTATTCCATTTGACTTTGTGATCTTTTTTACTACTGTTATTCCTATGAAAGCCATTTGGAAATTTTTGTCATCATATGAACAGGGGTGGTGATTGAAAAGAAACATTTCTCGTAAGTTTTTCTAGTTATTCTTCTGCTGAAGTGCTCAGAATTCTTCTTGATGCTCAGTCTCCATCTCCCTTCATTTATTCAACAGGTATTTATTGAATGGTCATGTGATAAAAGATACAGGCCCTAGTATCTGCTTCATCTTTCCTTCTTTGTGTTACCATCATGGATCTCATGCTTTGATGGACTATTTTCAAGTCATGATGATAATGTATATAATCTTACCACTGGGCATTTGATTCATTTTTCTATGGGCCCCCTTAGTTGACTTAGTCTATGCCAGTGCACAAAGGCAGCAAATATCCTGAGAGGAGGCATAGAAGCAATGGTTAGATTATCTCCAGTACCTAGCAGACACTTCATAAATGTTTAATTGAAGAATTAAATGATGAATGGTAATTCACATTTCCTCTATGGTTTTCCCATATGTTCACTCAGTTACAACCAGAGGGGAAGGGTTTGATTTTTGCTTTTTCTCTGTTCTTTTGGTACCTTCCCTTCTACGTAGAGATTTCTTCTCTTATTTGGAGAATAGGCTTTATCTTCCCTTCTCTTACTGTCATAAATCGGAAGAAATGTCATGGTGATAAAGTCATAATAGTTATTTGCAGTTACTTCCAAATGTTTGGATATTTAAGTAGTAGGAAACATGAAAGAGGGAGTAGGTGGGAAATTTAGGGGAGTTGGGTGAAGGATTGACTTTGAATGTCACTCCAAGGAGAATTCTAAATTTTCCAGAATATGAGCCCAGGACCTAGCTTATGGAAGCTTTCATTAATGCCTGTTGAAGAAGTAAATGTTTGAAGAAAGCAGTAGAAAGATTGACAGTAAAATGGGAAGAAAGGAAATGTTTAGGACTCATCAATACAATTTTTTATGTGAAACAACTGACTCAGAGTTTCAATAATTTTAAGTAATGTCTTGTATGGTAGCTTTGAAACTATCATATACAGAAACCTAAGGTTCCAGGGATGTCTCATAAGAGTGGCTGTAAGACATGGAGAGGTGACCTCCATCATCAGTGATGAGGCGGCTTGTGTATTGGATGTGGCTCAAAAGAAGGCACTTGTGTAGAGGGGTGGGCTGTTCCATGAACTTCAGTGAGACAAATTCCCTAGTTTTGGGGGATGATTACAGAAATCAAAATGTCACACGTCTAGTGATGAGCATAGGAGTCCACAAACATTGGAGAAGTCTACCTTGCTTGTGGAGCCAATGTCAAAAGCAACTGATTCAAGAATACAGGATTTTCTGTTGTGGCTTCGTGGGTTACTCACCCGACTAGCATCCATGAGGATGTGAGTTTGATCCCCAGCATTACTCAGTGGGTTAAGGATCTGGCATTGCCATGAACTGTGGTGTAGGTTGCAGACACAGCCCATATCTGTGGCCAGCAGCTGAGGCTCAGATTGGACCCCTAGCCTGGGAGCTTCCATATGCTACAGGTTAGGCCCTAAAAAGTAAAACAAACAAACAAACAAAATTCAGTAAAGGATTTTGTTTGTTTTGCTTTTTTAAATGTAGGCAGGAGACGTTGTTTCCTAATTGGAAGGAGGTAAATCTTCCAAAGCTGGGAAAAGTCTGACAGCAGCAGACAAAGTTACACTCTTTTGTTTTTATAAAACTCTAGATTCTTCTAGGAGGAGGGAAAAGCCTCTTCCAAAGCATCTGACTCTCCAGATCCATCTTTTCCCTTTGAGGAGAGATACCTTTCTGTCCTTACTCTTATACCTCTGATGGTGAAAAAAGACTCCCTTCTAAAACACGTGGTAATAATCTTGCATGATGATTTGAAGTTGAGGTTTCAAGAACATCAACACTGAGACATTCTTCCTTTTTCCATTTAAGAAGTCTGGGTTAGGAGATGCAATCTCTTAAGTGACTTATGAAGCATTTGGACTGTGGTTCATGTGTAAATGAGCCAACATGAACCTGAATTAAAAAATAACAGCTTAGTTTCTTCTAGCAGAGCCAGAATTCATTGACATAAATAGCTATGTAGATGTTTGTGATTGAGTACTTGTTGAATGAACTGACGTGTCTTCTCTGAGTGAATGTCTCCATATTCTTGTTAAACTCTGGAGATGTATTGCCAACCTCAGCCTTCTAGATTCACTCTCTAACACTATCTTGTGTTGCCTCAGAGGGAGGGATGTGTACCAGGCAGGGATCTGTTATCAGCAGAGAGTGAGATGAGTTATCACTTCTTGCTAAAGGGGATTGGACTGGATGACCACTAAGGTCATGGAGTTATGCACTCCGCATGTTCTTCTATTTTTCTAGTCCCAGATTCATTTATTTCAAATCTATATCCTGGACTTAAAAGAAGAGTTGCTCTGAAAACATGCTTGAAGCTGAAACCTCCAGCTTGATTTCCCTGAGACAAGACTGTAGACCCTACCAAGAACCACTTCCAGGAACACTTCTCCAGTGCCCAGGATTTCTAAACATACCTTGACAGGTTGTGACTCTCCAAGAACAAAAAGTGGGCCCAAATCAATGTCTGGGTACTTGGGGTGGATGTTTGTTTTACATGATGTTGGAAGTGCCGATGACTCCACCAGTTTGTCGATGAGCCCTGAGGAGAAGAGAGGTTTCATTAGCTGCAGGATTTCCTCCTGGAATATCCTTCACTATCAGAGCTTTCTGCCTGCATCTCCAAGGTCAAAATAAGATATTGACTTCTCAGAGTTGCCCCCCCCTTCACTCCACTGTTGAGTCACAGAATGATTCCCTGGACTGAGATTCTCAAAGCTTATGAACAAATAATTATCTGATCCAGGAACACACATTCAGGCCAAAACAACTCCTGGTAATGAAACAAAACAAAACAAACTGACAACCTGCTGAAATTAAATGTTTTTCCATCTTCCTTTTTTTGATCCTCATTAAAAAAAATTTATAAAGTTAGGGCAGAGAATAGTCTTATTTTACAAATAAAGAAACCTCATTTCTAAGACTTTAATTAGTTGAGGGAAAAAAATGGCCCAAGGAATCCTATTTCAATGAATATTTTAAAGAGTTGTGAATCTGAAGTAATCTCCTAGGGGGGCTTGGCTCAGATCACTGCATGTTTCAAGCTTTAGTGCTCTCATTAAACATAAATGAGAATAAAGATATTTTAGTTGATGCCAAGCTCACATCGCCTCTGATTAGGCTGTTTGAGGTTTTTTTTCTCTCTCATTGAAAATTTGAAGATTTTAATAAAGCACAGGATTTGGAGGCACATTATCCTAGATTCATGTACTGGATGTAGAACTACTTCCGTGTGGTTTGGGCAAATTACCCACTCTTTTCGGAGTTTAATTCCAACTTCAGTAAATGTAATATGATGACATTTACCTCCATGGGTTGTTTGAGGAGACAGGAGATGCTATACATAGAATGTTGGGAGATTGAGATATTCAATTTCTCCTCCCTTCCCCTATTATGTTAATCATTTATAGAAGAATAAGCAGCAGTAGTTTTTTTTTTCATATTTGACGTCTCTCAATAACTTGTCTATACATGTTTTAGGTCTGCACTGTCCCATACAGTAGCCATGCACCATGTGTGGCTACTGAACATTTAAAATGTGACTAGTCAGACTAAGCTGGGCTGCCAGTAAATAATACATACTGGACTTAAAGCCTCAGAATGGTAAAAGGAATGTAGACGATGTTAAGAATTTTTATATTGATTACATTTTGGAATGAAAATATTTTGAGCATATATGAGATAATAATTTTTTTTTAAATGTGGTTACTAGAAAATTTAAAAGGACTCAGGTAAACCACTGTTCTCTGTGTCTGCTCTCTATGTCTATGAGTCTGTTCCTGTTTTTTTTTTTTTGAGAATCATTTCAATTACTTTTTGAAAAATTAAAGTATAGTTGATTTACAGTGTTGTGCTAATTTCTGCTATATATTATACTGACCCAGCCACACACACACACACACACACACATACATACACATCCCATATATATATATGTATACATATATGTGTATGTATGTATACACACACACATACACACAATCACACACTTTTTATCTCATATTATCTTCTATCATGTTATATCCCAAGAGACGGGATATAGTTCCCTGTGCTCTATAGTAGGACCTCATTGCTTATCTGTTTTAAATGTAATACCAACCCTAAGCTCCCGGTCCATCCCACACCCCACCCCCTGCCTTGGCAACCACAAGTCTGTTCTCTTTGTGAGTCTATTTCTGTTTTGTAGATAGGTTCATTTGTGCCGTAAGTGATATCATACGAGTCGCTTTGCTGTATAGCAGAAATTGGCATAAAGTTGTAAATCAACTATAATTTAAAAAAATGACTCAGGTCACTTTGATGTGGCTTGCATTAAATTTCTGTTGGATTATGCTTGTTTAGATGCTACACAGCTATGGTAGTAGGAGGCGTATATGTTTAAAAATCTCTAGGTATTAGCACTGCCTCTACGTAGTCTGTTGCAGAGTCCTCTTTCTTTTTTGTTGTCTTTTTAGGGCCACACCCGTGGCATATTGAGGTTCCCAGGCTAGGGGTCGAATTTGAGCTATAGCCACTGGCCTACACCACAGCCACAGCAGCACAGGATCCGAGCCGAATCTGCAACCTACACTACAGCTCACGGCAACACCAGATCCTTAACCCACGGAGCGAGGCCAGGGATTGAACCTGTGTCCTCGTGGAGACTAGTCAGATTTGTTTCCACTGAGCCATGACGGGAACTCCCAGAAGAGTCCTCTCTTAAACCCTTCTGACTGCATCTGTCAGGAGCGATGTTCTCTTTTCACCTCTAATACTTCATAGCATCCTTATGGTAGAATCTCTCTCTCCATCTCAGAGCATTTTCCTGAATCTCATGCTTCAAAGGGCAGTCACTTTCCATACATTTCCTTTTGGGTATCTCAAACTCAGCATGTACCCATCCATGCTCTAGGACTCAACTGCTCTCTATACTTCTCTCATCAAATTGCATACCACCCACTCACTCTTACAATTGTTTATTCACTCATTTATTCACCCATTCATTCTTTATTTTAAAGTATGTCCCATGTGCCAGATACTGAGCTAGGCATTTGGAATAGAAAGATAGATGTGATAAAATGGGGTTCCCACACTTAGGAAATAGACATCTAATGGGATCAGTACACAGTTATATAAGGGCACTGATAAGAAATAATTCTCTTTTTCAGTTAAATTCTCGGAGAGCCAGCATTTTGGCCTCTTCTGCCAGCTCACTGTATCCTTTCCTAACACCTCTCTGTGGAAATTGGTAATAGGAGAGACAGGTTTTGATTCATGATGGATCAGGGAGCACATCTTGACAGCTCAAGGTCTTGGAGCTTAGAACAGTGGTTGGGGGAATTGTGGGTGTGACCTAAAGCAGCTGGCCCCACCCTGACCCTTCTCTCTGGAAGCCACAATTACTGGAGACGAGGAAGAGAATGATCCATGGGAAAGTGAGGATTATCAGCTGCATGTCAATCGGCTTCCCCTGCACTCAGTTTCACACAGGAACCATTCTTCATTTCCAAGTTAGCTCCTTTCTTGATGCAGTATAAAGAATCCAGGCTTTGGACTGAAACCATCCTGAATTTAAATCCCTGCTACCAGGCATGTGGCCTTGGACAATTCCCTCATCTGTTAAACGGACAATGTTCCTGAAGGGATTTCAGGAAATAACGTGCTTGACACTGCTCCCTCTGAAAATATTTGAGTCATGGGAACAGTGTAGGCCAGATTTTCAAAGCAGGTCTTAACTTCACGTATTCTGCTCCATTATCCCTATAGTAATACTTGCTACTCATAGTTTTCAAATGCGGGATGGGGGGGAGTTGAAAAAATATGCTATGGGGATTTCATGTTGATTTTAGCATTGCATAGGAAGTCTAAAATGTATGTAGGTATTTCATGGTTTATTTTCAGAATGGCTCTATTATTGTGCAAACACTATAAAGAGAAGAACATTTTATATATATATATATATATATATATATATATATATATATATATGTGCAGTTAGTTAATGAAAATCCAGAGAATTTTAATATCTGTGCCTTTTCCAGGGTAAAGGTATGTTGATGTAAAATCAAGTTTTGAAATTTAAAATTGTGATACATGTCTAAACTGAAGATGTTGCTGTTTATAATTTTCTTTGTTACCTCTTTCCTGGCCACAGGTAATTTTCTCTCCTGCACATAGTCGAAGCCTATATTCACTTCGCTCATAAATCACTGGTTTTGTCTGCAAAAAGGCAAGGTTCACTTGATTTGCTTTTAGAGCCATTTCCCATTTATTGGATCTGTTCACGAGTCATCAGGGTTATATTCATTTCAACTAGAGCAAATTGTTTCTGGAGACACAATTTATAGAGGACTGTGTAGAGTTTGAACCAGCGGGAAAGCAGTGATTTAAAAAAAAAAATGCCCCTGCGAGGGTGTGGCAGATTTGAAATATTGCATCTCCTGGCATCAGATCAGCTGCCAGGGCAATGATTCTCACCTTTCCTCTGATCCCTCAGAAAGGGGTAGGGAGGTAGGAGTGGCTCTGGAGAGTCCATTTCCTGAGTCTCACAAGGAGACAAGAAGCCGTCTCTACTTTTTTTTTTTTTGTGGTAAAGATTTCCAGTGAAACCAGAAACATTTCATTTATCTGACACTGGTGGGTAGAGGGCAGAACAGTGTGCCTATAAGTATTTTCTAGCTGAATGAAGCAATGTCACATAAAATGACAAGATAGTATTCTTTCAATCATTTTGAGTAGAAGACATAATTCTAATATGAATCAGATCCAACTTTGTGTTATTTAATCTACTGAAACCTCCTCCATTTGCTCAGCTGGAAAGAGAGTAGATAAAGACGGGATGATTCTAAGTATCATCCCGTTTAACGATGCTGTGGTTTATGGTCTGTGTCCTTGGTTCTTAATAAAATCACAAGTAAACATTTTTATTGATGCTGGGTCCTCAGCTTGAGAGTGGAAAGACTGGTCCTAGTGTTAGGAACAGCTGACAATTACCGAGCATTTTCCGTGGGGCCGGCACTGAATATTACATATAATGCTAATGACAGCCTGTTATCTCCATTTTACAGTTGGAGAAACTGAGGTTTACGGGCATTGAGTAACTTCCTCGAGGTGACTCAACTAATGAGTAGCTGGGTTTCCACAGAAGGTGGGAGTGATCTTTAATCCTGGCTGCAGGTCAGAATCACCTGGGGGCTTTCAAAACCTTGCTGACCTGGCATCCAGACTCCACCACAAAAGACTTAAGTCAGAAGATCTAGACAGTCTCCAGGCAGCAGTGTTTTCTAAAAGCTCTTTGGAGGCCTGTAAATGACAGCCACAGTTGGGAAGATCTGGAGTCTGCATCACTGAACACTATGTAGTGATTTCTCTCACTTACCAGCTTATGGACATTGGCTTAAATAATTAACGCCTTTGATATCAGTCTTGGCTGCAAACTAGGAGTTCTATAATCCCCACCTTGGAAGAATTACATGAGACAGTTGCCTGAAGGGGTTAGTTTTGAACCTGGCACTTGCTGACTCTCATCTAATCTCCTCCTTATCATCTGCTGTCAGTGGTTTCTGCTCACTGCTCTCTGTAGGCCTGGCTCCAGCATCCCCTTCACTCTCTTATTTTTTGGCCACTTCCGAGTCACTATGGGCCGAGGGACCAGATAACCATGAAAATATATATTTTCTGATGAAATGAAACATGTTGCAGAAAATGACAATATATTATTTCATTCTAACCATTTTGGGTACAGACCTGTTTCTCAGATGAGTCAAGATCCAACTGTGTATTGTTTAATCTATTTAAACCTCAGTTTGCTTAACTGGAAACAGCATAGTTAAGCTGGTGGTTCTGAGTATCTTCTAATTCAATGTAAAACCTCTGTGTTAAAGGAAAACAGGCTCTGAGTCAGAGATTATCAGTTTTTCATTTTTTTTCTTCTAAAATAGACCTGGCTTGAGTGCAAGGATTTGGCTTATTAGAAGGCTCAGAGACATTTCCTTCCTTCTGGGCCAGAGTACTTAGTCACCAAATCCTAGAGTCTTGTAGAGAGGCAGAGATGTGGTTCAACTCCTGATATTAGAAGTGAGAACATTGAGAATTAGAGATAGACCGTGACTTACTCAAGGTCACACAGTAAGCATTATCAGAGCCAGGTTCAAAAGCTACTTTCAGCAGTCCTGTGTGTTACCTGGGTTGGACAGTTGGTTTGTTCATCCATCCATCCATCCATCCACTCATCAATTCATTCATTCCTTCCCTCACTCAACAAATGCTTATTGAATGTCTGCTATGTGCCAGGCACTCTTGCAGTGGTGCAGAGGACAGCATACCTGCCCTCCTGGAGCATATGTTAGGGAGGGATAAGACCTACTGCCAATCAGTGCCATCTGCCTTTTCCAGACATCTGGGCTTTGCAACCCTCAACTCTTGAACAGATCCATCTGGCCTTCCTTGTCCACTTTCTCTCTCTCTCTTAACTTTTACTTATTCCTCTGCATCTTTTCCTTTATTTCTTCATAGCCCACCCTTCCAAGACTTATCAGGCTTGCCGGATTCTCCAAGGTTCCCAGCAGTAAATGTCCAGACCTTTTCTAAGAATATTCCTACTCATGACTTAATAGAGCATATCTTCTCCTGAGAGGTGGTTCCTTAATGGGGTACCAAGAATTGGGCCAAATAGTTTATTGGGTGAGACAACACATTAGAACTTTTTAAAGAAATTTTCCTGCAAAATTTGAAGTTATAGCATATGTGTTATAACATTATATTACATGTTAGTGTGTATATATATATATATATATATATACACACACAGTGTATATATATAGTATCTACATCATTAGTATATTTATATTTATTTGTGGGGTGTGGACAAGCTTTTTTTTTTACTTCTACAAGTGCACAATCAGACACACTTGGCAACTACTGCTTAATGGAATGACTTTCAAGAATCCCTACATTCTCCTCGAGCATTCCGCACCCTGAGATGACACATCACAAATTTGTGCCTCAGGTGGTTCCACCTGGACTTCTTAAATACAGAAAGGTGTCCGATGTTATGCTGCAGAAATGAACTCTGAGCCTAGAAGAGATAGACTTGTTGTCAGAGAAACTGGCAAGGCACGAAGAAATTAATAAAGGAGCCGATGGTGGATGCGGGAGCCCATTTGAGAGCACAGTGGATGATCTTGTCTGACCTCAAGCCGAGTTTCTGTTCCACTTCACACACATGTCAGGTTCTTTCCCTGCTCTGTGCCTTTGCACAGGTGGTTCTCTCACCCATAGACATTCCTCTTGCCACTGTTGGAATCTTCCAGTGTGGAGTGAAGAGAGGATGCCTTCGGAGGCAGGCAGATTTGAGTTCTAAACCGTCCTTCACCACTTACGAGCTACATGACTCTTAGCGAGTTACCTTGGTTCTTCATCTGAGAAGCAGGGATGATAATGCTTTATCATTGGGCTGTCAATGCACCTCAAATACAGGTGAAGCTCCTGCTAATGCAAGCAAGCAAACAAGTGTTTGCTTCCTTTTCTTGTTTTCAAAAGTCGCTTTTCAAGGAGTAAAGCAAGTTGACTTTTTAAGAAGAGAAAAAATATAAAATTTTGGAATTAACATTGATGTTAATTCTCCATAAAACCATCCCCAATTGTTCCAATTAGAATTAAATGCCTCTTTTTGCTCCAACAGCATATGCTCCTTTCAGTGTTGTTCTGTCTTATATGTTTAGATATTTGAATGACCATCTCCCCCACTGGATGACTTGTTTCCCAAGGGCAGGGACCAGGTGCATCCCCCTTTGTGTCCTCAACACTGTGCTGTGCTCATCGAAAACGCTTTGGAGATCTATTCTTCATTCAGCAAGAATTTCTCAGATGCCCTGCTACCTGCCAGTTGCTGATTGCCATTTCTAGCAGAATCTTTTCGATCCTATTATCATGTAATAAGATGTAATCTCTGTTCTTTATAGGCTGGTGCATTGGTAAATGGTTGTTGGTTAATGAATAAAAGATAAAGGTGAATGTTACATGGCTGAGAGCAGAACTTCAATAACTGAACTTGTGTGGATATAACTGGGCAAAGTTATATCAGTTAGCAGCTGTCATAAATTACATATTTACCACTTGCCAGTCACGCTGCTGAGGGCTTTGCACATGAACTTGTTTAGTTCTTCTCAGAGTATTTCCACAAAAACATTGTTACCTCATTTTATTTTAGTTTATTTTTTGTCTTTTTAGGGCCACACCCATGGCACATGGAAGTTCCCAGGCTAGGGGTCAAATCAGACCTGTAGCTGCCGCCCTGCACCACAGCCACAGCAATAGCCTGATCCTAGCTGCATCTGCACCCTACACCATAGCTCACGGCAACGCCAGATCCTTACCCCGCTGAGCAGGGCCAGGGATTGAAACCTGCTTCCTCATGGATATTAGTCGGGTTTGTTACCGCTGAGCCATGATGGGATTTCCCTACCTCATTTTACAGACAAGAGAAATGAGGCCAAGTGAGCTTTAGCAATTTGTCAGATACTGATGAGAATGTTGCCGAGAAGGGCCAGGCAGCAGCTGATACCAGTGTAAAGAGAGAAGAAAAAATTCCATGTCTTCCCCTGAAGTGCACTGCAAGGGCTGAGCAACTGTGAGAAGAAGGGAAATGACTGTTTTGATATGCCAGCCACTGCCAAAATGCCATAGCATCGCCCAAGCCAGGGCTTCCAAAATCAAAATCTGGACGAGGTGAAGGAAGAACCCCAGGATGGCATCGAACATGTTCATAACCTCCAGTTTCCTCTGTAATTCTTAGAAGTCTTCCACCGACTGGGACTATGAAATAGATATGCAAGGAGAAGTTGATGCCTTCAGGGGAGAGGGAGCATAAATGAACATAATTAATAATCTACGTTAACAACTAATATTTTAATTTTAGGAATAGAAATTTATTAATATTAATAAATTTAATTGGGCATAATGAAAGACAAACAATGAGCAAACAAGCTAAACCTTTAAAAAATATGATTGTTTTTTGCTAGAGAAGAGGAAGATAAGTAGTGATTTGCAGACTGCTCTGCAACTGTTATGGGACTCAGTTAAAATTAACTTCTTTTTTGTGGGGGTGGAAAGAAGTGTGTAATATGAAATATGTAATAAGAAATATGAAATACATTACAATAAAGAAATATGTAACTCTTAACAGTTGCCTTTTATTTACTTTTTATTTTTAAAAAATTTTATTAGACTATAGTGTTCTTTACAGTGTTGTGTCAATTTCTGCTGTATACTTGGGTGACTCAGTCGTACATATATATGCCTTCTTTTTTCTCACTATCTTTCATCATGTTCTGCCCCAACAGATTGGATATAGTTCCCTGTGCTGTGCAGTAGGACCTCATTGCTTATCCATTCTAAATGTAATAGCTTATTTGAAATTTTTTTCAAAACAACTTTTCATTGACGTCTAGTTGATTTATAATGTTGTGTTAGTTTCAAGTATACTGTAAAAGTGATTCAGTTTTATATATATGTGTGTGTGTTTTTGTGTGTCTGTATTCTTCTTCAGATTCTTTTCCATTTTAAGTTATTATAAGATATTTAATATAAATCCCTGTGCTAGGAAATAGGTCCTTGTTGTTTATCTATTTTATATATAGTAGTGTGTATCTGTTAATAATAGTTATCTTTTAAACCATCAGTATTATTTCAGGTGTTGTTTGATGTCTGGTTATGCTTTGGGGAACTGTTATCTGTTTGAATCTCTGTTACTGTAATAAGTGGTACAGTTTACAAAGTGTTTTCCATGTTATCAACTGCTTAGCAGGTGCAAAAGGCTCCATTATGAAAGATCTAGTTCACTTAGATTAGCTCAAAGGATGAATTTTCTGTTAGAGGCTCAGTGGATCCCCAGAAACAAGACAGGGTCTCTGGTGGTATTAGTGTGTAATGTTTGGTTGGAGAGGTCCTGATTCTGTGAACGTGGACTGTACAAATGTACATGTGTGTGTAAGTTCAATGCTAGCATGGGTTTACAAGCTTGCCACATCATACTGGAGTGTCAGTGCAAGGGCTGGGAAGAGGTATGTCTTAGCTTAATGACTGTAATGGGTTTGAAACCAGGACAGTTGAGAAAGTGACCAAGATATAAGAAAGAAAACAGGGTGATTGTTCAGATGTAAGAAAGAAGAGAAATTTGGGAGTTCCTGTCGTGGCTCAGGATTTGTGGTTAACGAATCTGACTAGGAACCATGAGGTTGTGGGTTCGATCCCTGGCCTTGCTCAGTGGGTTAAGGATCCAGCATTGCTGTGAGCTGTGGTGTAGGTTGCACATGCGGCTCGGATCCTGCATTGCTGTGGCTCTGGCGTAGGCTGGTGGCTACAGCTCGGATTAGACCCCTAGTCTGGGAACCTCCATATGCCACAGAAGTGGCCCTAGAAATGGCAAAAAGACAAAAAGAAAAAAGAAAAAGAAAAAGAACAAAGTCACTTAATTCAAATCACACCCCTCAATTTTTATTTTTCAAAATCTGAAACCTACATGAAAGTTGCAAGCATAGAGAAATGGATACTCCTTAACCTCTCATCTAGATTCCCCAGTTGTCAACCCTTTATGACATTGCTTTACTTCTTTCATATTGCATGGGTAAGGACATTATCTACCAACTTATCTATCTGTCCCTCTGTCACCTGTCTTTCTGTTTTTATGTGAGTGAGGACTAATGGATTCTTTTTAAACCAATGAACTTTAACCCATTTCTATCATTATTCATTTGCAAATTTTACCAATTATGATCAAAGAAAGCCCTTTAGCCTTTGAACATCTCCTTACTTCTTGGCACAAAAAAGGTTCACTTTTTCTGCCCCTGCCCTGAACCCAGTTAATAAGAAATAGTGTTCGGAAACTAAGATTTGAAATGATCAGAAAGTCTTCCATAACATGACTGTGTTTATGTATCGAGAGAGTTCCTTTTGGTCCCAATCCGTCCTGGGAAGATCACAGTATATGGTGAACAAGTGATAAAGTTACTTTCAGCCAGTACCTGTTTGTACAGGGTCAGTCCAGAAAAACAGAACCAGTTTATAGGATGGGATCATCCTGCCTCCTTTATTACCATCTGTTGTTTGCTACTTTTGTGTGTAGTAAAGGAAAAGTCAGATGTCAGTGTTGGGGAAGCCACCTAGTTTCATCTTGCTTTACAAGAGAAAATTGATCATCAGAGAAGAGAAATGACTGGACCTAAGTTACAAAGCAAGTGATGGGAAATGGGAGTACCGTTCTCCTTTCTTATGGCTTTGTGATGAAGAGTCAGAAAATGCATTTAGCTCAGCACATGACACAGTGGAAGAATCAATAATTGTTGGCTGATAAAAAATAGTTTTGTGTAGCAGGATGATCAATAGTAAGGAGTAACGAGGATGATTGTCACAAAATGAAGATGGGGCATGTTTTTATTATCACTTTATTTCTTTTGGTGTTAGGTAAATTTTGAGATTCTTTTACCAGATAAGGGTAAGGAGTAGCATGAACGATACTTTATTTGGGGCTTTCTTTCTAGCATTTGTGATCTGGAACTAGATTTCGTATAAGCTAGAAAAATGAAGACTATATTCACTTAGACTGGCAGAAGGTGAAATTTTCAGGGAATTTAGAACGAAGAGATGTGGGAGCAGATGAGAGATTCAGAAGATGTGGGATCAAGGGAGAATAGGGGCTTTTTAAGAGAGTTATTGGATGGATTTTAAGAAACCCAAGTAAGAAAACGAGTTTAATTATTGTATCCTGCCTTTACGTAGTTAATATGCATATATACATATATACATTTCAAAACTTTCTTCTCTGTAAAACATTATTTGAAAAGCATATCTTTAAATGGCTACGTAACTTTCTTTTTCTTTCTTTCTTTCTTTTTTATTTTATTTTTATTTTTTAAGGCTGCATCCTTGGCATGTGGAAGTTCCCAGGCAGGGGATTGAGTCTGAAACTGCAGCTGTGACCTGCACTTCAGCTGTGACAATGCCAGGTCCTTTAACCCACTGCTTCAGGCAGTTAGACAGCTATCAAATCCATGCCTCTGCAGTGCCCTGAGCTGCTACAGTTGGATTCTTTTTAAAAATTTTTTAAATTTTTTATTTTTTTTATTTCTTAGGGCTGTACCAATGGCATATGGAAGTTCCCAGTCTAAGAGGCGAATTGGAGCTGTAGCTGCTGGCCTACACCACAGCCACAGCAACTCTGGATCTGAGCCTTGTCTGTGACCTACAACACCAACACAGCTCACAGCTGTGCCAAATCCTTAACCCACTGTGCGAGGCGAGGGATTGAACCCGCATCCTTACGGATCCTAGTTGGGCTTGTTACCGCTGAGCCATGATGGGAACTCCTATGCAGTTGGATTCTTAGCCTGCTGCACCACAGCAATTTTCCACACCAATGAGGTGCCATTCTTTATATAGCAAAACCTCTGTCATTGGTTAGGTGGTTCTTAAATTGTTTTTGTAATTCATACGAAAGTAATGAAATCCGTTTAAAGAAGTATTAATCTGCATTTTTTCTGTAGGAAAAATGCCTTGAATGGGAAATAACGGGGTCAAAGAGCTTGACTTTTTTTTTTTTTGCCATGCCTTTGGCATGCAGAAATTCCTGGGCCAGGATTGGAACATCCACCATAGCAGCGACCCATGCCATAGCAGTGACAATGTTGGATTCATAATCACTCGGCCACCAGAAAACTCCCAGAATTTGACTGTTTTAAAGTTATGACACCTTTTATCAAATTATCTTTGATAGTTTATGCTCATTAGTTTCTTTAAAAATTTTATAACTACGCAGTCAAAGGAGTGAATGAGAACTTTTGTAATGTTCTTGATTCATATTGCCATTCTTGATTCAATCTGCTACTTGATTGCTTTGCAGAATTCCCTAGATCTCACTAGCAGATTCATTGGCTGACAACACCCCTTCTTAGAGTTTGGGGTAAATGCAGAATTTCTTGTAGGTGCTAAGGGGTTGCTTTTTGGATTCATTTCTGTTGATACCGTCAAAATTTCCTGAATCAGAGCAGGTCTGATAAAGATACCGAGAGGACTTATCTGTCTATGCAGGAAGATAACGCCTAACAAACATTTTTTTATAGTAGATTAATCAAATGATTGAATAAATGCATAATAATTTTATATGAAGATATAAGAAGCCATGAGTGGATCTTAAGGGTCTTTGAAAGGAATCTTTTACTCTCTACTTTTTTTTTTATTGTTTTAAAATTTATCAGTAGCAAGTGTTACTTTTATCATAATAAATTTTAAAGAACAATTACAACAAAAAAACTAGGAGAACAAGACATTTCAGACTCTCTGAAATCTTTGTGGCCTTCAAAGGGATGAATAATTGAAAAGACATTGAACAAATAACCAGGTAGGTTTTAAACTGGCCTTTTGCAACCACTCCCTTTTAATTCTATACTGTAGGTCGCACCTAGACTAAATACTCAAGATGTCAAATACATTCAGCTAACATTTATGGAGTTCCTACTATTGGTTATCTGCGTCCCTTGTGTTACTTAATTTTATTCATAATAGACAGGTAGATATTTTCATTCCCATATTGTGGATGAAAAAATTGAAGGCCTGAGAGGTTTTTTCTGGATCACTTATTTAGCAAGAGACTGAAGTGAGATTTGATTGTTGGTCTGTGTAAATCCACAGTGCTCTGCTAACTTTACCATAAGTAATTTGATGTGGACAATGTTAAATCATAGCTTGTCTGTTCAGGTGTGGTTGGGTTTGGCAATCACACTAGTTGTAAGAGTCCTTATTTCCTTCTTGACCTCAGGAAGGGGGTAAAGGGAATTCCCCTCAGGAATGATGGCATAGGTTATTCAGAAAGGCATCTCAAAATTCTAAATGGAGAAATGTATAATGTTTATTCATTCAGTGAATATTTACCAAGTTCCTTTTGTAAGCTAGATGTTGGGGATACTAATAAGAACAGGTAAAAACACTAACTCTCATATGTCTTGGTTCAGTGTGAGAAACATTGTGGAGTATTGGGTTCCCAGAATTGTCTTTGGGAATTCAGGGAATCCTTGGTTCAGGTGACACTAAGCTGAGTTTTAAAGAATGGAAAGGCCCCAGAACAGACTTTTGGGAAATGGAGATTCTTAAATGAAAGATTTGCCCTGAAAAGCTAACACTGAGCTAGAGTCGATGCTTTCTAGTTTGAGTTCTAGGCCAATCTGTCTTCCAAGGAGAGCCTCCAAGGTCAAGGGCTTCCTCCAGTATGAGATGAAGGGCTTGTGTGGACATATTGGCTATAATGCAGTCTCTTTTCTTGCCCTCATCCAGCCTCTAATAGAACTTTCCCAGTACATCCCCGATCAGGAGCTCATTTTCCTTTGTCTCTTCCAAGCCACAGGTTCATTAAAAGATACTTCATTCTCTGTTTTCATGCTACCATCCTTTCTCTCCCTTCCCTCTTGCCAACTTCTTGAAAGAATAGATTTCAGTTTATTCTACCATCCCTAAGCACCATTTACTTCCCTGTAAACTTGCTACTACCACAACCACCCATAAGAACTTCTCCCTGGGTTACCATGACTGCTTAGCTGCCCAGCCCAGGAGCTCTGGCTCAGTGTCATGCTCTTTGATCTCCGTGTAGCATCTGGCCCAGTTGACAAGCTCACTTTTTCTTCTGCTAGCTTCTGAACTTTTCAACTCTCTTTGTTCTTTGCCTTCTCCAGTCCATCAGCTTTTCTTCCTAGCAGTGAGCATTTCCTAACATTCTGTCTCCTTCATATATACACTCCTCCTTGTGCCATAACCTTGACCTTCATGACTTCTGCACAAGGATGTCTTACAGTCTCTACCTCTAGCTCTGCTATTTTACTGTGGCTCTAGATCATATTTGGCAAACCTTTGAGGCCTACGGAGTTCTTCTTGCAAATATATATTTTTAAACACACAAAACAACATAATATTATAAAAAGACTCACTTGTATTAAACATGTTTAAGGGTCTGAAATTCTCTCAATTCTGTCCAGTAGAACATTATGCCCTTATGACAGAATTCTACATCTGTGCTGTCCAATACAGTAGACACTAGAGTAGCTATTGGAGACTTAACCTGTAGCT
Organism: Sus scrofa; assembly: GCF_054392235.1. Classification (NCBI taxonomy): domain Eukaryota; kingdom Metazoa; phylum Chordata; class Mammalia; order Artiodactyla; family Suidae; genus Sus; species Sus scrofa. The sequence goes on from NC_139384.1 coordinate 14,214,837, forward strand.
AGTATGTGGTGTGGCTACTGAGAATGAATTTGCCATAGATTAATTGGCCATTTAAGTGTGGGTTTATTTTTGGGCTCACTGTTCTGTTCCAGTGATCTGTGTATGTGATTTTTATGCCAATGTCATGTTATTTTGATTAGCTTTGTATTATAATTTGAAGTCAAGGAGCATGATCCTTGCAGCTTTGTTCTTTCTCAAGATTGTTTTGGTTATTTGGGGTCTTCTGTATTTCTGTATCTTAGAATTACTTATTATAGATTTAGGAAAAATGCCATTGCTGTTTTGATAAGTACTGCATAGAATATGTAGATTACCTTGGAGAGTATGGTCACTTAAACAATATTAATTCTTTCAGTCCATGAGCATGGTATATCTTTTCATTTGTTTGTGTTGTCTTCAACTTCTTTCATCAGTGTTGTATAGTTTTCTGAATTCAGGTCTTTTACCTCTTTGGCTAGATTTACTCCTAGGTATTTTATCATTTTGGTGCATAAGACTGGTTACTTTTCCATCTACTGCCTCTGCACTGGGACTTGAAGTGAGTGAGTTTTTGCATGCATTCTTTAAGAATGGATTCTTGACTTCCCACTGCCCTCCCTTTTCTCAGCTGTAAGCCCCACTGCTTTTCAAAGCCAGACATTATGAAGTCTCATCTTCCTGGTGAAGGTCCTCAAGCTGGGGATCCTGATGTAAGATTTGGAGCCCTCGCCCCTCAGGGAGGACCTCTAAGGAGTGATATTCCTCCCACTAGTGAGTCACAACACCAGGGGTGTGGGTCCCAGCCAGACCGAGTCTCCATGCCTTCTACCTGTCTCAGTGTGGCTCTTTCTGTTTATCTTTAGTTGTAGAAAATCTTTCCTACTAGTCTTCAGCTCATTCTTAGAGATAGTATCTCCATATGTTGCTGTAATTTTAGAGTGTCTGTGGGAGGAGCTGAGTTCAAGATTCTTCTTATTCCATCTCATTCTGCTCTTTTATATAACGTTCTCATTATTCTTTAGATGAAATATCTTCTGAAGCCTGAGCCACAAATATAATAAAAGGCTTTTTGGAGCAACTGAAAATGAAGGCTTATGTGCCTGAGGTCTTTGAGTGAGAGTCAGACAATGGCATGAAAAGAGTCAAAGAGGTAACAGATCCAAGATCATGTGGACACCTTGATGGAGTTTGGATTTTACTTGAGATACAACTGGCCACGAGTGAAAAGTTTTAAGTGGCTGAGCAATACGATCTGATTTGAGATTTTCAAAGATCATTCATCTGGATACTGTGTAGAAAGAAATTAGAGAAGAATGAAAATGGAGAGACCAGTAGGAAGCTCTTGTAGTAGTCCAGGTGAGAGGTGATGATGGATTGCGTAAGAGGAGTAGCAGTGGAAATGGAGAGGTCGTACAACTGAATATATTCTTCAAGATTCTTCTCAGATATATTTTTTTTCTCACCAGGAAAAAAAGTTGAATTTTAAAAGGCAGGTCCTGGGCAGCCCTTCGTGGCTCAGCGGTTAATGAACCCGATTAGGATCTATGGGCATGCGGGTTCAATCCCTGGCCTCACTCAGTGAGTGAAGGATCCGGCATTGCTGTGAGCTGTGGTGTAGGTCACAGATGTGGCTCATATCCCACGTTGCTGTGGCTATGGCATAGGCTGGCAGCTGGAGTGCCGATTCAATCCCTAGCCTGGGAATTTCCATATGCTGCAGGTGCGGCCCTAAAAGGCAAATAAATAAATAAAATAAAAAGGCAGGTCCTTAGCCCATGTAACCATTTCTCTGTAACGCAGTGTTTAATCCCATCAGAACCTGTATTAGGTGGAATCATATATAATTGCCATTTATTTGGATGTCAATACAATAAAACATCATTACTTTCTTATGGCTCAGTCTAATAAACCTAGTTCAGCTGAACATGCACTTGTTGAATGTTTGTTTTGTGCCAGCCTTGTGCTGGTTCCTCCTCTCTTGTACATGTCTATTTTAATCATGAGACATTGCTGTCACACACAGACATCCATTAAGGGGCAGAGATCACAACTTTTATATCTGCATTTCCAACCACCTGTACAGTGAAAGGCACATTTTAGCAGTAAGAGCATTCTTTGTAAAGAAGAAGCAAACCTGCAAAGGTTGACGTCCTTGGCCAAGCCAGGAGAGAAATGTGAATAAGAATCAGCAAAGGTAGTCGCTCTGGGATGGATTTACTGGTTCAAAATGTTACTGTCCTTATTGTTGGTAATTGACTGAAAAGATAGAGAAAAGAGTGGGAGGAGCAGAGATAATTCTATAATTCATACCAAAACTGAAGGGGGCATTGGTCTTCTCTCTTGAGCCAAAGTCCTAAGAATATGCAGGAAATAATCCTAAAGTTGGAATTTAGCTGTTCCTATGATGTGGTATTGTTTTTTTTTTTTTTTTTTTAAGATGGGCTCATGCTTTGAACATTATTCTGGAAGAATGAGATTGGATTCTGGTTTATGGACTCTGTGGTGGGGACTGGGCTGAATGGCAGATATAGCCAGTAAAAGTCTTATGAAACAAAGTAGAACTGGTCTCTCACGATGGGAATATACAACTATCTAAAAGCAGCACATGCCTTCATGGGGAATGGAGTTTTCTCTGCTAATCCTATGATATCTACCATGACCTTATCAGCAACCTAATGCACGTGATCTTTGAACCTAGTCCTTTGTACACTGAGAGGAATCCAAATCACAGTCTCTGGTAGGACGATAGACAGAATAGGCTGTGCTCTCACAAGTACCGAGGAGCAGCACATTTGTTTGAAATATTGATGGTGATGATGATGATAATGGTTTAGTACATTTATTAAGCACACAAGATGTGCCACCACTATTCTCAACACCTCACATGCATTAGAAAAGTTAATCCTCACAGCATTCCTATGAGACAGGTACAGAAAGCTTTAGTAATTTGCCCATATTTACATAGCTCTTAAGTGGTGGGGCTAGGAAATCACTTATACAGGGACTGCTCCTCTAGCCATGGTGATGCTTCACTTCTCAACCCATGAAACTTCTTCCTCCTGCCCAGATCTTAACTTTGTTTTATCATAGGCTTTGTTTGGGAGCTTTCTCACTTTATACCTAGCCTGGAAACCTTCTCTGTATCCAGTAAGACCCATTTAAGGAAATATGTGAAGATTTTTCTCTCTTTTGTTTTCTTCATAATTGGTACATTTTTCTGCCACATTCAGTTATCATTATGTGTCTATATATTTGCCTCCCTCAATAAGCTTTGAGCTCCAATATGAACGTTGCGATGCTTCTTTCTTCTTCTCCTCAGGATCAGGAAAAGGTCAATGCCTAACTGATGTTTTGAGTGAATAATGAAAGAATGATTATAATAATTATCTGAACAGAGCCAAAGTTCAGGCAGTAAGCAGCCACAGTGAATTGCACAGCAGTCATGCCCTGAGGTGCATGAATTGTGTTGAAGAAATGTATCAGATTGTCTACCATCATCTCTCTCTCTCTCTTTTTTTTTTTTTTTTTTTTGTCTTTTGTCTTTTTAGGGCCATACCCACAGCATATGGAGGTTCCCAGCCTAGGGATCTAATCGGAGCTGTAGCCGCTGACCTTCGCCAGAGCCACAGCAACATGAGATCCCAGCTGCGTCTGCAACCTACACCACATCTCACGGCAATGCCGGATCCTTAACGCACTGAGCAAGGTCAGGGATCAAACCTGCAACCCCATGGTTCCTAGTTGGATTCGTTAACCACTGAGCCATGAAGGGAACTCCCCATCATCTCTTTCTAATGAAATTGCCCCAATCACTGCTGATGTAGTTCCATGGAAGCAACCATGTCTTTGTGATGTGACCCTTCTCCTCTAAGCCTCTGTGGCTGATTCAGGAGGGCCCCTCAGCCCCAGGCGAGCCAGTGAACTTTATTTGGAACAGGTTATTACCTTGCATGGAGGACATGTACTTTAAGAACTGTTGACAACTGTTACTTGCCACCGTTTGGACGGTGAAACCCAATGGCTTGTCTGTAGCCAGTGTGAAAAGTAAGGAAATACCCGGAAGAAAACCTGCATTTATAAGCTCAGGACAGTTTCCTCAGGAGAGCTCTTGTATTTCACCAGTGGCCAAGTTCAACAGGCTCCATGAGAAAATGGCTGTTTAGCTGCATGCAAAGCAATGAAACTAGAACACCCTCACACCATGCACAAAAATAAACTCAAAATGGCTGAAAGACTTAAATATACGACAGGACACCATCAAACTCCTAGAAGAAAACATAGGCAAAACACTCTCTGACATCAACATCATGAATATTTTCTCAGGTCAGTCTCCCAAAGCAATAGAAATTAGAGCAAAAATAAACCCATGGGACCTCATCAAACTGAAAAGCTTTTGCACAGCAAAGGAAACCCAAAAGAAAACAAAAAGACAACTTACAGAAAATAGTTTCAAATGATGCAACTGACAAGGGCTTAATCTCTAGAATATACAAGCAACTTATACAACTCAACAGCAAAAAAACCAATCAATCAATGGAAAAATGGGTAAAAGACCTGAATAGACATTTCTCCAAAGAAGATATACAGATGGCCAACAAACACATGAAAAAATGCTCAACATCGCTGATTATAAGAGAAATGCAAATCAAAACTACCATGAGATACCACCTCACACCAGTCAGAATGGCCATCATTAATAAATCCACAAATAACAAGTGCTGGAGGGGCTGTGGAGAAAAGGGAACCCTCCTGCACTGCTGGTGGGAATGTAAACTGGTACAGCCACTATGGAGAACAGTTTGGAGATACCTTAGAAATCTATACATAGAACTTCCATATGACCCTGCAATCCCACTCTTGGGCATCTATCCGGACAAAGCTCTACTTAAAAGAGACACATGCACCTGCATGTTCATTGCAGCACTATTCACAATAGCCAGGACATGGAAACAATCCAAATGTCCATCGACAGATGATTGGATTCGGAAGATGTGGTGTATATACACAATGGAATACTACTCAGCCATAAAAAAGAATGACATCATGCCATTTGCAGCAATATGGATGGAACTAGAGAATCTCATCCTGAGTGAAATGAGCCAGAAAGACAAAGGCAAATACCATATGATATCACTTATAACTGGAATCTAATATCCAGCACAAATGAACATCTCCTCAGAAAAGAAAATCATGGACTTGGAGAAGAGACTTGTGGCTGCCTGATGGGAGGGGGAGGGAGTGGGAGGGATCGGGAGCTTGGGCTTATCAGACACAACCTAGAATAGATTTAGAAGGAGATCCTGCTGAATAGCATTGAGAACTATGTCTAGATACTCATGTTGCAACAGAAGAAAGGGTGGGGGAAAAACTGTAATTGCAATGTATACATGTAAGGATAACCTGACACCCTTGCTGTACAGTGGGAAAATAAAAAAAAATAAATAAATAAAACAACAATGAGCTATCACTAAAAAAAAAAAAAATGGCTGTTTATAGGGTGTTCACTATTATAGTCTCAGGGGTAACAGAATAATCATTTAATAACTCTTTCCTCAGTGAATAAATAAGCAGGGACTTGAGAAGATGAAATACATGGAAGAAGGAAAGGGAGTGCAGCAAGTTCCAACTGTCTTGATCCATCCTGGAAGTTCTTTTTTATGTTTTCTTTTTACGGTCATACCTGTGGTATATGGAATTTCCCAGGCTAGGGGTGGAATCATAGCCACAGCTGCAGGCCTATACCACAGCTTGCAGCAATGCCAGATTCTTAAGCCGCTGAGTGAGGCCGGGGATCGAACCTGCATCCTCACAGACACTATGTCAGGTTCTTAACCCACTTAACTCAAAACTGCTGATCCACAATGAGAACTCCTTGATCCTGGAAATTCTTGTATCTCATGTAGAATTAAAATTGATTACCACTTGATTGTCACTTTAACTTAGAGTCTTCTGCTCTGAAAGATGTTGCTAGAGTTCATTGGATAGATTAGATAATCATGAGTTGCCCAGAGAGCTTCTGTAAATGTTGAATTCTGGGTATCAGTTTGTGGAAATTCTCATTCAGTTAGTCTGGTATGGGGTTCCAGATTCTACATTTTCCAAAAGTTCTCCAAGTGATTTTGATAACCAGGTTCTCAGAGTTTCATGAATTTCCACACCCTGTAGTTTACTAATCTCCCAGTTTGTTTTAGAATTTTTATTGCATTAAATGTGTTTAAGATGACATGAATTTGCTGTTCATTGATTAAGTATCAAGTATATGTAAGCACAGCACAAACTGGTTGCTTGCTCTGCTTTTCAAATTTCCTTGTAAGAAAGCAGTTACCACCTTCCTTCAATGAACAAAAAAGCAGTAAGTATTTAGGGGTCAGAAGTTTCATGATACCATCTCATCAGACTATAGGACACATCCCTCTTGTATGTGCGAAGTCACAAATCTGTAATATGAGAAGGTCAGAGCATGTGGATCTTTTAAAAAGCTATTTTCATTATCTTAAGCTGGAGTCATTTATCCTGATCCTTTTTGCTTGCTTTTCAGAGAGATAGGGCACAGACCTCATCCAAGATAAAATCAAACGTGACACTCTGACCATAAAGCTAGATCGCATCATTGTGAATTATGAACCTGAGTCTGAACTTGGAGATCCTGAAAGTCATGGGACTGGTGACTGCCTATTCAGAGGGGTGGTGGGTAAACTGTGATAAAGCAAACAATAATCCAGACATCTGGAATCTAGTCTCCATTACTGATTAGCTGGATGCATTACAAAACCATTTCTGTTTTCTGGGTCTACATATCCTCATCTATCCATTGAGAAATTGCATTATAGTTGTTCTCAAACTCAAGGATCCCAAGAATATTAAATTAGAATTTCAAAAGCTATCATATTGGCTGACCATTTGGAGTCAAGATGTTCAAAACCACGAATACAAAAACTTGAGTACCACAATTGCATGGCAGAACTTGATAATAAGGTGGTCCATATATATATATAGAATAAAACCAAAATTTTTCATAGAGTATTTGAGGATGCCAAGTTAAGAAAACATTGCATTAAATAATATCTGACGTTCCTTCCAGTTCTGATAAAAAGAAGCCATGTCTGATTTCCTTGCTCTGATAAGTTCTTCAGTCTTCATCCCTGACCATAGACAAAGTGTACTTCATTCTGCTCTATCACATATGGAGATTAAGTCTACACATAACATGTGACTTAATAATAAACACTCATCTCCTGAGACCATATGTGCTAAACATCCTAGTAGGCCTTCTTAGATGATAACCAAGAGAGAGAGAGTGTGTGATCACTGCTCAGTGGTTTACCATCTGCTGCCCTTTTGCGTTTTCTGTACTCCTCCCTGGACTATGTGTAGAGTTACAATGGGGACACTGTGACTGCCTGCGTACCATCCTGCTTTCTAGAGGACTCCTGCTCATTCTTTAAAACTCAGTTTAAGCAGCACTTTAATGTTTTCATGCTCAGCCTCGCTTGAGCTGCAGCTCCTTCATGGTGTTCTCACCGTCCCTTGGGCAGGGCGAGATTATTGCTTTTGTACATCTTGCGTGTGTTGCTGTCATTATTGTCTCTTTCCTCCACTGGACCATTAATTGTTTGAAGGCAGGGATCATGCTTTCTTCACTTCCTAATTTTTCAAACCAGGCACTAACTGGTGCTCAGTATTTGATTAAAGAGTGAATGGATGGTTCGGTGGGTAACTAAGACCCAGAGGAGTTCAGAGTTTATTCTGTCGTATATTCCCAGTGACGGAGGGGCAGGGTGGATTGGTACAAGGTCCACTTAAAATAACCCCCCATCTCCCACCTCATCTTCGCAGTGCCAGGCCATGTGACTCATCTCAGTACCATCCCTTGTTGTTCTTGCTCACCCTAATTAGAAGTGTTCTTAGGTCTTTAATTCCAGGTGCATACATTTTTTTTTGACGTGCTGTTTATATTCTTGTGTCATTTGCATTATTTCCAGAGCTGATGATAATTGTAAAGCCTGCTAGATAAATTCTCATGAAGGGCAAAATGTGCTTTCTGAAGGCATAACCATCTCTTTAGGTGACAAAGAGCCAAACCTTGATTTTCTAAGAGCTGTTTGCTGTTGCAAGTGGTAGTTTCTTGCCTAGCGTTCCACACTGCCCTTGATTTTTCTGATTCTTGTAGTTGTCATTTTTACCTTTTTTGCATAACTAGTGTGTTGCAAAATGTTAACGGCAATTCCTTAAGCAGTCTTAGCAGTTGACCCTTAGCCTCATTTTGCAGGTGAGATTCAGAATAGATAAGAACCTTGTCAAAGTTACACAGCTAGAAAGTGACTGGATTAGGATTTGGACTTGGTTACAGCTGGCTTTATAGCTGAAGCTCTTTCTGTTTTGTCTCAGTGGCATTCTACTATGACTGATTTTATTGGATGTCAGTTTATTGTCAAACTGCATCCTAATGGTCCTCCATCTTCCTCCCTAGTTTGGGTAGAGATGTTGCATATTTTATAAGGGAATCTTTCTTCAATTTCTGACCTCTATGGAAAACAGTGTGGAGATTCCTCAAAAAATTAAAAATAGAATTGCCACAGGAACCAGCAGTTTCACTCCTGGGTATATATCCAAGGAAAACAAAAAACATGAATTCAAAAAAGGTATCTGTACCCCATTGTTCACTGCAACATTTTTTATTATAATAGTCAATATGGAAGCAACCTGTGTGCCCACTGAAAGATAGATGAGTGGATGAAGAGGGTGTAACATGTATGTATGTATATGATGCAGTATTAATCAGCCATAGGAAGGAATGAAATCTTGTCTTGTGCTACAACATGTATGGACCTAGCAGGTACTGTGCTAATTGAAATAAATCAGATAGAGAAAGACAAATACTGTATGATTTCACTCATGTAGGGACTCTAAAGAACAAAACAAAGAAACAAATATAGCTAAACAGAAACAGAGTCATGGATGTGGAAAATAAATAGGCTGTTGCCAGAGGGGAGGGGGGAGAGGGATGAGAGAAATAGGTGAGGGAGATTAAGAGGCTTCTAGTCACAAATAAATGACTCAAGGGTATGAAATGTCTAGTGTGGAGAATGTAGTCAGTGATAATGTAATACCTTTTTGGGGGGCCATGCCTGTGGCATGTGGAAATTCCTGGGCTAGGGAGCAAACCCGTACCATAACAGTGACAATGCCTGATCCTTAACCTGATGAGCCACCAGGGAACTCCGTGTAAGACCTTTGTATGTAGACAGATGGTAACCACACGTATCATGGTGATCATTTTGAAATATATAGAAACATCAAAACACCGTGTTGAGTACCACTTCCCCAATTTAGAGCCAGCCCATAGAGAATAGGTCAGAAATTGAAGAAAGATTCCTTTGTAAAATATCAAGCCATAGTTCTCATTGTTACTCAGCAGGTTAAGAGTTTGGCATAGTGTCTGTGAGGATGTAGGTTTGATCCCTGGCCTTGCTCAGGGGGTTACAAATCTGGTGTTGCTGTAAGCTATTGCCTAGGTCACAGATGCCACTCAGATCTGGTGTTGCTGTGACTATGCTGTAGGCCTGCAGCTTCAGCTCTGGTTTGACTCCTAGCCTTGAAACTTCCATATGATGCAGGTATGGCCATAAAAAGAAAAAATAAGCTTATTTCTCTATTTTGCTTATAACTCCTTTTCATTTTATTATTAGCTAAACTCTCTCTCTGTCTCTAATTTTTTGTTTTACTTGTTCCTTTGATGTTTTGTGTCTCCTTCATTATAAATACCAGGGGAAAATGACATGGCCTCCTTCTACACCACTCCAATCCCAAGAACCCAGAAACATACCTCATGTCTATGATATATTTTTTTGAATGAATAAATGTACCCAGTGAAACATGCATAGAGGAAGCTCTCTTGATTTTAGCTATTTTTATCATAGGTTACACATCAGGGATCAGGCTGTGTTGAGCATTAACTCCCTGCTTCAGTTATCCAGATACTATATGCTTACAAACTAAGCATATAGTTATTTGTTTAAGAGCAAGCCTTACCTCATATAGACAGCATTTGGAATAAGAATTCAGTAAAATGAAAAGATTTTCTAGAGGAAGGACTCTCCTGCTCCCTAGATTGACCTTTCTTTTTAATTAGACTTTTTTTTTTTTTTTTTATGGCTGTACTTGCAGTCTATGGAAGTTCCTGGGCCAGGGATTGTATCCAAACTGCAGCTGGCTCCTTTAACCCACTATGCTGGGCCAGGATCTAAGCTGCATTTCTGCAGAGACCTGAGCCACTGCAGTTGCATTTTTAACCCACTGCACCGCAGAAGGAACTCCTTAATTAGACTTTTGGTGTTTTCCTAACCTCATTACAATCTCACTCTGATTTTGTTCCATAATAGACGGCAACCAAAGAACCACCTCTCTAAGTTGTGGGCTCGGAGTGAAAGCAGTCTTGCAGCTGCTTGTACCTTGGAGTCAGATAATTGCTCATAATTAGTTTGCATATCTTATCAGAGAAGGAGCCTAATTATTTTCTCCTTATGCAGAGTCTCTGGAGAAAACTGTATCTGTTTCCTTCATTACTTTTTTTCCTCCTTAAGAAAAGTAATGTCTTTGAACTTGATTTCGCCTTGTGAAGCAGAAGGGAAAAAAAAACATATATAGATTTCTTTTTTTCCATCCAAATTGTTTTTTTTTTTTTTTGAAACCCTTGTTTTCTGGTTTTATAGAGCAATATTTAGTGACATAAGGGACTTAAACCCTAAACACAGTGTGTGTGTGCAGTGGTGAAATTAAATTCTAATTCACATATTTCTTCCTTTGGACTCCTTTTTCTCATGTTCAAGCATGATGGGGCCTTTGGGAGGCTTATCTTCATGCTTAATTTAAAATGAACATTATAGGAGTTCCTGTTGTGGCTCAGCAAAAATGAATCTGACTAGCATCCATGAGGGTGCAGGTTTGATCCCTGGCCTCACTCAGTGGTTAAGGATCTGGTGTTGCCATGAGTTGTGGTGTAGGTCACAGATGCAGCTTGGATCCCATGTTGCTGTGGCTGTGTTGTAGGCCTGTGGATACAGTAATTTGATCCCTAGCCTGGGATCCTCCATATGCTGTGGGTGCAGCCCTAAAAAGACAAAGAAAATATGTAATGTCTTATTACATAAGTATAATGTTATATGTACATATATACATGTGTGTATAGTTTTAGTAAAATGAGGTGGAGAGATGAGTTATTTTCCAGCCACTTTGCCTAATGTCACTAGGTTATTTGGCTAATTCCAGGTCCTGCAGTAGCAAACTTTCAAGTGTTTATTATTTGGTTGCTAACTTCAATTTCCCACTACACAGATAAAGACTGAATTAATGAGGTGAGCAAGCTGAGAGATTTAGATGCGGTACTGCAGATATTATGCAAGGGAATCTTTAAAGCATCTTCTTTGCTTTTAAGAGCTTAACAGACATGTCCAAGATACGAGTGCGGAGAGGCTTATACTTTCTGTGAGATAACATTTCAGTTCCCCTGTGTGTATGCATGTGTGTCCATTATATTTCTCATCTACCTGGTGGGTGAAGAAATAGGGTTTTGTGCAGGTGCTGTTTTCATGGATCAGGAAATTGTAGACCATCAAGCGACTCATTTCAAGTGAAGAGACTGGAATCAAACCCTGTGATTTTCATAAGTTCAAACCTTCTTTCTCAGCATGAAGTAAACTGATTTCAAATAAGCCAGAGCAGGATCCAGAGGGTAAACCAGGTGAATCTGCCATATTATCCTTAGACTGTTAAAAACTCAAGACCAGGGAGAATGTGTCTTGTTCAAAGTTGCACTCTCTAGTACCATATAGTAGGCAACTGATTGATGCTATTTAAGAAAAATTTTTTTATTAAAGCATATAGTTGATTTACAGTGTTCTGTCAATTTCTTATGTACAGCAAGGTGACCCAGTCACACATATATATACATTCCTTTTCTCATACTATCTTCCATCATATTCTACCCCAAGAGATTGGATGTAGTTCCCTGTGCTGTAGAGTAGGACCCCATCACAGCACTATTCACAGTAGTCAAGATATGGAAACAACCTAAATGTTTATTGACTTGAATGGATTAAGAAGATGTGGTACATATATACAATGGAATACTACTTGGCCATAAAAAAGGACAGAATAATGCCATTTGAAGCAACATGATAGTATTTTTAATACTATTATATGTGCCAATGTCTTTGATATTTATTATTTTATTTACTAGAAAGACCTATAGTTCAAAACCGGGTATATGATCCTTATTTTACTGATAAGGAAGCAGAGAAGTTAAGAAATTGTTCCAAGTCTCAGAGTAGGTAAGTGTTAGTGGCTCTGAGAGCTGGCTGTTTTCAGGGCATCCACCCTGGTGCTGTTGGTGATGATGGTATGGATTACAAGAAGAAGTGTAGAGAGTCCCGGAAGGGGCCGAGGTACCAATCAGTTCCATCCATAGATAGAATTTGTATCCATAAATGTTCAAAGCAAAAAAGATCTCATACTGTTTCTACTGTCAGGCTGAAAAGAGAACCCTCTACTCAACACCCCACCACATTGCATCTCTTCCCAAACTAGCTTATATTGACTGTGCAGAATTGAAAGGGAGAGGAAATGATGAATATTCTTCTCTTTAGTCAAGGGACTTAGGGGCATAGCTGGTTCTTCTTGGAGGAGGATTTGATTAGTATCCTAAGTCATCCTAAGGAGGTCTCAACATCAGTGGACTCAAATTTCTGCAGAAATGACTAAAACTTCCCTGCCCACCACTCATCCTCTCAGCATGAGCTCTTTGTAGGTAAGGTGGTGTCTCTTAGTTAGACAGGCAGTGAGGGCCTTTGGCTCCAGGACAGTGGCTGGATATTGACTGGGAAGTAGCATCTAGTTTTGATCCAGAGTTATGAATCTCAAAATTTCTTGACCTATACCAGGGAAGTATTTTGCAAGTTCAGAGGTCGATTGACTGCACTATGAGAAATTAGAGTAATTAAATTAAAAATACATATTTATTGAATACCTGTGATGTGCCAACACTACTCTAGGTACTGGGGAAAAAGCAGAGGAGTGGGAGTTGGGGTGTTAGGAGAAGAAAAAAGACAGACAAAAAATAGCCAACTTCATGAGACTTATGTGCATTGTAGATGGTGAGTAATAAATAAAATAACTTAGTGAAATATATGGTATGTTAACTGGTGACAAATGTTTCAGAAAAAATAAAGCTATGAGGAGGATAGAGGGAGTTGGGGTGTTGCAATTTAAGTTGGTTTGGTCAGAAAACATCTCACTGAGGGGATCACATTTGAACAAAAACTTGAAGGAGGTGAGGAAGTGAGCCATGCGGTATCTGGGGAAGAATTCCAGGTAGATGGTAGGGCTGTTTCAGGTGTATGGCGAAGATGCCAGAAGGAGGTCATTGGGGCTAGAAAGTAATGGGGTTAGAGAGAGAAAGTGTTAGGGTCATGATTGTAGAAAGGCCTTTTGGTTGTATTTCAGATGAGATGAAAGCTGCTGAGGTCTTGACCAGAGGAGGGACCTGATTTGATTTCTTTTCTTTTTTTTTTTTATTGGAGTGTAGTTGATTTATAATGTTGTGCCAATTTCTGCTATACAGCATAGCGACCTAGCCACCCACCCACACCTACACCCACACACACGTACACCCCCCCCCCAACATATATACACAGTCCTTTTCTCATACTATCTTTGTAATACTGTGCCCTGAGAGACTGGACATAATTCCCTGTGATGTACAGTAGGATCCCATTGCTTATCCATGCTGCAGAGCATGTGGAGAAAAAAGGGAATACTCCTTCACTGTTGGTGGGGATGTAAACTGGTACAACCACTATGGAAAACAGTATGGAGGTTCCTCAGAAAACCAAATATAGAACTACCATATGATCCAGCAATCCCACTTCTGGGCATATATCCAGCAGAACTTTCATTCAAAAAGATACATGCACCCTTATGTTCATTATAGCACTATTCACAATAGCCAAGACCTGGAAACAACCTAAATCTTCATTGACAGATGAATGGATTAAGAAGATATGGTACATATATGCAAGGGAATGCTACTCAGCCATAAATGGGACAAAATAATGCCATTTGCAGCAATATGGATCCAACTAGAGATGCTTATAGCAAGTGAAGTAAGTCAGAAAAAGACAATGATCATGCAATTTCTTAATGAATCACTTGATCACTGTACTAAGATCTTGCTCTAGGAGGAATGGTGGAACCAGAAAAAACAATTACCATAATTCCTGGTGAGAGGGTTATTAGTAGCCTAATTCTGGTGAGAGAATTATTAGTAGCTTGGACCCGAGTGGTGGCAAGGAAAAGAGTAAGAAAAAATTAGATATGTATGTAGTATTTTGTCGTAGAACTAATAGTATTGATGAATGGATTGGATATGGGGTGGGAAGAGAAGGAAGAAAATCAGGATGACTTCAAAATTTTTGACTTGAGTAATTAGACAAATGAAAATGTTATTAATTAATGTGTGGAGGCTGTAAGATGGATCAGGTTAAGAGGAAACAATTGAGAGTTTGTTTTGGGACCCATGTTAAATTTGAGATGCCTAGAAAATATTCAAGAATATTTGTTGAGTAGGTATTTTGAGTCTCTGTGAACAGGTCTGCTGGACATATATATCTGGGAGTCATCACTGATGACAATGCAACTAGATGAGTTCATCAAGGGAGTGAGTGGAGACAGAAACAAAAATTTAACAGCACATCAGAGTCATTTTAGAGCTTTAACTCCAACTTTCTCCTGGCTTAGAAAGGTATCTTAGGTATCCTTCAGGGATCTCAGATCTCCACGTATATATCCTGCAGGGATCTCAGATTCAACATGTCCAAAAATCAGTGCAGGCTCTGACCCCTTCCGAAGCTTGCTAAATAATCACAGTGCTAATACTTAGCTCAATGACTTTAATAGGTGATATCCTTGAGGTTCTATTAGGTGTCTGGCATTTTGCTAAGCACTTCACATGCATTATTTAATCCTCCCAATTTCATCTAGAGTAGATATTACTATTTTCTTTCTATTGATAATACAGAAAAGTGAGGTTAGAAAGTTCGAATAAAGTGCCCAAAGATGCACAACTAGTAAATGGTGAAGTTTGGCAGAGATTCCAGCTCTCTTGAATCCAGAACTCATATTCATAACTACCAAGTGACACAGTATCTTATATTCAGGAACAGTAAGTCTGGGGACTTTTATGAATCCTCCAATTCATGACATCACATTGTTTTAGACCATGGAGTCCTTTGAATAATATGATGCCTGCTGTGAACAATTATTCTAGAAATATGCACGTATGCAAGATCTGGTATTTTGTTATTTGGTTTCAGGGTTTCAAAGGCACCTTAAAATCCATCCAGGGACCATTACCACTTAAAGATCAAAGACCTCTGTGAGAGTTTTTGCATTATGTCCTTCACATTTACCCTTATAAGCTGCCATAAACACTTACTGAAGAATTTAAGTGATTCTTAGACTTTGTTTTATTTATTTTATTGGGTATAGATTTAAGTCATAAATCAATACCATACACCTTATTTCAAACCTCATTCCTGCCTCTGGTCCTGTCTTCTCCTTATCTGCCAGTGCCTTATATTTGTAACAATTTCTGTTACTCTCTTGAGTCTCGATCCAGGGTCTCTTTAGTATAAACATAACCATGAATGTATTTGTTCCTCAACCCCCCATCTCTTTCTCTTATAAAATAACATAGTTTGCCATTAGTTCTTCACTTTGCTTTTATTGATATATACTGGGCACTTTTCCAGATTAATACATAAGAGTGCTTCTTCATTCATTTTTTATTGCAATCTATTCCATCAATCCCACACTAATGGACACTTGGGTAGTTGTCGGGAGACATATTTCTACAATCTTTTCTTAGCCTCTCTGCTTCTATTCTCTGTGCTGAAAACTCCATCTTGTCCTGTTTTACCTTTACCCTAAATTCCTGCTTGAAAAACAGTCGCCAGTGCTGGCAAATAGTGTACGCTTAAGAACAAAGACCAAAAAGCATAAGTTATTCATGTGGTCAGCTGAATGAGGACATAATGCGTTGGTCTAGGCATGCTGGACCTGTGCAGACAGACATGCCGTTTGCACAGCATGATATGTCCTGTTAGAATAAGAGAAAGAGGAGCCTCCTGGCTGCAGGAGTTTATGAGGGGTCGTTAGCGGGATAAGCATCAGCAAGGAGAATGAAGTGCAAACATAGGTACTCTCAGTTGCTGCAGATAGGCATGGTCTGCGGAAGCACAATGATGATTCTCTAGATGCTATGCCTAGACAGCTAATGCCAGGCTTCCTCAATGCTAATGATTGTTAAATGCCTAAAGGTCAAATAAGTCAGAAAGAGAAGACAAATACCATATGATCTCACTCATATCTGGTATCTAATATACAGCACAAGTGAACCTTTCCACAGTAAAGAAAGTCATGGACTTGTGGTTGCCAAGGGGGAGAGGGAGGGAGTGGGAGGGATCTGGAGCCTGGGGTCAACAGATGCAAACTATTGCCCTTGGAATGGATTTACAATGAGATCCTGCTGTATAGCACTGAGAACTATGTCTAGATACTTACAATGCAGCATGACAATGGGAGAAAAAATTATGTATACATGTATATGTAACTGGGCCCCCATGCTGTACAGTGAGAAAAAAAAAGTGTGTTGGGGGAAATAACAATAAAAAAAAATTAAAAAAAATTTTTTTAAATGCCTAAAGGTCAGAATAAAAGCTTAATCAGCTACCAGCTACGTGACTTTTAAAATAACAAAAGAACTATATTCTGCACCTACAACTCCCTCCTCACTTGAGGTAATCCTAAAGAGCACAATAAAAGCAGTGTGGTTTCTTGAGGTGGTGCTCTTGGTCCCTGAGACCTTGAGTCCTCCGGTTCCCACCTTTAATTAAGATAAATGTCTCTGTGTCTTGTTTTATGTTAACTTTTTCTTAATTTCCACAGCACCCATTCTTCAGCTCTCACCTGCTGAGCTGGTCTCGGCAGGTAATTTCTGATATTTTCTGTTACCAACAGAACTTCAGCAAATAACCAACAAAAGCAACTTTAAACACCTGCAGGAGTATCTACCAGATAAAGTCCCAAAAGTAGGATACTGGACTCAGAGAATTGTTAGATAGATGTTACAAAATTGCACTTAGATCCTGAAACATTCTTCATACTCACCAGCAATGTAAGTGAGCATCTGCTTCTCTACAGCTTCCCCAGATGCTGGCATAGTGTTAAATTTTTGAATTTTGCCAAATAGGTGAGAAATATTGTTTCAGTATAGTCTTAATTTGCATTTTTCATTTTATGAAAGGGATGGGTTCCTTTCTTATGTTTAGGGCTGCATTTATATTTCATTATCTGAGAAATTCTGTTCTCCATTTTTCAATTGGGGTTTGGTTTCTTTGCACATGAATAATTATATAAATATATTACTAAAGTGATCTATAAAGTTACTAAAATAAATACTACTAAAATTTATTCTGCATGGCATTATCCAAGCTTCTTTTTCTTTTTCTCTCTTTCCTTTTTTGTTGGTACAGCCAACATGCCTGCAGTAAGTTCTTACTGTTATCTCTCAGTGCTGGAGGTTGTTTTGGTGGTAGGACAAATCAGCTTAATAATAATGCTTACAGCATTGACCCCCAAAAGATGAGTTAGTCTGTCTTAACCTTCTAAACCCAGAAGCTGATTTTTCCCTTGGGTAATTTTGTGTGCCAGAGCATTTTCATCTAATACAGGCATATTTTGTCTGTGTCGAGGATTTATCCCAATCCATGCCTTTTCCACAATGAACCTTTTCAGCTTTTCAATTTAGGAAAAAAATAAAAACCATGTTCCTTCTTATATTAAATTTACATTAAGCAAGGAAAAAGTATTCTTAAAATTCTTCCACTAATCTTTACTCGGTGGTAAACTTTGGGCAAATTCACTAGACCCGTTCCCATTTATAATTTAAGGATGTGTATTTGTATATTCCTGACTTTTCCCTGAAGTGCCTTCCTACTAAGAGGCATTTATTTCCTGTATTTATTTTCTCAGGACAAGTCAACCACCTTTTTAGCTTTCACTTCTATTTTATTTATTTATTTTTTCTCCACACCTGTGGCCCGTGGAAGTTCCTGGGCCAGGGACTGAATCCCAGCCAAAGCTGCGACATACACCACCCCTGTGGCAACACCACATCATTAATCCACTGCGCCGGGCTGGGCGTGGAACCCATGTCTCATCAGCGCTGTAGAGACAGCATTGGATCCTTAACTGCTGAGCCACAGCGGGAACTCCTGAGGTCTCTCTCAGTTGATGAGCAATTTTTTGTCACTGGTAGGAACTCTTACGGAAAGAGTTCTGTTAAATTCTTCTATTTGTGTATAAGCCCTTAGAATCATTCACCTTGGAGATATAAGCTATTGCTGTAAGCTATTACTAAATTTGATATCCCACTTTCACATTCAAGCCAATCTTTTGCTTTCAGTCTGAGAACTATTACTTTCTCAGATTCTTTACTTCCATCTCCAGTACTAGAAATTGGATTTCTTTAGAGGGGCGTTATTTAAAATCATACCTATCTTTCTCCTCAAAAGAGGTTCATCCCTTTATGTGAGTTACCATATTCAAGATGAACATAAAGCAAACAAAGCTTCCTAAATTATGAGCAGATGGCTAGGCTCTCTCATGAGAACCCTCATACAGTGTGATAAAAATTTGTGAGATAAGACAGGGAAGGATGGCTGCATATAGTCAGGCTGGCGAGATCGCCTGAGGATCTCAAGTATGTGTGGAGCCTATGTGTCTAAAGGCCATAAACCTTAAAAGATGATGTGTTCATGCTCACACACTCCCAAATGGCAATGGATCTTTTATTTCTGCAAATGTCCATCATCCCCACACTAATGTGAAGATGGATTTCATGGTCATCATTTAGGGTCTATACTTGTACCAGGAGCATCCTTGTCGGAACAGTTCTAACGGGGAGGGTGGAACCTGCAAGTTAACCACCCATTCACCCAGCAGAATATGTTAGAGTGAAAAAAACAAACCTCTTAAGCTGCTGGGATTGAGATCCACAGGGTGGCAGCTCCTTCCTGAGTCTCCCGCTGTGTCTCCCACTGCCTTTTGCCATTTTGATAGGTCAAGGATGCCTTTTTATTTTAAGGCGATTTTGTTTTAACACATTTTTCATGTGTTAATAGGCATTCCTAATCTTTTGTGAACATCTTGCCTTTTCTTTTTTAAATTTCAGCTCTTCAAAGGAAGGAACTGTGCTGATCACATTGGCCAATGGCCTATCAAATTCAAATTCAAAGTGGATATTCTCCCCCTGTCCTCTCTCCTTTTCTAGCACTTACAACTTCCAGGAGCCACTCAGTTTTCTACTTCAGAAGATTTTTCCTTTTCATTTCTGTCACCTCACTTTTGACTTCTTTTCTCCTTCTGTACTTCTCCTGTCTGATTCCTGCCTTCTATATGATCAGCTGTCTCTGGTGTCAGCATCCTGAAAAGGGTCATTCATCCACACTCTGTTTTCTTACCCCAAGAGTCTACTCATACCACTTCTGACCTTTCTTTTATTTTTATTTTTTTTTTAGAGTATAGGTGGCTTACAGTGTGGTGTCAATTTCTGCTGTACAGCATAGTGACAAAGTCATTCACACACACACACACACATATGTATATGTATAAATGTATACACACACACACACACACACATATATATATGCACACATTTTTTTTCTCATACTATCTTCCATCATGCTCTACCCCAAGACACTGGACCTAGTTCCCTGTGCTGTATGGTAGGACCCATTGCTTATCCATTCCAAATGTAATAATTTGCATCTATCAACCCCAATCTCCCTGTCCTTCCCACTTCCACCCCCTCCCCCATGGCAACCACAAGTCTCCTCTCCCTGTCTGTGATCTGTTTCTGTTTTATAGATAGGGTCACTTGTGCCGTATTTTAGATTCCACATATGTGATGTTGTATGATATTTGTCTTTCTCTTTCTGACTTACTTCACTCAACAAGAATCTCTTGTTGGTGGGAATGTAAATTGGTATAACCCCAATGGAAAACAGTGTGGAGGTTCCTCAGAAAACTAAATATAGAGCTACCATATGATCCAGCAATTCTACTCCTGGGCTTATATTTGGACAAAATCTTTATTCAGAAAGATACATGACCAGGATCCTGTTGTGGCTCAGCAGTAACAAACGCAACTAGTATCCATAAGGATGCAGGTTGGATCCCTGGTTTCACGTGGGTTAAGGATCTGGCATTGCTGTGAGCTGTGGTATAGGTTGCAGACACAACTTGCTCCTGTGTTGCAGTGGCTGTGATGTAGGCCAGCAGCTTCAACTCCAATTTGACACCTAGCCTAGAAATGAGATCCTGCTGTATAGCACTGGGAACTATATCTAGTCACTTACGATGGAGCAGGATGGAGAATAATGTGAGAAAAAGAATGTATATATGTATATGTGACTGGGTCACTTTGCTGTACAGTTGAAAATTGACAGAACACTGTAAACCATCTATAATGGAAAAAATAAAAATTATTTAAAAAATAAAAAAATAAAAGCTGGCCGTTCCCGTTGTGGCACAGTGGTTAACAAACCGACTAGGAACCATGAGGTTTCGGGTTTGATCCCTGGCCTCACTCGGTGGGTAAAGGATCCGGCATTGCTGTGAGCTGCGGTGTAGGTTGCATACATGGCTTGGATCCTGCGTTGCTGTGGCTGTGGCATAGGCTGGCGTCTACAGGTCCCATTAGACCCCTAGCCTGGGAACCTCCATACGCCATGTGTGCGGCCCTAGAAAAAGACAAAATGATAAATAAATAAATAAATAAATAAATGTTGGAAAAAAATTTAAGAGAGTAAATCCTAAAACTTCTCATCACAAGAATATTTTTTTCTTTTTCCTTATATTCCTTCTTTTCCTTCTCTTGTATTTTTATGAGATGATGGCTGTTGAGACTCTTATGGTGATCATTTTGCGATATGTAGAAATCAAATCATCATGCTGTACATCTTGAACCTATATAGTGATTTATGTCAACTATTTCTCAATAAAACTGGGGAAAAACCACTGACTGTTGGTATAGGGATAATTCTTATCCTTATTTAATGAGTCCTGCCTGTATATTGCTCAATCAAAGAGTCAACTCACTTACTTAAGAGCTGCTAAGCATTGTTCTATTGTAGCTAGAGAATGGCATGCTACAGTTGTTTTTCAAGTCAGGATATGAATTGCTAACTTGTCATTTGAATCCTAGTTACTGTCCACCCTGATAAACATTGTTTCTAGGAGGGAGAGTCAGTCTTTCAGAGAAGCAGCAATTTTTTCTTTTTTGCTTTTTAGGGCCGAATCCGCGGCACATTGAGGTTCCCAGGTTAGGGGTCGAATTGGAGCTGTAGCCACTGGCCTACGCCACAGCCAGAGCAATGCCAAATCTGAACCACATCTACAAACTACACCACAGCTCACGGCAACGCTGGATCCTTAATCCACTGAGCAAGGCCAGGGATCAAACCTGCAACCTCATGGTTACTAGTTGGATTTGTTTCTGCTGCGCCACAATGTAAACTACGCTGGAGGGGCTGTGGAGAAAAGGGAACCCTCCTGCACTGTTGGTGGGAATGTAAACTGGTACAGCCACTATGGAGAACAGTTTGGAGATACCTTAGAAATCTATACATAGAACTTCCATATGACCCCGCAATCCCACTCTTGGGCATCTATCCGGACAAAATTCTACTTAAAAGAAGTAGCAATTTTAATGGATTTGAGTCCATCAGCATCCCTGAGGAGAGGGCCTTGCACACAAACCTTCACATACAGAGACGTTTCTGGACGTGTGTATGATGTTTGTCCTGTCTGTTTTATATTCCACCCTTGACTTGAAATCCTTTCCATTTAAACTGCTGGGAAGTTCACCATGCAAAGCCCTTTAATCTGAGTCAAAAGCAATTTATACCAGTGGCTCTGAAGCTTATATGTGGCCAACCCTAATTTCATAGCAAAAACCCAGAGTATCCAGCCTTAACTTGATTGACAGGAAGAAAGCAGTGAATCTCTCTTTTGTGCCTTAGAGCGGAATCATTATTGAGGCTGGTGAGAGGAGCCTCTACCTCCAGCAACAGCAATGAGAGTGCTCAAGCATGAGTTGGATGTACTTTTTGGATGTACTTAGTGGCAACTAAGCCTAGCCCCAGGAGGAAAAGAGATACCAGGCTCAGTTTCAGCCAGTGCCCAAGAAGACTTCAGGAATCTTCTGATCCCTAACAGAGGCTGAAAGGGAAATATTTGAATAGGTAGAATATTTTTTTCCTTTTATTAATTTATTTCTATAATTTTTATTTTTTCCATTATAGCTGGTTTACATTGTTCTGTCAATTTATGGCACAAATGAACCTTTCCACAGAAAAGAAAATCATGGACTTGGAGAATAGACTTGTGGTTGCCAAGGGGGAGGGGGAAGGAGTGGGATAGATTGGGAGCTTGGGATTAATAGACGCGGACTATTGCCTTTGGAATGGATTAGCAATGAATAGGTAGAATATTTGAATGCGGTTTGGGAATGAAGCCAAAAGATATGTTTCCTTTCATTCTTTGATTACTTCCTTTTTAATTGTCCTCTCATGGTTTCAGGAAGTATAGGTTATATGCTATGCGTTGACAAAGAATTAACCTCAGCTGACCTATTGCAATTCTATGCATCTTTTCAGGGGTACCTGGAGCCAAGGTGCTAATCCTGGTTAATTCAGAATTAAATCAACTAGCTAGTGGTAAATATTCCTGTGCCAGGGTCTGAAAGAGATATGGTGGGCAGTCTGCGATGTGGTGCTAGTTTATTACTGTTGCACATTAAAAAAACAGGTGCTTTGTACCCAGTTTCTGTTATGTTCTCTTGGTTTCTCCTACTGCTCTTGGTCATGCAGCTTAATTCTGGCCACACAACCTACTCCTTGGACAAGATTGTGGCTATCTTGAGCCCAAGTTATCTTGTATGCATCTTAGGAGTTCATGGTTCAAATATAAAGTGCCTTCTATTGAGAGGATCATATGGCTTTTATTCTTCAGTTTGTTAATGTGGTGTATCACACTGATGGATTTGCGGATATTGAAGAACCCTTGCATCCCTGGGATAAATCCCACTTTATCATGATGTACAATCCTTTTAATGTATTGTTGGATGCAGTTTGCTAGTATTTTGTTGAGGATTTTTGCATCTATGTTCATCAGTGAAATGGGCCTGTAGTTTTCTTTTTTTGTGTGTGGTATCTTTGTCTGGTTTTGGTACCAGGGTGATGGTGGCCTCATAGAATGAGTTTTGGAGTGTTCCTTCCTCTGCAATTGTTTAGAATAGTTTCAGAAGGATAGGTATTAGCTCTTCTCTAAATGTTTGATAGCATTGATAGCATTCCTGAGAAGCTGTCTGGTCCTGGACTTTTGTTTATTGGAAGTTTTTTAATCACAGTTTCAATTTCAGTGCTTGTGATTGGTCTGTTCATCTTTTCTATTTTGTCTTGGTTTAGTCTTGGAAGATTGTACTTTTCTAAGAATTTGTGTATTTCTTCTAGGTTTTCCGTTTTATTGGCATATATTTGCATGTAGTAGTCTCTTATGATCCTTTGTATTTCTGTGATGCCCGTTGCAACTTCTCCTTTCCTATTTCTAATTTTGTTGATTTGAGTCCTCTTTTTTTTTTTCTTGATAAGTGTGTCTAAGGGTTTATCTGATAAGTCTGTCTAAGGGTTTATCAATTTTGTTGATCTTTTCAAAGAACCAGCTTTTAGTTTTATTGATCTTTTATATGGTTTTCTTTGTTTCTATTTCATTTATTTCTTCTCTGATCTTTATGATTTCTTTCTTTCTGCTAACTTTAGATCTTATCTGTTCTTCTCTCTCTAGCTCCTTTAGATGTAAAGTTAGCTTGTTTATTTGAGCTTTTTCTTGTTTCCTAAGGCAGGCTTGTTTTGCTATAAACTTCCCTCTTAGAACTGCTTTTGCTGCATCCCATAGATTTTGGAGTGTCGTATCTTTGTTGTCATTTCTTTCTAGCTCTCCTCTAAGTGTTTGATAGCAATGATAGCATCCCTGTGAAGCCGTCTGGTCCTGGACTTTTGTTTATTGGAAGTTTTTAAATCACAGTTTCAATTTCAGTACTTGTGATTGGTCTGTTCATCTTTTCTAGTTCATCTTGGTTTAGTCCTGGAAGATTGTTTTTTAATTTCCTCTTTGATTTCTTCAGTGATCCATTGATTGTTCAGTAGCATGTCGTTTAGTCTCCACATGTTCATGTTTTTTTGCAGTTCTTTTCTTGTTGTTGGTTTCCAGTCGTATAGCATTGTGTTTGGAAAAGATGCTTGATATGATTTCAGTTTTCTTAAACTTACTGAGGCTTGATTTGTGGCCCAGATTGTGATCAATCTTAGAGAATGTTCTGTGTACACTTGAGAAGAATATGTATTGTGCTGCTTTTGGATGAAATGTCCTATAAACATCTATTAAGTCCATCTGGTCTAATGCTTCATTCAGGGCCTGTTTCCTTATTGATTTTCTGTCTGGATGATCTGTCCATTGCTGTAAGTGGGGTGTTAAAGTCCCCCACTATTATTGTAT
Organism: Sus scrofa; assembly: GCF_054392235.1. Lineage (NCBI taxonomy): Eukaryota > Metazoa > Chordata > Mammalia > Artiodactyla > Suidae > Sus > Sus scrofa. Next base: position 14,239,488 of record NC_139384.1, read on the forward strand.
TATTGTCAATTTCTCATTTCAAGGTTCTTAGCAGTTGCCTTATATATTGTGGTGATCCCATGTTGGGTGCATAGATATTTACAATTGTTGTATCTTCTTCTTGGATTGATCCTTTGATCATTATGTAATGCCCTTCCTTGTCTCTTAAAATATTCATTATTTTAAGATCTATTTGGTCTGATATGAGTATTGCTACTCCAGCTTTATTTTAATTGCCATTTGCATGAAATATTTTCTTCCACCTTCTCACTTTCAATTTGTATGTGTCCCTAGAAGTGAAGTGGGTCTCTTGAAGATAGCATATGTATGGGTTTTGTTTTTGTATCTGTTCAGCCAGTCTTTGTCTTTGGTTGGGGTGTTTAGTCCGTTAACATTTAAGGTAATTATTGATATGTATGTTCTTATTGCCATTTTATTAACTATTTTGGATTTGTTTAAGTTGCCCTTTCTTCTTCCCTTCTCTTACTCTTTCCTCTTATGGTTTGATGACTATCTTTAGCATTTTATTTGAGTTGATTTTTCTTATTTGTTTGTGTATCAACAAATACATAAACACCCTGAAGTTACCCTGAAGTTTTGATATAGGAGTCTGTATATATATGAGATTGTTTTAAGTTGTTGGTCTCTTAATTGCAAGTACATCTCCAGTGTCCTGCAGTTGTACCCTCATCTTCTCACAGTTTCTGATTTTGGTAGCATAATTGTGCATGGATAATTTCCTACCTTTATTGTATATATGCCTGAACTGGTAAGCCTTGTCATTTGTGGTATTTTTGTTTCTGCTTGTGGCCTTTTCTTTTCCACCTAGAGAAGTTCCTTTAGTATTTTTCATAAAGCTGGTTTATTGTTGCTGCATTCTCTTAGCTTTTCTTTGTCTGTGAAGCTTTTTATTTCTCCTTCAAATCTGAATGAGAACCTTGCTGGTAAAGTAATCTTGCTTGGAGTTTGTTTTCCTTTCATCACATTAAGTATATCATGCCACTTCCTTTTGGCCTGCAGAATGTCTGCTGAAAAATCTGCCAATAACCCTATCAGGGTTCCCTTGTATGTTATTTGTTTCTTTTCCCTAGCTGCTTTCAGTATTTTCTTTTTGTCTTTAATTTTGGTCAATTTGATTAATATGTTCTTGGGGTATTCCTTCTTGGGTTTATTTTATATGGTACTCGTTGTGCTTCCTGGATTTGAGTGAGTGGTTCCTTTCCCATGTTAGGGAAGTTTTTGGCTATTATCTCTTCGAATATTTTCTCTGTCCCTTTGTCTCTCTCTTCTCCTTCTGGCACTCCTATAATCCAGATGTTGGTGCATTTAATGTCCCAGAATTCTCTTAGATCATCTTCATTTCTTTTCAATCTTTTTTCTCTTTTGTGTTCTGCATCAGTGATTTCCACTAGTCTGTCTTCCACCTCGCTTATTTCTTCTTTTGCCTCCTGAATTCTGCCTTTGGTTGCTACTAATGAATTTTTTATTTCAGTTATTGTATTTTGCATCTCTCCTTGCTTAAGTTTTAAATCTTGTATTTCTTTCTCAGTGCTTGCTGTAAGTTATCAATCTTTGCCTCCAGTATATTTCCAATGTCTTGCATCATCTTTAGCATCATCTGTCTAAAGTCTTTTTCCTGGACACTGTTAATCTCCAGATCACTTAACTGTTTTTCTGGGGTTTTTTCTTTCTCCCTTATATAAGCTATAGTTCTCAGTCTTTTCATTTTTATAGGTTTTTGGTGTCATGTCCTTTTTGCAGACAATAGAGTTGTAGCCTCTCTTACTTCTGATGTCTGCCCCCCTTGTGGCTGAAGTTGGCAAGGGGACTTGCTGTAGGCTTTCTGATGGGAGGGACTGATGCCTGTCCACTGGTAGTTTGAGTGATTTCTCTCCATATTGTGGTTGGGGCTTTGTCTCTGGCTGAGATTAGAGGCAACTGTGTTCCTGGGGGGTCTTTAGGCAGCCTGTTTACTGAAGGGTGGGTCTGTGATCCCACTGGGATTATTGTTTGGCCTGGGCTTCTCAGCACTGATGGGTAGGGAGAGATTTCCCCAAAATGGCCACCTCCAGAGAAACAGTGATGAATGTTCCTGAGAGCTTTGCCTCCAATGCCCTTCCCCCACAAAAAGCCATGGTCACCCCATTTTCCAAGGAGATCCTCCAAGAACTGCAGTCAGGTCCAACCCAGATCCCTGTGGAGTCTCTGCTTTGCCCTGGGACCCAGTGCATATGAAAGCCTGTGTGCACCTTTCAAGAATGGGGTCTCCATTTCCTGCAGTCCCATTGAGCTCCTGTGCAGAAGCCCCACTGGCCTTCAATGCCAGATGCTCTGGGTGCTCTTTATCCCAGTGCCAAATCTCCAGGCATGGGGACTTGACGTGGGGCTCAGAACTGTCGATCCGTAGGTGAGTCTGTGATACAGTTACTTTCCAGTCTTGAGCTTCCCACCTGGCAGGTATGGGGTTGCTTATATCAGGTAATCACCCCTCCTGCCTCTTGATGTGGCCTCCTCTTTGTCTTCTGGAGTAGGATATCTTTTTGAAAGTTTCCAGCCCATTTGGTTGAAGACTATTCAGCATTTGGTTGTAATTCTGTTGTTTTTATGAAAGAAATTGAGCTCCAGTTCTTCTATTCTGCCATCTTAATCCTATCTCCAGTCTTCACTTCCTTATTTGTAAAATAAGAAGTTGCCTTCTTTAACCTCTGGAGTCCCCTTTGGTGGATATTTTATGTGTCTGTTACTAGAAAAGCAAGTGCTTTATGTGAAATTGCTAAGACAATCACCTTTCACTTTCTTTGCAAAGAAAGTAGCTGTGGCATGGAAGATTAACAAGTTACCTTTGAATTGGGGAAAAAATGTGTGATTATACGGTATTTTTAGATGTCAGTTTATTTGGTCTAAAAGCACATCATGCCAGGTTTGGAATCAGCTATTAAGTTGATACCATCCAATTGTCCAGTTGCTCCTATGGCTGGAAAGAGACTCCATGGCAAGTTTATAGCCATCATTAAGTCTCTGATGTAGTCAGGTGACCATTTATTTCCATTTCTGTAGAGGACAAAAATAAGAGCATCTGTGTAAGAAAGGTGAATATTCACCAAAGCAAATTTGTTAATGTTTGAAAGTTAAGTCCATGGACATGAGGTGTCGTGAGAGGAAGGTGAATGGTTGCCCAGAGATCTTACAAAAATGTTTAGTTTGGACAAAAAAAATCATAAGAGAATGATATCTAAAAGCTTCCCTAAAGTCACAAAAAAAGATGATACATGAGGAGTTCCCACTGAGGCTCAGTGGGTTAAGAACTTGAAGAGTATCCACGAGGATGCAGATTCAATCTCTGACCTCAGAGGGTTAAGGATCTGGTGTTGCCATGCAGGCTGTGGCATAGGTTGCAGATGTGGCTTAAATCTGACATGGCTGTGTCTGTGGTGAAGGCCAGAACCTGCAGCTCTAATTTGACCCCTAGCCTGGGAGCTCCCTTATGCCACAGGAATGCCCCCCCGCCCCCCCAAAAAAAAGATGATACATGAAAGCAGAGTACTCATTTATGATTTTATCAGTGGGTATGTAGTTTCCATAGACAGAAAAACTCACAAGGCCTCATTTATTGAGGCTCTGTGGAGGATATGTACATACGTATGTTGGGAAGGGTGTGCCATGTGCTAGTTTGGAGCTTGCTTGGTGGATGTGGAGATGGGTAAAGGAATTGTAGTTAAGATTTGAATATTTAGTGGCCTTTGGTTAAGCTGCTATAAGAGTGATACTCTAGATTTCCTCACCCCTTTTGATACATTTGGATACAAAGTTTTTTGAGTTTTTTGTTTGTTGGGCTGATTTTTTTTTTTGTGTGTGTGTGTGTGTGGTTGTATAACTGGCAAATTCCCCTTCTAATGAATGTTCTTAATCTTTAGACAAAGCGATCATTTAATCTTATTTCTGTCCAGTGTAGCTGGATGGGTCTTTCAAAAGCGACTTTGGATATTTTTCTGTCCTCAATTATTCCCCACTCATTTATACATTTATTCTCAGAGTAGGCAATCCTAATTTCCTTCTTTTTCAAATATTTTAATTTTTGGAGGGCAGGAATAATGGAGGTTGAAGTGAGACATCTTAATGTTACCCCATAAACTGCTATAAACCATAGTTTTTTTTTTTTTTTCTTTTTACTTGATAAATACCAGAATAACATAATGGCTGACTCTTAGATGCATTGATGCTCCTTAAGTTCTTAAATGGTGCTTTTTCTTCAGCAAAGCAATTAATTTACAATAAGGATTTCAGGAACAATCTTGTGAGAAATTCTATTCTGAGTTGGTAGCAGAGTCCATAGTTAGGGATATCTGAAGCTTATTCAGGTAAAGGAGATACTGTAGTGTGACCAGGATATTGATAATTGAGTTTGGGTTGTGTTTTTCTTTTCCACCAATCCTGTGCGTTTTAATAAATAAGAAAAATGAACAATTATCTTATTGTCCTATAATCTGTTGTTTTACAAATATGTGCAAAATAGTGTTATTAATTTAACTGTGTACTTGTTTAATCATAGCAACATTTCTATTTTATATTACATATATATTTTACTTTACTTATTTTTTAAAAAATTAAAAAATTTTTCTGCCTTTTTTTTAGGGCCACACCCATGGACTATGGAGGTTCCCAGGCCATAGGTCCAATCGGAGCTATAGCTGCTGGCCTATGCCAGAGCCACAGCAATGCAGGATCCGAGCTGCATCTGTGACCTACACCACAGCTGACAGCAACACCAGATCCTTGACCCACTGAGCGAGGCCAGGGATTAAACCCGCAACCTCATGGTTCCTAGTTGGATTCGTTTCCCCTGTGCCATGATGGAAACTCCTGTTTTATATTATATACATATATTTTAAATTTTATCAGAGTATAGTTGATTTATAGTTTTGTATTAATTTTCAGGTGTGAATCAGTTTTATATATATAAATATATATAGACATATATAACATTATTTTTTCCCATTAGGTTATTACGGAACACTGAGTAGACCTCCCTGTGTTATATAGTATGTCCTTGTTAATTATCTATGTTATATGTAGTAGTGTGTGTGTTTTTGAATAGAGGGAGGAAAAACAGGAGCAGACAAAATCAATACAGCTCACCTCTTTGTATGTAAATACACTGCCACCTGTTGGTCTTTATATGTCATTGACCAGGTTTCAAAGGCTGTTTCAGTGTATTCTTTTTGTTGTTAAAGTATAATTGAAGTGCAGAATAACACTGGCTTCAGGTACACAACATTGTGATTTGACATTTAAGTACACCGCTAAATGATTACCATGATAAGTCTATAATGTATTTGTCACCGTGTTGAGTTATTACAATAATAATATACTGACTCTAACTATCCTTACGTTATAGCCTTGTGATTTATTTATTTTATAACTGGAAGTCTATACCCCTTAATACTCTTCACCTATTTCACCCAACTGACAGCCCTGCTCTTCTCTGGTAACTATGAGTTTGTTCTTTGTATCCGTGAGTCTGTTTCTCTTTTGTTTTTAAAAATTCCACATTTAAGTGAAAACTGATGGTATTTTTTTCTCTGCTTGGCTTATTTCATTTGGCATAATACCCTCTAGAACCATCCATGCTGTTGCAAATTGCCCAGATTTCCTTCGCCTTTATGGCTGAGTAATAGTTCATTGTATATACATCATAGCTTCCTCATCCATTCTCCTATCAGTGGACACTTCGGTTGCTTCCACCTCTTGGCTATTGTAAATAATGCTGCACTGAACGTTGGGATGAAAATATGAACTCACTCTAGTTATGACTTCTTGTTTCGATAGCTTAGAAGGCTTTCTGATGATTTTTTTTTTGTGTTGGGTGGAAATCAGGAGGCATGGATTCTAGTCCCCAAAATGGTATTAACTTGCTCCTGACCTTGGCAGTTATGGCAGTTCTATTTTAATTTTTTTTGAGGAACATCTATACTCTTTTCCATAGTGGCTGCTCCAATTTACAGTCTCACCAACAGTGTGCATGTGTTCAGTTTTCTCCTCATCCTCACCAACACTTGTGATTTGTTATCTTTTTTTCTATTTGTTATCATTTTCTTTATTTGTGATATATTTGTCTGGTTTTGGTATCAGGGTGGTATTGGCCATGCAGAGTGAGTTCAGGAACATTATTTCCTCTGTAGTTTTTTTGGAATAGTTTGAGAACAACAGGTATTAATTCTTCCCTTAGGAGTCCCGGTTGTGGCTCAGGGGTAATGAACCCAACTAGTATCCGTTAGGACATGGGTTCAATCCCTGGCCTCACTCAGTAAGTTAAGGATCTGGCATTGCTGTGAGCTGTGGTGTAGGTTGCAGACATGGCTCAGATCTGGCATTGCTGTGGTTGTGGTGTAGGCTGGCAGTTACAGCTCTGATTTAACCCCTAGCTCCAACTTAACTTCCTTATGCTGAAGGTGCATCCCTAAAAAGACAAAAAATGAAACAAAATAAAACAAAAAACACAATCAGAAAAAACAAAAAAATAATCAAAAGACAAAAAACAAGTCCATCCATGTTGCTACAGATGGCAAAATTTGTTCTTTTTTGTGGCTGAGAGTATTTCATTGTGTGTGTGTATGCATATATATGTATACATATGCATATGTATGTATATATGTATATATGTGTGTGTGTATTATCCTTTTTTTTAAAATCCATTCATTTGTTGATGGACACGTAGGTTGCTTCTATAACTTAGCAATTGTAAATAATGTTGCTATGAACATTGAGATGCATGTAATTTTTTCAAATTAGTGTTTTCATCTTTTTTTTGGACATACACCCAGGAGTGAAATTACTGGTTCATATGGTAGTTCTATCAATTGAGAACTGGAATACTTTTTTCCACAGTGGATGTACCAATTTACATTCCTAACAACAGGGTATAAGGTTTCCCTTTTCTCCACATGCTCACCAACATTTGTTATTTGTGTTCTTTTTGGTGATAGCCATTCTGAGAGGTGTGAAGTGATGTCTCATTTTGGTTTTGGTTTTCATTTCCCTGATGATTAGCAATGTTGAGCATTTTTTCATGTGTCCGAAGGCCATCTGTATGTCTCTTTTGGAGAAATGTCTTTTTATATCTGTCTATTTTTTGACTGGGTTGTTTGTTTGTTTTTTTTTTAATATTAAGCTGTATAAGATATTTGTATATTTTGGAAGTTAATCCCCTTTTGGTCATATCATTTGCAAATATTTTCTTCCATTCAGTAGGTTGTCTTTTCATTTTGTTTGTGGTTTCCTTTGCTGTGCAAAAGCTTTTAAGTTTAATTAGGTCCCATTTGTTCATTTTTGCTTTTATTTCCATGACACTAGGAGACAGATCCAAAAAAATAGTGCTGTAATTTATATCAAAGAGTGTTTTGCCTATATCTTCCTCTAGGGGCTTTATAGTATCTGGTCTTACATTTAGGTATTTAATACATTTTGAGTTTATTTTTACATATGGTGTTAGAGAATGTTCTAATTTTATTCTTCTACATGTAGCTGTCCAGTTTTCCCAGCATCACATGTTGAAGAGACTATCTTTTCTCCATTGTGTATTCTTGTCCTCTTTGTAGTAGATTAATTGACCATAAGTGTGTGGGTTTATTTCTGGGCTTTCTGTCCTATTTCAGGATAGAAATATTTTGCTAAGGTTTTAGGACCTGTATTTATTTTTGTGCCAGTGCCATACCATTTTGATTACTGTAGCTTTGTAATACAGTCTGAAGATGGGGAGCATGATTCCTCAAACCCTGTTCTTTCTCAAGATTGTTTTGACTATTCTGGGTCTTTAGTGTTTCCATATAAATTAAAAAAATTATTTATTCTTGTTCTGGGAAAAATGCGATAGATATTTTGATAGGGATTTCATTGAATCTGTGGGTTGTCTTAGGTGATATGGTCATTTTAGCAATACTGATTCTTCCAATCTAAGAATATGGTATATCTTTTCACCTGTTTGTATTGTCTTCAGTTATTTGCATTGGCATCTTATAGTTTTCAGACTATAGGTCTTTTGCATCTTTAGGTAGGTTTATTCCTAGACATTTTATTCTTTTTGATACAATGGCATTGTTTCCTTAGTTCCTCTTTCTGAACATTTGTTGTTAGTGTATAGAAATGCAATATATTCTGTATATTAATATTCTACATATTAATTTTGTATCCTGCAGCTTTATTGAATTCATTTAGGAGCTCTAATAGTTTTCTGGTGGTGTCTTTAAGACTTTCTAAGTATAGCATCATATCATCTGCAAACAGTGACAGTTTTGCTTCTTTTCCAATTTGAATTCATTTTGTTTCTTTTTCTTCTCTGATTGCTGTGGCTAGGACTTCCAAAACTATGTTGAATAAAAGTGGCTAGTGGACAATCCTTGTCTTGTTCCTGATCTTAGAAGAAATGCTTTAAACTTTTTTACCATTGAGTATGATGTTAGCAGTAGGTCTGTCATATATAGCCTTTATTACATTAAGGTATATTCCCTCTATGTCTGCTTTCTGGAGAGTTTTTATCATAAATGGTGTTGAATTTTAACCAAAGTTTTATCTTCACCTACTGCTATTATAGTAGGGGTTTTATTCTTCAGTTGGTTAACATGGTATATCACACTGATTGATTTTCAGGTATTGAAAAATCCTTGCATCCCTGGGCTAAATCCTATTTGATCCTTTTAATGGATTGTTGGATTCGGCTAATATTTTGTTGAGAATTTTTGCATTTATGTTAGTCAGTGATATTAATTTGTAGTTTTCTTTTTTTGTGATTTTTTTGTCTAGCTTTGGTGTCAAGTCGATGGTGGCCTCATAGAATGAGTTCAGGAGTGTTCCTCTCAATTTTTTGGAATAATTTCAGAAGGATAGATGTTAATTTAAATGTTTGGTAGAGTATAACTTTTAACATTAACCTGTATGTGTCTTCATATTTAAAATAGGTTTTTCTTAGGAGCTATATTGTTTATCTTCCTTTATTCACAATAATATTTTTTTTTTACATTTTATTTGTGGCTATTTAGAGAATTTACATTTAGAGTGATTTTTGATATGCTTGGTCTTAAATCTGCCATCTTACTTTTTGTGTTCTTTTTGTCCCATCTATTCTTTATCCATTTTTGCCTCATTTCCTCATTTCTTTGAATCAGTGCTTGGTTGATATCTTGTCTTGAGGAGAGTTCTTTTATTTATTCAATTTTTTTTGGCACATCTTTTTTGATGGGTGGTAGAAAAGTGGTGGAAAGAGAAATCCTCAAATAAAGAAATGCAGGTGGTGGCAGGTAAAGTTGGCTGGTGTCTACTGAAATGATTAGGGTAAGGCACAAACAGAGTCTGCCAGGCTGATAAGCAATGTAATTATGGTGTGCCTGAAATTTAACTAAGATATGATTTTAAAACCTTCTTGCTGGCTAGTAATTGGAGAGGCAATCTCATGATGTGGTAGAAGTACCCAATGAGTAAATGACTAAGGCTCCTTTTAAATTATTTTTTTCGTTTTAGGAGAAACTATGAATAGACTCCAATAATACTAAATATACGGTATTGCAGTTTAATTTATCACATCAGAAGCACCAGCTTTGTAGCTACTACTTGGCTGAATGGTAGAGATTAGATGTAAGACACAATTATTACCTTGAGACCATATTGCTATGAAGATATTCATATTAGTACATTTATATTTCTTACTTTCTTTCTGTAGCCTGATTTTGATAGATTACATTGTTATTATTCTCAGTGCCTCTAGCAGCCTCTTTCTATGTCTTAGAATATACTTATACGTTAAATAATATTTGTCACACTTAAACAATATTTAATAATTCCCTACACCAAGGAGGAGGAGATTTGTAGGCTAAGAGTAATTATAAAATTACCTCTTCTTTTATTTTGAGTTTGTGAAGCTTGATTGCACTACTGTAGTATTCAAATTAGAATCTTTATTGATTAAATTGCTATTGTCATACCACCATTTCCTACAAACCCCAGACACAGCACTGTAAATCAACTATACTCTAACAAAAATAAAGTTTAAAAAAAGATGCAGCAGTTGGTCCAGATGCCACCAAGGTCATGTTAATTTTGTCCCTCCAGGTGTAAGCCCTTGAGGTTTGAGTTCTTTAGGGACCTGGCTGTAAAGCAGTGAAAACTCCCAAGAAAAAGTCTTATTCTGTGCAGTATGTGAATCAACATGCAGGTCGGGGTATCTTTTTCACTCCCAAGATCTTCAAGATGAGGGATTTGTCTTGTTTACCGAGGACCTAGAAAGTCATGCCTCTTAGAAAACAGTGCCCCCCTGAGGGAAGTTGAATGTTCCATTCTTATTTCTAGAAAATGATTATTTCTTTTGAAGCAATCTAAGGAGCTACATAAAGGCTATCCTTAAAGATGTGAGTACACTGCATTTTGGATAGTATGAGGTTTTTGAAGTATGATGGAGAAACACCAGGATAAGTTTGAACTTTGAGAGTATAAACTTCCCCCACCCCAAGCCAAGGGTCTCCAAAGAGAGTAGATTGGCATTGTGTTCACATCCTTAAAAAACAAAGTACCCAGCCCAGTTTCATCACTTTTCCAGAGCTGATTTTCTTGTTTATTTCTTTACAATGTAGAGTTACTGCAGTGTCCACAAGGAATTCTAAGATCCTATAATTTTAGCTATGAAGAGGGCACAGGGACTCTCCCCATTGTTTTATAGAAGACTAATAATGACTTATATTTAAATGCATATGTATATACATACATACAAACATAGTGGTTGGGACAAAAGTAGAAGCAGTCTGTTCAACCCCCTACTTCACACGCCTATATTGTCATATTTGGTTGGACATAGAGAAGAACATTCATGCAATGGCTAGTGCTTCTAATCGAAGCCTAGCATTGTCTTTGTGACTGCTGAGAATACATGGCATTAGCCAGTAATCATGATAATGGCGAATAGTCATAAATCAAACGGATATATCTCTCGATTTTTATCAAGCTCTGCATGTAATTACTATACAATGAAGAATGACTATATTGTTTTTGTTTTACTTAAAGAGAACATTAATTGCAGTGATAATCATTGTTTCTTAAGATTTTTTTCGTACAGATTATCCTCGATAGTGATCTTCTCTTAGGAATTTTCAGCAGCTTGATGTTTTCTTCCTTGACTAATGAGCCAGAAAGTAATATATTCTTGAATGTGTTCCCTGCATAAAGTATTATGCCTGTGCCATTTTATGTATATTATTACTATAATTGATGTTGCCTGACAAATTTCAGGATAAATATCTAAAAAGTAGTTTATATGAAATCTGGGAAATCACATACAATACTTCTATGGTATTTTGGTGCAAAAGATGGTTAATTTTCTATGCAATTTCCATGACATGAGACTGTTAAACATTTGCCAGATCACTTAATCTTACAGGCATGACTTCCCTATTCCCTCCATAGTATCATATTTTTTATATGAGTAACCTTTGTTTCATTTGTGTATATTATCTTTTCCATACCTTTTTATGAGTGGGAGTAGGGAATAGAATGATAAACGTATGTGAATTTTGCGTTAATAATATTACAATGTTACTGATCACTCAGTAAGATCAAGAACTCCCCTGTTAAACCTTTCTCATATCTGACATGTTTGGATCTGAAAACCTCACTGGTTTTAAATTAATAATTCCTGGTAAGGTATTCCTAGTGGGTTTTTTTAAAAATATCATTATACAGTAAGATGAAAAGTGGAGAGTAATTCATACACAAATTTAGAACTGGAAGGTGTTTTCGATAACACTTGGTCTCTTGATGGGAAAAAGTAAAGATCAAAGGTGAATTGCCCACCTTTACACAGGATCTTTGCACAAACTTCTCCAACCTGGTATCTAGGAATATTATGTTGTAGTTCAGCAGTCCTTCTGTGATTGTCTCTGATAGACCTGTTTCATACACTCTGTTATTGGCTTAACGTATTCTCCGAGGCTGTTAAAAGATGATAGATGTTTATCATAAAGATGTTTCTTCTTAAAACAGATTGCAAAAGATCAATGGAAGATCAGAATCAGACCGCAGTGACTGAATTCCTCTTCTTGGGCCTCACTGACCAGCTCCACCAGCAGATTCTCCTCTTTGTCACTCTGGTCTTTGTCTATCTTGTCACCCTGGGGGGCAACTTGGGGATGATCACTCTCATCTGGATGGATCCCAGGCTCCACACACCTATGTACTTTTTTCTCAGCCACCTGTCCTTTGTAGACATGTGTTCGTCGTCTTCCATTGCACCCAAGGTGCTGTGTGATATCTTTGCCGAGAAGAAAGGCATCTCTTTCCTGGGTTGTGCTGCACAGATGTGGTTCCTGGGCCTTTTTGTGGCAACTGAATGTTTCCCCCTGGCTGCCATGGCCTATGATCGGTACCTGGCTATCTGTAAGCCCTTGCTGTATTCACAGATCATGTCCCAGAGGGTCTGTGTGCAGCTGGTGATGGGCCCTTATGCTGTGGCTCTCATGAGCACCATGACTCATACCACACTGACGTTCTGCTTACCCTTCTGTGGTCCAAATGTTATCAATCACTTTTTTTGTGACGTTTCACCACTGCTCTCCCTTGCATGTGCAGACACCTGGGCCAATAAGGTGGTGCTTTTCACCTTGGCTGGGGCAGTCGGGGTTCTCAGCGGCCTGATCATCATGGTCTCCTACGTCTGCATCCTGGTGGCCATCCTGAGGCTCCAGAGTGCTGGTGGGAGGAGGAAAGCTTTCTCGACCTGTTCTTCTCACCTGGCAGCGGTCTCCATCCTCTATGGGACTCTTTTCTTCGTTTATGTGCGACCTGGCTCAGGTTCCTCCCTAGATATCAATGAAGTGGTTTCTCTGTTTTACACGGTGGTGACCCCCATGTTGAACCCCCTCATCTACAGTTTGAGGAACAAGGAGGTGAAAAACGCATTCGGTAGGACGTTTGAAAGGGACATTGTCTAGTAGATAGGTGGAATAGAACTATATTTGTGTTTTACTGTAGTTGTTGATGCAGAATGTGTAATAAATGTGAAGTAAAAGAACCCTAGAATGGATATTAGAGGCTGCGTGTGAGGTCTGGCTCTGCCTGTTCACGATGATTTGAAAAATGGAACCGTTCTTAAATATTTTTGTCTGTTTCAGTCTTGTTCTCTGTCACATGATAGGGGTTTCTAAATAATATAGGGATTGAAAATATAAATGTGTAACTATACTAGAAGGATATTTGGGTGAATATTTGTATAGTTGTGGATTTGTGAATACTATTAAATCTGGGCATGAAAACTAAAAGTTATATTGGAAAGTTTAAAGTGCTACAAACCATATTTAAAAAGCAAATAAAACCAAGAAAAAATGTTTATGCACATGTGACACACAGTGGGATAATATCTTTGTTGTTCAGAGAATAGTCTGAAATTCCCAATCAGAAAAAGCATAGATAAATGAACAAATAAACAGGCAACTCACGAAAATGCAAATGCAAATTGCCAAAGGCGTGTGTAGAATCAGTTCAACATTTTGATTGATCAAGTAAATGAAATGTCAGGATGCCAATGCAGTGCCTTTCAATGCAGATGAAACATTGACAGCTTCCATAAGAGTGCAGTTCTTATTTGGCTATATACAATCATTATTTCCTGCTGACGTAAGGATTGCTTTGTTTCCACAAGGCACTTTGGTAGTTTTCATTTACAACGATAAGTTTACATAGCATTTGACCAAGAAGTCCCTCTACTAGAAATCTAAACTACAGACATATGAATGCCAAAGCATAAGATTCCATAGGTTTCAGGATTAAGTTTATAGGCAATGAAAGAGAGAAGAAATAACTTGAATATTAATCATCGAAGAAAAGGACACCTTTTACCAGTGTTATGTTGTGTAGCAAATAAAGACGGAATTAGGTATTCATGGATTGAATTGGACAGAACTACTGTACACAGTCTACTCTTCATTGAGAAGAAAAGTCAAGTTGAAGATCGATGTGCAACACTGATCATTAAGGAAAAGAGCAGAACCTATATAATGAATAAGATGTATATGTCTCTATGTAGGTGAAAATGAGCATCAGGGGGAACTGTAAAGACATATGACAATAATTACTTCAAGGGGAATGGCATTGGAGTAGGGAAGGAGATATTTTAATCATATGCTTTTGAATAGTGGCTTATTCACGCTCTCTGGTCCTGCTTGGGCTGGATTGAGAGGTACCATTTTCATCATATGAGAGATTGCTGCTGTGTCTGTCTGACTGTTAGGGGAGGACCTGGCAGGACCCAGGTGGTTGTGGCAGGCTGCAGGCATGTTCCCATAATGCCACTTGTGCAAGTGTTCCCTCTTTATCCGGGCCCAGAAATAGACCATGAGCACTTTCTCAAAAGCCATACTATTCTTTGCTGGGAATGGCATACCATTGCTCCTGAAGCCCTAGGACCTGTGTTATTCTCACAGTGGAAACTTATCATAAGTTCCGCTCTGCTTCTTTTCCTCTCCCTACAACTTTGGTCATAGAATCCGTTGTATCACGTGGCACCAGTAGCAGGACTGCTGAGGCTGCGCCTGGGACCCGCTTCAGACTTTCCTGCTCTGACCCACTTATCGCTGGCAGCCTTCGGTACCAGGTGCCATATGAGCTGGACAAAGTCTTGGCTGTGGGATCTTCTGCCTCCAAAACCAAAGCAAGGCTACCTGGACTCTCTGGTTCCTTTATTCATGAATTTTACTCTGGTGGGGTGCTTCGCATGCCCCTGACTGTTAGACCTGTGAAAACTTACCCCAAGGGTCAAGTTCCTGCATCTTATTAGGAGTTTCTCTCCCACTCTCTGGAACACATGTGTTTTACCAAGGGTTCCAGGGTTTGAGCAACTGCTTGTGTAACCTGCTGTATTAGTGTGATGTTATCCAGTGCAGTGGATATACTTATTATCCACCAGGAACAGTGGATAGGGCCAGATATCTGCAGGATATATGAAGTAGAGCAGGAAAGTTAACATAGACCTTCGGCAATATGGGAAGTGAATGTTTCATCTCTCTTTTTTCACAGATATCAATCATTTGCGTTAGATCTTCCTCTCTGTATAGTAATCATTTTCTCTTGTTTAGAGGGAACTTGTAGTTTTAGGAATTTAAATTTTAGAACTTGTAGTTTAAATATTTGGTATGTTAATTTCTCAGATGCCTTCCATGATGAAGTGGCATGTCTCCTCCTTTTTTGTTTTGTTACATGTGACTGATGATTCTGATATCCTTTCCTTTCCTGTGCTCAGCCAGCTTACTTCCCATCCTCTGATATAATCTTGGTATTTCTTTTATTCAACACTTCTATTTCACAGAACATGTGTTTTAGTTTTTTAAAATGGAATAAAGGAATTTTTTAATAAAATTTTTTTGGTGACTAGAACATTTCTCCCTCTTATTTTTCATATTCTTTTTTCTTCATAGATTTAATGATGTCATTTTATTTCTTTTAAATCTGTTTTTGTTGTTTTCGCTCTCATTTTTTAAATGGTTTTATAAATAACTCATAAATGATTTTTCCCCTGACATCTTTAATCAAAATGTGGATTACATAATTTTAATTGCTAAATAGGAACATTATAAATTATGTAGGTTTTATGAGTTTGTTTTCCACTATTTCAACAAATCTGTACACAACACCAATAATTGACAACCTTCTGAGGTAAAGACATAAGAGGGGTTAAGAGAGAGCTAACAGCGAAGTGTTATGGGAGTTGAGAGAAGGAATGATCAGCTCTTTTTGATGGGGTAATAATCACATTCCCAGAGAAGGTGGTCATTTATTCATTTATTTATTTTTTTAACAGTTTTATTATTTTACTTCTTTATTTATTTGTGTCTTTGAAGGTCCGCATCCCAGTTTAGGGGTGGCATTTGAGCTGTAGCTGCTGGCCTACATCACAGCCACAGCAACTCAGGATCCGAGCCGTGTCTGCGACCTACACCACAGGCCACGGCAATGCCGGATCCGTAACCCACTGAGCGAGGCCAGGGACCGAACCCGAGTCCTCATCGATGCTAGTTGGGAGCCACAATGGGAACTCCGAAGGTGGTCCGTTAGCGTGTTCACCCTGTGTCATCAGAATGTACATTCCTGTCTTTCGTGACCCTTCTATTCGAACGACCTTGTTGACTCTGTTTCTACCTCCTTGCTTCTGTTCATCCCCTGGAATGCTTTTCCCCTTAACTTCAGTTTATCTAAATTATAATTACCTTTTCAGAACAGTTCCTTCTTTGAAAAATTATCATCTGTCTTGGCTTATAGTGAGCTGCCATTCCTTTGGAGTCTAGTGACTTTTAAATTTTTGCTTCGAGAAAAGAAAATACTATTCTGAACTGATATTTTAGTTTGATATCAGAGACTGTCTCCTCAGCTGTGCCTTAGGATACTCAGTGACTATTGAACCCTGATTCTGTGCTGGAGACTTTTAAAAAATACTTTAAATGTTTTACTTCATTAAATCCTTGTGACATCTTTGTGAGCTAGTGACCATTTTTGTGTACTTAAGAGATGTGAAGAGTGAGGCAAGAGATTGAGAGAGTGAGGCATAGAGAGACTGAAACACTTGCTTAAACTGACACAGCCAGTAGGTGATGAAATTAAGATTACACCCAGGCAAGGTGGCTCCAGAACCAGGCAGCAAATGCCCTCCTCCCAGCTGATGCCAGGTGCTTGATGCATCACTCCTGCCTCATAGAAAAGAGAGCTTCCTTCTGACAGAGGCAGATCCCAGAGGGAAAAACCCCTCTCTCTTCCTAGGAAACGTCTCTTTGAGAAAAGATACAGTTAAGATATAATGCTTAGTCTAGATGCCACCGAGATCACGTTAATTTTGTCCCTCCAGGTTTAAGCCTTGAGGTTTGAGTTCTTTAGGGACCTGGCTGTAAAGCATTGAAAACTCCCAAGAAAAAGTGCCTTCTTCTGTGCAGTATGTCAAGCAATGTGCAGGTCAGAGTATCTTTTTTACTCTCAAGGACCTAGAAAGTCATACCTCTCAGAAAAGGGTGCCCCCCTGAGGGAAGTTGCATGTTCCATTCTTATATCTAGAAAATGATTATTTCCTTTGACGCAATTAAGGGAGATACGTAAAGACGTGAGTACATTGCATTTTGGATATCTTGAAGTTTTTGAAGTATGATGGAGAAACACCAGGATAAGTTTGAACCTTGGGAGTATAAACTCCCCCCACCCCAAGCCAAGGGTCTCTCAAGAGAGCAAATTGGCATTTTGTTCACATGCTTGTGAAACTAAGTACCTGTTTTTGTTTGTTTTAGTTTTCCAGAACTGATTTTCTTGTTTACTTTTTTATAGAATATATTCTGCATTGCCCATAAGGAATTTTAAGGCAACAGAATATTTAGTGATGAAAGGGGCATAGACACCATTCTGCTTGTTTTATGGAAGTATGATAATGATTTGCATTCAAATAAATGGATAGATAGACAGACAGACAGACAGACAGATAGGGGTTGGATCAAAACTAGAAGCAGGAGTTCCCGTCGTGGCGCAGTGGTTAACGAATCCGACTAGGAACCATGAGGTTGCGGGTTCGGTCCCTGCCCTTGCTCAGTGGGTTAACGATCCGGTGTTGCCGTGAGCTGTGGTGTAGGTTGCAGACACGGCTCAGATCCTGCGTTGCTGTGGCTCTGACGTAGGCCAGTGGCTACAGCTCCGATTCGACCCCTACCCTGGGAACCTCCATATGCCGCGGGAGCGGCCCAAAGAAATAGCAAAAAGACAAAAAAAAACGAAAAACCTAGAAGCAGTCTGTTCAACCCTCTGCCTCCACCTACCTATACTGACATATTTGGATGGACATAAACTCTTGTGCAAACTTAGGCAGTGAATATTGCTTCTAATCCAAGCTTAGAATTGTTTTTGTGACTGCTGAAACTATATTCCACAGAGCATTAGGCAAGGAATCATGATAATGATGCATAATCATAAATCAAATAGATACAGTCACTACATTTTTTATCCAGTGCCACATGTAATTATTATATAATGAACTGTATATTACTTTTGTTTTACTTAAGGAAGACATTGATTGCAGTGATAATAAATGTTATTTAAGATTTTTTTCCTGTGAATTATCTACGCAGTATTCTGTTAGGAATTTTCAACGGCTGGATATTTTCTTCCTTGTCTAATGAGTCAGAAAGTAACATATTCTTGAATGTGTTCCCTGCATAAAGTATTATGCATTTGACATTTTACGTGTATTATTACTATAAGTAATATTGCCTAACGATTTTCAGGATAAGGGTCTAAAAAGCAGTTTGTACGAAATCTGAGAAATCACATACAATATTTCTATGGTCTTTTGGTGCAAAAGATGGTTAATTTTCTATGCAATTTCCATGATGTTTTATACTGTCCAACGTTTGCCAGATCACTTGATCTTACAGGTATGGCTTCCCTATTCCCTCCATGGCGTGATACCATTTTGTATGTGTTACTACGTTGTCATTTGTGTATGCCGTCTTTTTAATGTGTTGCAAGTTGCAATTGCGAATAGTCTGATGAACGCATATGTGAACTGTGTCTTTCTTACACTAGAATGGTACTGATCAATCAGTAAGATCAAGAACTCCCCTGTTTAGCCTTTCCTAGTTGTTATATATTAGGATCTGAATATCAGTGATTTTACACTATTCCCAGTAAAGCATTCTTCGCAGGCTTTTTTTTTTTTTTTTTTCTGTTGTTGTTGTTGTTGTTGTTGTTGTTTTAAATCCCATCATAGAGGAAGCTGAAACATGGGGGGATAATTCTTATACAAATTTATAAATTGATAGGGTTTTATTTTTTCTTTTTCTTTTTAGGACTGTGTCTGTGGCCTATGGAAGTTCCTAGGGGTCAGATTGGAGCTGCAGCTGTGGCCTACACCACAGCCACAGCAACACCAGATCTAAGCCACATCTGTGACATATGACCCAGCTTGTGGCAGCACTGGATCCTTAACCCACTAAGAGAGGCCAGGGATCAAACGGGCATCTTCATGGAGACCATGTTGGTTTGTAACCTTTTAAGCCAGAATGGGAACTCCTTGATGGGGTTTTAAATAATAGAGTTGGATTCTTTTTTTTTTTTTTTTTTTTTTTGGCCATGAGCAAGTTCCTGGGCCAGGGATTGAACCTGTGCCATAGCAGTGACAATGCCTGATCCTTCTTTTTTTTAATTTATTTTTTTAAATTTTATTTTATTTTCCATTATAGTTGGTTTACAGTGTTCTGTCAATTTCTACTGTACAGCAAACTAACCCAGTCTCTCTCTTTCTCTCTCTCTCTCTCTCACACACACACACACATGCATTCTTTTTCTCACATTATCTTCTATCATGTTCCATCATAAGTGACTAGCTATAGCTCCCTGTGCTATACAGCAGCATCTCAAGAAATGAACAAAGGAGAAACATAGAATCAACTGCAAAACAAGTTTAAAGTGGCAATAAATAGATATTTATCAATAATCACCTTAAATGTCAATGGGCTGAATGCTGAAATCAAAAGACACAGAGTGTCAGATAGGATAAAAAAGCAAGAGCTTACAATAGGCTATCTATAAGAGACTTACCTTCGGGCAAAAGACACATACAGAATGAAAGTGAGGGGATGGAAAAAGATATTTCTTGCCAACAGATCCTTAACTGCTAGGCCACCAGGGATAGAGTGGGACACTTCATGGGAAAAAGTAAAGATCAAAGGTGAATTGCCCACCTTTACACAGGATCTTTGCACAAACTTCTCCAACCTGGTATCTAGGAATATTATGTTGTAGTTCAGCAGTCCTTCTGTGATTGTCTCTGATAGACCTGTTTCATACACTCTGTTATTGGCTTAACGTATTCTGTGAGGCTGTTAAAAGATGATAGATGTTTATCATAAAGATGTTTCTTCTTCGAACAGATTACAAAAGATCAATGGAAGATCAGAATCAGACCGCAGTGACTGAATTCCTCTTCTTGGGCCTCACTGACCAGCTCCACCAGCAGATTCTCCTCTTTGTCACTCTGGTCTTTGTCTATCTTGTCACCCTGGGGGGTAACTTGGGGATGATCACTCTCATCTGGATGGACCCCAGGCTCCACACACCTATGTACTTTTTTCTCAGCCACCTGTCCTTTGTAGACATGTGTTCGTCGTCTTCCATTGCACCCAAGGTGCTGTGTGATATCTTTGCCGAGAAGAAAGGCATCTCTTTCCTGGGTTGTGCTGCACAGATGTGGTTCCTGGGCCTTTTTGTGGCAACTGAATGTTTCCTCCTGGCTTCCATGGCCTATGATCGGTACCTGGCTATCTGTAAGCCCTTGCTGTATTCACAGATCATGTCCCAGAGGGTCTGTGTGCAGCTGGTGATGGGCCCTTATGCTGTGGCTCTCATGAGCACCATGACTCATACCACACTGACGTTCTGCTTACCCTTCTGTGGTCCAAATGTTATCAATCACTTTTTTTGTGACGTTTCGCCACTGCTCTCCCTTGCATGTGCAGACACCTCAGTGATTAAATTGGTGCTTTTCACCTTGGCTGGGGCAGTCGGGGTTCTCAGCGGCCTGATCATCATGGTCTCCTACGTCTGCATCCTGGTGGCCATCCTGAGGCTCCAGAGTGCTGGTGGGAGGAGGAAAGCTTTCTCGACCTGTTCTTCTCACCTGGCAGCGGTCTCCATCCTCTATGGGACTCTTTTCTTCGTTTATGTGCGACCTGGCTCAGGTTCCTCCCTAGATATCAATGAAGTGGTTTCTCTGTTTTACACGGTGGTGACCCCCATGTTGAACCCCCTCATCTACAGTTTGAGGAACAAGGAGGTGAAAAATGCATTCGGTAGGACGGTTGAAAGGAACTTTTTTTTAAAAAAGATAGATAGAATTCTAATTGACCACAGAGGTTGATTCCATTATACGTAGTAAAAAGAATACCAGACTGAGAATTGGAAACTCTTTTAGTTCCAGTACTGATTATACTTAGTGAAAAAAAAAAGGGGGGGGTAAGGGTAGATTCTACCTAACGTGAAAAATATGTTGGTATTGGGCATATATACAAAATCATGGAGAGAAGCGTGGAAAGCTACATTACTTACTTTAGTGGCATGACATTGGAGGAGGAGAGTGGGATGGTATATCCTACTCATCCAGGTTGTTGAACTTATAACAAATATGTTTAATTTTGTAATGAAGATTCACTTTTGAAAAACTGCAATCTGTGTCAAAACTGAATGAATGAATTTATCAGCAACCAAATAAATCAAAGGGGATGAAGCTCAAGGCCTTTTTGAAGGCTACTTCTACATTCTAACATTCTCTGGTTTCATGAAATACCTCTGAACATTGGTGAATGAAATCTTTGTCAGAAGGTAAGTGAAATGGGAGTCCCATCATGGCTCAGAGGAAATGAATTTGACTAGTATCCATGAAGGTGCAGGTTGGATCCCTGGCCTCGCTCAGTGGGTTTAGGATCCGGAATTGTTGAGAGCTGCAGATAATCGTCACAGATGTGGCTCGGATCTGGCTTGCTGTGGCTGTGGTGTAGGCCAATGGCTATAGTCTTGATCTGACCCTTAGCCTGGGAACCTCCATATGCAGCCGTGGGCTGTAGCCCTAAAAAGAAAAAAAAAAAAAGTTAAGTAAAACAGACAGATTCTCTGCAACTATGCTTTCAGTCTCTCACTTTTTCCCTCTTAGTATCTGCATTTTTCTCCTTCCTCTTAGTCTATAACTTGTACACATAGTGGTATTTTCTTTGAAATGATAACAAAACGCTAAATTAAAAACGACACAATGCAAATATGACATTTGATAGGTATACTAAATATTGTCTTAAATATATCCGTATAAAACTACCATTGTTGGAGTTCCTGTTGTGTCTCAGCAGTGAGAACCAGACTAGTATCCACGAGGATGCAGGTTCAATCCCTGGCCTCGCTCAGGATCTGGCATTGCCATGAGTTGTAGTGTAGGTTACAAATATGGCTCAGATCCCATCCATGTTGCTGTGGCTGTGGTATAGTCTGGCAGCTGTAGCTCCAATTCGACCCTTCAGCCTGGGAACTTCCATATGCCGGAGGAGAGGCCCTAAAACAGCAAAAACAAACAAACGAAGAAAAACAATAAATCCACAAAACCCAAAACCAAAACAACAACAAAAAAAACCCTACCATAGTTAATTGTCAGTCTTATAAAAATTTCCAACACCATTTTACTAAGCACTGTTAAAACAGACTTAGGTGTGACAAAGGGAAATGTATTTTCTCCCGTTTTTATCTAGAAAGATGAACAGTTTTCTTTCCCAGTTGAATTTTGCCTTAACATTCCTCCATTCTGTGTATTTGTTATATAGCATGTCTCAAACCACAAGTCACCTTTTGAGATAGTCATTTCCTAGTAAGAGACCTGAAGTATTTTCTGTCTTTTAAACTGTTTCTTAAGCAATTGGAAGGAGATTGGGAGAATAGCAGGAAGCAAGTGATAATTATAAATTTCCTCAATGGCTCTCTGTTGCTTCCCTAAGTATATGCAAATGTATTCCAAACCAGCTGTTCTCTCTAGCTCGAGTTATTGCTGTTCTAATATCCTAATGTATTTTCGGTCTGGAAAGCTCTTTGCATTTTTCATATACTGCTTAAGCATTGCTTCCATTCAAAGAGTCACCCTCACTCTTCAGTCTCAATTGAACCTCTTTGTGTTTTTCTCTGACCGCATCATATTTCTTTTCTTCAGACTTTATAACACAATACATGTTAAGTTTTGTTTTGTTTTGCTTTATTTTTATTAGTGAGAAATATTCCCAGCTGATTCTTTATAGTAGGCAGGGACAGAAATTCACTTGGAGCTGCATTTTTTTTTTTTTTTTGTTCACCCTCTAAGTGGTTCTCCTTATTTTGTATAAAAAGAGTGAGTCCCAATTTTAGGAACAGGGAAATTCCCTGTCACTTAGGGCCCCCACACTGAAATCCCATGATTTGCAATACTGGTGCGTGGGAAGAGATCATCAATTTTCATAAGGCATCTTTTCTCAGGAGAACTCAGATGGAATTTTTATCTTTCTTTCTCTGTAGGTGAGATTTTTTTTGCCCTTGGCTTCTTTCAGGATTTTTTTCTTTCTTTCTGATTTCTGTAGTTTGAAAATGTTATGCTCAGGTATAGTTGATTGTTTTTGCCATTTATCCTGCTTAGTGTTTCCTGAGCTTCCTGGATTTGTGGTTTGGTGTCTAACATTATTTGGGGGAAATTCTGTTATTGTTTCAAATATTTCTTCTGTTCCCTTCATGCTTCTTTGGATAGTCCCATCTTGCGTATACGACACCTTTTGTAGTTATCTCATAGTCCTTAGATATCCTGTTCTCTTTTTTTTCTCCACTCTTTGGTTTTCTGTTTTGAAGTTTCTATTTGCTGTTTTCTCTGGCACCGTGATTCTTTCCTTAGTCATATCCAGTCTATTACTCATCCAATCAAAGGCACTTTTTTTTTTGTTTCAGTGTTTTTGATCTCTAGCATTCTAATCACAGTTGATTTGAATTCATGGTCTTGTAATTTCCACATCCCTGCAATGTCTGGTTCTGATGTTTGCTCTCTTTCAACTGCATTTTATACCTGTTGTATACTTTGTGATTTTTTCCTGAGAGCCAGACCTGATGTGTTAGGTATAAGGAACTGCTGTAAATAGGTCTTCAGTACTATGGTGTGAGCTGTGGGTGGAGGGGACGTGCTCTGTGTCCTATGATAAGGTCTCAGTCTTTTATGAAACTGTGTCTCTGGATTGTGAACTTCACAATTGTTTCTCAGGGTTCCTCCCAATCTCCCCATAAGTTGGTTCAGGAAGGCTAGAGTGGGCTGGAGTTGGGTATTTCCCTTCTGCTATATGGAAGGTCAGTGGAAGGTGAGGTTGGCTATTTCCCTTCCCACAGGTCAGCTGGACTCTGATAATCTCCTAGCAAGTTAGGCTCTGGTTAACTAGTTGCTCTTGAGGGCAGGCCATGGTACGGAGTACAGAATGCTGTGGTGTATTTGCAGATGGTACCTCTTCACCTCCCTCTGCTGGAAGCATAAGGGGATTTCTCCGTGCTATTTACTGAGGGAACCCGGTCAGACTCCAGGAGGTAAATCTCACAATACTGCTCATGGTTCCCCTGGTGGTTTCCTCCCATGAGTCTGCTCTGGTAACCAGTGACTCCTTGTGGTCACCTGTTGGCCTCCCCGATCCTGCGGTCAGCAGTTTACTGTGTCCTCCCCTCTCTTACAAGATCTAAGAAGCATTGTTGATTTTTCATTCTTTTCAGTTTTAGGGCAGAATGGTGACTTCCAGGCTCCTCCTATGCAGACCTAGAAACCAAAAGTCCCCTCATAGTTTTTGTAATAATGTTCCCTCTGCCTGAGATTGCTCATCCTCACATGTTTGCTTGGGGGATGCCATACCTTTCTGTCTTTTCTTGAAGCTCATTTTCTCAATGGGATTTACCCTAACTTCTTTAATACTGAATTTTTATAACCATCACTACCTCATGAAGAAACTTAGAGTCTCTTTACTCTGGTGTACCTTTTCTGTTATCCATAACATTTATGACTTCCAACCTATAATACATTTGAATTTTTTTACATTTATTGTTTGTTGTTTCAATTTATTTATTGAAGTGGTAGTTAACTTACAATATTGTCTTAGTTGCAAATAGGACAAGATAGAAACAGAGTGACAGAGAACAAAGTCATGATTACCAGGCAGAATTACCATCTAATAGAGAAGATAATGATAGGATAGTTTCTAATGCATGCATGAGGAGCAGATGGGAGCTCTCTTTTGAATATTAGACATAAAATTATTACATCTGTTTGGAATGCTTCAATATTAAAAATTGAAGACACAAGACTATGGCCAAATTAAAATTAGGAGTTCTTGAGAGAGCATGAGGTAACAGAATCAGATGCAGGGTTGGATAGACTGGTTTTAAATAGAATCACATATAATACCTTGAAGTATCTAAAGATAAGGAAGCATATTTATATATATCAGGTAAAGATAACATGGTGAGAGAAATGTGTGAAACTTGTCATTCGGATATAAAGAGTGTATGTTTCCTTCCCTTGCCTTTTAAGTCTCATTGGTCTTATTACACGGCCCATTTATTTTCTCTTTGAAAACTGTAGTGTTATCCTTCTTTTAACAGTGACTTCTTTCCAAAAAGTTTTTATCCAACGCTATTAGTCTGCTAGTGCTGTTATAACAAAATGTCACAGGTTGGGTGGTGTAAACAAATGAATTTCTTTATAGTCCCACCCACCCTATGACCTCATTTAACCTTAATTACCTCCTTGAAGGCTCTTTCTTCAAATCCAGTCACCTTGAGGGCCAGGGGACCCACATATGAATTTGAGGGCAATGCAATTCAGTCCATAGCACCGATTAGAGAGGATGTTTTTGAGCTTCAAAGTATTTTCCCTTTTATTAAACAATCTATGACCTAAAACCAGATCATTCCAAACCAAAATGAGCTATTCCTCTTGAAATCTCATAGACGCTATCACCTGAAATATGGGATTTTGGTTGTTTTGGAGTTTTCCAGATGCTTGGATTTCTAATACACATAGATTAGAATTCATATGGAGTTTAGTTTGCAAAACCCTGTTCTTGGGCATAAGCTAACACAAATTAAGGTTAAAATATGGTGGATTTTACTGATAACCAGAAAGTTTGTGTAGTGTTTTGACCCCTAAGAGTATATTATGCATATAAAGGTGCACCTGCAAGTGGTCTCCAGGAGCCCATCTCCCAACTGAGGACTTTCCCCAGTCATTCTAAATAAACCTAAAATAAGGAATTTCCAAGTCTGTGTGTCATCAGGTTGTGTTCCACAGTTGATTTTTCCACTTTATGTCCGGTGTCCTAAACAGCCTGTATCAACTTTCAGGGGCAGTTTTTTTTTTTTTTTTTTTTTTAGAAAAAAATAAGATGTCATTTATTTCAGCTTTTTAAAATTGAGGTAAAATTGGTTTACAACATTATATTAGTTGCAAGAGTACAACATAATAATTTGATCTTTGTATCTACTATAAACTGATCCCCACAATGTCTAATTATTATCTGTCATCCTACAATTAACCCACCTCTTCACCCATTTTTACTTCCTCTCCAGCCTCCTTCCCCTCTGACAACCATCAGTCTGTTCTCTGTTATTTATGAATGACTTAAATATAAGGCAAGACACCATCAAACTCCTAAAAGAGAACATAGGTAAAACATTCTCTGACATCAACCTTACAAGTGTTTTCTCAGGTCAGTCTCCCAAAGCAACAGAAATACAAACAAATGTAAACCAATGGGACCTAATCAAACTGACAAGCTTTTGCACAGCAAAGGAAACCAAAAAGAAAACTTACAGAATGGGAGAAAATAGTTTCAAATGATGCAACTGACAAGGGCCTAATCTCTAAAATATACAAACAACTTATACAACTCAACAGCAAACTAGCCAACAACCCAATTGAAGAATGGGCAAAAGACCTGAATAGACATTTCTCCAAGGGGTAGTTTTTTGAACTGTGGGTTTCTATCTCTTAGCACTCAGTGCTTCTTGTTCAGTAGAATTCTTTTTCAAAGATAGTCCCAAGAGGAGAGTATTTTTTTTTTTTTGAAATTTTTCTTGAGAAAAAAATCCTATTGTGAGGTAATATTGGCTTGAACTCCATAACATCTATTTTACTTTAATATCTCCTCTATGGATATAGACTCTTGAGGTTCAGGGTTCTTCAGGGATCAGGTGCCAATTGGCTCAAAATTTTCAAGAAAAATTCACTCATACTGTGTCATGTGAGAGCCAGAAAAGAGCAAGGAATTATTTCATGTGTATTAGAACCCAAGGTCAATCAGCACAAAGGTAACCCTTCTTCATCAGGCTATAATAAGAATTCATGATACTTCAAGAACACCAAATTGGGGGAGTTCCTGGTGGTCTAGTGGCTTAAGGATCTGGTGTTGTCACTGCAGTGACTGGGATTCCATCTCTGGCCTCGGAACTTCTGCATACTGGGAAGCAGCAAATAAAAATTAAAAAAAAATAATACCACATTGTACACCCTTAACTTTTCTTGTCTGAGGCCAGAAGTCCACAGAGTTTGGTATAATTTTGAAGTAATTAAAAGAGGCAAATAGGAGTTCCCGTCGTGGCTCAGTGGTTAACGAATCCGACTAGGAACCATGAGGTTGCGGGTTCGGTCCCTGCCCTTGCTCAGTGGGTTACCGATCCGGCGTTGCCGTGAGCTGTGGTGTAGGTTGCAGACGCGGCTCAGATCTTGCGTTGCTGTGGCTCTGGCATAGGCCAGTGGCTACAGCTCCAATTCGACCCCTACCCTGGGAACCTCCATATGCCGCGGGAGCGGCCCAAAGAAATAGCAAAAAGACAAAAAAAAAAAAAAAAAAAAAAAAAAAAAAAAGGCAAATAAAAGATTTTACCAAGGCGGTAAGTTTGCTGAATTTTGGATAAGTGAAATTCATAAAATGATAGTATAATTATGTGGCTAAAATTAGTTTTATAAATCCTCCAAACAGAACAGCTTGGCTCAAATACTCTTGTGCATGCTTCACAGTAAACATAACACTTGCATGATTTTTAAACCTGAATGTCAGGTTAATTTGGCCTGAGTTGCTAAAATGTTCACCCAGCCTCGCCATCTCAATCGGAATCTGGTGATGTTAACAAGACCTATGTTCCACTGGTGGTAGTTCTTTGACATATAGTTTTTCAAAACTAATTATTTAAAAAATATATTTCATCATTTTCCTATAATTATATGAACCCATTTATGAGCAAATAAAAATACTATCTGCAATGGATCATGCTTCTGTTGGAAGCTTAGATTTATGTAAGATATATCATTAAGTGACATTCACCCATTTGACTAAAGCAAGCACAATCCCTGTGTATCTACCACACATAATTCATTGCAGAGATAAAATATGCAACTGCAAGCAATTTGGCTAACTATAGTTATGCTGTAAGGGCAATTAAATTTTATATTTAACATTACTTGATATCATAGGACAATGACATTTTATTGTCCTTGTTTACACAGGTGATTCATTGGGAAGTTTACATGTAGAGAAACATAAATGACTCTGTATCTGTGTTTACAGTGTTTAATGTATGAATATCATTTGGGGACCTTATTAAAATGCAGATTTTGACTCAGTTGAACTGGAGTGGGGCCTCAAATTCTACATTTCAGATAATGTGATGCTTCCAGGTGATGCTGGTGTTGCTGACTCATGGACTATGTATTGCACAGTGGGGCTTTATAGTGTTCACATGACTGTTCCACAGTGTCCTACACCTTGACTTTCTGTTGTCATTTGAAAGAGTCTGTTCTTCCTTTCTTATTCCTCTTGATGAGTCAGGAACATTGATCAGAACTTATCAATATTAATAGTCTATTTATTCACTATGATATCTTGAATTGTGTTCATATGGAATTGAGTAAATAATGAAAATAATTCCATTACTCTGAATTAGAACAACACATTTAATAAGATGACAGAAGCTTAAGTTTTACAGATTAATTTCTCCACTCCTTCACTTCATTTGTTCTGAAATAGTCTTGTTAAATTGCCATCCAATCATTGCATGGGTCCCCTAAAATGTTGTGGATTCTTATAGTCCAAAAGCAACTACCCTTGGAATGTTCTAATTGTTGAAAATTTCATTACCTTCTTGAGCTAAAATTTATAATTTTATGACTGAAATCCCCTAAAATATGATCTGTCTCCTGAGATTACTTGAAGGAGAAAAGATAAAACCACCATTGTTCATAATAAGCCCTTTGCCATAATTTAAGCTTTCAGTATTTGAAGATAAGATTACACATCCTCTGATCTTATCTCCAGCCTAAAGCCCGAATTTCCAAATAAGATCACAGCATCACTTAAGATTGTGTCACTGACTTTGTTTTTGTTGCTACATTTGTTATTTTGCTGGCTCCATGTTTCTTTGTTGAGATCAGACATATATGTTGTCTTCATAATTATATAGTGATACTATCCAGGGATGATGTGTGGTTGGTGAAAATATGATTAAAATTATAATAATAATTTTCTTTCCTTTTTCATTTATTCAAGTATCTAGCACCTTCCCCCTAACTCCTGCCTCATGTACTCTGATAAGCACTGGGGGAGCAAATATGAGTTAAACATATTTGCTTTGCCCAAGTCGTTCTGTGTTGGGAAATACTGTATGTATTTGATAAATGCTGTAATAAAGGGATGCTTTATTAATAAAGATGCTATGGAATAACAATGAGAGAGAAACAAATGGTGACCCAAGGTTCTAGAAGAACTTAGTAGAGGACAGAGGCAAAGTAGAAGGGAATTAAGTTTTAGTGAGTATTTACTATATGGAAGGTATTTTACACATTTTATTTAATTCATTCTTCAAATACCTCTGTCGGCTAAGCCTTCATCATTTCTCTTTAACATACTTTAATAATACAAAGCCATATATATATATGTTTGTGAGTGTATATATGTACATGTGTATATATGTGTGTCTATATATGTATATTCACACATTCATACGCACATATACACATATGCACATATATATACTCATGACCTTTACTTTTTGCTTACCCTTCTGTGGTCCAAATGTGGTTAACCATTTTTTTCTGAGATGTTCTCCCTGTCCTGTCCCTGGCATGTGCTGAGACCCAGAACAATAATTCTTTTTGTTTTGTCTGGATTCGTAGGAATGCTCAGTGCTGTAATCATTTTGGCCTCCTAAATATATATGTCAAAACCATATTGAATCTCCACTCTGTAGATGGGAGGCAAAAAGCTTTCTCTGCCTGTTCGTCGCACTTGTCTGCCATGACCGTCTTATATGGTACCCTTTTCTTCATTCATATCTAGCCCAATTCCCACTCATCTCAGGACATTAAAAAAAAAGTGGTTTCTGCATTCTCTACCACCTTGATTCATGGGCGAAAAAGATGCATTTTGGAGGACATTGGTTAAGACAAATTTCCTGCTGAGTAGGTGATTTAGAGGGTGACTTTTGCCATTGTACAGGTGGAGCACTCAATTATTTACTTAAGAAGATAACTGGATTTGGCTTCAGGAGATCACCAATTACTAAGAGAACTAAAAGCAGATAAATCCTATACCATTTCTGGTTCTCAGAATCTTAATTTGTAAAAGGAGCGTACTGGACTCAATGCCATCCGAATTACTTTCTTCTCTAAGGTTATATAATTTTATACAATATGTCCAAATGATCTATGTGGTGAGACCAAGTGTCAGTCATGCTCTAGGTGAAGATTAACTGTAAAACTATATAAGGTCATAGGTATATAAGGTATATAGCCAGCCAGTTGAGGTCTAGGAAGATATATAAAAATTTTCCCAGAGTCTCAAGTCTGGCACTTAGAATTCAGCCTTGGCTCACATCATCCCTCTCCCAGAACAAAATTCTGTCCATTCAAGTTTGATCTTCCTAGGACTATCTTTCAAAGAAATAACTTTTAATTCCTTTCAGTTCTCATGGAAAGTTCTCATCTCATTACCTAATAGCTGAAAGAAGTTAGATTCATCTCATGACTTTTCCTCCCATGGCCATATTCTTAGATATAGTTTCCCATTATTTATGTACTTGATTGTTTTAAAATGCTTATTGAAATTTGCTATTTAAGACATTATTATGGAAGGTGAAGACACAGCATAGAAAAAGCAACAAAATTCATGCTCATCTTATAGGATGATAGGATGCCATTAAAATTCAATGTTAGGTAATGGTAGTTGCTTTGAAGAAACATAAAATTGGGTAAAGAGAAAGTGAATGAGTTTGAGTGTGGTTAGTTGTACTCAAAAGTGTTCTGAAATGATGGTGAGAGATGTCCTCCATGAGGAGGGGATTTTATAGCAGAAACCTGAATGAAGTAGAGGAGAAAACTATGGCTGTAAGGATAGAAATACACTATGAACAGAAAGAAGAGAGAGGAAGCTTCTGAGGTAGAATCTTTTCTTAATTTATTTTTTAAATTAAACTAAAGTTGATTTACATGTTGTGTCAATTTCTATGTACAGCATAGGGACCCCAGCATACACATATACACACTCCTTTTATCATATAGTCTTCCATAATGTTCTATCCCAAGAGATTGGATATGGTTCCCCGTGTTATATAGTAGGACCTCATTGCTTATCTATTGTAAATGTAATAATCTGCATCTACTAACCCCAAGCTCCCAGTCCATCACACTCCATCCCCCCTCCCACTTGGCATCTGCAAGTCTATTCTCTGCATCTGTGAGTTTGTATCTTTTTTGTAGACAGGGGTTCATTTGTGCTGTATTTTAGATTCTACATATAAGTGACATCATATGGTATTTGTCTTTCTCTGACTTCACTTAGTACGAGAATCTCTAGCTGCATCCATGTTGCTGCAAATGGCATTAATTCATTCTTTTTTATGGCTGAGTAGTATTCCATTTATACATGTACCACATCTTCTTCTACAGCCATGCCACCCTGAACACACCCAGTCTCATCCGAGGTAGAAGCTTGCTTTGCTTTTTCCAAAAACAGAACGTGTTTGAGTGAGGTGGTGAAAAGTAGGAAAATCTACCTCTTTGTATCAATCTACTTCATTGGGCTCTTATGAGGTTCTGAATGAATAAATGCTCTCAAAACACTTTGAAGAATGCCCAGCATGTAGTAAGTATCTCCAGTAACAAGATTAATGTCATGAGGCAACTTTTAGGTGAATAGATGTCATCTGTTTTCTGACATGTATTGGAAGACACCTCATTGCTTACAGAAATTTTTTGCTTCATGTTAAAATATTTTAAAATTTGAACTCAAACCTGTTTTTCCAACCTTATATTTGAAAATTTCATATATCCAGTATGGACTATTTTTGTCTCTCAAAGATGCTGTGCTGTTTAAAGTTATAGCTCTCTACTGCTGCATAGATAAGCCTAGTTCATCTTATATTTCTTTACCTGAATCTTAACGTCCCTTTGAGCTTCATTATGTCCAAGAGACTCTTTCCAAAACCTCTGCTATAATGATCCCACCCTCCTGGTAATTCATGGGCCAATCACGAGGTCCCTAGTGCTCTGTGCATCCACACTCTGATTGTAATCTCTCTGAAGCAGGGCTTTATTTTTGGTTCTCAAATCTGCACTGTGCCAATGGCTGGTGCTTATCATGCAGTGGTTGAAGGTTCAACACTGGAATTTCCAAGAGGGAGGATGGTCCCAAAGGGAGATACAATTTTATTTTGTGCAGTTAGTCTCCAAATAATTTTCTAATAAAATAACTTTAATTTCTTCTCTATAGGCCTGATCTCCTGAGCTTCTGTTTCCCTGGGAATTATTATACAACAGCTCTTTAGAAAAACCTCTGGTGTGTGTTGTGTAGAATTGAGTCAATAAACCCTTTTTTAATCTGGGAAGGCCCACATTTGAAGGTGGTATCACTGTATTGTAGGAGCTGAGAAGAATGACATGTCTCCATTGTAGGGTAATTTATTTTCCTATCAGGAAATGTTAATTTTGTAATTTACCTTGACATAAACAGCAGGGCATGTTTCTTAGGACAGGTGAGTTAAGTGATTTCCTAAATTACCTTCTGGAGGCCAGATAGAGAAAATGAGTTTAGAAGTCTAACAAAACATCCCCTCTAAGCTTATTGTGAGGAGTAACTCGGTATGCATAGAATGTTTAGTCTTTGTCTTTTGGTTTTAATGACCTAACTTGAATGTACATTTTGTTTGAATTTTGCATTTGGCATGGAGATACTAAGTATGCTATAAGACATAGGGGCTCATAAAATGTTATAATGAAGAGACTTTGGTTTCTTTGGGTCTTTTTTTTTTCTCTTTTTATGGCAATACCTGAAACTTATGGAAGTTCCTGGGCCAGCCATGACCTATGCCACAGCCACGGCGACCCTGGATCCAAGCCACATCTGTGATCTGTGATGCAGTTTATGGCATTGCTGGACCCTTAATCCACTGAGCAAGGCAAGGGGTTGAATCCACATCCTCACAGAGACCATGTTGAGTTCTTAATTCGTTCAGCCACAAAGAGAACTCCTTTCCTGGGTCTTAGTATCTTCATGTTATGTATACTGAATATTATATGTAGAAAACAAGCCTCTGAATCAGCTAGCTTGAATTCCTGCTACTCATGCCCAGGGTCACATGCATACCTAAGACCGTGAGTTTTCTGTATTGGAAACTTTGTTTTGGGTAAGGCTGGGGAAAATAAAGTAATATGCACTTCAACAGTCAGAAACTTTTGCTTTCACGTAAGAGTTTGAGTTGGTTGAGATCATAGATGAGTATATTCTAGTTTTATCCTCATACAATTTTTTTTATTACCCCAATTTATTTTGGCACTTAAACTGTTTTGTTTTCATCTTGCTTGTGTGTTAACAAATGTAAATGACCTGAAATGTTTCTGAATTTAGAAAATATTAAATTTTTGAAACATTTTACTAACTAATGTATGATAATTCTGACTAATCTTAAATTCCATCCCTCTTTTCTGAGTTCCATTGCATCTGAGATCACAGGAGGTCAGTGGCTTTTATTTCATTCATTTCCAGCTAAGCTAAACCCTTTTCAATCTGTCTTACCAGGGAGGATGGCATGTGATGTCTGTCAGTACATCTCCCACCACACACCCCATTAATATATATATTTTTTCTTTTTAGGGATGCACCCGTGGCATATGTAAAATTCCCAGGCTAGGTATCGAATAGGAGCTGCAGCTGCCAGCCTACCTCACAGCCATAGCAGCGCAGGGTCTGAGCTACATCTGTGACCTACACCACAGCTCACGGCAACACTGGATCCTTAACCCACTGAGCAAGACCAGGGATCGAACCTGCATCCTCTTGGATACTAGTTGGGTTCATTAACACTGAGCCACAACAGGAACTCCAAATGCATAATACTTTTGTGTGATTGTGCTGCTGGGATTGTCATGGTTATTTCAAAGTCCAAAATTTATACCTCCCTTCTTCAGTTTTCATTTTTCGTACTATACTCACTTTCACTTTCTCTAACATCCTATTCTTTTTTTTTTCTGAAACCTTTCAATTTTGACATAAATAAAGATTCACAGTCAACTTCAAAGATAGGAGAGGGGCCTTACATACCTTTCTCTCAGGTTCCCCCCAGTTTACCACTGCAGGACACTATGAAAAACAGAGAACAGACATTGGTATAATGTATGTATACTTCTGTATCATTTTAGCATGTGTAGATTTGTTTAACCACTACCACACTCAGGACACAAAATTATTCCATCTCCACAAAGACCTCCCATGTGCTTCCTTCTTTATAATCACATTATTACCCTACTTTCCCAACATTCCTAATCCCAGGTGACCTGTTCATCTCTAAAATTTTGCCATTTGAATACATTATATAAATGGAATCATAGAGTGTGAGACCTTTTGAGATTTTTTTTTTCAACCTTAATGCCCTTGAAACACAGCCAAGTTGCTGCATGTATCATATGTTGTGCCTCTTAATTGCTGAATAGTATTCTGCGGTATGGATATACCACAGTTTGCTTAACCATTAACCTATTGTAGGACACTTTGATTGTTCCAAGTGTTTGGCCATTATGAATGAAGTTCCTATGAATAAAAACTGTACAGGTTTTCTGTGAAAATGGCTTTTTATTTCTCAAGATCATTGCCCAAAAGTGTCCTTTTCATCCTCAAGATATTATTTTTCTTTCCCAGTTTCAGATAACACTCAATGGATGACAACACCTGTTCACTATTTAAGAACTGATCTCTCCTTATGGACTAAATATTCACTGGATTTTGATTATTTTAATCACCTACGTGATATGGGGAATGTCGGTGTTTTGGAGAAGGTGTCACAGAGTAGACACTATGGAGAACTTTGACTTTGTTCAAAACCCAGCTTCTTTTATCTAGGCTTGCGCTCCTTCTTAGACTTCAGAAGTTATATTTTAGATTTTAACTATTTTTCTAGAATCTAAAGGAAGTGGAAAGAAAGTTGTATTCCTAACACCCTTTCTCTAGAATGAGAACTGTCAGCCTGAATTCATAAAGTTCACATAAAATACTTTACCTATGAAATGTGTTTTAAAACATCCTTGGTTCAAAGGCAGGGATTTTTAGAAACATAATCTGGCATAGTTAGAGGACTTGCCTTAGATAATCTCCAGAGGCCATTTCTACATCTAAAAATCTATGCTTCTCTTCAAAAATCCTGTTTTGATCAAGAAAGACTGAAAACCCAGTGAGATTCAGTGGGATTGCACAGAGAGTTAGCAGATAGGAGGACAGACAAGAAGTCAAAATCAGACTGTTATTTGACAGTGTACCCCATGAAAGATAAAAATGTAGAAGCTATATTCATTTTTAAAATCAAGAAGTCCAGTTATGAATTGATTCCAAGGAAAAATCTTTCTCTTTTTCATGACAGCTTAGATTGGAGAAATGGATTATGGAAATCAAACTTTGGTGATGGAGTTTGTTTTCGTGGGCTTGACAAATCACTTCCAGCACCAGGTGGTTCTTTTTGTGATATTTCTCCTGGTTTATCTCGTCACTCTCCTGGGAAACTTGGGGATGGTCACTCTCATCTGGATGGATTCTCGACTCCACACCCCCATGTACTTTTTTCTCAGCCACTTGTCCTTGGTGGATGTCTGTTCCTCTTCTGCCATTGGTCCCAAGATGTTGACTGACATCTTTGTGGAGAAAAAAGTCATCTCTTTCTTTGGTTGTGCTGCTCAGTTATGGTTTTTTTGTCAGTGTGTAGTGACTGAGTGTTTCCTTTTGGCCTCCATGGCATATGATCGGTATATGGCCATCTGTAAGCCCCTGTTGTATGCACTCGTTATGTCCCAGCAAGTTTGTGTGCAGCTGGTGCTAGGGCCTTATGCCATGGGTCTTATAAGTGCTATGACTCATACAGTCTTTGCCTTTCGCCTGCCTTACTGTGGTTCAAACATCATCAATCATTTCTTCTGTGACCTTCTTCCAGTTTTCTCCTTGGCATGTGCAGACACACAGGCCAATAAATTTTTACTTTTCATCGTGGCTGGAGCTGTAGGAGTCCTCACTGGTGTGACCATCTTGGTCTCTTACACCTACATTGTCATGGCCATCTCGAGGATTCGTTCTGCTGATGGGAGGCGGAAAGCCTTCTCCACCTGCTCTTCACACTTGACATCTGTCTCCATCCTTTATGGGACCCTCTTCTTTATCTATGTACGGCCAAGTTCTAGTTTCTCCTTGGACATCAACAAAGTGGTTTCTGTGTTCTACACAGCTGTGATTCCCATGTTGAACCCACTCATCTATAGCCTGAGAAACAAGGAAGTCAAGAATTCGTTCAGAAGGGCATGTCAAAGGAAGAAGTTTTCTTATGGGTAAATAAATTGGAATGCCATTTTACTACAGATGGGGAGCTAATATGTATG
This sequence comes from Sus scrofa, assembly GCF_054392235.1. Taxonomy (NCBI): domain Eukaryota; kingdom Metazoa; phylum Chordata; class Mammalia; order Artiodactyla; family Suidae; genus Sus; species Sus scrofa. The sequence continues at coordinate 14,275,942 of NC_139384.1, forward strand.
CAAGATGCAACTGCATGGTGTGGGTATAGGGAATCTTAATTTTATGTTGAGAATTCACTCTGTGTCATTGACAAGTCAAACAGTGCCTTTAGGTTACAATTTTCTCACTTTTTATTTTTCTCATTTCTGATTCAGTAGGGATGCATTTTAGAACTTTAAGCTCCGATGAGTAGATTATTGAACGCCACGACTTTAAAACTATTTTTATTCACACACACAAAACATTTTATGACTAGGATATGAGAGGTTCTTTGTTAAATCCTGAAACTAAGTGCTGTAATCACAAACGGTGGCTTAACAATACTTCTGTTTTGCCTGTAGTGTGTCAAGAGTGCTCATTGTTTGTGATCTTGGCCTTGACTTTTTTAAACATAAACTGTTAAAAAGTGTATTAGTTCTGCCACTCTAATGGATAGCATGGTGACCATAGTTAATAATACTGCATTGTGTATTTATTTGGGAGTTGCTGAGAGAGTATATCTTAATAGGGGTCATCATAAGAAAGAAGATTCATAACTCTTCATGTGATTGATAAATGTATTGTGTAACCATTGTGCATATGAATCACGGTGTTGTATACCTGGGACTAATACAATATTATATGTCAATTATGTACTGGTAAAAATGAATTTTTTTTTCGGTGAAAAAAAGTGAATTTTTCAGGAATTATGTGACCACAGCCCTCTAATACTACCTTCTTGCTTGGCATAGATATTTTATTAAGGCCTTGTACATCCTCTGCGTTTTTAGTCATAGTAGTAACTTGTTAGAGTTTTGTCACTATAATTACATGATGTGTGCCTTTGAAGTACAGAACACACTCCTGTTCTTTAATAAAATGCTGCTAGTATTGTTATGTATTGACTTCTGTGTCATATGCAGGATATTAGGTCTGTCTTTATAGATAAAGAGCCAAACAGCCATGAAGATGTGGCCTCACACTTTTATTCTCTGGCACACCATAACAAATCCAAGACACGAGGGAATAAGCCGTGATTATATACCATTATAAGATTCATTGAGATCTACACTCTGTCATCTCTGAGGACCTTCCTTAAAACACATTTAATTATAGTTCATTAGCTTTGAAGGATGGGAAGTCTGCAATGCCCTAAAGTTTTTGTTTTGCTTATTTTTTTTACCATGCTTTCTGCCAGTTTTGGTGTCTGTGTGGGATAACACTTATGTCAAGCTGCTATTTAGTTAAGTAGAAATGGGAGTAAAAGGATGCTATAATCAGTAAGCAATTTAACAAATTTTTACATCTGTCTTGTATGTGGCTGACACTTTATTGTGTGTTGTTCACATTGAAGGAGAAGTTCTCATGGAAGTTACAGGCCTAGTGGAGTAGGACAGGTAATCAAGCAAAAAGATTCAAAATGACTACCCATCTGGGGCAATTTCTGTGACAGAAATAATTGAGGAATCAAGATGAGCATAGAGGTGTGTATCTTAGCAAGGGTAGTAAATAATAGCTTCTTTAAGAAAGGGGTCGGGAAGAATGAAGAACTTCTGTTTATGATACGGCTTTCCATGGACTCAGATGCTGCTGTTTGGGTCATGAAAGGAGAAAGGACCCTGTGAAATAGTAACAGGACCTTTGGGTGTTCTAGGACAGAGGGCAGCGTTGGTAAGCTAATCCACAGGATCATTTTCTCCTTTCTTTTCAGGATGTAGATGTTTTGGGAAAGGAAAGTTGAGACTAGGAGGACATTATGCAATGCATTGTTGGTAGAAGGGACTCACTATGAGCTAATGAGTGCTAATAAAAATAATTACTTTGGAGAAGAGATGAAAGTACTTGTCTTTTTACCGGGTGACTCTTTGCTGCATAAATGAAGATCCCCCTAGGCACATCATGCTGGGTTAATTATGGTCTATTAATTCTTAGTCACTTCAAGCCTCCTTGCACCATGAAAATAAAATAAAAATCTGGGCAGATTATCATGGTAGCCTTAAACAGTGCATTCCGATTTAATCTGACCTTTCTTTCTTTCTTTCTTTCTTTCCTTCTTTCTTTCCTTCTTTCTTTCTTTCCTTCTTTCTTTCCTTCCTTCCTTCCTTCCTTCCTTCCTTCCTTCCTTCCTTCCTTCCTTCCTTCCTTCCTTCCTTCCTTCCTTCCTTCTTTCTTTCTTTCTTTCTTTCTTTCTTTCTTTCTTTCACTGCCAAGGCTCATGCCTTACAACGATGTGTGTACCATCTAGAGACCTTCTCTCTGGGATTTCTTCAGTCATACTGGGGTCTTATCTGGCCTTTACTTTTTCTGTTTCCTCCTTCTGGAGCAGTGTTGCCTTTCACTCCGTATTGCATCTGAGTTTCTGCTCAATCATCATATCATATCATCAAAGAGGGCCTCTAGACTTCTTTGCCTAAAATAATTCTGTTCCTTCCCTATCTCAACCGTACATTTTTAACTTTTTTTTTGTCTTTTTGTCTTTTCTAGGGCTGTATCCATGGCATATGGAGGTTCCCAGGCTAGGGGTCTAATTAGAGCTGTAGCCACCAGCCTACACCAGAGCCACAGCAACGTGGGATCTGAGCCGTGTCTGTGACCTACACCACAGCTCACAGCAATGCTGGATCTTTAACCTACTGAGCAAGGCCAGGGATCAAACCCACAACTTAATGGTTCCTAGTCAGATTCGTTAACCACTGAGCCACAACGGGAGCTCCTCATTTGTGTGTTTGACAAAATTCTTGTTCTTTGTGATTATAGGGCCATGGTGCCTGTTCCTTGCACCTGTCATCCAGGTGCCTCTCTCAGCTCCTTAAGGCTGCCTGCATTCCTTCTTATGTGGCTTCTCCATTTCAGATCAGCAGTCACATGTCTAGGAGTTCCCTTTGTGGCTCAGTGGGTTAAGAACCTGACATTGTCTTTGTGAGGATTCAGGTCAGATCCCTGACCTCACTCACTGAGTTAGGGATCCGGCATTGCCACAAGCTGAAGCATAGGTTGCAGATGTGGCTCGGATCTAGCATTGCTGTGGCTGTGGTATAGCTGCATCTCAGATTCGACCCCTAGCCTGGGAACTTCCATATGCTGCAGGTGTGGCAACAAAAAACAAAACAAGCAAAAAACCCTCCAAAACAAATAAAAATAAACAAACAGAAAAACAATGCCTCTCTGACTCCTCTGCTCTCAGCTGGAGAAAGTTCTGGACCCATCCAGTCATCCAGCATAATCTCCCTCTTTTAAGGTTAACTGTGCCATATAATAGAGCCTAATCATACAAATGTTAGTTCATCAAATTCTCAGATTCTAGGGATTAAGACAAAGATTAGGGACCATTTAGAAATGCTGCTAGTCACACTGATGCTCACAGAATAAATAGTGATCTTAAGACAAGTAATAGGGACCGTCATAAATGATGGAGAAGATCTATATCTTAGCTTGAGTGATGGTTTCCTGTGTGTGTTTGCTTTGTATTAAGCACCGAGCAGTACATTTAAGATTTGTACATGTTTCCTTGTGTTATTCATCAGTAAAAGCTTTAAAATGTAGCATCAGGCTTACTTTTGTCAATGAAACTTCCTTGGTCAGTGAAACCTCTTTCAGTTTTTCATGAAAAAAAAAAAAACCTGTGTGAACATAATAGAGATTATTTACACATTCTGATTCTCAGTGATATTTTTGGGTCAGTATTGGAAAAAAGATAAACCATCACAAGGTGACAGATTCTCTACTATAATGTACTTTAGCTGAACAGTTCCAGAAATGTCCTTCTCGTGGAGAAAACTGAGCCATTATTACATCATTGGGCTAAAGTTTACTCTTTGAGTAGTTTAAGAAGGATAAGAAAAAGTTTATCCAGTCAAACAGGGAAAACAAAGACATTGATCCCAGAGGATTTTTTAAAGCATTTAAGAACAGCAAGAACATTTAATTTACTTCCCTATTAATACAATTCCCAAGGTATGGCACCCTTTAGGGACATAAATCCTCCCAAAGCAACAACCAAAAAAAAAAAAATAATGTAACTACTTCTGGGAACTTCAGTCCACGTGAACATGATTATGTGTTTCAGAGCAGGAATCTTACTCGTTGTTTGGGAAGAAAACTAAGAATAAAATCAAGTGACGGCTAGAAAGTCTGACCTCCTCTCTGTGCAGAGGCACAGGTCGGGGTGGGAAGATGAAATGTATGCTGAAAAAGAGTACAATTTGTATTCCATTTTGATTTTAATATTCTGAAGAAGAAAGGAACTTATTGAAATGTAAGTTTAGATCTTTTATCCATTTCTACTCCTTTGTTTATTGCCAGGAATTTCAAAATGAGTTATGTGGATTTATGGCTAAATAAATGACAGACATTTTAAATGTATTTATTAGGGAGTTCCCATTGTGGCTCAGTGGTAATGAACCCGACTAGTGTGTATGAGGACGCAGGTTCAATCCCTAGCCTTGCTCTGTGGGTTAGGGATCTGGCATTGCCATGAACTGTGGTGTGGGTTGCAGGCAGGGCTCAGATCTGGCATTGCTGTGGCTGTAGGCCAGAAGCTACAGCTCCAATTCACCCCCTAGCCTGGGAACTTCCACATGCCACAGGTGTGACCCATAAAAGCCAAAAAAAAAAGTGTTTATTATATCCATTACCATATCTACTACTACTACATCTTCTGTATCATCTAGTTAGGATGTTGCACCAAATTTAGGAAGAAGTAATGTGAAATCCTGTAAGATGCACAAAGAGGTTATATAGGCAAGTGAAATCCCTCTTTAGGTCCCAAAGACTGTGCTGGGCCACCCACCCCAGGTGTGGTGCCATCTGTGTGGAATGTGGCATTGAGTTAACAAGCATCACGCTCAAAGCATGCGATGGGAAGGTTAATGAAAGACCTAGAAATGAGAGCACAGTTTGCAGGTGCCGAGAGCCCTTTACTTGAGTGAACTTGGACTTGAGTGTATTTAGGATTTCTCTGGGGCTTCGTTGCTTTCTTTGCAATCTGCAGGCCTTTCAATGTTAACTTTGCATTTGGGCATTGACCAATTCTGTGTCCCACAAAGAATGAGCAGAATTGGGTTGGGACCCTGGGAGATCTAAGTTCCCCTCTTTGGGACAGTGACATTGTTGAAAGGATAGAGATTCTGTATTCAGACAGGGCAGTGTCTTCATCTAAGATGATGCTCATGAGATATTAGCTCTGGGACTCCAGGCTCCACCTTCCAGATGTACGGCCCCCATTGCCTGCTCTGTAAAATGGGGATAACCACATGTTTCATCCGCAGATTTGGGTGGAAATCAAATGGGCTGATATTTGCACAGCAGCATCTGGTAAGACTTGCATATTCTTTCAGTGCTGTTCTTTGTCCCATACTCATTGCAGCCTCAGTTGTATGAGGAAGCTGATCACAGGCTCTAGCACTGCACGCTGGGAAAGGATTGCACCCATTCACCACTGTCAACTGGTCTTGGGTCAGAACTGGTCTGGGGTCCTCAGTTTTCTTATTTACAAAGGTGAGGTTGGGACTGGAGTGCTCTGAGCTTGTTGTGGTTTTAGAAATCTAGACCTCCAAGTGCATAACTTGCAATTTTTTCTCACTTTCTCCCTCCTCGGCTTCAGTCCTTGCCTCTTGTTCCTGCCCCTGTTTGACTGTAGCTATTTTCTTTCCCTTGTTCCCTTTTAAAAAAAATTGTTAAAATACCTTATGGACTTGTTATAGATTATGACAGTTGTTTTAGATTGTTTTTTAAACTTAAGGTTAATGAATCTGTACTTTTTCCTTATAACAAAATCCTAAAATTGCACCTAAATCTAGTTCTCTTTGATTATCCACGAGTTCGTTTTTCCCAGTTTATTTTCCAGATTATCTAGTTCATTTTTCCTCTGTTCTCAGAAATGACGATTGCTCATTTGGTGTAAATCTTTAGAGATTCTTTTATTTTATTTAAACACATATTTAAATAATTATAATTAAATAAACTATAAAGAAAATATTAAAGTGAAAGTGTTCCTAAAATCATGCTGTACAGATTATTCTGTAACTTGCTTCTCCTTCATATATATTGGAAAAATAACCATGTTTGTATATAAAGACTTACCCATTTTCTGCATTTCTATACAGTATTCCATAGAGTGACTTTACCGAGGTTTATTTTGTGCTTACTCTTTTGGACAATATTTACATGGACTCGAGTTTTTCATCATTTAAAACAATGATGAAGTAGACATCATTGTTTTTCCATTCTGTGTTTCCTCAGGGTAAATATTAAGTAATGGGATTTCTAAATCATCAGGTACATGATTTTTAAGAAACATTCAAGACAGTGAAAAATTACCATTGAGAGGCCCCACCCCTGCAGTAGAATGGGCTTTGAATATTTTTTCTTTTTAAATTTTTAAATCAGATTGTTTCATTAATAATTATATTTAGATGTTAGCTAAAATTGCATTAAATTAACCAACTAATATAGTGAGTGTCCTTGCTCAGTCAGCCAGAGACAACCAGAAGCAAGCCTATGGTTGGACCAAACCAGCTTTATGGATCCATTTGCAATGAGCAGATCACACACCCTAGGCACCATTGGGCTCATTGAGAAAAGGTAAAAGAGAGTTAATGTAGGATTTTGAGAAGGGTAGAATTTAGGTGAAATTTATTTATTTAAATTAAATTCTAGTTGACTTACAGTGTTGTGTCAATTTCTGCTATACAGCAAAGTGAAACTTAAGAAATATTTTGACAAGGTCAAAGCAAAGCAGGCTGAATGTGAAGGGGTCAGTATCACAGTAGGTTCACGGCCCAGACACAGGGTCCTATTTCCTTGGAATCTAGGAAGTGATGAGAGCCATGGAATGTTGTATCTGGAAATCCCAGCTGCGGAGGGACTCTGACTCCGTGCTGGAAGTTGAGATGCCTGCATTGTGGCCAAGAGACTTAGGTCTTCCGGGTCAGAGTAGTATGTTTCATCTTGCTGGTTTAATAACAAACAAATATTTTAGCGAACCTACAATTTTAGAAACTAAAGGGTTTTCTGTGGGAGCAATTCTGTTTCCTCTTCACTTCCCAGTAGACTTGTCTGCCTCTGCTATTCCCACGTGAAGAATGGCCATGCAGGTTCTTACCACTCGAGTCTGAGCTAAGTTTTACTTTCTCAGGGGGCAATGAATCTTTATAATTGAGTCTGAGTCAATTATACATGAGAAATACATAAAAAAGTATTTTTTTCACTGATTTAGGCATTTCTTTCTTTGTTTCAGTAAAATTCACTAATTTATATTTTTCTTCATATAAATCTTGACATTTCCTTGGTAGGCTTATTTTATGGTTATTGTATCAATAAGAGGTAGTGAATATGAGGTTTTTCATTATTAATTCATAAGTGATTGTTATTGAATTTTTTAACATTGATCTTCTAATCTGTTACTTTGGTGAACTCTTTCAGTGTTTTTCTAAAAATAATATCTGGTAAGATTTCATTTCCTGTGTGGATGACTGTTTTGCCTAAAAACAGTGACAGTATTTCTTCTCCTTTTTTTTTTTTTCCCCACATTTTTTACATCTCTTTTTTTTTAATGTTTTAGAATTTTGGCATTGATTTCAATATACTGTTAAATAGTGTAAATTATGAGCATCTTTACATATTTCTGGTTATAATGTGAATATTTCTAGTATTTTATGCTGCACACATATTTGCTGGGAGCTTCAGGAATATTTCTTTTTTACTATGTTACATGGTTCCTTTTTGTTTCTAGTTTGGATTTTTTTTTTTTTTTTTGAGCCACAATCAAGTTCTTTAAAAAATTCTGTTGAAATAATAATGCTTTTCTTTTAATCTGTAAATGTGCTAAATAATGTTATATGTTTTCCTGAATTCTTTTTTTTTTTTTTTGGTCTTTTTTGCCTTTTCTAGGGCTGCTCCCATGGCATATGGAGGTTTCCAGGCTAGGGGTCCAATCGGAGCTGTAGCTGCCGGCCTACACCAGAGCCACAGCAATGCCAGATCCGAGCCGCATCTGCAACCTACACCACAGCTCATGGCAATGCCAGATCCTTAACCCACTGAGCAAGGCCAGGGATCGAACCCAAAACCTCATGGATCCTAGTTGGATTCGTTAACCACTGAGGCACGACGGGCACTCCTGTTTTCCTGAATTCTTAAACACTGATTTTCTCTTTAAAACACTTAAGCCATGTTGGTCTTTAGAACTGTGAAATATTTGATTTGTTAGCATCTTATTTAGGCTTTTTTTTTTTAAGCCAATATTCCTAAATTGAAAACCTGTACTTTCTTTTCTTTCATGTTATGTTATGCTTTTAAGAAATTCAAAGTTGTATGCACTATCAATTTTCTGTTTTTTCTCACTCTACAGTCTAAAACTAGCCAATGGCTGGGGAAAACTATACAAGGATCACAGAGTTTATTTTCACAGGCTTAAAGTACCACCCTCAGATGCAAGTCTTCCTTTTCTTGCTCTTCCTACTTTTTTACCTTGTTACCATGACAGCAAACTTGGGCATGATTATCCTCATCCAGCTTGATTCCCGCCTCCACACACCTATGTACTTTTTTCTCAGTCACCTGTCCTTTGTGGATATCTGCTTTTCCTCCGTCGTGGGTCCCAAGATGCTCAGAGACTTCTTTGCTGAAAGGAAAGCCATCTCTTTCCTGGGATGTGCCTTGCAGCAGTGGTTCTTTGGGTTCTTCGTGGCCATTGAGTGCCTTCTCCTGGCGTCCATGGCTTATGACCGCTATGTGGCCATCTGTAATCCACTGTTGTATTCAGTTGCCATGTCACAGAGACTCTGCATCCAACTGGTGGTTGGACCCTATACTGTGGGGTTTCTGAACACCATGACCCACACAACAGCTGCTTTCCGACTTCCGTTTTGTGGCTCCAACATTATCAATCATTTCTTCTGTGACATGTCCCCACTTCTTTCGCTCATATGTGCTGACATCTGGATCAATAAGTTGCTAGTTTTCATTGTGGCTGGGGCTGTCCTAGTCGTCAGTAGCCTGACCATTATAATCTCTTATTTTTACATCTTCATCGCCATCCTGAGAATCCGCTCTGCTGATGGGAGGCACAAAGCCTTTTCCACCTGCTCTTCCCATCTCACAGCCGTTTCCATCTTATATGGGACCCTCTTCTTTATCTATGTGAGACCAGGTGCAATTTTTTCTCTGGACCTCAATAAAGGGGTGTCCGTGTTCTACACAGCGGTGATCCCCATGTTGAATCCTCTCATCTACAGCTTGAGAAATAAAGAAGTGAAAGCTGCCATGTGCAGGACGATTGCTAGGAGGAAGTTTTGCCTTGGAAGTTAAATTCCCACCTAAAATCGATAAGAAGAAAAACTTCCAGACATGGCTAGACTACCTGGGCATCATGCAAAGATGCTAAAGAATTTGCAGAATTTGGAGGACAGCATCCTTCCATTCTTCTATCTGCTTTTTATTATGGTATCTTTTTAAAAGCTCCATTTCATCGTGTTCCTATAAGTGATAAAAACCCACAGTCACCCACTGAGCCCGAGTAATTCTGCTTCCTCAAACATCTTCATTCCTGAGAAATGATAAAATCAAATGTTGAAGCCACCTAGCTACTAGTACTCTCACACTAGATGGGCAAGCATAAATGTCCAGATCAGGGGAGATGCTTTGGAACAGCGTACAGCTCCCATATCGCGACAGAACTGAAAATATCAAACAGAGCAGTTACTTATCTTACCGATGACTTTTAAAAAACTAAACGTGTTCTTCTTAATATATTTTATGCCTCTTTTCTTTATTCTTTTCTTCTAAAAATGCAATGTCATTATTGTTGCAAAAAGAGAGAAAATACAGGCAAGTAAATGAGGAACAATATTAATAAAAACAAAAATCCTGTATTCTTATCCTTCCACCAAGTGACAAGTACTGGTAATAAATTCCAGATGCCTCTTTATATATTTGACTCTTTAGCTGTTCCAACTATCACTTCATTTTATTTATTTATTTATTTTTAATGGCTGCACCTGCAGCATATGGAAGTTCCGGGGCGGGGGTTAGCTTTTTAACTCACTGCGCTGGGCCAGGGATGGAACCCATAGCCCTGCAGTGACCCGAGCTGCTGCAGTCAGGTTCTTAACCCACTGGCCCACAGCAGGAACTCCCACTCTTATGTCATTATTGATGTCTAGTTTTTCCTAGTTCTTTTAAATGAAAATAAGTAGGGATAGCTTACTATAGAAATTAGAAAAAATGCAAAAATGTGAGTGAAAAAATGAGAAAAATTCTAAAACTTAAGAGAAAATAGGTGCTGAAAGTTAGCGATAACTAAAATGGAGAAAATTTCCATCATGTTTTCATGTTGGCCTTTTTTGTTGTTGTTGTCTTTGTTTCCAAATTAAAGAAAAAAAACTGCATACAATAGAATGAGCTTAAGAACTATCTTAACACCTTTCTTCCCCCACCACCCACTCTGAAGATATTTTGAAGAACTCAAGAACAATTACAATCATTTTCATGGAAGATAAGTGGTTTTTGAAAGGCATCTTTTTGGTACAAACTATATTCTGCAGGCATTTTAGCCCCTTGAGCTGTGAGTCATCTAAAAATGTAAAATTTATCTTAAGATTGTAGAAAGATCAACATCTGAGTGGGAAAAAAACAGTGAGACATGCTTAGTGTCGTGAGTAGTGATAGAAGGAAAAGCTAGGGTGAAGATTTAGCTCAATCCTCTGTGCACACAAGTGACTTGATGGGGTTGCTGGATAAGATGTGGTTGCTAGATAGGAAAATGCTTTCTCAGGCAGTGTTGAGATGACCGTGTCACAGCCATTCCTGTGCACCCGCGGGATTGTTGAACCTGCTTTGAATATTGCAGTTAGGTAAGCATAGCCCATTACAAGGACTGATCATGGAGTGGCTTGAATGCAGAGGAAGTGAGCAGGCAGTGGAAGGAGCTGGATACCAAGACGGGAAGGCGGTGTGTAGGCTAGGGGTAGTCATGGCTTCAGTGAAGCCATTCTCCCAAAGAGAGGGAATGAGACAGGTGCTACCTAACCTGCAAGACAGGAGTAGTGCCAATAGGTCACTACTAAAAGGATCCTGGTGTTAGCTCAGACATGTCCTCTGTTTAAGCTGTGTTATTTATTTCTTGTGGAAACAATGAATTAGCTAGAGGATGGGATGAACAAATTCAGATATGTTTGCTGCTAAGAGTGACTTCTTTTTCTCTTGCTGAAACCAAAAATAATCAGTATTTTGGTCTTGCATTAGAACAGAGGTTCTTTGGATTCTTTTTTTTTTCTTTCCTTTTTCAAATTAAAGTTCATTTACACTGTTGCCTTAATTTCTGCTGAACAGCAAAGTGACTTAGTTATACACATATATACATTCTTTTAAATATTTCTTTCCATTGTGGTTTATTCCAAGAGATTGTATATAGGTTCCTGTGCTATAGAGTGGGACTTCGTTGTTAGCTTCTTTGGATTCTTGAGGTTGGTGAATGGTTCCTCTTATCATCTATGGCATAGACATATATCCTAGAAACCAGAGCTCTATTTATTTGCCTTGTGATACAGATGCAGTGTCAGTGTGGTGGATAGCGTTTCTACTCTTGCATCTGTGAACCATCATACTTTATGACAGCTGTCGCTTTGCAATTATTCTCCAGGTCATTTCTGAGACATCTCCCTACTCTTCACCATCAAATATTCTGACACTTCATCCAACATATTTCTACTTAAATTTTCTATTATGGAATTTTTACATATAGAATGATCACACAGTATAATGAACCCCTCCTTTCGTGACATCCAGGGGTTCCTCTTTGTGTCTGCAGTGAGAGCACAGTTGTGTGGTCTGACCTCCTGGATATTCTCTCTTTGCTTCTTTACTGCCATCGTGAGAATCTACGCAGCTTCTAGAGGATTCAGGCTTCCACTCCTGCTTTTATTCTAAATGATCTCTGTGCTGAGTGACAATTGCTTTTATGTCTAAGACAGTCTTTCAAGTTTCCCCAGCTCTCTCTAAAGGAGAAAAGCATTTGAGACTTAGTTTCATCCCCAAAGGGATATCTATAAAAAAGAAGATTTTTTTTGCTAAGACCTAAATTCATATTCATTATGGGAAATAGAAAAAAAAAAAAGAGCTTCTATGCAAAGCAAATGAACTGGGAATGTTCCTATGATTCTGGGCCTCTTGGCAGTGCTTCTGGATGAATGGGCAGAGGAATGGCTGCCTGATCAGGATTTATGTGTCTGTTGTTTGAACAGTATCCTTGTTCCCTTCTTTCCCAGGAAGAGAATATAAATTCAAACCTTATGCTCAGTGAGTCAAATTCTACTTGCAGGAGCTTAGTCTGCATCCTGACTTTGAACCACATGCAGTTCCTCAAAACCTCGTTATTGGATCTCTGCACCCACCAAAGGTTTTAGACCATCCCCTGTTTCTCCCTGCCCCACCCCCAGTTCATTTTTTTGGCTGTTGAGTTTTAATACCTAAGTTTGATGCTGTTAAGATACACTCACGGAGTTACCATCGTGGCTCAGAGGTTAACAAATCCAACTAGGATCCATGAGGACACAGGTTCGATCCCTGGCCTTGCTCAGCAGGTTAAGGATCCGGCATTGCTCTGAGCTGTGGTGTAGGCTGGAGGCTACAGCTCGGACTGGACCCCTAGCCTGGGAACTTCCATATGCTGCAGGTGCAGCCCTAAAAGGCAAAAAAGAAAAAAAAAAGAAAAAGAAAAAAGATACACTCACAAATCTGATCTCTTTTAACTTGGATTTTGGACTAGGAAAAATATGTAACAGTTAAAAAAAAAAAAAGATCAAAAACCACCTACACCTGAGTTATTGGGATCTAGGTAGTTCTGGTTGAGCCTAGGGCCCAAAGGGAGCTTTGGGAGCCCCGTGTTACCCTCAGATGTATAAGCTGAAGCCCCTCTGAGGCAATCTGGGAGGAGAGCTACAGAAAGGTGAGGCCAGGAAGTTCGATCATGGTCTTACAGGGGCCAAGATGAGTCTCAACAGCGATTGCTCCAAGTCACAGGCCAGCATCCTCCTCTGAGAAAATTGACTCTGGCAGCCCTGGGGAGCTGAAGTGATGGAGAAACAATGTGGGCACAGAGGCTTAGGTTTTGTTCATCTCATGATGTCTGGAGACTTCACTAAGACAAGCTATACTGCATTTTATGTCTCGATCAAAGAAAGTTTTATTAGCAATTTAAGGCAGAGTAACAGGTAAATAAAAGGGGGTGCATTTATTATAAGCCTCTGTGCATATAAACTATATCTTGAGGCAGAACCCAACCTTCAGAATGGATTAGGTGCTATAAGGTCTTTTTCAGGTGTTTGGAAATTCCCTGAGATACACTGGGGTTATCTGTTTAGACACTCTGCTTTCCCAAGGCTCTGGATGTTTCATGGGTAGCTTATCCAAGGAAGGGAAGATTAGACTTGGTTAGATGGAATCTAACTATCTTGGCTATCATCTGAACTCAGGGTGATGGGTAGTAACCGCAGTCTCCTTGAATCTCACTTGAGCCATTTCAAAGCCAGCTATAATGGGGTTGATGTTGATGGAGACAGACTTGTCTGTAGCCTAGACAAGAGATGCAATTGCATGCATGTGATGAGAGGCTATGAGTCCTCCCAGAGATTCCAGAAATTATTTTCCTTGATCATAGTTTTTACCACTCTTTTTTTTGCATACCCACAGCATATGGAACTTCCAGGGCCAGGGATCAAATCTGAGCTGCAACTGCCGCCTACACCACACCAGATCCTTAAGCCACTGAGCTAACCTGGAGATTGAACCTGCACCTCAATAGCAACTTGAGCTGCTGCAGAGACAAATGCTGGATCCTTAACCTGCTATGCCACAGAAGGACCTCCCCACAATTTTAAAATTATGAGGCAGTTTTTTTTTTTAAAACTGAGAGGATATTTCAACTTAGGTTATTATACAATTTAATGTATAAATCCAATTAAAAACTATCAAGAATAAGCAACATATTTGCCTAAATTAAAAAAGATTTTGTTGCCTAAGACAAATAATAAAAACACATCTGGGGGTGGTGCTTAAAGTCATTTTAGGATATCTGGAAGGTAGAACACATACGCAAATTTCATCTTATTACACTAGTCACATATGAAAACTGTGGCTATTTTCATATATTTATTTCAGTTATTTTCCTGTATATGTAAATTTGTACAGTATATGTAGAATTCAGAAATATGTAAATATACATGGTCTATTTTATATGACAGTGGGATCTTAAAAAACACATGTTCTTATGATTTTGTTTGTGCAGAACATCTGTAAGTCGTTTGTCTATATTCTTCCAGTATTTTTCTGTGTATTACATATAATATTTTTAAGGATTTCACATGAAATATTATCTTGCCTGTTTAAATCATACATCCTAAATATTTAAACTATTTTTTATTAAATATTCTTCTTGATGGGAGATTTAATTGCCAAAATATTGTATGAAATTAACAGAGACACATGCGATGATACATGATCCTTGGTAGGTGGTGTCCTGGGTTCTGAGAATATATCTGTGAACAATACAGGCAAAGACTCTTCCGCCACGCAGCTTACATGCCATTGGGAGAAGAGAGGCTTGCAAATAAAAGCAAACCTAACTGTGACCAGTACTACTACACAAAAAGAAGAGCATAATAGGATGGAGGCTTTCTTGCAAAGGAGGCAGGATCATGCTGCTAGTATGTAGTGGTTTCAGTTTCTAATTCAGATCCTCAGACAGCAAAGCTTTTGTTTTTAACTATTGTACTAATGCCATCAGCATGATCAGATCACCTTGGAAAAAGAAGGGATGAGAAACAGCCAAATGAATTCCATTTCATTCCATGTCAGGAACTGCTAAAGAGGCATCCCACCTTTCATTCTGCCTGTTTTTAATGGAAGCCCCGGTTTCACCTGGGCACACTGAATCCAAGATGGAAAACTGCCTTTCTCATTCTCCTTTATAGGTGGATGTTGACTTGTGACTAAGTTCTGGTCTGTAGGTGGAAGGAACTTCTAGGATGTCTCCTTAGATTTTCAGAGAATGCCATTCCTTTCACCTCTTTCATATGACCTGGAATGCAACCTTAATGTCTGGACCTTGAGCAGTCACCTTGGGCCATGAGGAAACATTTGCGTTCCTGATACTGTGTATCAGCTGTATCAGCCCTATACTGAGACCTCCACATATGTTTTATGACAGAGAAAATAAATTCCTTAAATACTTTTAAAAGGCCACCATTATTCTGAGTTTTCTACTGTAGGAATAGGCAATCCTAATTCAAATTGGCACAGATGCCTCTTTTGGAGAGAGAGGGTGCAGACAAAATATCCACACCACATTCTGGTTGACTCTTGGCTTGATTTTTAGATTCAGTGCATTAAAAGATAATACAGTTCAGAGAAGATAGTGGAGAAAAGGTTTCTATTCACTTTCCCGCTCTGCATTTGACACAAGTGCTGTGAGTTTGGCCTAATTCTTGCTTACCGATCTGGTGGCCATGTCCAGAGTGCTGAGGTCCCTTCTCCTCTGGACCAGGTGCTTACTTACCTATGTGGCCGGGGAGAGGCAGGGCCTCACTCAGTGCCACTGGTGCGGGATGGACAAAGAGTGTTTCTTCTGTTGCCAAAGAAGAGAAAGGGGAGATCTAGTTGGGCAGAAAAAACATTTTAAATGGAACTTTGAGGAAAGAGAAAGAAAGGTTTATAAAGAAGATGCTTTGGAGAGAGAAAGAGCATTTTCATACTTTCCTATCCCCTACCAATGTGAGAAACACTCTTGGAAAAAAATATTTTAAAATATGCTTAGAGTTTGTGAGTATATATGTGTGTGTGTGAGAGAGAGAGAATTTAAGTGAGCATGTCGCAGTTATACTCAGGTTATGCAGATGAGATTACATATTGCAAAATATGTAAAATAAAAAGCAGTAGCCAATATCACAAGTAATTTAAACAAAAATTTCTTATATTCATTATGAAATGGGGTAACATTATATGTTACATTATATATATATTAATATAAAATTAAGTAAGATATTACAGATAAGGGCTCAGAGGATTGTAACTGATATTTCTGCTACTCATTATTATTTATTTAGGTTCATAAAATTTCCATATGATCATCTTTATAGATATTAGGAAGGCATAGGACACTATATGAACCTGCTTAAATTTCGTAAAATTTTAGTAGCCTAGAAGAAGAAGAGTTCTTCTTTATTGAATGACCTGGGGAAATACTACTTCTTTATCTTCAGAATCTAGGGCAATATATGACACTAAAGTAGTTTAACATATATAAATATGTTAAATCTATATGAAGTTATTTTGAAAGGAATGTGATAAAATATCATTAAATGTTAAGGCTGATATTAGCCCTGATTGAATTTGAGGTTAATGAAGATTCCCTCAAAATGACCTTATTCCATAAATTCTTGAAAACCTAGTTTTCAATATTGAGCATTTTAAAACAAGAGGGTCAAAGTTTGTTAGACTTTCAATACCACGAGATGCACTATTTAACATTCTTTATGAAACATCCTTCATCTTTTACTCTTTACTCATTTTCTGTTAACACGGTCTCAGTTAATATAGTTAATATAGGTTGTGTAGGCGCCATTCCTAGTGAAATAACACCGTGTTCTAGGTCTTTTTTTAAGGTGTTGTTAAACTCTGCCACCAGATGGCAGCATCAGCTTATCTATCACAATAAAATTGTCTAACGTTTCCTTTAATTATTGGAAGCATTGTTAAGATAGTAGGCATGGAAAAAAGCTTTCAAAAGTGTAAGAACTAACTTTGAAGGGCTGTGAAATTGTATACAAATTTCATATGTTTGGGCCTTGGTACAGAAAAAGACTCCTATCTCAGAGATTCTTTAAAGCTCATAGCACATAAAAATTAAAAATCCCTAAACTACTCTAAAATTCTTGTTGTCATAATTGTGAAACTAAAACGTAAAGTGGGAAAATAATTTTCTTGTGATATGTAACAGAATCACGGTATACTTGTCCTAGAAACGTGGTTCAGAGATTTTTTGTCCTTCATCAAACATTCTTATATCACCATAAATTCACCATGCAATTCCTTACATCACCATAATAATTTACAAAATGGTTTTCTAACATTAGTTGTAAATACTTTTCCTTGTGTGTCCTTTACTGCTTAAAAAAATATAAAATAATGTAGTTTAAAAATTTTTACTGCTATTTTCATTTTTAAATACATATTGACCATAGATTGGAATATTTGGCAAATAATTTATTTTTGTGTTTTATGGTTTTTCATACTTGAATTTTAATATAATTATTTCAGAATTTAAAAATTGGTAGCACCAATAAATTCCATAGGTGAGGTCACTACATGTTTTGAAATTTAGAGGGAGAAATTGCTTGGATTGCAGGTGTCAGAGGAAGCCTTTTGATAGAGGAGGTCCTGTTTAAGCTATTCTGGGGACTGGTTTGAAAACAAACACGGTGGTTTGATGAAAGATTCACAGGAGGGCAGCATGGATAGCCCCATCGGATTAAAGTGCAGTAATTAAAGGTGAGGAGATGAATGTCATGTTGGAAAGGCAGGTTGTGGCAGGATGTATGAGGTTTGAAGAGCAAGGAACTAAGATCAACTCCAAGAATATCTGGTACTCAGGGGACTTCTTATGGCTCTGCCTCAGCCACCATGTACGTCCTGGTGCTGGGTGCGGGAGGGATCTGAGGGCAGAGCTGAGGCATGGATGCCCATGAGGAGGCTCAGCCGGGGTCTAGGCTCTAGATCTCGGTCCAAACAGTGGCTGAACTTTGAATCTCCTGGGGCTCCTCAGAGACCCTTTCTCCAGTGCTTTAAAAATCTTCCAAGGTGCTTCTAATATACAGCCCGGCTGGGAACTCTTCATCTAGGTCCGTGTTTCCCACACTGGAGTCCGAAGGCACTTTTCCTTTTTTTTTTTTTTTTTTTTTTTTTTTTTTTGGTCTTTTTGCCATTTCTTGAGCCGCTCCTGCGGCATAGGGAGGTTCCCAGGCTAGGGGTCGAATCGGAGCTGTAGCCACCGGCCTACGCCAGAGCCACAGCAACGCAGGATCCGAGCCGCATCTGCGACCTACACCACAACTCACGGCAACGCCGGATCGTTAACCCACTGAGCAAGGCCAGGGATCGAACCCGCAACCTCATGGTTCCTAGTCGGATTCGTTAACCACTGCGCCACAATGGGAACTCCCGAAGGCACTTTTCATTATGTTATGTGTCAATCTAAAACTTTCTGTGGGAATCTTTGAATTTCTAAAACTCATTTGAATGGTAACTTAAGGATTATAAATATCAATCCTTTATGGATTATAAGGAAAAATGCCTCTTTGGGAGGAGATGACATTTCACAGTCGAGTGATGTTTTTCATAGCGCTCTATTGGTTAAGTTCATATTTCTTAAACGTGTTCCATAAATCCCTAGGTATATCCACAATCATTCCCTTGGATGGGAGAAGGAAAAATGCCTGTGTTTGTCTTTGGATAGCTCCTGTGTAGCTATAGAAAATCATTTGGAGAAGCAGTGGTCGGTATTGAGATGATAAGAGACTAAACAGGATAAATGCTTCATCACCTTCCTCAGGGTAAAGACTACACCGCCACTGTCTGCTGCCAAGTATCATTTCCAGGTGTTCCGGAATGTCTGAGTTTCCAGCTGTGAGCCTTTGAATTTAAGTTAAACCACACCTGATACTTCTGGACACCTGGGGTGTTCCATACATCAGAGCTTTGACTTCACGTGGTAGGGTAACTCGTCTGGGCTGCGTGGAATCCTGAGAGAGCTGAGAGCCCCTCCCTCCCCATCCCAGAAGTGATGACAGAGTTAATTTGAAGGCACATTTGGAACAGCCAGGCTCACTACATCATATATCTCTTTCTTCCTTTCCTGTTCCTTAAGACACTGCTGCTCTCATCTACTGTAGTTTCTCTCCACCCATTCTCTCTTCACTTCGCCCTTCCATACATATATTTCCTGGCACAATCTGCCATCACTGCCCTTCCCAGTCTTCCCTAGGAACCCAGAGGAATCCCTGTCTTATAGATTGAATGCTTGTGTCTCCCCCAAATTCACCTGCTCCATCTACGATAGGATAGTATTTGGAAGTAGGACCCTGGGAGGGACTTGATCTTGAGGGTGGAGCCCTCATGAATGGAGTGAATTCTCTTATCAGAGAGACCTTGGCGAGCACTCTTGACCCTTTGGGTAAGTGAAGCCAGAGTTAGGAGACAGCCCTCTATGAACCAGGGAGCAAGTCTTCATGAGACAATGAATCTGCTGGCACTTTTTTTTTTCCTATTATTTTTATTTTTTTCTTTTTTGTAGGGCTGCACCTGCAGCATATGGAAGTTCTCCAGCTAGGGGTCCAATCAGAGTGGCAGCTGACAGCTTAAGCCACAGCCACAGCAACCTGTGATCAGAGCCATATATGGGGATCCCTAACCCACTGAGTGAGGCCAGAGATTGAACTCATATCCTCATGGACACCATTTTGGGTTCTTAACCCAGTGAGCCACAATGGGAACTCCCCTGCTAACACTTTGATCTGGGACCTCTCAGCCCCACCACTGTGAGAAATGAACTCTTGTGTTTATAAGTGACTCAGTCGAGGGTATTTTGTTATAGCAGCCTGAGTGGACAAAGACATGCTATCAAACACCCCTGGGTCCTCTGCCTCTTCATTGAAGATTTCCTTCAAGTCTCAGTCCTCTTTGAAACCAGCTTGTACTCAGCAAGCATCTCTTACTCTGAAAATTTAAAGGATCATTTAGTTCTATAAGGCTTTTTTATGAAGAAGCAAAAGAAAATTTTTAAAAAGCAGTTCCTGTGAGAGTTCCCACTCTCAATATCTCCCTCCCCAGAGACAACCACTAAATAACTTGCCTCTCTTTTTACTTAATGGATTATGTTAGTTTTGGTCATGGCCTTTTAACTTCCCTGTATGAAAAGTGAGGATTTAACTTTCCCCAAAGTCCCATTTCACTGTATCAACAACATCTTTTCTATTCCACCACTACCAAATACAATTTTATTGTACCCCCCCCATTTTTTGCTTTTATTTTTAGGGCTGCACCAGCATTGTATGGAAGTTTCCAGGCTAAGGGTCAAATCAGGGGTGCAGCTGCTGGCCTACAGCACAGCCACAGCAATATGGGATCTGAGCTGTGTCTGTGACCTACACCACAGCTCTTGGCAACATGCCGGATCCTTAACCCACTGAGCAGGACCAGAGATCGAACCTGTGTCCTCATGGATACTAATCAGGTCGTTTCCGCTGTGCCACAAGGGCAATTACAATTTTATCGTAGTTTTTGTTAGATCAGTATTCAGCTGTATCACTTTTCACTATGCAAAAGCCACTTTTATTTGAGGTATGCAATATATTATGCATATTTTTCAACTATGTCATTTTTTTAACCAGGCAAAAGCTAATTACAATTGAGCCATGCGCTATATATACTGAGCCATATAACTTTTTTTCCTCACGATAATAGTCTTAGTTTTGTTTGCTCAATTTTCTATGAAATAATTTCTAATTCTGTCTGGAATTCCCAGTCAGTTATAATTTTAGATGGATCTGGTATTCTGTCAGTTTCATTTTCTTAAAGAAATTTCACCTGGAGCCCTCTGAGCTGGTTTTTTTTCTTTCTTTTATAATGATTTTTATTTTTTCCGTTATAGCCAGTTTACAGTGTTCTGTCAATTTTCTACTGCACAGCAAGGTGATCCAATCACACATACATGTATACATTCTTTTTTCTCATATTATCATGCTACGCCACAAGTGACCAGGCATAGTTCCCAATGCTATGCAGCAGTATCCCATTGCTTATGCACTCCAGATGCAATAGTAGGCATTAATCCCAGACTCCCAGCCCATTCTACTCCTTCCCCCTCCCCCTTGGCAACCACAAGTCTCTTCTCGAAGTCCATGATTTTCTTTTCTGTGGAAAGGTTCACTTGTGCCATATATTAGGTTCCAGATATGAGTGATATTATGTGGTATTTGTCTTTCTCTTTCTGACATATTTCACTTAGCATGAGAGTCTCTAGTTCCATCCATGTTGCTGCAGATGGCATTATTTTCTTCCTTTTTATGGCTGAGTAGTATTCCATTGTGTCTACATACCAAATCTTCCTAATCCAATCATCTGTCAAGGGACATTTGGGTTTTTTCCATGTCTTGGCTATTGTGAATAGAGCTGCAATGAACATGTGGGTGCATGTATCTTTTTTAAGGAGAGTTTTGTCTGGATATATGCCCAAGAGTGGGACTGCTGGGTCATATGGTAGTTCCACATATAGGTTTCTAAGGTACCTCCGTGCTGTTCTCCATAGTGGCTGTACCAGCTTACATTCCCAGCAACAGTGCAGGAGGGTCCACACCCCCTCCAGCATTTGTTATTTGTGCATTTATTAATGATGGCCATTTTGACTGGTGTGAGGTGGTATCTCATGGTAGTTTTGATTTGGATTTCTCTAATAATCAGTGATATTGAGCATTTTTTTTCATGTGCTTGTTGGCCATATGCATATCTTCTTTGGAGAAATGTCTATTCATGTCTTTTGCCCATTTTTCAATTGGGTTTTTGGCTTTTTTGCTGTTGAGTTGTATAAATTTGTGTATTTTACAGACTAAGCCCTTGTCAGTTGCATCATTTGAAACTATTTTTTTCCCATTCTATAAGTTGTCTTTTTATTTTTTTTTAATGTTTTCCTTGCTATGCAAAAGCTTGTCAGTTTGATTAGGTTCCATTGGTTTATTTTTCCTTTTATTTCTGTTGCTTTGGGAGACTCACCTGAGAAAATATTTGTAAGGTTGATGTCAGAGAATGTTTTGCCTATGTTTCTAGGAGTTTAATGTTGTCTTGTCTTACGTTTAAGTCTTTAAGCTATTTTGAGTTTATTTTCGTGCATGGTGTGAGAGTGTGTTCTAGTTTCACTGATTCACATGCAGCTGTCCAGTTTTCCCAGCACCACTTGCTAAAAAGACTGTCTTTTTCCCATTTTATGTTTTTGCCTCCTTTGTCAAAGATTAATTGACCATAGGTGTGTGGGTTTATTTCTGGGTTTTCTATTCTGTTCCATTGGTCTGTATGTCTGTTTTGGTACCAGTACCACACTGTTTTCATTACTGTGGCTTTGTCATATTGCCTGAAGTCTGGGAGAGTTCTGCCTCCTGCTTGGTTTTTGTTCCTCAGGATGGCTTTGGCAATTCTGGGTCTTTTGTGGTTCCATACAAGTTTTTGGATTGTTTGTTCTAGTTCTCTTATCTGTTTACATCTGGAGTAGTTTACCTTCACATGTAGTATTTTTGATATAATAATCTTCTAAATTCATGTTCTGTCGATAATACCAGTTGTATTATTAATTTGTCTACCTTGTTATTTATTTATTTATTTATTTATTTTTAACTCATTGGTTATCAAAGATAGCATTGATGTTGGTAAAACATGAAATCTGTAATTATATGTGGCATTTGGCTTCAGCTAGGAATTGCGTGAGTTTGAAACAGAGTTTCCAAAATCAATCTGATATGATTATAATAAAACAAATAAAACGTTTTTCTCCTAATTTATCCTTATTTAGCTAACAATGTACAAATTATTTGCAGTACAGGTGAGTATTCTGTAGTAGGTTTAGCATTATTTATTTGTACCTTTCCTTCCATTGCTGACTTTTCCTTCCCCAGTAAGTGATTTAGGTGAAAGAAGAAAATAGATTTGAAGAGAATGCAAATATACATTGACAATAACCTAATTATCTGTCTTTTGTCTTACAAATGGGTTTGTTTTATGACCTTGACACTCCAGATTTAGTCAACAGTAATTATGTCATTACAACTAGAAATAAGATACCTGGAAATTAGGACTTCATGACTTAAGAAAGTAAATTTAAAAATAAATGTTGGAAATATGTAGGAAATTAGGACCTCATGACTTAAGAAAATAAATTTAAAAATAAATATTGGAAATACATGATTCAAAACAGATTTACATAACAAAATTAATAATAATCGTGTGAGATCATACTGTGTAACACTGGGAACTATGTCTAGTCACTTATGATGGAGCATGATAATGTGAGAAAAAAGAATGTGCACATGTGTGTGTAACTGGGTCACCATGACATACAGTAGAAAAAAAATAATAATGTATTGGGGAAATACAAAATAAATAAATAAATTTCTCATGTTCTTTTAAAAAATAAAAATAATCATGTGATAAACAATATAAGAAGACTTCAATATTCATTTCCATTTGAATTACTAAGTGATATTTCAAAAATTTAGAAAATTTTATAAATGTTATGCTTATGTAAGCATTAACCAATTCCTCAAAGCAAAAGCTATTACCAGCCATCAGGAAGACAGCAGATAGGGCCAAAAGTACCCCACAAACCCTGATTAGTGGCAAATGCTTGTTGTTTGTAGAAGACACTTCATTCAAGAAAAGATACAGATAAAACCCCTCAGCAATATTAAACCAATGAACTCACACTGTCACACAATAGAAAATGATTATTATGACAACTCAATAGAATCACGTAATTTCCAAATGTCATACCAAAGGAACCAGAAAAAAACATTAGAAAAATACTTGGATTTTTCTAAGCAGATCTCAGACGTGTTTGTCACCATGACCGAAGGGGCAAAAAATCATAGAAGAGATTAAATTTTTAAAAGAATGAGATAAAGGCAATTTAAGTATTATTGAGGAACTCAGTGCAACCTCACAGTTAAAAGCCAAATGAGAAGCTTTAAATAAAGAATTGACATTTAGAAGATCAAGTTCTTATTTGAAATTGCCAATATGAAAAGCTACTTGCAAGATGTGGAGAACAGAACAAATATGGTTTAAAAGATGAGAAGAAACATAATCGTATCAAAAACATAGAGATTGAGCAAGTATTATTACATGTATGTTTAGGATAAGTCAGCAATCAAAACAAAAGGGGTTTTTAAAACTAAAAAAATGTTTTCTGAGCTAATTAAAAAACCAACTGATTAGATTTAAAATTTTTGCTGTGTTTAAGACAAAAATCAATAAAAAGGAGGGTTTTTTTTTTTAAGGTTAATAAAATAAAGTGCAACTGTGAGGCTAATAAAATAATCAAGTACAAAGGCAATCAAAACCTGCTACCCCCAAAAGTGAATACAGTCAAACAATTCTCAATCTTGTTAACAGTATTAATTGCAAAAAAATTAATAATGCAAGGGCAATGTCTACAGAGTTTTCAGAGGAGAAATAAAATTGTCTTTGCTATGTAGAGTCACCAAAATGTTATTATCAAAAATTAAGATCTTATGGGAAAAAATTACTTTAAAGAATGCAGCAGCATACAGAAAAATTAAAAACAAAACCAACCAAGCAAACCCCTCTAGAGTAGAGAAGTTGTATTCCATGTCAACAGACTGAAAGTTTTTGCTGACTCAGGCTAGAATCAACGTTTTGGTTTCCAGTTGACTCTCTTTTGTCAAGATGGTGCTATTTGTGTTGGAAGCAAAACATAACCCTAGAGTATTTTGTTTGGTTTGTAATCCCTTTTTTTTTTCATCAATAAGAAATGCATTTCTTTTGCCCTGTGCTAACAGTTCAGATGTAATCTCTTGCTAAAGTTTAATGACCAGTTAATACATCATCAGAAGTTCTTCTCTTCCAGCCCAATATTAGCATAAAACCAAGAGGGTAAGGAGAGCCAAGTCCTCCACTGACCCCTGAATCCATGCTACTTTTTTTGTTTGTTTGTTTTTTAGAGTCACACTCAAGGCATCTGAAGTTCTCAGGTTAGGGGTTGAATTGGAGCTACAGCTCCTGCCTTGTACCATAGCCAGAGCAGCTCAGGATCTGAGCTTCACTGTGACCTTCACCATAGCTCACTGCAATGCCAGATCCCCCACCCACTGAGCAAGGCCAGGGATTGAACCTACATCCTCATGGGTACTAGTTGGATTTGTTTCTGCTGTGCCACAACAGGAACTCCCCATGCTACTTTACAAAGGACCCCATAGAATTTCCTTGCTTCGGTTGGAACTAAACATGGAGAGCTGTATCCAGTTGCAAAAAAAAACGCACAAAATTATCAGAAAAATAATAATACAAAAAAAAATAGACCTCATTGGACTGACTTGGGCTATGTAACAAAATACTAATTGTGCTTTCCCTTAGTGGCTCATTCCCAAGATACGGTACACTTTGGGAGCAGAATATCTTCGGTAACAACAAAGACGAAATGATGCAAATAGTTCAGACAACTTGTAGCTAATTGATGAGGACTCTGAATATATTTTACAGTGGAGTCTTCCGCATTTTCTTTTTGGAAGAAAACAGAATAAAATCAAACAACTATTGAAAATTCTCACCCATTCTGTGTGTGAAGGCAGCCAATGTTAAGGGAAGAGATGAAAACTAGGAGGGAATTTGGCCCATTTTTACTCTAATTCTTCTTGTCACCTTTAAAGAAGAGGAAGCCCATTAAAATGTAAGTTGAGAACTTCTGAATCATTATCTGGTCTTCTTTCTACCTGATTTTTAACAAGTTTGGGAGAATATAAACTTTCAGTGGAATTAAAAATAAATTACAGATTTGGTTCATGGCCAGGATTAGCTAGATCTTCATCTTCGTTGGATGGTTGAGTGAGGTCTAAGAAGAGATCATTTATGTGGTGATAAGCTTAGGTTCTGCAACTGGATCGAACTGTAATCACATAAGTATAAAACAGGAGAGAGATGCTTCAGCAGCAGGGTAAGGAGAAAAGATAGCATTGAATTCAGCTCACATTCCAGTTGAAACCACCTGAGTGATTTCCTTGCTGTGATAAGGCTATCATGGGTTGTGTTGATATTCTCCTAGAGCTCTGAACCTGAGAGCCCATTGTGTCCTCCACCTTGTATGGGACATTATATTTGATTCGGAGCACCTAGTGGCACAGAAACACTGAGAAATTAACATGTGCACTGAAGACTTGAGCAACTTTAGAAACCGAGGCTGATAAGGAAGAGTCGAGGAGTGTGGGGCTGTTGTCAAATGGAAGATGGAGCTGTAGTACATGACCAATCCTGGAGGAGACCTTGAAGAGGTTCAAATGAGAAATGCACATGATGGGTGGACAGTTTGACTGGCTATACCATCTTCTCTTTAATGCTCCTGAAGCAAAAGATATAGTGTAAGCTGTATTCTTTGGCCTCTGAGAAGACCTTCCTGAAGTCAAATGATAAGTTTCGAATTAGGAAAGTAAAGGACAATGGTCTAGCCTAAGTGTGATTTTGAACTAAAATATTCATGGGCTAATAAAATAATTAAAGTGTAAGTAGTTTTCTGAGCACTTGTACATCAATGTTCTCATTCTAAGTGGATGGCAATTCTGAGAAATCAAAGTTTTAGCCACATTGAATGAATGGTCTGCTCAGGTTCAAAGAGATCAGCTGACTTAAACAAGGCCATTCTTAAATTTTTTTAATGGAAATATGATTGATTTACATTGATTACATTGTTGTGTACCAAGGCCATTCTTAGAGTGGATGAAAAAGAATATGCAGAGGATCCAGGGTTGGGATAATATAGGCTCCTTTCCAGATTTCTTCCATGTTCTTTCCATTTTCGCATCATATACTGATGGATTTCTGTATATGGAATCTTATTATAGTTTCAGGTCTGATCTTTTGCATTGACTTCTACCTCACTTTTATTTTCTTAGTTGTTATAGCAGGCAAGTAAGGCATAGGCTTTCCTAGTTACTAATTTGTTTTTTCCATGGCCTCTTTTGGAAGATTTGTTTACCAAATCCGTTGTGCTACCTCTGCTCTTCTAGTGGAAACCAGAGTCAATCAATGGCCAGTGAAAACTACACGAGGGTCACCGAGTTTATTTTCAGAGGTTTGAGTTACAACCCGCATTTGCAGGTCTTCCTCTTCCTGCTCTTTCTGAGTTTCTACATCATCAACCTAACCGGAAACTTGGGTATGATTTTTCTGATACAGATCGACTCCCACCTTCACACACCCATGTACTTTTTCCTCAGTCACTTGTCCTTTGTGGACCTGTGCTTCTCCTCGGTCGTGAGCCCCAGGATGCTGGCTGACTTCTTCGTGAAGAGGAAAGCCATCTCTTTCTTGGGCTGTGCTTTGCAGCAGTGGTTCTTTGGGTTCTTTGTGGCAGCAGAGTGTTTTCTCCTGGCGTCCATGGCCTATGACCGTTACGTAGCCATCTGCAACCCATTATTGTATTCAGTCGCCATGTCCCAGAGACTCTGTATCCAGCTGGTGGTTGGCCCCTACGTCATTGGGTTCGTGAACACCATGACTCATACAACCAATGCGTTCCGTCTCCCTTTTTGTGGTCCCAATGTCATTAATCACTTCTTCTGTGACATGTCCCCACTGCTTTCCCTCGTATGTGCTGACACCAGGATCAATGAGTTGGTGGTCTTTGTCGTGGCCGGAGCGGTGGGGGTCTTCAGTGGCCTGAGTATCCTCATCTCCTATGTGTACATCCTCGTCGCCATCCTGAAGATCCGCTCTGCCCACGGGAGGCGCAAAGCCTTTTCTACGTGCTCTTCTCACCTGACAGCCGTCTCCATCCTGTATGGAACTCTTTTCTTTATTTATGTACGGCCTAGTGCGAGTTTCTCCCTGGATGTCAATAAAGTGGTGTCTGTCTTTTACACAGCTGTGATCCCCATGTTGAACCCACTTATCTACAGCTTAAGGAATAAGGAGGTCAAAGATGCCATCCGCAGGACTGTCGCTAAGAGGAAGTTTGGTAGGGCCTAAATTCTCCTCGAGAAAGGAAACTGGGGGATCTAAGAAGATAGATTCATTGTGAAGATTCCTAAGATTCCAGGCCACTTGCATGTGTCTGGGGCATTGGTGTCACCCTTTAGCCATTCGTCCACCCAATTATTCATTCATCTAGTTAATCAGTGTGGATTCATTAAGCCCTGTATATGATCTTTTCTGTATGATATGCCACTACCATAGTTCTTACCCACAGTCTGTTTAATTTTGATTCTCTCAGACACCTCACAGTCTATGTTCTGAAAAATATCTTACTTAATATCAGTTATTATTTTTAAAAATCATTCTGCATATATAGTTTCTTTTTCTGCTGTATGCGGCCAGTCCAGGACCAAATCAAATGCTAGGATGGAAAGAAGAGGGGAAAGAGAGCAGAAAAAGTTGACCGGTGTAGTTGGACCCTGGCTCAGCCTCTTTTTTTTTTCATTTTTTTAAAGTTTTATTGAAGGATAGTTGATTTACAATGTTGTGATAATTTCTGCTGTATAACAAAGTTATACACACATCCATTCTTTTTCAGATTCTCTTTCCATATGGATGATCACAGAAAAGCCTCTTTTAATGGCAGGTGCATGATGACTGCCTCTTTCTCTCAGGGGATGCTTTTATGGGGTCCTCAGAGCCAGAGTGCCCCTTGCCCCACTCCCTGTGACCTCTGCATTCTGTCTCTTAGTTCTTTGTGAGGCCAGTGCCTCCTCTGGCTGGACATTTATGGATCCTCCAGCAGCACTCCTCAGCTGTGATTCTCCCACCCCTCCAGGATGCTGACTAGAGGGAATTCCTTTTAAGATGACCCAGAATCTTCCCGCTTCCATTAGGCCCATATCCTTCTCACATGGACAACAGGTGCTTCTGGGTCTTCCAAAATCTGCAAGAGCAGGCTCTGTCCTCTGGCTTGTAAAGCGAAGAGTGGCATAGTAACTATTCCTTCACAAAAAATCCTCCCCAAATTTTCTTCACCTTTCCACAACTTCTGGGTTTAGAGACATTAGAGGTGAATGATATGATCTTCTAATGCTGGAGGATTCAGGGTGGGCTATTTCCATCACCTTAGTGAGGCCGTATCCACACTGTGATAAAATTCAGCAAATTCAGCCACCTAGTATTTTGTCCATGATTCAAGGAGCTCTGCTAAAACTCTGAGACATTTGAGCATCCTGCTTTAATTTAAATCAGATAATAAATGTCAGCTACCTAGTGTTGTCCCTTGTTATGATAAATTCTCAATAAGTAGG
The DNA here is from genome assembly GCF_054392235.1 of Sus scrofa. Classification (NCBI taxonomy): domain Eukaryota; kingdom Metazoa; phylum Chordata; class Mammalia; order Artiodactyla; family Suidae; genus Sus; species Sus scrofa. The sequence continues at coordinate 14,304,952 of NC_139384.1, forward strand.
CTATTTTTATCATTGTGACATTGATTAAAGTGTTATTTTTCTCTGTGACAATCCCTAAACATTGCTACATGTAAACAGTTTTGAATTCTGTATTAACAGCCTCATGCTTCTTCTCTAGTACTTTACAAATAGCATATGATTTTTTTCTCAGTTTACTGTGAGATTTCCTATGAACTGGGAGTATGTACATAGTCACAGGGTTGTATTTTATATTTCTACAGCAATCATTTCAGAATAAAGACCTGTATTTTTGCTTTGTATAAATAATGAAATTGTTAGAAATAACAGTTTAGTTAATTTACCCACAAATTCTTCAATGGGATTTAAATAATATTTGTATCCTGCACTTTGTAATGTTCTCAGCTTGTGGGGAAAACAGTGAGACATGAAAATGCCTTTCTCAATTGTATCTCGGATTAGGAGATGAAAATAAGAATACAGAATCCCTAATGAATTATCCATGTGATTTTTACTTTAATTTTTTTGTGTGTGTATAAACTGAGGACAATACTTATCCTAGAATATTGTTTCTGAAAAGTTTTTTTTTTTTTCCATTTTAGGGCCATACCAGCAGCATATGGAGGTTCCCAGGCTAGGGGTTGAATTGGAGCTACAGCTGTCGGTCTACACCATAGCCACAGCAATGTCAGATCTGAGCTTCGTCTGTGATCTACACCGCAATTCATGGCAATGCTGGATCCTTAACCCACTGAGTGAGAACAGGGATTGAACCTGCCACCTCAGGGTTACTAGTTGGATTCGTTATTGCTGTGCCTTTTTTTTTTATTACTCAATGATTTTATTACTTTTATAGTTGTACAATGATCGTCACAATCCAGTTTTATAGTATTTCCATCCCACAACCCCAGCACATCTCACCCCCCCCAAACTCTTTCCTTTGGAAACCATAAGTTTTTCAAAGTCTGTGAGTCTGTATCTGCTCTGCAAAGAAGTTCATTATGTCCTTTTTTCAGTTTCCAGATGTAAGTGATAGCATTTGATGTTGGTGTCCCATTGTCTGACTGACTTCACTTAGCATGATAATTTCTAGGTCCATCCATGTTGCTAAAAATGCCATTATTTCGTTCCTTTTAGTGGCTGAGTAATATTCCATTGTGAATATTTACCACCTCTTCTTTATCCACTCCTCTGTCGATGGGCATCTAGGTTGTTTTCATGTCTTGGCTATTGCAAATAGTGCTGCAGTGAACATTGGAGTACATGTGTCTTTGTGAGTCATGGTTTTCTCTGGATAGATGCCTGGGAGTGGAATTGCTTCTGTTTTTAGTTTTCTGAGGAATCTCTTTACTGTTTTCCACAGTGGTTGCACCAAGTTACAATCCCACCAACAGTGTAACAGGGTTCCTTTTTCTCCGCACCCTCTCCAGCACTTAAGTTTGTAGACATTTTGATGATAGCCATTCTGGCTGGTATACGGTGATACCTCAGAGTGGTTTTGATTTGCAATTCTCTAATGATGAGTGATGTTGAACATCATTTCATGTGTTTTTTGGCCATCTATATATCTTCTTTGGAGAATTGTCTGTTTAGAACTTCTGCCCATTTTCGATGGGGTTGTTTGTTTTTTGGTATTGAGCTGCAGAAGGTGTTTATAAATTTTGTAGATGAATCCCTTGTCAGTTGATTCCTTTGCAAATATACTCTCCCGTTCTGTGGGTTGTCCTTTTGTTTAGAGTTTCCTTTGCTGTGCAAAAATTTTTAAGTTTCATTAGGTCTCATTTGTTTATTTTTGTTTCTATCATCATTATTCTAGGTGGTGGATCAGAGAAGATATTGCTGTGGTTTATGTTGGAGAGTGTTTGGCCTATGTTTTCCTCTAAGAGTTTTTATAGTGTCCAGTCTTATATTTAGGTCTTTAATCTCCTCTGAGTTTATTTTTGTGTATGGTGTTAGGGAGTGTTCTCATTTCATTCTTGTGCATGTGGCTGTCCAATTTTCCCAGCACCACTTGTTGAAGGGGCTGTCTTTTCTCCATTGTATATTCTTGCCTTTTTTGTCTTAGATTAGTTGACTGTAGGTGCATGAGTTTAATTCTGGGCTTTATATCCTGTTCCACAGATCTTTATGTCTGTCTTTGTGCCAGTACCATACAGTTTTGGTGACTGCTGCTTTGTAGTAGTCTGAAGTCAGGGAGCCTGATTCCTTCAGTTCCATTTTTCTTTCTCAGGATGGCTTTGGCTATTCTGTCTTTTGCGCTTCCAAACAAACTTTAAAATATTTTGTTTGAGTTCTGTGAAAAAAGTCCTTGATAATTTGATAAGGAGTGCATTGAATCTGTAGATTGCCTTGGGTAGTAGTCATTTTGATAATATTAACTCTTCCAATACTAGAGCATGGTATGTCTTTCCATCTGTTTGTGTCATCTTTGATTTCTTTCATTAGCATCTTATAGTTTTCAGAGTACAGGTCTTTTGTCTCTTTAGGTAAGTTTACTCCTAGTTATTTTATTCTTTTGTATGCAATGGTAAATAGGATTGTTTCCCTAATTTCTCTTTCTGCTCTGGTTGTTAGTGTATAGAAATGCTGTTGATTTCTGTGTGTTCATTTTGTGTCCTGAGACTTTGCCAAATTCATGGATGAGCTCTAACAGTTTTCTGGTAGAGTCTTTAGGATTCTCTAGGTATAGTATCATGTCATCTGCCCATAGTGATAGTTTTACTTCTTCTTTTCCAATTTGGATTCCTTTTATTTCTTTCTTTTTTTTTTTTTTTTCTGATTGCTGTGGCTAGGACTTCCAAAACTATGTTGAATAGTAGTGGTGAGAACGGACATCCTTGTCTTGTTCCTGATCTCAGTGGGAATTCTTTCAGCTTTTCACCACTGAGAATGATGTTAGCTCTGGGTTTGTCATATATGGCCTTTATTATGTTGAGGTAGGTTCCCTCTGTGCCCATTTTCTAGTTTTTATCAGAAATGGGTGTTGGATTTTGTCAAAGGCTTTTTCTGCATCTATTGAGAGGATCATATGGTTTTTATTCTTCAGTTTGTTAATGTGGTGTATCACACTGATTGATTTGCGGATATTGAAGAATCCTTGCATCCCTGGGATAAATCCCACTTGATCATAATGTACACTCCTTTTAATGTATTGTTGGATGTGGTTTGCTAGTATTTTGTTGAGGATGTTTGCATCTCTGTTCATCAGTGAAATTGGTCTGTAATTTTCTTTTTTTTGCAGTCATTTCTGCTGTGCCTTAATGGGAAATCTAGAAATGTTTTTTTATTTTTTTAATCTTCTTTTTAAATAATGGAAAGTGTTTCAGAATAAGGCACTCAATGGAAGACTCTTTGAAATAAGTAACAATTTACCATAATGAACACACATTTGGGATGCCATACTCTGAAACATTAACAAACGTAATGTGTAATTAAACACCTTACACATCCTCTGGAATATAATCATTCCTGAATGCACAGATTTATATTGTAGTTATCATGGCCTCATGCTGCACTCCTGGAAAGTGCCATCAGGCTGAAGACCCAGGAAGGGCCTATGTTGTAGTTTAAACCTGAAAAAGTCTGCGGCAAGATTCTCTCTTGCTCAGGAAAGAGCACCTTTTAGTCTATGCATGCCTTCAACTGATTGGATGAGGCCCACCCACATGGTGGAGGGCAGTCTACTCTGTTCAGAGTTCACTGGCTTAAAAGTTAATCTTATCCAAAAACACCCACACAGAAACATCCAAAATAATGTTTGACTGCCTGTCTGGGTACCGTGGCCCAGCCAAGTTGACGCATATATTAACCATCACAGAGCGCAACAGATTTCATGCCATGATAAAATAAAGAAAACTGATAATTGTTCACACACTGACGACATTGGAAAAGGACTGGGGTATCCAAGAGTGACTTGTTTAGACATTCATTATTTTTAAATAGTGTAATGATATAAATAAAGTACAAAATGAAAAGGAAGATGTTCTGAGTTTATTTAAGCATTACAAATATTTTTTTCCAAACTTTTGAATGGGGAAACTTGAGTTTGCTTCCAGCAGTTCTACTTCAGGCTTTTTCTTTCTTTCTTTTTTTAATGGTTGCACCCATGGCATGTGGAAGTCCCCAGGCCAGGGATTGAATCTGAACTGCAGCTGTGACCTTCACTACATCCACAGCTGCAACAATGCTGGATCCTTTAACCCACTGCATGGGGCTGGGTATCAAACCCACACTTCCACAGGACTCAAGCCTGAAGTTGGATTCTTAACTTGCTACGCCACAGCGGGAATTCCTACTCTAAGTTTTTTAGTTGAAATGACTACAAATAGTTTCTGAGGAATAATGCTTAATAATAATTTGAAATTTAATTTTGTACATCATTCAAATACTTAAAGGACCTGAAATTAAATTGAAAGAACCAGTGTTAAAGCTCTCCTTCACTTTCTCTTTTTGACAAATGCAATGTGGAGATTTCTATGAAAATGAATTTCAAATCCAATCTAACGTTTACATAGAACGTATTTCAAAAGTAGTGAATCCCTGATTTGCTGAATGTTCACAAGTTGTTACATAATCATGGTGCAGCCTGGATGTCAGTAAAATGACATGTCAGCTTAAAAATAGAGGCATTTCTGATAAATATGAAGACAGATTTGGGGGCCCACATGGAGTTGCCTTTGCCAGGACACTTTGCTAGGCCCACGTTTCCCCTACCTCCCACCTGACCCCATCTCCATAGACCCTTGGCCCATGTAACTATCCATGACTCTTAGCCACAATGGGGCTATTCAGACAGTTTGGGTGCCTGAATTAGCAGAACTAGCAAACTGCGGCAAAGCAGAGAATAGAGCAGTGGAAGCTGGTGTTAGTCTCTGTGGGATCCACTGTGTGTGGGCTGCTTTCTGAAATATGCCTGAGGAGGCTACCTATAGTTAGAGCCTACCAGACCAGGGTGGCCAGCTGCCCCATCCTTGCCGCCATATTTCTAGGCACACTTGCATTTTGCACACTCACTGAATAGCTCTTTTTGTTCACCACTGTTCCCCTAGCAGAATGCGTTGTACAGAGTAGGTGCTTAATAATATTTGTCTAATGAATTTTTTTTTCTTTTCTTTTTACAGCTGCACTTGTGGCATATGGAGGTTCCAGGGCTAGGGGTCAAATTGTAGCTGGAGATGTTGACCTATGCCATAGTCACAACAGCAGTCTGAGCTGCATCTGTGACCTATGCTGCAGCTTGTGGCAATGCCAGATCATTAACTGAGCCAGGGATTGAACTTGTATCCTCATGGATACTATATCAGGTCATTAACCCACTGAGCCTCGATGGGAACTCTGAATGAATTTTTTTTTTTTTTAACTGGCTGATACTTTGTATTATCATATTCATCCTTATCTCAGCAGAAAATCTTTGCTTTGTCTTTTGCATGGCTAAAAATGTTACTGACATAAATAGCAGCTCTATCCATCCTAGTGAAAAATGTGGAAACAACTCAAATGTCCATTGACAAGTACATGAATAATCAAATGTGCTATACCATACAATGGAATATTATTCAGCTTTAAAAGATACGAGATTCTGATACAGGCTACAGCATGGATGAAGTTTAAGATGTTAGGCTGGATGAAATAAGCCATACCCCAAAAGACAAATATTGTGTGATTCCACTTATATGAGGTACTAAGAGTAATCAAATTCACAGAGACAGAAAGTAGAATAGTGGTCACCAGGGGGAGGGGATGGTTTGCAGTTATTGTTTGATAGGTAGTAATTCTGGAGATAAATGCTGGTGATGCTTGTGTAACAGTGTAAATTTATTTAATGTCACTGAATTTTCAACTTGAAAATGTTGAAAATGGTAAATTTTATGTTATGTGTATTTTACCATGATTAAAAAAATGTTGACTGACAGGACTTCCATAGAATATGGGGACATGTTCCGCCTTAAAGAAGTATCCAACTCTTTTAGCCAAGACTTGGAAACAACCTAAATTTCCATCCACAGATGAATGAATTAAGATGTGGTACATATACACAATGGAATACTACTCGGCCATAAAAAAGAAAACAGTAATTCCATTTGCAGCAACATGGATGCATCTAGAGATTCTCATAATTAGTGAAGTCAGAGAGAGATAAGTACTATATGATATCACTTACATATGGAATATAAAATATGGCACCAATGAACTTATCTCCAAAACAGAAACAGACTCACAGACATGGAGAGCAGAATTGTGGTTGCCAAGGGGGATGGGGAAGGAATGGGAGGGACTGGGAGTTTGGGGTTAGTAGATACAAACTATTACATTTGGAGTTGTTAAGCAATGAGGTCCTACTGTATAGCACAGGGAACTATATCCAGTCACTTGTGATAGAACATGATAGGGATAATATGAGAAAAATAATGTGTATATACATGTATAACTGGGTCACTTTGCTGTACCGCAAAAACTGACGGAACATTGTAAATCAACTAATAAAAAAGAAAAAAAAGAATTTCATAATAAATTTAAAATGACTTTTTATGACTTTCATCCTTGAAATTAAAAGTTGTAGGCTCAGGTGCCCCTAGCTACAGATGGCATGAATAATCCTTTCCCTCCGTTGAATATTTAAGCCCCGCAAACTCCAGCATTATGTCCTTTATAAAGAAATATTACTCAGCTATTACCAACCTTAGCCAAGCATGGATAAAACAGAAGATATTATTTATTCTCTGGTTAAATGAGAACTAAAAGTAGAATGTCATATACATGTTTTCAAAACACCAAACATAAATAAAGATTTTTTTTTAAAAGGAAGAAAAGAGATGAACCACCTAACTTAGTAGCAGTTATATTTGTGGGATGATATCACATATGACTCTCTGCTTCTCTATTGTACAAGCTATCTGTAATGAGCATGTTTTTAAAATATCTACATAACAAAAAGATCTGGAATTCTGTTCAGGATATTCACTTAATTCTCTATTGTCCCTTTTAAGGCTAGTAACTCTCTTTTTATTTTTTTATTTTTATTTTTATTTTTTTTTTGTCTTTTTGTTGTTGTTGCTATTTCTTGGGCCGCTCCCGCGGCATATGGAGGTTCCCAGGCTAGGGGTCGAATCGGAGCTGTAGCCACCGGCCTACACCAGAGCCACAGCAACGCAGGATCCGAGCCGCGTCTGCAGCCTACACCACAGCTCACGGCAACGCCGGATCGTTAACCCACTGAGCAAGGGCAGGGACCGAACCCACAACCTCATGGTTCCTAGTCGGATTTGTTAACCACTGCGCCACGACGGGAACTCCTCTCTTTTTATTTTTAATTGAGACTGGGATTTGAGAAGAAGACTATTTAACCTAATAATAAAGAACTTATTATTCATCATCAGTCAATAACACTGTTTTAGGCATTGCTTGCTTCTGCAGAGACTTCAACTATTTAATTTACCATTTCCTGGTGTAAAAAAGCATTTGTCATTCTCATTCCATATTTTGATTTGCCTGGTTTTAAACTTGAGGCTCCTGTGGCCTGGATTTGGCCCTTGATGAGGTACTTTGAAAGGCTCTTAGGAGGTTCTGGTCTTGTAGACCCTCTGGTGGGAAAGACTATGGTTTAGGGGGATGCGGGAGGAACAGAATAAAGAATAGAGAAGGGGACTGAGGAAGTTAAATGCCTGTCATTTTTGCATAATTTTGTTTTGTAAAATTGAGATCTGGAGTTCCAATTGTGGCTCAGTGGGTTAATGACCTGACAGAGTATCTCTGAGGATGCAGGTTCGATCCCTGGCCTCGCTCAGTGGGTTAAGGATTCCAAGTTGCTGCAAGCTGCAGAGGAGGTCAAAGATGTGGCTCAGATCTGGTGTTGCTATGGCTGTGGTGTAGGCCAGCAGCTGCAGCTCTGATTTGACCCCTAGCCCTGGAACTTCCGTATGCTGCAAGTGCATTTCTAAAAACAAACCAAAAAAAAAAAGAAAAAAAGAAAAAAGAAATCCAACTAGTGCCCTGGCAAATATGTAAGCATGTATATGGGAAGCCTGAGAACATCAGAACCATTGACAACCTTCGTCTCATAACAATAAGATCTAGAAAATATTGTCCTGGGAAGGTCACTGGATAGGAAGTCAAAGGGTAAACTTTGTCACTAACTTTTTCTGTGATGTCCAGAAGCTACCCTGCTTCTTGGAGGGGCCTCATTTTCCGATTTACAAAATAGAATTATAACCATTTGTGAGCAAAGATATAAGGGTTATTTATTAAAGTTAAAATACTACACAGTTTTTTTTGGCATTTGTTATTGGCTATTAATAAAAATAACCAGAAAGTCTCTATGCTTAGGAAATTCCTAACCAAATAAAGCATGGTTAATGTATAAATTACTAAAATTGATGACAGATTGTAGTAGTTGTAAGAGAGAAATACAGGGTTTGATGAAGACTCGAAGGAAGGAGGAGGAGAAAAAGAAGGAAATTTCCTATTAGATTAGACAGTAAATCACCATCACAGAGAAGGTGATCCTTAACAGTGGCAGTGAAGTAGGGTTGTGACTTGGCAACAGTGAGAATGGTACCAAGTGCAGAGAATGGCACAAGGAAGAGCCTGGTGATATGACAGATAAAGGGTTGTGTTTAGCTGGGATTGTAGGAACTGTGAAGTAGTGTGCTGTGGGGTATGAATAGAAAAATAGATGGAGTCAGATTACAGTCTGATTACTTTGGAGGGTTGGAACATTGTTCTTTCTCAAAGAAGAGGCCAGCATGTAGGGCGACCCAGTTGGAGAGGTGGCTTTGGGTAGGATGGTCAGGCATGAAGAGTGACCAGATGTGGTGGAGCCTGGTAGGAGATAGTGCAGTAGCCAGGGTGGGAATAAAATAGTGGTGAATGGACAACAATGACAATTAGTATTATTGAGCTCTCATGATGTTCCAGGCACATTAAACACACATCTCACTTAATTCCCCACTGAGGATGCCATTAACATGCTGCTACACTTGAAGAAACGGAAACTCAGGAGGTTTAAATAACTTGCTCAAGATCCAGATCTGGCCTTTCAACATACAGGTGTCCTTCTGCCAGACACATGTTCTTTTGTTTTATTTTTTCCTTTTTTGTAATTAAACTTTTGATTTGGAGATAACTGTAGCCTCATAGGCAACAGTAAGAAATAATACAGAGAGATCCCATGTACCCTTTACCTAATTTTCCACAATAGTAACATTTCCTGTGCTTCATCTAATCAACACATCCACCCTCTTCTGAACCCCTGGCAATCGCTGCTCTTTTTCTGTCTCTCTATTTTTGTCTTTTCTGAAATGTCATGTAATGAGAATAATAAAATACATAGACTTTTCAGACTAAGACACATATTCTTCAGCATAGCAAAGATTTCAAATTACAGCTTTTTATATAACTTTTTGGTTTTATAAATTGATCTTCTGGGTTTGTCAAGTTTTTGCTAAATTGGAATACATTTTTCTTTTGTTTCTTTTGTAGGGCAAGGGATCTAACTCCAAGAAGCCAGGCTATCTATCAATGAACTAATCATGCTAGGAAGCCACCCTCCCACCTTACGTCAATTTACAAAGGCATCACCGATCCCCAGGGTCGGTTCTTTGCTGCCTGGCCTGCATCAGGTCCCAGGAGCTAACTTTCAGAGGTGAACAACAATTATCACCCTGGAAGTTTCCTTGTTTAAAATTGCCTTCATTAATTAGTTCCTCTGAAACTCATTTAGGAGTGAGGCAAATGATTTCTTTCAAGTTCAGTAATTGCCTATCTCTAAGCGCCCAGTCAATCTTAATAATGCCCAAAGCATCTTGTTAGAAAGAAGATCAGTAAAAATGTTGGGTCTTGGGGGCCTCGGTTTCACACTGGCATGAATAGTTTAAGCAAGCTTTTTGCTGTAATGGCTTCTCTGAAGAATTAACTACTGATTGCTTGGGTTTCAAACTCACAGCCAGATTTTTTTGAGTCACAGAAATGTTAGAAGTGGAAATTACCTTAGCGATAATCTGGGCTAAGCCCCTTCATTGTCAGATGAGGGAAGTAACACATAAAGAATTGATCTGGGGAAGATCATGGGGTTAGTTGGGAGCAGAGTCTTGTTAAGAACCCAGTCCTCCTGATACTGATGGCAATTTCTCCTGGTCAGTTACCAAGACACCTGCTCTTAAAAACAGGGAGGAAAGAAAGAAGGAAGGAAGGAGAACAGGAAAAAAGGAAAGAAAGCTCAAATAGCTAATCACATGGAAAGGGAATATTAAGCATTTTGTGATCAACTCATGACTATTCCCAAAGGACCTTTTAAAAAAAGACAATTAGAGTCTTGTGGAATTTTAGAAATTTGTGACAGAGCAGTTAAGGAGAATTTTTTGAAAAGAAAGTCAGTGCTTCCTGGTATGTTCTGATGAAGCAGTAAGGGGAAGGGAATTTGAAATAATGACCCTTGCTCCCCTTTACCTCCACTTTGTTCTCTTTTCTACATAACTTAAAAAAAAAATTGGATCTTTCCTTTGAGAGGAATTTGATTGCTATTATCTTCTGATGGGTATAGCAAATATAGTTTATATTTTAATATATATAAACTTTATATATATATATATATATATATGTGCATATTGTACACACACATAAACATACTCCATAGGGCAAATATATGACAAGGCAAACATTCCACTTGCTTGGGAGGGGGGCATCCTAAAATGATAAGATGACAGCTTTAAATAGTTTTGTATCACAATGATAAGTTTTAAGATAAACATGGCAGGGCTGCAATAAAAAGGCCTGTGTAATTATGCAAAAGAGATATGGGACCCTGGCCTTACAGAAAATGCATTAATCAACTCAAAATGGATTAAAGACTTAATAAAAAAATTTGAAACTGTAATGACTAGAAGAGGATGTAAGGGAAAAGACCCTTGACATTGATGTTGGCAATGATTTTTTTGAATAAGGCACCAAGAGCCCAGAAAAGTAAAGCAAAAATAAACAAGTGGACTATATTAAATTAAAGGGTGTGGAGAAAAGGGAACCCTCCTACACTGCTGGTGGGAATGTAAATTGGTACAACTGCTACTGGGGGACAGTATGGAGTTTCCTTAAAAAACTAAATATAGAGCTACCATATGATCCAGCAGTCCCACTCCTGGGCCTATGTCCAGAGAAAACCATAATTCAAAAAGATGCATGCACCCTAATGTTCATTGCAGCATTATTTACATTAGCCAAGACATGGAAGCAACTTAGATTTCCATGGGCAGAGGAATGGTTAACGAAGATGTGGTACATGTATACAATGGAATATTATTCAGCTAAAGAAAAGAATAAATGAATGCCATTTGCAGCAACATGGATGGGCCTACAGATTATCATATTGAGTAAAATAAAAGACAGAAAGATAAATATCATATTATATCACTTATATGTGGAATATAATAAATAGTGCAGGAAATCTTGTTTATAGAATAGAAACAGACTCACAGATTTCAAAAGCAATCTTATGGTTACCATAGGGGAAACTGTGGGTGGGGGAGGGAGGAATTGAGAGGATGTAAGTAACAAATATACACTACTCTATGTAAAAGATACTACACTTGATCTTAGCCAAAAGACCGAGAAGCGATACTCTATGTAAAAGAGATGATTACTGGGAACCTACTATAGAGCTCAGGGAAATCTATTCAATAGTTTGTAATAACATGGGAAAACAAAAATGGATAGCTAGCTAGCTAGATAGCTAGATAGATAGATAGATAGATAGATAGATAGATAGATAGATAGATAGATAGACGGACACTAAAAATAATAAATAAAATGTAAAATAAAATTGACTTTTAGATGCTCTGAAAGTCCAGCAAAACTGAGGTAACTCTGGAGACTTTCTATAACAGCAATGAATTTTCTATAGCAGCAATTAATTATTCTATTAAAATTGGTTAAAACAATAAACTTAATGATACGTTTTATCATTTACAACAAAGAAAATATTCGTAGCATTTTTTCAGTTTATGGATGTAGAGGAGATACCTTTCATTAAACTGTTCACCTTTTCATAAGGATATATTTTGTTTTATATAAAAATGTCTTGCAAACTTTAACAATGAAAAACATTATTTTATAACACAATACTGTAAATCGACTAAACTCCAATTAAAAAATAGGAAAAATATCCAAAAACAATATTCTCTAATAACCTATATGGGAAAGGAATCTGAGAAAAATGGAGATATCACTTTGCTGTATACCTTAAACTAACACAACATTGTAAGTTGACAATACTCCAATAAAATTTAAAAAATAAAAAATAAAATGCTTCTGCACAGCAAAAAAAAGCAAGCAAACAAAATCAACATAATGAAAGGCAACCTGGATATTCAGAGAAAATATTTGAAAACCATAGGTCTAATAAGGAGTTAATATCCAAAATACGTAAGGAACTCAAACATCTCAGTAGGATAAAAGAACCCAAACAACCTAATTAAAAAATGGGCAAGGGATTTTAATAGACATTTTTTTCCAGAGGAGACATACATGTGACCAATAGGTATGTAAAACTATACTCAGCCTCACTAGTCATCAGGAAAATGCAAATTAAAACCACACTTGTAGTTGCCAAGGGGGAGGGGGAGGGAGTGGGGTGGATGGGGAGCTTGGGGTTAATAAATGCAGACTATTGCTTTTGGAATGGCTTAGCAATGAGATACTGCTGTGTAGCAGTGGGAGCTATGTCTAGTCACTTAGGATGGAGCATGATAATGTGAGAAAAAAGAATGTGTACATGTATGTGTAAGTGGGTCACCATGCTGTACAGTAGAAAAAAAATGTATTGGGGAAATAACAATTGATTACAATTTAAAAATAATAATAAAATTAAAAAATAAAATAAAACCACATATGTCACCTCACATTTGTTGGGATGACTATTATCAAAAAGACAAAAATATGTGTAGTCAAGGATGTAGAGAAAACAGAACCCTTGCACATTTTTGATGGGAATGTAAATTGTTCCAGGCATTATGGAAAAGAGTTTGGCTGTTCCTTTAAAAATAGAACTACCATATGATCCAACAATCCCACTTCTGTGTATATATCCAAAGAAAATGCAGTCAGTACCTTGAGTAATCTAAATATTCACTGATGGATGAATGGATGAAGAAATTGTGATGTATCTATATACCTGTAATTTACTTTAAAAATGAAGGAGATCCTGTTTTTGCAACAACATGGATGAATCTGGAGGATATTATCCTAAGTGAAATAAGCCAGACATAGAAAGGCAAATATTGCATGATCTCACTTACATGTGAAATCTAAAAATAGTCAATTCATAGAAGTGGAGGGTAGAACAGTGGTTATTAGCGGCAGGAAAATGTGAGAAATAGGGTGACGTTGGTCAAAAGTTTCAAAGTTTCAATTATGTAGGGTGAGTAGGTTCAAGAAATCTGATGTACAGCATGGTGACTATAGTTAATAATTACTTTGCATTATACTGGAAACTTGCTAAGAGAGTAGATCTCACGTGACCTCACCACAAAATGCTAATGATGGGAAGAGACGGATATGCTAATTAGCTTGGTAGTAGTCATCATTTCACTGTAATCAAAACATCATGTTACATGCCTTAAATAGGCACAATTAAAAACTAAAATGTAAAAAAATGTGGAATTCCCTCCCCTTTATATCATGAAACATACAAGTAATTTGCATTTGGCAATAGCCATGCTATTTACTGTTTTTTCTTTTTTTTTAATTTTATAATATATATATATTTTTAAATTTTATTTTATTTTCCCACTGTACAACAAGGGGATCAAGTTATCCTTACATGTATACATTACATTTACATTTTTTCCCCACTCTTTGTTCTGTTGCAACATGAGTATCTAGACAAAGTTCTCAATGCTACTCAGCAGGATCTCCTTGTAAATCTATTCTAAGTTGTATCTGAAAACCCCAAGCTCCCGATCCCTCCCACTCCCTCCCTCTCCCATTGGGCAGCCACAAGTCTTTTCTCCAAGTCCATGATTTTCTTTTCTGAGGAGATGTTCATTTGTGCTGGATATTAGATTCCAGTTATAAGTGATATCATATGGTATTTGTCTTTGTCTTTCTGGCTCATTTCACTCAGGATGAGATTCTCTAGTTCCATCCATGTTGCTGCAAACTGGTACAGCCGCTATGGAGAACAGTTTGGAGATACTTTAGAAATCTATACATAGAACTTCCATATGACCCCACAATCCCACTCTTGGGCATATATCCGGACAAAACTCTACTTAAAAGAGACACATGCACCTGCATGTTCATTGCAGCACTATTCACAATAGCCAGGACATGGAAACAACCCAAATGTCCATCAACAGATGATTGGATTCGGAAGATGTGGTATATATACACAATGGAATACTACTCAGCCATAAAAAGAATGACATAATGCTATTTACTGTTTTGTTTATGCATTTATATTAGGCAATAATATGTGTTCATTGCAAATATTCCAATAAGGATGCAAATGATACACAATAGGTAATGACCATCACGGACATCACAGTCCAGACCTCCAGCTCCCTCTCTAACATGGATCATTATGAACAGTTCCTGGGTTTCGTTCTGGAGGATTTTTATCCAATTATGAGAATATATATATATTTGCACACCCAAGCAAATGGGAAGATACTATATACACGTACGTGCACTGCTTTTTTAAATTTAAAAAATAACTCTGAGGTGAATATATTTCAGTAAATTAATTAACTGATTCAATATACATTTCTCAAGTGCTCCTGTGCTTGGTGCTCTAAGGGGGCTGTGCTGGGGTTGGGATATGATACACGGGTCGGAAAAAATAAATACGGACCCTGTTCTTGAGAGTTTGTAATTTAGGCAAGAGGCAGATGACGAGACCTGCTCGTCAACCCAGGTCCCAAAGTCAGCAGTGCCACAGATTTAAGAAAGAAGAGACAAAGAAATAGAGTGGGGATCAGGGGGCTACCGCCTTCAAGAGGCAATGGCAACCCTCTGAGCCAAGTCATGATTTTTATTTGCTATTTTCTACCTCCTTGTAGGTACGGAATCACATGTGTCATTTACAGTGTTACTGATCAGGGCTACAGATATGCAAGACACAGACCCTTTGTATTCATAGATGCTATAAATGATTAACCCTCCAGAGAAAGATTATATTGTTTATGCTTAAGGCTATTACGCCCTTTTCTCCAACTCCCTTAGGGTTCTGGTCATGGGAACAAGAATGTCAGTGGCTTTCCATCAACAACATCTGGAGTATTTGGCAACTTGCTTTCAAGCAGCCACTCATACAATGTACATTTGCCGTCTCAATCCCTTTCCCTCAGAGGTCTGGGAAAGTCTTACATATTTTGCAAGCCTAGATTAGTGTCATTCTTCAAGCACCATCTAGTTTCTTTGATTCACAATGGCCTGTATACATGCATATCTGGCAAGCCTCCAGCAGACAGGGAAATGTCTAACTGCCGATATATGTCAATTGTTTAGCACAATATACTACAAAATTGGGGTTATTGGTCATAGACTCTTGGAAGGGTAAGGATTCCATAAGTGTTTAGAGCAGGAGAGCCTGGCTAATAGAAGGTGTTTTTTTTGAGTCCACTTACAAAGGCTCTAAAAGTGGTATTATTTTGATACACCACAAGGTGGCAGAAATTCTCCAAGAAAAGTGTCTTTCCATGCTATGCTGAAATTGGAATATATTTTTTGATTGTACACATATGGACATAAATAATTATATAGAAAAGTAAACATTTTATTTTTGGTTTTTTTTAGGGCTGCCCTTGCAGCATATGGAAGTTCTCAGGCTAGGGATCGAATCGGAGCTGTAGCCACTGGCCTGTGCCACAGCCCAGCCACAGCAAAGCCAGATCCCAGCCAGTCTGTGACTTATTGATTTCTATATTTATATTAATTTCAGTAGAAATGAATATCTCTTCCATTGGACAAACTTTGTCGGACTATTATACAATTTCCTTATTTCCCTTAATATATCAAATGCTCATTTATTTTTCCTTTTGCTAGATGCTGAGCAAGGCCAGGCATCAAACCTGCAACTGAATGGTTACTGGTTGGATTCGTTTCCGCTTTTTGAGGAGAAAGACTATTATAATTCATTCATTCATGTGTTTTTGTTGTTGTTGTTGTTGTTTGTTTTTGTTTTTTTGTATCAGTTATATTCTGGCCAGGAGACAGAAACCCAGGCAATTATTTTTATAGAGAAAATATGAATATGAGAATTGCTAACTGATTGTTGAAGAATTGAAAAGACCAAAAGAAAAAGCTTGAGAGTAAAAGAAGTAACAATTTAAGGAATCAGTTTTAACACTGAGGGCTGGAGCGAAAATGGGAAAAGGTTGAATTTATTAAAATTTAGAAATTTTAGATCCTGAAAAGCTGAAACTCAGACCTCAGAGAAAGTATTTGTCTTCAGCAAAGTTCAGAGGACCTCCCCTCTCCACCTGCCACATGGTCTAGAGACCCCAAATATTTGAGGCTTGTGTCTTGGAGGTGCTGTCATAAGGCTGGCTCAACCAATGTTGGAAAACTGCAAGGTGGAATCAAATGTTAAACTATTGGAATGCAATTTCTATATTTAGGTGAAGAAGCATTTATAGGGTGACGGTAATGGGCATAGACGGTAACAGCAGAAAGGAGCAAGTCTTTGACCCTCTTCCAGCTCACCAGCTTCCTTCTCCCTTTGTAGGTAGAAGTTGGCAAGGAAGAAATGTGGTTTGCGCTGTCTCAGCCAAAGCACCCAAAGCAGAAAGAAGAGTGGGGTCTGAGTTGAGAAGCCATAGCTTAATGACTGATAAATTTTTACTTTATTATTGATTTCTATATTTATATTAATTTCAGTAGAAATGAGTATCTCTTCCATTGGACAAACTTTGTCGGACTATTATACAATTTCCTTATTTCCCTTAATATATCAAATGCTCATTTATTTTTCCTTTTGCTCTACTTTTTACAGAAATCTATATCTCTTACACATTTTATTGCACTTATTTGATTTCAGATGCTTATTTCTCCCATTATGTTATTCTTTTCTTGAGGAAAGATCCTCTTTTTATTATTTCTTCCCAGTGATGGCCATAATCCTTAATACATATATGTGCCTGATAGATATGGAGGCTATTACAGTTGTTGGGAGAAGATGTTTTGGAGTGAGAAGACCTGGATTTGAATCATGTCTATTTCTGCATGTCCCTAGCTCTGTGATGCAGCACAATTGATGCCTAGTCATTCCTTTTCCTCGGTGACTGCAACTGCAAATATTCCTGTGGCTCTTCTAGTGATCACATCCATTTATCTCTGATGATGACATGCTTTCTCTTAGCTGCAACTCTCCAGGATTCCATTATTCTTTTTCAAATCAAGAAACCTAATTTTAAATCATCTATCCCACTTCTCCCCCCCACCCCCTTGGCAACCCTAAGTCTGTTCTCTATGTCTTTCAGTCTGTTTCGGTTTTGTAGATAGGTTCATTTGTGCCATATTTTAGATTCCACATATTAGTGATATTACATGCTATTTGTCTTTCTCTTTGAGAAAAAGAATGTATATATATATGTGTGTGTGTGTGTATATATATATATATGTATATATGTGTACCTGTTCACTACGCTGCATAGCAGAAATTTATACAGCACTGCCAATCGATTATACTCTAATTAAATAAAGTAAATTAAAAATGATATCGAATTTTGTGGCAACATTTCTTTCTGTCATCTCCAGCCCACTGAGGACAGTCACAGAGATTTTTGAGGCTCTGTTCACTAATGCATTTCCTTTGTGCAAGGAATGTCCTCTGGGCTCTTTCAAGGGATATGTTTAGATCCTCAGAGCGCAGTGTAAGAAACTTTCAGGGTTTTGCGACACTTTCATGGGGTCCATAACCTCAACACTTTGATAATAGACCCAGATATTACAGATATAGGCTTTATATTTCACACCGAAATTAAAAATGCTACTTGTGTTTTGTTATACTATCAGAGAATAGCATTACAATTATCCAAAGATGATGACAATATTCTCATCTTTTCAAAGTGCATATGCGTTTAAGACTGAATTTTTTTTTCATATGGTTTGGCCGAAGCAACATATCTCAATACATTTAACCCTTGAATAGCAGATGTTTGAATTGCATGAATTCACTTATATGTATTCACTATGTATCTTTACCTAAATATAGAACTTGTGTTCCAGGAGTAAATACCACAATGTGATCCTTCAAAGATGGGAAACAGTAGATACAAAGGAACCACATATACAGAGGGCTGACTATAAATTAGACGTGGATTTTTGACCCATGGAACGCTGGTATCTCTAATCCCTGTGTTGTTCAAGGGCTAACCATACACTGAACTCAGAACTCATGTAAGAATTCAGCTGTCTTATTAAAGCCAAGCATTTACAAAAAATTTCTAAAACTTAAAAATCTGCTCCCTTTGTATTTTGGGGTATGGAAAATAGTTATATGTATTTATTAATCTATTTTTGTGTGGACACGTTATGATTTATTATTTATTTTAAGTAATGAAAACATTTCCTATTTTTTACATCAGAAATGGTAAGTATTGATGGATATAACCCACATAAACAAAATCTCTTTGAAGTCTCCAATAAGTTTTAAGAGTATAAAGGGTTATTGAGATCAAAGGATTTGAGAACCAGTTTTAGCTGATGGTTGAACAGTTTGCACCAGCATTCCTGTCTCCCCAAAGTTTAGACTCCTTCCTTGACAGTATGGAAAGCCTGGTCTTGCATCTCAACTCTATTGATTGTGGACTTCTGGGGCTCTTATATCATGGTTTACCTGTCTTTATTCAACTTCCTTGCTGTACCACCCTGAAAAGGTCCCCAGTCCTGCTGCTCCTCAAGTGTATACACATGGCCGCCCAGTACTGTCCGGCCACTCCTCAAAAGTGTATACATGTGCCCTCCCAGCACTGTCTTTGAACTCTCCATCTGAGTTCTGCTTGGATGTAACTCTCTGTCTTGGACCTGGAAGCAAAGAGAGATGTTGTATGATCTTTATCATTATTATTTTCTTTATCGTTATGGAGTGTCAATAATTCTATTGTGTGCTGACTATTCTGTTGGCTATTCCTTTCTGCCGAATTCTCCTTTAATCACAAATGCATGAGTGAAACTCACAATGCCTAAGGGCTTTACAGATTAATTGGACCAATTATATTCATGATGAATGATCTCTCCCTACTTCTTTTCAGAAACATAACTGAGCCTTGTAATCGATCACTTGGCACCAGAATAGCACATGCAGGTCTTCTTTGCTTTTAGCAGCCTATCCCAAAGGGATGCTTAGACTTATATTTTCTCTCAATATTGTTATGTTTGGAAAGAGGATTCCTATGAAGTGAATAGAAGGCCCTCTTTATTCTAAAGTAATGTGAGAAAATCTGGACTTGAGTTGAAATTGAAATGAAGTAGCTGTTTATGTTCACAAAGTAAGTATTATGTCAAATTAACCAGGTAAGAAAGGTCGGGAAATCATCATATGGTCAAAACCAAAACCAATATAATATAAACAAATCATAACATAATTCTAATTCATGAAATACAATAAGGTTTTCTTTCCTATAATTATATTTGATGAAGCTGAAATGTCTCCAAATGTCTTTTTGTCAATTCTTACTCTCCTTTTCATTTCAGTAGCTAATTAGATGTGTCCTTACTGCATGCTTTCATTCTTATAAACCCTCTGTAGTTGTGTGTAACTCTGCTGCTTCTCCTTTTATCTTGCAGCAAGTTTATCTGTCCTTAGAGTTGGTTAGAGTAAAGACATTAATATGGATCAATGTTTTCATGGCTTTGAAATGTTTCTTTTTCAATATTAGGAAGTTCATGTGCTAGGAGCTCTTTAAAAGAAGAAGTGTGAGTCTATCTATCTATCTATCTATCCTTCAATGTCTATATGCGTATCTATATCTATTATATCTATATATTTCCATATGTATTTATCTGTATTATAGTCCTGTATATATTTCACTTTTTAATATCTAAGATTTATATATAAAACATATAGATAGATTTTATATATAAATATAGATAGGTCTTTGTAATCACACAGTACTATGATAATCATTATATTAACTCAAGAAGTGCCTGATTAAAGTATCAAACTGAATGACAGAGACGGCAGGTGCATTGAGCCTGGAGAGGACTGATAAATCACTAAGAGATCAGCTCCTTTTGGATGCCCACTCCCAGAACCATCTACCTCTTAAAAGGTTCACCTGACAGTGGGAGATATTTGAGAAAAAAGGAAGGGAAATATTGTGGGGAGAAGATTTCTGAGTGTCCCTCGAATCTAACAAGGCATTCATCCAGCTTTAAGTCTATGAATGAATGGCAAGTAAAAGCAGCTCAGAAAAGCTCGTGTGTGTGTGTGTGTGTGTGTGTGTGTGCGCGCGCGCACACACATGTAGGACTTCTATTCAACATAGTATATTATGCATTATATTTTGCTCATTCTCTTTGCAGGGACACTTGAGAGAAATTATTTCAAAGTTAATATCAAGAATGGTAATGTTGTGCCCAATTTTTTGATTGATTCACTTGTCTTTTGAATGCTACTAATTATATATACGGGCTGCTAGAAACTTTCAAGTCAAATTTATGGTCTGCACAGAGCAGAAAGTAGAACCTGTTGGTATTCAGCAGGCTTTTATCTTTACCTCCATACTATGCCCAGGGCTTGTTTTTCTTTTTCCGTTTTCTTAACTTATGCTATTTATCTGTACCCTATGTCTCACGCTGACACCTTCAACCTTTTTTTTTCCTGCTGTACAGCATGGGGATCAAGTTATTCTTACATGTATACATTTTTTCCCCCACCCTTTGTTCTATTGCAATATGAGTATCTAGACATAGTTCTCAATGCTACTCAGCAGGATCTCCTTGTAAATCTATTCTAAGTTGTATCTGATAACCCCAAGCTCCCGATCCCTCCCACTCCCTCCCTCATTCAACCCTTTTTTATTTGTAAAAGCATTGATGTATATGTCATATATGTAGACATCCATACATATGTCTAGTTTATGTTTCAGTGATTATAGAGGAAAATAAGAGATTAGGGAAGAAATATCTTTTGAAGTTTACATTCCCAATTGTAATTCTACAAATAAGCTCTACAATTTCGCAGCTTGCACAAAAGCCATACGTTAAAGATGTGACTAGAAATCCTTGGAAGGTAAAGCAAATATAACTGAAGGACAGAGATGAAGAAATCATGAAGTTATAGGAAATGCAATACATAGTTTTCACTTCTAGTTTTCAGTGTGTAATCACATTTGTGATCTCATAGTCTCATTGAACTAAGAAAGGCAGATGAGAAAATAATGTTTTAGAGCTTTTCATTTAAAATTGGCAGCAGTCAACTCAGATCAGAACTCAGATCTGTTGATTCTTGATCTTTTTAAAAATTAAAAAAAATTTATTAAAGTATAGTCGATTTACAGTGATGTGATAATTTCTGCTGTACAGCATAGTGACCCAGACATGCACATATTTACATTTTTTTCTCATACAGTTTTCCATTATGTTCTATCCCAAGAGATTGGATATAGTTCCCTGTGCTGTGCAGTAGGACCCCATTGCTGATCTTAAGCTGCTTCCAGGAATATGCTTTGTTACAAATGACTAGCCCATGACAGTCTTGATATTCTAAGGGAATTGAAATGTTACTTATTCCAATCCTCCTTTGCTTATTATCAGTACTTTCTACTTTGATAATAAATGCAGCATTCATATTTATTTTACAGTTTAAAACTATGGATTCCATCCATTGAAAATACACAGTTCCAAAAGACCAATTCTTTATTTTTCTATCTTAATTTTAAGTCCATCACCTAAACAAAAAACCTTCTATTTTTATTCAAGCATATGAGATTTTGAAAGCCTCAGATCTAATAGCATAAATGTTATATCTTCGCCTGTTTGGGACCCTGACAGACAATCCTAACTTAGCCCTTTTTTGATCATGCTGTGTTGCAGTACAGTCCCTGTGGGTTGTAACATAAATGAGTGGAAGTGGTGCTTCTGCCGTCGTTGGGAATAGATCAGTCTCCTGCTTCTGTGTCTGAAGGAAAGAAGACTGTTAGAGATTGGATTCCATCACTTCATGTGTTAAGAAATTATCATAAACCTTGTGGCTTAAAGCATCACAAATTTATTAACTTTCTCAGTTCTGCAGGTCAGAACTCAAGACCCCTGGGCTAAAATCACGATGTGAGCAGGTCACACTCTACCCAGTGGAGAATCTAATGGGGTTACCAGCATCCCCTGGGGTTGCATCTCTCTAGCCTCTGCTTCGATGGCTGGTGCCTCCTTCCCGGGTATCTATAGTCAAGATTCCTTCTAGTTCCTTCTTATAAGGATATTTGTGATTGTATTTAGGGCTTACCCTGATACTCTTCCTTTCTCAAATGTCTTATGTTTTTAACTTAATAACTCTTCTCCCATAAAGTAGCATCCCAAGTTTCCAGGAATTAGGAAAACACTAATTTGAAAAGATACAAGCACCCCAATGTTCACAGCATCCAAGATAGGCAAGCAATCCAAGTGCCCATTAACAGATGAAGGGATAAAGATGTGGTATATATGTGTGTATATTTAATGTGTGTATGTACATGTACACATATGTATGTATATAAAACATATATGCAATGAATATTAGCCATAGAAAAGAATGAGCTTTTGCCATTTGCAACATGACACAGACAATATTATGCTTAGTGAAGTAAGCTAGACAAAGACCAGTACTGTATGATACCCCTCAAATGCAGAATTTAAAAAACAATATGAATGAATGTATATGCAAAACAGAAATATACTCATAGATACAGAAAACAAACTAGTGGTGACCAATGGGGAAAAGGAAGGGGGAAGGGCAATTTAGGGGTGCGGGATTAAGAGATACAAACTGCTATGTTTAAAATAGATATGTGACAAAGATCTATTGTATAGCTCAGAGAATTATAGTAAGTGTCTTGTAATAACTTTTAATGGAGTATAATCTGTAAAAATGCTGAATACTTATCCTGAAATTAATGTAATATTGTAAGTCAACTACATTTCAATTAAAAAAAATAACTTGGATATCTTTATGGGCCATATTCTGTATACCTTATTCTCCCAAACCATTCGGTTTGGCCGGTTCGGGTTAATTTTTTATTTTTTAAACTCTTGAGTCTGTGGGGAATTCAACTACATTTTGAACACAATTATCCACATCATCCATTGATAAATATTTTCTCTTCCTTTCAGCATACATTTGAGTGTCATACAGATAGCTGTGGTCTCAAATTCCTATGATCTAAGTAAACCTATTATTTGAGTTACACTTTTTTTTAAAATTTTATGTACAGCTATGTTCTTGGTTTTGTGGATAAAATGTTGAATAAAATATAATTATTGCCTTTGAGGAAATTAGTGCAAATGCACTTCCAAGGATATCTCAAAATACGGTTAGGATAATAAAAGTATATTTCTTCATGTATTTCTCAAGTAAAGCCAAAGGATTCAAGGACTTAAAGAGAAAACAAACTCCCTTTCTCCTTTCTCCCACATGGTCCCCAATCACCTTAAGTACAAACAGAAGAGAAGATGAACAAATCATAATTTCTCAAAAGGAGGACAATTAGATTAAACATATAAGGTGACACATGTTATGTTATATACATAATAGCTGATCTTTTAAGGCACCATAGAATAAGTTCCCAGTTTTCCAACAGGAATTGTACCCAGTTCAGCATAAGCATTTCTTAAAATGAACAATGCATAGGCATCCATTGGATTATTTCAATGATGTCAAATGGCAAATGATGGGGACACTGATCTACTAATGTCTTAAATCATGACCTACTGATTAATCTTTTCACAGAGAGGAACCAAAGAAACCTAAAATCAATGGATGAGAAAAATTTCACAACAGTGAAGGAGTTTATACTTTTAGGGTTCACGACAGACCCGTGGTTACAGAGCGTTCTCTTTTATATCTTCCTCAGCATTTACGTCATCAGTCTGTTGGGAAACATCACCCTGATTTCTCTTATCTGTGCTGATTCTCAGCTCCACACACCCATGTATTTCTTCATTGGGAATCTGTCATTCCTGGATCTCTGGTATGCTTCTGTCTATGCCCCCCAAATCCTGATGACCTGTATCTCTGATGACAAAAGCATCTCTTTTGCTGGCTGCCTAGCTCAGTTCTTCTTCTCAGCTGGCCTGGCCTATAGTGAATGTTACCTTTTGGCCGCCATGGCTTATGACCGCTATGTGGCCATCTCCAACCCCTTGCTTTATTCCCAGGCGATGTCTCCAAGGCTATGTGCCAGTCTTGTTGCAGCTTCATACTTTGGTGGCTTTGTGAACTCAACCATCATCACCAGTGAAACATTTACCTTGAGCTTTTGTGGGAAGAACATCATTGATGATTTCTTCTGTGATCTGCCACCCCTGGTCAAGTTGGCTTGTGATGTGAAGGAAAGTTACCAGGCTGTGCTCTATTTCATACTTGCCTCCAATGTCATCACTCCAACGGTGCTTATTCTTGCTTCCTATCTCTTCATCATTGCTGCCATCTTGAAGATTCGCTCTACCCAAGGTCGCCTCAAGGCATTTTCCACTTGTGGCTCTCACCTGACAGCTGTAACCTTGTACTATGGTTCAATTCTCTTTATTTACTCCCGACCAAGTACTAGCTATACCCTGGAAAGGGATAAAGTGGTGTCAGTGTTCTACACAGTGGTAATTCCCATGTTGAACCCCTTGATCTATAGCTTAAGAAATAAAGATATTAAAGATGCCCTGAGGAAAATGATAGATAGAGCAAAGTATCTTAAACAAAGATTTTGGTAAAAAAAAAAAAAAAAAAAGTATTCTTTTTTTAATTTTTAATTTTTATTTTTTGTCTCTTTTTTTAGGGCCACATCCATGGCACATGGGGATTCCAAGGCTAAGGGTTGAATCAGAGCTATAGTTGCTGGCCAACACCATAGCCACAGCAATACAGGATCTGAGCTGCATCTGTGACCTACACCACAGCTCATGGCAGTGCCGGATCCTTAACCCATTGAGCAAGGCCAGGGATCGAACCTGCATCCTCATGGATGCTAGTCAGATTCATTTCTGCTGAGCCACAATGGGAACTCCTATTATTATTTTTTAAAAAATTAAATTCAATGTCACGGATAACAGATAACAGCTTGTAAATCTCTGAAATAAATAAAATGAGCAAAAGATGAAGTCATTGAATAATGTACAAATTGCATATTACATTTGTCTTTTTAATTTTGCATTAATATCTTTAAATATGTGTTTAAAATAAATGAGTCTGGGTCAATTGGAAAAACTGCCATGCATGCTAACTCAGAACAGAGTCAGTAGCACTGCTGAGATTCTGAGAAGGTTGTAAGAGGTTTTTTTTCTCTTTTTTTTTTTATTACACTTCACAGTTCATAAGTTGCCTATAAGTATAGTACTATAATCTATAATATAAAATAATAATATTCATTATGGATTATTTGTCATGATTAGATGGATGAAATGACTTGCTTCAAATCAGGTAATTCATAGGTGAGAAAACAAGAATGCAAACTCAGAATTGATAACTCCAGGGGTACTTACTCATTTGTTAGGACAGTGCGTTAGTTAGCAGGTCATAAATAAAATATCTACCATAAAATGCCCTTCAAAATAAATTTATTTTTTCTTTCTGATTTTCATATTTGTGCTTGCTGTGATAGAGAGATTTCCTTGACAATATATGTATTGTTAAATAAAGCATATATGTATATGAAAGAACAAATACTTTTATTTAGAGTCACTGCAAGCTTCCAATAAATAATTTCCCAATAGTTAAAAAAAAAATCAAGGTCAAAAGAAGAAGAGTTGCTGCGTGAAACAGACAGAAATGGAGACGTAGATAGAAATAGATAAGTAGAGAGACAGAGACACTTCAAAAAGCTTTGTGTCCAAAAGAGGATTCAGAGTGGAAATCTCTACGAGGTAAACAGTAATTGATAACAATTAAGATCATGTGGGTGTTTGTATTTCTTTGTTCAGTTATATATATGAATTAATGAAAAATTAAAGAATGCCTTATTATGATATATTCCATCTCCTAATTTAAGTAGTCTTTTTACATATAAAACAAGAGGTTTATCAACATAAAAAAGTCCTAGTATTGATTAACAAGTATGTTGGTTTCCTAGGGCTGCCATAACAAAATGCCAGATTCTGGATGTTGTAAACAATAGAAATTTATTTTTCACAGTTCTAGAGCTAAAAGGCAAGACCAAGGAGCTAGCAAGGTTGATTTGTTCTGATGCCTCTTTCCTCTGCTTGCACATGGCCACCTTCTTGCTTTCTCCTCACATGGTCTATTTTCCTGTGCCCAAGCACCCCTCATATCTCTTTGTGTCCAAATTCCCACTTTTTGTGTTTTTATAAAGGTACCAGTCAGATTGGATTAGAGCTCATCCTAGCCACCTCCTTTTAACTGAATCACTTTTATAAAGGTTCTATCTCAAAATACAGTCACATTCCACATTTCTGGAGATTAGGGCTTCAACGTATGAATTTTGGAGTGTTACGACTCAAGCCATAGCACCAAGGATGGATGGGAATTTTCTTGATGAATGAGACATGAAAGCATAGCCTAGGAAGATAGAGGAGCACAGGTCAGGGAAAAACCTTATGAATCACATGATAGCTTCTAGAAAAGTCTAATTAGTACAATTTGGAGAGTTTCTATTGTTAGATACATGTTTGCTTATATTGTGACATAGATTCATTTTGAGAGTCCACTTTTGATGAAATGCTGTTCATTTCATCATAACCTCATTAGTATATCTTCTCCGTACCCCAAATGAACTCTAATTGTGTCTTTGGAAACTGAGGTACATGCTTCTGAGCTGCTCTGTGAAAGAGTTCCCAAAGGAAGGGCTGTTAAGGAAATACATATATTGGGTCCAACAAAGCACGCCCAGACGTCAGAGGGAAGAGAGTCTCACTTCCAAGAGTGATTGGTCCTGATCAAGGGTAAGCAACTGGGATCAGGGGGAAAGAAGCAGTTTGGCTTCTCTGTGACCTGAGCTGTGGCCTCAGGCAGAGTCTGACACGGCTCTCAAAGGGTCCTTGTTATGCCAACACGCACATACACAATCTTCTAAATAGAATTCCATTAATGATGTACGTAACCTTCATCTAGAATTCAAGTTCAGTCTGGTGGTTACACTGGATCATCATCTATTTACTCACTAAACTGCAATGTGTGGTATTTTCACTTCTTGGTACTTATTTTCAGGGGCTAGGGGGATATGTGTAGGCTTCCCAGAATTTTAAGTACTCCAATGTAGGAAGAAAGGGACAGAATTAAAGTTGTTTTATATGACATGTTTCAGCTGGACTGCCTCTGACATTTTCTTTGTTTTTCATTTTGTTTACTTGCAAATTACAATTTATATTAAATTCAGAAGTCACTTTAGTCCATCTTGATGGTTATGCGTCCTGTCTTCCTCCTTCTTTTGATCAGGGGAGTCTACTCAAGGGGAGATTTGTCCTGAATAGTTTGAGCTAGGATAGCCATAGACAATAATTTGGGAAAAATAGCTTCAAAGTGTAAAGGTAATAACCCACTAATTGATTTTAGAAATACTTATTAAGTGCCAATTCGATGCCAGGAAGTGTCCTATACTTTGGGATACAGCAGTAAACAAAACAGAGGAATCTTTCTGCCCCATAGCTAAAGCATTCTAGTGGGGAAAAACATACAATTTAATAAACAAGTGTTAGAAGATGCCTATAAGTCTTGGGGAAAATAGAGCAGAGTCTGGGCAGAATAAGAAGGATGGGGATTGTTGGTGGGAAGAGGATCTGGAATTTAAACTAGAATGATGTGGACAGGCAGAAATGTCAGAAAATGACATTTGATTGACCTTGAAAGGAGATGAGGGTGTGAGCCTTGCAAATGTCTGGGGGATAATATTCACATGGAGGAACAGATAGTTCCAATATCTCTGATGCTGGGGACAGGCTGCTGTTTGGGAGAAACAGTGAAAGTCATCAAGGTTGGAACAGAAATCAGGGGGTGGCGAGTCTTTTTTTTTTTTTTTTTTTTTTGCTATTTCTTGGGCCGCTCCTGCGGCATATGGAGGTTCCCAGGCTAGGGGTTGAATCGGAGCTGTAGCCACCGGCCTACGCCAGGGCCACAGCAACACGGGATCCGAGCCGCGTCTGCAACCTACACCACAGCTCACAGCAACGCCGGATCGTTAACCCACTGAGCAAGGGCAGGGACCGAACCCACAATCTCATGGTTCCTAGTCGGATTCGTGAACCACTGCGCCACGACGGGAACTCCAGGGGGTGGCGAGTCTTAAACAATAAAGACATGCAGGTAATAGACAGCTTTTAGTCCACCATATGGACTTTGATTAACTTAAAATCAATTGGTAGATTAGAAGGTTTTTTGTTTGTTTTTTTAAGAGAAGTAGTGATATTGCCCTTTTTTTGTGGTAAAGAATCATACTGACTGATATATTAAAAACACGTTACAGAGGAATATGTATATAGACCAGTTAGAAGGATTTTTGCAGTGTTCTTGGCAAAATGATGATTGCTTGGACCAGGTGGCATCAGTGGAGGTGATGAGAAGTGCTCAGATTCAGGATGTGTGTTGAAGGCAGGGACACCAGGGTTTCTTGGAAGTTTGAAGAGGAAGTAGGAGAGAGGGAGAATAGGTTGATTCCTAGTGTGTGGCTTGAGTAGAATTTACTACCTTATGTGAGAAATGAGCAGATGGATCAATTTTGGGGGGTGGTGACTAGGAATTCAGCTGTAGACATGTGAAGTATTTATTACTCATCTCTTATGTAAGTATAGAATGTTAGCACTAGGAAGAGACTTAGGAAACTCTTAGTGTGGGTTTTTGTTTGTTTGTTTGTTTGTTTGTTTTAAGAATCATAACCACCAAATCCATGGATAGGTTTCTGGGGCTTCATCATCTCTCTAAAATTTTGTCTGTTTAAACTTAGGTACAGTTTTGGATGTTGGAGAGAAGATACATTGCTTTTGTTAGATTTTCAAAGAGATCCAGCATTCCAAAAAATTAAAAGCAATTAATTATTTTCCTGATAGAGAGAAGATACATTGCTTTTGTTAGATTTTCAAAGAGATCCAGCATTCCAAAAATTTTAAAGCAATTAATTATTTTCCTGATAATGAAATTAAGGCACATGTACAAGCTCACATGGTTGGTTTTTCTGGAAACAAGTAAGACCACGCAAATCTTGATGTGAAAATGAGAATATATTTCATCTCTCACTTCAAGAGGATAATAATATCTGATGTCTCCAAAGATATATACATGTGTGATGGTTGCTAATCTTTTCTGCACAGTATATTGTTGTGAGTGAGATTATCTATTCTTATATCTCTGATCGATTCTCTAAGGGGCTTTAACAAGTTGGAATCCTAGAAGGTGGGTGCTAGAAAAGGATCAGCCAGTTTTTCATGTGAGTGAGACTTTGTTCCAGGGAGGACCTTGGCACTCTTAAAAGCATATAGGCCTGTGTCTGTTAAGTCCATATGCCTAATGGAGAAGCAACAAGGATTTACTTTATAACAAAGGGAATTATATGCAATATCTTGTAATAACCTGTAATGGAATATAATCTGAAAATAACTGAATCACTAGGGTGTACACCTTAAATTAACATAATATTGTAAATCAAGTAACTTCAATTAAAAAAAAGAAAGAAAAAGGCATTCCCATTGTGGCTTAATGGGTTAGAGACCTGATGTTTGTTCTATGAGGATGCAGGTTTGATTCCTGGCATTGCTCAGTGGGTTAAGGATTTGGTGTTGTTGCAAGCTGTGGCATAGATTGCAGAGGTAGCCTGGATCTAGAATTGCTGTGGCTATGGTGTAAGTCTCAGCTGCAGCTCTGATTTGACCCCTAGCCTGGGAACTTCCATATGCCACAGGTGAGGTGGTAAATAGAAAAAAAAAAAAAAAAAAGACAAAGAATTAAAAAGAAAAGAAAAGAAAAACAAATGGGTGATTATCTCTGCCTCTATTACATGACTTTAATCCATAACCAATAAAAATTGCATTTTGGCATCTGTGACCTGTGCCACAGCTCTCGGCAATGCCCGATCCCCAACCCACTGAGAAAGGCCAGGGATCAAATCTGCATCCTCATGGATACTACTCGGATTCATTTCCACTATGCCACAGCGGGAACTCCTCTTTCCTCAGTATCTTATAGCTTTGAGGGTACAGGTCTTATGCCTTCATTAAATTTAAACCTAGGTATTTTATTCTTTTTGATCCAATTGTGAATGGGATTTTTTCTCTTAATTTCTCTTTCTGGTAGTTCATGATCAGTGTACAGAAATGCAGCAGATTCCTGTATATTTTTTCTATGCTGAAACTTTACTGAATTTTGTATACTAGCTCTAATAGGTTTTTGGTAAAGTCCTTGACGTTTTCTATGTATACAATATCATGTCATCTGCAAAGTGTGACAGTTGTACTTCTTTAAATGCGTTTTTTTTTTTTTTTTTTTTTTCCTTGCCTAATGGCTGGGGCCAGTACTTCCAATTCTATTTTGAATAAAAAAGAGAGTGTAAAAAAAAATTGCATTTTGAAGCCTGCCAATCCTTTGTTAAATGCATGTG
Source organism: Sus scrofa (assembly GCF_054392235.1). Classification (NCBI taxonomy): domain Eukaryota; kingdom Metazoa; phylum Chordata; class Mammalia; order Artiodactyla; family Suidae; genus Sus; species Sus scrofa. The sequence continues at coordinate 14,335,626 of NC_139384.1, forward strand.
AATGGGTGACAAAATAACTTTCAGGATTTTAGAAAAATGAGGGACACCATTATTCTGGCTTATGCTGTCTCCTTGAGGAAACTTGGCCTTACTGTTTTTTTCTCTTGAGTTCAAATTTTAAAAAATGAGTCAGGTATTACTCATCTTTCGCAGAGTAAAAATAGCTACCGTTAGGGATATTTTCAGTTGACACACAGGCGTATGTATCTTTTGTATATGGCACTGGTATTTTTCTTACTTTTTAAAAAGTGATGAAATGTGGTTTGGAGATTGTTAAAAGTCTTTCCCAAGATTTCAGACCTACCAGAGGGTGGAATCAGGATTTCAACAGGATTTTCCATTTCAATTGTGGCAGTTATGCAAGTCTGCCTAAGCCAGTCCCATCTGTGCTCAGCTGGGTTGGCATATGTGTCTGTGTTTAGCTTGTTAGCTCAGTGAGGACTGGTGGAAGAAGAACGAACCCACTCACATGTCTGGGGGCCAGCTTGCTGCCATCTGGGGTTGGAAAGAATGCAACCAGATGTTTCAATATCTAACCAAGTCTTATATACCTGGGGGCGGAAGAATTCCAAAAGTGAGAAGAGACACATGCAGCATCTCTTGAACTCCAGGATAGGCCGCTGCAGTGGTGCTACTTCTGTTGCAAACTATTGGCCAAAACAAATCGCAAAACTCTCCCAATTCAAAGGTGATAATGACAGAATCTACTCTTGATATCAGGAAATCAGTAAAGAATCCCAGTAATTTAAAATATATATATTTTGTAGATCATTGATTTGTGGTTAATTTACCACTTTCTCTCTTAAATATTAGCAGCTTGGTACAAAATATAAATGTGACGCATTTCTGATACAGTTTTGTTTCACGCAGAAATCAGAACAGTGACTGTATGATATGGCCTTTTTATAGAATGTTCTAAAACTTTCACCAAAATTATTTACTTACTCTGTTAAAGATTTTATAGTTTCTTATGTAAAAACACAGAGGGCATGCTTTCATTACCATCTAATACCTTGAAAGGATGTCTTTAAGATTTGTCTAATATTTTGACGTTAAATTACTACACAAATATACATTCTTGATTAGAGAGAAATTGAGCCTGAGAGCCTTTGAGTCTTGTTTATTAGGATAAATTCTAAGTTTACATAATCCCTGGAAATTTTCTTAAGAAGTTTGAATGCTTCTTTCCTGCCTTTGTCAGCAGGTGATGAAAGATTAAGGATTTCAGAGAAATTCCAGTTAAAAGAGAACATTTCCTCCCTTTTAATCCATTATCTTATCTGCAGCCAGAGTAAACCTTGAAAATGTAAATCTGATCCTATTACTTTTTTATCATGACGATGTTTCCATTTGTGTTGTTTTAAAGGCCAAAATCCTAACTATAGCCTCTGATAAGCTTTGTGAGCTGAGAACTCTTGTGGTCCATTCCTTCTTTCTCCATCCCATCTTTAGTTACCTTCTTAGCCTCTTAGCTCATCAGCCTCTCTCACTGATCTGTAGATCTGTGTTCTTTCATCTCATGGAAATGCTCTCTCATCTCTCATTACCCCTGACACTGGGCATCACTGGACACATTTTTCAGGTCTCATTTAACTGTCTTTTCTGAGAAAACTTTAAGTTTAGACTAGAACATTATTATTATTATCTTTTTGAGTTATTTGTCTCTTTAGAGGGCACTACGGAAGAGTAGTCATTGGTTCTGTCCAGATATTTGTTTTATTCCCCAAATTATAGTGCATTAAAAATGAGCTTAATAAGTCACAGATATTTTTTATTCTTTAGACAAGTGATAACGTAGCAGAGATACTTTATTGTAACTATTGAGATGTGTCTATAATCAATTTTACACATTATCAATATAATAACCCCAAATTCCTGCCAAGATAATTCTACTCAAGCTTGAGTAGAACTTATATTGTGTGGAAAGAGCTTGTGTCATGCAAAAGAATAACAATATAGCATGATAATTGCGAAGCTCCTAGGATGTGTGGGGATCAATTATGTGAGCAATAAAGTATGGTTGAAGTTCCAGTAGGTGAAGACAAATGGCGAGAAAGATGTTTATAAAAACTTAAGTAAAGCCAGTTTATAGAACCTCGGATGTATGTCCAAAGCATCTGTGCTTTGTGTCTTAATTAGAAGAAGGGAGTGGGATGAATTGGGAGCTTGGGGTTAATAGATGCAGACTATTGCTTTTGAAATGGCTTAGCAATGAGATCTTGCTGTGTAGCACTGGGAACTATGTCTAGTCACTTATAATGGATCATGATAAGGTGAGAAAAAAGAATGTATACTTGTATGTGTAACTGAGTCACCATGCTGTACAGTGGAAAAAAATAATGCATTGGGAAAATAAAAAATTTAAATGTATCATAGAATATGCAATAAAATAAAAGTCTGTATTAAAAAAAAAAAGAAGAGATCCATTCTATACTGGTAAGGATTCCAACTTTTTTTTTTTACTTTTTTTTTTTTAACCATAATATCATCAATCAAGTCACATGTTCTCTGAAGCCACCAGCTACATTTAAATTATAGTTTTGTCCAGATAGATGGCCAGGAGGGGGATTGCTGGATCACATGGCAGTTATGCTTTTAGTTTTCTAAAGAATCTCCGTACTGTTTCCCATAGTGGTTGTACCAATTTACATTCCCACCAGCAATGTGGGGGAGTCCCTTTCCTCCACACACTCGCCAGCATTTGTTATTTATAGACTTTTCAATGATAGCCATTCTGACTAGTGTGAGATGGTACTTCATTGTAGTTTTCATTGTAGGATAGTTCTCTAAGTAACAAGTGGAAAAAATAGACTTTAAGGGAGAAAACTTGGATTTGCATTCCAGTAACAGCATTGTCTCCAGTTTATCTCAAAAATAAATGTTTTATCATTTAAGTAAATCATAGCCCTCTTAGTTTTAGTTTTCTCTCACTGTCTCTGGGGGAAAGTCAACTGGCTACTGGAGCATTAGCTCTAATGCTATGATGTTTTATATTAGATTCCTTCTTTTAGCTTCTCTCTGAGAGCTCTGGAAAGTCAAGATATAAACCTTGAGGGATTCATGATTTTTCAATGTATCTTTGGCACCAAAAATTTGGTTTTTCTTAATATTCAACATCTGCTATATCAAAAAATACTTCAACTATATATATAAATCTCACATCAACTAAAGAAAAGTGCAGAATAAAAACACTTAAAAAAAGAATTTTTAAAGCTTTCTTTCTTTTTTGGTCTTTTGTCCTTTTTAGGGCCGCACCTGTGGCACATGGAGGTTCCCAGGCTAGGGGTCAAATCGGAGCTGTAGCTGCAGGCCTATGCCACAGCCACAGCAACATCAGATCCAAGCCGTGTCTGTGACCTATAAAGCTTTTTTAATAGATAAAGAAATTCAGGTTGTCAGAGGAGTATAGGACTGCCTTAATTAGGGAATGTGAGAGAAATATATTTGCTTATAAGAGATGGCTTAATAGTTGAGAGCTTTTTTTTTTTTTTTTTGGCTTTTTAGGCAGTTATGGCATATGGCAGTTCCCAGGCTATTTGGCTAGGGATCAGATCGGAGCTATAGCTGCCAGTCTACACAACAACTACAGCAATTTGGAATTGGATCCGCATCTGCAACCTATACTGCAGGTCACGATGGCAACGCCAGAACCCTGACTAACTAAGCGAGTCCAGGCATCAAACCCACGTCCTCATGGATACTAGTATGATTTGTTTCTGCTGTGCCATAATGGGTACACCGAGAGCATGTATTCTTGGTAAAAAAAAAATTCTGGATTTAAATACCAGATCTGCTGTTTACCAGTTCTGGGACCTTGAAAATGTTTCTTAAACCATGCAAAGATTATAATGCTTATCTTATAAATTGTGCAAATGGTGAAGTGGGTTAATAATAGGACTTAGGATGCTCTCTGATCATAATGAGTAATACAGATATTTTTCTATTTGTACTAATAGTGGCAAGAGTAGTACAGTGCATTGGTATTTGTGTAACTATTAACACAATGCCTGACATATAAAAAGTTCTCAATAATACATACAGAACACTGAAAATGTTTGAGTGCTTCCCATGTAAGATATTTGGCTGGATATTTTCCTGAATATGATCTAAATTCAATCAAATAAACTGTCAGAGGTCATCATTTTGCTCAGCTGTTGATGAGACAAGGTACTTGCACTGCATTAAGCAATTAGCAAGTGAAAACCTTAATTCTAAAATCAGATCTTGGATTTCCTGTTGTGGCTCAGCAGTTAACGAACCTGACTCTTCTCCATGAGGATGCAGGTTTGATCCCTGGCCTTGCTCAGTGGGTTAAGTATCTGGCATTTCCATGAGCTGTGGTGTAGGTCACAGACGCAGCTTGGATCTGGGGTTGCTGTGGCTGTGGCGTAGGCCAGTGTCTATAGCTCTGATTTAACCCCTAGCCTGGGAATCTCCATATGCTGTGAGCATGGCCCTAAAAAGACACAAAATAAATAAATAAATAAATAAATAAATCAGATCTCGACTCCATTTCCAGTGGGCTTCTCAAGTCACGGACTGAAATTATGCTTTTTTTTTTTTTTAAGATAGTAAGGGATTAAGAGGGATAGTCTTCTAGTCATTGTTGACTTAATTGATACCTCTGTTTATTTCTTTCAAAAGAGAAAGCACTAATTTTTTTTTTATCCTTATCATATCAGATTTTCACCTCTGTGGACATGGATGTTGGAAATCGCACTGTCTTGACTGAATTCATCTTAGTGGGCCTCTCATCAGACCCCCGGTGGCAGATGATGTTATTTGGAATATTTCTAATTCTCTATTTGGTTACTTTGTCAGGGAACATGACCCTAGTTATTTTAATCCGTATTGATTCCCACCTGCACACACCTATGTATTTTTTCATTGGCAACTTGTCTTTTTTGGATTTCTGGTACACCTCTGTGTACACCCCCAAAATCCTGGCCAATTGTGTCTCTGATGATAAGCGCATTTCCTTGGCTGGATGTGGAGCCCAGTTGTTCTTTTCCTGTGTTGTAGCCTACACAGAGTGCTATCTCCTAGCAGCCATGGCTTATGACCGCCATGTGGCCATCTGTAATCCATTGCTTTACTCAAGTTCTATGTCTGATTCTCTCTGTACTGGACTCGTTGCTGGCTCCTACGTAGGAGGGTTCTTGAATGCCATAGCCCACACTGCCAATACTTTTCGCCTGAGTTTCTGTGGCAGAAATATCATTGACCACTTCTTCTGTGATGCACCACCACTGGTAAAGATGTCTTGTACAGACACCCACGTTTATGAAAAGGTCCTCCTGGGAGTGGTGGGCTTCACGGTCCTCTCCAGCATTCTTGCCATCCTGATCTCCTATTTCAACATCCTTCTGGCTATTCTGAGGATCCGCACAGCCTCGGGAAGACGCAAGGCCTTCTCCACCTGTGCTTCACACCTCATCTCGGTCATGCTCTTCTATGGGTCCTTGCTCTTCATGTATTCAAGGCCAAGTTCCACCTACTCCTTGGGGAGGGACAAAGTGGCTGCCCTGTTCTACACTGTGGTCAACCCACTGCTCAACCCTCTCATCTATAGTGTGAGAAACAAGGATGTCAAAGAAGCCTTCTGGAAAACAACTCAGATCATAAGGCCTCAGAGATGAAGCTTATTTTTTTGTAGAATGCTTATGCTGCACTTTCTGAATTAGTGGCTTATAAACATGTTTGTAAACATTGCAACATTTCAAGTAAATGCAACACATAAATCTTAAGAGATGAAGCATTGATAAGATCACTTTTATTGTTATTATTTTGTTGTGATTAAATTATTTTAAACATGATATTTGGCTCTTTGGTGTTCTGCAGTTCTGTGTTTCTCAGCAGTACTAGATTTTTATAAAATTTATCTGTTTGATCATCTTTGGAAGGTTGTAGAAGGAGAAAGAGGAATTAGATGGTTTTTGTGCACATGGTTTGACTTCGACTCTTCGTGAACAAATTTTATTCCATGGGGAAATGATTTGGAATGGCTAAATATCCAGAAATTTAGTCAAGGTTTTATGCACATTTATTTTTAGTAAGGAATTCCCTCCATATTCATTCATAAAGCTCTAGATGAGCATATAGAAAATATCTTTGTAAATGGGTATCTTCCACATCAATTTAATATTAGGCAAAATGTTTAATAGTTATTTAGATGGAAAGCAAGCATACATCATTGTAAGTCACGGAGAAATAGGTGCCTCTACGATAATGCATTGCCCTGAAAAAGAGGTCTCTCACAGAGACTCAGTCTGCCATATGTTTCCTCAATTCATACACCTCCTCTTTCCCATAAAGAAGAATAACATCCAGTGGAACAAACTGCAAAAATGAACCAACAACCATAAGCGCTACTCTATTCTAGACACATTTTTTTTTCTCCTACCAGAAGATTTTAATTACAGAGAAAATTATAGCTTCATTTTCAGTACATGAAAATGCTTTTTATTTTTCGAGTCTTTACACCATGGAAAATGAGGGATTGTTAGTTACATATGATGAATGAGTGGCTTGTACCTTGAAGTTAGAACTTTGTTATTGAATGATTATAGCTATTGTTGCAGTGAGTACATGTATAAGATGCATTTATATTAAAAATGTAAAATGGGTAATTGTAACCACTTCACCATTTGTACTAGCTCTGACATTTCTGATTTTTTTCGTCTGCATTCATTAAATAACATGCCATTGCCCTCTCTGTTTTCATCACAATATTGTTAATATTCCTTATATTTCCATTTAGACAGAATTTCTGTAAGTATTGGACAAGAAAAAGGAAGGATGTATTCCTCAAATATCCAAATTCAATATAATGTTTTCTATATATTCCCATAAATCCCATTAGGTAGGGAAAATCAATTGGGTCAACATAGGGAAATATTAAAGTAATTTAAGCCCTTGGGATCCCAGATATAAAATATACACTGCTATTTTGCATTTAATCTGGATGCTACTTTTTAAAAAACTGTATTAATATTAAATTGAATCTACATTTTATAGTAAAGATTATACGCTGGTCACTAAAGTAAAATGCTATTTTTTTTTCAAACAGGTGTTTTAAATTTTTTTATCAATTTTTTAATTTTTTTTTGTCTTTTTGTCTTTTTAGGGGTGCACCCACGGCAGACAAAATAATGCCATTTGCAGCAACATGGATGGAATTAGAGATTCTTATACTAAGTGAAGTAAGTCAGAAAGAGAAAAATATCATAGGATATCACTTGTATCTAGAATCTAGTATGTGGCACAAATGAACCTACCTACAGAAAAGAAACAAACTCATGGACAGGAGAAAAGACTTTCTGTTGCCAAGAGAGAAGGGGAGGTAGTGGGATGCACTGGGAGTTTTGGGGTTAGTAGATACAAACTATTGCATTTGGAGTGGATAAGCAATGAGATCCCTCCGTATAGCACAGGAAACTATATCTAGTCATTGTGATGGAACATGATGGAGGATACTGTGGAAAAAAGAAGGTATATAAATGTATAACTGGATCACTTTGCTATACAGAAAAAAATGACAGACCATTGTACATCAACTATAATAAAAAATGAAAATAAAGAAAAATAAACTAGCACATGTCTCATAATTTCAATATGGAAAAAAATCATATTGTGACTTAGCCCAACTAAGGGAGCCAACTTTTAATTAAATACTCCTCATTATTTTCATATCCTAATTAATATATCATCCCCATACTCCAAATGAACTGTAATTGTATCTTTAGAGACTGAAGGACATATTTCTGGGCTACTGGGTGGAAGGAATCCCAAAGGGCTGTTGAGGAATACACGCATAGGGTCTAATAAAGCATGCCAAATTATCAGAGGAGGGGGAAACGAGTATCACTTCCAGGAGTGTCCTTCTTAATCCAGGGTAAGCAACTGGGATCAGGGGCAGTGAAGTGGTTTGTCCTCTCTCTGACCTCAGCTGAAATAAGAAGAGAGACACAGATTCTGTCCTATGCTAAACACACACAGAGACACAGACACACACACACACCATCTTCTAAATAGAATTCCATATGTGTAACTCTCATCTAGAATTCAAATTCAGTCTAGTAGTTACACTGGATTATCATATATTAACTGTTATCCTGGTGAAAACAAGAGGACCAAAAAGGTGACACACTTTTTGATGCTAGTGCTTCTAGTAGCTGTGCAATCCACATTGCTAGTGTGATATCTTTACTCCTTACTACTCATTTTCAGGTGCTGGATGGATGTTGAAGAGGGACCAGCAGAGAAAGAAAGTAAGTTGATTCCTGGTTTGTGGCTGGAGAAACTAGAAGAATAGAATTTATTACCTAATTTTAGAAATGAGCAGATAGATCAACATGTGGGGCTGAAGATTAGGAATTCAGGTATAAGCATGTGACGTTCAAAGTATTTAATATTCAACTCTTATTATAGAATGTTAGCACTGGAAAGGAACTTAGGCATCTTTTATTATTAGAATTTTCATTAAGAATCATAACCAAGAAACCTATGGATAGATTTATGGGGATTTGTGAACTCAAATTTTGTTTGTTTAAACATATGTGCAGTTTTGAATGTTGGAGAGAAGGTGCATTGCCTTTGGTTGTTGAAGAGATCCAGCATTCCACAAACTGAAGAGCAATTACTCATTTTCTTGATGAAAAAATTAATGTGTGCACAAGCTCATTGATTGATTTTTGTTGAAACAAGTGTGACAGTGCAAATCTTAATGTTAAAATAAGACTATATTTTCTCTCTTGCTTAAGCCAAGAGGATGGTAATGTCTAATGTCGCCAAAGATATATGCATATGTAAAGGTTGTTGATTTTCTCTGCATGCTGCATTGTTGCAGGTGAGGTTATCTATCCTTATATTTGTGATTGATTCTCTAAGTGTTAACATATTGAAATCAGGGAAGGTTCCTGAAAAAGGTTCAACCAAATTGTTCATGTGGGTAACCTTGTGTTCCAGAACGTACAGGTGACTTATTACCACACAAGTGTTATGTCAGTCATATCTCAATGAAACACACACACACACACACACACACACGTAATTAGTGTCAGGCTCTGTCCCTATGACAGGACTCCTCAATTCCAGGCCAGTGGACTTTGCACTCCTTTGTCAAATTGTATGTGAATAAGTAACAAAAATATTAACCGTCAAGATTTTAGGAAAAAATTCTGAAGGACAGTACCATTCTGGCTTAAACTGTCTTCTGGGAAAAAACATGGTTTTGTTTGCATATTTTTTTCTCATGCTCAGCTTTTATAACTGAGCCAGGTCTTATTCATTTTTCTCAGAATAAAAATAGCTCCCATTAGTTAGCAATATTTTCTGATGACACACTGGGATATGCATCTTATATGTATAGCACTGATTTTTTTTCTTTTTTTAAATTTTCTAAACTTGGAGAAATGAGGAATGGAGGCTAAAAAAATTGCAGAGCTACCAAGGGATGGAATCAGGATTTGAAATCAGCTGTCATCTCAATTGTGCAGTTATGCAAGACTGCCTATGCCAGTCCTGTTTGCTTCCAGCTAGGCTGGCTCATATGTCTGTGTTTAGCCATTAGCTCAGGTGGGGTTATGGATGAAGAATGGACCCACTCACATGTTTGGGGTCTAGCTTGCTGTCAGCTGAGGTCATAAAGAGAATGCAGCCAGATGTCTTATTATCCAGCAAGCTAACCCAGGTTTATTTACATGGTAGTGGTAGGTTTTCAAAAATAAGAAGGGAAACATGCAAAGCCTCTCGAGGCTCAGGCTTGGCATCCACAGGATGCTGCCTATGCTGCCATAAACTATTTGCCTAAACAAACCACATGGCCATCCTAGACATCAAAGGTAGAAAAACAGAATCTACTTTTGAAATCAGGAAATCAATTAAGAATTCTTTTTATTCTTTTGGTTCTTTTGTTTGTGGTTTAGTTTTATCCTCTTTCTCTTATAAATGTTAGAGTTTTGGAAGTTCCCATCATGGCGCAGCATAAACTAATCTGACTGGGAACCGTGAGGTTGCAGGTTCAATTCCTGGCCTCGCTCAGTGGGTTAAGGATCTGGCGTTGCTGTGAGCTGTGCTGTAGGTTGCAGAGGCGGCTTGGATCTGGCATTGCTGTGGCTACAGCTCAGATTCGACCCCTAGCCTGGGAATCTCCATATGCGGTGGATGCAGTCCTACAGAGAAAAAAAACAAAAAACAAAAAACAAAAAGTTGTTAGAGTTTTGTTACAAAATATCATGTGGTGAATTTCCAACACAATTCTGTTTCATGCAAAAGTCAGAATGATGACTGTCTTTTAACAGAATGTTCTAAAGCTTTCATTAAATTTATTTACTTTTCCCAAGATTTTGTAGCTTCCTGTTTGAACATATAGAAGGAATGCTTTTGTTACCCAACAGTACTTGGAGAGGATCTTGCTTTTAAACATTTCTAGTATCTTGGGGTTAAAGTACTATATAAATACACATTCCTGGGTAGAAGAGAGATTGAAACAGAGCCTTTGAGTCATGTCTGTCAAGATAAGGTCTCAGTTTATACAATTCCTTGTAATTTTCTCAAGAGGTTTGAATACCTCTTTCCTGCCTTTCTCAGAGAACTGGCCTTAACCTTGAGCAAATAGTGGATTGGGGATTTCAGAGAGATTTCTGTTAAAAGGGAGTTTTTGCTCCTTTTCCATCCATTCTGTGAGCCACAACTTTAAAAATATAAACATCGTTATGCTACTTCCTCTTCATGGCAGTGTTTCCATTTGTTGAAAGACTAAAATCCTTATTATGGCTTCCAGTAAGCTTTGTGAGCTGATAACTCTGGTGGCCCATCCACTGGCTCCTTCATCCATCCCATCGTCAGTTAACTTCTCAGCCTCTTTGCTCACCAGACTCTCACTCATGTGAGGGATCCGATATACGTTCTTTTTTTAAAAAGTCATTACAGATTTTTGAGTTTATTGGATTACAGTTGATTTACCAGGTTACATTAGTTGCAGGTGTACAGCAAAGTGGATCAGTCACACATATAAATATATCCATTCTTTTTTCCTACACAGGATATTACAAACTATTGAGCAGACTTTCCTGTGCTATACAGTAGGTGCTTGTTAGTCATCTATTTTATACAGTAGTGTGTATATGCTACTACCATCCTCCCAATTCCTCCCTTCCACCCACAGTTTCCCCTGTGGTTACCAAAAGATTGGTTTTGAAATCTGTGAGTTTGTTTCTATTTTATAAACAAGTTCTTTTTTTTTTTTTAAGATTCCATACATGTGAAATATGATATATGTCTTTATCTGTTGGATTTACTTACCATAATAATTTCTAAGTCCATCCATGTTGCTGCAAAAGGTATTATTTCATTCATTTTTATGGCTGAATAATATTCCCTCATATATATGTGCAACACGTTCTTTATCTATTCCTCTGTCAATGGACATTTCATTGCTCCCATGTCTTGGATGTTGTAAATAGTGCTGCAATGAACATTGGGGTGCATGTATCTTTTTGAATTGTGGTTTTCTCTGGTGATTTATGTTCTTTCTTCTCATGGAAATGCCTTCCCCTTTCTGGTTCCCCCTGCAATAGGCTGGCATTTGAACTCACCTTTTGGGGTCATTTAAATATTTTTGTCTTCTGAGAAGACTGAGTTTAGAGTAGAATATTTATTTTTTCCATTATTACCTCTTTAGGTGGTAGAAGTATAAGAATAGTAATTGGCTCAATCCAGCTATTTCCATCCCCCTCAGTTATATTTTATTAAAAAGAGCTTAATAAGTCTCAGATATTTTTCCCTGTGTAAGGAAGTGATAACATAGCACAGAAAGTTTGTAATATCTGTTGAGATGGTGGCTATAACCCAGTATTTTGTAGGTTATCAATATAAAAATCATACATTGCTGTCAAGATAATTTCCTCAAGCTTGAGTAGATTTAGAAGAAGAGTATATTTTGTAGAAATGAATGAGATCATAGGACTAGACCTGTGAAGATCCTAGCATGTGTGAGGTTAATCTTGGGAAATCAATCGCCTGAGTAATTTACTTTGTTGAAGCCCTCAATAATTGAAGAGTCATAGCGAGAAAGGGCTTATGAAGGTAAATCGAAGCTGGCTTATGAAACTGGCTGTATGACAAGCATCTTTTGTGCTTTGTGTGCTAATAAGAAAATGTTCATTATATAGTAATAGCTGGAGTAGAGAATGGTCTTCAAGACTTCAAGCTGCTTTTACCACAGTGCCATCCATGGAGTCACAATCTATCTTAATATCATGGAATACATGAGAAAAATTCAGACATCCATACCTTACTTCCTAGCAAGCGGAGGCACTAGACCTCCAGGTAAAAGAATCAGGTTGCAACACTGACTCTGAATTGGCTCCAAAGTAAATGTTTTAAACATCAGGGTAGATCACAATCCTCTGTGGGTTTTGGCTTTCTCCCACTGCCGTTTTAGCTAAGAGGGCATCAGCTCTTAAGCTACTGGGGCATCAGCCCTGTAATGTTTTAAATTAAATACCTCATTTTAGCTTGTCTCTGAGAGCTTTGAGACATAAACTTTCAAGTATTCATGCTTCCTTAATGAATGCTTGATACAAAGTTGAGTTCTTTCTAACGGTTTTCAGCCATCTTATAAAAAAAATGCTTCACATACATATATACATTGCATGTCACCTGGAAGAAAGTGGAAAACAAAGCATTCCTTAAAAATAATTAGAAAAATCTTTTATTAGGTAAAGAAATCAGGTTCTCAGGGGCTGCAGTATTACTTTAGCTTGAACAGGAAAGAAAATAATTCATCTATAAAAGACATAAATGGCTTAACGGTTGAGAGTATATGCTCTTGATAAAGAGAATTCTGGGTTCAAACACCAACTGTCCTGCTGGCCAGTTCTGTGACCTTGGAAATGTTTCTTAAAATACATGATGATCATGTATAGAGTTGTGGAAAGGATTAAGTAGGTTACGATTCGGGCTTAGACTATTAACTGGTACATAGTGAGTTTGTTTCTCTATTAGTATATGTACATATGTGTGTATATGTAGATATAATTTATATATATATATTTTATATATTTCTATTCATATATATGTATATTTTTTCTACTTGTACTAATAGTAGTGAGAATAGTATAATATACTGGTATTTGTATAACTATCAGAGAGAATGCCTGATGTGAGTTCTTCATGATATATGAAATATACTGAAAATTTCAAAGTGTTTGCTATGTTCCTGTGATAAATAATGTTGAATATCTTTTCATGTGTCCACTGGCCATCTATATGTCTTCTTTGGAAAAATATCTATTCAAGTGCTCTGCCCATTTTATTTTCTTTTTTGGCTACACCCATTTCGTACGGAAGTCCATGGGCCTTGGATCGAATCTGAGCTGGAGCTGAGACCTACATCGCATCTGTGGAAAACAATGGTTGTTAACCACTGTGCTAGGCCAGGGATTGAACTGGCACGTCCACAGATACAAACTGAATCATAAACCCGCTGCACTGCAGCAGGTACTCCACTTTGCTCTTTTTAATATTGGGTTGTTTGGGTTTTTTTCTTTTGATGTTGAATTGTATAAATTCTTTGTATATAGTGGATACTAGTTCTTTATTGGATATATTATTTGCAAATATTCTCTTCCATTTAGTAGAATGCCTTTTGGTTGGCAGTGTCCTTCACTGTGCAAAATCTTTTTAGTTTGATGTCCCATTTTTAAATGTCTGCTCTTGTTTCTTTTTCCTGAAGAGATGGATTTTAAAATCTATTAGTAAGACTGATACCAAAGAATATACTGCCTATGTTTCCTTCTAGAGGTCTTATGGTTTCAGGTCTTATGTTTAAGTCTAATTAATTTTTGGTTTTTTTTGTTGTTTTTTGTTGTCATATATGGTAAAGAAAGTTGTCCAGACTGGTTCTTTTGCTTGTACCCGTCTAGCTTTCCCAACACCATTTATTTCAGAAGCTATCTTTCTGACATGTATATTCTTGCTTGTCTGTTGTAGATTAATTGGACATGTAAGAGTGGGTACATTTTCTAGACTTTTTATTCTGTTCTGCTGATATATGTGCCTACTTTTGTGCCAATGTCATATAGTTTTGATTACCGTTGATTTTTAGTATAGTTTCTAATCAGGAAGTATGGTAACTTCAGCTTTGCTCCAGTTTTCTTTCTCTAGGACCTTTTGGACTCTTCAGGACCTTTTATATGTGTTTCAATATACATTTTAGAATTATTTGTTCTAGTCTTGTGAAAAATGCCATTGATACGTTAATAGGGATTGAACTGAATCTGTAGATTACCTTGATTTGTATGACCACTTGAACAATATTAATTTTTCCAGTCCATGAGCATGGCATATATTTCCATTTGTTTGCATTGTCTTCAATTTATTTTATCGACATCATGTAGTTGTCTGAATAAAGGTCTTTTGTAATTTCCTTGGTTAGATTTGTTCCTAGGTATTTTATTCTTTTTGACACAATTGTAACTGGGATTATTTTCTTAAATTCTCTTTCCGATAATTTGTGTATAGAAACACAACAGATGTCTGTATATGCATTTATTTATTAGATTTAATAGTATTTTTTTGGTGGAGTCTTTAGTGTTTTCTCTATATAGTGTTTCCTATATTGTGACAGTTTTACTTCTTCCCATCCAGTTTGGATGACTTTTATTTCTTTTTCTTGTCTGATTGCTGAGACTAGGACTTCCAATGTTATTTTAAAGTTAGGTGGCAAGACTGAGCATTTTTGTCTTGTTCCTGATCATAGAGGAAAAACTTTCATATTTTTACCATGTAGTATCATGTTAATATATTGTGTAATTGTGGTTGCTAAAATTTTGTTGAAGAATTTTTGCATCTATGTTCACTAAGCATATAGGACTGTATTTTTTTTTTTTTTTTTTTTTGGTGGTGTCTTTGGATTTGGTAGCAGTGTATTGCTGGCCTAGAATAAGCTTCAAAGTGTTCCCTCCTCTTCAATTTCAGGGAATAATTTGAGAAAGATAGATGTTACCTCTTTAAATATTTGGTAGAATTTCTCTGTGAAGCCGTATGGCCCTGGACTTATTTCCTGTGAGTTTTTCATTACTGATTCAATTTCATTACCAACAATGAGTCTGTTCATATTTTCTATTCCTTCCTGACTTGATCTTGGAAGACTGATCATTTATAGAAATGTATCCATTTCATGTAGATTTTGAAATTTGTTGGCATGTAACTGTTCACAGTATTCTCTTATGATTGCTTGTATTTCTGTGCTATAGGTTGTAACTTCTTTTTCATTTCTAATTTTATTTATTTCAACACTCCCTCTTTTTTTCCTGATGAGTGTGGTTAAAAATTTATCAATTTTGTTTATCTTTTCAAAAAAACAATTTTTGGTTTCAGTAATTTTTTTCTATTGTCTTTTTTTAGGCTTCACTTTTCTTATTTCTACTCTGTTCTTTATTGTATCCTTTATTCTACTCAGTTTGGGCTTGGTTTATTATTTTACTAGTTTCTTTATGTGTATTGGCAGGTTGTTTATTTGAGATTTTAGCAACACCATGTCTTTTGATTTAATAATATACCCCATTTATATTCAAAATAGGTATTCCTATGTATGTTCTCCTTGCCATTTTATTAATTGCTGTGGGATTGTTTTTATAGTTGCCTTTTTTATTTCTCTCTTCTTCTTTTGCTCTCTTGTGATTTGATGACTATCTTTACTTTTATGTTTTGATTCTCTCCTTTTTTTTGTGTGTGTGTCTACTCTAGGTTTTGGTTTGTGATTGCCATGAGGTTTATATATATTATGTATACATGCTATATGTAATTAACTATTATTAATTGTTTTTAGTTGATAATCTCTTAAATTTGACTGTATTCTAATAACCCTACAGTTGTACCTCTCCACCCTTTCACATTTAATGTTTTTGACATCATATTTTACAACTTTTGCTTGATATATTCCTTACCCATTTACTGTGGCTAGAGATAATGATCTAACTTTATGCTATCTCTGCCTTTATTAAATGAGTACCCTTTTAGTAGAATGTGCTCCCTAAAATGGATTCAGAGAATAATAGGTTTTGCAGATGTCTTTTAGGAGTGGAGTGTCTGGTATGTACAGCCTTCTGGTTCTCCCAAATGCAAACCTACCTGGTCTTTGAAGCCAGATGTCCTGCGGGGACTTCATCTTTCCATGCAGGACCCCCAGCTTAGGAAGCACTATGTGGGACTTGGACCCCTCATTCCTTGAGAAGAATCTTTGCAATTTTGATTACCCTCCTCCTTTCGGTCACCTGCTTGAGGGTGTGTGTTTGACACTATTGCATCGTCACCCTCCTATCCATCTCATAGTTATTTCTTCTTAAGATGCTTAGTTGTGGAAAATCTTTTCTTCTCATCTTGGTGCTATTCTCATCCATAGTTTCTTTGTCAATATTTATAATTTAGGTATGTGTATCGGAGAAGTTGAGCTCAGGGTTCTTCTATTCCACCACCTTGGTCATTCCCCATCCATACTTAAAAGCTGATATCACCGGTTAAAGGCATTTTATTTTTTCTTTGTTGGTGGTAAGTGTTAGAAATTTCTCTGTAAAATAATACTTTATTGTTTCCCACTAATTAATATGTTACATTTTTATTTTCATTCTCTCAATAATTTCTAAGATTGTTTAAATTTTTTCTTTAGCTTTTAGGTCACTTTAGAAGGGTTTTATTTATTTTCAAATATTTGGGAATTTTCCAGAGATCTTTCAATTACTGGGTTCTAATGTAATTACACTGAAGTCAGAGAATATACTTTCTGTGACTTGAAATATTTGAAATTTTTTTAGACCTTTTTACAGCTGCAAATATAGTCTGTTGGTGTTCAGATTGTTGTCATTGATAGTTGCTCAGTAAATAGTAGCAATTTCAGTTGTAACTAGGGGGGAAGGTGGGCTCAGAGTCTTCCAATTCTGCCATACTGAACACACCTCTCAAGTGTATTTTCTTTAATATATCAGACAACCTGTAGGGGGTCATGGTTTTTCTCACCTATTTGGTAGGAATTAGGATCTTTTGCTACATTAAGCAATTAATTGAAAGCTCTACATTCAACATGAGGTTCTAACTCCAAGTCCAGGGGTTCCCAAGTCTCAGTGAAGTTCTGTCGTTCTAGAGAGTAGGGACAAAAGTCCACAAGCTTCCTAGCAATTGCTGATTTAATTGTTGCTTAATTTATTTCAACAAAACATTATTAAGAGATTTTTTTTCCCCTCATGATATTTATTAGGCTTTCTACTCTGTGGACATGGAAGTTGGAAATCATACCATCCTGACAGAATTCATCCTAGTGGGCCTCTCTACAGATCCCAAGTGGAGGTTGATTCTATTTGGAATATTTCTGGTGTTCTATTTGCTCACCTTATCAGGGAATATGACCCTTGTTGTCTTAATCTATATTGATTCTCACCTACACACACCCATGTATTTTTTCATTGGCAATCTGTCTTTCCTAGATTTCTGGTACACCTCTGTGTACAACCCCCAAATCCTGGCTAATTGTGTCTCAGGAAATCAGCGTATGTCCCTGGCTGGATGTGCTGCCCAGCTTTTCTTTTCCTGTACTGTAGCCTACACTGAGTGCTATCTCCTAGCAGCCATGGCCTATGACCGCCACATGGCAATTTGCAACCCTTTACTTTATTCAAGTACCATGTCCAGTTCTCTCTGTACTAGACTTGCTGCTGGCTCCTACATAGGTGGGTTCTTGAATGCCGCAGCCCACATTGCCAATACTTTTCGCCTGAGTTTCTGTGGCAGAAATATCATTGACCACTTCTTCTGTGATGTTCTACCATTGGTAAAGATGTCTTGTACAGACACCCACGTTTATGAAAAAATCCTCATGTGTCTGGTGGGTTTCACGGTCCTCTCCAACATTCTTGCCATCCTGATCTCCTATTTCAACATCCTTCTGGCTATTCTGAGGATCCGCACAGCCTCGGGAAGACGTAAGGCTTTCTCCACCTGTGCTTCACACCTCATCTCGGTCATGCTCTTCTATGGGTCCTTGCTCTTCATGTATTCAAGGCCAAGTTCCGCCTACTCCCTGGGGAAAGACAAAGTGGCATCTCTCTTCTACACTGTGGTCAACCCATTGCTCAACCCTCTCATCTATAGTGTGAGAAATGAAGATGTCAAAAAGGCCTTCTGGAAAACAACTCACACCATAAGACCTCAGAGATGAAGGCTACCTTTTGGCAGAATGCTTTCGTTGCATTTTCTGAATTAGTGGCTTATAAATAAGTTTATAACATTGCAACCTTTCAAGTAAACGCAACATATTGTACATAATGAAAACTTGACCAAACCATTTTTATTGTTGGAACTATTTTAAACCTATAATATTGGATTGTTTTATGTTCTACAATATTGTATTTTACTACTTTTCGGTATGAGGTTTACATAAAACTTATTTGTTTGTTTTTGGGGAGGTCTTTAAAAGAAAAAGTGGATTTGGATGGCTTTCATGTACATGGTTTGGCTTTGTCTCTTGTTGAGCAAACTTCATTAATAAGAAATAAATAAGATTTAGAATTGTTAAGCTACTGGAAATTTACTCAAAACTTGACAATTATTTATTTTAAATAAGGCATTCTTTCAAACTCTTTCATAAAGCTCTAACTGAGTATATTATTTCCTTGGAAATTTTGTATCTTCTACAGCAATGTAATATTAGGCAAAGTGTTTAAGTTTTTTAGATTATGAAAAAAAAAAACCTTTTTAAATCTATAGCTAAAATGTGACTTCAGGATTGCATGTCACCTTAAAAGAGCAATCACTTAATGTAGAATGAAGAGTCTGCCATGCCAGCCCTTGGTCACACACCATTTATTTCTCAGGTGGGACATTTATATCATCAGGTGGGACAAACTGAAACAAACCAACCAACCAACAAAAGCCCCATCATATTCTAGATTCAATGCTTGTTCTCACTCCTATAGACATGCATGGAAGATTTTAACCACCAAGAAGTTTACAGCTCCATATGTAAAACATGGCAGGTTTAGTTGATATTTTTTCATAACTTGTGTGTAATGTACAGTTCTTTTTGAAAATTGAGTCTGCATGTCATATATAGTACTTTAAATCATTGTAAGGAATGACAAGCTTCATTTCTTTTGGAAGAGTAGGGGTTCATCTATATTCATGACAAAGGTAGTGGACATTTGGTCCCCAGATATTTACTTTTATTGCTTATAATCTGATGTTGACTCTCAAAAATACTTTCATGTCTATAAACATAGTTTATAGAAACTATAAACTATAAATTGCGTATAATGTTTCTGAGATATACGAAGTCATTCGTTATAGAAGATCCTTGAATGTCTGTTTTCATTTCCACTTATATGCATAAATGATAGCTAGAAAGGGCAAAAAAGAAACTATGATTCTTACCTGGAGTCTTAAGCATCTGATGTAGGTTATTACATTACACTCTTATCCTGACCTTTTTTTTTCTTTCAATTTTTGGTATTTGCATTAAGTAGTTTATGTTGTACCTTGAAAAAAGAGAGTAAGTCCAAATCAGACTTCCACGCCAATGTGAATTTGCATGACAAGCAAAAGGTAATTTATTGGTAGCATCCAACTCTGGATATTACCCTAAATTTGAGCATGTCCTGGTGTTGGCTCAAACTTTCTGATTGATTGCTCTGCTCCCCTCCCCATACACAGTATATTCACAAAAGTAGCTTTTAAAATATTTTGAAAGTGGTATATGTAGATCTGTATTTATGGACTATACCATGAGATCATTAGCTAGTGGGAAATTTTCTTCCAACAGTCAATAATTGGATGGAGAAAGAGGGAGGAAAACCAGAGAAAGCGAGGCACTCCCTTTTTCTTGTGAAAATAAGTTAAAACACATCCCTTGATAAGTATTGCAAGGAAAATAGTTTGGAATGGCATTGAAAATGCACATTGAATTTTTTTCATTCTTTATTTCCTTTGTACCTTTTAAAC
Source organism: Sus scrofa (assembly GCF_054392235.1). Taxonomy (NCBI): domain Eukaryota; kingdom Metazoa; phylum Chordata; class Mammalia; order Artiodactyla; family Suidae; genus Sus; species Sus scrofa. The sequence continues at coordinate 14,355,618 of NC_139384.1, forward strand.
ACTTAGAAATGGTTAATGTTTGAAAACATTCTTTATAACAACACTACAAATTATGGAATATTAGCTACATGTGACATATAAGCAGCTTGTACCTCATAAATTAGAATTTGTTATTGAACAATTATAGCTATTGTTGTCATGAGCACTTTTATAAAATGGAATTAAATAAAAATTGTAGAACCCATACTTGTAGCCGGTTCACCATTTGTACTAGCTCCTTCATTTCAAATTTTATTTATCATCTCTGTTTATATTCTAATGTCTCGACACCCTCTCTTGTTCCATCACAAAATTCTTCACATTCCTCATTTTTCCATTACCATGGAAGAGTTTCTTCCCAATTCTTTAATGCTCATCTATAGGGAAAAAAAACATTGGATCTATCTAAGAGAGATAGTAAAGTAAAATTTAATCATTTGGTATTCCAGAAGTGATATAAACTGTTCATACTGCCTTAAACCCTTATATTGTTTTTTAAAAAACTATGTTACTATTAATTTGAATCTATCATGTAGAGCATATTATAGCACTATCCCTAAAGCAAAATAGATGAATGTAAGAAACATTATATTTCTCATTGGATTTCTTTAAATAGAAGAGCAGGTGTTTTAAAAATACTTTTCCTCAAGCTTCCCCTGAAGTAGTCTGCTTTCACGGAGCATTGATTTGAGAGAGAGATGTCAATTTACCCTTCAGTTTGCATAATCCTGAAGAGTTTTTTCAGGGCTCCTTTCACGTCTTTATTCCTCAGACTGTAGATCATGGGGTTCAACATAGGGAAGAGCACAGTGTAAAATGTAGACACCACCTTGTCCCGCTCAAGAGAATAGCTGGAACTCGGGCGGGAGTAGATGTAGAGGACGGAGCCATAGTACAAGGTGACAGAGATGAGGTGGGAGGAGCAGGTGGAGAAGGCTTTGAGGCGGCCCTGGGTGGAGCGGATCCTCAGGATGGTGGTGATGATGAAGAGGTAGGAGGCCAGGATGAGCACGGCAGGGGCGACGACATTGGAGCCCAGGAGGAAGTAGAGCACGTCCTGGTAGGTGTCTTTCACATCACATGCCAACTTGACCAGGGGTGGGACATCACAGAAAAAGTCGTCGATCACATTGTCACCACAAAAATTCAGGGTGAATGTGTTGCTGGTGAGTATTATTGCATTGACAAAACCTCCAGTATAGGAATATGTAACCAGAGAGCAGCACAGTGTCCTTGACATGGCCTGAGCATAAAGCAGGGGGTTGGAAACAGCCACATAGCGGTCATAAGCCATGGCAGCCAACAGGTAACACTCACTGTACCCAAGCCCAGCAGAGAAGAAGAACTGGGCTACACAGCCAGCAAAGGAGATGCTTTTGTCTTCAGAGATGCAGGTCACTAAGATCTTGGGGGTGTAGACTGAGGAATACCAGAGATCCAGAAAAGACAGATTCCCAGTGAAAAAATACATGGGTGTGTGTAACCTAGAGTCATTACAGATCAACACCATGAGGGTGGTATTTCCTATCAGGGTCACAGAATAGACACCAACGAAGGCCACAAACAGGACCAGCTGCACCACAGGGTCTGTTGTGAAGCCCACCAGGATGAACTCAGTGACAGTGTGATTGCTTCTTTCCATGGTTTAAAGAGACCTCACCTACAAATGGAAGAGCGACGTCTTTAATTATCTCAACCAATACCAGAGGGCATTCTCTTCTACAAGACTATGAGATATGGTCAAGGCTATGGTTATTAGAGTAAGAAAGATCGGGGCAGGAAGCTTGTGTGATTTGGGCCGGTGATGGAAGTTTCTTGAGTCTTTCCATATTTATTTCAACAAAATGCATTTAGTAATATGAAACCTTAATGCTGTTTGGGGATTTAGTCATTTACTAAGGAAATATTTCTTGAGCCCTTGATGTCCAGGCATTGGGATATGGCAGTGAGGCTGACAGAGCTGACTGTTATTCTATGGAGCCTTTATTTATAAGGGAAACTACATAATAAATAAATGTATAAGTATATAAATATTTTGAGTTCATGTTGGCTGATATTAAGAAATGAAAACTAGATGAAGAGAAACTGGGAAAGGAGCTAGTTAAATTTAGACAGAGAAAAAAATCTATTTCCTATTTTCTAGCTACAAATGAAAAAGTTGTTCAGAGCCCAGAAATGTGGATACATCCCCATGGTTTGGAAGGTGGCGACATGTGAAAGGCAGTAGAATAGGCCACCCTAACATATGCCACTTTGACATAAGAATTATTTTGAACTAAAAGCATAAAAAACCCAGTAGAAACCTAAAGAACACTCTGAACCCCCCTTTCTTCCTGAAAATAGGAGATAAAATTCCTATGTGAGAGCTGTCCTCCCAAAACCAGGAAAAAAGAAATATTTTTTCAAAGACAGGAAGATGAGACCAAAAGAATTCTACAAAAAGAGACCTTGTTAAAACAATTATTTTTCCTCCTTTTCATCTACATTGCAGCATGTATCATTACTGTATTCCTTTTTCTTGCCTATTAATATTCCTCTATATAGTTATGCCATATTTTGTTTACCCATTCATTCATCATTCATCAGTTGAAGGGCTTTTTGTTTCTTCTACTTTCTGGCAATTATGAACAGTACCTCAGTGAACATTCTTTTACAAGTTTTGTGTGGAGATGTGTTTTCATTTGCCCTGTGTGGACACTAGGAATTGAATTGCTGAGTCATATGGTGAATCTCTATTTAACATTTTGAGGAACTGAAAACTACCATCCACGTTAGCTGTACTATTTTTCAGTCCCACTAGCAAGGCATGAGGACTCCAATTTTCTCTTATTCTCTTCAAAACAAATTGTCTATCTTTTTGATTTTATTGATGCTTTTGTGTTTAAAATGTCATAATATTGTGTTTTTGATGGATTTTTAATGACTAATAATGTTAAGCATCTTTTCGTATATTTATTGACTATTTGTTTTTCTTCTTTGGAATAACATTAGATTAGAATGTGAACATTTTTGAAGGCATTAGCCTATCTACCAAAACCATGAACCTAAGGGTTTATTTTTGGATTGTCCATTGGTCATTGATCTTTACATGTATCCTTATGCCAGTACCTTTCTGTCTTAATTACTGTAGCTTTGTAGTAAATTTTAAAATTGGAATGTGTGAGTCCTTCAACTTTGTCCTTAATTAATTAATTAATTTATTTTAACTTTTAATTTTTTTTTCTTTTTATGGTGCACCTGTGATGTATAGAAGTTCCTGCACTAAGGGCTGAATTGGAGTTGAAGCTACAGGCCTATGCCACAGCCACAGCAACACCGGATTGGAGCCCCATCTGTGACCTGTGCTGCGGTTTGCAGTGACTCCATATCCTTAATCCATTATGTGAGACCAGGAATCAAACCTGCATCCTCATGGACACCACATTGTGTTCTTAACCCACTGAGCCACAATGGGAACTCCTGCTCTTCTTTGTAAAATAATATTGTCTTCCTTTCTCTTCCTCCTGTATTTCTGTTATTTTTCCAAAATTGCTTCTCCTTGTACAACCCGTATAAATGCATTTCGGTTTTTCCACTTTGGGTCTTCATTTCCTTATGAGGGCTTCCATGTAATGTAAAATGTGTATTAAATAAATTTGCATGCTTTTCTCCTGTGAATCTGTTTTATGTCAATTTAATTCTCAGGCTCAGCCAAACACTCTTAAGGTAAAATTTTGCCCCCCTTCACAGTTTTCCTCCACAGTCACGGAAGAAATTCATCCCTTGGTTATTCTGCAGGTGTTTTTACCATAAGGCTTTGGCACATTTATCACAAATTCCAGAGATAAAACCAAATTAAGAATCAGGGTTAAGTGTCAGAGTGAAGACCAACAAATTAACACATCTGGTTATGTCAAATTAAAAAAGGAAGTAACTGTAGGTCTTTTGCTGTCTAAAAACCTGGGGCTTAGCATTATTTTCTGGTTTTAATAACTAGCCATGAACAGTTCTCAAAAAGACACATCATAATTGCATATCATCTATAGTTATAGTTGCTTATCACATTAAGAAACTTATGCTTTATAACAAATATTTCTAATGTTTCCTTTTTATTCCTAAAGTGAAATTTATAGTTAATACAACATTTTGGTGCTCTGAGACCCCAAATCTGATTTGAAGGGTCTTCCCCCACACATACAATAGGCAATACTCTGGACATCAGCAAGATGTCCAAGAATTCACCTCAATTCTGACACTACCTACCCAAAGATAGTGTCAGGTTCCACAGGAAAAGGTTCAACCCCACAACAGAACTTCAGATACCACTTGCAAGCCCAGTTTGTTACCTGTACTTCTGACCCACTTGCTTATCAGAGGTTTCCAGAGTCTCTTCTTGGGTTTGATTAAATTGCTAGAGCAACTCACAAAACTCAGAGAAATGTTTTACTTGCTACATCACCAGTTCACTATAAAAGGGTAGAACTCAGATACAGCTGGACAGAAGAGAAGAACAGGGCAAGGCCTGGGGAAAGGGCCCAGAGCTTTCATGCCATGTCCAGGAGTGCCACCCTTCCCACACCTCCTTTTGATCATGGACGCAGAAGCACTCTGAATCCTGTCCTTTTGGGTTTTTATAGAGACTTCATTACATAGGAAAGATTGTTCAAATCACTGGCCACTGGTGATGAATTTAACCTTTTGCTTCTTTCCCCTCCCTGGAGGTCACAAGACTGGCTTCCTTGACAACCAGCCCCTATCTTTAAGTCATTTCCAGAAGTCACCTCATTAACATAACAAAAGACACTTTAAAAAAAAAAATCACTCTCAACACTTAGATAGTTCCAAGAGTTTTAAGAGCTGTGAGCCAGGAACTCTGGAAAAAGACAAAATATGTAGGAAAAATATATTTGGTCATCTGGATGACCAAAAATATTTTCATTTTAAATCATAATTTTGCAATTACCTGCCTCAATAATATATATGCATATATATATATATATATATATCTTAAATCTAATATAAAGGTGGTAAGAGAGAAAGATAGCTTATAGTACCATTATTACATGGTAATAATGATAAGATTACTATAAAATAACATGAATTTCAATATGTAAATTCTGGAACACTTAGTGCAATGGATACACATATACGTAAAATCATTATGAATGTGTTAGTAACTCGGATATCAAGCATTGCATTTATATTGGTGATGAGATATTTCTGACAAGGTGAATAATTCTTGATAAAGGCCAAAACAAAACAAAACAAATGGCAATCTTCCCTCAGTTTTGAATTCCTAGACTAGTAGATATATAGCAAAACCTTGCAAAGTATAAATTGTGTCTATTTGTAAAGTGGTAAACACATAATTATAAAGACCTTTTTTCCAATCATAAATGTCCTAGACCCTGGATTTAGAGGGTGGGACATTTTTCTTTGGGTGGGACTAGTCCATGGATGAAAAACATTTTCATCCTTGCCTACTACATACTATGGTCAGGAGGGTCCCTGATATTTGTGACTGTTAAAAATCCAACTGCTTATTTAAAAAAAAAATGTTTCTTAAAGGATATTATCTGGTGTTCCCATAGCGGCTCAGTGGAAGTGAATCAGACGAATCCATGAGGACTCAGGTTTGATCCCTGACCTCTCTCAGTGGGTTAAGGATCCAGCATTGCTGTGTGCTGTGGTGTAGGCCAGCAGCTATAGCTGCAATTAAGGCCCTAGCCTGGGAACTTCCATATGCCATGGGTGTGGTCTTAAAAGTTCAAAAAAAAAAAAAAAAAAAAAGGATATTATCACTTCTTTGAGAAACTCCACAACTTTGTATTTTAGTTTGTGACTCTTCATTAAATTCTTCTAGGAATTATGTGAAGAAATACAACATAAAATAACTGGAGAATACCCCTGAGTGGTAAGATTACCTGTGGTAATGTGGTCCTCCATTCAGCTTTTTATGCCTTTATTGGGTCTCTAGAGTCACACAGAGATAGGAACCAACTAGGAAGTAAACTCCATGAGAGTAAGAATTTTTGTTCCATTCATTACTATATATACCCTGTGCCTAGAATATTACCTGGGATATAGTAGACATACATACATATTTAATGAATGAAAGAATAAACAAGAATGAATGAATGAGTTGGGAAGAGAAACAAGCCAATAATATCAATTTTTTAGGTGGCTTTTAATGATGTCACTTTATCCTTAAATTGTCAGAAGTGTCTAATATCTTATATGTTTCTCCTGACACTAGTAATCCCAGGTCATTGGTGTTTCCTGTAGATAGAAATAGGAAAGAACAAAGAAATCTGCCTGCAAGATAGCTTGACCAAGGAATTATTCATCCAGAAGGAGTGCATCTGTGATGCCTGCTAAAGAATGTCCCTCCACATCTGGCTCTAAAGGATTGAGTCATCAGCCACGGCTATGATGTCCTTCAACACATGCTGAGGAGCTCAGGGTGAAGATCGGGAGTGAGGCACTCTGTGCTCTGTGCCCTGGCAGAACAGGCCTTCTGATAGGTATTTTTGGGAGAAAATTTTATGAACACAATTTCTTCCAACTCATATTTGGAAGAGCACTAAAGTCATTGACTAAGAGATCTGTGCCTCATGAATAGCACAAACTTTCTGCCAAGCTGTATGTTTAATTGCCTGTACCACTTCTCCAAAATCACATATGTGCTGGCCCTGCTGTCATTTACCTCTTCAGAGCAGTTCCTCAGAACTATCTGACAGGGCATCTCCCAGGCTACAGTCCTAGTATGTACCCCCCTGATAAAAATGAAACTCATAGCTCTCATGTTGTGTGTTTTTATTTCTATCAGCAGTGAAGAAGATGTTTTTCATGACAGCACAGATTTTCTGGCATTATATGTCATGATGGGTAGGAAGCAGGTCTCAGAAATTGAACTGAATGCTCAAACCAAAGATGGCTGTGGTATCATGGAAAAAGCATTTAATTTTCAGGGAATTAACAGGAATTCAACTTCTCCATTACTAGTCCACATTGTAAAAGCTACACTTCTTTAATTGCAAAACAATGATAACTCATCTCTCCTTAGTGTTGTTGTAAAGGAGATAACTTAAGAAAAGACTAAGCACAGAGCCTGACACATCATAAATTCTCAAATAACCAGTGGTGCATAAAAGACTCAGCTGGACCAACTCAGAGTTCCTAATTCAGGAGGCTAGATGTGGGGTCCAGGAACCAGCTTATATAAAGCAGCCCAAGTGGTTGTTATGCAGGTTGTCTGAGGATCAAGTTTGAAAAATGCTACAGTAAGTGTCAGTTGTGTCTTTATCCTTCTTCCCAGCTCCAATTCAACTCCTGGTCTGGAAATTTCCATATGCTGTGGTTATGGCCCTAAAAAAGGAAAAAAAAAAAATACAAAATAATGTTTGCATTTAAAAAGAGGAGCTATCAATAGGTCTATTTTAAAACCTAATGCCAATTCTAAACAAGATGGCTCACACATTTCCTTGAGCAGAGATCCCCTTGAAGAAATGGTTTCTGTATTTTTAATCAGAAGCATAACACTATGGTAAATTGGCTGTACTTAATAACCAGCAAACATGTTATTCTTCCTTAGGACTTATATATATATTTTTTAAATTCGGTGAATTTTGTTATATTTATAGTTGTACAACCATTATCACAAACTAATTTTACAACATTTCCATCCTAATCTCCCAGCCTATCCCTCCCCCACAACCTTTGGTTACCATGAGTTTTTCAAAATCTGTGAGTCAGTTTCTGTTCTGCAAATAAGTTCATTGTATCCTTTTTTAAGATTCCATATAAGTGATAGCATATGTCATTTGTGTCCCACTGTTTGACTAATTTCACTTAGCATGATAATTTCTAGATCCATCCATGTTGTTGCAAATGCCATTATTTCATTCCTTTTTATGGCTGAGTAATATCCCATTGGGTATATGTATCACATCTTTATCCACTCCTCTGTCAATGGACATTTCAGTTGCCTCCATGTCTTAGTTATTGTATATAGTGCTGCAGTGAATATTGGGGTACATGTATCTTTTTGAGTCATGTTTTTCTCTGGATGGATGCCCAGGACTGGTGTTGCTGGAGCACATGGTAATTGTATTTTTAGTTTTTTGAGGAATCTCCATACTGTTTTCCACAGTGGTTGTACCAATTTACAGTCCCACCAACAGTGTCACAGTTGTTCCTTTTTCTCCACACCCTCTCCAGAACTTATTGTTTGTAGACATTTTGATGATGGCTATTCTAGCTGGTATAAAGTGGCACCTCATAGTAGTTTTGATTTGCATTTCTTTAATAATTATGGGTGTTGAACATCAGGACATATATTTTTGTTTTAGGATAAATAATACATTTCCTACCAAAACTATTAAAATATAACATTTTGTGTTTAGAAATAAGTTCCTCTTATCTGAAATTCTTCTCAAAAATACCATATGACTTTGTGCTTCCTTAAGTCATATTAAACTGAAAGAAGTTAATACATTTTTTATGTCTTTTGGTCTTTAGAATAATAATTTCTAGTAATCACTGCTACTTTATCCAGTTACCTTAGTTGCTCTCAGGATATTACCAATGCTGGGTTTTTCGTAAGTGGCTCCTGATGGTAGCTTGCTGGTTTGTTGTGTGTGTGTGTGTATGTGCACATGCATGTGTGTGGGTGTGGGTGTGTGCATTTAGGGTTTCCCTCATCCCTTGTCCTTTTTTGTATATTAGTTTTTCTTTTTTGTCTCTAATAGAAAAGTTATTTTTCATGTGAACTCTTAGCAGTTTCAGAAATTGCAATAGGAAAATGGAGAGTTATTTCCAAAGAGGCAATTTTAATTGACATATTATATCTTAGTATTTAAATGATCTTAAGACTGATTTTGAGGAACAAATAAAATTTTCCATCTACATCTAACATCTTAATTAGGCAACTTACATAAAATTCTCAGCAACACCATCACTTCAACAGAGTTCAAATTTTCCTGCCCCAAAATCTTTTTTTTTTTTTTAAATCAGTTTCTGAATCTCCAGAGTCTTAGATTCCTGCAGCTTCTTAGGATTTCATAGGCTTGGGAAATAACTAATAAGACAATTAAATAAATTTGTATGTTGACCAATTAGTTACTATTCAATGATGGAGAATCTTTATTTTTTGAGACTACAATTCCCTGGTGAAATATATTCAGAATTCTAATTCTCACTCTCTCAAATTGCATAGAATTCAAAATATATCTAAGTGCACACATTTATTTTATATACTGCATATATTCATATGCACATATTTTCAGATTAAAGCACTTATGTTTGGTGATATTGATATTTTTACTTCTATTGAATATCTTTCCTTTGTCCTTCCAAATCCATTCTCTACAGTTTTAACCTCCTCTTTGCTTCTTCAGGATGCTCAGCTGTATCAATGGTATCAATGGGCTCCTTTGCACTCTGCCTACTTAAGAGGTTTATCCAGTGGTTGCCAATGGCAGGAAAGGATGTGAGGTCAGAGTAGTTTTCCTTTTCCTCTTTCTTGCAAAGATACCTCAGATGGCTGTATTCCTGCACCTAGACCATAACTCCCACCAGGTCACCCGTTTCCAAGCCCCCTCTCCAGTGTTCATAACCTCACTCTGTACTTACACCTTCAGGGACAGAGGAGATAACAGCTCTTAGAAGTTCTTAGTTCTAGACTTATGACACTGTTTCTTTGGATGCAAATAGACATTATAAACATCACATGATAAGGTGGCTTTTGTTTACATTTAAACCTGGACTATCCAACTGAAAAAAAACTAAACAAAATGAAACAAAGAAGCCAGAAAGCCAGATTTTTCTGTCTCAGAGAAAAGATAGAAACAATTTCCTAATATACCACAAACTCTAGATCGTAACGAAGTATTTTATTGTTCAGATGTTTGTGGCAATGTCTCATAGATTAGGTGGTTCTTATGGAATGAAGTAGATGAGAAAACAACCAAGTTGATAATTCTCTTGTAAAGAAAAAAACATTCCATCCTTCCTCCATCTCTTCTTCACTTGTGGTCAGATTTGCATCATGTTGATGACACTCCTTTTTTTTTTTTCTTTTTTTTCTGGCTCCCTCTCCATTTTCTCTGATACAGGCGGAGTATTTCCCCCAATAAAAGTTTTGCACATTTAATTCCACTTTGGTGTCTGATTTTTGGAGAACTCTAAGTAACCTAGCTTGTTTAACTATTGCAACATGAAATAGCCCGTGGCAATTTACTTTCCCTACCCATAACCTTGTACTCAGTGTATCTGGAAATTTAAGTGCACAGGGATGGCATGCTCTCCAAAGAAACACCTCAATGTTCTGATTAATTGGAGTTTGGCACTGCACTGTGGCCATGTTGGACTCTTCATGCATTGATATGACAGTGATCACTGTACTGGGAGGGGCAGTTGATCCTAGTGACCAGAAGGAAATGAATGGTACTACAACGTGAGGTCAAGAAGAATTATCCTTGGAACTCAGGGGACTTAGGATATTCCTTAGCATCAACTTGGCCTTCACTTTCAAAGAAGTACCACAAACAAATAAAAACAAGATAATTGAAGATTCAGATCTAATAGTAAGTAAATTTGGACAATTTACTGGTAACTTTCATCCAACTTAGGTGCTGATAAAGAGTGAATGGACCAGAGTCATGCAACAAGGGAGGTAGTGAAGTGTTTGTTTTATAACCACAGCAGTAGAAAGTTACAGTAGTAGATAATTTTGTAAATTTCAGCTCTATAAATCCAGTTATCCACTTCTTCTTCTTCTTCTTTTTTTTTTTAAACCAGGCACAAGACTGAATTGGAAACTAATATAGTATGCTTTTGAGGGTACCACAAGTCCTATTATTGGGAAGTGTCCACTGCTATTGTCTATGCTGTGAAAGACCACCAAGAGTTCATTTTTTAAAATCAATCATATAAGTTCAAGAGATTTTTATTGCATGGAAAACACAAACATTTGTACTTACAGAAATGTTTATTAAAACTCATATATCTAAAAGACACAAGTTAGAAACTACTTTCTTTTAGGACTTCAGATTTCACTTGCAATTTGAATTAAGAAAATTCCTTTGGAAATTTATACTGTAATTTCAAATTAATGTTGAATATTCTTCTGAATCCTTCACAACTGCAAGCTAAGATGGAATACTTCCAGCAGTTAGAAATTTACTGCCAAATTCATACTGAAACCTATTCTAAACCAACAATTCCACATATTTAATTAAAGTTTTATTACATTCTTATGTATTTTTATGTCTTCCTAAGATTCGCCATACTTTCTCATCTTACTAGGGTTGTGATAATGTGATTTAGACTTTGTTTTGGAGTTGAGATTACTTTTCCATATACAAAATATGACTATACACTTGGGTCAGAGAAGGTTATAGTATCTGGGTATATAGTGATAATTATTGGGAGAATGGGTTTTGCTTGATTGCCTCTTCTAAAATGATTAAAATCAGAATTCTTGACCAGTAGTTTGAGTATTCTTTTTGTTAAAATGAAGATGTATGATACTAAGATGTTTTAAGAATAAACTTATTATACCAGCTTAACTTTTTGTCACTGATATTTTCCTGTGGAATAATATATTTTCTAGTTTCGCTTAATGATATCAAATAACTGTTTTTCTGCCGCTGTAATACACCAATTAGATCTATTAACATTACTTAAAAAGAACCTATTTTATAGAAAAAATTATTAGTGGGTAATAGATAACTTTCAGAAAATGAGAGTCTGAGTTGGCATAAATAAATTTTGTTTTTAGAATATTGTCTAAATCAGAAGTTCCCGTCATGGCTCAATGGAAATGAATCTGACTAATAACCGTGAGGACACAGATTCGGCCCCTGGCCTTGCTCATTGGGTTAAGGATCTGGCTTTGCAGTGAGCTGCGGTGTAGTTTGTAGACATGGCTCAGATCTGGCATTGCTGTGGCAGTGTTGTAGGCCAGTGGCTACAGCTTCATTTGACCCCTAGCCCAGGAACCTCCATAGGCTGTGAGTGTGGCCCTAAAAAGTAAAAAAAAAAATTTTTTTCTAAATCAAGCATCTTGGAATTTTACTGTTGGGCCTAGTCTTTGCTGGGTTACTTTGTGTTAAACTAATAGTGATTATGTTATATTGCATTTAATTTCCAGGTTAATATGTATCATTGATTTGCTGCTCAGTCTTTTCTGCTGAGTGGAACTGCTACATTTTGGGGAACTACTTGTGGGACTGCTTGCTTACATTTTACTTTCTTGCCTTTTTTTTTTTTTTTTTGTACTGGTTATCTCTATAGAAATAAGGACATATTCAGGTTTACTGAAGTGAATTACATTAACGTCTCACATTTAAAAATCAAAACTATATGTATCTTATTGCATTTCCTCTCCTGCTTGATCACTACTTTTATGTACTCCTTTTATGAATTTTTCCCTTCAGGATAATGTGTACTCATAGACTTTTATTTCTCAAGTAGTTCATCTCACTATAGTTATTACCTATTATAGTAGCTGTGTTTTGATGCTCAAAATGTCACAATTTGGAACAATTTGGAACTAAATGTCCATGTGGATTCACTATGTTGAAAAAGGAACCCAGGGAGTTATACAATGATTCCCCAAATCATATGTACAATCATATTGACTGATTTTTTTTCTTAATAGAGTAACATATGTAAAAGACATAGATTGAAGATATCATGATTGCTGAATCTAGTCGTACTGATTATTTCACAGATAACTCTGGGTTTCATGTTAATGCTTCTGGGGAGAAAAAGTGCATAGAAAATGCTAAAGAAATTCTTTTATAGGAATGTAAAGCAATGATTTAAACTAGTTTATAGTCATATTAAAATATTAAAAAACTTAATTCAGCTTTTTTTCCATTTCTAGGAAAAACTATAACCAAAAGATTCCCATGCTAAAGGAGTGTGCTATTCTATCACTTTATGAAGGAAGAAGAGAGAGGTTGGTGTTATGTTCTTTGTTTTTAATCTAGAGTAACAGAAATTTAATTCAAATCCTTATAATTTTACATTAAATTTTATCTCCTAAATTGCTGCCATTTTCTCACCTTAGTTCTCTTGAATGGACAGGTATCAAGAGTGCAAATTCTTTAATTTATGTTGCAAGAATTCTTTTTTTTCTTTATGGCCCCAGGGGTCTGCTATCCCAGCCTAGAGGTCCGATTGGAGCTGTGCCAGCACATGCCGCAGCCACAGTAACACCAGATCAGAGCCATGTCTGTAACCTACACTGCAGTTTGCAGCAACACCAGATCCTTAATCCACTGAGCAAGGCCAGGAATCGAACCCATATTTTCATGGATACTGTCAGGTTCTTGACCTGCCAAACCACAAAGGGAACTCCAAGAATTCATGATCCTAATGGAAGACAATGGAGCTCTTCTTGAGATATAATAACCTGATCAATAATTATCTTTGCCTGTCCTGAGAAGGCAAGAATCTTGATTTATTTGAGGAGTTTATTCAGAGCCTCTTTCACATCCTTATTCCTCAGGCTGTAGATCATGGGATTCAACATGGGGAACACCACGGTGTAAAATGTAGAAACTATTTTGTCCCTATCCAAAGAATAGCTTGATTGTGGACGAGAGTAGATGTAGAGGATGGAGCCATAGTACAAGGTGACAGAGATGAGGTGGGAGGAGCAGGTGGAGAAGGCTTTGAGGCGGCCCTGGGTGGAGCGGATCCTCAGGATGGTGGTGATGATGAAGAGGTAGGAGGCAATTATAAGTGCAGTGGGAGTGATGACGTTGGAGGCCAGGACAAAGTAGAGCACAGTCTGGTAGCTGTCCTTTCTTCCACAAGCCAACTTCACCAGGGGTGGGATATCACAGAAAAAGTCATCAATAATGTTGTTGCTACAGAAGTTCAAGGCAAAAGTCCCTTTGGTAACAATGAAAGCATTAATAAAGCCACCAAGGTATGAGGCTGCTACCAAGAATGCACATAGTTTTATGGGCATGGCCTGAGAATAAAGCAGTGGCTTTGAGATGGCCATGTAGCGGTCATAAGCCATGGCAGCCAACAGGTAGCACTCACTGTAGGCCAGTCCGGCAGAGAAGAAGAACTGGGCTACACAGCCAGCAAAGGAGATGGTTTTGTCTTCAGAGATACAGGTCACTAGGATCTTTGGGGTGTAGACAGAAGAATACCAGAGATCCAGAAAAGACAGATTCCCAATGAAAAAATACATGGGTGTGTGCAGCCTGGAGTCATAACAGATCAACACCATGAGGGTGGTATTTCCTAACACAGTCCCAGAATAGACACCAAGGAAGACCACAAACAGGACCAGCTGTACCACAGGGTCTGTTGTGAAGCCCACCAGGATGAAATCTGTCACTGTGTGATTGCTTCTCTCCATGGCTATAGGTAATCTCACCTAGGAGAAGAGAAAATGAGTTGAGCTTGAATCTCTATGCTGAAAACATAGCAAAGGACATTTCATTACTGCCAAACCTTGAAGTCTAAGATGCAACAATGTAAATGTCCATTTTTGAAAGAATTTTCGTTTTGCTACAAAACCACTCAGATTTTACTATATGTTGTTAAAAGATAGAGTTTGCACATTATAATTTCCAAGTGTTTCTTTGATCAAACTTCAATTTGAATCAGGCAGCTCTAAACCAAATGTGATGAGGAGTTGTTTATAGACAGGAAGTAGGGGAGAGGACTTTGTAGAGAAGATGTGGAGGCAAAACAAGGAAATTATCTGATTGGCCATAGCTTAAGTGGTTGCCTTATTAGGAAAACCTAGCAGGCTGTTTGTGATGGCTGTTCTTAGGTTTCATTTTCTCAGGTTCAAGTAAATTGAGTCTGTCTTTAGTTTTGTAAGATTGCTTACACTGTCTACCAATAGATAAAAACATCTGAGGCTGATGGTTTCCTTGTTTAGTGACTTTAAAATATTCAATTCTAAATTTCTGTCTTTGGTTGATTATTTTTTCCTCTTAAGAATGATTGTTCAGGAGTTCCTGTCATGGTTCAGTGGTTAACAAATCCGACTAGGAACCATGAGGTTGCTGGTTCGATCCCTGGCCTTGCTCAGTGGGTTAAGGATCTGGCATTGCTGTGAGCTGTGGTGTAGGTTGCAGACACGGCTTGGATCCCAAGTTGCTGTGGCTCTGGCGTGGGCTGGCGGCTATAGCTCCGATTCGACCCTTAGCCTGGGAACCTCCATATGCTGCAGGAACGGCCCAAGAAATGACAAAAAGACAAAAAAAAAAGAATGATTGTTCAACTAAAGGAAAGATGGACTTAATATCTATTTTCTCATACTTTGGTCTTCATAATCACAGTTTTCTTTTATGCTAATGGCATGATTCCTTATTTGTATCTGAAATACTGAATGTTACCTATTTTTAACATATGTTTTTAAAGAATTAGGAGTTTTCTTTTAGTGCTTCCATATATTAGGCCAAACTAGAGCCATTATAAATTTATCTCATCACAGTATATAATGTGGAAGAAAATACAAGATTAAGTAAAAAAGGGAATATACACAAACTTTTGGGGAAAAGTCTATATAGGATCAGCTTTTTCATACATGTTCTACCAAAAACATTAGCAACAATAATCTAAAGGGTCAATTTTAAATGTAATTAATTCAGGAAGTTCTCATGTGGTGCAGTGGGTTAAGGAACTGGCATTGCTGTTGCTGTGGCACAGTTGGTGCAGGTTCATCCCAGGCCTGGGATCGTCCATATGCCACAGGTACAGCCAAAAAAAATTAAAAATAAAAAAGAAGTAAGTAGTTCATGTGTACTACACAAGCAATATAGTACTAGAGACTCTTGTATTATTTTAGATTTTTATTTTTATAATATTTTATTAAAGAGTTTTTCCCTTAATGATAATAATTAGGCAAAAAAAATATATGTGTTAGAATATGACAATGAGACTTAATATTGTGTGCAATAACATGGACATTTTCCTCTCTTCAGAGTTGAAATGATGGACAAGAACATAGCCAGTGACTGCACACCCATATTACACTTCAGGGACAATTCTGGTCACACTAACTTCCCATCAACCTAACTCCTTTTACAGTTCAATAAAAATCATGGACAACATGATTATTCATATCTCATAGTTTTGGAATCTAGGAAAATATTAAATTTTACAAGACTATCAGTATTAGTCTTGTAAAATTATTTATTTATCCTAATAAATTATTTCTGAGTAGAATATTGAGCAATATAAGATGTTCCACTTAGGCTTTGATAGGATTACTCCACGAATGTTTCCCCCCAGTAGGGTCAATGTCTACACAAAAGTCAAATCCAAAAATTCCTTTAGCTCCTCATCTGATTTGATCTATCAGCAGCATTTGAAATAGTTCATCAGTGGTTCCTGCTGGAAACCCTCTCTTCACTAGGTTTCCAGCTCATCAGACATGCCTGGTTTCCTCTCCTTCTACAGCTGCGTGTTGTCAGTGATAGCCCAGCTTTGAAGTTTGGAAAGCCCAGACTCAACCTTTGAATCCATTCTCTTTTTCTCCCACAATCACTTCGAATGACTTTCTGTGCTCTCCATATGTGAGTCCTTATGTATGTGCGTATGTATGTACGTATGCACATATCTATCTATCTATCTATCTACTCTCCATCCATCAGATATCTCTTGACCATTTCTCTTCTCTGAACTTGAGATGCATGGATCCAAGTGCCTACCTAATATCTCTTACAGAATGTCTCCCGGGAAGTTCAGGAGAGGTTGAGTTCCTAACAATCCTTTCTAAGCCTGCTTTGCTCTCAGACCTCTCCATTGCAGAAAATGCATTATCATCACTTAGGGAAAATCATGGGATTATTTTTGACTCCTTGTCTTTTACACTGTAACTGAATAATCAACAACATCTTAATTCTATCTTCAAATATATCCAGAACCTGCCCAATTTCTCCCAGCCCCTGTGGGTCCACTTACACTCAGCCTCTATCATCTCCCCCTTGCATTGCTGCAGAGCTTCCTACTCATCTCCCTCTGTCCTCCCCACTTCCACCCTTACCCCCTTGAGCCTTTCAACAAGGCAGCCAGAGTGATCCTGTTAAAATATCAGGTCGATCATATTAGCCCTCATCCTCAAACACTCCAGTGACATAACTTATTCAGAGGAAAAGCTCCAATCCTTCTAAAGAAGTATAAGCTAATTACCTTTGTCTTTTGATTCTTGTTCTTCTCCCCTTCACTGATCATTCCGCCTCAGCCCTGCTGCCTTCCTTGCAATTCCTGGAATAAATTGGGTCTCCTAAAGGCTTGGCAGTTATTCCACCTATGGTGAGAATGCTCTTCTCTCTTTGTAGAGAGATGGTGTCTTTACAAAGCATTTCCTCACACTTTTCAGGTATCAAATTGCCACTAATATTACCTCTCCTTTTCTGATCACCAGTCCACTTCCGTGACATTTCTCTACTGTATTATTCTCCCTGGAATGGCTCATTATCTAATACTGCATACATCCCATTACTTTAACTTATCCTCCTTTCCATTCACTGGAATATATTCTTTCCTGTGTGCGCTGGATGGAAAATACATCTCAGTTGTATCTTTATGTCATGTTATTTGCAGGATTATTATGAGTTTTTGTGGGCAGCTTATTTTAAACGAATCATAGCACAAGCTGAGAATAAGTTAGTGGCTTGGCCATATCTTCAAAAACATGGATCCCTGAGAAATAAAAGGGGCTTCCTGTGGGGAAACGGTGAACACTCTTGGACTGCATCTCAATCTTAGAGCCTTCTGACTCTATTGCTCTGATTCTCTTAAATATTCCAGAATTTTATCATTTATAAAAGAAAAGAGCTGATAAGTTTGAAGACTTTACTGTGAGTCAAGCACTGTCCTAGTGTTTCATAGGCATTATTGTATTTATTCCCACAGCATTCATCATAGGCATGTTTAAAGATTAATTAGCATTCCTTTTACAGACATGTGGCATCACATATGACTTTCCAAATACCTTTCAGGTCATCTTCTCTCAGAGCCTTTTATCTCTTGAATTTACAGCCAGTCCTGGTTATATGTGCAGAAACATTCCATTCCCCTTGTCCAGGACCAGGACACTTATCTGCAACTCTCAGAGTCATAGCCAAAAAGGTACCACGCTGTGGACCCAGCTAATTTATACCTGCCCAGGCTCATGGTGAATTTGATTCCTTAAGCACCTCGGGGCTTCATAGCTTTGAAAATCTCTGAAAAAGCAATTAACTAGAAAGAGTATTAACTTCATCTAGAGGAAGTCACTCAATGCAAAAGGAGGGCATCGTTTTCAAAGTAGTGACACTAATTTTTTATTTTGCAAAACTACTCTTTGCAAAACACCTTCCTCGGAACTTTATTAAGCTGCCTAACACTATGATATGCATCGTAGTCCCCATTATATATAAGAAAGTAGGTGGAGAGCAGTTAATTAACTTGCCCAGGTAATCTTAGATGTAAGGGAAGTCAGGATTTAAACCCAAGGCAATCTTATTAAAAAAGTCGTAGTCTTTGCCCTAACACAAGTGTACTTTGGGAAGACAGTCTTTGAGTGTCTATTCGACTATGACACTGATGCTTTAAAAGTAGACTACACTTCTCCTGAGTGTCTATACAGGTAGATATTGCAACAAATATATTCTGTCTCACTTTTTATCCACTCATTACTCGATTTTAAGTGACAAAATTGTTCCATTGCCAATGTCCCTAAAAGTACCTTGTTGAGTTTCTCTATGTCATAATATTTATTGGGAATTTAACCTATGGCAGGCACTCCACTGAGTGCTTTAAAAAAGTCATCTCGTTTTAACCTTCACAGTAATCTTGTGAGACAAACATGATGATCATTCCCATTTTATGGAAAAGCTATTGCAGCAAAGTACTGATTGTATGTAAATTGTTCGAGGCACCAAATTGGATGCTTTGAGAGCCAAGTTTCAAAACCAGTTCTCTCAGTGCTCATCACCTATGTCCAAACCTGCATCTCTGTGTAACATTTCCTATGTTCTAGATCCTCTTCCAGGTACTGTGCTAAATGACAGAAGCAAGGAATGAGGCATGACCTCAAGAAGGGTTTCGTTTATCAGTTGACTTTTTGTAAACAAAAAGGTGCAGGAAGTTATGACAGAATTACCTATTGTAGCCGATACTGGGAGGCAGGCTAGAATAGAGAGCTTGCCAGAGGCACTGAAGCAAGTGCTCTGTGTTGAGGAGTGGTTTTACACAGGAGGGAGAATCATGTTTGTGTGCTTAAAGATGCATGGACAATTACCCTGTGAGAGGAAGACATTTCTTGCAAAGAAAAAACTACAACTACTAGGCATGGAAGGAGGGAATGGAGTGGAGTCAAATGTGTGTCAGATCTGTTGGAGTTCAGAATATATTTGTTGGCATGATGTTGGATGAGATTGCCAAGGGCTTTTTATGCCCACTCAGAAAATTCTCAAAGACAATGGCTTCACCTGAACCGGTATTAAAATACTTGACTTAAACTTAAAAGCTTTTGCGCAGCAAAGGGAACCATAAACAAAACAAAAAAGACAACCTGCAGAATGGGAGAAAACATCTACAAATGACGTGACTCAAGAGGACTCAATTTCCAAAAGATACAAACAGTTCATCCAGCTCAATATCAAAAGAAGGACCAGGTATAAACAGATCTCTTTTGCATCCTAGTGCCAACTCAAAACCAGATGGGACACATATTTCCTTGGGTAGAGACTGGCTTGAAGAATTGGGTTCACGGAGTTCCCATCGTAGCGCAGTGGTTAACGAATCCGACTAGGACCCATGAGGTTGCGGGTTCGGTCCCTGCCCTTGCTCAGTGGGTTAACGATCCGGCGTTGCCATGAGCTGTGGTGTAGATTGCAGACGCGGCTCGGATCCTGCGTTGCTGTGGCTCTGGCGTAGGCTGGTGGCTACAGCTCCGATTCAACCCCTAGCCTGGGAACCTCCATATGCCGCGGGAGCGGCCCAAGAAATAGCAACAACAACAACAACAACAAAAAAAACAAAAGACCAAAAAAAAAAAAAAAAAAAAAAAAAGAATTGGGTTCTGTATTTGTTAATCAGAACCAGAACACTATGGTGAGTGGCTGTGTTTGATTAACTAGCAGACGTGTCATTTTTCCTAACTAAGGATATATTGTTGTGCTGTAAACTAAATCATGAAAATTTCTTTCCAAATTAATACAATCAACTTTTTTATGTTTAGAGATAAGTTTCTCTTGTCTGTGATTCTTTCCAGAAATATCTTAGGCCTCTGAGCATTCTTAAAGAATATCCAACTGAAAGAAATTTAACCTTTCCTAAAATTTATTTTGACTTTTAAATTAACAATTTCTAGTAACCTCTGCTACTTCATCCCTTTTCCACATTTGCTTTTGAGATATTAATAGTGTTGTTTCTTTTATAAATGGTTCCTGATTGTTGCTTCTTATTTGTGCATTTGTTGTTTCTGCTTTGTCCTTTTCTATAATATTAGTTTCTCTTTTTGATCTCTGCTTGTGAGTAATGCTGCTTCTCCTTGTGACTCTTGGTATGGGTAGAAACGGCAATGGGAAATTGGCGAAGATATTTCAGATGAAATCATTTCCTTAGCACTTAACTTATCTCAGTAAGTCAGTGGCCATTGGACTCCTTGTGAGGAACAAGTAAAATTTTCCATTAACTTCTAACATCGGAATGTGACAACTTACCTAAAGTTCTCAGCAACACCATCACCAGTAAAGTTCAAGAGAATTCAAACCGCTCTGTCTCAGAATGTTTTATATCAGTTCTGGATTCCTAGTCTTATAAAGCCTTACAACCCCGTCAGGATTTCATGATCTTGGGAAACAACTAACGAGACAATTAAATCAAACTTTATGTTGACAATTGGGTATGATTTAGCATTAGAGAATTTTTTTTTGAGACTACAAATCCCAGGTGAAAATTAATCAGTCAGAATTTTTATTCTCATTCCCTCTAGGATTATACAGGAGTTAAACAAAACAGGAATGTGCACGCATTATATATACCATACACACACACACACATATATATATATATATTCATATGTATGAATTTTTGTGTTGTTGACTTAAACGATATGCACAAGGGAGTTCCCATCGTGGTTCAATGGTTAACAAACCTGACTAGTATCCATGCGGATGTGGGTTTGATCTCTGGCATCCCTCAGTGGGTTAAGGATCCGGCATTTCTGTGAACTGTGATACAGGCCGCAAATGCAGCTCGGATCCTGCCTCGCTGTGGCTGTGGTGTACGCTGGCCTCGACAGCTCCAATTTGACCCCTATCCTGGAAATCTCCAAATGCCCTGGGTGTGGCCCTAAAGACAAAAAGATAAAAAAAAAAATCCCCAAAAACCCCCAAAACCAAATGAGCACAACCTAAAAGTTGAGAGTTAAGTTTTACTTGATGCAAAATGAGGACTACAGCCTAGGAGGCAGCATTTTAGATAGCTCTGAGAACAGCACTCCAAAGCGGTAAGGGGGCAATATCAGTATGTATGAGGCTTTGGTGAAGGAGGAGGTACATGAAATCAAACATGCATTGTGCATAAGATTGCTGCTAGAGAAGCTTACTGCTAGTCACAAGGAACAGATGTTGTTGTGAGGTATTTTAGTGCTTTTCTAGATATGAGGAGGTGAAAACACTCCAGTTTTTCCCAGTGCACAGAATGCCTCACTCCTGATCTCCACCCTGAGCTCTTTGAGGAGGCGTTGAGGGTTGGCAGCTGCCATGGCTCCGAATTCAATCCATGTAGAGGCAGATGGCAAATGCCAATCTCTAGTTCCCAGTATTAAAGCGCAGATGCTCAGTGACACTGACATTTTTGTCATATGTTGAATACCTTTCATTGGTCCTTCCAAAGCCATTCTCCACCCTTTTAACCTTCTCTTTGCTCCAGGATGCTCAGCTTTATTAACTGCATCTTGGGCTCCATTTGATCAGCTTAATATGTTGTTTAGCCCGTGGCTGTCACTGGCGGGGAGGAGAGTGAGGCCAGAGGGGTTTTTCCCTCTCCTTTCTTGCAGAGATGTCACATCTCTGGACCAACACCATCGATACAGCTGGGTGACCCATTTCAAAGCTCTCCCTTCAGTGATCATAACCTCTCCCTCTTCTCACACCTTCAGGAAAGAGGAGGCAACAGCTTTCAGAAGTTCTTAGTTCCAGAGTTATCACACTGTTCCTTGAGAATTCCCTAAGCTACACACATTCCTTTGTCATAACCCCTTTATTAAACCCTTCCTAAAGTTACCAGTTTAAGTAGCCTTCTGCTATCTTCCAGATTCATAAGGGATGCTGGTCTTAGAAGTAGTCCCAGAGAGAAACACTGCAATGGAACTTAATTATTCTTATAAATGAAGGCTAGAAATACAAACCCATCATTGTGATAAATGGGACAGGGGTAACCTATGAATTCATGGCATCTGTTTTACTTTAATGGTCAATAAGGGCATCACAACATGAAGGGCAGGTGGAGATCAAAGCATTGAGTGGCATTATTATTTTTTTTTTTTTTGCAGAGATTCATGCTCATAGAGGTTACAAATAGCATGTCGTGAGTTGTCTTTTGCTGAAATTTAAACCTGGACTATTCAGCAGAATAAACAAACAGGCAGTAAGAAAGACACATTGTAGAACAGAACTCTCAGAGATTAGATGGAAGAAATTACCCAAACACCAGACAACCTAAAAGGTAACAGAATATTTTATTACTCAGATATTGGTGGAAACGTCTCATGGATTATGTGATTTCTGAGGAATGAAGTAGACAAGAAAGCAGCCAAGATGATATGAATCTTGTGAGGAAAAAAATACTGTTTTTAAAAATCATTTTTAACTTTTTTTTGGGGGGGGACAGATAAAAACTTGCTCACGGTGTTCTAGTAGGAGATTCCAACCTTTTATATAATTCTCTGATCTAAGCCAGTTTACAGCCACAGACTGATGGTGGTTCAAGTGCCCTTTTAGGGAGGATCCTGAACCTCAGCCAGTGTTTACAGTGTCTTTCTCTAAGGCTTCTTGTGGATGGCTTAACAGCCAGCTATGAAGGTAATCCCACTTTGAGAAAAGGGAAGTACCCAGATCTTCTGTAAATTATTGGATCCTGGCTCTGACCTGACATATCTCCAGAAATGGAAATACACCAGAGGTACACACTTGCCAGGGAAACCACATGAAAGATAATTTTCCCAGTGTGTATCTCTCAGTAGGACCAAAAGGACCAGTCATATAGCTGGTCACTCCTTCCCCAGACCCAGAAATTGTATTGGGTATAGATCTACAGAATAAAACTGAAGCCTCATTTCAGTCCCCTGTCCCTGCCAATTGGAATTAGGATTAGTGTTCAAAAGTGTGACCAGATATAAATTACTCTCCTCTGATATTCTCCGCTGAGACAGGAACAAAATGCAATATTACATTCTCCAGGGGACGATGTAAGATGAGTGTTTTCATTGAAACTTAAAGATGGTGGAGTATATGTATGGCTGAATCACTTTGTTGTGTAGCAGAAAGTATCACATCACTGTAAATGGATGACACTTCAATATAACTTTAACAAAATGAAAAAAATAACAAAGTACATAAATTAAAAAATATGAGAATTCCAAAGCCACTACTAAATCACAGTTTTTAGTGGAGATTTCAGTGTTCCTCAGTAATTGATAGAATGTATAGATAACAAGCATATAGAAGGCTTAATACCATCCACCAATGGGGATTAATGACTATTTAGAGAAAACTCCCCTCGACAACTGCAGAGTACATTTTTTTTCAAGTGCACAGAGTATGTTCACCAAGATAGACAATAACCAGCAACATAAATATGTATCAATTAAAGTTTTATATTTCACAGGATGAAATTAATTAAATAAAAATATTTTGAAAAAAAAAAAAAGATGCCAAAGTGGGGATCCCAACTCATCGACTTTAATCTGTCTATTTGTCTGAGGGGAAAAGTTTGAGCTCTTCAAAGTGGAGGTCATGTGTGAAACTTATCAGGCAGAGATATTGAAGAAAGTGTGCAGGATTACGAACTTTCATCTTGGGAAATAAAATAGAGTGAGTTTGGAATAAAAACAAACTTATATACCCCCCAAGACTACTGTTGAAGTAAGTGGCTCACGCACTAAGGTTAAGCAGGGATAAACAATGCATTTTGAGGTCACTCAGCTAGCAGAGGAGGCTGAGAGACTCTCACATTTTATTGAAACTACAAAGTCATAAACTATCCAGACAGTGTCATAAACCCTTTACGTTCATGCATATGTACTCATTCTAGCCACACCTGCATACATTGGGAGGCTCTCAAGAGTCAGGAGGAGGAGAGGCATCAGGCTCTGTGAATGTCCCTCAGCCTCTTTCCCCACACACCACAGTTCATGTTCAGTGGGACCTCGTACAAAGTGGCCATAGCAGCTGGAATGGCATCATCAAGATTGTCTTCTTCTCACTAAGGCTTATTTGGCTAATGCTGCAGTTAGGTATCCAAAATGCAAATGACAGTGGCCATCACAATGCCTCTGAAATATAGTCACATTCTGGTAGGATTGATAAACCATTTGGGTAGCAGGGTGATTAGATTAGATAGCTTTCTACTAAGTCAGAATTGCAAAGGTAATGGCTTTCCTTCTAGGAATACTCAGGTACTGGGGGCTTTATTTACTTTACGTACTCTTTTTCTTACCAGCTTTTTCCTCCAGTACCTTTGGATGTAGACTTCATAATGCCCTTTTCTAATGACAATGGTGTTCACCAAGAAATACATTGGCTGGAGAGGAATAGGAAAAATCTTCTCCAGTCCACAGAAATAATTGGTTTTACTACTTATACTCTTATTCAGAAGTAACTGTCCTGATAAAATCGAGACCAATTTACATTGTAATTACAAACCATGTGAAATCTTCTGAATACTTCACTACCATAAAATGCACATAAAACATTCCCAACAGTGCTTTAAAAACTTACACTTAGTGCCAATCTTACACTTAAACATTTTTAAAAGCATTTTCTAAAACATCAGTGTCATATATTTAATTGTAGCTTTACTATTCTTATATATTTTTATGCCTTCTTATGATTATCCTTAGCTGTACTTTACCTTCTTACTAGGGTCTTGGTAGTATTATTTAGACTATGTTTGGAGTTGAAATCACTTTTCCATAAACAAAATATTGTGATTATACACTTAGGCCAGTGAAAGGTACAGTATCTGGTACATATTGATAATTATTTGGAGAATGAGACTTAAATGTTTCTCCTAAGAGGATAACATTATTTTAGAAAAAGAATTTTTCACCAGTAGTTAAAGATCTTTTTTTGTAGTCAAATTTCAGGAGTAGTAGAGCTGGGAAATAGATGTCTTTTATAATTAAGAACAGGTTTACTACACCAATTTTATTTTTTGCGAGTGGTATTTCTCTCTGGGACGATGAATTTTCCAGTTTCCATTAATCCACATCAAAGAACTTATTTTCTGTGACTGCAATACAGCAATTAAACCTATTAACATTACTTAAAAAGAATGTGGCTTATAGGAATTTTATTAGTAGTGGTGGGAAATAGATATCTTTTAGAAAATGAGGGTCTGAGTTGAAATTAATAGGTTTCCTTTTTGGAACATAGTTTAATCTGGGCAATTTGACCTTAGTATTGGTCAGTGTCTCACTTGGGTTACTATTTGTTACAACTAGTAGTGATTATATACCCTGGATTTAATTTTCAGGTTATATGTATCACTCCGAGTACTGATTGGTTTTTCCTGCTCTGAGAGGAGCTCCTACAATTTGGAAGAATACTTGCTTAAATATCACTTGTTTGCATGTTTCTATTGCTGTTGTTACTACTTATACCAAGAGAAACAAAGGCATCATTAGGTTTTGTTTTTGTTTTGGCTGACTCAGATATACAGAAGTTCCCGGGCCAGAGTTCGAACCCACACCAACAGAGCTGTGACCTAAATTACAGCAGTGACAAATCTGGATCCTCAACCACTAGACCACCAGGGAACTCCCACTTTTAATTAATATACATTGCATTAGCATTGATGTAAAAATCAAATTTATATGCATTTCATATTTCCTTTTTTTTGGTCACTACTTTTCTTTTGAGTAATTTGTGCTCATAAATTTATTTGTTTCCCCTCACTATAGTTATTATTACTTTTATTATTATAATTTTGTCTTAATGCCCAGAATGTTACAGTTTGGGTGTTGAAGTCCTTGTTGGTTCACCCTTATAAAATAAAAGAGAAGACCAAGGAGTTACACAGTGATTAACAAATATCATATCTATGGGAACCTGACCAATCTTTCCTTATTAAGGAACATATAAGAGATACATAGATTGAAGAGTTCATGATTACTAATTATAGCTTTACTGAGTTATTTGATGGGTACCCCTGGTCCTTTGTGCTAAAGCTTCCAGGAGAAAATGCTTTAGCAATTCTGTTATGGGAATGGAAATTGATGATTAAAAGAACTTAATAGTCATTTGAAAATATTAAAACTTAATTTGGCATATGTATGACTTCTAGGAAGTAACAGCTGGATATTATTTTATACATAGCAGTCAGCCAGAAATACTCATGCTAAAGAGCTGTCACTTTATGAAGGTAGAAGTTTTGCTTTTAAGTTTTTTTTTTGGTAGTTCCTGAAGTAATATGAAATTCAAAACAAACTCTTACTTTTATATTTAAATATTAGCTCTTAAATTATGCTAATTTTTTTCATCCTAAGTCTCTTGAATTTTCATGTATCAAGGGTGCAAATTCTCCTACATGTATGTATTGTAAGAATTCTTGATCCTAATGGAACACAATGACAGCTCTTCTTGAAAAATAAAGAACTGATTAAATATTGCCTTTGCATCTCCCTAAAATGAGAGGATCTTGATTTATTTGAGGAGTTTGTTCAGAGCCTCTTTCACATCCTTATTCCTCAGGCTGTAGATCATGGGATTCAACATGGGGAACACCACGGTGTAAAATGTAGAAACTATTTTGTCCCTATCCAAAGAATAGCTTGATTGTGGACGAGAGTAGATGTAGAGGATGGAGCCATAGTACAAGGTGACAGAGATGAGGTGGGAGGAGCAGGTGGAGAAGGCTTTGAGGCGGCCCTGGGTGGAGCGGATCCTCAGGATGGTGGTGATGATGAAGAGGTAGGAGGCCAGGATGAGCACAGCAGGGGCGACGACATTGGAGGCCAGGAGGAAGTACATCAAAGCCTGGTAACCTTCCTTCCTGCCACAAGCCAACTTCACCAGGGGAAGCAAATCACAGAAGAAGTCATCGATGACATTGTCATTACAGAAATTCATGGTAAAAGTTTTTTTGGTGATGATGGAGGAGTTAATAAAGCCACCAAGGTATGAGGCTGCTACCAAGAATGCACAGAGCTTTATGGACATGGCCTGAGCATAAAGCAGTGGCTTTGAGATGGCCATGTAGCGGTCATAAGCCATGGCAGCCAACAGGTAGCACTCACTGTAGGCCAGTCCGGCAGAGAAGAAGAACTGGGCTACACAGCCAGCAAAGGAGATGGTTTTGTCTTCAGAGATACAGGTCACTAGGATCTTTGGGGTGTAGACAGAAGAATACCAGAGATCCAGAAAAGACAGATTCCCAATGAAAAAATACATGGGTGTGTGCAGCCTGGAGTCATAACAGATCAACACCATGAGGGTGGTATTTCCTACCATGGTCACAGAGCAGACACCAAGGAAGACCACAAACAGGACCAGCTGCACCACAGGGTCTGTCGTGAAGCCGACCAGGATGAATTCAGTCACTGTGTAATTGCTTCTCTCCATGGCTATAGGTAATCTCACCTAGGAGAAGAGAAAATTAGTTGGGCTTGACTTACTATGCTGAACACATAGCAAATAAAGGGCATTATATTACGTCTAAACCTTGACGTCTACGTATCAGCCATGTGAGTGCTCATTTTGCAACATAAACCACTTAACCTTTACTCTTATACTCTGTTAAATGGTAAACTTAGGTACATTAAAATTTTCAGGAGTTTACTTGAGCAAACATCCATATGAATCAGGCAGTTGCCAAAGAGGTTCAGAGCACTCCTTAGGTAGGAGCTAGGGGAAATGTCTTTATAGAGAGGACACTGAGCAACAAGGAGGTCATTTGATTGGCTATAGATTAAGTGGTTATCTATTTTTCCCCTAAGTTTTGTTGAGATATAATTGACAGATTACATATCAATTTAAGGTGTCCAATGTAATAATTCGGTATATGTATACACTGCAAAATGATTACGGTGGTCTGGTTAATATCCATCACCTCATATAGCTACATTTCTTCCTCTTTTTATGATTTTTATTCTTTCCACTATGGTTGCTTTACAGTGTTCTGTCAGTTTCTACTGTACAGCAAATTGACCCAGTCATTTCTTTATATCCCTTTTCTACTGTATGATTCTCCCTATAACAGCTCATTATCTAATATTACCTATATCTTATTAGTTTATTCTCTTCCCCTTCACTAGAATATATCCTTCCCTTATGTTTTGATGGGAAAGATATATCCGTTTACTGTCTATCACATCTTACTCAAGAGGCTTTTTAATGAGGTTTGTGGGCTGTTTATTTTAAATGAATCACGGTACAGACTGAGAGCAATTTGGTGGCTGGGCAACATCTTTGAAAACATGGGTCCATTGAAACTAAAAGTAATCTCCAGTGGAAAGAAGTTCCAAATTCCTGAACTCAGTCTTAAACTTAATATCTTCTGATTGTTTTGTTTTCTGGTTCTCGAGATTATATCAACATTTTATTATTTATAAAATGATAGCTATCAATTTTGAATACTTTACTGTGAGTCAAGCACTGTGCTTGGTTTTTCATAGCATTGTTTATTTATTCCCATAGCATCCATCATAGGTGTGTTTAAAGATTAATAGCATTTAAGATTAAAGATAATTTTGCAGGAGACCAAATTGAGTATTATTGAGGAGCTTGTAATTACACAATAAGTTATGTGGTGTTATTTTAATCCAGAGACCTGGGATGTAGCCATAAAGTCACCTCCTTTCATATATGATATTAGGCTAACAGTTACTCGTGGCCTTCAGGGTCCCTGTCTTTTTGGTTGTGAGACCTAACCCAAAACAATAGGATAATGCTGACACTCAGATGCTGTCACAGGGAACTCCTCATGCATGTGGTTTCAGATAAATACTTCCAAGTACTGCTCAAGTCATCTCCTGGCAGATTCCTATGTTTTTCTCTTTTCGGCAAACCCTGACTAGGAGCAAAGAAGCATTCTACTCACTCCACCCAGGTCCAGGACACTTACCTGTAACTCTAACAATCACAGACAACAAAAGACCACACTGTGAATTCAGATTACTTATACTTGATCAGGGTCCCCAGTGTGTATGATTCCTTAAGCACCTGAGGGATTCATAGCTTTGAAAGTCTCTAAAAAGCAATTAACCAAAAAGTGGGTTAACTTTATTTTGAGTCAGTTGTCCCATGCAAAACAAGTGATCGATTTAAAAAGAAAGGATGTTAATGAATTATGGTTTGAGAAACTACTTTTTGCAAAACACCTTCCTGGGATCTTTTTTTTTTTTTTTAATTGTCAAACAACTTTAAGGAGTGTGGAGTGTAGTTCTCATTAAAGACAAGAAAAGAAGAGTTCCCATCGTGGCTCAGTGGTTAATGAATCCGACTAGGAACCATGAGGTTGCGGGTTCGATCCCTGGCCTTGCTCAGTGGGTTAAGGATCCGGCATTGCCATGAGCTGTGGTGTAGGTCGCAGATGCTGCTTGGATCCCACGTTGCTGTGGCTCTGGCGTAGGCTGGTGGCTACAGCTCTGATTAGACCCCTAGCCTGGGACCCTCCATATGCCGCAGAAAGCGGCCCTAAAAAGACAAAAAAAAAAAAAAAAAAAAAAAAAGACAAGAAAAGAGATTCAGAGCAGTGAATTAACTTGTTAGGGCAAACTTAGAAGAGAGTACATTCAGGATTTAAACCCAAGGCAATCTGATTAGGTAATTTATCCTCTTTCCCCTACACCAAGAATGCATCAAAGACACAGAATCATTGACTATTCAGCTATGACACTGATGCTTTAAAAGTGGACTGCACTTATTCTGAGTGTTTATACAGACAAATGTTGCAATAAACATATTCAGTCTCACTTTTTAATCTACTCATTACCCAACTTTTTTTTTTTTTTTGTCTTTTCTAGGGCCATACCTGCGGCATATGGGGGTTCCCAGGCTAGGGGTCTAATTGGATCTGTAGTTGCTGGCCTAAGCAACAGCCATAGCAAGGCAGGATCAGAGCCGAGTCTGTGACCTACACCACAGCTCACGGCAAAGCTGGATCCTTAACCCACTGAGCGAGGCCAGGGATCGAACCCGCAACCTCATGGTTCCTAGTGGGATTCGTTAACCACTGAGCCACGAGGGGAACTCCTATTGGAGGTTTAATCGCACTAGGTTGAGTCCTGTGGCTTCAGCTCTCTTCACTTATTTTCCTTCATGACACATGCTGCTCACAGTGACTACATCCTCTGGAGCCCATCCAGAGTTACGTACAATTTATTTTTCTTCTTCTTCACTCATGCATTTTGGAATATGGTAAGTGCGTTTCTATATGGGAATATTCCTGAGTTGAATTGAACTGCATATACTTACAAAATAATTTCAGATACTGCTATTTATTTATTTAGTATAGTATTGTTGTAGGTCTTACAATTGGGGGCACTATAATAAGAGTATCATGACATTTTTGTTGTAAACCAACAACTTTAAGATAAGGAAAGTGGCACAGGATTTAGTGATCTAACTCTTTTCTTCCACTTGGAAAATGGTGCTCTTATCCCATGTGTTGTATTTTCTACTTATAAATTGTGACTATTATTGCCTAGTATTTCTTTTCCATAGGCATGATTTTGAGATTAAATTTTAATTATGAATAAAGGCATTTTACCATCTGTGTAGATACTTTAAAGATGGAATTCTTTCCATCGTTATCTTGTACATCTAAATCCAGAATTGGCACAGGAAACAAGTTCTTCGAAGACGTAGTGTACTTTTTACTTGGTGTGAAGTGCCAATATTATAATAGGGTTCATAATGATTCCCTAGCGTACATCAGAAAATGATATTTAAATATTATGTTGAGCATGAATGGTAGGAAATTAATAAAACATTGACATTCCTTTGGTGGCTCAGCGGGTTAAGAACACAGGTTTGAACCCTTGCCTCACTTAGGGGGTTAAGGGTCTGGCGTTGCTGTGGCTATGGAATAGACCTGCAGCCGCCGCTCTGATTCAAACCCTGGCCCAGAACTTCCATATGCTGTAGGTGTGGCCATTAAAAGAAGAAAATAAATGCATAATGAAAAAAATTAAATTGGATAGTTACCTAAGTGTTTATTATAGGTTAGTCAATATTCAGGCTCCATACTACACATTTCGTATTAAATACCAGATTTCAGATATGATTCATTTGCTGTTTTTTTTTTCTCATCATATTACTCAATTCTCATATAGACCTAGAGGATAATTTACAATTAAAGATGAAACGAATTATATGAAATAATTGGATTGTGTTCATGATCTGCTAATGATGGTGAAATAGCCCTGAGGTCCAATTAGCCACAGTTTAGAAACTTCACAGCATTTGCCTACGAGAAGAATATATGGTAGCACTTTTAAGGCTCAAGAGAAAGGATTTATGCAAAGGCCTCATCAAAGACACGTAGTGTAGCTGTGCTAGTTGGCATTTTTAATCTTAGAACCTCTTTCTTGGTGACCTAACAGCTGCCAGGTGCCCTTTCCATGGAGCTCTGTCAGACAGATTCATAGGTGAGATTTTTTTTTTCCAGCAAATCAAATTCATAGACTCTTGGGTTTCAATGTATCTTACAAACTTATATGATCACTTCTCACCCTCACCAGTCTGAGCTTTAAATCCCTTATCCAGCCTGCAAAACATGAAGAAAGATGGACTCAAGCACAATATTCTGAATTTAGGAGTAAAATTCTTTGGAGTATTTTTCTCAGTGATAAATATTTAAGTTATTAGAAAAAATAAAGTGAGATTTTAAATTATGTAAAATAATTATGTGATTCAAATTTACATCCAAAATTGTCTCCAATTTACATTATAACTTAAGAATATTCCTAGATGTTGCACATGTTTTTGAAAAGCACTTCTGTTTAAAAGTACGCATTGATCAAAGAAATGCACTCTATTTTAATAATCCATTTCTCCAACATTAAACATTCCATGTCTTTCTAAATTTTCCATAGCTCTTAACAGTTGTATCAACACACACACACATATATATACAGTGATTTATATATTTACATATTGTATTGACACACACATATATATATAAAATTAACATATATAATGATTTTTCTCCTTTAGAAATATTTTCCTTTAGTTTTTTTTCCCTAGAAAGAATATTGTTGAGACAAAAAAGAAAAAAGAAGCAGCAATTTTTATATCTTCGCAGTTATTTCTAAATCCCTTTCAGTAATTATATCAAATTCTAATTTTATTCACAGGACACACTTCTCTGAATAACTGGGGGAGTCCATCTCAGAATAAAGGAATGTAATGAAGTTGCTGAACTTTGTTTCCACGTATGTATAAAATTTCATCTCAGAAAAAATAAAAAAATTAAAATCTTACCTCAATTATCTCTGAAAGAAAAAAACACATGCTTTTTTCAGGAATACATTGATTATATTCATATTTTTCTTCCCTTCTCATTGGGAAATCCATGTCCCCCAAATTTCTCCATCTATTTGTAACACAATAGCCTGTAACCAGGAATGATGGAGGAAGGATGCTTTGGGAAGATGGGAGAAGGAGGCATGAGAATGCATGTAGCAGAAATATAAAGGAGTGGGAAGGTCATTTATGTCATGGATGGATGACTTGCTGTTATTTGGTAATGAAATTTCAGGCATTAAGGGCATTTACCAGGGAGAGGCTTCATGGCTTTTTGTGAACAAACATGCATTCATATACACAGTTAGCATCCCATAAATATTTGTATGATGAGTGAGCTTTTAGTAGGTATTTACCGTAAGTCAAAGGCTTTAGATGTGTTTGCGTATGCATGTACATGTATATATATGTATAGTGCAATACCTAAGATACCTAGTAATCTATTTCTTCTTGCTTTTCATGTAAAATTTCTAGTTGTAGAACTTTGAAAATAAGGATGTCCTTTGCCCGATAGATCCTTGCATATTGAACACCTATGCAAGAGTTTTATTTTGTTTTTATCTTAATCTATGGAAGCAGTAAGTTTACTGAATATGATAATGTTAAGTTTTGTGTTGCACAGAATTACAAAAAAAACCATATTGATTACTAAATATTATAGTATCCTGTTAGTAAAAAGATGCAGGAAGAGTCTCTCCTAAGAGTCAACTAGTATTTTCACACTCACCATACAAGATGGGTCAGAAAAAACTAGAATGCCTCTTCCTTTCAAATATTTATTTCCGTTTTTCATAATATAGAGAGGAATGCTAAACAGAGCAGGAGGAGGGAAACACTTGACTTCCTCCGAAGTCTATGGTCTGGAGAAGCATGCATGTTCTCACCCATGGAGAATGGCAGTTCATAAGCATTTACTTAGTATCTAACAAGTTTCAGACACTGTAGACATTAGGCCAGGCACTATGGTAAGTGAAGAAACCATTGAATAGCACATGTGTTTGGGCAGGTACCAGGGAGGGTGTTGCCAACAACACGTGCATCTCCCTAACCTGGCTGTTTATGGCAGATAATTATTGACAGTGTCTTTCTTTCCACGTTTTAGAGTGGAGGATTCAGTTGTCAGTTTTCATGGACGAGAGGATAACTCTTACGTATATGAGGACCTCTCAGCTTACAGGATATATCTGAGAATCCCAATGTGTAATTTAACAAACTCAGAAGAGGGCTCAGAAACAGGAGACACTGAAGTGACATACAACGTCACTTGGAGATGGAACCCAGAGGAAAGCCCAGATCTCTCAAAGATAGCACAGTGTTTTCTCAGTAAATTACACATTCGGAGTTTCCCTGTAGATGTTTCACAGGTGAGAGGTACTAGGTGTCTGAAGATGTATAAATCATCATGGAGAAATCAAGAAAGAATTAAAACAAGGACTGGGGCAAGATGGCCAACAACATGCTCCTGACTGATGGTGAATATTTTATTTCTCAAAAATTGAGACTACAATTCTTTCCTGATTAATAGGTATCATTCTTTATTTTTTGTAGATAATTCAGGTCTCAGGAAGGTGCTCCTTCGCTGAATGGATCTCCCCTTGCCTCCCAACAATGTGACTGAATTCGTTCTCTTAGGACTCACACAGAATCCACACTTGAGGAAAATACTCTACGTGGTCTTTTTGTTCATTTACCTAGTTACCCTCCTGTCAAATCTGTTCATTGTCATTATCATTTCCCTCAGCCCCACACTTTCAACTCCCATGTACTTCTTTCTCACTCACTTGTCCTTCATAGACGCCTCCTTCTCCTCTATCACCACCCCCAAAATTACCATTGACCTGCTGCATCAGAGGACAACCATCTCCTGGGGTGGCTGCCTGACTCAGCTGTTTTTAGAACACTTCCTAGGAGGATCAGAAATCATCCTTCTCATTGTCATGTCTTGTGACCGCTATGTTGCCATCTGCAAGCCTCTGCACTACACGACCATCATGAGACATGGGTTCTGCCAGCTCCTGGTGGTGGTGGCCTGGGTTGGAGGGCTGCTCCATGCCATTGTGCAGATTCACTTAGTCCTTGACTTGCCCTTCTGTGGTCCCAATGTCATTGACCACGTCATGTGTGATTTCTTCTCACTGATGGAACTTGCCTGCACTGACAGCTACTGGCGTGGAATAGTGGTATCAGCTAACAGTGGGGGCATGTGCTTGGTCTTTTTTTTCATGCTAATCATCTCCTACATAGTCATTCTGTGCTCCCTGAAGTCCCATGGCTCTGAAGGAAGACGCAAAGCCCTCTCCACCTGTGGCTCCCACTTTATAGTAGTGGTACTCTTTTTCGTCCCTTGTATATTCAGCTACGTACGTCCTGTGGCTACATATCCTGTGGACAAGTTGGTGAGTTTGTTCTATGGAAGCTTCACTCCCATATTAAATCCCATCATTTATACAGTGAGAAACACGGAGGTGAAAAATGCCGTGAAGATTCTGTTGAAGAGGAGAGTAACTTGGGTTGTGCATGATGCCTAGAAATTGATAAAATACACAGGGAGTTGCAAATTGTAAAGGAAAACTAAGAAATCTTGTAGATTATTGACAGAAAACAAGGCCAATTCTAATACTTGTGATTATTTAAATGTCTAGGCCTTTATTAGGCATTTTGATAACATTTACTATTTTTTAGCCAGCCTTTAATGTGCGTGTTCATCGCTTCAGAATTGACAATGGGAGAAAACCTGTATAACCCCAGTTTAAGAGTAGAGAGTATGTTTTACTTCAGAGTCTTCCATGGCTTTACTAAATTCTTTACTTGTGTTCCTCGGATGGAATTGGCTTTTCCAGGGCAGCTTGGTCCCAGGACTTCTTCCATTTTTGCTAAGCCTGTATGAAAGCAAAGAAGGGATAGGGGTTCTTAGTGGCTGCCTAGGAAAGGAACAGTTGCAAGAAGGAATCGGTAGATTTTTTCTAATGTGATTTCACAAAAAGCAAAAACAGAGTCCCTCATAAAAGAAGACTTCAAAATCCATTTGTGTACTTGGCATAAAATATAAGCCAGAAAATTTAAAAATTCCTCTAAATTTGCTCTCTATACTTAAGTATCCTATGGCTCACAGCTTTGAATATCAAAGAAATGTTTTCATTTTCCATACCATGACATGAGTCATTTGACCCAAGATTAAGCATCTTTATCCAAGTGGAACATTAAGGACGTGAGTAGGATCTAAAGCGATTGCTCTGTATGTCTGATACATATATTTACATATATTTACATTAAATTAATACTGTATTGACTATCAGGCATAATCCCATCACTTGATTGACCCTATGAAAACCTGCAGTTCCGTTGCAAGTATCTCCATTTTACAGAAAAGCCAAGTAAAGCCCAACGTGTTTTACTAATTTGCTTGCCTTTCACATCACCCATGCTTCCTCCATAAGTTGTGCTAGGAAATGGCACACTGGAATGCAGCTTCCTTTCAAAGTTTTAGCCATAAGCTTCTAATCCAAGGCTTTAAAACTCAAACCTAGGAGTTCCTGTTGTGGCACAGCAGAAACAAATCTGACTAGGAACCATGAGGTTGTGGGTTCGATCCCTGGCCTCGCTCAGTGGGTTAAGGATCTGGCGTGCCCGTGAGCTCTGGTGTAGGTTGCAGACACAGCTCGGATCTGGCATTGCTGTGGCTGTGGCATAGGCCGTTGGCAACAGCTCCAATCAGACCCTTAGCCTGGGAACCTCCATATGTTGTGGGTGTGGCCCTAGAAAGACAAAAAAAAAAAGAAAAAAAAAGAAAAAACCCTCAAACCGACTTTTTTTGTAATGAAATGTGATTATCTGTTGGGTCAATAAACAGCAAATCCAACTGCAGTCATAATAATTCATTCACTTTGAACTTCAAGGAGATATCATCCATAAGATGTAGACTTTCTCACATGTAGCAATGTATTTCATCACTGTAGTTATATTCCTCTCTTTGAACATTCAAGCTATGCCACTTCACTTTCACAAAAGGCCAGCACTGGAATGGTAACAGGGTTCTCTGTGTGTGTGTGTGTGTGTGTGTGTGTGTGTGTGTGTGTGTGTGTGTGCGCGCAAAAGCAAATACCCCCTCCAGATTTCTTTCTCATCAGTGAAAAAATGCACTAACATCGACCTTCATAAACTCAAAATGGCTGAGTTGAGCGTTCAGAAAGTGCTTCTGCGTATCTGGAGAATACCAGGAAATTCTGAATTACTACATCTCTGTTCATCCAAACCTCTCTGCCTCCAACACTCCACCTCACGTTACTTCTCACAAAATCACTTTCTCCAAGTCAGTGGTTAACCTGAGCGCTTTCTTCCATCATCTGACCACATTGTAATGCCCCAGAATGGCACTGGGGAGAATGTTTACTAAGTTGTGCATGGCTTTCTCCAAGGAGGCAAGAATATACAATGGAGAAAAGAGAGTCTCTTCAACAAGTAGTGGCTAGTATCAACCAAAAAGTGTACGACCTAACATTGGAGCGTTAAGCTGTATTTGGTGGGTATTCTGAGAACTCAAGCCTGTGAGAGTGCCTCTCAGATAATGCAGAGCAACAGTTCTGAAGAGGCAAGGGGAGGAGCCAGGATATATGGGAGGTTTTACCACAAAAGATCAGGAAGTCAGAGCACCAAGATTGCTATTAATAAAGGAGAACTTCATAAATCACGTTAAGGAACTTAGCGCTTCTCCACGTTCGGGAAGATACAGGGGTCTGGGCTCCCTGAGGTCATTTCTTGGATAGGCACCTCAGCTCTCTGGGTCAGGGTCCTGTGCTTTCTCATCCTCAGTCTCCTCGGGGGACACTCTGGGATCTCTGCAGCAGGTGGCTGCTAAGTGGCCGGTACCAGGTCCTATTTGTTTCCATCCTGAGTTCCCTCAAGGCTTCCCTTCAAGGTGGCTGTAATGTGCTGGCTTGATGGCTGCCACATCCTTTGTTTACTCACGTGGCCTGCAACATTTTCGTTCACAATCCCTTCCTTTGCTCCAAAAATTCAACCAATATCTGAACCGTTTATGTCCTATGTCCCTAGGAATTTCATCCCAGACCAGGTGAGATATATACTGTTGATATGCCAATCCTGGTGATCATTTATGGATTAGGCCCCATTGAGAAGTTAAAATTCTCAGGAACCCTCTGTCTTACCGTGCTAATGTGATCCAGGAAATATTTTCCTTTCTTCTTCCCTCTCACAGCTAGAACCACCCTATTAGAATTATTCTATGTCATGAATATGGTCTGTTTATTCATGATGTTCAATTTTACTGGAGTCTTGGATACGTGTTGGTTTATGTAAGAGAAAACATCTTATAAAACAGACAGGATATAAGTCACACAGCTGCTGACATTGGCAATGTCATAGCACATAGCAACAGGAGATACAAAGCAAACAATGTGCAGACAATAGAATTAAATTAATGTACTGAGTTTTAGTCTGGTTGCAATAAACCAACAAATCCACCGGAGACCTGACATTCTAGAATGGTCAGCTAGAGTGGGGAGGATGGTTCATCTTTGTTCACATAGGTGTTATTTATCAGTCTGTTGGGGGGCATAGCACAGAAGGAAACCCTTTTTCTGGAAACCAAAGATCAAAGGCCAGGGTATTTCAAAAAAATATAAAGTTATAAATGATATTTATGACTTGCTTCGGTCCCCTCTGTTTAATGAGTGCTGATCTGCATGAACGCCTCAGGTTTTCCATCAGAGTTTTGCCATTTGTTACTCAGTTCAGTGATGTTCTCTAAGTACAGCCCACCAGAACCTTGAATTTCTCAAAATGTTCCTTTTTCGAATTTTCTTGTAGATCTTCATTTTAGGAAAGACTTAAGGTAAAGTAAAGATTTCCCATAAAGGACAAAACCTAAAATGGCATGGTTAAACATTTGAATACAACGTAATTGGCAGGGTGGAGGGAGATTTCTGTGATATACAACATTGTAAGAGAGTAGCAAGGATTATGACTGATATATATATATATATTCTATTGGGGCATGTCAAATGTTAGGAATCTCATATACATTTTGGAATATCTATAATAAACACATTTATCTATACAATATAATCAAGAGTTTATCTCCAATCACTTGACAATGTTTCTCATGCAATTTAACAACCCGAGAAAGCCTAATTAAAGTTCCTCTCTGCGATGTTTCAGTGTTCTTTTGAAGGACCCCAGAGTTAGCTGGAAGCTAAAAGAACGTCAGTTAGATTTTGTGATTTGAGAAATTTGTAAAAATACCAAAAAAAATTACAATGAACAAGATCACAAGTCACTGTGAAATAATATTTATTGAACCAAAATGCCAAGATTAAAATAAAAAAGCAGGAGTTTCCATTGTGGCACAGCAGAAACGAATCTGACTAGGAATCTTGAGGTGGAGGGTTCAATCCCTGGCCTTGCTCAGTGGGTTAAGGATCCGGCATTGCCATGAGCTCTGGTGTAGGTCGAAGATGCGGCTCGGATCTGGCGTTGCTATGGCTGTGGTGTAGGCCAGCAGCTGCAGCTCCAATTAGACCCCTAGTCTGGCAATCTCCATATGCTGTTTGTGCAGCTCTATAAAGACAAAAATAAAAATAAAAATAAAATACAAAAGCAAATACAGGTCACTTAAGGGCACAAAAATCCACATGATATCAATGGCAGTGCTCAAAGAAAACTTTGTTCTTTTAATAGAGGTAGAAAATGAAATCTAGTCTTGTGTTAGCTTCTTTTTTAAATTTTTTAAAAAATAAAATTTATGGCCATTCCAAGGGCATATAGAAGTTCCCATACAATCCATTTGTTTGAGGTCAGAAGCCTATAAAAATATTTTAAAGTTAGTGTTTTGATTTGACTGCCTACAGCACACCCCAAACAAAATCAGCCGCAGTTGGCCCTTTCGTGCTGAGATCTCTTTCGGTATAATTTAGGCATTTCCTTCCCTTGATTGGACAGATCCTTGTCACTTTCTGGCTTCTATGCTGTGGTACTGACGCCATGGATCACCAAGGCTCAGAATTTAGCAAACTAGCTTCTTATTTCCCCTTGGAAAACCATGCTCTTATGCCCTGAGTTGTATTTTCTACTTATACATTGTAAATAGTATTGCCTAATTTTTCCTTTCCATAGGTATCCTTTGAGATTAAATGTAAATGACAATTAAAGGCATTTTACCATCTTTGAATATAATTTAAAAATGGAATTCTTTCCATCATTATCTTATATATCTAATTCCAGAACTGACACAGGAAACAACTACTTTGAAGAGGTACTCTAATTTTTAATTGGGGTGAGGTGCCAATATTATGATAAGGTTCATAATATAATCTACTGTACACCAGAAAATTATATTTAAATGTTATGATGAGCATGAATGGTAGGCAATTAAGAATAAAATATTGGAATTCCTGTTGTGGCTCAGCAGGCTAAGAACACAACATTGTATCTGTGGGGATGCAGGTATGACCCCTGGCCTTGCTTACGGGGTTAAGGGTCTGGCGTTGCTTTGGCTGTGGCATAGGTCAGCAGCTGCTGCTCTGATTTGATCCCTGGCCTGGAACTTCTGTATGCCATGGGTGTGGCCGTTAAAAGAAGAAAAAAATGTATAATGAAAAAAATTTAAATCAGATAGTACCTACCTACATGTTTAATTTATTTAATAGTCAATATTCAGACTTCAAATTATGCCCATTTCTTTTCAAATACCAGTTTCAGATATGATTCACTTACCTTTTTTTTTCTCATCTGTTTTCTTGTGCTTATATAAACCCAAGGAATAAGTCAAAATTAAAAGTGACTAGAATAAAAGAACTCTGCATTTAAGTTATGCGAAATAATTGGATTGTTGGCATGATCTGCAAATGGTGATGACGTAGCCCTGAGGTCCAATTAGCCACAGTTTAGAAACTTCACAGCGTTTGCCTGCAAAGAGAATATATGGGAGCGCTTTTAAGGCTCAAGAGAAAGGCTTTAGGCAAAAGTACTATTTATAAATCAACAAAGACACTTATTGTAGGTGAGCTAGTTGGTGTTTTTAATATTACAAGTTCTTTCTTGGTGAACCTACAGCTGCCCCTAGGTGCCCTTTCCATGGAGCTATGTCAGACAAATTCATAGGTGAGGGTTTTTTTGTTTTGTTTTGTTTTGTTTTTCCAGAAAATCATATTCATAGACACTTGGGTTTAAATGTATCTTACAAATGTATATAATCACTTCTCATCCTCACTAGTCTCAGCATTATATCCCTTTCCCAGCATGAACATGAAGAAAGATAGTCAAGTATAACAGCATGAATTGGAGAAGTAAAAATATTTGGAGTACTTTTCTCAGGGAAATGTATTTCAATTATTTAGAAGAATAATAAAAAGAGATTTATATTAGGTAGAATAATTATGCAATTCAAATTTGCATCCAAAATTTTCTCCACACTATATTACAACTAAAGAATACTCCTAGATATTGCACAATCTTTTGAAAAACACTTCTGTTAAAAAGTACACATTGCTGAAAGAAATGCACTGTATTTTAATTATTCCATTTCTCCAATGTTGAACATTCCAAGTCATTCCTAAGTTTTCCACAACTCTTAGCAATCGTATAGACATATATGTAAAGTATGATTTTTCTTCTTTAAGAGTATTTTCCTTTAGGGTTTATTCCTAGAAAGAGTATTGTGGAGCCAAAGAAAAATGAAGTAGTGATTTTTATTTCTTCATAGTTTTCTCTAAATCACTTTCAGCAATTATATCTAATTTTCATTTTATTAACACTGTACTTTTCTCCGAATTGCTGGGGGGACTCCAACTCAGAATAAAGGAGTGCAGTGAAGTGGATGCACTTTGTTTCCACTCATGTAGACCATTTTCATCTTAGAAAATTAAAAATATATAGAT
The DNA here is from genome assembly GCF_054392235.1 of Sus scrofa. Lineage (NCBI taxonomy): Eukaryota > Metazoa > Chordata > Mammalia > Artiodactyla > Suidae > Sus > Sus scrofa. The sequence goes on from NC_139384.1 coordinate 14,397,199, forward strand.
TTTTACTCAGTTTTCTTTGAAAGAAAAAGAATACATGCTTTTTGCAGGAATATGTTTTATTATATTCATATTCTTGCTTCTCTTTTCATTGGGAAATCTATGTCCCCCAAATTTCTCAATCAATTAGTAAGTAACACAGTAGCCTGTTACCAGGAAAGGTGGAGGAAGGATGCTGTGGGAAGATGGGAGCAGTCGGCATGAGAATGCACGTAGCAGAAATATGAAGGAGTGGGAAGGTCTTTCATATCATGGATGGATGACTTGCTGCTCGTTGGTAATGAAATTTCAGGCATTAAGTGCATTTAACAGGACAATCTTCACAATTTGTGTGATCAAATATACATTCATATCCCTACTTGAGTCCAATAAATATTTGTATAATAAGTGAACATTTAGTAGGTATTTGTATTAAGTAAAGGGATTATAAATGTTTACATAAATGTACACATGCATATATATGTGGAGTGCATTTCCTATTTTACCAAGTAGAATATATCTTTTGGCTTTTCATATTAAATTTCTATTTTTAAACTTTGAAAATAAGGATTTTCTTTACTTGATAGATCCTTGCATATTGAATACCTATGCAAGAATTTTGTTCCACTTTTATCCACATCTATGGGGCAGTAGGTTTATTGAATATGGCTACTTTAAGTGGCATGTGGCACAGAATTTTAAAGAATAAACATTGATTAATAAATACAATAATATTTTGTAAGTAAAAAGACCCAGTAACACTGTCTTACCTGGAGGCAATTATTATTTTCACACTCACAATATTAAATGTGTCGGAAAAAAACCTAGAATGCCACTTCCTTTCAAATGTTTGTTTCTGTTTTTCACAAAGTAGAGAGTAATGCCAAGCAGAGAAGGAAGATTAAAACACTTGAATTCCTCCTAGGTTTATGGTTTGGAGAAGCATGCATATTCTCACCCATGGAGAATGGCAACATCTAACAGGTTAGTTAACATCTAACAGGTTTCAGACCCTGTAGACATTATTCCAGGAACTATGGTAAGTGAGGATACAGTTGAATCGCATATGTGTTTGGGTAGGTACCATGGAGGGTGTCGCCAATAACATATACATTTCCCTAAACTGGCTGTTTATGGCAGATATTTACTAACAGTGCCTTTCTTTCCATGTTTTAGAGCTGAGGGTTCACTTGTCAATTCTCATGGAAGAGAGAGTAACTCTTACCCGTATGAGGGACCTCTCAGTTTACATGATGTATCTGAGAATCACAGTGTGTAAGCTCACAAACACAGAGGAGGGCCCAGAATCATGGGACCCTGAGATGACTTACAAAGTCACCTGGAGATGGAACCAAGAGGAAAACCCAGATCTCTCAGTGGTAGCACAGTGTTTTCTCATTAAATTACTCACCCAATGCTGCCCTATAGATGTTTCACAGGTGACAGGTACTAGGTGCCTGAGGAGATGTAAATCATCATGATGAAAGTAAGAAAGAATGGAAACAAGAACTGGGACAAGTCTCCCAAGAACATGCTCCCGACTGACAGTGACTGCTCTATTATAGTTCTAAGACATTGAAACTAGAATAACTTTCTGATTAATAGGTATCATTCTTTCCTCCTTTGTAGATCATTCAGATCTCAGGAAGGTCTCCTTTTTGCTGAATGGATCTCCTCATGCCTCCCAACAATGTGACTGAATTCATTCTCTTGGGATTCACATGGAATTCACAGTTGTGGAAAATACTCTCCATGGTCTTTTTGTTCATTTTCCTATTTACCTTGCTGGCCAGTCTGTTCACTGTCATTACCATCTCCCTCAGCCCCACACTTTTAGCTCCCATGTTCTTCTTTCTAACTTACTTGGTTGTCGTAGATGCCTCCTTCTCCTCTGTCACTACTCCCAAAATTACCATTAACCTGCTGTATCAGAGGACAACCATCTCCTGGGGTGGCTGCCTGACTCAGCTCTTTTTGGAACATTTCCTGGGAGGATCAGAGATTATTGTCCTCATTTCCATGGCTTATGACCGCTATGTGGCCATCTGCAAGCCTTTGCAATACACAACCATCATGCGACATGGGCTCTGCCAGCTCCTGGTGGTGGCCTGGATTAGTGGGATAATCCATGCCACTGTGCAGATTCACTTAGTCCTTGACTTGCCCTTCTGTGGTCCCAATGTCATTGACCACGTCATGTGTGATTTCTTCTCACTGATGGAACTTGCCTGCACTGACAGCTACTGGCGTGGAATAGTGGTATCAGCTAACAGTGGGGGCATGTGCTTGGTCTTTTTTTTCATGCTAATCATCTCCTACATAGTCATTCTGTGCTCCCTGAAGTCCCATGGCTCTGAAGGAAGACGCAAAGCCCTCTCCACCTGTGGCTCCCACTTTATAGTAGTGGTACTCTTTTTCGTCCCTTGTATATTCAGCTACGTACGTCCTGTGGCTACATATCCTGTGGACAAGTTGGTGAGTTTGTTCTATGGAAGCTTCACTCCCATATTAAATCCCATCATTTATACAGTGAGAAACACGGAGGTGAAAAATGCCGTGAAGATTCTGTTGAAGAGGAGAGTAACTTGGGTTGTGCATGATGTCTAGAAATTAATAATTTATATAAATAAGGAGGTTTATATCTGTTGTAAATTGTGAAATAAAACTAAGAAATCTTGAAGATCATGACAGAAAAAAGGCCATACAAATATTTGTTGATTATTTATTAGTGGCTAGGTACTTATTAGGCATTTTCATAACATTTAATATTCTTAGTAAGACTTCAATAGTCATGTTATAGCTTTAGAATAGATAATAAGAAAACAACTATATTGCCACAGTTTTAGGAGCATAGACTATGTTTTACTCCAGTGTCTCATACTATTTTACTAAATTGTTTACTTGCGTTCCTCAGATGGAATTGGCTTTTCCAGAGCACCTAGGTCTCAGAAGTTCTTCCATTTTTTTTTTTTTTTTTTTTTTTTTTTTTTGCTGAGTCTGTTAAAGCCAAGAAGAGATAGAGATTCTAAGTAGGGGCATAGGAAAGAAAGGGACAGTTGTAAGAAGACTAATGAGGGTTTTTGTAATATGACTTTACCAAAAGCAAAAAGAGAGTCATTCATGAAATTGATAAAAAATAATTCACAATCAATTTCTTTCCTTGGCACAAAGTGTATGTCAGAAAATTTGAAGTTCAAGTATTTTCATGCTCCTACTCAAAGAAGCCAACAACCCAATTGAAAAATGGGCAAAAGACCTGAATAGAAATTTGTCCAAGGAAGATGTACAGACAGCCAACAAGCACATGAAAAAATGCTCAACATTCCTGATTATTAGAGAAATGAAATTCAAAAGTACCATGAGATACTACCACCTCACACCAGTCAGAATGGCCATCCTTAATAAGTCCACTAATAACAAATGCTGGAGGGGGTGTGGAGAAAAGGGAATCCTCCTGCACTTTTGGTGGGAATGTAAGCTGGTACAACCACTATGGAGATCAGTATGGAGATACCTTAGAAATCTACACATAGAACTACAATATGACCCAGCAATCCCACTCTGGGGCATATATCTGGACAAAACTCTCCTTAAAAAAGATACATGCACCCACATGTTCATTGCAGCTTTATTCTCAAAGGCCAAGACATGGAAACAACCCAAATGTCCATCGACAGATGATCGGATTAAAAAGATATGGTATATATACACAATGGGATACTCAGCCATAAAAAAACAAAATCATGCCATTTGCAGCAACCTGGATGGAACTAAAGACTCTCATCCTGAGTGAAGTGAGTCAGAAAGAGAAAGACAAATACCATATTATATCACTTATATCTGGAATCTAATATATGGCACAAATGAACCTTTCCACAGAAAAGAAACTCATGGACTTGGAGAACAGACTTGTGGTTGCCAAGGGATGGGGGGGAGTGGGATGGACTGGGAATCTGGGGTTAATAGATGCAAACTATTGCCTTTGGAATGGACTAGCAGTGAGATCCTGCTGTGTAGCCTGGGAACTCTGTCTCGTCACTCATGATGGAGCATGATGATGTGAGAAAAAAGAATGTATACATGTCTGTGTAACTGGATCCCCTTGCTGTACAGTAGAAAACTGACAGAACAGTTTAAACCAGCTATAATGGGAAAAATAAAAATCGTTATAAATAAAAAAGCTACTAAAATGATATTAAGCAGATATACAATTTAGGATAGTGACCCCAAATGAAAATTTTATTTCTATCATGATTTTTACATTTTCATATTTTATCACTCTAAATTTCTTCCCATACCTCTCACTTGATACCAAAAGCACCTAAGTATTATGATTATCCCCATTCCACACACGACAAATAGTAAATTTTGAAGCAGTTCAACAACCCACCCATTATCAGAGACAGAGCTAGTATTCAGATCTCCATTCTTTTAAAACCAAATCTGATACTCTTTCAATAGTTTCAGGGCTGTCAGAGAAAAGACCTTTCCTTCAGATCCTACCTTATTTTGTAGTTGTGTAAAATTTCCTTTCAGGAAGTTCCTGTTGTGGGTCAGTGGGTTATGCATGGGACTAATATCCATGAGGTTGTGTGTTCCATCCCTGTCTTAGCTCAGTAGGTTAATTATCCAGCATTGCTATGAATGATATGGGTCTGTAGGTCACAGATCCAGCTCACATTCAGCCTTGCTGTGGCCGTGGCATAGGCTGGCAGCTGCAGCTCCAATTTGACCCCTAGACTGGGAACTTCCATAATGCCACAGGTGCGGTCCTTAAAAGCAAAAATAGACATAAAAATTTTTTCTAATTACGTAATTATATGCTGTACCAGTATAAAAAAAAAAATCAGTGGGTTCTCAGAAAGCTGTACGGCCTACCGGTATCTAGGATGCTGTGGGATATGAAACAGAAAGAAAATACTTGCCAGTACTCTCTTGACCCATAACTGAAACAACTATCCAAAGGTTATTGGAACCCTTTTTCTGTGGGGAAGAGTTGTCAGTGATTATAAAATTTAATGGCACACTGTTTAAACTGATGTGAAAATTATGAAGTGTTCTGAAATGGTTACAACAATGTTATAAAACTAAAATTTTATATACTTAATTTATTATAGAAATTAATGGGATATCAGAAAGTTTAATTAGACCATATGACCTGTAAGTCAGTGAGCCTATATATTCTTCCTCTACATCCTCTGATCTTTACGTTGAATACAGAGTTTTAGTACTTGTATTTGATTATATTTTGGTATACAGAGATATCTTGGAGTATATGCCATCGACAACAATAATGTTTTCGATTAATCTTTATCACTAGCAGTTAAGTGTGGGTGCTTTTCGAAGGCACACTGTAAAATACATCTGTAAAATAATTTCACTAGTAGACATTTGGCTTTTCACTTAGTTCCTTGAATCTGGAATCCTCTTTGAAAACTGAGGAGAAGAGTATATGAAATATGTTTATTAAAAAAAAAGGAATTAGTACTCCATAGTTGACCAAAGAAAAGGATTTCTCAAATAAACAAATACCTAACTTATGAGAGCTTGTTGTGAATGAAATGTGGCTCTTTCCATAAATGATGTCTGCTTCTCAAATAAAAATGAAAGCATATGTGTGTCTCTGTCATAGAAGTGTTTATATTTGCCTGTTGTGACAGAATGGGCCAGCTCCCGTTTCCTGGCTAGAGTATGCTGTACTGAAGAAACCAGTTGAACATGGATATAGCAATAGGTAGCAAGTATATGGTGGTTATGAAAACATGATGAAGAACATTAGCTTCAGGATCAGGAGACATGAATTGTATTCACACTATGCTGGTTTCTTCTTTTTGGACCTTAAACAACTTGCCCTCTTTGTGCAAGTGATTTACTTAGGTAAAAGGGAAGGTGTTTCCAGTTCTGTGATTCTGCCCAAGCCAATATGTTTATTGCCATAAATATGGCTCTATTCGCTTTTCATTCAATTATAAGTAAAGCTGGAAGATTTCTGAGACCACATTGCACTTCTCATTCTTGGCAAACAACTTAGGGGCTGTCCTTATGGACTGAAGATTTTTTTGGAATGGATGAATACAGTGGGATCTCTGCTCTTGAGGGCTTTGTTGTTTTGAGACTGTTTCTCTACCTATTGAAATGTATGAAACTGGCCATAGAACAGTGTAGTGGGTAGCTGCTTTTGTTTTTTGTTTTTTTTTTTTTTTTTTGTAAATTGGTCTCTGAACCTACTAAATATCATACTGTTCAACCATCCATATATAATTACTCCTGCTTTCATTCTGATTTACCCAAGTTTGAGATCCTGTGTTGCTGTCCACATAGGGTTTTAAACCACTCTGTTCTTGTATTTGTAGTCTGGAAACAGCCTTTTCTGGTGTTACTCCTGTTACTCCCCTTGTGAAAATTGTTTTCATGGGCATATGTCACTGATTTGGATCTAAACTTTAATCATTTTCCGTTCCTTGCTACTCTAGGTCTTAGGGCTAGACTAGATGGGTGTAAGGGTTCTAAAACAAGCTTGATACCCTGCACTGTAGCTTTTTAAGTAGAGACTGGATCACCACTTAATGAATAGATTTGAATCATTCCTGAGGTTCACGATGATGACTTTTTCAGAACATGCTAAGTCTCTGAAATATGGCTTTTATTCTAGAGTTCAGAGACTAGTTCAAGATACTTCCAGGATCACACTTAGTTAAATCCACATTCCTTATAATTTATTAGATAATCTAAAATCTTCATTCTAACTGTTTTGTTGTCTACCATCACAAATATTATTTTGGCGCTAAAATATTGGACTGTTTAATCGCACTAGGTTGAGTCCTGTGGCTTCAGCTCTCTTCACTTATTTTCCTTCATGACACATGCTGCTCACAGTGACTACATCCTCTGGAGCCCATCCAGAGTTACGTACAATTTATTTTTCTTCTTCTTCACTCATGCATTTTGGAATATGGTAAGTGCGTTTCTATATGGGAATATTCCTGAGTTGAATTGAACTGCATATACTTACAAAATAATTTCAGATACTGCTATTTATTTATTTAGTATAGTATTGTTGTAGGTCTTACAATTGGGGGCACTATAATAAGAGTATCATGACATTTTTGTTGTAAACCAACAACTTTAAGATAAGGAAAGTGGCACAGGATTTAGTGATCTAACTCTTTTCTTCCACTTGGAAAATGGTGCTCTTATCCCATGTGTTGTATTTTCTACTTATAAATTGTGACTATTATTGCCTAATATTTCTTTTCCATAGGCATGATTTTGAGGTTAAATTTTAATTATGAATAAAAGCATTTTACCATCTTTGTAGATACTTTAAAGATGGAATTCTTATCTTATACATCTAAATCCAGAATTGGCACAGGAAACAAGTTCTTCAAAGACGTAGTGTACTTTTTACTTGGTGTGAAGTGCCAATATTATAATAGGGTTCATAATGATTCCCTAGCGTACATCAGAAAATGATATTTAAATATTATGTTGAGCATGAATGGTAGGAAATTAATAAAACATTGACATTCCTTCAGTGGCTCAGTGGGTTAAGAACACAACGAAGTGTCCGTGAGGATCAGGTTTGAACCCTTGCCTCACTTAGGGGGTTAAGGGTCTGGCATTGCTGTGGCTATGGAGTAGATCTGTATCCACCACTCTGATTCAAACCCTGGCCCAGAACTTCCATATGCTGTAGGTGTGGCCATTAAAAGAAGAAAATAAATGCATAATGAAAAAAATTTAAATTGGATAGTTGCCTAAGTGTTTATTATAGGTTAGTCAATACTCAGGCTCCATATTACACACATTTCGTATGAAATACCAGATTTCAGATATGATTCATTGGCTGTTTTTTTTTTTTTTTTCTCATCATATTACTCAATTCTCATATAGACCTAGAGGATAATTTACAATTAAAGATGAAACGAATTATATGAAATAATTGGATTGTGTTCATGATCTGCTAATGATGGTGAAATAGCCCTGAGGTCCAATTAGCCACAGTTTAGAAACTTCACAGCATTTGCCTACGAGAAGAATATATGGTAGCACTTTTAAGGCTCAAGAGAAAGGATTTATGCAAAGGCCTCATCAAAGACACGTAGTGTAGCTGTGCTAGTTGGCATTTTTAATCTTAGAACCTCTTTCTTGGTGACCTAACAGCTGCCAGGTGCCCTTTCCATGGAGCTCTGTCAGACAGATTCATAGGTGAGATTTTTTTTTTCCAGCAAATCAAATTCATAGACTCTTGGGTTTCAATGTATCTTACAAACTTATATGATCACTTCTCACCCTCACCAGTCTGAGCTTTAAATCCCTTATCCAGCCTGCAAAACATGAAGAAAGATGGACTCAAGCACAATATTCTGAATTTAGGAGTAAAATTCTTTGGAGTATTTTTCTCAGTGATAAATATTTAAGTTATTAGAAAAAATAAAGTGAGATTTTAAATTATGTAAAATAATTATGTGATTCAAATTTACATCCAAAATTGTCTCCAATTTACATTATAACTTAAGAATATTCCTAGATGTTGCACATGTTTTTGAAAAGCACTTCTGTTTAAAAGTACACATTGATCAAAGAAGTGCGCTCTATTTTAATAATCCATTTCTCCAACATTAAACATTCCATGTCTTTCTAAATTTTCCATAGCTCTTAACAGTTGTATCAACACACACACACATATATATACAGTGATTTATATATTTACATATTGTATTGACACACACATATATATATAAAATTAACATATATAATGATTTTTCTCCTTTAGAAATATTTTCCTTTAGTTTTTTTTCCCTAGAAAGAATATTGTTGAGACAAAAAAGAAAAAAGAAGCAGCAATTTTTATATCTTCGCAGTTATTTCTAAATCCCTTTCAGTAATTATATCAAATTCTAATTTCATTCACAGGACACACTTCTCTGAATCCATCCATGGGGGAGTCCATCTCAGAATAAAGGAATGTAATGAAGTTGCTGAACTTTGTTTCCACGTATGTATAAAATTTCATCTCAGAAAAAATAAAAAAATAAGGTCTTACCTCAATTATCTCTGAAAGAAAAAAACACATGCTTTTTTCAGGAATACATTGATTATATTCATATTTTTCTTCCCTTCTCATTGGGAAATCCATGTCCCCCAAATTTCTCCATCTACTTGTAACACAGTAGCCTGTAACCAGGAATGATGGAGGAAGGATGCTTTGGGAAGATGGGAGAAGGAGGCATGAGAATGCATGTAGCAGAAATATAAAGGAGTGGGAAGGTCATTTATGTCCTGGATGGGTGACTTGCTGTTATTTGGTAATGAAATTTCAGGCATTAAGGGCATTTACCAGGGAGAGGCTTCATGGCTTTTTGTGAACAAACATGCATTCATATACACAGTTAGCATCCCATAAATATTTGTATGATGAGTGAGCTTTTAGTAGGTATTTACCGTAAGTCAAAGGCTTTAGATGTGTTTGCGTATGCATGTACATGTATATATATGTATAGTGCAATACCTAAGATACCTAGTAATCTATTTCTTCTTGCTTTTCATGTAAAATTTCTAGTTGTAGAACTTTGAAAATAAGGATGTCCTTTGCCCGATAGATCCTTGCATATTGAACACCTATGCAAGAGTTTTATTTTGTTTTTATCTTAATCTATGGAAGCAGTAAGTTTACTGAATATGATAATGTTAAGTTTTGTGTTGCACAGAATTACAAAAAAAACCATATTGATTACTAAATATTATAGTATCTTGTTAGTAAAAAGATGCAGGAAGAGTCTCTCCCAAGAGTCAACTAGTATTTTCACACTCACCATACAAGATGGGTCAGAAAAAACTAGAATGCCTCTTCCTTTCAAATATTTATTTCCGTTTTTCATAATATAGAGAGGAATGCTAAACAGAGCAGGAGGAGGGAAACACTTGACTTCCTCCGAAGTCTATGGTCTGGAGAAGCATGCATGTTCTCACCCATGGAGAATGGCAGTTCATAAGCATTTACTTAGTATCTAACAAGTTTCAGACACTGTAGACATTAGGCCAGGCACTATGGTAAGTGAAGAAACCATTGAATAGCACATGTGTTTGGGCAGGTACCAGGGAGGGTGTTGCCAACAACACGTGCATCTCCCTAACCTGGCTGTTTATGGCAGATAATTATTGACAGTGTCTTTCTTTCCACGTTTTAGAGTGGAGGATTCAGTTGTCAGTTTTCATGGACGAGAGGATAACTCTTACGTATATGAGGACCTCTCAGCTTACAGGATATATCTGAGAATCCCAATGTGTAATTTAACAAACTCAGAAGAGGGCTCAGAAACAGGAGACACTGAAGTGACATACAACGTCACTTGGAGATGGAACCCAGAGGAAAGCCCAGATCTCTCAAAGATAGCACAGTGTTTTCTCAGTAAATTACACATTCGGAGTTTCCCTGTAGATGTTTCACAGGTGAGAGGTACTAGGTGTCTGAAGATGTATAAATCATCATGGAGAAATCAAGAAAGAATTAAAACAAGGACTGGGGCAAGATGGCCAACAACATGCTCCTGACTGATGGTGAATATTTTATTTCTCAAAAATTGAGACTACAATTCTTTCCTGATTAATAGGTATCATTCTTTATTTTTTGTAGATAATTCAGGTCTCAGGAAGGTGCTCCTTCGCTGAATGGATCTCCCCTTGCCTCCCAACAATGTGACTGAATTCGTTCTCTTAGGACTCACACAGAATCCACACTTGAGGAAAATACTCTACGTGGTCTTTTTGTTCATTTACCTAGTTACCCTCCTGTCAAATCTGTTCATTGTCATTATCATTTCCCTCAGCCCCACGCTTTCAACTCCCATGTACTTCTTTCTCACTCACTTGTCCTTCATAGACGCCTCCTTCTCCTCTATCACCACCCCCAAAATTACCATTGACCTGCTGCATCAGAGGACAACCATCTCCTGGGGTGGCTGCCTGACTCAGCTGTTTTTAGAACACTTCCTAGGAGGATCAGAAATCATCGTTCTCATTGTCATGTCTTGTGACCGCTATGTGGCCATCTGCAAGCCTCTGCACTACACGACCATCATGCGACATGGGTTCTGCCAGCTCCTGGTGGTGGTGGCCTGGGTTGGAGGGCTGCTCCATGCCATTGTGCAGATTCACTTAGTCCTTGACTTGCCCTTCTGTGGTCCCAATGTCATTGACCACGTCATGTGTGATTTTTTCTCACTGTTGGAACTTGCCTGCACTGACAGCTACTGGCGTGGAATAGTGGTATCAGCTAACAGTGGGGGCATGTGCTTGGTCTTTTTTTTCATGCTAATCATCTCCTACATGGTCATTCTGAACTCTCTGAAATCCCATGGCTCTGAAGGAAGACGCAAAGCCCTCTCTACCTGTGGCTCCCACTTTATAGTAGTGGTGCTCTTTTTCGTCCCTTGTATATTCAGCTACGTACGTCCTGTGGCTACATATCCTGTGGACAAGTTGGTGAGTTTGTTCTATGGAAGCTTCACTCCCATATTAAATCCCATCATTTATACAGTGAGAAACACGGAGGTGAAAAATGCCGTGAAGATTCTGTTGAAGAGGAGAGTAACTTGGGTTGTGCATGATGCCTAGAAATTGATAAAATACACAAGGAGTTGCAAATTGTAAAGGAAAAGTAAGAAATCTTGCAGATTATTGACAGAAAACAAGGCCAATTCTAATACTTGTGATTATTTAAATGTCTAGGCCTTTATTAGGCATTTTGATAACATTTACTATTTTTTAGCCAGCCTTTAATGTGCGTGTTCATCGCTTCAGAATTGACAATGGGAGAAAACCTGTATAACCCCAGTTTAAGAGTAGAGAGTATGTTTTACTTCAGAGTCTTCCATGGCTTTACTAAATTCTTTACTTGTGTTCCTCGGATGGAATTGGCTTTTCCAGGGCACCTTGGTCCCAGGACTTCTTCCATTTTTGCTAAGCCTGTATGAAAGCAAAGAAGGGATAGGGGTTCTTAGTGGCTGCCTAGGAAAGGAACAGTTGCAAGAAGGAATCGGTAGATTTTTTCTAATGTGATTTCACAAAAAGCAAAAACAGAGTCCCTCATAAAAGAAGACTTCAAAATCCATTTGTGTACTTGGCATAAAATATAAGCCTGAAAATTAAAAAATTCCTCTAAATTTGCTCTCTATACTTAAGTATCCTATGGCTCACAGCTTTGAATATCAAAGAAATGTTTTCATTTTCCATACCATGACATGAGTCATTTGACCCAAGATTAAGCATCTTTATCCAAGTGGAACATTAAGGACGTGAGTAGGATCTAAAGCGATTGCTCTGTATGTCTGATACATATATTTACATATATTTACATTAAATTAATACTGTATTGACTATCAGGCATAATCCCATCACTTGATTGACCCTATGAAAACCTGCAGTTCCGTTGCAAGTATCTCCATTTTACAAAAAAGCCAAGTAAAGCCCAACGTGTTTTACTAATTTGCTTGCCTTTCACATCACCCATGCTTCCTCCATAAGTTGTGCTAGGAAATGGCACACTGGAATGCAGCTTCCTTTCAAAGTTTTAGCCATAAGCTTCTAATCCAAGGCTTTAAAACTCAAACCTAGGAGTTCCTGTTGTGGCACAGCAGAAACAAATCTGACTAGGAACCATGAGGTTGTGGGTTCGATCCCTGGCCTCGCTCAGTGGGTTAAGGATCTGGCGTGCCCGTGAGCTCTGGTGTAGGTTGCAGACACAGCTCGGATCTGGCATTGCTGTGGCTGTGGCATAGGCCGTTGGCAACAGCTCCAATCAGACCCTTAGCCTGGGAACCTCCATATGTTGTGGGTGTGGCCCTAGAAAGACAAAAAAAAAAAAGAAAAAAAAAGAAAAAACCCTCAAACCGACTTTTTTTGTAATGAAATGTGATTATCTGTTGGGTCAATAAACAGCAAATCCAACTGCAGTCATAATAATTCATTCACTTTGAACTTCAAGGAGATATCATCCATAAGATGTAGACTTTCTCACATGTAGCAATGTATTTCATCACTGTAGTTATATTCCTCTCTTTGAACATTCAAGCTATGCCACTTCACTTTCACAAAAGGCCAGCACTGGAATGGTAACAGGGTTCTCTGTGTGTGTGTGTGTGTGTGTGTGTGTGTGTGTGTGTGTGTGCGCGCAAAAGCAAATACCCCCTCCAGATTTCTTTCTCATCAGTGAAAAAATGCACTAACATCGACCTTCATAAACTCAAAATGGCTGAGTTGAGCGTTCAGAAAGTGCTTCTGCGTATCTGGAGAATACCAGGAAATTCTGAATTACTACATCTCTGTTCATCCAAACCTCTCTGCCTCCAACACTCCACCTCACGTTACTTCTCACAAAATCACTTTCTCCAAGTCAGTGGTTAACCTGAGCGCTTTCTTCCATCATCTGACCACATTGTAATGCCCCAGAATGGCACTGGGGAGAATGTTTACTAAGTTGTGCATGGCTTTCTCCAAGGAGGCAAGAATATACAATGGAGAAAAGAGAGTCTCTTCAACAAGTAGTGGCTAGTATCAACCAAAAAGTGTACGACCTAACATTGGAGCGTTAAGCTGTATTTGGTGGGTATTCTGAGAACTCAAGCCTGTGAGAGTGCCTCTCAGATAATGCAGAGCAACAGTTCTGAAGAGGCAAGGGGAGGAGCCAGGATATATGGGAGGTTTTACCACAAAAGATCAGGAAGTCAGAGCACCAAGATTGCTATTAATAAAGGAGAACTTCATAAATCACGTTAAGGAACTTAGCGCTTCTCCACGTTCGGGAAGATACAGGGGTCTGGGCTCCCTGAGGTCATTTCTTGGATAGGCACCTCAGCTCTCTGGGTCAGGGTCCTGTGCTTTCTCATCCTCAGTCTCCTCGGGGGACACTCTGGGATCTCTGCAGCAGGTGGCTGCTAAGTGGCCGGTACCAGGTCCTATTTGTTTCCATCCTGAGTTCCCTCAAGGCTTCCCTTCAAGGTGGCTGTAATGTGCTGGCTTGATGGCTGCCACATCCTTTGTTTACTCACGTGGCCTGCAACATTTTCGTTCACAATCCCTTCCTTTGCTCCAAAAATTCAACCAATATCTGAACCGTTTATGTCCTGTGTCCCTAGGAATTTCATCCCAGACCAGGTGAGATATATACTGTTGATATGCCAATCCTGGTGATCATTTATGGATTAGGCCCTGTTGAGAAGTTAAAATTCTCAGGAACCCTCTGTCTTACCGTGCTAATGTGATCCAGGAAATATTTTCCTTTCTTCTTCCCTCTCACAGCTAGAACCACCCTATTAGAATTATTCTATGTCATGAATATGGTCTGTTTATTCATGATGTTCAATTTTACTGGAGTCTTGGATACGTGTTGGTTTATGTAAGAGAAAACATCTTATAAAACAGACAGGATATAAGTCACACAGCTGCTGACATTGGCAATGTCATAGCACATAGCAACAGGAGATACAAAGCAAACAATGTGCAGACAATAGAATTAAATTAATGTACTGAGTTTTAGTCTGGTTGCAATAAACCAACAAATCCACCGGAGACCTGACATTCTAGAATGGTCAGCTAGAGTGGGGAGGATGGTTCATCTTTGTTCACATAGGTGTTATTTATCAGTCTGTTGGGGGGCATAGCACAGAAGGAAACCCTTTTTCTGGAAACCAAAGATCAAAGGCCAGGGTATTTCAAAAAAATATAAAGTTATAAATGATATTTATGACTTGCTTCGGTCCCCTCTGTTTAATGAGTGCTGATCTGCATGAACGCCTCAGGTTTTCCATCAGAGTTTTGCCATTTGTTACTCAGTTCAGTGATGTTCTCTAAGTACAGCCCACCAGAACCTTGAATTTCTCAAAATGTTCCTTTTTCGAATTTTCTTGTAGATCTTCATTTTAGGAAAGACTTAAGGTAAAGTAAAGATTTCCCATAAAGGACAAAACCTAAAATGGCATGGTTAAACATTTGAATACAACGTAATTGGCAGGGTGGAGGGAGATTTCTGTGATATACAACATTGTAAGAGAGTAGCAAGGATTATGACTGATATATATATATATATTCTATTGGGGCATGTCAAATGTTAGGAATCTCATATACATTTTGGAATATCTATAATAAACACATTTATCTATACAATATAATCAAGAGTTTATCTCCAATCACTTGACAATGTTTCTCATGCAATTTAACAACCCGAGAAAGCCTAATTAAAGTTCCTCTCTGCGATGTTTCAGTGTTCTTTTGAAGGACCCCAGAGTTAGCTGGAAGCTAAAAGAACGTCAGTTAGATTTTGTGATTTGAGAAATTTGTAAAAATACCAAAAAAAATTACAATGAACAAGATCACAAGTCACTGTGAAATAATATTTATTGAACCAAAATGCCAAGATTAAAATAAAAAAGCAGGAGTTTCCATTGTGGCACAGCAGAAACGAATCTGACTAGGAATCTTGAGGTGGAGGGTTCAATCCCTGGCCTTGCTCAGTGGGTTAAGGATCCGGCATTGCCATGAGCTCTGGTGTAGGTCGAAGATGCGGCTCGGATCTGGCGTTGCTATGGCTGTGGTGTAGGCCAGCAGCTGCAGCTCCAATTAGACCCCTAGTCTGGCAATCTCCATATGCTGTTTGTGCAGCTCTATAAAGACAAAAATAAAAATAAAAATAAAATACAAAAGCAAATACAGGTCACTTAAGGGCACAAAAATCCACATGATATCAATGGCAGTGCTCAAAGAAAACTTTGTTCTTTTAATAGAGGTAGAAAATGAAATCTAGTCTTGTGTTAGCTTCTTTTTTAAATTTTTTAAAAAATAAAATTTATGGCCATTCCAAGGGCATATAGAAGTTCCCATACAATCCATTTGTTTGAGGTCAGAAGCCTATAAAAATATTTTAAAGTTAGTGTTTTGATTTGACTGCCTACAGCACACCCCAAACAAAATCAGCCCCAGTTGGCCCTTTCGTGCTGAGATCTCTTTCGGTATAATTTAGGCATTTCCTTCCCTTGATTGGACAGATCCTTGTCACTTTCTGGCTTCTATGCTGTGGTACTGATGCCATGGATCACCAAGGCTCAGAATTTAGCAAACTAGCTTCTTATTTCCCCTTGGAAAACCATGCTCTTATGCCCTGAGTTGTATTTTCTACTTATACATTGTAAATAGTATTGCCTAATTTTTCCTTTCCATAGGTATCCTTTGAGATTAAATGTAAATGACAATTAAAGGCATTTTACCATCTTTGAATATAATTTAAAAATGGAATTCTTTCCATCATTATCTTATATATCTAATTCCAGAACTGACACAGGAAACAACTACTTTGAAGAGGTACTCTAATTTTTAATTGGGGTGAGGTGCCAATATTATGATAAGGTTCATAATATAATCTACTGTACACCAGAAAATTATATTTAAATGTTATGATGAGCATGAATGGTAGGCAATTAAGAATAAAATATTGGAATTCCTGTTGTGGCTCAGCAGGCTAAGAACACAACATTGTATCTGTGGGGATGCAGGTATGACCCCTGGCCTTGCTTACGGGGTTAAGGGTCTGGCGTTGCTTTGGCTGTGGCATAGGTCAGCAGCTGCTGCTCTGATTTGATCCCTGGCCTGGAACTTCTGTATGCCATGGGTGTGGCCGTTAAAAGAAGAAAAAAATGTATAATGAAAAAAATTTAAATCAGATAGTACCTACCTACATGTTTAATTTATTTAATAGTCAATATTCAGACTTCAAATTATGCCCATTTCTTTTCAAATACCAGTTTCAGATATGATTCACTTACCTTTTTTTTTCTCATCTGTTTTCTTGTGCTTATATAAACCCAAGGAATAAGTCAAAATTAAAAGTGACTAGAATAAAAGAACTCTGCATTTAAGTTATGCGAAATAATTGGATTGTTGGCATGATCTGCAAATGGTGATGACGTAGCCCTGAGGTCCAATTAGCCACAGTTTAGAAACTTCACAGCGTTTGCCTGCAAAGAGAATATATGGGAGCGCTTTTAAGGCTCAAGAGAAAGGCTTTAGGCAAAAGTACTATTTATAAATCAACAAAGACACTTATTGTAGGTGAGCTAGTTGGTGTTTTTAATATTACAAGTTCTTTCTTGGTGAACCTACAGCTGCCCCTAGGTGCCCTTTCCATGGAGCTATGTCAGACAAATTCATAGGTGAGGGTTTTTTTGTTTTGTTTTGTTTTGTTTTTCCAGAAAATCATATTCATAGACACTTGGGTTTAAATGGATCTTACAAATGTATATAATCACTTCTCATCCTCACTAGTCTCAGCATTATATCCCTTTCCCAGCATGAACATGAAGAAAGATAGTCAAGTATAACAGCATGAATTGGAGAAGTAAAAATATTTGGAGTACTTTTCTCAGGGAAATGTATTTCAATTATTTAGAAGAATAATAAAAAGAGATTTATATTAGGTAGAATAATTATGCAATTCAAATTTGCATCCAAAATTTTCTCCACACTATATTACAACTAAAGAATACTCCTAGATATTGCACAATCTTTTGAAAAACACTTCTGTTAAAAAGTACACATTGCTGAAAGAAATGCACTGTATTTTAATTATTCCATTTCTCCAATGTTGAACATTCCAAGTCATTCCTAAGTTTTCCACAACTCTTAGCAATCGTATAGACATATATGTAAAGTATGATTTTTCTTCTTTAAGAGTATTTTCCTTTAGGGTTTATTCCTAGAAAGAGTATTGTGGAGCCAAAGAAAAATGAAGTAGTGATTTTTATTTCTTCATAGTTTTCTCTAAATCACTTTCAGCAATTATATCTAATTTTCATTTTATTAACACTGTACTTTTCTCCGAATTGCTGGGGGGACTCTAACTCAGAATAAAGGAGTGCAGTGAAGTGGATGCACTTTGTTTCCACTCATGTAGACCATTTTCATCTTAGAAAATTAAAAATATATAGATTTTTACTCAGTTTTCTTTGAAAGAAAAAGAATACATGCTTTTTGCAGGAATATGTTTTATTATATTCATATTCTTGCTTCTCTTTTCATTGGGAAATCTATGTCCCCCAAATTTCTCAATCAATTAGTAAGTAACACAGTAGCCTGTTACCAGGAAAGGTGGAGGAAGGATGCTGTGGGAAGATGGGAGCAGTCGGCATGAGAATGCACGTAGCAGAAATATGAAGGAGTGGGAAGGTCTTTCATATCATGGATGGATGACTTGCTGCTCGTTGGTAATGAAATTTCAGGCATTAAGTGCATTTAACAGGACAATCTTCACAATTTGTGTGATCAAATATACATTCATATCCCTACTTGAGTCCAATAAATATTTGTATAATAAGTGAACATTTAGTAGGTATTTGTATTAAGTAAAGGGATTATAAATGTTTACATAAATGTACACATGCATATATATGTGGAGTGCATTTCCTATTTTACCAAGTAGAATATATCTTTTGGCTTTTCATATTAAATTTCTATTTTTAAACTTTGAAAATAAGGATTTTCTTTACTTGATAGATCCTTGCATATTGAATACCTATGCAAGAATTTTGTTCCACTTTTATCCACATCTATGGGGCAGTAGGTTTATTGAATATGGCTACTTTAAGTGGCATGTGGCACAGAATTTTAAAGAATAAACATTGATTAATAAATACAATAATATTTTGTAAGTAAAAAGACCCAGTAACACTGTCTTACCTGGAGGCAATTATTATTTTCACACTCACAATATTAAATGTGTCGGAAAAAAACCTAGAATGCCACTTCCTTTCAAATGTTTGTTTCTGTTTTTCACAAAGTAGAGAGTAATGCCAAGCAGAGAAGGAAGATTAAAACACTTGAATTCCTCCTAGGTTTATGGTTTGGAGAAGCATGCATATTCTCACCCATGGAGAATGGCAACATCTAACAGGTTAGTTAACATCTAACAGGTTTCAGACCCTGTAGACATTATTCCAGGAACTATGGTAAGTGAAGATACAGTTGAATCGCATATGTGTTTGGGTAGGTACCATGGAGGGTGTCGCCAATAACATATACATTTCCCTAAACTGGCTGTTTATGGCAGATATTTACTAACAGTGCCTTTCTTTCCATGTTTTAGAGCTGAGGGTTCACTTGTCAATTCTCATGGAAGAGAGAGTAACTCTTACCCGTATGAGGGACCTCTCAGTTTACATGATGTATCTGAGAATCACAGTGTGTAAGCTCACAAACACAGAGGAGGGCCCAGAATCATGGGACCCTGAGATGACTTACAAAGTCACCTGGAGATGGAACCAAGAGGAAAACCCAGATCTCTCAGTGGTAGCACAGTGTTTTCTCATTAAATTACTCACCCAATGCTGCCCTATAGATGTTTCACAGGTGACAGGTACTAGGTGCCTGAGGAGATGTAAATCATCATGATGAAAGTAAGAAAGAATGGAAACAAGAACTGGGACAAGTCTCCCAAGAACATGCTCCCGACTGACAGTGACTGCTCTATTATAGTTCTAAGACATTGAAACTAGAATAACTTTCTGATTAATAGGTATCATTCTT
Organism: Sus scrofa; assembly: GCF_054392235.1. NCBI lineage: Eukaryota > Metazoa > Chordata > Mammalia > Artiodactyla > Suidae > Sus > Sus scrofa. The sequence continues at coordinate 14,416,744 of NC_139384.1, forward strand.
TCCTCCTTTGTAGATCATTCAGATCTCAGGAAGGTCTCCTTTTTGCTGAATGGATCTCCTCATGCCTCCCAACAATGTGACTGAATTCATTCTCTTGGGATTCACATGGAATTCACAGTTGTGGAAAATACTCTCCATGGTCTTTTTGTTCATTTTCCTATTTACCTTGCTGGCCAGTCTGTTCACTGTCATTACCATCTCCCTCAGCCCCACACTTTTAGCTCCCATGTTCTTCTTTCTAACTTACTTGGTTGTCGTAGATGCCTCCTTCTCCTCTGTCACTACTCCCAAAATTACCATTAACCTGCTGTATCAGAGGACAACCATCTCCTGGGGTGGCTGCCTGACTCAGCTCTTTTTGGAACATTTCCTGGGAGGATCAGAGATTATTGTCCTCATTTCCATGGCTTATGACCGCTATGTGGCCATCTGCAAGCCTTTGCAATACACAACCATCATGCGACATGGGCTCTGCCAGCTCCTGGTGGTGGCCTGGATTAGTGGGATAATCCATGCCACTGTGCAGATTCACTTAGTCCTTGACTTGCCCTTCTGTGGTCCCAATGTCATTGACCACGTCATGTGTGATTTCTTCTCACTGATGGAACTTGCCTGCACTGACAGCTACTGGCGTGGAATAGTGGTATCAGCTAACAGTGGGGGCATGTGCTTGGTCTTTTTTTTCATGCTAATCATCTCCTACATAGTCATTCTGTGCTCCCTGAAGTCCCATGGCTCTGAAGGAAGACGCAAAGCCCTCTCCACCTGTGGCTCCCACTTTATAGTAGTGGTACTCTTTTTCGTCCCTTGTATATTCAGCTACGTACGTCCTGTGGCTACATATCCTGTGGACAAGTTGGTGAGTTTGTTCTATGGAAGCTTCACTCCCATATTAAATCCCATCATTTATACAGTGAGAAACACGGAGGTGAAAAATGCCGTGAAGATTCTGTTGAAGAGGAGAGTAACTTGGGTTGTGCATGATGTCTAGAAATTAATAATTTATATAAATAAGGAGGTTTATATCTGTTGTAAATTGTGAAATAAAACTAAGAAATCTTGCAGATCATGACAGAAAAAAGGCCATACAAATATTTGTTGATTATTTATTAGTGGCTAGGTACTTATTAGGCATTTTCATAACATTTAATATTCTTAGTAAGACTTCAATAGTCATGTTATAGCTTTAGAATAGATAATAAGAAAACAACTATATTGCCACAGTTTTAGGAGCATAGACTATGTTTTACTCCAGTGTCTCATACTATTTTACTAAATTGTTTACTTGCGTTCCTCAGATGGAATTGGCTTTTCCAGAGCACCTAGGTCTCAGAAGTTCTTCCATTTTTTTTTTTTTTTTTTTTTTTTTTTGCTGAGTCTGTTAAAGCCAAGAAGAGATAGAGATTCTAAGTAGGGGCATAGGAAAGAAAGGGACAGTTGTAAGAAGACTAATGAGGGTTTTTGTAATATGACTTTACCAAAAGCAAAAAGAGAGTCATTCATGAAATTGATAAAAAATAATTCACAATCAATTTCTTTCCTTGGCACAAAGTGTATGTCAGAAAATTTGAAGTTCAAGTATTTTCATGCTCCTACTCAAAGAAGCCAACAACCCAATTGAAAAATGGGCAAAAGACCTGAATAGAAATTTGTCCAAGGAAGATGTACAGACAGCCAACAAGCACATGAAAAAATGCTCAACATTCCTGATTATTAGAGAAATGAAATTCAAAAGTACCATGAGATACTACCACCTCACACCAGTCAGAATGGCCATCCTTAATAAGTCCACTAATAACAAATGCTGGAGGGGGTGTGGAGAAAAGGGAATCCTCCTGCACTTTTGGTGGGAATGTAAGCTGGTACAACCACTATGGAGATCAGTATGGAGATACCTTAGAAATCTACACATAGAACTACAATATGACCCAGCAATCCCACTCTGGGGCATATATCTGGACAAAACTCTCCTTAAAAAAGATACATGCACCCACATGTTCATTGCAGCTTTATTCTCAAAGGCCAAGACATGGAAACAACCCAAATGTCCATCGACAGATGATCGGATTAAAAAGATATGGTATATATACACAATGGGATACTCAGCCATAAAAAAACAAAATCATGCCATTTGCAGCAACCTGGATGGAACTAAAGACTCTCATCCTGAGTGAAGTGAGTCAGAAAGAGAAAGACAAATACCATATTATATCACTTATATCTGGAATCTAATATATGGCACAAATGAACCTTTCCACAGAAAAGAAACTCATGGACTTGGAGAACAGACTTGTGGTTGCCAAGGGATGGGGGGGAGTGGGATGGACTGGGAATCTGGGGTTAATAGATGCAAACTATTGCCTTTGGAATGGACTAGCAGTGAGATCCTGCTGTGTAGCCTGGGAACTCTGTCTCGTCACTCATGATGGAGCATGATGATGTGAGAAAAAAGAATGTATACATGTCTGTGTAACTGGATCCCCTTGCTGTACAGTAGAAAACTGACAGAACAGTTTAAACCAGCTATAATGGGAAAAATAAAAATCGTTATAAATAAAAAAGCTACTAAAATGATATTAAGCAGATATACAATTTAGGATAGTGACCCCAAATGAAAATTTTATTTCTATCATGATTTTTACATTTTCATATTTTATCACTCTAAATTTCTTCCCATACCTCTCACTTGATACCAAAAGCACCTAAGTATTATGATTATCCCCATTCCACACACGACAAATAGTAAATTTTGAAGCAGTTCAACAACCCACCCATTATCAGAGACAGAGCTAGTATTCAGATCTCCATTCTTTTAAAACCAAATCTGATACTCTTTCAATAGTTTCAGGGCTGTCAGAGAAAAGACCTTTCCTTCAGATCCTACCTTATTTTGTAGTTGTGTAAAATTTCCTTTCAGGAAGTTCCTGTTGTGGGTCAGTGGGTTATGCATGGGACTAATATCCATGAGGTTGTGTGTTCCATCCCTGTCTTAGCTCAGTAGGTTAATTATCCAGCATTGCTATGAATGATATGGGTCTGTAGGTCACAGATCCAGCTCACATTCAGCCTTGCTGTGGCCGTGGCATAGGCTGGCAGCTGCAGCTCCAATTTGACCCCTAGACTGGGAACTTCCATAATGCCACAGGTGCGGTCCTTAAAAGCAAAAATAGACATAAAAATTTTTTCTAATTACGTAATTATATGCTGTACCAGTATAAAAAAAAAAATCAGTGGGTTCTCAGAAAGCTGTACGGCCTACCGGTATCTAGGATGCTGTGGGATATGAAACAGAAAGAAAATACTTGCCAGTACTCTCTTGACCCATAACTGAAACAACTATCCAAAGGTTATTGGAACCCTTTTTCTGTGGGGAAGAGTTGTCAGTGATTATAAAATTTAATGGCACACTGTTTAAACTGATGTGAAAATTATGAAGTGTTCTGAAATGGTTACAACAATGTTATAAAACTAAAATTTTATATACTTAATTTATTATAGAAATTAATGGGATATCAGAAAGTTTAATTAGACCATATGACCTGTAAGTCAGTGAGCCTATATATTCTTCCTCTACATCCTCTGATCTTTACGTTGAATACAGAGTTTTAGTACTTGTATTTGATTATATTTTGGTATACAGAGATATCTTGGAGTATATGCCATCGACAACAATAATGTTTTCGATTAATCTTTATCACTAGCAGTTAAGTGTGGGTGCTTTTCGAAGGCACACTGTAAAATACATCTGTAAAATAATTTCACTAGTAGACATTTGGCTTTTCACTTAGTTCCTTGAATCTGGAATCCTCTTTGAAAACTGAGGAGAAGAGTATATGAAATATGTTTATTAAAAAAAAAGGAATTAGTACTCCATAGTTGACCAAAGAAAAGGATTTCTCAAATAAACAAATACCTAACTTATGAGAGCTTGTTGTGAATGAAATGTGGCTCTTTCCATAAATGATGTCTGCTTCTCAAATAAAAATGAAAGCATATGTGTGTCTCTGTCATAGAAGTGTTTATATTTGCCTGCTGTGACAGAATGGGCCAGCTCCCGTTTCCTGGCTAGAGTATGCTGTACTGAAGAAACCAGTTGAACATGGATATAGCAATAGGTAGCAAGTATATGGTGGTTATGAAAACATGATGAAGAACATTAGCTTCAGGATCAGGAGACATGAATTGTATTCACACTATGCTGGTTTCTTCTTTTTGGACCTTAAACAACTTGCCCTCTTTGTGCAAGTGATTTACTTAGGTAAAAGGGAAGGTGTTTCCAGTTCTGTGATTCTGCCCAAGCCAATATGTTTATTGCCATAAATATGGCTCTATTCGCTTTTCATTCAATTATAAGTAAAGCTGGAAGATTTCTGAGACCACATTGCACTTCTCATTCTTGGCAAACAACTTAGGGGCTGTCCTTATGGACTGAAGATTTTTTTGGAATGGATGAATACAGTGGGATCTCTGCTCTTGAGGGCTTTGTTGTTTTGAGACTGTTTCTCTACCTATTGAAATGTATGAAACTGGCCATAGAACAGTGTAGTGGGTAGCTGCTTTTGTTTTTTGTTTTTTTTTTTTTTTTTGTAAATTGGTCTCTGAACCTACTAAATATCATACTGTTCAACCATCCATATATAATTACTCCTGCTTTCATTCTGATTTACCCAAGTTTGAGATCCTGTGTTGCTGTCCACATAGGGTTTTAAACCACTCTGTTCTTGTATTTGTAGTCTGGAAACAGCCTTTTCTGGTGTTACTCCTGTTACTCCCCTTGTGAAAATTGTTTTCATGGGCATATGTCACTGATTTGGATCTAAACTTTAATCATTTTCCGTTCCTTGCTACTCTAGGTCTTAGGGCTAGACTAGATGGGTGTAAGGGTTCTAAAACAAGCTTGATACCCTGCACTGTAGCTTTTTAAGTAGAGACTGGATCACCACTTAATGAATAGATTTGAATCATTCCTGAGGTTCACGATGATGACTTTTTCAGAACATGCTAAGTCTCTGAAATATGGCTTTTATTCTAGAGTTCAGAGACTAGTTCAAGATACTTCCAGGATCACACTTAGTTAAATCCACATTCCTTATAATTTATTAGATAATCTAAAATCTTCATTCTAACTGTTTTGTTGTCTACCATCACAAATATTATTTTGGCGCTAAAATATTGGACTGTTTAATCGCACTAGGTTGAGTCCTGTGGCTTCAGCTCTCTTCACTTATTTTCCTTCATGACACATGCTGCTCACAGTGACTACATCCTCTGGAGCCCATCCAGAGTTACGTACAATTTATTTTTCTTCTTCTTCACTCATGCATTTTGGAATATGGTAAGTGTGTTTCTATATGGGAATATTCCTGAGTTGAATTGAACTGCATATACTTACAAAATAATTTCAGATACTGCTATTTATTTATTTAGTATAGTATTGTTGTAGGTCTTACAATTGGGGGCACTATAATAAGAGTATCATGACATTTTTGTTGTAAACCAACAACTTTAAGATAAGGAAAGTGGCACAGGATTTAGTGATCTAACTCTTTTCTTCCACTTGGAAAATGGTGCTCTTATCCCATGTGTTGTATTTTCTACTTATAAATTGTGACTATTATTGCCTAATATTTCTTTTCCATAGGCATGATTTTGAGGTTAAATTTTAATTATGAATAAAAGCATTTTACCATCTTTGTAGATACTTTAAAGATGGAATTCTTATCTTATACATCTAAATCCAGAATTGGCACAGGAAACAAGTTCTTCAAAGACGTAGTGTACTTTTTACTTGGTGTGAAGTGCCAATATTATAATAGGGTTCATAATGATTCCCTAGCGTACATCAGAAAATGATATTTAAATATTATGTTGAGCATGAATGGTAGGAAATTAATAAAACATTGACATTCCTTCAGTGGCTCAGTGGGTTAAGAACACAACGAAGTGTCCGTGAGGATCAGGTTTGAACCCTTGCCTCACTTAGGGGGTTAAGGGTCTGGCATTGCTGTGGCTATGGAGTAGATCTGTATCCACCACTCTGATTCAAACCCTGGCCCAGAACTTCCATATGCTGTAGGTGTGGCCATTAAAAGAAGAAAATAAATGCATAATGAAAAAAATTTAAATTGGATAGTTGCCTAAGTGTTTATTATAGGTTAGTCAATACTCAGGCTCCATATTACACACATTTCGTATGAAATACCAGATTTCAGATATGATTCATTGGCTGTTTTTTTTTTTTTTTTCTCATCATATTACTCAATTCTCATATAGACCTAGAGGATAATTTACAATTAAAGATGAAACGAATTATATGAAATAATTGGATTGTGTTCATGATCTGCTAATGATGGTGAAATAGCCCTGAGGTCCAATTAGCCACAGTTTAGAAACTTCACAGCATTTGCCTACGAGAAGAATATATGGTAGCACTTTTAAGGCTCAAGAGAAAGGATTTATGCAAAGGCCTCATCAAAGACACGTAGTGTAGCTGTGCTAGTTGGCATTTTTAATCTTAGAACCTCTTTCTTGGTGACCTAACAGCTGCCAGGTGCCCTTTCCATGGAGCTCTGTCAGACAGATTCATAGGTGAGATTTTTTTTTTCCAGCAAATCAAATTCATAGACTCTTGGGTTTCAATGTATCTTACAAACTTATATGATCACTTCTCACCCTCACCAGTCTGAGCTTTAAATCCCTTATCCAGCCTGCAAAACATGAAGAAAGATGGACTCAAGCACAATATTCTGAATTTAGGAGTAAAATTATCTGGAGTATTTTTCTCAGTGATAAATATTTAAGTTATTAGAAAAAATAAAGTGAGATTTAAATTATGTAAAATAATTATGTGATTCAAATTTGCATCCAAAATTGTCTCCAATTTACATTATAACTTAAGAATATTCCTAGATGTTGCACATGTTTTTGAAAAGCACTTCTGTTTAAAAGTACACATTGATCAAAGAAATGCACTCTATTTTAATAATCCATTTCTCCAACATTAAACATTCCATGTCTTTCTAAATTTTCCATAGCTCTTAACAGTTGTATCAACACACACACACATATATATACAGTGATTTATATATTTACATATTGTATTGACACACACATATATATATAAAATTAACATATATAATGATTTTTCTCCTTTAGAAATATTTTCCTTTAGTTTTTTTTCCCTAGAAAGAATATTGTTGAGACAAAAAAGAAAAAAGAAGCAGCAATTTTTATATCTTCGCAGTTATTTCTAAATCCCTTTCAGTAATTATATCAAATTCTAATTTCATTCACAGGACACACTTCTCTGAATCCATCCATGGGGGAGTCCATCTCAGAATAAAGGAATGTAATGAAGTTGCTGAACTTTGTTTCCACGTATGTATAAAATTTCATCTCAGAAAAAATAAAAAAATAAGGTCTTACCTCAATTATCTCTGAAAGAAAAAAACACATGCTTTTTTCAGGAATACATTGATTATATTCATATTTTTCTTCCCTTCTCATTGGGAAATCCATGTCCCCCAAATTTCTCCATCTACTTGTAACACAGTAGCCTGTAACCAGGAATGATGGAGGAAGGATGCTTTGGGAAGATGGGAGAAGGAGGCATGAGAATGCATGTAGCAGAAATATAAAGGAGTGGGAAGGTCATTTATGTCCTGGATGGGTGACTTGCTGTTATTTGGTAATGAAATTTCAGGCATTAAGGGCATTTACCAGGGAGAGGCTTCATGGCTTTTTGTGAACAAACATGCATTCATATACACAGTTAGCATCCCATAAATATTTGTATGATGAGTGAGCTTTTAGTAGGTATTTACCGTAAGTCAAAGGCTTTAGATGTGTTTGCGTATGCATGTACATGTATATATATGTATAGTGCAATACCTAAGATACCTAGTAATCTATTTCTTCTTGCTTTTCATGTAAAATTTCTAGTTGTAGAACTTTGAAAATAAGGATGTCCTTTGCCCGATAGATCCTTGCATATTGAACACCTATGCAAGAGTTTTATTTTGTTTTTATCTTAATCTATGGAAGCAGTAAGTTTACTGAATATGATAATGTTAAGTTTTGTGTTGCACAGAATTACAAAAAAAACCATATTGATTACTAAATATTATAGTATCTTGTTAGTAAAAAGATGCAGGAAGAGTCTCTCCCAAGAGTCAACTAGTATTTTCACACTCACCATACAAGATGGGTCAGAAAAAACTAGAATGCCTCTTCCTTTCAAATATTTATTTCCGTTTTTCATAATATAGAGAGGAATGCTAAACAGAGCAGGAGGAGGGAAACACTTGACTTCCTCCGAAGTCTATGGTCTGGAGAAGCATGCATGTTCTCACCCATGGAGAATGGCAGTTCATAAGCATTTACTTAGTATCTAACAAGTTTCAGACACTGTAGACATTAGGCCAGGCACTATGGTAAGTGAAGAAACCATTGAATAGCACATGTGTTTGGGCAGGTACCAGGGAGGGTGTTGCCAACAACACGTGCATCTCCCTAACCTGGCTGTTTATGGCAGATAATTATTGACAGTGTCTTTCTTTCCACGTTTTAGAGTGGAGGATTCAGTTGTCAGTTTTCATGGACGAGAGGATAACTCTTACGTATATGAGGACCTCTCAGCTTACAGGATATATCTGAGAATCCCAATGTGTAATTTAACAAACTCAGAAGAGGGCTCAGAAACAGGAGACACTGAAGTGACATACAACGTCACTTGGAGATGGAACCCAGAGGATAGCCCAGATCTCTCAAAGATAGCACAGTGTTTTCTCAGTAAATTACACCTTCGGAGTTTCCCTATAGATGTTTCACAGGTGAGAGGTACTAGGTGTCTGAAGATGTATAAATCATCATGGAGAAATCAAGAAAGACTTAAAACAAGGACTGGGGCAAGATGGCCAACAACATGCTCCTGACTGACGGTGACTATTTTATTTCTCAAAAATTGAGACTACAGGAGTTCCCATCATGGCTCAGTTGTTAAGGAATCTGACTAGGAACCATGAGGTTGAGGGTTCGATCCCTGGCCTTTCTCAGGGGGTTAAGGATCTGGCTTTGCTGTGAATGTGTTATAGCTCGCAGATGTGGCTCAGATCCCGCATTGCTATGGCCATGGAGTAGGCCGTTGGTTACAGCTCTGATTTGACCCCTAGCCTGGGAACGTCCATATGGCACAGGTGGGGCCCTAGAAAAGGCAAAAAAAAAAAAAAAAAAAAAAAAAGAATTGAGACTACAATTCTTTCCTGATTAATAGGTATCATTCTTTATTTTTTGTAGATAATTCAGGTCTCGGGAAGGTGCTCCTTTGCTGAATGGATCTCGCCTTGCCTCCCAACAATGTGACTGAATTCGTTCTCTTAGGACTCACACAGAATCCACACTTGAGGAAAATACTCTACGTGGTCTTTTTGTTCATTTACCTAGTTACCCTCCTGTCAAATCTGTTCATTGTCATTATCGTTTCCCTCAGCCCCACACTTTCAACTCCCATGTACTTCTTTCTCACTCACTTGTCCTTCATAGATGCCTCCTTATCCTCTCTCAATACCCCCAAAATTACCATTGACCTGCTGCATCAGAGGACAACCATCTCCTGGGGTGGCTGCCTGACTCAGCTGTTCTTAGAACATTTCCTGGGAGGATCAGAAATCATCGTTCTCATTGCCATGTCTTGTGACCGCTATGTGGCCATCTGCAAGCCTCTGCACTACACGACCATCATGCGACATGGGCTCTGCCAGCTCCTGGTGGTGGTGGCCTGGGTTGGAGGGCTGCTCCATGCCATTGTGCAGATTCACTTAGTCCTTGACTTGCCCTTCTGTGGTCCCAATGTCATTGACCACTTCATGTGTGATTTCTTCTCACTGATGGAACTTGCCTGCACTGAGAGCTACTGGCGTGGAATAGTGGTATCAGCTAACAGTGGGGGCATGTGCTTGGTCTTTTTTTTCATGCTAATCATCTCCTACATAGTCATTCTGAACTCTCTGAAATCCCATGGCTCTGAAGGAAGACGCAAAGCCCTCTCTACCTGTGGCTCCCACTTTATAGTGATGGTACTCTTTTTTGTCCCTTGTATATTCACCTACATACGTCCTGTGGCTACATATTCTGGGGACAAGTTGGTGAGTTTGTTCTATGGAAGCTTCACTCCCATGTTAAATCCCATCTTTTATACAGTGAGAAACACGGAGGTGAAAAATGCCGTGAAGATTCTGTTGAAGAGGAGAGTAACTTGGGTTGTGCATGATGCCTAGAAATTGATAAAATACACAAGGAGTTGCAAATTGTAAAGGAAAAGTAAGAAATCTTGTAGATTATTGACAGAAAACAAGGCCAATTCTAATACTTGTGATTATTTAAATGTCTAGGCCTTTATTAGGCATTTTGATAACATTTACTATTTTTTAGCCAGCCTTTAATGTGCGTGTTCATCGCTTCAGAATTGACAATGGGAGAAAACCTGTATAACCCCAGTTTAAGAGTAGAGAGTATGTTTTACTTCAGAGTCTTCCATGGCTTTACTAAATTCTTTACTTGTGTTCCTCGGATGGAATTGGCTTTTCCAGGGCACCTTGGTCCCAGGACTTCTTCCATTTTTGCTAAGCCTGTATGAAAGCAAAGAAGGGATAGGGGTTCTTAGTGGCTGCCTAGGAAAGGAACAGTTGCAAGAAGGAATCGCTAGATTTTTTCTAATGTGATTTCACAAAAAGCAAAAACAGAGTCCCTCATAAAAGAAGACTTCAAAATCCATTTGTGTACTTGACATAAAATATAAGCCAGAAAATTTAAAAATTCCTCTAAATTTGCTCTCTATACTTAAGTATCCTATGGCTCACAGCTTTGAATATCAAAGAAATGTTTTCATTTTCCATACCATGACATGAGTCATTTGACCCAAGATTAAGCATCTTTATCCAAGTGGAACATTAAGGACGTGAGTAGGATCTAAAGCGATTGCTCTGTATGTCTGATACATATATTTACATATATTTACATTAAATTAATACTGTATTGACTATCAGGCATAATCCCATCACTTGATTGACCCTATGAAAACCTGCAGTTCCGTTGCAAGTATCTCCATTTTACAGAAAAGCCAAGTAAAGCCCAACGTGTTTTACTAATTTGCTTGCCTTTCACATCACCCATGCTTCCTCCATAAGTTGTGCTAGGAAATGGCACACTGGAATGCAGCTTCCTTTCAAAGTTTTAGCCATAAGCTTCTAATCCAAGGCTTTAAAACTCAAACCTAGGAGTTCCTGTTGTGGCACAGCAGAAACAAATCTGACTAGGAACCATGAGGTTGTGGGTTCGATCCCTGGCCTCGCTCAGTGGGTTAAGGATCTGGCGTGCCCGTGAGCTCTGGTGTAGGTTGCAGACACAGCTCGGATCTGGCATTGCTGTGGCTGTGGCATAGGCCGGTGGCAACAGCTCCAATCAGACCCTTAGCCTGGGAACCTCCATATGTTGTGGGTGTGGCCCAGAAAGACAAAAAAAAAAAGAAAAAAAAAAAGAAAAAACCCTCAAACCTACTTTTTTTGTAATGAAATGTGATTATCTGTTGGGTCTTTAAACAGCAAATCCAACTGCAGTCATAACAATTCATTCACTTTGAACTTCAAGGTGGTATCATCCATAAGATGTAGACTTTCTCACATGTAGCAATGTATTTCATCACTGTAGTTATATTCCTCTCTTTGAACATTCAAGCTATGCCACTTCACTTTCACAAAAGGCCAGCACTGGAATGGTAACAGGGTTCTCTGTGTGTGTGTGTGTGTGTGCAAAAGCAAATACCCCCTCCAGATTTCTTTCTCATCAGTGAAAAAATGCACTAACATCGACCTTCATAAACTCGAAATGGCTGAGTTGAGCGTTCAGAAAGTGGGAGATACTTGCAATGTGCTTCTGCGTATCTGGAGAATACCAGGAAATTCTGTGTTATTACATCTCTGTTCATCCAAGCCTCTCTGCCTCCAACACTCTACCTCACGTTACTTCTCACAAAATCACTTTCTCCAAGTCAGTGGTTAAGCTTTCTTCCATCATCTGACCACATTGTAATGCCCCAGAATGGCACTGGGGAGAATGTTTACTAAGTTGTGCATGGCTTTCTCCAAGGAGGCAAGAATATACAATGGAGAAAAGAGAGTCTCTTCAACAAGTAGTGGCTAGTATCAACCAAAAAGTGTACGACCTAACATTGGAGCGTTAAGCTGTATTTGGTGGGTATTCTGAGAACTCAAGCCCGTGAGAGTGCCTTTCAGATAATGCAGAGCAACAGTTCTGAAGAGGCAAGGGGAGGAGCCAGGATATATGGGAGGTTTTGCCACAAAAGATCAGGAAGTCAGAGCACCAAGATTGCTATTAGTAAAAGAGGACTTCATGAATCACGTTAAGGAACTTAGCGCTTCTCCACGTTCGGGAAGATACAGGGGTCTGGGCTCCCTGAGGTCATTTCTTGGATAGGCACCTCAGCTCTCTGGGTCAGGGTCCTGTGCTTTCTCATCCTCAGTCTCCTCGGGGGACACTCTGGGATCTCTGCAGCAGGTGGCTGCTAAGTGGCCGGTACCACGTCCTATTTGTTTCCATCCTGAGTTCCCTCAAGGCTTCCCTTCAAGATGGCTGTAATGTGCTGGCTTGATGGCTGCCACATCCTTTGTTTACTCACGTGGCCTGCAACATTTTCGTTCACAATCCCTCCCTTTGCTCCAAAAATTCAACCAATATCTGAACCGTTTATGTCCTGTGTCCCTAGGAATTTCATCCCAGACCAGGTGAGATATATACTGTTGATATGCCAATCCTGGTGATCACTTATGGATTAGGCCCTGTTGAGAAGTTAAAATTCTCAGGAACCCTCTGTCTTACCGTGCTAATGTGATCCAGGAAATATTTTCCTTTCTTCTTCCCTCTCACAGCTAGAACCACCCTATTAGAATTATTCTATGTCATGAATATGGTCTGTTTATTCATGATGTTCAATTTTACTGGAGTCGTGGATACGCGTTGGTTTATGTAAGAGAAAACATCTTATAAAACAGACAGGATATAAGTCACACAGCTGCTGACATTGGCAATGTCATAGCACATAGCAACAGGAGATACAAAGCAAACAATTTGCAGACAATAGAATTAAATTAATGTACTGAGTTTTAGTCTGGTTGCAATAAACCAACAAATCCACCGGAGACCTGACATTCTAGAATGGTCAGCTAGAGTGGGGAGGATGGTTCATCTTTGTTCACATAGGTGTTATTTATCAGTCTGTTGGGGGGCATAGCACAGAAGGAAACCCTTTTTCTGGAAACCAAAGATCAAAGGCCAGGGTATTTCAAAAAAATATAAAATTATAAATGATATTTATGACTTCCTTCAGTCCCCTCTGTTTAATGAGTGCTGATCTGCATGAACGCCTCAGGTTTTCCATCAGAGTTTTGCCATTTGTTACTCAGTTCAGTGATGTTCTCTAAGTACAGCCCACCAGAACCTTGAATTTCTCAACATGTTCCTTTTTCGAATTTTCTTGTAGATCTTCATTTTAGGAAAGACTTAAGGTAAAGTAAAGATTTCCCATAAAGGACAAAACCTAAAATGGCATGGTTAAACATTTGAATACAACGTAATTGGCAGGATGGAGGGAGATTTCTGTGATATACAACATTGTAAGAGAGTAGCAAGGATTATGACTGATATATATATATATATTCTATTGGGGCATGTCAAATGTTAGGAATCTCATATACATTTTGGAATATCTATAATAAACACATTTATCTATACAATATAATCAAGAGTTTATCTCCAATCACTTGACAATGTTTCTCATGCAATTTAACAACCCGAGAAAGCCTAATTAAAGTTCCTCTCTGCGATGTTTCAGTGTTCTTTTGAAGGACCCCAGAGTTAGCTGGAAGCTAAAAGAACGTCAGTTAGATTTTGTGATTTGAGAAATTTGTAAAAATATCAAAAAAATTACAATGAACAAGATCACAAGTCACTCTGAAATAATATTTATTGAACCAAAATGCCAAGATTAAAATAAAAAAGCAGGAGTTTCCATTGTGGCACAGCAGAAACGAATCTGACTAGGAACCTTGAGGTGGAGGGTTCAATCCCTGGCCTTGCTCAGTGGGTTAAGGATCCGGCATTGCCATGAGCTCTGGTGTAGGTCGAAGATGCGGCTCGGATCTGGCGTTGCTATGGCTGTGGTGTAGGCCAGCAGCTGCAGCTCCAATTAGACCCCTAGTCTGGCAATCTCCATATGCTGTTTGTGCAGCTCTATAAAGACAAAAATAAAAATAAAAATAAAATACAAAAGCAAATACAGGTCACTTAAGGGCACAAAAATCCACATGATATCAATGGCAGTGCTCAAAGAAAACTTTGTTCTTTTAATAGAGGTAGAAAATGAAATCTAGTCTTGTGTTAGCTTCTTTTTTAAATTTTTTAAAAAATAAAATTTATGGCCATTCCAAGGGCATATAGAAGTTCCCATACAATCCATTTGTTTGAGGTCAGAAGCCTATAAAAATATTTTAAAGTTAGTGTTTTGATTTGACTGCCTACAACACACCCCAAACAAAATCAGCCCCAGTTGGCCCTTTCGTGCTGAGATCTCTTTCGGTATAATTTAGGCATTTCCTTCCCTTGATTGGACAGATCCTTGTCACTTTCTGGCTTCTATGCTGTGGTACTGACGCCATGGATCACCAAGGCTCAGAATTTAGCAAACTAGCTTCTTATTTCCCCTTGGAAAACCATGCTCTTATGCCCTGAGTTGTATTTTCTACTTATACATTGTAAATAGTATTGCCTAATTTTTCCTTTCCATAGGTATCCTTTGAGATTAAATGTAAATGACAATTAAAGGCATTTTACCATCTTTGAATATAATTTAAAAATGGAATTCTTTCCATCATTATCTTATATATCTAATTCCAGAACTGACACAGGAAACAACTACTTTGAAGAGGTACTCTAATTTTTAATTGGGGTGAGGTGCCGATATTATGATAAGGTTCATAATATAATCTACTGTACACCAGAAAATTATATTTAAATGTTATGATGAGCATGAATGGTAGGCAATTAAGAATAAAATATTGGAATTCCTGTTGTGGCTCAGCAGGCTAAGAACACAACATTGTATCTGTGGGGATGCAGGTATGACCCCTGGCCTTGCTTACGGGGTTAAGGGTCTGGCGTTGCTTTGGCTGTGGCATAGGTCAGCAGCTGCTGCTCTGATTTGATCCCTGGCCTGGAACTTCTGTATGCCATGGGTGTGGCCGTTAAAAGAAGAAAAAAATGTATAATGAAAAAAATTTAAATCAGATAGTACCTACATACATGTTTAATTTATTTAATCGTCAATATTCAGACTTCAAATTATGCCCATTTCTTTTCAAATACCAGTTTCAGATATGATTCACTTACCTTTTTTTTTTCTCATCTGTTTTCTTGTGCTTATATAAACCCAAGGAATAAATCAAAATTAAAAGTGACTAGAATAAAAGAACTCTGCATTTAAGTTATGCGAAATAATTGGATTGTTGGCATGATCTGCAAATGGTGATGACGTAGCCCTGAGGTCCAATTAGCCACAGTTTAGAAACTTCACAGCGTTTGCCTGCAAAGAGAATATATGGGAGCGCTTTTAAGGCTCAAGAGAAAGGCTTTAGGCAAAAGTACTATTTATAAATCAACAAAGACACTTATTGTAGGTGAGCTAGTTGGTGTTTTTAATATTACAAGTTCTTTCTTGGTGAACCTACAGCTGCCCCTAGGTGCCCTTTCCATGGAGCTATGTCAGACAAATTCATAGGTGAGGGTTTTTTTGTTTTGTTTTGTTTTGTTTTTCCAGAAAATCATATTCATAGACACTTGGGTTTAAATGTATCTTACAAATGTATATAATCACTTCTCATCCTCACTAGTCTCAGCATTATATCCCTTTCCCAGCATGAACATGAAGAAAGATAGTCAAGTATAACAGCATGAATTGGAGAAGTAAAAATATTTGGAGTACTTTTCTCAGGGAAATGTATTTCAATTATTTAGAAGAATAATAAAAAGAGATTTATATTAGGTAGAATAATTATGCAATTCAAATTTGCATCCAAAATTTTCTCCACACTATATTACAACTAAAGAATACTCCTAGATATTGCACAATCTTTTGAAAAACACTTCTGTTAAAAAGTACACATTGCTGAAAGAAATGCACTGTATTTTAATTATTCCATTTCTCCAATGTTGAACATTCCAAGTCATTCCTAAGTTTTCCACAACTCTTAGCAATCGTATAGACATATATGTAAAGTATGATTTTTCTTCTTTAAGAGTATTTTCCTTTAGGGTTTATTCCTAGAAAGAGTATTGTGGAGCCAAAGAAAAATGAAGTAGTGATTTTTATTTCTTCATAGTTTTCTCTAAATCACTTTCAGCAATTATATCTAATTTTCATTTTATTAACACTGTACTTTTCTCCGAATTGCTGGGGGGACTCCAACTCAGAATAAAGGAATGCAGTGAAGTGGATGCACTTTGTTTCCACTCATGTAGACCATTTTCATCTTAGAAAATTAAAAAAATATAGATTTTTACTCAGTTTTCTTTGAAAGAAAAAGAATACATGCTTTTTGCAGGAATATGTTTTATTATATTCATATTCTTGCTTCTCTTTTCATTGGGAAATCTATGTCCCCCAAATTTCTCAATCAATTAGTAAGTAACACAGTAGCCTGTTACCAGGAAAGGTGGAGGAAGGATGCTGTGGGAAGATGGGAGCAGTCGGCATGAGAATGCACGTGGCAGAAATACAAAGGAGTGGGAAGGTCTTTCATATCATGGATGGATGACTTGCTGCTCTATGGTAATGAAATTTCAGGCATTAAGTGCATTTAACAGGACAATCTTCACAATTTGTGTGATCAAATATACATTCATATCCCTACTTGAGTCCAATAAATATTTGTATAATAAGTGAACATTTAGTAGGTATTTGTATTAAGTAAAGGGATTATAAATGTTTACATAAATGTACACATGTATATATATGTGGAGTGCATTTCCTATTTTACCAAGTAGAATATATCTTTTGGCTTTTCATATTAAATTTCTATTTTTAAACTTTGAAAATAAGGATTTTCTTTACTTGATAGATCCTTGCATATTGAATGCCTATGCAAGAATTTTGTTCCACTTTTATCCACATCTATGGGGCAGTAGGTTTATTGAATATGGCTACTTTAAGTGGCATGTGGCACAGAATTTTAAAGAATAAACATTGATTAATAAATACAATAATATTTTGTAAGTAAAAAGACCCAGTAACACTGTCTTACCTGGAGGCAATTATTATTTTCACACTCACAATATTAAATGTGTCGGAAAAAAACCTAGAATGCCACTTCCTTTCAAATGTTTGTTTCTGTTTTTCACAAAGTAGAGAGTAATGCCAAGCAGAGAAGGAAGATTAAAACACTTGAATTCCTCCTAGGTTTATGGTTTGGAGAAGCATGCATATTCTCACCCATGGAGAATGGCAATTCATAAGCATATAGTTAACATCTAACAGGTTTCAGACCCTGTAGACATTATTCCAGGCACTGTGGTAAGTAAGGATACAGTTGAATCACATATGTGTTTGGGTAGGTACCAGGGAGGGTGTCGCCAATAACATGTACATCTCCCTAAACTGGCTGTTTATGGCAGATATTTACTAACAGTGCCTTTCTTTCCACGTTTTAGAGCTGAGGGTTCAGCTGTCAATTCTCATGGAAGAGAGAGTAACTCTTACCCGTATGAGGGACCTCTCAGTTTACATGATGTATCTGAGAATCACAGTGTGTAAGCTCACAAACACAGAGGAGGGCCCAGAATCATGGGACCCTGAGATGACTTACAAAGTCACCTGGAGATGGAACCAAGAGGAAAACCCAGATCTCTCAGTGATAGCACAGTGTTTTCTCAGTAAATTACTCACCCAATGCTGCCCTATAGATGTTTCACAGGTGACAGGTACTAGGTGCCTGAGGAGATGTAAATCATCATGATGAAAGTAAGAAAGAATGGAAACAAGAACTGGGACAAGTCTCCCAAGAACATGCTCCCGACTGACAGTGACTGCTCTATTATAGTTCTAAGACATTGAAGCTAAAATTCCTTTCTGATTAATAGGTATCATTCTTTCCTCTTTTGTAGATCAATCAGATCTCAGGAAGGTGCTCCTTTTTGCTGAATGGATCTCCTCATGCCTCCCAACAATGTGACTGAATTCGTTCTCTTGGGATTCACATGGAATTCACAGTTGTGGAAAATACTCTTCATGGTCTTTTTGTCCATTTTCCTATTTACCTTGCTGGCCAGTCTGTTCACTGTCATTACCATCTCCCTCAGCCCCACACTTTTAGCTCCCATGTACTTCTTTCTCACTTACTTGGCCTTCATAGGTGCCTCCTTCTCCTCTGTCACTGCTCCCAAATTTACCATTGACCTGCTGTATCAGAGGACAACCATCTCCTGGGGTGGCTGCCTGACTCAGCTGTTTTTAGAACACTTCCTGGGAGGATCAGAAATCATCGTTCTCATTGCCATGTCTTGTGACCGCTATGTGGCCATCTGCAAGCCTCTGCACTACATGACCATCATGCGACATGGGTTCTGCCAGCTCCTGGTGGTGGTGGCCTGGGTTGGAGGGCTGCTCCATGCCATTGTGCAGATTCACTTAGTCCTTGACTTGCCCTTCTGTGGTCCCAAAGTCATTGACCACTTCATGTGTGACTTCTTCTCACTGTTGGAACTTGCCTGCACTGACAGCTACTGGCGTGGAATAGTGGTATCAGCTAACAGTGGGGGCATGTGCTTGGTCTTTTTTTTCATGCTAATCATCTCCTACATAGTCATTCTGAACTCTCTGAAATCCCATGGCTCTGAAGAAAGATGCAAAGCCCTCTCTACCTGTGGCTCCCACTTTACAGTAGTTGTACTCTTTTTCATTCCTTCTATATTCAGCTACATACGTCCTATGGCTACATATTCTGGGGACAAGTTGGTGAGTTTGTTCTATGGAAGCTTCACTCCCATGTTAAATCCTATCATTTATACAGTGAGAAACACGGAGGTGAAAAATGCCGTGAAGATTCTGTTGAAGAGGAGAGTAACTTAGGTTGTGCATGACGTCTAGAAATTAATAATTTATATAAATAAGGAGGTTTATATCTGTTGTAAATTGTGAAATAAAACTAAGAAGTCTTGCAGATCATGACAGAAAAAAGGCCATACAAATATTTGTTGATTATTTATTAGTGGCTAGGTACTTATTAGGCATTTTCATAACATTTAATATTCTTAGTAAGACTTCAATAGTCATGTTATAGCTTTAGAATAGATAATAAGAAAACAACTATATTGCCACAGCATAGACTATGTTTTACTCCAGAGTCTCATACTATTTTACTAAATTGTTTACTTGCGTTCCTCAGATGGAATTGGCTTTTCCAGAGCACCTAGGTCTCAGAAGTTCTTCCATTTTTTTTTTTCTAAGTCTGTGTTAAAGCCAAGAAGAGATAGAGATTCTAAGTAGGGGCATAGGAAAGAAAGGGACAGTTGTAAGAAGACTAATGAGGGTTTTTGTAATATGACTTTACCAAAAGCAAAAAGAGAGTCATTCATGAAATTGATAAAAAATAATTCACAATCAATTTCTTTCCTTGGCACAAAGTGTATGTCAGAAAATTTGAAGTTCAAGTAATTTAATTGCTCCTACTCAAAGAAGCCAACAACCCAATTGAAAAATGGGCAAAAGACCTGAATAGAAATTTGTCCAAGGAAGATGTACAGACAGCCAACAAGTACATGAAAAAATGCTCAACATTCCTGATTATTAGAGAAATGAAATTCAAAAGTACCATGAGATACTACCACCTCACACCAGTCAGAATGGCCATCCTTAATAAATCCACTAATAACAAATGCTGGAGGGGGTGTGGAGAAAAGGGAATCCTCTTGCACTGTTGGTGGGAATGTAAGCTGGTACAACCACTATGGAGATCAGCATGGAGATACCTTAGAAATCTACACATAGAACTACAATATGACCCAGCAATCCCACTCTGGGGCATATATCTGGACAAAACTCTCCTTAAAAAAGATACATGCACCCACATGTTCATTGCAGCTTTATTCTCAAAGGCCAAGACATGGAAACAACCCAAATGTCCATCGACAGATGATCGGATTAAAAAGATATGGTATATATACACAATGGGATACTCAGCCATAAAAAAAACAAAATCATGCCATTTGCAGCAACCTGGATGGAACTAAAGACTCTCATCCTGAGTGAAGTGAGTCAGAAAGAGAAAGACAAATACCATATTATATCACTTATATCTGGAATCTAATATATGGCACAAATGAACCTTTCCACAGAAAAGAAACTCATGGACTTGGAGAACAGACTTGTGGTTGCCAAGGGATGGGGGGGAGTGGGATGGACTGGGAATCTGGGGTTAATAGATGCAAACTATTGCCTTTGGAATGGACTAGCAATGAGATCCTGCTGTGTAGCCTGGGAACTCTGTCTCGTCACTCATGATGGAGCATGATGATGTGAGAAAAAAGAATGTATACATGTCTGTGTAACTGGATCCCCTTGCTGTACAGTAGAAAACTGACAGAACAGTTTAAACCAGCTATAATGGGAAAAATAAAAATCGTTATAAATGAAAAAGCTACTAAAATGATATTAAGCAGATATAAAATTTAGGATAGTGACCCCAAATGAAAATTTTATTTCTATCATGATTTTTACATTTTCATATTTTATCACTCTAAATTTCTTCCCATACCTCTCACTTGACACCAAAAGCACCTAAGTATTATGATTATCCCCATTCCACACACGACAAATAGTAAATTTTGAAGCAGTTCAACAACCCACCCATTATCAGAGACAGAGCTAGTATTCAGATCTCCATTCTTTTAAAACCAAATCTGATACTCTTTCAATAGTTTCAGGGCTGTCAGAGAAAAGACCTTTCCTTCAGATCCTACCTTATTTTGTAGTTGTGTAAAATTTCCTTTCAGGAAGTTCCTGTTGTGGGTCAGTGGGTTATGCACGGGACTAATATCCATGAGGTTGTGTGTTCCATCCCTGTCTTAGCTCAGTAGGTTAATTATCCAGCATTGCTATGAATGATATGGGTCTGTAGGTCACAGATCCAGCTCACATTCAGCCTTGCTGTGGCCGTGGCATAGGCTGGCAGCTGCAGCTCCAGTTTGACCCCTAGACTGGGAACTTCCATAATGCCACAGGTGCGGTCCTTAAAAGCAAAAATAGACATAAAATTTTTTTCTAATTACGTAATTATATGCTGTACCAGTATAAAAAAAAAAAAATCAGTGGGTTCTCAGAAAGCTGTACGGCCTACCGGTATCTAGGATGCTGTGGGATATGAAACAGAAAGAAAATACTTGCCAGTACTCTCTTGACCCATAACTGAAACAACTATCCAAAGGTTATTGGAACCCTTTTTCTGTGGGGAAGAGTTGTCAGTGATTATAAAATTTAATGGCACATTGTTTAAACTGATGTGAAAATTATGAAATGTTCTGAAATGGTTACAACAATGTTATAAAACTAAAATTGTATATACTTAATTTATTATAGAAATTAATGGGATATCAGAAAGTTTAATTAGACCATATGACCTGTAAGTCAGTGAGCCTATATATTCTTCCTCTACATCCTCTGATCTTTACGTTGAATACAGAGTTTTAGTACTTGTATTTGATTATATTTTGGTATACAGAGATATCTTGGAGCATATGCCCTCGACCACAATAATGTTTTCGATTAATCTTTATCACTAGCAGTTAAGTGTGGGTGCTTTTCGAAGGCACACTGTAAAATACATCTGTAAAATAATTTCACTAGTAGACATTTGGCTTTTCACTTAGTTCCTTGAATCTGGAATCCTCTTTGAAAACTGAGGAGAAGAGTATATGAAATATGTTTATTAAAAAAAAGGAATTAGTACTCCATAGTTGACCAAAGAAAAGGATTTCTCAAATAAACAAATACCTAACTTATGAGAGCTTGTTGTGAATGAAATGCGGCTCTTTCCATAAATGATGTCTGCTTCTCAAATAAAAATGAAAGCATATGTGTGTCTCTGTCATAGAAGTGTTTATATTTGCCTGTTGTGACAGAATGGGCCAGCTCCCGTTTCCTGGCTAGAGTATGCTGTATTGAAGAAACCAGTTGAACATGGATATAGCAATAGGTAGCAAGTATATGGTGGTTATGAAAACATGATGAAGAACATTAGCTTCAGGATCAGGAGACATGAATTGTATTCACACTATGCTGGTTTCTTCTTTTTGGACCTTAAACAACTTGCCCTCTTTGTGCAAGTGATTTACTTAGGTAAAAGGGAAGGTGTTTCCAGTTCTGTGATTCTGCCCAAGCCAATATGTTTATTGTCATAAATATGGCTCTATTTGCTTTTCATTCAATTATAAGTAAAGCTGGAAGATTTCTGAGACCACATTGCACTTCTCATTCTTGGCAAACAACTTAGGGGCTGTCCTTATGGACTGAAGATTTTTTTGGAATGGATGAATACAATGGGATCTCTGCTCTTGAGGGCTTTGTTGTTTTGAGACTGTTTCTCTACCTATTGAAATGTATGAAACTGGCCATAGAACAGTGTAGTGGGTAGCTGTTTTTTTTTTTTTTTTTTTTTTTTTTTGTAAATTGGTCTCTGAACCTACTAAATATCATACCATACCTTAATTAGTCACTGAGTAACTGTTCAACCATCCTTATATAATTACTCCTGCTTTCATTCTGATTTACCCAAGTTTTGAGATCCTGTGTTGCTGTCCACATAGGGTTTTAAACCACTCTGTTTTTGTATTTGTAGTCTGGAAACAGCCTTTTCTGGTGTTACTCCTGTTACTCCCCTTGTGAAAATTGTTTTCATGGGCATGTGTCACTGATTTGGATCTAAACTTTAATCATTTTCCGTTCCTTGCTACTCAAGGTCTTAGGGCTAGACTAGATGGGTGTAAGGGTTCTAAAACAAGCTTGATACCCTGCACTGTAGCTTTTTAAGTAGAGACTGGATCACCACTTAATGAATAGATTTGAATCATTCCTGAGGTTCACGATGATGACTTTTTCAGAACATGCTAAGTCTCTGAAATATGGCTTTTATTCTAGAGTTCAGAGACTAGTTCAAGATACTTCCAGGATCACACTTAGTTAAATCCACATTCCTTATAATTTATTAGATAATCTAAAATCTTCATTCTAACTGTTTTGTTGTCTACCATCACAAATATTATTTTGGCGCTAAAATATTGGACTGTTTAATCGCACTAGGTTGAGTCCTGTGGCTTCAGCTTTCTCTACCTATTTTCCTTCATGACACATGCTGCTCACAGTGACTACATTCTCTGGAGCCCATCCAGAGTTACGTACAATTTATTTTTCTTCTTCTTCACTCATGCATTTTGGAATATGGTAAGTGCGTTTCTATATGGGAATATTCCTGAGTTGAATTGAACTGCATATACTTACAAAATAATTTCAGATACTGGTATTTATTTATTTAGTATAGTATTGTTGTAGGTCTTACAATTGGGGGCACTATAATAAGAGTATCATGACATTTTTGTTGTAAACCAACAACTTTAAGATAAGGAAAGTGGCACAGGATTTAGTGATCTAACTCTTTTCTTCCACTTGGAAAATGGTGCTCTTATCCCATGTGTTGTATTTTCTACTTATAAATTGTGACTATTATTGCCTAATATTTCTTTTCCATAGGCATGATTTTGAGGTTAAATTTTAATTATGAATAAAAGCATTTTACCATCTTTGTAGATACTTTAAAGATGGAATTCTTATCTTATACATCTAAATCCAGAATTGGCACAGGAAACAAGTTCTTCGAAGACGTAGTGTACTTTTTACTTGGTGTGAAGTGCCAATATTATAATAGGGTTCATAATGATTCCCTAGCGTACATCAGAAAATGATATTTAAATATTATGTTGAGCATGAATGGTAGGAAATTAATAAAACATTGACATTCCTTCAGTGGCTCAGTGGGTTAAGAACACAACGAAGTGTCCGTGAGGATCAGGTTTGAACCCTTGCCTCACTTAGGGGGTTAAGGGTCTGGCATTGCTGTGGCTATGGAGTAGATCTGTATCCACCACTCTGATTCAAACCCTGGCCCAGAACTTCCATATGCTGTAGGTGTGGCCATTAAAAGAAGAAAATAAATGCATAATGAAAAAAATTTAAATTGGATAGTTGCCTAAGTGTTTATTATAGGTTAGTCAATACTCAGGCTCCATATTACACACATTTCGTATGAAATACCAGATTTCAGATATGATTCATTGGCTGTTTTTTTTTTTTTCCTCATCATATTACTCAATTCTCATATAGACCTAGAGGATAATTTACAATTAAAGATGAAACGAATTATATGAAATAATTGGATTGTGTTCATGATCTGCTAATGATGGTGAAATAGCCCTGAGGTCCAATTAGCCACAGTTTAGAAACTTCACAGCATTTGCCTACGAGAAGAATATATGGTAGCACTTTTAAGGCTCAAGAGAAAGGATTTATGCAAAGGCCTCATCAAAGACACGTAGTGTAGCTGTGCTAGTTGGCATTTTTAATCTTAGAACCTCTTTCTTGGTGACCTAACAGCTGCCAGGTGCCCTTTCCATGGAGCTCTGTCAGACAGATTCATAGGTGAGATTATTTTTTTCCAGCAAATCAAATTCATAGACTCTTGGGTTTCAATGTATCTTACAAACTTATATGATCACTTCTCACCCTCACCAGTCTGAGCTTTAAATCCCTTATCCAGCCTGCAAAACATGAAGAAAGATGGACTCAAGCACAATATTATGAATTTAGGAGTAAAATTCTTTGGAGTATTTTTCTCAGTGATAAATATTTAAGTTATTAGAAAAAATAAAGTGAGATTTAAATTATGTAAAATAATTATGTGATTCAAATTTGCATCCAAAATTGTCTCCAATTTACATTATAACTTAAGAATATTCCTAGATGTTGCACATGTTTTTGAAAAGCACTTCTGTTTAAAAGTACACATTGATCAAAGAAATGCGCTCTATTTTAATAATCCATTTCTCCAACATTAAACATTCCATGTCTTTCTAAATTTTCCATAGCTCTTAACAGTTGTATCAACACACACATATATATACAGTGATTTATATATTTACATATTGTATTGACACACACAAATATATAAAATTAACATATATAATGATTTTTCTCCTTTAGAAATATTTTCCTTTAGGTTTTTTTCCCTAGAAAGAATATTGTTGAGACAAAAAAGAAAAAAGAAGCAGCAATTTTTATATCTTCGCAGTTATTTCTAAATCCCTTTCAGTAATTATATCAAATTCTAATTTTATTCACAGGACACACTTCTCTGAATCCATCCATGGGGGAGTCCATCTCAGAATAAAGGAATGTAATGAAGTTGCTGAACTTTGTTTCCACGTATGTATAAAATTTCATCTCAGAAAAAATAAAAAAATTAAAATCTTACCTCAATTATCTCTGAAAGGAAAAAACACATGCTTTTTTCAGGAATACATTGATTATATTCATATTTTTCTTCCCTTCTCATTGGGAAATCCATGTCCCCCAAATTTCTCCATCTATTTGTAACACAGTAGCCTGTAACCAGGAATGATGGAGGAAGGATGCTTTGGGAAGATGGGAGAAGGAGGCATGAGAATGCATGTAGCAGAAATATAAAGGAGTGGGAAGGTCATTTATGTCATGGATGGGTGACTTGCTGTTATTTGGTAATGAAATTTCAGGCATTAAGGGCATTTACCAGGGAGAGGCTTCATGGCTTTTTGTGAACAAACATGCATTCATATACACAGTTAGCATCCCATAAATATTTGTATGATGAGTGAGCTTTTAGTAGGTATTTACCGTAAGTCAAAGGCTTTAGATGTGTTTGCGTATGCATGTACATGTATATATATGTATAGTGCAATACCTAAGATACCTAGTAATCTATTTCTTCTTGCTTTTCATGTAAAATTTCTAGTTGTAGAACTTTGAAAATAAGGATGTCCTTTGCCCGATAGATCCTTGCATATTGAACACCTATGCAAGAGTTTTATTTTGTTTTTATCTTAATCTATGGAAGCAGTAAGTTTACTGAATATGATAATGTTAAGTTTTGTGTTGCACAGAATTAAAAAAAATATATTGATTACTAAATATTATAGTATCTTGTTAGTAAAAAGATGCAGGAAGAGTCTCTCCCAAGAGTCAACTAGTATTTTCACACTCACCATACAAGATGGGTCAGAAAAAACTAGAATGCCTCTTCCTTTCAAATATTTATTTCCGTTTTTCATAATATAGAGAGGAATGCTAAACAGAGCAGGAGGAGGGAAACACTTGACTTCCTCCGAAGTCTATGGTCTGGAGAAGCATGCATGTTCTCACCCATGGAGAATGGCAGTTCATAAGCATTTACTTAGTATCTAACAAGTTTCAGACACTGTAGACATTAGGCCAGGCACTATGGTAAGTGAAGAAACCATTGAATAGCACATGTGTTTGGGCAGGTACCAGGGAGGGTGTTGCCAACAACACGTGCATCTCCCTAACCTGGCTGTTTATGGCAGATAATTATTGACAGTGTCTTTCTTTCCACGTTTTAGAGTGGAGGATTCAGTTGTCAGTTTTCATGGACGAGAGGATAACTCTTACGTATATGAGGACCTCTCAGCTTACAGGATATATCTGAGAATCCCAATGTGTAATTTAACAAACTCAGAAGAGGGCTCAGAAACAGGAGACGCTGAAGTGACATACAACGTCACTTGGAGATGGAACCCAGAGGATAGCCCAGATCTCTCAAAGATAGCACAGTGTTTTCTCAGTAAATTATACATTCGGAGTTTCCCTATAGATGTTTCACAGGTGAGAGGTACTAGGTGTCTGAAGATGTATAAATCATCATGGAGAAATCAAGAAAGACTTAAAACAAGGACTGGGGCAAGATGGCCAACAACATGCTCCTGACTGATGGTGACTATTTTATTTCTCAAAAATTGAGACTACAGGAGTTCCCATCATGGCTCAGTTGTTAAGGAATCTGACTAGGAACCATGAGGTTGAGGGTTCGATCCCTGGCCTTTCTCAGGGGGTTAAGGATCTGGCTTTGCTGTGAATGTGTTATAGCTCGCAGATGTGGCTCGGATCCCGCATTGCTATGGCCATGGAGTAGGCCGTTGGTTACAGCTCTGATTTGACCCCTAGCCTGGGAACGTCCATATGGCACAGGTGGGGCCCTAGAAAAGGCAAAAAAAAAAAAAAAAAAAGAATTGAGACTACAATTCTTTCCTGATTAATAGGTATCATTCTTTATTTTTTGTAGATAATTCAGGTCTCGGGAAGGTGCTCCTTTGCTGAATGGATCTCGCCTTGCCTCCCAACAATGTGACTGAATTCGTTCTCTTAGGACTCACACAGAATCCACACTTGAGGAAAATACTCTACGTGGTCTTTTTGTTCATTTACCTAGTTACCCTCCTGTCAAATCTGTTCATTGTCATTATCGTTTCCCTCAGCCCCACACTTTCAACTCCCATGTACTTCTTTCTCACTCACTTGTCCTTCATAGATGCCTCCTTATCCTCTCTCAATACCCCCAAAATTACCATTGACCTGCTGCATCAGAGGACAACCATCTCCTGGGGTGGCTGCCTGACTCAGCTGTTCTTAGAACATTTCCTGGGAGGATCAGAAATCATCGTTCTCATTGCCATGTCTTGTGACCGCTATGTAGCCATCTGCAAGCCTCTGCACTACACGACCATCATGCGACATGGGCTCTGCCAGCTCCTGGTGGTGGTGGCCTGGGTTGGAGGGCTGCTCCATGCCATTGTGCAGATTCACTTAGTCCTTGACTTGCCCTTCTGTGGTCCCAATGTCATTGACCACTTCATGTGTGATTTCTTCTCACTGATGGAACTTGCCTGCACTGACAGCTACTGGCGTGGAATAGTGGTATCAGCTAACAGTGGGGGCATGTGCTTGGTCTTTTTTTTCATGCTAATCATCTCCTACATGGTCATTCTGAACTCTCTGAAATCCCATGGCTCTGAAGGAAGACGCAAAGCCCTCTCTACCTGTGGCTCCCACTTTATAGTGATGGTACTGTTTTTTGTCCCTTGTATATTCACCTACATACGTCCTGTGGCTACATATCCTGGGGACAAGTTGGTGAGTTTGTTCTATGGAAGCTTCACTCCCATGTTAAATCCCATCATTTATACAGTGAGAAACACGGAGGTGAAAAATGCCGTGAAGATTCTGTTGAAGAGGAGAGTAACTTGGGTTGTGCATGATGCCTAGAAATTGATAAAATACACAAGGAGTTGCAAATTGTAAAGGAAAACTAAGAAATCTTGTAGATTATTGACAGAAAACAAGGCCAATTCTAATACTTGTGATTATTTAAATGTCTAGGCCTTTATTGGGCATTTTGATAACATTTACTATTTTTTAGCCAGCCTTTAATGTGCATGTTCATCACTTCAGAATTGACAATGGGAGAAAACCTGTATAACCCCAGTTTAAGAGTAGAGAGTATGTTTTACTTCAGAGTCTTCCATGGCTTTACTAAATTCTTTACTTGTGTTCCTCGGATGGAATTGGCTTTTCCAGGGCACCTTGGTCCCAGGACTTCTTCCATTTTTGCTAAGCCTGTATGAAAGCAAAGAAGGGATAGGGGTTCTTAGTGGCTGCCTAGGAAAGGAACAGTTGCAAGAAGGAATCGGTAGATTTTTTCTAATGTGATTTCACAAAAAGCAAAAACAGAGTCCCTCATAAAAGAAGACTTCAAAATCCATTTGTGTACTTGGCATAAAATATAAGCCTGAAAATTAAAAAATTCCTCTAAATTTGCTCTCTATACTTAAGTATCCTATGGCTCACAGCTTTGAATATCAAAGAAATGTTTTCATTTTCCATACCATGACATGAGTCATTTGACCCAAGATTAAGCATCTTTATCCAAGTGGAACATTAAGGACGTGAGTAGGATCTAAAGCGATTGCTCTGTATGTCTGATACATATATTTACATATATTTACATTAAATTAATACTGTATTGACTATCAGGCATAATCCCATCACTTGATTGACCCTATGAAAACCTGCAGTTCCGTTGCAAGTATCTCCATTTTACAGAAAAGCCAAGTAAAGCCCAACGTGTTTTACTAATTTGCTTGCCTTTCACATCACCCATGCTTCCTCCATAAGTTGTGCTAGGAAATGGCACACTGGAATGCAGCTTCCTTTCAAAGTTTTAGCCATAAGCTTCTAATCCAAGGCTTTAAAACTCAAACCTAGGAGTTCCTGTTGTGGCACAGCAGAAACAAATCTGACTAGGAACCATGAGGTTGTGGGTTCGATCCCTGGCCTCGCTCAGTGGGTTAAGGATCTGGCGTGCCCGTGAGCTCTGGTGTAGGTTGCAGACACAGCTCGGATCTGGCATTGCTGTGGCTGTGGCATAGGCCGTTGGCAACAGCTCCAATCAGACCCTTAGCCTGGGAACCTCCATATGTTGTGGGTGTGGCCCTAGAAAGACAAAAAAAAAAAGAAAAAAAAAGAAAAAACCCTCAAACCGACTTTTTTTGTAATGAAATGTGATTATCTGTTGGGTCAATAAACAGCAAATCCAACTGCAGTCATAATAATTCATTCACTTTGAACTTCAAGGAGATATCATCCATAAGATGTAGACTTTCTCACATGTAGCAATGTATTTCATCACTGTAGTTATATTCCTCTCTTTGAACATTCAAGCTATGCCACTTCACTTTCACAAAAGGCCAGCACTGGAATGGTAACAGGGTTCTCTGTGTGTGTGTGTGTGTGTGTGTGTGTGTGTGTGTGTGTGTGTGTGTGCGCGCAAAAGCAAATACCCCCTCCAGATTTCTTTCTCATCAGTGAAAAAATGCACTAACATCGACCTTCATAAACTCAAAATGGCTGAGTTGAGCGTTCAGAAAGTGCTTCTGCGTATCTGGAGAATACCAGGAAATTCTGAATTACTACATCTCTGTTCATCCAAACCTCTCTGCCTCCAACACTCCACCTCACGTTACTTCTCACAAAATCACTTTCTCCAAGTCAGTGGTTAACCTGAGCGCTTTCTTCCATCATCTGACCACATTGTAATGCCCCAGAATGGCACTGGGGAGAATGTTTACTAAGTTGTGCATGGCTTTCTCCAAGGAGGCAAGAATATACAATGGAGAAAAGAGAGTCTCTTCAACAAGTAGTGGCTAGTATCAACCAAAAAGTGTACGACCTAACATTGGAGCGTTAAGCTGTATTTGGTGGGTATTCTGAGAACTCAAGCCTGTGAGAGTGCCTCTCAGATAATGCAGAGCAACAGTTCTGAAGAGGCAAGGGGAGGAGCCAGGATATATGGGAGGTTTTGCCACAAAAGATCAGGAAGTCAGAGCACCAAGATTGCTATTAATAAAGGAGAACTTCATAAATCACGTTAAGGAACTTAGCGCTTCTCCACGTTCGGGAAGATACAGGGGTCTGGGCTCCCTGAGGTCATTTCTTGGATAGGCACCTCAGCTCTCTGGGTCAGGGTCCTGTGCTTTCTCATCCTCAGTCTCCTCGGGGGACACTCTGGGATCTCTGCAGCAGGTGGCTGCTAAGTGGCCGGTACCAGGTCCTATTTGTTTCCATCCTGAGTTCCCTCAAGGCTTCCCTTCAAGGTGGCTGTAATGTGCTGGCTTGATGGCTGCCACATCCTTTGTTTACTCACGTGGCCTGCAACATTTTCGTTCACAATCCCTTCCTTTGCTCCAAAAATTCAACCAATATCTGAACCGTTTATGTCCTGTGTCCCTAGGAATTTCATCCCAGACCAGGTGAGATATATACTGTTGATATGCCAATCCTGGTGATCATTTATGGATTAGGCCCTGTTGAGAAGTTAAAATTCTCAGGAACCCTCTGTCTTACCGTGCTAATGTGATCCAGGAAATATTTTCCTTTCTTCTTCCCTCTCACAGCTAGAACCACCCTATTAGAATTATTCTATGTCATGAATATGGTCTGTTTATTCATGATGTTCAATTTTACTGGAGTCTTGGATACGTGTTGGTTTATGTAAGAGAAAACATCTTATAAAACAGACAGGATATAAGTCACACAGCTGCTGACATTGGCAATGTCATAGCACATAGCAACAGGAGATACAAAGCAAACAATGTGCAGACAATAGAATTAAATTAATGTACTGAGTTTTAGTCTGGTTGCAATAAACCAACAAATCCACCGGAGACCTGACATTCTAGAATGGTCAGCTAGAGTGGGGAGGATGGTTCATCTTTGTTCACATAGGTGTTATTTATCAGTCTGTTGGGGGGCATAGCACAGAAGGAAACCCTTTTTCTGGAAACCAAAGATCAAAGGCCAGGGTATTTCAAAAAAATATAAAGTTATAAATGATATTTATGACTTGCTTCGGTCCCCTCTGTTTAATGAGTGCTGATCTGCATGAACGCCTCAGGTTTTCCATCAGAGTTTTGCCATTTGTTACTCAGTTCAGTGATGTTCTCTAAGTACAGCCCACCAGAACCTTGAATTTCTCAAAATGTTCCTTTTTCGAATTTTCTTGTAGATCTTCATTTTAGGAAAGACTTAAGGTAAAGTAAAGATTTCCCATAAAGGACAAAACCTAAAATGGCATGGTTAAACATTTGAATACAACGTAATTGGCAGGGTGGAGGGAGATTTCTGTGATATACAACATTGTAAGAGAGTAGCAAGGATTATGACTGATATATATATATATATTCTATTGGGGCATGTCAAATGTTAGGAATCTCATATACATTTTGGAATATCTATAATAAACACATTTATCTATACAATATAATCAAGAGTTTATCTCCAATCACTTGACAATGTTTCTCATGCAATTTAACAACCCGAGAAAGCCTAATTAAAGTTCCTCTCTGCGATGTTTCAGTGTTCTTTTGAAGGACCCCAGAGTTAGCTGGAAGCTAAAAGAACGTCAGTTAGATTTTGTGATTTGAGAAATTTGTAAAAATACCAAAAAAAATTACAATGAACAAGATCACAAGTCACTGTGAAATAATATTTATTGAACCAAAATGCCAAGATTAAAATAAAAAAGCAGGAGTTTCCATTGTGGCACAGCAGAAACGAATCTGACTAGGAATCTTGAGGTGGAGGGTTCAATCCCTGGCCTTGCTCAGTGGGTTAAGGATCCGGCATTGCCATGAGCTCTGGTGTAGGTCGAAGATGCGGCTCGGATCTGGCGTTGCTATGGCTGTGGTGTAGGCCAGCAGCTGCAGCTCCAATTAGACCCCTAGTCTGGCAATCTCCATATGCTGTTTGTGCAGCTCTATAAAGACAAAAATAAAAATAAAAATAAAATACAAAAGCAAATACAGGTCACTTAAGGGCACAAAAATCCACATGATATCAATGGCAGTGCTCAAAGAAAACTTTGTTCTTTTAATAGAGGTAGAAAATGAAATCTAGTCTTGTGTTAGCTTCTTTTTTAAATTTTTTAAAAAATAAAATTTATGGCCATTCCAAGGGCATATAGAAGTTCCCATACAATCCATTTGTTTGAGGTCAGAAGCCTATAAAAATATTTTAAAGTTAGTGTTTTGATTTGACTGCCTACAGCACACCCCAAACAAAATCAGCTGCAGTTGGCCCTTTCGTGCTGAGATCTCTTTCGGTATAATTTAGGCATTTCCTTCCCTTGATTGGACAGATCCTTGTCACTTTCTGGCTTCTATGCTGTGGTACTGACGCCATGGATCACCAAGGCTCAGAATTTAGCAAACTAGCTTCTTATTTCCCCTTGGAAAACCATGCTCTTATGCCCTGAGTTGTATTTTCTACTTATACATTGTAAATAGTATTGCCTAATTTTTCCTTTCCATAGGTATCCTTTGAGATTAAATGTAAATGACAATTAAAGGCATTTTACCATCTTTGAATATAATTTAAAAATGGAATTCTTTCCATCATTATCTTATATATCTAATTCCAGAACTGACACAGGAAACAACTACTTTGAAGAGGTACTCTAATTTTTAATTGGGGTGAGGTGCCAATATTATGATAAGGTTCATAATATAATCTACTGTACACCAGAAAATTATATTTAAATGTTATGATGAGCATGAATGGTAGGCAATTAAGAATAAAATATTGGAATTCCTGTTGTGGCTCAGCAGGCTAAGAACACAACATTGTATCTGTGGGGATGCAGGTATGACCCCTGGCCTTGCTTACGGGGTTAAGGGTCTGGCGTTGCTTTGGCTGTGGCATAGGTCAGCAGCTGCTGCTCTGATTTGATCCCTGGCCTGGAACTTCTGTATGCCATGGGTGTGGCCGTTAAAAGAAGAAAAAAATGTATAATGAAAAAAATTTAAATCAGATAGTACCTACCTACATGTTTAATTTATTTAATAGTCAATATTCAGACTTCAAATTATGCCCATTTCTTTTCAAATACCAGTTTCAGATATGATTCACTTACCTTTTTTTTTCTCATCTGTTTTCTTGTGCTTATATAAACCCAAGGAATAAGTCAAAATTAAAAGTGACTAGAATAAAAGAACTCTGCATTTAAGTTATGCGAAATAATTGGATTGTTGGCATGATCTGCAAATGGTGATGACGTAGCCCTGAGGTCCAATTAGCCACAGTTTAGAAACTTCACAGCGTTTGCCTGCAAAGAGAATATATGGGAGCGCTTTTAAGGCTCAAGAGAAAGGCTTTAGGCAAAAGTACTATTTATAAATCAACAAAGACACTTATTGTAGGTGAGCTAGTTGGTGTTTTTAATATTACAAGTTCTTTCTTGGTGAACCTACAGCTGCCCCTAGGTGCCCTTTCCATGGAGCTATGTCAGACAAATTCATAGGTGAGGGTTTTTTTGTTTTGTTTTGTTTTGTTTTTCCAGAAAATCATATTCATAGACACTTGGGTTTAAATGTATCTTACAAATGTATATAATCACTTCTCATCCTCACTAGTCTCAGCATTATATCCCTTTCCCAGCATGAACATGAAGAAAGATAGTCAAGTATAACAGCATGAATTGGAGAAGTAAAAATATTTGGAGTACTTTTCTCAGGGAAATGTATTTCAATTATTTAGAAGAATAATAAAAAGAGATTTATATTAGGTAGAATAATTATGCAATTCAAATTTGCATCCAAAATTTTCTCCACACTATATTACAACTAAAGAATACTCCTAGATATTGCACAATCTTTTGAAAAACACTTCTGTTAAAAAGTACACATTGCTGAAAGAAATGCACTGTATTTTAATTATTCCATTTCTCCAATGTTGAACATTCCAAGTCATTCCTAAGTTTTCCACAACTCTTAGCAATCGTATAGACATATATGTAAAGTATGATTTTTCTTCTTTAAGAGTATTTTCCTTTAGGGTTTATTCCTAGAAAGAGTATTGTGGAGCCAAAGAAAAATGAAGTAGTGATTTTTATTTCTTCATAGTTTTCTCTAAATCACTTTCAGCAATTATATCTAATTTTCATTTTATTAACACTGTACTTTTCTCCGAATTGCTGGGGGGACTCCAACTCAGAATAAAGGAGTGCAGTGAAGTGGATGCACTTTGTTTCCACTCATGTAGACCATTTTCATCTTAGAAAATTAAAAATATATAGATTTTTACTCAGTTTTCTTTGAAAGAAAAAGAATACATGCTTTTTGCAGGAATATGTTTTATTATATTCATATTCTTGCTTCTCTTTTCATTGGGAAATCTATGTCCCCCAAATTTCTCAATCAATTAGTAAGTAACACAGTAGCCTGTTACCAGGAAAGGTGGAGGAAGGATGCTGTGGGAAGATGGGAGCAGTCGGCATGAGAATGCACGTAGCAGAAATACAAAGGAGTGGGAAGGTCTTTCATATCATGGATGGATGACTTGCTGCTCGTTGGTAATGAAATTTCAGGCATTAAGTGCATTTAACAGGACAATCTTCACAATTTGTGTGATCAAATATACATTCATATCCCTACTTGAGTCCAATAAATATTTGTATAATAAGTGAACATTTAGTAGGTATTTGTATTAAGTAAAGGGATTATAAATGTTTACATAAATGTACACATGCATATATATGTGGAGTGCATTTCCTATTTTACCAAGTAGAATATATCTTTTGGCTTTTCATATTAAATTTCTATTTTTAAACTTTGAAAATAAGGATTTTCTTTACTTGATAGATCCTTGCATATTGAATACCTATGCAAGAATTTTGTTCCACTTTTATCCACATCTATGGGGCAGTAGGTTTATTGAATATGGCTACTTTAAGTGGCATGTGGCACAGAATTTTAAAGAATAAACATTGATTAATAAATACAATAATATTTTGTAAGTAAAAAGACCCAGTAACACTGTCTTACCTGGAGGCAATTATTATTTTCACACTCACAATATTAAATGTGTCGGAAAAAAACCTAGAATGCCACTTCCTTTCAAATGTTTGTTTCTGTTTTTCACAAAGTAGAGAGTAATGCCAAGCAGAGAAGGAAGATTAAAACACTTGAATTCCTCCTAGGTTTATGGTTTGGAGAAGCATGCATATTCTCACCCATGGAGAATGGCAACATCTAACAGGTTAGTTAACATCTAACAGGTTTCAGACCCTGTAGACATTATTCCAGGAACTATGGTAAGTGAGGATACAGTTGAATCGCATATGTGTTTGGGTAGGTACCATGGAGGGTGTCGCCAATAACATATACATTTCCCTAAACTGGCTGTTTATGGCAGATATTTACTAACAGTGCCTTTCTTTCCATGTTTTAGAGCTGAGGGTTCACTTGTCAATTCTCATGGAAGAGAGAGTAACTCTTACCCGTATGAGGGACCTCTCAGTTTACATGATGTATCTGAGAATCACAGTGTGTAAGCTCACAAACACAGAGGAGGGCCCAGAATCATGGGACCCTGAGATGACTTACAAAGTCACCTGGAGATGGAACCAAGAGGAAAACCCAGATCTCTCAGTGGTAGCACAGTGTTTTCTCATTAAATTACTCACCCAATGCTGCCCTATAGATGTTTCACAGGTGACAGGTACTAGGTGCCTGAGGAGATGTAAATCATCATGATGAAAGTAAGAAAGAATGGAAACAAGAACTGGGACAAGTCTCCCAAGAACATGCTCCCGACTGACAGTGACTGCTCTATTATAGTTCTAAGACATTGAAACTAGAATAACTTTCTGATTAATAGGTATCATTCTTTCCTCCTTTGTAGATCATTCAGATCTCAGGAAGGTCTCCTTTTTGCTGAATGGATCTCCTCATGCCTCCCAACAATGTGACTGAATTCATTCTCTTGGGATTCACATGGAATTCACAGTTGTGGAAAATACTCTCCATGGTCTTTTTGTTCATTTTCCTATTTACCTTGCTGGCCAGTCTGTTCACTGTCATTACCATCTCCCTCAGCCCCACACTTTTAGCTCCCATGTTCTTCTTTCTAACTTACTTGGTTGTCGTAGATGCCTCCTTCTCCTCTGTCACTACTCCCAAAATTACCATTAACCTGCTGTATCAGAGGACAACCATCTCCTGGGGTGGCTGCCTGACTCAGCTCTTTTTGGAACATTTCCTGGGAGGATCAGAGATTATTGTCCTCATTTCCATGGCTTATGACCGCTATGTGGCCATCTGCAAGCCTTTGCAATACACAACCATCATGCGACATGGGCTCTGCCAGCTCCTGGTGGTGGCCTGGATTAGTGGGATAATCCATGCCACTGTGCAGATTCACTTAGTCCTTGACTTGCCCTTCTGTGGTCCCAATGTCATTGACCACGTCATGTGTGATTTCTTCTCACTGATGGAACTTGCCTGCACTGACAGCTACTGGCGTGGAATAGTGGTATCAGCTAACAGTGGGGGCATGTGCTTGGTCTTTTTTTTCATGCTAATCATCTCCTACATAGTCATTCTGTGCTCCCTGAAGTCCCATGGCTCTGAAGGAAGACGCAAAGCCCTCTCCACCTGTGGCTCCCACTTTATAGTAGTGGTACTCTTTTTCGTCCCTTGTATATTCAGCTACGTACGTCCTGTGGCTACATATCCTGTGGACAAGTTGGTGAGTTTGTTCTATGGAAGCTTCACTCCCATATTAAATCCCATCATTTATACAGTGAGAAACACGGAGGTGAAAAATGCCGTGAAGATTCTGTTGAAGAGGAGAGTAACTTGGGTTGTGCATGATGTCTAGAAATTAATAATTTATATAAATAAGGAGGTTTATATCTGTTGTAAATTGTGAAATAAAACTAAGAAATCTTGCAGATCATGACAGAAAAAAGGCCATACAAATATTTGTTGATTATTTATTAGTGGCTAGGTACTTATTAGGCATTTTCATAACATTTAATATTCTTAGTAAGACTTCAATAGTCATGTTATAGCTTTAGAATAGATAATAAGAAAACAACTATATTGCCACAGTTTTAGGAGCATAGACTATGTTTTACTCCAGTGTCTCATACTATTTTACTAAATTGTTTACTTGCGTTCCTCAGATGGAATTGGCTTTTCCAGAGCACCTAGGTCTCAGAAGTTCTTCCATTTTTTTTTTTTTTTTTTTTTTTTTTTTTGCTGAGTCTGTTAAAGCCAAGAAGAGATAGAGATTCTAAGTAGGGGCATAGGAAAGAAAGGGACAGTTGTAAGAAGACTAATGAGGGTTTTTGTAATATGACTTTACCAAAAGCAAAAAGAGAGTCATTCATGAAATTGATAAAAAATAATTCACAATCAATTTCTTTCCTTGGCACAAAGTGTATGTCAGAAAATTTGAAGTTCAAGTATTTTCATGCTCCTACTCAAAGAAGCCAACAACCCAATTGAAAAATGGGCAAAAGACCTGAATAGAAATTTGTCCAAGGAAGATGTACAGACAGCCAACAAGCACATGAAAAAATGCTCAACAT
This sequence comes from Sus scrofa, assembly GCF_054392235.1. Classification (NCBI taxonomy): domain Eukaryota; kingdom Metazoa; phylum Chordata; class Mammalia; order Artiodactyla; family Suidae; genus Sus; species Sus scrofa. The sequence continues at coordinate 14,454,885 of NC_139384.1, forward strand.
TCCTGATTATTAGAGAAATGAAATTCAAAAGTACCATGAGATACTACCACCTCACACCAGTCAGAATGGCCATCCTTAATAAGTCCACTAATAACAAATGCTGGAGGGGGTGTGGAGAAAAGGGAATCCTCCTGCACTTTTGGTGGGAATGTAAGCTGGTACAACCACTATGGAGATCAGTATGGAGATACCTTAGAAATCTACACATAGAACTACAATATGACCCAGCAATCCCACTCTGGGGCATATATCTGGACAAAACTCTCCTTAAAAAAGATACATGCACCCACATGTTCATTGCAGCTTTATTCTCAAAGGCCAAGACATGGAAACAACCCAAATGTCCATCGACAGATGATCGGATTAAAAAGATATGGTATATATACACAATGGGATACTCAGCCATAAAAAAACAAAATCATGCCATTTGCAGCAACCTGGATGGAACTAAAGACTCTCATCCTGAGTGAAGTGAGTCAGAAAGAGAAAGACAAATACCATATTATATCACTTATATCTGGAATCTAATATATGGCACAAATGAACCTTTCCACAGAAAAGAAACTCATGGACTTGGAGAACAGACTTGTGGTTGCCAAGGGATGGGGGGGAGTGGGATGGACTGGGAATCTGGGGTTAATAGATGCAAACTATTGCCTTTGGAATGGACTAGCAGTGAGATCCTGCTGTGTAGCCTGGGAACTCTGTCTCGTCACTCATGATGGAGCATGATGATGTGAGAAAAAAGAATGTATACATGTCTGTGTAACTGGATCCCCTTGCTGTACAGTAGAAAACTGACAGAACAGTTTAAACCAGCTATAATGGGAAAAATAAAAATCGTTATAAATAAAAAAGCTACTAAAATGATATTAAGCAGATATACAATTTAGGATAGTGACCCCAAATGAAAATTTTATTTCTATCATGATTTTTACATTTTCATATTTTATCACTCTAAATTTCTTCCCATACCTCTCACTTGATACCAAAAGCACCTAAGTATTATGATTATCCCCATTCCACACACGACAAATAGTAAATTTTGAAGCAGTTCAACAACCCACCCATTATCAGAGACAGAGCTAGTATTCAGATCTCCATTCTTTTAAAACCAAATCTGATACTCTTTCAATAGTTTCAGGGCTGTCAGAGAAAAGACCTTTCCTTCAGATCCTACCTTATTTTGTAGTTGTGTAAAATTTCCTTTCAGGAAGTTCCTGTTGTGGGTCAGTGGGTTATGCATGGGACTAATATCCATGAGGTTGTGTGTTCCATCCCTGTCTTAGCTCAGTAGGTTAATTATCCAGCATTGCTATGAATGATATGGGTCTGTAGGTCACAGATCCAGCTCACATTCAGCCTTGCTGTGGCCGTGGCATAGGCTGGCAGCTGCAGCTCCAATTTGACCCCTAGACTGGGAACTTCCATAATGCCACAGGTGCGGTCCTTAAAAGCAAAAATAGACATAAAAATTTTTTCTAATTACGTAATTATATGCTGTACCAGTATAAAAAAAAAAATCAGTGGGTTCTCAGAAAGCTGTACGGCCTACCGGTATCTAGGATGCTGTGGGATATGAAACAGAAAGAAAATACTTGCCAGTACTCTCTTGACCCATAACTGAAACAACTATCCAAAGGTTATTGGAACCCTTTTTCTGTGGGGAAGAGTTGTCAGTGATTATAAAATTTAATGGCACACTGTTTAAACTGATGTGAAAATTATGAAGTGTTCTGAAATGGTTACAACAATGTTATAAAACTAAAATTTTATATACTTAATTTATTATAGAAATTAATGGGATATCAGAAAGTTTAATTAGACCATATGACCTGTAAGTCAGTGAGCCTATATATTCTTCCTCTACATCCTCTGATCTTTACGTTGAATACAGAGTTTTAGTACTTGTATTTGATTATATTTTGGTATACAGAGATATCTTGGAGTATATGCCATCGACAACAATAATGTTTTCGATTAATCTTTATCACTAGCAGTTAAGTGTGGGTGCTTTTCGAAGGCACACTGTAAAATACATCTGTAAAATAATTTCACTAGTAGACATTTGGCTTTTCACTTAGTTCCTTGAATCTGGAATCCTCTTTGAAAACTGAGGAGAAGAGTATATGAAATATGTTTATTAAAAAAAAAGGAATTAGTACTCCATAGTTGACCAAAGAAAAGGATTTCTCAAATAAACAAATACCTAACTTATGAGAGCTTGTTGTGAATGAAATGTGGCTCTTTCCATAAATGATGTCTGCTTCTCAAATAAAAATGAAAGCATATGTGTGTCTCTGTCATAGAAGTGTTTATATTTGCCTGCTGTGACAGAATGGGCCAGCTCCCGTTTCCTGGCTAGAGTATGCTGTACTGAAGAAACCAGTTGAACATGGATATAGCAATAGGTAGCAAGTATATGGTGGTTATGAAAACATGATGAAGAACATTAGCTTCAGGATCAGGAGACATGAATTGTATTCACACTATGCTGGTTTCTTCTTTTTGGACCTTAAACAACTTGCCCTCTTGATTATCCCCATTCCACACACGACAAATAGTAAATTTTGAAGCAGTTCAACAACCCACCCATTATCAGAGACAGAGCTAGTATTCAGATCTCCATTCTTTTAAAACCAAATCTGATACTCTTTCAATAGTTTCAGGGCTGTCAGAGAAAAGACCTTTCCTTCAGATCCTACCTTATTTTGTAGTTGTGTAAAATTTCCTTTCAGGAAGTTCCTGTTGTGGGTCAGTGGGTTATGCATGGGACTAATATCCATGAGGTTGTGTGTTCCATCCCTGTCTTAGCTCAGTAGGTTAATTATCCAGCATTGCTATGAATGATATGGGTCTGTAGGTCACAGATCCAGCTCACATTCAGCCTTGCTGTGGCCGTGGCATAGGCTGGCAGCTGCAGCTCCAATTTGACCCCTAGACTGGGAACTTCCATAATGCCACAGGTGCGGTCCTTAAAAGCAAAAATAGACATAAAAATTTTTTCTAATTACGTAATTATATGCTGTACCAGTATAAAAAAAAAAATCAGTGGGTTCTCAGAAAGCTGTACGGCCTACCGGTATCTAGGATGCTGTGGGATATGAAACAGAAAGAAAATACTTGCCAGTACTCTCTTGACCCATAACTGAAACAACTATCCAAAGGTTATTGGAACCCTTTTTCTGTGGGGAAGAGTTGTCAGTGATTATAAAATTTAATGGCACACTGTTTAAACTGATGTGAAAATTATGAAGTGTTCTGAAATGGTTACAACAATGTTATAAAACTAAAATTTTATATACTTAATTTATTATAGAAATTAATGGGATATCAGAAAGTTTAATTAGACCATATGACCTGTAAGTCAGTGAGCCTATATATTCTTCCTCTACATCCTCTGATCTTTACGTTGAATACAGAGTTTTAGTACTTGTATTTGATTATATTTTGGTATACAGAGATATCTTGGAGTATATGCCATCGACAACAATAATGTTTTCGATTAATCTTTATCACTAGCAGTTAAGTGTGGGTGCTTTTCGAAGGCACACTGTAAAATACATCTGTAAAATAATTTCACTAGTAGACATTTGGCTTTTCACTTAGTTCCTTGAATCTGGAATCCTCTTTGAAAACTGAGGAGAAGAGTATATGAAATATGTTTATTAAAAAAAAAGGAATTAGTACTCCATAGTTGACCAAAGAAAAGGATTTCTCAAATAAACAAATACCTAACTTATGAGAGCTTGTTGTGAATGAAATGTGGCTCTTTCCATAAATGATGTCTGCTTCTCAAATAAAAATGAAAGCATATGTGTGTCTCTGTCATAGAAGTGTTTATATTTGCCTGCTGTGACAGAATGGGCCAGCTCCCGTTTCCTGGCTAGAGTATGCTGTACTGAAGAAACCAGTTGAACATGGATATAGCAATAGGTAGCAAGTATATGGTGGTTATGAAAACATGATGAAGAACATTAGCTTCAGGATCAGGAGACATGAATTGTATTCACACTATGCTGGTTTCTTCTTTTTGGACCTTAAACAACTTGCCCTCTTTGTGCAAGTGATTTACTTAGGTAAAAGGGAAGGTGTTTCCAGTTCTGTGATTCTGCCCAAGCCAATATGTTTATTGCCATAAATATGGCTCTATTCGCTTTTCATTCAATTATAAGTAAAGCTGGAAGATTTCTGAGACCACATTGCACTTCTCATTCTTGGCAAACAACTTAGGGGCTGTCCTTATGGACTGAAGATTTTTTTGGAATGGATGAATACAGTGGGATCTCTGCTCTTGAGGGCTTTGTTGTTTTGAGACTGTTTCTCTACCTATTGAAATGTATGAAACTGGCCATAGAACAGTGTAGTGGGTAGCTGCTTTTGTTTTTTGTTTTTTTTTTTTTTTTTTGTAAATTGGTCTCTGAACCTACTAAATATCATACTGTTCAACCATCCATATATAATTACTCCTGCTTTCATTCTGATTTACCCAAGTTTGAGATCCTGTGTTGCTGTCCACATAGGGTTTTAAACCACTCTGTTCTTGTATTTGTAGTCTGGAAACAGCCTTTTCTGGTGTTACTCCTGTTACTCCCCTTGTGAAAATTGTTTTCATGGGCATATGTCACTGATTTGGATCTAAACTTTAATCATTTTCCGTTCCTTGCTACTCTAGGTCTTAGGGCTAGACTAGATGGGTGTAAGGGTTCTAAAACAAGCTTGATACCCTGCACTGTAGCTTTTTAAGTAGAGACTGGATCACCACTTAATGAATAGATTTGAATCATTCCTGAGGTTCACGATGATGACTTTTTCAGAACATGCTAAGTCTCTGAAATATGGCTTTTATTCTAGAGTTCAGAGACTAGTTCAAGATACTTCCAGGATCACACTTAGTTAAATCCACATTCCTTATAATTTATTAGATAATCTAAAATCTTCATTCTAACTGTTTTGTTGTCTACCATCACAAATATTATTTTGGCGCTAAAATATTGGACTGTTTAATCGCACTAGGTTGAGTCCTGTGGCTTCAGCTCTCTTCACTTATTTTCCTTCATGACACATGCTGCTCACAGTGACTACATCCTCTGGAGCCCATCCAGAGTTACGTACAATTTATTTTTCTTCTTCTTCACTCATGCATTTTGGAATATGGTAAGTGCGTTTCTATATGGGAATATTCCTGAGTTGAATTGAACTGCATATACTTACAAAATAATTTCAGATACTGGTATTTATTTATTTAGTATAGTATTGTTGTAGGTCTTACAATTGGGGGCACTATAATAAGAGTATCATGACATTTTTGTTGTAAACCAACAACTTTAAGATAAGGAAAGTGGCACAGGATTTAGTGATCTAACTCTTTTCTTCCACTTGGAAAATGGTGCTCTTATCCCATGTGTTGTATTTTCTACTTATAAATTGTGACTATTATTGCCTAATATTTCTTTTCCATAGGCATGATTTTGAGGTTAAATTTTAATTATGAATAAAAGCATTTTACCATCTTTGTAGATACTTTAAAGATGGAATTCTTATCTTATACATCTAAATCCAGAATTGGCACAGGAAACAAGTTCTTCAAAGACGTAGTGTACTTTTTACTTGGTGTGAAGTGCCAATATTATAATAGGGTTCATAATGATTCCCTAGCGTACATCAGAAAATGATATTTAAATATTATGTTGAGCATGAATGGTAGGAAATTAATAAAACATTGACATTCCTTCAGTGGCTCAGTGGGTTAAGAACACAACGAAGTGTCCGTGAGGATCAGGTTTGAACCCTTGCCTCACTTAGGGGGTTAAGGGTCTGGCATTGCTGTGGCTATGGAGTAGATCTGTATCCACCACTCTGATTCAAACCCTGGCCCAGAACTTCCATATGCTGTAGGTGTGGCCATTAAAAGAAGAAAATAAATGCATAATGAAAAAAATTTAAATTGGATAGTTGCCTAAGTGTTTATTATAGGTTAGTCAATACTCAGGCTCCATATTACACACATTTCGTATGAAATACCAGATTTCAGATATGATTCATTGGCTGTTTTTTTTTTTTTTTTCTCATCATATTACTCAATTCTCATATAGACCTAGAGGATAATTTACAATTAAAGATGAAACGAATTATATGAAATAATTGGATTGTGTTCATGATCTGCTAATGATGGTGAAATAGCCCTGAGGTCCAATTAGCCACAGTTTAGAAACTTCACAGCATTTGCCTACGAGAAGAATATATGGTAGCACTTTTAAGGCTCAAGAGAAAGGATTTATGCAAAGGCCTCATCAAAGACACGTAGTGTAGCTGTGCTAGTTGGCATTTTTAATCTTAGAACCTCTTTCTTGGTGACCTAACAGCTGCCAGGTGCCCTTTCCATGGAGCTCTGTCAGACAGATTCATAGGTGAGATTTTTTTTTTCCAGCAAATCAAATTCATAGACTCTTGGGTTTCAATGTATCTTACAAACTTATATGATCACTTCTCACCCTCACCAGTCTGAGCTTTAAATCCCTTATCCAGCCTGCAAAACATGAAGAAAGATGGACTCAAGCACAATATTCTGAATTTAGGAGTAAAATTATCTGGAGTATTTTTCTCAGTGATAAATATTTAAGTTATTAGAAAAAATAAAGTGAGATTTAAATTATGTAAAATAATTATGTGATTCAAATTTGCATCCAAAATTGTCTCCAATTTACATTATAACTTAAGAATATTCCTAGATGTTGCACATGTTTTTGAAAAGCACTTCTGTTTAAAAGTACACATTGATCAAAGAAGTGCGCTCTATTTTAATAATCCATTTCTCCAACATTAAACATTCCATGTCTTTCTAAATTTTCCATAGCTCTTAACAGTTGTATCAACACACACACACATATATATACAGTGATTTATATATTTACATATTGTATTGACACACACATATATATATAAAATTAACATATATAATGATTTTTCTCCTTTAGAAATATTTTCCTTTAGTTTTTTTTCCCTAGAAAGAATATTGTTGAGACAAAAAAGAAAAAAGAAGCAGCAATTTTTATATCTTCGCAGTTATTTCTAAATCCCTTTCAGTAATTATATCAAATTCTAATTTCATTCACAGGACACACTTCTCTGAATCCATCCATGGGGGAGTCCATCTCAGAATAAAGGAATGTAATGAAGTTGCTGAACTTTGTTTCCACGTATGTATAAAATTTCATCTCAGAAAAAATAAAAAAATAAGGTCTTACCTCAATTATCTCTGAAAGAAAAAAACACATGCTTTTTTCAGGAATACATTGATTATATTCATATTTTTCTTCCCTTCTCATTGGGAAATCCATGTCCCCCAAATTTCTCCATCTACTTGTAACACAGTAGCCTGTAAGCAGGAATGATGGAGGAAGGATGCTTTGGGAAGATGGGAGAAGGAGGCATGAGAATGCATGTAGCAGAAATATAAAGGAGTGGGAAGGTCATTTATGTCCTGGATGGGTGACTTGCTGTTATTTGGTAATGAAATTTCAGGCATTAAGGGCATTTACCAGGGAGAGGCTTCATGGCTTTTTGTGAACAAACATGCATTCATATACACAGTTAGCATCCCATAAATATTTGTATGATGAGTGAGCTTTTAGTAGGTATTTACCGTAAGTCAAAGGCTTTAGATGTGTTTGCGTATGCATGTACATGTATATATATGTATAGTGCAATACCTAAGATACCTAGTAATCTATTTCTTCTTGCTTTTCATGTAAAATTTCTAGTTGTAGAACTTTGAAAATAAGGATGTCCTTTGCCCGATAGATCCTTGCATATTGAACACCTATGCAAGAGTTTTATTTTGTTTTTATCTTAATCTATGGAAGCAGTAAGTTTACTGAATATGATAATGTTAAGTTTTGTGTTGCACAGAATTAAAAAAAATATATTGATTACTAAATATTATAGTATCTTGTTAGTAAAAAGATGCAGGAAGAGTCTCTCCCAAGAGTCAACTAGTATTTTCACACTCACCATACAAGATGGGTCAGAAAAAACTAGAATGCCTCTTCCTTTCAAATATTTATTTCCGTTTTTCATAATATAGAGAGGAATGCTAAACAGAGCAGGAGGAGGGAAACACTTGACTTCCTCCGAAGTCTATGGTCTGGAGAAGCATGCATGTTCTCACCCATGGAGAATGGCAGTTCATAAGCATTTACTTAGTATCTAACAAGTTTCAGACACTGTAGACATTAGGCCAGGCACTATGGTAAGTGAAGAAACCATTGAATAGCACATGTGTTTGGGCAGGTACCAGGGAGGGTGTTGCCAACAACACGTGCATCTCCCTAACCTGGCTGTTTATGGCAGATAATTATTGACAGTGTCTTTCTTTCCACGTTTTAGAGTGGAGGATTCAGTTGTCAGTTTTCATGGACGAGAGGATAACTCTTACGTATATGAGGACCTCTCAGCTTACAGGATATATCTGAGAATCCCAATGTGTAATTTAACAAACTCAGAAGAGGGCTCAGAAACAGGAGACACTGAAGTGACATACAACGTCACTTGGAGATGGAACCCAGAGGATAGCCCAGATCTCTCAAAGATAGCACAGTGTTTTCTCAGTAAATTACACATTCGGAGTTTCCCTATAGATGTTTCACAGGTGAGAGGTACTAGGTGTCTGAAGATGTATAAATCATCATGGAGAAATCAAGAAAGACTTAAAACAAGGACTGGGGCAAGATGGCCAACAACATGCTCCTGACTGACGGTGACTATTTTATTTCTCAAAAATTGAGACTACAGGAGTTCCCATCATGGCTCAGTTGTTAAGGAATCTGACTAGGAACCATGAGGTTGAGGGTTCGATCCCTGGCCTTTCTCAGGGGGTTAAGGATCTGGCTTTGCTGTGAATGTGTTATAGCTCGCAGATGTGGCTCGGATCCCGCATTGCTATGGCCATGGAGTAGGCCGTTGGTTACAGCTCTGATTTGACCCCTAGCCTGGGAACGTCCATATGGCACAGGTGGGGCCCTAGAAAAGGCAAAAAAAAAAAAAAAAAAAAAAAAGAATTGAGACTACAATTCTTTCCTGATTAATAGGTATCATTCTTTATTTTTTGTAGATAATTCAGGTCTCGGGAAGGTGCTCCTTTGCTGAATGGATCTCGCCTTGCCTCCCAACAATGTGACTGAATTCGTTCTCTTAGGACTCACACAGAATCCACACTTGAGGAAAATACTCTACGTGGTCTTTTTGTTCATTTACCTAGTTACCCTCCTGTCAAATCTGTTCATTGTCATTATCGTTTCCCTCAGCCCCACACTTTCAACTCCCATGTACTTCTTTCTCACTCACTTGTCCTTCATAGATGCCTCCTTATCCTCTCTCAATACCCCCAAAATTACCATTGACCTGCTGCATCAGAGGACAACCATCTCCTGGGGTGGCTGCCTGACTCAGCTGTTCTTAGAACATTTCCTGGGAGGATCAGAAATCATCGTTCTCATTGCCATGTCTTGTGACCGCTATGTGGCCATCTGCAAGCCTCTGCACTACACGACCATCATGCGACATGGGCTCTGCCAGCTCCTGGTGGTGGTGGCCTGGGTTGGAGGGCTGCTCCATGCCATTGTGCAGATTCACTTAGTCCTTGACTTGCCCTTCTGTGGTCCCAATGTCATTGACCACTTCATGTGTGATTTCTTCTCACTGATGGAACTTGCCTGCACTGACAGCTACTGGCGTGGAATAGTGGTATCAGCTAACAGTGGGGGCATGTGCTTGGTCTTTTTTTTCATGCTAATCATCTCCTACATAGTCATTCTGAACTCTCTGAAATCCCATGGCTCTGAAGGAAGACGCAAAGCCCTCTCTACCTGTGGCTCCCACTTTATAGTGATGGTACTCTTTTTTGTCCCTTGTATATTCACCTACATACGTCCTGTGGCTACATATTCTGGGGACAAGTTGGTGAGTTTGTTCTATGGAAGCTTCACTCCCATGTTAAATCCCATCATTTATACAGTGAGAAACACGGAGGTGAAAAATGCCGTGAAGATTCTGTTGAAGAGGAGAGTAACTTGGGTTGTGCATGATGCCTAGAAATTGATAAAATACACAAGGAGTTGCAAATTGTAAAGGAAAAGTAAGAAATCTTGTAGATTATTGACAGAAAACAAGGCCAATTCTAATACTTGTGATTATTTAAATGTCTAGGCCTTTATTGGGCATTTTGATAACATTTACTATTTTTTAGCCAGCCTTTAATGTGCATGTTCATCACTTCAGAATTGACAATGGGAGAAAACCTGTATAACCCCAGTTTAAGAGTAGAGAGTATGTTTTACTTCAGAGTCTTCCATGGCTTTACTAAATTCTTTACTTGTGTTCCTCGGATGGAATTGGCTTTTCCAGGGCACCTTGGTCCCAGGACTTCTTCCATTTTTGCTAAGCCTGTATGAAAGCAAAGAAGGGATAGGGGTTCTTAGTGGCTGCCTAGGAAAGGAACAGTTGCAAGAAGGAATCGCTAGATTTTTTCTAATGTGATTTCACAAAAAGCAAAAACAGAGTCCCTCATAAAAGAAGACTTCAAAATCCATTTGTGTACTTGGCATAAAATATAAGCCAGAAAATTAAAAAATTCCTCTAAATTTGCTCTCTATACTTAAGTATCCTATGGCTCACAGCTTTGAATATCAAAGAAATGTTTTCATTTTCCATACCATGACATGAGTCATTTGACCCAAGATTAAGCATCTTTATCCAAGTGGAACATTAAGGACGTGAGTAGGATCTAAAGCGATTGCTCTGTATGTCTGATACATATATTTACATATATTTACATTAAATTAATACTGTATTGACTATCAGGCATAATCCCATCACTTGATTGACCCTATGAAAACCTGCAGTTCCGTTGCAAGTATCTCCATTTTACAGAAAAGCCAAGTAAAGCCCAACGTGTTTTACTAATTTGCTTGCCTTTCACATCACCCATGCTTCCTCCATAAGTTGTGCTAGGAAATGGCACACTGGAATGCAGCTTCCTTTCAAAGTTTTAGCCATAAGCTTCTAATCCAAGGCTTTAAAACTCAAACCTAGGAGTTCCTGTTGTGGCACAGCAGAAACAAATCTGACTAGGAACCATGAGGTTGTGGGTTCGATCCCTGGCCTCGCTCAGTGGGTTAAGGATCTGGCGTGCCCGTGAGCTCTGGTGTAGGTTGCAGACACAGCTCGGATCTGGCATTGCTGTGGCTGTGGCATAGGCCGTTGGCAACAGCTCCAATCAGACCCTTAGCCTGGGAACCTCCATATGTTGTGGGTGTGGCCCTAGAAAGACAAAAAAAAAAAGAAAAAAAAAGAAAAAACCCTCAAACCGACTTTTTTTGTAATGAAATGTGATTATCTGTTGGGTCAATAAACAGCAAATCCAACTGCAGTCATAATAATTCATTCACTTTGAACTTCAAGGAGATATCATCCATAAGATGTAGACTTTCTCACATGTAGCAATGTATTTCATCACTGTAGTTATATTCCTCTCTTTGAACATTCAAGCTATGCCACTTCACTTTCACAAAAGGCCAGCACTGGAATGGTAACAGGGTTCTCTGTGTGTGTGTGTGTGTGTGTGTGTGTGTGTGTGTGTGTGCGCGCGCAAAAGCAAATACCCCCTCCAGATTTCTTTCTCATCAGTGAAAAAATGCACTAACATCGACCTTCATAAACTCAAAATGGCTGAGTTGAGCGTTCAGAAAGTGCTTCTGCGTATCTGGAGAATACCAGGAAATTCTGAATTACTACATCTCTGTTCATCCAAACCTCTCTGCCTCCAACACTCCACCTCACGTTACTTCTCACAAAATCACTTTCTCCAAGTCAGTGGTTAACCTGAGCGCTTTCTTCCATCATCTGACCACATTGTAATGCCCCAGAATGGCACTGGGGAGAATGTTTACTAAGTTGTGCATGGCTTTCTCCAAGGAGGCAAGAATATACAATGGAGAAAAGAGAGTCTCTTCAACAAGTAGTGGCTAGTATCAACCAAAAAGTGTACGACCTAACATTGGAGCGTTAAGCTGTATTTGGTGGGTATACTGAGAACTCAAGCCTGTGAGAGTGCCTCTCAGATAATGCAGAGCAACAGTTCTGAAGAGGCAAGGGGAGGAGCCAGGATATATGGGAGGTTTTACCACAAAAGATCAGGAAGTCAGAGCACCAAGATTGCTATTAATAAAGGAGAACTTCATAAATCACGTTAAGGAACTTAGCGCTTCTCCACGTTCGGGAAGATACAGGGGTCTGGGCTCCCTGAGGTCATTTCTTGGATAGGCACCTCAGCTCTCTGGGTCAGGGTCCTGTGCTTTCTCATCCTCAGTCTCCTCGGGGGACACTCTGGGATCTCTGCAGCAGGTGGCTGCTAAGTGGCCGGTACCAGGTCCTATTTGTTTCCATCCTGAGTTCCCTCAAGGCTTCCCTTCAAGGTGGCTGTAATGTGCTGGCTTGATGGCTGCCACATCCTTTGTTTACTCACGTGGCCTGCAACATTTTCGTTCACAATCCCTTCCTTTGCTCCAAAAATTCAACCAATATCTGAACCGTTTATGTCCTGTGTCCCTAGGAATTTCATCCCAGACCAGGTGAGATATATACTGTTGATATGCCAATCCTGGTGATCATTTATGGATTAGGCCCTGTTGAGAAGTTAAAATTCTCAGGAACCCTCTGTCTTACCGTGCTAATGTGATCCAGGAAATATTTTCCTTTCTTCTTCCCTCTCACAGCTAGAACCACCCTATTAGAATTATTCTATGTCATGAATATGGTCTGTTTATTCATGATGTTCAATTTTACTGGAGTCTTGGATACGTGTTGGTTTATGTAAGAGAAAACATCTTATAAAACAGACAGGATATAAGTCACACAGCTGCTGACATTGGCAATGTCATAGCACATAGCAACAGGAGATACAAAGCAAACAATGTGCAGACAATAGAATTAAATTAATGTACTGAGTTTTAGTCTGGTTGCAATAAACCAACAAATCCACCGGAGACCTGACATTCTAGAATGGTCAGCTAGAGTGGGGAGGATGGTTCATCTTTGTTCACATAGGTGTTATTTATCAGTCTGTTGGGGGGCATAGCACAGAAGGAAACCCTTTTTCTGGAAACCAAAGATCAAAGGCCAGGGTATTTCAAAAAAATATAAAGTTATAAATGATATTTATGACTTCCTTAAGTCCCCCCTGTTTAATGAATGCTGATCTGCATGAACGCCTCAGGTTTTCCATCAGAGTTTTGCCATTTGTTACTCAGTTCAGTGATGTTCTCTAAATACAGCCCACCAGAACCTTGAATTTCTCAACATGTTCCTTTTTCGAATTTTCTTGTAGATCTTCATTTTAGGAAAGACTTAAGGTAAAGTAAAGATTTCCCATAAAGGACAAAACCTAAAATGGCATGGTTAAACATTTGAATACAACGTAATTGGCAGGATGGAGGGAGATTTCTGTGATATACAACATTGTAAGAGAGTAGCAAGGATTATGACTTGTTGGAGCATGTCAAATGTTAGGAATCTCATATACATTTTGGAATATCTATAATAAACACATTTATCTATACAATATAATCAAGAGTTTATCTCCAATCACTTGACAATGTTTCTCATGCAATTTAACAAACCGAAAAAGCCTAATTAGTTTAAAGTTCCTCTCTGCGATGTTTCAGTGTTCTTTTGAAGGATCCCAGAGTTTGCTGGAAGTTAAAAGAACGTCAGTTAGATTTTGTGATTTGAGAAATTTGTAAAAATATCAAAAAAATTTACAATGAACAAGATCACAAGTCACTGTGAAAAAATACTTATTTATTGAACCAAAATGCCAAGATTAAAATAAAAAAGCAGGAGTTCCCATTGATGCACAGCAGAAATGAATCTGACTAGGAACCATGAGGTTGCAGTTCAATCCCTGGCCTTGCTCAGTGGGTTAAGGATCCAGTGTTGCCCATGAACTGTGGTGTACGTTGCAGATGCGGCTCAGATCCCACGTTGCTGTGGCTGTGGTGTAGGCTGGGCGGCTACAACTCTGATTCCACCCCTAGCCTGGGAACCTCCATATGCCATGGGAGCAGCCCTATAAAGACAAAAATAAAATACAAAAGCAAATACAGATCACTTAAGGGCACAGAAATCCACATGATATCAATGGCAGTGCTCAAAGAAAACTTTGTTCTCTTAATAGAGATAGAAAATGAAATCTAGTCTTGTGTTATCTTCTTTTTAAAACTTTTCAAAAATAAAATTTATGGCCATTCCAAGGGCATATAGAAGTTCCCATACAATCCATTTGTTTGAGGTCAGAAGCCTGTAAAAATATTTTTAAATCAGTGTTTTGACTTGACTGCCTACAACACGCCCCAAACAAAATCAGCCCCAGTTGGCCCTTTCGTGCTGAGGTCTCTTTCGGTATAATTTAGGTATTTCCTTCCCTTGGTTGGACAGATCCTTGTCACTTTCTGGCTTCCATGCTGTGGTCCAGACACCAGGCATCACTTCATCTGTGACATTTTCCCCCAATACAATCGCCTACACTGGCTCCTTGGTGGTCTCTTGGTGGTTGCAATGGTGGGGTCATCCATGTGGTCAGTTTTACAATGTTGTTGGTTTTCAGTGTGTTCATCCTGTGTGCCTCGAGGACTCAGAGCTTTGCAGGGAGGTAAGAGTCCTCTCTACCTATAGCTGGCTCATCACAGTTGTACTTTATTCTTTGTGTGTGTAATTTCATGTATTTGTGACCAGTAGCTACTTTCTCATGGATAAAGCCATAGCAGTATTCACTATTATTCTTGCTCCCATGGAAAACCCTGTTCCTTACACAGTAAAAACACAGAGGTCAAAAATGCAACTAGGATGTTATTAAATAGGAGCGAAGTACAGACAATAAATGACCCAAAATGAAAATTTTGTTTCTATCACGATCTTTACATTTTCATATTTTATTACTCGGAATTTCTTCCCATATGTCTCACTTGACTCTAAAAACACCTAAAAGATATCATGATTATTTCCGTTCCACACATGAAGAACATGCGTTCAAAGAAGTTAAATAACCCACCCACTATCAGGGACAGGGCTAGTATTCAGATGTCCATTCTTCTGAAACCAAATTTGATTCTCTTTCAATAGCTTCAATGCTCTCAGAGAACAGACCATCCCCTCAGAACCTCTCTTATTTTGTAGTAATGGAAAATTTTCCTTTCAGGGAGTTCCCATTATGGGCCAGTGTGTTATAGACCAGACAAGGATACATAAATTTGCAGGTTCCATCCCTGGCTTTGCTCAGTGGGTTAAGTATCCAGCATTGCCATGAATGGTATGTAGGTCACTGATGTGGCTCTGATCCTGCCTTGCTGTGGCTGTGGCATAGGCTGGCAGCTGCAGCTCCAATTTGACCCCTAGCCTGTGATCTTATGTATGCTGCAGGTTCAGCCCTGAAAACAAAAACAAACTAAACAATTCTTTCTGCTTATGTAGTTATATACTGTGCCTGCATATGAAATCAGTGGGTTCTCAGAAAGCTCTGCGGCTACTGGTCCCTAGGATTCTGTGAGATATGAAACAGAAAGAAGACATTTGCCAGTACTCTCTCGACACATAACTGATAAAGCTATGCAAAGGTTATTGGAATTCTGATTCTGTGGGATGAGTTGTCAGTGATTATAAAATTTAATGGCACACTATTTAAACTGATGTGAAAATTTTGAAGTGTTCTGAAATGGTTACATTATAAAGTTAAGATGTTGTGTTCTTAATTTACAGAAAAAAGGAGTATCAGAAAGTTTAATTAGATCATAGGACCTGTAAGTCAGTTTGAGCCTAAATACTCTTCCTCTGCATCCTGTGATCTTTACATTGCACAGAATGGTTTGGTGTATTTGATTACATTTTGTTATATAAAATATTTTTGATTATATGCGATAGGCAGTGAACTTTTTGTTTGTTTGTTTGTTTGGTTTTTTTTTTTTACCTTTTTTTTTTCTACTGTACAGCATGGTGACCCAGTTACACATACATGTAAACATTCTTTTTTCTCACATTATCCTGTTCCATTGTAAGTGACTAGACATAGTTCCCAGTGCTACACAGCAGGATCTCATGGCTAATCCATTCTGAAGGCAATAGCCTGCATCTATTAGATTAAGAGTTATTAGTAGCAATTACGTTTAGGTGCTTTTCAAAAGCACACAGTAAAACATATCAGTAAAATAATATCACTATTAGACATTTGGCTTTCCACTTAGTTCCTCGAATCTGGAATCCTCTGAGAAAACTGAGGAGATGAGTTATAAGAAATACGTATATTAAAAAAAACAAAAACAGGAATCATTACTCCACAGTTGACCAAATAAAGAATTTCTCAACAAATACCTAACTTATAAAAGTTTTTTTGTGAATTAATTGTGGCTCTTTTCATAAATGAAATCTGTTCTAAAATAAAAATGAGTACAAATGTGTGTATATATCATAGATGTGTGCAAGTTTCCTCCTTTGACATGAAGATGCAGCTCCCATTTCCTGGCCTCTGTATGCTGTGCTGAAGAAATCAATGGACTCTGGATGGAGCAATGCTTAGCAAGCGTAAGGTGGTCAGGAGAACATGATGAAGAACAGCTTCGGCATCAGGAGACATGGGACTTATTTCACACTATGCCATCACCTCTGTTTTATCCTTTAAAAACTTGCCCTTTTTCTACAGGTCATTTACTTCGGTAAATTAGAAGGAGTTTCTAAGTTCTGAGATTTTGCCCAGGCCATTGTGTTTATTGCCATAAAATTGGTCTATTTGCTTTTGCTTCAATTATAAGCAAAAATTTGAAGAGTTGTGAGACCTCATTCCACCTCTCATTCCTGGCAAACAGTTTAGGGGATGTCCTTATGGGGGGAAAGACTTTTAGAGTGGATTAAAACAGTATGAGCTCGGCGCTTGAGCACTTTTTTATTATGAGATTGATTCTCTACCTATTGAAATGTATGAAACTGCCCCTAAGAACAATGTAGCAGGTATCTGGTTTTTGTAAATTAGTCTCTGAACCTACCAAATATCATACCATACCTCAATTAGTTTCTGATATACAGTTTTGGGATCCATATACAATTTCTCCTGCTTTCTTTCTGGTTTACCCTTCAAGTTTGAGACCCTGTGTTGCTGTTTCTTTAAGGTTATAAACCACTCTATCCCTGGATTTATATTCTGGAAACACTCTTTTCAGGTATTTCCCCAGGAACTCCTCTTTAGAAAAATTTCCACACCAGCCAGTTCATGTAAATGAGTCCTTATGCAAAGTTGCCGTAGCAGCTGGAATGTGCTCAAAAAGAAGGTCTTCTCACAGCAGCTCTGAGATATCATCGTTTGTAGGAAGAAGTAATTTGTGTGGCAAGATGATAAGTTTTCACTTCATACTAAAGCAAATTTTCAGAGTTAATGACTTTTCTTCCAGGAATAATCACATTTTGGGTGGATTTATATGCTTCACCTACTCTCTTTCCCATCAGCTTTCACTTGCAAGCATTGGTCAAGAAACCAGCCTTTTTCATAAACATGGTATTCCATTACACTTTATGTCTACCAAGAAATACCAAAGGAAAGGAATAGTAACCATCCCCTCCAAGTCACAGAAATAGGTGGTTTTACTCTTTGTCCCAACATTTAGAAGTAACTGGCCTGATAAAATAATGGAGTGGCTATTAGAAAATGTAGTCATGGGAATTTCCGTCGTGGCACAGTGGTTAATGAATCTGACTAGGAACCGTGAGGTTGCAGGTTCAATCCCTGGCCTTGCTCAGTGGGTTGAGGATCTGGCATTGCCGTGAGCTGTGGTGTAGTTTGCAGATGTGGCTGGGATCCAGCGTTGCTGTGGCTCTGGCGTAGGCCAATGGCTATGGCTCCGATTAGACCCCTAGCCTGTGAATCTCCATATGCCACGGGAGCAGCCCTAGAAAAGGCAAAAAGACAAAAAACAAACAAAAAACAAAAATAAAAACGTAGTCATGGTTGTCGAGGTGTCCTCTATGTGTGCAACAGCCTTTTAAAGAGCAGCCAATACATGGCTCTATCTTCTCTTCATCAAGAATGTACACACTTATATGGCCCCTGCGGTGTCCAGGAATACAAGTTTTCCGAAGGTCCAAGTATAGAGACTCTCCTTGTCCAAAGGCCCTAAGTCATGATTTCTGAGATATATTTCTCCATGTATGTCAAGGTCATGCTTCCAAAAGTCTGCCCACATCTAATAACTGAATGGGGATCCCAATGCATATCATCCTGTTAGACACAGGACTCCCTCAATGACCTATTTTAGCTCTAGGGCCACCCATTAATCCTACTGAACTAATCACAGACTGAGCAATGCTTGAAGAAGCTTTTGTCCATCCCTCTTTCCCTCTCTCCTTCACCTGAGGCAGGCAGCATTTTGCTGATTCTTGTCACTTTTTCAGGCTCTTTCTCTGTTTTATCTTCCATAGGCAGAGCAAATATCATTAATAACAGTTTTTGCAGGTAATTCCACCTTGGTGTCTGCTTTCTGTAGGACCCTGACTCACATAGCCTCTTTTGTTGTTACGTGAAATGTTCTTCCAGATTTTAATTCCCTACCTATGACCTTGTACTCAGCATATTTGGAAGTCTACATGCCAGAGGGTGGAACGTGTCCCCAAGGAAATCCTCTCAGTGTTCTGAGCAGTTGGAATCCAGGACTGCACCCTGGCCACGTTGTGGATGGATCTGACTCGGGTCACTCTACTGGGCACAGCAATTGATCCTAATCACCAGAGAGAAGTGAGGGGGATGGCAACATATGGTCAAGAAGAATTCTGTTTGCAACTCAGGGGATTTAGCAGTCTATTTTTGGACACATTAGATTTAATTTTCAGGTTAATAGGTATCACTCCCTGTGTTGATCAGCTTTCATAGCTCTGAGGGGAAGTCCTACATTTTGGGGGAAATTCTTGCTGTAATTTCATTTTCTGCCACTGTTTATTTCATTACTGCATATACAGACAGAAACAAGGACACATTCATGTTTTATTGACATAAATCACATTAACATTGCCTCACTTTTAAAAATCAAAATTATGTGCAACTCATATTTCCTCTTTTGTCTGTCCCCTACACAAATTTTTCCCTTTTGATTAGTGTGTACTTATTGAATTTTATTTTCTGAATGAGTTCCACCTTCCTATGGTTTTCATTATTTTTATTGTAATAATTGTGTTTTGGTGCTCAGAATATCACAAGTTGAAAGTAGATACTCTTACAGATTCACTCATTTAAAATAAAAGAGGAGTCTGGAGAGTTATATAGTAATTTTCAAAAATCATATTTATAGGGACCTGATCAATATTTCATTAATTGAGTAACATATATAAGAAACATTATGAAAGAGGTTATGCTTCTTGAGCTTAGTTATACTGAGTTATTATATGGTGGCCTCTAGGTCTTTATGGTAATTCTTCTTGGCAGAAAAAGTACATAGAACATGCTTAAGAAATTCTGTTTAAGCGAATGGAAAGTGATGATTTTAGCTAGTTAATAGTCATAACAAAATGCCAAACATTGATTCAGCCTACTTGTTTCTCTATAAGGAAAACTATATAAATAATTCTTATGTCTATCAGATAACCAGAATTATTCTTATGCTAAAGAAGTGGGATCGTCTGGCACTTTATGAAAGTATAAGAAACATTTTGGTTTTAAGGTTTCTGTTTGTTTTTAACCTAGTCTAACATGAAATTTAATTGAAAAACCAATGGAGCTCTTCTTGAAATATAATAACCTGATCAATAACTATCTTTGCATCCTCTCAGAAGGAAGGAAAGAGTGTTCATTTATTTGAGGAGTTTGTTCAGAGCCTCTTTCACATCCTTATTCCTCAGGCTGTAGATCTTGGGATTCAACATGGGGAACACCACGGTGTAAAATGTAGAAACTATTTTGTCCCTATCCGAAGAATAGCCCGGTTGTGGACGGGAGTAGATGTAGAGGACGGAGCCATAGTACAAGGTGACAGAGATGAGGTGGGAGGAGCAGGTGGAGAAGGCTTTGAGGCGGCCCTGGGTGGAGCGGATCCTCAGGATGGTGGTGATGATGAAGAGGTAGGAGGCAATTATAAGTGCAGTGGGAGTGATGACGTTGGAGGCCAGGAGGAAGTACATCAAAGCCTGGTAACCTTCCTTCCTGCCACAAGCCAACTTCACCAGGGGAAGCAAATCACAGAAGAAGTCATCGATGACATTGTCATTACAGAAATTCATGGTAAAAGTTTTTTTGGTGATGATGGAGGAGTTAATAAAGCCACCAAGATATGAGGCTGCAACGAAGAATGCGCAGAGCTTTATGGACATGGCCTGAGAATAAAGCAGTGGCTTTGAGATGGCCATGTAGCGGTCATAAGCCATGGCAGCCAACAGGTAGCACTCACTGTAGGCCAGTCCGGCAGAGAAGAAGAACTGGGCTACACAGCCAGCAAAGGAGATGGTTTTGTCTTCAGAGATACAGGTCACTAGGATCTTTGGGGTGTAGACAGAAGAATACCAGAGATCCAGAAAAGACAGATTCCCAATGAAAAAATACATGGGTGTGTGCAGCCTGGAGTCATAACAGATCAACACCATGAGGGTGGTATTTCCTACCATGGTCACAGCGTAGACACAAAGGAAGACCACAAACAGGACCAGCTGCATCACAGCGTCTGTTGTGAAGCCCACCAGGATGAACTCAGAAAAACCATTGTTTTTCTCCATGGTTATAGGGACCCTGACCTACAAAGAGAGAAAATGAATTCATCTTGAATCACTGTGGTGAACACACATGCTATGTAAATATGCTAATTAAACTGCACCATATCACTTTTTAACCTACAAATCTATGATCCAACAGTATAAGTTCTTATTTTAGAAACAGTTTTTATTTTGTAACAAACCACTTAGACTTTACAGTTACATATTGTTAAATGATATACTGGGTACATTAAATTTTTCAATAATTTATCTGAGCAAACATCCATTTGAATCAGGCATCTGCCAAAGGTGTTAAGAGCACTCACGGATAGGAGCTTGGTTAATGTTTTTATAGAGAGGATACAGGGCAAAAAAAGGAAATTATTTTATTGGCTATAGATTAAATGGTCATTCAATTGGAAAAAAAATTCTAGATGACTGTGATTGGTTGTTCTTATGTTTTATTTTCTTGGATTCAATTGCACTGATTCTGGCTTAGGTTTTATTTTTGCTTACAAGGTATAAATCCGAGCCAACTCAGTCTAATGGTTCCCTTACTTAATGATTTCAATAATATTTCATACCAAATCTCTAATGTTGGTTATTTACCTTTTTTCTTAAAATAATTATCCAACTAAAGAAAGGATGTACTTATAATTTCTATTTTCTTGTTCTTAGGTCTCCATCATGTAAATTTGCTATTGCCAAATGTGTGACTTCTTTGCTCAAATTGCTAATTGTTAGTATCTGAAATATTGCGCTTCACTTATTTGTATTATATTTTGAAAGCATTAAGTACTTTTCTTTCAGTGCTTCCATGTATTGGACACCCCACAGCCAATTAAATTCATATTTTACAGTGATATCTACAGACAAGATAACACAGATTATAAGAATAAAAAGAGTATAGACAAAGTTTTGGGTATGTAAGAGGATGATATACAATGATAGGATCATAAAGTACACAGGATAAACAGTGTTTTATGCATATTATAACAATAAAAATATGTATTATATATACATAAATAAATATATAAAGAGCCAGTTTAGATATAATTCACATATACCACATAAATAATATACTATAGAAATCTATACATTATTTTAGATTTTTATTGCTTTTAACTCATAAAGGATTTTTCCTTAATAACTATTAGGCAAAAATATATGTTTCAGAATACGACTGTGAGACTCATTATTCCATCTTATGATACAGAAATTTGCTCACTGTCTTCAGGAATCTCTTCATGTAGACTATAAATGTTCTATTGAAATAGATAGGAATATATCTAGCTACAGTACATCTATATTCCACTTTCAGACAATTCCAATCACACTAACTTTCCACCAACATAGATCATTTTATAGCCAAATAAATAAAATCCAGTGAATATGACTGTTATTTGTATGTTGGAACTTAGAGTCAACACTAGACTATCAATTAGTGTCACTAACACCTACTTCTGAGTAAAATTTCAAATAATGTAAGATTTTCTTCTTAGGCTTTTGTTACTTCTGCTCCTCTAAATGTGTTCTTGTCTAGGTTCAAAGACCCCACAAAACTGAAGCAAGTGATCATGTATTGTTTCTCCTCCGATGATCTGTTTGTAGCACTGGACATTGCTCATCGGTTCTTCTTACTGAAAATGGTCACTTCACCAGGTTTGCAGGCCGTCATACTTGCTAGGTTTTTCTTCTATTTCTATGACTGTGTGTTCTCGGGTGTTATTGCCCCAAGCTTTGAATTTCAGAATGCCCCCCAAATCAACCCTTGAATCCTTTCTCTTTCTCTTTTCCATCCATAGTCACTCCCCACTGAATCATCCAATCTAATGACTCTAAATGTTCTCTATACCTGAGTCTTTATCTATCTATCTATCTATCTATCTATCTATCTATCTATCTATCTATCTACCATCTATCATCTATTATCTATCTATTCATCTATTGTCTACCTATCTAATCATCTATCTAATCATCTATTATCTACCTATCCAATCATCTATCTAATCATCTATTATCTACCTATCTAATCATCTATCTATTAGCTGTCTAATCATCTATCTCTCATCTGTCAATCTATCTTATCCATCTTTCTAATCTACCTGTTGCTCGTCCTCTGTTTCTCTTCCCTGAACTTCAGACTCTTGGAGCCCAGTGTCCACTTAACATTGCTACGGGAATGTCCCCTGGAAAGTTTAGGAAGAACTGAGTGCTTAACAGTCCTCCCAAAGCCTGCTTTGCTCTCAGATTTCTCCATTTCAGTAAAAGGATTGCATTATCTCAGTTTAGGGAAAATCATGAGATATTTTTGACTCCTTGTCTTTTGCACTGTAGCTAATCAGAAACACCTTGATTCAACCCTCAAAATATTTCCAGAACCTGCCCATTTTCTCCCAGCCCCAGTGGGTCCACCACACTCAGCCTCTATCTTCTTCCATTTGCTTTATCAGAGAGCTTCTTACTAGTCTCCCTGTTTCCTCCCCACTTCCATCCTTATACTCCTGAGCCTTTCAACAAAGACAGCAATTGTGATCCTGTTAAAATACTAGATAGGTCATGTTTTTCCTCTTCAAATTCTCCAATAACTTCATGACTTATTCAGAGTAAAATCCCCAATCCTTCTAAAGACATGCAAGCTTATTACCTTTCTGCTTCTGGTTCTTACTTTATCCCCTTCACTGTCTACTCCACTCCAGCCCAGCTGACCCCCCCCCCTTTTTTTTCCCTCTCTCTCTCTTTTTTTCTTTTTAGGAATGCACCTGTCCCTGTGGCATATGAAATTTCCCAGGCTGGGGTCAAATTGGAACTGCAGCTGCCACAGCCACAGCAACATGGGGTTGCAGCTGCATTTGCAGCTTACACCACAGCTCTCAGCAGCACAGGTTCCTGAACCCACTGAGTGAGGCCAGGGATTGAAGCCATATCCTCACAGATACTAGTTGGGTTCATAACCCTCTGAGCCACAATGGGAACGTCATTTTTTACTTTACTCCTTTCACTTCCTGGGATAAACTGAGTTAATTCAGAGTCTTTGCATTGCTCCCTCCTATAGTTAGAATGCTCCTCCTCAGATATCTCTGCGATAAACACCTACCCTTTTTTCCAGTTGTCAATTGCCACTAATATTACAGTTTTTCAGGTGTTCTCTGATCACCTTCCTGCAGTCCACCTCCTTGACATTTCTTTATATCCCTTTTCTACCTTATTATTCGCTCTAGAACAGCTCATTATGTGCAATTACATATATCCCATTAATTTAACTTTTCATTTTTTAAAATAGAATATAATCTTTCATATCTGCTTTTGATGGAAAATGTACATCAGTTCAGTGTTTATTTCATTTTAATTTTGAGGCTTACTGTGAAGTTTTGTGGGCTGTTTATTCTAAAAGAATACAAACAATGCAAACTGAAAACAATTTTGTGCTAGGCAAAATCTTTGAAAACATGGATCCATGAAAAATACAAAGGGTTTCTTGTGGGAAAAAGTTGAAAAGCCCTAGATTAAACCTTAAACTTATCTTCTGTTTCTATATACCTGTGATTCTCATAAATTTATTCTAGAACTTTATCATATATAAAAATAGTAGACAAGTATTTTGCATAATTTACTCTGATAAGCATTGTGCCTGGTGCTTCACGAGCATTATTTTATCTATTTCCACAACATCCATCATAGCTATGCTTAATGGTTAATGGAAATAATTTTTAAAGGTGACCTAATTGGGTTCTTATGAGAAGCAAGTAGTACAAAGCATACGTGTTGTCTTTCTCGAGAGACCTGGTGCTTAACCATGAAGTGTCTTCCTTTCTTTCCTGATGTTAGATTAACGTTGCTTGTGCAATCCATGGGTCCCTCTCTTTTTGGTTACAATATCCTAACTTAAATTTAACATGATCATGCTGAGATGCTATCCCAGCTAAGTACCTCCATACATGTGCTGTCCGATAAATGCTTCCAAGTCATCTTTGGGCAGAGTCCTATGTCTCTTACCTTGACAGTCAACACTGACTCTTGTCCTAGAAATATTCTATTCACTTTACTCAGGACCAGGACACTTACCTGCAGCTCTCACAGTCACAAGCAACAAATGACGATGCCATGGGTCCAGACAATTTATACTTGCTCTAGGTTCCCAGTGTACTTGATGCATTTTGTACCTCAGGGGTTCATAGCTTTGAAAGTCTCTAAAAAGGCAATTAACCAAAGCATGTTAACTTTATTTAGGAGACTCTCACTCAATGTAAAAGTGAATGATTTTTAAAATAACCTACAATTGCTGTATTTTGAGTAATTAAATATTGTAAAACACTTTCTTGTGAATTTTATTTGATTGTCAAACACCTCTATGGAGTACAGACTGCTATTCCCACTCTCAAGAAAATACTTAGTATGATAGTTTCTAGAATCTCATACTAAGTGAAGAAAGTCAGAGAGAGAAAGATAAATACCATGGGATGTTGTATCTGGAATCTAATATACAGCACAAATTTACCTTTCCATAGAAAACAAACTCATGAACTTGGAGAACAGACTTGTGGTTGCCAAGAGGGTGGGGGAGGGAATGGGATGGACTGGGAGTCTGGGGTTAATAGATTCAAACCATTGCATTTGGAGTGGATAAGCAATGAGATCCTGCTGTATAGCACAGGACTAGATATATCTAGTCACTTGTGATGGAACATGATGGAGGATAATGTGAGAAAAAGAATATGTATATATATATGTGTGTATTTATTCTGTACAGTAGAAATTGACAGAACATTGTAAATCAACTGCAATAGAAAAAATAAAAATCATAAAAAATAGATCCAGGGCTATTTTCCAGGTAAAATTATAAATAAATAAAGTCAGGATTTAAACTGATCTAATTAGGAAATTTATAGTCTTTTCTACGCCAACCATATTTCAAAGGCGTATAATAATTATCTATTCTGCTATGACTATAATGCTTTAAAAGCAAACTGCACTTATTCTGAGTTTCTATATAGTAAGATTTTGCAACAATCATATTTGGCCTCATTTTTCATCAACTCACTACTCTTTTTTTTTTTTTTTTTTTTTTTTTGGCCATACCAGCAACTTGGAGAAGTTTTCAGGCCAGCAGTGACCTAAGCCATAGTGACAACCCCCCAGGCCACCAGGGAAGTCCTGTTACTCAGTTTTTAAGTGACAGAAAGTGTCATTAACTAATGTGCCTAAAATCAATTTGTCAAGTTTTTTCATTATTTATCACAGTAATATTTAATGAGAACTTAATATGTATCAGACACTCCACTGAGAGCTTTAAAAGAGTCTCTTACTTTAACCTTCACAGTCATCTTGTGAGATAAATATGATTTTTATGCCCATTGTATTGATGAGCTGAGACATAGAAATGATTATACAGGCATTTCCATCTTGGCGCAGCAGAAATGAATTTGATTAGGAACCATGAGGTTGCGGGTCCTATCCCTGGCCTTGCGCAGTGGGTTAAGGATCTGGTGTTGCCCTGAGCTGTGGTGTAGGTTGCAGTCATGGCGCGGATTGGCTCCTTCTTGATTCCAGTCTGGTGGAGTCCTCTCTGTTTTCCACAGTTGTAGGACTCAAGTGAGAAAATATAGGTTCAAGGAAGTCATGTCTGCCCTGTATTATTTCTCCTTATCACACTGAGTAGCTTCTATTGCAATTCCAGATTCACTGCCCTCTGGGGAAGATAGTACTTTGTGGGGGTCTCATCTTGAGACTCCAGCTTCATTAAAGCAAAGTGGAATTGGACATTCCAGAAAGCCTCAGATGGATATTGTACATTTTCACACAACCCTTCTTTTTATTTTTTATTAAAGTATAGTTGATTTACAGTGTTTCTTCAATGTTTGTTTTTCAGCAAAGTGGCCCAGTCATGCATATATGTACATTCTTTTTGTTTTTAAAATACCACCTTCCATCATGGTATCTTCCATCATCTTCCATGTTCCATCAACCCCATAGACTGGAGATAGTTCCTGTATTTTTTAGTTTTTAAAATTCTTTAAGGTTTTATTGAAGTAGAGTTGATTTACTCTCTGCTGTACGACAAAGTGATTCAGTTATACACATACACATATTGGTTCTTTTCAGATTCTTTTTCCATATAGGTTTTTGCAGATACTGAGTAGAGTTCCCTGTGCTATACAGCAAGTCCCCGTTGACCATCCATTCCATAAAACAATGTGCATATGCCAATCCCTACAGTTACCACAGCAGTTCTTCAAAGAAATACAAGTGGAAGCTAACTACATGGAACTGGCTAAGAGAATGCATATTTTGGGCTTAGCTTTGTCTAAATCCACAACTGTGTTCTTTTCCCAATAAAACTGTCGGAAAAATAAGATTTCAATGGCTCACCTGTGGAATTTTTAATAACTTTTTTTTTTCTTTCTTTCTTTTTTTTTTTTTGTCTTTTCTGGGGCCAGCAAAACCATCTCTAAATTTCAGGTGATTCCAAGAAATGACTCTGTGTGTGGTCTCTGACACCCACCTTTCAGGTTCTGCTGTTTTTGCGTTGAATGTATCTATTTTCATGGTTGCCAGTATTAGGCAATACAGAAGGATGAGGACACGCTAGTCACGTGGAAGGCAGGTTGCACTTAACCATGGTAAAGTTTTACACGCAGGGGAGGGAGCAGAGGGGGACAACAAACACACACATCAGTGAGGAATCCCTCAGAACAAATAATTAAATTTTAAATATTAATTACTGCTCTGGGACATCATCCCTCAAGAATCTAAAATTCAGCCTAAGGCCCTAAAATGAGAAGATTCAAATGACTTGGGGATTTCACTGTGTATGCCTTCCTTGCCTTTATTTTTAATATATAAAAGGGCAGCATTGGATTATAGCAGTATTGCATTTGTGGTCATGATAGAAGAAGCTTCATTACCTCTCCACTGAACTGTAGTTTTTGCACCTGGATATCGTGTCTGTTTTGGCTTTTATGGTTTTTTTTTTTTTTTTTGCATGAATATGTGGTGAGGACAGGTATGAAGCAGATTATTTCTACACATCATTTATGGGGTTAGGGTATTTTTTTATCTGTTGTACTTATGGTTGCTTGCTTATTGAGATATTAAAGATAATAGTAAAATTTTTAAAATTAAAAATAATAGTAATAGAAAAATGAAACTATCAGGTATTTAACTAAAGGACATTTTGGAATTAAATAAACTGAAGTACAAATTATGGCTTTGCTAAATATCCTGACTTTGCAACAGCTGTATAACCTCTCTGATCTTCAGGTTTTTTCATATTTGAAATGATATACTGGAGTTGTTGTGAAGATATGATTTACTATCAGCAAAGTACATAAACATGTTTGTCATGTAAATGGAGAATTATAGTAAGTATCATTTGGGGGTGTGTGTGGGGGGGTTCTTTCCATAGAGAAAGATTTTTTCTAGGGGTGGAAAAGTGATTTAATTGCCTCTACTGAGCATCAAAAGTTGTTAACTTTTGTTATGATGTTTTCCAACATAGCATTCTTGCTGATGTTAGGGGCTGGCCCTCTTTTAGAGCACGACCTTCTGGGAACCCCTAATTTCATTATCTTTCTCTTTCTACCCCATGCATGATCAAAACCAGATCCCAATTTTTTGTTCAAAAGGATTTGTGAAGCTAATTCACAGTAAATGGTATATCATCATCTATGGTGCAATTTGTAAACTCTATAAGTGATATTTTTATCATTTCTCTACTGGTATATTTCCATAAATCCGTTATGGATTCTTTAGAAAAATATTTAGGGTCTTCCTGTTAAGCTTTTCTAATATTCTTTCTTAATTAGTAAGAAACACAATTATGCTGCTATCTTTATTCTTAGTCCTTCAACTTCTAGTCGTTATGTGGTTTTTTTTTTTTTTTTTTTTTTTGTCTTTATGCCATTTCTTGGGCCACTGCCACGGCATATGG
Organism: Sus scrofa; assembly: GCF_054392235.1. Classification (NCBI taxonomy): domain Eukaryota; kingdom Metazoa; phylum Chordata; class Mammalia; order Artiodactyla; family Suidae; genus Sus; species Sus scrofa. Next base: position 14,483,581 of record NC_139384.1, read on the forward strand.
AGGTTCCCAGGCTAGGGGTCTAATCGGATCTGTAGCCGCTGGCCTATGCCAGAGCCACAGCAACGCGGGATCCAAGCCGCATCTGCGACCTACACCACAGCTCACGGCAACACCGGATCCTTAACACACTGAGCACGGACAGGGATCGAACCTGCAACCTCATGGTTCCCAGTCAGATTCTTTAACCACTGAGCCACGACGGGAACTCCTCTCACCTAACTTCTTAATGATGACCAATGAAATCACAAATTTTGGCAACACTAAACACACATAGGGATTATATGAGTTTGTGAAGGCTCTAAATGGCTTTGCAGTGATATATCAAGTACTTCCAATTATTAATTATGTCTAATAATCCTTCTGTTAAAATGTAAGTGTACTTCTAGAAAATTAAACAACATAAAGTTTAAATGTTATTGTTAACTATAATTTTTTCTCTCTGTGTCAGATACTATGCCTAAATTGTTAGATATATTTTCTAATGTAATCAAGATAATTCTATGGATTAAGTATTAATATAGTTCCCACTTAGAACAGGAGAAAATGAGAAGTTTGGAAACCTATCAAGAGACCTAGAAAAAAAATGTTGGAGTCAGAATCATATTTTGTCTGTCCTTGTCCAGAGTTGATGTTTTATCGCCATGCTATATAGTTCCTTGAAAATTATCCCTTGAAAGTAAGGTATTATCAAAGACTAACAATATCCCTGGTATCTTATCAAATCCGTCTTCTAAATTTAAGAAACAATTTAATCACACATTGGAGAAAATGATGTATTCAGTTATACAAGGGTTTTAAGTTACACAAAGATTAAGTAGTTAGCTTTTGAAAATCCTGAATTACAAGGGAATATTAGACTTTTCCAATTTGGTGTAAAATATATTTTAGCTTTCTTCCTGAGACTTGCAGAATGGGAAAGATGAATCAGTTATCCATGTAATACAAAAATGCCTACTATCATTTGTCTATGTGATGCTCAAATAACCTGAACTTGAATAAAGTGTAACTTAGCACACATTGTACCTTCTTGACATCAAGCCATATCAACTACTTTTATTCCTTTTTCCCCCCAAACTGAATTTTTTGTTCTTTTTTTCCCCAAACTGAATTTGTTGAGCATTAGACAGTGTTGTTCAGAAAAATTAACTATTAGGAAGTAAATTACTTTGCTTGACTATATTCTTTGACTTAAATCATGGCTACTCTGAGGATGAATTTATTCTTAATCTGAGCTCGACTTCAGAAAAACAGGAAATAAGAAGGGTTTATTTGAGTTTTATGAACATCTAATAGTGCATAATATGTGTTAGAGAATAGAAAAACATAAATAAACGTGACAGGATCCCTAGAAGGCCAAAGCCAATTGGAGAGATAAACGAATAAATTTTTACTTGCAAACATACACACATACACAACAGGGAGTATGTTGAAAGGATGGAACAGTTCAGCAGAGGGGACTTTGATTAACTGCCTGGGCGAATTAAATGAGGGAGAGTTTCAAACAGGATGTCTTGAGTGCTTAGCATTTAAAAGACTAAACAGGAGTTTTCCAGGCAGACAAGTTGCAAGAAGGCATTTGGCAACAGTAACTTTCTCTTTGTGAGGTCTCCTGGAGGTTGCAGAGTTTATTCCATGTTTGCTTGCTTGACTGAGATGCTTACATAGAATCAAGAGGTAATTTACAAATCATCTCCGGCTTTTTCAACCCCAAATTTACTTTGGTGAGTTTGCTTTATATTATGAGATTTTTTTTTTTTTTAAACAAAACTCTATTTTTTTTATCCTTAGGAGGGAGATGTAGCTCCATATATTCTCAGTGGAACAAAAGGAGATTTACATCTAGCTGGTTTTCTGTAATTTGAGTTGTAAAGTGACTGGAAATGCTCTTTTAAGGTAACCATGCATTTAGAAGAACTAAGGAACTATCTTATTTTATTGTCTTTAAAATATAGACAACATTTAAATGTTGAATCAATATATTCATGTCCCTTTACACAAGCACGATTCTATAGGTGCGTGCATGCCTTGCATGAACCCAGACTTTAATTTTTGGCACTGGTTTTATTACTATAGATATATACATATTTGTTGTAGGGGATTTCATATGTATTCAGTAATTCCTCAAGTAATTTTGGACAAGTTGTTTGCTGTCTTAAAAATAATCTTGGAGTTCCCTTGTGGTGCAGTGGGTTAAGGATCTGGAGTTGTCACTGCAGTGGCTCTGGTTGCTGCTGTGGCTCAGGTTTGAACCCTGGCCTAGGAACTGCCATATGCTATGGGTCTGACTGAAAAAAAAAAAAAAAAAGACTTAGTGTCTGTCATTTGGCAGGGGGATGAGGAGTGCCAACAATTCTTGCCCTGAACACTTAACAATGATTCCTTGAAGAGGCTCGCATGTATTAAAATGGCAATAGTTCACGTATATTGAGCCCTTACTGTATATGCCTAACTCTGTTTTAGGTGCTTTTATGTATTATCTCCTTACCTCATTTACCACTTCTATGAGGATGCTACTCTTGCCCCTGAGCTGCAGGTGAGGAAAGGTAAACACAGACGGGTGGTGGTGTGAATTGTCCAAGCAAGACCTCCCAGCGGGCAGGCACCTGGCAGGGACAAGGACGTGGTCTCGTCTCCAGCGGTGGAGACTGAGCTCTTCACTACTAGTCTTGCAGTCTCCTGAGGGTGTGCCATCTGGTCAACCGAGAAACTCACCGTGGATGTCTTTGGCTGTCATCACAGGCACTCGTAAACATCACTGAAATGATTCTTATTTTTAGCAGGACTTATTGACTGTTGTTTGGAGGGCCTGGAAAGGGACTCTGTAGCCTCCCTTTCTTTCTCCTCGTGATGAAAACAGGACTGTGACTAGACTTTTCTCTCCTCTTTCCAGACCCATCCCCCCTTTATCCTTGGACTTCATGTTTTAGACCATTTCGCTTACCAGTTTGCTGCCTTATTTTATTTGAAAAGCCCTGACTTAAAGCAAAATATAATAGTGCTCTCTAAAATGTATTGCTTGCAAATTAATTCTATTTGAATAATGATGTTTTGCCTAACATATCTTTTTCTTAACCTGCAGCAACTTGATTCTTAAATGTCTTATAGATACGATTCCTCATTCCCTTAGGAGTCAGTTTGTTCCCTTCATCTCAGCTTTCCACTGGACTTGGAGTTCCCGTTGTGGCTCAGTGGCTTAGCACACCAACTAGTATCCATGAAGATGCGGGTTTCATCCCTGGCCTTGCTCAGTGGGTTAAGAATCCAGCATTGCTGCGAGCTGGGGTGTAGGTCACATATGTGGCTTGGATCCAGTGTTATCATGGCTGTGGCTTAAGCTGGCAGCTGCAGCTCCAATTTGACCCCTAGCCCGGGAAATTCCATATGCTGCAGGTGCAGCCCTAAAAAGTAAAGGAAAAAAAAACTTTCTATTGGACTGTAAGTTATGAGAGTATCAAAATACCTGCTGTGTTTATCAGAGCAGGCCCAGCATCTGGTACATGCTAAATGATCAAAAATACAGTTTACAGAAGGAGGAAAGAAAGAAGAAAGAAAGAAAAAAGAAAGAGGGAAAAAAAGAAGAATGAACAAATGAATGGATGAATGACTAGCAGCTGCTTCTTGCTCTTATAACCGTGCTTACCTCTAAGACTCTTCATTATCCTATATCTTTCTAACTCCCTGCTTTTAATCTGCTACAAGTCAGTTTACCAAACCTAATATCCGTGCACAAACTAAGAGTAAGTGGGCACAGGGTGAGGGCTAAGGAGCTCTCAGTGAATAGCCCCAGTAACTTTAATTTGTCTAGATCCTTTTCAATAATATTATTGTTATTAGAGAAGTGAATTCTGGATAAAAGTAGGAATACTGCATGTCATTAGGGCTATTAGTTATGTGTTATTTGTGGATTATTTCCTACATGTAAACATTGTCTTAAATTCCTTATAAATATTATTTGATATAATCCTCAAAATTTGGTTCTATCATTTTTCTCATTTTATATATAATAAAGCTATCCAAGAACTCACTGCAAGAAGTGGTGAAGCTGGGAGAATTAGCAACTAGTGTGTCCCATGGCTGGGTTTGGAACTGGTGTGTACAGTTTTTATTTTTTAGAGTATCAGGCTATCTAAACACTAGAAAGTTGCATCAGGGTGATGCAGAAGAAGCACAGGCTGCCACTTTCCCCTTGAATTGTAGGTTAGCGGGTAGCATATGAAAGAGTACCCTTTATTGCCATTTATCTGCTTGCTACATCATACCATTTTTAGGTGTAGAACAAAGACATAATTAGATCTTTTTGAAGAGCTGAGCATGAGCAAAGCTTTGAATAATGGATGTGTTTAGAAAGATTATGAACAGCCAAAAGAGATAAAATACCTCAGATAAAAGGCTTAACCAATATCCCTTAAGAATATCTATTTAACTTAATCAGCATTTGAATCTGATTTTTTTTTTGAATATTCCCTTCAAAAGCAGAATAAAAATGTTCCGCTTGTAACACAACTCAGAGGTTCAGGATGTAATCTCCTTGTTATATGATTTACATCTTGAATTTCCAACACTGTGACATATAAGGCACAGTGATATTGCCCTATATTGATGTTTTTCTTCAGGTGAGTAAGTAGTTCTATGAGAGGGAGGTGGCCTAAGAAATGAATATGATAAAAACAAACTTCACTGTGACTGAGTTTGTGTTCCTGGGGCTCTCATCTCAGCCAAAGATGCAGCTCATTCTTTTTGTGATGTTCTTGTTTTTCTATTTATTAACGGTGGCAGGAAATGTTATTATTATCACTGTCATCCAGATAGAACCTCGTCTCCACACGCCCATGTACTTTTTCCTCACTAATTTATCCTTCCTGGATATCTGCTACACATCCACCAATGTCCCACAAATGCTGTCGAACATGGTGGGAAAAAAGACCATCCCATTCTCCAGCTGTGCTGCTCAGATGTACTTCTCCCTCTCCTTTGGGATGATTGAATGTGTTCTCCTTGGCGTCATGGCTTATGACAGATACGTAGCCATCTGTCATCCTCTTCATTATACAGTCATTATGAACCAAAGCACCTGCGTCCAGTTGGCAACCATTTCTTGGTTCAGCAGCTTCTTGAGTTCCATGGTCATCAACGTCTTCACGTTGAGTTTGCCATACTGTGGACCCAATGTCCTCAATCACTTCTTCTGTGAGGTTCCTTCCATCCTGAGGTTGGCTTGCACCGACACCTCATTTACGGAGATGGTTGTTTTTATCTTCAGTATCATCATTGTCTTCATTCCTTTTCTCCTCATTGTTGTTTCCTACACCCAAATCCTTCTGTCAGTTCTTAGGATGCAGTCAGCCTCTGGGAGGCACAAGGCACTGTCCACCTGCGCCTCCCATCTGACGGTGGTGGCCTTATTCTACGGAACTGCCATCTTCATGTACATGAGACCCCAGTCGAAGTCCTCCAGGGCTGGGGGCAAGATCATCGCGGTGTTCTACACGGTGATCACACCCATGCTCAACCCCTTGATCTACAGCCTAAGGAACCAGGATGTAAAAGGAGCCTTAAGGAGAGCTTTTGCAAAACAGAGGGCACGAGAGCTCTTAATGGGGCTCTGAGGTTAACTGTTCCTAATATAAGATACTTGATTTTTTTTCTACAGTTGCACCCATAGCATATGGAAGTTCCTAGACAAGGGATTGAATCTCAGCCCAGATGTGACCTATGCTGTAGCTGCAGAAACACCAGATCCTTTAACCCACTGTTGGGGATTGAAACTGAGTGCAGTGACCACAGCGACCTGAGCCACTGCAGTTGAATTCTTAAACCATCGTGACACAGGGGGAACACTGATAACTGACTTCTGCATATGAGGTGACAGAATAAATAGCTTAGATAGTCGACATCTGACCTGCTATTTATAAAAGACACATGATTCCAGCTGCAAACTCATCAAGAAACATGTTTTCCCCAAAGCTTTCATGTGTCAAAACAATGCCCTTCATTGAGTGACTACTATTTTCTTACTCTCTGAGAAATATTGGTTCTCTACAATCAGAGACCCTTTGAAATTACTTGCTTCAAATTATATTAATATGACGAAACATCTTAGTCATGCCTGGAAGATATAAAGCAGCTATACAGAAGCATTCTTAATTTTCAACTCTAGCGTAGAACTTCAGATAAGAGTTTTTGGTGAAACCTTTCCCATCTGCCTTAATTTTGTTGTTTCCAAGAAGGCAAGACCCTGCATCTCCTTTATGGTCTATACATGATTTTGACCTTTTATACACAGCTATGCTTTGCAATGAATCTATCAAAATATTGCTTCATTTAAATTGTCCTTCAATTCCCCTTTGTGTCAAATCCTGGTATGTGGCATTCCCCTTTGCAGTGGATGAATAAATCTGATTTTATCTGATGTAGACTTATTCCTGATGGTCTTAGGCTGATTGTGTGGACAGGAGGATAACAATGATCAGAAGATTTGGTCAAATGTTAATTAATGCATCAATTCATTCATTCACTACATATTCATAAATGATAATACACCATAATGTTAAATAAAATAGAAACACTTCATTTCCTCATATATACATACATATTTATAGTATACATATAATATACACACCTATACTGACAAATTGTGATGAATGGAATAAAGGAACTAATCGTCAAGGAATGGTGACAGACATTAACAGGTGGGATGACCTTCTCTGAAGAGGCTGCATACAAAGCTAGGAAAGAGAGGTGGGAGTCAGATTGAGAAACGCTTTCTATGTAGGGGATCTTTGTGGACAAGGACAGAGACAGTTTGCTCTAAACGTAAGAGGTTTATCCAAGTCCCAGTAAGAAAAGCACACCATCTTATGCCATGAAACCCATCTGAAGTAGCCAGAGTCTACGTGGCTTTACCAACCTAAAGGCTGTGCTGCTACATTGGTTTCCTCAAAGGTCACTCTGTGGATGGATATGTGATAGGACTTCAGGGAGCAAAGAGGATTCTTCTCTAGAATCCATGAGTCATAAGCTCCCCGACTCCCCAAGTATCAAATTCTTATGTCCTTAAATCAGTGCCAAATCTTGAGCCACATTTCAACTTTGCCATCAAAGCTTCCCACTGGACCCCCAGCTAAAATGTTACATGGAAAAGTCCCATGGTTTCTAGCCTCTTTGCTTTTTTGTTCACTGTGTTTCCCCCTTCTGGCTCATTTGCTTCCCTCTTTAATTTCTGGGCCTTTTTCAGAAACAGCTCACATGCTCCTTCTCTACAACACTTCCCTGGTCTCCCACGAGGAAATGCTCTGTTTCAAGCCTGAGTTCCCACAGCACTTCGTCTGCAATTTTCTTTTGGCATTTATTATTATTTTTCTTATTACGTGGGTTATTTTCATTTATTTCATCTCCTTATGAATATCAAATATCGACTCAGTGAAGTCTAGATATATATATGTAAGTATATATATCATGTATCATATATCATATATATATATATATATATATGTTTAATTCAGCACTGATTGTTTAAAATAATCTTACCTGAGGTCAAATAGCTTGAGAGTGCAGAAAGTCAAATGTAATTTCAACTTTGTCGCACTGTGTTATCTTCCATCTTAATCACTTCTGCATCAATTTTTGCCTTTCATAGCTCCTAGCACAGGGATTACCAGCTCTGTTGGTTAAAGGACACACTAGTTCACAAGATTTTTGCAGCCTAAGATAGAAAATATGATTGAAATGTTTACCTTTGTTATAATTTCACTACTGGACAAAGTTTTTTGGGTGTATGAAAGAGAATTCAGAACTTTTCAAACATCAGACATTTATGTATCACTTATTTGAACAAACTAATGGGATAGATGAGGTGTAAATAATCGCCCTCATTTTGCTGATGAAGAAACTGAAGTGCAGAGATGTTAAGAGATTTATTGGACATGATTGTTAGTGGGACTGGGACTCAGACTAAAGTGATCTGACTTCTATCCATTTTTCTCTTTCCATTATAAGTTTGTATGTGTGCCTTGACCACCAATTACATGTAAAAATTGGTTTCCTCACTTAATTGCATCACAGTGACAGCAAGATGATGGATAGTTAAGAGATAAAGGAAGGAAAAGGAGAAGGAACTAACATTTATTAACTCTCTTTTAAGCAAAAAGTTATTTCGAAAAATTACAGCATATCCTTGGAAAAAATGCTAAAAAGTAAGCATTATTATTTCCATGTAGTTGATGGAGAAATGTAGGCTTACCCAAAGTCACATAGGAAGAAATAGAATCTAGATGAGGGCTTCTTTCTAAATCCTTCAAACCCCAAATATTTGCAGTCAGTCTTAGTGCAAAGTACAGCCCCTACATCTGTTTTTGATTTTACTGTTTAAGTTTGACAAGTTCGTTCACCTTTCTGAGCTTTAGTTTTATCTTTTTTAAAATGGGGCTAATGCATATATCTATGTTGATTATTTTAAGAACCTAAAAGACTAAAAGTGCTTTGTTTATTGCCTGGATGCAATGATCAATTAAAAAAGAAAAAAAAGGTAGTTCTCTAGCAACAAGATCACTGATTTGAGATATATAAGTAGGATTTTCAAAGATTTTGATTTTAATGCAACTACTTTTTCGACTATAACATATACTACATGGTTTGTGGCTAATGAGAAAGGAAAGCCCATTTTCTTATTTTTCCCACAGCATATAGACTTACACATTGGCTTAAAAAACAAAACTGGGAGTTCCCATCGTGGCTCAGCAAAAACAAATCTGACTAGCATCCATGAGAACGCAGGTTTGATCCCTGGCCTTTGATACCTCAATGGGTTAAGGATCTGGCATTACTGTGAGCTGTGGTGTAGGTCGCAGATGCTGCTCAGATCTGGAGTTGCTGTGGCTCTGACTTAGGCTAGCAGCTAGAGCTCTTATTCGACCTCTAGCATGGGAACCTCTATATATTGCAAGTGTGGCCCTAAAAAAGAAAAGAAAAGAAAACAAACAAACAAAAAACCCCTGAAAGCTAAATCTCTGGATTGTTGATACCAACCCTACATTTGTCTATTAACCCCTATAATTTCTTCATAATGCGAAGCTAGAGATATTTCTGAAATTCATGATGTGACTGGGTAAATTTAAACCAAGTCAATTTCAACTCTTATTAATGGCATCAATTAGAAAGCCTGGAAGTCCTCTTTGGTGTCTTTTCATGAGGAGTGGGGATGCGCTAACACTTTAGGGAAACCCTGACTTTTGACTATATTGCCTTGGAGGAAGGGCTGAGAGAAAAACATTATTAACTGCAAATGTTTGAAACAGATGGTGTGATGTAATTTCAGTATATCTGAGAACAACTTAGCTTTCCCCAGATCTCAGTCTGTTGCCTTTGCCTGATGCTGATACCTAGCACTCTGTTTTTTTAATTCAGGATCTGTACCCTCGAACCTGCAAAAAGGAGTTATAACCTCCTCTGTTGTCAGTCGTCGATACATCAGGATTAATAAAACTATTCTTCGATAGTGTCCTTGGATGATGGCAGAAAGCATGAAGACTATCGGCCCCCAGAGAAAGGGCTAGGTTTTAACTGACATTAGAAGCGATGTAGAGAAAAGCACAGGGAAAATTAGGGATGGGACCAGGATAACCAATCCTGTAGCTATTACAGTCTTGTTAAAATGAGCCTTAGGGATTGATCCCAACTATATCCTAGGGCTTCCTTGAAGGCTAAAAGTATGTTGATTTGCGAAGTTGATCCAATTGAGATGACTACCAATTCTGAATATTAGGCAAAAGAGACCAAAGGGATTCAGTGATTACTAGGCGAAACCAATGACTTGTCAGAAGTGAAAACTGAGAACAGAATAAAGGGTATTTTCAATACTCATATGCTAGTTAGCCAGCTCCAGCTCTTATTTTTGGGCTTTGCATAGCTCTTGATTTCATGGGTGGCAGCAGTTTCATAGAGATCACAAAGTAACAGTAAGCACAACAAAATCCTTGTTGTTGGCACATATATGTCTTATGTTTATATCCTCTCTTACCTGACACATGTCTAGCGTTTACAAGTTTTTGCTGAGTATATGAGCAGGTGGATCCTGGATGAGTTAAGTCTTCCTTCATACCAGCCCTGTTCCCCCATGTATTTAACTACATGCTCTCTAACTTTCCTTCACAGCTAAGAAATTTTCGACATTTGGATCTAACATTCCTCATGACCCTGAAAAGATATGCTCAGAGTAATTGGCTCTTTATGTCCCCTCTCAAGTCCTATCTCCATTTCTAAGCAATATGTGAGCCAATGTTAAATTTAAAAAAGGGTGCATCTTGATTAGGGTGACCTTCAAAAATATTAATTTATATTTGCTTCAGATGATAGAGTTAAAGTTTACTGAAAACTCTGCAGTATTTAAGATTGACTTGGAGGATATTATGCTTAATGAAATAAGTCAGACAGAAAAGCAAATACTGTATGATATCGCTTATACGTGGACTCCAAAAAAATAAACTAGTAAAGCGAAAACTATTATGTATAAAATAAATATGCTATATGGATATATTGTACAGCACAGGGAATATAGCTAATATTTTATAATAATTGTAAATGACATATAACATTTAAAACTTTTCAATCACTATGTTGTACACTTGAAACTTACATAATATGGTACATTGACCATACTTCAATTTAAAAAGAAAGAACTTAAGATTGAGTCAGCAATTAGTTGGTAACTCCAGTAGTGTTTATTGGAAAGTTATCTGTATTCTCTATCTTCTGCCACTAACCTTCTGCCCCTATCATTTACCTGTGGTAATAAAATATTTTCAATTTTTGTTATCATTGAGGTTTTTTTCCAATTAATTTTCTGAAAGCAGCTTTCACATCCTTGTTCCGTAAACTGTAGATCAAAGGATTCAACATCGGGATGATAATAGTGTAGAACACGGAGGCCCACTTGTCCTGATCCAGGGAGTAGCTGGATGTTGGCCTCAGGTACATAAACATGACTGTGCCATAAAAAAGTGTGACGCCAGTGAGGTGAGACCCACAGGTGGAGAAAGCCTTTAGGCGGCCTTCAGCTGAGCGCATCCTGATAATTGCAATAAGGATGAAGGTGTAAGAGATAAAGATGATGAGGATGGTGCTGAATTCAATGAAGCCACACAGACTAAAGAGCAAAATCTCACTGATGTGGGTGTCTGAGCAAGAGAGGGCTAAGAGCGGTGGGATTTCGCAGAAGAAGTGGTTGATGATATTGGAGCCACAGTAACTCAAACTAAAGGTGAGGGAAGTGTGGGCTACTAAACTCGCCAGACCAGCCAGGTAAGAACCCAGCATGAGAGCCAAGCAGACTCGCTTGGACATGAGAGTGCTGTAGTGGAGGGGTCGACAGATGGCCACAAAGCGGTCATAGGCCATGGCAGCCAGGACGTAGCATTCAGCATCCACAAAACCTACAAAGAAAGCAAACTGGGCGGCACAGCTGGAGAAGGAGATAACTTTGTGCTTTGTTAGGAAGTCCGCCAGCATCCTGGGGGCAATCGCTGAGGAGTAACCCAGGTCAACAAAGGAGAGGTTGCAGAGGAACAAATACATGGGTGTGTGCAGCCGAGTGTCTGTTATGATTAGGACAATCAGACCCACATTCCCCACTACATTGACCAGGTAGACCAAGAGGAAGACCACAAAGAAGATGATCTGGAGCTGAGGGTCTTGAGTGATGCCCATAAAGACAAACTCAGTCACCATTGAGTGGTTTTCTTTATCCATCTTTTCCATTTAATGCGTGCTTGGATTTGGTTTCTTGTTTGGGGTGATTCTTAAAAATCCTCCCAGTAATTAGAGTCAATGACTCACTGGTAGAGTAACTCAAATGACTTTGCTGAAGACAATGGTCACATGTCTTCTCCAGGAACCCAGGAGAAATAGGACAAGATGTTGGTGTTTTAGGGATGGCAAATTCTGCTTCACCAAAGACCTTGGTGCTCTGAGATTATTTATCACATGGTACCAGTTTGACCCGATCTGTGCAATTATCTGCCTAATTAATTAGTAAAGAAGAGCAGTTTTGAGTGTGCCTTCTTCTTTCTAAAACAAAGCAGATAATGAATAAACATTAACCCTCGTGGCAGATAGGCGCAAAAAGAAAAATGAACGTGTAACAGATGTGTAATGCATCTTGATATGTAACCTCTTTCTTTCTCTCACACACAGACACACACAGACACGCACACCCACACAAAGTGACATACTTGGAGAAGAGGGCGAGCATTATTAGAATGAGTAGTGGATAAGAATAATTTTTAAAAAGCCAAGAGTTACTTACTGAATGTTAACTATATGCCAGAATTTTTAGCTCCTCCACACATTACGTAATTTCATCTTCACGTAGCTCTATGAAGTAGGTACCAATATCATCTCCATCTTATATCTGAAAAGAACAGACAATCAACAGCCAGTAAGTAGCAGATCTGGGTCAGTCTGACTCTAGAGTCCTCTTCACTTTATTGTCTTCACTTTATGTGATTTGATGGAGGTTACATATCCTTATTTTTGTGCCTGCTTTTCTTTCTCCTGTCTTGCCTATTATGCACTGGCTCAGAATTAACCCTTTGGTCTCCCTGATCTTTAGAAGCACTGAGAAGTTTGATATGGGTTATAATCAGGATGAAGACATAGCTGTGTCTTTAGGCAATTCTGTCACGTAGCCAACAGACTGTCACACAGATCAATTCAAGGATCTTTCTCTCAGAGAAACAGAGAAAGTGTTACCCAGCTCTGTGGACACACAGAAGCACATATTTGGTCAACTTTTGTCTCTTTGGTTGGATAGATATTTGATCCACTGAAGAATTGTCAGAAGGAAGTGTGCAAAACCATAGCAAACCAAACCAAAACATGAAGTAATTCAGAAATAAGTAGCATCCTCTACCAAAACCTGAAAGGAGAAGTCAGAGTTTATCTATTGTAATTGGCTTACTGCTTAAGAAAAAAATCAGATATCAGAAAGCGGAAAGAATGCATCATTCGTGGGACTGTGAACATTCATAATATGTTATCTAGAATCATAGAGTGGTTGAAAGTAGTGCTCCATCTTCCAGTTTATGCATAGAACACAGTCAACTGCAGCAAAGAAGGTGTCCTATAAACAAACAATCGATAACTTATATTTGTAAAAAATATATAAAAGTAAAATATCTTTTACTTTCAAGTTTATAATTTGAAAGTAAGTATGTTTACTCCTATTAAACTCATCTCATCCATAATACGCTGGGAATGTGTGCATTGTTTCATACATTAGGTCAATTTGGAAACAATGAAAAAATAAACCTTGGAGAAATTATTTGAAAAAATATAATTCTCATAAGAATGTGTACCCACAATGCAGAAGAAAAACCCTTTAAAATTTAATAATAAGAAAACAAACAACCCAAAAGAAATAGGGCAAAACTTTGAACAGACACTTCACCAAAGGGATATATGACTGACAAATAAATGTACAAAAATGCTCTAATCATTTGCATTAGGGACATACAAATTAAAACCACAAGGTGATATTACTACACATTTATTAGAATGGTTAAATTGAAAAATATGAGCCATATTGAGTAATGACAAAGAAGGGGAGGAACTGGAAATTTCTCACTGTTGGTGGGAAGGGTACAACCAATTTGGAAAATACCTTGGCAGCATACAATTAAACATACAACTATCTACAGTATGGCCCAGCTGTTCCAAAAAAACCTGGGAGCAATCTAAATGCCCATTCATGTGTGGCAGGATAAATACATTTTAATATGTCCATAAAATGGAATGCTACCCAACAATTAAAAACAGCCAGCTGTCGATATTTGCAACGTGATGTATGAAACCCAAAGTAATTAAGCAGAGAGAAAACAACCAGACAAAAAGAGTATATCTTATGTGATTTTACTTATAAAAATTTAGAAACTACATGCTAAGCAATAGTGAATCTAGTGATGAGATAATGACTGGGGAGAGGTGTGTGTGAAGAGGAGAAGGAAGGAGGGACTAGCAGGAGGCATGAGAAAATTTTGTGGGGTGATGTATTCGTTTGCTATATTGATTGTGATGATGGTTTAGTGATATATATATAAACATATTACGTTTTTACTTTACATATATACAGTTTATTGTACATCAGTTATACATCAATAAAGCTATTATTATACTTATTATACATCAATAAAGCCGTCTCAGGGAGTTTGTTGCAGAATCATCGATTGAATCAGGAACTGCCAATTTCAACTATACTGCTGTGTTCATCCCTCCTCCAGGCCCACTGCTTCACATAGGAATATAAAAATAACCCACCATGAAAATAACATAAAAGATCTACTCTAGCTCTTCCCTTTTTCAGGTTGCTCTTGCGCTTTAGCAAGAGAGAAAATAATCCTGTTGTTGACCCTAGGAGGACTCAATTAGTCCAGCCTCACAATTTTGCAGATGAGGAAACAGACATCAGACATGAAATGCAATGGTGATACTCAACTGTAGCATTTAGCCGGGCGTGCTATGTCTGGTAAGAACACAGCACAGGAGTCAGGACTGATCTGTGTCTGAGGACGTGCTGGCCAACTCATTTCCCTCAATTGGAAAATGTGATTAGAAAATCATTATTTCCTTCTTTATAGATTCAGTGTTCCAATTAAATACGGAAGTATATGAGAAGGTGTCTCACTGATCATAAAGCACCTTACTTGTTCTCAGTTATAATGAACAAACAAATGCAGGTTTTGCCACTTTCTGCTGTTGATGGCTAGCATTCAACATATCTTCTTGGAGTCTTGGTTTTTCATTTTTAAAACAAGATTAACAACTTTGTGCAAAAATAGAATGTACATACATATATATTCTCTCTCTCTCTGATGTTTAGTTCAGTGACTGTTACGTGCTAATTGCTTTATGCATTTGGCAGTTGTGTGTAAGTGAAGATGATTTAACTCAATAGATGAGCGTACATTCAAAACTCCCAGAAAAAACAAAAAGATTCTGTGCCTATTCCATAAAGGTGATGTATTACGGACTGCCTTGACACTTAGGGAAGGTATGATTTTAATGATACAACATTTCTATTGAATAATAAAACAAGTAGAGATGAGGCTATAAAATCAGGGCTGATTAAAACAAAAGAAAAGAAAACCCCTATGTTTTTCTTTTTAGTTTCTTGTAACTAAAGTACAAATGGTCTGACTCTTGAAACGGCAGAATAGTGAGTAAATAAGAATATTCCATAATTAACAATAAACTCCAATATTTAAAAAAATACTGTCTTCCAGGAGCAAATTAAAGTCAAATATATTTTAGATTTCTATGTATCACCTGTTTTTGTATATTTATATGTAAATAATCCTGGGGTAAGACCACAGAATCCTGGTTGTGGTCCTGTTTCTCCAACTAATTAATTGTTTGAACTCGATGAATTGCTGTGTGATATGCAGCTTCCTTATCTGTGAAATGAATGGGGCAGAGAATGCAAACTCGATTCTAGCATTTTTTGAAATCTGACTTAGAGTGAGACACCTGAAAACCAAACAAATTGTCTGTTTCTCTTTTTGAAATTTTAAGATGGGATGAACCTGGGGCCAAGAAAATCTATGCCCAAAGGCAGACTGGGCTGTATAACGCTCCAATCCCAATAGGCTGTATCTCTTTCTCTTTCTGTCCCAAATTCTCACCTGTCTTTCACTTTCTGGGGCCAAGTTGAATGTTTCCTCTTCTCTTACTGGGCTATACTGGACAAATATTCTGAGGAGAATTCACAGATGGTCAGTTGCTCTAGTAGTTGTCTCTGTCTCTTGCTCAGCCCACCTTTGCTTCTGATGGCTGGAAATATTTAAGTTGCAGAATCTCAAATTATCCCCAGAGAAAAAATGTGAGGAAATTTCTTCTGCACTCACAGGACACCTAACAATTTAATAAACCGTCATCCCCTAAGGGACTTTACTTTCTATTTCTTCAACTTTAATGATAAAAGAAGGGAACACAGGGGAATTCTTTTCTGCTCCTCTAGTTCGGATGGTTGAGTCAATAATGAGTGCTGTGCATGCACTTTTTTTTCTTTTTATCTTTTTTACAAGCCCAATGCTGTCTTCCTGGTATGATTTTGATGGCGATTTAGAAAGGTCCTTTTACTAATGCCTGAAGTCCTTTCAGAAAGGATGCTACTTTCAATGTTATATGGAGTGACTATACTTACATTATGTTTTAATCTGAGACCCTAGCGTAGTGACTAAACTTAATGTAACAAAAAAAAAAAAAAAACTAAATAAAATGTATGTATCTGAAACTTAACGAAACAAATTAATGAGATTGATCTTTTTTGAGAGCCTAGTTTGGTGGATAGGAAAAGGAACAAAGAGGCTCTAGGAAATTAATAATTTTTGCTTAAAAAATATTTATTCACCAGAGATTCTTCAGGGTACTTTCTACATGTGATCCATTGGATCTTCTGTTGATAATATTATTGCTCCACCTTCAGATAAAGCGAATGACTTATTGATACATAAGTAAAGTGGGTGAGTGAGGATCGTTGGACTTTTCCAGGAAGCACAATCAGTAGTTTCAAAATGAAAACACTCATCTATTTGAGTCTGAGAAGGTCGCTATTCATGGTCAAAGATTCCTACTCCGGGAAGAGATCTAGGCTAGCTTACCAAACATTGTTGTTTTTCTCTTTGTGTGTGTGTATGTATGTGTGTGTGCTTTTTAGGGCCACATCTGCAGCATATGGAGATTCCCAGGCTAGGGGTCTAATCGGAACTGTAGCCGCCGGCCTACGCCAGAGCCACAGCAACGCCAGATCCAAGCTGTGTCTGTGACCTACACCACAGCACACAGCAACGCTGGATCCTTAACCCACTGAGGGAGGCCAGGGATCAAACCTGCAACCTCAAGGTTACTAGTTGGGTTGTTTTCACTGCAACATGATGGGAACTCCCATTGTTGTTTCTTATCTCATGACAAATATTTGTAAGGAAAATAGGATGAAAGATAAGATTCAAATATCAAAAACGTGATCAAGGAGTTCCTGCTGTGGCATGATGGGATTAGCACATCTCTGTAGCATCAGGACACAGGTTTGATCCCCAGCCCAGCACAGTGGGTTAAAAGATCTGGCATTGCCACAGCTGCAGTGTAGGTCACAGCTGTGGCTCAGACTGATCCTTGGCCAGGGAATTCTAGAGGCTGTGGGGTGGCCAAACAAAAAAAGGAAAAATGATTAAGTTGGTAAAAATTACATGCTTTAATTTTTTTTAATTTCAAGAGATAGCATACAATTTTTTTTCAGCTTTTCCATTATATAAAGTAAAAGGCAAATGAACAATTGTAAGGGTCTCACTGCCTACACTGTCTGCATTTTTTAAAAATGTATTATAGTTGATTTACAATGTTCCGTCAATTTCTGCTGTAGAGCAAAGTGACCCAGTTTTATACACACACACACGCACACACTCTTTTCCTTTTTTTTTTTTTTTTTGTCTTTTGTCTTTTTTTGTTGTTGTTGTTGTTGCTATTTCTTGGGCCGCTCCCGCGGCATATGGAGGTTCCCAGGCTAGGGGTCGAATCAGAGCTGTAGCCACCGGCATACGCCAGAGCCACAGCAACGCGGGATCCAAGCCGCGTCTGCAACCTACACCACAGTTAACCCACTGAGCAAGGGCAGGGACCGAACCTGCAACCTCATGGTTCCTAGTCGGATTCGTTAACCCCTGCGCCACGACGGGAACTCCCTCTTTTTCTTATATTATCTTCCATTATGTTCTATCACAAGTGACCGGATAGAGTTTCCTCGCTCTATAGCAGGACCTCATTGCTTATCCATTCTAAATGTGATGTTTGCATCTACCAATTCCAAATTATTCCCAGCCCACCCTGCTCCCTCCCCCTTGGTAACCACAAATCTTCTCTTCATGTCTGTGAATCTATTCCTGTTCTTAGATAGGTTCATCTGTGCCATATTTTAGATTCTGCATATGTGATATCATATGGTATTTGTCTTTCTCTTTCTAGCTTACTTCCCACACTATGAGAATCTCTAGCTCCATCCATGTTGCTGCAAATGGCATTATTTTGTTCTTTTTATGGCTGAGTAGTATTCCATTTTGTATATGTACCAAATCGTCTTAATCCATTCATCTGTCAAATGGACATTTAGGTTGTTTCCATGTCAAGTATCCTGTTGATAGACATTTGAGTTCGTTCTGGTCTTTTGTTATTGGAAGAAAAAAATCTGACAATAAATAGCTCAGTGCATTTTTTTTCCCCTACTTTTACAAGCACATCACCTAAGTGGGTTCTGAGGAGTGGGACTGTTGAGTCAAAGGGAAATTTAATATGAAATTTTGCTAAATATTCCAATTTTCCCCAGGCAATGTAAAGGAGTGCTTCCTTCCTTACAGTTGATACGTACATCCTCATTATTTGCAAATTATGTTTCAGACTGTGTGTTGATTGGAGTCTACTCTATTTTCCCTCCAAGGTACTAACATAAAAAAAGCAAAGGTTTGATATTTAACAAAAATAATGCAAATATTGTCTGAATTGCCAGAGGTAAAGCAACACATCTTTTAAATGGATATGTCCCTTAGTATTTAGTGAAAATTTCAGTGATTACATTGTATTGAGAGATGAACTTAGTGTGTTTTCTTAAAGTGACGTAGATAATGTAAATGATCATAAGATACTGATCTTTGTTTTGGACTTTGCATCTCTTATATGGAAGATATATTTAGGCAATGGGAAATCTTGTACATCTCTCTCTAGGCTGCACAGGCTGATAATTATTTCTTACTCTGGACGGTCAGGAGGAGTCAGGGTGGGGAAAACATCTATCTGTGATCATTGGATGCAACAGTTCACATTCATTTAATTATCTGCCCTATGGGGTAGATATCTAGAAATGAACAAGCCAAGGCCCAATGGGATTTTATGCATTATCTGAAGTCACACAATTGGTGAGCTACAGAGCCAGGACTGAAAGCCAAGACAGTCCTTGTTTTGGCTACATCCTTGCACCTCCTGCAATTAGTCCCCCACCATGATTCAGGTAGGATAACTTATATGTGCCCAAAGTCCTTATACAAGGCAAGGCCAGAAGTGGAACTAACCTGCTCTTTTTTGGAGACTTTAAATACTCCCAAGGGGACCAGACCACTAACTGTCAGGAAGGGACAAGAAAAAAGATGTTTAATAGTGGTTAGGAATATCAGACTGAAAATTCCTTCTCTACTGGGAATTGAGCCCAGCTATCGTGAGGGTAAAGGAGAGAAATATGAAAGGGGCATGTGATTTCTTTAGTTCCGTAGAGAAATAAAACCAGTGGAATAAAATGAAGTGACATCAGGGATGTAGTCCCCAGAGACTAAAGAACAAAGAATACATCCTGTTTTAAATAAGATGGGATGCTTCCTCTAGCCTCTGGTCTAGGGATTCCGCGATTGGAAATAGCTGGAAAAAATATTGCAGCTGCACTGCAACAACATACTCTATATTTTGAAATGTATTTTATATTTTAACAGATCGAGGTACTTACATTTAAGGAAAAATAAAGAAGGATTCAGTCTCTGCTGAATTCAAGAGAAACTATCTTATGACAGGGAAGGTATAGAGTGCTGCAGTTTTCTTATCTCTGTAACAAATGGTGTTTTAGGTCCCTTCCACCTGAGCCTACTGCTTAACCTGGGAGAATTAGAGTGGACATCTTCTCTAAGAATATTTTAGGGTTTTTTTGCTGCTTTTCTCTTTTTGGTGAATTTAGGCACTGGACAAGAACAAGCAAAAGAATCAAATAGAAGTCAAGCAGTTAAGAAAGGTAAGAAAACATATTGAAGGTTCTGTCCGTGAAAGTTACTAACTTGAAGAAAAATTCACAATCCTGTTAATTTTTCCAATCACCTTTAGACCCAAAGTTCCAGGGGCACTGAGTGGCTAAGAAAGTATGTTAGATAAATACTCTGTCCATTTTTATCAATATGCAATCTGTTAGTCATTAGAAGAACTATAAAGGGCAATAAATAATATGATTTTAAGGATTTTTAAATACCAGTGAGTCTCAGGAAATCTCACTATTATTTCCACAAACTCTTAGAAAGTGACCACCAAGACAGAGAACCTCTGGACTAGAGTGTTGACTATGATGTCTCAGAACAAAAACTGAGAATTTCATTAACTGGAAATAAATTAGACCTTCATAGGCTATCTCTGGGATTCTGGGCAAGTCACTGACCTTCTGTTCCTCCCATTTCCCATGTGCAAAAAATGGTTATAATACTGCTTATCTCATACAATTTAAATAAAATCCTGCAGCAAAAATCTTAACACAGAGCTTGTAAAGCATAGGGAGCGCTCAATACATCTTGAGACCTTGTTATTTTTATTCATCATTGCCTTTGCATGTCTGGCACACATACAAAAATGTCTCAGGCATTTTATTCCATTTATTTATTTATTTATTTATTTATTTATTTATTTATTTATTTATTTATTGTCTTTTTTGCTATTTCTTGGGCCACTCCTATGGCATATGGAGGTTCCCAGGCTAGGGATCGAATCGGAGCTGCAGCCACCGGCCTGCGCCAAAGCCACAGCAACACTGGATCCGAGCCGCGTCTGCAACCTACACCACAGCTCACGGCAACGCCAGATCGTTAACCCACTGAGCAAGGCCAGGGATCGAACCCGCAACCTCATGGTTCCTAGTTGGATTCGTTAACCACTGCGCCACGACGGGAACTCCTATTTCTTTTATTATTTCTGGTAGGAAAGGACTCTCAGGGAAAGTTTCTGGTTGAAGATGAGAGGAAAAATCCATTTCTCCTTTAATTCCTTCTGGAGATGCTTATCTTTGAAGTTCAAAGACAAAGTTTAGTCCAAGGAAGAGGGCCAGGGACATACATCTGTCCAGTGAAATCAGAAGAGAGGCAATGCAGTGTTGGGGAAGTAATAATGTGGCCTCCAGAGACCTAGGTTCTAGCCTGGATTCACCAAGGATTATCTCAGAAAGCCCTGCATTTCACTGACCTCACTTAGACAATTTTATTAATATTATCAAAAGATAATCTTGATAATGCTCTTGACCTTGTCCTTGCTTATCTTCCTCATTGATTCATGGCAAGCCTAGATAAGATAAATGGGTGCAATGACACTTTGAAAGTATTGTAATACTTATAAAAATGCCAGGTTTTATTGCTGGTTAGGATTTTTGAGCCCCTGTCCCACTGGAAACTAGGTGAAGCAGAGCATCAATAGGCACTTTTGTGTATGGCCGTGTCTGTGATAATGGAACAGTTCCTGCGGAACAGTTCCTGCCCACCCTTCTTCCCAACTGTGCTTAATAGCTCCTTTAACTCCAATATTAGCTTAGGTGTTTTAATCAAATAACTTCCTGCTGTGAATAATAAAGAATTTAACACTTTGAGCTATAAGTTGCCAGCTGGATTAGAACCGTTTTCTCTACTGTTTAATAATCTGAAGTCATGGATGAAGTAGAGAATTGGAGTGGAAATGGAGAAGACCTCCACTGGGGTTGTTGCCTAAAATTTAACTTGGAAGATCCAGGTTGGACATCTATTTTGAATTTTCTTTTTTCCTTCTTTCCTCTCCTCCACTCCATCCCTCTTCCTTCCTTCCTTCCTCCCTCCCTCTCTCCTTTCTTTCTTTTTCTTTCTTCCTTCCTTCCTTCCTTCCTTCCTTCCTTCCTTCCTTCCTTCCTTCCTTCCTTCCTTCCTTCCTTTCTCTCTTTCTTTCTTTCTTTCTTTCTTTCTTTCTTTCTTTCTTTCTTTCTTTCTAGGGCCGCACCTGTGGCATATGGAAGTTCCCAGGCTAGGGGTCCAATTGGAGCTACAGCTGCCAGCCTACGCCACAGCAAGACCAGATCCGAGCCGCGTCCGTGACCTACACCACAGCTCACGGCAACACTGGATCTTTAACCCACTGAGTGAGGCCAAGGAATGAACCTGCAACCTCATGGTTCCTAGTCAGATTTGTTTCCATTGTGCCATGACAGGAACTAACTTTCTTTCTTTCTTCCTTCCTATCTTTTCTTCTGTCTTCTTTCTTTTGTCCTAGATTTCTCTTCATTACATGTTGCAAGGAGTGGATTTTATTTCCATTTAGATGATCTAGTGCTGGATTTTTCCCCAGATTGAATATGGTAGCTGGAATATTCCTCTTGCTGCTGGTGATATCTTCTTGTTTTGTTGTGATCCTGTGAATCTGAGAGTTAGGAGTCTTCAGTGCTGTGGCTGGTTCTTACTGCTTTTGTCTGGGATGTCTACTCATTCTCACAATGTGAGTCTCTAAATATTGGAGGGAATTATTCAAAATGCTCAATATTTAACTGAAAAAATTTTTTTTTCTGTAAATGCTGATGCTGGGAAATGTGGATAGGGTTGGAACCATGCTAGCTGTATGGGATATCCTATCTCTTGGCTTGGCCATCAATTTTAAAATTCCCCCCACCCCCAGGGAATCCAAACTCTTTTATCGTTTGGCATTGCTGATTAGTTTTACTAACTTTCAATATTTTTCATTCATGCCATTAATACTGTAGAGGAACAGTCAGGGGCCTGAATTCATTTGGACATTTTTCTCCAGAAGTTGTGTCTAAAGGGTGTGCTTTTATTTATTTGTCATAATTTATTTATCATAAATAATGACAAAATACTTCTTCAGGATAAGTTTCTACAATTATCCAATAAATAGTTCATGCCAGAAGTGACCTTAGTTAATGGATATTAAGTCACTCTTCTGAAAATCGTTTGTTAGTGGGCAGCACACCTAGAACTCAACAGTCCTTTCATGTATTTTTACTTGACATTGAGGCTAATACATTTTTTACTAAGGTTTTCACTTTGCACACTTCTGTTAGAATTTTCATGAGGAGTTCCCGTCGTGGCGCAGTGGTTAACGAATCCGACTAGGAACCATGAGGTTGCGGGTTCGTTCCCTGCCCTTCCTCAGTGGGTTAACGATCCGGTGTTACCGTGAGCTGTGGTGTAGGTTGCAGACTCGGCTCGGATCCTGCGTTGTTGCTGTGGCTCTGATGTAGGCTGGTGGCTGCAGCTCCGATTCGACCCCTAGCCTGAGAACTCCACATGCTGCGGGAGCGGCCCAAGAAATAGCAAAAAGACAAAAAAAAAAAAAAAAAAAAAAAAGAATTTTCATGTGTACATGTCAACGAAATTATGTTTATAGCTCTGTCATGTATTCATCTGACCAAGTGCCATGTTCTATCTTCTCTCTTATTGTAGCTCAAATGATCAGATATAACAAAGAAGTCCAGGGAAAGAATCAAACAGAGGTGACAGAATTTATTCTCTTAGGACTCTCAGACAATTCAGATCTACAAGTTGTCCTCTTTGGATTGTTTCTGTTAATCTATATGACCACCATGGTGGGTAACTTGGGGATGATTTTGTTAATTAAGATTGATCCCTGTCTCCACACCCCCATGTATTTCTTTCTCAGCAGCCTCTCCTTTGTTGATGCCTCTTACTCCTCTTCAGTCACTCCTAAGATGCTGGTGAACCTTGTGGCTGAGAGCAAGGCCATTTCTTTTAATGGATGTGCTGCCCAGTTCTATTTCTTTGGCTCCTTCCTGGGGACTGAATGCTTTCTGTTGGCCATGATGGCATATGACCGCTATGCAGCCATTTGGAATCCCCTGCTCTATCCTGTTCTCATGTCTGGGAGAATTTGCTTCTTGCTGGTAGCTACCTCATTCCTAGCAGGCTTTGGGAATGCAGCCATACACACAGGAATGACTTTTAGGTTGTCCTTTTGTGGTTCCAACAAGATCAATCATTTCTACTGTGATACTCCCCCCCTGCTCAAACTCTCTTGCTCGGACACCCACATAAATGGCATTGTGATCATGGCTTTCTCCAGCTTTAATGTCATCAGCTGTGTTACGATTGTCCTTATTTCCTACCTGTGCATCCTCATTGCCATCTTGAAGATGCCCTCCCTAGAGGGCAGGCACAAAGCCTTCTCCACCTGTGCCTCTCACCTCGTGGCGGTCACCATATTCTTTGGGACCATTCTCTTCATGTACTTGCGTCCTACATCCAGCTATTCAATGGAGCAGGACAAGATCGTCTCTGTCTTTTATACAGTAGTGATCCCTATGCTAAATCCTCTCATCTACAGTTTGAAAAATAAGGATGTGAAAGAGGCCCTAAAGAAGATCCTACAGAAACAGATAATATAAAAAGCCATGTTGCCTATTACCTTGTTATGGAAAAAAGAAATGTTTTCACGTTAATTGTATTGTCTACATGCTTACACTGTTTTTCTATGTTAAAGTAGATGGTTTAAAATGAGGTATACTGATGTGGGGAGTTCATTTTGAGAAGTAATTATTCACTGATTCCTTATTAAATAAACAGTAATGGTTTACAATTATTAAACAATAAAATAAGTTATACTTCTTAATATTTTGGTGTCTTAAATGTGTATTCATGGGCCTAGAGGATCAAGAAACACAGTGGGGGAAGGAAGTGCCTGGTAAAGTATCAAACTACTTGGAATTGGCAGTCCTGAGTTTAAATCCCTATTTCAATATTTTGTTTTTTTTACACTCAGTTTTATTATATATATGTATAATAAATGTGGGTATATATGTGTATGTATATATATCTATGTCTATATCTATATATATGTTAGTGTTTGATTAGATCTGGGCAAACAGACTCTGTCACGAGACACATTTCTACAATATTTTCTTAGCCTCTTTGCTGAAAACTCCATCTTGTCCTGCTTTACTTTACCCCATCTTCCTGCTTGGAAAACAGTCTCAGTGCTGGTAAATGACATAAGCTTAAGAACAAAGACCTAAAGGCATAAGTTATTCATAGGGTCAGCTGAATGAGGACTTAATGTGTAGGTCCAGGCACACTGGACATGTGCAGATTGGCACGCCATTTTTGCAGCATGAAAAGTCCTCTTAAGAGTAAAAGAAAGAGGAGCCTCATGGCCCCAAGGGGTTTATGAGGGGTCGTTAGCAGGATATGCATTAGCAAGGAGAACCAAGGTGCAAAGCTAGGCACTCTGGGTTGCTGCAGATTGGTCTGCAGAAGCACAACGGTGATTCTCTAGATGCTATGCATAGATAGCTGACGCCAAGCTTCCTCAAATGCTAATGATTCTTAAATGCCTAAAGGTCAGAATAAAAGCTTAATCAGCAACCAGCTGTGTGACTTTTAAAATAATTTAAAAAAACCCTATATCCTGTGATATTAGCTTGGTATAAAAGAGGTATGTTAGTGCTGGACAAAGCCACCCTCTGGATGAGGTGGGCCAGGTGCTGGTTTGGAGGTGCTGTCCAAGGAAAAAGGGTTGGGTGAGCTGGTCCTCTGGGTAATGCTGGGGCAAGGTGTATGTCAGCTAGATTGACGGACAGTGACAGAGATGATGCCTGCCAGCACTGGGCCAGCTAGGTGGAAGGAGAGAAAAACAAAAGGTGCCCACCACAGCTTTCATTCCTAGAGAAAGTTTCACCAGATACCCATCCCTTTTGCACAAGTCCTAAAATTAATCAAGGAGTCTCCTTATACGACTCAGGAGCTTTTCATGCTTCTACCTCTGTACTGAGATTTAGAGCTGGTGGTATTATGTGCAAGCCCTTCCAGAGTGTAGTTTCTGTTTCCCCTAGCACTCTGGTCTTCAAAGCCAGATGTTATGGAGGCTCATGTTCCTGGTGCAGATCCCCAAGGCTGGGGAACCTGACACAAGTCTCAGACCTCTCTCCGCTCAGAGGGAATCTCTGAGATTGTGATAGCCCTCCTGCTTGTAGGTTTCCACACTGGCAGTGTGAATAAACAAGACTGATTTTGATTCCTCTACCAGTACCATGGATACTTCTACCACATAAAATGTATTCACTACATATTTGTTGAATGAATGAATTAATGCAGTGAGATTCAGATTCTAATAGAAATAAGTAAGGATTATATTTTAAGTGGAATTCTGAAATTGAAGGAAGGACCTAATAAGTCTTGTGCCACTTAATTCAGTTTGGTGTGCAATGGAATCTGAAGACTGTCAAAGAGATTTTGCCTTTCTCTAAGCATCTAAGTTATTCTCCAGGGTATGAATGGCTCACCAGGGAGAATGCAGTTCAATGATCTCAGTGAAAAATAAGTGGATGTTTTAATTTTGGATTAGCTCATATCAAGCTTTATATTTTTTAGTGTTTTGTAGAGATGATTACATCTCAAGAGCACTGTCACAACTATAATAGGCTGAACCTCTGCCTCAGATTCAGAAGCAGCGTTTTCTACTCTTTGTTGAATTAATTAACCATGTCTTAAAGGTGTCATAGCTGAATTCTTTATGCCACTTCTATTTTCATCAAAGCTATAAATTTCACATTGTAAGGAAGAAAACTCATATTCCTCCAAAAACCAATAAATAAAACTAGACTAAAATAATAAATATACTACTTCCAATAAATATTTCTTAAAGGCAAAAGGTAAGATGATTTAATTTATCTTAAAGTGTTTGGATATAGAAAGTTTTCAAGAGGATTCAGAAAACATTCAAGTAGTTAAGACTAAATATCTTAAATATAATATGTCTGAAACATTTAATTTAATATTACCAACTAAACAAACATGGATTTTCTAGAAGTAAGGGATTTAAGATGGCTAATAACAGATGATAATTTTATAGAATATTCAACACATGCATACACTATATATATGTATACATGTATATATGTGTGCATATATGTATACATGTGTGTTTTTGTTTGTGTATAAAGCTTGGATATTTAATTAATTTCTTGAAGAAAGAGTGCCAAAACACTTGGCATATTTAATGCTCTCTGAAGGGCATTAAATAAAATTATTTTGTACATTTAAATGCACAGATAGAGAAAATATTGCAATATTCAGCCTTTATCTTCATGTATACATACATGTATGTAAGATTCTATACATCATATAGAATAAAATTCCATTTATGTCAATTTATATGTTTGTTAATGTTTGTTAATGTTTCATATGTATGCATAAGATAGAGCTCTACAAAATGGCTGTACAATTTTAAAGGTAGTATTTTACAGGATAGGATTTTGGCTGATTTTAGAGATAGAAAGATAAGTTAAAGGGCTATTGCAATAATCTAGATGGACAGATGATGTGTGCTTGAGGCTTCCTATAGGAATAGAGGTGGTAGGAGGTGGCTGGCTTGATATATTTTGAAGGTAGAGACAACATAACAGTCTGATAGACTGGTTACAGAGTGTGTGAGAAAGAAAGAAAAGAGATTAATTTTTCTAATATCTGTTTGTATTTAATTTTATCTGAACAAATGGGAGTAGAGAGTTGTCATTGACTTGAGATAGGGAATGTTATGTTTGGAAAAAAATTAAAGGAGCAAATAAGTTTTGGGTCATGTTGAGTCACTACTTGATGTTAGTACAGAGATGTGAATAAGCAATTGAATTATAAGTCAAGTTTGGAAAAGAGATCAGGATTGGAGATATAAATTCAGCAATTGTAAGTATATAGACAGTATTTGAAGTCATGAGGCTGAACAAGATCACCAAGGTGGAGTGTAAACAGAACAGCAAGGAGGATAAAGAAGTGAGCAGCTCTGAGCTACCCTAACCTTCAGAGTCAGAGAAAAGAAGAGGAATAAACAAAGACTGAGAAGAAGCAGACCCTACAGTAGGAGGAAACCTCAGACTCTGGTGTCCTGGGTGATAAGATAAAAGAGTTTTTCAAGGTGTAGTTAGCAATGAACTCTGCTAAATGTTATTGATAGATCAAAAAGAGGAGGACTGAGAACTGACCACTGAATTCGGCAACGTAAAGACCCCCGATGACTTTGATAGGAGCAATTTCTGTGGAGTGATGGAGTGAAAGCTTGATTAGACTGGGTTTAGCAGAAAACAGAAGAAACAGAACTGTATACAGCAAGTGTATTCAGTTGTATATACATTTCACTGCCAAGGGGAATACAAAGAAATTAGATGATCATGAAGTCAGGAATAAGGGAGGAGGAGATAAAGGCTGGGAGGGAGAGTAGGATATAGATGAATGGGGTTGATTATGAAAGACCACACACACACACACACACACACACACACACACACACACACACACACACACACACACACATTTAACTGCTACGTCTGTGACATATGGAAGTTCCTAGGCCAGGGGTCAAATCGGAGCTGCAGCTGAGGCCACAGCCACAGCAGCATTGGATCTGAGCCACATGTGCGACCTATTCCATAGCTTGTGCCAATGCCATGTCCTTAACACACTGAGTAAGTACGGGGATCAAACCCACATCCTCACAGAGACAATGCTGGGTCCTTATCCCACCGAGCCACCATAGAAACTCCTAAATATTCATTTTTAAATAAATAAGTTTACTGAGTTTACTTAAGAAATCTGTTTTTTTTTTTTTTTCTGTTGCTGTTTTGCAGAAAAATAAATAAATAAATAAATAAATAAATAAATAAATAAATAAATAAATAAAGAGGTTTCATACACACATTCCTAGGCCATCTTGGAAGCGATCTTACTTAGAGCAGAAAAAGAACTGTTTGATTTTCTTGGTGCTTTTTTGTATAATTTATTTCCTTGGGTTCTGTCTTATCTCCGCAAGTGAATCATCCATTCTGAGACAAAGGTATGAACAACCATTCATCAGTGACTGAATTCATTCTCCTGGGATTTAGCGATCATCCAGAGCTCCAGTGTCTTCTTTTCACGGTATTTCTAGTCATCTATATGATCACTGTGTTTGGAAATCTTGGCATGATCCTAATAATCAAGATGGACTCACGTCTCCACACGCCAATGTACTTTTTCCTCAGTAATTTGTCCCTCATTGACTTCTGTTATTCTTCTGTCATTACCCCTAATATGCTGGTGAATTTCTGGGTGAAGAACCCCATCATTTCATTTAATGGGTGTGCCACTCAATTCTTCTTTTTTGGTTCTTTTGCTGGCATCGAGGGCTTCCTGTTGACCGTGATGGCCTACGACCGTTATGTGGCCATCTGTAAGCCTCTTCTTTACACGGTCACTATGTCCCCCTATCTTAATGTCCTGCTGGTGTTGGCCACGTATCTTGCAGGCTTTATAAATGCTGCCATTCACACTGGCCTTACCTTCCAACTGTCATTCTGCCATTCCAATGTCATCCACCACTTTTTCTGTGACACGCCACCGCTCCTGCAACTCTCTTGTTCTGACACACGTGTCAATGAAGTTGTCATTTTTGCTTTTGCCAGTTTTAACGAACTGAGTTGCCTTCTGACTGTTCTCATGTCATATCTCTACATCCTCACTGCGATCGTGAGGATCAGTTCTGCTGAGGGGAGGCGCAAAGCCTTCTCCACCTGTGCTTCCCACTTGGTGGGGGTCACCATCTTCTTTGGCACAATCCTGTTCATGTACCTGCGCCCCAGCTCCAGTTATGCGATGGACCAAGACAAAGTGGTGTCCGTGTTTTACACGGCGGTCATCCCCATGTTAAATCCTCTTATCTACAGTCTGAGAAACAAAGAGGTTAAAACGTCCTTAGGTAAAATTTTTAAAACAACCTCTTTTCGCTTCTGTATTTAGAATTATTAAAGCCTGGGGTTTTAGGACTCTGGGGGAACTTAGAAATGACAAAATCCACCTGCATTTACTCGGGCTCCGTGTCATTCTGTTACGAAGTTCTGATAGTGGAATTTGACCAAATATCTCAGACATCCTGGAGAATACTGTTGCTCTGTATAAATCCCACTTACTCCATAGAACTTATATACTTGAAAATAAAGAAATATCTCATTTCAGCTCCCTGCTTGGAGGCATAAAACCCAATATAGGCATACCTTGGAGATACTCTGTGTTCAATTCCAGATCATAACAACAAAGTAAGCATCATAATACAGCAAGTTACACAATGGCGCATATATATATATATATGTATATATATATATAGTGTATATATATATATAGTGTATATGTGTGTGTATGGTATGTATATATAAGATATATATATGGTATTATCTATTTTATATATATATGGTTTTCCAATGCATGTAGAAATTACATCCTCATTGTAATATAGTTTACTAAGTATGCAATAGCATTATGTCTAAAAACTAATATACATACCCTAATTAAAAATACTTTATTGCTAAAAAATGCTAACATCATCTGAAAATTCAAAAGTCGTAATCTTTTTGCTGGAGGAGGGCCTTTCCTCAATGTTGATGCTGACTGACCACGGTGGCAGTTGCTCAATGTTGAGTAGGAAATTTCTTAAAATGAGACAATAATGGAAGTTCCCGTCGTGGCGCAGTGGTTAACGAATCCGACTAGGAACCATGAGGTTGCAGGTTCGATCCCTGCCCTTGCTCAGTGGGTTAACGATCTGGCGTTGCCGTGAGCTGTGGTGTAGGTCACAGACGCGGTTTGGATCCTGCGTTGCTGTGGCTCTGGTATAGGCCGGTGGCTACAGCTCTGATTCGATCCCTAGCCTGGGAACCTCCATATGCCGCGGGAGCGGCCCAAGAAATGGCAAAAAGACAAAAAAAAAAAACAAAAACAAAAAAAAAACAAAAAAACACTTAAAATTAGGTAGTATATATTATTAAAGTTTTCTTCTTAAAAATTTTTTGGCTAACCCAAGTCTTTTTTTATATATTATATATTTTAGAGTCAGTTATTGATTTAAAAAATAAGCCTGCTCAAATGTTGACTGAGCTGGTGTTAAAACTATTAATCAATTTAGGAAGACTTGGCAACATAAAAATGTTGACGATTCCAATCCACAAGTGAGAAATCTCTCTCTGTTATCAAGGTGGTCTTTAATTTCTCTCTACATTTATTTTGCAGTTTTCTCTATGCACCCCTTGCCGTTTTTTTAAAAAAATCACTTCAAACTAGTTTATTCTTTTTTTTTCTTTTTTCTTTTTTTCTTACTCAATGAATTTATTACATTTGTAATTGTACAATGACCATCACAATCCAATTTTATAGGATTTCCATCCCACAACCACACTAGTTTATGATTTTGATGTTATTACAAATAATATTGAAAATATTTTCCAGCTGTGCTTTGTTTTCATATTATAATGTAAGTAATCTATGTATATTGATTTTATAATAATATGACCTTCCAAATATACTTTTTTTATTTTTTGCCTTTTCTAGGGCCACCCCCATGACATATGGAGACTCCCAGGCTAGAGGTCTAATTGGAGCGTAGCCGCTGACCTATGCCAGAACCACAGCAACGCGGGATCCGAGCCACGTCTGCAACCTACACCACAGATCACAGCAACGCCAGATCCTTAACCCACTGAGCAAGACCAGGGGTCAAACCCACAACCTCATGGTTCCTATTCAGATTCGTTAACCACTGAGCCACAACAGGAACTCCCAAAATATACTCTTAACTTTTCTTTTGCACATTAAAAAAAATTTCAGATGTACAAAATGATTCAATATTAGTATATGTTGTAAAATGATTACCAAAATGTATAGTTAACATTCCTTTTGCATATATTAAAAAGAAGATTCTATCTAACTATCATGGGCTCTATGAATAACATAACTTTTATTTTTTCTTTCTAATTAGCATAATTTTCTGGAACAGATTAGAACTTCCAGTTAAATGCTAAGCATGTTGTAACTTTTACAAAATAAACAATTAAATAATCACAGAAAGACAAGTAAAAAACTTACCGTGTTAGTGGGGTGTTTCTAACTCTCTGACTTTTGTGATGTTTATGTAGCTAAAGTCATCAGGTGTTCATTTAGCAGACACACATCAGTGTTTATAGAGAAACATTGAAGCTTTCTGATGAGACTATTATTATTTTTACATATTAAAATTCCAAATTCTTCCATCCATATTTTCCTCCCTTCATATTATTAAAAGGGATGGTTAATTTCTCTATTTTTGTTAAAGATTGTTGGCATTTAGTACCAAACAGAATAAAAAGACGGGTAGAGATTTTGGCCTCGAAGGAGAATCTAAGACCTCAAAGCACGAAATTAATGTTATGCCCTTGAGAAACAAAACTTATTTTAATTGTACTTTAAGAATTATTTTTAAAATGCCCTAGGGAACATTCCTAAGAAATACATTATAAATCTTCCCACCTTGTTTTTAGAAAATACAGTAAGTCAGCTTTTACAGGTAGGTCATTTTCTACATTTATTTACTAAAGCTATATTGGTGCTTTTGTTTGATATCTTGCTAATTTTGAAAAAAAATATTTTGATCAATTGTACTTGATTTTTCTATTGATATGTTAGTATTTCATGGCATCTCTAAATAATCAGTTCTAATATGCAAGCTCTTGTGATGTCCATGTGAAAACTAAATTTAAAAAGGCCAAAGGTGCAATTCCTGAGGCACAATTTTTCCAGTCATATCTTTTTTTTTCAGGAAAAAAAAGCAAAACAAAACAGACACACTGACTCCACCTGGGAGCTAAGTCCACATTTAAACATTATCCTAATGTGTTATACATATAACGTTAGTTAAAAAAATGTTAGAATGGAGCCCAAAATGTCCACTTTCTTCTCTAGATACTTGAATTCTTTTTTTATTGTTCAAATTCTGCTTTCTCTGAATAGCCACCTAAAAGCACACGAACTTTGATGTCTTACAAGTGTTTTCTTCTAATTTACGTTCTGTTGTAAATCTTTGTCTATGGGTTCAGTATCTATTCTTTCTCCTACAATACCCACTTTATGAAGACAGAGAATAGGCTCACGGCCATAAACATAAAATCTAAAAAAGAAAAAAAAAAATCAGTATTTAGAGTAGACATAAATATTGAGTGGGTGACTTTACAAAGCAGGGAGAATGATTCTTCATTCTGCCATTTCTTAGCCATATATCAAGAGATAAATTTACTAACTCAATGTCCTCTGAATGTAATGAAGACAGGAAAGTCTGGGTTTCAGGTGAAAATGCTGTTCTGAAGGTACGCCTTATATTGTGTATCTGAGACACCAGGATATCAAAACTAGAGGGATTCTAAAATTCACCTACTTTCATTTGTCTATTTGTATGATGCTACTGGTCTGCTGTTTTTCGTACATGATATTCATTTCTCTGGTTTTCATTTCCACAAATATGAAAACATACCATATGAGGAGTTCTCCAAGAAGACAGGTATAAATGTGCATGGGTATATAGACATAGAGAGAGAGAGAGAATTTGTGAATGTGTGGTTGCGATATATAGGGCAAGAGACAACACAAGAGGTATAAGGGTAATGTTTCTGACGACACTGTGACGCATTTGTTGAGAAGAGTAATTTTCGTACAGATAAATGAATCGACAAGGAATGGCATAAGAATGGAATACATCTAAAATCAAGATCAGAGAGAATTCTTCACATTTTTGTCACTTTTGGTTTCAGGGGTTAAAAACATGTCTTCCCCAAACCGCACTGTTGTGACAGAATTCATTCTCCTGGGGCTCACGGATGACCCAGGGCTAGAGAAGATCCTGTTTGGGGTGTTTCTGGGGATCTACCTAGTCACACTGGCAGGGAATCTGGGCATGATCCTGCTGATCAGGACCAATCCCCACCTCCAGACGCCCATGTACTTCTTCCTGAGCCACCTCTCCTTTGTGGACATTTGCTATTCCTCCAACATAACCCCAAACATGCTGCGCAATTTCCTCGCACACCAGAAGAGCATCACCTACGCCGGGTGCTTCACACAGTGTCTTCTCTTCATTGCCCTGGTGATCACTGAATTTTATATCCTGGCGTCAATGGCCTTGGATCGCTATGTAGCCATCTGCAGCCCTTTGCATTACAGCACCAGGATGTCCAAGCACATCTGCCTCTCTCTAGTCACAGTCCCTTACACCTGTGGCTTCCTTCATGGACTCTCTCAGACACTGCTGACCTTTCGCTTGTCCTTCTGTGGCTCCCTGGCGATCAATCACTTCTACTGTGCTGATCCTCCTCTCATAATGTTGGCCTGCTCTGACACCTATGTCAAAAAGATGGCAATGTTTGCAGTGGCTGGTTTTACTCTCTCGAGCTCTCTCTTCGTTATCCTCCTGTCCTACCTTTTCATCATCGCAGCCATCCTGAGGATCTGTTCTGCAGAAGGCAGGCACAAAGCCTTTTCTACTTGTGGTTCCCATCTGGCAACAGTCACTCTATTTTATGGGACCCTCTTCTGCATGTACTTAAGGCCTCCGTCTGAAAAGTCTGTGGAGGAGTCCAAAACAATTGCAGTCTTTTATAGTTTTTTGAGCCCAATGCTGAACCCATTGATCTACAGTATGAGGAACAAGGATGTGATCCAAGCCTTGCAGCAGAGGATTAAGAGAAATCTTTCATAAAATTTCAATTTAAGTGTCTGTTCATTTGAAATGACTAAGTATCTGTGACAACATCATGTTTAGAGCCAATAAATGAGTAACAGATTCTGTCTGTGATAGACCTCCTGGTTCCAATTTCTCTCACTCTTTTTTTTTTTTTTTTTTTTTTTTTTTTGGTCTTTGTTTTTTAGGATTGCACCTCCGTCATATGGAGGTTCCCAGGCTACAGGTCCATTTGGAGCTGTAGCTGCTAGTCTATTCCAGAGCCACGGCAACGTGGGATCTGAGCCGTGTCTGTGACATACAATGCCAGATCCTTAACCCACTGAGAGGGGCCAGGGATCGAACCCGTGTCCTCATGGATGTTAGGTTTGTTAACTGCTGACCCACAACACGAGCTCTTCAATTTCCCTTTGGTTATCAGCATAATATATTCTGTGGGCCATTCTTTTAACTTATAACAAACTTCCTCTTTTGTTAAGCAAAGAGTTATGTTTCATTCTTAGCAACCAGAGTGTTCTGATATAAAGATTTATGATTCTCTTTGAAAATGTGTCTTGGATTCATTGCAAAGTACTGACATTTTGAATAAATAATTATATACTACCTTTTATTTTATATTCCTAGGAAATACTGTAGCTTTCAGGGCTCAGATTTAAACTTAATCCTGGCAACTGTTTTAATCCAAATGGGTTGAGCTATCTGTAATACCCTATTTATTGCCTTCTCTTTGCGATTTAAGTTTCTTCATTTTGTATGTCTTTGGGTGAAACCCATTTCAGAAATTCTTTAGAGATAAGATAGACCATAAATCAACATAGGTAAAGTAATCATAACTAACACTCAATTACAGTTTATTGCTTACTTTTATTATTATTATTATTATTATTATTTTTTTTTTTTTTTAGGGCCACACCTGGGGCATATGGAAGTTCCCAGTGTAGGGGTTGAACTGGAGCTGTAGCTGCCAGCCTACACCACAGCCACAGCAATGCCATATCTGAGCCAAGTCTGTGACCTACACCACAGCTCATTGCAATACCAGATCCCTAACTCACTGATCAGGGCCAGGGATCAAACCCACATCCTCACGGATACTAGTCAGGTTTGTTACTGCTGAGCCATGCTGGGAACTCTGTATTGCTTACCTTTATATCACTGTGTATATTATTCTCACAAATGAACTAGTGGATAAGTTATTATCTCCACTTATAATATTTGGAATCTTAGGCACAGAGAGATGAAAAGACTTAGCAAAAGTCACTCAGCCACTTAGTAGCACAAACACAAATCCCTTGATTCCAAGTTCTCTCTCTTTCTGATTCACACTGCAGTGGTTAAACATCTTAACACACTGCAAATGCTGGACGGGATGTTGGGGATGATGAACTGATGAGGTTATTGCCCTACGTGATCATGGTGATGAGGATGAGAGATATACCTAAAAATAGCTAGTGTGGATTTTTTTGGGGGGGGGCATGTCAGATAAACATGATAATGTGTAGGCAGTAGAGTAGAACTCTTTTGCCGTTCCATGTAAAGCAGGCAACTTACATATGTAGAAGATCTATATAGACTGTATTTTATAAGTATATTTTCTAGATCATAAAAACACAAATGTTTGATATAAATAACTAGAAAATTCAAACATGAAAGAATTATTGTACGAGTGACATATCCCAAACAACTGGATGATTCCTCTATGTGTGTGTGTGTGTGTGTGTGTGTGTGTGTGTATTTTAAAGTATTTCACTTCAATAATTTTATACACATATTTTAATTGATAAAACAAAGCAAAATTGGAATCCTTTGCTATATACAAATCAGAACATTGAATTTCACCTGATAAGATTTACATTTCTTACAGACTGTTTTTATTAAATATTATTTTAATGCAGTTAATATTGAGAATTAAACCATTCTTAAAACTTAATTAAAAAAAGGATACATATTCAGTGCAGAAAAACACACTGATAAATACTGAAAATATATAACTATTTCCCTCATATTTTAACCTATTTCCTCTCACTTTTAGTAAGCAATCCCTTACCTTCACACTAATTTGTACCATTATATTTCATTATACAATGAATTAATCCATTTCTGTTTATTTCTTCTATTTTTTGACCAAATGTTTATATGTATTTTAAACCAAATTCTTACCACTAATGTAGATTTAAAATATGTTTTACTTTCATTTTTTTGTCTTTTTAGGGCCACACATGCAGCATACGGAGGTTCCCAGGCTAAGGATCAAATCAGATCTGTAGCCAATGGCCACAGCCATAGCAGCAGCAACGCAGGATCCGAGTCGCTTCTGCAACTTAGACCACAGCTTACACACTTAAGCAAAGCTGGATCCTTAACCCACTAAATGAGGCCAGGGGTCAAACTTGCATCCTCATGGATGCTATTTAGATTCACTTCTGCTGAGCCACAATGGAACTCCTATATTTTAATTTCTGGTAGAGAAATTCCACCCTCATTGTTTTTTCTTTGAAATTTGTCTTAGGATAATACAAATCAGATATTTGTAGATATCAAATATTTTTAACCTAAAAGTTATGCATATTAGGGTTCAATCTAGAAAGTATGTACACATATAAACATGAAACTCCAATACTGAAATTGAGCAGGTCCTTCTCCTCCATGTCCTCCATCTGCTTTTGTCTGTAGAAAAACTTTAGCCAAAGAATAAGTTTAATCATAGAAGTGAGAAAATGAAGAAGCAAAGAAAAGTAGTCAAATAAGACCAAATAATAACAATTTATATACATATATATTTGTTTTTTTAATGTTTAGGTCTGTACCTGCAGCATATGGAAGTTCCCAGGCTAGAGGTTAAATCAGAACCATAGCTGCCAGACTATGCCACAACCACATCAACGCTAGATCCAAGCCAACGCTAGATCCAAGCCATGACCCACACCACAGCTCATGGCAATCCTGGATCCTTAAACCACCAAGCAAGATCAGGGATTGAACCCTCATCCTCGTGATTATTATTTGGGTTCATTACCACTGAACCACAACAGGAACTCCAATGATATTTTAATCATTAAACAAAGTCAAGGACCTTTAGTTTCTCCCCAGGGGCTATAGATCATATTCTCAGCCATATCCTATGAGCTATTTTGTAGAGGCCGAAACCCCCACCACATGGAAGAAGTTAACTACATGATGACAAGATTATCGCCCTGACATAAGCTGCCACAATTTAGAGAACTGACCTTGGAGAAATGGGAACAAACTAACCCTGGAACTGATGACTAACTCTATTTAGAACAATCAAGAGATGCTGATCAGACCACTGCATGATCGATTTCAAGATGACTGTCAGAGTTGACTGTGCTGTTTCTGCATGTAGCCCCCTCTGTCCACTGATATATCCCTGAAATGTCCCTTTAAAAGCCACTGCCCACTGATTGTCAGTGGGGAGTTGATCTTTGGCCACAGGTCCACCCTCCCCCCAAGTTGCTGTTCTCTGAGATAAAGCAATCTTTCCTTTCCACCAACTTTGCCTCTTGAGTATTGGTTTTGGAGCAGTGAGCAGTCAGATTCCACTTCTGGTAAGACTATAGCTACATATATATTATAAATTACATGAAATATATGGAGAAATATCTTAGTATGCATAATATTACTATAGTTTGTCTCCCAGAGCAAATGGGGAGAGGTATGCAATGGAGCCCAAGGAGAGCTCTGCTCAGTGATGAAAAGATTTAAGGTATTGTTTTGTTTGTTTGCCAGAAAGTTGTCCTGCAATTGAGGGGAAAAACATTTAACCACATTATACTGTGTGTTTATTAAAATTTTATGCAAACTTTTTTTTTATAGTTTACCGTTATGTTTCTGTTATGCAACATTATTTTTCAACAAAGGTATCTATATATGGAATTTTATACCCAACTCTATTGTCCTTTGTCAGGAAATGTCCTCCAAAAGAACTGACATGCCCACACATATGTCTCAATTGTAGGTAATTTCAAACAGAAAAATATTAGATTGTTTTGTTCATTCATTTTTCTTTTCCTCAATTTTAAATATCACCAAGTACCTAGCTCAGCATGACATTGAGAAGAAGTAAAAAGTCAATTCCAATACTTTCTGATGCTGTGTTGAATTTACATCTACTATATATTCATACATATACACAATAGAATAAAGACTCACAGTGATATTGAGGATGAAAGAAAACCTGAGGACTTGTTTGCTGGTGGTGATTTCAAATATCACTAAATCCAAACAGAAAGACATAAAGGGAAGTAAGAATAAAACTTTGGAAAACTTCTTAGTATGATAAAGGATGAGAAATAATAACTTAGGTGCATAAAGATTTTCTTAAAGTGGGAAAATTAAAAACTCCCTAAATATAAAAAGGAAGTGATGTACTAAAATGTTTCATATCAATATTAAATCATACTGTGCTCTTAAAGACAATTTTTAAAGAGTATAAAGCAGTCTGAAATATGCTTATGCTACTATTTAGTTGTAAAACACTAAAACCAAATTTTCATGAATACTTGAACAGGTGTTAAGTTGAAATTGTTTATGGGAAGACAAGAGATAAAAGATAAATGTAAAATTATATTTGCCAATAATGTAGAGACAAAATGATATAAAGCTCTTCTGCAAGAAAGGAAAATTCTAAATTGGGAATGGGAATCCTCTATTGAGAAGGGAATCTGCTTTGTTTAAAACAAATTAATGAAAAATGTGGGATCATTAAAACATGTAAAATATTATTTGTTGAAATAATAAAACACCTATAGTTTTGTATTCCAGAGAAGTAGACTAAGAAATAAACCAAACATCCAGAAGAAAAAATCAAAATTAGCTATATGAGATTCTTTTGAAAAGATAATCATATTTTATTAAAGGAAACTATGTATATGTCATATGAAAGTAAATCATTTGCATATTCGTGAAATTCATTGTAATTCACTTCACACTGCTGTTAAGAGTAGCTCTGTGATGCTCAATACTGAAGAACTAGGAAGGTAAAGGAAGAAATATCTGCCAAGTAATCAACTGGAATGAATTATTAAGACTAAAACCATGACCCTACTTCATCACAAAAGCTTTTCTGCAATTTTATTTATTATTAATCATCATTCCCAAACAATTTTCCCACTCACTGTTTCCATTAGACTCTCACTTGATTTCAAGCTTTATATATATATATATATAAAGTATTATTGTTGTCCTGAAGACTGCATTCACAGACCTACAAGGGATTATTTTTGATTGTTTGGGGACTCTTCTTCTTCTTTTTTTTTTTTTTTACCACTTGGGGCCTGTTGAAGTAGAACAATAGAACTTTCTCCATAATCCCAAGGTTTCTCAACATAGTCTTCTTAAAGTCTGTTTCACGTCTTTGCTCCTTGGGCTGTAGATAAAAAGATTCAGCATGGGACTCATAAAAATATAAAGCATCACAACAATTTTGCCTTGTTCAAAAGATCGTTCATTTCCTGGTCCCAGATACATGTGTAATAGGCACCCATGGACCATAATCACAGGTGGAGAAGGCTTTGCACTGCCTTTCATGGGAACAAATCCTCATAATGGTGATAAAAATGAAAAAGTAGGAGATGAGGTTAATCCCTGCAGACACAAACAGGGCAGTTTGCTTCATGTACGTGTCAGAATGTGTCAACATTAAGAGGGGTGGGGTCAGTGCAGTAGAAATGGTTGATGGTGTTGGGTCCACAAAAGGACAAGTGAGTGGTCAATATTATTGTGCCCTGATAGAGCCCCAGAAGTAGGGGAAATTGACCAGGCAGATGCAAAGTGGCCTGGACATTCTGCTGTTTTAATGCAGGGGGTTGCAAATTGCCCCGTACCTGTCATAGGCCATGGCATTGAGAATGTCGTACTCAGTAAGGAGCAGTCATGAATGTTCAGAGAGAAATGTCACAAGTATTTCATTGGCCACTTCAGTTTACTACCTGAAAATCCTCATCTAACTTCTCTTCTATTGCTGCTTCTCTCTTCCACCACCTTCTCCTTCCCCCCTCATTCCTCCACCTCCTCCTTTTTTTTTTCTTCTTTTTCCCTCTCCTCCTCCTTCTCCTTCCTCCTCTTCCTTTCCTCCTTCTCCCCTTATATCCAAGCTTCCTGGAATAAAAGAAAAAAGGTCAGAGATAAACCATATAGCTTTTTGGATTCCATTCTTGCAAAGCTTGTTAAAAAACTTTGAAGGATGAGTTTGAAGAAAGCCTTAGCTTTCAATGCTTAGTTTTAATCTTATTTTAAACTAACTATGGAAAGGCTCCTAACAATTTGCTCATGTTGTTATTCATTAGTAGTACCTCAGTATTAAATATCTAGTGAATAATTTGATCTGCTTGAGTCCATGGACAGTAAAATTAACCCTTAAGTCAATTTTGTGGAGTAAATTTATTTACAATAAAATGTAGATATTTTAAAGTAGTTTGACACATGTGCACAGCCATGCAATCATAAGTCAAGTTTACAGAGCTGCTATTCAGGTAGGGAGTGGGGATGAAGATAGGGCACACACACACACAAAAGCCACAAGAGTCTCTCTTAGCAAATTCTAACTTTTTTTTCACTTGAATAAACACTCCGAGGATTGTTTCAAACATTTAGATAATATCCAGAATTCTGTAAAGATAATTTTTAACAGTTTTTACAGGATTTTCAATGCTTTCATGAGGAGGATGTTTTGAGAGACCATTCCTTTCTCATTCAGAATTTGACCTCCTTCTAATACAATGATTTTGAGGTTCACTTAAGTTGTACGAGTGTTTTGTTCATTTTTTTTTTTATTTCTGAGGTGTGTTCCATTACACGGTTATATCACATTTTATATATATGCCAAATTATGTTTGAGTTGAGTAGATAAATGTCTGCTGTGTTCTGAATAAATCCTAATACATTGCTGGGTCATAGTTTTATACGGAACTAAAATATTATAAGTAATTTTGGAAGGTAAAACAAGTTTTCCAAAGTAGGTGAATTATTTTACACTCCATCAATTGATGTATTATGAGAATTATAGTTGTTTCACATTGTCTTTGTCTATCATTTTTTGTTAATCATTTTAATTCTTGCTATTGATGTGGACGTGAAGTGAGTGCTCAAGGTTGCTATAATTTGCATTCCTTGGTAGTTATAGATATTGAAATATTTTTCAATTTATCATACTTTTTTTTTTTTTTTTGTCTTTTTGCTATTTCTTTGGGCCACTCCCGCGGCATATGGAGGTTCCCAGGCTAGGGGTTGAATCGGAGCTGTAGCCACTGGCCTACACCAGAGCCACAGCAACTCAGGATCCGAGCCGCATCTGCAGCCTACACCACAGCTCACGGCAACGCCGGATCGTTAACCCACTGAGCAAGGGCAGGGACCGAACCTGCAACCTCATGGTTCCTAGTCGGATTCGTTAACCACTGCGCCACAATGGGAACTCCTCATATGGTTAATGGGTATTCATAGATCTTCTTTTATGAAGTATGTGCTCATATCTTAGACTTAAATTTTTTTTTTCTGGTTATATTTTGATCAGTGAATGTGGAAGATCTTTATGTATTCGCTCTCTTTTTTTTTTTTTTTTTTTTTTGTCTTTTTAGGGCCACACCCATGGCA
The DNA here is from genome assembly GCF_054392235.1 of Sus scrofa. NCBI lineage: Eukaryota > Metazoa > Chordata > Mammalia > Artiodactyla > Suidae > Sus > Sus scrofa. The sequence continues at coordinate 14,525,509 of NC_139384.1, forward strand.
TATGGAGGTTCCCAGGCTAGGGGTCCAGTTGAAGATGTAGACGCCAGCCTATGCCAGAGCCACAGCAACACAGAATCCCAGCTGCATCTCCGAACTACACCACAGCTCATGGCAAAGCAGGATCCTTAACCCACTGAGCGAGGCCAGGGATTGAACCTGAATCCTTATGAATGCTAGTTGAGTTTGCTAACTGCTGAGCCACGAAGGGAACTCCTATGTATTCTTCATACAAGTCATGTTCGGTGACCCAATGTGAATATTTTTCCTAGTCTCTGAATTTCCTAGCCTTTCTGTTCCTCAAATAACTTCTTTTACTTCACTTTCCTACTTCTCACTAGAAATGTATGACCTCCCCTTAGTGTTTTTCAAGAAGCTGGAGTTTTATGAATCAACTTTCCTCCTTTTCACTATAATGTAAATACTACACTTATCTGCCCATATTTTTTTCCTTCCATTGTCCTAAAAGTGATGGCTACTTTCCCTCTCTGCCAAAGCTCTCATGCACAGTATCAAGCACTGTATGTAGAGGTTATGTAGGCACATTGGCCTCAAAGGAGAATCTATTTCCCAAAGCATCAAATTAATGTTACACTTTTGAGAAACAAAGACAATTTTAATTGGTCTTGAAGAATTATTTTACAAATACTCTAAGGAATATACTTAAGATACACATTATAAATTTCCTTATTTTGTTGTTCAAAATATGGTAAGTCCAGTTTTACAGGTAGGTCATTTGATACATTTGTTCACTAAACATATATTTTTTATCTTCCTTTTTGTGAAGATTGACATTCACCGTGTGGGAAAAAATAATTCATTTAAAAGCATCCCACCTTCATTTTTCTTCATAGTACTTGCTTCTAATTGACATTATGTGATATATCTTTATCTGCATAATAACATCTCTTCATTATCCTACTATATATTCTACATGAAGTTGGGGAATTTGTTCACTGCTGTAACACCAGAACCTAGAACAGGAAAAAAAAAATTCCAGTGTAAATGAATATATAAATGCCTGAATTTACAAAGCACAGAGAACAACTTTTGACCCTGTACCTTCTTAGCCATATGTCCGGATATATTCCACTAATTCAATATGCTCTAAATGAAATTAAGCCAGACAACTCTGGGTTTTGAAGTCATCATCTATTTTGTATCTGAAACAATAGGCTATTAGAGCTGGTGAAATCCTAGAAATACAATTTCCCTCCTTTTGTGTTTGTTTTGGCTGCATCCATGGCGTATGGAAGTTCTGGTGCCAGGGATCAAACCAATACCATAGCAGTGACCCAAGCCGCAGGAGTGAAAACTCTGGAGCCTTACCCAGCTGAGCCACCAGGGAACCCCCATTTGTCCATTTGAATGATGCCAGTGACCTGCTGCTTTTCATACCTGATTTTTATTCCTTTGTAATTTTTTCCCACACGGTTTTAAACAAAAATATCAAATGTGCAACTTTCCAAAAAGACAGGTATAAGTGTACGGAAATATACAATATATAGTAATACTGGATTATTACACATAATTCAATATGTAACATAGTTATATATTAAATACTAGTAATTATTTTGTATAAATTGATGATTATGTATGTAATAATTGCTAATTATTTTATACACAAAATAATAATTATTTTATATATAAATGAAAGGGTATATATATATATGAATATATTTACATATATATATATAGAGAGAAGATAATGTTGAGATAATGATAAAATATTCATGTAGAAATTCTGGTGTATTAATTGGAAAAAAAAGGATTTTTCCATAAATGAATAGATCCATAAATAATATAAAATAGATGGAACAAATGCAGAGTCTGTATAAGAGTGAATTCTTCACATTTTTGTCACTTTTGGTTTCAGGGGTTAAGAACATGTCTTCCCCAAACCACACTGTTGCGACAGAATTCATTCTCCTGGGACTCACGGATGACCCAGGGCTAGAGAAGATCCTGTTTGGGGTGTTTCTGGGGATCTACCTAGTCACACTGGTGGGGAATCTGGGCATGATCCTGCTGATCAGGACCAATCCCCACCTCCAGACGCCCATGTACTTCTTCCTGAGCCACCTCTCCTTTGTGGACATTTGCTATTCCTCCAACGTAACCCCAAACATGCTACGCAATTTCCTCGCACACCAGAAGACCATCTCCTACGCCGGGTGCTTCACACAGTGTCTTCTCTTCATTGCCCTGGTGATCACTGAGTTTTATATCCTGGCGTCAATGGCCTTGGATCGCTATGTAGCCATCTGCAGCCCTTTGCATTACAGCACCAGGATGTCCAAGCACATCTGCCTCTCTCTAGTCACAGTCCCTTACACCTGTGGCTTCCTTCATGGACTCTCTCAGACACTGCTGACCTTTCGCTTGTCCTTCTGTGGCTCCCTGGCGATCAATCACTTCTACTGTGCTGATCCTCCTCTCATAATGTTGGCCTGCTCTGACACCTATGTCAAAAAGATGGCAATGTTTGCAGTGGCTGGTTTTACTCTCTCGAGCTCTCTCTTCGTTATCCTCTTGTCCTACCTTTTCATCATCGCAGCCATCCTGAGGATCCGTTCTGCAGAAGGCAGGCACAAAGCCTTTTCTACTTGTGGTTCCCATCTGATGACCGTCACTCTATTTTATGGGACCCTCTTCTGCATGTACTTAAGGCCTCCATCTGAGAAGTCTGTGGAGGAGTCCAAAATAGTTGCAGTCTTTTATACATTTCTGAGCCCAATGCTGAACCCGTTGATCTACAGTTTACGGAATAAACATGTGATCAATTCTATGAAGCAAATGTTTAAGGGGAACCTCTTTCATAGAAGTGCAGTTTAGGGATCCATTCATTTGTAATTTGTAATCCATTTGTCTGTTAAAAAAACTCTCTCTCTTTAACGGAAAAGCCTATAACTCTATCTTCATTACTTTTTCATCGTCATGAATTCTTGAAGTCATTACATAAATTCTCCTCAAAATTCATTCAAGAAAATTTATTTCTTGAATAATATTTAATATTGAAATTAAAATATTTTAGCATAAAACCACTGCTAAAATAAATTGGGGCATATTCAATAATTCCATATCATATTTTATATCTTTATTTACTTGGGAGTAAATATTAATATTACCCACTCTGATGTGAACAGTGGAAATCTATCTTCTCTGAATTAAATGGTATACAGAGCCACAGTGAGATTCAAAATAGGTTAATTAGTGTTTAACTCCTTTTTTAAAAAAATCATGAAATAATTTCTTTTTCAATGTGTGATATATAGCTATGACTCCATAGTCTGAATAATCACTGGAATTACTTCAGGGAAACTTTAAGTATGTAGATCACCCATTGGTTTAAACTGTCTTTAAGCTTCCCCCCAACCTACACCATAGATATCCTGAGAAACTTTTTGCCCATTGGTAAATACTGGTTGTGGTTCTCAGTTTTGAAAGTGAACTCTCAACTCCTGCTTATGAGTTTCCAATAATAGTGATACAGCTCAATCATCAATAAAGTATAATATCATTCTAGATATATTTTTTATATGGTAGCTGTAAATTAGGACAAATCTATTAAAAGCCTTCTGCATACTCAAGAATGCCCTGAAAAAGTATACAAGGAGGAGATATGTACATATCTTTCTGAATGAGAAGAGTTATGTTTACTTTGGTTCATAAAATTATAACTCCTTATTTTCTAGACAAGCCTTTTCCAGTACTTATCGAAATTTCTATTAAGAAAATCGCGAGTAAAGAAGGTTTTACAAAAATATATAATTCATCCGCACTAATCCATGCATTATTAGTGAACTAAAAAGTCATATATTGAAATGTATATTTAACTTTAAATTGCCTTAGATATTTCTACGCTAATATTGTGCCCTCTGATTTTAACTAATACCACTATACTAAATGTTCATATGAAATAAGATGCTATATTTATTGTTATACGTTCAAATTATTTTCCAGAAGATCATCCAGATGACCAGTAGTTTTAGAAAACTGGGCTCCATTCTTAAGTCTCATTTGACTGAATAAGGTTTATTCTATTGAGCATATTTGCTATTACAAAAAATAAAATACAAACAGATGTGAGGAAGAAATATTTATCAGTAATATGTCCTAAACCAGAGGATAACTTCTCTATATATTTCATTGTATTTTCTCAATAAATTGATGCATGTATATATAAAAATTACTGAGACAAAATTGGAATGGTATGCCATGTATAAGTGTGAACAGTGATTTTCACTTGATAGTGTCATGTCTGTAATTTCATACAGATTAGAAATCTTTAGTGGACATTGTTTGTAATGTAGTATAATACACAAATTAAATTACACTTGTATATAATTATAAAAAATTACTTTTCAGTTATATAAGTGAATTGAAAAATACTGAAATATTGAATTATTCTAAATAAAATTAAATTTCAATATTGAAATAGAAACAATTGACTTTCAATCTCCTACTGAAAGAGAACTGCTCTCTGCATTTGTTGTATTTTTTTCCATTTAGTTTATATTGCAAACTATTATTCCATCATATTGATGTATCCTATTATTGTTACGATTGACTTATATTTGTATGTACATATCTCTGTTTCTTTAGGAGGTTTCTAAATTTATCATTGCTGACTTACATGCTTTAAACACTTTTACAGCTAAATTTTCTTTCTTTCTTTTTTTTTTTTTTTTTTTGTCTTTTTGCTATTTCTTGGGCCGCTCCCACGGCATATGGAGGTTCCCAGGCTAGGGGTCTAATCAGAGCTGTAGCCGCCGGCCTACGCCAGAGCCACAGCAACGCGGGATCCGAGCCGCATCTGCAACCTACACCACAGCTCAGGGCAACGCCGGATCGTTAACTCACTGAGCAAGGGCAGGACCGAACCTGCAACCTCATGGTTCCTAGTCGGATTCGTTAACCACTGCGCCACGACGGGAACTCCTACAGCTAAATTTTCTATAGGTAAATTCTTCTCTGGAGAATGTCAACTCTTTATACTTATGACTATTAATAAATGTTTCAGAGTAACCATTTCAATGTACCTTTACTAATATTAGAAAATATCATTTAAAATTTTTTGCTTATTTTTGTCTAAACTGAAGTTCTTAGGAAAGGATTTTTTTTTGGTTTTGTTTTGTATTTTGTTTTATTATTTTAAAAATAAAGTGTAGTTGATTTACAATGTTTCTTCCATTTCTGTTGTTCAGCAAAGTGGCCCAATCACACACTGTTCCCTGTGCTATATAGGAGGACCTCGCTGCCCATTCATTCCAAGTTTAACAGTTTGCCTCCACCAATCCCAAACATCCTGTCCATCCCACTCCCACCCCCTGCCACCCCTGGCAACCACAAGTCTGCTCTCCTTGGCCTTGATCTGTTTAAAAATATTGTGCTTTGGAATAGGTCAAGTTTCTTCAGTGGTAAATAAAGCCATTCCCATGTTTGTTAAGAGTGGGTGATGGAGGGAAGTCAATATCAATATCCATCCAGAATATTTTAATCTGGATAGGAAAATTATACTTTCAGAAATTTACTTCTCATGAGAAAATTCATCCAGTAATTTTTTTTCACCTCTGTAAGTTTAAACCTCACTATCATGTACCTAGCATACCATGACACTGAGAAATGAAACACATCTCCAATAAATAGTGTCTGATGATCAATGTTTTCTGTGTTTAATTTAGTTACTCTATATTCACATATACACATGGTAGAATGAACACTAACAATGACATTGTGATGTAGGAAAACCTGGGTACTTGCTTGCTTCTGATGATTTCACACACCACTACATTCAAGAAGAAAGACATATAAAGGGGATTGAGAATAAAGCTTTGGAAATCTATCTTAGCATAGTAAATGATCAGAAATAATAACTTATGTACATAATGATTTTCTTAAAGAGGGGGAAAATAAAACTCTCTAAACATTAAAAGGAAGTAAAGTACTAACATATGTTACATCAATGATAAGCTATATTATACTTTTAAATAAAGAACAATTAAAAAATTATTAAGTAATCTGGAATATGCTTATGCTACTATTTAGTTATAAAACACTAAAACCAAATTTTCATGCATACTTGATCAGGTGTTAAAATTTTGAGGAGGCAAGAAATTAAAGTTAATATATGTTTATTTAACAACCGTTGTTAATGATGTTCTAGGGACAATGATATAAAACTTTTCTCTAAGAAAGAAAAGTCTGACTCAAGAATGTGTATCCTATATTGAGAAGAATCTGTTTTACTTAAAAGAAACTAAGGAAATATTGTGAAATCTTTAAAACATACAGTATTCTTTCTTGAAATAACGAAATATATACGTCATGTTTATATACATGATGTAAATATCCAACAGAATACTACTCAGTCATAAAAAAGAATGAAATAATGCTACTGCAGCATTATAGATAGATCTAGAGATGATCATACTAAGTGAAATAAGTCAGAAAAAGACAAATATGATATCACTTATATGTGTCATCTAAAATTTGTGACAAATGAATATATTTACAAAACCCAGACTCATAGGCGTAGAAAACAAACTTATGTTAACCAAAGGGAAAAGGAGGTGGGGAGGGGTAAATTAGGAGTTTATGACTAGCAGATATTAACTGCTACACACAAAATCAATAAACAGCAGGTTCCTACTATATGGCAGAGGGAAGCATATTGAATATCTTGTAGTAAACTATAATAGAAAATAATTAGAAAAAAATAGAAAATTAATTCCTTCTCAGACAATGTTTTTGAGATTTAATTCGTATTAGTGCTTTGTTCATTTTTTATTTCTAAGTAGTTTCCCATTATATGGATATATCACAGTTTATTTCTGTACATGCCAACATATGTTTGAGTTACTTTGCGGAAATATGCCATTGTTTTTAGATAAAAATCCTAATATTTGCTGGATCATAGTTATACAAGAACTAAAACACTATAGATAATTTTAAGAGAAAAAAACTAATTTTCCAAAGTAGATGAATTACTTTACATTCCATCGAGTGATGTGTTATGAGAATTGTAGTAGATTCCCATTATCATTGTCTATTGGTTTTTGTCAATTGCTTTAATTTTTGCTATTGATGTGGATGTGCAGTGGTATCTCAAATAGTTATAATTTACATTTTCCTGACAAATTTATAGATATTGAAATCCTTCTCATACGTTATTGGGTCTTCACAAGTTTTCTTCTATGATATATCTATTAACATCTTAGAGTTTTTAATTGTCTGGTAGTATTTTGATCAGTGAAAAGCAGAGGATTTTTATGTATTCAGAATAAAAGTCCTTGTCAAAATGACAAAATGTATTTTTTTTCTGTTCTGTGACATTCCTAGTCTTTCTGCTCCTCAAGTCTCTTCTCTTACTTCACTTTCCTGCTTCTCATTCTCATTAGATGAACTCGCAGTGTTTATAGAGAAACTGGAGCTTTTGGACTGGAATTCCCTCATCCTTACAATAATATGTGATAAACTTAGCCACCTGTTGTAGCTAACTTCCATTGTACGAGATGTGATGAATGATGTCTCTATGTTAAAGTTCTCATGAACAGTATCAACAACTGTATGTAGGGTTATGCCGGCCCATTGGCCTCAGAGGAGAATCTAGTTCCCAAAGCATCAAATTAATGTTATGCTTTTCAGAAACAAAGACAATTTTAATTGGTTTTGTAGAATTACTTTACAAATACTCTAGAGAATATAATTAAGATATAGATTATAAATCCCCCCCCTTTTTTCAAAATGTGGTAAATCTGCTGTTACAGGTAGGTCATTTGATAAATTTGTTCACTAAATATGAGCTCTTTATTTTTTAATGGAAATTAGTTTCCCACCATGAGGAAAAAATTCATCAAAAACCGTCACCTTCAGTCTTCATAGCATTTGTTTCTGACGTTATGTTATACATCTTTTCTGCATCTTTTACATCCATTTGTTCTCTTACAATACATACTTCATGAGGTTGGGGAATCTCTTTGCTGCTGTAATCTCAGAGCCCAGAACAGAGAAAAAATATCCGTCTTTGTGATAAAAATTAATAAATGAGTCAATGAATGAATACTTCATTCTGCAATTTCTGAGTCATATGTTGACATAAATGTCACTAATTCAATGTCTTTGGAGTGGAATGAAGCCAGAAAACTATGAGTTTTAGGTGAAAATGCTCCAATGAACATATGTCTTCTATTTTGTATCTAAAAACAACAGGCTATCAGAGTTGGTGGGTCTCTGGAAACCAAACTTCCCTCTTTTGTCCATTTGAACGATGCCAATGATCTGCTGCTTTTATACCTGTTTTCATTCTTTCGAGTTTTTTTTCACAAGATAAAAAATATATAGTGCCATAAGAAGACAGGTAAAACTGTATAAGTACAAATAACATGCAATATTCTTATATTGTTATACATTAATTAATAAATAATATAGCTGCATAGTAATGTTTGATTAATGATATATGTATATACATATGAGAAAAACAGAGCGTGAGAGATAGAGACAGATAACACAGAGATAGAAGGTAGAAATTCTGACATGTTTGTTGAAAAAGAAAATTGACTGCTCCATAGATGAATCGACCAATGAGTACACAATAAAATGGATGGAATATATGCAGAATTTGGATCAGACAAAACTCCTCACTTCCTTTGTCACTTTCCGTTTTAAAGGGATAAGAATATGTCTTCCCCAAACCGCACTGTTGCGACAGAATTCATTCTCCTGGGACTCACGGATGACCCAGGGCTAGAGAAGATCCTGTTTGGGGTGTTTCTGGGGATCTACCTAGTCACACTGGCAGGGAATCTGGGCATGATCCTGCTGATCAGGACCAATCCCCACCTCCAGACGCCCATGTACTTCTTCCTGAGCCACCTCTCCTTTGTGGACATTTGCTATTCCTCCAACGTAACCCCAAACATGCTACGCAATTTCCTCGCACACCAGAAGACCATCTCCTACGCCGGGTGCTTCACACAGTGTCTTCTCTTCATTGCCCTGGTGATCACTGAGCTTTATATCCTGGCTTCAATGGCCTTGGATCGCTATGTAGCCATCTGCAGCCCTTTGCATTACAGCACCAGGATGTCCAAGCACATCTGCCTCTCTCTAGTCACAGTCCCTTACACCTGTGGCTTCCTTCATGGACTCTCTCAGACACTGCTGACCTTTCGCTTGTCCTTCTGTGGCTCCCTGGCGATCAATCACTTCTACTGTGCTGATCCTCCTCTCATAATGTTGGCCTGCTCTGACACCTATGTCAAAAAGATGGCAATGTTTGCAGTGGCTGGTTTTACTCTCTTAAGCTCTCTCTTTGTTATCCTCCTGTCCTACCTTTTCATCATCGCAGCCATCCTGAGGATCCGTTCTGCAGAAGGCAGGCACAAAGCCTTTTCTACTTGTGGTTCCCATCTGATGACCGTCACTCTATTTTATGGGACCCTCTTCTGCATGCACTTAAGGCCTCCATCTGAGAAGTCTGTGGAGGAGTCCAAAATAGTTGCAGTCTTTTATACATTTCTGAGCCCAATGCTGAACCCGTTGATCTATAGTTTACGGAACAAGCATGTGATCCATGCCATGCAGCAAATGATTAAGGGAACTTTTTTTCATAGAATTGCAGTTTAGGCATCTGTTCCTTTGTAATTACTGAGTGTCTGTAATTACATAGTGACTCCCTTTAAAATAAAACTTATTGGTTAATAGTCATAGTTTTTCTGTTTTCACAAACTCCCCTCAAACTTAATACCTTCAAGATACATTTTTTCATTAAAAACTTTAATATTGAAATGCAAAATTATTTTCTTTAGCAGAACCTCTGAAAATAAATTGGGTGGTATTCAGTAATTCCATATTATATTTTAATGTTTTACTGACTTGTGAGTAGATATTGTAATTAACTCACTCTGATGGTACTGCTAGAAATTGATTTCATTTGAATTTTATAGTTTACAGAACTAAAGTTATGTTCAAAATAAGATGATAGGTTTTACACTTAGTTTTTAGAATTTTACTTATTTATATATTTTTCTTTATATGGCCACACTGGTGGCATATGGAAGTTCCCCGGGCTAGGGGTTGAATTGGAGCTGCAGCTGCAGACCTACGCCACAGAAATATTGGATCCAAACCACATCTTCAACCTATGCCACAACTTGCAGCAATGCCAGGTCTTTAACACAATGGCTGAGGCCAGGGATGGAACACACATCTTCAGTGATACGATGTCTGGATCTCAACCTGCTGAGCCACAATGGGAACTCCTAGTGCTTCCTTTTTTTTGGATCGCACCTGGGGCATATGGAATTTCCCAGGTTAGGGGTAGAATCAGAGCTACAGCTGCTGGCCTACACCACAGCCAGAGCAACGGGGATCCAAGCTGCCTCTGAGACCTTCACCATAGCTCATGGCAATGCCAGATGCCCGACCCACTGAGCAAGGCCCGGGATTGAACATGCATCCTCGTGGATACTAGTCGTGTTTTTTTCCACAGTGCCACAACGGGAACTCCTTAATTTTTTTTAAGTTATGAAATAATTTCTTCTCCAATGTGTCATTTAGAACAATGACTCTGGTGCCTGATTAATCACTAGAATAATCTCCGGGAAATTTTAAATATATGGATCACCCACAGGTTGAAACTTACTGTAATCTTTTTTTTTCCACAACCCAAATCAGAGATATCCTGAGAAAATTTTTGTACATTTTTAAACATTGGTTATGCCTCTTATTATGGAAAATAATCTGTCAACCCCTGTTTAAAAATTTTTGATGATACAGATTCCATCATCAGTAAAGTATAGTGGCATTCTAGGTGTATTTTTCATGTGGTAGCGCTGACCTAGGTCTAATTTATTGAGAGTAAATGGAGCCTATCATTTGGATTAAAACAAGCCCTGAAACAGTATACAAATGAATACATGTTCAGGTAACTCTCTGGCAGAGGACACCCAATGTTTACTTCATTTCATAAAACTGTCTGTGACATTACTTTCTACGCAACGTTGTTCTAGTAGTTTTCAAAATTCCTGCTGAGAAAATCAATAGTGTAGAAGCTTAAAGATAGAAAGAGATACACAATTCATCCCCATTGTATGCGCATTAGTGGTCAACTAAATGATGATGTGTTGAAACACATCGTAAACTTTTAAAAATTTGTCCTAAGTGTTTGTATTCTAATATTATGCCCTCTGGTTTTAATTAAGACCACAATACTAGATACTAATATGAAATCAACTCCATATTTACTGTAATGTATTCAAATTATTTTCCAGAAAATCACCCAGATGACCATCAGTTTTAAAAAACTGAGCTGCATTAAGTCTTAATTGATCGAATAAGGTTGATTCTATTTACTAAAAATAAATAAAAGCACAGACGGTTGTGAGGAAGTAATTTTATCAGAAATATCTTCCAAACCAAAGGACAACTTCTTTACATATTTTGTTATATATTCTCAAATAAATTGGCATGCATATATATTCTGATAATTCATAAATAAAAATTGGAATAGTATGCCATATACAAGTTTGAATATTGATATTTCACTTGATAGTATAGTGTTTGTATTTTTATACAGACTAAATTTTTCAGCGAACGTAATTTCTGATGTAGTATAATACACAATATCCAATCATACTTGATTTCAGTTATAAAAATACCATGTATCAGTTGCAGAAAAGCACATTGAAAAATACTGAAGATTTTTGTAACTTTTAATATTTAAGATTTTTCAATTTTAGAATATTATTTAATATCAATTTTGGAATAAAAGCAGCACAATTTATTTGTAATCTCCTAATAAAAGAGAGATCCTCTCTGCATTTGATGTATTTTTTCCATTTAGCTTATCTCACAAACCGTTATTCCATCATATTGATGCTCTTATTGTTAGAATTGATTCATATCTCTAAGTATATAATCCTCTGATTTCCCTTAGGATAGATTTCTAAATGTGGAAATGCTGATTTTAATCTTGGACACTTTAAAAATCATTCATTGCTAAATTTTTCTGTGAATAAACTTTTCTCTAGAAGACATGAATCATTTACATTTATAACTGGTAATATTCGAGAGTAATCATTTCACCATAACCTTATTTTTTCTTTTTAAAAATAAAAGTTGATTTATGGTATCATATTAATTTCAGGGGTACAGCATAGTTATTCAGTATTTTTACACATTATACCCTATTTAAAGTTACTGTAAAACATTGACCATGTTCCTTGCGTTGTACATTATGTTTTTGTAGCTTATTTATTTTACCCATAGTAGTTTGTATCTTTGAATCTCTTATCCCTATCTTGCTCCTACCCCCTTCCCTCCTCTCACTGATAATCACCTGTTCTTCGTATATGTGACTCTATTTCTCTTTCTGTTTGCTGTTGTTATTTTCTCTCTCTTTTGTGTATGTGTGTGTGTGTGTGTGTGTGTGTGTGTGTGTATTTGTCTTTTTAGGCCCTCACCCACGGCATATGGACGTTCTCAGGCTAGGGGTCTAATTGGAGCTGCAGCTGCCAACCTATGCCACAGCCATAGCAATGTGGGATCTGAGCTCTGTCTGCGACCTACATCACAGCTCACAGCAACGAGGGATCTTTAACCCACTGAGTGAGGCCAGGGTTTGAACCTGCAACCTCATGGTTCCCAGTCTGATTTGTTTCTGCTGCGCCACAATGGGAACTCCTATTTTGTTACATTCATTCACTGAAATTTATTAACATTAGAAAATAATATTTAAGCTTGTCTGCTTCTTTGTTATGTCATCTGAGATTCTCAGGAAAGGAATGTGTTTTCATTCAAACAGAATTCAAATATATATTTAACAAATAAAGTATATAATTTCAATTTATTGATCATTTTTGATACTTCTGATGATTACTCACTTGAATATTTACATTTTTGGAAAAAACGATAATTTTTCATTTGTCTTATGGCTTTTTTCCATTCTAAAATTAAATAAGCAATTATCTATAATACATTATCATTTTTTCACAGCCATCTCATATAGGAACATCTTTAATATTCTAAATAAAGTTTTGTTGTCTATTGTAATATTATGTATAACTTTTTTCTTAGATGTTAATATGTTAATCTATTTCCTCCTGCTGTTTATTGAGCAATGTTTTATCATTTCACTAATTTGTGATATTTTCTTCATCGTACACTGAGTTAATCCATTATTTATCTTTGTCTAATCTCTATATATATTTTAAATTAAATTGTAATTTATGCAGATTTAAAGTGTTTTAATTTCTAGCTGAGAAATTCCATAATGATAATTCGTCCTTGTCAAATTTATCTCAGGAGAATATAAATCAGAGTTTCTAGTTCTCCAATTTTTTTTTTTTTTTTTTTTTTTTTTTTTTGCTTTTTAGGGGCCGCACCTGGGGAATATAGAGCTTCCCAGGCTAGGGGTCGAATGGGAGCTGCAGCTGCCAGCCTACACCTCAGCCACAGCAGTGTGGGATCCAAGCCCTGTCTGCAACATACACCACAGCTCACAGCAATGTCAGATCCTTAACCCACTGAGCTAGGCCAGGGCTCGAACCTGCATCCTAATAGATACTAGTGGGATTCATTTCCACTGAGCCATGGTGGGATTTAAACTTGGAAGTAGGAATTCCCATCAAGGGTCGGTGGTTAAGAATCCGACTAGGAACCATGAGGTTGTGGGTTCGATCCCTGGCCTTGCTCAGTGGGTTGAGGATCTGGCATTGCCGTGAGCTGTGGTATGGGTTGCAGATGTGGCTCGGATCCCACGTTGCTGTGGCTCTGGCGTAGGCTGGTGGTTACAGTTTGGATTAGACCCCTAGCCTGGGAAGCTCCATATGCCATGGGTGCAGCCCTAAAACAAACAAACAAACAAACAAACAAACAAAACCAAAAAAACTTAGAAGTAATGCATATCACTTTTCGGTTTATGAACTATATCTATCTATATACACACACATACATAAAAATCAAACAATAAAGTATGACTATATATATAATACATATTCATTGTAAATTATTTGAAAAATGCAAAAATATTTTACTATTATATTGCTATAGTGTGGTCATGACCCAGAGAGGAGATATATGGAATGGGGGAGAAAATTAAGTAAACTTGGGATATTAATGCTTTTATTTATGAACACTTTTACATAAACATTTATTTTGCACTATTTCAGTGTTTGTAATGCAAAATATTTTTTCAACAAAGGTATCTAAATACAGTCTTATTCCTGGTGGGATTTTTCTTTTTCCAACAACCGTTTCCTAAAAGAATTGACCTGCCCATATGTACCCTCAACTGTGAGTCATTTAATTACTGAAAAATTTTTGTGTTGATCATAGTGAAAATAAGCATTAAACATTTCATATTGAGAAAAAAATCTCTCAGCTTTATAGGAGTGAGAGCAATTCACAACAGAAAAGTCACTGGCATTTGACTTAAAATAATTTAATTATTTTGCTCAAATAATTTAAAATTAAGCAACACCCACCAGACTCACAAAGGGTTTTGTCTCAAGTCAGAAAAAAATGGAAACAGTATTAAACTTAAGTTTATAGAAATCACATGAACAATGACATGTTGAAGGCTATGAATAGAAAAATAATAAAAATTAACAAATGTTAAAATTAATGACTAAAATTACTGGTCATCAAAAATACAAATTAAGGAGTTCCAGTCGTGGCTCAGTGGTTAACGAACCTGACTAGACTAGTATCCTTGAGGACTTGGGTTCGATCCCTGGCCTAGCTCAGTGGGTTAAGGATCCAGCATTGCCATGAGCTGTGGTGTAGGTTGCAGATGCAGATCAGATCTGGCGTTGCTGTGGCTGTGGAGTAGGCTGGTGGTCACAATTCTGATTCAACCTTTAGCCTGGGAAACTCCTTCTGCTGTGGGTGTGGCCCTAAAAGGAAAAAACAAATACAGATTAAGATACTATTTTGTATATCTGTATTTGAGAGGAAAACAAAAAACAAACAAACAAATGAAATACCTGGCCCTTTCGAACATTGGTGATGTCAGGAAAAATAATAATACACAATTCTCTGGAAATCATTTAATGTTATGTTTTGGGGAGTCTTAAAAAAGTTTCTACCCTTTTACTCAGTCCTGTTTTAAAAATGTGCTGAAGGCGTAATAAGAAACTTGGGTAAAGATTTTCATTGCCATGTTTAGAGCTGAGTGAAAGGGAACAAGTGATATGCTAATACAGGCAGCCCTCTCTTTGCATGATCTGCTTAATTGTACCCATACAACTGGGAAATATGTCCTTGCTTTGCGTGAATCTCAGTGACCACAGCACTGTGCAAAGGGAGGACTTCCTGCATTCAATACACAGTTACGCACAGGCAGATGCCAGACAGAGCAGGGGCTGCATGGATGTAACTAGAACCCCTGGAAGGGGTGCTGGCTGTAGTCACAAGGGAGAATGTCACTCTCACGTGACAGATTTTGCATTAGAATGTTATACAGACATTAAAATAGAGAAGCTCCCAATTAAGAAAAGGCCATATCTTTTCATGCAGTTTATTTACAGAAAAAGGATACTTCAATACATATAGCTGTAAAATACTAGGATTAAGGAAAATTAAAATTCATTCTTTATATCTATGCGCCAATTTTCCCTTGTAAAGAGTTATTGCTGTTATTTATTTCTTTAAATTTTTTGTTGTCTTCTTAGGCCCACACCCATAGCACATGGAGGTTCCCAGGCTACCGGTCAAATCTGAACTGTAACTGCTAGCGTGACCCACAGCCATAGCAACTTGGGATCCAAGCCAAGCAGCATCTGTGACCTACACCACAGCTCATGGCAATGCTGGAGGATCCTTAACCCACTGAGTGAGGTCAGGGATAGAACCTACGTCCTCATGGATACTAGTCGTCAGACTCATTTGTTTCTGCTGAGCCACTGCAGGAACTCAAAGTTATTGCTTTTATAAGCAAGAAAATAAATAACAAATGCATATTTCCAAACTCATCCAGATATAAAATTAAAAGATCTTTATTTATGGATATTAGAATTTAAATATGATAGTAGGAAAAAGCAGGGGTTAAAACTTGTTCTCTAGGGTGGGGGAAAAACTGTAATGGTAATGTATACATGTAAGGATAACCTGACCCCCTTGCTGTACAGTGGGAAAATAAAAAATAAAAAAAAAAATAAAAGTATTAAATTGATGATCATCCAGAGTCCTAATTCAAGCTTCTATTATTTTTCCCTTTAAAAATACTGTGCTTTAGAATAGACTTAGATCTTCAGGCATTAACAAAGCTATCTTTATGTGGGTGTTAGGAGAGAGGGATGAGGGCACATGAGAATCACTATCTCCCTCTTCACTGTTTTAATCTGGAACCCAAATTTTTCTTTCTTACAGAAATTCATTTCTCAAGAGAAATTTCCTCCAAATAAAGCATTTATTCTTCTTGAAATTAAATATCACTAGCCCAGTAGCTATGATACTATACTATAAAATTGAGAAAAAGTGAAAAAAATTGGATTCCATTTGTTTCTGTTGCATGAATACTTTCTATATTGTATTTATATCTACTATATTCACACAATAAAATGATACTCCTAATGTTATTAAGGATGTAGGGAAACTAGGGTACACATTTGTTGGTGTTGATTTCATATGTGACCATGTCCAAAAAGAAAAGAAATATGAAGACACCCAAGAATAAAACTGTGGTAATTTATCTTAACATAACTGATTGGAAGTAAGAACTTCTATGCATAAAGATTTTCCTAAAGTGGAAAAATTAAAATTCCCTAAGTATTAAAAGGAAGTGGTGAACTATATATGTCGTATCACAGTTAAGTTATATTATGCTTTTAAGTAAAGATCAATTTCAAAGATTATCAAGCAGTCTGGATTATGCTTGCACATATTTAGCTGCAAAACACTAAAACCAAATTTTCATGTGTATTAGAATAGCTTTTATTTTAAAATTGTTTGTGGCTGGACAAGAACTGAAAGATACTATTTAAAATTATGTCAGAAATAATATTGTAGGGACAAAATGATCTAAATCTCTTACATAAGAAATAAAAATTATATATTAGGCATGGGACACTCCCATTCATAAGGGTGTCTGTTTGATGAAAGGACGCTAAGGAAACAAATCATTTGGTTCTTAAAATGTAAAGTATCAGGTTTTTTTGTTGCAATAATAATATCCATATAGTTTTGCACTCAAGAGTAGTAGACCCAAAAATTAATCCAAAGTTTACTCAGAACAGATATTGAAAATTAGAGACATGAAATTTTTTGGAGAAGATAATCAAATTTCATGAAAAGAATATAAATATATGTAATCTGTCCTAGGGAATATGTTACAGCATATTTGAGGAACTATACTGTAATGCATGTCACTTTGCTGGAAAGAATAGCTCAGTGATGCTCAACATTGGTAACCTAGGAAGTAAAAGGAAGAACTGCTCTGCTAATTAGTCAAGAGGAAGTGAATTCCTGAGTGAGACTAAAACTTGAAACTGCCTAATCATAAACAGCTTACTTCTGCTGCTCTTTCCTACCAATCAGCATTTCCAAACAATTCCTCAATTCTTTGTTTGCATTAGATTCTCATTGATCCTGACCTCTGCATATAGAATGTTATTGCTAGGAGTTCCCATCATGGCTCAGTGGTTAGGGAACGCTACTGGCATCCATGGGGATGCGGATTTGATCCCTGGCCTTGCTCAGAGGGTTGAGAATCCCGTGTTGCTGTGGCTGTGGCATAGGCCTGCAGCTGTGGCTCCAATTTGACCCCTAGCCTGGGAACCTCCATATGCTCCGGGTGCGGCCCCAAAAAGACAAGAATGAAATAAAACAGAAAGTTATTGCTAGTCCAGATAATTTCATTCCAATGTTGGCAGAACCAACAACAGATACTTTTGGATTGTTTTACAGACTTATTTTTCATTGGGAAACTGTTAAAATAGAACTTTTCTCCCTTGTCCTAAGTTTTCTTGTACATGCTCTTCTTAAAGCCTGTTTCACATCCTTGTTCCTCAAGCTATAGATAAACGGATTCAGCATGGGACTCACGAAAATACAAAACACCGACACAATTTTCCCCTGTTCAACAGATTGTTCATTTGCGGGTCTCAGATACATGCAGAAAAGGGACCCATAGAACATTGTGACAGCTGTCAGGTGGGAGCCACAGGTGGAGAAGGCTTTGCGCTGCCCTTCACGGGAACGGATCCTCATGATGGTGATGAAAATGAAAAAGTAGGAGATGAGGATGATGAGGAGGGAACCTGTGAGGTTAATCCCTGCAGACACAAACAGGGCAGTTTGCTTTATGTAAGTGTCAGAACATGTCAACATTAGGAGGGGTGGGTCAGCGCAGTAGAAATGGTTGATGGTGTTGGGTCCATAAAAGGACAAGCGAGAGGTCAATATTACCTGCATGGTGCCCACTGTAGATCCCCAGAGATAGGGGAAAGTGACCAGGCAGATGCAACGTGGCCTGGACATTCTGCTGTTGTAATGCAAAGGTCTGCAGATTGCCATGTACCTGTCGTAGGCCATGGCACCAAGCATGTAATACTCGGTAAGGAGCAGAGTCACAAAAACAAAACATTGGGCCAGACACCCTACGTAGGAAATGCTTTTCTTCTTGGATAAGAAATTAGCAAGCATCTGAGGAGAGACATTAGTGGAATAAAAAATATCTACACATGCTAAGTGGGTGAGGAAAAAGTACATGGGGGTTTGCAGCTGGGGAGTGAATTTGATTAATAAAATCATCCCCAAGTTCCCGGTCAGCGTTATGAGGTAAATCAGGAGAAACACCACAAAAAGGATGGGCTGCAGCTCTGGTTGAGCGGTCAGTCCCAGCAGAATAAACTCAGTTGCTTCAGTGCCATTGTGTTGGGGAAATACCTTCCTCTTCATTTTCTCTACTAAGAGAAGAATAATTTTTCAGATATGTATTTCAGAATTTATTTTTCAGATATCAAAAGAGAAACGAATTGTATGCAGTTCAAGAAGACACACAATTAGCACTAAAACCAAATGGTTTTGAGAAGAGAAGTTCAAATAAGTTATTGCAAGAGTTTCAATAGATACCTTCAGATGGTTGGTGGTGCTGATTAAAACTGGACGATATATTTGATAAATATGTTTTGAAGTTCATGCACCACCTGTGTTGGCATCTTTGCAACCCCCATCTTAATTCAACTAGCCCATATGGAATTCGATTTAGCCCTTTGGCGTCCCTCTTTAGGCTGTAGAATCAGAACCCCTGATACTCAGCCATAACTACTGCCATCGTCTGATTATGCCATAAATGCTCGATTGGGCAATGAAGAGAATGGTTGCCTTTCTCACATCGGTTCTGTCATTGTCACCGAAAGCAAACCTTCCACAATCGGAGTGGCATATACTTCTTGAGAGCCTGTTGTACATTTATTCAGATTCAGTTTCTTCTTTATTTCTTCCTTACTCTCCAGCAGCAGTAAACTTCTCCCGGTCCTTTGATGTTCTCCATCCCATTGCCTTTGTTCTATATCAAGAACTGGTCATCTGGGTTATTTCTTACCCTAATACTTGCTATATATTAGATTCACATTTCTATTAATCTCATACCTTTGACTTCATACCTAATAAAGAAACTCTAGGAAAGTCTCATCCGCTCACCTTTAACACATTATGTACTGAATCTTAAAATATCTTGGCAGCATTTTCTCCACACCTGTCAGGTCTACAGTAAAATTAGCTCTTGCTTAAGCTACTTAATAATTTTCCTTCTTCCACAGTTGAAAGCTTCTATCCTCCCACACAAGCCACTGATCTTTTATGAACATAAAAACATCATGCTACTGATCTGGTAAAGTGGTCCAAGACTTTTCACTACACTTGGGCTAAAATCTAGACGTCTTACCAGAGTCTAGAGGGACTTGTGTAATGTCTTTCAAACTCTTCCACCACTTTCTCTTTAGTCCTTTTCTCCTGCCATATTGACCATTTTGCTGTTTCTTTCATTATTTAAAATTCAAAATATAGTTGATTTACAATGTTGTGTCAATTTCTACTGTACAGAAAAGTGACCAAGTCATACATATATACATATACATGTATACATATGTGCCTATACGTGTGTGTGTGTGTGTGCATGTGTGTATATATACATATATATATATGAAAGGGAATATGTGTGTGTGTGTGTGTGTGTGTGTGTGTGTGTGTGTGTGTGTGTGTATGAAAGGGATATGTGTATTCCTTCCGTTTCTTATATCTTCCATCATGGTCTATCCCAAGCTGTTTCTTGAACATTCTGACCACATTCTTGCTTCAGGGCCTTTGCACATACTGTTCCTTCCACCTAGAGTGTTCTTCCCTGGGACCCTTAAGTGACTCATTTCATCATTTCATTTAGATCTCACTTCTAATAACATCTACACTGAAAGGCATTGCCTGGTCTCTTGTCTCAGTTACTCCATCCCCAAAACAGATTAATTGTAAACCATATTTTTTTCTCATATCATTTATTGCTTCTGAGAGTATTACTTATTTATACAAATAGCTGTTAGTTTCATGTTTTATTGGAATGTGAGCCCACATAGGGGCAGGAACTTTTTGTGCGGTATAGCCCCAGAATCTGAGCAAATGCTTTAATTATGGTCAATAAGCAGCATCTATCCATTAACTTTGCCACTTACATACATTAATTGATTTTCCATGGCATGTGGATTTCTTACCTCCATGATGTAAGAGAGATGGAGTTACTACAGACATCTCCAGATGTCATGCAAACAATGTACAGGAGGGAAGCACCATTACGGGGTGGTTATAATAATGCAATCTAGTGATAATGATACCTGATTTAAGCCCTTGATAACTGGCAGTTAAAAATGGCAGGGTGCTCTTTTGGGAACAGGTGGATGTTGACTGAAACAAGGAGTTATAGTTATCTCTACAGCAAATTTTGCAAGGGTAGGAGGACACAGAAAGATCACATTTTTTTTTTTTGTCTTTTTGCTATTTCTTTGGGCTGCTCCCACGGCATATGGAGGTTCCCAGGCTAGGGGTTGAATCGGTGCTGTAGCCACCAGCCTACGCCAGAGCCACAGCAACATGGGATCCGAGCCGCGTCTGCAACCTACACCACAGCTCACGGCAACGCCGGATCATTAACCCACTGAGCAAGGGCAGGGACCGAACCCGCAACCTCATGGTTCCTAGTTGGATTCGTTAACCACTGCGCCACGACGGGAACTCCAGAAAGATCACATTTTTAAATGGAGAACTCTATTGCTTTATTAAAATCATATATTCATACATATAAGACTCAGATCAGTGGTTACAGACACTGTCTTCACATTGGAATCAGGTGCGGAGTTTCTATAAAATCACTGATCCTTGGGTCCCAGCTCAACTGAGGTGGGTACACAAGTTGGTGTATTTTTAACAAGTTTTAATGCACAGCCAGGGCCGAAGAAGTTAGTAAAACAATTGAGATGATATGCTTAATCTAAATAAAAGGAGTCATAATTTTACCCTCTGATAATTTACACCATCCCCTTTCAGTGAATTCTGAGGCATTGCACTAAACCCCCTAATCATGGAATTATCATCATCAAAGGTATACAGACATTTGTTAATTAACTTTTTTTTCTTTTTAGGGCCGCCCATGGCCCATGGCATAAAGAAGTTCCCAGGCTATGGACTGAATAGAGCTGCATCTGCCAGCCTATGCCATAACCACAGCAATGCCAGAACTGAGTCATGTCTATGACCTATTCTGCAGCTCATGCCAAAGCCAGATCCTCAACCCACTGAGGAGGGCCAAGGATAGAACACACATCCTCATGGATACTAGTTGGGTTCTCAACATGCTGAGCCCAAACAGGAACTCTGTTAATTAACCATAATGAAGGAAAAATCCCATTCTATGATTTCAGCCCTTGTAACATTCTTTAGGTTTTAGGAAGCTGGAAAAGAAAATATCTTTCTGAGAGACTCTGTGACTTTAAGTTTTCTTACATTCAGGAAATAGAAGGAAAAGGAAGAAAACTTTGTCAAGGATAACACCCTTTTATTATTAATTATATGTTGTTGTGGGCTTAGTTCTGGGATTCATGTGGAGAAACACCATTTGTGAAAAGATTTAGTATAATTATGTTTCAAGTTAGGAGCTGAAGTGAGGGAGTGGAAGAGAAAGACTTATTGTTCTCATTCTCACTAATGTATTCAGAGTTGTAAAAACACCAATGCACATTGCTTGTGCTGAATGGTGTCTGAGAATTTTTCAGTCCCCCCCTTAAATAGCTTGATGCCATGGATCTCCACCATATGGCTGCACTCCAAATTGTTGAGATCCTCTTCATTTCATGAGGAAGGTACGTGAGAAAATGAGAGTGATAAAGATATTCCAAAAGAAGATAACAGCTAAATGTATAAAATCATTACAGTTCAAATAGTAGAACTATTAAAAAGAATCACCATTATACTTAGCATAGGTAAGAATTAAAGATTCATGCATGGAGTTCCCTGGTGGCTCATTGGGTTAGGAATCTAGCATTGTCACTGCCGTGGCTGGGGTCCCTGGCCTGGAAACTTTCACATGCCATGGGTGTAGCCAAAAAGAAAAAAAAAAAACAAACCCAGACACACAAAACAAGATCCATGACCAATGCAGGGGGAAGAAAACCAAAAATTTTTAAATCTCTATACAGTCTTTTCTAAGAACATTGGCCAAACAGGATGATTCAGCTGAAATTTCAATAAAATTCACAGCAGTGTTGGAAGCAACACAAATACGGTAGAGAAAAGTATATTCCCCTTGAATAAAACAATGTAAACCTGTTTTGATGATTCTGGATATACCAAAGCTATCATATTTCAATGCAAAACTAAGTTGGGAAAACCTGAGAAATCCTTTCAAATGAAGAAGACATTTTATATATTTATTTGTTTATTTTATTTAATTTTATTTATTTATTTATTTATTTTTGTCTTTTTAGGGCCACACTCACAGCATTTAACCTAACACTCACCTTTAACCTAACACTCATTTACCAAATCCCTTTACACTTTCCTCTCAAAAAATAAGTGTTTGAAATCATTTTGGAACATGTGGAGTGGGAGTATATTTTCTTGTGCCAAATTCTAAGATGCTAGGATCGGAGAATGAAAACAGGTTAGAAGGGAAGTATGATGTTTGGACTTTTTAAATTCCAAAAATTAGCTAACACTCCACATATAACTCTACTCTAAATCCTGGCTATATTGTGAAATGAATCTGTAAGTAAAGTCAGGGATGGTAGCAAGGCCTGCCTGACCTCCGAATACATCACAAGTCACCTGCTGCCTTTGACGGAAAAAGTCTGGGGTCTGTCTGCCTGCTGCTTGGTCTTAATGTGGCATTTCTTAGAGTCACTACTCATTGCATTTTTATGTTCGAAAGAGGAAATAGTAAGAAATCAAAAAATATTTCTTATGAATTCTTGGTTTTCAGAATCGTCAGACTTACCTGTGAAGGAATGGTGGTTTCTTAGGTTCTTTAGAAGTCCCCCAAATTGGAGGATTTATACCTGAATGGCTACCTGGGGAGAGGAGTGGGGCGAGGCTCATCCCTGAAGCCCTCATCAAGAAGTTACCTAGGGATGTTATTAGAACTCCCTCTGGAAGTGGTTACAAAAGTCACATCCTAATGAACAGGATCTTTTTTTTTATTTTTTATTTTTTATTTTTTATTTTTTTATTTTTTCCCACTGTACAGCAAGGGGGTCAGGTTATCCTTAGATGTATACATTGCAATTACAGTTTTTTCCCCCACCCTTTCTTCTGTTGCAACATGAGTATCTAGACATAGTTCTCAATGCTACTCAGCAGGATCTCCTTGTAAATCTATTCTAGGTTGTGTCTGATAAGCCCAAGCTCCCGATCCCTCCCACTCCCTCCCCCTCCCATCAGGCAACCACAAGTCTCTTCTCCAAGTCCATGATTTTCTTTTCTGAGGAGATGTTCATTTGTGCTGGATATTAGATTCCAGTTATAAGTGATATCCTATGGTATTTGTCTTTGTCTTTCTGGCTCATTTCACTCAGTATGAGATTCTCTAGTTGCATCCATGTTGCTGCAAATGGCATTATGCCATCCTTTTTTATGGCTGAGTAGTATTCCATTGTGTATATATACCACTTCTTCCGAATCCAATCATCTGTCCATGGACATTTGGATTGTTTCCATGTCCTGGCTCTTGTGAATAGTGCTGCAATGAACATGCGGGTGCATGTGTCTCTTTTAAGTAGAGCTTTGTCCGGATAGATGCCCAAGAGTGGGATTGCAGGGTCATATGGAAGTTCTATGTATAGATTTCTAAGGTATCTCCAAACTGTGAACAGGATCTTAATGTGTGGGTTGATCATTAGAAGCTCACAGTGTCTTTTAGTAAATGTAAAAGCGCATAGTCCCAATTTTGACATTGGGAGTAGTTCTCAGACGGCCGAAACGCTCTCCCATTCTTTGTAATAAAATATCTCTTCTTACCTTATCCTCAACTGGAATAATGTTTCTGTCTTCTGATTCTCCACGGCTGTTTTTCTGCCTCTTTCATGATCCTTGTCTCCTTTTATAACTTTTCTATTTCTTTTAAGGACAGTAAGTGTCTGAAGACAGCATTCATGTCAATTTCATTTGATTTCTCCAGTTGCAATCTGTAAATATTTGGGTTCATAGGTAAAATGTAGTGAAGACTTATTGAATAAATACCAAACGATGATGATAAACAGAGGGGTGTGAATTAGTGGTTTTTCATGTAAACTGTACCTTACCTCATTTTCACTGGTAATCTAAGGTAATTTCATCTCATGAACTAAAGTGCAAATTCCAGGGGAATCAGCTTTTAAACTCTCAGATCTAATAAACAGTTAGTTTACATGAAATTAGTTCAAGTAGATGTATTAGCTTAGATCACTTATATGTAGATATGTTTAGTTTATGATTCTTGATAACTGTTAACTCATATACTATTTCCTTTTAGGTCTTGTCTACACTAGTATTTGAGACAAATCCTATTATTTCTGGTTAGGTTTATAAGAATGCTATTACAGATAACAACAAAAATAGGAAAATAGTCTTACATCTTCTGTATGATTAAACCAATCTTTCTTTTCCAAACTCCATTCACCTTTTATGCTTGATGTTTAAAAAATGTTGATTATGACAGAAAAAAATTAAAGAGCCCTAAGTCATGCCTTTCAGCATGGAAATAGTAACAATCAATAGAAAAAATAGCAAAAGGTTATTCAAGGGCTTAGGAGATCTCTCTGAGACTGGGTGTCCCAATCTCCTTGTTGTAGACTTTAGCCTTGAGTCCATTTGTTGGATAGCCAAAGCAAAGTCAACTTTGGGCTCAGCTTACTTAAGCAGTTCATGCTTGGACCTGAGTTAATGCTCCTACAGTAACTTTAGTTTCCATGGGGCATAACCAGTAACCTGGTTTCCAAATTTCCAGTGTCTTCCTAATAGAGAAATATGAAAACAGCTAAAATTTGATGATGAAGACATGTGTACCAGAGAAGTGGACCACTGTACAGTAGACTTCTTAGACTAGGTCCCGATGAATATAAAGACCCTAAACAGAGTCCATAATTCCCTCAAGAGCCAAGCTGCAGCTGGGCCAGCAGAGAAAATTAGCAGGCTCTGTCCAACCGAGAGAGTAATGACCCCAAGACACATTTGTGCTGGTGGATAGCAGCAGGGCAGAGGAACCATGCAGGTGAGAGGCCAAGAGATACTAGAGAGAAGCACACAAATAATGGATGCAGATCAAAGCCTCTCTTCCCCATGCTGGGAGGTCTCATGAGTCATATGAGGGGGAAAAGCATTAAACTATGAGGACTGAGCATTTAGCTAAAAAGAAAGATCAACTAAGACTTTATTAAATAATTGACTAAGTCCAAAATTCCTCTTTCAAGGAAAACCATTCTTCACCAGTCTACATGTAATTATACCTTGACATAACAACTCTAGCAATATGATGATTAAAGCTATTGGTCATTAATATTTTTCTGAAAAGATGAGATAAATATACTATATATATTATATATTTTTCTGAAAAGATGAGATAAATATTGTGTATATATATATATATATATGTTGCCATAAACATGCAAAGAATGAATAAATAAAGCACATAAAAGCACTTTGTCAGGTGGGCAGAGACCCTACTGATTAGGGGGGAAAAAGGCCATATAAATTCTTTAATTTGTCATTCTGAAAATGCTTTTCTGTTGAGTTGGTTTATTGACATGGGTAAAACTATCCTATAATATTATTATCTCATGTTTTATGACATTTAGTCCTAAATACATGTTATTGTCAAATCCCTCATTAAATATATTGGTTAGAAGAAATTACATTTATTTATTTATTTATTTATTTATTGTTTTTTTAGGGCCACACTTGCAGCACATGGAGTTTCCCAGACTAGGGGTCAAACAGGAGCTACAGCTTCCAGCCTACACCATAGCCACAGCAACATGGGATCTGCGCCTTATCTGTGACCGACACCACAGGTCACGGCAACGATGGATCCTTAACCCACTGCGCAAGGCCAGGGATTGAACTGGCATCCTCATGGACACTAGTTGGGTTCATTAACCGTTGAGCCATGACAGGAACTCTAGAAATTACATTTTAAAGTGTAGTTAAGAAATTGTATTTCAGGGAGTTCCTGTCATGGCGCAGTGGTTAACGAATCTGACTAGGAACCATGAGATTTTAGGTTCGATCCCTGGCCTCGCTCAGTGGGTTAAGGATCCGGCATTGCCGTGAGCTGTGGTGTAGGTTGCAGATGCAGCTCGGATC
Organism: Sus scrofa; assembly: GCF_054392235.1. Taxonomy (NCBI): domain Eukaryota; kingdom Metazoa; phylum Chordata; class Mammalia; order Artiodactyla; family Suidae; genus Sus; species Sus scrofa. The sequence continues at coordinate 14,552,326 of NC_139384.1, forward strand.
CTGCGTTGCTGTGGCTCTGGCGTAGGCTGGCAGCTACAGCTCCGATTAGACCCCTAGCCTGGGAACCTCCATATGCCGCAGGAGCGGCCCAAGAAACGGCAAAAAGACAAAAAAAAAAAAAAAAAAAATGTATTTCTTCCCTTAAGATGATATGTTAAGTTCATTATAAAATTTGAATTTGCTCATTGATGTTATGTACCACAATGACCTCATGGGCATTTTTTACAATCGACTTCAACATTACATACTCTGTACAAATGCCTTTGGTAGTTGCAATTCTCTCTGACTTTTTAAAATTCAGGTTGAACAAATATAATTATTTTATAGTAGATTCACTATAAAATACATACTTTAAAGTTTTACCATATCTCTGCTCAGATGACTGGGACTCTTGTGGAAGAGGAAAGCAGTTACAGAGAATTTAAAAAGCTGCCTTTTCACAATTTATTTATATTTTATGGTGGTAAAGTGCATACATTTGCAGCTCTCTTAGTTTGACAGTTACTACCATCTGTTGAATATTTATTAGATCCCAGAAACAAGTGTGATAAATGTTTTAAAATAGATACACATATTTATTATCAAGGAAAAATAAAACTTCTTTAATATTTACAATATCTCTGTGCGAGAGATAGTATAACTTATTTCTTAGAGATGAAAAGCCTGAATATTGGAGAAATTAGACACTTTTTTCCAAGGACATAGAGCTAGGTTTCAAGTTAAATTATCATTCTCTCAGATATTTCTGGGCTGGTTCTGCAAACAATTCAAATCACATGGGTTTAGATATTTAATGGGTAATTATGTTTCAGGCAATTTTCAAAATTGCTGAATTTTGTATGCGCATGTTCATTATACGTAAGTACACACATGTATATATACATACATATGCATTATATGTGCGTGTATGTATATATATATAATATATATATGTAAAGTGTATATATTGTGCATATATTCCAAGCTACAAGGATGGAGTCTGGAACTAGGTTAATAGTGTGATAGTAGAGGATGAGATAAAACGTGGTCAGAATCATTACCTGTTTTTCTCAATCATGCAATTCCAAGTCATAGCACTTTCCTAAATTTGAAATTTTTATAGGAGAAATAAATTAATAAAACGTTTTCAGCTTTTAAGAAAAGACATCTCCCAGGGAGTTCCCCGGCAGTCTAGTGGTTAGGACTCAATGCTTTCACTGCTGCTGCCCAAGTTCAATCCTTAATCTGGGAACTGAGATCCCACATCAAGGTGCTGCTGCTCACTGTGGCCAAAAAACAAAACAAAATAAACAAAGAAAACCCCAAATCAAGAAAAGGGGTCTCCCAAAACTTTTCAACTATTGTTGCAAATTTCTTGGAAGTTCTTTTCAATAGCAAGAATTCCTTTCTTTCCTCCTTCTCTCCTCCTCTTCATCCTCCTCCTCTTTCTTCTTCCTCATGTGGAAAAACTGGACTCTTAAGATAGTTAAAAGGTCAAGAAGGTAATATTTAGTTAAGGGAGGTAGTGGGAATGAAAGGGGAGAAATCATGGATGACAGAAATTTCTGGAATGTGTACACAGATGAAAGAGGGTGTGAACTATGATAAAAAGGATTAAGGCAGAGGGTTTTAAATGACATTAGGGGGAGAGATTTTGGAGAACTTCAGATTCCTCTCCATATACACCACCAAACCTACCTTAGTAGGGTGAATGGAGATTGGTGAGAGTATGAAAAAGATCATTGCAGCTGCCTAGCTGTCAACACAAAACATGCTCTTCCTCTGTATGTGACTGACGTACATGTCTCATCTCAGTGGAACATGCTGACTGGTGTAGCTCTGGAAAGGGAAGAGGGGAGCAGATTATCTCATAGCTCTGCTATGCCTGGGTGAGGTCAGTTCAGAGAAAAGGGACAGCAAATCATGCCTAAGCTGCATCCTTGAATCCAACTTCACCTGCAGCAGAGCAAGTAATATTAATACCTGCATCCTTTGTATAGGCTTTACTTGATCCAGCATCCAGAAGAAGGGTGATTCAATGGCCCTTTGGACCTCCAACAATGGTGAAGCCAGGAATATCTCAAATCTTTAAACTTTTAACAAAATGAATAATTATTCCTACTGCTATAACTTCCACCGTGACATTTATTGAATAACTACTGTGTGTCAATCTAATGTGAGTCAGGACACGTCCTTAAAAAATTTCTACTCAGAAGATTTAACTGAAGAGTATTTAATGAAAAGACAGAATACAAGCAACGATAAGAGAAATCAGTCGAGAAGCTGAAGCACTTGGAGGCTAATTGCAGAAAGGAATTTCCATCCTACTCCCAAAGCAACCAGGGCAGAGGCTACTGTCAGGAATCCAGTGAGAGCTAGAACCAGGAAGAACGTTACTCAGAAGCAGTTTTCCCTGTGATACTGGGGGAAAATACAAAAACAAATTGGGCTGCTTTTTTCTTCTTCCTACTTCTTATGTGTTCCTGGTTTCTCCCAAGGTCCAAAGTTAGATGGAAAGTAGACACCAAAGGAGCTCTATTGATGGACTCTAAGGATGAAATTCCAGGTAGAGAAAGCAAAGTAGAGGAGAAAAGGCAACAGGTCTGGGTGGGGAAGGCTGATAAAGGAAGAATCACCAGCACATTTATATTATCGCTATATCCACAATGTTCCCTTTGTGGATATAAAGATAATATTCAAAATGAAAAGAACAAGACTCAGAATCAGAAAATAATTAACTCAAATTCTAGAATTGTTAATTGATATTCCAGTGGTTTTCCACACTCCAAAACTTATTCTGTATACCGTGCACTTTTCTATCTTGCATGTGGTAAATAAGAGAACTTACTATTTCCCCCAAATCAAGTCTCAAAGTATCGACATTCATACACAAAATAAAGAGAGAATCCCACTCTTTCATCATTTCAGGAGATTTCCTTCCTTGATGACAGTGGGGAGTGGCAAAAACTCAAGTCCTCGGTGAGCCTAAGTTTTGAAACAATAAAACTACAATGGTTGCTTATAGTCTGAATGAGATTCTGCTAGAAATAATTGAACCATAGGGACTTGGTCCCTCTGCAACAAATCTGTTATAAACGCTTTGGTTTCTTTGTATCTGTGCTGTCATTGGGAGATCACTCTTCTTTCATAGGTAGGATTAAGTTTTGTTAAAACGTGCTTTGAAATCTAGAGATAATATTTTAATTAATATGAATAAAATTGTGGTCCAAAACACATTCTAGTGAATTAGCAAACGTCTTGATTTAAATTCTGCCTTTCTTATCAGAGTACAAATATTTATAACTATACAGTGAAGTAGGATCATAATGGAAAAGGAAGTAGATGAAAGGCCACCTGACAGAGCCTCAAGGTGAAGGTGATCCTTGAGGATGCAAAGCCTGTTTGCCCCATGAGCCACTTCTGTCCACCTACTAATACTTCTTTCTCAGCTTTCCTTGCTCAGTAACGTAGGACATTGTGTTCTATTTTATTAAGGAAGGTTATTGCCATAAAGTACTCTGTTAAATGATCTATTATGTTCATGGCTTGCACAGCTTCATTCCTCACAGTAAAAAAGGGTGAATGTATTAATTATTTTGACTCTTTATTAATGATTTAAAAATTAAAGACGTTAAAAGATACCCCATAACTAAAAGAACATTTACTTATTATGACAATTATAATTGTAAGAACTTAGAAAACCACAGAACGATTATGATTTCATTGATTTAAGTAATTTGTCTTGCATTTTGTCACCCTGGTTAGTAGGTCCAAAGTCCTCAAGTGCAGAATGAGATAATGTAAAGGGGTAAGAAAGCCAGAGTGACTCATTTACAAAGGCCTTACAGGAGTTCCCACTGTGGCACAGCGGAAATGAATCCAACTAGTAACCATGAGGTTGCCTGTTCAATCCCTGGCCTCACTCAGTGGGTTAAGGATCTGGCATTGCCATGAGCTGTGGTATAGGCTGAAGACACCACTCAGATCTTGCGTTGCTGTGGCTGGGGCATAGGCCAGCAGCTATAGCTCCAATTGGACCCCTAGCCTGGGAACCCCCAGGTACCGTGGGTGCAGCCCTAAAAACTGAGAGCAAAAAAGCAAAACAATAAACAAAGGCCTCACAAAGTGACCTATGTCCATCTTAGGCACTACAGCTATTAACAAGAGTCAGTGTAACATTGACATATTGACATAGCTGGTTATCTGCTATTGAAGGAAAATACAGATTTTTTTTTTTCCACGATGGTCTTCATTGTCATTTTTATACTGCACAAATGTTGCGAGATATACTCTATGATTTCTTATATACTGCCTCAGTTGTATGGGTAATGCAATTATTATTATCAATATGATATTTTACATGTTTTAAAGAACTTTAATTCAGGTTATGTTTTGCATGAATTAACTTGAGGTAGATTTACAACAAAAGTCATTAGGATTTGGGGGTATATATGTCAATCTTTTTTTAAATAATTGTCAGCTACTCAACCAGGGAGACTTTTAATACATTATTTTTCCCCTAATTAGTATCCCCCTCCTGAAAATTTAAAACTTTGAAAATGTGTAAGTATATACTTACACACATACATATTATGTATTGTTTATGTACTACATGTTTATTTTTATACAAAAACATTGATTTTTGTGTCCCGTATACCAAGTTTTGCCCCTAACAATTCTCTATATTATGTAAATCCAAGCCTCTCCTGAGCTGAGTCTAAAAATATAAGTAATATTTGGTATATGAGGGCCATTGAGATAGACAAGTGTGGTGAAAAAGTGTTTGCACTACAGGGTGAGGGACCTGCTTGAAAATGACCTTGAGTTTAGAAGGGCAGGTAGACAGACCCTGGTTCTATAAGGATCTGTGTCACATGTCAGTTCCACTTCCTTTTACTACCTTCATCTGTGAAAGCACCAGAGCTTCAATGTCCTGTGCTTCTGATACTACATCAAAAGGTATATTGAAAAACAAAGGGTCATAATTTCAAAGAACATCAATGTTTAAGGGGACCGTAAGTAAACAATTTACGATAGTGGTATTTGCAGAAAAGACAAAGCCTTTTCAAATAAGAAAAGATTTGCAGAAAAGCATTTAAAACTATGACTTCTTTTATATAAAGGAGCTCTGTGTTAATTTAGATGTTGAACACATCAATTACATGCTGACTAGGCTCTTTTTTCTTTTCTTTTTTTTCTTTCCCCCTTTTTAACGGCTGCATCAGCAGGCTATGGAAGTTCTTAGGCCGGGAACTGAGTGTGAGCTGCAGCTGCGATCTAAAATGCAGCTGCCCCAACGCCAGATCCTTTAACCCACTTCCCAGGGGCAGGATCTAACTCACATCACTGCAGCGACCTGAGCCGCTGCAGTCGGATGCTTAATCCAACAAGCCACAGTGGAGACCCCTAGGCTATTTCTTTATGCCACACGTATTTACAAGTTTGAGGACAGTATGTATCAGATGACATGTTGTAGTAGCGGGCAAAATAGCAAAAGACAAATGCATGTTTATTTCTCTTTACTTTAGACCTCATTTGACGCTAAGCAAATAATGTTAAAGAACAACCACACAGCGGTGACTGAGTTTATTCTCCTGGGACTGACAGATCGAGCCGAGTTGCAGCCTCTCCTTTTTGTGGTATTCCTCGTCATCTACCTTATCACAGTAATCGGCAATGTCAGCATGATTTTGTTAATCAGAAGTGACTCAAGACTTCACACGCCAATGTACTTCTTCCTCAGCCACCTCGCCTTTGTAGATCTCTGCTACGCCACTAACATCACTCCTCAGATGCTGGTTCATTTCTTCTCCAAGAGAAGAACCATTTCCTTTCTTGGTTGCTTCCTACAATTCCACTTTTTCATTGCACTGGTGATCACAGATTATTATTTGCTCACAGTGATGGCTTATGACCGCTACATGGCCATCTGCAAACCCTTGCTGTATGGGAGCAAAATGTCCCAAAGTGTCTGCCTGGCTCTTGTTGCTACTCCTTACATTTACGGCTTTGCCAATGGTCTAGCACAGACCATCCTGATGCTCCGCCTCTCCTTCTGTGGACCCAATGAAATCAACCACTTCTACTGTGCTGACCCACCTCTCCTAGTCCTAGCCTGCTCAGATACATATGTCAAAGAGACGGCCATGTTTGTGGTGGCTGGTTTCAACCTCACCTGTTCTCTCACCATCATCCTCATCTCCTACATTTTTATTTTCACAGCCATTCTGCGTATCCGCTCTGCCGAGGGGAGGCGCAAGGCTTTCTCCACCTGTGGGTCCCACCTGACGGCTGTCACTGTGTTTTATGGGACACTGTTCTGCATGTATCTGAGACCTCCTTCTGAGGCATCTGTAGAACAAGGGAAAATTGTAGCTGTTTTCTATATCTTTGTGAGTCCCATGGTAAACCCATTGATCTATAGCCTTCGGAACAAAGATGTTAAAGGAGCAATAAGGAGAATGTTTCAAAGGAAATTGTTTGTCAAATAGGGTAAACATTTTGGTCACAATAGTGTAACATATCTGTATTCCCCGAACAATGTGTGAGCATGTTAAATTAAAAAAATCACCTTTTGTCATTGGCTATTATTTTGTCATTTGTAATTTGCCTATGAGATTTAGATGAATGTGTCCAATCATTGGCTCATGTTGTCTCAGTCTATTTAAAAGAAATATCACATGGAAATTCAAAGATAAGACCAGAAAGCATTATGATTGCTCTATAAAATCAGTAAATGACAGGTAATTCTATCCAGAGTACTCATATGTGTACCGAGTTATAAAACAGGGAATTATCAAATGATGCTACAGCATTGACAATTTAGATTTTCAGGGCTTAATGATTCCCAAACTATTTTCCAGAAATTTGTCAACTATAACATGCATTATTTTTTTTTCTTTTATTCAAGTTATATAACAATGAAAATCCTGAGGAATCTCAGGTTATTACTCCAAGAGGGTTTTGATGAAAATGCCAAACTTCCTTTGTATTTTTTTAATTTTAATTTTTTTTCCTTTTCTTATGGCTGCTCTTGCAGCATATGGAAGTTCCCAGGCTCACGTTCAAATCAGAGCTGCAGCCGAGGCCCACATCACAGCCACAGCAACATTGGATCTAAGCCTCAGCTGTGACCTATGCCAGAGCTTGTAACAACCCCAGATCTTTCTCCCACTGAGCAAGGCCAGGGATTGAACCCAAGTCCTCATGGACACTGACAGGTTTTTAACCCACTGAGCCGCAAAGAGAACTCCTGTATTATTTTTTAAATTGTTTCTTTTTTTTTTCTCTTTTTTTAGCCATACCCACAGCATATGGAAATTCCTGCACCAAGGATGGAATCCGAGCTGCAGCTGCAACCTATGCCACAGCTGTGACAATGCTGGGTTCTTAACTCCCATGCCACAGGAGGAGCTCCTAATGGTTTCTTTTAATTTTTTTTTAATCAATATGTTTCTGTTTCTTAAAATTGATTTTGTGGTTTCAGCTTTTGTTTATTTTTGGTTATGAACTATTTCTAATATGCAGCCAAACATAGAAACTGATATAAAGACCACTAGTATAAGTGTAATTAATCATTAATGTCTTCACACAATATCGCTTTTGTTTCAGATATTTTAGAAACTCAGATATTGCACACCCCTCCATGTCATGGAACCCTTTTTGTCATTTTTGACGTCTTTTCCTGAGCCATTTAAGATGGAGAAGCCTATGTTGGTGAAAGGCTCTGAAAAGAGATGGAAGTTGAGCAGAGCAGGGCTCACTTAGGTCAGTCTACTTGATTTTGTTGTTGCTGTTGTTTTTCTTTTTTCAGATCTCCAGTACTTCTACAAATATTTTATTGTTTCATGTATAAAACCTGAGAGAAATGTTTGTGGATTTGTGTCTTTCTTTTTGTAATATTTTTCTTTAAGCATTGAGGCTATATTCTTAGACCATGTCAGGTACTGAAATAGTATTATTCCTTTTATCTTTATAGTTTCTAATCCATCTCTGGTGCTTAAAATCTAAAAGTCTTTTCTGAACTTGGTAGATCTTCAGCAGTATTTTCTTAGTTGTTTTTGGTTAGTGGGCACCTGTTATATGTATGTCTACCCTTTGTTAAATTTAGGTATAGTTGATGGACAATATTATGTAAGTTTCAGGTGGACAACATAGTGATTCACAATTTTTAAAGTTATACTCCATTTATAGTCCTTATTAAATATTGGCTACATCCTTGTGGTAGACAATATACCTTGTAGCTCATTTATTTTATTACTAGTAGTTTGTACCTGTTAATTCTCTAAACCTATCTTGTCCCTCCCCCTTCCTTCTGCCCACTGGTAACCACTAGTTTCTTCTCTATATCTGCAAATCTATTTCTCTTTTTTATAGTTTTATAGTTACTATTTTGTTTGATTTTTCAGATTCCACATATAATGATATTGTACAGTATTTGTTTTTCTTTTATCTGACTTATTTCCCTATGAACAACACACTTTTATGTTCAGGCCCTGAGTCCTTTTAATCATGGAGTTTATTTTACTGTGAATATTGATACTTAGGAACAGAAGACTTTCTAACAGTGTATTTTGTGCTTTTTACAAATTTTTCCTATGCCTTTTTACCCATTACCTACTCTGAATTAAATTGCATTTTCTAAGTTTCTTTTCTTTTTACTTCCTGTTTGATTATTACATATTTGATTTTAATAAAGTACCTTAAATTTTAATATTCATACTCAAACTCTCTGTTAATTGGTAAGTCTACTTTGCTATGAAATAATAAAAGAAATTTAGAATATTTTTAATCTGGTTATGTCCTGCTTCTAATTTATATGCTGTCATTTGTAAGTTTAGAATAAATCATTCATAATAAATTATTATTTAATCATGAATTTTAGATATTATATATTATGTGTAATTACAATTATACTTGTATTTAATATTATCCAATATCACTGTTCCTTTAACTTTAGTGAACTTGTCAGTGATTCTCTCACTGTTCTCTTTGCACCCAATCCTCGTTCATGATTTAATTTTCTTCTGAGTGATATAAACCCTTAATCAGTTCCTTCAGCGAAAGTTTTTCTGTTTTCACTTGTCTGAGATTGCTTGTCTTAACTTTCATCCTCAAAGAAGAATTTATTTGGGTATGAATGTAAACAGATAATTGTTTTCAGTACTTAAAAATATTTCATTTTCTGGCTTCATTTAGTTTGGTTATACAGATAGTTGCACTCCCAGATTATTTGTTATTTCTCTGTCTTTTTAAAAAATTTTCTGATCGTCAGTTTCAGTTTTTGTCTTTGTTGGAATTTAGTTGTATTTATCCTTCTGCATTTTCAGTGCCTCCTTGGCTGATCTCTCGAAGTCCTATCCTCTTAGTGTATGTTCTCACAACATCCTATAACTTTGTAGAACTGTCCACCACAATAATTTTAACATTACATGTATGACTGATTCATTGTTATATTATACCCAGGATTTTCAGCTTTATAAGGGCCAGGTGTATGTCTGGCTTTGCTCATTGATCAAAGTTAGCATTTTCCCGAAAACCTAAAATATAAATGGTTTTCAGTAAACATCTATTGACCTAAAAATCACCATGCCCCTTGCATTATAGCTATTTGAGTAGTGCAAGCTCTACTACCTTTCACTTTCCAACATGACTTTCACTAATTCTTGATAATCTAAAACCTGATTTTACAACTTCCATGGCTCACCCCCCCACCCATGAAACCAAAACACTTTAAGGACACAAACCATCTTTTGACTTTCTCTTACACACCTCTGCATGTATAGTATGGTGACAAATAGAAAGTTTTCTCTGAATATTTGTTAACTATATGGATGAATGGATGCATTACTGGTTGAATGAATGCTGCTGTACTCAGAGAGTCCATAGCATTGTGTGAGCTTGTCACTTTTCTTTCCTAAACAATGTGATGTCAAGAGATTATTGGTTGGCCTAATTGAATCTCAGCCTTACAATTTATTAGCTATACATATCAGACAAATTAATTAACCTCTACTGGCTTCAGTTTCTCTTCTATAAAATGAAGGTGATACCACTAAAACCCCACAGAATTTGTGAGGATTAATTCAGCTAATGCTTGTACAGTCATCAAGCTAATAATGCCTGGCACATATTAAGTATTCAATGCCTATTACCTATATCTAATTATTATTCCTATTTGTCTTCTTTCCTGTGTTTTTTAAACCAGAGAGTCTCTCATCCCATATCATCTCCCCATAGACTTTCATTTTTGAGGAATGAAGAAATGCATTCAATAAGAAGTAGAGTTATCTGAGGGAGGATAACCAAAATTTGTTGTACATTCCCTGAATTAAATGCACATTGCACACTCCTTAAATTATTCAGCAAGAATTTATTGATCAGCTATTATCTCCGGGTGTGTGCTAGCTGTGGAGATCCCAGTCTTTACTCACAAGAGTTTGTGATCTAGTGATGGCAACGGACAAGTTAGCAGATAACTAAAACAGAGCGTGTGAGCCAACCGTGGTGCAGAGTGGTAAGACAGCATGGAAGATGGAGGTCAAACCCAGTTCTGTGGAGGCAGAGAAAGGATCATTGGAGAGGACTTCAATGTGAGCCTTTTAGTCAGTGCTAGGACACACTGGAATCTGAGGAGGAGAAGGAAAGCTAATGAAATATTTAAAAAATGGTGAAGGGGTGAAGGACAAACTATGACTTTAGGTTGAGAGATGGGAGCTACCTGCAGTTGAAAAAGTCGTCAACTGGGTATGTGAAGGCAGGAATTCAAATCCTACCCTGTCTCTTTCAATCCATGAGGCACAGGGTTTACTGTTCCTTAGTGGAACCTGTGGCTCTTTAGCTGAAAGTGCAGGTTGGAGTCCCTACCTCTAAGAGTTATTTAGAGGAATCAATTAAATTGCCTACATGAAAGGTGTTTGCCAATTACCTTGTCTATGTCACATCCCTGCTCATGCCTGACCCTGTCCAAGACACTGATGTTCATCAGGAAAGACATTCATAAGAGCTCTGGATATTGGAAAGGAGAGTTTTGGTTTAAAGAAAAAGAAGGATTCCCATTTTTACCTGGTGGGTTAAGAACCCAACATAGTGTTTGTGAGGACGAAGGTTCACCTTTTGGCCTCACTCAATGGGTTAAGGATCTAGCATTGCTGCAAGCTGTGGTGTAGGTTGCAGATGCAGCTTGGATCTGGCTTTGTGGTGCCAGTGGTGTAGGCCTGCAGCTGAAGCTCTGATTAGACCTCTAGTTTGGAAACTTCCATATGCTGCAGGTGCAGCTGTAAAAAGAAAAAAAATATCAGACAATCATCAAAATTTCAGGTTGAAATGTGTGCATTCCTAGGGCAAGTAGTTATTTGAAATGATGGAGAATACAACTGAGGCATGTGATTTGCTTTCTGATCCCAAGTGTTCCAATTAATCCTGAGAATGGTTATTTCCATGTCATACTCATTTATGTTGCTCTTACATCCTTCGGAGATTTGCTTTAAAAGCAGCTTCCTACCTCCCATTTCCTACTAGAAATGCGACTAAGTTTTTCAGCTTAGAGAGGACCAATGAACTTCCTCAATCAGAGGTTGAGAAAATAGGTGCCTATTCAAAGCAGAAGTAAGTCTGTGTGTTTCTACCTTCTTTATTTTTAGTCAAAGGGAGCTTATAGTAAAGTTTCAAATGGAGGCCCACAAATTTTATCCTCTTTGTTCAAAATACATTTTAACAGGAGAATTTGAACCTCAGCTGATTTCCAAGACAACAGGCTTATTGAAATTTCTATTGAATTTCCTGGAAATATTTTACAGATGTGTCACTAGTGCAAAAGAATTGAGAAAGGCAAACATTCTGCAGACCCCTCACAAATGTGAGGACATTTTCAGGCATTGGAGAGAGTTGAGTTCTTATTGTAAGAAATACACAAGAGTTTTTTTTGTTAGAAACAGGCAATCTATGAACTCCTTACACATTGTTTTGTGGATCTTTTTATGTAAGATACTGCAGTTGTACATTTATTTTAGTTGATAATCTATAGTTTCAATAGATTTTCATAGTTTAGAATTTAATAAAAGAAGTGTAAGGACAATCTTCCAAAGAATTCTTGCTAAAAGTTTCCTGTTAACTTTATTTCCATTTTTTTCCTTCTGAAACAAAGTCTTTTTCCATTTTCTTGTAATTAGAAAATTCATCTAGACAGCAAGTCTATTAAGCTGAGTTCCACTCCAGTATAATTTTGCCAGGGCTTAACCCTTGTCATCAGGCTTCTTTCTCCTTCTCTCTATCCTTTTCTTTTTCCTGTTTCCCAGGACTCTCTCCCCTTCTCCCCCCCTCCCCCACCCTGGCCTGCCTCCCCACTTAAGCCCCCAGCCTCTCGCCACTAGGTGAGTACAGAGATACAGATATCTATACGTACGTTCCCAGAATCATACTATAAAAGTAATAATCACACAGGTAGGAGATAGAAATATAATAGTGTTTCAGAAATAAGAAAGCTGAAATAATGGCTCAGTACAAATAAAACATTAGTTTATGGTAGTATTCATTGAATGGCATCTGGAAGTGTAGAGAAAATCCTTTCACAGTCAGTGATACGTTGTTCACCTCCACATCTGCTTTGATGGCTTGTGTTTCCAGTGAAGAAAGTGCCCATCACCAATGCCAGTGCGCCGACAGAATTCATCCTCCTGGGGCTCACAGGTCGCCCAGAACTCCAGCCTCTCCTCTTTATGCTGTTCCTGGTCATTTACCTTGTCACCCTCCTGGGCAACCTGGGCTTGATGGTGCTAATCCGACTGGACCCTCGCCTTCACACCCCCATGTACTTCTTCCTCACCAACTTAGCCTTCGTGGACTTGTGCTACTCCTCAAACGCAACCCCACCGATGCTGACTCATCTGTTCTCCGAGAAGAAGACCATCTCATTTGCTGGCTGCTTTGCACAGTGTTACATTTTCATAGCGCTGCTCCTCACTGAGCTTTACATGCTGGCAGCCATGGCCTATGACCGCTATGTGGCCATATGCAACCCTTTGCGCTACAGTGTTAAGATGTCCAGGCGTGTCTGCTTGTGCTTGGCCACATTTCCTTATGCCTATGGCTTCTCAGATGGGCTGTTCCAGACCATCCTGACCTTCCGCTTGACCTTCTGTAGCTCCAATATCATCAACCACTTCTACTGTGCTGACCCACCACTCATTAAGCTTTCTTGCTCTGATACCTATGTCAAAGAGCATGCCATGCTCATATCAGCTGGTTTCAACCTTTCCACCTCCCTCACCATCATCCTGGTGTCTTATGCCTTCATTATTGCCACTGTCCTCAGGATCAAATCGGCAGAGGGAAGGCGCAAGGCGTTCTCCACCTGTGGTTCCCACATGATGGGTGTAACCCTCTTTTATGGCACCCTCTTCTGCATGTACGTAAGACCACCCACAGAGCAGACCATTGAAGAATCCAAAACCACAGCTGTCTTCTACACCTTTGTAAGTCCACTGCTTAATCCGTTGATCTATAGCCTGCGGAACAAGGGTGTAAAACAGGCCTTGAAGAGAGTGCTCAGTAGAAATGTGGTCACTAAGATGGTAGTGCCTCCCATTTTCAATAAACCATAATTCCAATCCCTTGTCTCAAATGTCTTTGGATTTTTGTGATGAGTTTTCAAGTTCTTTCTGGCCATGTTTCAAAAATCCTCGGGTCTGCGAGTAAACGGTCTGCATGTATTTATTACTCTAGATCCTTGCCCTTAATATGCTGTCCATGGGTCAGTAGAAATAGCACTAGTTTGGATATTTTAGAATTGAAGAATTGCATTTTGCTCCTCACATCCATTATGTTTAAGTCAGTATTTTACTGAATCTTAGGTATTTTGTATACACATTACATTTGGAGAAGCCCTGCTCTAAGTGAAAATTATGCTTGGTATTCCCTGAAACACTGGTATGCTCTTACTTTTTAAAATGATAAACAGAATAAACATGCTCTCAGCTTAGTTCCTTGGATTTATTCTATTTTTGTTACCATCTATTTTGGGATGTCTGGGAATCTAAGAAGTACAGCCTTCTGTAGGAATCCCCTGACTTACAAAGTAAAACTAGAAATTTTGAGTCATGATAATAATTTTCTGTTTCTTATGAGCAGTCTTGTGTATTGGCCTGTATGGAATAGGAAGTGAGAGTACTAGAACAATCATTCTTTTCCTAGACCTGTGTTTGTGGGTATAGTGTGTGCTCTTTGTCTGTAGGGACCTACCTCTGCCCTCAGATCTGCAAGCTTGGATCCAGGAACTCAGATCTAGGAACACAGGGAATTCTTTCTGTGTGCTTGGACTTGAAAAATTTAGAACTTACTTGGGTTTTCCTTTTACCTTCTTTTCTAGGTTTTTTTTTTTTTTTAAAGAAATTTGGATTATTGATTTGCCTTGCTTCTTTTGTTATACAAAATTTTATATATTTTACCTACAGTGTGCTTTCTCTGAAACCCCTCATTTTCGTATGCTTTATCCCTTAGCTTGTAATATTTTATTATTTTTCCAGGGCCTCTGTTAACCTGTGCACTGTTTAGAAGATGGTGCTTAATGAACATATATTTGTGATTTTAAAAAAATTTTCATGGTTAAATGTTTATAATTTAGTTATATTTTTCAGAGAACATATGCCTTATGATTTTAATATTGAAAATGTATAGTGAGACTATATACTATAAAAATACTGACTAGTATTTTCCCAAATTTATTGATACATACATGACATGTAATATTTTGTAAGTTTAATATGATGTGATGATAGCTCAATGGGATGATGTGATATATTTATATACTGAAAAAGGATTATCGTAATAATACTGGTTGTCACATCTAACATCTCACCTAAGTACAATTTATTGTTGTTTTTCTACAGTGGTGAAACATTGAAGATCTGTTCTCTTAGCACTTTCAAATGTGCCACGCATTAGATAGTTAACTGTGGTCACTATGCTGTACATTAGCTCCTCAGACGTTATTCATCTTATATCTGGAAGTTTGTACCCTTTGATCAACATCTCCCCATTTCCCTCACCTCCAGGCCCTGACCACCATTTGTTAGTCCAATGTTTTTAGAGTCCACATAAACGTGAGATCATTCAGTAATTTTCTTCCTGTTTGTCTAACTTATTTCACCTAATATAATGTCCTCAAGGATCATTCATGTTGTAGCAAATGCCAATTTCCTTCTCTTTTTGATGAATAATATTCCATTGTATACATATTTTTTTGAGCATACGTGTGTGTGTGTGTGTGTGTCTTATACATTAATCAGCTGATGGGCCCTTAGGTTGTCTTCATGTCTTGGCTGTGGTGAAATGAACATGGTGCAAATACCTCTGACATCACAATCTTATTTCCTCTGGATATACATCCAGAAATGGTTTTACTGGAGCATATCATAGTTTTATTTTTGATTTTTTAAGGAAACTCCATACATCTACACTGTTTTCCGTAGTGACTGTACCAATTTACATTTTCATCAGTAGTATACTTGGGTTCTCTTTTCTCCACATTCTTTCCAGCGCTTATTATCTCTTGCCTTTTTGATAATAGCCATTCTAACAGTGTGAGGTTATATCCGACTAAGGTTTTGATTTGTATTTCACTGATGATTGGTGATATTGAGCACCTATTTCATGTACTTGTTGGCTATTTACATGTCTTTTTTGGAAAAATGTCTATTCTAGTCTTTTGCTCATTTTTAAAAATTGGATTATTTAGCTTTTTTGCAGTTTTATGAGTTTTTTGAATATATATGTAAAATAATGCATATGTATTATTATTTCTTCATTACTCATGGTTATAAATATTTTTGTTTTGATTTGCAAATATTTTCTCCCAGACATTAATGATCACATATCTGTTTTTATACCCATAATTCATATAAAAAGAATCAAACTCACTATACTCCTTTTTATGTAGATTCTTTCACTTAGCAAAATGTTTTGGAGAATTATCCATTTGTTGGTTGGATCCATTATTTGATATATTTTCTATTATTGAATAGGATTACATGTTAAAGATAAAACACAATGTATTTATCCATCCATCTGTTGTTAAATCTGGGTTATTTTACTAAGTATCAGACTGTCTTAATGACGGTGTTATTTCAAGGGCAAACTAAGATTCTTCAAGGGCAAGCTGACATAAACTCAAATGGAACAGATGTGATTACAACAACGAAAGGTCATGACGTTCTACCTTCATAAATGAAAGATGCCTTGTTCTCCCTTGCTCACCTGATCAAGGCACTGTGGATATAAAGACATCACTGATGATTTATGTTGCCAGGCTTTTGTAAGTAGAAGTAATCATCGTCTCTATTTTGTTACTATTCTATGTTGTAAGTAAATGTTTAGTGCATCTCACACTATATTCAATAAGATGACTAAAAAAATCAAATAGCATAAATCAACAGTGAAGTTGGTATGAAGGTGAGAAGATAATAATAAGCATTTGAGGGGTTTTTGGCCATCCAGAGAGCATTTATCCTTTAATGGAAGAAGCTGCTACCCAGCTACAGTCATTTGTTACCATGAGATTGCAAGCCATGGGAAGTCGGGTTATCTTGATTTTTAGTTTTTCCTTTTTTTTTAGTTTTTCTTTTTTAAGCTGAGACATGATTGATAAATAGCATTATATTGATTTCAGTTGTACAATATAATGATTAAGTATTGTATACACTGCAACAAATTCTACATTATATTCCAACACCTTATTTTATAGCTAGAGGTTGGTACTTTTGACCCCCTCCATCTGTTTTGCCTGGTTCCCAATACCCCTCCCCTTTAGTAATCCCCATTTCTACCTGCTATTCATTTTGTTTTGTTTTGTATATTCATTTTTTTGTTTGATTTTTAAAGTAATTTTCATAATACCATAAATTAATGCAAAATAGGTCAATTTTAAAACACCGTGTAAACAAAAGCAAAACACATTGTGGTTGAAATCCTGCTATATTTTTTCCATCAGTTCCCTCAATAAATATTTATGGGACATTTAGCAGAGAAAGTCAGTGTGCTAAATGCTGGATACATAGTGACTATAAAGTAATAGTCCCCTATTCTCTTGGAATTTAATAGTCTGGAAGGGAAGACAAATCTTATGAAAATAAACCACACTTTACTGACAATTAAAATTGTAATTTGAGTTCCCTGGTGGATTAATGGTTAAGGATCTGGTGTTGTCACTGCTGTGGCTCTGGTCCCTGCTGTAACATGGGTAAGATCCCTGGCCCAGGAACTTCTGCATGCTACAGGTGTGCCCCCCCCAAAAAAAATTTTAGTAAACGGTATTAAAAAAAAAAGGTGAGACAAGCTGGAATGATTATGGTGATTATTAGTTTTCATTTAGGTAGAGGAATACCTGTCTCAGGAATCGACATTTAAGGTATCTAAATCATGGATAGGCAATAACTTGAGGAAGTTTAGAAGAATTAGTATTCAAAGCAGTGACAGGCCTATGGGAAGGTTTTGAGTTTAGAAAGAGGTTGTCACAAGACCAATAATGGCTAGATGAATAGACAAGGGAGAGAATGACAGAGAATCTAGAACAGACCATTGTAAGAGCATTGATCTCCATATGGCATTTGGACAATGTGTTGCTGCTGAAGACTTCACGTTTCCTGCCTTCACAGTTAGACATAAGAATTATGTAAGCACATGGATTATGTCATTTCTGCATTTGCATATCTTTGATGAGAGAATACTTGAATACTTGGTAAATGGAAAGAAGAAGTAGGCATACTATTGTCACCTCATCTTTATCCTGTTTGGTCAAATAAATAATATTGCTAAATTACATGCTCACCAGGTTTCCATAAAATGTTACTTTCTTTTTTTTTTTGTCTTTTTGCCTTTCTAGGGCCTCTCCTGCGGCGTATGGAGGTTCCCAGGCTAGGGGCTGAATCGGAGCTGTAGCCGCTGGCCTCCACAGCAGCGCTGGATCCGAGCCATGTCTGAGACCTACACCACAGCTCACGGCAACGCCGGATCCTTTAACCCACTGAGCAAGGCCAGGGACCGAACCAGAAACCTCATGGTTCCTAGTCGGATTCGTTAACCACTGCCCCACGAAGGGAACTCCTAAAATGCTACTTTCTAATACCTGGACCTATCACCCTGAACTGACTCTACCTCAACTCATTATGATATCTTATCCAAATGACTCTCCTCAGAGGGTTTTAGAGTTTAACCACTTTATTCTTGATATGAGATCTTTTAAGCAAACATACTCAATAATAATTTAGTGGAAGGCAATTCAGACTGGGACGATATCATGGAAACATGATAGTCTATGAATTATGTAATCACTATGTATTTTTATTAATTGTTCTATTGATGGGATTGAAATAAATGGTGATTACCTAATGCAAAAAATCTCCTGATCACTCAAAGCAATCAGCTCAAAATGTTTACCAATTGATGCAATCCCATGGTGCAAATCCCAAGACCCTAATGAGAATGAATCTACATAAATTACTATTTCCCTAGAGTTTTCTCTTGTAGTAACATTGTAATAATTTCCCCAGAGTGTGTTCAAAAACACTTTTGGGATAAAAGCTCCAAATTACAAGGAGGATATAAATCATTCCCAGCAGTTCATCACTTGGCACTAGTGTCGCTGAGAGAGTCTTTCTTTGGTTCAGGTAGGCATGAAAACTCTACTTCTGTACCTACATTTTCTTTCCTTGTTTCCATTTTGGATCTTCACCCATAGGAATCAGGTGATAACAAAATCAGCTTTGAATGTTAGCTTATTTTCTTAGCCAGTTAAAGTAAGTCATTACATATTTCTTATATAGAATGGTCAATAGAAATTATAGAGCTTTACAGGAATTATGTATTTACACTCATCATTTCACTTTACAAATATCATTCTTTCCATTCATTCAATAATTCAACACATATTGAATAACCATATTAAAGTAACAGCCTGATAGCCTTATAAACTTTTCTAGAATATCTGTTGAAAGAACAGTCTCTCCCCCTCCACAAAAAGCCAACTTTATGAAGTAATTAAAAAAAGAGAGATGAAATTAAGTGAGAATTAAACTTATTCTAGCAAGAAATAAAGCTCCTGGAACTTTATAAATCTCTCTTTAAATTATTGGGGAAAGATAATTTTGGGGAAACTTTAAATATTAACTAAGAGATATATGACTAGTAATAAGTGTAGGACTTGTAACTACCTGAATAAAGAACCAGAATTATAATTTGAAAATTATTGAGGAGAGTCTGATATTGAATAGATGAGGACTCTGAAGTCCACCAATAACAAGGTAAAAAGGCAATTTTCTAAATCAAGACACAAATGAGATTTTACTGGTATGTCATTGGCTAGTATGAAGCCACTGTATGTTAACATGGTTTATATTTAGGTTTATGCTTTGTAATCAGGAAATGTACCTTGTCCTTATATTTGTGAGATACTGGAATGGAAAGGGAAGGGAAGGGGACATGCTGGAGTTTATTGCAGCAGAACAGACGAGGAAAGTGCTCCTTCCTGGGAAATTTATCTTCACTTGAAATGCATGATTCCACCAACTACCTGACTTCTCTATCTTCATGTCTTGCCTTAAAATATTACTCGCCCAGCTATTCTTGCAGATTTATCTATGTCTGAATGACCAGTTGATGTAGTTTCTAGACTGAAACTAAACTTCCATAGTTTAGTTATTTTCATTTTCCGTTGTCCTATCCTTGGCTCCAACATCCCCTCTTCTCCCATTCAATCCATCTTATAGGACCACGAAATGGGAGCTGTAGGCACATGGACTGTGACAATGGTTCAAAATTATTCTGCTGGATCATTTTAATGGGACCCTTAAGTGGGCACAAGTTTCCCCAATAGACATTCAATGAGTAGTATTTCAGGTACCTATAACATTTGTAGAAGTGAGCTTTGCAGTTTCACTGATAGTTTTTTGTTTGTTTGCTTGCTTGTTTGTTTGTCTTTTTGCCTTTTCTAGGGCCGCACCCTCGGCATATGGAGGTTCCCAGGCTAGGAGTCTAATTGGAGCCATAGCCACTGGCCTACGCCAGAGCCACAGGAATGTGGGATCCAAGCCGTGTCTGTGACCTACACCGCAGCTCATGGCAATGCTGAATCCTTAACCCACTGAGCAAGGCCAGGGATCGAACCTGCAACCTCATCGTTCCTAGTCGGATAGGTTAACCACTGGGCCACGACAGGAACTCCTTGTTTGTTCGTTTTGTTTGTTTGTTTGTTTGTTTGTTTTGTTTCTTTTTTGAGAAGGAGAAGAGGAAACTCTTGAAACTTCAGTTTTTCACCAAATATTTATTATGTTTATCAATTTATCATAAATGTCACCTCTGGTTTTTTGCTCAATAATTTCTGCTAAATTGCAAGTGATGCTTTTTTTCTTGCATATTTACATAATAAAAGTAAACATATGTGCATATCAATATCCTTGTGAATCAAATTCATTATCATACACAAGTCTGTTTTCTCTGTTACCCAATTTATTTAGGTTTTTTTTTTTTTTTTTTTTTTTTTTGCTATTTCTTGGGCTGCTCCCACGGCAGATGGAGGTTCCCAGGCTAGGGGTTGAATCGGAGCTGCAGCCACTGGCCTATGCCAGAGCCACAGCAACGAAGGATCCGAGCCGCATCTGCAACCTACATCACAGCTCACGGCAACGCCGGATCGTCAACCCACTGAGGAAGGGCAGGGATTGAACCCGCAACCTCATGGTTCCTAGTCGGATTCATTAACCACTGCGCCACGACGGGAACTCCTAATGCAGAGTTTTATTTCAGTTATATTTCTTGAAATAAGGAGCATAGACTATTAAAAACTGATCGCTACCTACACTGACTACAAATGACCCAGAAATTTCAAACTGGACACCAATGTCACAGGAAAATCCCTTTTAGAAGGATGTCTTGTTCCCTGCCACATTGAAGTTTAACTTAATTTTTTATGTGTGATAGTTCTCATTCAGAGAACAAAGTATTCATGGCTATTTTAAAACTGGTTCAGCAATCTCTCCAATAATTTAATATGAATTACTTAGCATTCTATATTGGAAAGGGAGCTAAAAAATGGAAGATTTATGGAGGATAAATTTTGTTACTTTTTTGCATAAATATCAAATAAATAATATTTCTAAACACAGGAAACATTGGGTGCAGTAAAATTAAACAGGAAGCTATCAAGTTCCTTTCCCACAACTATTAAATATGAGCCTTTGACACCTCCCAGCGGCACAAGCTCTTTAAGCACTTGTTTATGCAAACAAATAATTTTCAGTTAATATAAAGTATTCCAAAATCATTCAGATATTTTTAGTGGAAAAAAAAGGCTTTATTTCTAATGCAACTACTTTGAATTTATTGTATAAATTAATCAAAAATATTCTAAATTTGCTACCTGTTCTTGTATGTATGACTGAGTCACTTTGCTGTACAGCAAAATTTGACTCTATATTTTAACTCAACTATACTTTAATAAAAAATATTGACACACAGGGAATCATGTTTTCCAGATTCTTTACAAGTATTTTAAGTGCAAATCAGGCAAGAAACTTAGAGTGGTCCTGGGAATAGAGTCTTGGATGGCAAGATAGAAGTAAAACAAGAGAGAGAAAAAAAATTCAAGGAGGTATGATTTTTAAAAACCTTAATATGTACTAATTTCAACACAAAGTGCAAATTATATGAGAGTACCTGAAAAATTTGGAGCTTGTCTCATAGTACAATTGTGCATATGAACATTTTATCTGGAAGTATAATCCTTTCTTTGTAATTATTATCACCTGAACTCTGTACTAGGAATAATTCTATCTCCGTTGATTAGTTTTATTTTATAACTTCTGGACATTGTAAGTCAGTAAATGAAAAGGGTTGAACTATTTATAGAGGCTGCCAAGAAGCTTAATTTTGTGTTCCACTAGCAGCAAAAATTTGCCAAATTTTGTCATGTGCTATAAACTTCTTAAATGTTTTCTGGGATAAATGAAAACATAAATAAATGGATAAGCAACAAAACTATGATCTAAGTTTTGGCCACTTTTCCTTTCCCCAATCTAAGCCTCTCTTGCGTTATTCATACAAACTCTTCTCAGTGAAAATTTCGTCATCAGCAATTCATACAGGACTTTGTTATTTCCAAATTTGGAGACTTTGTCTTTGGTCTATTCATATAGGAATACCATAATCTCCTGTATTTTTTGGATATAGCAGTATGAAAGGCCCCACAGAATTTATTTTCTTTAAACCCTTACCATTTGGGGCTCTCTAGTAAGGCAAGCAGGGAGTACAAGTCTCAAGGTTTGACTTTCTAAATATGCACCAAGGACAGCAAATATTTTCAAACATGTCACCATTTTATTCAAAACCATTCCTGGGATTGACGATGAAGCCTGTGACGTTATAGCAAATTATAAGTGGCAGTTGATGGTTCAACCCATTTTAAGACAAATTGTGGGTCATAAATCTCTCAATTCCAAAACAAATTAGAGTCACAGGAGCCATTCTTTTGGGGAATCATCTGCACATTATATACCTAGATTTAGGGGTTATGATCTTCTTAAACATCCTATATCCTACTGTGTGACTCCATCTAATAATAGCTGGGTGTGAGGATAACTGAGGGTAGAAGAGAAAGAGAGAGAAAGAGCATATGATGGACTTCCCATTCACTTAATTTATTTTAATTCACCTAAGTGAACGATGCTGGCACCTAAGAAAATGGTCAGAGGAAATTTCACCTTGGTGACTGAATTTGTTCTCTTGGGATTAACGGATGATCCAGATCTTCAGCCCATCCTCTTTGTGCTGTTCCTGGGGATCTATTTGATCACGGTGGGCGGGAATCTTGGGATGCTGCTGTTGATCAGGGTAGATTCTCGCCTCCACACCCCTATGTACTTCTTTCTTGCCAGTTTGTCCTGCTTGGATTTGTGCTATTCCACTAACGTGACCCCCAAGATGTTGATAAACTTCTTATCAGAGGAAAAAACCATTTCCTACACAGCCTGTTTAATCCAGTGTTATTTTTTCATTGCCATGGTGATCACTGAATATTACATGCTAGCTGTAATGGCTTATGATAGGTACATGGCCATCTGTAATCCTTTGCTTTATAGCAGCAAGATGTCCAAGGGGGTCTGTATCTGCCTGATTGCTGGTCCGTATGTCTATGGGTTCCTTAGTGGCCTGATGGAAATCATGTGGACCTACCGCTTGACCTTCTGCGGCTCCAATGTCATTAATCACTTCTACTGTGCCGACCCGCCCCTCATCCGACTCTCGTGCTCTGACACCTTCATTAAGGAGACATCCATGTTCGTGGTGGCAGGATTTAATCTCTCCAACTCCCTTCTCATAATCCTCATCTCCTACATCTTCATTCTCATTGCCATCCTGAAGATGCGTTCTGCTGAAGGCCGGCGTAAAGCTTTTTCCACCTGTGGGTCCCACCTGGTGGCAGTGACCGTGTTTTATGGGACTCTGTTCTGCATGTATGTTAGACCTCCCACGGACAAGTCAGTGGAACAGTCCAAAGTCATTGCTGTTTTCTACACTTTTGTAAGCCCTATGTTGAACCCCATCATTTACAGTCTGAGGAATAAGGATGTGAAACAAGCTTTTCGGAAACTGATCAGAAGAAATGTACTTTAGAAGTAAAATTACAGTGTATTTTTCTTTACACACTAAATAAAAAAAATATATATGTGAGAACTGGAACCAAGTTTCACCGCATTTACAGAAGAGTTGATTTTAAATCCATAATGAAAAGCTATACTCTAATGACAAAATAGTAAAGACAGGTATAAAAAATTTAGCTTTACATATGATATGTGTGTGAATTGTGTGTAAAATTTGGGCACTATTTTATTACATATGTAGGTATGGGAGTAACTCTTCTTTCTTCATACATTTTTACCTTTATAACTTTATATGTAAATTTTACCGTATAAAATGTTTACATTTTTATAGTAACATTCAATCTTTGAAAGATTATAACATAAAAGTGTAAAATATTTCCTTTTGTTTGCCCCACCCTGATCTTCCATTCTCACTTCTCAAAGTTACCATTATTAAGAATTCCTTATATTTATGGAGTTCCCATTGTGACTCAGCGGAAATGAATCTGACTAGCATCCATGAGGATGCAGGTTCTATCCCTGGCCTCGCTTAGTGGGTTAAGGATCCAGCATTGCCGTGAGGTGTGGTGTAGTTTGCCAACGTGGCTCGGATCCCACGTTGTTGTGGCTGTGGTATAGGCCAGCAGCTGCAGCTGTGATTTGACCTCGAGTGTGGGAATTTCCATATGCCGCAGGTGTGGCCTTAAAAAGAAAAAAAAAAAAATTCCTTATATTTAAAAAAAAAAAATCTGTGTATCTACAAGCAAGAATATGGTATGGCCATATATGTACCACAAAATTGTTGACACACATGCTGACTATCTTTAACTTTAGTCATTTATAATTCTATTGCATTTACCGTGCAGGGGCTTTGATCCCATAATTTAGAGAAATATGACCACAATTGCTGATAAGACTTGCTCTTGCCTTGAGAGACAGAGCTTAGAATCAATGAGACCCTCATGTCCATGCCTGGCATCCATTTATGTCTTCTGGCCTGTGAGAGACATCTTCCTCCTCAGGACAAAACAGGAAACAAGAATCTTCAAACAATTTTATTTTTTAAGTATTAACTGCTGAAGTAGACAAAGAACGGTTCCTACAAAGAGTGAGGGCCTGCTTCAGGAGCACTGTGACTTCTCTAGAGTTTATCAATATTCCAGCCTCTTAGAACCTGGGATTTTCATGCCTTCTCTAATCTCTGCCTACCAATCTGTTTTTTAGGATGTGAAAAGTATTTGCCATTTATAAATCTATAGTTCAAATTTTATCCCCAGTTGTTATCACAATTAGTTATTATACACCCGATTTTAGAATTAAATATGATGGGTTATCTGTAAATATTTTAATGCTAAGGGATGCAAATACAAGCTGATTTTTTAAGCTGTTAGCATTTCAGGTGATTTTGAAGCTGGGTGGCACAGGCGAAGGTGATGAATATTTACTGGGTATCTACACTGAGCCAAGTACTGCTTCGAGTACCAAGGACATTTTAAGGAGCTCTAGGATTGTATAGTTTTGTACAACTGTAAAACTAAAGATTGACCCAATTGTTTAAGTATTATAATACAAGAAAATGAAAAGGTTGATCCTATGGAGGAAAGAGAATTGTAGTCTTATGACTGTGCAAGGCAAGAACTTGTTCATTTTTTGTGCACCTGCTCCAACATACGGATAGCTCCAAATACAATATTGTGTCAGATAAGGCAGGCAGGGTCTGAACAAAACACGTGGTTGATGTCACTTTCAAAGGAAAGGGAAAAGCAGTATAACTGTATTAGTCCTTCATTGGCACATTTTTCTCAGTTATATTTCCAAGCATCCTTTCTACCACAGAACCTATTTTTGCTTAATATTTCCTGTGGAATAATATTTTCATTGTCATTAATTCTATATTGTCTCATTCAATTATTTCAAGCTCTCTATTTCTAAATGTTATTTTAAAACTTTTTAAAAATAATTGCCCACAAATTGCATTAAAACACACATGCAAACAAGTAACTATTCTTGTAAATTTAACATTCAGTTAATAGTTTGTTGGCTTCTACTTAAACAAATACCTAGAGATCTATTGCTTTGAAGCACACACACACATTCAGTTATGTAAAACAAGCCTGTTTATTATTTCAAATATTCTGAGTGTTCATGGCTCTATCTTTACAGCCTCACTTGGCTTGACACCAAATAAAAGTTTGATAATGATTGCAGGATAAAATAAATAAATAAATAAATAAATGTCCATTTTGAAAGTGAAAAAAGAGCCTCCATTTTTGCATATATAAGAAAAATTTTTTGAATGAATCAAGTGACTCTGAGGAAACGTATTAGTTTTAAGCTAGCAGTACTGTTCAGAAATACAAGTGACCCATAATGTCATTGATATTTATGACTGACACTAACAGTATAAAGCCTAAAGTTATATACTCATGCACACAAGTTTAAGATAAAAGAGGATTTTCACCCATTGCTTTCATGAATTGACTGGCTGACATCAGATAGTCTTGGTTTTTAGTTCATATTACACTGTGCTATTCAGAGAGTAAGCATGTGCTCATGAAATGCTTTTGTATAAATTATTTCAATAGTCCTTGGATTTGTACCTAAAAGTTAGGGAATCCCATTATTAATTATAAAACCTCTCATGAAGAATGTTAGAAGTTTTTTAAATCTTTACTGTTTCCTTTTAAAGTTAAATCTGCAGTATTTAACATTTACTGAACAAATTTAGCCACAGGATGATGGAAGAAGCGTGAGACAATAGAGAATATTTACTGCATTTCTCTAAGGAACAATAATTATAATAAAATTGTTTATATTTTTCTTATGACCTATCTGAAATATCATGACTCTAACTGGTAGTTTTCTTCAGGAAAAATGATCCAAATGTATTATTTATTTATTTATTTTGCCTTTTTTGTCCCTATAGGGCCTCACCCATGGCATATAAATGTTCCCAGGCTAGGGGTCCAATCAGAGATGTAGCCACCGACCTACATCAGACCCACAGCACTTCAGGATCCAAGCCGCATCTGCGGCCTACACCTCAGCTCAGGGCAATGCCAGATCCTTAACCCACTGAACAAGGCCAGGGATCAAACCCATGTCCTCGTGGATGCTAGTCAGGTTCGCTAACCACTGAGCCACGATGGGAACTCCCCATAAGTATTTTTTAAAAATTGCATATTCCAGGGAATGGTAATGCTATAAGTCTAACATTTTTATTCATATGTCATTTATTTTCCTGGGTGTATTGGCTATCTGAAGAATGTTTAGACTTTCACACTCATGCATACACACATGAAGGAGAGAGGAAGAAATAATATTACTTCCCAAAGATCAGACATTTTTTTAATATAGTTTCACGTAATGTGTAAGTTTCAGTGTTACAAATTCTATTTTAAATATGAGCATACAGAAACTGCAGATTAATTTTTAACCTAAAATCACATAGCTTAGAAGAGAAATTCAAATGTATCTGGATCCAAAGCTTATTGTTTTTGTTTTTGTTTTTCTGCTGTACCATACTTTTCTTTCAATATATTTTGTTGAAGAGAAAATCATGCAATGAATAAAACTATCATTTTCCGTCTTCCAAAAGCATTGTTGATCAGGTATTTGACAGTTGTATGGCCACCTAATGATGCAGTTTACTCTGATAAAACATTCTATTTTATAATAGACAAATTCAGCTTGTTCAGTAAAGTGAGGTTTGTAATTAGAACCTGACATCATTTATGAGCCAAATTAATAGTTAAAAGCATGAACTCTGTAATCAGATTTACTGAGAAGATTACTCAGCTTTTCCCTCCCTCAGTTTTTCTCTCCTCTATAAGTTAATATATAGTACTTTCTCATAGGGAAGCTGTGTAGAAGAAATGGACTAATACATTAAATACTGACCACATTACCTGCTTAATAGTTTTCACTCAGTAAAAGTTCTCATATTTATTGTTACCTAGGAAATAACTTCATCTATTTGAGACTCATTTTCCTTTCATAGCTTTCTGTATATTTCCATTTTATATTTATCACTCTTTAGTTAGAACACCCCGATAGATTTGGTTGCTTAATTAAAGCTTGTTTTCCTGATGATACTATAAATGCCATAAGGTCAGATATAATGTTTAAAAGCAATTAGTTCTCTACTGCTTAGCCTGGTACAGTCTGTCCTCCATAAGAAAATAGATAAAATAGATAGATATAAATATAGACAATTGTAAAAAATATAAATTATAATGTAAGTCTTATAAAGTGATGAGAATTCAAAAATATGAAACATATTGATGGAATCTTAAATGTGTATAATTTATTCATGTATAACAAATCTGTTTTTATTTCCTTAAACAGAAGAAATCATCTGGAAATGTTCAGAATAAATCAGACGAGAGAGAAGTTTATAGCTTCCTGAGGTTGACCAGTTGTCCCGTTTTGCAGCCTGGTTTCTTTGTCTTGTTCCTGTTTATTTGTATTCTCTTTTTCGTGGAAACCTTAGACCTAACTCTTCAGATCCTACCCTCATCTGGTCTCTTTGTGCATCCACCAATTCCACACATTCTGGTGAACTTTTTATTTAAAAGTCTCATTTCCTCATCCAATTTATTTGAACAGTATGACATGATTGCATTCCTGTTAACTCAATATTCTGTTCCTGCTGCTTTCTCTGACAATCATATCCACATGGTTACCCAGTTTTCGTATAGCTATAGTATGGGGCCCGAAATATTATACATTAATGTAGCCACCATTGCCTATAGATGTGGTTTTGTATAGACTTAATATCATAGCTGTTTTCTGCAGAGTTGGCAACAGGGAACATCATCACGGTGTCTTGCCACTTTGCAGCTACTCAGCTACTAGTAAAATTATTTGCCATGGATCATATTGGAAGTCCAGAATATGTGTAGGAGTATATGGAGCATTTGAGTTAGCTATCTCTGCACAGCATTTCAGAGAATCCTCACGGTGCTTCTCCCCTACGTGGAGCAGAACATGAGCCACTGCAGCTGCCGACCCACAGCACCCCCCTGAGTGGAGATCAGGGTGGAGACCAGGAGAGAGGCACTCTGTGCTCTGGGAAGGCTGGAAGAATGGGCTTTCAGGTAGCTGGATATTTTCAGGAGATGATTTTATGAGCCCAATTCTTGCATCTCCTCATATCTAGAGGAACACCAGGGTCCATCAATGATGATTAATGTCTGTGACTTGTGGTGACCTTCATGAGCCCAGCAGAGAACATCTGTAAAATGTGTGCATGGCTGCATGCACCTCCCCCTTCCCCTTTATGACTTATGTCTTCCTGGGCTGTAGTTAGTGGCCCGAACGAAAGATGTCGTGGTCACCTGTGAGAACAGCCACCTCCAAGGGTGGACCTTCGAGCCCTGAGGAACTCAGGAAGGCATACCAAAGGAGTGATTCCAGTAATCCCAGGCCTTTACGTCTTTCCATAGAAATGGTTTCCTCTAAATCTTTTGTAAGTCTGGTTCTCTATATCTTGTGTTCCTACTACCTCCCTTTTGTTGCCAAAACTCATATATCCTAGCTTCCCTCCTTGCCTCCTTGGAGTGGTTTCTCAGGGCTACCTAAGATGCTGTCTCTGGAGCTTAAGTCCTAATTTCACCCCAAATAAAACTTAACTGTCAACCTTCACATTGTATTTTTTTAGTTGACACAAGAGTTCTGTAAAGAGCAGTGATTTCTTTTGACCAAGGTAGACAGTGACGGTATGATTGAATGGTCTCCATTATTAATCTGGCAAATGACAGTCTCCTTCCCAGGCCGATTTCATTTCTTGCCAAGATTTCGAATTCTTTGCTTCCATTTTGGGATTAACTTTATTAAAACAAACGAACAAACAAAAACCATAGGAATTGGTTACTTATTTATCTTTTCTTATCTTTGCTGTCCTTTTAGCTCCCCACTTCTTTACAGATTTAGAGTCCTGCTGCCCACTTCCTGCTGTTATCAAGGTCCCAACATACAGGGTTATGAAGCACCCTTATCCCCCCAGTTGCTGAGCAGAAGCTGAGTTCCACTGTAAACTAGAGCTGGGCACTCACCATCTGCCTCTACATGGATTGAATCATGAGCCACTGCACTTGCGGACCCTCAACACCCCCTGAAAGAAGCTCAAGGTGAAGATCAAGAGGGAGGCACCCTGTGCTTTGGGAAAACTGGCAGAACATGTCTTAGACAGTAAATTATTTTCTGGAAAAAAAATTATGAGCCAAATTCTTGCATCCCCTTCTATCTAGAAAAGCACTAAAATCCTTCATGGTGGCATCTGCTCCTTGTGACTAGAAATAACCTTTAAGAAACTAGCAGCAAACTTCTGCAATTTGTGTGCTTGAGTGCACGTACCTTTCCCTCCACCAAAACCACATATATACTGACTTTCCCCCTTACCTCTTTGGAGCAGTTTTTCAGAGCTATCTGAAATGCTGCCTCCCAGGCTACAGTTCTCATTTTGCCTCCAATAAAACTTAACTGTCAAATTTAGCTTGTGCATATATTTTTTTTAAGTTGGCACCACTAACCTCTAAGGAAAAAAAAGTTCTTATCACTGAGAGTCCCCAAAAAAGTCCCAAGATATGTATTTGATTTTCTTAAATATTAAGAAATATGAAGGGTAAAATATTTGGATTGGAAATGACACCTAGTATATACATATTTAACATTTTAAAGTTGAAGAAGCTGACGTAGGTTAATTTGCCTAAAACTAATGGACTGGACTCTAGAAAAAGAATCATTAAAGTGTAATTAAACCCACTTTTCTTAGTTCTCTCTCTAGCTAAATATTGTAATGAATGTATTAGAAATTGCTTCTATAAACCTAGAAAGCATGGGGATTTTTTGATTCATGGTAGTAGATGTTTAATCCTTTGGTGAAATGAGATGAACTCTGAGGGAATCTATAAATGTTCATGACTAAAACCAAGAGATTTGTAGTCGGATGTGCATTCTCATCTCAGCAAGTCAGTCCACTTAGCTGTTTGAATTTGAGAAAATTGCTTATTCTCTTTTAAGCTCAGTATCTTCAGCTGTACAGTGGGCTTAAGAATTTTAACTTGAGGTTTTGTTTTGTTCTGTTTTGTTTGCCACACTTGCCGCATAAGGAAGTTTGGGGGCAAAGGGTCAAATCTGAGCCATAGCTGCAGCAAAACAGGATTCTTAACCCACTCCCGCTGTGCTGGGTTGGAGATCAAACCCACACCTTGGCAGTAAAGCAAGTCACAGAGACAATGCCAGATCCTTAACCTTCTGTGCCACCCAGGAACTCTTAAGTTTTTAAAATGTTTCTAATGTGTCTCTAATTGATTTCATTTGCCCGTGGTCTTTCCTTTTTCTTAAAAATGTGTATATGTGTGTGTATACACATATATTTAGAAAAATATACATATATTTTTTTAAAAATCAGGACAAGGAAGACCAAAATATTGTTTTCTTTCAAATGAATGTATGATCACAGCAATTAATCCATGTGGTAAAAATAAGCCCTTGCTGAATTGGTGACCAAGTAAAATGAATGACTAACTCACTCTTTTATGCAGCTCTTTCTTCTGAGGGATGGCAGTACTGAGGGAGCATGGTACCTAACAATGCATGGCAAGCAGTAGGCAAGGTCACTACTAAGAAAGATGAAGAAGAAAACACAGGAGAGATGCTTAAGCTAGTCCTAATTTCCACATTCAAAGTTTCTGAACTATCTTCAAGGAACTTTTAATTATAAGAATTGATTGCTTAATCCTGACTTGAAAAAAAAGATAATGCCACAGGGAAAAGAAATCAACCTTATAAATACAAGCAACCATTTCCCTCACTTATAACTTTGGAAAGCCCTTTGGTTTTCCTACATCGTTTTAGGATGTCTATTTTGGGTATATTAGGAACCAGCCAAAAGATTACTAGTATACTTGGAATCCAATTTCTTTTATTTTTAACTGTAATTGGAGTGTAGTTGACTTCCAATGTTGTGTTAGTTTCAGGTGTACAGAAAAGTGAATCAGTTATACATATAAATATATACAGTCTCTTTCAGATTCTAATTTCTTATCTGATAGAAATAAGTACATGATTAGAAATAGTTAAAAGTCCACGTAGAAAAGATTAGGGTTAATTATCTGGGAAATACCAATGATAAAATCTTATTTTTTTTTATTTCTTCTAAATATTAAACTAAAAAAGAATTTCATGGCTTTATGTGACTCACACATGGTCAGATACTTACATACATTATAATTTTTTAAACCCTCAGAGAAAATCCCTGGAACAATATTTTCAAGGTGAGAACACTGCTCATAAATATTTTATTCTCTACAATTATAAAACTAATACATAACATAGTCGTGATTTTTCAAACTAAATCTGCCCAGTTCCAAACATAGTTGTGATTTTTCATATTAAATCTTTCCAGTTCCAAATGGATATGTATTAATTTTGGAAAGCACAAAGATACCTTGGTAGACCATTTTTTAAGTTTTATTGAAGTGCAGTTTATTTACAAGGCTATGATAAATTTGTTTTACAACAAATGATTCAACCATTCATTCTCTTTCAGATTCTTTTCCCACATAGATTGTCACAGGTGGTAGACTTTTTTTTTTTTTTTTCAGGGCTGCATCTATGGTATATGCAAGTTCCCAGGCTAGGGGTCGGATGGGAGCTACAGCAGATGGCCTATACTGCAGCCATAGCAACGCAGGATCCCTGACCCACTCAGCGAGGCCAGGAATTGAACTCACTTCCTCATGGATGCTAGTCAGATTTGTTTCTCCTGCACCACAACAGGAACCCCAGATGGTAGACCATTTTTAAGAAAGGTGGGATGTAAGAATAGGATATAAATGCACAGCAGGGTACAACATGATCTTTCAATGTTTTCTCTAGTAGGAGATGAGAAAAAATTAGTGGGACACCCTCCTTCCTAATTGCACGGAAATTCATGCACACACAGAAGCCAAAGGTGAACCATTAAATATGGAGAGGAAAATCTGGAGCTCATGAGTCATTCCAGAAAAGAAAAGAGGTGAGAACTATGATGGGGGGAGACAAGAGAAACCAGAGAGGTGTAACAAAGCTGGGAATTAAACACTACAAAATAATCAGTGGAAAAATCCTCTGTGTTAGGGTGCAAGGCTGGAATTTAGAGAATAAATATGACTATCATTTAAATTTTACTTTTTATTCTTTTTCCAAAAAAATATTATCTTTCACCTGCATTCCATAGAATTGCTGTGTGTATGTGTATTGGGTGCATTTTGGATTTTCAAATAGCATGGGATGGAGAGAAAAGAGGTTTAAGGCAATTTTACAAGGTTTTAAGAGCCTGATAGCTGGGTTATCTAAGCATTATTGTCACCGTTTTTAAATTATAGTGTGATCCTTGGGCATAAACCCTGAAAGATAAATTAAATTTTAACTAATTATTATCATGATATAGTGTTATATAGCAGTCAGGCTTATGGGAGTCTTGGGCACTGATTTTAAAGGTTTGCATTAGTTGGATAATACTTTCCATTCCTGCAAGAGGCAAAGAAAACAGTTAAACAAATTAGAAGTTCAATTCTCATTTATATGGAATTCTGAGCAGCTTTATCAGTTCAACACGGCCATGATTTTATAAGTTTCAATGTCAGAAATAAAATATTGCCTGCCAGATCAGTAAACAAAAGAAGTTGTAGTCCTCAGCAATTGCAGCCACCTACCACGGTGAGCCCCAAGGGAACTCAGGAAGGAAACAAAGAGTACTTGCCATCTAGCAGCCATCAGACTGCAGCCACTCCTGAGAGTGAGCCCTGAGGAAATTCAGGATGTGAAAACACAGAATACTGGCCCTGGATAGCTGAGGTGCATATCAAAGGAATAATTTCAGTGACCTCAGATCCTTGCATCTTTACAGATGTAGAAAAATGATAAATTCCTTAACTTGAGCTCTCTTGTTCTCTTTTATTAACAGTAATCTTTTGTTCCTACTACTTGCCGTTTGTTGCAAAACTCATATATCCTGGCTCCCCCCTCACCTATTTGGACCAGTTTTCTCAGGGTGACTTGAGATGCAGCCTCCTGGGCTTACGTCCTCAGTTTTGTCCACCAAATAAAAAATAACTCTCAGCTTTTAGATTGTGCGTATATTTGTTTGGTTGTCAAATGTCTTCACTCATTTTTCTGCCATCTCACCCGTATGATCCAGAGTGGCTCAGCACTTCATCCTTATTGCAGCCAGCGGTAGGCAGAAAAGTGGAAGGAGAGAGCAAGCCTGTGTTAAAAGGGATAGATAACAATTGCACCTTTCTTTGTAGCTAATCTAGCTTGAGAATAAACAAAGAAAAGGGAGGTTTTTGTGGCTCTTTGTTTTGTTTACTTTGGCTTTGTTTTCTAAGTGCTGTTCCCTAAAGACCAATTCTAGATCCACAGAGTGAACGCTAAAATGAATAGGGGAGCTGGGCACAGCTTCCAGCTTAGACTCTCATAGAATCCTAGTGTGTGCGATTTTAATCTGTTTTCACAGTTTTAGACAACATGCTGGACTAAGTAATTACTGTGGTCTAATTCAGGTACAGGGATGGAAAAATTAGCTTTGCCAAATTTTATTGAATTAACTGGAAAGATGATAGAAGACTTTTCAAAATTTCCTGTCCATCACATGCAGTCCTAATCATGATAAAAGATTTGCAACTGCGGCTTTTCAAAGACTTATCTTTTCTTTCATTTTCCCCCAAATAGTCTCTAGTCATTTTAAAATAGAAAATAGCGGCCTTTTATATTTTATGAAGGTGAATTAAGATGTACCTTATCACTTAGTGACTTTTTACAAAGAACCTAGATGATTTTATCTGACTTGTCCCGGAAGAAATAATTGTTGCCAGAAAGAGAATATTTGCTACAAGATTCTCAACTTCCAGCAAGCAAATCATTTAGTTAAGTGGTGAGTACCTATTTGTTTATTGGCACTGATTGGCAAAATTTACAATGAAAAAAATGACCTAAGGTTAAGTGAAATAAAGAAAATAATGTAGAAATGTAGATGGTAAGAAATGTAGTGACATAAACCAAAACTATAAATAGAGAAATAAGAGAATGGTTAGCAAAGAAACGTATTTGAAGCTGAGTAGTGAGAGAGACCCAGAGTCAGTTTAAGTGTGTTTTTTGTTTGTTTGTTTGTTTTTAATTTTATGGCTACACCTGAAGCATACCGAAGTTCCAGGGCCAGGGATTGAATCTGAGCTACAGCTTGGACATATTTCAGATCCTTTAATCCACTGCTAGGAGGGGATCAAATCTGGTCCTCCCCAGTGACCTCAGCCACTGCAGGTGGATTCTTACCCCACTGCATTGTGGTAGAAACTCCTGGTTTAAGCGTTTGCTAAAGTTTAATTAGTTTCTTTTTAAATTAAACCACTATTTCTGGTATCTCCCTGGACAAAACCATCATGGGAAAGGAAAGGAGAAACTAC
This sequence comes from Sus scrofa, assembly GCF_054392235.1. NCBI lineage: Eukaryota > Metazoa > Chordata > Mammalia > Artiodactyla > Suidae > Sus > Sus scrofa. The sequence goes on from NC_139384.1 coordinate 14,587,379, forward strand.
AGAGGGAATAAAACAACAACAGTGTCCCTAAGATAATATGAATTTTTTCCATTTAAAGAATTTTCTATGTTGATCCTAAGTTCTCATTTTCCATGGAAGGAAATTATGAGAAGAAACTCCACCTCGGTGGCTGAATTCATTCTCCTGGGACTGACCAGCCGCCTGGAATTGCAGGTCCTCTTCTTTGTGCTGTTTCTGGGCATTTACATGGTCACGGTGGCAGGGAATCTTGGCATGATTGTCCTCATCCGGGTCAGTGTCCGCCTCCACACACCCATGTACTTTTTCCTCAGCCACTTATCCTTTGTGGACCTGTGCTTCTCTTCCAACGTGACCCCCAAGATGCTGGGGATCTTCTTAGCAGAGAGGAAAACCATTTCCTATCCTGCTTGTCTGGTGCAGTGCTACTTTTTTATTGCCTTGGTCCATGTGGAGATCTACATCCTGGCTGTGATGGCCTTTGATCGGTACATGGCCATCTGCAACCCTCTGCTTTATGGCAGCAGGATGTCCAAGGGTGTGTGCACGTCCCTCATCATGGTGCCTTATGTGTATGGAGCACTGACTGGCCTGATGGAGACCATGTGGACCTACAGCCTAGTCTTCTGTGGCCCCAATGAAATTAACCACGTCTACTGTGCCGACCCACCGCTGATTAAGCTGGCTTGTTCGGACACCTACAACAAAGAGTTGTCCATGTTTGTAGTGGCTGGATGTAACCTTTCCTTTTCTCTCCTCATCATCCTCATTTCCTACATTTACATATTTCCTGCTATCCTGAGGGTCCGGTCCACAGAAGGCAGGCGCAAAGCTTTCTCTACCTGTGGCTCTCATCTGACATCTGTCATTATATTTTATGCAACTCTTTTCTTCATGTATCTTAGACCGCCTTCGAAGGAATCTGTGGAACAGGGGAAAATGGTTGCTGTCTTTTATACTACAGTAATTCCCATGCTGAACCCCATGATTTATAGCCTTAGAAACAAAGATGTGAGAGAAGCATTAACCAAAGAGCTGTTAAGGAAAAAAATATTTTCTTAAGATATATCCCTGTTATTTTGGTCTCTAATTGTTTTCTAGATTTTTTTCCATAAATTTCAGGGTAGAATTGATGGTGAAATGAGAAATGTGGTACTCCAATGGGGCACTACATGAATGATTTTTTAAAAAAATACAAACAAAAATAAAAATTTGATTACAAAATTTCATGTTTGCATTTGTTATTTATCTTGCTCACTAGTTATTTTAATTTATTTGCCTTTTGTGGACATGATACCATTGCATTTCCTCCCCCTTGGTTTTAGGTGGAAATATATAGCTACTTCCAGAAAATGAGTTAAATTCAAATTCCTGTGTCCCTTCTCAGTTGAACATTTCATTGCAGATGAAAGAATCTGCAGTAGATAACTTTATTTATTTATTTATTTTTCCTTCTATGGTGACCAGAAAGATTCAAGATTTAAGCATGAGTTCTTGAGTGAATATATGGAACAGAGCCCCAGCCATCTCACAATAGAAATGTGGAATAGATGACAAATGCCCTTTGTTTTATAAACTACTACAATATGTTTAGTTGCTTAACTCCAGGGTTGAATGCAGCCTCTTCTGACTGATACAATATTAATTCCACAACATTCAATCATGCAGATGCATATAATTTAGAAATTAAATACCACAACCTTCAAAGGAATCACATTTGGTGTTGTATGTTCTTCCAGTCTTTTATTTCTACGTTTTTACACATATGCATGAGTTTAGCTGAAATTTCTTATTCTAATTACTACTTATAATTCTAACATATAAATATTGTTTTAAAAGTCAAATAATAGTATAAGACTTATATAAACTTTTTTTTTAGGGCCGCACCTGTGGCATATGGAAGTTCCCAGGCTAGGGGTCTAATTGGAGCTGTAGCTGCTGGCCTACACCACAGCCACCAAAATTCCAGATCTGAGCTCTGCCTCTATGACCTACACCACAGCTCACAGGAACACCAGATCCTTAACCCAGTGAGTGAGGCCAGGGATCAAGCCCGTATCCTCAGGGATAGTAGTCAGATTCATTTTTGCTGAGCCACAATGGAGTATGTTATATAAACTCTTGTATCATTCTTTTCCACCTCAATCTCCCCATAGATAACACCTTTTTGTTATTTCCTTTGATAATTAACCCCTTTTGAATTATATGCTTATATATCTATTTATTGATTTTTCAGTCATGGCCATGATTGATTGACATCAATTTATTATTGATAAGGTATTAGCATTTTTTACCAGTCCCTGCATCCCTATCCCAGAATCATCACTTCTCATTTTCACAATATGATCACATTCAAATTTTTCTTTAATCAATATTTCTTGTTAAAATTACTATGAGCATGAAATCAGTAGTACCTGAAAAATACTATGAAAACTCTATGAGTGTTAGTAACATTATGAGTAATCCTGGGAATGCAGTTGTCTTATTGTACCATTTATCTGATTTTTGTAGAGTTAATGGTTGTCTTATTTTTTGCTTTTCTTTTTGTACCTACTTTCCCCCCAATTTCTGCAGTACTCTAAAGCACCTCTGCAGAGGTAAACCTGATACATGATCTATAATTGACACATTTCATCCCTGGAGACCCTCTATCCTCCTTTTGGATTCTCTTGGGGTTGTTCTCTGGGTCTCTTGCAGAGCTGCTATCTTGAAGTAGTGATCGCTACTATTCATTTAAAATGTTTCATTCATTCAACCTATGTTGATTACTGGGCAATATATTACAAACTGGAGATTTAGCAATAAACAAGACAGAAATAATGTCCATTATATTCTAGAGTGGAATGGAGAGTTAGATAGCAAGACATCGAAATGAGCAGATAATAAAATATTTCAGATACTGTGAAGTGCAATGGACCAAGGCAACGTAAAAGATGATGACTTGGCAGAGTCAGATGCCTGGGTTGTGGATGCCACTGATAGGAAAGGACTGCCAGAGAAGGAGAGTTTGAAGCCTAAATGATCAGAAGAAGGCAAACATAAACAGATCCACTGGGAACTGTAACCCAAAGAATCAATAGCAAGAACAAAATTTCAGGGATGGGGCAGCAAAAAGAAAGGCCATGTGGCCAGACCTTAACAAATGGGAGAAACAATCAGAGGAACTGATGCCAGAAAAGGGACTCCTTATTCATTGGATGGTCAGCAGATTCTCATAACTGACAGGGAAAACAACATGTTGACTGATGCCATCTCATGGGATTATTGGAAACATCAAATACTATTTGTAGGGAATATTTCCCTCAATTACATTTTGAAGAAAGAATGTTCTGAGTTCAAATTTGGACTCACTTTTAGGGAATTTTCCAAACATGAGAAGCATGATAGAAACAATAAATTAAATAAGTTATTAAGTCATTCTTATATTTACATATACTTGTTGATTATTGTCTATGCCAGGCACTGCCATTGTTGTTGCTAGATATCAGTCTGTTCTGTCACATTCTATGTGTCTTTCTTCTGAAAACAAACCACTTATACCTAATACAATTTATTTTCAAACATAAGCAACTCATCAAAGAACAAACTCCTTGATAGAAAGGATATATTTTTCATCCTTGTATTTTCAAGATTAAAAAGCATGGAAATTTGCATTGAGTATAGTTTTTGTGTGAGTTTGTTAAGGACAATGTAGGAAATATTAGAGATCTTGAAATGATGACACCTTGAATTTACTTGAATTTAGTTTCATAAGAAGTCATGTCCCCAGAGTATTTTATATTTGGCTTTGAATGTTGCTCAAAGCATTGCCCAAGTCCTCATAGCAGACAAACAGTTTGAACTTTGATGAACCATGGACTGAAAAATGGAACAAAACAAAAACTTGATTTGAGAAGGTCCAGTGTTACCAATTAGTATTTTTCCCAGTATGGATATTCTCCACTGGGATTGCATTTCTAATTGTTTCTTGAAACAGTTGGGGATTCTCCCAAGATAAGTGCTAATGTCAGTAGCCTGAGTATAAATTCTACAGCACTGGCTAGAATTTGACCTTTGTGGTCCTGGAGAAGACACTCTTATTTCCACAGGTAGGAAAGGCATGTGTACCTTAACTTTTAATACCTAGTAATGTATCTAGTCTCTTCTTTTAATTACATTTTTGGGAGGATATTGATGTATTGAAACAGAAAGTTTTGGCGAAAAATTTGAACAGATAAGGCATGTTCCATGAGAGAAAATCTTTAGAGGCTTACTCAACTCTATCTTTCTCTTTTACGGTAGATATGACCAGTGTTTTTGAATCATTCTGGTAGAATTCCATAGTATGGACCTCCAGCATATGTTTTACAATAATTTAGTTTCAAGTAATATTCTTTCTGTGTTTTCCATTTGTCTAATGTCTTGGTGTCTACTGTTACCAATTTCTGCATGAAAAAGACACATTGGAAATTTAGGTCTTTGTGGTTTATTAATAATTTAAATTTATAATAATTTAAATTTTTCCTACTCTAAGAAGTAAAGTATATGCTCAAACAAGATTTTTTTGTGACTGTTAAACATATGGAAAAGTTAGTTTCAGTATATGTGGCTAAGAGGTTTGTTTTTATTAGGACATCTCTAAGTCCTTAATAATTCTGTCATTTATAAGATTCTGGATTCTTTCCCAATGCCTTGTTTCTGTTAAGGAGCTGATTTTTCACAAGTCATACTTGTGCTACAGGGAGAATTTTTTTTTTCAGAATATTGTTCTTTTTTTTTCAACAAAGATATTTGAAATATGAATCAGACTAAAAGTACTCAAAGAACTAAATGGGTCAAAGAACTTAAGACAGTAAATTGGTGAAAATTTTCATCCTTATTTGGTCAAGTTGCCCATGTAGTCACTTGAGTGCATATGAATATTTGCTGTGAGTGTTTTGGATTCTCAGCAGCAGTCTGACACATCTCCTGTGGGCTATATCTTTGTATTAGCTGTCTCTGTTTGCTATAGGCCCACAATTCTAGGATTAAAATATAGTTAGTGATAATGGTTTCCACTAAAAATTGCCATGCCGCCATGACCGGTGAGATCTGACCAAAATTGCAGAACCCTTCAGTGCTAGACTGTAGATGATCTGAAGAAGTTGCTCCTGGGCAGACAGTTGAAAAAGGGGGGGGGGGCGGCTCGTGGCTTTCTTTCTTTACTGATTTAATCATGATCTCTAGCCACTGCCCTAGGTTTTGAGCCCCAGTTTCTTCCTATTTTTAACAGGACACTGTTATCTTTTCTTCTTCCTCTGTCTTTTATCTTTTTAGAATGTACGTCCCTATCTTCTGTACTTCCAAAGAACTTTAGTTGAGAATTCTATTTTATTCATATTTCTCTCTTCTAGTAGCCTATAGTGTAATCATTGATGGAGACAAGGGAGGTGATAGAGTTGAATAAATCAAATTTTAACATTTTCCCAAGCAGTCTATCCCACTGAGAGGGAGTGATGGGAAGGTAGCATGTCACAGAAGAAGGACACTAAACTAGGAACTATCATATTTGATTTCCCTCCTAGTTCTGTGTCTGAGATGTGAGCCCGGGTCACAGTGTTAAATTTTCTGGACTTGATTACAGACCTAACTGAACCGATTGACTTTGTCTTCTCCACCACCTTTCTTCTATCCACTGTCATGTCTGGAATTTGAAAGGTGCATAAGCAGGTTTAGCTAAATGAATGCGGAGCTTACAGGATTTTACAAAGTAAGTTAAAATGTTTCGTGAACTATAAATGCAATGTTAATAAGATGGGTGCAATAGCTGATAACACCAAGATTTGAAATCAGAAGGCCCAGTAAATGTTATGCATTTCTTTATTGTAAAATGAATTAATATAGTATCTATTTCATAAGGTTGTTGGACTTAAGTAAATATTTAGAAAAGTACTTTAGTATGGTGCATGGACTATAAGAACCCAACAAATGTTATTATTGTCATTGTCATGTAAACCTTCAAGCATATAATTAAGCAAGTCTATCAATTTTATTTACATTCTTTGAGCTGGTAAAAAAGGATGTGCTACTCACATTGACATCTTATAATGGTCAGAAGGTAGGAAAAGTTTTACATAGCCTCTGACAAGTTCTCTGATAATAAAATTTCTTAATGTCAGAATTGTTCCACAGAAAAGGGACATTTCCATGTCAATTTATTTTTATGTGACTCTTAGTATACAGCAATTTGTTCGTAAACTGAAATTTGGAGATATATTGTCATAATATTTTAGCTTATTTTGATTATATATTTGAAATAACTTGTGATAGGAGTTCCTGTCATGGCTCAGTGGTTAATGAATCCAACTAAGAACCATGAGGTTGTGAGTTCGATCCCTGGCCTTGCTCAGTGGGTTAAGGATCCAGCATTGCTGTGAGCTGTGGTGTAGGTCACAGTCGAGGCTCGGATCCCACACTGCTGTGGCTCTGGTGTAGGCCGGCAGCTACAGCTCCGATTAGACCCCTAGCCTGGGAACCTCCATATACTGCAGGAGTGGCCCTAAAAAGGCAAAAAGACAAAAAAAAAAAATTTTATAGATTCGATAAAATGCATACCATTTATATAAATTATAAGACAAAAACATAAGAAATACACATTAAACCTGTACCTTGCATTATAAGCTATTTTTGTAACTAAGGATATGATTTAATTTTTTTCTCATTTAAGTAGCCAGTAAAGTCATATAGCAATTACTGAAAAGTTTCCTTTTTTTAATGCTGATCTGATATTTCACCAGCATCATATATCACTTTACTTATGTGTGTAATTTCTCTTTGTGGACTTTATTTTCCACTACGTTGGTCATTTTTTTCCTCATTTTTTTCTCAATATCAATAACACATTGTCCTGAATCCACACTGCAGTTTTATAGTAAGTCTTGTTATCTGATAGGAAACTCCTTACAGAGAAAAGATTATCCTCTGTTTAAAATCAGAAAATAGGGGAAAAGAATGTTAAGAGAGTTGGTTGAAGATATAGTAAATTTTTCCAATTATGCACTTTGGATTTTGATGGCACTTTTAATCTCATATCTTTGGATTATATTACCCACTGCTTGTCATTTTTTCTGATGGCTACTAACTCTCAGATCACTTGTTTCCCTATGATTTTACAGCAACCTTTTCAGCATGTTCATTACTATGCTTGTCTTAATAGTCGGTCAATATATACAAAGATAACCCTCCCTTCTCTCGATGTGGAATTCTTCCTTCACACCACAAACACTATTGACACACCACCACCACCACTACCATGGCCATCCATCACCACAAATAAACAATTAAACTTCTTGTGGGCTTCCAGAAAATGAGTCAGACTTAGCGAGAGATGTAGCACATCAGTGGATCATTGAACGGGGAAATATGAGATGAAGTTCTGACAAATCTTAGTCTCCCTGGGATTCAGCTTCTCAGTGTTCAGAATGAACTTTACCTGTGTTATCTTCATGGTTCTTTTTAACCGATGTATCTATGTGTGTTTATGAAAGAACATAGATGGGAAAATTAAGTTCGTAGTATGGTTTTTTTCTTGTCATATAAGTTACCTAGATATTTTAAAATTTCGCAGAGTATCAGGATACTTAACCTTACAGTTTTGTCTTTAGTCTCCAACTTAATTGCCGTGTAATTATAAAAACAACATAAATGAAAATCATTTGTTGAAAAATTTTTAGACTTGCTTTGTGGTATATCTCAATATCTAATTATGGGAACAATACTGCGATAACATAACTAAAGCCCTTTGGATTTTTTTACATCTAACCTTGTATAATTTTAACCACAGATTCAGTGTTTGTTTGTTTTTTTTGGTTTTTTTTTTTTTTTTTTTTTTGTCTTTCTGTCTTTTTCTAGGGCTGCTCCCGTGGCATATGGAGGTTCCCAGGCTAGGGGTCTAATTGGAGCTGTAGCCACCAGCCTACACAAGAGCCACAGCAATGCCAGATATGAGCCATGTCTGTGATCTACGCCATAGCTCACAGCAACGCCGAATCCTTAACCCACCGAGTGAGGTCAGAGATCAAACCTGCAACCTCATGGCTCCTAGTCAGATTCATTAACCACTGAGCCATGACAGGAACTCCGTCTGATTCAGTGTTTTTTTTTTTTTTTTTTTTGTAATAAAAGAAACAAAAATAAACCTTTTCTATCTCCTCTTAGATAATCAACCAGCACTTTACAGATGAGACAAAGAAATGCTCCAAAGAAACTACACTGAAGTGACAGAATTTATTCTCTTGGGCCTGACGAGCCATCCAGAGTTGCGAGTTGCTTTCTTTGTTTTGTTCCTTGTGGTCTACCTAGTCACTGTGATAGGAAACCTGGGCATGATTGTTTTAATCAGAATTGACGCTCGACTTCACACCCCCATGTACTTTTTTCTCTCAAGCTTGTCTGTTCTAGATCTGTGTTTCTCCACAAATGTCACTCCCAAAATGCTGGAAAATTTCTTATCAGAGAAGAAGACCATCTCCTATGCAGGTTGCCTGGTGCAGTGCTATGTAGTCATTGCTGTGGTCCTTACAGAGCACTGCATGCTGGCTGTGATGGCATATGACCGCTACATGGCTATCTGCAGTCCTCTGCTCTACAGTAGCAAGATGTCCAAGAGGGTCTGTGTCCGCCTGGTCATTATCCCTTATGTCTATGGCTTCCTCCTTAGCGTGATGGAAACCTCGAGGACCTACAACCTCTCTTTCTGTGGTGACAATGAAATTAATCATTTCTACTGTGCTGACCCACCTCTCATCAAGCTGGCATGCTCTGACACCTACAACAAAGAGTTATCCATGTACGTAGTGGCTGGCTACAGCAACGTCCAGTCCCTCCTGATCATTCTCACGTCCTACGTGTTCATCCTCGTTGCTATCCTCCGAAGCCGTTCTGCGGAAGGGAGAAAAAAAGCTTTTTCCACATGTGGCTCGCACCTGACAGTGGTCACAATCTTCTATGGAACCCTCTTCTGCATGCACCTGAGACGCCCCACAGAGGAGTCTGTGGAGCAGGGCAAAGTGGTGGCTGTGTTTTATGCCACAGTGATCCCTATGCTGAACCCCATGATCTACGGCCTCAGGAACAAGGATGTGAAAGAGGCATTGAGAAGAGCAATAGGGAAACAAAAATTGGGGAAATAAAAGGACTACTGTCATGGAAAACATTTCTAGGTCGAGTAAGACATGAGATGATTGAATCAAATATCTCATTTTAAGCTAGTTATGTAATACTTTTCTAATGCTCTATGTTAGGTAGCTGACTAGGTTACAAATCCTAAAAACAGTGGTTGAAAATGGGAAGAATAGGGCAGTTGCCCTTTGGGCAATTCATTCACATTTCTGTATCAATTAGTATCAGTTCCTACTGAAAAAAAAAAGTGCCTTAGGCAAATCTGAATTTTCTTTGTTTTGTTTTAATGTCAGTTGAAAGAATCCTGGAGGTTAAGTGTCCACTTTATATGCTAGCTTTATTAGGTTTGGTCTCTCCCTTATAGCTTATTTTACTTTAATGGCATACATTCTTTTGTAATTATTATTATTTATAATTATTTTTACTTTTTCCAATTGTAGCTGGTTTACAGTGAAACATGGTTTACATGCTTAAGGTCACTTTATGATGCAAAATGCTGCCAGGAAGCCAGCCTGCATGTTCAAATGATTGTCACACATTCCAAATGTTCTATATGACATGTCATCTCATAGCTCTTGGGTCCAAACTTAATCATATGTTCAAAACTCCCTGCAAGAGCTTCTGGGAATGTCTATCCCAGGGCACAGTGTATTAGGCTAAAAGAGGAGGGTTCTATCTCCATTCTGATGGTAAATAGACATCTCCACACCACTTTTTAAAAATATCTCATCTTCACCCCTTATTCATTTAAGGAACAACTTCCTAATTCACTTTCGATGATGTCCAACACTTGAAATTACTAACAGTTTATTTCACAGATGATGAGAGGAGAGTAGATACCTGATACAGGTTACTCCATAAATGTTGGAATCTCATTGAACGTATTCTGCCACATGAACATTTTTTTCCAGAGGCTCAGTGTTACAACAAGATTTTTTCTTGAAGCATCATAAAAATGCCTTCATGGATGTGTCTACTCAATGTATCCAACTGTTTTAAAAATCAAGATTGTATACAAGATTGTGTTTCCTTTGGGTAGGATGATGGTGCAAACTTCCTAAATTTTCTTTGGTGTGTTCAACGACCTTTTTGAAATAAACACACAACCATTTTTAACCTTCATTTGAATGAAATTACTTTATGAAACATGGCCTTTGTGTTCAGTTGTGTTTTGATGTCAACACTTGGAGTAAGGCAAATAAAAGACTTACTGCAATTCTTATCTTCCACCCATTTCCCTCACCATCCTAGTACCTGACATTCTACTGTGGCCTCACCCAAATTACAACACACCTTCATCTTTTGAGGTTGTGAGGAAATGGTCAAAATTGCCAATTTTAAATCTATGAAGAACAAGCGTGCACTATAATTTTCTTACTTAGTTCCTCTATTTGTTGGCCTTATTTCTTAAAACTTCTTAGCAGTAAAGGCAAATACTTAGTTATTATCTGTAGGAGGAGAAGACCTGTTGTTTTCATAGGCTATTGTCATGGCAGGATTTTTCATAAGTGCGAAATCATCTGGTGTGAGTAAGAGCAAACCCAAGAATCAAGGAGCTAGAATCAAGTTACTCAGCTGCATTGAGAAACACATTATCCAAACCTCTAAATATTGGATATAGAAACATACCTCTTTGGGATTACAGGTTGAATGGCTATGGGGTTAAGAGAAACAGCACTTAGCAGAGGGCTATGCCTGATATTCTAAGTAGTGGTCCAACCCTATGGTGTTTCCTCGCACATCTACGTTGTCTTATAAAAGGTAAGACGATGTTATCTTAAACAGCAGTTCACTTATAATGACTATCACTGTTTTCTTCTTTGACTTTTTATGTCTAAAGAAATCATTTGTTCTTTTTTTAAAATACATGTTATTGGAGGCTTGGTGACTTAGAAAGTTGTGTATGTTTCAGATGTACAGCAATGTGAATTGGTAATACATATACATATATTTATTCATTTTCAGATTCTTTTCCCATATAGGTTCTACTATTTTTTAAAATTAATATTAATCAATAACATCTCATCTTCAGTTCGCTAAGTCTTTCTTAAAAACAGCTTTGCCAGTAGCAATGCAACTTATCAGTATGTTGAAAGTTATGCTTAGGAGAAAATGTAATATAGCCGTCAGGGTTTGTGAGCACTTATTAAAAATGTGTTGACTGATAGGTGGTCCAAAGAGTGTTGCTTTATAGGATATCACTGCTAATAATTCCATTCTGTTAATGTTAGTTAATACTGTACAATTACATATTACATACATATGAGGAAAGAGGAAGGGGACTCAGAAATAAAGGGTAAATAAGAAGGTCGAGTTTATTAACAGCTCGAAAAATATCTTTATTTGGAGGAAGAGACAAGACAGAGGATAACCTAGAAGTTTTCAGGCTATGTTTACTGGAGAAACAGAGAAATCTGTGATTTTAGTCCCATTTCTCTGCCTTAGATTTGGGAATTGAGGCTAGACACAACATTCAATATATTCAAGTTTTAGAATTCAAGTATTAGTATTAGGGTGACCTGTATTCTTTCTTCTCACCAAATATTGAAAGCAACATATTCCCAAAATAATAATTGTGGCATATGTCTACACATTAGGATCTCAGGCTCCTGAAGCTTTTTATGGTCCAGTATCGTGTATATAAAATTGGAAAAATGAAGAGAGTTCTGAAGGTGGAGAATTCATCCAATAAGAATGACAATATATAACGGGAACATAGAGTCCATGAGAGTAGCTTACTGCTACTCAGCTTACTGCTACTCAGACAAGTATATTGTTTCTATAATACTGCTACATTATTATCTATTTAATTTTTACTCTATTCTAGGCACACAGTAAATGGATAAATAAATAAATAAATAAATGTCACAATTTATAGACAATAAAGTTAAGGTCAAGAATTTCTGTTTTCCTGGAATTCCTGTTGTGGCTCAGTGGGTTAAGGACCTGATGTTGTCTATGTGAAGCTATGTGTTCAATCCCTGGCCTTGCTCAGTGGGTGAAAGATCCGGTTTTGCCACAAGCTCTGGCCTAAGTCCTAGATACAGCTAGGACCTGGTTTTGTCCTGTGGCTGTGGTGTAGGCTGGCAGCTGAAGCTCCAATTTGCCCTGGGAACTTCCATATGCCACAGGTAAGGCCATAAAAAAAAATATAATAAAAATTAACTGTTGTGTTTTCCAGTGCCATGGGGTACACTCATCCCCTAGAATGTGGGTGCAGTCTTATAGAAAGCAGAGAGGGAATAAGTTAAATTTTTTCCACTTTGGAAAATGGACCCTTAAAATATCAGTTAAGCTCAATTAGGGGAATAAAGTGGTATGTCTCACAATAAAGAGATTGTGAGCTAAAAATTATACCCATTGAATTTGTGAACAATTATCTTTCGATAAAAATTAAAATAATATTTCTTGAGCATGTTAATTTTTTCTCCTAAATGTGTAGAAACTGTAAACATGAGAAGAAGAGCTATTAGAAATCATCTTCTGTCAATAAAAAATATTGATGAGTGAATTTCTTTTGTGACAGTGTTAAAAACAGAGCAAAATAGCATAAACAATAACAAAGCTATCAACTCTAATCTGAGCGTTAATTTGGGTTTTAGACAAGTATATTGTTTCAGACAAGAAGTCTATTTGGGACTCATCAATGATGTGCATATGACATGTGTCTTTTCATTATAATTTTATAACCCTTACTGAATAATGGAAGAGACTTTCTCTATTGCTATGAAGAAATGTACTCATTAAGTACAGATTATTTGAAATGTTGTGATTGATACAATATAGGCATGATTATTATCACCTGGGAAACTAAGAACCGCCTCCCCACCCCCAAAGGCAACACTGTTTCTCTCCAGAATGCAAAGAAAACATTTAAAAAAAGTAATAAAATAAAATATCAAATTCTTCTAGCCCTTTAATTTATTTTTATTTATTAAAAAAAATTCTAATTCTGCTGAGAGATTTTTCTCTTAAGGTTCATTTTCTTTCATAGATGATGCAATGTGGAGCATTTTAATTACCTTTTCAGCTTTCTGTCTATATATATTCTCTGGTGAGAAAGTCCCAGAGTGGGAGATCCAACACTTATAAATCCTTATGCACAACCCATGGATGATGGCAGGTGAGATGTTTCCAAGAACATTTTTTCTTCATGCCCAGGTAGGTTCATGCACAGGCAGTCCATGTATTTTTAAAAATCAGTCTGAAGTGCTAGCCTTCTAGGTGGTCCTGGGCATTCTGAGTAGGAGGACCGTGTTCTGGGAAGGGTTATTAGGAAGTGAGCGTAGAGAGGCTTCACCATGGCAGTGGTTGTCAGTTGTGGTTGGGGCTTTGGCCTGATGCCCTATCCAAGAGCTGCAATTTTGTGATAACAGCAGAAATGTATACCATCTTGCCTAACAAACAATGAGAACCCTCCCCATAAAGCGTCAGTAAGTGGCAACAAAATAATTATTTTTCTTTTCTTTACTAAAGACACTTAGTGCAAGGCTCAGTCTCACTTTCTCTTGCTCTATCTTTGTCTTTCTGTCTTTGCTTCTCTCTCTTTCTCTCATACCCGTGTATAAAGTCATTGACTTAAACTTTTATGCAGTACTAGCATGTATAAGATACCAACCATACGTCTTCAAACACAATGACTGTCAAAGAAGTTTATTTGACTTCAAAACATTAAATGATCTTGTGCTTCTTAGAAACCATATACTTCTTTCTCCATTATCCTCCCTCCTTTGACATCCCAATGGTTGGAGTTTGCTCTTTTTTTTGGCCTTGCCTGAAGCATGCAGAAGTTCTCTGCCCAGGGCTCGAACTAGCACCACCAACAGTGACAACATTGAGTCCTTTAACCACTGGGCTGCCAGGGAACTCCCCAGTTATTGGAGTCGAACATGAAGACAGCCTGAGGAAAGAACTTGACTCTCCATGTCATCTGCTACAATTTTCTTCCCTCTTGCAAATAAGTCCCTGAAGATGTCTGTAAGACTGTCAGTTTAAATAAGGGACCCAGACATTTTCTTGGGTGGCCAATTGTCTTGGTTTGCCTAAGACTGAAGGGGCAAAACTTGCATTCCCAAGCCAAGAAATTCCTGGGCAAACTGGGTGGCAGCTGTTTAGGCTACACGTATCCCACAGCAGACTGAGCTGTAGCAGACATAGATGGATTTTATCAGCGGGTCGCCTGTTTGAATCTCATGCTTCTCCTCTGTGCATATTTGTCATTAAACAGCTACTAAAATTAGAATTGGAAATGTAGCTAATGTGGCTTCGCTTACTAATACAATCCACACTTAAGGACTTGAAACCTAACATCATTTTCCTTTTTTTAAAATTTTATCTCTCTTGACTATATTTGACATATAAGCAAAAGAGCAGTTTTAAATATTCTCATTATAAATATAAGGATATGAACCAATACAATGTAAAAAATTGTTCTGAAGACTGTTTTTATAGAGAGCCTGAGAACATGAACAGATTTCTTGCCTTAATGTGTGGAAAATGGCTAATTATTTGAAAGAGGCAAAGTGAATCATGTAAATCTCCCTTCAGAGACATGTGGATATTCAAATAGATTTGGCAGTACCCTTTATTTCTCTCCTTTACAAATTCGTAGTTAAATGAGGTAGCATCTCTTTGTATTTGGCATTTTGGCAGAAGCAACCAATATAGCATAGTTTCTTTTATGTTACATCGGTCACCACCAATATTCTAGAGAAGGATGGAACTCATCTATTAGTTTTTCAGTCTTTGATATTTATCACATAAATTTCAGCCAAGAGATGAATAGTGGGAAGCACAGGTATAACAGGGGAGCTAAGAGGCAAATTCTAGTGAATAAGGAGAGAAGAACGGATCTCACCTGATAATGGGTGGGAAAAGTTATGTGTCTCTGCAGGTAAGAAGCAGGATGGTCATAACAGCTTATTATGGGTAAGAAGAGAACCAGTGGTTTTTCTGGAACGTATTAACTGCTTGAATGAATGAATAAATATAAAAGTGATGGGAGTTCTCGTCGTGGCGCAGTGGTTAAAGAATCCGACTAGGAACCATGAGGTTGTGGGTTTGATCGCTGGCCTTGCTCAGTGGGTTAAGGATCCAGCATTGCCGTGAGCTGTGGTGTAGGTTGCAGATGTGGCTCGGATTCTGCGTTGCTGTGGTTCTGGTGTAGGCTCGCAGCTACAGCTCCGATTGGACCCCTAGCCTGGGAACATCCATATGCCGCAGGAGTGGCCCAAGAAATGGCAAAAAGACAAAAAAAAAAAAAAAAAAGTGATCAAGTTTTTCTAACTTCTACTTTGTGGCAAATACAGGATAATTTTATAAAACCTCAATTGTGCAAGCCCATGGTTCATACATAAATAGAATATAAGTGGAATATTACTGCTGGAAAATTAGCTCAACATATTTAATCTAGCAGATTAGAATGTGCTAGAAGGTCCAGAATCCAGATAGCTAACCATCTTAATCAGATATAGTCAACCGCTAAAAATGACTTCTCCTAACCCTCAATTTTTTTCCTTAGCTTCCTTGTACATTTTAGAAATGTCATTAATTTAAGCTTAAATAATTATAGAAAAATAATAATATTCTATTGTTCTTCTTTTATTCAAAGTTCTCAGAGAGAAAGAAAGGAAGTAGAGAGACTGCCATAAAACTTGTTAATGCTTCAAAACACAAAGAAGGGAATTCTTAAAAAGAGTCTAAAAGTCCAAAATTGGTGATGCTTAAATTTATCCTTTTTAGGCTTGTTTGTAATGTGGACAATGACTGGCAAGGGTTCAGGGTTTCTTTAGGTTGATTTTCAAAATTTAAAACAATTGCTAAATAAATGTGTTGCTTTCAGAGGTTTTACTTTTCTTTTTTGCTAATAGGGATAATTGGTTTACGTTAAATCATCTTATACAGTGTTATGTGTTTCTTGGTTGCACCCACGGCATGTGGCATTTCCCAGGCCAGGGATCGAACCTACACCACAGCAGCAACCCACACCACTGCAGGGACAATGTGGGATCCTAAACCTGCTGAGCCACAAGAGAACTCCTGAAGCCATTTGTTTTATACATCTCAAGTTTGCAAGAATAATACAAGGAGGTACAATTTACTTTCTGATTATGGAATAACACTTCTTTGCCAACGGCTTTGAAATCATTTCTTATATATATTATAGACTTTCAAACTCTACAAATCTAATCAATAGTAAACTGTATGCACGTTCTAAAAGTTGGGGCCAGTAGTAAAAATTCTTTCCTTTTCCAGGAGAGAGCAAGAACAAAAATTCTCCTTCTGGAGTTTTGATGCAGACAAGTAGAACTAGATACAAAAATGTTCTGTCGCTATTTTCTATAATTTTGTATTATTTTATCACTTTCTCTGTTAAAAAAAAAAAACCTCATGTATATATACATAGATAAGATAAAGAAATACTGCTAAGTAAAGATATGTGAGAAAGAAGAGAGGAGAGAAAAAAAGAAGAAAAAAACCCAGAGAAATTGAAAGAGAATGGGTTAAGAAAAGATAATATAAACAAAGAATGGCTATATTTGGTATATGCATCTTCTGATTTTTGTTTATTTTATTAGATAAAATGCATCTCTACCTGGATCAGATTTAAGAAAATGCTCAATTTTACGGATGTGACTGAATTTATTCTTTTGGGATTAACTAGTCGTCCTGACTTACGACTCCTTTTCTTCGTGGTTTTCTTACTGGTGTACATTGTCACCCTGATCGGGAACATTGGTATGATCATATTAATCAGAATCAGCCCCCAGCTCAATAGCCCCATGTATTTCTTCCTCAGCCACTTGTCTTTTGCAGATGTGTGGTTCTCTTCTAATGTCACTCCTAAAATGCTGGAAAATTTGGTATCTGAGACCAAAACCATTTCCTACCCTGGTTGTATAGTGCAGTGCTTCTTCTTCATCGCCTTTGTCCATGTGGAAGTCTTCATCCTGGCTGTAATGGCCTTTGACAGATACATGGCCATTGGTAACCCTCTGCTCTATGGCAGCAGAATGTCAAGGACCATCTGTCTCCGACTGATCTCTTTCCCTTATGTGTATGGCTTCTTCATTAGTTTGATCTCAACCTTGTGGACCCATGGTTTGTATTTCTGTGGGAACATTGAGATCAACCATTTCTACTGCGCAGACCCAGCGCTCATCAAAATGGCCTGTGCAGGGACCTTCATTAAAGAGTACACCATGCGCACTTTGGCAGGTCTCAACTTCTCTTACTCTTTATTAGTCATTGTCATCTCCTACATATTTATCCTTATCGCCATCCTAAGAATGCGCTCAGCAGAAGGAAGGAAGAAAGCCTTCTCCACTTGCGGGTCCCATTTGACAGCTGTCACCATATTTTATGGAACTCTTTTCTTCATGTATCTCAGAAGTCCAACAGAAGAGTCTGTGGAACAGGGAAAAATGGTGGCTGTGTTTTACACCACGGTAATTCCTATGTTGAATCCTATGATATACAGTCTCAGGAACAAAGATGTAAAGGACGCCATGAGCAAAGCAATCAGTAGGACATTTTTAACTAGATAACATAAAAACTTAAAATGTATGATGAGTTCAATAGATAGGGTAGAAATTAACCATTTCTTTTGAGTAATTTTGAGGACATTTGTGATTTATGTTTTCCATGACTATATGAAGATAATATATATTTGAAAAGAGAATGATGGGAAGAGAGGCACATTGTAAACAAGACTCTCTGGGTCTATAAAATTTGACAAGATGAAAACATGCTGACAGTTTCATCTACTCTTTTTCCCTTCCACACAATGTCAAATTCAGTAGGTGTGACTAGAAAAAAAAATTATGGATTTTCAATTGTTTACAAACTCACGGTTTAAATTCTGATGTTAGAAGAACTGCAATGGTTTCTCCTTGCACCTAAAATAGGTGTTGGGTCAAGATACATGTTATTATTTTTAAATGCTTAAATTGGCAATTATTCCCCTGTAAGTCACTGTTATAATTGCAGAAAACATGACTGAGTGGAATTTTCTATGCAGAACATGTTATAAACTCTATGTAAGCAAAGCTAATTAATATAACTGTATGCTAGATGAGTTTTCACTTTCAAGTGTATACTAATTAATTAAACCTCATTTATATGTAAATATACTTAATATCCTATGGTATCCACTTAAGATCCTATTTATGTCTTACTTTATAATGACCATCAGAAGGTAATAACACAATCTCATTGATGTTTTGATTTGGAATGTGGTTTCATAAATATATTTTAGCAAGTTATTTTTAGAAAATTTGGGGAAAATGTCGAGATATACTTTTTTCTCTTTATTTTTTTTAAATATTTTTGGGGTTTGGTTGTAGCAGAAACTAGCTGAACCCTTAGTAATTCTAGCATGTGCATTTGTTACTTGTGATAAATTTTATATCTGATTGTAAAATTAACACATCATCCATAAAATGGATGCCCTGAATTTCATTGTTTTACACTATTCTTGCCTCATTTTCAACATATTTTTATTTAAAAGTTAAGTAAAAATTTGAGGCACAAATAATTGAATTTGATTATGAATGCTCAAAATCTATAACTTTTCTTGTTGAGATTCAAGTCCTGTTCACTTTCTTTTATTTACCAATGTTTTATAAGAACATTTAAAAAATATTGCTGGATTTTCACAAGTAAAGCAAAATTATGCATGCATTATATATGCAAGTTTATATATATTGTATAGGTTACACATGTGTACAAAGGTATATGTATGGATTTTTGTGTTTGTATGTGTGTGTATTTCAGAGGAATCAACTTGATCAGCACTTTCCCCAGATTTCCATTTAGGAGTATCTTTCAGGAGCAAACTAGTTGTCACATGAAATAAACAACATAATTATATCAATTATAATGTTATAATATTACATTCTATCTTGTACCACATTTTTTTTCCTTTCCACATTTGTGTGCATAATTCCAAGTTGCCTACTTCTCCAACAAAAGAACTACTTTCTCTATTTGGCTGTATTCTGACCATTAATTATAAAACATGGTGGGTTTGAAAGCTAGACAATTTCAGAGGTTGTTATGACCACTAGTGTTATTTTAACTAATTTGGAAAAATAAGCTATAATGGAAAAAATAAAAATCACTATAAAAAAAGAAAAAATGGCATTATCACTCACATAAAAGGCCTTGCAGTGCATACAGATTTAAAACATTTCCACTTAATTAATTCAGAATTTATTTTTTTGTCTGAAACAAGAAAACTAACACTAATTCCCATAAAACATTAACCATCATTACTTATTAAGCAATCTCTCTACCCCTACTCAGTTTAAAATGTCAATAATTATAATATACATAAACTGTTTATATTTCTTTTGGTCTATTTCTCAGCATTCTAACCTGCTGCTTAATTAGATAATTTGCTCACTCATCTAACAAATAGTACCTGAGTGAATATTATGTACCAGGCTCTGAATTGTTTGTTATCAATATCAATGAACAAAACAGAAGAAAACAAATCCTTTATCTCATGGAGCATATGGTGTGAAACACACATAAACAAATAACGTAATACGTAAGTAAATCATATAGTATGTTAGTGATATTATGGAAAAATCTAGAAAAAAATACCGTAAGATAAAGGAGCGAAGGAGTGACTCTGGCTTAGGCATGAAAATGAAGACAGATTTTATTGAGAAGATGATAATTGAGTAAAAACCTTATGGAGGTGGTTCAGAGATCAGCCATGGAGGTGCATGAGGGGCAGTCCAGGGAGATGGAATAACCACTTCAAAGGCCTTATAATGCAAATATTCAAAGGGTGTTTCAAGGAAATGTGGAATTCATCGTGGTTGGAGTCCAGGGCAATGAGAAAATGAATGGAATATGAGATCAGAGGAATAATAGAGGATTAGTGGCCAATAATTTAAGACCCTGTGAGCCATTGGAAGACTTTTACCTTGAGAAAAAATGGGAAGCTCTAGGAAGGTTCTAAGCTAAGAAACAACATGATATGACTTGCTTTTTTTTTTTTTCTTCTTAGGGCCAAAACTGTGACATATGGAAGTTCCCAGGCTAGGGGTTGAATTAGAGCTACAGCTGCCAGCCTCCACCACAGCCACAGCAATGCCAAATCTGAACCTTGTCTGCGACCTACACCACAGCTCACAGCAATACTGGGGCTCGAGCAAGGCCAGGGCTCGAACTTTAGCCCACTGAGCAAGGCCAGGGCTCGAACCCACGTCCTCATGGATACCAGTCAAGTTTGTTACTGCTGAGCCACAATGGGAATTCCCTTTTAAAGGCCTACTTTAGTTTTTGAATTTAGAATGGAGTTCAGAAGAACAAGAGCCTGTAATTCAGGCAAGAGAGATGGTTGCTAAGCTATAGCAGTAAAAGTGGTGAGAGGTCTTCAGATTCCGGAAATATTTTCTTTTTTCTCCTAGTTTATCCAAGCTTCTTTTTTATATTATTATAGTATAGTTGATTTATACTATTTCTTAAATTTCCACACACACACACACATACACACACACACACACACACACACACACACATATATACATATATGTCTTAATACTATCTTCCTTCAAGTTCCAACCCAAGGGACTAGACACATTTCCCTGTGTTGTATAGTAGGACCCATTGTTTACCCATTCCAAATGTAACAGTCTGAATCTACTAACCCCAACCTCCGTGTCTGTTTTCAATACAGATCTCTCTCATTCCATGAGGCAGAGTTGTTGCTTGCAAGTGATGGTCCACCACAAATTCTCCTTGCTCTGGAATATAGGTATTCAATTAGATATTATTATCTAGAATTAGATATTATTGAATAGGTCTCACCAATGGAATGCAAGTTATACATGAAACTTCTAGACTGAAGAGGTTAAGTACAGCTGGCTTTCCCATTCTTTCTTCAACACCTGAAAGCTGGATATAGATGCTCAAGTAGACTTGGAAAACCACTATTGCAGAGGGCTGATGACTTGAGACCCTAAATGACAGCACGAATGGACACTGGACCGTGATCTGGAACACCTGTCCATAGGTTTTATGAGTGAAGAATAAAACTCATTATATTATGTTTTCATAATTTCTCTTTTTGTTAAATACATTAGCTAGTAATTGTCCAAATGTGTAAATGGGCCAACTGCATGTCTTCTAGAACTACATCTTTGATTTAAAAAATCAGCCCTAGGGTTTTCTATGATCAGTTTCTGTTGCAATGTTATGAATCTCATTCTTTAACTATCTCTGAATATATTTTTTCTGACATTTGAAGTTCAATGCTTGATTGATCAATGTACATTTTTCTTGATTAGTAATGATGATTATTTAATAATATATTTCATTTTCACCATATCATACATTTTGAAATGCATCATTTGTACTATGTTATGTTTTAATTTTAATTTAGCTATTTTTTACTCTCAGACCTAATAATGATATAAGTAAATGTTTTAGCTTATAAATAATTGTTTTAATAACTTATTAATTAAAAATGTATACTTCATTGTCTTAAAAACCTTGTGCTCTTTGACATCTTTTAGATAACATTATAGTTCCTGTGTTTTTCAATAGCAATTTTGGAAAGTATTCAATGGTTGTGTTATTACATGCTTTCTAAAAAATTTAGATTTATATATTAAACATCTATGATTATTTATTCTTTTTATTTATTTATTTATTTATTCTTCAGCATATTTATTCTTATTTTTTCTGTTTGCTTTTGAGAAATCTAAGACATTAAGAAGTCAAATTTAATTTTAATTCAAAATATTATCTCAATATAATTTATGCTGGGTAATTCATTCATTACACACATTGACTATTATATCTTCTTTATGGATGCCATTCTTTAGTTAAAAGTGACATTTTCTCGGAGTTCCCAACGTGGCTCAGTGGTTAAGGAATCCAACTAGGAACCACGAGGTTGTGAGTTCCATCCCTGGCCTTGCTCAGTGGGTCAGGGATCCGGCGTTGCTGTGGCTGTAGTGTAGGCCAGTGGCTACAGCTCCGATTAGACCCCTAGCCTGGGAATCTCCATATGCCGAGGGTGCGGCCCTAGAAAAGACCAAAAAAAAGTGACATTTTCTCTCTTATTTAATGATTTATAATTTATCTTCTGCTTTATTTATTTATTTAGTTAGTCGTGGCTGCACCCATAGCAGGTGGAAATTCCTAAGCCAGGGATTGAATCTGAGCCCCAGCTGTGACCTGTGGCAATGCTGGATCTTTAACCCACTGTGCCAGGCCAGGGATGGAACCTGCACCTCCACCTTGACCTGAGTCACTGCAAATGGATCCTTAACCCAATGCACCACAGTGGGAACTCCTACTTGGCTTTATATTAACACTGTGATCTTTACTTTCTTTGCATTTGAATTTACTTGTCCCGTGCCTTTTAATCTTTCCGAGTTTTATGTGTGTCATCTGTAGGCAAAAGTAGTTTTATTTTATTGCCTCCCATTGTACAAAATTGAAACACTTATCAATTAATTTACGGAGAGTTTATAGGACTTCAAGGCCTCTTCAAGGAGAACTCAAGGAAAGAATTATCAGCATCACTCATTTCTTTGTAATGCCCCCCTCCCTCATCTTGAGCAACCTGGCCTACTCCTTCCTACCCCGACTAGAAAAGGTATGTGTCCCACTCTACCCTGCTCCTATAGGGGCAATAAAGGCCCCCAACCAATCAGGAGGCCAGGAGGTGTATTGCAAGACCTTACCTCTCTCCCTCAGCTATAAAAACAGACACAACCATGTGTTGTTTGGTCATCCTGCTGTGGTAGCATTGGAATCAAGCAATGAGATCCTGCTGTATAGCACAGGGAACTACATCTAGTCACTTATGATGGAACATGATGGAGGATAATGTGAGAGAAAGAATGTATATATATGTGTGTGTGTGACTGGGTCACTGCTGTACAGTGGAAATTGACAGAACACTGTAAACCAACTATAATGGAAAAAATAAAAATCATTAAAAAAATAATTTTGTCTCTGATTCATGGAAAGTGTGACCTTAAGCAAGTCACTGAACCTCTCTAAGGTTCTAATTTTCTTGTTTGTAAAACGGGAATAATGACTACAGGAAGTAGTTTTGAGAATTAAATTAGCATAGTGACTGGCATATGCTAACTTCAATCAATGCTTTATTGTTGCTATGATTAAGTTTCTAGTTTTCTTTGTTTATAAAGTGAGGGATTTGGAGCAGATACAGGTTTTCCTGCTTTGCATGTCATCATTTTGGTATAGGGGATAATACTAGTTTTATCTTTCACTAGAAAAGCAAAGTGGCACAGACCATGAAGCACAGAGCATGGGACTGGCTTTGCAGGTTGAGCAATGCCATCCCCAAGTTCAGTGTGATGCAAACCCAAAGCAACTTGTTATTTGATCCCAGGACACTTTCAAAATCACTTGAGATTGGGGAAAAATAAAACTGCAAGTCTGTTACAAAACCCCACAAAACTCAGCAGTTGACTCTTCCTCTAGAGGTATAATTTCCCCAGGGTCATTTCAAGGGGAAGCCTCTTAATTGCTTTTTTTTTTTCCTAAGGCAAACATTTAAGAAAAACCTCTTTTGTGGATTTCAATGTTCTCATTTTGTTGGTATATGTTGTTTACAACTTAGATAGAATTAACTTTTCAATTCTGCATTCTTACTGGGAATACCTCCCTTCATTCTGAGGTTGGTGTACAAATGCATCTATCTAGAACTGGAAGGTGAATGTTGCATCTTAGATTTTTATTTTCTGTTATTCTTTATTAATTAACACTGACATCAATTAA
Source organism: Sus scrofa (assembly GCF_054392235.1). Taxonomy (NCBI): domain Eukaryota; kingdom Metazoa; phylum Chordata; class Mammalia; order Artiodactyla; family Suidae; genus Sus; species Sus scrofa. Next base: position 14,611,271 of record NC_139384.1, read on the forward strand.
TATTACTTACGCCATACATATTATCTATGTATTGGTGTGTATTTGTGTATGCACAAGAGAAAGAGAGAGAGAGGGAGATAGAAAAGTAAATTTTCTGTAGATATTTGATTATTTAATTATTACAAACTAATAATGGAAGCTACAATTTCTAGGAGAGCATTTAATAATAGGTATGCCTTGTATTTTCATTGTGTATTCATGTGTAATATGTCTTTTCATACAAACACACAATGAAATTGATTCTATTATTATTTTTACATCACATTAAGACATAGAGAAATTAAAAACAAAGCAAATGAGAATAAAACCTGCCCAAGTTTGTAAAATGAATTGTGGAGCCAGAATTTAACCAAGACAATTAAATTTTGACAATATAAACAGAAATCTTTTACTGGAATATTTAGTATTTCCTCATGCTTGCTCTTGGGGGGAAAATAAACCACTGTTATTGGTAACTGAATTTGAAATACAGAGAGATACAGTATGGGAAGTTTGAGTATATATTTTTGCCTGGTGTTGGTGAGGAAAAGCCTCTAAGTTCTTCTAAGTTCTCCAAGACTTTCCCTTTTTTCTAGAACTTTTACTTCCTAAGATCAGACCTGACACTACTTTCCACTACTTTCCATATACACACACATATTTTTTTTCTAAATCATCCTTGGTGCTGTGCAATTAGATTTGACTTTCCATATAAAAATTCCTCAATGCTAATCCTTGAAAAATTCAATAGCAGGCAGCTGCTGGGTTATCCAATTTTCAGTAAGTTTAACTGATATTATTATTATTATTATTATTATTATTTTGTCTTTTTGCCTTTTCTAGGGCCGTTTCCACGGCATATGGAGATTCCCAGGCTAGGGGTCTAATTGGAGCTGCAGCCACCGGCCTACGCCAGAGCCACAGCAACGCGGGATCCGAGCTGCGTCGGCAACCTACACCACAGCTCATGGCAACACCAGATCCTCAACCTACTGAGCAAGGGCAGGGATCGAACCCGCAACTTCATGGTTCCTAGTCGGATTCGTTAACCACTGCGCCACGACGGGAACTCCTGATATTATTCTTAAATTTTTATGCCATTAGTTAATGCCTCAGTTTTTCATTAATCAGCCTGCAACTCTGGAATCATATAGTCTCGGTCTAATCTGTTTTGATTGATGGCTTTTGGCCTTCTCCTGAGAAAAATGTTCTTTCCAAATGGGGTGAATAGAAGACAGTAGACCTTTATGCATAAGAGCCTACCTATTTTCTCTATGGCAATGAAATTTACCTTTCTTTCCTGTTCTTATCCTTCCTTGTTACTACCCAGTGATAACTAGGGATAGTGTCCTTCAAATCAAAGCTCCACAAAATGTAATTCTAGAGGTTCAGATAGGGCCTTGGAAATAATCCCCTGGCATTTAGCTTTTGAAGAACACAGCACAATCCCAACTCCAAGAAATTCATTGTCCTGTTGAAAATCTATCTCAAGATTCTTGTTGGATGGAATTCCATTCTCTGGTCTACAGAACATAAATGTTTGCTCATCGTGATGGAATATCTCTCTCTTCCTTCCCCCCTCTCTCTCTCTTTCTCTCATTTTTAAGCAAAGTAAATGGTAGCTAGAATATGTATAACAGAATCCTTTCCCACACAGTTTCTCACAGCTTAACTTTACTAGTTACATTGTGTATCTCTAAGAGTTTGGATGGGATATAAATATTTCTCATTATTTGATGAATACAGATTTATGGATTTATCTCCTGTAAACATAATGCAAAGAACTAGTGTTTTCTTTTCTTTTCTTTTTTTTTTTTTTTTTTTTTTTTGCCTTTTCAAAGGCTGCTCCCATGGCATATGGAAGTTCCCAGGCTAGGGGTCCAATTGGAGCTGTAGCCACTGGCCTACACCAGAGCCATAACCATGTGGGATCCAAGCCACATCTGCGAACTACACCACAGCTCATGGAAACACTGGATCCTCAACCGACTGAGTGAGGCCATGGATCAAACCCACAACCTCATTGTTTCTAGTTGGATTCGTTAGCCACTGAGCCACGATGGGAACTCCAAGAACTAGTGTTTTCTTAGAAAAATGATTTGTGTAATGTGGTTCTGGGAAATGTTCATATGATACAATCCATATTTAAAAATAAATTTGCAAATACCAGAAAGTTTTCCTAGAACATCACTGGATCTCCACAGATCCAGTTATTGCCTGCTTTCTGCACCCAGGATAACACTGAAGGAATATGTCAGGGTTTTAGAAAGTGTATTTACGTTACTACTGTTTTAAATAATGAAATTAATATCCTTGCCTAACATATCTCCGAATTCACAGAACATAGCAATGGAAAATATCTATAAGATTATAATTTCATGTTAGGCATGCAAAAGAGCCCTATCCAGGAAATATGCATGATATATGAATGTGTGTAAGTGGTTTAACATTTCGTTTTAATGACTAACATGATCATTTTTCCCCTCTTTAAATGAGTGCACATGTGAAGTTAGGTTAAAAATAATTTTATCTCAGATTTAGGGCTAACATATTTTTGGATTAAATGGCTTCCATCTCTAATCATGAAGATTATGCTTACAATGAAAAAGAGTAAAATTATTACTTTTGAGTTATGTTAAAATAAGAACCATAAGTCTCCATAAATACCTTAAAATATGTAATTACCAAACATGCCTGTGTTGGAAAAAAGGGATATTTAAGTAGGAGTCTTGGAAACCTGGTCCTAGCATATGTCAATCACATTTTGTATAAATGTTATATAATATAGAATGTGCATTTATCCAAGCAAACTTCAGACAGACTGTTACATAGCAAGTACTCAGAAATGATTTGCTGAAAAGAATGGCAAAACCCAGTCATAGATAATTAATAAAGAAAAAAATGAAGGAGGTCATTGGAAAAATATGAATTAATAAATAAGTGATACTTGATTTTAAATTGTGTTTCCTTTTACTTATCACCGAGGTTTGTAACTAATATTAACCAAGAACTGAGAAAATGCTCAATTTCACCGATGTGACGGAGTTTATCCTTTTGGGGTTAACCACTCGCCCGGAATGGCAAGTTCTCTTCTTCATCCTTTTCCTGGTGATCTACATCATCACCTTAGTGGGTAATATTGGCATGATCATGTTAATTAAGGTCAGTCCACAGCTCAGCAGCCCCATGTACTTTTTTCTTAGTCATTTGTCATTTGTTGATGTGTGGTTTTCTTCCAATGTCACCCCTAAGATGTTAGAAAATCTATTATCAAAAACAAAAACTATTTCTTATGCTGGTTGTTTGGTCCAGTGTTTCTTCTTTATTGCCCTTGTCCATGTAGAGGTTTTTATCCTTGCGGTGATGGCCTTTGATAGATACATGGCCATCGGGAACCCTTTGCTCTATGGCAGCAAAATGTCAAGGATTGTCTGTATTCGACTGATTTCTTTCCCTTACATGTACGGTTTTCTGACGAGTCTGGCAGCAACCTTGTGGACTCATGGCTTGTATTTCTGTGGGAAAGTTGAGATCAACCATTTCTACTGTGCAGATCCTCCTCTCATCAAAATCGCCTGTGCTGGGACCTTTGTGAAAGAATATACCATGATCATACTCGCGGGCATTAACTTCACATATTCTCTGACTGTAGTTATTGTATCTTACCTGTTCATTCTCGTTGCCATTCTACGAAGGCATTCAGCAGAAGGGAGGCGCAAGGCCTTTTCCACCTGTGGGTCCCATTTGACGGCTGTCATCGTCTTCTACGGAACCCTTATCTTCATGTATCTCAGACGTCCCTCAGAGGAGTCCGTGGAACAGGGGAAAGTGGTGGCTGTGTTTTACACCACACTGATCCCCATGTTGAATCCCATGATCTACAGTCTGAGGAACAAGGATGTGAAAGAAGCCATGAGCAAAGTGATCAGCAGAACAGGTTTAACAAAATAAAATGAGGTTGGGTTAATTTTTTCCTCTATCTCTTACATGTATGTGTTTGTAAACAGATTATTGTTTAATACATAGCTAAAGACATTTTACAAAAGCTAAAGACTGTGTACATTAAAAAAGGAGGAAAGGATCAAAATTCAGAGAATGAGGTGATTGACTCATTCCTATTGATTAAGTAGTTAAATTGAATTTAAAAATAATAAATAAATTAATAGAAAAGATGATTTAAGTCCAGGTTCACAGGTATTCCATTCAAACTGTTCATGTACTTATCTAGAATGAAGAGATTTTGTTTTAGTTATTCAAAAGTGCAGTGGATGAATTTAGGAAATATTTACTGATTTGCCTATTTATGGAGTAATTTGGGGCAGAAAAAAATAGCATCTTTCATGTAACTTTCTAGTGTGAAGGTTTATAAAAGGTGGTCTCAGCTGTGGTTGTAAGATTGATTGATGCGTAATGTTGCTTTTAATGTGAAGGGTGGGTCTGTTCAGAGACTACTATTTTGAAAAGAGCAATCCTATTGTGTTTAATCCTTTTTCCCTCTTTTTAGTTTAAGAGATATAACATGGTAAGTGTCTCTCTTTTACAGATTCTGGTAACTTCATATTTTAACTCCAAATTTTCCTGTGACCAGACTGTGTACCCTCCTGCATGCCCTCGCTATAGTGCCTTCATTCTGAATGAAAAGCAGGTAGAATTAGTAGATGTGTCATTTTGAAAGCACAGTTCTCCAGACAAAAAACCAAATTGACATTTTGCACTTTTTTTTCTTTTTAGGGCCAAACCTGAGGCACATGGAATTTCGCAGGCCAGGCGTCGAATTGCAGCTACCGCTGCCTGCCTATGCCACAGACACAGGAATGCCAGACCCAAGCCATGGCTGTGAACTACACTGAAGCTCATGGCAACGCTGGATCCTTTAACCCTCTAAGTGAGGCCCAGGATCGAACTGGCATCCTCGTGATATTAGTTGGGTTCATTATTGCTTAGTCACAAGGGAACTCCCATTTTGCATTTTTGTGACCAAGATATGGTACTTAAATGTTTTATTTTTTAATTTATTATTATTATTTTTGTCTCTTTGTCTTTTCTAGGGGCTGCATATGGAGGTTCCCAGGCTAGGGGTCTAATCGGAGCTGTAGCCACCAGCCCATGCCAGAGCCACAGCAACGCCAGATCTGAGCCGCGTCTGCAACCTACACCACAGCTTATGGCAACACCAGATCCTTAACCCACTGAGCGAGGCCAGGGATCAAACCCGTGACCTCATGATTCCTAGTTGGATTCGTTAACCACTGAGCCATAAGAGGAACTCCTTAAATGTTTTAAAATAATTTTTGTATTTGATAGAAATAAAATATTTGGGTGGTCTATTTGTGGTTAACAAAGACATGTCCTGACGACATTATTAGCATAGTTTGGCTTCTCCTTTGAATCTCACATCACTAAGTACTAGTATGAGGAATCGACTTGACAATTTCCAAAACATTTCTGTGCCCTCTGCTAGAAATAAATACATAAATAAATAATGTGCTGCTGTCCTGGTGCAGAAAATATATATAATACTGAAAGGTTACCCACATATTTAAATTATACATTACATAATCACAAATTTATCTCCAAAGATGAAAATATAAGATTGATGCAATATGAGGACAGTCTCCTTTGTCCATTTTTAAGTTTTTATTTTCCTCGAGGGAAATCATAAATTCATATGAGCTCATTTCCATATATACACACATATGTCATGGGCATTTTTTAAAGCTATTTGCATATAAACAAATTTCTAATTCAGATTAAATTATAATAATATTACTGTGTCTATCACCGCAAAACCTAAATCCTCTAAGGAATTCAAGACCTTACTTAACGTTACTTTTCAGGTGAATTTAAAGTAATTTATCTTGCCACGAACACCATTTAGTCACCATTTATTGGAAAACTCAATATACTAAATTACTTGCTGATTAGTAATATATTTTAAAATATGGTTTTAAAGCATTTGAATTCTTTGTCAGCAAGTGGATTTGGATGACTTTGTTGTCTTTTTTTTTTTTTTTTTTCTCCCCAAACCTAAACCACTTTCTTGATTTACTTTTTTGGAGAGTTGGTTTAGTGTTGCATGAAGAATGATGATGTCAAGTTTTCCGAGAATAGCTCAGCAAGTGAGGGCTGATGAATGGGTGCTGTGAAATTTAAGAAAGGGTTAACATAAATCAAGACACAGAGACATTTATCTTAATCTCAGGGACCAAGAGCCCTGCCTCAAGAGACCACACTGATTTTATTGTGCTTTTTAGGATTTATTACGTCAAGTGAGGAGGGGGCTGTAGGTGCAGGATATAGATTTTTTACTATTTTAAAAGTCACATAGCTGGTCCCTGGTTAATCTTTTATTCTGACCTTTAGGCATTTAACAGTCATTAGCATTGAGGAAGCCTGGCATCAGTTGTCTATGTACAGCATCTAGAGAATCACCATTTTGCTTCTGCAGACAGCATTCCTATCTGTGGTAACCCGGGCGTGCCTCGGTTTGCACCTTGTTCTCCTTGCTGATGCATATCCTGCTAATGACTCCTCATAAACCCCATGGGGCCACGAGGCTCCTCTTCCTCTTATTTTAACAGGACATATCGTGCTGCGCACGATGTGCATGCCTATCTGCACAGGTCCTGCCTAGACCAGTTGCCTAGACCAATGCATTATGTCCTCATTCAGCTGACCACATGAATAACTTATGCCTTTTGGTCTTTGTTCTTAAGCTTACGTTATTTGCCAGCACTGTGACTGTTTTTCAGGCAGGAATATGGGGTAAAGGTAAAGCAGGACAAGATGGAGTTTTCAGCACAGAGAATAGAAGCAGAGAGGCTAAGAAAAGATTGTAGAGACATATCTCCTGCCACAAGGTCACTGGTTACATCATGTTACTGATTTGAGTTTCCAAATTTCAAAGTAATTTGTGGATAACCTTGGACAAGTCATTTGTATTGACCCAGTTAATTTTTAAGTTGTAGAGTCTGATGTCCAAGATCTCTTCTGGCTTTTGGAATTTCCATGAGTCTGCATTCTTTAGCAGAACTTAAAGCAATTTTGCTATTTGCTGAAAATTCAGGATAGTTTTAACAAGTACTTTCAAAAACAGGTCTTATTGTACATTTATTTTGACATCTATGAACACTGTTATATTAAGCATCTCCAACAGAAAGTGCATTATCTTTCTCTGTCATTCTCCCTCCCTTCATTGTTCTCTCCCTAACACACACTCTCACACACACACCCCACACACTTTCTTCTTTTCAAAACTACATTTTCTTGAGAAAGTGCATATTACATTATAATAAGCTTGTGTCAATGAGTTTACATGATGCACTTTCATCATAATAAGTGAAAAGGAACTCAGGAGCTCTGGGTACTTGGACATTGAAGAATGCAAAAGAAGACTTTGCCTGAGCACTATTCTGCCCATGGTTTTCCAGGCAAAATTGAAGCAGTATATGGTCTAAGGTTTATGAACAATCTAGGTTGGCATTCTAGTTTGTTAACCTGCTAGCTATATCTAAACTCGGCAGAAAAACTTAACATTAGGGTTATTTTACATGTGCATATTTTTATTCTTCAACATAAGGATAATATTGGCCACAGTCCTAGAGAGGTGGTGAGATCATACCTGTGAACTGTTTATAGGTGAAAAGGCACAAATCATTTCAGTTTTTTTGAGTGCTTTAGATAAGACAGGCATTGTGCTGAAAGTTATGCCAATATTATCTAAGGTCACCATGACACACAGTGAGACAGCAATTTCCTCATTCTACTGTTGAGAATTGAGAATCTTACTTACCCAAGGACACATAGTTGAAGTCAAAGCTGAGGTGTGATTCCTAATCGGACATCAAAGTCAATCCTCACGGACTCCCACAAGAACCTAAAATAAGTGAGAAAAATTGTCTTGCTAATAATCGTGTTCTTCACCAGTGACCTCCGGTTTTACTAATTCTCCCCAGATGTTTCCAAGTGATGTGTACTTTTGAGGCATCTGCTATCTATAAGACAATCTTGAGATACCCAGATCACACTTTGCTATGATCACCTATCCTGACAGATGATGCTTATAAGAACTCTAACAAAACAGAAAAGAAAGCCACTGACTGATATTTTATAATGTAAAATAAGAATGTTTTCCAGAGACACATAACTGTCAAGTGTGAATGAAAGAAGGAAGGGCCCATGTGAAAGTGGGAGAAATTAGGTCATGATATTAAAAATTTCGATATCTTAATTTTATCATAGGTATTATTCTTCTAATTAATATTCCTTAACTTCTCTTACCCCGAGATGTTTCCAGAATTTTAATTACTATGTCTTTCATAATTACCTGGAAAGTTCCTTGGGGAAATGCTCTTAATCCTCTCAGTGTTCAAGATTCTATTATAAATAGTGAGGAATTATCATTCCCTTATTTTTGCTGCTGAAGGTAGGTCTACTAATTTTATGCTCTTTGCAGTACAGATTAATGCAGTCAGGTATTTTAATTTTTATTCTTATTTTGAAGAGACTAAGACCTAAATTGTAGGCTTATTTGTTATCACCATGTTTTACTGGGTGAAATTTATATTACTGGGAAATATCATTATTTATATCCACAGTTTATTTAGCAAAATTCTTATTCTTCATTTTTTGCCCTTTTACCTCTTCTCTGCAAAGACCATTGTGTTTTAAAATGTGGAGTTCCTGTCATGGTGCAGTGGAAACAAATCCAACTAGGAACTGTGAGGTTGTGGGTTCAATCCCTGGCCTTGCTCAGTGGGTTAAGGATCTGCTGTTGCATTGAGCTGTGGTGTAGGTCAGCAGCAGTAGCTCCAATTTGACCCTTAGCCTGGGAACCTTCATATGCCACAGGTGCGGGCCTAAAAAAAAGCAAATAAATAAATAAAATGTATGTGAATGGAGCTGAAGGTGTTGTATTAGTGGTGATGACTGATGACTTACTGTACCTCCACTGTTCTTCATGGGAAATTCCTGAAAGTTTAATATATATATATTTTTTTAATTTTAAAATTTCATGTTCTATATTCTTTATTATTTTAATAGATGATGAACACATTTAGTAAATTGGCTCTATCCCAGAATTCACCTGGGTTCTCTGATCCTAGAACTAGGGGTTGCCTAACTTTGAGAGCTAGAGAGAGGCCATAGTCTATTAACTCTGTTGTTCAGCCTGCTGCGAGGTCATGCAAGGCTCTTCTGGTCCATCAAGGAAGAGCTATTAAAAGGAAAACTTTCTTCTTTTGGGGTGGATAATAAAACTGAATTTTAAATACAAAGAAGTAGAATACTAGAACAGGTTATCAAAGAGGCAGTGATAGAAGGTTATTAAGGGTATACTACTAGAGTCAGATTAATTGGCTTGCATCTCGATCCGGCCAATTAGTAGATGTCCAGTCTAGGAAGACCTTCTTAGTCTTTCAGTGCTTCAGTTTCCTCAATTTTAGAATTATCCTAATGGCACTGGATTCATGGGAACTTTGCAGGCAAAAGATTTAGTAAGCATTCAATACAAATTGGCTATTCTTAGTACATCTTAAAACTGAGGCTATTGCCACTAGAACAATCTTTCCTAGAGAATTTATTAATATTAACTGCATTGAATGAAGCTGATCTAGAGATAGGGCTCTTAAAAAATCACATCATGGATATTCTTGAATATCTGTTATATTTAACAACTAAGCCAGACAGTTTAAAGGGTTCCAAGATGAATGAGACAAATTCTGCTACCACAGAGCTAATGATTACTTATAAAGGAAGAAAAAATACACATATCATATAGGAAGCAAAATTGGAGAATTAATATTAGCTTATGTTTCTTCGATGCCTTGATGCTTTTTAATGTATTTTATACTTTGCAGTACCACTAGCCCAAGTCCAACTCTGTTAATTAGAGCATTATGGTTTCATTGAGCAGGGTTAGGAGTTTTTTACATAGGGAAACTCCTGACCTTAGTTCTATTTCCCAACCAGAGTCTGCAGCTCGCATCTCACTAAGTATTTCTACACTTAAAAGAAGGCATATGTCTAAATTCATGGGAATCTAGAGTGAAGGGGAGCTCAGATCTGAACTGAAACTTGTGTCTGTTGTGTTACGGGCCTAATTCATTTTATTCATGGTGTCTGTCTTTCTTTCTTTCTTTTTTCATTTTTTCTCATTAGGGCTTCACCCGTGGCATATGGAAGTTCCTGGGCTAGGGGTCGAATCCTACTTCAGCTGCCAGCCTACACCACAGCACCAGAAACACCAGATATGAGCCACATCTGTGACCTACTCCACAGCTTTTGGCAACACCAGATCCTTAACACACTGAGAGAGGCCAAGGATGGAACCTGCATTCTCACGGACACTATGTTGGGTTCTTAACCTGCTGAGGCACAACAGGAACTTCTTTTTTTAAATATGTGGTGTATTTAATTCCTATATAAATAATGTCAGAAGTAGGAAAATATTTTGAGATTAATTAACTTCCTAAACGTGCTCTGCTATTAGTTAGAGGAACTTATGATATAATCATAGAATTAATACACTTCATAATATTAAAGGGGTGTCTCTAGTAACACCTTTTTTTTCAATACGGCAAGCGAAATAGTTCCTCTTCTAACACTTTGCATTTTCATTTTCTTCCCCCATATTTCTACATAGCTGGCTACTTTTCCTTAACCCAAAAGTCATATCCTCAAGATTTTTGGCCATTCTGTCTGCATCCTGCCTCTTCTTATTTTTGATCTTATCAGCATGCTTTGTTTTTGTCACAGCAGCTCCACTAGCTGATGTATCTTATTTGTATATTTATTATTTACTCATTTTCAACAAGAAAAAAATATAATATAAACCAGAGTCTTATATATCTTGTTCAATCTCATATTTCCAGAATTTAGAATACTTCTAGATATAACAAATATATCTGACATATAATTGGCTTGGATGTTTGTGAAATGAATTATTGTAAGCAATTATAAATAAAACCTCATCTATACGTCCTCATTATATAATATTACCTTCAAATGTGACCTATTTGAGCCCTGTGATGTTAACATTATTTCAATAATTTAGCAGAATATAAATATCTAATTCTAAGAATATATGAAGGTAATTGTCTATTTTACAGATAATAACCTGATAAATATTGGTGATAATTACCTATAACACCCATTGAAGAAAATAATTGTGCTTAGATATTCTTATATTGGACATTGTGGAAAATCTTCATTAATTTTTAAATTATTTGAATTAGAATACAGATAAACATGATCCAGTTTCAAGAATAAACTAATCTATTCACAGTTAAAAAAAATTCTATTTTTCCATAGGCAGTACAGACTGGGTCTAAGGAAACACAATGCCAAATTTCACAGATGTGACGGAATTTATTCTTTTGGGGTTGAACCCGTCGGGAACTTCGGGTTCTCTTTTTTGTGATGTTCCTAGTAGTTTACATGATCACTCTGTTAGGGAACATTGGTATGATTATTTTGATCAGCATCAGTCCACAGCTTCAGAGCCCGATGTACTTTTTCTTGAGTCATTTATCTTTTGTGGATGTGTGGTTCTCTTCCAATGTCACTCCCAAAATGCTGGAAAACTTACTATCAGAGACAAAAACCATCTCTTATGTGGGGTGTTTGGTGCAATGTTACTTTTTCATTGCCCTGGTCCATGTGGAGGTATATATCTTGGCTGTGATGGCCTTTGATCGCTACATGGCCATCTGCAACCCTTTGCTTTATGGCAGTAAAATGTCCAGGTCTGTCTGTGTTCGGCTCATCTCTGTTCCTTACCTCTATGGATTCTCTGTTAGCCTAATATGCACGCTGTGGACATACGGCTTGTACTTCTGTGGAAACTTTGAAATCAACCACTTCTATTGCGCTGACCCTCCTCTCATCAAGATTGCCTGTGGGGGGGTCTACATTAAAGAATACACCATGATTGTTATTGCTGGGATTAACTTCACATATTCCCTCTCAGTCGTCCTCATCTCCTACACCCTTATCGTAGTAGCTGTGCTACGCATGCGCTCCGCTGACGGAAGGAAGAAGGCATTTTCCACGTGCGGGTCCCACCTAACTGCTGTTACCATGTTTTATGGGACTCTCATATTCATGTATCTCAGGAGGCCCACGGAAGAGTCCGTGGAACAGGGGAAAGTGGTGGCTGTGTTTTACACCACAGTCATCCCTATGCTGAATCCCATGATCTACAGTTTGAGAAACAAAGATGTGAAAGAGGCGCTCAACAAAGCAATCATCAAGGCAAACTTGGAGCAGTGACACTGCAAGCGATATTTGTGCGGTATGTCACTACCTGGCATAAAAGTTTCTAGCTCAAAAAGGACTTTCTAGAGGCAACTCTTACATATACTAAGAAGTCCAGTCTAACGCAGTGATGCTGTGCCCAGTGAATGGACTCTAAGTACTATGCCTGTTTTATTTTGCATATGCATGTGAATGATTAAAACGGACATATTAATGTCATTCATGGTGTATGTAAAATTGTGCTAAGTGTAATCTTTGGAGGACTCATAAATAAGTTTATATAAATACATGTTAATTTGGAGGATCCTTGCTCCAGTTGAACAATTTTAATTTCCTAAGATATGTTCTATATACATATGCTCTTCACCTAAGTTCTATAAGAAATCATGAGAAAAAGAGTAAGAATACACCCCTTTTCTATGAATGCAAGATGTTGATGGACCCCGATTTACCAATAAATCTATCAATAATGTTCATACATGGAGTTTTAAAAACAAAATTGTATTCAGACTCTTCAACTAGTGTCATGGTGCAATCATAAAATTCGTTCTCAATAGATATTGCTTGATAATTAACAATATGCTTGTTTCAAACAATCTGTTTACTTACCCTTATTCTGCTACTTGGTTTGTATTTTGGTTATAGTTCTTGATTTTAAAAAGGTGAAATGTTTATGACCTAAGACTTTCCTGTCCTCATCACAATACAAAAAAAAAAAAAAAAAAAAAAAAGAACCAGTATGGATTTTCTTATATTTAAAGTCTACCTTTGGTCATAGGACTTTGTCCTATTACACCTTTGATTAGTATGGTTTGAAACTACTGTTTGATTCCTTTTCCTTCTCACTAACATTGTATTCTTTAGTTCTGTATTTAGCAGCTTAATTCAAGTGTCCAGTGCCTAGAATGGATCAACCAAATAAGAATCTCTGTTCAACTAAATGTCATTGCACTGTGCATGCTTTCAAATATGATCAGGACAGCTCAAAATGGTAGACACTGGGGCATGGTTAAAAGTCCTGAAAAACTCACCGTGCAATTAATATGTTTCCCTTGTGATGTGATTTTTGTGTGCTGTGCAATTTTTAGAAAATGATCAGGAGTTCCCGTCGTGGCGCAGTGGTTAACGAATCCGACTAGGAACCATGAGGTTGCGGGTTCGGTCCCTGCCCTTGCTCAGTGGGTTAACGATCCAGCGTTGCCGTGAGCTGTGGTGTAGGTTGCAGATGTGGCTCGGATCCAGCATTGCTGTGGCTTTGGCGTAGGCCAGTGGCTACAGCTCCGAATAGACCCCTAGCCTGGGAACCTCCATATGCCGCGGGAGTGGCCTAAGAAATAGCAAAAAGACAAAAAAAAAAAAAAAAAAAAAGGAAAATGATCAAATCATAGTGATAAGCATTTTATCATATTTTAGTTCATAATTTCTAACACTTTGCCTAATTATTGCCGCTCACAGACCTTCGCCTCTATCCAAACTGTGCAGACACAGTATATACCATCTTATATTGCTAGTGTGTATATTTTACATTTGTTTTTCAACCCCATTTCCTTTTGAATAGGCCTTTACCTAGCTGACTCATTTGGATTTCTTTATTCAGTAAAGGATTAAGCCCACTGGTATTCTTTAGTGCTTTCTAGCAGGGCCTTCTGGCCACAGCATATATAAAAAACCTTAATTTGGAAAAAATTAAAAGTAGCAGTTTGACACTGAATTAGGAAAAAAATTAATCAGTGATTATATTTCCAAATTATTTGGTATTGGTTAATATGCAGTATCTCTCCACAGAATTTGGAAGTTTCCAAGTGTTTATTGCTTGCCCATACTGTATAATAGGAAAAAGATCAGGTTAGCTTTTCCGTTTCTAGTCAGGCTACAAAAACTCAGAATATCTGGGGAAATTTAGAAAAATGCCATTTTTTTGATAACTACCATTCTTCATCTGATGCTTCTAATTAAATAATTGCTGATCATTAAGTAAAGAGAAACTGAAGTCAGACTTTGCTTCAGTGTCCATGATGAAACTGCCTCTCTGGGTCTTATTATAAAACTCTTGCATTGCAAAGAGAATTCCCTACTGTAATAGCTAAAACTGGATTTACTTGCTAATCAGTTTCAAGGGGCCTTATTAAAATAATGTTTCTCAGCTTTTTCATGGGGACATATTAACTGAAACTAATTTCAACAAACGTAGTTTCAACTCAAGATTAATGAATATGCAGTGTAGTTTGAATGTGTTGAAATAATCCTCTGATTGCTCAGCGATGGCTGTTCTCTCTGCCTCCAGCACCTTCCTTTGGGAGAGGAGAATGCAGTGGGAAAAGGAGAGAGGCTTTAGAGCAGAATCTAGGCTAACAGTCTCTTCTATCTCCCCATGTGCACCTGGGTAGGTCATAAACTCTGAGCTTTAATAAGAAGTGAAAAATACTTCTTACAGTTCCAGACAATTTTGAGGAGTCAGCTGTGAATGAATATTAAATTACTTTAAGAACTGTGGATTGATGATTCTGTAACGATTACCAGTGGAATGATAATGATGACAATAATGACAACTGTGGCTAAAATTTACTGGGTGCTTATTATTATGTTCTAGGCAAGGTACTAAAATTATCTGCAAACATTATATCATTATTCCTTACAGAACACTGTGATGTAGGAAAAATGTTCCCACATTTCAGATAAGAGAAGCTCAGACAATTTAAATAATTTTCCTCAGTCACAGCTGAGAGATGTGTTAGCTAGAATCAAGATTAAAGGCATACTATAGAATGGATATATATTTCAAAATTAATCTAACCCTAAAATTCTCAAGAACATATTATTACAATATATCTTTTATTACATATGGCAAGAATCTTGGGTACTTGTGTTATTTGCACTACTAATATGAATATTGTTTTAGGAGTTCCCATTGTGGCTCAGTGGTTAACAAATCTGACTAGGAACCATGAGGTTGCGGGTTCCTTCCCTGGCCTCGCTCAGCGGGTTAAGGATCCGGCATTGCCATAAGCTGTGGTGTAGGTTACAGACGTGGCTCGGATCCCGAGGTGCTGTGGCTCTGGCGTAGGCTGGTGGCTACAGCTCCAATTAGATCCCTATCCTGGGAACCTCCCTATGCCACAGGTGCGGCCCTAAAAGGACAAAAAACAAAGCAAAACACACAAACAAAAAAGAATATTGTTTTAGTTAGCCAAATAAATACATATATACATACATCATTAAATTGTTTTATATATCCCAACCAAAGAAACTATTTTTCGCCCCCCAAAGAACAATCCCACTGTAACTATGAATCCCTGATCACACCAGCAACATAACTTAGGGAATAGTAAATTATACAAATACATCTCTAAATTTTCTTATTTTTAAGGTACATGCACACCATCTATAATGTGGTCTTTTTCATTTTGAATTCCATTTTTTCTATTCATTTTTCTCCGTATCAGTCTCTTTCAAATTCACTGCATATTTCTCCATAATGTGAGGCCACCACCCTGTTTGACGGTGCTCACTGAAATGTACCTGATTATATCCATCTGCACGTAAGACATTGCTGTTGTTTCTGTCTGCTACAGGATTTAGCCCAAACTCTTTTATATGAACTACAACGCTCTGTGTGCCCATGGTCCTGAGCGTCTTTCTGAAGTCGGCTTTTCCTGCCTCCGTATCTGCCATAAAATTTCTCTGCTTCATTGACTGTGGCTGTACTTTCTGTATTTGCACCCTTGGTATCACTCAAATGCTTCTCCAGAGCTTTTCCTTTCTGTGCAAATGTCCAGTTCCTTCTCAGCCTTCTAGTACAAGCTCAAAAGTTAGCCCCGTGGTAGGATTTTTACCAAATCATTTCAATGTCTTCTGATGTGACCCTCTAACACCACAGGGAAATGTTGAACTGTAAACTCTGCCTTTCTTGTGTCAGTTATATTTCTCATGCTATAGTATAATGTATATTATTTTCCACATGTGTCTCTCTCATTAGACTGTGAGCTCTCTGAGGGCAGAGACTGTTAACAGAGTTGTCATTTTAACTCCAGTGCCTTACACAGAGACTCAACTCAGGTTACTATTTTTATTATTTTTAGCAAAGAATAGACCACGTTGAATGAAATCTAAAAGGAAAGCAACAAAGTATAAAAATATTATTGTTTCTAAGCCAAAAATACTATTTGTTTGGTGGCTTTTTAAAATTTGACTGTTTTTTGGAGTTCCCGTTGTGGCTCGGTGGTTAATGAATCTGACTAGGAACCATGAGGCTGCGGGTTCAATCCCTGGCCTTGCTCAGTGGGTTGGGGTTCTGGCGTTTCCGTGAGCTGTGGTGTAGGTTGCAGATGCGGTTTGGATCCCGCGTTGCTGTGGCTCTGGCATAGGCCGGTGGCTACGGCTCTGATTAGACCCCTAGCCTGGGAACCTCCATATGCCGAGGGAGCGGCCCTGAAAAAGATAAAAAAGACAAAAAAAAAAAAAAAATGACTATTTCTAATGTATGTCTTAGTTCAGTACACATATGAGTAATATATCTCGGAGTTCCCGTCGTGGAACAGTGGTTAACGAATCCGACTAGGAACCATGAAGTTGAGGATTGGATCCCTGGTCTTGCGCAGCGGGTTAACGATCTGGCGCTGCTGTGAGCTGTGGTGTAGGTTGCAGATGTGGGTAGGATCTGGCGTTGCTGTGGCTCTGGCGTAGGCTGGCAGCTACAGCTCCTATTGGAGCCCTAGCCTGGGAACCTCCACATGCTACGGGAGCGGCCCAAGAAATGGCAAAAAGACAAAAATAAATAAATAAATCTCACACTATTGCAAATAGATTTTCCTCTTGTGCTTTTGTATTTCTAATATATAGGGGGTGTCATGGGGGAATTTTTATTGTTCTGATTTATTGATTTCCTTGCAGTTTCCTGATCACATGATTTGTAAAAGGTGTTTTTATTTCTTCCTTTAAAAAATCTTTGCCTCATAGATTGTAGGGATATGAGGCCTTATAGGAGGAGGAGGAACTGGTTTTTGGAAATTAGTCTGGTCGATAAGGCTCCAGTTTTCAAGATCTTCCTAGTCTAGAATGCTTATTAAAGACTTTATGATTGCCTTTTAACTAAGAACTAAATTCAATACACCTTTTGGAATAAAGACAAGTACCCTCTGGTTTAAAAACCAAATCTTCTTCTCCTTTGTTTACATGTATTATATCTACTATATATCTACTTCCACATTTTTTCCTTCTTTTTTTTTTTTTTTGCCGCAGCTGTGGCAACCTCTAATCATTCAGGGATCAAACCTACATCCTGGAACTCCAGAGACACTTGCAATCCCTTTGTGCCAAAGTACGAATTCCTATATCCTGATTCTAAATATTTGTTCTAAACTTTCATTAATCAAATTAGTCAGAGTCATTAACATTAAAAAGATGATTTCTTATTCTTTCACTTAGAAAACATTTTGAAGGTATATATACATAATTTTCTTGGGTAAAGATTTGTTGGCCTCTATGATAATAGTTTTATTCTTCCTTTTCCTTTTTTTTTTTTTTTGGCTGCACCAATGGCATATGGAAGTTCCTGGGCCAGGGATAAAATCTAAGCCACAGCTGCATCCTACGCCACAACTGTGGCAACACCAGATCCTTAATCCACTGTGCCATAGTGGGAACTCCTCTATGCTAATACTTTTAATAGAGATGTACTAATATTTCAAACCTCAAACTGATAAACTACTTATACATTTTAAAAAGTTTTATCTTTTTAAGAAAGAAATTATTATATAATCAACTTTCTATTATGGAAATTTTCAAACCTATACAAAATGAGACGATTTGCTATCATAATTCTCCCTTTAGAAACGGCCAGGTTCAATGCGTCCATTTGTGGTCAGGGATGTTTCATCCACACCTCTTGCTTCATCTACTAACCCTCAAAGTTGTTTTAAAATACATCTCAGGTTTTGTGTCATTTCATCTACTGATGCTCTCCAGGCGCAGACTGCTAAGAATGAATCTCTAGTCAACTTTGTGTTACTGTTGCTTGTTTCAACAAGGGAGATTAGGCACCATGGGAAATGAAGGCATCTCAGTACAAGTTCTTAGGAACCTGGCTCCCTGTGGGATTTCAACCTGTTAGGTTATTTATAATAGGGTTCAGGAAAGCATGGTTGCACCCTTGATTGGGTGCTATCAGGTAGAAGCAGCACTTCTATGATTCGGTATGTTGATGACTCATTTAGAAAGTGGACAGATTGGAGAAGGGCTAAAGCTTTCATTGGTAAAGAAGCAACAATCCCTTGCATTAGCCAAGGTGAGAAGGGCGTTTGATTGTGTTTGTGGCTTAGGCAGTGTTATTGATTTTGTCTATGCTCTGACTTGTTACAGATTCATCCTGCCTTTGTCTCACTTCATCACTGTTATCATGTAAACTTTTCTCCTAGTGATGTTTTTTAGTGCCAGACGAGATTCCAGCGGACAGTTGTCAGATGTTTTTTCCTTCCTCATAGCTATGCATTTTTCATTTTAAATGTATGCTTTTCATCACATGACTAAAAGATAAAGAGTGAATATTTTAAATACATGGTAAAAAACCAGGCATGTCTTCGTTTCTAAGAATATCAGTTTCACTTATTCTTTAAATACTGGCTTAAGTGTTTCATTTTCCCAAAAGTCTTAGGTTATTTATAATAGGGTTAGATGATAAACCTAACCCTTGCTTAAATGCATAAGGCGATCATTCTTTCTAACAAATTCTCACAACATTTAACTATTAAAAATAGATAGAACTCTTGGGAGATCTGGCACAGTACAAGTGGCCCTACTAAATGTCGGTGGATATTCTTGTTATTAAATTGTAATGCTCTTTTATTCACTCATAGCTTGGAACTGACAGAAATACTTATATAAGCTTGAGTAACCTTGCTTTCCTCATCTTTTTAAATGATCATATTACACTAGATGACCACAGATATTCAGATTGAAAGTTTTAGAAGTAATTAATTTTGAGATCTTGAGAAACTGAAAGCAAAGGTTAGAACACAATTCCTGCCATTTGATGTTAAGTTGTGTTATGACATATGCTTCTTTTTCAGAGTGCTTATTCAACTACATATAAATTAATTTATTTTTTAAAATAAGGACCTGTATTAGTAGCCAGGGACTCAGTGATGAGCAAAGTAGAACTAGTCGTCTCTCACGGGCCTGGCAATCTGTTGAGAAAAAGACCTAAAATAAATAGTCACGCAAAGGAGCAGAAAATCATAACCTGTGATCATTCCTTCAGATTAAATTAGATATACATGTCAATGAGATTATATAGAGAAAGACAACACAGTTCAGCTTATAGCCAAACATCCCTTAGAAAATGATGCCTAGTTTGAATTCTCAAGTAAGGGTTGACAAGAGAGATGGGAGGTAGGAACATCATTTAAGAAAGGAGATAGGAGTTCCCGTCGTGGTGCAGTGGTTAATGAATCCAACTAGGAACCATGAGGTTGCGGGTTCGATGCCTGGCCTTGCTCAGTGGGTTAACGATCTGGCGTTGCCACGAGCTGTGATGTAGGTTGCAGACACAGCTCGGATCCAGCGTTGCTGTGGCTCTGGTGTAGGCCGGCAGCTATAGCTCCGATTCGACCCCTAGCCTGGGAACCTCCATATGCCTCAGGAGCAGCCGAAGAAATGGCAAAAAGCCAAAAAAAAAAAAAAAAAAAAAAAAAAGACAGGAGAGATAATACACAAGTTTTGTGGGAGGAGGAAACATAAGGTTAATCTGACATAAAACTTGTGCAAGATGAATAGCTCCAGGGATCTGCTATACCTCACTTTGGCTATAGTTAATAGTTTATTGTGCACTTATAATTTTAAAAGGGTAGATCTTATGTTAGATATTTTTACTACAGTTAAAAACAGAAACAAAACAAGAACATTGTGGTATCATAAAGGGCAAGATGTGAGATAACATACATCATTTTTAAATTTCAGAGGAAATTCAAAAAAGTCTTGACAAATGTTTATTGTATTTGTCTGTAATATGACAGTGAAATAAGCTAGAAAGGATAGGCTTCAGTAGTGTGGGGAAAAACTGAATAGAAGGAATTAAAGACTAGGAGAAATTGGAAGTGGTAGACAACGTTTTCAAGAATATTGGCTACTGCGGTGAGGAGTGTTTTACACAAACACATTTTGAAATTGATTTGAAAATGATTTTCTGTTTTGAAATTTGTGAAAAAAACCCTGGATGTCACCATTAATAATGACCCATTTCCCTTATTGTATAGATTTACCAAGTTAGAGTCTGACATTTTTGTAGAAGTAGTTTGTTTTTCAGGTAGGTTCTTGGAGTATCTTGGTTTTACTTATGGTTCTCATTTTTTTTTTACTTTTTAAAGCGAACCACCTTTTGAAGACTACTTATCCTAGAATTGACTCAGTCTTTCACATGCATTAATTCATTCAATATTCTCCAACACATAAAAAAAGTATACCCTTTTTGCTTGATTTTATAATGGAGGCTTAAAAACAGTGTGGACTTTGCCCAAGGGAAAGAAAGTGGCTGTTGCCCAAGGTTTCATAAGTAAGTGACTCAAAATTTAAATGCTGGTCTTATCCTTTCACAAAACTTGAGTCCTTATTTAAATGAGTTAAGGTTTATTTTCTATTTATTTATTTTTATTTATTTATTTATTTTTAGGGCCACACCCGCAGCATATGGAGGTTCCCAGGCTAGGGGTCGAATCAGATCTCTAGCCGCTGGCCTATGCCACAGCCACAGAAACATGGGATCATGGCAACACTGCATCCTTAACCCACTGAACAAGTCCAGGAATCAAACCCACATCCTCAGATTCAAACCTACTAGTCAGATTCAGTTCTGCTGAGCCACGATGGGAACTCCCAGATTAAGGTTTATGGTCTTTTTATGTGCTTGTCTGTAATAGAACCTATTTTTGCTTCATGGAAATTGTCTGATGGTATATTTGAAGTATAGTTCTTTTAAGGATACAGATAATTAAATTTTTTTAATCGCCAATATAATTTGTCCAGCTCATTGTACTTTGAGAGAAACAGGGAAGGAAATATTACAGTTTTCAGATATCTCTAGAGGTTCAAGTTTAGACTCAAAAGGATCTAGGAAGTAATAAACCACCCAAACCAGTTCACCATGAGCTCGGTGGGAGCCAGGATCATGGCTAAGCAGGTGAGTCATGTGGAAGTTGCTGATGGAGTGAATCGCCAACCCTCCAGTCACAACTGGGAAACCTCTCTCCTTGGTGAGTAGTGGTATTAAATGGAACCAGTCTGCTTTCAGAGATAAAAATTGTAACATTCTAACTGCATTCCTTACTTTCATAACATCTGCTTTCCAGTACTTTCTAAAGGATATCCCTTCGTACTTAAAATACTTCATCGATCTTAACTCTCTCTTTCTTACACATGCATACCCCCCCACACACTCTTTAAGTGACCTCATATTGAGTTAACCAGATAACCCTCTAGAAATACACCCCCTCCTGCAGTGGTACCCACAAAAGAGAACTGTTCCTATACAACTGATGGATTAGAAATATGAGAGCAGGTAAGATTTCTTGTCTAAAATTCTCTTATGAGGGTGGGTCACCAAGAATGGCTCTATGCTTAAGTATTGGTAACAACGTTTTTAAAACTCCATTTTGGTCTTTGAGAACACCAAACATAATGTAAAAATTTCCCCCTTAAATAAAGAATGGATAGATATTCTCTGTGATTTTTTGCATCCTGAAGTGACATAGAAATCTATTGGTATGTCATTTCTTCACTACTGCTTTTCAAAATAAATATTTGGCCTCAAACTGGGCTTTCCACTCAGACACAGATCAGTGCTTCTTAATCTTTTTTTCATGCCGTGTCATGTTATTTGTATGTGTTTTGAGATATGCAGAAGGAGCATCTGATGGCTGAGGAAGTCACCATGTCTGCATATCTGTAGTGCACTGGTGGTACACATGCCTCTGCCAGCTGATTTGTAAGCTCTGGTAAAGAAATCAAGCTCCATCCAGCTGACTGGCTTGGAAAAGCCATTGTGGATTCTGATAAAGCATGGGGCAGGACATGAGCAAGGTAGGTAGTGAGCAAATCAGGAAAAATCTTGATTAACGGCAGAAAATAGAAGAGAGGAGGTTTCCAAGAGACCTTTTTTTTTTTTTTTTTCTTTTTTTTTTAAATGGCCACACTTGTGACATATGGGAGTTCCTGAGCCGGGGATTGAATCCAAGCCACGGATGTGCTCTACACCTCAGCTGCAGCAACATTGCACCAGGCTGGGGATTGAACTTGTGCCTCTGCAGTGACCTAGCTGCTGCTGTCAGGAACTCCCTAATAACCATATTTTTCCCTTTTCTATGATTAAACACTTTTTGTGCAAAGCACTTCTGTGTAAAAGTAACACTTTTAGAGCTGAGACTGTTTCTTTGATTATTTTACCTTACTTCTTACTTTACTTCTCTAAAATTCAAACACACACACAAACAGGTTTATTCGTGTAACTATAAGTTACTATATACTATAGCAGTAAAATATTTCTGTTTGCATTATGATTATAATTATAATTATTCTTAGTATAAAGTGATTAAAATAACCTGCATATTTTCAAGTAGATGATAATCATTAAACATTCATTTTTGTTTGAAATCTGTTTTATTAATGAGATGGGAGGGTCTTCCTGAAAGGAATTAACTAAATGCCTAAGTTTTTTAGAATTCTATGTATTTTTATATTTTGGAGCAAGATATTATGCAAGATTTCAGGTGAGTGAGAAATATTTTCATTTGTAAAACAGGAGTAGGGTAGATTTTGAAAAGGAAGACAAAAAAAGACTGAAAATACAGGTGCTTTCTCAGGCAAATAATTTTCAGAAAGAAACAGACATGGAAATGGAGGAACTGAAAATTAATCTTAGTAAAACTGATCTCGTCCTCCTAACCCTTGGTGAATCTCTTCATATGAAAAGAAATAAGCACACTTCAATTTGAATTTGACCAGCATGACAGAGTTATGCCAAACAATTCAGCCGTAGGTTAGACAAACAAAACCAAAAAAGAAAAAGTAAGTTTGAAATATGGGTAAGATCCACCGTCCATTCTAACCACCGAATTTGTTCTTTAGACTAGTGATTCTCAAACATGGCTATACTTTGGAACCAACTGGGGAGTTTAAAAATACTAACGCCTCACATTTAAGTCTATAATCCATTTTGAGTTTACTTTTATATTTGGAATTAGAGAATATTTTAATTTCATCCTTGTTCATGCAGCCGTCTAGTTTTCCCAGCACCACTTATTGAAGGGACAGTCTTTTCTCTATTGTATATTCTTGCTTCCTTTGTCATAGATTTGTTGACTGTAGATGTGTAGATTATTTCTAGGCTTTCTGTCCTCTTCCATTGATCTGCATTTCTGTTTTTGTGCCAGCAACATGCTGCTTTGATGACTGTAGCTTGGTAGTATAATATGAAGTCAGGGAACCAGCTCTGTTCTTCTTTCTCAAGTTTGCTTTGGCTATTCAGGTATTTTTGTGTTTCCATACAAATTTAAAAAAATTTTTATTCTAGTTCTCTGGAAAATGTCATTGGTAATTTGATAGGGATCACACTGACCCTGCAATTGCCTTGGGTTGTATAGTCATCTTGACAATATTGATCCCATTTGCAGCCACATGGGTGGACCTAGAGATTCTCCTACCAAATGAAATCAGGCAGAGAGAGACAAATATCACATGATATCACTTGTGAAATAAAACCAAAAAAAAAAAAAGATACAAATGAATTTATTCACAGAACAGAAACAGATTCACAGATTTCAAAGCCAAACTAAGAGCCAAGGGGGAAACATGGGGATAAGGGATAAATCGGGAGTTTGAGACTGACATATACGTACTTCTATATACAGAAGAGATAACTAACACGGACCTATTGTATAGCACAGGGAACTCTGCTCAACACTCTGTAATAACCTAGATGCAAAAACAATCTGAAAAAGAGTGGATATATATATACATATAGTAGCTAATTCACTTTGATGTACACCTGAAAATAATAATAATAAATTCTTTATTATTTTCTTAATTTTAATATCTTTAAAGTTTTGTAAGCTTTTTCCAAGGCTTTCAAGTTTTGTTAATATTTATGCATTTTCCTTCACCCTATAGAGAATGAATGTATCTGCCAGCATTGCTGCACATTGGGCAGCATGGCTTGATGGTTAGGAATATGGGCTTTTCAGTCAAACAAACCTGATCACACTCACACTATACAATCTATTCTGCAGGATGGTAGACGTAAGCCTGGGTTTTTTTCAGTTGTTAATTAGAGATGATGTCATAGAACTTCAGTCATAACCTTAGCAAGAGACTATCACAAATTAACTTATGTGTTGCACTAAGTGGATTATCTGATAAGGACAGCCACCAAATGCAGCAGATCAATAATAATAATAGTTCTAAATAAAATTTGAAATATGAAGGAATTAGATATGATAATCTCTCAAGGCTCCTTTCTTTGTTGATCGTTTATGGTTCTACTTTGTGGAAAATTAAGCAAGAAGCTCAAATAAAATTGAGTAGGATAACATTGGGCTTAACAAGATCACTCCCCTTTTTCAGAGCTTGCAGAAGTACAAATAATCGCAATTATTCTGAAGCATGCATCAACCTATCTATGTATTTTAACCTGTTGATATATACTGACACATATTTATGAGGAAAGATTTTTATCTACATGTAATTTAAAATAAGTTATCTAATAAATTACTTAATGTTAACCATTTGAGAAATGAACTTGTAAATTTTGAGTCAGAAAACAATTATGTCTCTTTAATTCTTTATTTTTTTTTTTCCTTTATGGCCATACCTGAGGCATATGGAAGTTCCCAGGCTAGGGATTGAATTGGAGCTGCAGCTGCTGGCCTACACCATAGCCAGAGCAACATTGGACTTGAGTGCCTCTGTGACTGATGCTGCAGTGTGTGGCAACACTGAATCCTTAACCCACTGAGTGAGGCCAGGGAGCCCACATCCTCATGGAGACTATGTTGGGTTCTTAATCCACTGAGCCACAAGGGGACCTTCTGTCTGTTTAGAGCTTTATGAGAATAAAATTGTCTGTTTTCCTCTAGTTCTTACTAATTTTGTTTTAATGTCTATAGAGTCAAATATTTATTTTATACAAGTAAGGGAGGGAATGTAGGAAAGTGAGTAAGTCTTGCTAGATCATTTTGGTATTTTTAAAGCTGTGGGAACATGCACAAAATTGAAAAACAGTCAGAATATAAGCATAGTTTCATTTATGATTTATGTACTTTGTGCTGTCAGATTTAGTGGCACCAAAAACACTGAAATGTTACCGTTAGTTGTCTCAAGTGCTTTCTTTCAGATAATGTTTATCTTTTAACCAGCATCTTCCTATATTTTCTAAAATCACCAAGCAAATTAATACTTACAAAGAGTACCCTGAGAGTGAAGGACTCCTTTTCCTGGGGCAAGAATGGCATGTCATTGGAGAGTAAGACATACTTTTTGCCCACAGGATGACATGATTCAAGACTAGAACATACCAGTAAGTATATTCCCCCAACCCTGGCAGGGGCATGAAAAGCATCATGTTTATTCTTCAACGTACAGCAGAATTTGCAAAATCCATCAGAATACATGGCTGGCAATAATACTTATGTCACTGAATTCATTCTCAAGGGAATTACAGACCGGCCAGAGCTTCAGGCCCCATGCTTTGTGGTATTTATGGTCATCTATCTGGTCACAGTGTTGGGCAACCTTGGATTGATTACCTTAATCAGAATTGACACTCGCCTCCACACACCTATGTACTATTTCCTCAGTCACTTGGCCTTTGTTGACCTTTGCTACTCTTCTGCCATCACACCGAAGCTGATGGTGAACTTTGTTGTGGAACACAACACGATTCCTTTCCATGCTTGTGCAACCCAACTGGGCTGTTTTCTCACCTTCATGATCACGGAGTGTTTCCTTTTAGCGTCCATGGCCTATGACCGCTACGTAGCCATTTGCAGTCCCCTGCGTTATTCCACACGGATGTCCAAAAGGGTCTGTTTTCAACTAGTAGCGGTTCCATACGTGTACAGCTTTCTGGTTGCCCTGTTCCACACCATCATCACCTTTCGTCTAACTTACTGTGGCCCCAATGTTATTAACCATTTCTATTGCGATGACCTCCCTCTCTTGGCTCTGTCATGCTCAGACACACACATGAAGGAACTCCTGATCTTTGCTTTTGCTGGTTTTGACATGATCTGCTCCTCTTCCATTGTCCTCACCTCCTACATCTTCATCATCGCCGCCATCCTAAGGATCCGCTCCACCCAGGGGCGACGCAAGGCCGTTTCTACCTGTGGCGCCCACATGGTGGCTGTTTCTATCTTCTACGGCACCCTCATCTTTATGTATCTACAGCCTAAATCAAACCACTCCCTGGACACAGACAAGATGGCATCTGTGTTTTACACAGTGGTGATCCCCATGCTGAACCCCCTGATCTACAGTCTAAGGAACAGAGAGGTGAAAGGTGCCTCCAAGAAAGCCTTAGAAAAAGGCTGTGAAATTTTAAAGATACTAAAATTAAGAAAATAATAATAAATTCTGTATAAAATATAAGAGAAAAAAAATCAAGCTTTCTTTTTCTGACATTTCTTTTAATGTTTTATCAAGCAACTGAAAACATGACTTGTTACTTCAACAGACCTTGATACTTCTACAGAGACACAGGCCAATTCTGGAAAGTCAGTTTGATTCAAAGAGTCCTGGACAGGCCACTTTAACCTTTAGAGATGGCTAGAATTAGGTTCAAATTCAAGCACAAATATCCTCTCAAATGCACATACCTGTATCTCAAGCAAAGGCAGCAGTGTGTTTTTATTGGAGCTCAGGACTCTGGAGCCCAGGCTTCCTGAATTCCATTATAGCCTCTTCCTTTGTTAGCTGTGCAATTAACACACAATTAACCTTCGGCAATTAACCTGAACTCAGTGTGATTCTCTTTCCACTTTTGGAAAATAATAGGACCCAACTCATTGGTTGGTTTTAAAGACTAAACAGGTTTATTTATGGAACGCTTTGAAGAATATCCTGTGATAAGTGCTATGTGAGTGTTTGTTACATAAATATTTGCTACATGTAATTAAACATTAATTCATTGATCTCTCAAAAGTTTCTGTCTTTAAGTAAGAAGGACAAAGCTTGGTTAGTTTTCTGCTACCACTTAATCAAGTAGTGCTGCTTACGCCAATAAAACAAATCTAATATATGTATGAGGATTCACTTCTCAGCCTCGATTATTTATAAATTATCTAAGCTAGCAAACTAGCAAAGAGAAAAATCTAGTAATTTCTGTTGTGGCTCAGTGGTAATGAACCCAACTAGTATCCATGAGGATGCGGGTTTGATCCCTGGCCTCACTCAGTGGGTTAAAGATCTGGTGTTGCCGTGAGCTGTGGCGTAGGGCAGCAGCTGTAGCTCCAATTTGACCCCTAGCCTGGGAACCTCTGTATGCCGTGGGTGCGGCCCTAAAAAGCAAAAAAAAAAAAAAAACAAAAAAAGAAAGAAAAAAAATTGTGTTTTTAAATGGCAATTTCAATGTATTTGCATATTTGTTCACTCTTATAGGATCATGACATGAAATTTAAAAATTAGTGATTTTAGGGAGTTCCCATCATGGCTCAGCAGAAACAAATCTGACTAGCATCTATAAGGATGCAGGTTCGATCCCTGGCCTTGCTCAATGGGTTAAAGATCCAGTGTTGCTGTGAGCTGTGGTGTAGGTCACGGACATGGCTTGGATCTGGCATTGCTGTGGCTATTGTGTAAGCCCATGGATACAGCTCCAATTTGACTCTAGCCTGGGAACCTCCATATGCCACAGATGCTGCCTTAAAAAGACAAAAAATAAAAATAAATAAATAAACAAAAATTAGTCATTTTATGTATTTTTATTATTTCGACATTTCAGAAAAAGAAATTAAAAAGCTTTGATATGTTTTCCAGAGATCAGTGCAGCAAGCTAAAAATGCAAGATACCAAATGTTGACCTATTTTACTATGACTTATAAAACACAAAATTCAGATAAAACCACTCTACCCAATACTCTGTTCCTTTAATTATAAAGAAGATGTCTGGTCAAACAGGATTAAGATTTCTCTATCTCTTTCTGCATCTCTCTCTCCCTGTGTCTCTCTCTCTCTCTCTGTCTGTATCTCTCTCCTTCCACAATTTAACATCTTAAAATGCAAAAACCATGAGTGAATCTGAGCACTGTTAAGTGAGGAGTTTGGCTCCACCACTCATCGACCTTGTAACTGTCGATAAGACAAAATTCCAAGGCCTTGGACCCCTCCCTGTCTGACGATTTGTCAGTTATTTGATAGCCACACTCAATTTTTCTATCATTCTTTTCAGTGCATTTTTTACCTCCTGATTTCTCAAGCTATAGATCAACGGGTTTAACATAGGAATTACTACCACATAAAACACGGAAGCAAATTTATCCGTGTTCAGAGAATGGCTTGACTTGGGCAGGAGATACATAAAAATGACTGTCCCATAGAATATGGTGATGGAGGTCAAGTGGGAAGCACAGGTAGAAAAGGCTTTCTGCCTTCCTTCAGCCGAACGGATCCTCAGGATGGCAAAGAGGATGAAGCCGTAGGAAATGATCACAATCAGTAGAGAGCAAAGGGTATTGAACCCAGCAATGGTTAACAGCAGCAGCTCTTTGACTCGAGTGTCCGAGCAGGCCAGAGCAACCAAGGGAACATCATCACAGTAGAAGTGGTTGATCCTGTTGGAGCCACAAAAAGATAAGTGGAATGTTGCCACTGTCTGTACCAGACCCACGATGCATCCATAAACATATGTGCTAGCAATTATTCGATTGCAGAGATTTTTAGGCATGAGAACAACATAGAGTAAAGGGTTGCAGATGGCCACGTACCTATCATAGGCCATGATTGAGAGCAAATACTGTTCGCACACTACAAATGTGATGAAGCAGCACACCTGAACGGCACATGCATAAAATGTTATACTTTGAACTTCACACAGGAAATTCACCAAGGTGTTTGGGGTGACAGATGAAGTAAAGGAGAAATCAACAAAAGCCAGGTGGCTGAGGAAAAAATACATGGGTGTGTGAAGCTGAGGACTGATACGTATTAGCACAATCAGACTGAGATTACCCGTGACGCTAGCTACATAGATTACTAGGAATACACCAAAGAAAATGGCTTGAAGCTCTGGATTGTCTGTGAGTCCCAAGAGGATAAACTCAGACACTGCTGAATAATTGCCTTTTGCCATGGTGCAGATTTAAAAGTTTTTACAATAGAATCCTGCAGAGCACACGTACTGAGTGCTTTTGTCTTCCTTGGCAATAATCAAGCTGACGTTAGGAGCTGGTTCTGACCCACCAGGATCTTATGTTGAATGTTTTCTGAGGAGATGTCACGTTAGTTCTGGTTTTAGGACAAAGTGATCTGTTGTTCCAGGCAGAAATTCCAGGATGTGAAATTCCGTGGGGATTTGTAAAGATAGTATTTAATTTAAAATCTTACATAATTTGAATAATCTTTCTCATACCTATTTTTAATAAAAGAAAAATATTGAGAGTTATTTGAGCACATGTAAAAATTTTTAAGTTATATGAATACTTTAAACAAATGTATAATAATATAAAAATAATATATAATATTAAATATATAATTTTTATATATATACAAAAATATTATAGAAAACATATAATATAAAAATATAATAATAATATCCATGTCAAATATTTAGGATAATTTTTATTTATTTACTCCCCTACACCACACCCCTTGCTATCAATAGCTGCTAAAAATTGCAACATCAGAGGGAGACGTAAGTAATAAAATGGAACTGTTTCTCAACTTTTTGTCATCATTTACGTAAAACTACTTCTGCCACATCTATTCTTTCCATTTTTGAGGGGGTGGTGAGGTGGGTGGTGGTGTTCTTTCTCTCTTTTTTTAAGTTTTTTATTTTTTTATTTTTGGTGGTGTTCTTTTTCTAATATCTACATTTATAATTTGATTCCCAAACTCTTTTGTATCCCATATTCTTCCTCTACTAATTTATTCAATCTTTCCCCTCAATTTAAAAACAAGATATATGCAAAAGCATCACTAGTGACTTCTGACTTCTCTTCTTTTAATTTTATTCATTAACCCCCATTCTTCTCTGCATCTCTTCAGTACTAAATATCTTGGAAAGTCATCCACTTTGTCTTTAGTATTTATATATCATCTATATATTGTAGTATTCGGAAATTCATCCTCAGTGTAATTACTCATAATAATACAATTATTCATTCCAAATTCACCGGCTATCTCCTTCTTTCCAAAGGGAATGAAAACATCGTTTGTGACAACTCCGTAGTACCAGACACCTCTGACATCAGCTTCATTATGAAAACCATTGTTTTTTGTTTGTTTGTTTTTTGATTCCAAGTCACCAGAATCGTGGGGTTTTCCCATATTTTCCCGTCCACTTTGACTCCCCTTGGTAGCTCTGCCTCCAGTGTTTATGCTTTAAATAAACTATGATTTTGCAGCTCTTTCCTAAGCCAACTCCTGTCATTTTTGCACTCTCTTGTGGGGCGTTCACATCCAATGCTATGGGGACAATTGTCATTTTCATGATGGTGATGCGGAAGTCTAAATTTCTAGGCCAGACTTTTCCTCTGAACTCTAGGTATATATTTAAGAGATTCCCAGATAACTTCATTCAGATATTCCCAAGATACCTGTTTAACATATTCAAAATAGAATTCAAAACCCATCATATCCTAATCATATGCCTTGGAGCATGTATTTTCTAACTCATTGAATGATATCATCTTCCAACCAGGTAAAAAACCAAGAACACACATTTCATATATCCCTCTAACTTCCACTAATACATAATTATTTGTTGAATACTAACGATGATTTAACCTATTTTCTTCCCCCAAACTGTCTATTTCTAGTTTAAGCCTCTATCACAACTTTCTGGATTACTGTCTTCTAATATTTATCTTATCCACCAGTCATACCACCTTTTCTGTGCAATAACAATTTAGTGTACTTTCTATCATGCAAATCTTAGCTCGCTATTTTCCATTGACCACAGGCTGGAGTCCAAACTTCTTAATGTAGCTAATTCAACCTTTGATTAATAAAAAAACAACCAAAAAAAAAAAAGAGAGAAGAAAAACAAAACTAAAAACAAAACACCTTCTTTGCACACTAGTCTCACCTCTCGTGACATGTTTCAGGTAATCGCCACGCTCCAGCCATTACTTGTACTGTCGGTTTCTCAGATGTGACCATGGATTTTTGTACATAGTTGAAGCAGAATATTCCCTTTATCTTTATACCTCTGGATGGCTACTATCCACAGAGCTCAGCTAACATTTTGTTTTCTCCTAGGGGTGTTTCATTTTCTCTCAAGTGTTATAGCCAACAATTTGTTCACAAGTTGATTTGTAACTTACTCTAAATTTCAAATTCTTGGGGAACAAAGATTGTTATTTTCCACTCCCTCTCCATATGCAGTAGGACTTAACAATCCAATTAGTAGAAGGTCCAAATATACTAGAGGAATAATGGAACAAATAAGTACAAGTTTTATGCCACTCCAAACCCTTTTTTACTACCTCAATTATTTTGCTTTTTCCCCACTATCTGCTGAATTTAAGTGACCCATGGCAAAGTCAAAAAGGAGTCTGATATATCTTGAGGTTAACTCTGTGAATGTCAAAAATACTTAACATCACTTAAGTGTGGTGAGTATATATTATTTCTTGGCCCTTTTAGACTATTTCCTTGTCCTATGTCATTTTAAGCAATTTCTGAACAAAACAATGTAATGATGTCTCACAAGCATGAACAATTATGTTACGGCTAACCTTTTGGGATCCAGTTTGCTAAAGAGGCAAGGAACAATCAATTAAAATTTCAGATCATTATACTGAAATTAAGTATACTAAAGGATTGATAACTAACAACATAGACTATTTTAACACACGGGAAAATAACTCAGAAAATGTTTAACTATTTTTATTTACCTCGTATCATTTTGTATGGGCTTTATTAAAGTTTGAATTTTAACAAGAAGTCCTGGTGTGCGTGAAATAAGTGAATTAATTTTTGCTATTGGTCTTTACAAAACTACCAAGTAATGATTTAGATTTCAACAAAGATCTGACCGTATATCTGAAATTAAATAATCTATTGACCTGTAAGGAAGTAGAAAACTTATATTCACACAAAAAAACTACAACATGAATATTTATAGCAACTTTATTAATAATTGTTAAAGCTTGGAAGCAGTGAAAATGTCCTTTGGTTGATGAATGAATAAACTATGGTACATCAGTCAATGAAATATTATTCAGAGCTAAAAAGAAATGAGCTATCGAGCCATGAAAAGACAGAGGGGCTTAAATGCATGTTCCTAAGTAAAAGAAGCCAGTCTGAAAAAGCTACCAACACTATGATATTCTGGAAAGCAAAACAATGGAGGCAATAAAAAGATCAGTGTTTTCCAGGGGTGAGGGTGGTGTTTGGGAGATGAATAGACAGAGCAGAGAGGATTTTTAGAGCAAGGAAAATACTCTGTATGATATTACAATGGGAAGTTCCGAGGCTAGGGGTTGAATCAGAGCTGCAGCTGCCTGCCTACGCCACAGCCACAGCAATGCATGATCCAAGCTGTGTCTGTGACCTACGCAGCAGCTCACAGCAATGCCAGATTCTTAACCTACTGAACAAGGCCAGGAAGTGAACCCAAATCCTCACAGATAAAATCGGTTTCATAACCTAACTGAGCCGCAATGGGAACTCTCAAGTTATTACACATTTATCCAAACCCACTGTATACCCAACACCAAGCATGAACCTTAAGGTAAATTATGGACTTTGAGTGACTATGGTGCATCAATGCAGATCTACGGTAACAAATATTCCATTCTGTTAGATAACGTGGAGGCTGTGCATGTGTGTCACTAGTGGGTATCAGAGAATCTTGGTACCTCCTTCTTAGTTTTATTATAAACCTAAAACTGCTCTAACAAGTTGTCTTTTAAAGAATGTTCAACCATAGTAATAGGGATATTGTTAAGTGAAGAGTAAGGTCATTTTTTAGGCAGTTTTAAACCCAAACACTTCAATCATGCACCTTATATTTTTCCTCCAGTTCAATCGTGAAAGAAAATCTTACCTGATATTTGTACTATTTGCATAGTTCATGTATCTTAAGATAGTCTAAAATTCTCAATGTCACAGTGAAATAAGATAGTTATAATTTTAAGGTGCTTGATTCGTCACTGCTATTGTTGAAGCATCTCTGAGAATGAATGAGTTTTATTTCTGTCTTATCTATGCGGTTTTTTTTTTCTTTTGGTGTTTAGGGCTGCACCCATGGCATATGGAATTTCCCAGGGTAGGGGTCAAATCAGAGCTATAGCTTCCGGCCTACACTATAGCCACAACAACACCAGATGTGAGCTGTGTCTGCGACCTACACCTCAGCTCTGACAATGACAGATCCCCAACCCACTGAGCAAGGCCAGAGATCGAACCTGCTTCCTCATGGATACTAGTTGGATTCATTTCTTCTTTGCCATAACAGGAACCCATTATCTCTTTCTTTTCAAAAATAATGATTAGACGAACATTTATGAAATATCTACTATGTAAATCAAAACCAGATAGTATCCATTTTCGAGAGATCAGAAAAACTGAATACCAGGGGACAAAGATTCCTACCCTTACTGGCACTGTACTACTCTACAAGCCTTGATTTCCTATTTCCTAATTCTATATCCATCGTTTTTTTAGTAACAACACAATCATCAACGATAGCTAGAATGCACCTTTTCAATAATTTTTTTCAAAGCATTTTTTACCTCCTGATTCCTCATGCTGTAGATCAATGGGTTTAGCATAGGAATCACTATTGCATAGACTACTGAGGCAAATTTGTCTTTATCTAGTGAGTGGCTTGACTTGGGCTGCAGGTACATAAAACTGAGAGTCCCATAATATATACTAATAGAAAGCAAGTGAGAGGCACAGGTAGAAAAGGCTTTCTGTCTTCCTACAGAAGAACGGATCCTTAAGATGGCAAAGACAATGAATACATAGGATATGAGAACAATGATAAAAGAACAAAAAACATTGAACCCTGCAATGAATAACAACATCAGCTCTTTGACTCGCGTGTCAGAGCAGGCCAGAGCAATCAGGGGCACATCATCACAGTAGAACTGATTGATCACATTAGAGTCACAGAAGGACATGCGGAAGGTAGCCACTGCTTGGACAAGTCCCACAGTGAACCCATAAATATAAGAGCTTGTGACCATTCGAATGCAGAGCTTCCTAGGCATGAGAACTACATACAGTAATGGGTGGCAGATGGCCACATACCGATCATAAGCCATGACAGACAGCATCGATACTTCCCAAACTGAAAATGTGATAAAGCAGCACACTTGAGTGGCACATGCATAAAACGACACACTTTTAATTTCACGTAAAGAGTTTACAAGGGTGTTGGGAGTGATGGAGGAGGTACCATAAAAATCAACAAAAGCCAGGTGACAGAGGAAAAAATACATGGGTGTATGGCGTTGAGGACTGATTTGAATTAGCACAATCAAACCAAGATTGCCCAAGGCAGTAACCAAGTACATCAGTAGGAAAACACAAGAGAGAATGGCTTCGAGCTCTGGATTATCGGTGAGGCCCAAAAGGATGAACTCAGTGATCGTTGAATGATTGCCTTTTGCCATGAAATAGATACACAATTTTACAATAAACTCCTCCAGAACACGCACTCAAAATAATTTTGACTCTGTAAGAAACAATCCATTTAGTGTGAGAAGATAGCTCTGGCTTTCCAGGATGTTATGCTAAATTCAATCAAAGCAGAATCCTGATAAGCACTCTGAATTACATGTGAATTTACTTATGTGTTCACTGTAAAAAGATTCGGTCTAGGTAACAATTCCAAGATACTAAATCCACTAAGGAGCTATAAAAGAAGAAAGGGGATATTTCAATTAAAAATTTATAAGCAGTACAATAGCAAACTCTGTATTGTATTATTTTTTTAACTTATAGTTCTTATAGAAAAAAAGCAACATTCAGAATGTAAGTGGCTGTCTACCACTGTAGCACTCTGAATGTGGTGGATCTTTTCTGACTTTGTTTGATCTCAGAATGTAAGTTGTGCTTATCTCATAGAATTATCATTGCCTCAGTTCCTAAGAACATTAAAAACTACCAAACCAAGTATGAAAAATGCAAGTCAAAATCAAAATACTAACAATATTTCTCTTCAAGCATCACAGTTTGGTGTAATTTTAAATTTTTCTTCTTTTTCCTTGCTTCCATTTTCTATTTTTTTTTCAGTCCATATGTAACATAGATATTACATAAAATATGATTGTGACTCTTCTGGCTGTCTTTTGGTAAAATACACATCAGCAAACAATATCCCAGATGTAAAATAACTTTAAGTAATTATGAGAGGTCATTTTAGCCGCTATCTTCAAGTTTCTAAGGGGACCCAAGTAAATAGTATTTGGGCAGCATTTAGAAGAACTAAATTTCACAGAACATTTACACAAACACAGGTTAGATTCTCAAAGCTTGAAAGCTAGCAATATTGAAATCATCCCTCTTCTTCCTTAAGCAGATTGGAAAATGAGTTAACTTTTTTTAAAAAAATTAAAACATAGTTGATTTACAATGTTGTGCCAATTTCTGCTGTACAGCAAAATGACCCATATATATATATATATATCTCCAAAGCATCCCCCATCCCCTCATTTTTACAGCTTCTTGATCAGTGATCATATCCAATCCTATATCAAAGACATTTATATTCTGATTATGTACAAATATATATTATTATTATTCCAGATTCTTTTTCTCTGCTCCAGCTTTATGTATCTGAATACCTCTCAGGAATTACTGCTTATATATTCTAGTTGATCATCAAAAAGAATTAAACAGAGAAAAGAACTTGGTATCTCCACCCACTGAACCCAGTATTCAAGACCCAGAATATACACATTCTATCTCAATGAAGTGCCATTATCCATTCAGTTTTCCAAATCAAAGACGAATCATTTTTTACTATGCTTTCCTGTCCTCATGCCAATATTCAATTGGAAATAGAAAATCCATACATGTATGTACGAACCACCGTTTGTGTGTATGTGTGTCTTTTTAGGGCCACACCCTTGGCATACGGGAGTTCCCAGGCTAGGAGTGAAATCGGAGCTGTAGCTGCAAGCTTACACTACAGCCACAGCAATGCAGGATCTGAGCCCCATCTGCGACCTACACCACAGTTCAGTGTAACGTCAGATCCTTAACCCACTGAGAGAGGCCAGGGATTGAAACCGCGTCCTCATGGATGCTAGTCAGGTTTCTTACTGCTGAGCCACAACAGGAACTCCTTAACTACCATTTAAATACTGACCATTGTTCGTTCATGACAATGAAATAAAATAAAGGGTTACTAATGTGCACATGCCTATCACATCCCATGACTGGGAGCATATACATGTCACAAAGAACAAACAGGATAAGCCAACACAACTGAGTGTCACAAGCAGGTAAAGGTATTCTTTTAGTTTCTTGGAGGAAGTTAACTAGTGTGTTAAGAGTAACAGAGGAGGTGCAGCAAAAATCAACAAATTAGGTGGCTAAGGAAAAAATATATGGCTGTGTGGAGCTAGAACTGATACAAATTAACATAATTAATCCAGTATTATCTACGACATTAATAAGTAGATCACTAAAAATATCCCCAAAAGAAGGGCTTGAAGCTTGAAGTTTCAAGAGGATGAACTCAGTCACTTCCAAATTATCGCCTTTGGCCATGAATTATGCATAGAAGTATATCATATTTTTATCTCCATAATATCCATTCTGGATAATCTCCCACTCTGTGGACAAAGGACTTCATTCATGCTTATTTATGGTGACCGTATTGGAAGAATAATCCTCACTGGTTTAATGGGCCATTCTCAGATTTCTATCCTTTTGATTTAGAAGGGATTTGTTCCAGGTAAAAATTCCAACATGCTCAGTAGTCTGAATGATTTTTCTTTTCTTTATCACTGTACCTGCAGCACATGGACGTTCCTGGGCTAGGAGTCCAATCTGAGCTGCATCCGTGACCTATACCACAGCTTGCCTTGTGGAAATACTGAATCCTTAACCCACTGAGCAAGGCCAGGGGACACTATGTTGGGTTCTTAACTCACTGAGCCACAGTGGGAACTCCTAGATGATTGTTAAAGGAGACAGAATGTAGAATATATTTGCATGAACTGCAAAGTCAAGATTATTTTCTAGGTAATTGAAAAGTGTCAAATTATCACTACATTTGTTTGAAATTCTATATGTATACCTATAGTCTATATCTATCCCTCTCCCTAGCTACTTAACTGTATTAGTTGTCTGTTTGTATGGTAATCCTCATACATTAACTGCTCTGTCAAGTTTATTAGTAGAGTTGGGACTAGAACTCAGGTTGCTAGCTCATAGAAGGAAAATAGATGATATGCAAGGGTCTGTCATTTATTATCACCCTTTTGTATGTTGTTTAATACTTAAAATTTGGTAACATTGTCCTTATTTGATCGCTAAGGAAACTGGTGAGAGATCCCACACAGTAAAATGCTATCCTTTGATTATAACACCTATGTTCTTTTCCCTGGGCTACATTGCCTAATGAGTTCATTGTGTTACAAGCTGTTCCTTAACCAATAATGAACAACTTACCCCAAATTTGCCCAATATAACTACATGTGATCCTTGCTACTGGCAAAATGATCTTTGGTTTCAATTGTTTAGAATATATTTATTTACAATGTATGCTTCTCCTGGGAGTCTATCCTTAAATTACATTATTATTCTTATTATTTAGATAATTGGAAAAAGCATAATGAGATCTCATAGGCTTAAAAAAAAAAAAAAAAAAACAGTTCATTTAAGCATTAGTCTTTTGAGGCCAGACCAGATTTCAGGCCATGTTAGATTAGTGGCATAGGTAAAGTGCGGCCATAGTACTATTCTCTTTAATAAAGACAATTTGTTAAATGTGTAAATATGGAACAGTTTTATTATTAGTTTTTTCATTTTTTGGCTGCAATATTGGCATGTGGACATTCCTGGGCAAGTGACTGACCCAGCGCCGTAGCAGTGACTCGAGCCACAGCAATGACAATGCCAGGTCTTTAACCCCCTGAGCCACAAAGGAACTCGTTGAACTGTTTTATATTGTCATTTTTTTCCCAAGAAACTAGAAAATTAGGGAGAAAAAATGTTTGTATTGTGAATCTATGCTTTTCACATGGGATATTGTTAATGCAGCTGGAGAATCCAGAATTGAGGATTTTGGAACAATGGAGAGGCCAGATTTGTCCTGTAACTAGTTTTATATTCAGACAATGGCTTGTTATGAAATTCATCATTTGAGAAATAGGAAAATTTGTATTCTTAAGGACCAGAGAATTATTTTAATAGTCTTTCATTGGAAAAATAAGAGAATCAGCAAAAATTCTTATGGTTACCTTTATATCTAAAATCTCATTCTAAGGGAAACTCTTTGGAAAATTTTATCATACAATGAACAGATAATATAGAAATCACGCATTAATAATAGGCATTCTGAAGTTCCTGGCATGGCTCAGAGGTAAGAACCTGACTGAAAACACAGGTTAAATCCCTGGCCTCTCTCACTGGGTTGAGGATCTGGTGTTGCTATGAGCTATGGTGTAGGTTGCCGACACAGCTTGGATCCAGCATTGATGTGGCTGTGGTGTAGGCTGGCAGCTACAGCTCTGATTCAACCACTAGCCTCCATATGCCATTGGTGTGGCTTTAAAAAGACAAGAAAGAAAGAAAGAAAAGAATAGGCATTCTGACAGTTTCTTTTTAATTTGTTGTGTACCTATTACCACAATTTTCTGAATTAAAAAATTTAAACACCCACCAGCATCATCTCTCCTGCCACTACATTAACTCAAGTGACCATGATTTTTAGCTTCTTAACTAGCCTCCCAGTGTCCCCTCTGGTAGCCTACACTGCATCCTCCATGAAACCATAAAAATCAGGTAACCACTCTCTTACTTAGAACTCTCCAGTAGTGTTCAGTCATGCTCCTAGAAGTGTAGGTGGCCTACCAGCAGCATCTGAGACTCTAGAGAGGTCTTCTGAGATGCAGCACCTCAGGCTCAGCCTGGAGTATCCTCTGTGCATGGTGGAGAAGCACCAGTGTGGCAGGCCTGGCCGTCTTATTACCCTCACCCTGACTCAAGCCCCAGTGCTCCTTCCTGCCTCCACTCCCAGGGCAGAGAATCTCATTCCTATACCTGCCTCTCTTTTCCAACCTCCCTTGCAGCTAAGAGCCATTCTGACTGGTGTGAAGTAAGCAGAATCTGCCTTGTATGTAGATGTGATGCCTCGAGTGGC
Source organism: Sus scrofa (assembly GCF_054392235.1). Taxonomy (NCBI): domain Eukaryota; kingdom Metazoa; phylum Chordata; class Mammalia; order Artiodactyla; family Suidae; genus Sus; species Sus scrofa. Next base: position 14,651,034 of record NC_139384.1, read on the forward strand.
CATAGCCACTTACAACCAGCAGAGACAGGGTGGAGAGTGACAGATGTCAACCCAACATCTTCAAGTCATTGAACTACTGCTCCCATTACCAGGTTCCCATTACCCTATGAATAAAACCCAAACTCCCTGCCAGTGCCCCTAGGACTCTGCAGCCTGCATCTGCCTGACCCTCTGTCCCCCTCTTAAACGGTTTCCCCCCTCGCATACGATGCTCCAGACACCGGCCAGACCTTCCTCATTACCCCTCACAGGTACATTCTTTCCACAGTTGGCTCCTGACCTCAGTGGGTTCCAACCCCAAGTGTCACCTGCTCAAATGGCCTGTCTCTTAACAACCCAAATGAAGTAGAATAAGTCTTATCCCCTTTTTTATTTTATTCAGCTCTAATAGTTTTTCAAGAGGGAAAAAGTCAGGTCATGAAGAAGATCCATTTTTATTTATTCAAGTTGCCTTCTTAATTTCATGAATATAAAAGCCTGGTTTCTATTGATGATGACTTTTTTCAGGGCATCTTTCACCTCCTTGTTCCTAAGACTATAGATTAATGGATTCAGCATGGGGATGATTACGGTGTAGAAGACCGAGGCCATCTTATCTGTGTCGAGGGAATGGTTGGAGCTTGGCTGTAAGTACATGAAGATGAGGGTCCCATAGAATATGGTGACTGCCAGCATGTGGGAGCCGCACGTGGAGAAGGCTTTGCGTCTCCCTTCGGCTGAGCGCATCCTCAGGATGGCAGAGATAATGTACGTGTAGGAGACAAAGACAACCAGAAGGGAAGAAATGAACATGACACCTGCACAGGCAAAGATCCAGAGCTGCTTGGAGTGCGTGTCGGAGCAAGTCAGCCTGAGGAGGGGCATGTCGTCACAGTAGAAATGGTTGATGATATTAGAGTGACAGTAGGAGAGGCGGAAGGTGAGGATGGTATGAAATAGAGCAACCAGGAAGCTGTAGCTGTAGGGGGCTGCCACCAGCTGAATGCAGATTCCCGGGGACATTACCACCATGTAGAGGAGAGGGTTGCAAATGGCCACGTATCGGTCATATGCCATGGAAGCCAGGAGCAAACACTCAGCTGTCATGAAGGCCAGGAAACAGCCTAACTGAGCCGCACATGCATTGAAGGAGATGATGTTTTGTTTGTACAAGAAACTCCCAAGCATTTTGGGTGTAATGACAGAAGCATAACAGAAATCAACAAAAGCCAGGTTGCTAAGAAAGAAGTACATTGGTGTGTTGAGTCTTGGGTCTGTTCTAATGACGAGGATCAGACCCAAGTTGCCTACAACAGTGAAGAGGTAGACGGACAAGAAAACCACAAATAGCGGCATCTTTAATTCCTGACGATCTGTGAGACCCACAAGAATAAATGCAGTTACCTGGGTGCAGTTTATCTGGGTCATGTGTCCTCAGTATGTCTGGATGAAGAAAAAAAATAAATCCAGCTTAATTAAATTGAATTTAGATGTTAATATCTTCTAAAGCCATTTTTACTGTTAGCATGAAAGTACTAACATTAAAACTATTGCATACTTGGAGTCTGGGGATGAGATAAAGAGTAAACAGAGATGTTTAATGGGAAAGACATATTTCTCTCCCCCAAATACATTCTATTTATAAAAGTAACAGCTGTCGGACCGGATTCAGTCCACGATGACTCTTTGTTCAAAGTGCTTATGTATCGTATTATTTAAAATTTAACATTGCTTTTTTAAAACTTTGTTGCTTCGATTGAAAAAATGCTAATATTAATAACAGAAAAAAGTGACTCTTCTGCAGTGACATCACTCTGACAGCCTTGCCTGTATGATAAGAGTCCCCATCGCTGCAAGTTAACAGAGGGAGAATGCTATGTTTGCCTATTCTATATTCATTACTTATTGCAAAGATGCCACCATAGATTCCTATATAATCTTCACAATTGTGTTAGTAATACAAATTCTGAAAATGGGTAACACTTTGAAAGACACTGTAACAGGACTTAGAGTTTATCTATTTACTTGTTTTCTTATATACCCATTTTACAGATGGGGAAAAGATGCCTGAAAGGTAAAGCACTCATAGTAAGGTTGGGCAGCCAGTCTGTAGTACAGCTGCAATTTAAACTTGTGATTTTCTGAGGCAGGAATCCACCCACTATTAAGTTCCCAATACTCCCAATTTTATTCTGTTGGCACATGCCTAAATTTCTCCAAGTGTTTTGTTTTCTTTGTTTTTGTTTTTGCTTTGGCTTATTAAGGCCACATTTGTGGCATGTGGAAGTTCCCAGGCTAGGGGTCAAATCTGAGCTGCAGTTGCCAGCCTACACCATAGCTGCAGCAACTCAAGATCCAAGCCACACCTGCCACCTACACCATAGCTCAAGGCAAGGCTGTATCCTTAACCCACTGAACAAGGCCAGGGTAAAAATCTGCATCCTAATGGATACTAGTAGGGTTCCTTACCCCTGAGCCACAGTGGGAACACCTCCAAGCAAACATTTAGTGATATGGTATTTCACAGACATCTTTCTATGTACAGTATCATCTTACCTAGTCTAATTCAATGAATATCTGCAAATTTTAAAAATATTTTACTTAGTTAAAATAAAAGTGTTCTATGCTTTCTAATAGATTTGTATTATTTACATGGTTCCTACTACTTTAGCATTATTTAAAATATATAAAATATATAGATTTGGATTATTTTATATTAATTTTAATTTTTTGCTTGTATTATCTTTGTGAAAGAAATTCAATATAAAAAGGAACTGGAAGATATATGCCCACATATGCCCTCAGGAAAACAAAACTTAAGAACTGATAAGATTGGAGTTCCCGTAGTGGTGCAGCAGAAATGAATCTGACTAGGAACCATGAGGTTGTGGGTTCCATACCTGACCTCACTCAGTGGATTAAGAATCCAATGTTGCCGTGAGCTGTGGTGTAGGTCACAGACATGGCTCAGATCTGATGTTGCTGTGGCTGTGGCATAGGCAGGCGGCTGCAGTTCCTACTGGACCCCTAGCCCTAGCCTGGGAACCTCCATATGCTGTGTTCACGTGAGGCCATAAAAAGCAAAAAAAAAAAAAAAAAAAAAAAAAAGAACTAAGTAGTGAGAGACCGATTTCCTGTAAATGTCTGATTTCCAGAATACTGAAACTTATACAAGAATCTCTCCCCATCGCTGAGCCTATAAATTTGCTACTTGGACTTGCAAAAGTTCAGAAACAGCCTGAGCAAAACTAATCAATAGTAACTGGTAACGTTTATTATGCACATATCAAGGGGACCATTTCTGGGCTTTGTGATATCAAGCCAAAACAAGGAATGAGGTTTGGGGTGTATTGTTACAAAGCAGCTTATGTAGTGAGAAAATAATGACTGTTTACTCTTCACACTGACTGGTTTATTGGCATTTTCTTAAAGGATAGGGAATTAACCAAAAGTTGCCTCATATCAACTTCCGGAAGTTTTTATTTATTTATTTTTTAATGCTTATGAACATACCCCGTGACATATGGAAGTTCCTGGTGGGCCCAGGATAGAATCAGAGCTGCATCTGTAACCTACACAGCAGCTACAGCAATTCAAGATCCTTCAAACCAATGTACTGGGCCAGGGATCAAGCCCAGGCCTCCACAGCAACCCAAGCCACTTCAGTCAGGTTCTTAACCCATGTGCCACAGCAGGAACTCCTTGGGAAATTTTGCTTATGGTTTCTAGAAGCATAGACTCAAAATGACCCAGGTAGGACTGGGCTCACAAAATGGGCTAAACTGACCTTTGCTTGTGTAACTAAACTGACTTTGTCTGGCTCAGGGCATTTTCAGGGCTCATTGTTTTTGATTTTAACAGACTCTAACTGAACTCTCCCTTGTTCATATACCCTCCTTAAATATAGCCTACCCTAAACCCTCGTGGACTCATCCACAGCTTGCTACGGTTTGCATTTCCTAAACTGCAATTGCTCTGCTGTTCTCAAAAAAATTTCTTGTATTCCTTTTCTGATATAAAGTGTCACTTTTTTCTTGTACTTAATACCAGCACCAAACATTTTATTCTGCATTCTTCTTATAAGGAACGTGTGTACATAGGTGTGTGTAAATGTATATATGTGTGTGTATGTACATATGCATATATACATACATCGAGATATCTGCTTGCTAATTGAGCATCTGCCACTATTGAGTCACAACCATAGGGAACTTAATCGTCTTTGGAGAAAGACTTATCCTTTCCTTTTCTCTCTCCAGAACTTCTAGCAACGCACTAAACGTTCAGGAGGTCCTCGGAGAATACTCACTAAATTAGACTGAAGTTTCCGTCTTAACTGTATACAAACAAGCTTTCTTTCCATTGTCAGTTAACTCACATAATAGTCACCCCATGCATTCTGATTCTTTTCTACTAGTGCCGCATTAAAAGCCTTTATTTCATCAGAATGATAATGACCTTTTATATTAAAAGATAGTATGATGCAGCGTTAAAAAAATATGAGACTAGAATTTGAATCATGGGAATGTCCTGTGTTAGTTACTGTGTTTCTTAGTGAAATTATTCAAATTTTCTTGGCATATTTACTAAAAGAAATAACAGAGGCAATCTCCTTCTTAAAAAGTAAATGTAAAATTTCCATTTGAATTCACTTATGCTATTTTATCTATAAGAAAAGAAAGTAACGCACAGTTGTTTCTTTAATGACAGATAAGTATTGAAAAGTGCCATTTCATTGCGATTGATGCCAAGTGAGATACAGTAGAAAGAACCCTGAATAAAACTGGGACACCTATATTTGAATGGTTCTGGCACTCTCTAGTTACAGAAACATAGCATGTCAAAAATTCAGTTTCTGAGTTCCCGTCGTGGTGCAGCAGAAATGAATCTGACTAGGAACAATGAGATTGAAGGTTTGATCCCTGGCCTCACTCAGTGGGTTAAGGATTTGGCATTGCTGTGACCTGTGGTGCAGGTCGCAGATGTGGCTCAGATCTGGCATTGCTGTGGCTGTGACGCAGGCCTGCAGCTACAGCTCCGATTAGACCCTTAGCCTGGGAACCTCCATATGCCACAAATGTGGCCCTTAAAAGACAAACAAACAAAAATTCAGTTTCTTCCTGTTTCCTAATCTGTAACTGGCACTATTTTATATCTAAAAGGATTGTGAATATTAAAATAAAATTATGTGTCTCCACATAACAGGCACAAATAGACTTTAAAACAGAAAACATTGTGTTAAAAATTATAGTAGAAAACTGACAGAATGCTGTAAGCCAGCTTTAATGGAAAAAATTAAATTCATTTAAAAAATTACTCCACTAACATATTTATACTTAGAAGTCAGTGCAATCATTTTAAAAATTCACTGGCAGCAAGACAGACAGTGCTTATTGGTCAGGGTAAAATGCTGGAATAGGCAGATTACCAAATAAGAAAAACACAGAAAATCCTTAACTTTTGGCTGCAGATAACTATAAAGATTTATATACAATATGTATTTTCAATTACAGAGAAGACTGTCTTATTTTTGTTGTTAGCTTCCCAAATAGAAACTCAGCAAAGACTAAATTAACAACAGAAATATACAGCCTACCTGATGTACGTTGTTCTGTCCGGAAACAGATGAAGGAATATATCAGGAGAAGGTAATTGTTCTTCATACAGCATGGATATCAAAATCAAATTAATTTTAAGCCGTGTATAAATGCATGTTTCTACAACATCCTGTGGGAAGAGGATGCTTTCTGATGATATTAATCGTTACATGAGATGTAAAGTTCATCAACGTGTTTAAAAGCCTAGTTACGGTTCCATAAATATATAAATTCCATTTTAAAATAATGAAGCAACTATTTGATTAGAAATTTGGCTTACAAGTCTCAAGATATTGGCTCAGGCTTCACTGTTTAGCAGCTATGAGAACTTTCATATACCATTTCATCTCTCTCGAAGGTCCTTATATATTCCACATGATGTTTTATGATCGGATCCATGATATTTTATATTTGAATTCCACTAACATCCCTTCTCTTCTGCTGCAGTCAACACGTAATAATCTAACTGGAATAACTGTCTGTGGTCCTCAATTCCCACATGACTTTACATGCTTCCTTAGTTCCTGTGTGCTTTTTCCTATGTTCATCTCCACCAGGTGAACGGTGAATAAAGAGTTGGAGGAAAAACTCGTTTTTATCCTTCAAGGACTGACTACCCAAATGCCAACTTCCCTAATTTCCAATTCCCATGCTCTTTGACCCACTGATTTTCATTTTTGTGTTCTGGAAACATTTTATACATAACTCAATTTAAATATCATTTATGGTTTCCATCTGCATATATATAGATATATGTAGACTATTACATAGATAGATTGTAGACTTTATGAGTAGATGCCATGACTTTTTCATTTACTTCCTAATGTCGCCCCTTCTAGATGCTTGGTAATGAGGAATTAAAGATTAATGTTTATAATTTTACTTCAATTTATTTCCCCTGCTCATAATTAATGTTCTTTACTTACAACAAATATAATAAGAGACATAGTGATATTCTGGATAAAATGACCAGCTTTTGCAAAAATGAGAAGGAGAGCTTTGACATAGTTTACAATATCATCAATTAAATCCCTGACTTGTCCAAATGGTTGAATAGATTTTGGAGATCTCAAATCTTTTTTTTTATTCCAAACTAATAAAAAATATATTTTATGCAATAGACATATACACATACATGAAATAAATTAGAAGAAATACTTTACCCTTGTTTCTAAAATGCCACCAAAAATGTTTTATTCTAACATCAAGTTGATTCTAGTTCATTTAATAAATACACATTTTTATCCCAAGTTTTAAATACTGCCTTCAAAACTACCTGGGTAGAAGTTCCTATGTCTTCTCCAAGCGGGTTTGAGTAGCAACAAACTGCAGGGTTTTGTCAATGACCGATCCCAAAGGATCTTACTTAGAGTATGATGCAAGTAAGATCATTAGAAAAATTACATTCTACATCCCATGGGGATCCCAAGTCAAGCTGGAGATCAATCAGCATCATTCCCAGGTGTTTGAGGAACCTTACATCTTCAGCCTTGCATTTAATATGACATTATAGCCCTAATATTCCCTAATTTTTGAACTGCTATTATTGATTTGTTGTTGTTTTAATTGTTCATAATGTTATTGCTGTTGATTAACACCAGGATTTAAATCTATTTTTGAATAAAGATAAAGATTACCTTGTGACCTTTCTAAAAACATGTCTTTCAAAGAATTAAATACCTAACTCTCCCAAGAATCTATTCATGAATATTTTAACACAAAACAGTTTTGACTTAATCCTTGAAATGCTTATGAAGTAGTCATTTCCTCTTCAAGGTTGTCTCTTTCCATTATAACTCAATATCCTTGGTGACCTAGTCTAAAGAGCACTCTTCCAGTTTGTTTTCTTAGCCAATCTGTGTCCACATCAAATATGCACAGAAAAATACCTCTGACATCCACATCTATTCATTTGTCCTTCTTCTCCCAGAAGAAAAAGAGCCTAGACTTTTGTGGCTAAGAGTAAACTAGATCTGACTATATATTCTAAAGAATCCTTCAGACTTTTACTTTTCCAAATCTTGTTTTAAAACTTGAGTCCATTCTATGATAGGAAGAGGTGCTGAAGTACTCAAGTAGGATTCAGTAGACTGAGAAATGTTTATGCATGTGAAAAAAAATTAATGTTTCAAAATATATTTATTATCAAGATAACACTATTTTCTGGAAAATTACACAAATAATGTAGTATATAGAAATGATAATACCATCTTAAGTTGGTTCCCCAAGAAGAAGATGCTGAGTCAATGATTTGTATAAATGTGATTTATTAGGATTTGTTCCCAAGAATAGTTATTGAGTTGAATGGGAAGTGGAACCTGTTAAGGAAGTAAGCCAAGCAAAGGCATAGCATTAAAATCCCATGATAGGAATTTTGGTTAGATTCCATGGAATAGTTCTGGAGAAAGAGTAGATCAAACTTTGGAATTACTCCGAGTGGCCAAAGAGCTTGGGTATGTGCAATTGACCCTTGAGCAACTCTTAACCCATAAATGTATGGGTTAATCTGATTATGATTTATAGTTAGTCATGGATCACAGTAGTTCCTCCAGATCCTCCAATTCAACAACCATGGATCTTGTACCACTGCAGTAAATACTAGTGGAAAATATCCATGTAAAGGTGGACTCATGCCATTCAAACTTGCACTGTTCAAGGGGGACCTTATACGCCTGTCAGATGTCAGTCCTTGGTCAGTGACTGCCCCCTATGGGATGTACATTTCTCGTAACTTCTGGCTTAACTGGGATGCAGGCATAGCCCCTTCAGGCAGCCTGATGCACTTCTCCAACAAAGAGATACAGACACTGACTCTTAAGAGGGAAAACACACCAGGAGCTGACTATGGTAAATAATTGTTAGGACAGGCTTTCTTTTCTTTTTTCTTTAATTTTGTTTGTCTTTTTAGGGCCAATAGTTAGGCATATGGAAGCCCAAGCTAGGGGCTGAATCGGAGATACAGCCACCAGCCTACACCACAACCACGGCCATTCAGAATATGAGCCGCATCTGCAGTCTACATCAAAGCTCACAGCAACACCGGATCCTCAACCCACTGAGTGAGGCCAGGGATCAAACCCGTGTCCCCATGGATATTAGTTGGATTTGTTTCCACTGAGCCATGAAGGGAACTTCGTAGGGCGGGCTTTCTTAATCTTGGCACTATTACCATTTTGGACTGGATGATTTTTTGTGAAGGACTTCCTCATGCACTGCAAGTAATTTAACAGACCCCAAGGCTCAACTGTCTGGATAGCAATGTTTAGACAGCAGCTGTCTAGATAGTATTCCTTTATACCACCTCGTCCTGGTGCAAATCAATAATATTTCCAGACATTGCTATACATACTCTGGGGGGAGGAAATTGCTCCAGGTTAAGACCATGGCTTCACAGCTATCTCTAAGCATTTAATCAAGAAAACATATTAAAGCACTCTTTACCATCTATCATTAAAGCATTTTTATAATCTTAACCTGTGTGTTCAAGGTACCTCCTTTTTTTTCTGCTCTTGTTTAGTTTCTAGCCATGCAGCTATCAGATGAAATGGTGAATTTTTAAAATATATATATTTTTTCATTTGAGAAATGATAGGACACAGATCCTTATGGTAATTCATGCATATAAATTATAATTTGAAGTCAAATTTGACCACAAAAAATTCAGAGAATGATTTTATTTTACAGTAAATAAATTTTTATTGGAAACTAAGTAAGAGCAAGGCACGTTATTAGTTTTAATAGTCAAGGGAAAGAATAGATCATTAAAGAAAATCCTCTTTTGTTTATTCAAATTATTTTTTAAATGTTATAAACACGAAAGCCTGGTTTCTATTGATGATGACTTTTTTCAGGGCATTCTTTACATCCTTGTTCCTAAGGCTGTAGATTAATGGATTCAGCATGGGGATGATTACGGTGTAGAAGACCGAGGCCATCTTATCTGTGTCGAGGGAATGGTTGGAGCTTGGCTGTAAGTACATGAAGATGAGGGTCCCATAGAATATGGTGACTGCCAGCATGTGGGAGCCGCACGTGGAGAAGGCTTTGCGTCTCCCTTCGGCTGAGCGCATCCTCAGGATGGCAGAGATAATGTACGTGTAGGAGACAAAGACAACCAGCACAGAGCAGATGAAAGTAACACCAGCACAGGCCAAAACTGAGAGCTGCTTGGAGTGCGTGTCGGAGCAAGTCAGCCTGAGGAGGGGCATGTCGTCACAGTAGAAATGGTTGATGATATTAGAGTGACAGTAGGAGAGGCGGAAGGTGAGGATGGTATGAAACAGTGCCATCGAAAAGCTGTAGCTGTAGGGGGCTGCCACCAGCTGAATGCAGACCCCTGGGGACATTGAGACCGTGTAGAGGAGAGGGTTGCAAATGGCCACATATCGGTCATACGCCATGGAAGCCAGGAGTAAACACTCTGACACCATGAAAGTGAGAAAACAGCCTAACTGAGCCGCACATGCGTTGAAGGAGATGATGTTTTGTTTGTACAAGAAATTCCCAAGCATTTTGGGTGTAATGACAGAAGCATAACAGAAATCAACAAAAGCCAGGTTGCTAAGAAAGAAGTACATTGGTGTGTTGAGTTTTGCATCTGTTCTAATGACGAGGATTAAACCTAGATTGCCTCCTACTGTGAAGAGGTAGATGGACAAGAAAATCACAAAGAGAGGCATCTTCAATTCCCTTTGATCTGTGAAGCCCGTGAGAATAAACTCCTGGACCTGGGTGCAGTTGATCTGAGCACAGTTGATCTGAGCCATATCTCTTTAAGGAATCTGCGTGAGAAGTAGAGAAAAGAGCTGAATTCAAGTTGCCATTATATAAGTGGTGTTTTTATATGTGAATATCTTGTAAAGAGATTTGGTGCTAATACCGAGATTGTTAACATACAGGGATTCTGGGAGTCGGGTGGAGAGACAAAAGGGAGATACATATATATGAGAAAGGCATGTTTTTGTTCTCCCAATTCCATTGTCTACACAAAGAATGCAGCTGTGGAAGAGTCTGTGTTCATCGCCTGGGTTTCTGTTGGAAGGTTCTGGGCATTAAGTTATTTGCAACTTTAACCTGACTTGTGAAGAGGTTTATCTATTGTTTTCATTGAAAAAAATGATCCAACTCTACATTGTTTCATTGCTGGCAGAAATGTTTTGCATTTTGCTTTGCTTGAAAAATGCATTACTTAAAGATCACTCTAGATTGCAAATTTTCTTCATAGTTATCTTAACTCCAATACAGAAAAAAATGAGTACATTTGGAAGGCACAATGAGTTTGTTTACTCCAATTTTTTTACTAAATCTTTATGTAAAAATCATATTGTTATGCCCAATCTACAGATGAAGAAGAGAAAACTGAAACAGAAATACCAACCCCCCCCCCAACAAAGTCAGAAGATTGGTTTGAGTACAGTTAGTTGGGTTTCAAATCCATATGTTTCTGACTCAAAATTCCACACCTCATTATTTTGCTGGCACTATGGTAGATCTTATTTGTCCTATTGTGAGAAACTTAAATTACGTCCAGATTTTTCTTGTTTTAATATTACACAAACATCTTTGTCTTTTAGGGATGATGTTACATGATCAAAGGAAATGAATCCTGGTAAAATTTTACGATACATTGTAATTTAGAATAATGTTTATATTCTTTCTGAGGGAAGTGGAAATGTATGTCTCTTTATAAGTCTCTTTCAACTTGTTTACCTTTTATCATAGAAACATTATATTTCAATTATACTTTTTGTCTTCCTACTTCATTTATTTATTTTTTCGGCCTCTTTGTCAACAATGTCCTCTTCTGCTGTACGTGCCAAGCTTTGTACACTTCTTTACAAGATAAAAATGGTTAAAGGGAAAACTCTTTTTTAAAGCCTATTTAATTATCATCTCTCTTCCTTGAAGAGTTATTTGCCAAGTTGAGTTAATATATTTCACATTTGTGTTCTAAAATCACTTTAGACATACTTCATTTATATTTTCTCTCACATTTATAACAACCTTCTATTCCCATACCTCTTCCTCTGATAGACATTAGACACTTTTTGGTTGACTGCCTTGCTGGTTTTTTTTTAAATTTTTGAATAAAGTCTTTTCTAAATATTAGATAATGGGGACTTAAATATTATTTTTGCATTAACTAATTTAAGATTAATAACATAATAAATGTATTTAAACATTTCCTTCACTTATTCCTAATATATTCTTTGCTTTGGAAGCGATATCTAAGAATATAATGGTGATCTTTGTCCGATAGCCTCCCTTCTAATCCTCAGAAAAATTTCCAGCTCATGCAAATGTAGAAAACATAGTTTTGACATAGATTGTAATCTGGTCAACCATGGGCCTACGTTTTCCAAATCTTCTCATAGATTCTAAACTAGAATTTTTATTTTCTTTATACATATATATATATGTATACATATATATATGTGTATATATATATAAACACAATGTAAGTCATCATATAAATTTGCTGTTTTTATTTTATTTTATCTCTTTTAGGTGTGTACCCGCGGCATATGGAGGTTCCCAGGCTAGAGGTCTAATTGGAGCTATAACTGCCGACCTACGCCACAGCCACAGCAATGCCAGATCCAAGCTGTGTCTGTGACCTACACCACAGCTCATGGCAACACCGGATCCTTTCCCCACTGAGCAAGGCAAGGGATCGAACCTGCAATCTCATGGTTCCTAGCCAGATTCGTTTCCTCTGCGCCACAAGGGGAACTCCCAAATTTGCTATTTTTATGCATTAAAACATCTTGATCTACTTCCTATTTGTATCAACTATATTTTGGAATTTTGGTGACAACAAATAAAGGTTAGAGTTCATCCATCAAGAAGCTTAGAGTGGAGTTCCCATCATGGTGCAGCAGAAATGAGTCCGACTAGGAATCTTGAGGTTGCAGGTTCGATCCCTGGTCTCACTCAGTGGGTTAAGGATCCGGTGTTGCCATGAGCTATGGTGTAGGTGGCAGATGTGGCTCATATCTGTCATGGCTGTGGCTCTGGCAAAGGCCAGCTGCAATAGCTCTGATTAGACCCCAACCTGGGAATCTCCATAGGCCGTGGGTGCAGCCCTTAAAGGGCAAAAGAGAAAAAAAAAAAAAAAAAAAAAGCTTAGAGAGTAAAGTGGCAATTAAGCAGATTCAGAATAGTGAGTTATAATAATCTGATGGAGTTAATTGCTGAAAACCAAAACACTTATTAAAGCAGGCCCTGTAACTAGAATACTTTGACAGGGGAAAGGTTGCAAGAAGATTTACCTAGGTAAACATCATCAAAACTAACATTTAAGAAAGATTTAAGGCAAAGAAAGTTTTAAAAAGAGAACATGCAAAAAACTAGAGTTAAGTACATATTTAATTTCTACAAATTCTAAACATATGAATATATCGTGCCCATTTGACCTTAACTTTTGGACCTCGTTCTGACTTTAATTAGCAACTTGAGCTTGGGAAACTTACTCAAACATTTTGAAGCTCAATTTATTAATATTTAAAAAGCCACTAGACTAGATTATCTCTTCACTCCTACTCCTTTAGTTGCCTTGTTCACTTCAAACTTAGATGCTCTTGATACTTTCAACAAAACTAATATAAAATCCGAATAAATACCATTTACCTTTACTTTGCAAAATGTACTCAGATGTTTTCATCCTACTCCATTGTGTTATACTCTTTAATTTAAAAAATCTTATCTTGAGCTGTCATGGCCCTGTTAGTACACATCAGTGAGTCAGATTCACCATTTTAAAATATACTCCTCTAACCTACTTGGGTAGAGGGGATTCCTATTTCTCCTCCTAATTGGCTGGATAGCAGATGACTGCCTGGTTTTATCAGTGCCTCTGTCCCAGAGGATTTTACCTCAGAGTATGATGCAAGTAAGAACATCAAAAAAATTAAATTACAGTCCCTGCTCAACTGGGATGCCAAGGCAGGCTGAAGATTTATAGATGCAATCCCTTGTATTTGAAGACCTGCCTACCTACAGCTCTGTCTTTAGTATAGCATAATTGCTCTAAGATTTTCCTAATTCTCAAAATATTATTAGCTTATTTTTCAAAGGATTTTTTGCTGTAAATTATTAGTGTCAGTCTTCAAATTTGGCTTTTAAATCGGGGAGGGATTACCATTTTAAAACTCTTACAGATAGCTTCCTAGGAGATGTGCATCCAGGTCCTCCAAGGGCATGATCCTCAATACAGTACACACAGGACATTAGGTAAAAGCTCCGGGCACCAACTTACACCTTAGTCACTCTGAGTTATGTGAGGAATAAGAAATATGATTCCATTTAGTGTTGGGGGAGATGAGAAGAGGATTGTGTGTTTTATATGCTGGTTATGACTGTAAAATATACCCCTTAGTTTTCTATTAAATACTTGAACACTGGGCTGCAATATAATAAAGGGGGGGGGTAAAATCTTGCATTTCTTTTTCATGCTGTGTAAACAGGACACTTTGACTTAAAAAGTAAATAGAGCAAAGGCTTAGGCATCACAACCTGGTTCCATTGTGAAGATGATGATCTAGACAGGAAGTTTATATGTTTGAATTTCAGGTGGCAGATGTTAAATAATTATTCTAAGGATGTATAGTCTCTCTCTTTTTCTAAATCTTTTCCATCAGGGAGTATCTGGTACAATTGTACCAGATGTATATAGTACAAATAGCTAAATGTCTCGGCTCTGCTTACGCCTTGTTAGAAAATGCCATGATTTGTGATTTGGAGTTAGGATGGCATTGGGATACATATTGATTACTGTGTACAGTATGATACTTCAAACAAACAAAACCCCAAAGAGTGTCCCTAGGCAAGCCTTTCAACCTTGAATATAATTAAGAGGAAATCATTACTAATGAATTAGAAATAGAGTCCAGAAATTACATTTGATTCCCCAATATTTTGTTTTAATCTTAAAATATTATATCACACTAAATAATTAAACAAAGCAAAAAAGATAAAGGACGTATTATAGATGGCCATGGGAAACCAAGACTACATTTTATGTGAGCGTTCAGGAAGTTTATATAGTAAATCCTGCCTGTATTTCCCCTGATGGTCCTGTTTGACATGAATCCATGGATTTCTATCCAGAGGTGTAGCAACCACTGGGAGTATCCATATTTAATTCAGGGCTTAGTTCTTCCTGCAACACATTGCTCTTTCTCATAGACCATTACAAATGAGATTTATAGGGCATAGTGTCTGTGAGTAAACATGTAATAAACACCATGTCCATTGAACAGAGCTTGGCTGCTCGAACAACTATAATGTAGTAAATGAAGGGTTTCCATCCTGAAACATTAGATGGGATCAATATATCAACATTTTAAAGATGATTAACTAGTGGGTGTATATGAAAGACACTGCATAATTTCATTCTTTCTTATTAGATGGGATCAATTTATCAACATTTTAAAGATGATTAACTAGTGGGTGTGTATGAAAAGACTGCATAATGACTGCATAATGTCATTCTTTCTTATTTTTTTAGTGGATTTATGAGTTCTCACACTTAATCCCAGGGGAAATAAAAAAAGATTCCAAAGAACATGCGCCCTCCATGCTTACCAAAACATCTGCTCTGGCTGTCTATTCTTAAACTAGGGCCATTCACCAATAATTTTGTAATATTAAAGAAAACAAGATATAATGCAAAATAGGAACTAAAGACTTTGTCACAATGTTAGTGTAACTGATAAGAAAGAAATATTTTCCTTGGAATGTCTCATATCAATGTCTCCTTAAATTGGGAGGTTTAGAAGAAAACCCTTTGGGTAAAAATTGACAAGATAATTAATAGGGAAGAGGTTATTGCTCAAAAGTTTCTTTTCCTAGATTTGTCTGTTTTCACAGGTATCTGCCTAACGGGTGAAGACCTCCCAGTGGAAGACGAAAGTAAGAGATGGTTTTGTCGATGTTATGCTCCTCTGTCACAGTGGAGGAATCGGCATTGCTGACCAGTGTGGTGTTTTCCAGTAGAACCATTTCAACATAACGATGACGTTTGGTGACTCTGAGGATCTGTAAGTCCTTGCCTTCCCTCACTTGGCTGGTTAGTAGTGGAAGGAGACTCTAGAATGATGAGTCTTTGTTTCAGCACTTCAAAGGGTCCTGCTTTCCACTGAAGACTCCTGTCCAAACCAGTCTGGATCACTAAACTTTGGCATTCAGGAAGCTTTCAAGACAAGGCAATTGTGTTCCAGTCTCAAGGTGTGCACACGCATCTTAGCTCATTCCTGGATATATGCACACACTCTCCGCTCATTACCTGGGATGCACTGCCTTTCTGCTCTGCATTCTCCCCCACTCCCTTCTTATGCTGTTTCATCGGGGAATCCTGGTAAAGAGTCACGAAATTGTGAAATACACTAATGGCGCATAAGCACTGTTTAAGAAGCCCCTCTCTACACTTCTCTCAACTTCATATACAAACACCACTTCCTGTAACCATCTCAGAGCAATGTCTCCCATCCTCCAAGACTTTTCCTTCACTGATTTTCTAACATAAAGTGTATGAATCTCCTTACTCTTAGGACGAATACCAAATATTTTTACTCTCTATTTCTCTTAGGAGTAACATGACTTTCTCTTTATCCTCCTTCTTTTTATAATATAGAGCTAGATAAGAAAAATTTTATTAACAATTTGCTAAGTTGATTTACCCACACAGAACATATAGGGTAAATCTACCACATAGTTTTCTATTAAATAAACTTCCAAATATTATAATACTGGTCCACAATATAAAGGAGGGGAGGGACAGAATTTTTTTTTTAACATGATGCATAGACCCTAAAGATTTCACTGAAATATATAATGTGTCAAATACTTTAAAATAACAGCTATAATTCTATGGGTTATGATCAGGATAGGAGTTATATGGGTGGAAACTATACTTTTGATATATTAAATAATTATTCTATGAGTATATAATTTCTTTTTTATTTCCTTGATTAAATTTACAGATGAATCTACCACAATTGGCCAAATGTCCAACCTCAACTTGTACTTCGACAGCTCACTACATTTTCTTGGTAGATAGCATTCCATTATACAAATGGCTACAAAAAACCAGATTTCATTTTGGATAAATCAGATTTGTCATGTAAAGATCCAGAAGTGATATTTTGAGGGGAGTCATGAGGACCTTCAGATTTGCTGCTAGATGGGCTGATTTGACTCAGAGTGGAACTTGAAAACCCATTCACAGGGTTGTTTCCAAAACAAATGTGATCTCAGTGGCTTTTCATGGAAAGATCCAAAGCTGTGGATAAGGTGAGGTCCAATTCTGGTCCAATACTGGTTGGTATAACCAACAGACTAGCAGATCAGTGCAAACGTAAAAGAGAGATCAAGCTCAGTAATCAGCCATTTAAGAAATGCAAGTTAAAACCACAGCAGGGGAGTTCCTGTCGTGGTGCAACAGAAACAAATCCAACCAGGAACCATGAGGTAGCGGATTTGATCGCTGGCTTTGCTCAGCGGGTTAAGGATCTGGCATTGCCATGAGGTGTGCTGTAGGTCGCAGACGCAGCTCAGATCCCGAATTGCTCTAGCTGTGGTGTAGGCTGGCAGCTATAGCTCCTATTGGACCCCTAGCCTGGGAGCCTCCATATCTGTGGGTGCAGCCCGAAAAGGCAAAAAAAAACCAAACCAAAACAAAACAAAAAAAAACAAAACCCAGAAACCAAAACACACACGAGGGTGTCACTACGTATCAACTAGAATGGTTCTAATTAACAAACAAACAAAAAATGCCAATACTAAGTATTATGAAGAAGCTGGAAGACTCATTTTTCTGTGGGAATAAAAACTTTGGAAAACTTTTTGGTTGTTTTATTAAAGGTAGTTTTAAGTTTATGCAATCACCCCAGCAAATTGTACTCTAAGATATCGATACAAGAAAAATAAAAACATATGTGTAAACATAACATTCTTTTTTTTTTTTTTTTTGTCTTTTTGCCTTTTCTAGGGCCACTCCCGTGGCATATGGAGGTTCCTAGGCTAGGGGTGTAATCGGAGCTGTAGCCACCGGCCTACACCAGAGCCACAGCAATGCGGGATCCGAGCGTCTGCAACCTACACCACAGCTCACGGCAATGCCGGATCCTTAACCCACTGAGCAAAGCCAGGGATCAAACCTGCAACCTCATGGTTCCTAGTCGGATTCGTCAACCACTGTGCCACGCGGAAACTCCTCAACATAACACTCTTATGCAAAATTAATAGCAACATTATTCACATAGGCAAAAAATAGAACAATCCAAATGTTTATCAATTGGTAAATGGATAAACAAAATATATCCATACAAGAAAATACTACTCAGTAATACAAAGCATTGTATTTCTAATACACGGTATACCATGAAAGAAATAAAAAATTCTGTCAAGTGAAAAAAGCCAGACATAAAAATCTATACATTATATGATTCCATTTACATGAAAATTCCTAAAACAGCAAAACATGATACAGAAAGTAGGTCACTAGCGGCTTGAAGGTATATATGGACTGAAAATTAATTGGAAATGGGCAGAAAGGAAAATAATATTTACAACTGGATCATGGTTATATTTGCACAACTTGATTACAAATATTGACTTTTGTAAAGTCACAACTTTGGAGCTGGATCTAGATAATGGTATGGTTGCATAATTCAATAGATTTACTAAAATAAAATACTAAAATGATTTTGTTTACAATGAATTTACTTCCAATAGATAAATTTCATGGTATATATGTAAATAAAGCTGTTAAAACATCATCAATTAACAATGTTTTCTTTTTTAATGTTGTGGCTAAGCCCCAATTTATCCAGATATTATAAAAGGTGTGTAAAATTTTAATTATAAAATTATACATTAATTACTATGTATATACTATAAATATCTAAATTTATTTGAACTTTGTGTAATGGAAATATGAACTATACACAGTTGGTTATGCAGGTTCGTGTAATTATTGGGAGTGTGGGCTTTTGAGTTAAATTTGTTTTGGATCCCAGTTCTATCATTTATTAGCTGGTAGATTTTGGCCATTACTCTTCTCAAAAGCACTGTTATCTTATCTGAAAATTGGCTTTAAATTCAAACGCTATTCGTTTTGGATTAAAAAAAATGGATTAATGTAATTGTAGAAATAAATGATGCTTACAAATTGCTTAACTCACTGCCAGAAATAGTATACAGCATAAAAATTACAGCAGCCACAAATTATTTTTTTTCCATTCTTACTATTTTCACTTAAATTAATTCACAAATTAGAAATGAATTTTTGCCTCAAAACTATGGCCATAATAGGTACTCAGTTTGAAACTCTTGCCTTTCCTCATATCTTCCTGTTTTAGGAATTGTCATGGCATTTGACCCTTGTCTAGGAATGTCTTTTTCATCTATTACAATCTTATTCTTGTCTTATGCTGAACATCTTTTAGATTTGTCCTTGTTGTCACAAGTAGGTCACAATGAGCAGTTGTCAGTCCCTATTGAATATCAGAAGCCACTAGGCTTTAGGGGAGTTTTCTAAGTCTGATATGTTGGTTTCTGTTTTTTTTTTTTTTTTTTCCTTCCATCTATGGCTAATGTGCTCAAGTGACAATTCAGAAATAACACACAGTCTTTTTGCACCAGACAACTTGTCCTAGTCATGAGTTCATTCTTCAATTACGTTTTTCTAATTATGCGTGTCCTTGAAGAGATGTTCAGGCTATGGATATACAGAATGAATCCAAGTAGAGCATAGTTCACATTACACCATGTATCCACACATTCCACCTTTTTCTCCTCCTCACTCTCTTTTGGTCTACCGTCTCACCCCATCCATATTGGCACCCTACCTTTTCATCTTTGATGCCTCTTGTGCCTCTCACATCTTATCGTTTGGCCTGAAACGATACCCGTTTTGATTACCAGCGTAAGGAGATATTCCTCTCTCGTTTCCCTTAATAAACAGTACTTAAATGAGATTACCCTTTTCTATGGACAATGGTAATAGTGGTGTCTACACATTTTTAAACCTAGTTAACTCACAGCACAAGTAGTATAGGCATTTTCTTTTCTTTTCTTTAATGTGACATATTTTTAAAGCGGAGCGATAAATGCAAGTAATTGACCAGATTCAAGTATTCTGATCCAAGGGGGAGAGGAGATGTAAACAGACAAGATTGGGGAATATTTACTCAACAGTTTTATGAAAAAACCTCTGAAGATTAAGGAAGGTTCAAAAATATCCTTCCAAATGAAATTGTATTCATAGCACTATTCGTTTGCACAATATAAAATTAAAAAAAAATAGAGTTGAAACCCATTATCGTGAAACACTGAGTATTTTAATGTTTACTGTTTGGGGCTTCAAATGAAATCAAATATTTTCTGGAATATTATTTGTATACTAGTTACATGGCTGGTCTAGTGATCCAAACGTTTTTAATACATTAATTTAAAAGAAGGCTTATTGTTCGTCATTGGTAACGCCCGTCTTGGTTACATGTGCTATATGAACTGTACTCCATTAATTTATTATCACATTGGTTAACCTAATTCTGACTTGGTAAACCTGAGATATAGTCTTGTCACCTCTATATATTCAAGTTATATGATAGATTTTGGTGTACACTGAAAAACTATCAGAAAACAGAACAATAATTTTACAAAAACAATTAAAATTTTCCTCTATGTAAAGAATTTTCACAAGCATGGTTCATTGTATGCTTAACAAAATCAAAATACAGGATATTTATTACACATACTACAGAAGACTGATATTTAATAGTAGGGAGATAGAAAAAAAAAAGAACTCTTAAAGACTCCACTAAGCTTATCAATCAATAGTACCCAGCATGAAAGCATATTCAATAGTGATACTCTGTGTATTTCATTAAAAGGCTGTATTGAATTGGAGTCCTTGCTGTGGCACAATGGATTAAGAACTTGACATGTTGTCTGTGAAGATGCAGGTTCAATCATTGGCTTTGCTCAGTGGCTTAAGGATCTGGCTTTATCACAACCTGCAGTGTAAGTCACAGATGTGGCTGGGATCTGGTATTGCTGTGGCTATGGCTACAGCTCTGATTCAATGACCAGCCCAGAAACTTTCATATGCTGCAGTTGTGGATGTAAAAAGAAAAAAAAATTTGGATATATACATCCACTGGAATATAAATAATTTTAATCATATTTTGGATAGCATTAAAAGCATATTTTTATCAGTAGTTATTTTTTTCCTTCAAACAATATTAACAAAGAGTTAGGGAGTTTTATTTTAAATAAACTTACCAGATTATTTTTTTTACTTAGCTGTAAAAAGGATTTAGGTCACCTGTAATTTCAGACACAGTGACCTGCTATATTCAAACATACCTAGGAAGTAAAAGGAAGACAAAAATCAAGAAAGAGTCACTTAATTCTTAAATCCATTATTGTGTTGCCCCATTTTAACTTATTTAATTTTTTTCAAACTTTTGTCTCTCCTGACTCCTGGATATATTTCTTTCAATCTAACTACCTGCATACTCCTTAAGAAAATTAGTGAATAATGCTTTGTGTTAGTATTAACCACCTAACTTCAAAAGCCTCAGTTGATTTTTTCTTTTTCTTTTTGTCTTTTTAGGGCTTCACCCACAGCATATGGAAGTTCCAAGGCTAGGAGTCCAATTAAAGCTGTATCTGCTGGCCTATGCCACAACCAGAGCAATACCAGGTCTGAGCCACATCTACAACCTACATCACAGCTCAGGGCAATGCTGGATACTTAACCCACTGAGCTAGACCAGGGTTCAAACCTGTGTCGTCATGGTTACTAGTGGAGTTCTTTAACCACTGAGCCATGATGGGAACTCCTCTCCGTTGATTTTTTACATCAGTGCTGCCCAAATCCTAGCCTTTTAATTCCCTGTATCAGCCATCCAACCTTGGCTTTCTCTGACACAGTGGCAGCTTATCTTAATCCTCTATTTATCTGTAGAGTTGTAAATTACAGTGGCTTGAAAGAACGGCATGAATTTGTCATAAATCTCTTTAAGGCAGCCTTCACATCCTTATTCCTCAGGCTGTAGATCATGGGATTCAGCATGGGAATCACCAGTGTATAAAACACTGAAGCCATTTTATCCGTATCCAATGAATGATTTGTTCGAGGCTGCAAATACATAAAAAGCAGTGTTCCATAAAAAATTGTGACTGCCACCATATGTGATGCACAGGTGGAGAAGGCTTTTTTCCTTCCTTCAGAGGAACGTATCCTTAGAATGGACAAAACAATGTTGAAATAAGATACCACAACTATAATTATGGAAGAAACCAAGTTTGTGGCTGCAGATATAAATACCACTGTCTCTGGAAAGGAAGTGTCAGAGCAGGACAATGCTAACAGAGGGACAATATCACAGTAAAAATGATTGATTACATTGGAAGAGCAATAGGCCACTGAGAATACAGAAGATGAAGCCACAACCGATGTAGAAAAGCTATAGACGTAGGTGAGGGAAACCAGCAGAAGGCAGAGCCGCCGAGATACCACCACCATGTAGAGCAATGGGTGACAAATGGCCACATAGCGGTCATAGGCCATCACAGCCAACATGAACACCTCAGCCACAATGAAAACCAAGAACCCTCCCAACTGGGTGGCACACTCATAGTAGGAGGTGGTGTGGCGCTTTCCTAAAAAGTTGGTGAGCATTTTAGGGGCAATGACAGTGGAATTGCCAAGGTTGATGATGGCCAAGTGTCGGAGGAAGAAATACATGGGGGTCTGCAGTCGAGGGTCCACCCTGGTGAGAGTGATGATGGTCAGGTTCCCAGCCACGGTCAGCCCGTAGAGGACCAGGAACACAAAGAAGAGCGGAAGCTGTAGGTCTGGGCGTTCGGAGACGCCTGTGAGAATGAACTCAGAGACCCAGGTGAAATTTCCCAGAGCCATGTTAGATCTGGATGGTCATCTGTTTGGAGAAGACAAGAAGGGGTACAAACTTTACAGAATTTATTTTCTGGGAGTGCCAACAGATAGACGGCAAGGGAGGGCGATTCCTTGGGTGAGATTTCCTGCAATTATGCTTCCAAATTCTATCAGCTCCTCTGTTTTGTCTGAAATCTGATATGCTGCTGGTTATATACTTTATCTTAAATTGCAAAAAAAATCATAAAAAGCAGCTATTTTAAATCATAAACATTATATTCATCCTCTCATTTTCTCTGAAAAGCCCTGTATTGTATTAGTTGCCAGTTTCCAAAATGCTTTGCCACCCTAAGCACCCCACTCCTATTTCCTTCATTCAAGCTTTCTTTCATGCCATCATTGACTCCTCCTTCCTGATCTCCGTATCTGGTTCTCTCAGATTAGCTGACAGGCAAATGGCAGTCCTTCATTGAGTAATAAATTATGTAATCTGAGCTATCTTCAAGAATAATTAAAATATGCTTTAGCCTCATTTTCTGTGCATTGCACAATCAACTCCACATCACTTTTTTAGTCATACCCTCTTACCAGGCATATGCTGAAACCTAAATTTTCATCTCTGACCCTCTGTGTCCTTCCTCATATTGATTCCTCCGGGATTGCTCCTTTTTTGTGTGTGTGAGAGGTGGCATATTATTTGGATGTTCGAATCAGTGGCACCATAGAGTCAGAAACTGAATGTAGTGTCAAGTAAGGCTAACACACTTGATCTGAAGTATTTAAGAATGTCATTCCTTATGTACAACTGAATCGCTTTGCTCTACATCAGAAACTAACACAGCATTGGAAGTCAACTACACTTCCATAAAAACAACTTTTTTAAAAAAGAACGTCATTCTTGATCATACTCTAGGCTTTAATGATCTTCTTATGAATACTAATGAGCCACCAGGTGACTAAAACCATCTCGAGTTGTCTGTAATTAGCATCAGTGTTTTATGGCTAATAAGAAATAACAGCAGCCTTACAAACCTGTCTAAGAAATAGTTTCCATGTATTTAGAATTTTCCTTTCTTTATAAAACCATAAGGTAAAATTTTTAAAAAATAAACCTATTTTTGAACATTCTACCTTAGGTCAGTTGAACAAAGGACAACCCAGAAAATAAACATTTTCCTGCTAGATTTTATTTCCCCCTTGAGATGCTACAGAGGTTCTGTCCAATCAAACCAGGACTCTAGTCTGATCCAAAGAATGGGGTTGGGAAGGAAAGGCAATACTGGAGATTGATGTACTGATCCTATTTTTTTATTTAGATGAGGTTCCCTACTGTTTCTCTACTGAGTCCCATTCGGCTATCAGGCCTCTTCCTCTCTCCCAGATAAGAATCAAGAATCAACACATGGCCCGCGGCTCTCGTGAGTTTTCTTGTAGAATGAGACAGGCTGAATTAAGCGAAGGAACTCAGGCTTCTAGTACCAATCCTAAAGACTATCTTTGAGGTCTTCACTCCGGCTAAGTATTATTCTAGTGTTTATTGAGTGCGTCTCCATTTTCAGTGTCAGTTATCACCTCCCTCGAAGATGTCTAGATTCTTTTACCTTGCCTAATTCTTTTTTTTTAATTTTAGTTTTTATTGTATGGTAAGAATACTTAACCTAAGTCTACTCCATTAAACGATCTTTAGGAGTGGCTCAATGGCTAATGAATCCAACTAGGAACTATGAGGTTGTGAGTTCGGTCCCTGCCCTTGTTCAGTGGGTTAAGGATCCAGCCTCACCGTGAGCTGTGGTGTAGGTCGCAGATGCGGCTCGGGTCTGGCGTTGCTGTGGCTCTGGCATAGGCTGGCAGCTACAGATCCGATTAGACCCCTAGCCTGGGAACCTCCATATGCCTTGGGTGTGGCCCTAGAAAAAGACAAATAAACAAATAAAAAAATAAAAGTTGTTTAAGTGGACAGTTCAGTATTGTTGATTATAGGCACAGTGCTGTACGGTGGATCCCTAGATCTCATTCATCTTACATAACTGAAACTTTATACTTGTTTGGCAACTCCCTGTATGATCCAGCAACCTTGCTCCTGAGTATCTATTGAAAAGAATTGCTATGAGGATCTTAAAGATATATTAATACCCTGTGCATTCTTCATATTTGACAAAAGATATCTGGTAAATTTTGAGTATCTTGATGCAACATTCTGTGTACTTCCATTTAGAGCTCAGCATCAGACCTGACAGGATACAAAGAGTAGGCAAAGGGACGGCTGAATTTTTACTCTTCAGACCTGGTGATGGCAGTTAGGAATTATTTGAGTTCAGGGCTTTCTCCATAACTATTAACCATCATTCTGTCTACCAGTCTACTCCTTGGGTTTGTAAATCCTTTGTGGAAAAACAAACAAACATACAAACAAACCTGAATAGTAAGCAACTGGTAGGGAAAACAAAGAAACACCAAAAAATACTCCAAGTTTATCCATGGGAGTTTATCTTCCTATTTAAGGATATACATATCTTTGTATTAAAATTAGTTACAGTTGATAAAATATCTCATAGATAGGTAATAAATATCCTAAATATCATTTTCAAAGGCTGCACTGGATATACGTATATATTTTTTTGTCTCTTTGTCTTTTCCAGGGCTGCACCCACAGCATATGGAGGTTCCCAGGTGAGGGGTCTAACTGGAGTTGTAGCCACTGGCCTACACCACAGCCACAGCAACATGGGATCCGAGCTGTGTCTGCGACCTACAGCGCAGCCCACAGCAACGCCGGATCCTTAACCCACTGAGCGAGGCTAGGGATCAAACCTGCAACCTCATGGTTCCTAGTCGGATTCATTAGCCACTGAGCCACAACAGGAACTCCTGCATTGGATATATTTATATAAAATAATATTATGTACATATTACATGAGACTTATACTAAAAAGTATTTATTTATCTCAAATTTAAATGCAACTGAGAATCTCGTATTTTATCTGAAAACTCTAACGTTAATGGATTCTGGTAAATTAGATTGGTGATCATTTTTCCAGATATTTCACTTCTGATACCCAAATGCCAATTTCAGCTTTCACAAATCAAATGGATATCTGACCTATAGTCAATCTGTAGGATCTAACGTCCTATGATACCATGCTACTACAGGAAAACCAGTTAAGACAGGAGAAAAATTATATTTTTATGATGTAAAAAATAAACTGTCAATGTACAAAAGAATGTCTATAGCCAGAAGCCAAGAATCAAGGGCAATTACCAACACACAGATGATAATCAAAATCAACAGCAATGCCTGTCTACTCACCTTACAGAGGAGTTGGATTTTCTGCTCTCAGTTTCTTCTTAAGTTTTCATTCGGTGGAGAGAATTTATGTTTTCCTCTCTTGGTGATGCTCCCTGAGGAAGTAGCATGAAATTATTCAGATGACTATGCCCAAATCATTAGAGATTTTTTAAAAATTGCCTGCAGTGCCTGCTAATTATCCAGGATATCCTATATACTCTCTGGTGAAAAACTGTAAGGGACGATTTAAAAAAAGGAGGAAAATGCATGAATGAACTGTACAGTTCCATGGAGACCTGCAGGATGTAAGCATCCTCACTCACTTATACAGAGGCAGTGATTACAACAACAATGAAAAAGACTGATGGGCTTTTTCTCAGCAAAACTGCAATTATTCCAGAAGTTATGACATAATCATAAATGAATCGTCATCATTGCATGGAACTTTTCATCTAAATTTATTATTCCAATAAAATAATAGAAGACAGTGGGTTAAAAATATATCATTAGGAGTTCCTGCTGTGGCTCAGGGGGTTAAGGATCTGGTGTTGTCCTAGCTGTGGCCAGCTTAGATTCAATCCCCGGAACAGGAACTTCCATACGCTGAGGTAGCAGCTGAAAAAAAGGAAAAAAACATAAAATTTTAACCAATGTGAAGTAGATATTACCATCCCACATTTAGAGGACGACATGCTCAGATAAGCCATGTAATATGACCCAAGCCATATAACTAACTAGAACATTTGAAATTAATGTCTCGTCTTTAAATGAGTGATGTATATGCCTTGTCCTTTAACATGGCAAATCCGCAACAAAATATTATAATGCAGTGTGTTACCATAACGATTGTCTGAATCACACGGTTTCCTGAGCTGAGATCCCACCACTTTTGGGCAATGCTCAGTACAACCTCGTAGGAAGTAAAATCTAATAGAGGATAGTTCATGCCATTTCATAGCATTTTACCTATGCCCTCTTCCATCTGACTTCCTACGTATAAGAATTGACAGGAATTCACATACAGTTAAAGCTGGATCGAGGTGGTACAATGGATAAGTTTTGAGAGATGTTGCATTTGTTCTTCTAAATACCTAAATCATGATATAGAACACATCCAAGACCAAAAATCAGTTCCCTGATACTTTAAACCCCCGCAGTCACAATGACTCCTATCATTAGAAAATATTCCTCACACCTTAACACCCCAAACAGCCTCCTACCATCAGCACTGCAGCTTTGGTTTCTATCCTAAACTTATAACTTATTTTCCCTGTTTCTGAGCTTCATACAAGTAGAGTCACACAGTACATACTCTCAGTCTGGTTTCTGTCATTCAGCATTTTGACATTCATCTGTGTTGTGATTTTATAGCTACATAATATTCCACTGCATGTCTATACCACAATTTTTAACCAACCTCCCATCAAAGGATTTTTGAGTTTTGATTTATTATAATCACAACTATATAAGTGTAAATATATATATATGCATCAATTTCTCTTTGTTATAGAGCTAAGGCAGGAATTACTGGACATGGATAACTGTTATGTTTTACTTTATAAGAAACTGCAAGCTTTCTATAATTACTGTAGCGTTTTACATTACCGACAAATATGTATGAGAGTTCCATTTTATCCACACCCTTGCCCATATTTGTTGTAGAAGTTTAAAAATATATATGTAAATGGAAATTGAAATAAATTCTCATTTTGAGTTTAATTTTCATTGATTTGATGACTACAACTAGTGGATACTTTTCTAGGTATTTATTGGTCCTTCACATAGCTACATTTGTTTTTATTTTTATTTGCTTAGTATTAATTTTTTTTTTTGACCTCACCCACGGCATATGGAAGTTTCCTGGCCAGGGATGAAACCCATGCTGCAGTTGCACAGCTACTGCAATGCCAGCTTCTTAACCCACTGCACCACACAGGAACTTGTTAGTTTCACTTAAGAGTGTATACATTTTACCCACTTTAATTTAGTTTTTGTCTTTTTACTACTTTTTTTGAATTCTTATGTTTTAGGTAAAACCAGTTTTTCAGATTTTTCTCCCGGAAGTTTCATTGTTTTGATATTTCTGTTTAATTATTTGACCTAAGGTCTGGCAGATGCAAAATAGGGTTTTGCCACCAGCAGATAGAGCCAAAAACTCTCTCCTTCCTCGGTGTGCCACAGGCACAAAACAGAAGGAGAGGATGGAGTGGTAGGAGTGGCAGTAAAGCGAGCAAACCTAATAAAGTCACAACCCAAAATACACAAACTAATGCCCGAAAGGCTGAGGCAGGAGCAGGAGAACTAAGAACCACTCTCTGTTATCACTTCACAGATGGCGATAATTTTCTGGCATATTCGTGTGTCAAGGAATTTTGGATTCTATCTGGGCTATTGTGATATTAAGCTGTAAAGAAACCTGAATATTATATTTCTCTTAATAGTGCTGATTTTATCTGTTCTTTTTCTTCTAGCAGGCCATTAACAAGGGTTGTGTCAAACTGCAAACTCTGCAGATATAAATATTTGTTATTTTTCAGCCTTCTCTTGGATGTTGGAATCTTTCTCACACCTGCATGGTTCAGGTGCAGTGACTTGACAGAGTTGGTACAAAGATCTGACTTTCACCGGCTGGTTCCTTTCTGCGATGCATCCCCAAATTTCCTGTGACTCTATTGTCTCCAACTCCGTCTTTTTGTTCTTTAGATCAGCAAAACTGTGGGTTATATTCAAGATTTCTATTTGAATGGTGCAGACTGGGGCCTTCCCTCAAAATACAAGTTGTAAAATGGGAAAATCGTCCATTCCTTTAGTTTCTAAAGCTGTTCTTCATTTCCAAATTTTAGACTCTTTCTAGAACTTTCAAGTTGTTTTTTTTTCTCCCTAAAATATTCTTTTTTGAAAATACATTTTATTGAGGTATAGTTGACTTATCCAACGCTGTGTTAGTTTCAGGTGTACAGCAAGATGAATTTGCCGAGCTTGTACATACACATCCATTCTTTTTCAATTCATTCCCCGTATAGGCTATCAGAGAGCGTAGAATACACTTCACAGCGCTATACAGAAGGTTCTTGTTTCTCATCAGTTTTGTGTATAGTGGTATGTATATGCCAATCTCAACCTTCCATTTTCACCCCTCCCCCCCAATCAAGGTAATCATAAGTTTGGTTTGGAAATCTTTGAGTTTGTTTCTGTATATGATATTCTCTTGTATCATATTTGGAATCTAATAAGATGTTAGTTTTTAACTGTGGGGTAATCACACTTAGTTGGATCATTACCAGAAAGATCAGGAAATCATGTATTTCTTTCAGTTTAAAAACTATGTTTTGACCTCCTAAAGAATTATGGTTTGATTTTGTGTGTTTCCTAAATAGATTGTTCTATTTTCTCTTGGCTCGTATTATTTTTGGGTGAAAGTCTCTATTCATTGTATTTATTCTTACCTTTTTTGTGTGTGTTCGGTATATTTTCCACATGTCTTTCAAGTTTCTAAATTAGGAAAAAAAAAGTTAAGTCTTTTGGCACATAAATGTGGTAAGTTTCTACTGCCTTTGTATGCAAATTCACTATCTTATTTTCCCATAGTATCTAATGTGCTTCTAACAAATGAAAAACATACATTTGTGTGTAGAAATGATGATTTATTTTTCTCACGGTTGTGGGTAACATTTTCCTGCTTCTTCTGCTGCAAACAAATATTTCTTTGGAAGCTGGGCATTGTGGACATTTTTCAGTTGAGTCCAGAATGGTGTTTTTTTTTTTATTTATTACATTTATAGTTGTATGATGATCATCACAATCCAATTTTATAGAATTTCCCTCCCACAAATGTTTTATCTTTCTTCAAACAGTGGTGAGTTTTGTTTTGGCATTTATGTCCTTGCAAAGTGGCTTAATCTTTTGAGAGTTAATGCTGAGCTCTGTTAGAGTGGAGTAGAGTGAATCCTTTCCTCTGGGGCAAGTTTTCCTCTCTTCTGCTGACTCCATTGAAAGTCGTAGATGTTCAGTGAAATTCCTCCTAGTATTTGACTGAGTTTGAATGTGTCCCAACACTGCATGAACTGGTGGTTTTCATGGTACAGATCCTTGGTAGTTTTTCTTTCCCTGGTGGCTGTTCTTGACCTGTCCTTCTGGAATCTCACCTTGGTAGATGCAGTTTAGAAATCACTTGACACCTCAGACTTCATGCTGATATGTAATCACTTGGGCTGCTTAGGTGTCTCCACCTCAGTGCACAGCTCCACATATTCCAGGCTCCTCAGCCCTTCGTGATGTGATTTTTTTGTCTTCATCTCAACATGACTATTGTGCTCTCCATGTGTTCACCATCACCCTAAATATGGGGCCAGTAATTGGGTCCATTTACTCACAGGTTGTGGTCCTCTGCTGCCAATCATCAGAGATCTGAAAACACTCATTGTATGTGTGTTCTCCAATTTTCCCATCATTCTAAACCTAGCAATTTTTGCATCTTAATCCCTTACCCCTATCTTGCCCTTCCCCAATTCCCTCTCCACACTGGTAATTACTAGTTTGATTTCTATGCTTGAGGGTATTTTTCTGTTTTATTATATTCATTAGTTTGCTGTATTTTCTATTTTTATCTTATTTATTTTTCATTTTTTAAAGTTTTATTGAAGTATAGTTGATTTACAACGTTGTGATAATTTCTGCTGTACAGTTGTATTTTTTAGATTCTTTATATATTCTCTATAGGGGACCATGAAAAATCTAGCCTACATTTGATGTGGGAGTTCATAAATTTATACAGGGAAATATTTCACCTATGGTCTTGTGTAATGCAAGTTCATGGATTTCTATCCAGAGTTGTAGTAACCACAGGAAGTGTCCATATGTAACTCAGGACTTAGTTCATCTTGCAAAACCCATGTCCTCACTCTCATAGCTCCTCACGAACAAGATTTATAGGACCCAGCCTGTGAACAAACATGTAATAAACACCATGCCTAGTAAATAGACCTTGGATGTTCTGTCGAGAAAATGTAATGCAGTGAATGATGGATTTCTTTCTTCTAACATTAGACTGAACCCATATATCAAAGATTTAGCATAGATTAACTAGTAGGGGTATTCTTAAAAAAACCTGTAAATAATTTCATTCCTTCCTGTTTTTTTAGCTCTATGAGTTCACATATCTAATTTCAGGGAAGTGAAAAGATTCCAAAGGACCGTATGGACTCCTTGCTTACTAAAGATATGGTCTAAAAACCCACTCTAAAAGTAGTACCATTCATCAGTAACTTAATAATAAATTCAAGGACACAAGAGTCAATGCAAAGTATGAACTAAAGACTTTATTCTCATGTTAGTGAAATAGATTAAGGAAAACCTTACTCCAAGATGCATTGCTAAGGTTAAATGTCAAAGCTACTCGCTGAGCTTATTAAAATAAGGATTTAGTGACCTTTCTCTGGTGATTCTGATTTTATAAGTCTGAGAAAGTGTCTGGTCAGCCCTATCTATTCAAAGCTATGCAACAGATTTTGTTGTAATCTTACTGATTAAAAATTATCAGTATAAAAATAGATTTTCCTGTGATGGTATCAATAATTCTCACATTGTCCATTGAATGTCTAATGTATATAATACAGTACATATATTCGACACAATAAAAAAAAAAACCTGATACTTAGAGTAGGGGGAAAGGAAAATGTTGATGCAATTCACTAAGTTCATGAATGAAATGAAAACATACTCAATGATAGATGAATATGCTTTCATGTTGATATGTAAATGTATAATAAAGTATATAAATTATAATGATGAAAACATAATCTCAATCATGTTTTGGTTAGCAATCAGAATATAAATTCATTAGTACTATATATTTTTTCAATCACAACATATTAAGAGTTATGGAATTTAAAATATACTTGTCAGTTTACTTTTACCAAGTTAACTGAGAAAGGATTTTAGCCATCTGTGATTACAGTTCTCCAAGGTACAGTGATCCACAAAATCAAACTTAAACACAGGAAAAAAGAAAAAGGAAATCAAAATATAAGAAAGATCAACTTATTTCCGTCATCCATTGTTGTTGCTCTGTTCAAACTTAATTTTTTAAACATATCTCTCTGGATTCCAGTTCTGCACTTACCTCATAACTCCAAGAGCTTCAGTTTATTTTTTGCTTTTTTTTAAAGAAATTTTTGGTCATGCCCCTAGGTGTGGAAGTTGCCAGTCTGTGCCACAGGAGTGACCACACTGGATTCTTAACCCATTGAGCCACCAGGGAACTCCTATTTTTAAAATCAATGTTTCCCAAAGTCTAGCATGTTTGATTTCTAGAATTACTTATACACCAACAAACAAGCCATCTAACCTCAGCTTCTTCTGACACAATGGCAGCCTATCTTAACCATCTATTCATTTACCTATAGAGTTCTAAATTCACATCGACTTAAAGAACAGCATGAATTTGTCATAAATCTCTTTAAGGCAGCCTCACATCCTTATTCCTCAGGCTGTAGATCATGGGATTCAGCATGGGAATCACCAGTGTATAAAACACTGAAGCCATTTTATCCGTATCCAATGAATGATTTGTTCGAGGCTGCAAATACATAAAAAGCAGTGTTCCATAAAAAATTGTGACTGCCACCATATGTGATGCACAGGTGGAGAAGGCTTTTTTCCTTCCTTCAGAGGAACGTATCCTTAGAATGGACAAAACAATGTTGAAATAAGATACCACAACTATAATTATGGAAGAAACCAAGTTTGTGGCTGCAGATATAAATACCACTGTCTCTGGAAAGGAAGTGTCAGAGCAGGACAATGCTAACAGAGGGACAGAATCGCAGTAAAAATGATTGATTACATTGGAAGAGCAATAAGCCACTGAGAATACAGAAGATGAAATCACAACCGATGTAGAAAAGCTGTAGACGTAGGTGAGGGAAACCAGCAGAAGGCAGAGCCGCCGAGATACCACCACCATGTAGAGCAATGGGTGACAAATGGCCACATAGCGGTCATAGGCCATCACAGCCAACATGAACACCTCAGCCACAATGAAAACCAAGAACCCTCCCAACTGGGTGGCACACTCATAGTAGGAGGTGGTGTGGCGCTTTCCTAAAAAGTTGGTGAGCATTTTAGGGGCAATGACAGTGGAATTGCCAAGGTTGATGATGGCCAAGTGTCGGAGGAAGAAATACATGGGGGTCTGCAGTCGAGGGTCCACCCTGGTGAGAGTGATGATGGTCAGGTTCCCAGCCACGGTCAGCCCGTAGAGGACCAGGAACACAAAGAAGAGCGGAAGCTGTAGGTCTGGGCGTTCGGAGACGCCTGTGAGAATGAACTCAGAGACCCAGGTGAAATTTCCCGGAGCCATGTTAGATCTGGATGGTCATCTGTTTGGAGAAGACGAGAAGGGGTATAAACTTTACAGAATTTATTTTCTGGGAGTGCCAACAGATAGACGGCAAGGGAGGGCGATTCCTTGGGTGAGATTTCCTGCAATTATGCTTCCAAATTCTATCAGCTCCTCTGTTTTGTCTGAAATCTGATATGCTGCTGGTTATATACTTTATCTTAAATTGCAAAAAAAATCATAAAAAGCAGCTATTTTAAATCATAAACATTATATTCATCCTCTCATTTTCTCTGAAAAGCCCTGTATTGTATTAGTTGCCAGTTTCCAAAATGCTTTGCCACCCTAAGCACCCCACTCCTATTTCCTTCATTCAAGCTTTCTTTCATGCCATCATTGACTCCTCCTTCCTGATCTCCGTATCTGGTTCTCTCAGATTAGCTGACAGGCAAATGGCAGTCCTTCATTGAGTAATAAATTATGTAATCTGAGCTATCTTCAAGAATAATTAAAATATGCTTTAGCCTCATTTTCTGTGCATTGCACAATCAACTCCACATCACTTTTTTAGTCATACCCTCTTACCAGGCATATGCTGAAACCTAAATTTTCATCTCTGACCCTCTGTGTCCTTCCTCATATTGATTCCTCCGGGATTGCTCCTTTTTTGTGTGTGTGAGAGGTGGCATATTATTTGGATGTTCGAATCAGTGGCACCATAGAGTCAGAAACTGAATGTAGTGTCAAGTAAGGCTAACACACTTGATCTGAAGTATTTAAGAATGTCATTCCTTATGTACAACTGAATCGCTTTGCTCTACATCAGAAACTAACACAGCATTGGAAGTCAACTACACTTCCATAAAAACAACTTTTTTAAAAAAGAATGTCATTCTTGATCATACTCTAGGCTTTAATGATCTTCTTATGAATACTAATGAGCCACCAGGTGACTAAAACCATCTCGAGTTGTCTGTAATTAGCCTCAGTGTTTTATGGCTAATAAGAAATAACAGCAGCCTTACAAACCTGTCTAAGAAATAGTTTCCATGTATTTAGAATTTTCCTTTCTTTATAAAACCATAAGGTAAAATTTTTAAAAAATAAACCTATTTTTGAACATTCTACCTTAGGTCAGTTGAACAAAGGACAACCCAGAAAATAAACATTTTCCTGCTAGATTTTATTTCCCCCTTGAGATGCTACAGAGGTTCTGTCCAATCAAACCAGGACTCTAGTCTGATCCAAAGAATGGGGTTGGGAAGGAAAGGCAATACTGGAGATTGATGTACTGATCCTATTTTTTTATTTAGATGAGGTTCCCTACTGTTTCTCTACTGAGTCCCATTCGGCTATCAGGCCTCTTCCTCTCTCCCAGATAAGAATCAAGAATCAACACATGGCCCGCGGCTCTCGTGAGTTTTCTTGTAGAATGAGACAGGCTGAATTAAGCGAAGGAACTCAGGCTTCTAGTACCAATCCTAAAGACTATCTTTGAGGTCTTCACTCCGGCTAAGTATTATTCTAGTGTTTATTGAGTGCGTCTCCATTTTCAGTGTCAGTTATCACCTCCCTTGAAGATGTCTAGATTCTTTTACCTTGCCTAATTCTTTTTTTTTAATTTTAGTTTTTATTGTATGGTAAGAATACTTAACCTAAGTCTACTCCATTAAACGATCTTTAGGAGTTCCTGTCGTGGCTCAGTGGCTAATGAATCCAACTAGGAACCATGAGGTTGTGAGTTCGGTCCCTGCCCTTGTTCAGTGGGTTAAGGATCCAGCATTGCCGTGAGCTGTGGTGTAGGTCGCAGATGCGGCTCGGATCTGGCATTGCTGTGGCTCTGGCATAGGCTGGCAGCTACAGATCCGATTAGACCCCTAGCCTGGGAACCTCCATATGCCTTGGGTGTGGCCCTAGAAAAAGACAAATAAACAAATAAAAAAATAAAAGTTGTTTAAGTGGACAGTTCAGTATTGTTGATTATAGGCACAGTGCTGTACGGTGGATCCCTAGATCTCATTCATCTTACATAACTGAAACTTTATACTTGTTTGGCAACTCCCTGTATGATCCAGCAACCTTGCTCCTGAGTATCTATTGAAAAGAATTGCTATGAGGATCTTAAAGATATATTAATACCCTGTGCATTCTTCATATTTGACAAAAGATATCTGGTAAATTTTGAGTATCTTGATGCAACATTCTGTGTACTTCCATTTAGAGCTCAGCATCAGACCTGACAGGATACAAAGAGTACGCAAAGGGACGGCTGAATTTTTACTCTTCAGACCTGGTGATGGCAGTTAGGAATTATTTGAGTTCAGGGCTTTCTCCATAACTATTAACCATCATTCTATCTACCAGTCTACTCCTTGGGTTTGTAAATCCTTTGTGGAAAAACAAACAAACATGCAAACAAACCTGAATAGTAAGCAACTGGTAGGGAAAACAAAGAAACACCAAAAAATACTCCAAGTTTATCCATGGGAGCTTCTCGTCCTATTTAAGGATATACATGTCTTTATATTAAAATTAGTTACAGTTGATAAAATATCTCATAGATAGGTAATAAATATCCTAAATATCATTTTCAAAGGCTGCACTGGATATACGTATATATTTTTTTGTCTCTTTGTCTTTTCCAGGGCTGCACCCACAGCATATGGAGGTTCCCAGGTGAGGGGTCTAACTGGAGTTGTAGCCACTGGCCTACGCCACAGCCACAGCAACATGGGATCCGAGCTGTGTCCGTGACCTACAGCACAGCTCACAGCAACGCCAGATCCTTAACCCACTGAGCGAGGCCAGGGATCAAACCCTCAACCTCATGATTCCTAGTCGGAATCATTAGCCACTGAGCCACAACAGGAACTCCTGCATTGGATATATTTACATAAAAGAATATTATGTACATATTACATGAGACTTATACTAAAAAGTATTTATTATTTATCTCAAAGTTAAACCCAACCGAGAATCTCGTATTTTATCTGAAAATTCTAACGTTAATGGATTCTGGTAAATTAGATTGGTGATCATTTTTCCAGCTATTTCTAACGTCCTCTTCACTTCTGATACCCAAATGCCAATTGCAGCTTTCACAAATCAAATGGATATCTGACCTATAGTCAATCTGTAGGATCTAACGTCCTATGATACCATGCTACTACAGGAAAACCAGTTAAGACAGGAGAAAAATTATATTTTTATGATGTAAAAAATAAACTGTCAATGTACAAAAGAATGTCTATAGCCAGAAGCCAAGAATCAAGGGCAATTACCAACACACAGATGATAATCAAAATCAACAGCAATGCCTGTCT
The DNA here is from genome assembly GCF_054392235.1 of Sus scrofa. Taxonomy (NCBI): domain Eukaryota; kingdom Metazoa; phylum Chordata; class Mammalia; order Artiodactyla; family Suidae; genus Sus; species Sus scrofa. Next base: position 14,687,467 of record NC_139384.1, read on the forward strand.
ACTCACCTTACAGAGGAGTTGGATTTTCTGCTCTCAGTTTCTTCTTAAGTTTTCATTCAGTGGAGAGAATTTATGTTTTCCTCTCTTGGTGATGCTCCCTGAGGAAGTAGCATGAAATTATTCAGATGATTATGCCCAAATCATTGGAGATTTTTAAAAAAATGCCTGCAGTGCCTGCTAATTATCCAGGATATCCTATATACTCTCTGGTGAAAAACTGTAAGGGACGATTTAAAAAAAGGAGGAAAATGCATGAATGAACTGTACAGTTCCATGGAGACCTGCAGGATGTAAGCATCCTCACTCACTTATACAGAGGCAGTGATTACAACAACAATGAAAAAGACTGATGGGCTTTTTCTCAGCAAAACTGGAATTATCCCAGAAGTTATGACATAATCATAAATGAATCATCATCATTGCATGGAATTTTTCATCTAAATTTATTATTCCAATAAAATAATAGAAGACAGTGGGTTAAAAATATACCATTAGGAGTTCCTGCTGTGGCTCAGGGGGTTAAGGATCTGGTGTTGTCCTAGCTGTGGCCAGCTTAGATTCAATCCCTGGAACAGGAATTCCATACGCTGAGGTAGCAGCTCTAAGAAGGAAAAAAACATAAAATTTTAAACTATATGAAGTAGATATTACCATCCCACATTTAGAGGACGACATGCTCAGATAAGCCATGTAATATGACCCAAGCCATATAACTAACTAGAACATTTGAAATTAATGTCTCGTCTTTAAATGAGTGATGTATATGCCTTGTCCTTTAACATGGCAAATCCACAACAAAATATTATAATGCAGTGTGTTACCATAACGATTGTCTGAATCACACGGTTTCCTGAGCTGAGATCCCACCACTTTTGGACAATGCTCAGTACAACCTCGTAGGAAGTAAAATCTAATAGAAGATAGTTCATGCCATTTCATAGTATTTTACCTATGCCCTCTTCCATCTGACTTCCTACGTATAAGAATTGACAGCAATTCACATACAGTTAAAGCTGGATCGAGGTGGTACAATGGATAAGTTTTGAGAGATGTTGCATTTGTTCTAAATACCTAAATCATGATATAGAACACATCCAAGACCAAAAATCAGTTCCCTGATACTTTAAACCCCCGCAGCCACAATGACTCCTATCATAAGAAAATATTCCTCACACCTTAACACCTCAAACAGTCTCCTACCATCAGCACTGCAGCTTTGGTTTCTATCCTAAACTTATAACATTTTCCCTGTTTCTGAGCTTCATACAAGTAGAGTCACACAGTACATACTCTCAGTCTGGTTTCTGTCATTCAGCATTTTGACATTCATCTGTGTTGTGATTTTATAGCTACGTGATATTCCATTGCATGTCTATACCACAATTTTTAACCAACCTCTCATCAAAGGATTTTTGAGTTTTGATTTATTATAATCACCACTATATAAGTATAAATGTATATATGCATCAATTTCTCTTTGTTATAGAGCTAAGGCAGGAATTACTGCACATGGATAACGGTTATGTTTTACTTTATAAGAAACTGCAAGCTTTCTATAATTACTGTAGCACTTTACATTACCCACAAATATGTATGAGTTCCATTTTATCCACACCCTTGCCCCTATTTGTTGTAGAAGTTTAAAAATATATATGTAAATGGAAATTGAAATAAATTCTCATTTTGAGTTTAATTTTCATTGATTTGATGACTACAATTAGTGGATACTTTTCTAGGTATTTATTGGTCCTTCACATAGCTACATTTGTTTTTATTTTTATTTGCTTAGTATTAATTTTTTTTTTTTTTGGCCTCACCCACGGCATTTGGAAGTTTCCTGGCCAGGGATGAAACCCATGCTGCAGTTGCACAGCTACTGCAATGCCAGCTTCTTAACCCACTGCACCACACAGGAACTTGTTAGTTTCACTTAAGAGTGTATACATTTTACCCACTTTAATTTAGTTTTTGTCTTTTTACTACTTTTTTTGAATTCTTATGTTTTAGGTAAAACTACTTTTTCAGATTTTTCTCCCGGAAGTTTCATTGTTTTGATATTTCTGTTTAATTATTTGACCTAAGGTCTGGCAGATGCAAAATAGGGTTTTGCCACCAGCAGATAGAGCCAAAAACTCTCTCCTTCCTCGGTGTGCCACAGGCACAAAACAGAAGGAGAGGATGGAGTGGTAGGAGTGGCAGTAAAGCAAGGAAACCTAATAAAGTCAAAACCCAAAGTACACAAACTAATGCCCGAAAGGCTGAGGCAGGAGCAGGAGAACTAAGAACCACTCTCTGTTATCACTTCACAGATGGCGATAATTTTCTGGCATATTCGTGTGTCAAGGAATTTTGGATTCTATCTGGGCTATTGTGATATTAAGCTGTAAAGATACCTGAATATTATATTTCTCTTAATAGTGCTGATTTTATCTGTTCCTTTTCTTCTAGCAGGCCATTAACAAGGGTTGTGTCAAACTGCAAACTCTGCAGATATAAATATTTGTTATTTTTCAGCCTTCTCTTGGATGTTGGAATCTTTCTCACACCTGCATGGTTCAGGTGCAGTGACTTGACAGAGTTGGTGCAAAGATCTGACTTTCACCAGCTGGTTCCTTTCTGCGATGCATCCCCAAATTTCCTGTGACTCTATTGTCTCCAACTCCGTCTTTTTGTTCTTTAGATAAGAAAAACTGTGGGTTATAGTCAAGATTTCTATTTGAATGGTGCAGACTGGGGCCTTCCCTCAAAATACAAGTTGTAAAATGGGAAAATCGTCCATTCCTTTAGTTTCTAAAGCTGTTCAACATCTCCAAATTTTAGACTCTTTCTAGAACTTTCAAGTTGTTTTTTTTCTCCCTAAAATATTATTTTTTAAAAATACATTTTATTGAGGTATAGTTGACTTATCCAATGCTGTGTTAGTTTCAGGTGTACAGCAAGATGAATTTGCCAAGCATGTACATACACATCCATTCTTTTTCAATTCATTCCCCGTATAGGCTATCAGAGAGCGTAGAATACACTTCACAGCGCTATACAGAAGGATCTTGTTTCTCATCAGTTCTGTGTATAGTGGAATGTATATGCCAATCTCAACCTTCCATTTTCACCCCTCCCCCCAGTCAAGGTAATCATAAGTTTGGTTTGGAAATCTTTGAGTTTGTTTCTGTATATGATATTCTCTTGTATCATATTTGGAATCTAATAAGATGTTAGTTTTTAACTGTGGGGTAATCACACTTAGTTGGATCATTACCAGAAAGATCAGGAAATCATGTATTTCTTTCAGTTTAAAAATTATGTTTTGACCTCCTAAAGAATTATGGTTTGATTTTGTGTGTTTCCTAAATAGATTGTTCTATTTTCTCTTGGCTCGTATTATTTTTGGGTGAAAGTCTCTATTCATTGTATTTATTCTTACCTTTTTTGTGTGTGTTCGGTATATTTTCCACATGTCTTTCAAGTTTCTAAATTAGGAAAAAAAAAGTTAAGTCTTTTGGCACATAAATGTGGTAAGTTTCTACTGCCTTTGTATGCAAATTCACTATCTTATTTTCCCATAGTATCTAATGTGCTTCTAACAAATGAAAAACATACATTTGTGTGTAGAAATGATTTATTTTTCTCACGGTTGTGGGTAACATTTTCCTGCTTCTTCAGCTGCAAACAAATATTTCTTTGGAAGCTGGGCATTGTGGACATTTTTCAGTTGAGTCCAGAATGGTGTTTTTTTTTTATTTATTACATTTATAGTTGTATGATGATCATCACAATCCAATTTTATAGAATTTCCCTCCCACAAATGTTTTATCTTTCTTCAAACAGTGGTGAGTTTTGTTTTGGCATTTATGTCCTTGCAAAGTGGCTTAATCTTTTGAGAGTTAATGCTGAGCTCTGTTAGAGTGGAGTAGAGTGAATCCTTTCCTCTGGGGCAAGTTTTCCTCTCTTCTGCTGACTCCATTGAAAGTCGTAGATGTTCAGTGAAATTCCTCCTAGTATTTGACTGAGTTTGAATGTGTCCCAACACTGCATGAACTGGTGGTTTTCATGGTACAGATCCTTGGTAGTTTTTCTTTCCCTGGTGGCTGTTCTTGACCTGTCCTTCTGGAATCTCACCTTGGTAGATGCAGTTTAGAAATCACTTGACACCTCAGACTTCATGCTGATATGTAATCACTTGGGCTGCTTAGGTGTCTCCACCTCAGTGCACAGCTCCACATATTCCAGGCTCCTCAGCCCTTCGTGATGTGATTTTTTTGTCTTCATCTCAACATGACTATTGTGCTCTCCATGTGTTCACCATCACCCTAAATATGGGGCCAGTAATTGGGTCCATTTACTCACAGGTTGTGGTCCTCTGCTGCCAATCATCAGAGATCTGAAAACACTCATTGTATGTGTGTTCTCCAATTTTCCCATCATTCTAAACCTAGCAATTTTTGCATCTTAATCCCTTACCCCTATCTTGCCCTTCCCCAATTCCCTCTCCACACTGGTAATTACTAGTTTGATTTCTATGCTTGAGGGTATTTTTCTGTTTTATTATATTCATTAGTTTGCTGTATTTTCTATTTTTATCTTATTTATTTTTCATTTTTTAAAGTTTTATTGAAGTATAGTTGATTTACAACGTTGTGATAATTTCTGCTGTACAGTTGTATTTTTTAGATTCTTTATATATTCTCTATAGGGGACCATGAAAAATCTAGCCTACATTTGATGTGGGAGTTCATAAATTTATACAGGGAAATATTTCACCTATGGTCTTGTGTAATGCAAGTTCATGGATTTCTATCCAGAGTTGTAGTAACCACAGGAAGTGTCCATATGTAACTCAGGACTTAGTTCATCTTGCAAAACCCATGTCCTCACTCTCATAGCTCCTCACGAACAAGATTTATAGGACCCAGCCTGTGAACAAACATGTAATAAACACCATGCCTAGTAAATAGACCTTGGATGTTCTGTCGAGAAAATGTAATGCAGTGAATGATGGATTTTCTTTCTTCTAACATTAGACTGAACCCATATATCAAAGATTTAGCATAGATTAACTAGTAGGGGTATTCTTAAAAAAAACCTGTAAAAATTTTCATTCCTTCCTATTTTTTTAGATCTATGAGTTCACATATCTAATTTCAGGGAAGTGAAAAGATTCCAAAGGACCGTATGGACTCCTTGCTTACTAAAGATATGGTCTAAATACCCACTCTAAACTAGAACACACCCTCACACCATGCACAAAAATAAACTCCAAATGGCTGAAAGACTTAAATATACGACAGGACACCATCAAACTCCTAGAAGAAAACATAGGCAAAACACTCTCTGACATCAACATCATGAATATTTTCTCAGGTCAGTCTCCCAAAGCAATAGAAATTAGAGCAAACATAAACCCATGGGACCTCATCAAACTGAAAAGCTTTTGCACAGCAAAGGAAACCCGAAAGAAAACAAAAAGACAACTTACAGAATGGGAGAAAATAGTTTCAAATGATGCAACTGACAAGGGCTTAATCTCTAGAATATATAAGCTACTTATACAACTCAACAGCAAAAAAAACAATCAATCAATGGAAAAATGGGCAAAAGACCTGAATAGACATTTCTCCAAAGAAGATATACAGATGGCCAACAAACACATGAAAAAATGCTCAACATCGCTGATTATAAGAGAAATGCAAATCAAAACTACCATGAGATACCACCTCACACCAGTCAGAATGGCCATCATTAATAAATCCACAAATAACAAGTGCTGGAGGGGCTGTGGAGAAAAGGGAACCCTCCTGCACTGCTGGTGGGAATGTAAACTGGTACAGCCACTATGGAGAACAGTTTGGAGATACCTTAGAAATCTATACATAGAACTTCCATATGACCCTGCAATCCCACTCTTGGGCATCTATCCGGACAAAGCTCTACTTAAAAGAGACACATGCACCCGCATGTTCATTGCAGCACTATTCACAATAGCCAGGACATGGAAACAACCCAAATGTCCATCGACAGATGATTGGATTCGGAAGAAGTGGTATATATACACAATGGAATACTACTCAGCCATAAAAAAGGATGACATCATGCCATTTGCAGCAACATGGATGGAACTAGAGACTCTCATACTGAGTGAAATGAGCCAGAAAGACAAAGGCAAATACCATATGATATCACTTATAACTGGAATCTAATATCCAGCACAAATGAACATCTCCTCAGAAAAGAAAATCATGGACTTGGAGAAGAGACTTGTGGCTGCCTGATGGGAGGGGGAGGGAGTGGGAGGGATCGGGAGCTTGGGCTTATCGGACACAACCTAGAATAGATTTACAAGGAGATCCTGCTGAATAGCATTGAGAACTATGTCTAGATACTCATGTTGCAACAGAAGAAAGGGTGGGGGAAAAAACTGTAATTGCAATGTATACATGTAAGGATAACCTGACCCCCTTGCTGTACAGTGGGAAAATAAAAAAAAAAAAAATCTGACCTAAAAGTAGTACCATTCATCAGTAACTTAATAATAAATTCAAGGACACAAGAGTCAATGCAAAGTATGAACTAAAGACTTTATTCTCATGTTAGTGAAATAGACTAAGGAAAACCTTACTCCAAGGTGCCTCATATTTCTTCTCCCTAAGTTCTGAGTTAAAAAAAAAATCCTTTGAATAACTTCATTAGAAAGAGAATTAGTAAAGAAGAGTTTTAAAAAAATTTAGGTGAGGGGGTAATCTGAGGATACCCCAACTACAATCTTTCATGTCCATGAGTTTATTATTTTTGCTTTGTAGGACTACATTTCTTGTCATATATTTTAACTGTTATGAGAGAAGATTTAGCACCTGTATTTGAAGAAGTTCATCCACACTGAGACCCATTTATAAGTAAACCTACCCAAAGAATGTTCATATGACATTCTGTATCTATCTTCCAAATAATTCTTTCTTTGTTAAGACTCATTCCTAAGGTTAAATGTCAAAGCCACTCGCTGAGCTTATTAAAATAAGGATTTAGTGACCTTTCTCTGGTGATTCTGATTTTATAAGTCTGAGAAAGTGTCTGGTCAGCCCTATCTATTCAAAGCTATGCAACAGATTTTGTTGTAATCTTACTGATCAAAAATTATCAGTATAAAAATAATTAGATTTTCCTGTGATGGTATCAATAATTCTCACATTGTCCATTGAATGTCTAATGTATATAATACAGTACATGTATTTGATACAATAAAAAAAAACCTGATTCTTAGAGTAGGGGGAAAGGAAAATTTTGATGCAATTCACTAAGTTCATGAATAAAATGAAAACATACTCAATGATAGATGAATATGCTTTCATGTTGATATGTAAATGTATAATAAAGTATATAAACTATAATGATGAAAACATAATCTCAATCATGTTTTGGTTAGCAATCAGAATATAAATTCATTAGTACTATATATTTTTTCAATCACAACATATTAAGAGCTATGGAGTTTAAAATATACTTGTCAGTTTACTTTTACCAAGTTAGCTGAGAAAGGATTTTAGCCATCTGTGATTACAGTGCTCCAAGGTACAGTGATCCACAAAATCAAACTTAAACACAGGAAAAAAGAAAAAGGAAATCAAAATATAAGAAAGATCAACTTATTTCCGTCATCCATTGTTGTTGCTCTGTTCAAACTTAATTTTTTAAACATATCTCTCTGGATTCCAGTTCTGTACTTACCTCATAACTCCAAGAGCTTCAGTTTATTTTTTTGGTTTTTTTTTAAAGAAATTTTTGGTCATGCCCCTAGGTGTGGAAGTTGCCAGTCTGTGCCGCAGGAGTGACAACACTGGGTTCTTAACCCATTGAGCCACCAGGGAACTCCTATTTTTAAAATCAGTGTTTCCCAAAGTCTAGCATGTTTGATTTCTAGAATTACTTATACACCAACAAACAAGCCATCTAACCTCCGCTTCTTCTGACACAATGGCAGCCTATCTTAACCATCTCTTCATTTACCTATAGAGTTCTAAATTCACATCGACTTAAAGAACAGCATGAATTTGTCATAAGTCTCCTTAAGGCAGCCTTCACATCCTTATTCCTCAGGCTGTAGATCATGGGATTCAGCATGGGAATCACCAGTGTATAAAACACTGAAGCCATTTTATCCGTATCCAATGAATGACTTGTTCGAGGCTGCAAATACATAAAAAGCAGTGTTCCATAAAAAATTGTGACGGCCACCATATGTGATGCACAGGTGGAGAAGGCTTTTTTCCTTCCTTCAGAGGAACGTATCCTTAGAATGGACAAAACAATGTTGAAATAAGATACCACAACTATAATTATGGAAGAAACCAAGTTTGTGGCTGCAGATATAAATACCACTGTCTCTGGAAAGGAAGTGTCAGAGCAGGACAATGCTAACAGAGGGACAGCATCGCAGTAAAAATGATTGATTACATTGGAAGAGCAATAGGCCACTGAGAATACAGAAGATGAAGCCACAACCGATGTAGAAAAGCTATAGACGTAGGTGAGGGAAACCAGCAGAAGGCAGAGCCGCCGAGATACCACCACCATGTAGAGCAATGGGTGACAAATGGCCACATAGCGGTCATAGGCCATCACAGCCAACATGAACACCTCAGCCACAATGAAAACCAAGAACCCTCCCAACTGGGTGGCACACTCATAGAAAGAGGTGGTGTGGCGCTTTCCTAAAAAGTTGGTGAGCATTTTAGGGGCAATGACAGTGGAATTGCCAAGGTTGATGATGGCCAAGTGTCGGAGGAAGAAATACATGGGGGTCTGCAGTCGAGGGTCCACCCTGGTGAGAGTGATGATGGTCAGGTTCCCAGCCACGGTCAGCCCGTAGAGGACCAGGAACACAAAGAAGAGCGGAAGCTGTAGGTCTGGGCGTTCTGAGACGCCTGTGAGAATGAACTCAGAGACCCAGGTGAAATTTCCCGGAGCCATGTTAGAGTCTGGATGGTCATCTGTTTGGAGAAGACAAGAAGGGGTACAAACTTTACAGAATTTATTTTCTGGGAGTGCCAACAGATAGACGGCAAGGGAGGGCGATTCCTTGGGTGAGATTTCCTGCAATTATGCTTCCAAATTCTATCAGCTCCTCTGTTTTGTCTGAAATCTAATATGCTGCTGGTTATATACTTTATCTTAAACTGCAAAAATAAATTTTATATGGCAACTGTTTTAGATCACGAGCATTGTATTTTCTCTTTCAAAGTTCTGTATCATGTTTGCCAGTTTCCAAAATGCTTTGCCATTCTATGTAAGTATCCTCTCTTTTCTTCTCTTGGGTTGAGATTTCCCTAGGTTATTAATACTGTTATTGACTATATTGTATCTTTGGTCTCCATGTCATGATTCTCATATTAGTTGGAAAGCAAATAGTAGTATGAAAGCTTCTTTTGAGTAATTATTCTAAGCTGTGTTTTTAGAATAATTGAAATATCTTTAGCTTCATTTTCAGTGATTTTCATAATCAGGTCCATATCACTTTTCTTTTCTTACTGTCTTATCAGACATGTGCTGAATATAAAATTTTATCTCTGGCCCTTTGAATTCTTATTCCTATTGATTCTTCTGAGAGTACTCCGTTTTTGTGTGTCTGTGTGTGTGTGTGTGTGTGTGTGTGTGTGTGTGTGTCTGAGAGAGAGAGAGAGAGAGAGAGAGAGAGAGAGAAATATGACATGTCATCTGAAAGAAGATTGTTCATTATTTCCAGCAGTGACCTTCCCATTGCCATCAGAAACTGGAATAAATGTAGTTTGTCAAATGAGGCTACAACCTTGAATTTGGAGTATTGAAGAGTGTCATTCCTGGTCACACTGTAGGCATTTTCAATCTTTTTAAGAGTACTAATAAGCAACAGGAAGGCTAAAAAAATAAGTGAGTTTTCTTTAAACACCAATGTTTTATGGCTAATAAATAATAATAACCTTAAAGATGTGTTTAAAATTGTCTCCATGAGCTTAGAATTTTCTTTTAGTATAAAATTACAAGACTGGATTTTTGTCCAAGTAAATTTATTTTTGAACACTTTATTTTGGGTTACATGAACCAAAGTTTTCCTAGTAAATGAACATTTTCTTCCTGGGTTTCATTTTCTCCTTGAGAATGTCATAGAGGTTGAGTCCAATCAAACCAGGAATCTGGGGATCTGCAGATTCTTAATGTCTTGATCCTGTTTATGCAGTGTGTTTCCTCAAATAGAAATCCTTGGCCAGGGATGGAACTCACACCATAGCAGTTACCAGATCCACAGCAATGACAGCGTTGAATCCTTTCCTCACTGAGCCATCAGAGAACTCCTCTTTAAGAGATTTTAATTTAAATGTTGGCAGATTTATCTTACTATAAGATAGATGGTTTATCTACACATCTTCTATTATACATTGATTATATACTCTTCTTCCATATATGTTTTTTCCTATATTTGTATGTTACCAGAGTTAATGAAATTTTCTTGAGGAAATTTGTGATGTAGAGTTATATTCTCAAAAAGGAACATCATTTAAAGTTTGAGTAATTGTGTACCCAGTTTTCTTTCACAGGTTATTTTTGTGAAACTTGCATTTTTTTTTTAAATTTTAGCTAATATCACAGAAATAAATCTGTTATATAAATAATCTCAGTGAGCAAAAACCTATTATGTCAGTAGTGGTATAACCTACTTAAATACCTAAGACCTAATGATACCAGTTTTAATTTTGAAACAGAAGTATTAGGATGATATTTGACAATGTCTATTTTCCAAAAATATTCTAAATGTTGGAAATAAGCTTTAAGTATTGTATTATTTTATTTTCCATAATGTCCAGTGCCTTCCAAAATGAAAGTGAAATGGATCAGTTTAAGGTATCATTTTGGATTTTTAGAAGCCGTACAAAGATAATGTAAACATTATCTACCCACCTCTAATGGAAATCTGTTTCAGCCTCATGGAGTTTCTGCATGGCTGTGGCAGTGAGAGTTAGTGGAGCTCTATAAACCTTTGAGAGCCTAACTCTGAAGCACATGTCATTCTAGCATCCACAAATTGCCTTTTACATCCTTGGGGAAGATTTCATTTGGGATTGAATTCTTAACAAGATGTCCCTCCAGGAGTTCATCCAGACACCCCAGCAGTCTTCGTGTGTGTGTGTGTGTGTGTGTGTGTCTTAGTGTCTGTGTGGTAGGCTGGACCTTCATTTTTGAAATGAGTTGGATTCCATGACATCTGATTAAAGCGTACCTGTCAGAGTAGCTCATTTGCATTGAGATTCGTTATTGCAAAAATGTCATATTAAAGAGCTAGAAACCAGTGGATTAGCAGTGAAATGAGAACAAAGTCCATCAATAATTTGTATTTCTGTTATGCCACTGTCTCTGTGGGGTTTTTTCCTCCACTTTTACTTCAACAATATAAAGTTAGCATAGTCATTATTTCAAGGAAAGGGGTAAAAATGATGTTTGAAGTGAGGATTTTCCCTCCAAAGAACAATCCTCAGTAATAATGTATTATTTTAATATTTTCTTTATGATTGTCTTTCAGGTGAGAAAAGGTAGAAGAAAATAATTCCAAGAGTCAAACCCAATATTTAAAAATAAAGCTTCTGTGTCATGTCTATACATTTCCCATCACACAAATAAAATTTTCAAACACTGAATATTTTAGATGCACTTTTTTTAAAAAATTTGGCTTCTTTCTTTTTTTGTTATTTTAAATGGTTTTTATTTTTTCCATCGTAGTTGGTTTAAAGTGTTCTGTCAATTTTCTACAGCAAAGTGACCCAGTACACAGTTTACACATTAAAAGACTGTACCCATGGCATCGAATAGCTGATGTTACTCTTCTATTATTGCCATTTTGCAATTTTTGTCATCATTCAATGATAAGGATATGTCAGTAAATGTCAGTATCCTCTCTTGGAAAAAAAATACTACTTGGAAAAAAATCACAATGCATGGCACTTTTTGTTAGGGCTTTATTTTTTATTTAAAATTATTATGCAAATCTGTAAGTCATTCACCCAGCAGCACATAGTTAGACTATAGAAGAAAACTTATGAATTTATTTTAGAAATAAAAAGCACGAGTATATCATATTATAAGCACGTGTATTTATTACAGCATTTTTTAATAGTGGTAAAAGAAATAAAAACCTGCAAACAACCAAGTGTCCATCAGCTGAAGAATGACCAAATACAAAGTGATTAATCTATATTCCACAGTTGTATGCTGACATTAAAAATGAAAAAAAAAACTTTACTGCATAAGAAAGAGGCTCATGATGAATTCTCAAGTTAGAAAAGCAAGTTTAGGGTTTTTGATGTATTATAATTTTTTTGAAGTTCTTTCTACATGAGTGATATAGCAGATGTGAATAATATTATTTAAATTTACTTGTGAGTTGTGAAAAGTAATGGAAATGATAAAATTTGGATGAAAGCTTACAAGATGAAAAAAGTCTTCAGTATAATATGAAATGTTAATCTCAAAAATAAAATTTATTCATGACAATATATATGCTTATGGACAGGTTCCAAAGCTAACATGGTAAGCAGAATTGATTTTTTTTGGAGAATGCAATTTTATATTTCTTTTACTTTGTTTAATTTATGTTTTACTTTATTTCATTTGTATTTAAAAAGTTATATGTTTTCAAGCTTTACAGAAGTTACAATGAATATATAAACTTTGTATCTGTTTCCAGGGTACAATATGATATTTTGATATATACACGGTGAAGTGATTAGCTAATCCATCAGCTCACATAGATAATTTTTTTCTTTTGTGATGAAAACACTTAAGATGAACTCTCTTAACAAAGTAGACCACAGTACATCAAAAAATGGACAAAGTAAATGAAATATATGAATCTGAAAAGGGAAATGAAGCCTTGTCTTAGCAGAGAGTCCAAGCAAAATATCGGCTCTGTGTACAAGCTCACGAAGGAGTCAAAGGATACGTAATGAAAATGCAATTAGCCCTAAAGTGTACCCCTGTTATCTCTAACCTTTGTTATCAATGCTACAGCTTTTCAAAATAGTGATGTCATTTTAGGAAATGACCAGATAACACCTTTATCTTGACTTTGCCAATCCTAAATCAACTTCTTTATCCAGAAGCTATCATAAACTTCTTACAGTTAGCTGTAGTGTGAGGGTCTCCGAAAGGATATCCAAAACTAGCCAAAATTTTTCTCATGGTTTTTAATTAAAAAAAATAATAATTCCCAAATGCCCACTCAAGCTGTGAAATGGAGAATCTTAACTCAGTCCAACTGACAATCTCATTCTGAGGTGGCAGGCTTTATTTCCTATTCAGCTTAGATCCTTGAAGCAGCTTGTTCGTGTTGCATTATAATCACAGATTTACTTACTTTCTTGCTGCTTTTCTCCTACATAGTCTTCATGGTTCAATTTTTGTTTATTTTTAATACATAGGGACTGCTCTAACATATACAGCACTAACTTTCCAGTTCACTGTACTCCATTTTGACTATTTGAGACTTTTTTAACCTCTGCGATTTTTTTTTTTTGTCTTTTTTTTTTTTGCTATTTCTTTGGGCCGCTCGCGCGTCATATGGAGGTTCCCAGGCTAGGGGTCTCATCGGAGCTGCAGCCCCTGGCACAGCAACGCGGGATCCGAGCTGCGTCTGCAACCTACACCACAGCTCACAGCAACGCCGGATCGTTAACCCACTGAGCAAGGGCAGGGATCGAACCCGCGACCTCATGGTTCCTAGTCGGATTCGTTAACCACTGCGCCACGACGGGAACTCCAACCTCTGCGAATGTTAAGTTTGACCAAAAATTTGGTATGGGAGTTCCCTTCATGGTGCAGTAGAAATGAATCCAACTAAGAACTATGAGGTTGTGGGTTTGACCCTTGGCCTTGCTTAGTGGGTTAAGGATCCGGCTTTGCCATGAGCTGTGGTGTAGGTCAGAGACGCAGCGTGGATCTGGCATTGCTGTGGCTCTGGTGTAGGCGGGCAGCAATAGCTCCAATTAGACCCCTAGCCTGGGAACCTCCATATGCCAAGAGTGCGGCCCTAAAAGGACAAAAGATTAAAAAAAAAAAAAAATTGGTGTGGTTTGCTTTATTTCTAAATGTATAGTTTCCAAAATGATTGTGAAATTTACTTGAGACTTAAATTACTTGGCTCTAATATTTATTCAATGCAAGAGTGTTTCACCAAGGAAAAAAAAAAAAGGAAAGCAGTGTGGTACAACTCTTCTACTTTTTGATGCTATAATTGGACTGACAACAATTATTAAACAACAATTTTCGGACCCACCTTTGCACCTGAATATTAAGACATTAATTGGGAATTTTACATCGATTCGTTAAAGTTCTCCTCAGAGCATCTTTTGCTTCTTTGTTTCTCAGGCTGTAGATCAATGGATTCAGCATAGGGATCACCAGGGTGTAAACACGGAGGCCAGATTATCCATAGCAAATGCACGGCTGGATTTGGGTTGCAGGTAAGTAAACAATAATGTCCCATAGAACACAACCACCAGGTGGGTACTACAGGTGGAGAAGCCCTTGTGTCTTCCCTCAGTTGAGTTCATTCTGAGAATGGCCATCAGAATAAACGTGTAGGATACAAGAACCATCAAGAGGGAAGAAAGGAAATTACACCCAGAAAAAATCAAAATGATCGATTCTAATTCGTGTGTGTCAGAACAGAGCATGGATATCAGAGGGAGGCATCACAGTAAAAATAACTGATGATGTTAGAGCCACAGAAGGACAACTTAAATAACTTAATTGTGAGAAACAATGACACAAACGTGCTGGAGAGGTAGGAAGTGAGTAACAGCCCCCAACACACTTTCTCTGCCATGATAACCACATAGAGAAGAGGTTTGCAGATGGCTACTCAATGATCATAGGCCATTGCCGATAGAATAAACAGCTCAGTGATGATGAAAATCTCAAAGACTGCTGGTTGGGTGGCACACCAATGGTAGGAAATTGTCTTTTGGGGCCGGACAAAGTTGACCATTATTTTTGGGCCAATGATGGTGGAGTAACCAAGATCAGTAATTGGCAAATATCTAAGAAAAAAGCACATGGGAGTATGTAGCTTGGAGTCTAAATGGGCGAGGATAACCATGCCCAGATTTCCCATCACTGTGACCAAGTATATGATCAGGAAGATTCCAAAGAGAGGCGCCTGCAGCCCAGGGTTGTCGGTGATCCCCATGAGAATAAATTCAGTGACCTCGGGTGCGGCAGTACGATTGGGTCTCTCCATGTGGTTCATCCTGGTAACCTGCGTATAAGATCAGTACTTAGAACATTTGAAATGCTCTCTTCTTCTTCTATTTTTTTTTTTTTTTCTTTTTAAATGGCCATACCTACGGGCATATGGAAGTTCCCAGGCCGGGGACTGAATCCCAGACACAGTTGTGACCTACACCACAGCTGCCCCAACACCAGATCCTTAACCATGTGCCAGGCTGGGGATCAAACCCATGCTGCCTCAGAGACAATGCCAGATCCTTAATGCCAAGAGATTCTAAAAGAATTTAATACATAATGTATGAGATACAGAATTGTTTTCTTTGTCTCAGATTATAGAGATTCTTCTTCCCATGAGGTCAAAATCACACATATCTACATGCATATAGCAGTGTAAGTGCCTAATGATTAGCTTTTCTGATTGTAATGCAAGTTCCTGGCATTAAGCTTTTCATTACGGAGACAGTGCATTTCAAAGACATTCACCTCAAATAAGTACATTTTCAGGCACACAATTAGATCAAGAGCCAGGCTGCTCCATCCATGAGGTTTCCCTTTTAGAAATCCCTAGATGATATCAGGCTTTCTAAATCAAGTGACTGCTTGATTGACTTTTTCCCTTCTTGCACAGTAATTTCTGCTCTTAGGTTTTAAATTCACCACTACAAAGAGAATCTAGGCACCCTGCCCTTGACCACAATGAAAGCAGAATCCATGGTGTTTCTCTGTGTCTCCCCAACCTCTCTGTGTGGCTCTGAGTGAGTCATGGAGTCTCCAAGGTACGCCTCATAAGCCTTGTTTTTCAAGGTTCCCTGATCACTGTTTTATGGGTGCATTCTACAATCATAATAAGAATTACACAGGCTGACCCAGCCACAGCACTAGCTCTGGCCAGGGGAAATGTCTCTGTGGGCCCTCCACAAATATTAAGGCCCACTTGAATGTCCATAGGCATTCGCAGTTGATAGAACCACAAAACACCCATTCACTGAAACTTTTTGTAAGGTATGCCTTAAAGGGACAAGATATTTTGAAGTGATTGTTTTGATACAGCTACCATGGCCTACTTCTTGTTACCCAAAGTCTTTTTTAAATATATCAAATGACCTATCCATCATATTTATGCTTTTTTTTGTTTAAGTTTCAAGTAATTTATAATACTAAAATCTACACTCAAGCCATAAAACTTACATTATCAACAATCATTATATCTGTTTAAAGGTGTAAGACATGGAAAACATTTTAAACTATTGGTGGAATGATGAATTAGATGGTGATTAGAAAACCTCTAACCATTGTATACAAATTTCAGTTATTCTCACTTATTATATTATTCTCACTTATTATAAAGTTGCTTTTTTGTCCAATTCAAAGTCCAATGCTCTGTTAACTTTAGAATTTTGATCTTAGTTCTCCTTTGCCATATCTGTCACTTCTGACAATTAAATTACCTCTTATGAACTTCCAATCATACATCCCTCTTTTGTATAAAAAAGGACTTGGCCATTCTGATTATTTATGAATGATGATGACTTATGGAGATTCATATAAAGAGACCAGTAGAAATAGGACTACAAATGAATATCAAGCGCTGATAGAGAAAGCATTATGTACCAGGCATTTTTTTCTGAGCACTTTATGTATATTAATTTTTTTTTTTTTGTCTTTTTGTCTTTTTGTTGTTGTTGTTGTTGCTATTTCTTGGGCCGCTCCCGCGGCATATGGAGGTTCCCAGGCTAGGGGTTGAATCAGAGCTGTAGCCACCGGCCTACGCCAGAGCCACAGCAATGTGGGATCCGAGCCACGTCTGCAACCTACACCACAGCTCAGGGCAACGCCGGATCCTTAACCCACTGAGCAAGGGCAGGGACCGAACCCGCGACCTCATGGTTCCTAGTCGGATTCGTTAACCACTGCGCCATGACGGGAACTCCTATATTAATTTTTTTAATCCACACAATAACTCTAGGAATTAGATAGGATGGTCATCTCAGTATTCACAGGGTATTGGTTCCAGGACCTGCTTCAGATCCCCAAATCTGCAGGTGCTCAAGCCTCATAGTCCACCTGTCTTATCCTCAGGGGATTCTGCATCTGCAGATTCAAACAACCACCACTGGTAAACATAATCATGTATGTACTTAAAATAATCTGTGTCTACGTGGACCCATGCAGTGCCATGTTGTGTTAGTATCAGCTGTATTACCATAGTCCATTTGATGGTCAAGGAAATAGGGGGCACAAGGAGTGAATTAATTTAACCAAGGTATCTAGATAATAAGTGGGAGAGTTAGGATTCAAAGCTATTCTGTCTTCAGAATATATCTGTATAAACATAGTGGCATTCTTCTGCTCTATTAAGGTCCACCTGAGAACATAAATAAAAAGTGGGACAGGAGAGATACCAGGTAAATAAGGATAGACAAAGATCCTTGTTAAAACAGATAACTGAAACATATGTTCATTTGGAAAAAAAATTAATGTGATCTAAATGCACAACACAGAGTATTAGAGACTATTAAACTGGTCTGTCCTACACTTGATCCTATTGATGACATGTAAGTATATTGAAATGAAATAAACAGTTTTGCACAGCATAATGCTTTCAAGATCTTTGGTGATGATTGAGTTTAAGCTGTATGTCCTGAGAAATGTTCAAAGATCAGTGTTTGCTACTTACTTTATTGGAGAATCTGCTTTGACTTCCTGTTGTTTTAATCCTCATTGTCTGCTGCAGAATATTTGAAGTGTTTTTCAGCCCCCTTTGAGACTCATTTTGTTAAAGATTTGATCTCATTCAAGGATTAAAAAAAAAGATGCATGTAATTACCAAGGGAGAGTACCTTGGATATTTGTTAATTATTCTGCAAATGTACCATTAGGAAAAGTCAAAAATATTTTGTGCCTGGGTCTAACTGAATAAATAAATTGTACAATAGCACTAAACATTGGAAAACATAAATATGCCTTTGTCAGCATCTCAATTATACAACATAATGCACCAGTTAAGTATATTTCATGCGCACACACTCATACACATACACAATGCATGAGTAACTGAAACAATGACTTTGTATAAAAGGATGACACAAAGCAGCCTTCATTAACCAAGAATAATTTTGATGGATATATAATTATAAGTTGACATAAGACAAGGTTTTATGACACTGTTTTTGCCAGTGATCAGTGGTAAATCTTTTCTTCATCTTTTCATAAGTACCTTTCATCCCTATCTTTTTTAAAGGTTTTTCTTTATCCTCAGTTTTCAGAAACCTTATAGGTCTTGCTTTGGTGTAATGTCCTTTCTGTTTATCCTGCTTAGAAGTATTTAATCTTTTTATATCTTAGGCTTACTGTTTTTTTATTTTTTTAAAGTTTGGAAGAAAATGCTGGTGAACATTTTTCTCCATGGTTTTTCTGCCCCATATAATTTCTTCTTTCCACTTAGACCTACATTTGAATGTACTGTATGTGGCTTGCTGTTGTTCTACGGATCACTGAGACTATTTTTATAATATTCATTCAGTATTTGGTTTTCCTCTGACCTCACTTTCAGTAGCCTTTATTGTGATGAGTTTAAGTGTAGCTATCATTTCTTTTTCAGTATATTATATGCTATTATTCTCATTCAAAATATCGGTTCTTATCAAATATTGAATTTTCATCTCCAGAATTCCCTCTTGGTTATTTTTAATCTTTTGTCTCCTCAAAAGGTTAAGGTTTTAATTAAATCAATCAGTGTATGGAACATATTTATAGTATGTTTTAAAGTCTTTGCCTGATAACAAACACATAGTTTACTGACTTAGAATTTAATAAGTGTTTCCCTTGGGTGAGATGTGGGGTTCTGTGGACTCAATAAAGGAAATATTGAATCAATAATGAGAAATGTTGGGAAGGAAATTTCATTAAATTGAGACCTAAAATATGAGGATTAATTTGGCTGAAAACAAGAGAAACAATCTATTTATCTGTGCATTTTAATTAGCCTTTGCTCTGGAGATGAAAATAATGCAATTATATTTATTAGAAACATTATCAAGCGACATTTGCCTTTTTCTTGTTTATTAAAATAATATTTCATATTGGATATTAGATATAAAGCTTGCACTGATTCTTAAAGACCCTGTAGAAGGCATTTTTTACTTCTTTGTTCCTTAAGCTATAGATCAAGGGGTTAAGCATAGGGATTACTAAAGTGTAAAACACAGAGGCCATTTTATCAGTATCAAAGGAGTGAGTCGAGTTGGGCTGCACGTACATAAATAACAGAGACCCATAGAACACAACCACCACTGTCAGATGAGAACCACATGTAGAGAAAGCTTTTTTCCTGCCCTTTGCAGACTGTATTCGAAATATGGCTATCAGGATCAACAGGTAGGACACTAGGATGACCAGGAGGGAAGAGATCAAATTAAATGCTGAAAAAAATATGATCAACAATTCTATTTCTTGTGCATTTGAGCAGAGCATAAGTATCAAGGGAACACCATCACAATAGAAATGATTGATGACATTAGAGCCACAGAAGGTCAATGTAAAAATCTTAATATTGAACATTAGTGCCTGAAAAGTACCATAGAGGTATGGGATGCCTACCAGCATATAGCAAAGTCTTTGTGACATGATGACTTTGTAGAGCAGGGGGTTACAGATGGCCACATAACGGTCACAGGCCATGGCTGCCAAGATAAAAAATTCACTGATGATGAACATAGTGAAGAAAGCCAACTGTGTGGCACATGCATAATAGGAAGTGGTATTTGGATCCACAACAAAATTTACAAGCATCTTGGGACAAATGACTGTAGAATTACCAAGATCAATGAAAGCCAGGTGTTTGATAAAAAAGTACATAGGGGTGTGTAGGTGGGAATCCATTTGGGTCAAGATGATCATGCCCAGATTTCCCACCACTGTGACGGTGTAGATGGTGAGGAAAATCCCAAAAAGGGGAGCCTGAAGCTCAGGCTGCCTTGTGACTCCCATCAGAATGAATTCAGTCAGCAATGATAGATTCTGTTTGCCCATGTAGTCCAGTTAGCTTTTCTGGGAAGGAAGAGAGAAATTGTTATTAGCTTTCATGCGGTGTCATCTAAACAAAGTATAATATTTGTAAACAGAATGATTTTTTTTGATAATGGAGAAAGAAACATCATTTCCATATCTGATTTTGAAACTAAAATAAATAGCAAAAACTTCTACTTCTCAAAGAGAGGGATTCATATGAAACTACATGCACAGTTACTACAGATTAAAGTCTAGAGTCAGCAGTATTTGGAACATATTCTTGGTTTTAAAAACACAATATAGGTATTAATATAGAAATATTAGACTTTATTTCATCTCTACAATGGCATCAAATTTTTTTTAATACATTTCCATTTTGTCTGAGAATCCTTGTGGAGTTCTAAAATTGTTCAATAGAGTATAGAGTAACACTGTAATTTAAAAAATATTTTATTGACAAGTGCCACCTTCTGCGTTTCATAAAATTTGCATGGGAAGTCAGTAAAACCAAGTAGAACTGCTCTGACTGAAGATAATGAACCTGCTTTGGCTTAATCCACCTTGATTCCCTTCCTTTCACATTCTGCTTTTCCTCCATGAAAATCTGGAACTCTGCAAACATGATTTTCAACTGGAGGAGGAATTAGCGTTCAAAATATTCAATCAGGTTAAATGCAGGCTATAATCACCATAATATAATGGAATGCTTGGCTTAGCCTGCACAGTCCAAATGGGCCAAGGCAGAAACTTCTCCCTATCAAGTGAAACTTCTGGGAGTTGTCAACAAAAAAAATAAACCAGTTAACCTAAAAAAAGAAAAGGAAGATTCTATTTGAACCAAATTAAGAATTATAACCCAAGAACAGCATCTCAGAAAGCTCTGAGAACTGTTCTACCCATTAAAGGTAAAAGCACAGTTGTTTAAGTGTTTGAGACAGAGGGCTAAGCATTCAATGATGGATTATTGACAGTTCATACAATCCTGATCTATGAATACAAAGCAAGGAATGAGTCATGGGTCATCACAGCCCTGTACAGAATTAAGAAGGAAGGCTATCTCCTAAGGAGTTATCTTGTTAATGCTAGGAGAATGTTTCTGTTTATGATTGAGCTGGTAGTTCTGCTGACAGGGAGGTCTGGTCGATGCATAATGCAGATACACAATGGCCAGTAAAGCGGAAAAGAGGCTAAAGGGCAGCAAAAAAAATTTTTGTTTAAAGTTTTCTGACTTGACTTAGAACACACATTTTTATTTCATTGGAGCTGTCAGGGAGGAAGAAATTCTCCTCTATTCTTCTAGGTTCTTTGGCTGGTCTAAGATTTAAATTTGCATGAGACAGATTAGCAGGAAAAAAAGAATCGAACAAAGTTGTATAACATGTACCTATGAGAGAGACCCAGGAAAACTGAGGAACTCATCAAAATGGCCAAAGCCCTGACCTTAAATATCATCTTCAGCTAAAGACAGAAGAGGATGTTGGGGATAGTCATGTGGGAGTTCAAAGGGGAGAGAGGCAGTTCATGTGGAGATAGAAAAGTAAATATTTGGTAAATAAATATTTGCGGGGCCATGCAAGACAATAGCGCAGAATGGACTCTGACCTCTGCCTGATTTTCCCCCATTGCCACTAGCAGACTTTCTCTGCAGGTATGGCTGGTGATAGTTCTATCATGGGAACAAGCCCTTTAGGTAAATTCTTTCAGGCAATAGAGGAGAAGTTCAAAAATTCTTTCGGAGTCTTGTGGGTCTTGACTATTTTCAACTGGAAATAATCCACATGCCAAAGAGACATTTGACTGGGGGAGGAGCAAATGTTGCTCCCCTAAAGTCAGTGGAGTCTGAAGCCATTCAGTGACACTTGGCAGAACTCTAGGAATCGGCTAACTTTTAGTGTTGAGTTAGTCAGTTTGATCCAAAGACTAGAAATGCAATATTGGAGATCACTAAGCCGTTTCGATCCCATTTTACAAACAGGAACTAAATGTTGCAAGACCTGCTATCAAAGGTTTCCTGCACAGTGGGAGACACACTGAGTCAAGCAAATGAATTCAAAATTCCAGTACCAATCCTACAACTTAGAAGACTTCAATACGTTGCTAGGAATTATTCTAGTGTTTACTGAGTTTATCTCCATTTTCAGTGTCAGTTATTACCTCCCTCTGAAGATGTCTTTTTTGACCTACACCACAGCTTGCAGCAACACCAGATCCTTAACCTACTGAGTGAGGCCAGGGACTGAACCCACATCCTCACAGACACTATATCAGGTTCTTAATCCAATGACTCGCAATGGGAACCCCAATGGATTCTTACCCTGCCCACACTAATATGAGAATTTACCCTGTTAAAACACTTTTAAGTGTACATTACAATACTATTACCTCTATGCACAATGATACACAGCAGATCTCTAGTCCTAGTCATTTTGCAAGATCAAAATTTTATATCTGTTCATTAGCAACTCCCCATATGATCCAGGAATCTTGCTTCTGGGTATTTATTGAAAAAGAATGGTATCAAGAACTCTAAAAAGATATGAACACCTTGCCCATTCTTATTTGAGAAAGGATATCTTTGGTCATTTTTTAAATTATTTTTTAATTTTGGCCGCACTTAGAGCATATGGAAGTTTCCAGGCCAGGGATCAAACCCGAGCCACAGCAATGACCAAAGCCACAGCAGTGACAATGCCAGATCGTTTACCCACTGAGCCACCACGGAACTCCTCTCTGGTCATTTTTTAACATATTGATGCAACGGTTTATGTACTTCCATTTAGAACTAACCATTACAGCAGACAGAATACAAAAGTATGCAAAGGGATGACTTACTTTTTAATCTTCAGATCTGGTGATAGAAGTTAGGAATTATTTAGGGTTCAGGGCTTTCTCTATAACTCTGAAATAATTCTATTTATTTTCCAGTCTACTTACTCAGTTTATAAAGCCTATTCTGGGGGGGAAAAAAAAGTAGTAAGCAACCAGTAGCAAAAACAAGCAGACAACTAAAAAAACCTACAAGTTCATGCATGGGAGTTCATCCTTATATATAAGAACTTAAACCCTTTTATTGAAATTATTTCATTTAAAATATTGCAAACTTTTGTAAAATAGTATAAGACATAATATATATTTTAATGCATTATTTTTTAAATGTTACATTAGATATATTTATATAAAATAATATTTATCAAGTAGTACACAGGACACATACTAAAAAATATTTTTATCTGAAATTCATATGTAACTGGGAATTGTGTATTTTATCTGGAAATCCTAACTTTAATAGATTATAATAGCTTAGACCAGTAATTATTTTGCTCATATATATTTTTTTCTCTTCACTTGAATTATCCAAATGCACTATCAACTTTTCCAAATCAAATGGATATATGACATCTAGTCAATTTGTGGGATTTTATGTTCTAAAAATACTGCAATTAAAAAGGGAGATAATGAATGTTTATGGTATAAAGAATCAGCTGTCAATGACCATAAGAGTGTCCATAGTCAGAATCCAGAACCCACTTGAAATTACCTACGCAGAGGTGATAATTGAAATCAACAATTCCTGTCTACTCACCTTTAATGAAGAACTGGATTTTCTTCTCCAAAAGAAATTTTGCTTTTTCTTTGAGTAAGAAGAATATATGCCTTCCTTTATTCTTTGCTATGCTCCCTGAGGAAATAGCATATAATTGATTCGCATGATTATGCCCAAATCATCTGAGTGATTTTAAGAAATTGCCCGTTGGTGTTTGCTAATTATCTAGGACACCCTACATATTCCCCAGAGAAAAAATGTAAGGGACAATTTTAAGAAAGGAACAAAACAGCATAAATGAACTGTGTAGTTCATGGAGAACCACATAAAAGTATTCACACCCTGACACACTGTCAATAATTAAAGTAACACTTTGACATCAGCTTCATTCTAGTGAAATTAGAAGAGTTCCAAAAGTCATGATAAATTTTATTTATTTGTTTGTTTTGTCTTTTTGGGCCACACCCGTGTCATTTGGAAGTTCTCTAGGCTAGGAGTTGAATTGGAACTACAGCTGCTGGCCTACACCGCAGCCACAGCAATGCCAGATCTGAGCCCTGTCTGTGACCTACACTAGAGCTCCCCTCACAGCGACGCTGGATCCTTAGCCCACGGAGCAAGGCCAGGGATCGAACCAGCATCTTCATGGATGCTTGTCAGATTTGTTTCCACTGAGCCATGATGGGAACTCCTCATGATAAATTTTAAATGGCATCATCATCATATAATATTTTTTCTTTGAATTTATTATTCAAATAAAATATGTAGTGGGTACTAGGTTAAAATATATCATTTAAACTATGTGAGAGAGATATCGTTCCTATATTCAGAAGACATCAAGCTCAGATAAACCATGTAATTTGAACAAAGCTGCACGACTGATAACTGGAAGATTTGAAATTAAAGACTCATCTTGAAATAAGTAATATATAGGGCTGCACCTGCAACATATGGAGATTCCCAGGCTACGCATGGAATCGGAGCTGCAGCTGCTGATCTATACCACAGCTCATGGCAACACAGGATCCTTAACCCACTGAGTGAGGCAAGGGATCAAACCTGCATCCTCATGGATACTAGTTGGGTTCATTACTGCGGAGCCACAGTGGGAACTCCTAGATTTTATTCTCAGTGAGGTTGTGCTGATCCCAACCTCAGGGAAGAGTAGGGTTGAGATCATTATGATAGCACTTTTCAGTACAACCATTACTATAGTTTTGCCCTATAAAAGGACAAAGCCTATATATTACTTATTTAAAGATGAGGCTTTAGGAGTTCCCATCGTGGCGCAGTGGTTAACGAATCCGACTAGGAACCATGAGGTTGTGGGTTCGGTCCCTGCCCTTGCTCAGTGGGTTAACTATCCAGCGTTGCCGTGAGCTGTGGTGTAGGTCACAGACGCGGCTCGGATCCTGAGTTGCTGTGGCTCTGGCATAGGCCGGCAGCTACAGCTCCGATTCGACCCCTAGCCTGGGAACCTCCATATGCTGCAGGAGCAGCCCAAAGAAAGAGCAAAAAGACCAAAAAAAAAAAAAAAAATAAAGATGAGGCTTTAATTTCACATTATCTGAATATTTATTTAGATTTCTTTTCCTAGAAGTTTTATGGCTTTCATTCTTTGGCCCAAGATCTTGCAGTGATACAAAGCAGAGTTGTGCTACCTCTCTCTCCCACAAATAAATAGAAATGGATGCAGGGGATGGAGTGGGTAGCAGAGGTCATAAAATTAATAAAGCCATAACCCAAGGAACACAGATTAACCCTCTAAATTTGAGAAGGGAACAGGTGAACTAAGAACTACTTTCTGTTAACATTTCAAGGCTTGTTCTAATTTTCTTGGACATTGAAGTGCCAAGGAATTTTGAATTCTATCTTGGTTGTTACAAAATCATGATATGAAAGGGTCTGAATATCATTCTATTTTTCCTAAGAGGATTGATTTTATTTGTCTTTTTGTCTATTTTCTTTTAGCAGAAAATTAACATAGTTGACTCAAACTACAAACTCTGTCTCATGGGTAGAATACAGACAATCTTTCATATTTCTAGCTTTGTCTGGCATACTGGAATCTGCTCCACAATTCGTGGTTCACTGTCAGTGAATTAGAGAGTTTGTACAATAAATCTGAATCTAATACTCTTTGGCTTTCTCCTTCCTCAGATTTGTCCCTTATTTTCCTTTGACTCTGTTTGTCCTAACTCTGTCTTTCTGTTCTTTAACTCAGAAAAACTATGGGTTATATACAAGATTCCTATTCAGTGCAGACTGAGGTTTTTCATCAAAATGGAATTTGTCAAATGAAAAAATCAAATTTTCCATTAGTGTCTAGTGCCTTTCAGAAGCTACCTGATATTCTGTCTCTAATACTTTCAGGTTTATTTTTAAAATTTTTTCCCTGAGATACTAGTTTTTAACTGTGAGGTGGCATGTCTTACTTGGTGGAGTTCCCTGGCGGCTCAGTGGGTTAAGGATCCAGTGTTGTTACTACGGTGGTGTGGGTTCAATCTTTGGCCTCATTTTTTAGAAAAAACAAAATCTAAATTGATCATTAGCAGAAACAGATAAAACAGATATCTCTTTTTTTTTCAGTTTATAAATTACGTTTTTGTCTGATATAGTATTATTGTTTGATATTTTTTCCAGGGTTTTAAATAGGTTCCTCCATTTTCTTCTGACTTGTGTTATTTTTTTCCAAAGTCTGTGTTTATTCTTACCTTTTTTTTTTTTTTTTTCCCTCTTTATGTAAGGTATTTTTCTTAGGTCTTTCAAGGGCCTAAAATTTTAATCCTTTCTACTTAATTTCTTTGTTCTTAAATGTAGATAGTTTCTATTGTCTTATGCTCAAAATCACTATTTTTCTCTGTAATATTTGATCTGCCTTTAACGAATACGCAATAAAATCTTCACGTCTGTTATCACATTCAGGCCTAGTAACTCAACTTGTTTTTTTTATTATAACTCTTATTTCTCTTTTTAATTTTCATGTTTGCCTTTCAATTATTGGAAATATTTATTACCCTTTTCCTTGTCTGCTAATTCTATCATCTCTGTTATTCTTGGGTCTAGAAATAATGATTTATTTTTCTCATGGTTATGGATAGCATTTTCCTGCTTACCCAACCTGCAAATAAATATTTCTTTGGATGCTGGGTGTTGTGGATGTCTTTCAGTTGAGTCCAGAATTTTTTTATCTTTCTTCAAACATTGTTGAGTTTTGTTTTGGCAAGCATTTTATGTACTTGCAAATCAGCTGAATCCTTTTGAGTGTTAATGTTGAGCTCTTAGAGTGGAGTAGAGTGAATCATTCCCTCCGGGGCAAATGATTCTAGCTCTGCTGACTGCATTGAAAATGCTAGGGATGGAGTAGGCACAGTAGTTGAAGTCCCAATAAAGGATCATAGATGGAGAGGGAAATCTCGGGGACTCTTGGACACCCCTGTAAGTTAATAAATTGCTCAAGAAAGCCATCAGAACAAGGTAGGCTTGCTTGACAAGCAGAGGTGTGAGAATTGCCTTGGGTCATTGGGTGGGGGATGGGATGAGGCCTGTGTTCAGATTCAGACCTAGGGCAGGAGTTTGAGGACTGCCCTTCTGCTGATTTGAATACACACCTTACCATATACCCAGGAGGAGCTAGCAAAGGAAGAGGCCGTCGGTCTATTCAGACCCCCACTCCCCAAGGATGATAAAACTGTAGCCCACAGGATCCTCTGGGCAGAGCGTCCATGCCTGCCCACTGCATCTCTCACAAGCATCTTATCTTAATAAATATATTTCTTGCGTATCACTTTGTCTCTTGCTGAATTCCTTCTGCGCAGAGACATGAAGAAGCTGAACCTCAGTGAGTCCAGACCCAGGGTGAGTGATTCTAATTTAAAACCACCATGGGGTCAAGTCGCAATCTGTGTTTAGGCTGGGTTTGAGTCCTGGCACGTGGGTTCAAGTCGCAGTCTGTGTTCTGGCTCGGTTCAGGCTGTTAGTACCGTCAGTTTCAAAAGCACTGGACCTTCAATGAGTTTCCTCACTAAAGTTTGACAGGATTTGAATGTATCTCAACCCTGTGTGAACTGGTAGTTTTCGTGGTACAAATCCTTGGTAGTTTTTCTTTCCCCGGTGGTTGTTCTTGACCTGGCCTTATGGAATCTCACCTTAATAGGTGCAGCTTAGAAATCACTTGACACCTCAGACTTCATGCTGGTACATAATCACTGGGACTGCTTAGGTGTCTCCACTGCAGTACTCAGCTCCACATAGTCCAGGCACCTTGGTCCTTCCTAATTGATTTTCTGTCTTCATCTCAACACAACTATTGTGTTCTTCATGTGCCCACCACCATTCCATGTCAGGGACCAGTAATCAATCCTACTCTCTCTCTCTCACAGGTCTGGTCCTGTGCTGACAGCTGTCAAATAGCTTAAAACTTTTCTTTTAGAATCCAAGATTCTAGTAACAGAGACGGGCAAAAGCCCTCAGGAAATGCATGCTGCCAGTTCCTCTATCAGTCTAATTTGAGTATCCTTCTCATTTTTCCCCATTGGTAATTATCTTTTTTTTTCTTTTTCCCTATGATTTAAACTATCAATTTTAAAGCATTTGCTTGATTTTAACTATAGATTTCTAGATAATCTAAGTGTCTTTGGGAGTATGTTTATTCCCCAATCTTTCTGAAAAAGAAGATTCAGTCATTTTTGCTAACCCCTTTATCTCCAACATGTAACATGATGCCTAGAGTATGTCATCCTTCAGGAAATATTAGTTTGATGAATGCAAGCCTTGAATTTACCCCAGATTTCAAGGAGTCTTTCCAACTCATTCTGCATGTTAAACTCACGGTGGAGATAGGCAGGCTAACCAAGATAAATTTGTTTCTGTTCTCTGCGTGTGTTTGTTGCTTTTAAAGGAGTATTTAAAAGTAACTAAATTTGTCAGTTTTCCTATCTTATGCCTCTACATAGAGACAAGTTTGTAACAAGCCAGCGTGCATCAAACCATTTATTGCTTAAGCAATTCACTGTTGTATGGAAAAAATTATTTTCAGTTATTCTTCCTATTATATTTTACTCAATTCAAGAATCCCCTCAACCTGATGTTTCTACAATTCCTTTATGTTAATTATATACTTTGGGGGAATGTATGAGTCAGGGGAAAATGTATAGTCCCTCGAGGATAGTGTTTCTTAAGGTTTCATTTGTTACTCTACAGCATTAAGCTGCAGCAGAGCTCATTAGAGGATGCCATAAAAAAAAGGAAATATATATATATAGTTTTCCCTTTTGTTAAAATTTGTCCTCTTAGAGGAAAGAATAAGTTAAAACTTTGTTAGCTTTTTCTTCTTTTTTTGTGCGTATTAAGGAAGATTTACCATTAGTTATTTTACCTG
The DNA here is from genome assembly GCF_054392235.1 of Sus scrofa. Lineage (NCBI taxonomy): Eukaryota > Metazoa > Chordata > Mammalia > Artiodactyla > Suidae > Sus > Sus scrofa. The sequence goes on from NC_139384.1 coordinate 14,716,644, forward strand.
GAGGTATCGTCAACTACTTACTATTAATTATTGTTTTTGAGTAAATGAAAAAAAAAACATGAAAAAGGAGATGACTTTTCTAAAGATGAAATTTTGAAATATTTTCTTTTGGTAAGTTAAATTTATTTTATAAAAAATGATTTCTTTATTTTTTTAAATTTTCTTATATATTTTAATCAGAAAGTTTGTTTTAAATCTGATAGAAGCATATGAGTGTTAAGAATATTCAAGATCATTTAGTCCTGAGCTACTCTATTCACTCCACCTCTGTCGTTCAAATCTATTTACCAAATCACCTTGAGTTTTGCAGAGATGGGGATTCCTGAGTTAGAAATAAGGTTTAATTTTTAAATTCCATTTGGAAATCTCCTTTCCTTAATTGTGCTTGCAATGAAACCTGCTTATAATATATAATCCTTCCTTGTGGGCATGTTATTTAATTGATAGTCTAAAAGATGAGTCAGGGAGTTAGGCAAGAGCTCTAACCAATACACATCTGTCTGCAGTGATGAAAATGTTCTATTACAGTTAGCATGTTTGTTATAGTGGCTATTAGTCACATATGGCTATGGAACACTTGAACTGGGACTAATTCAAAGAGTAGAAATTTTATCTAATTTTATTTAGTTTCAATTTTTATTTAAATATACACATAAAGCTACTAGCTACTGTATTGGATAGTTCAATGTGATGGATTAATATTATATTCAGTATTGAAATATCTATGTTCAACTTCATTGTTGCAAGGACACATCCATTTTGGCAAGTATTTGGGTAGTTTCTAAGCAGCATATGAGAACTTGTGAAAATTTACAGACTAAACGTTTATAAAAGGAAATATTAAACCATTTGCATTTCTGTTTAAGTATCATTTTAATTACAATGAACCAGGGATTTAAAATTGGGGAGATATCAATCGATTTACCAATATAATTTTTCATGATTTATACTTATCCATAACCCCTCTAAAAAAGTCACTTCACAATTCTCTATCAATATATTGCTTATCTACCTACCTTCCTATCTATTTTATAATTTTAGTACTTATTATACACTCGAAGTAACACCAAGCATTTCGCCTTCAGTATCTCCTATTTTCTTTTTAAAGATCATGTGAGGTAGGTGCAATGATACTCAGTCTGAGAAGAGATAAATGACTTCAACAAAGTCAATAAATCAGTAAATGACAGCAACATATTTTAATCACAGACTGTACTAATGTCACTCACTCCCATGTTGAAATATACCAATGAAAATAAATAAGAAGAATTGACACAGATAAACCAAATTTTATCATTGTGTTTATTTCTAAAAATACATTTTCTTGACTGAATATAGACTATGGGAGAGTCCTATTCTATTATGGATGTATTGATTCCTCTAGAAGTATAATACAATAGAATAAAAAGCCTGCATAACCAAACTATCTAATAAATGGAAGCTGGATTTAGAAAACCATAGTGGGGTTCCTGTCCTGACTCAGCAGAAACTTATCTGACTAGCGTCCATGAGGACTCAGGTTAGATCCCTGGCCTTGCTCATTGGTTAAGGATCTGGCATTGGCATGAGCTGCAGTTTAGGTCAAAGATGTGGCTCGGATCTAGCACTGCTGTGGCTGTGGTGTAGGCCTGCAGCTACAGCTCTGATTCAACGCCTAGCCTGGGAACCTTCATATGCAGCCCTAAGAAGATCCAAAAAAAAAAAAGGAGAAAAAAAATAGCAGTTTTATACATATATATACACATGTATATATAATAATATAAAAATATGAAAAGGTGTTCTAGAGCAAAAGTGTTGTCATCCACATTTAAATCTTTATCTTTTCTACATAGATGTGTATATATACTTATATATTTATATAGTCATTCAAAAAATAGAATTTTAAATGTATTAAATATTATGCAAATAATTTATATAGAAATGTATATAACAACAGATAAGTAGCAAAAAATGCATAAAAATTTTGTGACATCTTCCAACTGCTCCATTTAGGCCAGACATAGTTTGCTATGCTCTGAGTCTCACAGTTGAGTGATTTCACTGAGGGTCTCCTAGGTTGCTGATAAGGAGGCATCAGAAGAAACTAGAGATTTATACATTTTAAAGAGTATCATAGCGTTCCCTTATGGCTCAGTGGGTGAAGGATCTGGCATTGTCACTGCTATGGCTTGGGTTGCTGCTGAGTTGTGGGTTCAGTCCCTGGCCTTGGAACTTCTGCATGCTGTCAAAAACAAAACAGAGACAAAAAGCTAATGAAAAAATAATAAAGAGAGTGTCATGACTTCATCTTTGGAGGTCAGGACCCCTGTCGCATAAGCTTTGCCTATTCTCTGGTTTTGTCATAGTGCTTTTTGTGGAATGACTATATGGATCATAGGACTGCCGATTTGAGATATTCTTGTAATTTACTCCTTTTATATCTAAAAATGAAGAGTTCTAAGAAGTCTTTAATTTTGCGTACTCTTTCACTTGTCATCAGTGTTCCTCACATCAGTATCATTTTCTTAAAGAGGCATGCCCTTTAGAGATGGAATTAACTTTTTGAGATCCAAAATGCATTTTCACATGTTTGCTTATGGCATAGAATATTATAACTACCACTTGGGGGGAGGGGAACCTGAAACAATCTAATCAAGCTCCTACTATTATAAGTGAGGAGAGATAGAATCAGCAAAATAATGTATTTATCCAAGGACGGATGTTTAAAAATGCTTCTACTAGCTTTTAATAATATATGCTAGATTCTCCATGTCCATTCTAATCCTTGTATCTTTTTCATCTCAGATTTCCAGGAATTAACAAATGGCCAATGAGAACGTTACATCTGTTACTGAATTTATTCTTTTGGGACTGACTGACCGTGCTGAGTTGAAGGTTGTGCTTTTTGTGCTGTTCATGGTAATTTATGTCATTACCTTGGTGGGGAATCTGGGCATGATTTTTTTAATCCAAGTCACTCCCAAGCTCCACACAGCCATGTACTTTTTCCTCAGCTGCCTTTCATTTGTGGATGCCTGCTACTCCTCTGTTATTGCCCCCAAAATGCTGATCAGCTTCGTGGTTGTGAAGGAAACCATCTCATTCTCTGCCTGCATAGTGCAGCATTTGTTTTTTGGGGTCTTCATCACCACAGAGGGCTTCTTGCTGTCGGTGATGGCATATGACCGTTATGTGGCCATCGTGAATCCTTTGCTCTACTCTGTAGCCATGTCTAAGAGGAAGTGTGTAGGGCTGGTCATGGGATCATTCATAGGTGGAATGATTAACTCACTGACACACACCATAAGCCTCGGGAGATTGTCCTTCTGTGGGTCCAATGTGGTTGGCCACTTCTTTTGCGATGTTCCCCCCCTGCTAAAGCTGTCATGTTCTGATACCTCCTTGAATGAGCTGCTGCTCTTAATCTTCTCTGGGGTCATTGCCATGGCCACCTTTTTGATCGTGATCATTTCCTACCTATTCATTGCTGCTGCCATCCTGAGGATCCGCTCAGCAGCGGGCAGACAGAAAGCCTTCTCCACCTGTGCCTCTCACCTGACTGCCGTGACCATATTCTACGGTACATTAAGTTTTAATTACATTCAGCCAAGTTCCCAGTATTCTGTGGAACAAGAGAAGGTGGTTTCTGTGTTCTACACGCTAGTAATTCCCATGTTAAACCCACTGATTTACAGCCTGAGAAACAAAGATGTAAAGGAAGCTGTGAGAAGGGCCATAGAAATGAGGCCTTTCCTCTGTTAATTTAAGTCCATTTAATCGTACAGCATTCAACCAGTTATTCACTTATTCCCATTCACATGAATTCAATGAATTCTAGGCTTTTTAAGTATAGTAAAAGTAATTGTATTCTTTTTTTTTTTTGTCTTTTTTTGCTATTTCTTTGGGCCGCTCCCACGGCATATGGAGATTCCCAGGCTAGGGATCTAATCGTAGTTGCAGCCACCGGCCTACGCCAGAGCCACAGCAACACGGGATCCGAGCCGTGTCTGTAACCTACACCACAGCTCACGGCAATGCCGGATCGTTAACCCACTGAGCAAGGGCAGGGACCGAACCCGCAACCTCGTGGTTCCTAGTCGGATTCATTAACCACTGCGCCACGACGGGAACTCCTAAAAGTAATTGTATTCTGTACCTCTTTTCACATGAGGAAGTGAAGATTAGAAAGGAGAAGTGATGTAATGAACAACATTGTAGGAAAGGTGACTTATTTATTTATTTATTTTTTTGTCTTTTTGCTATTTCTTGGGCCGCTCCCACGGCATATGGAGCTTCCCAGGCTAGGGGTCGAATCGGAGCTGTAGCCGCCTGCCTACACCAGAGCCACAGCAACGCGGGATCTGAGCCGCGTCTGCAACCTATATAACCCACAGAGCAAGGGCAGGGACCGAACCCGCAACCTCATGGTTCCTAGTCAGATTCGTTAACCACTGCGCCGCCATGGGAACTCCTAGGAAAGGTGACTTAAAGTAGCTCACCTGAAATACTAGATTACTAACATCTTCAGAAATCAATTTTAATAAAATAAATTTAATGAAATTCATTTTATCTATCCATATATTTTCATGCATCTCTTCTAATATTTGTAAAACTGAAAATACATGAATGGAGATATGAAGAATTAAAAATTTTTCTAAATATTAAAAATTATTTACTCAGAAAATCAAAATAATAGTTCACATAACAATTTCTTTTATTTTTCAAAATGTGTAATAAATTTTAAATATTGGTAAATCCCCATGTTAAGTAAAAAGTAAAACACGATTCCTAATGAGTTTTTTTTTAACTGGTGGTAACTTGCTTATTCTTCTTCCTCTTCTTAGATATCATTGACCTCAGCAACAGAAGATAGGCTGTGAAAAACTGACCCTATTATAATTTTCAGTTTGCAATAATGTACTCCTAAAAACGCAATTAAAAAGATAGACACATATATATATATATATCTATTTGGAGTAGGTAAAATTCAGCACCCTTTCTATCCATCTCTGACTTTAAGAATATACTTCATGTTCCTTCAAGATTAAAAAAAATCTAGCCATCTTTTAATCATATGATGGGTGTAACTGCTGGCCTAGAGGTTCTATTCTGAAACGATATATTACTTGAGTATATAACTGCATAATTTCTCATCATTTTAGAAATTTTTATCTGTTACAAAAGGTACTGTGAATAATATATTGCATACATTTCAAAATAAAAATTACTTACATTATGTACAGTTTTCTGTATTTTAGTGTCTTTATTACCTACTGATATCCTAAGATACAGCCTGAGGTATGTAAAACTAATGAGAAAGTGTTTAAATTAGTTAAACAATTTTACATTTGCTGGTTCATACTTCACAATGAAGACATAGTCAATATACCAGCAAAAATGATTGGATTTAAAACAAGAAAAGGAATCATATTTTCTATGGACAACAAAAGCTATAAAACTCCTTTAAAAGTAGTTGTCTTTGCATTTACATTTTGCAACACATCGGGCATGAAAGTAGTTTGATGTAATTGATTTTTAAAGAAATGTGATGTTCATTTATGTAAATTCCATAAAAGTGTAATTGAAATATAGTAACTATTTTCATCATTGTAATGGTGATAATAGCTCATAGCAGTAATATGCTTAATTCAAGTGTTACCCTTTGATTTATATATTTCCATGTATATTCACATACAAAGGATTAACATGAAAAAAAATCAGTGATTTGTGACTGAAAACCAATTTGCCCCAGCTCTCTTTAGGTAACTTCCATTGCCATTCATCGCCACTGAATGGTCTAGATTTTTTACCCATCTATATTTTAATAAATAGAGATAATACACATAAACGGTAAAAACAGCACCTGATATGCTAATGCACTCTATCAAAAGTGTGTTTGTAGTTGGAAGTGGATGTATTTGTTCTGTAGAAATAATGATTCAGTGAGAAAACAACATTCGTGACTTTGGCTACGTTTAAGCAAAGAGTAGTATGATCGAGAATGTTAATGCACACACACAACTAAATGTGAAAATATTTATATTTAACAAACTTTGACTTCACAATGATTAAGTAGAAATCTTGTTTTTTCTTTAGATTTTTACAGTACTGGAAATTCAGATTTAGAACTTAGGAAAATGAGTGAGAATTTCTTTGGCAGGTAAAATTTGCCTACTCTGAATTGTTCAAAATTAGTTAAATGGATCAGTCAATAACACTGTAAACCAGCTATAATGGAAAAAAAGAAGAATCATAAGAAAAATCAGTCACAAGAGAAAAAAATAGAGTTTTCCACAAAACACTTCATAGTGATATTCAAAGAAAACCTTGATATAAACAAATGATTATTATCAAATTGGTAGATCCTTATTCTTTCTTTCATTAATTTTTAAAATATTCTTGAAACTTCAAGTCCTTTGTTGGTTGATGTGTATTAGAAATGTTTTCTCCCATCATGGGTTGTCCAGTATTTATTTATTTCCTCTTTGACAATAAAAATTTGTAATTTCAGCATAGATAAGTTTATCATTTTTCTTTTACAATTAGAGTTTTCTGACCTGAGTCTAATAAGAGATATTTTCTCACCTAAAATGATTGTTTCCCCTCCTTCTCTTCCAAGTGAATACCCAACTATAAAAGCACCACTTATTGAAAAGACCAGCTATTTTTACTATTTTGTATCAATTCTTCATATTTCAAGGATTTATATGTCTAAATAAAAGATTCTAATTCAATGAATCTGCTGTTTTATTGAACTATTTTTTATTCCTGTGCCAATATTACAATGTATCAAATATTCTACCTAATGTATCTTGGTATCTATGTGAACTGGTACTTCTTCCTTGGTCTTCTTTTTAGAAGGATTTAGCTACTTTTGACCCCTTATATTTTTCATGAATGTATTATAATCAACGCATCTTACTAGAAGGAATTCATTTCTAATACATGAATGTAACTGAAATACATTTAAGCCTGCCTTTCACAGATGTGGTCTACCTCTCTAATCTACTTTCAGTTCCAAAGATGTCTCATGTGAAGAACCTACCACACATTTGAATTTTTAAAAATTATGAATTTGCCAAAATCCGCATCGGTCAACAAAGCTTTGCAAGTATTCAGTTATCGATCCAGGCGAATTGATAACAAGCATCTGTGTCAGATTAGGCAAACACCTCTAGGAAAATAATGATTGGAGATTCTCTATTATTTTGAAAAAATATATCTCAGTTGCAATTTAGTTCATATAAAAATTTTTTTTTACAGCTAACTGATGACCTAAAGTAGGATTTTAAAAGTTTCATAACTTGTTGTAATTCATCACTAGACCACTGCCCCACAAGAACTTAGAATTACCTACATGGAAGGGGAATTTTTATTTAAAGATATGTTTATGTGAGTTCCCATCATGGCTCAGCAGAAACGAATCCGACTAGCATCCATGAGGATGCAAGTTTGATCCCTAGTTTCACTCAGTGGGTTAAGGATCCGGCGTTGCTGTGAACTGTGGTGTAGGTCGCAGACGCAGCTTGGATCCTGCATTGCTGTGGCTGTGGTGTAGGTTAGCGGCTACAGCTCCAATCTGTTTTTATTGTTCTGATTAATATACTACATAACAAACCATCCTGCTATTTAGTATATTAAAAATAACAACAGCTTTTGTTTTTGGCTCACAGCTGTTGTGTTCAGTTAACTATTCAGGTAAGATTCTGTTAAGCAATTCTCTTTGGTTCACAATTTGGGTTTAATGCCATTTAGTCTAACCTTGGAATTTATGGACTTTCATTGTCTAAGCAATTGGAAAATGGATAGGTGTAATTGTTTGCATATCATCCACTTATATGTAAACAATTAACCAAGTGTTAACAGGAAGAAGCCCTATACCTATACCAGAGATACTGGCTAAATGAACAGGCAAAAATGCAAAGCATAAGAAAAGTCAGCAAAACCCTTACTGTTATTAACAAAAAATTTTAAATGAAATCTATAAGAGAAGTAAAAGAAAATCTATGAAAAAAGAAAGACCAAAAAATCTTTGAGATCAGTTATAATAATTAAATTATGTTTTAGAGAAAATTTCCGTGGTTTTTCTCCTGCTGGTAAAACAGCAATGGCTTCTTTATAAGGAAATCTGGTACCGTCAATATCTATCTATCATCCATCTTCTTTTTTTTTTTTCATTTTTGGCTGCATCCACGACATATGGAAGTTCCCAGGCCAAGGATCAAGTCCGAGCTGGAACTGCCGCACATGGAGGAATGAGGAATTTTATTCTAACAGCTGAGAATAAAAAACAATCATTTGAACTCCTCTTCCATACCTAATATTCTTCCTCACTCCCACACTATATACCTACCCTCTTTACAAGATTTTATTATCAGTAGTGTATTCTATACCCATAACATATTCTAAGGTATTTTACTATTTACTTAATTATTTATAATCCATCTCCCCCTCTCAAGAAAGGAAGATTTTTTTCCCCTGCTTTGTGTGGTCATGTAAACACAGCACATAGAGTCAAGGAAGACCATTTATAAATGTATGTTGAATTTATTTGTGCTTGTTATTCCTTTTAGAGGTACACAGAGAAAAGTTGGAAGCCCAGAATGCAATTTATAGGAATCATATTGTACATAAGCTTTAGGAGAAAAAGTTGTGTAGTCTTTTCCACATCCTTTGTATGGCACATTTTACATCTTTATTTCTCAAGCTATAGATCAAGGGGTTTAACATGGGGATAATGAGGGTGTAGAATATAGAAGCCACTTTATCAGTGTCAAAGGAATGGCTGGACTCTGGTTGCACATACATAAATATCAGAGTCCCATAGAACACGGTGACCACTGTCAGGTGGGATCCACAGGTTGAAAAAGCCTTGTGCCTACCTTCAGCAGAGTGCATCCTGAGAATGGCTTCAAGAATAAACAGGTAAGACACAAGAACTATCAGAAGGGATGAAATCAAATTAAAACCTGCTAAGATCAGAATAATGAGTTCAATTTCCTGTGTATCTGAGCAGAGCAAAGATAGCAAAGGGAGACTATCACAGTAGAAATGCCTGATGACATTGTGGCCACAGAAGGATGAATTAAAAATCTTGACAGTGACTAGAAGAGACACGAATGTGCAATAGAGATAGGGGATTGCGACCAGCACCCAACATACCTTTTGTGACATGATGACGGTGTAGAGAAGAGGGTGACAGATGGCCACATAGCGGTCATAGGACATTGCCGACAGAATAAAAAGTTCACTAATAATGAACACAAGAAAGAATGCTAGTTGAAGAGCACAAAAATAATAGGAAATTATATTTTTATCCACAACAAAATTTACTAACATTTTGGGTCCTACTGTTGTGGAATAACCAAGGTCAGTAAAAGCCAAGTGTCTGAGAAAGAAGTACATGGGTGTTTGGAGCCTGGCATCCACCTTGGTGAGGATGACCATGCCCAAGTTGCCCACCACCGAGATCACGTAGATGAGCAGGAACAGCCCAAATAGTGGAGCCTGCAGCTCGGGGCGATCTGTGATTCCCAGGAGGATGAATTCACTCAGCACTGTTCCATTGTGTTTTTCCATCCAGGTTCGCTGCAAAACCTGTTCTGGATAGAGACATCAGTATAGTCAATAGATTTTGTGTATTCTTTCCTCAGAGAAGTCTTAGTATGCAAAGCTAGTATAAAGAAGATTCATTAAACCTTCTAATTCAGAATATTTGGAAATAAAACCATCAGCCTCATGTTAAAATATACATAAATAGAGGCAGAAAGAGATGTGAAATAGATCTGTGGTTCTCTAAACTGGAATTAATTTACTCTCCAAAGAATAGTTTCCCACTGTCTAAAGACATTTTGGTCGTCCTAATCAGGAACTGAGGTTCTATTGACTTCTAACGATTAAAGGTCAGCTCAGTATCTTACCATATCAAATGTTCAAGCCGTAACAATATTCAGCCAGTGGTCACAAGAATATCACATCGAGAAACCCTGAAGATATAGATATAGATGATTAGAAAAACAATTCATAAACATGGAAAACAGAGTAAAAATCAAAATGAGTTAAAACAATGTTACAACTGCAGATATTGGGTTTATGGGCAATTATCTTACTATTGCCTAAAGTGTTTCTACAATTTATTTGATACAATCACACAATGCGATTTACAAAACACCTCAGTATTTGGGCATAAGGCATATGCCAATTATATAAGACAAATTTCAAACAAGAAATTCCATAAACTCATACCTGCCGCTCAAATAATAGTGCTATGAAATAGTTTATGGCTTCAGGTGGTATTGGCTGAAAAGGTAGCCCAACTGGCAGATATGAATACATAGGAAACTATAATGGATCACAGTGGGCATTATTTTTGTTCGTGTGGTGAGGTATACCAGGGGATAAATGTACATGAGTACAGTTTCCAAAGTACCTTCATTTATGATCTGCATGAAGTGTTAACTGGGGCCAATAGTGTAAGTCGTCTAAAACTCTTATTCTCATATATAATGCCAAACATTGTGCAGGATTTGGGGGAAAGACAAGTGAAGATTCAATGATTCAGTGAGGTTATCTTACCTGGAAATACTTCTCAAATAGGAAGTGCACTTGCATTCTCTGAACTGTGACTTAACTTTGTTGTTAGGGCTATGGTGATGGAATAGGGGGGGAATGGGTCAAGCAGAATGGAATACATGCCATTTATTCCGGTCACTGCTACACCTCCTAGTCCATGATTAAAGTGGAATGACCAATTTTTGTTTTGGAAATTGCTTATCCCGTAATTTTTAATCTATTCTAATAGAACTTTAATATAAGTTATTCTGATGTAAATTTGCTTAAAATATTTTCCACCTACAGTATTTTCATTAAAACTGAAAGATACTAACTTTTATGTAACTAATCAGATACACTATGCCCTGTAGTAAACTAGGGAAGTATAAAATCTGGGCCATTTGGGACAAAAGGGTCTCACTGGCAATGGTTTTACATAGAAGTTTCATGAAAATTCCCATAGAAACAAGGGCTACGGTACTTTAAAAAAGATATTAAAAATCATGATGATACACAATACCTTAGAGACAAAATAAAATGCACCAAAGATGAGATACACATGGGTTCCAGGATGATATTAGAAATCCTTCTGAACATTAAGCCCCAAAGAACTCCTTCAAACCGGTGTGTAGAGCACATAATGCAGAAGAGCAGTGTTTAATCACATAACACGTATCTAAAACATCCCAAAAGATCTCACATAAAATGATAACAGACTAGGAGGTGGCTCACATGTAAAGTAAGATACTTGTTTTTGGTCTAAAAATTTCAAGCATCAACACTCTTGTTTTTTTTTTTTTTTTTTTTAAAAAAAGCCACTTTACTGTACAGCAGAAATTGACAGAACATTGCAAATCAATTCTAATAAAAATTTTCAAAATGGAATAAAATTTTACTGTTTCAATAAAATAGCAAGTCAAGGGTCTCTGAGTGGGCTCTAAGCAGATGCAGACATCTAATTTCAGCACATTAAATTAAAGGGTAATCCCATGCAATTTGCACTTAAATTCCTTAAAATTTGGCTTGTAAGTTTGTGACCTCTGGACATTCTAGACTGCAGTGAATGCACATACCCCTTTTATATCAGAAATGTGGAAATGTGCACCAGGAGACAATAATATTAGAGAAATATGCAGTCAATGCAATAAAGAGAAGTATAAATCTTGGGGTGTGCTTGTCTTCTTATCTTTTATTTGGTTCCTTTCTTCTGTTTGGTATTCCTTCACTAGCACAGATGGATAAAAATAAATAAGTAAATAGCATATAGTGAGAACCAATTTTCCTGTAAGGTAAGGAAAGATAAAATAATCTTCTCTTACCAGCTTTGGAGTTCTATGGGAAAAAAACAAATTTAGTTTTCATGGTTTACTGCCTCTGTTTAACACTCAACTGTTAGGTTTTCAAAGCTATACTCTTTGAGATCATCCCACCAGACAAGGAAGAGGATGCTGAGCATTGTACAGTATCATAGACCTGGTTACTTACCAGGCTCCTAATATCCTAACGGTGCTTTCCTTACCTCCCCTTGGTGTGAGGTGAAGATCTCTTTTTTCCTCATTAAGAAGTCAGGTGAGAATCATCTTGATATATTCATTTAAACAAGCATGAAATAATTAAGTATTTAAAAGTTCCATTATTATTTTTGAGAGGATAACAGAAAAAGCTCAGAGTCACCAAATGAATATTTGACTGGACATCAAAGCGAAAGACTGAATACCTGCAGTTTCTTAATGTTGCCAATTGAAAAAATCATACTTCTATCATCATGCTTTATTTCTCTTTGTTTTGGTCCTAGATAACATTATTTCTATGAAACAAATACTTTCTAAACAGTATGAAAATGATATTTCAAAGAGGCAGGTATTTAAACTCTCAACCCAAGAGAAAGTATTAAAAAATGACAGTGAAGAAAAAAGGAGAGCATTCCTATTCTTGCTTGGGCTTTACGATTGTAAGAAATGAAAGTGGATTGAATTAGAAATGGCCCCATTGTATTATGGCTTCACCATGGAATTAAAGTGGAACGTTGCAAACATCACTGAAACATTGTGGCTCTGCATAGCTCGTGTTACAGAGTGAAATATGCCCTCATCTTTACCTGTGCTGAGGCCTCTGTCCAGACTCCCATATGTGTTTCCTAACATGGCATATTGGGAACAATTTATGTATTTTTTTCACATTTCGAGATGCTCCCTGAGGAGATGCCAAGCAATGTGTTTATTATTCCTATGGCATATGAGAGCATGTGCTCTTTTTCATAAAAGAGTATACCTCTTGTTCACTCTTAGTCAACCTTCCCTTTGCTCCACAGGAGACTCTTGATTAAAATGTTATATATTTAGGACAGGTTTATCAAGAGTCCCCCTTTCCACAGTGTCTCCTTAAGGGGGTGACACAGTAGAGAAATGCTGAAATCCTGTCCTATTACATTGTTTGTAAAACCTTAAAGGGAGTAAAAATTATGTGCTAGGCAAATGTGACCTGTTATTTCTTTGGCTTTAGCTGTAGTTTCTGGTGTTTTCCTCCCCTCCAGAGGTGGACATTGGTTACTCATTTTTCCAATTTCATATGTGTGGCCATCTTTCCGTAGTTACGACTTCTCTTTTGAGACATTTTTTACTCCATTCTGTCCAATTCCCACTCCATATTTTCTTTCCCTCCTAGCAAACTATTCTGCTGATCTATGAATTCAGTATATCTTACTATTTCTTCAGATCTTCTTTGATTCCTTTAATCAGTACACTTTTCAACATATATATCCTCACATTTTCTGAATCTCTTACTAAGTGTTTCATTACAATTTGGGATCAGAAATGATGTATATGTATGCATATTATATCCACTTTTTTGAGGTTTCTGCGTGTTAATTCCTATATGCACACACACACAGACACAAACATACAGATTCATACTTGCTTGTTGTTTTTTATCCCGTGATTGTGTGGAACTCACACTTGTGGGGAGATACCTAAGGTTTTCTATTAGCAACATGTCCTTTACAGTTTAGAGACAGTCTCAATTCTTCTCCAAACTATATATGCCTTGAACGCCTTTTTTTTCTTTGTTTAAATTTCTGTGACTTTCCTGTTCAATCTGCTTTGGGGAACCCTAGATGGGTTTGCATTTTAGATTTTTCTACACTTAATTTCGGCTTATTGATTCTTGTAAGTCTGCCTTCTTTACATAGAAATTTTGAGTCATTCATATCATTGTGTGTACCAATAATTTATTACTCCTCGTCGCTGGGTGGTCTTCACTCACCTGGATACCTCTTCATTTAGTTATGCTTTCTCAAGTGGAGGAATGTTTGAGTGTGTCTCATGTCTGGCTGTTCTTAAGGTTTGAGAGTTTCTAGTGTCTGGCTACCATGGGCATTTACACGCATGGATAGGCAGTGAAATGTGTTGTCATTTCTTTGGGGTAAATACGGGGCAGTGAAACAGATAAAAATTATGTTAGAGGCATGTTTAATATTTAAGACAATGAATCACAAACCACATGGTTTTAAACTCTTGATAGCATTTTGTTTTTTATAAACAATGTTTGAAAGTTTTAGTTCCTCCACATACTCGCAAACAGCTAGAAATTCGAGTTGATGTCTAGTGTTATCGCACTGAAATTGAAATTGCAATTACTTCATGACTAATGAGTCTCAGAAACCTTGTATGTTATGTTGAGGTTTCTAATAATAGCATTTGTGTATTCTGTGGAAATAAAATACTTTCTGATGCAAAGTCCGTATTTACTTAAAAATGAAATAGGGACTAATTTTCTAAATGAAAGAACAATAGAATCCAAATCTGTAACTCTCATTTTTTTTTCTTTTTGGTTGATAATCTGAGGAATAATCAAAAATGCTCCACGGTTTATTTAGAAATGGGATATTAGATTAAGTTTATTCACAGTTTGTGGTTTCCAATCAATGTGCAACTAACATTCCACTGTATCCCTGACCAGTATGCATACTCTCAGAAACATATTTCTATATTTATATATACATAGCTCATATGTAGGTATTTAATTGTCTCAATCATTGAAAAATGAGCTATCAGAGGTTGCTGGTGGCTCAGTGGGTTGAGAATCCCATGTTGTCACTGCGGTGGCTCAGGTCGAGGCTGTGGTGTGGCTTCAGTCCCTGCCTCAGGAACTTCTGCATGCCACAGATGTGGCCAACAGTTTTTTTAATAAAAAAATAAAAAATACCCTATAAAATACCAATAATATTTATACCCAAATATAGTCTTATAAATTATTTTATTCAAAGTTGATGGCTTTATAGATTATTTTATTCCATGAGGGTGGACTCAGAAGATATTCCAGTATCTGTATGATGTTAATGAGTCAGTGTTCAGAAGGAACAAAAAGAAAAAAGAGAATAAGAGAATCTGAGGAAGGTTATGTAGGAAGTATGTCCAAAAGTGATGACAAATTTATAAAATACGGCACATTCCTAGGAGGATAACATCACCCGAATCACAGAATCATCTCATCTTTGCTTCTTCCAAGCAGGATCATCAAACCGATGTCGTCAAGCATTATCTTAATTGAAACACAGTATACACTCATTTGAACCAATTTCATGGAAAGTTATCCAAATGAAAGAGAGGCAACAACCCAATTGTTCATAGAGTGGGCCTCATATGCAAGGAGACAAAAACAACTACAACATGACTTTTAAAGAAAAATTGTTCTTTTTTTTCTCACAGGGAGATGAAGAAGTAGTGTCAATCCATTCAATAAAAACAAGCAGGTTGGAATCAAGATCAAGGTGGAAGGGAGAAAAAAAAAAGTAAACCACAAGAAAATCAATTCAATTGAAATACTCATTGTTACAGACAAGGAGACTGACTTAGAAAAAAATTAGGTGCTCTGTTTGTCTGGGCTACTCAAGTGCCAAGTTTGTTGAGTGAATAGAATCTCTCAAGCTCATATGCGGAAGTAAAGCTACTGATGAGCAGGTTGCAAACATCCCTCCCCCACCATGGAAAGGAGACATTTGAGCAAATTCAGACAACTGATTACTTTAATTAGCATGATACACTAAGTCTCCAGAAACCACAATCAAGTGTGTTTTAACACTCCCCATAGAAGTAAATGAAGGCAAAATAGAAAGAATGTGCTTAGAGAAACACACACACACACAGAAATACATCGACTCTAGAAAGTTTATTCCAGTAGATGAGAAGAGCGCAAGAGTCATTGTAATTCCCTTTCTGTACCGTTTCTAACTCCCACACAGCATACCCACAATGCTTTCCTGTGTTACACTTTACAGACCTCTAAATCACTCTACCGCACTAACAAATAATGAATTCGTATATTTATGCTTCATCTCTTACCACTCCAGGAACACAAAGATATTTGTGGTGCATTAACTAATGCACAATTTAGAGCCCTAAGACGTGTGACAGGGACATAGAAGTCAATCTCTAAATATATGTTGGACACATTAATCCTTCCTTCTCCCTCTGAGAGAACACACGATAATGCGATTCAAAGGAAGCACACAGTAAAAGGTACTTAAGAGACGACATTGTGAATTTTCGTCCACACCTTATGAAGCGCATATTTTACATCTTTGTTCCTCAGGCTGTAGATAAAAGGATTCAACATGGGGATAATGAGGGTATAAAATATGGAGGTCACTTTATCACTGTCAAAGGAATGACGGGACTTGGGCTGCAAGTACATAAACAGTAAAGTCCCATAGAACACTGTGGCCACTGTCAGGTGGGATCCACAGGTGGACAAAGCCTTGTACCTGCCCCCAGCAGAGCTCATTCTGAAAATGGCCACAAGGACAAGCAGGTAGGATACAAGAACTATCAGGATAGATGAAAGTAAGCTAAAAACTGAGAAAAGTAGAATAATCAATTCAATATCTTGTGTATTGGAGCAGAGCAGAGACAACAAGGAAAGACAGTCACAGTAGAAATGACTGACAACATTGTAGCCACAGAAGGATGAGCTGAATACCTTCACAATGACGCAGAGAGACACGACTACGCTATAGAGATAGGGGAATGCCAAGAGCATGTGACAAACCCTTTGGGACATCATGATGGTGTAGAGCAGAGGGTGACAGATGGCCACATAGCGGTCATAGGACATTACTGATAGAATGAAAAACTCACTAACAATAAACATAATGTAGAAAGCTCCCTGGGTGGCACAAAAATAATAGGAGATTGTATTTTGAGCAACAACAAAACTTTCTAACATCTTGGGTCCCACGGTGGTTGAATACCCCAGATCGGTGAGAGACAGGTGTCTGAGAAAGAAGTACATGGGTGTTTGGAGCCTGGCATCCACCTTGGTGAGGATGACCATGCCCAAGTTGCCCACCACCGAGATCATGTAGATGAGCAGGAACAGCCCAAATAGTGGAGCCTGCAGCTCGGGGCGATCTGTGATTCCCAGGAGGATGAATTCACTCAGCACTGTTCCATTGTGTTTTTCCATCCAGGTTCGCTGCAAAACCTGTTCTGGATAGAGACATCAGTATAGTCAATAGATATTGTGTATTCCTTCCTCAGACAAGTCTTAGTATGCAAAGCTAGTAAAAGAAGATTCCTTTAAACCTTCTAATTCAGAATATTTGGAAATAAAACCATCAGCCTCATCTTAAAATATACATGAATAGAGATAGAAATAGATATGAAATAGATCTGTGGTTCTCTAAACTGGAATTAATTTACTCTCCAAAGAATAGTTTCCCACTGTCTAAAGACATTTTGGTCGTCATAATCAGGAACTGAGGTTCTATTGACTTCTAACGATTAAAGGTCAGCTCAGTATCTTACCATATCAAATGTTCAAGCCGTAACAATATTCAGCCAGTGGTCACAAGAATATCACATCGAGAAACCCTGAAGATATAGATATAGAAGATTAGAAAAACAATTCATAAACATGGAAAACAGAGTAAAAATCAAAATGAGTTAAAACAATGTTACAACTGCAGATATTGGGTTTATGGGCAATTATCTTACTATTGCCTAAAGTGTTTCTACAATTTATTTGATACAATCACACAATGAGATTTACAAAACACCTCAGTATTTGGGCATAAGGCATATGCCAATTATATAAGACAAATTTCCAACAGAAAACTCCATGACTTCATATCTGCCGCTCAAATAGTAGTGCTATGAAATAGTTTATGGCTTCAGGTGGTATTGGCTGAAAAGGTAGCCCAACTGGCAGATATGAATACATAGGAAACTATAATGGATCACAGTGGGCATTATTTTTGTTCGTGTGGTGAGGTATACCAGGGGATAAATGTACACGAGTACAGTTTCCGAAGTACCTTCATTTATGATCTGCACGAAGTGTTAATTGGGGCCAATAGTGTAAGTCGTCTAAAACTCTTATTCTCATATATAATGCCAAACATTGTGCAGGATTTGGGGGAAAGACAAGTGAAGATTCAATGATTCAGTGAGGTTATCTTACCTGGAAATACTTCTCAAATAGGAAGTGCACATGCATTCTCTGAACTGTGACTTAACTTTGTTGTTAGGGCTATGGTGATGGAATAGGGGGGAATGGGTCAAGCAGAATGGAATACATGCCATTTATTCCGGTCACTGCTACACCTCCTAGTCCATGATTAAAGCGGAATGATCAATTTTTGTTTTGGAAATTGCTTATCCCGTAATTTTTAATCTATTTTAATAGAACTTTAATATAAGTTATTCTGATGTAAATTTGCTTAAAATATTTTCCACTTACAGTATTTTCATTAAAACTGAAAGATACTAACTTTTATGTAACCAATCAGATACACTATGCCATGTAATAAACTAGGAGAGTATAAAATCTGGGCCATTTGGGACAAAAGGGTCTCACTGGCAGTGGTTTTACATAGAAGTTTCATGAAAATTCCCATAGAAACAAGGCTACGGTACTTTAAAAAAGATATTAAAAATCATGATGATACACAATACCTTAGAGACAAAATAAAATGCACCAAAGATGAGATACACATGGGTTCCAGGATGATATTAGAAATCCTTCTGAACATTAAGCCCCAAAGAACTCCTTCAAACCAGTGTGTAGAGCACATAATGCAGAAGAGCAGTGTTTAATCACATAACACGTATCTAAAACATCCCAAAAGACCACAGATAAAAATGATAACAGACTAGGAAGTGGATCACATGTAAAGTAAGATACTTGTTTTTGGTCTAAAAATTTCAAGCATCAACACTCTTGTTAAAAAAAAAAAAAAGAAGCCAGTTTACTGTACAGCAGAAATTGACAGAACACTGCAAATTGACTCTAATAAAAAATTTTCAAAACGGAATAAAATTTTACTGTTTCAATAAAATAGCAAGTCAAGGGTCTCTGAGTGGGCTCTAAGCAGATGCAGACATCTAATTTCAGCACATTAAATTAAAGGGTAATCCCATGCAATTTGCACTTAAATTCCTTAAAATTTGGCTTGTAAGTTTGTGACCTCTGGACATTCTAGACTGCAGTGAATGCACATACCCCTTTTATATCAGAAATGTGGAAATGTGCACCAGGAGACAATAATATTAGAGAAATATGCAGTCAATGCAATAAAGAGAAGTATAAATCTTGGGGTGTGCTTGTCTTCTTATCTTTTATTTGGTTCCTTTCTTCTGTTTGGTATTCCTTCACTAGCACAGATGGATAAAAATAAATAAGTAAATAGCATATAGTGAGAACCAATTTTCCTGTAAGGTAAGGAAAGATAAAATAATCTTCTCTTACCAGCTTTGGAGTTCTATGGGAAAAAAACAAATTTAGTTTTCATGGTTTACTGCCTCTGTTTAACACTCAACTGTTAGGTTTTCAAAGCTATACTCTTTGAGATCATCCCACCAGACAAGGAAGAGGATGCTGAGCATTGTACAGTATCATAGACCTGGTTACTTACCAGGCTCCTAATATCCTAACGGTGCTTTCCTTACCTCCCCTTGGTGTGAGGTGAAGATCTCTTTTTTCCTCATTAAGAAGTCAGGTGAGAATCATCTTGATATATTCATTTAAACAAGCATGAAATAATTAAGTATTTAAAAGTTCCATTATTATTTTTGAGAGGATAACAGAAAAAGCTCAGAGTCACCAAATGAATATTTGACTGGACATCAAAGCGAAAGACTGAATACCTGCAGTTTCTTAATGTTGCCAATTGAAAAAATCATACTTCTATCATCATGCTTTATTTCTCTTTGTTTTGGTCCTAGATAACATTATTTCTATGAAACAAATACTTTCTAAACAGTATGAAAATGATATTTCAAAGAGGCAGGTATTTAAACTCTCAACCCAAGAGAAAGTATTAAAAAATGACAGTGAAGAAAAAAGGAGAGCATTCCTATTCTTGCTTGGGCTTTACGATTGTAAGAAATGAAAGTGGATTGAATTAGAAATGGCCCCATTGTATTATGGCTTCACCATGGAATTAAAGTGGAACGTTGCAAACATCACTGAAACATTGTGGCTCTGCATAGCTCGTGTTACAGAGTGAAATATGCCCTCATCTTTACCTGTGCTGAGGCCTCTGTCCAGACTCCCATATGTGTTTCCTAACATGGCATATTGGGAACAATTTATGTATTTTTTTCACATTTCGAGATGCTCCCTGAGGAGATGCCAAGCAATGTGTTTATTATTCCTATGGCATATGAGAGCATGTGCTCTTTTTCATAAAAGAGTATACCTCTTGTTCACTCTTAGTCAACCTTCCCTTTGCTCCACAGGAGACTCTTGATTAAAATGTTATATATTTAGGACAGGTTTATCAAGAGTCCCCCTTTCCACAGTGTCTCCTTAAGGGGGTGACACAGTAGAGAAATGCTGAAATCCTGTCCTATTACATTGTTTGTAAAACCTTAAAGGGAGTAAAAATTATGTGCTAGGCAAATGTGACCTGTTATTTCTTTGGCTTTAGCTGTAGTTTCTGGTGTTTTCCTCCCCTCCAGAGGTGGACATTGGTTACTCATTTTTCCAATTTCATATGTGTGGCCATCTTTCCGTAGTTACGACTTCTCTTTTGAGACATTTTTTACTCCATTCTGTCCAATTCCCACTCCATATTTTCTTTCCCTCCTAGCAAACTATTCTGCTGATCTATGAATTCAGTATATCTTACTATTTCTTCAGATCTTCTTTGATTCCTTTAATCAGTACACTTTTCAACATATATATCCTCACATTTTCTGAATCTCTTACTAAGTGTTTCATTACAATTTGGGATCAGAAATGATGTATATGTATGCATATTATATCCACTTTTTTGAGGTTTCTGCGTGTTAATTCCTATATGCACACACACACAGACACAAACATACAGATTCATACTTGCTTGTTGTTTTTTATCCCGTGATTGTGTGGAACTCACACTTGTGGGGAGATACCTAAGGTTTTCTATTAGCAACATGTCCTTTACAGTTTAGAGACAGTCTCAATTCTTCTCCAAACTATATATGCCTTGAACGCCTTTTTTTTCTTTGTTTAAATTTCTGTGACTTTCCTGTTCAATCTGCTTTGGGGAACCCTAGATGGGTTTGCATTTTAGATTTTTCTACACTTAATTTCGGCTTATTGATTCTTGTAAGTCTGCCTTCTTTACATAGAAATTTTGAGTCATTCATATCATTGTGTGTACCAATAATTTATTACTCCTCGTCGCTGGGTGGTCTTCACTCACCTGGATACCTCTTCATTTAGTTATGCTTTCTCAAGTGGAGGAATGTTTGAGTGTGTCTCATGTCTGGCTGTTCTTAAGGTTTGAGAGTTTCTAGTGTCTGGCTACCATGGGCATTTACACGCATGGATAGGCAGTGAAATGTGTTGTCATTTCTTTGGGGTAAATAC
Organism: Sus scrofa; assembly: GCF_054392235.1. NCBI lineage: Eukaryota > Metazoa > Chordata > Mammalia > Artiodactyla > Suidae > Sus > Sus scrofa. Next base: position 14,738,028 of record NC_139384.1, read on the forward strand.
GGGGCAGTGAAACAGATAAAAATTATGTTAGAGGCATGTTTAATATTTAAGACAATGAATCACAAACCACATGGTTTTAAACTCTTGATAGCATTTTGTTTTTTATAAACAATGTTTGAAAGTTTTAGTTCCTCCACATACTCGCAAACAGCTAGAAATTCGAGTTGATGTCTAGTGTTATCGCACTGAAATTGAAATTGCAATTACTTCATGACTAATGAGTCTCAGAAACCTTGTATGTTATGTTGAGGTTTCTAATAATAGCATTTGTGTATTCTGTGGAAATAAAATACTTTCTGATGCAAAGTCCGTATTTACTTAAAAATGAAATAGGGACTAATTTTCTAAATGAAAGAACAATAGAATCCAAATCTGTAACTCTCATTTTTTTTTCTTTTTGGTTGATAATCTGAGGAATAATCAAAAATGCTCCACGGTTTATTTAGAAATGGGATATTAGATTAAGTTTATTCACAGTTTGTGGTTTCCAATCAATGTGCAACTAACATTCCACTGTATCCCTGACCAGTATGCATACTCTCAGAAACATATTTCTATATTTATATATACATAGCTCATATGTAGGTATTTAATTGTCTCAATCATTGAAAAATGAGCTATCAGAGGTTGCTGGTGGCTCAGTGGGTTGAGAATCCCATGTTGTCACTGCGGTGGCTCAGGTCGAGGCTGTGGTGTGGCTTCAGTCCCTGCCTCAGGAACTTCTGCATGCCACAGATGTGGCCAACAGTTTTTTTAATAAAAAAATAAAAAATACCCTATAAAATACCAATAATATTTATACCCAAATATAGTCTTATAAATTATTTTATTCAAAGTTGATGGCTTTATAGATTATTTTATTCCATGAGGGTGGACTCAGAAGATATTCCAGTATCTGTATGATGTTAATGAGTCAGTGTTCAGAAGGAACAAAAAGAAAAAAGAGAATAAGAGAATCTGAGGAAGGTTATGTAGGAAGTATGTCCAAAAGTGATGACAAATTTATAAAATACGGCACATTCCTAGGAGGATAACATCACCCGAATCACAGAATCATCTCATCTTTGCTTCTTCCAAGCAGGATCATCAAACCGATGTCGTCAAGCATTATCTTAATTGAAACACAGTATACACTCATTTGAACCAATTTCATGGAAAGTTATCCAAATGAAAGAGAGGCAACAACCCAATTGTTCATAGAGTGGGCCTCATATGCAAGGAGACAAAAACAACTACAACATGACTTTTAAAGAAAAATTGTTCTTTTTTTTCTCACAGGGAGATGAAGAAGTAGTGTCAATCCATTCAATAAAAACAAGCAGGTTGGAATCAAGATCAAGGTGGAAGGGAGAAAAAAAAAAGTAAACCACAAGAAAATCAATTCAATTGAAATACTCATTGTTACAGACAAGGAGACTGACTTAGAAAAAAATTAGGTGCTCTGTTTGTCTGGGCTACTCAAGTGCCAAGTTTGTTGAGTGAATAGAATCTCTCAAGCTCATATGCGGAAGTAAAGCTACTGATGAGCAGGTTGCAAACATCCCTCCCCCACCATGGAAAGGAGACATTTGAGCAAATTCAGACAACTGATTACTTTAATTAGCATGATACACTAAGTCTCCAGAAACCACAATCAAGTGTGTTTTAACACTCCCCATAGAAGTAAATGAAGGCAAAATAGAAAGAATGTGCTTAGAGAAACACACACACACACAGAAATACATCGACTCTAGAAAGTTTATTCCAGTAGATGAGAAGAGCGCAAGAGTCATTGTAATTCCCTTTCTGTACCGTTTCTAACTCCCACACAGCATACCCACAATGCTTTCCTGTGTTACACTTTACAGACCTCTAAATCACTCTACCGCACTAACAAATAATGAATTCGTATATTTATGCTTCATCTCTTACCACTCCAGGAACACAAAGATATTTGTGGTGCATTAACTAATGCACAATTTAGAGCCCTAAGACGTGTGACAGGGACATAGAAGTCAATCTCTAAATATATGTTGGACACATTAATCCTTCCTTCTCCCTCTGAGAGAACACACGATAATGCGATTCAAAGGAAGCACACAGTAAAAGGTACTTAAGAGACGACATTGTGAATTTTCGTCCACACCTTATGAAGCGCATATTTTACATCTTTGTTCCTCAGGCTGTAGATAAAAGGATTCAACATGGGGATAATGAGGGTATAAAATATGGAGGTCACTTTATCACTGTCAAAGGAATGACGGGACTTGGGCTGCAAGTACATAAACAGTAAAGTCCCATAGAACACTGTGGCCACTGTCAGGTGGGATCCACAGGTGGACAAAGCCTTGTACCTGCCCCCAGCAGAGCTCATTCTGAAAATGGCCACAAGGACAAGCAGGTAGGATACAAGAACTATCAGGATAGATGAAAGTAAGCTAAAAACTGAGAAAAGTAGAATAATCAATTCAATATCTTGTGTATTGGAGCAGAGCAGAGACAACAAGGAAAGACAGTCACAGTAGAAATGACTGACAACATTGTAGCCACAGAAGGATGAGCTGAATACCTTCACAATGACGCAGAGAGACACGACTACGCTATAGAGATAGGGGAATGCCAAGAGCATGTGACAAACCCTTTGGGACATCATGATGGTGTAGAGCAGAGGGTGACAGATGGCCACATAGCGGTCATAGGACATTACTGATAGAATGAAAAACTCACTAACAATAAACATAATGTAGAAAGCTCCCTGGGTGGCACAAAAATAATAGGAGATTGTATTTTGAGCAACAACAAAACTTTCTAACATCTTGGGTCCCACGGTGGTTGAATACCCCAGATCGGTGAGAGACAGGTGTCTGAGAAAGAAGTACATGGGTGTTTGGAGCCTGGCATCCACCTTGGTGAGGATGACCATGCCCAAGTTGCCCACCACCGAGATCATGTAGATGAGCAGGAACAGCCCAAATAGTGGAGCCTGCAGCTCGGGGCGGTCTGTGATTCCCAGGAGGATGAATTCACTCAGCACTGTTCCATTGTGTTTTTCCATCCAGGTTCGCTGCAAAACCTGTTCTGGATAGAGACATCAGTATAGTCAATAGATATTGTGTATTCCTTCCTCAGACAAGTCTTAGTATGCAAAGCTAGTAAAAGAAGATTCCTTTAAACCTTCTAATTCAGAATATTTGGAAATAAAACCATCAGCCTCATCTTAAAATATACATGAATAGAGATAGAAATAGATATGAAATAGATCTGTGGTTCTCTAAACTGGAATTAATTTACTCTCCAAAGAATAGTTTCCCACTGTCTAAAGACATTTTGGTCGTCATAATCAGGAACTGAGGTTCTATTGACTTCTAACGATTAAAGGTCAGCTCAGTATCTTACCATATCAAATGTTCAAGCCGTAACAATATTCAGCCAGTGGTCACAAGAATATCACATCGAGAAACCCTGAAGATATAGATATAGAAGATTAGAAAAACAATTCATAAACATGGAAAACAGAGTAAAAATCAAAATGAGTTAAAACAATGTTACAACTGCAGATATTGGGTTTATGGGCAATTATCTTACTATTGCCTAAAGTGTTTCTACAATTTATTTGATACAATCACACAATGAGATTTACAAAACACCTCAGTATTTGGGCATAAGGCATATGCCAATTATATAAGACAAATTTCCAACAGAAAACTCCATGACTTCATATCTGCCGCTCAAATAGTAGTGCTATGAAATAGTTTATGGCTTCAGGTGGTATTGGCTGAAAAGGTAGCCCAACTGGCAGATATGAATACATAGGAAACTATAATGGATCACAGTGGGCATTATTTTTGTTCGTGTGGTGAGGTATACCAGGGGATAAATGTACACGAGTACAGTTTCCGAAGTACCTTCATTTATGATCTGCACGAAGTGTTAATTGGGGCCAATAGTGTAAGTCGTCTAAAACTCTTATTCTCATATATAATGCCAAACATTGTGCAGGATTTGGGGGAAAGACAAGTGAAGATTCAATGATTCAGTGAGGTTATCTTACCTGGAAATACTTCTCAAATAGGAAGTGCACATGCATTCTCTGAACTGTGACTTAACTTTGTTGTTAGGGCTATGGTGATGGAATAGGGGGGAATGGGTCAAGCAGAATGGAATACATGCCATTTATTCCGGTCACTGCTACACCTCCTAGTCCATGATTAAAGCGGAATGATCAATTTTTGTTTTGGAAATTGCTTATCCCGTAATTTTTAATCTATTTTAATAGAACTTTAATATAAGTTATTCTGATGTAAATTTGCTTAAAATATTTTCCACTTACAGTATTTTCATTAAAACTGAAAGATACTAACTTTTATGTAACCAATCAGATACACTATGCCATGTAATAAACTAGGAGAGTATAAAATCTGGGCCATTTGGGACAAAAGGGTCTCACTGGCAGTGGTTTTACATAGAAGTTTCATGAAAATTCCCATAGAAACAAGGCTACGGTACTTTAAAAAAGATATTAAAAATCATGATGATACACAATACCTTAGAGACAAAATAAAATGCACCAAAGATGAGATACACATGGGTTCCAGGATGATATTAGAAATCCTTCTGAACATTAAGCCCCAAAGAACTCCTTCAAACCAGTGTGTAGAGCACATAATGCAGAAGAGCAGTGTTTAATCACATAACACGTATCTAAAACATCCCAAAAGACCACAGATAAAAATGATAACAGACTAGGAAGTGGATCACATGTAAAGTAAGATACTTGTTTTTGGTCTAAAAATTTCAAGCATCAACACTCTTGTTAAAAAAAAAAAAAAGAAGCCAGTTTACTGTACAGCAGAAATTGACAGAACACTGCAAATTGACTCTAATAAAAAATTTTCAAAACGGAATAAAATTTTACTGTTTCAATAAAATAGCAAGTCAAGGGTCTCTGAGTGGGCTCTAAGCAGATGCAGACATCTAATTTCAGCACATTAAATTAAAGGGTAATCCCATGCAATTTGCACTTAAATTCCTTAAAATTTGGCTTGTAAGTTTGTGACCTCTGGACATTCTAGACTGCAGTGAATGCACATACCCCTTTTATATCAGAAATGTGGAAATGTGCACCAGGAGACAATAATATTAGAGAAATATGCAGTCAATGCAATAAAGAGAAGTATAAATCTTGGGGTGTGCTTGTCTTCTTATCTTTTATTTGGTTCCTTTCTTCTGTTTGGTTTTCCTCCACTAGCACAGATGGATAAAAATAAATAAGTAAATAGCATATAGTGAGAACCAATTTTCCTGTAAGGTAAGGAAAGATAAAATAATCTTCTCTTACCAGCTTTGGAGTTCTATGGGAAAAAAAACAAATTTAGTTTTCATGGTTTACTGCCTCTGTTTAACACTCAACTGTTAGGTTTTCAAAGCTATACTCTTTGAGATCATCCCACCAGACAACGAAGAGGATGCTGAGCATTGTACAGTATCATAGACCTGGTTACTTACCAGTCTCCTAATATCCTAACGGTGCTTTCCTTACCTCCCCTCGGTGTGAGGTGAAGGTCTCTTTTTTCCTCATTAAGAAGTCAGGTGAGAATCATCTTGATATATTCATTTAAACAAGCATGAAATAATTAAGTATTTAAAAGTTCCATTATTATTTTTGAGAGGATAACAGAAAAAGCTCAGAGTCACCAAATGAATATTTGACTGGACATCAAAGCGAGAGACTGAATACCTGCAGTTTCTTAATGTTGCCAATTGAAAAAATCATATTTCTATCATCATGCTTTATTTCTCTTTGTTTTGGTCCTGAGGTATCCTTATTTCTATGAAACAAATACTTTCTAAACAGTATGACAATGATATTTCAAAGAGGCAGGTATTTAAACTCTCAACCCAAGAGAAAGTATTAAAAAATGACAGTGAAGAAAAAAGGAGAGAACTCCTATTCTTGCTTGGGCTTTACGTTTGTAAGAAATGAAAGTGGATTGAATCAGAAATGGCCCCATTGTATTATGGCTTCACCATGGAATTAAAGTGGAATAGTTGCAAACATTACTGAAACATTGTGGCTCTGCATAGCTCGTGTTACAGAGTGAAATATGCCCTCATCTTTACCTGTGCTGAGGCCTCTGTCCTGACTCCCATATGTGTTTCCTAACATGGCATATTGGGAACAATTTATGTATTTTTTTCACATTTCGAGATGCTCCCGGAGGAGAGGCCAAGCAATGTGTTTATTATTCCTGTGGCATATGAGAGCATGTGCTCTTTTTCATAAAAGAGTATACCTCGTGTTCACTCTTAGTCAACCTTCCCTTTGCTCCACAGGAGACTCTTGATTAAAATGTTATATATTTAGGACAGGTTTATCAAGAGTCCCCCTTTCCACAGTGTCTCCTTAAGGGGGTGACACAGTAGAGAAATGCTGAAATCCTGTCCTATTACATTGTTTGTAAAACCTTAAAGGGAGTAAAAATTATGTGCTAGGCAAATGTGACCTGTTATTTCTTTGACTTTAGCTGTAGTTTCTGGTGTTTTCCTCCCCTCCAGAGGCGGACATTGGTTACTCATTTTTCCAATTTCATATGTGTGGCCATCTTTCCGTAGTTACGACTTCTCTTTTGAGACATTTTTTATTCCATTCTATCCAATTCCCACTCCAATTTTTCTTTCGCTCCTAGCAACCTACTCTACTGATCTATGAATTCAGTATGTCTTACTATTTATTCAGATCTTCTTTGATTCCTTTAATCAGTACACTTTTCAACATATATATCCTAACATTTTCTGAATCTCTTACTAAGTGTTTCATTACAATTTGGGATCAGAAATGATGTATATGTATGCATATTATATCCACTTTTTTGAGGTTTCTGCGTGTTAATTCCTATATGCACACACACACAGACACAAACATACAGATTCATACTTGCTTGTTGTTTTTTATCCCGTGATTGTGTGGAACTCACACTTGTGGGGAGATACCTAAGGGTTTCTATTAGCAACATGTCCTTTACAGTTTAGAGACAGTCTCAATTCTTCTCCAAACTATATATGCCTTGAATGCCTTTTTTTCTTTGTTTAAATTTCTGTGACTTTCCTGTTCAATCTGCTTTGGGGAACCCTAGATGGGTTTGCATTTTAGATTTTTCTACACTTAATTTCGGCTTATTGATTCTTGTAAGTCTGCCTTCTTTACATAGAAATTTTGAGTCATTCATATCATTGTGTGTACCAATAATTTATTACTCCTCGTCGCTGGGTGGTCTTCACTCACCTGGATACCTCTTCATTTAGTTATGCTTTCTCAAGTGGAGGAATGTTTGAGTGTGTCTCATGTCTGGCTGTTCTTAAGGTTTGAGAGTTTCTAGTGTCTGGCTATCATGGGCATTTACACGCATGGATAGGCAGTGAAATGTGTTGTCATTTCTTTGGGGTAAATACAGGGCAGTGAAACAGATAAAAATTATGTTAGAGGCATGTTTAATATTTAAGACAATGAATCACAAACCACATGGTTTTAAACTCTTGATAGCATTTTGTTTTTTATAAACAATGTTTGAAAGTTTTAGTTCCTCCACATACTCGCAAACAGCTAGAAATTCGAGTTGATGTCTAGTGTTATCGCACTGAAATTGAAATTGCAATTACTTCATGACTAATGAGTCTCAGAAACCTTGTATGTTATGTTGAGGTTTCTAATAATAGCATTTGTGTATTCTGTGTAAATAAAATACTTTCTGATGCAAAGTCCGTATTTACTTAAAAATGAAATAGGAACTAATTTTCTAAATGAAAGAACAATAGAATCCAAATCTGTAACTCTCATTTTTTTTTTCTTTTTGGTTGATAATCTGAGGAATAATCAAAAATGCTCCACGATTTATTTTAGAAATGGGATATTAGATTAAGTTTACTCACAGTTTGTGGTTTCCAATCAATGTGCAATTAATATTCCACTGTATTCCTGACCAATATGCATACTCTCAGAAACATATTTCTGTGTTTATATATACATAGCTCATATGTAGGTATTTAATTGTCTCAATCATGGAAAAATGAGCTATCAGAGGTTGCTGGTGGCTCAGTGGGTTGAGAATCCCATGTTGTCACTGCGGTGGCTCAGGTCGAGGCTGTGGTGTGGTTTCAGTCCCTGCCTCAGGAACTTCTGCATGCCACAGATGTGGCCAACGTTTTTTTTAATAAAAAAATAAAAAATACCCTATAAAATACCAGTAATATTTATACCCAAATGTAGTCTTATAAATTATTTTATTCAAAGTTGATGGCTTTATAGATTATTTTATTCCATGAGGGTGGACTCAGAAGATATTCCAGTATCTCTATGATGTAAATAAGTCTATTGAGTGTTCAGAAGGAACAAAAGAAAAAAGAAAATAAGAGAATCTGAGGAAGGTTATGTAGGAAGTATGTCCAAAAGTGATGACAAATTTATAAAATAGTACACATTCCTAGGAGGATAACATCATCCGAATCACAGAATCATCTCATCTTTGCTTCTTCCAAGCAGGATCATCAAACCGATGTCGTCAAGCATTATCTTAATTGAAACACAGTATACACTCATTTGAACCAATTTCATGGAAAGTTATCCAAATGAAAGAGAGGCAACAACCCAATTGTTCATAGAGTGGGCCTCATATGCAAGGAGACAAAAACAACTACAACATGACCTTTAAACAAAAATTGTTCTTTTTTTTCTCACAGGGAGACGAAGAAGTAGTGCCAATCCATTCAATAAAAACAAGCAGGTTGGAATCAAGATCAAGGTGGAAGGGAGAAAAAAAAGTAAACCACAAGAAAATCAATTCAATTGAAATACTCATTGTTACAGACAAGGAGACTGACTTAGAAAAAGGTTAGATGCTCTGTTTGTCTGGGCTACTCAAGTGCCAAGTTTGTTGAGTGAATAGAAGCTCTCAAGCTCATATGCGGAAGTAAAGCTACTGATGAGCAGGTTGCAAACATTTCCCCCCACACACCATGGAAAGGATACATTTGAGCAAATTCAGACAACTGATTACTTTAGTTAGCATGATACACTAAGTCTCCGGAAACCACAATCAAGTGTGTTTTAACACTCCCCATAGAAATGTATGAAGGCAAAATAGAAAGAATGAGCTTACAGAAACACACACACACACCAATACATCGACTCTAGAAAGTTTATTCCAGTAGATGAGAAGAGCACAAGAGTCATTGTAATTCCCTTTCTGTACTGTTTTTCACTCCCACACAGCATACCCACAATGCTTTCCTGTGTTACACTTTACAGACCTCTAAATCACTCTACCGCACTAACAAATAATGAATTCGTATATTTATACTTCATCTCTTACCACTCCAGGAACACAAAGATATTTGTGGTGCATTAACTAATGCACAATTTAGAGCCCTAAGACGTGTGACAGGGGCATAGCAGTCAATCTCTAAATATATGTTGGACACATTAATCCTTCCTTCTCCCTCCGAGAGAACACACGATAATGTGTTTCAATGAGAGCACACAGTAAAAGGTACTTAAGAGACGACATTGTGAATTTTCGTCCACACCTTATGAAGCGCATATTTTACATCTTTGTTCCTCAGGCTGTAGATAAAAGGATTCAACATGGGGATAATGAGGGTATAAAATATGGAGGTCACTTTATCACTGTCAAAGGAATGACGGGACTTGGGCTGCAAGTACATAAACAGTAAAGTCCCATAGAACACTGTGGCCACTGTCAGGTGGGATCCACAGGTGGACAAAGCCTTGTACCTGCCCCCAGCAGAGCTCATTCTGAAAATGGCCACAAGGACAAGCAGGTAGGATACAAGAACTATCAGGATAGATGAAAGTAAGCTAAAAACTGAGAAAAGTAGAATAATCATTTCAATGTCATGTGTATTAGAGCAGAGCAGAGACAACAAGGAAAGACAGTCACAGTAGAAATGACTGACAACATTGTAGCCACAGAAGGATGAGTTGAATACCTTCACAATGACGCAGAGAGACACGACTACGCTATAGAGATAGGGGAATGCCAAGAGCATGTGACAAACCCTTTGGGACATCATGATGGTGTAGAGCAGAGGGTGACAGATGGCCACATAGCGGTCATAGGACATTGCTGATAGAATGAAAAACTCACTAACAATAAACATAATGTAGAAAGCTCCCTGGGTGGCACAAAAATAATAGGAGATTGTATTTTGAGCAACAACAAAACTTTCTAACATCTTGGGTCCCACGGTGGTTGAATACCCCAGATCGGTGAGAGACAGGTGTCTGAGAAAGAAGTACATGGGGGTTTGGAGCCTGGCATCCACCTTGGTGAGGATGACCATGCCCAAGTTGCCCACCACCGAGATCACATAGATGAGCAGGAGCAGCCCAAATAGTGGAGCCTGCAGCTCAGGGCGATCTGTGATTCCCAGGAGGATGAATTCACTCAGCACTGTTCCGTTGTGTTTTTCCATCCAGGTTTATCAGAAAACCAATTCCGGATAAAGATACCAGCCGAGTCAAGAGTTGTCATGTAATGTCCTTTGGTAGTGTTTTAGTACTCAAAACTAGAACAAATAGGATACATCCAAATTTCCAATTCAGAGTCTTTTAAAATAAGTCCACCTGCAACAAGAAGCATAAATAACAATAACCAATCGATAGATAATAGACAGAGAATTAGTGATGTGAGAGAGAGAGAGAAAGAAAGAAAGAGAGAGAGGATGGAAGAGAGAAAGAATTGAACCTGGTTGCAAGGAGAATACCTGTGTCAGGAATCTTTTGTTGAGCTAAGCAAGCAAATAGAAAAATACAATATTTATAGCATTACACTCTGTGTGTGTATGTGGTGTGTTGTGTGTGTGCGTATTTACAGGAAATAAACATTTATCTCACTTAAAGCATTGCTTATAAACTTGTGAGTAGATATTATACCCCATGTCCTTATCTTTCTGTGTTAGAAATACTGAAAAACTCTTATGAAAAACATTTTAAATCAAAGGTATAAGAAGCAATATAAGTCTTGTTTAAGTGCAGTATGAAAGGCTAAAAAAACTCTTGGTAGGTACGAACTGTAGGGTAAAACGGGAGGTTTTAGAATTTCTCTCCCCATCTTAAGACAATGCGGGCCAGCATCAAATTACTTTTTCACAGTTTACTATCTGTTCATTACCTGACTATTATGTTTTAAGGCTATACATTTTCAGAAGATTATATGTGTTTACTTCAGATTCCCCTGGAAACTGAACATGCTCTACATTGTACCATCACCATAAAACTGCATACCGAAGTTTGCTGACCACCAAAAATTGATTTCCACATCAGTATAAGATGGGAACTTTTTTCCACTCATCAAAATTTCAGGAAAAATTTCACATTTACAGATTGTTTTGAATTTGTGTTAATTGTTAGAATATTTTTGAGTAGGGACTAGAACCTAGAGAGCTCTTCCTAAGAACCAAGAGTAAATAACTGACTAAAAAGATTTGGAAGGATATGAAATTAGGAACCAGGGAGTACCCGTCGTGGCTCAGTGGTTAACAAATCCGACCAGGAACCATGAGGTTGCAGGTTTGATCCCAGGCTTGCTCAGTGGGTCAAGGATCCAGTGTTGCCACGAACTCTGGTGTAGGTTGCAGATTCGGCTCGGATCCTGCGTTGCTGTGGTTCTGGCATAGGCTGGCGGCTACAGCTCCAATTAGACCTCTGGCTTGGGAAACTCCATATGCTGTGGTGCAGCCCAAGAAAAGACAAAAAAAAAAAAAAAAAAGGAATTAGAAACCAAACACCTGCAGCTTCATAATTCTGCCATAATTTTTTTTCTGACTCTTTTCCTAGCCTTTTCTTGTCCCAGAGTATTAGTTTATGATAATAAATTCCTCATTTATTAATGCTTCTAAATGATTAAGCATTTATACAAAATGTAAATATTACATAAACTATACGACACTGACATTTCAAAGATGCTCATTGTGTCTGTGAAAATACTTGGACAATTGGTCTCAAAGAAAAGGGGAGCAGTTCCCTTCTGCTCATGCATTATCAAAGGCAGGATGTAGGCAGAAATGATCCGAAATCCTCATATGCTGTGGTGCTCTGTCATAGGACAAACATGCTAACTGCTAATATTAAAAAGTATCTGGCTGTTGGTAAAATATAGCACCACATGGAGTTGTCTGTTTACCTGTCATGAAACCTCTGTCTAGTCTCCTCATGTGCTTCATGACACACAGAGTGAGAACCATTTATGGATCCCTTCCACCCTCTGAGACGCTCCCTGAAGAGATGCCAAGGAATTTCCTAATTGTCCATGAAGCATTTGAAAGCGTCACTGCATGCAAAGGGGGGGTGTGTGTTTATTAGTATTCCAGAACAATTTGTGTTGCCCACTGAATTGGACATATGGGTTTTGTGTATTACATTTCTACTTTTTTCTTTTTTTTTACTTGAATTTCACACCAAAAATAAATGTTTTTTGTTTTTTTACTTTCATTTCTACTTTTTACTCTTGATTAACTTTCTTTTTCCCCTGACTTGATGCTTCTTTTGAGGGTTTATGTGGCTAGACTATGCTGCCAATTGTTTGCTCAAACATAAGTCATGATGTAGCTGTGAGGATATGCTTTTTTAGATCCCATTACCCTTCAGATCAGGAGACTTTGAGTAGAGCTGATTTCCCTCCAGAATGTGGGTGGGCCTCTTTCAATCCATAGTAAAGACTGGTGAACCCCAATGTAAAACAAAGTGTGCTTCCAGATTGCCTCAAAGAAATTCTGCCTGAGTTTTCCACCACTGTAATTCAGATGGCATCATCATCAAGTCTTGCTGTTCGCCAGGCTCCTCCACAGATTTCTGCCTTGCCAGCCCCCACATTATGTAAATTTATTAAAATCTCTCTCTCTCCTCTCTCCATGTATATATAGATTCTCTGTTGTACGGTAATACAGCCATATAAGGATCTGGTTTAATATACTTTATCCATATAGGTCTGTCAGTGTTCCGCTAGTTGTGCAGTGGTCTCCTGAAGTGCATGACAGAATGGAAATGTGTTGAATCATTCTCCTATTGCATTAATTAAAATACTTAAATGAACTAGAATAATAAGTGGTGTATATGTAAGATGCTGCTTCATTCATTCTTTTTTTAACTCAAAGGAAAGGAATTAGTTTTCAGTTCATGCTGACGAGTCACCATCTGTCTGGTTGAGGGCTTCTCTTTCCTTATATTTTCCTTCATTACATTTCAGTATTACTTGATCTCCCATCATGCCCAACACCCTCTCCAATTCTTCTGGTCCACTTGACACATATTTTGATATACCCAATAGAATCAATAGACTCTGCAACAATGTAATTTTTTTTTGGCATATGTTTCACTAGACAAATATGTTACCCAGTTGTAAACATGCATCATTAAATATCATTTAGTAATTATTTGTAGTGTATCCATGTTGTAACTTTTCCTTTTTGCTTCTTTTTTTATTACACTGAAAAATACATTAAAAATATCATAGGTCATTTCTTTATTTGTATATATTTTGTTTTTCTCCAACCTCAGCTATCACTAACACTACTACAACATAGAGGCCAAGTAAAAGCCTTGAGCTTAAAACCATTAAATGCTGTGAACAAATTCTCCATGATACACACATCATATACCCATGTGCATGTTCCTATGTGGATATTGATAAAGATACATCTATGCTCACAGCTGTACATCTTCCCATGATTACATGCTCACACAGCCATGAGTTCTCTTGATAAGAATAAATAAAACATATCAATTCATTTTGTTAAATATTTAATAGGTTTCCTGCATCTTCACCTCTATGACAGGTGCCTAAATTATGTTCTCTCTTGTTAATTATTACAATAAGATGTATACATCAAATACTGGAGAGGGTGTAGAGAAAAGAGAACCCTCCTACACTCTTGGTAGGAATGGAAAACAGTGTGGAGGTTTCTCAGAATACTAAATACAGAACTACCATGTGATCCAACAATTCCACTCCTGGACGTATATCTGGAAAAAACTATAATTGAAAAGATAAACGTACCCCCTATGTTCACAGAAGCATTATTCACGGGAGCCAAGTAATGGAAAAACCTAAATGTCCCTCTACAGAAAAATGGATTAAGAAGATGTTGCATATGTATACATTGGAATACTACTCAGCCATTAAAAAGAACAAAGTAGTGCCGTTTGCAGCAATGTCAATGCAACTAGAGAGTCTCATACCAAGTGAAGGAAGTCAGAAAGAGAATGACAAATATCATAGGATATCACTTATGTGTGGAATCTAAAATAAGGCACAGACAAGCCTCTCTACAAATCGGAAACAGACTCTCCATCATAGAAAACAGACATGTGGGTACCAAAGGGGAGAGGGGAAGACATTGGATGGACTGAGAGTTTGGGGTGATCAGCTACAAACTATTGCATTTAGAAAGGATAAGGAATGAGGTCCTACTGTACAGCACAAGGAAGTATATTAAATCTTTTGTGATAGAACATGATAGAAGATGAAATGAGAAAAAGAATGTATATGTGTGCCTGCCTGGGTCACTTTGTTGTACGGCAGAGATTGGCACAATATTGTAAGTCAAGTATACCTCGATAAAAAATTTTTAAAAATCATACATACACATCTGAACAAAATTTGTGGAAAATTATCCGAATGAAAGTGAAAACAACATCCTAATTTAGCAGAGTAGACCTCATATGAAAGAAGACAAAAATAACAGAAACATGACTTTTAGACAAGAATCATTACTGTTTCTCCGAGAGATAAGGAAATGTGATAAGGCATTAAACAAAAATAAGCAGGTAGTAAAAAGGTCAAGGTGGTTGGAAAAATAAGTTAAAACCAGGAAGCTTCTATGTCAAATCACAAGAAGCTTAACTCAATTGATGGAGCCATTGTTACAGGCAAGTAGAGTGATTTAGAAAAAATTAGTTGCTGTGTTGAACTGTGCCGAGCAGGTGCCAAGTATGTTGACTTAATAGGCTCTCTGAGGCTCATAGGTGACACTAATGACACTGAGGAGCAGGATGCAAAGAGTCTCAAGTAGAATGGAGACATTTGAGCAAATTCTGACCACTGATTCCTTCAAATTAACAGAATACACTAAGCCTCCTTGCAACCACAATCAAGTGTGATTTAACACACCCCGTAGAAACATTTGAAAGTAAAACCGAAAGAATGTGTTTACAGAAAAACATTAGCGCATAAACATAAATACATGGAATCTAGAAAGTTTATGCTAGTAGTTGAGAAGAGCACAAGGGTCATTTGAATTTCCTGTCTGTCTTGATTTTCACTCTCACACAGTATACACACACTCTTTTCCTATGTTATAGTCTGCAGTTCCCCTAACACATTCTATTATACTAAAAATGCTCTAATTGTTATATCTATCATTCATCTCCCCCTAGGGAGAAAAATAAATTTACTGTTCATTAACTAATGTATTTAGAGCACTTAGTAATATGGCTGATACATGGATATCATTCTCTAAATACAGGTTGGATTCATTTATCTTTCCTTTTCCTTTGAGGGGACACCTAACAAGTTTGCCTTTCATGATGTAATTCAAAGGAACCGCAGAGTAAAACTAACCTATGACACCATATGGCTTATTTTTTCCCATACGTTACGAAGAGCATATTTTACATCTTTGTTCCTCAGGCTGTAGATAAAAGGATTTAACATGGGGATAATGAGGGTATAAAATATGGAGGTCACTTTATCACTGTCAAAGGAATGACGGGACTTGGGCTGCAAATACATAAACAGTAAAGTCCCATAAAACACTGTGGACACTGTCAGGTGGGATCCACAAGTGGACAAAGCCTTGTACCTGCCTCCAGCAGAGTTCATTCTGAAAATGGCCACAAGGATGAGGAAGTAGGACACAAGAATGATCAGAAATGACAAAATCAAGTGAAAAATTGAGAAAACCAGAATAATCATTTCAATGTCATGTGTATTAGAGCAGAGCAGAGACAACAAGGAAAGACAGTCACAGTAGAAATGACTGACAACATTGTAGCCACAGAAGGATGAGCTGAATATCTTGACAGTGATGAGAAGAGACACAGATGTGCTATAGAGATAGGGCAACCCCACCAGCATGTGACAAACCCTTTGGGACATCATGATGGTGTAGAGCAGAGGGTGACAAATGGCCACATAGCGGTCATAGGACATTGCTGATAGAATGAAAAACTCACTAACAATAAACATAATGTAGAAAGCTCCCTGGGTGGCACAAAAATAATAGGAGATTGTATTTTGAGCAACAACAAAACTTTCTAACATCTTGGGTCCCACGGTGGTTGAATACCCCAGATCGGTGAGAGACAGGTGTCTGAGAAAGAAGTACATGGGTGTTTGGAGCCTGGCATCCACCTTGGTGAGGATGACCATGCCCAAGTTGCCCACCACCGAGATCACGTAGATGAGCAGGAGCAGCCCAAATAGTGGAGCCTGCAGCTCAGGGCGATCTGTGATTCCCAGGAGGATGAATTCACTCAGCACTGTTCCGTTGTGTTTTTCCATCCAGGTTTATCAGAAAACCAATTCCGGATAAAGATACCAGCAGAGTCAATAGCTGTCATGTGATGTCCTTTGGTAGTGTTTTAGTACTCAAAACTAGAACAAATAGGATACATCCAAATTTCCAATTCAGAGTCTTTTAAAATAAGTCCACCTGCAACAAGAAGCATAAATAACAATAATCAATCGATAGATAATAGAGAATTAGTGATGCGAGAGAGAGAGAGAGAGAGAAAGAAAGAAAGAGGATGGAAGAGAGAAAGAATTGAACCTGGTTGCAAGGAAAATACCTGTGTCAGGAATCTTTTGTTGAGCTAATCAAGCAAATAGAAAAATACAATATTTATAGCATTAAACTGTGTGTGTGTGTGTGCATTTATAGGAAATACACATTTATCTCACATAAAATGTTGCTTATAAAATTATAAGCTTCTGATATTTTGCCCCATGTCCTTATCTTTCTATGTTTGAAATACTGAAAAACTCTTATGAAAAACATTTTAAATCAAAGGTATAAGAAGCAATATGTCTTGTGTACATGCAGTGATGAAAGGGTTTCTATTGATAAGTACTGATTTCATCACAAAATGAGAAGACTTAAGAGCTTTCTCTTCCCAACTTAAGACAAATAGGGCCAGCATCAGATTACTTTTTCATAGTTTACTATCTGTGTTGATTACCTGATTATTATGTTTTAAGGTATACATTTTGGGAAAATTGTATGTGTTTACTTCAGATTCCACTGGAATCTGAACATGCTCTAATTTGTACCATAACCATAAAACTGGGTACTTAAAAGTTTCCTGACCACCAAAAATTGTTTTTCAATCAGTTAAGGTGGAAAGATTTTCCACTCATCAAAATTTCAGATGGAAAAATAAATGCCTTTATAGTTTGTTTTAAATCTGCATTATTAGAATATTTTTGAGGTGGAACTAAAGAGCCTAGAGATCCTAGAGAACTCTTCCTATGAGCCAAGAGTAAATAACTGACTAAAAATTTGGAAGGATATAAGATTAGAAACCAAACACCTGCAGCTTCATAATTCTGCCATAATTGTTATTTTTTGTTCCTGACTCTTCTGCTAGTCTTTCTTGTCCCGTAGCTGTAACTTACTTATACATAAGATTAAGCATTTTGGGAGTTCCCATCATGGCTCAGTGGAAACGAATCTGATTAGCATCCATGAGGATGCATGTTCCATTCCTGGTCTTGCTCAGTGGGTTAAGGATCCAGCGTTGCCATGAACTGTGGTGTGGGTTGCAAATGCAGCTCAGATCCCCTGTTGCTGTGGCTGTGGTGTAGACCAGCAACTGCAGCTCTGATTTAACCCCTGGCCTGGGAACCTCCATATGTTGCAGGTGTGGCCCTAAAAAGACCAAAAAGAAAAAAAGATTAAGCATTTATACAAAATATAAATATTACATAAACTATACGACACTGACATTTCAAAGATGCTCATTGTGTCTGTGAAAATACTTGGACAATTGGTCTCAAAGAAAAGGGGAGCAGTTCCCTTCTGCTCAGGCATTGTCAAAGGCAGGACGTAGGCAGAAATGATCCGAAATCCTCAGATGCTGTGGTGCTCTGTCATAGGACAAACATGCTGATTGCTAATATTAAAAGTATCTGGCTGTTGGTAAAATACAGCACCACATGGAGTTGTCTGTTTACCTGTCATGAAACCTCTGTCTAGTCTCCTCATGTGCTTCATGACACACAGAGTGAGAACCATTTATGGATCCCTTCCACCCTCTGAGACGCTCCCTGAAGAGATGCCAAGGAATTTCCTAATTGTCCATGAAGCATTTGAAAGCATCACTGCATGCAAAGGGGGGGGTGTGTTTATTAGTAGCCCAGAACAATTTGTGTTGCCCAGTGAGTTCAACATATTTGGGTTTTGTGTGTTACATTTCTCCTTTTTACTCTTGATGAACTTTCTTTTTCCCTGACTCTGATATTTCTTTTTGTGAGTTTATGTGGCCAGACTATGCTGCCAATTGTTTGCTCAAACATCAGCCAAGATATAGCTGTGAGGGTATCCTTTTTTAGATCCCATTACCCTTCACATCAGGAGACTTTGAGTAGAGCTGATTTCCCTCCAGAATGTGGGTAGGCCTCATTCAATCCATAGTAAAGACTGGTGAAGCCCAATGTAAAAAAAAAAAGCGTGCTTCCAGATTGCTGCAAAGAAATCCTGCTGAATTTCCCACAACTGTAATTCAGACAGCATCATCAAGTCTGGCTGTTCGCCAGCCTGCTCCACAGATTTCTGCCTTGCCAGCTCCCACAATCACATAACATATTTTCTTAAAATCTCTCTCTCTCTACCCCCATATATATTTTTTCTCTGTTGTACACTAATTCGACCATTTAGGTGTCTGGATTAATATAGTTTGTCCACATAACAGGCCTATCAGTATTCCTCTAGCTCTGCAATGGTTCCTCACGTGTCTGACACAATGGAGATGGGTTCAATCACTGTCCTATTGGTTTGCCTAAAATATTTAAATGAACTAAGATAATATTGTGTGTATGTAAGATGTTGCTTCTTCCCTTCATTTTTTAGCTCTAAGGCAAGGAATGAGTGACACCTATTTCTCATTCTCAGTTCATACTGAATAGTTGCCATCTGTCTGTTGAGGGCTTTTCTTTCATTTTATTGGCCTTCGTTACAGTTCACTATGTCTTGTTTTCCCAGCGTATCCAATACCCTTTCCAATTCGTCTCCGTGCCCTGGCAAATATTCTCATGTACCCTGTAGGATCAATAGACTCTGCAACAATGTATTATGTTGTGGGCATCGGTTTTACCAGGCATATATGTTATTGAGCTGTAAATATGCATTGTTGAATGTCATTTAGCAGTTTTTGGTGGTATATCCACATTGTGACATTTTATTTTTGCTTCTTTCTTCATTGTACTCAAAAATACATTAAAAACATGGATCTGGAGTTCCCCTTGTGGCGCAGTGGTTAACGAATCCGACTAGGAGCCATGAGGTTGCGGGTTCAATCCCTGCCCTTGCTCAGTGGGTTAACGATCCGGAGTTGCTGTGAGCTGTGGTGTAGGTTGCAGACGCGGCTCGGATCCCGCGTTGCTGTGGTTCTGGCGTAGGCTGGCGGCTACAGCTCCGATTAGACCCCTAGCCTGGGAACCTCCATATGCTGTGGCAGTGGCCCAAGAAATGGCAAAAAGACAAAAAAAAAAAAAAAAAAAAAAAAAAAAAGAAATGGATCTTTTTCTTTATTTGTAGATACTTTGTTTTTCTCCAACATCAGCTATCACTAACACTACCACAACATATAGTGCAATTAAAGGTTGAGCCTACAACCTTTACATGCTGTGGACAAATTCTCCATGAGACACACATCATGTACATCCCCTGTGTATGTTCCTGTGTGGATATTAATGAAGATACATCTATGCTCAGAACTGTACATATTCACATGATTACATGTTCACACAGCCATGAGTGGCCTTGATAAAAACAGGTAAAATATGTCCATTCATTTTTTAAAATATTTCAGAGGTTTCCTGGATCTTCACCTCTACGACAGGTGCTTAAACTATGTTCTTTATTGTTAATTATTACTATAAGATGTGTGTATCTGTTACTGAATTTTCCCTTTGTTTATGGTTTGATTCTTGGCATGTTTAGTAAGAAGTAAAACTCTTCATTGAGGCATCATTGAATAAAATATACTGCATATATGTTAAGTGTTAAACTTGGTGATTTTTCAACATGTATACTTCTGTAAAACAGTGAAAAAGATCTAGGTAATAAAGATATACTCACCTCTAAAGTTCCTGTGTGTCAACACAGTACCTCCATTCCACTTTTTCTTACACTGCACTGGCTCAGGCAGCCTTACACTTGAGATTTTTTGTTTTGTTTTAACATTTTATGTTGAAGTAATTGTAGAATTACAAGGAGTTTCAAAAAAATAAGCCCAGGGAGTTCCCATTGTGGCTCAGGGGGCTATGAACTTGACTAGTATCCATGAAGATGCTGGTCTGATCCTTGGCCTCGCTTAGTCAGTTAAGGATCTGGCATTGCCATGAGCTGTGCTGTAGGTCACAGACGTGACTCAAATCTGGTGTTGCTGTGGCTGTGGTGTAGGCCAGCAGCTATAGCTCCAATTTGACCCCTAAACTGGGAACTTCCACGTGCTTCAGGTGCAGCCCTAAAGAGCAAAAGAGCAAAAAAAAAAAAAAAAAAAAAAAAAAAGCCCAGAGAGCTCTTGTGTCTCACTTCCTTTTTCTAGTGGTAACAAAGGTAACAACGTGCATTAATACAGCAGGGTATCACAGCCGTGAAATTAACATTGATAACAATCCCCTGACTTGATTCAGATTTCACTAGGTTTGCAGGCCCTCATCTGTGCATTACTGTTTTTATATATTGCCAGATTCGATTTGTTAGAATTTCGTTTAAAATTTTGGAATATATATTGACTGGTATGACTGTTTTCTTTTTTTCTTTTTTTTTAATTTTTATTTTTTTTTAATTTTTATTTTTATTTCATTTATTTATTTATTTTGCTTTTTAGGGCCACACTCAAGGCAAACGGAATTTCCTAGGCTAGGGGTTGAATTGGAGCAGCAACTGCCAGCCTCACAGTAATGTGGGATCCAAGCCATGTCCAAGATCTACAGCACAGCTCAGAGCAATGTTGGGTCCTTAAATCACTGACCCAGTCCAGGGATTGAACCCAGGGATACTGGTCAAGTTTGTGACCCATTGAGCCACAACAAGAAATCCTATATTTTATAATACTTTCTTCTTCATTTTATGCCAGGAGAAATCTCTCCAAATAAAATTGGAAATGCACCTTCTTTTTAGCTTTTTAAGTGAATAAGATGACAATTACTTCTTTTACCCTAAACATTACATAGCATTTGTCAAACCACCTGGACCTGATATTGGGATGGAGATATTTTTAATAAAAATTTCTTTCGAGAGCATCTTTATTTTTTATGAGATTTTTTCATTTTTCATTTTTGAGATCATCTGAATTTTACATAGTGTGTTTCTTAGTGTCCATACACATGAATATGTATCTATCTATCTATATTTAAATTAATCCCCTTCTTATTATTCTGATTTAAGCACGGAGTGCTATTTTAAAGACAATATTAGTGTTGGTAACATTTCTTTTACATTTTCCTTTTTCTAATTTCCATTGATTTTTAAAAATCATCATTGTATTATGCATTACATTTTACTGACATTCAAAATGTATTCCCTGGTTACCTAGCATTTAAGGATCCAGTGCTATCACTTCCGTGGCTAGGTTTCTATACCTGGCCTGGCAACATCCAATGTTAAGAGTGTGGCAAAAAACAACAACAACAAATATCCTATAAAATGATTCATTTATGTATAAATTCCTTTTGTTTAAATATTTGTGTTCCATGGAAAATTAGATAATTTCCTAGATAACTTGTGTGTCTACTAGAAATAGATTATAAGCAGTAGTAAAATCTCAATGCATTCTGTTTCCTTTTTGTACATCATTTTAGGGACTGTCATTTTAAGGTACACTTAGACATTTTAGAAATGAGATATTCGGTTATGTTTAGCCACAGCTTTTTTTTTTTTTTTTCAAATCCAGTATTAAAGATTTTTACCTTCATTATTATAAGAGTTACAATTATTTATTGAATATATTTGGGGAATAACATATAAGTAAAAATATTAAATTAAGCACTTTTATAATCTCAGCAACCACCGCTAATATTAACATTGTTCCGTACCTCTGTCCATTATGATTTTTTAAAAACCAAAAAGTTTCTTATATATATGCATAGTGCACACTTAGATATATTATTTTTAGTAATTAAAAATCAACTAATAATAATATTTATCTTTGTATGACAATAAATTTTATTCCAATAAATTTTTGTTGATTCAAATATTAGTCGCCAAAAATAATTTAGTCCTTGACTGTGGACAAATAAACAAGTCCAGTCCCTCTATGATGTAAATTAAAGTGTCATGAAGGTTAAAAATATTAAAAATAAACCAAAATATAGAGGAATTTATGGGGGTTTGGAGGAAGTTTGTCCAAGCCATAACATGTGCATCAATTTCTACATATGACACTACAATTTCACTAGAAAGATAGTATTGTCCAAATAGTGAGATTATCTCCTTTAACTTCTCTCTCTCTTTTTTTTTTTGATATTTTTAGGGCTGCACTGCAGCATATGGAAGTTCCCAGGCTGGGGTCACATTGGAGCTGTAGCCACTGGTGTATGCAACAGCCACAGCAACCAGCCACAGCAATGTGGAATCTGAGCCATGTCTGTGACCTACCCCTCAGCTCATGGCAATGCCAGATCCTTAACCCACTGAGCGAGGCCATGGATCAAACCTGAGTCCTCATGGATGCTAGTCAGGTTCGTTTCTGCTGAGCCACGACGGAAACTCCACTTTTTTCCCCTTAACTTCTTAAAGGAGCAATTATCAAATCAATGCAGTGAAACAGAGGCTTCTAATCAAAATACAGCACATTCAATGACACGAGTTTGAGGAAAGTCAGCAACATGAAAGGGAAGCAACAAACCTAATTGATCTTAGAGCAGACTTTTTACACAAATAGATACAATAAGAGAATTACTTTAAAACTATAATCATTTTTGTTTTTAAGAAATTTACCATAATAGATATGCTCACTAGTGTAGACAAATGTAGTGATTTAGATAGAATTAGATGCTGTGCTGAACTTCTGAGTGTCTGAAATGCCATGACGTCGAGTTCGTAGGCCCTCTAGGACTCGTACGTGAAAATAATGGCAGTGAGGAGAAAAGAATAAGACCCTAAGATTCCCATTGGAAAGAGGGATATTTCAGCAAATTCAGATGAATGTTGGATTTAAATCGTCCCACTCCAATGAGCCGCCTTGAAACTACTGACAAGTTCGCTCTTAACACACCACATGGAAGAATATGGAGGCAAAAACAGAATGGATGTGCTAACACAAAGCACAACACTGATACTTGAGAGTTTATTCTAAAAAGTGAAAATACCACCAGAGTCATTTAAATTCCCATTTTGTACCTACAATTCTTCCTTACACCCATGTAGCATACCCACGCTCCATCATTGCTGCTACAGTGTCCTAACTCCCTATAGTGTACTCAAAAACTGACTGAATTATTTTGCTTATGTTTCATATCTTTTCTTCGGAGATGATAAAGATTTTTTTCTGTTTTTCTTATACTGATGGATTTATAGCACTTGGAAGCATGACTGGCATGTGTAAGGTATTCCCTGAATATGTGACAAACATTTGTATTTTTCTCCTCTGAAAACACACACAATAAGGTGGAAATTTCTTAACCTAACTTGTAGGACTCATAGTGACAGAGACCCCTAAGAAAAAACATTGCACAGTTTTTTCCACATCCTCCGTAGTGCGTGTTTTACATCTTTGTTTCTCAAGCTATAAATCAAGGGATTCAACATGGGGATAACCAGGGTATAAAATATGGAAGCCACTTTATCGGTGTCAAAGGAATGACTGGACTCAGGCTTCACGTACATAAATGTCAAAGTCCCATAAAACACTGTTACCACAGTCAGGTGGGATCCACAGGTAGAAAAAGCCTTCCACCTACCTTCGGCAGAGTTCATCCTGAGAATGGCTGCAAAGATGAGCAGGTAAGACACAAGAACTACCCCAAGGGTGAAAATCAAATTAAAAGCGGAGAAAATCATTATCATAAATTCCATTTCATGTGTGTTCGAGCAAAGCAAAGATAACAAGGGGAAATTGTCACAGTAGAAATGATTGATGATGTTAGAGCCGCAGAAGGATACATTAAAAAGCTTTATGGTGATTAGCAGAGACACAAATGTGCTGTAGAGATAAGGGAGTGCCACCAGCACCCAGCACCTCGTTTCTGACATGATGACGGTGTAGAGCAGAGGCTTACAGATGGCGACGTAGCGGTCATAGGACATTGCGGCCAGAATGAAAAGCTCACTGATAATGAACATGATGAAGAAAGCCAGCTGTGTGGCACAAAGATAATAGGAAATTGAATTTTGATCTGCAACAAAATTTACCAACATTTTGGGGCCCACGGTGGTTGAATAACCAAGGTCAGTAAAAGCCAAGTGTCTGAGAAAGAAGTACATGGGGGTTTGGAGCCTGGCATCCACCTTGGTGAGGATGACCATGCCCAAGTTGCCCACCACCGAGATCACGTAGATGAGCAGGAACAGCCCAAAAAGCAGAGCCTGCAGCTCGGGGCGGTCTGTGATTCCCAGGAGGATGAATTCACTCAGCACTGTCCGATTGTGTTTTTCCATTGAAACTTATCAGAAAACCTATTCTGGATAGAGACATCAGCATAGTCAATAATATGGCATAAATTCTGGCAGCGTATTAGGATTCAAAATAAGTATAAACAAAATAAATCCAAATTTACCTTTTAGGTTTTATTAAAATACTCTACCAGAGTTCCCGTCATAGCTCAGAGGGAATGAATCTGATTAGCATCCATTAGCAAGTTCGACCCCTGGCCTTGCTCAGTGGGTTAAGGATCTGGTGTTGCTGTGAACTGTGGTGTAGGTCAACAGATGTGGCTCGGATCTGGTGTTGCTATGGCTGTGGTGTAGGCCAGCACCTACAACTCCGATTCAACCTCAGCCTAGGAACCTCCATATGCCACAGGTGAAGCCCTAAAAATACAAAAAAAAAAAAAAAAATTCTACCTTCTGGAAATAAAGCATGCATATATAGAAATAGAAATGAGACAGAGATAAAGTTGGAGATGGGAGAAATTTACTTTTTTCCATTGGGAAATTTAGTCTCCCAGGAAACATTATATAATGCTTTGAAGCATTTTGGTTGTCACCGCTGGAGGAGGGGTGCTGCTGCCTTCTAATGGTTATATTCCCGTAAGGCTGCTAATTATGGTGCTCTACCAGGGTAGCTCCGAACAAGAAAGAATTGTACAGCCCAAAAGCCAAAGCTCTAAGGTGGGCAAACCCTGATATATCTACCCATGTATATAGACTGACATAAAGGTAGGTAAAGATAGCAGAAATGAAAAGAAATTACCTAAACTTTAGATTGTTTAGCAGGTGAAGATACATTTTTAATTGTCTTTTAAGTAATAATAATTAAATCTACAAATTATAACCCCATAATATGACATAATTCATGTTCTTACTGCATTATAAACATTTTAAAATCCAAATTCCAGTTGTGGATGGAAACATTTAGAAGCCCTTGCTTTAAAATAAAAGCCCTTGTTTTTATTTTTATTTTTTTGAAAGATCTTATTCCTGTTGGAAGCACTGGATGAAATGATTAACACATTTGACTAGTATTGGACCGAAGTGTCAAAGTAAAGGAACTATCAGATCATATTAGATATTATTTGTCTTTATACAAGGAACATTCCAATAACTGTACTTAGGTCTATATAACCTCCGTTATACCTACATTTTTGGTATATACCAAGGAGTACTTTGGAAAAAGTAAGCTGTCTTAATCTCTTTATACACATCAGCAAAAATAGCTGTTTCTCGTAGGATTGTTGGAAAGATAATCAAGAATTAAAACTTTCAGTGGATTCATGGTATCTGGAAATACCTTCAGATATCAATTACTTAGGATTTTTCTGTGGTTTTTGTTATTAATTTCTTAGTAGAGAAAACATGTTACCTAAAAATGGATTATCCTCACACCTTTACAGATAAATTCTTCTTGTGTGACAATTTTTTTGGCAGGGTATCATGATGAGTAGCTGGATTGCCATGTTCACCTAACAGGCCTCGGTTCCTGAAACATGACTCAGATTTGGGACAATTCAGGATGTATCATCACTGCGCAGTTCTTGTGGATAATGTATCTTCTGTCTTACCTCAAATATGAAATATGTATTTACCTAAAATGTAACATCTTGCTTCCTCCAAGTTTATTTATATTTTAATCGACATATTCTAAGTGTGTGTAAGAGGTAAGGTATATTTTGTCAAGGAGGAACCTAAGCCAGTATAAGAAAATGGAGCAAATTCAGAGAAAATATGTCAGTGGAATTGGTTTTATATAACAAGGTCTTTAAAACATTTTTTTTTTTTTTGGATAAAGAGATTTTCTATTTTACAGGAAAAAAAGGTTTAAAATCATTCTATGACAATAGGATACTAGAAAAATAAAAATCCATAGATAATTTTATTTATTTATTTATTTTATTTTTGTCTTTTTTGCCTTTTCTAGGGCCTCTCCCATGGCATATGGAGGTTCCCAGGCTAGGGGTCTAATCAGAGCTGTAGCCGCCGGCCTGCACCAGAGCCACAGCCACACGGGATCCAAGCCATGTCTCCGACCTACACCAGAGCTCTCGGCAATGCTGGATCCTTAACCCACTGAGCAAGACCAGGGATCGAACCTGCTACTTCATGGTTCCCAGTCAGATTCGTTAACCACTCTGCCACGACAGGAACTCCGATAATTCTATATTTTAATATAGAAACATATTTGTTATCTATATATGTTATATATAATATCTTTATTTCCTCTAACTTATATAAATGTTAAGTCTGTCTGCATATTAAGGCCATAAAGATCTCCTCCACACTATGGTACAGCATTTAATGATGGCAAATATAATCCAGTGAAATAAAGATATATATGAATATCACTAATAAGCTATCAATTTAAACAACACCAGTTACACCAGACTAGAATGAGGATGTTAGGCTAAAGTGAAGAATTAGTAGTTAAACTTTTGCATTACTATGTACTTAAAAAGAGAACAATAAATGAAAAAATAGAACTGGTCATAAGCAGAAAAAAATAGCAATGCCAGGAGTCTCTGAGTTCTAAGAAAGTAAAAAAAAAATGCATTTATCATATTACCTTATAGATAAGTTTACAGGAAATACATCTCACGTAAACCTTATTTATAAGGTTGTGAGCTTCTGAGATCTTACCTTGTCCTCATGTACATAAATTTCTTGTCAGTAATACTGAACTACTATTAGGAAAAACAATTTATTTTAAACATTTTATGGCCACAATGGAAGTTCCTAGATCAGGGACTGAATCTGAGCCACAGCCATGGCAACGCCAGATCCTTTAACACACTGGGCCAGGCCAGGCCAGGCTGGGGATCAAATCAGCACCTCCACAATGACCTGAGCCACAGAAGGCAGATTCTTAACCCACTGCACCACGGCAGGAACTCTAAAGAGAACTTTTAAATAAATGGAAGAATGATATACATCTTGTTTGGATGCACTGATGAAAGAGTGCGACCGTGCTGTAGAAAAGAAATTACATTGATAAGTGTAATTTTTCTGAAAGATAATGGAGGATTGAAGAGCTATTTCTTACCAATGTAAGAAAAGGTTTCAGAGTTGTAAGGAAGGCATTAGGTTAACTTTTCATAGTTTATTACACAGAACATGCTATATATTGTACCAAAAACACTGGGTACTCAAAGTCTCCTAGCCTCCAAAAATTGCTTTTTGCATCTCAGTGCACTATGGAAACCCCCTTTTCATTCATCAAGAGATGAGAAAAATTCACATGTATACATTGATTTAATGTTCACTAAGTACACAATATTTTTGAGAAGGGAATAAGAAGATCTTAAAGTCACTAACTGGCTAA
Organism: Sus scrofa; assembly: GCF_054392235.1. Classification (NCBI taxonomy): domain Eukaryota; kingdom Metazoa; phylum Chordata; class Mammalia; order Artiodactyla; family Suidae; genus Sus; species Sus scrofa. The sequence continues at coordinate 14,766,217 of NC_139384.1, forward strand.
GAATTTGGAAAGACGTTAAGTTAGAAATTGACCATGGGGAGTTCCCGTCGTGGCGCAGTGGTTAACGAATCCAACTAGGAACCATAAGGTTGCGGGTTCGGTCCCTGCCCTTGCTCAGTGGGTTAACGATCCGGCGTTGCTGTGAGCTGTGGTGTAGGTCGCAGACGCAGCTCGGATCCTGCGTTGCTGTGGCTCTAGTGTAGGCTGGTGGTTACAGCTCCGATTGGAACCCTAGCCTGGGAATCTCCATATGCCGCAAGAGCCGCCCAAGAAATAGCAAAAAGACAAGAAAAAGAAAAAAAAGAAATTGACCATGGGCAGCAGCTTCATAATTCTGCCATAACTTTTCTTTTGTTATTCCTGACTCTTTAGTTAGCCTCTTCCCTCTCAATTTTGTCCCCTCTTATTCATGTGATTAAGTATTTATAGAAAACACAAATATTACATTAAATTATGGAACTGCTGTTTCCAAGGTAGTCATTAGCATTTGTGAAAATATTTGAATAATTAATCTGAAAGAAAAGAGAAACAGTTCTGTTCTCCCTCTTTTTTTTTTTTTTGCCACACCTGCAGCAGCAGCATCCAGGACAGGCATTCAACTGGTGTCACAGCAGAGAGGGCTCCAGATCCTTAACCCACTGAGCCACCAGGGAACTCCATCCTGTTATGTTGATGAATTACCAATAGCAGGATGCACATGGAAATGAACCTGAAATTCTCATGTTTTACTATGTTTTGTCATAGAATAAGTGCTACATTGAAAATCACCAAAACATCTGGATATTGGTACAGTACAGCACCACATGAAATATTCCATTTACCTGTCATAAAACCTCTGTCTCAGCTTCCCCATGTGCTTCATGACATGCACAGTGAGAACTATTTATGGGTTATTTTCCACCCTCTGAGGCCTCCTGAGGAGATACCAAGCAATTTCCTTAATGTCCCCAAAGCATTGAAATCTTCACAGAAACAAGGGAAGGGATGTGTTTATTAGCAGTCCAATAATTGTATTCACCAGTGAGTTAGGTTTACTTGTGTGTGTTTCATTCCAAGTTTTACTGCTGATTAGTTTCCTACAGACTGGTCTTCTGATATGGTCTAAGATAACCATCTAGGGATCTGAATTAATATATTTCATCTGTACAACAAGTTTGTCAATGATCCTCTAACTCTGCCATGGTCTCCTCAAGTGGGTGACACAATGGAGATGGGTTTAATCTGTCTTATTGCATTATTGAAAATATTTAAATGCACCAAAAATAATAATATGTTGTGTCTAGGAAAGATCCTGTTTCCTTCTCTGTTTCTTTTTTTTAACTCTTGGGTGAGGAATTAGTGACTCCTATTTCTCATTCTCATTTCACACAGAACCATCATCTTTTTATTTCAGATTTCTCTTTCAATACATTTACCTTCATTAAGTTTCAATATTTGTTCCCCATCAGGTCCAGCACCTACTCCAGTTCTTCTGATACATTCGCAGATTCTACTGTCGTTCATGTATGTCTTACATGATATATTCTGCAACAAGGCAATGTTTATATGCATATATTTTACTGTTCATGTACATTATTGAGCTGTAAAATTGTTTCACTATTTGTGATATACCACGTTGTGACTATTTTTTTTTTTGCTTTTTTATTCATTACTGTCAAAAATACATTAAAAAATTAAGGGATCTTTTCTTCCTTAGTAGATATTTTGTTTTTCTCCATCCTCGGCTATCACTAACTCCACTACCACCTATAGTCCAATGAAAAGCCTTGACCTTGCCACATTAATATGCTGTGAACAAATTCTCCATGGTACACATAGCACATATCCACCTCTGCGAGTGTTCCTGTGCAGATAAAGACATAGACAAATCTACACTTCCTCCTACACATATTTCTATGCTCAGCCACTCACATAGTAGTGAGATCTCCTAATAATAACATAGATAACACTCTTTTGTGAACTATTTCAAGTTGGTTTTTTTTCACCCGTAATATATGAGGTTTCCTGAATCTTCACCTCTCTGACTGGTACCTAAATAATATTCTCTCTTATTAAATCTTATTTTCGTAAGGTGTATCTCCACCTTGCTTTTGGTTTGATTTTTGGCTTCTTTAGTAGTAAACGATCACCTTTTTGAGGTATCACTGACTGCAATGAACTGGGCATATATAAAGCATAAGATTTTAGGTTTTAACGTACATATGCACCTGAGAAGGAATGAAAACTTTCTAGCTAAAGAACCTATCACCCCCTAAATTGTCTTAACGTCTATGTAGTAGTTACTTTCTACTCTTTCCTTATCCCAGGCTCTCCTGGGAAGCTCTAGACTTAATTTTTTTTAACGTTTATGTTGAAGTAAGTATAAAATTATAAGAAATTTCAAAAGAGAGAACAGAGAGCTCCAGCGTCCCATTTAGTTTTCCTAGCGGTTACAACTTACATAAATATTTTACAATGTCCCAGCCACCTCATTAACACTGATATAATCCACTGACTTTGTTCAGATTTCACTAGTACTGCAGCTATGCCTTTGTGTATTTATATCATATTATGCAACTTTATCATACATGAACATTTGTATAACTACCACAAAAGTCAACATACCAACCTATTTCATCACCACAGATGTTTCTTATGACATTCCGTTATAGCCTGAGCCCCTTTCCTTCTTTAATCCTTAATTTTTAAACCTATTCAACCACAAATCTGTTTTTCATCCCGATAATTTTATCTTTTGAAAAACATTTTATGAGGAAATACCATTTGTAACCTTTTGCACAGTAATTTTCTTGAGGTTCATCATGTTTTTGCATGTATCAATTATTAGTGCTTTGTCATTCGTTTATGACTATGTTTCATTATTATTCCATGATATTGATCATACAATTTGTTCAGTTATTCACTCTTTGAAATATATTTGAGTTGTTTCCAGCTTTCACCTATTACATATAGAGCTTCTATCAACTTCTGTACAAAGGTGATTGTATGAGCTCAAAACATCATCTTCATTTATCTAAGGTGACTGTCTAAACATATAGTTCATTTAAAGTCTAATTTAGGGAGTTCCCATCATGCTCAGAGGAAACAAATCTGATTAGTATCCATGAGGATTCAGGGTTGATCCCTGGCCTTGCTCAGTGGGTTAAGGATCCAGCATTGCCTTGGGCTGTGGTGTAGGTTGTAGATGTGGCTCACAGCTGGTATTACTGTGACTGTAGTGTAGGCCGGCAGATGTAGCTCTGATTTGACCCTTAGCCTGGTAATCTCCATATGCTGCAGGTGCAGCCCTAAAGAGACAAACAAACAAACAATAAATAAATAAATAATAAAAAATTCCTATTTAACAATTTTTTTATTTTTATGAATCTTTTTTTATGTCATATCGATGGTCTTTTCACCTAGTTTTAGGTCTTTAGGTGAATTTTCTGTTATGTTTTGCTCGAAAATGTTAGAGTTTTATATTTTATATTTGTCATGGTTTATTGTGAGTTAATTTTTATACTAATTTTAGTTCAATATTCTAATCTTTCTTCCTTCCTTACTCCCTCCTTCCCTCTCTCCTCTCTTCTTCTTTCGTTCTCTTTCTTTCTTTCCTCTTTCTTTCTTCCTTCTTTCTTTCCCTGTGGACAACCAATTAATTGTTCTAGCACAGTTTGTTAAATGGGCACTCTTTCTTTGAATTGCTTACGTACCTCATGTAAATTTAATTGGACTTTTTTGGTGAGTGTCTGTTTGATAATGCTCAATTATATTATCATAGTTCTCAATAATATCATACTTTAGAGCCCAATTTTTATTTGCCTATTGTCTGTATTTTCTGTTAGTCTTAAAAAGAGAGGAATTTGGGTTGTTAAACTTAATAATATATGTTTATTTCCTTGAATGAATCTATTTACATAATATATATCAGGCAGTTTTTTGTGCCTTTCACTGTGCTAGAAGACATACATGAAATTGTGAATGTAATCAGCAGAGTCTCTGGCTTTATGGAAATAAATGTTTATTGTAGAAGACATAAAAACTGGGCACTTTTGACTGCATGTGGGAATGACACCTAATTTGGGCCTGAAAGTAAATACGTTAACATCTGAAGTATGAGGTTGAATTAGCAATCTGTTGATGATCAATTTTGACTTGAAAATAGTGCGTATATTTCTTTGTTTCTTTGTTAATGTCACATTGATACTTGTCCACCCCAGGCAGACTGTACAAGGCTAAAACAATGTTAGTTACAATAAGCTTGGCAAATATGGTATTGATCGTTAGTGTATCCTCCAGGGAATTTTAAGCAGAACATTTGCACACATATTCCACGTTCTACATACAGCATTTTTCACCTCTTTGTTTCTTAAACTGTAGATCATAGGATTCAGCATGGGTATTACCAGAGTATAAAATAAAGAGGCCACTTGATCAGTATCAAAGGACTCACTGGACTTGGGCTGCACATACATAAAGAAGAGAGTCCCATAGAATACAGTTATCACTGTCAGGTGAGAGCCACAGGTGGAGAAAGCCTTGTTCCTGCTTTCTGCAGAGTTCATCCTAAGGATGATGACGAGGATCAGAATGTAGGACACAAGGACTATCAGAAGAGAGGACACCAGATTAAAAGTAGAAAACGTCAGAATTATCAGTTGAATTTCCTGTGTGTCTGAGCATAGCAAAGCTATCAAGGACAGACTGCTGCAGTAGAAATGCCTAATGACGTTAGAGTCACAGAACAATGAAGTGAAAATTTTTAGGATGGTCAGAGAAGACAAAATGACACTATAGATATAAGGGATCACCACTAGTACACGACATAACCTTGGTGACATTATGACAGTGTAGAGCAGAGGGTGACAGATGGCCACATAGCGGTCATAGGCCATTGCCGACAGAATGAAAAGTTCACTGATAAAGAACATGATGAAGAAAGCCAGCTGTGTGGCACAAAAATAATAGGAGATTTTATTTTCATCCACGACAAAACTTACTAACATCTTGGGTCCTACAGTTGTGGAATAACCAAAATCTGTGAGAGACAGGTGTCTGAGAAAGAAGTACATGGGGGTTTGGAGCCTGGCATCCACCTTGGTGAGGATGACCATGCCCAAGTTGCCCACCACCGAGATCACGTAGATGAGCAGGAACAGCCCAAATAGTGGAGCCTGCAGCTCGGGGCGATCTGTGATTCCCAGGAGGATGAAATCGCTCAGCACCGTTCCGTTGTGTTTTCCCATCCAGATTTATCAGGAAACCTGGTTAAAGATACCATCAGCATAGTCAATGGCATCGTGTATAAAACCAGCTGACAAAAAATATACAAATCTAAATGTATTTTTAAGCACAATGAAAAAAATTCACCATCTCCTGTAAATAAAACATAAACATATAGAAATAAAAAAGAGAGATAAAAATATATTTGGGAAAGAGAGAGAGTTGTAGCTTTCCACTGGGGAAGATTAATCCCCTAAAGAGTATTCAATTATGTTTTGAGGCCTTTCGGTTGTCACCGCTGGAGGAGGTTAGAGTCCGGTGAGGCGGGTGATTATAATTTATTAGGACAACTCCCAACTACAAAGAATTATACAGCTTCAAAACCAAATGGCCAAGATTTGCAAACTCTGATTAAAATATATGCAGATATAGATATGGGTTAATAAAAATGTCAATGAAGGAAACATGTCTAAAAATAGTGTCTTTAATTGTAAATGTTGTTTTGTAGGTGAAGTACACTATTCTATCCTCTTTTATAAAATGAGAATCACATAATAAAATTTAGAAAATTAAAAATCTCATAATGCACATGCTAGTTACATCATAAAAATTAAAATCCAAATTCCAATCATGTGTAGGAACATTTAGAAGCCCCTGTGTTAAAACACACTCATCTGAAAGCCCTTGTGTCTGTAGGTAGTACCGCATGAAAGAATGAATGCACTTGAACCATATTGGACAGAGGTATAAATAAATGAAATTTTAACAGATCATAGTACACCAAATTTGTCTTTACACAGGGAAATATCCTATGAAAAGTACATAGGTTGATATAATATCTCCTATAACTATACTTTTTATATATGCAAAGGAGTACTTAGGACAAAGGCAAGTTATGATAATCTCTTTAAACATATTGGCAAAATCAACCATTTTTTGCAGGATTATTGGGAAGATAAAGAGAATTAAGCATATATATGTATACATATATATATGTCCCTGAAAATATCTCTCAAATATCAAATGCATAGAAAATTTTATATATGCTTATTTTTAATTTCTCAGTGAAGACAATGTGCTACTTGAAATGGATCATCTTTTCATGTGTACATATATGCATTCCTTTTGTGTAACTTAACTTCTGAATAGATTGATTACTGTGTTATCCAGGTTACAGACCCCCTGGGCCCCCACCATGACTCATTTCTACAACTGGGACCATCAAGGTACCCTAGCTTTAAGTTAGTTTAAAAATAGGCAATATTTAATTACCTCAGACTTAAAGTATTTTCTCTTCTCCAAGTGCATTTTCATTAAGATTGACATTTACTAAGTACTTTGTAACATGTAAGGTATATTTTGTCGTGGAGGGACCTAAGCTAGTATAAGGAAATTGAGCAAAATGAGAGAAAGTGATGTAACTGCAATTGGCTTTATGGAATGAAGTCTCATAAACATTTTCTTTGTGTAAAGAGATGCTCTACAGAAAAAGAAAATTTTAAAATCATTACATTACGCAATAGCATTCTGGGAAAATAAAATATAAATTATATATAGAAATATACACGATTCTGGGATGTTAAGTCTGCACATTAAGCCACAAAGAACCCTTCCATACTATGATAGCCGCATTTAATGTAGACTTACAAAAATACAGAAATGCAATGAAATAAAGATGTATGTGAATAGCTCCCAAAATCAGTCACTTCAACAAATAAACAAATCATGTAATACCACAATAGAATAAGGATGGCAGGCTAAGGTTAATGAATTAGTGGTTTAAAAAGTTTTGGGAGTTCCCGTCATGGCTCAGGGGTTAATGAATCCAACTAGTGTCCGTGAGGACGAGGGTTCGATCCCTGGCCTCGCTCAGAAGGTTAAGGATCTGGGTTGCAGTGAGCAGTGTAGATTGCAGGCACAGCTTGGATCCTGCTGCTGTGGCTGTGGCATAGGCCAGCGGCTGCTGCTTAAATTTGAGCCCTAGCCTGAGAACATCCATATGCCTTGGGTGTGGCCCTCAAAAAAGACCAAAAAAAAAAAAAAAATAGTTCTACTAATGCTTGTTTAAAAAACTGTTTAATGGAATTTAAATTTATCCTTATTACAAGGAAAATAGCAGTGTCAGGAGTCTCTGAGTTCGAAGAAAGCAAATAGAAAAGTGCAACATTTATATCATTAAAATACATATGTGTTTACAGGAAATCTACATTTGTCTCACAAAATATTTTGCTTAAAAAGTGAGTTTCTGATGTCTTACATAGATCACATGTTCATGCCTTTCTTATATCAGAAGTATTGAACTACAATTAGGAAAAATATATTTTTCGTGAGTAGAATAAGTGATAAAATCTTGTTTAGGTACAATGATGAAAGGCTAACAGAAGTGAAATTACCTTGCAAAGTGCTGATTTTCCTGTAAGAAAAGGAGGGATTGAAGAGCTTTTTCTTACCAGCTTCAGAGTTGTTTGGAAGACATCAAATTACTTTTTCAGTTTACTCTCTGTGTTGTTTCTCTGATCATTATTTTTAAAACTATACTCTTTAAGGCAATTATATATGTGTTCTACCCGATCCCACTGGAAATTGAACCTGCTGTACATGGTACCTTCACCATAACACTGGGAACTTAAAAGTCTTTAAGCCTCTAAAAATTCGCATCCCCCTGCTAGATAGAAACTTTTGTTTTTTTGCTCAGCGAGAGATCAGAACAAAATTGCAATTTTATTCTGATTTAAATAGACAATATTTTGGGGAAGGTAATAAGAACAGACTAGAGCTGCTAACTGACTAAGGATTTGGAAAATCACCAGACTAGAAACTGACCACCTGCAGCTTCATAATTCTGGCATATTTTTTAATATTCCTAACTCTTTAGTTAGCCTTTCTTGTCTTGCAGTTTTGTCCTATCTTATTCAAATGATTAAGCATTTATATGAAACATAAATACTGCATGAAAATATGCCACTGACAATTCAAAGATGCTCATTGTGTTTGTGAAATAATTCAAACAATTAATCTGAAGGAAAAGAGAAGCAGTTCTGTTCTTAAGCATTATCAATAGCAGGATGTGCATGAAGGTGAATCAGAAATCCTCATATTTCTCATAGAATAAATGTGTTATCTTGCTAATATCTTCAAAATTATTTGGATATTGTTAAAATATGGCACCGCATGAAATACACTATCTACTTACCTGTACTGAAACCTCTGTCTTGGCTTCTCCATATGCTTCAGATGTAGTGAGAACAATTTATGTATTTTCTTCCACCTTCGGAGACTCCCTGAGGAGACACCAAGCAATTTTTTTTTATTGTCTCTGAAGCATTGAAATCTTAACAGAATGCAAGGGAGGGAGTGTGTTTATTAATATTACAGAGCAATTTATTTTACCAGCTGGTGAGATGTATTGGATTCCTACCTTTTGCTCTTTTTTTCTTTTTTAATATCTGTATTTTTCTTTTTCTTTCTTTTAGTCTGTGCCCACAGCATGCAGAATTTCCCAGGCCAGAGTTTGAACCTACACCACAGCAGTAACCAGAGCCACTGCAGTGACAATGCCAGATCCTTAATCCACTGTACAAGAGAATTCCCCTACATTTACTCTTTATTAATTTATTTTTGTTTCACCACTTTTCTGATTAAATTCTTTTTCTGCTGGACTAGGATATAGTGCCCAGCCCTTTAGTCAAACATCAATACAGATGTTATTGTGGATTTTTTTTTTTAGATTCCATTAATACTGGAATCAATAGATCTTCCGCACAGAAGGTCTATTCTTCCTCCAGAAGAATGTAGGTGGGCCTTATCTAAGCGGTCAAAGCTTGTAAAGACCAAATACCAAGATCCCATGAGGGAAGAAATATCTGCCTCCAGACTGAAATATAGAATTTCTGCTTCATTTTCTTGCCCTTCTACTCAAGACTTCAGTATCAACTTCTACAGTGCAAACCTTTAATTATTGTATTTTATATTAATTATTAATGAATTATATTTTATCTATAGAAAATCATGTCAGTATTCCTCTAGTTCTACAATGGCCTCCACAAATGAATGACAATACAGTTACTTTTTTTTTTGTTCTTTTTTTTTTTGTTCTTTTTTTTTTTTGTCTTTTTAGGGCTGAACCCACAGCACATGGAGGTTCCCAGGCTAGGGGTCTAATCAGAGCTGTAGCCTCCAGCCTTTGCCACAGCCACAGCAATGCCAGATATGAGCTGCATCTGCAAACTACACCACAGCTCATGGCAATGCCAGGTCCTTAACCCACTGATCAAGGCCAGGGATCGAACCTGCAACCTCATGGTTCCTAGTCAGATTCATTTCTGCTGCACCACAATGGGAAGTCCGCAATAGATTCGCGTTAAACACTGTCCTATTGCATTATTTAAATGATTAAATGAACTGAAAGTAATAATGCATTATGTGTATAAGGTGTGATTTCCTTCAATTATTTTTTGGTTAGTTTTCTTTTTGACCATAGAGAGAAATCTTAGTGACAAATACTTCTCATTCGCAGTTCAGAGTGAATCGTCATTATCTGTCTTTAGTTATGCATTTGCCTATATTACATTCCAATATTTCTTATTCTTCCATCATGTTCAATACCCACTCCAATTCTTGTTCTCCACCCTGACAAATATTCTACTGTGCTTGATAAGCACCTGGCAAAAATGTAATATTTTATGTGCATATGTCCTAATCTGTTATTTTGCTATAACTGATTTGTTCAATTTTGTCACTTTATTTGTGATGAATCCATGTTGTGACATATATGTTTGGTTTCTTGCCTCATTATAGTTAATAATATATAGCACATTTCATGCATGTATTCTTTGTTGGTAGATAGTTGTCTCCAATCTCATTTATCTCCAACACTCCTACAATATAGAGTTCAATAAAAAGTCTTGAGTTTGCCTTATGAACATGTTTTAAATGAAATTATCCATGCTATGCCCTTGACATATCTGCATTTGTGTGTTTACTTGTGTTGCTATACACATAAATACACCTACATCTATACTCAAATCTACACATGTATTTATGCATAGGCACACACAGAGTAGTTAGGTCTCTTAGTAAAATAAAATATAATGAAACATTAATTTCATTAAATATTTCAAAGTTTGGATGTACCAGGACACTCTTCCACCAGTAAACACATGAATTCTCCTGGACCGTCCCTTCTACTACAGGTGCTTAAATTATGTTCTTTCTTGCTAATTAAAAATAATTTTAATCTTAATGTGTGTTTCTATTATTGACTTTCCCCTTATTTTTATTAGATATCTTGTTATGTTTATTAATTAAGTAAAATGTCTTTATATAATTATCATGGAAATAGTTAACTGCAAAGATGTAGAGTGTAAAATCTGTTAAGTTTTGACATATGTATGCACCTGAAAAATCATTAAAACAATCAAGATAATGGGCATAACCTCCTTGCCTACCCACTTGCATCTCTCGCAAGTGTCCTATCTTAATTAATCTACTTTTTTGCCTATCACTTTGTCTCTCACTGAATTCCTTCTCCATAGAGACATGGAGAGCCTGAACCTCAGTGAGTCCAGACACCAGAACTAAAACACACAGCAAATGCAAGAACTCCTTGATGAAGAAGGAGGACCCCCAGAACCGGTACTGGGGCTACTAAACCCCAACTTTGAGAAACAATGCAACCTTGCTTCTATCCTGATTTTTATCTACAGACATATTTTCCACTCCCCAAGCTATAAAACCACCTCCTAATCTCTTCCAAGGGGGGAGCAGTTTTTAAGGCATTAGCCTGCTGTGACCCCCCCTTTGCCTGGTAAAGCAATAAATCTATCTTTTTCTCCTTTAAAAAAAAAAATCATGAAAATGAACATATTCTTCTCTCTATGTAATATTTCTGTTTTACCCCTTTCTACCCCACAATGTCCCTGATAACTTAGAGTCTATGTTTTTAATATTTTATTTTGAAGTGGTTACGGAGTTATAAGAAGCTGCAGGGGGGAAAAAAAGCACAGAATCCCTACGTCCTATTTATTTTTCCCTAGGGGTGACAACTTTCTTACAGTCCAAAATCAGAACCGTGAATTGACATTGGTACAATAACTGACTTAAGTTTTCACCAGTTTTTTAATGCACTGATTTGTGTGGTTCTGTGTATATATATGTAGCTCTATGTGATTTCATCATATGAGAAAATTTGTGTAACCATCACAGTCAGTATACAGACCTACTCCATCACTGAAAATGTCCCTTACACTATTCCTTTTGACCACACTCACTTCCGTTCTCTCATTTCAGGGTCTTTAACCCCTTTCAACCACTAATCTATCTTTCATGACTATCATTTTATTATTTGAAAGCTGTTTTATAAAGAAAATATCATTTGTAATCTTTTGCAATAAGTCGTTTTCCAACAACATAATTCTCTTACAGTTCATCATGTTTTGGTGCTTAATGGTTATTTGTGCTTCATCATTGTTTTATAACTATAGTTCTATGATGACATTTTATTGATGACACATTTTGTATAATCATTCACCTATTGAAAGACATTTGCGTTTTCAATTTTTAACTATTACAAGTAAAGCTTCTATAGTTTTGTGCAAAGGTGATTGTATAAACATAAATTTTTATTTCTTGAAGATGAATGTCCAAGAGTGTGATTGATGGTTTGTTTAATTCTAAAGTCCAGTTTAACCATTTCTACTTTTCTGAGTTGTATTTTTAACATTGTGTTGATGAGGTCTTCACCTAGCACATAGTCCTGCAGTAGGTTTTTTCCTATGTTCTTATCTAAAATTTTACAGTTTCACATTTTATATTTGTTGTGATTTATCATGACATGTCTCTTTTATATAGATATATAAAATATATAAATGCATACATATATACATGTTTACCTACATATATACATACATTTATATGTGCATACAGATATATACATGTGTACATACATTCATATGTACATATAAAAATATATATACATATTATACATACAACTTATCATGTCATGTCTCTTTTTTATCTATATAAAAGGCAAAGAGAAAGAGACAGAGAGACAGATGGAGATTTAGGAATTGGCTCTTGGGGTGGTTGGGATGGATAAGGCAGACATCTGTGGGGATACTGGCTCTGCGGAGTTGATACTGCAGTCTTGAGGATAAAAATAGGAAACTGAGGTAAAATTTTTATATTTCATTCTGGAGGCAAAATTTTGTCTATGAAGATTTCAGTATTTACCTCGTTTTTTCCTCATCTGCTAGGAAAACTATCCTTGGTTGCCTGATGTCAAGGTTTTGAAAAGTGTTCTTTCATATATCTTGTCCTGTTTTTGCTTTTTTTTTTTTCCTCTTGTTTTAATGGGAGGACAAATCCAGTTTCTATTACTCATATTAGTTGAAAGCAGAAAAGGGTATCCAGCATGCTTGAGGGAGAACGCTGCCACTAGGCTTTCCATTCTTTTAACATCATTCATCTTTCTTAATGCCTTTTATATCTCCACAGAAAATGAGGTATATTATTGACATTTTCTTTTTAAAAATGTCAAAATATAATCACTTCTCCTCTGACAGTTCCGACCCTGGCTTAAGCTCCTGTTTTCTCCCACAAGTGTTGCAATTAACCCCCCTCAGGACTTTCCGCTTCCAAATCTTAGCATCCTACAGTTATTCGCACAGCAGTCCCAGCTGGCATTTAACCAAAGACCATCCTCTCTTGTATCTCCTAAGAACATGTTACGACCTGACATCCTGTCCTTCGAGTCTGATGTTCTTCAGCACAAGAGTCCGGTTGTCATTTAAAAACGTTTGCATTGCTGGTTATCTCTCCCCTCAACAGTCTCCTGGATGTACACTTATTCCACTCACTCAACTTCACAAGTGTTTACTTAAACATCATTCTTACAGAAAGCTCCCTGACAACTCCCAGCACAATTTAAACTCCATCTTGGACACTTGCTCTTTTTAACTTTCATATTGCTCAGTACCATCAACCGCAGTACTTTATGGCTCCCTTCTCATTCTGCTTATTTTCTGAATTTTCTCTAAGCCCCACAGAGAGAAGTTTTGGTTGTTGAAATAATCATGCCTGTCTATTTTCTTGAATAAATCTGTTTATGTAGTAAATATATTTTTTCCTGGAAGACATCATTTCTTTCTTTCTTTTTATTAAAGTATATTGGATTTACACAGTTGTGCCAATTACTGCTATACAGCAAAGTGATCCAGTCATACAGATATATACCTTCTTTTTATGTAACATTTATCAAGCATTTTGTTTTGTGCCTTTTACTGAGCTATATCCTACAGATAAAGCTGTGAATATAATCCATATTCCCTGGCTTTATAAAAATAAATATTTGGAGTTCCCCTTGTGGCTCAGCAGAAATCAATCTGACTAGTATCCATGAGGATGTGGGTTCAGCCCCTGGCCTTGCTCAGTAAGTTTAAGGATCTGGCATTGCTTTGAGCTGTGGTGTAGGTCACAGACGTGGCTCAGATTCACTGTTGCTGTGGCTGTGTGTAGGCCAGCTGCTGTAGGCCAATTCGACCTCTAGCCGGGGAACTTCCATAAGCCGCATGTGAGGACCTAAAAAGAAGAAGAAAAAGAAAGAAAGAAATATTTAGCGGAAGAGACATGCAAATAAGCTACATCTGAAAACAGGTAGGGATGGAAGCTTATCTGGACATGAAATTAGATGTGGGTAAACATCTGAAATATGAGCAGGAATTAGCCATCTCGCAGTGATCTCTTTTGGTTTAAAATAGTGATTCATTTTATTTCTATATTTATCCTACATTGATTCTTGTTCGTCCCAGAGGGGTAATATTACAAGGCTAAAACAATCCCAGGGATAGGATACCTGGATTAATACATGCTTTATTGTTAGTGTATCCTAGAGTGAGTTTTAAAAAGAATATTTGCACACATTCTCCAGGCTCTAGGTAGCGCATTTTTTACCTCTTTGTTCCTCAAACTGTAGATCATAGGATTCAGCATGGGTATCACTAAAGTGTAAAATAAAGAGGCCACTTGATCAGCATCAAGGGAATCGCTGGACTTGGGCTGCACATACATGAAGAAGAGAGCCCCATAGAATATGACTATCACTGTCAAATGAGACCCACAGGTGGAGAAAGCCTTGCACCTGCTTTCCGCAGAATTCATCTGGAGGATGGTGGCAAGGATAAAAACATAGGACACAAGGACTATCAGAAGAGATGACAGCAAATTAAAAGCTGAAAAGATCAGAATTATCCATTTAATTTCATATGTATCTGAGCAGAGCAAAGCTATCAATGGCAGACTATCACAGTAGAAATGCCTAATGACATTATAGCCGCAAAACGATGAACCGAAAATTTTTATGATGGTCAGCAAAGACAAAAAGAGGCTGTACAGGTAGGGGATTGTCACTAGTGCCTGACATAATCTTGGTGACACGAGGCCCATGTAGAGCAGAGGGTGACAGATGGCCACATAGCGGTCATAGGCCATTGCGGACAGAATGAAAAGTTCACTGATGATAAACACACTGAAGAACATGAGTTGGGTAGCACACCCATGATAAGATATTGTAGGTTGATCTACAGCAAAATTTGCTAGCATTTTGGGTCCCACAGCTGTTGAGTAACCAAAATCAGTGAAAGCCAGGTGTCTGAGGAAAAAGTACATGGGTGTTTGTAGCCTACAGTCTACCTTAATAAGGATGCTCAAGCCTAGGTTAGCCACCACTGAGATCAGGTAAACTATGAGGAAGAGTCCAAACAGTGGAGCCTGCAGCTCAGGGATGTCTGTGATTCCCATTAGGATGAATTCATTCAACATGGTCAGATTGTGTTTGTCCACCCAGGCCATTTAGGAAACATAATCTGAGAATAAATACAAAAAATAATTATTAACTGTCATGAGATATTATGAGATTACCATTGTTATAAGTGATTAAAATCTTAATTATTTTATGGCTGTTGATTGAATTGACTACACCAGCACCTGGCAGCTCAGATCTTTCTCTCCCAGGTTGGATAAGCTCTTGACAAGGTTTCTTAGATGTGACACCAAAAACATGAACAACAGAAGTCAAAATATATACACTGGACTTTACAAAAATTAAAAATAAAACTTTGTTCATCAAAAGACATTCTCAAAGAATTAAAAATGTGACCCACCCAATGGAAAAAATAAAACCTATATATCTGGTAAGCGTGTAAGATACTGAGCATACAAATGACTCTTATAACAACAACAAAAAGACAAACAACCCAAATTAAAAACAGGCAAAGAACATGAACAGAAATTTCTCACAGAAGACAAACAAAAGGCCAAGAAGCCCATGAAAATACGCTTGACGTCATTAGCCACTAAGGAAATGCAAACCAAAACCTCAATGAAGAATCACTTCACACCCCCTATGGTGGCTATAAAAAAAGTAAAAAAACAAATGCTGGCAAGGGTGTGGCGAGATTAGAACCTTGATCAATTTTTTTAGGGAATATAAAATGGTATAACCACTATGAAAATAATTTGATGGTTACTCTGTAAATTAATCATAGAATTACCATTATAATTCAGCATTTCCACTCTAAGATACAACCTCCACGTATGAAAAAGCTTGGGTGTTCATACAAAACCTTGTACATAAGTGTTCACAGGAGCATTTTTTTTTGTAATAGTCAAAATTAGACATGATCTAAACATCTATCCACTGATGAATGGGTGACAAGTGTGGAATTTCCATAAAATACAATGTTAATAAGCCATAAAGGGAAAGAAGTATCGATATATGCTACAACATTGGTGAGTCTTTGAAACATTATGCTAAGTGAAAGAAGCTAGACGTGAAGGCTGCATATTGTATGTATTGTCCAACTCCATCCTACGAAATACCCCAAATAGACAAATCCTCAGAGATAGAAAGCAAATTATTGTGGCTTGTTCAGGAACATGAAATTAATTATCAAGAGACAATATGTATAGGGGAGGATTTCAATAGGTAGAGAAAGCACTATGTATCTCACCTAACTGAATAAATGAGGTGAAAACGTGTGTTGTTTTCTACATCTGAGTGAATAAATGCCAGTCTCCTTGTGTGTGAGAAACATCATGAGATATTTTCTCACCATCCTTAGCATTAAACATTTTTTATGTTTTAAAATTTATTCATTTATTTGTTTAATTTATTTTTTGTCTTTTTAGGGCCACACTTGCAGCATATGGAAGTTCCCAGGCTAGGGGTCAAATCAGAGCTGTAGCTGCTGGCCTGGACCACAGCGACAGAAATGCAGGATCCGAGCCATGTCTGCAACCACCGTTCACAGCAATGCTGGAACCTTAACCCACCAAGCAAGGCCAGAGATCGAACGTGAGTCCTCATGGACACTAGCAGGATTTGTTTAGGCTGAGCCATGATGGGAAATGCAGCATTAAACATTTTTTAAACTCTACTTATATTTACATTATTTTATATGATTATTGAAGATGACTTGGTTCTCAACTTTTTTTTTTTTTTTTTTTTTTGATCAGTTTTAGGGATGCACCCACGGCGTGTGGAAGTTCCCAGGCCAGGGGTCGAATCAGAGCTGGAACTGCTGGCATACAACACAGCCACAGCCGCTAGGGACCCAATCTGCTTCTGCGACCTATACCACAGCTCAAGGCAACACCAGACCCTTAACCCACTGAGTGAGGACAGCGATTGAACCCATGTCCTCAAGCATATTTGTTGGGTTGTTACCACTGAACTGTGATGAGAACTCCAGTTCTGAACTTTTCAATCTTTTTTTTTTCTCTCAAGACTCTCAAAACATGTACAAAACACAATGGACAAGGGTTAACATTGACCTACGCTGTAAAACTATTATAAGTCCAGAGGTTAGAGAAATGGAATCATTTCCAGCCCCTCCCCGCCACCCACCCCCAAATATACCTTTCAGCACTAAAATAGGGAACAATAACAATATTCTACAATGAGTGATCAAAAATATACATTTCAAAAAAAAATATATATATATACACGTTTCATAGTTCCCATTACGGCTCAGTGGTAATGAACCCAACTAGTATCCATGAGGATGAAAATTTGATCCCAGGCCTCATTCAGTGGGTTAAGGATCCGGCATTGCTGTGAGCTGCGGTGTAAGTCATAGACGCAGCTCAGTTCCAGCCGTTGCTGTGGTGTAGGCTGGCAGCTACAGCTCTGATTTGACTTCTAGCCTGGGAACTTCCATATGCTGCATGTCAGGCCCTAAATAAATAAATAAATAAATAAGCAAAAAAATATGTATATGCACATTTCAATTCATACACTTTTTTAACACCAAAGCCATTTTTGACAGCGCATAGAGCTTTTAATAGGAGCTACTAAATCAATGAGAAATGAGAATGACACCTTAATTTTAGGCAAAATACACATTTCTGCTTTATAATTTTGCAAAGACTGCCCCTTGCTTAAATTTGTATTTGTACAGATATTTTTGATCATGCATGCAGCATGTGGAAGTTCCCAGGCCAGGGCTGGAAGCCACGCCACAGCAGCGACTCCAGCTGCTAGAGTGTCAATGCAGCCTTAACCCACTGCAACACCAAGGAACTCCCGTACAGATTTTAATTTTGTTCCAGTCTCCATTAGATGCGCATTTTGCCATTCACAGGACAATTTGATGGCATCAAAGATGTGTAGGTAGGAGGGAGAAGCAGTCTTCTAACTAATCAGACCTTGTGGGGGGATGAAGTCACTATGTAGTCAAATAGACGCCTTAATATTTAACTTTGAGGAGTTCCTTTCCTGGCTCAGTGAACCGAACTAGTATCCATGAGGATGCACGTTCCATCGCTGGCTCCGCTCACTGGGATAAGGATCTGGCATTGCCATGAGCTGTGGTGTAGGTTGCAGGTGTGGCTCAGATCCCAGGCTGCTGTGGCTGTAGTGTAGGCTGTCAGCTGAAGTTCTGATTCAACCCCTAGCCTGGGAACTTCCATATGTCACAGGTGCAGTACTAAAAAGACAAAAAAAAAATTTTTTTATTTTGATATTACCTCCAACAAAAAGTGGCAACTTTCCAATGACATGGATCCTTTCAACGATATTGGTAAATCTGGAAAATACATGGCATATGTGAAGCAGGGGAATTGCGAGAACTATAAACACACTGAAATAATCCCTTTAATTTGGAGGTAGCTGGAAAACACTCTGGAAGTCTGTTATAATTTGGTGTTAAAAATTCTGAAAAAAAAATCAATGGCAATATCATATTTGACATCTTGATTAAGGGTCCAAGTGAAAGAAATGAATCATGAAAAGCTTAAGGTCTTAAGGGTGAGATTTCTTAATACTAACCCCCTTCCCAGAGATTGTGTGTTTCTTTTTTATTATTCAAAGAGTACAACTTACTACCTCACAGTAAACGTCTAGCTTTCAGCAAACATCATCATAAAGATGTTTCGAACATTGTATTAGCCCAGCAAATGCTGTAATCAAAGCAGATTGGTAAAGCTATGGCTGAATCCCCAAGGTGAGACTAACGTTTAAGTCGAAGGTGGGGCCATGGAGAGTCACTGGGTTCAATGTCACAGAAAAAGTACAGCTTACTCCCAACTCGAATGAGGAATGTCCGTGTGCTCCCAGTGAGTTCCTAACAACCCAATGAGAAGAATATATGGGTTTCTTTACTCCTGTGAGACTCTCCCTCTGGAGAAAGAACGCAATTTGTTAATGATGCCGAAGACTTTTAAAGCTTCAGACAAAGCCCGTGGGATATCTGGGAATTATTTAGGAGATCTTTATATTCGTATACAAATAAAGGTAGTTAGATATTTTTCCAGTTTCTCTCCATTAAGTCTTTCCCACAACCCAGAGATCTGGAATCAAAACACTGTATCTGCAGGTCAGGCATTTTAGTTTTTCTTGCAACCCTTGATGTTCTCTTAAGACACTGTCTTTTAATGACTTTATGGCTAAGGACATGATGGAGAAATGTTTAAACAATGCTTATGGCATTATTTTTAAAATTCACAAGGAAAAAATTACATATGTGTGTACCCGCTTTCCCCTTATTTGTCATATTTTAAACATATTAGTGGAGTATAATATACATATTCACTAATGCATACATCATCATAAATAAAATTTTATGAACATAACCGAGTTGTGTAAGCAGAATCCAGATTAAACAGTAATAACAATTAAAAAATAAACTAAAGCATTATCAGGACCCCGGAAGAACATTTTATTCTCCTTTCTCCCACGAACTGTCCCCTTACATTTATAAACACATTCATACACTCATGCAAACACACACACAAGTATAATATTCTGACTTCTAATAACATAAATTATTTTCACCTAGTTTTGTTATTTGTTATAAAGGAAATCCTACATGTTATTTTTGGGTGTGTCTGGGTTATTTTCCTTAATATACTAAATATGTTGTAATGTATAGTTCTAGATTATTCATTCTCTTTTATTCTATTTTATTACTTAAAATAGTCTAACTAATCTTTAAAAATCTCATATAGTTATTGCTTTGTGTGTTCTGGTTAAAAAATTGTACACATTCCTATATCAGAAAGATGTCCCACCCTGTTGTCCTCTAAAATGTTTGTTGTTTGCAGTTCATATTTGGATCTTTAATCTAGGTGGAACTGATTCCGTGCAGGATCTTGTGTAGATGTTCAATTCTTTTATGCTTTTCTCAAAATTAACGTGCAACTTTCCTAATACCACTTATTAAAAAAATATTTCCTTCTGTTTTGGAAAATGCCGCAAGTCAGGTGACAGTAGATATGTGGCTCTGTTTCTGGATTTATTATTGGATTGATTGGTCTTTCCTCACAAAAATATTTTCTTCATTATGAAATCTTTATAGTAGGCCGTAATATCTGGCCATGTCACATGTAACTTTTGTAAACATCTTCTCTTTCTTCAAGATTCTCTTTGCTATTTTTGGTGCTTTACTTTCTGAATCAGTTTTAGGATAAGCCTTCACAGTTCTAAAAGGAAGACAAAGGAAGGAAGGGAGGGAGGGGGAGGGGAGGAAGGAAGGAGAGAAGGAAGGAAAGGAGGAAGGAATAGAGGAAAGAAGGAAGAAAGGGTGGGAGGGAGGAAGGGGGGAGCATGTATGTTGGCATAATATTGAACATACGGATCAATCTGAAGATTTTTACTTTGTTGCAGTAATGTCTTCCACTTCATGGACAACTTTGGTATCCGTTTTCATATATTTATTTATTTTACATTTGTCGAATTATTTTAGCGTTCCCCGTTGGCTTAACGGTTTAAGGATTTTATGTCTCTGCGGTGGTGTGGGTTCAATCCCAGGATAATTCCATACGCTGGTAGAGTGGCCAAAAAAAAAAGTATTAAATTGTGATTTCTGAGGGTTTGGATCTTGTTGCTATATTTATTCCTAAATTAGACTAAGTTAGGTTTCTTTTTTATGGTTTTGTATGTGTTAAAAAAGCCTTCAATTGTATTTTCTAATTTTTGTGAGTAGGATGTAGAAATAAAGTTGATTTTTCTAAATTTTTATATCCAGTAACTTTGCTAAATGCATTTAGTATTTTTAATACATTATGTAGAGATCTTTCTGTAGTTAATCATAACAGTCATTGATTTTTTTTAAATGGCACTTTGGGATTTCTTGTTTTTGTACCTTTGTTTCCTTATTATAGTGAACCAATTACTGTGTTTAATATGTACTGACTATAATTGGTGAGACTGGTTCTCCTAGTCCTGAGATCAATTTCAGAGGAGCAGATTACAGTGTTTCAATATTACATTAGATATTTTACGTAGATTTTTAAAAACGTAATGATATATATCCATCATTATAATATCTTATAATGTATTCTCACTACCCTAAAATTTCTGTGTTCTGCCTATTCACCCTATCCCTATATGTAGAAATTTTGTAGATTATCATTTATAAACTTTTTTTTTTTTTTTTTTTTTTTTGCTTTTCTGGTCTGCTAGCCGGTATACTACAAAAGGGGATTGAATTTTCTCATTAACCTGTTTTATTTTTTATTGTATAATGATATTAATTGCATTGCTTGAATTATAAGTGTGAAATCAACCTGACCTTCTTGCTTACATAACTCCTTTAAGTGTATCACATATTATGAAAACAAAAAAATATTTAACATACAAAGTTGGTATCTTATGAGTAGAGCTCAGTATCCTTCATATTTGTGTATATTGGTAAAATTGCAGAGATTCTGCTTTCACTTAATATTGTATCCATTTATTTTTCTTCCACTCTTCCCCCTCCCCAACTGTTCCCCCCACCCCGTCCTCTCCCTTCCCCTTACTCCTTCTTGCATTGTTATGTAGAAGACATTTGAACACTGAATGTGTCATTATATATTGACCCATAATATCTGGGCTGTTTTTACTTAACATCTATAATGAAAACATCTGCCAAGATAAGCTAATACTTATCTTCCAGTACACCTAGCCACTCAGAAATGGAATTGCTACACCACAGAGAATACACAACTAAAATTTAATATTTACTGCTCTTTATTTTTTTAAAGATTTTATAGCAACACTCCATCAAGCAACAAAAAATATTAGATTCTTTATGTTCATACCCAATTTTAAGTTGTTCAAAGAAATTTTTGAGTTTTAGTGATCCTGATGGATGTATAGTGATATGAGATTATAATGTTAAATTGCACTTAGCTAATAATCAATAATTTTTTGAAACATCTTCATGTATTTTTTGGATGGTTTGACACACTCTTTTGTGAAGTGTTTCTTCAGATGCCTTGCCCATTTTCTCCATAATAAGTTGACTTTCTGGATCATACTGATTTTAGAAGTTAGACATTTAATGTCTTCTTGATTCATTTTTTACAAACTACTCATAGCAGTACTTTGTTTGTAGGGTGCATGTGTTTCAAATACATTGTCTTGGGATTTCTGTTTTCACTCTCATACGGTGTATTTTGTTTTGTTTTGTTTTTTGTTTTTTAGGGCCACATCCATGGCATAGGGGGGTCTAATTGGAGGTTCCCAGGCTAGGGGGGTCTAATTGGAGCTGCCAGCCTACACCACAGCCACAGCAATGCAGGATCCGAGCCACGTCTGCAAGCTACACCACAGCTCACAGCAATGCCAGATCCTTAACCCACTGAGCAAGGCCAGGGATTGAACCTGCAACCTCATGGTTCCTAGTTGGATTCGTTTCTGCTGTGCCACAATGGGAACCCCTTGAACTGCGTATTTTGATTAAAAAAATATTTAATTTTGGAAAGAGTGATATGATCTTTTGGTATTATCATTTTTCATATCCCAAATGATAAAGATATTATTTTACTTTTCCTTAAGGAACGTTGTAATTTTAGCTTGCACACCTCTGTTTATATATACATCTCATTTAATTTTTACATAGGAAGCAAGCAAATGACTATGGTCCACGTTTTACATAGGAAACCTAATTGAACTAGGTCAATTTACTGAAAAAACTCTTCTTTCCTTCTGAACTTGCAGTGGAGCTTTCAGCTTATGTCAAATGAATTTATATGGGTGAGTCTATTGAATTTATTTTCATTTATTTTATTGGTGTCTCTGTCCATATATGCACTGATGACACAATTGCGAAAATAATTTAGCCTTATTTAAGGAACCGATATCTGCTATTGGAAGTCCTCCGGAATCTTTCTTCTACTAACATGTTGCCCTGGCTGTTCTAGATCATTTGCATTTCCACATGAACTTGACTACTAACTTGATTATTAAAAGGGATCATCACTACCCATACATCTAAAAGTTGAAAACAGAAGTCTCTATTTTTCATGCTTTGGACACAAGACAGCTTTCTAGTAGTTAATCACATATAACCAACAGTTCTCTAGAGTTGAATGTATTGTATACACATTCTAAATTTAATTTCATAGAGGGTGTTTGTGCAGACTTTTCCATATCCTATGCAAAGCACCTTTTACCTCTTTGTTCCTCAAGCTGTAGATCATGGGATTCAGCATGGGGATTACCAACGTGTAAAACACAGAGGCCATTTTATCAGTGTCAAAGGAGTGACTGGACTTGGGCTGCATGTACATAAAGGAGAGAGTTGCGTATAATACAACGACCACTGTCAGGTGAGATCCGCAGGTGGAGAAAGCCTTGTGCCTGCCCTGGGCGGTATTCATTCTGAGGATCGCCTTAAGGATCAGTATGTAGGACACAAGCACGATCAGAAGAGATGAACCCAAATTAAACACTGAACAGATCTGTATGAACAGCTCGATTTCCAGTGTGCCTGAGCACAGCAAAGCCAACAAGGGGAGACTGTCACAGTAGAAATGACGGATGACGTTATAGCCACAGAAGGATGAAATGAATATCTTTATGGTGGTTATCAGAGAAAAAAAGACGCTATACAGATAGGGGACTGCCACCACCACCCAGCAGACTCTTTGTGACATAACTACAGCGTAGCGCAGAGGGTGAGAGATGGCCACGTAGCGGTCATAGGCCATGGCCGACAGAATGAAAAGTTCACTGATGATGAACAAGATGAAGAAAGCCAGCTGTATGGCACACCAGTGATAGGAGATTGTATTTTGATCAGCTACAAAGTTGACCAACATTTTGGGGCCCACTGCCGTGGAATAACCAAGATCAATGAAAGCCAGGTGTCTGAGAAAGAAGTACATGGGTGTCTGGAGACTGGCGTCCACGTTGGTGAGGATGATCATGCCCAAGTTGCCCACCACCGATATGGCATAGATGCTGAGGAACAGCCCAAAGAAGGGAGCCTGCAGCTCACGCAGGTCTGTGATTCCCACGAGGATGAATTCACTCAGCACGGTTTGATTCCACTTCTCCATCCAAGCCATTAAGGACAGTAACTGTGGGAAGAACCATTGGAAGAGGTGGTGGGTTTCAGGAGCTCTCATCTGTTAAAAGTTTAGTATTCAAAGCCATTTCGTGTAAGATCAATCCAGTGATTGCACATAGAACCATTTAAAACAAGACTCACCTCCATTGTTGAACCTGTAGCCAAATTTAGAAACCCTTGCAACCTGAGATTTATAACAGCCATTTTATTTTTCCTGTGATGTCCTGGTTGTCATTAGAAGGTCTGTAAAGTCCCTTTATGGATTGTCGGCAAAATATCATTAAAAATATATGATCAGTGTGGGAATATTGATAGCTTTCGAAATGTTTTTTCTTTAAAATATATAATTGTGAGTTTCTTGGTGGCCTAGCTGATTAAGGAACTGGTGTTGTCACTGCTGTCGGGGACTGGGAAGAGTAGACTGGGAATGTGGAATTGGCGTATGCACACTGTGGTATATGGGATGACTGGCCAACGGGGACCTGCTGTATTGCACAGAGAAACTCTACTCAATATCCTGTGATAATCCATATGGGGAAAGAATCTGAAAAAGAATGGACGTGTATATATTTGATGAAATTGCTTTGTTGTACAGCAGAAATTATCACTACCTTGTAAATTGACTATGCTTCAATTAAATTTTAAAAAATGAAAAAAATACAATAGGAATTGACTCCTTTTTTGCACCCTTTATTAGGTTTCTCCCTTCTCAATCTCACACACCCTTTTCCCACACTTTGCCTCCCAGAGTCAAGTACCAAATAAGCATATATTACCAAATAAGTATCATGTACCAAAAAGCATGTATGTACATACATATATTTGGTAGAATCATCTACAAAGAAACATTATATATGCCATAAATCTTATATACTCCTTGACTAGGTCTTGCCTTGGGGAAATTTACACTCTGAAAATCCAGTCTCTTATACGATGACAACAATAAGAGGCCACGGATATCTACATCATAAATAAAACTCTATGAATGCATGATGAAAAGAGTTAATGGTAAGGTCATATCCCTGAATAACTGAAAGCCCCACCAGAAACTGTTACAATCTGAGGTATAGACACAGTATCAATAATGCTTCTCTGACTATCAGCATCTTTGCGTAGCCAAGGTGCAGCTTTGAAGAACTACCTATTCTAACTTCAGAATGGTTATGAGCTAGAATCCCTGCATTTAATTCATAACATATAGAAACAAGGTTGTTTACTCCCTTCAAAGTAGACAACACCAGTGCTAAAAATATGTGCTTTCTCCAGAATTATAGTTATGAGAAGATAAATCACGTTAATGGTACAGTGTGTTGAGTTTGGCATCAGCAACTAAAACTCATAACTATAATTTTGAACTGAAGACAGAGGTTGATAATTGTCACTGATAATTGTGCTTAGGTTGTTAGAGAACTCAGTTTGATACTCTTCTAGTCATTATGCTAATCTGTGCCATCTACTCACCTAAAGCAAGGGATGCCTCCGTGTTCCCCCATGTGATTCCTAGCCTGACTGCAGTCAGAGGAATTTATGAGTGGCTCTCCCCTTGGAGACAGTACCCTGGGAACTTGAATGCAATGTCTTGGTTATTCCCAAAGCTTCTGAGCATAGGACATGATGTCACTGATCGTTGTTAATTATTCACGGTATCTTTGATTTCCCAATTGAGGAAACTGTCTTTTAAATACAATTCACATGCTTTCTTTTGTTATTAGTTTTGCTGCACTTCCTGGAATATCTGGATTTGAGTCTATTTTTTGTTGGATAGAGGCCTAAGCCACCCACAAATTATTTCAACATTCAGTGTTTTCCACAATGGCTTCTTCCCAAGCTTTATGTCCAAGGATAAAGATAAACCACTTTAAACATGCCCTAGAGTGGTTCAAAGATTCAGAAGGAGTAGTTCCCTTTGTGGCTCAGCGAGTTATGAACACGACTAGTATCTATGACGTTGCAGCTTCATTTCCTGGCCTTGGTCAGTGGGTTAAGGATTCAGGGTTGCCATGAGCTGTGGTGTAGGTTTCATCATGGCTCAGATCCCATGTTGCTGTGGCTGTGGTCAGGCTGGCAGCTGTAGCTCTGATTCGACCCCTAGCCTGGGAACTTCCATATGCCACAAGTGTGGACTTAAAAAGAAAAAAAAAAAATTCGGAAGGAATGCAAATATGAATGTGGATCTACCTTTATTTTGTCAATGTAAGAGATGAAATTGAGTTAATTTTTCTTGGATTCCATATCCCATAATCACACTCAGTCCTCATTTCCCATCCTGACTTCATTTTCACTTCCCCACACATATACCCCCTCCATAAAAGTTGATAAGTGTCCTTAAAAAGGAATACAGCCTTATGATGTAAATATAGCGCATGTTTTAATATGTGCTTAGGTTGTTACAGAACTCAATTTGATACCTAAAGGTTCTCATTCATTTCTGTTTTGGAAGCACATCCAAGCTATTTACACATCAATACTTAGCTGTCTTCTCTTTCGTATGGTTACTCTAATCTGGTCTCCCCTCCATCTAGTATACGTTTATTTCCATAGTAATAAGCATTCAGTGAGTTACAAACTCTTGATTTCTACATGCATCTCCACAATTCACAGCTTTGTGTACAGTCCCCATTGATTGATAAATGAATACTTCTGTGATCGATCTCAAAGGAGTGGGTCCCTGATATTAGAAAAAATAAGCAAAATTAATTTATTAAAATGAATATGGATCTATTTCAAAATTTCTTTGATCCATATAACTTCCATCATCAGTACACAAGAAGTCATACTCTGGATATTCAATTTATGAATATGTATTCTCTGTACATATGGTAAGGGATTGAGATAAATTATTAAATCAGATTTAACTTTATAGAGCTAACAGTTTAAAAGTCGTAATCCATTATTAAAAAAAAATCCAAATGCTGGTCTGAATTTGACATACAATGATGTACTAAGCACAATCCATTTCAACAAAGAATTTTAGAGCTTAGAATGGACACAGGTAAGCACATAGTTTTAGCAGAAGTTTTTAAAAATTTTTATTCTAGTTGATTTACAAGGCTGTGTCAATTTCTTCTGGACAGCCTAGTGACCCAGTCATACATAAACACACACACACACATTCTTTTTCTCACACTGTCATCTTGCATCATGTTCTATCCCTAGAGATTTGGTATTGTTTCCTGAGCTGTACAGCAGGATCTCATCGCTTATCCAGAAGTCATTTGCACAGTCGCCTGTAGAATAAGAAAGTTAATATATATTTTATAATGATGGAGTAAGAATTTTCTAAATGTGACAAAGGGTCAAAAGAAAAAGACCAGTTTCTATACAATTCTTAACATGGTTCAATGTTATACCTTGTTCAAGACAGATAACCTAGGATTTAGGATCTGAAAGCACCTATTCATAGGCGAGGTTCATGGATTAAAAGCCCTGTGTGATGCTAGGTTTGCACTCCAAAGTTTACCCTCTTGAAACCTGTAATTTATGTAAATGCCCAATCAGACGAAATAATACACAGCGACACAGACTAATTAAATGTGTAAAGCAGTAAATATGCAAAGCAATGCCCTTTAAATATTTCAGTTTGTTTACAAATTTAAGGTGACCATATAATTGAACTTTGATCAGAGATGTATGTATTTTTTAAATATAGCAAATATTTGATCACAAAGTTAATGTAACTAACTTAAAAAATATATGTGATCAGAGTCTTGATCCAGATATTCTATTCCTTACCTACATGTAATATATCTGTTTTACGATCATTAATACAAGCCAAAATATTTTCATAGTGTTAAATCCAGCAAATCAAATTTGGATTATTATATTTTTCCCCTACTCATTCTTTATGTCTCTGGATTAAAGAATAAAGAAGGATTCTCTTGTGGCACAGCAAGTTAAGGATCCAGTGTTGCACTGCAGCTGCTGGAGTTGCTGCTATAGCGGGGGTTAGATTCCTGGCTCAGGAAGTTCCTCATGACATAGGCATGGCCAAAAAAAAAAAAAGTGAATTTTGTGTTTAACCAAGACCAAAAATACACATACAGATCACCACAATTCCATTTTCTACATTACGGTGAACTTAAGTTTACTTGGGTAAATAAGATAGTGAAAGACTACATGTTTAAATCCTTCAGAGGAGCTCCCATCGTGGCTCAGCAGAAACTAATCTGACTAGTATCTATGAGGACACAGGTTTGATCCCTGACCTCACCCTGTGGGTTAAAAGATCCGGCATTGCCATGAGCTGTGGAGTAGGTCACAGATGCAGCTCAAATTCTGCATTGCTGTGGCTGTGCTATAGGCAAGAGGCTACAGCTCCAATTCAACCCCTAGCCTGGGAACCTCCATATGCCACAGGTGTGGCCCTCGAAAAAAGACGAAAAAATTTAAAAAATAAAATAAAAACAAAATAAATAACCGGTGCTGGGGAAACTGGACATATATAATAAAAGAATGAAAAAAAAATAGTTCAGTTGTATTTCCCTTGAAACCGACATTTCAGATAGAGGCCAAAATAACAGTTATACTGCATATAACTAACTCAGTATTAGAAGGTGGTGGTGAAAGAATGAGAGATATGAAAAGGAAATGACTGTGATTTTTGAAGAATTTAGTAATCTAAATTCTTTAATGCAAAGCTTCTTCTAAAAATACAATTTCAACAGAAAGCAGAAAATCCAAATATCTTTGGCTCAACCTCGAAACACTAAGTTCACAAAGGTGGAGAAATACAATAACAGACATGTACGAAGCACATGCAACAGGAATGGGTTTTTACATGCATTCCTTAATTTCCCCTGTATAGGGTTTCTCACAGCTAATAAGCTCCAGAGCCAAGACCTAACCCAAGGTCTCCTGCATAGCATATCCAGTTTTCACCATTTTTCAAGGCCTCCTGTAATACTATGGCCTCATTCTACAACTGGCCTCCCACTTGGCACTCTCAGTGAAATAAATATAATTATTGATACAGATTTAGAAGTTTTAAAAATATGGACTAGAAAAACATTATAAAATAGTAGTCATTTTTAAAAAAACTTCTACATGACAGAGTCAAAAACAAAAGTAGAATTGACTGCTTTTCTCATCATAGCAAAATATAAGCATCCAGATAGTTTACTAGGTCAAGTGTTTTCTTTCCTTCTGCTGACGAATTTTCCTAATTGTGCTTATTTTAAACAGATCCGTCTTCTGTCAGGAAAATAAAAGCATACACTCAACTGGGAGCACTCTTTCTTAACTCTACAGAAATTCAATTTTTTCTATTTTCTTTATTGTATTTATTCACCTTTGCAATATGCGAAAACTAAAAGATTTAGTAGGAAGAACTCAAAACATATTAATGTTGATATTTGAGATCCCATCTTTTCCAAACTTTTCTGCAAATGACCTGAAATTTTCTCTTACCTGTGGAACAGCAAAGGCAGGTCATATATACCAAATTAATTTAGATTGTTTATATCCACTTATTCAAATATTGATGAATTACAGGAGCTGCCTCAAGGGAAATATAATCCAATTATCTTCTGGTTCGAAATACCAACATGGTGATTCACTCAATAAAAAAGAAAATGGTTCTGGAATAATTATCTGCACGTTTCTCTTTATTGAGTAAATAGTGTCCTTCAGAACTCTATTGAAATTTGTATTTCCCTGATGATTAGTGATGTTTAGTGTTTGTGTTTGTTTACTTTATTTTATTTCATTTGCCTGATGATTAGTGATGTTAAGTGGTTTTGTTTTATTTTATTTTATTTTATTTTATTTTATTTTATTTTATTTTATTTGCCTCTTGGCCATTTGTATATCTTCTTTGCAGCAATGTCTGTTCAAGTGGCTTGCAAGTATCTTCACCTCTCCTGTAGGTTGCCTTCTCACTCTGTTGATTGCTGTGCATATTTTTAGTTTGATGTATTCACACTTATCTAATTTTGCTCTTGTTGCCTATGTTTAGGGTGTCATATCTATTAAATTATTACTAAGCTCAGTGTCATGATGCTTTTTCCATATGCTTTCTTCTGTAAGTTTTATAGTAGCAAATCTGATGTTTGTCTTTAAGTTTACCTTTCTTCCTGGTGTAAGATGAGGGTTAAGTTTCATTCTTTGACATGTGGCTATCCAGTTTTCCCAATGCAATTTGTTGACATGACTGTCTCTGTCCATTGTGTACTGTTGATACCCTTGCTGAAGATCAATTGACCAAATATATGTGAATCCATTTGTGGGTTCTTTATTCTAGTCCATTGGTCTACACATGTGTTTACACCAATACTATATAGTGCAAATACTGTAGCTTTTTAGTATATTTTGACATCAGAATATGTGATGACTCCAGCTTTGTTGTTGAATAATATTTACTTGTATATTTGGGGTCTTTTTTTTTTTTTTGGTACCACTCACTATTTCTATCAAAAAAAATACCACTGGTTTTTCGATAAGGGTTGCATTGAATCTTTAGATTGCTTTCTGTAGAATGGATATTTTATCAAATGCAAATCACAACTATAATTGCTTATCACCTCATACCTGTTAGGATGGCTATTTAAAAAAAAAAAAAGAAACAAGTGTTGTCAAAGATATGGAGAAAGGAAATCATTGTACACTGTTGATAAGAGTGTAAATTGGTTACAGACATTACAGAAAACAATGTGGAGGCTTCTCAAAAGGTAAAAAATAAAATTAACATGTTATCTAGCAATCACTACTGGGTATTTATCCAAAGGAATTGAAATCAGGATCTTGGAGAGAAACCACACTCCCATGTCATCACAGCATTGTTCACAAGAGTCAAGATACGCAAATAGCTTAAATGTCTATCTATGGAAAAATGGATTAAAAATCTGGTCTATACATACAACAGAATATTATTCAGCCTTGATAAAAGAGGAAATCCTGCCTTTGTAATTCCATGGATGGAGGTGGGGGATCTCTGCTAAGTGAAATAAATACAGAAAGACAAATACTGCTGATCTCACTTAGAGGAGTTATCTAACATAGTCAGACTCATAGAAGCAGAGTAGAGGGTGGTGACCAGGGGCTTGATGGAGGGGGAAATGAGCAGGTGACAGTCAAAGAGTACAAAGTGTCAGTTACGCAAGTTAAGTAAATTCTCCAGATTACTGCATAGCATCTATAGTTACCAACATAGTTTTCTATGATTAAAATTTGCTAAGATGGTAGCTCTTATGTTAAAGTATTTTTAATATAGAGATTATAATAACAATAAAGGGGGCAGAGGAAACTGGACGGTAAGGATATGTTTAGGGCCACGATAGTGGTGATGTTTCCATGGATGTGTACCCATCTTGAAACTCTGAGTGTAGTATATTAAATATGTGTATAATTTTACATGTGAGTTATACCTCATAAGTTGGAGATATATATATATATGTATATACACACGTTAGATAAAAACCCTAAAGACATGAGATGTAATCTTGTGTTGTATCTCTGACAATGGGTTAGAATTTAACTTTTCCAAGGCTCAGTTTCCTCATCCTTGCAATATAACATTTATATTGCAACAAATCAGTTCATACGGTGACCTATACAATTTCAAATTATCCTCTTTTTTGCAAGATACAGGACATGGATTTATATTTATCTCAATGCATTATACGTCTGTTCTGTTCCAATTTTAAAGCCCTGTGTTTGAAGTGAAGAAGATTTAAATTTTGAATTATTGAAATGGTTATTATTTAAGTGATCAGAAAAACACAAAATGTAATAAACATATGAAATAGGAGACAATGCATTTAAAGCTCTGTAAGACTTCAGAAGTCTCATGATGTTGTGACTCCTTAGTGCTAACTGATAGCATATTTGGATGACATGGTAATAACTGTATATCTACACACACACATGTAGGACCTAAATACAGAAATTTCACATTGATAGACAAAGGAGACCTATCAAATTTTTACTTTTCTTCAATTCTCCAGTTGCTTCTATTGGGCCATTGGATTGGAAACAATACATCTAGCAACAATTTCTCACTTTATATGTGAGCAAATTGAACCCTGGGGCAGTAAAGTGATTTGATAAACACTCATGAATTTATCAGTGCAGTAGGTACAATAGGTTAGGAATGCAACAGCTGTGGAGGCGTGGGTTCAATTGCTGGCCCAGAGCATTAGGTTAGATGATCTGGTGTTGCTGCAGCTGTGGTGTAGGGTGCAGCTCCAGCTTGGATTCAATCCCAGGTTCAGGAACTTCCATATGATGCAGGTACAGTAATAAAAGAAATAAATAAATAAATAAAATGATAAACAACAAAAATAAAAAATCCAGTCGACGCCAGACATAGGTTGCCCCTCACAACATTGTGAGATTTATTTCCAGGAGTTTGACACTGTTGCCACCGTAATATGGAAAAATATTATTTGTACTTCCAGCAGGGGAGAGGCAAAAGGAACTATTTTGAAATATGTCAGAACATTCTTCCTAACAAAGCCTGTCCACAGGAGACGATAGTTAACCTGAGCCTAGCCTATTGGGGTATTTTCAGAATACTGAACTGGGAGGAAGAAAATACCAATCTCCAGCCTACGCTGGCCATCCAGTTCCACTTAAGAGAAGAGAAAAAGAATAAGAAACAATTCTGAAGTTCACAGTCCAAAGGCATAGGCTCTCTGTAAGACTGAGACCTAATTATGAGACTGTAGAACAGTTTCCCAACTCAAGCACCTTTCCATATCATGACTAAAGATCCATTTACAGTCATTTTTTTCTTGTCCAGCTACCCAAAAAAGAATTATATTTCTTATTAAAGGCAAAAAAACAACAATTTGACAACACAGAGCAAGTATCAGAATCAAACTTGGCAGAGATGTTGGAATGAAATATCAGACTAGAAATTTAAAACAGCTATTGCTACCAAGCAAAGGGCTCACAGCTCAATGCACATAGAAGCCAATACTATGGCACCAGAACTTTGCAGACCCTCGGCTTCTGAAAGGGTCCTTTTCTCGGGGTCTGGTCAAGTCCCAGCCATTTGGGTCCAAGGTGGGGAGAAAATCTGGTTCTGGAAAATTTTTCCTCTCCCTATGTTTCAGCTGTATGACTTCCTGTTTGTTCTGTTGTCTCTGTAAAACAACTTATTATCTTGTTAGAAACAGGATAAGGGCACATCCAGCCAGATCCAGATCCAGATCCAGGCTGGTTCTGCTGATCCTTTGTGGTTAATATGCTAATATTTTAATGCATATGGTAGACAACAGGCAAGCACAGATGAGCAATGACAGAAGAGAGGTGGAAATCTTGAGAAAGAACCAAAAAGAAACACTGAAAGTCAAAAACACTAACCAAATGAAGAATGCCTTTAATGGGTTAACTAGTAGACTAGGTATGGCAGGGGAAAAGAACCTGTCAACTTCAGGATATACCAGGGGAAACTTAGAAAACTGGAAATCAGAAAACAAAATGAATAAAATGTGGAATGGTCGCCAGAGATGGCTTGGGGGCAGGAAGATAAAGAAGCAGAGCACAGGGGATTTTTAAGGGAGTGGAAACAACCCTGAGTAGGTCTACAATGATAGGAGTTCCCACTGTGGTGCAGCAGGTTAAGGACCTCGCATTGTCACTGTAGCAGCTCCACTTGCTGCTGTGGCATGAGTTTGATGCCTGGTCTGGGAACTTCCTCATGCCACAGGGCTCAGCCAAAAAAAAAAAAAAAAAAAAAAAAAAAAGGACTATAATGATAGATTCTAGGACAGAACAGACTCTGCTTTGCTAAGATGAAATAAGGGACTAATACAATCTCTTTGCTATTCTGCAGGAAGTTGCATTATGTATGTCCTAGATAAATGCTCCTGTAACATTTCTGCTAGTGGTTTTCTCACCAGGAGATAGCCTTGAAGCTCCCTGTACTGGTTTAGCAAATTGTATCTATAATCTGTCTGAAAGTTCTGCTTTCCACAATCCTAATAAAAGACAGACCCTGAGTTTGCTCAGGGCTCTTGCTTTCACAGCATTAGCCGTCTCTGTGTTTTTCTTAAGCTGATCTCCAGGCGCAGCCTAAGGTCTGATTGTCACGAATGATAGCAGATTTACATAATTATATATCTTTTCTAAATCATAGGATATACAACACAAAGAGTGAGAGAGAACCCTAAAGTAAATGAAGGATTTTGAGTGATTACGATGTGTGGATGTGGGTCTATCAGTTGTATTAAAAAAAAATGCCACTTTGGAGTTCCTGTCATGGTGCAGCAGAAGCAAATCCAATTAGGAACCCTGAGGTTGTGGGTTCGATCCCTGGCATTGCTCAGTGGGTTAAGGATCCGGTGTTGCCATGAGCTGTGGTGTGGATCACAGAGGCAGCTCAGATCTGGGTTGCTGTGGCTCTGGTGTAGGTAGACAGCAACAGCTCTGATTAGACCCCTAACCTGGGAACCTCCATATCCTGTGCGTGCAGCCCTAAAAAGATGAAAGACAGGAGTTCCCGTCGTGGCGCAGTGGTTAACGAATCCTGGCCTTGCTCAGTGGGTTAAGGATCCGGCATTGCCATGAGCTGTGGTGTAGGTCACAGACGCGACTCGGATCCCGCGTTGCTGTGGCTCTGGCTTAGGCAGGTGGCTACAGCTGCAATTCGACCCCTAGCCTGAACCTCCGTATGCTGCAGGAGTGGCTCAAGAAAAGACAAAAAAAAAAAAAAAAAAAAAAAAAAGAACTAGAAAAGACGAAAGACAAAAAAAATAGCACTTTGAGAGAGAATATTAAAAATGGGAGTATATGAAAAATATCTGTACCTTCCCTTAAGTTTGCTGTGAAGCAAAACTTCTCTAAAAATCCTAAAAAAAGAAAATCGAATGATTTTGAGACAAGCCAGACAGAACAAAACTAAAGACAATTCTCATTAGTAAACCCAGAACCTCCCCCAAATGGTTTCTAAAATAAAACATACAAATGACAAAGCAAAAATAAATAAAATAGCGAAATTAGAATAGATGATTACTTTGAAAAAGTAATATCACAAATTTTCTCTATTAATCCCACAATAAGGGTTTTTTGAGATATCAAGTCACTTTAAAACACTAAAAAAGGAGAGGATAATTCACTGAATGGGATTCTCAGTCACATCAAGCGGGAGAAGTCCTTACATGATCCAGATGCAGGTGAAGGAATCCGTTGCTCCTATCCAGGATCAATCAGGGAGTCACAAAGGACTGAAGGAATCCAAAAAAATGATGGACACTCTAGGTCTCTTACAGATATCAGAAATTCACAGCACATATTCTCTTTCAAAAAAAACAGGACTTCCCTTTGAAGAAGAAAATGCTGAGAGATAAATGCCAATGAACAGGGCAGAACCAATAGGAAGGAAAATGTGAAAAAAAGGAGAGAATTTCTGGAAGTAGCTCTCTTGGAAAGTACTGTTATAGCCACATATGTTGTCTAAAGCGGACTACCACTTTGGAAGGTAAGATTTAACTAGTTATGGGACTCCAGGAACTCCAGGTGGAAGTGCTAATAAATTAGGCTTAGTTCTGAAAGTAAAAGTATTTAGATAGTAAGACTATAAAAACATGTGAGTGATTCTTTGAGCATGAAACTTGAAATGCTACCTTGACCTATCTCCAACCCATGTATATATCTCTTTATGATACTCAAAATGTTCATCACATTTAAACATGGGAGGGGAGGGATAGATAGAAGAATGAATGCAATAGTCCATAACTTATAAATGAGGAAAAATAACTAAATAATATTCCAAAAGTTACTAAAATCCACATATCAAGCAAACTAATATGTTGGTTTAATATCTTAAAATAATATTAAAGTTGGACAGAGAAAAATAAATATCATATGAGGTCACTAATATGTGGAATCTAATAAAATGATACAAAGTAACTCAGAAGACAGAAACAATCTCAAAGATTTTGAAACCAAACTTATGGTTACCAAAGGGGAAATGTGATGGGGGATAAAATAGGGGGTTGGGACTGACATATACACATGCCATATATAGAATAGATGGGTAACAGGGACATACTGTACAGCACAAGGAAATCTATTCAATACTATGTAATACCCTATATGGGGAAAGAATCGGAAACGGAATGGATATATGCATATGCAGAACTGATTTATTCTGCTGTGTGCCTGAAATTAACAGAACTTTGTAACGCAACTATACTCTGGTAATTAAAAAAAAATAAAATTAAAGAAAATTTCAAAGAGTAAAGGTTTATTAAAATAATACGGTGTGCTAGTGCATTAAAAAATGAGATAGTTAAACATCAGGAGTACCTGAAAACATGAGAGCATGTGGAAATTAACTGGAAATAATTCAAGAAATCATAAGTCAAGAATTGATAACATACAGGGATGAGTGGTACCTGTTAAAAGCATAGTTAAAGGCAAGAGAAAATAGAGTGGAGAGAGATGAAGAAAAATCAAACTGAAGTTAAGATAGCTGAGACTATGAGAACCTGACAGAAAAAAATGCTAGGCACGTGACTTATGCCAATATAAAATAATATATAGCACATGTGTATTAACTTTCTCAATAATAGGAGAGTCAGAAAAAAGATATAACATTTAAAGGGCATGTAAGTATTAGGGGTTTACTGAATTTACTATAAAATGTGCAACAAAATAAGGGTTTGTTTCCTTTTTAGTTTTGATTAAAATATACATGCCAAAAAATACTTCTATCATTAAGTGTATAGCTTGATGAATTTTACAATCTGAACATAACCCTCTAAACAAAACCAAGGCTCAGAAGTAGAATATTGCCATTACCTCAAATGCCTCTCATAATTTTTTTTTAAACTATTTTGGCCACCCGCCTCAGCATACGGAAGTTTCCAGGCCTGGGATCAAACACATGTCTCCACAGAGACAAGCCAGATTATTACCCCACCGCACTACACAGCAGGAAGTTTCTCTCCCTGTCAATAATTCCCCTGCAAAGGAAGTCTGTATTCTGAAGCAAAAATTAAATGATGTAACAGCTAGTTTTAAAAATTAGGGTCGTCTACATTAAAAGATCTAAGTTTTGTTCACAATTATGAAAAAAATAAAAAAATAAAAAATAAATAAAAATTAGGGTCGTCAAGTTTTAATACGCATTGATAAAAATCCACCACTTCTAGGTGCCACTTATGTGAATGTCAAATATAAACAGATAACAACTGTGTAATTAATTAAGCTCTAGAATCTTTCCCATCATTCTAAAAAGACCTGTGCATGTCACTTGCAGACAATCACTTACTGCCCAGGTCTAGCAATCACAGAGGTGTTCTCCACGTCTATATTTTTCCCTTGTCCAGAAGGTGATATAGGTGGAATCATACTGTCTGTCACCATTGCAGTTTGCCTTCTTCAATTTAGCACAAGACATGTGAGATGCATCTGTGTATTTGAATGTATGGATAGTATTATTCCTCTTAATTGCTGAGTAATATTTCATTCTATGGATGTTCCACAGTTAGTTTATCCATTGTCTAGTTGATGATCATTTAAATTATTTTCAGTTTGGGCATATTGTCAATTTAGCTGCTATAAACATTGGAAACAAGGAATTTTGTGTACGTGTATGTTTCCATGTCTCTTGGGGAAATAACAGGATCAGCCTGCTGAGTTATAGGAAGCATATATTTCACTTCATAAGGAACTGCCAGATTGTTTTCTGCAGTGGCCCCATTAACATTCGTACCAGCAATGGATGAGTGTTTCCGTTGCTCTGCATCTGCACAAGAACTCTATTTTCGCAGCTTCAGCAATGCAGGACCCTCATCCCACTGCTGGGGCCAGAGAGCAAACCCACGCCTCCACATCAACCTGAGCCTGCTATGCCACAGCAGAAACTCCCAGAATCACCCTTCTTTAAATTGCATGTCTTTCTCTAACATCAGATTATATTTAATACTTTTTCATGGGCTTCTGTTACGAAATGTTTGTTCAACTTTATGCCCATGTTTTTTCTTTTATTTTGCTTTAGAGGTTCTTTCTTTTATTATGTTATTTGCTTTTTGTTTTTGTTTTCGGCTGTGCCCAAGACATGTGGAAGTGCCCAGGCCAGGAATCAAACTCATGCCATAGCAGCAATAACACCAAATGCTTAACCACTAGGCCACCAGGAAACTCCCATATTCTTTTGGGTAGTTGTTTAGTGAATATTTTATACAGGTCTGAGGTTTGTTTGTTTACTCCTTAACAATGTTTTTCACAGAGCAGAAGATAATAATCGTGATAATACAATGTATCACCTTCTCCTCCCATGGTTCATGTATTTGGAGATTTATCTAAAAATTTATGGCAAAAACCATGGTCGCACAAATGTCTATGTTTTCTCGAGAAATGCTGTAGTACTGGGATTTATATTAAGCTTTAAGATTCATTTTGAGAAAATTTTATGTATGGTACAAACAGGAAGTCAGGAAGTCAGTGTTTGTGTGTATGTGGTTTAAGGCTATTATTCTACCATTGAAACATCATTTAAAGAAAGACTATTCATCCTCCATGGGTTTTTCTTAGCAAATTAGTAACAAAAAAAAAAAAAAATGACCATATATTTGTCAATCTATTTCTAAAGTCTTTTCTGTTCTACTGATGTAGGTGTCTTTTTACCAATACCTCACACTCTTCTTATTTTAACATTCAACATGGTCTTGAAATTAAATTTATGTAAATATTAAAACTTTATTCTTCCTTTTCAAAAGTATTTTTTTCAAAATATTGTGCTTTTTTTTTTTTTTTTTTTTGGTCTTTTTTGTCATTTCTTGGGCTGCTCCTGCGGCAAATGGAGGTTCCCAGGCTAGGGGTCGAATCGGAGCTGTAGCTGCCAACCTACGCCAGAGCCACAGCAACGCAGGATCCGAGCCACAGCTCACGGCAACGCCGGATCGTCAACCCACTGAGCAAGGGCAGGGATCGAACCCGCAACCTCATGGTTCCTAGTCGGATTCACTAACCACTGCGCCACGATGGGAACTCCATATTGTACTTTTTCATCTAAATTACAGAATCAGAATATCTATTCCTACAAAAAGACTTGTTTAATTTTAACTGAGGCTGCACTGTATCTATAGATGGATTAATTTAGAATTTCACTTAATAGATGGATCAATTTTTCATATTTGGACTGCCTACCAGTATTGCCTTTTTTTTTCTTTTTATTTACTTTCATATGTAAAAACCAATATTTGTATTTGCTAACTTACAATCTTAAGATGTGGAACTTCTGCATTCATGTATTTTTCATAACTTTTCCACAAGTTTCTTATGTACATAGCCATTTACTAGTCTATATTAGTATGTGGAATCTTTAACACAAGACCATGTACACTCAAAATATTTGACCTTTATCTGTACCATCACTCTAACATTATAATGTTCTATCACATAGACTATTACACTTAGGAATTTCTGTTGCGGCACAGCAGAAATGAATTTGACTAGTAACCATGAAGATGCTGGTTTGATCCTTGGCCTGGCTCAGTAGGTCGGGGATCCAGCATTGCTGTGAGCTGTGGTGTAGGTCCCAGACAAGGCTCGGATCTTGCATTGATATGGCTGTCGTATAGGCTTGCAGCTGTAGCTCTGATTCAATCCCTAACCTGCTAGCCTGGGAACTTCCATATGATGCAGTTGAGGTCCTAAAAAAAAAAAAGCAAAAAAAAAAGAAGACTATTACAGTTATCTGCTGTATACTGCCACATCTCACCTATCAATACTTCATGTATTTATACTTCATCACACCTACTAAATTCGCAATAAATTAAATCTATTTGCATACCACTTAGAAGTGTAGCATTTTAAAATTTACAAAAAGAATATCCATCTTTACTAAAGAATTATAAATTGTCATAGGTTACACTTTCATAGTACTCATATTTACAGAATGCTCAGAGAATTAAAAAAATCAGAGAAAACCTGATTTTACAGTATTAGGTTATCAACCTCATGACATATAGCTATTTAGTATCAGAGTTTGGAATACATCCTAAAACATCAGATTTCTTTCCACTGAGAGATCATTTTAAGCCAGAGTCCAGAGTGCATTCATGTAATCATTTTTATCAAGTATGTCCTTATTCAGAATCATTCACTTGTTTACAGTGAAAGAAAAATTGTCTTGAATTTTTTCTGTACCAGGAAAGAATTAGTGTGTTTTCCTCTTGGGACTTCACTGTCAAGTTTGAGAACTTGAGACAGCATAAGAACATGAACACATGATATTCACCATGTATTTGAATTGAGTGAAGAATTCATTTCCGCAGGTATGAAGAAAGAATTTGATAACTTACAATATGTTTTAAGAAACCATACTCTTGATTTTGAAACTAGAATAGCTGCCTTAATATTTGTAATTCAAAGAGAGGAATTACAAATTTGTATTAAAAATTGATCACATGCCTTTTGGGGAACATAGCAAAGAAAATAGGAAGGGCTCCCTACATATTTTTTGTCAATAGAGCTATAAATAAGAAATTCTCTTAAATTTCATTGATGAAAGATAATAGTCAATAAAGGAGCAGTAGAAATAAGGAGATATATTTAAAGTTTAAGAAAATTATTAAATGGAGAAAAATTATTAATCAACCATTGGGTATATGCCTCTCAGGAATCATAATTTTCTTTGCTAGAGGAATACAAAATATTTAAATTTACTATACTTATTAGCTAATTGACCTAGAAGAATTCGTGTGTGTATGGGTGTTTTAATTTCATGATCTAATAAACTTAATTGCTTAAAGGAAGAGAGTTCCAATGTGCAAGGATGCTATCTCATGTTGTTTCTAAGTGATACCATTTCCAGGTTATGGCATGTCATAGTGGAATTTTAATATGATTAAATGAAAGCAGTATAGAGTCTGAAGTCAAAGAAACCAAGATTTTATTTTTTTTTTAAGTGGGCAAAGGGAGAGTCAGCAAAGGCCTGTTTGACCTAGGAATTGTGTGACTCTTGTCGAGTTATCTAGTTGGGCCTTCATTTCTCTTCTATAAGAGGATGCTGAATTATTTAGTTTGTCTGTTACTCTACAGGTTACATTAGATAATCTGCACAAAATTCCTGACTCCTAGTATCCATTTAATAATAGCTACATTCATAGCTTTCCTTCTTATTGAGCTTTATGTCTGGAATTCTGTTCTTGTCGATGTTTGGTACTTTGTATGTTTTGATCATGAGAGTTAGAATGCTGATTTTATTTTAGTCTTTCAGGTGGATCATGTTTTGTTAAAAGTTCAAGATTTATATTTTTGCCTTTGCATTCTGTTAAAGTGAACACAACCAGTTCTTATCTCCTTAAAAAGTGGTTAACAAAACTGCCTGTTTGATGAAGAGTTTGGATGCAGTAGCTAAACTTCATACTTTTCTCTATCACGACTCCCATTCCCTGTAGTGAAGTAGATAAATGCCCTTACGGGGACATGATTTAGAATCAAACATACTTTCATTTTTTTTTTTCCCAATTTTTTAGGGCCTCACCCAGGCCATATGGAGGTTCCCAGGCTAGGGGTCAAATCTGAGCTGTAGCTGCTAGCCTACACCACAGCCACAGCAACGCCAGATCCAAGCCACGTCTGTGACTT
The DNA here is from genome assembly GCF_054392235.1 of Sus scrofa. Lineage (NCBI taxonomy): Eukaryota > Metazoa > Chordata > Mammalia > Artiodactyla > Suidae > Sus > Sus scrofa. Next base: position 14,807,793 of record NC_139384.1, read on the forward strand.
ATACCACAGCTCAGGGCAACACCAGATCCAAACCTTCATTTTTAAATTCATCTTCTTTCTCTGAGGCAAGAACAGAGACCAGTTCATGTAGTTGAGCAAGATATGCCTAAAGATTTTGGTCAATCTTAGTTATTTTTTGGTTTAAAAGAAGTAATTTTTCCAAGCTTACAGTGTCACTAAGTGCTAAATCTGAGCTTTTAATATAGGATTTAACTACGATTATAATCTCTTAATTTTCCACAATTGTCTTATTTCAGGTTCATCATTTGAACCTGTTTAGCATTATTATATCCCTGAAATTTCCCCTGTACATGTTAATTAACATGGACTTTGTGATGGAATCTTTACTAGAATACTTACGGTACATTTCTAAAAATTCACTTGCGTATTTTTTATTTCATTTTCTCTGTGCTCCTTGCTATCTGTATAATTCCTGTTTTTTTATTTAACTCTCTGTATATATTTCATGTATTTGAGAGAGAGGAGAAGAGGATAGAGAGAGAGAGAGAGAAGGAGAGATGTTTTAGAGCAATGTTTTAAACAGTAATGTATTTTTTGTGATGCCCCCACATTTATTAATCCATATTTATTCCAAAATTGATGTCTTTATATACTATTTAATAAATGTAATAATTCCAACCTAATTACACAGTATTATTTTTTCTCTGTGTGTGTTCTCATGAGTATTACATAATTTGTATAGATTTATACAAAAATCAGAACTTAATTTTACTTTTTCTCTAAAATTTTCTAAGAATCAAATGACCATTTTTTTTGTGTTGTAAACTCACAGTTATCAACCTATTTATTTTATGCATCAGGCATGTCTTCTACATGGATTTGTGAGAACATTTCTGGGAAAATAGACATGTGCCTTTCTTCTCTTTCTAACAGCAATTTTAAGCTTATTTATTTACTCTCTGCTTGATGTATAGCCATCTTAATATAACAAAAATGTAGTATCTTTGACATCATGAATATAAATGATTCGTAAGCCCCTGAATTCAGCCTGGCCCCGTGTAAAGCAGATTTTTAACTTCTTTTAAAAACTTTTTGCTTATGGCCTACTGAAGGAAAAACAAAAGTTAACACATCAAAAACCTGCCCCCTAAATGTGATGAAAACTGTAATTCAATAACTAAGATTTCCAGATATAAGTGCCTCTTTAACTAAAAAAAAAAAAAAAAAAAAAATCATGTGTTTACCTTTATTTATATGTCACTGAGTGAGGAAAAATGTGATGACATCAGGAGGAAAGAAAAACAAAAAACAGAAATCAAACACAATTTTGTGGCAAATACAGTGATTTTATTCTCTTAGCAAAAACTTCTAAAAAACAATTTTGTTATCTATGCTCAGGTGACATTAACTTCATAGTTGTTTTAGAAACTCTATAATCAACTATAGTGTATTAAAATAATTCTCATGATTTGTTTTTGAAAGAAATACTATCCCAAAAATACGTCCCAGGACTTTGCAGGGATAATAAGCGTATGAGTTGAGAAATATCTCACAATGTGGTTAAGATAAAATGTGGAAACCAGTAACAATATGATAAACTTCAGAGGTCAAAATGTACAACGTAATGATAGGTATTACGGAGAAAAATGAGAGAAAAACATGATATTGTTATTGTTTGCATACAAAGGACATAATTTCCAGAATACTGTCTGTTGATCTGTTCACCACAGCCCTCGAGTGGAAACTAAGGGGACAGGATAATTTCCAGAAAAAAGGATATAAAATGATTTTATTGAAAAAGGCAGTTCTGTACCATAAGTTGAAATGTAAATCGATTACATGCTTTTTCTAGTTCTCTGTAAATTATTTTGGTTTTTGGTTTTTGTCTTTTTGGCTTTCCAGGGCCACTCCCGCAGCTGGGGGTCTGGGGAGGTTCCCAGGCTGGGGGTCTAATCGGAGCTATAGCTGCCAGCCAACGCCACAACCACAGCAAAGCCCAATCCGAGCCACATCTGTGACCTACACCACAGCTCCTGGCAACGCCGGATCCTTAACCCACTGAGCAAGGCCAGGGATCGAACCTGCAACCTCATGGTTCCTAGTCGGACACATTAACCACTGAGCCACGATGGGAACTCCTGGAAATATTTTAAAGTGACTTTTTATATTGTGTTCTTATTTAAGTAAAACTCAGGTTTGTGCTGTAAGTGTTCTTATTCCCATCCTAACAATTATGAACATTAAAAGGCACTTCATGCACTTTGTAGCAAATACAGTACTTAGTTTCATACTTTCCACTAGAATATGTCAAGATTGAGATAGTCCAATGGTCACTCCTATTTGTGAATTTAAAAACCACGTAATGTGAAAACAGATGGTAAAGAATTTAACAGAAAAATAGACCAGAAAATAAACCACTTAAATTGACAAGATATTTTAAGTATGTAAATAGTCAATGACTAAACGAAATAATTTCTTCCTTTTACTCAACAGCAAAATGCATCTACTTGGGTCCAACATCTTCATCACTGCCTGTTCCAGGACTACAAAGGATATCCTACCCTACTAAAAAGTAAAGAGAAGATATAATTGGGTGGACTCTATTTTCAAAAGCTATTGCCTTCAGGAAGTACAAAGGAAAACTGACATGGCACAGTTCTCATCGGATTTAGATTTATACAGGATGCATATGAAAAATGTGACTGAAGTCACCACGTTTATACTGATGGGCTTTACAGGTGACTTTGAGGTGCAAATCTTCCTATTCTTATTTTTTCTAGCCATCTACATTTTTACACTGGTAGGAAATTTGGGATTGGCGATATTGGTCATTGGGGATTCTCGGCTCCACAATCCTATGTACTACTTTCTGAGTGTGTTGTCCATCTTGGATGCCTGCTATTCCTCAGTTGTCACTCCAAAGATGTTGAGTGATTTCCTGTCAGAGAATAAAGCTATTTCATATCTTGGGTGTGCAGCACAGATGCTTCTCTTTGTGACTTTTGGGACCACCGAATGCTTTCTCTTGGCCGCAATGGCATATGATCGCTATGTAGCCATCTACAACCCCCTCCTGTATGCGGTGACCATGTCACCCAGAGTCTACGTGACACTCATCATTGCGTCCTATGTTGGTGGCATCGTGCATGCTTCTGTACACACCGTGGCTACTTTCACCCTATCTTTCTGTGCATCCAATGAAATTAAGCATGTGTTTTGTGACATCCCTCCTCTCCTGGCTATTTCTTGCTCTGACACTCACACAAACCAGCTTCTCCTCTTCTACTTTGTGGGCTCTATTGAGCTTGTCACTATCCTGATTGTCCTGATCTCCTACGCCTTCATTCTGCTGGCCATTCTGAGGATGCATTCAGCTGAGGGGAGAAGAAAGGTCTTCTCTACGTGTGGCACTCACCTAACCGGAGTGTCAATTTACCATGGAACCATCCTCTTCACATACATGAGACCAAGTTCCAGCTATGATTCAGACTATGACATGATAGCATCGACATTTTATACCATTGTGATTCCCATGCTGAATCCCATCATCTACAGTTTAAGGAATAAAGATGTCAAAGAGGCTATGAAAAAAATGGTTAAGACAGAGTTCCCTTGGTGGCTCGGTGGTTAACGAACCCAACTGGTATCCATGAGGATGCAGGTTCCATCCCTGGCCTTAACTCAGTGGGAGGGGGATCCAGTGTTGCCATGATTTGTGGTGTCGGTTGCAGACATGGCTCGGATCTGGTGTTGCTGTGGCTGTGGTTTCGACTGGCAGCTGTAGCTCCGATTAGACCCCTGGCCTGGGAACCTCCATATGCCTCAGCTGTAGCCCTAAAAAAAAAAAAAAAAAAAGTTAGGAGAAGTTAGTTCTTTTAAAAAAGTACATTTTTAGGAGTTCCTGTTGTGGCACTGCAGAAATGAATCTGACTTGTGTCCATAAGAATGCAGGTTCGATTCCTAGCCTTGCTCAGTGAGTTAAGGATCTGGCATTGCTATAGCTGTGATGTAGGTCCCAGACTTGGCTCAGATCCTCTATTGCTATGGATGTGGTGTAGGCTAGCAGCTGTAGCTCAGATTTGACCCATAGCCGGGGAACTTCCATATGCTGTGGATGTGGCCTTAAAAAGCCAAAAAAAAGAAAAGTGCATTTTTAGCATTGTGTAAACCACAAAGAATGTTGAATGTCCATATTTTGACTTCAGTTAATAGTGTTGTGTGTCTTAAAACATTTGCAAATAAAGCATTAAGCCGTCTATCAATGAAATACTTTACAATGTTTCATAAAATAATTTGTGTAATCTATTTGCTGATTGCTGCATTTAAAGTGAGTCATATTAAACACCACTGATCTAAGTATTTTGCTCTTGTCAGTCACTGTAATTTGAATTTCACTCGCTGTTCCCATAGGTATATCCTCAGGATTCTAAGGATTGATAAACCTCACATTATTTACAGTGAGTCTTTAGCACTCATTATGAAGTCACTTCTCCATTCTGGAGACCCTGTGAAGAACCTCTATGGGATCTCACATGGTAAGCTCCATCCAGATTTATGGGCTTGACTTTGTCAGTTTGGCTCAACATCAGGTATTTTATTCCATCACAAAAGTCTTTCCTTGTTGCTGTCAGATCATAGAAAGTGATTAAATTCGAAACTCCAAAAATTATACTGATATTAGACAGTAATATTTATTGAGCTTGTACTGAAGGCCCAGGAAGGGCAAATAGAAGTGCAGCTTAAAAAAAGCATTTGGAAGAGTTCCCGTCTTGGCTCAGTGGTTAACAAACCCAACTAGTACCCACGAGGACATGAGTTTCATCCCTGGCCTCACTCAGTGTTAAGGATCCAGCATTGCCATAAGCTGTGGTGTACATTAAAGACATGGCTCGGATTCCGAGTTGCTGTGGCTGTGGTGTAAGCCGGCAGCTGCAGCTCCGATTGGACCCCTAGCCTGGGAAACTCCATATGCCACAGGTGCGGCCCTAAAAAGACAAAAAAAAAAAAGGGGGGGCATTTGAAGTTCCTCTTGCGGTACAGTGGAAACGAATCCAACTAGTATCCATTAGGGATGCGGATTTGATCCCTGGCCTCACTCAGTGGGTCAGGGATCTGGCATTGGCATGAGCTGTGGTGTAAGTCACAGACATGGCTTGGATCATGAGTTGCTGTGGCTGTGGTGTAGGCTGGCAGCTGTAGCTCCTATTTGACCCCTAGCCTGGGAACTTCTATATGCCATGGTTGTGGTCCTAGAAAGCAAGGGAAGAAAAGCATATACATTATATACATAATCAGTTATATACATTTTATATATACATATATTTATATGTGATACATATGCTTGTTTTTGTGTACGTATTATATATTCGCCATTTGTATTCATTATATACACTTTATATATATATACTAATATACTACATATGCTATATATGCATGTGCTATATACTATACATAATATATAGTTACATCATATACACTTTGTATATACTATATATATTGTATATAATTTAACCAGTTGTACACATTACACATACTTCATATATATACATACTATATTTATATGTACATATGTACATATACCACACAAACATTCAACCATTTATATATATTACATATAATTTATATATACATGCTATATGTATATATAGTTAACCAGTTGAATATATTATACATACTTTATAAATTATATTTAATGTATATGTGTGTGTGTATATAAATGGAATCTGGTTTATATTTGTCTATATACCCCTATCATTGCCTCCTAGGTTGGTGGCATTTTGCATGCTTCTAAACACAATGTCTACATTTATTCTACCCTTCTATGCATCCTGTGAAATCATCATGTCTTTTGTACCATCCCTGCTCTCCTTGCTCTTTCGTGTTCTGATGCTCACAAATACACGCCACAGGGTTTGAATCAGTGTATATAAGTGCACATATGGCCATTTCTGCATCCAAGCAAAACGAACAGCTAGTTGTACTTCCCAAGTTTCTTCCCACTGGGAGGATTTCCCTTCCTACAGTTTTTCAAAGGTGTCACAGAAAGGCACCGTCATGCCACAGCTGTCCAGCTTGGGGGCAGGTGCATGCCTATTATACAGAATCATTTTCAGTTATGCCCGAGTCCTTACCTATGTCACATGACCAAAGGGAACTCCCCAGAAGCCATAGATTCAAGGTAGGAGAAGGAGAAAGAGTGTAGACCGTAGGGATTTGGGCCACTTCATGTAACTTACTTGGACAGTCAAAGAATGATCAGTCCCAATGCCATATACAGCCCTTCTATTTTATGATGGGGTGCTGATTTGTATGCCCAAATTTATGATTTGTTGCATCAGAAGACACTCAGCTCTGTGATGGGAAACTCAGTTGACATGGTAACTTGGTGGCCATACTAAAGTTTTCATTTCCTACTAGGCCCAGTGGACAGCCAAGAGCTATTTTTAAAAAGAAAAGCAGTTAGGTACAGAGGATGGCAGGGCTTGGTTCCAATGTACTAAGGGGCTGCACTGTGATTTTCCCATAGGGGGTCAACCAAAGCCTCTGAAGAGCATCCCTATCTGGCACTGACACTTCATGTACCATTGAGTCTGCTGGATCATATGGTCCAAGCAGAAGAGAAGCTTGTGAAGCAGCTTGGACCTGTGGCAGAGCCTTTTCATTTTATGAATCCCCTTAAAACTCTCTTGTTTCTAGGTCACTTAGTAAATGGGCTGGAGTAACAATCAAATAAGGAGTATCCTGCTTCCACAATTCTAAGGTCTAAGAGTGTTCTGTAGCTTTTATCCATTATAGAGGGCCCACATGCAGCAAATTTTCCTGACTGTAAAAGATATTTCAACATGCCCTACATCACTGGAATCAATCTTCGCCGAGGTAGAAAAATGCCTAAATTTTTGTCAGATTGATTGCGCAACTCATGATACACAGATGTCTCATCCATAAATCTGTGGGAGTTTCCACTTCTTGCTCACCGGGCCCAATCACCATAATGTCTCAAATGTCATGGATCTAGGTGATAGTTTGTGGAAGGGAAAAGTGATCAAATCCCTGAACATCAAATGACGACATAGACTGGAAAATTGATAGACCTGAAGTAGGACAGTGAAGTTGTATTGCTGGCTTTACTTGCTGAGCACAAACCACTTCTGGTGGACCTTATGGAAATGGATGGAGAAAAAAGTACTTGCCAGAAGTCCTGTTAATTTGTTCCAAAGAAGATACCAGGATCTCTGTTGAACTGTTCAAGCTGTGAAACTGCATCTGGTCCAAGAGCAGCACCTGGAGTAATTACCCAGGTAGGTTTAAAATAATTTTTCATCCTTCTCAAAGAGGTTTCAGTCTCAGCACAGGCCAAAGAGGAGACGTGAATGGGGGATGATGGGGATGTGGTGGGAATGCCCAAGACCATGCTGGCGGCATTAATCTCTTATTTTCATCCAGGAATGCAGTATTGGCCCTGACTTACTCTTTCCTTAGTAGAGGCAGTTCTAGGAGCTTTTGCCTGGCTTTTTCCACCAGAACATCCCTCACTTCCAAGGCCAAAGAATCAATGTGGGGATTCTGCCAAGTGCTGAGCTGATCTGTTCCAATTATGTTTTCTAGGTCTGGGAGACATCCATGGATGAATTCAGGAACAATTTGGGCTCAGTGTGAGATAAAATCCATTGAAAACCTGACCTCAATAAGCCTTTGCTCTGAGCATTGGGCCACAGTGATATTTTGAGTCTTCTGTAAATAGTGTCACTTCAGAACTAGTGCCCAGTAGTTCTCAAAGATAAGATTATTTCCTTTTCGCCAATGCACAGATATCCTGGTAGAAGGCCAAGGGTCCCTTTAAGGAAGGCTTAGAGGAAGATCTGCAGTTTAACATTTTGGTAGTATATCACTTGGTCCTTACTCAAGTGTCCCTGGCCTCCCCTTCACTAAAGGGTCGTGTTCTAGGACTGTAAACTGATTTAGTCAGAAATTGGCGGAGGGACTATGACTCCATTTTTGTAATTCAAGTTTGACTTTTGTTCAGTCAACCTAGAGCTTTTGGGTTTATATGGATCAAGTCAGAATTCAGTGGGGTTCCTGTCTATTTCACCTCTAGGAACAAAATGATCAACAGGCCAATGCCACACCTGTTAACAAGTCAGACTTCTGACTGCTGCTTTGAGTCTGTCATCCTAGAGGATAACCACATCCCCTTTCCTCTGAGACTGGCTGTCTTTACTTGGCCTCTGCCACCCCAGGATCCAATTATTATCTTTGCATTTAGGATTCCCAATTCAGGGACTACAGTTCCTACTGTAAGATCTGGCTTAACAGAGGCTGGATCATCGAGTTCTTTTAACATGCTGGAGCTGCTACAGGAAACAAGAGTCTCTTTTAGGACAGACATAGAAGACTTGAGGTCATTTATATGGCACTTGTGATGGAAATCATCTGTAATTTATAGCAGACAGGCTAGTGCTTCAACAATTTTTCAAGCAGAGGATGTATGATAACAGAAGGAAACATGACCTACACAAAAATATTTTATTTTATTTTATTTATTTTAATTTTAATTTTTTTAATTACTCAAATGAATTTATCACATCTGTAGTTGTATAATGATCCTAACAATCTGATTTCACAGGATTTCCATCCCACAGCCCAAGCACATCCCTCCACCCCCCAAACTGTCTCCTCCAGAGACCATAAGTTTTTCCATGTCTGTGAGTCAGCATCTGTTCTGCAAAGAAGTTCTGTCTGTCCTTTTTTCAGATTCCACATGTCAGTGAAAGCATTGGAGATGGAAACCCTCTAGGTAGAAACCTTCGAAAGTTGTCCTCTCACAGCCCTGCTCTCCCCTCCACACACAACAATCTTCCCAAGTATATTGTACATTTATTTTATTACAGAATAAGGGAGAAAAAAAGATTGCAAACAAGTCTCATCTAGGCAAAAATATTATGTGACTAAAATAAAAAATTTGCTTTAACTATTACATTAATAGATCATAAAACTACACACTATATACCACAAAGCAAAAATAAAGAGTTACACAAATACATGCAAACACTCATGCATACATACAAATTAAGAAAACTCTAAAATACATTAGTAATATCATATTATATAAAATACAGAAAAAAATGAATACATTTTAGAAATATATTATTTTAGAAATATATATTTAGAAATATTATTTTAGAAATATATATTTAGGAGTTCCCATTGTGGCTCAGCAGTAACAAACCTGACTAGAATCCATGAGGACACAGGTTTGATCCTTGGCCTCACTCAGTGGGTTAAGGATCCAGCTTTGCCTTGAGCTGTGGTATAAGGTCACAGACACAGCTCTTACCTGACATTGATGTGGCTGAGGTGTAGGCCAGCAGCTGCAGCTCCAACTTGACCCCTAGCCTGGAAATTTCCATATGCTTTGGGTGTGGCCCTATGGGAAAAAAATAATTTTTTTTTAAATGAGATTTGGGGAGTTCCCATAGTGGCACAGAGGAAACTAATCTGAGTAGTATACATGCAGATGCGGGTTCGATCTCTGGCCTTGATCGGTGGGTTGGGGATCTGGCATTGCTGTGAGCTGTGGTGTAGGCAAGCAGCTGTAACTCCTATTTGACTCCTAGCCTGAGAACTTCTGTATGCTGGGGTTCAGCCCTAAAAAGAAAGAAAAATTGATAAAAAGAGCTGATTGAGTTCAGGAAAGATTTGAAGGGGAAAAAATCATGATAGAAATGAAGGCGAGGCTAGAAGGAAGATAAGATTGAGTAGAACCCTGAGTACTCTTTCTATCACATTGTTAAATTTTATTTGGCAGGATTTTCTGAAGGATTTTTACATCTATATCCAAGAGTTATCATTGCATTTACAATTTGCATTTTTTCTTGTGATGTCTTTGGTTTTGGCATCAGGGTAATATTGAAGTCCTAAAGTGAGGTGATAAGTATTTCTTCCTCATCTATGTTTTGAAAGAACTTGTGAAGAATAGATATTGATGTTTCTTAAAATGTTTGGCACAATTCACCAATGAAGTCTTCTGGGCCTGGGCCCACTCTTGGGTATCTATCTAAGGTAAAAATTGCATTATCATAATACAGTCAATGAGATCCTTACTAAGAAAAGTCATTTAAAAGAAAGAATCATGTGTATAGCTGTGTAGAGAGCTGTCTGAACAGGGAGAAATAAAATGCAGAACAATAGTGAGGTATTATAGTATTATAGCAAGAGAAGGTTTATATTTGTATTATTCGGGTGTTGTTTAAAATGAATAATCCCAATTTAGAGAAATATCTTTAGGTTGTACTCTGTTTAAGGAGATAGTTCTATTACAACTAAAGGGATTTCATGATCAAAAATAATAATAATGAAAGAATGGAGAGAAGGAAGGAAAAACACATAGACTAACTTTGAAGGGCACATGTCTTTGCAATGAAAAGGAGGTCTGTTGGAAGCAGGCTAAACATGAGCCCAGTAGGGATGTTTTTTATGTCTTGGTTCTTGGGCTTGGATGATGAGGAATGGTGGCACTTACAAAAGCATTAGGGAAGGGTACGGGTCAAAGGGACACAGAGCAAAGCTGAGTGTGGACCAGGTCTGCAGGGAAAACCATTAAGACGTAGTGGGGCTGGGTTTGGAAAGAGCCTAATCTGCCAGCCAGTCATCCCTTACTCTCTGAATTGTGATTACCTTTTGTCTCTCTTGAGATTAAGTATCATCTTGGTCAAGGCTAATGCTTACGCTCTGTGTTTGGGTGAGGAATTAGAGAATGAGTTTAGTGCCCATACTGTGGATAAAATGAGAGGGGGAGAAATTCACTGTCACAAAGAGCATAGTAATGACACTAGAAATATGAACAAATATATGTGGTTCTTCAACCAAAGGCTAGGATTAGACTCTTGCCAATGTATAGAAACAAGGATGGAGCAACGGGCTTTCAACTGGCATCCTAACCAATGATTCCATGGAAAGTGGCATGGGACTATGAGAGCTGTGGTTTTGCTATTAATTATGTGGTATTTGCTTAAGCTAGTCAGGTATAATTATAAAGTTACTAATAGCTGCAACTATAGAAGCCTGTCCAGTTTGAGTTCAAAGAGATGAGAGCTAATACTATGAATTTCAAAGATTACATGCATACATGATTCTGTATGTGTAAATACATAGCTACGTTCCAATACGTACACGTTGGAATCCTCATCCTCTGCACCTCGGCATGTGCCTGTATTTAGCAACAGGCTCTTTGTGGAGATAACTAACTTGAATTGAGGTCTATGGTGGACCTAATCCAATAAGACTAGTGTTGCTGTGAGAAGAGGAGATGGGACACAGAAACACAAGGAGGAACGATGATGTGAACACAGAGGAGGAGGCTGCCCCCTATAAGAGAAAGAAAAATGCCTTGGAAGAAGCCAGTCCTGCGTTCGGCTTGAGCTCAGACTCCTGGATTCTAGAACAGCAAGAAATACATTTCTATTGCTTAAGCCAATAGAAATTTGTCATAGCAGCCCAGACTCTTCCTCATTCAGTGAAAAATGAAAAAGAAAAGTGCATTAAAAAGATTGAGGAGGCATTAAGGTGCAATGGGTTAAGTCTCTGGCATTGTCACACAGCTACAGCTTAGGTTGTTGATGTAGCTCAGATTTAATCCCTGGTCAGGAAACTTCGATGTGCCATGAGTGTGGCTGAAAAAAGAGAAACAAACGGAGGCGTCTCCTGCACCTGGACTGAAAGTCCTCATCATTGAAAAAATAATAAATATTGTAGCTACCATATTTAAGAGCAAGATTTCAGCACTGTGAGCTTCATTCTCCCTATGGTGTGTGAAAGACCAAAACATAAATATATAACTATATTTTTTTATGATTTTTATAATACAAAGTATACATACTTTTTTAAAAGTGGGATTATCAAATGAAAAAAATCGTCATGTAATTCTTAGAGAATTCTAGAGTGAAAAAATAATAATAAATTTAAATTTTGACTTCTGTGTACTTAGCAACAACTCATACATTAATCCTATCAACACACATAAACACAAATATCTTATAATTTCTAGTTCTGTTTAAATGATTAAATTAACACAATAATATCAAATCAAGTAATAATACAAATTAGTATCAAAGTATTATTTTGGTATCCCAAAAGAGTCAAATCATTTAAAAAAAATTTCTCACTCTCTTTGTCTATTTCTCATTCTTGTTCTCAAGAAGTGATGGGTTATATAACAAAAAAAAGATTATTTATGAAAGAGAGTCAGGAACTAAGAAGAAATTAGGCATATAGGAATAAGCAGAGTGCAAACAAGTAAAAATATACAAACAATTTTTAAAAAATATATAAATGAGTAATCTACTAAAGGTATTCATCAAAAAACATGTGTTCAAAACATACAGGCCGAATTTTTAGCTTCACTACAATTCTAACCTTTATTTAACTGATGTGTCTGAGATAGCACAATTGTGGAAGATAAAGAACATTAATTCTGGCTCTAAAACCCTATATTAGAATATCAGATTTAGCACCTACTACGACCTTGTAAAGGTGACCTTATGTATTTTCATTCTTTTACAAAACCACCAGCTTAAGCAGACCATTATATTAAACAAACAAACAAAAGCAAGCAAACAAATAAAACCCTGGAATAGCTTCTAGATCAACTAGCAAACTAGTAAAATAAATTAAGAATTCATTTACATCCTTCCATGAGAAAAAATTATGATCCCTAAATATCATATACCCAGTGGTTGGCTGATAGTTCATTTTCTCTCCAGTTGATACCTTTTCTAAATTTGAAATTTACCTGCTTATTTTCACTACCTGTATTCTGACTTAAATTTTCTTCCAACAAGGAAATTAAATAAAATGTCTAACTTACAAACCTATTGACCTAACCATGTAAAGAGTCTTTCCTATGTTCCCTGGCGTTTTCTCATTTAATCTTTATTAAATGCTGAGTAAACTAAAATTTTTGATCTCCAATTTACAGACTAAAGCACATCATCTGAGTTGAGATTCATGGTTGTAACTTCTGATATATTCTGTAAGTAATGAATAACATTTTGTCTTACCTGTGGAAATGAACTGATGATTTAATTAAGCTGTGCTATGGATACTAAACCTTCGGGGTTTTATACCAGGTTCTCAAGTTCCTGAAATGTACAAGGACGGCCCAAGGAGAAAACACACTAATTCTCTTCTGGGACCAAAGAGAAACAAGAGGATTTTTTTTCCATGGTAAACAAGAGAATGTTTCTGAAGCAAGGACCTTCATGATAAAAATGATGACATGAATTCACTTTGGCCTGCACTATAAAATGATTTGCAGTGGAAAAAGAATATGCATTAGACTGGAAAAGAAATGTAATGGTATGGGACAGGAGTTCCCATTGTGGCTCAGGGGAAACAAATCCGACAAGGAACCATGAGGGGGCGGGTTCGATCCCTGGCCTCTCTCAGTGGATTAAGGATCCTGTGTTGCTGTGGTTGTGCTATAGCTCCGATTAGACCCCTAGCTTGGGAACCTTCATATACTCTGAGTGCAGCCCTAAAAAAACAACAACAACAACAAAAATGATATGGGACACAGTTCTAACTCTGACACTAAAAAGCATGTGCCAATGTATTGACAGTTTAAATTCTCTGAAATTCAGTTTCTTTTTCCTGGCGATATGACCTGTTTACCGCCTTCAAACTTCTATAAACGTATATACATAAGGAAATAATACAAAAGCATAAGCTATGAAGGATTCATAATCATTTAATAAACATATCTATACCCATTTAACTTTAATGGTGCTACACTGCTAAATGGTATGAAAGACATTTTAAAACTCATTAGGTAGTTAATAGAGTAAATAATACATACATAAATGAATAGAAAGTACTGACAATAGCAATGGGACATTATTCAGATGACTGTAATATTCTGTGTAACAGGACATTAGAATATTAGCTATCTGGTAGAGATAAAGGTCAGCATTTGAGCTGTGTACCATCACGTCTTAAAGACTTATCCATAGACTAGTATAGGCTATATACTTAAAGGGATTCTTCAAAAAATTGTGAAAAATGCATAGATACTTCAGCTGCATACCCAGTGGTTCTAAATTAGTAGATAGGGAATATTGGCAGTGGAATCTCATTTTAGAAAGAAAGAAAGAAAGATAAAGAAAAGAAAAAAGGAAGAAATAAAGATAATATTGATACACAGCCCATCTGAGAACAAGGGATCTATTCATTAAGTGTAATCGCAAAGGATCTATACATGCAATGCAAGCTTCATTAAAATAAATAAGCATTTCTGCAAAAATTGACATGGTGATTTACAATTTATAAAAAAGACAGAGAAACTAAGGGGGGTCTGAGCAGTTTTGAAAAAGAAGAATAAAGTAATATGCACATGATCTGATTTCAAGAATGGCCACAAAATTAAAACAAGCTAGTGTGGTGTTAGTGAAAAGATAAATATCCAGGTCAATGGAACAGAAAAGAGTCTTCAGTGATAGGTTCACCCAGTATAGTCAATTGATCTTAAAACTGCATGTCTCCCACAGGCCCTTTGTGGCACTCTGAGCCTGGGTAAGGGTTTGAGAGCATAGGAAATATTGAAGGAAGATATGAATTCTACTGGACCTCCATTGTCAATAAATGTTAAATTCCTCTCTCTTCATTCTAGGTGTGTGTGTGTATTTATTGTATGTGTATGTGTACTTATTGTGTGTGTGTATATTAGATCTTTTTTATTTAATTTACATGAACTATTAGTGAGTATTCAGAATTCACAAATTATATGGCGTATAAAGTCCTACAGAGCTTTAAGCTTTTGATGTCTCCTCCACATTTCCATGAATTTTTTTTTTACTTTTCTTCTTACCTCAAATAGTAATCTTCTGATGAGCTCAAAATGTTTGCTTTATTCATTGAAACCACAGCACCTTGTAATTTGAACAGAGCAAACGTGTAATGAATATGATTGACTATAAACTTATCTGTTAGATTCTGCAAGAGATACACTGTTTTTTTTGTTTGTTTGTTTGTTTGTTTTAGAGAGGCACTTGAGGCATATGGAAGTCCCAGGCTAGGGATTAAATCTGAGCTGCAGCTGCTGGCTACACCTCAGTCACAGCAATGCTGGACCCTTAACCCACTGAACGAGGCCAGGGATCCAACCTACATCCTCACTGACACTATGCTGGGTTTTTAACCTGCTGAGCACGACAGGAACTTCTGTGGTTTTACACTGTTGTAGTTTACCATATAGACTTACTTGTTGTGATATGAAAGAACATATATTGCCAGAGTGAGGACAGTGGGTCTCAAAAAAATTACTGCTAACCCAGTGGCAGAGGTATGGTATAAGAATATGTCTCATAGCTTGAGAGTTCTTATCTCAAACTTCATTCACTTTATACACCTCAACCTGTAGTACATTATTCCAGAACAATTTATTTATTTTATTGTTAAATTACTATGTTGCTATTTAAGCGGGAAGGTAATTGGGGCATATTCCCTTTGGGGCATCCCCTGTGGGTTTGAACAGTTAAGTAAATGGATATAAGCAATCTAAATGAACCATATTCATAATGTCCTTAAGCCTGCATTTGTTGTTCCACAGGTAAGAGGTCATTTTCCAAATATTTTAGGAAATATGTTCAGGTCATTTTCCGAATATTTTAGGAGGTGGGACCTAAACTATCAGAGTCAAGTATGTTATAAAATCCCTAGTAATAAGCCCAATGGTTGTTAACTATTGCACTGATCAATAGAATGCATTCATCACCATCTGACGTATGCAGTGTCTGTCTAAAAATTGAAAGCAATGTTTCCTGAAATAAAAACAAAATAGACAGTATTGAATTCATGTTTGTAGAGGTAATGATAATGCTCCCAATAGACTGTAAGTTTACATTTTTCCTCAGGGAAGAAGATAGACCTGTTCAAGCAAAACAATCAGTAAATTTATCAACAGGGGCCAAGAAAACATTTGACCATTCAGCTATCTGGAGGCTTATATTTTGACACGTGGAAAATAATCAATATTTATTCTATGCTTATTTTACTAGCTACACAAAACAGAAGCCACTTTAGATTACTACTTATTTCATAATATTTCTCTGGTCTTAATGGCTTAAAAAATAGCCAAATAGATCAAAGACCATGTTTTGTTTTATTTCAATGGGTGTGGGGGGATGAGGAGAAAGTCCCAGAATGAAGTCATGATAAAATAAGAGGCAGTGAAAAGCTCTGGGAATGGATTTGGCTCTGGCATTTACTAGCTGTGAGCATTGCTATAAAGGTGAAATAAACTTACATGTGCAAAAGTCCGTTCTTACAGCTCAATAAATGGCTGTTATTATTTCACTCCTTCTTTGTAAATTTAGTGTTTCAAATACAGAGCCCAAGATATGTGCAGCGTTTTTCCTTATTAAAGTTCTATGTTTGGAAGTGACTTCACATTAATTGTAAATATTGACTATATATTATTAAATTATTTATGCATAATAGCCATTTTATCTTTACAACTCTGAGTCCTTTCAATATATTCTAATATTGACTTAGGTATACCCAAAATAACTCTTATTTTGGCACTAACACATATGGATATTGCCTTAGTCATATTCATCTAACAGAAATGACAATTTTAAATTTAACTAAAGTGCTTAACATTGTCAATTTTTATTATCCTATTTACCAAAAGCACAATTAAGGCCACTGCAAATGGCAAATGGGACGGCACTTATTTGCGTGTGTGTTTTGTTTTGTTATTAACAGATCATAGAATTCACAAAATCATTTTATTCTCTGATTCAGAAAAATCGTATTCATAATGTAATTAATTGGAGTTAATCTGATAGATTAAGTGCATATTAACAATGACAAAATAAATACAATACATGAAAGAATAAAATATCTAGTTTAAGGCTCTGGTCAGCTATTTTTTTTAATGATTTAGTGATAATATCTGCATTGTCACCCAAGATTGGCTATTACTAGAAAATGAATACATGTGATGACAAAAGTTCAATTGTACAGGTATCTTAAATTTATAAAAAAAGTTTACATATTTAAAGGAAATTGCTTTCAATGCTCATTGTTTTGCATATTTAATTAATCTATCTGGTTGTGCACTATTATATCAGTTTTGTCATTTAAATTTATTGCTATTTGAAAAAAGAGTAAGCTTTGGAGGGAAAGCCTAATATCACATATGGCTTATAATTATGGAGCAGGTGAGAAGCAAATACTTTCAGATTCCAAATCCTATGTAATTTTCCTCATCCCAGGTATATCATTGAACTGACGGCAAGAATTGTTATCACAGTCGAACTTTGCCTTGTGGCTCCTAAATGCATTGAAACATCGACTGATTTCAATATGTCCATCCAAGTTTGTTTTTTATTTCTCTCATTTCTGTTTTTCACCTTATCGACATGACCTCTTTTCTGAAACTTCCTTTGGATAATAGTCATGTCCTCTCTCCTCATGACATTTAAAAAAAAAAAATGTATTGTACTGGAGCAGCTCAGAAGTATTCAGTTAATTAGAATAAGTGATTTGAGTGCTCTAATTTGTTTTGTTGTAATTTTTATTTACAACACATAAATACATACTCTTCAAGGTAAATCTTCCTTCTTTGATGTCTCACATGAGTACTTCTTATTTTCTTTTTCTTTCTTTCTTTTTTTCTTTGCTTTGCTTTTTAGGGCCACATGTGTGGCATATGGAGATGCCCAGGCTAGCTGTCAAATCAGAGCTTTAGCGGCCGGCCTAAGCCAGAGCCACAGCTCACTGCAATGCAGGATTCTTAAGGCACTGAGGGAGGCCCTTGTCCTGATGGGTACTAGTGGGGTTAATTACCGCTGAGCCACTGTGGGAACCCTCAAGTATTTCTTGTTTTCTATGCCTTTCCAGTAATTCTATGAAAATGTTTTCTCCTGATGTTGACAATGCTAAGTCATCCTGATTTTGCTCCTTCCAGAAGATTGTTGGTACAGACTTTCTTTGCCTTCCATCGCTATTTCTAATCCAGACGGTTTTTTCTCTCATTGGTGGGGTTCATGCTAACATATTGAAATTAGAGCTTAAGGTGCATCGTGAATGTAAATAATGCGCCGAATATTATTTACAACAGATGAGGTGCCCCCAAAAATGATTCAAATTGTTTATGGGTAGATATATAAAATAAGGTAAGTAACATGAATAAAATCTGTCCTCCAACTAATATAATAATACAGATAAATAATAGAACTTTGAATTCATGTCCAGGTAACACTTTGACTCCTATTCGATTAACCAGGGGACTGTCAGAAAATATTATTTTTCTATGTATTCTAAATTTCATTTCTTGTAATATTTTTACTCTTAGCTATTAAGTTTTATGTCTTATGTAAGACTGTTTTGTTGCTGTATTTTTAATTAATGATATTTGTGAAGTTAATTGTTACTTCTAGATAATAATTACCTAGTTGTTATTTCATTGAATAAAAAAATCAACATACAACCAAACATATTACTAATAGCACAAGAGCATATGTCTTATTTTTAAAATAATTCTCCCATTTGCAACATAGAATTTGGAAAGTGTAGATAAATATAGAGATTGTCAAGAATTTAGGTTTCCAAAAACAACACAGAAGACCAAATATTTACTTAAAAAGGACAATATAATGCTAAGAATTTGAAAAACACATTGAATAATACATGTGTTATCATATAATTTTATATTCAATCATGGCTTATCTAAAAATACTTGATTAGTTTTTTACAGAATAATCAAATGGAATTGGAAAATTTAAGAGAGATTAGCTCAAGATACACCTTTCGGTAAATAATTAATCTATTAAATAAAACCTTATTTAGCACATTCTAGATTTGAAGCTATTTTAAGTATTCAATTTTATTAGCACATTTTAAAATTTAATAGGTATTCTATTTTTGACATAATGTGATAATTGCATGAGGAATCTTTTTTAGCTGTTCACCTTGTGTTTGAATGTGACCTAATAGGAAAATAGCTAATAGAATTCAGTGGTAAATTAATCATTTGACTCGGTTTTTAGAAATGACATGACCCAGTTGAGTGAAAACAAATCTTCCATTTGATTCCATAGTGAATGGCAACAACTTTTGTCACTGCTCTGGAACTGCTGCTGAGAAGTTACACATTTCCAAGAAATAAATATGAGACCATATTTCACTTTCCCTAAGTCACAACATTGCTCATTTTGGTCATAACAATATGAATTATAATTTTATGAATATCCTTCAAGTTTGTTCTGTGAGGTATCAACATGAAGAATGCCACTAAAGTTACAACATTTGTTCTGAAGGGCTTCACAGAGAAGCTTGAACTGCAGATCTTCTTATTCTGCCTGTTTCTAGCAATATACATGTTTACTCTGGTGGGAAATTTAGGACTAGCTATGTTGGTCACTAGGGATTCTAAGCTGCACAACCCAATGTACTATTTTCTGAGTGTGTTATCCTGCGTGGATGCCAGTTTTTCCTCAGTAATTATCCCTAACATGTTAGTAGATTTTATGTCCAGAAATAAAGTCATTTCATTCCTTGGGTGTGCAACCCAGATGTTTCTCTTTATTACTTTTGGGACCACCGAATGCTTTCTCTTGGCCGCAATGGCATATGATCGCTATGTAGCCATCTACAACCCCCTCCTGTATGCGGTGACCATGTCACCCAGAGTCTACGTGACACTCATCATTGCGTCCTATGTTGGTGGCATCGTGCATGCTTCCGTGCACACCGTGGCTACTTTCACTCTATCTTTCTGTGCATCCAATGAAATTAAGCATGTGTTTTGTGACATCCCTCCTCTCCTGGCTATTTCTTGCTCTGACACTCACACAAACCAGCTTCTCCTCTTCTACTTTGTGGGCTCTATTGAGCTTGTCACTATCCTGATCGTCCTGATCTCCTACGCCTTCATTCTGCTGGCCATTCTGAGGATGCATTCAGCTGAGGGGAGAAGAAAGGTCTTCTCTACGTGTGGCTCTCACCTAACTGGAGTGTCAATTTACCATGGAACCATCCTCTTCACGTATGTGAGACCAAGTTCCAGCTATGCCTTGGATCATGACATGATAGTGTCAATATTTTACACCATTATAATTCCCATGATGAATCCCATTATCTACAGTTTAAGGAACAAAGATGTCAAAGAGGCAATGAAGAGAGTGTTTGGGGAAAATGGGTGTATCAATAAAGCGTATTTTCACACTAACCGTTAAATTGTTAAATTGAAAGAAACAAAGAATGTTGCTCATTGTTGCTATACAAGGAAGTTATGATAAAAATATTAAACTTTGGAGTTCCCGTCATGGCTCAGTGGTTAATGAATCTGACTAGGAACCATGAGGTTGCGGGTTCGATCCCTGGCCTTGCTCAGTGGGTTAAGGATCCGGCATTGCCATGAGCTGTGGTGTAGGTCGCAGACACAGCTCAGATCCCACGTTGCTGTGGCTCTGGCGTAGGCCAGCAACAATAGCTCCAATTAGACCCCTAGCCTGGGAACCTCCATATGCCATGGGAGCAGCACTAGAAAAGGCAAAAAAGACAAAAAAAAAAAATTAAACTTTAATTATATTAAACTTTGTTCATGTATTTCTATTCTTTTTAGAGATTTTTAAATAAAGACCAAAATCATACCTCCACCTATGCAATTTCCACTCATGCAAAAATACATTTCATCCATTTGCTTCTTACTAAATCCCTCTCAGATACATACACATATATAAGGACACATATGTACGTATACATACATATATGCTGATAGTGATTGTAATCAAGTGTCAGTGCTGCCACAACAAAGTACTGCAAACTAGTGGCTTAAACAACTGAAGTTTTTTTCTCACTCTACTAGAATCTAGAAATCTGAGCTCATGGTGTACCCAGGGTTGATTTCTTCTCGGGAGGTTGTCCTTGGTTTGTAAATGGCAGTCTCTCCCATGTGTCTTCACTCGTTCTTGTCTCTCTGTGTATCTGTGTCATTATATCATTTGGTTCTAAATATCCCAGTCCTACTGGATTAAGACCCACCCTGAAGCTCTCACTTTAACATCATGACTTCCACAATAATCTTATCTCTATATTCAGTCACATTCTGTGGCACAGGGATTTCTCCTTTCTTCTATGTATTTCTCCTATTTTCCTTGCTGTATTTTTGTGGGATTTATTCACTTTAAAAAACTGTCCACATGACCTTTTTTCCCTTATCTAATGTAAATAATATTTAGAGGTGTTTTTTATAGTAGGAACTTTCTTAAGAAATAATTTACCTACCATAAATATCAGCTGTAAGGTATTATATACTCAAGATATATAATTCGTGATGCATAATGTATGTAAAAGGTTATGTATATTCACCATTCCTAAAAGATACTTTGCAGCAGCTAGCAATGATTCCCCATGCTCTCATCCCCAAACTTAGAAACCACTATCAACTTTCTGTCTCTATAAATTTGCCTGTTTGGGGCATTTCATGTGAATCATAACATGTAGTATCATGAGTTTTGCGACCAACTTATTTCCTTATAATAAAGGTTTAAAAGTTCACTCACCAAAGCATGTATAAGTACATAACTTCTTCTAACTGCCACACTATACTCCATTGCGTGGATACACAACATTTTGTTTATTCCTTCGTCATCTGATGGCCACTTGTGTTATGTCTACTCTTTGGCTATCATTCATCATGCTTATGAATATTTTCATGCCAGTGTTTAAGTGAACTTCTGCTTTCAATTATCTCAAGTAGACCCTGAAGAGTAGACCAAGGCCCAGATGGTTTCACTGAGTTCTACCAAACATTAGAAAAAAAAAGAAAGAACCAACCTTCTCAACAATGCAGAAGAAGACAACATTTGGGAAATAAGAGACCGAAAACATAAAAGAAAGAGTTTCTTGTACTACTTTTGTGAAGAAGGGCCATTCACACACCCTAGTCAACTGACGTCTTCCAGTTTATAATCAAGGATACTTTTTTCTTTACTGAGTCACTCTGCTTCTGAATCCCATTGTTACCCCATGATTACCTGTACCTTGGCTATGACAGTTCTCTCTGCAGAACAATACCGTCATCAGATAAACTGTTATTTCTTCTTCTTCTTCTTTTTTTTTTTTTTTTTTTTTTTTTTTTTGTCCTTTCTAGGGCCGCTCCCATGGCATATGGAGGTTCCCAGGCTAGGGGTCCAATCGGACCTGTAGCCGCCGGCCTATGCCACAGCCACAGCAACGCGGGATCCGAGCCATGTCCCGACCTATACCACAGCTCACGGCAACGCTGGATCCTTAACCCACTGAGCAAGGCCTGGGATTGAACCTGCAATCTCATGGCTCCTAGTCAGATTCGTTAACCACTGCACCACGACGGGAACTCCATAAACTGTTATTTCTTTGGCAGAATTATTCCTTCTGTGAATAAGACTGTGCCTGTATGTTTGAGAAGATTCAGGTAATATTATCAAGATCACACTGTCTGCTATCACTATTTCTAGAGCATATCTGCAAGCAACATACACTTTTCAACAGCCTCTGGTATTTTACATAATGCTTTATTTAATATAATAAAAAACTCTCTTTTTTCAATTCTGATAACTGCAGTAAAATCCTGTAGAAAATGTCCTATCATAAGGTAACTATGAAGAATATGAACACTAGAATTAGACTATCAAATATGTGCTGCTTTTTTGACCAGTGGAGTGTTGGTTAACCAGTTGTTTAATGTTAGTGCTCTAGTTTCAACACCTGTAAATTTCAGCATTCAGAAACCCGTTTTGAGGCATGGATCTAGATGCTGCAGCTACAATGCTGACCAAAGTAAGCAAACATCCTGCACTCATTAATCTTACTTGATAGTGTGGGGGGTGGCAGACAAGAAACAAAATGCATTAGAAAAATATGTCGAAAAGGCAGAGATGGAGATAAGTGTTATGGGAAAAAACGAAGCATGATGGGGAAAGGAAAGTGGTACAATTTTAAATACAATGGTAAAGATGTCTTTACCAAGAAAAGAGTAAGGGGAAAAAAAAAACATGCAGTTGTCTATGAAAAGGAAGTTTCAAAATGAAGAAGAGAGAGTAGCAAAACTCCAGGCAGTATGCAGACTAATATGCCCGGAAGAGTAAAGATGGCATGAGCTCAAAACAAAGTCAGTGTGATTGAGAGAATAATGAGTGAGTTCATTGCAATAAGCCGTGGGGACAAGATCATTTTGGACCACTGAGCTCTTGCAAAAGCTTTCATTTTCACTCTTCGTGTGATGAGAAGTCTTGCGGTATTTGTGAAGCACATGATAATCCAATTTATTGTGCAACACTCCTGCTCTGGCTCTTCAGTTGACATTTGGATTCTACAGGGAAAAGGCCAATCAGAGACAAGCCAGGAAACTGCAACGATACTTCTAAGACTGAAATAATGGTTCCTTAGGTCGAGGTGGTAGCAGGAAAAAATGTTGACAAATAGACTCCAACTTCATCCTGTGTTTTGAACCTACATGTTATGCTGATAGATTGGAAGTAAGATGTTTGAGGTAAAAAGAAAATTTCAGGATCATTTTTAAGTCTTTGCCTGAACAGTTAGAGAGATGCCCTTCCATTACCTCAGATGAACCTGTAAATATTGCTGGTGCCTACCTGCAGGTTATCTTGTGAAGCTAAAATATGCTGGTTAAATATCCTAAGCTTTTTGAATATAGTCTGGCATGTGGTAAGTGAGCAGCAAACTATGATACTGCCATTGTATCTAAGACTTATTTGGTAGTAAGCTTAACCATTGCTGTTTTTAGCATGCTCCGGTTTTGTCTTATTTTCTATCATAGTTTTACTAAATAGCATTTTGGTATGGCACAATAAAAGCATATTCTATTTTAAATTTATTCAGAGTATATGCTCCATAAAATAACAAGGAATGTTCACGGCAAACAGAAATACTTTAAATCTTTCATATTGCCCATTGATCATAGTACACATGTAAATGACATTATATGCATGGTTTCTAAACTGTATAGTAAAGAGGGTAGGGTAGTCAATTTAATTAGGTTTTAGTTTAAATTAATTATAATTACAATTTTATCAACTTACGTTTTCCACAAAATCATAGAATCTGTTGACAATATTTGCCCACGCAAACACACAGGAAACATTTCTAATCACAGAAACAGAAATAACTGAAAGTAAGGTAAAAACATAGTTTATAAAATACAGTAGAAAAATGAAAAGAGGAATTCCCGTTATGGCGCAGAAGAAACAAATCCAGCTAGGAACCATGAGGTTGCGGGTTCCATCCTCAGCCTCGCTCAGTGGGCTAAGGATCTGGTGTTGCCATCAGCTGTGGCGTAGGTTACAGATGTGGCTCAGGTCCTGTGTTGCTGTGGTTGTAGCGTCAGCCAGGAGCTGTACCTCTTATTGGAGCCCTAGCCTGGGAACCTCCGTATGTTACTGGTGTGGCCCTAAAAAGGAATTCGCCCTTAAAAAATTAAAAAAAAAAATTTAAAAAGTGAAAAATGAAAAGAGCCTATAAATATATAAAACAACCTAGTGCTTATGCAAGATGAGAGAAGAGACAAAAAAGCATATTATTAAATTATTCTAAGCCAAACCCAAGAGCAATAAGTTATAAATAGAGTCTAAATAACCTGGATGAGTTCCCATCATGGCTCAGTTGGTAATGAACACAGCTAGTATCCCTGAGGACACAGCTTGGATTCCTGGCCTCCCTCAGTGGGTTAAGGATCCTGCATTGCTGTTGCTGTAGCATAAGTTACAGCTGCATCCCTGATTCTACCCCTAGACTGGGAACCTGGCAACCTCCATATGCTGTGGATGTGGCCTTTAAAAAATACCAACATAGATAAACAAATAAATAAATGGCAGAGAAAATTAAAACTGGAATTTCAGATTATGTAGAAGAAAATATTTGGGGAGTTCCCTTGTGGTGCTATGGGTTAGGGATGCAGCCTTTTCATAACTATTCAAGTGGCCTGGTCATAACTATTCAAGGACAAGTTTGATCCCTGGCCTAGTAGCTTTCACATGTCTCAGGCCTGGGGGAAAATAAAATTAAAATACAGGAAATTTTAGCACTCAATCTGACTAAAATGTATGAGTGGCTGCAAAATCTGAATTCAGTATAAATTTGTAGCTTTACAAGTTGTCTCTGTTAAAAAAAATTAGGACTAGTGAGTCAAGCATTTAATTCAAATATTTATTTTAATGGTTATAAAAACCCATAGAATACAGGAGAAAGGCAATGATTTTTTAAAAATACACATAATTTCAACAAAGCAGCAGTTTACTGAAGACTTGTTCACATATCACAGAAAGTTACCGTAGCCACCAAAGAGAGAACTTTGCATGCAAATTTTTAACATGATGAATTTACAAACATTTCAGACCCAAAGCATTGCAAAATGCATCTCGAGTTTTTACCATATATCAAGAGCACATTTACCTTAGGTAGCAATTAAAAAGGAATAGAAAAAGGTTAAATTTGTAAGTTTATGTAGAAAGCTACAAAAAAGTACATAGGAAATCACAGAAATATCGCTAATTTATATAATGTGTATGCATATACATATAGCTATCAATCTAGACAACATACAAAGCTAGTGATAAATGTTAGGGCATTTCTATTAACTTAAATTTTTCAAAAATTTCCAAATTTCCTCCAATGTTAATATATAGCACTATAACTCCAAAACTAGGAAATGCTGAATTGTTCCTCAGCTGTTTGTGTGTTTATCCCTTAAATCAAACCAAAGTAATTTATAAAACACAAGTGAACATTCTTTAAGAAAAAGTCATGGAACGCAAAAAATAACACAGGCATGCCAGTGTTGTCATGATAAGGACCAGCAATTCTTAGTACTGCCTTAAATGCCTTACAGTTATCATCTGATGTAATCTTTATTGTATGTATAATGGACATGGAATCATTATTTATCTTCCATAGTTGAGGAATCCTGAGACTAAAAGTTTCAGGGAGCTTTCAAGGGTTTTACAGTGAAAAGGGTAAATTCTGGACTGTTTGGTGTTGCTAATCACCCAGCTATATTGTGCCTTCTTAAAATGAATGAAATAATTCCTAAAACTTTTATCATTACTCCTCAAATGGAGTTGTTTTCCATAATAAAATTCTATGATATTGGAGGATACATAGGAATTTGTATAATAGTTTTAAAATGACAATTATATTTTTTCATTTTGCAAATCAGTTGCCCTTAAAAATATGTAAATTTAGACCATAGCATTAATGTGTTTCAGAGTTTCCATATATATTATGGATTTCTGCAGTCAGATGCTCAACCATGGAGCTATAACCCCTACATGGATTTCTGAAGGCATATTCCTGGAAATAAAAAGATCATCATTGGTCAAGCAGTGATGGCTCACCAGAAAACAAACACATAAAGGAGTCAACTGTTTCTGGAAAGGGACGAAGGAATTACACCATAGGGAAGAGAAAAAAAAAAAGATGAAATCAGAAATTTAGTATCACTGTCATTTTAATTGCCTAGAGCCCACTGTTTTCTGCATGACTCTAATGAAAGCATTTTTCACTTCTTTGTTTCTAAGACTGTAAATGAGGGGATTCAGCATGGGGATGACAATAGTATAAAAAACAGAAGCCACTTGATCCCTTCCCAAGGAGTAGGACTTACTTGGCTTTAAATAAGTAAATATCATAGTGCCATAAAAGATGGTGACTCCCAGGAGGTGGGAGGCACAGGTAGAGAAGGCTCTTTGTTTTCCCGAAGTGGAAGTAATTTTCAGGATAGTAGACAGGATAGACACATAGGACACTACTGTTATGGTAAGAGACACCGCCAGTGTGGATCCAGCTAAAATGAATATCATTATTTCTATGCCTTGTACATCAGTGCAGGACAAGGCTAAGATTGGGGATGTGTCACAGAAAAAGTGATGGATCACATTGGAGTCACAGAAATCCAATCTGCTCATGCAAAGCACATTGACAAACGAATCCATGAAGCCAATGAAATAAGATCCGAAAACTAGGGAGCAGCAGCTTCTTGTGGACATGACCACTGGGTAATGCAGAGGATTGCAGATAGCTACACGGCGATCAAAGGCCATGGACGAGAGGAGAAAACATTCAGCGGCAGCCAAGAAAACAAAGAAATACATCTGGGTGAAGCAGTTCATGTAGGAAATGTACTTGGTGGATGTCAGTAAGTTCCCTAAGGTCTGAGGGGTGATGACAGTTGAGTAACTGAGGTCAAGGAATGACAGGTGGCTGAGGAAAAAGTACATGGGGGTGTGAAGCTGGAGATCCAGGTGGATTATCAGTATCATCCCTACATTGCCCAGCAGAGTCATCAGGTAGATCAGGAGAAAGAGCATAAACAGGATCCTCTGGACTGCTTCTGAATCTGTCAGTCCCAGAAGGATGAAGTCAGACACGTGTGTGGCATTCCTTCTACCCATAGGGTCCACCTGCTCTAAACTGTTGAGAAATCAAAGTTGATGCTTAGCAGGGATGATTTCAAAACTGTTTGTGTTTATACAAAAGACAGGACATATTTTAATTAGTTTTGTGTTTCTTGAAAGTGATAATACGAGCAATTTACAGAGTACAAAGAGAAAAATTTTGCTTTGATTGCCAAATAGAGAAATCGGTATACAAGTTCCCGTAGTGGCTCAATGGAAACAAATTTGACTCACATCAGTGAGGACACAGGTTCAATCCCTGGCCTCACTCAGTGGGTTAAGGTTCTGGAGTTGCTGTGAGCTATGGTGTAGGTGGCAAACGTGGCTTGGATCTGGTGTTGCTGTTGCCCTGGCATTGGCTGGTGGCTACAGCTATGATTTGACCCCTAGTCTGAGAACCTCCATATGCTGCAGGTGTGGCCCTAAAAAGACAAAAAAAAAAAAAAGATAGAAATAGGTATAAATTGTCATTTGGCTATAATTACAAGATAATATATTGGATATGTAAAATATGCATGACACCATTCTGAATGATTCCCTTTATTAAAGCATTAAGTTTCCACAAATTATCACACCATAGGTAGTACCATTAGCCACATATTTTAGATGAGAAAAAAGGTCACAGAGAATTTGGGTAACTTATCCAGAGTCAGAACCATCCGAAATATTATATGTTGGCTCTGTCATGTTTTGAAGATACATTGACTCTAGAAAGCATGCTTATGACAACTATGTTCCCATTTATAACTAACTTCAGCAAATCAGAGGAAAAAAATGCTAGACATATAATAAACCATGACAGTGAGTGTTAATAGGGTGTATTAAAATGATAGACCGCATGTTAGTATTAGTTTCCAAAAGTTTTGATTTCCTACTCTGACCATTCATAATCAAAGTTCTTCCAAAATTATATTTCTAAAATATGCATATTGCTTGGAGATCCTGATTGCATCAACACTGTATTTCTAGTTCCACAAGCCCTGGCATTACTTAAAGTAATGTCAAAACAGTGTCTATAATTCTATTCTTCCATTAATGTTCCAGTTTTAACTGATTCTAAGGAAAACCTTCTAACTTTGAAAGTACTACTTACCAGGAGTCAAAACGGGTGCAAAAATATTGTCTGCCCATATTGTCTTTTTAGCCATAAGTCAACCTCAAATTTTGGTCACACAAAAAAAGACATGACTGTTTAAGTACAAATTTTCTGTAATATATTTGTTTTCTATGAGATAAATTCTTTTTAAATTTTGGTGTTTTTATTTTCCTTCTGAGGAAAACAAACAAACAAACAAACAAACCTAGAAATAGTGTTCAGCTCCTGAACAAAGGTAAAATTTGCCAGAAAGCTATGTCTAAAATGAATATCAGGCATCATCTGTGTATGTAAGAAGAGAAGAATTTGTCTGGCCATTTGTCATGTGAATTCCAGGCTACCTTATATACTGGGGATTGAAGGTAATGCAACATTCGGTCATCCCTGTGGACCCGTTTCCAAGGAAGATTACTTGGAATGTTTCCAAGGACAAAAGTTCAAGGACTCAGTGTAGTTCTGCTAGGTTCTGAGAAGCTCCTTGTCTTTTTCATTTAGTAACCACACAATGAAGATCTAATGGCTTGATCCTCCTTTGTGATGTCTAATAGATGCCTGTGATGGTAGAGGAACTCTTTCTAGGGAAATACATAATTATTCTAGGAGTGAAACCTTTAGGGATGGAATGATACATTTTTCTCAATGAAATTTTATATTGAAATGCGTGATACTATATAGGAGTAAATATGTTGATTAGAAACAAAATTAGATACAAAAAATGCAGTGAATATGAAAACAATTCAAAACTGTTGAAATATTTCTCTCAATTTTTTTTGTTCACAAAATGTTGATTATTATGCCTCTTGATTTACATAATTCTTGGAATACTGTTTCTTCAATATTCATCCTCATCTCATATCTTCTCATATTTCAATTTCATAATATACTATGAACAATGATATCTTAGCCTTTGATAAAACCCATAATTTCATGTATCATGCATTGACTGAGACCCCGTAATGAACTTCCCTCTAGAAGTGTTCCTCTGATGTTAAAGATTTTATTGAGAATATTTATCTAAGAAGGGAAGCAAAGGGAGACTGAAAGAGGCATAGCCTGTGAATCAGATTAAAATATGATAATTGAAGCCAATTAAAAAGGACCCTTTTATGAATTAATTTTGACAATGCCATACCCCCATGATGTTACTGGAAAGATGTTAACTGGATCCTGAGTTCTTGTTCACAGAGCGGAAGGATGAACTTAGAGAACACACATAGGCAGCAAACAAGCAAAAGTCCTTATTACAGGAAAGCAGTTAGCTCCCAGCACAGACACTGGGGGGATTGGGGGAGATCCACCCTTTCTATTGTTTTATGGAGGTTTTAACCTCTTAAGGATGGGGGTACCAATGTGGGGTCCTGCTGTCAGTTCTTTTCCCCATTGGCCGTGCCCGGTTTACCTATATCAGTCCTTGTACAGTAGGGATTTTAGAGTCTGGGTATGCTCCGTAAGTTTTTCGGTCCTTTTGCTCTTCTTTCCCCTAGACATAAGAATGGTTAACTCTTTGTAGTCTTTTGCTAACGGTCAAATGTATAGGTCAGGGGTTAATTCCCACCTTGACATGCAACAAATGTACTTTCAATGCTTAATCTTCCAACAGGCAAAGCCTGTTTGTCTTGATTAGTTCTTACAAATCTTAAATGATGGACATTAATTAGGGAATATATCCAAGCCCATGTTCCTGCACTTAACGACCCGAATGATTATTCTGCCCCAGTCACACACATATAGACACATACAGACACATCAGAGACCTCATAGTTCCCATTCCAAAGTTTCAGCCATGAATCAGGAACAACTGGGTAAAACCATCACTTACAAAATAGACCGGATTTAAACTGGGTTTTTGGCAGATGGAACCAATCAATGTTACCTGTCTACATGGTTAAATCTCTTTTTATTAATGTTTATGGAAAAGCCACAGGATTTTTATTTGTCCCTGAGAATTTAACCTCCAAGTTGTACCTCTTTTTCTGAAATTTGTATTTGAAAAAGATGGTGGAGATAAGGATTTTAGAAATTCCTCCTGGAATGACTTAAGGTGCATCTTAAATTGCACTTTGAGACGTAAATATTCCCTTAAGGCCACAGAAAATCTTTCCTTAATACTTACAAGACTCTTCTCTGTTATTACAGGCCTTAAGGTCATGTCAAGTAAGACTAGAAAAGGAGTTCATGAGCCCAGTTCTAAGTTTTGTAGTTTTGTCTGTCAGGAGAGGCCTAGCTTATGAAATGGACTACAAGAATTGCGTCTCCTTTACTAGTCTGGACTATGTTAGATTTTCTGAGGGAGGAATGCACAAGGCCAAATTGGTAAAGCAAGAGATTTTTTCTCCTTCTTGTCTTTTAGGGCCACATCTGCAGTATATGGAGGTTCCCAGACTAGGGGTTAAATCGGAGTTACAGCTGCTGACCTATGCCACAGCCAAGCAACACAGGATCTGAGCTGCCTCTGTGACCTACACCACAGCTCACAGCAATGCCTGATCCTTAACCCACTGAGCAAAGACAGGGATCAACCCCACATCCTCATGGATCCTAGTCAGGTTCACTAATGCTGAGCCAGAGGGGATCAGAGGGGGATGGGCTGAGCTCAGGATGGTGCCAGCCCTGACTGTGAGTAGGTGCTGGGCTTATAAAGGATCTGTGGTGGGACTCCGTGGTTGGAGTTCATGGCCAGAACTTGTAGCACAAACAACAAAGAAGGAGGAGAGGAAGGTCAAGGAAGGGGTAGGGGGTCGAGTCCCATGACAGAGGGCAGTTAATCCTTGTGGGTCGTTAATCTATGCAGGCAGTAGTCTTCAGCAGGCCATTGTTTCTTGCTGCCCAACTTGAGCATCCATAGTCCTGGAAATGGCGTAGCTCTTGTGCTGGGCCAAACCCAAGTCTACAGCAGGTCTCCAAGGTGAACAGCAACATTTAGGGGGTGAGGGGGTCTGTCTCCATCCTCCTGGGAGCCTGTCATTTTGGGTGTATTTCCTTATAACCTCCACCAACATGGCCTGAAAAAGAGTGGGTTTTCAACAGGTCCCTGTGTGGCTTCCCTGTGTTTATTATAATTGACAGAATTGATGATCTCCTTCTTCATGTCCTCTGTAGACATGTCTCAGGCCTGGAGCAGGACCCCAATTCTGGCCTTCTCTTCATGGGTATAGCAAGTAGCTAGAACTACATGAGTGTCTTGTCAGCTCGAGTCCAAGGCTATGGCAAGGGCATGAAATTATTTGGTTAAAGTAATAGGATCCTGGCTAGTGGAGCATAGATTATCCTGGATATGAGAGATCTGACATGGAAAGGGGACGTGGACCTGACAGTTGTTAGAGCCCCAGCCAAAGAAGGACAGTTGACTGGAGCAGTGAGATCTCAAGCAAGATTTATTGACCAGCACTGAGCAAGAGGAACTCAGAGCCCCCCACCATTGCGAGAGAATCAGGTTTTATAGGCAGAGGGTCATAAGCTAAGATTTGTAGACCTGGGATGGTGGTTGAGGTCATGGTATAAAAATTTAACTTTCTCCTTGGGGCTGTCTTTGTCCTTGGGAAGTCAACCACTTCATGAGCTTGGCTGTTTTTCCTGTGGAGGCCTGGCAAAGTGGAGACAGCAGGTCTGGGTCTGGGTGGGTCAATGACCCACCCAAACTTATTCTTTTTCAGGCCTTCATTTCAGTTTCCACCTAAGAATAGTGTGTACGTCGCCATTAATGACGTCCATCAGGGGGAGTATATTGGGTTTGACAGGGGGATGGGTGTGCAAGGCTGCACATGTAGCGTATGGAAGTTCCCAGTCTAGAGGCAAATTGGAGCTACAGGTGTCAGCCTACACCTCAGCCACAGCAATGCAGGATCTGAACTGTGTCTGCGACCCATACCACATCTCATGACAACACCGAATCCTTAACCCACTGAGCAAGGTCAGGAATTGAAATGGCATCTTCATAGATACTAGTCAGGCTCATTACCCCTGAGCCAGAGCAGGAACTCCAGGACAGACTTTCGACTTAGTTTGAATGGGAGTATTATGTTGGGCTATGGAAGGGGTGGAGGTATCCCATACTGTGGGTGAAAGAGTGGAGGCTGGGAGAGGTCATTTATCAGATTCTGGAAGAGTAAGAAGAAGGAGGAAGGAGGAGTCCGTGCTGGAGGTAGGAGGATACAGGTAAGGGAGGCTCTGAGTTTAGACAGACTACATCTGCACAGAATTGGGGTTAGGCACATGGGTAGTATCAAGAAAGAGTGACTGCAGGGCATTCCTAATAAAGAGACAAGTTAGGTAAATTCTCTCTAATGGTGGGAAATTAAACCATCAAACCCCACAAGGGAAACTGGAGAGGAGTGTGTTTGGTCTGCAAATTCAGGCGGTACAGGCGGTGTCAAGTAAGTGGCCATCTTATTAATAAGAAAAGATATTGGCTTACCTGCCACAACCAGAGTTACCATGGGCTCCAATGGAGTGAAAGGCATGGGGGCATGGGGACCCAGGGGTGAGTGGGTTGTCTAAATGACATGGATATCAGAGAAAAACATAAGTCATAGTAATTTTAAATGTTATTCATATATAATATGAGTGTTTTAAACTATTTAGAGGAAGATAATGCATATTTAAAAGATTTGAATAAGTTAATTGACAGTTTGGAATTAGAAAAATTTTTTTAAATATTCAGCTCCTTAAAGGGAATTCAGAATTTAGCACTTTATTTTAAATATGTAAAAAGTGTTTAAGGAAAATAATCAAATGTAATTTTACAAAGAAGAAATGCAAATTAAAAAAATTATAATTATTGATTGAACAAAACTAGCTACAAAAATTTAAACAAAAAATTTCAAATAGAGGGGAAAAATAAACATATGTTCTTGTTCTTATATACCCTTTAAGTAGCAGAGAAAATGACAACTGCAATTTTAGATTATATAAAAGAAAATATTTAGGGAGGTCCCTCGTGCTGCAGTGTGTTTAGGATCCAGCCTGTCACTGCAGGGGCGTGGGTGGCTGCTGTGTCACACGTTTGCTCTCTGGCCCAGGAGCTTTGGCATCACTCAGGCCTGGCAAAAAGGAAAAATTAAATTAAAGGATAATTTAGCACTCAGTCTGACGAAAATACATGAGTTGCCTCAAAATCAGAATTCCTTGTAAATTTGTAGCTTTACAACTTGTCTCTGTTAAAAAAATTGGGGCCAGTGAGTCAAGCATTTAATTCAATCATTTATTTTAGGGATTATAAAAACCCATAGAATGCAGGAGAAAGGCAATGATTTATTTAAAAAACACAGAATTTCTGGATTTCCCATTGTGGCACATCCCAAAGGAATCCAACTAGTATCCATGAGGATACAGGTTCAATCCCTGGCCTCGCTCTGTGGGTGGGGGAACCAGCATTGCCCTGAGCTGTGGTGTATGCCCCAGACATGGCTAGAAACCTGAATTGCTGTGGCTGTGGCATATGCCAGCAGCTGTGGCTCTGATTCTAGCCCTAGCCTGGAACTTCCATATGCCACAGGTGTGGCTCTAAAAAGCAAATACATACATACATACATACATACATTAAATAAATAATACATAAATACAATATTAAAGTAAATAAATGAATGAATAAATAAATAAATAAAATACACAAAATTTCAACAAAGGAGCAGTTTAATGAAGCTCGTTCACACATCACAGAAAGGTAAGGTAGCCACCAAAGAGAGAACATGGCATACAAATTTTTGACTTGATGAATTTACAAACTTTTTATTCATTTTGCATTCCTTTGCAAAGTGAGTCTTGAGTTTTTCACATATCCGAAGAACATATTCACCTAAGGTTTCAATAACAAAGGAACTAAAAAAGGTTAAATTTATACATTTATACAGAAAGCTACAAAAAAGTACCTAAGAAATGATGGAAATATTGCTTATGTATATGATATGTACACATTATGCATATAACTATCAATCTAGACCACTTACAAAGGTATTAATAACAGGATCTTTCTATTAACTTAAATTTTTCAGTGTTTTCCCAATTGTCTCCAGTGCTAATATACAGCACTCTACCTCCAAAACTAGGAAATGCTGGGTTGCCCCTCAGCTGTTTGCTTGTTTGTCCCTTAAATCAAACAAAAGTACTTTATAAAACACAAGGGAATATTCTTTAAGAAAAATTCATGGAACATTAAAAATAACGCAGGAATGCCCGTGTTCTCATGATAAGGACCAGCTCGTCTTAGTACTGCCTTAAATGCCTTGCAGTCATCATCTGATGTAATCTTTACAGTAACTCTACAGACCTGGAATCAGTATTTATCTTCCATAGTTGAGGAACCCAAGGCTAAAGTTTCAGGGAGTTTTCAAGGCTTATACAGCTAAAAGGGTAGAAGATCTAGAATCTATATTCTAGAATGTTCAATTCCTAATCACTCAGCTAAATTGCATCTCCATAAAAACCAAAGAAATAATTCTTAGAACTGTAATCATTATTCCTCAAAGGAAGCTTATTTCCAAAATAAAATTCTCTGATATTGGAGGATACATGGGAATTTGTACGATAGAGTTTAAAAAATGACAATTGTAATTTTTCATTTTGCAAATCACTTGCCCTTAAAAATATGTAAATTTAAACTATAGCAAATATGTTTCATAGTTTCCAAATATATTATGGATTTCTGCAGTAAAAAGCTCAATCACTGAGCTATACCTCTTACACGGATTTCTAGAGGAATATTCCCGGAAATGAAAAGATCATGTTTGGTGAAGCAGTGATGGTTCAACAGAAAACAAACACATAAAGGAGTCAACTGTTTCTGGAAAGAGACCAAGGAAATACACCATAGGGAAGAGAAATAAAAATGATGATGAAATCAGAAATTTAGTATCACTCTCATTTTACTTGCCTGGAGCCCACTGTTTTCTGCAGGACTCTGATGAAAGCATTTTTCACTTCTTTGTTTCTAAGACTGTAAATGAGGGGATTCAGCATGGGGATGACAATAGTATAAAAAACAGAAGCCACTTGATCCCTTCCCAAGGAGTAGGACTTACTTGGCTTTAAATAAGTAAATATCATAGTGCCATAAAAGACGGTGACTCCCAGGAGGTGGGAGGCACAGGTAGAGAAGGCTCTTTGCTTTCCTGAAGTGGAAGTAATTTTCAGGATAGTAGACAGGATAGACACATAGGACATTACTATTGTGGTAAGAGACACCACTAGCGTGGATCCAGCTAAAATGAATGTGATTATTTCTGTGTTTTGTGTGTCAGTGCAGGACAAGGCTAAGATTGGGGATATGTCACAGAAAAAGTGATGGATCTTGTTGGAGTCACAGAAATCCAATCTGCTTATGGAAAGCACATTGACAAAGGAGTCCATGAAGCCAATGAAATAAGATCCGAAAACTAGGGAGCAGCAGCTTCTTGTGGACATGACCACTGGGTAATACAGAGGATTGCAGATAGCTACACGGCGATCAAAGGCCATGGACGAGAGGAGAAAACATTCAGTGGCAGCCAAGAAGATAAAGAAATATGTCTGAGTGAAGCAGTTCATGTAGGAAATGTACTTGGTGGATGTCAGTAAGTTCCCTAAGGTCTGAGGGGTGATGACAGTTGAGTAACTGAGGTCGAGGAATGACAGGTGGCTGAGGAAAAAGTACATGGGGGTGTGAAGCTGGAGATCCAGGTGGATTATCAGCATCATCCCTGCATTGCCCAGCAGAGTCATCAGGTAGATCAGGAGAAAGAGCATAAACAGGATCCTTTGGACTGCTTCTGAATCTGTCAGTCCCAGAAGGATGAAGTCAGACACGTGTGTGTCGTTCCTTCTACCCATAGTGTCCACCTGCTCTAAACTGTTGGGAAATCAAAGTTGATGCTTAGGAGGGATGACTTCAAAACTGTATTTAGATGAAAGACAGGACGTATTTTTTATTAGTTTAGTGTTTCTAGAAATTGATAATAAGAATGTTTTTCACAGTTCACAGAGAAACATCTTAATGTGATTTCCAATTATAGAAATAGCTTTATATTGGCATTTTAAATATAGTAATAGCTAATATATTAGATATATAAAATATGCATGACACTGGTCTCAATGCTTCCTTTTATTAAAGCATTAAGTTTCCACAAATGTTCACACTGTAGTTAGTACTATTAACCACATAGTTGAGGTGAGAAAAAGGTCACAGAGAATTTAGGGAACTTATCCAGAGGCAGAACTGTTGTATGCTGGGTACCATTTTTCCAAGATAGATTGACCCCAGAGAGCATGCTTATGATAACTATGTTCCTATTTAGAATTAACTTCAGCAAACCTGAGGGAAAAAAATGCTGGATATGTAATAAACAATGACAGAATAATAGTTCTAATCCACCATGTGCTCTCTTTTCATTTCCAATATTATTTAAGATGAATGATAAACAAATTTCAAACTTCTTGGATGTCAGTACATGTATTAAACTGATAGAGCGCATGTTAGTATTAGCTTCCAAAGTTATGATTTCCTCATTTGACCACTCAAAGTTAAAGTCCTTCCAAAATTATATTTCTAAAATATGCATATTGCTTATAAACCCTGATTACCTCCACATTGCATTTCTAGTTCCAAAATCCCTGGCAGGATAGTGGATAGTGTCAAAATAGAACCTGGGGGAGTTCCCATCTTAGTGCAATAGAAACAAATCTGACTAGTTTCCATGAGGATCCACGTTACCTTCCTGGCTTCACTCAGTGGGTTAAAGGATCTGGCTTTCCCATGAGCTGTGTTGTATGTCACAGGAACGGGTCAGATCCCACATTACTGTGGCTGTGGCATAGGCTGGCAGCTGTAGCTCCAACTTGACTCCTAGCCTAGACTTTCCATATGCCACAGGTGAGGTCCTAAAAAAAAAATACATATATATATATATATATATATATATATATATATGTATGCAGGCTTATTCTTCTGATAATGTCCCAGTTTTATCTGATCCTAAGGAAAATCTTCTAACTTGGAAAATCATACTTACCAGGAGTCTAATTTGGTGCCCAAACTGTCTTCCCATATTGCTTCTTTAGCCATATATGAACCTCAAATTTTGGTCACAATAAGACATGAAGACTACTTAGGCAGAAAATTTCTGTAATATTTTTGTTTTCTAAGAGGTAATTTCATTTTAGTTTTAGTGCTTTCATTTTTTCAGAGGGGAAAAAATCAACCTAGAAATTGTGTTCAGCTCCCGATCAAAGTTAAAATTTGCCAGGAAGCTAATGGCAACTATGTCAGGGATTGACTGTGTATGTAAGCAGAGACAAATATGTCTTGCTGATCATCCTAATGCCAGGGTAATGCCAGGGGTACTTCATATACTAGGGACTGAAGATAATGCAATATTTGGTCATCCTTGTGATACCTCATATACTAGGGACTAAAGATAAGGCAATATTTGGTCATCCCTGTGGACCGGTTTCCAAGGACGTTTACTTGGAATGTTTCCAAGGACAAAAGTTCAAGGACTCAAAGTAGCTCTGCTAGGTTGTGAGAGGCTGCTTGTCTTTTCCATTTCCACACAATGAAGACCTAATGGTTTGGTCTTCCTTTGCCAGGTCTAAATTGATGCCTGAGGCAGTAAAGAAACTCATTCGAGGGAAATAATTACTCTAGGACTGAAACCTTCAGGGATGGAATGATACATTTTTCTCAATGAAAGTTTTATACCTAAGTGTGTGGTACTATATAGCAGTAAATATGTTGATTAGAAACAAAATCAGCATAGAACAACATGCAAAGAATATAAGAACAATTTAAAACTGTTGAAAGAGTTTGATACGTATCTGTCAATTCTTTTCTTCATAAAATATTTATTTCTACACCTCTAGATTTACATAATTATTAGCATTCTGTTTATTCAATTTCCATCTTCATTTCCTATCTACAATTGCATACTCTACTATGAGCAATGCTATCCTAGCCTTTAATAAAACCCATAATTCCATGTATCATGCATTGACTGATACGTCATAACTAACTTCCCTCTAGAAGCGTTCCTCTGATGTTAAGGATTTTATTGAGAAAATTTGTCTCAAACAGGAAGCAAAGGGAGACTTTAAAGAGAGATAGCCCATGAATCAGATTAAAATGTTATTGTGAAGGTGAAACTGGACTCGGCCCTGTGGGGCTCCTGGGTACAAGAGCATTTCTGTGTCTCCCATTTCTTGCTCTTAGGAAATGGGCCTTGTTCAGCCCCCATGACCTTCCCTGAGT
This sequence comes from Sus scrofa, assembly GCF_054392235.1. Classification (NCBI taxonomy): domain Eukaryota; kingdom Metazoa; phylum Chordata; class Mammalia; order Artiodactyla; family Suidae; genus Sus; species Sus scrofa. Next base: position 14,846,518 of record NC_139384.1, read on the forward strand.
TCCTGGGGACAGGTTCGGACAGTTGCTGATCAGGGAAGGAAGGAACAGTCAACAACAATAGTACATACAGCCTTGGGGCAGGAGCCTGGTTCTCTCTGAAGGCATACACATAATAATAGAGTCATCTTATACAACTAAGGGAAAAGTGATATTCCTTATGCTTCTTTTAGAAATGAATGCTTTAAAACCGAACAGCTTAGGAGTTCCTATTGCGGCACAGTGGAAACAAATCTGACTCGTATCTAAGAGGATGCGAGTTTGGTCCCTGGCCGGGCTCAGTGGGGTAAGGGTCTGGCATTGCTGTGAGCTGTGGTGTAGGTTGCAGCTATAGCTATGCTACAACCCCTAGCCTGGGAATTACCATATGCTGTGGGTGCAGCCCTAAAAAGCAAAAGCAAAATAAATACAATACCATACAATACCATACAATTGAACTGCTTAGAGTCCTTCCTTGTCCTTCTCTCTGACTTAATTGCACCCTAAACACAATCACCAGTCAGCTAAAGATTAGGCACCCTGAGTGTAATTGCCTGTGTGTTAAAGATTATTAGCACATGATGTTTTTCAGGAACTTTCATAGATGGTTTTAATGTCTGATCAATATGCCCTTTTTGCAAGGACCGTTATTCTAGGCAATAACCCGGAAGACCACCGTCGTGAACAATCTCTTGACTCCAGGTTTGATAGTCGACTAAGCTTCCCCCTAAGAAAGAAGAATCCATGTTTGTCCCAACCGTGATTCTATCTGAAAACATTTTTTTTTCTCCTTTTTACCCTAAAACTCCTTGCAATTCTATCCAAGGGGTGGTGGGGGCACAGTCTTTCAGGCATTAGCCTGCTGTGACCCTCCTTTGCCAGGCAAAGCAATAAAGCTATTTTTTCTTCTTTACCCAAAACTCTGCCTTTGCATTTCGATTCAGCACCAGCAGACAGAGGGCCGAATTCTGGCAACATAGCGAGTTCCTATTGTGGCTCAGCAGAAATGAATCCGACTAGTATCCATGAGGATGAATGTTCAATCTCTGGGCTCCTGCAGTGGGACAGGGATCCTGTGTTGTCATGCTGTGGTGTAGGTCACAGATACAGCTCAGATCCTGTGTTGCTGTGTCTGTGGCATAGGCAGGCAGCCATCGCTCAGATTTGACCTCTAGCCTGGGAACTTCCTTATGTTTTGGGTGTAGTTCTAAAAAGTGAAGAAAGGAGTTCCATCATGGCTCAGTGGTTCGTGAACCCAACTAGCATTCATGAGAACACAGGTTAGATCCCTGGCCTTGCTCAGTGGGTTAAGGATCTGGCATTGCTGTGAGCTGTGGTATAGGTCACAGACACAGCTCAGATCTGGTGTTGCTGTGGCTGGTAGCTACAGCTCCGATTGGACCCCTAGCCTGGGAATATCCATATGCCATGGGTGCAGCTCTAAAAAGACAAAAGACAAAAAAAAATATTTAAAAAAATTAAATTTTAAAAATGTGAAAAAAACATATATATGTATATTACTGTGAATTTTTCATTAATTCATGATATTGAAATCAGTATTCATGGAAATTTAAAAGTGGCTCTTACAGGAAGTTCTGTTCACAGTCCAGAATTTCAGGAGACAATCTGTCAAAGTGGAGAAAGGCGCTCCTGATGTAGGTATGATCAAGTTAGTGGTGCTGCAAAAGGCTTGTTTGGTGATTTAAAAACCAGCATAAGCTTTTGACTGTTAGGTTTGCTGAGGGAGGAACACACAAGGCCAAGTCAGTAAAACAAGGGAGCTTTTTAAGGCATCCAAAAGGAAGGGATGGACTGAGCTCAAGGACTCCAGCAGCGACTTTGAGGGGATGCCAGACTTATAACGGATACTTGGGTGGGAGATTATGGGGGGAATTTGTGGCAGGAGCAATCAAAAGAAGGAGGGGAATGTCGAACAATTCAGGGGAGTGGTAGGAGGTTTGAGTCCCAAGACAGGGGGCAGTTAATGTTTTAGGTGGTTAATTTATGCAGGTGGTTGTTTTTCAGCAGGCCATTGTTCCTCACTGCCCACCTGGAACCACCACATTCTGGGGTACAAGTGGAGGGCTTTGGTGCCCACCCCCCTGGGCACCTATCATTGACAGTCGGTAATGTTAGGTTCCTGAACACACGAGGCCAAGTCAGTAAAGCAAGGGAGATTTATTAAGGCAGCAGATACAGACAGGCTGAACTCAAGACAGCATCAGCCCCGACTGTGAGGAGGGTCATGGTGGGACTCTGTGGCCAGGGTCTATGGAGGGAACTCGTAGCAAGGAAATGAAAGGAAGGTTACATGATAGGGGAAGGGGTCAGGGTCCAGTCCCAGGACCTAGTGCTTGTGGCAGGGAAGATTACAGGGGAAGGGAAAAATAAGAAAAACGAGAGATGATGGTTAGGGTCCTGGTCTCAGGACCAGAGAAATGCAATAGCAGGGGATGATATCTGGGGGCTGTCTATCCTTATAGGTAGTTATTCTTTACAGTTGTTTCCCATGGATGGTTGTCTCTTGCTGTCCAGCTCTAATGGCCACATTCCCAGAGACGTACCGTTGAGTCTCTCATTTGGTCTAACTTCCAGATTTACCTGCTACAATCTCAAGAGAATGGAAGAAGTGTGGGGGAGCTCCTTCCATTCTCCTCCGAACCTATCATGTAAGTTTGGGACTTAGACCAAATGAGAGACTTAGTGGTCATTTTCAGCGTAAATACCACCTCAATAACCATGGTGATTGCAAAATTACCAGGAGCAAGTTTTTCCTGCTCAATGTCATCCCAGTATTGAAACTCATCTTGTTTGTGTTTAGTGTTGTTTGGATTTCAGGCTATTCTTATACCACTTATTGTGTCATGTTGAAATGGAATCCACCTAAAACCAAGTTCCTCTGAAGAGTCTATGATTAACCCCCTTATCCACATAGTTAGTGCCTTTCTTCCCCCAAACAGGTTCCCTTCAAGATCAAGGTTTATCAATGAAAAATGGAACTGAAGCCCAGCAGGACCCTGTGAGGCCCTCCAGGGGTAAAAAGCCTTTCACATCCCCAGGTTCTGATTGGTAGAATAAAGTCTTTTCACCTCCTAGAGCTTCCCTGAGGTCCATAGGACATATTCAAAGTGTTGCTACTTAGGGGAGTGAGGAAATGCAGAAAGAGACAATAGTGCATCACAGGGGCAGGGTCCTGGGTCCTCCTCCTGAGATTCATGAAACCAATGCCTAGTGAAAGGCTTCCAGGGCAATGGTGACAGAACCCTCCTGCTCTTATCGCCTGAATGTTGCTGTTCACCTTGGAGAACTGGTGCAGATATGGGTACTGCCAGGCATGAGATTTACCCACACTCCCAGAAGGTGGATGTTCCAGCTGGGCAGTGAGAAACAAGGACCTGCCTTGATGAACCACCTGCAAAGATTAACTGCCCTCTGTCATGGGATTCAACCTCCACACCTCCCCTGAATTATGTACATTTCTCCTCATTTTTATATTTTGTCTTGCCACAAGTTCCCACCATAAAGCCCCACCACAGATGGATTAGAGGATGTCGGGACTAGAATAGAGAAATCAGTAATGATGATTGATAAAAAAGGGGAAATATTTTTAGGTATTTGGCAGAGAGGGTCCAATTCATTGGATTTCCCTAATCCAAAAAATAGTTAGATAAATTAAAAGAGATAAACCTAGGATTACTTCTAGGTATTTAGCTTGGGAGACTGAGTGTTTGGAAAGGTATTTAAAATATTTAGGCAACAACACCAACAAAAAAATAAGGTGCAAATGGAAGTTTAGTTTAGAGGCATTGCTAAGATTATTTTCGAGTGCTGGGTTCTCCTAATTATGGAAATAGAAATAAGTGAAAGCAATGCGAAACACAGTTTATAAAAAAGATGTGAAAAATGAAAAGAGCCCACCAATATGTGAAATGACAAAATGAGAGAGAAGACAAAAATGCCTATTATTAAATAAATGCAAGCAAGAACAATTAGGAATAGCTGTTAATGTAGAGTCAAGACAACATGGATGTCAGAGCGAAGATATGTCATAATCATTTTAAATGGCATTTATATATAATAAGGTAACTACTACATTCATTAAGTAGAAGAAGATAATGCATTTTTTAAAGATTTGAATATGTTAATTGATAATTTTATTAGAGAAATAGTTTAACAATTTTAACTCTTCAAAGAGAAATCACAGTTTTGCAATTTATTTTAAACATTTTTATAATATTTAAAAAATAATCAAGTGTAGTTTTATAAAGAAAGCCATAAATTTCAAAAAATAAAAATGTTATAGTCATCACTGCTTGAATAAAAATAATCTAATTCAAGAGTTTCAACAAAAACACTCAAAGAGTATGAAAAGGGAAAATATTCTCTTAAATATTCTTCAAATAGCAGAGACACTAAAACTGCAATTCAAGATTATGAAGAAGAGGAGTTCCCATTGTGGCCCAGTGGTTAATGAATCCAACTAGGAAGCATGAGGTTTCGGGGTTTGATCCCTGGCCTTGCTCGGTGGTTAAGGCATTGCTGTGAGCTGTGGTGTAGGTTGCAGACTCATCTCGGATCCTGCATTGCTGTGGCTCTGTTGTAGGCCGGCTGCTACAGCTCCGATTAGACCTCTAGCCTGGGAACCTCCATATGCCACAGGAGCAACCCTAGGAACGGCAAAAAGACCAAAAAAAAAAAAAAAAAAAAAAAAAATTATGAAAAAAAAAAATTTTAAAAAAGGAAAGTATAAAACTCTGACTAAGATTTATGAATTACCACAAAATCTGAATTAAGCATAAATTCACAGCTTTACAAGTTGTCTCTTAAAAATATTTGAAACAAATGAGGAGAGTATTTAACTCAAGAATTTATCTTTAATAAGCATGAAAAACCTATAGAAATCAAAAGAAAGGCAAAAAATTTTTTTTAAATACAGAGACTTTCAACAAAGAAGCAGTTTAGGTTGACACATGACAGAAAGATAAGGTAGTCACCAAAGAGAGAGCACTGATTGCAAATTTTTAATGTGATGAATTTACAAACATTTCAGGTCTAAAGCATTGCACAATTAGAAGCTTGATTTTTCCCATGTGGCAAGAACCCATTCACCTTAGGTTTCAATGACAAAGAAATCATCGAAGGGTAAACATCTTAACTGTACACAGAAAGTTGCAAAGAAATACTTAAGAAAGGACAGAAATAAGGCTCAGGTATACATTATGTACCCATCACACGTAACTATCCATCTTGGCCACATACAAAGCTGTTAATAATTGTTGAGGGCACTTCTAGTCCCTTAAATTTTTCCCTCTTTTCCAAATTTTCTGCAAGGTTAATATATCACCCTCGAAATCCAAAGTGTGAAGGGCTGAGTTTTTCCTTAGCTATTCCTGTGTTTATCCTTTAAGTCAACCAAAAGTAATTTATAAAACACAAGTGAACATTCTTTAAGCCAAGTCCAAGGTGCATGATGCAGGGATGTGAGCTTTCTAATGCTAATGACCAGCATTGATGAGTACTACCTTAAGTGCCTTAGGGTCATTGTCTGATCTAATCTTTACAGTAAATCTATGGATCTGGAATTATTCTGTCTCTTCCACAGGTGAGAAAACTTAAGGCTTAAAGTTATTTTTCAGGGGTTATACAGCTAAAAGGGTAGCAGATCTAGAATCTAAGTCCTGAAATGTTTGGTTCCAAAGCAAGTTTTCATAATCACTCTGCTATATCATGTTTCCATTGGATAAATAAAAAAAAAAAATCTAAAACTATTATCATTAGTCCACAAACAAAGCTCTTTTCTATAATACAATTCTCTGAATTTGGAGGATACATGGGAATTTGTATGCTATGATTGAAAAGAGGACAATTATATTTTTCATTTTAAGAGGCCATTGCCCTTAAAAACATGTAAATTTAAACCATAGATTTCATAGTTTCTAACATTTCATAGTTTCTAACTGCCCTGTGGATTTCTGCAGTCAAATTCTCCACGAATGAGCTTTACCATCTATATGGATTTCTAAAGGCATATACCCGGAAATGAAAAGATCGTACTTGATGAAGCAAATGAAGGTACAGCCAAAAACAAATACAAAAAGGATGCACCATAGGGAAGAGGAAAAAAAATAATGATGAAATCAGAAATTTAGCCTCACTCTCATTTTAATTGCCTGGAGCCCACTGTGTTCTGCAGGACTCTAATGAAAGCATTTTTCACTTCTTTGTTTCTAAGACTGTAAATGAGGGGATTCAGCATGGGGATGACAATAGTATAAAAAACAGAAGCCACTTGATCCCTTCCCAAGGAGTAGGACTTACTTGGCTTTAAATAAGTAAATATCGTAGTGCCATAAAAGATGGCGACTCCCAGGAGGTGGGAGGCACAGGTAGAGAAGGCTCTTTGCTTTCCCGAAGTGGAAGTAATTTTCAGGATAGTAGACAGGATAGACACATAGGACACTACTATTGTGGTGACAGATGCCACTATTGTGGATCCAGCTAAAATGAATATCATTATTTCTATGCCTTGTACATCAGTGCAGGACAAGGCTAAGATTGGGGATGTGTCACAGAAAAAGTGATGGATCACATTGGAGTCACAGAAATCCAATCTGCTTATGGAAAGCACATTGACAAAGGAGTCCATGAAGCCAAAGAAATAAGATCCGAAAACTAGGGAGCAGCAGCTTCTTGTGGACATGACCACTGGGTAATGCAGAGGATTGCAGATAGCTACACGGCGATCAAAGGCCATGGACGAGAGGAGAAAACATTCAGTGGCAGCCAAGAAAACAAAGAAATACATCTGGGTGAAGCAGTTCATGTAGGAAATGTACTTGGTGGATGTCAGTAAGTTCCCTAAGGTTTGAGGGGTGATGACAGTTGAGTAACTGAGGTCAAGGAATGACAGGTGGCTGAGGAAAAAGTACATGGGGGTGTGAAGCTGGAGATCCAGGCGGATTATCAGCATCATCCCTGCATTGCCCAGCACAGTCATCAGGTAGATCAGGAGAAAGAGCATAAACAGGATCCTCTGGACTGCTTCTGAATCTGTCAGTCCCAGAAGGATGAAGTCAGACACGTGTGTGGCATTCCTTCTACCCATAGTGTCCACCTGCTCTAAACTGTTGAGAAATCAAAGTTGATGCTTAGGAGGAACGACTTCAAAACTGTTTCTATTTATATGAAAGACAGGACATATTTTTATTAGTTTAGTGTTTCTCAAAGTGATAATAAGAATGATTTACAGAATTCACAGAGAAAAATCTTAATGTGATTTCCAAATACAGAAATAGTTATAAATTGCCATATGGATATAAGCTAATATATTGGATATATAAAATATGCGTGACACTCTTCTTAATGCCTCCCTCTATTAAAGCATTATGTTTCCACGGACTATCGATCATACCACAGGTAATGCTATTAACCACGTATTTTAGATAAGAAAAAGGTCATAGAGAACTTAGGGAACTTATCCAGAGTCAGAACTATTATATGTTGGCTCTGTTATTTTTCCAAGATAGGTTGGCTCCAAAGAGCATCCTTACCATAACTGTTTCTATTTATAATTAAATTCAGCAAATCTGAGGAAATAAAATGCTGGATATGTAATAAACAATGACAGAGTAATAGTATTAATATACCATGTGCTCTCTTTTCATTTCCAATATTATTTAATATGTATGATACATAAATTTCAAACCTAATTGGACATTATAGGGTACATGAAAAAGATAGACCTCATGTTAATATTAGCTTCTAAGTTATGATTTTCTAATTTGACCCTTCAAAATCAACGTTCTTTCAAAATATATTTCTAATGTATGTATATTGCATTTCATACCCTTTTTACCTCAACTCTGTATTTCTAGTTCCACCCTCCCTGGCATTACTGAGGGTAATGTCCAAATAGTATCTGTATATATATTCTTTTGATGATGTCCCTCTTTTATTTGATTCTAAGGAAAACATTATCATTTAGACAGTAATACTTACCAGGAGTCAAAATTGGTGTCAAACACTGTCTTCCTATGCTGTCTTTTTAGCCATAAGTCAACCTCAACTTCTGGTCACAGATTAGACACGAAGACTATTTAAGTACAAAATCTCTGTAATATTTTTCTTTTCTGTGAGTTCTTTTTTAAGTTTTAGTGCATTCATTTTTTTTTAAAGAGGGGACAAAAAATATCAACCTAGAAATTGTGTTCAGCTCCTGATCAGTGGTGAATATTGCCAGGAAGCTACATCTAAAATGAATATCAGGGATCAATTGTGTATGTATGCTGAGAAGCGTATGTCTTGCCACTCATCCAGTTAGTTCTTGGGTGCTGATATACTGGGGATCGATGATAATGCAACATTTGGTCCTCCCTGTGGACTGGTGGAAACTTCCTTCGAAGGAAGTTTACTTGGAATATTTCCAAGGACAAAAGTTCAAGAAGGCAGTGTACCTCTGCTAGGTTTTGAGAAGCTGCTTGTCTTTTCCCTTTGTAACCACACAATGAAGAACCGCATTGTTTGGTCCTCTTTTTTATGTCTAAGTTGATACCTGGGGTAGTAGAGACACACTTTCTAGGGAAACACGTAATTACCCTATAACTGAAATCTTCAGTGAATGAAATGATTTTTTTTTTTTTTTTTTGCTTTCCAAGGCAACACCAGAGGCATCTGGAAGTTCCCTGACTCAGGGTTGAATTGAAGCTGTAGCTGCTGGCCCACACCACAGACACAAAAATGCCAGATCCAAGCCACCTCTATGACCTACACAGTAGGTCACGGCAATGCCGGATCCTTAACCCGCTGAAGGAAGCCAGTGATTGAAAACACACCTTCATGGATAGTACTCAGATGCATTTCAACTGCACAGCTATGGAAACCCCAAAACTTTTATATTTAAACGTGTGATGCTATATAGGAGTATATATGTTCATTAGAAACAAAATCAGAATATGACAAAATGCCAAGAATATGAAGACAATTCAAAACTGTTGAGACAATTTGTACATTTCTCTCAATTATTTTTGTTTATAAAATATTTACTTGTATGCCTCTAGATTTACATAATTATTAGCATACTGTTTTTTCATGATCCATCCTCATCTCATATCTATAATTTCATAGTGTCTTATAAGCAATGTTATCCTAGCCTCTTATAAAACCCATAAATTCATGTATCATGCATTGACTGAGACCCATAGCTAACTTCCCTCCAGAAGTGTTCCTCTGATGTTAAGGATTTTATTGAGACTATTCTTCTAAGATGGGAAGCAAAGGGATACTTTTAAGAGGGATATTTTGTGAATCAGATGAAAGTATTATTGTGTATTTTTCATTCATTCATGATACCAAAATAAATGTTCATGTGAATCTAAAAGTGAGCCTTACAGGAAATTCTGCTCATATGCCTGAATTTGAGCAATCGGTGAAGTGGATAAAGGCGATCCTTTTTTTTGCCTATAAAATTTTTCCCCCAAACCACTAGGGAGGTTGTTCTTTTGAGCATGAGTCACCTCATTCTCCTTGCTTGTCCCTGCAATAAACCTTTCTCAGATCCCAACACCAACCCTTTTTGTTTGTTTGGCCTTGGTGTGCATTGAGCACAGGAACTTTGATTCAATAACAATGGCAGAATCCAAAGACTGAGCAGAGATTTTAAACATCTTTAGATTGAATCCTCATAGGGTATCTTACTATCTATTCTAAACATATATACACATATTTTATATATATTATGCAAACACACACACACACACACACACACATATATATAATTTTATCCTTCTCTCTGGATTAGTGCAGTTATTTTCTATTTTCTTTACTTTTTAATTTTTTTTTTTTGGCCGCAAACAAGTCATGCAAACGTCCATGGCCAAAGTTCAAACCTGTGCCACACCTACAACCTAGACACAGAAGTGACAAAACCAGATCATTAAGCCACTGTGTCACCAATTTCTTTTTCATCTCATGAAAGAATGATTCTTTTGTTCGTTGGGGAATGAATGTTATTAAATGATGATTCTTCTTAGTTTTCTTATGCATCATTGTTATCTAGGTTTTATCATTTGCCCCTACTTTACTAGGTTTGTAGGGGGCAACAAATAGTTTCTCTTGACCTTTTTAGGTTTATTGGCTGAAAGCCATCCCTGTAGTAAAACAGAATAACAAGAGAAAAACAAACAAGAAATTCAATATGTATACACCCTTGTTTACATGGGACATCTGCAGGAAAACTGAGTAATTCCCCCCAAATTGCTCACCCCACCCCTTTAAATACCATTTCCAGGTAAAGGTAAAAGCAGTTTTTGTGGGGAAGGTGGGGTGGGTAGGGGAGCCAGGAAAAGAACAGTGAAAAGTGCATATTTGGGAGTAGAGATTCAGGTCCATGCCTTTTTCACTGATAAGAGGTTCTACACATTCAGTCACCTTCCTCTTCCTGGTACAGAGAGAGACATTTTTACAAAAGGAGATTCCCTTTCAAATGTAAATGTCACTTAGAAAATGGTAACTTGTACTCAGTTTTCAGAGCTTTTGTGTGTCTACTCCTTCTTAAATGTAACCAGATCAAGATAATCTTTATAAAAAAGAGGTATATTTTGGCATAGCAAATGCCACTCCACTTAAAATTGAATTCCTTGTTTTTTCTCTAGCACCTAGAAGTACCTGCTTATTTTATGTATTTTTTTTACCTGCATAATAATACCGGATTTAGTATTTGCCTTGTTCATCTATGTTTTACCTCAATTTTAACTTATATGTAGTGACATTTTTATTATTGTGGCCTATTAAATAGATAATCTAAAGTCAAGTTTTTAAATTTACTATTGACTAAGAATAACTCAAGGTTTTTTAAAATCTTTTTAATTTTTAAGCTTATACATATATATATTATCTTGATAATTTATGTATATATTAATCTGTTTTTTGTTGTCTTTTTGTCTTTTCTATGGCTGCACCCCTGGCATGTGGAGGTCCCCAGGCTAGGGGTCTAATCAGAGCTGTAGCCGCCGGCCTACGCCAGAGCCACAGCAACGCCAGACCGGAGCTGTGTCTGCGAACTTACACCACAGCTCACAGCAAGGCCAGATCCTTAATCCACTGAGCGAGGCCAGGGATTGAACCCGAAACCTCATGGTGCCTAGTCAGATTCATTTCCACTGCACCATGATGGGAACTCCTGTATATATTATACTTTAAAGAGAAATGTAAAATTTATTGTACTGCAGTCAGAAAATGTGACCCCTTTAAGTTAAATGTTGTAAATTTATAGAAATTTGTGTATTAATTATGACCAACTAGTCTAAACAACACATAGATCCTGAGAAAGAGTCAAATGTTGATTTTCAAATATGGCCTTAGCAGTTGTAGTATTATAGAGTGTAAACTCTAAATGGGGGAAAGCAGGAAAAAAAAATCAGTACTAAAACATGTTAGAAGGTTAAAAGTCCTATAAAAAAATAAAAGAGAAAACAGCTTAGAAGAAGGGTTCAAGGTTAGGAGCATGAAGAAGAAGAAATCAGAAATAATATGCGTGGAATTTTCTTGCAGTGCAGCTCGTTTAAAGATCTGAAGTTGTCACTGCAGCGACTTGGGTCCCTTCTGTGACGTGTGGGTTTGATCCCTGGCCCAGGAACTTCCTTATGCTGCAGGTACAATCAAAGGGAAAAAAAGAAGGATATGGTCAAGGCAGGCTTAAAAAAAAAGGTTAGAATTTGAAGCAAGATTTCTTAATTATTTGATTTGCAATGTCTTTGTCTGCAAAGTGATGATAGTAATACATACCTCAAGGGTTTGTGAAGGTGAATTTCACAGGACACATAAAATAACTTGCATGCTATTAATACTTATTCAGTCAATATTTGCCCAATATCATAAATACAGATGGATTTATAGTAATCCATTATATCCATACATCCAATTTGTTTCCTTTAGATAAGTAGCTAGAGGCCCAAACTGTATATTTTGCTATGTTATTCGTGTGAGGCATTCTAAATAGTCCAGCAAATTTTAATTTCCGTGAGCTCCGTCCCTACACATCAGTTTCGATACAGCCTTGTCTGTACTGACCACTTGCATCTGATCAAGCTCCATATTTAATAGAGCTCACCTCATCAAAGATTATCTTGTTAGAGGTTTATTTCATCACAATGCATGAAGAACACTTCTTCATACCTCTGTTTATTGTTTTTAAGACCATCAGTTTAAATATTAGTGAAGGAGTTCCAGGAGTGGCTCAGTGGTTAACAAACCCAACTAGCATCCACGAGGACGCAGGTTCAATCCCTGGCCTTGCTCACTGGATTAAGGATTCGACATTGCCAGGAGCTGTGGTGTATGTCACAGATTTGGCTTGGATCTCGTGTTGCTGTGGCTGTGACATAAGCCAGTGGCTACAGCTCTGATTTGACCCCCAGCCTGGGAACCTCCATATCCCGTGAGTACTGCCCTAAAAAGATGAATATATATATATATTTTAGTAACTAAATATTACTGAAAATCTGACTCCAATATGTGGCTCAATTTTTTGTTTTGTTTTTATCTGTACTAATTAGAAAAACTCCAGATGTTTACATTATTTGAAAACAGGTACTTACTCTCCCATATCAAAAATGCCAGTACATTCATGTAAGAAAGCAATCTTTTGATATAACTAACCATCAGTTTACTAAACAAGGAAGTCTTGAGCTCCTATCGTGTGAAAATCACTTTCCCAGTAATCTTGGAACGATGACATTGACTATGATAAGGTCTTTTGCTTACAGGAACATAAAGCCCAGAAGAGGAGTTAGATGTGAATATAAATATGTATAATCTGTTTGTACAATGCAGGGGGCAATGACACAACAATGAAGGAAAGCATCCAATTTTTCTCAAGGAAGTTATCAAGAAAATCTTTAGCGGGAAGAATTTTGCTCTTAGATTTTCAGTTGATCACTGCATCAGAGAGAAACGATTCAAACCTCATGGCAGGTATTCACAAGAGCAGGGAGAAAGGCATTTATATGCTGGTAAACTGAAGAAAATAAATCATTTACTACATAGGAGATCTTAAGAATGGGATGAGGGAATGAAGTGGCAATTGAAGTAGAGGCAAAATCTAAAGGTAAGCATAAGTAGTCCAAGGAATTTGTACTTCTTATTAAAAGAAGATGAAATTGGTGGCACTAAGAAAAGAATTAGGACCACAGCCTTTGTTTTAGGGTAAGAATGGAGGTGCAGTAAAGGGAAAGAAACTAGGCAGGCTGCAAAGGCAGAATTCAGAAATCTACTTCGTTTCTTAGGATTAGAGAATGTGGGGATGGGAATAGAGAAAGCAGCAATGATGATTAATAAAAAGGAGGAAACGTATTTTGAGGTTTTTGGCAGAGAAGGTCAAATTCATGGGATTTCCCTCATCCAAAAAATAGTTAGATACATTAAAAGAGGATGAACTTCAGGTTACTTTAAGGTATTTGGCTTATGTGACTGAGTGTTTGGAAAGGTATTTAACATCTTTCGGCAGAAAAAAATAAGGTAAGAATGGAGGTAGGTTTAGAGGCATTGCTAAGATTATTTTCAAGTCCTGTGTTTTCCTAATTATAGAAACAGAAATAACTGAAAGCAAGGCGAAACACAGTTTAAGAAATAGTCGAGAAAAATGAAAAGAGCCCACTGATGTGTAAAATGACAAAATGAGAAAGGACAAAATGAGACAAAATGAGAGGATAGGAGGCACAAAAGCATATTATTAAATGACTGCAAGCAAAAACAAATAGCAATAGCAGTTAATATATAGTCTAGACAGCATCAATCACTTTTTCTGTGACACCACAGCTCTTTTGGCCTTGTCCTGTGTGGATATATTCAGCACAGAAATGGTGATCTTTGTTTTGGCTGGGTTCACCATTCTTAGTTCTCTCTTCATCATCATCACCACTTACATTGTCATTGTCTCAGCCATCCTGAAGATCAGGTCTGCAGCAGGCAGACAGAAGGCCTTTTCCACCTGTGCATCCCACCTCCTGGGTGTGACCATCTTCTATGGGTCCCTGATTTTCACATATTTGCAGCCTGATAACACATCAACCTTGACCCAGGCACAGGTGGCATCTGTATTCTATACCATTGTCATTCCAATGCTGAATCCACTCATCTATAGTTTGAGGAACAAAGATGTAAAAAGTGCTCTCCTGAGAGCCATGCAAAGAAAACACTTTGCATGACAAATCTCTTCATGTTGCAATGAAAGGAAATCTGGCTGGTTTCAAGCATTCCATTGCTCCAACATTTACGAAAACACTAGAATATCTCCCAAAAGCCTAACATGAAATAACTAACAACAGAGTCTTAAAATGTGAGAGACAAATTATTACTGAATGTGTATGAAATACCAAATCATCATCTTAAGAGTTCATTTCAGTACATTATTCAGACACACACATGCACAAATAAGAAAGCCACTGACTGGTAATTGAATCTTCCGCTGAACTTTCTTGAGTGAGCATGCTGTCCTAGTAATATCATTAACAAGAAATTATTGCTGAAAGTCAGAGAGCAAAAGAAAGTGCAGCATTACCAAAAGCAGATGTAAGTCCAGGGTTGAACAGATTGAGTTGTTGAAGTTATTTCAGTGGTGACCAATGATAACAAAAGACATTTCACTCTAAAAGTTATAATTTCAATCATTTATTTCTGAAACATGATTTTGATTACATAGAAAAGAGATGCACATATGGAGTTTGGTCTCCATCAAAAAGAGTGGTTTAATTTCTTCATCACCTTGCTGTGCCTCCCTAAGTTCAAAGACTTGATAAACTTTTAAATGCGTGTGTCTGTGTGTGTAGATAAATGAAGTGCTAGCAGTAGCATAATTCCTGAGGCATTTCACAGGTATCTGTAGAGATTCTCATTTTTCTGAAAAAAGAAAAAAAAAAAAAAAAAAAAAAAACTTCACCAGGTCTCTGGTATTAAAAGGAGAACCCGAGTTTCCCTTTTATTTTTCCTGGAAAAGAGACTTAAATTAAATCTCATTTAATGAACTTTCCCAGGCATGGTTACAAAATGACCTCTGGAAAAGTTGTAACCCTCATTACTGCTTTACTGAGCATGAATCATTGAGTAGTAACCAAAGGAGTTGGACCATAGCATTTAAAATATGTTTTGAAAGGAAATTGATTAGGTGCTTTTAAAAGAATATGCATGTTTATGATATTTCTCTCTCTCCAACAAGTATTTGATATCACAAAAATAAGTCATAAACATTTTAAATGGCATCTATATATGATAAGGGAATTTTGAAATTCCTTAAGAAGAAGAAATTCATGCACTTTAAAAAGATTTGAATATGTTAATTGACAGTCTTGAATTAGAGAAAAATGTTTAAAAATTTAACTCTAAAAGACAATTTCACTTTTGTACTTTTGATTTAATTTAATTTTTTTGTCTTTTTGGGGCTGCACCTGGGGCATATGGAGGTTCCCAGGCTAGGGGCCAAGTGGGAGCTGTAGCCACGGGCCTCCCACAGCCACAGCAATGCCAGATCTGAGCCTCGTCTGTGACCTACACCACAGTTCATGGCAGTGCCAGATCCTTAACCCACCGAGTGAGGCCAGGGATCAAACATCCAGCCTCGTGGTTCCTAGTCAGATTCGCTTCCACTGCACCATGAAGGGAACTACTGCACTTTATTTTAAATGGTTAATGTTTTTTGGTTTTTTTTTTGGCTTTGTAGGACGGCACCTGCTGCATATGGAGGTTCCCAGCCTAGGAGTCAAATCAGATTTATAGCTGCTGGCCTATGCCACAGTCACAGCAACACCGAATCCAAAGCACATCTGCAACTTACATCACAGCTCAAGGCAACAGCCAGATCCTTAACCCACTGAAAGAAGCCAGGGATCCAACCTGCAACCTAATGGATCCTAATCAGATTTGTTTCTGCTGCACCACTATGGGAACTCCTAAACATTTAAAACTATTTAGAGAAAAATAATCAAATGCACTCCTATAAAGAAAGCAATACAAGGTCAAAAAATTAAAATTTTAAATAGTAGGAAAAAGGAAAACTATGTTCTTAAATAGCCCTTCAAATAACAGAGAGCTAAACTGCAAATCATGAGTATGTAGAAGAAAAAAAATTTTAAATAAAGGTAAATATAACACTCTAAGTGGCTAAGGTTTACAAGTTACCACAAAATATAAATAAAATATGAATTCACAGCTTTTACAAGTTGTCTCTGTTAACAAATTTACAATAAATTAATATCGTATTTAATTCAAGAATTTCTCTAATGAGCATGACAAACCTATAGAAATCAAGAGAAAGGCAATATTTCTGAATTCAAAATTAATTTGAATTAGTTTTGAATTATAGAAGTTCACCAAAGAAGCAATTTAAGGAAGCTTGTTGACACATGACAGAAAGATAAGGTAGTCACCAAAGAGAGAGCACGGCTTGCAAATTTTTAATGTGATGAATTTTCAAACATTTCAGGTCTAAAGCATTGCACAATTAGAAGCTTGATTTTTCCCATGTGGCAAGAACCCATTCACCTTAGGTTTCAATGACAAAGAAATCATCGAAGGGTAAACATCTTAACTGTACACAGAAAGTTGCAAAGAAATACATAAGAAAGGACAGAAATAAGGCTCAGGTATACATTATGTACCCATCACACGTAACTGTCCATCTTGGCCACATACAAAGCTGTTAATAATTGTTGAGGGCACTTCTAGTCCCTTAAATTTTTCCCTCTTTTCCAAATTTTCTTCAGTGTTAATATATCACCCTCGAAATCCAAAGTGTGAAGGGCTGAGTTTTTCCTTAGCTATTTGTGTGTTTATCCTTTAAGTCAACCAAAAGTAATTTATAAAACACAAGTGGACATTCTTTAAGCCAAGTCCAAGGTGCATGATGCAGGGATGTGAGCTTTCTAATGCTAATGACCAGCATTGATGAGTACTACCTTAAATGCCTTAGGGTCATTGTCTGATCTAATCTTTACAGTAAATCTATGGATCTGGAATTATTCTGTCTCTTCCACAGTTGAGAAAACTTGAGGCTTAAAGTTATGGTGATTTCTTAGGGGTTATACAGCTAAAAGGGTAGCAGATCTAGAATCTAAGTCCTGAAATGTTTGGTTCCAAAGCAAGTTTTCATAATCACTCTGCTATATCATGTTTCCATTAGATAAATAAAAAAATCTAAAACTATTATCATTAGTCCACAAACAAAGCTCTTTTCTATAATACAATTCTCTGAATTTGGAGGATACATGGGAATTTGCATGCTATGATTGAAAAGAGGACAATTATATTTTTCATTTTAAGAGGCCATTGCCCTTAAAAACATGCAAATTTAAACCATAGATTTCATAGTTTCTAACATTTCATAGTTTCTAACTGCTCTGTGGATTTCTGCAGTCAAATTCTCAACCAATGAGCTTTACCATCTATATGGATTTCTAAAGGCACATTCCTTGAAATGAAAAGATCATACTTGCTGAGGCAAAAGAAGGTACAGCCAAAAACAAATACAAAAAGGATGCACCATAGGGAAGAGGAAAAAAAATAATGATGAAATCAGAAATTTAGCCTCACTCTCATTTTAATTGCCTGGAGCCCACTGTGTTCTGCAGGACTCTGATGAAAGCATTTTTCACTTCTTTGTTTCTAAGACTGTAAATGAGGGGATTCAGCATGGGGATGACAATAGTATAAAAAACAGAAGCCACTTGATCCCTTCCCAAGGAGTAGGACTTACTTGGCTTTAAATAAGTAAATATCGTAGTGCTATAAAAGATGGTGACTCCCAGGAGGTGGGAGGCACAGGTAGAGAAGGCTCTTTGCTTTCCTGAAGTGGAAGTAATTTTCAGGATAGTAGACAGGATAGACACATAGGACACTACTATTGTGGTGACAGATGCCACTAGTGTGGATCCAGCTAAAATGAATATGGCTATTTCTATGCTTTGTATGTCAGTGCAGGACAAGGCTAAGATTGGGGATGTGTCACAGAAAAAGTGATGGATCACATTGGAGTCACAGAAATCCAATCTGCTCATGCAAAGCACATTGACAAAGGAGTCCATGAAGCCAAAGAAATAAGATCCGAAAACTAGGGAGCAGCAGCTTCTTGTGGACATGACCACTGGGTAATGCAGAGGATTGCAGATAGCTACACGGCGATCAAAGGCCATGGACGAGAGGAGAAAACATTCAGTGGCAGCCAAGAAAACAAAGAAATACATCTGGGTGAAGCAGTTCATGTAGGAAATGTACTTGGTGGATGTCCGTAAGTTCTCTAAGGTCTGAGGGGTGATGACAGTTGAGTAACTGAGGTCGAGGAATGACAGGTGGCTGAGGAAAAAGTACATGGGGGTGTGAAGCTGGAGATCCAGGCGGATTATCAGCATCATCCCTGCATTGCCCAGCAGAGTCATCAGGTAGATCAGGAGAAAGAGCATAAACAGGATCCTCTGGACTGCTTCTGAATCTGTCAGTCCCAGAAGGATGAAGTCAGACACGTGTGTGTCATTCCTTCTACCCATAGTGTCCACCTGCTCTAAACTGTTGAGAAATCAAAGTTGATGCTTAGGAGGGACGACTTCAAAAATGTTTCTATTTATATGAAAGACAGGACATATTTTTATTAGTTTAGTGTTTCTAGAAAATGATAATAAGAATGATTTACAGAATTCACAGAGAAAAATCTTAATGTGATTTCCAAATACAGAAATAGTTATAAATTGCCATATGGATATAAGCTAATATATTGGATATATAAAATATGTGTGACACTCTTCTTAATGCCTCCCTTTATTAAAGCATTATGTTTCCACGGACTATCGATCAAACCATAGGTAATGCTATTAACCACGTGTTTTAGATGAGAAAAAGGTCATAGAGAATTTAGGGAACTTATCCAGAGTCAGAACTATTATATGTTGGCTCTGTTATTTTTCCAAGATAGGTTGGTTCCAAAGAGCATCCTTACGATAACTGTTTCTATTTATAATTAAATTCAGCAAATCTGAGGAAATAAAATGCTAGATATGTAATAAATGATGGCAGAGTAATAGTTTTAATATACCATGTGCTCTCTTTTCATTTCCAATAGTATTTAATATGTATGATACATAAATTTCAAACCTAATTGGACATTATAGGATACATGAAAAAGATAGACCTCATGTTAATATTAGCTTCTAAGTTATGATTTTCTAATTTGACCCTTCAAAATCAAAGTTCTTTCAAAATATATTTCTAATGTATGTATATTGCATTTCATACCCTTTTTACCTCAACTCTGTATTTCTAGTTCCACCCTCCCTGGCATTACTTAGGGTAATGTCCAAATAGTATCTGTATATATATTCTTTTGATGATGTCCCTCTTTTATTTGATTCTAAGGAAAACATTATCATTTAGACAGTAATACTTACCAGGAGTCAAAATTGGTGTCAAACACTGTCTTCCCATGCTGTCTTTTTAGCCATAAGTCAACCTCAACTTCTGGTCACAGATTAGACACGAAGACTATTTAAGTACAAAAATCTCTGTAATATTTTTCTTTTCTGTGAGTTCTTTTTAAGTTTTAGTGCAATCATTTTTTTTTTCATGAGGGGAAGAAAAAATATCAACCTACAAATTGTGTTCAGCTCCTGATCAGTGGTGAATATTGCCAGGAAGCTACATCTAAAATGAATATCAGGGATCAATTGTGTATGTATGCTGAGAAGCGTATGTCTTGACACTCATCCAGTTAATTCTTGGGTGCTGATATACTGGGGATCGATGATAATGCAACATTTGGTCCTCCCTGTGGACTGGTGGAAACTTCCTTCCAAGGAAGTTTACTTGGAATACTTCCAAGGGCAAAAGTTCAAGAAGTCAGTGTACCTCTGCTAGGTTTTGAGAAGCTGCTTGTCTTTTCCCTTTGTAACCACACAATGAAGAACCTCATGGTTTGGTCTTCTTTTTTATGTCTAAGTTGATACCTGGGCTAGTAGAGACACACTTTCTAGGGAAACATGTAATTACCCTATAACTGAAATCTTCAGTGAATGAAATGAATTTTTTTTTTTTTTTTTTTTTTTTTTTTTTTTGCTTTTCAAGGCAACACCAGAGGCATCTGGAAGTTCCCTGACTCAGGGTTGAATTGAAGCTGTAGCTGCTGGCCCACACCACAGACACAAAAATGCCAGATCCAAGCCACCTCTATGACCTACACAGTAGGTCACGGCAATGCCGGATCCTTAACCCGCTGAAGGAAGCCAGTGATCGAAAACACATCTTCATGGATAGTAGTCAGATGCATTTCAACTGCACAGCTATGGAAACCCCAAAACTTTTAAACGTGTGATGCTATATAGGAGTATATATGTTCATTAGAAACAAAATCAGAATAGGACAAAATGCCAAGAATATGAAGACAATTCAAAACTGTTGAGACAGTTGATACATTTCTCTCTATTTTTGTTTATAAAATATTTACTTGTATGCCTCTAGATTTACATAATTATTAGCATACTGTTTTTTCATGATCCATCCTCATCTCATATCTATAATTTCATAGTGTCTTATAAGCAATGTTATCCTAGCCTCTTATAAAACCCATAAATTCATGTATCATGCATTGACTGAGACCCATAGCTAACTTCCCTCCAGAAGTGTTCCTCTGATGTTAAGGATTTTATTGAGACTATTCTTCTAAGATGGGAAGCAAAGGGAGACTTTTAAGAGGGATAGCTTGTGAATCAGATTAAAGAATTATTGTCTATTTTTCATTCATTCATGATAATGAAATAAATGTTCATGTCAATCTAAAAGTGAGCCTTACAGGAAATTCTGCTCATATGCCTGAATTTGAGCCATCTGGTGAAGTGGATAAAGGCGATCCTTTTTTTGCCTATAAAATTTTTCCCCCAAACCACTAGGGAGGTTTTTCTTTTGAGCATGAGTCACCTCATTCTCCTTGCTTGTCCCTGCAATAAACCTTTCTCAGGTCTGAACACCAACCCTTTTTGTTTGTTTGGCCTTGGTGTGCATTGAGCACAGGAACTTTGATTCAGTAACAATGGCAGAAGCCAAAGACTGAGCAGAGATTTTAAACATCTTTAGACTGAATCCTCATAGAGTATCTTACTATATATATTCTAAACATATATACACATATTTTATACATATTATACAAACACACACACACACACATATATATATATATATATATAATTTTATCCTTCTCTCTGGATTAGTGCAGTTATTTTCTATTTTCTTCATTTTTTAATTTTTTTTTTTTTTGGCCACAAACAAGTCATGCAAACGTCCATGGCCAAATTTCAAACCTGTGCCACACCTACAACCTAGACACAGAAGTGACAAAACCAGATCATTAAGCCACTGTGTCACCAATTTCTTTTTCATCTCATGAAAGAATGATTCTTTTGTTCGTTGGGGAATGAATGTTATTAAGTGATTATTCTTCTTCGTTTTCTTATGCATCAATTGTTATCTAGGTTTTATCATTTGCCCCTACTTTACTAGGTTTGTAGGGGCAACAAATAGTTTCTCTTGACCTTTTTAGGTTTATTGGCTGGAAGCATCCCTGTAGTAAAACAGAATAACAAGAGAAAAACAAACAAGAAATTCAATAAGTATACACCCTTGTTTACATGGGACATATGCAGGAAAACTGAGTAATTCCCCCCAAATTGCTTACCCCACCCCTTTAAATACCATTTCCAGGTAAAGGTAAAAGCAGTTTTTGTGGGGAAAGTGAGGTGGGTAGGGGAGCCAGGAAAAGAACAGTGAAAAGTGCATATTTGGTAGCAAAGATTCAGGTCCATGCCTTTTTCACTGATAAGAGGTTCTACACATTCAGTCACCTTCCTCTTCCTGGTACAGAGAGAGACATTTTTACAAAAGGAGATTCCCTTTCAAATGTAAATGTCACTTAGAAAATGATAACTTGTACTCAGTTTTCAGAGCTTTTGTGTGTCTACTCCTTCTTAAATGTAACCAGATCAAGATAATCTTTATAAAGAAGAGGTATATTTTGGCATAGCAAATGCCACTCCACTTAAAATTGAATTCCTTGTTTTTTCTCTAGCACCTAGAAGTACCTGCTTATTTTATGTATTTTTTTTACCTGCATAATAATACTGGAATTTAGTATTTGCCTTGTTCATCTATGTTTTACCTCAATTTTAACTTATATGTAGTGACATTTTTATTATTGTGGCCCATTAAATAGATAATCTAAAGTTAAGTTTTTAAATTTACTATTGACTAAGAATAACTCAAGGTTTTTTAAAATCTTTTTAATTTTTAAGCTTATAGATATATATATTATCTTGATAATTTATGTATATATTAATCTGTTTTTTGTTGTCTTTTTGTCTTTTCTATGGCTGCACCCCTGGCATGTGGAGGTTCCCAGGCTAGGGGTCTAATCAGAGCTGTAGCCGCCGGCCTACGCCAGAGCCACAGCAACACCAGATCAGAGCTGTGTCTGCGAACTTACACCACAGCTCACAGCAAGGCCAGATCCTTAATCCACTGAGCGAGGCCAGGGATTGAACCCGAAACCTCATGGTGCCTAGTCAGATTCATTTCCACTGCACCATGATGGGAACTCCTGTATATATTATACTTTAAAGAGAAATGTAAAATTTATTGCACTGCAGTCACAAAATGTGACCCCTTTAAGTTAAATGTTGTAAATTTATAGATATTTGTGTATTAATTGTGACCAACTAGTCTAAACAACACATAGATCCTGAGAAAGAGTCAAATGTTGATTTTCAAATATGGCCTTAGCAATTGTAGTATTATAGAGTGTAAACTCTAAATGGGGGAAAGCAGGAAAAAAAAAATCAGTACTAAAACATGTTAGAAGGTTAAAAGTCCTATAAAAAAATAAAAGAGAAAACAGCTTAGAAGAAGGGTTCAAGGTTAGGAGCATGAAGAAGAAGAAATCAGAAATAATATGCGTGGAATTTTCTTGCAGTGCAGCTCGTTTAAAGATCTGAAGTTGTCACTGCAGCGACTTGGGTCCCTTCTGTGACGTGTGGGTTTGATCCCTGGCCCAGGAACTTCCTTATGCTGCAGGTGCAATCAAAGGGAAAAAAAGAAGGATATGGTCAAGGCAGGCTTAAAAAAAAGGTTAGAGTTTGAAGCAAGATTTCTTAATTATTTGATTTGCAATGTCTTTGTCTGCAAAGTGATGATAGTAATACATACCTCAAGGGTTTGTGAAGGTGAATTTCACAGGACACATAAAATAACTTGCATGCTATTAATACTTATTCAGTCAATATTTGCCCAATATCATAAATACAGATGGATTTATAGTAATCCATTATATCCATACATCCAATTTGTTTCCTTTAGATAAGTAGCTAGAGGCCCAAACTGTCCATTTTGCTATGTTATTCGTGTGAGGTATTCTAAATAGTCTAGCAAATTTTAATTTCCGTGAGCTCCGTCCCTACACATCAGTTTCGATACAGCCTTGCCTGCACTGACCACTTGCATCTGATCAAGCTCCATATTTAATAGAGCTCACCTCATCGAAGATTATCTTGTTAGAGGTTTATTTCATCACAATGCATGAAGAACACTTCTTCATACCTTTGTTCATTGTTTTTAAGACCATCAGTTTAAATATTGGTGAAGGAGTTCCAGGAGTGGCTCAGTGGTTAACAAACCCAACTAGCATCCACGAGGACGCAGGTTCAATCCCTGGCCTTGCTCACTGGATTAAGGATTCGACATTGCCAGGGGCTGTGGTGTATGTCACAGATTTGGCTTGGATCTCGTGTTGCTGTGGCTGTGACATAAGCCAGTGGCTACAGCTCTGACTTGACCCCCAGCCTGGGAACCTCCATATCCCGTGAGTACTGCCCTAAAAAGATGAATATATATATTATTAACTAAGTATTACTGAAAATCTGACTCCAATATGTGGCTCAATTTTTTGTTTGTTTTTATCTGTACTAATTAGAAAAACTCCAGATGTTTACATTATTTGAAAACAGGTACTTACTCTCCCATATCAAAAATGCCAGTACATTCATGTAAGAAAGCAATCTTTTGATATAACTAACTATCAGTTTATTAAACAAGGAAGTCTTGAGCTCCTATCGTGTGATAATCACTTTCCCAGTAATCTTGGAACGATGACATTGACTATGATAAGGTCTTTTGCTTACAGGAACATAAAGCCCAGAAGAGGAGTTAGATGTGAATATAAATATGTATAATCTGTTTGTACAATGCAGGGGGCAATGACACAACAATGAAGGAAAGCATCCAATTTTTCTCAAGGAAGTTATCAAGAAAATCTTTAGCGGGAAGAATTTTGCTCTTGGATTTTCAGTTGATCACTGCATCAGAGAGAAACGATTCAAACCTCATGGCAGGTATTCACAAGAGCAGGGAGAAAGGCATTTATATGCTGGTAAACTGAAGAAAATAAATCATTTACTACATAGGAGATCTTAAGAATGGGATGAGGGAATGAAGTGGCAATTGAAGTAGAGGCAAAATCTAAAGGTAAGCATAAGTAGTCCAAGGAATTTGTACTTATTAAAAGAAGATGAAATTGGTGGCACTAAGAAAAGAATTAGGACCACAGCCTTTGTTTTAGGGTAAGAATGGAGGTGCAGTAAAGGGAAAGAAACTAGGCAGGCTGCAAAGGCAGAATTCAGAAATCTACTTCGTTTCTTAGGATTAGAGAATGTGGGGATGGGAATAGAGAAAGCAGCAATGATGATTAATAAAAAGGAGGAAACGTATTTTGAGGTTTTTGGCAGAGAAGGTCAAATTCATGGGATTTCCCTAATCCAAAAAATAGTTAGATACATTAAAAGAGGATGAACTTCAGGTTACTTTAAGGTATTTGGCTTATGTGACTGAGTGTTTGGAAAGGTATTTAACATCTTTCGGCAGAAAAAAATAAGGTAAGAATGGAGGTAGGTTTAGAGGCATTGCTAAGATTATTTTCAAGTCCTGTGTTTTCCTAATTATAGAAACAGAAATAACTGAAAGCAAGGCGAAACACAGTTTAATAAATAGCCAAGAAAAATGAAAAGAGCCCACTGATGTGTAAAATGACAAAATGAGAAAGGACAAAATGAGACAAAATGAGAGGATAGGAAGGACAAAAGCATATTATTAAATGACTGCAAGCAAAAACAAATAGCAACACTTGTTAATATATAGTCTAGACAACATGGATATCAAAGCAAAAATAAGTCATAAACATTTTAAATGGCATCTATATATGATAAGGGGATTTTTAAATTCCTTAAGAAGAAATTCATGCACTTTAAAAAGATTTGAATATGTTAATTGACAGTCTTGAATTAGAGAAAAATGTTTAAAAATTTAACTCTAAAAGACAATTTCACTTTTGTACTTTTGATTTAATTTAATTTTTTTGTCTTTTTGGGGCTGCACCTGGGGCATATGGAGGTTCCCAGGCTAGGGGCCAAGTGGGAGCTGTAGCCACGGGCCTCCCACAGCCACAGCAATGCCAGATCTGAGCCTCGTCTGTGACCTACACCACAGCTCATGGCAGTGCCAGATCCTTAACCCACCGAGTGAGGCCAGGGATCAAACATCCAGCCTCGTGGTTCCTAGTCAGATTCGCTTCCACTGCACCATGAAGGGAACTACTGCACTTTATTTTAAATGGTTAATGTTTTTTGGTTTTTTTTTTGGCTTTGTAGGACGGCACCTGCTGCATATGGAGGTTCCCAGCCTAGGAGTCAAATCAGATTTATAGCTGCTGGCCTATGCCACAGTCACAGCAACACCGAATCCAAAGCACATCTGCAACTTACATCACAGCTCAAGGCAACAGCCAGATCCTTAACCCACTGAAAGAAGCCAGGGATCCAACCTGCAACCTAATGGATCCTAATCAGATTTGTTTCTGCTGCACCACTATGGGAACTCCTAAACATTTAAAACTATTTAGAGAAAAATAATCAAATGCACTCCTATAAAGAAAGCAATACAAGGTCAAAAAATTAAAATTTTAAATAGTAGGAAAAAGGAAAACTATGTTCTTAAATAGCCCTTCAAATAACAGAGAGCTAAACTGCAAATCATGAGTATGTAGAAGAAAAAAAATTTTAAATAAAGGTAAATATAACACTCTAAGTGGCTAAGGTTTACAAGTTACCACAAAATATAAATAAAATATGAATTCACAGCTTTTACAAGTTGTCTCTGTTAACAAATTTACAATAAATTAATATCGTATTTAATTCAAGAATTTCTCTAATGAGCATGACAAACCTATAGAAATCAAGAGAAAGGCAATATTTCTGAATTCAAAATTAATTTGAATTAGTTTTGAATTATAGAAGTTCACCAAAGAAGCAATTTAAGGAAGCTTGTTGACACATGACAGAAAGATAAGGTAGTCACCAAAGAGAGAGCACGGCTTGCAAATTTTTAATGTGATGAATTTTCAAACATTTCAGGTCTAAAGCATTGCACAATTAGAAGCTTGATTTTTCCCATGTGGCAAGAACCCATTCACCTTAGGTTTCAATGACAAAGAAATCATCGAAGGGTAAACATCTTAACTGTACACAGAAAGTTGCAAAGAAATACATAAGAAAGGACAGAAATAAGGCTCAGGTATACATTATGTACCCATCACACGTAACTGTCCATCTTGGCCACATACAAAGCTGTTAATAATTGTTGAGGGCACTTCTAGTCCCTTAAATTTTTCCCTCTTTTCCAAATTTTCTTCAGTGTTAATATATCACCCTCGAAATCCAAAGTGTGAAGGGCTGAGTTTTTCCTTAGCTATTTGTGTGTTTATCCTTTAAGTCAACCAAAAGTAATTTATAAAACACAAGTGGACATTCTTTAAGCCAAGTCCAAGGTGCATGATGCAGGGATGTGAGCTTTCTAATGCTAATGACCAGCATTGATGAGTACTACCTTAAATGCCTTAGGGTCATTGTCTGATCTAATCTTTACAGTAAATCTATGGATCTGGAATTATTCTGTCTCTTCCACAGTTGAGAAAACTTGAGGCTTAAAGTTATGGTGATTTCTTAGGGGTTATACAGCTAAAAGGGTAGCAGATCTAGAATCTAAGTCCTGAAATGTTTGGTTCCAAAGCAAGTTTTCATAATCACTCTGCTATATCATGTTTCCATTAGATAAATAAAAAAATCTAAAACTATTATCATTAGTCCACAAACAAAGCTCTTTTCTATAATACAATTCTCTGAATTTGGAGGATACATGGGAATTTGCATGCTATGATTGAAAAGAGGACAATTATATTTTTCATTTTAAGAGGCCATTGCCCTTAAAAACATGCAAATTTAAACCATAGATTTCATAGTTTCTAACATTTCATAGTTTCTAACTGCTCTGTGGATTTCTGCAGTCAAATTCTCAACCAATGAGCTTTACCATCTATATGGATTTCTAAAGGCACATTCCTTGAAATGAAAAGATCATACTTGCTGAGGCAAAAGAAGGTACAGCCAAAAACAAATACAAAAAGGATGCACCATAGGGAAGAGGAAAAAAAATAATGATGAAATCAGAAATTTAGCCTCACTCTCATTTTAATTGCCTGGAGCCCACTGTGTTCTGCAGGACTCTGATGAAAGCATTTTTCACTTCTTTGTTTCTAAGACTGTAAATGAGGGGATTCAGCATGGGGATGACAATAGTATAAAAAACAGAAGCCACTTGATCCCTTCCCAAGGAGTAGGACTTACTTGGCTTTAAATAAGTAAATATCGTAGTGCTATAAAAGATGGTGACTCCCAGGAGGTGGGAGGCACAGGTAGAGAAGGCTCTTTGCTTTCCTGAAGTGGAAGTAATTTTCAGGATAGTAGACAGGATAGACACATAGGACACTACTATTGTGGTGACAGATGCCACTAGTGTGGATCCAGCTAAAATGAATATGGCTATTTCTATGCTTTGTATGTCAGTGCAGGACAAGGCTAAGATTGGGGATGTGTCACAGAAAAAGTGATGGATCACATTGGAGTCACAGAAATCCAATCTGCTCATGCAAAGCACATTGACAAAGGAGTCCATGAAGCCAAAGAAATAAGATCCGAAAACTAGGGAGCAGCAGCTTCTTGTGGACATGACCACTGGGTAATGCAGAGGATTGCAGATAGCTACACGGCGATCAAAGGCCATGGACGAGAGGAGAAAACATTCAGTGGCAGCCAAGAAAACAAAGAAATACATCTGGGTGAAGCAGTTCATGTAGGAAATGTACTTGGTGGATGTCCGTAAGTTCTCTAAGGTCTGAGGGGTGATGACAGTTGAGTAACTGAGGTCGAGGAATGACAGGTGGCTGAGGAAAAAGTACATGGGGGTGTGAAGCTGGAGATCCAGGCGGATTATCAGCATCATCCCTGCATTGCCCAGCAGAGTCATCAGGTAGATCAGGAGAAAGAGCATAAACAGGATCCTCTGGACTGCTTCTGAATCTGTCAGTCCCAGAAGGATGAAGTCAGACACGTGTGTGTCATTCCTTCTACCCATAGTGTCCACCTGCTCTAAACTGTTGAGAAATCAAAGTTGATGCTTAGGAGGGACGACTTCAAAAATGTTTCTATTTATATGAAAGACAGGACATATTTTTATTAGTTTAGTGTTTCTAGAAAATGATAATAAGAATGATTTACAGAATTCACAGAGAAAAATCTTAATGTGATTTCCAAATACAGAAATAGTTATAAATTGCCATATGGATATAAGCTAATATATTGGATATATAAAATATGTGTGACACTCTTCTTAATGCCTCCCTTTATTAAAGCATTATGTTTCCACGGACTATCGATCAAACCATAGGTAATGCTATTAACCACGTGTTTTAGATGAGAAAAAGGTCATAGAGAATTTAGGGAACTTATCCAGAGTCAGAACTATTATATGTTGGCTCTGTTATTTTTCCAAGATAGGTTGGTTCCAAAGAGCATCCTTACGATAACTGTTTCTATTTATAATTAAATTCAGCAAATCTGAGGAAATAAAATGCTAGATATGTAATAAATGATGGCAGAGTAATAGTTTTAATATACCATGTGCTCTCTTTTCATTTCCAATAGTATTTAATATGTATGATACATAAATTTCAAACCTAATTGGACATTATAGGATACATGAAAAAGATAGACCTCATGTTAATATTAGCTTCTAAGTTATGATTTTCTAATTTGACCCTTCAAAATCAAAGTTCTTTCAAAATATATTTCTAATGTATGTATATTGCATTTCATACCCTTTTTACCTCAACTCTGTATTTCTAGTTCCACCCTCCCTGGCATTACTTAGGGTAATGTCCAAATAGTATCTGTATATATATTCTTTTGATGATGTCCCTCTTTTATTTGATTCTAAGGAAAACATTATCATTTAGACAGTAATACTTACCAGGAGTCAAAATTGGTGTCAAACACTGTCTTCCCATGCTGTCTTTTTAGCCATAAGTCAACCTCAACTTCTGGTCACAGATTAGACACGAAGACTATTTAAGTACAAAAATCTCTGTAATATTTTTCTTTTCTGTGAGTTCTTTTTAAGTTTTAGTGCAATCATTTTTTTTTTCATGAGGGGAAGAAAAAATATCAACCTACAAATTGTGTTCAGCTCCTGATCAGTGGTGAATATTGCCAGGAAGCTACATCTAAAATGAATATCAGGGATCAATTGTGTATGTATGCTGAGAAGCGTATGTCTTGACACTCATCCAGTTAATTCTTGGGTGCTGATATACTGGGGATCGATGATAATGCAACATTTGGTCCTCCCTGTGGACTGGTGGAAACTTCCTTCCAAGGAAGTTTACTTGGAATACTTCCAAGGGCAAAAGTTCAAGAAGGCAGTGTACCTCTGCTAGGTTTTGAGAAGCTGCTTGTCTTTTCCCTTTGTAACCACACAATGAAGAACCTCATGGTTTGGTCTTCTTTTTTATGTCTAAGTTGATACCTGGGCTAGTAGAGACACACTTTCTAGGGAAACATGTAATTACCCTATAACTGAAATCTTCAGTGAATGAAATGAATTTTTTTTTTTTTTTTTTTTTTTTTTTTTTTTGCTTTTCAAGGCAACACCAGAGGCATCTGGAAGTTCCCTGACTCAGGGTTGAATTGAAGCTGTAGCTGCTGGCCCACACCACAGACACAAAAATGCCAGATCCAAGCCACCTCTATGACCTACACAGTAGGTCACGGCAATGCCGGATCCTTAACCCGCTGAAGGAAGCCAGTGATCGAAAACACATCTTCATGGATAGTAGTCAGATGCATTTCAACTGCACAGCTATGGAAACCCCAAAACTTTTAAACGTGTGATGCTATATAGGAGTATATATGTTCATTAGAAACAAAATCAGAATAGGACAAAATGCCAAGAATATGAAGACAATTCAAAACTGTTGAGACAGTTGATACATTTCTCTCTATTTTTGTTTATAAAATATTTACTTGTATGCCTCTAGATTTACATAATTATTAGCATACTGTTTTTTCATGATCCATCCTCATCTCATATCTATAATTTCATAGTGTCTTATAAGCAATGTTATCCTAGCCTCTTATAAAACCCATAAATTCATGTATCATGCATTGACTGAGACCCATAGCTAACTTCCCTCCAGAAGTGTTCCTCTGATGTTAAGGATTTTATTGAGACTATTCTTCTAAGATGGGAAGCAAAGGGAGACTTTTAAGAGGGATAGCTTGTGAATCAGATTAAAGAATTATTGTCTATTTTTCATTCATTCATGATAATGAAATAAATGTTCATGTCAATCTAAAAGTGAGCCTTACAGGAAATTCTGCTCATATGCCTGAATTTGAGCCATCTGGTGAAGTGGATAAAGGCGATCCTTTTTTTGCCTATAAAATTTTTCCCCCAAACCACTAGGGAGGTTTTTCTTTTGAGCATGAGTCACCTCATTCTCCTTGCTTGTCCCTGCAATAAACCTTTCTCAGGTCTGAACACCAACCCTTTTTGTTTGTTTGGCCTTGGTGTGCATTGAGCACAGGAACTTTGATTCAGTAACAATGGCAGAAGCCAAAGACTGAGCAGAGATTTTAAACATCTTTAGACTGAATCCTCATAGAGTATCTTACTATATATATTCTAAACATATATACACATATTTTATACATATTATACAAACACACACACACACACATATATATATATATATATATAATTTTATCCTTCTCTCTGGATTAGTGCAGTTATTTTCTATTTTCTTCATTTTTTAATTTTTTTTTTTTTTGGCCACAAACAAGTCATGCAAACGTCCATGGCCAAATTTCAAACCTGTGCCACACCTACAACCTAGACACAGAAGTGACAAAACCAGATCATTAAGCCACTGTGTCACCAATTTCTTTTTCATCTCATGAAAGAATGATTCTTTTGTTCGTTGGGGAATGAATGTTATTAAGTGATTATTCTTCTTCGTTTTCTTATGCATCAATTGTTATCTAGGTTTTATCATTTGCCCCTACTTTACTAGGTTTGTAGGGGCAACAAATAGTTTCTCTTGACCTTTTTAGGTTTATTGGCTGGAAGCATCCCTGTAGTAAAACAGAATAACAAGAGAAAAACAAACAAGAAATTCAATAAGTATACACCCTTGTTTACATGGGACATATGCAGGAAAACTGAGTAATTCCCCCCAAATTGCTTACCCCACCCCTTTAAATACCATTTCCAGGTAAAGGTAAAAGCAGTTTTTGTGGGGAAAGTGAGGTGGGTAGGGGAGCCAGGAAAAGAACAGTGAAAAGTGCATATTTGGTAGCAAAGATTCAGGTCCATGCCTTTTTCACTGATAAGAGGTTCTACACATTCAGTCACCTTCCTCTTCCTGGTACAGAGAGAGACATTTTTACAAAAGGAGATTCCCTTTCAAATGTAAATGTCACTTAGAAAATGATAACTTGTACTCAGTTTTCAGAGCTTTTGTGTGTCTACTCCTTCTTAAATGTAACCAGATCAAGATAATCTTTATAAAGAAGAGGTATATTTTGGCATAGCAAATGCCACTCCACTTAAAATTGAATTCCTTGTTTTTTCTCTAGCACCTAGAAGTACCTGCTTATTTTATGTATTTTTTTTACCTGCATAATAATACTGGAATTTAGTATTTGCCTTGTTCATCTATGTTTTACCTCAATTTTAACTTATATGTAGTGACATTTTTATTATTGTGGCCCATTAAATAGATAATCTAAAGTTAAGTTTTTAAATTTACTATTGACTAAGAATAACTCAAGGTTTTTTAAAATCTTTTTAATTTTTAAGCTTATAGATATATATATTATCTTGATAATTTATGTATATATTAATCTGTTTTTTGTTGTCTTTTTGTCTTTTCTATGGCTGCACCCCTGGCATGTGGAGGTTCCCAGGCTAGGGGTCTAATCAGAGCTGTAGCCGCCGGCCTACGCCAGAGCCACAGCAACACCAGATCAGAGCTGTGTCTGCGAACTTACACCACAGCTCACAGCAAGGCCAGATCCTTAATCCACTGAGCGAGGCCAGGGATTGAACCCGAAACCTCATGGTGCCTAGTCAGATTCATTTCCACTGCACCATGATGGGAACTCCTGTATATATTATACTTTAAAGAGAAATGTAAAATTTATTGCACTGCAGTCACAAAATGTGACCCCTTTAAGTTAAATGTTGTAAATTTATAGATATTTGTGTATTAATTGTGACCAACTAGTCTAAACAACACATAGATCCTGAGAAAGAGTCAAATGTTGATTTTCAAATATGGCCTTAGCAATTGTAGTATTATAGAGTGTAAACTCTAAATGGGGGAAAGCAGGAAAAAAAAAATCAGTACTAAAACATGTTAGAAGGTTAAAAGTCCTATAAAAAAATAAAAGAGAAAACAGCTTAGAAGAAGGGTTCAAGGTTAGGAGCATGAAGAAGAAGAAATCAGAAATAATATGCGTGGAATTTTCTTGCAGTGCAGCTCGTTTAAAGATCTGAAGTTGTCACTGCAGCGACTTGGGTCCCTTCTGTGACGTGTGGGTTTGATCCCTGGCCCAGGAACTTCCTTATGCTGCAGGTGCAATCAAAGGGAAAAAAAGAAGGATATGGTCAAGGCAGGCTTAAAAAAAAGGTTAGAGTTTGAAGCAAGATTTCTTAATTATTTGATTTGCAATGTCTTTGTCTGCAAAGTGATGATAGTAATACATACCTCAAGGGTTTGTGAAGGTGAATTTCACAGGACACATAAAATAACTTGCATGCTATTAATACTTATTCAGTCAATATTTGCCCAATATCATAAATACAGATGGATTTATAGTAATCCATTATATCCATACATCCAATTTGTTTCCTTTAGATAAGTAGCTAGAGGCCCAAACTGTCCATTTTGCTATGTTATTCGTGTGAGGTATTCTAAATAGTCTAGCAAATTTTAATTTCCGTGAGCTCCGTCCCTACACATCAGTTTCGATACAGCCTTGCCTGCACTGACCACTTGCATCTGATCAAGCTCCATATTTAATAGAGCTCACCTCATCGAAGATTATCTTGTTAGAGGTTTATTTCATCACAATGCATGAAGAACACTTCTTCATACCTTTGTTCATTGTTTTTAAGACCATCAGTTTAAATATTGGTGAAGGAGTTCCAGGAGTGGCTCAGTGGTTAACAAACCCAACTAGCATCCACGAGGACGCAGGTTCAATCCCTGGCCTTGCTCACTGGATTAAGGATTCGACATTGCCAGGGGCTGTGGTGTATGTCACAGATTTGGCTTGGATCTCGTGTTGCTGTGGCTGTGACATAAGCCAGTGGCTACAGCTCTGACTTGACCCCCAGCCTGGGAACCTCCATATCCCGTGAGTACTGCCCTAAAAAGATGAATATATATATTATTAACTAAGTATTACTGAAAATCTGACTCCAATATGTGGCTCAATTTTTTGTTTGTTTTTATCTGTACTAATTAGAAAAACTCCAGATGTTTACATTATTTGAAAACAGGTACTTACTCTCCCATATCAAAAATGCCAGTACATTCATGTAAGAAAGCAATCTTTTGATATAACTAACCATCAGTTTATTAAACAAGGAAGTCTTGAGCTCCTATCGTGTGATAATCACTTTCCCAGTAATCTTGGAACGATGACATTGACTATGATAAGGTCTTTTGCTTACAGGAACATAAAGCCCAGAAGAGGAGTTAGATGTGAATATAAATATGTATAATCTGTTTGTACAATGCAGGGGGCAATGACACAACAATGAAGGAAAGCATCCAATTTTTCTCAAGGAAGTTATCAAGAAAATCTTTAGCGGGAAGAATTTTGCTCTTGGATTTTCAGTTGATCACTGCATCAGAGAGAAACGATTCAAACCTCATGGCAGGTATTCACAAGAGCAGGGAGAAAGGCATTTATATGCTGGTAAACTGAAGAAAATAAATCATTTACTACATAGGAGATCTTAAGAATGGGATGAGGGAATGAAGTGGCAATTGAAGTAGAGGCAAAATCTAAAGGTAAGCATAAGTAGTCCAAGGAATTTGTACTTATTAAAAGAAGATGAAATTGGTGGCACTAAGAAAAGAATTAGGACCACAGCCTTTGTTTTAGGGTAAGAATGGAGGTGCAGTAAAGGGAAAGAAACTAGGCAGGCTGCAAAGGCAGAATTCAGAAATCTACTTCGTTTCTTAGGATTAGAGAATGTGGGGATGGGAATAGAGAAAGCAGCAATGATGATTAATAAAAAGGAGGAAACGTATTTTGAGGTTTTTGGCAGAGAAGGTCAAATTCATGGGATTTCCCTCATCCAAAAAATAGTTAGATACATTAAAAGAGGATGAACTTCAGGTTACTTTAAGGTATTTGGCTTATGTGACTGAGTGTTTGGAAAGGTATTTAACATCTTTCGGCAGAAAAAAATAAGGTAAGAATGGAGGTAGGTTTAGAGGCATTGCTAAGATTATTTTCAAGTCCTGTGTTTTCCTAATTATAGAAACAGAAATAACTGAAAGCAAGGCGAAACACAGTTTAAGAAATAGTCGAGAAAAATGAAAAGAGCCCACTGATGTGTAAAATGACAAAATGAGAAAGGACAAAATGAGACAAAATGAGAGGATAGGAAGGACAAAAGCATATTATTAAATGACTGCAAGCAAAAACAAATAGCAACACTTGTTAATATATAGTCTAGACAACATGGATATCAAAGCAAAAATAAGTCATAAACATTTTAAATGGCATCTATATATGATAAGGGGATTTTTAAATTCCTTAAGAAGAAATTCATGCACTTTAAAAAGATTTGAATATGTTAATTGACAGTCTTGAATTAGAGAAAAATATTTAAAAATTTAACTCTAAAAGACAATTTCACTTTTGTACTTTTGATTTAATTTAATTTTTTTGTCTTTTTGGGGCTGCACCTGGGGCATATGGAGGTTCCCAGGCTAGGGGCCAAGTGGGAGCTGTAGCCACGGGCCTCCCACAGCCACAGCAATGCCAGATCTGAGCCTCGTCTGTGACCTACACCACAGCTCATGGCAGTGCCAGATCCTTAACCCACCGAGTGAGGCCAGGGATCAAACATCCAGCCTCGTGGTTCCTAGTCAGATTCGCTTCCACTGCACCATGAAGGGAACTACTGCACTTTATTTTAAATGGTTAATGTTTTTTGGTTTTTTTTTTGGCTTTGTAGGACGGCACCTGCTGCATATGGAGGTTCCCAGCCTAGGAGTCAAATCAGATTTATAGCTGCTGGCCTATGCCACAGTCACAGCAACACCGAATCCAAAGCACATCTGCAACTTACATCACAGCTCAAGGCAACAGCCAGATCCTTAACCCACTGAAAGAAGCCAGGGATCCAACCTGCAACCTAATGGATCCTAATCAGATTTGTTTCTGCTGCACCACTATGGGAACTCCTAAACATTTAAAACTATTTAGAGAAAAATAATCAAATGCACTCCTATAAAGAAAGCAATACAAGGTCAAAAAATTAAAATTTTAAATAGTAGGAAAAAGGAAAACTATGTTCTTAAATAGCCCTTCAAATAACAGAGAGCTAAACTGCAAATCATGAGTATGTAGAAGAAAAAAAATTTTAAATAAAGGTAAATATAACACTCTAAGTGGCTAAGGTTTACAAGTTACCACAAAATATAAATAAAATATGAATTCACAGCTTTTACAAGTTGTCTCTGTTAACAAATTTACAATAAATTAATATCGTATTTAATTCAAGAATTTCTCTAATGAGCATGACAAACCTATAGAAATCAAGAGAAAGGCAATATTTCTGAATTCAAAATTAATTTGAATTAGTTTTGAATTATAGAAGTTCACCAAAGAAGCAATTTAAGGAAGCTTGTTGACACATGACAGAAAGATAAGGTAGTCACCAAAGAGAGAGCACGGCTTGCAAATTTTTAATGTGATGAATTTTCAAACATTTCAGGTCTAAAGCATTGCACAATTAGAAGCTTGATTTTTCCCATGTGGCAAGAACCCATTCACCTTAGGTTTCAATGACAAAGAAATCATCGAAGGGTAAACATCTTAACTGTACACAGAAAGTTGCAAAGAAATACATAAGAAAGGACAGAAATAAGGCTCAGGTATACATTATGTACCCATCACACGTAACTGTCCATCTTGGCCACATACAAAGCTGTTAATAATTGTTGAGGGCACTTCTAGTCCCTTAAATTTTTCCCTCTTTTCCAAATTTTCTTCAGTGTTAATATATCACCCTCGAAATCCAAAGTGTGAAGGGCTGAGTTTTTCCTTAGCTATTTGTGTGTTTATCCTTTAAGTCAACCAAAAGTAATTTATAAAACACAAGTGGACATTCTTTAAGCCAAGTCCAAGGTGCATGATGCAGGGATGTGAGCTTTCTAATGCTAATGACCAGCATTGATGAGTACTACCTTAAATGCCTTAGGGTCATTGTCTGATCTAATCTTTACAGTAAATCTATGGATCTGGAATTATTCTGTCTCTTCCACAGTTGAGAAAACTTGAGGCTTAAAGTTATGGTGATTTCTTAGGGGTTATACAGCTAAAAGGGTAGCAGATCTAGAATCTAAGTCCTGAAATGTTTGGTTCCAAAGCAAGTTTTCATAATCACTCTGCTATATCATGTTTCCATTAGATAAATAAAAAAATCTAAAACTATTATCATTAGTCCACAAACAAAGCTCTTTTCTATAATACAATTCTCTGAATTTGGAGGATACATGGGAATTTGCATGCTATGATTGAAAAGAGGACAATTATATTTTTCATTTTAAGAGGCCATTGCCCTTAAAAACATGCAAATTTAAACCATAGATTTCATAGTTTCTAACATTTCATAGTTTCTAACTGCTCTGTGGATTTCTGCAGTCAAATTCTCAACCAATGAGCTTTACCATCTATATGGATTTCTAAAGGCACATTCCTTGAAATGAAAAGATCATACTTGCTGAGGCAAAAGAAGGTACAGCCAAAAACAAATACAAAAAGGATGCACCATAGGGAAGAGGAAAAAAAATAATGATGAAATCAGAAATTTAGCCTCACTCTCATTTTAATTGCCTGGAGCCCACTGTGTTCTGCAGGACTCTGATGAAAGCATTTTTCACTTCTTTGTTTCTAAGACTGTAAATGAGGGGATTCAGCATGGGGATGACAATAGTATAAAAAACAGAAGCCACTTGATCTCTTCCCAAGGAGTAGGACTTACTTGGCCTTAAATAAGTAAACATTATAGTGCCATAAAAGACGGTGACTCCCAGGAGGTGGGAGGCACAGGTAGAGAAGGCTCTTTGCTTTCCCGAAGTGGAAGTAATTTTCAGGATAGTAGACAGGATAGACACATAGGACACTACTATTGCGATAAGAGACACCACTAGTGTGGATCCAGCTGAAATGAATATGACTATTTCTATGCTTTGTATGTCAGTGCAGGACAAGGCTAAGATTGGGGATGTGTCACAGAAAAAGTGATGGATTACATTGGAGTCACAGAAATCCAATCTGCTCATGCAAAGCACATTGACAAAGGAGTCCATGAAGCCAAAGAAATAAGATCCGAAAACTAGGGAGCAGCAGCTTCTTGTGGACATAACCACTGGGTAATGCAGAGGATTGCAGATAGCTACACGGCGATCAAAGGCCATGGACGAGAGGAGAAAACATTCAGTGGCAGCCAAGAAGATAAAGAAATACATCTGGGTGAAGCAGTTCATGTAGGAAATGTACTTGGTGGATGTCAGTAAGTTCTCTAAGGTCTGAGGGGTGATGACAGTTGAGTAACTGAGGTCAAGGAATGACAGGTGGCTGAGGAAAAAGTACATGGGGGTGTGAAGCTGGAGATCCAGGCGGATTATCAGCATCATCCCTGCATTGCCCAGCAGAGTCATCAGGTAGATCAGGAGAAAGAGCATAAACAGGATCCTCTGGACTGCTTCTGAATCTGTCAGTCCCAGAAGGATGAAGTCAGACACGTGTGTGTCATTCCTTCTACCCATAGCGTCCACCTGCTCTAAACTGTTGAGAAATCAAAGTTGATGCTTAGGAGGGACGACTTCAAAAATGTTTCTATTTATATGAAAGACAGGACATATTTTTATTAGTTTAGTGTTTCTAGAAAGTGATAAGAATGATTTACAGAATTCACAGAGAAAAATCTTAATGTGATTTCCAAATACAGGAATAGTTATAAATTGGCATTTGGATATAATATAAGCCAATATATCAGATATTTAAAATATGCAGGACACTGTTCTAAATGCTTCCTTTTATTTATAAAAATGTTTCCACAGACTATCACACCTTAGGTAGTACTATTAGACACGTATTTTAGATGAGAAAAAGGTCACAGAGAATTTAGGTAACTTATCCAGAGTCAGAACTATTATATGTTGTTCTGTCATTGTTCCAACATAGAGTGGCTCCAGAGAGCATGCTTATGATAACTTTGTTCCTATTTATAATTAAATTCAGCAAACCTGAGGGTAAAAAATTCTAGGTGTATAATAAAAAATTACAGAATAATAGTTTTAGTCCACCCTGTGCTCTCTTTGTATTTCCAATATTATTTAATATGAACACTAAATAAATTTCAAAATTATTAGATGTTATAGGGTACATTAAAAAGATAGACCACATGTTAATATTAGCTTCCAAAAGTTATGATTTCCTAATTTGACCATTCAAATAAAAATTCTTCCAAAATATATTTCTAAAATATGTATATTGCTTTTGTATCCTGATTACCTCAACTCTGTATTTCTAGTTCCACAAGCCCTGGCATTACGTAGGGTAATGTCATTATAGTGTCTGTATGTATATTCTTATGATAATGTCCCAGTTTTATTTTATCCTAAGGAAAATCTTCTAAGTTTGAAAATAATACTTACCAGGAGTCAAAATTGGTGCAAAAACACTGTCTTCCTATATTGTCTCTTTAGCCATAGGTAAACCACAAATTTTTTTCATAAATAAGACATGAAGACTATTTAAGCAGAACATTGCCATAACATATTTTTTTTCTATGAGAAGAGTTTTTAAGTTTTAGTGCATTCATTTTTTTTTCCCCCGGAGGGAATCAACCTAGAAATTGTGTTCAGCTCCTGATCAATGGCAAAATTTTCCAGGAAGCTCTATCTAAAACAAATATCAGGGATCGACTGTGTGCATAACCAGAGAAGAGTATGTCTTGCCACTCATCCTACTAATTCCAGGGCCTCATATACTGTGGAATGATGATAATGCAACATTTGGCCATCCCTGTGGACCAGTTTCCAAGGAAGTTTACTTGGAATATTTCCAAGGACAAAAGTTCAAAGATGCAGTGTACCTCTGCTAGGTTTTGAGAGGCTACTTGTCTTTTCCCTTAGTAACCACACAATGAAGGTCCTAATGTTTTGGTCTTCCTTTGCGATATCTAAATTAATGCTTGGGGTGGCAGAGAAACACTTTCTAGAGAAACACAATTAATTAATTCAGTTTCTAGGACTGAAACCATGAGGGATAGAATGATACATGTTTTCTCAAAGAAACTTTTATATTTAAATGTGTGATAATATATAGGAGTAAATATATTCATTAGAAACAAATGCAAAGAACAATATAAAAACAATTCAAAACTGTTGAAACATCTCGATACATTTTTCTCCGATATTTTTGTTCATAAACTGTTTATTTGTAAGCCTCTAAATTTGCATAATTATTATTGTACTGTATATTCAGTATCCATCCTCAATTCATAACTAATATTTCATAATATACTCTGAACAAAGTTATATTAGCCTTTCATAAAACCAATAATTTGTAGATTTTTCATTAATTCATTATAATTAAATTAACAATTGTGTATATTTAAAAGGGACTCTTACAGAAGAGTCCCCTCATACTCCAAAGTTTCAGGAGATAACATTTTGGGGTGGATTAAGGAGCACATTTTGCATGTGTTATATCTTTGATGAAAGGCCATTCTATTCATTGAAAGTTAGTGCTGCTGAAACAGGCTTATTTGGAGATTAAAGAGCCAGCATAAATCTATTTGACTGTAGGCAACTTTGAGAATCAAACCAAATGAGAGACCTATGGTAAGATGTTCCCTTCATGGCTCAGTAGAAACGAATCTGACTGGTATCCACGAGGATGCAGGCTTGATCCCTGGCCTCACTCAGTGGGTTAAGGATCTGGTGTTGCTGTGAGCTGTGGCGGAGGTTGCAGATGTGGCTTAGATTGGAATTGCAGTGGCTGTGGCATAGGCTAGCAGCTACAGCTCTGATTTGACCCCTCACCTGGGAAACTCCATATGCCACAGGTGGGGCTCTATGAAACAAATGATAATAATAATAATTTTCAATGTAAATATTACCTCAAAAGCCATGGTGACTGCAAAATTTACCAGAAGCAAGTGTTTCTCAATATTTTCCCTATTTTTTGTTCATGGTTAGTGTTGCTTATGGTTTTAGGCTACTTTTTTTTTTTTTTTTGTCCATGCCAATAGCATGCAAATTTCCTGGTCTGGGGACTGAAACTCCCAAGCTATAGCAGTGAAAACCCCAGGTCCTTAACCCACTGAACCATGAAGGGAATCTGATTTTAAGCTATACTTATACCACTTATTGTGTCATGGAGGAAACCATGTGATCGGAGATGTTAAATATCTTTTATCCTAAGTATGTGTGTATATATATATACATATATATATTTAACTATGGATATGTATGCACATATATATGTGTGTTTTTCTTTCTTTCTTGGCTTATTCTAGTTACTTTCTTTAACTCATGAAAAAATCTTTATTGGATAAATGCTATTTTTTTGGTTTTCTAATCCATTAATTTTTATCTAAATTTTATCATTCTCCCCCTACTTTACTAGGATTATGGAGAATGACAATCAATTTTCCTTCTATTCTTCTTGGGTTTTGACTGAGACCCACCCACTCAAATGAAGGAAAGACTAATAGGAGAAAAAGAAACAGAAATTTAATAACATTTATACCCCAGTTTACATGAGTGACACCCAGGAATACTGAGTGACTCCTTTAAATGGCCCAAGCCATCACCTTAAATACCATATCAGGCTAAAGACAAAAGATGATTTGGGGGTGGGATGGGAGGAAGGAAAAAACAGTAAACAATGGCATATTTGTTAATGCTGGTTCAATTCCGAGCCTCTTCACTGGAAAGAGTTTCTAGATATTTAGTTATCTTCTTGTTCTTGATACAGAGAGAGAGACATCTTTAAAAATGATTTCCTTTTTTTTTTTGCTTTGTAGGGCCATACCCCCACCCCCGCACCCCGGCATATGGAGATTCCCAGGCTAGGGGTCGAATCAGAGCTACAGCTGCCAGCCTACAGCACAGCCACAGCCAATAAGGATCCCAGTTGAGTCTGGAACCTACACCACAGCTCATGGCAATGCCAGATCCCTAACCCACTGAGCAAGGCCAGGGATCAAACTTGCAACCTCATGATTCTTAGTTGGATTCGTTTCCTCTATGCCATGATGAAAACTGAAGATTTCCATTTTAAATGTAAATATCTCTTACAAAAGGGTAAATTCCACTGAGTTTTCAGAACATCTCCTGTGTCTGCTGTTTCTTAAAAATAACCAGCTTAAGATAATCCTTAAACTGAAGAGGCAAATTTTGGCATAGCACTTCATTTCCCGTTCAGGTTGAATTCATTGTTTTCTCTCTATCACAGTAATATCTATTTGTTTTATTTACTTATTGTTACCTGTTTGATAATATAGGAATTTAATGTATACATTATTCATCTGAGGGTTGTTTTAAATTTGATATGTACATAGTGATATTAATTATTCTTATTGTGGCATATTGAATAGATAATCTAAAGTTAAATTCTTAAATTTCTTGTTGTAAGAATAATTCAAGATTTTAAAAAAATTTAAGTTCAAGCTAAAAGATATATTTTTATTCTTTAGATATCAACTTTATATTGTACTTCATTGCAGTCAGAAAATGTGACTCCTGGGAGAGAGGACAAGATGGCGGAGGAGTAGGGGGACACGCTCGCCCTCTCCCACAAACACAACAAAAAAAGCACATCTACAGAAGAAATGACTCGCACAGAACAACAACCAATCGCTGGCAGAGGAACCTAAACTCCAATAACGGCAAGAAATTCGTGACATTATTGGGCAGAACGGGAGAAAAGAGGAGAGTGAGAGAAGGTGAATCCGAGCGGGACGGGCGCTCCCGAAAGGGAACTGCGGAGGAGAAAGGGATCCCGCACCCTGGAAAGTCTCCTACCGGGGGAAAGATCAAACGAACCGGAGGAATCTCCAGATGCAGAGAAGAGTGTAGCAGTAAGTCGGAGTACGGAAAAACGATCAAGAACCCAGCGGACCATCTGAACTACGGGCACAGTCACCAAAAATTGAGACGCCTGGGTGGGGGCTGGGCACCGAATCCTCGGCTCCAGAGGTTAGTCCCCGGGAAAGGGCCGGGGGACGCCTGGGTGGGGGCTGGGCACCGAGACCTCAGCTCTGAAGGTTGGTCCCCGAGAGGGGGCCGGGGGACGCCTGGGTTGGGGCTGGGCACCGAGACCTCGCCTCCGAAGGTTAGTCCCCAAGAAAGGGCCGGGGGACGCCTGGGTGGGGGGGCTGGGCACCGAGACCTCGGCTCCAGAGATTAGTCCCCGGGCTAGGGGGGCGGGGAAGAGCGGAAACTGCTTGGGAGGTCTCTAAACCATTTGACGGGGCAGAGACTGCCTGGGAGACTAGAAAACAAAGCTGTCGCAGAGGAAGGGAGCAATACTCTAGGGGCGGGGAAGTGGAAAGCCGCCTCAGAGGGAACCTGGGAGAAGAGCCTGGTCTGCGCCCGTGCTGGGGAGGGGAGAGAAGAAGGGGTGGGTCCCCATAGAATA
Source organism: Sus scrofa (assembly GCF_054392235.1). Taxonomy (NCBI): domain Eukaryota; kingdom Metazoa; phylum Chordata; class Mammalia; order Artiodactyla; family Suidae; genus Sus; species Sus scrofa. Next base: position 14,889,912 of record NC_139384.1, read on the forward strand.
CCCCCCACGCCACAACAAGTTTACAGGCCCGCTAGCTAGCAGAAAGCTGTGCTTCCCAGTGCATTCCCTCCCCCCACCCCCGCCACCCCCTACGCTCTCGCCGAACCTGGGGCTGCCTGCCATCCAGGAGGGCTGGCCTCAACAATTGCCTGAAGCCTACCACCGCAGGGGCTCTCCCTGCACAGGCCTGCTTGCTCTTTGGAGGGGCTACACTTCCACAGAGCAGCACCAAACACCACCAGCCCCCTAGAAAAGGCCTGCAGCCCAGAAAAGCTAGAACAAGCCTAGCCAGGCCGTGAATAGATCGACCTAATTCTCCGACGGTTTTTCTGAGACGGGCTCCCCCGGGGAGGAGCCTCTTGAGTCTCCAAGGGCCTTGCTACACGCCCAAGACCCCAGGGGGTGCTAAGACCTAGTGGACCAGCTCCATAGGACTGCCAGCTCCAGGCAGGACCCCCTGCAGCCCAGAAAAGCTGCAACAAGCCTGGCCGAATTGGGAAAAGATCTCAGACGGTCTTTCGGAGTCGGGCTGTCCTGGGGAGGAGCCTCTTGAGTCTCCAAGGGCCCTGCTACCCGCCCAAGACCCCAGGGGGTGCTGAGACCTAGTGGACCAGCTGCATAGGACTGCCAGCTCCAGGCAGGACCCCCTGCAGCCCAGAAAAGCTGCAACAAGCCTGGCCGAATCGGGAAAAGATCTCAGACGGTCTTTCGGAGTCGGGCTGTCCTGGGGAGGAGCCTCTTGAGCCTCCAAGGGCCCTGCTACCCGCCCAAGACCCCAGGGGGTGCTGAGACCTAGTGGACCAGCTGCATAGGACTGCCAGCTCCAGGCAGGACCCCCTGCAGCCCAGAAAAGCTGCAACAAGCCTGGCCGAATCGGGAAAAGATCTCAAACGGTCTTTCTGAGTCGGGCTGCCCTGGGGAGGAGCCTCTTGAGCCTCCAAGGGCCCTGCTACCCGCCCAAGACCCCAAGGGGTGCTGAGACCTAGTGGACCAGCTGCATAGGACTGCCAGCTCCAGGCAGGACCCCCTGCAGCCCAGAAAAGCTGCAACAAGCCTGGCGGAATCGGGAAAAGATCTCAGACGGTCTTTCTGAGTCGGGCTGCCCTGGGGAGGAACCTCTTGAGTCTCCAAGGGCCCTGCTACCCGCCCAAGACCCCAGGGGGTGCTGAGAACCAAGTGAAATCTGCTACCATCGTGGGGTGGACCTCCCAGTCCTGTCTGCCCTCAGGAAGTCCTCCTTTGCTTCAAAGAAACACTGTTAGTCCCATCAACACTCCAGAAAAGCCACACTGCCTCAAAAAAAGATTGACCAACAACGCCAGCCCTCAGGAAATATTCCAGGGCAGTGACAAGGCAAACACTACCCGATAACGGAGAGTACAACTCCCTCAGGAGAAAGAAGACAACAAGCAAGATGAAGAAGCTGAGAAACCACCCCCAGTCAAACCAACAGGAGAACTCACCTAAAACAGTCAACAATGAAACTGATCTCTGCAGTCTGACAGACCTGGAGTTCAAAAGAGAAATAGTGAAAATACTGAAGGAATTAAGAGAAGATATGAACAGCAATGCAGATACCCTCAGAAAGGAGCTAGAAAATATAATGAGGAGCCAAGAAAAACTAGAACATTCATTTGCAGAGATGCAAACTGAACTAGGGGCAGTAAAAACCAGAATGAATAATGCAGAAGAACGAATCAGTGATATGGAAGATAGAATAATGGAAATCACTCAATCTGGTCAACAGACAGAAAACCGAATCAAAAAACTGGAAAGCAATATAAGAGACCTATGGGATAATATAAAACGGGCCAATCTACGCATAATAGGAATTCCAGAAGGAGTAGAAAAAGATAAAGGAATGGAAAATATATTTGAAGAAATTATCGCTGGAAACTTCCCAAATTTAAAGGATACTGGATTCAAGATACAAGAAGCACAGAGGGCCCCAAACAAACTGAACCCAAACAGACCCACACCAAGACACATCATAATAAAAATGGCAAAAGTTAGTGATAAAGAGAGGATCCTAAAGGCAGCAAGAGAAAAACAGAATGTTACCTACAAGGGAACCCCCATAAGAATATCAGCTGATTTCTCTACAGAAACACTACAGGCCAGGAGGGAATGGCAAGAGATATTTAAAGTGCTCAAAGGAAAAAATATGCAACCTAGAATACTTTATCCAGCAAGAATATCATTTAATATAGAAGGGGAAATAAAAATTTTTCCCAACAAACAAAAACTTAAAGAATACAGCAACACAAAACCCAGGTTAAAGGAAATATTGAAAGGGCTTCTCTAAACCAAAAAGAAAGGAAGGAAAGGGAAGAAAAAAGAAAAGAAAAAAAAAAAAAGAAGAAGAAGAAGAAGAGGAAGAACTAGGACTGAGGAAGATACAATCAGAGAGCAGTCACTCAAATAAGCCAGCATACAGATTTAATCATGAACATGCTTCAAACAAAATAAAATTAAAAAGAAAAAAATAAAAGAGTCATCAAAACCATAAAATGTGGGCAAGGGATGTTAGGAGGTAAATAATCCTTTTTGTTTGTATGTATGTCTCTCTTCTTAATTTTAATATAATAATGAAGTGTTTGAACTTACAGGACCATCAGGCTAAAACACACAATTATGGGAAGGGGTTAGCATACTTAAAAAACAGGGCAACCACAAGCCAAAACCAAATATTGCATTTGCAAAAAATGAAAAAAAAAAATACACTCAAGCAGATAATAACAGGAGACCATCCAACCAAAAAAAAAAAAAAAAAAAAAAAAGAAGAATGGAGAACCATAGAATCAACTGGAACACGAGGATCAAATGGCAATAAATAATCATCTATCAATTATCACCTTAAATGTCAATGGACTGAATGCCCCAATCAAAAGACACAGAATGGCTGAGTGGATAAAACGGCAAAAACCTTCAATATGCTGCCTACAAGAAACTCACCTTAGGACAAAAGATACATATAGATTGAAAGTGAAAGGCTGGGGAAAAGTATTTCATGCCAATAGACATGACAGAAAAGCAGGAGTTGCAACGCTCATATCAGACAAAATAGACTTTAAAACAAAAGACATAAAGAAAGACAAAGAAGGACACTATTTAATGATTAAGGGATCCATCCAAGGAGAGGATGTTACTATCATCAACATATATGCCCCAAACATAGGAGCACCCAGATACATACAACAAATATTAACAGACATAAAGGGAGATATTGATGAGAATACAATCATAGTAGGAGACCTAAATACCCCCCTCACATCAATGGACAGATCCTCTAGACAGAAAACCAATAAAGCAACAGAGATCCTAAAGGAAACCATAGAAAAGTTAGACTTAATTGATATCTTCAGGACACTACATCCAAAAAAATCAGAATACACATTCTTCTCAAATGCTCATGGAACATTCTCAAGAATCGACCACATATTGGGACATAAAGCGAATCTCAATAAATTTAGGAGCATAGAAATTATCTCAAGTATCTTCTCTGACCACAATGCCATGAAATTAGAAATCAACCACGGGAAAAGGAAAGAGAAAAAACCTACTCCATGGAGACTAAACAACATGCTACTAAAAAACCAATGGGTCAATGAGGAAATCAAGAAGGAAATTAAAAACTATCTTGAAACAAATGATAATGAAGACACAACCTCTCAAAATCTATGGGATGCTGCGAAAGCAGTGCTCAGAGGGAAATTTATAGCAATCCAGGCCTTTCTCAAAAAAGAAGAAATATCCCAAATTGACAACTTAACCCTCCACCTAAATGAATTAGAAAAAGAAGAACAAAGAAGTCCTAAAGTCAGCAGAAGGAAGGAAATTGTAAAGATCAAAGAAGAAATCAATAAAATAGAGACTCAAAAAACAATAGAGAAAATTAATAAAACCAAGAGCTGGTTCTTTGAAAAGGTGAACAAAATTGATAAACCCCTGGCCAGACTCACTAAAAAGAGGAGAGAAAGAACCCAAATCACCAAAATTATAAATGAAAAAGGAGAAATCACAACGGATACAGCAGAAATACAAAAAACCATAAGAGAATACTATGAACAACTATATGGCAATAAGTTTGACAATCTGGAAGAAATGGACAATTTTCTAGAATCTTACAGCCTGCCAAAAATGAATCAAGCAGAAACAGACCAACTGAACAGACCAATCACTAGAAATGAAATTGAAGAGGTCATAAAATCACTCCCTACAAATAAAAGCCCAGGACCAGATGGCTTCACAGGTGAATTCTATCAAACATATAAAGAGGAATTGGTGCCCATCCTCCTTAAACTCTTTCAAAAGGTTGAAGAAGAAGGAATACTCCCAAAGACATTCTATGAGGCCACCATAACCCTCATTCCAAAACCAGGCAGAGATACCACCAAAAAAGAAAACTATCGCCCAATATCATTGATGAATATAGATGCAAAACTTCTCAACAAAATCTTAGCCAACCGAATCCAACAACATATCAAAAAAAATTATACACCATGACCAGGTTGGGTTCATCCCAGGTTCACAAGGATGGTTCAACATACGCAAATCAATCAACATCATACACCACATTAACAAAAAAAAAGTCAAAAATCATATGATCATCTCAATAGATGCAGAAAAAGCATTTGACAAAGTTCAACATCCATTCATGATCAAGACCCTCGCCAAAGTGGGTATAGAGGGAACATTCCTGAATATAATCAAAGCCATTTATGATAAACCCACAGCAAATATAATACTCAATGGGGAAAAACTGAAAGCCTTCTCACTCAAATCTGGAACAAGACAGGGATGCCCACTCTCAACACTGCTCTTCAACATAGTTTTGGAAGTCTTAGCCACAGCAATTAGACAAACAAAAGAAATCAAAGGCATCCATATAGGAAGAGAAGAGATCAAACTGTCACTGTATGCAGATGACATGATTCTATACCTAGAAAACCCTAAGGACTCAACCCCAAAACTCCTTGAACTGATTAATAAATTCAGCAAAGTGGCAGGATATAAGATTAACATTCAGAAGTCAGTTGCATTTCTGTATACCAGCAATGACCTATTAGAAAAGGAATACAAAAATACGATACCTTTTAAAATTGTACCTCACAAAATCAAATACCTCGGAATACACCTAACCAAAGAGGTAAAGGACCTATATGCCGAGAACTATAAAACCTTAATCAAAGAAATCAAAGAAGATGTAAAAAAATGGAAAGATATTCCATGTTCCTGGATTGGAAAAATCAATATTGTGAAAATGGCCATCCTACCCAAAGCAATCTACAGATTCAATGCAATCCCTATCAAATTACCCATGACATTTTTCACAGAACTAGAACAAACAATCCAAACATTTATATGGAACAACAAAAGACCCAGAATCGCCAAAGCAATCCTGAGAAACAAAAACCAAGCAGGAGGCATAACTCTCCCAGACTTCAAGAAATACTACAAAGCCACAGTCATCAAAACAGTGTGGTACTGGTATCAAAACAGACAGACAGACCAATGGAACAGAATAGAGAATCTGGAAATTAACCCTGACACCTATGGTCAATTAATCTTTGACAAGGGAGGCAAGAACATCAAATGGGAAAAGGAAAGTCTATTCAGCAAGCATTGCTGGGAAACCTGGACAGCTGTATGCAAAGCAATGAAACTAGAACACACCCTCACACCATGCACAAAAATAAACTCCAAATGGCTGAAAGACTTAAATATACGACAGGACACCATCAAACTCCTAGAAGAAAACATAGGCAAAACACTCTCTGACATCAACATCATGAATATTTTCTCAGGTCAATCTCCCAAAGCAATAGAAACTAGAGCAAAAATAAACCCATGGGACCTCATCAAACTGAAAAGCTTTTGCACAGCAAAGGAAACCCAAAAGAAAACAAAAAGACAACTTACAGAATGGGAGAAAATAGTTTCAAATGATGCAACTGACAAGGGCTTAATCTCTAGAATATACAAGCAACTTATACAACTCAACAGCAAAAAAACCAATCAATCAATGGAAAAATGGGCAAAAGACCTGAATAGACATTTCTCCAAGGAAGATATACAGATGGCCAACAAACACATGAAAAAATGCTCAACATCGCTGATTATAAGAGAAATGCAAATCAAAACTACCATGAGATACCACCTCACACCAGTCAGAATGGCCATCATTAATAAATCCACAAATAACAAGTGCTGGAGGGGCTGTGGAGAAAAGGGAACCCTCCTGCACTGTTGGTGGGAATGTAAACTGGTACAGCCACTATGGAGAACAGTTTGGAGATACCTTAGAAATCTATACATAGAACTTCCATATGACCCTGCAATCCCACTCTTGGGCATCTATCCGGACAAAGCTCTACTTAAAAGAGACACATGCACCCGCATGTTCATTGTAGCACTATTCACAATAGCCAGGACATGGAAACAATCCAAATGTCCATCGACAGAGGATTGGATTCGGAAGATGTGGTATATATACACGATGGAATACTACTCAGCCATAAAAAAGGATGACATCATGCCATTTGCAGCAACATGGATGGAACTAGAGAATCTCATACTGAGTGAAATGAGCCAGAAAAACAAAGACAAATACCATATGACATCACTTATAACTGGAATCTAATATCCAGCACAAATGAACATCTCCTCAGAAAAGAAAATCAATCATGGACTTGGAGAAGAGACTTGTGGTTGCCTGATGGGAGGGGGAGGGAGTGGGAGGGATCGGGAGCTTGGGCTTATCAGTCACAACGTAGAATAGATTTACAAGGAGATCCCGCTGAATAGCATTGAGAACTATGTCTAGATACTCATGTTGCAACAGAAGAAATGGTGGGGGAAAAACTGTAATTGTAATGTATACATGTAAGGATAACCTGACCCCCTTGCTGTACGGTGGGAAAATAAAATTTAATAATAAAAAAAAAAAAAAAAAAAAAAAAAAAAAAAGAAAATGTGACTCCTTTAAGTTAAATTTGGTAACTTAGTGAAATTTATGGATTAATCAATTTATCAATTAATTCATGGATTAATTAATTGAAATTCATGGATTTAAATTTATAGATTAATCCACTAGTATAATTGACTCACAGATGCTGGGAAAGAAAAAGTCAAATGTTGATATGTATGTCTGACCTGATCAATTATAACATCATAGATTATAAATTCACAGCTGAGGGAAACAGGAAAAATACAAAAAAATAGTCATACAACATGTTAGAAGATGAAAAGTGCTATCAAAAATAAAACATGAAATAGCTTGGAGGAAGGAAGTTCTGGGGTAGGGGCATGAGAGAGCAATCAGAAATAGTATGGTCAAGGGAAGCTTAAATACAAAGCTGGAATCTGAGCAAAGATTTGGAGGAGGGAAGAGTTAGTCATGCAGGTGCCTGAGAGGGGAGTGGTCCAGACAGGGGAACGTCAGTGCAGAGGCCCCGTGCAGTGGATGGGCCATGCAACCTAGGGGCAGAGAGTACTAGGTAGTAAGAGTGCTAGTTTATGTTGTGGGAGGTGTGGCAGGAGAAACAATAGTGAAGTATTTGCTTGTCTATAGTGATAAGTGTTTTAGAGAAAAACAAAGAGCCGAGGATGCATGGAGAAGATTGGATCTCTTCTTTTAAAAAAACAAATTTTGGAGTTCCTACTGTGGTGCAGTGCCTTAAGAAACCAAGTGCAGGGTGCAGTGGCTCTCGTCATAGCAGAAGCGCAGGTTGGATTCCTGGCGTAGTGCAATGGTTAAAGGATCCAGCGTTGGTGCATCTGTGGCTCCCATTCAAACTTCCATGTGCTGTGGGCATGGCCATAACATTAAAAATTTTTGTTTTCCTTAGGGAAATTTCATCAGAGGTGTCAGTGATATGGTCACATTGAAAGAAGTTAAGTAGGAAATACAAAAAGTAGCTGGAGGAGGTGAGAATCAGGCAAACGGAAGAGTAAAAACAACATTCTATAAAATTAGTTACCCTATCCCAATGTTTTGCATCACTTTATTTTGGTAAAAATTGTGTGAAAAATGTAATACACTGGCGATTGTATTTTGACTCACACTGATATTTTTTGTCTTTTCAGAAGAATTTCTTATATGGAATAAATATAAAATTAGTTGTATTTTTCTCTAATATATTCATGTTTTGCAATACCAATATTTCTGTATTTTTTCTAAATTGTGTTTTTCTTTCTTATTTATCTTCTTTAGTTATTTTTAGATTCTCAGCCCATTCCTTTTGCCCATATTTTGAAATGCAAATATCCTATGTAAAATCTTAACTTTACAGTACTTTTTCCAATTCAAATACTATTTGGAATTCATTTCTGAACTGACCTCTAAACTTTGTGTATGGTCAAAAGAGTGAGTCTGACTGCCTACTATTAAAAAGTCAATTTCGGAGTTCCCGTCATGGCTCAGTGGTTAATGAATCCTAGGAACCATGAGGTTGTGGGTTCAATCCCTTGCCTTGCTCAGTGGGTTAAGGATCTAACATTGCAGTAAGCTGTGCTGTAGGTCGCAGACACGGCTGGGATCTGGTGTTGCTGTGGCTCTGGCGTAGGCCATCAGCTACAACTCCGATTAGACCTTAGCCTGGGAACCTCCATATACCATGGGAGTGGCCCTAGAAAAGGCAAAAAGACAAAAAAAAAAAAAAAAAAAAGTCAATTTCATTTTACTTTCATCGAGTAATTTGGTTCTTCAGGAATTTCTATAATCCTTCTTGAAGTAAAAGAAATTAAGGAATTCTCCTGTGGTACAGCTGGTTAAGGATTCAGCATTGTCACTGCAGAAACTAGCGTTGCTGCTGGGGGCATGAATTTAATCCCTGGATCCCTGACCTGGGAACTTCTGCAGGCCATGGGCACAACCAAAAAAAAAAAAAAAGAAAAGAAAAGAAAAGAAACATAATTTTTATTTTTTCTTTATTTTGATAGAAAAAATGTTTTAAATTGGTGAAATAGAATGCAAACTTGAGGAACGCAAATGTTAATAGGTATTACAGTTTAAATAAACTGAAAAAAACACTCAGTATTTTTATTTGGAAGCCTAATAAATCAAACATTTTAAACTGAGTGTCTTTTTTTTTTTTAGCATAAAGAAAAAAAGAAAATATCTGGGTCATTTTACACATTATGATCACATGATCACTTTGGGGACATTGTTCCAAACCTTACTGAATTGATCATCTGGCCTGGTCAAGTGCAAAGGTCTGGAGAGAGTCTGGCAGAGGAAAGACTGGAGAAAATGCAAAGATAAAAATGGCCCATTCTGGACGGATGTGTATTACAGGTTCTAGAGGGAAAGTATAGAAAGAGCATCTAGGAGAGAGAATGATGGAAGTTATACGGGCATATATATGAAGAGAATATTGAAAAATATACATGGAAATTTAGTCATAAATTTGGACAAATAAGTTTTTTTCTACTTATGATTAGTGAGAAAAGTATGGCATGTTTTTGCTTTTAAAGACAAGAAACATTAAAACATAAAAACAACTATTAGATACATAATTTTATTGGTACTAAAAATTATAAAATCTTGCAATTATCTACAGAAGGATACACAGTCAACACAAGTGAAAATAAATATCATACATATAATTAGACCTGAGGTAAATATAAAATTCAATAGTCATGATATTTCAGACAACTAAAAAAAAAAATTGAACAATGCATGAATGAAAATCTTCATTTTCATAAAAGGAAAGAAAGGGGAGTTCCCATCACGGCACAGTGGAAACGAATCTGACTAGGAACTTTGAGGTTGCCAGTTTGATCCCTGGCCTCGCTCAGTGGGTTAAGGATCCAGCATTGCCATGAGCTGTGGTGTAGTTGCAGACATGGCTCAGATCTGGCATTGCTGAGGCTGTGGTGTAGGCCAGCAGCTACAGCTCCGATTAGACCCCTAGCTTGGGAACCTCCATATGCCATGGGAGCGGCCCTGAAAAGACAAAAAAAAAAAAAAAAAAAAAGGGAAATATAATCAGTTTAATAGTTCTCCATGATGATGAGGAATAACTTGAGAGCAACCAATTTGAATTAGACTCTGTGCTTAGAAGGAAAAAAATTCATGTAGACTTAACAAAGGAAATGACTGATAAGACAGTAGCCTCGATATAGCCCTAGAATAATGCATAGTATGTTTCAAGTTGTCACTTACAATGGTTGATAATGTAGTATATTACTTTATAAAATGAGTTTGCAGGGATCAGAAACTTGTAAATCAGAGAAGAAAATTAAAAAGTTGAAACCAAATATATATGTGTGCATACACAGATCCTTTCACATGAATTATATTTAGCTACTTACTCCCAAGACTGAAGGCTGATTGTTTTCATAGGTGGTTTGTTTGTGATGTAAGATATATTAGAGTCTTAACCAGTTGATTCCAAGGATTTGAAATCATACAGACAATGTAGAAATCTATATATACTCATTTCCATATCCTAACCAAAAGGAAAAATCATTTGAAAAGAAATCTGTTACCTACTATGCCATTTTAATATATAAATAGGAGAGGATTTTGCAAGAATCCTAGAAATAGAAGTTTCATCTAAACTATTGTTTTCTTTGTTTGGGGTTTTTTGGGGGGTTTTCTTGGCTTTTTTTTAGGTCCACACCCAGGGTATATGCAAGTTCCCAGTTTAGGGGTCGAATTGGAACTGTAGCTGCCAGCCTACACCACAGCCACAGCAACACAGGATTCTTAACCCACTGAGCGAGGCCAGGGATCAAATCCACATCCTCATGGATCCAAGTCAGGTTCGTTAACGATGAGCCATGAAGGGAACACCCAACTAATGTGTTTTTGAATGCCAAAATGCATACAACTCTCCAAATACCAAGGAAAGATATCAACATCTCTAAGGTAGAATCTTTGACCTCAAAGCATCCATCACTGTGCTTCCACAAGCAAATAAGAAGCAAAGAAATACTTAATTACACATTTTATATATGATACATTAGCAATGTGCAGTGGAGAGCAAAAATATAATAAAGCAAAGTCTCCTGTCAGAGAGGTTACAAACTTGTTGGAGAGAGAGAAATATCATAAACACGCATATTCTTTTAAAAGCACCTAATCAAATTCCTTTCAAAACATATTTTAAATGCTATGGTCCAACTCCTTTGGTTATTACACAATGATTCACTCTCAGTAAAGCAGTAATGAGGGTTACAACTTTTCCAGAGGTCATTTTGTAACCATGCCTGGGAGAGTTCATTAAATGAGATTTAATTTAAGTCTCTTTTCCAGGAAAAATAAAAGGGAAACTCGGGTTCTCCTTTTAATACCAGAGACCTGGTGAAGTTTTTTTTTTTGCTTTTTTCAGAAAAATGAGAATCTCTACAGATACCTGTGAAATGCCTCAGGAATTATGCTACTGCTAGCACTTCATTTATCTACACAAACACACACACAGACACACGCATTTAAAAGTTTATCAAGTCTTTGAACTTAGGGAGGCACAGCAAGGTGATGAAGAAATTAAATCACCCTTTTTGATGGAGACCAAACTCCATATGTGCATCTCTTTTCTATGTAATCCAAATCATTTCAGAAATAAATGATCAAAATTATAACTTTTAGAGTGAAATGTCTTTTGTTATCATTGGTCACCACTGAAATAACTTCAACAACTCAATCTGTCCAACCCTGGACTTACATCTGCTTTTGGTAATGCTGCACTTTCTTTTGCTCTCTGACTTTCAGCAATAATTTCTTGTTAATGATATTACTAGGACAGCATGCTCACTCAAGAAAGTTCAGCGGAAGATTCAATAACCAGTCAGTTGCTTTCTTATTTGTGCATGTGTGTGTCTGAATAATGTACTGAAATGAACTCTTAAGATGATGATTTGGTATTTCATACACATTCAATAATAATTTGTCTCTCACATTTTAAGACTCTGTTATTAGTTATTTCGTGTTAGGCTTTTGGGAGATATTCTAGTGTTTTCGTAAATGTTGGAGCAATGGAATGCTTGAAACCAGCCAGATTTCCTTTCATTGCAACATGAAGAGATTTGTCATGCAAAGAGTTTTCTTTGCATGGCTCTCTGGAGAGCACTTTTTACATCTTTGTTCCTCAAACTATAGATGAGTGGATTCAGCATTGGAATGACGATGGTATAGAATACAGATGCCACCTGTGCCTGGGTCAAGGATGATGTGTTATCAGGCTGCAAATATGTGAAAATCAGGGACCCATAGAAGATGGTCACACCCAGGAGGTGGGATGCACAGGTGGAAAAGGCCTTCTGTCTGCCTGCTGCAGACCTGATCTTCAGGATGGCTGAGATGATGACAATGTAAGTGGTGATGATGATGAAGAGAGAACTAAGAATGGTGAACCCAGCCAAAACAAAGATCACCATTTCTGTGCTGAATATATCCACACAGGACAAGGCCAAAAGAGCTGTGGTGTCACAGAAAAAGTGATTGATGCTGATATCACAGAATGCCAAACTGCTGATCACACAGATGGATATCAGAGAATTGGTGAAGCCTACTGTATATGGTATTGCTCCCAGCCAGTTACACACTTTCTGTGACATTACCACTGAATACAATAAGGGATTGCAGATTGCAACATAGCGGTCATAGGCCATTGATCCAAGAAGAAAACACTCACTACACAACAAGCCCACAAAAAAGTACATTTGGACAAAGCAGCCAACGAAGGAGATGGTTTTCTGATTTGACAGGAAATTCACCAGTGCCTTGGGTGTTACAGTAGAGGAATAAAATATGTCAATGAATGCTAAATTGCTAAGGAAAAAATACATGGGTGTGTGAAGCTGAGAGTCGATTTTAATTAATACAATCAGTCCAAGGTTCCCCAAAACAGTGAATAGATAAATAAAAAGAAACATCAAGAAAAGTCTGATTTGCAGCTCAGGGCGATTTGCAAATCCAGAGAGGATGAAGAAAGTCACCTCCGTGAAATTGTTTCCCGTCATTTCTATCAACTCAGGCCTTTGACTTACCTGCCAAATAACAGTAATGGAAGTTAGAGAAGGATGCAAGTCTGAAGGCTTGATAGTCAACACAGACTTAGCCTCCCACAATGGGAGAGTGACCGATGGGATATGAATATTAAAGATTTCAAGTTAATCGAGAATTTATATATAATTTTTACTCTTTAAAGATCTGACACACATGAATTAAAATTTTTCAAATTTCACAGTTGTGCGGAATTGGTTGCACTGCAAAAGGCATCTATTGGGAATGATTTTGAAGAGATTCCTTCTAAGATACACCAGCTTCCACCCTGGTTGACCCCAGGTAACATATGTTGAAATTTGCCTCCTGGAATAAATTATACTGTATTCTTAGAAAATATAAGGGTTATTTAGGAAAGTAGGATTTGTAATTTGCGAATTTAAGAATACCTTTGTGCCGCAGTCTTAAAATTTCAGCTTTTAACAGCTACTTTAACAGATTGCTTTAAGAGCTTAATAAGATCTTCAATGGACACATTTTAATAGTTCTTGGAATCAATAAATTTTGTTAAATTTTGTAAAATAGATATGCATACTTATATGTTATATGAATGAATACACACTGTAAAGTCATAAAGTATATAAAAACATATATAAAAAGGAAGAAGCAGCATGATTATTTTATGTTAATGCTAAAATTCTCTATACTTTCTTTTTAACTGTGTATCCTTTCTTTCAGTTGGTGAGATACCACCAAATGAGGAATTTAATCTATACTAGAGCCAAATAGTTTTCTTTTTCTTTTTTTTTTTTTTTTTGTCTTTTGTTGTTGTTGTTGTTGCTATTTCTTGGGCCGCTCCCGCGGCATATGGAGGTTCCCAGGCTAGGGGTTGAATCGGAGCTGTAGCCACCGGCCTACGCCAGAGGCACAGCAACGCAGGATCCGAGCCGCGTCTGCAACCTACACCACAGCTCAGGACAACGCCGGATCGTTAACCCACTGAGCAAGGGCAGGGACTGAACCCACAACCTCATGGTTCCTAGTCGGATTCGTTAACCACTGCGCCACGACGGGAACTCCCCAAATAGTTTTCTATGTGTGCTTAGCAACCACATTTGTTTCCAACATGAAGCACGTGGACCTCAGAGGATAGCTAATTCATTCCAATATGGAACTTTTCAAGTCAATGATAAAAAGCCTACAAAGAGTGAAATAAATATGACTTATATTTAAAACAAAAAAATATATATAAGGTGATTACTCTAGAAATTAGAGAACTTATTTCCTTCATTATATTGACATATGTGTGTGATAAATATCCAGAACTGAAACTAACATGAAGTTAATGCAAGTTTGTTTCAGATATTTAGCACTCTGCTGGAGTAACCCAAAAAGACTTGATGTAATATTAAGTATATTTAATAACTCAGTATCTCTCAAGTTCACAGTGTTCCTATCTGTCCATTCTTTCCTTTAATTAGTATTTAGTCAATGGCAGCATTTTTCTCTTGCTTGTCATCAAAGGTACTTTTCTTAAAGCTTACTGGAAGATATAGGCCTTTGTGAAAAGAAAAAAATTCTCAGTGTGAGAAACACACATGCACACACACACACGCAATAATGAAGAAGATGACAAATAAGACTTACCTGGGATTTAGTCCTCAGGAGGAAACTCCCTTCCCTTTCAGCTCTCTGCCAGCTATTTTCAGGTTTAAGATCAGGCAACAAGAAAAGAAAACATCGTGCAATATTTGCAAAATTCACCGTATATTTTTGGCATATAGCTATGTTTGCCTCAACAATTTTGAATCCCATGGATTCTCAGTAGAAAAGCTTGAATCTGATGTTATCGCTGCTGCTATTGTTAACCACTGAGCTCTATCTCCTATATAATAGACACCTAATGATATTAAGAAGTTGATGGAAAAAATGTTGGTGGTTTTGACAACATTTCTTGATAATATGTATAGTACCTTCCATTGATAGAATACAAATAAGAGCCAAATTGACAAAGAATTATTTTATGTGCCTTCTTTTTTTAGGTTCAAATTTAGATGTGTATTCAGGATTAATTTTGTTCATAGTATATTTCTAAAACTGTCCCATGCCAAAGGATTGTCTTCTGAAAGCTAGAGTTAAGCAGTCTTTATATCAGTATCTCTTTTTAAACACAAACATAGATCATAAAGGAATTGGTTAATTAGCATCTTTGATCTCTTGGGATTTGTATTTTAATTGTACCCAAAGGTTTATTTTTATTTTGCCTGGGAGACATCTCCAATGGAAATGCTTGGAAATAAATATTCCTTACTTTTGTGTTTTTCAATGTCAGTGTCCATAGATAGACTAAAAACTGCAATAACATAGTTTTAAATTTTTCTATTTATTTTGATATTTATATGTTATATACAAACACACATCCATATATAACATCTTTTCTAAAACATTATGAAATATAAGTGAGATATATGGTATTAGAAGATATCAGATAACTACTGCCCCTGCCTGACAGTCAAGATAAACTCTCCCAGGAAAGAGAAGTGAGCTTTCCTATCTGATTTAAAGGTGTTAATATACACTGAAATTATGCTTCCACCTATGTCAATAAATCATACACACACACACACACACACACACACACACACACACACATATATTACACGCACTTATTTTTAATGCAGGTATTCAGCGATTTTTAAGTGATTGTGTTTAATGTGGCATACACAAAACAATTGGTTGAGGATAAGTACACCATCTAGGAAAATAAAAAATCTTAAGTACACTTAAAGCCCATGTTCTCAGTTTCGTGCTCAGCTAATCAGTCAGTACTTCAAAAACTTTAATTACACTATTATTCTTTTTTTAAAAAAAGAAGCTTCCTAGGCCACACACCTATTAAGATTCTGGGTTGGTAAGTCTTAGATTGATTCACAAAAGTAAAATTTTCAAAATGCCTCACATCCATGGACTATTTCCAAATTCTCGGTTATACGTATCTCACAGACTTGTCTAATTAAGTTAATTTTCTGTTACTATATTCTCCTATTTTACTCATCTTTAGAAAGGATTGTGTATTACAGTGATGAAGCAAGACAGATTCTCCATTGAAGAAAAAAAGATATATCTCACAATAGATATTTAAAAAGGGGAATGAAATCTATTACAGAAGGGCCATATCACTTAAATAGTGATCAACACATTCACATATTATATCAAAAAATGGTTACATTTTTCCACTATACAATGTCTTGAAAAAATAAAACTTTGAAAGAATTGGGTTGTATACCTGCAACTTCAAATTGCCATACATTATCTTACTTACTTTTTTTTTTTTTTTTTGGCTACACTTGTGGTATGCGGAATTTCCCAGCACAAGGATCCAACCCATACCACAGCAGTGACCTCAGCCACAGCAGTGACAACGCTGGATCCCTAACGCAAGATGCAAGGCCACCAGGAAACTCTGATCTTACATATTTTTTTTTTTTTTTTGTCTTTTTTCCTTTTCTAGGGCTTCACCCACGGCATATGGAGGTTTCCAGGCTAGGGGTCGAATTGGAGCTGTGGACACTGGCTTACGCCACATGCACAGCAACGAGGGATCTGGGCCATGTCTGTGACCTACACCACAGCTCACGGAAACGCCAGATCCTTAATCCACCAAGCAAGGCCAGGGATTGAACCCGCAACATCATGGTTCCTAGTCAGATTCGTTAACCACTGCATTACGACGGGAACTCCTGATCTTACTTATTCTTAACATACTTTTATTAAGCAGCTATTAAATGATGGATAGTGTGCTTTGTGTGGGATTGCAAAGATGAGAATAAGTGTCTCTACATATACATTACTTTGAGTTGATTGCCTCTTTCAAGACTCAAAATTTGTCTGTTTTCCCAATATTCTGATATTTGTTGTGCTAGTAGGTATTGTAGCTACCAGTACAGAATTGGTAGAGGGGCTATGGTTGACCATGTTATAGGCTCAATGGACATGTAATAAGTGCTTGCTCAATTCAATTTATATATTTTATAAACACATTTTGAGTTGTAGTTGTTAATCATCTATACTTAACTTTTTATTTAGACATTTTCAGACTTATAGTTTCCATATGCACTCTACCCAGCAACATAGATGCTAACATCTTACATGATTACAGCACAATTTTTAACAAAAATTAGTTTACATTGATGCATTAATATTAACTAAATTACAGATTTTATTCACTTTCACCAGTTATTCCCACAAAGTCCTTTTTGTTGTTGTTGTCCCAGGATCCAATTGAGAATATCATGCTGCAATTAGAATCCTGTCTTTTTAGTTTTCTGCAATCTGTGGCTGTTCCATTGTCTTTTCTTTCCTGACTGTGATACTTTTCAAGATTTCTGGTCAAGTACTTTGCAGAACGTCTCTCAAATTAAGTTGGCCTGGGGTCTTTTCATAATTAAAGTTATTTATTACGGGAAAAAGTACCAGCGCTGTGGTATGTATGCCTTTTCATACAATGAGTATACATGATGTTCATTAGTGAAACTGCTAGTGATTTTAAACTTGATGATTTAGTTCATGTAGTGTCTGCCAGACTTCTTTACTGTAAGGTTATGGTGCTTTACCTTGTCACCTAGATAGACAGATGGATAGATAGATAGACAGACAGACAGACAGATATAGATATAATGTACATACATATAAATTACATACATGGAGGAAAACTTAGACTATGTAAATATTTCATTTATATTTTTTGGCATCCATCAATATATTGCCTCTACCAATTTCTATGGTGATGTTTTCACAGTAAATTGCCATTTTCTTTATTCTTTTACCATATTTTAATTGAAATTATTCTGTAAAGATAAGTTCTTATTTATTTTTATTTATTTATACCAATATACTTTCATTGATCATTATTTTATTTTTTGGTGTTATTAGCCAGTACCAGTACCACTTACTTACTTGTTCAAATCATTCTAGCTTTGCTAATGGAACCATCATTGAATTAGTTTCTGTGTGCTTTGCTTTTAGGTCAAGCTCCTGTCTTTTTTTGTTTGTTCTCTTTTCACTTCCTAGATCCTTGTAGCACAGTATGCTCCAGGTTTATCTTTCCTAGACTCAGCTCTAGAAAAAAACCACTGCTCCAAGGACCTCTGCTATCTTTTATGAGTGGATGGTATTTGAAAACCAGGATATGGACAATGTATTTTATTTTCATGTGTCGGTATATTTTCCCCTTCAGACTATATCACAAATATTTAATATTTTTAATGCTTTTAATTTTTCTAGTTTTTGTCATTGTAACTTTTCATTTGAAGATTATGTGATAGTAAACACTTAGATTTTGGAAAAGTAATTCTGAATTTGTGTTCAGAAATTTACCAGATTTGTGGCCATGTGAACATTTCTTAATCTCTTTGCTCCTCAGTGTCCTTGTCTGCAAGTGACAGTAGTAATACCTGCCTCATGTGTTTGTGAAGAAGAAACAAGATAATACCTATAAAATACCTTGCAAAGTATTGGGATTATACCAATAATTCAGCCAGTATTTGTCACATATCCTTACTATAAATAGCTTGATGATAATCTACCGTATTCACACACCCATATTTATTCAACTATTTCCTCCTCTGTTCACACTATTCACGATTTTTTCACTATTCAAGATTTTTTTTTTTTTAAGTAATGCAGAATACACATTGATTTCTTTCCTTTAGTAAGTAACTAAAAGTAGTATTTTGGGGCTTATTAGTGTGAGACATTCTAGAACAGTTTAGCAAATTTTAATTTCCATGAGCATATTCCCTGACCATCAGTTTCATCAGAACTTGCCTGTAGTGATCATTTACATCTTTTTAAGCACCATATTTTAAAAACCTAATAAAACAAAGGTTATCTTGTTCTGTATTTATTTCATTACTATGCAGGAGAAACACTTCCTTATATCTTTGTGTACTGTTTATATGACTGTCATTTTAAATATTTTTGAAAATCGGATTCCAACAAGTAGATGCTTTTTGTTTTGTTTTACTGTACTGAATGGAAAAACTCCTATTTTAAAAATTATTTTAAACATCTACTTACTCTTTAATATCAAAAATGTCCGTACATATAAGAAAACAACTTTTTGAAATAATTAACTCACCAATTTATTAAACAAGTCTTGTTAGATCTGAGAAGTGAATTTTTGTGACTTTTTAGATTTTAGTCTAAAGTTATTTGGAAAATCCACCCTATCAATTTATAGCTTGAGTAAGGAATATTTAAAGACATCTTGATGTCTCATGGTTTTGATGGTATTCCTAAACAATACTTCTAGATGTAATTTCATAATGCCCGTTTCCTTCAATTTCACCCCTTACATTTGATTTCATATGTTTTTATTTTCTTTATTTTGGTCCAATAAGCGTTCTCAGGTCAATTTTTGAGTGAAAAAGCTGAGAAACCCTGTGTCTTCAAATTGTTTCTCATGAAATCAATTGATAATTTGAGAAAAGAAAAGCATAACCACTCGTATCTTCATTAATTTTCATACAATTGCTTTTGACTATTTCCCTTATTCATGAGATTCTATTATGCAGTACGTTCATTACGTATTTATGTATGTTAGGGTGTAATAACTAAACCTTTAAATAAATATAATTGCATTGATGAAAGAATTAGATTTTATTGCATATCTTTAGAAAAGTTTTTTTTTCGTTTTGTTTTGTTTTTTGTCTTTTTAGGGCTGCACCTGCAACATACGGAAGTTTCCAGGCTAGTGGTCGAATCAGAGCCATAGCTGCCAGCCTATGCCACACCTCCCAGCAACATGGGATCTGATAAACATCTGTAACCTGCACCACAGCTCGTGGCAATGCTGGATCCTTAACTCCCTGAGTGAGGCCAGGGATTGAACCCATGTCCTCATGGAATACTAGTCGGGTTCGTTTACCGCTGAGCCACGACAGGAGCTCCAGATCTTTAGAAAAGTACTTAATAAAATATAAAAATAAAAATTTTACAAGTGTTTCACCAGAGAATTCCATTATTAGAAATCTATCAAGATGAAGACAATTAGAAAAATGAACGTTACATATACAGACTTTATTATTATGCTGTAAATTATTTTGAAAACATTAAAACCCAAAGTGTATAACCCAGGAGGTGGACACTTTCTTGGGCCTAATGTAGATTTAAATTTTATATCTCTGTGATTATGAGATATAATTAACAAAGATACTTACCATGTCCTAAGGACTCCTTTATTAAGAGATAGTTTTACTTTTGAAAACTGGTTATAACAGTACCATTGATTATCTTTTTTTAAAAAATCTATGTCTGTTATTTTGATATGCAATCAAAATATGTGACGTGACTATCCTGGAAGAAAATATGGTCCGTATAGAAACAATGAAATAAAATTTGCTTTAACACCTTTTGTTACATATTTACAAGAATGTAATTGTCAAGAAATAAGGGAGGAAAAGTCCATAGACACATATTTTAAAAGATAAGATTTATTGCCATGATCTAAGTATTATTCAATTTGATAGATAATAAACATCCTTTATACAAACTCAAAATTGTTATTCACTACAAAAGTGTCACCAGCAAAGAATATTTCCTTTCTTATCAACTGTGGTGATGACAATGGTAGCGGGCTGAATTGCTGATGCAGGTCTGAGTAAGTAGGACAATAAGCAATGCCATGATGAACATAAGCAATTTGAGATTTCAATAGTCATTTTGTTTTTTTTTTAAAAAAACTAACAGTATTTTCAAATGGTTATACTGTTTAATAGACATTTCCTAAAGGTGGATTTTTAGAGAATTCCAATGTGTTTTGATATAATAGAATATCTTTGCATTGCTATTTTGGTATTTCAATTTAACTCCAGAAATGGAGTTGCTATAAAAAAAAGTCCTTGGTGACTATGGAATTATTGTGTAAAGTGACATTTCAAATTTTAACAGTTCCAGCCTGATATAGAATATAAAATGCATACAGAAAATTCTATTTCTTTATGTAAAATGGTAGAAGTCCCGTGTACAAATATATGGATATGTGTATATTTGAATTCTACCTGTTAAATCTTGATATTTTTTTTTATCTTGGTTAAGTTTTTAACTGCACTGATCCTTCGTTTCCTCAGCTATAAAATGTGTTAGCTCTTCTAGAGTTGTAAAGAAGGAAGATTGAGTTCATTCTCTGTAACCGATTCTTTCTGAGTTTGCATGTGCGTGTGTTTCTGTGTTTGTGTACATATCACCTGTATCATCATGGTTCTACATTCCATCAAACTGAAAACCAAATTTTGTAACTAACCAATCTGTAGAAGATGGTGTCAATTTATTACATAAGAAGTCACATTAAGGTAGTTACCACTGTGGTGCAGCAGAAACAAACCCGATTAGTATCCATGAGGATGTGGTTTCTATCCCTCGCCTTGCTCAGTGGGTCGGGGATCTGTCATTGCTGTGGCTGTGGTGTAGGCTGGGAGCTGTGGCTCCAATCCACCACTAGCTTGGGAACTTCCATATGCTGTGGGTGTAACTCTAAAAAGCAAAAAAAGTTATTAGAGAGTCAAAATAATGATTTGGGGATTGAAGGAATCCAGATTATACAGTGGTATAAAATTATTGTTTATGGGAGGAAGGGTTTCTCAGAACATCCTTTATCTGACTGAAGGCAGAATTTATGAGAATGATTCTTTGGGGCTGCTTTTCCTGCCAGGAAGAAAACATAAAAGTCCACCTACCCTATTATAAACAAATGATATCACAGAATTTCTTATCTCCCACTTGTTCCCTTAGAAGTTTATTTATTTTTCCCATGGAAGCCATGTCTCTCTCTCCTTTCTTTATACTAAGTTAGGTATATAAACTTTATCTCCAATAATTGAGCAAGCCACTTTTTTGGTGCCCTCTTATATATATATAAATATACTTTGTCTATCCTCTTATTAATCAACCTTTTGTCAGTTTAATTTACACGCCCTTAATCAGAAAATCTAAGAGCATAGAAGAAAAGTTTTTTCACCCTGACAGAATATGTGGCATATGCATATACATATATGTACACACAAAAGATATAATATATATGACATGTGTACTATTTCTAAAAGCCAATAAGGACTGTATCTTTGCGCATATGATACTTTAAAATACCTTCCTTCTTTCCTTCAATAACTTCCATAGATTTTTAATCCTGTAGCCTCAATCTCTATTCCTTAAATATTTCTGCTTGAAAATTCATGGCCACTGAGCAAATATTTTTCTCATCGTGATTCTTTTCATTGCTTCTATGGCCTCTGTGTTTCTTACACTGTATATCAGAAGATTTAATATTGGCAGCAAAAGGGTATAGAACACAGACAGGATTTTGGCTGTATCCTGTGGGTAGCTTGAGCTGGTCCCCAGGTAAGTAAATATTACGGTTCCATAGAAGAGAGTTACCACGGTGAGGTGGGAGGCACATGTGGAGAAGGCTTTGTATCTGCCTCTCAGAGACTGTATCTTCAGAACAGTGAGAAGGATTCCCAGGTAGGAACTAACCACTATCAGAAAGGTAGCCACTGAGGTGGTTCCGGAGAGGACAATGAATAAAGCCTTATTGTACTGGGTGTCAGAACAGGAGAGTCGAAAGAGCAATGAAATATCACAGAAATAGTGATTAAGGACATTGGGCCCACAGAAAGACAGACCGAGCAAGCCGGTCAGGTGGGTGAGTGAGTGGGCACAACCTAGTAGGTAGGAAACCGTCACCAGGTGGATGCAGGATGTGGTGGTCATGAGACCCTTGTAGTGAAGTGGGCGGCAAATGGCAAGGTAGCGGTCATAGGCCATCGCAGCCAAGAGGAAGCATTCTGTGGTCAGGAACAAGCTGACAAAGGAATACTGAAGGAGGCAACCCCTGTAAGAGATGGCTTTCTGTCCTGCTAGGTAGTTCACCAACATCTTAGGGATAAAGACTGAGGAGTAGCAGAAATCCAAGAACGCCAACTGGCTAAGGAAAAAGTTCTTGGGAGAATGGAGCTGGGCACTGACCAGGACAACTATGATAACCCAAAGGTTGCCCACCACAGTGATGAGATAGATCAGGAGAAACAGCACAAATAGGACTGTATTGAGTTCAGGGTCATCAGTCAGCCCCAGGAGGATGAATTCAGTTATTCCACTGACATTTCTGTTAGCCATCTATGTGGCTCCTCTATGATGGATCTACAGAGAAGGAGAGGAAAAATAAGCAAAGATCAGAGTTCTCGTTGAGGCTCAGCAGGTTAAGAACATGACTGGCATCCTTACAGATGCAGGTTCAATCCCTGGCCTTGCTCAGTGGGTGAAGGATCCAGCATTGCCATCAACTGCAGTGTAGGCTGGCAGCAGCAGCTCGAATTTGACCCCTAGCCTGGGAGCTTCCATACACCGCAGGTGCAGCCCTAAAAAGAAAAAAACAAAAAAAAAAATGAAAGAAAATAAAATAAAGGTAAGGCTTGAACATGCAAATTCCTTCTACTTGCATCTTTAGAAAATTGCAGGGTTTTGGTTAAAAAAAATCCACAGTTAATTCATTCCTTTCAAGTATAAAAAGTTAGCCTGACACAAAACTTTGTAGGGATCAAAGCCTCACCAAGGAATATAAACTAGCATTATGAACCACATAAGAACCCCTGGAAAAATTAAAATCTCTATGAAGAGGCTTATCAGGAATGTTCGTTTAACAGAGAAAGTTCAGGAGAAGGATCCTAGATACTGATTTGAGAACACAAGGAAGAACCTCATATTTTAAAGAGCATTCCTTAACAAAGAACAAAAACCTCAAACCCTTGAGACATCTAGAAAAATTATTTTGATCACATCTTATTTTTTTCTTTTTTTTGTGTGTGTGAATAATCCTCATAGGGAAACGTAGTTTTGATTAAGAATGCAATTCATGGAGTTCCAGTTGCAGCTCAGCAGGTTAAAAAGCCAATATTGTCTCTGTGAAGATGTAGGTTCAAACCCTGGCCTGGCTCAGTGGGTTAAGGATCCTGCATTGCTGCAAGTTTGGGCATAGGTCTCAGATGCAGCTGGGATCTCACACTGCTGTGGCTGTGGGGTAGGCCTCAACTGCAACTCCAATTCGACCCTTAGCCTGGGAACTTCCATATGCCATAGATGCAGCCGTAAAAAAAAAAAAAAAAAAAGAAAGAAAGAAAGAAAGAAAGAATGCCATTCATTGTTTAGGAAATATTCCAAGTTGAGTTTAAACACTGATTTTTCATTACTCCCACAGAAGTTGTATAACAACTTCAATGTTAACACAGAAAAAAAGACTTGAAAGTAGGATAAGGAGGGAGAATTAACAGCAAAATTACAGTTTATTTTTCCCCTGTAATTTAAAGTCTTTACACATTAAAGTCTAAACATATTTTTTCTTCTTCACCATTTTTTAATCTTTTTAGTTTATTGACAGAATGCATGTATATTTACTATTTAAATACATGAATTTTACTTACCAGTGAGGGAAGGAAATAAAAAAACATTCAATACCTTCTCTCATTTATGAACCTCATCGCTGTCTACTCTCTTGGCTAATTTTTCTGTATTCCCCCCCAAACCAAAAACGAAACCAAATACACAAAAAATAATTACATTTGTCTGATGTTTACAGTGATGCATAAATTAGGTGAATGAGAGTAGTTAACAGGCAGCAGGACTGAAATTCAAACTTCTTTAACTGTGGGAACTAAAGGCACAGACTCCATGCTGTGAATGCAAGAGCAAGATGATAAAAGAACAGTCACGTCAGAAAACAGGTTTAGTCACAAAGTTCACTTATATATTTACCTTCATGGACAGTCCCTGGAGTTAACACTTGTGATCAGAGGATACAATAAATAATTAAAAGTTCCTCAGGGCTTCTTGAGGGGATTTGGGAAATTCAAGAACTTAATGGTTCCCTTAAGGCATTTCACTTCCTGACTGTTACAATGAATAGAAGGAAGTGTGGGGCAAGTATAGGGAAAAAAAACAAAATATATGAACTCCGGGAAAAAAAAAAAAAACTGCAATAGAATTGATAGCGATGCCTACTTGGTATTTTATAACAAGGAAAGCTTTTCAGGCCACCCATGTGCGCCTAGTTTCAGAAAAACAGGAGATGCCATTGTGGCTCAGCAGGTTAAGAACCCGACAAGCATCCTTGAGGATGCAGGTTTGATCCCTGGCCTTGCTCCATGAGTTAAGTATCCAGTGTTGCTGTGACTGTGGCAGCTGCAGCTCCAATTTGACCCCTAGCCCAGGAACTTCCATATGCCATGGGTGTGGACCTAAAAAGAGAAAAAAAAAATAGAAAAGAAAAGAAACACACACATGTTCATATAAATGCAGAGACAAAAGCAAAAGCAAAAGCAAACATCAGCGAGACGTAAGGTAGTGGTACCAGATCTGATTGAAAAAAAAATTCAATTCCTTTACTTCCTTAGATTATGAAGATGCCATCAAGAAAATTAAAATTAAAACTACTACTTCTTGGAGTTCCCTGGCAGCCTAGCAGTTAAGGATCCAGCATTGTCAGTACTGTGGCTGTGGCTGAGTTTGATCCCTGGCCCAGGAAATTCCACATGCCCTGGGCACTGCAAAAAGCAAACAAACAAAAAATGACAACTAACGCTTCTTAAAAACATTGACAGGTAATACTTCTTAAAAGGCTTCCTTGCAATGAACCCAAGCACCCATCTCTTCAAAGTTGATTCCTCCATTCTAACCTGTGTCTGCTCGTAGACAATTTGTTGGTTTTTTTTTTTTTTTGCCTTTTTCTTAAAATGAATTATGATGGATTCTTAAATAGTAGTATTTCACACTATCTCTTTGCATATATGTCTAAATAAAAATTTTTCTTCATTATGTGTTCTAAAGACAATTACATTTTTTTCTCCCTCAATGCAGTGCAAATTTCCTAAATCTCTAAGTTGAAACCTGATGGTGCAGGTGATAGAAGTGTGAGTTAGCTAATATTCTAAGCTTGAGTTAGGCCAGAAGATAATCCATTATTTTAGAAGGTCTGGAATATTTTTTTTTCAAGTCCTGAGCCATTCTTTTTTTTTTTTTTTTTAAATATGTAGTCCATTTCTAGTCCATATATGAAATAATTACATGAGAAGTTCACAGCTAACCCTTGAGCAAGGCAGGTGTTAGGGGTGCCACCCCTCCTGGGCAGTCAAAAATCCATGTCTAAAGTCCATCCTCTCTGTATGTGTTTCATCCGTTTCCTCGGATTCCGTTGAGGATCCTGCAGTCTTGTAGTATTTACAATTGAAAAAAATCCATGCTTAAGTGGATCTCTGCAGTTCAAACCTGTATTGGTCAAGGGTCAACTGTACACACAAAAAATAAAGAAATTAACTTTCTCAGACCAATATTCTTTTTCCCCTAGGATATTATAGATTAAGGAGGACCAAAAGACAGTTCCTGAAAAAACCCTTTATAATTGTTTGTATTTGCCGGCATTCAATGAAAAAGAAAATGACAAATAAGTACATTCTGAAAGCCCCTATTATATTCTCTGTGTTCTGTAAGTCTATCAACCTCTCGAAGTTATATGCAAAATTATGTTGAAAAAGCACGTATTTCTGGCAAGTAGCCTTGCATCAGTTGACAGATATGCCAATGGATCTTTGGCCTAGGATCTAATTTTATTAAAAAACTTTTTATTAAATAAAAAGTATTGATATTTAGGAAACTTAGAGGGCTGCAATTGAATGTGGCATACAGGAGTTCCCATCATGGCTCAGTGAAAAACAAACCTGACTAGCATCCATGAGGACACAGGTTCGATCCCTGGCCTCACTCAGTGGGTTAAGGATCCAGCATTGCCATGAGCTGTGGTGTAGGTCACGGATGCAGCTCGGACCTGGCATTGCTGTGGCTCTGGTGTAGGCCAGCAGCTACAGCTCCACTTCTTCCCCTAGCTTGGGAACCTCCATGTGCCGTGGGTGTGGCCCTAAAAAAAAAAGAAAAAGAATTTGGCATACAGAAAAATTTAATAGCATTAGTAAAAAAAAGTTTAGCAGATATTCGTTAATGTGGTTCTTTTGTCCTGAAATAAGCCTTTCTGTGAAGAGTAGTATTCAGAAATTACATTCATTAACACAATATGTTGAAGTGTTATATTTGAGAAAATAATTACTTTTTCTAATCAAAGTTATCGAGGAACAAATTAGATACAATAAACTGATCATTTTGAAATGTTCCATTTAATGAGTTTTGACACATACGTATTTCAGGGCAGTTGCTACCACAATTAAAACACGGAACCCTTGCACATAGACCATTTCTATAATCCCGCAAATCTTATGTTCTCTTTCCAAGAAATCCTTACCTCCAACCCCAAGGAAATGCTGATCAGCTATATGTCTGTAAGTGAGATCTGCTTTAGCATATCTTTTACCAGGTTAGAGTAATGCAGTATATGTCCTTTTGGGTCTTTTTCAATCAGAAAAGTATTTTGAGAAACACACATTTTGTTACACAAAGCATTTGTTTGTTCTTTTTTTTTTTTTTTTTTTTTTTAACTGAGTAGCATTCCATTATACGGATAAAACAGTTGTTTATCCATTCACTTGTTAATGGACATTGTTAAAATTGTTTGCAATATTCAGCTATCATGAATAAAGCTGTGATAAGTAGTACATTAAAATATTTCTATGCGAGTTCCTGTCATGGCTTGACGAAAATGAATCTCACTAGTATCCATGGGGAAGCAGGTTCAATCCCTGGCCTAGTTCAGTGGGTTAAGGATCCGGTGTGGCCTTGAGCTGTGGTATAGGTCACAGATGCGGCTTGGATCTGGTGTTGCTGTGGCTCTGGCGTAGGCCGGCGGCTGCAACTCTGATTCAACCCCTAGCCTAGGAACCTCCACATGCCATGACTGCAGCCCCTTAAAAAAAAAAATATATATATATATATATTTCTATGGACGTAACCGTTCAGTTTTCCTGGATAAATTCCCAAGGGTAGAGTCTTCCAACTAAGTAACATAGTAACTATTTCTATTCATTTAGATCTTTAACTTCTTTCTACAGGTTTTTCTTTTCTTTTACTTTTTGTCTTTTTTGCCATTTCTTGGGCCACTCCCGCTGCATATGGAGGTTCCCAGGCTAGGGGTCTAATCGGAGATGTAGCCACCGGCCTACACCAGAGCCACAGCAACACTGACTCCTTAACCCACTGATCAAGGCCAGGGATCAAACTTGCAACCTCACGGTTCCTAGTCGGATTTGTTTCCGCTTCGCCACAGCGGGAACTCCTCTAAGAGGTTTTCTAGGTTTTAGTTCCAACAGTCAATTCTTGACCTATTTTGTCTAATTTATTGCTAAATATCTTATGCACCTTATACTATTTTTTAAGGAGAAAACTTCTTAGTTTTTGGATGGCTTGCTATTTACATACAGAAATACAGTGCTTTTTTTTTTTTTTTTTTTTTTTTTTTTTGTCTTTTTGCCATTTCTTGGGCCGCTCCTGCGACATATGAAAGTTCCCAGGCTAGGGGTCTAATGGGAGCTGAAGCCACCGGCCTACACCAGGGCCACAGCAACGCTGGATCCGAGCTGCGTCTGCAACCTACACCACAGCTCAAGGCAACGCCGGATTGTTAAACCACTGAGCAAGGGCAGGGATCAAACCGGCAACCTCACGGTTCCTAGTCGGATTCGTTAACCACTGCGCCACGACGGGAACTCCCAGAAATCCAGTGCTTTTTTTGAGCATTGATTTTACAAGAATTGGTTAGGAATTTTTACATTCAGAATAATAATGAGAATTGTACGTCTTTTTTCCAATTTGGACATAGTTAGTTTCTTTTTTTCTTTTTATTGTTCATTATTCATCACACTTTTTTCCCACATTTTTGAAATTATCTGCCTTTCACATTTTAAAAGTTCAATGCATGTTTTAGAGAATGACTATATTGTACTTGTAGTCAGACATAGCCCTGGATGTATCAGGTCAATATGTTTATCACGCTGTGGGGGTTCGTTGTTGTTGTTTCTGTTCTGCCAATTATTCAGAGAGCTACTTTAAAACATCCAGATGTATTTGTGAATTTTATGATCTCACTTTCACAACCTCTCTTAGAAGTATTCTGAAGTAAGTTATTAACCAAATATAAAGTGAACACTGTAGTCCCTTTCTATCTGGCTTGTTACTTTGCCATTAAGGAATACTCCTTTTTATAAATAACGTTACCACTTAATATTTGCTTTTTCAGATATTCATAGAGTTACATCAGCCTAGAAAATTGAATAATGCAATCTTGATTAATTGAACAGTACATAATAAGGAGAAAACAGAATTCAAAGGAAAAACTTAAATCTAATAATGTGATACTCCAAGTAAAATCAGCTATGCCAATTACTACCTACCAAAAACAAAGGCTGACAAACTAAGTCAGGGTTTATTGACCTTGGCGTTATTGCCATTTGGGGCTGGATGATTTTTGTTATGAAGACAGTCCTATTCATTGCAGGTCAACACTAAATGCCAGTAACATCCCCCTTTCCCAGTTGGTACAACTAAAAATTGTTAAATAGCCCCTGGACTGGTTTGGGGTTAGGCTATATTTTTCCTCTGGTGTGTTCCCTTGGTTGGGGTGTAGATTTCCAAGGTGTTGATTAGAAGGTAGGAGATGGGCCTCCCTCTTTCTTTCTCTGTCTCTCTCTCCCCAGCCCTTGAACACAGTGGACAGTTTCGTTTTAACTCTTTGGAGCTGTGAACTGAGCCTCCTGCCCTACACATCTTCAAATTACGGCAAGTATCTTGAAAGTATTTCGAGGGGTTACTGGCCTTGTGTCTGATGCAGACTTCTACCTCTGGAGGGGTGTTAGCAACCATGAACCCAGAGACTAAGAGAGAGATTTCACCTTGTCTTTCCAGCGCAGTCTGAATCTCCAGAGTCTGCATCTCCTTGTGCTTCAGAAAGAAATTTCTAGCCCTTTCTGTGCCTGGATCAAAGGGTGGCAGATGTTTTGAGGAGGAGTCTTACATGACATTTGTGGCTGATGCTCCACGCTAGCTGGCCTTGATGTCTTCTGAACACCTCAAGAATGTAAGAGATTTCAATCTGCCTCTGTAGCCCAGAACTAAGCTTCTTATTCTCTCTCCCTGCCCCCTCCTTCTCCATATGGTCAAACTTCCTGTGGGGAAAAGCAGCTGTGAGGTGAAGCTTCAACATTGCTCAGTTCATCTTGTCAGCCCACAGGACTGATAAAGTCTCACTGTGGATCTTTTTCCCAGAGCAGTCACAGGACCACAGGTTCACAATCAGTAGCCCCTCCGTTGGGTGGATTGCAATCTTTAATATTCGTGTTGTTGGGAAACTACCAAAACTTTCTCTCTGCTTTTCAAAAGTTCTCTTTTTTGTTGTTGTTTTTGTTTTTTTGTTTGTGTCGCTTTTCATTTTTTCAAGTGTAATTGGCATAGAGTTGATTTGCAATGCTGTGGATGTGACCATCTCTGCTGTACAGCAAAGTGATTCAGTTATACATATATAGACATCCATTTTTTTTCAGCTTCTTTTCCCATATAGATTATCAGAGTGAAGTCCTCCTTTTAAGTCAGTCTTTATGTCTGTTATCTATTGTCTATCTGTGCTTCTATGTGGTTATTTACTTATTTGGTTTCCTGGCTTGTAAAGACCCACAGTACTGCTAATTCCCTGAGAGGAGCTAGAACCATGTGTTTTCAAACCTTGCAAAGTATCTGCTGAAAGCTCTGTTGGTTCTTCTGAACATTTGCAGAAGCCTCCATGTACCGCAAGCCTGCATTTTCAAGTGTGCCCTGAATCAGTAAGACAAAAATCAGCTCACGTGTCTAAGGTTACACCTGTTCAAATTCCAAATTATCTTATTTTTCTTGTGACTTTTGTACAAATGTTGTTTGAATCACATCCATCCATCCAGAAATAAAGGTGGTCTCTCATCTGATAATCATCTTTCCCTATGTTTTCACAACCTTTTTATTTTGAAACCTGTCAACCTTACAGAAGAATCTGAAGGATAATACAAATTGGCAAGAATAGTAAACAACCACTCAATTGTACCACTTACCTATATATACCAACTGGACTTACATTTGCTTTATCACTCTCTCAGTCCCTCTCTCTCATCTCATTTATATATAGGCAGAAAATTCTATTGAGAACTTAATATCTATTTTTTTCTCTTAATTAATTAATTTACTTATTTTATTTATTTATTTATTTATTTATTATTTTTTTTTATTTTCCCAATGTACAGCAAGGGGATCAAGTTATTCTTACATGTATACATTACAATTACATTTTTTTCCCCCACCCTTTCTTCTGTTGCAACATGAGTATCTAGACAAAGTTCTCAATGCTATTCAGCAGGATCTCCTTGTAAATCTATTCTAAGTTGTGTCTGATAAGCCCAAGCTCCCAATCCCTCCCACTCCCTCCCCCTCCCATCAGGCAGCCACAAGTCTCTTCTCCAAGTCCATGATTTTCTTTTCTGAGGAGATGTTCATTTGTGCTGGATATTAGATTCCAGTTATAAGTGATATCATATGGTATTTGTCTTTGTCTTTCTGACTCATTTCACTCAGGATGAGTCTCTAGTTCCATCCATGTTGCTGCAAATGGCATTATGTCATTCTTTTTTATGGCTGAGTAGTATTCCATTGTGTATATGTACCACACCTTCCGAATCCAATCATCTGTCGATGGACATTTGGGTTGTTTCCATGTCCTGGCTATTATGAATAGTGCTGCAATGAATATGCAGGTGCTTTATCATACTAGTGTCACAGGTACAAAAGCTCCCACTCATGTAAACCCTTTCTTTTTAAAACATACATAGTTTTGTAAATGAAAAATAAATGTATATACATATATGTATTTAAGCATAATAATGATATAATAGGTATTCATACTTTCTCAAATTTTGAGAGCTAATATTAGGTAGAATATTCATCTTCTCATAATATTCTAAGCTCTAGTCAATGTGCTATATCACATAGTTTTGCTTTGCAGAATTTTGACTCATGTTATTTAAAGTTTGAGATCCTTGAAGTTGACAGAATCATGCACCTTTATATATTTTTCTTTCTTATAGAATTTCTGCTCTTAACAGATGCTAAAATTAGTAAACACTGTATTTACATCTATTCTGTATCTAAATTTATATACATAGAGCTACCTATCTAGCTATGAAACTTTGAAGTGGTATGTTTATTCTCTCTCTACAAGCAAAGAAATTGGGTTAAGGGAGTTTAAGTATCGTGTTCGCTGTTATAGAATTAGTACACACTCTCTTTTGATATGTTTTGGGACTTTTTCTTGCTCTCATCCTGAGTTCAACCTTGGAAACTGTGTGTGCTTGAAGATAATACATATATCGTAAGTCTCTGAATGTGTTACCACGTATTGTTTACTCCCTGTTGAAATAGTTTTGGCATCATCTTTGACTCCTCTCTCCCTCACCATCTTGCCAGGAGGAATATCAAAATAAATCCTGTGTTTGATTTTCTCATATTTCCCTAACATGAGAAACGGCTCTGGTCTAACATGCCATCAATTCTTAGCTTACTTTTTGTGCAGCCTCCTGTCTGAGCCTCTGCCTGCCACGCTTGCCATTTTCTGGTCTATTATCAATAATTCAGCCAGAGTGAGCTTGTTAAGATATGAGTTGGATCCTGTCTCTCTTTTGTCTGACTCCCTCCTGTGCATTTTTCTTTACTCGGATTCAAACCTCATGCATATACCAGTCATAGTTTGGGCCCCTTTTCCTCTCTGGCAACATCTCTTGCTTCAATTTTTCTCTCTTTCTTCAGTTCTCAGCTTTCTGTTAGCTCCTGAACATTCTAGGAAACCTCTCATCTCTTTTTCATTGTTCTTGGCTAGATACACCTCCTAGAAATTTCCTTTAGCAATTCTAATGATGGGAAGATATTATATCTATTTTTTCTCTTATCCAATTTATCTGACTAACGACACAGGTTCAAATCCTCCCAGTCATGTAAACCTTTTTGTTCTAAAAAAAAAAAAAAAAAAAAGAATGAAAGCTAAAAACAAGAAAGAAAAAGGAAAAAGAAGCCCTAAACCCCAATCATTTCTCAAGTCTGTGGATAATTTTCATGAACTATCCCTTGAATCTTGGAGTAACTTTTTCTTAATATGTTCTTTGATTTTCCGAAATGTTACTAACAGTGACATTGTGGAAGTGTATGTTTGCATTTCATTTATGGTTTCATTTATTAGCCATTGAGAGAGTCTAAAACATATCATACTGGCATTAAAAGGCTTTCATACATGTGTCATTAAATAACTTTGGAGATTTATTTTCGGCGATTTTTGCTTTAAAATTCCATGCTAGAGTCAAATTCATTTATTTTCCTATATTTTAATTGTCCTTCCTCTTTACCATATCGCTCCGTTGCCTGATCCTCTTAACAGCTTTTGACCATACCTTAAATCTATTTAGGTTTGGAAAACAAGGTAACTGGTACAATAAAAGTACTCAATCAAAATGTGTTGAGGAGTTCCCGTTGTGGCTCAGCAGTGATGAATCCAACTAGTATCCAGGAGGATGTAGGTTCCATCCTTGGCCACTCAATGGGTTACAGATCTGGTGTTGCCTAGGGCTACAGCCTAAATTGCAGAGGTGGGTCCTATCCTGCATTACTGTGGCGGAGGCATAGGCCAGCAGCTGTAGCTCTGATTTAACCCCTATAGCCTGGGAACTTCCACATGCTGCATAAGCAGCTCTAAAAAAAAATTGTTGAATGAACAAACTATAACTAATGAGAGATATTTTGTCTATAGCTATTTTTCTAAGATACTATTAAAATGTGAAATTTAAATACATAATAGGGAGTTCCCATTATGGCACAGCAGAAACGAATCTGACTAGGAACCTTGAGGTCGTGGGTTTGATCCCTTGCCTCTCTCAGTGGATTGAGGATCCATCATTGCTGTGAGCTGTGGTGAAGGTTGCAGACGCAGCTCTGATCTGGCATTGCTGTGGCTGTGGCGTAGGCCGGCAGCTGTAGCTCCTATTAGACCCCTAGCCTGGGAACCTCCATATGCTACGTGTGCAGCTCTAAAAAGTCAAAAGATAATATATAAATAAATAAATAAATAAATAAATAAATAAATAAATAAATAATTGAATAATAGATTTTTTACTTTGATGGGAATTTTAGAACAAAAAATAATGGTATATCAATGAAAACCATGCTAAGGAAACATTTCCATTTCTCTCTGAGATAACGTTGCATTTGATACATGCTTATTGCTGGACTGTTCTTCTGATTTGAGTCAATGTCAGATCCTTTAAAATCCATGGTGAGCACTTTCAGAGTTTATCATGGGATTTTTTTTTTTAGGAAAAAAATATCAGCTCTTTTGAGAATGAAACTATTAAGTCACAAAACAATGAAGGGTGAAATGGAGTGATTTTCTGTCTTCAGGTCAAACTCTGTGGTCATATCTGTGATATAGAAAGTCTATTTTCAGGTTACTGTTAGGTTTGCAAAGCCATAGAGAAGACTGGGTCAAGCTGAGGTTCTCTTCCGCCATATAGACCACTTTGCTGCCTCTTTCACATCCTTATTCCTTAGACTATAAATCAGTGGGTTTAGCATGGGGATCACCAGTGTATAAAACACAGCAGAGACCTTCTCCTGTTCCAGGGAATACTGAGAGCTTGGCTGGATGTAACTGAAGGTCACAGACCCGTAGAATAAGGTCACAGCGGTCAGGTGGGAGGCACAGGTGGAGAAGGCCTTGCGCCTCCCCTCAGCTGAGCGGATTCTCTGGACGGCAGTGATGATGCAGATGTAAGAGACCATGATGGTCATCAAAGTGAACATTGCAATGACCCCAGAGAATATCAAAAGCAGCAGTTCATTGTTCTGGGCATCTGAACAGGAGAGTCTCAGAAGAGGAGGAATGTCACAGAAATAGTGATTCACAGTGTTAGGACCACAGAAATCTAGTTTGAGCAAACCTATTGTGTGTGTCAGGGAGTTAATGAGCCCTCCCAAGTAAGACACAAGAACCATCCGAATACAAACCTTTTGGGTCATAATAACTGTATACAACAAGGGGCTGGCTATTGCTACATAGCGGTCATAAGCCATCACAGACAGGAGGATGCCTTCTGTGGTGACATAGACTGCAAAAAAGAAACTCTGCAGAACACAGCCAGAAAATGTGCTGGACTTGTGTTTTGAAAGGAAATGGACCAACATTTTAGGAGCAAAGACAGTAGAGTAGCAGATATCACAAAAAGAGAGGTTGCTAAGGAAGAAGTACATGGGTGTATGAAGCTGGGCATTTAGCCAGATCAACATAATCATGCCCCCATTACCCATCAGAGTGATAAAATAAATGAGGGTAAAAAGCAGAAAGAGAGGGATCTGCAAATTAGGATTTTCAGTTAAACCTACCAGAAGGAATTCCTTCACGCCTGTATGATTCCAGCCGGCCATGCATTCAGGTTTGGATAGCTCTTTAGCTGCATAACAAGATGAAAAAAATATGTATCTGATCACCATAATCTGGTATCTGTAATAGCTGGGGATATTCAGGTTTACCCCGTAGTTAGACGAAAAAAGAAATTAACATCGGAAGTGTACCGTATGTGTCCTAAATAATTCATTTACAGTCACTCAAATTTTTGGAATGAGAGATTATTTTATCCCTTTCTTCTCAGTTTCCACACCGTTGAAGTTGGGATTAGGGGATTCTCTTCTATCATGAAGATATTAATAAGTAGAACTGACATTCTAATGCCTCCTGCCAACCCCCTGACACAGTCATATATGTACAAGGGGTCTGTTTACATGGGTTACAAACTACGGCCCACTGTGATGGAAATGATTTCCTCTCTGTGGCTGACCTCCTCCTGTGTTTTCACACACAGTTGACTCATGACACTGTCTTTCATAATATTCAGCTCCCTTCCTTTACAAATCTCAAAGATCAGAACTTTTTTTTTTTTCTTTTTCTGACCTCACCTTATGCTCAGCTTCCCCACGCGGACAATCATGCAGTGGCTGTGCCTCCTGGGAAAGGTGAGTCAGGATGTCAGGAGATATGTTTCTACAATATTTTCTTAGCCTCTTTGCTCCTATTTTCTACACTAAATATTCCATCTTGTCCAGCTTTACTTTACTCCATGTTCCTGCTTGAAAAACAGTCGCAGTGCGGGTAAATAATTTAAGCTTAAGAACAAAGACCAAAAGGCATAAGTTATTCAAGTGGTCAGCTGAATGAGGACATAATGTGTTGGTCTAGGCATGCCTGATCTGTGCAGACAGGCACACCATTTGCACAGCATGATATGTCTTCTCAAGAATAAGAGGAAGGTCAGCCTTATGGCCCCAAGGGGTTTATGAGGGGTTGTTAGCCGGATATGCATCAGCAAGGAGAACCGAGGTGCAAAGCTAGGCACACCCACACGGGTTGCCTCAGATAGGTGTACCATTTGCAGAAGCACAATGATGATTCTCTAGATGCTATGCATAGATAGTTAATGCCAAGTTTTCTCAAATGCTAATGACTGTTAAATGCCTAAAGGTCAGAATAAAAGCTTAGCCATCTACCAGCTATGTGACTTTTAAAATAATAAAAGAACTTTTAAAATAATAACAAAAAAAACCCTATATCCTGCACCTACAACCTCCTCCTCACTTGACCTCATCTTAAGGAGCAGTGTGGTTTCTTGAGGCGGCCCTCTTGGTCCCTGAGACCTTGAGTCCCCCGTTCCCACCTTTAATTAAGATAACTGTCTCTGTGTCTTGTTTTATGGTAACTTTTTCTTAAGTTTCGCAGCACCCGTTCTTCAGCCCTCACCCACTGAGCTGGTCTCAGCCTCAGGAGAAAGAAGTAAAGCAAGTTTTCACTTACTATTTCATATTAAAACCAATCAAAGAAAACAGCAGTGCAATTTCTCTTGAAAATTCCTTCCTTTCATACCTTTGTATGTACCTTCTCATCTCTGGATTTTATGAGCATTTAAACAATAAACCCGAAAATTCACTGTAAGGAGGAACAATGTGCCTTTAACGTGTCTATGCTGGTCAGATATGTCCTGCTTTCAAAATGTAGGCTGATACTAAGTTTCATTTTTTTTTTTTTTACATGATAGAATACGAATTCAACAATATTTGTGGTGCAATATCAATACATTAATCCATTCATGTATACTTTTGAACATTCAATAAATATGTATTACTTACTACCTACGCCAAGAAATGTGTATTTGCTAGAGGTGAGGCAGTGTGTTCACGAAAAATGTCATAGTGTCAAGGAGCTTACCTGTTGGTAAGTACTAGGAAGAAAAGTAACGGCAAGGATGACTAGAAAGAGATGGTAGGTGCTCGTATGGAGTGTTTCCTCTTGCTACTGTAATAAGTTTGCAACAATTGGTGGCTTCAAAGAATAAACATGCCTCTTATGCAAGGTGCCATGTTAGGCATTAACCATCTCAGGAAGGATATTTGAGTTGTGCTCTTATGGAACTTGAGGATGACAGAAATCAGGACTTGGGTGAGCTTGGAATGCGATCCTCAGGGTCTTGTAAATCAAAACCCAAATCTTCATTCTATTAGTACAGAGGTTCATCACCCACAGGCTAAGATATTAAGTTAGATCCTGTCTACACCCGCTTTGGATCAATGATCAATGGAATTGGGAAGCAATATCAATCCAAGTCTAACTCCTTCTGGGAACAAGAGGAAATAATTGTTGGAAATAACGAACATTTTTTTTTTTCTGTTAATAAAACCCAGAATGCAAAATACAGAATCAGGGTTTTATAATTCAGAAATAAGCTCAATTAAAGAAAAAAACTTCGAAAGTGAAAGGACATGTATATGTTTTGTATTGGCAAACTTTTTCTTCTGCAAGCCTGCTTAGTATAACGGGGACATCACATTCTTAGAGTATATTAGAATTATGATGGTTGAGTTCCGATATAGCTCTTCCTTTGAGCTGTTGTATGTTCCATCTATTCACAATAAATCATAAAAATAAATGAAGACCACAGAGTTTATGTAAGTTACCTATTTATCATTTAGAGAAAGAGGGAAAAATGGAGTTCCTATGTCAGTGTAACCAGCATTAGTTTTCCCATGGAAGATGTAGCAATGATTTGATACATGATATTGATATGCATGATACTGACGGACGTGTCTCAACACCAGGACACATAAAAGCCACGTATGTGAGTCCCATGAATTAGCAGGAAGAGTTCTAGCAACAGTTTTATCTATTGAATGACAGGAGAAAAATATAAGTAGAGAAAAGTGTTACCAGGGATCAAGGTATGATTTTCTCTCCTGTTGTTAGAATTGCAACTAGAACACAGAATCATTCTGTCACTGAATGCAGGACTTGGTATTTATTTGTTTTAAAAAATATGAAATTCCTTCACAGTAATTTGTTGTTGGCTTATGACTCCAAAAAGACATTAGAAAATATGCTATCCTTAAGGATCAAGGACATAGCAAGTAGGGTATTGGTGAGAGAAGTCACAAAGTTAAAGCATTTATCACAATAATAAAAAGGGATTCTAGCCAAATACCTAAAAGTATCAATAATTTTCCAAAAATGATCTCTCTATGCTGTAAACCAAAACAGAACTATTTCACTATATGTTCTCATGGAGATGCACTCTCCAAATATGACTATGTTTTCATCATATTTATAACTGAAATTATTATAAACTATTATGTGGAAATATTACATTTCATTTATCATTTATATTATTATACAAGTTATTACAGAAAATTATATACAGACATGTTATATTATAACTGACTACATTATCTATGAACTATGTTGTTATTTATAAATTCATAAGTATATTAATTTCTAAGTGTATAAACATATACTTTAAAGTAATGTAAACTGAATGATTTATTTATTTATTTATTTTGCTTTTTAGGGTCCTACCTGCAGCATATAGATTTTCCCAGGATAGGGGGCAAATTGGAGCTGCAATTGCCATCTACACCACAGCCACAGCAACGCTGGATCCAAGCCCCATCTGCAACCCACATCACAGCTCAGGGCAATGCCTGATCCTTAACCCATTGAGTGAGGCCTGGGGCAGAACCTGCATCCTCATGGATGCTAGTTGGTTTCATTACTGCTGAGCCACAGCAGGAACTCCTAAACTAAATGATTTATTATGAAAACTGTTTATAAGACAAAAAGAAGTAAAAACTTGAAACACAAATGCACAAAAAAACTTAAACAACAATCATAAATAAAAACTAAAAAAAAAAAATTGCTATCAACAACAACCACTTTAAGAATGAAAAACCCACAACTATATAGCTTAGGTAGTCTAGTTTTAAATTACACATATTTATTTGTAGACTACTTTATTCGGGCACACTGGAGTTGAACTGGGGAGAAGTAGGAGCTATGGCAGTAAAAGCAGTCTTAAGCCGCGGAAATCATTATCTGTTTCCATGCTCAGGTTTTGTTTCAGGCAGCATGCGACAACAAGCTCAAGGAAAGCAGAAAATAATTCTTTCAATATTATATTGGAACTATTATATAAATGTAGGTCTACAAGATTTCCAGAAACTATATTTTTGTAATTTTATATTTTTTTAAATTTATTGATGTCTAGTTGATTTACAAAGGTGTGATAATTTCTGTGGTACAAAGAAGTGATTTACTTATACATGTACACACATCTATTCTCTTTCAAATTCCTTTTTTTTTTTTTTTTTTGTCTTTTTGCCTTTTCTAGGGCCACTTCCGCGGCATATGGAGATTCCCAGGCTAGGGGTCCAATCAGAGCCGTAGCCACTTGCCTACGCCAGAGCCACAGCAACGCGGGATCCGAGCCGTGTCTGCAACCTACACCACAGCTCACGGCAACGCCGGATCCTTAACCCACTGAGCCAGGCCAGGGATCGAACCCGCAACTTCATGGTTCCTAGTCAGGTTCATTAACCACTGCGCCACGACGGGAACTCCTCTCTTTCAAATTCTTTTCCTGCATGGTTTATTACAGAATATTGGATAGAGTTCTCTGTGCTATATAGCTGCTCCCCTTTGGCCAGTCATTCCATTTAAAACAGTGTGCATGTGCTAATCTCAAACCCCCAATCCACTCCCACCAGCCTGTCCCTTTTGATAATCCTAAATTTTTCCAAGTCTGTGAGTCTGTTTCTGTTCTGCAAATAAGTGCATTTGTATCCCTTTTTTAGATTCCACATATAAGAAACTGCTATTAATAAGCTAGGGAAGAAATGATCTTCCTTGTACATTTCCTTGCCAAGTACATTGCAATTCTGCAACATTCCACTTTCCATAAAATATCTCGAATTTTCCATACATGTGCAAATGACTTTAAGTGACCTCATAAACCATATATGAAATACCATGAACATACACACACACACACATGAAAATATTGAACATAGATATTACAAACAGTGTCATTTTTCCACAAAAAGAGAAAGAAAGCTTTTGAAAGATAAATTAAACACAAGTTAGGAAATCGTTATCTGGCTATTTGGGAATAAGACTGAAGTCTTATGACTGGTAACTGATGCTTTTTTTAGTGTGGAGATAGCAGGAAATGTCAAAAATTTAAAGAAACTGGGCTCTCCTGTCATGGGTCAGCAGTAAGGAGCCTTACTAGTATCCCTTAGGATGCAGGTTCGATCCCTGGACTTGCTCAGTGGGTTAAGGATACAGTGTTGCTGTGAGCTGTGGTGTAGGTGGCAGACGGGGCTCAGATCACACTTTGCTATGGCTGTTGCTTAGGCCAGCTGCTACAGCTCCGATTCAACTCCTAGCCTGGCAACTTCCATATGCTGTAGGTTCAGCCCTAAAAAGACTGAAAAAAAAAATTTTTTTTAAAGAAACATCTATCACTACTTCCTCAACATACTCACAATTAAGCAAATCGAGTAAGCAGAATATTCAGAGAAGAACAGGTTTTCAAGATTCTTAAAGGACTTATCATTGAGAGTAGAACTTTTATTATTGTTGCTTCTTTTTCTTTTGGGGACACAAGCAGTAGCACCTTGTGTAAATGTGAATCTCAGATGTCCACAGGCTGGATCATTAGCATCTTTTTTGTTCTCTTGAGACTGAAAGTAATCAGAGCTTCAGTTCCTCTCAAAAGCTGTTCAGTAGGTGCCTCAGCTCTCACTGTGATAAAATATACTTTCCTTTATAAATAAAACAATCTTAAAAATGGGTATGTTCTCTAAAACTCAAAAACCTTGGGATAAGGCACAACACAGAGAATAAATGTAATTGTGGAAACCAAGGAATATGATCCAATGACATAGACAATGCTCAGAGAAATACTCAAGTGTTCTAATGAGGAAGTAGCTGAAGTTTTTTTCCTATAAAATGGTAACATTCATACATGCTTTATCTACTTCATTGATTCATTATGAAATTGATATAAATTAATGCATGACATTATACTCCCAAACTTTTAATAATCATCCATATTAAAGTTTTATGAGTGATTACACAGACACAGACACACACACAGAATTAAAGTGCATGCCTTCCTTTTGGCTTATTAATATAAACATTATATCCAGATCCCCACATATCATTCACGGAATTCTAGTGATATTGGATTTAAAGTTACCAAGGGCACTCCAGTTACCTTTATTTTTATCTTATCTATGGTAAGAGAGAATGCTGAGAAGCTTATTACATTTCAGTCATAAGAAAGTAATACAACATGGAGCTCCCGTCACGGCGCAGTCGTTAATGAATCCAACTAGGAACGATGAGGTTGTGGGTTTGATCCCTGCCCTTGCTCGGTGGGTTGATGATCCGACATTGCCGTGAGCTGTGGTGTAGGTCGCAGACACGGCTCAGATCCTGCGTTGCTGTGGCTGTGGTGTAGGCTGGCAGCTACGTCTCCGATTGGATCCCTAGCCTGGGAAGCTCCATATGCCACGGGACGGCCCCAAAAATGGCAAAAAGACAAAAAAAAAAAAAGGAAATACAACATACAAACTAAAAAAGTAAAGCCTATGCTCCCTCTGTAAAAATACCTACATTTTAAATGAACCTCTCTAATTCAGGTCAGAAATAATGTGCCAGTTCTCCATCTTGATGGCCCTTTATGCTGAGATCTAGAGGTCAGGAGTAAATGAGTCTGATGGCATGAGTTGAAAAATACCAATTTTTCTAAAACTTCAGACAAAAAAAAATGTCGTATTTAAAGGATAAAGTAAATATTTATCTCCCAAGAGGTATATCCATGAGTAAATTTTGTTTTCTCAGAAGTAAATAAAACGTATTTTCTTGAAACATGTAAGATAATGTTTTCCATGTTAATAGCATAAGGCTAGAGATTTGGAGAGAATATTGGTTGATAATTCATACATTCTTTTAGCTGGCTGCAAACTTTGTTCAGTATGGTGGACAGGACATGCTGTAATTTATAACTGACACATTGCTATTGTTTCTAATTAAATATGCATATGCTCTATTACATGGTTATACAAATTTATTCCCCAATGTGTAAAAAAACCCTAGGATTTGGAGTTCCCACTGTGGCGTAAAGGGATCAGAGGCACCTCTGCAGAGACAGGACTCAGGTCTGATCCCCTGCCTGGCACAGTGGGCTAAAGGATTTAATTGCTTTTTGGCAGTTACTGCATTTGTGGCACAGCTCAAAACTGTGGCTTGGATCTGATCCTAGTGGCTCCTCAGGTTAAGATCTAGTGTTGTCACTGCTGTGGCTCAGGTCACTGCTGTGGCACAGGTTTAATTACTGGCCCCAGAACTTCGTATGTCCTGGGAGTAGCAAAATTAAATAAGCAAGTAAGTAAGTAAGTAAGTAAATAAATAAATAAATAAATAAAGCGACCACAGAAAATGCCTCATGATTTAAGCTTCAAAATTCATCCCAGAGAGAGAAGTGTTCATACTTCAATTAGTTTGCATTGTCAATCTACAGAATACAAAGGTCAGTGCAATCGTTCACCTCTTCCTGAAGCCAGAGCCTCAAAGATTATGTCAATAACATTTGTGCAAATAATTCGTAATGTGTATAGTTTATAACCTTTGTGATTCTCCCAAACATGTTTGGTGTTCACACACATCCACCGTGAGTGGAGAAGGAGAGGCTCTATCACAGGACTCAGCCTAGCCCAAAGGAAAGCAATATCCTATAACGTCACTCTGCTCTACTATTAAAGAGACTACGGATATATGTGCCTTATACCTCATTTTCTGAGAGCTGGTGAAAGCATCATCATCCATTAGGGGTTGTGTCAAGCTTCCCTGGTGGAAAACATATCGTAAGTATAGAATCTAGACTTATTTTCCCAAATACAGAAAGCTGGATTTACGCATTCATCCATCCACTGACGTGTGTAATAATTTATTAATTACATACATAATGAAGATGTGCTAAAAACCAGGTGCTGCATAGAGGTTAGAAAAATCAACCAAGATACATATTCCCAGTTGACAAGGAGTTCCTAATATGGGTGGGTTAATAGATAAGTCCACACATACCCTCAATAAAAATGATAACGAATATAATAAATCAATGCACAAGGTATTTTGAGAACAGTAACTGGAGAACGATTATTATTATTTATTTTCTTTTAGGAATGTTTCACAGAACAGAACTTTGGAGAGAACATATCTGTAAGAGAGAATGAAAACATTTTAAAGTATTGAGGATGAAAAGCTATCCTTATTTCTGGAGACTGCTTGATATATTTTAAAAAGTTGACATATTAGGTGGTATACTGATGACAACATTGGAGGGGTAGGCTCTGCCTTAAGTATTCCTAAGTGACTTAAATGCATACACATTTGAAAGTGCAGTTTCTCTCTAATACCTTTCGGAGGGCATTTTTTACATCCTTGTTTCTGAAGCTGTAGATGATTGGATTAAACATGGGAAAGACAACAGTGTAGAACACTGCCACCACTT
The DNA here is from genome assembly GCF_054392235.1 of Sus scrofa. Taxonomy (NCBI): domain Eukaryota; kingdom Metazoa; phylum Chordata; class Mammalia; order Artiodactyla; family Suidae; genus Sus; species Sus scrofa. The sequence goes on from NC_139384.1 coordinate 14,933,799, forward strand.
TATCCGTGTCTAGGGAGTAGCTGGCCGCGGGACGTAAGTACATAAACAGGAGTGTTCCATAGAACAAGGCGACGGCTATGAGGTGGGAGGCACAGGTAGAGAACGTTTTGCTTCTGCCCCCTGAGGACTTGATGCCCAAAACAGTGATGAGGATACAGAAGTAAGAGATGCATATGACCACGAAAGTGCTGGTCTGAATGAAGCCACACAAGGCAAAGAGCAGAAGCTCATTGACATGAGTGTCGGCACATGACAAAGCCAGGAGAGGTGGGATGTCACAGAAAAAATGGTTGACAATATTGGAGCCACAAAATGGCAGCCTGAATGTGAGGGAGACATGCACCATCGAAGTCATACTTCCACTGGCGTATGCCAACACAATGAAGCAGACACAGACTCTCCTGGACATAAGTGTAGAATAGAGCAATGGATTGCAGATGGCTGCATAGCGGTCATACGCCATTGCTGCCAGGATAAGGCACTCGGCATCAGCAAAACAGCCAAAGAAAAACATTTGCAGGGCACAGCCATAGGGAGAGATGCTTTTCTTGGATGCGAAGAAGTTCACGAGCATTTTAGGAGTGATTGCTGTAGAATAGCTGATGTCCAGGAAAGACAAGTTGCTGAGAAAATAATACATGGGGGTTTGAAGGCTTGAATTGAAATTAACTAGAATTATTAAACCTATATTCCCCACCACAGTTAGTGTATATATTGTTAGAAATACCAAGAATAGTGTGACTCTGAGAGGTAGATAATCTGTAAATCCAACAAATAGGAACTCGAGTGGCGTGGTGTAATTACTCTCCAACATCTTCTTGGTTTTCTTGTTTTTCTCATCCAAAAGAGCTGGTATCAGAATATGTGAGCTGACTTGAGTGGTTGATGAACCAAGACTGTTTTTTTTCTCCCTTCTAAGGAAGCAAATAAAAGGATAATAAAATCACAGTGAAGGCATTTTCTGTGACATACTTGGTTTTTTGTCATTTTATTTAAAAAAGATAATTGAAAAATCTTCATTGATGCCAGAGAATGTTATTCAGAAATGATGTTTCAAGATGCAACGAACACTTAAAAGCTGTGAGCATTAAGAGATGATACTAATTCTTTTAAAGATAGGAGGGAATGGCATTCTTGTTGTGGCTCAGTGGGTTAAGAACCTGACTAGTATGCATGAGGATCTGGGTTTGATCTCTGGTTTTGCTCAGTGGGTTAAGGATCCGGCATTGCCATGAGGTGCAGCATAGGTCACAGACATGGCTCAGATCCCATGTTCCTGTGGCTGGTGTAGGCCAGTAGCTGCAGCTCCAGTTTGCAGCAGCTCCTGGAAAGTGCCCTAGCCTGGGAACTTCCATATGCCACAGGTGTGGCCCTAAAAAAAAGAAAAGAAGAAAAAAAAAAAAAAAGGGAATAAATGTGGCTGAGTTAATTAGTACTGGTAGAACCAGGAGAAGAGGCAAAATTCTCATAGGCAAAGCTCTATTTTTCCAATCCTAAAATCACATTCCTCTGTGTAAAGGAAAATAGAGTTGAGAAAATTACAGGGAGAAAATACCCGCAGGTAAACTAGATAAATCTGCAGAAGAAAACTGCTTGGGAGGTAGTTTTATAAGTTAAGAGCACAACAGTTATCCAAGAGATGACTGGGTTCAAATCTTAGCTTTGTTATTTTCTGGCTGAGTGACCTGGATAAATTTATTTATCCCAATCTATGATGGTAAGAGGAATAAACAAGTGGATATTTATAAAATATGTACGTAACTGGTACATAATAAATTTTAATATGTGTTTTTATTAAATAAAATGTATGAAACCAAAAAACTTACACTTTTATTTATTTGTTTATTTTTGACACACTTACCAAAATTGTGAGTTTATTTACTTATTGATTGGTTGATTTTTTTTTTTTGAGTCTTTCCTTAATTTTTGAGACCACAAGACACCCAGGATCATAGTGTATTTTCCAGTCATAGAATATATCATTTCTCAAAGGTGCCTTTTGTTGGAGAAGGTTTTTGTTGTTGTTTTTGGCTTTTTAGGGCTGCACTTTGCACTTAAGACTGGCAGCTTATGCCACAGCCACGGCAATGCCATGTCTGAGCTGTGTTTGCGACCTACACCACAGTTCACAGCAACACCACTGAGAGAAGCCAAGGACTAAACCCTCATGGATACTAGTCGGGTTCTTTACTGCTGAGCCACACCGGGAACTCCCCCTTTTAATTCTTTTCAATTGTTTACTCAGTAGCTTGAAATACCCAGTTAGTTGTCTCCAAATTCATCTTATCATTGGCATGATGGGTATGTGATCTTCCTCTCTTAAAGAGAAAAGTCATCATGTGTTTTTATGTGTGTTCTCTCAAGTGAATTATTTGGCAGCAGTGACTCTTTTACATGTGCCTATAATTGTTGCTTTCCTTTTCCTGGGTTTTGCCCTTTTTTTATCTCTGGAGAATGGCTATAACAATGTCTGCTGTGAGGTCACAGGAACATTGTTTTGAAGGACTTACTAATGGACTTCTAAACTGCAGCTATATAGGAATGATGTACTACATAGCCAGAAGGAGAAATGATCAAGGAAAAATAAATTATGATAGACGCCAATGAAAAATAAATGATAGTGAGATGGAATATTCTGCAGGAAGTTAAAGATAGGTAATGTTGGAAGTGGCTTAAGTCAGTGGTGCTGTAGTGAGTAATAAAACAAATATATAATCTCTAATCTCTATTCTCTCTGTCATACATAAGACCCTCAGAATTTCCCCTTCTTCAAGAATATGACCCGCAGTCTTCTAGACACACTGAGAATAAAGTCAGTCTCCTTTGAGAACTAGATCTTTAAAAGGAGGATTAAGTTGATTGGAAAAAGGTGGAAAGCAGATGTCTGAAACTGTATTGAAGGAATCCAAACTTTTGAAACAAAAGGAAAAAAAAAGTTTACTTGTCTATACCCTGCAAATGCCATTTCTAAACTTTATACAATATTGAGATTCTCATTCTTAAATCTTTCTTTTCTTTTATCTTCTTTTTCTTCCCTAAAGAATCAATTCAATAATCATAAAAAGGGTTTCTCTAAGTTATTTTTGTCAAACCTCAACAACCGAAGAATCCTACTCAACTTGATGTCACTGGTATAGAAGAGGCCACAGCAAGGAAACATCGGGAAAAAGTAGGTGTCTGGAGGTCTGGGCTCTTACTTCAAATTATTTCATCTTTATTTATGTCACCATATCCTCATTTATAAAATTAGACCTACTCTATTTATTGTGTAGACGTCATCTAAGGCCAAAAAAAAAAAAAAAAAGCCTGTGCATATATAAGAGCTTCATAATTGCTTGATAAACTTTTATGTGTGTTTACAGATTATTAATAGAAATTGCTACAATTTATCAAAATGTTTATCCTCACTGGAAACAACAATGAACACACATGTGAAAATAAAAACTACACCAACTCTTACCAAACAGAAAGGAAATAGATCTTCTACCACCAGGAAGACAACAAAGGCAAAATGTAACTGTGCTTTTCTTGAAAAGTTTTAATTTGGGTTTTCTATGAACTAGAACCCTGGCATATTCTGTTATGATACTTATTTGCCCCAGATCGCCAGATCCGAGCCACGTCTGTGACCTACACCACAGCTCACGGCAATGCCAGATCCTTAACCCATTGAGTAAGGCCAGGGATCGATCTTGCAACCTCATGGTTACTAGTCGGATTCCTTAACCACTGAGCCACAATGGGAACTCCTAATCTCACACTACTTTGAACTAAGATCAGGATAATCTTCTAAAATAAATTGAACCCACTGATCTTCAAGGATTTCTTATCAGAAAGCTAATTCTAAAAGCTGTCCATGGATGCATTTTCATTTGCAGTTCTGCTTGAAGTATTAATATAGAATTCGTCCTCTCTCCTTGTCAAATGTTATTGTGCAGTAGTCATTAAGCAAACAGGATATGGAGCTAGGCGAAATTTAGTTTGACCTCAGATGTGACATCAAACGTTCTCCAGGCCATTGAAATGCACCTCAACTTTTTTGTTTTGTTTAGCTAGCATAATAATATACCTTAAAGTTGAAACCAGGATTGAACCGGATAATTTGTGGCACTTCACAGGGCTTATCTTATAGATACATAAATATAGAGTCATTATTATCTATCGTTACTATTAATGCCATGGTGATTGTTGAAGAATTCAATAACTGACTTCAAAATCTTAAGTTCCTTCAGTTGATAATTATGGGGACAAGTATAAAATAGTCATACTGTGCATGAATACACGTATGTGCTCAGAGGAACAGGTTTGGCGGACTGATGAAGTTCAGCTTACTTAATTTAGCTTACTCAGTCTACTGGCTTTTTCAAAATTTCCAAATAGGCACAGTCAGTTTTCCCACCAAGGAAATAAGGAACGCTATGAATCAGGTAGTGACTTGTGGAAAATGCACTGAGGAAGTAAAGTCCACCACCTCTAGTCACTCCTGCAGCCCATATGCACACACAAACGGAGAAAACCCTGCAGTCAGTGAAGATACATTTTATCTAAGGCAACATTGTGTTTGCTACATTCATACCAGGCATTTTATTGCTGCTTTAGGGAATCTCACTTACCGCAGCACCATCTGGGATTTTGGCTTCTAGAATTTGTCAAGAGGCTGACACCGTTTCTCCCCAGATTTTACACGTAGGTCTTACAAGGGGTGAGTATTTATATTCTAGTCTGTGACAAGTGTGATATCATCCCAAGATAATTCCCAACCTCACGTGGGTTTCGGGTTGTCACTGACTTTTGAGGTGGCATGGCTAGAAAGATGTTGTCAGAGAAGAGTGAACAACGGTAACATAATTCACTATCATGTAGCCAAATACCATGTAACAAGTGTCCTTCACTGGCAGAGCTAACATTAAACAAAGAAAATCCTTTCATTCTACCAAGTGATTTAAAAAAAAAAACACAAAAAAATTCCCATAAATTCTATGATCTCTATCAGATACTTAAAGATACTTTAAAGCATTTACTTATATGCTTTTTTTTTTTTTTTTTTTTTTTGGTCTTTTTGTAATTTCTTGGGCCGCCCCGCGGCATGTGGAGGTTTCCCAGGCTAGGGGTCCAATCGGAGCCATAGCCACCGGCCTACGCCAGAGCCACAGCAACGCAGGATCCGAGCCGCGTCTGCAACCTACACCACAGCTCACGGCAACGCCGGATCGTTAACCCACTGAGCAAGGGCAGGGACCGAACCTGCAACCTCATGGTTCCTAGTCGGATTCGTTAACCACTGCGCCACGACGGGAACTCCTCTTTTTTTTTTGTCTACTTATATGCTTTTAAGATTTAGGATTCTCAAGTGTAAGCCCAGTGCTATTGAGAAGTATCCCAGGCACCCCCATTTTAGTTTGTTTCTCAATTTTCTGCCTGACTAGGAGGAAATATGTCTTGAATGATGAAAAGTAAGAGCTTATGACTCAGACAACCTGGATATGAGTGTAGATTTGCCATTTTCCAACTGTGAGATATTATTTATTTTTTGTCTTTTGTCTTTTTAGGGCTGACCCGCCAGGCACATGGAGGTTCCCAGGGGTCTAATTGGAGCTGTAGCCACAGCCACAGCAAGGCAGGATCCGAGCTGCATCTTCGACCTACACCACAGATCATGGCAACACTGGATCCTCAACCCACTGAGTGAGGCCAGGGGTCGCACCTGCAACCTCATGGTTCCTAGTTGAATTCATTAACCACTGAGCCACTACAGGAACTCCACGTGAGATGTTATTTAATGTTATTGTTATCAAGGTAATTTCATATCATTGTTTAAAGTTTATTATTATTGATTATTTAATGTTGTTATGAATTTTTAACTTATGAATAATTATTGCCCACCTCACTAGATTCTTATTAAGATTGGGATAACACATGTAAATACTTAACCCCTTCTGTAGCAGAGTGTAGTCATTTAAAGACGCTTAGCTTTCTTTTGTATATCAATATATATATTTCATATATCAATGTATAAATATCTATGGCAATATTTCTTAATATTCTGAAGTGCAATTCTAGATTTTAACTTTCTTTAAATTATGAGGAATGGCATGGAATTTATGTCTTAAGCCTTTTAAGTTGGACAGATAGGAGAATGGGTAAATACAAGATGCCAGACTTACAGCAAACAACTGACCTCTTTCCCAGTTCTGGTGAGAAAACAGAAATGAGTTTTGCTGCTGTGAGATGCGTGTCTTATTTAACAGATGAAAGACCAGTGTATTTAAAGAAAAAAGCCATCTTTCCTCAGTCAAAATTGCCATGTGTGTGAAAAATTAGGACCTGAAAAAATACAACTTAGATTTTTTTTAGAGTGAGAGAAATTGCCCGTTTTATTTTTCTTTCTTACTTTCTTTTTCTTTTTCATGTAATAAACCCTACCTCTCTGGTAAAACCAACGTTCTGTGGATCTCTCGGCCCAGCCACTTTAGAGCCTTTTGTAGGCAGAGAACATTTCCTCTAGGATACCAGTAGTGACTCCACAGAATTGGGCAATGTCACAGGGCCTTTTCATGCTCCATGACTGAACCTAAGGAAATATAGTTCCTTTTCCAGCTCCATAGAAATGAAAGCTTGGGCATGTGCCCTAGGCTAATCAGAAACCCCATTCTGGGCCAGGAGTTCCACAGAAGGGGGGCAAGATTTTTATGAGAATGTCCTAGATTTAAGACCGAGCCATACCTGGAAGTCCATCTATATACAACCTTCTTGAACTTCCCCCTTTCACTCATATATGAGATGTAGCCTCCATAACTGGAAGCAGCTTATTAATATGTTGTATCTTTTATGTGGTTGGAAACACAAGGTTTAGAATAGTGTGCTTCCACTTCCGGGGGATATCCTAAAATACCCCATGTGACTGGACCCTCACAGAAACTTTGGTCTAAATCTGGATTTCTGACATTTCCAGTTGTCCATGTTACAGTCTTTCTTCAATATTGTGGGTATTTGTGTACTTCCTGTATACCTGAGTTTGAGAGGTGGACTCATTGTGGATTTGTTTCCTCAGAGCTTAAGCTGTACATATTTAGACAAAATTCTGAAAATTCTTGGTTTTCCCGGCAAAGAAAAAGTAAAATAATATGGGAGGTTTATTTCCCAGTTGTCAGACAGGGAGGTGGATAAAGCACTATACACATTAAAAGCTACATAGAATTTATTCACCTATGAAACTTGTAATTGTGTAACTGGTAAGATGATCAGACATGGAATAGTGCTTATAGACAGAGGCACTCGAGTGATTACACTCATAAAGGATAACTAACTCAGAAGTTCCCACTATGGCTCAATCATTTAAGAATGCACCTGTACCATCTTGGGGCACCATGGAGGTCACGGTTCAATGCTTGGCCTGGTACAGTGGGTTAAAGGAACTGGCATTGCCACAGGTTGAAGCTGCAGCTTGAACTCAATCCTTGTTCCATGAACTTCTGTATGCCATGAGTGCAGCCATTAAAAAATAAAGAAAAAAAAAACCCTGCAATAGTTAACTCCTTTTTTGAAGATTCAATCATTTGCCATGCTTGGAGAATTAAAGAGTTAAATTACAATTATTGATGAATCACTGTCACTATGTCATTTATATTGTTATTAGGTAGCCAGCAGTTAACTAAGTCATCCTGAGCTGCCCAAACCCTGCATCTTCTGAAGGTCTTCAAGATAAGCTCTTGCCAACTCCTGGGAGATAACCTCTAGAACCTTGGGATAGCCTATCTAATAAGAGCATTTTTGTATCCTGGAGTCCACACCAAGCAATATATGCTAATAATGTGGTTAATGGTGAATAACAATTTTTTATACACCTGAGGCTGTGGACTAAGCTGTCATCATTTCGCCTCTGGGATGGAGTTGTTCAAGATGAAGTAGCTAGGGACAGTTTTGTGGCTTTTTCATGCCTATGAACTGACCCTTAATAAAACCCTAGGCACCAAGATTTGGTTAAGTTTTTCTAGTTGACAGTACTTCCTAAGAGTTGACAGATACCACTGCTGGGAGAATTAAATTGTATGTGTGACTCCACCAGGAGAGGATACTGGAAGCTCCTGCCTGCTATCTCCTTGACACTGTTCTGTACATGCTCTTCTTTTGCCAATTTCAATCTATATCTTAGCTGAAATAAACCATAACCATAAATATAACAGCTTTTCTAAGTTTTTTGAGGCTTTCCTTCTAGTGAATCCCTGAACCTGATAGTGGTCTGGGGCCCCTCTGACACAAGTGCTAAATTTGAAAAAGTTCCTGGAATGTTTTTTTTCTTTTTTTTTAGTTAAGATTTTAAACTTCTTTATTTTTATATTACATTAAATATGAAATTTTATTCTAAAATATGCAAATTAAGAGAAATGAATACATATAAACTTAACTCCTGGGTTAAATATAAAACAAAAAACTTTGAATGTTGCCAAAATCAGAAGTTCTCTGTGATCACCCCCCCTCCTGCTTCCTTAATGAAAACCACAAAATCACTTCATACCTGTCAGAATGGCTATCCTTAAAAAGACCATAAATAGCAAAAGTTGCTGAGGATGAGGAAAAAAGGGAACCCTTGTGCAATGTTGGTGCAAATTTAAATTGGTGCAGCCTCTATGGAAAACAGTATGGAGATTTCTTATAAAAACGAAAGGTAAACCCGCAAGATGATCCAGCAATTCCACTCCTGCTCATATAGCTGAAGAAAATGGAAACAGGGATTCAAAGAGATGCATGCATCCTAGTATTCACATCAGCCCTGTTTACTATAGCCAAGGGATAGAAGCAACCTGTGTCCATCAACAAATGACTGCATTTTTCTATTTCAGCTGCCCCACTGCATATGAAGTTCTTGGGCTAGGGATCAGATCTGAACTTAAGCTGCAACCTTTGAGCTGCAGCAACACCAGATTCTTAAACCACTATGCCAGGCCAGGAATAGAACTTGTGTCCCAGTGCTCCAGAGATGTTGCCGATCCCACTGCACCACAGCAGGATCTTTAATCAACAGAAAAATAAATGAAGATGTGGTATATACGCAGAATTGAACACTACTCAGCTATAAAAAAAGAATGAAATTTTGCCATTTGCAACAACATGGGTGGACCCAGATGGTATTATTCTTGGTGAAATAAGTCAGAGAAAGATAATTACTATATGTTATTACCTATATGTGGAATCTAACAAATAAAACTAACAAAGGAATATAATAAAACATAAATAGAATCACAGATACTGAGACAATAGTGGTTACCAGTGGGAAGAGGGAAGGGTACAGGGGCAAAATAGAGGTAGAGGGTTAAAAGGTGCAGACTAAATAAGCCATAAGGATGTATTGTATGTACAGCAATAGGGAATATATCCAATATTTTATAATAACTTTAAATTGAGTATAATCTATAAAATTTGAAACACTATATTGTACACTTGAAACTAATATAATATTGTAAATCTAGTATACCTCAATTTAAAAAAATAATTAAAAAGCACTCGTGTATTATTTATTTATTTATTTATTTATTTATTTATATCTTTTTAGGGCCACACCCATGGCGTATGGATGTTCCCAGGCTAGGCATTGAATCAGAGGTCTAGCCGCCAGCCTATGCCACAGCCACAGCAACTCAGGATCCAAGCCACATCTGTGACCTACACCACAGCTCAAGGTGATGCCAGATCCTTAACCCACTGAGCAAGGTTAGGGATTGAACCCAAGTCCTCATGGATGCTAGCTGGGTTCATTAACCACTGAGCCATGACAGGAACTCAGCACTCCTCTTTATTTTATTATTCCCTCAGTTTCAATTTTAAAAATAAAATTTATCCATGTCCCTAAAATGATCTTTTAAATCAATCTATTTTTTATTTTTTAATATTGTTAATGTGATGTCGTATAATTTCAGTTTGTCTTCTACTTTGCTTGTACTTTTCTTTGATACTATGTTTCTAACATTCTCCTATGTTCATAAGTATTTCTGTGCTCTTAATTTCAAAAATTTAAAGTATTATTTTTCCTTCATGTGTCTTCATTAAATGCTGGTCATCCTTTTCTCATGTCCAATGCTGATGTCTGTGTACTTTGCATGTCATTGGGTGTACATGCACAAGAGTTTTTCCTGGTACATCCCTAGATGTGGCATTGATTGGACACAGAGTATACATATGTTAAATTTTAAAATACAGCAAAATGTTTCCTAAATTTCTGTTTCACATTTATAGTCTCAAGAATAGCACACCTTACCTTAGGTTCTAAATCCCTGTGAACACTTGCTATAGTCAGACATTCAACACACTGCCAACATAATGGAGGTGATAGATATTTAAATTTTTAACACTTATGAAATTGTTTTTGTCCATTGTATTATATTGGGGACCTTTTCTTTTTTGAATGCAGATAGCATGTTTTCCCCACTGATTTTTTAAATGTATGTTCTCCATTTATTTTCAGTGCCACCCTATGGTGTATTCAATTTCAATTTATATGTGGGTCTTTCTGGACACCTTTCTGGTCATGAGTCTATTGGTAAACTTTCCTTCCTATAATGGCATTGAAAAATGCCAGATACTTCTAAAGGAATGGCTTAATTTTGTGTGTGGGTTTACCCAGCTTTACCACCAGCTTATCCCTTTGAGAATATTTTTGAAATTTTGTTTGGAATCATGTTATATTTATAGACCAATTTTGCAAAACTTATCACTTTAAAATATTGAGTCATGTTCATAAAAATGGTATTACTGTTTACTTTATTTAAAATAATTTAATGATGTTTTACGATTTTCTCCAAGAAGTTTTGAGTATATTTTGTTGGATTTATTTTCTTATGGACCTTGTTGTGTTGTTCTTTGAAAAATTGTGTTCTATGGAGTTCCCATCATGGCTCAGCTCTTAGTGAACCAGACTAGCATCCATGAGTATGTGGGTTTGATCCCTGGCCTTGCTCAGTGGGTTAAGGAGCTGGTGTTGCTGTGAACTGTAGTGTTGCCCTGAGCTGTGGTGTAGGTCACAGAAACGGCTTGGATCTGGCTTTGCTGTGGCTGTAGTGTAGGTGGCGGCTGCAGCTCCAATTGAAACCCTAGCCTGGGAATCTCCATATGCCGTGGGTGTGGCCTTAAAAAGATAAAAAAAGAAAAAAGAAAAATTGCATTCTAAGTATTTTAGGCAGTGATGAGAAATGCAACTAATTTTCAGATCAAATACTGATTCTATATTTAGCAACCCAGAGAAATCTTTTTCCATAATTTGTCATTTTACCCATTAAAATGACTTGATTCCTTATACATTTTAAACATGCATATGTTATTTATTATTTTGGGGGTGTCTTTCTCTGCTATCCGCATCCTCCAGTAATTGTTACCTAGAATTGGCAACATTGCACATGGTTTTCTTTTACGTAATTTTAAATCGAATATCACTATTCTTCAGTTTATTAGCTTGGATCATGAGATGTCGATTCAATCATAAGCACTAATTAAAATTATATTTGAGCCTCCAAATGCAATTTATCTGGCTTGCCATGTATTGTTATTCACATAAAAGAAGATAAGTAAAACAAAAAAACAAACAAAACAAACAACCAACCAAGAAAACCACTTGGGGTAATAAATCTTTTAGAAAAAAACTCAAGCAAAAAAAAAAAAATAAACTTTTAATCATTAATTTGTCAGAGAAAATAAGACATTTAAGGTAACAGTCCAATATGTATGGAGCATTTTCATTTCCCATTTTTAATCCCCATATTTGCTGTGCTAATGCTGCCATCTTTTGAGATAGACCAACACTAATCATGCAAACTGAATGCCCAAAGAGTCTCATTAACTATAATCTTTGGTACATTTTTGAGCTTAAATTTAAAGACTATATAGAGCAGTTATTACTGAGGGAATAGGCACTGTAAGCAATGCTCTCCTAAGAGATAATTGATGAATAAATGGTAAAGAAATCAGGACTCCTTCCTAACTTTATTTTTTTCTTTAGTGTAATGAATCCCTTTGAAAATTGTGAATTGCTGCATTTTGCATTGGGGAAAATATAGGGCTTATAATCGAATGTCCCCTAATTATGCTATTTCTTATTGAATCTCAAGAGAAAACAACAGACATTACAGTTTTTCAATGAATCAACATAACTTTCATTCATCTATATTAGCAAAAAACCCACACATGCATTTTAGCAGCAGAAATGGCTGTAAAGCTCTGTGTTTTCTACATTCTTAAATTATGATTTATTATATGCATTTGCCTTATTAATTTGAATAAATTTATTAGAGTAAAATATTTACATATTTAGGTTATCCTTAGAGAAATGACATGCATAAAAATGTTCATAATCTAAGTGATGTATCATTAATCATTTATAAAGCTGATTAAAGATTTAAAAATCAACATTTTAAAATATAATGAAGTAATGGGTACTACATGACAGACACTGTTCTATTAGTTTGGTCAATAACTACAAAGATTTGTTCTCTAAAAAGTTTATTAGGAAAGTGAAAAAGAAAAACATAAACAAAAAAACAAAAACACATTCAGTTATTAACATGTTTTAAAAATACACGAGTAGATTTATTATTATTATTATATTATATTGTATAATTATATTATATTTTATTATTTATATTAGTTATATAGATAATTACATTATTTTATTATTATTAAGGATTTCATTCTATCTGATGTTGAAGTCTTTGAAAATGTTTAATTAGGAAGTATATGATAATCTTATCTAATAAACCAAGATATGTAGAAAACTGAATTGACAAAAAAATAAGTATAATCTTTATCAGATAACTCAATAATTAACAAAGATAGCTCATTTAAAAGGTCTTTCAAATTACTTTTTTGTGTAATTTGTTTATGGTAATAGTTGAGTTAGTGACATGATAATATAGGACTTACCTCCCATCTCATAAACTGTAATGTCCCTTTGATTAGCACCCAATTTATAGCTGGTCAAAATACTATAATTATCAGAATAGGAGAGTTTATTTCTTGTGCACCTTCCATGAAGTCAATTTCTATATCACCTTATAAGATAATCAGAAGGAAAAGTAAATATATTCATGCAGAAATAATAGAAAGAAGTTTCCATAGATGTGTGAAATTCTTAAGAGATATTATTAAATTAAGGAATAAAATAAAGTCATTAGATTTAACACAAAGTCAGTCAGCAATGGCACTGAAGGAAAGACACCTTACAGAAGTTCAAACTCTATGATGTCTCTACCCAAAGGTATATTGCATAGGATTCCCTTTGTGGAAGATAATTCTCATAATCTCAATATTTAGCCCTTACAATATTTATGTCTATATAATGTGGATTAATACATTATATAAGAAATGATAAGAACCTCAGTTATTGTCAAGGCGATCTTCCCAGATGAATTTTAAATTTTTCTATTACTGTAGTAGCCTATGCTGTTTTCTATTTTTCCTGTATTGTCACAAGAGGAATCATTGGTGGCAAGACAGTAATATTTGCACCTGTGAACATTGTACTCTCATTTAGAAAACAAGATTTTCTCCAAAGTCACAAAGTCATAAGACTCATAATTACTTTAATTAGTTATTGTGGTGAGGAAGTTGAATGCAAACACCATACTACTTCTTCGGGGTGAAGGATCAAGATTGGGGGGAAGTTTATAAGCCAGAAGTCTTCGAAAAAGACATATATCTCCCTCACCTCTTAATTATTCTGTGGAGACCTTGAAAAACTGTATGATAGGGAGTAAGTTTGCATTCTAGAAGACAGCCCTATCTCTGCTACTTTCTCCTCCTCCTTCTTCTTTTTAACGTCAGTACTCATGCCATACAGAAGTTCTCAGACCAGGGATTGAATCTGAGCCACAGTCACAATCTGTGCCTCAGGTGCACCAATGCCAGGTCCTCTAACCCACTGTGCCAAAGTGGGAACTCCTGTTATGATTTTTACGGGGAAAGTTTATGTGAGTGGCCTTATCACGGAGGGACAGATATTATGAACTCAGATGGCTAAGCCCAGATTTGTGTTAATCGTTTAGGAAAGTACTGAGAAATGCTGGTTGCCCAGAGAAACCTAGAGAAAGATTCACCTTCAAGTAGAGAAAGGTGTCCATAGGCTAAAAAGTCACTGGTTTTCTGGGAAGCTTTGAAATGACTTCTAGGAAAATAGTCACAAAATCTTGCCTGTTTATAGCTACTGTAGATATTTGTAAGAGTTGAATGATCTGGAGAATATAAAATAATATAAGCTTCTATTAAATTTAAAATCTTTAAAGTTAAATGAAAAGTTAAATGAAAATTTTATTTCCCAGTTTTAAGACTTCCATGAGTTTCACAGCCTTTATCATTTGTTCAGAAATGTACCTACCTACAATACTATCCCGTTAGCCTCAAATATTATACACTCACATATCTAAAAATAAATGAAATTGTAATTATTCAAGATTTTCTTAGAAAACAAATGATTAATTTTGTCTGTGTGTATGTATATACCAGATTTGGGTAAAAGACAATTGAATCAAACCCCATTGTAAGTTTTCTAGTTATATATAGTACTACCTAACTGGTATGACAATATTATTATATGTGGGTACACTCATTCAACTATAGTAAACAGAGTTCAGAGACCAGAACAGGGACTCTTATGCCTTCTGACTATAGCAGAACCCAAGAGGAAGGAGAAAGACTCCTCTTCTTTTCTGAAAAATTAATCATCCACCAGAAAACCATTAGCTCTTTGCTTTTTTTCTGCAGCCTTCCCAAATTCCTTTTCTTCCCTTTAAAGGAGTTCTCCTTACTTTGCCTTGTAAGAATTTGCAAATGGCTCACTATAGGTACAGAGCCAGAACTGGAATTCTTTGCTTATCCTAAATAAACTTTGCTAGAGAACTATCTGGAAGTCTATTTCACATCAAAAAGTTGATACTTCCACTTCCTAACAGTTTATCTATTGCAGTCATTTAATAGTTTTAAATTTTGCTTGTCTTATCTGCAAGATATGTAAATGATCAATGTCAAATTCAAAGACTGGTATAGAGAATTAATTGAGAATATAAATGGAAAACTGTAATATACTACTTGATGCATTGTGAGTTTCTGTGCAAAGAGATTCCCCATGATTTGGGCACCCAGTGTGATTTATCTCACCACCTGTACTTGTGTAATTCAGTCTGAAAAAACTGTAAGTTCATCCCCTTGTAAGATCAGAATCACAGAAATTGCACAAGACAACACAATTTTGAAATCATAAAAATAACTTGTGTTCTTATTTTCCAAGGTATCTTTGGCAATTAGGGGTTTTTGTAGTTCCATGTGAATTTTAAGAGCTGGAGGTGTCACCTTCCCAGACTTCAGACCACACTATGAAGTTATAATAATCAAAAACAGCATGATACTAGAATGAAAACAGACACTTAAGTCAATTGAACAGAATAGAGACCCCCAAAGTAAACCCATGCACTTATGGTGAATTTAAGCTAAGACAAAGAAGGCAAGAATATACAGTGGTGAAAAGATAGTTCCTTCAAGCACTGCTAGGAAAATTGGACAGCTCCAGGTAAAACAATGAGATTAGAACATTAATTCACAAAAATAAACTCAAAACAGATTAAAAACCTAAATGTAAGACCAGAAATAATAAAATCCCTAGAAAAGAGCATAGGCAGAACATGCTTTGCCATGTCATATCAATATTTTCTGGATTTGTCTCTGAAGGCAAAATGAATAAGAGGAAGAGGGAAATGGGGGGGAATTAGGGCTATGTGATTAAGATATTATGCATAAAATAGATAACCACAAGGGTATATTGCATAGCACAGGAAATCATAGCCATTATCTTGTAATAACTTTAATGGAATATAATCTGTAGAAGTAGAAATCACTATGCTGTGAACTTGAAACTAATGTAATGTAGGAAATTGACCACATCTAAATTTAAAAATTTAGGTTTTCCTAATCCAATGTTCTTTTTTATTGCAATTGATTTACAACAGAGTGACCCAATCACACACATTTCCCTGTGCTGTACAGTAGAATCCCAGCCCATCCATTCCAGATGTAACAATTTGCATTCCCTCAAAACCCCAAAATGCGTCTCCATCCCAATCCCTCCCTTTTTCCTCTTGGGTACCCTAAGTCTGCTTTTCTTGGCCATGATCTGTTTCTGTTTTTTGTTTGTTTTAGATAGGATCATCTGTTGCATATTTTATTGTTTTTAATTTTAATGTATTTATTTTATTTCTTATTACTCAATAAATTTTATTACATTTATAGTTGTACAGTGATCATCACAACCAAATTTTATAGCATCTGCTTCATATTTTAGATTCCGCAAATAAATGATATCATAATCCACTGTCTTAATTGCCCGGGCTATAGTATTTCTTTAAACAGCAGATTTAGTTAGCACCTTCTCCTCATTTCACTCAAAACAGAGTTAGAATGAAGGTCAAACTCACCCCAACAAGGGGAGTGTGTACCCACACACACACACACACACAAACACACACACACAAAAGAATAAATTATGTTTTTGATAAGCTTAAACTACAAATGAAGAGGCAATTCAACAGCCAATTAAAATTATTTTTTGCTTTGACAAAAACTTGAAAGTAACGTAGAGATCAGAAACCAATTTATGATCAAAGGGCCACATAATATTTTATTCCATTTATCTGCATGTTATCCTGTTTCAATTTCTTTGAGACTGGAGTTTCTCCCTTTAGAGGATTGACGCAGTAATTAAAACCTGTAATCCAGTCCCCACAGTTACCCAACCCTCTTTATGGGAAACAAAATAAAAGGGCAGCAATGTGTATATACTCAGAAGGTGTCTCCAGTTTTTATAAAGTGTTAATTCAAAGTTTCTCTGCTTTTAATTTCATTTTAGAAATGAAAATGTTCTTATTTTAAGTTTTACCTGAGCTTATTAAGGATAGTAATAAAAAAGAAAATAATGGACTACACAAGTAGAATGCTGAGAAGGAAGTTCTAACTATCTGGTGCCATTTTCACAGCTGTGGCCAGGTATAGAGTCTACTACTACATGGCATTGATTTGATAGCATACTCTGGAATGAGAATACTGTGAAAATACTAGAAAATCATTTTTAAGAATACGATAGCTGTCAACATAATGCGTGTTTGAAATGGTCACTATTTTTGCTGCTTGGAGAAGAGTAGAATGATTTCTGGATGGCATTGCATGGATTTCGGTGTTGAAGAATATACAGAGTGGTCTTGATGAGGAAAATGCATTTGAGTTAAACTCTCATACTTGTTGAGAGAATGAGAGAGACTTCAGCAAGGATAATTCTGTGCTTTGCATTTTGGATGTGGGCTAGAAGAGAAAGAATATATGTGTTGCATTGCAGTCCAAGCTGAAATGGACTATATGGACTTAGATCAATGATTTGAGAATCCTTCAGATCAGATACAGACAATTGCTTAATAAATCCCAGTGCATGTTCATTTGTCCACATATTTTCCCATTACTGCAGTCACTCTATTTACTATGCTATATTATCTCAGGGTTTATTTTTTTTCCATGTGTTACTGACTCACTAGCATTTATACTATTTCCTGTTAAGTTGGGGTAAGGAAGTATTTACACTTTATACAAAGTTATATGTACTGTAATTACAATAAATGGCCAGAAAAAATTATACTTTGCTGACTGAGTTCGTCCTGTTGGGGTTAGCAGACACACCGGAGCTACAGATGACTCTCTTTCTGCTCTTTTTGGTGATGTACACACTTACAGTCTTGGGGAATGTCGGAATGATCCTCTTAATCAGGGTGGATGCCCGACTGCACACACCCATGTATTTCTTCCTGGCTGTCCTGTCCTTTGTGGATGTTAGTTACTCATCCACCGTCACTCCCAAGATGCTGGCAGACCTATTATCAGAAAAGAAGACCATCTCCTTTGCCGGCTGCTTCCTGCAGATGTACTTCTTTATAGCCTTTGCCACGACGGAATGCATCCTGTTTGGGTTAATGGCCTATGACCGTTACGTGGCCATATGCAGCCCTCTGCTTTACTCCTTGATCATGTCCAGGAGCGTCTGCCTACAGATGGCAGGAGGGGCTCTTACAGCAGGACTGTTGAACTCCATGGTTCACACAGGTTATATAAGCAGTTTGCCATTCTGCAAGTCCAATGTCATCCACCACTTCTTCTGTGACAACCCTCCGATTTTTAAGCTCTCATGTTCTGACACACACCTGTACGAAGCCACTTTGTCCACTTTTGCTGGCATGAATATGGTTGGGGTTCTGCTGGTGATCCTCACCTCCTACTCCTACATTCTCTTCTCCATCCTTCGTATGCATTCAAGGGAGGGGAGACAGAAAGCATTCTCAACCTGTGCCTCCCACCTGACAGCCCTCATTCTGTTTTATTCCACCGCCGTCTATACTTACCTGAGACCTACCTCCAGCTACTCCCTGAATCAGGACAAAGTGGCTTCCGTGTTCTACACAGTGGTGATCCCCATGCTGAACCCTCTGATCTACAGCCTCAGGAACAAGGACGTAAAGAAGGCTCTATGCAATGTAATTACTAGGAAAAGGGTCCCTTCATTTCTGTCAATGTTGGCTTAATTTTCTTAACTAAATAGTGTATTTAATGAATTTTCAAATACTCTTACAAGCTTTCTGTTTTGCAGGAGATTATTTTCTAAGTAATCATTTTATTTTAATACTCAAGTGTACGTATCTAATTAGATATAAACTAAGTGATCAAACTTATAGAAATCTATGGAAATTTTCACCTAATCATTCTATATTTCCATTAAGTTCTCAAAAACAGGGCTTATTGGTAATGAAAATTTGCTTAGAGAAGAAAAGGATTAAGCATTGAGAGGCAAAGGTTACAATCACATGGCTGTAGCCACATAAAATATTTGTAATTGTGCATTTGTTTTTTTCTCTGGGCCTTCTTTTTCACCATTCACGACTCATAAAATATTGCTAGATATCACCTATGTCAACAACACTTTGAATTTACAATAGACTTCCATTTTAATTTATTGACTTATTTCCTGAGGAGTTGCCTAAGTTACATTTCGGGACTATGTTTGTAACTGCAGTAATAAACTCTCCACCATTTATACTCCTTCTCTCTCCCTCAAAGCACACATGTATTCATTAAATACCAAGTGTGAGTTTGTGCAAGTGAATGTTATCAAGTAAACTGCTGTCTGGTTAGAATATACCAACTACAAAACTCTCCAATTCCTTTCCTTTCTCTCAAAATTTTCTGATCCTTCTTTCCCTTGCGCTCACTCAGACTGACACATGCACACAACGCCACAGGCACACACATTCAGCTATCGGAAAGTTTAATCAGTGCATAATTCCAAAGCAAGCAGATCAATGTTTAATGGATGAATCTGACATATATTCTTTGCAATAGGCTCATGGATTTCCTACTTATGGAAATCTTTTATTAATTGAAAATAAACATCAATTAAAAATTGTATTTGGGAAATAACAAGTTAAAAAAATAATCTAAAATGCATCTTAATGTTAAAACTAAGCATTACCATGGAGGTAGACGTGAGTTGGCTTCGTAGAACTCTGGAGGAAACTGAGTGGGGGCCAGGCCTTGCTAAGAAGACAGCCCACCCTTAAAGTTTTTGGAGGGAAACTCCCCACAACCCTTCCCTTGCCCTTGCTGCTGAAGTGCCACATGATAGAAGCTGTGATATTTAAGTCATCCGGGATGTGGCAAAGCAGACCTACTGACGTATCACTAAAGATAATCCAGTTTTACTATCCCTTGTCCTCAATGGTGCATATATTGGACCTTCATCTCGGGGAAGTTCATGAAGTCATCAGTGTTGTCCATGCACCCTGGGCCATGCTCTCACCCCACAGGTCCTGTTGGTCATCGGGCCCTAGAGGTCCTGCAGGAGACTGATTGGGCTAATCTCAGAGATATTCCCCCCTTCACTGAATAGATCATCTATATTCTTCTGCACCAGCTGGCTTCTCCTTGGCGGGTGTCTTTCTGTTTTCCCTGTCTTAGGTATTTAGTGGCATCACATAGGGCATCAAGATATTTCACTAGTAAATACTCATATTCTATTCCTTCCATTAAAAGCTTTAACTTCTAGTAAAATTTAGCAGTAAAAATAATGTGTGTGGAATGAGATCCAGTTATTCTGAGATTTGGACTTTGGATATCTATATTTTGAACCTTCTTTAATTTCTAATTCTGCTCTCCTACATTTAATGACTCTCACTTAGAAATCCTACAAATAGTTCCAACTTTGTGGGTTGTTATCACTTAAAGTTATTGGTTAACTTTAATTCATTAATATGTAATTCTTATGTAAATCAAGATTATCTTTTAACCTATAATTGTTTGTAAAAATTTTTTTTGACTTTAGGGCTGCGCCCACTGCACATGGAAGCACAGCCACAGCAATGTGGGATCCAAGCGGTGTCTATGACTTACACCACAGCTCATGGCAATGCTAGATCCTTAACCCATTGAGCAAGGTGAGGAATCAAACCTGCATCCTCATAGATACTAGCTGAGTTCATTACCACTGAGTCACAATGGGAACTCCAAAAGTATTTTTAAATTATCATATTTTCTTGCTTATGTTTCAAAGTACTTACGTAAAACATGTTCAGAATATTTTTATTTTCTTTAACTCAAAAGAAATTTAAATTGCAAAAGCGTTGAGACTTCTAATTATCATACTGAGTTTTGAGTTTATCATTCTCTTCTTTCTCTTCTCTCTTTCTCTCTTCTTAATCTGACCATATTTATTAAGCCTCCCATTATGAATGCAGCATTCTTTTTTCCTTTTTGTTCTCTGGATTGCTTTCAGTTTTTCTAATGTTTCTAGTCTTTTATTTCACTGAAATATTTAATATTACTGCCTTCCTCAAATGTAGTTATCAATTAATATTTTTTCCTTATTCAAAGGTTTTTGAATAATTTGTAATGAATTCAGTTTAAAATGCATGCCTTTATGTTCTATTTTGGTCAATATTCTTCAGCGATTCAGTGAGATCAGAAACTAATCTCCAAAACCTGTGACTGTCATAAAGCAAACACAGAGGAAGAAATGAAATCATCAATATTTAAGGGTCACATAAATCCAAATAAACAACTCCCTAAAAAAAGATGAGATTATTAATAAATAAAGTCCTTTATTTTGGTGAAAAAATGTGCAGAAACAGACTGGTATTAATACATAAAAATAATATTTTGGAGTTTTCGTTGTGTCTCTGTGGGTCAGGAACCTGACACTGTGTCCGTGAGGTGGGTTTGATCCCTGGCCTCGCTTGGAGGGTTAAGGATCTGGCATTGCTGCAAACTGTGGCATAGGTCAGAGATGTGGCTTGGATCCTGCATTGCTGTGGCTGTGGCCAGCAACTGCAGCTCTGATTCTACCCCTTGCCTGGGAACTTCCATATGCCATAGGTGCAGCCCTACAAAGAAAAAAATAATGTTTTGCTTACTTTGTTAAATCTAAACTGACATGTTCAAAAATAATTTCCATTGGTTTATTAAAAATTAGAAATCTTACATTCTGTAAACAACAATTAAGTAAAGGGTAGTTGTGAGATAAGATAAACAGCAATTCTATTTAACTTCAGACTGCTCAAATAAAATCAAATGTAGTGTATTAATGCATAACCATGTTTTAAAAGACATGAACACTATTCTTTCAAGAAGAACCCTCCCTGTTTGTAGGGTACAGAGCTTTCTGTGCCTCCTGAAGAGTATAGAGGAGCATATGATATGGTTAGATATTTGTTGAATGATTAAATAGAGAAATGCTGAATTCATGAATTATGTTACATAGCTTAGCAGATTCATAGCAATGATAAAAATTCCTTCTACCTTCTCTCTCCTATTAGTTTTACAGCCCTCAAGTTATTTTCCCATCCTGACCTAATTCAAATAAAAAACTTGAAACTTTAGTGTACCATGAACTCTTGGTCAAATTCATGTTTTTCTTGTATGTACCTATCACTAAAGATAACTTCCTTACATGGCATGAACAGAGAGCCTTAAGCCGTAAAAAAATTAGATGATGCGTGAACACCAAAAAATTTCCAAGTTCCAGTCTGTGAAGTTGAAAAAAATGTATAAACAATTGAAAATTTAGTGTCTAAAGAATTCATACACAGATACAGATCAACTTTAAGACTGTCTAACACAGGCTTTCCCAGTGTGGGAATTGCTTTACTTTCCAAAGGTGGAGGGGATGGGGAGGCAGGTGAAGAGGAGTGGCCAGTAGGCTCGTGCTCCTCAGGCCATATTCCTTGGAGAGAGAAGCTTCAGTGCAGCACTAATTCACTGAGAGACAGCTGTGATGGTTTTCTAGGTTAACACGTGATAAATGGTTTATGGAGTTTAAAAGTACAGCATGTCATGGAGAGAAGAGGTCTGCCATGAATAAAAGGGTATTTTCTAAGATGTACTGATTCATTTAAAACAAGTCTGAACTTCAAGAAAAAAATAAGAACGGCTCAACTTGTTACTTGAATAATTCAAACCAGGCATTTGTACTTCACAAGACCATATTTTCTCTAAAAGACCACCACGTGGTTATTTCTCCATAAAATCAAAAGGTGAGCAGTTATAATATTACCCTGATTATTTTATTATAGTAAATTTTTAACTTGAAAGTCAAAAGACATAAAAAGAATTTCTTCCAATAAGATTCTTTTATGATATAAATCTTCTGAACTTGAAATATACATATTGTCAGTAATGCCATTCATTTTTAAGATAATACATGAAATAGTAAATGGATGTGATTTTAATTGGATGTTGTAAAGAGTTATATAGTACTCAGTTCTATTGCTATTATTCAGAATATTAAACTCAAAATGATATTTACAGAGTTCCCGCCATGGCTCAGAGGAAATGAATCTGACTAGCATCCATGAGGATGCAGGTTCGATCCCTGGCCTCCCTCAGCAGGTTAAGGATCCAGCATTGCCTCGAGCTGTGGTATAGGTCGCAGACACGGTTTAGATCTGACATTGCTATGGTTGTGGTGTAGGCCAGCGGCTACGGCTCCGATTCTACTCCTAGCCTGGGAACCTCCACAGGCCATGGGTGCAGACCTAAAAAAAAATTTATCATTGAGTGTTCTCTGAAACACATTGATTTTGATTAAGGATATGGGCTCTAGCATTGCTTTGCTGAATTTGAATCACTTAAGTCACTTGCTAGTTCCTTGACATTAGAGAAGTTTATTAACCTCTCTATGCCTCTGAGCTGTCTGTGAAAATGTAAATAATAACTGTATGTAAATAATAACTGTATGTAAATAATACTTCACTCAGAATATGGTAATTGAGATAAGGCAAAATCCTTCAAACATTGTTAACACTTTAAAAAATTCGAATAGCCAGTCTTCTCTACTCTCCACAGCTATGCCAATTCCTGCTAAAATGGAAAAATTGCCAAAGGATGAACTGAAGTTCCCATGTCAGAACTGCCCACCTACCGTTAATTGTTAATGGAGAGAATAGATCAACTTCAGGAGGGCAAATTATCAAAGGTTATCTCTTAGGAGGCTCAGATCCTAAACAGGATTTGAATTAGACTTTTAGTTTAATTTTACTTACATTTCTATAACATAGTCTTCTTGTCTTATGTGTTCGAACTACAACTGTCAGAGACTAGCACAGATAAGAGAGAGAAAAAATGAAAATCCCAGTAAGTTAGAGTGTTGTTTTTTTTTGCCCACCTTGATATAGCTGCTGATTTGTACCCACTCAGTATAAAGTAGTTGACTAATTTTAACTCATTAATCCTGACAAAACTCCATGCTGTACATTCTTTCCTCTCCTAGATTGAGAAAAGACTACTCCAAGGTAGGAAAAAGAGAGCAAATTTTCAAAAGAGAAAAAAAGAAGTCATCTGTTAACATAATAATGATAAATACAGTAAGTTTGATGATTATACGAATGCCTTGTAGAGCCCTACCCACCTATTTAAATCAGCCATTAGCGTAGATTATGCTACTTACTCCTCAAAACAACTCCCTTTGTTACCTCTTATTATTATGCATATATTTTAAAACAAGAAAAATTAAGCTCTGATAATTTACATAAGGACATATTATAAGAATATATCTCATTTCCATTTAAAGTCGCTCAGTGTCAAGATCAGCGAATACGTGAATCTAGTTAAGTGGAATGTAATGACTGAAAATAGGGGAAAATCTACATTCAACCAATTACCTGTCAGGAAATACTTATAAGCTACTCACCCATATAAACACCTGGCTAGTCTTAGAGATGTAAAACTGAATCAATAGAGAAGGGTATTTTTTTTTCCTGGAAAGTGTTTTATTAAAAGTAAACTTATGTAGAAAACAGAAACAAACTCACAGATTTCAAAATCAAACTTATGGTTATCATAGGGGAACTGTGGGAAGGGAGGTGTAAATTAGGAGGATGGGAATAATACATACATAGTACTGTATATAAAATAGGTGATTATGAAGGACCCACTGTACAACACAGGGAATCGACTCAGTAATCTGTAAGAACCCATATGGGAAAGAATGAACATGTGTATATGTACAATCAATTCACTTTGCTCTACACCTGAAACTAATACTATATTGTAAATCAACTATACTCCAATAATTTTTTAAAAAAGTAAAAATAATGGAATGATTCTGTGATACTCTAAGATCTGATGAAGTCTTAGATTAAATATCACGTCTGAATCATTGTCCAGTTCTCCAGTAACTCTGCACAGACTCTGCACACTTTAGGGTAATACCTGACTCACCTGTCTGAAGTTACCACTCATCCCTAAGCTTTGTGATGACAGTAACTGAGCTCATACTATTTATTATTAGTGTCCATAGTATTTAATATACCTTGTATTTAACACCAACTTGGTATTTATGCATACTAAACTCTAATAATATATACAGAAAAATATTGATTTATGTTCAAACATATTAGTGACCAAATATTTAATTCCCTTCTTCTCCAGTTTGTTGTCATAAGGTATAAGTGAGGAAGAAAAATAAAACACATATACACTGTAATAGACATAAAATCTCAAAAATTGTAAGAAGATATGAAATGCTAAAAGAACTACCAAATTGCAAAAAGAGGATAAATAAAAAGAGAAGAGACCAGAAAACACAAAGACAGACATAGCAAGATAAACTTTAGTGGAGTAACATGGGTCTGAGTTGGAATAAGATACTATTTGTATCTGTAACTCCCCAGGTCCTTGGTCCCTTCTCTTGACATTTCTGAGTGTAAGCAGAGATGAGCCAGAAGGGAACTTTTGCCATTAGAGTGTGCTGTGAAAAATTAAAGTCTGTGAATTAAAAAAATTAATGAATGCAGAAGGGGGGAGTTTAAGATTAGTGAAAACTAAGAAACTGAAAGAAATTAAGTTGTTTCAATTGATTGGGTTTTGTGAAAAGGAAGAGGAACTCGGGACTTTAAAAGAAGAAAGGGAGGCTGTACTGTGTAGGAAGTGAAGACAGACATGGAAAATTAAGGAAAACGTAAATCACTCACAGAAATGTGACTTTAGGAATATATGGCTGTCTGTCGAAAAAGGTCACAGTTCAGCATTAATGAAGGTTAGATGGAAACCACAAAAAGTGACATTAGGATCCAGCACCATGGACAAGAGACTGAACTTATTTGGTCTGCAAATGCTTAATTATAAGGAGCTGAGTAGGCTAATGCTACATCGCAATTGGCATTAGGCTTTCTATTTTAATCTTAATTTTTTTTTTTTTTACAGCCACAGCTGCAGCATATGGAAGTTCCCAGACCAGGGGTCAAATCAGAGCTGCAGCTACAGCCTATGCCACAGCCTCAGCCAGAGCAGCATCACATTCACCTCATCAGGTTGTGGCAGTGTGTCCTTAACCCACTGAGGAAGATGGGGGATCAAATCAGCATCCTCAGAGAGACTATGTCAGTTCTTAACCCGCTAGGCCACAATGGGAACTACAGCACCAGGCTTTCTGATAGTAATTCAGATATAGTGATTTAGAATATACATTATGTATATACCTATATAACACATCCACAATGTATGTTTTATATATATTCAGAAATTCATATTTAAAGGTAAATATAACATACAGACAGATATTGCATTTTGTCAGGTGTGAGGTATATGATTTCTGAGGTCAAATTCTTTTTTTTATACATTTTATTTTCTGTTTTTAAAAAATTAACCCATAAAGGGTATAAACATATTTAATTAATATTACAGGTCTACAGTTTTGAATAAGTAGGGTTGTTAAGAGGGCTGAGGGTCCTAGTGGGGTTGAGAACCTATTATGACAAAATCCTATTCATTTTATTTGATTTTCTAAGTGTCAAGTTAACATGTGACTCACAGGATATTTTATTTCTCACATACATTTCTCTGATATGTTTAATGGAATATTTTTCTATAATGGAGGCAAGAAAATATTTCTTATTTTACTGTTCAGTGTGTAAGTCTCTTTCCCAGATAGTGAGTGGCCAGGCTAGCCTGAACTTGGCCTAGCAGCAAAGTCTTACTGATCACCCCTGCTTTCTGACTATGCGAGATGGAGCTCTCAGGGACAACATCAAAGTGAATGTGAAAGAATCGTATAAATGATTGCAGATAATAGGGGGTAGGCAGAAAATAAACAATTAAGCAAACAGAGACTAAAATGATCAGGACAGAGAAACGTTTTTCAGGAGAGAATGCCCCATGTTGCCTAGAGCAGTACTTTTTCTGAGAATAGATAACTTTATGTATTGGCTCTTACATCACCGTTTGCATGTGTGTGTGTGTGTGTGTGTGTGTGTGTGTGCTGGGTTATTCAAATATTCATAATCTTTAATATGGGCAGAAATGAGAGGGTTTCATATTATTTTCTGTTTTTAAATTGTGGTTTAGAAATCATTAACAAAAATATTAAACAAACCCAAAAGATGGATATCTATCCTGTGTCAGTGCATTTAAAAGCATAAATTGTTATGGCCCATTTTCTGCTGGACCCATCAAACTGAAGTGAATCCTAAACTTTTTTGTTCATAGACAGGAACCAGGGGACAAAATTCCTTGCAGTGGAATCAGACTACATTGCTGGATTTCATCTTGCTTGGCTTCTCTGATGCCCCCAGCCTCCAAGGATTTCTTTTTGGGGTGTTTTTGATCCTCTATGTGATTATTCTGATGGGAAATAGCCTGATTATCATCATAACCAAGATTGATCCTTCCCTCCAGACCCCTATGTATTTTTTCCTGAGGAACTTTTCATCCTTGGAAATATGTTACGTATCAGTCACTGTCCCCAGATTATTGACAGATCTTTGCAGACAAAACAGAAACATATCCTTTCTGGCCTGTGCTACTCAAATGTACTTCTTTCTGGTGTTGGGAGCAACTGAGTGTTTTCTTCTGACTGCCATGGCTTATGACAGGTACGTTGCCATTTGCAACCCATTACTCTACCCACTCATCATGAACAGTAGGCTGTGCATCCGACTGGCAGCTGGCTGTTGGGTCAGTGGAATCCCAGTGCATGTAGGCTTTACCTACCAGATCTTCTCTCTCCCTTTCTGTGGCTCGAACCAGTTGAATCACTTTTTCTGTGACATACCTCCAGTCCTTAAACTCACCTGTGGGGATACCTCTTTGATTGAGCTGTTGATTTATGTGGTTGCTGTCCTAGTTGTCACTATTCCTTTTATGTTGATTCTTGGATCGTATGTGAAAATAATTGGGAGCATCTTGAACCTGCCTTCAGCCACGGGGCGAGCCAAAGCCTTTTCCACCTGTTCCTCCCATCTCATCGTTGTGGCTTTATTCTTTGGATCAGGCATCATGACATATTTGAGACCGAATTCCAGTCGTTCAATAGGGGTGGACAAATTTCTTTCTCTTTTTTACACCATTGTCACACCAGTGTTTAACCCTATGATATATTGTCTGAGAAACAAAGATGTTATGGTGACCTTGAGAAAATTTCGACTGAAACGGGTTGTGCTATGACCCAAAAACATAGCTTTATAAATTTTTCGTCTCTTCTATCATCTTAAATAATCCTATGTTTTATTGTCATTTCACAAATGAGGAAGTTTAGGAAACTCATCTGAGGCCACATAGTTATCAGGGGTAGAACCAAGTTTCAAATCTAGCCTTCTTTTTTAAATTTTTTAAAAAAATTAAATATAGTTGCTTTATTTCTTATTTATAACTGCCTCCACACGCTAATTTCAGTCCTTTCCCAATTTTGCTATGAATCTTTTTTTTTTTTTTTTTATGGGAGAAATTTAGGTACGAGCAACTATGGCATTTCTTTTTTTTTTTTTTTTTTTTTTTTTTGTCTTTTTGCTATTTCTTGGGCCGCTCCTGCGGCATATGGAGGTTTCCAGGCTAGGGGTCAAATCGGAGCTGTAGCCACCGGCCTACACCAGAGCCACAGCAACGCGGGATCCGAGCCGCGTCTGCAATCTACACCACAGCTCATGGCAACGCCGGATCGTTAACCCACTGAGAAAGGGCAGGGACCGAACCCTCAACCTCATGGTTCCTAGTCGGATTCGTTAACCACTGCGCCAAGACGGGAACTCCCAATTTTGCTATGAATCTTAATGATTCTAGATGAGGAATCTCACATTTTTGCATCACATAAAATAAACTCTGCTGTTATTTTTTATTTTATTTCATTTTATTTTGTCTTTTTGCCTTTTTCTAGGGCCACACCCACAGAACATGGAGGTTCCCAGGCTAGGGGTTCAATCGGAGCTGTTGCTGCTGGCTGGCCTACCCTGGAGCCACAGCAATGCGGGATCAGAGCTGAGTCTGCAACCTACACCACAGCTCATGGCAATGCCAGATCCCCAACCCACTGAGCAAGGCCAGGGATCGAACCCATGGCCTCCCGGCTCCCAGTCAGACTCGTTAACCACCGAGCTATGACGGGAAATCTTGCTGTTATTTTTATATAGAAAATGAATCCCAAACTCAAGCCAAGGTATTGGATTCTCTGAATGAACACATAGAAGTCATTAATGATTGTTGTTACCATTGTTGTTGCTTAAGATTCCAGAATGTTGCCTACATTTTCTGTTTCAAAATCGATTATTCATATTTATATCTCGTCCCAATTCATTGTCTGAAAAAGTAATAGACATTGAATTAACTTTATTAGATTAAAAGAATGACTAATAGCAAAATGTAGCAAGCGTGGCGCTGGTCGTCCCATTTGAAGATGAGCACTCTAGCTGCAAATACCACATAATTTTTAGAAACATAAATTGTTAACTCAGTGGCAGTGAACCTCTTGGCTCCACAGCCAAGAAGAATACCTTGCTGCATTTGAATTGAGGAAGGCTTCCTAAAAGTTCCCTGTGTGAGGGGTCAGTGTGGGTCAGGAAGATGTGGTTATTTACCTGTAGAAAACACTCATGAAGAGAACATTTGAAACTGGTTTCTAGAATGAAGAAAGACATTGCTGGGAGATGGCAGCCTCTAAAGCTCTCAGTGTAGATTTGTCCACAGTGATGAGAAGAGGTGGTGGCTGTATTATCATCGCATGTTGAATGAAAGCAATGTGTGCTATGAGAAGGAAAATAAATGTGAGACATTCCTATATACACCCCTGTTTCTACAAGAATTAAGGAAGGTCAGAATCTGGGGATGCCACCATTTATGCTGGCAGGGCATCCTCAAATATTGGTGTCTTTCCTCCTTCTTTTCTTCTTTGAGTCACTTTATTTATTTATGTTGTTTAGTCATTTTTTTCTATTTTTTTATTAAAGGATAGTTGATTTACAGTGTCATGTTAATTTCTTCTGTACAAACATAGCGACCCAATCACACATATACACATTTTTTTCCTCCTTCTATCTTCCATCATGTTCTATCCCAAAGACACTGGATATGGTTCCCTGTGCTGCACAGGAGGACTTCATTGCTTATCCACTCTAAATGTAATAGTTTGCACCCACCTCGCCCAAAATCCGGATATTGGTTTCTGAATATAGTAGTCCTCTCAGTACCTACCACCTACACGAGGAGACTGCCTTGTTTTCCAGAAGAAGAACCATTGCTCTAGTCATTATTGGTGCCAAAGAGATATTTTCCAGCAGTGGCCAACTCAGTTATTGCCAGGGTACAAGATCACTTCTGTACAAATTTCCTTCAACATAAAAGGCAGACCAGACCTTCCTAGATTTGTGTCTGGAGTTTCGACCACTTACATAGCCTCCAAAATCTTCTTTTAACTGGCACTTCTCTCTGAACAAGCCTTGTAAACTTTGCATATCAATGTTTCTTTGGGAAATCTATATCCTTTGTCAAAGATCCAGGTCCATGTTGGAAAGGAAGAGGAATATTTTCCTCTGAAATTAGAGGGAAAAGTTAAATAATGCCTTGTAAGAGGGTGACTTGTGCCAACAGTTGGCATAGGAATCCAGAGGTCATGATCAGTGGATAAGTGATGGGGCAGAGTGTATAGAGGCAAGGTGAAGCATTCACAATTTGGACCATTATTGTAGTTTAAAAACAGTGAGAATCTAGTCAGGGTCAGTGGATACAGAAATAGAAAGACACCTCAAAAAGTAAAAAAAAAAAAACAACAACTGATTTTTAGTTTAGTTTGGGGATAAAGGTGTCATTCTCAGGTTTCATACCTCTATTTTTTAAACCAAAATGTGCAGTGTGTGTGTGTGTGTGTGTGTGTGTGTGTGTGTGTGTGTGTGTGTGTGTGTGTTTGGTTGTGGTAATGAAAAAAATGTACTTTGGAAGGAAGTTATTGGCTTCAGTTTAAAACTGGCCTTGAGAACAACTAGGTAAGATCATTCTGCAAGTTTTCTCTATTTTATTTCAACATTGAATACATGCTTAATACTGCAATATGTTTTCTTCAGTGAAAAAGGTATGAAAACACACATCTCCATTCCCCTGCTTTATCTTCCTACCTCTAACATAATGGAAACTGATAAGAGTAAAGCATACATATAATATTCCAAAGAAAACATCCCTCAACTAGGAAGCAGTGTCTACCGAGTGGTCTGGAGGAAAATTTTTTCAGAGTTGGGGTGTCCTGCTCATCAATGGACCCTATCATTTCAAACCCCCAAATCAATTTCCAGTCTCAAGGTAAAAACAGAATCACAGTTTCCTCGAGTTTTGAATTCAAAAGAGAAAAGGAGCAGAAACAGAGAGTAAGTGGTAAAGATCCAGAATCAGAGGGAGAAGAGCAGTGAAGAGCAGACAAAGTACCACAAACTGGAGATGACCTGTAATCTAGAGAAAGCATCGCTGAGGCTGAACTATAATCTGGGCCACAGCTGCCACCTATGCTGCAGCTGTGGCAATGCTGAATCCTTTATCCCACTGTGCCAGGTGGGGGTTTGAACATGTACGCAGTCAGATTCTTAACCAACTGTGCCAGAGTGGGAACTCCAAAGAGACATTTTAAATTTAGTTTGAGTGACTCCACGTTGACTATTTCTTATGGAATTCAAATATAATATTTTAGGTTTTTTCCATAAATATTTGAGTGATTAAACATAACAATTCATGGAGTCTTGAATGAATTGCTGTATTCATATTATCATTTTATTTAATAAGGTCTAAAAATGAGTGAATAGTAATTATTGCATGCTTTCTAGATGTCAGGAAGTTTTGCCACGCACTTTATTAAAACAACTTAATTTCCATAGCATTAAAAAGAAACAATGGAGCCAAAATAGTTTAAGCAATTTGCCAGTCATCCATTAGAGTTTCTCCAGCTCTATAGCATGCAGATACATACTGCATTATACCACATATATATCATGCTTACTACCATGGATCCAGTGAAAAATCACAAGTTCTGTTATTTGAGGTCCCTACATTAAGATTATATCCCATCATCATTATTTTTTTTTGCCTTTTTTTGGGGGGAGGGGGCACTGCTCCTGCAGCATATGGAGGTTCCCAGGCTATGGGTTGAATCAGAGCTACAGCTGTCAGGCTATTATCACAGCCACAGCAACACAGGATCTGAGCCAGGTCTGTGACCTACACCATAGCTCATGGCAATGCCAGATTCTTAACCCAAGGATCAAACCCCAACCTCATGGTTACTAGTCGGATTCATTCCTGCTTCCCCACGTTGGGAACTCCTATATCCCATCATTATTTAACTGATCCTCTTACACTACATAGGAGCAGAAGATTGCTGTCTAACCAATAGTTGTCTTTTCACTGCAGTGTTAAGTGCCACTATCAAAGAAAAAAAATATATACATATATATATATGGAGAGGTATTTTAAACAAGAATGGTTTAAGATCCTGCTTATAAGTCTGGAGAAAGAATTAAATGTTGAGTAAGTCAGGGATGAAAAAATAAAGACAAGTAGACCAGAGATATTCTCATCCTTGTCTCCTCAGCCTCATACTGGTGATTTGGTCTTGATGAGTCCCTTATACTTATACTAATTGCAATGCACACTTATGTTTTATACACGAATATAAATCCATCTTAAATCCACAGAAAGAAAGCATCAAGGATGCTTATTTTACAGGTGAGCAAAATGACTCATGAAAACATATGATGTCACAGGGCACTATCTCCAATCACTTGTGATAGAACATGATAGAAGATGATATAAGAAAAAGAATGTGTGTGCGTGTGTGTGTGTGTGTGTGTGTGTGTGTAGGTATGTATATATGACCGGCTTACTTTGCTGTACAACAGAAATTGACAGAACATCGTAAATCAACTGTGCTTTAATAAACCATGAAAAAACATATGATATCATGTAGATGTGGAATCTAGTTAAAAATGATACAAAAGAATGTATTCACAAAATAGAAACAGATTTGAAGATTTCAGAATCAAAGTTAAGGCTACCAAAGTAGAAAGGTGAGGGGCAGAGATGAATCAGGAGTTTAGGATTAACGCATACACATTACTACATATAAAATAGATAACTAATAAGGACCTATTGTATAGAACAGGGAAATCTACTCAATATTCTCTAAGAATCTATATAGGGAAAATAATCTGAAAAAGCATGGATATATGTGTATGTATCACTGATTCACTTTGCTGTACTCCTGAAACTAACACAGCATTGCTGGTCAACTATATTCCATTAAAATTTAATCAGTGATTGCTCTAAAAGTGGCAGAAACAGGCTTGAAACCTGGGCTGTCACACGCTGACCTACTATTCTGCTTTTGCACATAGTAATGGGTCAGAACAGCATGTATACTAAGGTTAAGTGATACATCCAGTCTCATTGTTTGTCCTTTTTTAGCAAGTACAAAATATAGAAAATGTGTAACTCAGATTTTATAGTTTACACATATCAGTTTTTATCCAATACCAGTTACCAATTTTTTTTTGCATTAGTATGTAAAATAGATTTTCTTGAATATGTGGTGTGGGATAAGAGGACATATTTACATAGTTCATCCTCTTGCAGACTAATTTTTTTTTTTTTTTTTTTGTCTTTTTGCTATTTCTTGGGCCACTCCCGCGGCACATGGAGGTTCCCAGGCTAGGGGTCTAATCGGAGCTATAGCCACCAGCCTACACCAGAGCCACAGCAACGCGGGATCTGAGTAGCATCTGCAACCTACACCACAGTTCACGGCAACGCCGGATCGTTAACCCACTGAGAAAGGGCAGGGATTGAACCCGCAACCTCATGGTTCCTAGTTGGATTTGTTAACCACTGCGCCACGACGGGAACTCCTTGCAGACTAATTTTTAAATCCTCAAGTGATTTATCTGTCCATTCAAATTCCATTTTTCCTTGATATTTTTAAGTTTGGGCTGATTTTCTCCAAGAAAGTGCCTAAAGTCTTTGTATCTTTTCCCTTGAAATATATTGAGCACCCAAAGTATTCCCTCTTTTGTTTTTCAAAGCAATTAATTCTAGACTCAATGTTAAACCTTAAAACTTGTATTTCCAGCCTCTTTGGAGCACTGATTATAAAGGTAATGGGGAAAGATCCATTTCAGTAGGCAGTAAAATGTATCATTTAAAAATAAAGACATGTGGTACATATATACAATGGAATATTACTCAGTCATAAGAAGCATGAAATAATGCCATTTGTAGCAACATGGATAGACCTAGAAATTATCATACTAAGTGAAGGAGTACCTGTTGTGGCTCATTGGAAACAAACCCTACAAGTATCTATGAGGATGCAGGCTCAATCCCTGGCCTCACTCAGTGGGTTAAGGATCCAGCATTGCCATGAGCTATGGTGTAGGTCATAGGTGTAGCTTGGATCCCACATTGCTGTGGCTGTGGCATGGGCTGGCAGGTACATCTCTGATTCGACCACTAACCTGGGAACTTCCATATGTTGTGGCTGCAGCCCTAAAAAGAAAAAAAAAAAAGAATTTATTATATTAAGTGAAGTAAGTCAGAGACCAATATCATATGAGATCACTAATAAATGGAATATAATAGAAATGATACAATAGAATTTACAAAACAGAAACAAACTCAAAGATTTTGAAGCCAAATTATGTTTGCCAAGGTTGAAAAATGGTGAGGGATGTATAAGTTAGAGGCCTGGGATTGATATAGAGAATAGACAGGTAACAGGGGACCTACCATATGGCACAGAAAAATTTACTCAGTACTGTGTGGTAACCTATATGGAAAAGAATCTGAAAAGGAGTGGAGCTACACACACACACACACACACACTCATATACACAAATGTATATAACAGATTTACTTTGCTGAAATTAACACAACTTTGTAAGGCAAATGTATTCCAATAAATTCAAAAAAATAAATTACAAAACCTCATAGTGCTTATGCAGGGAGGAAGAAAGTTAAAGTGCATGAAAACTCTGATACATTTCAGATCATAGGTTAATATGTGAGTATGCCAATATTATATTTTGGGTGTGGACAATATGATACTCTATTCCCTTGCGGAGATAGTAATGGGAGTGTACATTATGGAGGATTTCTATATACCAAGCTTTTTTGAGTAGAACTTGGCATACATTGCTTTGTTTAATTTTTATGACAACCCAGAAGTTTGATATAATTAGCCCAATTTTATTCATGAGGACAATGAGGAAAAGGACAGGAAATTAAGTTGTTTTGCAAATACAGTTAAAAGCCTTGGTCTTAGGGAGTAAAACAACTGCTTGATGATGACCTGAAACATCACATAAGCTCATCCTTTTCTTAAATTGCATAGTTAACTCTCATACTTTAGAAAAAAAATTACATATTTGATAATTATCCAGCAGGGAGTAGTTTTCAATGGCATGATGATAAGGTCTTTACCAGTCAAGTTTTTAAGTACTGCCTTGCATGACTGCAGAATCTATCATTAGGTACAGGGGAACTGTATCTATTCTGATGACTGGAAAATTGAATTTCATAGAATATAATACAAGCATGTGTATTCATTTACAAAAATATATGTGTGTCTCTATGTAATAATCTAAGTGACTAAGTAATATGGAAGAATCTAACTGACGAAGATAAAATGGAATTTGACAGGAAAATTGGGGAGCTGGGTATTGATTCTTCAGAGTCAAAATTATATTCAGTTTCTAAAAACTCAATTAAATACAGTTGAGAGAACAGAAAAGAGGGAACTCTCATGCTTGTGTCTATAGCAAAGCCCAACAGCAAGAAGAAGGACTCCTCTCCCTTCCTGCAGAGGATGCAGCCAGTGAAAGTCATGGACTCTTTGCTTACCAGAGTCCTCTAAAACAACGTTCGCTTCCTTTCTATGAAAGAGTTCTCTTGCCCTTGGCTTGCGGGAACTTCCAGGTGGCTTGCCATGGTTGCAGACCCTACCTTGCAATTCTCTGCTGATCCGTAATAAACTCATCTTTGCTGGAGAACTGCTGGACAGTCTCTTAGTTTTAGGTCAACAGAGTCTATTCTTACAACTCCTAACAATTGGTCGATGGGAAATTCAGTTAATGGCTTCAAAATTTCCTTTTCTCTTCTTAAAAATAGGTAAAATAACAATGGCAATCTCAAAGACTAGCACAGAAGATTGAGAATTTAAATGGGAAATGATGGATTATGAGATCATAATGCAAATACAGACTCTCTGTGCATATGGACACTCAGTACCTGACATGGAAATTCTGGAGGTTCACCACCTTTTAAGACCAAAATCACAGACAGTTCAACCAGCAAGGTTCTGAAATAATAATAAAAAAAACTTAGGGTTTCTTACAGATTGTCTTATTCACTCAAGGTATCATATTTCCTTAAACAACAGATGTAGTTAGCATCCCCTTCTCATTTATTTTACTCAAGAACAGAGCTTGATGGGAGGCTAAATTTACCCGGACAAGGGAGGGATACACACACATACACACACACAAAACACACACACAGGAGAATAATAACTTAGTAGTGGGCCTTTGTAACATTTTGGAATAAGATAAAACCACAAAGAAAGAGGCAAGCAAATAGCCAATTAAAATCTTTTTTTTTTTTTTAAACTTTGGGGCAAAACTTTAAAGTAGCACAGAGACCAGGAACTGCTTTTTTTTAATTACTCAAAGAATTTTATTACATTTATAGTTGTACAACAACCACCACAACTAAATTTTATAGCATTTCCATCCCAGACCCTCAGTGCATCCCCCAACCCCCAACCTTTTTCATTTGGATAAAAGTCCCACATATTGCTTGATTCCATTAAATGCCTGTGATTATACCTTCTTTCCTTTTGAGACTGGAGTTGCCATCTTTAGAGAATTGACTTCAATTAAAACCTATAATCTAGTCCCCACGGCTTCCCAATCCTCTTTAAGGAAAACAAAATAAAAGGGCAGCAGTGTCTATTGACGCAGAAGATGTCTCAATATTTTACGAAGAGCTATTTCGATTTTTCGGTATTTTCATTTCCTTGGAAAGAGGAAACATGTCTTGTCTTTTACTTTTATGCCTCCACTGAGATATTGGTGATTCTGATAAAAAGGAAAATAAAAGGCTATACAAGTAAGACCCTGGGAGGAAGTTTTGAGTATCTGGTGCAGCCTTTCACTTGGACAGGTACAGTGGCTGCTACTGCTACTGGGACCTTAAGCTGACAGTGTGTGTTGTCCTGAGAATGGTTGTTTGGTTCCCTGCTAGAAACACGACAAAAATATACTGAAGAACATGATGGATGGCAATGTATTTGTCATCTGAAGCTGGCCATTTTGTCTGCTTTTGCATTTGGGGCGGCAATACCTGGATTTAGGAGTTGAGGGACATACGGAGTGGTCTTGAGGAGGGAAGAACCCCTGCATTTGGGTGAAATAGACATACCTGTTGAGAGAAAGAGAGACGCGTCATCGAGGAGAGTTCTGCACTTCGCCTTTTGGATGTGGACTGGACGAGAAAGACGAGGACACATGCGTTGCATTTGCAGACACTGAAGGGAAATATGTGGACTTACATCAGATATTTGAGAGTCCTATGCCCCAGATTCAAAACAGACAGTTGCTTAGGAAACCCCAAAGCTTATTCATTTGTCACTAATTTTACTCTTATATCAGTCACTCTCTTTACCACACTCTAGTGTCCTAGTGTGTTTTTTCAATCTGTCAGTAACCTCATGAACATTTCTACTGTTTCTTGTACATTTAGACAGTGAGAACCATTAGAACACATGTAATGCATTTTCAGAAACTGAGATGGACTATGAGAACTTAGACCAGAGATTTGAGAGCCTTGCAATCCAGATACAAATTCCTCATAAATTGCAATCCACTGATTTTCTTCTTGCTTGTCACTCTATTTGCTATACTTATTACCCAAGTTTTATTTTTTTCATGTGTGACTAAGCTTATCAACATTTCTACTGTTTCCTGTAAGTTTTGCAGAGGGAAAGATTTGCATCTGATTCAAGGTTAAGTGTACTCTAATTGTGATACATGGTCCAAAAAAATTATACTTTGCTGACTGAGTTCATCCTGTTGGGGTTAGCAGACACACCGGAGCTACAGGTGACTCTCTTTCTGCTCTTTTTGGTGATGTACACACTTACAGTCTTGGGGAATGTTGGAATGATCCTCTTAATCAGGGTGGATGCCCGACTGCACACACCCATGTATTTCTTCCTGGCCGTCCTGTCCTTTGTGGATGTTAGTTACTCATCCACCGTCACTCCCAAGATGCTGGCAGACCTGTTATCAGAAAAGAAGACCATCTCCTTTGCCGGCTGCTTCCTGCAGATGTACTTCTTTATAGCCTTTGCCACGACGGAATGCATCCTGTTTGGGTTAATGGCCTATGACCGTTACGTGGCCATATGCAGCCCTCTGCTTTACTCCTTGATCATGTCCAGGAGCGTCTGCCTACAGATGGCAGGAGGGGCTCTTACAGCAGGACTGTTGAACTCCATGGTTCACACAGGTTATATAAGCAGTTTGCCATTCTGCAAGTCCAATGTCATCCACCACTTCTTCTGTGAGTGTCCTCCACTTGTTAAGCTCTCATGTTCCAACACACACCTGTATGAAATCATCGTGTCCACTTTTGCTGGCATGAATATGGTTTGGACTTTGCTGGTGATCCTCACCTCCTACTCCTACATTCTCTTCTCCATCTTTCGTATGCATTCAGGGGAGGGGAGACAGAAAGCATTCTCAACCTGTGCCTCCCACCTGACAGCTCTCATTCTGTTTTATTCCACCGCCGTCTATACTTATCTGAGACCTACCTCCAGCTACTCCCTGAATCAGGACAAAGTGGCTTCCATGTTCTACGCAGTGGTGATCCCCATGCTGAACCCTCTGATCTACAGCCTCAGGAACAAGGACGTAAAGAAGGCTCTATGCAATGTAATTACTAGGAAAAGGGTCCCTTCATTTCTGTCAATGTTGGCTTAATTTTCTTAACTAAATAGTGTATTTAATGAATTTTCAAATACTCTTACAAGCTTTCTGTTTTGCAGGAGATTATTTTCTAAGTAATCATTTTATTTTAATACTCAAGTGTATGTATCTAATTTGATATAAACTAAGTGATCAAAGTTAATAGAAATCTATGGAAATTTTCACCTAATAATTCTATATTTCCATTAAGTTCTCAATAACAGGGCTTATTGGTAATGAAAATTTGCTTAGAGAAGAAAAGGATTAAGCATTGAGAGGCAAAGGTTACAATCACATGGCTGTAGCCACATAAAATATTTGTAATTGTGCATTTGTTTTTTTCTCTGGGCCTTCTTTTTCACCATTCACGACTCATAAAATATTGCTAGATATCACCTATGTCAACAACACTTTGAATTTACAATAGACTTCCATTTTAATTTATTGACTTATTTCCTGAGGAGTTGCCTAAGTTACATTTCGGGACTATGTTTGTAACTGCAGTAATAAACTCTCCACCATTTATATTCCTTCTCTCTCCCTCAAAGCACACATGTATTCATTAAATACCAAGTGTGAGTTTGTGCAAGTGAATGTTATCAAGTAAACTGCTGTCTGGTTAGAATATACCAACTACAAAACTCTCCAATTCCTTTCCTTTCTCTCAAAATTTTCTGATCCTTCTTTCCCTTGCGCTCACTCAGACTGACACATGCACACAACGCCACAGGCACACACATTCAGCTATCGGAAAGTTTAATCAGTGCATAATTCCAAAGCAAGCAGATCAATGTTTAATGGATGCATCTGACATATATTCTTTGCAATAGGCTCATGGATTTCCTACTTATGGAAATCTTTTATTAATTGACAATAAACATCAATTAAAAATTGTATTTGGGAAATAACAAGTTAAAAAAAAATCTAAAATGCATCTTAATGTTAAAACTAAGCATTACCATGGAGGTAGACGTGAGTTGGCTTCGTAGAACTCTGGAGGAAACTGAGTGGGGGCCAGGCCTTGCTAAGAAGACAGCCAGCCCTTAAAGTTTTTGGAGGGAAACTCCCCACAACCCTTCCCTTGCCCTTGCTGCTGAAGTGCCACATGATAGAAGCTGTGATATTTAAGTCATCCGGGATGTGGCAAAGCAGACCTACCGACGTATCACTAAAGATGATCCAGTTTTACTATCCCTTGTCCTCAATGGTGCATATATTGGACCTTCATCTCGGGGAAGTTCATGAAGTCATCAGTGTTGTCCATGCACCCTGGGCCATGCTCTCACCCCACAGGTCCTGTTGGTCATCTGGCCCTAGAGGTCCTGCAGGAGACTGATTGGGCTAATCTCAGAGATAGTCCCCCCTTCACTGAGTACATCATCTATATTCTCCACCAGCTGGCTTCTCCTTGGCTGGTGTCTTTCTGTTTTCCCTGTCCTAGGTATTTAGTGGCATCACATAGGGCATCAAGATATTTCACTAGTAAATACTCATATTCTATTCCTTCCATTAAAAGCTTTAACTTCTAGTAAAATTTAGCAGTAAAAATAATGTGTGTGGAATGAGATCCAGTTATTCTGAGATTTGGACTTTGGATATCTATATTTTGAACCTTCTTTAATTTCTAATTCTGCTCTCCTACATTTAATGACTCTCACTTAGAAATCCTACAAATAGTTCCAACTTTGTGGGTTGTTATCACTTAAAGTTATTGGTTAACTTTAATTCATTAATATGTAATTCTTATGTAAATCAAGATTATCTTTTAACCTATAATTGTTTGTAAAAATTTTTTTTGACTTTAGGGCTGCGCCCACTGCACATGGAAGCACAGCCACAGCAATGTGGGATCCAAGCGGTGTCTATGACTTACACCACAGCTCATGGCAATGCTAGATCCTTAACCCATTGAGCAAGGTGAGGAATCAAACCTGCATCCTCATAGATACTAGCTGAGTTCATTACCACTGAGTCACAATGGGAACTCCAAAAGTATTTTTAAATTATCATATTTTCTTGCTTATGTTTCAAAGTACTTACGTAAAACATGTTCAGAATATTTTTATTTTCTTTAACTCAAAAGAAATTTAAATTGCAAAAGCGTTGAGACTTCTAATTATCATACTGAGTTTTGAGTTTATCATTCTCTTCTTTCTCTTCTCTCTTTCTCTCTTCTTAATCTGACCATATTTATTAAGCCTCCCATTATGAATGCAGCATTCTTTTTTCCTTTTTGTTCTCTGGATTGCTTTCAGTTTTTCTAATGTTTCTAGTCTTTTATTTCACTGAAATATTTAATATTACTGCCTTCCTCAAATGTAGTTATCAATTAATATTTTTTCCTTATTCAAAGGTTTTTGAATAATTTGTAATGAATTCAGTTTAAAATGCATGCCTTTATGTTCTATTTTGGTCAATATTCTTCAGCGATTCAGTGAGATCAGAAACTAATCTCCAAAACCTGTGACTGTCATAAAGCAAACACAGAGGAAGAAATGAAATCATCAATATTTAAGGGTCACATAAATCCAAATAAACAACTCCCTAAAAAAAGATGAGATTATTAATAAATAAAGTCCTTTATTTTGGTGAAAAAATGTGCAGAAACAGACTGGAATTAATACATAAAAATAATATTTTGGAGTTTTCGTTGTGTCTCTGTGGGTCAGGAAACTGACACTGTGTCTGTGAGGTGGGTTTGATCCCTGGCCTCGCTTGGAGGGTTAAGGATCTGGCATTGCTGCAAACTGTGGCATAGGTCAGAGATGTGGCTTGGATCCTGCATTGCTGTGGCTGTGGCCAGCAACTGCAGCTCTGATTCTACCCCTTGCCTGGGAACTTCCATATGCCATAGGTGCAGCCCTACAAAGAAAAAATAATGTTTTGCTTACTTTGTTAAATCTAAACTGTTCAAAAATAATTTCCATTGGTTTATTAAAAATTAGAAATCTTACATTCTGTAAACAACAATTAAGTAAAGGGTAGTTGTGAGATAAGATAAACAGCAATTCTATTTAACTTCAGACTGCTCAAATAAAATCAAATGTAGTGTATTAATGCATAATCATGTTTTAAAAGACATGAACACTATTCTTTCAAGAAGAACCCTCCCTGTTTGTAGGGTATAGAGCTTTCTGTGCCTCCTGAAGAGTATAGAGGAGCATATGATATGGTTAGATATTTATTGAATGATTAAATAGAGAAATGCTGAATTCATGAATTATGTTACATAGCTTAGCAGATTCATAGCAATGATAAAAATTCCTTCTACCTTCTCTCTCCTATTAGTTTTACAGCCCTCAAGTTATTTTCCCATCCTGACCTAATTCAAATAAAAAACTTGAAACTTTAGTGTACCATGAACTCTTGGTCAAATTCATGTTTTTCTTGTATGTACCTATCACTAAAGATAACTTCTTTACATGGCATGAACAGAGAGCCTTAAGCCGTAAAAAAATTAGATGATGCGTGAACACCAAAAAATTTCCAAGTTCCAGTCTGTGAAGTTGAAAAAAATGTATAAACAATTGAAAATTTAGTGTCTAAAGAATTCATACACAGATACAGATCAACTTTAAGACTGTCTAACACAGGCTTTCCCAGTGTGGGAATTGCTTTACTTTCCAAAGGTGGAGGGGATGGGGAGGCAGGTGAAGAGGAGTGGCCAGTAGGCTCGTGCTCCTCAGGCCATATTCTTTGGAGAGAGAAGCTTCAGTGCAGCACTAATTCACTGAGAGACAGCTGTGATGGTTTTCTAGGTTAACACGTGATAAATGGTTTATGGAGTTTAAAAGTACAGCATGTCATGGAGAGAAGAGGTCTGCCATGAATAAAAGGGTATTTTCTAAGATGTACTGATTCATTTAAAACAAGTCTGAACTTCAAGAAAAAAATAAGAACGGCTCAACTTGTTACTTGAATAATTCAAACCAGGCATTTGTACTTCACAAGACCATATTTTCTCTAAAAGACCACCACGTGGTTATTTCTCCATAAAATCAAAAGGTGAGCAGTTATAATATTACCCTG
Organism: Sus scrofa; assembly: GCF_054392235.1. Taxonomy (NCBI): domain Eukaryota; kingdom Metazoa; phylum Chordata; class Mammalia; order Artiodactyla; family Suidae; genus Sus; species Sus scrofa. Next base: position 14,976,647 of record NC_139384.1, read on the forward strand.
ATTATTTTATTATAGTAAATTTTTAACTTGAAAGTCAAAAGACATAAAAAGAATTTCTTCCAATAAGATTCTTTTATGATATAAATCTTCTGAACTTGAAATATACATATTGTCAGTAATGCCATTCATTTTTAAGATAATACATGAAATAGTAAATGGATGTGATTTTAATTGGATGTTGTAAAGAGTTATATAGTACTCAGTTCTATTGCTATTATTCAGAATATTAAACTCAAAATGATATTTACAGAGTTCCCGCCATGGCTCAGAGGAAATGAATCTGACTAGCATCCATGAGGATGCAGGTTCGATCCCTGGCCTCCCTCAGCAGGTTAAGGATCCAGCATTGCCTCGAGCTGTGGTATAGGTCGCAGACACGGTTTAGATCTGACATTGCTATGGTTGTGGTGTAGGCCAGCGGCTACGGCTCCGATTCTACTCCTAGCCTGGGAACCTCCACAGGCCATGGGTGCAGACCTAAAAAAAAATTTATCATTGAGTGTTCTCTGAAACACATTGATTTTGATTAAGGATATGGGCTCTAGCATTGCTTTGCTGAATTTGAATCACTTAAGTCACTTGCTAGTTCCTTGACATTAGAGAAGTTTATTAACCTCTCTATGCCTCTGAGCTGTCTGTGAAAATGTAAATAATAACTGTATGTAAATAATAACTGTATGTAAATAATACTTCACTCAGAATATGGTAATTGAGATAAGGCAAAATCCTTCAAACATTGTTAACACTTTAAAAAATTCGAATAGCCAGTCTTCTCTACTCTCCACAGCTATGCCAATTCCTGCTAAAATGGAAAAATTGCCAAAGGATGAACTGAAGTTCCCATGTCAGAACTGCCCACCTACCGTTAATTGTTAATGGAGAGAATAGATCAACTTCAGGAGGGCAAATTATCAAAGGTTATCTCTTAGGAGGCTCAGATCCTAAACAGGATTTGAATTAGACTTTTAGTTTAATTTTACTTACATTTCTATAACATAGTCTTCTTGTCTTATGTGTTCGAACTACAACTGTCAGAGACTAGCACAGATAAGAGAGAGAAAAAATGAAAATCCCAGTAAGTTAGAGTGTTGTTTTTTTTTGCCCACCTTGATATAGCTGCTGATTTGTACCCACTCAGTATAAAGTAGTTGACTAATTTTAACTCATTAATCCTGACAAAACTCCATGCTGTACATTCTTTCCTCTCCTAGATTGAGAAAAGACTACTCCAAGGTAGGAAAAAGAGAGCAAATTTTCAAAAGAGAAAAAAAGAAGTCATCTGTTAACATAATAATGATAAATACAGTAAGTTTGATGATTATACGAATGCCTTGTAGAGCCCTACCCACCTATTTAAATCAGCCATTAGCGTAGATTATGCTACTTACTCCTCAAAACAACTCCCTTTGTTACCTCTTATTATTATGCATATATTTTAAAACAAGAAAAATTAAGCTCTGATAATTTACATAAGGACATATTATAAGAATATATCTCATTTCCATTTAAAGTCGCTCAGTGTCAAGATCAGCGAATACGTGAATCTAGTTAAGTGGAATGTAATGACTGAAAATAGGGGAAAATCTACATTCAACCAATTACCTGTCAGGAAATACTTATAAGCTACTCACCCATATAAACACCTGGCTAGTCTTAGAGATGTAAAACTGAATCAATAGAGAAGGGTATTTTTTTTTCCTGGAAAGTGTTTTATTAAAAGTAAACTTATGTAGAAAACAGAAACAAACTCACAGATTTCAAAATCAAACTTATGGTTATCATAGGGGAACTGTGGGAAGGGAGGTGTAAATTAGGAGGATGGGAATAATACATACATAGTACTGTATATAAAATAGGTGATTATGAAGGACCCACTGTACAACACAGGGAATCGACTCAGTAATCTGTAAGAACCCATATGGGAAAGAATGAACATGTGTATATGTACAATCAATTCACTTTGCTCTACACCTGAAACTAATACTATATTGTAAATCAACTATACTCCAATAATTTTTTAAAAAAGTAAAAATAATGGAATGATTCTGTGATACTCTAAGATCTGATGAAGTCTTAGATTAAATATCACGTCTGAATCATTGTCCAGTTCTCCAGTAACTCTGCACAGACTCTGCACACTTTAGGGTAATACCTGACTCACCTGTCTGAAGTTACCACTCATCCCTAAGCTTTGTGATGACAGTAACTGAGCTCATACTATTTATTATTAGTGTCCATAGTATTTAATATACCTTGTATTTAACACCAACTTGGTATTTATGCATACTAAACTCTAATAATATATACAGAAAAATATTGATTTATGTTCAAACATATTAGTGACCAAATATTTAATTCCCTTCTTCTCCAGTTTGTTGTCATAAGGTATAAGTGAGGAAGAAAAATAAAACACATATACACTGTAATAGACATAAAATCTCAAAAATTGTAAGAAGATATGAAATGCTAAAAGAACTACCAAATTGCAAAAAGAGGATAAATAAAAAGAGAAGAGACCAGAAAACACAAAGACAGACATAGCAAGATAAACTTTAGTGGAGTAACATGGGTCTGAGTTGGAATAAGATACTATTTGTATCTGTAACTCCCCAGGTCCTTGGTCCCTTCTCTTGACATTTCTGAGTGTAAGCAGAGATGAGCCAGAAGGGAACTTTTGCCATTAGAGTGTGCTGTGAAAAATTAAAGTCTGTGAATTAAAAAAATTAATGAATGCAGAAGGGGGGAGTTTAAGATTAGTGAAAACTAAGAAACTGAAAGAAATTAAGTTGTTTCAATTGATTGGGTTTTGTGAAAAGGAAGAGGAACTCGGGACTTTAAAAGAAGAAAGGGAGGCTGTACTGTGTAGGAAGTGAAGACAGACATGGAAAATTAAGGAAAACGTAAATCACTCACAGAAATGTGACTTTAGGAATATATGGCTGTCTGTCGAAAAAGGTCACAGTTCAGCATTAATGAAGGTTAGATGGAAACCACAAAAAGTGACATTAGGATCCAGCACCATGGACAAGAGACTGAACTTATTTGGTCTGCAAATGCTTAATTATAAGGAGCTGAGTAGGCTAATGCTACATCGCAATTGGCATTAGGCTTTCTATTTTAATCTTAATTTTTTTTTTTTTTACAGCCACAGCTGCAGCATATGGAAGTTCCCAGACCAGGGGTCAAATCAGAGCTGCAGCTACAGCCTATGCCACAGCCTCAGCCAGAGCAGCATCACATTCACCTCATCAGGTTGTGGCAGTGTGTCCTTAACCCACTGAGGAAGATGGGGGATCAAATCAGCATCCTCAGAGAGACTATGTCAGTTCTTAACCCGCTAGGCCACAATGGGAACTACAGCACCAGGCTTTCTGATAGTAATTCAGATATAGTGATTTAGAATATACATTATGTATATACCTATATAACACATCCACAATGTATGTTTTATATATATTCAGAAATTCATATTTAAAGGTAAATATAACATACAGACAGATATTGCATTTTGTCAGGTGTGAGGTATATGATTTCTGAGGTCAAATTCTTTTTTTTATACATTTTATTTTCTGTTTTTAAAAAATTAACCCATAAAGGGTATAAACATATTTAATTAATATTACAGGTCTACAGTTTTGAATAAGTAGGGTTGTTAAGAGGGCTGAGGGTCCTAGTGGGGTTGAGAACCTATTATGACAAAATCCTATTCATTTTATTTGATTTTCTAAGTGTCAAGTTAACATGTGACTCACAGGATATTTTATTTCTCACATACATTTCTCTGATATGTTTAATGGAATATTTTTCTATAATGGAGGCAAGAAAATATTTCTTATTTTACTGTTCAGTGTGTAAGTCTCTTTCCCAGATAGTGAGTGGCCAGGCTAGCCTGAACTTGGCCTAGCAGCAAAGTCTTACTGATCACCCCTGCTTTCTGACTATGCGAGATGGAGCTCTCAGGGACAACATCAAAGTGAATGTGAAAGAATCGTATAAATGATTGCAGATAATAGGGGGTAGGCAGAAAATAAACAATTAAGCAAACAGAGACTAAAATGATCAGGACAGAGAAACGTTTTTCAGGAGAGAATGCCCCATGTTGCCTAGAGCAGTACTTTTTCTGAGAATAGATAACTTTATGTATTGGCTCTTACATCACCGTTTGCATGTGTGTGTGTGTGTGTGTGTGTGTGTGTGTGCTGGGTTATTCAAATATTCATAATCTTTAATATGGGCAGAAATGAGAGGGTTTCATATTATTTTCTGTTTTTAAATTGTGGTTTAGAAATCATTAACAAAAATATTAAACAAACCCAAAAGATGGATATCTATCCTGTGTCAGTGCATTTAAAAGCATAAATTGTTATGGCCCATTTTCTGCTGGACCCATCAAACTGAAGTGAATCCTAAACTTTTTTGTTCATAGACAGGAACCAGGGGACAAAATTCCTTGCAGTGGAATCAGACTACATTGCTGGATTTCATCTTGCTTGGCTTCTCTGATGCCCCCAGCCTCCAAGGATTTCTTTTTGGGGTGTTTTTGATCCTCTATGTGATTATTCTGATGGGAAATAGCCTGATTATCATCATAACCAAGATTGATCCTTCCCTCCAGACCCCTATGTATTTTTTCCTGAGGAACTTTTCATCCTTGGAAATATGTTACGTATCAGTCACTGTCCCCAGATTATTGACAGATCTTTGCAGACAAAACAGAAACATATCCTTTCTGGCCTGTGCTACTCAAATGTACTTCTTTCTGGTGTTGGGAGCAACTGAGTGTTTTCTTCTGACTGCCATGGCTTATGACAGGTACGTTGCCATTTGCAACCCATTACTCTACCCACTCATCATGAACAGTAGGCTGTGCATCCGACTGGCAGCTGGCTGTTGGGTCAGTGGAATCCCAGTGCATGTAGGCTTTACCTACCAGATCTTCTCTCTCCCTTTCTGTGGCTCGAACCAGTTGAATCACTTTTTCTGTGACATACCTCCAGTCCTTAAACTCACCTGTGGGGATACCTCTTTGATTGAGCTGTTGATTTATGTGGTTGCTGTCCTAGTTGTCACTATTCCTTTTATGTTGATTCTTGGATCGTATGTGAAAATAATTGGGAGCATCTTGAACCTGCCTTCAGCCACGGGGCGAGCCAAAGCCTTTTCCACCTGTTCCTCCCATCTCATCGTTGTGGCTTTATTCTTTGGATCAGGCATCATGACATATTTGAGACCGAATTCCAGTCGTTCAATAGGGGTGGACAAATTTCTTTCTCTTTTTTACACCATTGTCACACCAGTGTTTAACCCTATGATATATTGTCTGAGAAACAAAGATGTTATGGTGACCTTGAGAAAATTTCGACTGAAACGGGTTGTGCTATGACCCAAAAACATAGCTTTATAAATTTTTCGTCTCTTCTATCATCTTAAATAATCCTATGTTTTATTGTCATTTCACAAATGAGGAAGTTTAGGAAACTCATCTGAGGCCACATAGTTATCAGGGGTAGAACCAAGTTTCAAATCTAGCCTTCTTTTTTAAATTTTTTAAAAAAATTAAATATAGTTGCTTTATTTCTTATTTATAACTGCCTCCACACGCTAATTTCAGTCCTTTCCCAATTTTGCTATGAATCTTTTTTTTTTTTTTTTTATGGGAGAAATTTAGGTACGAGCAACTATGGCATTTCTTTTTTTTTTTTTTTTTTTTTTTTTTGTCTTTTTGCTATTTCTTGGGCCGCTCCTGCGGCATATGGAGGTTTCCAGGCTAGGGGTCAAATCGGAGCTGTAGCCACCGGCCTACACCAGAGCCACAGCAACGCGGGATCCGAGCCGCGTCTGCAATCTACACCACAGCTCATGGCAACGCCGGATCGTTAACCCACTGAGAAAGGGCAGGGACCGAACCCTCAACCTCATGGTTCCTAGTCGGATTCGTTAACCACTGCGCCAAGACGGGAACTCCCAATTTTGCTATGAATCTTAATGATTCTAGATGAGGAATCTCACATTTTTGCATCACATAAAATAAACTCTGCTGTTATTTTTTATTTTATTTCATTTTATTTTGTCTTTTTGCCTTTTTCTAGGGCCACACCCACAGAACATGGAGGTTCCCAGGCTAGGGGTTCAATCGGAGCTGTTGCTGCTGGCTGGCCTACCCTGGAGCCACAGCAATGCGGGATCAGAGCTGAGTCTGCAACCTACACCACAGCTCATGGCAATGCCAGATCCCCAACCCACTGAGCAAGGCCAGGGATCGAACCCATGGCCTCCCGGCTCCCAGTCAGACTCGTTAACCACCGAGCTATGACGGGAAATCTTGCTGTTATTTTTATATAGAAAATGAATCCCAAACTCAAGCCAAGGTATTGGATTCTCTGAATGAACACATAGAAGTCATTAATGATTGTTGTTACCATTGTTGTTGCTTAAGATTCCAGAATGTTGCCTACATTTTCTGTTTCAAAATCGATTATTCATATTTATATCTCGTCCCAATTCATTGTCTGAAAAAGTAATAGACATTGAATTAACTTTATTAGATTAAAAGAATGACTAATAGCAAAATGTAGCAAGCGTGGCGCTGGTCGTCCCATTTGAAGATGAGCACTCTAGCTGCAAATACCACATAATTTTTAGAAACATAAATTGTTAACTCAGTGGCAGTGAACCTCTTGGCTCCACAGCCAAGAAGAATACCTTGCTGCATTTGAATTGAGGAAGGCTTCCTAAAAGTTCCCTGTGTGAGGGGTCAGTGTGGGTCAGGAAGATGTGGTTATTTACCTGTAGAAAACACTCATGAAGAGAACATTTGAAACTGGTTTCTAGAATGAAGAAAGACATTGCTGGGAGATGGCAGCCTCTAAAGCTCTCAGTGTAGATTTGTCCACAGTGATGAGAAGAGGTGGTGGCTGTATTATCATCGCATGTTGAATGAAAGCAATGTGTGCTATGAGAAGGAAAATAAATGTGAGACATTCCTATATACACCCCTGTTTCTACAAGAATTAAGGAAGGTCAGAATCTGGGGATGCCACCATTTATGCTGGCAGGGCATCCTCAAATATTGGTGTCTTTCCTCCTTCTTTTCTTCTTTGAGTCACTTTATTTATTTATGTTGTTTAGTCATTTTTTTCTATTTTTTTATTAAAGGATAGTTGATTTACAGTGTCATGTTAATTTCTTCTGTACAAACATAGCGACCCAATCACACATATACACATTTTTTTCCTCCTTCTATCTTCCATCATGTTCTATCCCAAAGACACTGGATATGGTTCCCTGTGCTGCACAGGAGGACTTCATTGCTTATCCACTCTAAATGTAATAGTTTGCACCCACCTCGCCCAAAATCCGGATATTGGTTTCTGAATATAGTAGTCCTCTCAGTACCTACCACCTACACGAGGAGACTGCCTTGTTTTCCAGAAGAAGAACCATTGCTCTAGTCATTATTGGTGCCAAAGAGATATTTTCCAGCAGTGGCCAACTCAGTTATTGCCAGGGTACAAGATCACTTCTGTACAAATTTCCTTCAACATAAAAGGCAGACCAGACCTTCCTAGATTTGTGTCTGGAGTTTCGACCACTTACATAGCCTCCAAAATCTTCTTTTAACTGGCACTTCTCTCTGAACAAGCCTTGTAAACTTTGCATATCAATGTTTCTTTGGGAAATCTATATCCTTTGTCAAAGATCCAGGTCCATGTTGGAAAGGAAGAGGAATATTTTCCTCTGAAATTAGAGGGAAAAGTTAAATAATGCCTTGTAAGAGGGTGACTTGTGCCAACAGTTGGCATAGGAATCCAGAGGTCATGATCAGTGGATAAGTGATGGGGCAGAGTGTATAGAGGCAAGGTGAAGCATTCACAATTTGGACCATTATTGTAGTTTAAAAACAGTGAGAATCTAGTCAGGGTCAGTGGATACAGAAATAGAAAGACACCTCAAAAAGTAAAAAAAAAAAAACAACAACTGATTTTTAGTTTAGTTTGGGGATAAAGGTGTCATTCTCAGGTTTCATACCTCTATTTTTTAAACCAAAATGTGCAGTGTGTGTGTGTGTGTGTGTGTGTGTGTGTGTGTGTGTGTGTGTGTGTGTGTGTTTGGTTGTGGTAATGAAAAAAATGTACTTTGGAAGGAAGTTATTGGCTTCAGTTTAAAACTGGCCTTGAGAACAACTAGGTAAGATCATTCTGCAAGTTTTCTCTATTTTATTTCAACATTGAATACATGCTTAATACTGCAATATGTTTTCTTCAGTGAAAAAGGTATGAAAACACACATCTCCATTCCCCTGCTTTATCTTCCTACCTCTAACATAATGGAAACTGATAAGAGTAAAGCATACATATAATATTCCAAAGAAAACATCCCTCAACTAGGAAGCAGTGTCTACCGAGTGGTCTGGAGGAAAATTTTTTCAGAGTTGGGGTGTCCTGCTCATCAATGGACCCTATCATTTCAAACCCCCAAATCAATTTCCAGTCTCAAGGTAAAAACAGAATCACAGTTTCCTCGAGTTTTGAATTCAAAAGAGAAAAGGAGCAGAAACAGAGAGTAAGTGGTAAAGATCCAGAATCAGAGGGAGAAGAGCAGTGAAGAGCAGACAAAGTACCACAAACTGGAGATGACCTGTAATCTAGAGAAAGCATCGCTGAGGCTGAACTATAATCTGGGCCACAGCTGCCACCTATGCTGCAGCTGTGGCAATGCTGAATCCTTTATCCCACTGTGCCAGGTGGGGGTTTGAACATGTACGCAGTCAGATTCTTAACCAACTGTGCCAGAGTGGGAACTCCAAAGAGACATTTTAAATTTAGTTTGAGTGACTCCACGTTGACTATTTCTTATGGAATTCAAATATAATATTTTAGGTTTTTTCCATAAATATTTGAGTGATTAAACATAACAATTCATGGAGTCTTGAATGAATTGCTGTATTCATATTATCATTTTATTTAATAAGGTCTAAAAATGAGTGAATAGTAATTATTGCATGCTTTCTAGATGTCAGGAAGTTTTGCCACGCACTTTATTAAAACAACTTAATTTCCATAGCATTAAAAAGAAACAATGGAGCCAAAATAGTTTAAGCAATTTGCCAGTCATCCATTAGAGTTTCTCCAGCTCTATAGCATGCAGATACATACTGCATTATACCACATATATATCATGCTTACTACCATGGATCCAGTGAAAAATCACAAGTTCTGTTATTTGAGGTCCCTACATTAAGATTATATCCCATCATCATTATTTTTTTTTGCCTTTTTTTGGGGGGAGGGGGCACTGCTCCTGCAGCATATGGAGGTTCCCAGGCTATGGGTTGAATCAGAGCTACAGCTGTCAGGCTATTATCACAGCCACAGCAACACAGGATCTGAGCCAGGTCTGTGACCTACACCATAGCTCATGGCAATGCCAGATTCTTAACCCAAGGATCAAACCCCAACCTCATGGTTACTAGTCGGATTCATTCCTGCTTCCCCACGTTGGGAACTCCTATATCCCATCATTATTTAACTGATCCTCTTACACTACATAGGAGCAGAAGATTGCTGTCTAACCAATAGTTGTCTTTTCACTGCAGTGTTAAGTGCCACTATCAAAGAAAAAAAATATATACATATATATATATGGAGAGGTATTTTAAACAAGAATGGTTTAAGATCCTGCTTATAAGTCTGGAGAAAGAATTAAATGTTGAGTAAGTCAGGGATGAAAAAATAAAGACAAGTAGACCAGAGATATTCTCATCCTTGTCTCCTCAGCCTCATACTGGTGATTTGGTCTTGATGAGTCCCTTATACTTATACTAATTGCAATGCACACTTATGTTTTATACACGAATATAAATCCATCTTAAATCCACAGAAAGAAAGCATCAAGGATGCTTATTTTACAGGTGAGCAAAATGACTCATGAAAACATATGATGTCACAGGGCACTATCTCCAATCACTTGTGATAGAACATGATAGAAGATGATATAAGAAAAAGAATGTGTGTGCGTGTGTGTGTGTGTGTGTGTGTGTGTGTAGGTATGTATATATGACCGGCTTACTTTGCTGTACAACAGAAATTGACAGAACATCGTAAATCAACTGTGCTTTAATAAACCATGAAAAAACATATGATATCATGTAGATGTGGAATCTAGTTAAAAATGATACAAAAGAATGTATTCACAAAATAGAAACAGATTTGAAGATTTCAGAATCAAAGTTAAGGCTACCAAAGTAGAAAGGTGAGGGGCAGAGATGAATCAGGAGTTTAGGATTAACGCATACACATTACTACATATAAAATAGATAACTAATAAGGACCTATTGTATAGAACAGGGAAATCTACTCAATATTCTCTAAGAATCTATATAGGGAAAATAATCTGAAAAAGCATGGATATATGTGTATGTATCACTGATTCACTTTGCTGTACTCCTGAAACTAACACAGCATTGCTGGTCAACTATATTCCATTAAAATTTAATCAGTGATTGCTCTAAAAGTGGCAGAAACAGGCTTGAAACCTGGGCTGTCACACGCTGACCTACTATTCTGCTTTTGCACATAGTAATGGGTCAGAACAGCATGTATACTAAGGTTAAGTGATACATCCAGTCTCATTGTTTGTCCTTTTTTAGCAAGTACAAAATATAGAAAATGTGTAACTCAGATTTTATAGTTTACACATATCAGTTTTTATCCAATACCAGTTACCAATTTTTTTTTGCATTAGTATGTAAAATAGATTTTCTTGAATATGTGGTGTGGGATAAGAGGACATATTTACATAGTTCATCCTCTTGCAGACTAATTTTTTTTTTTTTTTTTTGTCTTTTTGCTATTTCTTGGGCCACTCCCGCGGCACATGGAGGTTCCCAGGCTAGGGGTCTAATCGGAGCTATAGCCACCAGCCTACACCAGAGCCACAGCAACGCGGGATCTGAGTAGCATCTGCAACCTACACCACAGTTCACGGCAACGCCGGATCGTTAACCCACTGAGAAAGGGCAGGGATTGAACCCGCAACCTCATGGTTCCTAGTTGGATTTGTTAACCACTGCGCCACGACGGGAACTCCTTGCAGACTAATTTTTAAATCCTCAAGTGATTTATCTGTCCATTCAAATTCCATTTTTCCTTGATATTTTTAAGTTTGGGCTGATTTTCTCCAAGAAAGTGCCTAAAGTCTTTGTATCTTTTCCCTTGAAATATATTGAGCACCCAAAGTATTCCCTCTTTTGTTTTTCAAAGCAATTAATTCTAGACTCAATGTTAAACCTTAAAACTTGTATTTCCAGCCTCTTTGGAGCACTGATTATAAAGGTAATGGGGAAAGATCCATTTCAGTAGGCAGTAAAATGTATCATTTAAAAATAAAGACATGTGGTACATATATACAATGGAATATTACTCAGTCATAAGAAGCATGAAATAATGCCATTTGTAGCAACATGGATAGACCTAGAAATTATCATACTAAGTGAAGGAGTACCTGTTGTGGCTCATTGGAAACAAACCCTACAAGTATCTATGAGGATGCAGGCTCAATCCCTGGCCTCACTCAGTGGGTTAAGGATCCAGCATTGCCATGAGCTATGGTGTAGGTCATAGGTGTAGCTTGGATCCCACATTGCTGTGGCTGTGGCATGGGCTGGCAGGTACATCTCTGATTCGACCACTAACCTGGGAACTTCCATATGTTGTGGCTGCAGCCCTAAAAAGAAAAAAAAAAAAGAATTTATTATATTAAGTGAAGTAAGTCAGAGACCAATATCATATGAGATCACTAATAAATGGAATATAATAGAAATGATACAATAGAATTTACAAAACAGAAACAAACTCAAAGATTTTGAAGCCAAATTATGTTTGCCAAGGTTGAAAAATGGTGAGGGATGTATAAGTTAGAGGCCTGGGATTGATATAGAGAATAGACAGGTAACAGGGGACCTACCATATGGCACAGAAAAATTTACTCAGTACTGTGTGGTAACCTATATGGAAAAGAATCTGAAAAGGAGTGGAGCTACACACACACACACACACACACTCATATACACAAATGTATATAACAGATTTACTTTGCTGAAATTAACACAACTTTGTAAGGCAAATGTATTCCAATAAATTCAAAAAAATAAATTACAAAACCTCATAGTGCTTATGCAGGGAGGAAGAAAGTTAAAGTGCATGAAAACTCTGATACATTTCAGATCATAGGTTAATATGTGAGTATGCCAATATTATATTTTGGGTGTGGACAATATGATACTCTATTCCCTTGCGGAGATAGTAATGGGAGTGTACATTATGGAGGATTTCTATATACCAAGCTTTTTTGAGTAGAACTTGGCATACATTGCTTTGTTTAATTTTTATGACAACCCAGAAGTTTGATATAATTAGCCCAATTTTATTCATGAGGACAATGAGGAAAAGGACAGGAAATTAAGTTGTTTTGCAAATACAGTTAAAAGCCTTGGTCTTAGGGAGTAAAACAACTGCTTGATGATGACCTGAAACATCACATAAGCTCATCCTTTTCTTAAATTGCATAGTTAACTCTCATACTTTAGAAAAAAAATTACATATTTGATAATTATCCAGCAGGGAGTAGTTTTCAATGGCATGATGATAAGGTCTTTACCAGTCAAGTTTTTAAGTACTGCCTTGCATGACTGCAGAATCTATCATTAGGTACAGGGGAACTGTATCTATTCTGATGACTGGAAAATTGAATTTCATAGAATATAATACAAGCATGTGTATTCATTTACAAAAATATATGTGTGTCTCTATGTAATAATCTAAGTGACTAAGTAATATGGAAGAATCTAACTGACGAAGATAAAATGGAATTTGACAGGAAAATTGGGGAGCTGGGTATTGATTCTTCAGAGTCAAAATTATATTCAGTTTCTAAAAACTCAATTAAATACAGTTGAGAGAACAGAAAAGAGGGAACTCTCATGCTTGTGTCTATAGCAAAGCCCAACAGCAAGAAGAAGGACTCCTCTCCCTTCCTGCAGAGGATGCAGCCAGTGAAAGTCATGGACTCTTTGCTTACCAGAGTCCTCTAAAACAACGTTCGCTTCCTTTCTATGAAAGAGTTCTCTTGCCCTTGGCTTGCGGGAACTTCCAGGTGGCTTGCCATGGTTGCAGACCCTACCTTGCAATTCTCTGCTGATCCGTAATAAACTCATCTTTGCTGGAGAACTGCTGGACAGTCTCTTAGTTTTAGGTCAACAGAGTCTATTCTTACAACTCCTAACAATTGGTCGATGGGAAATTCAGTTAATGGCTTCAAAATTTCCTTTTCTCTTCTTAAAAATAGGTAAAATAACAATGGCAATCTCAAAGACTAGCACAGAAGATTGAGAATTTAAATGGGAAATGATGGATTATGAGATCATAATGCAAATACAGACTCTCTGTGCATATGGACACTCAGTACCTGACATGGAAATTCTGGAGGTTCACCACCTTTTAAGACCAAAATCACAGACAGTTCAACCAGCAAGGTTCTGAAATAATAATAAAAAAAACTTAGGGTTTCTTACAGATTGTCTTATTCACTCAAGGTATCATATTTCCTTAAACAACAGATGTAGTTAGCATCCCCTTCTCATTTATTTTACTCAAGAACAGAGCTTGATGGGAGGCTAAATTTACCCGGACAAGGGAGGGATACACACACATACACACACACAAAACACACACACAGGAGAATAATAACTTAGTAGTGGGCCTTTGTAACATTTTGGAATAAGATAAAACCACAAAGAAAGAGGCAAGCAAATAGCCAATTAAAATCTTTTTTTTTTTTTTAAACTTTGGGGCAAAACTTTAAAGTAGCACAGAGACCAGGAACTGCTTTTTTTTAATTACTCAAAGAATTTTATTACATTTATAGTTGTACAACAACCACCACAACTAAATTTTATAGCATTTCCATCCCAGACCCTCAGTGCATCCCCCAACCCCCAACCTTTTTCATTTGGATAAAAGTCCCACATATTGCTTGATTCCATTAAATGCCTGTGATTATACCTTCTTTCCTTTTGAGACTGGAGTTGCCATCTTTAGAGAATTGACTTCAATTAAAACCTATAATCTAGTCCCCACGGCTTCCCAATCCTCTTTAAGGAAAACAAAATAAAAGGGCAGCAGTGTCTATTGACGCAGAAGATGTCTCAATATTTTACGAAGAGCTATTTCGATTTTTCGGTATTTTCATTTCCTTGGAAAGAGGAAACATGTCTTGTCTTTTACTTTTATGCCTCCACTGAGATATTGGTGATTCTGATAAAAAGGAAAATAAAAGGCTATACAAGTAAGACCCTGGGAGGAAGTTTTGAGTATCTGGTGCAGCCTTTCACTTGGACAGGTACAGTGGCTGCTACTGCTACTGGGACCTTAAGCTGACAGTGTGTGTTGTCCTGAGAATGGTTGTTTGGTTCCCTGCTAGAAACACGACAAAAATATACTGAAGAACATGATGGATGGCAATGTATTTGTCATCTGAAGCTGGCCATTTTGTCTGCTTTTGCATTTGGGGCGGCAATACCTGGATTTAGGAGTTGAGGGACATACGGAGTGGTCTTGAGGAGGGAAGAACCCCTGCATTTGGGTGAAATAGACATACCTGTTGAGAGAAAGAGAGACGCGTCATCGAGGAGAGTTCTGCACTTCGCCTTTTGGATGTGGACTGGACGAGAAAGACGAGGACACATGCGTTGCATTTGCAGACACTGAAGGGAAATATGTGGACTTACATCAGATATTTGAGAGTCCTATGCCCCAGATTCAAAACAGACAGTTGCTTAGGAAACCCCAAAGCTTATTCATTTGTCACTAATTTTACTCTTATATCAGTCACTCTCTTTACCACACTCTAGTGTCCTAGTGTGTTTTTTCAATCTGTCAGTAACCTCATGAACATTTCTACTGTTTCTTGTACATTTAGACAGTGAGAACCATTAGAACACATGTAATGCATTTTCAGAAACTGAGATGGACTATGAGAACTTAGACCAGAGATTTGAGAGCCTTGCAATCCAGATACAAATTCCTCATAAATTGCAATCCACTGATTTTCTTCTTGCTTGTCACTCTATTTGCTATACTTATTACCCAAGTTTTATTTTTTTCATGTGTGACTAAGCTTATCAACATTTCTACTGTTTCCTGTAAGTTTTGCAGAGGGAAAGATTTGCATCTGATTCAAGGTTAAGTGTACTCTAATTGTGATACATGGTCCAAAAAAATTATACTTTGCTGACTGAGTTCATCCTGTTGGGGTTAGCAGACACACCGGAGCTACAGGTGACTCTCTTTCTGCTCTTTTTGGTGATGTACACACTTACAGTCTTGGGGAATGTTGGAATGATCCTCTTAATCAGGGTGGATGCCCGACTGCACACACCCATGTATTTCTTCCTGGCCGTCCTGTCCTTTGTGGATGTTAGTTACTCATCCACCGTCACTCCCAAGATGCTGGCAGACCTGTTATCAGAAAAGAAGACCATCTCCTTTGCCGGCTGCTTCCTGCAGATGTACTTCTTTATAGCCTTTGCCACGACGGAATGCATCCTGTTTGGGTTAATGGCCTATGACCGTTACGTGGCCATATGCAGCCCTCTGCTTTACTCCTTGATCATGTCCAGGAGCGTCTGCCTACAGATGGCAGGAGGGGCTCTTACAGCAGGACTGTTGAACTCCATGGTTCACACAGGTTATATAAGCAGTTTGCCATTCTGCAAGTCCAATGTCATCCACCACTTCTTCTGTGAGTGTCCTCCACTTGTTAAGCTCTCATGTTCCAACACACACCTGTATGAAATCATCGTGTCCACTTTTGCTGGCATGAATATGGTTTGGACTTTGCTGGTGATCCTCACCTCCTACTCCTACATTCTCTTCTCCATCTTTCGTATGCATTCAGGGGAGGGGAGACAGAAAGCATTCTCAACCTGTGCCTCCCACCTGACAGCTCTCATTCTGTTTTATTCCACCGCCGTCTATACTTATCTGAGACCTACCTCCAGCTACTCCCTGAATCAGGACAAAGTGGCTTCCATGTTCTACGCAGTGGTGATCCCCATGCTGAACCCTCTGATCTACAGCCTCAGGAACAAGGACGTAAAGAAGGCTCTATGCAATGTAATTACTAGGAAAAGGGTCCCTTCATTTCTGTCAATGTTGGCTTAATTTTCTTAACTAAATAGTGTATTTAATGAATTTTCAAATACTCTTACAAGCTTTCTGTTTTGCAGGAGATTATTTTCTAAGTAATCATTTTATTTTAATACTCAAGTGTATGTATCTAATTTGATATAAACTAAGTGATCAAAGTTAATAGAAATCTATGGAAATTTTCACCTAATAATTCTATATTTCCATTAAGTTCTCAATAACAGGGCTTATTGGTAATGAAAATTTGCTTAGAGAAGAAAAGGATTAAGCATTGAGAGGCAAAGGTTACAATCACATGGCTGTAGCCACATAAAATATTTGTAATTGTGCATTTGTTTTTTTCTCTGGGCCTTCTTTTTCACCATTCACGACTCATAAAATATTGCTAGATATCACCTATGTCAACAACACTTTGAATTTACAATAGACTTCCATTTTAATTTATTGACTTATTTCCTGAGGAGTTGCCTAAGTTACATTTCGGGACTATGTTTGTAACTGCAGTAATAAACTCTCCACCATTTATATTCCTTCTCTCTCCCTCAAAGCACACATGTATTCATTAAATACCAAGTGTGAGTTTGTGCAAGTGAATGTTATCAAGTAAACTGCTGTCTGGTTAGAATATACCAACTACAAAACTCTCCAATTCCTTTCCTTTCTCTCAAAATTTTCTGATCCTTCTTTCCCTTGCGCTCACTCAGACTGACACATGCACACAACGCCACAGGCACACACATTCAGCTATCGGAAAGTTTAATCAGTGCATAATTCCAAAGCAAGCAGATCAATGTTTAATGGATGCATCTGACATATATTCTTTGCAATAGGCTCATGGATTTCCTACTTATGGAAATCTTTTATTAATTGACAATAAACATCAATTAAAAATTGTATTTGGGAAATAACAAGTTAAAAAAAAATCTAAAATGCATCTTAATGTTAAAACTAAGCATTACCATGGAGGTAGACGTGAGTTGGCTTCGTAGAACTCTGGAGGAAACTGAGTGGGGGCCAGGCCTTGCTAAGAAGACAGCCAGCCCTTAAAGTTTTTGGAGGGAAACTCCCCACAACCCTTCCCTTGCCCTTGCTGCTGAAGTGCCACATGATAGAAGCTGTGATATTTAAGTCATCCGGGATGTGGCAAAGCAGACCTACCGACGTATCACTAAAGATGATCCAGTTTTACTATCCCTTGTCCTCAATGGTGCATATATTGGACCTTCATCTCGGGGAAGTTCATGAAGTCATCAGTGTTGTCCATGCACCCTGGGCCATGCTCTCACCCCACAGGTCCTGTTGGTCATCTGGCCCTAGAGGTCCTGCAGGAGACTGATTGGGCTAATCTCAGAGATAGTCCCCCCTTCACTGAGTACATCATCTATATTCTCCACCAGCTGGCTTCTCCTTGGCTGGTGTCTTTCTGTTTTCCCTGTCCTAGGTATTTAGTGGCATCACATAGGGCATCAAGATATTTCACTAGTAAATACTCATATTCTATTCCTTCCATTAAAAGCTTTAACTTCTAGTAAAATTTAGCAGTAAAAATAATGTGTGTGGAATGAGATCCAGTTATTCTGAGATTTGGACTTTGGATATCTATATTTTGAACCTTCTTTAATTTCTAATTCTGCTCTCCTACATTTAATGACTCTCACTTAGAAATCCTACAAATAGTTCCAACTTTGTGGGTTGTTATCACTTAAAGTTATTGGTTAACTTTAATTCATTAATATGTAATTCTTATGTAAATCAAGATTATCTTTTAACCTATAATTGTTTGTAAAAATTTTTTTTGACTTTAGGGCTGCGCCCACTGCACATGGAAGCACAGCCACAGCAATGTGGGATCCAAGCGGTGTCTATGACTTACACCACAGCTCATGGCAATGCTAGATCCTTAACCCATTGAGCAAGGTGAGGAATCAAACCTGCATCCTCATAGATACTAGCTGAGTTCATTACCACTGAGTCACAATGGGAACTCCAAAAGTATTTTTAAATTATCATATTTTCTTGCTTATGTTTCAAAGTACTTACGTAAAACATGTTCAGAATATTTTTATTTTCTTTAACTCAAAAGAAATTTAAATTGCAAAAGCGTTGAGACTTCTAATTATCATACTGAGTTTTGAGTTTATCATTCTCTTCTTTCTCTTCTCTCTTTCTCTCTTCTTAATCTGACCATATTTATTAAGCCTCCCATTATGAATGCAGCATTCTTTTTTCCTTTTTGTTCTCTGGATTGCTTTCAGTTTTTCTAATGTTTCTAGTCTTTTATTTCACTGAAATATTTAATATTACTGCCTTCCTCAAATGTAGTTATCAATTAATATTTTTTCCTTATTCAAAGGTTTTTGAATAATTTGTAATGAATTCAGTTTAAAATGCATGCCTTTATGTTCTATTTTGGTCAATATTCTTCAGCGATTCAGTGAGATCAGAAACTAATCTCCAAAACCTGTGACTGTCATAAAGCAAACACAGAGGAAGAAATGAAATCATCAATATTTAAGGGTCACATAAATCCAAATAAACAACTCCCTAAAAAAAGATGAGATTATTAATAAATAAAGTCCTTTATTTTGGTGAAAAAATGTGCAGAAACAGACTGGAATTAATACATAAAAATAATATTTTGGAGTTTTCGTTGTGTCTCTGTGGGTCAGGAAACTGACACTGTGTCTGTGAGGTGGGTTTGATCCCTGGCCTCGCTTGGAGGGTTAAGGATCTGGCATTGCTGCAAACTGTGGCATAGGTCAGAGATGTGGCTTGGATCCTGCATTGCTGTGGCTGTGGCCAGCAACTGCAGCTCTGATTCTACCCCTTGCCTGGGAACTTCCATATGCCATAGGTGCAGCCCTAAAAAGAAAAAATAATGTTTTGCTTACTTTGTTAAATCTAAACTGTTCAAAAATAATTTCCATTGGTTTATTAAAAATTAGAAATCTTACATTCTGTAAACAACAATTAAGTAAAGGGTAGTTGTGAGATAAGATAAACAGCAATTCTATTTAACTTCAGACTGCTCAAATAAAATCAAATGTAGTGTATTAATGCATAATCATGTTTTAAAAGACATGAACACTATTCTTTCAAGAAGAACCCTCCCTGTTTGTAGGGTATAGAGCTTTCTGTGCCTCCTGAAGAGTATAGAGGAGCATATGATATGGTTAGATATTTATTGAATGATTAAATAGAGAAATGCTGAATTCATGAATTATGTTACATAGCTTAGCAGATTCATAGCAATGATAAAAATTCCTTCTACCTTCTCTCTCCTATTAGTTTTACAGCCCTCAAGTTATTTTCCCATCCTGACCTAATTCAAATAAAAAACTTGAAACTTTAGTGTACCATGAACTCTTGGTCAAATTCATGTTTTTCTTGTATGTACCTATCACTAAAGATAACTTCTTTACATGGCATGAACAGAGAGCCTTAAGCCGTAAAAAAATTAGATGATGCGTGAACACCAAAAAATTTCCAAGTTCCAGTCTGTGAAGTTGAAAAAAATGTATAAACAATTGAAAATTTAGTGTCTAAAGAATTCATACACAGATACAGATCAACTTTAAGACTGTCTAACACAGGCTTTCCCAGTGTGGGAATTGCTTTACTTTCCAAAGGTGGAGGGGATGGGGAGGCAGGTGAAGAGGAGTGGCCAGTAGGCTCGTGCTCCTCAGGCCATATTCCTTGGAGAGAGAAGCTTCAGTGCAGCACTAATTCACTGAGAGACAGCTGTGATGGTTTTCTAGGTTAACACGTGATAAATGGTTTATGGAGTTTAAAAGTACAGCATGTCATGGAGAGAAGAGGTCTGCCATGAATAAAAGGGTATTTTCTAAGATGTACTGATTCATTTAAAACAAGTCTGAACTTCAAGAAAAAAATAAGAACGGCTCAACTTGTTACTTGAATAATTCAAACCAGGCATTTGTACTTCACAAGACCATATTTTCTCTAAAAGACCACCACGTGGTTATTTCTCCATAAAATCAAAAGGTGAGCAGTTATAATATTACCCTGATTATTTTATTATAGTAAATTTTTAACTTGAAAGTCAAAAGACATAAAAAGAATTTCTTCCAATAAGATTCTTTTATGATATAAATCTTCTGAACTTGAAATATACATATTGTCAGTAATGCCATTCATTTTTAAGATAATACATGAAATAGTAAATGGATGTGATTTTAATTGGATGTTGTAAAGAGTTATATAGTACTCAGTTCTATTGCTATTATTCAGAATATTAAACTCAAAATGATATTTACAGAGTTCCCGCCATGGCTCAGAGGAAATGAATCTGACTAGCATCCATGAGGATGCAGGTTCGATCCCTGGCCTCCCTCAGCAGGTTAAGGATCCAGCATTGCCTCGAGCTGTGGTATAGGTCGCAGACACGGTTTAGATCTGACATTGCTATGGTTGTGGTGTAGGCCAGCGGCTACGGCTCCGATTCTACTCCTAGCCTGGGAACCTCCACAGGCCATGGGTGCAGACCTAAAAAAAAATTTATCATTGAGTGTTCTCTGAAACACATTGATTTTGATTAAGGATATGGGCTCTAGCATTGCTTTGCTGAATTTGAATCACTTAAGTCACTTGCTAGTTCCTTGACATTAGAGAAGTTTATTAACCTCTCTATGCCTCTGAGCTGTCTGTGAAAATGTAAATAATAACTGTATGTAAATAATAACTGTATGTAAATAATACTTCACTCAGAATATGGTAATTGAGATAAGGCAAAATCCTTCAAACATTGTTAACACTTTAAAAAATTCGAATAGCCAGTCTTCTCTACTCTCCACAGCTATGCCAATTCCTGCTAAAATGGAAAAATTGCCAAAGGATGAACTGAAGTTCCCATGTCAGAACTGCCCACCTACCGTTAATTGTTAATGGAGAGAATAGATCAACTTCAGGAGGGCAAATTATCAAAGGTTATCTCTTAGGAGGCTCAGATCCTAAACAGGATTTGAATTAGACTTTTAGTTTAATTTTACTTACATTTCTATAACATAGTCTTCTTGTCTTATGTGTTCGAACTACAACTGTCAGAGACTAGCACAGATAAGAGAGAGAAAAAATGAAAATCCCAGTAAGTTAGAGTGTTGTTTTTTTTTGCCCACCTTGATATAGCTGCTGATTTGTACCCACTCAGTATAAAGTAGTTGACTAATTTTAACTCATTAATCCTGACAAAACTCCATGCTGTACATTCTTTCCTCTCCTAGATTGAGAAAAGACTACTCCAAGGTAGGAAAAAGAGAGCAAATTTTCAAAAGAGAAAAAAAGAAGTCATCTGTTAACATAATAATGATAAATACAGTAAGTTTGATGATTATACGAATGCCTTGTAGAGCCCTACCCACCTATTTAAATCAGCCATTAGCGTAGATTATGCTACTTACTCCTCAAAACAACTCCCTTTGTTACCTCTTATTATTATGCATATATTTTAAAACAAGAAAAATTAAGCTCTGATAATTTACATAAGGACATATTATAAGAATATATCTCATTTCCATTTAAAGTCGCTCAGTGTCAAGATCAGCGAATACGTGAATCTAGTTAAGTGGAATGTAATGACTGAAAATAGGGGAAAATCTACATTCAACCAATTACCTGTCAGGAAATACTTATAAGCTACTCACCCATATAAACACCTGGCTAGTCTTAGAGATGTAAAACTGAATCAATAGAGAAGGGTATTTTTTTTTCCTGGAAAGTGTTTTATTAAAAGTAAACTTATGTAGAAAACAGAAACAAACTCACAGATTTCAAAATCAAACTTATGGTTATCATAGGGGAACTGTGGGAAGGGAGGTGTAAATTAGGAGGATGGGAATAATACATACATAGTACTGTATATAAAATAGGTGATTATGAAGGACCCACTGTACAACACAGGGAATCGACTCAGTAATCTGTAAGAACCCATATGGGAAAGAATGAACATGTGTATATGTACAATCAATTCACTTTGCTCTACACCTGAAACTAATACTATATTGTAAATCAACTATACTCCAATAATTTTTTAAAAAAGTAAAAATAATGGAATGATTCTGTGATACTCTAAGATCTGATGAAGTCTTAGATTAAATATCACGTCTGAATCATTGTCCAGTTCTCCAGTAACTCTGCACAGACTCTGCACACTTTAGGGTAATACCTGACTCACCTGTCTGAAGTTACCACTCATCCCTAAGCTTTGTGATGACAGTAACTGAGCTCATACTATTTATTATTAGTGTCCATAGTATTTAATATACCTTGTATTTAACACCAACTTGGTATTTATGCATACTAAACTCTAATAATATATACAGAAAAATATTGATTTATGTTCAAACATATTAGTGACCAAATATTTAATTCCCTTCTTCTCCAGTTTGTTGTCATAAGGTATAAGTGAGGAAGAAAAATAAAACACATATACACTGTAATAGACATAAAATCTCAAAAATTGTAAGAAGATATGAAATGCTAAAAGAACTACCAAATTGCAAAAAGAGGATAAATAAAAAGAGAAGAGACCAGAAAACACAAAGACAGACATAGCAAGATAAACTTTAGTGGAGTAACATGGGTCTGAGTTGGAATAAGATACTATTTGTATCTGTAACTCCCCAGGTCCTTGGTCCCTTCTCTTGACATTTCTGAGTGTAAGCAGAGATGAGCCAGAAGGGAACTTTTGCCATTAGAGTGTGCTGTGAAAAATTAAAGTCTGTGAATTAAAAAAATTAATGAATGCAGAAGGGGGGAGTTTAAGATTAGTGAAAACTAAGAAACTGAAAGAAATTAAGTTGTTTCAATTGATTGGGTTTTGTGAAAAGGAAGAGGAACTCGGGACTTTAAAAGAAGAAAGGGAGGCTGTACTGTGTAGGAAGTGAAGACAGACATGGAAAATTAAGGAAAACGTAAATCACTCACAGAAATGTGACTTTAGGAATATATGGCTGTCTGTCGAAAAAGGTCACAGTTCAGCATTAATGAAGGTTAGATGGAAACCACAAAAAGTGACATTAGGATCCAGCACCATGGACAAGAGACTGAACTTATTTGGTCTGCAAATGCTTAATTATAAGGAGCTGAGTAGGCTAATGCTACATCGCAATTGGCATTAGGCTTTCTATTTTAATCTTAATTTTTTTTTTTTTTACAGCCACAGCTGCAGCATATGGAAGTTCCCAGACCAGGGGTCAAATCAGAGCTGCAGCTACAGCCTATGCCACAGCCTCAGCCAGAGCAGCATCACATTCACCTCATCAGGTTGTGGCAGTGTGTCCTTAACCCACTGAGGAAGATGGGGGATCAAATCAGCATCCTCAGAGAGACTATGTCAGTTCTTAACCCGCTAGGCCACAATGGGAACTACAGCACCAGGCTTTCTGATAGTAATTCAGATATAGTGATTTAGAATATACATTATGTATATACCTATATAACACATCCACAATGTATGTTTTATATATATTCAGAAATTCATATTTAAAGGTAAATATAACATACAGACAGATATTGCATTTTGTCAGGTGTGAGGTATATGATTTCTGAGGTCAAATTCTTTTTTTTATACATTTTATTTTCTGTTTTTAAAAAATTAACCCATAAAGGGTATAAACATATTTAATTAATATTACAGGTCTACAGTTTTGAATAAGTAGGGTTGTTAAGAGGGCTGAGGGTCCTAGTGGGGTTGAGAACCTATTATGACAAAATCCTATTCATTTTATTTGATTTTCTAAGTGTCAAGTTAACATGTGACTCACAGGATATTTTATTTCTCACATACATTTCTCTGATATGTTTAATGGAATATTTTTCTATAATGGAGGCAAGAAAATATTTCTTATTTTACTGTTCAGTGTGTAAGTCTCTTTCCCAGATAGTGAGTGGCCAGGCTAGCCTGAACTTGGCCTAGCAGCAAAGTCTTACTGATCACCCCTGCTTTCTGACTATGCGAGATGGAGCTCTCAGGGACAACATCAAAGTGAATGTGAAAGAATCGTATAAATGATTGCAGATAATAGGGGGTAGGCAGAAAATAAACAATTAAGCAAACAGAGACTAAAATGATCAGGACAGAGAAACGTTTTTCAGGAGAGAATGCCCCATGTTGCCTAGAGCAGTACTTTTTCTGAGAATAGATAACTTTATGTATTGGCTCTTACATCACCGTTTGCATGTGTGTGTGTGTGTGTGTGTGTGTGTGTGTGCTGGGTTATTCAAATATTCATAATCTTTAATATGGGCAGAAATGAGAGGGTTTCATATTATTTTCTGTTTTTAAATTGTGGTTTAGAAATCATTAACAAAAATATTAAACAAACCCAAAAGATGGATATCTATCCTGTGTCAGTGCATTTAAAAGCATAAATTGTTATGGCCCATTTTCTGCTGGACCCATCAAACTGAAGTGAATCCTAAACTTTTTTGTTCATAGACAGGAACCAGGGGACAAAATTCCTTGCAGTGGAATCAGACTACATTGCTGGATTTCATCTTGCTTGGCTTCTCTGATGCCCCCAGCCTCCAAGGATTTCTTTTTGGGGTGTTTTTGATCCTCTATGTGATTATTCTGATGGGAAATAGCCTGATTATCATCATAACCAAGATTGATCCTTCCCTCCAGACCCCTATGTATTTTTTCCTGAGGAACTTTTCATCCTTGGAAATATGTTACGTATCAGTCACTGTCCCCAGATTATTGACAGATCTTTGCAGACAAAACAGAAACATATCCTTTCTGGCCTGTGCTACTCAAATGTACTTCTTTCTGGTGTTGGGAGCAACTGAGTGTTTTCTTCTGACTGCCATGGCTTATGACAGGTACGTTGCCATTTGCAACCCATTACTCTACCCACTCATCATGAACAGTAGGCTGTGCATCCGACTGGCAGCTGGCTGTTGGGTCAGTGGAATCCCAGTGCATGTAGGCTTTACCTACCAGATCTTCTCTCTCCCTTTCTGTGGCTCGAACCAGTTGAATCACTTTTTCTGTGACATACCTCCAGTCCTTAAACTCACCTGTGGGGATACCTCTTTGATTGAGCTGTTGATTTATGTGGTTGCTGTCCTAGTTGTCACTATTCCTTTTATGCTGATTCTTGGATCGTATGTGAAAATAATTGGGAGCATCTTGAACCTGCCTTCAGCCACGGGGCGAGCCAAAGCCTTTTCCACCTGTTCCTCCCATCTCATCGTTGTGGCTTTATTCTTTGGATCAGGCATCATGACATATTTGAGACCGAATTCCAGTCGTTCAATAGGGGTGGACAAATTTCTTTCTCTTTTTTACACCATTGTCACACCAGTGTTTAACCCTATGATATATTGTCTGAGAAACAAAGATGTTATGGTGACCTTGAGAAAATTTCGACTGAAACGGGTTGTGCTATGACCCAAAAACATAGCTTTATAAATTTTTCGTCTCTTCTATCATCTTAAATAATCCTATGTTTTATTGTCATTTCACAAATGAGGAAGTTTAGGAAACTCATCTGAGGCCACATAGCTAAAAGGGGTAGAACCAAGTTTCAAATCTAGCTTTCTTTTTTAAATTTTTTAAAAAAATTAAATATAGTTGCTTTATTTCTTATTTATAACTGCCTCCACACGCTAATTTCAGTCCTTTCCCAATTTTGCTATGAATCTTTTTTTTTTTTTTTTTTTTATGGGAGAAATTTAGGTACGAGCAACTATGGCATTTCTTTTTTTTTTTGTCTTTTTGTCTTTTTGCTATTTCTTGGGCCGCTTCTGCGGCATATGGAGGTTTCCAGGCTAGGAGTCAAATCGGAGCTGTAGCCACCGGCCTACACCAGAGCCACAGCAACGCAGGATCCGAGCCGAGTCTGCAATCTACACCACAGCTCACGGCAACGCTGGATCGTTAACCCACTGAGAAAGGGCAGGGACCGAACCCTCAACCTCATGGTTCCTAGTCGGATTCATTAACCACTGCGCCACGATGGGAACTCCCAATTTTGCTATGAATCTTAATGATTCTAGATGAGGAATCTCACATTTTTGCATCACATAAAATAAACTCTGCTGTTATTTTTTATTTTATTTCATTTTATTTTGTCTTTTTGCCTTTTTCTAGGGCCACACCCACAGAACATGGAGTTCCCAGGCTAGGAGTCCAATCGGAGCTGTTGCTGGTGGCCTACGCTGAAGCCACAGCAACGCGGGATCAGAGCTGAGTCTGCAACCTACACCACAGCTCATGGCAATGCCAGATCCCCAACCCACTGAGCAAGGCCAGGGATCGAACCCTTGGCCTCCCGGCTCCCAGTCAGACTCGTTAACCACCGAGCTATGACGGGAATTCTTGCTGTTATTTTTATATAGTAAATGAATCCCAAACTCAAGCCAAGGTATTGGATTCTCTGAATGAACACATAGAAGTCATTAATGATTGTTGTTACCATTGTTGTTGCTTAAGATTCCAGAATGTTGCCTACATTTTCTGTTTCAAAATCGATTATTCATATTTATATCTCGTCCCAATTCATTGTCTGAAAAAGTAATAGACATTGAATTAACTTTATTAGATTAAAAGAATGACTAATAGCAAAATGTAGCAAGCGTGGCGCTGGTCGTCCCATTTGAAGATGAGCACTCTAGCTGCAAATACCACATAATTTTTAGAAACATAAATTGTTAACTCAGTGGCAGTGAACCTCTTGGCTCCACAGCCAAGAAGAATACCTTGCTGCATTTGAATTGAGGAAGGCTTCCTAAAAGTTCCCTGTGTGAGGGGTCAGTGTGGGTCAGGAAGATGTGGTTATTTACCTGTAGAAAACACTCATGAAGAGAACATTTGAAACTGGTTTCTAGAATGAAGAAAGACATTGCTGGGAGATGGCAGCCTCTAAAGCTCTCAGTGTAGATTTGTCCACAGTGATGAGAAGAGGTGGTGGCTGTATTATCATCGCATGTTGAATGAAAGCAATGTGTGCTATGAGAAGGAAAATAAATGTGAGACATTCCTATCTACACCCCTGTTTCTACAAGAATTAGGGAAGGTCAGAATCTGGGGATGCCACCATTTATGCTGGCAGGGCATCCTCAAATATTGGTGTCTTTCCTCCTTCTTTTCTTCTTTGAGTCACTTTATTTATTTATGTTGTTTAGTCATTTTTTTCTATTTTTTTATTAAAGGATAGTTGATTTACAGTGTCATGTTAATTTCTTCTGTACAAACATAACGACCCAATCACACATATACACATTTTTTTCCTCCTCCTATCTTCCATCATGTTCTATCCCAAAGACACTGGATATGGTTCCCTGTGCTGCACAGGAGGACTTCATTGCTTATCCACTCTAAATGTAATAGTTTGCACCCACCTCTCCCAAATTCCGGATATTGGTTTCTGAATATAGTAGTCCTCTCAATACCTACCACCTACACGAGGAGACTGCCTTGTTTTCCAGAAGAAGAACCATTGCTCTAGTCATTATTGGTGCCAAAGAGATATTTTCCAGCAGTGGCCAACTCAGTTATTGCCAGGGTACAAGATCACTTCTGTACAAATTTCCTTCAACATAAAAGGCAGACCAGACCTTCCTAGATTTGTGTCTGGAGTTTCGACCACTTACGTAGCCTCCGAAATCTTCTTTTAACTGGCACTTCTCTCTGAACAAGCCTTTTAAACTCTGCATATCAATGTTTCTTTGGGAAATCTATATCCTTTGTCAAAGATCCAGGTCCATGTTGGAAAGGAAGAGGAATATTTTCCTCTGAAATTAGAGGAAAAGTTAAATAATGCCTTGTAAAAGGGTGACTTGTGCCAACAGTTGGCATAGGAATCCAGAGGTCATGATCAGTGGATAAGCGATGGGGCAGAGTGTATAGAGGCAAGGTGAAGCATTCACAATTTGGACCATTATTGTAGTTTAAAAACAGTGAGAATCTAGTCAGGGTCAGTGGATACAGAAATAGAAAGGCACCTCAAAAAGTAAAAAAAAAAAAAAAACAACTGATTTTTAGTTTAGTTTGGGGATAAAGGTGTCATTCTCAGGTTTCATACCTCTATTTTTTAAACCAAAATGTGCAGTGTGTGTGTGTGTGTGTGTGTGTGTGTGTGTGTGTGTGTGTTTGGTTGTGGTAATGAAAAGAATGTACTTTGGAAGGAAGTTATTGGCTTCAGTTTAAAACTGGCCTTGAGAACAACTAGGTAAGATCATTCTGCAAGTTTTCTCTATTTTATTTCAACATTGAATACATGCTTAATACTGCAACATGTTTTCTTCAGTGAAAAAGGTATGAAAACACACATCTCCATTCCCCTGCTTTATCTTCCTACCTCTAACATAATGGAAACTGATAAGAGTAAAGCATACATATAATATTCCAAAGAAAACATCCCTCAACTAGGAAGCAGTGTCTACCAAGTGGTCTGGAGGAAAAGTTTTTCAGAGTTGGGGTGTCCTGCTCATCAATGGACCCTATCATTTCAAACCCCCAAATCAATTTCCAGTCTCAAGGTAAAAACAGAATCACAGTTTCCTCGAGTTTTGAATTCAAAAGAGAAAAGGAGCAGAAACAGAGAGTAAGTGGTAAAGATCCAGAATCAGAGGGAGAAGAGCAGTGAAGAGCAGACAAAGTACCACAAACTGGAGATGACCTGTAATCTAGAGAAAGCATCGCTGAGGCTGAACTATAATCTGGGCCACAGCTGCCACCTATGCTGCAGCTGTGGCAATGCTGAATCCTTTATCCCACTGTGCCAGGTGGGGGTTTGAACATGTACCTCTGCAGTGACCCAAGCCCCTGCAGTCAGATTCTTAACCAACTGTGCCAGAGTGGGAACTCCAAAGAGACATTTTAAATTTAGTTTGAGTGACTCCAGGTTGACTATTTCTTATGGAATTCAAATATAATATTTTAGGTTTTTTCCATAAATATTTGAGTGATTAAACATAACAATTCATGGAGTCTTGAATGAATTGCTGTATTCATATTATCATTTTATTTAATAAGGTCTAAAAATGAGTGAATAGTAATTATTGCATGCTTTCTAGATGTCAGGAATTTTTGCCACGCACTTTATTAAAACAACTTAATTTCCATAGCATTGAAAAGAAACAATGGAGCCAAAATAGTTTAAGCAATTTGCCAGTCATCCATTAGAGTTTCTCCAGCTCTATAGCATGCAGATACATACTGCATTATACCACATACATATCATGCTTACTACCACGGATCCAGTGAAAAATCACAAGTTCTGTTATTTGAGGTCCCTACATTAAGATTATATCCCATCATCATTATTTTTTTGCCTTTTTTTGCGGGGGGGGCACTGCTCCTGCAGCATATGGAGGTTCCCAGGCTATGGGTTGAATCAGAGCTACAGCTGTCAGGCTATATCACAGCCACAGCAACACAGGATCTGAGCCAGGTCTGTGACCTACACCATAGCTCATGGCAACGCCAGATTCTTAACCCAGGGATCAAACCCCAACCTCATGGTTACTAGTCGGATTCATTACTGCTTCCCCACGATGGGAACTCCTATATCCCATCATTATTTAACTGATCCGCTTGCACTACATAGGAGCAGAAGATTGCTGTCTAACCAATAGTTGTCTTTTCACTGCAGTGTTAAGTGCCACTATCAAAGAAAAAAAAATATATATATATGGAGAGGTATTTTAAACAAGAATGGTTTAAGATCCTGCTTATAAGTCTGGAGAAAGAATTAAATGTTGAGTAAGTCAGGGATGAAAAAATAAAGACAAGTAGACCAGAGATATTCTCATCCTTGTCTCCTCAGCCTCATACTGGTGATTTGGTCTTGATGAGTCCCTTATACTTATACTAATTGCAATGCACACTTATGTTTTATACACGAATATAAATCCACCTTAAATCCACAGACAGAAAGCATCAAGGATGCTTATTTTACAGGTGAGCAAAATGACTCATGAAAACATATATCACAGGGCACTATCTCCAATCACTTGTGATAGAACATGATGGAAGATGATATAAGAAAAAGAATGTGTGTGTGTGTGTGTGTATGACTGGCTTACTTTGCTGTACAGCAGAAATTGACAGAACATTGTAAATCAACTGTGCTTTAATAAACAATGAAAAAACATATGATATCATGTAGATGTGGAATCTAGTTAAAAATGATACAAAAGAATGTATTCACAAAATAGAAACAGATTTGAAGATTTCAGAATCAAAGTTAAGGCTACCAAAGTAGAAAGGTGAGGGGCAGAGATGAATCAGGAGTTTAGGATTAACGCATACACATTACTACATATAAAATAGATAACTAATAAGGATCTATTGTATAGAACAGGGAAATCTACTCAATATTCTCTAAGAATCTATATAGGGAAAATAATCTGAAAAAGCATGGATATATGTGTATGTATCACTGATTCAATTTGCTGTACACCTGAAACTAACACAGCATTGCTGGTCAACTATATTCCATTAAAATTTAATCAGTGATTGGTCTAAAAGTGGCAGAAACAGGCTTGAAACCTGGGCTGTCACACGCTGACCTACTATTCTGCTTTTGCACATAGTAATGGGTCAGAACAGCATGTATACTAAGGTTAAGTGATACATCCAGTCTCATTGTTTGTCCTTTTTTAGCAACTACAAAATGTAGAAAATGTGTAACTCAGATTTTATAGTTTACACATATCAGTTTTTATCCAATACCAGTTACCAATTTTTTTTTTTGCATTAGTATGTAAAATAGATTTTCTTGAATATGTGGTGTGGGATAAGAGGACATATTTACATAGTTCATCCTCTTGCAGACTGATTTTTTTTTTTTGTCTTTTTGCTATTTCTTGGGCCACTCCCGCGGCACATGGAGGTTCCCAGGCTAGGGGTCTAAACGGAGCTATAGCCACCAGCCTATGCCAGAGCCACA
Organism: Sus scrofa; assembly: GCF_054392235.1. NCBI lineage: Eukaryota > Metazoa > Chordata > Mammalia > Artiodactyla > Suidae > Sus > Sus scrofa. The sequence continues at coordinate 15,007,770 of NC_139384.1, forward strand.
GCAACGCGAGATCCAAGCAGCATCTGCAACCTACACCACAGTTCACGGCAACGCCGGGTCGTTAACCCACTGAGCAAGGGCAGGAACCGAACCCGCGACCTCATGGTTCCTAGTTGGATTTGTTAACCACTGCGCCACGACGGGAACTCCTTGCAGACTAATTTTTAAATCCTCAAGTGATTTATCTGTCCATTCAAATTCCATTTTTCCTTGATATTTTTAAGTTTGGGCTGATTTTCTCCAAGAAAGTGCTTAAAGTCCTTTGTATCTTTTCCCTTGAAATATATTGAGCACCCAAAGTATTCCCTCTTTTGTTTTTCAAAGCAATTAATTCTAGATTCAATGTTAAACCTTAAAACTTGTATTTCCAGCCTCTTTGGAGCACTGATTATAAAGGTAATGGGGAAAGATCCATTTCAGTAGGCAGTAAAGTGTATCATTTAAAAATAAAGACATGTGGTACATATATACAATGGAATATTACTCAGTCATAAGAAGCATGAAATAATGCCATTTGTAGCAACATGGATAGGCCTAGAAATTATCATACTAAGTGAAGGAGTACCTGTTGTGGCTCATTGGAAACAAACCCTACAAGTATCTATGAGGATGCAGGCTCAATCCCTGGCCTCACTCAGTGGGTTAAGGATCCAGCAGTGCCATGAGCTATGGTGTAGGTCATAGGTGTAGCTTGGATCCCACATTGCTGTGGCTGTGGCATGGGCTGGCAGGTACATCTCTGATTCGACCACTAACCTGGGAACTTCCATATGTTGTGGCTGCAGCCCTAAAAAGAAAAAAAAAAGAATTTATTATATTAAGTGAAGTAAGTCAGAGACCAATATCATATGAGATCACTAATACCTGGAATATAATAGAAATGATACAATAGAATTTACAAAACAGAAACAAACTCAAAGATTTTGAAGCCAAATTATGTTTGCCAAGGTGGAAAAATGGTGAGGGATGTATAAGTTAGAGGCCTGGGATTGATATAGAGAATAGACAGGTAACAGGGGACCTACCATATGGCACAGAAAAATTTACTCAGTACTGTGTGGTAACCTATATGGACAAGAATCTGAAAAGGAGTGGAGCTACACACACACACACACACACACTCATATACACAAATGTATATAACAGATTTACTTTGCTGAAATTAACACAACTTTGTAAGGCAAATGTATTCCAATAAATTCAAAAAAATAAATTACAAAACCTCATAGTGCTTATGCAGGGAGGAAGAAAGTTAAAGTGCATGAAAACTCTGATACATTTCAGATCATAGGTTAATATGTGAGTATGCCAATATTATATTTTGGGTGTGGACAATATGATAGTCTATTCCCTTGCTGAGATAGTAATGGGAGTGTACATTATGGAGGATTTCTATATACCAAAAAGCTTTTTTGCGTAGAACTTGGCATACATTGCTTTGTTTAATTTTTATGACAACCCAGAAGTTTGATATAATTAGCCCAATTTTATTCATGAGGACAATGAGGAAAAGGACAGGAAATTAAGTTGTTTTGCAAATACAGTTAAAAGCCTTGGTCTTAGGGAGTAAAACAACTGCTTGATGATGACCTGAAACATCACATAAGCTCATCCTTTTCTTAAATTGCATAGTTAACTCTCATACTTTAGAAAAAAAATTACATATTTGATAATTATCCAGCAGGGAGTAGTTTTCAATGGCATGATGATAAGGTCTTTACCAGTCAAGTTTTTAAGTACTGCCTTGCATGACTGCAGAATCTATCATTAGGTACAGGGGAACTGTATCTATTCTGATGACTGGAAAATTGAATTTCATAGAATATAATACAAGCATGTGTATTCATTTACAAAAATATATGTGTGTCTCTATGTAATAATCTAAGTGACTAAGTAATATGGAAGAATCTAACTGACGAAGATAAAATGGAATTTGACAGGAAAATTGGGGAGCTGGGTATTGATTCTTCAGAGTCAAAATTATATTCAGTTTCTAAAAACTCAATTAAATACAGTTGAGAGAACAGAAAAGAGGGAACGCTCATGCTTGTGTCTATAGCAAAGCCCAACAGCAAGAAGAAGGACTCCTCTCCCTTCCTGCAGAGGATGCAGCCAGTGAAAGTCATGGACTCTTTGCTTACCAGAGTCCTCTAAAACAACGTTCGCTTCCTTTCTATGAAAGAGTTCTCTTGCCCTTGGCTTGCGGGAACTTCCAGGTGGCTTGCCATGGTTGCAGACCCTACGTTGCAATTCTCTGCTGATCCCTAATAAACTCATCTTTGCTGGAGAACTGCTGGACAGTCTCTTAGTTTTAGGTCAACAGAGTCTATTCTTACAACTCCTAACAATTGGTCGATGGGAAATTCAGTTAATGGCTTCAAAATTTCCTTTTCTCTTCTTAAAAATAGGTAAAATAACAATGGCAATCTCAAAGACTATCATAGAAGATTGAGAGTTTAAATGGGAAATGATGGATTATGAGATCATAATGCAAATACAGACTCTCTGTGCATATGGACACTCAGTACCTGACATGGAAATTCTGGAGGTTCACCACCTTTTAAGACCAAAATCACAGACAGTTCAACCAGCAAGGTTCTGAAATAATAATAAAAAAAACTTAGGGTTTCTTACAGATTGTCTTATTCGCTCAAGGTATCATATTTCCTTAAACAACAGATGTAGTTAACATCCCCTTCTCATTTATTTTACTCAAGAACAGAGCTTGATGGGAGGCTAAATTTACCTAGACAAGGGAGGGATACACACACATACACACACACAAAACACACACACAGGAGAATAATAACTTAGTAGTGGGCCTTTGTAACATTTTGGAATAAGATAAAACCACAAAGAAAGAGGCAAGCAAATAGCCAATTAAAATCTTTTTTTTTTTTTAAACTTTGGGGCAAAACTTTAAAGTAGCACAGAGACCAGGAACTGCTTTTTTTTAATTACTCAAAGAATTTTATTACATTTATAGTTGTACAACAACCACCACAACTAAATTTTATAGCATTTCCATCCCAGACCCTCAGTGCATCCCCCAACCCCCAACCTTTTTCATTTGGATAAAAGTCCCACATATTACTTGATTCCATTAAATGTCTGTGATTATACCTTCTTTCCTTTTGAGACTGGAGTTGCCATCTTTAGAGAATTGACTTCAATTAAAACCTATAATCTAGTCCCCACGGCTTCCCAATCCTCTTTAAGGAAAACAAAATAAAAGGGCAGCAGTGTCTATTGACGCAGAAGATGTCTCAATTTTTTACGAAGAGCTATTTCGATTTTTCCGTATGTTCATTTCCTTGGCAAGAGGAAACATGTCTTCTCTTTTACTTTTATGCCTCAACTGAGATATTGGTGATTCTGATAAAAAGGAAAATAAAAGGCTATACAAGTAAGACCCTGGGAGGAAGTTTTGAGTATCTGGTGCAGCCTTTCACTTGGACAGGTACAGTGGCTGCTACTGCTACTGGGACCTTAAGCTGACAGTGTGTGTTGTCCTGAGAATGGTTGTTTGGTTCCCTGCTAGAAACACGACAAAAATATACTGAAGAACATGATGGATGGCAATGTATTTGTCATCTGAAGCTGGCCATTTTGTCTGCTTTTGCATTTGGGGCGGCAATACATGGATTTAGGAGTTGAGGGACATACGGAGTGGTCTTGAGGAGGGAAAAACCCCTGCATTTGAGTGAAATAGACATACCTGTTGAGAGAAAGAGAGACGCTTCATCGAGGAGAGTTCTGCACTTCGCCTTTTGGATGTGGACTGGACGAGAAAGACGAGGACACATGCGTTGCATTTGCAGACACTGAAGGGAAATATGTGGACTTACATCAGATATTTGAGAGTCCTATGCCCCAGATTCAAAACAGACAGTTGCTTAGGAAACCCCAAAGCTTATTCATTTGTCACTGATTTTACTCTTATATCAGTCACTCTCTTTACCACACTCTAGTATCCTAGTGTGTTTTTCAATCTGTCAGTAACCTCATGAACATTTCTACTGTTTCTTGTACATTTAGACAGTGAGAAATATTAGAACACATGTAATGCATTTTCGGAAACTGAGATGGACTATGAGAACTTAGACCAGAGATTTGAGAGCCTTGCAATCCAGATACAAATTCCTCATAAATTGCAATCCACTGATTTTCTTCTTGCTTGTCACTCTATTTGCTATACTTATTACCCAAGTTTTATTTTTTTCATGTGTGACTAAACTTATCAACATTTCTACTGTTTCCTGTAAGTTTTGCAGAGGGAAAGATTTACATCTGATTCAAGGTTAAGTGTACTCTAATTGTGATACATGGTCAAAAAAAATTATACTTTGCTGACTGAGTTCGTCCTGTTGGGGTTAGCAGACACACCGGAGCTACAGGTGACTCTCTTTCTGCTCTTTTTGGTGATGTACACACTTACAGTCTTGGGGAATGTTGGAATGATCCTCTTAATCAGGGTGGATGCCCGACTGCACACACCCATGTATTTCTTCCTGGCCAACCTGTCCTTTGTGGATGTTAGTTACTCATCCACCGTCACTCCCAAGATGCTGGCAGACCTACTATCAGAAAAGAAGACCATCTCCTTTGCCGGCTGCTTCCTGCAGATGTACTTCTTTATAGCTTTTGCCACGACGGAATGCATCCTGTTTGGGTTAATGGCCTATGACCGTTACGTGGCCATATGCAGCCCTCTGCTTTACTCCTTGATCATGTCCAGGAGCGTCTGCCTACAAATGGCAGGAGGGGCTCTTACAGCAGGACTGTTGAACTCCATAGTTCACACAGGTTACATAAGCAGTTTGCCATTCTGCAAGTCCAATGTCATCCACCATTTCTTCTGTGACAGCCCTCCGATTTTTAAGCTCTCATGTTCTGACACACACCTCTATGAAATGATCGTGTCCACTTTTGCTGGTGTGAATACAGTTGGGACTTTGCTGGTGATCCTCACCTCCTACTCCTACATTCTCTTCTCCATCCTTCGTATGCATTCAGGCGAGGGGAGACAGAAAGCATTCTCAACCTGTGCCTCCCACCTGACAGCTCTCATTCTGTTTTATTCCACTGGCATCTATACTTATCTGAGACCTATCTCCGGCTACTCCCTGAATCAGGACAAAGTGGCTTCCGTGTTCTACGCAGTGGTGATCCCCATGCTGAACCCTCTGATCTACAGCCTCAGGAACAAGGACGTAAAGAAGGCTCTATGCAATGTAATTACTAGGAAAAGGGTCCCTTGAGTTTTGGCACTGGTTTTTCGTTTTGTTTTTTTTTTTTGATTAACACTAAAAGCGAATGTTTATTGTACTGCTCAGTGGTGCTCTGCTTGGCAACTTAAGTACATTATTACATGTAATGTTAAATGGTAGCTAGCATTCAACATATGCTTGAAGAACTCTCTAATGGTCAATGTGAATTGTATTTATTATTTTATTTAATTTATTTTTTTAATTTATTTTTTCCCACTGTACAGCAAGGGGATCAAGTTATCCGTACATGCACACATTTTTCCCCCACCCTTTGTTCTGTTGTCACTGTTTTTTTTAGATTACTGAACAAAATTGTGTAGTAATGAATTTAGTGAATTTTGAAATGGTAGGTCAAGTTTACAGGTAGAATATGTGAGGATACTTTCTGAGTAATCACGTTTTCTTATTACTCAAGCACAAGTACCTAATTAAGCAGAAATTACCAAATTTATGTAAGAACATTGAACGATCAACGTCTCATTCTATAGTTCCATTGAGTTCTCAAAAACCAGTCTATTTAGGAAGCAATCGAGATTAGGAAAATAAAAGATGAAGCATTTAGACTCAAAAGTAACCATATCACATGAAACTAACCAAGTTGGAATACTTGTGATTGTCAGTTAATTTTTTTCTGAAGCATATTTCCATCATGTATGTTTTGTAAGAGTTCTTTACATAGCACATGTGACCAAAGGTTTTAAATTTAAATTAGAATGATTTCTATATTATTTCATTTAACTGTTTCCTGGGAATATTCATAAGTCAAGATTCAGGAATGTCGTTTTAATTGCAACAGTGAACTCCTCAGGGTTTATTTCCTTTATCTCCAGCAAACACACACATGTCCACGAAAGAGTGAGTATGAATTTGCATGAAAGAGTGTTTTTTAGAAAACCGCTGTCTGATTAGAATGCACCAGGTAGAACACTTTTTCTGCCATTCTCTTCATTTCTTCTCAAAATGTTCCTGTTCTTCTCTTATGTTCTCTCTTCTAGATGATACACACACCAAAAGCCACCTGCACACACCTTGAGCTACTACGAAGCTTAACCAGTGCATTATTCTAAAACAGGTCGATTAATGTTAACTGGATGAATCTGAAACATACTCTTTGGGGAGGTCCCTTGTGGCTGGTCAGGTTAAGGACCTGGCACTTTCACTGCTGCAGTTCTAGTCACAGCTGTGGCTGGAGTTGGATCCCTGGCTGGGCACTTCCCCATGCCACAGGAACTGCCAAAAATACATAAAGCATATTCTTTACAATACGCTCTAGTACATCCTGCTTCTAGAAATCCATTTCCAATAAAGCCCTTTAATGCTAATCTTCATATTAGAGCCCAGCTCGAATATGAAGGTGGAATGGGAGTTGGATTAGTTGGAACTCCAGTGGAAATTGGGAGGGTATCAGGGCTTGCTAAATGATGGCCTCATGTATAGATTTTTGGAGGGACATTTCCCATGGCCCCTCCCTTGTACTTGCTACTGAATTTGGTCCTGATCGAAGCTGTGATGCTCCAGTCATCTCGGATATGGCAAAGCAGACCTGTGACCTTTCACCAAAGGTCCTCCAGCTCAAACATCTGGGGCCCTCTGTGGTTCATGGAGTTGACCTTGGTCAGACGAATATTCATGAAGGCATTTGTGTCATCTGTGCCAGGTAGTTCAAGACCTGTCACGAGTAAATACTAAGATCGTACTTCTGCCGTTAAATGCTTGAACTTCTCGTAAAACTTAGGAATGGAAGTATTGTGTGTGGGTTGAAATCCAGTTATTCCAAGCTTTGGGTTTTTGAACATGTGATGTTTTAAACCATGGTCTCTCTTCTGCAAGTTTGTCTTTTATTTTTCATTAACCTCACTTGCAAAGTCTGCAAATGTTTCTAATTTGAAGAGACATTAGCTCTTAATGATACTGGCCATTTGTAATTAATTGAATGTATGCTTCTTAAATGAACTTAGATTATGTTGAACCTGTAATTCTTTGTAGAAAGAGTTTTTAAACTTATCATATTTTCTTGCTTGGTTTTGAATATTTTCTCAGGTCAGTCTCCCAAAGCAATAGAAATTAGATCAAAAATAAACCCATGGGACCTCATCAAACTGAAAAGCTTTGGCACAGCAAAGGAAACCAAAAGAAAACAAAAAGACAACTTACAGAATGGGAGAGAATAGTTTCAAATGATGCAACTGACAAGGGCTTAATCTCTAGAATATACAAGCAACTTATACAACTCAACAGCAAAAAAACCAATCAATCAATGGAAAAATGGTCAAAAGACCTGAATAGACATTTCTCCAAGGAAGATATACAGATGGCCAACAAACACATGAAAAAATGCTCAACATCGCTGATTATAAGAGAAATGCAAATCAAAACTACCATGAGATACCACCTCACACCAGTCAGAATGGCCATCATTAATAAATCCACAAATAACAAGTGCTGGAGGGGCTGTGGAGAAAAGGGAACCCTCCTGCACTGCTGGTGGGAATGTAAACTGGTACAGCCACTATGGAGAACAGTTTGGAGATACCTTAGAAATCTATCCATAGAACTTCCATATGACCCTGCAATCCCACTCTTGGGCATCTATCTGGACAAAGCTCTACTTAAAAGAGACACATGCACCCGCATGTTCATTGCAGCCCTATTCACAATAGCCAGGACATGGAAACAATCCAAATGTCCATCGACAGATGATTGGATTTGGAAGAAGTGGTATATATACACAATGGAATACTACTCAGCCATAAAAAAGGATGACATCATGCCATTTGCAGCAACATGGATGGAACTAGAGAATCTCATCCTGAGTGAAATGAGCCAGAAAGACAAAGACAAATACCATATGATATCACTTATAACTGGAATCTAATATCCAGCACAAATGAACATCTCCTCAGAAAAGAAAATCATGGACTTGGAGAAGAGACTTGTGGCTGCCTGATGGGAGGGGGAGGGAGTGGGAGGGATCGGGAGCTTGGGCTTATCAGACACAACCTAGAATAGATTTACAAGGAGATCCTGCTGAATACCATTGAGAACTATGTCTAGATACTCATGTCGCAACAGAAGAAAGGGTGGGGGAAAAAACTGTAACTGCAATGTATACATCTAAGGATGACCTGACCCCCTTGCTGTACGGTGGCAAAATAATAAAAAAAAAAAAGCACTTCTGTAAAACATGTTCATAACATTTTAAAAAAATTTTTTAACGTAAAAGAAATTTAAATTGCAAAACCAAGAAGAGATTTTTAGTTGCTATACTGAGTGTGATTTTATCCTTCTCTTCTTCATTTACAGTCTGAAATGTTTCAACCCTCCCTTGTGAATGTAGGTTCTTTGTGCCTCTTTGCTAGCCTATCTCCATTGCTTCCTTTTTCTCTGATTTTCCAAGTCTTTTCTTTTACTTCAGTGTTTTATCTTACCACATTCCCCACAGAGGCAGCTCTCAGTCCACGTTTTGCATTTTTCAAAGTTCCTTGAGTAATTTGCTTAGGAAAATTGAGGAAAGAGGTTTGAAGTGCATGCCTTAGGCTTTTTTTTACTGAGTGTTAATTTGCAAGATAAATTAGAGACTGAGAAAACCTGGGAGTGTGGCACTTTAGAGATGTTGAAAGAGTACATCAACAAGTTGGAGGGAATTAAATAACCAATATTCAAGAATCACATGGATCCAAGTCAATAACCAAAAAAACAAAAAAGAGGAGAGAGACATTTACTAGGAGACAGAATCTTGCATTTAGGCAAAAACTGTGCAGAGACAGTTTGTTATTAGAATAAAATAATATGTTTACATTAATTTGTTAAATGTAAACAAACATACAAAACAGACTTTTCATAGGACTATTAAAATGGCAAAAGTTTTCTATTTGCAAACAATGATAAAGTAAGTGTTAGTACGGACGTTAAGAGAAGCAGTAATCCTATTTCCTTCACCCTGCTTACATAATGTCAACCACAGGGTAGTAGTTCATAACCATGTTTCAAAAGCACAGAGAGAGTCAGTATGAGGTAGAGAAGGTCAAACCCAAAGGGTCAGAGATGGTGGAAAAAATCCCAGGTGAATGGTTGAATGGCTGTGAGAACACATAAACCATGGAAGAGAAATGGACAGAAAACCTTATTAAAAATAGATAGCTTTATTTAAACATATGGCTTTCTTGAAATCCTTTGCTTTATGGAAACACTTTGAAAGCAAATAGTTTCATTGAAACAGTATGGACGATATGTCATAGCGTAGTTGGCATCACAAAGCAGAAATAGGGTCACTGGTGGCTAAGCTGACATATAATGTACTGCTTTGGCGGGAGAATCTGCATGTACTATCATCAGCATTCTCTTGGCATTTTGTCATATTAATCCTACCGGGAAAACACTGCATGTAACCATGCACTATCCTTAGGTCTCGGACAAGTGCTTGGGATATTTTACTCAATTAAGAAATATTATGATCCCGTGGAATTCCTGTCACGGCACAGAGGAAACAAATCCAGCTAGGAACCATGAGGTTGCGGGTTCAATCCCTGGCCTCGCTCAGAGGGTTAAGGATCAGGCATTGTTGTGAGCTGTGGTGTAGGTCACAGACGCGGCTCAGATCTGGCATTGCTGTGGCTGTGGCGTAGGCTGGCAGCTGCGGCTCCGATTGGACCCCTAGCCTGGGAACCTCCATATGCCATGGGAGCAGCCCTAAAAAGACAAAAGACAAAAAAAAAAAAGATAGAGATTATGATGCTTAGATTTTATACTAAAGAAAATGATAAGTATTTGTCCGGGAACTTCAAGTTTGTGCAAAGAGGAGACCCACCTAATAAGAGCTATGCCCAAAACTCTGAGGTGTGAGTTGGGTTCAAAGTAATCGACATCCTGAAACTGTATGAAGGTTTTAACCTTGTGTTAAAAGACAAATAAAACTTAAAAATATATTTCTTAGTCATGCTTATGTTTTTGTGTGTGTGTTTGTCAGTTTCATGCATACAATGGTCAAGAGAAAACAAAAGGATGAAAAGAATGTATAGACATTCCCCTTGTGGCTCAGAGGTAGCGAATCCTACTAGTATCCATGAGGACGTGGGCTTGATCCCTGGCCTTGCTCGGTAGGTTAAGGATCCAGCATTGCTGTGAGTTGCTGTTTAGGTCGCACATGTGGTTTGGATCTGGCATTGCTGTGGCTTTGGCGTAGACCTGCAGCTGCAGCTCTGATTCAACCCCTAGTCTGGGAACTTCCATATGCCATGGGTGTGGGCACACACACACACACACACACAAAAGAAGAAAAAGAAAAGAAGGAGAAGGTTTTGAAAGTCAGACAGCACTGAAGATAAAGCGGTTTTAACAAAAAATTCAATATCAAACGAGTGCTGGCATATAAATTAGTCTTCATGAAAATAGAGAGAAATTAGTGAAATTAATTTCTACTTAGAGAAGGAGTCAGCCAAAGTTGATGTCTGACTGAGAAACGTGGGTGAAAGAGATGTAGAATATTCATTAGTGTTGTTGGTTTTCACGTATGGTCAAAGCAAGAATCAAAACAAAAACATAGTTGGACACATCTCTGCAGGAATCCTGCCACCACTTCCCACTGTGACTCCTGCCATCACTTCTCCTTCCACTCTTGTCTGAACTTATTTCCTACTATGTTTCAGACATTTTACTCACGCTTAACCATGGAAAGGAACACAATGCCTGGTCTTTGTGATCGGTCAAGATCCCATGACACAGGTGTAAATACTTAGTCCCTGCAAAGCCTCAGAGCGTTCTGTGTAGATGTCTCCACACTTGGAGATGGGCCTGTGTCCATAAAAAGGACAAACACCCTAGATTCAAGGGCTTTGTGACAAGAGGGAAAGTCAAATTATGGGATAAATGGGTCAAAACAATAACAGTCAAACTAGAAGTCATGTGTGAAAGCATGAGGGTAGACGTAATTAACTTTCCCTGAAGGAATCCTGGGTCACATTCCTTAGAATGTGACATGCCAGCTCCATCCGAGAGATGAGCAGGTGTTGGGGAGTCAGGCATTGGGGTCGGTGTACAAGACGCAAAATTTCCTGTGCCTCCTGAAGAGAAACAGCACCTGACATAGTTAGCTATTGACTCAATAATTCAAGAAATAAATTGAGAAAGGATGGATGGATGAAGGATTTTACATAGCTGACTAATGATTCATAGTATGACTCTTGAAGGTATGTGTATATGTACACATTTATAATCTAAGTGACTAAATAACACATAATCATCTAACTGAGGAAGACAAAATGGACTTCTACAGGAAAATTGGGGGGCTGGGTATTGATTCTTCAGGGTCAAAATTATATTCAGTTTCTAAAAACTCAATTAAACACAGCTGAGAGGACAGAAAAGGGGGAACTCTCATGCTTGTGGCTATAGCAAAGCCCAACAGGAAGAAGAAGGACTCCTCTCCCTTCCTGCAGAGGATGCAGCCAGTGAAAAGTCATGGACTCTCCGCTTACCAGAGTCCTCTCAAACAAAGTTTGCTTCCTTTCTATGAAAGAGTTCTCTTGCCCTTGGCTTGAGGGAACTTCCAGGTGGCTTGCCATGGTTGCAGACCCTACGTTGCAATTCTCTGCTGATCCCTAATAAACTCATCTTTGCTGGAGAACTGCTGGACAGTCTCTTAGTTTTAGGTCAACAGAGTCTATTCTTACAAGTCCTAACAATTGGTCTATGGGAAATTCAGTTAATAGCTTCAAAATTTCCTTTTCTCTTCTTAAAAATAGGTAAAATAACAATGGCAATCTCAAAGACTAGCACAGAAGATTGAGAATTTAAATGGGAAATGATGGATTATGAGATCATAATGCAAATACAGACTCTCTGTGCATATGGACACTCAGTATTTCACATGGAAATTCTGGAGATTCACCACATTTTAAGACCAAAATCACAGATAATTCAACCAGCAAGGTTCTGAAGTAATAATAAAAAAACTTAAGGTTTCTTACAGGTTGTCTTATTCACTCAAGGTATCATATTTCTTGAAACAACAGATGTAGTGAGCATCCCCTTCTCATTTATTTTACTGAAGAAAAGAGCTTGATGGGAGGCTAAATTTACCCAGACAAGGGAGGGATACACACACACACACACACACACACACACACACACACACACACACACACGAGACAGAGAGAGAGAGAGAGAGAATAATACCTTAGTAGTGGGCTTTTGTAACGTTTTGGAATAGATAAAACCACAAAGAAAGAGGCAAGCAAATAGCCAATTGAAATCTTTTTTTTTTTTTAAACTTTGGCCCAAAACTTTAATGTAGCACGGAGACCAGGAACTGCTTTTTGATGAAAGTCCCACATATTGCTTGATTCCATTTAGTGCCTGTGATTATACCTTCTTTCCTTTTGAGACTGGAGTTTCCATCTCTAGAGAATTGACTTCAATTAAAACCTATAATCTAGTCCCCACGGTTTCCCAATCCTCTTTAAGGGAAACAAAATAAAAGGGCAGCAGTGTCTATTGACGCAGAAGATGTCTCAATTTTTTACGAAGAGCTATTTCGATTTTTCGGTATTTTCATTTCCTTGGAAAGAGGAAACAGGTCTTCTCGTTTACTTTTATGCCTCAACTGAGATATTGGTGATTCTGATAAAAAGGAAAATAAAAGGCTATACAAGTAAGACCCTGGGAGGAAGTTTTGAGCGTCTGGTGCAGCCTTTCACTTGGACAGGTACAGTGGCTGCTACTGCTACTGGGACCTTAAGTTGACAGGGTGTGTTGTCCTGAGAATGGTTGTTTGGTTCCCTGCTAGAAACACGACAAAAATATACTGAAGAACATGATGGATGGCAATGTATTTGTCATCTGAAGCTGGCCATTTTGTCTGCTTTTGCATTTGGGGCGGCAATACCTGGATTTAGGAGTTGAGGGACATACGGAGTGGTCTTGAGGAGGGAAAAACCCCTGCATTTGGGTGAAATAGACATACCTGTTGAGAGAAAGAGAGACGCGTCATCGAGGAGACTTCTGCACTTCGTCTTTTGGATGTGGACTGGACGAGAAAGACGAGGACACATGCGTTGCATTTGCAGACACTGAAGGGATATACGTGGACTTACATCATTATTGGAGAGTCTTACAACCCAGATTCGATACAGACAGTTGCTTAGTAAACCCCAAAGCTTATTCATTTGTCACTAATTTTACTCTTATATCAGTCACTTTCTTTACCACACTCTAGTATCCTAGTGTGCTTTTCAATCTGTCAGTAACCTCATGAACATTTCTACTGTTTCTTGTACATTTAGACAGTGAGAAATATTAGAACACATGTAATGCATTTTCGGAAACTGAGATGGACTATGAGAACTTAGACCAGAGATTTGAGAGCCTTGCAATCCAGATACAAATTCCTCATAAATTGCAATCCACTGATTTTCTTCTTGCTTGTCACTCTATTTGCTATACTTATTACCCAAGTTTTATTTTTTTCATGTGTGACTAAACTTATCAACATTTCTACTGTTTCCTGTAAGTTTTGCAGAGGGAAAGATTTACATCTGATTCAAGGTTAAGTGTACTCTAATTGTGATACATGGCCAGAAAAAATGATACTTTGCTGACTGAGTTCGTCCTGTTGGGGTTAGCAGACACACCGGAGCTACAGGTGACTCTCTTTCTGCTCTTTTTGGTGATGTACACACTTACAGTCTTGGGGAATGTTGGAATGATCCTCTTAATCAGGGTGGATGCCCGACTGCACACACCCATGTATTTCTTCCTGGCCGTCCTGTCCTGTGTGGATGTTAGTTACTCATCCACCGTCACTCCCAAGATGCTGGCAGACCTATTATCAGAAAAGAAGACCATCTCCTTTGCCGGCTGCTTCCTGCAGATGTACTTCTTTATAGCCTTTGCCACGACGGAATGCATCCTGTTTGGGTTAATGGCCTATGACCGTTACGTGGCCATATGCAGCCCTCTGCTTTACTCCTTGATCATGTCCAGGAGCGTCTGCCTACAGATGGCAGGAGGGGCTCTTACAGCAGGACTGTTGAACTCCATAGTTCACACAGGTTACATAAGCAGTTTGCCATTCTGCAAGTCCAATGTCATCCACCACTTCTTCTGTGACAGCCCTCCGATTTTTAAGCTCTCATGTTCCGACACACACCTGTATGAAATGATTGTGTCCACTTTTGCTGGCGTGAATATGGTTGGGACTTTGCTGGTGATCCTCACCTCCTACTCCTACATTCTCTTCTCCATCCTTCGTATGCATTCAGGCGAGGGGAGGCACAAAGCATTCTCAACCTGTGCCTCCCACCTGACAGCTCTCATTCTGTTTTATTCCACCGCCGTCTATACTTATCTGAAACCTACCTCCAGCTACTCCCTGAATCAGGACAAAGTGGCTTCCGTGTTCTACACAGTGGTGATCCCCATGCTGAACCCTCTGATCTACAGCCTCAGGAACAAGGAAGTAAAGAAGGCTCTATGCAATGTAATTACTAGGAAAAGGGTCCCCTGAGTTTTGTCACTGTTTTTTTTTTTAGTTTACTGAACAAAATTGTGTAGTTATGAATTTAGTAAATTATGAAATGATAGGTCAAGTTTACAGGTAGAATATGGGAGGATATTTTCTTATTACTCAAGCACAAGTACCTAATTGAGCAGAAATTACCAAATTTATGTAAGAACATTGAACGATCAACCTATCATTCTATAGTTCCTTTGAGTTCTCAAATACCGGTCTTATTTATGCAGCAATCGTGGTTAGGAAAATAAAAGATGAAGCATTTAGACTCAAAAGTAACCATATCACATGAAACTAACCAAGTTAGAATACTTGTGATTGTCACTTTATTTTTTTCTGAAGCATATTTTCATCATGTATGTTTTGTAAGAGTTCTTTACATAGCACATGTGACCAAAGGTTTTAAATTTAAATTAGAATGATTTCTATATTATTTCATTTAACTGTTTCCTGGGAATATTCATAAGTCAAGATTCAGGAATGTCGTTTTAATTGCAACAGTGAACTCCTCAGGGTTTATTTCCTTTATCTCCAGCAAACACACACATGTCCATGAAAGAGCGAGTATGATTTTGCATGAAAGAGTGTTTTTTAGAAAACCGCTGTCTGATTAGAATGCACCAGGTAGGACACTTTTTCTGCCATTCTCTTCCTTTCTTCTCAAAATGTTCCTGTTCTTCCCTTATGTTCTCTCTTCTAGATGATACACACACCAAAAGCCGCCTGCACACACCTTGAGCTACTACGAAGCTTAACCAGTGCATTATTGTAAAACAGGTCGATTAATGTTAACTGGATTTATCTGAAACATACTCTTTGGGGAGGTCCCTTGTGGCTGGTCAGGTTAAGGACCTGGCACTTTCACTACTGCAGTTCTAGTCACAGCTGTGGCTGGAGTTGGATCCCTGGCTGGGCACTTCCCCATGCCACAGGAACTGCCAAAAACAAATAAAGCATATTCGTTACAATACGCTCTAGTACATCCTGCTTCTAGAAATCCATTTCCAATAAAGCCCTTTAATGCTAATCTTCATATTAGAGCCCAGCTCGGATATGAAGGTGGAATGGGAGTTGGATTAGTTGGAACTCCAGTGGAAATTGGGAGGATATCAGGGCTTGCTAAATGATGGCCTCATGTATAGATTTTTGGAGGGACATTTCCCATGGCCCCTCCCTTGTACTTGCTCCTGAATTTGGTCCTGATCGAAGCTGTGATGCTCCAGTCATCTCGGATATGGCAAAGCAGACCTGTGACCTTTCACCAAAGGTCCTCCAGCTCAAACATCTGGGGCCCTCTGTGGTTCATGGAGTTGACCTTGGTCAGACGAATATTCATGAAGGCATTTGTGTCATCTGTGCCAGGTAGTTCAAGACCTGTCACGAGTAAATACTAAGATCGTACTTCTGCCGTTAAATGCTTGAACTTCTCGTAAAACTTAGGAATGGAAGTATTGTGTGTGGGTTGAAATCCAGTTATTCCAAGCTTTGGGTTTTTGAACATGTGATGTTTTAAACCATGGTCTCTCTTCTGCAAGTTTGTCTTTTATTTTTCATTAACCTCACTTGCAAAGTCGGCAAATGTTTCTAATTTGAAGAGATATTAGCTCTTAATGATACTGGCCATTTGTAATTAATTGAATGTATGCTTCTTAAATGAACTTAGATTATGCTGAACCTGTAATTCTTTGTAGAAAGAGTTTTTAATCTTATCATATTTTCTTGCTTTTTTTTAAAAGCACTTCTGTAAAACATGTTCATAACATTTGAAAAAAATTTTTAACGTAAAAGAAATTTAAATTGCAAAACCAAGGAGAGACTTTTAGTTGCTATACTGAGTGTGATTTTATCCTTCTCTTCTTCATTTACAGTCTGAAATGTTTCAACCCTCCCTTGTGAATGTAGGTTCTTTGTGCCTCTTTGCTAGCCTATCTCCATTGCTTCCTCTTTCTCTGATTTTCCAAGTCTTTTCTTTTACTTCAGTGTTTTATCTTACCACATTCCCCACAGAGGCAGCTCTCAGTCCATGTTTTGCATTTTTCAAAGTTCTTTGAGTAATTTGCTTACGAAAATTGAGGAAAGAGGTTTGAAGTGCATGCCTTAGGCTTTGTTTTGCTGAGTGTTAATTTGCAAGATAAATTAGAGACTGAGAAAAACTGAGAGTGTGGCAGTTTAGAGATGTTGAAAGAGTACATCAACAAGTTGGAGGGAATTAAATAACCAATATTCAAGAATCACGTGGATCCAAGTTAATAACCAAAAAAAAAAAAAAAAAAAAAAGCAGAGAGAGAGAGAGACATTTACTAGGAGACAGAATCTTGCATTTAGGCAAAAACTGTGCAGAGACAGTTTGTTATTAATATAAAATAATATGTTTACATTAATTTGTTACATGTAAACAAACATACAAAACACACTTTTCATAGGTCTATTAAAATGGCAAAAGTTTTCTATTTGCAAACAATGATAAAGTAAGTGTTAGTACGGAGGTTAAGAGAAGCAGTAATCCTAATTTCCTTCACCCTGTTTACATAATGTCAACCACAGGGTAGGAGTTCATAACCATCTTTCGAAAGCACAGAGAGAGTCAGTATGAGGTAGAGAAGGTAAAACCCAAAGGGTCAGAGATGGTGGAAAAAATCCCAGGTGAATGGTTGAATTGCTGTGAGAACACATAAACCATGGAAGAGAAATGGACAGAAAACCTTATTAAAAATAGATAGCTTTATTTAAACATATGGCTTTCTTGAAATCCTTTGCTTTATGGAAACACTTTGAAAGCAAATAGTTTCATTGAAACAGTATGGACGATATGTCATAGCGTAGTTGGCATCACAAAGCAGAAATAGGGTCACTGGTGGCTAAGCTGACATATAATGTACTGCTTTGGCGGGAGAATCTGCATGTACTATCATCAGCATTCTCTTGGCATTTTGTCATATTCATCCTACCGGGAAAACACCGCATGTAACCATGCACTATCCTTAGGTCTCAGACAAGTGCTTGGGATATTTTACTCACTTAAGAAATATTATGATCCCGTGGAATTCCTGTCACGGCACAGAGGAAACAAATCCAGCTAGGAACCATGAGGTTGCGGGTTCAATCCCTGGCCTCACTCAGAGGGTTAAGGATCAGGCATTGTTGTGAGCTGTGGTGTAGGTCACAGACGCGGCTCAGATCTGGCATTGCTATGGCTGTGGCGTAGGCTGGCAGCTGCGGCTCCGATTGGACCCCTAGCCTGGGGACCTCCATATGCCATGGGAGCAGCCCTAAAAAGACAAAAGAGAAGAAAAAAGAGAGAGAGATTATGATCCTTAGATTTTTTACTAAAAAAAAAAAAAAAGAGAGAGAGATTATGACGTTTAGATTTTTTACTAAAGAAAATGATAAGTATTTGTCCGGGAACTTCAAGTTTGTGCAAAGAGGAGATCCACCTAATAAGAGCTATGCCCAAAACTCTGAGGTGTGAGTTGGGTTCAAAGAAATCGACATCCAGAAACTGTATGAAGGTTTTAACCTTGTGTTAAAAGACAAATAAATCTTAAAAATATATTTCTTAGTCATGCTTATATTTGTGTGTGTGTGTGTGTGTCAGTTTCATGAATACAATGGTCAAGAGAAAACAAAAGGATGAAAAGAATGTATAGACATTCCCCTTGTGGCTCAGAGGTAGCGAATCCTACTAGTATCCATGAGGACGTGGGCTTGATCCCTGGCCTTGCTCAGTAGGTTAAGGATCCAGCATTGCTGTGAGTTGCTGTTTAGGTTGCAGATGTGGTTTGGATCTGGCATTGCTGTGGCTGTGGCGTAGGCTGGCAGCTGCAGCTCTGATTCAACCCCTAGTCTGGGAACTTCCATGTGCCATGGGTGTGGACACACACACACACACACACACACACACAAAAAGAAGAAGAAGAAAAAGAAAAGAAGGAGAAGGTTTTGAAAGTCAGACAGCACTGAAGATAAAGCGGTTTTAACAAAAAATTCAATATCAAACGAGTGCTGGCATATAAATTAGTCTTCATGAAAATAGAGAGGAATTAGTGAAATTAATTTCTACTTAGAGAAGGAGTCAGCCAAAGTTGATGTCTGACTGAGAAGTGTGGGTGAAAGAGATGTAGAATATTCATTACTGTTGTTGGTTTTCACGTATGGTCAAAGCAAGAATCAAAACAAAAACATAGTTGGACACATCTCTGCAGGAATCCTGCCACCACTTCCCACTGTGACTCCTGCCATCACGTCTCCTTCCACTCTTGTCTGAACTTATTTCCTACTATGTTTCAGACATTTTACTCATGCTTAACCATGGAAAGGAACACAATGCCTGGTCTTTGTGATCGGTCAAGATCCCATGACACAGGTGTAAATACTGAGTCCCTACAAAGCTTCAGAGTGTTCTGTGTAGATGTCTCCACACTTGGAGCTGGGCGTGCGTCCATAAAAAGGACAAACACCCTAGATTCAAGGGGTTTGTGACAAGAGGGAAAGTCAAATTATGGGATAAATGGGTCAAAACAATAACAGTCAAACTAGAAGTCATGTGTGAAAGCATGAGGGTAGACGTAATTAACTTTCCCTGAAGGAATCCTGGGTCACATTCCTTAGAATGTGACATGCCAGCTCCATCCGAGAGATGAGCAGGTGTTGGGGAGTCAGGCATTGGGGTCGGTGTACAAGACGCAAAATTTCCTGTGCCTCCTGAAGAGAAACAGCACCTGACATAGTTAGCTATTGACTCAATAATTCAAGAAATAAATTGAGAAAGGATGGATGGATGAAGGATTTTACATAGCTGACTAATGATTCATAGTATGACTCTTGACGGTATGTGTATATGTACACATTTATAATCTAAGTGACTAAGTAACACATAATAATCTAACTGAGGAAGACAAAATGGAATTGACAGGAAAATTGGGGAGCTGGGTATTGATTCTTCAGGGTCAAAATTATATTCAGTTTCTAAAAACTCAATTAAACACAGCTGAGAGGACAGAAAAGGGGGAACTCTCATGCTTGTGGCTATAGCAAAGCCCAACAGGAAGAAGAAGGACTCCTCTCCCTTCCTGCAGAGGATGCAGCCAGTGAAAAGTCATGGACTCTCCGCTTACCAGAGTCCTCTCAAAGTTCACTTCCTTTCTATGAAAGAGTTCTCTTGCCCTTGGCTTGAGGGAACTTCCAGGTGGCTTGCCATGGTTGCAGACCCTACCTTGCAGTTCTCTGCTGATCCCTAATAAACTCATCTTTGCTGGAGAAGTGCTGGACAGTCTCTTAGTTTTAGGTCAACAGAGTCTATTCTTACAAGTCCTAACAATTGGTCGATGGGAAATTGAGTTAATGGCTTCAAAATTTCCTTTTCTCTTCTTAAAAACAGGTGAAATAACAATGGCAATCTCAAAACTAGCGTAGAAGATTGAGAATTTAAATGGGAAATGATGGATTATGAGATGATAATGCAAATACAGACTCTCTGTGCATATGGACACTCAGTATTTAAGAGGGGAGTTCTGGAGGTTCATCACCTTTTAGGATCACAATCACAGACAGTTCAACCAGCACGGTTCTGAAATAATAATTAAAAAAAACTTAGGGTTTCTTACAGATTGTCTTATTCGCTCAAGGTATCATATTTCCTTAAACAACAGATGTAGTTAGCATCCCCTTCTCATTTATTTTACTCAAGAACAGAGCTTGATGGGAGGCTAAATTTACCCAGACAAAGGAGGGATACACACACACACACACACACACACACACACACACACACACACACACACTCGAGACAGAGAGAGACAGAGAGAGAGAGAGAGAATAATAATTTAGTAGTGGGCCTTTGTAACATTTTGGAATAAGTTAAAACCACAAAGAAAGATGCAAGCAAATAGCCAATTGAAATCATTTTTTTTTTAAACTTTGGCCCAAAATTTTAAAGTAGCACAGAGACCAGGAACTGCTTTTTCACGAAAGTCCCACAAAATGTTTGATTTCATTTAATGCCTGTGATTATACCTTCTTTCCTTTTGAGACTGGAGTTTCCATCTCTAGAGAATTGACTTCAATTAAAACCTATAATCTAGTCCCCACGGTTTCCCAATCCTCTTTGAGGAAAACAAAATAAAAGGGCAGCAGTGTCTATTGACGCAGAAGATGTCTCAATTTTCTACGAAGAGCTATTTCGATTTTTCGGTATTTTCATTTCCTTGGAAAGAGGAAACATGTCTTCTCTTTTACTTTTATGCCTCCACTGAGATATTGGTGATTCTCATAAAAAGGAAAATAAAAGGCTATACAAGTAAGACCCTGGGAGGAAGTTTTGAGCGTCTGGTGCAGCCTTTCACTTGGACAGGTACAGGGGCTGCTACTGCTACTGGGACCTTAAGTTGACAGTGTGTGTTGTCCTGAGAATGGTTGTTTGGTTCCTTGCTAGAAACACGACAAAAATATACTGAAGAACATGATGGATGGCAATGTATTTGTCATCTGAAGCTGGCCATTTTGTCTGCTTTTGCATTTGGGGCGGCAATACCTGGATTTAGGAGTTGAGGGACATACGGAGTGGTCTTGAGGAGGGAAGAACCCCTGCATTTGGGTGAAATAGACATACCTGTTGAGAGAAAGAGAGACGCGTCATCGAGGAGAGGTCTGCACTTCGCCTTTTGGATGTGGACTGGACGAGAAAGACGAGGACACATGCGTTGCATTTGCAGACACTGAAGGGAAATATGTGGACTTACATCATTATTGGAGAGTCTTACAACCCAGATTCGATACAGACAGTTGCTTAGTAAACCCCAAAGCTTATTCATTTGTCACTAATTTTACTCTTATATCAGTCACTCTCTTTACCACACTCTAGTATCCTAGTGTGTTTTTCAATCTGTCAGTAACCTCATAAACATTTCTACTGTTTCTTGTACATTTAGACAGTGAGAAATATTAGAACACATGTAATGCATTTTCAGAAACTGAGATGGACTATGAGAACTTAGACCAGAGATTTGAGAGCCTTGCAATACAGATACAAATTCCTCGTAAATTCCAATCCACTGATTTTCTTCTTGCTTGTCACTCTATTTGCTATACTTATTACCCAAGTTTTATTTTTTTCATGTGTCACTAAACTTATCAACATTTCTACTGTTTCCTGTAAGTTTTGCAGAGGGAAAGATTTACATCTGATTCAAGGTTAAGTGTATTCTAATTGTGATACATGGTCAAAAAAAATGATACTTTGCTGACTGAGTTCGTCCTGTTGGGGTTAGCAGACACACCGGAGCTACAGGTGACTCTCTTTCTGCTCTTTTTGGTGATGTACACACTTACAGTCTTGGGGAATGTTGGAATGATTCTCTTAATCTGGGTGGATGCCCGACTGCACACACCCATGTATTTCTTCCTGGCCGTCCTGTCCTTTGTGGATGTTAGTTACTCATCCACCGTCACTCCCAAGATGCTGGCAGACCTGTTATCAGAAAAGAAGACCATCTCCTTTGCCGGCTGCTTCCTGCAGATGTACTTCTTTATAGCCTTTGCCACGACGGAATGCATCCTGTTTGGGTTAATGGCCTATGACCGTTACGTGGCCATATGCAGCCCTCTGCTTTACTCCTTGATCATGTCCAGGAGCGTCTGCCTACAGATGGCAGGAGGGGCTCTTACAGCAGGACTGTTGAACTCCATGGTTCACACAGGTTATGTAAGCAGTTTGCCATTCTGCAAGTCCAATGTCATCCACCACTTCTTCTGTGACAGCCCTCCGATTTTTAAGCTCTCATGTTCCAACACACACCTGTATGAAATGATCGTGTCCACTTTTGCTGGTGTGAATACAGTTGGGACTTTGCTGGTGATCCTCACCTCCTACTCCTACATTCTCTTCTCCATCCTTCGTATGCATTCAGGCGAGGGGAGACAGAAAGCATTCTCAACCTGTGCCTCCCACCTGACAGCTCTCATTCTGTTTTATTCCACTGGCATCTATACTTATCTGAGACCTACCTCCGGCTACTCCCTGAATCAGGACAAAGTGGCTTCCGTGTTCTACACAGTGGTGATCCCCATGCTGAACCCTCTGATCTACAGCCTCAGGAACAAGGAAGTAAAGAAGGCTCTATGCAATGTAATTACTAGGAAAAGGGTCCCTTGAGTTTTGGCACTGTTTTTTTTTTAGATAACTGAACAAAATTGTGTAGCAATGAATTTAGTGAATTTTGAAATGGTAGGTCAAGTTTACAGGTAGAATATGGGAGGATATTTTCTGAGTAATCACGTTTTCTTATTACTCAAGCACAAGTACCTAATTGAGCAGAAATTACCAAATTTATGTAAGAACATTGAACGATCAACCTATCATTCTATAGTTTCATTGAGTTCTCAAAAACCGGTCTTATTTATGAAGCAATCGTGGTTAGGAAAATAAAAGATGAAGCATTTAGAGTCAAAAGTAACCATATCACATGAAACTAACCAAGTTGGAATACTTGTGATTGTCAGTTTATTTTTTTCTGAAGCATATTTTCATCATGTATGTTTTGTAAGAGTTCGTTACATAGCACATGTGACCAAAGGTTTTAAATTTAAATTAGAATGATTTCTATATTATTTCATTTAACTGTTTCCTGGGAATATTCATAAGTCAAGATTCAGGAATGTCGTTTTAATTGCAACAGTGAACTCCTCAGGGTTTATTTCCTTTATCTCCAGCAAACACACACATGTCCATGAAAGAGTGAGTATGATTTTGCATGAAAGAGTGTTATTTAGAAAACCGCTGTCTGATTAGAATGCACCAGGTAGAACACTTTTTCTGCCATTCTCTTCATTTCTTCTCAAAATGTTCCTATTCTTCTCTTATGTTCTCTCTTCTAGATGATACACACACCAAAAGCTGCCTGCACACACCTTGAGCTACTACGAAGCTTAACCAGTGCATTATTCTAAAACAGGTCGATTAATGTTAACTGGATGAATCTGAAACATACTCTTTGGGGAGGTCCCTTGTGGCTGGTCAGGTTAAGGACCTGGCACTCTCACTGCTGCAGTTCTAGTTTCAGCTGTGGCTGGAGTTGGATCCCTGGCTGGGCACTTCCCCATGCCACAGGAACTGCCAAAAATACATAAAGCATATTCTTTACAATACGCTCTAGTACATCCTGCTTCTAGAAATCCATTTCCAATAAAGCCCTTTAATGCTAATCTTAATATTAGAGTCTAGCTCGAATATGAAGGTGGAATGGGAGTTGGATTAGTTAGAACTCCAGTGGAAATTGGGAGGGTATCAGGGCTTGCTAAATGATGGCCTCATTTGTAGATTTTTGGAGGGACATTTCCCATGGCCCCTCCCTTGTACTTGCTCCTGAATTTGGTCCTGATCGAAGCTGTGATGCTCCAGTCATCTCGGATATGGCAAAGCAGAGCTATGACCTTTCACCAAAGGTCCTCCAGCTCAAACATCTGGGGCCCTCTGTGGTTCATGGAGTTGACCTTGGTCAGACGAATATTCATGAAGGCATTTGTGTCATCTGTGCAAGGTAGTTCAAGACCTGTCACGAGTAAATACTAAGATCGTACTTCTGCCGTTAAATACTTGAACTTCTCGTAAAACTTAGGAATGGAAGTATTGTGTGTGGGTTGAAATCCAGTTATTCCAAGCTTTGGGTTTTTGAACATGTGATGTTTTAAACCATAGTCTCTCTTCTGCAAGTTTGTCTTTTATTTTTCATTAACCTCACTTGCAAAGTCTGCAAATGTTTCTAATTTGAAGAGATATTAGCTCTTAATGATACTGGCCATTTGTAATTAATTGAATGTATGCTTCTTAAATGAACTTAGATTATGTTGAACCTGTAATTCTTTGTAGAAAGAGTTTTTAAACATCATATTTTCTTGCTTGGTTTTAAAAGCACTTCTGTAAAACATGTTCATAACATTTAAAAAAAATTTTTAACCTAAAAGAAATTTAAATTGCAAAACCAAGGAGAGACTTTTAGTTGTTGCACTGTGTGTGATTTTACCCTTCTCTTCTTCATTTACAGTCTGAAGTGTTTCAACCCTCCCTTGTGAATGTAGGTTCTTTGTGCCTCTTTGCTAGCCTATCTCCATTGCTTCCTCTTTCTCTGATTTTCCAAGTCTTTTCTTTAACTTCAGTGTTTTATCTTACCACATTCCCCACAGAGGCAGCTCTCAGTCCATGTTTTGCATTTTTCAAAGTTCTTTGAGTAATTTGCTTATGAAAATTGAGGAAAGAGGTTTGAAGTGCATGCCTTAGGCTTTGTTTTGCTGAGTGTTAATTTGTAAGATAAATTAGAGACTGAGAAAACCTGGGAGTGCGGCAGTTTAGAGATGTTGAAAGAGTACATCAACAAGTTGGAGGGAATTAAATAACCAATATTCAAGAATCATATGGATCCAAGTCAATAACCAAAAAAAAAAAAACATAAATAAATAAAGAGGAGAGAGAGACATTTACTAGGAGACAGAATCTTGCATTTAGGCAAAAACTGTTCAGAGACAGTTTGTCATTAAAATAAAATAGTATGTTTACGTTAATTTGTTAAATGTAAACAAACATACAAAACAGACTTTTCATAGGTCTATTAAAATGGCAAAAGTTTTCTATTTGCAAACAATGATAAAGTAAGTGTTAGTACGGAGGTTAAGAGAAGCAGTAATCCTAATTTCCTTCACCCTGTTTACATAATGTCAACCACAGGGTAGGAGTTCATAACCATCTTTCGAAAGCACAGAGAGAGTCAGTATGAGGTAGAGAAGGTCAAACCCAAAGGGTCAGAGATGGTGGAAAAAATCCCAGGTGAATGGTTGAATGGCTGTGAGAACACATAAACCATAGAAGAGAAATGGACAGAAAACCTTATTAAAAATAGATAGCTTTATTTAAACATATGGCTTTCTTGAAATCCTTTGCTTTATGGAAACACTTTGAAAGCAAATAGTTTCATTGAAACAGTATGGACTATATGTCATAGCGTAGGTGGCATCACAAAGCAGAAATAGGGTCACTGGTGGCTAAGCTGACATATAATGTACTGCTTTGGCGGGAGAATCTGCATGTACTATCATCAGCATTCTCTTGGCATTTTGTGATATTCATCCTACCAGGAAAACACCGCATGTAACCACGCACTATCCTTAGGTCTCGGACAAGTGCTTGGGATATTTTACTCACTTAAGAAATATTATGATCCCGTGGAATTCCTGTCATGGCACAGAGGAAACAAATCCAGCTAGGAACCATGAGGTTGTGGGTTCAATCCCTGGCCTCGCTCAGAGGGTTAAGGATCAGGCATTGGTGTGAGCTGTGGTGTAGGTCACAGACGCAGCTCAGATCTGGCATTGCTATGGCTGTGGCGTAGGCTGGCAGCTGCGGCTCCAATTGGACCCCTAGCCTGGGAACCTCCATATGCCATGGGAGCAGCCCTAAAAAGACAAAAGAGAAGAAAAAAGAGAGAGAGATTATGATGCTTAGATTTTATACTAAAGGAAATGATAAGTATTTGTCCGGGAACTTCAAGTTTGTGCAAAGAGGAGACCCACCTTAAGAGCTATGCCCAAAACTCTGAGGTGTGAGTTGGGTTCAAAGTAATTGACATCCTGAAACTGTATGAAGGTTTTCACCTTGTGTTAAAAGACAAAGAAAACTTAAAAATATATTTCTTAGTCATGCTTATGTTTTTGTGTGTGTGTTTGTCAGTTTCATGCATACAATGGTCAAGAGAAAACAAAAGGATGAAAAGAATGTATAGACATTCCCCTTGTGGCTCAGAGGTAGCGAATCCTACTAGTATCCATGAGGACGTGGGCTTGATCCCTGGCCTTGCTCAGTAGGTTAAGGATCCAGCATTGCTGTGAGTTGCTGTTTAGGTCGCACATGTGGTTTGGATCTGGCATTGCTGTGGCTTTGGCGTAGACCTGCAGCTGCAGCTCTGATTCAACCCCTAGTCTGGGAACTTCCATGTGCCATGGGTGTGGACACACACACGCAAAAAAAAAGAAGAAGAAGAAAAAGAAAAGAAGTAGAAGGTTTTTGAAATTCAGACAGTACTAAAGATAAAGCGGTTTTAACAAAAAATTCAATATCAAACGAGTGCTGCCATATAAATTAGTCTTCATGAAAATAGAGAGAAATTAGTGAAATTAATTTCTACTTAGAGAAGGAGTCAGCCAAAGTTGATGTCTGACTGAGAAACGTGGGTGAAAGAGATGTAGAATATTCATTAGTGTTGTTGGTTTTCACGTATGGTCAAAGCAAGAATCAAAACAAAAACATAGTTGGACACATCTCTGCAGGAATCCTGCCACCACTTCCCACTGTGATTCCTGCCATCACGTCTCCTTCCACTCTTGTCTGAACTTATTTCCTACTATGTTTCAGACATTTTACTCACGCTTAACCATGGAAAGGAACACAATGCCTGGTCTTTGTGATCGGTCAAGATCCCATGACACAGGTGTAAATACTGAGTCCCTACAAAGCTTCAGAGTGTTCTGTGTAGATGTCTCCACACTTGGAGCTGGGCGTGCGTCCATAAAAAGGACAAACACCCTAGATTCAAGGGGTTTGTGACAAGAGGGAAAGTCAAATTATGGGATAAAAGGGTCAAAGCAATAAAAGTCAAACTAGAAGTCATGTGTGAAAGCATGAGGGTAGACGTAATTAACTTTCCCTGAAGGAATCCTGGGTCACATTCCTTAGAATGTGACATGCCAGCCCCATCCGAGAGATGAGCAGGTGTTTGGGAGTCAGGCATTGGGGTCGGTGTACAAGACGCAAAATTTCCTGTGCTTCCTGAAGAGAAACAGCACCTGACATAGTTAGCTATTGACTCAATAATTCAAGAAATAAATTGAGAAAGGATGGATGGATGAAGGATTTTACATAGCTGACTAATGATTCATAGTATGACTCTTGAAGGTATGTGTATATGTACACATTTATAATCTAAGTGACTAAATAACACATAATAATCTAACTGACGAAGACAAAATGGACTTCGACAGGAAAATTGGGGAGCTGGGTATTGATTCTTCAGGGTCAAAATTATATTCAGTTTCTAAAAACTCAATTAAACACAGCTGAGAGGACAGAAAAGGGGCAACTCTCATGCTTGTGGCTATAGCAAAGCCCAACAGGAAGAAGAAGGACTCCTCTCCCTTCCTGCAGAGGATGCAGCCAGTGAAAGTCATGGACTCTTTGCTTACCAGAGTCCTCTCAAAGTTCACTTCCTTTCTATGAAAGAGTTCTCTTGCCCTTGGCGTGCGGGAACTTCCAGGTGGCTTGCCATGGTTGCAGACCCTACGTTGCAATTCTCTGCTGATCCCTAATAAACTCATCTTTGCTGGAGAACTGCTGGACAGTCTCTTAGTTTTAGGTCAACAGAGTCTATTCTTACAAGTCCTAACAATTGGTCGATGGGAAATTCAGTTAATGGCTTCAAAATTTCCTTTTCTCTTCTTAAAAATAGGTAAAACAACAATGGCAACCTCAAAGACTAGCGCAGAAGATTGAGAATTTAAATGGGAAATGATGGATTATGAGATCATAATGCAAATACAGACTCTCTGTGCATATGGACACTCAGTATTTCACATGGAAATTCTGGAGATTCACCACCTTTTAAGACCAAAATCACAGACAGTTCAACCAGCAAGGTTCTGAAATAATAATTAAAAAAACTTAGGGTTTCTTACAGATTGTCTTATTCACTCAAGGTATCATATTTCCTTAAACAACAGATGTAGTTAGCATCCCCTTCTCATTTATTTTACTCAAGAACAGAGCTTGATGGGAGGCTAAATTTACCCAGACAAGGGAGGGATACACACACATACACACACACAAAACACACACACAGGAGAATAATAACTTAGTAGTGGGCCTTTGTAACGTTTTGGAATAAGATAAAACCACAAAGAAAGAGGCAAGCAAATAGCCAATTGAAATCTTTTTTTTTTTTTTTTTTAAACTTTGGCCCAAAACTTTAAAGTAGTACGGAGACCAGGAACTGCTTTTTGATGAAAGTCCCACATATTGCTTGATTCCATTTAATGCCTGTGATTATACCTTCTTTCCTTTTGAGACTGGAGTTTCCATCTTTAGAGAATTGACTTCAATTAAAACCCATAATCTAGTCCCCACGGTTTCCCAATCCTCTTTGAGGAAAACAAAATAAAAGGGCAGCAGTGTCTATTGACGCAGATGTCTCAATTTTTTACGAAGAGCTATTTCGATTTTTCGGTATGTTCATTTCCTTGGAAAGAGGAAAAATGTCTTCTCTTTTACTTTTATGCCTCCACTGAGATATTGGTGATTCTCATAAAAAGGAAAATAAAAGGCTATACAAGTAAGACCCTGGGAGGAAGTTTTGAGCGTCTGGTGCAGCCTTTCCCTTGGACAGGTACAGTGGCTGCTACTGCTACTGGGACCTTAAGTTGACAGTGTGTGTTGTCCTGAGAATGGTTGTTTGGTTCTCTGCTAGAAACACGACAAAAATATACTGAAGAACATGATGGATGGCAATGTATTTGTCATCTGAAGCTGGCCATTTTGTCTGCTTTTGCATTTGGGGCGGCAATACCTGGATTTAGGAGTTGAGGGACATACGGAGTGGTCTTGAGGAGGGAAGAACCCCTGCATTTGGGTGAAATAGACATACCTGTTGAGAGAAAGAGAGACGCGTCATCGAGGAGAGGTCTGCACTTCGCCTTTTGGATGTGGAATAGAAGAGAAAGACGAGGACAACATGCGTTGCATTTGCAGACACTGAAGGGAAATACGTGGACTTACATCATTATTGGAGAGTCCTACAACCCAGATTCGGTACAGACAATTGCTTAGTAAATCCCAATGCTTAATTGTTTCTCCGCTAGTTTTATTCTTACATTATCACTCTAGTTCACATTCTGTATTATCCCAACAGTTTTTTCAATATGGGATTAACCTCATTAACATTTCTACCTTTTTTGTCAATTTTAGATGACGAAATATTTACACCCAGTGTAAGTTTAAGCATGCTCCATTTGTAATAAATGGCCAGAACAAATGATACTTTGCTGACTGAGTTCATCCTGTTGGGGTTAGCAGACACACCGGAGCTACAGGTGACTCTCTTTCTGCTCTTTTTGGTGATGTACACACTTACAGTCTTGGGGAATGTTGGAATGATTCTCTTAATCTGGGTGGATGCCCGACTGCACACACCCATGTATTTCTTCCTGGCCGTCCTGTCCTTTGTGGATGTTAGTTACTCATCCACCGTCACTCCCAAGATGCTGGCAGACCTGTTATCAGAAAAGAAGACCATCTCCTTTGCCGGCTGCTTCCTGCAGATGTACTTCTTTATAGCCTTTGCCACGACGGAATGCATCCTGTTTGGGTTAATGGCCTACGACCGTTACGTGGCCATATGCAGCCCTCTGCTTTACTCCTTGATCATGTCCAGGAGCGTCTGCCTACAGATGGCAGGAGGGGCTCTTACAGCAGGACTGTTGAACTCCATGGTTCATACAAGTTATGTAAGCAGTTTGCCATTCTGCAAGTCCAATGTCATCCATCACTTCTTCTGTGACAGCCCTCCAATTTTTAAGCTCTCATGTTCCGACACACACCTGAATGAAACCATCTTTTCCACTTTTGCTGGCATGAATATGGTCGGGGTTCTGCTGCTGATCCTCACCTCCTACTCCTACATTCTCTTCTCCATCCTTCGTATGCATTCAGGGGAGGGGAGACAGAAAGCATTCTCAACCTGTGCCTCCCACCTGACAGCTCTCATTCTGTTTTATTCCACCGCCATCTATACTTATCTGAGACCTACCTCCAGCTACTCCCTGAATCAGGACAAAGTGGCTTCCGTGTTCTACACAGTGGTGATCCCCATGCTGAACCCTCTGATCTACAGCCTCAGGAACAAGGAAGTAAAGAAGGCTCTATGCAATGTAATTACTAGGAAAAGGGTCCCTTCATTTCTGTGAATGTTGGCCTAATTTTCTTATCTAAATAGTGTATTAATGAATTTAGTGAAATTGTAAATGGTAGATCGAGTTTACATTTAGAATATATTAGGATATTGTCTAAGTAATCATGCTCTGATATTACTCAAGAACATGTATGTAATTAGGTGGAAATACCGAGTTTATGTAAGAACATCGACCTTTTAACCAGTCATTCTCTCTTTCTGTTAGTGTCTCAAAAACAGAGTGTATTTTTACATCAATCTTAGTTTGGGAAATAAAAGATTAAGTATTTAGATACAAAAGTAGCAATAGCACTGGAAACTATCTATGCAGAATACTTGTAATTATCAGCATTTTTCTGATGCATTTTTTTCATCATTTATGATTTGTAAGAGATTGTTATATATCACGTGTCAAAACGTTTCAAATTAGATTTATTTTTATATTATTTAATTTATTATTTCCTAGGTAGATGCTTAAATCGAATTTCAAGTATATAGTTTTAATTGCAACAGTAAACTCCTCAACTTGTATTTCTTTTATTCCCTCAAACACAAATGTGTTCATGACAGAATAAGTATGAATTTGCGTAAAAGATTTCTATTTTGAAAGCTGCTGTCTGCTTAGAATGCACCAATAACAACAGTTTTTCTTCTTTTCTCTTCATTTCTTCTCAAAATTTTCCTGTTCTCTTACCTTTTCTCTTCCAGATGGTACATACACACAAAGCCACATGCGTACACATTCAGCGACCTCAGTTTAAGCAGTCATAATTTCAAAGCAGGTAGATTAATGTTAAATGGGTGAATCTAAAACATATTATTTAGAGAGTTCCCTTGTGGCTCATCAGGTTAAAGATCTGACATTCTCACTTCTGTAGTTTTGTTGTTCTAGTTACAGCTGTGGTGCAGTTTCGATCCCTGGATGGGAACATCCACAGGCTGCAGGCAAGGCAAAAAAAAGAAAATGTGTGTGTCTATTCTTTGCAATAGGCTCATGGATTTCCTGCCTATGGAAATTATCATTTACCAAAAAAAATTCTGGTAAAGTTAATCTTAATATTACAGCTTAGCTTTATTTTTTTATTTTTGTCTTTTGTCTTTCTAGGGATGCACCGGCAGCATATATGGAGGTTTCCAGGCATATGGAGGTTCCCAGCCTAGGGGTCTAATTGGGGCTGTAGCTGCCAGCCTATGCTATAGCCACAACAATGCCAAATCTGAGCTGCATCTGAGACCTACACCACAGCTCACGGCAGCGCCGGATCCTTAGCCCACTGAGCGAGGCCAGGGATTGAACCTGCAACCTCATGGTTCCTAGCTGGATTCATTTCTGCTGTGCCAGGACAGGAACTCCTAGAGCTTAGCTTTAATATAAAGGTGGAATGGGAGTTGGTCTAGTAGAACTCTGGAGAAAACTGAGGGGGATTCAGCACTTGCTAAAATGACAACCTCATTTATTGGTTTTGGGGGGAAATTCTACTGAAGTTGCATGTGATAAAAGTTATGATGGGCAAGTCATCTAGGATGTGGTAAAACAGAGCTTATAACCTGTCACAGAAGGCCATCCAGCTCCACCATCTGGGAAGCTCTATGTGCTCCACATAGTTGAACTTGGTCAGAAGAATATTCATGTAGACACTTCCTTTGTCTGTGCACTGTTGGGCCATCCTCTCATTCCATGTTACCTGGCCCTGGAGGACCTGAAGCAGACTCACCAGGCTGATCTCAGAGATGGTTCCCTCTTTCACTGAGTGGCTTACCTATATTCTTATGCATCAGCTGGATGCTGGTTGGCTGCTCTCTTTCATCTTGCCCTGCCCTGAGTGGCATTGTATATGAGACCAAGATATGTCACTAGTAAATCCTAATATTCTATTCCTTTCATTAAATACTTTATAGTAAAATGTAGGAAGAGAAATATTTTGTGTGAGTGAAATACAGTTATTCTGAGATTTTTATTTGAGACGTTGGATTTTGAATCAGGTTCTCTCTATCTCAGTATCATATATACAATTAATTTCATTTACAAGGTCTGCAAGTATTTCCAACTTGGGAAGCTATTAGCTCTTAATGATATTGGCAATTTTTAAATGATTTTTTATTTTTTCCATTATAGTTGTTTTACAGTGTTCTATCAATTTCTATTGTACAGCCAAGTGACCCACTCACACATATATACAAACACACACACATATATACTTTCCTTTTCTCTCATTATCCTCCATAATTTTCCATCATAAGTGACTAGATATAGTTCCCTGTGCTATACAGCAGGATCTCTTTGCTTACCCACACCAAATGCAATAGTTTGCATCTATTAAGCCCAGATTCCCATTCCATTCTACTCTCTCCCCCTCCCCCTTGGCATCCACAAGTCTGTTCTCCAAATCTATGAGTTTCTTTTCTGTAGAAAGGTTCATTTGTTCCATATATTAGATTCCATATATAAGTGATATCATATGGTATTTTTCTTTATCTTTCTGACTTACTTCACTTAGTATGAGAGTCTCTAGTTTCATCCATGTTGCTGCAAATGCCATTATTTTGTTCATTTTATGGCTGAGTAATATTCCATAGTGTATGTATATACCACATCTTCTTAATCCATTCACCTGTCAATGGACATTTAGGTTTTTTCCATGTCTTGGGTATTGTGAATAGCACTGCGATGAACATACGGGTGCATGTGATTTTTTTGAAGAAAGTTTTGTCCAGCTATATGTCCAAGTTTAAGTAATATCATATCATAGTGTAGTGTTTAAGTAATACCATACCATAGTGTAGTGCTTAAGTAATATATCATAGTGTAGTAGTAGTGTTAATCCTACTCTCCTTTGTACAGAGTGGGATTGCTTGTTCATATGGTAGCTCTATATTATTTTCTGAGTTACCTCCATACTATTTTTTGTAATGGTTGTAGATATTGGTAATTTTTTATTTTTATTTTTTTTATTTTTATTTTATTTTATTTTATTTTTTTTTTTTGTCTTTTTTGTCTTTTTTTGTTGTTGTTGTTGTTGTTGCTATCTCTTGGGCCGCTTCCGCGGCATATGGAGGTTCCCAGGCTAGGGGTTGAATCGGAGCTGTAGCCACTGTCCTACACCAGAGCCACAGCAACGCGGGATCCTAGCCGCGTCTGCAACCTACACCACAGCTCACGGCAACGCCCGATCGTTAACCCACTGAGCAAGGGCAGGAACCGAACCCGCGACCTCATGGTTCCTAGTCGGATTCGTTAACCACTGCGCCACGACGGGAACTCCGATATTGGTAATTTTTAAGTAAATTGAATGTGTGCTTCTTACATAAAATAATTTCTTATAAAAAGTATTTCTTAAATTATCATATCTTCTTGCTTATTTTTCAAAACAGTTATGCAAAATAGGTACACGATATATTTATTTTCTTTAATGCCAAAGAAATTTAAGTTGCAAAACCAATGAGACTTCTAGACGTTATACTGTTTGATTTTATCCTTCTCTTATTTCTTTACAGTTTGGCATTTTTCAACCCCCTCCCTTGTGGATGTAGTTACTTTGTGCCTCTTTGCTAGTCTATCTCCATTGCTTCCTCTTTCTCTAAATTTCCAAGTCTTTTATTTTACCTGAATGTTTAATGTTACCACCTTCAGGAGTTCCTGATTGGCTCAGTGCTAATGAACCTGACTAGTATCCATGAGGATGCAGGTTTGATCCCTGGCCTCACTCAGTGGGTTAAGGTTCCAGCATTGCCTTGAGTTGTAGCATAGGTTGCAGATGTGGCTCAGATCCTACATTGTTGTGGCTAAGGCATAGGTTGGCAGATAGAGCTCCAATTCAGCCCCTAGCCTGGGAACTTCATATGTCATGGGTGTGGCCCTAAAAAGCAAAAAAGGAAAATGTTATCACCACTTTCTCCATGTAGGCTATCAATCCATGTTTTGTCTTTTTCAATGTTTTTTGAGTAGTTTACTTACTAAAATTAATAAAGGAAGTTTGAAATGTATACTTTAGGCTTTGTTTTTCTTAATATTAAGTAGTAACTGGTAAGATAAATCAGAGACTTAGAAAACCTGGGAATGCCACAGATTAAAGAAGTTAAAAGAGTAAATAAACAAGTTGGAGACAATTAAATAGTCAATATTCAAGAATCATATGGATCCAGAAAACAAGCAAAAAAAAAAAAAAGATGCTATTAGTAAGAGACAAAGTCTTGCCTTTAGGCAAAAAAAAAGAGAGCTTGATATTAACACATAATAATAATTTTTAATTTATTTGTTAATTTTAAACTAATATACACAACAGAATTTTCATTGGTCTATTAAAAATGAAAAATTTTCACATTTCATAATAATAAAGTAAGTATTAGTACTGGGATTAAGTGAAGCAATAATACTAATTTACTTCATACTGTTTAAGTAATATCATATTATAGCATAGTAGTTTTTAATTATGTTTCAAAAGAACAGAGGTAAACAATATTATGTAGAGAAGGTAAAACCCAAATCCAAAATAAAGTAGTTGAATTGCTGTGAGAACATATAATCTGTAGAAGAGACATGTACAAATAACCTTATTGAAACATATAGCTTTAATTAAACATATAGCTTTATTGAAATGTTCTGCTTTATAAAATAATTTTAAAGAAAATAGTTTTATTGAGACTATATGGAATGTATGTCAAATAGAATGTTTGGCATCAGAAAGAAGAAATATGGTCATTCATTGCTAAACTGAGATAAAACGTACTGTTTTGGCTGGAGAATCTGCATGTACTATCATTAACATTCTTTTTACATTTTTGTGATATTAATCCTACTGTGAAAACACTGCATGTATCATCCTATCCTTAAGTCTCAGAATAGACCTTGGGATAGTTCATTCACTTAAGAAGTATTATGATCCTTAGATTTGTTTCTAAAGAAAGAGGTAATAAATATTGGTCAGGTAATTTCTTTCTTTTTTTTTTTTTTTTTTTTTTGGTCTTTTTGCCTTTTCTAGAGCCGCTCCTGTGGCACATGGAGATTCCCAGGCTAGGGGTTTAATCAGAGCCGTAGCCACTGTTCTACACTCGGAGCCGAGTCTGCAACCTACACCACAGCTCACTAAGCAAGGCCAGGGATCGAACCCGCAACCCCTTGGTTCCTAGTCAGATTCGTTAACCATTGAGCCACGACGGGATCTCTCTGGTCAGGTAATTTCAAGGTTTTGAAATTAGGAGATCAAACCTAATAAGAGCTATGCCCAAAACTCAGAGTTGTGAATTGGGTTCAAAGCATTCTACTTCCTGAAATTGTATGATGGTTTTAACCTTGTGTTGTAAGACAAATAAAATTCGAAAATATACTTATTAGCTATACGTATGGGTTTTTTTATTATTATTTTATTTTATTTTATTTTCCCACTTACAGCAAGGGGATTAAGTTATCCTTACATGTATACATTACATTTTTTTTCCCCACCCTTTGTTCTGTTGCAACATGAGTATCTAGACAAAGTTCTCAATGCTACTCAGCAGGACCTCCTTGTAAATCTATTCTAAGTTGTGTCTGATAAGCCCAAGCTCCCAATCGCTCCCACTCCCTCCCCCTCCCATCAGGCAGCCACAAGTCTGTTTTCCAAGTTCATGATTTTCTTTTCTGAGGAGATGTTCATTTGTGCTGGATATTAGATTCCAGTTATAAGTGATATCATATGGTATTTGTCTTTGTCTTTCTGGCTCATTTCACTCAGTATGAGAGTCTCTAGTTCCATCCATGTTGCTGCAAATGGCGTTATGTCATCCTTTTTTATGGCTGAGTAGTATTCCATTGTGTATATATACCACATCTTCCAAATCCAATCATCTGTCAATGGACATTTGGGTTGTTTCCATGTCCTGGCTATTGTGAATAGTGCTGTTTTTTGTGTGACAGTTTCATTAATACACTGGTCAAGAGAAGACAGAAAATGATGAAAAGAATATACAGAGTTGTTTACATATCTGCTTGATTCTCCCTGTGGCCTTGATGGCCTGAGTCTGATTTTTTCTCCACTTAATATGGATGGAGATATGGCTTATAATTCCTAATTTTAAAATGTTACAATGGCTTATAATTCCTAAGTTTTAAAAAATGACAACTACAGAAGGAGAAACTTTCTCTTGGTTCTTATTCAAAGAGTTGCCAGGAAATGCTTTTGGTATAACACACACTGTTGAAGCAATAATTTGTGGCCAGGTGAGTGCAGCCATGAGGTATTTACTGACCACTTGAAATGTGGGGGATGAGAATGAAGAAAGTTCTTAGATGATTTAAGCAGAGTGAGTAAAAAAAAAGAATGCATCTATTACAATTTGGTTAAACGAAGCTGTAGATAGGAATCTCCTACAATTCTAAGATCCAAGGGCTCTAAAGACGTGGTCTTGAGCAGGATCCCAGGTTTAGGGCAAAACTACACCATAAACAATCATTCATGGGCAGGTGACTTTGACATTTTCCACTGGTGACTTCCTCAGTTCCTGGGATCATTCCTGGACTGGCTAGGCAAAGCGGGGGAGGCAGACACTGGGGGAGGTGTCCTCTTAAGCAAGTGAGTAAATCTCCAGGTGCTGTTTTCTCTCCTATTTCATCACCTAGAACTGAGTCACCCGGTCATGCAAGTTGCATGAAACACCTGGTAACACATCCCATCTACTGTGGAAAAAGAAAGAAAGAAAAAAGAAATGAAGACGAATTGAATCTGTTGATCACTTTTTAGCCTTTATCAAGGTGCACAATACAGTCATGCAGAACAAGGAGAGCCAATGGCGTGAATTAAGGAGGAAAAGGGCCTGGTTTTATCTACATCCCAGGAACAAATATCCTTGTTGAATTGAGAAAGACAAATTGATGAAAGTCAGATCATAGTCAAGATAAAGAACTTTTTCCAAAATATTTCAATATAGAAAGGGTTCCCAGATATAAATTAAAGAAGTCTTCATTGAAATAGAGGGAAATGAGTGAAATTAATTCATATTTATAGGAAAGAGTCGGCATAATTTGATGAATGACAGAATAATGTGGGTGGAAGAGATGGAGAATATTTTCCAATGTGGTTGATATCATCTGTGGTAAAATTGAGAATCAAAATGAGAAAATATTTGGACATATCTCTACGTAAATCCTGCCACCACTTCCCATGCAGATAACTGCCATCCCACCTTATCTGGTTTCTCTGCCTTCACTCTTATTTGCACCAAAGTGTATTGTGCTCTTATTTCATACCATCCCTCAGACAGTCACATTCACTCTTAGCAATGGAAAGGAACACAATGCCTATTATCTGTGATCTGTCAGGATTCCATGATACAGATATAAATACCGAGTCCCTAAAAAGCCTCAGAGTGTTCTGTGCAGATGTCTCCACAATTGGAGCTGGATGTGTGTCACTAAACAGGACAAACACCCTAGATTCAAGGCGTTTATGACAAGAGGGAAAGTCAAATTATGGGATAAATGTTTAAACACAATAAAAGTCAAACTAGAAGTTATGCATGAAAACATGAGAGTAGACATATTTAATTTTCCTTGCAGGAATAGTGTGTTACATTCCGTAGAATGTGACATACCTGCCCCATCCAACAGATGAACAGATGTTTGGGAGTTAGACATTGTGACCAATGTTTAAGATACATTTTCTGTGCCTCCTGAAGAGTATGGCACAGCATATGACACGGTTATATATTGACTGAATGAATTAAGAATTAAATTGGAAATGATGAGTACATGAATTATTTGCACACTTTACCAAGGATTCATAGCAACAAAAGAAATTTATACCACATTTTCTCTCCTACTCAAGTTCTTATCATGTCATTTTCCCATCCTAACTTTTTGATATAGAAAACTTGAAACTCAATGTATTATATCCTCTTGTTTCCATTCAGTTCTTCTTCTTATGGATACACTCGTCACTAATGATCAATTTTATCTGTGACATTAACTGAGAGCCTTAACACACAAACAAACAAGATAATGCATGCATTCTAAATAATTTCCAAGTAACATTGTGTGCGGTTAAGAAATGGTGTTGCAATAATTTCACATTGAGTATCTACTGACAGCATACATAAATGTAGACCAACTTTAACATGGACTGTCTTATACAGACTTTCTCAGTAGGAGAATTCCTCCACTTTCCAAAGGTGGAGAGGATGGGGAGACAGGTAAAGAGCAGTGGCCAGGAGACAGGACTCCTCAGACCATATTTCAGAGAGAGGAACTTCAATATAGGACTAGTCAACCCAGAGACAGCCATGGTTTTTGTCTAAGTTGCCACTTGATAAAGAGTTCACTGCATTAAAAATGCAGTTTCACATGGAGAGAAGATATCTCCACAATAATAAGGGATTATTTTCTACCTAAGTGCACCAATTGATTTAATACAATCTTCAAGTAATAATAAGAATGGCTGAGTTTGTACTTGAATAACTCAGACCAGACATTTATTTTACATAAGACCATATTCTTAATAAAAGAGCAACAGATGGTGATTTCTACAGGATATAAAAATATGAGCGGTAACTATTTTTAACCTGCCTTTTTAATTGTGGTGCATCCTTTTTAACTGAGGAATAAAACATCATAAAACTTCCTTCCAATCAGATTCATTAAGGAGATAAATCTCTAGAACTTGAAATTCACAGACTCTAAGTAATCAGTCATTCATCTTTACAGTAGTAAATGAGGTATAAAATGGATGTGAGATCAACTTCTTGTGAGTTTTATATTACTTAGTTTTATCAATATGCAGAATATTAAAATATTTCTTATTGAATATTCCAAGAAGCCCTTTGTGTTTTCATTAAGAATATACACACTGACATCACACTTAGTTTAAAGTCACCTAAGTCACATACTAGCTTTTTGACATTGGGCAAGTTTCTTAACCTTTCTATGCCTCTGGTTCTATAGGTAAAATGTGAATAATAACAATACCTTCTTTGTTCAGAACGTAATAAATGAGGTAATACAGATAAAGACATTAACGGAGGGGTTAGCACACCAACAATGTTCAAAAATTATTAATAAAAAAAATACAATTTCTTATAATAAAGCTTCTCTACTCTCCATGTCTTTAGGCTAAATCTTGCTCATATGGAAACATTGCTACATGAAAAACTAAAATTCCCAAGTTGAACTGCCAAAGAAACATTGTTTATGGAGAGAATACATCAAATTAAGAAAAAAAAGATCATAGACATTGACCTTTGGGTATGCTTTCAGATGTTCAATAGGATTCTGCTTAGAATTTGATTTTGCTTATATTTCTATAACATAATCTACTTTTCTTACATGTTCAAAGTACAACTCTAAAAGATTGGCACGGATAAAAGAGAAACCAAAAATAAAAGCCCAGTAAGTTAGAATGGTTTTTCTCTAGGTATTGCTGCTGGTTTGTATCCACCCATCCTAAAACACTCTCTTAATTTTAACTCAGTATTCCTGACAAAATGCTACTCTGTACATTCCTTTCTCTCCTAGATTGAGAAAGGGCTACTCCAAGGCAGGATAAAAGACCATTAAAAGAAAAAAAAGATGTCAATTAAAATACCTAATTTCCTTTTTAAGTCACTCAATGTCACAATCCTTCGGTCAGTGAGTACTTGAATCTCATTAATGCAGCCTGATTGCTTAAGTCAGTGGAAAATCTTAGTTTACATAATTACTTGTTGGGAAAAATTTACAAGCCACTCACTCATGTAAGCACTTGACTAGCGCCATTGGAATGCAAAAATGAAGAAGAACATGACTGACGACATTTTTCTTAAAAATAAAAATAACAATGATTCTGTGATAAGCTGGGATTTGATAAAATCTTAGGTTAGATATCACTTTCTCGAGTATTTATTTATCTGGCCTTCCCATAACATCTTATGATAACGTACATGAAGACTGCATATTCTAAGGTGCCTGATTACCCATCTGTCTTCAATAGTTGCTAAGCTCTGTAATAACAAAAAATGAGCTTTTATTTTTTACCACTTGTACACTTAGTATTTAACATACATTTAGTATTTATTTATAATAAACTACAATATAAATGACAAAATACACATTGGTTGATTGCCTGATAATTCATTCAAACATATGTGTCACTGAAAATTTAATTCCCTTTCCAAATATATATATGGAAAGTATATAGATTAGAAAGAATACATATATGTGATATATATATATACACACTATATATACATGTATATATACTATATATATACTATGTATAAATAATCTATAGTACATAGTAAATTGATATTTTTTGCAATGATATAAAAATGGGAAAATACAAAATGTGAAAAAAGAGAAAAAAAAGAACAGAAAAATCAGAAAGAAAAGACAAGAAAAAATTTGGAGGAATTCACAAGGTCTAAGATTATTTGAATCTAAAACTTCACAGGTTATGGAGTTCCCACTGTGGCACAGTGAGTTAATGATATGGCTTGTCTCTTTGCAGGCACCCGTTTAATACCCAGCCTCTGGCAGCAGGTTAAGGATCCTGCATTACTGCAGCTGTGGTGTAAGTTACAGCTCCTTTTTAGATTCCAGGATTCCATCTCTGACCTGGGAACATACATATATCAGGGAGGTAGCAATGGAAGCTTCTCAGGTTCTGTATACATGACTGGTGACTGGGTCACTGTACAGCAGAAATTGACACAACACTGTCTAATAAAATTTAAAAAGAATGTACGTAGCATCATGGAATGAAAGTGTAGTGAAAGAATTAAAAGGGAGTATAATCTGTTACTTTAATATATAATATATACACACACACACGCACATATAGGAGCAAAGTTGGAAGAAATATTCTCCTGATACAGGAAAGATGAGCAGAACCTCAGGCATGGAAAATGACTATGTTACAGGAACAATAGGAAAACTTGATCAAATGTAAAGCAGTCAGATTCAGAGAGGGTTGGAAATAATTAGGATCACATTTGTAATGATTTTCCTGATGAAATGTTGGAAGAGGGGAGTTCCCATCAAGGTTCAGTGGTTAATGAACCCAGCTAGTATCCATGAGGATGTGAGTTCAATCCCTGGCCTGGCTCAGTGGGTTAAGGATCTGGCATCGCCATGAACTGTGGTGTAGGTTGCAGATGTGGCTGGGATCTGGCATGGTTGTGGCACAGGGTGGAGGCTCCAGCTCTGATTTTACCCCCAGACTGGGAACCTCCTTATGCCTCAGGTGCAGCCCTAAAAAGACAGAAGACAAAAAAAAAAAAAAAAAAAAAAAGCGGAGGAGTGTTGATTGAGAAATGTTAAATTACTAAATGTTGCTGTGAGAAAGATGGGTTTTTCATTAGAATAAAAATTATAGAGAATAGTTTTTCTTAATCTTTTAATCCATTACTAAACTGGATGGGGATATTTAGGGATTTCCCTAGTGTCCGAGAGAAAATCATAACGTGAGTAAAATAATCTTATTTTTTTATAACACAGAATTGCCTCTCTCTTCACAAAATTTATCCCACAAACACAAATATGACTCTCTTCAAAGAAAATTAGCACCCGTTAAAGTTGCAAAAAGAAGTAGAACATGTCCAGATGACAACAATGAATGATTGGCTTTGAAGGGCTATTCAAACGAGTTATAGAAAATAAAATAATCTAGGTAAGAAATCAATTGATAAGGAATTTGAACATTTTCCTGCAGGTAATGTTGGACCATTATGAGTAGTTTTTCTCCTAGGACATCAAAGCCTTCTGACTGTATTTGGGAATTGGAGAGCGTATGCAATCATATTCTGTGGAGAGCCTGGTGGAAAGTCTGATCTATCATGGAAGAACTGTTTGCATAAACACCAACTTAATTGCAAATAAGAACCTTCAACTAGCAATTAGATGTAAAGAGGGAAAAGAGAAATTCTCAGGAGGAAGAAGTGACTATTTCCTTCATAAACATACTTGCTCTTTAAAAGCAAGCGTACTTCTTGTTTAAAAATCTTACAGATCATAAACAACTTAATACTTTAAAATATTATAAATATTTATCAATAAGAAGCTATATCAGCCAAACTGAAAATGGTAAATATCTTGATATTATTTTTTAATTTCATGATAATTTTATTAATTTAATGATTAAGATTCAATAAATTATATCAAACAGCTAAACTCATGGATATGGGTCAGAAATGTATTCATTATTTAACTTAGCAGGATTTAAGGTAGATTTCTGACTTTTAGAATTAAAAAGTTAATGTGATGAAAGCATTTAAAATATACACATTTATAATTTGCCTATTGTTGATAAAGATGTTAAGTTTATTCATTTTAAGAAATAACTTATTAAGAGAACTATACTCAAAAAAGACATTGCATTCAAGTTAATTAAATATTTTACTATATTCATGATAAAGTAAATGTTGCCATTACAGGTAAAAGCTTTCTATGCAAAGGAATAACCTCTTATTAGTGATTGTCCTTCTGTTGGGGATTTTATTAAGCATTTATTTCTTTCCAATTATCATCTCCTGCAAAAGAATATTTGGTTCAACTTTCATAGCCCATGTCCTAGTATTGTTTATGGCACCCAAACAAATCAGGTCGTACACAGAGAAGGTGTTGGACAGAGTATTGACTCCTTTGGTGAACTTCTTATTTACTGATCTTACTTTTTCCTAGGAACAATTAATTTTGGCTTGAAATAAAGCATTATCCCCAAATATTATCAAT
This sequence comes from Sus scrofa, assembly GCF_054392235.1. Classification (NCBI taxonomy): domain Eukaryota; kingdom Metazoa; phylum Chordata; class Mammalia; order Artiodactyla; family Suidae; genus Sus; species Sus scrofa. The sequence continues at coordinate 15,051,198 of NC_139384.1, forward strand.
AATTAAAGTAGATAGGAGTTCCCGTCGTGGCGCAGTGGTTAACGAATCCGACTAGGAACCATGAGGTTGCGGGTTCGATCCCTGCGCTTGCTCAGTGGGTTAATGATCCGGCGTTGCCGTGAGCTGTGGTGTAGGTTGCAGACGCGGCTCGGATCCCACGTTGCTGTGGCTCCGGTGTAGGCTGGCAGCTACAGCTCCGATTGGACCTGGGAACCTCCATATGCCGCAGGAGCGGCCCAAAGAAATAGCAAAAAGACAAAAAAAATAAAAAAATAAAAAAAAATAAAGTAGATAAAGGCCTAAAGTTGTGTTTCTTAAGCAATGCAATCTACTTTAATTCGAAAGATTAAAATAAGCATTGCTGGAAACATATGGTGTTGAAAATTTTTTAAAAATTGGCTTTTATATTCTTATAGATTTAATCATCCTTTCTCACTTATTGGAAAATACCAATTCTAAGTGTAATTTCTATTTTTAATTTAATTCAGAAGCATCTATGGAGTAACATATTGAGGCAGAGCCTTGTCCTCTATTCTTTATAGATGGATCATTGCACGTAGTGTCAAGGATAGAAAAGACATCTAAATCGTCAGTGGAATATTACAATAGATGTTATAGGGTGGATATTATGTTATGGACAAGATTGGTAAAGAAAATCGTGGAAGTGGTTAACTAATGGTTGAACTTCAGTTTTGACAAAAAGAAATAGGTCATCTTCATACTCCCTTCTCATACCATAATTTAAATTAAAATATCTAGACATATGGATCATATTGGTATAATTAAAATGCAGATCTAACATGGACCATAATTTCAGCAACTTATTTATTGAATTGATTTTTTTTTTTCTGCAGATGAGTTTATAGCTCCTGGTTTCACATCAAATCTCCCAGAATCACAGAACACAAGTGTTACAAAGTAACTAAGAATTTATCACAACCAAAGCCCATGTCTTGATCCAATTATAAAAGAAGAGAATGCAGTCAAGAAATGTAAATCTACAGAGAGAAAATAATTTGAAAATTACAGAAACAAATCTTACGATAATGATGGAATTTGTTCTCTTGGGCTTTGCTGATATTCCCCAATTTCACTGGTTTCTTTTTGGGGGTTTCTTAGTCATATATTTGATTATCCTTTTGGGGAATGGCATCATTATTCTAATAACAAAAGTAGATGCCACTCTTCAGACCCCCATGTATTTTTTCCTCGGTAATTTTTCCTTCCTAGAAATCTGCTATGTATCAGTCACTCTTCCCAGGATGCTCATGGACCTTTGGACCCAGAAAGGAACTATTTCTTTTTTAACCTGTGCTACACAAATGTGTTTTTTCCTTATGCTGGGAGTCACAGAATGTTTCCTTCTGACTGTGATGGCCTACGACCGCTATGTGGCCATTTGTAACCCTTTACATTATCCTTTAGTCATGAACCACAAGGTCTGTGTCCAGCTGGTGGTTGCCTCCTGGATCAGTGGATTTCCAGTGCAGATAGGACTAACATGCCAGATTTTCTCTCTCCCCTTTTGTGGTTCTAACCAAATCAATCACTTCTTCTGTGATATCCCCCCATTATTGAAGCTGGCTTGTGGAGACATCTTTGAGAATGAGCTGGTGGTCTATATATTTGCTGTATTATTTGTCACTCTTCCTTTTCTGTTGATTCTTGGATTCTACATCAGAATTATCACCACCATCTTGAAGCTGCCATCAAAAACAGGACGAACCAAAGCCTTTTCCACTTGCTCTTCCCATATCATTGTTGTACTTTTATTCTATGGATCAGCCACTGTCACCTATTTAAAACCTAAATCCAATCAGTATGAAGGTATAGACAAACTGCTTTCTCTTTTTTATACAATTTTGACCCCAACATTTAATCCAATGATATACAGTCTGCGGAATAAAGACGTTAGAAAGGCAATGAGAAAATTTCTTCTCAAATTATCAGCATTATGAGACATTTGAAATAACACAAATTATTCTTTCATGCATTTAATTTGTATATAGACTTAATTGAAAGCTACTTTTCAGTAATGTTCTCAAATTTTCAGTAAGATAATAATGGAATTTCCTTTTAGTAGAGCCTTATGTTCTCAGAGTTATGGCAGTTGTGTTTATTTACCTTTAAAAGTAAGACATTATTTACAATGTTGTACTTTTAAAGATCAGTTTCCCCCTTCATTGTAAACTAGTGAATAGAGATGCGTAACTAAACCAGATGATGTGATATGCAGTATGGTCTATGACTGAAATTATGCCATTTTTCTAATTTATTAATGCCTTTCTCCATACTACCATAATATTATTAAAGAAACAAAACACTTTTAGATGCAACAGAGTCATTACTAAGTGATTCCTTCACAGGAAAAAAAAAAAGCCTGAATACATAAGGATATAAGTATAAGAAGTAATAATACAAATAATTTATGTGTAATATGATGTTTATAGCAGAACTATTTTTCTAAGCAAAAATGGAAAATGAATGTTCTTATTGAGAAAATTTTAATAAATATTATGTATAAATATAATAGAAAATTATAGTCATTAATCATGTTAATAATAAATCATTTCCTCTTGTATCCATTTTTTTTTTGTCATTCCTCCTAGACTGACTCTTGATTTATCTATATGATTACCTTTGGCCAAGGGAACATTAATACACACGAATAGCACTTCACCATTCCAACTTGTCCCCTCCAACAATGGAAATATTTCCATCCCTGTGGCAAAATGTCCAGTCTAGACTCCTGACAATGAAAGAGCACATAGAAAGAGACAAAAGGTAATATACAAATGATAGAAAGATGGGATCAAGTTTCAACTGATTAACAAAGGGCTACTTAGAGAGTTTTGGGATCTATTATACAGATGTCTCTCTTGTTCTCTAAACTGTATGTCATTCTTAGACTTTAAAAATTTCCCAATCTCTTTCTATTTTGAATCTGCATTTTAGTTGTTTTGGAATGCCCATGCATGGTAGATTTTCTAGTTGCTTTATACATGAACATTTCTTTCACAACATCAGTCTCCTCTGAAATAAAAATCTCTGTGCTACGTAATGTACATCACATTTTGAAAGGCCATTCAGTAATCATACAAAGGCATAAATCACACACACTATTAGATACTGAAAATGAGGGTAAAAATACATGACAAAAATGTTTAATCTATAATTCCAAGCACAATAACTTATGCATCTGTTTAAAGGAAAGTGTTCATCGAGATAGACCAAAATCAACACCAATTAAAAAAAAAGAATATTAAGAAGCAATCCAGAATATATCCTCCAGCCACAATGGAATTAAATTTCAATTTCATTATTTTGGGAGGGTCAGGGAATGGTGAAAGGGGAGAGCATGAGAACATTTCTAGGTATGATAGGTATCATCTTGTCTGAGATGATGGTTTCACTGGTGTGTACATATACAAGTCACATCAAATCGTAAGCTTCAGATATGCACTTTTATTACACTTCAGTTACACATTGACAAAATGCTAAAAACACTTTATTTAAAATTGAAACAGAAACTTCAGTAAAAGAAAACAAACAAAAAAAAATCTCATCAGTGTTGATCTACCAACAATGTCAAACAAATCTTTTCACCTGTAGTAACATGATATCAGTGGAAATTTCATATTAGAAATAAAGAAACATGAAATATGGTAAGTATAAGACTAAACATCAAATATTATATTTTTTCTTTTAATTTATTTTAGTACATATGTGTCTTTAAGGAAAACATCTTCACTTTTTCTTTTTTTTTAGGGCCTGCTCTTGTGGGCATATGGAAGTTCCCAGGCTAGCGGCTGAATCAGTTACAACTGCTGGCCTTTGTCACAGCTATAGCAATGCCAGATCCAAGCTGTGTCTGTGACTACACTCCAGCTCACAGTAACACCAGATCCTTAACCCACTGAGCAAGGCCAGGGATATAACTCACATCCTCATGGATACTAGTAGGGTTTGTGAGTCACTGAGCCACAATAGGAACTCCCATTTTTAACATTTTAATCATATGATACCAGTTCATAATAGGTAGCTCAGGTTTATGGTAACTTGCTGGGTAATGGTCAAGTGTTCAGTGTCTACTTAGATCCAGTGGCGGGCAGAGCTTACTGTTAAGAAGAAGAGTATTTATCCACAGAGGGTGAAAGGGTCTTGCTCCAAAATCCTAAGGGCTTGAGCTATAATCGCCTTTAAGGGCTTTGCGAAAGGCTTCAAATAGCATCCCTGTCTGCCGTGGACACTTTGAGTACCGTTGGGTCTACAGAAGCATATGGACCAAGTGATAGAGAAGATTTCACAGGAGCCTGGGCCTGTTGCAAAGTATTCTCTGCTCTGGGCTCCAATCAAAACTAGAAGTTTATTGGGTCCCTTGGTAAATGGACCGTAGGAACACCCTCCAATATGTTGCCTGCAAAATCCAGAAAGGCCTACCAGATGTTGTGCCTCTTTCTTCGCTGTAGAAGATGCCTGATGCAACAACTCATTTTTCATTATCTTTTTAAATTAAGGCATAGTTGATTTACACTGTTGTGCTAACTTCTGCTGTACAACAAAGTGACCCAGTCATACATTTATATAAATGTATATATTCTCAGTCTTAATTTTAGAAGAGATCCCAACACCCTAAATATAATTGGCCTTCTAGAAATTTCAGAGGTAGAAGACCCCTGAAATTTAGTTGGACTTATTTTCCATCCTTTGATAGGAAAGAAACTTTACCAATAAACTAGGGTAGTTGCTACTTCTTGCTTAGTGGCGCCAATCAGCGTCATGCCATCCGTATAATGGATAAGTGTTATGTTTTTTAGGATGAATAGGTGATTAAGAGCTCTGCAAACTAAATTATGACACATAGAGTCAGAGAGTGAAGGTGTACTGCTGCAATTGCTTGTCTTGCTAACAGAAAAATAGTTTTTGGTGGGTCTCAAAGACAAGTGTGGAGAAGATAATTACCTCCAGATCAGGGTCCAGGGTATGAGATCTTTTGGTCAAGCAATGAAACCACTTCTGGTTCATCAGCTGCAAATGAAGACACCACTTGGTTAAGCTTATGATAATCACTATTGCCCTTCAACGCCTCTCTTCTGTACCAGTCAAATAGGAGAGTTAAATGGGACCATCCCTGCATCTTTTAAGTCCTTGCACTTAAAGTGGCACTAATCTCAGCAACGCCTCTAGGACTGAACTACTGCTTTTGATATACCATGTTCCTATGCATGGTCAGTTCTCATGGCTTCTATTTTTATTTTCCCATCATAATACCCCTCACTCCACAGTTCAGGGAACCAATGTGGGGAGTCTGCCAATTGCTAAGTGTGTCTATGCCATCATGCATTCTGGAACTGGGAAAACAAGCACAAGATGGATTCAGGGACCCACTGGGCTCACTGTGGGATAGATCTGAGCTAAAACTCTAATGATCACTTGACCTCCATAAAGTTCTACTCTGACTAGAGGGCCGTCATGATATTTTGGGTCTCTACGGGAATCCATGTCGGTTCAGCATCAATATTTCCAGAAAATAGTGATTATTTCCTTTCCCCAGTGCAGGTACTCTGGAAAAAATCTTTAGGTCTCTTTGGGAAGGATTGGGGTAAATATTACAAATATAAACTTTGTGTATTTTACTAGGTGCTTCCTTAAGGGGCACTCTTCATTGAAAGGATTCTGAGTCTGTAAACTGGTTCAAGTCTGGCAATTAAGGATCCATGACTACCTATTTTAATGACTTTAGTTAGACTTTGGTTCCTTTGATCTGAACCTTTTCTGTTTAGACAGATCAGGTAAGAATTTAATAGGTTTCCTATCTCTTTTACTTTTAAGAAAACCATGTTTAAACAGACAAGGCCATACGTCTGTGTGAATCAAACTATTCTGATTCTGCTCTCCGTTACAGTAACAAAGACCACCTTACTTTTTTTGGCTGCACCTGTGGCATGTGGAAATTCTCGGGCCAGGGATCGAACTCACGTCACAGGTCTAACCAGAGCCACAGTGGTGACAACACTGGATCCTTAACATGCTGAGCCACAGGGGAACACACATGACCACCTTACTTTTGAGAGTTGGGTGCTGCCAGGTGGCTTCTGCCACTCTGGGATCCAATTCAAATCACTACGTTTAGAATTCCCAGATTAGCCACTGTGACCTTTGTAAGATCTGGCCTATGGAAAAGACCAATCATGGATATCTTCAAGAATACTGGGGCTCCCTTCACAAATGTATGTCTCACCTTGCTAGTGAAAGGCATGTCTTTTGCACACTCCCAGTGTGAGTGACTAGATCTTAAGTGAGAAACATTCCAGCCTCCTTAAGACTTTGAGTCACTTTCCCTACATTAAACCAAGGCAGGTTCGCCATTACCAATTAGCTCACCTTTGCTCCACGTTTAGACAACTAACCAAGCAAACCTACTAGAGTTCTTTTTAACTCTGCCGTCTGCAAGATGAAAGAAGAATCTTGGCTTAGAAGACCCCTAGCGATAAATTTGCTCTGATTTAACATTATATTCTTTCCACCATTGTCCCTCACCCTCAATAGCCACACATGTTCCTCGTATTACTGTCTATATAAATTAGAGAAATTAGTTCTTTGCAAGAGTAGTGTACCTCTACATGACTCATACTTCATACCTCACCTTTATGGGCTTTGTGAGACTCCTGTATAGTTATAGGTCTAGAAGGAAAGAAGGGTGTTGGGGGTGGGTCCTGATGAGAATCAGCATTGAATTGCACAATGACTGCTTCAGAAGAGGCCGTAACACTCCCCTTGGCCAGTACAGAGTTACCTGCATTGTCTTTAGAGTTATCTCCAACAAAGTGATCAGAATGGTAACACTACATCTATTGGCCATATGGACTTATCAAAATTCAGAGGATCAATGTCCCAACTCCATCAGGGACTTCTCACATGTTCTTGTTACAGTTTTAAGTATTCCTTTTTTTTTTTTTCCTACTATCACAGTGCCTCATTTTAATAGTAGATACTCTGTGATGATGGTGGTTCTGGGTTGCGTTTTCAGAAAACTTATTTCTGCTGCTACTGGAGAAAACGGCATGCAATGAAACTTTGAAGACATTTATGTAGCTCTCATGTAGGGCAGTTGAAGCCATGAGATTATCCTTTCCAATTTGCCCAATGACTTTAGAAGCAACAAATCAATCTTGTTATATTCATTAGCCAGATTAAAAATGTGTGAAAATATCATACACTTAGCCACCCTGATCCTTGATCCTTCTATTTTATTACAAGTAACCAGTTGTAATAATTGCATAGCTCTATTGTCAGACCATACCACAGCCTATCAGTGAAGACTACTAGAATATCACTAGAAATAATCATTGGTGTCTTTAGATAATACTAATGCTTAATCATCTTAGGCATCCAGTTCCAGAGATGCCAGAACACATTTATATAATTAATCCTTAAAACTTGGATTCTCTAGAGCTATTCTCAGTAGCAAAGTCTGCATTAGTCAGGGTTCTCAAGAAAAGCAGAACCAATAGAACTGAGTCAAAGCTGAGTCAGAGCCAGCAGGGAAACCCATGATGATGGGTGTTGTCATTCCTAAGTTTAAATATGATCTTGATAAATGCTAATGCCTAGTCTCTATATACCGGGAAGAAATACAGAATGGGTTTAGTGACATGCTGACTGAAAAAACAAAAGCAAAAGAAATATATCCTCTCAAACAGCATGGTCATGACACCAGGAATTTGAATATGGAATCTGTGGTCTCTGAATTAAAGGCTGGGATTCATTTGCTGCAAATATGTAGATGTAAGGATGAAGCAGGGTGATTTAATCTGGAGTCAGATGCCAATGACTCCATGCAAAGTGGATTGGGAATACGTGAACTGTGATATTGCTATGCATGAGATGGTAATTGCTTATCAGATATAATTGTAAAGTAACTTGTAATTGCACTGGAGTCTGTCCAATGTGAGATATATGGGGATGAAAGTTAACAGTTTACATTTAACTTGAAGATTGCACATGTTCGCATGCACGCATGGAAGTGCGTGTGCCCGTGTGTGTGTGTGTATTTGTGTTTGTATACACATAAATCCAATACTTGCAGGCTGAATTCTTAAGCCCCAATAACTCAGAATGTAACTGTATTTGGAGAGGCAGTTAACTGGAAATGATGTCTTTAGGGTGGGTCTTTGGCAATGTAACTATTTTTTTTTTTTCCCCACTGTACAGCAAGGGGGTCAGGTTATCCTTACATGTATACATTACAATTACAGTTTTTCCCCCACCCTTTCTTCTGTTGCAACATGAGTACCTAGACATAGTTCTCAATGCTATTCAGCAGGATCTCCTTGTAAATCTATTCTAAGTTGTGTCTGATAAGCCCAAGCTCCCGATCCCTCCCACTCCCTCCCCCTCCCATCAGGCAACCACAAGTCTCTTCTCCAAGTCCATGATTTTCTTTTCTGAGGAGATGTTCATTTGTGCTGGATATTAGATTCCAGTTATAAGTGATATCATATGGTATTTGTCTTTGTCTTTCTGGCTCATTTCACTCAGGATGAGATTCTCTAGTTCCATCCATGTTGCTGCAAATGGCATTATGTCATTCTTTTTTATGGCTGAGTAGTATTCCATTGTGTATATATACCACCTCTTCTGAATCCAATCATCTGTCAATGGACATTTGGATTGTTTCCATGTCCTGGCTATTGTGAATAGTGCTGTATGTTCATTGCAGCACTATTCACAATGTAACTATTGATTTTGTAAGAGATTCAGGCAGTGAAATTCAGAGAACAAATGATAACTTGATGACAGAGAGTGAGGATGCCATCAAGAAATGAAGAAAAGAAGCATCAGAAGAATTCAACGCTGTCCTTACACTGACTTCAGATAGATAGATTCCAGAACAGTGAGAAAATAAAATTCTGCTATTTATTTATTTTATTTTATTTATTTATTTTTGTCTTTTTGCCTTTTCTTGAGCCGCTCCCTCAGCATATGGAGGTTCCCAGGGTAGGGGCTGAATCAGAGCTGTAGCCACGGGCCTATGCCAGAGCCACAGCAATGTGGGATCCAAGCCATGTCTGGGACCCACATCACAGTTCACGGCAACACTGGATCCTTAACCCACTGAGCAAGACCAGGGATTGAACCCACAACCTCATGGTTCCTACTCAGATTCATTAACCACTGCGCCACGACTGGAACTCCCAAAATTCTGTTCTTTAAACAAAAAAATTCTGTGTAAACAATCTGTCTATGGTACTTTGTTATGTCAGCCCTAGGAAACTAATACCACCTGTATCAGCATATATACATATATATGTATACATGTGCATGTATTTGTGTATTTATATATGTATGTGTCTGTATGTGTGTGTGTATATAAAACTGCATAGGAGTTCCCACTCTAGCACAGTGGGTTAAGGATCCCACTCAGTAGCTCAGGCCACTGCAGGGACATCGATTTGATCCCTGACCTGGAGCAACAGATTAAAGGATCCAACATTGTCACAGCTGCTATGTAGATTGCAGCTATCACTCAGGTTTGACTTCTGGCCCAGGAACCTCCTTAAGCTTTGGGTGTGACCAAACAACAAAAAAAAGCCTGCATAGGTAGTAGGTTGGCTATGATCTTTATTTTAAAATATACAAGAAGGACAGGAAGACACTAATAAACTCAAAGAAAACAAACAATGTAGTATAACTTTTTGATATGAAGACAATAAATGTTTCAATTTCTTTCAATTTTATGTTTAATGTGAAAAATATACTTTATTAGCAAACCATTTTTTTCCCAAACACTCTCTTCACTGCCTCTTTTACATCCTTGTTCCTCAAACTATAGATGATGGGATTCAGCATGGGAATCACAATGGTATAAAACACAGACACTATCATGTCATGATCCAAGGCATAGCTGGAATTTGGTCTCACGTACATGAAAAGAACGGTACCGTGAAATATTGACACTCCAGTTAGATGAGAGCCACAGGTAGAGAAGACTTTTCTTCTCCCTTCTGCAGAATGCATCCTCAGAATGGCCGACAGAATGAAACCATAAGAGATCAGGACAATCAATATAGTGGATATCTCAATAGAGCCGGAAAAGTAGAAGACAAGAAGCTGGTTTGTGTGAGTGTCAGTGCAGGAAAGAGCAAGGAGTGGAGGGATGTCACAGAAGACATGTCTAATTTCGTTAGATGCACAGAAGGATAGGCTAAAAGTAGCCACTGTGTGTAAAGTACCATGCAAGATGCCACCAATGTAGCAGAAGATTATAAGTGGCACATAGACTCTGGGTGACATTCTAACTGAATATAAGAGGGGCTTGTAGATGGCTTCATAGCGATCATAGGCCATTGCAGCCAAGATAAAGCATTCAGTGGTCCCAAAAGTGATAAAGAGAAACATCTGTGCTGCACATCCAAGATACGAAATAGTTTTATTCTCTGATAGGAAATTGACCAACATTTTAGGGGTGATAACTGAGGAATAGCAAGCGTCCAAGAATGATAAGGCACTGAGAAAATAGTACATAGGGTTGTGGAGCCGAGAATCGATGATGACCAATAAAACCAATCCCAAATTTCCTATCAGAGTAAAAAGATAGATTGCTAGAAATAGGAAAAATAGGAAAACTTGCAGCTCAAAATCATCTGTAAAGCCTATCAATATAAACAGGGTGACGTCAGTCACATTTTTCTTCGGAACCCTGTGTAAATCCATATCTGATGGCAACCCTGACATTTCAGGCTTTAAGTTCTAAAGGCAGTATCCAGCGAAAATAGAGTCCACTCAATTACAAATTCATGTTTGTTTCCTAGAAGGGTATATTGAAATTCTTTGCAGTGAAGGAATAGACAGTGATCATAAAGTTGAGTCCAAGCGGATGCATTATCCTGTATAAATAAATTAAAGAAATTATTTCATTTTGTTATTGGTTAAATATGTCATGTTAAAAATAGTGTCAATTTATGTGCATTGGATTTAATTTCTGGTATATTAATTTACTACCTTTTTTATATCACATCATCTTAAAATTCTCAAAGAAAAACAAATATAGGAATTTTTAATCCAAAAATATTATAATAGAAAATACACATTTGAATGCTAATCCTAGATTTTCTACAACATGCATAAAATTTACCATTAGTAAAGTGGAGTAAATACTCTTACATCATAAGATTGTATTGAATATAATCAATGTGAAAATTATTTAACTTTAAAATGTCCCAGATTATTGGTTTTTATTTTTCAACTTGTCATATAAGACAGGCTTTTCCAACCAAATCATTTTATGTCCTCTCTTCTGGTTATGATCTCATTTCATTAGTATTTCTGGATGTGGTGAATGGACTTTATTGTGTAGATAAATGTACCAAGTTTTGCAAACAATACAGATTATTGTTTTATTATTGTTTTGGTTTGGTTCTTTGTCTAATAACTTTGTTTCTTGAAACACATAAAAGTACATTGTAAATTTTTGGCCTTTGCACTTTATTTTATGGTTATACGTTGTCTTTTTTTCTTTTTTTTCTTTTTCTTTTTGCTTGTTAGGGCTGCACCTGTGGCATATTTGAGGTTCCCAGGCTAAGGGTCAAATTGGAGCTACAGCCGTCGGCCTATACCACAGTCACAGCAACACAGGATCCAAGCCATATCTGCAACCTACACCACATCTCATAGCAACACTGGAATCCTTAACCCACTGAGCAAGGCCAAGGATAGAACCCACAACTCTGTGGTTATTAGTGGGATTCATTTCTGCTGCACCACCATGGGAACTCCCTGGTTCTCAAATTTTAACTTAATAACAATTCAAAGTTTTTGTCTATAAATATACTCATTATTCCTACAAATATGGTATATTTTGAGAAATATTTCTGTTAAAGATAATTTATGGTTATTCCTTTAATGCATCATATTGCTTATGAAGTATCTGTAATTACTATAAAATACAATTATTTGTTCCTCAGTAGGGATGGGGTGGTTCCAGAATCCCCTCCCCCATGACCAAATGAGAGGATTTTCGAGTTTCTTATATAAAATGGGCTAAGATTATGTATAACCTACATACATCTTCCCATATACATTAAATCATCTACAGATTACTTATAATGCATAATACAATGTGAATGTCATGTCAATAGTTGTAAATGCAATGAAAATGCTATGTAAATAGTTGCTGGTGCCCTGCAAATTAAAATTTTACTCTTTGGAAATATGGAAATTACTATTTTCCTAATATTTTTGATCTACAATTGATTGAATCCAAGGAAGTGGAATTTTTGTATCCAAAGGGCAGACTGTAAATATCTCTTGATAATAGATAATTAAACTATTTATAGAAGCTATTGCTAAAAGAAGCACATCAGTCTATAAGCTGCAATGTAGTGTTTTATTATTGCTCTATCTCCCTATACCTTAATATTGTTGCTTATTCAGTGGAATATGAAGAAATATAAGTGCATAACAATCAAAATATTAGAGTCACCAATATCTGTATCTAAAGCCTCTATCATTGAAACAATTAAATATTGTGTCTATTGTATTTAGACCAAGATATCAGCATGGTGACTCTTTGTTTTTCCTCTGGGTGTTATAGATCAAAATTTATCTTAAAGAGTGAAAAACCTACTATGCATAGGACTAAGTTCTATCAAATGACCTACCAAAGATTTCCTATGTGAAACACCTATGTTTATGTTATTTTGAGACTTCCAAACATCAAACAGAGGATGAGCAAATCAGCTTAAAACCATTAGAAGGAAAAAAAATCACATATTTTTATTTTCCCAGAACATCCCGCTCAGATTCACGTAAAAATTTTTCTTAATACATAGAATAAATAGCTTTTTAAATGTGGGGTTTCCAAACTAAGAAAAAAAAGCCTCATTTAATCCTTGCAGAGATATACAGTACAACTATATAATTAAGGCAAATATTGATTTCTTTGTTAATTCAGACCACTGACCTATTACTCATTTAAACATACATATACACACAAATGCATTATAAAAACTAGTTAACTTTGAATGGTTGTATTACTAATATATCTTATAAAACAATAAATTATTAGCATTAAAATGCATTAATGTATTGTGTGAGCATTAAAAATGCATTTATGTTGAGTTGTCTTGTGGTGAAGTAGGTTAAAGATCTGGTTTTGTCACTGCAGTGGCTTGGGTCACTGCTGTGGCACAGGTTTGATCCCCGGCATAGGAACTTCCACATGACTTAGGCATGGCCAGTAAATAAACAACAAAAATTTCTTTTTTTCACTCTTTCTTTCAAGAATCCATATGCTACATACAAAATATTTACTGAATAGAATAAGATACAAAACAGGACTTGGGTGATACAAAGTAGCAAAGTGAAGAGAAATAAAAAATACTCAAGCAAATTTTGAAAAATGCACCAATAGGTCATCTACTAAAGGAATCCATTCAAATAAACGTGTTAATTGACCTACTTTTTTGGGAAACTTTAGCTTCAGTATGATTCTAAACTTTATGTAACTGATATGTTTGAAGAGGCACAATTGTCGAAGATAAAAAATATTGTATTTTAACTCTAAGACCTTATATTGAAATCTCAGATTTAACACTTAGTGTGACCTAGGAAAGTAGTTTTATCCTTCAAATAAGAGGATACTAAGATTCATCAAGATTTCTATGCATGTCTTGTTCAACTACATGAACATGGTCAGACTATAGAATTCTAATTTATGAGATGCATTAAATATGGTTTTTAAAGTGTTAATTATATGCGAAGGATGCTCACATATGAAATATGACTTTTTATTCAAGTTTTTCTTAAGTCCAACAAAATAAATAAGGAGCCATGAAATCAAATTTTTATCAGAGATTTGAGCTATGAATGGACTCCAAACCAGAATCTAAGTAGCTCTTCTTTTAGTTATACTTAAGTTGTATGACACACATTAAATTAAAATATCATTCTTATGTGATTAAACCCAGTAAATTCTAATATTAAATGATACACAGCATCTAAAAATGCATCTATTTCATTACATCCTGATGTGGGACATGTCAATAACACTTAAATCTCTGTGATAATTTTGTCCATAGTATTTTTCTCATAACTCTGATATCTCTGATTTTGTAATGCAAGACATTGAATGAAGATGTATTTTATTGCAAATCATGTTCAATTAGAGCAACTATCTACTTCACTGTAAGGAACTGGAAGAGTGGCCAATAAAAAATATAGAGTTAATTTATTTCATACAAGATGCTCTTGAAACAGGGACTTCTGTCAACTAATATTTAATAAAATTAGAACTAATTGTTTTTATATCTAGCTGATTTAATATGAGAGAAAGAGGCTAGAAAGTGGATCTCAAATCTGTAACATAATGTCATTATTCTGGAAAACTAAAATGAGTTCCTACTTTGAGCGGGACTCAAAGTAGCTCTTTGAGTCCAACTCTCAAAGAGCTGGGAACATACAGTAATAGACATCAAAACAGTATCATAAGCTTTAAGCTTGAGGAAAAGAAAGCTGTGATAACAGCAACCATAAATAATGAAAGTGGCTACAAGAAGTTATAAATTGCATATACATTATTTTATGTAATCTATATAGCTACCTGCAAACTAAATAATTCAGTATTCTTTTATAGATGACACAGTTGAGGACCAGCTAGACCTGTGAATTGAGTGAGCTCACATAGTAAGTTGCCAGCAGCACCAAGATTATTAAAGCACAAATTTCTCTGTTGTTATACAGTGTGCTGAGCTATTTTCCATTGACCCGTTATAGACTAATCATGACACGCATAATTTTGGAACTGTCATCCCCTAGAAACAATATAAACTAACATGTTTATATATTTGAAACTTTTTTTTCAAATGAAGCTTAGTTGATTAGGAAATTAACATAAAACAAACAAAACAAAAACTTTGATGTAGCTTCTAGAGTTATCAGCTAAATAGTGAAATAAATTTTAAATTCACTTAAATCCCTCCATGAGAAAAAAAATAATAATCAAATGGTGTATAACCCATAGCTGGTTAATGATTTTCTTTCCATTCAATAATTTTCCTAAAGTTTAAATACAGCCAATTATTTCTACTCCCCTTATTCTGACTGTTACCTATAATCAAGTAAATTAATTTTCAAATTTATAGCTAAAGAGCTAAATATGTAAAGTCTTTCCTGTTTCCCATGCTGTGTTCCCTTAAATTTCCTCATTCAGTCTTTAATTCTGAGCTAACTAAAATAGCTATCTCATAGATAAATATTAAAACATAGAATCCAGTTTGAGATTCAAGGTTATAGCTTCCAAAATATTTTGTAAGTGATGAAAAAAACCTTTCATCTTACCTGTGGAAATGAACTACTAACTCAAAATTATACTCTTTTGGTATAAGAGTCTAATCGCTCAATATTAAGCATTTGGACTCTTATACCAGGTTCTCTGGCTCCTCCTGAAATCCTCAGGGATGCTTCAAGGACAAAACACACTAATTCTCTTCTGGGATAGAAAAGATGATTTCCTTTTTGTGTGTGATTTTAAAAAGCCTGATTCTATGTGCAATGAACTACATGGTAAAAAATTATTACATGGAATCACTTTGGCCTCTGGTATAAAATGATGTCTCAGGGGAAGGAGGAGATGCACAGAACTGGAAAAGAGATCTAATGATATAGTACACAGTCCTAACTCTGATATTTATAGCTATGCCAATGAGTTGATAATTTACTTTTCCTGAAATCCAGTTCCCTTTTTTGGAGAATATAAGTTATTATTTTCAGAATTTATAAGCACTTATATAATGAAATAATATGAAAGCATAACCTAGGGCAGCCTTCACTATCATTAAAGATTACTGTAGATATTTACATTTTAAAGTGCTACACTTCTAAGTGGTATGAGAGATAGATTTAAGCTTGTTGAGAATTTAATACTGTAGATATATAAATTTATAAATAGTATAAAAATAACTGTTAAATTTTATGTAGTAAAACATTAGAATAACACAGATCTGGCAGAGATAAAGATCAAATTTTTGAGCTGTGTTGTCTTGCAGATCCCATATATGAATTATATTATTACCTGGCTTTGTACTAAAAGAAATTCTTTTAAGGATTATGAAACTTATGCAAATGTTGAGGTTCTACACCCAGAGATGCAAAGAAAGAAGAAAGAACAAAAGAAGGAAAAAAAGAAAGAGAGAGAAAGGCAATGGAAAGAAGGAAGGGAGAGAGAAAGGGAGGGAGGAAGGAAAAGAAAAAGAAAGAAAGAAAGAAAGAAAGAAAGAAAGAAAGAAAGAAAGAAAGAAAGAAAGAAAGAAAGAAAGAAAGAAAGAAAAAAAGAGAGAAAGAGAAAAAAAGAAAGAAAGAAAGAAGGAAGGAAGGAAGGAAAGAGAGAGAGAGAGATAAAGAAAGAAAGGAAGAGAAAGGAAAGGGAAAGGGAGGGAGGAAGGAAAGAAGGCAGGGAGGAAGGAAGGAGGAAGCATAGAAAGAAAAAAAAATACTAAATTGGAAATAATGCAAATGTCTATCAACTATCGAATGCATACTGTGTATGCCCATTATCTTTACTCATTCTGAGCATGTTGTTTTGTGCTGGAATATCTGACATAGCCACAGTGTTGGGCTGACAATAAGAAACAAAATTTTCCTCAAATGTCATTCTTAGCAAATTAATCTATCGTCCCCAACAAACTCATGATTAGGACCCATTTTACTGGAAATAAAGAATCACTTATTTAATAACTGATATCATAATAATACCACCCTAAAAAAATCACTTTGAATATCTTTGTTCCTTTCCTTCCTTCCTTAGCTATTACATGTTTTGTTTTGTTTTGTTTCAAAAAGACATTAGCTAATAAATGTACTGTACAGGAAGCCTTTGGAGAATAATTTCTGAATGACTCTAGCTTATATTTTCAGAAATTTTACCCATTCAACACATCGATGTTAGTTTTTCAGATTTAAAACAATCTAATTAAAAATTAGCAATAGATCCTTTACAGAAAGATACTGTATGATTTTAGGTATGGTAACAATTTTTTTTTAATGTTTCCTCCCCCCCACCCCCGCCACATTCTAAACTAGCAGAGATTGATCTACCCTAAGAATTGGATCTAGACATCTGAAAAAGGTCAGGTTTTTTTCTTCGTATTTTTTTGCATTTCTCTGTTCTATTCTTCTACCTATTAGCCTAATTCTCTGTAGAAATGCTTCAACAATACGGCAGAAACATATTAGTAACATTTCCCGAGTTTTACACCTTATTCTTCATTAAAGCAAAACTATGAATGTATTCTTGCATTTTCAAGGAAATAATATGATGTGGATTTAACTATTTTTAACTATTTTGCCCCAATATAGAATTATCTATTTACCAAGATTTCTCAACTTAACTATGAATTCTTTAGTTGAAGAAATATTAAGAGAAATTAAAATCAATGTACTAGGAAGATTTGTTGCATTATTTTTTCTAACTCTTCCTGGTTGAGAAAGATGAAAATCAAGAGTCATTTTAGGGCCTAAACAAACAAAGAGCAAGAGAATTGTTAAGAAAACCAAGTCTTTTCTTTCCTACAGATGTTTTCCATGAAAACACGGTTGACTAGTTTAGATTCATGGTTGTCAAGTTGACAAAGGATAGACTCTGACAGCTGGTTTTATCATAACATGTTCAGGCTATAGTACCCAGCTAGTCAATCAAACAATAACTTGGCATTGTTTTCATATATTCTGTAAGAGTGATTAATACCTAACACCAATAAATTTTAAGCGAAGGAGATGACCTTGTAAAAAGTAAATGTAGGCCTCAACCAATCAGTTGGATGCTCTTAAAAGCAAACTGAGGTTTCCCTGAGGAAGAAATTCTGACTCAAAGCAGCTTCTTCCTGAAAGTTTCAAAATCAACCGTGATAAAAGAAACAACCTAATTAGAAAACATACCAGAGACTTGAAAAGGTATTTTACTTAAAGGAATACACAGAAGCCAAATAATTTCATAAAAGATGCTCGCCAGCATTAGTTATTATTAAAATACAAATTGAAAACAAAACAGGCTTATCCTACACATATACATGCAATGGCTAGAATTAGAATAAAATGAAATAAATCACAAAATAATGTAACTCAAAATTGGTAAATGAAGAGATAGCCTTTTATTAGTGATAGCTTTCAAAGCATTAATATGTTTCTTATTTTTCATTTTTCAATTTTTTTTGTCTTTTTTTAGGGCCAAACCTACGGCATGTGGAGGTTTCCAAGCTAGGGGTCGAATCGAGCTGTAGCTGCTGGCCCACACCACAACCACAGCAGCACCAGATCAGAGCCACATCTGTGACCTACACCACAGCTCATGGCAATGTCAGATCCTTAACATACTGAATGAGGCCAGGGATCGTACCTGCATCCTCATGGATACTAGTCAGATGCGTTTCGGCTAAGCCACGATGGGAACTACAGCATGGACATTTCTAATGTGGGTTTCTCCATGTCTCTATCTATTCTTCTTTATACAAGTATAAATCTATTCCTGCTTCCTGTAATTAAATCTAATATTCTCCTCCATTATATTTTGTGAGTGTGTGTCTCTGTGTGTTTGTTTGTAGGGGGTGTTACAGAAAAATTATTCTATCACTGCCTGCTCACTAAGCTGAGAGGAGCTCTAATTAAGCTGAGGACACCAGTGGCTGGGAACTCAGTAAAGGAACTACTTGGAATTTTAGGTTGTGACTACGGAGGGGAATTGAGGATAGAAATAGGCAGCCTTGTCTGGTCACTTGGCAGTGCAGCGAGAAATATTCCCAACCTCCCTTCCAGCTTGGTGTGATCTTGTAACTAAAGTTGAGTTGAGGGACTGAAATTGTGCATGCTGTGTTTAGTTTGCGTATCTAAAAAGGAAGAAGTAGAGTTCCTGTCGTTGCTCAGTGGTTAACAAATCTGACTAGGAACCATGAAGTTGAGGGTTCGATCCCTGGCCTCACTCAGTAGGTTAAGGATCCGGCATTGCTGTGAGCTGTGATGTAGGTTGCAGACATGGCTCGGATCCTGCATTGCTGTGGCTGTAGTGTAGGCTGGCAGCTACAGCTCCGATTCGACCCCTAGCCTGGGAATCTCCATATGCCCCAGGAGCAGCCCTAGAAAAGGCAAAAGGACAAAAATAATAAGTAAATAAAAAATAAAAATAAATAAAAAGGAAGACGTGAGTGCTTCCCTTTATTCCCACTCCCTTTCTGTAGTCTAGGAGGTGAAGAGGCCCGTCGGGCTAGTGTGGATGTGGAGATGGAAGATTCGTGTATAAAAAGACATAACTGCCTCCCAACAGCCCTAGATTTCCTACCTCTGAATTTACGATGACAGAGAAACAAAAATCTATTTAACCGAAGACATTGTACAATTGCATCTTCTTTAGAACATCTTAGTTTATGCTGTAGGTAATAAGTAATTATGCATTTCTGATTTTACAAGGCTCGTATTTCTTAATAAACACAAAATCCAGTAAGAGAGGTAGATAACTTAGAGAAGGCGTGGTATGGAAAGATAGATAGGGTTTTTTTGTTGTACCAGCTCCCCGAATGGCAGGCGGAAAAATTTAGTTCAATTAGGAAGGGACCTGGGGAAGAAGCTAATCCCCAGAGTAAAGAATATTTCCTATTTAAAGAACACTTTGTTATGACCATAGAACATATTACAGACACTGGTTAAACTCTGTTTCAAATGAATATGAATTTCCTAATTGTCCCCCAAAATCTCATTTTCTCTCTGTCTTTTAACTCAATCCATAAAGGTAAGAATTCTATTTAACTTCAATCCAAATAGGTAAGCATGAATCATTTTTTATCCAATAAAGAATTTAGTTTTACACATAACAGTATATATTTAGCATCTACAAAATAACACATTTTGGAGACTTTACAAGAGAAATCCCTTGATATAATTACTATTTAATTTCAAACCCTGATTCAGACAGCTTTTGGCAGTATTATTCCTATCATTATATTTTCAAATGAGAAATTACAAATTGCTTTCTAATATAACTGGCTAGTATACCAAAGATTACAGCTCTCTTCATTATCATCATCATCATCTTAGGTGCTAATATTTATTAAGTAATTGCCTGTGATAAGCAGGTATTTAAGTAGTTTACATATATTAAATCTGGGGATATCTCATAAAAATTTAATTGCATATAACTAAAGAGTAAGATAGTGGATGGACCTTATTAAAATGGGTTTGCATCCTTCTCATGCCAAAGGAATCATTAGTTTGTTAAAATTAAATTCAATGTAAATGAATCTGAAAATACTAGGAAATAATGGCATGTTTTCATTTTTATCTTTGGAGATGTCTCTCAAAGAAAAAAAGTCTTCTGAACTGCATTCGCTAATTTTAGATTATTTCTTATTTTCAATTTGATTTTATGAACTTGCTCTAAATAGTATTAAATGTATTGTGATATAGCTGGTATACCAAAAAAAAATAATTATTAAATTCGATAGACCAGAAAAATAAATGCAAATTATTTTGCTAAAAACAAAAGTGGCTACATTTACCTGAATTTAGTATTTTTCTTTCTGAGTTTTATAAATAGAAGCACAAATGTTTCCAAAAGTCAGAAACCAGCAAATGTGTTGCAGGTTTTGAGGAACTCTTTGTACCTGAGTTTGAGTTTAGAAGGTAAGTATGTATAGACAGGATTTGAAAAATTATTTCTTAATTTGCAAATGGTTTTACATTGATAATTCCATTTAATAGTCATAAAATATTGTTCCATTTGACAAATAGCAAGTTGAGGTTAAAATTGTTTTCAGTAAATGTGGACACTATATTCTTGCCTGCAAGTTCTATTGTTCTTAGTTTCTCTGGCTACTTTTTGTACCTGAGTTTCAGTATGCTTTTCAAATGCACCACCTTATTTGAAGAGTAAGGAATCATTTAGAGAGAGGATCAAAGATGAGAGAAGACCTTATATGAAGAGCAGATACAGTAAGAAGAACAAAGCAGGTGACAGTCTCTGCAGACAATGGTGAGCCCATCCAGTGTAGATGCATGATGCTTGCTGGTCTGAAAAGATTGCTGATTCATTCAACAAACAATTTTAATCAGTGTCCAAGTACTACACTTTATATTGAATTAAATAAGTGAATAAAACATGAGTAAAGGAGGCAGGATGAGATAAACAAAAAACAAACAAAAGTTATGGTCATGTAGACTCAGACACATGAAATCATTTCTTAGTAATATCACCTATCAGCCATTAGGTTCTGAATGTTTTAAAGAAACAGTTACAGCATTTTGACATTTCCTACAATCACATTTTCTTTGGGAGAAATGCATATAATGGGCAAGGATAAAATACTTTTTGTACCTTAATATGGAGTCTGGAATAGTGTAGATGGTAAAAGAAATTACTATTTTTTTGTGTGTGTGTCTTTTTGTGTTTTTAGGACCGCACCTGCGGCATATAGAGGTTCCCAGGCTAGGGGTCTAATTGGAGCTGTAGCGGCCGGCCTTCGCCAGAGCCACAGCAATGAAGGATCCAAGCCACGTTTGCGACCCACCCCACAGCTCACAGCAATACCAGATCCTTAACCCACTGAGGGAGGCCAGGGATCGAGCCTGCAACCCCATGGTCCCTAGTCGGATTCGTTTCTGCTGCGCCACGACGGGAACTCCAAGAAATTACTCTTTAACTTTCCTTTTCTAACTCACAGAAAATCCTCAGCATTCCCAAGTTTTAGATGAACTGCTGCTTCTGCCCCATTTGTGTCTACACTTTTGTAGCTGAAATGTTGACCATTGTCCTCCCTTAATACCGGCAGAATATGGATGTAGGTGTCTCTTTGTTGCAAGGACTTATTCTCTGCGTACTTTCCAATCAGTTAACACGTACCATTAAAGTTATATACCACATACTGCAAACAAGGAAGTAATTTGCTACTTCTGCCAGAGGGAGTGAAAAGAGTATAATTTCTAGCCCCCATCCCCCGACACACACATATCACAGAAGCCATGCTTGAATGTACCAGGAGAAGGAGGCGGTCAGTCTGAATGCTATGTAGGAACTGTCACTTACACTTTGGGCACCATTCCAAAGAAGCAATCAAGTTGACTCACTTTTACTTTAGTCAAGCAGTTAGTACATAAATTTTTGGGAAACAAATATGCTCCACATAGCCTAAAAAATGTACGGAACATAAAGAAAGTTATAATCTACATAGAACAAAAAGAAAAGTACAACATAAAGATGGGCAATCTGGACCAAACACATTCACACGCCTGAACTAGCAGGCATGTGTGTGTGAAACAGAGGAAAAAGGAAGAAGAAAAATGAAAGAGTGGATTAAATGGATGTCGCAGAATAGTAGAAAATGTTGAGGAAGTGAGTGATTTGGGAAGTTTCTCAGAGACGAGTTGTGGCTGACATCTCTTTCATACCAGAAGGGTGGAGGGGTGAGCATTATAGTTAGAACTGCCTTCTTGAAGAAAAATGCTTGGTGTTCCTGCCTCTTATCTGATGAGAGTTCCTGGACAGGAAGACCACCTTAGAATTTCTTTCCTCTTAACTGAAAAATTTGAATAAAAATGACTGTTGAATTTAAAGACCTTATATTGAAAAATTCAGTTAAAAATTTAAAAATCATCCCAAATATTGAGTGGTCAGGTCATTAATTTTCTTTATAATAAAATAGATTAAATAGAAAATCATAGCTAAACAGGACATTAAAGTAACACTGGAAAGTCATCACATTAAAAAATCAATGTTATCTTGCCTGGCTTACAAAATATTTACTTGCACAATAAAATTAATTTTGAAGTGATAATAATATAAAACAGAATTGAGAGGTGAGAAGAAAAACATGTCAACCGGAAGAAGGAAATCACTGATGCAACTGAATATAAATTCAGATCTTGCATTTTTGAGTGTTTAGGTGACTAGCAAAATTATAAGCATATCTTCAGAAACAAAGAAATATGATAATATGTAACAGAAAATGGAGGCTAAAGATTTTTTTCCTAAAAATATGTTTACTGGTAATGAAAAATGTACTTCACCCTTAATAGACCTCTTATCAGTTACAGTTTTGCTTTTATAGGAAACTGGAAAAACTGAAAGGAATATCATCCTATTTTACATACGAAAATAAGAGCCAAAGAGAGTGGAATAACAGTGCAGCAGATTAAATATTCCCACAGATGAAATATGAAGAGACGGAAGCAGAAGCCAATGTGTCCACGGTGATGCAGTTTGTGCTCCTGGGATTTTCTGACCTTCCAAACCTCCAAGGGCTACTGTTCGGGCTGTTCTCCATCACTTACATCATGATCTTAATCGGAAATAGTCTCATAATAATACTAACGAGGCTCGACACTGCACTCCAGACACCCATGTATTTTTTCCTGGCCAACTTTTCCGCTGTGGAAATCTGCTACGTGTCCGTCACTCTCCCTAGGGTCCTGGTCAACCTTTGCACTCAGGATAGGAGCATTTCTGTGCTGGGCTGTGCCACTCAAACGTGCTTCTTCCTGATGCTGGCAACCACTGAAAGTTTCCTCCTGGCCGTGATGGCCTATGACCGCTACGTGGCCATTTGCAACCCTCTGCACTATCCTCTGGTCATGAACCACAGGGTGTGCATCCGACTGGCCGTGGGCTCCTGGATCTGTGGAGTCCCCGTGCAGATAGGGCAGACGTGCCAGATCTTCTCTCTGCACTTCTGTCATTCGAACCACATTAACCACTTTTTCTGTGACATGCCTCCCATTCTGAAGCTAGCCTGTGGAGACATATCCCTGCATGAGCTGTCTGTGTACGTAGTCGTTCTGCTGGTTGGCGCTGTCCCTTTTATGTTGATACTTGCCTCTTACAGCAAAATCATTTCCACGATTCTGAGGTTGCCAACATCCAGAGGTCGGGACAAAGCCTTCTCCACCTGTTCCTCTCACCTGCTGGTTGTGCTCTTATTTTTTGGATCTGGTGTCATCACCTACTTAAGGCCCCCATCCAGCCATTCTCCAGGAATTGACAAACTGCTCTCTCTGTTTTATACCATCGTGACTCCAATGTTTAATCCCCTGATATACAGTCTTAGGAACAAGGATGTGATTGCAGCACTCAGAAAATTATTACTTAAAAAATAGTGTGATGAATTTAATCATAAATGTTTTTGCAGTTTTCCCTAGAGTTAGAGTTATCTGAGAAACATTAAGAAATCTCTGCATTGCCCCTGAAGAAGTTAATCACTTCTAGTTTACGAGGTAATTTTAGACACTTTTAAGCATTAACCCACAATTTATTACACTTAAATCTAGAGTAGGCAAAGTATCGTCACTACTCTCTCCCTAAAGATTAATTCTGTCTTATGAGTGAAAGAGTAATGTACATGACATAATTTATTAAAAAAAACAGAATTCAATGTTAAGATTTTTTATTTAAGTTATAACGAAAAATATGAAAGATTAGTTACCTAAAGAATTGCTTTAATCTTCACACTTGTGTTTTTCATTCTTTGATTCAATAGCACAGAAACTGGCCAATGACAATTAAATAATGCATGTTTGAAGAAGGGAGGGAATGAAAAAATGTTTTGACAAAGGGATATTTCTAAAGACTGCTTCAGACTCCTGGTAAATCTAGAGTTTTCAGAGACACAATAAACGTTGCGGGCATATTAATTTAACCCACTCTAAACCCATTTGAAATTACTCCAAACATAGTACTGAAAGAAACCCTTTCATGCCCTTAGTTCATTTCCTAAGTGCTGGATGTACTAGGACCCTACACTAGTCTGTCCTTTTCTACCTAGCACATATTTCTATCTTCTATTTAGCAACTTTAGGTAGAAGTAATCTGCTTTGAATTATTTCAGCTTTTTTGTCAGTGCACTCCAAATATCTAATCCCATGCCAATGTCTATATTTTTAAAAAAATTATCTATGAATTTAAAATCGAAAAGTGTTAGAAGTTATTTTCAGATTTACCCGCAAGTCCACATGCTCACATTACCTTAGTGTGTCTTACCTAATCTTCCCTGTCTTGAACTCTTTCTAAGGTGTTTGAAATATGTAAAACTTTGCACTGATAGTTATCAGAGAAAGTGATAGCCTCGTTAATGCCCACCCTCCCAATTTCATTCTCAAATCGGCAACACACATCAAGAGATGATCGACTGCATCTGCCTCTGAGAACTTTTGCTGGCAGTTCTTTTGACAAGTATTTTAATTATAATTAAGCACATGTGTATGAGTCAGCGTTAGCTCCTGTTTTATGTGTAGTTACATTTAAATTCATCGTGTTGCTGTGGCTGTGGTGGTGTAGGCTGGCGGCTTCAGCTCCAATTGGACCCCTAGCCAGGGAACCTCCATATGCCACGGGAGCGGCTCTAGAAAAGGCAAAAAATAAACAATAAAAATAATAAAAAAATAAATTCATCAACCCATGTATATGCTCTACCATCTAACTCATTTGCTACATTTATTTGATTATGTATCTTATTAATGTTAATATATATACTTAAACAAATGCATGTAAAATATATACGTAATTATGTGCATGTGCACATATATATACACATATTCCTTCTCAATTAATATTTGATATAAGGATTTTATACATGGTTCATGATGGAGACCAGGGTGATGATGATAATACTGATGATAAAGATGATGATTATACTGGACATAGCAGTGGAGGTAGTTTTTGTTTCTGAAGTTTAGTAAAGCAAAATCAAATTCTCATGGGAGCAGTGCTCTCCCAAAAGTTCAGATCACAGATTTTTAATCTCCTCCTCACCAATTTTTTTTTTTTTTTTTGTCTTTTGTCTTTTTAGGACCGCACTAGCATCATATGGAGGTTCCCAGGCTAGGGGTCTAATCAGAGCTGTAGCCTCCTGCCTACAGCCACAGCCACAGCAACGCTGGATCCAAGCCGCATTTGAGATCTACACTACAACTCAGACCAACACCCGATCCTTAACCCCCTGAGTAAGGCTAGGGATCGAACCCATGTCCTCATGGATACTAGTCGGGTTCATTAACCCCTGAGCTATGGCGGGAACCTCACCAAATTTTGAGTAAGAGACTTAGCTATGCTTTTTCATTTCATTCTTTTAAGGAACAAGATTAAAATGAGTACATTTTAAGGCCTTTTTTTTGGCTTTCTCCAGCATTTTGTGAATCAGGTGACATCCAATCTAGAAGGTAGACAGAAACTCTGCAGAGCTATGCAAAGCAAGTGGTTTTCACAGATAGAAGGGAGCAGAAACAAGGAAATTCTACTAGGCAAAAATTATTGCAGTTGCTTTCCTCATATGGTGTGGGAGGGGCTTATTAGGCAGTTGATCTAACTACTGATAATTAGGCAATTCCTGATTGACTGATTCCATTTCTGACAGAGCCATGTTAAGTTTGGAGACACAAGGGTTAGCCCATGTGACTCCATTTGAGTCCGGTTGTCTTGTCTTTAACATAACAATTAGTAAAATGGTGAAAACATACTCTTTCCTATGAAGTCCCAGGATTATTATAGGGTTCAAATATCCACTCAGCTTAAAAAACATGAAAAATTTAAGTATTGGTCTATTTAAATTTAATTCATAATAAGTCACCAGTTCTGATTTATTTTATACTCAAATTTGTTCAAAAAATTATTACAATTTCATTTTTCATTGAACTAATTGATTTATAATATTAGTTTCTGGTGGGAGTTCCCTTACTATAGCACAAGGGATCTGAAGCATCTCGAAGTGCTGGGATGTGGGTTTGATACCTGGCCCAGGAAAGTGGTTTAAGGATCTGGCATTGCCACAGCTGTAGCACAGGTCTCAACAATGGCTTGGATTTTATTCTTGGCTTAGGAACTCCATACGCCATGGGGCAGTCAAAAAAGAAAAAAAAAAAATTTTTTTTTTATGGTGTATGGCTGAGTGATTCAGTATTTTTACAGCTTACAGTCCATTAAAAGTTGTTAGAAGATAATGGTTGTAACTCCTTGTGCTATACAATGTATACTTGTTTCTTATCTATTTTATACATAGTAGTTTGTATCTATTAATTCCATTCCTGTAATTTGATCCTAGTGCTATTTTGGAGCAAAGGTGTATTCCAAAATATCAATAACCAGTGCTTCCTATGTGACTCAGCAGGTTAAGAACGTGCCTAGTGTCCTTGAGGATATGAGTTTGATCCCTCACTCAGTAGGGTAAGGACCAGGCATTGCCCAAAACTGTGGCATAGGACACAGACATATCTTGGATCCAGCATTGCTGTGGCTGTGGCATAGAGCGGCAGCTGCAGTTCTGATTCCATCTCTAGTCCTGGATCCCATATGCCTCAATCCCATATGCCTCTTTACAGCCCTAAGAAAAAAAATTACTTAGGGAAGAAAATCTACTTGTCTACACATTGCAATTATAAACTATGTTTAGTTTTGCCAAAAATGTACTAATCAAATATTTTCTCATCTAAGTGGGGACAAAGGAACAGAGCTAAATCTTCATTAATATTCAAATAAAATATTAATTAACATTTATATCATTGTGAACGCAAGACCAATTAACAATTGTAGCGTCCACTTATACTTTCGCAAAACTCCTTGAGAGCTTTATATTTCTTCCTTTTATTTCTCTGCCCCTTGTCTTCACATTCAGTTAACTCACAGATTGAGGCAGCCTTTAGAAATTACGTTCTGGACATTTAGTTATTTATTTTCTATCCATTACCAGCCAACATTTGAGAGTCACTGAAAATAAATTTATGACATGATTTATATTAGTCATCTGGTTAAAGTATTCTTATTTGACTGGTCCATGACTGCCATGTGGGACTCCATTAATTTCCTGCAGTAAACACCAATAAATTTACCTTGCTTCTTCTGATTTTTTTTTTTTTTTTTGTCATTTTAGGCTGCACCCATGGCATATGGAGGTTCCCAGGCTAGGGACCAAACTGCAGCTTCAGCTGCCAGCCTACGCCACACCCACAGCAATGCAGGATGAGAGCCACATCTGAGACCTACACTACAGCTCACAGCAATGCCGGATCCTTAACCAACTAACAAGGCAAAGAATCAAACCCAAAACCTCATGGTAAAGCAAAATCAAAATCTCATGGGAACAGTGCTTTCCCAAAGGTTCAGATAATAGTCAGAATCATTTCCACTGCTCCACAATGGGAACTCCTCCTCTGATTTTTAAATGACTCGAGTTTTATGAACAGTAGAATTTAGTGACTTCTGGCTAACAATTATATGGAGGATCCAATCTATGATTTGATGAGCTGTTTAGTTAAGATGTAGGTCCTCTGTTATGTTAAAATAGTGGCTTCAATAAATACATCACAAATATATATTTAATGAGAAAGGCAACATACACATTGCTGTCCAGATTCATTTTGGATGAATGTTGTTATATTTTGAAGATTGCTTCTCCTAAGGGGACATTTACATAATTTCCTTAGCAGTAGTAATGTTTTGGTATGATGCCCTCTAAAGAAAATACTTCTGGAAGTTCCAGCTATGGCTCACTGGGTCAAGGACCCAAAATTTTCTCTGTGTAGATACAGATTCCATCCCTGGCCTTGCTCAGTGGGTTAAGGATCTGGCAGAGCCATGAGCTGTGGTGCAAGTCACAGATGTAGCGGGGACCCCACATTGCTGTGGCTGTGGTGTAGGCCAGCAGCTGCAGTTCCTATTCAACACCTAGCCTGGGAACTTCCATACTCCTCTGGTGCAGCCTAAAATGAAAAAGAAAAAAAAGAAACAAAGAAAGAAAGAAAAAAGAAGAGGGAAGAAGAGAAAATGCTTCTGAAAACCTAAGCATAATTACCCACAAGAATGAAAGGAATTCCTAAGTTTTGTTATGACAAACAGATCAGGGAGAAAGAGGGCTCAATTTGTCATTGCTGGGGCCAAACACTATTGAGGTCATGAGCCAAAGAATGCCATAATCTCTTGAAGCTGAAAATGACATTTGGCTGGCCTTCAGCAAGGAAAGAATCTTCAGTCCCACAACCTCAAGGAAGTAAATTCTGCCAGTAATCTAATTGAGCAAGAATAAGTGAATCCCCACTAAAGCAAACAAGAAGAAATGCAGCCCTGCTGACACTTTGAGTTTTGCTTGGTGAGACACATTTCCCAACCATGATTGGTGGTGCTCCAAGATGATAAACATGCACTGTTTTAAGCCACTCGATTTGTGATCATTTATTACAACAGCAAGAGAAAACTAATACAGAGAGTCACATAAAGTGATGTACAAGAAGGTGTAGACATGCTCAGGCTATACCAGTGTAAATCTTACCCCTAACCAATTTACTGTAGAAATTGGAGATTTGAAATACCCGAATTCCCAGCCTCCTTTCCAGCTGAGTGTGAGGAGATGACTGAGTTCCTGTTAATGAGATGAGTGCAGAGATCAGCAAGTGCCCTGTCCTTTGCCTCCCCTTCTCTTCCTTCTTGGAAGGTGCAGAAGTCATATCTAAGAATGGAAAAGCAGGAAGATGTAAGAAACCTGGCTCTCTGAGGTCCCTGGATTTCCCACTTCTGAATTATTTTGGGTGGGGAGTGGGTGGCTATGCCTAGGGCATGTAGAAGTTCCCAAGCCAGGGATCAAACCATTGCCAGAGGAGTGACCCAAGCCCCGGCAGGGACAATGCTAGATTCTTACATCACAAGAGAACTCCCTACTTCTGAATTTATAATGACAGTGAAATACCTTCTACTTAATTTAAGACATTATACAACTGCACCTTTTTTTTTTGAACATCTTAGTTTAGGCTGCAGGTAATATGTAATCATAAATTTCTGATTTTACAAGGCCTCTATTTGTTACTAATCACAAAACACAGAAAGAGGGGTAGAGAATTTAGAGAAGGAGTAGTTTGCACAGATATGTTTTTGGTGGTTGTGCCAAACTCCCTGAATGGCAGGCAGAAAGATTTGTTTCAATTAGGAAGTAACCTGGGAAAGGCAGGGATCCCAATGGGGAAGAATATTTCCTATTTAAAGAGCACTTTGTATTATGACAGTAGAACATATCAAAGATGGTGTTTAAGCTCTGTTTCTGATAAAAGTGAATTAGCTAACTGTCGAAAGAAAATTTCTCATGTTCTCTCTGTCTTTTAACTCAATCTGTAAAGGTAAGCATTATATTGAACTTCAATGCAAACAGGAAAGCAGGAAGCATTTTTGTCCAATGTTGAATTTAGTTTTAAATGAATCTGTTTATATTTAGCCTGTGCAAAAGAACCTTCCTTTCTGAATTTTTAAGAAGGAATCCTTTGTGTTATTGCTGTTGCTGAATTTCAAAACCCCCATTCAAATAGCTTTTTACTTTCCTGCTTCTTATCTTTATACTATCTAATGAAAAAATACAAAGTACCTGGTACTCTAATGGGCCAGTAAAGATTAAGGACCTTTTCATATTCATCATAATAATTTGAAGTGCTGACACTCATAGTGATTATTGTGTATTAAGTGAATACTTAAATCATTTGCATGTATTAAATCAGGGGGTAGCCCATAAAATTAATTTTAGATAATTAAAAAGTAAGGTAATAAATGGACTTTTTGAAAGGAGTTTGCATCCCACTAAACACAAAAGGCATCTTTGGTTAAAATTTATTAAGTTCTATGGTAAATAAATCTGAAAATACTAAAGAGATGTTTTCATTTTTATCTCTGGAGATGTTTCCTAAAGGGAATAGGCTTCTGAAGGGCAGTCACCAATTTTAGATTTTTATTTCCTACCTTTAATTTAATCTCATAAACTTGCTGTAAATAGTACTATCTGTACTTTGATGATAGATGGTAGACATGTTTCCATAACCCTCACACCTAAGAAAATCATTTTTATGGCAGAAAGACCAGAAAAATAAACATGAATTATTTGGGTAAAAATAAAAGTGAGTAACAATATAAGCTGAATTCTTTAGTGGTTTTCTTTCTAAGTTGTATAAGTAGAGGTATATAAATGTTTCCAGGAGTCAGAAACCCACAGCTATGTTGAAGATTTGAGGAAAAAAAAAATTTTTCTTGAGTTTGAGAAATGAGGACTAAGTATAACTTGCACAGGGTTTGAATAATTTTAATATTTCTTACATTAGATATGGTTTTGCATTGAAAATTTCCTTTAATATCCATAAAATCTTGTTCCATTTGACAAATAAAAAGTTGAGGCTAAAACAGTTTCAGGAAATGTGAACACTATATTCTTGATTGCAAGTTCTGTTTTGCTTACTTTTTTTGGCTATTTTTGATACCTGAATTTCATTATGCTTCACAAATATACTACCCTACTTGAACAGTAAGGAATAGTTTAGAGAGAAGATTAAAAATTTATAGAATAATTTACATAAATATAGATACAATAAAAAAATGAAGTAGCTGACAGGGTTTGAAGGCAATGGTTAGGTTATTAAATATAGATGTGTGATGCATGCTGGTCCAAAAAGATTTGTGATTCATTCAACAAACTGTTTTAATCAGTGTCCAAGTACTACATTCTACATAGACTAAAAGAAGGGAATGAGACATGGGTAAAGGCATCAGGACAAGAGAGTTAAAACAAAAAAGCATGGTTGTGTAGTCTTAAACACATGAAATCATTTCTTCATATTATAGCATTGGTACTATCATTTCTTACCCATTAGTTTCTAACCATTTTAAAGACACAGTTATAGTATTTTAACATTTCCTACAATCATATTTTCTTATGAGAATTGCATATATTGGGAAGGTTTAAATACATTTATACCTTAATATGGAGTCCGGAATGGTGTAGATGGTAAAAGAAATTACTGTTTAAATTTACTTTTCAAACTCACAGAAAGTCCTTAGGATTCCCAAGTTTTATAGTGATTGTGGCTTCTGCCCCATTTGTGTCTACATTTTTGTAGCTGAAATGTTGACCATTGTCCTCCCTTAACACCTGTAGAATGTGGATATAAGTGTCTCTTCTTTGCAAGGACTTAGTCTATATAGACTTTCAAATCAGTTAATATGTACTGTGAAAGTTATCTACAGCATATTGAGAACAATGAAGTAATTTGCTACTTCTGCCAGAATGAATGAAAAATGTATAATTTCTAAACACACACACGCACACACACACACACACCACTCAAGGCGTGCTTGAACTCTACCAAGATGGGGGAGGAGGTCAGTCTGAATTGTGGATAGGAACTAAAAGGCAGGGACAACTGCAAAGAAAAAAAAGTTGAATCAATTTAACTTATTCAAGATATTAGTCAATCACTTTTTGTGAGACAAATATAATATATACTGCACAGAAAGATGTGGAGAATATCAAAATAAACTTAAAATCCAGCCATAACAAAGGAAAAAATACTTAGTAAAGATGAGTAACCTCTCAGAGTTCCCATTATGGTTCAGTGGGTTAAGGACCCAAAGTTGTCTCCATGAGGGTGTGGGTTTGATCCCTGACCTCACTAAGGATCCTGCATTAAGGATCCTCCATGATATTGCAAGCTGCAGCATAGATCACAGATGTGGTTTGGATCCAATGGAGATAGAGCTTCGGTTGACCCTTAGCCCAGGAAATTTCATATGCCACAGGTGTGGCCTTAAAAAGAAAAAAAAACGAAAGGATGAGTGATCTCAATTCAACACCTTCACATGCATGAACACACACAGGTGTGCAAAAAAAGAAGAATGAACTAAATGGGGACAGCAGAACAATAGCAACTATTGAGGACATGGGTGAATCAGTAGGGTCTCGGAGATGAGTTGTGGTGGATGTTTCTCTTGCAATTGGTGGGTGAGGGGCATACATTCTAGTTAGAATCACTTTCTTGAACATCAGCAGTAGAGGAACCTGCCTCTTATCTGTTGAGTGTTCCTGGACCGAAAGACCAACTCAAAGTTCCTTTTCCCGCAAGTGAAAAATCTGAGCAAAAATTAGGACGGATGAATTTATAGATCTTACATTGAAATACACCATTTTAAAAATTAAAAATCATCACATAATATTGAGTGATTAGCTTAGCAATTTTTAAATAAAAATGTTTGGATGAATAGCAAAATTACAATCACATATCTTAAGAAACATAGAAATATGATAATATGTAGCAGAAAAGAGAGACCAAAAAGAATATTTTTTTTTCTTACAGAGAGATTTAATAATAATGAAAAATACACTTCACCGTAATTTTAGGGTAACTGGCAGGTTTGGTTTTCATAGGGAACTAAAAAATTGGAAGGAATACCATTCTATTTATACATAAGAATACAAAAGCGAAGTAACTGTATTTTCTGACTAAATCATTCCCACAGATGAAATATGAAGAGATGGAAGCAGAAGCCAATGTGTCCACGGTGATGCAGTTTGTGCTCCTGGGATTTTCTGACCTTCCAAACCTCCAAGGGCTACTGTTCGGGCTGTTCTCCATCACTTACATCATGATCTTAATCGGAAATAGTCTCATAATAATACTAACGAGGCTCGACACTGCACTCCAGACACCCATGTATTTTTTCCTGGCCAACTTTTCCGCTGTGGAAATCTGCTACGTGTCCGTCACTCTCCCTAGGGTCCTGGTCAACCTTTGCACTCAGGATAGGAGCATTTCTGTGCTGGGCTGTGCCACTCAAACGTGCTTCTTCCTGATGCTGGCAACCACTGAAAGTTTCCTCCTGGCCGTGATGGCCTATGACCGCTACGTGGCCATTTGCAACCCTCTGCACTATCCTCTGGTCATGAACCACAGGGTGTGCATCCGACTGGCCGTGGGCTCCTGGATCTGTGGAGTCCCCGTGCAGATAGGGCAGACGTGCCAGATCTTCTCTCTGCACTTCTGTCATTCGAACCACATTAACCACTTTTTCTGTGACATGCCTCCCATTCTGAAGCTAGCCTGTGGAGACATATCCCTGCATGAGCTGTCTGTGTACGTAGTCGTTCTGCTGGTTGGCGCTGTCCCTTTTATGTTGATACTTGCCTCTTACAGCAAAATCATTTCCACGATTCTGAGGTTGCCAACATCCAGAGGTCGGGACAAAGCCTTCTCCACCTGTTCTTCTCACCTGCTGGTTGTGCTCTTATTTTTTGGATCTGCCACCATCACCTACTTAAGGCCCCCATCCAGCCATTCTCCAGGAATTGACAAACTGCTCTCTCTGTTTTATACCATCGTGACTCCACTGTTTAATCCTCTGATATACAGTCTTAGGAACAAGGATGTGATTGCAGCACTCAGAAAATTATTACTTAAAATATAGTGTGATGAGTTTATTTACAGACATTTTAGCTGTTCGCCAACTAAGTATCAGAGAAGCATTTTATATCTTTACACTCTCTTTTTAAAAGGTCATCACTATAAACCTTAGTTTTAATGTATTTTAAGGTACTTAGAAAAATTTTTCTTGGTGTTTTTTAGGCGCACATGGGATATGGAAGTTCCCAGGCCGGGGGTCGAATCAGAGCTGAAGCTGCCAGCCTACACCTCAGCCAGACTTGAGCTGCACCTGTGATCTACACCACAGCTCATGGTAAAGCCGGATTCTTAACCCACTTAGCAAGGCCAGGAATCAAACCCTCATCCTGATGGATACTAGTCAGGTTCTTAAGCCACTGAGCCACAACAGAAAATCTTGAAGATACTTTAAAAGGCTAATCCACAGTTTACTGTGCTTAAATATTTATTAAGCCAAGTATCTTTAATACTCTAGGCCTAAATAATAATCCTGTCTTATGCATAAAAGCCAAAATGTGCATCACATTTTTCATTAAAAAACATAATTCAATCTGTTATTATTTTGGATTAAGTTATACTGAAAATACACAAGATTATTTACCCAAATTGCTGCCTATATCTTCGCACTTGTATTTGTTTTTCATTCTTCGATGCTATAACACGGAAACTGGCCAAAAGCAGTTAAATAATGAATGTTGGAAGGAGGGATTGAATGGGTGAATGGGCCAATAAATATTGCTACCCCCTACCTCAGGCTCCTGACAAAATCTAGAGCTTTCAGAGAACCAACAAATATTGGAAGTATGTAGTCATGTGGAATTACTCTAATCACAATACCAAAAAAAATGTTTTCAGGCACCTAGTTCTCTGCCAAAGCACATGTTATACCAGCATCTTCCACATGTCTCAACTCATTTACTTTGCAAATATCTCTATGTTCTACTTAGCAATTTTGGCCCCATGTTAATTTACTTTGAATTATTTCATCTTTTTCTTCACTGTACCCCAAACAATCTGATGCTAATTTACATTTTATTTATTTTATTTTATTTTTTTGCTTTTGAGGGTCACACTCGCAGCATATGGAGGTTTCAGGCTAGGGGTCGAATTGGAGCTATAGCTGCTGGCCTATGCCACAGCCACAGCAATGCAGGATCCAAGCTGTGTCTGTGACCTACACCACAGCTCATGTTTCTGCTGCGTCATGATGGGAACTCCTACATATTATTAATATATCTATTAATTTAAAATGTAAAATATGTTTGGAATTATTTTTTAAATGTTTAAATTATTTTTTAAATCAAATAGGGTAATTTAAAAATACCCAATTGTATGACACTGATGTGTCCAGCCTACTCGTCCATGTCTTAACCTGTTTTACAGAGTTTAAAATATTTAAGCCTTTGAACTGATATTATAAAGGAAAAGGAGCTTCAGTCAATGAGATTCATTAATGCCCATCCTCCCAATTTCATTCTCAAGGGCTGTCATCACCTCCAGAACTTGAGAATGAGTTTTGGCTGGCAGCCAGCAAGGAAATGAGGTCTTCAGTGCTAGAACATCAAGGAACTGAACTTTGCCGATAATCTAATTGGACAAGAATAACTGTATCCCCACTAAAGCGCACAAGAAGAAATGCAGCCTTGCTAACATTGATTTTTGTCAGTGAGATACATTTTGGACCTGTGACTTAAGGTGCTATAAGTTAATAAGTATGTGCTGCTTTAAGTCATGCAATTTGTGATAATTTACTAAAACAGCAAGAGAAAACTAAAACAGAGATTCACATAAAAAGATGTAGAAGATGTTGTAGACCTGCTGAGGATATACAAGTATAAATCCTCTGTCTCCAAACAAATTTAACTGTAGCGTTTGGAAATTTGAAATATTCAGTTTCCCAGCCTTCTTTCCAGCTGGTGTGAGGCTAGGGCTCAAGTCTTGCTAATGAGATGTATGTAGATATCAGAAGTGCTCACCCTTCCTTTCATTCTTGGAAGGACGCAGATGTTATATCTGGAAAAGCAGGAAGACATAAGAAATCTGGCCCTCTGATGTTGTTACTCTGTGTCTTTTTTTTTTTTTTTATTCTTTTTAGGGCCACACACACAGCATATGGAGGTTCCCAGGCTAGGGGTCTAATCCGAGCTGTAGCTGCCGGCCTACACCACTGCCACAGCAACGCCAGATCCAAGCCATGTCTGCAACCTACACCACAGCTCAGGCAACGCTGGATCCTTGATCCGCTGAGCGAGGCCAGGGATCAAACCTGCAACCTCATGGTTACTAGTTGGATGCATTTCCGCTGCACCACAGCAGAAACCCCCCAGCCCCTGCCTTTAGGATGACTGAACACTTTGGGTGTTTTCTTTGCTGTGCATGTGTATGGACTCTTGTGGCTGTAGACAGCTATGAGCACAGACACATTTCATTAGGACTTTGCAGGAATTTAATGTACTCTGAGTAACAGTGGGAGAGTAGTAATAACAAGTGTTAGAATGACCTACTGGTATTTCAAAGAAAAGAGTTGCCTGTTTCTGTAATTATAGTTTTCATAACTATAATATTCTATAGCCAGATATTGCAAAGTGGTCTTTGCACAAATATCTTACATTTTTAAAAGTTGCATTTTTGTCATCAACTCTGTTGCTGCTACGATATGATTTTGACACTATACAGCATTGTTAAATCTGCAGGCTTTGCAGATTGTCTTTACAAGTTGGCACACAAAGAATAACAACCCCTTTGTCATCATTTGAAATAATATTTCAAAGTTGGGAAAACTGTTTCAAGAGTTTATGATTAGTAATATCTATATTGGTACTGATACCTGGCTATGTTCCAATCTTTCCTTTGAACATTCATACAATCATGAAAATAAATTTCTCTAATTAAAATTTTGTCAAATAAATCTGCTAATTATTTATAAATGGCCTTGTAAAGAAGAATGAGTTATTATCCCTTCTTGACACATTTTATTTTTATTTTTTGTCCTTTTAGGGCTGCACCCACAGCATATGGAAGGTCACAGGCAAGGGATCAAATTGGAGCAGTAGCTGCTGGCCTGTGCCACAGCCACAGCAACGCCAGATCCAAGCCTCATCTGCAACCTACACCATATTTCATTGCAATGCCAGATCCTTAACCCACTGAGCAAGGCCAGGTATTGAACCGGCATCCTCATGAATGCTAATAAGATTAATTTTACAGCGTTGTGCAAATATTGTAACATTTGTGGCAAACTGACATGTACTTTGTTCTAACATCATGAACATTGTCTATGGGTCCCTCTCTGTAATCTGAGCATGAGAGTGTCTGTGACAAATAAATGACTCTGGGCAGCAGCAAAGACCTCCTGTCATATCTAACTGAGATTATTTCTAAACATGCAGTCTGACCTTGGAAGCAGAATTGTCAAGAGAGATTGGTTAGTAAATGAGTATAAAATGTACCATTTAGACTGGATCAGGGGAATGGCTATGCATGACATCACAGTGATGCTTTTGTTAATTGATAGAATTTTAAAAAGTGTTTTTAACTTACATAGAGTAAATTGTAAATTTACATGCAAATTAAAATGTGCTTCTTTGTTTTAAGTTCTGTGAGAACTTCAACAAATCCATACAGCCATGGAACCAAAAGTGCACTCAAGATACAGAACAGTTCTATGGTTATTAAGTCCAAATTCATTCTGCTCACCAACCACACAGCAAGCCAATAACTTGGAAGACAGGGGTGTTGGGGCAAGGAACGGTGACTGTATTTGGAAAGCCAGAAGACTGAGAAGATGAACTGGTGTCTTAGAAAGCCATCTTCCTCAAGTCAGAATTCAGGCTTATTTTATACTAAAAGGATGAAGGGGGTAGGTAGTGGTTGCAAATGTCTTGGTGTTTCAATCCTTTGTTCTTGCAGCTGTCCACACAGGTCATGTCATGATGTTCCTATAAACCTCCAACAAGACAAATGTTATTGTCTGTTCTGCAAATTTTTATCTCTATATGATTGAACAACCATTATGCCCTTAAACTTCAGAGCCTTAAGAGTTGGCTACCTTGTATATTTCAGGCTGTGGGCCACATTATTTTTAAATTTAATTTAACTTTTATTTTATATTGGATGTACAATGTTGTATTCAAGTGTATAGCAAAGTGATTCAATTATACATACACATATGTTCATTCATTTTCAGATTTTTTTTCCTATATGTTATTATAGAATATTAAGAAGAGTTTCCTTCTTAAAGTAGGTCCTTGTTGATGATCTGTTTCATATATGGTAGTGTGTATATGTTCATCTTAAACTCCTACTTTATGACTCCCCCAGTTTTCCCTTTGGTAACCTTAACTTTGTTTTTGAAGTCCATGAATGTTTTGTAAATAAGTTCATTTGTATCAATTTTGTAGATTCTGCATATAAGTGATATTATATATTTGTCTTTCTCTGCAACATTCTTAATTCAAAGCAAAAGTGATAAGATGCAAAGGTTAAATCAAAAGATCTAATATGCAGTCAGATTTGTTCTCTATTACAATTTTCTATTGTCACTGCCCATTCCACAATCCTGTGGGGGAAAAGGGGTGACGACCACTCTGGCTACTTCCTGTTGAATGGGGGTGATGAGGGGGTGATTTTGGAATGGAACTGATCAGCCCTGGACAGGGAAAATTCGTTAGACTCTTTAGTTGGTAGTGCCATCTCCTTTCCTTCTTTATCTGTAACTACTTGAACCAGAAGAAACCCCTTAGTATTTTGTTGACCTTGGGCTTTTGTTCCAGTTCCCAATACGTATCCATTAATTTTACCTTTCTGACTGTGCCATAATTACTCTATAATCTTGTGCTATCCATTTGGATAAGATTAAACAAATAAGTTACCCTTTTTATATTTTTAAAGAAGGACCTTATGTCTTCTAAGGGCTCACAAACCCATCACTTCCCACTCCTCTCAAGAGTTGGGTTATTTTTTGATGACAGTGCTGCTGCTTTAATCTGAGTGTTATGATTCCATGGCTTTACCCCAACTAACTTGACAGATGAGTGCATGGTAATAATACTACATGTGGTGCTGCCCACCCTGCAGTCAGTTGGTGTTTAAGTCTTGTTCTCTGCAGGTTTTAGGGAAGACTGGGTCTCCAGGTCAAAAAAGATGTAGGGCTACATCTGTTGGATAAGTAGACCTGTTGGAGGCAAACTCATAAACAGATGTTAGCATAGTGCTCACAGTTTTAACATCATTGGCACCAGCTAGGTCATTTTGGAGCATTTATAGATTCTCCCACCCAGGCAGACACCTGAAGTGGCCTACTATACAATATTTCAAAGGGGCTTAATTTAAGCTGCTTCTGGGAGCCACTTTGATCCACGGCAGGGCAACTGGCCAGGACTTAGCCCAAGTTAAGTTAGTCTCTTGTCCTATTTTGGTAATGCTTCTTTTTATGGTATAATTCATTTTCTCCATTTTTCCTGTTGACTGTGGCCTCCAAGGTAAATATTAATTTGCAAATTAATTTAATTAATTTGCAGTATTATGTTATACTCAAGATAAAAGCAGGCCAATTATCACTTGGAAAAGTGTTAGGCAGTCCAAATCTGGGAAGGCTTCGACCACTTTGAGGGCTTTTTCTGTATGGGAAGGATATGGCTCCATTCATCCCTGAAAAGGCATTCACAAACACTAGCATGTATCTGACATTTCCTGTACCTTGAGGCATTTGAGTAAAGCCCATTTGCCAGTCCTCAGGGAAGCAGGTTCCTCTTGCTGGGTCCTCATCTGGGGAGGGGTTATTTTTAGCACAAATCATGCAGCTCAGGGTGGTGAATTGGATGGTCATTTGTAGTAGGACCATTATGTATTTTTGAATCTACTGCAAGGGGGCATCTCTCCCATGATGGGCACTATTACGAGTGTGCTTCACACAGTGTCCAAGAGCACCTCAGGGATCAAACCAATTTCTTGGGAACTACATCTCCCGAGAGTTGTGATGCAAATGAAATTCCACTCTTTGTCCCTTTCTGTCCTTTTCTGAATGACTTGGCTGGCATTTTGACACATCAGTTTGAGAGAGAAGTGATCCTCTTGCCTCAAGATATCATTTTAGATTAGGTGTCCCAGAGGCCCTTTTTAATAGGATTTTTATTGTCCATATGTTTTTGGCCTTTCCTAGGGTGTTGTCAATCTACACATCTGGCCTTACCTTTTTATAGACCTCGGAGTCGTGAGGCGAGAACTCTGTCTCTTTTTTGGGGGTTTCCTTGAGCACCATCTGTAGGTTTTTTTAAGGCTGCACCTGCAACATATGGAGGTTCCCAGGCTAGGGGTCAAATTGGAGCTGTAGCCACTGGCCTATGCCACAGCCATAGCAACACCAGATCCAAGCTGCATCTACCACCTACACTACAGCTCATAGCAATGCCAGATCCTTAACCCACTGAGCGAAGCCAGGGATCGAACCCACACCCTCATTGATATCAGTTGGGTTCATTACTGCTGAGCCATGACAGAAATGCCACCATCTGTAGGCTTAATTTGTGCTTTTGTGGGACATTAACGTCAAGCTTTTCTGGCAAAAAAAAGTTACTTGAGCACTTAATTTAAAGCAGACATCAACCCAAAAGAGAGGTTGGGCATTCTGGCATATAAAAGAAACTTTCACAATAACCAAGGCATGGAAACAACCTAAATGTCCATCAACAAATGAATGGATTAAGAAGATGTGGTATATATATATATATATATATATATAAATAAAATGGAATACTACTCAGCCATAAAAAAGAATGAAATAATACATTTGCAGCAACATGGATGCAACTAGACATTCTCATATTAAGTGAAGAGAGAAAGAGAAGGAAAAATAACATATTATATTATTTATATGTCATATCTAAAATATGGCACAAATGAACCTATCTACAAAACAGAAACAAACTCACGAACACGAAGAGACTTGTGGTTGTCAAGGTCATGGGGAGAAGGAGTGGTATGGAAGGGAAGTTTGGAGTTTGTAGATGCAAACTATTACATTTAGAATGGTTAAGTGATTAGGTCCTACTGTACACACAGGGAAGTATATCCAGTCTCTTGGGATAGACTATGACAGAAGATAAAATATGAAAAAGAAAGTGTATGTGTGTGTGTGTGTGTGTGTGTGTGTATGCCTGGGTCACTTTCCTTTACAGTGGAAATTGGCACAATATTTAAATCAACTATACTTTAATAAAAATATTTTTAAAAACAGTAAAATTTATATCTATTTGTGTAACTTATAGATCAGTAAATAGGACAAAATTAAGCATTAAAAAAAAAGAAACTGTATTCAGGGTGAGTTCCCCTAGTTGGCATTTTAGAGCTTGTAATAATGAACAATTTAGTGCCTGTCCAGAAACTTCCATAACTGGGATGGATTGAGATGTTTTCTGTGTCACCTTGCTGTTTACCAAGGAATACGCTGCACCTATATGTAACAGAAAATCAATCAACTCTTCCCTCAGTGTCAGTGTTACCCAGGGCACCTGAAGGGAACTTGGAATTGGGTACCTCATCATTCCTGAACAGATTGGTCCTCTCTTTCTAACACAGGAGAGGTTCCCATCTTTTTTTTTTTTTTTAATTGTTTTTCTTTTTTTTTTTAATTGTTTTTCTTTTCTTCTTCTTTTTTTTTTTTTTTTTTTTTTTTTTTTTAACCTAGAGCAGCATTGTTTCCCAATGCCCTTTCTCCTTACAGTAAAGACGTTGTACCCTCCCCAGTGGTGGCTTACCTCTTTTGGGGTTTCTTGACTTCCAAGAATCCTGTACCACTGCCAGAAAAGTGGCATTCCCTTTTACGTCTTCTTTCTTCTGTCATTGCTCCCTGTTGTTGAACAATTTAAAGGCAATATCTACCAATTGGGAAGGGTTCAGGGCCAAATGTACCATCTCACTTTTGTAATTTTCTTCTTATATCTGGGATACTTTGACCAGTGAGTTCATATTTAACTCCTCAGAGCCTGTGTCTGTGTAGCACCAATTAGCTTGATAAATTCTTTCTATAAACTCTGATGGACCATGCTTGGGTTTTTGGTGTAACGCCTGAATTTTGTTTAAGCTCTTTGGCCTGGGTACTCTCTTTCAAAGACCCCCTAAGATACACTTCCTGTAATGCTCTAGGAGTGAAATGTCTCCATTATTAGGATCCCAGTAGTAGGAATTTACAGTAGCCTGCATATTCCATAACGAAGAGTTTCTCCTCTTAAAAAGCATTTGCTAGTTCATGTAAACTACATTTTCACCTTGATTGGACAGTTTCTCTAGGACCGCTTTATGGTTACATTATTGTTAGCCTTTGCTAGTTTGATGCTTGTGCTAGAACATGAGTTCAACTTTAATTCAATTGTACTTAACTGATCTGTCATAAAGTTAACCCAGACCCATTGGGGTATTGATACCAAGCATGGGAAATATAGAATCAGGGGTTTCTGTTTGATGATGGTTTACTGCAACGTGCAAGTCAGAGTTTCAGAGAGAAGAACGAAATCAGTTTACTGAAGTATCAGAAGAGTTCCTTAAAAGAAAATTTTAAAATATGGAAAACATACACGCAGAATGAGAAAAAGAATACTGTCTAGCATAATTAGATATCCTGATTACACCAAAGATCTCTAGAAACCCTGAAAAAATAGAAAATTCTTTAAGATTGAGAGATTTACTAACTTGATGATTATATAGTTGTCTCTGGTGCCATCTAGTGTCTGGAAGGCGTAAAACCTCTAGATTCTATGGCAAATTGGAAGTACTTTTAAGTGCAGTCATTCTCAAGCCGTGCCAATGTGAAAGAGCATTTGCTGGGAAAGTCTGTTTTCCTAAGGCTGGTTCTTGGTGAACATTGTAGGTATTTGGGTGAAAGCAGCATACATTTTGCTGATGAACTTCTATATCACATTAGTTGCAAGTTCCAAACCAAAGATCTCTAATATGAACACTCTTAACCTTGTCACTTTCTGCTAAATTCCTTATTTTTCAATAATTTTTTATTAAAATATACCTGATTTACAATGTTCTGCAAATTTCTGCTGTACAGAAGAGTGACCCAGTCATATATATATACATATACATTCTTTTTCTCATATTATCTTCCATCATGTTCTTTTTTTTTTATTACTCAAATGAATTTATCACATCTATAGTTGTATAATGATCATAACAATCTGATTTCACAGGATTTCCATCCCACAGCCCAAGCAGATCCCCCCAACCCCCAAACTGTCTCCTCCGGAGACCATAAGTTTTTCCATGTCTGTGAGTCAGCATCTATTCTGCAAAGAAGTTCAGTCTGTACTTTTTTCAGATTCCACATGTCAGTGAAAGCATTTGATGTTGGTGTCTCATTGTATGGCTGACTTCACTTAGCATGATAGTTTCTAGGTCCATCCGTGTTGCAAAAAATGTTGGTATTTCGTTCTTTTTGATGGCTGAGTAATATTCCATTGTGTATATGCACCACATCTTCTGGAACTTCCATCATGTTCTAACTCAAGAGATTGGATATAATTCTCTGTGCTATATACACAGTACTATATACATAGTAACTCTGTTACTAAATTGCCCCAAATCACAAACTAAGTCCAATATCCTGTGCAAG
Organism: Sus scrofa; assembly: GCF_054392235.1. NCBI lineage: Eukaryota > Metazoa > Chordata > Mammalia > Artiodactyla > Suidae > Sus > Sus scrofa. The sequence goes on from NC_139384.1 coordinate 15,095,008, forward strand.
AATCCCACAGTAAATAAAAAGGAAAAATAAATTCAGATTTTAGCTTAGCATAAAATGAAAATTTTATTTCAGTAGTTCAAACTTCCACATTGTAGTGGAGTCATTAAATTCTTGCCCTGAGAAACAATTAAATTAAATGAAGTTGTCTGACCATTTTTCAGTCTTGATTTGGAAGTGAATTTTTGCATTGGAAATAAATTTTGACAAGATTCCCTCTAAGTTTCTGCAAACAGAAGGGTAATTAATTCTGTGCTGTGAAAAAAAAAATTGTAGAACCTATAATTTTTATAGTTCTACCAATTGCAGCTAGCCCTTAAATATCTTCGTTTTACTGGAACAGTCATACTCAATGTATGTAAGATTAATCAAGTTGATGATGAGAACCTGTATTTACTAACTGGGATGGTTTTGCCTCACTCCCATGTTCTCAGGAATAAGATGCTTATTTATAAGTTCTTCCATCTTCTCAGAAAACAGCTGCTGATAACAAGCTCTATAGAAGCTTCCACTGGGCTCATACTTCAACCCCCAACATATCAACTTTCAATACTGATAATATCAGGTAAAATTTTTTTGAGTTTCCATGTGGTTTTTAAAATAATGTAAATAATGATAGTTACTTTTTAAAATGTCTGATCTATTTACAAAGAACTTCTACAATATAATGGTATTTGTAGCACCATGGATGGACCTAGAAATTAACATAATAAATAAAGTTAGATGGTGAGAGACAAACGTGCTATCACTTACACGTGGAATCTAAGAAAAGGCTACAAATGGACTTATTTGCAAAACAGAAACAGACTCAAAGACTTTGAAAAACTTATGCTTACTAAAAGGGACAAGGGACAGCCAGGGGTGGGAAGGATGGACTGGAGTTTGGGATGGAACTGTTCTCAAATTAGGTTGTGATGATGGTTGTACAACTATAAATATAATAAAATTCATTGAATTTAAAAATAAACAAAAAACAAAAACAAAACCAATCTCCTATGGGTGGGCATTAGGGTTATTTTTAATTTGGGCCAATATATAAAGAATATTCTGCAATGAACTCTCAAAATATAAAAAAAATAATAACCTCTGCAATAAAGAGGGGGTAAGATTTCAAATATCATTAAAAACAAGCACAAGACTACTGAGCAAAATTGTTTAGTCAAACTAAGACTAACAGGGTTGTTACTATAATTATCAAGGTATTCAAAAAATAATTCACAATGGTAGTAACCTGCAAATTATTCCCTAGGAGCACCTTGGAAATGAGCACACTTGGAGCCCTTCGATTATTAGGTCCCCAATGGTGTGAAAATGTATGTTAAAGTCCTTGGTTCTATTGGTGAAATTATTCATCTAGGTAACTGGAAAGCAGCTCCTTCCTTGGTAAGTAGTTTTGGTGGTTACCAGATGGCTTTATTGGTGCAGAAACAGGCTTTTGTGGATCTGAGAGCAAGAACCACTGATTTGGTCTAACAGCTAAGAAACCACAAGTATCAGGTAGTATTGTGCCCACAAAAAATCTAGCTTGTACCACTCTTTCTTACATAGCTTCCACAGGGATCTGAAACACTTGTTTAAATAAGATTTCCTGCTACAGATAAGAGAACTGAAGCAGTGCTGTCTACTGATAGTTTCAATTAATTTATTTTCTGTTCTAACATGGTTTTATTATATCTTGGGGAAGAATTTAGAGAATCACAGCATTCTGATTGGTTCTTTCTGTTCATTCCCTTTTAAAACAAGAATCCAAGTTCCACCAACTTCTACTTTTACCATGTGCTCCTCTTCCCTCTCCCGTTTCTCTACCTGCAATTCTTAGGCTACATGAAAGCTCAGCACAAGTCCCCAAGAGCAATGCTCTGTGTTTTCAGTAAATATGTGCATCATTCCTCTCTTCCTTCAGCCGCTCTGTGCACTTCAGCCTGTCTCACAGTGGCCCCACTATTGATGCTCTTACAACCCTCGTGTTGCTCTCAGGAGCTCTGGCTTCAGATACACCTGAAGTTGAATTATGCTTGTCACCTACTAGCTGCATGACTTGGAACATTACTCTAAGCTTCACATTCTTATGCACAATATGAAATTAGTAATGCGAATCTAGCTTACAGAAAGCCAATCTAGAAGTCAGGAGCTTGAGGTCCAAACCTGTTTTCATTACATCTCAGCTCCCAAACTCTTTGTGCCTTGATTCTCTCATCTGTAAAAGAAAGATGATAATGGTAGTAACTGCATTGTAGTTTTGTTAGATTTTTTTGGTGATAAGTAAGTGGATTACCTATTGTGTGTTTAGAATATTGCATTTCACAGCATAATCATTATAAAATGGTAACCATTATTAATAAAACTTTGCAACACAATGCTAATCATAAACAAAGAATAAGAGCAGTGGAGCAGTTAAAACTAATCCTTACTGTTTACTTACTATGTGTCAATCTGTCTGAAGTGTGACAACAATAAGGGATAGATCGATAGATTGATCGATCAATAAATGATAGTTAGTTGATAATTTTCCTAATTCAACCCATATAGCAGCCATGTGAGATATTTGTTGTCATTATCAAATCTCCCCTGCTCCCATAAATTAGTACAGATTTAAAAATATATATTATATATGCTATATATGTTATAGTACAGATATAGTAATATATAATACAGTATAGTACTATATGTTATATACAGATTAAAGTAATATAACCATATATATGATATATATTATTTTAACCTGTATGATAATGTATAATACTATACTGTACTGTATTTTACATTACTACATCTGTATTATAACATTATGAAGCATATATAAAAATATATTTTATTCTGTACTATACTAATGAAAATACATATCTCACATGGTTGCTATATGGGTGCAAGACCACACAGCCAATATGTGGCCAACATGAGATTCTAATAAAATTCTTATTAACGCTAAAGTCTGTTCTTATCATTTATAAATACCCTGATTACTTTGAAAACAGGCAAAATAAGAATGAATTAATTGCTAACCTAATGTAGTGTCATTCTGAGGCCAGAAGTCAGCACACTGACTCTTGTGATTCTCTTGGGCTTCTCTGTGCCTACGCCAAAGGGCAGTTTTAATGATTAGAAGATTCTGGAATGATGACGTTCTTAGCACTATCACCGACACAATGATATCTACATAACTGAGAGAATGACCTGTAACCATTCTGTTCTGGCACACTGTGGCAGCACTAACGTAGCCCACTGGATATTGTGTTCACTTTTTTTTATGTATTTCAAGTCCATTCTTCAAGGTTTTTTTGTTTGTTTGGTTTTTGTCTTTTTAGAGCCATACCTGCAGCATATGAAAGTTCCCAGGCTAGGGGTCGAGTCAGAGCTAAAGCTGCTGTCCTACACCACAACCACAGCCACGTGGAATCCAAGTTACTGTCTGCTACCTGCACCACAGTTCACTCACGGCAACGCTGGATCCTTAACCCATTGAGCGAGACCAGGGATTGAACCCTCATCCTGATGGATACTGGTTGGGTTCATTACCACTGAGCACAGCAACGTGGGATCCAAGTTACTGTCTGCTACCTGCACCACAGTTCACTCACAGCAACACTGGATCCTTAACCCACTGAGCGAGACCAGGGATTGAACCCTCATCCTCATGGATACTGGTTGGGTTCATTACCATTGAGCCACAATGGGAACTCCCCATTTTTCAAGGTTGAGATAAAATTTATTGTAAAGTCAGATTCAAATCCCCCCACTCCCAGAAAATTTTGCAACACCAGAAGAAGGAATTGACATCATTCTTAGACTCATCACCCTGAATTATACTAACATATAAATCAATAATTGTTCACTATTTTTAATTGTTCATATATATCAATGATAATGCTACATAGTCATATTTTAAAAAAACAAAAGTTAACTTATGACTAACTTTTTGCCCACTTTAGACAACTAAAATTCATTGACTGCTTCCTAGAGGCCAAGAACTGTAATGAATCCCAAAGAGAAAAACATCTTGACATAATATCTTGACAGGATTTATGGAATTACACTAAGTTTTTTCCTGCCAAAAACACACTTACAGGATTTCCCACTGTGGCTCAGTGGTAACAAACCTGACTAGTATCCATGAGGATGCAGGTTTGATCCCTAGCCTTGATAAGTGGGTTAAAGGATCCAATGTGGCCCTGAGCTGTGGTGTAGGTCACAGACAAGGCTAGGATCTGGTATTGCTGTGGCTGTGACATTGACTGGCAATTTCAGCTCCAATTCAACCCCTACCCTGGGAACTTCCACATGCCATGGGTACAGCCCTAAAAAGACAAAAAACAAACAAACAAAAACAACCTTACAGATGATATTTACTGACTTTCTTTCATTTCATTAATATCACTTTTACTTTATATTTTTCAAAAATGAGCTTAAGTATATCTCATTACACCACTCCAACCACATCGGTCAAGAGTACAGAATACCACTATCTACTAAATCCTGGACAGAAAGAGCTATTTGTTCTACAGTTATTATTACAAAATGTTTAAATGTAATTTTAAATAATATATATAATTTCTTCATATCTTCATCCTGTTCATTATTTCCTTTAATTCTCTGGGTCAGCCTTTGAACTATATTTAGGATACAGAAAGGTAGGAAAATTCAAACATAATCGTGACATGTTTGTTCAGTGGAAGAACTAGTCATTAATCAAAGTCAAATAAAACCAGCAATCATGAGATATAACCAGTAATTTTGAAATATATTTCTCAGAGTTTACTTTTGGAAGAATGTTTGGGCTGGGATTCTTTATTTGCCAATTTGTTTGTTGAAACAATAAAGTAACCTTATAATTATATGCATTTTTTTCTCTTTTCATCACTATAATATTTTAGGATGATAGAATTCTCGTAAGAAGAAAACAACACAGAATATGGAATTTGCAGATGGCAACTATACCTTGGTGACTGAGTTTATTCTGTTAGGGTTTCCAACTCGCCCCGAACTGCAGTTTGTCCTGTTTCTCCTGTTTCTGACTCTGTACAGTATGATTTTAATGGGGAACATTGGATTAATGACGTTAATTAGGATCGATCCGCACCTTCAAACACCCATGTACTTTTTCCTTAGTAACTTATCCTTTGTAGACCTTTGTTATTCCTCAGTCATTGTTCCCAAAATGCTGGTCAATTTCCTCTCTGAGAACAAATCAATTTCCTACCATGGCTGTGCACTGCAGTTTTATTTTTTCTGTATGTTTGCAGATACAGAATCCTTCGTCTTGGCGGCCATGGCGTACGACCGCTATGTCGCCATCTGCAACCCTCTGCTATATACGGTGGTGATGTCTCGGGGCATCTGTCTATGGTTGGTTGTCTTGTCATACTTTGGAGGCAACATGAGTTCCCTGGTTCACACGTCCTTTGCGTTTATTCTGAAGTACTGTGATAAAAATGTCATTAATCATTTTTTCTGTGACCTCCCTCCCCTGCTTAAGTTATCCTGCACAGACACATCACTTAATGAGTTGCTTCTCTCCACGTATGGCAGCTCGGTGGAAATTATCTGTTTCGTCATCATCATCATCTCTTACTTTTTCATTCTTCTCTCTGTCTTAAAGATCCGCTCTTCCAGCGGGAGGAAGAAAACCTTCTCTACCTGTGCCTCCCACCTGACTTCAGTCGCCATCTACCAGGGGACGCTTCTCTTTATTTACTCGCGACCCAGCTACCTGTATTCTCCCAACACAGATAAAATTATCTCCGTGTTCTACACCATTATCATCCCTGTGTTGAATCCCTTGATTTACAGTTTGAGGAATAAAGATGTAAAAGACGCCGCTAAAAAAGTCTTAAGATCAAAGATAGATTCCTCCTGAAATATCAAGTTCCAAGACTCCTCTGAATCCTCACTTAACACAGGAGGAGCCTGCTGCAACCTTACCAGCACATACACTACATCTCCCGCAAGGGCTTTTATCAAACACTTGGTTTTTTTGTTTGTTTGTTTGTTTTTTCCTTCACACAGCCAAATGCGCTTCGTAGTCCCAGGATACGTGAAAACATTTTAAATTTTCAAAATTGCTTCCAAATAGTAGTTGGACCACTGTCTGACCATTAGGAGCCTGGAGTTCATGTTAGAATGGGTTGTAATGGATGTCTTAAGGGATATAGCAAATACTTTAGAAATGTGTGTGTGTATGTGCATGTGTGTGTGTGCACATGTGTGTGTGCACGTGTGTGTGCGCGCGTGCATGTGCTTTCATGTACAGACTATCTCCTTTACAAGATTACTTTTACAGGATTGCTAGATCAGGAAGGAATCCAGATTCCTTTGCTTCACAAGCCAGTGCTTGTACCCAGCTAGTGAGTTGCACTTTGAATAATGGACTCATTTGTTAACTGTGAAAAGGGGAGAACAGAGTACCTTTATCACTGATTGTTGCATGTTTAACTGACTAAATGGTGAGAATAGTGCCTGAACTATTTGAAGCACTTGAGGGATATTAAATATATATATATTTAATTAAAATGCCTATACTACAGGAAAATGGTGAGAGGGAGGAATATTAGAAAAGCTATAATACAAAATTAAATACATTTTCATAGGTGCAGTTTAATAATGTTGAACAAACTTCTATACCAAATCTGCTCCAAAATAATTTAAAGAAATTTTTCTAAGTAGCAGCTTAAAGAATGTAGGTTAATTGCAGGGCAAAGTATTTGTTTTCCTCTCTATATTTGATTTTTTTGTATATCAAAGTATTACTGAAAACGTGGAACATCCTTCTCTGGCATCTCAGAAACACTGTCAGCTACCACATATAAAACCTGTCTTCATGGGCAGATCAAAGTCAGACAACACCCATAATGTGCATTTGAAGACTGAACTTAGGGAACATATAGCATTGCAAGACATATTTCCCTAACTGATTTTATTATTATTATTGCTTAGTTGCCTCATATATCTTTTTTGGTGAGCTCTCTGTTTGAAATATTTCCCCATTTTTAAGTAGATTGTGCTATTATTTATGAGAATTCTTTGTATATCTTGGCTACGGATTCTTTGCCAGATATGTGGTTTGCTAATCTTTTATTCAGTTTATCTAGTAGTACATAGGAGTAATAATATTTTATAAAAATATAGAATAGTAATAAAAATGATCAGTGAAAAAATTTTTCTTCCTGCTTATATTCTATTCATACTACTTCAGTTTTCTTTTACTATATAAACATTATCCCAAAAGGCTATGGTTTAAAAAAATGACTACTGGCTTGTATTCTGCTGTTCCGCATGTTGAATGAGGTCATGTGTTATTCACTGAGGGACTAGGTTATGCTACAGGGTCTCTGTAATGGCACAATGATACAAACAGCTAGAAAGGTGGACTCACCTGGTTCCCTTGTTCTCTCCAGGTAGTCACATGGCCTGTCACATGGTTTATTCAGAAGGTTAGTTGGAATTCTTACATGATAGCTCATGGATTTCAGAAACTGTCTTATAAAGGCTAGACTCAGGGGTGACATCCAGTATTTCCTCCAATTTCTGTAGTTATAGCAGTTAAAGGATAGCAAAAATCCAAAGGGATGATAAATAGGCACTATCTAAGGAAATTCTGTTAAAAATACGTACTGCCAGTTTTAATCTGCCCAAACTATCATCATCCTGTTATAGAACTCTAAATTACATATCCCAGATTCTTTTATGAAGAGCTTTTAACATTTTATAAAAAATAATGAGTTTGTGTGTGTGATCTTTTGTTCTATGCTGTCCATGAACTTAGCAAATACGCTTGAACAGCACACACACAGAAAGGAGAGTGACAGACACATGAATCATCCAGGTCATGGTGAAAGCAGGGTTTGGTCTCCGACCTTTGGAAGTTGCCAAATCACACCCGACATCAAGATATTATCAAAGTAAAATAAGTATGGAAAATTTACTGCCAACTTTTGGGAAGGATTTATAGATGCTGAGGAAGTGAAACTTCCAGTACTCAATTTTGCCAAGAACGAATATGGATAATAGCAAGGTAAAATTATTTTTAGGGGAAAAGAAGCAGAACTCTGATTTTTTTTTTTAGAAAAAGTATTATCTATACCCAAAACTTTAAATCTTGGCACATAAGAGCCGTATCATTAGGAAAAGAAAAATCCAGTGTCTTTCTCTTGTTTTTCCACCACCCTCCATTTTTTAGGAGGCTTAAGTGCTTAAGAATAAATAAACAATGATCTTGGCGAATCCTTATACTGAGGGACTTCAGGAAATACCAAAAATAGACACTGATACCCCAAAAGCCTTAAATTCAGTAGCGATACTCCTTTATGAACAAAGTAAACATAATTCAAGAAAGAATGCAATAAGTGTAGAGCATGTGATAGAGTCATTAAGTCAGTGTAATACTCATGGATGCTGTCTGGTTGGAGTGTGGGAATAAGACAATGTTTGGTAACAAAAATAGCCCTTGAAACAAGAATGAATACGGCATCATTATTTATCACATCCCCAAAGTAGAAACAACCCAAATGTTCAGTCCTGAAACAAGAATGATTATTGCATCATTATACGTCATATCCCCAAAGTAGAAACATATCCAACTGATCAGAACAATAGATCCATAAATGAAATATTTTTCAACCATAAAATGAAAAAAAAAAATGGACACATGCAACCACATGGATGAACCTTGAAAACTTTATGCTGAGAGAAAGAAAGATGGCACACACACAAAACACATACTATGTGATTTTGCATATGTGATATGTCTGGAATAGGCAAGCACAAAAATCAGAATGTAGATTAGTGGTTACCAGGGTCTGAGAGGTGAGAAACTGGAGCAATCGCTAAGGGCTATGGGTCCCTTATTAAAGTGAAAAAAATATTCTGGAATTAGATAGTTGTGATGGCTCTACGACCTTGAAAATATACTTTAAAAAGTATACATGCTCAAGGGGTGAATTTTATAGTATATATATAATATTTCGAAAAAGAAATAATGCCACTGGAAGGTAGTAATACTCATGGTTATGGTGAAGGAAGATATTTCAAAAAGAGAAAAAACAAAATAAGCAGGAGAAAACAGTTGCAAATGATCAAGTAGAGGTCTATTTGAGTTCCATCATATTCCTACTTTCAATTGAGAAGGAGGTAACTGTGAATCATATTTTACAAATAATTCTCAGTTTTCTCCTTAACACAGATTGTACTGGTTGCCACCGTGAACCGCTGAAGTTCAGCCTTTGCTAAAGTTGTTTCAGTAATCATGGGGGAATATACAGAACCAGAAATATAATTAATGACATGTTTGCATGACAACAAAGCATAAGGAGAGTAGCTTCAGAGATTTAAATCCCAACTGTAGCTGGTAAAATAAAATGCCACCTGCCCATTATTCAGCTACCCATGGCCTCTTCATCTCAGGTAGGTTCTTAAGTCTCCAAAATTAATAATGTGGGGGGGTACTTTTTCAGAAAAAAAAATTTGAGAGATTTATAAATGAATCATTTATACTTCTTAACTCAATTTAAACACTGTAATTTTATGGCCACAAATAGTATTTTCTTCTCAGAACTGAAAGACTCTGATATTATTAGCATGAATACAATAGCATTTAAATAGTTACCCCTTTTTAAAGATTAATTTTATTAGTGTATATTTGATTTACAATGTTGTTTTAGTTTCAGGTATACAGTAAACTGAATCAGTCATACTTTTTTTTAACTCAAAAATCAGTCATACTTATAAATATATCCATTCTTTTTTCCCATATATGTTACTACAAACTTTTGAGTAGATTTTCCTGTGCTATAGAGTAAGTTCTCGTTAATCAACTATTTTAAGCAGTAGTGTGTATAAGTTATTCCCACCCTCTCAGTTCTTCTCTTCCCCCAATGGTTTATTCTAACATAGGTTTACTGAAAAGCCTTTGCTCCTTTTATCACTGGGAAAGTATAAACATACATTTAAGGGGTTTGTTGTTGTCTTACTGTAAAAGTAATGGAGGTTCCACATTACAAATAACATCATGTAAAAATTGAACTTCATGTAAATCATGTGTCATAGTTACTTTGCTCCATTTGGTGTTCCCATCATGGCACAGAAGAAATGAATCTGACTAGGAACCATGAGATTGCAGGTTCGATCCCTGGCCTTGCTCAGTGGGTGAAGGATCCGGTGTTGCCGTGAGCTGTGGTGTAGGTAGCAGATGCAGCTCGAATCTGGGATTGCTGTGGTTGTGGTGTAGGCCAGAAGCTACAGCTCCAATTGGACCCCTAGCCTGGGAACCTCCATATGCCATGGGTGTGGCCCTAGAAAGACAAAAAGAAAAAAATATATATGTACACATCACCACATTCCAGTTCTTATATGTCAACAGAGACATGCACAATGCAAACATGCAACACACATAAATAGGCACATACAGGAGATAGATAAGCCTAAATATTTCAGAAGCATTTATTACCACTTATTTAATCTCTATTTCACAATATGAAAGTCCTTTTAAAATCCAAAGAGATGTAAATGTCTGTGTTAAATAAGGTTGTTTTAACTTCTTTTAAGCATTGACCTGCAATAAGTCAAAAGATTCATACTTTGGCACCAGACAATTCCCACAAATAGGTGACAAAATGATAATACAGGTCTAGAGACCTGGCCAATATTACTTATTTCAGGTCCCACTAAATACTGAAAACAACACAAACCAAAACCAGAAACATAATTATTTTCATTATTTTTAGTCAATCATATGTCCATTTGTTCTGGAACTTATACGAATACTCTTAAAGCAATCATGTTTCTGAGACACCAAAATTTGTAATCATTTTTGTACCCATGTGAAAATCTTCATACATAGAAGGTGCTTAGACCCAGCTCATAACCAGCTAACACCTGTGTCTCCTCCATATAATTTTGAAAAGGAGAAGAGAGGTAAATTCATCCAAATTTCCTCCCCGAGGTAAGGCAAGTAAAGCCAGAGAAGAGTTATAGAAAATAACATATCTCATGAGTGACATGATTAGATTAGGTCAAATTTCTCAACTTTATTTCTCAGATAATTTTTGCTATTGGGGAAGAGACTGCAATGCCTCTTTAAACAGTGGATACATGACTGATAATTTTCTGAGTATAAAGACACTTATAGAAAGAAATCATATCCTGTCTTATGATATTTTGCAGATGTACAGAAATGTTACATTTGCATGTGTCATTGTCTTGATCATTTTCCTCAGAAGTTTAGACAAGAACAGAGAAGAATGGAGGCAGGGAATTGCTCCTCCTTGACGGAATTCATCTTCTTGGGAATTTCTAATAACACGGAGAATAAAGGGACCCTATTTGCCATGTGTCTACTTGTTTACCTGATTAATCTTCTGGCAAACCTTGGAATGATCACGTTAATTCGAATGGACCCCCGGCTGCACACGCCCATGTACTTCTTCCTCAGCCACCTCTCCTTCTGTGACCTCTGCTATTCCACAGCAATTGGGCCCAAGATGCTGGTGGACCTACTGGCCAAGAACAAGGCCATCCCCTTCTATGGCTGTGCTCTGCAATTCTTGGTCTTCTGCACCTTTGCAGATGCTGAGTGTCTACTGCTGGCAGTGATGGCCTATGATCGGTACAAGGCCATCAGCCACCCCTTGCTCTACACGGTCAGCATGTCCAGCAGGCTGTGCTCCCTGCTCGTGGCTGGGGTTTACGTGGTGGGAGTGGCAGACGCTTTGATACACACGACACTAGCATTCCGCTTATGCTTCTGTGGGTCTAATGAGATTAACCATTTCTTCTGTGATTTACCTCCACTTTTTCTCCTTTCCTGCTCTGATATACAGGTTAATGAGTTGGCATTGTTCACAGTTTTTGGCTTCATTGAACTGAGTACCATTTTAGGAGTCCTTGTCTCTTATGGTTATATAGTTCTGTCTGTCCTGAAGATCCACTCAGCTGAGGGGAAGTTCAAAGCTTTCTCCACCTGTGCTTCCCACCTCACTGCCGTGGCGATTTTCCAAGGAACAATTCTCTTCATGTACTTCAGGCCGAGCTCTTCGTACTCTCTAGATCAGGACAAGATGAGCTCATTGTTTTACACCCTAGTGATTCCCATGTTAAACCCTCTGATTTACAGTTTAAGGAACAAGGATGTGAAAGAGGCCCTGGAAAAGCTGAAGCTTAAAAGGTGGTTTTAAAAGTGTATCTCTCTCACACACACACAGACACACAGAGAGAAACACAGATGCTGTGGGGTTTGCATTTGTAACATTATTGTGCATGATGCAATAGAAAAAGTTGTATCAAATACTTCAAATTAAGAAAATGATTATTTGTTATAAACCCCCAATTTTAGAAATATTACTGTTCTTAAGTAAAGCTTCCCTCATTATGTATCAAGAATTTAGGAATTCCTGTTGTGGCTCAATGTAAACAAATATGACTAGTAACCACGAGGATGCAGGTTCAATCTCTGGCCTTGCTTGGTGGGTTAAAGAACCAGTGTTGCCATGAGCTGGGGTGTAGGTCGCAGACATGGCTCAGAGCCTGCATTGCTGTGGATGGGACATGGGCCATTAGGTGTAGCTGTGATTCAACACCTAGACTGGGAACTTGCACATGCCATGGGTGCAACCTTAAAAATATATATATATATATATTTCTATATGGCACTTCCTTTTTTGTAGAAAAGTTTCAGGAGTTTTCTAGTTTTGTCAATTTTATTGATCCATTCTTTCATTTAAATAGCAGTTCAGGAGTTCCTGTCGTGGCGCAGTGGAAATGAATCCCACCAGGAACCATGAGGTTGCAGGTTCGATCCCTGGCCTTGCTCAGTGGGTTAAGGATGCGGCATTGCTGTGAGCTGTGGTGTAGGTCGCAGATGCAGCTTGGATCTGGTGTTGCTGTGGCTCTGGTGTAGGCTTGCAACAGCTCCAATTAGACCCCTAGCCTGGAAACCTCCATATGCCATGGGTGTGGCCCTAAAAAAAAGGACAGAGAAGACAAAAAAAAAATAAATACATAAACAATAGTTCAATTACCTGAAAATTGTGTGATTACCAAGAGATCTTTGAATATTTAGGTCCCTTATAGGCTGTGGCACACACTGAAATTTCTATACTAATGAACATAAGTGAGTGCTAATAACAAGCATGAATTAACTAAACAGCTAAATAATATGTAAAAGGTTCCAAATCATCATAAAATTCAAAAAAAAATTGAGGGTTTTAAATCCAGAACAAAATCTACAAGTAGTGTATCTTTGGATGGATGTATTCAGTCTTTATCTGACAATTATTCCAGTTGGGAGATAAAAAGATAGTAGGCAGAGGGTATGATAACTAGACAGGTGTTGAGGTGGGCAAGCCTGTGTCTTCTTCATGTAAAGAAGTCATGTCTGCCAGAACACGGATGCAAACTGAAGGCATTATACTAAGTGGAATGAGTCAGACAGAGAAAGACAAATACTGTATGCCCTGCTTATGTGTTGAATCTAAAAAGTTTGAACCCATAGAAAGTAGACTGGCAGTTTCCAGGGTCTGGAAGGTGGAGGAAATGGGAGATATTTCTTGAAGCACACATATTTTCTGTAATTTGATGAATAAATTCTGGGGATCTAATATATAGGGTGATTCTGGTTACCAATACGGCATTATAAATTTGCTAGGAGATTAGATCTTAACTGTCCTCACCATACACACACCCAAAACGATAACTATGGGAATTCATCCATTTTTAAACTAACTTTATTGTCAAAGTCATTTCATAATGTATACATATATTGAATCTTCATATATGGAATCTTGTATACCTTAAACATGCTATTTGTCAATTTTATGTGACTAAACTTGGAAAACAAAAGAAACGAAGGTTATAAGGGCCAATGGAAAAAAATTTGGTAAGTTACATAATGGTGCTATTATTATCAATTATTGATTCTTCTGCCACTTCCTCAATGATAATTTCCTTCCCTTCTTTCTTCTTCTCAGCACTGGTTGAATGTCTCTCTTTTCTGTTTTGTGGTTCACGGTCATCTACCTAAAGCATGATTTTATTTCACCCTGTTTGTGAGCATTCTTTGCTAAAGACTGAGCATTCCATTCCTGTTATTCAAAACAGTCTGTGTTGTCTGGACCACAATACAAAAGTAAGCAAATCCATAATAAACTAAAACATCAGGGAGCTCCCGTCGTGGCTCAGCTGGGGAGTTCCCGTCCTGGAGCAGCAGAAATGAATCGGACTAGGGACCATGAGGTTGCGGGTTCAATTCTTGGCCTCGCTCAGTGGGTTCAGGATCCGGCATTTCTGTGAACTGTGGTGTAGGTTGCAGACGTGGCTCAGATCTGGCGTTGCTGTGGCTCCGGTATAGGCCAGCAGCAACAGCTCTGATTAGACCCCTAGCCTGGGAACCTCCATATGCTGTGGGTGTGGCCCTAAAAGGACAAAAGACATAAAATAAAGTAAAATAAAATACCAGATAACATTTTTTGAGTGTCCATTATATCTCATCAGCAAACTTAATAGAGGGATGGTATTTATACACACATATACACATACATCAGTATATATAATACGCATTGTATGCATAAAATTATCAGATATTTTGGAAAGTACATAAAATTGTGTGGATACTAAACTAATGGATCCATAAAGATATGTATATTAATTATACAAGGAGTAAGAGCTTTAAATTCTTGGTCTCTGAGTATTTCATTTGGTTTTATTCATGTTTCCTGAAGGCTAGAGTCCTGAATCTGATTATTCAAAACATGTAGATGTGGCCACCATATATTTGAAATACCACATAACACTGAAAGATATTCTCTTCTTTTTCTTTTTACCGCCAGAGCTGTGGTATATGGAAGTTCCTGGTCCAGGGCTGGAATCAGAGCTGCAGTTGGGGCTTATGCACCACAGCCAGGGGAACACAGATCCAAGCCACATCTGCAATCACATTACATCTTGCAGAAACACTGGATCCTTAACCCCCTGAGCGAGGACAGGGATTGAACCCACATCCTCACATAGACAATGTCAGGTCCTTAACTCACTGAGCCACAGAGGAAACTCCTGAAAGACATTCTTTTTTTTCTCTTTTTTAAAGTTGATTTACCATGTTATGATCATTTCTGTTGTTAAACACAGTGATTCATTTATACATGTACACACGTCTATTGTCTTTCAGATTATTTTCCCAGGTAGAGTTTCACACAGAATATTGAGGAGAGTTCTCCCTGCTCTACCTCAGGTCCCTGTTGACCAATCATTCCATACACCTCAGCGTGCAAATGCCAATACCAAACCCCCAGTCCCTCTCTCCCCCACCGTCTGTCCCTTTGGTAACCATAATTTTCTGAAAGACATTCTTAACTATCCATTAAAATTTTAAACACTAAAAACCACTGACACTTAGGTTTTCTCACTGCTATTTAAACATTTCCTGATTTGAAAATATTTCAGCATGAAAGTAAATCATAAGAAGTCCCTCTTGTGGGTGGTATTTATAAAATGCTATAATATGTTGGGAATAGATCTCACAATGGATAAAAGCCTACAAAGAATTCTTGTTTTAGATAAAAGTCTTAAAAGTCTATCTCTAGTATATTTCATCGATTCACCCAAAATCTTTAGGAATTAGTGTTTATGAGCTACAATCTGGCAGAAAAAAACATTGTCTGAAATACAATTAAAGTCCAAACAAAACAGTTTCATAGATTGCCATGAATTTAAAGGTTATATACATGTCATTAAATTAAATAAATTCCATCCATATGACAAATTTATTACAGCACCTCAAGACTGATTTTATCCCAAATGGCCCATTTTTTTTTTTTTTTGTCTTTTTGTCTTTTTGTTGTTGTTGTTGCTATTTCTTGGGCCGCTCCTGCGGCATATGGAGGTTCCCAGGCTAGGGGTTGAATCGGAGCTGTAGCCACCAGCCTACGCCAGAGCCACAGCAACATGGGATCTGAGCCGCGTCTGCAACCTACACCACAGCTCACGGCAACGCCGGATCCTTAACCCACTGAGCAAGGGCAGGGACCGAACCCTCAACCTCATGGTTCCTAGTCGGATTCGTTAACCACTGCGCCACGATGGGAACTCCCCCAAATGGCCCATTTTATAAGATCTCATTTTGTGACATAAAATTAAAAAGATAAGCCCATTAAATGGAAGACCAAAAATGGTATTGACTGATTTAGTTAACTGTAGGCTATTTCTCCCAGACTCTGTGAGGTTAAATAACAAATTGTGAGACTATTTTTAAAGAAATTCAAAACTCAAATAGAAGTTTAAGCAAGAATGTGTAATTACGCTTCTATCTTGGGATTTCACAAAATAAGAAATCTCTGCTAGAGATTTTGATGTATTCTAGCCTGTCTACTTCAATCCTCATCACTGCAATTCCCTTCCTGGTACCTCTATATCACATCCTTCTCATACATCCACCAATGACTGATGGAAAATATCATTGTCCAAATGCAATGTTATCATTGACAATGGGTAGAAGGCTAATACTCCAGTCAAGTTATTGTATCTTGACCTCTTCATCTTTGCCACTGAAATACATAAGTACGAATGTGGCATAACAACAGTAGATAAGGTATATATCAAAGACAGAGAACAGAGAGATACATATGTCATAGGCTGTATAACTACATTTGTAAAAAATAGAGCAGTAATAATATTCAATAACCCAATAAGTATGAAGTTCTGCGTCTAGGACAGAGGCTGCAGCTTTTAATCTCCCTGAACATTTCTTTCTCTAGAACCACGTGAAGAACCAGATAGCATTGCCACGCTAAATTTAATATGTCACGATTCCTTTTGATCCCTCAGATTGTCCTGTGTAAAATAGGGACTTACACGAGATTACCTCTAGGGTATTTTCTAGCTGAAACAACCTGTCTCTATAAAATATGACTCTACTGCTATGTAAATCCTTCCAATATTGGAAAGTACCAAAGTTGCAAAAATGTAAAAGAGTTACTCCATCTTCTAATGAAGAATGGTGCTATGATGCAAATCAAAACTACAACGGGATATTACTTCACACCAGTTATAATGTCCATCACCAAAAGTCTATAAAGGATAAATGCTGGAGAGGCCGTGGAGGAGAGCAAACCCTCCTACCCTGCTGGTGGGAATGAAGGTTGGTGCAACCACTGTGGAGAACAATATGGAGGTTTCTTAAAAAACTAAATCTAGAACTACCATATGATCCATCAATCCCATTCCTGGACATCTGGCCAAAGAAAACTATAATTTGAAAAGATAGATGTACCCCAATGTTCACTGCAGTGCCTTTTCCAGTAGCCAAGACATGGAAGCAACTGAACTGTCCATCGACAGAGGTTTGTATAAAGAAGATGTGGTTCATACATACAATGGAATATTACTTGGCCGTAAAAAGACTGACATAATACCATTTGCAACAACATGATGGACCTAGAGATTATCATATTTAGTGAAGAAAGTCAGAGAAAAACAAACACCATATGAGATGACTAATATGTGGAGTGTAGTAAAAAAAGATACAAAATAACTTATTCACAAGATAGAAACAGACTCAAAGATTGCAAAACCAAACTTACAGTCACCCAAGGGAAATACTGAGGGAGGGATTGGATGGAGAGGTTGGGATTAGGGTATACACAATATGAGATATACAAATGATTGATAACAAGCATCTACTGTATGGGTCGGAGAAATCGATTCAATACTTTGGGATGGCCTGTGTGTGGAAAGACTCTGAAAGGGAATGGATATAGATGTATGTATGTGGCTGATTCACTTTACTGTACACCTGGAACTAACGCTTCATTATGGATCACCTATACTCCAATAAAATTTATTAAAAGAAATGAATTATACTATGTGTCTTGGCTATTTTAACTGGCAATAGTGTTGACATGAAACCACCTAAGTCATATGAGTTTCAGAAAGCCAAATACTTTTAAAATGACCATTTTATGTGGCCTGATATTCAAAGGAGAATCTCAGGAGTACCCTTCGTGGCTCAGTGGAAACAAATCCAACTAGTATCCATGAGGATGCGTGTTTGATCCCTGGCCCCGCTCGGTGGGTTAAAGATCTAGCATTGCTGTGAGCTGTGGTGTAAGTCACAGATGCATCTCGGATCCTGAGTTGCTGTGGCAGTGGCATAGGCCGGCAGCTCTAGCTCCAGTTTGACCCCTGGCCTGGGAAATTCCATATGCCATTGGTGCAGCCCTAAGAAGCAAAAAGCAAAAAAAAAAAAAAAAAAAAAAAAAAAAAAGAATCTCATAGGGTCCTCTTAGAAATGAATATCAAACTGAGCTCTCCAGTAAGTAAAACTTAAATAAAAAATTACCAGTCAATAAAAGTAGTATTATGACTCATCTAAAGCATGGCAATAAGTAAATGTTTGGTTATTAACTGTTGGTGAGGATATGAAACAACCATGGTTTTTGCCCATTAATGTTAGAATGAAAATCGGCCCCACACTTTATAAATCTGTTAGCTGTCTCTAATATAGTTGGACATAGAAATGTCCTGTGACTCAAAAATGCCATTCTCTGAATTATATCCAAGATAAATGAATAAATATAACCACAAAAGACATTCAAGAAATATTCTCCTTTGCATTATTTCCAGCAATATAGAATTGTAAACAACTCAAAAATTTTTAACACTTTAGGTCAAGACTTGACAAACTTTTCCTCAAAGTGTCAAATAGTATATATTTTAGGATTTGGGGTTCATTAACTCTTACCACAACTACTCAGGGTTTCCCTGTGCCACAAAAGCAACCATGAATACTATATAAATAAATGGTGTGTCCAGCACCAATAAGACTTTATAGGTCAGGTATATTGACCCCTACTCTAGATGAGATAAATAACTTTATGGTAAGTTTGTACCTAGGAAAAATACAGAACAATGAGGATGAACTAACTTCCATGACATAGAGAAGTATAGAAAGATTTCATAAAAATAATATTGAGTGGAAGAAGTCAGAAGTAAAAGTTTAAAATGCTGTATGATTTTTCTACTATATACCTCAAAGAATATCCAAACAAAGTGTCATATTGGACATCACTTCTGGACAGGTGTGGGGTTAATTTCTGAGATGCTAGTAATGATTTTCCTTTAGACTTATTCTGGGAGCAGGACTCTTTCATTCCAGAATATTTATTTGCAATATACTTTTACAGATGAAAGTTTTCTGTATGTGAATTATACTCTAAAAAGGGATTCTAAAAATAAATATGTTCATTGTCAAATTGCATGCAAATTTTAATTTTTACTTTTTTAATCCAACAGCTTCTTGTACAAAATGAGTATTGATTATACATTTGTGAAAATGATGTGATGCATAATTTCATAGAGTATAAGGAATTCCATTGCTATATGTTGGAGAGGATTAGGAGAAGACATGAAAAGGAAGATTCTGGATTTTCTTAATTTTGCACAGAACTAAGGTAATAGCAAGCAACTTATTTTAAGAAAAAATAAGAACATGCTGATTTAGAAAAATCATCCCCATGCACAATTTTTATATAAATCAACTTTGCACATATGAGTTGTATGAGTAGAAAAACTCCCAAATAGAATATTTCTATTTTTTACATCATTCTCTACTTTAATAGACAGAAAGACTTAACAATGAATATTTAGAAAGCACTACCTTTCAAAGCTTTTTGCCATGCAGTTTAGAAAATACAAAATAACCTCAGATCTGATTCTTGAGGCTTAAATGCTGTAGAGTATTCTGAAATGAATATATATAATTCAGAGAAGAGTGATTTATTGAGAGAATGAGGAGTCACAAAGACAATTAATTGTCCTCAAATACGTGGTTGGTGGATGGGAGTGAGACAATGTGTGATGATAAAAGCAGACTTGAAAGATAGAATTGACAGGAAACTTATAACACCATTTAATATAATAAAGGATAAAAACAAATTTCCTCTAATGAAAGAACAGGTCAACAAAGTGTTTTATATCCATAAAATTAAATATGATTCTGCCCTGTAATGAAACAAAATTCTAACACATTCTACAACTTGGGTGAACTTTGAAAAGCTTTTACTGAAGAAGCCTGACCATAAAAAGTCTTCTACTGGATGATTCTGTTTACAGGAGATGATTGAAGAGGAAACCACATGGAATCAGAAAGTAGAATAGTGGTTGCCAGGGTTGGGGGATGGGAGAAGGGGGGGTGACAGGAAATAGGTATGGATTTCTTATTGCAGTGATCAAAATATTCTCAAATTGGTGATGAAATATATTAAAACCAAATAACTCTATACATTAGGAGGTTGACTTTTATGGTATGTGCATTACATTTCAATAAAAATGATGATCCAAAGTGGTGTAATTTTCCTAAACGAGGTTGTGAAGGAGGATGTTTCCAAAACACAGTAAACAATCCAATGGAGTTAGAAAAGATTAAGCGGGGATCTGTTTGATTTTCATTAGATTTCCTCTCACTAGAGGAGGATATTGATGGAAGGTAACTGTGAAATAAACCATAAAAACTATTTGCAATTTTCTTCCTACCGTAGATCAACTCAGTGACAGTAGTGAAGGCTAAAAGATCAGCCTTTGCTGATTTGTTTTTTAATTCAGAGGGGAATATACAAAAGGGGAAGTATAATTAACGAAGTGTTTGCATAACAACAAAGCCTAAGGGCAGTAGTACCTTCAGAGATTTGAGTCCCAGTGTGCCTGGTAAATAAAATGCCAACTGCCTATTGTTCAGGTACTCAAGCCCTCCTTATGCCAGGTAAGTTTCAAGGTCCTAATTTAAGTGATTGTAAAAGCTTACCTTTCTGGAGAAAAAAAAAAAAAAAAAAGAGTGAGAAAGGGAGATTTGTGAATAGAGCATTTTATGCCTGCTTACTCATTAAAATTTGTATTTAATGGCTAGAAATATTTTCTTCTCGGAACAGGAAGAATCTATCAGAAGGTTCAATATCCACAATATAATTTTTCCATTCATTTTAATATGCTCTTCATTCACAGGACTTTTCTGTATTTATTATTGGGCAAATGTATATATGAAGTTAAGGTATGTTTTGTTTTGTTTTATTAAAAAATATTGTAGCTACAACATTAAGATAAAAACATGTAAAATTCATCTTCCTGTGAACCATTTGCATATTTAATTAGGTCTAAGTAAAAATTCATTGCTTACATTGTTTTCTCTTATACATTAAAAATATGACACGTGCAAATACATGACACAGGTGTAAATAGACACAAACACAGTGGAAATAAGTCTAGGCATCTTACAAGCATTTGTTGCTGCTCACTTCATTTCCATTTTATAATATGAAGGACTGCTTAAAATTTTAAAATGATGCAACGTAGGTGGTGAATTCTGTTGTTTCAATTTCTCTTAACTCTTTTCTTCCATTAGTCAAGAGATTCATCTTTGGAAAATAAACACACCATAAAGAGGGAATATTCTTGTGGAAAATTAATAATAAACTTTAAGAAAACATGTCAATAATACAATAATACCTATTCCATGTCTCACCAAATGCTAAATACGACATAAACTAAAACAAGCAAAATTTTATTTTATTTTATTTTATTTTATTTTATTTTATTTATTTTATTTTATTCATCACTGGGCAGTGATACACTCACTGTCTCTGGAATTAGACAAAGACTCTTAAACCAATCATGTTTTTGAGAATCAAAAATTTTAAACATTTTTTGTATCCATGTGAGTATTTTCAGGCAGAGAAAATGTTTAGTCCTATAACCTAACAGCCTAGTGTCTCTATCACTGGTGTCTCCTCCATATAATTTTGAAAAGGAGAAGAGAGGTAAATTCATCCAAATTTCCTCCCCGAGGTAAGGCAAGTAAAGCCAGAGAAGAGTTATAGAAAATAACATATCTCATGAGTGACATGATTAGATTAGGTCAAATTTCTCAACTTTATTTCTCAGATAATTTTTGCTATTGGGGAAGAGACTGCAATGCCTCTTTAAACAGTGGATACATGACTGATAATTTTCTGAGTATAAAGACACTTATAGAAAGAAATCATATCCTGTCTTATGATATTTTGCAGATGTACAGAAATGTTACATTTGCATGTGTCATTGTCTTGATCATTTTCCTCAGAAGTTTAGACAAGAACAGAGAAGAATGGAGGCAGGGAATTGCTCCTCCTTGACGGAATTCATCTTCTTGGGAATTTCTAATAACACGGAGAATAAAGGGACCCTATTTGCCATGTGTCTACTTGTTTACCTGATTAATCTTCTGGCAAACCTTGGAATGATCACGTTAATTCGAATGGACCCCCGGCTGCACACGCCCATGTACTTCTTCCTCAGCCACCTCTCCTTCTGTGACCTCTGCTATTCCACAGCAATTGGGCCCAAGATGCTGGTGGACCTACTGGCCAAGAACAAGGCCATCCCCTTCTATGGCTGTGCTCTGCAATTCTTGGTCTTCTGCACCTTTGCAGATGCTGAGTGTCTACTGCTGGCAGTGATGGCCTATGATCGGTACAAGGCCATCAGCCACCCCTTGCTCTACACGGTCAGCATGTCCAGCAGGCTGTGCTCCCTGCTCGTGGCTGGGGTTTACGTGGTGGGAGTGGCAGACGCTTTGATACACACGACACTAGCATTCCGCTTATGCTTCTGTGGGTCTAATGAGATTAACCATTTCTTCTGTGATTTACCTCCACTTTTTCTCCTTTCCTGCTCTGATATACAGGTTAATGAGTTGGCATTGTTCACTGTTTTTGGCTTCATTGAACTGAGTACCATTTTAGGAGTCCTTGTCTCTTATGGTTATATAGCTCTGTCTGTGCTGAAGATCCACTCAGCTGAGGGGAAGTTCAAAGCTTTCTCCACCTGCGCTTCCCACCTCACTGCCGTGGCAATTTTCCAAGGAACTATGCTCTTCATGTATTTCAGGCCAAGCTCTTCGTACTCTCTAGATCAGGACAAGATGAGCTCATTGTTTTACACCCTCGTGATTCCCATGTTAAACCCTCTGATTTACAGCTTAAGGAACAAGGATGTGAAAGAGGCCCTGGAAAAGCTGAAGCTTAAAAGGTGGTTTTAAATATTTATACTACACACACACACACACATTGTATTTATTGTATTTGTAAAATTAATTTTCATGATTCCAGAAAAGCGATCATGTCTCAAATACTTTATTGATAAAACGGGTATTTATTTTAAAGCCCAATTTTAATTTATGTCTCAATACCCCAAATATATCATACTTCATTATGTGTCTAGAATTTATATATATTACTTCCTCTTTGTAGAGGCGACTTTTCTTATGTTGCCATTTTTTGGTTCATTATTTCACTCAAACCATAATTTGATATATTGAAATTTATGCATGTTTACTAAGTGAACTTGGAACATTTAATTGCTTTGTATTAAGCTCTTAATACAAAATACATTAAGTAGTATCCATACCAATGAATCTTATGAGCTACTTGAAGTAACCGACATTAAGTACCAAATAATTCATTCTAATCTCAATATCGTCATGAAGTAAATACAATGGGTATTAAATCCAAGGAAAGTTTCCAAATTTAGTGTAAAAAGAGTCTTAACTGAATGCAGATTTTCATTCTCAAATATAAAAAAGATGCACGTTGGGGTAGGAAAATATAGCAGGCAGAGAGTATGACAATTAGAGAGGTCGGGAGGTGGACAAGCCTCCACTCCAGATGTAGACTTTCTAGAAGTAATGAAGTTTTGAGGAAGGAAAAAAAGTTAATTCTACCCTCCTATGTTCTGTTGGCTGATCTAAAATTAAATTTATATGAGATAGATTAACAAGAGGAAAAAACCCGCAAATTTCATCATGTACATGAGAAGAAACCTATGTAAAATCTCTATAACAGGAGAGATTCCAAAGACAGGTAAAAATGAGGTATATATGTTATCTTTAACAAAGGAGAAAGGGGCAGGGGTCTGAAAATTAAAAGCAGAGGAAGACAATATAAACAAATGTCTCCTTGGTTGCACAGAAACAGTGAGGCATAGAGAGAAATTTTAGTTCGCTTTGCTAAGTTCCTCCTCCCTGTCCATAGACCTAGTTCATATTATTCTATAG
Organism: Sus scrofa; assembly: GCF_054392235.1. Lineage (NCBI taxonomy): Eukaryota > Metazoa > Chordata > Mammalia > Artiodactyla > Suidae > Sus > Sus scrofa. Next base: position 15,119,066 of record NC_139384.1, read on the forward strand.
CCATCTACAGAATATTTCCCTTCCTGGAACAGATCCTCTAGCTAAATACTTTTAGGCAGTTAAAGGGGAGGTAAAAAAGAAAAAAACTTTCTGAATTGTCTGTTTCTTAAAAATATTCCACTCAAAATAACCCTCATGCCGAAGAGGCATATTTTGGGGTGACAAATTTTGCTCCCCTACGAAATCATGGTTCCCAAACATGGATGGACCTTTAGGGCATTATGCTAATTGAAATCTGTCAAACAGAGAAAGAAAACTACCGTATGTTTTCCTTTGTATGAGGACTCTAAAGGATGAGCGCAAAGAAACCAAGTAGAATGGTGGTTACCAGGGGCTGGAGGACTGGGGGTAAGGGGATGGTGATGCCGAGCAAGGGGTACAAATTTTCTGTTGTAACATGAGTAGCTTCTGTGGATCTAATCCACAATATGCTGACTATAGTTGAAACTTGCCAAGAAAGTAGATCTTAAATGTTCTCAACACAGCAGAAATAAAAAGGAAACTATGTGAGGTGATCAATCTGTTTATTAACCTTATAGTAGCAACCTTTTCACAAATTACAGATATACCAAAAAAATTCATTGTGCACCTTAAGGAAACTCGTTGTCAGTTGCATCTCAACAAAACTGGGAAAAAGAGAAGAAAAAATGTCCAAATGGTTAGGTTATAAAGAGCAATGGAAAGTGCTTTGGCAAATTATATCATTGTGTTTTAATTACAACAGTCAACTCCTTTATCAACTATCCAGGAAAATTTACTTCCCTTCCTGCTCCTTCTGGATCCTATTTAAATGTTCCTTTTTTGTAATTCCTAATAAATCAATGCCTTTAAGCATTGTTTTAATAATACATTGTTTACCAAATTACTGTCTCTATTATGAGATGGTGAGCATTCTTTGCACAGTGATTGGGGATTCCATTTCTGTTATTCAAAGCCCTGCATACGGTCTGGAACACAACATTAGAAAACAAACAATTGAATAACAAATTTAAAATACCAGATAACATTTTTGAATGTGTGTGTGTAACTCAATTATGTATGTATAAGTTGTGTGACAAATACAGAAATATATGTATGCACACATAATATGTTATATAATGTATATACATATTTTATGTCTTTTAAGAAGGTACATAAAATGTTTCTGGATACTAAGGTAATTGATCTTTAAAAACTTGCATAATAATTACACTAGAAGTAAAGAGCATTCATCTATTTTCTTAATATCTATATTTCTTCTGTCTCTGCTCTAGTTTCTGATGATTAAAGCACTGAATCAGTTTCTTGAGATACATAGATATGTCCATATAGTTGAAGGATCAAATAAGACTCAGGACATTTTTAATTATCCATTACAATTTTAGACATTACAATTTAAAATCCACCAAATGTCTTAGATTTTTCTAGCCGCCATTTTTAAATGCCCTTGAGTGAAAATCTTTCAGAAAGGAAGTACAGCCCAAGAAACTCTTCTGCTTTTCAAGGGAGCATTTGTAGGATCACAAGGTATCATACCAGAAAAAAAAAAAAACCATAAATAATACATATTTTTATAATAGGATTTAAGGGTTTCCAATATACCATATACTCTTAATTAACCAATACTCTTTTGAAACTGTCACTTATGACATGGGAGAAAATTGTTTGGAAAATACAAATTCAATAAAAGTAGAGTATCAGTGGATTACTGTTTAAAATTAGAGAATGTTGATATGTAATCTGATTAACCCACTTCCCTCCCTTATGATAGCTATTGTTATAATCAACTAAATAGTGATTTTATCTGCATATTGACTCTTTTATATGATCTAGTGCATATTCATTACAGAATAAGAATTTTAAAGTCTATAAATGAATTTCTAAAAATAGCCTTGATTCAATTAACTGTAGGCTTCCTCTCCCTGAATTTGAAGCCAGAGGGATGGTAAAAATTTCAGAAGGTGAAATACTTATAAGTGGAACACGTTTTAGTGGTCTGTTATTCAAATTCAGAATTTTGCCGTCACTTTGAAGGGGATAGCCACATTCATTAATGTTCAGGGAAATAAATATGAATATCTAAATGTAGGATTATGACAACTGCAATTGAAATATTAAGTATTGGTGAGGATGTGAATCATTTGTATACATTGAGAACAGAAATGAGAATTGCACCGTACTTTGTAAAACCTTATGCTTATGTCTGCTAGAACTGTACGTATAACTATTCTATGACCTAAACACAGCAAAGCAAAGCAAAATGAGTGAACATATTCACTCAATAACATGCATGGAAATATTCATCATGGAATTATTTTCAGTAGTATAAAACCGAAAGCAGCTTAAATCTCATCAAAGAATTGTACTAGAGTTGACAATTTTTTTAAGTGTTAGCTTTTTGTATATTTTATAGTTTTTAAGCCTTAAACTTGTTATCATAACCACTTATGATTGCCCATGTCTTATCCTAGAGCATAAATACATAAATGGTATGCCTCAACTCCAATGAAACTTTAGGTACCAGTTTCCTGAGAGCATATATTAAGAAATGGTGTTTCCCAAATCCAATAAAACTATACACACCATATTTTCCTGACACCTGCCCCAGATTAGATAAACTACTTCATGGTAAACCTGTATGTTGGAAAACTATACAGCAATGAAGATGAATTAGATACTTCCACATGCAACAACATGGAGAAATCTCACAAACATAATACTGAGTAAAATAAGCAAGACAAAAAAGGGAAAAAACTGTATGATTCTACTCCTAACCATCACAAAATTACAAACTACCCTATCATATTGGACATCAACTTGAGATGGGTCTATGAGATGATTTCTGAGATGTTAGTCATGTTCATTTTTTGTCCTAGTTCTAGTTGAAGGGACCCTTTTCATTTCTGAAACCTTATTTGCAGGGTACTTTCTCTTTTTCTTTTTTTGTAATTTTTTCTTTTTTTTGTCTTTATGGGGCCGCACCCACAGCATATGGAGGTTCCCAGGCTAGGGGTCGAATGGAGCTGTAGTTGCTGGCTCAAGCCACAGCCACAACAATGCCAGACCCGAGCTGCATCTGTGATCTACACCAGAGCTCATGGCAACACCAGATCCTTAACCTACTGAGTGAGGCCAGGCGTCAAACTTGCGTCCTCCCAGACGCCCATCAGATTTGTTTCTGCTGAGCCATGATGGGAACTCCTATGGGGTACTTTTTCAAATGAAAATGTTCTATACGTATATTACACTCTAAATAGATTTTTCAAAACCAAAATGTTTTCTCTATCAGATTGTAAGCAACCATAAGATTTTATTTTTCAGTCTAGTAGTTTCTTGTTCACAGTGTGTTCATAAAAACATCATATTATTAAAAGTTGCTTGTAGAACAACTGCATCTTTGTCCACACACAGGCCATTCTAACCTTTCCTCTGGAAGCAAAGGAATTCATGTACTTTGGAAACAATATTGTGAAATAAAACCTGTGTCATAATACTCAGTGTTTCATGCATAGACAACTATTTCATGAAAAACGTGATCTTGGAGTTCCCATCGTGGCTCAGTGGTTAACGAATCCGACTAGGAACCATGAGGTTGCAGGTTCGATTCCTGGCTTTGCTCAGTGGGTTAAGGATCTGGGGTAGCCGTGAGCTGTGGTGTAGGCTGCAGACATGGCTCAGATCTGCAGCAGCTCCGATTAGACCCCTAGCCTGGGAACCTCCATATGCCATGGGTGTAGCCCTAAAAAGCAAGAAAAAAAAATGTTATTTTTTATAATAAAGGCATGAACTCAAAATAAAGGTTTTCTAGTGTTACTATGTTTAATGCATGCTACCAATTGTAAAAGTAATCACTTTTTTTTTTTCCCACTGTACAGCAAGGGGGTCAGGTTATCCTTACATGTATACACTACAATTACAGTTTTTCCCCCACCCTTTCTCTCATGTTTAATCACTATTACATTATAGTCATAAGTGATATTTGATGTTAATTCAAGAGAATGTATATATATGTGTGTGTGTCTTTCCTGAAGAGTATATGTGTGTGTGCTATAGGAATGACTATAAACATTACCCCCGCCAATTATTAAGCAGAATTAAAGGAATACTAAAGGAATATGACAGCTACATACGTAAACTACATACCAAGACCTACCACCCTGTCTCCTCCACCTCATTTCAATATGTGCGTCCATGCACATAGAAAAACACACTCAAATGAATGTAAATACGATACACACACATATACACATACATTCATATTGTTTCTGTAAAGCAAAGGACATGGCTTGCTGACACTTTTCTTCCAATGGCAAATGATAAAATTGCCAAACTATATACAAATCAGTGTTATAGGAGTAATTTTTTATGCAGTTCTTCTTCAAGCCGTTAGTTTACTACTTGACTGTAATGAATCTAAACTGTTCTTATTGGAGTTCTCTTGTTGTGCAGCAGGTTAAGGATCCAGCATTGTCATTGCTGGGGCACAGGTTTGATCCCTGGCCTGAGAACTTCCACATGCCATGGGCAAAGTCAAAAAAAAGACGTTTAAGGGAACATGTCATTAATACATCATCAATTCTTATTTATATAAAAATTTTGGGGAGTTCCCGTCCTGGCGCAGTGGTTAACGAATCCGACTAGGAACCATGAGGTTGCGGGTTCGGTCCCTGCCCTTGCTCAGTGGGTTAACGATCTGGCGCTGCCCTGAGCTGTGGTGTAGGTTGCAGACACGGCTCGGATCCCGCGTTGCTGTGGCTCTGGCGTAGGCCAGTGGCTACAGCTCCAATTGGACCCCTAGCCTGGGAAACTCCATATGCCGCGGGAGCGGCCCAAAGAAATAGCAAAAATAAATAAATAAATAAAATAAAAATTTTGGTTTTGACCCACTAAATACAGAGGAAATTATAAGATGAATCAGTCTTTAATACTTGTGAGTCAATCACTGTTCCAAAAGTGAAGAAATAGCACAGGTATAAAACAAGAACGTTTTTCCCATTTTTCATATCTAAAGATTGTTAATGGAATTCAGGTATTTCCTCAAACCACACCTGTATTCACTATGAATTAATTTAAGAATTGAATTCATATACAGATTTTTTAAAATCTGTTGCCCTTTTATGCATTGCTTTTGACTTTTCTTCATAGACTTTTTAGTACTGGAAATATTCGTAAATGATGTGGGGAAGGTGAACATTTCAAAAAGGAAGAAATCAAATGAATAAAATGGAATAAAGGGAAGAAAATGTAAATTACTAAGTAGGGAGTCTTTTCGTATTTCATTGGATTTTTGCTTTGACTAGATATAGATTCAACACAACTGTGCAGCTTAAAAATAATTTGTGGTTTTCTTCTTGTCAGATCAAAGTGTTGACAAGAGGGAAGAAATAAAGCTCAGTTTTGCTAAAGTCGTTGCTATATTCACAGGGGGAAATAGAGAATAGAAAATATAATTAAATCACATATTAGCATATATTGAACCAGATGGTGGAAGCTTCAGAGATTTAAGTCCCAAATGCTACCTAGTAAAATAAAATGCCGCTTGTTTACTTTTTTGCCATTAGTACCAAGTGGAGAAAGATCTGCTCATCTCAGGTAGGTTCCTGATTATCCAGATTTAAGAACATAAGAGAAAACATTTACATTAAAAATGAGAGGCTCATAAATTAATCATTTTGCCCTTGCCTTTTCAGTTTAATAAACTCATCAATTTAGTTGTCAAAAAATAATATTTTCGTTGCAGAACGGGAAGAATCTGTCTCAATTTATTAGTATCCATAAAATGATTGCTTTAATTATTTTTTAGTCTAGGTACACAGGAAAGCCTTTACTCTTTTATCGTTGGAACAATATACATGAGCTTAAGATTTTTAAAAATATTTTATTAAAAAAAATTTAGTTACCACATTATAAAGAGCAATATTTGCAAATTTAACTCCATGTAAACCACATGCCATATATATTCAAGTTAAAAAAATTACTGACATTCTTTTTTTTCTTTTTTAATTAAAGTATAGTTGATTTATATTATGTTAATGTCTGCTGTACAGCAAAGTGACTCAGTCATACATATATACACACATTCTTTTCTTGTATTATCTTCCATCACGTTCTATCCCAAGAGACTGGATATAGTTCCCTGTGCTATACAGCAGGACCTCATTGCTTATTCGTTCTAAATGCAGTACTTTGTATCTACTAGCCCCAAACTCCCAGCCCATCACACTCCTCTCCTCCCCCTTGGCAAGCACAAGTCTGTTCTCTATGTCTGTGGGTCTGTTTCTATTTTGTAGGAGGTTCATTTGTGCCACATTTTAGACCCCTCATATGTAATATCTATCTCTGACATTCGTATTCTTCTCTTAACAGAAATATACATACATGCGAAAACAGCAGACACAAATACACACACACATCTGTATATGACGCACTTATTTTCCTTCATACTATTTTCACCTTTTTACAATATGAAAATCTTTGAAATTAAAGATATGCAAATGTGTGTGTTAAATTCTGCTGTATGCACTTTTTTTAAAATCACTTTTCTTTGATGGATCCAGAAATTCATCCTTTGGCACCAGACCACTCCAGAGATGGAGCAAGTATAGTGGCAAAGCAATGATATATTTCTAGAGTAAAGTACAAAAATACTTCATGTCTCACCAAATTCTGGAGATAACTTAGAGCAGGACTAGTAACATAATCATCTTTATTATAATTAGTTACCCATATGCTCTGGTTCCTAGAACTAACAGAAAAACACTTTACACCAATGTTCATTTGAGCTGTGTTTTGAGAAACATAACAATGTTAACCATTTTTGGTGTCCATGTGAGTACTTTCAAACATAGAAAATGCCTAGTCCTGTACCTTACAGCCTGGTATTTCTAACACCGGTGTCTTGTTCATGGTATTTTGAAAGTAGAATGAGACATGCATTCATTCAACTATACTTCTAGAGATAAGAAATCTCCTAGAAAAATGAAAAGTTCATAGAAAATTATATACACTATGATGGCATGCAGGTTTAGATAAAAGCTTTTTTTCAATGCCTATCATAGTTTTTGTTTGTTAGTTTTTACTAAGTAGATTATAATGCTTCTTCTCTGAAAGAGAGGGTACATGCTGGATAATTTTCTGAGTATAAAAAGACAATTACAGAAAGAAACTGTGTTCTGTTTTACAGATATTTTGTAGATGTCCAGATATTTGTCTATCCTTTTCTTGATCATTTTATCCAAAATTTAGGATAAAAAAAAATAAAAAATAATGGAAGAAGAAAATTGCTCCTCAGTGACTGAATTCATTTTCTTGGGAATCACTAGTACTCCGGGGATGAAAGTCACCCTGTTTACCACGTTTCTACTTATTTATCTCATTAACCTTCTGGCAAATCTCGGAATGATCGTTTTAATAAGAATGGATCCCCAGCTGCACACGCCCATGTATTTTTTCCTCAGTCACCTCTCTTTCTGTGACCTCTGCTATTCTACAGCAATTGGACCCAAGATGCTTTTCGACGTTTTGGCCGAAAACAAGTCAATCCCCTTCTTTGGCTGTGCTCTGCAATTCCTGATCTCCTGCACCTTTGCAGATTCTGAGTGTCTACTGCTGGCAGTGATGGCCTATGATCGGTACAAGGCCATCAGCAACCCCTTGCTCTACACGGTCAGCATGTCCAACAGAGTGTGCTCCCTGCTCATGGCTGGGGTTTACGTGGTGGGAATGGCAGACGCTTTGATACACACAACATTAACATTCCGCTTATGCTTCTGTGGGTCTAATGAGATTAACCATTTCTTCTGTGATATTCCTCCTCTCCTATCGCTGTCTTGCTCAGATACACAGATCAATGAGTTAGCGATATTCACCATTTATGGCTTCATCGAACTGAGTTCCATTTCCGGAGTCCTTGTCTCTTATGGTTATATTATCCTATCAGTTTTGAGGATCCACTCTGCTGAGGGGAGGTTCAAAGCTTTCTCCACCTGCACCTCCCACCTCACTGTAGTTGCAATTTTCCAGGGGACTCTCCTCTTCATGTATTTCAGACCGAGTTCTTCCTACTCTCTTGATCAAGACAAAATAACCTCATTGTTTTACACCCTTGTGATTCCCATGTTAAATCCTCTGATTTACAGCCTACGGAACAAAGATGTGAAAAAAACTCTAGAAAAATTGAAAACTAAACTGAAAAATTAAAAAAAAGATGGCTTTAAAGATATTATGCATATGCATACACATATAATAATTATTGTTTTTATAAAATCGCATGGTATGGTATATGAGAAACATAATTTTCTCGAATTATTAAATAAATGAGTATCTATACTAGAGTCACACAATAAGAAAATGTTGCAGTTTACCAAATTTGTCATGCTTTACTATGGGCTTTGAATTTATCTATGAAACCCCCTCTTTGTGCATACCTTCCTGATTCCTCTAATTTTCTCATATTTTTATTTGGTTTTTTGTTCATCAAAACATTATTTCAAATAGATTCATAGAGTGTTCACTAAGGGCGTATTTTTTTCTTTTAAATACTTTCCATTTCATGAAGAATCCAGTAGCTTATATAAAAATAAATACTATAATCTAGAGGAATAAACAAATACGAATTATCTAAGGACACAAATAATTCTTAAGAAGGTTTAAAATTTTCATTAAGTACAAAAAGACATAGGGTTAAAAATCCACAAACAAATGTCAAAATCTAGTGTGCAGGAAAAAGGCTTTTTTGGATAAAGATATTTATTCTCAGTTCTAAAAATACTTAATTTGTGGAAGGAAAGAATTCCTAGGCAGTTTGTCCAACAGTTACAGATGTCTTGAGGTACACAGTTTTATCCTTTCTAGAATTAAAAAATCCAATATGGATAGATGACAAAGAGCAATTCAAGTGCCTGGTAAATTACATCATTTACAATAATTATTAACTATCAACTCTTCCCACTTCTCAGCTCTGATTAAATGTTTCTTTTCATAGTTTACATACATCTTCTTTAATCATTGTGTTTAATATCACCCTTTGATTAAATCATTGCCTATAATATGAGACTGTCAACCATTTTTGCTCAAATACTAAGTATCCCATCCTTCTTACCCAAAACATTTACACAGCGTCTGTGACACAAACTGGAAAGAAAAGAAACAGAGAAAGAGAGAGAGAAAGAGAGAGAGAAAGAGAGAAAGAGAGAAAGAGGGAAAAAGAAAGAAAGAAAGAAAGAAAGAAAGAAAGAAAGAAAGAAAGAAAGAAAGAAAGAAAGAAAGAAAGAAAGAAAGAAAGAAAGGAAGAAGAAAGAAAGAAAGAAAGAAAAAAGAGAAAGAAAGAAAGCCAAGAGAGGTTAATTTTTACTAAACATATATTCATATGAGGCAAAAGACATCACTGAGGCTCTTGCATGTATCTTAAAAATACTGTTTTTGTTTTTGTTTTTGTTTTTGTCTTTTTGCCTCTTCTAGGGCCGCTCCGGTGGCATATGTAGATTGCCAGGCTGGGGGTCTAATCAGAACTGTAGCCGCTGACCTACACCAGAGCCACAGCAATGCGGGATCCAAGCCAGGTCTGCGACCTACACCAGGGCTCACGGCAACCCCAGATCCTTAACCCACTGAGCAAGGCCAGGGATCAAACCCACAATCTCATAGTTCCTAGTCGGATTCGTTAACCACTGAGCCACGATGAGAACTCCACATCTCATATCTAAATGCATAAAGTGGTTGTGAATGCTAAAAGTAGCAGAAACTTATAAAGACTTACAGATACATTTTTTTTTGAAAAATAATTGAACCAAAAAGGTCTTTTCCGGGCCTTTAGAAGATATTTGAAAACTTGGAGTTCCCATCATTACTCAGCGGTTAGCAAACCCATCTAGCATTCATGAGGACACAGGTTCGGTCCCTGGCCTCGCTCAGTGGGTTAAGGTTCTGGCATTGCTGTGAGCTGTGGTGTAGGTCGTAGATGCAGCTCAGATCCTGTGTTGCTGTGGCTCTGGTGCAGACAGGCGGGTGCAGTTCAGATAGGACCCTTAGCCTCTGTATGCTGCAGGTGTGGCCCTAAAATGCGCAAAAAAAAAAAAAAAAAAAAAAGAGAGAGAGAGAGAAGAAATTGGAAAACTTCGCATATCTATGCTGTAGTTTGCTGGTGATTAAATCACTGAAAGTGGCTTGTTTAGTAAACAAAGACAAGGACATGCATTTGAAAATCAATATAAGAATCAAGGGTGCTTTTGAGTGTTTGCTACAATAAACAAAAGACATTCAATACCTAAGGCTATCTAGGTCCCCTTATAAAATGCCTTTGAATAAAAACATTGTAGGTTGCCAGTAAAACCAAGGAAGACAATGAGACTCCAGGGTACTACTCTTTCTGGGATTCTCAGACCTGGAAGGGGGATGTATAAAAGTAGAAAAAAGTGGAGGATGCTTTTTTAGTTGTATTATTTTGTTGATTAACACATTTGAAGTTTATTCTCTTTTGAAATTTTATTTATCATCTCGGTGCTATATTGAACAGCATCATGGCAGGAATGAGACATTTAGAATAAAGTTCAAGCAAAGATGGGTGTCAGTCTCAGTGATATAAAGATATCATCTAGTGCCACATTATTCTCTGGAGTAATATATGATATAATGTAATATAATATTATATAATGTAACATAAATATACTGGGAATTTTTGTGTGTAAAATTGTCTAGGGATAACAATATATAATAATAAAATTCTAAAGTTTCCATAGTTTAATGATGAAATGACTTTGCTTTTGGAAAATATTTTTGATGTGTAATGTGCATACAGAGAATACTTAAATCATAACTATATGAATATACATTTTCAAAAAAAATTACCCCTGTAGTCAGGACCCCAGATCAAGATGTAAACATTTCCCGAATCAACAAAGCCTTTCTATATGCTCCCTCCTAAACTGCTGGTCTCTTACCACCAAGAGTGTGTATTTCTTGATTTTTGTTATGGTAAATTAATTTTGTGTTTTTTTGAACCATACATAAGTGGATGCCTACAGTATGTATCATTTCACTCAACTGCATACTTGTGCAATCCATCTCTTGTCACGTGCAGTTGCAGCACACTCATTCTCAGGGTTGTGTAGTAATTCTTTGTGCAATTATGTCATTATTTATCCACTTTAATGTTAATAGACAGTATAGTATTTTTTTCCTCTTTTGTATTACCAGGAATGCTAGCTAGTAATGCTAATTCTTGCACATGTCATTTGTTAGAGAAACATATTCATCTTGTGTATAAGAGCAGAGTTTGAAAATGTATGTATACACATGTGTGTATAAAATTTAGATTTAGGGAATTCCCACTGTGGCTCAATGGTTAATGATCCCGACTAGTATCCATGAGGATGCGGGTTCAATACCTGGCCTCGCTCAGTGGATTAAGGATCTGGCATTGCCCTAAGCTGAGGTATAAGTGGCAGACATGGCATTGCTATGGCTATGGCATAGGCTGGACCTGGCATGGGTCTAATCAGGGGTCTAATCAGAGCTGTAGCCACGGCCTATGTCACAGCCATTACAACACAGGATCCTTAGCCTACTGAGCGAGGCCAGGGAGCGAACCCTCAACCTCATGGTTCCCAGTCGGATTCGTTAACCACTAAGCCATGACAGAAACTCCTGATTCTGAAAAATTTTTACATTGTTTGTCTCTTGACTACAGGTGTATTTTTTTGGAAAATGTATATCAATATAGTTATTATTAATTCTCGGCATGTGCATTACACATCAAAAATATTTCAAAAAAATCTGTTCATCATGAGATTATAAGAAACTTTAGAATTTTATGCTTATACATTGTTATCCTTAGAACATTTTTATACACAAAAAGTCTAGTCTATTTTTATATTTTAAATAATGTAATGTATTTATAGTGCAACATTTATAAATTAGTAAATAATTATCTCTTTTTATTAAAAGTCCAGAGATGAATTATATAAGCTATGAGCACACCTAATGTTTTTTTTTTCCAGCAACAAGGAGGCTTAATGAACCTGGTTTTCCTTGGTATGATTATCATGACTGAACTTACACATATTGGTCCATGCCTCAGGGCCACACAACTATTTTCTAAAGGCAGGTGTTTATAATAAACAGTTGTCTATAAAGTTTTACATATAGAGTCACAGTGGCACAGGGCAAGTCATGTAGATACAGCTTTTTTTTCTCACTTGCTTGTCTCTGATGTATTAAATTCCAGCTACCTGATTTTCCTCCATGACGTAAGAAAGTCAACTTCAATTAAATGTAAAACCCATTAGGAAGTTAATTATCCAATTTTTAATAATAATGTAGTCACTATAGTTCATTCCCTCATGGTGGAGAGAAGTTATGCTAAATGGTCTGCAGGGGCAGTGGTGTTTAGGAAGCTAAATTTAGGTCCTATCTCAACAGAGTGAACCCCAAGGAGATTTGTTACCCCAGGAGACAGAGAAGCACCTGATGGGAAAAGGAGTTTGACAAGGAATCATAATAAAGGAAGCAAGGACAAACTCCATCCTTCAAATACGTAATCAGAGAAGTTGATAATGGCGGTAAAGTTCTTAGGTAACACAAATGCATTAGCTGGTTCAATTTAATATGTGGCAAATTACTATAATTACTTAGTTTGGGCTTGGCCTCAAAATATCTCCTATAATATTAAATTAAGTATATTTGTATAGACATCATCACTCAAATAATTGCAATAAAGCAAAAATTAATATATTACTAAGGCGTCATTTAGCACATATCAAAGAATATCTTATTTTAATGATTTTAGCCTACATTTTGTTCTAACATTATAGGACCCTGAAAAAAATTTAGGCTTCTATCTAGTTCCCAAGGAAGGTTCAGAATAAACAGACCTCTTATAATATTTGTAAATATGCATTGGCTTATACTTATCACTTTGTAAATTACTTTGCACACACACGCAAATCTTGCATTTTCCTGCTTCATGGTAAAGAACTAAATTAATTACAATAACGCAGAACAACCAGGAGTAAAACATTATTTTCTGTTACATTCAGCAGTCGATTTTAAAGAATACATAGAAATGGGTGCTTGTTGGCATCCTGAAATGACTCATCTATTATAAATTATCACTCAGAACACAGCCAATAAGGAGAGAATTGCCAAGGCTGCCATGTTGCACAGCTTCAGGGGCAACATCTTATTTATTTTCCTTGCTCCCTGGAATTGTGCAGTACAGTATTTATTTGATACATTTATGCATTGGAATACAATTACTGCCATATCTTTAGCTACCATCTGCATCCCTCACATAATTATTGTTTATTTTTAGTGGTGAGAACTTTTAAGATCTAGTCTCTTAGCAACTTAAAAGTATATAATGCAGTATTGTAACATTAATCAAAATGCTGTGTGTTAGATCTCCAGAACTAGTTCATCCCACAAATTTGTAACCAACATCTCCTCAGTTCCTTCACCTCCAGCTCCTGATCATCACCATTCTCTACTATGTTTTTATGTGTACAAAGTAGCTATTTTGGGAACACACAGACCTTGGCTATTTTTTGGAAAGTGTTATCCCAAGACATTTTTAAAATAGAAGATTGTCCTTGTTCATATGAATTATACTAGTAGATACAATCTTCAAATGCTGTTTATTTCTAATTTTGCGGAATATCTACCAGCCTTATATCACCAGAGACAGAGAACATTCACCAGCTTCACAACAGGAAAATGTTTAATAACACACATTTACTGAGTCATTACTTATGAAAATCTCATGCTAAGGATTGCAGGAAAGTACAAAGTCACGTAGAGGCAGACCTCAGAAACATCAAGGGTTCAGTACCAGACCACTACAATATGGTGAATACTGCAATAAAGGGAGTTTTATCTTTTTTTTTTTGGTTCCCAATGCATATGAAAAAAATTTAGATTTACACTACACTGTAGTTTTTTAAGTATGCAATAGCATTGTGTTTAAAAAATGTACAAACCATAATTAAAAATTATTTTATAGGTGTTCCTATTGTGGGTCATTGGTAATGAACCCAACTCATATCCATGAGGACGTGGGTGTGATCCCTGGCCTAGCTCAGTGGGTTAAGGATCTGGCATTGCCGTGAGCTGTAGTGTAGGTCAAAGACACGGTTCAGGTCTTTTTGCTGCTGTGGCTGTGGAGTAGGCCAGCAGCTGCAGCTCTGATTAGACTTCTAGCCTGGGAACCTCCATATGTTTTGGGTATGGTCCTAAAAATCAAAAAAAAACAAAACAAACAAACAAACAAAAACCCACATTTTATAGCTTAAAAATTGCTAACCATCATCTGAGTCTTTAGCATTTCCTATTGCGGCTCAGCGGGTTAAAGACCTGACACAGTGTCCTGAGAATGCAAGTTCGACCCCCGGCCTCAGTGGCTAAATGATCCAGTGTTGCCACGAGATGTGGCATAGGTACAGATACAGCTCCAATCCCATATTGCCATGGCTGTGGCATAAGCTGGCAGCTGCAGCTCCAATTCAACCCCTAGTATGGGAAATTACACATCCTGCAATTGCAGCCCTGAAAAAAAAAAATGTGATACAGAGACATGAAGTGAGTAAATTCTATTGGAAAAAAACAGCACTGAGACTTGCTTGATGCAGGGTTAAAACAAACCTTCAATTTGTAAAAAAAAAAAAAAAAAAACTATCTGCAAGTCACAATAAAATGAGGTATGCCTGTATACAAATAAAGTATAGAATTCAATAAAGAGTGTACTATGTGTGATGGATGTTAGACAATTGAAAGAGAGCAGCATATGCTATCCCAAAATATAGCACTTTGGCATATTAATGACTTCCAATTAAAGTTATTTAAAAAGAAGCCAATGGAAAAAGGACATGCTGACCTTCATTTGTACTCCAGAAATCAGGAAATAAATCTTCCCCTCAGAGTTCCTGTTGTGGCTCAGGGGGTTAAGAACCCAACTAGTATTCACTAGGATGCAGGTTTGATCCCTGGCTTTGCTCTGTGAGTTAAAGATCTGGCATTGCCATGAACTATGGTATAGGTTGCAGACACACCTCGGATCCCGAGTTGCTGTGCCTGTGGTGTAGCCAGGCAGCTACAGCTCCCATTTGACCCTTATGCCTCAGGTGCAGCCCTAAAAATTAGATTAAAAAAAAAAATTTCTCCTCTCTGTGCCGGGAAGTTAAAAGATATTCACATCACCAGAAACAGAGAACTTAGGACCAAGAAGTCTATATAATTAAACATTGTTAGTTCTTTACTAATTACTACCCAGGGCCTAAACCCCTTTGTCCTGTCAATTCTTCACAAATGCATTGTTTTCTTGTCTAAAAGGAATAAAAATTATCTGCTTTAGTCACTTTTCATCTCATTCTTTTTTTTTTTTTTTTTTTTTTTTGTCTTTTGTTTTTTTTTTGTTGTTGTTGTTGTTGCTATTTCTTGGGCCGCTCCCGCGGCATATAGAGGTTCCCAGGCTAGGGGTCGAATCGGAGCTGTAGCCACCAGCCTACGCCAGAGCCACAGCAACGCGGGATCCGAGCCGTGTCTGCAACCTACACCACAGCTCACGGCAACGCCGGATCGTTAACCCACTGAGCAAGGGCAGGGATCGAACCCACAACCTCATGGTTCCTAGTCGGATTCGTTAACCACTGCGCCACGACGGGAACTCCCATCTCATTCTTTTAATGGGATCTCCACACATAGAAAAGTAATTTTTTTCTTGTTACTCTGTTTTATGGCAATTTAATTATTCAGCTAGTCGAAGAACTTAGAAGGGAAGAAGGGAAAAGTTTTCTGCAGCTACACAATCAAAAAATCATTGAAATAGGGTGATTGTTATGTACTTGGGGAACAGGGTTCATACAAAGACTAATGAAAGAAAGCAGTAAGTAAGATTGTCATAACTCTAAATGGGAAGTGAGGGAGATATTTCAGAAATGGAAGAAACTGGATCAAAAATGAAGATGAGATGGAAATCACTAGTAGAGAACCTATGTCAATTTCATTAGCCATCTGTTTTCACTGGAGGAGAATGTAGGTGTATGGTGGCCATTTTGCATATAATTAAATTCTGGTTAATTTACGACATTGATCAAATTGGTGAAAAGAATGAAGAATTATAAACTCAGCCTTTTCCGAAGTTAATGCACCATTCACAAGGGGAACTAGAGGAACAGAAATGTAATGAATTATGTTCTCATAACACAGAAGTATCCAATCTGAGGCTTTAGAGATATTTCCCGACAATCACTAGATAGAAATAAAATGCAATCTTCCTGTTGTGAATGTACCAGAGAGAAAAGACAGAAAGACTTGCTCATTCCAGGTAGGTTTTTAAATAGCTAATTTTAAAGAATATGGGATGGGAAAAGTGAGGAATCAACCCTGAGGATTTGTAGCCTAACCACTTTATACCAGCTTACTCAGTTAAATAAACACTGTAACCTAATAACTAAATAAGAATATTATCTTGTTAGACCTATGTGAGTTTGACAAACCTCATTTGTAATTTGTAGAAGGATATTAAATATTTTAACTATTTATGCTTTAATCAAAGTGGATAAATGAACCACTACTGTTTATCACTGTGCGAGTGATATCATTGTACATGCAATTTTGCTCTTGTCTTTTTCAAATAATAGTATAGGTAAATCCAAGTCCATGCCACAATGTTTATGGTATCCAAGTACCATAATGCCTAAGTCTAGAAAAAATAAAAATCAGACTACCACCCACATCCCAATTTTCATATCTCACTATACCCACAGACACACATAATGAATGTGTACAAATGTAAGAAGCAAAGATGTATACTTCTCAGAAACATTTATTGCTCCTCTTCCCATTACTATTTTAATGAAAATGTCAACTTAATACAAACAAGTAAACAACACAAAAAAAGTAAACAAAAATCTCTGCCAACCCTATTTTTTCTCTCTGTTCAAGGTAAACATTAGAAAAAATATGAAACTACCTGAAGTATCATAATACATCAACTGGTGCATGCTTTTCACACTTTTTTTAAACAGAAATTTTACATTTACATGTCTTCAAAAATTAACTGCAGTAAGACTAAAGATGTATAGCTAATGTACATGATTATTGTACATTTAGGGGAACATTTACAAACTGTATGCATTTAAAGAACACAGGATGGGAGTTCTCATTGTGGCTCAGTGGGTTAAGAATCTCACACTGCCTTCGTGAGGATGCAGGTTCAGTCCCTGGCCTCACAGAGATCAGATGTTGCTGTGTCTATGGCGTAGGCCTGCAGCTGCAACTCTGATTTGACCACTAGCCTGGGAACTTCCATATGCTGCAGGTACAGCCCTAAAAAATCAGAACAAATAAACAAACCAGAAACAAAACAAAACAAAAAAACACATAGCAACCTATGCTTGTTAGTGTTTGACAGTATTTCATACACAGATAAAATTTTGCCCACCAAATGGACTATACAGAGATTATTCCCCAAGTTGCTACATTGCACAACTTCAAGGGACAGCTATTTCTTTATTTTCTATTTGATTCCTTAAACTTTCCAATGCAAGCCCTCTCCACATCAATTTCTCTTCATGCCAACGTTAATTACGTTTAAGTATCCAGATGATATAAATAAATCAGATCATCCCCTAATGTGACAAGCCTTCCTAATTGCTTTCCTCTGCACTGTTCAGATTTTACCTTGACTTAGAAGTGGGGCTTGAATGGTCTCCCGGTCCTTTCAGAAATCGAGGCTTCTTTGGGTCATTGATTGTGTGAGTTTTCAAACATTACTTTTAACATAAAGATACTATCATATTTTTACAAGACTATTTAAGAGAGTTATCTTTTAAGACAAATTTGAATCACTGCACTCTATTCAGGAGTCTATTGTGAGCAATTTCTATGGAGTCAAACTTCGTGTCTACAGAGCTGTAGAAGTTTATCATCTCTGTGTTTCATTTTTTCTATCATATAGTGAGGTTGTCTGAGATAACTCAGGACATGTGTGACAATATAAAATATAAAGGTGATGCTAATTAAATAATATAAACATCCAACTGGGAAAAAAAGGCCAGATACATGTATTTAAAGTCAAATATCTTTGTTCTTAAAGCCCATTTCCTATAAAAATTAAGACTTGATAAATTACATACATGTAGTTTTCTTCATATCAGCATTTCTATGATATGAAAATTGTATATAAACCAAGTGGCTATTATCAGAGGATAGAATTAATGAATCAACGTACAATAATAGAAAGAAATGCATTGACTAGATTCCTAATACTTATTTACAAATAAAGTATATTTATTCTGACATCATTTTTGTTCAAAAATCTCCTAACACAGAAAACAAAACTAGTTTTTCTTAAAAGCAATATGAGTATGCTCATTTTTCTTGCTATATTTATAAATATTTTAAATATAAATGCTTTTAAGAGTTTGTGTATGTCAAGTGTGAGCATGAACGGGTGTGCATTTGTTTTCTAAATTATGGAAATAAAATGAAATGCCAGTAGAGGGATTTTTGAGCTGATAAATAAGGAATGCTCATTGATGGAACTCATTTTAGTACTGGTAAATAAGTAAACTTGGGCAGGAAGGTAGAGAGGGACTAGAAAAAATGTAAAAACAGTAAAATTTTTAAGAAATTCTTTTCTTCTCTCTCAATCACCTGGCGTGTAAGAAGTAACAGGTGTTAAACCATGCTATTATATTTGTCACTTATTCCACAGAGACCAAGTGTTCAACATTCAACCAGGGATCAAATATGCTATATAATCTAAGTCAGACAGGAGACAACGCTGAACCTTCCTACAGACAGAACTGCAGGCCACACAAAAAACTCCATAGTTCTGATTCAGGTACTAGTAATTTTTTTTTACTGTTTCTCAGATTTATATTTTAGATTCCTTTAGTTATTCTGTCCTTTTCAACCGAAAGCATGTTATAAAACCAAAGAAGTGTATGAAATATTATACAAACTTTTATTTTCATTACCTTGTCTATTTAATGAAAATATGTCTATATAGAGAGAGCAGGGAATACCAACAAAAAAAGCAAGTATGTGGTGGTCAGACATATTGTTTTCAATGTGTCACCTATCCTTTCATATTTTTTTGAAGTTTTAATTTTTAAAAGAAACCATTTTATAAATGATCTGTCTACATGGGCAGATACGCAAATAAGTTTAAGCCAAGGGTTTAGAGACCTGCACGTTGATGACCAGATCGTTCCCCAGATACTCTTTTTCAGTTCTTTATCTACTTTCAACTCCAATTCATGGATAGTCTCCAAGAACAGAGAAGGGGATGTATAATGTTACACATAAGATAATCGGTTGAGTAGCATGTAACAAGGGGGCAAAAAATTTCAAGGAACACCAATTCATTTAAACCAGAGGGAGGCAGATTTCAGAAATACAAGCAATAGGATCAGAGGAGACAATTAAGCAATAGTATAACTTATTATACTTTCTAAAGAATGGAGGTGGCAGCACAGTTCAGATACGAATCTCTCTGGATGTAGGGGATTGTGAACGTTCGAGTCTTCTTATCAAGCCTCTTATATGTCTGATCTGTTGGTGACTACATCATGTGGATTGCAGTCTGTTATGGCAGAAGGACTCACAGGAAACCACACTGTCTTTCTTGCCTCTGTGCCACCCGACCTACCAGTAGCCCTGCAATTAAAGCTCCAATATTCTTCATAATTTCCCTTGAGCAACGAGTGCCAGGAGGACCGTGGTGAGCCCTGGAGTATTCCTACCTGAGTTCTCCAAAACAGAGCTCACAGAATCGCTCTATCTTCTTTGGTTCCCTCCCTGCTCCAGTGGATCCTGAATCCCCCAAATATCTCTTTCCTTTGTTCGTGGATCCTGAACGGAACCTGAGGGATGAATGGAGAAGTAGGGACATGCACCCAGGAACATGCTATAGTTCTGTCCACTTGAATGGTAGACAATAAGGAAATAAAAAAGGACTATATATCTGTTACTTGTGCCTCTCATACTAGGCTCCTCTGTTACAGGATCAAACAGTATCTTTACGGTATTTAAAAGAAGAACAACAATCTTGTTGCAAGATGTGGGTTATCTGGAGCAACTAATTGAAGAACTACTCCCTTGATTCTGAAGACATCACTTCCTTAATATGGGAGAGAAGTAGCAAAAATGATCCTAAATACTACGATGTTGCTGTGAAACTAGCATAATTTAATTTAAATAAAACGGGGCCACAAGCAGTATAACACTACATGAATGTAAGTGATATTATTATTATCATTTATTGATTTATATTAAATTGGATATATTTTAATGAGTCAAGTTTACCTCATGCAGTCCTAGCATTGTATCTTTCTCTAATTACTGAAATAGAGAAAAGACTAGTAGGTGAACAGTTAAGATAGTAAGATGATGTTACCCTCCACTTCCATTTCCTCTTTCACAACAGGGCTTTCCAGGTCTGAGCGATGGAGGCTGAGAACTGCACCAGGTTCACTGAGTTCACGTTCCTGGGACTTTCAAGCAGGCAGGACGTGCAGCAGGGGCTCTTTGTGCTCTTCCTGCTGGTTTATGGCATAACCGTGGTGGCCAATCTAGGGATGATCCTGCTCATCCAGATGGACCCCAGACTCCACACACCCATGTACTATTTCCTGAGCAATCTGTCCTTCTGCGATGTCTGCTACTCCTCCTCTGTCTCTCCCAAGATGCTGGCTGATTTCTTATCTGAGCAAAAGAGGATTCCGTACAATTTATGTGCTGTCCAGATGTACCTTTTTGGGACCTTTGCAGATGTGGAATGTCTCATGTTGGCTGTCATGGCTTATGACCGTTATGTAGCCATTTGTAATCCACTCCTTTATACAGTGGCCATGTCCAGGAGAGTCTGTACCCAGCTTGTGGCTACTGCCTACATTGTAGGCTTGGTGGATTCAGCAATCCACACCTGTTGTACATTTCGATTATCCTTCTGCAATTCCAATATCATCGAGCACTTTTTCTGTGACATTCCACCCTTGCTAGCCCTCTCCTGCTCAGATACATCTATAAATGAGATTGTGATGTTCACTTTTATTGGCTGTGTTGTGGGCTGTAGCATCGTCACTGTCCTCCTCTCCTACAGCTACATCCTAACCACCATCCTTAGAATGAACTCAGCCGAGGGGAGACGCAAAGCCTTCTCCACATGTGCCTCCCACTTAACCGCTGTGGCTGTGTTTCATGGCACACTCCTGTTCATGTATTTCAGACCCAGCTCCAGTTACTCCATGGACACGGACAAAATAGCCTCTATCTTCTACACAGTGGTCATTCCCATGTTAAACCCACTGATCTACAGCTTAAGGAATAAAGATGTGAAAGATGCCATGAAGAAAGTAATTGGCACTAATTTGTGTTTTCACCCCAAAGTATTTACTGAAAGATTCTGAGAGCTAAAGTTCATGCATTTTGACATAGATTCTTCTAGTCTCACCAATACAACTTCTAGATATTTCCCATGACTTATCTTTGTGCGCCAGTTGAGTGTAGGGGTCAGTAATTATTGATCTTCATCTTTTCTCCATTCTATGCAAAGATAGTGATAGGTTCACTTTGCTGATTTTCAGAGGGCTTTTTCTACCTCTCCTCTGTTCATATATATGCTTCAGAGAGATATCCTGGGCAGAGCAATCCTTGCCCTAACATCAATTCAACATATCTTCCAAATATTCCAATATTTGTTTTAAACAATGGGCTTACGGGACTTTGGGAGTGTTAGTAGGTTAAAAGCTTTGTTTCGGTCTTTCCTATGTACTGGTGTCACCCATAAGTGCTCCATCATAATACTTAGAAGTGAATAAGGAGTGAATAAATACATAAAAATAATTTAAAAGTCCTATAAGTGCAAAGTTCCTAACTCAGAGTTCCCTAAGTGCAAGGCCCTTATCTGTCTTATTTACCCATATTTCTACTTGGTATTTTAAAAAGTTTGGCTTCGTGATGCCATGTAGAAATAATTAGTGAATAACTAAATCTGTCCCTTGGAAAAACCAATGTGAAAAGGAGCTTTGTTAATTTTTTAAATAAAAAAATTCTCCCTGTATTTTAGTTTATTCCAGTGTATCCATTTAAGACAAAATCCATTTGTGCTTATGTCTTTTGGCACTGGCTGAATAAGTATCAAGACAGCAATGGTTAGATGTAGAGACCATCTTGGACCCCTATTCCTCACCTTTCTGCCCCAATTACATCAGCAGGTAACCCCAGAGTCAGCAGCTCTAGATTTCTACAGCATCGCATGGACTGCTCATCGGTTTGTGGATTTTCCTTCTTGCCCTCATTTGGGAGAACAGATATGGTACCACGGACCACTCTGCAGAAACTGCATGGATGGGAGTTGAAGGATTGCCCCTGGACCTTCTCTAAAGGCCACTGGAAAAGAGGACTCCCATCTTCTTTGATTTGTTCCAATCTGTACAGTTTAAGTTGTAAAGGAATCACTATTAAAAAAAATACGTGCTCCATGTAAAAGGAAGAAGGAAGTAGCATTTACTTTTATATTTCATTTGTATATAATGGTATTTACTCTCTGTGTAGCTGTGAAATAAACTGGGACTATGCTGTAAATATAATTTTAACATTGGTCATTGTCGATAGCTAAATATTAACTAATCGTCACTGTGTACCATTAACATAATTAATTGCTTGTGTTGTCTTCACCGTAATAAACTACCAGTTAACCCATTTATGAAAAATATAACACTATGATCAGGTTGTAAAGACTACTCATTTTATTTTATGTTGTGAAGAAAAGAACACGGAGACATTCTTTTCTGGTGGACAGGGCAATGAGATATAAAAGGATTTCAATTTGGTTACTAATTTTATATATCCCTTTAGTTATAACATATGCTGAATATTATGTACTTCAAGGCATCATAAGAACAAAGCAACACATTAAAACATGTAATTATCAGCAGATTACTTGCCTTTGATTACTGATTGAACAGAATTTTAAAACAAAGATGTATATATTTTTTACTCAATATTTTATTTTATATCCCAAATAATATATTTTTTGTCCACTCAATATTTGACATATCAGGAAGGACCTCTTAATCATTGTCCAAAGTCCTTCCACACTCAATTTACTTTATTAAAAACATATTAAACATATTCATATCTATAAAAATTAAACCTACTCATATTACATAAAATTGGATTCAATGACTATCTTTCACATATATATTTAAGAAAAGGAGATATTCCTTAATATTTTTTTTTCTTTCTTTTTCAGCTGCACCCATAGCATGTGGAAGTTCCCAGGCCAGGGAGCAAATCCACAGCTGTGGTGATGTCGGATCCTTAATGCACTGCATCACAGTGGGAACTCCCTTCCTTAGTACTTTTTTTTCTTTACCCTTTTATTTAAAGATACTATTTTAATAGCCTTTACACATGGCCAGGAAAATAAGATTTTTGGGGGATTCTAGTTTGTGTTTCAATTTGAAGAAAATTATCCAGATGGTAAACACTTAAATTTCTGTTTGATCAGGTATAATGTAATTTTCTAAAGAATATTTAGATTATGTTTTTAAAGTATAGAGATGCAGTATGGGAGTTCCCGTTGTCACTCAGTGGTTAACAAATCCAACTAGGAATCATGAGGTTGCAGTTTCGATCCCTGCCTTCCTTAGCGGGTTAAGGATCCAGCATTGCTGTGAGCTGTGGTGTAGGTTGGCAGTTACAGCTCCGATTTGACCCCTAGCCTGGGAACCTCCATATGCCGTAGGAGCGGCCCCAGAAAAGGGAAAAAGACAAAAATAAATAAATAAATAAATAAATAAGAAATGTAGTACGTATATCTGTGCCTATATATATGTGATGACTCTATGTATGTATTAATACTCACTACATCAATAGATGTGTAGCTCTCTCTTAAGAGGAGGCAGATTTAAACTAGTTTGAAATCATCTGCAGAAACATGCTATGAATCAAAGAAGCAAGAATAAAATTGGGTCTGAATCTGTACTTTCAGTTCATTACAACTGTGACCTCCAACAAATGACTCTTACTCTTTGGAACTTAGTGTTTACCAGAAAAAGATGGGCTTAAGTTGGATAATCTTTATTATGTATTGCTGCCACTGCATTCGGTATCTATACTGATGTGAAACTATCAATGCAGGACCCAATTCTATTGGTGTGCTTAAACAGAGAGATTACAGACATGGAGAGCAGACTTGTGGTTGTCAGGGAAGAGCAGGGAGAGAGTGGGATGGATGGTTTGGTAGATGCAACCCATAACATTTAGAATGAATAAGCAATGGGGTCCTGCTGTACTGTATAGGGAAATGCGTCCAGTCTCTTTGGGTAGAACGTAATGGAAGCTAGCATGAGAAAAAGAATGTATGACTGGGTCCCTCTGCTGTACAGCAAGCACTGACACAGTATTGTAAATCGACTATACTATAATAAAAAAAAAAAGCTTATGAATGAACTATATTCATACTAATGGAGGTCATGACATCCCTACGCCAATTTGAGCTAGAATGGAAGTAGCCATCATGAGATGAATGGGTTGTAGGAGTTCTAACACCATCAAGCTGGTCCTATTTAACCAGCTTTCCACTTTGCATTTTTATTTTAGGGAACATTTTTATTTTAAATGGATAATCAAATGTATTAAGCCATCAGGGAAATAAAATATTCTGCATAATGGCTAAAATTAAAATAAAAGGCGATGTTAGTGATGATGTTTAATAGCCAGAGGACTCACACCATGACAGCATGTTGATGGAAGTGTGGATTCGCATATTTCAAAGAAAATGTATGATGATATTTACTAAATTTTATACACACACATGACCATACAATTTTAAATTCCTGTTTTTATATCAGATAAATGCATACATATCTTTCCCAAAACACATGTACAAAAATTTCCACATTGACATGTAGCCAAGATGGCGGATTAGGAAAACCCTGAGCTCACCTTCTCCCCTGGACACACCAAAATTACAACCATTTACAGAGCAAATGTCTATGATGACAGTATGTTGACTAGCAGCAAAGATTTTCCACAACTGACGATATCAAGAAGGAACCACAATGAGATGGGTGGGAGGGGCTGAGACATGGTACAGTTAGGACCCACCTGCCCAGGTGGGCAACCTGCAAAGGGGAGGATAAGGACAATTGCAGTGGTTCTCCCCAAGAAAGCAAGGGTTCTGAGTGCTGCATTGGGCTCCTCAGCCCAGCCCAGGGTTCCTCCACTGGGAAAAAAAGGCCCCAGAATATTTAGTTTTGAAAGCCAGAGAGGCTTGCCTATGAAAGAGCTGGATGACTAAGGGAAACAGACTCCACTCTTAAAGCAACCGTGCAAAATCTCACATACACTGAGTCTAAGCAGAGAGGCAGAAATTGGAAGGTAGTGTGAATCAAACCCATTTGCTGATCTTGGAGAACCTCCCAGAGAAGCAGGAGGCAACTGGGATTCCCCCATAGAAACAAAGATACAGGCAGCGATCATTTCTGAGAGCTCGTTTGGGTACTCTTCTGGCAAGCAACATTTTGCAGGTGTTTCTCTCCATACGGAGGTAAAAGAGCTCTACTCTGAAGATTATATGGCACTGATGAAAGATGCTGAAGATGAAACACAAACCACTGACACAAAAATCGACACAAAGATTGATGGAACTGGATTGAGGGCCAGAAATAAACTCACACTTTATATAGTCAATTAACCTATGACAAGGAGCCAACCCAAAGGAGGTAACCCAAGGTAATATTGCATCCCCTAAAGAGAGGGAGACGCCTGGGGAAAATAAACTTGGGTGAGTTGGAAGACAAGAAGAACTCCACATTCTCCTAGTATGTACTGGAGAACTAAAAAATGGTAACAAACAATTTGAGTAATGCGAATGCATCAGTTTATTGAGTTTAACTGGTAGACTATTATTAGCAATACTTCATATGATACGAACTTTGCCGCAATAATATCTCTTACAAGAGACCATTTTTATGTCTTAGGATTGGGATCAGTATGCCAAGAATGAGGAGAATAGAAAAAGACATCAACAGTTGTCACTTAGATCACTTTTCCCCAAATTAAATTTGTACTAATTTCACTGATTTTAGCCTAACGAGTGTTCTAGCTTTATAGAAAGCAAGGAAGGAAAATGGCAACAAAAGAATCAAACAAAAAAATCCCAAAGGAACAAATGATAAGAAATACTGGGTCCCTACTTACTCCCATGTGAGGTTTTTGATTAAAAAGAAAGTGCATGGCATCCTCAGGAACATAAACTAGTACATGACTGAGTCATCTTAATTCTTTATCCCCCTCTACTTTTGCATTTGCTGGCTTAGTGGCAATTAAATTAACTTCATAAAGTCGCAGAAAATTCAGCCGATGAGTATGATTATTATATGTTATATTGAAATATAAATCAACAGTAGTCATCTAATGAGTGTACAGCAATCTGTGCTTTTAAGCATAGTGTCTTGAGCAACATACTGTAAAATATCACTTAGAATGTGGCCGATACAGAGTGTGTCCCCCTGGAGCGGCTGTGTTGCACAACATCATGAATCATTAATTTTCCTATTTTCTACTGCCGCCCTGGAACTGTGCAATGCAGCCATGCTCCATGTCAATTTTTCTTCGCACAGATGTTAATCATGTTCAGTATTCATCTGTAACAAATGAAACAGACCTCTTTGACATCTGGTGACCCTTCTTATCATGTCATCCACCACCAAGGTAGAAACCCTACTTTGTTTTAGAAGTGAGACTTAGATGACGTCTCAATTGCTCAGAATTCTGGAAATCTGTGGAGCCCTGATTCTGTAAACCAGTGTTTGTAAACACACTTTAGCATTCCATGAGATTAGCCAAGAGACAATGATTTCTTAAGAAGGATTTATTTCACTACATTGTAATCAGGAGCCTACTGAGAGCATGTGCTTTGCAGCCAGGAAAACCTAATATCTGTGATGTCAATTTCTGCAACTCTGTAAGGAGGTTCTTCGTAAACATTTAAAATATATGAGATAATGTATAAAATCGATGGTATTTTTTAGTAATGAATGATATATGAAAACTCCTAGTTTTTGCTAACAACTTCAAAATGGTCTCCTGTTGTTCTTAAAGTCCATTTCTTTTCTTTTCTTTCTTCTTTTTTCTTTCTTTCCATGGCCATACCTGAGGCATATGTCAATTCCCAGGCTAGAGGTCCAATCAGAGCTGCAGGTGCAAGGATACACACCACAGCCACAGCAATACTGGACCCAAGCTGCTCCTGAGACCTACACCACAGCCGGTGGCAACACCGGATCCTTAACCCACTGAGCCAGGCCAGGGTTCAAACCCGCATCCTCAGAGAGACTATATCTTAACCCACCGAGTTACAATGGGAATTCCTCGTCAAGTCCATTTCTAAGGATTTTCATGGATATGATGGATTATATAGGCATACTTTCTTTCAATTCAGAGTTGTTTATGATTTAAAGAATTATGCATGCAAAGTTTTCTTTCCATTATTGTATATGCCTCTTTTCATAATCTTTTATGTGTAAATGTGTTCATAATGATCTCAATTTTGTTTAAAAATCTGATTGTATATGCCAGGAAACATGGCTTTCTAAGGGAGTATGATTTGAATTGGATTTTTCTGTCTTTATAAAAATCTTCCATAATTGCCACAGTACATTTAATAGTAGTGTGTGTAAGTGTGTCTGCTTGTGTGTGTGTATCTGTGTGTTCACATTGTATGTTACGAAATTAAAACAATGCAGGTATTTTGAGATTGCTGGAGTATAATGACTGTTGGAAAATCCATTAACTATTTTTAATCAGGTATGAGATTGGACATGAAGTAATTAAGAGTAAATATAATGGTGGAAAGGTCTATACATTTTTCTCAGTAACCCCGACTAAACGAAATGTCAGAAGATTAAACCATACAATTATATCTGTAACTTGTTTCTGAGAATCAGATACTGAAAAACCCAGGGGCCAGAAACAGAGATGGGATATAATCTAAATTATTCCGGAGACTATATGGAATCTTAGGGCTGCATCTGAGAAAACTAAACCAAACCAAAACCAAACCAAACAAAACCACCACTAGTTCATTCTCAGGTACTAATATTTTTCTGTTGGTTTTCTTAGTTACATTTTAGATTTCCTAAGTAATTTCCTTTTTTTTCCCACTAAAATAAAAATTGTCCACTTTAGTAGGCAAGGTTGCAATATTTATTTTGGAATAAATCTTAATTAAATACCTATTTTAGCTACACACTGAATTAGAATAGCCTGTAGAGATGTAAAAGTCCTAAGTACCACTGAACAAAAATGGTATGCTCTCTTTTATACAGATTCAAAAAGAAGTAACACATGTTAGTTATTTTCTATTCAAATAGATTTGCTTCCAGTTAAAAATAGATAAGTATAATTTTTAATAATAAGGACACGAATTCTAAATAGGGGTTCTGGTGGTATTGTATTTGATGCATGTCTACAAATTTTAAAAGCAAACACATCTGTTAAATTATTGTTAAGAAGGAGGAGTTCTATGGTGGCTCAGTGGGTTAAAGATCCTGCACTGTCATTGCTGTGGCACAGGTTCAATCCTGGGCCGGGGAACTGCCACATGCCAAGGATGCAGCCAAAAAAACAGTTATGGTCATGAATGAATATATATGTATGTATGTATACATATATACACACATGCATACACACACATACATGTATTGTGTGCATGAATGTCGACATGTATGTATGATACAGGAATGACTCTAGACATTATACCTGATTCTTAAGCAGAAATGAAGGAATATTGCTACAGTTGCACACATAAACAACATGCTAAAACAAACACAGCTCAACCTTCTTTCGTTTCAACCAGTGTGTGCACGCATGTACAACCACACATTCAAATAAATATACATAGGATACATGTGTATATACGCATAGGTGCACATTGTTCCTGGCAAGTCAGTGACATGGTTACTGATACTACCTTTCTTCTATGGTCAATTCATAAAATCGTAATACTGCATACAAATCAATGGTGTCAGGGTGATTCCTCTTCTCCAGCCCTTCCTCAGCTATTCAAGTATTTTACCACTTGAATATAATGTCTCTGAACAGCTACCGTGGTATCACCCATTTGATGATTAAGGCAACTTAAATGCACATCGCTTCAGCAATTCTTATTTATAAAACTATCTTGTTCTTGCTTCACTGGACATAGGGGAAACTATAAGATGAAACAGGATAACTCTTTAATGCTCGTGAGACAATCATCATTATAAACTAAAGATAGGCCTCTAGTGTAAGATCATCAAGGAAGCTAAGTAATTGAGAATTTGGAAGGTCTTCTGATCAGTCAAATTAGTTTAGAACTGAGTCCAAATATGAAATTTCTTTTTTTCCCCAGGATCCATTTGGAGAATAATGAGATGATTTTTCAAATGGGAAATTATATAAATAATCAAAATCTGATTATGTGGCTGGAGAAATGGAATCACTCCTGTTTAATGATAAAATAAAAAAGAATATTTAACATACCCAGTGAAAAACTGTTATGATTCTATGTAGAAAGATGAAAGAGATTATTTCAGAAATGAAAGAAACAGTATAAAATAACTATGGATAAACAATAATTAGATAATGTAATTATTTAATAAATGTATTAATTTCACAATTTTAACAGGAGAGATAATAACATAAAATAATTAAAGTGGAGAGTCTATTTGAGCTTCATTAGATGTCTGATTTGATTGGAGGATAGCTATGAATCATACTGTAAAAATCACTTTAACGTCCCGATGTTTATCAATTTGGTGTAAGTGTGAAGAATTAAAAGTTTGGCTTTTGCTGACGTTGTTTTAACATTCATGGGGGAAAATAGAGCACTAGATATTTAATTAATCACATGTTTAAATATCACAGACTCTTGAAGGCAGAGGCTTTAGAGACTTAAGTCCCAAATGTCATTAAGTAAAAATAAAATGTGATGTGTCTATATTTCTCAGTTCTCAGAGGCAAGCACAGAAGGACTTGTTCATCACAGGTAGGTTTCTAAGTTGCCAAATTTAAAGAATGAAGAATAACGACCTTACATTTATAAAAATAATCATATATTTAGAAATTTATAAATGAACATTTATTTGCTTGGGTTAATAATCTGTAGTCTAATGGCAAAAATTGCATTTCTTATTAAAGCAGGATAAAACAGGTTCATGTTGATTAGCAAATGAATGCTTTTATGCACTATATATTAAACAAAATTAAGAAAAAATTGAATTTTTAAACTCACTGTGAAAAGGGACATGCAAATTCAAGATTTTTTTTTCTGTTTTTAATAAGGGAAAGGTGATATATCACAATACAAATACATGTTTGTGTAAATTCAACCCCATACAAACCACAGACTATATTTACTAAAGTCTAAAACAAAAATTGGTCCATCATTCACAGTCCACTGAGTTGAACATCCCTTGCAAGCAGGACACTTTCAAACTCTTGTTTTGTGGAGTTGGTGAGATGGTCATTCTGCCTGGGTGTACTAGCTAGCTAAGGGCTGCTTTATCCAGCTTGTGAAAAGAAGGTATTTTCATCCCAAATCAGGTTTCTCCTTAAAGGAGAACACGTTTGGGGTGCCTTTCACATGATTGAACCTCCCCGCACCAAACCAGTGATCAGATAGCAAGAGGCAGCACTGTATCAACAGAGACACAGGCTCATGCAGACGCATCCATACACACAAACGGAAGTTTATATCAAATATATGTTTATTACTCTTGTTCCTATCTCTGTCTTTTTTTTTTTTTTTTTCATGGCCACACCTGTGGCATATGGAATTTCCCAGGTTAGGGGTCAAACATCATCTCTGTTTTTAATGAACGAGTCAGGTTAAAATCTAAAGGGATAAGAATGTATTAGTTGAATTCTGCTGTTTTCACTTCTTTTCAGCATTTTTTTTTGGCTGGTCAAGAGACACCAGACCACTCCTGCATGTAAGTAATTATAATGTGGCAAAGCAGTAAAATATTGCGAGATAAAATATTACTAAAACGTATCTAATATCTCAGTAGGTACATTAAAGTGTAGATCAGAAACAATAATAGCATCTATTCATTGTTTTTAAATCTTAGATAAGTTGATTGTGTCTTTTTTAAATACACAGTGATAAACAAATTGTGATTCTTAAGTATTCAGGTAGTATAATCACTTTTATGCTTAATTGCATATATAGTCTTAAAACATAAGGCTGAGTATTCCAGTTTTGTCCTTAATTTAGGTGTGGCTTTCATATTATATTTGACCTGCAATGAGATTTCAGTTCAGATTGATTGATGAGATAAAGGAGTGAAGGTTTACACTTGTCACATATCTCATGGATAACATCCAAATTTAGAATCAAACTTTCTCAAGATTCTGTCCTAGACACTAACATTTTTTCAATCAAATAGCTCAGCCTTGGGTATGGGCTATTTTCTGAGAATATAATGTACCGAAAAAATTATATCTGACGTACACATTATGTTTTGTGTCCAAAAGGGGGAACACATTGATCTCTCCGTTTCTTGATTATTTCTGGAGCACTTTTAGAAGAATAAAGAATGGATGGGGAAAATTGCTCTGTCTTGAATGAATTCCTTCTCTTGGGAATTAGCAATCGCCCTGTAATCAAAGTGGCTCTATTTACCATGTTTCTAGTTGTTTATCTCATTATTCTTGTTGCAAACCTTGGAATGATCACATTAATTCGAATGGACCCCCGGCTGCACACGCCCATGTACTTTTTCCTCAGCCACCTCTCCTTCTGTGACCTCTGCTATTCCACAGCAATTGGGCCCAAGATGCTGGTGGACCTACTGGCCAAGAACAAGGCAATCCCCTTCCATGGCTGTGCTCTGCAATTCTTGGTCTTCTGCACCTTTGCAGATGCTGAGTGTCTACTGCTGGCAGTGATGGCCTATGATCGGTACAAGGCCATCAGCCACCCCTTGCTCTACACGGTCAGCATGTCCAGCAGCCTGTGCTCCCTGCTCCTGGCTGGGGTTTACGTGGTGGGAATGGCGGACGCTTTGATACACACGACACTAGCATTCCGCTTATGCTTCTGTGGGTCTAATGAGATTAACCATTTCTTCTGTGATATTCCTCCCCTCCTTTTGCTGTCTTGTTCAGATACACAGGTCAATGAGTTAGCGATATTCACAGTTTTTGGCTTCATTGAATTGAGTACCATTTTAGGAGTCCTTGTCTCTTATGGTTATATAGCTCTGTCTGTCCTGAAGATCCATTCAGCTGAGGGGAAGTTCAAAGCTTTCTCCACCTGTACTTCCCACCTCACTGCCGTGGTGATTTTCCAGGGGACTCTGCTCTTCATGTACTTCAGGCCGAGCTCTTCGTACTCTCTAGATCAAGACAAGATGAGCTCATTGTTCTACACCCTTGTGATTCCCATGTTAAACCCTCTGATTTACAGCTTAAGGAACAAGGATGTGAAAGAGGCTCTGAAGAAACTTAAAAATAAAAAGTGGTTCGTTTGAAAATAACATGTATCTGTTTTTCTCCTAATCTTACACAATAATTTATGAAAATCAAAATTGTTTTGTCTAATATGGTGTGATCCAATAGGTATTATGGAATAGATATTATGTAACATTCATTCCAATATGTGTGATTTCCTAAATAACACAGGTTTCTTTTTATGTCTTAAATTTCTATTTGATATTCCTTATTTGTGGAAAAGTTTCAGCCTCTTCGTTTGCCAAATTTTTGTTTCTTCTGTCTTCACATGTGCATTAAATTTTCCGAAAGACAGCAAGTGTTTTCTAACTTACAGTTGCAGTTCTACGTGCTCTTTATTTCGTGGTGAATCCAGCAGTTTTTATACTAATTAATCTTGTCTTTTAAGGGAAGTGACAAATGTCAATTAAATAATTATTAAAATTACTTCCTATAAACTATAATTATGACTTCATATAAAAAAGACCATATACTATAAGCCCCAAATTCATCGTTCAAATATAAGGAAGGGAGTTGACAAGTGCTTCCTGAAAATGGAGATGGTTAATCTGGTAGGTAAAAGATAAGCAGGAATTAACTGAGCAATGCGAGTCAGCAGAGAAAGCATTCTGTGCAGATGGATAAGTAATTAGAGAAGCCCAGAGATGTTTAGGATAATGTCATTTAAAAAAACCAGTGTGGTAGGTTAGAGTGCCTCACCTACAACTTGGTCACTTCCTCCAGGAGGCTTTCCTTCCCTTTAGCACTCTCTAAGCTTGGTTCACACATCCATCCCCCACTGTGCCTCAGAACATTCTTGAAACTATGACTCTGTTTTCTAAATCATTAAGCTCCTATGCGGGGTTATAGACCCCAAGTTTAAAGACTATACATTTTATCTCTCCATCCAGGCACCAACATAACATATGGGTAAACAAAGAGAGAAAGATACCCAAAATGGTTAATTTTATGGAATATTTATTCATATAACGCAAAAGAAAAAAAAATTATTGAGGTCTAGTATGTGCCCTAAGTACATGTTTTGTATCTTGCATGTAAGTACATAAAGTGATTGTGAATGTTAGATATAATGGAAAGCTAAAGACATACAAGTAAACTATTTGGAAAATAATTACCAAAGAGATATTTTCTGGAAGTTTGCAAAATATTTGACAGCTTCACAGGATCAAATCACTGGAAAGGGCTAAAACAGGAACAAAGATGTGTATTCAAAGGACTGTACAAGAATCAGGGGCAATCTTAAATGTTTGTAACAATAAAGCAAGATAAAAGTCATTCAGTATTTAAGGTCATCTAGGTGCCATTGTAAAGTACCTTTGAGTGAAAATATTTCAGATTTACAGTAAAGCCCAACTCTGTGAGACAATGATACTTATCTGTTCTCCTGGGTAAAAGTCTTTCTGGGATTCTGAGACCTGGAAAGGGAAGTATAGAGGAAGGAAAAAACTAACAAACAAAAATACGGACGATGCCTCTTTTTGTTATAGCATTTCATCAATGAACCCATGCTGTTTTGGAGATTTTACCTATGAATAAGGAACTCTCTTGAATTGCAGCAAAGACAAGAGTGGGGATGAATTAAATGCGCATCAAAGATGGGCATCAATCTCAGAAGTGTAAAAGTATCATCTAGCTAGCACATTGCTCTCCCACGAGGCAACTGTAACATTTTTTTTTTAATTTATTTTTTTTTTTTTGTCTTTTTGTCTTTGTTGTTGTTGTTGTTGTTGTTGCTATTTCTTGGGCCGCTCCCGCGGCATATGGAGGTTCCCAGGCTAGGGGTTGAATCGGAGCCGTAGCCACTGGCCTACGCCAGAGCCACAGCAATGCGGGATCCGAGCCACGTCTGCAACCTACACCACAGCTCACGGCAACGCTGGATCGTTAACCCACTGAGCAAGGGCAGGGACCGAACCTGCAACCTCATGGTTCCTAGTCGGATTCGTTAACCACTGCGCCACGACGGGAACTCCCTGTAACATATTTAAAATAGGGAATCAACTGAATCTTAGCTCCTAGAAACAAATCTATAACTAACATGTACACTAAACAGAGAAATGTTGAGAAGTTAATGAAGAATTTAAGCTCAATAAAAGGGTGTCTAAAAATAAAAGGCACTGATTGGTAAAATTTCTTAGATCTCTGTGTCTAAAGTTGTAAAAGCAAAGGATGGATAACTACTTAATAGATGTTACGGAATTCATGATTCAACTAGGGGATTGGGCCAATGACATGCAATTGATTTCTGTCTTTATTTTCCATAGAAATCAGGGAAATCTAGAAAAAAATACTTTATCTTACATTGTCTAATTCAATCCTAACTATATTTCCCACTTTTTTAATATTTCTAACTCATATGCTTCTCATAGTATATCCACCACCAATTGGTGGCAGATATTGTCTTAGTAAGACAGCATCAATTTCTGTGTGTAAAGAGTCATTATAGCTCAATATCATCATCATATTTTCTTGTTTCGGCCCAAGCACTGACATTCTTAAACATGAGCATATCTGATGATGACAGATTAGGATATTTATTTGTTGATACAAGCAATTATCTACAAAATGGCAAAAAGCTGGTGAAAATTTTTTATTAAAACAAAAAACTACAATTTCTCATGACTTTTATAAGTATGTGGCTCTTGTTTAAGAGGCAACAAATTTGACTTAGCTTGATATTCTCTCCAGAAACACACTCTGAACTGGAGAAATAATGACCACAAAAGTTGGTATAAACCTACCCTACATTATAACTCACTATTGTGTGACCTTCAACACATCACATTTCTTCCTTGGTGTGAAGTTTTCATCCTGTCAGAAAAGGGTGATGGGCCTCAGGGCAGACATCCCAGAACATACCACTTTAGCATTTGAATTATTTCAGGCTGAAAATAGTCAACACCCAATAGATTCGAGGAGAGCTTTTCCTTTTCCTTAACTGCCTAAAATAATTCAGACACAGCGTCTTACCATAAAGAAAGTTATTACAACATGAAAAATTTTAAATCAGAGGTACTTATTTTGGAGTTCCCATTATGGCTCAGAGGGTTAAGAACCTCATGTAGCCCCCATTAGGATGAAAGTTTGAACTCTGGCCTTGCTCAGGGGGTTATAGATCTGGCATTGCCACAAGCTGTAATGTAGTTTGCAGGTATGGCTTGGATCTGGTGTTGCTGTGACTGTGGCTATGGCACATGCCTCTGCTGCAGCTCTGGTTTGACCCCTAGGCTGGTAACTTCTGTATGCCACAGATGAGACCTTAAAAAGAAAAATATATATATATACTTATCTCCATGGCATGGCCAACATTTGTTTACCAAATATTTGTTTTTTTCATATTCTTTATAAATTATTTTCTTTCCCTTTGAAGTCCCAGATCCCAATGTCCTTCTTGGCTCAGGATGGCACATAAATCTCAATTGCTTGACGGTCAGGAAACGTTTAATGTCTTTACAGAATTCCCAGACAAAAGGCATTAAATTTTCTTCTCTTCTGTTAATGTGTCTTATATGAATTTATTTATTAAACCAGCCAAGACCCTAAAAGGGAACAAAGGAAACATTTTTCTCCACTACAAAATGTTTCAACTGAATAATATTTATTGTCTATTCCAGCTACCACATTCTGTTGGATTTTATTCCATCAATGAATAATGAACAAACTTACTTTTAATTCTGGGGATATTTAAAAAATGGGTGGGGCATATTCATACCAAAGCACTACATTGCACCCCAAGGCCTATTTGACCTGAAATGGAGATGCTAGTGATTGTCTTGGTCTGTGTACATGGGTTGGAAAGAGAATTTTCCAGATTCATAGTAGGGTGAAAAGAAAAATGAGTTTGTTGACATAAGAGACCCTGCTAGCACAGTGGGATGACTCCCTGATAATCAGGGAGAGCCAACTCTGAGGCCGTGGTCAAGTTTGTTTTTATAGCTTAGGGAGAGGAATGTCTTACAATATACCTGCTGATTTACTTATTCTTTACTTGGCCAGAAGCTTTGAGTTCTATCTCCTTGAAGGGGCCTTGAAGTCCCACAATGATGACAGATGGAGAAACAGTACAGATTGCATGAGCCTCAATACCATAAAGCCAGATGCATTTAACTGGCATGCATTCTGTATTTTTTTTTTTTTTTTTTTGTCTTTTTAAGGCCTCACCCGTGGCATATGGAGGTTCCCAGGCTAGGGGTCTAATTGGAGCTGTAGCTGCTGGTCCATGCCAGAGCCACAGCAACACAGGATCCAAGCCGCTTTTGCAACCTACACCACAGCTCACGGCAATGCTAGATCCTTAACCCACTGAGCAAGGTCAGGGATCGAACCTGCAACCTCATGGTTCCTAGTTGGACTCGTTAACCACTGTGCCACAATGGGAACTCCACGTTCTGTATTT
Organism: Sus scrofa; assembly: GCF_054392235.1. Lineage (NCBI taxonomy): Eukaryota > Metazoa > Chordata > Mammalia > Artiodactyla > Suidae > Sus > Sus scrofa. Next base: position 15,155,946 of record NC_139384.1, read on the forward strand.
TGACTTTAAGAGACACTTCATAAAAGTGGATATCCAGATTTATTAGCAATAAGGGAAAATGCATTCTACATAATGGTTAAAATTAAAATGACAGAGAAACATTAGGTATCGGTGAGGATTTGGAAAAACCAGGGGATTTTAATCGTTCATCATAATAACCAATGCTTCAGGGCCACCCAACTATTTTCTAAAGGCAGATGGTTTTAAGTAGACAGTTGCCTACATAGTATTACAGAGAGAGGCACAGTGGCAGCAGGGGGGTCATAGAGACATGTTGTTTTTTTCTTACATAAATTTCAGCTAAGTCATTTTCTTCCATGATATATGAAAACCAACTTCAATTAAATCTGAATCCATTTAGGAACATGGCAATCCAATTTTTAATAATAGTGCAGCCATTCCAGCTCATCGTCTCATAGTGGAGAGAAGCAACACTAAATAGTCTGCAAGGGCGATCATGTTTAGGAAGCTAAATTTAGGTCCTGTCTCAACAGAGTGAAACCTGAAATGCTTTGTCATCCCTGGAGGTAGAAGTGATGGTTGGAAAAATGAATTTGGAAAGGAATCAGAGTAAAGGAAGCAAAGACAAATCCCATTCCTTCAAATCTCTACCTAGGAAGGAGACAACGGTAGTGAAGCTCTTGGGTGGCAAACGCATTAGCATCTTCAGTTTAATATATGGCAAATTATTATAATTATTTAGTGTGAGCTTGGCCTCAACAATATCTTCTATAACAGCAAATTAATTATATTTATAAAGACCTCACTGTGCAAGTAGAAAGGCACATATATAAATGAATAAAACACATAATTTGTTCAAGAGTGTACTGTGTCTAGTGGGCATTGCAGAGTTGAAGAAGAATAGAATATACCCTCCTATGATGTCACTTTGGGATATTGATTACCTTGGATATAAGTTACTTAAGAAATAGTTATGGGAAAAAACATTCTGAGCCTCCTCTATCCTACTGAAAGCTGGAAATAAATCTCCCATGTGAAAAGTACCCTCCCTGTAGAGAAAGGTAGGTGACATCCTTGTCACCAGAAACAGGAAATTTAGGGCTATGAGGAATACATTCACCAATCATGTTACTTCTTTACTGATTAATATCACAATTCCAAATCCCACTGTCTTGTTAGTTCTTCACAAATTTATTTTTTTCTTTGTCTGAAAGTTATAAAAGATGCCTGCTTTGGTCAATTTTTTGCATCTCATTCTTTTCATGGGACTCCCATATATATAAGATTATTTTTTTCTCCTTTACTCTGTCTTATGTCAATTTAATTATTAGGCCAGTCAAAGAACCTAGGGGGAAGAAAGGAAACATTTCCTGCCCCTACACAATTAAAAAATTTATTGAAATGAGGGTGGTTGACATATTTTGGGGAAAGGATCCAGACGACGACTAATGAAAAAAGCAATATGTAAGATTATCATATATTAAATGGGAAGTGAAAGTGGTCTTTCAGAAATGGAAGAAACTGTATGGCAAAGGAAAGGAAAGGAAAATCATTAGTGGACGGCCTATTCTAATTTCATTGGACATCTGCTTTCACTGGAGTACTGCAGAGATTTATGATAGCCATAAAGCACAGCATTAAATTCTGTTAACTTTCTTAACATTTCTTTCATAAACTTGGTGAAAATAGTGAAGAATTAAAAGTTCAGCCCTTGCTAAAGTTGTTGTATCCACAGGGGAAAATGCAGAACCAGAAATCCAATTAATCATGTTCTCATAACACAGAAGAAGAAGATAGAGGCTTTGGAGATTTAAGTCCCCAAAGTCACTAGGTAGAAATAAAATGCAATCTCCCTGTTGTTCTTGGACAAGAGATAAGAACAGAAAGATTTGCTCAATTGGGTAAGGTAAAAAAAGGATAAATTTAAAGAATAGAGGGAGAAAAATATATCCTTTTGGAAAAATGAGGAATCAGGTATAGAGAAATTTATAAATAAATTGTTTTATTTATTTAAACTCTGTAATCTAATGAGAAATGGCGATTCTTTCTTTCTCTCTTTCTCTCTTTCTCTTTCTTTCTTTCTTTCTTTCTTTCTTTCTTTCTTTCTTTCTTTCTTTCTTTCTTTCTCTCTCTCCTCTCTCTCTCTCTCTCTCTCTCTTTCTTTCTTTCTTCTTCTTTTAGGGCCACACTCGTGGCATATAGAGGTTCCCAGGCTTGGGTCGAACTGGAGCTACAGCTGCCGGCATAAGCCACAGCCACAGCAACGTGGGACTGAACTGCATCTGCCACCTACACCACAGCTCATAGCAATGCCAGATCCTTAACCCACTGAGTGAGGCCAGGGATCAAGGCCGCAACCTCCTGGTTCCTAGTCAGATTCATTTCTGCTGCGCCACAGTGGGAACTCCTGATATTTCTTTCTTAAGCCTGTGTGAATTTGACTAACCACATTTGTCATTTGTATAAGGACATGAAATATTTTACTGACTTATATTTTAATCAAGGTGGATAAGTAAATCATGATTTTTATCGTGTGTGATATCACTGAACATGTAAATTTAAGATTTTATACATATCTTTTGTCATAATAAGAGACGTAACGTATTATAACAGAATACCAAAATCTGCAAATTCAATCCAAATGTATGCAAATTTATCCACTATAGTCTGTTATGGCCACCTCTTTTTATCACGTCTCCTTGGCTTTCAATGTGTTTGTTCTCAGGCAAAGGTCAGTCATACAAACGGATACTAAATGTTGTGACAAAACCAGGAAGGGAGCATCATAGCTCAATCAAACATGTTTTATGTTTCAGCAAACACTAAAGATGTTATAGACCAATAACAGTACCATAATAATTTATATTTGTTAGCTTATATGAAATGTCATTGTCAGTTATACACTCAGTTCTTTTTCTTTAATAAAGAAATAAATGTGATCCTATTTTCCAATCTCAACCTCAGTGTGCCAATTTTTCATCTGTTTGCTATTTACACTAGACATCGTTCAATTATTCTAAGCACTGTTAGTGTTCACCATATACTTTTACAGTTCCTAGTTTTTAAAAAATGGCCACATTTATGGTACATGGAAGATTGAATCTGAGCCACGGCCGTTACTTACACCAGAGCTGCAGCAATGCCGGATCCTTAACCTACTGCACCCTGCCAGGGATTGAACCTGTGCCTCTGCAGCACCCTGGGCTGCTACAATCAAATTCTTGACCCACTGTGCCACAGCAGGAACTCCCCACTTTTACGTTTGCACTTAACAGGCTTAATGATGAATCCAGGCGTTTCCTTACTAATGAATCATTATAGTGAAAATGAGAACCATTAATCAGCTAAACTTATACACAAGTTATAATAAACTATATATCACCTTAAACTAAAAAAAAAAAATTGATGCTTTAATTTCCAGCAGAATGTCTTAAACTAGATGGCAGAGATAGTATTTTAATAATATCAGACTAAAACAATGGATAGGTAAACAAGGAAAGAGTCTTCATAATTTCCCTGAAAATAGCAAATGTCAAAGCCAGCATGATCAACTCTTGTATATTACAGCCTGTCTGCCCCAACGTGGTGACCTTCCTACCCTATTATTCAAAACACCACTCTTGCCACTCCAGTGGGTCCTGGATGCTGTGTATCTTCATCACTTTTTATTAAGGCTACATGTGTTCTGAGGAGTTCAAGGGAAATGTTATATCAGGAATTCATCACAGTGCTGCCTGTCCACCACTTTGAATGCATGGATAACAAAGGAATTTATTCGTTATCTGTACCTCTCACTTAATACTTAATGCATTTCTCTATATACCAGATATAATCACACTTCTCTAAAAAAACACACACACGCAGAAAAACAGGAATTTCCTGGAGGTGCAGTAGGTTAAATCAGATCTGCCTTTGTAACTGTGGTGGTTTGGGTCACTGCTATTGTTAGGTTCCATTCCTGACCCAGGGAGCTTCCCCATGTGGTGGGTGCAGCCAAAAAGCAAAAACAAACAAACAAACAGACAAACAAAAAATAAGTGGAAAACAAGAATAAAAATAATCTTTTCAAATGACCTAGTTTATCTGAACCAATGGATGGTAAAAATTATTTCCTTGACTCTGAGAACATTACCTTCTTAATATTAGACAAAAGCAGCGAAATTTATCCTAAATACTACGTAGAATGACATAGAAACAGAGTGATATAATTTAATTGAAAGTGTGGTACAAACACTTCACAACGCTATAGAAATGTAAGTGGCATTATAATCATTTTATAAATACATTCTAAATTGCATATATTTCCAAAGAGTCAGGTTACCTTCAAGCAGGGCTAGCACTGTCTATCTCTTCTATAATTATGGGTATATAAAAATGACCAGCAGTTTGTTAAGATAGTAAGATGATGTTACCCTCCACTTCCATTTCCTCTTTCACAACAGGGCTTTCCAGGTCTGAGCGATGGAGGCTGAGAACTGCACCAGGTTCACTGAGTTCACGTTCCTGGGACTTTCAAGCAGGCAGGACGTGCAGCAGGGGCTCTTTGTGCTCTTCCTGCTGGTTTATGGCATAACCGTGGTGGCCAATCTAGGGATGATCCTGCTCATCCAGATGGACCCCAGACTCCACAAACCCATGTACTATTTCCTGAGCAATCTGTCCTTCTGCGATGTCTGCTACTCCTCCTCTGTCTCTCCCAAGATGCTGGCTGATTTCTTATCTGAGCAAAAGAGGATTCCGTACAATTTATGTGCTGTCCAGATGTACCTTTTTGGGACCTTTGCCGATGTGGAATGTCTTATGTTGGCTGTCATGGCTTATGACCGTTATGTAGCCATTTGCAATCCACTCCTTTATACAATGGCCATGTCCAGGAGAGTCTGTACCCAGCTAGTGGCCATTGTATACATAGAAGGTTTGGTGGATTCAGCAATCCACATCTGTTGTACATTTCGATTATCCTTCTGCAATTCCAATATTATCGAGCACTTTTTCTGTGAAATCCCACCCTTGCTAGCCCTCAGCTCCTCAGACACAACCTTCAATGAGATAATGTTGCTCATCTCCAGTTGCTGTGTTGTGGGCTGTAGCATCATCACTGTCCTCCTCTCCTACAGCTACATCCTAACCACCATCCTTAGAATGAACTCAGCCGAGGGGAGACGCAAAGCCTTCTCCACATGTGCCTCCCACTTAACCGCTGTGGCTGTGTTTCATGGCACACTCCTGTTCATGTATTTCAGACCCAGCTCCAGTTACTCCATGGACACGGACAAAATAGCCTCTGTCTTCTACACAGTGGTCATTCCCATGTTAAACCCACTGATCTACAGCTTAAGGAATAAAGATGTGAAAGATGCCCTAAAGAAAACAGTCAGCACAAAATTATGTGCTGGATAATACATGGTTTTCATCCAAATCTATTTAAAGATTCTGAGAGCTGAATCTTGATATAGATTCCTGTAGTCTCACCTGTGCAACCCTCTGGATATTGCCCCTTACTTAGCTTTGTGCCTAAGTTGATTGTAAGGAGCAGGCATTATTGACCTTCATCTTTTCTCCAAACTAAGGAAAAGTCATCTTGGAATCACTTTACTTTTTTGCAAACAGAGTCTTTTTATACCTCTTTCCTGTCCTTGAGTTGCTCTAGTATGAGATCTTTTGGGCAAGTAATATCTCCACCCAAGTTAATTTGACTTATCTTCCTTAAGTCTTCAAACTTTTTTTTTTGTTGTTTTTCTTCTCTTTAAAGTTTTATTGAGGTATAGTTAATTTACAGTGTTGTGAACATTTCTGCTGTACAACAACGTGATTCAGTTATACGTACGTGCTACATGCACATCCATTCCTTTCCAGATCCTTTTCTCATACAGATTATTACAGAATATCAGGTAGAGGTCCCTGTTGGCTAATCATTCCATATACCACAGTGTGCACATGCCGAACCGAAACCTCCAGTCCATCCCTCCCTGCCACCTGTCCCCTTTGGTAACCATAGGCTTGTTTTCAAAACCGGTGAGTGTTTATGTTCTGTGAATAATTTCATTTGTATTCTGTTTTTAGATTCCACATAGAAATAATATCATATGGTGTTTAACTTTGCTCAGGCAAAAGTGAGTGTTAGTGGGTCCAATCAGACTTGTTCTTATCTTTTTATGTACTTACATCATCCTATAAATATTCCAACACTGAGAAGTAAATAATTGTTATATAAATAAATAAGAAATGTCCCTCTCTATACTAAATATTCCATTAAACCACAGACCTTAGTCACTATTATTTCTGCTTTTCTCTTTACAATGCTTGGCTTCAGGATACTATTAATTAATATTTATTGAATAAATGAAAGAGTACAGCCTGAAAAATAATGCAAATTTGAACATTTGTAAATTCACCAAAAAACAAACAACCAACAAACAAAAAATCCAACAAGCTCCTCTCTTTAATTTCATTCTAGCATGTTCACTTTAGGTGAAATCCATCTGCATTTGTTTTCTTTTGCCTTAGGCAGAAATGGGACTCTAGGACAGGAATTATTTGCTGCAAAAATCTTCACAGACCATTCCTCTTCCTTCTGCCTCAAGCATATCAACAAATATTCCCCCATCCTCCAAAATGTCACTGGAAAAGACTCCAGCTCCCCAGGGGTTCGTAGCATTATACTACTTAAAACTGAAAGAAATGGAATTCCCATTGTGACTCAGCAGTAACGAATCAGACTAGCATCTATGAGGATGCAGGTTTGATCCCTAGCCTCGCTCAGTGGGGTAAGGATCTGGCATTACCACAAACTGTGGTGTAGGTCACAGACCTGGCTTGGATCCTGCATTGCTACGGCTGTGGTGTAGGCCAGCAGCTACAACTCTGATTTGACCCCGAGCCTGGGAACTTCCATATGCCATGGGTGTGCCTGAAATAAATAAACTGAAATGCCCTATTGATATATAATTTAAATTGGAAATTATAAACAAAATTTTAACATTGGTTACTGCTATTGTGTTGAGCGGAGTGGTTGAATGTTAGTGAATCCTATAACCTCTTCCAAAAACTAAATTAATTTTGCATATTGGATTCACCCTGTATTCAATGAACAAATAATCCAGTTGTGAAAACATACCACCATTTCAAGTTCTCAGAAGTGTTCATTTTATCTTAGGTTGTTGCCAGGGAAGGAACATGGAGGCTCTATTTTTGGTTCCAAGAGGAGAGAGTAATGCCTTATGTAAGGTTTTCATTTAGGTCCTCTTCCCTAACTTTAAATATTCCTTTAGTGTACAAAATATGTCAATTATTTTGTAACCCAAGCATCATAGGAAGGAAACAACATATGAGAGACATGAAATTTTCAGCAGGTCATTTGTCTTGCATTATAGATTAAACAGAATTTTAGACCAAAATGTTTTATTATGTCTTCAACACTTTCTCTTATAATCATAGACAATTTATTTGTTGTTCATAGAATATATCCTATATCATCAACACACAGTCACTGTCCAATCCTCTTCTTAACCCAATGTACTTTATTAAAACACCTCAAAATATTCATATCTATAAAAATGAAACCCGCTCTACTATGTAAAATTAGCTTCACTGGCCATCTTGCACATATACCTGTAACAAAAAAAGATACTCCCTTTTTTCTGTTAGCTTTTCCTTTCAAGATTTTGATTTAAGAGACTTTACATATGGTCAGGAAACGCATGTCATTTGCTTTTGTTTTCTTTTTATATTCACTTTAAGAAAATGATAAGTACGGAAGAGAATTTAAGAAAATAACAGTTTGAACTGAGATAGACCTGATTTCAAACCTGTATACAGCCATTCACTTGTCAGATCTGTGACCTTGGCCATCTACCTCCCCATCAGGGACTAAGGCCCTGGTGCTGAAAGAAAAGATAGTATCGTTCACCACATTGAGTCATGAGGTAGAGTTTCAGCTCACCCAGTCTTTCAGATGCCAATTGCACATCCAGCCTCAGGTCATGTTCATGTTTGGAGCTTTCTGCCTGGAAACCCCAGATCTTGCATTTCCCTGAATTCATTACAGGTTGGAGCTGAGTGTAGATTTCTTACAGTGGCCCATGCTGGCCACACCACTCCCAACCCAGGCCAGATGCCTGCAACCACTCTAACAACTAATCTAATTCCCAGATCCCCCATGACCAAGAAATGAGTTTAAACAACCCAGAAAGACCATGCTTTACGTTCTGTGTGGCTCTGTCCCAGGGGCTGTGGCTGAAAGGGCTCACTCAGCTGCAAAGGGAACACTATCTGTTGTGGTGAACCAATGCACTTCTGGCACCATTTCCTGCTGTCTAGGGCAAAGCACATGGCTCTCATCACTCTCAGGCTCTCATTCCATTCGTCCCCACTGAAATCCCACATTAGTCGAACCATATCTCACCACCCATTGTATGGACAAAACCCCTCTGTAAAGTCAGCTTCCACTGCAGTGAGTGGAACAGAAGTCTGGATTTAGAACCCGGCATCTGTCGCGAGGCACGTCTCTACAATCTTTTCTTAGCCTCTTTGCTTCTATTTTCTGTGCTGAAAACTCCATCTTGTCCTGCTTTACTTTACCCCATATTCCTGCTTGGAAAACAGTCGCAGTGCTGGTAAATGGCTTAAGCTTAAGAACAAAGACCTACAGGCATAAGTTTTTCATAGAGTCAGCTGAATGAGGACATAATGTGTTGGTCTAGGCACACCGGACCGGTGCAGATTGGCAGGCCATTTGCACAAGCATGATATGTCCTCTTAAGAATAAGAGAAAGAGGAATCTCATGGCCCCAAGTGGTTTATGAGCAGTTGTGAGCAGAATGTGCATTAGCAAAGAGAACCAAGGTGCAAACCTAGGTACACTGGGTTGCCACAGATAGGCATGCAGTTTGCAGAAGCACAGTGAGGAGTCTCTAGGTGCTATGCGTAGATAGCTAAGGCCAAGCTTCCTCAATGCTAATGACTGTTCAATGCCTAAAGGTCAGAATAAAAGCTGAACCATCTACCAGCTATGAGACTTTTAAAATAATAAAAGAACTTTTAAAATAATAATAATAAAAAAACTATATCCTGCATCTATAGCCCCCTCCTCACTTGACATAATCCTAAAGAGCACAATAAAAGCAGTGTGGTTTCTTGAGGTGGCGCTCTTCCTCCCTGAGACCTTGAGTCCCCCTCTTCCCGCCTTTAATTAAGATAAATGTCTCTGTGCATTTATAAGCCTCAGTACAGTTATAAGCTTCTTTCTACAGGGTTTCTCTGATAGTACAGACAGTGTAGTCATTTTGGCAATGCTAGGATAAATTTAAAAAAAAAGTCTCCTCTGTGCTTCTCTTCAAAAAGTGATGAACAATAACAGAGAATGGCATTAAAAAGCCATGTTCTTCTATTCATTCTGTAGTGTTGGAACCAGTATTTTTACCATCACAGGCTACAATTTTCACTTTATCTACTTTAATAATTTCTGTCACCTCTCTTTATGTTAACTTTTTTCTGTCTTGCTTTATGTTAACTTTTTTCCTTAAGTTTCACAGCACCCATTCTTCAGCCCTCACCTGCTGAGCTGGTCTCAGCATGCATCCGTTTTTATTTTCAGAAGGCTTTCCTCTCTAGTTCATCCTCTCTTACTCTATTCAACTCACCTGAGGGTTTTCACTTTTTTTTTTTTTTTACTTAAAAAAAGTTATTGATGTATAATTGACACATCATGAAATTTATCCAGGGTGAGCATATTATTTAATGATTTTTAGCAAATGCATAGAATTGTGCAGCCAACACCATGGTCTAATTTGTATAGGGACACTTTTGAGAGTAAAAAGGGCCACCGACTGGACGCCAGGAAGCAGTGTAAATGGAACCTGTCCAGGGAGGAGTGGGACAGATCTTCCCACCTGGGGACATGTTCCAGGTACATGTGAACCGCTGTCACTTGCTTTAGACTTTCCACCCATGTCTTCTTTACTGGTCATGCCCCAGCGGCCGACCAAACTATCATCTCATCATTCATCTGCTTCAGTTCCCATTTCTGGCTCTCAGAGGGTATCTTCCAGAAATATTCATGGCTTACCCATCAAGAAATTTCAGACTAAATCTATTTTTGAAAAAAATTTTAGGAGTCAGGCATCAATGTCGTTGATATTCACAAAGTGCTTTATAAAAAGCCATCGTACTTGACAATATCTTAAAATAGACGTGTGTATACAGTACTCCTTTGAGAAATGAACCAAAAATACTGCAAGAGGAAGAAATAGTTTCTATTACAGATATATAATCTAAATTAAAAATAATCAATAATAAAAATATGTGTATTTTATAAAATCTTAGTATATGCAATAGGAAAGCTACAGTGATAAAGAGGCAAGTGTTCAAATAAAGAATAATTATTAATGGATAAATCTAGTAGGCGATTATAACACAGACACATATAACTCCATGATAAAATTCTAAGAGTCTTAACAGGAACACAGAAGATTCTAGTGAGGTTTAGAATATAAGTTAAGATCAGTAACTGAAGAGGGAAGTCAGAGAAAAAGGTCATGTATGCGTTCATATTTGGGGAAAGGTTTTTACGATGAATACTGTTTAGACAGCTAAGATGTGTGTGTATTTACTCGGAAATCACATTAACAAAGAGTTTCAGTGAATTGCTTTTATTTCCTTTCTCGTGATATATATCCATGGCTTATCTAGTCTTGAGACTAGCTAATAACAAGATTCTAGGATGAGAAGAGAAAAGGACTAAGAATAGGAAATATAGAATATTATATGAAGGTACATCTACTGGAGGAATACATATTTAAACATTTGAATGTATTTTATTTAACCTGTCCCCCTCTTCAGGGACATTTAGAGTGTTTTCAATACTTTTCTACTCCAAAGTATGATGCGACAAATACTTTGGAAAGTGATGAACTTTTATAGGTTTAATTCCTAGAAACAGAATTACTAGTTTAAATGGTGCATGCATATTTAATTTTTATGTGCCAGATGAATTTCGCTCCATAACAAATATTAGCAAACGATCTTCTATAAACAATACTAATTTGCACTTCCACCAACAAGGAGTGTGATAAAAATTTCAACTTGAAGTTGATAAAGAATTAAGCATAATATAAGTGCCGTGAGAAGGCCTGGCTCTAATGTTAGGCTCTGGTCCTATTTTATGGTTGAGTCCTCTTGGCCTATAGAATTGAGGAACTTCTGTATCAAACTGACTTTTCCATTGGTTAGAGCCAATACTCAAGAACCAGTGTTGAACAGTTGTCAGGCTCAGTGCCATCCATGCTTAGTCAAGCAATTTTCTGCTCATCATTTTCCTAAAGGCATTTTTTACATCTTTGTTCCTTAGACTGTAAATCAGGGGGTTCAGCATAGGTATAATCAAGGTATAGAACACAGAGGTCACTTTGTCAATATCCAGGGAGTGGCCAGCACTGGGGCGCAAATAAGTGAAAATCAGGGTCCCGTGGTAGATAGTGACCACAGTCAAATGGGAAGCACAGGTGGAGAATCCTTTTCTTCTTCCCTGGGAAGAACCTGTTTTAAGAATAGCTGCTATGATGCAGACGTAAGAGAGAAGAACTGTTAGAAGGCAGATAGCTTCCACCAAACTAGCGAAGACGACCAGAACAACGTCATGGATGTACGTGTCAGAGCAGGACAGAGAGAAGAGTGGGGAGATATCACAAAAGAAATGGTTAATTTCTCTGGAGCAGAAAGACAGATAAAAGGTATTAGTGGTGTGAATAACGGAGCTCATGGTGCCTCCCAAAAAGGCTCCAAAGGCAAGCTGGCAGCAAATCCTTTTGGACATAATAACTGAATAGAGCAGTGGGCTGCGGATGGCTACGTACCGGTCATAAGCCATGGCAGCCAATAGGAAAGATTCCGTGTCAACCAAAGAGCAGAAAAAATATAACTGAGCCACACAACCATCGTAAGAAATTGTCTTCTCATCGGAAAGCAAGTCCGCAAGTAACTTGGGGGCAATGACGGAAGAGTAGCATGCGTCTATGAAAGACAGTACGCACAGAAAAAAGTACATAGGGGTGTGCAAGGGGGCGCTGGTTGTGATTAGTAAAATCATCCCAAGGTTCCCCATGAGCGTAACAGAGTAGATGAACAAAAACACAGCAAAAAGAGCACCCTGCAGTTCTGGATGGTCACTGAATCCCACGAGAAAGAACTTTATCTTCAGAGTGCTATTCTCCATCTCCTTTCTCTGCGGTGCTCCTGGACTTCTGAGGTTGTGACAGAGTAAAGATGGCAATGCAAATAGTAACCGCAATGTTAACAAAAAAATTTTTAAAGAGTTAAAATAATTAGAATAGTAATTTTATGCATGTATGTACTTGTTTTTTGGACCACGACCACATCACATGGAAGTTCCCTGGCCAGGGATCGAACCTGTGCCATAGCAGTGACCCAAACCACTACAGTGACAACCCTGGATTCTTAACCCACTAAACCACAAGGGAACTCCCTAGAATAGTAACTTTAAATAAGCGTGGGCATCCTGATAACACCTAGATATATACAGTAAGTATAGCATAATGCATAGTTGTTTTAAAAAATGTATTGATAACTTATTACTTCTATTCCTTAAAGCCAGTGTTTTTCTCATTAATGACACATCATCGAACCAGTAGGTGAACTTTAAATCTGGGCTCCACTCTGACTTTCATTAGCTCTCTCATTTTTCATCAATACCAAGTGATTGCAGTTGACTACAGTGCTATATAGCAAACTTGGGGTAACTAGCCTCTACTCTCCTTTGTGGTGTTTTTATTTTAACAACAAAATAAAATATTGCCATTCTAGGAGAAGCCTAATATTGATGAGCAGAAACTCCATCTTTTTTACCTTGAGGTGTGGCTTTGCCTCTGAGGAACAAAGGAACTTATTAACAGTGCTTGAAATCCACTGATAAAATAAAAAGAGAAAAGATTCTAAATTAGCTACATAAGTAAGTGGATCCTAGTTCTGTCATCCAGCCCTTTTGAAACTTTTTGTTAAATGTTTTTGTAGTTGCTGTTGCTTTTGTTGGATAAATCTTGAGGCATGTTTATGCTCAAAACATCAGTTATGACATATAAAATCAGTGACTGTGGAAGATAAGCACTTAAAATTCCATCAACCTTGAACATCCCAGGATTAAGGTAAGAACACTTACCAGATTATCTCTTTCATCTACCTTCTTACCACACTGTTGTTAACATCAGTTCATGTTTCACGTGAAAAGTCAATTTTGACACTTTGACACTAAAGAAATTGGCCCATTGGAATGTTTTTTTTATAGTCCATTTGAGCAGGCCTTCTGTGTTCTTAGAAGAAAGATGTACCTCCCATAGGAAGGCGGTAGTTCTCTAGGATAATGCAAGCCTTTTTATATTTTGCTTTGACGCTTTTGAGATTAGCTTTCTCATCTCACATCAAATCCCAGGCACATATACTCTGATACCCAAATCCCGGCGGGACCATTTCCCCAGGAAATTACAATTCTGCTGAGTTGATTAAACACAAGATGATGTCATATGTTTTTCTACATCTTAATAGTGTCTCAAGGAAAAAAATATATTACGGCTTTCTAGGTGGTTGAGTATTATACATAAAATTGGATTGCGATACTTGCTATCTAACTTGATTTAACCTGCTCAAATAAACATATCAAGCAACAGAGTTTTCTATGTAGTAGGATGTGGAATAAACTGGAAAGAAGCAAAAAACCTGCATCTACCCAGGTGTTTAAAATGAGAAGATCCTTAAAGTCAACATGAGAGTAGAACGACTCCAAAAAAAAAAAAAAAAAAAGATTGTGAAGCCAAAGTAGGGAGAAAGTACATTACAAATGAAGTCAATAATTTGAATGTGTGCTATATGCGCATCACATACAAATGGAATTCTGGCCATCTAAGAGGGGAACCAATCTGAATGTCTTAATTCAATAAATACATTCAGGCTATGAATATGTGTCAGATAGTGTTCTAGGTACAAAACAGAGAAAAAGAGGATAAATTGAACTTGACACTAAGAATTCTGTCAAGTAAAGAATGGTGTATGAGACATGGTAGAGGAAAAAAAGGACAAAAGCAAAAACTATAAGGGGTTTCATGGAGATTGGCAAGTCCATGGCATGTTTGGAGACTTGAGATTTAGAAAGAAGATGTTGCCTAATGAAGAAACATTAATATATCTATATCTATATCTATATCTATATCTATATCTATATCTATATCTATCTATCTGTCTGTAAATCTTGACGAGCTATGAGCAATTTTGAGCCTCTATTTGCCCATAGGATTAACTTCAGCAGAAAGTAATCTTCCAATAATTCCAGAAAAATCCTACAGTTAAGTCACTAGCTAACTAGTGTCCACTCAGAAACCAATCACTGGGTCTCTTGGTGACTGGCCATGAACACATCACAAATGCTGGAGTTCCCACTGTGGCTCAGTGGAAAAGAACCTGACTAGAAACCATGAGGATGCAGGTTCGATCCCTGGCCTCACTCGGTAGGTTAAGGATCCAGCATTGCCTTGAGCTGTGGTATAGGCCGGCAGCTCCGATTCAACCCCTAAGGTGGGAACTTCCATGTGCCACAGGTGTGTCCCTAAAAAAAAAGGGGTGGGGGAAATACTTCACCAAGTGCTATTGGATACAAACACGAGGACCTACAAACAATAGGAGAGGCTGGGTCCCCCCCAGGAAATTGAGATGCTTTTGGTAAGAGAATGAGAAATGCATATTCATCCCTATAATTTGCAAGTGAAGTGACCAGATTTTATGCGTAAAATAAAACCACTTAATGAAATCCAAAAGAAAATTTTATGTGATCGTTTTGCAGAAATGTAACTAAAATCCCTAACATTCAAGCCCTAAAATCAAAGCTTTCTGGCAATAAATGAAAATGACTATTCCCTGAAAGACAACCATGCTATGAGGTGGGAGACACAGGTGGAAAAGGATTTGCATCTTCCCTCAGCAAAGCACATCCCTCAGGATGGTGATGAGAATAAACACACAGGAGGTGAGGATGATCACACTGGCAATGATCTCGCCAATCACTGGCCTCGATTGAAAGTGGACTTGAGTTCATTAGTCAAGACACCATGAGCTCATTACTTGAAATGTCATAAAAGGCAAGAATAAAGATGCCAGATAGATCCCAAAACAGGTGGCTAACTACCTTTGATCGATAGGATGGGATCTCAAGAGCTAAATGCGGGAGTTCCCGTCGTGGCACAGTGGTTAATGAATCGGACTAGGAACCATGAGGTTGCAGGTTCGGTCCCTGGCCTTGCTCAGTGGGTTAAGGATTCAGCATTGCCGCGAGCTGTGGTGCAGGTTGCAGACGTGGCTCGGATCCCGCGTTGCTGTGGCTCTGGTGTAGGCCTGTGGCTACAGCTCGGATTGGACCCCTAACCAGGGAATCTCCATATGCCGCGCAAGTGGCCCTAGAAAAGGCAAAAAGACAAAAAAAAAAGAGCTAAATGCAAGTCAGTCAGAGAACACACAGTTCCACAAGAGTAAGCAGCCAGAAACCAGCACTGGAGTTTTCAGGACATGAAGATTTTGTACAGCAGTGGGCTACGGATGGGCACAAAGCAGTCATAAGGCCGTCCGAGTTAACAAGGAAGACCTCAGTGACTACACATGTGCAAAATAGTAGAATTTCACCATGAACCCCAGAAAGGGGATGGATTTTTTTCCTTGCTTGAGATATTAACATCTTTGGCACAATGATTGTGGAGTAGCAAAAATCTGCAAAAGGCAAGTGTCTGAGGAAAAAGTGCATGGGGGTGTGAAGTAGAGAGCTGACTTGAATTGGTGCAGGCATGCCCAGGTTGGCCCAAACTGGCTCCATACAGGAGAAGGAAGAGCAAGGAGAGAAAAATTCTCTCCTCGCTTGAATCTGATTGTCCAGCAGCAATGAACTCTATCACAGGGGGACAATTTTACATATGTTTGGGAAATAAAATAATATATGTTTTGTTTCTTCTGAGAGAAAAAGAGAGGAAACAAAGTGTTTATATTAACTTTAGAAAAATATCATGTTGGTATCAAACAGGGTGTGTTTGAAATAAAATTGTCAAACAACTTAAAACGTTCAATGTCTCAGTGGATCCTGCTAATCAAAATTAAAGTATCAGCAGAAACCTATGTGATTCCCAAACTTTATCTATCACAGTAAATTGAGCTGATGAATTAAACTAGATATTTTGATGGACATGGAAATAAATTCAGTGATATATTTTAAAGCCAGAGGGAGATCAACACTTTTTCCTTGAAAAATGTGATAAGCTCTTTAAAGAAGTACTTCTTAATTATTGGTTTTGTATATAGCATCGTGTCCAGAGAATCCCAACCTCCCTTCTGCCATCATTTCCCCTTTCCTATCCATTCATTTGGTTTTGAAATCTTTGATGGTTTCGGTTTCATGCATAAGTTCTTTTATATCATTTTATTAGATTTTTATTAGATTCTGCATATTAGTGATCTCAAATGATCTCCACACTCTCTCTATCTTTTACTGATGGAGACTTTTTAATCATGGTCATTTTCACTGGTGTGAGGTGATAGCTCCTTGTAGTTTTGATTTGTATTTCTCTCTCTCTCTTCTTTCACATTAACTATGTGTGGTGTTTTTTTTTTTATTTTTTAAAGTTTTATTGAAGTATAGTTGATTTACAAGGCTGTGATCACTTCTGTTGTACAATAAAGTACTCAGTTATGCAATTATGCAGATGAGGGCTGAAGAACGGGTGCTGTGAAACTTAAGAAAAAGTTAACATAAAACACAAAGACATTTATTTTAATTAAAGGTGGGAAGAGGGGGACTCAAGGTCTCAGGGACCAAGAGCGCTGCCTCAAGAAACCACACTGCTTTTATTGTGCTCTTTAGGATTACATCAAATGAGGAGGGGGCTGTAGGTGCAGGATATAATTCTTTTATTATTTTAAAACTCCCATAGCTGGTAGATGGTTAAGCTTTTATTCTGACCTTTAGGCATTTAACACTCATTAGCACTGAGGAAGCCTGGCATTAGCTCTCTATGCATAGCCTCTAGAGAATCATCATTGTGTTTCTGCAGACAGCGTGCCTATCTGCAGCAACCTGGCATGCCTAGGTTTGCACTTTGTTCTCCTTGCTGATGCATATCCCACTAACAACCCCTCATAAACCCCCTGGGGCCATGAGGCTCCTCTTTCTCTTGCTGCTCTTTCTCTTATTTTAACAGTCAGGCTTGCCCAGACCAAGGCATTATGTCCTCATTCAGCTGACCACATGAATAACTTATGCCTTTTGGTCTTTGTTCTTAAGCTTAAGTTATTTACCAGCCCTGCCACTATTATTCAAGCAGGAATATGGGGTAAAGTAAAGTAGTACAAGATGGAGTTTTCAGCACAGAAAATAGAAACAGAGAGGCTAAGGAAAGATTGTAGAAACATGTCTCCCGACACATGTCCGCACATCTATTCTCTTTCAGATTCTTTCCCCACATAGATTATCACAGAATATTGGCCGCTAGTCCCCATTGGCCAATCTTTCCATATAGGAAGTGTGCATATGTCAGTCCCAAACCCCCAGTCCATCTCTCCCCACACCACTTGTCCCCTTTGGTAACCATAAGTTTTTCAAAGTCTGTGAGTCTGTTTCTGCTCTGCAAATAAGTTTACTTGTATCTTTTTTTTAGATTCCACATATGAGAGATATCATAAAATGTTTGTTTTTACTGTCTGACTAACTTCACTTAGTATGATAATTTCTAGGTCCATCCATGTTGCTGCAAATGTCATTATTTCATTTTTTTTTTTGGTCTTTTTGTCTTTTTAGGGCTGCACTTGCAGCATATGGAGGGTCCCAGGCTAGGGGTCCAGTCAGAGCTGGCTGGCCTACACCACAGCCACAGCAACACCAGATCCTTAAACTGCTGAGTGAGGCCAGGATCAAACCTTCAGCCTCATGGATGCTAGTCAGATCCATTTCTGCTGAGCTATGATGGGAACTCGCTATTTTTTGTAGACTTTTTCATGATGGCCATTCTTACTGGTATGAGGTGATATCTCATTGTAGTTTTGGTTTGTATTTATCTAATAATTAGTAATATTGAGCTTTTTTTATGTTCTTTATGGCCATCTGTCTGTCTTCTTTGGAGAAATGTCTGTTAGATCTTCTGATCATTTTTTTGATTGGATTGTTAAATCATGCTTTATAGCAGTTGTAAGAGTTACCAAAGAGATAATTTGAAATCTAAAGATAAATAATAGAAGAATATAATATTTTCCATCAGTATTTACTGAAGACTGTTAGTGCCTGTAGTGTCGAAATATCAAATTATTCTCTTTATATTGTCACCCATTAATTTTTAAGCAAAGATCAGGAGACTTAAACGTATGTATTTCCTTTTTCACAGAATAAATAGTAAAGGGATTATGCCTCTGAATTTGCTAAAAATTAATAATCCTTTGCCAAGAAAGAGAAGAAACATGAAGTTTGTCCTCTGAAAATGGATTATTTGTCACTGATTGCAATCAAAATCAACATAACATTTCTATGACTTATCACTCTTCTACTTGAGTTAAATATCAAGTAAGTGACAATATGTAGAAGATAGTTTATTTGTGAATATGTAAAACAATATAAATTATCATTTCCTATCCAAACATCAACCAGAAAAAATGGCGATAATCCATTATTGTAAGTTTGAAACGATAAAACCATTTCAAATTGCTTCACTGAACTGTTGTAAAATTCTTCTCTAGTCTTCACTTTACCCTCACAAAAATAGCAAGAAATTCTTCTCTCAATATTTTTATCACAGAATTTTGAATTTTACTCAGACACAAAGAATACAGATGAAAGAATGGATGTGTTAATAATTCAAGCAAAATTAATGATAGAAGAGAAAATCCCTTTTGCCAGAGTGGGTTAAGGATCCAGCATCGTCACTGCAGCAGCCTGGGAACAGAGATTATTGCTGTGGGCAGTTTTGATCCCCAGCCTGGGAACTTCCACATGCTGCAGGCATGGCCAAAAACAAACAATGAAAAAAAGGATGATGATAGGAGAGTTGAAAGAAATGACATATACAATGTTAAATTTTTCCCAAGTTATATACCTGTGTCCATGAGGGTGTCTTATAATAAATATTACAATGATTAGAGGAAAAATTAATCCTGCTTAATACATACAACCATCTAGGTATGATTATTTCTATGTTCAGATTATACTTAAAAGTTAGAGTTAATTTAAATCAACATTCAAGTCCAAGAAAAGCTCTCAATTTTTACAACGCATCTACTCAGTTATTTTATGGAGACTGCCTAGAGAGTCCTGATAAAGAGACCTGAGATACAGCCTTGGTTGAACTGCCATATGAATTAACAATCTATTTATGCTAATGAGGAGGTGAGAGACAGGAAGCCTAACACAGAACATGAATAAACTGTCTTTGTTGTTATTCCCAATATTCTGAGAAACAAGCTAATATCCCTAAGCCTCTTGTAGATCCTTTCATCCTCTACACGGAAACTCTTCCAAAATAAAGTGAGGAGTAGCTACAATTTATGCAAAATTCCATTTCTTCAAGCACCTAACAAGATATCGTGTATGCATATGACATAAAATAGTATCTTAAAATATTTGCAGAATCAGTGACTCTTGAACATCATTTACATTCTTCACTCTAAAGTAAAATGTATTTTTCACTTTTGTTTCTCTTAAAAACAGGAGTTCCTGTCATGGCTCAGTGGAAATGAACCTGACTGGCATCCATGAGGACATGGGTTCTATCCCTGGCCTCACCCACTGGGTTAAGGATCCGGCATTGCCGTGAGCTGTGGTGTAGGTTGCAGGCACGGTTCAGATCTGGAATTGTTGTGGCTGTGGTGTAGACCAGCAGGTACAGCTCTGATTTGACCCCTAGCCTGGGAATCTCCATTTGCCATGGGTGCGGCCTTAAAAAGTTAAAACAACAACAACAAAACAACTTGCCTATCCTTCAAGGCCACGTAAAGGATGCACAATAGCCACATATGATGGTGAACAGTCTCTCACCACCAGCTCCGTTATGATATTTACTAACACCACCGGCTTGTGAGCTTCTTAAAAGTGAGACTCTGTCGTTTCCTGTCATTGATTTTACTAAATATAAAATATGAAATTGGTTGTTTATTTCTCACTACTTAGTCATCAGGGAAGAAAGAATAACAAAACTAGAATTTACGGCACATATTCAATATGCCTGGAATATTGTCTGCATTTTCTTTTATTCTCCATACCCCTTTATGAATTAAATCATATGTAATTGTTGTAGATAAAGACTGATCTCAGTCCATCTCCTCTGATCTATTCAAGCAGAGCCAGGGATAGTCTCCTAATCTAAAAGTCCTATCCTCCATTGCCAAATAATCTTTGTTTTCCAAAATCAAAATGTTTGTTTTGAAAATGCCCTCTTGGCACACAGTTCACTCTCAAATCAGAAAAGTGTTCTCTAATAACCAAAATAAATATTTACCAGTAGATGGCTTCAATATGAAAACAATTTCATTTTCATTACTTTGCCGACTGTGTCCTTGACATCCTTGTTTCTCAGACTGTAGATCAGGGGATTCAGCATGGGGATCACCACTGTGTAAAACACAGAGGCCACTTTGACAGTGTGCCTGGAGTTTTGGGAGTTGGGCACACAGTAGAGGAAGAGGATGGTGCCGTGGAAGATGGTGATGGCGGTCAGGTGGGAGGCACAGGTGGAGAAGACTTTGCGGTACCCACCGACTGAATGCATCTTCATGGTGGTGACAACAATGAACGCATAAGATGTGAGAATGATGAGCAGTGTGATCACCTCATTAAAGGTGGCAACAGTGAAAAGAAGCAACTGGCTGAGATAAGAATCAGCACGAGAGAGGGTGATCAGGGAGGAGAGCTCACAGAAGAAGTGGTTGATAGTGTTGAACCCGCGGAAGGATAATTTGATAGCAGAACAAGTGAGTGTCAAGGAACAGGCTACTCCCCAGACATAGGATAGAACCACTAGCATCATGCAGAGTTTGGGGGACATGACAACCATGTAGAGTAGAGGGTTGCAAATAGCCACAAAGCGGTCATAGGCCATCACAGCAGATAGAATTAATTCAGTCACCACAAAGGTGCAAAACAAAAAGAATTGCACCATACATCCTGAAAATGAAATGGTTCTGTCTTCTGCAAGTAGATTCACCAGCATCTTGGGAGCAATGATGGAAGAATAGCAGAAATCCACAAATGAGAGGTGGCTGAGAAAAAAATACATTGGGGTATGCAGTTTGGGGTTAATTTTGATGATCACAATCATTCCAAGATTCCCTACTACACTGAAGCTGTAGATGGCCAGAAATACCAAGAAGAGGGGGGCCTGCAATTCTGGGTAATCTGAGAAACCCAAGAGGGTGAACGTGGCCCCAGCAGTTATATTTCTCTTGGCAAGAAACATGTCTCCTGATGGCAGGATCCGAAAATCAGTCTTAGAAATAATACATTATGGAGAGTGATTGACACATGAAGCATGCTTACCTAAGCCCTGATTAGGAGGGATATAAACTGAGACAAAATATATCTGATATAATCTTGGTAGGCATTTGGTATCCAAGGCAGGGATATCTAAAATTTCAGAAAAGAATTACAAGTTAATTTTACTTTCTCAAAATTATAAAAACCCAATTCTGTTCATTTTCTGAAATGTAATTTTAAAGACATACACATGCAACGATTATGAACTTGAGCAATTTAGAAGGTGTTGTAATAAAATCTTCATGTGAGCTATTCTAGGCTCATTGAACTTCATGGTTTCTGCAAAGAAAAGTTTAGCAAAATGAAATAATTTTAGTCTATCCTATAATCACTAATGAAACGTGGAAATACCTGAAATAACATCTATAATCAAAACAAAATTCTATATACTATATATGCATATCTGTGATATAAAGAATAACCTATATACTTCCTTATACCTGTATTTTAAATATTCATTTAGCACTTCTTTTTGATTGAATAATACAGATATCAAAGTAAATAGTGATTAATATATTTTAGTAAATAATATCTACTGAACTGCCTTTTTCTACAGGTGAGCAAACAGAAACCTGAAGAAGCTATGACTTGACCAATGACGTATAGATATTGGATAATCTTCCTGCAACTAGAGCTCAGAATCCTAATATCCTGGTAATATACCCGTCTCTCTATGCCAGGCTCTGATCCGCATTACAGGCTGAGATATTAGCACTTGTACTTTGTAACGATCACATCTTCACCCTTCATTTTGCTGTTTCTTTTGGTCACTTTAAAGACAAATTTCACACTAAAAAAAAAAAAAACTATGAAAATTATTCCAATAAATATGTTGAGGGCCACAGAAATGGTCTGAAGATGTATCAAGATGAAACACAGAGAATGGAAGTTGGAGAGAAGTCCCTGTTTAGGAATAAATATGGTCAAAACCTTTAAACATTGACAGTTACCTATTCTAGGACTCTCTCTTCTTAAGTCACCTAGAATATTCAATCTGTCCTTCTATTACCTGTCAAAAAGATGGATGAAAATTAAGATTCTTCACAGTCTGAAGACATTTATAATAAAGGGGTTTCTAATAGAGAATAGTGAAATTCATCAAATTGATTCACAGATGGGAAGGCTAATTAAATTTTAATCTCAGATGGATAATGATTTTTGCTATAAGGGTGTCCTGATTATTACATGGGGATACTTATATGAAAAAAAAATTCTTTATCAGAAGTACAATTAAACTTAGGATTCTGTATTTTCGTTTGCTGAATCTTGCAACCTCTTATCGGAAGAATTCAGAATGTTATGGTGAGCAACACACCCCAGTTCACCCAGAACTGTCCTTGTTTTAGTGCTGTAAGCCACACATACCAGGAATTCCCTCAAGCATATCCCTTTATAATGAAGACTTCTTTCTTAGACTAACATTCTTGGTAACCAGCTGGTTCTAGATGTTTCAGCACTAAAGGTTAATGGTCCCATAAAACAGGAAGAACTCTTGATGGTTCTATATGTTTAGAAATCCAAAGGTTTAAAGATCAATCAGAGGTCAGTATTTCCAAGTCAATTCTCACTATTACGAAATTCTTTATCAGTGACCTTTCTCAGAGTTTCTCAACCTCATCTGGTTTATTCTTTTTATTTTTGGTGCTGGTTTAGTCTTTTTATTTTTTTCTCTGGGAAGCTACCCTGGACACTGTACCATGTATAGTAGCATCTCCGGCTCCTAAGACAGTAGCAGCGTACTCCTAACCCCATTATGACAATCAAAAATGTCTCTAGATATTACCTAAGCTCCCCTTGGAGGCTAGAGGAGGTGTATAATTGCCTGTAGTCAAGAACTATTGCCTTATTTCCTTGATTCTGATAGATTTTCATGTTTCTTCTGTCTGACTTAAAACTATTCCTTATCTCCCAAATGATGTTATTGTATAGATTAAACAATTTGTATTATCTTTGAATCCAGGAAGCATAATATCTAAAATATTTTTCTCATTTTTTTTCTCATTTTTTTCTTTTTGCACTTGTGAGCCAGCATAATTTTCCTGTTTTAAAATCTTATTTAGAGCTAGTTCAATTGATTGTAGTTCTCCAGAAGGTTCATTTTATTCTTTTTAATTCATTTTATGTAAATACCTCACTATTGTCTGAAAATTCACTGAAGCAGAGAAATGTATACCTGAAAACTGTTGATTCTATTTCTCCAGAAGGTTCACTTTCTTCTTTTCAATTCAATTTTGCTTAAATACCTGCTTATTCTCACTTGCACAATTCTTCCAAAAATTCACAGAAGCAGAGAAATCTACACCTGAAAACTCTCAGGGCCCTTCTGGTCCCCGACCCCCAGGAAACACTTGTTCAGTGCACTGCTATAAAGGAGCTCAGCTAAGCCAGCACCCCACCCCACCCCTATGAAACTCTGTAGCAAGTAAGGACTTCCTGTGTCTGATAGGTAATGTTTTCAGGGGCTCAAAATTTCCCCAAATGACTTTTCTTAGGAAGTACTCACTAAAACCAAAATATGCTCTAGATACTTTACGTGGTAAAGAATATCCATATTCTCTCAGACCTACAAACAAACCTACTGGTGGAAAAGGTAGCCCCTGTCTAGGCCCTGGAGAGCTCACTGGTTTATGGGAGAGGCTAAGACTCTTAAGCACCTTCCCCTCCCTGTGCCACCAGGGCCCTAGAGAATATCACTTGCCTTATTCTTCAGAGATCTCAAAACAAGCAATTAAAATTATTCTTGTTTTCTGATGTAATTATGGCTTCTTAAAAATCAAGCAACAGCTTTCAAAAATTTTATTTGAATGTTCATGAAAAATTTAAATGTTTTCTCCCCATGTTCCGCGATCATTCACGGAGATTTCAAATATTCTTGTATAATAAGTCATAGCAAAAATTATCTTTATTACTCAGAAAATATATCTTTAATCTGTTGTTTTGTCTTTTAAAAATTTTCTAGATTTATTGAGGTTTAATTAACAAAAACTTTATATCTTTAAGGTGTACAACTAAATATTCTGCTATACCATGTATATGTAGTGAAATAATCACAATAATCAAGTTACTTAGCACATCCATAACTTCATGTGGTACCTGCTTTCTTTTACCTCTTTTGTAAAATGAGAACACTTAAGTGCTACCCTCTTAGCAAGTTTCAAGTATACAATATTGTTAACTATTGTCATATTGTTGTACATTAGGTTTGTAGAATTTATTCATCTTGTATAACTGAAACTTTGTACCCCTTGACCAATAGCTCTTCATTTCCCCCTCCTCCCAGCCCTGAAAGGTACACATACAAGTAAGGTCAAGAAGCATTTGCCTTTCAACAAATATTCTTAAGTTTCTACCATGTTCCTGACCTCTGTGAGACATGATTACACCTGGTTATACTAACCACACTTAAGAGTGGGAGAATATTTTCCTTCAGAAACTTTAGCTACTTTGTTATCATCCTGCTAATAGTATTAGGGGCTTAGCTGAGCATCTCCTCATATATATATATATATATATATATATATATATATATATATATATATTGGTGATAGGACTACAAAGGGAATTTGGTTTCTCAGTGTGCCCTGGAGAAGCTACATCTGGTTAGAAACAGTATATAAGACTCTCTAAAGTCATTGCACACATCCTGGATACCTGATACAGTGTTCACAGCATGATCTCATCTTTACTTCTAAATTATTATAAGGCTGTCATCCTGAGCTCTGCAGCCCCTTAAAATACCACATTTCCACATAATCATTCACTCTGTCTTCTCTATCACCGTTGACATTTCTTAAGTCATACCTATATTATTTTAATCTTCTACTGTTCAATAGCTGCCAAATTGGTCTTTAAACCTACAGACTCACCTGCTCGTAGCTGTCTGCCACACTGCCACTAAAATAATTCTTTATGAATTAAATCAACTTACATTTAGATATTTGTTTGAATATGCATAAAATAACTATGGAAGTATATAGGCATGTTTTTCGCAGGGCAAAAAAGAAGTGGGTCATAAGACTATAATACCTATTTCAAAAACACATACATTAAATAGGTGTAAACTAAATGACCCAATTATTCTCCAAATTGTAAATCTGACTCAGTTACTTATGGGTACACACCCAAGTTCCTAAAAATAGAACTTCTTTCTCTTATAAATATCAACATTTTTATACCTCTAGTTATCTGTATATGGATAGATATAAGCTATTTACATATTTGCACATTGATGCAGTCTCATCCATCTGGATACCCTTAACTCAACTTATCTCATTCATCCACAAAATACTGCTGAAGCATGAATCCTTCCCGGAAACCTACTCTCCTTCCTCCAGACTAAGGTCATTAAACCTTAAAAGTCACGAATTCTGTGAATCATCTTTTCTTTAATTATTGCTTGAACCACAGTGTAATGTGGTTATCAGTTTATACACTTACATGGTTTCTCTCCAGCTATGGGTTTTTTGAGATGGTGGACATTCTTTCTTTCATCTGTGTGTCCTCCTCGCTATTTCTATATCTATCAACAGCAGACGTACACTTATATAAGAGTCACAGCAAACAAACCCTGGCATCAATATTATTAACTTTAGAAATGTAAAGTATGGGAGTTCCCATCATGGCACAGCAGAAACAACTCCGACTAGGAACCATGACGTTTCAGGTTCGATCCCTGGCCTCGCTCAGTGGGTTAAGGATCTGGCGTTGCCGTGAGCTGTGGTGTCGGTCGCAGACACGGCTCAGATCTGGTGTTGCTGTGGTTCTGGTGTAGGCCGGCAGCTACAACTCTGATTAGACCCCTAGCCTGGGAACCTCCATATGCTGCAGGTGAGGCCATAAAAAAAAGATAAAAGACAAAAAAAAAAGTAATATAAAATATGTTTTTCTGTAGGCCAGAAATACACTAACCAAGCTCTATTTTTTGTATTTTCAAAGATGGTTTGGGTCAGAATGAATATACTTCTGAAAATGATTCTAAAATAATGAAAGGAGTTGGTGCATTGAGATGGAATTTCAGAATATGGGTTATTTGAACCCTGAAAATTGTTTCTCCAGTTCTCAAATAGGGCACTTGTTGAATTTTTTTAATTTCTTAATTTAAAAAAAGTAATTAAAATTTTTAATTATAAAAAATTAATATTAAAAAATCTGAATATCTCTTTATCCTGGTTACTAATTGTTCTTTTTAAAGCTATTTTTTTAATCTGGTATGAGGAAATGCTCTTATGGTTTAGTTAATTTACTTCTGGTAATTTGAATATAAGATCAACAGCTAAGGCAAAACATTTACAAGGAACCCTGCAACTTGTTCCCATTAATTGTACAGTTTAGTTTGTGTGTGTGTGTGTGTGTGTGTGTGTGTGTGTGTGTGTGTGTGTGTGTGGCTTATAAACATCATCCCCTCACTGAGGCTTATTGTATCCAACTGGAGGCATGATATAGTTGTAGCCATGCATTAATACGGCAATTGCTGATGGAAGAGACGTAGGATATATTAGAGTCTTGAAGAGAAAATGTTGTACTTTTAATGCTAAATCACATTATAGAATAACATATTCTGCACTCTTTATTAAAGGAAAAGAAAAGAAGATGAGTTAGGAACTGTGGGATATTACCCAGAATCTGGCAGGAATATCAATGCTAAGAACATAACATTCTCTGTATTCAGCCCCACTGGGATTTATTTTCCTAAGTGGACACGACTGACATAATACTCAAGATAATGCCAGGCAAGTATGAACTTGCTCATGATTCTTAAAAGTCAACATACTGCTTTAAGTTCCTATGTTAAGCCCAAAGTACATAGTGTTTCTTCACCAGTATTTATTCATCCAATCATCTAATGACTTAAAGATAAAAAATAGAGATAACTCATAATACCTCAGAGATAGGAGTTCCTACTGTGGCTCGGTGGCTTAAGAACCTGAGAATATTTTTGGTGTGCAACAGCATTATGTCTAAAAAATGTACCTATCTTAATAGAAAAATAATTTATTACTAAAAATGCTCACCACCATGTAAACCTTTAGTGTGTCATAATCTTTTTGCAATAGCAACATCAATGATTACTGATAGCATATCACCATAACAAACACAATAATGAAAAAGTTTGAAATATTGCAAGAGTTACCAATGTGTGAGGAAGAGACACAAAGCGACCTAATGCTGTTGGAAAAGCAATACCAAAAGACTTCTTGACATAGGATTGTCACAAAACTTTAATTTGTGAAAGTACAATAATTGCAAAGCATAATAAAGCAAAGTGGAAAAAACACGGTATGCCTGTTCACTCACACAGACACAGACACAAACACATATACAACATACACGCACACAGTAATTTGTTCCAGGGATAACTGCAGTAAATGCATTTGACCTGCTATTTAATTTTCCTAAAAAATTCTGTGATATGATTATTATAAATGTCTCCATTTTTCAGATGTGATGAAATATGAAGTTCCAAAAACAGTGGACAGAGTAATGACAACAACAAAATAATAAAAGAAGCTAGAAATAAACAATAAACAGGATATGTGGGTATCTCATTCTGTGCATAAACTGGCAGAGGTGTGTTCTTCATTGTAAAATAACAGGTATTCAGTTTTAAAATGAATTGTAGTCCCCATAATAGATATTACAATAAAATGTGATTTTTTTGTGGTCTTCATCGAGCTGATGAAGTTTGTACCGCAAATTAAATGTGTGTGTCTTAACAGTCCATTAACAAGATACATTTAAAACATTTTAGATTAAAAAGCAAGGAATTGGGTGGCAAATTTTGAAATATGCTCAATTCTAAACTTGTAAATAGTTGAGAAAGAAAAATAAGTGAATCAGAATGACTCACTCCTAACTATCAACATCTCGAATGTTTCCCCACTCCAAACACTGAAGCCCATCAATTCACCCTTCCATCAGCATCCACTTCAGAAGCCAGAATGTGCCAAAAATATTCTCTATGAAAACGTTTTGAAGTTCACCACTTTTCTGAGACTTTCTTTCACATCCTTGTTCCTCAGACTGTAGATCAGGGGGTTCAGCATGGGAATCACCACAGTGTAGAACACCGTGGCCACTTTGTCAGTGGCCATACTCTTGTTGCCAGAATTGGGTCGGCAATAAATGAAAAGGATTGTTCCATGAAAGACAATGATGGCTGTGAGGTGGGAGGCACAGGTGGAGAAGGCTCTGGACCTTCCCTCTGCGGAGCGCATCCTCAGGATGGTGACGAGAATGAACAGGTAGGAGGTGAGGATGATCAAAATGGTGATGAGCTCATTAAAAGTGGCCACAATGTATATGACTAGTTGATTCATAGTGACATCAGAGCAAGCAAGAGATAAGAGAGGGGGCAGATCACAAAAGAAGTGGTTGATCACATTTGATCTATAGGATGGGATCTTAAGAGCTAAACACAGGTGAATCAGAGAACACACAGTCCCACACAGGTAGCAACAAGACACCAGCTCCACACAGACATTTCGGGACATGGTGACCTTGTACAAGAGGGGTTTGCAGATGGCCACAAAGCGGTCATAGGCCATCACAGCCAGCAGGATGACCTCAGTTACCACACAAAAGCAAAACAGGTAGAATTGCACAACACACCCCAGGAAGGAAATGGCTTTGTCTTTGTTTATGATGTTAGCCAGCATCTTGGGCACAATGATCGTGGAGTAAGTGAGATCCACAAAGGACAAGTGGCTGAGGAAGAAGTACATGGGGGTGTGGAGTCGAGGGCTGACCTGAATCAGCCCAACCATGCCCAGGTTACCCAGGACGGTGACGCCGTAGATGACAAGAAACACCAGGGCGAGGAAGACCCTCAACTCAGGGACCTCGGAGAATCCAAGGAGAAGGAACTCTGTGACAGAGGTGCAGTTTTCCTTGCCCATGTCCCCACTTTATTGAGATTAAAGAAAAATATTAATGCTTATTCTCCACGATACCATTCCAAATTCAGTTATGACTCCCTCCTAAAAAATACATGAGAATAAGTAGGATAGTTAATTTTTTTCACCAAAGAAAGAGGACATTGCTCTTGTGAAATTTAGGAAAAGTTCAGGCAAAGTGGTACACAAATGTATAGAGCTCACTGTTTAATTCACAAATCACGCAAGTGCATTCACCAAACTTAAGAGTCTATATGATTCCTTAAATCACTTGCACACAATTTAGAGCTTGTAATTGAATCATTAGAAAGACATCCAATAGAACTTAATTCGCCGTTTTTCAAATGAAATTTAAATATCATTTTCCTGGCAGACTTTATACCAGAGAATTGTTTTTTGTAAAGTACATAAGAACCTTCTTTTTTTTCCTGCTGAACTGATGTGCGGATTATTAATCCATAAATGTTAATTTTTAATCAATATGTTTTAGAAGGAGATGAGGTTTTTATCTTATATTAGTATCTTTTCTATATAATTAGCATAGTGATTGTAAACATTGTGTTATAAAATGGTGGTCATTTTTCCAGGAATTGTTACTCATTTCTCCAGTGTTTATGGTTGCAAAACTTAGGCATAAAGTGTCAAACAACAGGTTCAAAGTTATGGTGCACACGTATCATGGAAAACTAAAGAATATTTAATGACCTGAAAAATGACTAGGATAAAATAAGTGAAAAAATGACACAGATTGGACAGATACAATAGTATATATCTGTCATAAGTTGCACTGTATATTTAATTCTTAAAACATACATGCAACATCAATATTTTATTCCAATTACTTTAAGAAAAGCAATGCAGAAACTTGCCTGAATTTTCCCAAAACATAAATGTTATGGGGTAGTGTGATTTTTTTTTCTTTTTCTTTTTTTTTTTTTAACTAAAGGAGGGATACCTTCAAAGCCTTTGTCATATTGAAAATGCCACAGAGAGTAAACATGCTCATTTATCCTCTCTCCTGACCCTTAGTAACAATGAAATTCTTCAGAGGTGCCAGTTGGTTATTCCTGGAAGAAAGGGAATCTAGAATAAAACCCAGCATAGTCATATTTTCCCCTCATTCTCAAATAATTTCAAAGTAAAGGATATGTGAATCAAGACATCCCAGTTTTCTCTTCCATGGCCAATAACTGTGAGACATTTGTCTTTTCCTGAGTACAAAGTAGTACGTGATTTTGAATGCCTTTCCTGATTTTAACTCTAGAGATGAAACATCAGGCTGCTCATCACATACAGGGTGGTGATCCTTAACCACCAGGGATTTTGATCCCCATGGATATTCGGCAATATCTGGAGACATAGTTGCAGGTCACCATAGGGAGGAAAAGTACTGACATCCAGTGAGTAGAGACCATGCACACTGTTGAACAATCTACAAGTCTCAGACTAGCACCCCCTCCCCCACCCTGCACACATACCTACAACACAGGCAAGCACCAAAATATGATCTGGCCCAGCAATCATATCAATCAACAATACAAAGGATGAGAAACCTTCTGTGGAGAGTCATTTAAGTCCCTCTGGCACAAGGTCCAACTGATCCCCTCCTTCCTAATTCAGAGGTGCGTCCCATGTCTGGGCGCCTTCATACCAGTCCAGGAGACCCCTCATTCCCACCCTCAGCATCAGAGTGACTTTCAGGACTATCTCCATGCTGTCTTCACCAGGTTCGATGAGTGGAGTTAACGTGAGAGGGAAGGAAGGGGAAGGAGAGAGCAATCATTTGTTCTTCCCTATCTGTTTACACTCTTTCCCCTCTTATACTAATAACTGTTTCAAGCTATTTCCTCTTGGCATTAAATCGATTCCATTGCCCACTGAGTTTTTTTCTCAGGACAAAAAGGGAAAATAACCATCAAAAAGGAGTGCCCAGAACATTGCACTTCTTAAAATCATCTATAAATATAAACTAAATACAGACTTCAAAAAATATATCCAATACTACCACCTCCTTTCAGAATTCCTTCTTGTCTTATACCGGCTATGATTAAATACACCCATGAGAAGAAGAAAAGAAAACAAACAATATTCACGACCCAAGAAAATATTTTTCAGTCCATCCTCCCCAGTACAGTGTAGTGCAACCAACCTGTTGATAGTCATTCCTTCCCCGTTTCTAAAGATGCTATGGAGGAAAACCATACAGGCTTCATGTTTTTACCTGTGTGTATCCGTGGAGCCCATACTCCTTACACCTCCAAAACCAATCATTGATCTCTGTGGGACATAAATAAGGAATGAAGAAAGCAACTTCCTCTTGGGATTCAAATAATTACTGACTTTTCCAAGATAAAAGAAGAGGGGAAAAAATATCCCAAGTTGGCCCATAATAGGACATGATTCCTTCCAGAGGTTGTGAGGAATCACAGAGCATTGTTTGCTGCATCCCAGCATTGCTGTGAACCAGGGGTCATGCTGCAGTTGTGAAAGGCATGACTAGGTCATAGAAACAGTGCTGTCTTACACGCAAAGCTCCTTCCTGGAGGTCCCACGTTCTGCCAAATCCCCAAAACAGGGATAATACACTTCCTCTGGTGAGAAAGAAGGTAACTGCTTACACTTACTGACAAGTTCCTATGTGCTCTGCCCTGTTCTGAGTACAACTAAGACACTTCATCTCTGTTACTCTAAATGAGATAAGTACAGTCATGTACCTTTCCAAATCAGGTGACTGAAGCACTGACAGGTGTCACTTGACCAAAGTTACACGCTGAATCACTGACAGGATGAGCCCATATGCTGCTTATTGATTTGTGCCACTGATGTGACCCTGTGAGGAAGAGAAGAGCTACTGGGTGGCATACTCCCTGCTCAGTGTAGAGGCCATTTAATGGTTTCCCCAAGTATCTCCCCCAGGTCTGCTCCTTTTCTGACTACATAATAGCTCCCTGAGCCAACAGTGGTCAAAGGAAAGTCTATGGTTTGTGCCATTGCATACACTCAAATGTAATTAATTGCAAGTACTAAGTTTCCAAATTCTCAACAATCTGTATATGTTTCCCTAAAACTGAGCCAGCTGACCATTTCCTGAGTTGGAGGAGTGCTTCTGCATCTCCTGTCCACCCAGCATGCTCGCTGTTCCTTTTCTTTCATTTTTCAGAAGCAAGGATTCCCCTTATCCATTCCATATTGCTCTGTGAATCACCCCAATTAGAAAAGCAAAAGCAAACTTCCCAAATCTAAACTGTAAGAACATTTTGTTTCCATGAAGCCTGAAATTTGCATAATCAAGACTTTTGGAACCTATGGTATGAATTCCTGTTTCTCTCTAGCATTATCTTCCTTTTCATGGAAAATAAGTGCCTTGGACATGGCTTTTATCCAATACAGCAATGTTTTGACACGAGACATTAGCAGATTGGTGATGATATTTGCTTATCAACTATTTGTGTTGTTCTTCTTAGTCTACCCTAAAACTACTGCCACAGAATTCATCCATCTAAAGGAGAATGTCTCTTTTTTATAGATAAACTAAAAGAACATCTATACAAAGCATCATTGAGAGTGATGTTTTCTATTATCTGGATAATATACTCAAAGGAAACTTTGCTCATTTATTTACCTTGGATTTAAAGACAGGGCCCCCCCTTTTTTTTTTTTTTTTTTTTGGTCTTTTGTCTTTTTATGGCCGCACCCACAGCAAATGGAGATTCCCAGGGCAGGGGTCTAATCGGAGCTGTAGCCACAGGCCTACACCACAACCACAGCAACACCAGATCCCAACCGTGTCTGCAACCTACACCACAGCTGATGGCAATGCCAGAACTTCAACCCACTCAGCAAGGCCAGGGATCGAACCCACAAACTCATGGTTCCTAGTCAGATTCATTTCTGCTGTGCCGCAATGGGAACTCCAAGACAGGGCACTTAAAAATATATATATATGTAAATTTTGAATGGAAATTTATAATCACTATCCATGAATCAAACATAAATATGCAGTTTTAAATTTTTGATGAACTGTATTTATACCACATAAAATAATATCATTGTAGTTGACTATTTTATCCAACAATTCAATGAAATCAAAATGATGTCAAATTTTCTATCCTTTTTAATTGCTCATTTTAATCAAATTGTCAGTAATTGGAAGAACAGCAAAAGCTCAACTGCTTTATGCTAAGAATTGGGAAGGTCATTGTATTAACATCAGAAATCAAGGAAGTTAGTGGCTCTAATGACTGCATAACCAATTGCTCCAAGACGTATGAGTAAGAAACAACTGCTTTTCATGGATGACTCTGACATGAGTCAGTAAGGTTGCTCTGCTGATCTGATCCTGGCACGGCTGATCTTGGCTGGTTTGCTGATGTGTGTGACAGCAACTTGGCAGGTTAAAGGACAAATGGGCTTCACACGCACGTCTGGAGGTTGGCTGGATGCCAGGTGACGTGATAAGTGTGTGGACCATGTTTCTCATTATCCAATATGCTCGCCTGTGCTTTTTCACATGGCAGCTCCCCTAAGAGACTGTGCTTATGATAAAGACTGGGATTATGAAAAGACCGAGATTATGAAAGGACAGAGGGGGCATCTCAGAGACTTGAAAGTGGCCAAGTGTCAATTCAGTGGCCTTCTATTAGCAAAGCTTTTTTTTTAAAGGGACTTAGCCATGGCATATAGAAGTTTCCAGGCTAAGGGTCAAACTGGAACTACAGCTGCTGGCCAACACTATAGCCACAGCAACACCAGATCCAAGCCACATCTGTGGCTACCCTACAGCTTACGGCAACACTGGATCCTCAGGCCACTGAGCGAGGCCAGGGATTGAAGGAGCAACCTCATGGATCCTAGTCAGCTCCGTTAACACCTGAGCCACGACGGGAAGCTCTTAAGTTAGGATTTTAGTGAAGAGGATTCAGACATGATGGCCAGGAAAAAAAAAAAAAAGCCATACTGGATTGATAATGTTTTTGATGTCTTCATAGGCAGAATGATGACACAAAATGCAGAGAGCACGTCACACTTTCTTTGGCATGTGTGATTTTCTGAGATCCAGTCTACCATTTTTAAGCCTCTGCTGTTGTCGTCTTAGCTGGTCATGCTGCCACACTGGAGCACTTTTGAAAACACATTCAGAATATGGATCATGTCTTATCAACGTCCATTCATGCCACGTAACATGCATACACCACACCACACACATAAACACTCAAACACACGCAGACATATATACACCCACGTTAGGCAGTATTCCCTCAATTAAAAATTTGTTGGATCATTGAGTCAGTATTACATTCTCTCCTCCTTGATTGCCCTGCTTTAGTCTCCCCAATAAAACTCCACCCTTGTTGAAACACACCTCCTAACACTCTGACTCTTCTGTTGTCCCAGGCAAGGTTTAGACAATTCTCATTTCATGAAGGGATTTATACTTTTCTTACTCAAAAACCCTCAGTGATGCTTACTATCTTCAACTTTATATAATGGTCACTTTCTTCACCACCCTACTTTCAAAAATAGATTTGCATTCCGTGAAGGGATAAAGACTAAGTTTTATCTTACCTACTAGCTGGACTTTTATACGTGAAATGCACATGTTGATTGAGAGCCTGGTTTATTCTAGGTACAAGAAAGGTGGATGAATTTAATATTTATTAAACTTACACAATATATTCCACACGATATCTACAGTGTTTTTTAATCTTCACCATCAGATGAGTTCATGCAGTCTCAAATTTTTAGATGAAAAATGAAAGATTTGCAAGATGGCTGATTTCTTCCCAGTAAGTAAGAAAGAGAGACAGGCTTGGTCTCTTTGAGCCAAAATACACATTCTTGCCATTATACAACATGACCGACCACATCGTTGATTTTAACGTCATACTGGAAAAGGAACCTTAAGAGACACATTTTATTTACATGTCAAGGACAAACTCAACTATCGTGCTCAATGAGAAAAAATGTTAGTGTCCATTATTTTGCTGATCGTGTCCTTGACATCCTTGTTTCTCAGACTGTAGATCAGGGGATTCAGCATGGGGATCACCACTGTGTAAAACACAGAGGCCACTTTGACAGTGTGCCTGGAGTTTTGGGAGTTGGGCACACAGTAGAGGAAGAGGATGGTGCCGTGGAAGATGGTGATGGCAGTCAGGTGGGAGGCACAGGTGGAGAAGGCTCTGCGGCGACCTGTAGCCGAGGGCATCTTGAGGATGGTGACAACGATGAAGACGTACGAAAGGAGAATAATGAAGAGTGTGCTGACCTCATTAAAGGTGGCAAAGATGAAAAGCAGCAACTGGTTGAGAGAGGTGTCAGAGCAAGAGAGGGAGAGCAGAGCGGAGAATTCACAGAAGAAGTGATTGATTGTGTTGAAACCACAGAAGGATAATGGGGTGACAGAGCATGTGAGTATCAAGGAGCAGGCCACACCCCAGGCATATGATCCCATGACAAGCAGGACACAGCGTTTTGGGGACATGGCCACTGTGTAGAGCAGAGGGTTGCAAATGGCCACGAAGCGGTCATAGGCCATCACTGCTAATACAAAGGATTCAGTCACCACGAAGGTACAAAAGAAAAAGAATTGTACCACACAGCCTACCAGTGAAATGGTTCTGTCTTCTACCACTAGGTTCACCATGGTCTTGGGAGCCACTATGGAGGAATAGCAGAAATCCACAAAGGAGAGGTGGCTGAGGAAAAAGTACATGGGTGTGTGCAGTTTGGGGTTAATTTGGATGATGAGCATCATCCCAAGATTCCCCACAGCTGTGACACTGTAGATGGCCAGAAATATCAAGAAGAGAGGGACCTGCAGTTCTGGGGAATCGGAGAAGCCCAAGAGCGTGAACGTGGCCCCGCTTTTGTTTCTTTCTGACGGTATCATGGTCTCTGTTTGTCAGAATCTGAATCTGTCCTGAAAACAAAAATATCGAGGAGTGTGACGAAATGAGACACTAGGTTAACTATTCTTGACCACAGCTGGGCGATGGAACAAAATATCTCTGTCAGATGTTCTCTAGGTATGTTGTACGCAAGATGAGCGAAATGTCTAAAATTTCAAAACATGATAACTCTTCGAAAGCTATTTCTAAGCAAAATAATACAATGACTGAATTGTTGAGTTCTCAGTGGTGATTCTTAATATTTACAAATAAAAATACGAGATCAAGGGATTTGGGGTTATTTGAAAAGTACGTTCCCCAGAATACTTTCATCACACTGGAAAACCAGCATCAAGATGAAATGAGAATTTAAGAATATTTTCTCTCCCAGGTAGAATAACAAACTATAGTAAAGATTCTAACTTAGAAATGTCTCTTTCCTAGGTCCTTCTCTCCCTTTTTGGCCTCTTTATGACATAGAGGATATTTATTCTTTCTCTATATTACATTTGAAGGAGATATTAAATACTCGAGGTAGTACTACACTCTGAAGACATTTCTCGAGAAAAAAGAAATATGTTTCTGCAGCTGATGAGCACACCTCTAAGATCCTACCATACTGGGAAACGCTTCCTCTATCATTTCTGGTATGGTTCTCTCTGGTCCCACAATCAAAGAAAGAGTTTTTGTCATGGCCACACTTGAGGCATATGGAAGTTCCCAGGCCAGGGCAGAATCTGAGCCACAGCTGTGCTGGATCCTTTAACCCGCTGCACAGTGACAGGAATTGAACCCACTCCTCCACAGTGACCAGAGCCAATACCGTTGGATTTTAACCCACTGTTCCACAGCAGGAACTCCGAGAAATAGATTTTGGATGGTTCCTCAGGAAGGCAGTACATGATATGCAAAACTGAGACACTCGAGGCCCCTATGCCTTCCCAAATGCATCAATTTGAACGCTAAAAACAACCTCAAAAGACAATCTATCACAAAGCCAGGTATTTTAACTATGGCTAACTTATCTAGGTCACCTAAAAATTCATATTAAACTCATGTTCTCTTTGTTTATACCTAATGATCTTTGTGACCCAAATGCTACTTTTAAGTTACTTAAAAACTTCTGTGAATCCAGTAAATATGGACATTAAAATATTTCCTGTTTTTTTTCTCTATTTTCTTGTAACTTTTGTTTTCAGGGCTGCTTTATATTCTTAGTTAGGGATGGCCTCTTTTTCTTTTTCTTTTCTGTTTTTTTTTTCTTCACTAGAGAGTTCGTGTGAACTTTGCTTTTTTTTTTTTTAAAGCGATTATCTTTTTTAGATTGAGTACTACTTCAAAACATGTACAAGCAAAAAATGCACCTTCTCCAAATTCTCAGAGCTCTTCTATCTCCCCATTCCAGCCACCTGTTGTTTATAGGGCTGTAGTGCAGAGGCTCTAATGCAGAGTTTTATAGTCTAAATACATTTCCTCTACTACAAAGTTTTATAGACTCAATACATTTCCTCTTCTCTGATGTTCAGAGAGGTGAATTTTGCAATAACTAAATATTTCTCAAGAACTGTCTACATCTAAATGCTAAGTGTTCCCTCACATGTTTTTTTTTCTAGATAACCGACATTGAAATTTATATTAATCTGTCTATAGAATCTGAAAACATACCTGCTGATGGCCAAGGCAGGATCTCTCCTGGTTGGCAGGGATGCATATATGCTTATATCGACAGTCCCATCATCTGGGACATAAGCCCTAGAGAATATCTGTTGCCTCATTCTCTTAAAGCCATGAAATAAGCAATTAAAATCAGTAACCATTCTATGATGTAACTCTTATAAACTAGAAAACCTGGAATAGAGTTATGGTGCTTCATATGAAAACTGATCTGTTTAAGACACTTCTAGCAGCCACGTCATCATTTTCCTACAGATATCAAAACTCTGAAATTATAGACGTTATCATTATCAAGTGATAACTGAATGACTATTATATTCTGGAAAGAACCCTCTGTCCGCATACTTCCACACTAACCTATGGGAGACTTTTGAAGTTCCATCTTTAAGTAATTATGATTTATTGATCATTTAGGCAGACCTATTTCAGAAGTTAAATATTAAGTTGGGAAAATGACCTAGCCCCTTTTAAATATCTCTTCTGCTCTATTACACATCACATCCATTCTTTCGAGTATTTTTAGATATTTAGATATTAGAGAAATCATATATATTCACTGACAAAATATATGAACTGTAAAATTTAAATAAGAAAAAGAACCCTCGAGAAGTAGGTGTTATTTTCTCAACTGCATTTCACATCCCACATTCAAGTTTAGAGAAACTTGGCCAATTCTACCTGGAGCAAAAGACAAAGTGACCCTCCGCAGTGGTAGAATGCGGATATAATTTATCCCCTGATAGGATGTGCTGAGAAAAGCTTCACCTCGGTGACATTCTTTCCTCCAAACCCATAATCAAGTTAATTTGAGAAAATCATTAAGCAAACCCAAATTTGGAAGCATTCCATAGGACACTTCAGCAGTGCTCCTTAGAATTGTCGAAGCCAAGAAAAACAAGAAAAAAGTGTAAAATCATCTCAGATCAGAGGCAATTTGTGAGATTGATGACAATACTATGTGGTTCCCTTGATGGGATCCCAGAAAAGAAAGAACACATTAATGGGAAAAAAAATGATGGAATCCAAATAAAATTTAGATTTTAGTGATCATAATGTACTAATATTTCTCTTTAAAAACAATATTTCATTGTGGTAAGAACACAGCCATGATACTATCCTCTTAAGAGATTGTCAGTGTACAACACAGTATTCTTGATGATAGATGTGATTTTTTGTTGTTGTTTTTGTTTTGGCTGCCCCAAGGCATCTGGAGCGCCCAGTCCACGGATCAGATCCAAGCTGCAGCCGCTAACTAAGCCACAGCAACACTGTATCCACGTCCCAGCCCGCCTATGCCCCTGCCAATCCCGTGGCATCACAGCCGGATCTCCTGATTTTTCTGTACAGCGCAGCTCTAGAAGTTATTCAGTGTGCTTAACTGAAACGTTATGCCCCTTGATTTGTAACCGCCCCCTTCCCCCTCCACTGGCCTCTGTCTGGGATCATCCCATTCTATGAGTCTATGAACTTATTACATCCAACACTTCAGCTAAGTGGAGTCATACAGTATTTGTCTTTCTGGGACTGGCTTATTGCACTTAGCATGATGGCTTCAGGGTTTATCCATGCGGTCACAAATTTTAAATTTCCATCTTTTTAAAGGCTGAATTGTATTTGGTTGTATGTATATGTGGCATTTGCTTCATCCACTGATTTGTCCATAGACATTTAGTGTGTTTCCACATCCTGGCTATTGTGACTAGTTCTGCTGTGAACACAGAAATGCTAATATCTCTTTGAAATCATATCTTCAATTATTTTGGATAAATATCCTGCATCACATGGTTATTTATTTTTTGTGTTACAAAAACCCTGCATACTATTTTCCCCACAGCTGCCCCTTTTCCGTCCCCCCACAGGGTACAAAGGTTCCCAAATTTCTCCATATCCTCGTTTACACTTGTCATTTTTTTTTTTTTTGATAATGATCATCCTTACAGATGTGAGGTGATATCTCATTATGGTTTTGATTTGCATATTCCCCTGATGATTACTAACAATGAGTATTTTTCTTCTTTTATATCACCCAATGACCATTTGCATACCTCTTGAGAAGAAACATCTAAATTATGTCCTTACCTCACATTTTAAGTGGACTGTTAGTTATTTTGTTTGGGCATTTGTTTTTTATTTGTTTGTTTGTTTGCTGTTGAGTTTTGAGTTCCTTTATATACACAGGAAATTAATCCTTTATCAGATACCTGGAGAGCATCTATTTTCCCAATTGCTGCCTTTTCAATCTATTTACTTTTTGCTTTGATCCACAGAAGGTTTTGAGAAAGTACATGGCAATTGTATAAGATATAATAACAGATAGTTCAAAATATTATGGTCATTAGCCCACCCCAGTTCACCTGGAACTGTCTGGGTTTCAGTGCTGTAAATCAGACAAATAAAGACTTCCCTCAATCATATCCCTTTGTAACAACGATTTCTTTCTAAGACTAACATTTCTAATAAGATCATCTCTGTTTCTACAACCCTAGACTCAGCTTGTTCTAGGTGTTTCAGCGCTAAAGATTAGTGGGCCCAGAAAACAGTGGGAGCTCTTGGTGGTTTTATGTGCCCAGATATTCTAGCATTTAAGAATCAATCAGAAAATAATTATTCCAAGTCAGTTCCCACTATTAATAAAATTCTTTAGTGATCATTTTCAGAGTTCCTCAGCCTTGGCACTACGGATGTTTCATGCTGGATTATTCTTTTTGTGGGGAGCTACCCTGTTCCTGGTACCATGTACAGCAGTATCTCTGGCCTCTGTCCAGGAGATGATAGCATCACCCTCACCCTTGACTGTCCTTTGTGACACATCCAAAATGTCTCCATATATTGTCAGATATCTCTTTGGGATGGGAGGGGAGGTGCATAATCCCCTGAGTTTGAGCACTGCTGCCTTATTTCTTGAATCTGGCAAATTTTCATGTTCTTCTGTCTGACTTAGGTGCAAATTAACCATCTAGTCCCTTATCCCAAATGATGTTATTATATAGATTAAACAATCTATATTATCTTTAAACCTGGAAAACATGGGATCTACAATTTTCATCCCTATAATTTCTTCTCATTTTTTTTTCTTTTTGCTCCTCTGAATGAGCTTTTTTTCCCATACTTAGAACTTGCCCTACTGATTCTATTTCTCCAGAAGATTCACTTTAATTCAGGTTTTTAAAATGCCTGCCTTTTAGCCATTGTTCAATTCTTCTAAAATTTCCCAGAGGCATAGAGATATGTATTTGGAAACATTCTGGGCCCTTCTGCTCCTCACCCCCAGAGAACACTTGTACAGGACACTGCTATGTAGACCTCAGCTAAGCCAGGTCCCCTCTACAAATCTCTGTAGAAGGTATGTGCTTTCTGTTCCTGATTACTTAATGTTTGCAGTGGCTCAAAATTTCTCCCAAACGATTTTTCTCATGAAGAAATAACTGAACCTAAGGTGTCTTTTAGATTCCACATATGACACAGAATATCCATATTTTCTCTGACCTTCATACACTCTAGCAGGTGGAAAAGGCAGCCCCGTCCAGCCTCAGGAGAGCGTTTTTGGTTTTGGGGAGAGGCTAAGGCTTCTATACTTGCTTTCATCCCCTGTACCACCAGGGCCCTAGAGAAAATTATTTGTCTTATTCTTCAGAGGCCTCCAAACATGCAATTAAAATTACTTACTATGGTCTGATGTAATTCTGATTTCTTGAAAAGTATTCAGAGATAGCATTCCTGAGACTGAGTAACAGTGTCCTCGCATCTCCATTCAGGGTACTCATGTCTAAGTTAAGATTAATTTGAAAATAAAATGAGATTCCTGTCCAAATGCCGTCTTTCAGAATAAATACTATGGATGAAATGAAGGCCACAGAGTCCAGGTGGATTTGACTAGACTCACAGATAGTGACATGGACAAAACTGCAATGGAATGAATGTTTCACTGTTCATTTGTTTGTTTTGTATATTTAAAAAATTAAAAAAACAAACACTGAATTTGGTGTTATTAACATTATAAGTATAAATTATGATTTTCTGTAGGCTGAAAATATCCTGAACAACTCTAACTCCTGTATTTTCAAAGATGGCTCTGCTTCTGTTATGGAAATTAGGTGGCCCTGCTTGCCACTTGAATAGCAATGCCAAGAGATTCTAATTCAGAATGCAGGCAGCCTTTGGAGAGAGTGGGCTCCTGTCTTCAAAACAAACTGAAAATTCTGAAAGGAAAAAGGGGAAATAATCTCAGATAACCCTTGAGATAGGGGATCCGACTTGTAGCCTTCCCCCACAACAGACAGGCTTGTTGAATCCTCATGATCTTCTTTAGATTCTATTCTCCAGATGACTGAAGGAGAACTAGGGACGCAATCTGGTCATCTGTTAATTACTTATTCTTCATTTCTATTTCTTTAATGTACAGAAAGAACCAACATGTTAATGGCAAGGTGTTGCACGATCCAAAGATTTTAAAGAGTGCCAGAGCTGGAGTTGAGCGGAGCATAGGGGATTCTGGTTATAAATTCAGTTATAGGAGTTCCCCTGTGGCAGAGAAGGTTAAGGGTCTGATGTCACTAAATTTGATATTTGGCCCTGGAACTTCTACATACCAGGGACATTTGGAAACAACAACAACAACAACAACAAAACACCTTAGTTGCA
Source organism: Sus scrofa (assembly GCF_054392235.1). Taxonomy (NCBI): domain Eukaryota; kingdom Metazoa; phylum Chordata; class Mammalia; order Artiodactyla; family Suidae; genus Sus; species Sus scrofa. The sequence goes on from NC_139384.1 coordinate 15,198,554, forward strand.
ATGTAGCTTTGCTATAGTGACAAGGCAAAAGGGGTTTCCTATGTAGGGCAATTTTCTACAAAGAGCTGTTCCCCCTACCCCTACCCATCAGATATCATTCCATTTCTATGGAATTAGGGAGGGAAGTCCACCTTCTATAAGTGCTTCATGCTGAGAAAAGGCATTGAGGTCTTAGGATGAAAGATGTCAACATGGGTTTGAAGCATCTCTTTGCTGATAGTTTTAGTGGGCAGCTTACAGTTCCAGACAGAACAAGCTGGAATTATTTTTATGTCCATAGAGACATAGATTGTTATAAGCAAGAGTGTTAATTCCAGTCTCTTAAGCCCAGTTTTGGAACAGTTTCTGCACCATAGAATGAGTACTGCTCAAGATGGAGCAGCTTATGTCATGACTACAGTCTAATCATCAAGAAGTTAGCTTTTGGAGATCTTATTGTGACTCAGCGGGTTAAGAGCCCACTAACAATGCATGTTCAACCTTAGCCTCACTCAGTGGGTTAAGGATCTGGTGTTGCCACACGCATGGTCACACATTGCAATATAGGTCACTGATGAGGCTCGGATTCCTCCTCGGATGAGGCTCAGCGTTGCTCTGGCTGAGGCCTTGGTCTCAGTGGCAGCTCAAATTTGACCCATAGCCTGGGAAATTCCATATGCCACAGGTGTGGCCCTAAACAGGAAGAAGAAGTTAGGGATTTTTCCTTCTAGTGGCAGTTATAGTACCTGCGTAACAATCAGGAACCTGTACCACTGAGTCTGTGAGTCTGCCATCCTAGCTATTGTCTTGATCATTAAATGCTTGCACCATTAAATGCTTGTTACTGAGGGAGGCCTGGAAAATTTCAGCTTTTCAAACAAGAGGGAAGGAATGTAGAAGGTCTTTGTACTTTGGGAATGGGGGGAGGTCACTGCTGGATTCCACTTAGAGTGCCCATATCATTAAAGGAACTCTAAAATTTCAAAATATGCGTCATTTTTACTCTGAACAATTTTTCCCTATTTCTTTAACAGGGTATTTTTTGAAACGTTTAATTGTTAATTTAAAACTTTCTGAACATTATTTTTTGCCAGGTATTGATTATTCTTTTCAAAAGCTACTTTTAATCTGGTATAAACAAATGCTTATATGATTGATTTAAATTTACGTCTTAGAGAGTGAATACTAAACAAGATTAACTATTTGGCAAAACAGTGGCAAAGACCACTGCAGTCTGGTCCCATTCAATGTGAGGTTTAATTTTTTTTGTCCTTTATAAATGTCATCCCCCCATTACTATGGTATCCAGCTAGAGACATAATATAGTTCTTCCCATGTTTAATATGACAATGGCTAATAGAAGAGAAGTAGGATAGATTAGAACTACATGATATTACAGGCTGTCGTAGAGGAAATTTTGCACCTTGAATGTTAAAATAATATTATAAATTAATATAGCCTTGTTCTCTATTAAAGAAAAATAAAACAAGATTGGGCAGGGAGTGTGGGATAGTACTCAACATCTGGCAGAAAGATGGATGCTACACACATAATTTATTAAACAATTTAGTGTATGTTAAAGGATATATCACATCCCAAGAGAGAAGGAAAGAAATCTTAATCAATTCTCCTGTGAACGTTACTACATAGAAGTACATAGAATACAAAATACAAAATACATAATACATACAAAATACAAAATACAAAATACATACAAAATACAAAATACAAAATACATAGAAGTACATAGAATACAAAAGAAGTTGGAAACGTTATTTGTGATCACCCTTCATTTAGCAAACACATAAACAAAACCCACTAAGTTTAATACTTCCTAAAATTTAAGCTTAAAATATCATGCAAATTTGAGATACCCTGTAAAAATGCAGCAGGATTTCCTTTCATTGTATTCATATTTTAAATTGCCAGAGAGTGAGTATAATTACATAAAAATATAAACTACAGATCAAAAACATACTTAATACATAAAATTAAAGGATGTTACCAAATTATGGTGTTTTTGCAAGTATTACCCTAGAGGTGAACGCTTCTAAATTGTAAAATGTCTTGTAAATCATTTTGAAAAACAGTAACACCCAGTGGAACGTTGAACGAAGTGAACAGAAACCTCACAGAAATATTCCAAACCATTGGTCATTAAAATGCTTCCAGTTTCATATTTCTCTTGCTCTTTTTATTTATTTTCTCTCTTGTCCCAATTTTCAGGTTGACATAGAAAATAAACCTTTCTCTTGGATATAATCAATATTAGGATGTTTTCTGCAGTCTTATCATATTCAAAATATATTGCTACAGAGAAAGTGTTTCTTTATATTTTTTCTACCTGCTCCTCATTACAGCAGTTATTAAGTCATTATGAATACACACACACACACACACACACACACACAGAGGCATACTACCTAGGAGATATTGGAATCTGGGTTCCAGACCATAGCATGAAAGCAATTATTCAAATAAAGATAGATTTTTTTTTTTTTTGGTTTGCCAGTGCATATAGAAGTTATGTTTATACTCTACTCTAGTCTATTCAGTGTTCACCAGCATTATGTCTAAAAAAACACTGTATATATTTTAACTGAAAAATATTTGATTTCTAAAAATTGCTACCCATCACCAGAGACTTTAATGAGTTGCATTTTTTTGGTACAGTAAATCAATCATCATTAACTACCAATCACAATAATGACAGAATAATGAAGAAATTTGAAATATTGCCAGAGTTAACAAAATGTGATAAAGAGACATGAGGTGAATAATTTATTTTGGGAAAAAAAATGGCTGAAATATACTTAGTGTATAGTTGCCACAAGCATTGAATTTAGATTAAAAAAAAAACCCACAAAATATATGTGAAGTGTAATAATATGACATATGCTTGTGTATACAAACATATACTGACACAGAGAGAGACAAAGAGAAAGAAACACAGACACAAGAGATGGAGAAAGAGAGCTAGTTATGATCTGGGGATTGTTCTAACCTATTTGCACATGACCTAAAATTATTTAACTTTCTTAAGATTTCTGTGAGTTAGTTATCATTAATGTCTCAATTTTTTCAGATGTGATGACATATAAAGTCTCAAAAATACTTGACACAGCAATGGCAACAAGAAAAAATAATAAAGGAAGCAAGAAATAAAAAACAAACAGAATATATACACTTGTGGGAACCTTGTTCCGTACTTAAACTAACAAGGTGAGTCCTTCATTGTAAAATAACAAGTATTCAATTTGGAAATAAACTATGTTTCCATAATGGATACTGAAATAAAATGTGAGTGCCTCATTAAACTTATGAATGCTTTACAGCAAGTTTTAACATCCATTCCCCAGACCCTTTTACTATATTTTAGATTAAATAAAGGAAAGATATAGGCTTCAAATTTTGAAATATGCTCAATCCTAAGCATGCAAACTGACAAGGCAGAAAGATAAGTGAATGAAAACCTCACTATTGCTCCTCGCTTCTTAACTGTTCCCCACTCCCAGCACTGCAGCCCATCATTATACAGTCCCACCAGCCTCACTTTGGAACCCTGAGTCCCACTAGGAAAATGTTCTCTGGGAAAATCTTTTTGACTTCACTACTTTTCTGAGCGCTTCTTTCACGGCCTTGTTCCTCAGACTGTAGATCAAGGGGTTCAGCATGGGAATCACCACAGTGTAGAACACCGTGGCCACTTTGTCAGTGGCCATACTCTTGTTGCCAGAATTGGGTCGGCAATAAATGAAAAGGATTGTTCCCTGTAAGACAGCGATGGTCGCGAGGTGGGAGGCACAGGTGGAGAAGGCTCTGGACCTTCCCTCCGGAGAGCGCATCCTCAGGATGGTGATGAGAATGAACAGGTAGGAGGTGAGGATGATGACACTGGAGATGGTCTCATTAAAAGTGGCCACAATGTATATCACTAGTTGATTCATAGTGACATCAGAGCAAGCAAGAGATAAGAGAGGGGGCAGATCACAAAAGAAGTGGTTGATCACATTTGATCTATAGGATGGGATCTTAAGAGCTAAACACAGGTGAATCAGAGAACACACAGTCCCACACAGGTAGCAACAAGACACCAGCTCCACACAGACATTTCGGGACATGGTGACCTTGTACAAGAGGGGGTTGCAGATGGCCACAAAGCGGTCATAGGCCATCACAGCCAGCAGGATGACCTCAGTTACCACACATAAGCAAAACAGGTAGAATTGCACAACACACCCCAGGAAGGAAATGGCTTTGTCGTTGTTTATGATGTTAGCCAGCATCTTGGGCACAATGATCGTGGAGTAAGTGAAATCCACAAAGGACAAGTGGCTGAGGAAGAAGTACATGGGGGTGTGGAGTCGAGGGCTGACCTGAATCAGCCCAACCATGCCCAGGTTACCCAGGACGGTGACTCCGTAGATGACAAGAAACACCAGGACGAGGAAGACCCTCAACTCAGGGACCTCGGAGAATCCAAGGAGAAGGAACTCTGTGACAGAGGTGCAGTTTTCCTCGCCCATGGACCCCATACTGTTGAGGCTGGAGAAAAATATTAGTGGTTATTTTTGATTATATCATCACAAATTCAGTTATGACTCCACCCTAAAGAAGACATGAGAATAAATGGAAGAGTTAAATTTCTTCAGTAGAGAAATGGAACATTGCTTTTGGACGTTCAGGAAAAATTCAGACATTGTAGCACACAAATGCGTAGAGCTCATACTTTAACTCACAAATCACACAAAAGCATTCACATCCATAACTGCCTGTATGATTCCTTAAACCAGTTCTACAGAATTTAGAGCTTGTAACTGAATTATTAGGAAGACATCCAATATTATTTAATTAGCCATTTTGTTTTAGGACATTCAAATTCCTTTTTACTGGCAGACTCTTTAATATTGGAAATATTACAGCTCCTAGAAATAATTTAACTAAAAACAGCTCATTGCACTTATGATGGAGCACAATAATGTGAGAAAAAATAATGTATACATGTATGTGTAACTGGGTCACCATGCTGTGCAGTAGAAAATTGACAGAACACTGCAAACCAGCTGTAATGAAAAAAAATAAAAATCACTATATAAAAAAATAAAAATAACACATTGTAATCATTTTTCCACTAAAATTATGTGAAACATGCCTATTACTATCGTTCAGCCACAAGTGTTCATTTTTGCAATATTTTTAATGGGGAAAGTAGTTTTTATACTATAGCAGCATTTTCTCAAAATATGAATTTAGTGATTTGCTAATGAGGCTATACAAGGTCTGTTGTTGTTCAGAGAATTGGTACTCATTTTCAAACTTTCTGAAACTGTGAGTCTTGTAACTTATAAAGATCTACTTTACAAAGGAATTCGCTGTCTTAAATCTATTTGAAGAACTAATCAAATACATGAAGATGTAATTAATAGAAATACTGCATCATCTCGGCATTATTTATAATAGCAAAACTTAGAAATAATGTGTAAAACTATAGGGAAATAGTCAAAGTTACAGTGTGTGTATATGTATATATATAAAATGGAATATTATTCAGCTTTCTGAAGAACTTTTAATGACTTGAAAAAGGCTATAATAAAATGGGAAGTCAAAAAATAGAAAGCTATGTTGAAAAAATAGAATATTGTATATCTACACATAAATCTCATTGTATATTTAACTCTCAACACACCCATAATATTCTATTCCAATTACTTTTTTAAAAAAGCAATGAAACAACTGGCCTGAATTCTCACAAAACTTAAGTGTTATGGGGTGCTGTAATTTTTTTTAATAGAGAAGGAATATATCGAAAGCCTTTGATGTTGAAAATGCCAACAAAAGGTAATAACTTACTCATTTATTCTCTCTCCAGACCTTTAGTAACAATGCTAAACACTCTACAACTCTACAAGGCACTGGAGAGCATCCCCTCCCCGACCCCACTCTGCACACACACTACAACACATGCAAACACCAAAATATGATCTGCTCCCAAAGGTCAGCAATCCCAAGGGTGAGAAACCTGCTATGGAGATGCATCTCAAAGTCCCTTTGGCACAAGGTCAAAGTACTTCCTCTCCTGTCTGCTTCAGAGGTGGTTCTCATGTCTGTGCCCTTTTGTAACAGTCCTGGGGACCCCTCCTTCCCACCCTCAGCATCAGAGTGACAGCTAGGACAATCTCCATGATGTCTCCATCAGGTTCCACTGGTGGAGTTAGAGTGAGAGAGAAGGAAGGGGGAAGGAGAGAGAAATCAAGCACGCTTCCCTAATTTTTTACACTCTTCGCCCTCTTACACTGATAGCCCTTAGAAGATATTTAGTTCTGCAGATTATATTGTTCCCATTCCCAACGGAGATTATCTCTCAGTCCAAAAATGGAAAATATTTTCATAAAGGAGCGCTTCGACCTTGGCATTTCTTGACACTCTTTAATTAAGAGAGGGCTAACTATAGACTTTTAAAATTAGGTCTAATATCACTGCCCTTTTAAAAAATTCCTTTTCTCTGATACATGGTGATAATAAATTTTCCTCATGAGAAAAACTAACAAACTTTTAGACCCAAGATAATATTCAATCCATTCACCCAAAATAGAGTGTAGTTCAACCAACCTGTAGTAGTATAGGCATTGCTTCCCCTGTTTCTGAAAATGCTATGATGGCCAGTGTTAGAGGCTTTAGGTTTTTATGTGCATGCATCCCTGGAAACCATAGTCCTTAAACTTCCAAGAAATTATTGATCTCTGTGGGATGAGATGTCAAAAAAAAAAAAAAAATCACCTTGGGACTCCTTTAACTTTCATAAGATGCAAACAGGGGAAAAATCATCCCAAGTGTGTTGTTATAATAGGACATAATTCATTTCAGAGATCATAATGATTTGTAGAGCATTGCACACTGCACCCAAAAGTCATTCTGTGATGCAGGGATTATGTTACAATTATGACATATATGAATACATCTGATTAATTTATTGAGTTTGGAGTAAGTCTGTACTCAAAACTCCTTCCTAGAGACAATAGGGTCTGAAGTCATACCAGAGTTCTCAAATACCAAAGTGAGGTAGAAATCATGAAACTTGGCTCTGCAGAGTGTTTTGAAAAAAGTATGTGGCAATTGGGTAACGTATTAATAATCGGGATAACTCAGAATATTGTGGTGATCAGCACACCCAGTTCACCTGAAACTGTGCTCAATTTAGTGCTGTAAGTCACGGAAAGAAATCCCTTAAACATATCCCTGTATGATAAAGACTTTTTTCTAAGATAAACATTTATGACAAGATTATCTCTGTTCCTACCCCTTTAGAACTAGCCGATTCTAGATGTTTCAGCACTAAAAGTTAGAGGTCCCATAATCACCTGTGACCTACACACTGCAGCTTGAGACAACACAGGATCCTTGACCCACTGAACAAGGCCAGGGATCAAACCCTCATCCTCATGGATACTAGTTGGGTTCTTAACCCACTGAGTTACAGCAGAAACTCCCTCATGTTCTTCTGTTTGACTAATGTGCAAATTAAATATCTAGTCCCTCATCCCAAATGATATTATTATATATTTAAACATTTTGTATTATCATTAAACCAGAGAAGCATGGTTTCTAAAATCCTTTCTTTTTCTTTTTCTTTTCTTTTTCTTTTTCTTTTTTGTCTTTTTGGGGCTGCACTGGCAGCATATGGAGGTTCCCAGGCTAGGTGACTAATTGGAGCTATAGCCTACACCACAGCCACAGCAACACCAGATCCGAGCCACATCTGCAACCTACACCACAGTTCTTGGCAATGCCAGATCCTTAACCCACTGAGCGAGGGTTCGAACCCACTACCTCATGGTTCCTGGTCGGATTTGTTTCTGCTGAGCCACGATAGGAACTCCAGTTTCTAAAATCTTTATCCTTATAATTTCTTTGCATTTTGGTTTCTTTTTGCTCCTGTGAATCAGCTTCTTTCCCTCATTCTCTAAAATCTTATTTAGAGCTGACCTGTTCCTATTTCTCCAAAAGAGTCATTTACATTCTTTTCAATTCAATCTTGTACAAAAACCAGCCTATTCTCCCATGCACATGTCTTCTAAAAGTTCACATAAGCAGAGACACATATACCTGAAAACTCTCAGGGCCTTTCTGGTCCCCGACTTCCAGGAAACACTTGTTCAGGACACTGCTATGTAGACCCTGGCTAAGCCAGGCCTCCTCTACAAAGCTCTGGAGAAAGTATGCACTTGCTATCACTGATACTTAATGTTTGCAGAGGCTCACAATTTCCCCCAAATGACTTTTCTCATGAAAAATGACTGAACCTATGGTATCTTTTACATACCTTACATGGTAAAAATATCCATGTGTCCTCAAACATTCAGACAACCCTACTGGTTGAAAGGGCCCCTTGTCCAGCCTCGGAGAGCTTCCTGGTTTGGGCGACAGGCTAAGTCTCAAGTGTCTTCCCCTCCCTGTGCCATCAGGACCCTGGAGAAAATCGCTTGTCTCATCTTTCAGAGGCCTCAAAATAAGCAATTAAAATTAACCATTGTTTTTGGATGTAATTCTGGTGTCTTGGAAAACCTAAAGCAATACAACTAGCAGTTGTACAAGCATTTTATAGAAACATTCATCAAAAGATTGAATGTCTTCTCCACATGCTCCACGATCATCTCCACAGACCCCAAAATTTTTGGATAATGACAAGTCATAGCAAAAGTTATTCATGTTACTCAGCAAATGTTTCTCTTTTCTAGTATATTCTTTTATAACTTTATTTTTTGTATTTATTTGGGTAAAATTGATAAACAAAACTGTACATGTTTAAGGTGTACAAAAGATGTTCTGATATACATATACTTCATGAAAGAATAACACTTTCAAACTAATTAACATATCTATCAGCTCTCAGTACCGTCTTTTTTTTTTTAAGATAGGTTCTACCCTCTTAGTAAGTTCCGAGGAAACAATACATTCTTGTTAAATATAGTCACATTGCTATACATTAGATCATCAGAATTTATTCATCTTTCTTAAATATTTACACCCTGGCTAGCATTTCTGGTTTCGGGAAGCTGTGGGGTGAGAATGCTGTACCCTAACCATTTGATGTAGTTAAACTGATAAGGACCACTGTTCAAATCCTGTCTTTCAAAATGAATGTTGTAGATGAAATTAAGGCCACAGAGTCCAGGTGGATTGGTCTAAACAGAGATTGACATAGACAAAAACTGCATAGAACTAGTGTTTTGTTGGTGGTGGTCTGCTTGCTCGTTCATTTTGCATATTTCCAGGTTACATATTATTACTAAGTGACTTAATCAAAAGAAAAAAATATTGAATTTGAAGTTTCTGGCATTATTATAAATTATGATTTTCTGTAGGCTAAAAATATCCTGAACAAACTCTAATTCTTGTATGTTCAAAAATGATTCTGCTCAGAATGCATAGACCATCAAAGTGACTTTGAAAGAATCAAATGAGTTAGTGGATTGAACAAAATTTCAGAATAGGAGTCACTTGAACCATGAAAATGATTTCCCCATCTCTTCAGTAGAGTATTTTTTGAAATGGTTAATTCCTTTAAAACCTTTCTTAGCATTCTTTAAAAAAAAAAGAAACTATGTATTGATTATATTTTTCAAAGTTCCTTTTTAATCTGCTATGAGCAAATGCTCATGTGATTGATTTAATTTACTTCTTGAGCATAAATGTTAAAGATTTATTGTATGGCAAACATTTGCAAGCAAATCTACAATGTGTTCCTATTCTGTGTGAAGTTTAAATCTGACTCTTTATAAAAGTCACCCCTTCATTACTGTATCCAGCTAGAGGTACAGTGTAGTTTGTCCATCTTTTAATATGACAATGGCTAACAGAGGAGAGGGAGGATATATGAGACTTGCATAACACCACACGGTCTTGCAGAGAAAATTTTGCACTTTGCTTGTTATATAACATTGTAAAAAAATGTATTTTTACTCTTTATTAAAGAAAAATAAAAGAAGATGGGGCTGGAGACCATGGACTATTTCCTGGGTCTGGCAGAAAGATCAAGATTAAGCACATAATTTATTAAAGAATTTAATATATGTCAATGGATAGATCACATAGCAATAGGAAAGGAAAGAATTCTCAGCACATGATGTCATGAATATTACTATACAGTTTGGGAAGGGGAGCTGGGTGAAAAGTTTGTAAGTACTCTTTGATTTAACAAACACAGGATAAAAACAAAAAAAAAAGGAAAATAATAAGCTTAATACTTACCAAGATTTAAGTTCAAAAGTCATACAAATTTAAGATAAAACACAGAATGGAGCAAGATTTATTTTCACTGCACTCATTCTTCAAATTACCGAATAATGAATATAAATATATAAAAATGAAAACTACAGATCAAAAAGCATGCCTATTACATAAAACTAAATGACATTACCAAATTATGGTATTTTGTAAATATCAACCTTAGCGGTTAAGGCTTTTAAGATGCAAAATATCTTTAAATCATTACAAAAAATATCAACACCCAGTGGAAATGTGAGCAAAGTGTTTGAATAGAAACCTCACAGAAAAGAGTTAGAAATCATTGAACACTAAAACACTTCATTTTCAAACATCCTGCTGTTTTTATATTTTCTCTCTTGTCTCTCATGTTTAGGTTGATACAAAAAGTAAACCTAACTCTTGGATAAAATCAGCATTAGGATGTTCCTGAAGTTTTAGTCTAAATATCTAAAACATTATTATTGAGACAATGTTTCTTTATATACTTTTCCTTGCTGATTTATGTACTTTAAATGTCATTTTATTTGACCCAAGACATAAAATATTGAAATGAAGTTTAGCACTGTATCTACTCGCTATGGCCCAATAATTTATGCCTCTCCCTCACCCCCTTTCCAAATTCTGAATCATCCTTTGCAATCTATCTTATACCAAAGTCACCAACTGTGAAGAGAATTTATTATGGATGACTAAAATTCCTTTGGGACAAGTTGCCAAAGAAAGTCTCATCTTTGTTACTATGGTTACAAGCGGCCAAGGAAAATATAAGACTTTTCAATTTATAGAAATAGTAGGGAAAGCAGTAGATCTAACGTATACTATAAAACCATGTAATTTTACGTAGGTAGGCCTTAGGGGTTGACAGCTGCGGTCTGACACTCTGCATTTATAAATTTTATAAAGAATCAAGTGCCTCCATAAATACCATAACAAAATGAAGTGTGAAGAATCCTGAGGTGTATTTCAGTATTCAGTTATAGAGATTTATGTACTCTGAGGGAGGCATGAAGAGATAAAAAGAATCTCTTTCTTAGCATCATAAGTTGCAAGTCCCCTGTTGCTTTATGTTCTATTTTCATGGCTGGTCTTCTATTTCTTGGGCTGTGCTGCTGCTGCTGGGATTTGTAAACTGAGTCCCCAGATGCCCTTGCTAGCTGCTTTCTTTTCAAGTCTCCAAAGGTTAAAAAAGGTGGGGGGAGGGGGATAGGATGGGAGAAAGGAGGGACAGTTAAAGAGAAACGAAAAAAGGGAATCTGCTGATGAAGATTTAGCCTTAATTGTGAAAGAACAGAAATTAAATTTTGAAATAAATTAGTTTTCATAATGGATACTGAACTAAAATGTGAGTTCTTCATTAAACTTAACATTTTACAGCAAACTAAATGCATGTCTTAAAAATTCATTGCTGAGATGCATTTCAAACATTTTAGATTGCATAAAAGCAAAGTAGGCTACAAAATTTGAAGCATTCTCAATGCCTCCCTTGTAAATTAACAAGGCACAAAGATAAATGAATCAAAAAGACTCACCCACAGCTACCCACCCCTTCACTCTTCTCACTCTTCCAACAGGGCAGCCCATCATTTCATACTTCCTCCAGCTTCACTTTGGAACCCTGAGCCCTGCTAGGAAAATGTTCTCTGGGAAAATACTTTTCTGAGCGCTTCTTTCACACCCTTGTTCCTCAGACTGTAGATCAGGGGGTTCAGCATGGGAATCACTACAGTGTAGAACACCGTGGCCACTTTGTCAGAGTCCACACTACTGATGCCAGAACGGGGGCGGCAATAAATGAAAAGGATTGTTCCGTGAAAGACAATGATGGCTGTGAGGTGGGAGGCACAGGTGGAGAAGGCTCTGGACCTTCCCTCCGCAGAGCGCATCCTCAGGATGGTGATGAGAATGAACAGGTAGGAGGTGAGGATGATGACACTGGAGATGGTCTCGTTGAACGTGGCCACAATGTACAACACCAGTTGATTCATAGTGACATCAGAGCAAGCAAGAGGTAAGAGAGGGGGCAGATCACAAAAGAAGTGGTTGATCACATTGGATCTGTAGGATGGGATCTTAAGAGCTAAACACAGGTGAATCAGAGAACACACAGTCCCACACAGGTAGCAACAAGACACCAGCTCCACACAGACATTTCGGGACATGGTGACCTTGTACAAGAGGGGGTTGCAGATGGCCACAAAGCGGTCATAGGCCATCACAGCCAGCAGGATGACCTCAGTTACCACACATAAGCAAAACAGGTAGAATTGCACAACACACCCCAGGAAGGAAATGGCTTTGTCGTTGTTTATGATGTTAGCCAGCATCTTGGGCACAATGATCGTGGAGTAAGAGAAATCCACAAAGGACAAGTGGCTGAGGAAGAAGTACATGGGGGTGTGGAGTTGAGGGCTGACCTGAATCAGCCCAACCATGCCCAGGTTCCCCAGGACGGTGACTCCGTAGATGACAAGAAACACCAGGACGAGGAAGACCCTCAACTCAGGGACCTCGGAGAATCCAAGGAGAAGAAACTCTGTGACAGAGGTGCAGTTTTCCTCGCCCATGGACCCCATACTGTTGAGGTTGGAGAAAAATATTAGTAGTTATTTGTCATTATATCATCCCAGTCCAGTTTTGACTCTTCAAAAATACACATGAGAATAAATAAGATTAACAATTTTTTTTTTAGCAAATAAATAGGCCAGTGTGAAGTTTATGAAAAGTTCAGATTTTACATCACACAAATGCATAGAGCTCACAGTTTTATTTACAAATCTCAGAGAATCTATGATATTCATATGAGCCTGTATTAACTCCTTAATCTGTTCTACACAATTTAAAGCTTGGAATTGAATCACCTGAAAGACATCCAATGTAATTTAATTTGCCATATTTTTTATGAAATTCAAATATCTTTTTAATGGCAGACTCATTAAACGCAAGTGAAAATATTGAGATCCTAAGAAATATTTTTTATTTTGTTTTTTTATTAAAATATAGTTGACTGGGAGTTCTCATTGCGGCTCAGTGGAAACGAATCTGACTAGCATCCAGGAGGATGGTGGTTCAATCCCTGGCCTCACTCAGTGGACTGGGGATCTGGCATTACCATGAGCTGTGGTGTAGTTCGCAGACATGGCTCAGATCCCGTGTTGCTGTGGCCGTGGCTCCATTTGACCCATAGCCTGGGAACTTTCGTATGCCATGGGTATGGGCCTAAAAAGAAAAAAAAATGTTAAATATATATATATATATATATATATATATATATATATACACTTGACTTATAATGTTCTAATTTCGGCTCTACAGCAAAGTGACTCAGTCATACATATATATGACATATATATATTATATACTATTTTTTTATATTATTTTCCATCATGGTCCATCCCAGGAGACTGGATATATCTTCCTGTGCTATATAATAGTACCTTGTTGCTCCAAGAAATAATTTTTAAAATAACTCATACTAACTTTCTTTATTCCCACTGAACTGATGAGAAACATCCTTATTTAAGGTCATTAAACCATAAGTGCTAATTTTTTATCAATATGTCTTAGACAGAAAATTAGTCTTTATAAAATATTAGCATTTTTCTACAAAATTTGCATAGATATTTTGTTATTTATGCTATACAATGTCTCTTCTCATTCAGGAAGTTGGTACTCAGAGGCAAAATTTCTGCAACTAATTCTAAAGCCTTATGAAGACCTATTTAATGAAGAAATCACTGCTTTTATTTATTTGAAGAACCTGAACAAAGAGGTGACTATGAAATTTACATAAATGCTTGCTGCTGCATTGCAATATTTTTTTAATTTAGAAAGAAACAGTAATCACCAGAGAAATGGTCAAAGCTATGGCACATATATATTATGGAAAATTCTGCAGCTTTTTCAAGAACTTCTAATTCCTTGAAAAAAGATTATGAAAACTATCAAGTTAAAAGGTAGTAAAACAGATTGAACAGATAGGATGTTATATATCTGTATATATTTAACCCTCACAACATCATTGAATCATAAATATTTCATTCCAGTTACCTTGAAAAAAAACAACAAAAAACAAACAAACAAACAAAAAAACCGCACGAGATGGAAACTCGTCTGATTTCCCACAAAACATAAGCGTTATGGGGCGGTATGGGAAAGGATGGTGGGATTTTTTAAGAATGGACTTTGATATCTAGAAAATAGCAACAGGGGTACAAACATGCTTATTTCCTATCTCTCTCTCCTGATCCTTATTAGTTATACATGCGTTAGAGGAGCCAGTTATTCCTGGAGGAAGAGGAATTTGAACTCAGTTCCAAAAATGTCATTCTCTTGATTAAGACACTTTCTGTGGAGACATATCTCAATGTCCCAAGTAATTCCTTTCCTATCTGTTTCAGAGGTGGTTCCCATGTCTATGTCCCTCCATGAACAGTCCTGGGGACCCCTCACTCTCACCCTCAGCACTAGAATGACTGCTAGGACAATCACCATGCTGTCTTCACCAGGTGCCACGGATAGAGTTAAATCGAGAGAGGAGGAAGAGGGAAGGAGATCGAAATTAGGCATTGTTCTCAATTTGCTTACACTCTTCCCTCTCACACCAAGAGTTGTTATACGATATTCCCTTCTGCCAGTTAAATTGCTACCATTTCCCATTGAGATGGTTTCTCAGGACAAAAAGGGAAAACTTTATTGTACAGGAGTGCCCAAATCCTTGCAGTTTTTCACTTTCTGATTAAAAGAGGACTAGATACAGATTCTTAAACACACATCAATACGACTGCCCTCCCATTTCCCCAAATAATCAGCGTGTAGTCCCACCAACTAACCTGTGGCATAAAGATTGCTTCCTGTTTCTAAAGATGCTAGGATAGGTAAACGTTACAGGCTTTGTGTTTTTATGCATGTGTGTCCCTGGAGACCACATTCCTTATTTCCAAAATCAATCATTGATCTCTGTGGGACGTTCACAAGACATGACCAAAACAATGTTATCTTGGGACTCAAATAATTAATGACTTTGATGAGAGTAACTATCCCAAGTTGGTACATACCATTCCAATAAGACATGCTCCCCTCCAGAGGTCATGAAAAATATTAGAGCATTGTATACTGCATCCTAACATCCCTCAGTGAGCCAGGGACCATGTTGCCATCATGAAATAGGTCTTATCAACTTGGTCTGTCTTTTACTCAACAGGCTCCTTCCTGGAGGGCTGAGGGTCTGAAGTCACAGCAGAGTAGTGCCCAACACCAGAAAGGGATGGAAATAATGAATTTCTTCATGAGAATAAAACTGCTCGTGTATACTGACCACTTCGTACATGTTAGGTAGTATTTTGAATACAACTATTAACACATTTCACTTTCCAGAAACAAGTGAGGTAGGTGTAATCATGCACCTTTATGAATGAGGTGACGGTTGCATAGAAGGGTGTAAGTTGCACAAAGCCATAAATGGAATCACTGATAGAATGAATTCGCATATTATTCTTTGGTCTGTGCCACCCACACAACCCTGTGATGAAGAGCAGAACGACTGAACTGTCCTGAAGAGTCTACTCTCTACTCGATGCCAGAGGCCATTTAGTGGGTTTGCTGGAAGGACTTCCCCCAGATCTGCTCCTTTGCTGACAATAGAATGTCTCCCTAAACCAATAGTGTGCAACCAACAGTGTGTGGTTTGTGTCTCTGGATACACCAAATATTTCAGGAGTTCCTTAAATGTAATTAGTTTCAGGTAATCTGATTCCAAATTCTCAATAACCTGTGTGGTTTTGCCTAAAATTGATCCATCTGATAATTTCCTGAGATTGAATAGTTTTTCTGTGTTTCCTTTCCACCTAGCACTCTCACTTTCTTCTCTTTCATTTTTTAAAAGCAAGGATTTCTCTTATTACTCTGTGAATTATCCAAATTAAAAAATGAAAGCAGACTTCCAAAACCTAAAACTTAAGAGCTCTGTGAAATATTTATTTCCATGGAGCTTTAAACGTCTATATATCCCTATCTATCTATCTATCTATCATCTATCTATCATCTATCTACCTATATAATTTCTTGTGGAAAATAATGGCTTTAGACGTGTTTCAGCCAATACAATGATGTTTTGAGATTAGACACTACTAATAGCTTGATGAGATTTGTTTAGTATCTGTTTTTTGTTGTTCTGAACCTCTTGTCACAAAATATATCCCCCGAAGAAAAGAGTCTCATGATAGTAAAACTAAACAAAATCTATAAAGAGCATCATTGGCAGTGACACTTTACATTATCTGAGCAACCCACTCACAGGAAAGTTGCTTTGCTTAATTGTTTATCTTAATCATAAAGAGAAGGAAGGTGTTTTTTAAAAAAATTAAATATAAAAATATTATTGCAATTAATTTCATGGCCATTATCCCATAAGTTGGATAATCTAAATATGAAGTTCTAAGTTTTTGATGAACTGTATTTAAACCACCTAAAATAATGCCATTTTAGAAGAATAATGTATTGGAAAGTTTTGATGAATTCAACAACATCTAAAATTTTCTAAACTCTTCATTTTTTTTTTTTTGTCTTTTTAGGGCCACATCTGTGGTGTATGGAGGTTCCCAGGCTAGGGGTCAGTCGCATTGGGGCTCTAGCTGGCAGCCTACACCAGAGCCACAGCATCACCTAGATCCAAGCCTCATCTGCAACCTACAACACAGCTCACAACAACACCGGATCCTTAACGCATTGAGCAAGGCCAGGGATTGAACCTGTGTCCTCGTGGATACTAGTCAGATTCGTTTCTGCTGAGCCACAGTGGGAACTCCTAAACTCGTCACTGTTTTAATCAAGGTTCTTCAAAGGGGAAGAATAGTAGACATATTTAATTGTTATATGACAAGCAATAGAGAATATTGAGTACAAAATGAGGATATATAATTACTCATTCTTACATTCATTCATTCATTAAATACATATTTATTATAGGTTTACCCTGAGCTAGGTTCTTAGATATTGGGGGAAAAGAAAAAGAACTTTGCTTTGTCAACAATTTATATATGATGGGTGATGCACAAAAATACATACAGCAGTAATTATAAATGCTAAAAATATACAATTGAAGGCATCATTTTCAATAGGGAGTTCAGACAAGTCTACTATGAGGTGCTTTTTGAGCATGGACCATTATGAAGTGAGGGAGAAAGTTATACAGATAAATGGTGGAAGAGTGTTGTGTTTGGGCAAAGGGAATGGAAAACAACTTATTTTCAAATAGACAGCTTTAAAAAAATGCATCTCAATAATTCTGCAGTTTACAGTGATATTCAAGGCATTCTAAATCTTTTATATATATATATGATATTTAAGGGTGACGTTAGTTATATCAGGAAATAAAAAAGAAAACTTATCTGAGAATATCTACAGGTATTTTTTTAAAAATGTGTTTATTTCACTGAATTGGCAGTTCTTAGAACAATAACAAAATATGGGATGAAACTTGTAAAGTACTTTCCCAGTTCAATTTCATTAATAAATTATTATTAAATAATTGCAGCTCAACAGAAATAATCTGGATACTGAAACACAAAAAAAATTAAAATTTTAAATCTTTTGAAGATTTTCAAGGAAACAAAAAGTACTCAAGCCAAAGCTACGAGCCTCAAATCATAATTATAAGAACAGCTTGCTACACTTTTTTCCTGTCCCAGATGTAATTTTTGGCCAAACATTCCTGTATGCAGCATTAGAACAGGAGAGCATGTAGATTGTTCTTTGTCTGTCCAGAAGAATCAGGACATTCCAAGGACAGTGAATCCCTCATTTCGATTCAATAAACTGGAGTCGTGTAAAACATAATGATATTGGTAGGACATTATGTTTCTCTATCAATCCACTTGCCAAAATAACTAAGCCATTAATAGTGGTTTATAAAAAGTATAACCACAAACGAAGTAAGAATTTGATTAAATACCTATGCCAAAATTGCACCTAACAAAAATGATAACATAGTCTTAATGTAATTTCATACCAGATCTATGTTTAAAATTCCACAAGTGTCATCAAGATATATTTTTACAGGTGGCACAGTGGGTTAAAGATCTGACATTGCTGTAGCTGCAGTATAGGTCGATCCCTGGCCCAGGAACTTCCATATGCTGCAAGCACAGTGGGAAAAGAAAAGAAAAAAAAAAAAAGATGTAGTAATTTCATTTCCTTTGGATAGATACTCAGAAATGAGATTGCTGGATCATATGGTAGTTTTATTTTCATTTTTATTTACCTTTTTAAAAAGAATTTCCATAGTATTTTCCACAGTGGGTATACAAATTTACATTCTCATCAATAGTGCACCGGGATTCTGTCTTTTCCTTGCTAGCAACTAAGTGATTTTAGCCTTTCCTCTATGTTTTTATTTCTTGTGTCTCGTTTTTGTGTTTTGGATAATAAGCATTCTAACAGGTATGAGGGGATAATCTCATTTTGGGTTTGATTTCCAGTTCCCTGATAATTAGTGATGTTGAGTATGTTTTCATGTATATATTGGCCACTTGTATGCTTTTGGAAATAATACATTAGCTCTTTTAGGAAAAAGAAGAACGTTATAATTACGTTGTAAATCAAGGTAACTCCCTTCTTTCAGCTAAGACTTGGTAATTTCTTTCAATGAGATAAAAATTTCAGAGTACTGTATAATAAGCTCAGTTAAAAAGCTTTTTTATACTTTAATTTTCTAGTTTCTTTTATTCTCTACCAATACACCTTTAAATATGAACCATTTACAGTTTGCAACTTGCTAACCTTCTACATGTGAAATTTCTCGCCTTATGAAAGCATAAATGGTTTTGGATTTACACCAGAGAAATCGGTCACAGCGGGTATAAACAAGCAAACTACATGTGAAGACAGGTTGTTTTACCAACTCCAAGCTCCCTGAGCACTGAAAGGTAATTGCTTCCTAGAAAAAGATATTTTGCTCCAGTTTAATGATCTCCCTTGGGGCAGAAAGAAAGAACACTGAAACATTCGTGATTTTCTTTTCCCTATAAAGCACTGGAGAGGTTGACTTGAAACAAATTAACATGTACTTATTTTTTAGAAACTACATTACAGATCAAGGACCCTTTCATAACCTCCAGCTATTTCACACCCCTCTCCCTCCTCAGTGCTAACTTCGTCTTTAATTTGGTGATTTTCGTTTCCACGATACCATTTACTTTGTTCCTAAGTGAATATTCATAACCAGTATAGATATGTGTGTGTGTGTGTGTATTCATTGCACTTTTTTTTTTTGGGCCTTTCCCTCAGTATGCAGAAATTACCAGGCTAAGAATTGAACCTGTGCCACAGTGATGGCACTGCCAAATCCTTCACCCCTAGGCCATCAGGGAACTCTTTCATTGTACTTCTCAACTATTTAAATGATTTTGAACAGTATTTATACTAACTGGTATATTTTTTTCTAATATAATTTTAACTTCTACAGTTCAATATAATTATTGTTAATATCTATTTTGCTATTTGCATTTTTTAAATTACAAGCTATATACAATTGAATCTTTTTTTTGGGGGGCTATGCCTGAGGCATATGGAAGTTACTAGGCCGGGGATCCAACCCATATTACAGCAGTGACCCGAGCTGCTTTAGGGCCAATGTTGGATCCTTAGCCTACTGTACCACAGTGGAACTCCTTTAAGCATTTTTGTAGATCTCTTTTAGTGCATGTGTGTTTGAGTTTCTCCAGAGCAGTGATTTGCCCCCTTTTTCTCATATCATGATATACACAGAAAACAATATTTGGAGGATACACAGGGAAAAACTGAAGATGATTCATTTTATTTTCCCAGTACTATCACTTTCTTTAATGCCTTTCCCAATTAATTTGTCATAGATATTGCAATATTGATCTTTAGCACATATTGATTATATATATTGTTTTTTTTGGTCTTTTTGCCTTTTCTAGGGCCACTTCCAGTGGCATATGGAGGTTCCCAGGCTAGGGGTCGAATCGGAGCTGTAGTCACCGGCCTACGCCAGAGCCACAGCAACACGGGATCCAAGCTGTGTCTGCAACCTACACCACAGCTCACAGCAATGCCGAATCCTTAACCCACTGAGCAAGGCCAGGGATGGAAGCCGCAACCTCATGGTTCCTAGTCAGATTCGTTAACCACTGCGCCACGACAGGAAGTCCTAGATATTGATCTTTAGTCTTTTAAATATGTTGCAAGTTTTTTCTCTCCTTCTGAGGCTTCTCTTTTTTAATATTCCCATGTTCTTCAATGAAACATGCTTTAATTTTAATGTGGTAACATTTATTTCGCTTTTTGAGTGTTTGCCTACTCAGAAATAAAGAAATTTTCTTTGTTGTCTTAAAAGAGGCCATCTTTTATAAGAACTTTTTTGTTTGTTTGTTTTGTTTTTAAGGCTGCACCTAATGCGTGTGGAAGTTCCTGGGCCATGGATAGAATTCAAGCCTCAACTGCAACCACACCTACACCACAGCTATAGCAACACTGGATCCTTAACTCACTGTGCCAATTCCAGGGATCAAACCCACGCCACCACAGGAACAATGGTGAATCCCTAACACAATGCACCATAGTGGAAACTCTTATAAGAATTTTTTTTTTCTCTCTCTCTTTTTATGCACCCATAGCATATGGAAGTTCCTGGGCCAGAGGTTGAATTGGAGCTGCAGCTGCAAATCATGCCACAGCCATGGGAACACCAGATCTGAGCCACATCTGTAACCTATGCCATAGCTTGCGGCAATGCCCAATTCTTAACCCACTGATTGAGGCCAGGGATCAAACCAGCATCCTTATAGAGAGACTGTTGAGTACTTAACCTGCTGAGCCACAAAAGGAACTCCAAGAATTCTTAATAGAAATCCTTTTTTACAGAGAGCTTTGCATAGATATTTCACAGACTACTTACACATTTCAGACACTTTTTCTTGTGAATTGTGCATAATTATTTATGAATCTTAAATATTTTTGAGGTTCTATACTTCAAGAATTCTGGTGGTGATACATTATTATTTCACTCTTTCCAATAAGCAAAATTATTGCTTGGCCAGTGCCCCAAAGAAATTTAGCCAGAAATATATGGAATGATCCAGAAGTATTCTGGTACTTAATCAAAGCTATACACAACTTTGTTCCATTATGGTGAACCAGGGTCTGTCTAATCCAGGGATATTATTTGTCAATTATACCTACAACCTTAAAGGTTTGAATTTTTGAGTCTAAGTAATTCAAATGAACTAATATTGCCTGAAATATTAACTATATTACTGAATAAACTCTTCAATTTTTCTGGAATCTGTGTTAAAATCTGAAAAGGAAGGATCTTTAATTTAAACATGACCAGTTTTTTAAAACTATTCTCACCCTAATTATAAGAGACACCATTGATGATGGAAGCATCATTTTTATGGTTCTGACAACTGCAAGACTGTTGTGGTTATAGGATATCCAACTACAGCTAAGCACTGAAAATTATACTAGAAACATCTTCCACACTTCAATGATCATCAGAAGCATTCACATAAATAATCACAGTTAATTTGAGTGTATTATTTGCATTTGTTTAGCTTTTTGAATCTCAAGTGACAACTATTCATTGCGGAGACAATACCTAAAGTCTCACCTAAGTGAACAAAACATAATACTGAATATTATCAGTTTCATCTGAAATGTATATTTCCTTTCTTCTTTTATTCATCCAGATAGTAGCCACTGAAGGTCAAATGTGTTTCCTAGGTACTTTTCAGGCAGTAGAGATATAAGGTACAATAATAATAATATAAGAAATTTCCACTCTTAGATTTTATATTCTACTGAGAGAAACAAACAAGAGGCAAAACATTGCACGCACTAACCATATCATCTATTATTATGGAAAAAACGTAAGTTGGATCAAGTGGATAAGGTGCGACTCTCTCATTATAGTTTCAGGGAAGAATTTTCTGGGAAGGTGACATTTGAATAGGACCATAAATAATTTCACAGGAAATATTTATCAATATTAGATGGAGCCCTAAAATATTTTGGAGCCTATTAGCTTCCTCACAGGATCGTTCACACTTTAGTATCTCAAGGTATATATCAGTGAATTTAGCATGGGGATTAGCACAGTGTAAAAACACAGACCCTCCTGGAACAATTCCCAATGAGCATTTGGAGTTGAGCATACTATGAAGAGAAAGGATGGTGGTGGTGGAAGACACAGGTGGGGAGGATTCTGTGATGCTCCCAGGTAGAAAGTGTCTTTAGGATAATGATCGAAAGGAAAGCTAGGAAATGATGACTGTGAGCTTTCTTAATTCACTGAAATTAGCTAAAATAAAACACATCATCTTGATAAAATGAACAGGATACAAAAGGGTAACAAAATATTTATGCAAAACATATTAACCATGATGGACTCAGAGCAGGCAATACAATCGAGAGGATGAGTATAGGGAACAGTCTATACCCAGCTGTGGTATCCAGCCAGGAGCCTGGAACACAACTGGTACAGGACAACTGTGTGAGCTTTCGGGGGCTTACGAATGGCCAGGAAGCGTTTAAGACCAGTGCTGATAAAACTGAGATTTTTTTTTTTTTTTTTTTTTAAGAATTGTGTGTGGTTTAGGAGGAAAAAGAGAAGCAGAATTCATCATCTTTTGTACACTATATACGTATACTTAACATGCTTCCAATTTCTATCTCTTTTCTTCTCTCACTGTTTGTTCTCAACATCAGACATGTTGCCTTTAAAATTTAGGCTGCATCATATCACTCTTCTAAAATCCTACATATTTCCCCATTTCACTTAAAGTAAAAGCCAATGTTCTTAAAATACACAACAAAGCCCTGCTTGAGTATGTTTCTTGCCTTTCTAAATTCCACAAAGATTTAAAAACTTCAAATAAATTTAAAAAGGGAGTGTACTAAGATCCAAGGTTATGAAGGCTTTATTTCTCTAATTTAAAGACAGTATCAAGTTGGATACATCAAGCTGTGAAATATGTAGGATTGGTAACAATTGATTTTGCATTTTTGGTCCAGTCCCCTTGTTAATCTTTCCAGATATAAAAATCCACACTTTTCCTTGAAAGTCAGGGTCATCGTGTTTAACGTCGTTTCCTGTATTACAGTAAAAGCACAGGAGGCCTTAGGAGGAAAGGAGGAAAGAACTTGGCCTGATTTTAGAGATGGTCCCTCCAGGCTCTCATTGCTAATTCTCCCATATTCACACTCTGAGTCAGCTACAACTTTTCAGAATTCCTCTTTAATCTTGAGATTCAGATTACTTGCATGGAATGGAGTAATATTTTTCAAAAAAAAAAAATGATTTACCGCACCAGTGTATGAGTCAAGATTTTATGGTCTGGTACTTACTATTAAGGAAGACTCCTCGTGTTGCTGGAAGAAATGACTATAGGCTTGGTGGTTTAAACAATGGAAATGTATTACCTCACAGTTCCCAAGACTGGAATCCTGAACTCTAGGGGCCTATAGGGCTCTCTCTGCCTTGCATTCTCAGATTCCAGTGGCCCCTGGAGCCCCCTGGTGGGTATCAGAAAAGGGGAAATTTCTGCCTGCATCTTCATACCCCTTCATCCCTGTGTACCTCTGTATGTCCTTCTCTGTCTCTTATAAGGACACATGCATTGGATTTAGGGTTCACATTCATCTTATCTTGATTCTTACCTTAATTACATCTGCCAAGATCCTGTTTCTAAATAATGTCACATTCTGAGCTTCTGGGTGGATGTGGACATTTTAGGGGGACACCGATTCACCCACAACACTTATGTTATTTCACATTTGGTTTACAGCTCTTTTACTATACATTGAACTGAACAGAAACCAAATGATCAAATAAGTGGTTTATGACTCTAGATTTAAAAACCTCATGAGCTGACTACGTAATTGGAATCTGTCTCTACGAGAAGCATTGAACCGTGCTTTGTGTAATGATCACATTTCTTTTGGAAATACAAAACTTCAACAACATTGTATTAAGCGATTCATTAACTTCCTGGCACTCTCTTTCACATCTTTGTTCCTGAGGCTGTAGATTGGAGGATTCAGCATGGGAATCACCACTGCCTGAAATACAGAACCCACTTTGACTATGAGCCACGAGTTTTTGGATTTGGGTATACAATAAAGGAACAGGACCATCCCATGGAAAAGGGTGATGGCGGTGAGATGGGAGGCACAGGTAGAGAAGGCTTTCCGGTGCCCACCAGCAGAAGGCATTTTTAGGATAGTGACAAAAATGGATATGTAAGTAATGAGGATAATTACCAGGCTGATGCCCTCATAAATATGGTGATGACAAAACAAAGCACTTGGCTGATGGAGGGGTCAAGAGCAGGAGACAGACACAATGACAGAGTGCTCACAGACAAAATTATTCATGATGTTAGACCCACAGAAGGACAATGCCAGGAGGAAATAGGTGAGCATCAGGGAAGCGACTATACCCCACGGGTAGGGACTGGCCACTAATGATGCACAGAGCTTTGGAGACGTGACCACCGTGTAGAGAAGAGGCTGACAAACTGCCACAAATCGGTCATAGGCTGTCACTGCCAACATGACTGTTTCTGCCACTGCAAATAAGCACAATACAAAGAAGTGCATGACACATATGATGAAGGAGAGAGTTCTGTCTTCTACAACCAAGTTCTTGAAGAGTTTGGGTGTAACTGTGGGGCAATAACAGAAGTCAATAAAGGACAGTGGCTGAGAAAATAGTACACGGGAGTTTGCAGATTGGGACTGACCCTGATGATGGCAATCATGCCCAGAGGCCCAGTCACGGTGACCGTGTAGACGGTAAACACCAGGAACAAGGGAACCTGGAGGTCAGGATATTCTGAGAAGCCCAAGAGGGTGCACGTGGCCCCAGCACTCTGATCTCCTTCAGCTAAATCCGTGATTGCTGTTGGAGAAAATCTGAAATAGTGACAACAAAAATGATACCAGTGATAATGACAATGGTGTACGTAGATCACATTCACCATGTGGCAGACATTGTGCCAAGATATTAAGACACATTATTATTATTATTGTTATTATTATTATTATTGGTTGTGCCTGCAGCATGTGGACGTTCCTACATGGGATCAAACCCGTGACACAGCAGTGACAATGATGGATCCTTAACCCACTGAGTCACCCGGGAACTCCAGGACACATTAATTTTGATTGCTAAATAACGTTAAGACCTTCAAAGTGGGTAACAGGCATACATGAGTTAAGATACTTGTTTAATGTTACACGGCTTGATAATAATGAGTTAAGGTTTGAAGCTGACCTTGAGTGATAGAAAAAGAATTAAGTTTAAAGTTAGAAACTTTTTCTACAGTGTTGTAGAAAATGTGCTTTCACAGTTCCATCATTCTGAAAGTCTGTGCTTTTTAATACTACTATAAGAATGAATGTAACTTTAGCAATACAATTTGTTTTAAAAAAAAGCATCAGGAGAAGTAATGTATTAAAGATAGTAATACTTCTAGAGTTAGGATGTTCAAACTGGAGCTCATAGGAAAATCAGAATTTATAAGTCATGGCAAGAATTTTCAAGTTTTGAAAAAATACATGGATTTTGAAGGAAATAGTATCCTCTGTATCTTAAAGCTTTCCATCGACGCCAGTTGGATACTAACATTATTGCCTTAACATTCTAAAAACCATACAGCTGGAGTTCCCCTCGTGGCGCAGTGGTTAATGAATCCAACTAGGAACCATGAGGTTGCGGGTTCGGTTCCTGCCCTTGCTCAGTGGGTTAAGGATCTGGCGTTGCCGTGAGCTGTGGTGTAGGTTGCAGACGTGGCTCGGATCCCGCGTTGCTGTGGCTCTGGCGTAGACCAGTGGCTACAGCTCCAATTCGACCCCTAGCCTGGGAACCTCCATATGCTGCAGGAGCGGCCTAAAGAAATAGCAAAAAGACAAAAAATAAATAAATAAATAAATAAAAATAAATAAAACCATACAGCAATCTGGTAAAATAATGAAGTCATATTTACAACTTGTAATAACTTCATTCCTGTGTTTTTCTCCTATTTGTTTCTCACGATTCTCACTTAGTGTTACTGATGCTTTCAACATCATCTTCTACATTTCTGGACCATTACCTTTCAACTTACTATGAATATATTTTTAATCTGATAAAATTACTAGGAACAATACAGCATTAAATACTTACAGAATGTCTGAACTAGAGAGTAACTTAAAATATATTTTGCTCAATGCTTCCACACACTGTAAGTTTTCTCTCAAGAACTAGAGAATGTGGCAACAGACACCAATAGCTACATTATCACCTTCAAAATTTCTGGTGACAGGAACATTAGTTTCAATTAAACTACATGTGATAATATTGTTTTAGGTCATGAATTTTTTTTTTTTGATATACATTATTTTGAGAAACCAAAAGCATTTTGTATTTTTTTTTTTTTTTTGTCTTTTTTGCTATTTCTTGGGCCGCTTCTGGGGCATATGGAGGTTCCCAGGCTAGGGGTCCAATCGGAGCTGTAGCCACCGGCCTGCACCAGAGCCACAGCAACGTGGGATCCGAGCCGCGTCTGCAACCTACACCACAGCTCACGGCAACGCCAGATCCTTTAACCCACTGAGCAAGGGCAGGGACCGAACCCGCAACCTCATGGTTCTTAGTCGGATTCGTTAACCACTGTGCCACGACGGGAACTCCGCATTTTGTATTTGAAAGCAGTTCACAGACTTCCCATTTTGACTCCAGGAATATTTTCTTCATTCTTGGTATACCTCTAGACCATCAGAACATTGGAATTGTATTATAGATAGTGTTCACTATCACTATATACATATTATCCTTATCTTCTTTTGAAATGTTAGTATTATTCCTATCATCTTTTGAGATGTTGAGGGCAATCTCCAACGTTATAATATTCTTTTCAAAAATTTCACTGTGACAACCATGTTAGGTACATGGTGGATATTCTCAGGGCAATAATCAGGATGACACCCCAGGAAAAAGGGGGAGTGAGGTCAAAGCTTAACAATGAGAGCCTTCAGGAAGATGGACTTGGGAGATATTTGGCGCTAAGACACAAAGAGTGTTCCCTGCCTTACAGGTTGCAGGAACCCAGTGTTCACCATATGAGAAAATGATAACAAGATACGTCACCCAACCTGAAACCAACTCACTTGCAGATCGTGTTTCTACTATTAACAGACTCCAGGGAAGTTCCCACTAAGAATTCATACATCATGTAAAACATTAAGAAGTTGATCCATAGAGCAGAAGTCCACAGTGAATTTAAATTAATGTGACTGGAATATATTTCTTAATATCCAGAAAAACTCAGAGAAAGAGTTTTGTACAGAGAGAGAGAGAGATTTGGAAGCTGGATCTGATTCCTAACATAACAGAGGGCTTAGGTTTTTCTTCATGACCTTGGGGATTTAGACCCCAGAGAATATTTGCTGAACTCTTTCTTTTTATATCACGAGCTCAGAAATTAGATTGAATGCCCTCCTAAGTGGCAATTTATAAAAACGTTCTTTCTTCTAAATCACTGGAGGCCGTGCCTCACCTAGCCTACTTCAAGAACTTCTTTAAAACATGAATTATAGAGAAATATGCAAACAATTAGAAACATGGTCACTACAGTAAAACCATTCAGAGATAACCACTATTGAATTTACAGTATGATTTTTCTGTCCTTTTCTCTATGTAGATGGTGTATGTGCTTTGAGACAAATAAACAACATGACTTGGATTCTGGCTTTTTTGCTTAATGTAACTAATTATTATTGTCTTTGGAAACAGTGATGTACTTTACTGACATAAATATAGGCAATCCACACGTCCAAGCTTATGTTAATACAATTAAAAAGTATACTCTCTTGAGTTCCCGTCGTGGCTCAGTGGTTAACGAATCCAACTAGGAACCTCGAGGTTGCAGGTTCGATCCCTGGCCTTGCTCAGTGAGGTTAAGGATCCGGTATTGCCGTGAGCTGTGGTGTAGGTTGCAGACGCAGCTGGGATCCCGAGTTGCTGTGGCTGTGGTGTAGGCCGGCGGCTACCACTCTGATTAGATCCCTAGCCTGGGAACCTCCATATGCCATGGGAGTGGCCCTAGAAATGGCAAAAAGACACACACACACAAAAGGTATACTCTCTTAAAAATGACAAATGCGTTTTGGAAATGTGTTTAATTCTCTAGAACCACTGGGTGTCAACCAATCCATTGTTTCCACTACACCACCCAATTAGATTTACTTCTGCTTTCCCCAGGCCACTGATAAACTGACCAACCCTTGCCAGACTCTACCAGGAAGCCATAACACTACAGAGGCTGTTTATCACTAGGCATAAGAATTATTTATTGTATGTAGCATGGTCTTGATCTAGAATCCAGCGGGTTTGCATGCTTATTCTTTCACCAGGAGAGCCTTGAGTTTTGCAACACACGACACTGACACCTCTGCACCTTGGACCAGCCTCCGGGAGCCAATTTCTGCACCCATGTCACTCCAAGCTTGCAGCTTTCTCTTATGTTAATTTTCTATGCTGCATAACAAATTACCACGAAGTCAGTGGCATAAGTTATTACACATAGTTAAGTTACAGTTTCTGTAGCATAATAGTCTGGGAATTTTTTTAGTTTCATGGGAATAAATTGTTGAGTTGTGTGAGAAGTGTTTGCATAACTTCCTAAGATACTGCTAAACTGTTTTCGAAGTCATTGAACCTTTTACTTTCATTGGAAATGCATAAGCATTCAGTTTGCTCCACATTTTCGCCAATATCTAAAACTCAAACTTTTATTATTATTATTATTTTTTTTTTTTTTTTGTCTTTTTGCCTCTTCTAGGGCTGCTTCCATGGCATATGGAGGTTCCCAGGCTAGGGGTATAATTGGAGCTGTAGTCGCTGGCCTATGCCAGAGCCACAACAACTTGGGATCCCAGCCACGTCTGCGACCTACACCACAGCTCAGGGCAACGCCAGATCCTTAACCCACTGAGCGAGGCCAGGGATCGAACCCTCAACCTCATGGTTCCTAGTCGGATTCGCCAACCACTGAGCCACGATGGGAATCCTAAAACTCAAACATTTTAGACATTCCAGTGGGAGTGCAGAAATAGCTCATTGAGGTTTTATTTTTACTTGTAATAAGAATGTCATTGATGACTAATGATATTTTTCATATGTATATAGACTATTTGTTTATTCTATTTTGTCAATTGTCTGCCCAAATATTTCACCAACTCTTTTATTTATTTATTTATTTATTTAATCTTCCCACTGTACAGCAAGGGGGTCAGGTTATCCTTACATGTATACACTGCAATTACAGTTTTTCCCCCACCCTCACCAACTCTTTAAATTAGATCATTTTTCTTGTTTTGAGGATAAATAGTTCTCAATATGTTCTACATACAAATCCTTTATCAATTATATGCATATTGCAAGTGTTTACTCATAATCTGAGGCTTTTATTGTCATTTTATTAATGGTGTCATTTACACTTGAGAACTTTTTATCTCATGCTTGTCATACTGTTCCTTTTATAAAAGTTCCTTTTATAAAATTTTTAAAAAATGATCCAGCTTCTTTATGTTTCATTCAAAAAATTCCCACCCTAAATTTTGAAAGATCTTTTCTGTCATATGCTAATTTTTGGTTTCGTTATGTTTACTTCCAGGACCCATTTCATTTTCTTCATGCTAATAGTTGTGTATGGTCTGAAATAAAAGTTAAGACTCACTTATCCATAAGGATATCCAGTTTGCTCGGCATTGCTTGCTGAAAATTATCATTTCTCTATTGAATTTTAATGGCATTGTTTTTTGTCTTTTTAGGGCCCCATCTTGGCATACAGAAGTTCCCAGATGAGGGGTCTAATCAGAACTGTAGCTGCCGGCCTGCGCCACAGCCACATTAACTTGGGATCCCAGGTGCATCTTCGACTTACACTGCAGCTCACCGCAACGCTGATCCTTAACCCACGAGCAAGGCCAGAGAGCCTTGTGGATACTATTCCGCTCATTAGCACTGAGACATGATGGGAACTCCAATAATGGCATGATTTTTGAAATTTAAATGACTAGAGATGCTTGAGTCCCTTTTGAGATGCTATTATTCTAATATCCCACTGCCTTGATTATTGAAAAATTTTGAAATAAAATGGGAATATTAATTTAGAGAAAGCAAAACAATATTTTATTCATTTTTTTGCTAGTCAGATATAACTTTCATGAATAAAAATTAACTACCACCATTTTTTATACAATAAGTAGTAAAGGATTCATTAAGTTACTGTAAGCTGAAACAAAGCCATCTCTGGGGTAAGAGTTTCCTGATGACAGTTCTAGAGAATCATTTCAGATCTACACTTATCTGATGAGCTGGAATCAATTTTACTTTGGAAACACACATATAAACTTATACTATACATGGTAAAGTGCTTAAAAATAACTTACAAATATTATAAAAAAAAGTCAAATAATTTTTTTTCTATTTTGGATTTACATGTGGTTTACAGGTATTCCTCTAAACATTGATGTGTGCGACAATCAATAAAATGTCCTATAGATATATTAACTAAAAGTCTGTTGATTAAAAGATTGAACTTGACCCATCAATTGCCCTACAAGAGTTGAACAACCTGTAGCATGGGAAATCACATTATCTTTGGAAATAATGTAATAAATCTCACAATATTACATTGAGTGATGAAGAAATTTTGTGACGACCAACTTTCTGAATGTGATTTTTACATCTTTGTTCCGAAGGCTGTAGATCAAGGGGTTCAGCATGGGAATCACCACTGTGTAAAACACAGAGGCCACTTTAACTGTGAGCCAAGAGTTTTCAGGGTTAGGGATACAGTAAAGGAAAAGGATGGTTCCATGGAAGATGGTGATAGCTGTCAGGTGGGAGGCACAGGTAGAGAAGGTTTTCTGGCGTCCGCTTGCAGAGGGCATCCTCATAACAGTGATAAAAATGAGTATATATGATGTCAGAATAATCATCAGGCTGCATGCCTCATTGAATACGGCAATCATAAAGCAGAGTATCTCACTGATATAAGGGTCTGAGCAGGAGACAGAAACAATTACTGAGTGGTCACAGATAAAATTATTCATGATGTTAGACTCACGATAGGATAATGCAAGCAGAAAATATGTGAGTGTGAGGGAACACACTATACCCCAGGAGTAAGACCCAGCCACCAGCAGAACACAAAGCTTCTGAGACATGGCAGTGCTATAGAGCAAAGGGTTATGCACGGCCACAAAACGGTCATAGGCCATCGATGCTAACAGGAAAGTCTCTGTTACTCCAAATATGCAAGCAAAGCAAAACTGCGTAATGCACCCAAAGAAAGATATGGTTCTGTCCTCCACAATCAAGTTCTCCAATAATTTAGGTGTAACTGTGGTAGAATAACAGAAATCTACAAAGGACAAGTGACTAAGGAAAAAGTACATGATCGTGTGGAGCTTTGAACTGATCCTGATGATGATCATCATGCCCAGATTCCCAACCACGGTGACTGTGTAGATAGACAAGAAAACCAGGAAGAGCGGAACCTGGAGGTCTGGATATTCTGAAAAACCCAGAAGAGTAAATGTGGGTATGATACTCTGATTTCCTTCTGATAACATCATGACCCCTGCTGAGTAAAGAATCAAAAGTTATTCCTGGAAAGTAGACATTAATAGAAAAGAGAAACAGAGAAGAAGGAAACTTCATGTGTCTCAGTGAGGTTGCTGCAGAACAGTGATTCTTAGAGTTCCCATCGTGGCTCATAGCGGGTTCAGAATCTGACTAGTATCCAGGAGGATGCAGGTTCTATCCCTGGCCTTGCTCAGTGGGCTAAGGACTTGGCATTGCAGCAAGCTTCAGCATAGGTTGCAGATGTGGCTTGGATCTTGCATTGCTGTGGCTGTGGCATAGACTGGCAGCTGCAGCTCCTATTCAACCCATAGCCTGGGAACTTCTATATGCTGCAGGTGAGGCCCTAAAAAGAAAAAGAAAAAGAACAGCTATTCTCCAAGTACAGTCCTCAGACCAGTAGCAGTGGGAGTACCTGAGAATTTGTTAGGGAGGCAAATTCAGCATCATCGCCAAATTCCAGAATCAAAAACTCTGGAATGGAGCCCTCAATTTATGGTTGAACCAGCCCTCCAGGTGATATTGATGAATGATAAATTATGAGAATCACTAAAATATACACTAATCATCTTATTGTCTAAAATTCGGGCTTCATTACTGTTTTTATTACAGAACTAAAATATAAATTTAGAGCAAAACATAAATTATAGAAAACAAAGACAAGAGAGGTAAAACAGAAGCAAAGAGTACCTTGTTGTGGTTCTAAGAATGACACTAATGGAGGTCCCATCGTGGCTAAGTGGTAATTAACCTGACACGTATCCATGAGGATGCAGGTTCAATCCCTGGCCTCCTTCAGTGGGTTAAGGATCTGACGTTGCCATGAGCTGTGGCTTGGATCCAGCATTGCTGTGGCATAGGCCATCAGCTATAGCTCCTATTCAAACCCCCCAGCCTGGGAACTTCCATATACTACAGGTGCAGCCCTAAAAAAGACAAAAAAAAAAAAAAAAAAAAAAAGAACTACATTAAGGATCCAGACATCACATGACATTGCAAATGTTGTCAGATAAATCTTAGTATAATTTGCTTATGTCTTTTATTTCTTTTTCAGATGTTAGAATTAAATACCCATAGAATGTATTAGTTGGGATAAAGCTAAAATTGTATCTAGTCCCATGCCTTCCAGCTAGTACTTAAAAATTGATTACAGAACCTTACCCATAAAATGATCATGTAGCCACCATCGAAACCTCCATTAACAGTACACTGTCTCCTGATGAAATTTATTGGTCTTTGATTGATATTTTATCATTTTTATTTTTAATTAATTAAATCACATTAATTACATATTAATATGCTTTTTAGTTCATCTATTCTGATATACATTTAATATTATAAATATATCCAACATAAAAATATATAACCTTTTGCGAAACAGAAAAACAGACGTGTATGAACACACAACCAGTAATTTCGTACAAAATATGTTCCAAGCTACAATGAACATTACACTTTTTTTCAGTCAATAAGAAATAAGGCTTCTTTATGATGAGACAAACTTCAGGAAGATAAGGAGGTGAAAGCAGTAAGGCCATAGAATAAATGACTGCAAGATACAGACATAAAACTGCCACACAATTTTATGGATGATTTTGTTCCATCTTATTAGTTTTGTCTGGATCAAGTGTTGGGCTCCAGACATAGCTCCATGAATGCCTCCTTGACACATAAAGAATATACCTTCAGAATATTCTTCCCAGTAGCAAATAGGACTGGGAAGATACACTGCAAATATCCATTATTATTCAGGCTTATTTATTTATTTATTTATTTATCCAGCTGTACCTGCTGATATGTGGAAGTTCCTGGGCCAGGGAGAGATCCAGCCAGCATAGCAGTTGCAGCCTGTGCCACAGCTGTAGTGACAATGCCAGATTTTTAACCTGCTGTATGATGAGGGAACTTCCTGTTCAGGCTACTTAAATAAATGAGTACCCTTCAACATCTGAAAATATTAGCAAAACCCTGGTATATTAGGGAGATTAATACTACTGTTCTGATTTATTGGAATGATTCCATTAATAACAATAGATACTCAGGAAATGACTTAGTATTTAACCCTAGCACTTTCAAATGATTTTGGCAAAAATATCTGCATTAGGATTAGGTTTTTTTCTCAGATTGAAACTAGGCTGATGACATTTTAAAATTCAACAAATATCCTATAAATTATTTGCAGCTTCTCCATTGCTCACCGCTGCCAGTTTCTGTAACACAAAACAATTATCAGAAACACTTCATGCTCTTTTAGCAAATTAACATGTCTCTGACCAGGAGTTCCCACTGTAGCTCAGTGGGTTAACAACCTGACATAGTGTGCTTGAGGATGCAGGTTCAATCCCTGGCCTCACTCAGTGGGTTAAGGATCCAGCATTGCCACAAGCAGTGGCATAGACCCCAGATGTGGCTTGGATCTGGTGTTGCCGTGGCTGTGATATAACTACAGCTCTTATTTGACCTCTAGCCTTGTAACTTCCATATGCTACAAGTGTGGCCTTAAAAAAATATATATCTCTAACCATATAAAAGGGTTATCTATAACTTTTGGAATAAGCTATATGATCTGGAACTCCATCTTTTCATCTAAATTGAAAGATACCGAAAGAGACATGAACTGACCTGAAACCAGAAGATTTTGATTAATTTATGAAGTCCTTCGTATGATTAATGAACCTCAGGAATTTTCCTGCTCAGTAATCAAATACTCTTTAAAATATCAACAGGCTTAGTCTTGAAACAAAAGCGGAAGTATATTTCAATGAGAATGCAAGTAAAATGGCATTTTATTTGCAGGACATAATATCAAAGAATACAAAGAAAAAAAACTGAAGGCTGAATTCCCTTTCTAAACTTGGCCAAACTGTGGGTCTTATATTTGCCTCTATGACGATGAAGTTATAAACAACGGAGAATTGTAATTGGAGTATTACTCAGTGGACCACAAAACCGTATAATTATTTGAAACACTGTCTCTTGCATCACTATGGCAGATGCATTTTCTTCTAAATCATTAGAGATAATTACACCACCTCATCTACTTCATTACTTACTTTTAGATTTTTAATTATTGAAATGATACACAGTTGAAGAAATACACAGGAACTGTAGGATTTTAAATAAGGAAAAAAGAACAATCTAGAAATAATTGCTATGAAGGCAACCAAATTTCGAATCCTATATTCAGAAGTAGAGAAACTTGCCCACATGACGTGAAGCAAAGGATGAAGGTGACCTTCACCAGTGGCATAATGTGCTTGTCATTTACCCCCGATGTGATGTAAGGATGGAAGCTTTACTTCTGTGATAGTCCTTCCCCCAACCCATAATCTCAGCTCAGTATGGGATAAGTCATTAAACAAGCCCATAGTTGGAAGTATCCTACAGGATACCTCAGCAGTCCTCCTTGGAATCCTCAAAGCCAAGAAAAGCAAGGAAAGAGGGAAAACCTGTCACCGACCAGAGGTCATTTGGGAAACAAGCCAGCTTAATGCAATGTGGTCCCCTGGACTGGATCCAAGAGAAGAAAAAGATTAATGGGGGGGGGGAACTTGATAGAATCTAAATAAAATTTAGATTTTAGCCATCATAATGTAACATTACTTATTCTTTAATATTATTTTACTGTGGTAAAAACACTTAACATGAGATCTACTCTCTCAAGGTATTTTTTGTTTTTTTCTTTTTTCTGGATTTCCCGGACCAGGTATCAGATCCCAGCCACACTTGTGACCTACTGTGGCAACACGGGATGTTTTTTTTTTGTTTTTGTTTTTGTCTTTTTGCCTTTTCTAGGGCCGCTCCCACGACATATGGAGGTTCCCAGGCTCAGCGTCGAATCGGAGCTGTAGCCACCGGCCTACAACACAGCCACAGCAACGCGGGATCTGAGCCATGTCTGCAACCTATACCACAGCTCAGGGCAATGCCGGATCCTTAACCCACTGAGCAAGGCCAAGGGACCGAAGCCGCAACCTCATGGTTCCTAGTCGGGTCGCTAACCACTGAGCCACGATGGGGAACTCCAACACCCGATGTTTTAACTCATTCTGTGGGGCTGGGGATCAAACCTGTGTCCTGGTGCTACAGAGCTATAGAGTGGGAACTCCTTAAGATATTTTTAAGTGTACAATACAGCATTGTTGACTACAGATATAATTTTGTACAGCGCATCTCTAGATCTTATTTGTCTTACTTAACTGAAACTCTGTGCCTCTTGATTTGTAACTTCCCATTTCCCCTCCACGAGCCTCTGGCAACTAACATTCCCCTCTTTGAGTTTATGAATTTGATTATATTATATACACACCATGTAAATGGAATCATATAGTGTTTTTCTCTCTGGCTTATTTCACTGAGCAAAATGTTTTCAGTGTTTATCCATGTGGCCCACATATTACAGAATTTCCATCTTTTTTAAAGCCAAATTGTATTCCGTTGCTTACATACACTCTATTTTTTTAAATCCAAATGTCCACAGATATTTATGTTGTTTCCCCATCTTGGCTATTGTGAAGGGTTCTTCAATAAACATGGAAAGTCTAATATCTCCTTGAAAACCTGATTAGAATTTTTTGGATAAATATCCAGAAGTAGGATTACTGGATCATATATAATTCAATTTTTTTCCCCTTTTTTTTTTTGTCTTTCTGGGGCCACACCCATGGCATATGGAGGTTTCCAGGCCAGGGGTCCAATAGGAGCTGTAGCTGCCGGCTTACACCACAGCCACAGCAACGCCAGATCTGAGCCACGTCTGTGACCGCCACCACAGCTCACAGCAATGCCAGATCCCCAACCCACTGAGCAAGTCCAGGGATTGAACCAGCAACCTCATGGTTCCCAGTAGGATTCATTTCCACTCCAATATACAATTCAATTTTTAATTTGTAAAGAACCTCCATACTGTTTTCCACAGCAGCTATGCCATTTTCCTTCATACTAACAATGTATAGTGAGGTGTGATGAGAACTATCTGGAATATCTTTGCACCTTATTTTGTAAATCAAAAATTATTAACAATTGAAAAATTTATTTTTAAAATATCTGTCACTTAATGGTCCCATTGTATTGTGTATCTAATAACACAACCAGCTCTGCTTTATGCCAACACACCATCCCCTCTGAACTGAAATAGTGTGAACATAATAAGCAGCCTCTCAGCCTCCACTTCTCCCCCGACTTTGAACTGTTTTTCTATTCCCCTTGCTAGACTTTGTTTTTAGGGTCTGTGGCTCTAAGTGTGTTGGGACGAGGTTTAAGGGTGGTGGCTGGGAGTCGCAAGAAACATTTTTAAACTCTTATAACTAAATAAGAACTAATTTAGTGAATGTGAACTTACATACTA
Organism: Sus scrofa; assembly: GCF_054392235.1. Taxonomy (NCBI): domain Eukaryota; kingdom Metazoa; phylum Chordata; class Mammalia; order Artiodactyla; family Suidae; genus Sus; species Sus scrofa. The sequence goes on from NC_139384.1 coordinate 15,235,798, forward strand.
TTTCCTGATAGTACGCACATTTCACAAGGATGTAAACAAGACACACAAATTCTAATTCCTTATACTACAGAATTGGTATGTGGAGAAGTCCGGATTCAACTACTATCCTCGGAGTTCCTGTTGTGACTGTTAAACAGAAACCTATAGAATTGTAGAGAAATACGTCAGACTTTTGAGTTTAAAAATATGGTGGAAGCAACTTGAAGCAGTAAAGTAACTTTGAGTTCTGGATTAATCACCAATGTTGTCTGGAAGTGTTTTGCCAGGAATTTGATATTAAAAGGTAGAAATGCAGGAATTTCTGCTGTGGCTCAGTGGGTTAAGAACACGACTAGTATCCATGAGGATGCAGATTTGATCCCTGGCCTTGCTCAATGGGTTAAGTATTCAGCATTGCCTTTGAGTGTAGGTCACAGATGCAGCTCAGATCTGGCGTTGCTGTGGCTGTGGCACAGGCCAGAAGCTGCAGCTCTGATTTGATCCCTAGCCTGGGAACTTCCATATGCTTTTCCTGGGTGCAGCCATAAAAAACAAATACCATCCTTTTCATGTAAAGAGAAACTGCAAAATCACAGCTGCCTTAGGACATACTCCAAACATAGCAATTATTGTAAGGGTATTTTTTTAATGGCTGCCTTAATAATGAGGAATTTAAATTATAAACCAAAATGAGGTATTACTACTCACCACATTGAAAACAGTGACAATATCAAATGTTGGCTAGAATGGGCAATAATTAGAACTCGGCGCAGGATGGGCAGAGTGTAAACTAATGTAACTACTTGAGGAAATTCTTTGATGGTATCTAGTAAAAAAAAAAAAGGAACGAAACAAGCTCCCTTTAATCCAGAACATTCAATGTAGGCTTTATGTACAATGCAGCACATTCTTGTGTAAGAATGTTCACAGCAGCATTTCCATTAAAGACAAAACAAGGTAAATATCCAGGAGAGGAACTGCTGAATAATACAGCAGCTCTATTTTTAATTTTGGGAGGAACACCTCCATATTGTTTTCCATTCAGTATGTAATTGGTTGCACCAATTTACATTCTCACCAACAGTGTGCAAGTGTTCTCTTTTCTCCACATCCTCTCCAACACTGGTTATTTGTAGGCTTTGTAGAGGAAAGCGAGATGGGGAAATGTAGGGATATTGGATTAAGACACACCAAATACTCTGTACATGTTAGATAAGCAACAAGGTTATATCACACAGCACAGGAATTATAGCTACGATCTTGTAATAAGTTTGTTTGTTTGCTAGCTTCCTTTTTAGGGCTGTACCCAAGGCATATAGAAGGTCCTAGGCTAGGGGTCAAACCAGAGTTGGAGCTGCTACTTATGACACAACCGCAGCAATGCCAGATCCCAGCCATATATGAGACAGCTTTTGGCCATGCCAGAATCTCAACCCATTATGTGAAGCCAGCAATTGAGCCCACATCCTCCTCGACACTACATCAGGTTCTTAACCCACGGAGCCACAATAGGAACGCCTTTTGTAATGATAGCTTTTAATGGAGAATAACCTATAAAAATGCTGAATCACTATACTGTACACCTAAAACTAATAAAATACTGTAAATCAAATATACTTCATATAAAGGAGTAAATAGCCAAACTCTATTAGTAGTAGTGTGAACAAGCAAATTTGATGTATCAATTTCATGAAACATGCTTCAGCCATATAAAAGGAACTGCTGTTACATTTAATCACTTGTATACTCTTTTAAAACATAATGCTAAACCAAAGAAGCCAGATATGAGGGCATATATCCTCTAAAACTTTATATGCATTTCAAAAGGAGGCAAAAAGGTAACTTTGAGACTCTCATAACCTCGTCTCAGGGCTTGTAACCAAAAAAGAAAAAGTTCTGGATATGACACAGTCCTTGAAGGAGTTTGCTCCAGGTGGTGTGAGAGAGGCTTAGCGACTAGAAAATGTTTATGGAAATGTTGTCAAATGCTGACAGCATGCTATCTTTAATGTCTTGAAGAAAGTAACATGCAGAATTCTTATTCAGAATTATTTGTCTGCTTGTCATATTTCCTGATGTGAAAGAGAGAGGAAGAGAAAAGAGAGGCATCAGAAAGGAAGCAAAGAAAACACGTAAGGGTAATAATTTACAGGAGTTGGGAAATTAGGATATGGACACCTTTAGAGGCATGTTTTCAGCCTCTTATGTTCTGGGAGTGATACATAAACAGAATTTTCCTTCTTTTTTTCCCTTTTGAACTGAAGATGATTTTTTAAAGCAGAATTAGATTGAATAATATGTATACATATACACACATATATTGTCTAATTTCCGCAATAAATTGTATCCCATTACTTGAAGAAAAATGTAATAACAACTTAAATGTATATAGCACATTTAAGAAAATAACTCCGTCTCTCTCTTTCTCTCTCGTCAAAATTACGTTGAGTGAGAAAACAGCTGTTTGGCGTTGATTAACCCTCTGATCGTCTCCTTCACATCGTTATTTCTAAGGCTGTAGATAAGGGGGTTTAACATGGGGATCACCACTGCGTAAAACACGCTGGCTACTTTGATGAAGAGAAGTGATCTTTTGGAGCTGGGCACACTGTAGAGAAGAAAGAGGGTCCCATGGAAGATGGTGATGGTGGTCAGATGGGAGGCACAGGTGGAGAAAGCTTTTCGGAGCCCACCAGCAAACGGCATTTTGGTAACTGTGACAATGATGAAAAGGTAGGAGGAGAGGATAATCAGGAGGCTACAGGCCTCACTGAATATGGACATGATAAAAATCAGCATCAGAATGAAATAAGTGTCAGAGCAGGAGGCAGAGATGATGGCAGAATACTCACAGCCAAAGTGATTTAGGATGTTTGACCCGCAGAAGGATAGTTCCAAGAGAGAACATGTGAGGGTCAAGGAACATAACCCACCCCACGAGTACGTCGAGGCCACCAGGCGGATACAGAGCTTAGGAGACATAGCAACTGTGTAGAGCAGGGGGTTACAAACAGCCACAAACCGGTCATAGGCCATCACGGCTAACATGAACATTTCCGTAATCACAAATGTGCAGCCAAAGAAAAACTGCATCATGCAACCCATGTAAGAGATCGTCCCTATGTTCACAACCAAGGTCTCTAAGAGTTTGGGTGTAATTGCAGAAGAGTAACAGAAATCAAGAAAGGAGAGATGGCTGAGAAAAAAGTACATGGGGGTGTGGAGCTTGGGATTGATTCTGATGATTGCAATCATACCCACGTTCCCCACCACAGAGACTGTGTAGATGGCCAAGAAGACCAAGAAGAGGGGCACCCGGAGGTGTGGGTATTCGGAGAAGCCCAGGAGGATGAAGGTGATTCCAACACTCTGATTTGCCTTTTCCATCACTATGGTTCCTGCTGGAGAAAATCAGAGAATCTGTCCTGAGCAACCAAATATGACAGAGGTAGGCGGCTATTTTTTTTTTTTTTTTCCAGGCTGGGCTGGGGCCTGGAACAGGTGGGTTTTTGTGGGGGAGTACGTTTGGGTCCTGATGGAGAGTCAGGGAGAGGATGGACTAGAATGATCTGAGCATCACGAGTGGCTCAGGGAATGGACCTGTTTGAATTTGCTCATCTTAGCTATTTCCACTTCCCTCCACATGAATGTTTCTTTAAATAGATCCATTTAATTAAAACAGTTGGCTATGACTACAAACTCTTACATTTGCTCTGGCCATTTTAATTGGCCAAGGTGTCTTCTCTTTCACTCTCATTTTTCCTCACTTTTCTGTTTTCCTTGTCACTTTTCCTCTCTGACCACCAGACAGGCCCCAGTTTTATATCCTTGTAATGAGTTCATCAACTGGCTTAACATTGTTAGTAGGTCATTTGTGGCATCTTCTAGAAAGTATGAATGACATCTTGTAAAGATCTTAAACTTTGTATTATGGTTAATCTAGATTCAAATTTGGCCTTAGCCACCTATTAATATGTGTCTCTGACAAGTTGTTTAATTGCTCTGCACTGATTCCCTTATCTATGGAAATATAATAACAGTATTAGCATTTATTTTTATTTTTATGTACAATTTTAAATAAGGCATAACTTAGCTATATTTTAAACATCTAAGATTAAATTGGACATGCAGTAAATGTCACCTCAAATTTAATTTCTTCTCTTCTTATATTTCTAATTCTGTTTTTAAATAAGTATACTTTGAATTTCAAATATATGACTGCAAAATACTCCGGAATGCAGCACCAGTTATAACTTCAGAAATATGAAGTTGTGCACATAGAGAATAGGACCTGGGGGAAAAAACTGGGCAGAGACATAGAGGAAATAGCTGTCTTTCCCGATTCTTTTCTAATGCTTTCTTCTTAGAGACACATTTCAATTATCATCTCAAGTCAGCCACGCATAACTTTCTTTTCTCCATTTTTCTTCCTTGTCCTTATCTGGATTTCTAGGCTTCGCTTTTCTTCTCAGGTACAGGTTTAGAGAAAGGCAGATAGGACTAAATGAAAGTATTCTTCAAAATGTGCTCCCATCTTTATCCCTGGCTACCACCATCTAGTCACCTAGGTAAAAATCATCTTTATTTAGGCTGCCTACATCCACCCTTCAGGACTAGCTTTCATTACATTTTATTTAGATCTGTGCTTAAATTCTCACACGTTGTCGAAATTGCTCCTTACGAATTACTTGAAATCTTAACCCTTCTGTCTGGATTTCCATAAGCTCTAATGTCACTATATCACTCGGACTCTTTAACTGGTACGCCTTTTGTTTAACTCACACCAGCGATTTTGATTGTTTTACATAAAACACATTTTTTTTATAACTTCGAATCTTCATCACATTGACCACATTGTTTTCTAACCCCATCAGATTTTAAGCATCATTGCCTTTTAATATCGAATTCCTGGCAAAATGCTTCCAGACAACTTTGGTGATTAATCCATAACTCAAAGTTACTTTACTGCTCCATCTTGCTTCCACCTAGATGGTTTTAAACTCAAAATTTTAATGCAGAGTCTGGCATATTTCTCTACAGTTTTATGGATTTCTTTTTAATATTTTCCTAAAATGTTTTTCAAATTGAGAACAGGTAATATTATTTGAATATCCATCAGGTAAGCCGCAGAAGGAAGGTTCAAAGACAAATGCATTCCAGGAATCTTAAAGATGTAAGAAATAGAGTTCAGTAACTCGTATTCTTATTCTTAACTGAAGTAAAATTATACCATTGCCCTGCTACTGGATTTGCAAAGGTGTTTCTCTGCCAAAAATATTGATGATTTCAGAGTTTCCCACATCAGAATTAAAGTATAACACTTAGTTTCACAACTCACCAGAACACAGATATTCTTTTTAGATTTATTGACTGAAATCTTCTTTGATTTAAATAAGATTCTTGAGAATTATTTCACAAAACATACCTTTTATAAAAAATTATTGTAGCTTATAATATTAGGCTATCAGAACTGCTTCCAAAGTATATTCCACTACCGGGCTTCAAGAAAATTACATGTTTCTCATTAAAACACTAAATCAAGGGCAACATAGAGAACCTCTCAAGGGTGAGCCAGACTTGCAAACTAAATTTAGGGATTATGCTGTATATTTGCATCTACCTGAGTGGCTTTGGGGAATCACACCCTAGAGAATTTTGATTGAGGTGTTTGTCATGAACTACAAATTAGACAATTTAAAGAAAATCCTGTGTTCCTAATTTAGAATGTAATTTATTTAAATTGTTAAATCACATAGGAATGTTGAATGATCTTTTGGTCTTAAAAAAATAATGGTTGCAATCGACTTATTGTTTGGCATTTTGTGTTTTCATCAGGGAGAACATAACTTCCAAAATTCACAAAGAGAAAAATCGCAATCACAGTCCGATAAGCCAGCTACAGTATAGTTAGTGTGTTATGTTCAATTTCAGTCTTTCCCCTTAGTTTTCTTATTTAGACATCTATCTTCTTGTAAATAACCCTTTCGGTGTCACACTGACTGTAGATCTGATATCATAGCCTTTATGTCTAACATTGTACCTCAATGTTTTCCTCTTTTATGAAAACTCATATTGAATATATGCTTTTTCATGAGGCAGTTGATAGGTTTGCTGAATCCTATGGTATGCTAATGTTCTGTTTCATCATGATAAACTGTTGCAAATCCCGTGGCTTAAAAAAATACTCATTTATTAGTTCACAAATCTGTATGTCGGAAGTCAGGCACAGCACAATTGGTCCATCTATTCAAGTTATCACAAGGCTGTCAGTCTCGATGATCAATTATTCAAATTAAAACTGCAAATTACATATTCTATATCAAGTAAGTGGGGAAAATCATAAATTCTGATAATACTGAAAATGGGTGAAGAAGTGGCTCATAATTTTAGAACTTTCAAACATTACTTTTAGGGAGTCTAAATTGATAAAATCATTTAGAAAAATTTAGAATTAAATGAATGCATCATAGTTCTAGGTGTAAATTCCATCTTCCTGAGTCCACATGTATAGCCTAATGTGTGCATGTCCTTAAATTGAAGCTTTCCAAATGTCCATGATAGTAGATTAAAGAAAAAAATCTAAAATATTTATACTATGAAATATTCAAATGAATGAAAATTGCTCACACTATAAATATGTGCAACAATATGTATTATTCAAAAAAATAAATAATATAATAATGTTCTCTCCTTTGTTTTGCTTAAACAGTAAATGTGGATGTCATTTACTGCTATGGAGAAAACTGGTAGGTGGGAAAAGTTTGGGTGATAATGGATGACCAAAGACTACATTTTACTAATCTTAGTTTCTGTAATATTCAGTAATTGCTATGTATCCTTAGAAATGAATTTAACTTTTTCTTAGTATTCCAGTATGTTACACTGATACTCAGAAAATGAGTGATGCCGTTAGAGACTAGTTAATATTTTCAGCATCTTCTTACTTAAAATCAGATAATGCTTTTCATAATGTAAACTCTAAGGTTTTCCTTTTGCTTGGAATTAAATAAAGTTTTTCTAAAAAACAAAAAGTTGCATTTTATAGAACTGTAGAATTGTAGCTTCCTCATCTGGAAAACAAGAAAAAAATAGTACTTATCAATAGTATTATAGTATATAAACGATAGATAAATGATATGATACTTAGAGCACTGAATATCCCCATTACATTTTATATATATCCCCAATATAATTGTCTGAGGACAAAGGAGACATAGAGGGAAATCATGAAAAAAAAAAAATTGAGTGGGTTATGGTAGCCTTATGAGAATGGCAGAAGGGGCTTTGAGAGGTTAAATACTTTTAATACATAAAAAAAGAGAAAATTTCTTTGGGGTAGAATGTATTATACCTTCACAATTTTTTATTGATATATTGAATTTTTACCATTCTAGGTATGTCCCATTATTACAGACTCATAGAACATCTACTCAAGAGGATCTTAAAAGTAGTCTCATCAAAAATTTTACTGATAAGTTCTCTCATACCTACCATGTGATAATTTATAAGGCTCAAAAGTTCCAAGTTTTCAAAGTGCCTTTGCCAGGCAAATTTATTTTAAAAATGGTTTCATATCCTGGAATTATTTTAATGTTAGATTTTCTTCTCATTCTGGGATTCACAATTGTATCCATTTCCAATCTACCAATATGTAGCCATTTTCCCTTTTTTCTCAACCCCATCTTGTTCTTTCTGACTCTTTTTTGGTCATTTCATATCTTTGACCATGCAAAAGGCGATCAGAGAAAAATAAAGAAGGAGAAATATTCAAAATACACCACCTTCATTTCCACTGTTAACAACTATCTAATCATTTGAACTTAAAATTTCCATCTCTCTTATTAAACTATAGGCCAATCTACAAGATTAACTTTGTTGACTCTTACTTAGCCTGGGATGTACTAGTAGCATAAGTGGTTTTGAAGGCATTTTATAATAAATAAATCAAATTGAACTTTTCTACTTAGACTTCTATAGGAACTACACACTACACTACTTAATTCATAGATGTATTTTAAATCTTTACTGTAGAAACACAAGTTTTTTTACATTTAATCAATCTTCAACCTTTTATGCCTCTGAAATGTCATTTTTTCCCCACATTGTGTCATTTCACAAATTACTACATAACTCTTCCAATAAAACTTTGCTGGTTAATTTAAACGCCTTTTCTCTTGCTTTATTTTCTTTCCACTTATAGCATCATAATGTTTATGCAATGCCTAGCGTATAATTATTTATTATGTGTTTACGTCTGTGTGTATGCATACATGTATGCATATTAGCTTTTTTCTTGAATATATCACTTCTTTAGGATAAGACAAGTAACATTTCTTCTGTTACCCTCTAAAGTACCTAACATAACAATTAGAGACATATTTTCAGTTTTAGGACAATGGTCCTGAGAATAATGAAAGTAGAATTTAGCCTGTTGAATATAAACCACAAGGTAAACATTGCTGTTATTTAGCTTACATAGGTTTCTGCTGCCAAAAACTGCTTGATTCCAATATCCCTCAGATTGTAATTAAAAGATGATCCTTGGTTGAATCAACCCAACAAAAGCCAGGTTTTCCTGATTTATTTTTATTGATGGCTTCCCTGATAGTATTAATAAGCTCATACACATCCTTTCTCAAAATTAAAATTTTTGTTTAAATTTTTCCAGTCTTTTAATCAGAGAGTTGATGCCTTCTTGAAAAATATAATTAATAAATGACTAAGAAATACTGTTTTTTTTTTTGCAACTGTCAAGAAATTGTGGAGGGAGGATGGAGATATCCTTGAAGAACAGACAAACTAGAAATTATACTCTATTACTGTGTATTTTATTTTATTTTATTTTATTTTATTTTATTTTATTTTATTTTTGTCTTTTTGCCTTTTCTAGGGCTGCTCCCGTGGGGCATATGGAGGTTCCCAGGCTAGGGATCTAATTGGAGCTATAGCCGCCAGCCTACACCACAGCCACAGCAACTCCAGATCTGAGCCACACTGTGTCTGTGACCTACACCACACCTCATGGCAACGCGGGATCCCCAACCCACTGAGCAAGGCCAGGGATCGAACCTGCAACCTCATGGTTCCTAGTCGGATTTGTTAACCACTGAGCCACGACAGGAACTCTCTGTCTCATTTATTTTAAATCTACTGCCTAACCTTGGGGACACAGACACAGGAGAATCCTGATAGATTTTATTGCCCACAAACAAACCAAAACAAAACATTTAGAGGGAACTTCCTCTTCTGCAGCAGTTATGTGTGTGTGTGTGTGTTTTAACTCATAAAATATTAACAGATAAGACCCAAACAGACTTGCAATATGATTTAGTTGTTGGGAATGCTTTACTTTGACTCTGCTTTCAAAAAGACCATTACTCGAATGGTCCAAGGAAGATGACATACACATAGGTCTCTAGACTGAAGGTTAGCTCATCTGGTTAGCTCAGCTGTGAAGCTCGATGACCTAGCAGTTATTAACAGAGCTACACCAGTAAAATTACTAATTTAAAATGATTGTTGGGAATTCCCTTCGTGGCTCAGTGATTAACAAACCCAACTAGGATCCGTGAGGATGCAGGTTTGATCCCTGGCCTCTCTCAGTGGGTTAAGGATCTGGCATTGCCAAGAGTAGTGGTAGGTCACAGACAATGGCTCCAATACTGCATTGCTATGGCTGTGGTGTCAGCCAGCAACTACAGCTCCAATTCCACCCCTAGCCTCGGAACCTCCATATGCCATGGGTGTGGCCCTAAAAAAAGAAAAAAATACAATACAATAAAATAAAAAATAAATGATAAATAAAATGAAATTTACCAGGACAAGGACAAGGTCAGGAATACTAACACATTTATATTTCAATATCCAAATCAAAAATCTGGTTTAAATAGTCTTTTATTTCTATTATTATTTGTAATTGAAGGTTATTTTAATAAAATAAAAGAGTGAACAGATGTTGGACTGTAAGTTGCAAGGCTAGCATAGATTCCTGCATTGATTTATTACTGAAAAATTCTTACAATCCTAAAAAAAAATGATTATGTCTAACTTTACATTTTATCAACTTAACATTGATTTAATAATTTGGTATCCATTAACTTCTTGACTGACTCTTTCACATCTTTGTTTCTGAGGCTGTAGATCAGTGGGTTCAGCATGGGGATGACCACCGTGTAAAAGACAGAGCCCACCTTGACCATGAGCCATGAACTTTTGGAGTTGGGCACACAGTAGAGAAAAAGGATGGTCCCGTGGAAGATGGTGATGGCGGTCAGGTGGGACGCACAGGTGGAGAAGGCTTTGCGGCGCCCCCCCGTTGAGGGCATCTTCATGACAGTGATAAAAATGAAAACATAGGAAGTAAGAATGATCATCAGGCTGCTTATTTCATTGAAGGTGGCTGAGACTAAGATGATCTGTTGGCTGATGTAGGGGTCAGAGCAGGCAGCAGCCACAAGGGCAGCATGCTCACAGACAAAGTTGTTTATAAAATTAGTCCCACAAAAGGTTAAGGTCAATAAAAAGTATGTATATATTAAGGAACACACTATACTCCAAGAGTATGATGCACCCACCAGCAAGGAACAAAGCTTCTGGGACATGACAACCGTGTAGAGAAGAGGGTTACAAACTGCCACAAATCGGTCATAGGCCATCACGGCCAACATGAAAGTTTCTGTCACCACGAATGTGCAGGCAAAGAAGAACTGCATGATGCATCCAGTGAAGGAAATGGTTCTGTCCTCTACAACCAAGTTCTCTAATAGTTTGGGGGTAACGACTGTGGAGTAACAGAAATCCACCAAGGACAGGTGGCTGAGGAAGAAGTACATGGGGGTGTGGAGTCTGGGACTGAGCCTGATAATCAGGGCCATGCCCAGGTTCCCCAGCACAGTGACCGTGTAGACGGTGAGGAAGACCAGGAAGAGTGGCAGCTGGAGACCTGGATATTCCGAGAAGCCCAAGAGAGTGAAAGTGACGCCATCACTCTGGTTTTCTTTTCTGCTGTGGAAAAAGATGAATGTTGATCCAGGGGAGGAAGAAACAGAATTTTAAATAGGTAAGAGAATAGAAAATGCATTAAGAAGCTCAGTGCGAGGGAGTTGCCATGGTGGAGCAGTGGAAACAAATCCAACTAGCATCCATGAGATGCAGGTTCAATTCCTGGCCTTTCTCAGTGGTTTAAGGCTCCAGCATTGCCATGAGCTGTGGTGTAGGTCGCAGATGTGGCTCAGATCTGTGTGTTGCTATGGCTGTGGCTATGGCTGTAGTTCAGATTCAACCCCTAGCCTGGGAACTTCCATATGCCACGAGTTCAGCCCTAAAAAGACAAAAACCAACCAACCAACCAAACAAACAAACAAAAACCTCAGCCTTCCTCTTGTTTCAAAAACTAGTGTCCACTTATATAACAATAATACAGAGAATCATAATTTGGGGTGGATGTGATATCAAAAACAGATTTAAGACAATAAGAACTAGACCTTGTTTATTTCAAATAACAAAATTCAGTATCATCAGCTGACTTCATGGGACATTCTCTTTGCATGAACTGGAGTTTAGTGAAAACAGTTGCCTTGGAAGAAAAGCATATCATGAGATTCTACGGTTTCTTACCTGCTTAACTTCTTAAGCAATGAGACAATTAACATATACTTATTAATTTTTAAAAATGGGAACATCCCTGCAAAACAGTTAATTTTAATAATTTTCTTGGTTGTTCTATGTCCTTTCCAGTGACCTTCTTATTTTTAGTAACCCCACATTCTCAAGCCATTCTGGAGCTGTGCTGTAAAAGTATACTAAATTTTTTCACCTATGTTGAACTAATTTTGAAATTCTTTACATGTTGTTCTTCATATCTTATTGTATTACTCATCAAGACGTTCACAACAAAATATGTGTTATGTCTGCAGTGACAATAGTTGAAATAATATTGAACAAAAAGCTCTTCATTTTCCAATGTAGCAGATTTTGAAAGTTGGGTGACAAAAAATAAGAAGCTTGAAAGTACTGGACAATTCATATAAGTTCAGGAGGCGGAAAAAATACATTTTGCCATTTAGAATTCAGTTTAAAGCGTCTCCAAAGATAAGTGTCAGGAAAATGTCTACTTCAAATGGGGCACTAGAGTATTTCTTGATTATTAGTTGATATCCCTAGGCATCTCCTCAACAGTAAAATGAGAATGTGAATATAACATTTATTTATTTATTTATTTTTGCTTTTTTTTTTTTTTAGGCCCACGCCTATGAATATAACATTTAAATCACTAAAATGGAAAAAGATACTTCAATAATGACTATATAAGTCATGCTGTGATGCAAAGTAAGTACTCAGCTTTCTTCTTTTTTAGCCAATGCACATGAGATGCAGATGTTCCCAGGCCAGGAATCAAACCCTTGCCACATCAGCAACCAGAGCCACAGCAGCGACAATACCAGATCCTTAACCCTCTGAGCCACTGGGGAACTCCTAGTTAGCTTTCTCATTTATTGGATTACAAATAATCGGTATGAGTGCAAAAACCTTATATGGTTGTGGAAATAAGGCAGGAGCATGGACAGGTATCCACTGGTGGGCACATTTGAGAATTCAATGTAGAAATCCCTTCCTCTACAACCCAAGCAAGAGAAACACTGTAGAATTTCATTTGAACATTTAGTCTAAGGTGCCAAATTATATATCCCTATTCACCTGTAAGTTCTCTCATCCCACTGTAGATTTCTTTGATTCCCCCATGTTTTTGTCCACAGGAAAGATATCTTCCAAAGTCCATTCCCTCAGCAGATCCTCTCGAACAAACATTTCTAATCTCAGCAGTGCAAAGCTAGATGACGGCCATAATATATCACCCACACTCCTTCAACTGAAAATACTCTTTGCAAAACTGAGAGAATGATTTTTCCTCATCACTTTAGGCTGACAGTCAGTGATTTTAAATTCCAAATAAATGGTATTAGTGAATGTATAACATTTACATTATTCAGCCTGACTTTTCCAAAACAGCTTGGGTCTATCAATTCAACCTCGTTATCCCTTAATTCATTCTTCTTTAGTGAAGGTGGATTTATCAAGCTCTGTTACATAGCACTTGCCTATAGTCTATTTCCCCATTTGATTCCCACTCTTAAATGTTTTATTTCACCACCCAATATTATAGACATTCTCATGGTTTCTTCTCCTTTGTATACATATGAACATTCATGTTGATAACTCACCATTACCACACGCTACATCCTATCATTTTCAAATATGACTGTTCCTGCTGCTTTTTCCCTTGAAGATTACAGGAAAAGTGAAGACAAGCCCCCCTCCTTTTGTTATCCTCTATTTGCCAAAATGTTTATTTCATTGCTGGCTACATGGTGGATCCTCATTGAAAACCAGGATGTATATCATTTGAAAGCAAAAAGAATTAGAGAGAACTCCTGTTGTGGCTCAGTGGGAATGAACCTGACTAGCATCCATGAGGACACAGGTTCAATCCCTGGCCTTGTTCAGTGGGATAAGGATCCAGTGTTGCTGTGAGCTGTGGTGTAGGTTGCAGACACAGCTCGGATCTGGAGTTGTCATGGCTGTGGTGTAGGCCAGCAGCTGCAGCTACGATTTAACCCCTAGCCTGGGAAACTCCATATGCCACAGGTGTATCCTAAACACACACACACACACACACACACACACACACACACAAAAGGAAAAAAAAGTTAGAAAATAATACCATATGCCTTCTCAGCCAAACTAAGTGGACTTGTGGGTACTTTGTTCTACACATGTGTTTGTCTCCTTCAAAAATTACTATAACTCTGTATTTTTGTTTGTTTGTTTTCTTTTCTTTTTCTCTTTAGGGCCACACCTGTGACATATGGAAGTTCCAAGGCCAGGAGTCAAATCAGAGCTGCAGCTGAGGTCAGTGCTACAGCCACAGCAACACCAGATCCAAGCCACATCGGCAACCTACACCACAGCTTGTGTTAATGCCAGATCCTTAACCCGCTGAACAAGGCTGGGGATTGAACATGCATCCTCATGGATATGACACTATGGCAGGTTCTTAACCCACTGAGCCACAACAGGAATGCTTGTATTTTCTTTTTAAAGTAGAACAAAGGAATGAATCAACTCACCTAAATACAGAGGCACTTGAATGAGTCATCTATTGAAGAATTCTCTGCTCAGATTAATGAACCAGTAATTAATGGACCAAGAATTCTCCTTACTGTTTAATAGAAACAGACCTGAAAACTGCCGTAGTAGGAATCCCCAGAATTTTTCTCTCTTTCATATGGTACTATTTTCCAACCAATTAATAAAACTGAGGTACCAACGATAAGATCAAACCTGAAAACTAAATCCTGGCACCAAACGGTGTCACAAATATATGCCATCCAGACCTTAGGGATGTGGTGACTAGAGAATATCACTGAAGTAGTGCCTAAAGACCACAGTTCCAGTAATTAGATGTCAACACTGTCCCATGTGACACCCGGCTTGCACATTATTCTCCTAAAGCCTTAGGGTATTTGCATAATCAACTCCATTCATTTATTTTTAAAAATAAACAAGACTGTACATATCTAGATTTCATATGGATGTAAGATATGTATAAATATGTCAGGGAAAACCATCTATATGACAATAGTCTAGAGATAGCTTTATCAATTCAAGTTTAATTTATTTTTCTATTTTCTTATGATGGTATGTATACAGATAGTCCTATGATTCTAAACATAGAGGGGTCAAAAGAAAGGGTCTCTTTTGAAACTTTCATAGACTTTATCCTATATATTTCTTACTTTGGGTGGGATACTGATCTATCACCTTATCTCATGATAAACCATAATGGTGAGTGTAGTTTTTGGTGAGCTGCTTGAATCCTTTTAACAAATTAGCAAATTAGGTTTTATGAATTCTTCAGATTTGATAGCCTAAGTGAGTGCAGTGCAAGGTATTGTGCCCTCAAACCTCCAATCTTAACAAACTCCAGGTCCCCAGCAATTCCACTCCTAGGTGTATATGAAACAGAATTGACAACAGGTTCTCAAATAAATACACACAACTCAATATTCCTAGCAGCACTATTCACAATAGCCAAAAAGTCAAATGGCCCAAATGGCCTCCAAAACATTGATAGTTACATTAAATATAGTATATGCAATGAACTATTACTCAATTACAAAAATAAAATTCTAGTGTATGTTTTAATGTGGATGAACCTTGGAAACATTATATTAAATGAAAGACACTAAGCACAGAAATCACATATTTTATGATTCCTTTTCTATGAAATAGATAAAAAGGGTAAATAGTATATAGAGACAGAGAGAAAATTGTCATAATCAGGACCTGGGAGCAGAGGAAGGTGAAAAATTCTTTAATATATACATTTTTTTGCGGTGATAGATATATTTTTTAAGTATGTAAGATATATGGTTGCACAATATAGGGAAGGGTTTAAAGCTACTGAGTTTTTCTCTTTTGCAATGGTTAATTTTATGTATGAGGATTTGCTTCAACAAAAAACAAACAAACAAAAATAAGCCAGCTTCAAAAAGGAAATGAGATTTGATCCTAATTTTATCTTTATTCCTCAGGCTCTAAAGGAATTCATTCGAATTTTCCTAAAGGAAAAATCTTGTCCTCTTTCTAACTAAAATTCCAGGGCTTCAAACTCCAATACTACAGATAATTCATTAACTGGAAAAAAAATTCTTCATTTCAACCTTCTACCCCTAGTTTGCTGAGTATTTTTATCATAAATAGTTGCTTAATATCATTATCATCCACATATGTTGAGGTGACAGGTATTTCTACTTTATTAATGTATGAATTGCATCGATAAAATAGTAATGATATCCCAAACTTGCATTTTTTTGGATTAAATATCTTTTGGATAAGATTTTTTTTATTTTATTTTTTTGCTTTTTAGGACCGCACCCACAGCACATGGAGGTTCTCAGGCTAGGGGTCTAATTGGAGCTATAGCCGCCAGCCTACACTACAGCCACAGCAACGCAGGATCCAACCTGCGTCTGCGACCTACACTACAGCTCACGGCAATGCAGGATCCTCAACCCACTGAGTGAGGCCAGAGATGGAACCCGCAACCTCATGGTTCCTAATCAGATTCGTTTCCGGGGTGCCACAATGGGAAAGCCAGTATTATCTTTTTTATATATCAACGAATTTATTTGATGTCTTAAATATTTGCCTATATATTTAGGATATATTGTCTTATAATTTTCTTATGTGGTGATGTTGGTAGCATACAATGAACTGTAAAATGTTCTCATTCTATAATTGGCCTAAGTTTATGTAAGACTGACATATCTTCTCTAATGTGCCATCTACATGGGGGACACGGTATAATTCTTATAAGGCTTTCCTGGAATTTTGATAATAGCAGTAGGAAATAAAGACGAAATATAACTAGAAAATCGTTCTTAGATGTTACTTCCCTCAGATTCACAAGCTCAGGACTATATTTATATACTTCCATTGGACTTCACCTTTGTGCTTAGAATGAAAATTTTTCATCTACAGGACTGTCCTTGACCTTGAATGAATTGTATATGCATCTAAGCAGCAATACCCAGGAAACACAAAGCACTGATAATAGGCGCCAATCCTTTCTGCTCTCTGCCCATCTCAATTTTATTTTCTCTTTCAGGGTCAGTCTCTTTTTTAAGATGATGAAGAGTAAGGGAGACCAGTTGTACAAAAACAAACAAACAAAAAAAATCACCTGCCATCCCTGGAATATATGTATCTATCATAAGACAATTGTCCAGCACCAACAAATTTCCTAAAGTCATATCACTACTAAACGTATCAAAATTAGTATTTACGTAATGTGGTTTATATTCGACTTACAACATTTTCTCCATTAGATGACTATTGATTTTGTACATTTTTCTTTTATTTTGTGAATAACTTTATCAGAAATCTTGCCACAGCTCTTTAGATACAAACCACAAATGCTGCATCGATCCAAACCATCAACAAGAATTTAAAGCAGACTATAATTTATACACAGAAACAAAGAGCCTATCACTAGCACTTTTTAGAAACCACAATGAAATCTTTTATATTAACAATCATTTAATCATGGAAAGTGTACTCATTTAGATTAAATATATATACTTTTGACATTTGCGGAGCGTTTCTAAGTTACATTTGTGTGAATAATTGCACATTCAAAAGCATTTTTCAGACTAACCAACAAATTATTATAAGGGAGTTTGCAGCCATCCAGAGATTAGGTTTGTTTTCTTCCACAAGACAGATAACTAGTTACAGTTTCAAATATATAATTTACCTAATATCTATCATCTGTTTTTTTTTTAAAGATTTAGATCTTAAATCCAAGGACTTGAGATCTAAATCTTTATGTCAAATATATGTCAAATATATTTCACTCTATTCTGTGTCCATAAATGTTTTTTCTGTCAGTTATATTATACATAATCCAAGACTGGAATGAATGATAATTTTAGATTTGCTAGAACTATTCCCAAAATTTGCAGTTATTAACCTTTATTTTTTGATGCTTTATATACAAATAGTGAATTTTATACTAAAAATTACTAACTTGTAATTTTATTTTTTTATTTTTTAAGAAGGATTTTTATTTTATTTATTTATTTAATTTTTTTTTTTTGTCTTTTTGCCATTTCTTGGGCCGCTCCTGAGGCATATGGAGGTTCCCAGGCTAGGGGTCGAATCAGAGCTGTAGCTGCCAGCCTACGCCAGAGCCACAGCAACACAGGATCCGAGCTGCGTCTGTGACCTACACCATAGCTCTGGCAATGCCGGATCATTAACCCACTGAGCAAGGGCAGGGATCGAACCTGCAACCTCATGGTTCCTAGTCAGATTCGTTAACCGCTGCACCACGACGGGAACTCCTAACTTGTAATTTTATACTAACAATTATGTGTTAACCAAACAATATGCTGGACTTTGTGGCTACAGAGGTATGCCCTCTTTGCATTAATAATATACCAGTGCTTTCTGTGTGGAATTACATAACTATATCTTTTAAATTTAATACTTAAGTGTCAAACAACTCTTAATTTACTGTATTGCATTGGATGGATTCTCCCTCAGGGTTAGCTATATATTTTCAGAGGAAATAAACAAACCCATTCTTCAATGACTTAAAAAAGAATAAAACAGGTGTTCCCTTGTGGTACAGCTGCATTGTCACTGCAATGGCTGGGGTCACAGCTGTGGTACAGATTCCATTCCCGGCCTGAGAATTTCCACATGTTCCTGGCACAGCCAAAAAAAAAAAAAAGGAAGATTTACCTGTTTACCTGCTGGGAGCCAAATGAAATGAAATGTGTATTTACTCAAAAAACTTTCCATGAAAAACCTCTGTCTAGAGATTTAATTTAAATGGGCTGAGCTTTAATTATTGTGTTATTATTTTACAGATAATCTACTACACTTTAAATTAAATGTTGAATGGTCAATTGAGGAGTTACATTAAATATGTGTACTGCTTTTCTTTCTGAGGGAAAAGGAATCTGAAGTAGTGAAAATGCTAGAAGCCTCAGATAATTCCCCACAGTGCTCTTGAAAGTGAAAACAAGGAAATCCTAGCCATTCTACATTAACTAACATAATGATTTGGTATCCATTAACTTCTTGACTGACTCTTTCACATCTTTGTTTCTGAGGCTGAAGATCAGTGGGTTCAGCATGGGGATGACCACTGTGTAAAAGACAGAGCCCACCTTGACCATGAGCCATGAACTTTTGGAGTTGGGCACACAGTAGAGAAAAAGGATGGTCCCGTGGAAGATGGTGATGGCGGTCAGGTGGGAAGCACAGGTGGAGAAGGCTTTGCGGCGCCCCCCCGTTGAGGGCATCTTCATGACAGTGATAAAAATGAAAACATAGGAAGTAAGAATGATCATCAGGCTGCTTATTTCATTGAAGGTGGCTGAGACTAAGATGATCTGTTGGCTGATGTAGGGGTCAGAGCAGGCAACAGCCACAAGGGCAGCATGCTCACAGACAAAGTTGTTTATGACATTATTCCCGCTGAAGGACAATTCCAATAGAAAACAGGTAAGGGTCAGGGAACAGACCATAGCCCAAGAGTATGATGCACCCACCAGCAAGGAACAAAGCTTCTGGGACATGACAACCGTGTAGAGAAGAGGGTTACAAACTGCCACAAATCGGTCATAGGCCATCACGGCCAGCATGAAAGTTTCTGTCACCACGAATGTGCAGGCAAAGAAGAACTGCATGATGCATCCAGTGAAGGAAATGGTTCTGTCCTCTACAACCAAGTTCTCTAACAGTTTGGGGGTAACGACTGTGGAGTAACAGAAATCCACCAAGGACAGGTGGCTGAGGAAGAAGTACATGGGGGTGTGGAGTCTGGGACTGAGCCTGATAATCAGGGCCATGCCCAGGTTCCCCAGCACAGTGACCGTGTAGACGGTGAGGAAGACCAGGAAGAGTGGCAGCTGGAGACCTGGATATTCCGAGAAGCCCAAGAGAGTGAAAGTGACGCCATCACTCTGGTTTTTTTGGTGTCTGTGGACAATGTATAAAATTTGATTCAGAGAAATAAGAAGTAAATTTTGGATATGGCAGGTTAAAATGAGGAAATATGGAGAGACCTAGCGAATATCTATAATTTGTGTTATGGAAAATACTTGGTTTCAACTTTTACATGATTTTCAAAAGCTAGAATTTACTAATATCACAGTTTTAGAAAGAGTATGAAATATGTACAACTGGAATAATAAAAGACATCAGTTGAGTTAGGGTAAACAAAGTTAGAGTTGGCCCTGTCTCAAAGGATGTGACTCGGTATCTTCAGAGGCAGCTGGCTTCATGAGACAGACTGGCCTAATATTTTGCATAAATACGATTTTAGTTGAAATGCTGCTCTTGAGAGAAACATATTAAGAAACCATTGAGAATCTACCAGTTCTTCTCTGCCTAACTTGTTTTACTGTAAGAATGTAGAACTCAAACGGCAATGAATGACTCAGCAAAATGGTCAATTTTTATTTTGCTATTGTTGCTCTATTTCTGGATCTTCCTTTCCAATAACCCTGTTAACACTTAATCACACATTTCTCTCCCCTCATTTTAGGTATTTCTTGCAGAAGAACAACCTAATTCATCAGCTACATTTACTTAATTACTGAAATTGTAAAGAGCTTTCACCTCTTCTTTGGTGTATTTATAATATATTTAGAGGGATTTGTCATGGAAATAATATTATCTCCAGACTATTTTTATTATACTGGAGATAATTCTATAACATCAACATCAAATAGTCAATTTAGTCCACCTCAAAGACTCCAAAGACAGGGCAGTGCTCCCTGAGGTGTTATAGTATGGTTTTTAATTGATTTGGGATTATCTTGCTTTGAGTTGGTTTCTACAGACATAGAGATAATTATTCCAATGCCCCATGCACTTAAGTTTCTTGATCTCATCCAATAATTTTATCTATGTTACAGCAGACAGATAGTTAGGTATGGGCAAGGAAGAGGGACATGGGGCCAGAAGGTTGGAAACCATGCATTAATGCAAACAGTGGGATCCATGGCAGACAAAGAAATGCAAGAACTTACAGACTGACAAGGAACCATGCACTTAGGGGTGATAAGTGCCCTAGGGGCAGACAAAGAAAGGTGGAAAAGGGTGCAAATCTCCAGTATCTGAAAGTAACCTGTTGCTCATTATGCCCACATTATAATAAAATTATAATAAAATTAGCTATGCCGATAAGAAGTACCCATCATGCACCAATGCCAGGACACTTCAGATGAAAGCTAAATAAGGACAAAAATCGCTCCTCCCTTTGGGAAGTTGGAGCTGAGATGAAAATTAAAGAATAGGACCCCCCCGCCCAACACCACCTTCCCAGTGAATAGTCTGCTCACACAGTGAGATGCTCCTTATAACCAGTAATGCTAAAGAAACACAGGGCAGCAGCTTGCCTCTCTTGAAGAGGTGTGTTTCTCACTTAAATAAATCCTCACTTTTCTTTCTCAATTTCTCCCTCATTTCTAAATTTCTTCTGTGAAGAGACAAGAACCTAAACTTCTGGAACATCTCCACTTGACTCATGGCCATAGTCAATAAATGTCACCCTCCCCCACAATAACAATTTCATCCACATCTGTAACACATTACATATTTTGCTTATTTTTCGTCATTTACCATTTTATCATTTTCTGTTTTATAGTACCAAAAAATCACAAAAACGAAGATGGGATACTAGGATAATGTGGCACACAACAAAATGTATTGAATAAATGAATATGAGTATTTGAATGAGTAAATTCTAGGCATATAATATACATGTTGGGGCAAACACATAATAATATTATTATATTATGAATAATGTTCAAGTTATAATTTCCTATCAAATCTGCACCTTACTGTAAACTCACAGTGTACTGAGACTCACATTTAGTCCTAGAAACAAGTAGCCATTGGGAAATCCCAGGAGACCTAAGCTTCCTGAATTAGCATACAATAAGGATACTTGGGGGGGGGGGGGAAGCATGCATTGAATTCTTTTCTAAAAATAGCCTGTATCCCTCCAAATTTCCCTGTCTTTTTCTGCCATTATAATTCATTCTTCGCAAAGTCACTTCCTAACCTCTTACTGACACCTTTTAATGCAATCATCATAAAGAGAAGTTCATTTCACACAGCATGCTACCAAAAAAAAAAAAAAAATCTATGTCTCATTCAGAGCTGAAATTAAGTATTTATTGTTCTCACTCAGTTGTTATGACTTTATCCTCCAAAATAAAATGTATCACTTAAAGGTTTCCTGCGCATATATAGATGTCATTCTCCTGTCCTCACTCGCTTCTGTAAATGTTCCTTTAGATTCCTTTGACTTGATGCATGTGATTTAATCCTTCATCACATTTATGAGTCCCTGAAAATATTTTTCAATTTAATATAAAACTCATTTAGTGCACATTCTATCACTGGAGATGTTCCCCCGCCAAATCAGTATTTGTTTTCAATAGCTGCTATAAGAAAGTCTGAGCAGCCAAGAATTGAAAGGAAAATCATCACCATCAAAGATAAGTATAGTTTCTGATATACATTTGCTCCTTCTTACCCACACATCTTCTCCATACCTGTAGCTTCTTGCTCTACCTCCCACACTCTGTATTTATCAATAGACTTGGAGCCAAGGTCTAGGTCTCCGATTTAGCCCCCCCCCCAGGAAATATCAGTCATGATCAGCTGTGAGCACAGGTGTTGTGTACACTCTTTCTCTCGTTTCCAGGGACATCTATCATTGCAGACCGACTATGGGCTCAGTACTCTAATAAGTGTTTAAGAAACCATAAAATTATAAAATATAAACCTCATCTTCAATTTTTCACTTATGAGAATTATCCTGGGGAATAAGGCATAGAAGCACAAATGATACATGACAATATATAATTCTTATTTGTTATTAAAACATATGCATAGAAAGAAAAGGGTAAGAATACTGTTATTGAGAAAAACTGAAATATTGCCTAGAAATGAACCTAGGGAATAATAATAAAGGTAGTAAAATATAAGTAATCAAATACTTCTAGGCGGCTAAATTAAATAGACAACCTAGCAGTTAGATTTACATGTGTTTGCCTCCAGCGAAGATTATTGGAAAATATTATTTTCCTTTTAAAATGAAATAAGAATTTAATCAACTCACCTGACTGCAAAATAATTTGATTTATTCATTTAATAAAGTTGCTTTGCTAAGATTGCGGATTCCTGGAAAATTACTGCAAGAGAATCCAACTTCTTTTATTTTTCATATAGTGATAAACCTGAAAAATAGCAACAGGAATCTGGAGTATGGTTCAATAAATAGTTTAAGAAAATGGCTTTTCCTCTATTAAAATAAATTCAGGGAGTTCCCTGATGGCTCAGCAGGTTAAGGGTCTGGTGGTGTCACCACAGTGGCTTGGATGGTTGCTCTGATGCAGGTTTGATGCCTGGCCTGGGAAATTTCATGTGCCGTGGGTGAAGACAAAAAATGAAATGAAGTAAGTTCAGAAGTGATAAAGAGAAAATGCAACCAAATGCTGAACCCGAACATCAAGCCGTGTCAGATATATATGCCACCAAAACCTTAGGGGTGTTAACCCTAGAGAATATCATTGAAATATTGCCCAGGAGACCACAAATAGAGCAATTAGATGAAGTAATGCTCCTGTGATATTTTGTTTGCATAAGATTTTTTTCTAAAGATTGGTGAATAATTTAATCATGACTCTATCTAACCCATTTGTCTTTTAATTGATTTTTATTTTTTTCCTTGATAGCAGATTTACAGTAACCCATTTGTCTTTTAAGAATGCTGAACTAGAAAATGTATTTTATCTTTAAATACTTGGAAAATACAGAAATGTAGAAAAAAATCAGCTGTTGGGCAGCAATCCCCAAATTCTTAATCATTATTGAATTTCTGATTTTCCCTGTCTATATATGAACATGTATTTATCAATGTGGTCTGATTCAAAAAGCTGCCCTATCTTAACATATAAATATTTCAATATCAGTGATTTGATTTAATAGAACAGGTATCAGCAAGCTTTTTTTTGGAACTTGTCATACAGTAAATATTTTCATTTCATGGGGTAAAATTTCAAATATCAAATTCTATTCGATTTCAGCTACTCAATTCTGCATCCTATAGCATGAATGCAGCCATAGGCAATACATAAATCAATAAATGTAACTCTTCCAATAAAATTTTATTTATAAAAACAGTAGGCCATATTTGGTTTGTAGGTCACAGTTATCAGCCCACGCAATAGAATGAATTCCTTGATTGTTCAAGATCCAATATTACCTTCAGAGCAGTAGGTGGATGTCCTCTGAGTGGGGGTGGAGAGACCTAGGTTTCCTCCAAATTGTGGATTATAATAATATGATTGTTATCCTTTCATTATAATATAGTGGGGAAAATGATAATTTGCTTTAAAAATACTACACATGTCTGCATTGTCACTGTGCATAATAATTTTTTGTTCTGTTTATTTTTAAGTTTTTGCCCAGAATATTGAGTGCTCTTCACATGTTGAGATACTTGAATAATGTCCAAGATATTTCCTGATTGACTAAATTACCATAGGACTTTGAACTTTGAGTGGAACTGATCTCAGAGAGACAGCAGTGAGTGATGGCTTGGAGTGAGGTCTTAATTCTCTGTTCAGGAA
The DNA here is from genome assembly GCF_054392235.1 of Sus scrofa. Taxonomy (NCBI): domain Eukaryota; kingdom Metazoa; phylum Chordata; class Mammalia; order Artiodactyla; family Suidae; genus Sus; species Sus scrofa. The sequence continues at coordinate 15,260,001 of NC_139384.1, forward strand.
TTGAATTTGGGCAGCCTGGATGAACACCAGGAATCCCAGCCACTAGAGTAGCTAGAGGCTGAAAGCAGCACTGCCCTGATTCTTGTTCTCTGTTGAAAGCAGGAATGTTTCAAGGAGGCAAAGATGGTAAAAACAGGTACAAAATGTATTTTTAGAAACACAGTGCAACACGTGGGAGAGCACTCAGAGAAGCAGTGGAAAGCAAAGCAGTAATCCATACCCCAAGGAGCATCCTCCTGAATGGGGAGTGCACCAGAGAGACGATTTAAGTCACTTATATAGGACAGTTATTCCAGGTCTTTGTCTTCCTTTGAGCAATTATCTTGTTTTATCCTTCACACCTGACCAGACCCTGGACCTCCTGTGATCTGTGTGCACATCTTTGGACCAAGATGGATTCTAAAGCAAGGCATGGTGGGAAAGTTATCTAGGCTTATTATGGCCTGGCACCCCTTCCCTTTCTGACCTAGAGGTCATGTATATTTGGCGTCTGCCTGACCCTGAGGATGGGAAGTATGTGACTGCTTGGTCTTTTGTCGAAGCCGGGCTTAGAGCCTTTTTTGATCCACGTTTACAGAAGACAAGTACCAGTTATTCTTATTTCTATCTCGAATTATAGAAAGGTGGCTAGTTGTAAAGGTTTATTCTGGAGCCCGCCTATCTCCTTCCTCAGGAAGCTTTAATAAAAGGCCAGTTGCAAATGTCTATCCTGGAGCCCATTGCCTCCTGTCTCAGAACTATAATGTTAAGATAGAATTGAAGGAATAATAAAAAAAATGCAAAGTACATTTTAAGCAGAGAAGATAATCTGAACCAAGGTAGGAATTTGAATGCTCATGTCTACCAATTAGAGGTAGATTTATGCAGTTAAGAGTACAAGATAAAAGTAGGAGCTGGGATTTAAATTGTGTAAAGAATCCAGCGGAGATCTGTGCCGGTTGTTGAATCCTATACTATGATTCCGTGCCAACAGAATAAGTTTGTGATATTAAAACTTTGTGGTTGTAGAAAGGTCTACACATTGTAAATGAAATTGATTCAGTTCTAAGTTCATAATTGTGGCATTTATTTTGGCTGAATTAGATTATGTAGACAAAAAGCAGTAATCAATAACTGCCTTTTTCATTTTAGTTCAGAAGGGAGCATTAAGTTCTTGATAGCATCTCACTGCAAGTGAGTCAATTGTTCCCAGTAACTATTGATAATTGTTTAGGCATCTGCAATGTGAAGTCATTGGCAGTGAGATGGGTATATGGGAACTACAGCATCTAATAAACCAAACAGGGACCTGAAGATGTCTGGAACACAGAAGAAAAATAGAAGAGGACTCTGACCAGTGTTTTCAAGTACACCAAAGCTAAGATTTGAAAGAAGCTTTGGTCCCTTTTCTGTGTCAAGAAGAGAGAAAATTAATTAATTAATTAATTAAATTATTTTTAGGGCTGCACCTGCAGCATAAGGAAGTTCCCAGGCTTAGGGGTCAAATCAGAGTGCAGTTGCAGCCTACGCTACAGCCACAGCAATGCCTGATCCTTTAATCCACTGAAAGAGGCCAGGGATTGACCAGCATCCTCATGGATACTATTGAGATTCTTAACCCACCGAGTCACAATGGGAACCCAGAAAAAAGGTTAATTTAAAAACCACAGGAAAACCCATTTCAGAACAGCAACAATGACAAAAAGACCTTTTCTCCGTAGTGTCCAAGAACCAAATAAAATGAATGACTTGAGTCTCTGGGTTTCTCAGTTTCACTAAAAGAATACATAAAGGGGCTACAGAGATGTCAACTTAAATGTAAATAAAAGGAAAGGATGGCTTTTTAGGAAGAAATAGAGACAAAAAATAAAACTTCATTTCACAATGCCTCCGTGCATTTCCCATATCCTTTGGCTAATCCTCATATTAGTTTATAGCTTTCTCTAGGATCATTTCATTTTCGATGTTCTCAAAATTCTTTACTGCTTTAAAACTATCTGTATGATTCTCAAAACCCAGAGTTTATACATATCTAACAGGTTGGTTTAAGGGTGTACCCAATATAAAACTATTACCATAATTAAATAGAATACTCTAAACATCCTAAGAAATCAGGATTTGCTTCAATGCGAGCTTTATTGATCCTTGCCTGAAAATGAAGAGACTATTCCTGCAAGTACATATATATATATATGATATATATATATCATACTTTAAAAAATACAAAATCCAATTCAAAATCTCCTCCCAAATTCAGGATGATATATAAATACATAGATGCAGAGAGATATAGGTATATAGATACAGATACTTTTGAAAATGGAAAGTATAAAGGGTAGCCCAGGCCTGGTGTTCTGATTTCCAGGATAATTCAAGTGATAACAGGCAATTTTCTTTACCTTTTTAATCTGAATCCTCAGTCTGCCATTTATTTCAGGAAAGATTAAAGCGTTAAAGTAGATCTGATAATGGATCTCAAAAGTCCCAGTCTGGTATTATTTCTTATTGCACAGGAGGCAAAGCTTTTTTTCCCCTTAAGTTTATCCTTGTTTGACGTAATGAGAAAGAAATGTTTTTACTTTCCCCCAACAACCAATTTGACTCTATACTCTCTATTTGTGGTCTCATTCTCAACCAAATTACACAGTGAATGGTAGAATTTTTTTCATAGGGTCTAGTAGTACAAAATCCCTCTGCAAATTGGTAGCAATGAATATGAATTTCCTTCCCTTACAAGCAAAACAAATAGAATATACACTAGATGGCAGGATGATACCATAATTTGAATCAAGACACACCTTGTGTACTCATTGCTTCAGAGAGAATAACAGGGAAACAAATAGAAAATAAGACGTTCATGATTTGAATGTAAACTTGGAAGTTATTCATTCTGTCTCCCTTTCTTTCAGTAATAAGAAAACATGTTTAAAGATGGTAAATTATTTAACCATATTCAAGCATAATTTCAACTTCGAATTTTATCTTTGTTTTTCCACTTTTCAATTTTGCACTAGAAGTAATGTGTTGGCTTTTGGTCACTTATACAATCATAAGGTTTGGATAATAAAGAGTACTAACATTTACTTTCAATTCATTTATAATAAGTAAATGCACAAATAAAAAGGCAATTAATAAAATGTATAGATTTTGGCATAAATATTAAAATCCTTACAAAATGCAAATTTACCTAAAAGCAAAACAAAACAAAACAAAAAAACCAAAACAAATGAAATGGTGAAAAGCCTTTTATCCATTAATATACACACATGAGCTTTATATATCCGTATAAATGTATGCATGTATACAATGTAAAATATCATGCCTATGACGTAAAATATTACAGAATATTCTAGAACATATTGATTATATTAATAGATTTAATGAAAAGTTAAACCCAACACCACTCAATATACAAGTGAAACTCATAAACAAAGAGATTTAGTAAACTTAAAAATTAAAGAATTAGTGATTCTTAAATTAATTTTATTTTTGTAAAGAGAAGCTATTCTGAATGATTCGAGTCATTTAGCATTAGCTGTGGCTTGCTTTATGATCCAGCAAATAATCATTGTGGTAAATTTTGTATGTGCACTGAAAAACACATTATGCTATTTTTGTTGGGAGGCATATTCTGTAAATATTAACTATGTTAAATGTTATTTATGTCACTTAAAACTTCCGTAACTTTAGACATTGTATTGCTTGTTTATTCATCAATTGAAAAAATATGCTAAATTCTGCCATGATGATAAAGGACTTGTCTATTTCTTTTGCATCTTCAGAATTTTCCTTTTGCTTTTTCAAAGGTCTATCATTGAGAGCATTGACATTTGAAATATAACCTCTTCTTAAAAGGTGGACATCTATGTCCTACTAGGTGTGATCTTGTTATAGATGCATGAGCTCTCTTTAGAAAGACTCTGCTTTGTATACATTTTACCATATCTAAAGTAAATGAACACACAGGTAATATACTACTCAGAAATTTTATCCTGGAGTTCCCATCATGGCGCAGTGGTTAACGAATCCGACTAGGAATCATGAGGTTGCGGGTTCGATCCCAGCCCTTGCTCACTGGGTTAACGATCCAGCGTTGCCATGAGCTGTGGTGTAGGTTGCAGAAGTGGCTTGGATCCCACGTTGCTGTGGCTCTGGTGTAGGCCAGTGGCTGCAGCTCTGATTCAACCCCTAGCCTGGGAACCTCCATATGCCGCTGGAGCGGCCCAAGAAATGGCAAAAAAAAAAAAAAAAAAAAAAGAAATTTTATCCAGGTCTGTAACACATGTAAATATTTATTTATGTCCACCAAATATAACAAGAGTCTTTAAAATGCCACTATTCACAATTTTTACTAAAAAGTAAAAAAGAAACAAAAACAAAAAGGAACTTAGAAAACCATTCACATTTTACATATAAAATTTGGGACATATAGTGAACACTACATAGCAAAAGGAATAAAGAAATGTGCAAGCAAAATGATAAAAAATTGTAGAAATATAAGGATGAACAAAGAAGCCAGATAAAAAAAGTTGTCTATATAGTTTTAATCTGTATAAATTTACAAATAGGTAAAATATTAATGTTACAAATTTAAATAGTAATTTCTTGATCTCCATGCTAAAGAGGTGTGCTTATTTTCTGAAAACTTATGGTGCTGTTCACCCACTTTCTTGTGTGTGTACATATATACACAAAGATACTAGACAAACACAAATAAAGAGATATAGGATGCCAACATCATACCATGTGACAAAGGAGAATGCAGATAATAAAGCCTTAAACATACTAAAAGAAACTAATGCTGTATTATTGAAAAATAAATCCATGATGGAGTTATAGCAGGTGGAATTATAGCAGTTATTAATATGTATATATCCAATGATAGTGATATCCATAAACCAGAAACTATGGAAGATGAGAGGAGTAATAAACAAAGACTCTCAATTCGAAATAAAAGAAAAACAACAAACATTTAGTAACTAAGGTATACCCCCAAAACAAAAAAATCACATACATTTCACAGAATTTCAGTAATAAAGAATATGTTTTTTTGCAAGTATTCCTAAGTAGTTTTAAAAAATGGCTATATTTTTAACCATGAGTAAGGCACAATAAATTTAACAAAAACTAATACAAATGTAAATAGCATTTCTTTGTCACTAATAAATCTAAATAAGGTACTACATTTATATATGTAAAAGCATGCCATTAAAATTACAAAGGAAGGAGTTCCCTTGTGGCAGAGTGGAAATGAATCTGACTAGTGTCAATGAGGACCTAGGTTCAATCCCTGGCCTTGCTCAGTGGTTTAAAAATCCAGCATTTCTGTGAGCTGTGGAGTAGGTCACAGACACAGCTCGAATCTGGCATTACTGTGGCTCTGGTGTAGGCTGGCAGCTACAGCTCCAATCGGACCCCTAGCCCAGGAACTTCATTATGTTGTGGCTTTGGTCCTCAATAAATAAATAAATAAATAAATAAATAAATAAATAAAAATTACAAAGGAAAATATAGATCACAACAGAAAATTTACTGTATGAGATCTACCCTAGGAGATTGCCAAAAGAAATGCATGATATTTCATATTGCTATCAATAAAATGAAAATACATACAGCATTCCACTTGAAAGGTGTAGAAAAAGGTCAAACTTAAGATAGTGGCAGCATCTGAAATTTAATTTGCCCACCCATCCTCCCTAAAACCATTCAGAGCAGGGAAATCAAATAAATAACCTACACTTTTGCATCACTGTGGGGAAGATAACCCTATGAAGTGAAATTTGCCTGTAAGTAGAGAAATATTCATTAAAGGGGAAAATTAGGTTAAGGACTTTTATGTTGAAATCAACAAAATATCTCTGAAATAAATTAAGGCATATTTAAATAAATGAAGTCACTCACAATTCAAGAACTGGAACACTTAATATTGTTTTTGTTTTGTTTTGTTTTGCTTTTTAGGGCTGCATCCACGGAATATGAAAGTCCCAGGCTAGAGGTTGAATTGGAACTGCAGCTGCAGGGCACAGCCACAGCCACAGCCACAGCCACGTGGGATCCAAGTCACATCTGCAACCTACACCACAGCTCATGGCAAAACCGGATCCACTGAGCAGGGCCAGGAACTGAACTCATGTCCTTACGGATGCTAGTCAGATTTGTTACCACCTAGCCATAATGGGAACTTCAGAACACTTAGCATTGTTACGATGGCAGTACTACCCAAAGCTATGTACAGGTACACAATCCCTATCAAAATTCCAACAGCCTTTTTTTTTTTTGAGGAAACAAATTAATTTTCAATTGCATGCAGAATTTCCAGGGTCCCCAAATAACCAAAATGATCTTTAAAGGAAACAAAGTTTAAGGATGCACACTCCCAAACTTCAAAGCTTCCTACAAAGCTACAGTTCTTAAATTGATGTGATATGACATAAAGTTAAACATATAGACCAATGGAATAGAAGTGTGAGACCAGATATAACTCTACAGTCTATTAATTTTTGACAAATTCAACAAGTTCATTTAAGAGGAAAGACTAGTCTTGTCAACAATATAGTATTGGGACAACTATTTCCATATGCAAAATAATGAGGTTGGACCCATACATTATACCACATACAAAAATGAACACAAAACAGATGAATGACCAAAATACAAGAGCTAAAATTATAAAATTCTTAAAAGAAAGCAGATGGGTAAATCTTTATCATCCTGGAATTTTTTCAATGAATTCAAAAGTAAGAGCAGAAGCATGAGCAGCAAAGGACAAGATAGATAAATTGGACTCCATCAAAATTAAAACTTCTGTCTGCTAAAAGACACTATCAAGAAAGTGAAAAAAAATCCACAAAATTAGTGAAACTATTCATAAAATATATATTTGATAGGTGATTCAGATTCAGATTTTTAAAAAGAACTCATAAAATGCAATGACACAATGACAAATGACAATTAAAATTTCGATATAGGATTTGATTAGACATTTCTCCAAAGATACACAAATGATTAATAAAAATATGAAAAGATGCTCATCATTATGATGCAGATCAAACTCATAAGAGATACCACTTCATACTCAGATAGTTATGATAATCATCTTTTGAAAAAATGGAAAATGGCAAGTGTTGGACGAGATGTCTAGAATGTGGAACCCTTGTACAATGCTAGAAGGAATGTAAACAATTGAATAGACTTTGATGGTTGCTCAAAAGGCTACACATATTATGAAACTTCAACATAGCTAATTATGCAATAGCCAAAATGTGGAAACAATCTTAGTGCCCATGAAACATCTTACGTACATACAATGGAACTCTATCCATAAAAAGGAATGAAGCTCTAACACACTACCACATGGAAAAACATTGAAAGTATTATGCTAATCGAAATGAACCATATGCAGCAGAAGAGATATTGTATAATTGCATTTAATGATATTCCTAAAACAGGCAACTTCATGGAGACAAAGTAGATTACAGGATACCAGGGGCAAAGGGAAAAGGGGATGGGACTTAATGGAGAGTTTCTGTCTGGGATGTTGAAATGTTTTAGAAAAATATAGTGGTGATGGTTGTGCAACACTGCAAATGCAATTAATGCCACTGAGTTATGCACTTAGAGTTCTTAAAGTGCCATTTGAGGAATGTAGCCTATGGAGCTTGAAGAAAATGCTGTCTGAGAAGAGAAAATACCATCTCAGAATGTTACTGAGAAATAAGACTAAAAAAAAAAAAAAATCACAAAAAATGTGGAAACATCTTCCCATACAAGGATGAGGTGTATAATGGGATTGTTTAGACGAAATGTTAATAGAAAAGTAAACAACTAAAGACATTGGGAAAGAAAGGAGAACACTTGCGGTAACTTTTAAAAGAGTTTTTATTAGACTTTAGGGGATGCATGCTGGAATAGTCACTATCCTCTACAAACTATAAATTGAGGCAACATTAATGTTTTCCTTTTACCTGAAAACCAGAGTTCATTTTTACTACTTCTTTTCTTTCTGAGGTGTATTATGAACTTTCCAGGTCATTAGCGTTTTCGCCTAACGGTCCCTATAGTAAAATGGAAGCTTCTCTGTACTTAGTTTCCATATACACATAGGAAAAATATGACTTGATTGATAGAAGTATTTTTAAGTCTTTGGATATATTTTTTTTAAAACTTCAGCTTCACTTTGATCAAATTATCCCTATGGGAATTTCCAAACTCATGGAGATACTTCAATAAATGTCTGTAAGTTAAATATCTCCCAGGTAAAGCTGTGGGAATCATTCAGGAAGTATGTAATGTCTTTGTTTTCCTTTTCACCAGACAATGTAATAACTGTACTATTTGAAGAAAAATAAAAGATAGTTGCCAAAATAAGTGCTGAAAATACCATTTTCTTCTGTTAAGTATTAATATAAAACTAGGAAGACTCTTGAATTTGCTTTAGAAAGAGTCGGACTTCTTACATTAGAGAGCAGGTGAGTTATATTTTCAGGATTCTTCAGCATTATTTGCATAATGTGATTTATTAATACATTTTCAATGAATTTGTTGGTTGATTCTGAGTATGGTAGCATGAAACATTACATGTACTCCAGATTTAAGCAAATATCTGGTAGGTTGACACAGGTGGTTTTATTTAATCAATCCACAATTAATCACTGTCTTTGGGTAGATGAGAAATATATTTTTAGACTTTATTATAAAAATATAAACCAAATCATTCTTTGCACCTTGACTAATGTTTGTTAGGAAACTTTAGTCGTGATTCACATGCAACCAACATTTGAAAGCATTTTTTTTCTATTGGTAACATAGAGCATCTCTTGCATGACATATTTTTGTATAATTTATGTATGATCACTTACAATTTCTATGCCAATTGCATAAAGCAACATGGGTGTGAAAAATATTTTTTTCATAACTGGGGAATGTTAAGGGGAAATAAATAAAACAGAAAGTTAGTGATTTATATCTCAGTGAAGGATATAGAAAATCTGAAAAGAAAAATAAAAAAACTGAAGAAATAGACTGTGTCAAATCACTCTGTTCCTACTTCCTATTACTGGCCATAATATTTACTTGTATCATATCTGCAGTTGGAGTTTCTCATTTCTTTAAACACCACTTATTCCAGTACAATTCAGCCAAACTGAAACTGTTTGTTAAAATAGGGAAGTAATGAAAATGATCTGGAGAGTCAAGTTTAATTCTGCACATATTGGAGGTCAGGGTTTTAGGGAACGTGACCTAGATTTTCATACATAAGACTATTCTCAAGATCATAGTCTCCAGCGTAAGCCAGTGAACCAAGAGTGGGGAAAATACATGGATGCATTTATGTGACTGTCAAATTATTTCTGCTAACAAAGAGGATACTAGTAAAAATCATAAGATCCATTCTAATCCATTCTAAGTGGATCTCTCTGTGTCTGTCATTCTGAAATAAATTCGATTTATAAACTCTGTACTTTTACATCTCTTCAATATAGCAAAACAATTATAATGATGATGACATATAATTAAAATGAACTTCCATTTAATTCTATCAGACACTGGAATTAAATTTTTGTCTTTTTCTTTTTTTTTTTTTTTTTTTTTTGGCTTTTTAGGGCCACACCCTCAGCATATGAAGGTTCCCAGGCTAGGGGTCTAATCTGAGCTACAGCTGCTGGCCTACACCACAGCCACAGCAACGCAGGATCTGAGCCATATCTGTGACCTACACCACAGCTCATGGCAACACCAGATCCTTAACCCACTCAGCGAGGCCAGGGATCGAACATGCAACCTCATGGTTCCTAGTCAGATTTGCTTCCACTGAGCCACAATGGGAACTCCCTGGAATTAAATTTATTCCTTAATTTGACAAGTACACACTGAATACTTAAAGTCATCAAAGTACAGTGTGGAATTTAAAGAGGAAGGAGATAAAATTAATCATTTAATTTATGATTAGACAAAATGTCATTTAATTAATTAAATCATGGATATATTATATAATTCATCGAATTCTTCATAGTTCATGGTTAATTATCCAGTCACACTTTTCCCATTGGAGAACCAAGTATCTATCTTACTAAATGAGAATTTAAGTAAAGTCGACCTACGTGATTTCAGTCTTTCGTTTGTCTAGCACAATTGCTGACACATAGTAATTAATAACTAATATTTCCCCCAAATCAATAGGACATGAGTTTTCTTTTCCTTTCTTGAGAGATTAAAAAAGTGAGATTATAAAACAGAAACAGATCATGGACTTGAAAGACAGATTGTGTTTGTTGGGGGAGAGAGGGAGGGAGTGGGGTGGACTGGGAGTTTGGGGTTAGTAGATGCAAACTCTTGCATTTGGAGTGGATAAGCAATGAGATCCCGCTCTATAGCACAGGGAACTATATCCAATCACTTGTGATGGAACAGGATGGAGGATAATGTGAGTAAAATTATACATGTATAACTGGGTCACTTTGCTGTGCAGCAGAAATTGGCAGAACATTGTAACTCAACTATAATAAAAAATTAAAAAATTAAATTAAAAAAAATGGGTTAGCTCAGAAAGTTCAAATAATCTGTCCAAAAGTCAGGCACCCACCATTCAATGCAGATCTGAAAGGCATACATTTTGCTAAGGTTTATTTTTTTCCCATTATGTCCAGATCAGATAGAATATGAGGTATTGGCCCTACCTCTCACCAGGATAAAATTTCCTTAGAAAGATAAGTCAAAGCATTTAATAACACCTGGCAACAATTAATAAAAAAAAAATCTGAAGCAAGGTAGGTCGTTCTAAGATCCAAAAGACTTAGAATACTGGAGTAGACTTTGCATAGTGGTGTAGTTAGTGAAATCTACCTGGAAACAGCAGGAGTTGAGCAGCCTCTGATAAGATTGAACAAGGAAGGACTGATTGGGAATGGCAAGAAGTCCAGCTCCACTGGTACAGGGAACAATTCCAATTCCAAGGAAAAATACTTAAGTTTAAACTATAGCTATTCTCTATACCTTTTAAAAGCCTAAAATGTAATTAATAGTTGAATGTGACGGTTTGTCTACTTTAATTCCTATTATTCAATATGAAGGATATCATATGGCCTTTTGTGGCCAATGATGATAATGCCCATACACTAGAGAGATTTCTATTTTTTTTCTCTTCAAAATCCTACTTGATGCACACACATTTGAATGGTTATTCCACTGAAAGGAGAAAAAGATGGAGGGGAGCGTTAGAATTTTGAAAATAAATTGTGAATATACTGGTTCTGAAGTTGTGAACAAATGCAATGAAAAATCTTAAATACTAAGGTATGGCATTTTATAAGTCAAGATGTTATGGTGTGATTTAGTGAAATGGTTGTTTTTCAGTAATTCTCAATAGTTCTTCTTTATCTTATCTATGATTCTTGAACTTCTTCTAGTAGAAAAGTTTTTACTTGTCCTGATATGTAAGAGTTATTAACAAATCATTAGAGTTGGTCTTATATTACTTATACTAGTGACTGGGGGAAGAAGAAATGAAAACAATAGGAATGAAAGGGAGAAAAGCCAGCCTGAGGTACTAACTAAAACTGGTGATGTGGGAACTGAAAGAAGCTTGCAGTTTCAGGATGGCTAATTAGGAAGAGTCCAACGGTTTGTATGAATCAATTTGAAAGAAGCCAAATGATGCAAATGAGTAAGGTGTTACATGAGACACTAAATTTCAACTTAAACCTATTATAATTATGCTCAAATGCTTACTGAATGTTTAAAATAAATATTTTTGAAGTCTGAGATGATAAACATTTTGAAAAAAAAACAAGTTTGTCATCTTTCTGGTTGACTATAAAAAGGAGTATTTCATTTGTAAATTAAGCCATTGGTAAATCAATTATATTTGTAAATTAAGTACAAGAGAATTATAACCAATTACGGTCACGTATATATAGCATTTGATTCCAAATATGTTGATTTTTTTCTATCTATCACCTTTCCACAAAGGACAGATGACAGGAAATTTCTCACATATAACATTATCCACATACTATACTTCATATATTTGCACTTTTATATTTTCACTCGAGGTTTCATTTCTGTGTATATATGCTCAATAATAAACAGTGAGAAGAGGAAAGAGAGATCTGATTTTTTTCTTACAGAATGATTTCTTGAATTCTACCAGGGTAAAATATCCAATTATGTTTGATAATAGAAGTATATGGTTACATAAGTATAATATATTCTATAAGTCAGCTTTCATTTCAGTTACCTGAGATGTTTACCAGTAATTAATGTTTTCAAGAAAGGGACAGCCTTTTCAAATAAAAGTCAAAAAGGGAAAGCCTAGAGTTCCCTTTGTGGCTCAGTGGTAACGAACCCAACTAGTATCTATGAAGATGCTGGTTTGATCCCTGGCCTTGCTCAGCAGGTTAAAGATCCAACACTGCCAGTTTGTGAGCTGTGGTGTAGCTTGAAGACGTAGCTCAGACCCCACATTGTTGTGGCTGTGGCATAGGCTGGCAGCTGCAGCTCCCAGTAGACCCATATTGGGAACCTCCATATGTCTCAGGCATGGCCCTAAAAAAAGCAAAGGAAAAAAAAAAAAAGGTGGGGAGGAATCCCTCCAAATAAAAACCAAATTTCTATTTCTTCAGCTTTTGGATTCTTTCTAATTTGCCCTACGACAAGAAATTATGTGCATCACCATATTTAAATATATCTCATAAGAATTAATAATTATTTAATTTCAGGTGTCTTCAAACTCCTTTGCATCATGGAGCATAGAAATAACATTACAGAATTTATCCTTCTGGGATTTTCTCCAATAAAGGAAATTGAAGTCCTCTGTTTTTTACTCTTCTTACTCTGTTACCTCGCAATTTTGATTGGAAACCTGCTTGTCATGATCTCTATCACCGGCAGTCCACTTATTCACCAGCCTATGTATTTCTTCCTGAGTTACCTCTCACTCTCAGACCTTTGTTACACCTCCACTGTGACCCCCAAGTTGATCGTTGACTTGCTGGCAGTAGAGAAGACCATTTCCTACAATGGCTGCATGACCCAGCTCTTTACCATGCACTTCTTTGGGGGGATCGAGGTCTTCATCCTGACAGGGATGGCCTATGACCGCTACGTGGCCATCTGCCAGCCCCTGCATTACACCAGCATCATGACCAGGCAGAAGTGTGGCGCCATGATCGCTGCCTCCTGTGCTGGGGGATTCCTACATTCCTTCGGTCAGTTTCTCCTGGCCATCTTCTTACCCTACTGTGGCCCCAATGTAATAGATCATTACTTCTGTGATGTGTATCCTTTGCTGAAACTGGCCTGCACGGACACCAGGAGAATTGGTCTCCTGGTCATTGCCAATTCAGGCCTGATGGGCCTGGTGACTTTTGTGGTCTTGTTGATATCTTATGCTGTCATCTTATATACTGTCCGCTCCTACTCTGTAGAGAATCGCCACAAAGCTCTCTCCACCTGCAGTGCTCACATCACCGTGGTAGTCCTTTTTTTCGCTCCTTTATTCTTTATTTATATCCGACCAGCCACTACTTTACCAGAAGACAAAGTGTTTGCTCTTTTTTACACAATCATCACTCCCATGCTGAACCCTCTGATATACACACTGAGAAACACGGAGATGAAGAACGCCATAAAGAAACTGTGGCGCCATGAAGAAACTATGGCGCCACATCTCAGGAAGAAAGGAAATGAACTAAAAGACATCCCTGACTTTCACCACTGAGTTTGTTGCATATATGACATCTTTACTCTGAAACCTTTAAAATGCTTGCCTATGATCCTTGTGTCTAGCAACAATATATAGGCTTAAATATGAGCAAACGTTTACAATTCCCTGGATTTGTCCAGGCTCTCTACTACGCTCTTTTCTAAGCTTCTTATTATTTATATCTCTTCTGCCCCATTGATCCTTTGGCTGTATAATCAATTTAGATATTAAGCAGCAGATTATCAAAAGCACCAGGCCACACTGGGAGCCCATAGAGCTCATTCTTGTGTTTAACTATATTCAATGAAGCCAATTCTGGCTGTCAAACAATGAATTAAAAAATAATCTTTTACTTGCATCCCTTAGAGAATATTCTAAAATGATCTAATTTATGACGTGCAAGAATATTTCTTAAAGAAGCCATCTTCTGCGCTGATCATGCTGTAGCCAGTGTCAATCTGAATTTCTCTTATGCCTGAGGCCAGAGAAACCCCAATCAGATCTTTCCTAAACCCCACATCAAACTCTTTCCTTTTGTTCTAATGCACTCTCTCTCCCAGGCTCCATTCATGTATAAATTAACTGCCACAATCTCGCTAATTCTAGTACCTTGGAGTTATTGGTTAGAGCATGAGTTCTGGACTCAGAATTCATTACTCAGTATGAGAACTGGCACATACACCCAATATATTACCTGTTACATGGAAGGGACAACAAGAGCACAGAGCTTGCAGTCTTGTGAGGACATGTGCAAGCCTGAAACACTGCCTATTGCATAGTATGCGCTCCATAAGCATGAGCCATTTTTATTGCCCAATCTGCTGTTACACCTTAAAAAAGTAACCATTCTGATGATGACTTTCCTCAAGAGCAGTGGGGTTGGGAGGATGGGAAAAAAGTTAGGAAACACCCATATGAAGATCATATTCCTGCTACTGCTGAAATTAAATTTTTCCTGCAGTGAGTAAATAGAGAATATCACTTAAACTCAGTGGCTGCATTTTTTGATCACTGTAAAAGTTAAAAGCAGTTTTTTTTGCCATAGGAACTGAAAATCACCCTGGAGCAAATTTACCCAACATAAGAAAAAGCTAGGAGTGAAATGAAGCCACTGGATAATTGATTGGTTAGGGTTCAGGCAAATCTCAAAAGTCTTGGGAAATTTCACTGACAGGACATTGCTTGCAAGGGAATTTGTTTTTAGGTGGGTAAAGAAAGCTGTACTAAATAAAAAGGAGTTATTAATGTTTATGTGTCCTAAAATGGGTACAGACTAGAAAGAGAAAAAAATAGCACAGTGCTGTGACTCCGTTGAAAATGCCCATGAAATAAACCTGAAAATACTATGTGATGGAAAGTCTTGGAAAATAGTCTAACAGTCTTGAAACTGAGCAAGACTCTATGGTGCCCTCCCTGGGACGGGGCCCTCCCACATATCCTTTGCTTTAGCTCCTCTCTGAAGTATAACATGTATCTTATTGGAGCGTTATAGAAACATTGTGACCGTGATGTCTATGGACAGCTGCAAGAACAAAGGATTTCTTCACCAAGAAGTTTGCAACAACCAACCACAGCCAGACATCATCTTACCTTTAAAAATGCTTCACAGTTTTGGTTCAGGGAGTTAGCAATATTTGGGGGCACAAGCCACCTGTCTCCTGGCATGACCCTGCAATAAACTTGTCTCTGCTCCAAACTCTGATATTTGTGTGTTGGGCACATGGACTTGCTCTAACACTCTGTCCTGTTTTGTTTTGTTTTAAACCTAATTCTTGACAGCTACTCCACAACTCCAGAGTAGGGCTTGCACAGTATACATATTTGAGAACATGTCAGAGCAGAAATATGAAAGATCACTTTCTGGTGTGAAATAAGCAGGTCCTCTGGTAAGAACACCCGCCAATCTTGAAGTTTCCCTCTGTTTCCTATCAAAGTTTCCTATCCTTCAGCCAATCAGACATGTGTTATTGAAAAATAAAACTTAAAAATTAAGACAAAAGGTTTTTGTTTCATTTCTATTTTTGGAATAAACATTTTGAATAGAGATTATTAAAACCCTTGGAACAAAAGGATCCTGAATTATCAATAATTGCCCAGAGAATTCCTTATTTAACTCTGCTTCTGTGCTTTGATCAACTCCCTTCTCAGCTTCTCAAGAACATCGCTTCATTGATTCTCCTGTCTTTCTCTGCATCAGCAATTGTTCTCTTGAACTGGAAGACATCAGTGCTATAACGGTGGAGAAAACATGCTAAGATTCTTTGCAATTTAGTGACCTTACTAGATTTGGCATTCAGTTCATCCACCTTTCAGTCCTTTGGCTAAGATATTTTACAACTCTACAGATACAGAAGTTAATAGCCATGATGCAGAAAATAATAGCCATGTCAATAATGCCTGCAGAAAGAAGTAAAAGTGTGTCCCATGCAATGCAATTGATTATAGTCCGGTGGGGATTTGGGTATTTTAGACCCATTTATAAATTCATTTCAGCACTCCTTACTGATTATAAATATGTGGAACACTTGGTCCTTGTCTGAACCACTGGTAACATCTTCCTGGTTTTTACATTAAATACTGAGTTATATAAAATATTTGACATGTTCATGCATTATTTGTATGAAAACCATAATTATGTCCTCTTTTAAATTTTACCTTTGGACAAGCAAAATTGTTATTTGTCTCACCTAAAATAAAACAAATCTTTTTATCTCCTTTTTTGGTTTCTTTCTTCAAAAAGCTATAGAGATGGAAATACAAATTTCCCAATTGCTTTCTATTCATAATAGCCACGACTTGTCTGAATGAAATTTAGTGAGCGCAAGGAGATTCAGAGGAGGGTGGAGGGTAGAGGGTAGAGGGTAGAAAGTTAATCAAAAGCCATGGAAACAGGAAAATTGAGAAAAATGGTAAAGGCAAGGTACCTATAAGAAACATCTCAAAATTCCCAGATGGCAAAATATTTTACTGTGATGTAAAATCCCCCCTGTTGAGTCTCTAGGAAACATTAGAGCATGTGGTCTTTGAACACAGGCTGTCTGGGCTTATAGCCCCTCTCCTGACACTTACCAATTGCCTAGGCAGCACTGAGAATCTCTCTCAACAGTGGTACTGCATCATTTGAAATTGCTGAAGGGGAATAATAGAAGAATGGAAACTTGAGGTTCACCTGACTATTAAACTGTGAGCAGAGTAAAACACTATTGGACACATAGTAATCATCAATGATTACTAGTTATTAACACATTTTTAGACATATTGTGTGAGTGGTTTTAGGTTCAGCAGAAGAAGCTGAGTGAGTTCTTCAATATGATTCGACAGGGAACAAAGAGAAATAAATAATCAGGACCTAGCAAACACACTTGCCCTCAAGAGTTCAGACGGAACATAACTACTCAGTCAATACTTCATTATATATATATATATCAATTATTGATAATTCAAGATCCTTGTGTTCCAAGGGTTTTAATAATCCCTATTCAAAAATTTAAAATCTGTACATGGAGATATAAGCCTAGGAAACACACTTCCACTCAAGAGTTGAGAGGGAACATAATTACTCAGTCGAAACTTAACTTAACTTGGTTCAGGAGCTATGCATATCCACCTCTTACTGCTGTGGGTCTGAGAATTAACTTCAACTCTACCCAGGAGGTTATAGAATATAATGGATGATAATTAAATCATCTGTCAAATGGAAAGCACTGATTCTAAAGAGAATTTAATTTATTCCAACAAGAACAATTTTCAAGAAGCATTAAGACTGTGAAAGAATACTGAAGAAAAAAGGAGAAAGGAAATATTACCAGGAACCACAGAAAGAATATACTTTCTTTGGGAACAAGAAGGGAAAAAATAAAATCGCTATCCTCAATAGGTTGTATGAGAATGTCTACAATACTGAAGCAGGAGTCCCCTTAACCTGTTGTGGATCAATGGGGTAAGAACCTGACGAAGTCTCTTTGAAGATGCAGGTTCAATCTCTGGCCTTGCTCAGGGGGGTTAAGGATCCTGCATTGCACAAGCTACAGCATAGGTCACAGATGTGGCTCAGATCTGGTGTTTCTGTGGCTGCGGTGTAGGCCAGTAGCTGCAGATCTGATTCAAACCCTAGCCTGGGAACTTCCATGTGCCAAAGATGCAGTCGTAAAAAGAAAAAAACAAAAGCAAAAACTGAAGCAAATAGTTTTAAGGGGAACAAGCTTGAAATTTTAAAAAATGAATATGGAAATACAAATGAATAGATTAGGAAGAACTGTGGGAAATTTTTTAATGAAGAAGAAAATTAAAATCATTTTTGAGGATATTGAAAAACAAAATTTAAAATGCTGACAATCAAATGCTGAAAACATGGAAAGCTATTCCTATATGGAGAAGAAAAAGAGGAAATATGTAAAAACATTAAGGGAGATTATAATTAATATTTTAGGTAAAAATTATGTATGCTTAAGAATTATGAGTTTGCCTATCATTACCTTCTGAAAAAATAGTTAAAATAAATTCCTATAAAAGAATGCTTTCTTGAAATGGAGAATAAAACATAAAAATTCAAAATCTGTATATGGAGATATAAGCCTTAAAATATTGCTGAATTTAAAAAAAGCTTTAGAAATAGATCCATTTACAGATGCCTGCTGTTATTTAAAAAATCACTGTAAATTAAAATATCTGACAAGCTTTAAGGCAAACGATAAAGACAAAGAAAATTGTTTTTAAAATGAATTCAATCATGTGATTCCAGCTATTGAACAAATATAAAGAGATTTTCAGGTGCAAAAAGGATGAGAAAATATAACTATTTTGTGGATTGCTTAAAGAAAAAGTCAAGAGACAACCAAGGAACAAATATCTGTATAACATAAGGTAACAAAGATTTACAGCTGAATAATGTTTTTATAAATTGAAAATGTCAACAGCCTTCTGTTATTTTCTTCAACATATGCTACTTGTAATTATATATCTGTTTCCTTTAGTCTCTAGCCTGGTTGAAGGCAAACTGCCAGTTTTGTCCACTGCTATATGTATTCTCACACTGAGTTTTACACCACACAGACTTTTTAGAAGTAAGTATTTTATATGAATAAATTTTATATGAATAAATTTATGAGAGCATTTTATTCTTTGTTACAGTTCTCTATACTTTTTCAGATTTTCTACAATATACATACATGAAATTCAATGAGGAAAAAAATCAGTGTTGCTTATGTAGTGATATCATGCAAGATTCCCTAATCAGAAAAAAATACACACAGACACACACACACACAATGGTTGCATCCATTGTATATGGAAGTTCCTGGGCCAGAGATGGAATCTGAGCCACAGCTGTGACATTCGCCACTGTTGCAAACACTAGATCCTTTTAAACCACTGTGTGAGGCTGGGGATAGAACCCACGCCTTCACAGCTAACAGAGCAGTTGGATTCTTAACCCACGGAGCCACAGCAGGAACTTCCCCAAACAAATTTTTAGAAAGGAGTTTTCCATATCAAGATAAATTGGGAAACTATCTGTGCACCTGGCAAAAGAACCCATGGGAGCATATGGACTTTCTGAAATAACTGTTGTGAAAACTAGAAGTGTCCCATACATCAACTAAAAATTCCCATGCCTACAGAGTTTTTATAACTGGGAAAAATTAAATCTTAAATCCATGGCCTACTGTGTGTACTTTTAATCCTGGCCATAGGGTCCTTGTGTATTTCACATTGCGACTCACCTGATTGTGCTCTGCCCTGACATGAGCACTAGAGCATTTCCTTACTGTCCCTGTGCCCCAGGTCTAATCTCACTGCTTTGGCTCCTGATGCAATAGGGAAATATAATTATGAACTTTGGCATATCTATTTCTAGGGAGAATTTTAAGCTGTGGTTTACAACTTTGGCAAAGTATACGGATGGGAAATTTCTAAACCCTCAGAGATACTGAGACCTATTCATTATAATACACTTTCTCGGAATTCTTCTTAAATGTCAATTCAATATCAAAAGAATATATAAATACATTTGGTACATACACATTTTCTCTAGAGGCAAAGGTAAATGTCAGAAAGAAATCTCTTTCTTTTCCAGAAATGGAAAAATAGAACGCTAAAAAATTCAAATTTAGATCAATGTACCAAATGTATCTCTACTGATGGCATTCACAAGAATTCTCTCATAAGACTTTCTGCAATTTCAGATGCATTATTGTATAGCAATGCTATTTTTTAAAAAAATTCTGACTTTATTATAGGTGTGAAGCGTCAGCTTACAAGAAATCTGTCTGATGAATTAAGCAGCTGGTAAGTTAAATGTAGATCATAAATGTACTAGTGATTTTCCTTAAAAAGAATATTTGAATCACTCTCCTTGTATTTATGATCTAACACCTCTAATAAAGCTTTGTATAGAAAAATCCAGAATCACTAAAAAATGCTAATTTTTTTTCTATTTGGGGAAAACTTCTGCTTTCAACTATTATTTGCATTAGCTTTCAAGTTTTCAGTGTCATAGCTCTCAGCAGCTATCAAAATATTGCTTGATTACTTATTTTATTTTAAAATTTTATTTAAGATATCATTAGTTCATAGTATTCCAAGATGGAAAAAAGTTGAATATGACAAGGATGTACTGACCCAGAAGGTCAGTGAACAGAATTTCAATGAAGGGACTGAATGTGAAATGATTAAAAAACAAAACACAAGTACAGGAATTCCCATCATGGGTCAGTAGACACAAATCTGACTAGCATCCATGAGAAAGCAGCTTTGATCTCTAGTCTTGCTCATTGGGTTAGGATCCAGGGTTGCTCTTTGCTGTGGTGTAGGTTCCAGATATGGCTCGGATACCACGTTGCTGTGGCTGTGGCATAGGCTGGCAGTTACATCTCTGATTCGACCCATAGCCTGGGAACCTCCATATGTAGCGGGTGTGGCCCTAAAAAGACAGAAAAAACAAACAAATAAACACAAGTACAGTTCTAAGACTATGCAGAAACCAAAATGCATGACAACAATATCTATGAGGTATGTTTCCTTTTAAGTGTGTTTTTGTTTGTTTGTTTTTGAGATGAACCGTTGTCAAAGAGTAAGATAAACATCCATTTAATTTGAGTAGAGTTAACCCTAAGGAAATAAAACAAAAAAATCAAGTGTCTGGAAAAAGCAAGACATTTACCTTCAGGTTTGTGGGGAGGTCAGCTCAACGCTGAACAGAAGGGAAAGATTTTATTCAATGAGAGAATGTTTGCCCCAGCGTGAGAAACACTAGCCTTCAGTATGTAAGAACCGATTGCTCATGGGAGGGAAACTAAGCCATTTCTCCCTATCTTGATCCCATATTAAAGTATGTATTTAATAACTCATTCAAGATTTGTAATTAGAATAACAAGATGACTTATTTTTCTGAATTTATGCTTACAGATATGATAAAATGTATATACAATTTAATATAATAATTCATGTTTAATTTTAACCTATACCAGGTTTTGTGCAGAGCTGTTACATAATTGAATTCAACAAATTCTTACAATAGGTCTCAAAATAATATTACTTATTTTGTACATGAAGAATGTGAAGTTACATATTTTTCCTACAATTATGATCCAAGTGAATTTGGAGCTAGGATATCTCATTTTATGTAGAAACATACATCATATTCTTAATCACTAGGATGTACTACTTACAAAGCTTGAGGACTTCCCAGTTTTATAACACTAGAGGGGTTCCAACCTGTCAACAAAAGGAACTAAGATGTTTTTGAGTATTGAGCTTCATATGTGCACTTATATTTGAATCCCACAGTAAGCCTGTCAGTCAAGTAGGCATTGTGATGTTCATTTTAGGGAAGAAGGAAAAAAAACCCTTCGAGGTAAAGAATCTTGGCATTTAAGTATCAGCGCTGTGTTCTGAACAAGGGTCTCTCTCCAAAGTTTCTATTTCCTATGTTGTGCAAAAGGGATAATACAAGATAAAATTCCTGATCCAATGTTACATTTTCCCAGACATTTTAGTAAGTGTAAATGGCAGCTAATTATTATTAAATGTGTTAGCACTTTCCAGGCATTGTTCCAAGAAATTTCACATTTATTAACTTTTTAATTTTAATTTTTATTTTTTTCCTTTTTAGGGTCATCCCTGAGGCATATGGAGGTTCCAAGGCTAGGGGTTGAACCAGAGCTATAGCCACTGGTCTACACCAGCAACATCAGATCCAAGCCATGTCTGTGACTTACACCACAGCTCAAGGCAACACCGGATCCTTAACCCACTAAGCGAGGCCAGAGATCGAAACTGCATCATCATGGATGCTAGTCCGATTCATTTCCACTGAGCCACGACGGGAAATCCTTTTAACTTTTTTAAATTCAGGAAATATTGGCCCATTATATTATCATTATCTCAGTTTTACAGAGAGGGAACCTGAGACCCAGAAGTCATAATGAAACATCCATTTGCAGATACTATGTTGTCCATAGTCTCAATGTATCCATTAAAGCAGGGAAAGCAGGAGGAAGGCAGGCAGGTGTTTTCCCCAAATGAGTGGAGAATCAGGAGTCACACACACACTCTCAGAATCCATGGAGATCTACATAGATTATCTAATTCAACTCCCTGATTGTATGAATGAGAACCTGGAATCACTAAACAACAGAATAGAATAAAAGCTAGCTATCTACCTGCTGATAAAGTCCATTTACCAGATGCTGATCTGGGATGCAAGTATAACTGCTCCTATTTGAGAAAATATGAAGAGATTAAATGATTTTATGGAATCATGCCAAGGGTGGATAGATTCTCTAGGAAGGTGAGAGAAGTTGTGATTGATCAAAGTACGCCACATCATTTTTTTTTATTGTATTGAGTTTGAGGGAACTGTTTTAAAATCAGAGAAGCCCACTTCCCTACATAGTATTTCCAACCCGGGTAACAATAATTGATTGCCTGATAAAATGTAGTTAAAATAACTTTTCTGAAAATTTGCTTATTTACATATTTTGAAAAACAAATTCTTTGGGGAAAAAAAAACCTTCCCAAAGAATTTTTTAAAGTTTGGTCAAATTTCATATCACATCTTCATTCCAGACCCAGAGATTTCTCAAAATTATATAATGCTTTGGAATTTTCTGAGTTCTTATTCCTTCGTGGGACATTGTAAGACCTTTGGTATTGACGCAGAGAATTGAAATATCTCTATCTATGTAGGAAACACAAAATTTGCTGGTCTCATCATTCAACTAAGAGAAATCTTTTAAAAATCAATGCACATTTGCTTCTCAATAAATTTTTACTTAGGGATAAATTATTATCATTGTGGTCTTAGTTTCCTATAAAAATCTAAGCGGGGCTTCTGGACTCTAGTCTGCACAGTTCTTAACTTTTTAAACTACATTAAAGAAAGCAGGAAGTCATACTTATAAAGACACAATTTAATTTAAATCAAAATCATTAATAATGTAAAATATTTCTATTTATAAAATATTTCACTTTTATAAAAATAAATACAAGTTCGTGGTAAAATTTTTGTAAAATTAAGAATTTAGATTTGAAAATTAAAATCTCCATAGTCTAATCATAGTGAAATGGCCATTTTAACATTTTATTTAAATATTCAGATGAACTTATCTGGGATATATAGCTGAACGTAAACTTAATAATTCTTGAACTTCAGATATATATATATATATATATTTATAAGGAAGCAGTAGTGATTCAAATTACTCTAAACTTCAAAAAAGTAGAAAATATTATTTTAATTATTTTATTTTTTTGCTGCACTCATGGCATATGGAAGTTCTTAGGCCAGGATCAAATTGGAGCCACAGCTGTGACCTCCATACACCAAAGCTGCAGCAACACTGGATCCTTAACACACTGTGTTGTGCTGGGGATTGAACCCGCTCCTCTGCAGAGACAACTCCAGATCCCTAACCTGCTGTGCCACAGAGGCATCTCTGAAAATATTATTTTAACTACATGTGTCTTAATTTAGCATTAAGTTTAATTTTGCTTATTGTGGAACATACACAGTAATATAAAAAGCAGAAGGCATCCGTGATTTATAAACAAGCATTTAAACTTATTTCAAAATTGCTGAACCAGAAATAAAGTTTTTAAATTAAAGCTGCTTTTACTGTAATCCTGCAAGAGAAATAAATAGGAAAACAGAGCTATAGATACATTACCTAATGGAAGCTATGAATAACCTTTAAGATATACAAAAGTTTCATGAACTGCTACCTATAATTATTTTATCTCATAAATTAAAAAAGATTACAAATCAACTCAAAAAATAATTTATTTTTCAGTGCCATCATGAATTAACTGACTAATGAATGATCGGTTATTACTAATATTGTATTTATTCCTCCATGGTCATGGCACATAAGTTCCTTCCCAGTTTTTTTTTTAGTTAATATTTATATAACTTTGACTGTGTTCACTGTATAAACTACCCACAAGCCCTCCATCATTTTTGTGATCTCATTAGAAATCATCAGATAAGGTGAGTGCTATGGTTACCTCCCAGGATGGCCTGTTGTAAGTTTGCCCTACTTAACATTATTAGAATTATCTCATTATTTAGTGTTTTTGATGAGTATTATTTCCTGCCTCTTCACAAAAGAATTTAAATTACATGAAAGCTGAGGCTTTGTCTAATTTATCACTGTGCCCTTAGCTCTTATAAGAATACTGGCACTAGATCTTCAAAATAATTTTGGTATATGAATGACTGATTTCAGTGGATCTCAAAATGGCATAGGTCTTAAAAAAGAATAAGGGGCATGTTAAATAGATAATAGGTTCTTATTTCCTTATCAATGATTTGCTTCACTACTTTTTCATTTCAGAGAATTTTCTTGAGCATCAGACCATGGAAGATAGAAATAATGTCACTGAATTTATTCTCTTGGGACTTTCAACAAACAAGAAACTTCGGATCCTCTGCTTTTTATTTTTCTTACTCTGCTATCTGGCTATTTGGTTGGGGAATTTGATTATCCTGATTTCTATCACAGGTAGTCAGCTAATCAACCAGCCCATGTACTTCTTCCTTAATTTTCTTGCCGTCTCAGACCTTTTCTACACCTCCACCGTTGCGCCCAAACTCATGTCCAATTTAATAACAGAGACGCAGGTCATTTCTTATAAAAACTGCATGACCCAGCTTTTCACCACACACTTCTTTGGGGGGATAGAGGTATTTATTCTCACAGGAATGGCCTATGACCGCTATGTGGCCATCTGCAAGCCCCTCCACTATCCCATCATCATGAACCGGCAAAGGTGTAACTCCCTTCTCATAGCGTCTTGTGCAGGGGGGCTTCTGCATGCCCTTGGCCTGTTTCTTCTTACAATTTTTTTACCATTCTGCGGCCCCAATGAAATTGATCACTATTTCTGTGATGTGTACCCTTTGTTGAAACTGGCCTGCACTGATACACACAACATTGGTTTTTTAGTCATTGCCAATTCCGGTTTGATGGGACTGGTAATCTTTGTGGTGCTGATGGCCTCTTACTTTCTGATATTGTACAATGTCCGAGCATGTTATGCAGAAAGCCGCCGCAAAGCTCTTTCCACCTGTAGTTCCCACATCACCGTTGTGATCCTGTTTTTTGCACCTGTCATCTTTGTTTACATTAGACCGGCCACGACTTTACCAGAAGATAAAGTGTTTACACTCTTCTACACGATTATTGTTCCCATGCTCAACCCTCTCATCTACACACTTAGAAACACGGAGATGAAAAATGCCATAAAGAATGTTTGGTGCAGTGAAAGGTTTTGGGAAGGGAAGCTCACGACTTGAAGGCTATTCATCTTTTGATGGTAGTGACCTATCTTTTCACTACAGCCCCTTTCTTGGTTTCCCTCCTGCTAATAGGAAAATCAGTCAGAACATGAAAGTCATGCCCCAAACAGCTTGCCATCTGTAATATTCCTCTCTCATATTCCTTTCCTTTGATTCAATTTTTCACTAAATTTTAAGTTCCATGAAAGTAGGGGTCATGATATCTTAATTGCACTACTAATTTCCTAGAAACAAAGTGTAGAGCACATATTAGGAGCTTGATAAATATTTATTGAATGAATATATGAATATCTTGTTCCATAGCTCTGCTTCTCCTCCTTTGTAAGAGTGACTTTCATAATTTAATCACTTGGACACTAAATGCTACTGTTTTGCTGATGTGTATTCCCCTTCACTTATTTCTCTGCTTCAATAAGTTTTGATATGATTTAACTATGAACAAGGAAGAATTTTACCCTGGACACAATCAGCCAGGTGAGACACCCAAGGAACAGGAAATGTACTATAGCACTGACCCAATTCTTGTAGATTTATTCATATCATTCTGCTTCAATTATACACCTGAGTTTGGATATCTAATATGTGGGGTTTTAAAAAGGCTTTTCTTATGTGAAAAATAGCCAGTTTATATAAAAACAGTCAAATCACCCCCACCCTCACATAGACACATATACACTCTGAAATATGAATTATGTCTTACTGAAATTCTCTTTTCCTTTTTTTTTTCTTTTTTTTTTTTTTAGCTTTTTAGGGCTGAACCTGAGGCATGTGGAACTTCCCAGGCTAATGGTCCAATCAGAGCTATAGCTGTTGGCCTACGCCATAGCCATAGCAACACCAGATCCAAGAGGCATCTGCAACCTACCCCATAGCTCATGGCAACGCTGGGTCCTTAACCCACTGAGTGGGATCAGGGATTGAACCTGCATCTTCATGGATACTAGTCAGGTTCATAACCCACTGAGCCACAATGGTAACTCCCCATTGACTCTTTTTGGTGCTGTTGAAAAAGATTGTATGGCAAAAGATACTGGCAGTATATGTGTGTTTGTACTTTAAAATTTTTATTTTAAAATCTTCTATCTCAACCTACCTACTTTATGTATTTTCTATAGCACAAATCTCTACATAACTTTATATGAACCAAAGAAGCTTAAAATATTGAAGTCAGTGATAGAATTTAGCTGTTCCAAATTATATATTAGTGATTTTTCTTTGACTTCAGGATTCTTTCTATAGCTCTATGATCTAGAAATACTTCATCATTTCATAATGAGATCTACTTTCTATTCTGGATGCTTTTGCAATAGAGATAGGTGGTTATAATAAAGTTACTTTTTCTCTGGGCAGACAATGTCTTATTTTCTGATATAAGTTAATTATAGCATATATTATTTTAGATAAACAGCTAACATAGTCTGTTAATATACCTCACCCCTGGACTAAGTTGTCTCACACATTCAGTCCCAGGTCTTGCTAGACCCTCATCAGATACCCTAAGGAGGGGCAAGGGCAGGAACTGTCTCTTTAAGGGACCATAGAGCAGAGGGCAGAACAGCACCCAGCTTCTCTGCAGGCAGGTACATCCAAAAGGGAGGGCAGAGTCCAGAGCCACAGTTGCCTTATTTTCTCTTCTAAATTATTAGTCAGGGATCTCTTCCTACCTTCAGGAGGAGAAATAGAGGGCTTAAAAGAGAAACCAGTAGCATAATTCTAGTTGAAGACTCTGAATACAGAAAAACACACAGAAAAACAGCTTATTTCCCTTCCCTTTTTCCACCCACTTCCATCCCACACAAATATCTTGCATCTTTTTTTTTGAAGAATCTTCCCTCTTTTCTTGTTTGGTGATGCCATCATTAGCATCACCATATTATATAGTTTATGAATTATTTCTGGCCTAATTCTTCTGTCCCACTGGACTATACCAGCAGTAGAAAAAATTTATAACTTTATTGTTATTTCCTGTTGTGTTTTACTTTCTGGGAAAACTCATTCCTCTCTGCCCCCCTCCTTTTTTCGAATTTTTTGTTTTTGTTTTTCTCAAAATATTGTAGTTACTATTGCTTGTTTGGGCTCCAGATGTGCTTTAAAATAATTGCATCATATACCAAAAATAAGCATTGGGATTTGATTGGAGTTCTATTATACCTATATATTGATTTGGTAGGAATGGACAACTTGTCATGTTCATTCATTTAAGAGCATACTATTGGATCTATTAACTGAAGGATTCTTTCACACCTAGCAGTAAAACATTGTCACTTATTCAAATGCCTCTTTCATATTTAAGTTATTCTTAAGAATTTCATCTCTGTTTTTGCTACTGGTGGGGTGCAACACTTTTTCCATTATGTTTCCTCTCCAGTTATAGCTATTGTATAGGAAATACAGTAGTTTCAGGTATTTATATACATGCATGAATCTTTCATATATGAAGTTACTCTTGGTATTAATACAAGAATGTAAAGTCCCATTGTCTATGCATTGGGTCCTAAAGTCAATATTTGAGAAAAACATTGAATATGGTTAACATTATCCAACCTCACACACCTAGGAAATGGTCAAGATGGGATTCAACCATCCAGCCCTGTGACATACAGAGACTATTACATGCACCTGACAGCTGAAACCCACCAAAAAAGAGCAGAATAATATCTCACATTTTATGCACATGCTGACCTCAGGTGGAATGTTGGGAAGGGCAGAATCTCCCATACTATGAATTATTTTTCCCTTGGTTATCAACTGCTCTAATAGCATTCTTTTGAATTTTGAATACCTAATCAAATATGACCCTTATTCTATAAGGACAAGTCTCCAATCATATTTCTCCATTTGAATTTCGCTAAAATTTTTCATGGCACACTGTGCTATGATGTTTTGTCTTTCCATATAAGTATTCATTTATATATTCATTCTGTATATTTCTCCTTCACACGTGCAATATAATACATTACTCCATCCCATCATGTTATTTTCACAATGTCCAACAAATCCTATTTTATTAAAGAAAAAAATTATTTGATTTGACTATTTGAGAAAAATTTCTCAATTCTACAGATGTCTCTGGATATCCAGATGCATAAAAGTTCTATATAAATTGAAAATTTGTAGATTTCACTTTGATGGTAACGGAAAAAAAACTAAATCAAGCACTTTCAGTACCAGAATTTGTTTTTAAAACCTCATTGGCTTCAACTAAGATTATATAGTTATTCCACACTGTTCTGACAAAAGCCGTTTCATTAGAGTGTCCATACTTCTCAGATATTGAAGAGTAGGAAGACATCATACTTTCTTGAGACAATCTTATTTTATGTCTGTTATTTTAGCATAATTATTAGCAAGACTCTTCTTTTTACATTTAAATTGTCTCAATTTGGACAGCAAATTATCT
Organism: Sus scrofa; assembly: GCF_054392235.1. NCBI lineage: Eukaryota > Metazoa > Chordata > Mammalia > Artiodactyla > Suidae > Sus > Sus scrofa. The sequence goes on from NC_139384.1 coordinate 15,288,879, forward strand.
GGCAACCCTATACTACTTATACCATCAAACCAATTTTTCAGTACCTAGGAAGGGGTTTTTTAATAGTAAAATGTTATATAATCATTATTTTGTCATTTTTAAATGATTTCATTAAAATCACTTTAGAAACATCTTTCAATTTTTGGCATAGTGATTATTTCTCCCATAAAACATATTTTTATTGTTTAGATCCAACATAACTAATTTTTGCTTTTCAAATAGTTGCAATGACTATGGAAAATCATGAACTGAGTAGAAAATATGACTTTAAATTTCTGATGATTCTTTTTGATGAGAATTCAAGGAGAATACAAGGTCATATGGACTCTTTAGCTATCAGGTGATCAAAAAGGACGTAGCTTACATCCTTTTGCAGATTAATTCATGGAACTAAAGTATAGGGATATTAGAAAGGTGACCTCCAGTTAGCAACTTAAGGGGGAAAAAAAAAACCAAAAGAAGAAATATCAGAACAAAGTGTAATAGAACTTTGACAAGGAAATGATGGCTCAGATTATTAGGGGAAGCTATAAAAAAGAAACAGGGATTGACAGACAAAGAAGAAAGTGCTTCAAAGCAAACTATAATATTAATGAACTGATGCTAGTGTCTATGCTTATTTTTTCTAGAGCACAGTTCATTGTTTTAAAAACTTAAGTAAACAAATACCACTAAATAAGGTATGTAATTAGGAGGGAGAGTGCCTTTCAGATGATTTGCCTGCCAGTTAAGAATCGTTTCTGGCACCACATTTTCCTTAAAGCATTCCTCATCTCCATGTTTCTGAGGGTGTAAATCAGAGGATTGAACATGGGAGCAATGATGGTGTAGAAAAGAGCAAACACTTTGTCTTCTGGAAGAGTGGCGGCTGGTCTAATGTAAATGAAGAGGACAGGCGCAAAGAACAGAACCACGACTGTGATGTGGGAACTGCAAGTGGAAAGAGCTTTGCTGCGGCTCTCTGCAGGGTAACCCCTGATGGTATGCAATATCAAAAAATAGGATAGCATCACAACCACAAAGGTCACCAAACCCATCATGCCTGAATTGGCAACCACTAGAATCCCGACACTGTAGGTATCCATGCAGGCCAGTTTCAGCAAAGGATACACATCACAGAAATAGTGATCGATTTCATTGGGACCACAGAAAGGTAAGGTAATAGTGAGGAGACACTGGGCAAAGGAATGCAGAAATGCCCCAGCACAGCAAGCACCAACTATAGCATAGCACTTCTGCCTGTTCATGATGATCATGTAGTGCAGGGGCTTGCAGATGGCCACATATCGGTCATAGGCCATAGCTGTGAGAATAAAGACTTCAATCCCCCCAAAGAAATGCATGGCAAAAAGCTGCACCATGCAGCTAGTATAAGAAATTGCGTTACTTTCAGCCAGCAAGTCAGTGACTAGCTTGGGAATCACCGCTGAGGTATAACACAGATCCGAGAGAGCAAGGTAATTAAGGAAGAAATACATGGGTTGGCCATTTAGTTGACTGCATGTGATAGAAATCATTATGATCAAGTTTCCCATCCAAATAGCTATGTAACACCATAAGAATAATAGAAAGCACATATTTTTAATTTTCTTGTTCTGGGAAAATCCCAAAAGAATGAATTGGGTGACGTTATTGTTATTTTCCATGGTTGAATGCAGTTAAGACTCAGCAGGTTTGTCTGAAAAAAAAGTGACAGGTCAGCATGAGAAATATTGAGTAAACCTGGTGTGAAGCAGAGTGAGGTTTGTAGAAATTACCTCGTTTATTAAATCAGCTTCCTAGACTCTTTTGAAATCATTAATTCTAAACTTTGTATGAATAGCTTGGCATCTAATCAACCAGATCAGGTTATTTTCTTGAGTGAAAAGGGATAGTATTAATAGCTACACTTGCTCAAAGCATAAACAAAGATGCACCGTCATCCTATGTCTGAGATGCAAAGTGAGCTTAGAGAAGATACATTTCTTTTCCTGGAGTTGCTTGCTTGCGTGCTTGTGTGCTTGCGTGCTTGCTTGCTTGCTAAGTTCAAACAGCTAGACTTAAAGTGAAGAGAGTAAGATGAATGGGCAACTGTAGGACAGCACTCCATTTTTATTTAAAATGTTGCTATTTTTTATTGTGGAATTTGAGTGTTTAAACATCGCACTAAAATACTATTATCTTGATTACTGAGTTATTTGCATGCAAGGCAAGTACCTCAATTTCCTCACCAGAGTCCCAATTCTTCAGCATTTTATATTTACCAACATTATAGAGAACAACAAAGAAAAGATGATATCATGTGAAACCTAAGTGTCTGTGGCATTTCTTTTGATTTAAATTGATAAGAAAAAAATAATTAATACAAAAAAAATTGGGAAACAAAGATTGCTTAAAACACTAAGCTAGAACAATAACAATAGGAATGAATGGCACTGGCTTGACACAGATTGGGCTTCAATCATTTTTTATAATAAATTAAGTATTGTGGAAATTGATACATTTTAATTTCACTCTTCTCTCTCGTTACTTTTTAATACTTGATAAGTATTTCTTTTATTTATTTTTACTGTTATTATTTTTTATGGCCACATCCATGGCATATGGAAGTTCCTGCACCTCAGACTGAATCTGAGCTGGAGCTGCAGCTGCAGCAACATCAGATCCTTTAACCCACTGCTCCTGGCCAGGCATCGAACCCATGCCTCCACAGAGACTGGAGCCGCTGCAGTTGTGTTCTTAACTCACTGTGCCACAGCAGAACCTCCCTATTTCTTTTTTTCTGTCTTTCGTCTTTTTAGAGCCACGCCCACAGCTATGGAGGTTCCCAGGCTAGGGGTTGCATCAGAGCTGTAGCTGCCTGCCTATGCCACGGCCACAGCAACACAGGATCCAAGCTGTGACAGCAACCTATGACACATAGCTCACGGCAATGCCGGATCCTTAACCCAATGAGTGTGACCAGGGATCGAACCCAAGTCCTGATGGTCACTAGTCGGGTTCGTCAATGACTGAGCCATGATAGGAAATCCCAGAACTCCCTATTTCTTTTAGAAATAAAGCAATTTCATAAATAGTGCATCCCAAGGAATATTTTTCAGAATATCACGGGTAGTCTTAGTATTTTTATAATCAGAAAAATCCACAAAAGTTTTTTTTTTTGTTTTTTGGGGTTTTTTTGTTTTGCTTTTTAGGGCCGCACCTGAGGCATATGGAGGTTCCCAGACTAGGGGGTTAAGGGTCAAAATGGAGCTATAGCCACCAGCCCACACCACAGCCACAGCAACGCCGGATCCGAACTGCATCTGCAACTACACCAAAGCTCATGGCAATGTGGGATCTTTAACCCACTGAGGGAGGCCAGGGATTGAACCTGTATCCTCATCCTAGTAGGATTCGATTTTTTCTAAGCCACGAGGGAACTCCCAAAAGTTATTTTTAAAAAGAATTTTAGTTTAGATTGTAGATATTTTTGTTTCCAATTAATTTGCCAATATGCTTCTATAGTTATAAGCATATTTTAAGTCCAAGGATTTAAGGTCACTTTGATACTTTGCTTATAATGCCCTTGAAAAAAAACATATTCTTACACAACAAAAACACAAGTAGAAGAATCCCATTAATTCATTGGCAGAATAGTTTAAAACACCATCTCTCTGACAATCTCATGTTAACTAAATGCTACATTAACAAAATGTGCAAATAATTATTCACTGATTCCTTTGTTTCCCTTGAATGTTTCTCCTTGACAGCCTCCTCTTTAATATCAGATACCCAAAGATTCATATTCAAGTTACTTTATTATAACTTACATTTCCAACTCCTCCATATTATTTCCAATTTGCTTTATTAATGCTAGAGTCACTGATTTTACATTTACAAGCTCCTCAATTTCATATTTATATGATTTAAAGAGAAAGCTTGATATCAGAAACCACAAGGACTAATTATGGCACTAACACAAATTCACCAGCTATGACTACAGCCAGGCTTCTTCACTTCCTCCTCACCCCTCCTTACTCTAACGTATAAACTAAAATTGTAACATTTGCCCTCTTTGTAATACATGGGGCTTTTAGTAGGTCAAATCAACTGCATAAAATATGATTTTCAAAACACTGATGATAAAATAAAGAGATAAGTAACTTATCTCTTTATCCAACAAATATTTTCTGAGTTCCTACCATGTAATAGGCACTGTTCTAGGCAGTGGTAATAGACTTTAAACCTAGATATCTCATGTTGCAACAGAACAAAGGGTGGGGGAAAAAATGTAATTGTAATGTACACATGTAAGGATAACCTGATCCCCTTGCTGTACAGTGGGAAAAAAAAAAAAAAAACCTAGATATGGAAGTTCCTGAAATGTGAGGTGATTACATTTAGAAAATAAATTGGAAGGGAAATGGGGCCTTATTATTTAAATTTAGTTTCAAATACAGAAACATTAAATAAATGCTCTCTACTTTTACAAAGATTCACACAATAAGTATAGGAAATACAAATGAAAAAAAAAAAATAACTAGGAGTTCCCGTCATGGCTCAATGGTTAAGGAATCTGACTAGGAGCCATGAGGTTGCAGGTTCAATCCCTGGCCTTGCACAGTGGGTTAAGGATCCGGCATTGCTGTGGCTGTGGCGTAGGCTGGTGGCTACAGCTCCAATTCAACCCCTAGTCTGGGAACCACCATATGCCACAGGAGTGGCCCAAGAAAATGGCAAAAAGACAAAAACAAACAAACAAACAAACAAAAAAATAAAATAACTAAAACTGGCACTTCCTAATTTTTTCAATCACCTCATCTTCTTTAACTTGGCAAAAAGTCTATCAAAATCCTGGAAGTTATGACCCACATACTTATTGTAGGAAACAGGCCCAATAGATTCAAACAGGAGCAATGATATTTCAATCCTAGTTTTCCATGTAGTCAGAGAACTAAATGAGGAGTTGAGAAACTTTTTTAACTGACTTTTTTATATTAATTCATATGCCATTGGATCTAATTCTTCCCTAGACTCTTAAGTTTCTTATTTATTTAAAAAAATTTTTCATTAAAGTATAGTTGATTTACAATGTTGTCCCAATTTTTGATGTGCAGCATAGTGACCCAGTCATACATTTATATATACACTCTTTTTCTCATACAATCATCCATCATGTTCTATCCCAAAAGACTGGATAGAGTTCCCTGTGCTATACAGAAGGACTTCATTGCTTATTCTTATTTCTTAAAATGTAAGAATTATGCCAATTTTTTCAAGACTTCTAAGTTCTGTTAATGATCAATTTCTGGATTTTCTTTCTTTTCTTTTTTTTTTTTCTTTTTAGGGCCAGCAGATAGATGTTCCCAGGCTAGGAGTCAAATTGGAGCTGCTGCTGCCAGCCTACGCCACAGCTCAGAGGTTATGCCAGATCCTTAACCCACTGAGCAAGGCCAGGGATAGAACTGAAATCCTCATGGATACTAGTCGGGTTCATTACTGCTGAGCCACAAAGGGAACTGCCTGATTTCTGGATTTTTTAAAACTGTGGTTGAAGGATGTATGGGATAACAGACTATTTTCCCCATCCTTATTTGCACGTATTAGATCCTTTAGGCACCTGTTGGGGGTTATATGACAGGTTCCCTTCTGCTCTGAGTCCTTTCTCATTGCTGATGGTAAAGTGTCCCAAAACAGCACTCAGGACAGCCTCCTTGAGTTTGGCACAGATATTTCAACTCTGTTTTAGCAGCTCTTTGTTCCTTTGGTTCATTTTGCTTCATTACATACTACCCTACTCAAATGCCACTCTCCTTGTCTACCTCTGGAAAGCTTTCCTCAGCTCTTTAAAATTATGGAAGTCTTTATCTCCTTAACCTTCCTTCAAATACTTCCATTTATCTCAGTACTAACACTTAATTCTAGGAATTGAATAAGAATTATCTATTACCTAAGGCGGTTCTTCAAACAGGCAGTGGCTGTGCTTCTTGCCCCTAATAATTTCACTTCACGTAACTGATCAACTCTGGATTCAGTGGAAAGTCCAGGCTACAGTCTTGTTTCTATTATATGGGGTAAGATAATTGCTTGACAACCAATTTGTTTTTTTAATATGAGCATTTTTAATATAATTATTTCACGGCCGTTTGAGTTGAATTAGCAAGTACATAGTGTGCAATGGGTACTAATTATTTTCACTTTCACTTTTTCTTCATATCATTATGTATAGATTAACTACCCAATATGTCATGGTAAAAACTAAAAGTGCACAAAAATAGCTATTATAATTCAGACCAAATTAATTGCTACTAGAGGTCTTTCACAGACATAACAGATAATGATACTAATATCTAATATTTATTTAGTACTTAACCCTATCCTAGAAGCAATTTTAAACATTTCACATGTATTGAATCACTACCCTGACAAGAATCCAGTGATCTTGTTATTATGTCTCTTTTGCAAAAAAGAGACATCTAATACTCTTCACAATTTGGATAAATGCTCAGACAAATACAGACTATTTTTAGATGCATTTTAGTGATTCTATTGCTGTCAGGATACTCATAATTTGGTCATCAAGTTCAAACTATTCTTATATTCTAGGGCCCTATTACCTTTTTGTTGCTGTTGTTATTTCTTTCTGCAACAAAATTGTCTCACATAAGAAATCATACATAAGCTGATTTTTTCCCAATAGCTTTAAAGTTTTCTCTTAACAGTAGTACCAAGTCTTGGCTAAACTAATTCGTTTATTTTCTGGGTTACTGTTCATCCTGTTCCCGTTCTTCCTCATCAAATTAACTCTGCATTGATGTTCAGGGTGCTCTGATATTACGGTTGTCTTCATTGTAACATTTTGACCTCTTAATTACTCTGTATACTTATCATAAGCAGCAAAGGAGGCAGGAGAAGATGAATGAATCCTGTACATTCCCTTAATTTACTTTAATTTGTACCTCTCTCTCTTTTTTTCTCTTCTGCTAAGGTGAAGGCTGTTCACTTGATTTAGCTCAATTCTTTTTTGCTTTTCTTGAACATACTCCATACGTGACATAAATGTTATCATTTCCTCATGAATTTCCCCAAATCATACCAGAAACAAAAAAGCCTGCTTTATTTGACATCTACTGAGACATGTGACACTAATTATTCATTGCATGGTACTTAAGTAATGGAAATGCTTTCAAAACTTGAAGGAAAAAAGGGAATGGGCTATAATATCAGCATATTTATAGACAAAATTTCATGTTTTATACACAGAAATTGATGTTTTTGTATTTGAAAGAATTATTATTTACTATAGGTTGTTTTGATTCTTACTTACCAAGAGATTATCTCATTAAATTCTTTTATCTCTGAGGAAAAAATGGCATTCCATGTTTTGAATGATGTCAGAATTTTAACTTCATTGCCAAAGATTAATGAATTTTATCACAAAATCAGCTCACATGAATCCTCATTCTAGGACTTTCCTGTTTTCCTTATAGAAACAAGCATTCTCTCCTGATCTTTGAAACTAAACTAAAATAAAATAATCTCTGGCATTTATGTTGAATAGTGCTTTTGTTTCCTACCCCAAAGTTGTATATCCACTGTGGTTCAGGGGATGGTAATTTACATACAAGCTTTCTGTTTAATTTCCAAGTGACATTTAAAGTATATTACCTGGGAGATTACAACCTCAAACCTCCCTTTCATACTTTCTAAGGGATGAGACAGCTCCCAAAAGAAAAGCTGGCCAAGTTAACAGCTGAAAATGATTCACCTCCTCTCCATCCCTTAAAAAAAAATGTTTATTCTTCAATTAATAATCTGAGGAGTTTGAGTACAAACCAAGTACCTACTTTTGTTCAGGACTGACACTATAATCATACCCTTTATGTTGAAACCAAATCTAATGAAGCATGAGAGAATAGGGTCTGAACAGAGGTAAAATTAGAAAATATCAAGTAAGTCTAAGACCAGGAAAATCAGAACCAAGTTTTGAGGTTTGGTTGACTACAAATTAACTGTCTGAAAAGTGAATGGAAAACTCCCTGCATGCTACTGTAAATCTGAATGACATCCCACCCCACTAGGATCCCTTATCTGCTTAGAGTATGTTTTTAAGTTTCTGTTTGTTTAAAATACATACTTATTGCTATTGCTATTTAACTGCATTGCCATCAGATGAAGTAATATAGATTTGAAGAAATTTAATTTATAATGGAATATGTGATGCTTAAAAATTAATCTTTGTGTGCGTAAATGAAATGCCCACTCAACAGTCACTTGTTCAAGTGAGTTATACCTTTCCATGAGATCCCATTGAATCTATAAACTTCTATTTCCTCACAAGATTAGAATTTGTATAGGTTCCTCGTGTACAGAGATGTCATCAATAGTATTGATATTAATTTTGTTTCGTTTTTTTTTTTCTGACACTAATACAATATAAATGATACTGGCCTGATCATTCTTTACCCTTTCCTTTTGACCATTCAGCATCTTATTGCTTAGGTATATCTCTTTAAAATATTGCTGGATTTAAAAATCTAGTCTGATAGTCATTGTCTTTTAACTCAATAAGTTATATCAATTATGATTACTTACATATCTGTGTTCATTTCTCTGGTCCTATATCTCTTTTGGACATGTTAATATGTTTTTTTGTTGTTGTTGTTTTTAATAGCCACGCTTGTGGCATACAGAGGTTCCCAGGCTAGAAGTCCAACTGGAGCTGCAGCTGCTGATCTACACCAATGCAGAATCCAAGCCATGTCTGTGACCTACACCACAGCTCATGGCAATGCTGGGTCATTAACCCACTTAGCAAGGCCAGGACTCAAACCCAAATCCTCACAGATAAGTCAGGTTCGTTACCATTGAGCCACAATGGAAACTCCTGTTAATATGTTTTTATTTTTAATCTCTCCCCCTTTTTTTTGTCTTTTTTTTTTTTTTTTTTTAAGGGCCTCATCCATAGCATTTGGAGGTTCCCAGGCTAGGGGATGAGTCAGAGCTATAGTCACCAGCCTATGTTACAGCCATAGCAACACCAGATCTGAGCCACATCTGTGACCTACACCACAGCTCACGGCAACACTTGGCATCCTTAACACACTGAATAAGGCCTCAGATCAAACCTGTATGCTCATGGGTACTAGTCAGATTTGTTTCCACTGAGCCACGATGGTAACTCTATCCCCTCCTATTTTTTTTTTTTTAAGTAAAGTTTGATTTTTTCTCATTCCCCCCCCCCAAAAAAAAAATCTTAGAAATTTTCACTTTTGTCATTGCTATAGAAATTTGTCACATGTGTGATGTAATCCAACTTATTATTGAAAAACAGGGTGAATTTTTTTTCTCCAGCTTCTGTTGCAATCCTTACAGTTTAAGGCATACCCCCCCCACCCCCGTAGATATTGTCACTGGCTTAGATCTTGATGGTGGTAGCAGACACTGTAACAAGAAGTTTAGAGAATAAAGTGTAGAAGGGTTCCATGTTGAATACCAATTGATGAGAAGTCAGTCAGTTCCAAGAAATGGACTCCTTTAATTCCGTAAGAATAATGGGATTTGGAAGTCGTTGATGTCAATGACCTCAAGTCTCTGCTGGAGACAGTGTGGCTCAAGCCTGTGTTAGAGTGGTTCCGGTGGGAACACAGGTCCACTCTGCTTATTTCCAGAGCTCCTAAATGTACAACTAAAACAGACATTCTTGGTGACTATTAGGATCCTTGCGGTGGCTTTCTGATTCTTACAATACCAAAGTGTAAGCCCATGGAATGTAATTTCCCTACCTGTATAATGTAGCCAAAATAACAACACGTCTGATGGCCATGCATAGATTAAAGTCACCGAAAAACTTGGAGGATACAGAGGCATTAGTTTTTATTACATGGTCTTCTCAATTCACTGGTTTAGCCTGAAGGTAGCTATATCTTAGACACTGACAATGGACATTTATAAATTACTTAAGTGATGACTTCAACTGTTTCTCCTATTTCAGATTCAGTAATCTGATGGAGAAAAATTTGTTATCAGTGTTTAGGGATCCAGGGCTCTGAGGTATAAGAGCATAGACACTCCCAATCAAAAGACAAGGTAGTAAATCAACCGCCACAAAGAAGCTTGGTGCTCGAAAGGTCTTTTGAATTTAGAGGGCAACACAAAGAGCATCTAAGTATAATGCTCTGAGATATTAACTGAGAAAAACAAAAGACCACTGGTTTTGAGGGAGATTCAATGGAAGAGAAAGATTTACATGTTCAGCCTGCCATGAAAATTGCTTTGCTATTTGTGCCCAACAGCCCAGAAGACCAAAGAGTGATGCTATATGGATCCTTAATAAAGCCCAGATATGAGTTTTGGATACACAAAGCTTTGGAGAAATGCATTACACTTTCCTGTAGACAACTATTTACTTTTTTGGAAATAAGTACCAACTATATTGTAAGGCCTAGTAGAGGTCAAAAAACTGAACAGAGGACATCAAATGAACATGTTCTGTGAACTGATCATCATGATTCAGGTTTTATCTTATCCACCAAGTTTGGAAGTGACTAACAGCAATAAACCATCAAGTCAAAACGATATCTAGTAGGTTGGGTTTGAACAGGTCTAGTAGGCTCAAGGGATTTTTCACGAAACTCTTTTAACCCAGTCAACACCTGAGGCCTTATGAGGAGTTGGTTGAGGAGGAAAGGCATGATTGCATCTCTTTGCATTTAGTCATACAAGAAAATTCGGCATCGATTGAACATGGAATGTTTATACCTTTAAAGCCTCAAACATGAAGACCCCCCATAAGACAGAGGTTAAGAAAATCTTCTCAGTTATCAAAACCTCAACCAATGCATTTGGTTGTCTACCACATTTTAGGAGTGTGCTGTTAATAATAAACTACTTGATATTTTTCAGACCCCTAAAGCATATCATTAGATCTCCAGTGTCAATATATACATTTAGAAAAAGGAAGAAATAAGATACTTTTTATTTCATTTGGAATTACTCATTCAAAATAAAATGTCAAACTAAGGCAGACGAGAAAGTTATGCAAAGAGAATAGAAGAAGAACAAACATGAAAAAATAAATTAAAACTGCTCAAATAGGGAGTTCCCTTGAGGCTCAGCAAAGTTAAGGATCAGACATTGTGTCTCAGGTTACTACTGTGATGAGGGGTCATCTCTGGCCAAAAAAGGGAAAAAAAAAATTGCTCAACCAGGAGAGATCCTTAAGTTTCTGAGATCCAACCTGTGGCTGGCTTTTGTAATTACTGTATAATCTTTACATATTATTCCATATTTTTTCTACAGCTCATAATATTTCTAGCCCTAAAGGGAAATTCTGAAATGTTTTTCATGCAAGTTACTTCCCTTCCAAAAGCAATGGTTCATACCACACTTTCCTCACAGCATTCTTCATTTCCATGTTTCTCAGTGTGTAGATCAGAGGGTTGAACATGGGAGCAAAGATGGTGTAGAAAAGAGCAAACACTTTGTCTTCTGGAAACGTTTCAGCTGGTCTAATGTAAATGAAGAGGATAGGCACAAAGAACAGAACCACAACTGTGATGTGAGAACTGCAAGTAGAAAAAGCTTTGCTACGACTTCTTGCAGGGTAACCCCTGATGGTATGCAATATCAAAAAATAAGACACCATCAAAATCACAAAAGTCACCAAGGCAATCAGACCTGAATTAACTATTACCAGGAGACCAATTCTGTATGTATTGGTGCAAGCCAATTTCAACAAAGGGTACACGTCACAGAAATAGTGATCAATTTTGTTGGGTCCACAAAACGGTAAGAAGATGGTGAGAAGAAACTGACTGGCAGAGTGTATAAATCCTCCAGTACAACAGGCTATGATGACTGTGTTACACCTGTGTCTGCTCATGATGCTCGTATAATGCAGGGGCTTGCAGATGGCCACGTAGCGGTCATAGGCCATCCCTGTGAGGATGAAGATCTCGATGCCTCCAAGGAAGTGAAGGATAAAAAGCTGTGTCATGCAGTTATTATAGGAAATGGTCTTCCTTTCTGCCAGTAGGTCAGTCATTAGTTTGGGCATCACTGTGGATGTGTAGCAAAGGTCGGAGAGTGAGAGGTAATAGAGGAAGAAATACATGGGCTGGTTAATGAGTGAACTGCATGTAATAGAAATCATTATGAGCAAATTTCCCATCCAAATAGCAATGTAGCAGAAGAAAAATAAGACAAAGCAGAGGATTTCAATGTTCTTATTTTGTGATAGTCCCAAGAGAATAAACACAGTGACATTATTCCTCTTCTCCATGGTCCAGTGCAGTAAAAATATGTAACAGTCCCCTGAAAAGACATGATACATAGTTGATGTCTGAAATGTTCATGGAAAAAACTGGTGCAAACACCAGTATTATGAAGCTATGTTTAATGGGCATGATCCCAGTGTTTCACAAAATGAAAATGTGATACGTAAAAGATGTTTTGTTTCTGATTAGTCTCATGGTGACTTGCACAGGACAGTTTTTCAAGACACACTACTAAAAATAAATGCTTTAATAAATGTATTAAAATTGCTGAAAAATAAATATTAGTTACCAACTATTTGCCATTTATAAAGGAATATACAACTAAGTCCTTGAAAAGAACATTGCTATATCTCTACAAACTCAAATTTGTTAAGGGTACAAATGTAAGTCATACAAATTTGTTCTTTAAAAATATAGAAGTAGGAGTTTCTGTCGTGGCACAGCGGAAATGAATCTGACTAGGAACCACGAAGTTGCAGGTTCGACCCCTGGTCTCAATCAGTAGGTTAAGGATCCTGCGTTGCTATGAGCTGTGGTGTAGGTAACAGACGTGGCTCAGATCCCACGTTACTGTGGCTGTGGTGTAGGATCCGATTTGACCCCTAGCCTGGGAACCTCCATATGCTGTGGGTGTGGCCCTAAAAAGCATAAAAAAAAAAGAAGTAAATGTTAAGCTTAACAATGGTCACTAAGTGAATTATATTCTGACTCAAAATACTTTAGAATGTGGTAGAATATAAAGTTAAAGATGTATTTATAAAATTATACATATATATTTAAAAAGTGGAAGATAAAAACTCTACCTGAAGCCCATGCAATTGGTTTGAATTTTTTTTTTTTTTTGTCTTTTGTCTTTTTTTTAAGGGCCACACCCGCAGCATGGAGGTTCCCAGACTAGGGGTCTAATCAGAGCTGTTGCCGCTGGCCTACAGCACTGCCACAGCAATGCCAGATCTGTGCCACATCTTCAACCTACACCACAGCTCATGGCAATGCCAGATCCTTAACCCACTGAGCGAGGCCAGGAATTGAACCTGAAACCTCATGGTTTCTAGTCTGATTTCTTTCCACTGTGCCACAGTGGGAACTCCAGTTTGAATAATTTTTGATTGCTTATTCGTCTTTTCCTTAGAGATTTAGGATAGTAAAATTCTGACAGTTTATAATTTCTGGCACATCAATAAAAATCATATACTGGAGTTCCCGCCATGGTGCGGTGGGTTAAGGATAAGGCATTGACTCTGTAGCAGTGCCTGTTTGATCCCTGGCCTAGACACAGTGCGTTAAGCATCCCGGTGTTGCTGCATCTACAGTGTACGTTGATCCCTGGTCCGGGGAACTTCCGTATGCCACCAGTACAGCAGTAAAGGAAGTAAATAAATAAAAATAAAAATCAATAAAAATAAAAAATAAAAACCATATAAGTCAACCATAGAATACAATAGTTAAAACTAAAAAAAGTGAAGCTGAAGGCAGTTTTACCTTCAGAACTTTGTCCTTGAGACAAAGAAACATATTTTACAATTTTTTTTCCTCAGTGGTTTGAATTGGAGTATGATTTCTGTTTGATATTTGTCCAATTTATGACCTTTGCCAAAATTCATATAATATCTTAACAGTATAATTCAGAGAAAAATTTATGGGGGGTTTGTGAAAAAGGTTTATGTGAAGACAGACAATTGGTATCTAGCTCCATTATTAAATTACACCACAATCAGTTTGGGTGCTCATCATTTTATTTCTCTGAATTTAGGTTAGCTCATTTGTGAAATAGTGAAACCTACCTAGACTATGCCACAAAATGGTCATGATGCGCAAACAAATCAGTAACTGGTCATTGCATTATTAACCATAGAAGAATTAATCGATGACTTTATTATTTTAATGTTTGAGTAATTAAATTGGTGAAGCTATCAATAATAAAGTTTGCTAAATATGACTCACATACAGAAAGTGAGGTTTTAAAATTATAAGATTATTTTGACCTGGAAGAAAATTTTGAGAACTTTTAGCCAAACCATCTATTTCTAAATGGAAGGGATTAATTAAATGTTTCTAGAAAATATATAGGTGAATAAGCAGTTATATTCATCAATAAGACTTAATTTGAAAATATAGACAATGCAGTTGGGGTTAACCATAGCTTAGTTTGCGGCTCAGTGCTAATGAAAAAGTAACATATAACAAGTAACCACATGGTCCAATTATCCTTAAAATGAATTCTGAACTCTAAATGCATCATAAGTACTTAAAATCTTTTAAAAATAATTGGTTATATATCTTCCACCCTAATCTTGTAGCTATATTTTCTAATCAATTAATTTAAAAATTATCCACTCATCATTCTCTTTTACAGACTAAGTTAGATGTGTCACCTTCAGAATTAAAGCTTCATTTACAATAGAGCTTTAAAACAATTTATTGCTACAGTGCAATTTTAAGACTTAAGATAAGCTTATAGGGTAGCCATTGAAAAGGAAGTTTTCATGCCTCCAAATACATGTAAATATTTCCTTACCTATATAAATAAATGAAGACTACATTCAAAAATAATATTTAAAATACTAGTTTGGTCAACTTAAAGTAATCATTTGTTCATTTGAATAGACAAACAAAACTATTTTTTTAATCATGAGCATGGAAATAAACAACCACCTGAATTTTTTTCCCTTCCCCAAATTGAACAAGGAAATTTTGCTTTGTACATAAAGAAATCAAGCCTCTGAAGATACAAGGTTTTTGCAATACTGAGCAAAGCCAACTGTTCTGTGTCTATTTGATAAAATATTCATTTTCCTTCCAAACTTCTAATTGAAAATTTTGCTAAATATGCATTTGAATTTCCAATTTTCTCCATTCTCAATGCCATAGATAATGCTTCATTTCCCTTCTTGGCAATATTCTCTTTTCATTAACTTCCCCATACACTTATAGTTATAAAGTACTACTCATATTTCTGGCTTCTCAATTTTAGAGTGGGAGAAGATTTTTGGTTTCTATTCTTTTTTTTCTTTTTTTCTTTTTTTTTTTTTTTTTTTTTTTTTGGCTTTTTGCTATTTCTTTGGGCCGCTCCCGCGGCATATGGAGGTTCCCAGGCCAGGGGTCGAATCGGAGCTGTAGCTGCCAGCCTACGCCAGAGCCACAGCAACGCGGGATCCAAGCCGCATCTGCAACCTACACCACAGCTCACGGCAACGTCAGATCGTTAACCCACTGAGCAAGGGCAGGGATCGAACCCGCAACCTCATGGTTCCTAATTGGATTCGTTAACCACTGCGCCACGACGGGAACTCCTGGTTTCTATTCTTGACTCAGTCATCAATTTCAAGTGTGAACTCTTAACTACATTTCAACACTTATCTAAAATGTAGAGAAATAGTTTTTCCCCTAAATAAATTGAGTAGTTATGAGATTCAAATTTTAACATAAATGGGATTTTGGAAAAAAGTAAAACACTATGCAAATGAAAACAGTTTAAGTTCAGTTTGCATGTGCATTCCAAAGTGATAATATCTTATAAAGGTAAAAACTGAGGGTTTTCTGATAAGGTATATGCAGAATGCCTAGGTAGTTTTTTGGTTTTGTTTTTTGTCGTTGTTGGTTTTGTTTGTTTGTTTTTAGAAAATCAGAGCTTGAAATCAAAGTTTTCTCGGTCTAGAGTCTGAGTTCACATACAAAAGGATGTAGAACCAAAGCAGCAGAATCAATTTAATGTTAAAATCCCACTTTTCCCCCAGTTACCTAATTATTTCGTGTAACCCCAGACAACCTCCAAAGTTACTGTCCTTGAACATTTCAGCCATTTTAATTTTATATGTTGATTAGAAAAATGAGATAATACATTAAGATAGATTCTCTGTCTATAAAAATACAGGTTATACTCAAAAACCCCACAAACTCAGTCTTTCCCCCTCTTACACATGTAGCCCATTTATCAAAGGAAAGTTATGCAAACATCCATGAATAAAACGGACTGAATGTCTTCATGCTCTCAGACATGAGCCACAACCAGTGCCTCTGAAAGAACAGGGCTAGAAAAAAAGAGATTGTTATTCTCTAGTGGGGCTCTTTATTCATTTTAGGAGCTTGTATTCACTCATTCTAGGATCCCCATCATTAAAATGATGAATCTAGTTTTGATGATTTATTTTTTATTTTATTATTATTTTTTTCGTGTCTTTTGTCCTTTTAGGGCCACACCAGTGGCATATGGAGGTTCTCAGGCTAGGGGTCTAATTGGAGCTGTTGCTGCCGGCCTATGCCAGAGCCACAGGAGCACCAGATCCAAGCTGCGTTTGCAACCTACACTGCAGCTCACTGGAACGCCGGATCCTTAACCCACTGAGAAAAGCCAGGGATCGAACCCACAACCTCGTGGTTCCTATTTGGATTTGTTTCCTCTGCGCCACTACGGGAACTCCTAGTCTTGATGATTTAAAGGTATGTTTCAGTTCAGATTATGCCAAACGCTTGTCTCTCCGCTATTGTTAAAAGTAGTCTGGGAAAACATTAAACCTGATGAAGTGAAATTGGGTGAGTTTATATTCCGACTTTGCTAAAAATGAGCACATGACTGAAATGTGTTAGTTAACTACTCCAACAGCAGATCTAAAAATTCTTATATTCGCTTATAATTTGAGTCCTCTCATGTGCCTAACCATCTTCTAAATGGGTAAATATAACCTTTTTAATACTCTCAATAACTAATAAATAAAAATAGGTAGTAAATCTGTGTTACAAAAGGGAAAATTGAATTTAGGAAAAGTTAATAATTAGCCCAAGGCCATAGATCTAATAAGTGGTAGAGTCAAAATCTAAAACAACATATATCTCACTTGGCAATGTGCTAAGTAAAATATTACACATTTACCACAGCTCCTAATACATAGTGCACACTTAATAAATATATGATACTCTCAGTACTTGAAACAGAGGGTTTCACTGATCTCAACATTTCAATTTTTAAATTTTGCCAAAATAAATTCTATACATCCTTAATTTCCATGACCCTAAAACTCTCAAAGACAGAAAGACCATCTTCCATTTTGCTTTGAGGTATTAAGAAGTGTCTGTTGGGGCATGATAATGTGAGAAAAAAGAATGTATATATGTATGTGTAATTGGGTCGCCATGCTGTACAGTAGAAAAAAATGTATTAGGGAAATAAATTGAAAAAAATAAAAAATTTACAAAAAGAAGGGTCTGTTTAATTTAATTTTGAATTCTAGCCACTTCTCTATGATATGTGTGGTATTTGGTATGTGCTGTTTTTGCTTAGATTATCGTATTGCCAAAAGATAAGTACATTGCTTTTATTTCTATCCTCCAACTCTGTGGTGAGAATTAAGTAAATAAAATACATGAGTCACCCAATACAAGGTAGAGGCTTAATAAATATTTCCAATTATTTGATCTTTGTTGTATACCTGGTCGAATACAGGGTACCACTTATCTAACCATGAGGCAGTAAATATTTGTTGAGTGATTAAAAGAGATCACTTCAATGTTTTAAAATAGTATATAAATAAATCATCCTTGAAATCATCACCTCACTGTTACAATTATTACAGGTAACAAGGGCAGGCAGCAAAATAAACAGAGATCAAGTAAACAGAGACTCAGGTTTTGAGATACTTCATTTGATGTTTTAGTGACCGGCCTATGGTCTCAGGCTAGCCTAATTCTTGAGCCAACTTTTTTTATTTTTTTGGTCAGGACTAGGAACAGGGATCATGATAGTGGTTACTGCAGGAATCTTATTTGTCTTCGAGGTCTGGTTTTTCTCACTTTCTTGGTAACCTGTAAATCCCTTATTTTCTCAATCAATGCTTTGCCAACTTTCTACCAAAAGTTATAATATTTTCTTTTTATTTGAAACTTACTATTCAGCAAAGCATCATCTCCCTGTGGCTATCTGACCTGCCTTTTAGAATATCTTATCACTCACAATGGGCAGCCCCTTGAGTTTATTACTGCCCTAATCTCAAAGCACACTTGTCTCCAAAATTCAGAGAAGATGCTTAGAGTAAACTTTATCTGGCAGTCAATCTGTTATCCACACAGTAAAGGGAAAATATATTCAGCTATCCCACGTTTAGGCAGGATAATGGAAAGGAGGAGAAATAATTCACCATATTCTTCAATTGCTGTCAATCCATTCATATTCCTTCCTTTCAGAATTGCTATTTTTTTCCTCATTGAAATTCTGGTCATTCACCTACTGTTCAGAGTATTTCATTTCCACATCTTGAATTTACATTTCCGTCAGAATAATTCATTAGCAATTCACAGGGGAAAAAAATAAAAACACTTGTCATTTGAGAGACACTGACACCTGTCACTCAATCAACTGTTCGCACAAACAATGAGAGGTCACATGCTCAGAGCAACAGTTTGAAAAAAGTGGAAACATGCTAATAGCCACACAGATCAAATCACAATCTATATTTTCATCCCTAACATTATTCCTAGAGAGATTCAGGCTCACATAATTAAATAACTAAATATATTATTTACATCCTAAAACTGCATATATTTTATTCTAGAACACTGACTATTCCTTGCACGTTGTTTGGATTTATGTTTCGATGTCATAAGCTCACCAGGTGGGTTCCCTTTTGCTCCAAGTTATCAGATTCACTGAAGGTAAGATTGATTCTGGACTATAAATAGCATGTGAGCCACTGTTAACACTGGCATGTGATTTAGGAATCTCAGTCATTAGACATTCCTCCTGGGCCACAGTGACTGAACTCCCCTGCACTCAAAGAGTTTTTTGATATTAACAAATGTGTGGGATTTTGCTCTGAGGACCTTGTCCTTTCCGTAGTCCCTATAACATGACTGAGGAATAAAGGACAGCTCTGGACCTTATAATGGTCTTCATCTCTCCTCAGAACATGTCTTTATTGTATTCTCAGAGAATTAGAATGGGTTTTAGTTGATTTCCAAGTGTTAGTTTCCTGAAAAATTACAACCTAATGAATTTGGTATGGTTTTGTATGGATTTAGAAAATTGCCAAAAAATAATTTTCAGAAGATGTTGGTTAAATGTTTTAATGTTTCCCAAGACCTACATCATGTCCAAACACCGTTTGTTCTTGCTTTTCTTTTCTCACAGGTGTGTCCAAGGATTAAGCTGCCTTCCGATGTGTTGTGTGAGCAGAATGAATAATAGCAAATGCATACTGAAGATTTATTGTATGTTGTATACTCAGGGTTCTCTTTTCATCTTCACAAGGACCTAATGAGATGAGCACTAAGTGTCCTTATTTTACCTACGAGAAAACTCAGTAATAGATAAGATGTATGCTTTGCCTACGGTGGCCAGGTATTGATCCACAAACTGGCCTGCGAATATGGAGGGCAAGGAAAGACCGAAGAAAGAGGCAGACCACTCCAGATTGGCAGATGGTACTTTTAATAAGACTTACACAGGAGGCTTGTCTTGGATGGCTGCAAGACCAGCACATCTCTGCACTGCCTGCCAGAAATTCAAAGTTCATATAGAGGCCTTAACTGGGTTCCGTCACATATTCAGTGCGGATGGTCTCAACAATACCTAACTCTTTAGGTTGCATCCTTGAAATGTCTCCATCTATGGAACAGTGGGCGGGAGCACATCCCAAAAATGGGGTGGAGGGGACTCTAATTGGTCCAGCTTACGGTTCAACCAGAGGGCATGTCCCCTCGATGATCTCTTCCAACACCAGGCAAGCAGGACATGATCAATAAAAGTCAAGAGAAGAGCTAATTTTAGGGGAAGGGAAGCAGTGAGGATTGGATAGGAGATAGGAGTGACTTTGGAGATGAAAATAGTGCTCTTTTTCTTGATTCAGGTGGAGATGGGGTTATTTCCATCACAGTTTTCTGTCTCTGTGTCCAACTCTGCCTCTCCCTCTGTCTCTCTTATTGCAAGTCTTTTATGTGTTACATTTCATAATTAATATATGAAAAATATGTAAGCTGACCTTAAAACTATATCCAAGGCACTGAAGCTACCCAAGATAGAGTGTGAAGTTTGATTTGCCTTTAAAGAATTAACTTGAAAGCAAATCTAGGTATTTCACCTTCATCCAGTCTATTTCTTTCTTTCTTTCTTTTTTTTTTTTTTTGTCTTTTTGACATTTCTTGGGCTGCTCCCGTGGCATATGGAGGTTCCCAGGCTACAGGTCGAATTGAAACTGTAGCCACCAGCCTATGCCAGAGCCACAGCAACGCGGGATCCGAGCAGCGTCTGCAACCTACACCACAGCTCATGGCAATGCCAGATCATTAACCCACTGAGCAAGTCCAGGGATCGAACGTGCAACCTCATAGTTCTTAGTTGGATTCGTTAACCACTGCGCCACGACGGGAACTCCGATCCAGTCTATTTCTTATACTTTTAAGGAAACCTTTTTTTTTTTCTTTTAAGGAAACTTTTTTTTAACTTCGTAGAGGAAAAATTAATGAATATCATTGTATGTATTTAAATTGTATGATATGATGATTTTATGTACATACGCACTGTGGAATTATTAGCAAATTAAGGCATGAATACATCCATCACGTCACACAGTCAACCACTTTTTGTGTATGTGTGGTGAGAAAGCTTAAAATCTACTCTCAGCAACTTACGAGTATATAAAACCATAAAACATTACTAATTATCCATGCTATATATTAGATCCTCACAATTTATTATTTTTATAATTGAAAATGTGTACCCCTATTGAAACCTGTTTTAAGTTGTTATGATCCAGATGAAAACTATTGCATTTGGAATGGATAAGTAATGAGATCCTGCTGTATGGCACAGGGAACTATACCTAATCACTTGCTATGGACCATGATGAAGGAAAATGTGAAAAAAAGAATGTATATAAATTTATAACTGGGTCATTTTGTCATACAGCAGAAATTGGCAGAACATTGTAAATCAACTTTAATAAAAATTTTTTAAAAGATGTTATGATCTTTTCTTTGAGATGCCTCCTTTGGTCAAGGTCATATTTTCATATTTATTCCTACTATTAATTCATAAGAACTTCTGCAGTTTTCCTTTTAAACTTCCCTTTCTCTACTTTGATTTTTTTTTGCCACATATACAGCATATGGAAGTTCCTGGGCCAGGGATTGAACCCTCAGCACCGCAGGAACCAGAGCCACAGTAGTTACAACATCAAATCCTTAATCACCTGAGCCACCAGGGAACTCCTCCCCTTCTATGTTCTGCAGACATCCTCAAGGCTTTACTCTGCCTCTCCTACCCCAGTGATCTTTCTAGCCTTACTTCCTCACCTAGGAAAAACATTTACTCCCATGGATTCTCTATGCTTCAAGGTGAAAATAGCCAAGTATATGTTGTTCCATGGCTTTTTTAAAAAATATCAATTAAAAACATATATAGGATATTATCCACTTAACTAAATGTAAACACTATTAGTATACCTAATACGTATACACATGGACAAAACACAATTGATTCACACTGTATACATATTTTCTATTGTTTTTTCAGTCGCTGGCCTATGCCACAGCTGCAGCAATGCCAGACTAAAGCCCATGGCAACACCAGATCCTAAACCCACTGAGCGAGGCCGGGGATCAGTCCCGTGGACTCATAGAAACTAGGCAGATTCATTTCTGCTGAGACACAATGGGAATGCCTAGATGTTTGTATTTTGACTAGAGTCATGTTGTAAAGAAATGGTAGACTGGTATTCCAATCAACTTTAAAGACTCCTGGTTTAATTCTCATCCCCTCCCCACTGCTATTAGATGTGGCCTTTGCGGTTGAAGATGAAATACATTATTTATATCCTGAATCCCTCTTAAGTGCTTTACATTGACTCATTGCTTACGTTGCCATGAAATTAATTTCAGTAAAGTTTTAAAAATTTTGATCAAAAATAACATGAGGGTAGTATATGTCATGAAGCCAAACAAGTGTGAGGGTGTCATTTTCTTTCCTGCATAAATGGAAAACAATAGGATTAGAAATAATGTATATCATTCTCAACCTTTTCTCTAAAAACCTATAGACACTGCAAAATTGGGGTTTAATATTTGGTGTTAGAGGAGAGGTCTTAATACAATATTCATTGTGCAATTTGTAATTTATGTAATTCTTCACAAATTAAATTTGTTACACATTCCCTCTCATGTCAGTTTCACCATCTTCATTTTGCATTACTATTGAAATTGTTTGATGTTCTCTTGCATTTGAGGTTTTCAAATAATTTTCATGTTTTTCAAATAACTCCTTGGTTAATATTCTACTGTTATCTACTTGCTTATGATTGTCCCTTTTCATTGAGATACTCTTTATCTACATCTTGGTAATATAATTTTTTTCATTTTTTTCTGGTTCCCTTCAGAATCTCAGAAATCTTCTCTTCACAAATAATGTATTTTATTTATGTACAACGTTAGTATGTTTTTTTTTTTTTTCTCTTTTGGCTGCATCCACAGCATACGGAAGTTCCCAGGCCAGCTACAACCTGAGCTGCGGCAACACCGGATCCTTAACCTACTGTGTTGAGCCAGGGATCAAACCCATGCCTCAGCAGCAACCCAAGCCAGTGCATAGACATCACCAGATCCTTAACCTACTGAACCACAGTGGGAAATTCTGTTAGTATGTTTTTAACATGGTAAATTGTTGTGATTTTGTTACTGCCATTTTTCTCTTAAGAGGAAAGAAAAATGTAAACAAAAAGAATTATGTTAAGTGAAAACTTTATACATTTAAAAAAATTTACTGTCCACTTAGATGGAAACTGAATTAATTTCTTGTATATACGTATAAGGACAAGGTGATTGTGCAGTTTCATCCCCAGTGAAGTCTTATGGTCACTCAATTTAGCTCTACTGGCAAGGGATTAGATCTATTAATTTTCTCCTCTTATCTTTCCACACTCTGAGTATATGCAGTATGATAAATAAACTCTACAACAGAACTATAAATTGTCATCAGTCAGTTTGTTCCAGCCTTTGATACTTTAAGGGAGATGGAAAGGGCTTGTTACAGTTCCTAAGGGACAGGTATAACCATCATTTTCTCTTTATCTGTACACATTAAACCAAATGATCTCTGCTGACTTTTTTTTTTCCCTTTTATTTTTAGGGCTGCATATGGAGGTTCCCAGGCTAGGAGTCAAATTGGCCAGCCTACATCATAGCAACAGAAATGCAGGATCCAAGCTGAATCTGTAACCTACACCACAGCGCACAGCAACGCTGGATCCTTAACCCACTGAGCAAGGCCAGGGATCGAACCCACAACCTCATGGTTCTTAGATTCGTTTTTACTGTGCCATGACAGGATTCCTCCATGGATTTTTAACTGCATAATTTATTTCAAACTATCGTCATATAGGATTGAATATCCTAACAGGAAATAAAGGTCAAGATAAAATATATATTAATTTTATTTTCAGAAAAGTACTTTTAATCTATTGTATTTTTACAAATTCCAAAAAGTTGTCTAATTCCATGTAAAAATTTCATATGCAAATGACTATTAAAATTCAGTCAGCCTCAGAATTACCCACTCTGTATGACATAACGACTATTTTTTTCAGATTAATATATCTTTAATTCACATTTGTCCCTGCCCAATCTCAGTGTCACTAATGAAAATTTTGCTTTATTAATAGTTCTTCAGCTTATTACCTTTGATACTTATAATATGAACATTTTAAGTTCAGTGATCTCAGAGCTACTAGAGCTCTCTGATTCCAAGTCTCCTTTTAGTTCCACATAAAACTTTTGGCATATTGAGTAGGACAAATCAATTATGATTTCCTTCTGAAAACATCTTTGGACACCAAACCTTTCTCATGGCCTTTTTCATCTCTGTATTTCTCAGAGTATAGATTAAAGGATTGAACATAGGAGCTATGATGGTATAAAAGAGGGAAAATATTTTATCCTCAGGGAAAGTGGTAGGGGGTCTGAGGTAGGCAAAGATTGAAGGTCCAAAAAATAAAACCACCACAGTGATGTGAGACCCACAGGTAGAGAGGGCCTTGCGCCTTCCTTCAGCTGAGTGATGTCTTAAGGTAAACAATATGATGCCATAAGACCCACACAAGAGAACAAAGGTTACTAAGGCAACCATCCCTGAATTGGCAACCACAAGGACACCAGTAATGTGGGTATCCCCACAGGCCACTTTCAGCAAAGGGAACACATCACAATAATAGTGATCAATTTCACGGGGGCCACAGAAGGGCAAACGGATGACCATTGAGAACTGAGAAAAGGAATGGACAGCCCCCCCAGCCCAGGCGGCCAAGACCAGAAGATTGCATCTTGTCCTATTCATGATAACCATGTAGTGGAGAGGCTTGCAGATGGCAATGCAGCGGTCAAAGGCCATGACTGAAAGGATGAAAACTTCAATGATGCCAAAAAAGTGCACGGTAAAGACCTGCAACAAGCAATTACCGTAAGAGATGGTTTTCCTTCCCAGGATCAGGTCACCTATCAGTTTGGGTGTCACACAGGAGGTATAGCAGATGTCCATGGAGGATAAGTGGCTGAGGAAATAGTACATTGGTTGGTGAAAAAGGACACTGCATTGAATGGAGACAAGGATCAGAAGGTTTCCCACCAAGATGGCAACGTAACACAATAAGAACAATATAAAGCAAAATATCTGTATCTTCCGGTCAGAGGAGAGTCCCAAAAAAATAAATTCTGAGATGTTCCTCTGACTTCCCATATATTGTATGTTATGCACAAATAATTATCTGAAAAAAGAATAGATGTGGATGAAAACATTATAGTTACAATATGATCGCCATCATATAAAACTACTAATAAACCACAAAAACTCATTAAACAAGTTATAGAAGCTGGTTCATAAATCAATGATGTTATTATTTTTCTCCTTAGGAATTTTTCCTTATGATTCCTTAGGAATCATAGTTAATTTCTCTAGTTTTTATTTTTTTTCAAATAATCTGTTATTGATAATAAAAATCCATTTATTAAGTTTTAAAAATGTAATTGTTTTGGAGTTCCCGTTGTGGCTCAATGGTTAACGAATTCAACTAGGAACCATGAGGTTGCAGGTTCGATCCCTAGCCTCACTCAGTGGGTTAAGGATCTGGCATTGCCATGAGCTGTGGTGTAGGTCTCAGACTAATCTAGACTTTTTAGTTTAAAAGACTAAAATTAGACTTTTTATTAATGACTGACATTTTAAAAATCAGAAAAAGTATGTATCTCTAGTATTTAAATTTAGTATAAAAGAATGTTTCAAGGTAAACTCTATGATCTTTAAAATTAATGGTGAAAATAAATGAAAAACACTAGTTGTAATGAGCAAGTGTACTGAGTTTGGTACAACTTATGTGCTCTGCTGGAATAAATTATGGATACCAAAAACGAATAAAAATGATGTCACACAATGTAACAGTAGGGTAAAATTTGTGGTCAGAGAGTACTCAGCTGCTATATTTTGCAAGTATTTGCAAATATTATTTTTTCTTTTGGTCTTTTTTAAGGGCCGTACCTGGGGCATATGGAAGTTCCCAGCGGGCTAAGTGTCAAATCAAAGCTGCAGCTGCCAGCTTAAGCCACAGCCGCAGCAACACCAAACCCAAGCTGCCTCTGTGGCATACACCACAGCTTGAAGCAACACCGAATCCTCTGACCCACTGAGCAATGCCAGGGATCAAACCCACATCATCATGGATACTAGTTGGATACTTAACCCACTGAGCCACAATGGGAACTGTAAGGTACAACTTACATGAAGGGTATGATCCGGGTAGGACTTACATGAAGGGTATGAAAGAATGTACTAACGAGAGTACATGCTTCCTAGTTGTATTCTGGTCATTCGTGAGGAGTTAGGTGGTATCCCCATGGTTCTCTACCTTACTCATAGATCAGATGTGCAGCCATGTCTGGGCCCCACAGACACAGATTGTTAATAACACGTTGCTTGTGGTATGGCAATTTGTATAGATGAACACTTTCAGTATTTTCTCAATACCGTAGCCGTATTGCTAGTGATATTTAATAATCTCTTAAGCTGGTAAACAGACAGGACTTTAAAGCACATTGTATAATACAATGTGAGAGTAAATCCTCCAATCCCTTTAACTATTCAGGGCCCCACCTACAGCATACGGAAGTTCCCAAGTTAGGGGCTGAATTGGAGCTGCAGCTGCCACCTACACCACAGCCGTAGCAAAGGTAGATCTGAGCCACATCTGCAGACTACACTGCAGCTTGCAGCAACTCCAGATCCTCAACCCACTGAGTGAGGCTAGGGATCAGACCCGCATCCACATGGATACTAGTTAGGTTCTTAATTCTCTGAGCCACAACAAGAATTGCAGAGTAATTCCGTTTCCAATTTTAGCTCCATGCTTTTGGCTTTTTAAGAAGGGAAAGGATTAATCATATTGTGTCACTATATCCATTAAGGCATACTACTTCCATAACATTTAATGTTTTTCTTATATTTTTAAAGATATTGTCACAATTGCAGTTGCAAATGACTCATTTATGAAAATACTACGTTGCCTTGCTTTAAATGAATGCATGCGCAACTGAGCTACTTTTAAAATTATTAAATAACAAGTCTAGTTATTAAATGACTTAAGAATTAAAATACTCATTTAAACCAACTATATGCTTTTCAGTATAGAAGAAATAGTTTAAGAGAAACTAAGTGCATATTCCAAACCATAGAAACTGTAGACATAGAAACTGTAGAGCTTATAAACTACATCTTCTAATTCTTATTTATGTTTAGCCTTGGCTTCTACAGGGGAAAGGGCATGTACCAGACCAGACAGCAGTGAAGGAATTATCATTTTTATCTCATGAAAGATGACAGACTCCCAGAGAGAATACAGCATAGTGATTAAAACCATAGATGTCTGGTGTTCTCATCTCTGCTTTGAAATCACTTCACATAAGGCTTTCAATTTGACCATGACTGATGCTAATATTTCAGCTTTCACTTATAAAAAACAGTTATCATCAGTCTTGGAGGTATTAGTGCAATGACAGTGTGACCAATTTTAGGAGAAAGAAATTGTAGTGAGGGGAATAAATGACATGTGTTGAAACATTTAAAATAAACATAAAAAATCAATAAAAAATTAAGTAAAAAATCAAATGATGTTACAAAAGCAATAAAGTCAAAATTAGAAATGAAGAGGAAAATAAAATAGAGGACAAACCACTTTCCCCGAAGAGTTGTCTATAAATTGGTAAACTTCTGATGCTAGAGAAAGAATTTCGGTCACCTGAATGTGTCCAAGATGTGGATGTTTGACATTAAGTAAAATAATCTAAACTTAAGTATGGCTGCTTTTCATGATTCAATCACTGATATTTAAGTTTTATACAGAAGATGAACATTTAAGTCTAAAAAGTCCTTCCAGTTTAGGGTATATAATCAATCATTCAGCATGAATTTGGTTAATTGCTACATCTTATTCTTAACGTTTTATACATTTTACCTTCTGCTACTCTCTGTAATGAAATCTTAACAAGAATAAATAGGACTTCTTTGGATTTTCCCATTCACACAAGCAGTTCCTACTTGTATAATACAGTGAAGCTCTTTAAGCCTGAGTTGCAGCACTTATAACTGTGATGTATACACATTGTCAGGGAAACAAAAAGGAATTCACAAGTATGAACTGAGATTCCCAGGAAGAATGGACAGTATGTAGCAATTATATAGCTTTTCCTTTTTTTTTTTTTTTTTGTCTTTTTAGGGTCGCACCTGCGGCATATGGAGGTTCCCAGGGTAGGGGTCGAATCAGAGCTGTAGATGGCGGCCTATGCTAGAGTCACAGCAACATGGGATTCCAGCCGTGTCTGGGACCTAAACCACAACTCACGGCAATGCCGGATCCTTAACCCACTGAGCAAGACCAGGCATCGAACCCACAACCTCATGGTTCCTAGTCAGATTCGTTAACGCTGCGCCACCATGAGAACTCCAATATAGCTTTTCCTTATGTTCTTCTTTCTTTGGACATAATCATACAAACACTCCAATGAAATTACTTGAAATAAACAAAATCAAAACTGGTACATAGAGTTTAAGAGGGCAATGAAAACAAACTTCAACATAGATAATGTTTGGTGGCAAAATAAAATCAATCTGGCAATATCACTGGTTACCTAAGAAGTTTCTTAATATTGAATTTTAAATAAGCAATATGTTTTTATGCAACCAAAATGAAATAAAAACATCAATTTGCACCTTTCTGTGTCATTGCTTAACATTCCTGTTCACCATTCATGAGGTACCATCAGCATTGTAAAACTGCATTCTCCAATAGGTCAAGTAAGACCTCCTGTATGTACTAAATATACACACTTCTATTGGTGTAATCAGCAAGTGCCTAACCATACACTTACTTTATCTGAGTTGATGCATCTAGACAATTCTAGGCAACTGCTCATTTAAATAACAGGAATTTCTCCAAATATTAGAGGCTGGGAAGTCACTGACAATATGAAATTTTCATTATGTTCAATGTGTTATCCAAAATACAAACGCTGTAATATACGATCAAAACTAAACAATGCAAAAAAAAAAAAAAACCTTTTTAAACTTTTGCTTGAATATTTTTATACCACATCAGAGTATATATCCTTAAAAGAATTAATGCCAAATAAATCTGGTGAACCTAAAACAAAGATTAAGGACAATTACCTGCACATAAAGTGTAGATGGTCTTCAAGTGAGTTTTAAGTTACTCAGGAAAATGCCGTGATCACATATTTCTCCCCTTCAGTTACACAATCTGCTAACCTCTCATATGCATTTATGCCTGAAATAACATGTATCACTATAAAGCAGTGATTCAAACAAATCTAGGTCAATTCTCTAAAAATGTCTTCAAGTATTGCTTTTCTTGAATTTCCAGGAAGAAAAACCCCACTGTTTTGCAAAGGAAGTAAAGATTTGGATACTGCTGAAAACTATCCTGGGTTAACAGAGAAACTTTATTCATTCCACAAAAAAATGGACTGGCATTTTAAATGAGGACAACTCACTGACACCTGCTCATACTCAAAAGCAAACAGGAATATTTTGAAATATCTGCTAGAGCAGCACGCATATATATGCCCTAAGAGTCATCTATTCATACCTATGCCTGAAAGAAGCTTGCTCTACAAAAGCCGAATGTAAATTGAGAAGAAACCATAGAAATATTTTGACTTTGAAAGTTAAATGGTTTTCCAGAAGCATTTCTTAAAGGATCCTCCTAACCCAGGAACACTAATCAGTTGTCCAAGGTTTTATTCCTCAGCCTTCTGGGAATTCTCAGGCTTTAAATTTATTTTTCACTTTTGTATTAGGCAAGCTCCAGGTACTATGTCTCTAGTGGCTAGTACTGTTATTCAGATCCAGAGAAGCTCAAGAAATCCTGCCAGTTCTGGCTAATTTCCATCTGTAAAGAACAAGGAAACTTGGGTTACCCTTCGGGACCCTGGGATTACTTTGGAAAAGGTCTTTATTTCTGGAGAGGAGAAGGTAGAAAAAAATCAGAAAGAGATTCAGAGTTCCAAAAAGAGTAATGACTAAAACAACATAAAATGTCATAAAAGTCAGTGACCTGTCACCTCACTATTCTCCTGGACCAGTAGCCACAACCAATGGCAATGAACAGCAATTGAGGCAATGTGGGGTTCGGCTATGAGAGACAAAGGGGAAAAAAATTGAAGTAATTGAAATTTAAAATAAAGTTATCTTTCCTATTGGTGGGTTGGAACAGTATTCACTTTTTTTTTTTTTTTTTGGAAAGTATTAAAGAGTTTATTGAAGCCAGAAACCAACAAAATACATATACTCTTATTCTAATTATTATCAGGCACTTTCCTTTGAGTAGCTGTACTGCTGCAAGGTGTATTGACCCAGAATCATCTGGCACTGAAATTCAGGTGGCCTCTCTATTTTTGAACAAAATAATCTACATAACATGTAGCCATGTAAGACTTCAGGAAATCATCCTATTACTATCAGGACAATTTACTTAGTAAAATAATTATAATACTTACAAACATTTAGAAGTTACTATGTGAGTAACTATATTAAACAACTGAAGTGCATTTTCTAAGTTTTTAAAAATACATTTTCATGAAAATTATCCCCCCATTGCTCAAAAGCAAAGAAAGAAAATAACAAAAGAAAAAGAAAATCTAAAGATGATACAGTTTGCTCAAGAGTACAGACTGTTTTCAAAGGAATAACAATATACTTTGTTAGATAACATATGTAGAAATAAAATGTATGGCAACAATACATAAAGACAGAAGGGGAAACATGGAAGCATATTATGGTAAGACCATCGTAGTATACTATCAGTGCTGTACTCTCACACTGAGCTGTGACAGCTGAAGTTCTGTGCTATAAACTCTAAAGCAACCATGACATAACAAAACAAAGAAGCTAATAAAAAAAGATAAAATAGAATTATGAGAATACTCAACTGATCCAAGACAAGGAAGACCAAAGAAAGGGAAGAAAAAAATAGGATGAACAGAAACGTATTGCAGGATACAGTCTCAAACCCAACCTTATCAATATTCACACTAATGGAAAGGATTTGAGCAATGCAATTAAATGGCAAATATGGCCAAATTAGACATAAAAAGCACAACCCAACTGTCATATGGATACAGAAAATGGTTTTAAATATGAAGATACAAATAGGCTAAGAGTTAAATAATAATACAAATAGTTAAAGGGTAAAAAAAGTAAATAATACTAATACCCATGAAAAGAAAGAGGAGACTTTTATAATTATCAAAGAAAATGTGAATAAGGAATATTATTAAGGACAAAACATTCCATGACATAATGATAAGGGGATCAACTCATCAAGGAGACATCACTACGTACAGGTTCATGAACCCAATAATAGTGATTTTCTGACAACAGAAATATTACTACTGAAATCTTGAATTAAATAGCAAGGAAATAAGAAAAGACAATTTACAAAGTAAAAAGGATAATAGTTCAGTAAAATGTTCACACTCACTGGTAATGAAAGAAATATAAGTTAAAGCCAAGATGAAATATAATTTATTGTCTGTCAAATCAGTCATATTTTGCTTTTTAATAAAAATACTTCATGCTAATGAATGTATAAATTACTGGTTTAGTCTATGCTAGTGGAGAGAGTATGAATTGATATAACTTCTCTGGAAACAATTTAGAAATATATATCAAAGTATTAATATTTTCTAAATTTGCAGTTCATCTCCTGGGAATATTTTGTTAAAGAAATAATCTCAGCTATCCATAAAGATTTATGCATATGATGCTTACTGAAGTATTAATTCTTCAAGTACAAAAATTTAAAAATTAAAATATATAAAACAAGTTAAATATCCAACAATAGAGAAATAGTTAAGTACATTATAGAAAATCTTGTAAATGAATATTACAGAATTGTTAAAATGGTTAAAATTATGTTCCTAAAGAGTTTTCAATAACATGAAAAATACTCACATTATAATTTAAATGAAAACTGAGGTAACAAAATTATCTTTATAGTCTGAATCCAACTGTAAAATATAGAGCAACAAGGTGGGAAAGATGTCACCAATCTATTTTTCTGGGAGTAACTCGGTATAATTTTTCCTGATTTTTAATATATTTATATTTGCAAATTACATTTTTTTGGTAATTAGAAAAAAAGTTCCCTGAAATTGATTTTGTCCACAAGAACAACTGGTTTGACTAAATTTGTTTTAAAAATAAAAATGTTTAATTAAAAAAATAAAAATACATGAGACAGTAACTTATAGAAACTCAGGAAAAATAAAAAAATAAAAACTCAGGAAAAATAAAAAAGTTCACAACATGTTTGAATATTTCAGTACTAATTTGTCAGTAATGAAATATGCAGACATAAAATTCACAAAGATACAGTAGATTTAAGCAGAACTTCCAGATGGTTTGACTTCATTGTCTTAATACAATACTTTTTCCAAGTCTATCAGAATTCACGTCACTGTCAAATATACTCAGAATATTTATCAGGATATATTCTGGACCACAAAAAAAATCTTAGTAAGTTTAAAAGGAGTTTAGTCTTTTAAAGTTTGTTCTTTTGACCACAATGAAATCAAATTAGAAATAGTAAAAAAATAAATCTAAGAAATCTCCAAATAACTGGAATTTATACAATACTTTTTAAAATAACACCATGGGCCAAGAAGAAACAAAAAGGGAAATTAGAAAGTAGTTGATGTATATTAAAATATAAATAAAATACAGCAGAGTTTGTGAAATGCTGCTAAAGCTGTATCTTTAGGGAAATTTATCACACTAAGCATCTACATTGGAAAATAAAGTTCTCAAATTTGTCCTCAGCTTCCATCTTAAGATTAGAAAAAGAATAACTAAACCAGAGAGGAAATAATAAAGATCAAAGTGAAAATCAAAAAAGAAAAGAAAAATACAATACGGAAAAACGAAAGCAAAACATTTACCAGGAGAAAACGAGAGAAGATACAAATTATTAATGTCAAGCATGATAAAGTTGACTTTACTACAAATGTTTCAGGTATTAAAAGGCAAAGTAGGAGTTTCTGTTGTGGCTCAGCATGTTAAGAACCAGCTATTATCTGTGAGGATGCAAGTTTGATCCCTGGCCTCCATCAGTGGGTTAAAGAATCCAGCATTGCCACAAGCTGCATTGTAGGTCCCAGATACAGCATGGATCCCACGTTGCTGTGGCTGTGACTTAGGTAGGTAGGAAGCTAGGGCTCGGATTCACCCCCTAGCCTGGGAACCTCCATATGCCTTGAGTGCGGCCCTAAGAAGACAAAAAAAAAAAAAAAAAAAAAGCAAAGTAAATAAGGTAAATAACTTTATGCCTAAAAATTCAACAACTTAGATGAAAATTTTAAAAAAGGGCAAAAGCTTTGAAAATACACTTCACCAAAGAGGTGAAATTTGAATGTCAAAGAGGATATCTGAACCTCAAATAAGTGGGTAAAAATTTGCTTCACACCACTGGTTGTTAGGAGATGCAAATTAAAGCCATAATGAGATGTCAGGTCACTTTTTAGAATGGCTAAAATTGAGAAGAGTGACATCCCAAGAGCTGAAGAGCATCTGGAACACTTTAAACTTCTCGTGGGGATGTAAACTGATACATCCTTTCTGAAAAATCAGTTTGTAGCTTCTGAAAAGTTAAACATACATTTACATCAGACCAGCCATTTCACTTCTAGGTGAACTGAAAGCATATGACCACCCAGCAACTTGTACATGAATGATCGAACAGTTTTATTTGTACTAGTCAAAAATTGGACACAGCCCTGCTATCCACCAGAACACAGTGAATAGTCTGCAGAATTTACATCTAGTGGGATACTCAGCAGTACACAGGAATGAGCAATTGATGCATTAATTAATCTCAAAATAATTCTGCTGAAAGATCTTAGCAAACATAAAATATGTACTGTAGGATTAAATTTACGTAAATATCTAGAGAACCCAAACTAATCTACAGTGACAGAAAGCAAATCAAGTTTCCAGGGAAAAGGAGCCCAGCAAAGGAGAGGAGGTAGGTGACAATGAGTAAAAGGGAATTTTTTAGAGGGATGGAAACTTTCATTATCTTAATTGTGTGGATGTCTTCGCTGGTGTATACGCTTGTCAAAATGATCAAATTGTATACTTTAAATAGGTGCAGTTTATTATATGCTATTAAAAGTATTAAAAGTAACCTAAGGCTTAGGATGAGTAACTAAAAAATGAACTTGGAGAAGGAGTAACAGGTATTATTGGAGGTGCAGCTAGAACTGCCACAGTCAAAGAATAAGCAGAAAGTTTGTCTAGAGGGTAGAATGGCTCAGGTTGGCAGAAAGATATGCAGAGGTTAAGTTGAGAGAACCAGCTGATGCAGGGTTGTTTGAGGCTGAGGTGTGTATGGACCCTAGTGAGGAGCCTAGAGAAAAAAAAAAGAAACAAAAAACTTTCTTGGATGAAGGCTGGGAGATGTCTCGGGGTGAGGATTTGAATATAGCCTAGGCTGTAGGAGCCTCGTTGTGGACAGGGAGCCACAAGACCCGGGTTACACATGTCTGCTCCAGTAGCGTCAGGATGGTGCAGTGAGGCGGTGACCAGTTTTGTCTTTGGGCCATGAGCTTACTGAGGAATTGAGTGCTTGGGCATGTCTTCTTTCCTTTTTTTTTTTTTCTTTTCCTATTTCTTTTCTTTTCATCCTTTTAGGGCTGCACCCATGGCATATGGAGATTCCCAGGCTAGGGGTCACATCAGAGCTGTAGCTGCTGGCCTAGGCCACAGTCGCAGCAACACCAGACCCAAAGCCCGTCTGCTACCTATATCACAGCTCACGGCAATGCCGCACCCTTAACCCACTGAGTGGGTCCAGGAATTGAACACTTTCCTCATGGTTACTAGTCGGTTCATTACAGCTGAGCCACGATACAAACTCTTCTTTTCTTGTCTCCCCTTTCCTTTCCTTTCCTTTTCTTTTTAAAATTATAGTTAATTTACAATGTCGTGCCAATTTTTGCTATTCTTATTCCCATCTTATCTTCCACTGTATTCTATCCCAAGACACAGATATTGTTCCCTGTGCTATGCCATAGGATCTCATTGCTTATCCATTCTAAACGTAACAGTTTGCATCTACTAATCCCAAACTCACTGTCTCTATGCCGCTACCTCCTCCAGGCATAGCTTTGGGAAGTGGAGCCGAACCCAGAAGGAAACAAAACAAAAGCGCCAGAACCAGGAGGAAAGAGCTTTCCTCTTGCAATTTAACTGTGGAGTCCTCTATTGACAGGCTCCACAAGTATGCTCACCACACTCTCTTACCACAGGACAGGGAAGGATAGCGTGAGATGAGCTGAGAGGCAAAAATTTCACAACTGGTTCACCAAACAGAGCTCGATACTGAATAAATCTGTTTTTATGAATGTACATTTTCTTAACTTTCTGTATGTCCAGAGAGTGTCAGCAATTGGTTTTGTCCTCAAGTTTATGTGTGAATGATTCTTAAAATTCTCTCTAGCTTCACAACTGGCACAGCCACCATTGCTTTAGGCCAGCAGCATTTAAATATTAGCAAACCTCAAGTCATTATGGACTAGAGAAAATGTCACTTGACCCATAATTCTCAGCTCACCTTCTCAAACATTTCTAAAATACATAATTTGTGTTCAATGACCAGAAAGCTAAGAGAGCTCTCTGATTCCAAGTCTCCTTTTAGTTCCACATAAAACTTTTGGCATATTGAGTAGGACAAATCAATTATGATTTCCTTCTGAAAACATCTTTGGACACCAAACCTTTCTCATGGCCTTTTTCATCTCTGTATTTCTCAGAGTATAGATTAAAGGATTGAACATAGGAGCTATGATGGTATAAAAGAGGGAAAAGATTTTATCCTCAGGGAAAGTGGTAGGGGGTCTGAGGTAGGCAAAGATTGAAGGTCCAAAAAATAATACCACCACGGTGATGTGAGACCCACAGGTAGAGAGGGCTTTGCGCCTTCCTTCAGCTGAGTGATGTCTTAAGGTAAACAATATGATGCCATAAGACCCACACAAGAGAACAAAGGTTACTAAGGCAACCATCCCTGAATTGGCAACCACAAGGACACCAGTAATGTGGGTATCCCCACAGGCCACTTTCAGCAAAGGGAAAATATCACAGTAATAGTGATCAATTTCACGGGGGCCACAGAAGGGCAAACGGATGACCATCGAGAACTGAGAAAAGGAATGGACAGCCCCCCCAGCCCAGGCAGCCAAGACCAGAAGATTGCATCTTGTCCTATTCATGATAACCATGTAGTGGAGAGGCTTGCAGATGGCAACGCAGCGGTCAAAGGCCATGACTGTCAGGATGAAGATTTCAATCATTCCCAAGAAGTGCAAGGAAAAGACCTGCAACATGCAGTTACCATAAGAAATCGTTTTCCTTCCCGGGAGCAGGTCACCTATCAGTTTGGGTGTCACACAGGAGGTATAGCAGATGTCCATGGAGGATAAGTGGCTGAGGAAATAGTACATTGGTTGGTGAAAAAGGACACTGCATTGAATGGAGACAAGGATCAGAAGGTTTCCCACCAAGATGGCAACGTAACACAATAAGAACAACATAAAGCAAAATATCTGTATCTTCTGGTCAGAGGACAGGCCCAAAAGAATGAACTCTGATATATTTCTCGAATTTTTCATATTCTAATTTTCTTGTATGCTATCCAAAAATAGTTGAGTGTCTAAAAGAAAAAATTAAAAACAATGGACATTTCGATGGAAATATTTATAATCATGTAAAATCATTAACAAACCATGGAAAGCAAATTCACAAAGTATTATTATTGATTTTATTTGTTCTTGAGAATTATAGAGAAATTCTCTCCCTAGTAGTTTTCATTTCTACCCAAAATTACTGTTATATCAGTAAAATTAGTTATGCGTTCTAGTTACTGTTCCTCAGTTTTAAAATTTAATGATTAGCATATTATTATTTCCTAAAGGGAAAGGGAAAATTATGTGAATATTATTGATAATATTTAGAGAAAAATGAACATTTATTGCATTATTTCTGGGTGTGTGTTATAGTGATAAGTTAAATGTATTTTTTTTCCTACATAGAAAATTTTCATTTTATGTCATTTATCCTTCTCCAACAGGATGCAAACTACTTCCCTGTATTTTCTGCATGCATATGTACAAGGAATATAAATAAAATTATGATGTATTTACCTGAATTTTTAACTGCTTTAGTGGACAACTTATTTGCAATGCAGATGATTTAATTTGCCGTGAGTGAAACAAATAACTTTATGTACCTGGGAGTCTCTTTTATGGTAATGGAATATGTAACTATAAATTTTAGAAGGCTTGCCAAAGATTAATCTCATAAAAACAATTGTAAGTTTTTGCATTTCTTCCATTTACCTTTTTAGTGTTAAAGTTAATGCTTTTGTGGTAAAATGTGCATTTGTTAAAATTAGTGGTATGACAGGTAAAAGAAAAAGAAAACTGCTTAAACTGCACAAGTGTGTTTGAACTCTGCACCTTTGATATATTTTTACATATTTATATGTTTACTGTGTAGGCACTGCAATTCAGTAATAGATATTAAAAAGACAATAAAGGATATCTTATGATCAGTAAGCATTTAAGTATTATTTGTTGCAGGAATGAGAGATCGTTTAATGAATTTGTTTACATCATTTTCTGCATAATTTTTAAGATGTGAAGTAGGCAAGACTGGAAAGAAGGTCTCCATGGAGGGGATCCCACATAAATGCTATTCTTCACTCTGATGGGGACTTGGGTAAAATCCAGACGGCACTTCGACCTTATTTTTAGATCAGGTAGGGAGACCATATCCAAGTATCTTTTTAAAATACATAAATTTTTGTTATGAAACTATGCAAAGATCAACAAATCCAACAATGCCCAAGTCATACAGCTATATTACTACATGAGATAATTTAGGCTAATAAATAGACATGACACTACATTTAAGTACCATCTTAGTTCAGTATATATGATGACATGAGGGAGATGATTTTGACTTGACTTTATTATATCTTTAATATCTCACCTTTCTAATCTCCTTTTTTAACAAAAGACAATGGATCTTATCGTATTTTCTACAGACCGAGATACCTGAATATAATGCATGAATTTTTCTGGTTCTTTAAAAATATATTTTCACAATTGCAGTTATAAGAGATGTCTCAATGACTTATAATTTCCATTTAAATAAATCTAAGCTGATTTAAAGAGAATCATTAACTAAAAGGAGGATGATTATTAGAATGACTTAAGCACAGAAAGATGACCCAATTCATTGTTTCGATGCAAGAGAATCTGCTCAAAGGTAATTCAACCAATATCCCAAATCAGAAAGCTAATAAACAGTAACTCATAGAAACTAAATCTGATTTTCATTCAGTCTGGCACTGCCTCCTTTGGATGAAAGCAGAGGGGACAGCAAATCATGGAGGACAGAAATAGAAGGAACTATTTGAATCTATACTTCAGATGCTCTGCAAAATGGCACATACGTGATAATGCTAGATCACTGTAAAAACACACTTTTACAGTTATAAGAATTACGGTGTAGACTAGCATTTCTGTGATTTCAAATTATTTCATAACACCTTTGTCACAGTAAGTTTTTAATGTCCCAGTTTGTACTGTTAAGGAATTAATTATTTACTGTTAATTAAATAATGTTAAGGAAATTAATGGTAGCTATCAATTAAATGTTGCTAAGATACTAACAATAACACAAACCAATAAATAAACTGAAGGGATAGAATGATAGTCAAGGAAAAAATGACCTTCCTTTGATTAAAGGAAAATTTTCAAAACATTAAATCATATATAAAGAAAGTACTGTAAGTGGCTTTTATAAAGGCAATACCAAAAGAATTAGAAAAGCTGAGAAGTATAAAATAGAGTGGAGAACTAAACTAATTAATTATGTCAATTCAAAATCAGTAAATAACAGTAAACAACCAATGGGAATCTATCAGTTTTTTGATGTTTCTGACATACACACATTTGCCATTAGGTGAATTAATAAATCCTGATGACCAGCTAATTTTTCACTTCAATTTTTAATACTTGGGTTTATATAAAAGCTGCCACGACGTCAGAATTTATTTATGGATTAACAAAAGGCGAAGCCCTATCATCCAGCGTAAATTTAGACAGTCAACAAACTTTGGTTCCAACAATTGTTTTAAATATTTTGCTTTCCAAAGACTTTTACTAAGAATTTACAATAAGAAACAAAGTATCCTCTTTCAAGTTTCTTAAAAAATTCCATGGAAAGGACATTTGACCTGCATGCATGTATCTCAGAATCCTTATATAATTGTGATACTGATAACTAGTTAAAGGAAATAATGAGACATGCACGAAATTACCATGTAAATGTCCCTAGTATGGTACCTAGTACATAACCACAAGACAAATTTCCTTTCCATACAATTAACTTACCTTAACTGGCCCCAGTCAGTCTAATCTATTTTACAAGGATGATCATTTGAAAGGTGGTAGTTCTCTGTAGATTAGATATTCAGAAGTCACAGAGAACCTAAACATTTCAAACATTTGATAATATAATTCTCCCTTAATCAAATTCAGCTTGTAATATACAATTAAAACTAAGCATCAATAAAGCATGCTCTACTCACTCAGATATTTATATCATGATTAAAGGATGGCCTCACAATAACAGAGAGAACAAATGGCAAACAGCACGTAATTAGACTAAAACAAAAAAATATCAGGATGATTCCCTCTGAGTTGCCTTCAGGTTAATTTCTGGCTCCTTAGGAAAATACCTGCTTCATGCATTCTCCACCTTTGGTACCCACTGTGCTATAGCCTTTCGCTGGCATATAAACCTGAAATGAAATGCAAGACTATAAACTAGTGACTCAAACAAGCTAGATTAATTCTCTGCAAATATCTTCAAGATTGCTTTTCTGGAAGAAATCCTGTTGTTTTGCAAGGGAAATCAAGAGTTAGATACCCTTGAATCTATGTAGAATTCACAGAGAAATATATAGCCATTCCACAGGGATACAGTCTAGTCTTAAGGTTGCAGATATAATTTGTTTTCACCTGATCTGAATCAAGACTAAACAAGGAACACTTTTACATACCTGCTAAAGGCCTGTGCACCTATACTCCCTATGAGTCATCCCTTTTATACTGATGCCTGCAGGAAATTTTCTCTGGTAGAGCTAAATATAAACTGAAGTGGACTGTAAGAATTGATGCCTTTGAAGGCTGGAAAAAATTGTTTTCCCAAAAGCATTTATAAAAAAGAAACAGCATAATCACTAACCAGTCATCCGAGGTGATACTCTTAAGTTCTCCTGGGAATTTTCAGGCTGTAAATTTACTTTTCACCTTTTGAACTAGCCAGGCTCTGAGCACTGTGTCCCTAGAGGGCAGAGTTCTTTTTAAAATTTTTTTATTATTATTAAAGTATAGTTGATTTACAGTGTTGTGTCAATTTCTGCTACATAGACTATGGACCCAGTCATACGTATGTAAGCAATATTTTTACTTACACCCAAGGAAGCTCAGGAAATTCTTCCAGCTCTAGCTAAGTTTCTTTTTTGCAAAACAGGAGGGAAACGTATGCAGCCCTGATGAAGCACATGGTTTCCTTTAGAGAAGGTCTCTATTTTTCCGAGGGGAACAAAAAGAATCTAAGCGAGAGATGCAGAGCCCCAATAATAACCATGGACAAGCAACACAGATGTATGAGTCACTTCACAATAAAACTACTAACTAGCTGGCACCTTATTCCCCTAGGTTCCAAGGTGTTATTTCCACAGTTATTTCCATTTCTCAAATGGAAGATTGGGTTTTTCAAGAAAAAGGAAAAGAGAGTAACCAAACCAAGTGAACTTTCTTTTTGGAAAATGAAAAGGTTCACACTAGCTGTGAAACATCTGGTGGGACTCAATATTACATATCATTACAAGACATCGAATAGGATTGCCTGTACAATACAGTGAATCCTTGT
Source organism: Sus scrofa (assembly GCF_054392235.1). Taxonomy (NCBI): domain Eukaryota; kingdom Metazoa; phylum Chordata; class Mammalia; order Artiodactyla; family Suidae; genus Sus; species Sus scrofa. Next base: position 15,329,661 of record NC_139384.1, read on the forward strand.
TGCTTAATTATTTCATGTATATAATTTGTTATTCTCATACTCCTAATCTGTCCCTCCACTCCTATCTCCACTTTGGAAAACGTAGCTTTGTTTTCTATGTAAGTTCATTTGTTTTGTGTATAGATTCATCTGTATTATTTTTTTTAGGTTCCACATCTAAGTGATATCATATAGTATCTGTCTTTCTCTCTCAGACTTATTTCATTTAGCATGATATTCTCTAGGACCACTGTGTTGCTGTGTCATTCTTTGTTTTATCTCTTTAAATATTTTTTTTCTCATTGTTGCCCAAACCATGGAGTTGGATACACATGTTTCTTCCCTCTACTTCATTGATAATGTCTATTAAGATATTTTTTAATATTTTCCATCTCCTTGTCTAATTCTGTGCTCTGGAAATTTGTTAATATCTAACATTCCATTTACCGAATCTTTCTTAATTGTAGGTACTCTGTTTTATGCATCAACTTTCAAATTAAAATATTCTTTTCATTTTATTATTATTATCATTATTTCATTTAACACCCTGGACAATTTTGAGATTCACATACCCATATCATGTTTTTGAATTATTTATTTTTATAAATATATTTATATTTGTGTCTGATGACTACATAAAGGCAGCCTTTGTATTACATATTATTCAGGTATCTATCTTCAATATAATTTTCTCCTATATTCAAGGTTTTTTGTCTATTTTTTTGTTTGTTTGTTTTGTTATGTGATTGAAACAGAGCAGGACCCTATGGTCCTGCCCTCCAACCATGTCCTCTGCCTGCCTTTTGTTTGTAGAAAAGCTTTAGCCAAAGAATAGTGAGAAAATGCAGAAGCAAAGGGAAGCAGTCAAAAAGGACACAACAATAATGGTTTATTCATTAAGCAGAGTCAAGGACCTTTATTTCATCCTCAAGAGCCCATAGTCTGTAAGCTGTTTCATGGAGACTGAAACGCCTACCAGGTGGAAGACATTTAACGACATGATGACCAGACGGTAGTTATGACAAAAGCTGCCACAGTTACGAGAACTGACCTCAAAGAAATTGGAACAAATCAGTCCTGAAACTGGAGACTAACTGTATTTAATCAAGATGACACTCATCAGACCACTGTATGACCAATTTCAACATGACTGTCACAGCTTAACTGTGCTGTTTCTGCATGTAGTCCACTCCCTCTGCCTATACACGCCTGAAACTTCCCTTTAAAAGCCCTTGTCCACCGAATGTCAGTGGGAGTAGCTGGCCTTCAGACAGGAACCCACCATCCCCAGCCCCCTGCCCAGGTTGCCAGCCTCCAAACAAAAGCAAATTTTCCTTTCCTCTTTATTGGCTTTAGAGTGGCAAGCAGCTGGTTGCCACTTTCAGTAACATGATCATATTACTTTGGGACAAAAATTAAGTATTTTCTCTTTCATTTTTGATTTTCAATTCAAGAGAATTTAATCTAATTATGCCAGAAATAGAAGTCTCTGTAAATTTTTTTTTCCTGTTTTGTGTTTTTGTGCACATACGTGTGTGTTTGTGTGCATGGCACTCCAGCGCTAACATATTCTCAGAACACACTTTCTTTATCTGGAACCACTGACTTTATTTGGAGGAAGACTAAAACATTTTTTCCTCAGGATCTAAATAAATATTTTTACTGGTTTTACTTACCATGACAATCAACTTCATTTGTTCCAGTAAATATCCTACATATTAAAACTTCCAAGTGGTGAGTATTGATATGTTAATCTTGTTAACATCATCTAATGCTCTATTTGTGAGTTTTCCTGAGCGCCATTGTATAAATTATTTATTCCAAAAGCTTTCTCTTTTTTACCCTTGTGACTAACAGTTTGCTTTGCATTTGATTAACATAAACCAGACCCAATGGATGAATTCTAAAAGTGTTAGAAGTTTCACATATTTCTAAACCTTTTATTCCATCCATTTGTGTTTTTCTATTCACAATAATTTTTATTTATGTTTTATTTATGTCAGTAATGTATTAGAAAAGTTATGAACACAACAACACAACCACTATGTCAAAATTTTGTCTTAATCATGATAGAAAACATGTTAAAAAGAAACAAAAGAAGGCATATCTTCACAAAAAGACATGTTACAAAATGTTCAAAGCAGTACTACTCATAATAATTCTAAAGGGTAAATGACCCAAATACCTGTCAACAAGAAGATGGATAAATTAATTGTCAAATATTCATGAGATACTATCAATCAATACAACAATCAGACATATGAAAACAGGAGAAATGAGGGAGAAATGAGTCCTACAAATAAATAATGGCAAAAACAAGAGTATAATCTCCATTATAAAATAGGTATAATTAATCAATTTTAGAGATGAAGACTGATTATTTTTGGGAGACAGTAATTTTAATGGAGCATGAGGGGGTGTTCTGGAATACTAGAATTTCTGGCTCAATCTGGTTGCTGATTACATGATACTGCTCAGTTTGTGATAGTTCATAAGTGGTGCCTATATGATACATGAAATTTTCTGTATTTATAGTTGAGTAAAAGTTTAACAATTGAAGGTAATATTTAATTCAGCTTCTGAGCATTTTAAGGTATAAAAAGCACATGATCTATTTTATTTTTTTCAAGTCAATGCCAAAAGGTGATAGAGTTTTTTAAATTTTTAGAATATCATCAGGTTATTTTGTATCATAGGATCACAATTATTAATGAATAAGTCAGATGGAAGAGGGTAAGAATAAGAATAATGCTCACTTTGCTGATGAAGTGCCAGTGCAGAAGCATAAAGCAACAGAGAGGATAAACTTCTGGTTTGTCTATTTCTCTCAGAGCACTAAGTCCAGAGGGTGATGAGAATAGATCTTATTTATCATTGAAGACTCAGGGAACAATAGCATAAAACACAGAAAAGCTTCGGAAAATTTACATTCCTTCCAGGAGTGTATGATGACACCAAATTTTCCTCAAGGCATTCTTCATTTCCATGTTTCTCAGTGTGTAGATCAGAGGGTTGAACATGGGAGCAATGATGGTGTAAAAAAGAGCAAACATTTTATCCTCTGGGAAAGTTGTGGCTGGTCGAATGTAAATGAATAATGCAGGTGCAAAAAACAGGACTACAACTGTGATATGAGAACTGCAAGTGGAAAGAGCTTTGCTGCGGCTCTCCACAGAATATGCCCTGATGCTGTACAGTATAAAAAAATAAGACAACATCAAGACGACAAAGGTCACCAAGGCAATTAGGCCTGAATTAGCAATGACTAGGAGACCTACTATGTGTGTATGAGAGCAGGCCAATTTCAGCAAAGGGTACACATCACAGAAGTAGTGATCAATCTCGTTGGGGCCACAGAACGGTAAGAAGATGGTGAGAAGAAACTGACTGGCAGAGTGCACAAACCCTCCAGTACAACAGGCTATGATGATTGTGTTACACCTGCGTCTGCTCATGATGCTCGTGTAATGCAGGGGCTTGCAGATGGCCACGTAGCGGTCATAGGCCATCCCTGTCAGGATGAAGATCTCGATGCCTCCAAAGAGATGAGTGGAAAAGAGCTGTGTCATGCAGTTGCTGTAGGAAATGGTCTTCCTTTCTGCCAGTAGATCAGTCATTAGTTTGGGTGTTACAGTGGAGGTGTAGCAAAGGTCGGAGAGAGAAAGGTAATTAAGGAAAAAGTACATAGGTTGCTCCATGAGCCGACTGCATATGATAGAAATCATTATGAGCACGTTTCCTACCCAAATGGCAATGTAGCAAAGTAAAAATAAGACGAAGCAAAGGATTTCAATGTCCTTGTTTTTGGAAAGTCCCAAGAGAATAAATACAGTAACATTATTGCTTTTTTCCATGGTCCAGGATAGACAGAATATATATATATATATATCACCTGAAATGATATAATTCAAGAGCCTGTATTTAGAAATTTTTATTGAGAAGAGGAATGATATTCAAGATGCTAACTGGGTTTAATATAACTCATTAAACTGTCTCAGAGAATAAAAACTCGAGTATTTATTTAAATGCTCTCTGCCAAGACTCTGTGTCAACATATACTAATTAATTTCCTTTAAATCTTCCAGCAAATCGTGATCAACATCTGCCTTAGATGACATAAATGACTCTGATGAACTGACAACAGTCTTAGATGCTGCTGAAAAGATGGCACTGATTTACTAACAATGTGTTTCATCAAATACTTATAATTTTATGTTTAAAAATTTAAGCTTGATCTTTAAGCTATATCTTCACGATCTCTGCACTTTCATAGCATATTTTTCAGCCCTAACCCCACACCTGGCTTCTTAATCAATCCCTATCTAGATATCCTCTCCAATTCTCCCTATTACTGATTAAAGTAACATTGCTACCCACATCACAAATAATCACACTGTAATGGAGATGGAACTTGAAGAACTTGAATTAATTTAAGAACAAATTATTGAGAAATCGCTTCTGATGATTCCCAAAATCAGACGGTAGTAATATTAGCCAATACATAAGAAAGGCTATTTACTTGAATTTGAATAAAATAATAATACTGAATATACTACTGGCTTGAGTTATTCATTGCATATATCTGAAATATTGAATTAAGTTTCTTACATAATTTTAAGTTTCCAAGTCAAGAAAGCTGGGAAGGTCCTCAAGCAAAGCCAGTTCATCAATCTGTCTATTTTTTATTGAGTTTACTAAAAATACTACTTGAATCTTAGCTACACTTTTTTTTCTTTTTTCCTTTTTTGTTTCTTTTAGGGCCATGCCCGAGGCATATGGAGGTTCCCAGGCTAAGGGTTCAATCGGAGGTACAGTTGCCTGCCTACACCACAGCCACAGCTACAGCAATGCGGGATTCGAGTCAAGTCTGTGACCTACACCACAGCTCACCGCTACGCTGGATCCTGAACCCACTGAGCGAGGCCAGGGATCCAACCCACAACCTCATAGTTCCTAGTCGGATTTGTTTCTGCTGCGCCACAGTGGAAACTCCGTATCTTAGCTATACGTAATTTCCTTCCTACCTGACAATTCCCCTTGATTCAGTTTCTTCACATAGAATTGCCATGATTAACTGTTACATATTTTAATGTCTTTAAAAATTATGAGTACAATTCAGTCATTAATTATAATTTCAGGACAACCCTTGGTTACAGGTTTAATTTCAGCTTGTAACTTCAGAGATAATCTTTGCAAATTGGTCAGTTTCTTTCAAAAAAGTTTTTCAGTTTGGAAACCTAGGAAAATATTTCCTGCTTTATAGAATTCAGATTGGTTCTGAGAAAAATTTCATCACAGATGAGGAAGATTTTGCAGAGACCAACAGTGTGAACATGACAATACTATTGTATTAAAATGAATGTACACGAAGAAAAGAAATAGCTTAAATTATTTTATAGAAGCAAACGAATTTTTATATAGTAACACAACTCGTGTATAGAAAAACAGGTTTATAATATGAGTTTTCTTACTCCACTGCCTGCATTTATAACTTCTCAAAAGGAAAAAAACCAAAGCAACAAGATAAATTTAACATTAACCCTACCTCACCCAACTCTGAAGTTTGCACACATTTCTCGATCTTCCAGACAAAACCAAGATACTTCCTCAGAGAGCCGCTATCCCATTTCAGCCCCTCAAATTTAAATGAAAGATGTGAAAATGGAAACACAGAACTATAAGCTAAGCTAAAGCATAAATGAAAATCCATAAATCCAGTCAGTTTAGAATTCCATCGTTAATAAGCCAGCTCTAAAAGGTAACACAAGTAGAGCTCACACACTTTTGTAGGAATAGGTTCATGCTTCTCTCGAGCATGAATACTACCATGGTATCTCGGGCCTTGGCCATGTGAAAAAAGTAGGTAGAGGAAAATATTGGGGGACATGCCCTAACATTGCCACCTCTGACATCTGTAAATTTATGTTCTTGGCTCATAAGTTTCCTATCTGTGAAATGAGGGAATTGCCTCATTGCTCTAAAAACCCTTTCCACCCTTATGTCTTTTTCAGAATTAAAATTACCTTATTTTGGTCAATACTGGCCATCTCCCTGGAGTTATAAGAGTGTGTCCCTTTTTTTTAATATACATTCATCCAATAAAATAGGCAGTATTTTTCTGACTTTGATCTTGTTTTCTAGAATATGTCATCCCACTCTCAGTGGACAACCAGATCCTCCTTGAATTTAGCATTTCCTTAAACCAAAAATTTCTTAGACTATACTATTGACAATAAAGCGTATTTTATTTTATTTTTATTTTTTCCTTTTTAGGGCTTCCCCTTGTGGCATACGGTGATTCCCAGGCTAGGGGTACAATCAGAGCTACAGCCACCGGCCTAGGCTACAGCCACAGCAACAGGATCCAACCCATGTCTGCGACCTACACCACAGCTCACAACAATGCCAGGTCCTTAACCCACTGAGTGAGGCCAGGGATCGAACCTGCAATCTCATAGTTCCTAGTTGGATTCATTTCCATTGCACCATTACAGGAAGTCCAATAAAGCCTATTTTAAAATCAGCTGTTCTTCATTGCTACAAGTAGTATAAAGTGTGTTATTTCAAAATAAATCTTATTTTCTGGAGCAATAAAAAATAAAATAAAACCAGCTGTTAATTAGTGTTTATTCTTAAGCCATTAGTTAAAATATATTTTCAACACATACCACATGTCTATGGAGGCTCACAGCAAGGGAGAAGGAAATAATTTACTCACATGCTTTTCCTCTGCACTTATTTTGAATCTATTTTTCGTTTGTAGCATTTTTTTCTGTCCTCTCGTCACTGAAACTATGGTCATTCTTTAACTATTTAAAGAATTTCCTTCCAAGTTTCTCACTTAAGTGCTACTGATCAGTTTCACTTGGTAATTTTCCCCAAATATACATAAAAGTACAAAATTCACATAATTCTAGTAACTACAGTTACCTAACACCCCACCCAATTAAATAAATGATGGGAGGTTCCCCCATAGAAAAATGCTTGAAGGCAGGAAGAGTACTTTGTTTCCCAAAACTAGTCACATCGAGTTTTTATAGACTCTGTATTTATATCACCACATCGTTCCTGAGGGTTTTTAGGCTCAAAGCTTAGGAAAAACTTAGATAAAGTTTATATCCTAAAGCTGCACTGCATTTGTTTCCTCCCAAGACTTTGCTTATTTAGTTCAAGTTAATTACTTACATGGCCACAAGTAATCAACTCACCCGTTAGTGTCCTTCTAGATCCAAGTTACCAGAGAAACTCTGCATGTGGATTATAAGTACCCTGAAAAAAGAGATTACTCTGCAGCATGTTGTCAGAATCCCATTTATTAAGTCGTTGAAGAGTGAGATCTGCTATTTCTGCAGTTTGAACTTCTTCTCTCCTTGCTATCAGATAAGGAAAACTGTAGTTCTGCTCCTTACATTAAGAAGCCATCTCCAGCCATCCCCAACAAATGCTTTTATCATGGTCTCAAGGGAAAAAAGAAATGTGTGTTCTTGAATGTATCTCCAGCGAAGGTGATTTTTTTTTCTTTTTTTCTGGAAAGTTACAGAGATAGAAAAACTTTCTTTCATGATTCTCTTAAGTTTGCAAAAGGCTTATTAAAATCATTTGTCAACCGTGGAACTGACATTTTAATTGGGCTCGTCATATCATTTTCAATAGACTGTCCTCTCTTTTATATCTATATTCAGAAGTAATGCTTACTTCAGCTCTGCTCTGTGAGCGCCACACTAATAATAGGAAATCTTTTTTTTTTTTTTTTGTCTTTTTGCCTTTTCTACGGCCGATTCCGCGTCATACGGAGGTTCCCAGGCTAGGGGTCGAATCGGAGCTATAGCCGCCAGCCTACGCCAGAGCCACAGCAACGCTGGATCCGAGCCGCATCTGCGACCTACACCACAGCTCACGGCAACGCCGGATCCTTAACCCACTGAGCAAGGGCGGGGACCGAACCCGCAACCTCATGGTTCCTAGTCGGATTCGTTAACCACTGCGCCACGACGGGAACTCCCGTAATAGCCAATCTTTAGTAAACATGTACTCTATGCCAGGTACCAGCAAACTGAGGTAGTTTAACTTATTTATCTTTACAACAACCCTATGGGATAGGTACTATTACCAATCTCATCATGCAGATGAAGAAACTGGGCTATAAAAACATACACAGAGAGAAGTGATTCTCCAGAGACAGAAGTTACATTTTCCAGGGGCGGTGGCGGGGCGGGGGGGGGGGGTTACCTATGAAAAAGGATAGAGGTTTCTTTTGTTTGTTTTTGGTGGTTTTTTTGTCCTGAGAAAGAGTTATATAGGAATTTACTTTATAGTGTTTCTTTGGGTGTCTTATTTAATAATTAAAAGGTTAAAATAATAAAAGTATAAATATAACCTAAAATGATAGTCGAAGGTACTAAAAAAGAACACAAGCTGTAAATTTGCTTTGTCTCTAAATACAAGTTGCCAAAGGATTCTGAGAGAACTCCTTATGATAATTCTGTTTCATACAATCCAAGCAAACATTTTTTTTTTTTTTTCAAACTTTCCCTTTGCCGTTTAGATATCTCTCCCAATCTTGACTGAGTAGGGTTTTTGCCTCTCCAAATCTCAGAATCTTCTCCATGGGATCCCTATGTCCCTCTTCTCTTTTTTAATACACTTCACCCTCATTCTCCCATTTGTTCTAGCTACGCTTGTGTACTCCAAGAAACTCATTCTCCCCCTTAAGGGGTATTCTCTTCCCTGTCAACAAAAATCACCTAAATATTTTGTCTGGAATTCTTTCAAAACATCTTGAAAAATATATTTATTTCTATGATGTGTTTAGAGCTGATTTTTACCAGCTGCAGATCATGAATCTAAGTTCATTTTTGGCAGTATGGACATTCAGTTGTTTCAGCACTCTTTTTTTTTTTTTTTTTTTTGTCTTTTTGTTGTTGTTGTTGTTGTTGGTATTTCTTGGGCCGCTTCCATGGCATATGGAGGTTCCCAGGCTAGGGGTTGAATCGGAGCTGTAGCCACCGGCCTACGCCAGAGCCACAGCAACGCGGGATCCGAGCCGCGTCTGCAACCTACACCACAGCTCATGGCAACGCCAGATCGTTAACCCACTGAACAAGGGCAGGGACCAAACCCGCAACCTCATGGTTCCTAGTCGGATTCGTTAACCACTGCGCCACGACGGGAACTCCCAGCACTGTTTCTTAAAAAGACTGTCCTTTCTACATCAAATTACATTTCCCTTTGTGTGGAAAATGGGTTGGCATTATCTGTATGGCTCTATTTATAGGCTCTCTATATTCTGTTCCATGGATAGGTTTGTATAGATTTTCCCAAATACCACTCTGTCTACCAATGCCACGCTGTCTTGATTACTATAACTTTATAATAAGTCTTGAAATTGTGTAATGAGTCCTCCAATGTTGATTTTCAGAATTTTTGAAATTATTTCAGTTAGTCTAGTGGCTCTGCATTTTCATATGAATTTAAGCATCCATTTGCTGATATCAAAAACAATGAGCTTACTGGAATTTTGAGTGCGATTGCACTGAATCTAAACAACAAACTGGAGAAATTGGTGTATGTAAGTGTGTGCATAATTGGAGTATATGAAGTTTTTTTCCTTACTGAACCCCTTTCGGTATAATCAGTTGAATCTCCATCGGGTCCTATGAAAGCAACATCATGGCAGAAACACCTGCAGAGACTGCTCTCTGCCTCCTGCACCCAACTGTCCCAGGCAAACAAGCTAGGCTTGCCTGTTATTTTAATTATAACTATAAAAAGAATATGCTTGAAGATTAATTGTAGATTATGTGTGCTGAGTCATGCCAAGACTTTATACAAGTCATACCTGAGTGAGGGGTTGTCAACACTGGGCAAGGCCTGTAGTTAGTCCTCTTAGTGAGGGTATCAGATTCTGACATATCCCAAGTAAGAATCCAAATATAACAGAAATGCTGAAATAATCACCATTTAGAAGTGCTCCTTTGCATCAAGTCATCATTCTAGGGAGTTCCTGCTGTGGTGCAGTGGGTTAAAGATCCAGCTTGTCTCTGTGGAGCTGTCTGTTCAATCCCTGGCCCAGCACACTGGGTTAGGGATACAGCTTTGCTGCAGCTGTGGCATAGGTTGCAGCTCCAGCTCAGATTCGACCTCTGGCCCAGGAACTTCCATATCTCATAGGTACGGCCAAAAAAAAAGAAAAAAAAAAGAAAAAAAGAAATAAAAATCAGCATTCTGCATGGATGACCAACCAACTAAAATAAATTTGATGAGCCATGTAAATAAATTCATAGGAAAGTCTGACCAGACAGAAAGAATAAGATGTAATCAGTATTCGTGCAGAGGAGGGGCCCCACTTTATTACTTCTCTGAAAGATGAGCTAGTTCCTTTTAGGTAACAGTATCATTCACACATGAAGGCATGAGAATGGGAGTTACAATGACAGGGGCACCCAAGAGCTTGATCGGTTTGCACAAGTCTGAGGCTATTTATAGAGAGAAAAGGACTCATTCAGGAGACCTAAGTTCTCTTCATTCCTTCTGTAGGTAAATATGATGCTTATTTTATTTCTTCTGCCTTGAGTCATCACCCCATGTCCTTATAATATTCAGGGTATTTTTTTGTTTGTTTGTCTTTTTAGGGCTGCTCCCGCAGCATATGGAGGTTCCCAGGCGAGGGCGTCTAATCAGAGCTATAGCCGCTGACCTATGCCAGAGCCACAGCAATGTCGGATCCTTAATCCACTGACCAAGGCCAGGGATTGAACCCACAACCTCATGGTTCCTAGTCAGATTTGTTTCCGCTGTGCCACGAGGGGAACTCCAGTTTGGGGTATTTTTATATTCTGAACTGGAATGTGTAAAATGTGGAGAGTTAAGAAAAACAGAAAAGTGAAATTCTCATCAAAGATCATGAAGTATGGGGTCTCTTGCCTCCTCTACCCATCATCTATAGGAAATCCTCTTACATTCTCTCTCATTATCATCTGTACCTGATCTCCCACTCCAGCCAGAAGCTGAGTCCAGAAACAGATTATAGATAGAAGTCAGACACAGATCACTCCTAGTTATCTCCCCTGCTCCCAGCTGCCTCAATTCTCTGTCCATTTCATTCCATCAGGCACAGGCTCCTACCCTCCAATGGCCATGACTCTGTCCTTTCTCTCTCAAGCACAGAGAAGAGCTCCCTGTCACCCTCCTCATACCAGTCACAGCAGCTATTACAGAGAGCCCTGGGTACCAGGTTCTGCCCAAGGACTTTTCCTTCCTTATTTCCACTAGTCCCATAGACTCTGGAAAGAAGTTAGTATTTTACTATTGTTATGATCCCCAATATTATTTAAAACCATATTTGGCACAGCCTTTATTCCAGCATCATTCCTTGAATGCCAACCAAAATGAACTTCTCACTGTTTCCCATTCAAGTCTGTAGTTCCTCTCCTTTGGCACTTGCTTATATGTCTGCCCTTAGAGAGGAATGTTCCACATCCCAAGCACTTATGTTACAACTGGAAGTTTGTCATTTTGACCACCTTCATCTAATTTCCCCTTCCCTACCTCCTCACCTCTGGTAATGGGTTTTCCTGTGTGTTTTTTGAAGGATAATTGACCTACAACACTATATTAGTTTCAGATGCACGACCATAGAAAAGAAAGGAAAAGAAAAGAAAAGAAAACCCTGCCAATTGCAACAACATGAACGTACCTTGAGGGTATTGGGATAACTAAAATATGTCAGACTGAGAAAGACAAGCACAGTATGACCTCCCTTTTCTGTGAAATCCAAAAAATCCAACACCTACAGCTAGAGAATAGAATGGGAGGGGTGGGGGAAATGGAGAGTATACAAACTAGTAGTTATGTGATGAACTACATATAACTGGGATTCCCATGTGCAGTATAGTGACTATAGTTAACAGCGCTGACTTACATACCTGAAAGTTGCTAAGGAGGTTTATCTTAAAAGTTTTCATGCTCCCAACAAGACAACTATGTGATATAATGGATGTGTTAACTAGCTTTATTATAGTCATCATTTCACAATACACACATGTATCAAATTATCAAATTGTGAACCTAAACTTACAATTATTATTATTATTGTTACTACTACTACTATTAGTAGTAGTAGTAGTAGTAGTATTTTGTCTTTTAGGGGGTTCCCAGGCTAGGGGTCCAATTGGAGCTGCAGCCGCCCGGCCTACACCACAGCCACGTCTGTGACCTACACCACAGCTCAAGGCAACGCCAGATCCTTAACCCACTGAGCAAGGCCAGGGATTGAACCTATGTCCTCATGGATACTAGTTGGATTTGTTAACCATTGAGCCACAACGGGAACTCCCTCCCACAATGTTGTTTTTAATTTTACTTCAGTAAAGTGGGACAAAAACTGATGAAATGAAAATTAAAGTCCAGAGTTCGGTAACAGTAATGTATCAATGATGGTTTTTGAATTTTGGAAAATGTACCATGGCAATAAAAGATGTTTAAAACGCGGATAATTGGGTGAGGGGCATACAGGAATTGTTCTATCCTTGTAAGCATTTCTCTATGTCTAAAATTATTTAAATATTCATGTAAATGTCTTTTAAAATGTTCACAACCTCAAGCCACCCAGCTAGCTCAGTCAGTAGAGCATGAGACTTTTAAAATGTTTACAATCTCTCTAAATAAAGATAATCCAGTTTAATGTATACCATTCATACAAGAATGTGCATAGAGTACAAATGGGTTTATACTAAACACACATTTTGTCAAACTGCTTCTCAAGTAAAATGGTAAATTTTATGTATGTCGTAAGTAAATTGCGAAAAGCAGTTAAGAAGAGAGTTGGAGTAAATCAGGAATTGTTTGGTTTCATTAGCAAATGCTTCATAACTCTTAGAGAATTTATGTGGCGCATGATTAAGTGGGGTATGACTAAGAAAGGAGGAAGGGGTTAGATACATTAGATAATTTTCTGAGTCAAACCCAGATGTAAGCATAGAAAGCATTTTATTGCTGATGATGGAAAGATTTAATTTTTTATACAAGTCATGATTCCAGAGCTTAAACATGACATGGCTATCTTTTCCAGGCATTCTTATTTTATCTGTTCAATTTCATGTGCTTCAACTTTATTATACTCAGAGGTTTATTTTAAAATGAAAAATCTAAAAAAAGCAAGGTTAATCAATGCGGTCAAGTAAAAATGGTAAATGAAGGGGAAAGATGAAACTCCTAGTTTGTACTGTGAAACAAATACCTCTTTTCCTCCAGTGTTAGTCATTGATGATGAACACAGAAAGCATCAAACTTTAATTTTCTAATAGCATCACAATTATTCTTTTACATATCAGTGGGCCCTGCTCATATAGTGGTGCCTTCATTGATATATCCCGGGTCATTTTTATGCATATAACCCTACTCACACAACCTCAAAATCCCACAAAATTAACTGAATTTCCAAGTCAATTGTATAGTATAATTAGTATTTAATTGGTAACTACTATTAATCTTGAAGTCCTATTTATGCCTTTCATAACATAATACCAATGGAACAATGTGAACATCTAGCTGAAATAAAGATGTTTCTTTATTCACTTTAAAATAAAGATGTTTAGCTATGCTATTTGACACCATACTTTTCTCATGGCGTTTTTCATCTCTGAATTTCTTAGCGTATAGATTAAAGGATTAAACATAGGAGCAATGATGGTGTAAAACAGTGCAAATACTTTGTCCTCAGGGAAAGTGGTGGGAGGTCGAAGATAGGCAAAGATCGAAGGTCCAAAAAATAAAACTATCACAGTGATGTGAGAGCCACAGGTGGAGAGGGCTTTGCGCCTTCCTTCAGCTGAGTGATGTCTTAAAGTGAATAATATAACGACATAAGAAAAAAATAAAACCACAAACGTCACTAAGGTGACCATTCCCGAATTGGCAACCACAAGGACACCAGCGATGTAGGTATCAGTACAGGCAACTTTCAGCAACGGAAAGATGTCACAAAAATAGTGATCAATTTCATTAGGACCACAGAAGGGCAACTTGATTGCCAAAGAGAATTGAGGAAAGGAATGGACAGCCCCACCAGCCCAAGCAATTAAGATTAAAAGATGGCACTTTTTCCTGTTCATGATAATCATATAGTGGAGAGGCTTGCAGATGGCAACATAGCGGTCAAAGGCCATGACTGTCAGGATGAAGACCTCAATACTTCCAAAGAAGTGTATAGCAAAGACCTGTAACATGCAGTTGCCATAGGAGATGGTATTTCTTTTCACTAACAAGTCACCTATCAGTTTGGGTGTCACACAGGAGGTATAGCAGATGTCCATAAAGGATAAGTGACTGAGAAAATAGTACATTGGTTGGTGAAAAAGAGAACTGCATCGAATGGAGACAAGAATCAGAAGGTTTCCTACCAACAGAGCAACATAACAGACTAAGAAGAGTACAAAGCAAACTATTCGCATGTTCTCATTATAATAAAATCCCCAAAGGATGAATTCTGAGACATTGTTCTGATTCTCCATATATTTCAGTTTAGGACTATCTGAAAAGATAAAAAATCTCTGCATACATAACTAGCAGTATGACAGTAATGTACACTTTTCTAAAAACTTTATCAGAAAGTACAATAATGTAAAATTTACCAAAAAAGATTGGCATACATTGATATTAATGTTAGTAATTCCTGATATGTAGAATTGTTTTTCATCATGTGTTTTATTTTACAAATCTTTTGAGAACATGTATGTGAAGTAGGTATAAGGATATAATTTTTCAATTTTACCATCAATGGAATTAAAGATTGCATCGGATACCAATGGATTAAAAATTAGACCACTCTAAAATAATTTTTGTTATTACTGTTATATATTATTTTGATAACAAGAAAAGTTCCATTTGCAAAATTTTAAATAGCCAAAATATTTTGAACATTTTAAAATGTGTACCTTACCATAGGGTCAAAATATAGAATTTCCCAAATATATTTGCTTGCTCATATTTCATAACTTTTCTAGAAATTTTATGTTTATTATTTATAAACTTGGCAATAAAGTTAATTTTAAAGATATGTTATAGCCCTAAGGAATATTTGTTGCCAGCACTATGTCTATATGCTACATTCATGAATGGATGAACAATTTATAAATTCACATCTGTGCAGTATGAAGTCATGGTTTATGCAGAGCAAAACAGAGGATAGAACAGAAGGAATGAATTTGGGGAGCTATTTAATAAAATGTTGAGGAATTAACTGACATCCAGTAGGGAAGAAAACACTATATAGTTCACTTTCAGCTTTAGTCTGACCATATCTGGGTACCATATCTGGGTATTTTGGATGGCTATTTTAAAAAATGTAGAATGCTTTTTTAGCAAAATTATTTAGAAGCCATCAAATCCAGTGATTCACAAATTCTAACCTTTTTTAAAGATCAATTTAGATAGTGAATATGTAATTGGCTCAACATTTTAAATTGGTCCATCCTATAAGAAACCAATTCTACTTAAAATTTTTAATTGTAATTCCAATTTCATTGAGGAGAAAAAACTCCATTTGTTCTTCCGATGAGTCTAGTATTGCTGTAAGGCTTCCTAACCTCCACTTTTTTAACAAAGCAAAAATGATTCTCAGGCTCATAGTGTTCAACATTTAGCAGTACTTAAGTACAGTTTGATGTATTTTTGGTCCATTGATCAACTTTCTACTTACCTTATTACAGCTAATTTTGATTCCCTGTTTAAGAGATGACATACTGTTTATTTTTCAGATATAAGTATCTACCTAAGAGACATTGATTTAGAGTTAACTGTTAGATAATTAGCTTGATGAAAAATTTAAATGGGATATCACACATTATGTCCAAACCACTACTATTAATAAAGGAGACCAAAATAAAATAATCTAAATATTGTGTTAGCATCAGAAGTTAATACCCTGTGAATCTGGGGGAAGAAACCTGATTCCTGCTTAATCTGTGTTGCATCCCATCCTCGTGAGCAGAGCAAGAGGAGATGTCACGGAGGATAAAAGTGAGAGAAACTTTTAAATCCTTATCCCAGTTGAAAGAAGTACGCTAGGTGACAGACTAACAAGTCACTCAATCTGTCATAAAAACTGAGTGATACTTATGGTAATACATCTTGTAGTTTATGTAAGTGTATGTTTCAGGATTTTCAATTACAAATTATTTTGAATAATTTTGTCAATTTTAGCAAAATATGCATTTTGTGAAGGTAGGATTCTTGGTCTTTTTCCAGATCATCATACATGTATAATTCACCACAGCTCTTAAAAATCCCAATCCAAACTTTGAAGGAAAATGCTATTGCGATCACTGCTGTTAGCATAGGGAAGTGTAAGACAGACGAGAGAATCATTATCTTTGAATAAATTCTTGATCACATTTTCTCAAGTTGTCAAATAACTGAATGATGTGACGGAGAAATATTATGCACTCTACAAGTGGTTGCAACATTGGCAGCAAGAACGAGGTAGAAATATGAAGATGTAAAATAAACGGAATGGTGAGCTGTTTTAATTCAAATCGTGTTCCCACAGAAGTAATCATCTCCATATAAAAAGACATCACATTATCTAAATATGTCTAAAAGTCAGGTGATTGATATTAAGTGAAATATGTCCTTATATTTGTCTAATTGTTCAGTATAATTGTGTAGTGAATTAGTTAGTATAGATGTAGAACTTAAAATCTGAGCCATCTTGCCAAAGTTCTATAAGTCAGTCACCCAGTATAAGCATAGACATTATCCAAATATTTTCTTAACCAATTTTATTAAACATCTTCTTTTTCTGTATATCAAAACTTTAAGAAACTCTGTAAACGGAATCAACTTACTCTTCTTTGATACATTTTGTGAATTCTGAGTTTGTTGCTATTTCTCTAAGCCTCATTTACACATTTATATAATCAAGTTATATTACAAAATTATACAGAAAATAATCAGTTTTATCCAATGTCTTAAATGATTCATAATCACACATTAGATTTCTGTATATTTTTGTATTTAAGTGAACTGTTTCTGAAATTACCATGGACATGATTCTAACGAATGAAGAAACAACAAAAACATCACAACAGGGATTTAATGAAATGATGAGGATAAACTTCAATTTGCCAACCTATGAGTAAAAAGAAATAAAATTGCTGAGAGATTGGTTTTCTTATGGTATTGGTGAACACACATGATGAGGCTGAAATTTTCCATATACTATAAAAATACAGTTAAAATACTGCTCTATATTTTTGTAGGATTGCACCAAATTTTTATATTCTATTTTGGTTATACTATCAAAATAATAAGAATGATTGTATTCATAGTTAAAGCTTCTACCATAAGCTCAAATCTTCTCCTACATGTGTCAAACAGGGCCTGATACGCACTTACCTTAATTGAATCAAATGAATCTAGTCCATTTTAGGGTGGCAATATTTTTGAAGGTTAAGAAAGTATTTATCACTGGAGATATGCAAGCATAGATAAGCCTATTCTTTGATAAGAACATGGAGGAAAATATAAAAGCATCAAAAAGGGCCTCAATACAATTCACTTTATCTTGAAGACTTTATAACTTTAACTCAACTGTTCTTGTTCTCGACTAGAATTCTGCTTGTGAATACTGTATACCTAAAACTAAAGTTAGCTAAAGAATTTTATACTAATCAAATATCTTATGCTTCAAGAGAAAATACAGCCTTGAAATTAAATAAAATATAACACATTTAAATAATGTATAACTACTCTAAAGCACATTTCTTAAATTATTATCCAAAAAGAAGTGGCATGGTTCATTCACTAATTATCTGACCATCAGTTCTAAGTAATGAATTTTAAGAAGAATTTTCTCTTGAGATACTCACTCTGCTAATTCTTCTCCAGCATTTACACCTGAAATAAAATGCAGAGATTTAAAAATAAATATTCAAACACACTTAGATCGAGTCTATAAAATTATTTTGAAAATCTCAATCTGTCTTAGAACATTATCTATGTTTGCAGAAGGGGTGGAATTTAAGTGTTCATTAATGTCAGGGATGCAAGAAGTGGATATCAGAACCCCAATAAAAAGTTGTTTTTTTTTTTAATTCTTGCAAAAGCAAACATATATTTTAAATCCTGAAAGTCATTTATTTTGTGCCTATAACTAAAGGAAGTTTGGTTCATAATGCAGAATCTAAAGTTATATGACAATGCAAGAATTAATAGGTCTTTTGTAACTTCTAAGAAATTATAGCCCCAGAGGAGTTTAGAAACAGACATCTACCAGAGCCTCTGAGCCGCTGTCCGGGGTACTGAACTTGGGTGTCTCTAGGCATTTTCTGGCTGTAACTTTACTTCTCACCTGTGTGTTAGCATAGTTAGGACAATGTTTCTCTGGAGGATCCAAAACGTTCTACTCAGACAGACAGTTCAGGAAACTCGGTCTTCCCTGTCATCATCTTGCTTTCTAAAGGAAAGGAGGAAAAATAATACAGCTTTGGACGGTATTAAGTCAGCTTTCAGGAAAAGCTGAATGAAGGAAAGAAAAATAGCACCAAAGATAAGCAGCTAGAGTCCAAATATGTAACAATAGCAGAAGGAAACTTCATGCTCAGTGTAAATAGATCAATAAAAATCCGTGACCTGAAAGATCAGTGACCTAAAATCAGTGACCTGAGCTTGGTGTCTCTTGGCAATTTCTCGCTGTAACTTTACTTCTCACCTTGTTGAACCAGTTGATTCAAGGAACCAGTTGATTTTTTTTGCCAGAGATTAACATTGATAAAAGAGATGGGTGGTGAAAGGAAAACATTCTATGCCGCTTCACTTCTGCAGGTCATGTAGGCTTAGCCCAAAATGTACACATTGGAAGTTAAGTCCTCTATCTCATATATAAATCCATGTATTAAAATTATCCTTCAGACATTAAACTTTAGGAATTTTTATGCACTTGTATCTCATACAAAATAATGAAAATCATTTTTAAAAAAGGGTTTGTTGAAATATTATTTCTGTGCTTTAAGTTTATTACATCTTTTATCCCCAAAGTAATTAATATTTTGACTAAAGTAATATCACCACTGTGGTGCTGATAAGAACGCACTTAAGAAGGTTTAATGACTTGCTCGGACAGCTGTGAAGCAGCAGGTCACTGTGCCTTGTGTGAATGAAATAAATAGGTTTTCCTATTTACTACGTGATTCCAGGCCTTGAAAGTATACTAACCCTTAGGAAATGAGGGATTCTAGCACTTCACAATGAAAGTTATCAGAACATTGAGGAAACTCAAAATAGAGGTATGGGGTTAAGAGACACAAACTACTATGTATAAAATCATAACCTACAAGTATATAATGTTCAGCACAGGGAAATATTATTTTGTTGAATATAACATATTGAATCACTCTGTTGTACACCGTAAGCCAATATAACATTGTAAGTCAACTACATTTCAATTTAAAAAAAGAAAGATTTCATACTATGAATTCCAAGGCGTCTTCTGATTTTTCACTGTGATTATATACGAGCATGCAATGTCCAAAAAAACAGTTGCCGTTAAATATTAATGGATTTTCCTCTAACCAACCTTCTATCTATCAACAGTAATAAAATAGTGTTTGCCATTTTCTTGAGTTTCTATTTGGAGGTACTGTTGGGTAACTTGCTAACTATTGCTACCATCAAGACCAGCTTACTTTTTTATTTATCCTCTTCTGATAACTTCCTTTCTACATGTGTAGCCTCTAGAATGATTGTGGATGTCCTTACGAAGAAGACCACTACCTCTTTCAGTGAGTGTACGGTCCAAGTCTTTCCATTCCATTTCTTTGGCTGCCTGGAGATCTTGATTCTAATCCTCACAGTGACTGATTTTGGTGTTCTGGTGGCTGTAGCCTGGGATGGGTCCTTTGTGCATGATTAAACGCAGATTTTTCCGGCCTTAAGTTTACCCTTCTGTGGTCCAAATGTGATTGGTCACTATTTCTGTGACTTGCAGAAACTTGTTGAAACTTGCCTGTACAGACACCTACACAATCAGTCTTCTCTTGGTGTCCAGCAGTGGGGCATCTGTACAGAGAGTTTTGTCATGCTGATGGTCTCCTATGTCATCATCCTGCATTCTCTGAGAAACCACAGTGCTGAAGGGAGGTATCCTGGATCGGATTGTGGAAAATAAAGAGACTATAAATATAATTACTATTTCAAGGAGATATATGATTTCCATGTTTCTTGAAGCATTATTCACAATAGCTAAGACATGGAAACAAACTGAGTGTCTTCCATCAGATGAATGAATAATGAAAATGTGATGTACATATTATTCAGCCATAAAAACGAAGGAAATCCTGCCATTTGCCATAACATGGATGGACCTTGAGAATAATTTTACTAAATGAAGAAATCCAGACAAAGAAAAACAAATATCAATAAGAACTCACCTATATGTTCAATCTACAACAAACAAAAAAACTGAATTCATAGATACAGAGAACAGATCCATGGATGGTGGGGGCATGGGCAAAACAGGTGAAGGGAATGAAATAACAAATTTTATATTTTTTTATAATTATTGTTAATTTGTTAATTTTATAACTGAAACAAATTTTCAGTTATAAAATTTATTTATAAAATAAATAAATTCTTCCTGGTATACAATGATGACTATAGTTAATAATATTGTATTTTACATTTGAAAGTTGTTCAGAAAGAAAATATTGAACACATTATTATCATAAGAAAAGGGAATTTTTAAATTGCAAGTATGTGGATGATGGATGTTTATTAGACTTATTGTTGTGATATTTCACCAAAATAATTACTTTGAACAAAAATTATTATATAGTTATATGTCAATTATATCTCAGTTTGAAAAATGTTCTCAACTTGTTAAAAGAACTAAATATATGCAAGATTTGGGTATTATATAATGCTAAAGTCTCATTTAAATTGAATTTAGATTTAGATTTATATAAGAAAATGTCACTAGTGCTAGGTCAGTATTTTTTTCCAAATAGTAACCTTTTTTTCTTTTTTTAGAGCTGCACCTGCTGTATATGGAAGTTCCCAAGCTAGGGGTCAAATCAGAGTTACAGCCACCAGACTACGCCACAGCCACAGCAACATGAGATCCTAGCCTGGCCAATGACTTACACCGCAGCTCATGGCAACATCAGATCCTTAACCTACTGGGTGAGACAAGGTATTGAACCTGTGCCCTCATGGGCATCCTCATGGATACTAGTCAGATACTTTTTTACTGTGCCACAGTGGGAACTCCCTCAAATAATAATTTTTAATCACTAATAATGCTCAAAAATAGAAATTCAGATTACTAAGAAAACATCATAATGAGAACTAAATGATCGCCCCTTAAAGATTCCTTAGAAAAAGAATCTGTTGTTTAATTATCTAAACTTCTATTTCATTTTTAGTGACAGTTTTATTGTTTTGTTCAGCTATGTAATTAAACATTATAGAAGGTGTCTAAAAAATTAAATCTGGTGAAGTTTTTGTTTCTTTATTATAAACTGCTGAGATGGTAATTTGTTCAATTCCTCTTGCTTTAGCAGCTCTACTTCATTTTACCTCCCTCGTAATTCATTCTGCCCTTTATACTTCTTTGCACAGCATCTCTAGAATGATCACAATGCTGGCATTGCATTTATTTATTTATTTTTTAAATTTTTTTTGCCTTTTTGCCTTTTCTAGGGCCAAATCTGCAGCATATAGAAGTTCCCAGGCTAGGGGTTTAATTGGAGCTGCAGCTGCCAAGCCTACACCAGAGCCACAGCAACTCGGGATCTGTGATCCAAGCTGCATCTACAAACTACACAGCTCAGGGCAATGCCGGATCCTTAACCCACTGAGCAAGGCCAGGGATCGGACCCGCAACCTCATGGTTCTTAGTCAGATTCGTTAACTACTGAGCCACGATGGGAACTTCTGGCATTGCATTTATATATTTTAAAACTCTTTCAGTATTTTAACTATCTTCCTTTTCATAAAAACCTATAAGGCAGTATATTGTCTCTCATGACATTTGCTGTGTTTCCTGAGATCTTTTAAATCCTTCATTTAAATCCTAGAATGCAAAAAAGGCCTTTCATGAAATTGTCCTTTGTTTCTCTAGAAAATATTTACCAGAAGTCTCGTCCTCATTTCAGTTGCAAAGATGATTTGATGTACTAATTGTGCCATGGTGTGTATTTTTTTAATTTGGAAATACATAAATGAAATACTACTTGATATATAAATATGATTTGTTTTAGTGAGATAACATTCACATAATGTGAAGTCACCACTTTAACCAGAGCAGACAATTAGGTGACATTTGGTACATTCACAGAGTTGTACAACCCTCACCTCTACTTCCAAAATATTTTCCCTAATGTTCATGCCAAAGCCATAGTCTGCACCCAGTAAGCAGTCACTCATTTTTTCCTTCCTTTAGCCTCTGGCAATGAATTACCTGTTTTCCATCTCTATTTGCCATAAAACAGAATGAGAGTCTGGAAATACAGCTGTATATCTACAGTCATTTGATTTTCAACAAGAAGCGCCAAGACCTTTCAATGGGGCAAAGAATAGTCTCTTCAGATAATGGTGTTGAAAAAATGACTGACAAAAAAATGCACAAGCAATAAAATAAACAATAGATAATATAGCCTTTATCAAAATGTAAAGCATCTGCTCACTGAAGTGACAAGACTATGAATAAAATAAAAATTCAGTCTTCAGAATGTAGGAATATATCTGCAAGACACATACCTCCTAGGATCTACCATTAGAATATATAAAAAACTCCAACACCTCAACAACCAAATACCAAATAACTTAATTGAAAAATACACAATGTATATTTTTAATTAATAAAATTTATTTTTTTAAAGCAGTTTTAGTTACACAGCAGAATTGAAGGGAAAGTACAGGGAGCCTACACATACCCCTGTCCCCACAAAAGGACAACCTCTCCCACCAGAGAGACGTGTTTGTTAAAATCAAAAGAGCTTACACTGACACAGCTTTATCGTCTGATATTCATAGCTTACCAGGGTTCACTCTTGTTGCTATTTATTTTATATGTTTTGACATGTATCATGACATTATCCATAATTAGAGTAATATACAGAGGGGTTGGTTCACTGACATAAAAATCTTTTTTCTCCACCTATTCATCATTCCTTCTCCCCTAACCCTTGGCATCCACTGATCTTTTTGATTCCCGATTGGCTTGTCTTTTCCAGAATGTCATATACTTGAAATCATACAGTAGGTAGCCTTTTTAGACTCACTTTTTCACTTATATGTATTATGTTTCCTACTTATTTTTTCATGGCTTGATAATTCCTTTATTTTCAGCTTAGTGCTGAAAAATATCCCACTGCCTGGATGTACCACAATCATTTACTCATCTAGAGTAAGACATCTTAGTTGTTTACAAGGTTTCACAATTATGAATAATGACTATCTGTGTGCAACCAAAATGTCCTGGTTACTTTCTTCATTTGACTATATATAATA
Source organism: Sus scrofa (assembly GCF_054392235.1). Taxonomy (NCBI): domain Eukaryota; kingdom Metazoa; phylum Chordata; class Mammalia; order Artiodactyla; family Suidae; genus Sus; species Sus scrofa. Next base: position 15,353,148 of record NC_139384.1, read on the forward strand.
ATAATAATAACACTTTATTATTATTATTATTTTTAATGGCCACACCTGTGGCATACAGAATTTCCTGGGCCAGGGATTGAATCCAAGCCGAGCCACAGCTGCCACCATTGCAGCTGTGGCAATGCTGGATCCTTTAACCCTCTACAATGGGCCAGGGTCACAATTGCACCTGTGCAGCAATCCAAGCCCCTGGAGTCAGATTCTTAACCCAAACATTGGGAATCTTTTGTTTGACTTTAGATCACTTATTATCTGTCTTCTGTTAGATTGTTTTTTCCTCCTTATAGCTGAAAAGGTCTTAGATTCTGAATTCAATGGCATTTACTTAACATTTTATAGGGGTGAGCATTTGTGATCACATTTTATTATTCAGTCCTGTAAACTTTATGCACATGTTTTATATTCTGGTTAATAGCTGGGAAAGAAAGAGCAATTAAGTTTTAACCCTCCTGAATTATTAATTCTTCCTTTGTCTTTACCAATTTCTTTAGTGAAGTCAGGAGCATCTGACTATCATGAAACATGGTAAAACAAATTCTACTATACTTATTTTTTGTTGCATATGAGAATCTCTAGAAAATACATATGCGAATGCTTTATCAAAAGTTAAGGTGTTGTTTTATTTTATAATTCAACTTCCCTACTTCCACTTAATGTGTGTGACTAAATCCTGGCCCATAAGCCCAACATTTTTAATTTTAATTTCCCTTAATTAATTATAATTAATTATAATTTCCTTTAATAGTCAATGATCAGTGTGTTCCTGCATTGGCTCAGCCTAAACAAAACTGAGTAGCACCCATGAGGATACAGGTTCAATCCCTGGCCTTGCTCAGTGGGTTAAGGATCAGGCATTGAGGTGAACTGTGGTGTAGGTCAGAGATGTGGCTTGGATCTCATGTTGCTATGGCTGTAGCAAAGGCTGACAGCTCAGCTCCAATTCGACCCCTAGCCTGGAAACTTCCATATGCCATAGGGGCGGCCCTAAAGAGACAAAAAAAGTAGTGATAATAATGATCAGTATAGAGTTGCCTTATTTGTTCTGATCTACATTTTTTTTCTTTGTCTTTTTTTTTCTTCCCTGCAGGCTACCCTTCCTACATCACCATAATACTCCACAAAATTAACCAAGTTTCCAATTATTTGGTATGCCCAAATTACTGTCAGTGCAGGTTTTGCTATTCCTTTAAATTTCTAACTCCTATTTTCCTCAAAGATTCCATTCAAATAGTGACAGAATATAACATATAGGAGATATTTTTTGTTTTTTAAATTTACAGAGATATCTTCTTTTTATAAAGTTGACTATGTATAGCTTTTTCAAATTAATTGTGCGATTCCTTTGAAAATAATCTTTGACACAAAACTTTTCTCATGGCATTTTTCATCTCTGTATTTCTCAATGTATAGATTAAGGGATTGAACATAGGAGCAATGATGGTATAAAATAGTGCAAATACTTTATCCTCAGGGTAAGTAATAGGAGGTCTAAGGTAACCAAAAACTGAAGGTCCAAAAAATAAGATGACCACAGAGATATGAGACGCACAGGTAGAGAGGGCTTTTCGCCTTCCCTCAGCTGAGTAATTTCTTAAGGCGAATAGTATAATAACATAAGAAACAAATAAGACAAGAAAACTTACAAAGGCTATTGTTCCTGAATTGGCAACCACAAGAACACCAGTGATATAAGTATCAGTACAAGCAATTTTAAGCAAAGGAAAGATGTCACAAAAATAGTGATCAATTTCATTAGAACCACAAAAAGGCAACTGGAGTGTCATAGACAATTGAGGAAAGGAATGGACTGCTCCACCAGCCCAAGCAGCCAAGGCTATAAGATTGCATTTCGTTCTGTTCACAATAAGCATATAATGGAGAGGTTTGCAGATGGCAATGCAGCGATCAAAGGCCATGGCAGTAAGAATAAAGATCTCGATACTGCCAAAGAAGTGCATGGCAAAGACCTGTATCATGCAATTATCATAAGAAATGGTTTTTCTCCCCACTAGCAGGTCACCAATTAATTTGGGTGTAACACTAGAGGTATAGCAGATGTCAATGGAAGATAAATGGGTAAGGAAATAATACATCGGTTGGTTAAAAAGAGGACTGCATCGAATGCATATAAGGATCAGAAGGTTTCCTAACAACAGGGAAATATAACAGAATGAGAAGAGCACAAAGCAAAATATTTGTATGTTCTGATCATAAGAAAGTCCCAAAAGAATGAACTCTGAGATGTTTCTCTGGTTTTCCATATGTTTGAGTGTGGTGTTTGTTACATATAAATGAATTATGTATCTGAAAGGAATAAAACATAAATTTGGTGAAAATTAACAGTGTGAATACAATAATGAAAAGTTTACTTAAAAATAATTTGACATGAATGTAATATTTTACCAGTAGTTATTTTAGATATTTAAACAGAATTTTGAAAATTAAAAGCAATTTGACTATTACGTTACTTAGCAAAAAGGAATATTTAAAAAAATGACCTAAGTCAAAATGAATCTCTGTGTATATTTTAAATGTTTTTCAAATACATGAAAGCTAACTTTCCTTTTTCTACCATATTTGGCCAAATTTCATGAATTATATGGCGGTGAATCATCAGGAAATGCAAATGTTTGTAAATGTCCTAGCTTACACTACTAAACTTTAATTCCTATAGATTACACTCTTTTTGCATGTAAATAAATATTAACAATAGATCATTCCAAATCAACGTGCTATTACATTATAATTGCTGTTATATTAAAAGTAAAGAATATTTGAGAGCTATATAGCAAAAGAAACAATGCATTAAATGAGTGAAATTGTGAAAAAATAGCAAACTTATTCACTTATCCTATTTACATTTCATGTGGAAATCAATTTAAAGAAATACATACTGGAGTTCCTTGGTGGCTCAGTGGGTTAAGGATCCAGCATTGTCCGTGCTGTGGCTTGGGTTGCTGTCGTGGTGTGGATTTGATTCTTGGTCTGGGAGAATTAAGATGTTTCAGGTATAGCCAAAAGGAATAAAAATTTAAAAAATGTATTGTCATTGAAGTTTGTGATGTCAGTCATTAAAAGACAGATGAAAGCAAATTCCGAAGTTTTTGTTTGTTTTTTTGTTTTGTTTTGTTTTTTTGTCCTTTTAGGGCTGTACCTGTGGCATTTGGAAATTCCCAGGCTAGAGGTGGAATCAGAGCTGCAGCTGCCAGCCTACACCACACAGCTCACAGTAATGCTGGATCCATAACCCACTAAGCGAGGCCAGGGATGGAACTCGCATCCTCATGTTTACTGGTCTGGCTTATTACCACTGAGCCACAAGAATTCCTCCCAAGTTTTTTAGGTTAGCATAGCCATGGCGTTTGCTAGAAATTACATACTTTTTATTTACAATCTAATTAACTAATCTTCATCAAAAGGCAATACAGAAGATAACTTTAGACAGACTTTGTGGTCAGGCAGCACATTTGGTATTTGTGCAATAACAAATAAACAATTCATAGTTATTCATCTTATATATCTAATGCATGACCTTTTTTTTTTTTTTTTTATCTTTTTCTAGGTCTGTACCCAAGGCATATGGAGGTTTCCCAGGCTATCGGTCGAATTGGAGCTATAGCCACCGGCCTATGCCAGAGCCACAGCAATGCGGGATCCGAGCTGCGTCTGCAACCTACACCACACACAGCTCAGGGCAACGCCGGATCCTCTAATGCATAATCTTAAGACATTATTTAATCAGAGCAAAATAAATGGAGGATAGAGATGATGCATTTCTAGGACTTACCTTACTCATTGATGAGGAATTATCTCATAAATGGGTTTGCAAAAGCTACTACACCTTCTATCTTAGTCTGGATGTGATGGTACAGTCAAATCCTTGCCCCGTGATGTCTATTAGAAACAAACAAACAAACAAAAAACAAATGGAATGATTCTGTACAAGGTTATATCAAAACCATCTACCTAGTAATTCTCAAAGTCAATATTTATGTGTTTTATAGTCTTGGAGAATATTATAGATGCAATAGAGTTATCAGGTAGGCATTTGAAAAACTATTTGTACTGTGGAACATCAACTATTATAATTTATTCAAAGTCTCAATTCGCATACTCCTGTGACAAAGTGGTACATAGCACTTTTTTTTACATAGTCTTTCCTCTTTAAGTGATTCATTTAGAAACAGAAACCGCTATGCACACACATACTATTAAGACAAGTGAGAAAAAAAAAAAATTCACAACATAGTTTTAATAATTAACCAGGTAAACTTTAATTTCAGTGATCTGTTAGTGAAAGCATGTAAGCTAGTTTCATGTGATTCTTCCCCTTAGGGAATATTTAACCCTAATCATCAGCTTGATTTTTTTGCACTACGAAAATATAATCACTCACTTTACTATTTTGTAATACCTTCTAAAATTTCAGAGTGCCCTTTTGTTCAAGCTATTAGCATAAAAATATAAGCTCTTACATTATATTAAAATTTCCACTACATATTCAATTTTTTTTTTTTTTTTGTCTTTTTAGGGCTGCACCTCAGCATATGGAGGTTCCTAGGCTAGGGGTCAAATTGGAGCTGTAGCCGCTGGCCTACACCACAGATCTGAGCAGCATCTGCACCTACACCACAGCTCACGGCAATGCTGGATCCTTAACCCACTGAGTGAGGTCAGGGATCCAACCCGCTTCCTCATGGATACTAGTTGGATTTGTTAACCACTGAGCCACGACGGGAACTCCCAAACTTTTTTTTAACGCATCAGCATATAGAATGGTATAAACTTACCTTAGTTGCTTCAGATGAAACTAGTATATTTTAGGGTGACAGGTGCTTTGAAATGTAGGAAATTATTTATCCCAGCATAAACTGGGATATTTCTTAACAGTAATATAAAGGATTGGATGACAGCACAAAAATGGGATACAGTAAAATTCACTGCCAATTAGAAAATGTTTTAAATTTAACTCTATTATTTTTATCAACAGCTTTGCTTATATATAACACATAAATAAAACTAAAGTATGGTAAAACATGTTTATAGTAATCAAATCATCCTATGCTACAAAATTGTACCCTTTAAATGAAATTATATAGAAGAAATAAAAGATAATATAATTAGCCTAGCACCTGGTTGGTGGGACCCTTCCCAAACCAAGGTGACATGAATAATTCACCATCATCAACTCTGAGCGGATATCAGGTTATTTTTAGGATGCATCAAAAAGAGTTCTATCCTAAATACTCACTTTGTCAGTTAATCTCCAGTTAAAAAATCTGCAATAAAATTTATGGAATTACAAGCCAGAAATTCAAAGACAACCAGATTAATTCTCAACAAACATTTCAGAACTATCAACACATCTTAAAACTTCTTCAGGTTTCCAAGGGAAATGGATTTTAAATATTCACTAGAACTATCAGTGTTGTCAGGAGACATGAATATTTATGCCTCAGCAAAGCTGGCTAGGAAATCACAATGCCAATTTAACATCTCAATAATAATTTACTAAAAAATAAACAAAATGTTTAAATTCCTGCAAAAGCTAACACAGGTATTCAGGCCCTAGGAGTCATTTATTTTATGCCTATGCTCCAAGAAAATTTGGTTGAAAGGAACAGAATATAAACTTAACTGACAACCCAGAAATGAATAGGTCTTTGAAAGCTCTAAGCAATGATATTCTCAAAGGTATTTCTAAATAGATCCAGGCCAAATGTTGCTAAGCCACTGTTCCATGGTTATGTCCCTGCTTCCCCTGGGTGTTTACTTTACACATTTCCCTTAGTTTTTGTTTTTTTTGTTTGTTTGTTTCCAGGCATTGTTTCCCTGTAGGCCCAAAAGGCTATAGCCAGAGCAGTTCAGGAAAATATGACTGCTCTATGCTCTTCCATCATTCTGAAGAATAGGAAGTAAACTAATGTAGCCTCTAATAGTATTAGGTTAGGTTTCAGGCAAACCAGAGATGAGGTAGGAGAAAGAACCAATCAGGTATTTACATTCCAAGCATGGACCATTATCAAGATCCTAAGCATGCAGAGTAGACAGGACAGTAAAATCGATGACCTACAATATCATAATTGGTATGAAGTTACTTGTTTCTAGGGATGAGCATTACTGGAACCGCTGGTTGGGGATTAGAAGAAAAAGAAAAGATAAAAATATAAACAGTCTTTTTCCACTAAACTTGGCATCATTAAGTAACAAAGAGATGGGAAAATCAGAAGAAGGAAGCAAGTATTATCCTGTTTACCTTGCTCTTCTTTTTCCTATCTCTGAATATTTACTGGTTATTTAGACTCAATCCCGTCTGCATGCACTGAAGTTTAGTTAGTCTCCCTTTCTACACCACATGCATAAGCATTTGTTCATGCATTTAAAACTTAAGAAAATTAAAAAAAAAAAAAAATTGGCTGTTCACGCAGTATGTAGAAGTTCCTGGGCTAGGGATTGACCCTGTGCCACAGAAGCAACTGGAGCTTCTGCAGTGACAACGCCAGACCCTTAACCTGCTCTGCCACAAGGGAACACCAAAAATCAAATTTAATGGTATCAAATCTCATTGGATCAAACTACCTAGCAAGATAATAAAATAATGTATTGAGCGATTACTGGGAAGTTCATGTTCACTGTATTTTAATATACTTAATAATGTGTATTTTGACATAGTATTATCTCCTCTATTATACATGTAAAATACAGTAGCTTTCAGAGATTAAATAACAAATTCAAGTAGTCATTAAACAACATAATACAAAAAAATGGGTATTTCTAAATTTAGGGCTTGCTTCTAGGCTTTGAAAATGTAGTGATCCTAAGTAAATAAGGTATTCTTGAGTTTCCTTCATGGCTCAGTGGTTAATGAACCCGACTAGTATCCGTGAGGACGCAGGTTTGATCCCTGGCCTCGCTCAGTGGGTTAAGGATCCAGTGTTGTCGTGAGCTATGGTGTGGGTCGCAGATGTGGCTCAGATCTGGTGTTGCATTGGCTGTGGCGTAGGTCAGCAGCTGCAGCTCCAATTCAACCCCCAGCCTGGGAATCTCCAATGCCATGGGTGTGGCCCTAAAAAACCAAAATAAAATAACATAAATAAAATAGAATAAAAAAGTAGTCTATCATTAAAAGCAACTATGTTTGGTAATCAATGCTCTATAAATATACTAGGAATCAAGTTTTAGGAAGAAAGTAAATTAAAAGAGAAATTAAATTAAATCCAAACTATATGGAAATAAGGACATAATAAATCAGAAAAGAAATTCATGACATAACAGTACAAAATACAGAACTGAAAAAAATTACAATGGTTGGTTCTTGAAAGAATCAAACTCAGAAAATTTTATTAAAATTAAGAGGAAATAGAGAAAAGGGAAAAAAGCAAATTCTTAATGGTGAAATGGAACTCATATTTCTGATAGTACTGTAAATTTGTACAGTTTGGCAATATCTACCCAATCTCTACATTCTATGCTCCAGCAACTATACTTTTACATATTTATTTATGATATTATAAAATTGCATGACTACCCCAAAAGTGTCAAGACAGAGAGCCATACCTGAGATTAGAGAAACAATACAGTACATGAGCCTGTGGCTCAAACTTAGAGCACCCAGACCTTGTTGTAATAAGTTTCAAAGAGCAGATAAGCAAATTAAGCTCAAATAAGAAGAGATAAATTTTCTTTGAACTTAACATGAGATTTGTAACCATTTTAGTTAGAACCCCAAAATTCTAAAGCCAGTCTTCTTAAAACTTGTACCTATATGAATGAAGCACATGGGGTAAGAATTGCAGCAAACTAGACAGGTCGGGATTTAGGAGAGTAAATGCGCCAAAATGTACCTTCAGGGGGCCTCAAGATTCTCACATGAATTCCCTCAACCCACACATGGGATATTTACTATATACCAAGAATTAAAACAGGAATGTCATATGGGCCATGTGCAAGGTCAAGCAGCTAGACCACCACAAATATTTCTTACTCACTACAGAGCTTATATTTAAGGTCAAGGCATCTGGCACATCCCATCCCCTCAAAATCACCTGATTGTGAGTAGATATTCTAATCCTGTGGCTCTGATCCTTGATCCAAACCGAAATGTGGAAACTTAACACCTAAGAAAGACCCTCCATCTACCTCTGATGTTAGCTGCTAGTCCAGTTTTCTTTGTGATTGTGCAACCAATTCAAATTTAGTAAAAGAAAAGTTTTAGGGAGTTCCCTTCATGGCTCAGTGGTGACAAACCTATCTAGTATCCATGAGGATCTCTGGTCCAGCTCAGTGGGTTAGGGTTCTGGCTTTACCATGAGCTGGGGTGTTGGTTGAAGAGGTGGTTGGATCCCGTGTTGCTGTGGCTGTGGTGTAGGCTGGCTGCTATAGCTCCAATTCGACCTCTAGCCTGGGAACTTCCATATGCCGTGGGAAGACAGAAAAAAAAAAAAAGTTCTAGAACTTGAATAAACTAAGACTATTGTGTGCACTATCATAGGAAGCAGCTTGTCTGAGATACTTAGTGAAATCAATGTGTCCTTGGAAAGTTCAAAACACAGGTACAGAGGAAAAGACAGGAAAAAAAAAAGAAAGAAAGAAAAAGAAAAGATTGAAATATCCAGAACATGTGACACCACAACCCTGGACCTCTCTCAGGTATTGCAGAGAACACTAGAATAGCCCAGAGGTGTATAAATCAGCCTTAGGGGATACATGGAGACAGGTATAAAGTTGAGGAAAAGGGGGAGAAATAGGGAGAGTTTGAGGCAGGAAGTTGCCATAAAACTGTCATAACTTTTAACTTCTACTGTCTCCTTAAGGTCCCATGCAAGACTTCTAAATTTTTCCCAGCCTGGAATCTGAGAGTCCTGAAGTTTAAATGATGTGCCTATAACATGTGTATTCAGAACATGTGTATCTAGACTTTAAAAAATCCAAATACTTTTGGAAAGTGTTACATTAAACCAGATCAAACAGAACTGTGGAAAACCTGTCAAATCTATTTCCCATTGAATAGACAGAACATTTTCTCCTCATATAACTTAGGTTTAATGGCTCCAGGAGGAAAAAAAAAAGGAAAAGTTATTATTTAAATGTGTGAAAGTGTCTGTTGACCTGAAACAAACAGACTGCCGGATTTCTCTCCAGCAGAGGTGAGTATATTCAGGTTCAGTGCAGAATTGCAATTTGGGGTCTGCAACCATGGTGATCCATGTGCAAGTCCCCCAAAAGAATGAGAAGAAGAACTTCTTTTTCTTTTTTTTTTTTTTTTAGGGCCCCAACCAGGAGATACGGAAGTTCCCAGGCTAGGGGTCGAATCGAAACCACAGGGATGGAAACAGAGCTGCAGCTGCAGACCTACACCACAGCCACAGGAACACTGGCTCTGAGCTGCACCTGTGACCTATGCTGCAGCTTGTGGCAATGCTGGATCCTTGACCCACAGAGTGAGGCCAGGGATGGAACTTGCATTCTCATGGATACTAGTCAGACTCTTAACCTGCTGAGCCACAACGGGAACTCTGAGAAAAACTCTTTTAGAGAGAGGAAACATTAGGAAAGTTATAGTAAATAAAGAGCCTATGGCTTTTCATTGGCTGAGTCCCTGCCAGGAAAGAAAAGTCTTCCTTTGTGTGAAAGCTCCCCTCTTCTGATTTCCCAATTCTATTTAATTGATTTCCCTATATTAATTATTTACAGTTTGTAAGAGTTGAAACATTAAAAGAAGGGTTCCTGACATTAAAGATAAACATTACATACAACCTCCATGTTGTTTTTTTTTCCATTGGATTTTGATTGGTTGTAGGGCAGGGGTAATTCAGTCAAGAAAATTGTGTGAGGAGTTTCCACTGTGGTGCAGTGGACTAATGGTTTTACTTGTCTATGTGGAGATGCCAGTTCTATCCCTGGGCCAGCACAGCGGGTTAAGGATCCAGAGTTGCTGCTCAGAACTTCCATACACTGCTGCTGGGGGCAGCCAAAAAAGAGAAGAGAAGAGACAAAGAAAAAAGAAAGAAAAGAAAAGCAAAGAAAAGAAAGGAAATGAAACCACTGTGGAAAGAAAAGAAGTTATTTAGTCCAACTCCTCAAGGAAAGCTTACATGCTTTTTATAACATCTCAAAGAAAAGAAAAGAAAGGAAAAAAGAAAAAACTGTGGCAGCAATATAGTCACTTGAGAAAAGGCAAGTTCCTGGTAGAGAGAAATGTCTAATGAAATAGCCACCAAAGCAAGGAGCTGAGCTTGGCTATGAGGTTCAATGAATAGGAGATAAACAGTACTTAAAATAATAGTACCTCCTTACTGCATTAAATAAATAACTAAAAAGACATTACTAGGGGTTGAGAGTCTGCAGGACTTCAATCACACCATGACTGGGAAATGGGATAGATGTTACTTTTTTAGCCTTTCTGACATCACTTTTTTATAATTATTAATGCATGATTAACGGTATAAGGAAAAGTTCTAGATCTGTGAGAACAACGTATACAGTCAAATAAGGAGAAACAATAGAATCTTTGTATTTAACTAAGTATCTGCTTGTTTGCATCTTGATTTCTGTTAAGTTTATTGCTAGAAAAAAGAGATAAAAGAAAATTAAGATATGGTACATAATCTTCTGTCTTTGTCATATTAGAAAAACCCAGTTAATGAGAAGAAACACTAGCATACAGCATTGTATTATTTGAAACAGGTTAAATGCACAGCTGAATGGCAATAAAAGAATAAGGAAGGACTCAGACATATGTCTGCCCTGTGGTTCAATCTACAAAATCTTCCTGAACAAGATAATCTTTGAAGTGTGAACTGTACCTAAGATATGTACCTTAAAGCACGGTGGTAGAATATCCTAAGCAGAGGAGACAAGAAAAATCTCATTGAGGTGACTAGTACATTTAGAGAATGTAGAGGGGTCCAGTGTAGCTGAATGGAAGCATCCGAGCAAAAGGGAAACAAAGAGAAAAATGTAGGGAAAGAAGAAAAGTATCTAACATGAGTTTCTGGTAGCTATATGCCACCCTAAAAATTCATGTGCTACCCCAGGAAGTATTCATCTTTATAAAGTATAATATTACCCCATTTAACAGGCATTTAAAAAATGGATACACATAGTTAAAGCAAATTATCAAGACCCGTAGGTAAAACCTTACAGAGTTAGAAGTCACTCAGGTCTCCCTGACCCCAAAGCCTATCAGTGTAACACCATACTTTCTTCCAACTAGTGGCTTCTGACATTAGTAAGTCAGATTTAGACCAAAGTGGGGAAATCTCTGATGAACAAGGAGAACACTGGATTTTATTCCAAGGTAAAGAGCATTCCATACAAATTTTTAGAGTATGGATATGATCAGTAATGCGCTTTAGAAAGACATATCTTGTGTTCTTTAAATCCAGGTGGTCACACCCGGAACTGGTTGGATCCTTTAAAGTGCAGATTGGAATCTGATTCACAGTAACCTGCTTTTTTGGCTCATAAAATGTCAGAAGGTATTTAGTCCAACTTCTCAAGAAAAACATACTTTTTATAACGTCTCAAAAATAAATGTCCTGGGGACCCATGATAAAAGGCGCAATAAATATCACTTTATTTACTTTAATTATAAATGTGCCATATATATATTTAATTATAAATGTGCCATATAATATATTTTGCGTTTTTCTTCCAGGTTTATTGAGATATAATTAACAAATAGCACTGTATAATTTTAAGGTATACACATAATAATTTGACTTGCAGACATCATGAAACGATTACTGCATTAAGTTTAGTGATCATCTATTATTTCACATAGATATGAAAGAAAAGTAAAAGAAAAAAATTCTTGTGGTGAAAACTCATGATTTCCTCTCTTAAAACCTTTCATATATAACATGCAGCAGTGTTAATTATACTAATCATGTTATACAATACATCCCTAGTGTTATTTTATATCTGAAAATTTGTACCTTTGGCTACCCCACCCAGTTCCTCCTTTCGTCAACCCCCACCTCTGGTAACCTGAATCCCATTTGTTTTTCTATGAGTTTGACTGTTTGTGTGTCTGTTTTCATTTTTTTAATGATTTTTATTTTTTCCATTATAGTTGGTTTACAGTGTTCTGTCAGTTTTCTGTATCTCCCTCATTATTTTTCTCCTCTTTTTTATACCCCCATATAAATTATATTTATAAAGGTTGTAATATTTGCTTTATACTTACAGAGTTAAAAAGTGTTTGTATATTTCAATTTTCCTTTTCATATAATTCCATTATGCACTATCTTTTCTCTTATGGCATTTACTGTTTGGTAAGAGATAATTTTTTTTTTTTGCATCCTACTTGAGATGCACCCAAAAAATTGTTATCAAAAACGTTTTCAGGTTTCTCTAAGAAATATTCCTCAGTTGTCTCTTTTCATGATAGTCATAAAGACAATTTGTTATTGGCGCTCATTTCCAAGATTTGTGTCATAGTGCTTTTTGATTGTAGTTTGATATTTATTTTTTGCTGATGTTTTTCTCATGTAACATGTAAGGTTCTGAATCTCATAACTAGTGATTTCCTACTAATTTTTTGCACTTTATGATTATGTTCCTTTATTGATTTGAAAAAATTCTGACCACTGGGCTGATCAGTGAGTGTGTTTTCAACATTCTGAGTAACTAACCTCACTCCATCTTTTTATTTTTCTCTCAATGGGAAGGCAAGAGAATTACCACCAAGGAATCTCTTTAAATAAAATTCTATTATACAAACTTCTTATTGTGTAATTTATTTCTAAATACCACTTGAGGTCAGTTACGTGAAGATCCTATCATAAATTAAACTCAGTATTAAAACTGTGGATTTGCTCCTTTGTTATACAGAATATTGCATCAGATGAAACATCATATAGACTTGCCACTAAAACCGATTTTTGTTTTGTTTTGTTTTGAGACCCGCACCTAAAACTTCCATCATACATAAATTCCTGGGCTAGGGTTGAATCTGAGCTGTAGCTGCCAACCTACGGCACAGCCACAGCAAGTTAGGGTCCAAGCCACATCTGAAACCTATACCATGACTCACGGAAATGCTGGATCTTTAACCCACTGAGCGAGGCCAGGGATCAAACCCACATCCTCATAGATACTAGTCAGGTTTGTTTACACTGAGCCACAAAGGGAACTCCTAAAACTGATCTTTTTTTTTTTTTTTGGCCTTTTCTAGGCCACTCCCACGGCATATGGAGGTTCCCAGGCTAGGGGTCTAATTGCAGCTGTAGCTGCCGCCCTATGCCAGAGCCACAGCAACGCGGGATCCCAGTCGAGTCTGCAACCTACACCACAGCTCACAACAATGCCGAATCCTTAACCCACAGAGCAAGGCCAGGAATACACCATAGCTCACAGCAATGCCAGATCCTTAACCCATTGAGCAAGGCCAGGAATTGAACCCGCAACCTCATGGTTCCTAGTCAGATTCATTAACCACTGCACCACGACGGGAACTCCTAAAACTGATTTTTTAAGAAATTATTAACATTTTCACTTTTGCATCAAATTTTTTGCTTATTTATCATTGCTTCAATTTGTAGCCAGATGCATTTATGCATGTAAACCTCCTCACACCATCTTAAAACCCCAAAAACTTAACTAAATGTCAAGTCTGTTTTCTGTGTGGTTGAATAAGTGTCATTTACTAGGTCCTTTTTTCTGTCATTCATAAAATGACAACAATGGCCAATTAATCTGTGAGATAGATGTTAGCTCTTTACTTCCACATTTAGGTGCCTCCAGACTTCTTTTGATAAAAATGTTTACCTATGATGTTTGACACCAGACTTTTCTCATGGCGTTTTTCATCTCTGAATTTCTTAGCGTATAGATTAAAGGATTAAACATAGGAGCAATGATGGTATAAAACATTGCAAACACTTTGTCCTCAGGGAAAGGGGTGGGAGGTCGAAGATAGGCAAAGATCGAAGGTCCAAAAAATAAAACTATCACAGTGATGTGAGCGCCACAGGTGGAGAGGGCTTTGCGCCTTCCTTCAGCTGAGTGATGTCTTAAAGTGAATAGTATAACGACATAAGAAAAAAATAAAACCACAAATGTCGTTAAGGTCACCATTCCCGAATTGACAAGCATAATGACACCAGTGATGTAGGTATCGGTACAGGCAACTTTCAGCAAAGGAAAGATGTCACAAAAATAGTGATCAATTTCATTAGGACCACAGAAAGGCAACTGGATTATCATAGAAAATTGAGGAAAAGAGTGAACGGCTCCACCAGCCCAAGCAGCTAAGACTAGGAAATTGCATCTTGTCCGGCTCATGATACTCATGTAGTGGAGAGGTTTACAGATGGCAACATAGCGATCAAAGGCCATGACTATAAGAATTAAGACTTCAATCATCCCAAAGAAATGCATGGAAAAGACCTGTAACATGCAATTACCATAGGAAATGGTTTTTCTTTCCACAAGCAGGTCACCAATTAATTTGGGTGTAACGCTAGAGGTATAGCAGATGTCCATGGAAGATAAGTGGCTGAGGAAATAGTACATAGGTTGCTGAAAAAGAGGACTGCATTTAATAGAAATAAGAATCAGAAAGTTTCCTATCAACAGGCCAATATAACAGAATGAGAAAAGCACAAAGCAAAATGTTTGTATGTTCTGGTCAGAAGAAAGTCCCACAAGAATGAATTCTGAGACATTGCTCTGGCTTTCCATATAATTCATATTGTCATCTATTATAAACAGAGGTCTTAAATATCTGAAAAGAAAAATCATGAATCTGCATTTAAAACTAGCATCATAATAATTTTACATTTATGAAAAACAACATCCATTCGTAGTAACACTAGTTATCTCTTAGGTTTAAGCTTGATTTTTTTCTCTTATTTTACAAATTTATTGTGAAATAATGTCATCATGGGAAAAATGAGGTTAATTTTCAACATTACCATAGGATATTTAAATGATAGAGAAAATATTTTATTATTGTTAATTATTTAGGTAATGACAAAATTTAATTTATATAATTTTTTAAATATATACATTTTTAAATATATAAGCTTTCTCCATTGGGTCAACTGCACTTCTTCCAGGATGATATGGACAGGTTTTCTGTTTTATTTGGGACTGTATCCTCAAGAATGCAAATTTATTGAAATTATATCAACTTGAATTACTTAATTTGCTTAAAAAAGATCACCCTTGCCATGTGAACAAACAATATAAATTGGATGTTTGAAATGAATAGTTTCGGGAACACTGAAAGTAAAGAAGGTTGAAACTGTGCAGCAAAATATAAATTTCAATTGAGTGAATTTGTGAAAAACAATCAACAAATTCATTCATTTCTTCTAATTACAGAAAAACCTTGTATGTAGAATCAATCAAAATTTCTGATGGCAAATGACAAATTAAAGATAATTTGCCTGATCATATTTGAATAATTCATATTTCATAACTTTTTCAAGAATTGTTATGAGTTTTATATGCAATAAATATAATAAAATTCAATTAAAAAGTTAATACAGATAAAGCTCAAAAGGACCTGTTTGTTGCAATAATGGAAGGAAAACTTAAAATTTTCATCTATGTACAATCTTGAGATATTATTTATACAGAGGTAAAGAGCATATAAAATATAGAGAGTGCTCTCCAGGAGCTATTTTATACGGTGTTGAGGGGTTACCTGATACCCTGTGGAGATATAAATCCTACAGTACACTTTCAATCAGAGTGTGGTCAGATGTGGGCACCCTATCTGGGGCACCTAAGAGGACTTTATAAAATACAGACTGCTTTTGTAGCAAAGTTACTTGGAAGCCATCATGCACATTGACTTACAAATTCACTGTAAATAGGTAAATTAGTACAGCAGCTGAAAATGCTCAATGCTATTGGAAACCAATTTTATTTTATTTTTATTTTTCATCTCTTTTTTCTTTTTATAGCTGCACCTGCAGCATATGGAAGTTCCTGGGCTAAGGGTTGAATCAGAGCTGCAGCTGTGGTCTATAACACAGGCAAGGCAACACCAGATCCGAGCTGCATCTGCAACCTATGGCACAAAATGTAGCAATGCTGGATTCTTTATTTTATTTTTTATTTTATATTTTATTTTATTTTATTGTCTTTTTTAGGGCCACATCCACGGCATATGGAGCTTTCCAGGCTAGGGGTGCAATCAGAGGTATAGTCGCTGACCTATGCCACACCTGCAGTAACACCAAATCCGAGCCACATCTGCCATCTACACCACAGTTCACAGCAATGCCAGATCCTTAACCCACTGAGTGAGGTCAGGGATCAAACCTGCATCCTCATGGACACTATGCCAGGTTCTTAACCTGCTGAGCTACAATTCCAAATTCTATTTCAAATTAATATTCAACTTTAATTTTAGGAAAAAGAAAAAAACCTCAAATTTTTCCTAAGTCAAATGTTGTTATAACACATCTTAACCTCTATTTTTTTTTTTTTTAAGGAAAGATAACTATCAGGCTCACAGTGTTCAACAGTTCACAGCATCTCAATAGAGTTTAGTAAATTTTGTTTCATTGATCAATTTCCTCCTTGCCTTATTATAGCCAATGACAATTCCTTGTTTAGGAGAGAGCATACTGTTTACGCCAGTGATAGATTCATTTAGCTACAACAAATTGATGTAAAAATAACTATTAGATATGTTAGTAAACAACTTAAACTGAGTGTCCCTTGATATATCCGTACCATCAATTTTCAGTAAAAGAGACGCAGAGCAAGATAATCAAAGTAATTTGTTGGCATAAGAAAGTAAAGTATTGTTAAAACCAGAGGGCAGATATTTTGATTTCCACTCAATTTGTGGCTATTTCCCATGTTTGAAAGCAAAGGAAGATGAGGTGTCATGGAGGGTAACAGTGAGAGAGAGTCTTCTGAGTCCTAATCTCAACAGAAAAAAAATATGCAAGGTGACAGACTACCAGATCACCTAATGTGTCTTTATGAATAATTACAGGGATATATCTTACAATTAATATAATATGACAAGAAATAATTTACAAAACTCCAGTCTCATGAAGAGTTCCAAACCATACATTTTATTTCACTTTTTGTATTTTTTGAAGGAACAGTTTCTGAAATTGCCAGGCACAGATTTATGACTAAGTCCAATGAAGAAAGGAAGAAAACTTTTAAAATGTTACACATACGTTTATGAGGATAATCAGGAAAATTTTTAATTTTGACAATATGTTAGTGAAAAAAAATAAAATTAGGAGTTCCCACTGTGGCTCAGCAGAAACGAATCTGACTAGCATCCATGAGGACGGAGGTTCAATCCTTTTCCTCGCTCAGTGGGTTAAGGATCTGGCACTGCCCTGAGCTGTGGTGTAGGTCACAGACACAGCTTGGATGTGATGTGGCTGTGGCTGTGGTGTACACCAGTGGCTACAGTTCTGACTCGACCCCTACCTAGCCTGGGAACCTCCATATGCTGCAGGTGTGGCCCTTAGCAAAGACAAAATAAAATAAAATAAAATAAAATTACTCTAAGAGACTGGTTGTCTTAGGGTATTTCTTAGTGTTAATCACTAAATTGATGTTTTTAAAGTATTAAAAGTAATACTATAAAAATATAGTTAAGTTATTACTTTTATTTCTTTGGTAGTATTGCACAAAAATCCTGCATTCTTTTTAGACTATGCTAGCAAAATAATAAGAGAAATTGCTCTTATAGTTAAAGTAGGATTTCTAGCATATGTTCAATTTTCTTACAGGTGCATCAGAACATGGCCTGCTATAAACTTACCTTAATTGAATCAGATGGATCTAGTCCATTTTAGGATGGCAAGGCTTTTGAAAGTTAGAAAATTACTCATCATTCGATATGTGCAAGCATATTCTTTGATAAGGACATGAAGGAAAATATAAAAGCATCAAAATAGGGTTCAATACAATTAGGTACAATACAAAATAGGGTTCAAAACTGCAACTTGAAGATGTTATAACTTAACCTCATCTGTTTTTTTCTGAAACTGGAATTCTGCCTGTGCATAATGTACAACTAAAACTAAAGTTATTTAAGAATGTTAGAGTAATCAAATCATCCTATGGTGCATGAGAAAATACAGTCTTAAGAATTAAGCTAAAGAGAATAAATTTAAATGGTGTATAATTACACTAAAGCACAGTTGGTAAAATATTCTTCAGAAAAGTGTCATGGTTAACACACTAATTCACAGCCCATCAGATACAAGGGGCTGTAAGATTAATTTTAGGTTCAGTTAGGAAGAATTTCCTCCTAAGATGCTCACTTTGTTCATTCTTCCCAGTATTAAATCCGAAATAAAAAGGAGTGATTTATAAACCAATTATCCAAAGGCAGGTAGGACACTCATCTAAAATTATTCTGAAAATCAACATGTCTTCGAAATTTTTAAATGTTTGCATGGGGAGTGGGACATAAGAACCAGTGGATCTTCCAATTCAGTAAATACATACATACATATATACATGCATACATACATACATACATACATAAATATTTTGATTTTCTCACAAAAGCAAACATACATTTTCAGCCCTGGGAGTCACTTATTTTACACTGATGCCTAAAAGAAATTTAGTTCAGAAGAGAGTATGACCTATATACAACACAAGAATTAATAAGCCTTTGAATAGTCTAATAAATTACATTCCCAGAAGCATTTCTAAACAGAGCTTCACCGAAAGCCTCTTCGCTGTTGTCCATGGTAATGTCCCTGAGGTCGTGGGCACTGCCTGACAACAGCCTTCTCCCCATCCTTGCGTTAGCCTGGCTTAGTCACCGCTTCTCTGGAGACCCCACAGGGCTCTCTAGTCAGACAGATAGTTCAGGAAATGCCTGCCCTGCGCTCAACTTGCTTTCTGAAGGAAAAGAGGGGAAATCACGCAGCATGGAATAGTATAAGTTAGATCTGGAGAAAAAATGAGACGAGGAAAGATAAAGAACCAAAGCAGGTGGCTAAAGTTCAAATATGAGTCTTTATGCAGAGCAACCTTCATGGGGAGATTACATCCTTCTACGTAATAAAATCAGTGACCTGCAATCACAGGACAGGAACCAGGTTAATTTTTGGCAGGAACTAACTTTCGCAGAATTGATGGTCCAGGAATGGAAGCAGCAGAAAAAAGGAAAGAATAGAGAGTCTTTTTTTTTTTTTTAAGTTTTATTTTTCATGTTATCATTATTTTTTTTTTTGTCTTTTTGGTTTTTTAGGGCCACACCCACAGCACTTGGTTGAATCAGAGCTGTAGTTGCTGGCCTAAACCACGGCACAGCAACGCAGGATCCGAGCCATGTCTATGACCTACACCACAGCTCATGGCAACACCGGATCCTTAATCCACCGAGTAAGGCCAGGGATCGAACCCGAAACCTCATAGTTCCTAGTCGGATTCGTTTCCTCTGCGCCACTGTGGGAACTCTGCCAGTCTGTTTTTTATACAAATTTCAAAGAAGAAACTACTTATGACCTAAAATATCAGGGGAAATAAGCACTAACTGAACAGTATAACTTTTATTCTTTTACCATTTTTTAATAGTTATTTCCCCAATACAATTTTTTTCCTACTGTACAGCATGGTGACCCAATTACACATACATGTACACATTCTATTTTCTCACATTATCATGCTCCATCATAAGTGACTAGACATAGTTCCCAGTGCTACACAGCAGGATCTCACTGCTATTCCATTCCAAAGGCAATACTTTGCATCTATTAACTCCAAGCTCCCTCCACCTTGGCAACCACAAGACTATTCTCCAAGTCCATGATTTTCTTTTCTGTGGAAAAGTTCATTTGTGCCTTATATTAGATTCTAGATATAAGTAATATCATATAGTATTTGTCTTTCTCTTTCTGACTTACTTCATTCAGTAAGAGAGTCTCTACTTCCATGCATGTTGCTGCAAATGACATTATTCTGGATTTTTTATGGCTGATAGTATTCCATTGTGTATATATACCATGTCTTCCTAATCCAATCATCTGTGGATGGACATTTGGGCGGTTTCCATGCCTTGACTGTTGTGAACAGAGCTGCAACGAACATGTGGGTGTATGTGTCTTTTGTTTTTATCCATGCCACTTCCTTTCTGCAGGTCATATACATTCAGCCCCAAATGTTCAGCCTGAAGTTCAGGTAACCAATCCCTTCTTTCATACTCAAATCCACATACTCAAATACATAAGACTTAAGAAAATCAATGTTTAGAATGTTTATCATTCTAAAACACATTTTCACAACACTTTATTCAGATTAATTCATGCTTCAGGTTTATTATATAATTTCATCTCACCATAACAAACAGAATTACCTCTATTGTGCTAAGAACTTGAGCCTCTAGAAGTTAACATGACTAGCACACAGAGTTGTTAAACAGCACAAACAAAGGTTGTGTGCCTTCTGTGAGTGAAAGAAATAGGTTTTGGCCATTTAGTAATTACTTCTAGGCTTTGACAGTTCAGTAAACTTTCGAAAATGAGATACTAGAACTTCGGAATGAAGGGGCATCGCAACCCAGTGTTCTACTGGTTGATGGTTTCAACATCATTTAGCCCAATGTTGATCAAGCCTCACTCGAGCTCACTTGTGTCAATACAGAGAAGGACATAGGTGGTCACCTCTCTACCCATCACAGATACACACCTATCAAAGGTTACTCCTTAGAAATACATTCAAGTGCCTCATTTACAAGCCTTATTCCTGAGTTTGGCACAAGTCATCTGAAATTGTTCTGCTGAGAGTTGGTTTTGTTCTATACCTCTCTTTGTTTCTAGAATTCCCTGCTAATTCTTCTTATTTCATGGATTATATGAATTTATTTATAAGATTTGCCTCTAATCTTTCCTTTAGGCCACCTCCACGATACTAAGGTTCTTCGAGCCTAATGATTCAAATAACATGACTATGCAATTTAAGTGTTCATTAGCAGGTGTATTATTTATTAATAAAATATAGGTAGACAGGCATTTAAATTTCCAGTAAATTCTTATAGTAATAGACAAAATTTCTTTTTTTGTTTTGTCTTTTTAGGGCCGCACCCATGGCATAAGGAGGTTCCCAGGCTAGGGGCAAATCAGTGCTGCAGCTGCTGGCCTACACCACAGCCACAGCAATGCCAGATCCAAGCACCATGTGCGACCTACACCACAGCTCACAGCAATGCTGGATCCCTGACCCACTGAATGAGGCCAGGCATCAAACCCACATCCTCACGGATCCTAGTCGGGTTTGTTAACTGCTGAACCATGATGGGAACTCCTGGAATACTTCTTTAATAAAATTTAGTAATGATTACTTTTAAAGTTGCCAATAAATTCATATATAAATAGATGGTATATCTTAATATTAATATTAATATTAATATTCAGCTCTGTGAACAAATATAAGATTAATCAGTTCTGGATTATTATGAGAGATTCAAGAAAACCATTAAACAACAGTCTGGCAGGACACCAAAATCACCATCTAACCACCAATATGGTCATTTGCTAACTCTGTCTTTTTACAAGGCAAAGACAAGGAATTGGCTACTCTAATTAAAAGATACACTTTTGGCTGGCCCTTGTTATGGACAAAGGCCCTCATCACAGTGGTCTGTCCACTTTCCAAAACTATCTCAAAGGAGAGAAATAGATCCATAAAAATGATAAAACTTCAATTGTGTCAATTACGTCATCAAGATCAGTCCAATCTGTGACTGATAAAGGAAGCTGGCATTTGTTTTACTGTAAAAAAAAGAAAAAAAATGAGGTCATTATGTTATCAGATAAGGACTTGTAGAAAAATGAAAAAAAAAAAATCTTTGCACTGGATTTCATACCAGAAGATCAAGCTAAACAAGAATAGTGAAGGCTCTAGGGGAATACTGGTATCCTCCCCACTACCCTGGGAGAAGTAGAAATGAAAATACAGGAGAAATAATTAAACCCCCAATATACAGGAGACACATTTTCTGTCTTAAACTGTAACAAAATCAAAGTCTCTCTCCCTCAGAGTAATACCTCACTGCAAATGGTAGGCACTTCTAATGGAGTAGGCCCAGGGAGTTGAAGAAGTCCCGTTAAGGGACCACAGATAGAGAGGGAAACCTAGGGGACATTGGGAGATCACTGTGAAGGTAATAAATTGCTCAAGAAAGCCTTCTGAACAAGGTGGGCTTGCTTGACTAGTGGAGATTTGCCTCCCTGGGGTGGGGGATGGGATGAGGCCTGTGTTCAGATTCAGACCAAGGGCAGGAGTTTGAGGACCGCCCTTCTGCTGATTTGAGTACACACCTTACCAGATAACAAGGAGAAGCTCCTACTCCCAGAAAGGAAGAGCCTGTCTTTTCTGACCCCAGCTCCCCTTGGATGATAAAACTGGAGCCCACCAGATCCTTGGGACAGAGCTTCCTTTCCTGTCCCCTTGCACCTCTCATAAGTATCTTAATAAATCTATTTCTTGCCTGTCACTTTGTCTCTCACGGAGGTGTAAAGAACCTGAGCCTCAGTAAGTCCAGACATGAGGTGAGTGATTCTAATGTAAAACGTGGATTCAAGTCCCAATCTGGGTCTTGGCTGGGTTTGAGTCCCGGCACGTGGGTTCAAGTCCCGGGCTGTGTTCTGGCTCAGTTCAGGCTGTTAGTGCTATCAGCTTCATTCTTTAGGCTTTACAAAATGACAATCAAATAACCACTGCCTTTCCATTTCAGACTCCCAGTCAATTTCCTGACATATTGTTACAGTCTCAAGGAAGAGCACCAGAAAAAAAAAAACACCTGCACCAAGAAAGACAGAAGATTGAACTCCAACAAAGAGCTGTGGAAAGGCCCAATGGGAAGCCTATCCTTCCATTGAGAGCTCATAGTCTTTTTTACAATATGTTTATGGGTTAACTCAATGAATCCCATAGATGGTGCTATTATGAGTAAACCATATGGTAGAAAGCCTTCTTTTACAATAGCTTGGAAGTTCTAGTCAAGATGCACCACTTGCCCAAAATATAATCTGGGTAAACACAGTTCTTGTGCAAACTTTCCAACACCCACAGGTCCATTTGAGATTTTGCAGGTTGATTTTATACAAATACCTCCCTCTCGAAGTTATCAATATGTTTTTGTTATAATTTGTATGTTTTCACATTGGGTTGAGACATTCCCATGCTGAAATTCCACATTGAAATCAGTAGGGAGATTGATGTAAGAAAGAGCAATTCTCATTGGAGGAGTCCCCACAGAACTACATGGTGATAGCAGAATTCATTTTACTGGAGATGTTCTTTGTTTAATTTGTAAGATTTGGATTATTGTGCAGCATTTTCAATTGTACTTATCACCAAGGTCTTCTGGGTTAGTAGAAAGAGCAAATAGAAAAAGCAAAACTCAGTTGGCTAAAATTATGGGTGCTTATTTTTTACCCTAGTCTAAGGCCCTTTCACTGGTCCTCCTCAACCTCTGACCCTCTTAGCAAACATCGTTTGTCTCACTTTGAAATTATCATGGGGAGACTAATGAGACTGGATGAAGGATTAAATGAACCTATCCTATTAAAGGAGGATACACTACATTATTGCAAGCGTTTAACTGAATTCTTAATAGGGCATTTTAGCTTGTTTCTCATGCTTATCACAGTTATTTATCTTTAAATGAAGACCAGTGCCCTATGACTTAATACCAGGAGACTAGGCATACTGGAAAAGGCCACACTTAAATGACCTTTAAACTTCAGTGGAAGGGTTCTCATCAGGTTCGTTAACTAGCTCATGTGCAGCAATACTGAAGGGAATTGACCCACCTAAAAAGGGCCTCTGCACTGGATGGGGTTATACATAAAACTGCTCACCTCAAATTCTCCATAAAATGATGCTCTAAGAGGAAAAAAAAAAAAACACCCAACAGAATGAGGAGATGACATCAGAAGTAGACACTTATCCCAAAATGCCAAGCCTGACCTATGTAATTATTTATAACATTTTCTTGAATGCTTGGAATTTGCTCAATGGACCAAAAGATCTGTATTTCACTTGTATAATGATTTGGCAGGTTTTTTTTTTTTAATTTTTGAATCTTCAGTAGGATGGAAAGGTGTAATTTCCCATATCTAAGCCTTGACAGAATTCACAGAAATTGCATGGCCCTTGATATTCCCTACAGCCTCTCAAAGGAGCATCTGTGCTACAGTTCAAACCAAATACTGTTTTCATTCTAGAGAAATCCTACAATACAAAGCATTTACTAACCCCTACAAAAAACTAGATTACCAACTTAGGTGATACACTTCCTAGTCTTGTTGATTTGGGGGGAGTTGGTTTGGCTCTGGAAGTTCATAGTTTAAATCTCTACTCATGACTTTATTAATGTCACAAGAAGTATTACTTGAATACTATTCTGTAAGATTATTGCCTACTGCATCACTCAATGTGTAAGCAGGACTCCAAAAAAATGAATAATAGCTAAATATCTTGAGGCTGTTGATCACAGAAACTACACAGAATCATTATCATAATGTAAGTAAATATAAGAAGCAAGCAGGAAAAATATTTCCTATGTCATAACAGACCAATGTGATAAGAAATTCAGAGAATTTTAGGTTATTAACAGAGCCTGATCCACTGCCTTACACTCTACACAAAAACAAATGCAAAATAAGTTAGATAACTCGATGTTAAACCTCCATCTATAAAAATTTCAAAGTAAAAATTTTTAAACATTATGTAGATCAATAATTATTACATATGACCCAGGAAGCATGAACCATAAGAAGGTTAAAAAATTTAAAACATGTCAAGCTATCTTGTTCATCAGCTATCATCCCTTTACAAAAATAAAAATGAAATCCACATATGAAGAAAAAAGGTGCATACCACAAATACATGTTTATATCACATACATAAATTCATGTATAATACTTTAAATGTAAATATATTTGATTACATATACAAAATATATATGTCAAAGTATTTATGACTAGAACATATAAAGATCACGTATTAAAGAGAAAAAAGAAACCCTAAATGCTTTTTTTAAATACTTTCGTTTTTTTTTACAGCCACACCTATGGCATATGGAAGCACCCAGGCTGAAGGTCAAATGAGAGCTTCACCCGCCATCCTACTCCACAGTGCAAAATTCCTGGATTCAAGCTGCATCTGAGACCTAAACCAGAGCTTACTTATATAGCAATTCCAGAACATTAACCCACTGAGCAAGGCCAATGATTGAACTTGCATCCTCAGGGACACTATGTTGGATTCTTAACCCACTGAACTAGAATTATTTTAAAATTTTACACAGAACATGAAAAGAACCACCCCAAAAATATGCCTATAATAATACTTTTTTAAAATGTTCAATGCCATTTATCATCAAGGAAAGCAAGCTAAAACCTTAATAATTTGTCACTGCCTATCTCCTAGAATGACTAAAAGTAAAGGGATACAAAGTGACCAGAATGTAGAACTTTGAATGCACTTCTTGTTTTTAGATATCATTCCACATGTTTAATGTTCCCTAATGTTCCATACTGACCATCACCACAGTACCAGAGATAAAATTGAAAACATTTTAGAATTTCTTCCACAGGCCTAAGGTGAATGTGAAAAACAGGTTCTGAATGTGAGTACTTCTACTTCATTGTCATTAGTTTTACACCCTCACTGCTCTACACCTCAAGCAATGAACACTAGGTTTCCAGGAAAAGGTTGCCATATTGATAAGAAGACAGAATTCTCTCTCTGCCATGAGGGCACAGGTTAACCACATCCGAGATCCTCACACTGGAACTATGCCCTCCTTGCTGTGCACATGACATTCAAGTTTCTCAGATCCCCAGATTCACACAGAGAAAGGGGACTCACAGGGTTTGTTTCCAAGGGCAGGGAATACAATTCCCCACAGAAGAATATGGGCTCTTCCAACCTGCCTCTCCAGAATACCTGCTTCTAAGACAAAGCCTTTCCATCAAAGAAGATAATTAATTCCTGGGAGAGAATACAGCAGCTCTAACAAAAAGGTCCTTGACCTTTCTGTGGATACCTCTTAAACATTCATGCATTGCATGGAAAAAGGACTTTTTGTTCTTCTTGTTTACACATCCAGAGCAGGATGCATCAAGGATGGAATGACTCATTTCGATGTGCTTCTACCACACGTTCTGCCTCCTGATTATTGGACCGGAGACATCCATCAAAGCTGATTGCTCCATAGTGTTCACAATGAATGCATTCTAAATTCAACTCCCAAGCTTTCTGGGGAAACCATTTGAGGCTTTAGGTGAGAAAGAAATATTGAGACTATTACAATGACTTACTTTTGTATTGTTGATGTGATAATGAATTATCTCAAGAATCCCTTTCCCCTTGTGTCAGGTCTTTCATCTTGAAAGGTACTTATCCCAAAAGGAGGTCATTGTGAAGATGGGTTAGTTTTGAACCCTCTCAAATATCATTAATATCACCCAAGATCAGAAGTCAAGTGTGTCACTAGTGTTGATGCTTATTGAAGACTGTTACTTTACATATGTAATAACCATGATTTTTCAATATTTTTTGCATAGAGGAATAGTGCATTTCACCTTCCCCCATTCTTCAAGGGAAAGTAGGTAAGTATCATCAATGTACTCTACAATGTGAAAACCTGAATTGAAGAAATTCATTTGTAGGATTCAGCTTTCTACATGAGATTTCATTCTTTCTGCAAGAGACACATTTGAAACAACCAAGCCTAATCATTAGAATGTAAACAAAATTTAAACACACTTCACTCCCAAAAGCATATAAATGTGAATATTGTGATATAAATCATACACTATTTAGTGCAATGGAAGATCTTTTCCTGAGATCCACCGGTCTGCATAATATGACTTTCCTGCAGCTTCCACCAAAGTAAAATTGGAGATGATTCCTCCACAGTTTACTGTATGATTAAATGTTTTTCTGTATTGTTGCTGAATATGTCCATTCTTCCAACTCCAAATACATAGAGGCATAAAGATAAGTGAAGGTTCTTTGTCTACAGCATGTAGTGCATATGTTCATATATGTTTCCTCAATCAATACGCATAATAACCTGAGTGGACATTATGATTCTCACTTAATATTAGAGAAACAAAAGTTGTAAAGTGCAGGAAATGTATCCCATATATTGGATTGAAGGAACATGGTTTACCACTTTTCTTGTAGCAGATGATATATCCTGTAACTTTTCCATCACATTCCCACTACCAATGTCTTGTTACATAGAAAATGTAAAGTAAATTATCTGCCTTCTGTCCCCTTTCTGAGGCTCAGCCCACCTCATCCAAGTCAGACAAAACCCTTTACTAGACTTGTACACAAGATGCCCTCATTCTCAAATCCCTCTTCCCCCAACACTCATATTCTAATATTCTTACTATATTTTCACAGTGAAACCATTCTTCTCATTTGCTCATACACTCACAAACAACATGTAAAAGATCACAACAAAAATTTTATTTCAAGGAAAATCTTATAAGAATTTAGAATCCAGTAGGATACAGGCATTTGATATTTATTAGATGAAGAGGCTTAATAAACTCAAGGGTGAGATTTAAAAAATAAACATTTTTTTTTTCATTTTTAGGTAAGGTGGTTGACAATAACATGAGCTACATGGAGACTAGGAACAATGTAACGGAGTTCATTCTGCTGGGACTCACTCAGAATCCACACATGCAGAAAGTCATATTTGTGGTGTTTTTGGTCATCTTCGCTGTCTCTCTGGGAGGAAATGTGCTCACCATAGTCACCATCACTACCAGCCCATTAATCAGGTGCCCCATGTACTATTTCC
Source organism: Sus scrofa (assembly GCF_054392235.1). Taxonomy (NCBI): domain Eukaryota; kingdom Metazoa; phylum Chordata; class Mammalia; order Artiodactyla; family Suidae; genus Sus; species Sus scrofa. Next base: position 15,380,935 of record NC_139384.1, read on the forward strand.
TGGCTCATCTCTCTTTCACTGATGCTTGCTTCTCCTGTGTGGATACTCTTAAAATGCTTGTAGACTCACTCCATGAAAAGAAAACAAGCACTTTCCATGGATGCATGATGCAAATCTTTGGGGAACATTTCTTTGGAGGGGCTGATATCATCCTGCTGACCGTGATGGCCTATGACCGCTATGTGGCCATCTGCAAGCCCTTGTACTATGCAACCATCATGAACTGGCAGCTATGTGGCCTGCTGGTGGGAGTGTCATGGGCAGGAGGCTTTCTCCATGGATTCATTCAGATCCTCTTCATCTTCAGATTGCCCTTCTGTGGCCCTAATGTCATAGATCACTTTATGTGTGATCTCATTCCTCTGCTTAAACTAGCCTGCACTGATACCCACACCCTAGGGCTCTTTGTTGCTGCCAACAGTGGACTACTCTGTCTGCTAAGCTTCCTACTTTTGTTTGGCTCCTATGGGGTCATCCTTAAAACCCTAAGCACCCAAAGCTTGGAGGCCAGAACCAAAGCCCTCTCTACCTGTGTCTCCCACATCACAGCAGTTGTCATCTTCTTTGTGCCCTGCATATTTGAGTATGTGTGACCAGCAGTTACTTTACCTGTTGATAAGGCAGTCGCTGTATTCTACATTATGATAACTCCCATGGTAAATCCCTTAATCTATACCTTGAGAAATGCACAGCTGAAAAATGCCATTAGGAAACTGTTTAGTAGGAAAGCCATTTCAAGTGAAATATAAATGTGCCTAGAGCCCAAATGTGAGTGAACAAGAGGCAAGGATTATAAGGAGATTTTTGTTGATCTCAGCAAATAAGACTTATGAGATAAAGAAAATCAGTAGAAAGCATAGATTCTGCCAGAAGGGGAAATAAAATGGGTGTAAGAAAATGGGGGGGGGGGAATAATAAACTAGCCCAGGACTATTCTCTAAACATTTGGAAAATTCTTTCAAACTGGGGAAGTCTATGATTAAATTCAAAAGTGTGTATGGATTCAAATATTTCATTTTAATAAAACAACAGAAAGGCAAAAATATATATATACTGGTGTTTAAGAAGAATCTCTGTAATAATTCGAAGAGTTAGGTAGGCACTACTGTTATTACCATTAATAGATGAGGGAACAAAGAAAAATGTGTAAGTGCCAAAAGAGAAATATTGAAGAGCAAGTAACTGCATTATAACTGATCGCTCAAGACTATGATATTAAATACTCTGATACAGTGTCACGAAATGATGACAAAAAGGTAACATGATTAGAATAGTCAGCATTCATAAAGATGTACTGAGGGACTGTGCTGGACCATATACATATGTAATAAACAAAGTAACTTTTTACATGCATATCATCATAGGAAGAAATAATTTTCCTTTATATTCTTAATATACATAATATGTTTCACTATATATTCCTATCTGTTAGCACATATACTGTTATATATTGGTTGATTACATAAAACTAAATTCTAATCATTTTATTAGTCAATCTACCCATGTTTAAATATCATGGTTGATGGTTAGGTATTTTTTTATAACATTGTGTTATGTAACTCCTTTAGGAATATAAAAGACATGGCCCATTTAATCTCTAAAGCATGAGGAATGAATATTACATCACACTTCCAAATTTCCTTATATCAATCAGAATCATTTTGTATTTTCCATGTGATCATCATATATTGATAATCCATCAGAAAGAAGGATGATACAAATGAAATATTTTATTTGACAGGAATTTCATGTTATTAAATTTATTAATGTAATATTTCATCATGAATTTCAATGTATTAAACAATCATATTGGAGTTCCCACTGTGGCACAGTAAGCAAAGAATCTGACTGCTGTGGCTCAGGGTCACTGTGGAGGCACAGGCTCGATCCCCACTTCAGTGGATTAAAGGACCAGGCATTGCCACAGCTGCAGTGGAGGTAATAGCTGTGGCTGGGATTCAATCCCTTGTCCAAGAATTTCCATATGCCACAAGTACACTCGTTAAAAAAAAATAAAAAACAAAAACCAGTTATAGTTGGAAACACGTGCCCACTTGAAAACAAGAGTTTGAAAAGTAGAATAAATTGTGGTTTTTAATAATTACCAGATGAATAAATATAAGGTGGAGAAATTTCATAAAAATTATAGGGAAAAAAGAAGTAGTACTTGAGCCTAGGAAATTCTACTTTTAATCTGGGATTTAATTTATATCCCTTCATGAACCAAAATTTGTTTTTCTTACTAAACTAGGAAGAAGAAAAAAAATGAACCCAAGTGTGTCATTCTATGAAGAAATAGTTAACCTTGATATTCTCCTTGCTCCTAGCAAGACTTCATTACACCATGAATGTGTCCTGTTTTTGCTATATTTCTCTGTTAATCAGTTGGTTTTTTGGTAACATTACATCATGAAAAGCCCTTTTTGACACATGTAGCTTCATGTATGCAAAGTCTGCAATTTCAGAATACATATATTCTACTCATTGCTTCCATCCTTCATTAATTAAACAACACGTATTTTGAGTCCAAGGATTCTAGCAGGCACATTGACACTTGCTGGGGCTTCAGTACTAAATAAAGAAAAAAAACCTGAGTGATGCTTTCACAGAGAGACCCCAACAAGGGAGCAGAAATGACATCACACTGTTACAACCTGTAAGATAATGAAGCACAGTGTGTCATAAAAGTCTGTTGGGAAGACACACAACACAGACATGGTGGGTCAGAAAAACTGTTCAGGATGAAAAGACATCAAAATGGGATGCAATGGATAATATACAATCCAAAGAATGAATAGGGATCAGGGAGAGTAACAGTGTTGCTGTGAGATGGAATATATATCAAAGGTCAGCAGGGGAGTACAAGAATGCAGAAATCATAATATATTAAATATTCCTGTGCTTGTCAAATCAACCATTTATTCAAAAATTTTTTCCTGAATGTCCACTGTGTGCCAGGGAACGTCCTGGACACTTAGCTCATAAAAGGAAAAGAGTACATTATGAAGTTAGACAGATACGGACAGAGAAGTTCATAAGGGTCTCATAATGGTTTGAAGGCTTAATGCTAAGGACTATAGGGAAAATTTCCAGCGTACATAGTTTTAAACTAGAAAATGATGAAGTTAGCTTTGAGTTTTAGAATGATGATTCTGGCTTCTGTATGGAAACTAAATTGAAGGAAGTATTGAAAGGCAGCAGGAAGGGAGCTAGGAGGTTACTGTAATGATTTTGGTGTAAAAGGATGCAGGCTTGAGCTTTGCCAGTGATGATGCAGAATGGGGTGGACACGGCTGTTTCTGGTCAGATCTCATTCACTGGGCCCCACTGCACCCAGGAATTGCTGCTGTGTGTCTGGGCTGCTGACACCCCACAGCCCCATTCTTTTTGGACATCTGTGGCATATGGAAGTTCCCAGGCTAAAGGTCAAATCAGAGCTTCAGCTGCCAGCCCATGCCACAACAATCCTGGATACAAGCGACATTCAAGACCTATGTTACAGCTTACTTATAGCAACTCCGGATAATTAACCCACTGAGCAAGGCCAACCATTGAACGTGCATCCTCATGGACACTATGTCGTGTTCTTAAAACACTGACCTAGAAGGGGAAATAAGTTCTTATTTTTAAATTTTAAAGAACATGAAAAGACACTCCCTTCCACCAAGTATACCTAAAACAATACTTGAAGAAAAAAAATGCTCAACATTATCAGTCAACAGGAAAGCAAACTAAAACCTCAACATTTTATCACTGCATATCTCATAGAATGAATAAAAGTGAAATAATACAAAGGGATGAGAATGTAGAGCTTTATTTGGGTTTGAACTTTGAATGAGTGTCTTGTGTTTAGATATCATTCCACATGTTTATGGTTTTTTAATGTCCCATACTGACCATGACAAGAGTAACAGCATTAAATCATTGAGGATATTTTAGAATTTCTGTTTTCTTCCACAGACCTCTGGTAAATGGGAAAAATGAGATATGAATTTGAGTACTTTTAAATCACTGTCATTAATTTTATGCCCTCTCTGAACTGGTAGCTAATCAATGAACACTAGCTTTCCAGGAAAAGGTTGCCATATTGATAAGAAGACAGAATTCTCTCTCTGCCATGAGGGCACAGGTTAACCACATCCGAGATCCTTACACTGGAACTATGCCATCCTTGCTACGCACATGACATTCAAGTTTCTCAGATCCCCAGATTCACACAGAGAAAGGGGTCTCACAGGTTTTGTTTCCAAGGGCAGGGAATACAATTCCCCACAGAAGAATATGGGCTCTTCCAACCTGCCTCTCCAGAATACCTGCTTCTAAGACAAAGCCTTTCCATCAAAGAAGATAATTAATTCCTGGGAGAGAATACAGCAGCTCTAACAAAAAGGTCCTTGACCTTTCTGTGGATACCTCTTAAACATTCATGCATTGCATGGAAAAAAGACTTTTTGTTCTTCTTGTTTACACATCCAGAGCAGGATGCATCAAGGATGGAATGACTCATTTCGATGTGCTTCTACCACACATTCTGCCTCCTATTTATAGGACCAGAGCCATGCATCAAAGTTCATTTCTCCATAGTGTTCACAATGAATGCATTCTAAATTCAACTCCCAAGGTTTCTGGGGAAACCATTTGAGGCTTTAGGTGAGAAAGAAATATTGAGACTATTACAATGACTCACTTTTCTACTGTTAATGTGATAATGAATTATCTGAAGAATCTCTTTCCTCTTGTGTCAGGTCTTTCATCTTGAAAGGTACTTATCCCAAAAGGAGGTCGTTGTGAAGATGGATTAGTTTTCAACCCTCTCAAATATCATTAATATCACCCAAGACCAGAAGGTAAGTATGTCACTACTTCTGTTGCTCATCAAAGATTGTTAATTTACATATATAATAAACATGATTTTTAAACATTTTTTTGCATAGAGGAAGATTCCATTTCACCTTCCTCCATACTTCAAGACAAAGTTGATAAGTATCATTAATCTAATCTACAATATAAAATACCTGAGTTGAAGAAATTCATTTGTAGGATGCAGCTTTCTACACCAGATAGCATTCCTTCTTTGAGGCACATTTGAAACAAACAAGACTAATCATGAAAACGTAAGCAAAATTGAAACACACTTTGAACCAAAAAGATATATCATTAAGTGATATAAATCATAAACTATTTAGTCCAATGGAAGATCTTTTCCTGAGAGCCACTGGTCTGCATAATATGAGTCTCCTGTAGCTTCTTTCAAAATGAAATTGGAGATGATTCCTCTACAGGTTATTGCATGGTTCAAGGTTTTTCTGTATTATTGCTGAATATGGCCATTCTTCCTACTCCTACATGCATAGAGAGTCATAAAAATAAGTGAAGTTTCTTTGTCTACAGAATGTACTGCATATGTTCATATATGTTTCCTCAATCAATACTCATAATAGCCTGTGTGGAAAGTATTATTCTCACTTGATATTAGAGGACACAATGTTGAAAGGTGCCAAGAAGTGTACCCCATTTTAGGAAACTGAGAGTGGGGAAAGGATTTTCATATAAGATGGTTTTTTCTAATTCTCAAATATACGTAACCACTGAGATCACCATTTCAATGCTTTTCAGAAGAGTCTGTGGGTTCTTGTTTAGTAGGGAAACTGGAGAGGAAAGATGCTGGCGTGAGGGAGAGACTAAAATGAAAACAGACCTTCAGTGAAAGCAGGACCACATAGTTATCATCCAAAACTGGAAAATCCAATAGGTTGACCTGTGTGTATATGACTGAGTCTGTGTGTATGTGTATTTATATGTCTGTCAATGAAATGAATTCATACATACTTGCCTCTAAAAGAGCATTAACATAACCATAATTATTATGGTCACATCCAAAGGAGTTGACTAGTTCAACAGTGTTTATTTTAATCTAACAATACAGGACATAGTTAGTGAATTTGGAGGAAAAATAAAGATAAGACGCATAATCTAAACTGATATTAGATCTGAGCTTTACTAGCTGCTTGACTGTGTTAAGATCCTTAACTTCTCTCTGCTTCTGCTCCCTAGTGTGTAAAATAAGTACAAAAGTGATAGTGGTGATCATCTCATAATTTTGGAATGATGATTAAAGAAATGCCTGAAGAAAAAACAACTTAGAAGGCAGTTAAACCTTCAAGAAGCTTATTGAAACTAATGTTATTGAAGGAGAGTCAATGTACATTAAGGTGTAGCTAATATTATCATGTGCATTATGATTAACATTCATCTCTCAAATTCTTTACCGTGATCAACATGGATGGAATAATACCATGCACATGATTCTATTAGGCCACGCCCATAGCAATCAATTATTAAAACCATCTTTATCAGCTCTTTAAACTTATTGGATTGAAGGAACATAGTTTACCACTTTTCTTATACCAGACGCTGGCTCCTGTACCCTCTTCATCATTTTCTCATTACCAAGGTCTTGCTACATTTAACTCCATTGTTTTATTGTTATTTCCCAAACACAATTGTTTTCCACTGTACAGCAAGGAGGCCTAGTTATACATACATGTATAAATACATTTTTCTACCATTATCATGCTCTGTTCTAAGCATCTAGACATAACTCTCAGTGCTACACAGCAGGATCTCATTCTTAATCCATTCCAAAAGCAAGAGTTTGCATACATTTGCCCCAAGCTCCCAATCATTCCCACTCCCTCCCTGCATGTCCAGGCAACCACAAGTCTACTCTCCAAGTCCCTGCTTTTCTTTTCTGTGGAAAGGCTCATTTGTGCTATATATTATGTACCAGATATGTGATATCATATGGTATTTGTCTTTCTCTTTCTGACTTACTTCACTCAGTGGGAGAGTCTCTAGTTTCATCCATGTGGCAACAAATGGCATTATGTCATTCTTTTTTATGGCTGAGTAGTATTCCATTGTGTCTTCCTAATCCAATCATCTGTCAATCAACATGTGGGTTGATTCCATGTCCTGGCTACTGTGAATAGAGCTGCAATGAACATATGGGTGCATGCGTATTTTTTAAGGAAAGTTTTGTCTGGATATATGCCTCAGAGTGGGATTGTTGAAAAGTTAATTTTCAGGCTTCTGTCCCCTTGCTAAGCCTCACCACACTACATCCAAGTCACAAAAAACCCTTCACTAGACGTGTACACAGATTCCCTTTCTCTCAAGTCTGTCTTCCCCTTCCATTCATGTTCTCCCATTCCTACATAATATTCTCATATTGACACTCATATTCTCATTTTCTCATATACTCACAACTGGACAATCTTTAAGACATCAGATCAAAATTTTTATCTCAAGGAAAATTGTATAAGAATGTAGAATCCAGGAGAATACAGGCATTTGATATTTATTAGATGGGGGGCTCATTAAACTCAAGGGTGAGCTTTAAAAAATGAACTTTGTTTTATTTTCAGATAACATGTTTGACAATAACAGAACTACATGGAGACTAGGAACAATGTAACGGAGTTCATTCTGCTGGGACTCACACAGAATCCACACATGCAGAAAGTCATATTTGTGGTGTTTTTGCTCATCTACGCTGTCTCTCTGGGAGGAAATGTGCTCACCATAGTCACCATCACTACCAGCCCATTAATCGGGTGCCCCATGTACTTTTTACTGGCTCATCTCTCTTTCATCGATGCTTGCTATTCCTGTGTTGACACACCTAAACTGGTTGTAGACTCACTCTATGACAAGAAAACAAGCACTTTCCATGGATGCATGATGCAAATCTTTGGGGAACATTTATTTGGAGGGGCTGATATCATCCTGCTGACGGCGATGGCCTATGACCGCTATGTGGCCATCTGCAAGCCCTTGTACTATGCAACCATCATGAATCGGCAGCTATGTGGCCTGCTGGTGGGAGTGTCATGGCTGGGAGGCTTTCTCCATGGATTCATTCAGATCCTCTTCATCTTCAGATTGCCCTTCTGTGGCCCTAATGTCATAGATCACTTTATGTGTGATCTCATTCCTCTGCTTAATCTGGCCTGCACTGATACCCACACCCTAGGGCTCTTTGTTGCTGCCAACAGTGGATTCATCTGTCTGTTAATCCTCCTACTCTTGATTGGATCCTATGGGGTCATCCTTAAAACACTAAGCACCCAAAGCTTGGAGGCCAGACGCAAAGCCCTCTCTACCTGTGTCTCCCACATCACAGCAGTTGTCATCTTCTTTGTGCCCTGCATATTTGAGTACATGAGACCAGCAGTTACTTTACCTATTGATAAAGTAGTTGCTGTATTCTTCACTATGATAACTCCCATGGTAAATCCCTTAATCTATACCCTGAGAAATGCCCAGCTGAAAAATGCCATTAGGAAACTGTTTAGTAGGAAAGCCATTTCAAGTGAAATATAAATGTGCCTAGAGCCCAAATGTGAGTGAAGAGTGGCAAGGGTCATAAAGAGATTTTTGTTAATCTCAGCAAATTAGACTTACCAGATAAAGAAATATAAGAATACTACAAAACATAGATTCTGCCAGAAGGGGAATTCAAATGGGTGCAAGATAATGGCAAAAAAAAAAAAAACTAGAACCCCAGGAGTATTGTCTTAATATATGGACAATCCCATCAAATTGGGTCATACACTCACTAAGTTAATCAATGTATACGCATTCAAACTTTTATTCTAATAAAATAACATAAAGCCATTAAAATATATTTAATAGTGTTTAGGAATCATCTCTGTAACAATCCAAAGTGTTAGGTAGGTATTGCTCTTATCACTATAACACCTCAGCGAACAAACAAAAATTACCAAGTTCCAAAAGAGAAATACTGAAGAACCATTAATCAGAATATAACTGATCAGACTATCATCTTAACTGTTCTGATACACTGTGAGGAAATGATGACAAAAAGGTTACATGGTTAGAATAGTCACCAATTATAGAGATGGATTCTGGGACTGTACTGGACCATATACATGTGTAATAAATTAACTTATCACATGTATATCATCATATGAAGAAATAATTGTGTTTGTACTCTTCATATGCATGATATTAGCACTATATTTTCATATTTGTTAGCATGTATACTATTATATAATTGGATGATTACATACAACTAAATTCTTCATTTTATTAGTCAATATGCCCATGTTTAAATATCGTGGTTGATGGTTAGGTATATTCTTTGACACTGTGTTACGTAACTCCTTTAGGAATATAAAAGATATGGCCCATTTAGTCTCTAAAACATGAATAATGAATATTGCATCATGTTTCCAAATTTCCTTATATCACTCAGAATTATTCTGTATTGTCCTTGTGACCACCTTACACTGATAATCCATCAGAAACAAGGATGATTCAAATAAAATGATGTTTTATTTGACAGGAATTTCATGTTATTAGATTGATTAAACTAATATTTTATCATTAATTTCTATGTCTTAAACAATCATATTGGAGTTCCCACTGTGGCACTGTAGGTAAATAATCTGACTGCAGCAGCGCAGGGTCACTGTGAAGGCACAATTTTGACCCCCAGTTCAGTGGATTAAAGGATCAGGCATTGCCACAGCTGCAGTGGAGGTAACACCTGTGGCTGGGACTCAATCCCTGGTCCAGGAACTTCCATTGGCCACATGTGGAGTCAAAAAAAAGAAAGAAAAAACAAAAAATGGTCATACTCACAAAGTATGTACCCACTTGAAAACAAGAGTTTGAAAAAATAGAATAAATTATTGTTTACAATAACTACCAAATGAGTAAACATGAGCATAAACAGTGAAAAATGCAATAAAATTTATTTTTAAAAAAGTAGTACTCAAGCCTTGGAAATTCTTGCTACCTTTACCTGATATATATTATTTATATCCCTTCTGGAACCAAAATTTGTTTTTCTTACTGCTTAAACTAAGAATAAGAAAACAATTGAGCCTGAGTGTGTCAATCTGTGACAAAAGAGTTTACCTTGATATTCACCCTGCCCCTAGCAAGACTTCATCACAGAGTGAATGCGGCCTGTTTTTCCTCTATTTCTCTGTTATTCATTACATCAGGAAACACTGTTTTTGACATATGTAGCATCATGTGTGCAAAGTCTGCAATTTCAGAATAAATATATTCCCTTCACTGCTTCCATCTTTCATTCACTAAACAACACATATTTTAAGTCCAAGGATTCTAGCAGGAACACTGATAGATACTGGGGCTTCAGTACTGAATAAAGAAAAATCTGAGTTCTACATTCACAGAGACAACCCAACAAGGGATCAGAAAATGACATCACACTGTTATAACCTGTGAAATAATAAAACACAGTGTGTCATAAAAGTCAGTTGGGAGACACACAACACAGACATGGTGGGTCAGAAAAATTTTTCAGGATGAAAAGCCATCAAAGTGGGATGCAATGGATAAAACACAACCAGAAGAATCAATAGGCATCAGGGAGAGTAACACTGCTGCTGGGAGATGGAGTATATATCAAAGGTGAGCAGGTGAATACAAGAATGAACAAGTCCTCATAATTGAAATATTCCTGTGCTTGTTAAATCATTTCTTTATTCAAAAGATATTTACTGAATGTCACCTGTGAGCCAGACAACATGCTGGACACTTAGCTCAAAAAGGGGCAATAATACATTATGAAGTTGGAGAGAAAGGAACTGACGTCAGGGAGGGTCTCAAAATTAATTAAAGTTTTAATGCTAAGTACTATGGAAAATTTCCAGCTTACATTTTTTTTATTTTTTTGATACATATTTTATTTCTTTTTTTAAATTTTATTTTCCCACTGTACAGCAAGGGGATCAAGTTATCCTTACATGTATACATTACAATTACATTTTTTTTTCCCCATCATTTGTCCTGTTGCAACATGAGTATCTAGACAAAGTTCTCAATGCCATTTAGCAGGATCTCCTTGTAAATCTATTCTAAGTTGTGTCTGATAAGCCCAAGCTCTCGATCCCTCCCACTCCCTCCCCCTCCCATCAGGCAGCCACAAGTCTCTTCTCCAAGTCCATGATTTTCTTTTCTGAGGAGATGTTCATTTGTGCTGGATATTAGATTCCACTTATAAGTGATATCATATGGTATTTGTCTTTGTCTTTCTGGCTCATTTCACTCAGGATGAGATTCTCTACTTCCATCCATGCTGCTGCAAATGGCATGATGTCATTCTTTTTTATGGCTGAGTAGTATTCCATTGTGAATATATACCACATCTTCTGAATCCAATCATCTGTTGATGGACATTTGGGTTGTTTCCACGTCCTGGCTATTGTGAATAGTGCTGCAATGAACATGAGGGTGCATGTGTCTCTTTAAGTAGAGTTTTGTCCAGATATATACCCAAGAGTGGGATTGCAGGGTCATATGTTAGTTCTATGGATAGATTTCTAAGGTATCTCCAAACTGTTCTCCATAGTGGCTGTACCAGTTTACATTACCACCAGCAGTGCAGGAGGGTTCCCTTTTCTCCACAACCCTTCCAGCACTTGTTATTTGTGGATTTATTAAAGACGGCCATTCTGACTGGTGTGAGGTGGTATCTCATGGTAGTTTTGATTTGCATTTCTCTTATAATCAATGATGCTGAGCATTTTTTCATGTGTGTCCAGCTTACATATTTTTAAATTAGAAAACAATGAAGTTAGGTTTGAGTTTTAGAGTAATAATTCTGGCTTCTGTGGAAACTAAATTGAAGGAAGCATCACAGGTGGCAGAAGGGGAGCTAGAGCTTTTACGGTAATGATTTAGGTGTAAAAGGATCCTGGAGGCTTGAGCTTTGCCAGTGATGATGCAGAATGGGGTGGACACAGCTGCTGCTGGTCAGATCTCATTCACTGGGCCCCACTGCACCCAGGAATTGCTGCTGTGTGTCTGGGCTGCTGACAATCCATTCTTTCTGGACACCTGGGGCATATGGAAGTTGCCAGGCTAAACGTCAAATCAAAGCGTCAGCATCCAACCTACTCCACAGCCACAAGAATCCCCATCCAAGCCACAGTTCAGACCTAAATCACAGCTTCCTTATCACAACTCCAGAACACTAACCCACTGAGCAAGGCTGAGGATTGAACATGCATCCTCAGGGACACTATGTCTGGTTCTTAACCCACTGAGCTAGAACGGGAACTAAGGAGTTCTTATTTTTAAACTTTCAAAGCACATGAAAAGAAACTCCCTCCACCCCAAATATACCTTAAACAATACTTTTAAAAAATGTTCAATGATAGCAGTCATGAGGGAAAGCAAATTTAAACCTCAGTAGGTTATCACTGCATACTCCTAGGAAGACTAAAGGTAAAATAATACAAAGGGACCAGAATGTAGAGTTTTGTTTGTGTTTGAACTTTGAATGTTCAAAGCATCTCAATAGAGTTTAGTAAATTTTATTTCATTGATCAATTTCCTCCTTGCCTTATTACAGCCAATGCCGATTCCTTGTTTAGGAGAGAGCATACTGTTTACGCCAGTGATAGACTCATTTAGCTACAACAAATTGATGTAAAAATAACTATTAGATATGTTAGTAAACAACTTAAACTGAGTGTCCCTTGATATATCCGTACCATCAATTTTCAGTAAAAGAGACGCAGAGCAAGATAAGTAAAGTAATTTGTTGGCATAAGAAAGTAAAGTATTGTTAAAACCAGAGGGCAGATATTTCGATTTCCACTCAATTTGTGGCTATTTCCCATGTTTGAAAGCAAAGGAAGATGAGGTGTCATGGAGGGTAACAGTGAGAGAGAGTATTCTGAGTCTTTGAAAGTTAAGTAAACTTTCGAAAATGAGATACTAGAACTTCGGAATGAAGGGGCATCGCAACCCAGTTTTCCACTGGTTGATGGTTTCAACATCATTTAGCCCAATGTTGGTCAAGCTCACTCGAGCTCACTTGTGTCAATACAGAGAAGGACATAGGTGGTCACCTCTCTACCCATCACAGACACACACCTATCAAAGGTTACTCCTTAGAAAAACATTCAAGTGCCTCATTTACAAGCCTTATTCCTGAGTTTGGCACAAGTCATCTGAAATTGTTCTGCTGAGAGTTGGTTTTGTTCTAGACCTCTCTTTGTTTCTAGAATTCCCTGCTAATTCTTCTTATTTCATGGATTATATGAATTTATTTATAAGATTTGCCTCTAATCTTTCCTTTAGGCCACCTCCACGATACTAAGGTTCTTCGAGCCTAATGATTCAAATAACATGACTATGCAATTTAAGTGTTCATTAGCAGGTGTATTATTTATTAATAAAATATAGGTAGACAGGCATTTAAATTTCCAGTAAATTCTTATAGTAATAGACAAAATTTCTTTTTTTGTTTTGTCTTTTTAGGGCCGCACCCATGGCATAAGGAGGTTCCCAGGCTAGGGGCAAATCAGTGCTGCAGCTGCTGGCCTACACCACAGCCACAGCAATGCCAGATCCAAGCACCATGTGCGACCTACACCACAGCTCACAGCAACGCTGGATCCTTGACCCACTGAATGAGGCCAGGCATCAAACCCACATCCTCACGGATCCTAGTCGGGTTTGTTAACTGCTGAACCATGATGGGAACTCCTGGAATACTTCTTTAATAAAATTTAGTAATGATTACTTTTAAAGTTGCCAATAAATTCATATATAAATAGATGGCATATCTTAAGTTATACTTATCACCATTAGTATGTATTAAATATTCTCTGTTTGCATTCATGTATTAAGCAAAATATCTTAACAAGTACTATACTTTACATGACATGTATTTTCTGAAGATATTAGGCATTTGTAGACTGGAGAGTGAATCCTAGGAAGAGCACCTAACGGATAGGTAACTAATTTTAATTCAACATGGACTTCTTCATGAGCTCACTTGTATAATATATTACTGTATAGTATGGTCATACTTTTTGCCGGTAAAAACCTTGTGATCCTTTGAGAAAAGAAAGCATGTGATAATAAACAGTGTTTTTTTGTTTGGTTGTTTTTGTTGGAGAGCATTCTTTCTGAAGGGACTAAATATTTCCTTGATCCATCCTATAACCCTCCATACACTTCCCCCCATATTATACACAGGCAGAAAAATCATCACACACACAGACACAAAAATACATATTATATATTTTAAAAATATAATCCATATATATACAATTCTAATACTAATATAAACCTAATATATCTGTGTGTGTGTGTGTGTTTACTATATTAATATTGTGATTTGTGTGTGTGTGTGTGTGTGTGTGTGTGTGCTTTTCCTGGCTGCACTAGTGGCATATAGAGGTTCCCAGGCTAGGGTTCCAATTGGAGCTACAGCTGCTGTTGTATGCCACAGCCACAGCAACAACAGATCTGAGCTGCATCTGTGACCCACACCACAATTCACAGCAACGCCAGATCCTTAACCCGCTGAGCGAGGCAAGGGATCTAACCCACAACCTCGTGGTTCCTAGGCGGATTTGTTTCACTGCACCATGACAGGAACTCCTGATAATTATGACCTTAAACCAGATGAAACAGAACTATGAGTAAATAACCAGTCAGAGATAATTGTTTATGGAATCGACAGAATGTTTCCACGGATATTCCAGAAGTTTACATGGCTTCAGGAGTAAAAAAGGTACTAGTCAAATGTGTGAAAATTCTGAGTAGAAATAGCGAAAGAAGGATTCCTGACAATAAAGACAAACACTGCTGCATCTATGGTTATTCCTGGCTTTTGCCATGGTTGCAGGGCAGAAATAACTTCATGCAGAGAATGTATGGAAGCTATGTCATCCTTCTGTTGAGAAAAGGCAAGCCTTTTGGCCGAGAGAAATGTCTATACAAATGGGAACCAGGAAACAGAACTCAAATAGGCTATGTGAGTCAAAGGACATGGGGGTAAACAATATTTAAAATAGTAGTACTTCCTCACTGCACAACATTAATTAAAAGATATTATAGCAGACCGAGAGTCTTATGAATTCCATTCCCTTCCCCATAGTTACATGGGGTTTAAGTTAAATTTTTAGCCTTTCTGATATTACTTATTTCATCATTAATATATAATTGTTAATGACATAAAGGTAAATTCTAGCTTTGTGAGTGCAATGTATACAGTCAAATAAAAAGGGAATACAATGTCTTTGAATGTAACGCTGTAACCGCTTAATTCTATCAATCTGTAGTTCTAGAAAACAGAGAGATACAAAGCAAGATAAAGATATAGCATATACTCTTTGTCTCAGTCAAACAGATAAAATGCATTTCATAAGTGGAAACACGAGTGCAGGGCATAAGGTTCTTTGACATGCAATAAATGTACAGCTGAAAAGTAATAAAAAGAACAGAGAAGTAATCATCAATATTTCCGATCTGCACAAGGATCTCCAAAATATTTCTGAATAAGTTCTGAAATATGAATTAAATGTAAGATGTGGACCTTAAAGTGTAGGGAGGGAGCATTATCGTCCGAGGATATGAAGAAAAAACTCATAGAGGTAACAGAATTTAAGGTGTGTTTAGAGGCTATGAGGGGCCCAGTGCAGCTGGATGGAGCATCTAGGGAATCAAGGGGAAAAAGATAAAGAACGAAAAGAAGTAACTAACATGAGTTTCTGGTATCCATAACCCCTGCAAAAACTCACACGTTTAGCCCAATTATTATTACATCTTTATGAAGGATAATACCACCTAATTTCACAGATATTTCAAAATGGAAACTAACGTAATTAAAGCCGATTGCCAAGACAAAGACATAAAAACTTACAAAGCCAGTAGTCACCCAGGTTTCCTGACCCCAGAGCCTGTCATTGTAACATTATACTTTCTTTCCATGAGGTGACTTCTGAGATTAGCTAGTTATACCCAGACCAATTTTGGAAGATTTCAATGGACAGGTGAGAAGGCTGGATTTTATAACAAGGCAAAGAGGGTTCCCTAGCAATTTTTGGAGAGGCCTATGATAAGATCTGAAGCGTGCTTTAGAAGGATATTTCTTGCCTTCCTCAAATTCAGGTGTCTCACTTGGAACTATTTGGACCCTTTAAAGAGCATATTGCATTCTCAGTACCTTGATTCTGTGGCTAATATAATGTCAGAGTTCATTTAGTCCACCTCCCCAAAGAAGGCTTAGATGCTTTCTATAATACATCACATGACGCATGTCCTAGGGACTGGGCTTCAAGAGCACAATGAATATTACCTCATGTACTTTAAACCCAATGTGCCACTTTGGACCATACCTTCCGCGTGGCAATTTTCATCTCCACGTTTCGCAGGGTATAGACGAGAGGATTCAGCATGGGGGCAATCACAGTGTAAAACACAGAGATTTCCTTATCCTTGTTCTCACTACCTGCAGGTAAAACATAAGTATAGATGCAGGGCACAAAGAATAACACTACAACTGTTATGTGAGAACTACAAGTTGAGAGAGCTTTGCGTCGCCCTGCAGAGGTGTGTGTTCTAAGATTATACAATATGACTACGTAAGAAGCTACTAAGACAAGAAATATGACAACCACCACCATCCCTGAATTTGCAATCACTAGGATACTCAAAACATGAATATCCCTGCACACCAGTTTCAAAAGAGGCTTCACATCACATATGTAGTGATCTATCTGATTAGGACCACAGAAAGGTAATTTGAGAACCATGAGAAGGAGAGCAATAGCGTGCCCAAACCCCACAACCCAGGCCATTATGATTAGCATGTTACACCTCTGCCTATTCATGATGACCAGGTAGTGCAGGGGCTTGACGATGGCAACATAGCGGTCAAGAGCCATGGACACCAAGATGAACATTTCCACACCTGCCAGCAAGTGGGCGGTGAAGAGCTGGGTCAGGCAGTTGTTGTAGGAAATGTTTTTTCTCGCTGCAGCTAAGTCTCTGATGAGCCTGGGGACCACAGTAGAGGTGTAGCAGAGGTCCATGAGGGAAAGGTGGCAGAGAAAGTAGTACATTGGTTGTTGGATTAGACGGCTGCATGTGATTGTGAGTAAGATGATGAAATTCCCCATTAAGACAGCCAGGTAACAGAGGAGGAACAAGAAAAATAACACTAGCTCTATTGTCTTATTTCCCCAGAGCCCCATGAAAACAAATTCTGTGACATTGTTCTGATTTTCCATGAGGCTGAGTTGAGTTCAGAATATACAACAGAAGCTCAATTCATCTGAAATGATATCGAACATAATACATCTTCAACAGCACTTTTTACAAGTTTTGGAATGTTACACATTGAACAAAGATATAGGTTGTAGAAGATTTATTATAGGCTAACTGCATTACTTTTTTAGATTAAGGACATGATATTTAATGAAAGCATATTTTATGTGTGGAAGTTTGTAAACATTTTGCAGGCATTTAACTCCAGCAACACACCATGAGGTTCTATTCTGATACTCATTTTAGATTTTTGAAAACAAACAAACAAAAAAATAGTTTCAGTTATTTACACTAAATCATTAAGATTCAAATTGCAGTTTAAGATGAACCTGACTCTGATACTAGATGTCATGCTCTTGGGAATTATGCAACAGCAGTCACTGACCAAATGAAATTCCAGCTCTTGTCCACCTCTATAAAGGATATTGGTCATTCTCTACCCCTGACTTTAGCTGCCTCTAACTAAGCAAGTCTATCCCCTTCTATACCATGTGTAAAGTTCCACATATGAACATTCCATACATTCAGTGGAACTAAATATTTATTATTGAAACAAAAAAATCATTTTTTAATCATAGCAGAGCATACACCCAAATTAGTTAAAAACAGTTTCAGTGACTCTCCTTGGCATGTAGGGTCAAGATTCAGAACAGGGAAAGACTGGGGATAGAAAACTTAATCACCATGCTGGGCATCTGAGCACAGAAAGACAGGTTATTGTGATATAAAAGCTTTACATTTATCCTGATCCTAAGACACATTTTAGACATTGCTATGGATATCTTATAAACACTTTAGAGAGCTAGTTGCTTTCCGTTGGCATTGGAAAAATTCAATGTGCTTAAAGAAAGACCTACTTATTTAAACACACATTTAGAACAGTACCACCTTTTGTGATGTAGATTATCCAGGAGCAGAGTGGACATGTTAGAGCATCACCTTTTACTCACAACCAAATGTCCTCCACAACAAAACCATGGTTTGCCTCAAAGACTGTTAATTTCAAAGAGTTTTTTTTGTTGTTATTGTTCCTCTCTTTACACCTGTGGCATATGGACGTTCCCACTAGGAGTTGAATGAGAGCTGAAGCTGCAAGCCTATACCACCGCTTGCAGCAACACTGGATCCTTGACTCACTGAGGGAGGTCAGAGATGGAACCCACATCCTCATGGACATTGTGCTGAGCCACAGTGGGAATAACCCAATGAGTTTTTTTTAATGATACCATTGGGGAATGATAGAAAGTATTGGACAGATCCCTCACCTAATGATCATGAAGATGAGCATCTAGTCTCTTATGTCCTGTTAGTTCTGTTGTTGTTGTTTTAAGCACCGAGCAGGTCATCCTTTCCCAGCCTCCTTCTTCCACTGGTAACTGAAAGTAATACTGCTGGATCTATTTCCCTTATTCCAAAAGCAAAAAATGAAATTCATGCAATGAATATCCAATAGAAAGAGCTTATGATTCTAAATTATCAACTATGCAGAATAGTACTCCAAATGCTTGGATAATAACACACTCTTCTATAGGAAAATAGATGCCAACATTTTCATCAGTGAATGGTTTCACCATTTTGTATTCTACTTCAGAGAGATTGGTTAAGGAACTCAGATTAGGCTTACATAAATTTAAGGAAGAAACGCAGATGTTGGCATAAATTTGTTCTGTGTAGAAAAGTGAGGTTAGCATTGTACTTCTTTTTATATAAATTGAGAATATCCACACCTAGTCTGTCTTTATATGGAAGATCCTGACACATGATATAAACAAAATTAAGGACAAAATGTCATTAAATTTATAGTTTGAACTGTAGAAAAACTGGAGAATCAAAACTGCAGAAAGTGCAGAGTTCCCATTGTGGCTCAGTGGAAAAGAATCTGACTAGCATCCATGAGGATGCAGGTTCAATACCTGGCCTCCCTCAATGGGTTAAGTATCAGGCATTGTCATGAACTGTGGTGTAGGTCACAGATGCAGCTCTGATCCCGAACTGCTGTGGCTGTGGTTTAGGCCGTCAGCCACAGCTCTGATTCGACCTCTAGCCTGGGAACGTCCATATGCTGCAGGAGCGGCCTTAGAAAAGGCAAAAAGACCAAAAAAAAAGCAATGCTCTTTTACATAGGACATCAATTGAGCAAATAATGTTTTTACAATTCATCAATGATGTGTGCATCAATAGTTCATTAGTTCATTCTTTTTCATTGCTGAGGAAGATTTAATTATTTGTGTATGCCAGAATTCATCCTTTTTATTAATGTGCCCTTGGGTTATTTCAGATTCTTGGCTATTATGTACAAAACTTCTGTGAACATTATAGCACAAACACTTGAGCGCATGTTATTTCTCCTGGATAAACAGAAGTGAAATTTTTGGAATATATGGGGAGTGTATATTTAATTTATGCCAATAACCTTCTGGAATATTATCTAAAGTTAATGTGTCATTTTACGTCCCCATCAGCAATGAAAACAGTACCCACAAGCAGACATGTAACCACACACTGTTACTCACTTGTTTATTCATTCTACCAAAATGTCTTTCCTAGATAGAATATATTTGTAATAAAAATCCAAACCTTTGTTATTATTATTGAAGTCTTAAGCTACTTTTAAGAAGTGTATCCTTTTCCAGAAATGTTCATGAAGACAATATGCAAAAAAGAGTAGAGAAAAACTATCTCTATATCTCTAAATATAAAGTATTAAAGACTCTCCTTTGGAGTATAAATATTCTTTTAATGCAAATACTTCATGATCTATAACAGCATTCAATTTAATGTTAAGAATAATACTTCTTCCCTGACCCAGAAACTCCATATGCCACAGAATAACTAAAAAAAGAGAAAAAAAAAAACCTTCTCAATTAAAACAAATTTTGCCCACAGAAAATATCATATTATATATTTATTAATGATATCTGTACAGCTTATTGGGTAAGTTGTAGAGGATTTGAGGACATCAATATGTGGCTCAATAAAATATGTACTTGTATAATAAATTGAATAAAATTTAAAATATTTTAAATACAGCCAAGAGAAGTTGATCTTTTTTGACCGACTTTATTTTTTGGAGAAATTTTAAGCTTATGGAAAACTGTGTAAAAAATACAGACAAAAAGTATAGACAGTTCCCATGTACCCACTCTCCCTCACAATTTCCCAGTATCAGACATCTTGCATTAGTGTGGTGCATTTGTTACAACTGATCATTAAGATTGCTCTATTTTTTAATAAAGAATATAGTCTATATTAGAGTTTACTCTTCTGTTGTATAGTTTTGTGAGTATGACAAATGCACTATGCGATTTACCAACCACTAGAATATCAAACACAAATGTTTTCCTTCCCTAAAATTGCTCTGTTCTCCCCCTCTTCATCTCATTACTCTTCTTTCTGACTTCCCGTCTACTAATTTTTTAGTCTTCCCATAGTTTTTTTCTTTCTTTTCAAGAAAGGAAATTGATATTCTTATCTATGATATAAATAACTCTATCTCAAGCCTAAATAATCTCTGGTTATCTCATTCATTGCTCAAGTGTATTAATATATTGAAATTCTCTAACATCAACAGCTCACTCTCTATTTTCAGCCCACACAAATACATCACTTTTAATGTGGATCATATATGCTACACTCATTATAACCCAATATTATTTTAAAAATATAATTGGTATAATTCAAGAGAAACCTTAATACTCCTCCCAAGTTAGAAGACATCAAATTAGGAACACAAAGTACATTTTATTAAATATACCATACTTACTAAAAACCTAGCAGTGAAACCTTTCTTCTGATCAAAGGACTACAACAGAAGGGTGAATTTCCACCTGAGAAGAAATGATCTAGGTAAAGGAATGGTAAGAATTTGGAGTACGAAACCAAGAATTGGAAGGGGAAACACTAGATTACATACTGTCTCTTACTTTATGAAGCTTCTACAATTATTTGAACCTGACACTAATTAGGAAGAAAGTTTATGGTGAAGGTTCTTGAACTTATACAATGAAACAGAATTATTTAATCCATGCAAATGTTAGGCATACATAAAAGTTACCAGGTTGTGTATTTAAGCATATAGGGCCAGGGTATCTAGGAGTGAAAAAACAACAGAAAGCAGCATGAAGACGGAAAGAGGACACTCTAGGTGAAAACTGCAGAGATACTAGGCAGGTAAGAGAGACAGATATACAATGTCTGAGGTAATGGTCCTTATGACCTGTTTATTACTATTGCTGTCTCTTCCTCTACACTAAATTGACTCAGTGCTAGTCAGTGCATATGTTCCAATTGCTAAGACAGAGTTGTATTCATTGCACAATAAAAAGATAATAGTCTCTATGAGTTTTTTCCAGGTCAACCCAGACTATGAAGAAAAATTTGAAAAATTTCCATTCATCGTTGGTCATCTGAAACCAACTTCTTACTCCATAACATCCTCATGGCATTTTTCACTCCTGTATTCCTCAGTGTATAAATCAGAGGGTTGAACAAAGGTGTTCCGATTGCATAAAACACAGCTATCATCTTATCCGTGGAAAAGGTAGTTGCAGGGCGTGTGTATATAAATATGCAAGGACCAAAGAACAAGATGACCACAGTGATGTGGGAGATGCAGGTGGAGAGGGCTTTTTTCCTCCCCTCTGCACTGTGGTTTCTCAGAGAATACAAGATGATGACATAGGAGACCATCAGCATGACAAAACTCACTGTACAGATGGCTCCACTGTTGGACACCAAGAGTAGGTTGGTCACATAGGTGTCTGCACAGGCAAGTTTCAGCAACGACTCCAGGAAACAAAAACAGTGATCGATCACATTGGGACCACAGAAAGGTAAACTCAGGGCCAGAAAAATCTGAGCTGAAGAATGCACACAAGACCCCACCCAGGCCAGGGCCATCAGCACACCACAGACTCGGTGGCTCATGATGGTTGTATAGTGCAGGGGCTTACAGATGGCCACATAGCGGTCAACAGCCATAAGGATTAGAATGAAGATCTCCAGGCAACCAAAGAAATGGAATGTAAAGACTTGGAACATGCACTCACTGAATGAGATAGTGGTCTTCTTCAAAAGGGCATCCACAATCATTCTAGGAGCTATGGAAGTAGAGAAGCAGGTATCAGTTAAGGATAAGTAGAAAAGGAAAAAGTACATTGGACTCCCAAGTGCCCGGCTGGTCTTGATAGTAGCAAGAATCAGCAAGTTACCCAACAGTATCCCCAAATAGAAAATCAAGAAAATGGCAAACACTATTTTCTTCCTAACAGGATCCTGGGTCAACCCAAGTAGAATGAACTCAGTCACATTATTGTTCAGCTGCATGGTTTCATTAGTGAGATGGGATGGATGTGAAAGGGTTTATCTGCAAAAAAAAAATAAAGAACTAGTCATAGTGTGTAACATGATGTTATGGACTATTCTTCTTGGGGGACAGTCTACCTGTGATTTATTAATACCTCTTGCTAACACTTTCTTCTTTAGTTTTTAAAGGCCCCTGCAAAGGCTTACTATGAATTTCAAATAAGCTCCTGTAGGTAGTTATTTCCTACAGAACTTTTTGAATAAAATTACTTGTTAGTTTTGACATGATACTTCATTAACTTTGTCAAGTTATTAAATGCATAATTAAGAGATATGTCTCCATTGTTTCCTTCATTTGTTTTTCATGTTCAAAAATTTTATGACCGATGTTTTACATGTTCTATCCCTTGGGATTTAGAATATATATGACTGCCTTTGAAGGTTCATGCTAAAGATATAAAGTCTCATGTTTAACTCAATTAAAATGTCATTTATAAACACTTATGTATCATATATTTGTTATACATACATAGATAGGTAAATATATATATATATATTATTTTATACATCTAATATGCTCCACCTCTTCCTTACATACTTGCTCCAGTTATTATAGCATGAGAAATGAAATGGGAAACATGGACTTTCAATAATCTGCTGTTATTATCGTGAATGTTTGTGATATTTTGTAATAGTTCAAATGCTAATGAACAGAAAAGCACGTTATTTCATAGTCTATATTGTCTAAAATATCCCAGTTTCTACTTTTCTTCTTCCAGTTTCTGAGAAGCACCCTTTAGAGCACTCAGAATCCCTGACGTTAAATTTCTATATCCAGGACAGTGGGTTATTACTCAAAAGTTTGTATTTTTTCTGTTAAGAATCTTAGATCTGTAGTGATTTTTTTGGATGGTTTTTTGGATGGTTTTTTTGTGTGGTTATATTCCTAGTACAGTTTGTATTATTCAAATATCTGAAAACCCCAGGTTCTCGGATGAGCACAAAGAAGGAGAAAGTGGAAAGAGATGTGCTTTTTAAAAAGAGGCAAAGTAGATGGTACAGCACAGGGAATGAAATCCAATCTCTTGGGATAGAACATAATGGAAGATACTATGAGAAGAAGAATATATATATTCATGAATGATTGGGTCACTATGCTGTAAAATTGACACAACACTATAAATCAACTATACTCTAATAAAGACATAAAAAATAATAAAAACAGGCCAAGCAGATTTTCAGTAGATACTGTCTTCTCAAGTTTTCAATGGATAAGCCATTTTAAGATTTCTACATTTGTCAAAAATAAAATGAACAGACGACCTTAGAGAAGAGCTGAAGGAAAGTAGGCAGGCAAAGGTGGAAGATAGATGAGGGTGGTATATAGAGTGTTAGATGCGGAGACCGGCTCAGCAGGTTGGGGCTGAAGAATGGGTGATGTGAAACTTAAGGGAAAAAGTTAACATAAAACAAGACACAGAGACATTTATCTTAAGTAAAGTTGGGAACCAGGGGACTCAAGGTCTCAGGGACCAAGAGCGCCACCTCAAGAAACCACACTGCTTTTAATGTCCTCATTCAGCTGACCACATGAATAGCTTATGCCTTTAGGTCTTTGTTCCTAAGTCATTTACCAGCACTGTGACTGTTTTTCAAGCAGGAAGATCAGATAAAGTAAAGTGGGGACAAGACGGAGTTTTCAGCAAAGAGACTAAGAAAAGATTGTAGAAACATGTCTTGTGACAGTTAGGTGGATTCTTCTATCTTTGAAAATTTATTTTACTGCAGAGGCCACAGTGAAAAGCATTGCTTACCTTTAAAAGTCTCTATCTACCTCTCTCTGATTCTGTTATACAAGCACATCCATCTTCAGAAAAAAATTTACACTCACTCTTGATTCTGTGTAACTGGATCCCATGGCTCCTGCTTATGTGGTCCACAGATACCCTAGAAAAATAGCCTGACCTGAAAATTGAAAGGTGGCCATAAAATTCAATACCTGTAACTCATGCTTTCTATGCCTGCTTGCCCTCCATATTAAATTATTTATTTTATTCAAATCTTACCTGACATAGAATGGATGCCCCATGAAGCGGCAAAGGGTAAATGAGATCCAACGCTAAAGAATGTTGGCAGGCACAAATATTGATGAAAATGAAAGATTTCTATGCATTTTTTTTCGAGGAATTCCTCTTCCACATAAAGACACATTATCTTTCACCTTAATTACAGCTTTTAGTCTCCTCCTTTTCAGGTTTCCTCCGCATATTCTCTGAGAAGTAGGTATTTAACTTTTCTGAAATGTGCCAAGTGCAAACCCTAAATCTGCGATGTTACTGTAGAAGAACTCCACGTGTAATAATTCTATACTGTGCTGTACGGTGTTCTGCTCAACGATGTCGAATGGAGATGGAAAAGTCGCCATTCTCCAAAAGCTCATTGAAGGTCATTATCTCCATTCACCGTTTGTCTGATTTCTAATCCACATAATCTCTTTCTAAATTTCTAGTATCCACCGCTCTTGGTTACGACTTATATTGTTGCTCCATCTTACATGAGAATTATTTGTGAACTCTCCCACATTCTGCCATCTCTAAAATCTGTAATAAACCATAGACACGAACTATATTCCTCTATTTCTACACTGCAATGATGACTTTTAACATACCTGGTGCACATAAAAGGTTCATTGAGTTCAAAAGATACTTTTTCTCAACATTTGTGTTCCTTCTATTTCCTCTATTAACAATAAATCTCAGTATAAACTTGTTTTAATTTCTTTCTCAGAGTTATCTGGGAACAACTAGATATTCAAAATAAACATACTAGAAAATTATGTTGGATTCTTTTGTAATGATGCCTCTCTGTAAAACATGGAGATTATTTTTCACTTTCCTGTTAAAAGCTGCTCTGAATTAGGGTCAATTCTGACTTTTTTTTTTTTTTTTTTTTGACAGCAATCTCCTAACGGACCACTGAAAAAAAATACTCTTACCTCTATTCCAGGAGGAATATTTTAAGAAATAACGACGTAAGTTATTTACATCATAGAGGGCATTATTCCCTAAAGTTTTCCTTACCCTGCTAGTCAAAAACAACTTCTATGTAATAAACTTAACTTTGATTTGTATATTTATCTTATATAAGGAGAGCAAATTCATTTTCCTCAAGCTCATTAATCACATGCAAACAAGGATTTGGAGTTTTTAAGGGCTTCACACTGACCAACAGTACCAGATAAGAAGAAGAAGAAAAAAGAAAAAAAAAAAAAAAACAATGATGGAGAGAGGGGGTAAAGAACAGAAAGAATAAAAATAATACCATTCATTAAATAGGAAGTGTGTCACCCAGAAGCAATTCTGCTACCAACCACAACCTGGAATTACCCCTCCCTGTGTTCATCAGTAGAAACGTAGCAGAACAAAAAAGTATGCTATGATATACTCAAAGTTTTTAATGAAAAAAAAGTGAAGCAAAAATTCAATACACACACAAAAGATGTGTCTTTTAAAACTGAAGAAGATATCATTTGCTTTTCTGTAATGATTAATGATTAATGATGCTAAGCATCTTTACAAGTGCCCCTTGGCCCCCTGTATGTCTACCATATGATTCAGCAATTCCACTGCTAATTATACATCCAAAGAAACTCTAATCAATAGCCTATGATAATCTACATGGGGAAAAGATCTAAAAACAAATGGATATGTGTATACATGTAACTGAATCACTCTGTTGTACAACAGAAAATAGCACAACATTGTTAATTAACTGTACTTCAAAAAAATTTAGAAATTAAAAAAGGGGGAAAGATTAAAAGATTATTATCTTGTTTAAAAGATTAAAAAAATACAACTATGTAAAACACTTTGTATATTGTAACTGCTAAACAAATGTTGCTTAGTGTTACTAATACCAATAAATAAGAAATAAATGACCACTAGTAATAAAAAAGCAATAAAATTTATGAATATGGATGAAAAACTCTCAAAACATACTGCAAATTTTATTCAACAGCACATTAAAAGAGTTATATACCACGAGCCAAATGGGAGTTATCCTTGATGCAAGAATGGTTTAACATACACAAACCAGCTCTCCTGGTCATAAGCTGGTGTTAAAAATCTGTTAAGGAAATTCTTATTCCAGGTGCCAGTCTTTAGGTCTGAGGTGCCTAATGTTAGGCTCAAACCCTCCAAGTTAGTGATAGCCCTTTCTGCTTTGGGGTCACCCACCAGGGACTTGGGTCTTAACTAGGTTATGTCTCAGCCCCTTCTACTCATCTCAGTGTTTTCTCATTATACTTTTAATTATAAAAGAGCTGCTCTTCTAGTTGATTTCCTTTAACCCTCCAAAAAAACATGAGCAGTGCCTGCTTTAGTAGACATGAATTCCTTTGACCAATCAACAATATTAAAATTTGTGTAATGTCACCATTTCCAAAGCTCATGTAATTCTAGTGATTTAGGGAAATTTACAGGCTGCTATTTTAAAACACAAGGATGTTTTGTTCTGATTAATTCAATGAAAACAGGACACTTTAAAGAAGCACCAAATAAACCGGGAGATATAGTCAATAAATGTAGACAAAGAGAATAAGGAAGTGTTGTATTAAAATTTTACCTTCAACTTAGTATGTTATATTTGATAATTCAAATGTCTTTTACCCCTTGACTTTGGGTAGGGGGCAATATGCATTAACTTTTTCTGGAGCTTGCCAATAAAATACTTTTGTCCAAACTCATGAACTATCCAGAGATTTTTGATCCATCGAGGAATGTGGTTCATATGGAGTTTAATTGGAACATTAGCTGTATTAATTTTGAATGGTGAATTTGCATAGCATAAAAAATTGGTAAATACTGTGAGAAACCTATTCCATCTGAAGTTATTATTCAGCTATAATTTTATCAAGGAGAAAACATTAATTTTTTTTCTTACCTTGAATTTGCTATTGCCAGAAGCCTTCCTAACTTCTATTTTATTAACAAAGCAAAAATTATCAAGCTCATAGTGTTCAACAGCTAACAGTACTTAAATAAAGTCTAATACACATTCAGTTCATTGATAAATTTTCTCCTTACCATGATTATAGCTAACACTGATTCCTAGTTTTCCTAAACTAGGTATACTGTTTACTGGTAGATTTATTGATCTAAAACAAATTGATTTATTTTTTTACTTTTTGAAATAATTTTTATTTTTTCCATTTTATTTAGTTTACAGTGTTATGTCAATTTTATACCATATATAAAATTGACCCAGTAACACACACATATATATACACACACACATTCTTTGCCTTGTTTTTCATTTTAATTGTAGTCATTTAGGATTGATGGCAGAATTTAACATTCAAGCAATCTTGCCAATGTTTTGTGAGAAATCAATCACCTTGTATAAGCTTAGACACTAACCAAACATTTTTCTCAATGTTTTATTAAATATATTATTTTCCTAATTACAAACCCTTTTAATATGGAAACGGGAATTACTTTCTCCATTTCTATACTATTTGTGAATGTTGATCTTATGGATAAACTTTTTTGAGTCATATTGTCTACCTTTATAGAATGAATACGCTATTATATAATTCGGAAATATAATAAGGAATACAGAACAATTTGTATACTTCAGTATCATACCTGGTTCATAACCACACATTAGCTTCCTTTTTCTTTTCTGTATTTTTTGAATGAACAGTTTCTGAAATTGCCACGCACAAACACATAACTGAGTCCAATGAAGAAATACAGGTGAAAAATAGCCAAGATAATCTTGAAAAGTAAAACATAGGTGGTCTTCTTATATGTCCTGATTTTAAAACTTACCATATAGCTATAGTAATCAAAACAGTGTGGTATTGATATAAAGACAGGCATATAGAGCAATAGAATAGATTATAAAGCCCCAAAGAAACTATCACATGAATGTTTAAGTGACTTTCTACAAGAATTTCAGGACCATCCAGTGGGGAAAACACAGTTTTTTCAATAAATTTAGTTGTCAAAACTAGACGTCCACATGCAAAAGAATGAAGGTATAACTTACATAATATTCACAGTATACTCAAATGGATAAAAGACCTTAACATCAGAGCTAACACTATGAAACATTTAGAAAAATTAGAAAGTAAATTCAGGACATTAGATTAATCAACGGTTTTTTTTTTTTGAGTCAAAAACAAAGGCAAAAGAAGAAAACACAGGTATATGGGACTGTATCAAAATTTAAAACTTCTATGTATCAAAGAACACAATCAACAGAGAGAAAAGGAAACTCACAGAATGGAAGGAAATAAATTCATATCTGGAGTTAGTGTCTGAAATATAAAAGGAATTTTTACCACTCAATAACACATAACGAGTAAATAGGCAAAAAAACTTGAATAGGCATTTTTTTCAAAAAAGATATACCAACAGACAATAAACACATGAAAAGATGTCCCAAATCATCAATCACACTTGGGCACTGTTTGTGGGGAAGTAAAATAGTGCAGCTACTGTGAAAGACAGTACAACATAACTCAAAAACCTAAAAATACTATCACTATATGATCCAGCATTTCCACTTCTGGGTACATGTGCAAAAGAACTGAAAGCAAGAACTCAAAAAGATACTTGTACAACTATGTTTCTGATAGTATTATTCAGAAGAGCTAAAATGTTCTAGAAACCAAAGTATCCATCAAGATATGAGTAGATAAATACACTGTGGTATACAGTCAATAGAAGATTATTCAACATTAAAAAGTAAGGAGACTCTGACACATGCTAAAACACAGATGAATTGTGAGGACATGTGAAATAAAATAAGCCATTAGTTTCTCATAAACTTTATATTATGACAGATTTTTATCTACAGGTAGTTGGTAAAAATAATTGTTTCCCCTATTATCATCTCATATTAATATGGTACATTTGTCAAAACTAATTAACCACCGTTATTACATGATTTTAACTGGAATCCACATTAGCCAGATTCATTAGTCTTTAATGATGTCATTTTTTCTCTCCAGAATCTGATTCAGGAAATTACATGTATTCGGTTGTCAAGTTTTCTTGAGCTCCTCCAAACAGTGACTCTGCCTCTGACTTTTCTTGTTTCAGATGATTTTATCAGTTTTGAGCAGGACTAGTAAGACATTTTGTATAAAAACCCTCCATTGGGGATTGTCTGATATTTTACTTGCAATTAAGCCAGGGTTATGAGTTACTGGGAGAAAGACCACAGAGATAAAGTGCTATTCTCATCACATCACATCTGTGGGTACATACTGTCAACATGACTTGCCCCTATAGATCTTGATCACCTGACTAAGGTAATATTTGTCGTAATTCTTTATTTCTTTTTTCTTTTCTTTTTTTTTTTTTTTTTGTCTTTTGAGGGCTGTACCTATAGCATATGGAGGTTCCCAGGCTAGGGGTCTAATTGGAGCTGTAGCTGCCAGCCTATGCCACAGCCACAGCAATGCCAGATCTGAGCCGTGTCTGTGACCTACACCACAGCTCATGGCAATGTCAAATCCTTAACCCACTGAGCAAAGCCAGGAATCGAACCCACAACCTCATGGTTCCTAGTGGGATTCGTTTCCACTGTGCCATGACAGGAACTCCTATTTTTCCTTTTTTAGGGCTGCACCTGCAGCATATGGAAGTCCCTAGGGTAGAGACTGAATCAGAGCTGCAGCTGTCAGCCTACACCACGGCCACAGCAACACCAGATCCAAGTCGCTTCTGTGACCTGTGCCACAGCTTGAGGCCACGCAGGATCCTTAGCCCACTGAGTGAGGCCAGGGATGGAACTTGAATCCATAGGGACACTATGTCAGCTTCTTAACCTGCTGAGAAACAACGGGAACTCCTGTCACAATTCTCTTTTGTAAATTTACTCTTTTCACTCACTCCATACTGCGTGAGTTCTTTGGAAAGAAGTCACTTAAGTGTGTGCACAGTTCACACTTAGGTAGTGGAGAGTTTGAGGACAGAGAATATAAATAAATCTTTTTTGGGGTATTCTTTTGTCTATTAATTCCTCTTTAGCTATTTATTATTCAGTTATTTGCATCATTATAATTCATGGATATTTATCTTTTGAGTTATATCTCAGCTCAACTGTGCTGCTGATTTTTTTTTTGTAGCTTTGGACATTGGAGGCTCATCCATTTGGCTCCTGTGAGCTTTGGAGTATCCTCATCAGTGTATGAGTGTGTGAAGGCAAGTGACACTTTGGGGAAGGACCTTCCCTAGACTTCTATATTTTGCATCACACATGTTTAAATACTCCTATGGCGAATGCCAAAGAGATTCACTTTCCAGTCAAAATCTTGTGTGAGTGTGAATTTTGGAAAGTAGGGGATGAATCTGGGATCATCTTGGTCTCTCTTCTTGCACACAAGTGAGAATCTAAGCCTTCTTGTGAGATCAAAGAGTTCCTGGTTCCAGGTAAGCCAAATTTTAGGGTAACATTTTAAAAATTCTCATTTGAGTAAAGAGCACCCAAGTTGCCTTGGGGCAAAAAGAAGACAACTGAATAATTCAAACTTTCTCCATGGACTCTTACAAAGCTGGTGATGGTTATTTTGGGGATCAAGTTAGTTTTATATAATACTTGGAGAAAGTGAATCTGGTCAATGTCATTGTGAGTGACTAATACATATGATGTATTTGTGGAAGGATAGAAAGTTTGGGACATTTCTAGGTGTGTTTTATATTATAAAAGATGATGGAAATAAAGAACCTGCGTGGTAGCTTCTGATGGAAATGAGCACTGCTAGATCAGGGGTATTGGAACTGAGGATGTTAAGGATAAGAAAATAGAAATAATATGTGCTTGAAAATTTTCAGGATACATTCCATAGATAGGATGATTGGTGGTGGATGCAGTAGGATGCAGGCTTCCCTCTTCCTCAACATCATCTGAACATGGTGCAGTGCAAAACACTATTAGATTGTATCCACTGGATATTTTATTAAAGCTTTCTTTCTTGCAACAAATATTTGTTAAGCAGCTTAAAGTTTTTAGATGCTTAAATTCAGTAGCTTATAGACAAAAACTCTGATCCAAATATAGCCCTCATTCTAATATGCATCATTACTATATGTAATTCTAATGTTTATGTCAATATATGTACATAAGTAAATAGGTATGTTGTGAATTATACACGTGTCTATTTACCTATCTCTACAGATACATACATGTATAAGTATGTATATATACATGAAGATATATTTGTATAACATTCTTTTTTTTTTTTTTTTTTGGTCTTTTTGCCTTCTTCTAGGGCCACACCTGTGGCATATGGAGGTTCCCAGGCTAAGGGTCTAATCGGAGCTGTAGCCACCAGCCTACACCAAAGCCACAGCAACATAGGCTCCGAGCCGCATCTGTGACCCACACTGCAACTCACGGCAATGATGGAACCTTAACCCACTGAGCGAGGCCAGGGATTGAACCCACAGCCTTGTGGTTCCTAGTCAGATTTGTTAACCACTGAGCCATGACGGGAACTCCAATATATAACATTCTTAACATGTATAAACTGCAAACAATTTTTAATTTGATTGTTGAAGAACTTTGGCCAGAGCAGATTTGGAAAACATCCCAGAAAACCAGTGAACCTTTAGTTAAAGGTACTGTGCTGTTCTACTATGTGGTTAAAAACCACTGAATTCCCTAACTAACCCTATAGTTGATTCAGCATCTTATTCATGCTCTTGAGCATGTTATCCCCAAAATACTGCTGTCCTTCCTGCTTCATCAGAAGGCAGTTGGTATGGTTCAGGCATATGCCACTGTGAATAATACTCCATCAACTAAGATGAGGTTTCAAAAAGCCTCAGTTTTTTAATGCAATACATGACAGTGTTTTCAAATTTTACCAAAGAGCACATATAAACAAAATGGGTATGGTTCATGTCTATGATGCCAAGAAAACCATTTTGTACACAGAGACTACAATGCATGTTTTTGTTGGCATTCTTCTCAATACAATTCATTTATATGAGTGTATGTGTAATATGTATAAATCCTGCTTTTAATTAAGACCTATCATGCTAGTATACAATTCTGTCCTCTTATTTTTCACTTTAGAATTTGCTTTGGACATATTTTACACTTCAGGCACCACTGCATATGTATCTGCTTTACTTTTATGAATGCTTTATCAATGAGTAGTATCAATATAAGTATAATCCTCTATTTATTAAGTTCCCTTCAGATGTATTTTAAGTCCTTCCTCATCTTTTGCTAACAAAGAGAGTGTTGAAATGATAAACTTTGTCCTTGTCAGTGAGAGTATCTGTCAGAAATGGGATCATTAGACCCATATCCGTGTGTAGCTGCAATATTATAATGCTGAAAATCACCCCTTAGAAGATTGAGCCCATTTAGACTCCTACAAAAATCAATGGGATTGACTACCCACTCTGTAGGTCAACTTGTACTTGTCAGCACTCTCTATGTCAATGAATTGAACCAGAAGGAATATTAAAATGATAGGTGAAAAATTTATCTAGTTGGACATTTAATTTGAAATTTAAAAGCGAATACGATTGAGCATATTTTCATAGGTTTAATTATATTTAGTAAGAAGGCTGTCTTAAAATTGATTACTGGGCCCATTATTTATTTGCTGTATTTTTTAAAAGTTAACAAATTTATACTTGGCAATTATATTTTTGTCTGTTATAAGTCATACATATACTTTATCAGTTTGGCACTTATAGTTTGTTATTGATTATGCTACTATTTGGAGAATGTAAGGACACATAAAACAATCTGTCCAGTGTTTGACATATAGCTAGATATGAATAAATGCCAACTACCTTTTTACTTTTATCTTCTCCTACTCGAGGTGAAAGTAAAGGACATTCAAGATTTGTATCATAAAAATTATATTGAAAGGTTTTAGATATGACTTGGAGCTTCCTGAGCTCATTTATTAAATTCCTGGTGTTTAACCTTAAATCTGAAATTTGAGTGTTCTGATTTATAGGAAATGTTCTCCTTTTATTTATTTCCTTCATTCTAGACTCAGTGAAACCTCTTGTCTTAAGAAAACATATTGAAATATTTAGAAAAAATAATTAATAAGGAGACAAATTGAACTTTGGACAACTAATATAAAGATTATAAATTTGTTTTGTTTTGCTTTTGTTTGTCTTTTTTAGGGCCACACCCACAGCATATGGAGGTTCCCAAGCTAGGGGGTCAAATCTGAACTACAGCTGCCAGCCTACACCACAGCCACAGCAACACCAGATCCGAGCTGCATCTGCGACCTATATCACAGCTCATGGCAATGCCAGAAGCTTGACCCACTGAGTGAGGCCAGAGATGGAACCTGCATCCTCAAGGGTACTGGTCAGATTAGCTTCTGGTGAGCCACGATGGAAACTCCTATAAATTTTAATAATAGGAGCTGAATTTGAAATCATAAACAACTAGAAAGTTTTGAGAAGTAAAGTAAAATAAGGTGAATTAAAATAGATCTTATGATGGATTGAACCAACTGATGATGTATTCATCGCTAAAACTTGATGTTTATTTTCTTTCTCTCCATCCCACCTTCTATCCTGTGTGTCTGTGTTGGGGGGAGGGGCACATGAGAGCATGCACTTAAGTTTTATTATGGAAGATAATCAAATTATTTAGACAATTGTTCTTTGATATAATATTTACCAGAAGATTATCACTGGATCCTTTGTTCATGAATGTGAAAGCACATTTAGTAAGGCATATAGAAGTTTGCTCTACTTCTGCAACACATTACCTTAGTATTGATCTGTCCTTGATAAAACCTGAAGAAAACATTCAGTTGAAGAATTTATTCACTCATGCCAAACAATCTAAAAAGTATTTATTGCATCTGAAGAGTTATTTACTTTTCCTTATTTTCCTATTCCTTATATCACTATTTTCAAAGGAAAACTTGAAAATAGGTTAAATAGTATGAAATCTATTTTCTTCCGGTAAAAGTAGCACACAACAGGTAAATGATTACCCATTGGAAAGTGGCAGTTCCTTGATCAAGCTAATGTATTTGGCCGCCAACTGTAGTATTTACTTCAAGAGTTTTTTTTTTTTTTTTTCATCTTTGCAGATTTTTTTCCAACCCATGGTTTCCAGTCATCAAGTGAAACAATGCAGAAAAATAATAGTGTAACAGATTTCAGACGATTAGGACTGACACAAGATCCTAACAGGCAGAAAATGGTGTTTGCAATTTTCTTCATTTTCTATGTGGGAACTCTGGTGGGCAATTTGCTTTTTATTGTGACCATCAAGTCCAGCAAGACCCTTGGGAGCCCAATGTACTTTTTCCTATTTTATTTGTCCATTGCTGATACCTGTTTCTCAATTTCCACTGCCCCTAAACTAACTGCAGATTCTCTGTCTGCAACGAAAATCCTATCTTACAATGAGTGCCTGACTCAGGTCTTTGCACTGCATTTATTTGGATGCATGGAGATCTTTGTCCTTGTCCTCATGGCCATGGATCGCTACGTGGCCATCTGCAAGCCCTTGCATTATGCAACCATCATGAGCCGCCAGGCCTGTGTCATCCTGATTGTTCTGGCATGGATAGGGTCTTTTCTACATTCTATGGCTCAGATTATCCTGGCCTTGAGATCACCTTTCTGTGGATCCAATCTGATGGATCACTATTGCTGTGATATGCAGCCCTTGCTGAAACTTGCCTGCATGAATATTTATGTGATGAACCTACTGGTGGTGTTTAACAGTGGGGTCATTTGCACAATCAGTTTTATAATTCTGATGATCTCATATATTGCCATTTTGCATTCGCTGAGAAACCACAGTGCAGAAGGGAGGAAAAAAGCTCTCTCCACTTGCACTTCCCATGTCATTGTAGTTGTCTTATTTTTCAGTCCTTGTATTTTCACATATTCCTGCCCCACAACAACATTCCCCGTGGACAAGATGGTGGCAGTATTTTATACCATTGGAACACCCTTCCTCAATCCACTCATCTACACACTGAGGAATGCAGAAGTGAAAAATGCCATAAGGAAATTATGGTGTGTCAGAATAACCTCAGAAAACAGAAGATGAACTGTGGACCTGCCTGATTATGTACTGAGTCATAGCTTAACTGAATTTGTACAGATATCAACTACGATAGTGTATGATTATTGTGGAATAAAACATACAATCACATATGAGATGTGAGTTGCTTTTCTTTTTCTAGGTCACAAGGAAGATGAATGCCAAGGTTTCTGGTTCCTCAAGTGGCCCAATTTTAGGTGTTCTAAACATGTTCTCCAATCAAAGTTTATTCTGAAATAAATGCATGGGTTTTCTTGTTCTCATTTATTTTTCATTTCTGGGACGTTAAACAATTCAGTCAGAGTTCCTGCTTTGGCTCAGTGGTGTTGAACCCAACTAGTATCCATGAGAACATGGGTTTGATCCCTGGCCTCACTCAGTGGGTTAAGGCCCCAGCATTGCCATAAGCTGTGGTGTAGGTGGCACATGTGGCTTGGATCCTGTGTTGCTGTGGCTGTGGTGTAGGCCGGCGGCAACAGCTCCGATTAGACCCCTAGCCTGGGAACCTCCATATGCCATGGGAGCAGCCCTAGAAAAGGCAAAAAGACAAAAAAAAAAAAAAAAAAAAAAAAAAGAAAGAAGGAAAGAAAGAAATTCCTGCACATCAATAACAAAACATAATCTGATTGACAGACAAAGAGGTTGAAAGGACACTTTCTAAAGAAGACATACCCATGGGCAATAAACATACAAAAAAGACATTCAATATTGTTAATCACACTTGTGCACTCTTCATAGAAATCCAGTACCATGAAAGACAGAAAGGAATTCCTCTAAAAGGTAAAAACAGAAGTACCCTCTGATCCAATTTTTCCACTTCTGAGCATAAGCCCAAAAGCACTGAAACCAGGAACTCAAAGAGATATTCTATTTGTAGAACTATATTCATAGCAGCATCATTCAGATCAGCCAACATGGTAAGGAACCCAATTGTCCATCAACACATGAATAGATACACAAAATGTGATATACAGAGTATTATGCAACATTTAAAAGAATGAGTTTCTGACACATGCTACAACACAGATAAAGGGTGTGAACATGTTAAATAAAATAAGCCGTTCACTCTTTATAAACTATAAATTTTGTAAAAGTTTTATATTTACAGGAAGGTTGGAAAAATAACACAGAAAATTTCCATACAACCTATACTCAGCTTCCCCTCTTATCATCTTATATTAGTACGGTATGTTTGCATAATTAATTAACCATCACTATTACAATTATTTTTATCAGAAATCCATACTTTAACTAGATCCATTAGTCTTTACAGATGCCCTGTTTATCTCCAAAATCTGATTCAGAAAATCTCACTGCATTCAGGTGTCAAGTTTTCTGCAGTCCCTCCAAATACTGACAGTTTCTCTGATTTTCTTGTTCTGGAATGCCAATCTCCAACTAACACGCTAGCCAGGTTCATGCGCACTACATATGAAACTTAAACTTGCAAACTTACACTTGATTGTGGAAACTATACTAAAGGAGCTCTCAAATGAAAGTGGCCAAATCAAGGCTCTTTTAATATTCCAAAACTGGGAGTTCCCGTCATGGTGCAGTGGTTAACGAATCCAACTGGGAACCATGAGGTTGCAGGTTTGATGCCTGCCCTTGCTCAGTGGGTTAACGATCTGGTGTTGCCATGAGCTGTGGTGTAGGTTGCAGACGTGGCTCGGATCCCGCGTTGCTGTGGCTCTGGCACAGGCTGGCAGCCACAGCTCCAATTAGACCCCGAGCCTGGGAAACTCCATATGCCGCGGGAGTGGCCTAAGAAATGGCAAAAAAAAAAAAAAAGACAAAAGAAAAACATTCCAAAACTGTATGTGTGCGTGTGTTGTGTGTGTGCGTGTGTGTGTGTGTGTGTGTGTGTGTGTGTGCAGCCAGAGAAAATCAGCCATAAAATCAGACTGAACAGAATGCTAATTTTGGTTGGTATTTAGAATATTCTAAAAGAAGAAATGATAAAGTAACTTCTTTTTAGAAAACTAACAATAACTTTCTTGAAACCATATCAGAATTTTAAAATGCTGCCAGCGTGAACCCTCTCCCTCCATTCTTCCTTTAGTCATCCTTTTTCTGAACTGCCTAAAACAGATACTATCACTTTCTCTCATTCATCAGCCCCATCCTGCTGTTCCCCTTCCCTAATTAGAGGGAGACATAAAATCAGAAATAATAGCTCTCTTTAAGGAGAATCCTACCACTGGGAGAGGGGAACTATCCCCCCCCCCCAGCTTATACACACAGCACATCCTGGACTCCAGCAGAATGTGTAACTTTAGCTAAGGAATTTCTTGATCCTAGTCAACACCCACTGGTATGTGCTAAGGGAGCTGACTGAGTATACCACCCAAACCAATGAGTATAGTTGTTTAGATCTGTATCAGTTAACACAGCTATTAGTTTCTCAATGTAAAGCCAATGAACAAATAGCAAAAGGAGGATGGAGAAACCCCTTAAGGAACTGGGATGTACGCAGACCACAGACTCAAGCTGAATTCAAGGAATTAGCTCATACATTGTTCAGACTTATCCTAGAAATTTTTCCAAAACCTATCGACTGGACAAATATTCAGCTCTGTGAACAAATATAAGATTAATCAGTTCTGGATTATTATGAGAGATTCAAGAAAACCATTAAACAATAGTCTGGCAGGACACCAAAATCACCATCTAACCACCAATATGGTCATTTGCTAACTCTGTCTTTTTACAAGGCAAAGACAAGGAATTGGCTACTCTAATTAAAAGATACACTTTTGGCTGGCCCTTGTTATGGACAAAGGCCCTCATCACAGTGGTCTGTCCACTTTCCAAAACTATCTCAAAGGAGAGAAATAGATCCATAAAAATGATAAAACTTCAATTGTGTCAATTACGTCATCAAGATCAGTCCAATCTGTGACTGATAAAGGAAGCTGGCATTTGTTTTACTGTAAAAAAAAGAAAAAAAATGAGGTCATTATGTTATCAGATAAGGACTTGTAGAAAAATGAAAAAAAAAATCTTTGCACTGGATTTCATACCAGAAGATCAAGCTAAACAAGAATAGTGAAGGCTCTAGGGGAATACTGGTATCCTCCCCACTACCCTGGGAGAAGTAGAAATGAAAGTACAGGAGAAATAATTAAACCCCCAATATACAGGAGACACATTTTCTGTCTTAAACTGTAACAAAATCAAGGTCTCTCTCCCTCAGAGTAATACCTCACTGCAAATGGTAGGCACTTCTAATGGAGTAGGCCCAGGGAGTTGAAGAAGTCCCGTTAAGGGACCACGGATAGAGAGGGAAACCTAGGGGACACTGGGAGGTCACTGTTAAGGTAATAAATTGCTCAAGAAAGCCTTCTGAACAAGGTGGGCTTGCTTGACTAGTAGAGATTTGCCTCCCTGGGGTGGGGGATGGGATGAGGCCTGTGTTCAGATTCAGACCAAGGGCAGGAGTTTGAGGACCGCCCTTCTGCTGATTTGAGTACACACCTTACCAGAAAACAAGGAGAAGCTCCTACTCCCAGAAAGGAAGAGCCTGTCTTTTCTGACCCCAGCTCCCCTTGGATGATAAAACTGGAGCCCACCAGATCCTTGGGACAGAGCTTCCTTTCCTGTCCCCTTGCACCTCTCATAAGTATCTTAATAAATCTATTTCTTGCCTGTCACTTTGTCTCTCACGGAGGTGTAAAGAACCTGAGCCTCAGTAAGTCCAGACATGAGGTGAGTGATTCTAATGTAAAACGTGGATTCAAGTCCCAATCTGGGTCTTGGCTGGGTTTGAGTCCCGGCACGTGGGTTCAAGTCCCGGGCTGTGTTCTGGCTCAGTTCAGGCTGTTAGTGCTATCAGCTTCATTCTTTAGGCTTTACAAAATGACAATCAAATAACCACTGCCTTTCCATTTCAGACTCCCAGTCAATTTCCTGACATATTGTTACAGTCTCAAAGAAGAGCACCAGAAAAAAAAACACCTGCACAAAGAAAGACAGAAGATTGAACTCCAACAAAGAGCTGTGGAAAGGCCCAATGGGAAGCCTATCCTTCCACTGGGAGCTCATAGTCTATTTTACAATATGTTTATGGGTTAACTCAATGAATCCCATAGATGATGGTATTATGAGTAAACCATATGGTAGAAAGCCTTCTTTTACAATACCTTGGAAGTTCTAGTCAAGATGCACCACTTGCCCAAAATATAATCTGGGCAAACGCAGTTCTTGTGCAAACTTTCCAACACCCACAAGTCCATTTGAGATTTTGCAGGTTGATTTTATACAAATGCCTCCCTCTCGAAGTTATCAATATGTTTTTGTTATAATTTGCATGTTTTCACATTGGGTTGAGACATTCCCATGCTGAAATTCCACATTGAAATCAGTAGGGAGATTGATGTAAGAAAGAGCAATTCTCATTGGAGGAGTCCCCACAGAACTACATGGTGATAACGGAATTCATTTTACTGGAGATGTTCTTTGTTTAATTTGTAAGATTTGGATTATTGTGCAGCATTTTCAATTGTACTTATCACCAAGGTCTTCTGGGTTAGTAGAAAGAGCAAATAGAAAAAGCAAAACTCAGTTGGCTAAAATTATGGGTGCTTATTTTTTACCCTAGTCTAAGGCCCTTTCACTGGTCCTCCTCAAACTCTGACCCTCTTAGCAAACATCGTTTGTCTCCCTTTGAAATTATCATGGGGAGACTAATGAGACTGGATGAAGGATTAAATGAACCTATCCTATTAACGGAGGATAATTACATTATTGCAAGTGTTTAACTGAATTCTTAATAGGGCATTTTAGCTAGTTTCTGATGCTTATCACAGTTATTTATCTTTAAATGAAGACCAGTGCCCTATGACTTAATACTAGGAGACTAGGCATACTGGAAAAGGCAACATTAAATGACCTTTAAACTTCAGTGGAAGGGTTCTCATCAGGTTCGTTAACTAGCTCATGTGCAGCAATACTGAAGGGAATTGACTCTTGGATTCATATACCCCACCTAAAAAGGGCCTCTGCACTGGATGGGGTTATAGATAAAACTGCCCACTTCAAATTCTCCATAAAATGATGCTCTAACAGAAAAAAAAAAAAAAAAAAAAACCCTAATACAATGAGGAGATGACATCAGAAGTAGACACTTATCCCAAGATGCCAAGGCTGACCTATGTAATTACTTATAACATTTTCTTGATTGATTGGAATTTGCTCAATATACCAAAAGATCTGTATTTTACTTGTATAATAATTTAGCAGTTTTTTTTTTAACTTTCAGTAGGATGTAAAGGTGTATTTGCCCATATCTAAGCTTTGACAGAATTCACAGAAATGGCCTGTAGAACAAAACTTGGCTATTAACTTACTAAATTCTGAGGTCTCTATGATGGGAAGGGCTGTTTACAAAATTGCATGGCCCTTGATATTCCCTACAGCATCTCAAGGAGCATCTGTGCTACAATTCAAACCAAATACTGTGTTTTCATTCTAGAGAAATCCTACAACACATAGCATTTACTAACCCCTACAAAAAACCAGATTCCCAGCTTAAGTGATACACTTCCTAGTCTTGTTGATTTTTGGGGAGTTGGTTTGGCTCTGGAAGTTCATAATTTAAATCTCTACTCATGACTTTATTAATGTCACCAGAAGTATTACTTGAATCCTATTCTGTAAGATTATCATCTCTTGCATCACTCAATGTGTAACCAGGCCTCCAAAAAAATGAATGATAGCTAAATATCTTGAGGCTGTTGATTACAGAAACTACACAGAATAATGATCATAATGTATACTAAATATAAGAAGTAGCAAGCAGGAAAAACATTTCCTATATCATAACAGACTAATGTGATAAGAAATTCAGAGAATTTTAGATTATTAATTAACAGAGCCTGATCCACTACCTTACAGTCTACACAAAAACAAATGCAAAATAAGTTAGACAACTCAATGTTAAATCTCCACCTATAAAAATTCCAAAGTGAAAATTTTTAAACATTATGTAGATCAATAATTATTACATATGACCCAGGAAACATGAATCATAAGAAGGTTAAAAAATTTGAAATGTGTCAAGCTCTTTTTCATCAGCTATCATCCCTTTACAAAAATAAAAATGAAATCCACATATGAAGAAAAAAGGTGCATACCACAAATACTCATAGTAACCTGAGTAGACATTATTACTCTCACTCGATATTAGAGAAACAAAAGTTGTAAAGTGCAGGAAATGTATCCCATATATTGGGTTGAAGGAACATGGTTTACCACTTTTCTTGTAGCAGATGATGTCTCCTGTAACTTTTCCATCATATTCCCATTACCAATGCCTTGTTACATTGAATTAGAATTTTAAAGTTAATTATATGCCTTCTGTCTCCTTGCTGAGCCTCAGCCCACCTCATCCAAGTCACACTAAACTCTTCACTAGACTTGTACACAAGATGCCCTCACTCTCAAATCCCTCTTCCCCAACACTCAAATTCTAATATTCTTAAACTTATATTCTCATAGTTACACCATTCTTCTCATTTGCTCATGCACTCACAATTGAACATGTAAGAGATCACAAATATTTTATTTCAAGGAAAATCTTAAAAGAATTTAGAATCCAGTGGAACATAGGTATATATTACTTATTAGATGGAGGGGCTTAATAAGCTCAAGGGTGTTCATTAAAAAATGAACTTTTTTTTTTCATTTTCAGGTAAGGTGATTGACAATAACATGAACTACATGGAGACTAGGAACAATGTTACGGAGTTCATTCTGCTGGGCCTCACGCAGAATCCACATATGCAGAAAGTCATATTTGAGGTGTTTTTGCTCATCTACGCTGTCTCTCTGGGAGGAAATGTGCTCACCATGGTCACCATCACTACCAGCCCATTAATCAGGTGCCCCATGTCCTTTTTCCTGGCTCATCTTTCTTTCATCGATACTTGCTATTCCTGTGTTGACACACCTAAACTGGTTGTAGATTCAATCCATGAAAAGAAAACAAGCACTTTCCATGGATGCATGGTGCTGATATCATCCTGCTGTCGGCTATGGCCTATGACTGCTATGTGGCCATCTGCAAGCCCTTGTACTATGCAACCATCATGAACTGGCAGCTATGTGGCCTGCTGGTGGGAGTGTCATGGGCAGGAGGCTTTCTCCATGGATTCATTCAGATCCTCTTCATCTTCAGATTGCCCTTCTGTGGCCTTAATATCATAGATCACTTTATGTGTGACCTGATTCCTTTGCTTGATCTGGCCTGCACTGATACACACACTCTAGGGCTCTTTGTTGCTGCCAACAGTGGATTACTCTCTCTGTTCATCTTCCTACTCTTGCTTGGCTCCTATGTGGTCATCCTTCACACCCTTAGGACCCAAAGCTTGGAGGCCAGACACAAAGCCCTCTCTACCTGTGTCTCCCACATCACAGCAGTTGTCATCTTCTTTGTGCCCTGCATATTTGAGTACATGTGACCAGCAGTTACTTCTCCTATTGATAAAGCAGTTGCTGTATTTTGCACTATGATAACTCTCATGTTAAATCCCTTAATCTATACCTTGAGAAATGCCCAGCTGAAAAATGCCATTAGGAAACTGTTTAGGAGGAAAGCCATTTCAAGTGAAATATAAATGTGCCTAGAGCCCAAATGTGAGTGAAGAGAGGCAAGGGTCATAAGGAGATTTTTGCTAATCTCAGCAAATAATACCTATGAGATAAAGAAAAAGAAAATCACTCGAAAGCATAGATTCTTTCAGAAGGGAAAATAAAATGGGTGCAAGAAAATGGGGGAAAAATAATAAACTAGCCCGGGACTACTCTCTAAATATTTGGAAAATTCTTTCAAATTGGGGAAGACTATGATTAAATTCATCAGTGTATATGGATTCAAATATTTTATTTTAATAAAACAACAGAAAGGCTAAAAATATATATACTGTAACAATCCAAAGACTTAGGTAAGCACATCTGTTATCACCATTAACAGCTGAGGGAACAAACAAAAATGTGTAAGTGCCAAAAGAGAAATATTGTAGAGCAAGTAACTGGAATACAACTGATCGCTCAAGACTATGTTATTAAATACTCTGATACAGTTTCAGGAAATGATGACAAAAAGTAACATGATTAGAATAGTCAGCATTGATAAAGATATACTGTGGGACTGTGCTGGACCATATACATATGTAATAAACAAAGTAACTTTTTACATGCATATCATCAAAGGAAGAAATAATTTTCCTTTATATTATTAATATACATAATATGTTTAACTATATACTCCTATCTGTTAACATATATACCATTATATATATTAGTTGATTACATAAAACTAAATTCTAATCATTTTATTAGTCAATCTACCCATGTTTAAATATCATGGTTGATGGTTAGGTATGTTCTATAACACTGTGTTATGTAACTCCTTTAGGAATATAAAAGACATGGGCCATTTCATCTCTAAAGCATGACTAATGAATATTACATCATGCTT
The DNA here is from genome assembly GCF_054392235.1 of Sus scrofa. Lineage (NCBI taxonomy): Eukaryota > Metazoa > Chordata > Mammalia > Artiodactyla > Suidae > Sus > Sus scrofa. Next base: position 15,424,922 of record NC_139384.1, read on the forward strand.
CCAAATTTTATTATATTAATCAGAATCATTTTGTACTGTCCATGTGATCATCATATATTGATAATCCATTACAAAGAAGGATGATTCAAATGAAATGATACTTTTTTTTTTTTTTTTGGTCTTTTTGCTATTTCTTTGGGCCGCTCCCTCGGCATATGGAGGTTCCCAGGCTAGGGGTCGAATCGGAGATGTAGCCACTGGCCTACACCAGAGCCACAGCAACGTGGGATCCGAGCCGCGTCTGCAACCTACACCACAGCTCACGGCAACGCCGGATCGTTAACCCACTGAGCAAGGGCAGGGATCGAACCCGCAACCTCATGGTTCCTAGTCGGATTCGTTAACCACTGTGCCATGATGGAAACTCCCAAATGAAATGATATTTTATTTGACAGGAATTTCATGTTATTAAATTGATTAAACTAATATTTTATCATTAACTTCAATGTATTAAACAATCATATTGGAGTTCCCACTCTGGCACAATAGGTAAATAATCTGACTGCAGTGGCTCAGGGTCACTATGGAGGCAGAGCTTCAATCCCCAGCACAGTGGATTAAAGGATCAGGCATTTCTACAGCTGCAGTGGAAGTAACAGCTGTGGCTGGGATTCAATCCCTTGTCCAAGAATTTCCATATTCTGCAAGTACACTCATCAAAAAAAAACAAAACAAACAAAAACCAGTCATACTCATAAACACGTACCCACTTGAAAACAAGAGTTTGAAAAAGTAGAATAAATTGTGGTTTATAATAGTTACCAAATGAATAAATATAAGATGGAAAAATTTAATAAAAATATAGGGGAAAAAAAAGAAGTAGTACTTGAGCCTAGGAAATTCTACTTTTAATCTGGGATTTAATTTATATCCCTTCTTGAACCAAAATTTGTTTTTCTTACTAAACTAGGAAGAAGAAAAAAATTGAACCTGAGTGGCATTCTATGAAGATATAGTTAACCTTGATATTCTCCCTGCTCCTAGCAAGACTTCATCATACCAAGAATGTGCCCTGTTTTTGCTATATTGCTCTGTTAATCAGTTGGCTTTTAGGTAACATTACATCATGAAAAGCCCTTTTTGACACATGCAGCTTCATGTATGCAAAGTCTGCAATTTCAGAATAAATATATTCCCTTCACTGCTTCCATCATTCATTCATTAAGCAACACATATTTTGAGTCCAAGTATTCTAGCAGGCATATCAATAGTTGCTGGGGCTTCAGTACTAAATAAAGAAAAAAACCTGAGTGATGCTTTCACAGAGAGACCCCAACAAGGGAGCAGAAATGTTCTAACCTGTAAGATAATGAAGCACAGTGTGTCATCAAGGTCTGTTGGGAAGACACACAACACATACATGGTGGGGCAGAAGAATTGTTCAGGAGGATAAGACATCAAAATGGGATGCAATGGATAATATACAATCCCAAGAATGAACAGGCATTAGGTAGAGAAACAGTGTTGCTGGGAGATGGAATATATAGCAAAGGTCAGCAGGTGAGTACAAGAATGCAGAAATCCTAATATATTAAACATTCCTGTGCTTGTTAACTCAATGATTTATTCAAAAATTATTTCCTGAATGTCCACTGTGTGCCAGGGAACATACTGGACACTTAGCTCATAAAAGGAAAAGAGTACATTATGAAGTTTGTATCTATCTAACAGAGAAGTTCAAAAGGTTCTCATAATTGTTTGAAGGCCTAATGCTAAGTACTATAGGGAGAATTTCCAACCTACATATTTTTAAACTAGAAAATCATGAAGTTAGCTATGAGTTTTAGAATGATAATTCTGGCTTCCGTGTGGAAACTAAATTGAAGGAAGCATCATAGGCAGCAGGAAGGGAGCTAGGACGTTACTGTAATGATTTCAGTGTAAAAGGATGGAGGCTTGAGCTTTGCCAGTGATGATGCAGAATGGGGTGGACACAGCTTCTTCTGGTCAGATCTCATTCACTTGGGCCCACTGCACCCAAGAATTGCTGCTGTGTGTCTTGGCTGCTTACAGCCCACATCCCCATTCTTTCTGGACACCTGTGGTATATGGAAGTTCCCAGGCTAAAGCTCAAATCAGAGCTTCAGCTGCCAGCCCATGCCACAACAATCCTGGATGCAAGCTGCATTCAAGACCTATGTTACAGCTTACTTATAGCAGCTCCGGATAATTAGCCCCCCTGAGCAAGGCCAGGTATTGAGGATGCATCCTCATGGACACTATGTTGGGTTCTTAACACACTGACCTAGAATGGGAAATAAGGAGCTCTTGTTTTTAAATTTTCAAAGATCATGAAAAAACACTCCCTTCCTTCCACCAAGTATACCTAAAACAATATTTCAAAAAATGTTCAGCGTTATCAATCAACAGGAAAGCAAACTAAAACCTCAACATTTTATTACTGCATATCTCCTAGAATGACTACAAGCAAATTAATACAAAGAGACCAGAATGTATAACTTTATTTGTGTTTGAATTTTGAATGAGTGTCTTGTTTTTAGATATGATTCCACATGTTTAATGTTTTTCAGTGTCCCATAATGACCATCACAAGAGTACCAGTGTTACATCATGAGGACATTTTAGAATTTCTGTTTTCATCCACAGGACTCTGGTAAAAGTGAAAAACAGGATATGAATTTGAGTACTTTAAAATCACTGTCATTAATTTTATGCCCTCTCTGATCTCATTGTTAATCAATGAACACTAGCTTTCCAGGTAAAGGGTTTCATATGGATAAGAAGACAGAATTCTCTCTCTGCCATGAGAGCACAGGTTAACCACATCAGAGATCCTCACACTGGAACTATGCAATCCTTACTATGAACATGACATTCAAATTTCTCAGATACCCAGATTCACACAGAGAAAGGGGTCTCACATGTTTTGTTTCCAAGGGCAGGGAATACAATTCCCCACAGAAGAATATGGGCTCTTCCAACCTGTCTCTCCAGAATACCTGCTTCGAAGACAAAGCCTTTCCATCAAAGAAGGTAATTAATTCCTGGGAGAGAAAATAGCAGCTCTAAGGAAAAGGGCCTCGAACTTTTGTGGACACCTCTTTAAGGATCCTTGCAGGGCATGGGAACATGTCTTCTGTTTCTTTGCTTCATTACACATCCAGAGCAGCATGCATCATCCTGGACAGAATGGTGCACTTTGATGTGTTTCTACCACACATTTTGCCTCCTGCTTATAGCACCAGAGCCATCCATCAAAGGTCATTTCTCCATAGTGTTCAAAATGAATGCATTCTAAATTCAACTCCCAAGGTTTCTGGGGAAACCATTTGAGGCTTTAGGCAAGAAGGAAATATTGAGATATTAAAATGACTTACTTATCTACTGTTAATGTGATAATGAATTATCTGAAAAATCTCTTTCCTATTGTGTCAGGTCATCTTGAAAGGTACTTATCCCAAAAGGAGGTCATTGTGAAGATGGATTAGTTTTCAACCCTCTCAAATATCATTAATAATCACCCAAGACCAGAAGGTAAGTTTCTCAATAGTGCTGATGCTCATCAAAGATTGTTAATTTACATATATAATAATCATGATTTTTCAACATTTTTTGCATAGAGGAATAGTGCATTTCACCTTCCTCCATACTTCAAGACAAAGTTGATAAGTATCATTAATCCAATGTACAATATAAAATACCCAAGATGAAGAAATTCATTTGAAGGATTCAGCTTTCTACACCAGAAATCATTCTTTCTCCAAGACACACATTTGAAACAATCAAGACAAAGCATGAAAATGTAAACAAAATTGATACACACTTGGCACCAAAAAGATATAAATGGGAATAGTAAGTGATACGAATCATACACTATTTGGTCTAATAGGAAGATCTTTTCCTGAGATGCACTAGTCTGCAAAATATGAGTCTCCTGTAGCTTCTTTCAAAATGAAATTTGAGACAATTGCTCTACAGGTTATTGCATGGTTCAAGGCTTTTCTGTATTATTGCAGAATATGGCCATTCTTCCTACTCCTACATGTATGGAAAGTCATATAAATAAGTGAAGCTTCTTTGTGTACAGCTCTGTAGTGCATACTTTCATATATGTTTCCTCAATCAATACTCATAATAGCCTGCATGGACAGTATTATCCTCACTTGATATTAGAGGACACAAGGGTGTAAGGTGTCAGGAAATGTAACCCATTTCAGGAAACTGAGAGTGGAGAAAGAATTTTCATATAAGATGGTTTTTTCTAATTCTCAAATATACGCAACCACTGAGATCATCATTTCAATGCTTTTCAGAAGAGTCCGTGGGTTCTTGTTTAGTAGGGAAACTAGAGAGGAAAGATGCTGGGGTGAGAGAGAGACTAAAATGAAAACAGACCTTCAGTGAAAGCAGACCACACAGTTATCCAAAAGTGGAAATTCCAATATGTTGACCTGTGTGTATAGGTCTGAGTCTGTGAGTATATGTATTTATATGCTGGTCAATGAAATGGATTCATATATACTTGCCTCTGAAAGAGCATTAACTTAACCACAATTACTATGGTCACATTCAAAGGAGTTGATACTTCAAATGTGTTTATTTTAATCTAACAATACAGGACATAGTTAATGAATTTGGAGGAAAAATAAAGGTAAGATGCATAATCTGAAGTGATATTAGATCTGAGCTTTATTAGCTGCTTGACTTTGTTAAGATCGATCCTTAACTTCTCTCTTCTGCTCTCTAGTGTGTAAAATAAGTACAAAAGTGATAGAGGTGATCATCTCATACTTTTGAACGATGATTGAAGAAATGCCTGAAAAAAAAAAAACAACTTAGAAGGCAGTTAAACCTTCAAGAAGCTTATTGAAACTAATGTTATTGAAGGAGAGTCAATGTGCATTAAGGTTTAGCTAATATTATCATGTGCATTACGATTAACATTCATCTCTCAAATTCATTACCGTGATCAACATGGATGGAATAATACCATGCACATGATTCTATTAGGCCACGCCCATAACAATCAATTATTAAAACCATCTTTATCAGCTCTTTAAACTTATTGGATTGAAGGAACATGGTTTACCACTTTTCTTACACCAGATGCTGGCTCTTGTACACTCTTCATCACTTTCCCATTACCAAGGTCTTTCTACATTTAATTCCATTGTTTTATTGTTATTTCCCAAACACAATTGTTTCCACTGTACAGCAAGGAGACCTAGTTACACAAACATGTATACTTTTTTTTCTACCATTATCATGCTCTGTTCTAAGCATCTAGACATAACTCTCAGTGCTACACAGCAGGATCTCATTCTTAATCCATTCCAAAAGCAAGAGTTTGCATACATTTGCCCCAAGCTCCCAATCCATCCCACTCTCTCCCCCACATCCGGGCAACTACATGTCTACTCTCCAAGTCCATGATTTTCTTCTCAGTGGAAAGGTTCATTTGTGCTATATATTAGGTATCAGATATAAGTGATATCATATGGTATTTGTCTTTCTCTTTCTGACTTACTTCACTCAGTAGGAGAGTCTCTAGTTCCATCCATGGGGCCACAAATGGCATCATGTATTTCTTTTTTTTATGGCTGAGGAGTATTCTATTGTGTATATATACCACAACCTCTGATTCCAATCATCTGTTTAAGGACATTTGGGTTGCTTCCATGTCCTGGCTACTGTGAATAGAGCTGCAATGAACATGTGGGTGCATATGTCTTTAAGTTTTGTCCGGATATATGCCTCAGAGTAGGATTGTTGAAAAGTTAATTTTCAGGCTTCTGTCCCTTGCTAAGCCTCAGCCCACTTCATTAAAGTAAAAAAACAAACAAAACAAAAAAAAAAAAACCTTCACTAGACGTGTACACAGATTCTGTTTCTATCAGGTCTGTCTTCCCCTTCCATTCATGTTCTCCCATTCCTACATGATATTCTCATATTGTCACTTATATTCTCATTATCTCATACACTCAGAACTGAACAATCTTCAAGACATCAGACCAAACTTTTTATTTCAAGGAAAATCTTATAAGAATTTAGAATCCGGTAGAATATAGGCATTTGTTATTTATTTGATGGAGGACTCAATAAACTCAAGGGTGAGCTTTAAAAAATGAACTTTGTTTATTTTCAGGTAATGTGGTTGACAGTAATATGAACTACGTGGAGACTAGGAACAATGTTACGGAGTTCATTCTACTGGGACTCACTCAGAATCCACACATGCAGAAAGTCATATTTGTGGTGTTTTTGGTCATCTATGCTGTCTCTCTGGGAGGAAATGTGCTCACCATGGTCACCATCACTACCAGCCCATTAATCGGGTGCCCCATGTACTTTTTCCTGGCTCATCTCTCGTTCATCGATGCTTGCTATTCCTGTGTTGACACACCTAAACTGGTTGTAGATTCACTCTATGAAAAGAAAACAAGCACTTTCAATGCATGCATGATGCAAATCTTTGGGGAACATTTATTTGGAGGGGCTGATATCATCCTGCTGACGGCGATGGCCTATGACCGCTATGTGGCCATCTGCAAGCCCTTGTACTATGCAACCATCATGAATCGGAGGCTATGTGGCCTGCTGGTGGGAGTGTCATGGCTGGGAGGCTTTCTCCATGGATTCATTCAGATCCTCTTCATCTTCAGATTGCCCTTCTGTGGCCCTAATGTCATAGATCACTTTATGTGTGATCTGAATCCTTTGCTTAATCTGGCCTGCACTGATACCCACACTCTAGGGCTCTTTGTTGCTGCCAACAATGGATTCATCTGTCTGTTAATCCTCCTACTCTTGATTGGATCCTATGGGGTCATCCTTAAAACACTAAGCATCCAAAGCTTGGAGGCCAGACACAAAGCCCTCTCTACCTGTGTCTCCCACATCACAGCAGTTGTCATCTTCTTTGTGCCCTGCATATTTGAGTACATGAGACCAGCAGTTACTTTACCTATTGATAAAGTAGTTGCTGTATTCTACATTATGATAACTCCCATGTTAAATCCCTTAATCTATACCTTGAGAAATGCCCAGCTGAAAGATGCCATTAGGAAACTGTTTAGTAGGAAAGCCATTTCAAGTGAAATATAAATGTGCCTAGCACCCCAATGTGAGTGAAGAGAGGCAAAGGTCATAAAGAGATTTTTGTTAATCTCAGTAAGTTAGACTTACATGATAAAGAAAAATAAAATCACTCGAAAGCATAGATTCTGCCAGAAGGGGAAAATTCAAATGGGTGCAAGATAATGGCAAAAAACAAAAAACAAACAAACAAAAAACAACTAGAACCCGAGGAGTATTGTCTTAATATTTGGAAGATTCCAGCAAATTGGGTCATACTGTTACTAAATTAATCATTGTATATGTATTCAAACTTTTATTCTAATAAAAAAACATAAAGCCATTAAAATATATTTACTAGTGTTTAGGAATCATCTCTGTAACAATCCAAAGTGTTAGGTAGGTATTGCTCTTATCACTATAACACCTCAGCAAACAAACAAAAATGACCAACTTCTAAAAGAGAAATAATGAAGAACCATTAATCAGAATATAACTGATCAGACTATCATTTTAACTGTTCTGATACACTGTGAGGAAATGATGACAAAAAGGTTACATGGTTAGAATAGTCACCCGTCATAGATTTGGATTCTGGGGCTGTATTGGACCATATACATGTGTAATAAATTACCTAACTTATCACATGTATATCATTATATGAAGAAATAATTGTGTTTGTATTCTTAATATGCAGGATATTAGCACTATATTTTCATATTTGTTAGCATGTATACTATTATATAATTGGATGATTACATACAACTAAATTCTAATAATTTCATTAGTCAATCTGCCCATGTTTAAATATCATGGTTGATGGTTAGGTATTTTCTATAACATTGTGTTATGTAACTCCTTTAGGAATATAAAAGATATGGCCCATTTAATCTCTAAAGAATGAATAATGAATATTGCATCAAGCTTCCAAATTTCCTTATATCACTCAGAATCATTCTGTATTGTCCTTGTGACCATCTTATGCTGATATTCCATCAGAAACAAGGATGATTCAAAAAAAGTATATTTTGACAAGAATTTCATGTTATAAAATTGATCAAACTAATATTTTATCATTAATTTCAATGTCTTAAACAATCATATTGGAGTTCCCACTGTGGCACTGTAGGTAAATAATCTGACTGCAGCAGCTCAGGGTCACTGTGAAGGCACAGTTTTGATCCCCAGTTCAGTGGACTAAAGATCGGGCATTGCCACAGCTGCAGTGGAGGTAACACCTATGGCTGGGACTCAATCCCTGGTCCAGGAACTTCCATGGGCCACACGTGGAGTCAAAAGAAAAAAATAAAGGAAAAACAAAAAATGGTCATATTCATAAAGTATGTACCCATTTGAAAACAAGAGTTTGAAAAAATAGAATAAATTATTGTTTATAATACTTACCATGAGCATAAACAGTGAAACCTGAGCATAAACAGTGAAAAATGCAATAAAATTTATTTTTAAAAAAGTAGTACTCAAGCCTTGGAAATTCTTGCTACCTTTACCTGATATATATTATTTATATCCCTTCTGGAACCAAAATTTGTTTTTCTTACTGCTTAAACTAAGAATAAGAAAACAATTGAGCCTGAGTGTGTCAATCTGTGAAAAAAGAGTTTACCTTGATATTCACCCTGCCCCTAGCAAGACTTCATCACAGAGTGAATGCGGCCTGTTTTTCCTCTATTTCTCTGTTATTCATTACATCAGGAAACACTGTTTTTGACATATGTAGCATCATGTGTGCAAAGTCTGCAATTTCAGAATAAATATATTCCCTTCACTGCTTCCATCTTTCATTCACTAAACAACACATATTTTGAGTCCAAGGATTCTAGCAGGAACATTGATAGATACTGGGGCTTCAGTACTGAATAAAGAAAAACCTGAGTTCTACATTCACAGAGACAGCCCAACAAGGGATCAGAAAATGACGTCACACTGTTATAACCTGTAAAATAATAAAACACAGTGTGTCATAAAAGACAGTTGGGAAGACACACAACGAAGACATGGTGGGTCAAAAAAATTTTTAGGATGAAAAGCCATCAAAGTGGGATGCAATGGATAAAACAGAATCAGAAGAATCAATAGGCATCAGGGAGAGTAACAGTGTTGCTGGGAGATGGAGTATATATCAAAGGTGAGCAGGTGAATACAAGAATGAACAAGTCCTCATAATTGAAATATTCCTGCGCTTGTTAAATCAACTATTTATTCAAAAGTTATTTACTGAATATCACCTGTCAGCCAGACAACATGCTGGACACTTAGCTCAAAAAGGGGCAATAATACATTATGAAGTTGGAGAGAAGGAACTGACATCAGGGAGGGTCTCAAAATTAATAAAAGTTTTAATGCTAAGTAGTATGGAAAATTTCCAGCTTACATAATTTTAAACTAGAAAATTTGGAACTTAGTTTTGAGTTTGAGAATGATAATTCTGGCTTCTGTGGAAACTAAATTGAAGGAAGCATCACAGGTGGCAAAAGGGAAGCTAGAGCTTTTACGGTAATGATTTAGGTGTAAAAGGATCCTGGAGGCTTGAGCTTTGCCAGTGATGATGCAGAATGGGGTGGACACAGCTGCTGCTGGTCAGATCTCATTCACTGGGCCCCACTGCACCCAGGAATTGCTGCTGTGTGTCTGGGCTGCTGACAATCCATTCTTTCTGGACACCTGGGGCATATGGAAGTTGCCAGGCTAAACGTCAAATCAAAGCGTCAGCTTCCAGCCTACTCCACAGCCACAAGAATCCCCATCCAAGTCACAGTTCAGACCTAAATCACAGCTTCCTTATCACAACTCCAGAACACTAACCCACTGAGCAAGGCTGAAGATTAACCATGCATCCTCAGGGACACTATGTTGGGTTCTTAACCCACTGAGCTAGAACGGGAACTAAGGAGTTCTTATTTTTAAACTTTCAAAGAACATGAAAAGAAACTCCCTCCACCCCAAATATACCTCCAACAATACTTTTAAAAAATGTTCAATGATAGCAGTCATGAGGGAAAGCAAATTTAAACCCCAGAAGTTTATCACTGCATACCTCCTAGGAAGACTAAAGGTAAAATAATACAAAGGGACCAGAATGTAGAGCTTTGTTTGTGTTTGAACTTTGAATGTGCGTCTTGTGTTTACGCATCATTCCACATGTTTAATCTTGCCTAATGTCCCATACTGACCATCACAAGAGTACAAGAGTTATCTTGTTGAGAATATTTTAGAATTTCAGTTTTCTTCCTCAGGCCTCTGGTGAATGGGAAAACCAGGTTCTGAATTTTAAATCACTGTCATTAGTTTTATGCCCTCTCTGATCTGGTGGTTAATCCATGAACACTAGCTTTCCAGGAAAAGGGTTTCATATGGATAAGAAGACAGAATCCTCTTTCGGCCAATGAGGGCACAGTTTAACCACATCAGAGATCCTCACACTGGAACTATGCCATCCTTGCTATGAACATGACATTCAAATTTCTCAGATCCCCAGATTCACACAGAGAAAGGGGACTCACAGGTTTTGTTTCCAAGGGCAGGGAATACAACTCCCCACATAAGAATGTGTGTTTTTCCAACCTGCCTCTCCAGAATACCTGCTTCAAAGACAAAGCCTTTCCATCAAAGAAGGTAATTAATTCCTGGGAGAGAAAACAGCAGCTCTCAGAAAAGGGTCCTCGAACTACTGTGGAAATCTCTTTAAATATCCATGCATTGCATGGGAACATGTCTTTGTTTGTTTGTCTCCTTACACATCCAGACCACGATGAATCAAGGATGGAATGGCGCATTTCGATGTGTTTCTACCACACATCCTGCCTCCTGCTTATTAGGACCGGAGACATCCATCAAAGCTCATTTCTCCATAGTGTTCAAAATCAATTCATTCTAAATCCAACTCCCAGGATTTCTGGGGAAACCATTTGTGCCATTAGGCTAGGAGGAAATATTTAGACTATTAAAGTGATGTACTTATCTACTCTTGAGAAGATACTAAAATTATCTGAAGAATCTTTCTTCTTGTGTCAGGAGTTTCATCTTGAAAGGTACTTATCCCAAAGGGAGGTCGTTTTGAAGATGGATTAGTTTTGAACCCTCTCAAATGTCATTAATATCACCCAAGACCAGAAGGTAAGGTTCTCAATAGTGCTGATCCATTAAAGATTGTTACTTTACATATGTAATGATCATGATTTTTCAACATTTTTCAATTGAATAATAGTCCATTTCATCTTCCCCCATTCTTCAAGAGAAAGTTGGTATCATTACTCTAATCTGTGATATGAAAAACCTGAGCTTAAGAAATGTATTTTTGTAGGACCTAGCTCTCTAACACCAAATGTCATTCTTTTGCCAAAGAAACTTTTGAAACTATCAAGACCAATCATGAGAATGTAAACAAAATTTAAACACACCACACACCCACAAAGGTAGAAATGACAATATTAAGTGATAGAAACCATAAAGTCTTTAGTCCATTGAAAAGATCTTTCCCTGAGACCCACTGGTCTGCATAATATGAGTCTCCCATAGCTTCTTTCAAAATACCACTGGAGATGATTCCTCTACAGGTTATTGCATGGTTCAAAGTTTTCCTGCATTATTGCTGAATATGGCCATTCTTCCTAGGCCTACATACCTGGTCATAAAGATAAGCGGAGGTTCTTTGTCTACAGCATGTAGTGCATAGGTTCATATGTGTTTCCTCAACTGAGTGGACACTAATATTCTCACTTGATATTAGCAGAAACAAGGTTGTAAGGTGCCAAGAAATGTGCCCCAGATCAAGAAGCTGAGAGAGGGGAAACAATTCTGTATTCTGAATTTTTTTTTCTGATTCTCAAACTACTATACTCAACCACTGGAATCATCATTTCAACACTTTTCACAAGCATCTGTGGATTCATGATTTGTATGGAAACTGAGATGTAAAAATCCTAGGGTGAGGGAGAGACAAAAGGTAAACAAACATTCAATGAAAGCAGGACCACATAGTTTTTCAAAACTGGAAATTCCAATATGTTGAACTGTGTGCACAGGTCTTGGTCTGTGTGTATGTGTATTTACATGTCTGTCAATGAAATGGATTCATATATACTTGCCTCTGAAAGAGCATTAACGTAACCATAAGTATTACGGTCACATCCAACGGAGTTGACTAGTTCAACAGTGTTTATTTTAACCTAACAACATAGGCCACAGTTTAAGAATTTGGATGAAAATTAAATAAGGTGTACACTCTGAACTAACCTTAGATCTGCCTTTTAATAGCTGCTTGATTTTGTTAATATGCTTAACTTCACTCTGTTTTACACCCTAGTGTGTAAAGTAAGTACAAAAATGAACTGGGGATCATCTCATACGTGCGTAATGAGGATTAACCAATTGCCTAAAAACAAACAAACAGAGTACAATAAGTATTCATGAAGATAATTAAAATTTTATTGAAGTACGGTTGATGTGAATTGTTTCAGTTAATACTATCATGTGTATTCCCATTAACATTCATCTATAAAATTCTTTTTTACATGGTTTTCATTTTTTTCCATTATAATGGTTTACACTGTTCTGTCAATTTTATTCTATATGGCATGTAAAATTCTTTACCGTGATCAACATGGATGGAAAAATCCCATGCACATGTTTCTACTACGCCATGCCCATCGCAATCAATTATTAAAATCACCTTTATCAGCTTTTATAACTTTTTTGGCCTGAAGGATATGATGTAACACTTTTCCTGTAGCAGACTCCATCTCCTGTATCTTTTTCATCACTTTCCCTTTAACAATGACTTGCTACATTGAATTACATGTTTAAAGTTAATTTTCTGCCTTCTCTACCAGACTGGGCCTCAGCCAACTTCATCCACGTCACAGAAAACTCTTCGCTTGACTTGTACACAAGATTCTCTCTCTCTCTCAAATCCCCCTTCCCCTAACACTCATATGCTAATATTCTTACACTTCGGTTCTCAAACTAACAGTATTACTCTCATTTTCTCATACACTCACAATTGAACAACATACAAGAGATGAGAACAATTTTCTTTTTCAAGGAAAAAAAAATCCTGTAAGAATTTAGAATCAACTGGAATAATGGAATTTGATAATTATTAGACAGAGAGGCTTAATAAATGCAATGTTGAGTTTTAAAAAAAGACTTTATTTTCAGCTAATGTGGTTGACAATAATGTAAACTACAGTGAGAAAAGGAACAATGTTACGGAGTTCACTCTACTGGGCCTCACACAGAATCCATAGATGTAGAAAGTCATATTTGTGGTGTTTTTGCTCATGTACGCTGTCTCTCTGGGAGGAAATGTGCTCACCATAGTCACCATCACTACCAACCCATTAATCGGGTGCCCCATGTACTTTTTCCTGGCTCATCTCTCTTTCATCGATGCTTGTTTCTCCTGTGTGGATACACCTAAACTGGTGGTAGACTCACTCTATGACAAGAAAACAAGCACTTTCCATGGATGCATGATGCAAATCTTTGGGGAACATTTCTTTGGAGGGGCTGATATCATCCTGCTGACTGCGATGGCCTACGACCGCTATGTGGCCATCTGCAAGCCCTTGTACTATGCAACCATCATGAATCGGAGGCTATGTGGCCTGCTGGTGGGAGTGTCATGGCTGGGAGGCTTTCTCCATGGATTCATTCAGATCCTCTTCATCTTCAGATTGCCCTTCTGTGGCCCTAATGTCATAGATCACTTTATGTATGATCTGATTCCTTTGCTTGATCTGGCCTGCATTGATACCCACACCCTAGGGCTCTTTGTTCCTGCCAAAAGTGGACTACTCTGTGTGCTAAACATCTTACTCTAGCTTGGCTCCTATGTGGTCATCCTTCACACCCTAAGGACCCAAAGCTTGGAGGCCAGAACCAAAGCCCTCTCTACCTGTGTCTCCCACATCACAGCAGTTGTCATCTTCTTTGTGCCCTGCATATTTGTGTACATGCGACCAGCAGTTACTTTACCCATTGATAAAGCAGTTCCTGTATTCTACAGTATGATAACTCCCATGGTAAATCACTTAATCTATACCTTGAGAAATGCCCAGTTGAAAAATGCCATTAGGAAACTGTTTAGTAGGAAAGCCATTTCAAGTGAAATATAAATGTGCCTAGAGCCCAAATGTGAGTGAAGAAGAGGCAAGGGTCATAAGGATATTTTTCTTCATCTCAGCAAATAAGACTTACAAGATAAAGAAAAATAAGGTCACTACAAAGTTTAGATTCTGCCAGATGTGGAGTTAAAATGGGTTTAAGATAATGGGGGCAAAAAAACTATCCAGGGACTATCTATAAATATTTGGAAAATTCTTTCAAATTGGGGAAGACTATGATTAACTTCCTCAGTGTATATGGATTCAAAGATTTAGTGTAATGAAACATCATAAAGGCAATAAACATATATACTGGATTTTTAGGAATAATCCTTCTAACAATCCAAAGAGTTTGGTAGGCACTGCTGTTATAACTGTTAACAGCTGAGGGAACAAACCGAAAAGAGTAAGTTCCAAAACAGAAATACTGAAGAACCAGTAATCAGAGTATAATTGATCACTCAGACTATGGCCTTAATTTCTCTGATACAGTGTCAGGAAGTCATGACAAAAAATTAACATGATTAGAATAGTCAGAATTCTTAAAGATGTACTGCCAGCCTGCGTTGGACCACATACATGTGTAATAAACAAAGTAACATATTACCTGCCCATCTTCATAGGAAATGAGAATTTTCCTTTATACCCTTAACATACTCTTAATATATCGCTCTATATAGTCCTATCTGATAGCACATCTATGATTACATATTGGTTGACTACATAAAACTAAATTGTAATCATTGTAGTAGTCAATCTGCCCATGTTTAAATATCATGGTTGATGGTTAGGTATTTTCTCTAACTCTGCGTTATGTAACTCCATTAGGAATATAAAAGATATGGGCCATTTAATCTCTAAAGCGTGAGTCATGAACATGACAGCATGCTTCCAAATGATTCTTTATGCATTCAGAATCATTTTGTATCATCCATGTTAACATCTTGTGCTGAGAATCCATCAGAAAGAGGGATGAGTCAAATAAAGTGATGTTTTATTCAACAGAAACTTCATGTCATTCAATTCATTAAAATAATATTTTATCCTGAACTTCAAGTTATTAAACAATCATATTGGAGTTCCCACTGTGGTGCAATGCATTAAGAATCTGAATGCAGCCTCTCAGGGTCACTGGGAAGGCACAGGTTTGATTCAAAGTTCAGTGGATTAAAGGATCAGGCATTGCTGCACCTGCAGTTTGGGTAACAGCTGTGCCTGGTACAGACATTAAAAAAACAAAAAGCAAAAAACACTCATACTCATAAAGTATGGGCCCACTTGAAAACAGGAGTATGGTAAAATGCAATATGTTGTGGCTTATAATAATGACTAAATGAATAAATATAAGTATAAAAACAAATAAATAAAATATAGAAAGAGAAGTGGTACTTAAGCCTAGGAAATTTTTTTCTACCTTTATCCGAGAATTTTAATTATATCCCTTTGGAAAATGCAATTTGTTTTTCTTACTGCTTCAACTACAAATAAGGAAAAAATTGAACCTGAATATGTCATTATATGAAGAAACAGTTTACCTTGATATTCTCCCTGTGACTAGCAAGACGTCATCATACCGAGAACGTGCCCTGTTTTTGCTATATTTCTCTGTTAATCAGTTGGCTTTTTGGTAACATTACATCATGGAAAGCCGTTGTTGACACATGTAGCGTCATGTGTGCAAATTCAGCGATTTCAGAATATATTCCATTCATTGCTTCTATCTTTCATTTATTAAAGAAAACATACTTCAAGTCCAAGGATTCTAGAAGGCAAATGATAGTTGCTGGGGCTTTAGTACTGAATAAAGAAAAAAACCTGAGGGATGCTTTCACACACAGACCCCAACAAGGGAGCAGAACATGACATCACCCTGTTATAACCTGTAGGATAATAAAGCACAGTGTGTCATCAAAGGCTCTTGGGAAGACACACAACACAGACATGGTGGTCAGAAAAATTGTTCAGGATGAAAAGCCATCAAAATGGGATGCGATGTATAAAACACAATCTGAAGAATGAATAGGCATCAGGGAGAAAAATAGTGTTGCTGGGAGATGGAATATATATCAAAGATCAGCAGAACGCAGAAGTCCTAATAATTGAAATATTCCTGTGCTTGTTAAATCAATTCTTTCTTCAAAAGTCATTTCCTGAATGTCCACTGTGTGCTGGACCCTTATCTCATAAAGGGAAAACACTATATTATGAAGTTGGAGTGATAGGAACAGACAAGGTCACAGAGTCTCATAATTATTTGAAGGCTTCATGCTAAGGACTATAGGGAAAAGTTCCAGCTAACATAGTTTTAAACTAGAAAATGATGTAGTTAGCTTTGAGTTTTAGAATAATAATTCTGGCTTCAGTATGGAAAATAACTTGAAAGAATAAAACAGGAAGCAGAACAGGAGCTAGAGCTTTTACTGTAATGATTCAGGTGTAAAAGGATGGAGGCTTGAACTCTGCCAGTGATGATGCAGAATGGTGTGGACACAGCTGCTTCTGGTCAAATCTCATTCATTGGGCCCCAGGAATAGCTGCTGTGTGTCTGGGCCCCTGACAGCCCACAGCCCCTTTCTTTCTGGGCACCTGTGGCATATGGAAGTTCCCAGGCTAAAGGTTGAATCAGAGCTTCAGTTGCCAGCCTATGTGACAACCACAACAATCCTTGATCCAAGCCAAATTTGAGACCTAAGTCACAGCTTACTTAACACTAACTCCAGATCCTTAACACACTGAGCAGGGCCAAGCACTGAATATGCATTCTCATGAACACTATGTCAGGTTCTTTACCCACTGAGCTAGAATGGGAACTAAGGAGCTCTTATTTTTAAAATTTACAAAGAACATGAAAAGAAACACCCTCCCCCAAAAAATATTTCTATAACAAGGCTTTAGAAAAATGTTCCACATCATTATTCATCAAGGAAAGCAATCTGAAACCTCGACAGCTTATCACTACTTATTTACCAGAATGACTAAAAGTAACATAATACAAAGGGACCAGAATGTACAACTTCATTTGTGTTTGAATTTAGAATGAGCTTCTTGTGTTTACATATCATTCCACATGTTTAATGTTGCCTAATGTCCCATAGTGACCATCACCAGAGTATCAGCGATAAAACATTGAGGACATTTACAATTTCCGTTGTCCTCCACAGGATTCAGATGAATGGGAAGAACAGGTCATGGATTTGAGGACTTTAAAATCACTGTCATTAATTTTATGCCCTCTCTGATCTGGTTCTTAATCAATGAACACTAGGTTTCCAGGAAAAGGTTGCCATATTGATAAGAAGACAGAATTCTCATTCTGCCACGAGGGCACAGGTTCACCACATCAGAGATCCTCACACTGCAACTATGCCATCCTTGCTACGCACATGACATTCAAGTTTCTCAGATACTCCAGTTCACACAGAGAAAGGGGACTCACAGGGTTTGTTTCCAAGGGCAGGGAATACAATTCCCCACAGAAGATTATGGGCTCTTCCAACCTGTCTCTCCAGCATACCTGCTTCTAAGACAAAGCCTTTCCATCAGAGAAGGTAATTAATTCCTGGGAGAGAAAACAGCAGCTCTAAGGAAAAGGTCCTTGAATTTGTGTGGAAATCTCTTTAAATATCCATGCAGCACCTGAGAAAAGGTCTTTTTTTGCTTCCACATCCAGAGCACAATGCATCAAGGATGGAATGACCCTTGTGGATGTGTTTCTACCATGCATTCTGCCTCCGGCTTACAGAAAGAGAGCCATCCATGCAAGCTCCTTTCTCCACAGTGTTCTAAATGAATCCATTCTAAATTCAGCCCCAACTTTTCTGGGTAAATCATTTGAGGCTTTAGGCTAGAAGGAAATATTTAGACTATTAAAATGACTGACTTATCTATTGTTGATGTGACAAGGAATTATCTGAAGAATCTCTTTCCTCTTGTGTCAGGTCTTTCATCTTGAAAGGTACTTATCCCAAAAGGAGGTCATTGTGAAGATGGATTAGTTTTCAACCCTCTCAAATATCATTCAGATCAACCAAGACCAGAAGGTAAGTTTCTCAATAGTGCTGAGGTTGATTACAGATTGTCCCTCTACATATATAACGACCCTGATTTTTCAACATTTTTTGCATAGAACAGTGCATTTCACCTTCCCCCATTCTTCAAGACAAAGTTGATAAGTATCATTAATGTAATGTACAATATGAAAAAATCATTATTAAGAAATATATTTTTAGGACCCAGCTCTCTACACCACATAGCATTCTTTTGCAAAGAGACCCATCTGAAACAATCAAGACTAATCATTAGAATGTAAACAAAATTTAAACACACTTCACACCCAAAAAGATACAAATGTGAATATCAAGTCATATAAATCATAAACCATTTAGTCCAATTTCTCTTTTCCTGAGATCCACTATTATCCATAATATGAGTTTCCAGTAGCTTCCTTCAAAGTAAAATTGGAGATGATTCCTCCAGTGTTTGTGGCATGGTTAAATGTTTTCCTGTCTTATTGCTGAATATGTCCATTACTCCTACTCCTACAAGCATAGAGAGTCATTTAAATAAGTGAAGGTTCCTTGTCTACAGCAGGTAGTGCATATATTCACATAGGTTTCCTCATCAATACCCATAATAGCTGAGTAGACACTAATATTCTCACTTGATATTAGATGAAACAAGGTTGGAAGGTGCCAAGAAATGAACCCCAGATGAAGAAGTTGAGAGTGGGGAAAGAATTCTATAATCTGAGTATTTTTTTTCTGATTCTAAAACTAATATACCCAACCACTGGGATCAATGCTGCTCAGAAGAGTCTGTGGATTCATATTTAGTTGGGAAACTGGAGAGGAAAGATCCTAGGGTGAGGGAGAAACAAAATCAAAATAGACCTTCAGTGAAAGCAGGACCACATAGTTACCCACAACTGGAAATTCCAATATGTTGAACTCTGTGCATAGGTCTTGGTCTGTGAGTATGTGTATTTACATGTCTGTCAATGAAATGGATTCATATATACTTGCCTCTGAAAGAGCATTAACGTAACCATAAGTATTATGGTCACATCCAAAGGAGTTGACTAGTTCAACAGTGTTTATTTTAACCTAACAACATAGGCCACATTTGAAGAATTTGGAAGAAATTGAAGATAAGATGTATACTCTGAGCTAACCTTAGATCTGCCCTTTAGTAGCTGCTTGATTTTGATAAGATCCTTAACTTCTCTCTACCGCTACTCCCTAGGGTACGAAATAAGTACAAAAATGATAGTGCTGATCATCTCATAGGTTTGTAATAAAGATGAACAAAATGTCTAAAAAGAAAAAACACTTAGAGTGCAGTAAGTATTCATGAAGATAATTAAAACTAATTTGATCAAAGTGTAGTTGATTTACATATGAGTTTTACTTAATATTATCATGTGTATTACTATGGACATTGATCTCAAATATTTTTCTGGGATTAGTATGGATGGAATAATATCACGCACATGTTTCTATTTTGCCATGCATAAAGAAATCAATTATTAAAACCATCTTTATCAGCTATATAAAGTTATAGGATTAAAGGAACATTGTTTACCACTTTTATTATATTAAGCGCTGTCTCCTTTACTCTTTTCATCACTTACCCATTACCAAAATCCTGTGACATATAATTACATTTTAAAAATTAATGCTCTGGCTTCTGTCCCCAAGTACAGCCTCAGCCCACTTCCTCCAAGTCACACAAAATTCTTCACTAGACTTGTACAGAAGATTCCATCTCTCTCAGATCCCTCTTCCCCTAACATTCATATAATAAGAGTCTTACATGTCTATTTTCATACAGATGTAATAATCTTATTTTCTCATAGATTCTCAATTGATAAATCCTCAAAAGATCAGGCCAAATATTTTATCTCAAGGAAAACCTTATAGGATTTTGAATCCAGTAGCATATAGGCATTTGTTATTTATTAGATGTAGAGGCTAAATAAACTCAAGATTGAGTGAAAAAAATAAAATGACTTTTTTTTTTAAGGTAATGTCGTTGACAATAACATGAACTACATGGAGACGAGGAACAATGTTACGGAGTTCATTCTGCTGGGACTCACTCAGAATCCACACATGCAGAAAGTCATATTTGTGGTGTTTTTGCTCATCTACACTGTCTCTCTGGGAGGAAATGTGCTCACCATGGTCACCATCATTACCAGCCCATTAATTGGGTGCCCCATGTACTTTTTCTTGGCTCATCTCTCGTTCATCGATGCTTGCTATTCCTGTATCAATACCCCTAAACTGGTGGTAGATTCACTCCATGAAAAGAAAACCAGCACTTTCCACGCATGCATGATGCAAATCTTTGGGGAACATTTCTTTGGAGGGGCTGATATCATCCTGCTGACGGCGATGGCCTATGACCGCTATGTGGCCATCTGCAAACCCTTGTACTATGCAACCATCATGAATCGGAGGCTATGTGGCCTGCTGGTGGGAGTGTCATGGGCAGGAGGCTTTCTCCATGGATTCATACAGATCCTTTTTATCCTTAGATTGCCCTTCTGTGGTCCTAATATCATAGATCACTTTATGTGTGATCTCATTCCTTTGCTTGATCTGGCCTGCATTGATACCCACACTCTAGGGTTCTTTGTTGCGGCCAACAGTGGATTTATCTGTATGTTGAACTTCCTACTCTTGCTTGGCTCCTATGTGGTCATCCTTCACACCCTTAGGACCCAAAGCTTGGAGGCCAGACGCAAAGCCCTCTCTACCTGTGTCTCCCACATCACAGCAGTTGTCATCTTCTTTGTGCCCTGCATATTTGTGTACATGCGACCAGCAGTTACTTTACCCATTGATAAAGCAGTTGCTGTCTTCTACACTATGATAACTCCCATGTTAAATCCCATAATCTATACCTTGAGAAATGCCCAGCTGAAAAATGCCATTAGGAAACTCTTTAGTGTGAAAGCCATTTCAAGTGAAATATAAATGTGCCTAGAGCCCAAATGTGAGTGAATAAGAGGCAAGGGTCATAAGGAGATTTTTGTTAATCTCAGCAAACATGAACTAAGAGAGAAATAAAAATAAAATCACTACGAAGCACAGATTGTGCACTAAGAGGAGTCAAATTGGGTACAAGGAAATGGAGTGGAACAGAAGCTAGCCCAGTGCTATTCTCTAAATATTTGGAAAATTCTATCAAATTGGGACACACTTTCTCTAAATTTATCAATATATAAGGATTCAAAGCTTTTATTTTAATTAAACAAGACAAATGCAATAAAAGTATATACTGGTGTTTAGGAATAATTTCTGTAACAATCCTAAGAGTTAGCTAGGGACTCCTGTTATCATCATTAACAGCCGAGGAAATAAACAGAAATGAGTAACTGCCAAAACAGAAATACTGAAGAACCAGTCATCAAAATATAACTGATCGCTGAGACTATGATCTTAACTGCTGTGATACACTGTCAGGAAAATGATGACAAAAAGGTAACATGCCTAGAATAGTCACCATTCATAGAGATGGACTGAGGGACTGGGCTGGACCATATACCTGTGTAACCAAAAAAGTAAATTTTGAAAAGTATAATATTATAGGAAGAAATATTTTTCATTTATATCCTAATATGTATGATACATTGCACTATACATATCTGTTAGCATATATGCTATTATATAATTGGTTGAATACATAAATTCTAATCATTTTATTAGTAAATTTGCCCATGTTTAAATATCATGGATTATGGTTATTTATTTTCCATAACATTGTGTTAAGAAACTCCTTTGTGAATATAAAAGATACGGGCCACTTAATCTCTAATTCATGAATAATGAATATTACATCATATTTCCAAATGTCCTTCTATCACTCAGATGCATTTTGTATTGTCTTTGTGACCATCTTCTGCTGATAATCCATCAGAAGGAGGGATGATTTAAATAAAATGATATTTTATTTAAAAGGAATTTTATGCTATTAAATATATGGAAGTAATATTTTGTCATGAATTTCAATGCTTTAAACAATCGTATTGGAGTGTCCACTCTGGCATAGAGTAGGTAAAAAATCTGACTCCAGTGGCTCAGGGTTACTGTGGAGGCACAGGTTTGATCCCTAGTTCAGTGGGTTAAAGGATCAGGCATTGCCACAGCTACAGCATAGGTAACAGCTGTGGCTGGGATAGAATTCCTGGTCTGGGAACTTCCATATGGTACAGGAGCAGTCAAAAAATAGGGAAACAGACAAACAACAAAAACCAGTCATACTCGTAAATATGTGCCCACTGGAAAACAAGAGTTTGAACAAGTAGAATAAATTGTCCTTTCTAATAATTAACAAATGAATAAAGGTAAATACAAAGAGGGAAAAATGTAATAAAACATAGGACAAAAATACTACCGGAACCTAGGAAATTCTTTCTACCTTCATCTGAGACTTTTATTTAGATCCCTTACCATTTGTTTTTCTTCCTGCTTAAACTAGGAATAAGGAAAAACATAAACCAGTATGTCATTCTATGAAAAAGTAGTTTACCCTGAGGTTCTCCCTCCTCCTAGAAAGACTTCGCCTCACCATGAAGGTGGCCTGTTTTTCCTGTATTTTTCTGTTAATCGCTTTGATTTTGGGTAACATGACATCATGAAAATCTATGCTTGACAGATGTACTTTCATGTATGCAAACTCTGCAATTTCAGAATAAATACATTCCATTCATTGCTTCCATCCTTCATTTATTAAGCAACACATACTTTGAGTCCAAGGATTCTAGCAGGAACATTCATAGATGCTGGGTGGGGCTTCAGGACTGAATAAAGAAAAAAACCTGAGGGATGCTTTCACAGACAGACCCCGACAAGGGAGCAGAACATGACACCACACTGCTATCACCTGTAAGATAATGAAGCAGAGTGTGTCCTCAAAGTCTGTTGGGAAGACACACAACACAGAAATGGTGGGGCAGAAAAAATTTCAGGATGAAAAGAGATCAGAATGGGATGCAGTGGATAAAATACACTCAGAAGAATGAATAGGCATCAGGGAGAGTAACAGTGTTGCTGAGAGATGGAGCATATATCAAAAGTCAGCAGGTGAATAAAAGAATGCATAAGTCTTCGTTCCCATTGTGGCGCAGTGGATAACAAATCCGACTAGGAACCATGAGGTTGTGGGCTCGACTATTGGCCTTACTTGATGGGTTAAGGATCTGGCATTGCTGTGAGTTGTGGTGTAGGTTGGAGATGTGCCTCGTATCCTGCATTGCTGTGGCTTTTGCATAGGCTGGCGGCTGTAGCTCTGATTAGGCCCCTAGCTTGGGAACCTCCAAATGCCATGGGTGTGGCTCTAGAAAAGATGCAAAGAAGAAAAAATGCAGAAATCCTAATGAATTAAATATTCCTGTACTTGTTAAATCAACTACTTAAAAGTTATTTCCTGAATGTCCACTGTGTGGCAGGCAACACGCTAGACACTTAGCTCCAAAAGGGACAAGAGCACATTTTGAAGTTGGAGAGACAGGAACAGAGAAGGTTAACGAGGGTGTTGTAATTGTTTGAAGGCTTAATGCTAAGTACTCCAGGGAAATTGTCCAGCGTACATAGTTTTAAACTAGAAAATGATGAAGTTCGTTTTGACTTTTAGAATGATAATTCTGGCTTCACTATGGAAACTAAGTTGAAGGAAGTATCACAGGCAGCAGATGGAAGCAAGGAGGTTACTGTAGTGATTCAGGTGTAAAAGGATTCTGGAGGCTTGAGCTTTGCCAGTGATGATGCAGAATGGGGTGGACACGGCTGTTTCTGGTCAGATCTCATGCACTGGGCCCCAATTCACCCACGAATTGCTGTTGTGTGTCTGGGCTGCTGACAGCCCACAGCCTAATTCTTTCTGGACACCTGTGGCATATGGACGTTTCCAGGCTTATGGTAAAAGCAGAGCTTCAGTTGCCAGCCTACTCCACAGGCACAAGAATCCCCATCCAAGCCACATTCAAGACCTAAATCGCAGCTTATGTATGACAACTCCAGGACATTAACCCACTGAGCAAGGCCAAGGATTGAACATGCATCCTCAAGGACACTATGTCAGGTTCCTCACACACTGAGCTAGAAAGGGAACTAAGGAGTTCTTATTTTTATTTTTACTATTAGTATTTTTTTTTTTTTTGGTCTTTATGTCTTTTCTAAGGCTGCACCCGCAACACATGGAGGTTCCCAGGTCAGGGGTACAATCGGAGCAGTAGCTGCCTGCTTACACAAGAGCCACAGCAACACAGGACCCAAGCCACATCTGTGACCCACACTGCAGCTCATGCCAAAGCCAGATCCTTAACCCACTGAGTGAGGCCAAGAATCAAACCTACAACCTCATGGTTCCTAGTCAGAATCATTAATGACTGAGCCATAATGGGAACTCCTGCTTTGTCTTGTTATTTTCTTAATTACAAATTTTACAAAGAACATGAAAAGAAACACCCTCCCCCCCAAAAAAATATACCTATAATGACAGTTAAAAAAAATGGTCAATGTAGTTAGTCATGACGGATAGCAAACTAAATGCTCCATAATTTATCACTGAATATCTCCTAGAATGACTAAAAGTAAAATGCCAACAAAGGAACCAGAATGTCCCTTGTGATTGAATTTAGAATGAGCTTCATGCGTTTAGATATCATTCCACATGTTTAATGTTGCCTAATGTGCCATACTGACCATCACCAAAGCACCAGAGATAAAATTGAAATTGTTTTAGAACTGTTCTTTTCTTCCAAGGGGCTCTGGTGAATGTGAAAAAGAGGTTCTGAATGTGAGTACTTTTAAATCTCTGTCATTAGTTTTACACCCTCACTGCTCTAGCTCTCATGGAATAAATAGTAAGTTTCCTAGAAAAGGTTGTCATATTGAAAGAAGACAGAATTCTCTCTCTGCCATGAGGGCACAGGTTAACCACATCAGAGATCCTCACACTGGAACTATGCCATCCTTGCTACGCACATGACATTCAAGTTGCTCAGATACCCAGATTCACACAGAGAAAGGGGACTCACAGGGTTTGTTTCCAAGGGCAGGGAATACAATTCCCCACAGAAGATTATGGGCTCTTCCAACCTGTCTCTCCAGCATACCTGCTTCTAAGACAAAGCCTTTCCATCAGAGAAGGTAATTAATTCCTGGGAGAGAAAATAGCAGCTCTAAGGAAAAGGGCCTCGAACTTTTGTGGAAACCTCTTTAAGGATCCATGCAGGGCATGGGAACATGTCTTCCGTCTCTGTGTTTCTTTACTCATCCAGAGCACGATGCATCAAGGATGGAATGGTGCATTTCCATGTGTTTCTACCACACATTCTGCCTCCTGCTTATAGCATCAGAGCCATCCATCGAAGCTCACTGCTCCATGGTGAACCAAAGGAATCCATTCTAAACTCCACTCCCAGGTTTTCTGTGCAAACCATTTGAGGCGCTAGGCTAGAAGCATATTTTTAGACTGTTAAAATGACTTATCTATTGTTGATGTGATAAGGAATTATCTGAAGACTCTCTTTCCTCTTGTGCCAGGTCTTTGATGTTGAAAGGTACTTATCCCAAAAGGAGGTCATTGTGAAGATGGATTAGTTGTGAACCCTCTCAAATATCATTAATATCACCCAAGACCAGAAGGTAAGGTTCTCAGTAGCGCTGATGCTGATTACAGATTGTCACTTTACATATATAATGACCCTGATTTTGCAACATTTTCAAAGAGAGTAATAATGCATTATATCTTTCCCCACTCTTCAAGAGTAAGTTGATGAATATCATTAATCTACCCTAACAAATGAAACACTCAAGATTCGATCCTGTGAAATCAGATAATTATGATCATGATACAACTACAGATCTGATAAATTCATTTGAGTAATAACAATAAAAAATAATTTTAAAAAAGAAACTGTATTTGTAGGACCCAGCTCTCTACTCCAGATATCTTTCTTTGGTCAAGAGACCCATTTGAAACCATCAAGATGAATCATGAGAATGTAAATGAAATTTAAACACACCTCACACACATGCAAAGGTATAAAGGAGACTATTAAGTGATATCAACCATACAGTATTTAGTCCAACAGGAAGATCTTTTCCTGAGATTCACTGTTACGCATACGATGAGTCTGCTGTAGCTTCTTTAAAGGAAAATTGGAGATGAATCCTCCACAGTTTCTAACATGGTTAAATGTTTGCTGTATTATTGCTGAATATGGCCATTCTTCCAACACCTACATCCATAGAGAGTCAGGAAAACAAGTGAAGGTTCTTTGTCTGCAGCATGTAGTGCATATGTTCATATATGTTTCCTCAATCAATATCCACAATTACTGAGTGCACATGAATATTCTCACTTGACATTAGAGAAAACAAACTTGTAAAGGGCCAAGAAATGTACCTGAGATCAAGAACGTGAGAGTGGGGAAAGAATTTTCTAATCTGAGTTTTATTTCTGATTCGCAAACTAACATACTCAACCACTAGGATCATCATTTCAATGCTTTTCAGGAGTATCTGTGGATTCATGATTAGTAGGGAAACTGGGGAGGAAAGATCCTAGGGTGACGGAGAGAGAAAATGAAAACAGACCTTCAGTGAAAGCAGGACCACATAGTTATTCCAAACTGGAAATTCCAATGTGTTGAACCTTGTGTATATGTCTGAGTCTGTGTGTATGTGTATTTATATGTCTGTCAATCAAATTGATTCATATATACTTGTCGCTGAAAGAGCATTATAGTAAACATAAATTTCTGGTCACATTAAAAGGAGTTGATTAATTCATTTGAGTAATTAAAAGTTTAAAAAAGGATTTACGAGTTGTGTTTATTTTAACCTAACAATACTGGACATAGTTAAAGAATTTGCATGAAAATTAAAGATAAGATGTAAAATTTGATTAATTCTTAGATCTGCCATTTATTAGCTGTTTGATTTTGTTGAGATCCATAACTTCTCTCTGATTCTGCTCTCTAGTGTGTAACATAGGTACAAAAATGATAGTGGTGATCATCTCATAATTTAGTAATGAGGATTAACCAAATGCCATTCAAAAAAAATTTTTAAGGATACAATATGTATTCACTAAGCCGCATTAAATTAATTTTATTGTAGTAAAGCAGATTTAAATTAAGGTTTAGTTAATATTATCATGAGAATTGATATTAATATTAGTTGCAAAAATTATTCTTTTAAATGATTTTAATTTTTTTCTAGTATAACTGGTTTACTGTGTTCTTTCAATTTTCTCCTGTACAGAATCTAAAATTCATTCTGTGACCAACATGGATGGAATAATACTATGTACATGTTTCTATTATGCCATTCTCATAGCATCAATTTTTAAAACTCTCTTAATCAGGTATTACAAAATTCTTGGATTGAAGACACATGGTTTACCACTTTGCTTAGAGCAGACTTTGTCTCCTGTACCATGTTCATCACCTTCCCATTACCAATGTCTTGCTATATTGAATTACATATTTAAAGTTAATTTTACGGCCTCTGTCCCCAGGCTGAGTCTCTGCCCACTTCATCCAAGTCACACAAAACGCTTCACTAGACTTGTACACAAGATTTCCTCTCTCTCAGATCCCTCGTTCCCACTTCCAATTCCATTCATATTCTCCTACTGACACTCTTATTCTCATTTCTTATACTCTCACACTTGAATAACCTTCAACAGATCAGATCAAATATTTTATCTCAAGGTATATCTTATAAGAATTTAGAATCCAGTAGAATATAGGCATTTGTTATTTATTTGATGGAGAGGCTTAAAAAACTCAAGTGTAAGCTAAAAAATAAAAGGACTTTGTTGCAGGTAATGTGGTTGACAGTAACATATTACTGCCATGGAGACTAGGAACAACGTTTCGGAGTTCATTCTGCTGGGACTCACACAGAATCCACACATGCAGAAAGTCATATTTGTGGTGTGTTTGGTCATCTATGCTGTCTCTCTGGGAGGAAATGTGCTCACCATAGTCACCATCACTACCAGCCCATTAATCGGGTGCCCCATGTACTTTTTCCTGGCTCATCTCTCGTTCATTGACGCTTGCTATTCCTGTGTGGATACCCCTAAACTGGTGGTAGACTCACTCTATGAAAAGAAAACAAGCACTTTCCATGGATGCATGATGCAAATCTTTGGGGAACATTTCTTTGGAGGGGCTGATATCATCCTGCTGACCGTGATGGCCTATGACCGCTATGTGGCCATCTGCAAGCCCTTGTACTATGCAACCATCATGAATCGGAGGCTATGTGGCCTGCTGGTGGGAGTGTCATGGCTGGGAGGCTTTCTCCATGGATTCATTCAGATCCTCTTCATCTTCAGATTACCCTTCTGTGGCCCTAATGTCATAGATCACTTTATGTGTGATCTGAATCCTTTGCTTAAACTGGCCTGCACTGATACCCACACTCTAGGGCTTGTTATTGTTGCCAACAGTGGATTCATCTGTCTGTTGAACTTCCTACTCTTGCTTGGCTCCTATGCGGTCATCCTTCACACCCTTAGGACCCAAAGCTTGGAGGCCAGACGCAAAGCCCTCTCTACCTGTGTCTCCCACATCACAGCAGTTGTCATCTTCTTTGTGCCCTGCATATTTGAGTACATGCGACCAGCAGTTACTTTACCCATTGATAAAGCAGTTGCTGTCTTCTACACTATGATAACTCCCATGTTAAATCCCTTAATCTATACCTTGAGAAATGCACAGCTGAAAAATGCCATTAGGAAACTGTTTAGTAGGAAAGCCATTTCAAGTGATATATAAATGTGCCTGGAGCCCAAATTTGAGTCACCATATCAAGGGACACAAGGAGATTTTTGTTATTTTCAGTAAAGTATACCTGTGAGCCAATGAAAAATAAATCATTAGAAAGCATGTATTCTGTCAAAAGGGGAATTAAAATGGGTACAAGAAAATGGGGGGAAAAAAAACTAGCACAAAACTTCTCAAAGAGGTGGGAAAATTCCATCAAATTGGGGCACACTGTCACTAAATTCATCAATTCATATGGATTCAAAGTTTTTATTCTAATGAAACAGCCAATAAATGCAATAAAAATATATACTGAGGTTTAGTAATAATCTCTGTTACAATCCAAAGACATAGGTAGACGCTGCCATTTTTGCCATTAAGAGCTCAGAGAACAAACATAAAAGAGTAAGTTCCAAAACAGAAAAACTGAAGTACCAGTAATCAGAATACTACTGATCTCTCAGACTATCATCTTTAGTGCTGTGATACACTGTCAGGAAATGATGACAAGAAGGGAACATGAGTAGAATAGTCACTGTTATTGACAATGGACTGCGGGACGGTGCTGCACCATATATGTATGTAATAAATAAAGTAGATTATTACATTATAGCATCATAGGAATAAATCATTTATTTTCTTAATATGTATGATGTGTTACACTATATATTCATATATCTTTTAGTGTATATACTATTAAATAATGTGTTGATTACATATAACAAAATTCTAATAGTTTTAGTGGTCAATCTCTCCATTTTTATTTTTTTTTTGTCTTTTTTTTTTTTTTATTATTTTCCCACTGTACAGCAAGGGGGTCAGGTCATCCTTAGATGTATACATTGCAGTTACAGTTTTTTCCCCCACCCTTTCTTCTGTTGCGACATGAGTATCTAGACATATTTCTCAATGCTATTCAGCAGAATCTCCTTATAAATCTATTCTAGGTTGTGTCTGATAAGCCCAAGCTCCCGATCCCTCCCACTCCCTCCCCCTCCCATCAGGCAACCACAAGTCTCTTCTCCAAGTCCATGATTTTCTTTTCTGAGGAGATGTTCATTTGTGCTGGTCCATTTTTAAATATCATGATTGATGGTTGGGTATTTTCTGTAACATTCTGTTATGTAACTCATTTATGCATAAAAAAGATATGGGACATTTAATCTCTAATTCATGAATAATGAATATTACATCATACTTCCAAATGTCCTTCTATCACTCAGATGCATTTTGTATCATCCTTGTCACCAGCTTTATTATTATTAAAAATAAATATTTTCTTTGACAGGAATTTTATTAAATTCAGTAAATTAATATTTAATTATGAATTTCAATGCTTTAAACAATCATATTGGAGTGTCCACTCTGGCATAGAGTAGGTAAAAAATCTGACTCCAGTGGCTCAGGGTTACTGTGGAGGCACAGGTTTGATCCCTAGTTCAGTGGGTTAAAGGATCAGGCATTGCCACAGCTACAGCATAGGTAACAGCTGTGGCTGGGATAGAATTCCTGGTCTGGGAACTTCCATATGGTACAGGAGCAGTCAAAAAATAGGGAAACAGACAAACAACAAAAACCAGTCATACTCGTAAATATGTGCCCACTGGAAAACAAGAGTTTGAACAAGTAGAATAAATTGTCCTTTCTAATAATTAACAAATGAATAAAGGTAAATACAAAGAGGGAAAAATGTAATAAAACATAGGACAAAAATACTACCGGAACCTAGGAAATTCTTTCTACCTTCATCTGAGACTTTTATTTAGATCCCTTACCATTTGTTTTTCTTCCTGCTTAAACTAGGAATAAGGAAAAACAAAAACGAGTATGTCATTCTATGAAAAAGCAGTTTACCCTGAGGTTCTCCCTCCTCCTAGAAAGACTTCGCCTCACCATGAAGGTGGCCTGTTTTTCCTGTATTTTTCTGTTAATCGGTTTGATTTTGGGTAACATGACATCATGAAAATCTATGCTTGACAGATGTACCTTCACGTATGCAAACTCTGCAATTTCAGAATAAATACATTCCATTCATTGCTTCCATCCTTCATTTATTAAACAACACATACTTTGAGTCCAAGGATTCTAGCAGGAACATTCATAGATGCTGGGGCTTCAGGACTGAATAAAGAAAAAAACCTGAGGGATGCTTTCACAGACAGACCCCAACAAGGGAGCAGAACATGACACCACACTGCTATCACCTGTAAGATAATGAAGCAGAGTGTGTCCTCAAAGTCTGTTGGGAAGACACACAACACAGAAATGGTGGGGCAGAAAAAATTTCAGGATGAAAAGAGATCAGAATGGGATGCAGTGGATAAAATACACTCAGAAGAATGAATAGGCATCAGGGAGAGTAACAGTGTTGCTGAGAGATGGAGCATATATCAAAAGTCAGCAGGTGGATAAAAGAATGCATAAGTCTTCGTTCCCATTGTGGCGCAGTGGATAACAAATCCGACTAGGAACCATGAGGTTGTGGGCTCGACTATTGGCCTTACTTGATGGGTTAAGGATCTGGCATTGCTGTGAGTTGTGGTGTAGGTTGGAGATGTGCCTCGTATCCTGCATTGCTGTGGCTTTTGCATAGCCTGGCGGCTGTAGCTGTGATTAGGCCCCTAGCTTGGGAACCTCCAAATGCCATGGGTGTGGCTCTAGAAAAGATGCAAAGAAGAAAAAATGCAGAAATCCTAATAAATTAAATATTCCTGTACTTGTTAAATCAACTACTTAAAAGTTATTTCCTGAATGTCCACTGTGTGGCAGGCAACATGCTAGGCACTTAGCTCCAAAAGGGACAAGAGCACATTTTGAAGTTGGAGAGACAGGAACAGAGAAGGTTAACGAGGGTGTTGTAATTGTTTGAAGGCTTAATGCTAAGTACTCCAGGGGAATTGTCCAGCGTACATAGTTTTAAACTAGAAAATGATGAAGTTCGTTTTGACTTTTAGAATGATAATTCTGGCTTCACTATGGAAACTAAGTTGAAGGAAGTATCACAGGCAGCAGATGGAAGCAAGGAGGTTACTGTAGTGATTCAGGTGTAAAAGGATTCTGGAGGCTTGAGCTTTGCCAGTGATGATGCAGAATGGGGTGGACACGGCTGCTTCTGGTCAGATCTCCTGCACTGGGCCCCAATTCACCCAGGAATAGCTGTTGTGTGACTGGGCTGCTGACAGCCCACAGCCCCATTCTTTCTGGACACCTGTGGCATATGGAAGTTTCCAGGCTTATGGTAAAAGCAGAGCTTCAGTTGCCAGCCTACTCCACAGGCACATGAATCCCCATCCAAGCCACATTCAAGACCTAAATCGCAGCTTATGTATGACAACTCCAGGACATTAACCCACTGAGCAAGGCCAAGGATTGAACATGCATCCTCAAGGACACTATGTCAGGTTCCTCACACACTGAGCTAGAAAGGGAACTAAGGAGTTCTTATTTTTATTTTACTATTAGTATTTTTTTTTTCTTGGTCTTTTTGTCTTTTCTAAGGCTGCACCCGCAACACATGGAGGTTCCCAGGTCAGGGGTACAATCGGAGCAGTAGCTGCCTGCTTACACAAGAGCCACAGCAACACAGGACCCAAGCCACATCTGTGACCCACACTGCAGCTCATGCCAAAGCCAGATCCTTAACCCACTGAGTGAGGCCAAGAATCGAACCTGCAACCTCATGGTTCCTAGTCAGAATCATTAACGACTGAGCCATAATGGGAACTCCTGCTTTGTTTTGTTATTTTCTTAATTACAAATTTTACAAAGAACATGAAAAGAAACACCCTCCACCCCAAAAAAAATATACCTATAATGACAGTTAAAAAAAAATGGGCAATGTAGTTAGTCATGACGGATAGCAAACTAAATCCTCCATAATTTATCACTGAATATCTCCTAGAATGACGAAAAGTAAAATGCCAACAAAGGAACTAAAATGTCCCTTGTGATTGAATTTAGAATGAGCTTCATGTGCTTAGATATCATTCCACATGTTTAATGTTGCCTAATGTGCCATAATAACCATCACCAAAGCACCAGAGATAAAATTGAAATTGTTTTAGAACTGTTCTTTTCTTCCAAGTGCCTCTGGTGAATGTGAAAAAGAGGTTCTGAATGTGAGTACTTTTAAATCTCTGTCATTAATTTTACACCCTCACTGCTCTAGCTCTCACGGAATAAATACTAGGTTTCCTACAAAAGGTTGTCATATTGAAAGAAGACAGAATTCTCTCTCTGCCATGAGGGCACAGGTTAACCACATCAGAGATCCTCACACTGGAACTATGCCATCCTTGCTACGCACATGACATTCAAGTTGCTCAGATACCCAGATTCACACAGAGAAAGGGGACTCACAGGGTTTGTTTCCAAGGGCAGGGAATACAATTCCCCACAGAAGATTATGGGCTCTTCCAACCTGTCTCTCCAGAATACCTGCTTCGAAGACAAAGCCTTTCCATCAAAGAAGGTAATTAATTCCTGGGAGAGAAAATAGCAGCTCTAAGGAAAAGGGCCTCGAACTTTTGTGGAAACCTCTTTAAGGATCCATGCAGGGCATGGGAACATGTCTTCTGTTTCTGTGTTTCTTTACTCATCCAGAGCACGATGCATCAAGGATGGAATGGCGCATTTCGATGTGTTTCTACCACACATTCTGCCTCCTGCTTATAGCACAGAGCCATCCATCAAAGCTCATTGCTCCGTGGTGAACCAAAGGAATCCATTCTAAACTCCACTCCCAGGTTTTCTGTGCAAACCATTTGAGGCGCTAGGCTAGAAGCATATTTTTAGACTGTTAAAATGACTTATCTATTGTTGATGTGATAAGGAGTTATCTGAAGACTCTCTTTCCTCTGGCATCAGGTCTTTCATCTTGAAAGGTACTTATCCCAAAAGGTGATCATTGTGAAGATGGATTAGTTGTGAACCCTCTCAAATATCATTAATATCACCCAAGACCAGAAGGTAAGGTTCTCAGTA
Organism: Sus scrofa; assembly: GCF_054392235.1. NCBI lineage: Eukaryota > Metazoa > Chordata > Mammalia > Artiodactyla > Suidae > Sus > Sus scrofa. Next base: position 15,458,855 of record NC_139384.1, read on the forward strand.
GTGCTGATGCTGATTACAGACTGTCGCTTTACATATATAATGATTCTGATTTTTCAACATTTTTCAAGTTCATAATAATGCCTTATATCTTTCCCCACTCTTCAAGAGAAAGTTGTTGAACATCATTAATCTACCCTAACAAAGGAAAAATTCGAGATTATTAAATGTATTTGTAGGACCCAGCTCTCTATACCAGATATCTTTCTTTGGCCAAGAGACCCATTTGAAACAATTCAGATGAATCATGAGAATGTATGCAAAATTTAAACACACCTCACACACACACAAAGGTATAAAGGAGACTATTAAGCGATATACATCACACACTATTTAGTCCAACAGGAAGATCTTTTCCTGAGATACACTGTTATGCATAGGATGTCTCCTGTAGCTCTTTTAAAGGAAAACTGCAGGTGAATCCTCCACATTTGTTTCATGGTAAATGCTTTTCTGTATTATTGTTGAATATGGCCATTCTTCCTACGCCTATATTCATAGAGAGTCAGAAAAACAAGTGAAGGTTCTTTGTCTACGGCATGTAGTGCATATGTTCATATGTTTCCCCAATCAAAACCCATTATAGCTGAGTGCACATGAATATTCTCGCTTGATATTAGAGGAAACAAAATTGTATGGGGCCAACCAATGTACCTCAGATCAAGGAGCTGAGAGTGGGGAAATAATTTTTTAATCTGAGTTTTATTTCTGGTTCTCAAACCAATAAACTCAACCACTGGCATCATAAATTCAACACTTTTCAGGAGTATCTGTGGATTCATGATTAGTACAGAATCTTGGGAGGAAAGATCCCAGGATGAGGGAAAAAATAAATGAAAACAGACATTTGGTGAAAGCAGAACCACACAGTTATCCAATACTGGAAATTCCAATATGTTTAACCGTGTGTATATGTCTGAGTCTATGTGTATGTGTATTAATATGTCTGTCAAAGAAATGGATTCATATATATTTGCCTCCAAAGGAGTATTTTAGTACCATATCTATTAAGGCTGCATCAAAAGGAGTTGACAAGTTGAATAGTATTTAATTTAACCTAACACTACTGGACACAGTTAAAGAATTTGGAGGAAAAATAAAGATAATATGTATAATCTGAACTATCCTTACATCTGTCATTTATTAGCTGCTTGATTTTGTTGAGATTCTTTTAACTTCTCTCTGCTTCTGCTCCCTAGTGTGTAACATACATACAAAGATGATAGTGGTGATCATCTCATAATTTTGTAATGAGGATTAACCAAATGTCTTGAAGAACCAAAAAACACTTAGAGTGCAATCATTATTACATTAAACCAATTAAAATGAATTTTATTGTAGTATAGTTGATTTAAATTACAGTTTAGTTAATATTATCATGTGTATTCCCATTAACAATAGGCTCTAAAATTCTTTTAATTGATTTTTCCCATTATACCAGGTTTACAGTGTTCTGTCAATTGTCTACTGTACAGTATCTAAAATTATTTACAGTGATCAACATGGATGGAAAAATATCATGCATATGTCCCTATAATGCCATTCCCATAGCAAACAATTATTAAAACCATCTTCATCAGCTAGTATAAAATTCTTGGATTGAAGACACATGGTTTACCACTTTTCTTATAACAGAATCTGTCTCCTGTACCATGTTCATCACCTTCCCATTATCAATGGCTTCTTAAATTTAATTACATACTTAAAGTTAATTTTCTGGCCTCTGTCCCGATGCTGAGTCTCTGCCAACTTCATCCAAGTCATACAAAATGCTTCACTAGACTTGTACATAAGATTCACTCACTCTCAGATCCCTCATTACGTCTTCCACTTCCAGTAATATTCTCCTACTGACACTCTCATACTCATTTTCTCACAAACAAAGACTTAATAACCTTCAAGGAATCAAACAAGTTTTTTTATCTGAAGGAAAAGCTTATAAGAATTTAAAATCCAGTAGAATATAGGCATTTGATATTTATTTGATGGAGAGCCGTAATAAAGGTAACATGTAGCTAAAAAAAATAAAAGCACTTTTTTTCAGGTATTGTGGTTGACAGTAACATGAACTACATGGAGACTAGGAACAATGTAACAGAGTTCATTCTACTGGGACTCACGCAGAATCCACACATGCAGAAAGTCATATTTGTGGTGTTTTTGCTCATCTACACTGTCTCTCTGGGAGGAAATGTGCTCACCGTGGTCACCATCACTACCAGCCCATTAATCGGGTGCCCCATGTACTTTTTCCTGGCTCATCTCTCGTTCATCGATGCTTGTTTCTCCTGTGTGGATACACCTAAACTGGTGGTAGAATCACTCTATGACAAGAAAACAACCACTTTCCATGGATGCATGATGCAAATCTTTGGGGAACATTTCTTTGCAGGGGCTGATATCATCCTGCTGACCGTGATGGCCTATGACCGCTATGTGGCCATCTGCAAGCCCTTGTACTATGCAACCATCATGAATCGGAGGCTATGTGGCCTGCTGGTGGGAGTGTCATGGCTGGGAGGCTTTCTCCATGGATTCATTCAGATCCTCTTCATCTTCAGATTGCCCTTCTGTGGCCCTAATGTCATAGATCACTTTGTGTGTGACCTGATTCCTCTGCTTAATCTGGCCTGCACTGATACCCATACTCTAGGGTTCTTTGTTGCTGCCAACAGTGGATTCATCTGTCTGTTAATTTTCCTAATCTTGTTTGGATCTTATGGGGTCATCCTTAACTCCCTAAGGAAACAAAGCTTGGAGGCCAGACGCAAAGCCCTCTCTACCTGTGTCTCCCACATCACAGCAGTTGTCATCTTCTTTGTGCCCTGCATATTTGAGTATGTGCGACCAGCAGTTACTTTACCTGTTGATAAGGCAGTTGCTGTATTCTACAGTATGATAACTCCCATGTTAAATCCCTTAATCTATACCTTGAGAAATGCACAGCTGAAAAATGCCATTAGGAAACTGTTTAGTGTGAAAGCCATTTCAAGTGAAATATAAATGTGCCTAGAGCCCAAATGTGAGTGAATAAGAGGCAAGGGTCATAAGAACATTTGTGTTAGTCTCAGCAAGAGATAAAAGAAATAAAACACTACAAATCATAGAGTATGCCAGAAGGGGAATTAAAATGGTGCAAGAAAATGGGGGGAAAAAAAACCTAGCCAGGACTATTCTCTTTGCATTTGGAAAATTCCATCAAATTGGGGCATACACTCACTAAGTTAATCAATGTATATGCATTTGAACTTTTATTCTAATTAAACAACATAGGAATTAAAAATATATACTGGTTTTTAGGAATAATCTCTGTAATAATCCAAAGAGTTAGGTAGGCTCTGCTGTTAACGCCATTCACAGCTGAGGGAACAAACAGAAATGACTAAGTTCCAAAACAGAAATACTGAAGAACCACTCATCCGAATATTACTGATCGCTCAGACTATGTTCTTAACTGCTGTGATACACTGTCAGGAAAAGATGACAAAAAGGTAACATGATTACAACAGTCACCAGTCATAGAGATGGTCTGAGGGACCGTGCCGGACCACATACATATCTAATAAACAAATTACATGTATATCCGCATATGAAGAAATACTTTCCTTTATATTCTTCATATGTATGATATATTGCACTATAGATTCATCTCTGTTAGCATACATACTATTATATAATTGGTTGACTACATATGGCTAAATTCTAATGATTTTATCAGTAAATCTGCCCATGTTTAAATATCATGGTTGATCATGACACATTTTTGATAGCATTGTGTTGTGTAACTCCTTTAGGAATATAAAAGATACGGCCCATTTTAATCTCTAAAACATGAATAATGAATATTGCATCATGTTTCCAAATTTCCTTCTCTCACTCAGAAGCATTTTGTATTGTCTTTGAGACCATCTTCTGCTAATAATCCACCAGAAAGAGGGATGATTCAAATAAAATAATATTAGGTTGGTTAGGAATTTTATTAAATTCATTAAATTAATATTTTACCAGGAATTTCAAGTTATTAAACAATCATATCAGAGTTCCCACTGTGGAACCATAGGAAAAGAATTTGACTGCTGCGGCTCAGGGTCACTGTGGAGGCACAGGCTCGATCCCCACTTCAGTGGATTAAAGGACCAGGCATTGCCACAGCTGCTGTGGAGGTAACAGCTGTGGCTAAGATTCAATCCCTGGTCCGGGAACTTCCATATGCCATGGTGCCATCATTAAAAAAAGAAAACATATTTAACATTTGCATTTTTATGATGTCTTGGTGTGGGCCTGTTTGGGTTCTGTACAGTAGAAACTTTACAGAATACTGTCTACCCAGCGATAATGGAAACACACAAAAATCATTATATATAAAAAAGGAAAAAACTAAACCAGTCATACTCATAAATTCTGTACTCACTTGAACACAACAGTTTGAATAAGTAGAATATTTGTGATTTATCACAATTACCAAATGAGTAAGTACAAAGCGGGAAAATTTTAGTAAAGTATAGAAAAAAAGAAGTTACAGTAGTAGGAAATTCTTTCTACATTCATCCAAGATTTTAATTATATATCTTCTGGAAGCACAATTTGTATTTGTTAATGCTTAAACTAAGAATAAGAACAACATTAAACTTGAGTATGTCATTCTACGAAGAAAGAGTTTACCTCGATATTTCCCCTTTTCTTAGCAAGATATCATCACACGATGAATGTGGCCTGTTTTCCCACTATTTCTCTGTTAATCAGTTGGCTCTTTGGTAACATTACATCATGGAAAGCTGTTTTTGACAGATGTAGCTTCACTCATGCAAAATCTGCAACTTCAGAATAAATATATGCCTTTCATTGCTTCGGTCCTTCATTTATTTAGGAACACATACTTTGAGGCTAAGGATTCAAGCAGGCACATCAAAACATGCTGGGGCTTCAGTACTGAATAAAGAAAAAAACCTGAGTGCTGCTTTCACAGAGAGACCCCAATAAGGGAGCCAAAAGTGACTTCACACTATAATAACAGTGAGATATTAAAACACAATGTGTCAACAATGTCTGTTAGGAAGACACACAACACGGACATGGTGGGTCAGAAAAATTTTTCAGGATGAAAAAGACATCAAAATGGGATGCAATGGATAAAACAGAATCAGAAGAACGAATAGGCATCAGGGAGAGTAACAGTGTTGTTGGGAGATGGAGTATATATCAAAGGTCAACAGGTGAATACAAGAATGCAGAAGTCGAAATAAATTAAATAGCCCTGTGCTTGTTAACTCTTTATTCAAAAGTAATTTCCCAAATGTCCATTGTGTGGCAGGGAACATCCTGGACAATTAGCTCAAAAAGGGACAACAGTACATTATGAAGTTGGAGAGAGAGGAACACAGAAGGTCAAGGAGGGTGTTATAATTCTTTGAAGGTTTAATGCTAAGTACTCTAGGGAAAATTTCCAAGGTACATACTTTTAAACTAGAAAATGATGAAGTCAGTTTTGAGTTTTAGAATGATAATTCTGGCTTCTGTATGGAAACAAAATTGAAGGAAGTATCGAAAGGCAGCAGGAAGGGAGCTAGGAGGTTACTGTAACGATTCAGGTGTAAATGGATGCAGGCTTGAGCTTTGCCAGAGATGATGCAGAATGGGGTGGACACGGCTGTTTCTGGTCAGATCTCGTTCACTGGGCCCCACTGCACCTGGGAATTGCTGCTATGTCTCTGGGCTGCTGACACCCCACAGCCCCATTCTTTCTGGACACCTGGGGCATATGGAAGTTGCCAGGCTAAAGGTGGTCAAATCAGAGCTTCAGCTGCCAGCCCATGCCACAACAATCCTGGATGCAAGTCGCATTCAGGACCTACCTACAGCTTAATTATAGCAACTACAGATAATTACCCCACTGAGAAAGGCCAGCCATTGAACCTGCATCCTCATGGACACTATTTCACTTTCTTAACACACTGAGCTAGAACGGGAACTAAGGAATTCTTATTTTGAACTTTTACAAAGAACATGAAAAGAAACTACCTGCCCTCTGCCAAATATACCTAAATCACTACTTTAAAAAAAATGTTCATTACTAGTCAAGAGGGAAAGGAAACTAAAAATTCAACATTTTATCATTGCAAATCTCCCAGAACGAATAAAAGTAAATAATACAAAGGGACCAGAATGTAGAACTATATTTGCATTTGAACTCTGAATGAGTCTTCCTGTGTTTAAATATCATTCCACAAGTTTAATGTTTTTTAATGTCCCATACTGACCATCACAAGAGTACAAGGTATAACTTACTGAGAATATTTGAGAATTCCTTTTTTCTTCCACAGGCCTCTGGTAAATGGGAAAAACAGGTTCTGAATGTGAGTACTTTTCAATCCCTGTCATTAGATTTACACACTCACTGCTCTACACCTCAAGCAATGAACACTAGGTCTCTAGGAAAAGGGTTTCATATTGATAAGAAGACAGATTTCTCTCTCTGCCACGAGGGCACAGGTTAACCACATCAGAGATCCTCACACTGGAACTATGCCATCCTTGCTGTGCACATGACATTCAAGTTTCTCAGATACCCAGGTTCACACAGAGAAAGGGGACTCACAGGTTTTGTTTCCAAGGGCAGGGAATACAATTCCCCACACAAAAATGTGTGCTCTTCCAACCTGCCTCTCCAGAATACCTGCTTCGAATACAAAGCCTTTCCATCAAAGAAGGTAATTAACTCCTGGGAGAGAAAGTAGCAGCTCTAAGGAAAAGGGCCTTGACCTTTACTGGATACCTCTTAAATACTCAGGCATTGCATGGAGAAAACACTTTTTGTTCTTGCGGTTTGCACATCGAGAGCAGGATGCATCAAGGATGGAATGACTCATTTCAATGTGTTTCTACCACACATTCTGCCTCCTGCTTGTAGAACCACAGCCATCCATGCAAGCTCATTTCTCCATGGGGTTCCAAATGAATGCATTCTAAATTCAACTCCCAAGGTTTCTGGGGAAACCATTTGAGGCTTTAGGTGAGAAGGAAATATTGAGACTATTACAATGACTCACTTTTCTATTGTTAATGTGATAATGAATTATCTCTAGAATCTCTTTCCTCTTGTGTCAGGTCTTTCATCTTGAAAGGTACTTATCCCAAAAGGAGGTCATTGTGAAGATGGATCAGTTTTCAACCCTCTCAAATATCATTTAAATCACCCAAGACCAGAAGGTAAGTTTCTCAATAGTGCGGATGCTTACCAAAGATTGTTTATTTACATGTACAATACTCATGATTTTTCAATATTTTTTGCATAGAGGAATAGTGCATTTCACCTTCCTCCATTCTTCAAGACAAAGTTGATAACGATCATTAATCTAATCTACAATAGAAAATACCCAAGATGAAGAAATTCATTTGAAGCATTCAGCTTTCTACACCAGATAGCATTCTTTCTCCAAGAGACACATGTGAAGCAAAGAAGACTAATCATGAAAACGTCAACAAAATTGAAACACACTTCTCACCCAAATGATATAAATGTGAATTTTTTAAGTGATATAAGTCATACACTATTTCCCCCAATAGGAAGGTCTTTTCCTGAGATCCACTGGTCTGCATAATATGAGTTTCCTGCAGCTTCTTTCCAATGATGATTCCTCTACAGTTTATTGCATGGTCCTAGGTTTTTCTGTATTATTGCTGAATATGGCCATTCTTCCTACTCCTGCATGCACAGAGAGTCATAGACATAAGTGAAGTTTCTTTGTCTACAGCTCTGTAGTGCATACCTTCATACATGTTTCCTCAATCAATACTCATAATAGCCTGCATGGACAGTATTATCCTCACTTGATATTAGAGGACACAAGGGTGTAAGGTGCCAGGAAATCTACCCCATTTCAGGAAACTGAGAGTGGAGAAAGAATTTTCATACATGATTGCTTTTTATACTTCTCAAACTAATATACGCAACCACTGACACCATCATTTCAATGCTGTTCAGAAGAGTCCGTGGGTTCTTGTTTAGTAGGGAAACTGGAGAGGAAAGATGCCGGGGTGTGGGAGAGACAAAATGAAAGCAGACCTTCAGTGAAAGCAGGACCATATAGTTATTCCAAACTGGAAATTCCAATATGTGGACCTGTGTGCATATGACTGAGTCTGTGTGCATGTGAATTTATATGCTGGTCAATGAAATGGATTCATATATACTTGCCTCTGAAAGAGAATTAACATAACCATAATTATTATGGTCACATCCAAAGGAGTTGACTAGTTCAACAGTGTTTATTTTAACCCAACAATATAGGCCACATTTGAAGAATTTTGATGAAAATAAAAATAAGATGTATAACCTGAACTATTCTTAGATCTGAGCTTTATTAGCAGCTTGACTTTGTTAAGATCCTTAAATTCTCACTGCTTCTGCTCCCTAGTGTGTAAAAGAAGTACAAATATGATAGTGGTGATCATCTCATACTTTTGGAATGATGACTAAAGAAATGCCTGAAAAAAAAAAACAACTTAGAAAGCAGTAAACATTCATGAAACTAATTAAAACTAATGTTATTGAAGGAGAGTCAATGTGCATTAAGGTGTAGCTAATATTATCATGTGCATTATGATCAACATTCATCTCTCAAACTCGTTACCGTGATCAACATGGATGGAATAATACCATGCACATGATTCTATTAGGCCATGCCCATAACAATCAATTATTAAAACCATCTTTATCAGCTCTTTAAACTTATTGGATTGAAGGAACATGGTTTACCACTTTTCTTATACCAGACGCTAGCTCCTGTACCCTCTTCATCACTTCCTCATTACCAAGGTTTTGCTACATTTAATTCCATTGTTTTATTGTTATTTCCCAAAAACAATTGTTTTCCACTGTACAGCAAGGAGGCCTAGTTACACATACACGTATAAATACTTTTTTCTCCCATTATCATGCTCTGTTGTAAGCATACAGACATAACTCTCAGTGCTACACAGCAGGATCTCATTCTTAATCCATTCCAAAAGCAAGAGTTTGCATACATTTGCCACAAGCTCCCAATCCATCCCACGCCCTCCCTGCATGTCCAGGCAACCACATGTCTACTCTCCAAGTAGACATTTCTCAGTGGAAAGAAAGGCTCATTTGTGCTATATATTAGGTACCAGATATAAGTGATATCATATGGTATTTGTCTTTCTCTTTCTGACTTACTTCACTCAGTATGAGACTCTCTAGTTCCAACCAAGTGGTCACAAATAGCATTATGTATTTCTTTTTTATGGCTGAGTCATATTCCATTGTGTACATATACCACATCCTCCAATTCCAATCATCTGTCGATGGACATAAGGGTTGATTCCATGTCCTGGCTACTGTGAATAGAGCTGCAATGAACATGCGGGTGCATGGGTATTTTTTAAGGAAAGTTTTGTCTGGATATATGCCTCAGAGTGGGATTGCCTAAAAGTTAATTATCAGGCTTCTGTCCCCTTGCTAAGCCTCAGCCCACTTCATCCAAGTCACATAAATCTCTTCCCTAGACTTGCACACAGATTCCCTTTCTCTCAAGTCTGTCTTCCCCTTCCATTCGTGTTCTCCTATTCTTACATAATATTCTCATATGGGCACTCATATTCTCATTTTCTAATACACTCACAGCTGAAGAATCTTTAAGATATCAGACCAAACTTTTTATCTCAATGAAAACTTTATAAGAATTTAGAATCCAATAGAATATAGGCATTTGAAATTTATTAGATGGAGGGGCTTAACAAACTCAAGGGTGAGCTTAAAAAAATAAACTTTCTTTACTTTCAGATAATACGGTTAACAATAATGTGAACCACTTGGAGACTAGGAATAATGTAACAGAGTTCATGCTACTGGGCTTCACGCAGAATCCACACATGCAGAAAGTCATATTTGTGGTGTGTTTGCTCATTTACAATGTCTCTCTGAGAGGAAATGTGCTCACCGTGGTCACCACCATTATCAGCCCATTAATCAGGTGCCCCATGTACTTTTTCCTGGCTCATCTCTCTTTCATCGATGCTTGCTATTCCTGTGTGGATACCCCTAAACTGGTGGTAGACTCAATCCATGACAAGAAAACAAGGACTTTCCATGGATGCATAATGCAGATCTTTGGGGAACATTTCTTTGGAGGGGCTGATATCATTCTGCTGTCGGCTATGGCCTATGACCGCTATGTGGCCATCTGCAAACCCTTGTACTATGCAACCATCATGAATCGGAGGCTATGTGGCCTGCTGGTGGGAGTGTCATGGGCAGGAGGCTTTCTCCATGGATTCATTCAGATCCTCTTCATCTTCAGATTGCCCTTCTGTGGCCCTAATGTCATAGATCACTTTATGTGTGACCTGATCCCTTTGCTTGATCTGGCCTGCACTGATACCCACACTCTAGGGTTCTTTGTTGCTGCCAACAGTGGATTCATCTGTCTATTAAACTTCCTACGCTTGCTTGGCTCTTATGCGGTCATCCTTTAACCCTTAGGTCCCAAAGCCTGGAGGCCAGATGAAAAGCCCTCTCTACTGTGTCTCCCACATCACAGCAGTTGTCATCTTCTTTGTGCCCTGCATATTTGAGTACATGCAACCAGTAGTTACTTTACCTATTGATAAAGCAGTTGCTGTCTTCTACACTATGATAACTCCCATGGTAAATTCCTTAATCTATACCTTGAGAAATGCCCAGCTGAAAAATGCCATTAGGAAATTGCTTAGTGTGAAAGCCATTTCAAGTGAAACAAATGTGCCTAGATCCCAAATTTGAGTGAAGAGAGGCAAGGGTCATAAAGAGATTTTTGTTAATCTCAGCAAAAAGTCTTATGAGATAAAGAAAAATAAAATCACTACAAAACATAGATTCTGCCAGAAGAGGAAATAAAATGGGTACAAGAAAATGTGATCAACAACAAGAAAAAATTCTATCCCAGGACTATTCACTACATTTATGGAAAATTCTACCAAATTTGGGCACAAATCCACTTAATTACTAATGTATATGGATTCAATGATTTTACTTTAATAAAACAAGATAAAGTCAATAAAGATACATACTGGTCTTTAGGAATAATCACTGTAACAATCCAAAGAGTTAGGGAGGTACTGCGGTTATCACCATTAAAACCTCAGTGAAGAAACCAAAATGACCAAGTTCCAAAAGAGAAATACTGAAGAACCAGTCATCAGAATATAACTGATCAGACTATGATCTTAACTGCTCTGATACACTCACAGAAAATGATGACCAAAGGTACATAATTAGAATAGTCACCAGTCATAGAGATGGACTCTGGGACTCTGCTGGACCATATACATATGTAATAAATTAACTCACTTATTACATGTATATCATCATATGAAGAAATCATTCCCTTTGTATTCTTAATATGCATGATATTAGCACTATATTTTCATATTTGTTAGCATGTATACTATTATATAATTGGTTGATTACATACAACTAAATTCTAATCATTTTATTAGTCAATCTACCCATTTTTAAATATTGTGGTTGATGGTTAGGAATTTTCTGTAACATTGTGTTATGAAACTCCTTTAGGATTATAAAATACAAAGGCCACATAATCTCTAAAGCATGAATAATGAATATTACATCATTTCCAAATTTCCATATATAACTCAGAATCATTTTATATTGTCCTTGTGACCATCTTACACTAATAATCCATCAGAAAGGGATGATTCAAATGAAATGATTATTTGACAGGAATTTCATGTTATTAAATTGATTAAAGTAATATTTTATCATGAATTTCAAAGTATTAACCATATTGGAGTTCCCACTCTAGCACAGTAGGTAAAGAATCTGACTGCTGTGGCTCAGGGGCACTGTGAAGGCACAGGCTCAAGCCCCAGTTCAGTGGGTTAAAGGATCAGGCATCGCCTCAGCTTGCAGTAGAGGTAACAGCTGTGGCTGGGACTCAATCCCTGGTCTGGGAACTGCCATGTACCATAGATGCAGTCAAAATATATAAATAAATAAAGAAATAAATAAATAAATAATCAGTCAACCTCATAAAGTATGTGCCCACTTGAAAACAAGAGTTTGAAAAAGTAGGGTATAGAGGGAACATTCCTGAATATAATCAAAGCCATTTATGATAAACCCACAGCAAATATAATACTCAATGGGGAAAAACTGAAAGCCTTCTCACTCAAATCTGGAACAAGACAGGGATGCCCACTCTCAACACTGCTCTTCAACATCGTTTTGGAAGTCTTAGCCACAGCAATTAGACAAACAAAAGAAATCAAAGGCATCCATATAGGAAGAGAAGAGATCAAACTGTCACTGTATGCAGATGACATGATACTATACATAGAAAACCCTAAGGACTCAACCCAAAAACTCCTTGAACTGATTAATCAATTCAGCAAAGTAGCAGGATATAAGATTAACATTCAGAATTCAGTCGCATTTCTGTATACCAGCAATGAAATATTAGAAAAGGAATACAAAAATATAATACCTTTTAAAATTGCACCTCACAAAATCAAATACCTCGGAATACACCTGACCAAGGAAGTAAAGGACCTATATGCCAAGAACTATAAAACTTTAATCAAAGAAATCAAAGGAGATGTAAAGAAATGGAAAGATATTCCATGTTCCTGGACTGCGAAAATCAATATTATAAAAATGGCCATACTACCCAAAGCAATCTACAGATTCCATGCAATCCCTATCAAATTACCCAGGACATTCTTCACAGAACTAGAACAAACAATCCAAACATTTAGATGGAACAACAAAAGACCCAGAATCGCCAAAGCAACCCTGAGAAACAAAAACCAAGCAAGAGGCATAGCTCTCCCAGACTTCAAGAAATACTACAAAGCCACAGTCATCAAAACATGTTGGTACTGGTATCAAAACAGACAGACAGACCAATGGAACAGAATAGACAATCTGGAAATCAACCCTGACACCTATGGTCAATTAATCTTTGACAAGGGAGGCAAGAACATAAAATGGGGAAAAGAAAGTCTATTCAGCAAGCATTGCTGGGAAACCTGGACAGCTGCATGCAAAGCAATGAAACTAGAACACACCCTCACACCATGCACAAAAATAAACTCCAAATGGCTGAAAGACTTAAATATACGACAGGACACCATCAAACTCCTAGAAGAAAACATAGGCAAAACACTCTCTGACATCAACATCATGAATATTTTCTCAGGTCAGTCTCCCAAAGCAATCGAAATTAGAGCAAAAATAAACCCATGGGACCTCATCAAACTGAAAAGCTTTTGCACAGCAAAGGAAACCCAAAAGAAAACAAAAAGACAACTTACAGAATGGGAGAAAATAGTTTCAAATGATGCAACCGACAAGGGCTTAATCTCTAGAATATATAAACAACTTATACAACCCAACAGCAAAAAAACCAATCAATCAATGGAAAAATGGGCAAAAGACCTGAATAGACATTTCTCCAAAGAAGATACACAGATGGCCAGCAAACACATGAAAAAATGCTCAGCATCGCTGATTATAAGAGAAATGCAAATCAAAACTACCATGAGATACCACCTCACACCAGTCAGAATGGCCATCATTAATAAATCCACAAATAACAAGTGCTGGAGGGGCTGTGGCAAAAAGGGAACCCTCCTGCACTGTTGGTGGTAATGTAAACTGGTACAGCCACTATGGAGAACAGTTTGGAGATACCTTAGAAATCTATCCATAGAACTAACATATGACCCTGCAATCCCACTCTTGGGCACATATCCGGACAAAACTCTACTTAAAAGAGACACATGCACCCGCATGTTCATTGCAGCACTATTCACAATAGCCAAGACATGGAAACAACCCAAACGTCCATCGACAGATGATTGGATTCAGAAGATGTTGTATATATTCACAATGGAATACTACTCAGCCATAAAAAAGAATGATGACATCATGCCATTTGCAGCAACATCGATGGAACTAGAGAATCTCATCCTGAGTGAAATGAGCCAGAAAGACAAAGACAAATACCATATGATATCACTTATAACTGGAATCTAATGTCCAGCACAAATGAACATCTCCTCAGAAGAGAAAATCATGGACTTGGAGAAAAGACTTGTGGCTGCCTGATGGGAGGGGCAGGGGGAGGGAGTGGGAGGGATCCGGAGCTTGGGCTTATCAGACACAATTTAGAATAGATTTACAAGGAGATCCTGCTGAATAGCATTGAGAACTTTGTCTAGATACTCATGTTGCAACAGAAGAAAGGTTGGGGGAAAAATGTAATTGTAATAAATACATGTAAGGAAAACCTACCCGCTGGCTGTACAGTGGGAAAATAAAAAAATTAAAAAAAAAAGAGTTTGAAAAAGTAGAATAAATTATTGTTTATAATAATTACCAAATGAGTAAACATGAGTATAAATGGGGAAAAATTTAATAAAATTAATTAAAAAGGAGTACATAAGCCTAGGAAATTCTTTCTACCTTTATCTGATAGTTTATTTATATACTTCTGGGAACCACAATGTGTTTTTCGTACTGCTTAAACTAAGAATAAGACAAAAATTGCACCTGAGTGTTTCATTCTATAAAGAAATAGTTTACCTTGATACTCTCCCTGCTCCTGGCAAGACTTCACCGCACCGTGAATGTGGCCTGTTTTTCCTCTATTTCTCTGTTATTCAATTGGCTTTTTCGTAACATTACATCATGAAAAGCTATTTTTGACATATATAGTGTCATGTGTACAAAGTTTGTAATTTCAGAATAAATATATTCCATTCACTACTTCTATCCTTCATTCATTAAACAACACATATTTTCAGTCCAAGGATTCTAGCAGGCACATCGATAGTTCCTGGCGCTTCAACACTGAATGAAGAAAATCCTAAGTGCTGCTTTCACAGACAGACCCCAACAAGGGGGCAGAACATGACATTACACTGTTATAACCTGTAAGATAATGAAGCATAGGGCATCATCAAAGTCTGTTGGGAAGACACACAACAGAGATATGGTGGGTCATAAAAAAATTTCAGGATGAAAAAAGACATCAAAATGGGATGCAATGTATAAAATACAATCCCCAGAATGAATAGGAATGAGGGAGAGTAACAGTGTTCCTGTGAGATGAAATATATATCAAAGGTCAGCAGGTGAATACAAGAATGAACAAGTCATAATATATTAAGTACTCATGTGCTTGTTAAATCAACTATTTATTCAAAAGTTATTTACTGAATGAACATGTGTGCCAGGCAACATGCTGGACACTTAGCTCAAAATGGGAAAATAGTACATTATGAAGTTGGAGAGACAGGAACAACGAAGTTCAAGGAGGGTCTCAAAATTGTTTGAAGGCTTAATACTAAGTACTATGGGAAAATTTCCAGCTTACATAGTATTTAAGTAGACAATTTTGAAGTTAGCTTTGAGTTTTCGAATGATAATTCTAGCTTCTGTGGAAACTAAATTTAAGAAAGCATCACAAGTGGCAGAAGGGAAGCTAGAGCTTGTGAAAAGAAACTCCCTCCACCCCAAATATACCTCAAATACTTTAAAAAAACGTTCAATGATAGCAGTCATGAGGGAAAGCAAATTTAAACCTCAGTAGTTTATCACTGCATACCTCCTAGAAAGACTAAAGGTAAAATAATACAAAGGGACCAGAATGTAAAGCTTTGTTTGTGTTTGAACTTTGAATGTGCGTCTTGTGTTTACGCATCATTCCACATGTTTAATCTTGCCCAATGTCCCATACTGACCATCACAAGAGTACTAGAGATATATTGTTGAGAATAATTTAGAATTTCAGTTTTCTTCCTCAGGCCTCTGGTGAATGGGAAAACCAGGTTCTGACTTTTAAATCACTGTCATTAGTTTTATGCCCTCTCTGATCTGGTGGTTAATCCATGAACACTAGCTTTCCAGGAAAAGGGTTTCATATGGATAAGAAGACAGAATCCTCTTTCTGCCATGAGGGCACAGATTAACCACATCAGAGATCCTCACACTGGAACTATGCCATCCTTGCTACTCACATGACATTCAAGTTGCTCAGATACCCAGATTCACACAGAGAAAAGGGACTCACATGTTTTGTTTCCAAGGGCAGGGAATACCATTCCCCACATAAGAATGTGTGTTTTTCCAACCTGCCTCTCCAGAATACCTGCTCAAAGACAAAGCCTTTCCATCAAAGAAGGTAATTAATTCCTGGGAGAGAAAACAGCAGCTCTCAGAAAAGGGTCCTCGAACTACTGTGGAAATCTCTTTAAATATCCATGCATTGCATGGGAACATGTCTTTGTTTGTTTGTCTCCTTACACATCCAGAGCACGATGCATCAAGGATGGAATGGCGCATTTCAATGTGTTTCTACCACACATCCTGCCTCCTGCTTATAGGACCGGAGACATCCATCAAAGCTCATTTCTCCATAGTGTTCAAAATCAATTCATTCTAAATCCAACTCCCAGGATTTCTGGGGAAACCATTTGTGCCATTAGGCTAGGAGGAAATATTTAGACTATTAAAGTGACGTACTTATCTACTGTTGAGAAGATACTAAAATTATCTGAAGAATCTTTCTTCTTGTGTCAGGAGTTTCATCTTGAAAGGTACTTATCCCAAAGGGAGGTCGTTTTGAAGATGGATTAGTTTTGAACCCTCTCAAATGTCATTAATATCACCCTAGACCAGAAGGTAAGGTTCTCAATAGTGCTGATCCATTAAAGATTGTTACTTTACATATGTAATGATCATGATTTTTCAACATTTTCCAATTGAATAATAGTCCATTTCATCCTCCCCCATTCTTCAAGAGAAAGTTGGTATCATTAGTCTAATCTGTGATATGAAAAACCTGAGCTTAAGAAATGTATTTTTGTAGGACCTAGCTCTCTAACACCAAATGTCATTCTTTTGCCAAAGAAACTTTTGAAACTATCAAGACCAATCATGAGAATGTAAACAAAATTTAAACACACCACACACCCACAAAGGTAGAAATGACAATATTAAGTGATAGGAACCATAAACTCTTTAGTCCATTGAAAAGATCTTTCCCTGAGACCCACTGGTCTCCATAGTATCAGTCTCCCATAGTTTCTTTCAAAATTCCACTGGAGATGATTCCTCTACAGGTTATTGCATGGTTCAAAGTTTTCCTGCATTATTGCTGAATATGGCCATTCTTCCTAGGCCTACATACCTGGTCATAAAGATAAGCGGAGGTTCTTTGTCTACAGCATGTAGTGCATAGGTTCATATGTGTTTCCTCAACTGAGTGGACACTAATATTCTCACTTGATATTAGAGGAAACAAGGTTGTAAGGTGCCAAGAAATGTGCCCCAGATCAAGAAGCTGAGAGAGGGGAAACAATTTTTTTTTCTGATTTTTTTTTTTCTGATTCTCAAACTACTATACTCACCCACTGGAATCATCATTTCAACACTTTTCACAAGCATCTGTGGATTCATGATTTGTATGGAAACTGAGATGTAAAAATCCTAGGGTGAGGGAGAGACAAAAGGTAAACAGACCTTCAGTGAAAGCAGGACCACATAGTTATTCAAAACTGGAAATTCCAATATGTTGAACTGTGTGCACAGGTCTTGGTCTGTGTGTATGTGTATTTACATGTCTGTCAATGAAATGGATTCATATATACTTGCCTCTGAAAGAGCATTAACGTAACCATAAGTATTACGGTCACATCCAACGGAGTTGACTAGTTCAACAGTGTTTATTTTAACCTAACAACATAGGCCACAGTTTAAGAATTTGGATGAAAATTAAATAAGGTGTACACTCTGAACTAACCTTAGATCTGCCTTTTAATAGCTGCTTGATTTTGTTAATATGCTTAACTTCACTCTGTTTTACACCCTAGTGTGTAAAGTAAGTACAAAAATGAACTGGGGATCACCTCATACGTGTGTAATGAGGATTAACCAATTGCCTAAAAACAAACAAACAGAGTACAATAAGTATTCATGAAGATAATTAAAATTTTATTGAAGTACGGTTGATGTGAATTGTTTCAGTTAATACTATCATGTGTATTCCCATTAACATTCATCTATAAAATTCTTTTTTACATGGTTTTCATTTTTTTCCATTATAATGGTTTACACTGTTCTGTCAATTTTATTCTATATAGCATGTAAAATTCTTTACCGTGATCAACATGGATGGAAAAATCCCATGCACATGTTTCTATTACGCCATGCCCATCGCAATCAATTATTAAAATCACCTTTATCAGCTTTTATAACTTTTTTGGCCTGAAGGATATGATGTAACACTTTTCCTGTAGCAGACTCCATCTCCTGTATCTTTTTCATCACTTTCCCTTTAACAATGACTTGCTACATTGAATTACATGTTTAAAGTTAATTTTCTGCCTTCTCTACCAGACTGGGCCTCAGCCAACTTCATCCACGTCACAGAAAACTCTTCGCTTGACTTGTACACAAGATTCTCTCTCTCTCTCAAATCCCCCTTCCCCTAACACTCATATGCTAATATTCTTACACTTCGGTTCTCAAACTAACAGTATTACTCTCATTTTCTCATACACTCACAATTGAACAACATACAAGAGATGAGAACAATTTTTTTTTCAAGGAAAAAAAAATCCTGTAAGAATTTAGAATCAACTGGAATAATGGAATTTGATAATTATTAGACAGAGAGGCTTAATAAATGCAATGTTGAGCTTTAAAAAAAGACTTTATTTTCAGCTAATGTGGTTGACAATAATGTAAACTACAGTGAGAAAAGGAACAATGTTACGGAGTTCACTCTACTGGGCCTCACACAGAATCCACAGATGCAGAAAGTCATATTTGTGGTGTTTTTGCTCATCTACACTGTCTCTCTGGGAGGAAATGTGCTCACCGTGGTCACCATCACTACCAGCCCATTAATCGGGTGCCCCATGTACTTTTTCCTGGCTCATCTCTCTTTCATCGATGCTTGCTTCTCCTGTGTGGATACACCTAAACTGGTGGTAGACTCACTCTATGAAAAGAAAACAAGCACTTTCCATGCATGCATGATGCAAATCTTTGGGGAACATTTCTTTGCAGGGGCTGATATCATCCTGCTGACGGTGATGGCCTATGACCGCTATGTGGCCATCTGCAAGCCCTTGTACTATGCAACCATCATGAATCGGAGGCTATGTGGCCTGCTGGTGGGAGTGTCATGGCTGGGAGGCTTTCTCCATGGATTCATTCAGATCCTCTTCATCTTCAGATTGCCCTTCTGTGGTCCTAATATCATAGATCACTTTATGTGTGACCTGATTCCTTTGCTTGATCTGGCCTGCACTGATACCCACACCCTAGGGCTCTTTGTTCCTGCCAAAAGTGGACTACTCTGTGTGCTAAACATCTTACTCTAGCTTGGCTCCTATGTGGTCATCCTTTACACCCTAAGGACCCAAAGCTTGGAGGCCAGACGCAAAGCCCTCTCTACCTGTGTCTCCCACATCACAGCAGTTGTCATCTTCTTTGTGCCCTGCATATTTGTGTACATGCGACCAGCAGTTACTTTACCCATTGATAAAGCAGTTGCTGTCTTCTACACTATGATAACTCCCATGTTAAATCCCATAATCTATACCTTGAGAAATGCACAGCTGAAAAATGCCATTAGGAAACTGTTTAGTAGGAAAGCCATTTCAAGTGAAATATAAATGTGCCTAGAGCCCAAATGTGAGTGAAGAAGAGGCAAGGGTCATAAGGATATTTTTCTTGATCTCAGCAAATAAGACTTACAAGATAAAGAAAAATAAGGTCACTACAAAGTTTAGATTCTGCCAGATGTGGAGTTAAAATGGGTTTAAGATAAACATATATACTGGATTTTTAGGAATAATCCTTCTAACAATCCAAAGAGTTTGGTAGGCACTGCTGTTATAACTGTTAACAGCTGAGGGAACAAACCGAAAAGAGTAAGTTCCAAAACAGAAATACTGAAGAACCAGTAATCAGAGTATAATTGATCACTCAGACTATGACCTTAATTTCTCTGATACAGTGTCAGGAAGTGATGACAAAAAATTAACATGATTAGAATAGTCAAAATTCTTAAAGATGTACTGCCAGACTGCGTTGGACCACATACATGTGTAATATACAAAGTAACATATTACCTGGCCATCTTCATAGGAAATGAGAATTTTTCTTTATACCCTTAACATACTCTTAATATATTGCTCTATATAGTCCTATCTGATAGCACATCTATGATTACATATTGGTTGACTACATAAAACTAAATTGTAATCATTGTATTAGTCAATCTGCCCATGTTTAAATATCATGGTTGATGGTTAGGTATTTTCTCTAACTCTGCGTTATGTAATTCCATTAGGAATATAAAAGATATGGGCCATTTAATCTCTAAAGCGTGAGTCATGAACATGACAGCATGCTTCCAAATGATTCTTTATGCATTCAGAATCATTTTGTATCGTCCATGTGAACATCTTGTGCTGAGAATCCATCAGAAAGAGGGATGAGTCAAATAAAGTGATGTTTTATTCAACAGGAACTTCATGTCATTCAATTCATTAAAATAATATTTTATCCTGAACTTCAAGTTATTAAACAATCATATTGGAGTTCCCACTCTGGTGCAATGCATTAAGAATCTGAATGCAGCCTCTCAGGGTCACTGGGGAGGCACAGGTTCGATTCAAAGTTCAGTGGATTAAAGGATCAGGCATTGCTGCACCTGCAGTTTGGGTAACAGCTGTGCCTGGTACAGACATTAAAAAAACAAAAAGCAAAAAACACTCATACTCATAAAGTATGGGCCCACTTGAAAACAGGAGTATGGTAAAATGCAATATGTTGTGGCTTATAATAATGACTAAATGAATAAATATAAGTATAAAAACAAATAAATAAAATATAGAAAGAGAAGTGGTACTTAAGCCTAGGAAATTTTTTTCTACCTTTATCCGAGATTTTTAATTATATCCCTTTGGAAAACACAATTTGTTTTTCTTACTGCTTCAACTACAAATAAGGAAAAAATTGAACCTGAATATGTCATTATATGAAGAAACAGTTTACCTTGATATTCTCCCTGCTCCTAGCAAGACGTCATCATACCGAGAACGTGCCCTGTTTTTGCTATATTTCTCTGTTAATCAGTTGGCTTTTTGGTAACATTACATCATGGAAAGCCGTTGTTGACACATGTAGCGTCATGTGTGCAAATTCAGCGATTTCAGAATATATTCCATTCATTGCTTCTATCTTTCATTTATTAAAGAAAACATACTTCAAGTCCAAGGATTCTAGCAGGCAAATGATAGTTGCCGGGGCTTTAGTACTGAATAAAGAAAAAAACCTGAGGGATGCTTTCACAGACAGACCCCAACAAGGGAGCAGAACATGACATCACCCTGTTATAACCTGTAAGATAATAAAGCACAGTGTGTCATCAAAGGCTCTTGGGAAGACACACAACACAGACATGGTGGTCAGAAAAATTGTTCAGGATGAAAAGCCATCAAAATGGGATGCGATGTATAAAACACAATCCGAAGAATGAATAGGCATCAGGGAGAAAAATAGTGTTGCTGGGAGATGGAATATATATCAAAGATCAGCAGAACGCAGAAGTCCTAATAATTGAAATATTCCTGTGCTTGTTAAATCAATTCTTTCTTCAAAAGTCATTTCCTGAATGTCCACTGTGTGCTGGACCCTTATCTCATAAAGGGAAAACACTATATTATGAAGTTGGAGTGATAGGAACAGACAAGGTCACAGAGTCTCATAATTATTTGAAGGCTTCATGCTAAGGACTATAGGGAAAGGTTCCAGCTAACATAGTTTTAAACTAGAAAATGATGTAGTTAGCTTTGAGTTTTAGAATAATAATTCTGGCTTCAGTATGGAAAATAACTTGAAAGAACAAAACAGGAAGCAGAACAGGAGCTAGAGCTTTTACTGTAATGATTCAGGTGTAAAAGGATGGAGGCTTGAACTCTGCCAGTGATGATGCAGAATGGTGTGGACACAGCTGCTTCTGGTCAAATCTCATTCATTGGGCCCCAGGAATAGCTGCTGTGTGTCTGGGCCCCTGACAGCCCACAGCCCCTTTCTTTCTGGGCACCTGTGGCATATGGAAGTTCCCAGGCTAAAGGTTGAATCAGAGCTTCAGTTGCCAGCCTATGTGACAACCACAACAATCCTTGATCCAAGCCAAATTTGAGACCTAAGTCACAGCTTACTTAACACTAACTCCAGATCCTTAACACACTGAGCAGGGCCAAGCACTGAATATGCATTCTCATGAACACTATGTCAGGTTCTTTACCCACTGAGCTAGAATGGGAACTAAGGAGCTCTTATTTTTAAAATTTACAAAGAACATGAAAAGAAACACCCTCCCCCCAAAAATATATCTATAACAAGGCTTTAGAAAAATGTTCCACATCATTATTCATCAAGGAAAGCAATCTGAAACCTCGACAGCTTATCACTACTTATTTACCAGAATGACTAAAAGTAACATAATACAAAGGGACCAGAATGTACAACTTCATTTGTGTTTGAATTTAGAATGAGCTTCTTGTGTTTACATATCATTCCACATGTTTAATGTTGCCTAATGTCCCATAGTGACCATCACCAGAGTATCAGCGATAAAACATTGAGGACATTTACAATTTCCGTTGTCCTCCACAGGATTCAGATGAATGGGAAGAACAGGTCATGGATTTGAGTACTTTAAAATCACTGTCATTAATTTTATGCCCTCTCTGATCTGGTTCTTAATCAATGAACACTAGGTTTCCAGGAAAATGTTGCCATATTGATAAGAAGACAGAATTCTCATTCTGCCACGAGGGCACAGGTTAACCACATCCGAGATCCTCACACTGGAACTATGCCATCCTTGCTACGCACATGACATTCAAGCTTCTCAGATACTCCAGTTCACACAGAGAAAGGGGACTCACAGGGTTTGTTTCCAAGGGCAGGGAATACAATTCCCCACAGAAGATTATGGGCTCTTCCAACCTGTCTCTCCAGCATACCTGCTTCTAAGACAAAGCCTTTCCATCAGAGAAGGTAATTAATTCCTGGGAGAGAAAACAGCAGCTCTAAGGAAAAGGTCCTTGAATTTGTGTGGAAATCTCTTTAAATATCCATGCAGCACCTGAGAAAAGGTCTTTTTTTGCTTCCACATCCAGAGCACAATGCATCAAGGATGGAATGACCCTTGTGGATGTGTTTCTACCATGCATTCTGCCTCCGGCTTACAGAAAGAGAGCCATCCATCAAAGCTCATTGCTCCGTGGTGAACCAAAGGAATCCATTCTAAACTCCACTCCCAGGTTTTCTGTGCAAACCATTTGAGGCGCTAGGCTAGAAGCATATTTTTAGACTGTTAAAATGACTTACTTATCTATTGTCGATGTGATAAGGAGTTATCTGAAGACTCTCTTTCCTCTTGTGTCAGGTCTTTCATCTTGAAAGGTACTTATCCCAAAAGGAGGTCATTGTGAAGATGGATTAGTTTTCAACCCTCTCAAATATCATTCATATCAACCAAGACCAGAAGGTAAGTTTCTCAATAGTGCTGAGGTTGATTACAGATTGTCGCTCTACATATATAACGACCCTGATTTTTCAACATTTTTTGCATAGAACCGTGCATTTCACCTTCCCCCATTCTTCAAGACAAAGTTGATAAGTATCATTAATGTAATGTACAATATGAAAAAATCATTATTAAGAAATATATTTTTAGGACCCAGCTCTCTACACCACATAGCATTCTTTGGCAAAGAGACCCATCTGAAACAATCAAGACTAATCATTAGAATGTAAACAAAATTTAAACACACTTCACACCCAAAAAGATACAAATGTGAATATTAAGTCATATAAATCATAAACCATTTAGTCCAATTTCTCTTTTCCTGAGATCCACTATTATCCATAATATGAGTTTCCAGTAGCTTCCTTCAAAGTAAAATTGGAGATGATTCCTCCAGTGTTTGTGGCATGGTTAAATGTTTTCCTGTCTTATTGCTGAATATGTCCATTACTCCTACTCCTACAAGCATAGAGAGTCATTTAAATAAGTGAAGGTTCCTTGTCTACAGCAGGTAGTGCATATATTCACATAGGTTTCCTCATCAATACCCATAATAGCTGAGTAGACACTAATATTCTCACTTGATATTAGATGAAACAAGGTTGGAAGGTGCCAAGAAATGAACCCCAGATGAAGAAGTTGAGAGTGGGGAAAGAATTCTATAATCTGAGTATTTTTTTTCTGATTTTAAAACTAATATACCCAACCACTGGGATCAATGCTGCTCAGAAGAGTCTGTGGATTCATATTTAGTTGGGAAACTGGAGAGGAAAGATCCTAGGGTGAGGGAGAAACAAAATCAAAATAGACCTTCAGTGAAAGCAGGACCACATAGTTACCCACAACTGGAAATTCCAATATGTTGAACTCTGTGCATAGGTCTTGGTCTGTGAGTATGTGTATTTACATGTCTGTCAATGAAATGGATTCATATATACTTGCCTCTGAAAGAGCATTAACGTAACCATAAGTATTATGGTCACATCCAAAGGAGTTGACTAGTTCAACAGTGTTTATTTTAACCTAACAACATAGGCCACATTTGAAGAATTTGGAAGAAATTGAAGATAAGATGTATACTCTGAGCTAATCTTAGATCTGCCCTTTAGTAGCTGCTTGATTTTGATAAGATCCTTAACTTCTCTCTGCCGCTACTCCCTAGGGTATGAAATAAGTACAAAAATGATAGTGCTGATCATCTCATAGGTTTGTAATAAAGATGAACAAAATGTCTAAAAAGAAAAAACACTTAGAGTGCAGTAAGTATTCATGAAGATAATTAAAACTAATTTCATCAAAGTGTAGTTGATTTACATATGAGTTTTACTTAATATTATCATGTGTATTACTATGGACATTGATCTCAAATATTTTTCTGGGATTAGTATGGATGGAATAATATCACGCTCAGGTTTCTATTTTGCCATGCATAAAGAAATCAATTATTAAAACCATCTTTATCAGCTATATAAAGTTATAGGATTAAAGGAACATTGTTTACCACTTTTATTATAGTAAGCGCTGTGTCCTTTACTCTTTTCATCACTTACCCATTACCAAAATCCTGTGACATATAATTACATTTTAAAAATTAATACTCTGGCTTCTGTCCCCAAGCACAGCCTCAGCCCACTTCCTCCAAGTCACACAAAACTCTTCACTAGACTTGTACAGAAGATTCCATCTCTCTCAAATCCCTCTGCCCCTAACACTCATATAATAAGAGTCTTACATGTCTATTTTCATACAGATGTAATAATCTTATTTTCTCATAGATTCTCAATTGATAAATCCTCAAAAGATCAGGCCAAATATTTTATCTCAAGGAAAACATTATAGGATTTCGAATCCAGTAGCATATAGGCATTTGTTATTTATTAGATGTAGAGGCTAAATAAACTCAAGATTGAGTGAAAAAAATACAATGACTTATTTTTTTTAAGGTAATGTCGTTGACAATAACATGAACTACATGGAGACTAGGAACAATGTTACGGAGTTCATTCTGCTGGGACTCACACAGAATCCACACATGCAGAAAGTCATATTTGTGGTGTTTTTGCTCATCTACGCTGTCTCTCTGGGAGGAAATGTGCTCACCATGGTCACCATCATTACCAGCCCATTAATTGGGTGCCCCATGTACTATTTCCTGGCTCATCTCTCTTTCATCGATGCTTGCTATTCCAGTATCAATACCCCTAAACTGGTGGTAGATTCACTCCATGAAAAGAAAACAAGCACTTTCCATGGATGCATGATGCAAATCTTTGGGGAACATTTATTTGGAGGGGCTGATATCATCCTGCTGACGGCGATGGCCTATGACCGCTATGTGGCCATCTGCAAGCCCTTGTACTATGCAACCATCATGAATCGGAGGCTATGTGGCCTGCTGGTGGGAGTGTCATGGGCAGGAGGTTTTCTCCATGGATTCATACAGATCCTTTTTATCCTTAGATTGCCTTTCTGTGGTCCTAATATCATAGATCACTTTATGTGTGATCTGATTCCTTTGCTTAATCTGGCCTGCACTGATACCCACACTCTAGGGTTCTTTGTTGCTGCCAACAGTGGATTACTCTCTCTGTTAATCTTCCTACTCTTGCTTGGCTCCTATGGGGTCATCCTTCACACCCTTAGGACCCAAAGCTTGGAGGCCAGACGCAAAGCCCTCTCTACCTGTGTCTCTCATATCACAGCAGTTGTCATCTTCTTTGTGCCCTGCATATTTGTGTACATGCGACCAGCAGTTACTTTACCCATTGATAAAGCAGTTGCTGTCTTCTACACTATGATAACTCCCATGTTAAATCCCATAATCTATACCTTGAGAAATGCCCAGCTGAAAAATGCCATTAGGAAACTCTTTAGTGTGAAAGCCATTTCAAGTGAAATATAAATGTGCCTAGAGCCCAAATGTGAGTGAATAAGAGGCAAGGGTCATAAGGAGATTTTTGTTAATCTCAGCAAACATGAACTAAGAGAGAAATAAAAATAAAATCACTACGAAGCACAGATTCTGCACTAAGAGAAGTCAAATTGGGTACAAGGAAATGGAGTGGAACAGAAGCTAGCCCAGTGCTATTCTCTAAATATTTGGAAAATTCTATCAAATTGGGACACACTTTCTCTAAATTTATCAATATATATGGATTCAAAGCTTTTATTTTAATTAAACAAGACAAATGCAATAAAAGTATATACTGGTGTTTAGGAATAATTTCGGTAACAATCCTAAGAGTTAGCTAGGGACTCCAGTTATCATCATTAACAGCCGAGGAAATAAACAGAAATGAGTAACTGCCAAAACAGAAATATTGAAGAAGCAGTCATCAAAATATAACTGATCACTGAGACTATGATCTTAACAGCTGTGATACACTGTCAGGAAAATGATGACAAAAAGGTAACATGCCTAGAATAGTCACCATTCATAGAGATGGACTGAGGGACTGGGCTGGACCATATACCTGTGTAACCAAAAAAGTAAATTTTGAAAAGTATATTATTATAGGAAGAAATATTTTTCATTTATATCCTAATATGTATGATACGTTGCACTATCCATATCTGTTAGCATATATGCTATTATATAATTGGTTGAATACATAAATTCTAATCATTTTATTAGTAAATTTGCCCATGTTTAAATATCATGGATTATGGTTATGTATTTTCCATAACATTGTGTTAAGAAACTCCTTTGTGAATATAAAAGATAGGTGCCATTTAATCTCTAATTCATGAATAATGAATATTACATCATATTTCCAAATGTCCTTCTATCACTCAGATGCATTTTGTATTGTCTTTGTGACCATCTTCTGCTGATAATCCATCAGAAGGAGGGATTATTCAAATAAGATGGTATTTCATTTGAAAGGAATTTTATGCTATTAAATATATGGAAGTAATATTTTGTCATGAATTTCAATGCTTTAAACAATCGTATTGGAGTGTCCACTCTGGCATAGAGTACGTAAAAAATCTGACTCCAGTGGCTCAGGGTTACTGTGGAGGCACAGGATGGATCCCTAGTTCAGTGGGTTAAAGGATCAGGCATTGCCACAGCTACAGCATAGGTAACAGCTGTGGCTGGGATAGAATTCCTGGTCTGGGAACTTCCATATGGTACAGGAGCAGTCAAAAAATAGGGAAACAGACAAACAACAAAAACCAGTCATACTCGTAAATATGTGCCCACTGGAAAACAAGAGTTTGAACAAGTAGAATAAATTGTCCTTTCTAATAATTAACAAATGAATAAAGGTAAATACAAAGAGGGAAAAATGTAATAAAACATAGGACAAAAATACTACCGGAACCTAGGAAATTCTTTCTACCTTCATCTGAGACTTTTATTTAGATCCCTTACCATTTGCTTTTCTTCCTGCTTAAACTAGGAATAAGGAAAAACATAAACGAGTATGTCATTCTATGAAAAAGCAGTTTACCCTGAGGTTCTCCCTCCTCCTAGAAAGACTTCGCCTCACCATGAAGGTGGCCTGTTTTTCCTGTATTTTTCTGTTAATCGGTTTGATTTTGGGTAACATGACATCATGAAAATCTATGCTTGACAGATGTACCTTCACGTATGCAAACTCTGCAATTTCAGAATAAATACATTCCATTCATTGCTTCCATCCTTCATTTATTAAGCAACACATACTTTGAGTCCAAGGATTCTAGCAGGAACATTCATAGATGCTGGGGCTTCAGGACTGAATAAAGAAAAAAACCTGAGGGATGCTTTCACAGACAGACCCCGACAAGGGAGCAGAACATGACATCACACTGCTATCACCTGTAAGATAATGAAGCAGAGTGTGTCCTCAAAGTCTGTTGGGAAGACACACAACACAGAAATGGTGGGGCAGAAAAAAATATCAGGATGAAAAGAGATCAGAATGGGATGCAATAGATAATATACAATCCCCAGAGTGAACAGGCATCAGGGAGAGTAACAGTGTTGCTTAGAGATGGAATATATATCCAAGGTCAGCAGGTGAATACAAATATGCATAAGTTGGAGTTCTTGTCATCATGGTGCAGTTAACAAATCCGACTAGGAACCATGAGGTTGCCTGTTCGATCCCTGGCCTTACGTATTGGATTATGGATCTGGCGTTGATGTGAGCTGAGCTGTAGGTCAGAGACACAGCTCAGATGCTGCATTGCTGTGGCTTTGGCAAAGGCCGGCAGCTACAGCTCTGATTAGGCCCCTAGCTTGGGAACCTCCAAATGCCATGGGTGTGGCTCTAGAAAAGATGCAAAGACAAAAAAAAAAAATGCAGAAGTCCTAATAAATTAAATATGGCTATACTTGTTAAATCAACTATTCAAAAGTTATTTCCTGAATGTCCACTGTGTGGCAGGCAACATGCTAGACACTTAGCTCAAAAAGGGACAAGAGCACATTATGAAGTCAGATAGATAGGGACAGAGAACGTCAATGAGGGTCTCATAATTGTTTGAAGGCTTAATGCTAAGTACTCTAGGGAAAATTTCCAGCGTTCATAGTTTTAAACTAGAAAATGCTGAAGTTCGTTTTGACTTTTAGAATGATAATTCTGGCTTCACTATGGAAACTAAGTTGAAGGAAGCATCACAGGCAGCAGAAGAGGAGCTAGGAGGTTAGTGTAATGATTCAGCTGTAAAAGGATTCTGGAGGCTTGAGCTTTGCCAGTGATGATGCAGAATGAGGTAGACACGGCTGCTTCTGGTCAGATCTCATGCACTGGGCCCCACTGAACCCAGGAATTGCTGCTGTGTGTCTGGGCTGCTGACAGTCCACAGACCCGTTCATTCTGCATACCTGTGGTATATGAAAGTTCCCAGGCTTATGGTAAAAGCAGAGCTTCAGTTGCCAGCCTAATCCACAGGCACAAGAATTGACACCTAAATCACAGCTTAGGTACAGCAACTCCAGCACATTAACCCACTGAATGAGGCCAAGGATTGACCAAGCATCCTGAAGGACACTATGTCTGTTTCCTAACCCACTGAGCTAGAAAGGGAACTAAGGAGCTCTTGTTTTCATTTTTTTAATTAATTAATTTATTAATTCATTAATTTATTTATTTTTGCTCTTTTTTTTTTCTAAGCCTGCACCTGCAACACATGGAGGTTCCCAGGCCAGGGGTACCATCCTAGCTGTAGCCACTGGCATATACCACAGCCACAGCAACAAAGGATCCAAGCCGCATCTGTGACCCACACTGCAGCTCATGGCAAAGCCCGATCCTTAACCCACTGAGTGAGGCCAAGAATCGAACCTGCAACCTCATGGTTCCTAGTCAGAATCATTAACGACTGAGCCATAATGGGAACTCCTGCTTTGTTTTGTTTTTTTCTTAATTACAAATTTTAAAAGAACATGAAAAGAAACACCCTCCCCCCAAAAAAATTTACCTATAATGACAGTTAAAAAAAATGGTCAATGTAGTTATTCATCACGGATAGCAAACTAAATACTCCATAATTTATCACTGAATATCTCCTAGAATGACGAAAAGTAAAATGCCAACAAAGGAACCAGAATGTCCCTTGTGTTTGAATTTAGAATAGCTTCATGCGTTTAGATATTATTCCACATATTTAATGTTGCCTAATGTGCCATACTGACCATCACCAAAGCACCAGAGATAAAATTGAAATTGTTTTAGAACTGTTCTTTTCTTCCAAGGGCCTCTGGTGAATGTGAAAAAGAGGTTCTGAATGTGAGTACTTTTAAATCTCTGTCATTAGTTTTACACCCTCACTGCTCTAGCTCTCATGGAATAAATAGTAAGTTTCCTAGAAAAGGTTGTCATATTCAAAGAAGACAGAATCCTCTTTCTGCCATGAGGGCACAGGTTAACCACATCCGAGATCCTCACACTGGAACTATGCCATCCTTGCTACGCACATGACATTCAAGTTGCTCAGATACCCAGATTCACACAGAGAAAGGGGACTCACAGGGTTTGTTTCCAAGGGCAGGGAATACAATTCCCTACAGAAGATTATGGGCTCTTCCAACCTGCCTCTCCAGAATACCTGCTTCGAAGACAAAGCCTTTCCATCAAAGAAGGTAATTAATTCCTGGGAGAGAAAATAGCAGCTCTAAGGAAAAGGGCCTCGAACTTTTGTGGAAACCTCTTTAAGGATCCATGCAGGGCATGGGAACATGTCTTCTGTTTCTGTGTTTCTTTACACATCCACAGCACGATGCATCAAGGATGGAATGGCGTATTTCGATGTGTTTCTACCACGCATTCTGCCTCCTGCTTATAGCACCAGAGCCATCCATCAAAGCTCATTGCTCCGTGGTGAACCAAAGGAATCCATTCTAAACTCCACTCCCAGGTTTTCTGTGCAAACCATTTGAGGCGCTAGGCTAGAAGCATATTTTTAGACTGTTAAAATGACTTACTTATCTATTGTCGATGTGATAAGGAGTTATCTGAAGACTCTCTTTCCTCTTGTGCCAGGTCTTTGATGTTGAAAGGTACTTATCCCAAAAGGAGGTCATTGTGAAGATGGATTAGTTTTGAGCCCTCTCAAATATCATTAATATCACCCAAGACCAGAAGGTAAGGTTCTCAGTAGTGCTGATGCTGATTACAGATTGTCACTTTACATATATAATGATTCTGATTTTTCAACATTTTTCAAGTTCATAGTAATGCCTTATATCTTTCCCCACTCTTCAAGAGAAAGTTGTTGAACATCATTAATCTACCCTAACAAATGAAAAATTCAAGATTATTAAATGTATTTGTAGGACCCAGCTCTCTATACCAGATATCTTTCTTTGGCCAAGAGACCCATTTGAAACAATTCAGATGAATCATGAGAATGTATGCAAAATTTAAACACACCTCACACACACACAAAGGTATAAAGGAGACTATTAAGCGATATACATCACAGACTATTTAGTCCTACAGGAAGATCTTTTCCTGAGATCCACTGTTATGCATACGATGTCTCCTGTAGCTCTTTTAAAGGAAAACTGCAGGTGAATCCTCCACATTTGTTTCATGGTAAATGCTTTTCTGTATTATTGTTGAATATGGCCATTCTTCCTACGCTTATATTCATAGAGAGTCAGAAAAACAAGTGAAGGTTCTTTGTCTACGGCATGTAGTGCATATGTTCATATGTTTCCCCAATCAAAACCCATTATAGCTGAGTGCACATGAATATTCTCGCTTGATATTAGAGGAAACAAAATTGTATGGGGCCAACCAATGTACCTCAGATCAAGGAGCTGAGAGTGGGGAAATAATTTTTTAATCTGAGTTTTATTTCTGGTTCTCAAACCAATATACTCAACCACTGGCATCATAAATTCAACACTTTTCAGGAGTATCTGTGGATTCATGATTAGTACAGAATCTTGGGAGGAAAGATCC
This sequence comes from Sus scrofa, assembly GCF_054392235.1. NCBI lineage: Eukaryota > Metazoa > Chordata > Mammalia > Artiodactyla > Suidae > Sus > Sus scrofa. Next base: position 15,490,893 of record NC_139384.1, read on the forward strand.
CAGGATGAGGGAAAAACTAAATGAAAACAGACATTTGGTGAAAGCAGAACCACACAGTTATCCAATACTGGAAATTCCAATATGTTTAACCGTGTGTATATGTCTGAGTCTATGTGTATGTGTATTAATATGTCTGTCAAAGAAATGGATTCATATATATTTGCCTCCAAAGGAGTATTTTAGTACCATATCTATTAAGGCTGCATCAAAAGGAGTTGACAAGTTGAATAGTATTTAATTTAACCTAACACTACTGGACACAGTTAAAGAATTTGGAGGAAAAATAAAGATAATATGTATAATCTGAACTATCCTTACATCTGTCATTTATTAGCTGCTTGATTTTGTTGAGATTCTTTTAACTTCTCTCTGCTTCTGCTCCCTAGTGTGTAACATACATACAAAGATGATAGTGGTGATCATCTCATAATTTTGTAATGAGGATTAACCAAATGTCTTGAAGAACAAAAAAACACTTAGAGTGCAATCATTACTACATTAAGCCAATTAAAATGAATTTTATTGCAGTACAGTTGATTTAAATTACACTTTAGTTAATATTATCATGTGTATTCCCATTAACAATAGGCTCTAAAATTCTTTTAATTGATTTTTCCCATTATACCAGGTTTACAGTGTTCTGTCAATTGTCTACTGTACAGTATCTAAAATTATTTACAGTGATCAACATGGATGGAAAAATACCATGCATATGTCCCTATAATGCCATTCCCATAGCAAACAATTATTAAAACCATCTTCATCAGCTAGTATAAAATTCTTGGATTGAAGACACATGGTTTACCACTTTGCTTAGAGCAGACTCTGTCTCCTGTACCATGTTCATCACCTTCCCATTATCAATGGCTTCTTAAATTTAATTACATACTTAAAGTTAATTTTCTGGCCTCTGTCCCGATGCTGAGTCTCTGCCAACTTCATCCAAGTCATACAAAATGCTTCACTAGACTTGTACATAAGATTCACTCACTCTCAGTTCCCTCATTACGTCTTCCACTTCCAGTAATATTCTCCTACTGACACTCTCATACTCATTTTCTCACAAACAAAGACTTAATAACCTTCAAGGAATCAAACAAGTTTTTTTTATCTGAAGGAAAAGCTTATAAGAATTTAGAATCCAGTAAAATATAGGCATTTGATATTTATTTGATGGAGAGCATTAATTAAGGTAAGATGTAGCTAAAAAAAATAAAAGCACTTTTTTTTTTCAGGTATTGTGGTTGACAGTAACATGAACTACATGGAGACTAGGAACAATGTAACAGAGTTCCTTCTACTGGGACTCACGCAGAATCCACAGATGCAGAAAGTCATATTTGTGGTGTTTTTGCTCATCTACACTGTCTCTCTGGGAGGAAATGTGCTCACCGTGGTCACCATCACTACCAGCCCATTAATTGGGTGCCCCATGTACTATTTCCTGGCTCATCTCTCTTTCATCGATGCTTGCTATTCCTGTGTGGATACACCTAAACTGGTGGTAGACTCACTCTATGACAAGAAAACAACCACTTTCCATGGATGCATGATGCAAATCTTTGGGGAACATTTATTTGGAGGGGCTGATATCATCCTGCTGACGGTGATGGCCTATGACCGCTATGTGGCCATCTGCAAGCCCTTGTACTATGTAACCATCATGAATCGGAGGCTATGTGGCCTGCTGGTGGGAGTGTCATGGCTGGGAGGCTTTCTCCATGGATTCATTCAGATCCTCTTCATCTTCAGATTGCCCTTCTGTGGCCCTAATGTCATAGATCACTTTGGGTGTGACCTGATTCCTCTGCTTAATCTGGCCTGCACTGATACCCATACTCTAGGGTTCTTTGTTGCTGCCAACAGTGGATTCATCTGTCTATTAAACTTCCTACGCTTGCTTGGCTCTTATGCGGTCATCCTTTAACCCTTAGGTCCCAAAGCCTGGAGGCCAGATGAAAAGCCCTCTCTACTGTGTCTCCCACATCACAGCAGTTGTCATCTTCTTTGTGCCCTGCATATTTGAGTATGTGCGACCAGCAGTTACTTTACCTGTTGATAAGGCAGTTGCTGTATTCTACAGTATGATAACTCCCATGTTAAATCCCTTAATCTATACCTTGAGAAATGCACAGCTGAAAAATGCCATTAGGAAACTCTTTAGTGTGAAAGCCATTTCAAGTGAAATATAAATGTGCCTAGAGCCCAAATGTGAGTGAATAAGAGGCAAGGGTCATAAGAACATTTGTGTTAGTCTCAGCAAGAGATTAAAAAAAAATAAAACACTACAAATCATAGAGTATGCCAGAAGGGGAATTAAAATGGTGCAAGAAAATGGGGGGGGGGGGAACCTAGACAGGACTATTCTCTTTGTATTTGGAAAATTCCATTTAATTGGGTCATACACTCACTAAGTTAATCAATGTATATGCATTTTAACTTTTATTCTAATTAAACAACATAGGAATTAAAAATATATACTGGTTTTTAGGAATAATCTCTGTAATAATCCAAAGAGTTAGGTAGGCTCTGCTGTTACGCCATTCACAGCTGAGGGAACAAACAGAAATGACTAAGTTCCAAAACAGAAATACTGAAGAACCACTCATCCGAATATTACTGATCGCTCAGACTATGTTCTTAACTGCTGTGATACACTGTCAGGAAAAGATGACAAAAAGGTAACATGATTACAACAGTCACCAGTCATAGAGATGGACTGAGGGACCGTGCTGGACCACATACATATCTAATAAACAAATTACATGTATATCCGCATATGAAGAAATACTTTCCTTTATATTCTTCATATGTATGATATATTGCACTATAGATTCATCTCTGTTAGCATACATACTATTATATAATTGGTTGACTACATATGGCTAAATTCTAATGATTTTATCAGTAAATCTGCCCATGTTTAAATATCATGGTTGATCATGACACATTTTTGATAACATTGTGTTATGTAACTCCTTTAGGAATATAAAAGATACGGCCCATTTTAATCTCTAAAACATGAATAATGAATATTGCATCATGTTTCCAAATTTCCTTCTCCCACTCAGAAGCATTTTGTATTGTCTTTGAGACCATCTTCTGCTAATAATCCACCAGAAAGAGGGATGATTCAAATAAAATAATATTAGGTTGGTTAGGAATTTTATTAAATTCATTAAATTAATATTTTACCAGGAATTTCAAGTTATTAAACAATCATATCAGAGTTCCCACTGTGGAACCATAGGAAAAGAATTTGACTGCTGCAGCTCAGGGTCACTGTGGAGGCACAGGCTCGATCCCCACTCCAGTGGATTAAAGGATCAGGCATTGCCACAGCTGCTGTGGAGGTAACAGCTGTGGCTAAGATTCAATCCCTGGTCCGGGAACTTCCATATGCCATGGTGCCATCATTAAAAAAAGAAAACATATTTAACATTTGCATTTTTATGATGATATGTCTTGGTGTGGGCCTGTTTGGGTTCTGTACAGTAGAAACTTTACAGAATACTGTCTACCCAGCGATAATGGAAACACACAAAAATCATTATATATAAAAAAGGAAAATACTAAACCAGTCATACTCATAAATTCTGTACTCACTTGAACACAACAGTTTGAATAAGTAGAATATTTGTGATTTATCACAATTACCAAATGAGTAAGTACAAAGCGGGAAAATTTTAGTAAAGTATAGAAAAAAAGAAGTTATAGTAGTAGGAAATTCTTTCTACGTTCATCCAAGATTTTAATTATATCTCTTCTGGAAGCACAATTTATATTTGTTAATGCTTAAACTAAGAATAAGAAAAACATTAAACTTGAGTATGTCATTCTACGAAGAAAGAGTTTACCTTGATATTTCCCCTTTTCTTAGCAAGATATCATCACACGATGAATGTGGCCTGTTTTCCCACTATTTCTCTGTTAATCAGTTGGCTCTTTGGTAACATTACATCATGGAAAGCTGTTTTTGACAGATGTAGCTTCACTCATGCAAAATCTGCAACTTCAGACTAAATATATGCCTTTCATTGCTTCGGTCCTTCATTTATTTAGGAACACATACTTTGAGGCTAAGGATTCAAGCAGGCACATCAAAACATGCTGGGGCTTCAGTACTGAATAAAGAAAAAAACCTGAGTGCTGCTTTCACAGAGAGACCCCAATAAGGGAGCCAAAAGTGACTTCACACTATAATAACAGTGAGATATTAAAACACAATGTGTCAACAATGTCTGTTAGGAAGACACACAACACGGACATGGTGGGTCAGAAAAATTTTTCAGGATGAAAAAGACATCAAAATGGGATGCAGTGGATAAAACAGAATCAGAAGAACGAATAGGCATCAGGGAGAGTAACAGTGTTGTTGGGAGATGGAGTATATATCAAAGGTCAACAGGTGAATACAAGAATGCAGAAGTCGAAATAAATTAAATAGCCCTGTGCTTGTTAACTCTTTATTCAAAAGTAATTTCCCAAATGTCCATTGTGTGGCAGGGAACATCCTGGACAATTAGCTCAAAAAGGGACAACAGTACATTATGAAGTTGGAGAGAGAGGAACACAGAAGGTCAAGGAGGGTGTTATAATTGTTTGAAGGTTTAATGCTAAGTACTCTAGGGAAAATTTCCAAGGTACATACTTTTAAACTAGAAAATGATGAAGTCAGTTTTGAGTTTTAGAATGATAATTCTGGCTTCTGTATGGAAACTAAATTGAAGGAAGTATTGAAAGGCAGCAGGAAGGGAGCTGGGAGGTTACTGTAATGATTCAGGTGTAAATGGATGCAGGCTTGAGCTTTGCCAGAGATGATGCAGAATGGGGTGGACACGGCTGTTTCTGGTCAGATCTCGTTCACTGGGCCCCACTGCACCTGGGAATTGCTGCTATGTCTCTGGGCTGCTGACACCCCACAGCCCCATTCTTTCTGGACACCTGGGGCATATGGAAGTTGCCAGGCTAAAGGTGGTCAAATCAGAGCTTCAGCTGCCAGCCCATGCCACAACAATCCTGGATGCAAGTCGCATTCAGGACCTACCTACAGCTTAATTATAGCAACTACAGATAATTACCCCACTGAGAAAGGCCAGCCATTGAACCTGCATCCTCATGGACACTATTTCACTTTCTTAACACACTGAGCTAGAACGGGAACTAAGGAATTCTTATTTTGAACTTTTACAAAGAACATGAAAAGAAACTACCTGCCCTCTGCCAAATATACCTAAATCACTACTTTAAAAAAAATGTTCATTACTAGTCAAGAGGGAAAGGAAACTAAAAATTCAACATTTTATCATTGCAAATCTCCCAGAACGAATAAAAGTAAATAATACAAAGGGACCAGAATGTAGAACTTTATTTGCATTTGAACTCTGAATGAGTCTTCCTGTGTTTAAATATCATTCCACAAGTTTAATGTTTTTTAATGTCCCATACTGACCATCACAAGAGTACAAGGTATAACTTACTGAGAATATTTGAGAATTCCTTTTTTCTTCCACAGGCCTCTGGTAAATGGGAAAAACAGGTTCTGAATGTGAGTACTTTTCAATCCCTGTCATTAGATTTACACACTCACTGCTCTACACCTCAAGCAATGAACACTAGGTCTCTAGGAAAAGGGTTTCATATTGATAAGAAGACAGATTTCTCTCTCTGCCACGAGGGCACAGGTTAACCACATCAGAGATCCTCACACTGGAACTATGCCATCCTTGCTGTGCACATGACATTCAAGTTTCTCAGATACCCAGGTTCACACAGAGAAAGGGGACTCACAGGTTTTGTTTCCAAGGGCAGGGAATACAATTCCCCACACAAAAATGTGTGCTCTTCCAACCTGGCTCTCCAGAATACCTGCTTCGAAGACAAAGCCTTTCCATCAAAGAAGGTAATTAACTCCTGGGAGAGAAAGTAGCAGCTCTAAGGAAAAGGGCCTTGACCTTTACTGGATACCTCTTAAATACTCAGGCATTGCATGGAGAAAACACTTTTTGTTCTTGCGGTTTGCACATCGAGAGCAGGATGCATCAAGGATGGAATGACTCATTTCAATGTGTTTCTACCACACATTCTGCCTCCTGCTTGTAGAACCACAGCCATCCATGCAAGCTCATTTCTCCATGGGGTTCCAAATGAATGCATTCTAAATTCAACTCCCAAGGTTTCTGGGGAAACCATTTGAGGCTTTAGGTGAGAAGGAAATATTGAGACTATTACAATGACTCACTTTTCTATTGTTAATGTGATAATGAATTATCTCTAGAATCTCTTTCCTCTTGTGTCAGGTCTTTCACCTTGAAAGGTACTTATCCCAAAAGGAGGTCATTGTGAAGATGGATCAGTTTTCAACCCTCTCAAATATCATTTAAATCACCCAAGACCAGAAGGTAAGTTTCACAATAGTGCGGATGCTTGCCAAAGATTGTTTATTTACATGTACAATACTCATGATTTTTCAATATTTTTTGCATAGAGGAATAGTGCATTTCACCTTCCTCCATTCTTCAAGACAAAGTTGATAACGATCATTAATCTAATCTACAATAGAAAATACCCAAGATGAAGAAATTCATTTGAAGCATTCAGCTTTCTACACCAGATAGCATTCTTTCTCCAAGAGACACATGTGAAGCAAAGAAGACTAATCATGAAAACGTCAACAAAATTGAAACACACTTCTCACCCAAATGATATAAATGTGAATTTTTTAAGTGATATAAGTCATACACTATTTCCCCCAATAGGAAGGTCTTTTCCTGAGATCCACTGATCTGCATAATATGAGTTTCCTGCAGCTTCTTTCCAATGATGATTCCTCTACAGTTTATTGCATGGGCCTAGGTTTTTCTGTATTATTGCTGAATATAGCCATTCTTCCTACTCCTGCATGCACAGAGAGTCATAGACATAAGTGAAGTTTCTTTGTCTACAGCTCTGTAGTGCATACCTTCATACATGTTTCCTCAATCAATACTCATAATAGCCTGCATGGACAGTATTATCCTCACTTGATATTAGAGGACACAAGGGTGTAAGGTGCCAGGAAATCTACCCCATTTCAGGAAACTGAGAGTGGAGAAAGAATTTTCATACATGATTGCTTTTTATACTTCTCAAACTAACATACGCAACCACTGACACCATCATTTCAATGCTGTTCAGAAGAGTCCGTGGGTTCTTGTTTAGTAGGGAAACTGGAGAGGAAAGATGCTGGGGTGTGGGAGAGACAAAATGAAAGCAGACCTTCAGTGAAAGCAGGACCACATAGTTATTCCAAACTGGAAATTCCAATATGTGGATCTGTGTGTATATGACTGAGTCTGTGTGCATGTGAATTTATATGCTGGTCAATGAAATGGATTCATATATACTTGCCTCTGAAAGAGAATTAACATAACCATAATTATTATGGTCACATCCAAAGGAGTTGACTAGTTCAACAGTGTTTATTTTAACCCAACAATATGGGCCACATTTGAAGAATTTTGATGAAAATAAAAATAAGATGTATAACCTGAACTATTCTTAGATCTGAGCTTTATTAGCTGCTTGACGTTGTTAAGATCGATCCTTAACTTCTCTCTGCTTCTGCTCCCTAGTATGTAAAATAAGTACAAATATGATAGTGGTGATCATCTCATACTTTTGGAATGATGACTAAAGAAATGCCTGGAAAAAAAAACAACTTAGAAAGCAGTAAGCATTCATGAAGCTAATTAAAACTAATGTTATTGAAGGAGAGTCAATGTGCATTAAGGTTTAGCTAATATTATCATGTGCATTATGATCAACATTCATCTCTCAAACTCGTTACCGTGATCAACATGGATGGAATAATACCATGCACATGATTCTATTAGGCCATGCCCATAACAATCAATTATTAAAACCATCTTTATCAGCTCTTTAAACTTATTGGATTGAAGGAACATGGTTTACCACTTTTCTTATACCAGACGCTAGCTCCTGTACCCTCTTCATCACTTCCTCATTACCAAGGTTTTGCTACATTTAATTCCATTGTTTTATTGTTATTTCCCAAAAACAATTGTTTTCCACTGTACAGCAAGGAGGCCTAGTTACACATACACGTATATATACTTTTTTCTCCCATTATCATGCTCTGTTGTAAGCATACAGACATAACTCTCAGTGCTACACAGCACGATCTCATTCTTAATCCATTGCAAAAGCAAGAGTTTGCATACATTTGCCCCAAGCTCCCAATCATTCCCACTCCCTCCCTGCATGTCCAGGCAACCACATGTCTACTCTCCAAGTAGACATTTCTCAGTGGAAAGAAAGGCTCATTTGTGCTATATATTAGGTACCAGATATAAGTGATATCATATGGTATTTGTCTTTCTCTTTCTGACTTACTTCACTCAGTATGAGACTCTCTAGTTCCAACCAAGTGGTCACAAATAGCATTATGTATTTCTTTTTTATGGCTGAGTCATATTCCATTGTGTACATATACCACATCCTCCAATTCCAATCATCTGTCGATGGACATAAGGGTTGATTCCATGTCCTGGCTACTGTGAATAGAGCTGCAATGAACATGCGGGTGCATGGGTATTTTTTAAGGAAAGTTTTGTCTGGATATATGCCTCAGAGTGGGATTGCCTAAAAGTTAATTATCAGGCTTCTGTCCCCTTGCTAAGCCTCAGCCCACTTCATCCAAGTCACATAAATCTCTTCCCTAGACTTGTACACAGATTCCCTTTCTCTCAAGTCTGTCTTCCCCTTCCATTCATGTTCTCCTATTCTTACATAATATTCTCATATGGGCACTCATATTCTCATTTTCTAATACACTCACAGCTGAAGAATCTTTAAGATATCAGACCAAACTTTTATCTCAATGAAAACTTTATAAGAATTTAGAATCCAATAGAATATAGGCATTTGAAATTTATTAGATGGAGGGGCTTAACAAACTCAAGGGTGAGCTTAAAAAAATAAACTTTCTTTACTTTCAGATAATACGGTTAACAATAATGTGAACCACTTGGAAACTAGGAATAATGTAACAGAGTTCATGCTACTGGGCTTCACGCAGAATCCACACATGCAGAAAGTCATATTTGTGGTGTGTTTGCTCATTTACAATGTCTCTCTGAGAGGAAATGTGCTCACCGTGGTCACCACCATTATCAGCCCATTAATCAGGTGCCCCATGTACTTTTTCCTGGCTCATCTCTCTTTCATCGATGCTTGCTATTCCTGTGTGGATACCCCTAAACTGGTGGTAGACTCAATCCATGACAAGAAAACAAGGACTTTCCATGGATGCATAATGCAGATCTTTGGGGAACATTTCTTTGGAGGGGCTGATATCATTCTGCTGTCGGCTATGGCCTATGACCGCTATGTGGCCATCTGCAAACCCTTGTACTATGCAACCATCATGAATCGGCAGCTATGTGGCCTGCTGGTGGGAGTGTCATGGGCAGGAGGCTTTCTCCATGGATTCATTCAGATCCTCTTCATCTTCAGATTGCCCTTCTGTGGCCCTAATGTCATAGATCACTTTATGTGTGACCTGATCCCTTTGCTTGATCTGGCCTGCACTGATACCCACACTCTAGGGTTCTTTGTTGCTGCCAACAGTGGATTCATCTGTCTATTAAACTTCCTACGCTTGCTTGGCTCTTATGCGGTCATCCTTTAACCCTTAGGTCCCAAAGCCTGGAGGCCAGATGAAAAGCCCTCTCTACTGTGTCTCCCACATCACAGCAGTTGTCATCTTCTTTGTGCCCTGCATATTTGAGTACATGCAACCAGTAGTTACTTTACCTATTGATAAAGCAGTTGCTGTCTTCTACACTATGATAACTCCCATGGTAAATTCCTTAATCTATACCTTGAGAAATGCCCAGCTGAAAAATGCCATTAGGAAATTGCTTAGTGTGAAAGCCATTTCAAGTGAAACAAATGTGCCTAGATCCCAAATTTGAGTGAAGAGAGGCAAGGGTCATAAAGAGATTTTTGTTAATCTCAGCAAAATGTCTTATGAGATAAAGAAAAATAAAATCACTACAAAACATAGATTCTGCCAGAAGAGGAAATAAAATGGGTACAAGAAAATGTGATCAACAACAAGAAAAAAAAATCTATCCCAGGACTATTCACTACATTTATGGAAAATTCTACCAAATTTGGGCACAAATCCACTTAATTACTAATGTATATGGATTCAATGATTTTACTTTAATAAAACAAGATAAAGTCAATAAAGATACATACTGGTCTTTAGGAATAATCACTGTAACAATCCAAAGAGTTAGGGAGGTACTGCGGTTATCACCATTAAAACCTCAGTGAAGAAACCAAAATGACCAAGTTCCAAAAGAGAAATACTGAAGAACCAGTCATCAGAATATAACTGATCAGACTATGATCTTAACTGCTCTGATATACTCTCAGAAAATGATGACCAAAGGTACATAATTAGAATAGTCACCAGTCATAGAGATGGACTCTGGGACTCTGCTGGACCATATACATATGTAATAAATTAACTCACTTATTACATGTATATCATCATATGAAGAAATCATTCCCTTTGTATTCTTAATATGCATGATATTAGCACTATATTTTCATATTTGTTAGCATGTATACTATTATATAATTGGTTGATTACATACAACTAAATTCTAATCATTTTATTAGTCAATCTACCCATTTTTAAATATTGTGGTTGATGGTTAGGAATTTTCTGTAACATTGTGTTATGAAACTCCTTTAGGATTATAAAATACAAAGGCCACATAATCTCTAAAGCATGAATAATGAATATTACATCATTTCCAAATTTCCATATATAACTCAGAATCATTTTATATTGTCCTTGTGACCATCTTACACTAATAATCCATCAGAAAGGGATGATTCAAATGAAATGATTATTTGACAGGAATTTCATGTTATTAAATTGATTAAAGTAATATTTTATCATGAATTTCAAAGTATTAACCATATTGGAGTTCCCACTCTAGCACAGTAGGTAAAGAATCTGACTGCTGTGGCTCAGGGGCACTGTGAAGGCACAGGCTCAAGCCCCAGTTCAGTGGGTTAAAGGATCAGGCATCGCCTCAGCTTGCAGTAGAGGTAACAGCTGTGGCTGGGACTCAATCCCTGGTCTGGGAACTGCCATGTACCATAGATGCAGTCAAAATATATAAATAAATAAAGAAATAAATAAATAAATAATCAGTCAACCTCATAAAGTATGTGCCCACTTGAAAACAAGAGTTTGAAAAAGTAGGGTATAGAGGGAACATTCCTGAATATAATCAAAGCCATTTATGATAAACCCACAGCAAATATAATACTCAATGGGGAAAAACTGAAAGCCTTCTCACTCAAATCTGGAACAAGACAGGGATGCCCACTCTCAACACTGTTCTTCAACATAGTATGGAAGTCCTAGCCACAGCAATTAGACAAACAAAAGAAATCAAAGGCATCCATATAGGAAGAGAAGAGATCAAACTGTCACTGTATGCAGATGACATGATACTATACATAGAAAACCCTAAGGACTCAACCCAAAAACTCCTTGAACTGATTAATCAATTCAGCAAAGTAGCAGGATATAAGATTATCCAGAAGTCAGTCGCATTTCTGTATACCAGCAATGAAATATTAGAAAAGGAATACAAAAATATAATACCTTTTAAAATTGCACCTCACAAAATCAAATACCTCGGAATACACCTGACCAAGGAAGTAAAGGACCTATATGCCAAGAACTATAAAACTTTAATCAAAGAAATCAAAGAAGATGTAAAGAAATGGAAAGATATTCCATGTTCCTGGACTGGGAAAATCAATATTGTAAAAATGGCCATCCTACCCAAAGCAATCTACAGATTCCATGCAATCCCAAACAAATTACCCAGGACATTCTTCACAGAACTAGAACAAACAATTCAAACATTTAGATGGAACAACAAAAGACCCAGAATCGCCAAAGCAACCCTGAGAAACAAAAACCAAGCAGGAGGCATAACTCTCCCAGACTTCAAGAAATACTACAAAGCCACAGTCATCAAAACAGTGTGGTACTGGTATCAAAACAGACAGACAGACCAATGGAACAGAATAGAGACTCCGGAAATAAACCCTGACACCTATGGTCAATTCATCTTTGACAAGGGAGGCAAGAACATAAAATGGGGAAAAGAAAGTCTATTCAGCAAGCATTGCTGGGAAACCTGGACAGCTGCATGCAAAGCAATGAAACTAGAACACACCCTCACACCATGCACAAAAATAAACTCCAAATGGCTGAAAGACTTCAATATATGACAGGACACCATCAAACTCCTAGAAGAAAACATAGGCAAAACACTCTCTGACATCAACATCATGAATATTTTCTCAGGTCAGTCTCCCAAAGCAATCGAAATTAGAGCAAAAATAAACCCATGGGACCTCATCAAACTGAAAAGCTTTTGCACAGCAAAGGAAACCCAAAAGAAAACAAAAAGACAACTTACAGAATGGGAGAAAATAGTTTCAAATGATGCAACCGACAAGGGCTTAATCTCTAGAATATATAAACAACTTATACAACCCAACAGCAAAAAAACCAATCAATCAATGGAAAAATGGGCAAAAGACCTGAATAGACATTTCTCCAAAGAAGATATACAGATGGCCAACAAACACATGAAAAAATGCTCAACATCGCTGATTATAAGAGAAATGCAAATCAAAACTACCATGAGATACCACCTCACACCAGTCAGAATGGCCATCATTAATAAATCCACAAATAACAAGTGCTGGAGGGGCTGTGGCAAAAAGGGAACCCTCCTGCACTGTTGGTGGTAATGTAAACTGGTACAGCCACTATGGAGAACAGTTTGGAGATACCTTAGAAATCTATCCATAGAACTAACATATGACCCTGCAATCCCACTCTTGGGCACATATCCGGACAAAACTCTACTTAAAAGAGACACATGCAACCGCATGTTCATTGCAGCACTATTCACAATAGCCAAGACATGGAAACAACCCAAATGTCCATCGACAGATGATTGGATTCAGAAGATGTTGTATATATTCACAATGGAATACTACTCAGCCATAAAAAAGGATGACATAATGCCATTTGCAGCAACATGGATGGAACTAGAGAATCTCATCCTGAGTGAAATGAGCCAGAAAGACATAGACAAATACCATATGATATCACTCATAACTGGAATCTAATGTCCAGCACAAATGAACATCTCCTCAGAAAAGAAAATCATGGACTTGGAGAAAAGACTTGTGGCTGCCTGATGGGAGGGGCAGGGGGAGGGAGTGGGAGGGATCCGGAGCTTGGGCTTATCAGACACAACTTAGAATAGATTTACAAGGAGATCCTGCTGAATAGCATTGAGAACTTTGTCTAGATACTCATGTTGCAACAGAAGAAAGGTTGGGGGAAAAATGTAATTGTAATAAATACATGTAAGGAAAACCTACCCGCCGGCTGTACAGTGGGAAAATAAAAAAAATTAAAAAAAAAGAGTTTGAAAAAGTAGAATAAATTATTGTTTATAATAATTACCAAATGAGTAAACATGAGTATAAATGGGGAAAAATTTAATAAAATTAATTAAAAAGGAGTACGTGAGCCTAGGAAATTCTTTCTACCTTTATCTGATAGTTTATTTATATACTTCTGGGAACCACAACGTGTTTTTCATACTGCTTAAACTAAGAATAAGACAAAAATTGCACCTGAGTGTTTCATTCTATAAAGAAATAGTTTACCTTCATACTCTCCCTGCTCCTGGCAAGACTTCATCGCACCGTGAATGTGGCCTGTTTTTCCTCTATTTCTCTGTTATTCAATTGGCTTTTTCGTAACATTACATCATGAAAAGCTATTTTTGACATATATAGTGTCATGTGTACAAAGTTTGTAATTTCAGAATAAATATATTCCATTCACTACTTCTATCCTTCATTCATTAAACAACACATATTTTCAGTCCAAGGATTCTAGCAGGCACATCGATAGTTCCTGGCCCTTCACCACTGAAGGAAGAAAATCCTGAGTGCTGCTTTCACAGACAGACCCCAACAAGGGGGCAGAACATGACATTACACTGTTATAACCTGTAAGATAATGAAGCATAGGGCATCATCAAAGTCTGTTGGGAAGACACACAACAGAGATATGGTGGGTCATAAAAAAATTTCAGGATGAAAAAAGACATCAAAATGGGATGCAATGTATAAAATACAATCCCCAGAATGAATAGGAATGAGGGAGAGTAACAGTGTTCCTGTGAGATGAAATATATATCAAAGGTCAGCAGGTGAATACAAGAATGAACAAGTCATAATATATTAAATACTCATGTGCTTGTTAAATCAACTATTTATTCAAAAGTTATTTACTGAATGAACATGTGTGCCAGGCAACATGCTGGACACTTAGCTCAAAATGGGAAAATAGTACATTATGAAGTTGGAGAGACAGGAACAACGAAGTTCAAGGAGGGTCTCAAAATTGTTTGAAGGTTTAATACTAAGTACTATGGGAAAATTTCCAGCTTACATAGTATTTAAGTAGACAATTTTGAAGTTAGCTTTGAGTTTTCGAATGATAATTCTAGCTTCTGTGGAAACTAAATTTAAGAAAGCATCACAAGTGGCAGAAGGGAAGCTAGAGCTTGTGAAAAGAAACTCCCTCCACCCCAAATATACCTCAAATACTTTAAAAAAACGTTCAATGATAGCAGTCATGAGGGAAAGCAAATTTAAACCTCAGTAGTTTATCACTGCATACCTCCTAGAAAGACTAAAGGTAAAATAATACAAAGGGACCAGAATGTAAAGCTTTGTTTGTGTTTGAACTTTGAATGTGCGTCTTGTGTTTACGCATCATTCCACATGTTTAATCTTGCCCAATGTCCCATACTGACCATCACAAGAGTACTAGAGATATATTGTTGAGAATAATTTAGAATTTCAGTTTTCTTCCTCAGGCCTCTGGTGAATGGGAAAACCAGGTTCTGACTTTTAAATCACTGTCATTAGTTTTATGCCCTCTCTGATCTGGTGGTTAATCCATGAACACTAGCTTTCCAGGAAAAGGGTTTCATATGGATAAGAAGACAGAATCCTCTTTCTGCCATGAGGGCACAGATTAACCACATCCGAGATCCTCACACTGGAACTATGCCATCCTTGCTACGCACATGACATTCAAGTTGCTCAGATACCCAGATTCACACAGAGAAAAGGGACTCACATGTTTTGTTTCCAAGGGCAGGGAATACCATTCCCCACATAAGAATGTGTGTTTTTCCAACCTGCCTCTCCAGAATACCTGCTCAAAGACAAAGCCTTTCCATCAAAGAAGGTAATTAATTCCTGGGAGAGAAAACAGCAGCTCTCAGAAAAGGGTCCTCGAACTACTGTGGAAATCTCTTTAAATATCCATGCATTGCATGGGAACATGTCTTTGTTTGTTTGTCTCCTTACACATCCAGAGCACGATGCATCAAGGATGGAATGGCGCATTTCAATGTGTTTCTACCACACATCCTGCCTCCTGCTTATAGGACCGGAGACATCCATCAAAGCTCATTTCTCCATAGTGTTCAAAATCAATTCATTCTAAATCCAACTCCCAGGATTTCTGGGGAAACCATTTGTGCCATTAGGCTAGGAGGAAATATTTAGACTATTAAAGTGACGTACTTATCTACTGTTGAGAAGATACTAAAATTATCTGAAGAATCTTTCTTCTTGTGTCAGGAGTTTCATCTTGAAAGGTACTTATCCCAAAGGGAGGTCGTTTTGAAGATGGATTAGTTTCGAACCCTCTCAAATGTCATTAATATCACCCTAGACCAGAAGGTAAGGTTCTCAATAGTGCTGATCCATTAAAGATTGTTACTTTACATATGTAATGATCATGATTTTTCAATTGAATAATAGTCCATTTCACCTTCCCCTGTTCTTCAAGAGAAAGCTGGTAAGTATCATTAGTCTAATCTGTGATATGAAAAACCTGAGCTTAAGAAATGTATTTTTGTAGGACCTAGCTCTCTAACACCAAATGTCATTCTTTTGCCAAAGAAACTTTTGAAACTATCAAGACCAATCATGAGAATGTAAACAAAATTTAAACACACCACACACCCACAAAGGTAGAAATGACAATATTAAGTGATAGAAACCATAAAGTCTTTAGTCCATTGAAAAGATCTTTCCCTGAGACCCACTGGTCTGCATAATATGAGTCTCCCATAGCTTCTTTCAAAATACCACTGGAGATGATTCCTCTACAGGTTATTGCATGGTTCAAAGTTTTCCTGCATTATTGCTGAATATGGCCATTCTTCCTAGGCCTACATACCTGGTCATAAAGATAAGCGGAGGTTCTTTGTCTACAGCATGTAGTGCATAGGTTCATATGTGTTTCCTCAACTGAGTGGACACTAATATTCTCACTTGATATTAGAGGAAACAAGGTTGTAAGGTGCCAAGAAATGTGCCCCAGATCAAGACGCTGAGAGCGGGGAAACAATTTTGTTTTCTGATTTTTTTTTTTTTTCTGATTCTCAAACTAATATACTCAACCACTGGAATCATCATTTCAACACTTTTCAGAAACATCTGTGGATTCTTGCTTAGTGGGGAAACTGGAGAGAAAAGATCCTAGGGTGAGGGAGAGACAAAAGGTAAACAGACCTTCAGTGAAAGCAGGACCACATAGTTATTCAAAACTGGAAATTCCAATATGTTGAACTGTGTGCATAGGTCTTGGTCTGTGTGTATGTGTATTTACATGTCTGTCAATGAAATGGATTCATATATACTTGCCTCTGAAAGAGCATTAACGTAACCATAAGTATTACGGTCACATCCAACGGAGTTGACTAGTTCAACAGTGTTTATTTTAAACTAACAATATAGGCCACAGTTTAAGAATTTGGATGAAAATTAAATAAGATGTACACTCTGAACTAATCTTAGATCTGCCCTTTAGTTGCTGCCTGATTTTGTTAATATGCTTAACTTCTCTCTGCTTTAACACCCTAGTGTGTAAAGTAAATACAAAAATGATACTGGTGAACATCTCATAGGTTTGTAATGAGGATTAACCAAATGCCTCAAAAAAAATAATGAGGAGTTCCCTTCGTGGCGCAGTGGTTAACGAATCCGACTAGGAACCATGAGGTTGCGGGTTCGGTCCCTGCCCTTGCTCAGCGGGTTAACGATCCGGCGTTGTCGTGAGCTGTGGTGTAGGTTGCAGACGCGGCTCGGATCCCGCGTTGCTGTGGCTCTGGCGTGGGCCGGTGGCTACAGCTCCGATTCAACCCCTAGCCTGGGAACCTCCATATGCCGCGGGAGCGGCCCAAGAAATAGCAACAACAACAACAAATAAAAGACAAAAGACAAAAAAAAAAAAAAAAAAAAAAAAAAAAAAAAAAAATAATGAGAGTGCAATAAGCATTCATTAAGCTAACGGAAACTAATTTTATTGAAGTATAGTAGGAGAGAATTAAGTTTTAGTCAATACTATCATGTATATTCCCATTAATAATCATCAATAAAATTCCTTTTTTTACATGGTTTTCATTTTTTTCCATTATAATGGTTTACATGGTTCTGTCAATTTTATATTATACAGCATATAAAATTCTTTACCAAGATCAATACAATGCACACGTTATTTTTATTACACCATGACAAAAGAAATAAATTATTAAAATTATCTTTATCAGGTTTTATAACATTTTTGGCCTGAAGGATATGTTTTAACACGTTTACTGTTAGCAGATGCCGTCTCTTATATCCTTTTCATCACTTTCCCTTTAACAATGTCTTGTTACATTGAATTACATGCTTAAAGTTAATTTTCTGCATTCTGTACCAGACTGAGCCTCAGCCCACTTCATCAATGTCCATGTCAAATCTCTTCACTTGACTTGTCCACAAGATTCTCTCTCTCTCAAGTCCCCCTTCCCATAACACTCATATTCTAATATATTAACACTTCTGTTCTCAAACTGACAGTATTACTCTCATTTTCTCATACATTCACAATTAAACAACATACAAGGAATCAGAGCAAATTTCCTCTCTCAAGGAAAATCTTATAAGAATTTAGAATCCAGTGGAATAAAGGCATTTGATATTTTTTAGATGGAAAGGCTTAATAATCTCAAGAGTGAGCTAAAAAATGAAATCACCTTTTTTTCAGGTAATATTGTTGACAATAACATGAACTACATGGAGACTAGGAACAATGTAACAGAGTTCATTCTACTGGGCCTCACACAGAATCCACAGATGCAGAAAGTCATACTTGTGGTGTTTTTGGTCATCTACACTGTCTCTCTGGGAGGAAATGTGCTCACCATAGTCACCATCACTACCAGCCCATTAATCGGGTGCCCCATGTACTTTTTCCTGGCTCATCTCTCTTTCATCGATGCTTGCTATTCCTGTGTGGATACCCCTAAACTGGTGGTAGACTCAATCCATGACAAGAAAACAAGTACTTTCCATGGATGCATGATCCAAATCTTTGGGGAACATTTCTTTGGAGGGGCTGATATCATCCTGCTGACCGTGATGGCCTACGACCGCTATGTGGCCATCTGCAAGCCCTTGTACTATGCAACCATCATGAATCGGAGGCTATGTGGCCTGCTGGTGGGAGTGTCATGGCTGGGAGGCTTTCTCCATGGATTCATTCAGATCCTCTTCATCTTCAGATTGCCCTTCTGTGGCCCTAATGTCATAGATCACTTTATGTGTGACCTGATCCCTTTGCTTGATCTGGCCTGCACTGATACCCACACTCTAGGGTTCTTTGTTGCTGCCAACAGTGGATTCATCTGTCTGTTGAACTTCCTACTCTTGCTTGGCTCCTATGCGGTCATCCTTCACACCCTTAGGACCCAAAGCTTGGAGGCCAGACGCAAAGCCCTCTCTACCTGTGTCTCCCACATCACAGCAGTTGTCATCTTCTTTGTGCCCTGCATATTTGAGTACATGCGACCGGCAGTTACTTTACCTATTGATAAATCAGTTGCTGTATTCTGCACTATGATAACTCCCATGTTAAATCCCTTAATCTACACCTTGAGAAATGCCCAGTTGAAAAATGCTATTAGGAAACTGTTTAGTAGGAAAGCCATTTCAAGTGAAATATAAATGTGCCTAGATCCCAAATTTGAGTGAAGAGAGGCAAGGGTCATAAAGAGATTTTTCTTGATCTCAGCAATTAAGACTTACGAGATCAAGAAAAATAAGGTAACTACAAAGTATAGATTCTGCCAGATGTGGAGTTAAAATGGGCTGAAGTTAATGGGGGCAAAAAAGCTAGCCCAGGACTCCTCTAAATATTGGGAAACCCCTCTCAACTTGGGGATGACTATATTTAACTTCCTCAGTGTATATGGAGTCAAAGATTTTATTGTAATAAAACAACATAAAGGCAATAAAAATATATACTGATGTTTAGGAATAATCTCTGTAAAAATCCAAAGAGTGTGGTAGGCACTGATGTTATCACCATTCACAGCTGAGGGAACAAACAGAAAAGAGTATGTCCCAAAACAGAGATACTGAAGAACCAGTAATCAGAGTACATTTGATCACTCAGACTATGACCTTAACTTCTCTGATACACTGTCAGGAAATGATGACAAAAAATTAACAGGATTAGAAGAGTCTCCATTCATAGAGATGGATTGTGGGACTGTGCTGGACCATAGGCATATCTTTAAATAAACGCAATTATTACATGGATATCATCATAGGAAGAAATAATTTTCCTTTACCTTCCTAATATGTATGATATGTTACACTACATATTCATACCTGTTAGCATATATATGATTAATATAACTAAATTCTAATCATTGTATTAGTCAATCTGCCCATGTTTAAATATCATGGTTTATGGTTGGGAATGTTCTCTAACTGTGCATTATTAAACTTCTTTAGGAATATCGAAGATATGGGCCATTTAATCTCTAAAGCATGAGTAATGAATATGACTCAGAATCATTTTGTCTTGTCCATTTGAACATCTTATGCTGAGAATCCATCGGAAAGAGGGATGAGTCAAATAAAATGATGTTTTATTTGACAGGAATTTCATGTCATTAAACTTATTAAAATACTATTTTACCCTGAACTTCAAGTTATTAAACAATCATATTGGAGTTCCCACTCTGGCACAGTAGGTGAAGAATCTGACTGCAGTGACTCAGTGTCACTCTTGAGGCACAGGTTCAATCCCCAGTTCAGTGAATTAAAGGATCAGGCATTGCTGCAGCTGCAGTTTAGGTAACAGCTGTGCATGGTACAGAAATTAAAAAAAAAAAAAAAAAACACACTCATACTCAAATTATGGGCTCAGTTTAAAAAAAGAGTACAGTGAACTACAATAAATTGGGGTTTATAGAAATGGTTAAATGATTAAACATAAGTATAAAAATGAATACATAAAATAAAATATAGACAGAGATGCTGTACTTAAGCCTAGGAAATTCTTTCTACCTTTATCTGAGAATTTTAATTATATCCCTTCAGAAAACACAATTTGTTTTTCTTACTGCTTCAACTACGAATAAGGAAAAAATTGAACCTGAATATGTCATTATATGATGAAATAGTTTACCTTGATATTAACCCTGCTCCTAGCAAGACTTCATCATACCAAGAATGTGCCCTGTTTTTGCTATATTTCTCTGTTATTCCGCTTGCTTTTTGGTGACATTACATCATGAAAAGCTATGTTTGACATATGTACCTTCAAGTATGCAAATTCTGCAATTTCAGAATAAATATATGCCATTCATTGCTTCCATCCTTCATTTATTAAACAACACACAATTTGAGTCCAAGGATTCTAGCAGGCACATCGAGAGTTCCTGGGTTTCAGCACTGAATAAACAAAAAACAGAGTGCTGCTTTCACAGAGAGACCCCAACAAGGGAGCAGAAAGTGATATCACAGTTTATAACCCGTAAGATAATGAAGCACGATGTGTCATAAAAGTCTGTTAGGAAGACACACAACAGAGACATGGTGGGTCAGAAAAACTGTTCAGGATGAAAAGACATCAAACTTGGATGCAACAGATAAAACAGAATCAGAAGAATGAAAAGGCAACAGGGAGAGTACCAGTATTGCTGTGAGATGAAATATATATCAAAGGTCAGCAGGTGAATACAAGAAGACAGAAGTCCTAATAAATTAAATATTCCTGTGCTTGTTAAATCAACTATTTATTCAAAAATCATTTCCCGAACGTTCACTGTATGCTGCAAACTTAGCTCAAAAAGGGAAAATAGTACATTATGAAGTTGGAGAGACAGGAACAGAGAAAGTAATGAAGGGTCTCAAAATTATTGACAAGCTTAATGCTAAGAACCATAGGGAAAATTTCCAGCATACATAATTTTAAACTAGAAAATTTTGAACTTAGTTTTGAGTTTGAGAATGATAATTCTGGCTTCTGTGGAAACTAAATTGAAGGAAGCATCACAGGTGGCAAAAGGGAAGCTAGAGCTTTTACTGTAATGATTTAGGTGTAAAAGGATCCTGGAGGCTTGAGCTTTGCCAGTGATGATGCAGAATGGGGTGGACACAGCTGCTGCTGGTCAGATCTCATTCACTGGGCCCCACTGCACCCAGGAATTGCTGCTGTGTGTCTGGGCTGCTGACAATCCATTCTTTCTGGACACCTGGGGCATATGGAAGTTGCCAGGCTAAACGTCAAATCAAAGCGTCAGCTTCCAGCCTACTCCACATTCACAAGAATCCCCATCCAAGCCACAGTTCAGACCTAAACAGTAGTTTACTTGCAGGAACACCAGAACATTAAGCCACTGAACAAAGGATTAACCATGCATCCTCAGGGACACTATGTCGGGTTCTTAACCCACTGAGCTAGAACGGGAACTAAGGGGTTCTTATTTTTAAACTTTCAAAGCACATGAAAAGAAACTCCCTCCACCCCAAATATACCTCAAACAATACTTTTAAAAAATGTTCAATGATAGCAGTCATGAGGGAAAACAAATTTAAACCTCAGTAGGTGATCACTGCATACCTCCTAAAAAGACTAAAGGTAAAATAAAGGGACCAGAATGTAGAGCTTTGTTTGTGTTTGAACTTTGAATGCACGTCTTCTGTTTACATATCATTCCACATGTTTAATCTTTCCCAATGTGCCATACTGACCATCACAAGAGTACTAGAGATATCTTGTTGAGAATATTTTGCTATTCCTGTGTGGATACCCCTAAACTGGTGGTAGACTCAATCCATGACAAGAAAACAAGCACTTTCCATGGATGCATGATGCAAATCTTTGGGGAACATTTCTTTGGAGGGGCTGATATCATCCTGCTGACCGTGATGGCCTACGACCGCTATGTGGCCATCTGCAAGCCCTTGTACTATGCAACCATCATGAATTGGAGGCTATGTGGCCTGCTGGTGGGAGTGTCATGGCTGGGAGGCTTTCTCCATGGATTCATTCAGATCCTCTTCATCTTCAGATTGCCCTTCTGTGGCCCTAATGTCATAGATCACTTTATGTGTGACCTGATCTCTTTGCTTGATCTGGCCTGCACTGATACCCACGCTCTAGGGTTCTTTGTTGCTGCCAACAGAGGATTCATCTTTATGTTGAACTTCCTACTCTTGCTTGGCTCCTATGTACTCATCCTTTAACCCTTAGGACCCAAAGCTTGGAGGCCAGACGCAAAGCCCTCTCTACCTGTGTCTCCCACATCACAGCAGTTGTCATCTTCTTTGTGCCCTGCATATTTGAGTACATGCGACCAGCACTTACATTACCCTTTGATAAAGCAGTTGCTGTCTTCTACACTATGATAACTCCCATAATTTAAACATTGAGAAATGTCCAGCTGAAAAATGCCATTAGGAAATTGCTTAGTAGGAAAGCCATTTCAAGTGAAATATAAATGTGCCTAGAGCCCAAATGTGAGTGAAGAGGGGCAAGGGTCATAAGGAGATTTTTGTTAATCTTGGCAAAAAAGACCTAAGAGATAAATAAAAATAAAATCACTACGAAGCATAGATTCTGTGGTGAGGAGTTAAATTGGGTACAAGGAAATGAAGTGGAACAGAAGCTAGCCCAGTGCTATTCTCTAAATATTTGGAAAATTCTATCAAATTGGGACACACTTTCTCTAAATTTATCAATATATATGGATTCAAAGCTTTTATTTTAATTAAATAAGACAAATGCAATAGAAGTATATACTGGTGTTTAGGAATAATTTCTGTAACAATCCTAAGAGTTAGCTAGGGACTCCTGTTATCATCATTAACAGCTGAGGATATAAACAGAAATGAGTAACTGCCAAAACAGAAATATTGAAGAACCAGTCATCAAAATATAACCGATCGCTGAGACTATGATCTTAACTGCTGTGATACACTGTCAGGAAAATGATGACAAAAAGGTAACATGCCTAGAATAGTCACCATTTATAGAGATGGACTGAGGGACTGTGCTGGACCATATACCTGTGTAACCAAAAAAGTAAATTTTGACATGTATATCATCAAAGGAAGAAATATTTTTCATTTATATCCTAATATGTATGATATGTTGCACTATACATATCTGTTAGCATATATGCTATTATATAATTGGTTGAATACATAAAACTAAATTCTAATCATTTTATTAGTAAATTTGCACATGTTTAACTATCATGGATTATGGTTATGTATTTTCCATAACATTGTGTTAAGAAACTCCTTTGTGAATATAAAAGATACGGGCCACTTAATCTAAAAGCATGAATAATGAATATTACATCATATTTCCAAATGTCCTTCTATCACTCAGATGCATTTTGTATTGTCTTTGTGACCATCTTCCGCTGATAATCCATCAGAAGAAGGGATTATTCAAATAAGATGGTATTTCATTTGACAGGAATTTCATGTTATTAAATTTATGGAAGTAATATTTTATCATGAATTTCAATATTTTAAACAATCATATTGGAGCATCCACTCCGGCATAGCGTAGGTAAAGAATCTGACTGCAGCGGTTCAGTGTCATTGTGAAGGCACACGTTCGATCCCTAGTTCAGAGCATTAAAGGATCAGGCATGGCCACAGCTATAGCATAGGTAACAGCTGTGGCTGGGATATAATTCCTGGTCTGGGAACTTCCATATGGTACAGGTGTAGTCAAAGAAAAAGGAAAAAGACAAACAATAAAAACCAGTCATACTCGTAAATATGTGCCCACTGGAAAACAAGAGTTTGAACAAGTAGAATAAATTGTCCTTTCTAATAATTAACAAATGAATAAAGGTAAATACAAAGAGGGAAAAATGTAATAAAACATAGGACAAAAATACTACCGAAACCTAGGAAATTCTTTCTACCTTCATCTGAGACTTTTATTTAGATCCCTTACCATTTGCTTTTCTTCCTGCTTAAACTAGGAATAAGGAAAAACATAAACGAGTATGTCATTCTATGAAAAAGCAGTTTACCCTGAGGTTCTCCCTCCTCCTAGAAAGACTTCGCCTCACCATGAAGGTGGCCTGTTTTTCCTGTATTTTTCTGTTAATCGGTTTGATTTTGGGTAACATGACATCATGAAAATCTATGCTTGACAGATGTACCTTCATGTATGCAAACTGCAATTTCAGAATAAATACATTCCATTCATTGCTTCCATCCTTCATTTATTAAACAACACATACTTTGAGTCCAAGGATTCTAGCAGGAACATTCATAGATGCTGTGGCTTCAGGACTGAATAAAGAAAAACCTGAGGGATGCTTTCACAGACAGACCCCGACAAGGGAGCAGAACATCACATCACACTGGTATCACCTGTAAGAGAATGAAGCAGAGTGTGTCCTCAAAGTCTGTTGGGAAGACACACAACACAGAAATGGTGGGGCAGAAAAAATTTCAGGATGAAAAGAGATCAGAATGGGATGCAGTGGATAAAATACACTCAGAAGAATGAATAGGCATCAGGGAGAGTAACAGTGTTGCTGAGAGATGGAGCATATATCAAAAGTCAGCAGGTGAATAAAAGAATGCATAAGTCTTCGTTCCCATTGTGGCGCAGTGGATAACAAATCCGACTAGGAAACATGAGGTTGTGGGCTCGACTCTTGACCTTACTTGGTGGGTTAAGGATCTGGCATTGCTGTGAGTTGTGGTGTAGGTTGGAGATGTGCCTCGTATCCTGCATTGCTGTGGCTTTGGCATAGGCTGGCGGCTGTAGCTCTGATTAGGCCCCTAGCTTGGAAACCTCCAAATGCCATGGGTGTGGCCCTAGAAAAGATGCAAAGAAAAAAAAAAGAATGCATAAGTCCTAATAAATTAAATATTCCTGTACTTGTTAAATCAAGTATTTATTCAAAAGTTGTTTCCTGAATGTCCACTGTGTGGCAGGCAACATGCTAGACACTTAGCTCCAAAAGGGACAAGAGCACATTTTGAAGTTGGAGAGACAGGAACAGAGAAGGTTAACGAGGGTGTTGTAATTGTTTGAAGGCTTAATGCTAAGTACTCCAGGGAAATTGTCCAGCGTACATAGTTTTAAACTAGAAAATGATGAAGTTCGTTTTGACTTTTAGAATGATAATTCTGGCTTCACTATGGAAACTAAGTTGAAGGAAGTATCACAGGCAGCAGATGGAAGCAAGGAGGTTAGTGTAATGATTCAGGTATAAAAGGATTCTGGAGGCTTGAGCTTTGCCAGTGATGATGCAGAATGGGGTGGACACGGCTGTTTCTGGTCAGATCTCCTGCACTGGGCCCTAATTCACCCAGGAATAGCTGTTGTGTGTCTGGGCTGCTGACAGCCCACAGCCCCATTCTTTCTGGACACCTGTGGCATATGGAAGTTTCCAGGCTGATGGTAAAAGTAGAGCTTCAGTTGCCAGCCTACTCCACAGGCACAAGAATCCCCATCCAAGCCACATTCAAGACCTAAATCGCAGCTTATATATGACAACTCCAGGACATTAACCCACTGAGCAAGGCCAAGGATTGAACATGCATCCTCAAGGACACTATGTCAGGTTCCTCACACACTGAGCTAGAAAGGGAACTAAGGAGTTGTTATTTTTATTTTTACTATTATTATTTTTTTTTTCTTGGTCTTTTTGTCTTTTCTAAGGCTGCACCCGCAACACATGGAGGTTCCCAGGTCAGGGGTACAATCGGAGCAGTAGCTGCCTGCTTACACAAGAGCCACAGCAACACAGGACCCAAGCCACATCTGTGACCCACACTGCAGCTCATGGCAAAGCCCAATCCTTAACCCACTGAGTGAGGCCAAGAATTGAACCTGCAACCTCATGGTTCCTAGTCAGAATCATTAATGA
Organism: Sus scrofa; assembly: GCF_054392235.1. Classification (NCBI taxonomy): domain Eukaryota; kingdom Metazoa; phylum Chordata; class Mammalia; order Artiodactyla; family Suidae; genus Sus; species Sus scrofa. Next base: position 15,517,307 of record NC_139384.1, read on the forward strand.
CTGAGCCATAATGGGAACTCCTGCTTTGTTTTGTTATTTTCTTAATTACAAATTTTACAAAGAACATGAAAAGAAACACCCTCCCCCTCAAAAAAATATACCTATAATGACAGTTAAAAAAAATGTTCAATATAGTTAGTCATCATGGATAGCAAACTAAATCCTCCATAATTTATCACTGAATATCTCCTAGAATGACTAAAAGTAAAATGCCAACAAAGGAACCAAAATGTCCCTTGTGATTGAATTTAGAATGAGCTTCATGTGCTTAGATATCATTCCACATATTTAATGTTGCCTAATGTGCCATACTGACCATCACCAAAGCACCAGAGATAAAATTGAAATTGTTTTAGAACTGTTCTTTTCTTCCAAGGGGCTCTGGTGAATGTGAAAAAGAGGTTCTGAATATGAGTACTTTTAAATCTCTGTCATTAGTTTTACACCCTCACTGCTCTAGCTCTCACGGAATAAATACTAGGTTTTCTACAAAAGGTTGTCATATTGAAAGAAGACAGAATTCTCTCTCTGCCATGAGGGCACAGGTTAACCACATCAGAGAGCCTCACACTGGAACTATGCCATCCTTGCTACACACATGACATTCAAGTTGCTCAGATACCCAGATTCACACAGAGAAAGGGGACTCACAGGGTTTGTTTCCAAGGGCAGGGAATACAATTCCCCACAGAAGATTATGGGCTCTTCCAACCTGTCTCTCCAGCATACCTGCTTCGAAGACAAAGCCTTTCCATCAAAGAAGGTAATTAATTCCTGGGAGAGAAAATAGCAGCTCTAAGGAAAAGGGCCTCGAACTTTTGTGGAAACCTCTTTAAGGATCCATGCAGGGCATGGGAACATGTCTTCTGTTTCTGTGTTTCTTTACACATCCAGAGCACGATGCATCAAGGATGGAATGGCGCATTTCGATGTGTTTCTACCACACACTCTGCCTCCTGCTTATAGCACCAGAGCCATCCATCGAAGCTCACTGCTCCATGGTGAACCAAAGGAATCCATTCTAAACTCCACTCCCAGGTTTTCTGTGCAAACCATTTGAGGCGCTAGGCTAGAAGCATATTTATAGACTGTAAAAATGACTTACTTATCTATTGTCGATGTAATAAGGAATTATCTGAAGACTCTCTTTCCTCTTGTGTCAGGTCTTTGATATTGAAAGGTACTTATCCCAAAAGGAGGTCATTGTGAAGATGGATTAGTTGTGAACCCTCTCAAGTATCATTAATATCACCCAAGACCAGAAGGTAAGGTTCTCAATAGTGCTGATGCTGACTACAGATTGTTACTTTACATATATAATGATCCTGATTTTTCAACATTTTTCAAAGGGAATAATAACGCATTATATCTTTCCCCACTCTTCAAGAGAAAGTTGTTGAACATCATTAATACACCCTAACAAATAAAAAACACAAGATTATAAAATGTATTTGTACCACTCAGCTCTCTACACCAGATATCCTTCTTTGGCCAAGAGACCCATTTGAAACACTCAAGACGAATCATGAGATGTATGCAACATTTAAACACACCTCACACACATGCAAAGGTATAAAGGAGATTATTAAGCGATTTAAACCATACACTATTTAGTCTGATAGGAAGATCCTTCCCTGAGATCCACTGTTATGCATACGATGATTCTGCTGTAGTTCTTTTAATGGAAAATTGGAGAGGAATCCTCCCCAGTTGGTTACATGGTAAATGCTTTTATGTATTATTGCTGAATATGGACATTCTTCCTATGACAACATCCATAGAGTCAGAAAAACAAGTGAAGGTTCTTTCTCCACAGCATGTAATGCATATGTTCATATATGTTTCCTCAATCAATAGCCATCATAGCTGAGCGCACATGAATATTCTCACTTGATATTAGAGGAAACAAACTTGTAATGGGCCAAGAAATGAACCTCAGATCAAGAAGCTGAGAGTGGGGAAAGAATACTGTCATCTGATTTTTGGGGTTTTTTTTTCTGATTCTCTGACTAATATACTCAACCACTAGGATCATCATTTCAATGCTTTTCAGGAGTATCTGAGGATTCATGATTAGTAGGAAAACTGGGGAGGAAAGATCCAAGGGTGAGGGAGAGACAAAATGAAAATAGACCTTCAGTGAACACAGGACCATATAGTTATTCAAAACTGGAAATTCCAATATGTTGAACTAGGTCCGCATGTATGAGTCTCTCAGTATGTATTAATATGTCTGTCAATGAAATATAATTTTCTCTGAAATGGCATTACATAACCATAACAATTATGGTCACATGAAAAGGAGACAGTTAGTTTAGTAGTATTTGTTTTAGTCTAACAATATAGGGCATAGTGAAAGAAATTGGAGGAAAATTAAAGATAAGATGTATAATCTGAACTACTCTTCTATCTGCCATTTATTAGCTGCTTGATGTTGTTGAGATCCTTAACATCTCTCTGCTTCTGTTTCCGAGTGTTTAAAATAGGTAAAAAAAAAATGATACTGGTGATCATCTCATAATTTTGTATTGAGGACTAACCAAATGCCTTAAATAAAACCAAAACACTTCAAGTGCAAACATTATTTCATTAAGCCAATTAAAGTGAATTTTCTTGTAGTATACTTGATTTAAATTAAGGTTTAATTACTATTATCATGTGTATTCCCTTTAACATTAGGCTCTAAAATTATTTTAAATGATTTTTTTGCATAAAATCTGGTTTACAGTGTTCTGTCGATTTTACACTGTACAGCATATAAAATGCTTTACCATGATCAACATGGATGGAATAATAAATACCATGCACATGATTCTATTATGCTATGTCCATTTCAAGTATTAAAACCACCTATATCAGCTATTATAAAGTTGTTGGGATGAAGACACATGGTTTACCACTTTTCTAATAGCAGACTCTGTCTCCTGTACCTTGTTCATCACCTTCCCATTACCAATGTCTTCTTATATTGAATTACATTTTTAAAGTTAATTTTCTAGCCTCTGTACCCTTGCTGAGTATTTGCTCACTTCATCCAAGTCACAGAAGACGCTTCACTAGATTCCTTCTCTCTCAGATACCTTTTCCGCTAACACTCATATAATAAGAGTCTTACATGTATATTCTCATATTGACACTCATAATCTCATTTTATATTACACTCACAATTGAATTACCTTCAAGAGATCAGATCAAATTTTTTATCTCAAGGAAAATCTTATAGGAATTTAGAATCCAGTAGAATATAAGCATTTGATATTTATTAGATGGAGGGGCTTAATTACTTCAGTTGACCTAAAAAAAAAAAAAAGACATTTTCTTTCAGGTAATGTGGTTGACAGTAACATGAACGAACATGGAGACTAGGAATAATGTAACAGAGTTCATTCTACTGGGACTCACGCAGAATCCACACATGCAGAAAGTCATATTTGTGGTGTTTTTGCTCATCTACACTGTCTCTCTGGGAGGAAATGTGCTCACTGTGGTCACCATCACTACCAGCCCATTAATCGGGTGCCCCATGTACTATTTCCTGGCTCATCTCTCTTTCATCGATGCCTGCTATTCCTGTGTGGATACCCCTAAAATGGTTGCAGACTCACTTTATGAAAAGAAAACAAGCACTTTCCATGGATGCATGATCCAAATCTTTGGGGAACATTTCTTTGCAGGGGCTGATATCATCCTGCTGACGGTGATGGCCTATGACCGCTATGTGGCCATCTGCAAGCCCTTGTACTATGCAACCATCATGAATCGGAGGCTATGTGGCCTGCTGGTGGGAGTGTCATGGCTGGGAGGCTTTCTCCATGGATTCATTCAGATCCTCTTCATCTTCAGATTGCCCTTCTGTGGCCCTAATATCATAGATCACTTTATATGTGACCTGATTCCTTTACTTCATCTGGTGTGCACTGATACCCAAACTCTAGGGCTTTTAATTGCTGCCAACAGTGGATTCATCTGTCTGTTAATTTTCCTAATCTTGGTTGGATCCTATGGGGTCATCCTTAACTCCCTAAGGAAGCAAAGCTTGGAGGCCAGACGCAAAGCCCTCTCTACCTGTGTCTCCCACATCACAGCAGTTGTCATCTTCTTTGTGCCCTGCATATTTGAGTACGTTCGACCAGCAGTTACTTTACCCATTGATAAAGCAGTTGCTGTTTTCTACACTATGATAACTCCCATGTTAAATCCCTTAATCTATACCCTGAGAAATGCCCAGCTGAAAAATGCCATTAGGAAACTGTTTAGTAGGAAAGCCATTTCAAGTGAAATATAAATGTGCCTAGATCCCAAATGTGAGTGACTAAGAGGCAAGGGTCAAAAGGAGATTTTTGTTAATCTCAGCAAGAGATGAAGAAAATTAAAATCACTACAAATCATAGAATCTGCCAGAAGGAGAATTAAAATGGGTGCAAGAAAATGGCAAAAAAAAAAAAAAAAAAAAAAAAAAAAACTAGCCCAGGATTATTCTCTTTGTATTTGTAAAATTCCATCAAATTGGGTCATGCACTCACTAAGTTAATCAGTTTGTAGGCATTAAAAATTCTATTCTAATAAAACAACATAAAGGAATTAAAATATATACTGGTCTTTAGAAATAATCTGTAACCATCCAAAGAGTTAGGTACACTCAGCTATTACTACCATTTTCAGCTGAGGGACAAACAGAAATGTCTAAGTTCCAAAACAGAAATACTGAAGAACCACTCATCAGAATATTACTGATCGCTCAGACTATGTTCTTAACTGCTGTAAAACACTGTCAGGAAAAGATGACAAAAAGGTAACATGATTACAACAGTCACCAGTCATAGAGGTGGACTGAAGGACCGTGCTAGACCACATACATATCTAATAAACAAAGTCACTTATTACATGTATATCCACATATGAAGAAATACTTTTCCTTTATATTCTTCATATGTATGATATATTCCACTATCGATTCATCTCTGTTAGCATATATACTATGATATAATTGGTTGATTACATATAACTAAATTCTAATGATTTTATCAGTAAATCTGCCCATGTTTAAATATCATGGTTGATGGTTACATATTTATTTCTATAACACTGTGTTATGTAACTCCTTTAGGAATATAAAAGATGTGGCCCATTTAATCTCCAAAGCATGAATAATGAATATTGCATCATGTTTCCAAATTTCCTTATATCACTCAGAAGCATTTTTCATTGTCTTTGAGACCATCTTCTGCTAATAATCCACCAGAAAGAGGGATGATTCAAATAAAATAATATTAGGTTTGATAGGAAATTCATTAAATTCATTAAATTAGTATTTTACCATGAATTTCAAATTATTAAACAATCATATCAGAGTTCCCACTGTGGAACCATAGGAAAAGAATCTGACTGCAGTCGCTCAGGGTAACTGTGGAGGCACAGTCTTGATCCCCAGTTCAGTGGATTAAAGGACCAGGCATTGCTATTGCCGCAGTGGAGGTAATAGCTGTGGCTAAGATTCAATCCTTGATCTGGGAACTTCCATATGCCATGGGTGCCATTATTAAAAAAAGAAAACCTATTAATTTTTGCATTTTTATGATGATATGTCTTGGTGTGGGCCTGTTGGAGTTATGTACAGAAGAAACTTGACAGAACACTATATACCCAGCGATAATGGAAACACATAAAAATCATTATATATAAAAAAAGAGAAAACTAAACGTCATACTCATAAATTCTGTGCTCACTTGAACACAAGAGTTTGAAAAGTAGATTATTTGTGGTTTATCACAATTACCAAATGAATGACTGTAAGTATAAAGTACGAAATTTTTCATAAAATATAGAAAAAAAGAAGTCATAATAGTAGGAAATTCTACCTTCATCTGAGACTTTAAATTATATCCCTTCTGAAACCACAATTTGTATTTGTTAATGCTTAAACTAGGAAGAAGAAAAAAAATGAACTTGAGTGTGTCATTCTGTGAAGAAAGAGTTTACCTTGATATTCCCCATTCTTAGCAAGATATCCTCACACTATGAATGGTGCCTGTTTTTCCTCTATTTCTCTGTTAATCAGCTGGCTTACATCATGGAAATCCATTTTTGACAGATGTACACTCATGTGTGAAAATTCCACAATTTTAGAATAAATATATTCTATTCATTGCTTCAGTCCTTCATTTATTAAAGAACACATACTTTGAGTCCAAGGATTCTAGCAGGCACATCGATACTTGCTGGGGCTTTAGTACTGAATAAAGAAAAAACCTGAGTGCTGCTTTCACAGACAGACCCCAACAAGGGAGCAGAACATGATATCACACTGCTATAATCTATAAGATAATGAAGCACAGTATGTCATCAAAGTCTGGGAGACACACAACACGGACACGGTGGGTCAGAAAAAATTTCAGGATGAAAAGACATCAAAATGGGATGCAATGGATAAAACAGAATCAGAAGAATGAATAGGCATCAGGGAGAGTAACAGTGTTGCTGGGAGATGGAATATATAGCAAAAGACAACAGGTGAATAGAAGAATGCAAAAGTCCAAATAAATTAAATAGTCTTGTGCGTGTTAAATCAACTCTTTATTCAAAAGCAATTTCCCAAATGTCCAGTATGTGCCAGGCAACATGCTGGGCACTAAGCTCAAAAAGGGACAATAGTACATAATGAAGTTGGAGAGACAGGAACAAAGAAAGTGAAGGAGGGTGTCGTAATTGTTTGAAGGCTTAATACTAAATACTTTAGGGAAAATTTCCACCTTACGTTGTTTTATACTAGAAAGTGATGAAGTTAATTTTGAATTTCAGAATGATAATTATGGCTTCTGTATGGAAACTAAGATTGAAGGAAGCATCACAGGCAGCAGAAGGGGAGCTCAGAGGTTACTGTAATGATTTAGGTATAAAAGGAGGAGGCTTGAGCTTTGCAAGTGAAGATGCAGAATGAGTTGGACATGGCTGTTTCTGGTCAGATCTCCTTCACTGGTCCCCACTGCACCCAGGAATTGCTGCTGTGTGTATGGGCTTCTGACAGCCCAGAGCTCCATTCTTTCTGGACACCTGGGGCATATGGAAGTTCCCAGGCTAAAGGTCAAATCAGAGCTTCAGTTGTCCGCTTATGCCAAAACAATCCTGGATGCAAGCTGCATTCAGGACCTGCCCTACAGCTTACTTATAGCATTTCCAGATAAGTAACCCACTGAGCAAGTCCACCAATTGAACCTGCATCCTCATGGACATTATGTCACATTCTTAACACACTGATGTAGAATGGGAACTAAGGATTTTTTTTCCCGCTGTACAGCATGGGGTTCAAGTTATTCTTACATGTATACATTTTTCCCCCACCCTTTGTTCTGTTGCAATATGAGTATCTAGACATATTTCTCAATGCTATTCAGTAGGATGTCCTTGTAAATCTATTCTAAGTTGTATCTGATCACCCCAAGCTCCCGATCCTTCCCCCTCCCTCCCTCTCCCATCGGGGAGCCAAAAGTCTATTCTGCAAGTCCATGATTTTCTTTTCTGTGGAGATGTTCATTTGTGCTGGACATTAGATTCCAGTTATAAGTGACATCATATGGTATTTGTCTTTGACTCATTTCACTCAGTATGAGAGTCTCTAGTTCCATCCATGTTGCTGCAAATGGCATTATGTCATTCATTTTTATGGCTGAGTAGTATTCCATTTTGTATATGTACCACTTCTTCCTAATCCAATCATATGTCGATGCACATTTGGGTTGTTTCCATGTGCAGGCTAGTGTGAATAGTGCTGCAATGAACATGCAGGTGCATGTGTCTCTTTTAAGTAGAGTTTTGCCTGGATATATTTTTTGCTCAAGATATTTTGCCCAAAGTGGGATTGCAGGGTCATATGGAAGTTCGATGGATAAATTTCTAAGGTATCTCCAAACTGTTCTCCATAGTGGCTGTACCAGTTTACCTTCCCACCAAAAGTGCAGGAGGGTTCCTCTTTCTCCACAACCCCTCCAGCACTTGTTATGTGTGGACTTATGAATGGTGGCCATTCTGACTGGTGTGAGGTGGTATCTCATGGTCGTTTTGATTTGCATTTCTCTTATAATCAGGGATGTTGAGCATTGTTTCATGTGTTTGCTGGCTGTCTGTATATCTTCCTTGGAAAACAGTCTATTCAGGTCTTTGGCCCATTTTTCCGTTGATTGATTGGCTTTTTTGCTGTTGAGTTGTATAAGTTGCTTATATATTCTAGAGATTAAGCCCTTGTTGGTTGCATCATTTGAAACTATTTTCTCCCATTCTGTAAGTTGTCTTTTTGTTTTCTTTTTGGTTTCCTTGTCTGTGCAAAAGCTTTTCAGTTTAATTAGGTCCCATTGGTGTATTTTTGTTCTTATTTCTATTGCTTTGGGAGACTGACCTGAGAAAATACTCATGAGGTTGATGTCAGAGACCTTTTTGCCTATGTTCTCGTCTAGGAGTTTGATGGTGTCCTGTCGTATATTTAAGTCTTTCAGCCATTTTATTTTTGTGCATGTTGTGAGGGTTGTTCTGATTTCATTGCTTTGCATGCAGCTGTCCAGGTTTCCCAGAAATACGTGCTGAATAGACTTTCTTTTTCCCATTTTATGTTCTTGCCTCCCTGGTCAAAGATTAATTGACCATAGGTGTCAGGGTTTATTTCCGGGTTCTCTATTCTGTTCCATTGGTCTGTCTGTCTCTTTTGATACAAGTACCACACTGTCTTGATGACTGTGGCTTTGTAATATTTCTTGAAGTCTGGGAAAATTATGCCTCCTGCTTAGTTTTTGTTTCTCAGGATTGCTTTGGTGATTCTGGGTCTCTTGTGGTTCCATACAAATGTTTGCATTGTTTGTTTTAGTTCTGTAAAAAATGTCATGGGGAATTTGATAGGGATTGCATTGAATCTGTAGATTGCTGTGGGTAGTATGGCCATTTTTACAGTATTGATTTTTCCAATCCAGGAACATGGAATATCTTTCCATTTCTTTACATCTCCTTTGATTTCTTTGATTAAAGTTTTATAGTTCTTGGCATATAGGTCCTTTACCTCTTTGGTCAGGTGTATTCTGAGGTATTTGATTTTGTGAGGTGCAATTTTAAAAGGTATTATATTTTTGTATCCCTTTCCTAATATTTCATTGCTGGTATACAGAAATGCAACTGACTTCTGAATGCTAATCTTATATCCTGCTACTTTGCTGAATTTATGAATCAGTTCAAGGAGTTTTGGGGTTGAGTCCTTAGGGTTTTCTAGGTATAGTATCATGTCATCTGCATACAGTGACAGTTTTATCTCTTCTCTTCCTATATGGATGCCTTATATTTCTTTTGTTTGTCTAATTGCTGTGGCTAGGACTTCCATACTATGTTGGACAACAGTGTTGAGAGTGGGCATCCCTGTCTTGTTCCAGATTTGAGTTAGAAGGTTTTTAGTTTTTCTCCATTGATTACTATATTTGCTGTGGGTTTATCATAAATGGCTTTATGTTCAGGAATGCTCCCTCTATACCCACTTTGGTGAGGGTCTTGATCATGAATGGATGTTGGACTTTGTCAAATGCTTTTGCTGTGTCTATTGAGAGGATCATATGATTTTTGACTTTTCTTTTGTTAATGTGGTGTATGACACTGATTGATTTGCATATGTTGAACCATTCTTGTGAACCTGGGATGAACCCTACCTGGTCACGGTGAATAATTTTTTTGATATGTTGTTGGATTCGGTTGGCTAAGATTTCATTTAGAATTTCTGCATCTATATTCATCAAAGACATTGACTGATAATTTTCTTTTTTGGTGTTATCTTTGTATGGTTTTGGAATTAGGGTGATGGTGGCATCATAGAATGACTTTGGGAGTATTCCTTCTTCAACCTTTTGAAAGAGTTTAAGGAGGATGGGCACTAGTTCCTCTTTATATGTTTGACAGAATTTGCCTGTGAAGCCATCTGGTCATGGACTTTTATTTGTAGGGAGTGTTTTTATGACCTCTTCAATTTCATTTCTAGTGATTGGTCTGTTTAGTTGGCCTGTTTGTTCTTGATTCACTTTTGGCAGGCTGTAAGATTCTAGAAAGTTGTCCATTTCTTCCAGATTGTCAAATTTGTTGGCATATAGTTGTTCAAAGTATTCTCTTAAGGTTTTTTTGTATTTCTGCTGCATCTGTTGTGATTTCTCCTTTTTCATTTATAATTTTGTTTGAGTTCTTTCCTCTTTTTAGTGAGTCTGGCCAGGGGTTTGTCAATTTTGTTTACTTTTTCAAAGAACTAACTCTTGGTTTTATTAATTTTCTCTGTTGTTCTTTGAATCTCTATTTTATTGATTTCTTCTTTGATCTTTATAATTTCCTTCCTTCTACTGACTTTAGGCCTTTTTTGTTCTTCTTTTTCTAATTTGTTTAGGTGGAAGGTTAAGTTGTCAATTTGGGATCTTTCTTCTTTTGTGAGAAAGGCCTGTATCGCTATAAATTTCCCTCTGAGCACTGCTTTTGCAGCATCCCATAGATATTGAGAGGTTGTGCCTTCATTATCATTTGTTCCAAGGTATTTTTTAATTTCCTTCTTGATTTCCTCATTGACCCATTGGTTTTTTAGTGGCATGTTGTTTAGTCTCCATGTAGTAGGTTTTTTCTCATTACTTTTCACATGGTTGATTTCTAATTTCATGGCCTTGTGGTCAGAGAAGATACTTGAGATAATTTCCATGCTCCAAAATTTATTGAGGTTAGCTTTGTGTCCCAATATGTGGTCAATTCTTGAAAATGTTCCATGTGCAATTGAGAAGAATGTGTGTTCTGATTTTTTTGGATGTAGTGTCCTGAAGATATCAATTAAGTCTAACTTTTCCATTGTTTCCTTTAGGATCTCTGTTGCTTTATTGGTTTTCTGTCTAGATGATCTGACCATTGGTGTGTGGGGGGGTATTAAAGTCTCCGACTATGATTGTATTCCCATCAATTTCTCCCTTTATGTCTGTTAATATTTGTTGTATGAATCTGGGTACTCCTGTATTTGGGGCATATATGTTGATGATAGTAACATCCTCTCCTTGGATGGATCCCTTAATCATTAAATAGTGTCCTTCTTTGTCTTTATGTCCTTTATTTAAAGTCTACTTTGTCTGATATGAGTATTGAAACTCCTGCTTTCCTGTCATGTCTATTGGTGTGATGGAGTTCTTATCTTTAACTTTTACAAAGAACATGAAAAGAAACTACCTTCCCTCTGCCAAATATACCTAAATCACTACTTTAAAAAAATGTTCAATGTTATTAGTCAAGAAGGAAAGCAAACTAAAAATTCAATATTTTATCACTGCATATCTCCTAGAATGAGTAAAAGTAAATAATGCAAAGGGACAAGAATATAGAACTTTATTTGCATTTGAACTCTGAATGAGTCTCCTCATGTTTAAATATCATCCCACAAGTTTAATGTTTTTTAATGTCCCATACTGACCATCACAAGAGTACAAGGTATAACTTACTGAGAATATTTGAGAATTCCTTTTTTCTTCCACAGGCCTCTGGTAAATGGGAAAAACAGGTTCTGAATGTGAGTTCTTTTAAATCTCTGTCATTAGTTTTACACCCTCACTGCTCTAGCTCTCACGGAATAAATACTAAGTTTCCAAGAAAAGGTTGTGATAATGATAAGAAGACAGAAATCTCTCTCTGCCATGAGGGCACAGGTTAACCACATCAGAGATCCTCACACTGGAACTATGCCATCCTTGCTGTGCACATGACATTCAAGTTTCTCAGATACCCAGGTTCACACAGAGAAAGGGGACTCACAGGTTTTGTTTCCAAGGGCAGGGAATACAATTCCCCACACAAAAATGTGTGCTCTTCCAACCTGGCTCTCCAGAATACCTGCTTCGAATACAAAGCCTTTCCATCAAAGAAGGTAATTAACTCCTGGGAGAGAAAATAGCAGCTCTAAGGAAAAGGGCCTTGACCTTTTACTGGATACCTCTTAAATACTCAGGCATTGCATGGAGAAAAGACTTTTTGTTCTTGCGGTTTGCACATCGAGAGCAGGATGCATCAAGGATGGAATGACTCATTTCGATGTGTTTCTACCACACATTCTGCCTCCTGCTTGTAGGACCACAGCCATCCATGCAAGCTCATTTCTCCATGGGGTTCCAGATGAATGCATTCTAAATTCAACTCCCAAGGTTTCTGGGGAAACCATTTGAGGCTTTAGGCGAGAAGGAAATATTGAGACTATTACAATGACTCACTTTTCTATTGTTAATGTGATAATGAATTATCTCTAGAATCTCTTTCCTCTTGTGTCAGGTCTTTCATCTTGAAAGGTACTTATCCCAAAAGGAGGTCATTGTGAAGATGGATCAGTTTTCAACCCTCTCAAATATCATTTAAATCACCCAAGACCAGAAGGTAAGTTTCTCAATAGTGCGGATGCTTACCAAAGATTGTTTATTTACATGTACAATACTCATGATTTTTCAATATTTTTTGCATAGAGGAATAGTGCATTTCACCTTCCTCCATTCTTCAAGACAAAGTTGATAACGATCATTAATCTAATCTACAATAGAAAATACCCAAGATGAAGAAATTCATTTGAAGCATTCAGCTTTCTACACCAGATAGCATTCTTTCTCCAAGAGACACATGTGAAGCAAAGAAGACTAATCATGAAAACGTCAACAAAATTGAAACACACTTCTCACCCAAATGATATAAATGTGAATTTTTTAAGTGATATAAGTCATACACTATTTCCCCCAATAGGAAGGTCTTTTCCTGAGATCCACTGGTCTGCATAATATGAGTTTCCTGCAGCTTCTTTCCAATGATGATTCCTCTACAGTTTATTGCATGGTCCTAGGTTTTTCTGTATTATTGCTGAATATGGCCATTCTTCCTACTCCTGCATGCATAGAGAGTCATAGACATAAGTGAAGTTTCTTTGTCTACAGCTCTGTAGTGCATACCTTCATACATGTTTCCTCAATCAATACTCATAATAGCCTGCATGGACAGTATTATCCTCACTTGATATTAGAGGACACAAGGGTGTAAGGTGCCAGGAAATGTACCCCATTTCAGGAAACTGAGAGTGGAGAAAGAATTTTCATACATGATTGTTTTTTATACTTCTCAAATATACGCAACCACTGACACCATCATTTCAATGCTTTTCAGAAGAGTCCGTGGGTTCTTGTTTAGTAGGGAAACTGGAGAGGAAAGATGCTGGGGTGTGGGAGAGACAAAATGAAAGCAGACCTCCAGTGAAAGCAGGACCACATAGTTTTTCAAAACTGGAAATTCCAATATGTGGACCTGTGTGTATATGACTGAGTCTGTGTGCATGTGAATTTATATGCTGGTCAATGAAATGGATTCATATATACTTGCCTCTGAAAGAGAATTAACATAACCATAATTAACATAACATAACCACATCCAAAGGAGTTGACTAGTTCAACAGTGTTTATTTTAACTCAACAATACAGGCCACATTTGAAGAATTTTGATGAAAATAAAAATAAGATGTATAATCTGAACTATTCTTGAATCTGAGCTTTATTAGCAGCTTGACTTTGTTAAGATCCTTAAATTCTCACTGCTTCTGCTCCCTAGTGTGTAAAAGAAGTTCAAAAATGAGAGAGGTGATCATCTCATACTTTTGGAATGATGACTAAAGAAATGCCTGAAAAAAAAACCAACTTAGAAAGCAGTAAACATTCATGAAGCTAATTAAAACTAATGTTATTGAAGGAGAGTCAATGTGCATTAAGGTTTAGCTAATATTATCATGTGCATTATGATTAACATTCATCTCTCAAACTCGTTACCGTGATCAACATGGATGGAATAATACCATGCACATGATTCTATTAGGCCATGCCCATAGCAATCAATTATTAAAATCATCTTTATCAGCTCTTTAAACTTATTGGATTGAAGGAACATGGTTTACCACTTTTCTTGCACAAGACACTGGCTCCTATACCCTCTTCATCACTTTCCCATTACCAAGGTTTTGTTACATTTAATTCCATTGTTTTATTGTTATTTCCCAAACACAATTTTTTTTTCCCACTGTACAGCAAGGAGGCCTAGTTACACATACATATATAAATACTTTTTTCTCTCATTATCATGCTCTTTTCTAAGCATCTAGACATAATTCTCAGTGCTACACAGCAGGATCTCATTCTTAATCCATTCCAAAAGCAAGAGTTCGCATACGTTTGCTCCAAGATCCCAATCCATCCTCCTCTCTCCCCCCACTTCCAGGCAACCACAAGTCTACTCTCCAAGTCCATGATTTTCTTCTCAGTGGAAAGGCTCATTTGTGCTATATATTAGGTACCAGATATAAGTGATATCATATATTTGTCTTTCTCTTTCTGACTTACTTCAATCAGTATGAGACTCTCTAGTTCCATACATGTGGCTGCAAATGGCATTATGTATTTCTTTTTATGGCTGAGTCATATTCCATTGTGTACATATATATCACTTCTGCCTATCTATACCACATAATCCAATCATCTGTCAATGGACATAAGGGTTGTTTCCATGTCTTTGCTACTGTGAATAGAGCTGCAATGAACATTCGGGTGCTTGTGTCTTTTTTAAGAAAAGTTTGTCTGAATATATGCCTAAGAGTGGGATGGCCTAAAAGTTAATTATCAGGCTTCTGTCCCCTTGCTAAGCCTCAGCCCACTTCATACAAGTCACACAAAAATCTTCCCTAGACTTGTATATAGATCCCCTTTCTCTCAAGTCTGTCTTCCACTTCCATTCATGTTCTCCTATTCTTACGCAATATTCTCATATGGTCACTCATATTATCATTTTTTTACTTACACTCACAGTTGAACAACATGCAAATGATTAGAACAAATTTTTTACCTCAAGGAAAGTCCTAACAGAATAGTGAATGCAGTATAATACAAGCATTTGTTATTTATTAGATGGAGGGGCTTAATCAACTCAAGGATGTGCTTTAAAAAATAAACCATTTTTATTTTCAGATAACATGACTGACAATAACATAACTACATGGAGATTAGGAACAATGTTACGGAGTTCATTCTACTGGGACTCACACAGAATCCACATATGCAGAAAGTCATATTTGTGGTGTGTTTGCTCATCTACACTGTCTCTCTGGGAGGAAATGTGCTCACCGTGGTCACCATCACTACCAGCCCATTAATCAGGTGCCCCATGTACTTTTTCCTGGCTCATCTCTCTTTGATCGATGCTTGCTATTCCTGTGTGGATACCCCCAAACTGGTGGTAGACTCACTCTATGACAAGAAAACAACCACTTTCCATGGATGCATGATGCAAATCTTTGGGGAACATTTCTTTGCAGGGGCTGATATCATCCTGCTGACTGCGATGGCGTATGACCGCTATGTGGCCATCTGCAAGCCCTTGTACTATGCAACCATCATGAATCGGAGGCTATGTGGCCTGCTTGTGGGAGTGTCATGGCTGGGAGGCTTTCTCCATGGATTCATTCAGATCCTCTTCATCTTCAGATTGCCCTTCTGTGGCCCTAATGTCATAGATCACTTTATGTGTGACCTGATCCCTTTGCTTAATCTGGCATGCACTGATACCCACACTCTAGGGCTCTTTGTTGCTGCCAACAGTGGACTACTCTCTTTGTTCATCTTCCTACTCTTGCTTGGATCCTATGCAGTCATCCTTCACACCCTTAGGACCCAAAGCTTGGAGGCCAGACGCAAAGCCCTCTCTACCTGTGTCTCCCACATCACAGCAGTTGTCATCTTCTTTGTGCCCTGCATATTTCAGTACATGCGACCTGCAGTTACTTTACCCATTGATAAGGCAGTCGCTGTCTTCTACAGTATGATAACTCCCATGTTAAATCCCTTAATCTATACCTTGAGAAATGCCCAGCTGAAAAATGCCATTAGGAAACTATTTAGTGGGAAAGCTCTTTCAGGTAAAATATAAATGTGCCTAGAGCCCAAATGTGAATGAAGATAGGAAAGGGTCATAAGGGCATTTTTGTTGATCTCAGCAAATTAGAGCTATGAGATAAAGAAAAATAAGATTACTACAAGTATAGATTCTGCCAGAAGTGGAGTTAAAATGAGTGTACATTAATGGGGGCAAAAAAGCTAGCCCAGAACTATTATCTAAATATTTGGAAAATCCTCTCAAATTGGGGAAGACTATGATTAAATTCATCACTGTATATGCATTCAAAGATTTTCTCTAATAAAACAACAGAAAGACAAAAATATATATGTACTGGTGTTTAAGAAGAATCTCTGTAACAATCCAAAGTGTTAGGGAGGCACTGCTGTTATCACCGTTAATAGCTGAGGGAACAAAGAAAAATGTGTAAGAGCCAAAAGAGAAATATTGAAGAGCAAGTAAATGGGATACAACTGATTGCTTATGATATTAAATACTCTGTTACAGTGTCAGGAAATGATGACAAAAAGGTAACATGATTAGAATAGTCAGCATTCATAAATATGTACTGTGGGACTGTGCTGGACCATATACATATGTAATAAAGTAACTTTTTACATGCATATCATCATAGGAAGAAATAATTTTCCTTTATGTTCTTAATATACATAATATGTTTCATTATATACTCCTGTTAACATATATACTATTATATATTGGTCAATTACATAAAATTAAATTCTAATCATTTTATTAGTCAATCTACCCATGTTTAAGTATCATGGTTGATGGTTAGGTATTTTCTATAACATTGTTTTATGTAACTCCTTTAGGAATATAAAGACATGGGTCATTTAATCTCCAAGGCATGAGTAATGAATATTACATCATGCTTCCAAATTTCCTTGTATCAATCAGAATCATTTTGTATTGTCCATGTGATCATCAGATATTGATAATCCATCAGAAAGAAGGATGATTCAAATGAAATGATATTTATTTGACAGGAATTTCATGTTATTGAACTTATTAAACTAATACTTCATCATGAATTTCAATGTATTAAACAATCATATTGGAGTTCCCACTCTGGCACAGTAGGTAAAGAATCTGCAGTGGCTTGGGGTCACTGTGGAGGCACATGTCTGATCACAAACAAAGTGGATTAAAGGACCAGGCATTGCCACAGCTGCAGTGGATGTAACAGCTGTGGCTGTGATTCAATCCCTTGTCCAAGAATTTTCATATGACACAAAAGTGCAATCATTAAAAAGAAAAACAAAAACAAAGCCAGTCATACTCTTAAATATCGACCCACTTGAGAATAAGAGTTTAAAAAAGTAGAATACATTTTGGTTTATAATAATTACCAAATGAGTAAACATGAGTATCGAGAGGGAAAAATGTAATAAAATTTATTTAAAAAAAAGTAGTGATTGTGCCTAGGAAGTTCTTTGGACCTTTATCACATAGTTTATTTATATCCTTTCTGGAACCACAATTTGTTTTTCTTACTGCTTAAACTAGGAAGAAGAAAAACATTGAACCTGAATGTGTCATTCTATGAAGAAATACTTTATCATGATATTTTCCCTGTGACTAGCAAGACTTCATCATACCGAGAATGTGCCCTGTTTTTGCTATATTTCTCTGTAAATCAATTGGCTTCTTGTTAACATTACATCATGGAAAGCTGCTGTTGACATATATACCTTCAAGTATGCACATTTTGCAATTTCAGAATAAATATATTCCCTTCACAGTTTCACTCCTTCAGTTATTAAAGAAAACATACTTTGAATCCAAAGTTTCTAGCAGGCAGATCGATATTTGCTGGGGCTTCAGTACTGAATAAAGAAAAAAACCTGAGTGCTGCTTTCACAGACAGACCCCAACAAGGGAGCAGAACATGACATCACACTGTTATAACCTGTAAGACAATAAAGTACAGTTGCCATAAAAGTCTGTTGGGAAGACACACAACACAGACATGGTGGATCAGAAAAAAATTTGAGGGTGAAAAACCATCAAAATGAGATGCAATGGATAAAATACAATCTAAAAAATGAATAGGCATCAGGGAGAGTAACAGTGTTGCTGTGAGATGGAGTATATATCACAGGTCGGCAGGTGAATGCAAGAATGCACAAGTCCTAATAAATTAAATATTCCTGGGCTTGTTAAAACAACTATTTACTCAAAAATCATTTCCCAAATGTCCACTGTGTACCAGGCAACATGCTGGACACTTAGCTCAAAAGGGGACAATAGCACATGATGAATTTGGAGAGACAGGGACAGAGAAGGTCAAGGAGGGTGTTGTAATTGTTTGAAGGCTTAATGCTAAGTACTCTAGGGAAAATTTCCAGCATACATATTTTCAAACTAGAAAATGATGAAGTTATATTTGAGTTATAGAATGATAATTCTGGCTTCTGTATGGAAACTACATTGAAGGAAGCATCACAGAAGGGGAGCAGCAGAAGGGGAGCTGGGGGTTACTGTAATAATTCAGGTGTAAAAGGATGGAGGTATGAGCTTTGAAAGTGATGATGCAGAATGGGGTGGAGATGGCTATTTCTGGTCAGATCTTGTTCACTGGGCCCCACTGCACCCTGGAACAGCTGTTGTGGGTCTGGGTTGCTGACAGCCCATAGCCCAATTTTTTCTGGACACCTGGGGCATATGGAAGTTTTCGTGCTTAAGGTCAAATCAGAGCTTCAGGTGCCAGCCTACTCCACAGGCACAGGAATCCCCATCAAAGCTGCAATTGAGACCAAAATTGCAGCTTACATATCACAACTCCAGAACACCGACCCACTGAGAAAGGCCAGGGATTGACCATGCATCCTCAGGGACATAATGTCAGGTCTGTACCCCACTGAGCTAGAATGGGAACTAAGGAGGAGCTCTAATTTTTAAACTTTCAAAGAACATGAAAAGAAACTCCCTCCACCCCAGTGTACCTATATCAATACTTTACAAAAAATGCTCAATGATATTAGCCATAAAGAAAAGCAAATTTAAACCTCAGGAATTTATCACTGCATACCTCCTAGAAAAAATAAAGGTAAAATAATGCAAAGGAACCAGAATGTAGATCTTCATTTGTGTTTGAATTTAGAATTAGCTTGTTGTGTTTAGACAACATTCCACATGTTTAATGTTGCCTAATGTCCCATAATGACCATCACAAGAGAACTAGAGATATCTTACTGAGAATATTTTAGAATTTCACTTTCCTTCCACAACTCTAGGTAATGTGAAAAACAGGTTCTGAACTTCAGTACTTTTAAATGACTGTCATTAACTTTATGCCCTGTCTGATACGGCTCTTAATCAATCAACACTAGCTATCCAGGAAAAGGGTTTCATATTGATGAGAAGACAGAATTCTCTCTCTGCCATGAGGGCACAGGTTAACCACATCAGAGATCCTCACACTAGAACTATGCCATCCTTGCTACACACATGACGTTCAAGTTTCTCAGATACCCAGATTCACACAGAGAAAGGGGACTCACAGGGTTTGTTTCCAAGGGCAGGGAATACAATTCCCCACAGAAGATTATGGGCTCTTCCAACCTGTCTCTCCAGAATACCTGCTTTGAAGACAAAGCCTTTCCATCAAAGAAGGTAATTAATTCCTGGGAGAGAAAATAGCAGCTCTAAGGAAAAGGGCCTCGAACTTTTGTGGAAACCTCTTTAAGGATCCATGCAGGGCATGGGAACATGTCTTCTGTTTCTGTGTTTCTTTATACATCCAGAGCAGCATGCATCATCCTGGATGGAATGGTGCATTTCCATGTGTTTCTACCACACATTCTGCCTCCTGCTTATAGCACCAGAGCCATCCATCGAAGCTCACTGCTCCATGGTGAACCAAAGGAATCCATTCTAAACTCCACTCCCAGGTTTTCTGTGCAAACCATTTGAGGCGCTAGGCTAGAAGCATATTTATAGACTGTAAAAATGACTTACTTATCTATTGTCGATGTGATAAGGAATTATCTGAAGACTCTCTTTCCTCTTGTGCCAGGTCTTTGATATTGAAAGGTACTTATCCCAAAAGGAGGTCATTGTGAAGATGGATTAGTTGTGAACCCTCTCAAATATCATTAATATCACCCAAGACCAGAAGGTAAGGTTCTCAATAGTGCTGATGCTGACTACAGATTGTTACTTAACATATATAATGATCCCGATTTTTCAACATTTTTCAAAGGGAATAATAACACATGATATCTTTCCCCACTTTTCAAGAGAAAGGTGATGAACATCATTAATCCACCCTAACAAATAAAAAACACAAGATTATAAAATGTATTTGTAGGACTCAGGTCTCTACACCAGATATCTTCCTTTGGCCAAGAGACCCATTTGAAACACTCAAGACAAACCATGAGAATGTAAATGAAATTTAACACACCTCACACATATGCAAAGGTATAAAGGAGACTATGAAGTGATATAAACCATATACTATTTAGTCCAATAGGAAGATCTTTTGCTGAGATCCACTGTTATGCATACTATGAGTCTCCTCTGGCTCTGCTAATGGAAAACTGGAGATGAATCCTCCACAGTTTCTTACATGGTTAAATGTTTTCTGTATTATTGCTGCATACGGCCAGCCTACATCCGTAGAGAGTCATTTACACAAGTGAAGGTTATTTGTCTACAACATGGAGTGCATATGTTCACGTACGTTTCCTCAATCAACACCCATCACAGCTGACTGCACATGAATATTCTCACTAGGTATTAGAGGAAACAAACTTGTAATGGACCAAGAAATGAACCTCAGATCAAGAAGTTGAGAGTGGGGAAAGAATGTTCTAATCTGATTTTTTTTCTGAATATCAGATTAATATACTCAACCACTAAGATCATCATTTCAATGCTTTTCAGAAAAGCTTGAGAATTCATGATTAGTAGGGAAACTGGGGAGGAAAAATCCTAGGGTGAATGGATGGGAAAATAAAACAGACCTTCAGTGAAAGCAGGACCACATAGCTATTCCAAACTGGAAATACCAAAATGTTGAACCTTGTGTATATGTCTGAGTCTGTGTGTATATGTATTAATATGTCTGTCAAAGAAATGGATTCATAAATACTTGCCTCCAAAAAAGTATTATAGTACCATAACTATTAAGGTCACATCAAAAGGAGTTGACAAGTTGAATAGTATTTATTTTAACCAAACAATACTGGACGCAGTTAAAGAATCTGGAGGAAAAATAAAGCTAAGATGTATAATCAGAACTATTCTTACATCTGCAATTTACGAGCTGCTTGATTTAGATGAATCCTCAACTTCTCTATGCTTCTGTTCCCTAGTGTGTAAAATATGTATAAAAAGGATGGTGGTGATTGTCTCATAATTTTGTAATGAGGATAACCAAATGTCTTGAAGAACAAAAAAACACTTAGAATGCAATCGTTATTTCATTAAACCAATTAAAATGAATTTGCTTGTAGCATAGCTGATTTAAATTAAGGTTTAGTTAATATTATCATGGGTATTGCCACTAACATTAGTCTCTAAAATTTTTAATGATTTTTATTTTTTCCATTATATCTGGTTTACAGTGTTCTGCCAACTGTTTACTGTACAGTATGTAAAAATCTTTACCGTGATGGACATGGATGGAATAATACCATGTGCCTGTTTCTATTACGGAATTCCCATAGCAATCAATTATTAAAACCATCTTTATCAACTATTATAAAATTCTTGGATTGAAGACACATGGCTTACCTCTTTTCTTACAGCAGACTCTCCTGTACCCTGTTCATCACCTTCTCATTACCAATGGCTTCAAATATTGAATTAAATTTTTAAAGTTAATTTTATGGCCTCTGTCCCCAGGCTGAGTCTCTGCCCACTTCATCCAAGTCACACAAAATGCTTCTCTAGACTTGTACACAAGTTTCACTCTCTCTCAGATCCCTCTCTCCCTCTTCCACTTCCATTCATATTCTCCTATTGGCACGCATATTCTCATTTTCTCATACTTTAACACTTGAATAACCTTCAAGAGATCAGATCAAAATTTTTATCTCAAGGAAAATCTTACCAGAATTTAGAATACAGTGGAATATAGGCATTTGATATTTATTAGATGGAAAGGCTTAATAAACTCAAGAGTGAGCTAAAAAAAAAAGGACATTTTTTCAGGTAATGTGGTTGACAAGCTGAACTGCATGGAGACTAGGAACAATGTTACGGAGTTCATTCTGCTGGGCCTCACGCAGAATCCACACATGAAGAAAGTCATATTTGTGGTGTTTTTGCTCATCTACACTGTCTCTCTGGGAGGAAATGTGCTCACCATGGTCATCATCACTACCAGCCCGTTAATCGGGTGCCCCATGTACTTTTTATTGGCTCATCTCTCTTTTATCAAAGCTTGCTGTTCCTGTGTGGATACTCCTAAACTGGTGGTAGATTCACTCTATGAAAAGAAAACAAGCACTTTCCATGGATGCATGATGCAAATCTTTGGGGAACATTTCTTTGGAGGGGCTGATATCATCCTGCTGACCGTGATGGCCAATGACCGCTATGTAGCCATCTGCAAGCCCTTGTACTATGCAACCATCATGAATCGGCGGCTATGTGGCCTGCTGGTGGGAGTGTCATGGCTGGGAGGCTTTCTCCATGGATTCATTCAGATCCTCTTCATCTTCAGATTGCCCTTCTGTGGCCCTAATATCATAGATCACTTTGTGTGTGACCTGATTCCTCTGCTTAATCTGGCCTGCACTGATACCCATATTCTAGGGTTCTTTGTTGCTGCCAACAGTGGATTCATCTGTCTGTTAATTTTCCTAATCTTGGTTGGATCCTATGCAGTCATCCTTCACACCCTTAGGACCCAAAGCTTGGAGGCCAGACGCAAAGCCCTCTCTACCTGTGTCTCCCACATCACAGCAGTTGTCATCTTCTTTGTGCCCTGCATATTTGAGTACATGTGACCAGCAGTTACTTTACCCATTGATAAGGCAGTTGCTGTATTCTACACTATGATAACTCCAATGTTAAATCCCTTAATCCATACTTTGAGAAATGACCAGCTGAAAAATGCCATTAGGAAACTATTTAGTAGGAAAGATATTTCAAGTGAAATATAAATGCGCCTAGAGCCCTAATTTGAGTCAACAAATGAAGAGACAGAAGGAGATTTTTGTTATTCTCAGAAAATAATACCTGTGAGAGAATGAATATAAAAACCACTAAAAAGCATATATTTTGTCAGAAGGGGAAATATAATTGGTTGATGAATATGGAAAACAAACAAACAAACAAATAAACTAAACTAGCCCAGGACTATTCTCTTACTATTTGGAAAATTCCAGCAAATAAGAGCACACTTTCACTACATTCATCAATTTATATGGATTCAAAGTTTTTATTCTTTATTTTTTTTGTCTTTTTGCCTTTTATAGGGCTGCACCCGTGGCATATGGAGGTTCCCAGGCTAGGGATCTAATCAGAGCTGTAGACCCTGGCCTACACCAGAGCCACAGCAACGTGGGATCCGAGCTGTGCCTGCAACCTACACCAGAGTTTACAGCAACTCTGGATCCTTAACCCACTGAGCAAGGCCAGGGATCGAACCTGCAACCTCATGGTTCCTATTTGGATTTGTTAACCACTGTTCCATGATGGGAACTCCTCAAAGTTTTTATTCCAATGCAACAACATAAAGGCATTAAAAATATATACTGAGGTTTACGAATAATCTCTGTTACAATCCAAAGAGTTAGGTAGACACTGCCATTACTGCCATTAAGAGCTGAGAGAACAAACAGAAATGAGTAAGTTCCAAAACAGAAATACTGAAGAACCAGTAATCAGAATACCACTGATGGTTCAGACTATCATCTTCACTGCTGTGATACACTGTCAGGAAATGATGACAGAAAGGGAACATGATTAGAATAGTCACTGTTATTAGCAATGGACTGTGGGACTGTGCTGGACCGTATACATATGTAATAAATAATGTAGCTTATTACATGTATATTATCATAGGAAAAAATAATTTATTTTCATAATAGCCATGATATGTTACACTACATATGCATACCTTTTAGTATATATACTATTATGCAATGGGTTGACTACATATAACTAAATTCTAATAATTTATTAGTCAATCTGTCCATTTTTAAATTTCATGGTTGATGGTTAGGTATTTTCTGTAGCATTGTGTTATGTAACTCCTTTAGGCATAAAAAAGATATGGGCCATTTAATCTCAAAAACATGAATAATGAATATTACATCATATTTCCAAATTTCCATGTATCACTATGAATCATTTTGTATTGTCCTTGTCACCATCTTATATAATATTAGTAGTAAAAAATAAGTAATATTTTGTTTGACAGGAATTTTAAATTCATTAAGTTAATATTTTGTTATGAATTTCAATGTATTAAACAATCATATTGGAGTTCCCCCTCTGGCATAGGAGGTAAAGAATCTGACTGCAGTGGCTCAGGGTCACTGTGGAGGCACAGGTTCGATCCCCAGTTCAGTGGATTAAAGCATCAGGCATTGCCACAGCTGCAGTGGAGGTAAATCTCTATGGCTGGGATTCCATCCCTGGTCTGAGAACTTCCTTATGCCACAGAGGCCATCATTATAAAAAGAAACAACAAAATCAGTCATACTCAGAAAGCATATGCCCACTTGAAAATATGAGATTGAAAAAGTAGAATATTTGTGGGTTATCCTAATTAACAAATGAATAAATATAAGTATAAAGTGGGAATGATTTTCTAAATTATAGAAAAAAAAGGAAGTAGTACTTGAGCCTAGGAAATTCTTTTGACCTTTATCTGAGACTTTTATTTTTATCCCTTCTGAAAACACAATTTGTTTTCCTTACTGCTTAAACTAGGAATAAGGAAAAAATGGAATTTGCGTGTATCATTTTATGAAGAAAGAGTTTACCTTGATAACCACCCCGCTCTTAGCAAGATTTCAATGCACTGCAAATGTGGGTTTTTCCTCTATTTCCCTGTTAATCAGTTGGCTTTTTGGTAACATTACATCATGAAAAGCTGTTTTTGATGTATATAGAAATTATGCAATTTCAGAATAAATATATTCCATTCACTGCTTTCATTCTTCATTCATTAAACAACACATATTTTTAGTCCAAGGGTTCTAGCAGGCATATTGATAGTTGTTGGGGCTTCAGTACTGAATAAAGAAAAAATCTGAGTGCTGCTTTCACAGAGAGACTCCAAAAAGGGAGCAGAAAATGACATCACACTGCTATAACCTATAAGATAATGAAGCACAGTGAGTCATCAAAGTCTGTTGCGAAGACACACAACATAGACATGGTGGGTCAGAAAAAATTTCAGGATGAAAAGACATCAAAATGGGATGCAAGGGATAAAATACAATCCCCAGAATGAATAGGCATCAGGGAGAGTAACAGTGTTGCTGGGAGATGGAATATATATCAAAGGTCAGCAGGTGAGTACAAGAATGCACAAGTCTTAATAAACTAAATATTGTGGTACTTCTTAAATCAACTCTTTCTTCGAAAGTTATTTCCCGAATGTCCACTGTGTGCCAGACAACATGCTGGACACTTAGCTCAAAAAGGGAAAAATACATTATGAAGTTGGAGAGACAGGAACACAGAAAGTCAAGGAGGGTGTTGTAATTGTTTGAAGGCTTAATGCTAAGTACTCTATGGAAAATTTCCAGCTTACATAGTTTTAAACTAGAAAATTATCACATTAGATCTGAACTTTAGAATGACAATTCTAGCTTCAGTATGGAAAATAAATTGAAGGAAGCATCACAAGCAGCAGAAGGGTAGCAATGAGGTTACTGTAATGATTTCAGTGTAAAAGGATCCTGGAGGCTTGAGCTTTGCCAGAGATGAGGCAGAATGGGGTGGACACAGCTGCTTCTGGTCAGATTTCATTCACTGGTCGCCACTGCACCCAAGAATTGCTGTTGTGTGTCTGGGCTACTGACAGCGCATAGCCCCATTCTTTCTGGACACCTGTGGCATATGGAAGTTCCCAGGCTAAAGATCAAATCGGAGCTTCAGTTGCCAGCCTACTCCACATCCACAAGAATCCCCATCTAAGCCACATTTGAGACCTAAATCACAGCTTACTTACACCAACACCAGAACATTAACCCACTGTGCAAGGCCAAGGATTGAACATGCATCCTCAGGATACTATGTCAGGTTCTTAACCCACTGAACTAGAATGGGAGCTAAGGAGCTCTAATTTTTAAACTTTCAAAGAACATGAAAAGAAACTTCTTCCACCACAAATATACCTAGAACAATACTTTTAAAAAAATGCTCAATGATATTAGCCATGAAGGAAAGCAATTTAAACCTCAGTAATTTATCACTGGATACCTCCTAGAAAAAATAAAGGTAAAATAATGCAAAGGAACCAGAATGTAGAACTTCATTTGTGTTTGAATTTAGAATGAGCTTCTTGTGTTTACATATCATTCCACATGTTTAATGTTGCCTAAGGCCCCATACTGACCATCATAATAGCACTAGAGATATCTTACTGAGACCATTTTAGAATTTTGGTTTTCTTCCACAGGCCTCTGGTAAATGGCAAAAACAGTTTCTAACTTTGAGTATTACAAATTGCTGTCATTAGTTTTATGACCTCTCTGATCTGGTGGTTAATCAATGAACACTAGGTTTCCAGGAAAAGGGTTTCACACTGATGAGAAGACAAATTTCTCTCTCTGCCATGGGGGCACAGGTTAACCACATCAGAGATCCTCACACTGGAACCATGCCATCCTTGCTACACACATGACGTTCAAGTTTCTCAGATACCCAGATTCACACAGAGAAAGGGGACTCACAGGGTTTGTTTCCAAGGGCAGGGAATACAATTCCCCACAGAAGAATATGTGCTCTTCCAACCTGTTTCTCCAGAATACCTGCTTCGAAGACAAAGCCTTTCCATCAAAGAAGGTAATTAATTCCTGGGAGAGAAAATAGCAGCTCTAAGGAAAAGGCCCATGAACTACTGTGGAAACCTCTTTAAATACCCATGCAGGGCATGGGAACATGGCTTTTTCTGTTTGATTGCTTACACATCCAGAGTACGATGCATCAGGGATGGAATGAGGATTTCGATATGTTTCTACCACACATTCTGCCTCCTGCTTATAGGACCAGAGCCATCCATCAAAGCTCACTTTGCCATAGTGTTCAAAATCAATTCTTCTAAATCAAACTCCCAGGTTTTCTAGGGAAACCACTTGAGGCATTAGGCTAGAAGGAAATATTCAAACTACTAAACTGACTTGCTTATCTATTGTCGATGTGATAAGCAATTATCTGAAGAATCTCTTTTCTACTGTGTCATGTCTTTCATCTTGAAAAGTACTTATCCCAAAAGGTGGTCGTTGTGTAGATCGATTTGTTCTGAGCCCTCTCAAATATCATTAACATCACCCAAGACCAGAAGGTAAGTTTCTCAATAGTGCTGATGCTGATTACAGACTGTTACTTTACATATATAATGATCCCGATTTTTCAACATTTTTCAAAGTGAATAATAACACATTATATCTTTCCCCACTCTTCAAGAGAAAGGTGATGAATATCATTAATCCACCCTAACAAATGAAACACTCGAGATTAAGAAATGTATTTGTACGACCCAGCTCTCTACACCAGATATCTTTCTTTGGCTAAGAGACCCATTTGAAACACTCAAGATGAATCATGAGAATGTAAATGAAATTTAAACACACCTTACACACAACAGTATAAAGGAGACTATGAAGTGATATAAACCATATACTATTTAGTTCAATAGGAAGATCTTTTCCTGAGATCCACTGTTATGCATACTATGAGTCTCCTCTGGCTCTGTTAATGGAAAACTGGAGATGAATCCTCCACAGTTTCTTATATAGTTAAATGTTTTTCTGTATTATTGCTGAATGTGGCCATTCTTCCTATGCCTACATCCACAGAGAGTCAAAAACAAGGTAAGGTTCTTTGCATACACCATGTATTGCATATGTTCATATGTGTTTCCTCAATCAATACCCATCATAGCTGAGTGCACATGAATATTCTCATTTGATATTAGAGGAAACAAACTTGTAACAGACCAGGAAATGTACCTCAGATCAAGAAGCTGAGATTGGGAAAGAATTTTCTAATCTGATTTGTTTTTCTGATTCTCACAGTAATACACTCAACCCCTGGGGTCATCAAATCAATGCTTTTGGGGAGTATCTGAGGATTCATGATTAGTAGGGAAACTGGGGAGGAAAGATCCAAGGGTGAGGGAGGGACAAAATGAAAACAGACCTTCAGTGAACACAGGACCACATAGTTATCCAAAACTGGAAATTCCAATATGTTGAACTGTCTATATGTCTGAGTCTGCGTGTATGTGTATTAATATGTCTGTCAATGAAATGAATTCATATGTACTTGTCTTTGAAAGAGAATTATAATACCATGACAATTATGGTCACATCAAAAGGAGACGGTTAGTTTGGTAGTGTTTATTTTAATCTAACAATGTAGGGCATAGTGAAAGAAATTGGAGGAAAAATAAAACTAAGATGTATAATCTGTACTATTCTTAGATCTGCCATTTATTAGCTGCTTGATGTAGTTGAGATCCTTAATTTCTCTCTGTTTCTGTTCCCTAGTGTGTTAAATAGGTAGAGAAATGATTGTGGTAATTGTCTTATAATTTTGTACTGAGGATTAACTAAATGCCTTTAAAAAATTTGCATGCAATCATTATTTCATTAAGCCAATTTAAATAAATTTTCTTGTAGTATAGTTGATTTAAATTAAGGTTTAATTACTATTATCATGTGTGTTCCCATTAACATTAGGCTCTAAATAATTTTTAAATGATTTTTTTTCATAAAACCTGGTTTACAATGTTCTGTCAATGTTATACTGTGCATACTGTGCAGCATATAAAATGCTTTACCATGATCAACATGGAAGGAGTAATACCATGCACATGATTCTATTATGCCATGTCCATTGCAATCAATTATTAAAACCACCTATATCAGCTATTATAAAGTTGTTGGATTGAAGACATATGGTTTACCCGTTTTCTTATACCATACTGTCTCCTGTACCCTGTTCATCACCTTCCCATTACCAATGGCTTCTTATATTAAATTACATTTTTAAGTAAATTTTATGGCCTCTCTCACCTTGCTGAGTCTTCGCCCACTTCATCCATGTCACAGAAGACGCTTCACTAAACTCATACACAAGATTCCCTCTCTCTCAAGATACCTTGTCCCCTAACACTCATATAATAAGAGTCTTACATGTATATTCTCACATTGACACTCATAATCTCATTTGATATTACACTCACAATTGAATTACCTTCAAGAGATCAGATCAAATTTTTTATCTCAAGGAAAATCTTATAGGAATTTAGAATCCAGTAGAATATAGGCATTTGATATTTATTTGGTGGAGAGCCTTAATAATCTCAAGAGTGGGTTAAAAAAAAAAGGACTTTATTTTTTTAAGGTAATGTGCTTGACAGTAACATGAAGGAACATGGAGACTAGGAACAATGTAACGGAGTTCATTCTACTGGGACTCACTCAGAATCCACACATGCAGAAAGTCATATTTGTGGTGTTTTTGCTCATCTACACTGTCTCTCTGGGAGGAAATGTGCTCACCGTGGTCACCATCACTACCAGCCCATTAATCGGGTGCCCCATGTACTATTTCCTGGCTCATCTCTCTTTCATCGATGCTTGCTATTCCTGTGTGGATACACCTAAAATGGTTGCAGACTCACTCTATGAAAAGAAAACAAGCACTTTCCATGCATGCATGATGCAAATCTTTGGGGAACATTTCTTTGCAGGGGCTGATATCATCCTGCTGACCGTGATGGCCTATGACCGGTATGTGGCCATCTGCAAGCCCTTGTACTATGCAACCATCATGAATCGGAGGCTATGTAGCCTGCTGGTGGGAGTGTCATGGCTGGGAGGCTTTCTCCATGGATTCATTCAGATCCTCTTCATCTTCAGATTGCCCTTCTGTGGTCCTAATATCATAGATCACTTTATATGTGACCTGATTCCTTTACTTCATCTGGCGTGCACTGATACCCACACTCTAGGGCTTGTAATTGCTGCCAACAGTGGATTCATCTGTCTGTTAATTTTCCTAATCTTGGTTGGATCCTATGGGGTCATCCTTAACTCCCTAAGGAAGCAAAGCTTGGAGGCCAGACGCAAAGCCCTCTCTACCTGTGTCTCCCACATCACAGCAGTTGTCATCTTCTTTGTGCCCTGCATATTTGAGTACGTTCGACCAGCAGTTACTTTACCCATTGATAAAGCAGTTGCTGTTTTCTACACTATGATAACTCCCATGTTAAATCCCTTAATCTATACCCTGAGAAATGCCCAGCTGAAAAATGCCATTAGGAAACTGTTTAGTAGAAAAGCTATTTCAAGTGAAATATAAATGTGCCTAGAGCCCAAATGTGAGTGAATAAGAGGCAAGGGTCATAAGGAGATTTTTGTTAATCTCAGCAAGAGATGAAGAAAATTAAAATCACTACAAATCATAGAGTCTGCCAGAAGGGGAATTAAAATGGGTGCAAGAAAATGGGGGAAAAAAATAGCCCAGGACTATTCTCTTTGTATTTGGAAAATTCCATCAAATTGGGGCATACACTCACTAAGTTAATCAATGTATATGCATTTGAACTTTTATTCTAGTAAAACAACATAAAGGCAATAAAATATATACTGGTCTTTAGGAATCATCTCTGTAACCATCCAAAGAGTTAGGTGGGCTCTGCTGTTACCTCCATTCACAGCTGAGGGAACAAACAGAAATGACTAAGTTCCAAAACAGAAATACTGAAGAACCACTCATCCGAATATTACTGATCACTCAGACTATGTTCTTAACTGCTGTGATACACTGCAGGAAAAGATGACACAAAGGTAACATGATTAAAACAGTCACCAGTCATAGAGATGGACTGAGGGACCGTGCTGGACCACATACATATCTAATAAACAAAGTCACTTATTACATGTATATCCTCATATGAAGAAATACTTTTCCTTTATATTCTTTGTATGTATAACATATTGTACTATATATGCATATCTTTTAGCATATATACTATTATACAATGTGTTGACTACATATAGCTAAATTCTAATGATTTTATCAGTAAATCTGCCCATGTTTAAATATCATGGTTGATGGTTTTGTATCTACTTCTATAACATTGTGTTAGGTAACTCCTTTAGGAATATAAAAGATATGGCCCATTTCAGCTCAAGCATGAATAATGAATGTTACATCATGTTTCCAAATTTCCTTCTCTCGCTCAGAAGCATTTTGTATTGTCTTTGTGAACATCCTCTGCTGATAATCCACCAGAAAGAGGGAAGATTCATAAAAACAGTATTTTCTTTGTCAGGAATTTCATTAAATTTATTAAATTAATATTTTACCATGAATTTCAAGTTATTAAACAATCATATTGCCTACTGTGGCACAGTAGGCAAAGAATCTTACTGCAGCAGCTCAGGATCACTGTGGAGGAACAGGCTTGATCCCCAGATCAAGCAGGGGAGGTAACAGCTGTGGCTGGGATTCAATCCCTGGTCTGGGAAATCCATACGCCATGGATGCCATCATTAAAAAATTAAAAAATATTCTAACTTTTGCATTTTTATGATGATATGTCTTGTTGGGGGTCTGTTTAGGTTCTGTACAGTAGAAACTTGACAGAACACTGTATATCCAATGATAATGGAAACAAATAAAAGTCATTATACATAAAAAAAGAAAAAACTAAACCAGTCATACTCATAAAGTATGTGCTCACTTGAAAATAAGAGTTTGAATAAGTAGGCTATTTGTAGTTTATCACATTTACCAAATGAATGACTGTAAGTATAAAGTGAGAAACTTTTAGTAAAATATAGAAAAAAAGAAGTTATAGCAGTAGGAAATTATTTCTACCTTCATCTGAGATGTTTAATATATCCCTTCTGAAACCACAATTTGTATTTGTTAATGCTTAGAATAAGAAAAAATATTAAACTTGAGTATGTCATTCTATGAAGAAACAGTTTACCTTGATATTTCCCCTTTTCTTAGCAAGATATCCTCACACTATGAATATGGCCTGTTTTCCCTCTATTTCTCTGTTAATCAGTTGGCTTTTTGGTAACATTACATCATGGAAAGTCATTTTTGACAGACGTAGCTTCATGTATGCAAATTCCGCAATTTCAGAATAAATACATTCCATTCATTGCTTCCATCCTTCATTTATTAAAGAACACATACTTTGAGTCCAAGGATTCTAGCAGACACATCGATACTTGCTGGGGCTTCAGTACTGAATAAAGAAAAAAAACCTGAGTGATGCTTTCACAGACAGACCCTAACTAGAGAACAGAGCATGACATCACACTGCTATAACCTTTATGATAATGAAGCACAGTGTGTCATCAAGGTCTGTTAGGAAGACACACAACACAGATATGGTGGGTAAGGAAAAAATTTCAGGATGAAAAGACACTGAAATGGGATGCAGTGGATAAAACAGAATCAGAAGAATGAATAGGCATTAGGGAGAGTAACAGTGTTACTTTGAGATGGAATATATATCACAGGTCAGCAGGTGAGTACCAGAATGCACAAGTCTTAATAAATTAAATATTCCTGTGCTTGTTAAATCAATGATTTCTTCAACAATCATTTCCAGAATGTCCACTGTGTGCCAGGCAACATGCTGGACACTTAGCTCAAAAAGGGACAATAGTACATTATGACGTTGCAGAGACAGGAACAGAGAATGTCAAGGAGGGTCTCATAATTGTTTGAAGGCTTAATGCTAAGTACTCTAGGGAAAATTTCCAATGTAAAAAAATTAAACCTAAAATGATAAAGTTAGCTTTAAGTTTTAGATTAATAATTCTGGCTTCAGTACAGAAAATAAATTGAAGGAACTAAACATGCAGCAGAAGGGGAGCTAGAGGTCACTGTAATGATTTCAGTGTAAAAGGATCCTGGCGGCCTGAGCTTTGCCAGTGACGATGCAGAATGGGGTGGACAGAGCTGCTTCTGGTCAGATCTTGTTCACTGGGCCTCACTGCACCCAGGAACTGCTGCTGTGTGTCTGGGCTGCTGACAGTCCACTGCCCCTTCCTTTCTGGACATGTACATCTGAGAAATCTGGAACCATTTCACTTAGGGATCATGCCCATGTATCCAAGGTTGTGCCAGTGGGCAATGAATGAAGCATGGTTGAAAAGGCCTCGTCTCATGCCCATCAGTGGAAACAGCTCTGCCATACAGTATATTCTGCAGAGTTCCATGTATCCAGGCTGAAGCCAAGTATATCCCCCTTTTCCTCCTCTCGCAGGCAGTTTCCCTCCAAACTTCCCCTTACAAATTACTTTCATAAACATTTTATCCAAGAGTCTGCATCTATGAAACCCAAATTAAAATGGAAAAATAGAGAACAGTTCAAGAAATACCCAGGAGTTGTAAGTAAAAGGACTTGATAGAAGATGATGATGTAAGAGAGAAGAATGATGAATGAAATCCATATTCTGCCTTGGTTCATTGGATGCTTGAGGAAGCAGCAAAGAAGGAACCGAGAGAAGATGATGCCCTTGGCCAGTGAAGAGGTCTCTCCTCCCCAGTGGACCTGGCCACTCACCCTCTGGCTGAAGGAGTAAACCTTCCTTAATGAAAAACCTGTCATGAGCTCCCCTATAATGGTTGCCATGAAAGGCAATGCTCATTCTCCTCAGGACCCACCAAGAACTCCTCAAGTTGCTCTTCGTTCCTTAACCTGACAACAGTCCCAACAGACCCCTGAAAGTAAGGTACAGTGTGACGCAAGATGAGTGCCCTACCCTCCAAAATAACTCCTTGAGTTTTCTAATTTATGCAGACAGAAATCCAGGGAATATATGTGAGAATGGACATCATAGGAAGAAAAAAAATTTCTGAACCAGGCTTGACTTATTGGTATGGGCCCAAAAGCAGATATTCTGCTTTTTCTTTTTTTTTTTCCTGTCGTTTTTAGGGCCACACTGGTGGGATATGGAAGATCCCAGGCTAGGGGTTGAATCAGAGCCTTAACTTCAGGCCTACACCACCGCTGTGTCACAGCAATGCCGGATCCTTAACCCACTGAACGAGGCCAGGAATCGAACCCGAATCCTCACAGACACAAGTGGGGTTCGCTACTGCTAAGCCACAATGGAAATCCCAGATGTGGCATTTAACATTGCTGCTGGGGGAGTCACAAAAGGCACTAAGAGTCTGCATGGTGAGGAAGAACACAAGAACCAAAGGTGACCCACAGTGAGTGGCTTAGAAATGCCAGCCTGCCTTGGTTTAATGCTGAGAAACAGATTCAAAGACATGGGTAAGTTGGAATATTTGAGTCAGTATGTCAATTAAAATCTACTCAGCCACCCTGGGATGATCTAGAGACATCAACTTCATCAATACGCGGAGAAAGAAATCTGTAGAGGGAACCTCAACATTCTTGAAAAGACCTGTGATGGCCCTTTTCCGTGGGCTAGACCATTAGTGGAAATCATGGTCACTGATTTGCGAAATCCAAGTGAAAGTAACTTAATGAGTGTAAGTAATTTCAGTGAAAGTAACTGAGTCCCAGGTCCGAGTGGCCAAGCAATGGCAGTTAATCCCAAAGGGAGGTGTGGGCCTGGTCACCATAATGGACAGCAGAGTCAAACAACAGGCAGAATAACACTTAGAGTGTTGTCTAGTTGATCACGGCATCCCTAGAAGTGAGACAAAGGATAACCATAATCAATCCTTAACCCCTCTGTGTCAGCAGAAAATCTCTAGCTGATGGCAAAAGCATGCTAACTGGAATCACAAAAACAGATATGCATGGCTTTGCAATCAATTCTTGGACATATAAATCTTAGAATTCCATGAATATAGAGGAGACTGGGTCCTCTCGAGGAAGGACCCTCATACCCTGCCACAAATTTACAGTGTATCTTCCTCCCAGACTTCTCCAAAGGGACATATGACATTCAATCAGAGTAACTCTCCATTGGGAAAAGGGAAATACTCAGAACTTTCAGGACTACTGACATTGATCTGAAAATTATTCGAGGAGATCCAAAATAATACTGTTGACCAGCAGAGTAGTAACTGATGGAAAGTTTATGATTTTCGCAACTTGAGTTCAGGTCCATTTACACTGGATCCATGGTCACAGAACCCATGCTGTGGTTATTTCCCCAGTTCCAGAACACATAATTGGAACAGGATAATTAGCAATGGGGCAGCATCCCCATACTGATTCCTTGACCTGTGAATTAAGGGGCAGTCTAGGGGGAAAGGCAAAGGGAGAGGTGTTACTGTTGTAATGAGTAAGTTCTTCACTACGTTACAAGATTTCCTTTAGGTATTGAGCCACAACGCATGTACTAATTCATAAACGTTTATTTTTTGAGTGATTTTAAGTTCACAGCTAAATCGAGAGAGAAGTACAGAGACCCTATAGAGCCCTTGTCTCCACACTGTAACACTCTCCTCATCAGAATGATACACTTGTTAAAATCAAAGGAACCTATATCGATGCATCATGACACCCCAAATTCATAGTTTACATTAGCAGTCCCTCTACGGATAGTACATTCTATGGGTTTTGACATATATGATGACAACATCCAAAACTGTTGTAACATACAGAAGAGGCTTACTCCCTAAAAATCCTCAATGCTCCACCTATTTATCCCTCCTCCTTCCCAACCCTTTATGTTCACTGATATTTTTGCTTTCACCATATGTGTGCCTTTTACAGAATGTCAGATAATTGAAATTACATAGCAGGGAGCCCTTTCACTTTGGATTCTTTCGGTCTGTAATATACATTAGGCTTTCCTGCATGTATTTTCATAGCTTAATAGCTCCTTTCTTTTTAGATTTGAATACTATTCCATTATCTGAATATGCTACCTTTTATTTATCTATTTACCACTAACAAATACCTTATTTTTTTTTCCCAAGGTTTGGTACACATGCATAGAGCTGTTGCAAACATCCATGAGCAGCCAAACTGCTTTTTTTGTTGTTTTTATTTTGTTTTGTGTCTTAATCTGTTTTTAGGCCAAAACTCATTTGTCTTTCGCTAGATTTTTATTGTTGTCATTATTTGCTTTTGTTTCTGTTTTTTTGTCATTGTAACAGGAGACATTGTTGATTCTTGATACAATGACTAGTCAGTTACCTCTCCATTTTATTTCATTTTATTTGCCCACAGCTCCAGCATGCAGAAGTTACCAGGCCAGGGATCAAAACTGCCACAGCAGTAACGGCTGGATCCTTAACCCACTGAGCCTCAGGGAACTCCCACCTATCAAGTTCAGATAGGTAAGTGTGGTTCAACAGTTAAATGTTCTTATGCAGTTCCTTGAGTTTTATTGGAAATGTTAAAAACTCAGATCAGCAAGTGAAACACTAGCAAATGCACTGTCAGCAATTTGAAATATTAATTCTTGTTTTGTATTCACAGGCTATTATTATAACATTCAATAGGGCACCAACAAAGCTGACCGCCAGAAATCACCTTAAGACAGATTCTACTCTAAATATCTCTTTGTTGCATAGCTCATTTCTGAATGGCACTAGCATATGTACATGTGAATGTGTTGTGATAAATTTAATTCATTAGTTTAGTTTTAGTTTTCAACATCTCCACTACCACAGAAGGAATGTTACTGTGTGTTCTGGGCCCTAAGTCCACATTTTCTGAAACACACTTAGTATTAAAAAACATTTTTTTTTCCCCACAAGTCACAAATCATGATAGGACTGCCTTCCTTCCTTTGGCTCAACTGTCTTTCTCAAGAAGGTAACACTATGGATGCCATCTTAATACCTCACCGCATTCATGTAGTTGCTGATTAACTTTCTTATACAAAAGTTTGGATGTGGTATTTATCTTATAGTCCTATGGTTCTCATTCCTTCCATTCAAGGTAGTGATGGTACCTAACACCTGAGAGAGTTGCTGTCCCATTCATTCATACCCACCCCCTTTTCTTTTACAAAGCTGCTTAGCCAATAAGCCTCTTCAAAGTTAACTGTGCGCTTCCTTTGAAAATAACATTTGATACTCAATTTTTTCAAAGTAGATTTCATCTCTGTATTTCTCAGTGTATATATCAATGGATTGAACATAGGAGCAATGATAGTATAAAAGAGTGCAAATATTTTGTCTTCAGGAAAAGTCGTAGGAGGTCTAAGGTAAATAAAGATCACAGGCACAAAAAATAAGATGACTACGGTGATATGAGACCCACAGGTAGAAAGTGCTTTTTGTCTTCCCTCAGCCGAATGATTTTTTAAGCTGAATAATATAATTCCATAAGAAACAGATAACACAGCAAAGGTAACTAAGGCAATCATACCTGCAAAGGCAATCACAAGGATACCAGTGATGTAGGTATCAGTACAAGCGATTTTTAGCAGAGGAAAAATATCACAGAAGTAGTGATCGAGTTCATTAGGACCACAGAAAGGTAACCGGATTGCCGTAAAAAACTGAGGCAAGGCATGGACTGCGCCACCAGCCCAAGCAGCCAAGAGTAGGAGGTTGCATCGTGTCCTGTTCATGATCATCACGTAGTGGAGAGGTTTGCAGATGGCAACGTAGCGGTCAAAGGCCATGGCAGTAAGAATAAAGATCTCAGTGCCTCCGAAGAAGTGCATGATAAGGACCTGCAACATGCAGTTACCATAGGAAATGGTTTTTCTTTCCGCTAGCAGGTCTCCAATTAATTTGGGTGTAACACTAGACGTATAGCAGATGTCTATGAAAGATAAGTGGCTGAGGAAATAGTACATTGGTTGGCTACAAAGAGGACTGCATTGAATGGAGACAAGGATCAGAAGGTTTCCCACCAACAGAGCAAGATAACAGAAGAAGAAGAATATGAAGCAAAATATTTGGATGTTCTGGTCATAAGAAAGTCCTAGAAGAATGAATTCTGAGATGTTTCTATGGCTTTCCATTTGTGTTTGGTATAGGTTATATACCAATTCCTTACGTTTCTGAAAAAAAGGAATATACAAACTTGGGTGAAAATTAATAGTAGGAACACAATAATATAAAAATTCTCTAAAAAAAGATTGACATGAGATAATCTCAATATGAATTATTCTTGACTGAATTAATTTTAAAAATTTGTATTCTCTCATTTCATAAATATACGGCAGATTAATTTATAATGGAAACTCTATTATAATTACAATAAAGTCTTACAGGACTTACTAATGTTACTTGTAATGATTTTAAATATTTAAATATGAGTTTGAAAATAAAACATTTGATTGCTGTTAATAATATTTTTTTACAAAACAAAGAAAGCTACGTGACCTAACACAAGAAAAGATTATTTTGCATATTTTTCAATTTTTATCTGGGAATGAATCCAAAAATAATCCACCCAGATTGAGCTGCCGAACATTAATTTGGGTAGATACATGCTTCCCTGCTTGTGAACAAACACTGCCAACCTGTCATAGTAAACCAGTATAACTGTTACTGCGTTCAAGGACAATTGAGAAATATACCTTAGGAAAGAATGCCAACCAATGACATCAAGTGTAAAAAATCATCTGCAAATTATCATATCTGTATTTCATGTGTTAACACAATTTAAAAATACATACTAATATTAAAGTTTATGGCAATCAGTAAAGAATAGGTACGATTGAGAAACTGCCCTACTATGTTTGACTTTTCCTAGAAATTTCATGCAAAAACCAATGGCAATAAAAGGAGGTAATGTGATGGTAACTTTTGGTCAGTTGTCTCTCGGTGGCCTTTGTTTCAATATTGAATAAAGGAAAATGTCATGGATTTTCGTCTTTTGTATCTAACTTGTAATTTCAAGACTAATCATGTAAACTAAGCGATAGAAATAAACTAAGTGATAGAAATACTTCACTTCCAGTGGCCATTTTATCCACTGATAAGATATTCTCACTCCACAGTGGGTTTGTGAAAGCCAGCATACCTTGTGTATGGCTGTCATATCTTGGCCCACAGATGTCTCTTTTGGAAAACATTGAATGCTTTGACAGATATAATTCTCAAACTAATTGTTTAAGCTCTCTAAAGTCTCTTCTTATTCTTCTTAAAATTAAGATATCATTCCATAATTCAGAAGTTAATGTGGAATATGAAATACCCCAGGGACATATCTCATTCATAACACACAGTTCTTTTCCTCTTACATTCTCTCCTGTTTGAGTGAGCAGTTTAGCAACCAAATTGTCATGCCTACATATAAACCTAAGTATAACAGAAAATGGTTTCAAAAATTCAACCATAGTTTAAACATGTGCAGTCAGATACACTTCCATTTCAATAATATGATCATGAAAAAATTTAAATTAGTTTGGTGATACGCCAGTTATCTTAGGACATTTTTAATGCATATCACTTGCCTCAGTTTTCTGGCACTAAGAAAATAGACTGAAAATTTTTATTTTTTTCCTAGGCTTGAATAAATCGTTTACATGTGTCATGCCATCAGTATAGGAGCAGAAGCTCTTACGTTTAACTTAAATTTGTCAGGACATATTTAGGTTCTCTCTTAATATATTAAAATGTAGTATGTTATAAATTTATTTCAGTTGATTCACATGAAACTAGTCTATGTAAGACGGCAGGTATTTTGAAATGGAAAAGTCCTTAATATTTGTAGATATTCAAGCCCAAACTGAGCCTTTTCTTAATAGTAATATGGAAGAAGTTATATAAGGATGAGATGAGACCCAATGAAATTCACTGCCAACTTGAAAATGCTTATAATGTGAAATTTTACTATTATTATTTTTCATTTAAATAATGCATGATTAAAGCTAAAGTATGCACTAGCATTTTTTATATTAATCAAATGATCACATGCTGTTAAGAAAAGTAAAAGCTTTTAGAAGGAAATTATAGCAAAAATACATACACGACATATAATAAGCCTAACGCACGCCTGGTTGATGGGACACTTACCACAACAGTGACATGGATAATGCACTGCCTACAGACCTGAGGGGCTGTCAGGTTAATTTGAGGATGCATCAGTAATATTTCCACCCCACACCCCCAGATACTTACTCTGCCAATTTGTTTCCAGTATAAACAGTTGAAATTAAGTGCAGAGAAATGAAAACCAGTTAACTCAAACACATCCAGATTCGTTTTCTCAAATATTTTGGAAACTCAGCACATCTTCAACCTTCAACCAAGGATTCCAAGGAAAGTGGGCTTAACATTTTAATAAAGTGATCAGTGATGCAAGAAGTACATCCTTATCCCTCAGGAAAGCAGCCTACAAATTTGGAATGTTGATTTGATCTCAATACTAGCTCACTAAATAATAAAGAGCATTTTTAAATTCTCAAAAAACCAGCACCAGTATATAGGTCCTAGATGTCATCTATTTCATGCTGATGTCTGAAGAATATTGGTTGGGGAGAACAGAACAGAAACGTAAGCATCTAAGCAAAAATTAATAGGTCTTTGAAGGTTCTAAGTAATTATGTTCCCAAAGGCATTTCTAAACAGATCAAGGCCAAATGTTGCCAAGCCACTGTCCATGGCAATGTCCCTGGGTCCCCAGTTTGTTTACTTTCCACCTTTATCTCAACTTGCCTTAGGCATTTTTTCTCTGGGGACCCTCAAGGCTATAGTCAAGAGCAGTTCATGAAACTCTGTCTGCCTTGTGTTCTTCCACCATTCTGAAGAATAGGAGGGAATTGGTACAACCTGTAAGAGCATTAGGTTGTCTCTTAATAAAACCAGAGATGAAATAGGACAAAGAGAACCAAACATGGGCAGTTACTTTCTCAGTATGGACCGTTATCAAGATCCTAGGCATACAGAGTAGATAGATCAATAAATCCACAATCTGCCAAGTCATACTTGGTACAAGGTTCCTTGTTTCTAGGGACTAACATTGTTGGAATAGATTGGTGGGGAATGGGAGAAAAAGAAACAAAAAAAGAGAAGACTAAGCATTCTTTTCTGCATAAACATGGTAGGGAGGAAAAGGATGCATCAAGTGAAAGAGATGGAAAATTCAGAGAACGAAAGCACACAAAGGACAGCATGGCTTTTATTCCCTTTCACACTCTGTTCTTTTGTCACTAAATAGCCACAGATTGTTTAGATTCAGCCTCATGTGCCCACAATGAATTCACTGAGTCTCTCTCTCTGCCAAATACATATCCATACATTGAATCTTTGCTTACGCATTTAAAATGTTAGGAAGGCATATTCAATCCTGTCTAATCTGGCTCAGAGCAAATGACTTGGCAAAAAAAAATAATAATAACAAGAACATATTGACAGAGTATTGGGTGATTTATGTTTATTGTATTTTTGATACTCATGATAGTATTTGACATATTATTAGCTCTACTATGAGAAAATAACACTGAAGAGTCTAAGATTCTAGCTCAAACCAGTAACCCAGTAAGCAACAGTGGCAAGAAAATGCTAGATTTAATGCTTGCTTCCACTTGAGTTATCTTAAGTAAATGAATAATCTAGTACTTCAGCATAGGGGAAAACAAAACCCGAAGTTTTTACTGGTTGTCCACCTCAACATCATGCCCTATGTTGACCAAACTTTTACTGAAACTATCCTGTATCAATCTACATTAAGAGACAGCTGGTCACATCTTGAATCTCCATCTTCCATAAAAACAAATTTGACACTTCAGAGAGACACATATATGTGTCCCATTAACATCCTCAAATCATGAATTCATTTCTGGTCATATAACTCATTCTGACACAAACTTAATTTTGAAAATGTACATTTTTTTCTTTTAGTACCATATGTAAATGATTTTCCTAATCCAGATCACCTACATTTTTTTAATCTTTTTATTGTTCATGGTAGTTACTATTGCTTTCACTTTTTGTTTTTTTAAATCGGTGTACTGACTTAAGTGATTTACTTTCCAATTGTGATGTGCTCCTTCCTAGAGATTCCTCTTATTTAGGGAAGATTAATCACTACTTTTATTAGGTTTGGTATCATTGTATTTTTTGTGATTTATATGTATTGTTTGGTTTTTGCTTGTATGGGGAATTATTTATCTATCTTTCTATTCAAAATGGTAATCTTGATGGATAGAATATCCTAGGTTGCAGAGTTTTCTCTTTCAGGACTTTGAATATATCTGACCACTGCCTTCTGGCATGCAGCTTTTCTGTAGAGAAATCGGCCAATAGCCTATTTAGGGTTCTCTTGTAATTACTCTTTGTTTTTCCCCTGCTGCTTCAGAATTCTCTCCTTATCTTTAAATTGTGCATTTTAATTATGATACATCTTGGCGAAGGTCCAGTTGGGATCATCTTCTTTGGGACCCTCTGTGCTTCCTGTTCCTGGATAGCTGTTTCCTTCTTTACGTCTGTGAAGAGTTCAGTCATAGTTGCTTCAAACACATTTTTGATCCTTTTTTCTTTTTTTCATCTGGGGTCCCATTTATGTACATATTGTCCCATAGGTCTAATATATGGATTTTTTTTTTCCATTTGTCTTTCTCTATTGTTCTGATTAGGTGATTCCCATTATTCTATCTTCCCGATCACGAGTTTGTTTTTCTGCATTATCCAATTTCCTATGTCTCATCAAATGGGTTTCCTACTTTTAGTTGGATCCTTTTTTATAGGTTCTATTTCCTTTCTACAATAATATGCATTTCTATCAATGGCCCTTCTTAATCCCTTCAATTCAAAATATTCCTCTTTTGAATTCAGAGTCTGGGACACTGGTGAGATCTGTTTCACGGTTTGTTCTTTCAGGGGAATTCTCTCAGTCTTTTAATTTGGAGTGGTGCTTCTTCATTTTTCTTGTGTATCTCTGACGTTATGCATTTAGGATAAATAGCTCCCCGCTGTGGTCTTGAAGTGTTGCTTATATGTGGCTGTGTTCCTGTGTATCTCAAGAGGATGTAAGAGATGTCTTTAATACAGATGCCTGTCACGTTTTGCAAAATATATGTTTGGCTATTATTCCCTTGATATGGGCTGTAATTGCTGCTGTGCTGACCAGAACCTGAGCTAGATGTTCAAAGGGCCTCTTCTTTGCTTTGCGCTTTTTGAAGCCTTGTTGCAGGCAGGGTCTGATCTCCGGCTGTGGGAATAGACACCCCAGGTCCATTTCTAAACTTCATTGTGAGGTAGGTGGAGCAGTAGGGCTCCTGCTGGGAGAGGAGCCACTGACTCTTCCTCTGGAGAAGCTATTCACAAGAAGTGCTCTCTGTGGTGTCACCTGTCACTCGCTGTACAGGCTCACAAAGTACACAGTTTTTGGCAATGTGCTCTCTCCAACTTAAATCAGGAGAATTTGGGAAGCTGGCCTGGTTGGCCCTTAGGTGCTCTGCTCACAAAGCCACTAGAGAAGCTCCACTGGAACAGAACTGTTGAGGTCAGGTACTAGGACCACTGTTACTGAGCACTTGGACCCACAGTGGGAGCTACTGAGTCAGCCCAGACCCTAACCCCCTACTGTGTGAGCATACCCACAGAGCCTACAGCCACTATTCACAAACTTGCCCCAGCCAAGGGAACACCAGTACTCTGCTCCAGTGTCCCACAGACAAGGAGTACACAAACCATCTGTACATCTGAAGATTACATGGTTACTGGGACATTCAGATTTCAGCCCTGCTTCTGAAGTCACATGGCCTCTGGGGAATCAGCTTGGATTTCAGACCCACCTTTATGTATGGGCAACTTACCAGTGCTTGTGGGCTTCCATATCTCATTG
Organism: Sus scrofa; assembly: GCF_054392235.1. Lineage (NCBI taxonomy): Eukaryota > Metazoa > Chordata > Mammalia > Artiodactyla > Suidae > Sus > Sus scrofa. Next base: position 15,561,126 of record NC_139384.1, read on the forward strand.
AGCTGGAGCCATGCCCACTCTAAGATAACTGAGACTGAGGCCACTATGGTGGATCCTGCCCCACCCTTCTAGTATGCAAGTTAACAATGGCAGACTCGGGCTCCTTCTTGTACACACTCCTGCTTATGGCTGGGGTCACACTCTAGCAACTTCAGGCCTACGTTCCATGGCCAAACTCCATCCTCTCCATGGGTCGGTCCTCCAAAGCCTAAGTTTCAGCTCCCAGTGCCACCTGCACCAGCAGATGCATTTCTCAGGTTGGGGAATGCATGCAGGTGGACAAGACCCTCTGTAATGGTCTCTCTCTATTCTGCTTGGTGCAATCAAGGTGCTGCACTCTTTTCTAAGCCTCTGAAGCTACCTTTCTGCCCCAGCTTATCTTCCTGTGGTGAAGTGGTGAAGGGCTTCCCAGGGGAGGGAAGCTTTCATCTTTTACAGCACCTTCCATGAAGTCCAGACTCCATCTGATCCCCCCCTTTTTTTCCCTTTTGCCCTACTCAGTAACACGGTGATCTTTTTTGCAATTTTGGCTTTATGAGCTCTTCTGCCAGTGTTCAGTAGGTATTCTATGAAAATTCTTCCACGTGTAGACATATTTTTTATTTATCTGAGAGGATGTCAATTCCACACCCTGCTATCCTCCCTTCCCAATCTGGCCCCCGACGCGATAGCCTTCTTGATTCAGGGCAGAAATTTGTCAGCAGAAACCTCCACAGGAACAAAAATCTGAACCATAATTCAGGAATTGCTGCAGGCTCAATGTGTACGCCTCTGAGAGTTAACTCTACGGACTCAGTCATAAGAAGGCACCCACAATATTTTGAGATTCACCTCCAGGAGATCAACCATGACTCCAGTGTAAGTGTCAGAGAAAAATCCCCTCATGCTTCAAGACAAATACATCATACCAAAAGTGAATCAAGAAGAAATATATAATTTGTACAGACTGATCACTAAAATGGAATCTGTAAAAATAAAGCCAAAAACCAAAAACAAACTCCCCAGCAAACAAAAGTCTAGGACCAGATGGCTTCACTGAGGAATTCCACCAAACATAAATAGAAGAACTTTCTCAAACCCTTCCAAAACATTGATGTGGAACACTCCCTAAGTAGGTTATGAAGTCACCATCACCTGATACCAAAACCAGACAAAAACAATACCAAAAAGAAAATTAAAGGCCAATAACATTGATAAAGATACATGCAAAAAATCCTCAACAAAGCACTAGCAAAATGAACCCAATAATACATAAAAAAGATCATAAACATGATCAATTTGGATTCATCCTAAGATCACAAGGATGGATTAATATGTGCATCAATTAGTGTAATTCACATTAACTAAAGAAAAGCAGAAAGCCACATGATCTTCTCAATAGATGCAAAAAAAGCATTTGATACACTTCCAAGTCCATTCAGGATAAAAACTCTTACCTAAGTGGGTATACAGGGAACATACCTTTTTTTTTTTTTTTTTTCCCACTGTACAGCAAGGGGGTCAGGTTATCCTTAGATGTATACATTGCAGTTACAGTTTTTTCCCCCACCCTTTCTTCTGTTGTGACATGAGTATCTAGACATAGTTCTCAATGCAAGGGAACATATCTTAACATAATAAAAGCTGCCCATGACAAAACAACAGCCCCAGCGTAACCCTCAGTGGTGAAAAGCTTAAAGCTCTCCTGCTAAAATCTGGACAAGACAAGGATGTCCCCAACTCTCACCACTTCTTTCAATGTAGTATTGGAAGTCTAAGCCAGTTATGGGGCCAAAAAACAAAAAATGAAAAAGAGGCAGAGAGAGAAATAACAGGTATCCAAATTGGAAGAGAAGAGGCAAAACTGTCATTGCATGCAGACGACATGATACTATATCCAGAAAACCCTATAAGACTTCACATAAAAATTACTGAACTGATAAATGATTCAGTAAGGTAGAAAGATACAAGATTAATATATAGAAATTGGTGGTCGGAGTTCTGATCGTGGCTCAGTGGTTAATGAATCTGACTAGGAACAATGAGGTTGCAGGTTCGATCCCTGGCCGTACTCAGTGTGTGAAGGATCCAGCATTGCTGTGAGCTATGGTGTAGGTTGCAGACGCAGCTCAGATCTGATGTTGTTATGGCTCTGGTGAAGGCCGGTGGCTACAACTCTGATTAGACCCCTCCCCTGGGAACCGCCATATGCTGCGGGTACGACCCTAGAAAAGGCACAAAAGACAAAAAAACAAAAAAAGAAGTTGGTTGTATTTCTTTACACTAACAATGAAATATCAGAAAGGAAATGTAAACAAACAGTCCCTTTTAAAATGGCATCCAAAAAATTAAAACACTTAGGAAGAAACCTGGTCAATGAGCTGAAAGACATATGCTTAGAAGCATAAAACAATGAAAATGGAAATTGAAGGTGATTCAAAATAATGGAAAGATATCTCATGCTATTGAACTGTAAGAGCTCACAGTTAAAATTGCCCTACTACCCAAAGCAATCTACAGATTTTATGCAATCCCCATCAAATTACTCATGACAATTTTCACAGAACTACAACAAATAATCCTAAAATGTATATGGAACCATAAAAGACCCAGAATTGCCAGAAGAATCCTGAGGCAAAACAACAGAGTTGGAGGCATAACCCTCCCAGACTTCATACAATAAATAAACCCACACAGCTATAGTCAGTTAATCCTTAACAAAGGAGGCAAGAATGAGACATGGAGAAAAGATGGTCTCTTCAGCACGTGGTGCTGGGAAAATTGGACAGGTGCATGTAAATCAGTCAAATTAAAACATACCCTCACACCATACACAAACATAAATTCAAAATGGCTTAAAGATTTAAACCCAACACCATAAAATTCCTAGAAGAGAACATAAGCAAAACCCTCTCTGGCATATATCATACCAATATTTTCCTAAGTCAGCCTCTCAGGCAATAAAAATAAAATAAAAAATAAGTGGAACATAATCAAACTTACATGATTTTGTATAGCAAAGAAAACCATAAACAACATGAAAAGAGAACTTGCCAAATTGGGAGAAGATATTTGCAAATGATGCCATCTATAACTCCCCAATGTCCTCCTTCACTGTCAGTGGGAATGCAAACTGGTGCATCCAATATGGAAAAGAGCATGGTGTTTCCTTAAAAAACTAAAAATATACTACCATATGATCCAGCAATCCTACTTTTCAGACATATACCTGGACAAAAATATATAATTCAAAAAGATACAATGCACCCTTATGGCCACAGGAACACTATTCACAACAGCCAAGACACAGGAACACCTTAAATGTCCATCAACACATGAATGGATAAATAAGATGTGTGTGTACAAACACACACACATGCAGTAGAATACTACTCAGCCATAAAACGAATAAAATAATGTCATTTGTCACAACATGGGTGGATCTTGAGATATCATGCTAAGTGATATAAATCAGAGAAAAACAAAAAATCATATGGTATCACTTCTAAATGAAATCTAAAATAGGACCATGAACTTATCTACAAAACAGAAACAGACTCACAGACATAAAGAACAGACTTAGGATTGTTAACATGGCAAGATGGGGGTGGGTTGGAGGATAGAAGATCAGGGGTATGTGGTTAGCAGATTCAATTATAAATACAATTGTTACCATCACAAGTTCCTCTGTCCCTGTCTCACCATAACAAAGCATTGGAAAGCAGACCTTTTAAGAAGTTATTAAAGTGAAAGCACATTTTCAGAGAGGGAGAGAGGACTTGCATGCAGGTTAGAAAAAAGAGCCCAACTCATTCTGTGAGAGTCTTCATATCCCACAATATGACCTGAGTGAAGACCCTGTTTGATCTTCTGATTGGTCTTGGGCAGGATCCCTTATTTGCATGGGGAACAGGTTATACAGAGGCAGGGTGAGGAATGGGAAACCATCCTTCTCCAGAAGGGAGTGAGCAGCCCAGGCTGGTCAAGGTGGGGGAAGGGGCATTACAATGACACATGGCCAGGGGCTTTTGGGGTTAGTCTCCTTGAAGGGGACTTGAAGCCTGTAACAGAATAGAAGCAAAACAAAACAAAACAAAAAACAAAAACAAGATCTTACCATATAACACAGGGAACTGTATTCAATACCAGCATCATGGAAAGCAAACAAAAACCACAATAACTTATCACACAGAATAAATGAAAGAAAAATAATACAAAGTGATAAGAATGTGGAGCAATATTTGTGTTGGACTGTGAACTCCCTTCTTGCATTGAGATATCTCTCCACATGTGTAAGGCTGCCTAATGTTCCATACTGACCATCACAAGGGTCCCAGAGATAAACTATCTGGATCTCATTTGAGTGTCTATTTCCACAGTTCTCAAATAAATGTGAACACTTTTTTGGATCTGGATTCCAGGACTTTTAGATGGTTGCCATTCACTTTATGCCCTCACTCTCCTAACTCTTAAGAAATCAGTAACAGGTTTCTAGAAGAAAACTTTACACACTTCTAAGAACACAATTTTCTCTCTGAAATGAGTTTAACTTTATCCCTGGTCCACATGCTGGAAGTATGCCATCCTGGCTATTTACACGACATTCAGCTTTCTCAGAAACCCAGGTTCAGAGACAGAAAAGCGGACTCATATTGTGGTTGCAAGTGCAGGCAATACAATTCCCCACTCAAGAATGAGTGTGTTGCTCTGTCATGTTTGTCTCTCCCAACTATCTGCTTCTTAGACAAAGCCCTTCCATCAAAAGAGATAATTAACTCCTGGGAGAGGAAAGAGCAGCTATAAAACAAGATGCAGGAACCTTTGTGGAAAGCTCTTTCAATAGGCACGCCTTCAGGTGAAAATGTCATTTTTTCTTTACATGGACACAGCAATATCCAACAAGAGTGGAATGACCAACCTGAATGTGTTTACACCACACACTCTGCCTCCTGCCTATGGAACCAGAGCCAGCTAGAGAAGATCATTTCTCTGTAGTGTTCCAGATGAATTCACTCTAAATTTAAGTCCCAGATTTTCTGTGAAAACCATTCAAGGATTTAGGCCAAGAAGGAGAGATTTAGACTTATAATTTCTTTTCTGTTGTGATGTTGAATTATCTGAATGGTCTGTTTTTGAGTGTGCCCTATCTTTCATATTGAAAGGTACTTATCCCAAAAGGAGGACAATATGAAGGTGGAATTAATTCTGAACACCCTCAAATACCACTAATATCATCAAAGAACACAAGGCAAGTTTTTCAAAAGAGCTGATGCTTATTAAAATTTGTTACTTTTTATATCTAGGAATCATTATATCTCAACACTTTTGAAACATAGTAATACATCATTTCATCTTCCCCCATTCTTCAAAAGATACTTGGTAAATGCCATTAACCTAATTTGACAGATAAAATTTGAGGTTCATAGAGATTAAAAAATTTGTAGGATCCAGCTCTCTAATACCATATATCCTTCTTTTGCCAGGAGATACTTATTTGAATAAGTAAGACTAATCATGAGAATAAGAACAGAATTTAATACACTTCACACACAAAAAAGATATATACAGACTAAAAGATATAAATCATCACCCATTTATTCCAATCAGGAACATGGGGAATTCTTCCCCAGATCAAATGCTATGTCTCTATGATGTCTTTAAAGGGAAAACTGGAGATGTTTCTTCCTCAGGTTATTGGACGGTTAAATATTTCTGTGTCTTTGCTCAAAATGTCAAGTCTTCCAAGTTTTAGGGGCACAGTAAAAAAAAAAAAAAAAAAAAAAAAAAAGCTGTCAAGGTCCTTGGTGTGTCCACAGCAGGGTAGTGAATATGTTCATAGATGTTTCCTCAGTCAACACTCATAAGAGTGCATGAGATGCATATTATCACTCTCATTTGATATTGAGGAAACAGGGGTGTAAGGGGCCAAGAAATGTACCCCAGATCAGGAAGCTGAAAGTGCAGAAAGGCAAGTTCTAAACTGATCTTTTGGAGTCTCAAACCAATATTCTCAACAACTGGGATTGTCATTTCAACATTCTGCTAAAGAGTCTGTGGGCTTTTCATGCTTTTCAGGGAGACTGGGGAGGAAGTAAATTGGGATGAAGTCAGGACAAAGATAAAATGGACTTTAAAGAAAGTAGTACTGTACAGTTATAAACATGTCTATCAATGAAATTGCTTCACATACACTTGCAAGAAGTATTAGAGCAATCAAATTATTATGGTCATGTCAAAAGTAGCTTATGAATGAAACATTGTATGTTTACCTAATATTAAATGACATTTTAAGAATAAGGAGACAGAAAGGGTAAGATGTATAATCTGAACTGATCTTAAATCTGCCCTTTATTAGCTGCTTGATTTGGGGTAGGATTCTTAACTTCTCTATGCTTCTACCCCCTAATGTTCAAATAAGGATTAAAATGGTAGTAGCAATCCTCTTACAGGTTTGTAACAAGGATTAAATAATCAAATGTCCTAAAAACACTTAGAGTACAGTAAATGTTCATTTTTTTAAATTTTATTGAAGAACTGGTTGAAATTGCTTTAGTTGATATCTCATTAGTATTACTATTAACATTAGTTTAAGAGATTCCATGTAATGGAGAAAACAATACCCCACAGAGGATGCTATCATGCCATGTCCATGGAAATCAATCACTAAAAATATATTCATTAGCTATTATAAAGTTATTGGATTTTGGCAACCCAATTTATTGATTCTATTTCAGTAACAACTGTATTTTTCCATAACTTTCCCATTACCAATGCCATGGTATACTTAATATCAACTATTATAAACAGCCTGATAATGAAATTCCATTCTCTGGCTCCCATTCCATTCCTGAATCTCAGCCCACTTCATCCAAGTCAGACAAATATATTTACTAGAGTTGCACACAAGATTCTCCCTTTTATAAAATGCATCTTCGTACTCACACTCATCTCATATTCTTAAACTCGCATTTTAACATGCTTGTGCACTCATATTTGAGTAATCTTCAGCAGATCGGAACTTTTATTTTCCTATCTAAATAAATCTTATAAGAATTTAGAATCCAGTAGAATCTAGGCATTTGTTATTTATTAGATAGAGAGACTTACTAAACTCAAGGCGAAGCTAAAAAGGGGACTTTTTTTTTTTCAGGTAATGTGGTTAACAACAACATGAGATACATGGAGAATAGGAATAATGTGACAGAATTTGTTCTACTGGGACTCACACAGAATCCAAAGATGCAGAAAGTCATATTCGTTGTGTTTTTCATCATCTACATCATCTCGATGGGAGGAAATGTGCTCACCGTGGTCACCATCACTACCAGCCCATTGCTGAAGTCCCCCATGTACTTTTTCCTGGCCCATCTCTCTTTTATTGATGCTTGCTATTCCTGTGTCACTACGCCTAAACTCATTGTCGATTCACTCCATGAAAAGAAAACCAGCCCTTTCAATGAATGCATGACCCAGATCTTTGGGGAACATTTATTTGCAGGTGCTGATATCATTGTGCTTACTTCGATGGCCTATGACCGCTATGTGGCCATCTGCAAGCCCTTGCATTATACAACTATCATGAATTGGCAGCTGTGTTGGCTGTTTGTGGGAGTGTCATGGGTGGGAGGCTTTCTTCATGCAATCATACAGATCCTCTTCATCTTCAGACTACCCTTCTGTGGTCCTAATGTCATCGATCAGTTTATGTGTGATCTGAACCCTTTGCTGGATCTTGCCTGCACTGATACCCACACTCTAGGGCTCTTCGTTGCTGCCAACAGTGGTTTCATCTGCCTGTTAATCTTCCTCCTCTTGATTGGCTCCTATACAGTCATTCTGCACTCTCTACGGACCCAGAGCTTGGAGGCAAGGCAAAAAGCCCTCTCTACCTGTGTCTCTCACATCACAGTGATCGTCTTATTCTTTGTTCCCAGCATATTTGTGTACATGAGACCATCAGCTAATTTACCTGTTGATAAAGCAGTTGCTGTGTTCTACTCTATGATAGCTCCCATGTTAAATCCCTTAATCTATACCCTGAGAAACTCTGAGATGAAAAATGCCATTAGGAAATTTTGTAGTAGGAAAGTGATTTCAAGTGATCAATAAAATATACATTGAGCCCAATATTCATGCAACTGATGAAAAGGTCAAAAGGACTCTATTGGTAATCTCAGTAAAGAATACCTATGATATAAACAACAACAACAAAATCTATAAACCATAGATTCTTCAAAAAGGGGAGAAGAAAAAGATGTAAGAAAAGAGAGAAGAACCTAGCCTGGGATGACTCAGCACATTTGAAAAGTTCTACTAAATGGGAGCTGAGTTTTACTAGATTCATCATTGTGTATGGATTCATAAACTTTTGTCCCAATAAGAGAAATAAAAAATGAACTGATGGACATTTGGGGTGTTTCCATGTCTTGGCTTTTGTCAATAGTACTTTAGCAATGAGATCCTGCTGCGTAGCACTCAGAACTATGGCTAGTTACTTCTGACAGAGCATGATAATGGGAGAAAAAAGAATGTATACATGTGTGTATATGGGTCACCATACTGTACAGGGAAAAAAAAAAACTGTATTGGGGAAATAACAATTAGAAAAAAATGCACTGATATGCAGTAGTAAGTACAATAACAATCCAAAGAGGTAGGGATTTTTATTATCCTCATTTTACAGGTGAGTAAACAAACAAAAAGGGGAATGATCCAAGAAAGAAAGAATGACATAGCAGTAACCAAAATTTAACTGACCTCTCAGACCATGTTCTTTTTTGTTTGTTTTGCTTCCAAACTAATTTTTATTAACAGACCCCATAGTTTCTGCCTGGAACCCAAGTTCATTTATGAAAATGACAAGCAAGGCCTATAATTCCCCAATATATTATTTTTTTTCCAACTGTGCACACCATATTCTTATCTGCTATGATATACAGCCAGGCAATGACTATAGAAAGGTAGCATAATTATACCAGTTAGCATTTACTCAGACAGAGATGGAGCTGGACGAAATATTTACCCATCTTTCTATCTGTAAGCACATACACACACATACACACACAAATATACTCATATGAATTAGTTATATGTGTATATATTTAATTAGTTATATATTAATATATATATTCAATTATCCTATGTTCATCATATATATGCTCATTAACAGGTTATATTTAAGTAGTTATACATATAAATATTACTATTTTATTACAACTATGTATTCATTATATATGATAAATTTCTAAAGGCTTTTATTAATAACTGCTTATTTTTATGTATCAGAGTTAGTGGTAATATGTTGACTGTAACACTGCAGTATGTAACTATTTTAGGAATATAAAAGCTAGGACTGCATAACCACTAGTGTATAAGTAACAAATGTTACATCATTTCCAAATTCCTTTTAGCATTAGGAAACCTCCCTATTGTTCATGTCACCAACACAGGCTCATAAACCATCAGAAAGAGTCATGATTTAAATAAAAGACTATTGAATGTCAGACATGAAATTAATGTAAATAAACACTTATGCTGCATAAATTATTTGTCTACTGGCTAAAAATAATTTCTGAAATAGCAGAGTGTCTGTGTCATGATGAATACTGAGTTATTAAATGTAAGCATAAAGGGAAATGAATACATTCAGTAAAATACAGACAAAAAATGGTAGTAGAGAGTAGGAAATTATTGTACTATATCTTTTCCACAATATGAGAAGAATTATAGCTATTTCTCTATGGGAAGTCACATTTTTTCACTCCTGTGTAAGCTATAAATAAGAAAATAACTGAAACTTAATATACCATCCTAAGAAAAAAATCTTTTATTGACATTCACCCAGCTCTTAGAAACATTTATCATCTTATGAACTTTGGTTGTTTTTGTTACTTTTTATTTTTTTGTAAAAAAGTTTGCTTTCTGATAACATTTTATTATGAAAAGCAGTTTTAAAAACATGTAGCTTTGTCTACACAAAAAGAAATTTCAGTGTTAATATATTCCATTCATTTTGTTTGTCCTTCTTTCATTCAACAACAAATATTTTTGAGCCCAAGCAATGAACCAGGCACTGGGAGGTCAGGGGTAAATAAAGAGAAATCCAAATGATGCTTTCATGGAGCTCAGATGCACTGAGGGGACCCCCTCCAAAAGAGAGCAGACAATTACAACACACTTGGACACAGAATGTCAAGCTGTCCCTTTTATGGTGAAAATAACATTGTCCATCTGTCCCCTCTCATAACCAAAAAAAATCACACCATATCCAGTGGGTCTCATTAGTTTTTGGAGGCATTAGTTTTTTTCATTTCACACTACTGCTTCAGACCATGTTTCAGGTCACTCAAAATACTGCTGGTTTTGAGTGGGGAACAGAAAAATAAAAAGCTCTACAACAGGGCAGGATGCCATGTAAACTTCGCTGCCACTTGGGACAAATGATCCAGTAGGTCTCTGTTGTTTGATGGGCCAGTGGCAGATGGAGTCTTTGGAAAGCCTCCTGGGTGAACTGCCATGCAGGCCCTTAGGATCCCGGAGCAAAATCTTGTCATCCTTTTCAAATACCTACGCTCCTTTTGAGAAATAGCTCTTGACCTACTAGTGGGCCTTAACAAGAGACTGAATGCTTAACCATGGGCCACCAAGTCACTATGCAATCTGGGCTGCCCATCATGAACTTGGTGGTATCTGACCCATCAACGCCATTACTGTGGGTGGATGCAGCAGTACCCCATCACCACATGGATGTGCAATATATGTGATGTGGTCTAAGTAGGATATGAAGTCAAGGTTACATGGATAAGTGGCAAAAAGGCCCATGGTCCCCACTCCTGCTACACTCCCTTCCCTCTCCATGCCTGTCCCTATGGAGTCATGGGGATTTAAAAATGATCAGTTGAAAGAGGAAGCAGAAACTTGGGACTTGTATACAGATAGTTCTACAATGATAAGCAGGCATATCCTGAAAGTGGAGAGCTGAGCACTACTACAGCACCACTCTGGAAAATCCCTGAAGGTCAAGAGTGATGGAAATGCTCCCAAAGGGTACGACAATCAGTGCACCTGGTTGTTCACTTTGTTGAGGCTGAGAAATGTCTAGATCTGAAATATATGCTGACTCGTGTGTTGGGACCAATGATTTGGTTGGATTGTTAAGGATGTGACGGAAGGTGCCTGAAAGATTGGGCAAAACCAGTTTGGTCTAGAATCAAAAACTCTTAAGTCCAGTCATTTACAACCCATACCCACTTGGATGAGGCACAGGAGGCAAGAATCTCAGCAATCTGGACAGGTCCGGAGTTAGGAGAGTAGAGCATTCCAGATGCCTACTTGCAATGGCCCTAAAGACTTGGAAGTGCAACAGTTCATCCAAGCTACATTTAGTATAACTAGGTTATGTGGAAGAATTCAAGGGAGACCTGAGAAAAGGCAGACTTGCATGGACTATAAGAAGCAGCCTGAAAAAGAACTAAGGGCAAGTAACTAAAGAACCTTTATGAACGTCTGAATACACCAATAAAGCTTTTGCAGTTCAAGAAAAGAAATAACTTCAAGTAAGACATATGGTGTCCTACCCATCCTTAAGATTTACGAGTAACTGTGGAAATGTTAAATCATTATACATATTACCTCACAGCTTGATCATGGAAAGTATAATTTGAGGGGTTCAGAACCACATAAAATTATTGAAAGCAAAACATTGAAGGTAGTTAAAGAATTTGGGGAGCTTAAAATGCTAACAGTACTTAGGAATTCAGTTGGAAAGAACTGGTGCATGTGAATGAAGGGACCACTGGCAGACCTTGAGGATATTTTGTGAATAGAGACAGGACACTAGGCACAGCAGACAGGGGCTGTGAGGGTTCTTCTTTCCTTCCAAGAAAACTGCAAAGTCAGGGCACACACTTGTTCCCAAGGAACGAGTTCCAGGCAAACCCGTAGTTACCTTCAGAGAGAAAAAGGACCAACATCTGCAACTCTCCTTCATCAACAGATATTCTTTACACTGAAAACTATAAAACTTTTAAGGAAATTAAAGAAGACCTATAAATAGGGAAAAGTATGAGGCTTTACAAGATCGTGGACACCCTGGCAAATGGCTGGCCAATGCCCCTCTGCCATTTATCTAAGAAAGGAATTGCTGGGTCATGTGACAATTCTATACCACTTGGCAAAATTAATCAGTAGGTCCATGGTGTTTGACGTTTTCGTAGCGGAAGGTGATAGAAAGATAGCATGACAGTCATCATTTATAAAGACACAGAGTGTGCTAAAATCTATCAGATATATAGTATATTAGAATATATAAAATATTATAGTTGACAATTTCCATGATATATGAATAAATTCTGATGATATACATTAATGAACATGACCATTTTTATATATCACAGCTGATGGTTTTGCATCAACTGTAACACTGATATATAATTACTTCGGGAATATAAAACAATGGGCCATTTAATATCTAAGCATAAAGTAATGAATGTTTACTGTATTTCCAAATTTCCTTTTTGCATTCAGAATCATTTTGCATCATTCATGTAAGCATTTTATGCTGATAACCAATCCAAAAGAGGGAGCATTCAAATAAAATAGTATTCAATTTAGACACAAATTTCAATTGATTAAATAAATACATGGTAATACTCCATAAAGTACTAGCCTGATCCATAACAATAGTTTCTTCAAGTAGCACCATTTCTGGTTCATAATAAAAACCCAATGAATACATTTCAATATAAAGGACCAATAAGGAGTTCCCATCGTGGCTCAGTGGTTAACGAATCTGACTAGGAACCATGAGATTGCGGGTTCAATCCCTGCCCTTGCTCAGTGGGTTAAGGATCTGGCATTGCCATGAGCTGTGGTGTAAGTCACAGGCATGGCTCAGATCCCGCATTGCTATGGCTCTGGCGTAGGCCGGTGGCTATAACTCCAATTCAACCCTTAGCCTGGGAACCTCCATGTGCCGTGGGAGCAGCCGAATAAAATGGCATAAAGGCAAAAAAAATTAAATTATAAATAAATAAAAATAAAATAAATAAAAGCATAAAGGACCAATGAGATCCTGCTGTATAGCACTGGGAACTATATCTAGTCACTTATGACGGAGCATGGTAATGTGAGGAAAAATAATGTATACATGTATGTGTAACTGGGTCAAACTGCTGTACAGTAAAACATTGACAGAACACTGTAAACCATCTATAATGGAAAAAATAAAAATCATTATGAATTAAAAAATAAAATGCAACTTGCATCCTTAAAAAATAAATAAATAAATGAATGAATGAATAAATAAATAAATATAAAGGAGGACAAATAAATTTAATAACATCCAGACCAAAAAAAAAAGCAGTACTGGAGACTAGGAAATTTTCTGACCTTTATCTGTTTCAGAGTCTCAGAAGAATTCTGGTTATATCTCTTTGGGAAACCATAATTTGTATTTAATCCTATTCAATCCTGATTAAAAAGGGGATACAAAGGGTAAAAAGACTCAGCAGAGTGAACGGGCGTCAGTTGGAATAACTGTTCTGAAGAGATGGAATATATAACAAAGGATAGAAGGTGAAAATAAAAATGTAGGAATTGTAATAAATGTGATACAGCTCTGGTTGTTCAATCAATGACTCAGTCAAAAAGTATTATTCAGTGTCCACTGTGTACCAGGGAACAAACTGGGCACTCAGCTTATCAAGGGAAATGAGCAAGATATGAAGTTGGAGAGATTGGAAGAGAGAACTTCAAGAAGGGTCTCATCATGGTGTTAAAGCTTAATGCTCAGCACGATGAAGAGCATATCGGAAGGTCTTTTAAGCTGGCCAATGATGTAGTTAGATTTGAGGGTAGAATGTCTAGAAAATACTGGACAAGGACATTGACCTGTAAGTTATTCGAAGAGACCCAAAACAATGCTGTACTCCATCAAGCAGAAGAGTACGTTACGGAAGTCTTGTGATTTTTGGAATTTTACCTCTGGTCTGTGTAAAGTGGGTCCAGGGATCACCTAATAGGTGCTTTGCTCCTTTTCCCAATTCCAGGAAGCACAATTGGAGTAGACATATTTAGCAACTGGCAGAAGCCTCACACTGGTTCACTGCCCAGTGGAGTGAGAGGTATTACACTGGGAAAGACCAAGTGGAAGGTATCACTACTAACTATTCCTAAGGAAATATGAACACCAAAGCACTGCCACATCCTTGGAAGAAGGATTATAGAGATCAGTGCCACCACCAAGAACTTGAAAGATGCAGGGGTGGCGAGTAATGGAAGAAGTTAAGTTATAAAAACCAGCTATAACCATGTAACCACCTCCAGAAGTAAGAATCATATTCCTTCCGTGTCACCTTTATTTTGAAATCTTTCTGCGTGTATTTTATTCACATGTATTTGTTTCCTTTTTCTTCTTTCTTTATCATGGAACCTGAGTTATGCTGACTTCATATCACAGTACTGAAATACAGTTAATTTCACTCTCAGTATTTAAGTTACATGGTAATCAATGACTTAACTCTCAAGGACTTTCACCTTCACTTTTGGGGAAGGGCTTAGTGCAATTTCATTTGTACACTGGAGAGGTGGGCCATGTTCCGGGGGATTATGACCTTAGTATTGTCTGAATTTAGAGACTGACTGTGGTTTAAGGAAATGCATATTGTGTTGGGCTATGTCTGTTGATGACATGAACCTCTGAATTTGTAGAATGAGTAAAATAGATTGTCCTCTCTACCCTGGGTTGTCCCTCTCCATTCAATCAGATAAAGGCCTCAAAATAACACAAGGTTGATAGCCCCAGATTATGAAGGAATTTTACTACCTGAGAGTCCTTAGGAGGAAGCAGTTCTTCCTGTCTGAAGACCTGATGCTGGAAAATGAGCTCATCCTCATTCTATAGCAGCTTCCTGGTTATGGACCTGAACCGAGATATTGACGGTTATAGTACTTTCTGGCCTCTAGACTCAAACTGGGACACTGGCTCTGCAAATTTTGTATTTGCCAGCTTCCATCACCACAAGAGCCAATTCCTTAAAGTAAATATCACGTGTGTGTGTGTGTGTGTGTGTGTGTGTGTGTGTGTGTGTGTGTGTATTCAGTCCTGGAGATATTACATTTCATGGACTGGAAAACAGCATTAAGGTATCACAGATTCAACATAATCCATGAAAAAACCCCCCATAACACTTTTCGCAGATACGGAAAAAGTATTCAAAACACTGATATGGAATCCCAAGGGACCCCATAAACTAAATACTCTTGAAAAGTAAAACAAAGTTGGATATCTCACAGTTCCTGATTCCAAAACATACTGTAAAGATGTAGTAGTCAAAACAGTGTGGTTCTGACATGAAGACAGGCACAGAGCGCAATAGCCTAGAAAGTCCCAAAATGAACCATCTTATGAATAGTCAAATGATTTGTACATGAGTGCCAAGAGCATCCAAGGGGAAAAAATTTTTTTCAACAAAGAGAGCTGGCAAAACTAGACATCCGCATGATAAAGCATGTTGGTGGACCCTTGGGAGTTCTCTCTGTGGCTCATCAGGTTAGGAACCTGACTTGTATCCACGGGGATACCAGTTTGATCCCTGGCCTTGCTTAGTGGGTTAAGGATCTGGCATTGCCACAAGCTGAGGCACAGGTCACAGAAGTAGCTCAGATCTGGCATTGCTGTGGCTCTGGCACAGGACAGCAGCTGAAGCTCTGATTTGACCCCAAGCCTGGGAACTTCATTTTTGCTGCAGGTGCAGCTCTAACAACAGGGATGAAATGTTGCTGGACCCTTAACTTATAAAACACACACAAGAAACTCAAAACGTGTCCAAAATATTAAAATAACGGGTAAAACTATAAGTGCTTAGAAAAATTATACAGAAAAGACTAAGAGCATTAGATTAAGCCTTAGTTTCTCAGAACATGACACCAAAAACAAACTCGACAGAGGACAAAATAGGTAAATTGGACTATTTCAAAATGTAAAATTCCTCTGCATCGAAGGATATAAATAGCAGAGAGAAGTGGCAACCCAGTGAAGAAAACAAATATCTTACAAAGAGATAATATGCCAAATATATAAGAAATTCCTGCACCCCAATAACAAATCATAATCTGATTAATAGACAGACAAAGAACTTTCTTGAAAGGACACTTTTCTAAAGAAGACATACCCATGGCCAAAAAGCATACAAAAAAGACATTCAATCTTGTTAATCACACTTGTGCACTCTTCATAGAAATCCAGGTACCATGAAAGACAGAAAGGAATTCCTCTAAAAGGTAAAAACAGAATTACCCTCTGATCCAATTTTTCCACTTCTGAGCATAAGCCCAAAAAACACTGAAATTGGGAACTCAAAAGAGATACTCTATTTGTAGAACCATATTCATAGCAGCATCATTCAGATCAGCCAACATGGTAAGGAACCCAATTGTCCATCAACACATGAATAGATAAACAGTATGTGATATACAGGGTATTATGCAACATTTAAAAGAATGAGTTTCTGACACATGCTACAACACAGATAAAGTGTGTGAACATGCTAAATAAAATAATCCATTCACTTCTCATAAACTATATATTTTGTAAAAGTTTTATATTTACAGGTAGGTTGGAAAAATAACACAGAAAAATTCCATACAACCTATATTCAGCTTCCCCTCTTATCATCTTTTATTAGTATGGTATACTTGTCATAATTAATTAACCACCACTATTACATTATTTTTATCAGAAATCCATACTTTAACTAGATTCCTTAGTCTATACAGATGCCCTGTTTCTCTGCAGAATCTGTTTCTTGAAACCTCATTGCATCCAGGTGTCAAGATTTCTCCAGTCCCTCCAAATAGTGACAGTTTCCCTGATTTTCTTTTCTGGATGACCTTGACCTTGATTTTTTGAGTACTAGTCGGAAATTTTGTATAAAACCCCTCCATTAGGGTTTGTCTGATGTTTTATTCACAATTAGAGCAGAGTTATGTGTTAGAAAGACCACAGGAGATCCCATCGTGGTTCAGTGGTTAATGAATCTGACTAGGAACCATGAGGTTGCAGGTTTGATCCCTGGCCTTGCTCAGTGGGTTAAGGATCCGGCGTTGCCATGAGCTGTGGTGTAGGTCACAGACTCAGCTTGGAGCCTGCGTTGCTGTGGCTGTGGCATAGGCCGGTGGCTACAGCTCCGATTAGACCCCTAGCCTGGGAACCTTCATATGCCATGGGTGCAGCCCTTAAAAGACTAAAAAAAAAAGAAAGACCACAGTGATAGGGTACAATTTTCATCACGTTTTATCAATGGGTATGTACTCTCCAAGTAGATTACAACTCTTGATTTTAACCTTGATCATCTGACTCAGGTGCTGTTTGTCATACTTCTTCACTGTAAATTTTCTCTTTTCCCCCATTCCACATTGTTGCCTTTAGAAAGAAGTCACTTCCTCACACTTAATCACTGAAGATTTTGCAGAAAGAGTATAAATGTAAAAAATTGGGATTACCACCTATTCTCCCATATGTACTAGTAATTTCCCCAATTATTCATTTCACTATAACTTATGAATATTTATTTTGTATTTTGAGTTACATTTCAATTCTATGTTATTATTTTTTTCCCCAGCTTTGGGCATCAGGGGATCTTTCATTGGGCTAATGTTTTCTTCGGTGCATCCCCATCACTATGTAGGGTTTAGCAGTTTCCTAATTTCTAACTCAGTAGGATGCTGCCCCAGACCTAGAACTAGACATTTTTTTCATAAAGCCCCGATTCATTATTTGGAGAATGATATTAGTAACCCATACTGGGGTACCAGAAGACCATCATTTTTTTTTCCTAGTGAAACAATGCCATTTATGACCAAAATAAACATCTTTAATTGCAAGGATAAGCCATGTATTTTTTCATAATATAATAAGACATTAAAAATGAAGTTTCATATCACATGTGGCTCATATCTCTTAATTGGAAAGGAAGGGACACTTTAGGGAATGACCTTCCCCCAGAATTCTATATTTTGCATCATCTATGTTTAAATACTCCTCCAGAGAAGGCAAAAGAGATGCACTTCCCCAGTCAAAATCTAATGTGAGGGTGGATTTCAGAAAGTGTAGAATGAATCTGGGATTCACTTAGTCTGTCTTCTGGAGTGCAGATTAGAACATAAGCCTCCTTGTGAAATCAAAGAGATCCTGGTTCCACTTAAACAGAACTTTAGGACCTTTAAAAAAAAGTTCATGTGAATAGTGTCCAAATTGCCTTGGGATGAAAAGAGGACAACTGAGCACCCAAACCTTTGCATGAACTCCTACAAAGCTGGTAAGACTTGTTTGGGGATTAACTTAGGTTTATGTAATACTTGGAGAAAGTGAGTCTGTTTAGTGCCATTGGTACCTGATACATACAACACACTTGTGGACAGAGAGAACGCTCAGGACATTTGTAGGCATGTTCTACATTCTAAAGTGTGATGATGGAAACGAAGGGACATGCACGGCAGCTTCTGATGGAAATGAGCACTGCTAGGTCAGGGGTATTGGAACTGAGGATGTGAGAGATAATGACAAGGAAATAATATCTGCTTTGGAGTTTCAGCATATGTGCCACAGACATGATGACTTGATGATGGATATAGCAGAATGCAGGCCTCCCTTTGCCTCAGTGCCATCTGAGCATAGAACAGTGCAAAATAGTACTAGATTATATCTACAGGATATTTTCATTATTTCATTCCTTCAACAAAAATTCATTAAATACATTCTACTGTCTAGATGCTCAAATTCAGTAATTTATTTCAATATACATCACTTTATAGATAAAATCTATAAAACATATATCTATATATCTAAATAGGTATATTGATATAAGTATGTTATGTAAATTATATATGTGTGCCTATCTACTTATCTATTTGTATAAGTATACATATATAGGTAAGGAGAGATATTTATAAAATATTCTTAATGAAAATATACAGCAAATAATTTTTCATTTGTTTGTTGAAGATTGATCATGGTATTCTTAGAAAGCATCTAAGAAAACCACTGAACATTTTGTTAAAGATAGTATGCTGGTGTATGATCTGATTAAAGAGCATGGAGTTCCACAACTACCTCTTTAGTGGACACAGCATCTAACTCATGCAGTTGAGTATTACTAGTCACAAAAAATATCACAGTCCTTCCTGCCTTCATCACAAGACAGTTGCCATGGTTCAGGGTTATTTCACTGTGAATAACAGACCATGCCCTAAGCTGGAGTTGCAAAAGGCTTTATTTTCTTAATACAATACATGATAGTGATGTATTTCAAGCTTGAACAAAAAGTGCATCTTAAAAATTAGGTATGGCTCATGGCTCTGATACCAAGAAGGTAGTTTTTTCTTTTTTTTTTTTCTTTTTTTTTCACACAGAGACTCCAGTACGTAATTTGGTTGCCATTCATCTAAATAACATTTGTTTATACATGGGTATATATGTGTATAATATGTATTATCCTGTTTTTAATTAATACTGATCATGATCATCCTAACACACAAAGCTGTCCTATTTTTAACTTTCAGATTTTTAACTTTACGGACCACGGCATATCTAACTGTTTTGTTCTTATCAATGACTTATGCAATAGGTGGTATCAAAGGACCATTCTGTATTTATTCAGCTCTCTTCACATGTAGTTTAAATCTGTTCTCATCTTTCTACTATAGAAAGTGGTGCAATGATTGTCTTTGTCCTTGGAAGTGAGAATATTTGTTGAAAATGGAATCACTAGACTCATGTCTTCATGCAGTTGTAATACTGTAGATGCTGAAAATAACCCCTTAAGGGATTGTACCCATTTAGCCTCCTACAAAAATAGGTGGGATTCACTAGTATCCACAACTTGTCAGAACTCTATATCAACAGACTTTGCATCATGAAAAATACTTTAATAAATGGCAGGTGAAAAAGTTATCAAACTGGAGACTTAGTGTGAATGTATTTCAATGTGAATGAAATTGAGCATTTTCACATGCCTAATTCTTTTTCATAAAGAGAAGAGTCTCTGTTAAAATTAATTGTTGTGCCACATTTAGTTTACAGTATTTTTCTAAGATTAATAAGTAAAATCCATTTATACGTGAAAATTATGCTTCTGTCTGGTATGAGTTGTAAATATAATATACCAGTTTGGGAATTATAATTTGTCATGGATTATGTGACAATTTGGAGAATATAACGGCCCCCTCCCCAAAAAAAAAAAAAACCTGTCCAGTGTTTGGCATATAGCTATATATTGAATAAATTGTGTCTTTTTGCTTTTTCACCTCTCTTACTTGAAAAAAAAGAGTACAAGTCATTAAGGATGCATATGACAAGAATTCTACTGAAGTTTCAGATATGAATTGGAGCTTGCTCTCCCTCTAATTTTTCCTTTAGTGAGCCCCTGTGTCATAAGAAAATATATTGAAAGACCGAAAAATAATGAAAAAGGGGATACATTTAACTTTGGACAACATAATAAAATTTTAAATAGAGGCTCCTACTAATAACAGAAGCTGAACTTAAAATTGTAAACAAGAAAGTTTTGAGAAGTAAAGTAAAAAGACATAAAATTAAAGCAGTAGATTCAAATAAATCTCATTATCGGCTGGAACACTGGCGTGGCAGTGTTCGATAAAATTTTATATTTGTTTCTTTCTCTATACCCTACCTTCTATGCTGTGTGTGTGTGCATGCTTATGTTTTATTATTAACGACACTCTGAAATATTTAGACAATTATTTCTTAATACAATATTTACTTGAAGAGTATTTTATCACTGTACTTTATTCAAGATGTGAAAACATATGGAGTAAATTATGGAAAAGTTTTCTCTACTGCTGCAACAGGCAGCCCTAATATTGCGATGTCCTTGATAAAAACTGAAAAGAAAACATACAGCTGGAAAAATTATTCTCTCATGCCAAATAAAAAAATTAATATTCATTGTCTAAAGAATCATTGACTTTTGCATTATATTTCTATTTCTTATATCATTATTTACATACGCAAGCTTGGAAAATGGTTGAATAAGTATTATGATTTCCATCTTGTTCAGATAACACTGGCACACAGTAGTTAATGAGTACCCATTAGAAACTGGCATTTCCACGTTCATGTGTATATATTTGGCCACCAACCATAGTATTCATATCATAAGTTTTCTTCCCTTTCTCCTTTGTAGATTTGTCTAAATAGTTCTTTCTCCTCATTGAGTGAAACAATGCAGCAAAACAACAGTATCACTGAGTTCATCCTCTTAGGATTGACACAGGATCCTCAAAAGCAAAAAATGGTGTTTGTGATCTTCTTCATTTTCTATGTGGGAACCTTGGGGGGCAATTTGCTTATCATTGTGACCATCAAGTCTAGCCAAACACTTGGGAGCCCCATGTATTTCTTCCTATTTTATTTGTCCTTGGTTGATGCCTGCTTTTCAACTTCCATAGCCCCTAGACTCATTGCAGATTCTCTGTCTACAAAGAAAATCATATCGTACAATGAGTGTCTGACTCAGGTCTTTGCGCTGCATTTATTCGGATGCATGGAGATCTTTGTTCTCGTCCTCATGGCCATGGATCGCTATGTGGCCATCTGCAAGCCCTTGAATTACCCAACCATCATGAGGCGCCAGGTCTGCATCATCCTGATTGTTCTGGCATGGATAGGGTCTTTTATACATTCTATGGCTCAGATTATCCTGGCCTTGAGATTACCTTTCTGTGGATCCAATTTGATTGATCACTACTGCTGTGATATGCAGCCCTTGCTGAAACTTGCCTGCATGGATATTTATGTGATGAATCTCCTGGTGGCATTTAATAGTGGGGCCCTTTGTGCAAGCAGTTTTGTAATTCTGATGATCTCATACATTGTCATCTTGGATTCTCTGAGAAACCATAGTGCAGAAGGGAGGAAAAAAGCTCTCTCCACTTGCACTTCCCATGTCATTGTAGTTGGCTTATCTTTTGGTCCATGTATGTTTATATACACACGGCCCCCAACCACATTCCCCATGGACAAAATGGTGGAAATATTTTATACCATTGGAACACCCTTCCTCAATCCACTCATCTACACCCTGAGGAATGCAGAAGTGAAAAATGCCATGAGAAAGTTATGGCATGTCAGAATTTATTCAGAACACAAAATATGAATTGTGGGCTTGGCCTGACTACTAATTGATTCCTGGTTTGACTGATTCTGTGCAGATATACAATATAATAATGTCTGACTATTGCAGGAATAACATAAATCAAATTTAAGATTATGACTTGATATTTTTCAAGTTCACAGGCAAGATAAATGCCAAGGCTTCTCATTCTTTAAATAGAACAAATTTATTGATTCTAACCATGTTCTTTTGTGAAAGTTTATTTTGAAATAAATTTGGTAAAATCACGACTTTTTTTCATTATTTTTACTTTCTGGGGCATGACAAAATTCAGTGTATACTCGTACCTCAACATCGTCATGCCATGGATGAGAAAGGCCAAATGAGTGGAAATGTCATGATTCCAATGTTCCTTCATCTAATCCAACCTCCCTAACACCAGCACCGTTACACACACAAATACAGACAAACACTGTTCATAGTTATTTACATTCAGATGAAGAGATGACGGTAAAAGGAAGAAAATAAAAAGATAATATGTACATGAAAAAATAAATTGACAAGGGAACTCCCGCAGGTCCCATCTTAACTCTTTTTTGTTCTTTCATCCAACTCAGTTACATGCTGATCTTTCTTGCAATTTTGGTTTTAAGAGATCTTCTGTCAGTGTTCAGTAGGTATTCTGTGAAAATTGTTCCTCATAAAGATGTATTTTTGATGTACTTGAGGGAGATAAGCTCCATGTTCTTCTATTCTACCATCTTTATTCCGTTCCCAACTTGGTAGCATTCTTAATCAGAGTAGAAACCTCCATAGGAACAAAAATATGAACTGTAATTCATGAATTGCTGGAGGCTCAGCATAGACAACTGTGAGAGTTAAAACTCCTGGGAGACTTAGTCATAGGAAGGCACCCACAGTATTGTGGGGTTTATCTCCAAAGATTGAGCATGTCCCCACAGTACATATCACAGAAAAGTCCCCTCATGCTTGCAGCAGGAGAAGAGAGAAGGAACCACTTCTGTTTCTAGAAAAAGACAGCCCTCCAAAATTGAATCAAAAGTAAGAGATCATTTGAACACCAATCACTATAAGTGAAAAAGAATTTGTGATTAAAAATCAATCAAACAAACCAAAAACCTCACTGCAAACAGAAGTCCAGAAATAGATGACTTCACTGAGGACTTCTACCAAAAATACAAAGAACTTATAACAATCCTTCTCACACTCTTCCAAAAGACTGAAGAGGAAGGAAAACTCCCGAAGACATTCTATGAAGCCACCATCACAAATACCAAAACTGGATGAAGGCAATGACAAAAGAAAAAAATACAGGCCAATATATTTGATGAATATAGATGCAGAAATTCCCAACAAATACTCACAAATTGAATCCGACAACACATTAAAAAAATCATACACCACAATCAATTGCATTCATCCCAGGCTCACAAAGATTGTTAAAACATATTCAAATCAATCAATGTGATACATACACCATGTCAACAACAAAAACCACATGATCATCTCAATTGATGCAGAAAAGGCATTTGATAAAATTCAACATCTATTCATGATTAAAACTCTTACCAAAGTGGGTATAGAATGAACATTTCTCAACATAATAAAATATATTTGGGAGTTCACTTCATGGTGCAGCCGAAACAAATCCAACTAGTAACCATGAGATTGTGGGTTTGATTCTTGGCCTTGCTCAGTGGTTTAAGTATCTGGCATTGCCATGAGCTGTGGTGTAGGTCACAGATGCAGCTCAGATCTGGCATTGCTGTGGCTGTGGAGTAGGCCAGCAGCTGTAGTTCTGATTCGACCCCTAGCCTGGGAACCTCCATATGCCATGGATGTGGCCCTAAAAAGACAAAAAAAAAGAGACATTTTTGACTAAACCACAGCCAACAAAATACTCTATGGTGAAAAGCTGAAATCCTTCCTGCTAAAACCTGGACAAAGATGCCCACTCTCATGTATTCTATTCAACACAGTATTGGAAGGCCTCACCATAGCAATCAGAAAAGAAAAAAGAAAGGAGATTTATCGAAATTGGAAGAGGAGAGATAAAATTATTGTTATATGCACATGACATTGTATGATATATAGAAAATTCTAATGATTTGACACAAAAATTACTACAACTGGTAAATTCAGCAAGTTAGTAGGATACAAGATTAACATCCAGGAATTGGCTGCATTTCTTTACAGCAACAGTGAAATATTAGAAAAGGAAAGTAAAAACAAACCAATAAATAAAACATTTCCTTGTAAAATCGCATCAAAAAATAAAATACAAAGGAATAAACCTGCCCACAGAGGTACAATCTTATATGCCTAGAAATACAAAACTTGGATAAAAGAAACTGAAGATGATTTAAAGAAATAAAAAAATATACCATGCTACTACTGGCTTGTAAGAATTAGTATTGTTAAAATGCCCATATTATCCAAAGCAACCAACAGATTTAAGAGCATACCTCTCAAATTATCCATGATACTTCTTCACAGAACTAAAAGAACTAGAACAAAATTTCTAAATTTTATATGGAACCATAAAAGACCCAGAATTGTCAAAGCAATCCTGAGAAAAAACAACAGAGCTGGAGGCATAACCCTCCAAGACTTCACACCATACTACAAAGCCACAGTTATCAAAGCAGTGTGGTATTGGAACAAAAGCAGATACGTGGACCAATGAAACAGAATAGAGAGCCCAGAAATAAACCCATAACCCTATGACCAATTAATCTATGACAAAGCAGGAAAGAATATACAATGGCAAAAAGTCTCCCCAACAAGGGTTGCTGGGAAAACTTGACAGTTCTAGGTAAAAGGATACAATTAGACAAACATCATATACAAAAATAAACACGAAATGGATTAAAGACCTAAATGCAAGACCAGTTACTTTAAAAGTCCTAGAAGAAAACATAGCCAGAACTCTCTTTGACATAAATTATGACAATATTTGTGATTTGTCTCCTAAATCCAATGAAATAAAAGCAAAAAAATAAACAAGACCTAATCAAATAGGGTCTAAATGAAGAAATATATAGCAACATTACAGTGAGGTACCACCTCACACAGGTCAGAATGGTCATCATTAAAAGTCTATAAATAACAAATTTTAGGGTGGGTGTGAAGAAAAAGCAACCCTCTTATACTGTTGGTGGGAACATTTTCCACTATGGAAAACAGCATGGAAATTCCTTGGAAATCTAAATAAAGTTGCCATGCTACAGCAATCACACTCCTAGCCATATATCCCAAGAAAAATATAATTCAAAGAGATAAATGCACACCCATCTTCATAAAGCACTATTCTCAACAGCCAAGATATGGAAGCAAACTAAATGTCCTTGGACAGATGAATGGCTATAGAAGATGTAGTATATATGTACAGTGGAATACTACTCAGCCATAAAAAGAATGTAATAATGCCTTTTGCAGCAATGTGTATGAACTGAGAGATTATCATAGTAAATGAAGTCAGTCAGATAGAAAAGGACAAATTTCATATGGTATCAATTTTTTGTAGAATCTAAAAATTATACAAATGAGCTTATTTAAACATCAGAAACGTACTCAAAGACACAGAAAACAAATGTTTGTTATCTAAGAGGAAAGGGGATTGGAAAGGGAAAAAATAGGAGTTTGGGATTGACATATACAAACTACTATGTATAAAGACATAAGTAAAAAAGTCCTACTGTATAGCACAGGGAACTATATTCAATATCTTATAATAAACCATAATGAATAAAAAAACTCACAATAAAACTTATGGGAATAAGTGAGCCCATGTGATATTGAAGCATAACAGGATGTTAATAAACAGGTCTAAATATATGAGTTTTTTAAACAAATATATCAGTGAAATCCAAAGTAGAAAGAAGAGATTTCTCAACATATTCTGAATCAATTGGATATCCATATGTCATAATAAAAAAAAAAGAACTTCGGGAACCACTCCAAACTACACACAAAAATTAATGAAAAGTGAGTCAGAGAACTAAATGTTACATCTAAATTTGTAAAAATTTGAGAAGAAATTTTTTAACCTGAGGTAGAATAATATTTTAGACATAACACACACAATAAGTACAAACCATAAAAAATAAAATAACAAATCCCGTAATAATTTAAATCTTCTGCTAAGCAGATATTATCTGTAAAACATAAAAAAGCAATCCACAGCCTAGTAGAACATATGTGTATTTATAATATGTATGTATACATATATATATGAATTTACATAGTATAATACATATATGCATAAATTTCCCATATAAATATATTTTATATTTATTATAAAATATATTATAAATGACAAAATACCTATATCTAGAATACCTGTACCTACACAAAATACATATATACATATATAGAGAGAGAGAAAATATATAAGTAGCCCTTAAAACATAGTAATAAGAAACCCAGAATTCCTACTTTTAAATTGTGCAAAGCAATTAAAAAGAAACTTCCAGGAAAAAAAAGATATACAAATGGCCAAAAACAACATTTTAAAAAAGGAAAGAAAAAATGGCATTTGCAGCAACATGGATGGACCTAGAAATTACCATGCTAAGTGAAGTCAGTCAATGAGACACCAGCATCAAATGCTATCACTTACATGTGGAATCTAGAAAAAGGACACAATGATCTTTGCAGAACAGATACTGACTCAGAGACTTTGAAAAACTTACGGTTTCCAGATGAGACAGGTTGCAGGGTTTGGGGATGCACTGAGGGTTTGGGACGGAAATGCTGTCCAATTTGGTTTTGATGATTGTGGTACACCTATAAATGTAATAAAATTCATTCAGTAATTAAAAAATAATAAATAAATTAAAATGTTCAACATCATTAGACATCAGGGAAAGCAATAAATCTCAATAAGTGTAGAATGGCTCAAAGAAAAAAAAATAACAGCAAGTGACAAGAATGTGGAACAATTCTTGTATTTGAACCTAGAACCCCAGTCTTTTTTAAAATTTATTTAATTTTATTGAAGTATAACTGGCTTAAAATGTTGTATCAGTTGTCAGATGTATATCAAATGTGGTCATTAATATGTCCATTCTTTTTTCCCATATGGGTTCATACAAACCACTGAGTAGATTTTCCTGTGCTATACAGTAGTTTCTCATTAATCTATATAGTAGTGTATGTTGTGTTATTCCCACCCTCCCAATTTTTCCCTCCCATGCAACAGTTTCACCTATGGTAACCATAAGATGGTTTTGAAATCTGTGAGTGTGTTTCTGTTTTATAAATAAGTACTTTTGTGTCATTTTTATTAGACTTTGCATATAAGTCATATCATATGATATTTACCTTCCTTTGTCTGACTTACTTCACTCAGTATGATAATCTCTAGGTTCATCCATGTTGCTGCATATGGCATTATTTCATTCTTTTATTATGGCTGAGTAATAGTTCATCATATATACATGCACCACCTCTTCTTTATCCATTCCTCCATTGATGGACATTTAGGTTGCTTCCATGTCTTGGCTATTGTAAATAGCGCTACAATGAATACTAGGGTGTATTTATCTTAGAATTATGGTTGTCTCTAGATATATGCCCAGTAGTGGGATTGCTGTATCATATGATAGTTCTGTATTTAGTTTTTCAAGGAACTTCCATACTGTCCTCCACAGTGGTTGTACTAACTTACATTCCCACCAACAGTGTAAGAGGGTTCCATTTTCTCCATACCCTCTTCAGCATTTATTGGTTTGTAGACTTTTTGATGATGGCCATTCTGACTGGTGTGAAGTGATACCTCATTGTAGCTTTGATTTACATTTCTCTAATTATTAGCAATGCTGAATTCTTTTCATGTGTTTTTCATCCATTTGTCTGTCTTCTTTGAATGTCTATTTCGATCTTCTGCCCCTTTTTTGATTTTGTTTTGTTTGAGATAAAGCCCCATGGGATGTTTGTGTATTTTGAGGATTAATCCCTTGTCAGTCATTTTGTTTGCAAAAATTTACTTCCATTCTGTGGGCTGTCTTTTTTTTTTTTTTTTTTTTTCAGTATCCTTTGCCGAGCAAAAGCTTTAAAGTTTTTTTTATTTCTTTGTTTGTTTTCTTTTTAGGGCTGCACTCACAGCACATGGAAGTTCCCATGTCAGGGGTCAAACTAGAGCTGCAGCTGCAGTACTAGATCCGAGCCTCATCATTGTCCTACACTGCAGCTCATGGCAATGCCGGATTGACTCTTAACTCACTGAGTGATGCCAGGGATCAAACCCACATCCTCATGGATACTAGTTGAGTTCATTACCTCTGAGACAAAATGGGAACTCCTAAAAGTTTTTAAGTTTATCTAGGTCCCACACATTTATTTTTGTCTTTATTGGCATTATTCTAGGAGGTGGCTCTATGATAGTGCTGTGGTTTATGTCAAAGGATACTCTGTCTATGTTTTCCTCTAGGAGTTTCACAGTGTGTATCCAGCCTTATGTTTAGGTCATAAATCCATTCTGAGTTTATTTTGGGGTATGGTGTTAGAGAATGTTCTAATTTCATTCTTTTGCATGTAGGTGTCCACTTTTTCCAACACCTCTTATTGAAGAGACTGTCTTCCCTCCACTGTATGTTCTTGCCTCTTTTATCATAGATTAGCTGACCATAGGTGCTAAAACCCCACACTTGTGCTTTGGATATGTCTCCACATTTTTAATGTCACCTCGTATTCCATAATGACCACCACACGGGTCCCAGAGATGATTTATCTGGAACATTTTCAAGTTTTTGTTTATTTTCATAGCCCTGTGATAACTGGGGCAGGGACACACATTTTTCCATCAAATGCTTTAATACTATGTCACTAATGTTATGCCCTCACTGCTTTGGTTCTTAGGCAGTGGATACTAGGTTTCCAGAAATGCCTTCATATGGTTAAAACAGAAGTTTTCTCTCTAATGCAAGTACACAGTTTTAACTGTATCACAAGTCCTCATGCTGGAATTATTCCATCCTTGCTATACACAACATTCAGCTTTCTTAGAAACCCAGGTTCAGAGAGAAAAGGGACTCATATATCTTGGGTGCAAGTGCAGGGGAATATAATTCCCCACTCAAGAATGAGTATTTCTCAAGTATGTCTCTCCAGGATACCTGCTTCCATGACAAAGCCTTTCCATTAAAAGAGATAATTAATTCCTAGGAGAGAAAATTGCAGCTACAAGACAAGGCCACTGAACATTTAAACATCCATGCACTGCAGGTTAATGTCTTTTTGGTCTGCATTTACACAGCAGGATTCATCAAGTGTGGAATAATCCATTGGAATGTGTTTCTACCGCACACTCTGCCTTCTGCTTATTGGGACCAGGGTCATCTACAGAAGACTGTTTCTCCAGAGGGTTCCTAATGAATCCATTCTAAATTCAGCTCCCAGCTTGTCTGTGAAAACTATTTGAGGCTTTAGACTTATGAGGAAAGATCTAGACAAAAAAAAACTTACTTTTCTATTGATTTTATATTGAATTATCTAAACAGTCTCTTCTATGTGTGCCATATCTTTCAGAGGGAAAGGTACTTATTCCAAGAGGACGTCGATTTGAGGACGGGATTATTTCTGAACATCCCCAAATAGCATTAAGACCATCTAAGCCAGAAGGTCAGTTTCCAATGCTTCCTAAAGATTGCTACTTTCCATACATCGGATTTATCGTTTTTCAGTCCTTTGCAAATATAGTAATAGAGCATTTGACCTTCACTACTTCCTTCAAGAGATAGTTGATAAGTACCATTACCCTAATTTGACAGATGAAAGGCTCATAGAGATTATGAAATCTGTAGGATCCAGATCTCTAACACCAGATATCCTGCTGCAGCCCTGAGGCACTTCCTTTAATGATTAAGACTAATTATGAGAATGAAACAAAATTAAATCCACTCCACACATGAAAAATATATAAATGTGACTATATTATTTAAATGATACAAATAATAACCTGCTTCGTCCAAATATGAAGAACTTTTCCGTGGTTCTACTGTGAGGCATAATATGAGTCTCTATGGCTTCATTAAAAGTAAATGCTTTCAGTTTATTGCATGCTTAAAGATTTCTCTGAATGACTGCTCAAAATGTCAATTCTTCCTACCCCCAGGTTCAAAGATGGTCATAAAACTAAATCAAGGATCTTTGATTATCTAGAAATGTATGGAGGATATGTTCATATATGTTTCCTCAACTGATACTCATAACAGCCTGTGAGGTGGACAATATGATTCGCACTTGACATTCGAGGAAACAAGGATGTAAGGTGCCAAGAAATATACCCCAGTTCAAGAAGTTACAATTGAGGAAAAGCAAATTAATATCTGGTCTTTATGATTCTCCAAATAACATTCTTCACCACTGGGATAGTCATTTTCAAAATTTTGCAGAAAAGCCTGTGGGAATATGCTTTGGGGGGGAATCAGGAAGAGAAGAAATGAGGGTGAGGGAAAGACAAAGATAAAATGGACCTTCAGGGAGTTCCCATTGTGGCTCAGTGGTTAACAAATCCGACTAGGAACCATGAGGTTGCAGGTTTGATCCCTGGCCTTACTCAGTGGGTTAAGGATCTGGCGTTGCCGTGAGCTGTGGTGTAGATGGAAGATGTGGCTCGGATCCTGCGTTGCTGTGGCTCTGGCGTAGGCCAGCGGCTACAGCTCCGATTAGACCCCTAGCCAGGGAACCTCCATATGCTGCGGTAGCAGCCCTAGAAAAGGTAAAAAGACACACACACACACACACACACACACGACCTTCATTGAAACCAGTACCACACAGTTATTAAAATTTGGGAATTGTGATATGTTACACTGCATGTACATGTGTATGTATACTTATGCGTCTGCTAAATTTGCTTCATATATTGGATTGCCTCTGATACTGGATTAAAGTAATATTATTATTATGGTCACATCAAAAATAATTTACTAGTTAGACATTGTTTATTATAAAATATTGATCATGGATTAAGAATGGGGAGAAAAAAGATATAATCATGTTTTTGATCTTTATTATTTGCTTGATATTGGGCAGGATCCTTCCTTTATGCTTCTATTTCTCAATGTGTAAAACAAGCATGAAAATGAGAGTAGGAATTTTCTCACAAGCATGTAATGAGAAATAAATAACCACTGTCTGCAAACACCAAGAGCAAGGTAACTGTTCTAAGTTATTATTACCATTACTGTTAACATTCGTTTCTGAGATTGTTTCTCATCTGCAAAATGCGTGCAATCATACCACCCACTCAGGGTGCTATCATGTCATGCATATAGCAAACAAGCATTAAAAGTATGTCTATAAGCTATTAGAAAGCCATGGGACTTAGACAACATACTTCACCAAAGCTATTACAATAACTCCTGTATTCTTTCATTACTTTCCCATCACCAATGCCCTGTGACACTTCAGGTCCACTGGCATTATAGTCTGGTATTGGGGTTCCTTTCTCTGGCTTCCACCTCCTTACAGAAACTCAGCCCACTTCTTCCAAGTGACACAAACATCTTTACTAGAGTTAGATGCTATATTGCCTCTTTTTCAAATCCTCCTGCATCCTTCCACTCATATTCTCAATTACATTTTCTGGGTTAAGATTTCCTAAGAATAAAGGGAAAATTCTTTAGCATGGAATTCATAGTCTTTGCATGCGTTTTCAACCACATGTTTTAGGCTTAACTACACTCTATGTGAGATCTGCTCACTGCCTCACCTGAGGCTCTGAGTGATCTCACAGGATTAAGCGTGCACAGATCATCTCCTGCCTCTGTGTTCACTGCATTCATGTCTATACTTTAAAATCAGCTTCCTCCAGGAGAGAGTTTGAGTAATCTTCCAGACATCAGACCCTTCATTTTTTATATCAAAAAAAAAAACTCCTGGGAATTCATAACTAAAGAGAATCTAGGCATTTGTTGTTTACTACATAGAGATCTTAATGAATTCAAGTTGAACTAATAAAAAGTGACTTTTTTTCAGATGATGTAATTAATCATAACATGAGACACATGGAGAATAGACACAACGTGACAGAGTTTGTTCTACTGGGGCTCACACAGAACCCACAGATGCAGAAAGTCATATTTGTTGTGTTTTTGATCGTCTACATCATCTCCATGGTAGGAAATGTGCTCACCGTGGTCACCATCACTCTCAGCCCATTGCTGAAGTCCCCCATGTACTATTTCCTGGCTCATCTCTCTTTTATTGATGCTTGCAATTCCTGCGTCAATACCCCTAAACTCATTGTAGATTCATTCTATGAAAAGAAAACCAGCCCTTTCAATGAATGTATGACCCAAATCTTTGGGGAACATTTCTTTGCAGGTGCTGATGTCATCCTACTTACTGTGATGGCCTACGACCGCTATGTGGCCATCTGCAAGCCCTTGCACTATCCTACCATTATGAACTGGCGGCTGTGTGCCCTGCTAGTGGGAGTGTCATGGGTGGGAGGCTTTATTCATTCGACTATACAGATCCTCTTCATCTTCAGATTGCCTTTCTGTGGTCCTAACATCATAGATCACTTTATGTGTGATTTGAATCCTTTACTGGATCTTGCCTGCACTGATACACACACTCTAGGGCTCTTTGTTGCTGCCAACAGTGGATTAATCTGTCTTTTAAACTTCCTCCTCTTGGTTGGCTCCTATGTGGTCATCCTTCACACCATAAGGACGCAAAGCTTGGAGGCCAGACGCAAAGCCCTCTCAACCTGTGTCTCCCACATCACAGCAGTTGTCATATTCTTTATGCCCTGCATATTTGTGTACATGCGACCAGCAGTTACTTTACCTATTGATAAAGCAGTTGCTGTCTTCTACACTATGATAACTCCCATGTTAAACCCCCTAATCTATACCCTCAGAAATGACCAAATGAAAAATGCTATTAGGAAACTGTGTAGTAAGCAAGTGATGCCGGGTGACCAATAAAATGTGCAGGGAGCCCAAGGTCCATTCAACTGATGCCAAGGGCAAAAGTACATTGTTAGTCATCTCAGCAAAGAATATCTTTGATGTAAAGAAAAAATAATCCCTATAAATTATAAATTCTGCAAGGAGGGAAGAGGAACGGAGGTAGGAAAAGAAGGAAAAACACATCCTAGGAAGACCCTTAACATATTTTAGAATTTCTAGGAAATTGGAGTTAAGTTTTACTACTCATCGTTGTATATGGATTCATAAGTTTTCATACCAAGGAAATGGAAAAAATAAATAAAAATTCACTAATATTCAGCAGCAATCTTTATAACAATAGAAAGAGGTAGGCACTACTACTATTCTCATTTTATAGTTGAATAAACAGACTGAAGAAAGTTCCGAAACAGAAATAATGATGAAGTAGTAACCAGAAAATGACTTCTCAGATCACGTTCTTATCTGCTGTGATGCACAGCCAGGCAATGATGATAGAAAGACAGCATAATTTTACTAGACACCATTGACTGAAACACAGACTGTGGGGGACTATTCATGGATCCATCATTCTGTCCATAAACATATATATATATATATATATATATATATATATATATATATATATATATATATGGATTATTGGCCATATATATTAGTACATATTTTGTTATGTGTTCATTATATGTAACTAAATGCTAATAGTTTTATTAATAAGTCAGATCATTTTATATATAATAGTTGATGGTAATATGTTGACTCTTAACTGTATATTATGTAACTATTTTAGGAATGTAAAAGCAATGAGTCATTTAACCATGGATGGACAAATACAAATATTATACTGTTCCCAAATGTCCTTTTAACATTGAGTCCTTCTTGATGGAATTCCCATTGCACTCAGTGGGTTAAGAACCTGTCATAGTGACCCTGAGGATGCAGGTTCAATCCCTGGCCTTGCTTGGGTTAAGGATATGACATTGCTGTAAGCTGCAGCATAGTTTGCACATATGGTTTGCATCTGGTGTTCTGATGGCTGTGGCGTAGATCTGCAACAGCAGCTCTGATTTGACCCCTAGTGTGGGAATTTCAATGGGCCACAGGTACAGCCACAAAAAGAAAAGTAATCCTTCTCTACCATTCATGTCACCAAATTAGGCTTATAAACTACCAGAAAGAGTGATGATTCAAAAAAAAGAATATTTTAATGTCAGACAGGAAATTCAATGTAATAAACAGCCATCCTCCATTAAGTACATGCCTACTTTCTAACCATAATTTCTACAGGTAGCATAGTGTCTGGTTCATGACTAGTACTGAATGAATAAATGTAAGAATAGAGGGAAATGAATACATTCAGTAAAATAGAGAAACGTAGTGGTGAAGACTAGGAATGTTTCTTACACTTTAACTTTTTTGGAATCTGAAAAGAATTTTGGCATTTTCTCCTTTGGAAACCATAGTTTTTATACTCCTGCATAAGCCAAGAATAATAAAATATCAAAACTTAGTATGTAATCATGTGAAAAATTATTTTACTGATATTGTCCTGGCTCTTTGAAAGATTTCATCATCTTATGAAATTTGGATGCTTTTGTTACTTCTTTTCTGTGTTAGTAAGTTTGTTTTCTGGTAAAATTTTATTACAAAAAACAGTTTTAAAAACAATTCTATCTACACAAAAATAAATTTCAGTGTTAATATATTCCATTCATTTTGTTTGTTCTTCATTCATTCAACAACAAATATTTTTGAGCCCAAGTAATGAACCAGGCACATTGGTAACTGGGAGGTCAGGGGTAAATAAAGAGAAATCCAAATGATGCTTTCATGGAGCTCAGATGCACTGAGGGGACCCCCTCCAAAAGAGAGCAGACAATTACAACACACTTGGACACAGAATGTCAAGCTGTCCCTTTTATGGTGAAAATAACATTGTCCATCTGTCCCCTCTCATAACCAAAAAAAAATCACACCATATCCAGTGGGTCTCATTAGTTTTTGGAGACAAGGTACTTTTCATTTCACACTACTGCTTCAGACCATGTTTCAGGTCACTCAAAATACTGCTGGTTTTGAGTGGGGAACAGAAAAATAAAAAGCTCTACAACAGGGCAGGATGCCATGTAAACTTCGCTGCCACTTGGGACAAATGATCCAGTAGGTCTCTGTTGTTTGATGGGCCAGTGGCAGATGGAGTCTTTGGAAAGCCTCCTGGGTGAACTGCCATGCAGGCCCTTAGGATCCCGGAGCAAAATCTTGTCATCCTTTTCAAATACCTATGCTCCTTTTGAGAAATAGCTCTTGACCTACTAGTGGGCCTTAACAAGAGACTGAATGCTTAACCATGGGCCACCAAGTCACTATGCAACCTGGGATACCCATCATGAACTTGGTGGTATCTGACCCATCAATGCCATTACTGTGAGTGGATGCAGCAGTTCCCCAGCACCACAAGGATGTGCTATATATAAGATATGGCCCAAGTAGGACATGAAGTCAAGGTTACATGGATAAGTGGCAAAAAGGCCCATGGTCCCCACTCCTGCTACACTCCCTTCCCTCTCCATGCCTGTCCCTATGGAGTCATGGGGATTTAAAAATGATCAGTTGAAAGAGGGAGCAGAAACTTGGGACTTGTATATGGATAGTCCTACAATGATAAGCAGGCATATCCTGAAAGTGGAGAGCTGAGGAGGAGAGCACCACTCTGGAAAATCCCTGAAGGTCAAGAGTGATGGAAATGCTTCCAAAGGGTATGACAATCAGTGTACCTGGTTGTTCACTTTGTTGAGGCTGAGAAATGTCTAGATCTGAAATATATGCTGACTCATGTGTTTGGACCAATGATTTGGTTGGATTGTTAAGGATGTGACGGAAGGTGCCTGAAAGGTTGGCCAAAACCAGTTTGGTCTAAAATCAAAAACTCGTAAGTTCAGTCATTTACAACCGGTACCCACGTGGATGAGGCACAGGGGGCAAGAATCTCAGCATTCTGGACAGGTCAGGAGTTAGGAGTCAGATGCCTACTTGCAGTGACCCTAAAGACTTGGAAGTGCAACAGTTCATCCAAGCTACATTTAAGTATAATTAGGTTATGTGGAAGAATTCAAGGGAGACCTGAAAAAAGGCAGACTTGCATGGACTATAAGAAGCAGCCTGAAAAAGAACTAACAGAAAGTAACTAAAGAGCCTTTATGAACGTCTGAATACACCAACAAAGCTTCTGCAGTTCAAGAAAAGAAATAACTTCAAGTAAGACATATGGTGTCCTACCCATCCTTAAGAATAAGAGTAACTGTGGAAATGTTAAATCATTATACATGTTACCTCACAGCTTGATCATGGAAAGTATAATTTGAGGGGTTCAGAACCACATAAAATTATTGAAAGCAAAACATTAAAGGTAGTTAAAGAATTTGGGGAGCTTAAAATGCTAACAGTACTTAGGAATTCAGTCGGAAAGAACTGGTGCATGTGAATGACAGGACCACTGGCAGACCTTGACGATATTTAGTGAATAGAGACAGGACACCAGGCACAGCAAACAGGGGCTGTGAGGGTTCTTCTTTCTTCTAAGAAAACTGCAAAGTCAGGGCACACGCTTGTTCCCAAGGAACGAGTTCCAGGCAAACCCGTAGTTACCTTCAGAGAGAAAAAGGACCAACATCTCCAACCCTCCTTCCCCATCAATAGATAATTTTTACACTGAAGACTATAAAACTCGAACCTGCAACCTCATGGTTCCCAAACGGATTTGTTTCAGCTGTGCCATGATGGGAACTCCCTGAAAACTATAAAACTTTTAAGGAAATTAATGAAGACCCATAAGTAGAAACAACTCCGACATTCTAGTGGGCCTCAACAAAAATATAATATTCTTAGTAGAAAATTCTTACTTAACAAGAGACTAAATGCTTAACCATGGGCCACCAAGTCACTAAGCAACCTGGGCTGCCCATCATGAACTTGGCGTAAGCTGGATTAAACAATTAGTATAATTAAGACAATAAGACACCACAAAATAACCAGTAGTTCAATGCAATTCCTTTGAAGATACTAATAGCTTTTTTTGGCATAAAGAAAAAGTTGATCCTAAAATTCACAAGGCACTTCACAGAACCCCAAAGAGCCAAACAGTCTTGAAAAATAAAAAACAAATTGGGAGGATTCACACTTTTGTACTAAAAGCTACAGTAATTAAAACAATGGTCTAGAATGAGAAGATAAAGAGAACTCAATTGGTATCAAACTGATATCAGAATATAAAAGAATAAATCAGAACATGACCTCACACCATATAAGTAAATTAACTCAGAACAGATCAAGGAACTAATATACAACTAAAAATACAATATTCTTAGTAGAAAATTCTTACTTAAAAATCAGAGAGAAATCTTTTTGATCTTGGATTAACCGATGGTTCCTTAAACCTGGCAACAAAAGCATAAGTAGCAACAGGAAAAAAGAACTGGACTCCATCAAAATTGAAATCCCTTGTGTATCAAGGGACAGCATTCAGAAAGTGAGAGCCAGAGAACACTGCTGGTGAGAATGTAAAATAATGAAAAGCTGTGAGCACACAGTTGGTGTTCCTCTGAAGTTAAATATAGAATTGCCACATGACCTAGCATTTCCTCTCCTAATAAATACTCAAAAGTATTGCAAACAGCTGTTCAAGAAAATGTGTAGCAATGTTCTCAGCGGCACCATTCACAGCAAAAATAACAACCCAAATTTCTCATAACCAATGAATAAATAAAGAACTTGCGGTATATCTATAAGATATATTATAAATCCACTATAAAAAAAGAATGAATTTTACCTCAACTAAAAAAAATACAAAGATTTTTTAAATAAATTAAGTTGGATTAACAACATATCTGAAATTCTGGGAAGCAGTAAATTCTATAAATGAAAATTTGAACAATTTTATAGATATAAAATATATATAGTATTAATATATAATATTTATTACATATCACATATACACCTAGTACACATATGCATTAGAAAATAACATCTAATATGGTTTACCAAAAGTTTTGACATATAGAGAAAATAAATTAAGAACAAGAGAAAATTAAACAGAAAATAAATTGAAGAGAGAAAATAATGATGTGAAAATAAGCATTAAAAAAATAAAAGAAAAAAAGAAAAATCAATGAAATAGAAAAAGGGATTCTGTGAAAACATCAATAAAGCTGATAAGGCCCTAGCAAGAATTATAAGGAGAGGTGGGGGTGAGAACGAGGAAAGAAGAGAGAGAACAAGGAAGAGACACAGTACTCATATGAAAAATGAAAGCACATATTGCACCACAGATTCAGATTCTATAGGTTATTAACCAAATGGCAAGAAATATGAACACATTTGAGCCAGAAAATTGACAACTTTAAAACCAAAAGTTGGAGTTTCCGTTGTGGCTCAGCAGGTTAAGAACCCAACATAATGTCCAGGAGGATGTGCGTTCAATGCCTGGTCTTGCCCCATGTGTTAAGGATCTGGCATTTCTGCAAGCTATGCCATAGGTTGGTTGCAGAGGTGGCTTAGATCTGGTGTTGCTGTGGCTGTGGCACAGGCCTGCAGCAGCAGCTCCATTAAATCCCTAAACCAAGATCTTCCATATGCCCCAGATGTAGAAGTAAAAAGAAAAAAAAATCTACAGGCTCAATAAATTCAACTTCTGAATTCTACAAAATATTTTTAAATAAAAGAATACAAATTCTACATAAATTATTTCAGAAAATAGAGACCACTTAAGCACATCATTTCATAAAGCCAGTATTGCAAAAATGCCAAGTAACACAGCAAGAAAGAAAATGACAGATATCTCTTATGAACATAGTTTTTAAACAATCTACCAATAAATTACACATGTAAATTTATTTAATAATTATTCACCATAGGCACATGTAGGTTATATCAGCAATAAAACATTTTTTCATATTCAAAAAAGAATCAACCATATTCACTAAAGTAACAGAATTAGAAGAATCATATGACCACTTCAACAGAAGCATACTAATTGATACATTTCAAATTAGATTAAGAATAAAAATACATTTAGCAAATGAAGAGAAGAAAGGAGTTTACTCAACCTGATCAAGAGCATGTGTATAAAACCTACAGCAATCATCACACCTAATGGTGAATTCTCTCTCAAGACTGGAAACAAGACAAGTCTGTCCCCTCCAATTTCTGTTCTGCATTGTACCCTAGTCTCCAACCATGGCAACAAGGTAAGAAAAAGAAATAAAAGATACACAGTTGAGAAAAGATGATGTAATATTATAAAAACATATTTTGGTGCAGATGGAATCTTTTTTTTTTTTTTTTTGCATTTTTAGGGCCACACTTGCAGCATATGGAGGTTCCCAGACTAGAGGTTCAATCTGAGCTACAGCTGCTGGCCTACATCACAGCCACAGCAACACAGGATGCGAGCTGCGTCTGTGACCTACACTACAGCTCACAACAACGCCAGATCCTTAACCCACTGAGCAAGGCCAGGGATCAAACCTGCAACGTCATCGTTACTAGTTGGATTCATTTCTGCTGAGCCACAATGGGAACTCAGGGATGGCATCATCTTATAGGTAGAAAATATTAAGGCCTCTACAAAAAACTCAAATAGACCTAATCAATTGATTTAATAAGGTACAGGATACAGTGTCAACACAAAATATTAAACATATTTCTATAAAACAAGGAGTAAAACTTAAATTAGAAACATTTTATGTAAAATGTTATTAAAACATGAAATTTGAAGGATATACTTTAAACATAAATCCAAGATTTGCATGTGAAAATACTCAGAAGATATTCCTGAGAGAAAGTAAACATGTAAGTAAAGGTAGAAATATGCCTTGTTGATAGATTAACAGACTCAATTTGTTTACCATATCAATTTCTACAATTTCAGTAAAATTCCAATAAATATCTCACAGGATATCTGAACAAGAAATATACAATTGTAGGAGTTCCCGTCGTGGCGCAGTGGTTAACGAATCCGACTAGGAACCATGAGGTTGCGGGTTCAGTTCCTGCCCTTGCTCAGTGGGTTAACGGTCTGGCGTTGCCGTGAGCTGTGGTGTAGGTTGCAGACGCGGCTCGGATCCTGAGTTGCTGTGGCTTTGGCGTAGGCCGGTGGCTACAGCTCCGATTCAACCCCTAGCCTGGGAACCTCCATATGCCGCGGGAGCGGCCCCAAGAAATAGCAACAACAACAACAACAACAAAAAAAAAACAACAACAACAAAAAAGACAAAAGACAAAAAAAAAAATATACAATTGTAAAGAAAACTGGGATGGAAAATCACTCTCAAAAAAGAACACAGTTGGAGAAATCATTCTACCAAAATTTAGGACATATTCTACTATTGCCATAAACCAGGCTATGTGGTATGGAAACAGAACAGAATGTTCATAAATAGATATGTCTATGAATTTTTTAAAAGATATCAAGGTCATTCAAGGCAGA
Source organism: Sus scrofa (assembly GCF_054392235.1). Classification (NCBI taxonomy): domain Eukaryota; kingdom Metazoa; phylum Chordata; class Mammalia; order Artiodactyla; family Suidae; genus Sus; species Sus scrofa. Next base: position 15,601,667 of record NC_139384.1, read on the forward strand.
AAGAATAGACTTTTTTTACAGCAAAAGCTAGATCAACTGGATATCCATATGAGAAAAAAAAAATGAACCTCAACCACCACCTAACACTATCCACAAAAGTTAATGTAAAATCAGTCAGAGAACTAGGTCAAGCCTAAGCCTGGAAAAATCCTAGAAGAAATATTTTTGACCTCGAGGTAGATCAATGTTTTATATAAGACACAAGATAACTAAAAAATTGAAACTTTTCAATAGTTAAAATCTTTTGCTAATCAGGTATCACCTCTATTACAAATGAAAAAGTAATCCAAAGTCTAAGTGTATATATATATATACATATATATATATATATATTCAAATATATGTATTCAAATCAACATTGTGTGTATATATATATATATAAATTTATTAAGAAACTTTTGCAGTTAAATATATTTTATATTAGATATATATAGCATATACATGACAAAATATGTATATCTAGATTATTTAAAAGCCCTTAAGTAATTTATTAATAAGAAACCCAGAAATCTTATGATTAAATTGTGCAAAGCATTTGAAAAGACACTCCCAGGGAAAAAAAAAAAAGATGCACAAAGACATACATTTTTTAAAATGTTCAACATCCAAATCAAAACCACTCTGAGGTACCACCTTACACCAGCCAGAATGGCCATCATCCAAAAGTCTACAAACAATAAGTTCTGGAGAGGGTGTAGAGAAAAAGGAGCACTAGTACACTGTTGGTGGGATTGTAAATGGGTGCAACCGCTGTGGAAAGCAGTATGGAGATTCCTCAGAAAACTAAACATAAACTACCATTTGACCCAGCCATCCCACTCCTGGGCATCTATCCAGAGAAAACCACGACTCGCAAAGACACATGTACTCCAATGTTCATTGCAGCACTATTTACAATAGCCAAGACATGGAAATAACCTAAATGTCCATCGACAGAGGAGTGGATCAAGACGATGTGATACATATACACAATGGAATATGACTCAGCCATCAAAAAAAATGAAATGCCAGCATTTTTAGCAACACGGATGGACCTAGAAACTATCATGCTAAGTGAAGTCAGCCATACAATGAGACACCAACATCAAATGCTTTCACTGACATGTGGAATCTGAAAAAAGGACAGATGGAACTTCTTTGAAGAACAGATGCTGACTCACAGATATTGAAAAACTTGTCTCCAGAGGAGACAGTTTGGGGGGTGGGGGGATGTGCTTGGGTCATGGGATGGAAATCCTGTGAAATCAGATTGTTATGATCATTATACAACTACAGATGTGATAAATTCATTTGAGTAATAAAAAAATGAAAAAAATAATAAAAGACAGACTATCCAGCCATTAAAAAAATAAAAATAAAAATATATAAAATGTTCAACATCATTAGTCATCAGGGAAAGTGAACTAATAAGACTTCAACAGTGTGGAGTTCCCATCATGGCTCAGTGGTTAACGAATCTGACTAGGAACCATGAGGTTGCGGGTTCAATCCCTGGCCTTGCTCAGTGGGTTAAGGATGTGGCATTGCCATGAACTGTGGTGTAGGTTACAGACATGGCTCAGATCCCGCGTTGCTGTGGCTCTAGTGTAGGTCAGCAGCTATAGCTCCAATTAGATCCCTAGTCTGGGAACCCCCATGTGCCATGGGAGCGGCCCTAGAAAAGGCAAAAAGATAAATAAATAAAACCTAACAATGTGACACTGTATACCTCCCAGAATAAGTAAAAAGAAAAAAATAACAAGAGTAAGACAGTAAGTGACAAGAATGTGGAACAACTCTTGTCTTTGAATTTAAAACCCCCTTCTTGTGCTTAAAATACCACTCCACACTTTTGAAATTAATTTTACTGAAGTATACTTGATTTACAATTTGTGTAATACCTTCTGTACACCAAAGTGACTCAGTTATCTCTCCACTTTCTAATGTTGCCAACGTTATCTCTCCACTTTCTCATGTTGCACACGGACCCTAGAGATGACTTATCTGAAGTCTTTTAGAGTTTCTGTTTACTTTTATAGTCCCATGATCAATGGGGAAAAAAAAGGTTTTGGTATCAAATACTTTAAAACTATAGCGATTAATGTTATATACCCTCACTGCTTTGGTTTTTAGGCAATAGATACTAGGTTTCCAGAAATGCCTTCATGTGCATAAAACAGAAGTTCTCTCTCTGACATAAGTACACATGTATCACACGCTCCCATGCTAGAATTAGGCCGTCACTGCTATTTAAAATCATTCAGATTTCTTGGAAACCCAGGTTCAAGTGAGAGAAAGGGGAATTACATGTTTTGGTTGCAAAGGCAAGGGAATACAATTCCCCACTCAAGAATGAGTATTTTTCAAACATGTCTCTCCAGAAAACAAAGCTGGCTTCTAAGACAAAGCCTTTCCATCAAGGAAGATAATTAACTCCTGGGAGAGAAAACAGCAGCTATAAAACAAGTTCCATGAACCTTTGTGAAAAGTCTTCAAAGATATATGCACTGCCAGTGTAAATGCCTTTTTTGTTGTTTGCTTATCCAGAGTAAGATTCATTAAGGGTGTAATGAACCATTTGATTGTGTTTTCATAACACACTCTGCCTGTTATCTATGGGACCAGAGCCATCTATACAAGATCATTTACCATAGTCTTCCATACAAAGCCATTTTAATTCAACTGCCAAATTTTCTGTGAAAACTATCCGAAGCTTTCGGCAGAGGGAAAGATTTCAACTTACTAAAACAAAACCTTACTTTTCTACTGTTGACTTTATATTGAATTATCTAAACTTTCTCTTTCTCTGTGTGTCATATCTTGCATACTGAAAGGTATTTATCTCAAGAGGAGGAAACTTGAAGATGGAATTATTTCTAAACACCCTCAAGCATCACTAAATTCCATCACTAAGCTCAGAAGGTAAGTTTTTCAATAGTGGCAATGGTTATTAATATTGTTACTTTACATATATGGTAATCATTACATTTTATCACTTTTCAAAGCTAGTAATAGAGTACTTTATTTTCACCCCATTCTTCAAGAGATAGTTGATCAATAACATTAACAATTTGACAGATGAAAACTATGAGGCTCATAGAAATTAAGAAATGTGTATGATCCAGATCAAAACGTTAGTTCCTCCTACTCCTCAGTGCAAAAATATTCATAAAATAAAGAAGGTTCTTTGTGTGTCCACAAGAACATGTAAATATGTTCACACATGTTTCCTCAATAAATATTCATAACAGCTTGGGTGGACATTATTTTTCTCACTTGATATCAGAGGCAACAAGGATATAAGGAGCCAGGATATATGCCCTAGATCAAGAAGCTGAAAGTGGGAAAGGCAAGATTCTTATCTAATCTCTCTGATAATTCAAAACAGTGTATTTTACCACTGAGTTCACCATTTTCAACATTGCAGAAAAGTCTGTGGGATTATGCTTTGGAGGAGAATTTGGAAGAGAAGAAATGAGGATGAGGTAAAGACAAAGATAAAATGGACCTTCAGTGAAACCAGTACCACATTGTTATTAATATTGGGAGATTCCAATATGCTATACTGTCTGTATACTTATGTGTATGTGTATCTGTGTGACTTTTAATGAATTTGCTTCATATATACTTGTCTCTGAAGGATTAAGTAATTATAGTTATTATGGTCATATCAAAAGGAATTTACTCATTAAGCATTGTTTATTTAACATAACAATCTAGCGCATGGGTTAAGAATTTACAGGGAAAAAGAGATCTAATCTTAGCACTGATCTTTATTATTGGCTTGATCTTGGGAAGAATCTTTACTTCTTTATACTTCTATTTCCTGATGAATAAAATAAGTATAAAAATGATAGCAGTAATTGTTTCATAAGTTTCTAATGAGAATTACATAACCAAGTACTTGCCAAAACACTTGGAACAGTCAGGACTCATTAAGTTTCAGTTAATATGCTCATTATTATTACTACTAACACTAACATTTAAGATTGTTTCCCATGTACAAAATAGATGAAATAACACTATCCACACAGGTTGCTATCATGTGATGATGACAGCAATCAATTATTAAAATTACTTTTACCTCCTATTATAAAGTTACAAGAATTAGGTATCCTGTTTATCATTGCATTACAGGAGGTCCTGTATCCCTTCATTTCTTTCCCATCACAAATGCCCTGTTACACATTGTATCAAGTATTTATAACAGTGTAATATTTAGATTCCCTTCTCTGTCTTTCATCACCTTATAGAACCTCAGCCCACTTCATCCAAGATAAACAAACGTCTTGACTGCAGTTATATCCAACATTCCCTCTTTCTCCAATCCCTCTCATCCTTCCACTGGTATGCTCAATTACCTTTCCTGGTTTCCCATTTCCTAAAAATAAAAAGTCCTTAGCTTTGAATTCATAACCTATTCATGTGATTTCCACCTCTTTTTCCCAGCTTATCTAGTATTACATGTGAGATCTACTGCTTTGTGTTAGGACCGAGGCATTTCACATGATTAGGTCTGCACAGATGATTTCCTGCTTCTGAGATCACTAGGTTCCTCATGTTGAGAACATAAACATTACCTTCCCCCAGGAAAGATTTATTTTCAAGAAATGAGAGGATTTTTTTTTCTATGTCAAAAAATCATAAGAATTCAGAATGCAACAGAATCTACACATTTATTATTTATTACACAGATAGGCTTCATGAATTCAAGGTTGCACTAAGAAAAAGTGACTTTTTTCAGGCAATGTAACTAACCATAAGATACATGGAGACCAGGAACAACGTGACAGAGTTTATTCTACTGGGCCTCACACAGAACCCACAGATGCAGAAAGTCATATTCCTTGTGTTTTTGATCGTCTACATGGTCTCCATGGTAGGAAATGTGCTCACCGTGGTCACCATCACTCTCAGCCCATTGCTGAAGTCCCCCATGTACTATTTCCTGGCTCATCTCTCTTTTATCGATGCCTGCTATTCCTGCGTCAATACCCCTAAAATCATTGTAGATTCTCTGTATGAAAAGAAAACCAGTCTTTTCAATGCATGCATGACTCAAATCTTTGGGGAACATTTCTTTGGAGGTGCAGATGTCATCCTACTTACTGTGATGGCCTATGACCGCTATGTGGCCATCTGCAAACCCTTGTACTATGCAACCATCATGAATCGGCAGCTATGTGGCCTGCTGGTGGGAGTGGTGTGGGTGGGAGGCTTTCTTCATGGATTCATTCAGATCCTCTTCATATTCAGATTGCCCTTCTGTGGCCCTAATGTCATAGATCACTTTATGTGTGATCTGAACCCTCTGCTGGATCTTGCCTGCACTGACACCCATACTTTAGGGCTCTTTGTTGCTGCCAACAGTGGTTTCCTATGTCTGTTAAACTTCCTCCTCTTGATGGGTTCCTATGTGCTCATCCTGAACTCACTAAGGACCCAGAGCTTGGAGGCAAGGCAAAAAGCCCTCTCTACCTGTGTCTCCCACATCACAGCAGTCATTTTATTCTTCGTGCCCTGCATATTTGTGTACATGAGGCCAGCAGCTACTTTACCTATTGATAAAGCTGTCGCTGTATTCTACACTATGATAACTCCCATGTTAAACCCCTTAATCTATACCTTGAGAAATGCCCAGATGAAAAATGCTATTAGGAAATTGTGTAGTAGGAAACTGATTTCAGGTGAAATATAAATGTGCTTAGAGCCCCAAGTTGACTGAATAGAGGCAAGGTTCAAAAGCACACTGTTGATAATCTCAGAAAATAATACCTATTTGCTGAGATAAAGAAAAAAATGAGCTTTTGCAAGTTATAAATTCTGCCAAGAGGGGAGAAGAAATGGGTACAAGTGTTAAAAACTAGCTCAGGACTCTTCTTTATGTATTTGGAAAACTCTACCAAATTGCCAGTGAGTTTCTCTAATTTCCTCAATGTTTATGGATTCAAAACCCTCATTAAACAAAATAAAATATACTGGAATTTTCAATAATCTTTATAACAACCCAAAGAGTTAGGCAGAACTATTATCTCCCCCTGATATATAAGGAAACAAACCCAAAGAAGAAAGCTCCAAAACAGAAATATCTAAGAATAACTGGAATCCAACTGAGTCTGTGACCATGTTCTTAATTGCTGTGATATACTGCAGCCAGTGATGATAGAAAGGAACCATGACTACTGGTTAATATTTATAAATACACAGACTATTCTGAAATACATATATGTGTGTGTGTATATGTGTGTGTATATATATACCGGAATATATATATAGTATTATGTTATATATATTTTATTATATATGACTAAATTCTGATGATGTTCATTAGTAACACTTAGCAGTTTTATACATTATAGCTGATGATTTTATGTGAACTGTAACACTGTTATATAATTTCTCTAGGAATATGAAAGCAATAGGCCACTTATATCAAATCATTAAGTAAAGAATGTTATACTATATTTCCAAATTTCTTGGTGCATTCAGAATCTTTTTGCATTGCACATGTAAATATTTTATGCTGATGATTAACCAGAAATAGGGACAATTCAAATAAAATAATATTTCATGACAGACTGGAATTTCAATTGATTAAATAAAGTCATACTCTATAAAGTACTTGCCTACTTTCTAACAAAAGTTTCTACAATTTGCACACGTCTGGCTCATAATAAAAACCAATGGGAGTTCCATCATGGCTCAGCAGCTAACAAATTTGACTAGCATCCTTGAGGATGCAGGTTCAATCCTTGGCCTTACTCAGTGGGTTAAGGATCTGGCGTTGCCCTGAGCATGTAGGTGTAAGTTGCAGACATGGCTTGGATCCTGTGTTGCTGTGGCTGTGGAGTGGGCCAGAAGCTACAGCTCCGATTTGACCCTTAGCCTGGTAGCCTCCATATGCCATGGGTGTGGCCATAAAAAGCTAAAAGCAAAAAATAAAACAAACAAACAAAAAAAACAAATGAATATATTTAGATATACAGGAGGATGAATAAAGCTAATAAAATACAGGCCAAAAAAAAAGTAGTACTGGTGATAAGGAAATTTTCTCTACCTTTATCTGTTTCAGAGTCTCAGATGAACTCTGGTTATATCTCTTTGGGAAACCATAATTTGTATTTAATCCTATTTAATCATGATTAAACTAGGAATAAGAAATAAACTGAAACTGAATATGGTATTATATGAATAAATGGTTTTTCTTATTATTCCCCCTGCTCTTAGCAAGTTTCATCACTATATGAGTGTGGGCTTTTTTTAAATATCTCTGTTAATCAATTTGCTTTGGGTAACATTTTGTTATAAAAAGCTATTTTTTAAAATATATAGCTTTATTTACACACAAAGTGATTTCAGGATAAATATATTATATTCATTCCTTCCATACTAAATTCATTAAACAACAAATATTTTTGAGCTCAAGGAATGTATCACATACATTAAAAGCTGCTGGGGATTCAGTGTTGAATTGAAAAGAATAATCCCAGTGATGCCTTCTCAGAGCTTCAAACCATTAAGAGACTCACAAGGAGAACAGAAAGTAAAATACACCTTTATAAAAAGTAAGAGAGTAGAAGCACTGGTTGCTATGAAAGCATGCATGATGGTCATACAACAAACACCTGGGGATTTAGAAAAGACTGCAGGAGTAAAAGGTCTTCAGAAAAATGGAACTCAAAGGGTAAAAAATACTCAGTAGTTTGAATAGACATCAGTTGGAGTAAGACTGTTCTAAGGAGATGGAATATGTAACAAAGGTAAAAAGGTGAAAATAAAAATGCAGGAATCCTAATAAATGTGATATAGCTGTGGATGTTAAATCAAATATTCATTCAAAAAGTACTTATTGAATGCCCACTGTGTACCAGGCATCATACTGGACACTTAGCTTATCAAGGGAAAATAGCAAGATATGAAGTTAAAGAAATCAGAACAGAGAAGTTCAAAAGGGTCTTATCATTGTGTTAAAGCTTAATTCTCAGCACTATGAAGAAAATATTGGAAGTATTTTTAAGCTAGAGAATGATGCAGTTAGATTTGAGATTTAGAATGATGATTCTAGATATAGAATGGAAAATAGATTGAAGAGATTAAGACAGGCAGCAGAAAAGTAAAGATGTTACTGTAATGATTTGAATGTGAAATGATGGAAGCTTGAACTTCAGTGGTACCAGATATGATGCAGAATGTTGTGGACACCTGCTGCATTAGGTGAAATCTCCTTCACGGTGCCAGTGCACCCAGAAATAACTGCTGTGTGTCTGGGCTGCTGATAGCCCATAACCCCATTCTTTCTGGACAATTGCATCAGAGAAAATTGGAATTACCTCATTTGAAAATTATGTCTACCATCCTAGGGTCTACTGGTCAGCAATAAATGGCTGGAGCAGGGGTGAAAGGCTGGTCCCCTTGACTTAAGGTGGAACCAGTATCTTTGTACAATAAGTACTCCAGAACTCCCACAGTGCCAGGATAAAGTGAAACTCTAATTGAGACTATATCCCTTTCCTTCTACCATAGGCAGCTTTCCTCAATCCTTCTGCTCAAAGATTACTTTTATAAATTTCTGTCTCAACATCTGCATCTAGGAAAACCAAATTAAAATGGAGAAATAAAGATTCAATAAATATTTAGAAGTAGAAAAAAAAAAACTTGATACAGGATGAAGCTGTGAGAGGGAAGAATCATGAATGAAATCCAGATTCTGACATTGACCACTGGATGCTGAGGAAACCAAGAAGGAGGAACAGAGAGAAGAAGAATGTTCTTTGTCAGTGAAAAGGTCTCTCCACCCCAGTGGACATGGCCACTCACCCTGTGACTGAGGATTAACCCTTCCTTGCCTGAAGAAACTGTAATGAGCTCTCCTGTGACAGTTGTCATGAAAGACATTGCTATTTCTCCTCAGGAACCACCACAAACACCCCAAATTCCTTTCAGTTCTTTAACCAGTCAAAAGTCCCAGCAGGCACCTAAAAGTGAGGTACAGTGTGACACAAGAGGCATGCACTGCACTCCAAAATAACTACTTGAGTTTTCTAATTTATACAGGTAGAGAGAGTCCAGGGACTACTTGTGGGAATAGATAGTCATAGAAAAAAACATAAACTTTGATCAGATCTGATGTATTGATATGCACTCACTAATCAGAGATTTGGCGTTTAGTGTTTCAGCTTAAAAAAGGCTCTTACAGTTTGTGAGGTGTGACTAACACATGAACCAAATGATGGCCCACAGTGAGCAGCCTAGAAATGCCACACCTGCCTTGGCTTAATGTAGAAGAAGAGATTCAAAGTTGTAAATATTTTGGAAGATTAAAATGGGTTTATCATTTAACGTTTACACCGCCACCCTGAGAAGTTTTGAACACAAAAGTTTCATCATAACTCTGAGGGATACATTTGTAAGGAGAGCTTCAACATCCTGGAACACCTCTGTGATGGCTGCCCTCTGTAGGCCAGCACTCTAATGGAAAATACTAGATTGCACTGCCTTGGGAAATGTAAATTTGAAGAATGTGGCTTGACCCCAGGTAAAAAATGCCATTCATTTTCATAAATTTATGTTTGGTAACAGGTTTATACTTACAGGTAGGTTGGAAAAATAATACAGAGAGTTTCCAGGTAACGTATATTCAGTTCCCCCCTCATCTTAGTATGGTACATTTGTCATAATTAATTAGCCACCATTATTACATTATTTTTAACAAAAATCCATATTTCAACTAGATTCATTAGTCTTTACTGATGTCATATTTCTAACATCTGACTCCGGAAACCACATTATATTCAGGTGTCAAGTTTTCTCCATTCCCTCCAAATAGTGACAGTTTCTCTGACTTTTCTTGTTCTGGATGACCTTGACCTTGATAGTTTTGAGGAGGACTAGTTGGCTCTTTTGTATAAAACCCCTCCTTTGGGGTTTGTCTGGAATTTTGCTCACAATTAGAGCAGAGTTATGAATAGAAAGACCACAGAGATAGGATATAATTTTCAGCACAACATAAGAATGGGTACATACTCTCAAAGTGATTACAACTGTGGATTTTAACTTTGACCAACTGACTTAGGTCCTGTTTGTCCTATTTCTCCACTATAAATTTACTATATTCCCTCATTCCATAGTGTTGTCTTTGGATGGAAGTCACTTCCTCACACTTAAAAATTGGACGTTTTGTGGATGGAGTATCTATATAAATCATCTGGAATTCTATCTAGCCTCCCATATGTACTAGTAATTAATCCAATTATTAATTTCATTATAACTTATGAATATTTATTTCATACTTGAGTTATACTTCAATTCTATGTTATTTTTTTCCATCTTTGGACATCAGGGGTCTTTCATTTGGATCCTGTTTCCTTTGATGTATCCTCATCACTGTGTGTGGTTAAGCACTTTTCTACTTTCTGGCTCTACAAGATGCTGCCCCAAACCCAGAATTAGCCATTTTTTCATAAAGCCCTGATTCATTGTTTGGAGAACGATATTACTAACAAAGACTGGGGGAACTTAACTGTGAATGAAATTGAGCATTTTCATATGCTTAATTATTTTTAATAAAAAGAAGAGTACCTGTTAAAATAAATTATTTTGTCTATTATTTAGTTTACAGTATTTTTCTAAGATTAACAAGTGAAATCCATTTATACTTGAAAATTATGTTTTTGTCTTCTATGAGTTGTAGATGGAATTTACCAGTTTGGCAATTACAATTTTTTATTGACTCTGAAACAATTTGGAGAATATAAGGGCACATAAAAGAGTTTGTCCAGCTTTTGGCATATAGCTAGATATGAACAAATTTTGTCTTTTTATTTTTTTTACCTCTCTCGCATGGAGAGTACAAGGCACTAAAGATGCATTTTACAAGAATTCTACTGAGTTCCAGATATGAACTGGAGCTTGTTCTCCTATTATTTCCTTTAGTGAGTCCCTGTGTCATAAGAAAATACACTGAAGAAAAATAATGAATAAGGGGACAAATTTAACTTTGGACAATATAATATAATTTAAATAGGGGCTCCTATTAATAACAGGAGCTGAACTTAAAATAGTAAACACCTAGAAAGTTTTGAGAAGTAAAGTAAAAAGACAAAATTAAAGCAGTAGATTCAAATAAATCTCATTATCGGCTGGAACACTGGCTTGGTATTCATTGACAAAATTTTATGTTTATTGTTTCCTTTTCTACAGCCCACCTTCTATCCTATGTGTGTGTATGTATGTAGGTTATATTATGAGACATTCTGAAATGTTTAGACAATCATTCCTCAATATAATATTTACTTGAAGAGTATTGTATCACTGTGTTCTCTGTTCAAGATGTCAAATCACAATGAGTAAATCATGGAAAATTTTTCTCTGCTTCTGCAACTGGAAGAATGTCAACTAATATTGATATGTCCTTGACAAAAGCTAAAGAAAACATTCAGCTGGAAAAATTATTCTCTCATGCCAAATAAATTAATATTTGTTTTCTAAAGAATCATTGACTTTTGCATTATATTTCTATTTCTTATATCATTATTTACATACGCAAGCTTGGAAAATGGTTGAATAAGTATTATGATTTCCATCTTGTTCAGATAACACTGGCACACAGTAGTTAATGAGTACCCATTAGAAACTGGCATTTCCACGTTCATGTGTATATATTTGGCCACCAACCATAGTATTCATATCATAAGTTTTCTTCCCTTTCTCCTTTGTAGATTTGTCTAAACAGTTCTTTCTCCTCATTGAGTGAAACAATGCAGCAAAACAACAGTATCACTGAGTTCATCCTCTTAGGATTGACACAGGATCCTCAAAAGCAAAAAATGGTGTTTGTGATCTTCTTCATTTTCTATGTGGGAACCTTGGGGGGCAATTTGCTTATCATTGTGACCATCAAGTCTAGCCAAACACTTGGGAGCCCCATGTATTTCTTCCTATTTTATTTGTCCTTGGTTGATGCCTGCTTTTCAACCTCCATAGCCCCTAGACTAATTGCATATTCTCTGTCTACAAAGAAAATCATATCGTACAATGAGTGCCTGATTCAGGTCTTTGCATGCACTTATTTGGCTACATGGAGATCCTTGTCCTCATGGCCATGGATCGCTATGTGGCCATCTGCAAGCCCTTGAATTACCCAACCATCATGAGGTGCCAGGTCTGCATCATCCTAATTGCTTTTACATGGATAGGGTCTTTTCTACATTCTATGGCTCAGATTATCCTGGCCTTGAGACTGCCCTTCTGTGGATCCAATTTGATTGATCACTACTGCTGTGATATGCAGCCCTCGTTGAAACCCACCTGCATAGATATTTATGTGATGAATCTCCTGGTGGCATTTAACAGCAGGGCCCTTTGTGCAAGCAGTTTTGTAATTCTGATGATCTCATATATTGTCACCTTGCATTTGCTATAAACCACAGTGCAAAAAATGCATTTGATGAAATGCAATATCTACTCATGATTAAAACACTTACCAACGTGGGTATGGAGGGAACCTATCTCAACATAATAACAGTTATTTATGACAGATCACAGCCAACATGATACTCAATGGTGAGAAGCTGAAAGAATTCCTGCTAAAATCTGGAAAATAATGCCCACTTTCACCTCTTCTGTTCCACATAGAATTGGATGTCCTTACCACCCCAATCAGAAAAGAAAAAATAAAACGTATCCAAATTATAAGAGGAGAGGTAAAATTGTCATTATATGCAGATGACATTGCCCTATATATAGAAATCCTCAAACAACTCACACAAAACTACTAGAACTGATAAATTCAGTAAGGTAGCAGGAATACAAGATTAATATCCAGAAGATGGTTGCATTTCTTTACACCAACAATGAAGTATCAGAGTGGGAAATTAAAAAAAATCCCTTTTACATCACAGTAAAAAATAAAATACTAAGGTATAAACCTGACTAAGGAGGTGAAAGACATATGCTTAGATGTATAAAATATTGGTAAGGAAAACTGAAGATGATTTAAAGAAATGGAAAGATGTATATATACCATTTTATTGGCTTGGAGGAATTAATACTGTTAAAATGGCCATACTCCTCAAAGTGATCTACAGATTTAATATCATACCTCTCAGGTTACCCAGGATATTTTTCACATAACTAGGACAAAGAATTTTAAATTTTATGTGGAACCATAAAAGACCCAGAATTGCCAAAGCAATCCTGAGAAGAAAGAACAAAGCTGTAAGCATAACCCCCCCAGGCTTCAGACAATACTACAAAGCTACAGTTATCAAAGTAGTGTAGTATTTCCACAAAAACAGACATATTGATCAATGGAACAGAATAGTGATTGCAGAAGTAAACCCACACACCCATGACCAATTAATCTATGACAAAGCCGGCAAGAATATACAGCGACGAAAAGATAGTCTCTTCCATAAGTGGCATTGGAAAATGGACAACCCCAAGTAAAGGAATAAAATTAGTAAATTGTCTAACATCATATACAAAAATAAACTAGAAATGGATTAAAGACCCAAATGTAAGACCAAATACTTTAAAAATCCTAGAGAAAAATATAAGCAAAACACTATTTGACATAAATTATTACAATATTATTGATCTGTCTCCTAAATCAAAGGAAAAAAGCAAAAACAAACAAGGACCTAATTAAACTTATAACCTTTTGTACAGTAAAGGAAACCATAAAAAAAATTAAAATATACCCTATGGGCTGGGAGAAAATATTTGCAAATGATGTTACTGACAATGATCTAATTTCCAAAATATACAAGCAGTTCATATGAATCAATAACAAGAACAACCAAAAAAATCCAATTAATAAATGGGCAGAGGCCTAAACATACATTTCTACAAAGACAGACAGATGGCCAAAAAATACATGAAAAGGGGCTTGACAACACTAATTATTAGAGAAATACAAGTCAAAAGTTCAACAAGGTACCATTTCACACAGGTAAGAATGGCCATCATTACAAATTCTACAAATAATAAATTCTGGGGTGGGTGTAAAGAAAAGGAAACCCAGGAGTTCCCATCGTGGCGCAGTGGTTAACGAATCCAACTAGGAACCATGAGGTTGCGGGTTCGATCCCTGCCCTTGCTCGGTGGGTCAAGGTTCCGGCGTTGCCGTGAGCTGTGGTGTAGGTTGCAGACGCGGCTCGGATCCTGCGTTGCTGTGGCTCTGGTGTAGGCTGGCAGCTACAGCTCCGATTCAACCCCTAGCCTGGGAACCTCCATATGCCGCAGGAGCGGCCCAAGAAATGGCAAAAAGACAAAAAGACAAAAAAAAAAAAAAAAAAAAGAAAGAAAGAAAAGGAAACCCTCTTACACTTCTGCAGGAAAGTAAATTGGCACAGCCACTATGGAAAACGGTATGGAGGTGTCTTGAAAAACTAAATATAGAGTTGCCATAGGATCTAGCAATCCCACCCCTAGGCATATATCCCAAGAAAAATGTAATTCAAAAAAATAAATGCACACCCCTGTTCATAGCAGCACCATTTAAAAGAGCCAAGACATGGAAGAAACCTAAATATCATGGAAAGATGAATGGGTATAGAAGATGTAGTATACATACACAATGGAATACTACTCAGACATAAACATAATGATATAATAATGTCTTTTGTAGCAACATTGATGGATTTAGAGATTATCATACTAAGTGGAGTTAGTCATACAGAGAAGGACAAATATATGGTATCACTTATTTGTGGAATCTAAAAAGTATACAAATGAATTTATTTACACAGCAGAAGCATACTCACAGACACAGAAAACAATTGTATGTTTACTAAAGAGGAAAAGGAGTGAGGGAGGGAAAATTAGGAGTTTGGGATTAACATATACACACTACTATATATAAAAGAGGTAAACAACAAAGTCACACTGTATAACATAGAGGACTATATTCAATCTCCTATAATAAACCATAATGGAAAAAAAGATTTAGCATAAAACTCCCATAAGCCAGGCTGTGTGATATTAAAGCATGACAGAACGTTAATAAATTGATCTAAAAGTATGTATTTTTTTACAAATATATCAATGTAATCCAATGAAGGAAGAATAGACTTCTCAACAAATGCTGAATCAATTGAATATCCATATGTGATCATAAAAAAAATGAACTTCAGGAACCACCTCAAACTATACACAAAAATTAACACGAAGTGAGTCAGAAAACTAAATGTTAAACCTAAACTTAGAAAAATCATAGAAGAAATATTTTTGACCTGAGGTAGATCAATATTTTAGTCGTGACACATAAGGACAAGCTGTAGGAAAAAATAAAAGAAAGAAACTTGGCAATAATTTTAATCTTCTGCTAATCAGAGAGCATAGCTTTTAAAAAATAAGCTATCCACAGACTAGAAGAATGTGTGTGTGTGTATACACAAATAAATTTACATAGGATAAATACATATATGCATACATTTCCTATATAAATATATTTTCCATTTATGTTATAAATATAAAGCATATGACAAAACACCTATACCTAGAATATATAAGTAGCTCTTCCAACTTAGTAATAGGAAACCCAGAATCCCTACTTTTAAATTGTGCAAAGCACTTGAAAAGAAACTTTCAGAAAAAAAGGTTACACAAATGGCCAATAACATTTTTAAATGTTCAACATTATCAGTCATCAGGGCAAGTAAACTATAAACTTCAGTAATTTACCACTGCATACCGCCTAGAATGACCAAAAGAAATAAAAATAACACCAAGTGAAAAGCACATGGAACAACTCTTATGTTTGAATTTAGAACCCTAGACTTTTGTTTATTTAATTTTATTGCAGTATAGGTGACTTACAATGTTGTATTAGTTTCAGTAGTACAACAAAGTGAATCAGTCACACACACACACACACATATATATATATCCATTCTTTTTTCCATATAGGTTATTACAAAAATTGAGTAAATTTTCCTGTGTTATACATTAGGTTCTCACTAATCATCTCTTCTATACACTAGTGTGTATATGGTATTCCCACCCTTCCAATTCTTCCCTTCCCCCATTTCACCATGGTAATTGTAGGACTGGTTTTGAAATCTGTGTGTTTTTTTCCCTGTTCTATAAATGTTTTTAATCATTTTTATTGTATTCAACATATAAGTGATATCATATGATATTTGTCTTTCTCTTGTCCTATTTACTTCACTTAGTATAATCTCCAGGTCTGTCTATGTTGCTGCAAATGGCATTATTTCATTCTCTTTTAAGGCTGAGTAATATTACATTGTATACATGTACCACATCTTCTTTATCCATTTCTCTGTCAATGGACATTTAGGTTGCTTCCATGTCCCGGGTATTGTAAATAGTGCTGTGATGAATACTGCTGTGTATGTATCTTCAAATTACGTTTTTCTCCAGATAGATGCCCACATTGTGATTACTTTTCAAATGGTAGTTCAATGTGTAGTTTTTTAAGGAATTTCCATACTGTCCTCCATAGTTGTTGCACCAATTTACATCCCCACCAACAGTGTAGCAGGGTTCCCTTTTCTCTACACCCCTGGCAGGTTTTACTGTTTGTACACTTTTTGGTGATGGACATTCTGACAATGAGATGGTACCTCTGCAGTTGACTTGCATTCCTCTAATTATTAGTGATGTTGAACATATTTTCATGTGTTTTTTAGCCAGCTGTCTGTTTTCTTTGGAGAAATGTCTATTTAGATCTATTGCCCATTTTTTTATTGTTTTTGTGTTGTTTGTTTGTTTCATATAAATCACCATGAGATATTTGTAAATTTTGGAGATTAATCCCTTGTCAATCACTTTGTTTGCAAAGACTTTCTCCCATTCTATGGTTTGTCGTTTCTTTCTTTTTTATGTTTTCCTTTGCTGTGCAAAAGCCTGTATGTTTAATTAGGTCCCATATATTTATTTTTATTTTTATTTGTATTATTATAGGAGGTGGATCAAACACGATGTTGCTGCAATTTATATTAAAGGGTTTTATATCTATATTTTCCTCTAGGAGTTTTATAGTACCTGGCCTTATGTTTAGGTCTTTAATCCATTTTGAGTTTATTTTTGTGTAGGGGGTAAGACAATGTTTTAATTTAATTCTTTTACATGTAGCCGTCCGGTTTTCCCAGAGCTACTTATTGAAGAGACATTATTTCCCCCACCTTATGTTCTTTCCTCTTTGGTCCTAGATTAGTTGACCGTAGGTGTTAGAACCCCAGTCTTGTGCTTTGGATATCTCTTCACATTTTTAAGGTCACCTGGTGTTCCATAATGACCACCACAGGGTCCCAAGGTGACTTACCTGGAACCCTTTAGAATTTTTGTTTGTTTTCATAGTCTTGTGATAACTGGGGGGAAAGACACATTTTGGCATCAAGAACTACTGACAGAACAACTCCCACTGATGTTATGCCCTCCCTGCTTTGGTTCTTAGGCAATGGATACAGGTTTACAGAAGTGTCTTCATACGGGATAAAACAGAAGTTCTATGACATGAGTACACAGTTTTAACTATATCACAGATCCTCGTGCTGGAATTATTCCATCCTTGCTATTTACATGGCATTCAGCTTTCTTAGAAACCCAGGTTCAGAGAGAGAAAGCGGACTCATACGTTTTGGTTGCAAGTGCAGGAAAACACAATTCCCCACTCAAGAATGACTGTTTCTCAAGTATGTCTCTCCAGAATAGCTGCTTCTAAGACAGAGCCTTTCCATCAAAAGATATAATTAATTCCTAGGAGAGAGAAAATAGCAGCTACAAGACAAGGAAATTGAACATTTGTAGAAACCTCTTTAAATATCCATGCATTGCAGGTAAATGTCTTTTTTGTTTACATCTACAGAGCAAGATTAATCAAGGGTGAAATGACTCATTTGAATATGCTTCTACCACACTCTCTGCCTTCTGCCTATGGGACCAGAGCTGTCTACAGAAGATCATTTCTCCATGGCGTTCCAAATGAATCCATTCTAAATCCAACTCCCAGGTTTTCTGTGAAAACTATTTGATGCTTCATGCTAGAAGGACTTAGACTTGTTTTAAAAAACCTTACTTTTCTACTATTGATTTTATATTGAATTATCTGAACAGTCTCTTTCTGTGTGTGCCATATCTTTCAGAGCGAAAGGTACTTATTCCAAGAGGAAGTCAATTTGAACATGGGATTATTTCTGAACACCCCCAAATAGCATTAAGACTGTCAGCCAGAAGGTAAGTTTCTCAACAGTGCTGATGCTGCCGAAAGATTGTTATGTTCCATGTTAGCAATCATTGTTATCCAATCCCAGTAACAGAGCATTTGACCACTACTTTCTTCAAAAGAGAGTCAGCAAATATCATTAGCCTAATTTGACAGAAGAAAACTCTCACAGAGATTATGAAATTTATAGGATTCAGATCTCTAACACCAGATATGCTGCTTCTGCCATCACGTACTTTCTTTAACGATTAAGACTAATTATGAGGGAGTTCCCATCATAGCTCAGTGGAAACTAATCTGACTAGTATCCACAAGGACGCAGGTTCGATCTCTGGCCTTGCTCAGTGTGTTAAGGATCTGGCATTGCCATGAGTTGTGGTGTAGGCTGCAGACCCAGCTTGGATCTGGCTTTGCTGTGGCTGTGGTGTAGGCCAGCGGCTTCAAGCTGATTTGACCCTTAGCCTGGGAACATCCATATGCCATGGTGTGGTCCTAAAAAGACCAAAAGAAAAAAAAAAAAGGACTAATTAATGAGAATGAAAACAAAATAAAAATACACTCCACATACAAAAGTATATAAATGTGAATATTAAGTGATATAAACCATAACCTGCTTAGTCCAAATATGAATATAAAGAACTTGTCCTGAGTTCCACTGTTATGCATAATATGAGTCTCTGTGGCTTCTTTAAAAGTAAAATTGGAGATGATTTTTCCACAGTCTATTGCATAGTTAAATGTTTCCCTGCATTATTGCTCAAAATATTAATTCTCCCTACCCCTTGGTTCAAAGACAGGAAAATAAATGAAGGTCGTTTGTTTATCTAGAAATGCATGGTGGATATGTTCATATATGTTTTATCAAATATTACCGTAACACATTGTGAGGTGGACAATATTATTCTCATTTGATATTGGAGGAAACAAGCTGTTAAGGGGCCAAGAAATATACCCCAGATTAAGAAATTACAGGTGGAGAAAGGCAAAATTACTATCTGGGCTTTCTGATTCTCAAAATAACTTTCCACAACACTGGGACTGTCACTTTCAAAATTTTGCAATAGAGTCCGTGGGATTATGCTTTGGAGGGGAATCGGGAAGAGAAGAAATGAGGGTGAGCAAAAGACAAAGAAAAATGAACTTTCAGTGAAAGAAGACCCACACGTTTATTAAAATATGGGGATTTCAATATGTTACACTGAGTGTAAGTGTGTATGGGTATTTGTGTATCTGCTGATATTCTGCTTCATATATACATGTCTCTGACATTGGATTAAATTAATTATGGTTATTATGGTTATATGAAAAGGAGTTTACTATTAAATATTGTTTATTATAAAATAATTTCATTGATTTGGGTTAAATATGGGGAGGAAAATAGTAAGCATGGTTCTGATCTTTATTATCTGCTTGATATTGGAGAGGATCCTTAACTTTATGCACATAGTTCTTAATTGTAAAACAAGCACGAAAATGACTGTAGGAATTTTCTCACAAGTGTGTAATGAGAAATAAATAACCACTGTCTGCAAAAACACCAAGAGCAAGGTAACTGTTCTAAGTTATTATTACCATTACTGTTAACATTCGTTTCTGAGATTGTTTCTCATCTGCAAAATGCGTGCAATCATACCACCCACTCAGGGTGCTATCATGTCATGCATATAGCAAACAAGCATTAAAAGTATATCTATAAGCTGTTAGAAAGTCATGGGACTTAGACAACATACTTCACCAAAGCTATTACAATAACTCCTGTATTCTTTCATTACTTTCCCATCACCAATGCCCTGTGACACTTCAGGTCCACTGGCATTATAGTCTGGTGTTGGGGTTCCTTTCTCTGGCTTCCACCTCCTTACAGAAACTCAGCCCACTTCTTCCAAGTGACACAAACATCTTTACTAGAGTTAGATGCAATATTGCCTCTTTTTCAAACCTTCTGCATCCTTCCACTCATATTCTCAATTACATTTTCCTACTTCTGAATTTCCTAAGAATAAAGGGAAAATTCTTGGCTTGGAATTTGTAGACTTTGCATGCATTTTCAACCACATGTTTTAGGCTTAGCTACACTCTGTGAGATCTATTGCCTCACCTGAGGCTCTGGGTCATCTCAAAGGATTAAGTCTGCCCAGATCATATCCTGCCTCCGTGTCACTGCATTCCTCATGTCTATATTTTAAACATCAGCTTCCTCCAGGAGAGAATTTGAGTAATCTTCAAGAAATCAAACCCTTCTATCTCAAAAAAAAAAAGTAACAGGAATTTAGAATTAAATAGAATCTAACCATCTGTTGTTTAATACATGAAGAGGTTTAATGAATTCAAGTTGAACTAATAAAAAGTGACTTTTTTTTTCAGGCGATGCAATTAATCATAACATGAGACACATGGAGAATAGAAACAACGTGACAGAGTTTGTTCTACTGGGGCTCACACAGAATCCACACATGCAGAAAGTCATATTTGTGGTGTTTTTGATCGTCTACATGGTCTCCATGGTAGGAAATATACTCACTATGGTCACCATCACCCTCAGCCCATTGCTGAAGTCCCCCATGTACTATTTCCTGGCTCATCTCTCCTTTATTGATGCTTGCTATTCCTGCGTCAATACCCCTAAAATCATTGTAGATTCATTCTATGAAAAGAAAACCAGCCCTTTCAATGAATGTATGACCCAAATCTTTGGGGAACATTTATTTGCAGGTGCTGATGTCATCCTACTTACTGCAATGGCCTATGACCGCTTTGTGGCCATCTGCAAGCCTCTGCACTATACAACCATTATGAACTGGCGGCTGTGTGGCCTGCTAGTAGGAGTATCATGGGTAGGAGGCTTTCTTCATGCAACCATACAGATCCTCTTCATCTTCAGATTGCCCTTCTGTGGTCCTAACGTCATAGATCATTTTATGTGTGATCTGAATCCTTTGCTAGATCTTGCCTGCACTGATACACACACTCTAGGGCTCTTTGTTGCTGCCAACAGTGGTTTCATCTGTCTGTTAAACTTCCTCCTCTTGGTTGGCTCCTATACAGTCATTCTCCACTCTTTAAGGACTCAGAGCTTGGAGGCAAGACAAAAAGCCCTCTCCACCTGCGTTTCCCACATCACAGCAGTGGTCTTTTTCTTTGTGCCCTGTATATTTGTATACCTGAGACCTGCAACCACTTTACCTATTGATAAAGCAGTTGCTGTCTTCTACACTATGATAACTCCCATGTTAAACCCCTTAATCTATACCCTGAGAAATGACCAAATGAAAAATGCCATTAGGAAATTGTGTAGAAGGAAAGTGATGCCAGGTGACCAATAAAATGTGCATGGAGCCCCATGTCCATTCAACTGATGCCAAGGTCAAAAGAACATTGTTATCTCAGTAAAGACTATCTATGAGATATAGAAAAAACAATAATCCCTATAAATTACAGATTCTGCAAGGGGGGAGAAGAGGTAGGAAAAGAAAGAAAAACTCTGCCTGGGATGACTCTTAGAAAAGTTCTAGCAAATTAGAGTTTAATTTTACTAGCTTCATAATTGTTTATGGACTCATAACCTTTCATACCAATACAATGAAATAAAATAAAAATACACTTATATTCAGCAGTAAATCTTTACAACAATATAAAGAAGTAGGCACTGCTATTATCTACATTTTTATATGTGAAAAAACAAACAGAGAATATTCTGAAACAGACATATTGATGAACTAGTAACCAGAAACCAGCTGACCTCTCATACCATGTTCTTATCTGCTGTGACAGACAGCCAGGCAATGATAGAAAGGCACCATGATTATACTACTTACCATATATTGAGACAAAGACTGTGTTGGACTGTCCATTTATCCATCCTTCTGTCTATAAACATAAATATGTAGATATACAGATGTACATGCATTCATATATGTGTGTGTTATATTTATAATTAAATATGTTATTATATATTTTATTATATATATATGTTCATTATACATAACCAAAATCTAATATTTTTATTACCTACTCTGATCACTTTTATATACCATAGTTTATGGTAATATGTTAACTGTAAATCTGTATAATGTAACTACTTTAAGAATATAAAAGGAATGGGCCATTGAACCACCAAGGGAGAAGCAACAAATATTATACCATTTCCGAATTTCCTTTTAGCATTAAGCATCCTTATCTATGGAGTTCCCTTATGGCTCAATGGGTTAAGATCCTGATATAATGTCCATGAGCATGTGCGTTTGATCCCTGGCCATGCTCAGTGGATTAAGGATCCGGTGTTGCAGTAAGCTGCAGCATAGGCTGCAGATGTGGCTCAGATCCTGCACTGCTGTGGCCGTGGCAGAGACCTGCACCTGAAGCTCTAACAGGACCCCTAGCCTGGGAACTTCTGTATGACACAGGTACAGGAGCAGCAGTGAAAAGAAAAAACAAAAAAGAATCTCTACTGTTCATGTCACCAACTTAGTCTCATTAACCATCAAAAAGAGGGATGATTTAAATAAAAACACTTTAATATCAGACAGGGAGTTCAATGAATTAAATGAATAGTCATGCTCCATAAAGCACTTGCCTACTTGCTAACAATAATTTCTGCAAATAGCATAATGTCTGTTCATGATGAATACTGAATGATTAAATGTAACTATAAAGGAAAATGAAGACATTCAATAAAATAACAAAAAGTAGTGGAGACTAGGAAATTGTTTGTACTTTATCTTTTTCAGAACCAAAGAAGAATTCTAGGTAGTTCTCTTTTTGAAAGCACAATTTGTTTACTTCTGTGTAAGCTAGTAGTAAGAAATAAATTGAAACTTAGTTTGTCATCATATGAAAAAACCTTTTATTGATATTCTCCCGGCTCTTAGAAAGATTTCATCATCTTATGACCTTTGGTTGTTTTTGTTATATTTTTGTGTCAATAAGTTTGCTTTCTGGTAACAAAAAGCAATTTTAAAAGCATGTAGCTCTGTCTACACAAAAAGCAATTTCAGTATAAATATATTCCATTCATTTTGTTTGCCCTTCATTCATTACATAACAAATATGTTGGGTCCAAGCAACCTCTCAGGCACATTGATAATTATTGAGGTCCATGGTGAATAAAGAGAAATCTAAATGATGCTTTCACAGAGCTCAGATGCATTGAGGGACCCCCCCCCAAAAGAGAGCATAAAATTACAAAACAGTTGTACATGTCAGGTCCAGCTATTCCTTTTAAGGTGAAAACAACATCATCCATTTGTCCCCTCTCACAAGCAAAGAAATCACACAATGTCCAGTGGGCCTCCAGAGATTCTGGAGACAATTTTTCATTTCAGTGTATTGCATTGGTCTAGTTATTGGGTGACTCAAAAGCTGCTAGTTTTGAGTGGGGAACAGAAAAATAAAAGGCTCTACAGCAGGATCAGGCTGTCATGCAAACTTCTCTGCTGCTTGGGACAAAGGACCCAGCAGGTCTCTGGTGTTTGATGTGTTAGTGGCAGATGGAGATGCTGGAACCTTTGGCAGGCCTCACATGTGAACTGCGGTGTAAGCCCTTAAGATCTTGGAGCAGAGTCTTCCCATCCTTTTCAGATAACTATTCTCCCTTGGAGAAATAGCTCTTTGCCTGCTAGTGGGCCTTACTAGAGACTCAGTGCTTAACCATGGGCCACCAAGTCAATATGCAACCTAAGCTGCCTACCACAAACTTGATGTTACCTGACCTATCAAAGCCATTAAGCTGTGTGTGCACAATAGTGCTCTACCACCAAATGGACATGCTATATATGAGATCAGGTCCAAATAGGACCTGAAGTCAAGGTCACATGGATAAATGGCAAAAATGCTCATGTCCCCACTCCTGCTAATTGCCTTCTCTCTCCCTGCCTGCACCTATGGACTCACAGGGAGTTGACTATGGTCAGCTGACAGAGGAAGAGGAGATTTAGGGCTTGTATATAGATAGTTCTGCAATGATAAGAAGGCATAACCTGAACGTGGAGAGCTGCAGCTCTACAGTCCCATTCTGGAAAATTCCTGAAGATCAGTAGTGACGGAAATGCTCCCAGTGGGCATAAGTTAAAGTAGTGTACCAGGTTGTTCACTATGCCTAAAAGTAGACATGTCCAGATATAGAATATATAGTGGATGGTCAAGGATTTGGGAGGAACTTGATTGAAAGATTGGTAACAATAAAATTTGAGAAAGAGGTACTTTTACATACTTGCATAGTGGGCAAATAACATGAAGATATTTGCATACTATATGAATGCTCACAAAAGAATTACCCTCATAAATCATCCCTTCATGCATACTTGTCCACCTTTCCTGAGCCACCCCTGTTATCACCCAATGGGAGCATAAACAGAGTGGCCATGGTGGCAGGAAAGGAGGTTAAACGTAAGCTATATGACATGGACCGCCACTCATGAAGGCTGTCCTGGCTATAACTACTGCTAAGAAACCAAGCTGTCAATAGCAGAAAACAACCTTGGGTCCCAGTATGACATCATTCCTCTTGAGTTCAACCCAGTTACAGGTTGATTACCCTAAACTACTTCCATCACAAAATGGGCAGCATTTTATTCTTACTGGCATAGACACTTACCCTTGATGTGGATTTGCCTTCTAAGTATGAAGGCTTTCTGCCCAAATTACCACCTGGGGACTTTATCCACTGTCATAGGATTGAACACAGCATTGCTTTTGATAAAGGATATCATATCACAGAAAATGAAGCATAGCAATGGGCCCTGCTCATAAAATTCACTGGTCTTACCATATACCCGACCATCCTAAAGCCATTGCTTTTACAAAAGAGAATGGCTATTTGAAGAATTAGTTACAGTACCAGTTAAGTAGCAATAATTTGCAGACCAGGGACAAGAATCTTCAGTCCTCCAAAAGGCTACATATGCTCTAAATCAGCATCCATTTTGAATCGCTGTTTCTCCCATAACCAGGATCCATGGGTCATAATCAAAAGATAAAAATGGGAATTGTACCACTCACTATTACCTTTATTCAACTATTAGCAAAAATTTTGCTTCCTCTTCCCATCTACTTATGATCAGCTTCCTTAGAGGTCTTAGTTCCAAAATGAGAAACACTTCTGCCAGGTGACACAACATTTTATTTTATTATAAGACTTCTGGCTGACACTTTATCGCATGCCTCTAAATCAGCAAGCAAAGAAGTAAGTTACTATGCTGGCTGGGGGGATTGATCCTAACGACCAAGCACAAATTAGACTACTCCTCCTCAATGGAAATAAATAAAAATTCAATGTCTCTAACACAGGGGCTCCCAAAGGGCCTCTCTTAGTATTGCCATGTTTGGTGATTAAGATCAATAAAAAAAAAAGAAAGAAATACAATCCAACCCAGACAGAACTATTAATGGCCTGGACCCTTCAGCAATAAAGGTCTGTGTCACTGCACCAGGGAAAGATCCAGAGCTAGCTTAGATGCCTGCTGAAGGCACAGAGAATAAAAAATGAAGACCAGAAGAAAGTAGTTATAAAGAGCAGCTACAACCATGTGACCAGTTACAGAAATGAGAACTCTCTGTAATGACTGTATTCTCTATTTTACAAATATATTACTTTTTTTTTTTTTTTTTTTTGCTATTTCTTGGGCCGCTCCCTCAGCATAAGAAGGTTCCCAGGCTAGGGGTTGAATCGGAGCTGTAGCCACCGGCCTACGCCAGAGCTACAGCAACGCGGGATCCGAGCCGTGTCTGCAACCTACACCACAGCTCAGGGCAACACCGGATCGTGAACCCACTGAGCAAGGGTGGGGACCGAACCCGCAACCTCATGGTTCCTAGTAGGATTCGTTAACCACTGCGCCACTACGGGAACTCCTTACAAATATATTTCTGTGTGTGTATCTATTATACACAAAATCTCTGTCTTCTTCTTTCTCTAAGTACTTCATGTAATATATGTTATGTTGACCTTCTACCATAGTATTTGAGGGTTGTTAATTTCCCATCAGAGTATTTAGGTTACAGGCTGTCATGGAGAAGAGTATACATCATCCAAGGATGTCCTTTTCTTTCTCGGGAAGGACTCAGTGTGGTTTTAGTGGTGCACAGGAGAGTTGTGCCATGTTAGGTGGACTTGTTATCTTGGTATTATCTTTACTTGGAGATTAACTAGGGTTTAAAAACATACAAATATAGATGCTAAATTGACAAGTAATAGACTTGTGGTGGCTAATTTTATGTGTTAACTTGACTAAGCCATGAGGTACTCAATATTTGCTCATTGTTTTGGGCTTTCTCTGTGAGCTTTTCCTGGATAATATTAGCATCTGAATTGGTAGACTGAGTAAAGCAGATTGTCCTCTCATTCAATTCATTCAATCAACTGAAGATTTGCAAATAACAAAAGGCTGGCCTCCCCTAAATACAAGAGAATTTTCCTGCCTAAAGACCTCAAACTGAAACATCAGCTCTTCCTGTCTGATGACTTGTGCTGTAAACCATCAGTTCTTCATGATTCTGTAGAAGTTTCCTGCTTAGTACTCTGAACTGGGACATTGACTTTTACTAGTTTACAGCAGTTTCTAGCTTTTAGACTAAAACTGGGACATTGCCTCTGCAGATGTACTCTGCAGTTGTACTTTTTAACTTGCATAATCACAAGATCCAATTCCTTATAGTTATGATTTTTCAGAATCAGTAGCTAGATATTGATTTGGAAAAATAACACATTTTCATGGATTAGAAATTTTAATATTGTTGGATATTAGTAATAAAACAATATAGATTCAAAGCAATACCTATCAAAACTGCTAGGAGACTTTTTGCAAACATGGAAATTATCTGGAAAATTCATATAGAATCTCAAGGGACACCATAGCCAAAATCATCTTGAAAAGAAAATAGAATGTTGGGAGTTTCATAATTCCTTGTTCAAAATTTAATATAAAACTACAGTAATCAAATTAGTGTGATAATCACATAAAAACAGGCTTATAGAGCAATGGCCATAATACCCAAAGCAATCTATAGATTGAAT
This sequence comes from Sus scrofa, assembly GCF_054392235.1. Lineage (NCBI taxonomy): Eukaryota > Metazoa > Chordata > Mammalia > Artiodactyla > Suidae > Sus > Sus scrofa. Next base: position 15,628,846 of record NC_139384.1, read on the forward strand.
GCAATCTCCATCAAATTACCCAAGATATTTTTCACAGAACTATAATAAACAATCCAAAATATCATACGGATCCATAAATGACCCAGAATTGCCAAAGCAATCCTGAGGGGAAAAAAAACAAGCAGGAGGCATAACTCTCCCAGACTTCAGGCAATATTACAAAGCCATAGTCATCAAGACAGTGTGGTACTGGTACAAAATCAGACATGCAGATCCATACATACAATGGAACAGAACAGAGAACCCAGAAATAAACCCAGACAACCTATCATCAATAATCTTCAACAAAGGAGGCAAGAATATAAAATGAGAAAATGATAGTATTTTCAGCAAGTGGTGCTGGGAAAACTGAGCAGCTGCATGTAAATCAATAAAACCAGAATACACCCTCACATCAGGCACAAAAGCCAAACTCAAAATGGCTTAAAGACTTAAACATAAAACAAGACACCATCAAACTCCTGGAAGAAAACATAGGCAAAACATTCTCTCACATCAACCTTACAAATGTTTTTCTTAGGTCAGTTTCCCAAGGCAACAGAAATCAAAACAAAAATAAACCAATGGGTCCTAACCAAACTGACAAGCTTTTGCACAACAAAGGAAACCATAAGGAAAAAAAAAAGACAACATACAGAATGACAGAAAATAGTTTCAAACAATGCAACTGACAAGGGCTTAATCTCTAAAATATATGAACAACTTATACAACTCAACAGCAAAAAAAAAAAAAAAAAAAAAAAAAAAAAAAAAAAATTGAAAAATGGGCAGAAGACCTGAATAGACATTTCTCCAAAGAAGATCTATAGATGCGCAACAGGCACATGAAAAAATGCTCAACATCATTAAGTATTAGAGAAATGAAAATCAAAACTACTATGAGGAACCGCCTCATATCTATCAGAATGGCCATCATTAACATGTCAACAAATAATAAATGCTGGAGAGGGTGTGGAATAAAGGGTATACTCCTACACCATTGGTGGGAATGTACATTGCTACAGGCACTATGGAAAACAGTTTGGAAATACATCAGAAAACTAAATATAGAGCTACCATATGACCCAGCAATCCCACTCTTGGGCATATATCCAGACGAAACTTTCCTTGAAAAAGATACATGCACCCCTTGTTCATTCACAATAGCCAAGACATGGAAACAACCTAAATGTCCTTTGACAGATGAATGGATTAAGAAGACATGGTAGATATACACAATGGAATACTACGCAACCATAAAAAGACAAAAGAATGCCATTTGCAGCAACATGGATGGAACTAGAGACTCTCATACAAGTGAAGTAAGTCACAAAGAGAAAGACAAATGCAATATGATATCACATATCTGGAATCTAACATACTGCACAAATGAACTTTTCTATAGAAAAGAAACTCATGGAGTTGGAGAACAGACTTGTGGTTGCCAAGGGGGAGGGGGGGGGAGTGGGATAGATTGGGAATTTGGGATTAATCGATGAAAACAATTGCATTTGGAGTGGATAAGCAATGAGATCTTGCTGTAGAGCCCAGGGAACTATATCTTGTCGCTTGTGATGGAAAATGACGGAGGATAATGTGAGAAAAAGAATACATATATTCTAACATATGAGTCATTTTGCTGTATGTACAGCATAAATTGACAAAACATTGTAAACCAACTATAATGGAAAAAAATAAATCTTAAAAAAATAAAATAGTTCATCTTGAAGAAAAAAATATTCCCATGAACCCAAAGCTATCCCTGGACACGGCCCTGGCAACCAGAGGGTTAAGGTAGAAGTCCCATTCATCAATGTGCAGCCACTAGTGCTGAAATCCTCAGGGACCTGCAGCCAGATACCCCAGGACCCAGATCCATCTAACATGTTCAGGCACCAGCCCCAGAATCCCTAGCCCTGCCCACCAGCAAGAATGATGTAAGACTTAGGAGTAGCCTTGTTCACCAGTAGGCATAGAAAAACCCCAGGAAAAATCATATCTCCACAGCCTACAAAAGCCCAGCCCACACATCAGAGGGCCAATACCAGCCCTGGGACCAGCGAGGCCCTGGACTTGCCCACAAATAGGCCAACACAAGCTTCAGGACAATCTTGGATCCCAATGACAGTCATGTCAGCAACTCAGAACACCCATTAAATAGTCTGACACCAGCTCTGGGACCCCTGGAACTTGCAGCCAGAACAAGGACCTGACTTTGCCTGCCAGTAGGTCTGTACGAGCCCAAGAACCTGGCTTCATCCACCAGTCGGTAGACACCAGGCCTGAGATTTCCCAGATTACAATACTGCAAAGCATTAGCTCCAGGGCCACTCAGGCTTCTGCATCCAGTCGTTTTATGGCCTGATCCCACTAAGCAGCAGCTGGCAACCATCACATAAGGCAAGGCCTGGCAGCCAACAAAAACCAGGGCCAGTCAAACCTAGCAGACCACTTACAATCGCCATCCTGACACAAAAGAAGGCCACAAGCAGCCCACATAGGTGGCACCCCTATAATACATAGCTTTAGCAATAGAGAGGCATGTACCATGGAATACATTTTCTAACTCTATTAAAAACTTCTACGTTCTCACTCTGTGCATCCATGCTCCTCCTGAGTTCTTTGATCATCTTTATGGTCATTGCTCTGAAGTCTTTCTTGGGTGGACTGCATATCTCTCTGTGTCACATAGTTCTCCTGGAGTTTTATTTTGTTCCTTCTTCTGAAACATATTCCTCTGTCACTTCATTTTGTCTAAACTGCTATTTGTATTTTTATGTATGTGGTAGGTTGGTTAGGATTCTTCACCTTGGTGAAGTGTCTCTCTGTAGGAGACATCCAATGGGATAGTATCCCACCAGTGAGTGCACTCACATATCACATCCAAGGCCAGGAGCCAGTTGGTCACAGGGTAGTATCTGGCCTGTGTTTGTGGACTTGGTCTGTAGGCTGAAGGGCTATAGTTTTCCTGCTTCTGGGGTCTCCCACTGGAGGTGAGGTTGGTCTAGAGGCTTGTGCAAGTTTCCTGGTAGGATAGGCTGGTGCTGCCAACTGGTAGATGGAGCTGGGTCTTGGCCATCTGGTGGGGAGGGCCATGCCTAGGGGCATGTTTGGAGGTGGCTATGGACTCAGTAAGTCTTTAGATAGTGTGTCTCCTATGTCCCCGCCTAGTCTGTATTGATCTGTAAGTCCTATTTTTCCCTGTGACTGACCCTCTTCATATTATAGCACATTTTATAATAAATTTATCATAATGTAAGGTAAATGTCTCTTTTCACCTGAAGCATCCATCAGATGTTCAGCAAATTCAAAGGGCTCTGTGAAAGTTGATGACTTAGTGCAGAGATACAATCATTTGAAATTATGATTGCTTTGTACTGCATTTTTCATAATAGCTAAATAATGGAAACAATCTCAGGGTCACCCATCAATTAATGAAATAATAAAGAAGATATGGTATACATATATACAATGGAATATCATTCTCCCATGAGAAAGAAGGAAATCCTGCTGTTTGTGACAATAAGGGTGGACTTTGAGTGCATTATACTAAATGAAATAGGCCAGACCAAAAAAAAGAAAGAATATGCTCTGTGCAGGACATTTGGCCCTGTCTGAAATACCCATACAACATTTGGTCCACGGCAAAGGGCCCGCAATATTTGGTCCTGTTCCAAATGATTTGCCATAGACCAAATAAAACCAAATGTCTCATGCTTATTTTGGACAGGCCCAGAAGTCTGCTAGCCCAAATATCCAAATGGCATCATTTATATGCCACATCCAAAGAAAGAAAAAAGGAAAATAAAACTCATATATGCAGAAATTAAAAAGGACTTTTGGGCCTGTCCAAAATAAGCATAAGACATTTGGTCCACACCAAAAGGTCCTTGAAATTTGGCTTTATTTGGTCTATAGCAAATGGTTTGGTACAGAAACAAATATTGCAGGCCCTTTGGCATGACTCTAGCAGATAACACTGTATTGTACAATCGAAATTTGCTAAGAGAGTAAACTTAAACATTCTCACCAAATAAAAGAGAAAGATATCAATATGTGAGATAATGGGTGTTCAATTAATTGGATGAGGGAATTTTTTTTCTCTGGGCTACCTGAGACCATCATTATAGGCTCTTCTATGGTGTTACAAGAATAATCCATAAGTGCCTAGACACAGGGTTGAAGAAAATGATAATGACCCCCAATCCTTTAGGCCACTTCCAAGAGTTCTAAACTTCTTCCAGTCTGGTACTTTCTCACACATGGGATTTTAAAAAGTGAGCCTTTTAATATTAGTGTTCATTAGCTGGTTAAGGTATTCCTCGAATAAAATGTATTAATTGTTGATTTTTAAATTAAATAAATTCCTATATAGATAGTTTTATAAATTATACATGTACAACCACTAATACTTATTAAATACTCTGTATTTAGACTTACCTGCTATAATTTAGTTTGGCAGTTATATTTGAAGATATTAAGCACTGTGCTATAGCAGGAAAGTAAATTCCAAAAAACAGCATCCAATAAATAGGCAACTAATCTTATTTCAATGTATGTTTTCGGTAGAACTACTATATGATGTAGTTATATTTTTTGCCAATAAAATCTTGTAGACCCTTGAGAAAAGAAAACAAATGATAATAAAAATAAGTGGGCTTTTTTTAAATGTGTGAGACAGGAGGGGGTCTTTTCCCCCTACCGCTCTTGATTTTAATTCATGCACATGGGAGTGTCACACAACTGGGACCTCAGTCAGTGGTGGCCAAAGTTTGCAGAGGGAAAAAAACAAAAAATTGGTGAGGGATTGTTTGATGGAACAAATAAACTTATGCTTTGAGTGTTCAATTAGTAAGACATTTAAGAAAAGACTGGACTTGGGTATTAAATTAGTGAAGAAGTAATGCAGTTTGTTGTAGAGGCTTCTTGACCCTTATTTCCTCCCACTGGGTAGTGGAAAGATAAGGATATCTTATAAGGGTATCTTTCACCACCCAGTGCAGTAATCATGAGAGATTATTTCCTGCTTTTAGGGACAAGAGAGGATAGTCAAAGTGTCCCACTTGCACTGGCCATTTCTTAAGTCATTTTAATTCAATAATTAATATGCCACCGAGGTACACTTTAGAGTGACCTGCCCTGGGCCACAACAGCTGCAGAGCATTCTTTCCGATGGGATAAGCATTTCTTCTGACCCATCCTCAAGACCACCCAACCCCACCTCCCCTTCTATATCCACACAGACAGAAACATCACATAAACATAGGCACAAATATACATACTACATTCCAATACTTCTCTTTGGAAAATTATTACATTACACCCAGTTAAACAGAACTATGAATAAATAACTAGTCAGATGTAATTTCTTATAGAATAGACAGAATGTTTTCCCCATTATTCCATAGGTTTCCATAGCTCCAAGAAGAAAAAATGTTATTGGATATGTGAAAGTTATTAAATGTCAAACATTAAAAGAAGGGTTCCCTGACATTAAAGACAAACACTACTGCCTTCATGTTTTTTCCTTGACTTTGCCTTTGGTGTCGAGCAGGAATAGGTCAATCAAAGCAACTCTGTATTCTGCTTAGAAAACATAACTGCTTTGGTAGAGAAAGACATTTAGAGAAATTGGAACCAAGACACAGAGCTGATGTGGGATTATGTGATCCAAAGGAAATGAAGAGAAATGATAAAACAGTACTTTCCTTGTTGCATAAGATAAATAAGTGAAAAGACACTAGAGGGGATTGGGAGTATGCTGGATTCTGTTCCCTCCCATAGACACATGTGAGTATATATTAAAATTTTAGCCTTATTAACATTATTTATTTTACAATTAATGCATGATTGTGAGACTTAAGTGAAAATTCTAGATATATGATAGCAACGTATACAGTCAAATAAGAAGACAGTATCTTTGAACTTAATTCAGTAACTATTTATTTACATCTTAATTTGCACAGGCTCATTGCTAAAAAATAAAGAGACACAAGAAAAATAAAGATATAGCACATTAACTTCTGTCTTAGGCAAACTGGAAAAACACAGTTCATAAGAAGAAACACCAGTATTGAGCATAAAATTATTGGAAATAGAATATACATACAGCTGAAGAGCAACAAACAGAGATGGAATAAAAAATATGTGTGGTCTACTGATGGAGCTGCAAAATCTTCTGAATAAGAAAACATTAGGACTGTGAATTATATGTAAGACATTAGACACAAAGCATAGGGATGGGGTCTTCACAAGCAGAGGAGAGAGAGAAATAAAGGCACATGAATAAGATTTTAGAGTATGTTTGGGGAATGCAGTAAAGTCCACTCTCTCTGGATGATAGCATCCAAGCAAGGGGAAACAGAGGAAGAAACTAAGGCAAGACAAAAATACCAACCATGAGTGTCCAGTTTGTCATCTGCCCTGCTAAAACTTTGTAAGTGTTAGCTAAAGGACTATTACTTCTTTATGGAATACAAATGTTACTCATTTCATAGATATTTGAAAAAAGAAGGATGCATATCATTAAAGCAAACTGCCAAGATTCAGAGTCAGCAGTCACCCACATCTCCCTGACCATGAAGCCTATTATAATAACTTATATAAGTGCTGTGTAATGATTTGTACCAATCCTGTGACTTCTGAGATGAATAAATTCAACTTGGGCCAAGTTAGGAAGATAGTTGATAAACAAGTGAGGAGGCTAGATTTTATTTCAAGAAAAGTAGGGTTCCATGTCATTTTTTGGAGAGAGCTCTGATATGATCAGTAATGCACTTTAGAAGGACATTTCTATGCCTCAGATCCATGGGGTCACACCCAGAACCGAGTGGGAGGCTTTAAAGTGCAAATTGCAATCTGAATAAGAGTGATTTGTTTCTTAGGTCCAACATCCCAAAAAAGCATAAATGCTTTCTATCTCAAATAATAAATTCCATGGAGATACCCATAAAAGGTACAATGAATATCATCTCATTTGCGTTAATTCTAAGTGTGCTATTTTAAACCATACCTTCCTCATGGCAATTTTCATCTCCTCATTTCTCAGAGTATAGATGAGAGGATTCAGCATGGGGGCAATCACGGTATAAGACACAGAGATTTCCTTATCCTTGTTTTCATTCCCAGCAGGTAAAACATAAATGTAGATACAAGGAACAAAGAATAAAACTACAACCATTATGTGAGAACTGCAGGTGGAGAGAGCTTTCCGTCGTCCCACAGAGGAGTGTGTTCTAAGACTATATAATATGATTATATAAGAAATTACTAGGACAAGAAAAACGACAATCACCACCACCCCTGAATTTGCAATCATTAAGATATTAACAAGATGAATATCGCTGCATACTAGTTTCAAAAGTGGCTTCACATCACACAGGTAGTGATCTATCTGATTGGGACCACAGAACGGTAAACTGAGCATCACCAGCAGGAGAGCAATAGAGTGTCCAAAACCCACAACCCAGGCCATAATGACCAGCATGGTGCACCTCTGCCGGTTCATGATGACCAGGTAGTGCAGGGGCTTGACAATGGCAACATAGCGGTCAAAAGCCATGGACACCAAGATGAGTATCTCCACACCTGCCATCAAGTGGGCAGTGAAGAGCTGGGTCATGCAGTTGTTATAGGAAATGTTTTTTCTTGCTGCAGCTAAGTCCCTCATTAGCCTGGGGACCACGCTGGAGGTATAGAAGAGGTCCATGAGGGAAAGGTGGCTGAGAAAGTAGTACATTGGTTGTTGGAGTAGGTGGCTGCAGGTGATTGTGAGTAAGACGACACAGTTTCCCATTAAGACTGTCAGGTAACAGAGCAGGAACAAGAAAAGGAACAGTAGCTCTGTTTGCTTGTTTCCCCACAGCCTCATAAATACAAATTCTGTGACATTGTTTTGATTTTCCATGAGATTGGGGTGTGTCCAGCATAAACAACAGACACTTAATTCATCAGAAATGACACAGAACATAATACATCTTTAATAAAACTTTTGAAGTTTCAGAATGTTTATGCATTTAAAAAGATGTAGGTCACACAAGATTTATTTCAGACTTAATCTTTTAAATCCTTTTTAGATTAACAGTATCATATTTCAAGTGAAATTTAGGGGGAGTGTATTTCATGTCTGGAACTTTGTAAATATTGTTCAGGAAGAGTTACTTTTTGGATACTCATTTTACATGTGAGGAAGTAGAAAAATAGTTAATTCCACAAAATCACTAAGATATTAAGTACAACCCAAGACATGAACCTCTATTTGATGCCATTTTCTATGCTTTGCACAGTTATGCTACCTCATCTACTGGCCAAAAGTACTACCAGCTCTATTCCACCTCTATAAAGAGTATGGGGTCTTATACCCTTCTGCTGATACCATCTGTACAACTCTAAGTCCCTTCCCTACTCTATGCCACATATAATTTATGCATAAAGTCTAAATCACAAATGAAAATGACACATATCCATTGGAACTAAACTTTTTTTCTTGAAACAAAAGCTAGACATATGGTAGAGAAATAGCCTTAATTAGTTTGTAGCTAAGAGTTTCAGCAACTCCTCCTCCTGGCAATTATGGTCAGGATTCAGAGCACAGAGAGGCAGGCAATGGGGAACTTGAGGCACAATTGCTGGGCACCTGAATGTATGGAATAAAGGTGATTATTATGTAAAAGTTCCTCCTTTTCTTAATTATTCTAAAAGCACATTTTAGAGGTAACCCTTGAAACATCAGAAAGACTGGAGAGCTGGTTGTTTTCTGCGGACATGCTGAAGAACTCAATGTGAGTAAAAGATGACCTGCTGATTAAAATACACATTTAGAACAGTGGCTGCCACTTTGATGTAATGTACCTAGAAGCAGAGAGTATCTTGAAACCATCACCTTTTACCTATAACCAAATGTCTTCCATAAAAAAATCACATTTTGCCAAAAGACTATTCATTTCAATAAATTGTTTTTTAACGGCAGCAGTGGGGAACAAGAGGATTCATTGACGGATGCCCTAACGATAACAAAGATGAACATTCAGGGTCTCATATCCTATTACTTTTTTGTTGTGAACACTGAGCAATTCATCTTCTCTGGGTCTCCTTCTTTAATTAGTAAGTGGCGCAATAAGGCTGAATCTACTTGTTTATGTTAATTGCAAAAAATGAATGACATGCAAGGAACACTCAATATAAGGGGGCTTATGATGCTAACTTGTCAAATACACAAAATATTACTCTCACAAATATTTGGAGAGCAACTAACTATTCTGAAAGGAAATAGGCACCAGCATTTTCATCAGTTTATTGGTTTTAACTATGGATTTTTATCTTCTGCCCAAGGGGATTGATTAAAGAATCTTATTAGACACATAAAGTATAAGGAAAAAACGAAAGTGTTGCTATAACTTTGTTCTGGGTTTAAAACAGAGCTTAGCAAACAGCATCTTTATGTACAAAAAGATATTATCCAAACCTAGTAATTTTTTTTTTTATGGCCACATGTGTAGCATATGGAAGTTCCTAGGCTGGGGTTTGAATAGGATCTGCAGCTGCCAGCCTATGCCACAGCCACAGCCACATGGGATCAAGCCATGTCTGCAACCTACACCACACCTCATGACAACGTGGGATCCTTAACCCACTGAGCGAGGCCAGGGATCAAACCCTCATCCTCATGGATATTAGCAGGGTTCGGAAAATGATGAGCCACAATAGGAACGCCAAAGCCTAGCATTTTTTTAATGTGGAAGAATCTGATCAATTAAAGGACATAAATGATTTTAATGATAACATTAAATTCTACAAGAAAACTGTAGAAAAACTAGATTGCAGCTCTTGGAATAGAATGTTTCCTGAACACTGATAAGCCTGGACATCTTTAACACCTGATCCAGTGCTGCTCAATGTGTGATGGACGTCAGTTGCAAAAAACATAGTCCCATATAGAAAAACATCCTCCAAAGCAGTGTCTGTAGAATTCTCTGAAACAATTGCCTTATGCAGAAATATCCCGGATCTCATCCTCAAATCATTTTCCTCCTGGTTTTTGTTTAGACCCCATAAATACTCTGGGTGCCTCCTCTCTCTTTCCCTCACTCTGTGTCTCTCTCTCTCTCCCTTTCTTTCCTTCCTCTCTCTCTTACCCCATCCAAACACACACACAGGTACACACTCATACTCTACACAAATAAATGCTTAGATACACAGGGTTTAGGGAGTAAAGAATTGTTCACTTTTTACAAACTTTTCAGGTAAAGAGTTTGTCCATATTTTTTTTTCCCTTTCAAACTTTAAAAATCTTGAGAAAAATCTCTGTGAGGAATTGTGGGCGAGGATAGGTCAACTACGGTGTGAAAAAAATAAACATCTAAATATAATTACTGGGAATTAGGATTTTTGACTAAGGACATGAGAGTATATAAATAGTGTAAAAATCCATCAAGGACAACTTGATATGATTTTTTTCTGTTTCTTTAAATATTTATCACATCTATGATAAAGAAAAGTTGAGTTCCCTTCGTGGCGCAGTGGTTAACGAATCCGACTAGGAACCATGAGGTTGCGGGTTTAGTTCCTGCCCTTGCTCAGTGGGTTAATGATCTGGCGTTGCCGTGAGCTGTGGTGTAGGTTGCAGACGCGGCTCGGATCCCGCCTTGCTGTGGCTCTGGCATAGGCCGGTGGCTATAGCTCCGATTCGACCCCTAGCCTGGGAACCTCCATATGCCGCGGGAGTGGTCCAAGAAATAGCAAAAAAAAAAAAAGTTGAAATTTGAAATATTATGTGCTTATTTATTTGATATATTTAGAGTAGTATTTTAAATTCCATATACTACTACTAATAATATGTTCTAAGACACTTCACTAATACTATCCAAGTACTAACCATTTTATTTTCACTATGATCCGATAAGGAATATATATAATTGCATTATTGCTCTTTTATTGCAAATAAGGAAACTAGAACCACAAGTTACACAAGTATTAAGGGGAATTCTGTATCTAACCTATTTTTGTATAATTCAGAAGCTCATATTTTTTGGGCTTAAATGGCTCTCATTGATAAAGATAAAATCTCAAACCCCTCAATTTGTCATCAAATCACCACCTAGATTTTCCTGAGTGCCCTCTCTTCAAAATAACTGCTGGGGAAATTATTCCAGAGTAATTTGAACACAAAAATTTGAATTTACTAAGATCAAAAAATTTTACAAAATAATTTTTGTGCTGTTCAAAATCCTAATTATTTTCTTGACATTTATCCCAATTATTTTTCCCAATTTGAAAACATACTCACACACACACACAAATATGTACTCATGCACATATGCATATATATCAGTCAGGTTGCTTACCTCTGTGAAATTAAAAAAAAATTTTTTGAAAATAGGGAAATTCTTCAGGTTGGTTCCTTTTATTTTTCTGTGACTGTGCTATGAAATAGTAAATAGATGTGAATACCTCTTACTCTTTCATGAATCCTCCATCCAAAATAAATGTTGAGGAAAGCATTGCTGGGGATACCTTAAATTAAAAGCCACAAGAGGGACCAGAGGGAAAAATTCCCACAGGCCCTTTACCGCAGCCAATGTGCATGTGGTTGTCATTGTAAAAATAAAGCAAATACTATTAGACTGGATATATACATAAATTTAAAGTTTACTTCTTTTATTTTTCTCTTACGGGTTTTCAGGTTACTGATCCAATATTTTCTGTAATGTTAGAACACTGGTGAAACATTATAGGTGTTTGCTTTTCTCTCTCTCTCCTCTCCTAGAATATTTCCTCAAAGGCTGAAGTCATTGTTGTTTATCATGATACATACAATACGTTTAATAAGCAATGAATTCTTTGCCATCCCATTATAAATCATTTTCTGTTACTGTGCTGTTATTAGAGTGATGGCTAGAATTGGGAAAATTCTCGATGCATACTTATTTTTCCCCTTGTTTTAGTAGTCTTTTTATTTTTTGCTTGATTTTGCCCTTTTTCTCTTCCTGGGTGAAAGAGGGAGAGGCGTGTCAATACAAAGTAAAAGCAATAGGTTGAATAAATTGCAGTCCTTAGTTTACAGCAGGTGATCCTTATGGGCCCATGCAAGGTCATTTCAAAGGTTAATTTGATTTTATAATCTGTTTTCATTTTTTTCAATTGCTAATTTTCACTTATCTTTGCCCATTCTAGACACTCACTATACTGTACTATATTCAGCTCTTACTAGCTCCGGATTATTGCATGTTCCCTGTGGCTTTCCTGCAACTGTCCACATCTTGAAAATGTTCTCTTACTATAATTTTCTATAATTATGGTGTTTGACTGGGTCTTCCCTTTGCTGCATGACACTGACTCATATATGCATTTAATAATATAGCCTTAAAATACATGAATCAAGGATAAATAAATCCACAGGAAGAAAATATCAATCCACCTTCACAGTAGACAATTCAATGTTTCTTTTTCAATTATTGATAAAGTAAAGTAGGCAGGAAGTGAGGAAGAATATAAAAGATCTAAATAGCACAATTTAAAAGAATATAGATGCATGAATAAAATCATACTCTTAACAAGGAATCAATATTACTGGCATGCATAGATGAGTAGATACAAAATTAAGTATTAGATCATTTTAAAAAAGCCTTGACATATTTTAAGGAAGTGATATTATGCAAAGCTCTGAGCAAAATCTAAATCTAAATCTATATTACTGTTATTTGCTCAAACAGTTTAGGGATATCTCTCTCAAATAACTAAACATGTTATGGGAGATTATTAGTAGAGAAATTAAGTTTAAAAATATGTACAAGGAAGAATTTCCATGTGGTCCAGCAGCTTAAGGATCCAGTGTTGTCACTGCAGTGGCTCAGGTCACTGCCGTGGCATGGGTTTGATCCCTGGTTTTGGAACTTCTGCATTCCATGGGTGCAGCCAAAAACAAAAAACAAAAATAAACACAAGGCATTTTACTTGGAAAGGAAGGAGTAAAACTACCTCCAATAACAAATGACATGATAGTATATATAGAAAATCCTAAAAAATTTACTCATACTATATCTATATAGCTATATATGTGTGTGTATGTATATATATATATACGTATGTGTGTGCATGTGTATATATATATATGACTGTGTATACACACATACACACACACACACACACACACACACACATATATATATATACAAGATCAGGACATCAGCAAGATGAAAATCTAAAAGACCCCAATGCTCACAGCACTCCCCCAAAAAATAGGAACAATAAATGTAACTACAAACCAAATAAAATACTCAGGGAAAATTCTGGATTACAAAGAAGCAGCAGCAAATCTTCGTGGAGCTCAAAAATCATGGATAGCCACAGAGAAAAGTACAAGAAGCATATTACCTATGTCACCTCATATTCCAGTCCAGAGGAGCTCTGCACCAAGAGGCATCTCATCAAAGGAATTTTACCCCACAGGAAAAAATGAGAGAGGACAGCAGGAACCCCACTAAGGCTTCATCATTGTGGATATTTGCAGCCTTTCCTACAGAGGCCTCCCGTATTCTTCAGCAATGTTGATCCCATTGGATGGAGCTAACTTGGAGTGCCCCACACTTGCATTTATTTCCTGGCACTGAAGCTATCTCTGCAGTGAGACCAACAATCAGCACCCTGTTTTCTGGGACAGCAACAGCAGAGTACCTCACCATATAGTGCTGGAGATGCCATTGCTCTGGGCCCAAACCCTGGCCCCAGGTTGTAGCTTTCTCCCACCATTAGCAGTCTGCACTGCCCCTGGTGTGACCCTCCACCCCAGTCTCAATTTGAGGTTCTGAACTGTCATTGCATCAGACCACTGACATTTTTCTGACTTTAACTGAACACCACCTACATTGTGTTGCCAATTCCTGCGACTGTCTCCTTGGGTCAGAATTGAATTTTTGACCCGCCAAGCCCAGGCTGTACTAGCTCTGCATCCTGCCTCTCAGTACCAAGCCCCTGCTTCACATTGTCATCACAGGGCCTATGTCACCAGGCAGGGTCCAACATACTCCCTACAGCCAGAGTCACTGCAGCAAGACCCTGCGACCAAAGTCTCGGTTCCATAGGAGATCTGCATACACCTGCACTTTAGACAGCACTGTCACAGGTACAGCAAGCTCACCAGTGCTAACATTATACTCAGTGTTCAAAGGTTGAAAGAATGAAAAATAAAACTGGTATAGCCATACAATAAACAATTATTCCATCATAAATATGAATGAAGAACATGCTATAACATGAGTGAACTTTGAAAACATGCTAAGAACACAAAAGAGCATACATTGTTTGATTCTGTGTATATGAAATGTCCAAAATAAACAAATTCATACAAACAGAAACTTTATTAGTGGTTCCCAGGTACTTGGGGGGAGGGATAAATGGTAACATAATAAATGACCACTTAATTGGCATAGGATGATGAAAATGATCTGTAATTAGAAAGCTGTAATGATTACACCACACTGTGTAGATATTAAAATCCAAAGGACTGTACATTTTAAGTAAAGCGATGAATTTCCTGTTATGCAAATTTTGCCTCAGTTAAAAACAATCACAAGTGAGAATTTTGAAATAAAGAAACTGAATTAATTAATTGTTTGAGAGGAAGAGTAAGAAAGAAGAGAGACCAAGAGGCAAATAGAAGACGCATTACTCAAATACACAATGAAAGCACATATTGCATCAGATTCAGATTCTAGGGACAGTAACACGATGGTAGAAAATATCATGAGCACATTTAAACCAGAAAATTTGATAACGTAAAAATCAATTGTTAAAAAATTATTGCAAGGTTTGGCTTAAAAAGAATTTAAAAATTGAGTCATCTTATACCAGTTGAAGATATTATGTTTGTAGTTAAAACCATTCTCAAAAATAATCCCAGGCCTAATAGCTTCAACTTCTAAATTCCACAAACTATTTTTAAAATAAAAAACACAAATTCTACATAAATTCTCTCAGAAAATAGGAAACACTAAGCACATAATGTTATAAAACCAGCATTGTGTAAGTGCTAAGTCATTTTACAGGAAAGAAAATGACAAAGACCCTACCACTGAATTAAATCTGTCAAAATTTTAATAATAATTTATCATTACCAGAAATAAAGTGTTTAACATTAAAAACAATCAATGATATCAATAAATTAACAGAATAAATGAGAAAAATCACATGACCATTTCAATAGATACATACATACAACTTGATAAATTTCAATTTAGATTTATGAAAAAAAGCATTTTGGAAAATGAAGGCAAGAAAGAAATTCACTCAATCTGAACAAAAGCATCTGTGTGTAACAGTTACCATCGTACAAATGGAAAATACATTCAAGATTAGAAACAAGACAAGGCTGTGAACTCCCAATTTCTACATTCTATTCTAGATTCTAGCCATTGAAATAAGGTAAGAAAAAAAATGAAAAGAAGAAAAAAATTTATAAAAAATATGTATTTATGTGCAAATGGCATCATTATATACGTAGAAAATGTTAAGGACTCTACAAAAAATCAGATAGATGTAAACAGTTAATTTAATAATGTCACAAGATACGATGCCAATATAAAATTTCAGGAGTTTCCATTGTGTCGCAGTGGAAACAAATCCGACTAGAAACCATGAGGTTGCAGGTTAGATCCCTGGCCTTGCTCAGTGGGTTAAAGGATCCGGCTTTGAGTGAGCTGTGGTGTAGGTCACAGACATGGCTCAGATCTGGCATTGCTGAGGCTCTGGCAGAGACCGGCAGCAACAGCTCTGATTAGACCCCTAGCCTGGGAACCTCCATATGCTGCAGGTGCAGCCCTAAATGGTCAAAAGAGAAAAAAATAAAATAAAAAAATAAAATAAAATTTCAAATGAATTTACATAAAACCAACAATTAGAAATTGAAATTTAAAAAAATGCTATGTAAAATACTATTAAAAATATGAAATTGGAGATGCGTTTAAGAAACATACTCAATATTTTCATGAAAATAAAAAAATTGCTGAAAGTAAACACATAAGGAAGACACATGCCATGTTGATTAACAGAGTTAATATGCTTATAATACCAATTTTTATAATTTCACTGCAATTCCAATAAATATCCAATAAGGTATTTGAAGAAATTGACAATGCTTTCTTTCTTTTTTTTTTTTGTCTTTTCTAGGGCTGCTCCCATGGCATATGGAGGTTCCCAGGCTAGGGGTCGAATCGAGCTGTAGCCACCAGCCTACGCCACAGCCACAGCAACATGAGATCTGAGCTGCATCTGCAAACTACACCACAGCTCATGGCAACGCCAGATCCTTAACCCACTGATGAAGGCCAGGGATCGAACCCACAACCTCATGGTTCCTAGTCAGATTCGTTGACCACTGAGCCACGATGGGAACTCCTGACAATCCTATTTTGAAGTTTGTTTAAAAATATACAATTTTAAAAGAATCTGTAATAGAAAAAACAGTCTCAAAAAGGAACACAGTTGGAGAATTTATTCTACCAAAATTCAACACTCCCATGAACATGCTGTGTGATTTTGATGTAAGGAAAAAAAAATACACATAATTGAAACATAACAGAATGTTTATAAATAGGCTTAAATGTATGAATTTCTTACAAAGATACTGAGGTAATTCAATGCAGAAAGATTAGATTTTTTTTTTAACAAATTCTGGATCAACTGGACATACATAAGCAAAAAACCAACCAACCAACCAAAAAATGAACCTCATCACTACCCCATGCTGTACACAAATGAACTCAAAATAAGTCAGAAACCCAAATGTTAAAGATGAATCTAAAAAAATCATAGAATACTTTTGACCTTTAGGTAGGTAAATATTTATTAGATATTACACAATAATAAGAAAAAAATTCAATCTTATCAATAATATATATCTTCTGCTCATCAGATACCATCCATCTTAAAAATGAAAAGGCAATCCACAGACTAGGGGAAAATTACATATACATATATGCAAAATTTTGAAATCCATATGTATGAATGTATAAAATTTTGTACATAAGCATGTTTATATTCATTTTATATATAATCAAAAATAAATACGACAGAAATTTATATCTGGAATATATAATAAAACACAACTTAGTAATAAACTTGGAACTCCTATTTTCCAATGGTGCAAAAACTTAAAAAGAAATTTCAGAAAATAAAGATGCACAAATGGTCAATAACAACATATTAAAAACATCATTAGGAAAAGTAAACTAAATCCTCGGTAATGCATCTCTACATACCTCTTAGAGTAACTAAACGAGTAATGCCAAGTGACAAGAATGTGGAACCATGCTTGTATTTGACTTCATAATGGCCATCACATGATTCCAAGAAATAACTTACTGGGAGTCCTTCAGAATGTCTGTTTATTTTCACAGCCCTCTGATAAATGTCAAGAATAGGTGTTGAGACAAGTATTTTAAAGTGACTGCCATTAATTTTTTGCCCTCACTGCTCCAGCCCTCCCACAATCAATACTAGGTTTCCCAAAAAACTGTAATATGGATAAGATAGAAGTTGTCTTTCTGACATGAGTCCACAGCTTAATTACATCACAGACCCCCAGGCTTGAATTATGTCATCACTGCTATTTGCATGACATTCCCCTTTCTTAGAAAGTCAGGTTCTGATACACAAAGGAAATTCACGTGTTTTGGCTCCAAGTGTAGGGAATACAATTCCCCACTCAAGAATAAATGTTTCTCAGCATGTCTCTCCAGAACATCTGCTTCTAAGACAATGCCTTTCCATCAAAGAAAATAATTAATTCCTGGGAGAGACAATAGTATCTATAAGACAAGGTCCTTGAACTTTTATGGAAACTTCTTTAAATATCCATGCATTACAGATGAGAATGTCTTTTTTGTTGTTATTTACAGCTCCAGAACAGGATTCATCAGGGTAGAATGACTCATTTGAATGTGTTTCTACCACTACTTTCGCCTCTTATCTGTGGGACTGGAGACATCATTTTCCCATGGTTCCAAAGGAATTCATTCTAAATTCAAGTCTTAGGCTTTCTGTGAAAATCACCCAGGTTTTAGACTAGAAGGAAAGACATTTTAAAAAGACTTACTTATGTAGTATTGATCCGCTATTGAATTATCCATCATATTCTCTTTGTGAGTGTGCCATATTTTTCATCTTGAAAGTTACCTTACCCAAGAAATGTCAATTTGAAGATGCGATTATTTCTGAGGCCCCAACTACCATTTAGATCATCTAGAACCAGGTGGTAAGTTTTTTTTCAATAATGCTGATGCTTATTAAAGATTGTGACTTTCCATACATAGTAATCATTATTCTCAGCACTTCAAATAGAGTGATGGAGCAGTTCATCTTCACCCCATTCATTCTTCAAAAGAGAGTTGGTAAATATCATTAACCTAATTTGACACATGCAAAATCTGAGGCTCATAGAGTTTAAGAAATTTGTAGGATCCATCTCTCTAACACCAGATACTCTTCTTTTGCCACAAGACATTTTCTTTAATAATTAAAATTATCATGAGAATGAAAACAAAATTTAAATATACTTCACACACACAAAGACATAAATCTGTTGAATGCTATACATTATCAGCTATTTAATCCAAACACAAATATGAAGAACTCTACCTGGGACCAATGGCTATAGATAACACATGTCTCTGTGGTGTCTTCAAAAGTAAAATCGGAGATGATTCATCCTCAGCTTACTGCATGGTTAAATGTTTCTCTGTATTACTGCTCAAAATGTCCATTCTTCCTATCTTGTTGGTGCATAGTCATAAAACTAAGTGAAGTGCCTTTGTCCATAACCGTGTGGTGGCTATGCTCATTTATTTTTCCTCAATCAATTCTCATAGCAGCCTGTGAGGTGGACAATATTATTCTCACTTAATATAAGAGGAAATAGAATGTAAGGTGCCATAAAGTTACCCCACGTTAAGCAGTCACAAGTGGAAAAAGGCAAAATTCTAATCTAGTCTTTCTGATTTTCAAAACACTATATTTCATCACTGGGATAGTCATTTTCAA
This sequence comes from Sus scrofa, assembly GCF_054392235.1. NCBI lineage: Eukaryota > Metazoa > Chordata > Mammalia > Artiodactyla > Suidae > Sus > Sus scrofa. Next base: position 15,647,857 of record NC_139384.1, read on the forward strand.
CATTTTGAAGAAGAGCCTGTGGGCCCATTCTTTGGAGGGAAACTGGGGGGGACAAGAAATGGGGTGAGGGAGAAGCAAAGCTAAAAATGGACCTTAAATAAAGCAATAACACATACTTATTAAGACTTTGGAATTACAATATGTTATACCGTGTGTGTACATGTGTCTGTTGATGAAACTGTTGTATATATGCTTGACTCAGAAGTATTATTAAGCAGTTATAATTATTATGGTCACTTCAAAAGAAGTTTACTAGTTTAACATTGTTTACTACAACATAACAATAAAGGGCATGTGTGAAGAATTTGGAGGAAAAAATGGTAAAAATTATAATCTGATCTAATCTTGGCTCCGAGATTTCTTAGATCTAATCATGGTTCTGATCTTTATTATCTGCTTGATCTTGGGCAGGATCCTTAACTTTTCTATGCTTTATTTACTGATTTGTAAAATAAGTGTAAAATGATACAGTAATCATTTCACAGATTTGTACTGATGATTAGATAACCAAAGGTTTGCAAATACACTTGGAGCACAGTAATAATGAAATTTTTATTTATATGATAATTAATATTACTATCAATATTAGTCTTTGAGATAGTTTCCCATGTGCAAAATGGATGAAATAATACTATCCACACAGGTTGCTATTATACCATTCCCACAGAAATCAATTATTAAAAGTATATTCATTAGCTATTATAAAGTTATTGGGGAGTTCCCCTTGTGGCTCAGTGGTTAACAAATCTGACTAGTATTCATGAGGATGTGGGTTTGATCAATGGCTTCACTCAGTGGGTTAAAGATCTGGTGTTGCCATGAGCTGTGGTGTAGGTTGAAGAGGCAACTCGGACCGCATGTTGCTGTGGCTATGGCGCAGGCTGGCAGCTATAGCTCTGATTTGACCCTTAGCCTGGGAACTTCCATATGCCACAGGCGCAGCCCTAAAAAGAAAAAAAAAAAAAAAAAAGTTAACGGATTTTGGAAAAATGTTTCTCATTTGATTATAGTATCTCCTCTATCTTGCTTTCCCATCACCAATATCCTGTTACACTTTAGGTCAATTATTACAAATAGTCCACTACTAGGGTTCCTTTCTTTGTCTCTCATCCGCATGCAGAATCTCAGTCCACTTTACCCAAGTGACACAAACATCTTTACTGGAGTTATATCCAAGATTCTCTTTCTCCAATCCTTTTTCATCCTACATATTCTCAGTTACTCTTCTTGGTTTCCTATTTCTTAGAATGGATGGAAAATTCCTTAGCTTTACATTTACAGCTTTACATGTACTTTCTCCTTCTCTTTTCACACTTAACATGCCACTCTAGGTGAGTGCTTCACCTTGGTTTCTAAGTATCTCACATCATTAACTGTACACTGATCATCTTCTGCCTCAGTGTCTAAGTTCCTCATGTCTACATTTTAAACATCACCCACCCTGGGAAAGAATTTGAGTAAGTTTCAAGAAATTGGAAACTTTTTTTTCTATCTCAAAAAAAAAAAATCCTATAAGAATTCAGATTTCAGTAGACCCTAGGGATTTATGATATATTAGATGCCTTTTTTTTTCCAGGCACTGGAGCGGTACATAACATGAAATATATGGAGAACAGGAATAACGTAACAGAGTTTGTTCTACTGGGGCTCACAGAAAATCCAAAGATGCAGAATATCATCTTTGTGGTGTTTTTTGTCATCTACATCTTCACTGTGGTAGGAAATATGCTCATCGTGGTCACCATCACTTCTAGCCCATTACTGGAGTCCCCCATGTACTACTTCCTGGCCTATCTCTCCTTTATTGATGCTTGCTATTCCTCTGTCAATACCCCTAAACTGATCAGAGATTCACTCCATGAAAAGAAGACCATCCTATTCAATGGGTGCATGACCCAAATTTTTGGGGAACATTTCTTTGGAGGTGCTGAGGTCATCCTGCTTACTGTGATGGCCTTTGACCGCTATGTGGCCATCTGCAAGCCCTTGCACTATACAACCATCATGAACCGTAGAGTGTGCCACCTGTTAATGGGAGTTTCATGGATGGGAGGCTTTCTTCATGGATTCATACAGATCCTCTTCATCTTCAGATTGCCCTTCTGTGGTCCTAACATCATAGATCACTTTATGTGTGATCTGAACCCTTTGCTCAATCTTGCCTGCATTGATACCCACATTCTAGGGCTCTTTGTTGCTGCCAATAGTGGATTTCTCTGTATGTTAAACTTTCTCCTCTTGATTGGCTCCTATGTGGTCATCCTGCACTCTCTAAGGACAAAGACTTTGGAGGCTAGGCAAAAAGCCCTCTCTACCTGTGTATCCCATATCATAGTGGTTGTCCTTTTTTTTGTGCCCTGCATATTTGTGTACATGAGACCAGCAGCTATTTTGCCTATTGATAAAGCAGTTGCAGTGTTCTACACTATGATAACTCCCATGTTAAATCCTTTAATCTATACCTTGAGAAATGCCCAGATGAAAAATGCTATTAGGAAACTCTGTAGTTGGCAAGCTATTTCAAGTGATAAATAAAATGTGCATCGTGCCTAAGATTTATTCAACTGATGCAGAGGTCAAAAGGATATTGTTGATGGTCTTAGCAAAGAAAGTCTATGATATTAAAAGAAAAGAATTAATTGCCATAAATCATAGATTCTGCAGGGAGAGAAAAAAAAATGAGTGCAAGAAAAAGAAGAAAAATCTAGTCCAGGATAAATTTTGGAATATTTGTAATATTCTACCAAATTGGGGCTTAGTTTTACCATCCTCATCCTATCCCCAATCAAAGATTCCTAAGCTTTCATTTTAATAAAAAATTAATGAAATACGAAACATTGATATTGAGCAGTAATCTCTATAACAATCCATAGAGGTAGGCACTGCTATTGTCCCCATCAACACAGGTGAGGAAACAAACAAAAATAATAAAACTCCAAATCAGAAATACTGAATACACACACACACACACACACACACACACTCACATATACAGAGAAAGAGAGTGAGAAAGTGTGAGAGGCCAATACATGATATATAGCACATGTATGTTATATGTTATGTTTAATATGTTATATATTAAATATATATTATTGCATAGACTGTATGTATTATTTCATCATATATAAATAAATTCTAATAGTTCATTAATAACTCTGTTCATTTTTATATATCATAGTTAATGGTAATATGTTAACTGTTAAGATGTGATACAAAATTACTTTAGGAATATAAAAGCAATGGGTCATTTAACTTCTAAGAGGTAAGTAAGGAATATTACACCATTTTTCAAATTTCCTTGTAGCATTCAGAATCCTATTGTATTGATTATGTAACAATCTTATGCTAAAAAATCTATCAGAGAGAGTGATGTTTCAAATTATATTTTAATGTCAGATGGGAATTTCAATTTATTAAATAAATAGAATTTATAAAGTAATTGCCTACTTGCTAACAACAGTTTCTACCAGTATCACAGTATTTGGTACACAATATCTGATAAATATTGAATGAATAAATATATAAAGGAATGTATGCATTCAATAAAATATAGAGCAGATAAAGTAAGTATGAGATTAGGACATTTTTTCTGCCTTTATCTCCTTCAGACTATGAGAATTCTAGCTGGATTTCTTTGGTAAACCACATTTATTCCTGCTTAAAGTGGGAATAAGAAAGAAATGGAAGCTGAGTATTTTTTGTCATATGAACTAACAGTTTACTTGGGTATTCTCCCTGCTTTTACCAAGATTTCATCATTTTCTGAATGTGGGATTTTTTTGGTGTGATATTTTCCTTTTAATTGGTGTGTTTTTGGTAACATTTCATTATGAACAGCTGTTTTTAAAAATCTGTAACTTCCTCTACACACAAAGCAATTTCACGGTAAATACATTCCATTCATTTTTTCTGTCCTTCATTCCGTAAACAACAGATATTCTTGAACCCAAGGAATATATCAAGTACATTAATAGTCACCAGGGCTTCAGCAGTGAGTAAAGAGAAATCTAAATGATTTCTTCACAGAGCTTAGAATCATGGAAAGACTTCCAAAGAAAGCAGAGAAATACCACACAGTGTTATAAATAGTAAGCGAGTAGAAGCAGAGGGTGTTCTGAAAGTATGTTGGAGAGACAAACAACAATGACTGGGGGGGGGGGGTTCAGAAAAGATTCAAGTGTGAAAAGACATCAAAAATGGGACACAAAGGATATGAAGGTCAGTAGAATGAACAGGCATCAGAATCAGATATTCCTCAGAGATGGAATATATAATAAAGGCAAGAAGATGAAAAGTAAGAGTGCAGGAATCCTCATAAATTTGATACAGCTGTGGTTGTCAAATCAACTATTTATTTGAGTTATGTGCATTGTGTGACAGGTAACATGCTGGACACTTAGCTTATCAAGGGTAAATAGTAAATAGCAAGATATAAAGATAGAGAGAAAAGAACAGGGAAGACCAAGAAGGCTCTCATAAATTTATAAAGGCTTCAAGCTAAGTAGTGTGAAGAAAATATTGCAAGATTTTTTTTAAGCTAGCAAATGATGCTGTTATATTTGAGATACAGAATGATGACTCTACAGCTACAGTATAGAAAATCAGTTGAAGGGGACAAGACGGGCAGCAAAAGAGTAGTAAGAAGGTGACTGTAATTACTTGTATGTGATATGATGGAGGCTTGGACTCGAGTGGTGCCAGTGATGATGCAGAATGCTGTGGATGCTGCTGCACCTGGTCAAATCCCTTTCATTGGACCTGTGCCCCGAGGAATATCTGCTGTGTGTCTGGGCTGTTAAGAGCTCACAAGTCCCATTCTTTCTGGACAATTGCACAAGAGAATTGAAACTGCCTCACTTTGTGACCAGGCTCACCAACTGAAGGCCCACCAGCATCCAATGAATGACTGAAGAAGGAGTAGAAGGCACCGGTCCCCTTGCCTAAAGGTGGAACCTGTGCGGTTATGCAATATATACTACAGAGCTCTCATGTATTCAGGCTGGAGCCAAACGAATGGAAACTATATCTTTTTCCCCATCATGGGCAGTTTCCCTAGAGACAGGGAAGGGAGAAATATTTTAGAGTTATAAAAAAAGAAATTAAAATAACATGAAGATATGAGATCAAAACATTCATGCATTAAATCTAGATTCTGGCTTTTATCACTGAATGTTTGAAGAAATTGATGAGAATGAATAGAGAGAGGAAGAGCATTCTATGGCAGTGAACAAGACCTCTTTATATGAGGCCACTTTATATGGGCATGGGCACTCATTCTCAGGCTGAAGGATTAACACTTCATTGCCTGAAGAAACTGTAATGGCCTGCCCTGCAACAGTTGCCATGAAAGACCACACTGATTCTCCTCAGGATCCACTCAATAATACAAACCACCCCTCTTTTCTTCTAGTTCTGTAACTAGACTCAAGTAGCAGGAAGCTGCTAAAAGTGAGGTCCCACTGGGAGTTCCTCTTGTGGCTTAGTGAGTTATGAAGCCAACTATTATCCAGTTGGGTGGGTTCGATACCTGGCCTTGCTCAGTGGGTTAAGGATCCAGCATTGCCATGAGCTGTGGTGTTGGCCCAGACACAGCTAGGATCTGGTGTTGATGTGGCTGTGGTATAGGCTGGAAGCTGCAGCTCTGATTTGACACCTAGCCTGGGAACTTCCATATGCCACAGGTGCTTCCCTAAAGTAAATAGATGATAGATAGATAGATGGATAAAAGTGAGATCCTACTGTAGAGCACAGGGAACTATATATCCAATCTCTTTGGACAGAACATTGTGGGAGATGGTATAAGAAAAAGAGGATATTATATATATATATATGGCTGAGTCACTATGCTGTACAGCAGAAATTGTCACAACACTGTAAATGAACTATACTTGAATAAAAATAAGAAAGAAAAAGTGAAGTACAAAATGTGACACATTAGACGTTGCACTACACTCCAAAATAACCACCTGGATTTTCTAATGTATGCAGACAGAAATCCAGGATAACTGTAGAAAAATTATAAACTTTGGTTCGGCCTGATTTATTGATAGAGGCTCTCTCAGCAGAGATTCTGCATTCGACATTGATACTGGGGGAATTAAGACATGCTCTAACAGTTTGTGTGGTGGTGGTGGCCAATGCATGAATCAAATGGTGGCCCACAGTGAGTAGCTTAGACATGCCAGACCTGCTCTGGTTTAACGTAGAAGAGATTAGAAGTTATTAGGAGATTGGAAGACAAGAGTGGGTTTTTATTGAAGATATAGTCAGCCACTCTGAGAGGTTCCAGAATACACACCTTTCACCACAATCATGAAAAATAAATTTGTAGCAGAGGCCTCGGCATCCTTGAAGGCCTCTGTGATGGGTCACAAAAAAAAGAAGAAAAAAAAAAAAAAAAAGGAAAAGAAAGCTCTGCGGGATATTGTGCAAGCTTCTCTGATCCAGTGGGTCCATAGCATTTGATGCGTCAGTGGCAGATGGGGATGCCAGGGCTTCTGGCAGGACTCCACATGCAAACTGCAGTGTGGGCACTTAGTATTTTGGAGCAAAGCTTGCCATCTTTTGCAGTTAAACACTCTTTTTAATAAATAGCTCCTGGACTGCCACTGGACTTTAGTAGATTCTGACCACCTCAGCATCGGTTACCAATTTAACATGAGCTGCCCATCATGAACTTACTGTTCTCTGACCCATCAAAGCCATAAAATTGGGCAGGCACAACAGTAACCCATCATCAAAGGGACTGGCCTGAGTAAGACCTGAAGGCAAAGTTACATGGGTAAGTGGCAAAAATACTCAAAGTCCTGACCTGTCTTAAATCCCTTCTCTCCCTGCCAGCCCCTATGGAGTCATGGGGAGTTGCCTATGGTCAGTTAACAGCGGAAAAAAAGACTAAGGACTTGTATACAGACAGTTCCGCAATGATAAGCCAGCATAACTTCAAAGTGGAGGAGTTCCCGTTATAGCTCAGTGAGTTAAGAACCTGACTAGTATCCATGAGGATGTGGGTTCTTCAACCCCTGGCCTTATCCAGTGGGTTCAGGATATAGTGTAGGCTGCAGATGCAGCTCGGATCTGGCGTTGCCGTGGCTGTGACATAGGCCCCAGCTGTAGCTGATTCTCTCCCTAGCCTGGGAACTTCCATATGCCACAGGTGCGGCTCTAAAAAGAAAAAATAAATAAATAAATAAATAAATAAATAAATACCTGAAAGTGGAGAGTTACAGCACTACAGCCCCATTCTGGAAAATTCCTGAACATCAGTATTGATGGAAATCCTCCCAAAGGGTACAAGTTCAAGTAGTGCACCTGATTGTTTACTTTGTTTGGAAGAGAAATGTCCAGATACGCTATATATACTGTTTCATGGGTTTTAACCAATGATTTGGGTGGATGATCTGGAATTCGGGAGGAATATGACTGAATAATTGGTAACCAAAAAAAGAAAAAGAAAAAAAAAATGAGGACAATGTACATTTACCTGCTTCTCTGAATGGACAAAATGTATGAAAATATCTGTGTCTCACCACTAAGGATAAAAATGGGAGTGGCGCCATTCAAAATTATCTTTAGTAACTATTGTTGCTAAAAATGTTGCTTCCAGTTCTAGGTAACCTATTGCTCTGCGGGCTTAGAGGTTTTAGTTCCAAAGGGAGAAATGCTTCCTGCAGGGGCCAGCTCAGCAGGATGGGGCTGAAGAACGGGTGCTGTGGAACTTAAGGAAAAAAAGTTAACATAAAACAAGACACAGAGACATTTATCTTAAGTAAAGGTGGGAGCCGGGGACTCAAGGTCTCAGGGACCAAGCCCCTGCCTCAAGAAACCACACTGCTTTTATTGTGCTCCTTAGATGAGATCAAGTGAGGAGTGGCTATGGGTACAGGGTTTGTTTACCATTATATAAGTTCTTTTACTATTTAAAAAGCCACTCAGGTGGTAAAAGGTTAAGCTCATACTCTGACCTCTAGGCACATAATAGTTCTTAAGCTTAAATCACTTATGCCTTTAGGTCTTTGTTCTTAAGCTTAAGTCTTTTACCAGCACTGTGACTGTTTTTCCAAGCAGGAAGATGGGATAAAGTAAGATAAGAAGATGGGATAAAGTAAAGAAGGACGAGATGGAGTTTTCAAAGAAACATGTCTTGGACAGCTTCCACCAGGAGCCACAGCAAGATTCTGTGGAAGTGGGGGTCAAGACTCCTGCCCGAGCGTTTTAGAATCCTTCCGCCTCTGAATCAACAGGAGAGTGAGATCAAGTGATTGATACTGACCCCAAGGGGAAATGGGACTACTACTTTGAAAGAGGAATGAGGAAAAGTATGTCTGGAAGACAGGAACTCCTAGACAGCCTCTTTTAGTATCAGCACGTCTGGTAATAAGAGTAACAGAAACTGCAGCGACCCAATCCAGGCAGACCTATTAACAGCCCAGACTTTTCAGCAGTGAAGGTCTATGTCAGCCCACCAGGTAAAAATCATGATCAGCTCAGGTGTTGCTAAAGGCACAGAGTGAGTAAAAGAATAAAGACCAGCTACAGCCATGTGACCAATTACAGAAATAAGACATGTAATGACATGTTCTGTGCCTATGTTCTTTGTCCTCTTTAATTTATGAATATATTTGTGTATGTTATATACATAACAATGTATACATACATTTATACCCATACACACACATACAAACACATATGTTATAAATGTATACATATACATATATATCTTTTATTCTTTCTCTTATTACTGTATCATATAAAATAACATGTTAACTTTCTATCATAGTATTTAAGTATTAGTAATTTCTACCACAGCATTTAAAGTTTTAAGATAACAAAGACTCTACCTCCTTTGGGGGGAAAGAGTGTATTTTCACTTGTACACAGGACAGCTGTGCCGTGTTGGGCAGAATTCACAGGTGACAATAGAAAAATAGGTACATTAGACTCTATCAAAATTACAAGATTCTGGAGTTCCCAGCATGGCTCAATGGTAACGAACCCTACTAGTATCCATGAGGATGCAGGTTCCATCCTGGGCCTTGCTCTCTGGGTTAAGGATCTCGTGTTGCCTTGAGCTGTGGTGTAGGTTGCAGATGTGGCTCAGATCCCACGTTGCTGTAGCTGTGGTGTAGGCCTTCAGCTATGGCTCCGATTTGACTCCTAGCCTGGGAAATTCCATGTGCCACAGGTGCAGCTCTAAAAAGACAACAAAAAAAAAAATTTATAAGCTTCTAAGCATCAAAGGACAGAATCAAAAGAGAGAAAAGGCAACCCACAGAATTGCAGGAAACAGTTATAAATAAATATCTGATGAGGAGAAACAAATATTTGGAATATACAAGGAATTCTTAGAACTCACGAAGAAATAATAGCCCAATTAAGTAGTCAAAAAATCTGAATAGACATATTTCCAAAAAAGACATACAATGGCCAATAATTACATGAAAAAATGCCCAACATTATTAAGCACACTTGTACACTGTTCCTAGACTGCAAATGGTGCAGCCACTATGAAAGATAGTACACCGTTCTTCAAGAAGTTAAATACAAAATTAAAATACGATCCAGCATTTCCACTTCTGGGTATATACCAAAAAGAAATGGAAAAAAAAAATCTCTTTAAAGGGACCTAAAGAGACATTTGCAAGCCCGGATTTCATAAAAAGGTTTTTCAGAGCAGTCAAAATGGCTAAGGAACCTAAGTCTTCATCAACACATAACCAGATAAACAAAATGTGGTATCCACACAACGGAATACTATTCAGCATTAAAATGGAAGGAGCATCTGATGCATGCTACAACAGAAATAAAATTGAACACATGTTAAATAAACGGCTCTTTTAAATAAATTTTACATTTCGTAATGGGTTTATATTCACAGAGAGGTTCCAAAAGTAACAGATAGTTTCCATACACCCCACAGTCAGTTTCCCCTATCATTATCTTATATTAGTATGGTACATTTGTCACAACTAATTACCCATCATTATTACACTATTTTTAACAAAAATCCGTACTTTAACCAGACTCATGCATTGTTACTGATGCCACTTTTCTCCTGCAGCATCTGATCCGGGAAATCACATTACATTCAGTTGTCAAGTTTTTCTGAGATCCTCCAGACAGTGACAGTTTCTCTGACTTTTCTTGTCTTGGATGACTTTGATAGTTTTGAGGAGGACTATTCAGGTTTTGTGTACAAAAACCCTCCACTGGGGTCTGATATCTTACTCAAGATTATTAGATGGGGGTTATGGGTCATCGGAAGGAAGACCACAGAGATCAAGTACCATTTGTATCACATCACATCAGTGGGTACATACTCTCAATGTGACTTGTCGCTATTAACCTTGATCTTGGCCACCTGACGGAGGTACTATTTGTCAGAATTCTCCTTGGCAAATTTACTCTTTTCCCTCATTCCATAGAAGGAAGTCACTTTAAGTGTGTGCTCAGCTCACACTTGAGGACAGAGTATACACATATATCATGCAGAATTCTTTCATCTATCCTCTCCTAGTCAGTTGTTACTCAATTATTTATATCATTATAACTCAGAGATGTTTATTTTGGACTTTAAGTTATAGCTCAATTCTCTGTTACGCAGTATGTTGTTGATTTTTTTTTCCAGCTTTGGGCTTTGGGGGTCTTCCATTTGGCTCCTGTGATCATTTGGCATATCCTCATCACTATGTGAGGATGTGTCTTTCAGCACTTCCTTTCTTTCTAGCAGTCTTAGTGGCTCTAGTTCATCTTTGCATTCCCTGACCCAGACCTAAAATCAGCCATTTCTTCAAGAAGCCCTAATTCTTTTTATTGCAGTAGAGTATTGGAAGGCAGGTCCGGGGTACTAGAAGACTATCATGTCTTATTCCAGTCAAAAGATGAAATGCATGACCCATAAAAACATCTTTATTTTTTAGGAGTTCCTTAGGAGCTAAAACAAACCAATCAGTATCCATGAGGATGCAGGTTCCATCCCTGGCCTCACTCAGGGTTTCTGCGTTACCATGAGCTATGGTGTAGGCTGCAGATGTGGCTCGGATCCTGCATTGCTGTGGCTGCGGTGCAGGCCAGCAGCTGCAGCTCTGATTGCACCCCTAGCCTGGGAACTTCCATGCCATGGGTGTGGGCCTAAAAAACAAAAAAACAAAACATCTTTATTTTTTAAATAAGCCACCTTTTTCTCTATACTGTGATAAGATATAGTGAAGATTAAGGTCTTTTTCACATGCGGCTCCTGTCTCTGACCTAGAGGAGAAGGGACACTTTAGGGAATGACCTTCCCCTGTGCCTGTATTTTTTCATCATCCATGTTTACACAGTCCTCTGGGGAAGGCAAAGAGTTGCACCTCTCATTCACTATCTTAAGTGAGAGTGGATTTCAGAAAGTGGGGGATCATTCTGGATCAACTTAATCTGCCTTCAGGCCTGTAGATAAGAAGCAAAGTCTCCTTGTGAGACCAAAGAATTCCTGGTTCTAGACAATCAAACAATTTTAGGAACTTTTTTCTTCTCATTTGAGTCAAGGCTGTCCAGATTGCCTTGGAAAGAAAAAGAGGACAACTGAACATCCTAACCTCTGCATGAACTCTTTTAAAACTGGTAAGATTTGTACTGAGGATTAATGTAGTTTTATATAATACTCGGAAAAAGTGAATCTGATCAATGGGAGTATCTAATTCATACAATGCGTTTGTGGAAGGATAGAAAGTTTGGGACATTTTAAGGGGTGTTCTACATTCTAAAGTGAGACAATGGAAATAAAAGCTGTGCACAGCCTCTCCTGAGGGAAAGGGGCACTGCTAGGAAAGGGGTATTAGAGTGGAGGGTATGAGAGATTAAGAACAGAGAAATAATATCTACCTAGGAGTTTCAGGATATGCTTAGACATGATGATTTGGCAGTGATATAGTAGAATTCAGACTTCCCTTTTCCTCCATGCATTTCAGGACAGCACAGGGCAGAACACTATTGGGTTGTACCCACAGGATATTTTCTCAGATCTTCTCATTCACTCACAAGTATTTAAGCACACATTTTACTCTAGAAGCTGAAATACACTCATTTATGGATTAAAAATGCCTCTTAAAATGCTCCATTCCAATGTGTGTTAATTGTATATATATATTTCTGTAATGTGCATACTTCTGTATCTACATAAACACATAAATATATTATGTGAATTATACAGATGTGCATATCTTTATATACATATACATACAAACACAAAAATAGATAAGTAGAGATATTTCTATAATGGTCTTAATTGATATAAACACCAAATGATTTTTCATTTGAAGAGCTTTGACCAGATTTCATTTGGAAAATATCCAGAATGTCAGTGAACCTGTAGTTAAAGGCACTGTGATGGTTTAGATGGGATTAAAATGCACTGAGTTCCATACTCACCTCTATAGCTGTCCCTATTTATGCTCTTTAGTCTTACAGTCCACCCTCTCCCCCCAAAAATACTGCTGTCCCTCCTGCTTACATCACAGGACAGTTATTATGGCTCAGGGATATGCCACTGTGAATAATAGACCATCACAGACTTTACTTCTTACATAACACATGCTAGTGATGTATTTTCAAATTTGACCAAAGATCACCTCCTAAAAAAAATGGGCATTGCTCATATTTCAGTTGCCAAGAATGCAGCTTCCTTATACACAGAGTACAAATGCAGGGCTTGTTGGCATTCTTTTAAATACAACTCATTTATGCATGATTTTGTGTGTAAGCAATATGTAGTATCCTACTTTTAATTACTTCTTATCAACCTAGCACACAATGCTGTCTTATTTTTCACTTTAAAATATACTGTAGAGACCACTGCATATATATCTGCTTTCTTTTTATCAATGGTTTTATAGGGTGTGTGGTGTCAATAAAACTACACTCCCTTTTTTTTAAAATTTTATAGCCACACACAGGGCATATGGAAGTTCTTGGGTTAGGGATGAATCTGAAGAGATTCATGATTGTGTGTGCAGAAGTTTCATTAAGGAAGAGATATTGAATTGTGTGAAACATCATTCTCTGATGCTCAGAACAGTTACTAAAATACTTTATAACTGGACTGCGGGTTTAAGAAATGTAAAAGTGGATTGAGTAAATCAGGCAAAAGTTTTCTCTACTAAAACACAGCTCTCCCAATATGGATACATTCTAGATTAAAACTGGAGAAATCATTCAGCTGACAAAGTGAATAAACTCATGCTAGTAACCCAAATTAGTGCTTCCAATGCCTGAACAATCATTTACTTTTTCATTGTTTCTTACTTTCATATAATTTTTTCCTTTTTTTTTAGGGACACACCCATGGCATATGGAAGTTCGCAGGCTAGGGGTCCAATCAGAGCTACAGCTGCCAGCCTACACCACAGCCCACAACAACAAGGGATTGGAGCCCAGTCTGCAACCTACACCATAGCCCACAGCAATGACAGATCCTAACATACTTAGCAAGGCCAGGGATCAAAGTTGGGTTACTTAACTGCTGAGCCATGAAGGGAAGTCCCTCATATCATTTTCATATGTCATTAGGGCACCAGACTGAAAAAGTATCGTGAATTCCATTTTACTGAAATAAAAGCAACACACAGCAGGTAAATGATTACCCAGTGAAAGGTAGCACTGCCATGATATATACTCTACTTGCAAATATACTACTTATTTTGAAATTGTAATTTTTTTTTCTTCTTTGCAGAATATTTCTAATCAGTGCTTTCCCTTTGAGTCAAATAATGCAGCCAAATGCCAGTATCTCTGAGTTCATACTGTTAGGATTGACACAGGATCCTAAAAAGCAAAAAATGGTGTTTGTGATCTTCTTCGTTTTCTATGTGGGAACTCTGGTGGGCAATCTGCTTATTATTGTGACCATCAGGTCCAGCCAAACACTCGGGAGCCCAATGTACTTCTTCCTGTTTTATTTGTCCATTGCTGATACCTGCTTTTCCACTACCACAGCACCTAGACTCATTGTGGATTCTCTGTCTGCAAAGAAAATCATATCCTACAACGAGTGCCTGACTCAAATCTTTGCACTGCATTTATTTGGATGCATGGAGATCTTTGTCCTTGTCCTCATGGCCATGGATCGTTACGTGGCCATCTGCAAGCCATTGCATTACCCAACCATCATGAGGCGCCAGGTCTGCATCATCCTGATTGTTCTGGCATGGATAGGGTCTTTGATACATTCTACGGCTCAGATTATGCTGGCCTTGAGACTGTCCTTCTGTGGATCCAATCTGATGGATCACTATTGCTGTGATTTGCAGCCCTTGCTGAAACTTGCCTGCATCGATATTTATGTGATGAACCTACTCGTGGTATTTAATAGTGGGGCCCTTTGTGCAAGCAGTTTTACAATTCTGATGATCTCATACATTGTCATCTTGGATTCTCTGAGAAACCATAGCGCAGAAGGGAGGAAAAAAGCCCTCTCCACTTGCACTTCCCACATCATTATAGTTGTCCTGTTTTTTGGTCCATGTATATTCATGTATACCCGCCCCCCAACTACTTTCCCCATGGACAAGATGGTGGCAGTATTTTATACCATTGGAACACCCTTCCTCAATCCACTCATCTACACTCTGAGGAATGCAGAAGTGAAAAATGCCATGAGAAAGTTATGTCATGTCAGAATTACTTCAGAAAGCAAAAGATGAATTGAGGTCTGATTACTTAATGTGTCATGGTTTGACTGATTTTGTAGAGGTATATAATTGTGGGAATAACATAAATCAAACATAAGATTGAGAGTTGCTATTTTTTTTCTGGTTCGCAGACAAAATGAATGCCAAGGCTTCGCATTCTTTTTTTTTAATTTATTTTTTAATTTAATTTTATTTATTTTTTCCACTGTACAGCATGGGGACCAAGTTACACTTACATGTATATATTTTTTTTCCTCCCTTTGTTCTACTGTGATATAAGTTCTCAATGCTGCACAGCAGGATCTCATTGTAAATCCATTCCAAGAGCAATAGTTTGTATCCTATAACCCCATGCTCCCTATCCCTCCCATTTGCTCCCTCTCCCCCCAGGCAGGCACAAGTCTATTCTCCAAGTCCATGATTTTCTTTTCTGTGGAAATGTTCATTTGTGCTGTATATCAGATTCCAGTTATAAGTGATATCATATGGTATTTGTCTTTGTCTTTCTGACTTATTTTGCTCAGTATGGGAGTGCCTAGTTCCATCCATGTTGCTGCAAATGGCATTATGTCATTCTTTTTATGGCTGAGTAGTATTCCATTGTGTATATATACAACCTCTTCCTAATCCAATCATATGTCAATGGACATGTGGGATGTTTCCATGTCTTGGCTATTGTGAATAGTGCTGCAATGAACATGCAGGTGCATGTGTCTTTTCCAAGGAAACTTTTGTCCAGATATATGCCCAAGAGTGGGACTGTTGGGTCATATGGTAGTTCTATGTATAGATTTCTAAGGTATCTCCAAACTGTTCTCCATAGTGGCTGTACCAGTTTACATTCCCACCAGCAGTGAAGGAAGGCTGCCTTTTCTCCACAACCCCTCCAGCACTTGTTATGTGTGGGCTTCTTAACGACGGCCATTCTGACTGGTGTGAGGTGGTATCTCACGGTAGTTGTGATTTGTATTTTTCTTATAATCAGGGATGCTGTGCATTGTTTCATGTGCTTGTTGGCCATCTGTATATCTTCCTTGGAGAACAGTCTATTCAGGTCTTTGGCCCATTTTTCCATTGGGTGATTGGCTTTTTTGCTGTTGAGTTGTACAAATTGTTTCTATATTCTAGAGATTAAGCCCTTGTGGGTTACATCATTTGAAACTGTTTTCTCCCGTTGTGTACATTGTCTTTTTGTTTTCTTTTTGGTTTCCTTTGCTGTGCAAAAGCTTTTCAGTTTGATTAGGTCCCACTGGTGTATTTTTGTTATTTCTGTTGCCTTGGGAGACTGACCTGAGAAAATATTCATGAGGTTGATGTCAGAGAGTGTTTTGCCTATGTTCTCCTCCAGGAGTGTGATGGTGTCTTGTCTTTTATTTTAGTCTTTCAGCCATTTGGAGTTTATTTTTGTGCATGGTGTGAGGGGGTATTCTAATTTCACTGCTTTGCATGCAGCTGTCCAGGTTTCCAGCAATGCTTGCTGAATAGACTTTCTCTTTCCCATATTATGTTCTTTCCTCCCTTGTCAAAGATTAATTGACCATAGGTGTCTGGGCTCTCTATTCTGTTCCATTGGTCTGTCTGTCTCTTTTGATACCAGTACCACACTGTTTTGATGACTGTGGCTTTGTAATATTGCCTGAAGTCTGGGAGAGTTATGCCCCCTGCTTGGTTTTTGTTTCTCAGGGTTGGGTTGCTTTGGCAATTCTGGGTCTTTTGTGGTTCCATATAGATTTTTGGATTGTTTGTTCTAGTTCCGTAAAAAATGTCATGAGTAATTTGACAGGGATTGCATTGAATCTGTAGATTGCTTTGAGTAGTATGGCCATTTTTACAAAATTGATTTTTCTAATCCATGAACATGGAATATCTTTCCATTTCTTTACATCTTCTTTAATTTCTTTGATTAAAGTTTTATAGTTCTCAGCATTTAAGTCCTTTACCTCCTTGGTCAGATGTATTCCGAGGTATTTAATTTTTGGGGGGGTGCAATTTTAAAAGGTATTGTATTTTCATATTCCTTTTCTAATATTTCATTGTTGGTATACAGAAATGCGACTGATTTCTGAATGTTAATCTTATATCCTGCTACTTTGCTGAATGTATTAATCAGTTCAAGTAGTTTTTGGGTATAGTCCTTAGGGTTTTGTATGTATAGTATCATGTCATCTGCATACAGTGACAGTTTTATCTCTTCTCTTCCTATTTGGATACCTTTTATTTCTTTGTTTGTCTAATTGCTGTGGCTAGGTTTCTCCTTCTATAAGTGGATCCAACTTACCAGTCTAAGCATGTTCTCCTATCAAAGTTTATTTTGAAATAAATTCAGTAAAATAACATGAATCTTATTGTCATCATTTTGTTCTACTTTCTTGGGACGTTACAAAGTTTAGTGTCAATACCGATGTCTCAAAATTGCATGGCATTAATGATGAGGGTCATATATATAAAAGGAATAGAAGTGTTATGATTCCATCATAAACTCACTTAACCTACACTTCCCTAATATGAGCATACACACACACACACACACACACGCGCGCGCACACACACACAGAGTACAGGGGTTCATGGCCATTTGCATTTCAGATGAAACAATGTATTAATATATGAGGAACAGAATAGAATAAAATAAACTAACATGTAGGTTAAAAATAAAGATACTAAAACAAGAAGTTATAGAGGGTCATCAAACTTGGAAGGTTTTATGGGGTTCAAAGGTACTTGTAGTCAAATTAAACCTAGGTAAATGATGGAATTTTAAAAGTTTCTGGACATGATATCCATCCAATGTATCACTGTAAAGTGGTCACCTGCCCTCAAAAGTGACTTCCCTAAAAAAAATACTATGCATTATAATTATCCCTTTCATTTTAGAAAAAAGTAGAATGGCTGATATGCATCTAGTGCTTTTTTATTATCATGATCGTGTCTCACAAAATAATACAAAGTTAGGTATATTTATCAAAAATTCACAGATAAAAATCTGAAGTTCAGAAAAGTAAAAACACCCTTCAGGTTATTCTGCTAAAATGTATCAGAAGCAAGGTTTTAAACAAGTTTTGTATGCCCCTCATTTCAGTAGTAAATACCTGCGATCCACTTTATCCCTGCAAAGTGGCCTACAATACAGGAAACATTTGGAATTGAGGCAATGATCATGAACTGCACTTACTTTTGCTTCAAGCTTGGTGGAAGGATATAATGATTAAGAATAGGAGGTCTATGCTCAACCTGGATGGATCCAAATTCTATTATTTTATAGCCCTGTAACTTCAGGAAATATAGATAAAATACTGGGCCTCAATTTTGGTGTGTAAATTGAAAGTGAAAATAATCTCTATTTTATTGGCTTGTCATGAGGTTTAAAAAGGGATATAATAAAGAGCTGTGAATAAAGGAGAAAATCTAGTGTGCACTACCTATTTTCATTATAAAATGGATTTTAAAAATATAATTAGTGAAACTCATATTTTTAGTCATGGCCATCATATACATTTACCAACAATACTTTTATTCGGAGAATGCAATTTATAATTTTAATATAAGATAAATTTTAACTGAAGATATTATTTGGTACTGTTTTAATAAGATTAAAAAGAAACCTAAGACAATGCTAAACACACAGTTATTGCTTAACTAAAGGAAAAAGGAGACTTTAGATAACAGCTCCAGGCTTTTTACGTATTGCATCTTTAGCTTTAAATCTTTAAAAATGAGTTATATGTGAAATCTAAAAAGCAAAAAAAAAAAAAAAAAAAAAAGTTTAGGTTTAATTTACTGAAATAGAAAGTAGAAAAGTGGGTGCTAGAGGCAGAGATGGCAGGAAATATAAAGAGTCTGGTAAACAGATACCAACTTTCAGCTATGTGATTAATAAAGTCTCAGAAGCATGTCAGCTTACAGTGCCTATAGTTGAAAACCAGCTGCATCAAAGTGAGTAGATAAATGCATGGCATCCACTCACCAGAGTTCCTTTAGCTTTACTAGTGAATTTTATACATTTATAAGCTTTCACACTACTGTCCAGTGCACTTTTGTTTCAAATGAAGGAGTTAAAAAAAGTCAATGAAACATAAAGGAAAAAAGACCAAGAGGAAAAGAAAGACAAAGCTACAGGACAGGAATAACTTAAAAAAAGGAAGTAGTAAGTCCTTCCCTCTTGGTAATTATTTTAAGTGTAAATAGATTAAACTAAATGCCCCAATGAAAAGACAGAGAGTAGCTGGATGAATTCAAAAACACAAGTTCCACATCCTTACTCCCCCAGCCTGGGACCACATCAGGACCCAGCTAACATAAGCGCAGTCTGACAGCCTCCACCTGAAGCAGGACCTGGACGTCAAACAGGTCAGAGCCCAGCCCTCCCTACCACCACAGCTACAATAGTAGCTCCTACTACAACCGAAGAAACTATGCATCTCAAATAGGGGGCACCCCTACAGCCTATGGTTCTGTTGATAAGAACGGAGCACATGGTCGGGTCCATTAAGACATCTAAATAAGTTCATCTCTCCAAGATTAGCAAAAGTAACTGACCAACATAATACAAAGAAATGAAAACAGAGTTACACAAAATGGGGCAACAGAGGAATACATTCCAGATGAAGACACAAAATTCCAGAAGAAGAACTCAACAGAGTGGAGAGAAGCAGCCTCCCTGGTAAAAAGTTTAAGGTAATGATCATGAAGATGCTCATACGGTCAATTATTCTACAATGAGAGATAAGAATATACAGTGAGAGGAAATTCTCTTCAATAAATGGTCCTGGGAAAGTTGGAAAGCTACATGCAAAAGAATCATACTGGACTACTTCCTCACAGCATTCACAAAAATAAATTCAAAATGGACTAAACACTTAAATGTAATAATGAAACCATAAAACTCCTAGAAGAAAACATAGGCAGTACATGTTTTGACATTAGTATTAGCAATATTTCTTGGGGGAAAGGGGGAAATCTGTCTCCTCAGACAAGAGAAACTAAAGCAAGTATAAACAGATGGGAACTACTTCAAATTGAAAGGCTTTTGTACAGAGAAGGAAGAAAATATTTGTTTATCAAAAAATGACAGACAACCTAGTTAAAAAATGGGCAGAGGACCTGAACAGAAATTTTTCCAATGCAGACATACAAATGGCCAAGACACATGAAAAAATCCTCAAAATCACTGTCATTGGGGAAATGCGAATCAAAACTACAATGAGACATCACCTCAAGCCTCTCAGAGTGGCTGATTTTCAAAAAGACAAAAAATAGTAAGTATTTCCAAGGATGGGTAGAAAAGTGACCTCTCATGCACTGTTGGTAGGACTGTAAATTGGTACAGCACTATTTAAACAGTATAGTTTCCTCAAAAAAATTAAAAAGAGACATCCTATATTATCCAGCAATTCCACTTCTGTGTATTTTCTCCAAAGAAAACAAAAACACTAATGTGAACATACAGATGCACAGTTGTGTTCATCAAAGCATTGTTTATAACAACTAAGATAGGAAAGCAATGTAAGTGCCCATCAATAGACAACTGGATAAGTAGTTGTGAAAAAAATAGAGAGAGAGGGTGCCATAAAAACAATGAAAGCTTGCCATTTGCTACAATATGGATGAACTTAGAGGGTATGATACTAATTGAAATAAGTCATACAAAGAAAGATAAATGGCATGGGATCACTTAACATATGGTACCCAAAAAGCAGAACAGGTGAACAAACACAATAAGACAGAAATAGACTCAAAGATATCTTTGAGTTCAGCACTGCAGGGAAATGGGGAACCCTGGAAGAGAGACAGTGTGGCACAGTGTAAGAGAACACACAAGACTCTAACATTTAGAAAGTGGGGGACCAGGAGGCACTCTGGTCTGCAGAACAAAGGTGCCTAGGCTTTAGCTCCTATCTTTTTATTAAGGAAGGTGATGAGATTATTATTGATGGGATTAAGGAAGGTGACAAGATTTGGGGGCAGGGACAGGCATAGGCAATGACAAGATTATCTTCTTTGTAATATCAAAAGGGGGTATCTTAGGACATAGTGCAGCTGTTCATAGAATAATATGGTTAATGTGTAAGTCCTTCATCTAGTCTTGGAAGGAGAATCTGTACTTTAGAACTCTGAGTCCATAGACATTTGCCTTCTGCAGAGTTCTGCTGTTCCATGACACCGAAAAAAAATCAAGTATTTTCCAGAGGATAAGGTGGTGGTGATGAATGAAATATACGAGAGACTTAAGAGTTGTAATCTTCCAGGTACACAATAAAAGAGTCAGAGGGATGGAATGTACAGCATGGGGAATGTAGTCAATGATTTTGAAATAACTGTGTATGGTGATAAATGTCACCTAAATTTTGGTGGTTGTTTTGCAAAGTTCAGAAACACTGAATCATTCTGTTTTGTACTTGGGACTAACATAGTGTTGTACATCAGTTTTATTTCAATAAAATATAAAATAAAACACTAACTACTATAAGATGTCTAAAAGAAACTTATTTTAGATCTAAGGACACACATAAACTGAAATTGAAAAGATAGAAAAATAAATTACACGGAAGTAGTAAAACAGAGTAGATGGCTATACTAATTTAGACAAAATTGACATTATGTCAAAAACTATTGCAAGAGACCAATCAGGTCATCATCTAATGAGAAAATAATCAACTCACCAAAACAAAACAACAGTTTGAAATATGCACATATGTATATATACACAACTAAAATCAGATATTAAAAATATGTGAAACAAACTCTGACAGATTAAAGGGATAAGTGAACAGCTCTGAAATAATAGTGGAAATCTTGAATATTCCACATTTCATAATGAATAAATCAATCATACAGAAGATCATAATAAATAGAGAACTTACATAGCAGTGTAGACCAAATGGACTTCTAGAGAACTCTCCACCAAAGAGCAGAATTACATTTTTCTCAAGTACATATAGAACATCTTCAGATGAACCAGATGTTAGGACACAAAACAGTTCTTAGTAAATTTTAAAAGATTAGAGCTATCTTATCCAATTAGAATGGATTGAAACTAATAACCCACAACAGAGGACAACGAAACATCAAGTGTTTTGTGGCAATTACAGAACACACCCCAAAAAAAGGAAAAGAAAAAGAAAACCACAGACAAATATCTCTGAAGAAACTGATACAAATTTTTTCAGGAAATCACTAGTACACAGAATTCAACAACTCTTTAAAAAAATTATACAAGTAATTAAGTGGGATTTAATACTGGAATGCAAGATTGGTTCAATAGAGGAAAATCCATCATGTAATATATCATATTAACAAAAGGAGCTCTCTATTCTGTTTCATTGGTCTATTTGTCTGTTTTTATTACTATTTTGATTGCTATAGTGTTTTGATTACCATAGCTTTGCAATAGAGTTTGAAATCAACAGTTTGTTTTTCTTCCTCAGTATTGCCAGGGCTATTCTTCCTGCATTCTATATGTATTTTAGAACTGTTTGTTCTATTTCTGTGAATAATGTCACTGACATTTTGATAGGGATTACACTGACTCTATACATTGCATACATTGCTTTGGGTAGTACGACCATTTAAACAACATTAATTTTTAAGAATAATATTAGTGCATCTGACCCATGAACACATATATCTTCCCATTTGTGAATATCTTCTCCAATTTCTTTCATCAGAGGCTTGAAGTTTTCATTTTACTGGCCTTTCACTTCATTGGTGAATTTGTTCTTGAGTATTTTATTGTGTTTGATGCTACTGTGAGTTTTTTTTTAAATTAGTCATTTTGTTATTGGTATACAGAAACACACTAATTTCTGTACATTTATTTTGTATCCTGAAACTTTAGTGGATTCATTAACTAGTTCTAACAATTTCCTTTTGTTGATTTTTTTTAAGATTTCCTATACATAAGATTATATAATCTGCAACAGAAACATTTTTACTTCTTTTCCAATTTGGATGCCATTTATTTCTTTATCTTTCCCAATTAACTCAGCTAGAAATTCCAGTATATGTTGAATAGGAATGGTAAGAGTGGACCCATTTTAATTGTGCCTGATCTTAGAGGAAAATATTTCAACCTCTCATTGTGGAATGTCAGGTTAGCTGTGGGTTTGTTGTGCATAATCTTTCTTATGTTGACGTATATCCCTTCTACACTCAATTTGTTGAGAGGTTTTCTTTTTTTTCATAAAAGAAAACTGTATTTTGTTAAATGATATTTCTGTATATATTAAGATGATCACATCATTTTTACATTTTATTCTATAAATGTGGTATATCATATTTAGCTAGACAAGAATATTCAGTGGGTAAGTGATTGGCTCTTCAACAAATGGTGTTGGGAAAACTAGATAACTACATACAGAAAAATAAAATTGGTCCCTATTTTACACTACTCACAAAAGTTAATTCTAAATGGACTAAAGACTTAAAATAGACACATTACCATAAACCTCTCCAAGTAAATATAGGAAAGAAGCTCCTAGACCTTGGTGTTGGCGATGAGTTTTTTGATGTGATATTAAAACACAAGCAACAAAAGCAAAAATCAACAGATGGGGTTATATCAACTACAAAGCTTTAGCACAGCATGAGAAACAACCAAAAAAATAAATAAATAGAAAATCTATGAAATGAGAGAAACCATATATTTAATAAATGTTGATATCTAAACTATATGAACTCAATAGCCCAATAACAAACTTTTTTCAAAGATGTCCAAATGGCCAACAAAGACATAAAATGATGTTCAACACCCATAATCATCAGGAAAATGAAAATGAAAATCACAATGAGATAGCAACCTCTCACCTGTCAGAATGGCCATCATAAAGGATGAGAAATAACAAGTGTTGGTGGGGATGCAGTAAAAAGGGAACCCATGTGAACTATTGGTACAGCTATAAAGTGATGCAGCCCCTTTTAAAAACAGCATGTATCTTCCTCAAAAAATTAAAAATCTAACTGCCATATGATCCAGTTTTCCAACACAAGAGTATACATCCAAAGGAAATTAAATAGATATCTGCCTTGCCATGTTTACTGCAGCATTATTGACAACAGCCAAGATATGGAAACAACCTAAGTGTCCATCAAAAGATAAATGGATAAAAAAAGATGTGACATTTTGCATCTGAGTGTATGTGTGTGTGTGTGTGTGTGTGTGTGTGTGTGAATCTGAGTGTGTGTGTGAGATCTTTTATATGTTCTAGCACAAGATGCTCCAGTTCATCTTGTACATTCCCTGCCCCAGGCCTATAAGCAGCCATTTCTTTAAAAGGCTCTAATTTATTTTATTGAAGAATGGTATCAGAAACCCAGACTTGGACACAGACAACCATCCTTTTAAAAAAAAAAAATTGTAACCTAGGAGTTCCTGTTGTGGTGCAGCAGAAACAGATGTGACTAGTATCCATGAGGATGTAGGTTTGATCCCTGACCTTGCTCAGTGGACCAAGGATCTGGCGTTCCCATGAACTGTGGTGTAGGTCACTGATGCAGCTCGGATCCTGAGTTGCTGCGGCTGTGGCATAGGCCGGCAGCTGCAGCTCCAATTGAACCCCTAGCCTGGGAACTTCTATATGCCATGGGTATAGCCCTAAAAAAAAAAAAAAAAAAAAAATTATAACCCAAATATGTGATTTATAGCACAAATGAACAACTTTACAACTTTAACTGCAAGAAGAGACCACCTTTTTTGTCCATATTCCAATAACTTATATTGAAGGTTAAGTTCTTTATCATATCTGACTTATGTTTCTTAATTGGAAGCAAAAGCACACTTTAGGGAATGGCCATCCCCAGACTCCTCTATTTTGCATCACCCACTCTTAAATACTCTTCCAGGAAGGGCAAAAGAGAAGCACCTCCCTGTCAAAATCTTGCATGACTGTGGATTTCAGAAAGTGTGGGATGCATCTGAGATCAATTTGGTCTGCCTTTTGGCACTCAGGTCGGAACCTAGGCTCTTTGTGAGATCAGAGATCTGGGCTTCCACTGAAGAGCCTAACTTCTACATAACCTCCCATCAAAACTGGTAAGATTTGTATTTAGAATTCATTTGACTACATTTATTATTTGGAGAAAATAAATTTAACAAATGTCACAGTGCACACCTAATACATTAAAGGCACTTGTGGAATCAGTGAAAGTTTAGGGAATTTTTTAGTAGTGCTTTACAATCTCGGGTTGATGGAAATATAATTGTGCACCAGAGCCCCTGATGGAAATGGGCACTTCTCTTGGAAGATGTGGTAAGAGAGACAGCCAAAAAGATAAACTATCTATTTGAATGTTTGTGGAAATGTTCCGTGAACATTACGATTTTTCTGCAGATACAGCAGGACACACGTGTCCCTTAACAACAAGTAAGTATAGAATAGTGTCAGTAACTATTGAATTGTATCTAGGGAAACACTTTTAATTTTTTCATTGACTTTCTGGATCTGTAATATGTCAATATTACTGAGAAGTCACTTTCTAAGATCGGATTTTTTTGTTTTATTTTTAATGCAGCATAATCATGACATATTTTCAAATATTACCAAAGGGAATAGCTTAAAACACAGGTCATCCTCCCAGCTCTGATAACAAGATGCAATTTTCCCAACCAAAGACCACAAGTTTTATGCTATTTTGGTGTTCTTGTAAATGAAATCAATTTATATAAGCATATACCTATATGTGATATATATTATTCTATTATTAACAAATGTTAGAAACCCACACAGTTTTTAACTCACTCACTCTACAACATATTTTAGAAATCACTGCATATGTATCTAATTCATTTTTGTTAGTGATTGGGATAAAGGGGGAGTTTGGGGTTAGTAGATGCAAACTGTTACATTTGGGACAGATAAGCAATGGAGTCCTACTGTACAGCACAGGGAACTAGTCCCATCATCTTAGAACATGATGGAAGATAGTATTTGAAAAAAAGAAAGTACATGTATGTATGAGTGGGTCACTTTGCTGTACAACAGAAATTGAAGGAACATTGTAAATCAATTATACTTCAATTAAAAAATATTTTTAAAATGATTGTATAAAGTACTATCCCTCATTTATTCAGCTTTCTTCTGATAGGCATTGAAACAATTTCCTACTTTTTGTTACCATGGAAGGGGCTGTAGTGACTATTTTGTGTCTATGAGTGAGATCATCTGCAGCAAAGAGAATCACTAGACCTATGTCTATATGTGGCTGTAATATCATCAGTGCTGGAAATCACTCCCTATGAGATTAAATTCCTACCAAAAATGTGAGATTGCTTCCCATAGAAATTTTCAACCATACTTAGATATTTATCAGAAGATCACTTTGTTAATCTGATAGGTGAAAAGGTATCTGATTGTGATTTAAATTTGCATATACTTAATTAGAATGAAATTGAACTTCTTTTCACATGCTTAATTTTAATAAGGTTTTCCTTCAGGATCAGTTCTTTTGCTCACGATTCCTCTGTGCCGTGTTTTAAAAGATTGGCCCTTGAAATCCATTTATACTTGAGGAAATTATGCTTTTATCTGGTATATATGTTATACATGTATTTTATCAGCTTGACACTTATGCTTTCACCTGTGCTATTATTTGGAAAATATTTGTGATGAGGTATATAAAATAATGCCTATATTTATTTTATGTGGATAAATAATAATTCTTTTTATTCCTACCTTCTCTTACTGAAGTCAGGCTATGGGACACTGAAGAATATAGATCTAAAGGATTCTCTATTGAAAAGTTTCAACTATACCTTGGAGCTTCCTGAGTTCTTTTTCTAAATTTCCTGGTGCTTCACATGAATTAAATTTGAAAGAATATTCACATTTATGGCAAATGTTATCACTCTATTTACCCTTCATTTTAGTCTTATCATCTCCTTGTGTCAATAAAATATGTTGAAAGCCTCAAAAAATAATGAATAAGGGGAAGAATCTAACTTGAGACAACATGTTATAAATTTAAAAGTGTAAAGTTTAACGATATAAACTGAATTCATAACTGTAAACAACTAAAAATGTTTGCGAGGTAAAGCAAAAAGAAACTTAGTCAAAGGCAAAGGATTAAATCTCATTATTGACTGGACAATTTAAGTGGATTTTCACTGCTAAAACTGGGTTTATTTCACTTCTCTCTCCCTCCCTTCTTCCTCTCCCATCTCTCCTGTACTCCCCCCTCAAATGTTTATAACATTTACCAGAAAGTATTTATAACTGTATTAACAATTTAAGTAATGTAAATCATATTAGGGTGAGGCATACGTTTTTTCTATTTATGCAACACTCTACCCTAATTAGTGTTTACTATATTTAAGGAACTATTTATTTTTTGTTATGTATATACTTCATTTTTTCATAAGCAATCCATTAAATAGATTGAATGAAAAGTATGGTTTCAATTTTATTCAGAAAATACTACATAAGGTAAAAGATCACCAATTGGAAAGTGGCACTTTCATGATAAGGTATATGTATTTGAACTTTAAATGTGGTATTCATATTTCTTTTTCCCTTTGCAGATTCACTATTTCTAACCTGCCCCTTTTCCATTTTGACTGAAACAATGCAGCCAAATAATAGTGTCACTGAGTTTGTATTGTTAGGATTGACACCGGATCCTATGAGACAGAAAATAGTGTTTGTAATCTTCTTCATTTTCTATATGGGAACTCTGGTGGGCAATCTGCTTATTATTGTGACTATCAAATTCAGCCGAACACTTGAGAGCCCAATGTACTTCTTCCTGTTTCATTTGTCCATTGCTGATACCTGCTTTTCAACTTCCATAGCCCCTAGACTCATTGTGGATTCTCTGTCTGCAAAGAAAATCATATCTTACAATGGGTGCATGACTCAAGTCTTTGCATTACATATATTTGGCTGCATGGAGATCTTTGTCCTGATCCTCATGGCTGTTGATCGCTACATGGCCATCCGCAAGCCACTGCATTACCCAACCATCATGAGGCGCCAGGTCTGCATCATCCTGATTGTTCTGGCATGGATAGGGTCTTTTATACATTCTATGGCTCAGATTATCCTGGCCTTGAGACTGCCTTTCTGTGGCCCCAATCTGATTGATCACTATTGCTGTGATTTGCAGCCCTTGTTGAAACTTGCCTGCATGGACACTTACATGATCAACCTGCTCTTGGTGTCTAACAGTGGAGCTATTTGCTCCAACAGTTTTGTAATTCTGATGACATCATACTTCATTATCCTGCGTTCCCTGAGAAACCACAGTGCAGAAGGGAGGAAAAAAGCCCTCTCCACTTGCACTTCCCACATCATTGTAGTCATCGTATTCTTCGGTCCATGTATATTCATGTACACACGCCCCCCAACCACTTTCCCCATGGACAAGATGGTGGCAGTATTTTATACCATTGGAACACCCTTCCTCAATCCACTCATCTACACACTGAGGAATGCAGAAGTGAAAAATGCCATGAGGAAATTATGGCATGTCAGAATTACCTCTGAAAGCAAAAGATGAATTAAGAGCTTTGCTTACTTATTGAGTCACCGTTTGACCACCTCTAGATAGATAGATAGATGATAGATAGATAGACAGACAGACAGACAGATAGATAGAGATATATATGACAGATATTGACTCCCCCACAACATCTATTAAAATGTAACAGATTTTCCTTCTTTTCTCTATGCTTCTGCCCTCAGATTCATAGTTTCCCTAGCATGTTCAGCCTGACTCATTCTTTTCCTGAGAGTTCAATTCTGGCATTGCTGATTGTGAAATACACCTACAAAACAGTCTAGACTCTGATTACATAAAAAATAACTTTTATACAATCAAAACTATTTAATTACATGATCATTCATAAATAAAGTACAGCTAGTACTCTGTAATCTGTAATTCCTGCTATACCACCTTTCTAAGCAGGTAAACTGCTTTCTCTTGAGCACTTCTGGAGCAAGGAAACTAACCCTGTGAATCAATCACTTCATTTCATTATATAATTATTTTATTTTAAAACAGTTCCACACTATTGAATCAAATTTTTTTATATAATGATATTTTTAAAGTTTTACTACTGTTCTCTTTGACTATTAAGATAACAGACATTATGTGTGTGTGTGTGTGTGTGTGTGTGTGTGTGTTACAAAGGACTTGAGATATTTAGCTCTATGTGTGATTGGTGTATAGGAGCTACAGTGATAGAGTTCAATAACTCTAGGAAGTTAGGAAGTAAAATAATTTCTGTTGTCAAGACTTAAACAAACTTAAAAATACAGGAGAAATGCAACATATTTTCTGAGATTGAAGTACAGGGAGGTAGAATGTGGTTTGAAGGAAAAAAAATGTAGAAAATCCACTACACAGCAGCAAGTTATTTTTTTCCTCTGTACTTGCCCAACAAAGAGGTCATCTAGCTTCATATGTTGTAATTGCCAATACAATTTGGTGGCCAGAGCAGGCAGATCATATTAACACTTGAACCTGGGATTTGTATGTCAATGGTTATATCATGAACTTTTACCTTATAAAAAATGAAGATACCACTTCATTTTTAATATTGTTATCTTATTTGTAAAACCTTACCAAAACCATCATTACCTCCTGTCAAAAATTATTTTAGAATAAATCCATTATCAAAATAACATGAAGGCGTTCCTGTCGTGGCTCAGAGGAAATGAATCTGACTAGCATCCATGAGCACGCAGGTTCAATCCCTGACCTTGCTCAGTGGGTTAAGGATCCAGCACTGCCATGAGCTGTGGTATAGGTTGCAGATACATATTGGATCCTGTGTTGCTATGGCTGTGGTGTAGGCTGGCAGCTACAGCTCCAACTCGACCCCTAACTTGGGAAATTCCATATGCCACAGGTGTAGCCCTAAAAAAAATAAAATAAAATAACATGAGACTTCAGTGTTCTCACATTTCTTTGCTTTCTGGGATATTTCAAAGCTCAGTTTCTGCACTAGTGTCCCAAAGTTGGCATGTGATGAATGAGGAGGTCCATATAGTTAACACAGAATGGAAATGTCATAATCTATTATAAACTTACCTAATAGATTCCTCTATAACTCCAGCATGATAAGCGCGCACGCGCGTGCGCACACACACACAAACACACACACACACACACACACACACACTTCACTGTAGGCTTTCATGCTGATTTTCATTTCAGATGAATAATTAAAAGTAGGAGGTAGATGAGAAAATAAATAACCTAAAAGATAAAATTAAAAAAAAAAGATTGAAAATAGAAGTAAAAGAAGATACACAGGACAAAATAATGGAAGTTTTGTGTGATTCGAGAATACTTTTGGTCAAATTAAACCTGGGGAAATGAAGTAGAAGTTTTATTACATGAGTCCACTTATATGAGATACACAAAATAGACCCAGAAAGAGACAACAGAACGGTTGTTGTCAGGTTTTGCATGGAAGGAAAAATGGAGAATTGTCTTCAATGGATATTTAATATCAATTACACAAGATCAGTAAATTCTAAAAATATGCTTTAAAACACTGTAGTTAACCATAGTGCACTGTGTACTTCAAAGATTGTCAAGAGGGCAGGTCTTACTAAAATAAAAATACTATAAAATAAAATTAAAATACTATAAATTTCTCACTAAAATAAAATACTAAAATAAAAATGAGTTCTCACTGAAATAATACTATAAAAATTAAAACATACTAAAATATTAAAAATAAAATATATAGATGACATGAAAAGATGATCAACATCATATGTCATTAAAGAGCTGCAAATTAAAACATCAAGATACAACTATGAACCTATTAAAAAGCCAAATTACAAACACAACATCAAATATTTGTGACAACGTGATGAAACAGATACTCATCCATCTGGTGAGAATGTAAAATGGTACAGTCATGTTGGAAGAAACTACGGAGGTTTTTACAAAACTAAGCATATTCGTATCATACAACGCAGTAATCACACAACATAGTCTTTACCCAAAGGAGTTAAAAGTCATGTCCACACCAAAAAATTGCGCACAATTGTTTATAGCCGCTCTAATTCATAACTGTGAAACCCAGGAACCAATCAAGGTGCTCTGCAGTAAGCGAGTGGGTAGATAAACTGTACAATGGAATATTAATGAGCACTGCAAAGAAACTTACCAAGCCATTAAAAAGACATGGAAGAAACCTCAATGCATATTACTTTGCAAAGAAACCAATGCGAAAGGCTACATATCATATGATTCCACCTATAGGACCTTCTGGAAAAGGCAAGAACAGTGGAGACAGTATAAAGATTTGTGGTTAACAGGGGTTGTGGAGGAGAGAGATGAAGAGCCAGAGCACAATGGATTTTTAAGACAGTGAAATTATTGTGCATGATACTAGAATGTGGATACGTGTCACTACATATAGGACAAAATTCATAGAATTACAACTCCAAAAGTAAACCTTCATTTTATCTGTGGTCCTTAGGTGATAATAGCGTATCAGCTAGATTCATTGATTGTAACACATATCCCACTTTGGTACAAGATGTTGACACAAAACCCATAAAATTCCACAACACAAAGAGTAAAACCAATTGTAAACTACAAACTTTAGTAAAAATGGATTAATATTGATTCATCATTTGTAACAAATGTATTACATAATTGTTAAGTTGTCAGTAAACAGTATATTGGTGAAGGGGACATAGAGCTTAGATGGGAACTCCGTGTATTTTTTTCTTTGGTAATTTTTCTGTAAGCCCACAATTATTCTTTTAAAATAGTCTATTAAAAAAAGTTATATTATCAAGAGAAATCTCAATTTCTCATTACCATGTTCAAAAATATTTTATTTGGATTTTTATACAAATTCGCTGTAAGTACATCTTTTATTAACACATATATTAATATCTTCAAATATTCTATAGTTTACCCTAGTATAAATACACATAAATACACATTTAATGAATATGCAATATTTCCTTGTGCAAATAGTTTTTTAAAATCTTGAGCATTATTATAATGTTGCAAACATTAATTTGAATGTTACATTATGAAAATTCCACATGAAAGACTTCAATACTTTTATAAATGTGTATCTAAAAAGTTCTTATATCTTTTTCTCTTCTTTCTTTACTTTCTCTCTCTCTCCTCCCTGTCTTTTGCTGTGCCTGAGGCATGGGGAAGTTCCCTAAGCCACTGCAGTGACAATAATGGATCATTAAGCCATTGCATCACTGGGGAACTCCCACTTTCTTTCTTTTTTAGCATACCAATTTCATGGATCATTCAATGTTAATAATCATAGAAGAGGACATAATTTTATAAGTAAGTTTGCTCTCTAATAAAAGCAAAATAAGTTTAGATTTTACGATTGATGTATCTTATATAGATTCACCTTAGGTTCTAAAAGGAAGTAAATGCAAAACATACATTTTCAAAGTTTTGGGTAGGATTTTCTGTCCTAAAAAAAGGCTGAAAGAGTTCGTGTCAAAGATTAGGGGGCATGCCTATGTCATGCAGATTCCAAGGCCAGAGATTAAAATATGAGCCACAGCCCATATTTTATCCTTAACCACTAGATCACCAGGGAACTCTGGCAATGGCAGTTATTTACAGAAATAAAAACAATTCTAAAATTCACATGGAACCACAATTTTCTCCAATTGGACAAATTACTATTGAGAAAAATAAATCTGGAAGAATCACACTTCCTAATCTCAAAATACATTAAAAAGCTACAGTGATTAAAATGGGATGATACTGCCATAAAAGACAAACGTATAGACCAAAGGCACAGAATAGGGACCCCCAAAACCCAAGTATATACTCTCAACAGTTCCTTGATGCAAACTAAGAATATACAGTGGAGAAAGGAGAGTCTCTGGAACAAGTAAGTTGAGAAACTGGATAAACAAACCATATGAAAGATACCCTTATGTTACATCATATACACAATCAATTTAAAATGAATTAAAAATTTTAATGGAGGAACTGGAACTGTAAAATTCCTTGATAAAAACAGAGATGAAAAACTTAACAACACTAAGCTTGTCAATGATTTCTGGAAAAGACAAAAAAGCACAAGTAAAATAATCAAAGTTAGACAAGTGAGACAACATCACTAAGCACAGCAAAGGAAAGTTTATACATGGCGAACAACCAGCCTATGATGGGAGAAACTATTTGCAATCACATACACAATAAAATATTAAGACAGAAAATATAATATACAATAAATTCCTACAAATCAATAGAAAAGAATTAACAACCCGATTGATAAATGAAAAGAGGACTTGAACAGACATTTCTCCAAAGAAGACACAAAGATTGTCAACTGGCATACGTGGTAAACATCACTAATTATCAGGGAAATGTAATCAAAACCACAATGAGATATGATCTCCCACTGAGTAGGATGTATTTACCAAAATAACAAAGATAGCAAGTGTTGGCACATACATGGACAAACTGGAAAACCTGTATGCTGCCCAGGATGATGTAAAATAATGCAACCCCTAAGAAAAACTGCATGGCTGTTCCTCAAAAAATTGAAAATAGAATTGCCGTGTGATACAAATTTTCACTTCTGGATCTATATATCCAAATGTATTGATATCAGGAATGCAAAGAGATAACTACACTTGCGTCTTTATTGCAGCATTGTTCCCAATATCCAACTTATGAAAACAACATGTTTATTGAAAGAGGAAACGATAAAGAAAAGATGGTATATACATACAATGGGCTATTATATAGTCTTTTAAAAAGGAAATCCTCCCATATGCAAAACTTGGATGAACCTGGTCAACATTCCGCCAAGTGAAATAAGCCAGATCGACAGGGAC
Organism: Sus scrofa; assembly: GCF_054392235.1. Lineage (NCBI taxonomy): Eukaryota > Metazoa > Chordata > Mammalia > Artiodactyla > Suidae > Sus > Sus scrofa. The sequence continues at coordinate 15,681,317 of NC_139384.1, forward strand.
AAATACTGTATGAGTCTACTTATAGGAAGTATACACAAGAGTCAAACTCATACAAACAGATAGCATGATGGCAGTTGCCAGGACTAGGGAAAATTTTTAATTATAGAAGATGAATAAGTTCCAGAGCGAGTATAAAATGTACTTATGGTTAATATTATTCTGTTGTGTAATTTAAAGTTCATTAAGGGGTGTTTCTCAAGTATTTTTATCACAATAAAAACTTTATAGAATAAGTAAATATTTAAAAGAATTATCTTCTCTCAAAAAAAACCAATGTCTTCAGATATAAAAAGGAATATATAGAGAGGAAAATAAGATAGAAAAAGATAATCAACATCAAATGCCATTAAAGAATTGCAACTAAAACAAGATGTACTTATGCACCTATAAAAAAGATGACACCAGGCACCTATAAAAAGCCACATCGGAAACACTACAACACTAGCAAGCATATAGAGCAACTGAAAATCTCATGCATTGCCTATCAAAATACAAAATGGAATAGCCATTTTGTATTCCAAAGAAATACAAGAAAGATGCTTTTGTGTTTTACAAAACCTAACCTATATAAACCCAACAATCTCACAACACAGTATTTATGCAAATGAATTGAAAACTTATGTTTCACGAAAACCTGTACACAGATATTTACAGAAACATTAATTCATAATTACTAAGATTTGGACTCAATCAAGATGTTCTTCAATATGTGCAAAGGTAAATGAACTGTGCTTTCCCCATGATGAAATATTATTGAGCACTAAAAAAATTTTAAAAGTACTATCTAGCCATGAAAAGACACAAAGGGATTTTAAAATGCATACTACTGAAATGAAAGAGGACAATCTGAAAAGGCAACATACTGTGGGATTCCAACTATGTAAGATTCTGAAAAGAAAAAAAAAAGGAATAAAATACAGAGATCAGTGCTTGGCAGGAGTTGGAGAGAGGGAGGTGTTAACTGAAAATAATAAAAGCCAGTTATTTCACCGGTAAAACAGGTTTATTCAGGAACAGGGAAGAACTGCAATTAGAAACATGTAACTCCCATGAACCACATGTAAACCTGTAAAGCAAAGAAGACGACACTCTTTTATAGCAAAGGGGCAGTTAGGAGAGGCTGTTATAAACAAGTTCACCGGAGGACACTGGGAGCTTGACTCCAGTGGCTTTTGTCACCTGAATTTAAGTCTCTTGTTGTCTGAGGTGTTGCCAGGCAAGGATACATTCTTCCTCCTGCTGGTGACAGTGAAGTATCACATCCCACCAGAGATACAAGCCACATCTCTTTCTGTTGGGATCTGCATTGACAGTATATGTATGAGAGCTCCCCCTTCTGGCTTCCTAACCCCAGCTTAGTAGGGCTTCCCTTCCTTAAGTTTAATAAAAGGGATGAATAGGCAGAACACAGAGGACTTTAAAGCACTGAAATTATTGCGTATGATATTATAATGGTGGTTACCTGTCATTATACACAGATCCAAACCTATGGAGTGTACTATACTAGGACTGAACCCTGAACGTAACCTATGGACTGTGGCTGATTATGGTGTGTCAATGGCATATCAGTTTCCTTGACTGTAACCACAAGCACTGCTCTAGTTCAGCATGTTGATGCAGGGAGAGGTTTTGTGTGTGAGGAGCGGGGAGGCAAAAGGTTCGTGGGTACTCTTCATTTTCCACAAAATTTGCTGTGAACTTTAAAACTCTGCTAAGAATAAAAATCTATACAAATTCCCATCGTGGCTCAATGGAAACGAATCTGATTAGTACCCATGATGGCACAGGTTCGAACCCTGGCCTTGCTCAGTAGGTTAAGGATCCAGCGTTATGGTGAGCTGTGGTGTCGGTCACAAATGCAGCTCGGATCCCATGTTGCCAGTGGCTACAGCTCCAATTCGACCCCTAGTCTGGGAACCTTCATAAGCTGCAGGTGCAGCACTGAAAAAACAACTAAAAAAAAAAAAAATCTATAAATATGCTATGTTTACACCCATAATTGAAAAAAGTATTAAGCTGCACTTCATTAAAATCAATTATCTCTGCTCTGCAAGAGACACTGTTAAGAAAATGAAAATACTAGCCACAGACTGAAAGCAACTGTACCAAAACACATCTCTGACAAAGGACCCATAACCAAAATGTACAAAGAACAGTTAAGAGCAACAAGAAAACTAGCAATCCAATTTTTTTTAAAATGGGCAGATGATTAGTCTAGACATATCACCAAAGAAAACACATTGATGAAAAATAAGTGTATGGAAAGATTAACAATATCATATTTTGTTAGGTTATTGCAAATATAACAATGATGAGATAACACATATAGTTTTTTTAGGTTCCACATATAAGTGATATAATACCGTATTTATCTTTCTCTATATGACTTATTTCACTTAGCACAACACTCTCCAAGTCCATCCATGTTGTTGCAAATGGCAAAATTTCATTTTTATGGCTGAATAGTATTCGTGTGTGTGTGTGTGTGTGTGTGTGTGTGTGTGTGTGTGTGTGTATGAATACATGTATTATTTATCCATTCATCCATTAATGGATACTTAGATTGTTTTCATATCTTGGCAATTGTAAATAATGCTGCTATGAATATTGGCGGTACAGGTATAAATGGTATTTCAGTTTTCTTCAGTTATATACTCAGGAACGGACTTAGTGAATCATATGCTAATTCTATTTTAGCATTTGAAGAACTGCCATGCTATTTCTCATAGTGGCTGAACCAATTTATATTCACACCAACAGCAAACAAGACTTCCCTTTTCTCTATATACTTGCCAACACTTGTTATTTTTGTTCTTTTTGATGAAAGCCATTCTGATAGGTATAAGATGATATCTCATTGCAGTTCTGATTTGAATTTCTCTATGACTAATGATGTCGAGTACCTTTGCATGTGCCTATGGCCATCTGCATGTCTCTGGAGAAAAAAAAAAAGTCTATTCAGAGCTTCTGCCTATTTTTCAACCTGGTTGTTTGTTTTATATTGAGTTGTATGAGCTGTTTATATATTTTAGACATTAACCCTTATCAGTCATATTATTTACAAGTGTTTTCTCCCAATCATTCGGTTACTTTTTTGTTTTGTTGATGATTTCCTTTGCTGTGAAAAAGCCTTAAACAGGCCACATTTGTTTATTTTTGCTTTTATTTCTATTGCCTTGGAGACAGATTCAAAAATACTGCTGAAATTTATGCCAAACAGTGTTCTGCCTATGTCCTCTTTTAGATATGGATTCAGGTCTTACATTTAATCCACTTTGAGCTTCTTTGTATATATAGTGTTAGAGAATGTCCTACTTTCATTATTTTACAGGTAGCTATGCAGTTTTTCCAGCACCACTTTCTGAAAGATTCTATTTCTTCTATTGTATATTCTCGCTCCCCTTGCCATAGATTGACAATAAGTATGTGGGTTTATTTCTCGGTTCTCTATTCAGTTCCACTGGTTCATCTGTCTGTTTTTATGTCAGTACCATACAGTTTTGATTACACAAGCTTTGTGGTATAGTTTGAAGTCAAGAAGAATGATACTTCTAACTTTGTTATTTTTTCTTAACGTTGTTTCATCAACTCGGAAACTTCATGGTTGCATATAGATTTTAGGATTATTTGTTCTAGTTGTTTGAAAACTGTCATGGGTATTTTGATAGTGATTGCATTCAATCTGTATATTGCTTTGGATAGTATGTATTTTTTTTTTTGTCTTTTGTCATTTTAGGGCCACACTCACGGCATGTGGAAGTTCCCAGGCTAGGGGGCTAAATGGAGCTGTAGCCACCAGTCTACACCAGAGCACAGCAACACAGGATCTGAGCCACATCTGTGACCTACACCACAGCTCACGGCAACACCAGATCCTTAACCCACTGAGCGAGGCCAGGGATCGAGCCCATAACTGCATGGTTCCTAGTTGGATTCGTTAACCACTGAGCCACAACAGGAACTCCGGATAGTATGGATATTGTAACAATATTAATTCTTCCAATTTAAGTCCATTACTATTACTGTATTATTTTCAATTTCTACCTTTAAGTCTGTTAATACCTGCTTGATATATTTAGGTGCTCCTAAATTGGGTGCAGAAATATTAATGATTATAATATCTTCTTGTATGAATCCCTTTATCATTATATAATTCCCTCCTTTGTCTTTTTTTATAGAATATTTTAAATTTTATATTGTCTGATGTGAGCATTGCTGCCTCTGATTAAAACTATCATTTTCAGTAATTATTCTCAAATATAATTGCACAGCTTTAACTTGAAATTCATATTTTTAAAAAAATTACTGAAAAGGTGAAAATGTTTACCTGTATATCCTATGGCTATTGGGATTTCAACATTACTGTAAATTCTAGACACCGCAACCTGAGATAGCATTACTAATCTATTAGAAACATTTTTCATTATTATCATCACTTTCTGGTACTCCCTGGATTTCTTTTTTTCTTTTTTTTTTTTTTTTTTTTGTCTTCTTGTCTTTATAGGGCTGCACCTATAGCATATGGAGGTTCCGAGGCTAGGGGTCCAATCAGACTGTAGCTGCCGGCGTACACCACAGCCACAGCAATGCCATATCTGAGCCACATCTGCTACCTACACCACACAGCTCATGGCAACCCCAGATCCTTAACCCACTGAGTGAGGCCAGGGATCAAACCCATGTCCTCATGGATGCTAGTTGGGTTCACTAACTGCTGAGCCACGATGGGAACTCCAACTTTTTTTTTTGGTTTTCAGTTTAGCATAGAATAAGGAAAACATGTGGAATGAGAACAAACTATGGAATAAAACAGTTTTAGTACAGTTCTCAGTACTGAAATTATTAAATGTATAACGTAGGCAAGCAGCTTAACTTCTGTGAGTTCCAGTTTCTTTTTCTACAAAATTCCATTTTTAATACCAATTTCGTGGAATTATTATATGAATTAAAAGCTGAGTTATGAAAAGCGACAAACACAGAGCCTAGTATATAAAAGCTAATCAATAAATACTTGGTAAACAAAATTGTTTCAATAAATTGTTTCCTTTAAGATATGTCTTTTACTAATATGAATTAAAAATAAATGGAAGTGAAGTTGACAAATAAGAGATACATATTGTTTGTACAAAGAGTTCCATATACATATTAATCATCAGATCACTTGCAGTATGTCTGTAGCTCCAGGTGAGGAATGCCTGGAGCCCATAGAATAGAACTGCTGGTTTCAAGCACCATAATGTTTTCCCTGGATTTGTAAAGAAAAAAATCAAATGAGCTAGCAAAGTTTGTTTCCTAAAGTAGAAGTGTGTTTAACTAGTTTTGTAGGAAAGTTTAACATTCACAAGCTTATATGAGACTCATAATGACCCTATGAAATGCTCATTACAAATTGAAGAACAAAGTGTTATTATTAAGAAGAAATGAACAAATACATTATTAGGAAACCACAGCTAGAATATACCTAATAAGCAATATTTATATTTACTTAAAATATTTCATAATATCATATATCACAACATACAGCAATTTACTTTTTGCAGATAATCCATTTCACTCATCCTTTCTCCTCATTTATGAAATCATGCGGCTGAACAATAATGTGACTGAGTTCATTCTACTTGGGTTGACTCAGGATCCTCTTAGGAAGAAAATCATGTTTGTCACTTTCTTGATTTTCTATTTGGGGACATTACTGGGGAACCTGCTCATTATTACTACCATCAAGACCAGTCAGGTACTTGGGAGTCGAATGCATTTCTTCCTTTTCCACTTTTCCTTATCTGACATCCTCCCCTCTACTTCCATAGCCCCTAGAATGACTGTGGATGCCTCATGAAGAAGACCACTATCTTTCAGTGAGTGCATGATCCAAGCCTTTTCATCCAATGTATTTGGCTGCCTGGAGATCTTCATCCTTATCCTCATGGCTGTTGACCGCTATGTGGCCATCTGTAAGCCCCTGCACTACACGACCGTCATGAGCCATCGAGTCTGTGGTGTGCTGATGCCTGTGGGCTGGGTCAGATCCTGTGTGCATTCTTCAGCTCAGAATTTTCTAGCCTTGAATTTACCTTTCTGTGGTCCCAATGTGATCGATCACTGTTTTTGCTTCCTGGAGTCGTTGCTGAAACTTGCCTGTGCAGACACCTATGTGACCAACCTACTCTTGGTGTCCAACAGTGGAGCCATCTGTACAGTGAGTTTTGTCATGCTGATGGTCTCCCATGTCATCATCTTGTATTCTCTGAGAAACCACAGTGCAGAGGGGAGGAAAAAAGCCCTCTCCACCTGCATCTCCCACATCACTGTGGTCATCTTGTTCTTTGGTCCTTGTGTATTTATATACACACGCCCTGCAACCACCTTCTCCATGGATAAGATGATATCTGTCTTTTATACAATTGGAAGCCCTTTGATCAACCCCTCTGGTTTATACACTGAGGATGCAGAAGTGAAAAAATGCCATGAGGATGCTATGGAGCAAGAAGTTGATCTCAGATGTCAAAAGATGAGTGAAGTTTCAAAATTTTCTTCATAGTTTAGATTGAATTCGAAATCCCTGGAGAATAACATTTCATACTGTGGTGTTAATATAATCCTTTCATAGGAATTGGTATTAGTTTCCTTCAGGAAAATAAACACTGTAAACACATACCCTGATTAGTGTCCAGTCAATTTTATGTAGAGAATTAAACAGCACCAGGTATCAACAGGAATGCAGATCCATTGCCTTGGATGTTTTTCACTACTGAGTCTCTGCCCCTCTTGCCTGCCTAACAGTGGTTTTGATCTGTTTTTACTGCCCCCATGTTGACTTCTGGTCTTCTCTGTTTATGGCTATTTACACTTTTTTTTCTGGAATTCGTTTTTTTTTTTTTAATTTTATTTTTTAATTTTTTTATTTTTTAAAATTGTAATCAATTGTTATTTCCCCAAAACATTTTTTTCTACTGTACAGCAATGGTGACCCAGTTGCACATACATGTATACATTCTTTTTTCTCACATTACCATTACATAAGTGACCAGACATAGTTCCCAGTGCTACACAGCTAAAATATACAAACAACTTATACAACTCAACAGCAAAAAAGCCAACAACCCAATGGAAAAATGGGCCAAAGACCTGAATAGACTGTTCTCCAAGGAAGATATACCGACGGCCAACAAGCACATGAAACAAAGCTCAACATCCCTGATTATTAGAGAAATGCAAATCAAAACTTCCATGAGATACCATTTCACACCAGTCAGAATGGGCATCATTAACAAGTCCACACATAACGAATGCTGGAGGGGGTGTTGAGAAAAGGGAACTCTCCTGCACTGTTGGTGGGAATGTAAGTTGGTACAACCACTATGGAGATCAGTATGGAGGTACTTTAGAGAACTATACATAGAACTACCATATGACACAGCAATCCCACTCCTGAACATATATCCAGACAAAACTTTCCTATTTACACTTTTAAACGCTTATATCCGCAGCCTGACAGGCTCTTCCAAAGAGCCAAACTGATCTCTTTCAAATAGTGGTGTTTATTAGACACTTTGGTCACATCTGTCATTTCATGGACCTTCAACTTATTGTTCTTCCTGACTCAGCAGAAAGTACCAGATCCAATAATACAGAATCTTAATGTTGTAAAGAACAAATGTTCAACCTTTCAGTATTATACTTTGAATTCTTACCATATGTTCCCCTAGATCCTTCTAACAGTGACAGAATATGGAGACATAATTCTACTTCTGATTTTTTTTTTCTTTGACTTTAGGAAGGCTTTGGCTATTGGGTATATACTTATAATGGTGTTCTTTTGGTACAATTTATGTTCCTAATTTGATCTTTTACTGAATGTTAGGGTCGTATAAGTTTCTCTTGAAATATACAAGAGAAATAATTACTATTTTGTTTTAATATTCACTTATTGTTACTGCAAAATTAAGAAATACATCACCCAAATTAAGGGTGATATATTTATATTAAGGGTGACATACTTCTCTGGAAATAGTGTAGGCAGTTGATGTTACTGCATGCTAACATATTAACTGATTAAAGCAAATAATTAAATACTCAGAGGAGGACATTATGTTTTGAAACAGCAATACTTATATCACAGGCATAAATTATGAATTCCATCCTGCAATCACCCTCCTTGGTATTTACCCAAACGCATTAAAGACTTCTATTCACACAAATATCTGCATTCATTTTATAGCAATTTTATTCTTAATTGCCAACATTTAGAAACAATTAAGATATCCTTCAAGGCGTGAATAGATAAACTGGAATATCCAGACAAATGAATATTATTCAATGCTAAAAAAAGAAATGAACTATCAAGCCATAAAAAGATATAAAGAAAACTTATTTGCATTTTATTAAGTAAAAGAAACCAGTCTGAAAATGCTAGCTACTGTACGACAGCCATTGTATGTCATTCTGGAAAATGACAAAACTATGGAGACAGTAAAAAGTTCAGTGGTTGCCAAGGGGTCAAGTGGAGGAAGGGACGAACAGGTAAAGCAGGGAAACTATTCTGTATGGTCCTATAATGATGGATATTACATGTGTGTCATTTGTCCATATCCATGTGATGCACAACGCCAAGAGTCAACTCTAACGTAAACTTAGGGCTTTGGCTGATAGTGATGTGTCAATGTAACTTCACCAAGTGAACGAATGTATCCCCTCTGTGGGTTGTTATGAATGAGGAAGGCAGTGCATGAATGGGACAGGGCATACATGCAATATCTCTGTATCTGCTGCTCAATTTTGCTGGGAACCTAAAACTCCTCTTAAAAAAAAAGAAAGCCGTTTAAAAAAAGAAGTCAAGAGAGAAGACAGAATGTAACAGTAAACAAACAAACAAAAAACCTCCTCACCTCAAAAGAACAGAGGAAAGAAGGAATATATGATAGAAAGGGAACAATGAGAAAGTAAACTGTGATAGGATGAACTTAAATCCAAAAATGAAGGAGTTCCCGTTGTGATGCAGCGGAAACAAATCCAACTAGGAACCATGAGGTTGCAGGTTGGATCCCTGGCACTTGCTTAGTGGGTTAAGGATCCTGTGTAGGTTGCAGATGCAGCTCGAATCTGGTGTTGCTGTGGCTGTGGCATAGCTGGCGGCTACAGCTCCGATTTGACCCCTAGCCTCAGCACCTCCATATACTGTGGGTGCTGCCCTAAAAAGACAAAAAGAAAAAAAAATGTTAACAATCCCATTATGTGCAAATATGCTACATTTAAAAGACAGAAGTTATCAGAATACACATAAGAGAAGAATCATCAGGAAAGAAAAGTAATGCATTAGTGAGGCACATCTCAGCATGATGAATCTCAGAAACAGAATACCTGCACGAGTGAGAAAATGCTATGATTCAATTTATATGAAGTTCTAGAATGGGCAAAACTAAAAGAGTGATATAAATCAGAACAATGGTTGTAGTCAGTTGACTGAAAAGGGGCATGACAGTTATATGAGTATATACATTGATCAAAACTCATCTAACCATATGCCTAAAATATATACATTACATTGTTGGTAATGCAATGCTCAGAGAAAGAATTCTATTGTAAAACAAACTTACTATGTCCAAGTCTCAATAGAAAAAATGCTTGTCAAATCTAGTGATCATTTCTAGAGAAAAAAGCAGAATGACAACTGTCATTAAGAATCACATTCCTGGAGTTCCCATCGTGGCGTGGTGGTTAACGAATCTGAGTAGGAACCATGAGTTGTGGGTTCGATCCCCGGCCTTGCTCAGTGGGTTAAGGATCCGGCGTTGCTGTGAGCTGTGGTGTAGGTCACAGACGCGGCTTGGATCCCTCGTTGCTGTGGCTTTGGCGTAGGCTGGCGGCTACAGCTCCGATTGGACCCCTAGCTTGGGAACCTCCATATGCCACAGGAGCAGCCCAAGAAATGGCAAAGAGACAAAAAAAAAAAAAAGAATCACATTCCCATGGATAAAAGACATATAGAAATGTTATTGAAAATTGGTGCACAGGAGTTCCCATAGCAGCTTAGCAAAAATGAACCTGACTAGTATCCATGAGGATGAGGGTTCAACCCCTGGCCTCCTTTGGTGGGTTACGGATCTGGCCTTTCTGTGGCTATAGTGTAGGCTGGCAGCAACAGCTCTGATTTGACCCTAGTCTGGGAACTTCCACATGCCATAGGTATGGCCCTAAAAAGAAAAAAAAAAAAAGGTACACAATAGTAACTTTTAATAATTACATTGGACTTACACAAAACGGAAAACTTTTGTACTAAAATCTATGTTATTTTGTGCAGCCCTAAAAAGACAAAAGACAAAAAAAAGGGAAAGAACTACTGATTCTTACCACATAGTGAAGGAAACCTTACAAACATTTTGCCAAGCAAAAGAAGCGTGTTGCAGAAGAGAACATATCATATGAAATGTCCAGAAAAGAAAATCTTTATAAACTAATACTTGACTAGGGCTGCCAGTGACAGTGGTAGAAAGGAATGAGGAGTGACTGCTAATGAGTATGGGGTTCCTTGGGGGTGACAAATATATTGCAAAATTAGATAGTGTTGATGGTTGCATAGACATCTATACTAAGAACCATATACACCTCAAATGAGTGAATTATATTCTATATGAGCTATAGCCTAATAAAGCTGTTAAAAATACTAAATCTAGTAATCATTTCTACAGAAATAAAAGACCACAGAGTAGCTTACATTAGAAGCTTTTTCTTTTTCTTTTTTTTTTTTTTTTTGGCTGCATGCAACATGCAGGAGTTCCCGGGCCAGGGATCAAACCTGCACCACAGCAGTGACAATGCCAGATCCTTAATCCACTGAGCCACCAGGGGAATCTTTCCCAGGAGTGCCTCACATTGGATCCCTGGACCCATTGCCCAGGAACTAATGAATCCACAGCTGCAGCCAAAAATAAATAAATAAATAAATAATCTTCTGTCCCTAAATGGAAGACACGTCAATGTTCTATTAATAATCAGTACACTACAGTGACTTTAAATCCCTACTTGTCATGATTAAAATTTCAACTGGTCACCACTGTATTCTATAATTTAATTTATGAGTCATACCGAAAGACTCAGAAATTGGGAAACAAACAGCTTAAGAAAGGTCACCTGCTTCTAATCTACGAAACAGTTCCATGGAATCTGATCCAGGAACCAAGCACAGAGCACCGTCAGGGACAAAGATTCTATGTGCTCTTGGAGTCCCATGTGTCCAAGGTGCCTCAGGGTGAGAAAAGGTGAGACCCTAAACCTTCAAATTCTCTGAAGCTTTGGACTAGCAGAGTCCTTCCTTTACCCTTGGTAAATCCTGGCATGGAAAGTACAATCAGTCAGACAGTGGAGACGTGGCTCATCTGCGCAACAAACAACCCCCACATCAGATCCCTAAAAGGCCCCCAGATAAGGCCCCTTCAGGTCAGAGGGAAATATGCTGGAGAAAACTGGCAGATTGATTTTACTGTCACGCCGAGAGTCCTGGGGAATTTCAGGTATCTCTGGGGCTATGGACACATTGTCTGGATGTGTAGAAGGATTCCCACCAGAACTGAAATGGCAGCTGAAGTGTCTCAGGCTTTACTGAAATAAATAACCCCCAGGTTTGGGCTCCAAGGTCCCTACAAAGGGATAATAATCCAGCATTTGTGTCTCAGGTGACAGAGGGATAATGAGTTTCCTGGAAATCAAATGCACCTCAGTCATCAGAGAAAGTAGATCCAATCAGACCTTGAAAGGGGCCTTAGCCAAGCTACCTCAAAAACTCTAGAAAACTGGGTCAAGTTGCTTCCCATTAATCTGCTCTGCAGGCAGTTAGCCCCAAGCGATAAATTACAGTTAAACGCAACTCTTTCAGGGTAGACCCATTGCCCAAGCCCAAGAGAAGGGACACCTTAACCTCCTTGAAGTGAAACCACTCGAGTAGGCCTTCCAGGTAGAAGAAATCATGAAAGCTCCCACATAATATTTAAATTACATGCTGCCTGCCCCAACCAACTCAGCAGGACAGAAAGCAGAGAGGCATTTATCACCAGCAAAGCCCTTTAACAACTCTTGATAAGTAAAAACAGAATCTGCTAATAACATGCAGGCTCACCTTTTCCGCTGCCTTCGTGTGCAGTCCAGTTTTCCTTGCCCATTTGCAGACTGCGGCGTGTAGAGACCTCGCGCTTTGGACTGGAGCTCCTCCTGCGAAATGGCTTCGCCACACCTCAGCCCAGTGACCTTGTGCTGAAGTACTGGGTTTGACACTGCAATTCAGGACAGCGAGCGGCCTGGGTCAGAGGTGCTGCGCCCAGCCCTGAGCCCTGGAGCCTGAGCTGCTCAGACGTCCGGGCCTCGCGAGAACTCCGCCCCCTCCCCTCCCCACGCTGATGAGAATTCCGCCCCCTCCCCTCCCTGCTGATGAGAACCCCACCCACTGCCCTCACCCTCCCTGAGAACCCCGCCCACCGCCTGTCCGGAAGAACCTGTGCCCTAGGGAGCCAGCGCGTGCCTCTCTGTTTTGTTTTGTTTTCCAGGGCAAATGGAGGTTCCCAGGCTAGGGGTCCAATCGGAGCTGTAGCTGCCGGCCTGCACCATGGCCACAGCAACGCCAGATCTGAACCGCATCTCCAACCTACACCACAACTCTCGGCAATGCCGGATCCTTAACCCACTGAGCCAGGTGATGGATCGAACCCACATCCTCATGGATACTATTCAGGTTTGCTACCACTGAGCAAGTACAGGAACTGCATGTCTCTCTGTTCTTTGATCAAAGAATAAAGCTTCCAGAGTTCCAGTTGTGACTCAGTGGTAGTACCCGACAAGTATCCTTGAGGATATGGTTTCGATCCCTGGCCTCCCTAAGTGGGTTAAGCATCTAGTGTTGCCTTGAGCTGTGGTGTAGGTCGCAAAGGAAGCCTGGATCCTGAGTTGCTGTAGCTGTGACATAGGCTGGCAGCTACAGTTCCAATTCTACCTCTAGCCTGGGAACATCCATATGCCACAGGTGCAGACTTAAAAAGAAATAATAATAATAATAATAAACAAAGCTTCCCTTTGCGTTTGAACTGAACCCAACTCAAAGAGTCTAATAATATCACATACAAATTTCTAACCAGTAGGGAAGGGAAGGCGATGAATCTATCTTTCCCTTTCCTAGTTATTTAGATTGTTTGGAAAAGGAAAGCATAGTCTCTATAGAAGGTCCAATAAAATCAGGAAAGCATTTGCTGTGGGCAGATTGTAAATTCCCTCTCAAAGTATGAAACAGTTTCTTTTTGGACATAGTATTAAAAAGAAGGAAGGGGGGAGGTGAAGGCCGAGAGGAGAAAGAAAATAAAACATTAATGAGGGGAAAGGAAAGGGTAGGAATGTGAAAGGAATAAGAAAAAATATTAGTGGTCAAGAGTCAGCCTTAAAGGCGTACAATCAAAAAGTGAAAAAAAAAAAAAAAAATGAAAGCCCGCACCATGATTCATTCCAGATATGGGCTGGAAGGGACCTTTTTCCCACTAGTTTCTCCAGAAATCAGCAGAGACTCAGCTAAAAAGAAACGCAGTGAACCCCAATAGTACAATGGAGTCCACTCTGTTCCAATCAAATGGAACTTCTGAAAAAGCAGGATGATTAAAATTCAATAGAGAAATACCTCCAAAAAGAGATTTTTGTTATATGTTATATAAATAAGCAAATTATAAGAAATATATGTAAATATATATACATATAATTTCAGTGAACAAGATAAATAATCATAAGGCAATTACATACCTCTGTTTACTAAAGACCTCAGGATTAGTGTTATGGTTCCAAATGCAACTATTAGCTGGTTTTTACATTTAGCTAATTAAAAAAAAATTTACATGTATATTTTAAATTTTTAAATTTTTTAATTTTTTTTGTCTTTTGTGTTTTTAAGGCTGCACCCATGGCACATGGAGGTTCCCAGGCTAGGGGTCTAATTGGAGCCGTAGCTGCCAGCCTACGCCACAGCCACAGCAATGCCAGATCCGAGCCACGTCTGCGACCTATATCTCAGCTCATGGCAATGCCAGATCCTTAACCCACTGAGTGAGTCCAGGGAGGGAACCCACGACTACATGGTTCCTAATCAGATTGTTTCCGCTGCACTACAACGGGAACTCCATACATGTATTTTTTTTTTTAATTGAAAAGGCACCTGGAAATTAAATCTCATTGTCAATTCTCTAAAGTGGTTCTAATTCTGGAGGGAGACTTTGGGGGGAAGGCTTTCCCCAGGGTCATTAACCTTTTATATCATTCTCTTTAAAGTGACCCAACAAGAAGTAAACAGCACTTGTTGCCAAAAGTACTGTGAAATGACAGGTTTCAGCTGGTGAGAAACAGGCTGGGAGCAACAAAGACATGATTTCAACCAAACTTTGAGTTTTTTTGGTCAGAGATTCTTTGAAATTAATTATTCACAAAGCAATTCTTAAGGCATCACTTAACTTTATTTTGGAAAAGCACACTCAAATTATCAGAAGAGAGAAAGAGAAATAAAGCAAAACTCAAGCCCTGGGCAATACTGGTGAGATATGTTTTCTTCTAAAACTAATACTAAATTTTGTGGAAAAAGAGGATTGAATCAAATATCTATATTTTGAATGCTTGTGATATAATTTCAAGATACTGTATAATTATAATTTTATGGATGATGATAAGATAATGAAGCGCATCCACACATGACTATGAGAGGGTGTATTCCCGATTATGAGTAAGAAAATGCCAGAATTTCAAAGGAAAGTGAGGCATTATCATGTTGAAATGCTCAGGAAGGGGAGGAAGGTATTGATTCACGGAGAAAGAAGACTTTCTCATGGACATTAGAGAATGGACAATGGAAGCACAGTTGCTAGGATTGTGTTTAAATGCACAGTTTCTTCTAGATGAGAACCAAGGAACATTATTCACAGTTGTCAAAAACTGCTATGATTTGAGCTCTCTTAAAAGGAAAAGCTCTCTCCGTGGGAAATAGTATATTTCCTTCAATTCAGGAGGAAAAACAAAAGGGTTATATAAGCATGTAAAACAAGGGAATGTGTTTGAGTGTGATTTGGAATTATTATTATTACCTTATTCTTGTTATCATTATTCTGTCCTATATAAGACACTAATATAATTAAATAGAGTAATATAATTAAGTAGACTAATATAAGTCTAACATACAGATCTGCGGAAACACAGCCCTGTAGTTTCCCATAAGCTGCAAAAGCCAGGCCCAACGTTGCTGCAAAGAATAGAGGAGAGCCCAGGGTTCAAGAGAGACTGTAAGCCCTGAACTTGAACTTGACAGAACTTTGGAATGTGTCCTCAGGTGGACACAATTCCAGATGCTTACCTAAGACAGCGTGCAATTCTACCCCAGCCCAGAACTAAAGGAATTGTTAACATCTGTAGCTTGGTTTAAAGAGTGACTTCTGAGCCCATTTAATCAAAACTATGTCCCAAAGCCCTTTCCACACATACTTTGCAGTGACCTCACTAGAGTGTTCAAGTTCCACCAAGTGGAGAGGCATCCCTTAATAAATACGAAAGAGTGGTGAGATTAAGAGCAGAGTCGTCCCCCCCCCCCCAACTAATTTATTTCTTCACATTAAGAGACAAATGTGGGAGTTCCCATCATGGCACAGTGGTAACGAATCCAACTAGGAACCATGAGGTTGCGGTTTTGATCCCTAGTCTCGCTCAGTGGGTTAAGGATCTGGCGTTGCCATGAGCTGTGGTGTAGGTCAGAGATGAAGCTCAGATCTAGTGTGGTTCTGGTGTAGGCTGGCAGCTACAGCTCTGATTCAACCCCTAGCCTGGGAACCTCTGTATGCCATGGGTGCCGTACAAAAAAAAAAAAAAAGAGTCTAATGTGGAATGTTTAAAATACCAAGGCAAAGCAATTCCTGGGGAATCCACAAACACAGTTGGAAGATGAAATTTTCTTTTCTTTCATTGCAGATCCAACAGCTCCTGATATATCTCCAGCAGTTTTTTTTTTTTTATTTCTTTTGCTGCCTTTCTTTCTGCCTCCTTTTAAGCATCTGATGGTTTTTCCAAACTGAAAGAAATGATTTGATTCCATAGTAGAAATAGCAGTTAATATTATATAAACTTTCTTATTTGCAAATGGAATAACAGAAGCCCCAGGAAGCTAAAGGATTTATTTAGGCATACAGCAACCATATCTCAGAATCAGATTTGTATAATTTTGTTTACCTTCTGCTACTCCACACCACTTCTTGACCGTAAAAGCTTTATATTAAATAGGGGATCAAAAATTCATGCACACAAAGATCAGAGTTTTCAAAGGAGAAGCATCTGCAGGGTTATCAAGTCCCAACTAATCGAACCCTCATGGCAGAATTCAGAAGGGAAAATGTCGGCGTATGTTTTGACTTCTGTATACAAAATGAGATGCTAAATTATATAAGTTAGAGAAGAACAAGTATGGTATCACTTATATGTGAAATAGGAAAAATAAACAAACCAGAAAATATAACAAAAATGCAGACACACAGATCTAGAGAACAAATTAGTGGTTGCCAGTGGGGAGCACTGGGGAGGGGCACCTCAGGGCTCAGGGAGTGGGAGGTACAAAATAGTAGGTTCGGAGTAAGATAGGCTCAAATTGATATTGTATAACACAGGGAATATAGACAGTATTTTGTAATAACTAAACAGAGTATCATTTAAAAATTTTATGAGAATAAGATCATTTTTTTCAAAATATAAACATTACCATATCCTCCAACTCAAAAGGTATCTCAAATTTAGGTTGAGTGCCTTTGAAAGATTAGAAAGAAGTAAATTGTTAGAAACAAAGGAAGGAACCTTAAAGAAAGAGGAGGGAGGTGAACTCAGGGTTAGGTGTGTGCCTTAGAGGGGTTTACTTTATTTCTCTAGACTCTGTTTCCTCATCACATGTAAATGACTAGACTATCATTCTGAAGTAAGATGATCAGAATATGGACTTTGATTTTTTAGGTATACAAACCAACCGGCTGGAAGCACCCTTTTTTTTTTTTTTTTCCATTTTTAACTATTCTGCTGATTCATTTCATTTGTTTTGAGTTATACATAAATGTTGGTGGTCTTTGTTATATGTTTCTTTCAGGTAATTTAATGGTCTCTTGGGAATTTGGCCTTCTAGAGTAACTCCATGGAGAAGATAAACAATGTAACTGAATTTGTTTTCTGGGGTCTTTCTCAGAACCTCAAGGTTGAGAAAGTGTGTTTCGTGCTGTTTTCTTTCTTCTACTCTGTCATTCTTCTGGGAAACCTGCTCATCATGCTCACAGTTTATGTGGGCAACCTTTCCAAGTCCCCAATGTATTTCTTTCTCAGCTACCTGTCTTTTGTGGACGTCTGTTACTCTTCAGTCACAGCTCCTAAGATGATTGTTGACTTACTGGCCAAGACCAAGACAATCTCCTATGTGGGGTGCATGTTGCAGCTCTTTGCAGTACACTTCTTGGGTTGCACTGAGATCTTCATCCTCATGGTAATGGCCTATGATCGTTACGTGGCTATCTGTAAACCCCTACACTATATGACCATCATGGACCGGGAGAGATGCAATAAAATGTTGCTGGGGACCTGGCTAGGTGGGTTCTTGCACTCCATCGTCCAAGTGGCTCTAGTAGTCCAGCTGCCCTTCTGTGGGCCCAATGAGATCGATCACTACTTCTGTGATATTCACCCTCTGCTGAAACTTGCCTGCACAGACACATACGTCGTTGGTGTTGTTGTGATAGCCAACAGTGGTATCATCGCTCAGGTGAGCTTTGTTATCTTGCTCTTCTCCTACATCCTCATCCTGGTGTTCCTGAGAAAGCAGTCAGCAGAAGGCAGGCGCAAAGCTCTCTCCACCTGTGGCTCCCACATTGCTGTGGTCATCATCTTTTTTGGTCCCTGTACATTCATGTATATGCGTCCCAAAACTACCTTTTCAGAGGATAAGATGGTGGCTTTGTTTTATACCATTATCTCCCCTATGTTAAACCCCCTGATTTATACACTGAGAAATGCAGAAGTAAAAAATGCAATGAAGAAACTGTGGGGCAGGTGGGTTTTCTGGGGAGCAAAAGGTAAAGAGTTGGAAGTAACAATACAAGGTGGATGATCTTCAATGGTCTCATCTGCACAGGGAAGACAATAATAACCTCACGGGGATTTTTTTTTGGGGGGGGGAGGAGCAACTAAGAGAATAAAATGTTCTATACAAGTAAGGTATTTTTAAATCACTATTATTTCATTTGTTTGAAAAGTCCATAAGCATGATGTTCTAAAATATCTAGGAAAAAGAAATCTTATTAAACTCAGAAGCTCAGCATGATCATACTCAGCACCAAGATTTTCTCCTTCCCATTTCCCCCATTTGCCAATGTCTTTAAAGAATTGAGAGTCCTCTGTGAAGTAAGGCTGTTTTATTTAAAACTAAAATTGTTAGATATTGTACAGTCAAAGATAAATGCTGAATGAAGGAAAGGCTACATGGAAAATGACATTAATCTGAGGTAATGTGATACAAATCCTCTAAAACAGTGAAAACTAAGTTTCCTGAGGTTGGAATTGGGGGGGGGGGGGTCAGTGTGTGCAGAATGCCAAAAGGAGATAAAGAACAGACTTGGAAACAAAAGGCCTGTCCTTGTCCTCTGGTTTGGAGAAAAAGCTTTTTTCTTTCTCTAGCTCACTTTCTTCATGCAAACTATAAGTAAATTGGAAAAAATTACCTCTAAGATCCCCAGTTTAACTGTAACATCCCATGTATGTGCTTCTGCTAATTGACTCTTTACTTGTACTCTGTAGCCAGAGATCCTGTCCCTATTAATGTAAGGTGACTCACAGGAAACCCTCAAGAAACTGAATGAAAACAAAATATTTGTAATGAATACATGATTGTGCCTCAATCAAGAGGGTCAACACGACTTTCTGAAATGCATTGTTGGGAAACCATATTCCCTCCACTGTTTGAACCAAGCAGCTTTACTGAAAACCGTGAGTTTATCACTGCTTCTTTGCCCAGCATGACCTGACTTCCAGCTGTGGATTCCAGAGACATTTGTTCTGGACAAATAAACATATCTTTCTTATGTGAACTGACACTTCCTGGTGCTATATTCCTCCTTCACTTCACCCAACCTGAGATCACATCACAGATTATCTCTCTGCCATTGCTTCACTGTCTTTTCCACAAATCTTATTATTCAAGTTGCTGCCCATACCTGGGTCTGTGTTTATTGTTGTGGAGTGTGTGTGTGTGTTTGTATGCAAGTGTGTGTGTGCATGTGCATGCATGCACACATGTGTGTGTGTGTGTGTTTTGCACTCACACATTAGGTTGAGGACTGTTATGTAGTGCTTTAAAAAATGATCACTAATGATGAGGCATTCACAGAAATAAGAAAAGAAAAATCAAAATGAAGCAAGATACCTGGATTCAAAGTCACAATTAGGAGTCCCTTACCCTGGCCCACACAAACCCATGCTTATTGTCCCTGCTTGGACATACACTGGTTCTACATGAACCTCCATTTGCTCAATTTTAAAGTGGTCCATAGGTTGGTACTTATGAAACTTCTCTGATCATTGAAATCATCTTGAGAGGTTTCTGAATAGATGAAAGCATCTATTCCAAGAATTTCTGATCCAGTAGGCTAGTGTTAGAGGGGCTCCACACTAACAAGCTTCTCTGATAATTTTTATCCAGGCAATGGTGCATTCAAGACCTTAGACTTGGAAATACTGGAGCCTGCTGATGTTCTTAGAGCACAAGGGGTTTATGGATCAATAAAACTCCAAGAACCTTACTTTCAGATATATATTTCTATGTTTCTGCTAAAACACAAAGAGACCTTAACTTGAAGTGAATTTATAAAATTCTGGAATGAATAAATGCTATCCATTTGATGTGTCCTCCGCAATGCTCTTCCCTTTATGTTTCTGCACTTAAGACTTGACTATCAAGGGACTTTAGGGATATTGACGGTCTGAAGTCCCTAGGAAGGTAAGAGCTGACAGATTCAGTACTCTCAAAGATCAACACACAAAGAATCTATACATGTATGTGTAACTGGGTCACCATGGTGTACAGTAGAAAATTGACAGAACACTGTAAACCAGCTATAGTAAAAAAATAAAATAAAAATCATTAAATACAAATAAGATCAACAAACAGAACATATGAAATGGTTTTCAAGTTTCTACCACTGAGTTTATAAATGTACTCCAGTTCAAACAAGTTCCTCAGGGTCAATCCCAATCAGAAGAGCTCAGAGAGTCTTATTGGTACCTTGGAAAGAGATGGCCAAGAATCATGGTAATTCAACAGTCTCCAGTTTCTGTGGGGGTTAGTCTCGTCAACAACATCATTTTATTTTATAGACGTAGGATCAATACATTGGCTGCTAGTTGTATAGTTTTATAATCTCACTGTTAAAAGAAGGCAGATATGAGTTTGATTATAGCTTTCACCGATGAAAATAAATGGTAACCCTTTTCATTTTCTAAGTGGATAACCTAGTTTATGTCACAGTAGAAGCAATAAAAAATATATTTCTGTGCATCTTCTAACCTGTGGTTATACTCCTGCCCCTGGAATAGCAAAAAAAATTAAAATGTGTACTACTAATTGAATAGGTAAAGACAACTTTCATGTTCCTCTTCATGTTACTCTCCCTTTTCTCTTTTGAACACATCCAAGAGATTGAAACATATATCTCATGTCAGAGCCTCCAGAATTTTCACTACTTTTTTTAAAATAGTAACTGAGTGGGAAGTCCTCATCTTGACAGTATTCTGATGTGTCCAGTTCTTACCTGGTGACCTGCTTTGTTTTGTGTTTTGAGGTGTAATATAACTTCATCGCTTACTTCAGAGCTTTGAAATAGTTCTTCTTCTGCACTTTCAGTGTAAAAAGATCCACAAGGTAAGTGCACCGCAATGTAGAGAGATGCAACACTGTACATATTCTTTGCACTCTGTAAAAGTCAATGATACAGTCCAACATCACATGTACAGATATAAAATTTCATTTTCCTCAGGCTTACCTTCATTTTATTTTTAAAAAAATGGAAAACAACATGAAGTGTATCTGAGCCTACTCTGCAGTTTGGAATTTAGCCTAGTCAAGCCTGACCTTGGTCAGCTGAACCCCAGTTGATCCAAAGACACATGAGCAAGAATTTTCAATGTCTAATGTGTAAGTGGTGAGTTTAGGACTGGCTGATACATGACATCATTGAGCTGATTTATCTAAGAATAGCATGATCAAACTGTAGGAGTGGGAGGCACATTCTTTTTTTTCTTTTTTTTTTTTTTTTACCTTTTAGGGCCTCACCTGAGGCATACAGAGGTTATCAGGGTAGGAGAAATTGATTGGAGCTGGTCTACACCACAGCCATAGCAACACAGGATCTGAGCCACCTCTCTGACCTACACCACAGCTCATGGCAACGCCAGATCCTTAACCCACTGAGCAAGGTCAGGGTCGAACCCATATCCTCAGGGATACTGGTTGGGTTCATTACCACCGAGCCACAACAGGAGCTCCTGGGAGGCATGTTTTTGAATTGGTAAAACCTCCAGTGTTTTTAGTGAAAGTACTTTGAAAGGAGCAGTGTAAAAGGGCCAAGTAGGACAGAATGGGCATGAGAGACAGTGATAATAAAAATAATAAAAAATAAATTCAATGGTAAGATACATAATAAAATAATAAATAATAAAAATAAACAATAATAAAAAGCAAATTCTAAAAACCTATGTAGGCAGCCAGCCTCCCTCCCTCCCTGTTTCATCCATGGATAACACATAGGAAGAGAAGGGCATAGGACTAACCACACTTGGGTAGATTCCTTTTCACCCCTCCTTTGTTGATAAATTACAAGAACAGAGTCAACACAAGATAAGTATGAGCCATATTCAAATAGATTTCTTTAAGACTTCTTTGGTTCTTAGAAGCAACCAAAATAGTGAATTTGTCACAGTGAGAAAATATAATCCATCACTGGAAAAAGTGGCCTACATAAGCATCAGGAACAGGCTTATGAAAAATAAACACTGGAATTCGACAGCTGCCCATGCAGCTCTGACGGTTCTGTCCCCCTTTGCCTTCCTGATTCAGATCAGCCTCCCAGGAGGTAGTCACCACCAGACCTATGTCGAAACAAAACCCTGACTTGCTTTGCTATTGTCTTGCTCAGCTCCTTTTCAATGTACTTCGTTATTTGTCTGCCTCCTCTCATGTTTTAAGTCTCCTAAATTTTCAGGCAGTACACATGTCAGGGTCTTGTTGGAAGAGAAACTATATTGCTGAAATCTTCATCAACCCCTAGCTAATTTCTGCGTGTGTACACCTCACCTTACAATGTGGATTCCTGTTGAACAAGGCACAATAATTCTTTAAAGATACACAATTTCTTAGTGGGGACTGGTGGGGCACCAGATGATGAGAGGTCTGGGTCTCTCATATTTGAAAACTTGGTGAACCCACCCTCCAGGACTCAGAGGACCCTGGGTGACATCAGAAGTCTCTTTCAATTCATAAACTGGAAGATTCTTGTCTCAGTGTACCAAGACCTTAATGTATCAAAACTGATCTTAGCTTATGCCCCAGTTTAGTTTATACCTGCTTCTTAGTCTAATCTTTCTCCCTTCTCTGAGGACCTGTGTGAGTGGAAATGAGACAAATTTTCAGAGCTTGAATAATTGAAGAAAACATAAAAATATACTATTAGCATGAGGAACAGAGAGGGTTAACCAAATGCATCCCAGGAGCATTCATCCCATCAGCCATGTGCTTCCTGAAGCTCATGGTCTTTCACAGAGTGGGAGCTGTTCACTTTGCATATTTACAAAGAGTATCACTTGGCACACCATGAAGACTGTTAACACGAGGGGATAAGGCCCCACTTGGTGGCCTGGCCATCAGGCTGCCCAGCCACACTATGCCAGTGTCTGTTTCTCAATGTCTTTGGCCTTTATTTCTAATATGAATCCAGCAGAACTTCCACATGAAGCAGACCTCTCTGCCACTAGTGTGTGTGGAGGGGGGGGGCTCCGGCCTTCTGCATGATGACCGGGGCAGGGGGAGTGACTTTTCAAGTTGTGGCTGAACTCTTTTGTCAGGGATTGTTGAAGTAAGCAGAGCACTGACCACTTCAGGCTATCTTCCAGAAGTGGCCTATGGTCTACCTCCCTCGACCCAGCTCTGTCCCCCATCTGTGGAACCAATCCTCTCCATCAGCAGGGCTATTCTGTTTGGAGTTATAATCACATCCCCTTCTCAAAGACAGACCCTTTTCTTTCCAGAAGTAAAAATGTACGAGGAGGGAGCTGCCTCTCCTTCCTCGGCTTGAGTGCCAAGTCAAGATATTCCCATGATGCCAAGTCTTGCTTCTGCATCAGAGATACCCAGAGGACCATCATGGAGCTCAGAAATGACCTCCAGCACTCCTGACACTGAGGCAGCTAATTGAATCTGTGTGGTTATTTTCTAAAGGAGAAGCTTATGGCCTGTCCATCACCTCCCCCTGGGCTATGGTGCTGGCTTCTTTGGGTGGAGACAAGGGAGCTAGCTCCTTCTGGGCTCCTGAGAGACCCTGAAACCTTGGACTGTCATTCCTATAGAATGGCAGCTCTTCACTGGGGTAATTTACCCCCAGGGGGCATGTGGAAAATGTCTAGAGAAACTCGATGTCATGACTGAGAGGGTACAGGATCTGGGAGGTCAAGTCCAGGAATTCTGTTCCAATCCTACAATGCACAAACTCCTCCTATACTCCTACACCACCCCCACACCAGCTTTCCCCCAAACACGCATGACCAAAATTCCTCTGGCTCCAGAGGCTGAGAAACTCTAGTCTAGAACCAGTTGTCCCCTGCATGACTTATGGGGGAAGAACAAGAAGGAAAGACAGAAATTATGGACAAGCAGGTTCTGGTTCAATTTTCAGAAGACATTTCTAACACTAAAACTTCAAAACCATGTCCTGGGTGACCTCAGGATGTGGTGAGCTCCCTGTCAATGGAGGCATTCAAGGTGCAGCTATGTCAGGAAGGGACTATGGTGGGAAGAATCCTGGAGTGGGAATTAGGAGACTCAGCTCTGCCATAACTTGAGGGCTCTGGCAAGTCTCCATAATATTATTTTTTCCTCACAAACTAAAGACATTGATCCAAAAAAAAAAAAAAGAGTTGATAAATAACATAACAAAATTACATGTCTAAGATTGAAAAAATAGTTCATTATCCAATTTAAAACTTCTAATTACCTCTGATAAGGCACTAAGAATTAATTACCGCAACGTCCATAAATATGGTATGAATAATATATTTATATTGCATTTTTAAGAAGCACAGTGTGTTACTGAAATAATTAAAGTATAAAACACTTGTAAAATGTTTCACATTGCTTTTTTAAATTATTGCAGTGGAAGCCTTAAAAATATGGAGGTGTTTAGGACAACTCTGTGAGAGGGGTCTCAGTTAAGACGGCCACACCTGCTAAATCTTGCAGTCTTCGTAATTTGCCCTGATAAAAGTGCTATGATGCCCACTATCTCAGTGATTGCTAAGGACAGAATGCTCCAGAATGTTAGTCGTAAGTTCCAGAGTGTCAGATCTACTCTTCTGGTACAGTCTCAAAAAAGTAAAGTGACAAGAGTTCCCATTGTGTCTCAGCAGGTTAAGAACCTGACTAGTATCCATGAGGATTCGGGTTTGATCCCTGGACTTGCTCACTGGGTTAAGGATCTGGCATTGCTGCAAGCTGCGGAGTAGGTCAAAGCTACATCTCCAATTCAATCCCTAGCCTGGGAACCTTCCATATGCCACATGTGCGGCCCTAAAAAGATTTAAAAAAAAAGAAAGAAAGAAAGAAAGAAAGCATAAAACAAGGAAAGTGAAGTGGCAGAGGGGCCCTCTCTCTTCAAGGCTTGCAACTTTTGCTGGCAGCACAGAACCTCCCTGTACCCGCTGCGTGTGTTCACGTTAATGGTTCTGCGGACAGAACAGATCCGGCAAAGGGCACACCCCCCAGAGGCCACGCTTCCCTTTGGGGAGGTTGTCTCGGCACCACACTTTCCTCATGGCATTCTGCATGTCTGTGTTTCTCAGTGTGTAGATGAGAGGGTTGAACATGGGGGCGATCACGGTGTAAAACAGGGCAAAAATCTTGTCGTTACCGACAGAATCAGCCGTGGGGACATAGGTGAAGATGAGGGGCAAGAAGAACAAGAACACGACGGTGACGTGGGAGCCACAGGTGGAGAGGGCTTTGCGGCAGCCCTCAGAGGAGCGGGTCCGCAGCGTGGACAGGATGATGACGTAAGAAATGACCAAGGCCACAAAGGTCAAAATGGACAGCCCCCCTGTGGTGGTAATGATTGCGATCACCCACAGGCTAGTGTCGGCGCAGGCCAGCTTCAGCAAGGGGAACACATCACAGAAATAGTGGTCTATCTGATTGGGGCCACAGAAGGGAAGTCCGAGAACAATCAGCACCTGCAGGATTGAATGGATAAATGCTCCGAGAGCAGAAGCCACTACGAGGACATCGCACACCTGGCTGTTCATGATGACCATGTAGTGAAGAGGTCGGCAGATGGCTGCATAGCGGTCATAGGCCATGGCCACCAAGATGAAGATCTCAGTGGCCCCAAAGAAGTGGGCAAAAAACATCTGGGCCATGCAGCTGTTGTAGGAGATGATCTTCTGCTGGGCTGATAAGTCAGTGATGAGTTTGGGGACCATGGTGGAGGTAAAGCAGACGTCCATGAAGGACAAGTAGCTGAGGAAAAAGTACATGGGCTGTTCACTGAGGCGGCTTCCCCGGATGGTGAGGAGAATGAGCAGATTTCCTGAGAGGATTGCAATGTAGCAAAGTGAGAACAGCACCAAGCAGGCAACCTTCACCTTCTCATCACTAAAAAGACCCAGGAGGATGAATTCTGTGATGTTTTCATGTCCCATGGCTTCTGAGCATTTAATCGTTTAGAAGAGGAAGTTAATATGCCTGAAACATGCAACTTTTTGAAATTATTTAAAACTCGCTTCTTCAATAAATATACATTGTCTATTATAAGACAATCATTATCCTGGTGCTAAGGGTGCACCAAGGTACAAAATACACACAATCTCTACCCACAAGTAAACTTCATTAGCGCCAACATACGGTGACAAGAATAGTGCAGATAAGCAACTCATTGACATGATGATAAATTTCAAAGCCTCACACTTCCTATGAACAGCAAGATAAATATTTAAAGATGGGACACTTTTTGGGGTCAATTTTGAGATGCACTTTCAGTATTAAACCCTGAGAGTGATTTTTGAGTCTCTGTTATGTATGAAAGAGCACTGGTGATGTCTGTTCTTTAAGGACCAGATGGTCCTTATAATTCTTAGTCCTTCCCAATGGCTATATCAGTGCTAGGTACTGAAAGTTCAGTAATGTCACTAGACTTCCATGAGGTATAATTTTGAATATCTGGGTGACTATATTAGAAAGTGCCTTAAGAAATTTTTCATGAACATTTTTGAAATGGAGGGAGGAAAAGAGCAACTATCACATCTTTGGGGGGAAAGTCTCCATTGTATGGGCTTCTAGGACATTGATGGCTTCCTGAAATCAACATTATTTCCCAGTTTACTTTCCAGTCTAACCCTGGAGAGCTCATCATTTTGGTCCTTTAGACACTTTCAGGCACTTCCTTTTATGACAGCACCCTTGGAGGAGCAGACTGCATTCAGAGATTCTTTTTCACTCGGTCCTTTCCAACAACTTGATTCTCTTTGAACTGAATCTCTTTCCTTACCAGGCTCATCATATGTCCATGGGACCAAGTCCTGGAATATTTTAATTACAAAGGAAATATGTCATTGGTGCAAAATATAGCACTACATCTCTTAGTACCTTTCTGCAAGATGACCTAAAATGTATTACAAAACCTCAAGGCTCAGTTTTATAAAATGATAAACCCTAGATATTGATAACATTTGTCAGCCTCTTTGTGCAGGTTATTACAGCAACTGAACATTGCATTTTTTTCCATATGACTTTTTTTTTAAAGATGTATATTTTCCTAAATTAACACATTTAATAATTAAAACAAAAGTTCTGACAAAATATTTCATGAAATTAGAGAATCTGATTCCTCAAGTAGAAACTGTTCATATCCAAAGTGGTTAGCTTAACTTTTCAAGAAATCAAAAAGGAAATTTAAAAATACCTCCAGACAAATGATAATAAAGACAAAACCATTCAAAATCTATAGGATGCTGCAAAAGCAGTGCTTAGAGGGAAGTTCACAGTGATACAGGCCTTCCTCAAAAAAAAAGAAAAATCTCAAATTGACAACTTAACCCACCACCTAAATGAATTAGAAAAAGAACAAATAAAACCTAAAGTCAGCAAAGGAAGGAAATCATGAAGATCGAAGAGTAAATCAATAATATAGAGATTTAAAAAATAGAAAAAACCCAAATAAAACCAAGAGCTGGTTCTTTGAAAAGATAAAAAAAATTGACAAACTGCAGGGCACACTCACCAAGAAGAGGAGAGAAAAAAATGCAAGTAAACAAAATAAGAAATGAAAAAGGGGAAATCTCAACAGATATAAAGAAATACAAAATAAAATAAGAGAATAATATGAATAATTATAGGCCAACGAATTTGACAACCTAGAAGAAAGACAACTTTCTAGAGACTTAGAGCCTGCCAAAACTGAATCAAGATGAAACAGATCAACTGAACAGATTGATCAGTAGAAATGAAATTGAATATGTAATAAAAACACTCCCTACAAACAAAAGTCCAGGACCAGATGGCTTCAAAAGAGAATTCTACCAAACATACAAAGAGGAAATTGTACCAATTCTCCTTAAATTTTTCCAAAGGTTGAAGAAGAAGGAACACTCCCAAAGACATTCTATGAAGCCATCATCACCCTAATCCCAAAACCAAAGTTACTACCAAAAAAGAAAATTATAGGCCAATATCTCCAATGAATATAGATGTGAAAATTCTCAACAAAACTTTAGTCAACCGAATCCAACAACATATAAAAAAGGTCATACACCACAACCAAGTTGGATTCATCCCAGGTTCACAAGCATGGTTCAGCATACACAAAACTATTAACATCATATACCACGTTAACAAAAGAAAAGTCAAAAACCACATGATCATCTCAATAGATGCAGAAAAAGCATTTGACAAAGTTCAACATCTGTTAATAAAGGATGAACTCTTAACAAAGTGGGCATAGAGGGAACATATCTTAACATAATAAAAGCCATTTACAACAAATCCACAGCAAATATAGTGCTCAAAGGAAAAAAGCTGAAAGCCTTCCCACTAAAATCCGGAATAAGACAAGGATGCCCACTCTCACCACTTTTATTCAACATAGTTTTGGAAGTCCTAGCCACAGCAATCAGACAAACAAAAGAAATTAAAGGTATCCAAATTGGAAGAGAAGAGGTGAAATTGTCACTGTATGCAGATGACGTGATACTGTATATGGAAAACCCTAAGGACTCCACACAAAAACTACTTGAACTGATCAACAAATTCATCAAAGTAGCAGGATACCAGATTAACATTCAGAAATCGGTTGCATTTCTATATACTAACAACGAGATATTAGAAAAGGAATATAAAAATACAATACCTTTTAAAATCTCACCACAAAAAATAAATACCTAGGAATAAACCTGACCAAGGAGGTGAAAGACGTATGCTGAGACCTATAAAACATTAATCAAGGAAATTACAGAGGAATCAAAGAAATGGAAAGATATTCCATGATCCTGGACTAGAAGAATTAATATAATAAAAATGGCCATACTACCCAAAGCGATCTACAGATCCAATGCTGTCTCCATCAAATTACCCATGACATTTTTCACAGAAATAGAACAAACAATCCAAAAGTTTATGTGGAACCATAAAAGACCCAAATTGCCAAAGCAGTCCCAAGGATCAAAAACCAAACAGGATGCATAACTCTCCCAGACTTCAGGCAATGTTACAGAGCCATAGTAATCAAAACAGTGAGGTACTGGTGCCAAAACAGACATACAGACCAATAGAACAGAATAGAGAACCCAGGATTAAACCCAGACACCTATGGTCAATTAATTTTTGACAAAGGAGGCAGGAATATAAAATGGGAAAAAAAGACAGTCTTTTCAGCAAGGGTTTCTGGGAAAACTAGACAGCCACATATAAATCAATGAAACTGGAACACACCCTCACACTATGCACAAAAATAAACTCAAAATGGCTTAAAGACTTAAATATAAGACAAGACACCATCAAACTCCTGGAAGAGAACATAGGCAAAACATTCTCTGACATCAATCTTAAAAATGTTTTCTAAGGTCAGTCTCCCAAGGCAACAGAAATAAAAACAAAAATAAACCAATGGGACATAATCAAACTGACAAGTTTATGCACACTAAAGGAAACCATAAAAAAAAAAAAAGACAATCTATGGACTGGGAGAAAATAGTTTCAAACAATGCAACTGACAAGGGCTTAATCTCAAAAATATACAAACAACTTATACAACTCAACTGCCAAAAATAAAAAAATAACAATAAAAATAAAAAGCCAGCAACCCAATTAAAAAATGGGCAGAAGACCTGAATAGACATTTCTCCAAAGAAAATATACAGATGGCCAACAAGCACATCAAAAAAATGCTCAACATCACTGATTATTAGAGAAATGCAAATCAAAACTACTATGAGGTACCACCTCTCACTTGTCAGAATGGCCATCATTAGCAAGTCCAAAAATAACAAATGCTGGGAGGGTATGGAGAAAAGGGAATCCTCCAACACTGTTGGTGGTAATGTAAATTGGTATAGCCACTATGGAAAACAGTATGGAAATACCTCAGAAAGCTAAATATAGAACCACCATACGACCCACCAATCCCACTCCTGGGCATAGATTCAGACAAAACTTTCCTTGAAAAAGATACATGCACCCCTATGTTCACTGCAGCACTATTCACAAGAGCCAAGACATGGAAACAACCTAAATGTCCATCCATGGATGAATGAATTAAGAAGTGGTATATATACACAATGGAATACTACTCAGCCATAAAAAGAATGACATAATACCATTTGCAGCAACATGGATGGAACTAGAGACTTTCATACTAAGTGAAGTACGTCAAAAAGAGAACTACAAATACCATATATCGCTTATATCTGGAATCAAATACATGGCACAAATGAAACTTTCCACAGAAAAGAAACTTATGGACTTGGAGAGCAGACTTGTGGTTGCCAAGGGGGAGGAGGGATGGGATGGTCTTGGGAGTCTGGGATTAGTAGATGCAAACTATTGCATTTGAAGTGGATAAGCAATGAGATCCTTCTGTATAGCAGAGGGAACTGTATCTGGTCACTTACGATGGAACATGATGCATGATAAGGTGAGAAAAAGAATATAGGTATTCATCATATATATATATATACATATATATATGCATATGCTTGACTTGGTCACTTTGGTGAACTGTAGAGATTGACAGAACACTGTAACCAACTGTAATAGAAAAAATAAAAATCATTAAAAATTTAAAAAGGTAAGAACAAAAGAACAGACATACCTTTCAGAATTGAAGCATATTTAAAAGCTGGGTCAATTACTTAAGTAAAAGTAGACATGGATGTTATTCTCTGAGCACACTATGCCATCAATTGTCATAAAAGATGTAAATATTACAGGCTGATACATTTCTATCCACCTCACTCTCCTCCATAAGGAGATATCTTATATAAGAAAATAGGAAACACATCTTTATATATAATGCATCTACATTTGTGCTAATATCTGCCTTCCTTTTTACATAATATGGTGGATTTTTTTTGCTTTTTTTTTTTTTTTGTCTTTTTAGGCATGTGCCTCCAGCATATATGTTTCCAGGCTAGGGATTGAATCAGAGCTACAGCTGCTGGCCTATACCACAGCCACAGCAAGACAGGATCCAAGACATGTTTGCAACATACACCACAGCTCATGGCAATGCAGGATCCATAACCCACAGGGTGAGGCCAGGGATGGAACCCGCATCCTCATGGATACTAATCGGGTTCATTACTGCTGGCCTCCAACAGGAACTCCAATATGGTTTTCATATCAGCATTAAAAAGTCTAGTTATAGCTGTGTAAATGTGATAAGATTTCAATAAATCTGAAGATTATTTGTTAAATCTAATAACTGCTATTATTGAAGACTCAAATTTATAATTTGCTCTTTTTCATACCTCTGTTTTGCTGAACTAATACCGAGTCTTATTATAGTTTTAATGGAAGAAAACAATCCATTTGTAACAGAGGATGCTGAATACTTAGGTCATGCTACACAAAAGGTGTCTGATATGTGGTGGATTCAGTGGAAAGGACATTCATATCTAATGCTTCCAATGAACTGAAAACATCAGCTCTGCTACTCAATTAAAACAACCTACACTGGAAAGTATTCTAAAAGGTATAGTTAAGAAACAAATGTTCACTCTGCCTTACCACAGAATCTAAAAAGGAATAAAAAGTGAAAAACAACCACTACCACCCAAGTCCTGATTTTCAGCGTTATTTTGATTTCCTCCATCCCCCAGAAAATGTTTCTTAGGAAACAAGACTGACTAGTCCTTATTTCTAAAATAAAATTAGCAATTGTACTTACAAGGAAGGCAGGTTTTCATAGTAAGTGAGGGTGCTTGAGTTACACCAAATGGGTTGCAGTAGATGGCCCATTACTTAACTGTTGAATAATTTTAGGCATGTTACATATTCCCTGAGGCTTGTTGGTTGTTTTGCTGTTGTTGTTTTTCCAACTGAAAACAGTGATAATAATAGTACCTACCACATAGGAATCTTGTGAGAATCCAATTAAAAAATCCCCATAAAATATATAGATACAGATATGTGCATCTAATACCTCACAAGAATTAACTATCAACTCTTTCATTACTAGTTCAAAAAAAGGATTCATATGCTATAAATGTTTCACCATTTATAAAACAAAGGGAGCTCAGGAATAAATTGTCTTCAATGAGTTTAACATACTACTGAATATAGATTTCCACAGATGTTAGAAACTATTCTGGGGAGTTCCTGTCATGGAGCAGTGGAAACGAATCCGACTAGGAACCATGAGGTTGTGGGTTTGATCCCTGACCTTGCTCAGTGGGTTAAGGATCTGGCGTTGCTGTGGCTGTGGTGTTGGCCAGCAGTAACAGCTCCGATTAGACCCCTAGCCTGGGAACCTCTATGTGCTGCACGTGTGGCCCTAAAAAGAACAAAAGAAAAAAAAAAAAAAAGAAACTATTTTGACAACTGGTCACTACTGAAAATCCCTAAATAACTACCAGGATATGGGGTACGTAATAGAATTTCCCACTTCACAGGTGAGAGAACTGAAATCAAGATAAAAATTTATTTATGATGACTTCCAGAAATCTACAAGAGATAATCTCTCTTTTATAGTTAGGAATACTTGAATCAGACACTTCAAGAAAAGAGTTATTTCATTCATATATTCATTCATATATTTTATGGAGGTCATTTTTAGTTTTCTGCATTTTTTTTCAATTTGAATAGTATATGCATGATTTTCGTTAAAGAAATAGCTATTAATTATATAATTTGAACTTATCCAACTGTGGCCACTGAAATTTCCTACTACACTACACCAATTTATTTCAAATATTAAAGATTATTGCAAATCATTACAGACCTAAGATACATGAAGCAAGGAAATGTAGATTTCACTGCTGATCTGCCACTTCCTGATTGTTTTGAGGAGAAAGTCCCTCAAATTTTCCTCTTAAGAAAATAAAGAATCATCATCTTCATGGATTTTTTTTCAGCTATCAAGAAATATTTTTTTTACACCAAGTGACTGACTAAATAATTTATCAAATAATTGTCATCATTTTATCATCTTTATTCTGCTTATTTATTGACTTAACTATTTTATATTTCCAACACTTTTTTTTTATTGTCACTTTTCTATCCAAAGTAGGTTGCAAAATATTCTAAAATTCTCTTAACCTCCTATCTTAGCAGTCCCAGGATAGGACTAAAAGTCCCAGTCTGAAAACCAGGATTTCAAGATGGCATTCCCATTGTCCATTTTCTGTTAAAACAGGCTTAAAGTTTTTCGTGAACAATTAAAATGCTGAATTGTAATATGACACAATTTACAGGATTAGAAGCTAGTAAATATCATAAAAGAAATAGTTACCAAGCAGATCAATTTTTTTAGAATACATATTCAGGAAAAATAATTTATTAGGTAAAAAAGCAGATAAGGATATTTGACTATATATAGCTGTTCAAATAGATGACTTTATATAGACACATGCATGAAAAATTTTAAAAAGAAAGGAAAAAAGAAAAGATGGAGAAAGAGAAAGGAAAATAAGAACTCACATATTTGATAACATCCAATTCCAATCAGTATTTGAAGAGTAGTCTTGTTTTCTTGAACTCATGACAACAAATGAGATATATATAAGATTAATTAATATATGAAATTATATATTTTAAATCAAAATCGTAAACAAGATCTCTTAGGGGAAAAAAGCAATGAAAAATTCCCGTGCTTGGTATCTAGTTTTCAAATTATGTCTACAATAAATATATCTCAAAAACTAGCCGTATGTATACTCAGATTGGGAATAAGAATTATATCACAGAACTGCAAGAAAATGTCAATTGCATAATGGCCTTATTCTCTTGTCTTTTTTCCCTTTGATTCAATAATGATCAGCAAGATCCACTTCCCTAACTGCACGGGGTTTGGGGGTTCCCAGGATATCTGCTCTGAAAAAGTCAGGAAGACTATTTAAAGGCACTGGAGGGACCTGGGTGCAATCCCTATGGTGCTTCTTGGACAAGGGAGATAGAAATCACTGGTGATTTTACTTTGCTAATGGTTTGGCTTTTCAAACTTTTAAAAATGAATTCTTTTAGATTATTTCAAATATATGATGCTAAATATCAAATGTAGGTTTTATGTTTAGTGGCCAAAAACCTGTAAAAATCTTACTACTTTCTACATAGAGAACGAACCCTAATGCATTCATTATATATATTGAGTCTTCTTCTGCTTCCATCACTAAAGCTAATTATTTATTGAAATTGAAAGTATTAAGCTTTTTTTTTTTTTTTTTTTTTGGATGCATCCGAGGCATATGAAAGTTCCAGGGCCAGCAGTGGGGGTGGGGTGGGGGTGAGGAGTCGAATCTCAGCCACAGCTGCAAATCACTACAGACCTAAGACAATGCTGTGCCACAACTTCAGCAACACCTGATGCTTAATCCACTGTGAGGGTCTGGGGATTGAACCCGGACTGTTTCCGAGAAAACGCCAGGCCCTTAACCCACTGTGCCACAGAGGGAGCTCATCAGCTTTTTCTTAATGTAGTTAAGGTCAAATTTTAATGTCCTCATTTCCAAAAATCTATCCTTTTTCACCGTTTTTCCTAAAACCAAATTCCATACGCTAAATCATGCCATTACATTCACAATATTTAATTTCACCAGACTATTTGTTTTACCTTTCATAGATA
This sequence comes from Sus scrofa, assembly GCF_054392235.1. Taxonomy (NCBI): domain Eukaryota; kingdom Metazoa; phylum Chordata; class Mammalia; order Artiodactyla; family Suidae; genus Sus; species Sus scrofa. The sequence goes on from NC_139384.1 coordinate 15,715,924, forward strand.
ATCTGAGGGATTTTGTTTTGTGGTTCTGTTTTTTTGGGTTTTGCCTTGTGTTTTTAAAATATTGGTGTTCTTTTTTATGTTATAAATAAATTATTAACTCAATAACATTAAGGTCTACTCTTTCTCAATTTTTATCTGATAATTTAAATTTTAATGATGAAAAGGGCAATGGCATGTATTGAAAACTGTCATTACAATCTGCTGGTAACTGCGGTAAAGGTAATAGTAGTATTTCTACAGGGGCGCATAAGAGGCAATTTGACAAGAATAGATAAGTACTAACTAGTATACTCCAACCAATGTGACTGTGGCTAAAATGCTTCACCAATACAACAACTGTGAACACTTGACACATAAAAGCACTTAAAAAAGTTTTTTGGATATTCAGTTTAAAAAGTTAGAGTTCAAGTTATGTATTTGTTTCCAACTTATACAGTTCATTCTAATAGAACTTCAGTAGTAACCACAGAATACATTCCTGAAATAACCTTCATGTTATTTGATGATGGCAAAGTAACATAAATTTAAAGGATTTATTTTTACATTTTCCCTTGAACTACACTTATAATTATGTTTCACCACTTAAATGGTTTAATTGTTGTGCTTTTGGTGTCAAAAACATCACAAGGAGGAGTGATTATTTTCATGTATGTGATATTTGGGGTGTGTGTGCATGTGAATGCTAACAGGACAGTGGCTGAAAGAGGCAACATAGCAACAGTATCAAAACCTAGTTAGATACACATTTTAAGTGTTCAAAAGAAGGACAACAATTTTGGGTGAGGTGCCGGAAGTCCAGGATGATTTCATAGATACCACACAAATGTTGAGGCCAGAATGTCTACGTGACTTTGGTCAGTGAAATCATGGGCAAGAGAATCTGTGTTGATAATTGGATGGCAGCTGGCTCACAAAGCTTGACTTGGATAAATCACAGCAGAACAATGCGGAGTACCAGGCTGAAAATTTTTCTGGTGTCTAAGGTGCTCATAGGCAAGGATGTTAATTTGGAATTTGAGTTTCTGTTGCAAATAAAAATGACTAAAAATATATATATTCACACATGCACACGCACAAAAATCTATAACAGATCAGACCAAATGTAGACATACCACCACTCTTAAATTAGCAATTAACATCTTGTAGGCAGACATGCTCCCTGCTCACTTGGAACCGTATGTATTTTAGAAATGAAGGAATAAAGTAACTTGAAAAAAATAATTGAAGCCTTATATTTACCTATGAAAGCTGTTAAAAAATACTGGTCAGAGGAGTTTCCACTGTGGTTCAGTGGGTTAAGGATCCAGCATTGTTTCAGCAGCAGTGCAGTCTGATCCCTGGCCCGGGAACTTCCATATGCCAGGTACAGATGAAGAAAAAAAAAAGACTATTGGTCAGAGTTCAACAGAATCTGTAAGGGGCAGGGATAAATACGCTTAAGTTAGAGGGGAAATTTAGAAATTATTTTCTCAAATTCAAAAATAAAATATATTTTTTTAAAATTCTGAATTTGAAAGATTCAATTTCTGAGATATTATAACAATAAAAATAATTAATAAGAGTTTTTGTAAAGGATATTAGAAACTCAGTAGGAAATTAATTGCACCTAGGAAAAGAATCAATAGAATGGCTGTTATCAAAAAGATATAACTCTATTAGCTATATTGTTTGTGTTTTGCCTGTCTTATGAGATTATGGTTCTTTATTTTACCAGATAGGTGACTGAGCCATTGTAACTAAGTGACTCAAAGCAGTTAACCAAATATATATTTCTTTACCAGATCTGTGTTATAATAGTGTAACGCTATATATGGGAAGCTACAACAAGAGGGAATATTTTCCTGGACATAACAGACTAGTAAGACAGATGGTCCAGAGACTTTTGGCTACTGTAATAATACCTAGTCCAGTAAGAGGCCATTGAAAGGCCAATCAGCAAAATCTTTGCCAGACCTGGGAATGAGCATTCCTAGCACCATGGGACAAAATGATCATGAAGTACCTCCCAAAATAATTGTCAATTTTATGATCATAATGGAGCCCTGCGAATTGGAGATTGGCACTTGCCATCCACCTCTACATGGATTGAGTCATGAGCCACCATAGCTGCTGACCTTCAACACCTCCTAAAAGAGCTCAGGGTGCAGATCAGGAGTGAGGCACTCTGTGCTCTGGGAAAACTGGCAGAACAGGTCTTCAGACAGTTAGATATTTTCAGGAGAATATTTTATAAGCCCAATTCTTACATCTTCTCTTACCTAGAAAAGCACTAAAATCATTAACAGGGATGTCTTCCTTGGCCACCAAGGAAAATACTATGAAAAATGGAGTACCTGGAGTTCCTGCTGTGGCACAGCAGAAAGGAATCTGATTAGTATCCATGAGGATGCAGGTTCGATCCCTGGCTTTGCTCAGTGGGTTAAATATCCAGCATTGCTGTGAGCTGCAGTGTAGGTCATGGAGGCAGTTTGGAGCTTGCATTGCTGTGGCTGTTGCATAGGCCAGCAGCTATAGCTCTGATTCGACGCCTAGCCTTGGAATATCCTTATGCTGCAATTGTGCCCCCCCCCCAAAAAAAAGGAGTACCTATAATTTAGACATCCAAAGTAATGCTAGGTGCATTGTGGTTTCAGACAAGCCCTCATATTGCTGGGAACGTGAGCTTTCTGAGATGTGTCAGACTTGAGATGCCACCAGCCATTCTTAAAGCAATGCCTGCTGGCAGCTGGTGGCTGCAACTTCATGGTTTCAAGATATCCTCTTGCAACTATTAAATTTTTAGATAGTGAAATTGCTTTAGACCAGATATTTGCAGGGAAAAAGGAATTATGTTATGGCCCATTGCTCCTGTTGTGTATATGTCAATACCACATTAGAAGTTAAAAACCTACTTAGACAAAAGTGGACAACTGGCTACCGAGCTAAGAGTCTCCCCAAAGCGACAGTTCCAGACTGGGTGTTGGACTAATTGTCCTGAATTCTCAGGGAATGAGATCTATTTTGTCACTGAAGTTCCAGTTGTCATTCCTCCACTTTTCACTAGTTCTGTTGCACCAGAATGTGCAAGGGATTGAGATCTTAATCAGACCCAGGACTTGGAACTCAGGAATATTTCTAATTTGGTATCCATTCCCCAGACTAAGGCAAGACTATGCCCCATTTCAGCAGGAAGTAGCCAGAGCAGTCATGGCCCTATTCCCTGAAAGACTTGGGCGATAGATAAAACAGAAGTGGAGATTTAAAACTAAGCCCCCCAAAAACCAAGTTCCTTCGCCGAGTTTAGGATGAACATCTCTATCCAAAATGATTATTTCCTTCCTTGCCCAATACCCATTCTCTTCAATTTGAAAAGAATCAAAGAAGAGGGTGGAATGGAACTGAACATTGGTCAATGACCTAGGTTTAATCTATTGAACTCAAGGATAAACCAGGTTTGCTCAGATTGTTTCTCTGAAGTTCTGAATAGGGACCTAGCAGGCTGGAGGGAAGGGGAAGAATATTGTAAAAGATATATGGTGAAAGAATTTGTGGTTTGACAAATGAGCCATATGAAAGCAGACTTTTCTTTTTTTCTTTTCTTTTCTTTTTTTTCTTTTTTTTCTTTTTTTTTTTTTGTGTGTGTCTTTTGTCTTTTGTCTTTTTAGGGCCGCACCTGGGGCATATGGAGGTTCCCAGTCTAGGGGTCTAAACAGAGCTGTTGCCACCGGCCTATGCCAGAGTCACAGAAACGCCAGATCTGAGCTGTGTCTGCAAACTACACCCCAGCTCACAGCAACGCTGGATTCTTAACCCACTGAGCGAGGCCAGGAATCGAACCTACAACCTTATGGTTCCCAGTTGGATTCATTTCTGCTGCTTCATGACGGAAACTCCGACAGCAGACATTTCAAGTGAACAGAGAACATGAAAGTCATAGAGGGTAAAAAAATGTAAGTTCATAGAAAAAAGATGGATCACATCCAAGCTTTTAGAATAACACTTATGGCACGAGTTGGGTCTTCCAGAACCCTGAACTACTAATGACTTTCTATTTTATCTTAAAGCAAAAGGACCGTTATTATTAACTTTATTTCACACACACACACACACACACACACACACACACACACACACACACATCCACATTCTCTGTTTTCAATAACTAAATGAGCCTGATTGAACTCCACTGCCTCATTCATTTTTTTTTTCTAAAATACCAACTGTAATTTTATTATGATATGCAAGAAATAAATAACTAATTGTCATTTACCTTTTTTTTTCCATGATAACAAGCAATTAGGAGATATATATATACACTAGAAATCTGCAGAGAACTGCACAATAAGTGATTGGCAGAAATACACTGGTTGCTTGGCAGGAAGAATGAGGTGAGGACCTTTATATAGGTAGTAATAGATTAATAATTAGATATTAGTAGGTGACCTCTAACCTTAGAAAGTTGTAGGAAAATGAGTCTTGTCAACTACAGAACATTCATTTTGCAGGTTTCAGATCAGAGCTAAATTATTGAGGAAAATAGAAAAGTCACTATAGCCAATTGGTGGTCCAGCAATCCAGTTCCCCCTTTGCTTTCATTCAAAGATGGGTTTCTGTTGCTCTATCTTCCCATTCACTAGTCTTGCCATCTTTCCTAAAAACTGAAACTCTTCATTTATAAATAAAATACAGGAAATAAAAAGGTTATTTGAAATATCCAAATGCACTGGGGGTATAATTTTTAGGTAATTAGGCAGTATAATACAGATCTTATATTTTATCCTCCCCACCAAAGAACAAACAAACAAACAAACAAAAACCTTGCCTGGGCTATGTGCATAGTCCTGGGAAATGGAATGGTGAGATCATGACCTGTTCTGGCTGCTGGCATCCTGGGAGCAGTGAGAGAAAAGGGACCTTGCATTTCATGGTGTAGATTTTCACTTCATCTTAGTACCTGCTGCTGCACTTTTCATCACTGCCCTCTACAGTGATACCTGAAACTCTTTAGTTTAATTAAAATGATAATAATAACAATAAACTTCCAGTCTTTTGCGGGATGGTATAGAGGAGGTGTCACCTGGCAATGTAGACAGTGGGCTAGAGAGAGAAAATAGTCTTCGTGTAAATTCAGTGTGCATTTCACTCCTACATTCTGTGGAACTTAATGCTCTAAGCTCAGAGCCTCACAAGAGTTTCACAGGTGAACTCCATCTATTTTCCTCTACCCCATCCTATTTACCTTTATTCTCAAATGTTTGTTAACTTCCTCTGTTAAACCATTGCCTATTACTCTTCTCTGTGTTTCAAAAAACATGTGGAAATCTTTCACCAACTGGTGTTTTTCTGCCTGGTTATTTTTATCATTGTGGACTAACACATAATTTTTGCCTTTTTTGAGGAGGGTGTACCTGCAGCATATGGAAGTTCCCAGGCTAGGGGTCAAATCGGAACTGCAGCCTCAGGCTTATGCCACAGCCACGTGGGATCCAAGCCATGTCTGCGACCTACACCACAGCTCACAGCAATGCTGGATCTTTAACCTGGTGAGAGAGGCCAGGGATCGAACCCACATCCTCATGGATACTAACAGTAGGTTCGTTACTGCTGAGCCACAGTGGGAACTTGATTAACACATAATTTTATGGGTTTTTTCCTTATTTAATTAGAATTTATAATGAAGAGGAAATATGTTCTTATGGATAGTTCAACATGTTTAACAGAAATTTATGTTTAAACATATAATTTTTGGTTTTGTTTTTTATAAATAAAAAGAAGAAAACCAAAAGTTACAGAATATCACCATCCAGGTGACCTATTTACATAAAAGTAGGAACACAGGCATAAATTTTGAAAATTCAAACATGTGAAAAATGTACAACATGAATAAAAATCGAATAATCTGTTTCTCAATCTCTCCAGATAAAATAATCATTGTAAATTATTTCTTATTGTCCCTGCTGTTAAAAAATAATTGTATGCTTATATCCACATATTATTTCTAAATTTTATTGTGCTTATTATATTCGTGAAAAAGAATAATAGTATAATCAATATTGCATAAGGTACTGTGGCTGTGTTTACACAGTAGCACTTGCAAATGAACCTCCATGGTGTTATCCTATTGGATGTGGAGGCTCTCAACACAGCAAATAGAACAGAGATTGTACCAGAAAACAACCCTCTCCCAGTGAAGGCAGCATGGAATGAAATGAATGTGGTAACACCCAGTGTTCCCAAACCCACATGTGGCCAAAAGATTGGGAGATAGCAACAGAATTCCTTTTAGGGTGGTGACAAGTCATGCTGGATTTAGGTTTCACCATAAGACATCAATTTTAACTTCATTATCTCTGTAAAGATCTGCTTTGTGTCACCCTCTGCCTATGGAGAGGAAGGTGATTAACTAGGAATCCCCGGCTGCAGGCATCGCATCGGAGCCTACGCTTCTGGGAGGCCCCTGTAGCTGTTTCCCCAACCAGAACCAATGCTGTGTTTTTTATGACTGTAAGATGTACCTCAGCAACAACCATCTGGGAACTGTTAATAAAGAAAGTTTATTCCTCAGAGGTCATGAAGGGTACATAGCCTGTTAGAGCCACACAAGAAAGGAACAGAGAAAGAGAGAGAGAGAACTTGAGAAGCTGCCTTTATTAGGGTCAAAGCTGGGGTGCCTTCATTTTTCACAAGTTTACTCTCTCAGTGAATTTAAAACATGAATGGAATTAAATTAAGGAGGACAATGCAGAGTCACTCACAAGGTCACTTATAGGTCATCCAAGGCTTTGTAAAAGGGGAACTTTCTCCGTGGATAGTCTCATTCTGGATCTGGCTGTATAGCTGTCAATGTGTTTGTTCAAGGTGGATGTGTTTGAAATAGGTAGCTGGATAATCGAAAGCTTAATGTCAGGCACTTATATTACAGTACAGAAAGCTAACTGTCATGCACTTACACCACAACATCCTATCTCTAAATAAACTCACACTCTGAGGTACTGGGGGTTAGGACACCAAGACGCTTTTTTCTTGGGGGAAACAATTCAACCCATAACAACATTAAATTTCAAGTTATGGGTGAGTGTCTCCAAGCAAAACAACTTTCACTTGCTTGATATATATATATATATATTTCTTTTGCTTTTTTAGGGCCATACCTGCGGCATATGGAAGTTCTCAGGCTAAGGGTCAAATCGGAGCTACAGCTGCTGGTCTATGCAACAGCCATGGCAACCTGGGATTTGAGCCAAGTCTGTGACCTATACTGCAGCTCACGGCAATGCTGGATCCCATACCCAGTGAGTGAGGCCTGGGATTGAACCTGCATCCTCATGGATACTAGTTGAATTCGTTTCTGCTACAGGAATTCCTTGAATTTATATAGATAAGAAATTTTACACTTAAAAATATAATTCAAGGAGTTTCCGTCATGGCTCAGTGGTTAACGAATCTGACTGGGAACCATGAGGCTGCGGGTTCTATCCCTGGCCTCACTCAGTGGGTTAAGGATCTGGTGTTGCTGTGAGCTGTGGTGTAGGCTGGAGGTTACAGCTCCAATTAGACCCCTAGGCTGGGAACCTCCATGTGCCACAGGAGCAGCCCTAGAAAAGACAAAAAAAAAAAAAAAAAAAAAAAAAAAGGAAAAGGAAAAGAACACTTGGAATAAATATGCTTTAAGGACACTAAAATTAATAATTTCACAGTTGTCATGTCAGTCAGCTCACAATTCTTTTAGTTCGGCTTCTTTTATCTCCGCTGAATATGGACAACCTGATTACATAACTCATGTCTACCTCACCTGGAAACTTTGGGAGCTGATTTCTTCAAGCAGTTTCCATTAGGGCCCTCTAAATATGAATTAAGTTCAAATCATATTCACTTCCAAGCTATCACACCTAAGAATTATATAGACTTTTAAAACATCATCAATACCTAAGATCAAAAAAAAAAAAAAAAACCCAAAAAAACCTGTGTTTAATAGCTCTGCCTTGTCGTTCTTTCCTACAAACCTAACACCTAGTTCTATGAGTGATCCAGACCACAGAGCCACTCTGTGAGGCATTTCCAGTGATGCAGGTTTACAGAAAAAGCCACATTAAGATAGACCTCAACATCAGACAGTATTTTCCATTCTGTGTTGGCACCTTTAAGATCCAGTTCCATAATGAAGTGTGCTCCCTGGTTCACTTGTGCATAGTAGCCAAGTCCTATAAGTCCCTTATGTATTTTTTTTCCTTTTTGAGCAAAATTGTACTTTCATGTTTGGACTTCCCTGTGACTTGTCCCTGGCTAGCTGCTTTGGAAGCAGTAAGAGATGAAGGAGGAAGTTCATAGGGAGGATAAGTATTTTTACGTGATATTTTTTTTTCAAACAAGGTGATAGCATGGTGTCCAGGCTTGGGGAGACTGTTCTTCCCTCTCTCTCAAGAAAGGGGAAGCTACTTGTGACAACCAAGGTCATGCAAGAATATTTGTGAGTTCATGTTTCTCACCCTTTCTCACACAAGTTGTGTCTATTTTAAATTTCAGAGTCCCACTCTTGCTCTATCAGAGCACTGACTTCAACAGAAAATCCTGTGAGGATGTACATTCAGCCTTTTTGCAGTTCTCTTATTTTTAATACAGGAATTCGATTACACATTTCTGTCTGCAAGAGATGTGGTGACAGTGACATGGGAGTTCTAAATCCACAGCCTGTCCAGAAGACATATTATATAGAGTGCATCTGGGGAGGTACTCAGATTGGATCCAGGATACAACTCCTTTCATATTTTCCTTGTCTTGAAATAGAAGTCTTCAACTAAAACTCTATAAACTGGAATCTTTTACTATGCAAATCTTGCAAAAACAAAAATCAAACCGTAGTAGCTATGATCAGTGATAAACTGCTTGAGATAGATTAGCCATGAAAAATATAGAATTTGATTTTAAAAAGGTGATGTAGGAGTTCCCACTGTGGCTCAGAAGATTAAGAACCCAACATAATGTCTGTGAGGATGTGAGTTTGATCCCTGGCCTCACTCAGTGGGTTAAGGATCAGCCATTGCCATGAACTGTGGTGTAGTTGCAGATGCAGCTGGGATCCCCCGTTGCTGTGGCTGTGGCTGTAGCCAACAGCTGCAGCTCCTCTTCAACTTCTAACCTGGGAAATTCCATATGCTGCAGGTGCGGCCCTAAAAAGAAAAAAAAAAATAATAATAAAAAGGTGATGTATATATGTCACTGGAGTTCACTGTGGAATTCATAGGTTTCCATCCTACTGAGAAATAAATTACTTTTTTCTCAAACTAAAGAAATGTAAATTTCTTGGTACAATAAATTTAATGTAAATTTAATAATCTTAATATAATTTAGTAACATGTAAAGAGAAATGGAAGTTCCAAACAAGGAAAAAAATATTAAATTTTCTATATTGATAAAAATAGTAATAAGACAACAAACTGAAATCAGGAAGATTCTTTTTTTTTTTTTTTTTTTTGTCTTTTTGCCTTTTCTAGGGCTGCTCCCACAGCACATGGAGGTTCCTGGGCCAGCAGTCTAATCAGAGCTGTTGCCGTCAGCCTACGCCAGAGCCACAGCAACACCAGATCCAAGCCAAGTCTGTGACCTACACCACAGCTCATGGCAATGCTGGATCCTTGACCCACTGAGCGAGGCCAGGGATCAAACCTGAAACAACCTCATGGTTCCTAGTTGGATTTGTTAACCACTGAGCCATGACGGAAACTCCCGTCTTTTTGTCCTTTTAGGGCTGCAGCCGCAACATATGGAGGTAACCAGGCTAGGGTCTAATCAGAGGTGTAGCCTCTGGCCTATGCCATAGCCACTGCAGTGCCAGATACAAGCTGTGTCTGTGACCTACACCACAGCTCATGGCAATGCTGGATCCTTAATCCACTGAGCGAGGCCAGGGATTGAACCCGCAACCTCATGGTTCCTAGTTGGATTTGTTTCTGCTGTGCCATGATGGGAACTCCTGAAATCAAGATTCTTAGTGATCCTGTAATTAGAGACTGCAGTGACGGTAAATGGTGACAAAAGGTGATATCCACCTCCATTGCATAAATATAATTTTCATCTAAATGCCTCAGTCTTTCTCAGATTTCTTTTCTGAATTACATCAAAACTCACTAAAACAATTCATATCTCCGAAATAACTATTTTCCAATCCTAAAAACCCTCCTCTGGATTATAACATTCTTTCTTTAATTGATTATTATTTTCAAATTCCCTACCATCAACTACATGTACTCTGTACTTCTAGCTTACATGAATATACCTTAATTTGGGCCGTCTGTGCTATAATCATAATAACCCACTATTATAAACAAATTATTGAAATTAGTATGATTCAAGAAAAAATGTAATATTTCTTCCATAATATAAGAGATCAATTTAATAGCAAAAAAGGATTTGTTTTTTTCTTCTTCTAGGGCTGCATCTGTGGCATATGGAGGTTCGCAGGCTAGGGGTCTAATCAGATCTGAAGCTGCTGGCCTACACCAGAGCCACAGCAATGCCAGATCCAAGCTGCGTCTTCAACCTACACCACAGCTCACGGCAACGCCAGATCCTTAAGCCACTGAGCAAGGCCAGGGATCGAATTCGCAACCTCATGGTTCCTAGTCGGATTCGTTAACCACTGAGCCACGACGGGAACTCCTGAAACTGTTGCTTTTTGCTGAGTCAGGAAGAACAACCAAGTTGAAGTTCCACAATGAGATGTAAGACCACAGTTTCTAGTAAATAAACTCTCTGGAAGGAAACCCTGTCAGGCTGTGGTTATAAGCAAATAGAAGTATTACTATAAACAGAAGTCAACGCAAAGGGCAGTGGAAACAGGAGCTCAAACCCACCAGTGATATTAGGCAGACAAGAAAGGCAGAGACACTTAGATAGCAGTGACCATCTAAGATAAGGTGTCTCACATGACTGTAAGATCTGTCTCTTCTTCTACATAAATTTGACCCAACACTATCTAGCACATGTGTTTGTATTGTCAATATTCCTATAGAAACTAATCTTCATGCCCCAAATTAGGATTATAGTAACTCCATAATAAGATATTATTCAGTGTGGACTTCTTTTTAGGTCCATCCAAACTATGAGGAAAACTGAAACCTCCATTCATCTTTTGTTGTCTGAAACTAACCTCTTGGTCCATAGCATCCTCATTGCATTTTTCACTTCTGCATTCCTTAGTGTATAAATTAAAGGGTTGATCAAAGGTGTTCCAAGTGTATAAAACACAGCTATCATCTTATCCATGGAGAAGGTGGTTGCAGGGCGTGTGTATATAAATATGCAAGGACCAAAGAACAAGATGACCACAGTGATGTGGGAGATGCAGGTGGAGAGGGCTTTTTTCCTCCCCTCTGCACTGTGGTTTCTCAGAGAATACAAGATGATGACATAGGAGACCATCAGCATGACAAAACTCACTGTACAGATGGCTCCACTGTTGGACACCAAGAGTAGGTTGGTCACATAGGTGTCTGCACAGGCAAGTTTCAGCAAAGGCTGCAAGTCACATATGTAATGATCAATCACATTGGGACCACAGAATGGTAAACTCAAGGCTAGAAAAATCTGAGCTAAAGAATGCACACAGGATCCTACCCAGGCAACAGCCACCAACACACCACAGACCTGGTGGCTCATGATGGTTGTGTAGCGCAGAGGTTTACAGATGGCCACATAGCGGTCAACAGCCATGAGGATAAGGATGAAGATCTCCAGGCAGCCAAAGAAATGGAATGAAAAGATTTGCACTATGCATTCATTAAAAGAGATAGTGGCATTCTTCAAAAGGGCATCTGCAATCATTCTAGGAGCTATGCAGGTGGAAAAGCAGGTATCAGATAAGGATAAGTGGAAAAGGAAGAAGTACATTGGACTCCCAAGAGCCTGGCTGGTCTTGATGGTAGTAATAATCAGAAAGTTACCCAGCAATGTCCCCAAATAGAAAATCAAGAAAGTAAAAAATACGATTTTCTTCCTAACAGGATCCTGGGTCAACCCAAGTAGAATGAACTCAGTCACATTATTGTTCAGATGCATGATTTCATGAATAAGAAGAGGTGAGGTGAAATGGTTTATCTGCAAAAAAAAAAAAAAAAAAAGAAAAAAAAGAAAAGAAAAAGAACAGAATTCATTCATAATGTGATATATGATTTTTAGGAATATCTTTAGAAAAATAAATATTCCTCCTCATAGATATTTTAGCTATGGTTTCTTAACAAGTCACCTCAACACTTCATTCCCCAATTTGTAATGACTACCTCATAGGGTCATTATGAGTCTCAAATAAGCTTGTGAGTAATAGACTTTTCTATAACCTTCTTCAAATGCAACCCTTTGTGATTAATGTTAATAATTCAGTGAATATAAATTTAAGAGATACAGTTCCATTTTGTTAACTTCATTGTTTTTCCATATTCAATAAATCTTTTCAAATTCAATAAAATTCCAAATTCAATACACCACACATGTTTGGGTGGTGTATCAGCTGGCATTTTGGAAGTGCATAATACAAAGGTAAAAATCGCAGCGTACTCTGACCCCATACAAATGTCTTCTGTGTATGCATATTAACCATGCGTTTGTATACATATTTATAGAAATGTATATTTTATTATTAGGCATATTGAATTATATGCCCAAATTCACTGTGCACTCTCTTCTAAATATTCATACTTATTGAAAAGAGGAAGAGTGTGCATGTATAATCTCTAAGTAAAATGCCCTTTCTTTGAAGCACCTTTATGACATTTAGTATTTGACATACACTAATACAGAGAAGTGAACATTCTTTGGTAACTGGTAATATGTTCAATATCCCCATTACTATTTTTCACTTTTCCAATTTCTGAAAATCATCCTTCAAAGGATGAAATTTCCTAAGGGTGCCTATAAATTACAGGGGGATACTATCATTCAATAGTTTATATTTTCACGATTCAATGGTTTGCTTAAACATTTTAGATATGAGGTCCTTTGGGAAGATGTCACCAGGCAGTTCATGTAGGACCAGATCATGGTTCTAATCCCCAGTAGAGTTTGTTTTATCCAAGTACCTGAAATCTCCACATTACTGTAAAATATTCAGTTATTCAGAAGAAGGATGGAATATAATTTTTCATTAAAAGGGGAGAGGAGAGTTAGTAACCGACTTTATTCAATTTGCCTTCTAACTTGGCAAAATCAAAGATAATTCAACTTTGAAACTTTGTTTCCCTCAAAGGAAGATTTTTTTTTTCCCAGATATGGAAAAAAAAATTATCATTAGTTTACCTTGAAGAACAAGATCTTTCTTCTAAGTCTTTCTTGTCAAGATGATGTCAAAAAGAACACCATTTGCAAGAAAAACAGAAACTGAATGTGACAAATTTAAATATAATTTGGAAGACTTACCCCATTGTATTCCTTCTCAGTCCCACCCATACATTCAATGCATTCTCTCGAAAGCTGTGAGCAGCCAAAGCAAAGACTGAGACAGACCAAATAGGAAGCAAAATTACTCTTAATTATACTTTTGCTCTCCTTTGGTAAATGTTCTTCTCAACAAAGTTGAAACGTGTAATATTCTTCCAAAACAAAAATTACTCATGGGAAATATCTAATAAAGTGAATTACTTTATTACGTCCAATAAAAAAAAAAATCTCTTTAGACCATGTTATGGTTGGTAAACATTTTAAGCTTTCAGAGAACTGAGTCTTAGTATCTTAATCAGTACAATAAATTTGCACTTCCCTCACCTTATTCGAATGAGTGACCCATATGAAGTATTTGTACTTGAAAACATGGCCTATGTTTGTGAACATTCCTTTGAGTGTGTGGCTTTTAATTCATATGTTATCAATCCCTTTAGACTGCCCATTTCAAGAACAACCTTATTTATACATTAGGACAAACATTTTTTGAGATAAATTTAGAACCATAAACACATGTGGTTTCATTAATTTATTAACGATTGTGAATCCCCTCAAACATTCAATCGACAGCATAATCACTAGTCACCTTCCTTCTTCAAATGTAATTTTATTTCCAGCTACTTTAACTGTCTCACAATTCCAGGACCCAACTACTAGGAAACCTCTTCTGACTGCCTTCAGTGAGGGCTTTGTGATAAAGGAAGTTTTTCCTATTCTCCAAGGCCTTCTTTTGATAGCTTTTCTTATAACAGTATATAGGTGATTCTTAAATGCAATTGTGTGTGCTTTCTTTAGCTACTTTCTTAGAAGGAAAATCTTTGAAAACTACATATTCTCAGGATTTTATTCTTCACATTTCCAAACCCAAAGCCCTATACAATGTAGGTATTTAGTAAGTGTTTTTATTTATTAGTTTATTTTTTTTTCACCCCACGGCATTTGGAAGTCCCTGGGTCAGGAATTAGATCCAAACCACAGTTGCAACCTATGCCACAGCTACTGAAACACCAGATTCTTAACCCACCGCACTGGGCCAGGGATTGAATCTGTGTCCCAGCAGGGCAGACACATAGCCTATTCCACTGTGCTATAGCAGGAGCTCCTTTTTTTTCTTTTTTGTATAAGTGTTTTTAAATTGAGCTTTTAAATTACTTCTTATAATAATTATCTCATTGTTTTGGTACTGTTCTGATTATAAAACACATTCACACTGTTAATACTATGGTCATATATATATATATTATGGACAGTGAACAGTCAAACATACTCCCAATCTATAAATGCAGATAAAAATGGGATAAATTTTAAATAACTTAGTAAATCAGCTCTATAACCTGGAGTAGAAATTGCACTCAGAGCAGTGCCGCATGGCTATATAAGATTTTGGAGCTCTGGCACCCATAAGAGAGATCATCTTGAGTATTTGACAAGATTTACATGAATTCTTGGCCCTTCAAGGACACAAGGAGAGCCTTGACATGTTTCCTATCCTCCTAACATTGATGTGTGTTTTTGTACATGTCTCTGTGTATGACCATGGACCCACTTTTTCCAGATGTGTCTTGATAGCTTTCATGAGATTCTCAAAGGAATCTGACACACAAAAAAAGCGGGTTGCAGTGCTTGGGACACAAACAACACAGTTAAAATAGAACATCTTTTAATAATTACTCTACTCACCTCAACTTTTCAACAAGGTTAGCCAACTTTAAAACGCCTCAGTGTGTCAAAAGAATGATGAAGTGATAATATGTTGAGGCAGCAGGTTAACCAAGAAGAACGGAAAGAAAACCACATAGAAAAGGTAGAGAGGTGGCATTCCCGTTGTGGTTCAGTGGATTAAGAACCCAACTAGTGTTCATAAGGATGCAGGTTCAATCCCTGGCCCCACTCATGGTGTTAAGACATCTGGTGTTGCCAGGAGCTGCAGTGTAGGTTGCAAATGTGGGTTAGATCTGGTGTGGCTGTGGCTGTGGCTGTGGCTGTAGGGTAGGCTGACAACTGCAGCTCTGATTTGACCCCTAGCCTGAGAACTTCCATATGCTATGGGTGCTGTCATGAAAGAAAAAGAAGAAAAAAAAAGAGAGAAAGAAAGAAAGAGAAAGAAAGAAAAGATGGAGCAAAGATAAGGGAGGAATCCATACTGGTAAGTGGATCCTTCAACCCTGCAAATCTGTCTTATAGCAGAAGCCACCATGAGAGGCATTGCTTTTCTTAGGACTCTTTTCTTAAACTACCCAGCTGTCCCTGATCAGTTACCCTATACCTCTCTCTTGGGGAAAATCCCTACTCTGATTTTATGTCTATGGAAAAAAATCTCCTTTCTCTTATGTGAAGGTTAATGGATGACTCCAAGATTATTTATCCTTCAAAAGCTCGAATTAAGGAATGATAAACCTCCTTATATATATATGACACATTATCATTCACCTTCATGATACAGTTTTTAGCCTCCATGTTGTCACACTTCCTCTGAACTTTCCATCAAGAGTAGTTGTTCAGCTTTTCAAACTAAATCTCAGATGTGTACCATCTGCAAATTATATTCTTAAAATATCATTTTAGAAATAAGTGAAGAGTAATCATTTTAGTCTTCTATTTAAATGTCTCTTGGATGTGGAAAGCTGACATTCTCCAGAAATTGTCACAGTCATTACCTCTCTTTGTTGTTGTTGCCGTTGTTTCTTTCTTAAAGGAAGTAGGAGCAACATAGTCATAAGACATAAGGAAATATATTTGAAAATTGTTAGATTATTCTGTAATGATGCCTCTCAGTATCATGATGAAAGTAGTCTGTCACTTACCTGTTAGAACACTCGAAATTTGTGTCAAATCTTTCCATCCCTTTTTGAAAGCAGCCTTCCCATGAAATACTAAAAAAAAAAAAAAAAAAAAAAAAAAAAATCTTTCTTAACTCTAAAGGGAATATTTTAAGATATAATGATGTAAGATATTAGCATCCTAGAGAGTAGTATTCCCTAAAGTTTCTCCTCCTTTGCTAATCAGAAACATCCCTGATGTGGTCATAAGTTGAACTTTGCATTTTTCCATTTAGCCTGTGGAAACGTAAGTTACCCCTCCTTGTACTCAAGGGACCAAATACAGAAGAGAGTCTGGAGGTATTAGGTGCCTCAGGTTGACCAAAGATACCAGTGAAAAAGAGGAAAAGGCACGTGTATGGCAGAGAGGGTAACAGAGAACAGGAAGAGGAAAAAATCTTTGTCCTTGGTGTAAGCACCCTATTCCCACCCAATGCCTTTGTTGCCCCTTTTTGCTAGATAAGCTTCTCCCGCTTTTGTAAACTATTTGTAATCGCAAGCTAGGAAAGCCCCCACGGTGCCTGAAGCCAGAGGTTCTGTTCTGTGTGCTTGTCACCATCCCTCACCAAGGAGCCACAGATGTGTAGCAGGTGGTCTGAGGATTAAAATGTATATGAGCCCTGCTAGATAGCAAGTGGTTTGAGGATTAAAATGTATATGAGCCCTGCTAGATTGCTCACATTTTATTCTAATTCAATTCCATTTGTTTTGCTAACTGATGTTAGTACCAGGACGCTTACTAAGGAATACGTATTTTATTGAAGGAATTTTACTTCACTATTGAGAAAAGTCACAATTTTTTCCCAATAGAGTTTCTGAAAGTATAGACCCAGAAACCCTGCCTAATCTTAAAGTCTGATTGGAAATGGATCCAAGAAAGAAAACAGAGTGAACGAAGGGAAGAAACCAAGAAACCAATTCTTTTTTTTTTTGGCTGCATGCATGGCATGTGGAAGTTCCTGGTCCAGGGATGAAACCCATGCCACAATTTTAACCAGAGCTACAGCAGTGAAAACACTGCATCCTTAACCAGCTGAGCTACAAAAGAATTCCCAAGAAACCCATTCTCATCATAAGTTTTCAATTGCAGAATTCACCAATTTCCAAACATTTTCAGAATCTTTTATTTTATTATTTTATATTCTTTATACATTTATGTAAATAATAAAGAGTCCTTGCTACCATCTCAAGAACTCAAATATTACTAATAATTAAATATATTTTAATCTTTTCTCTGCCTCCTGCCTCAAAAGTAACCAATACCTTGATTTTATCCTAAAAATAAAATGCTGTTTATCTATATGTATTTTTTCCTGGCTTTGAATTTTAGGCAACACAGCATCTTATATGTAGTCTACTAGAAATTGCTTTTATTTTTTCACCTAACACTATGTTACTAAGTTTTATGTTGAGTTTGAGTAAAGTCGTAGGCTCATTTTCACTGTTCTATCACATCCTATTGTGTGATTATTTCAAAATATGTTTGTTATCCAGCCAGTAGATATTTGACTACTATGAACAGTAACTATGAATAGTTTTAAATAGGTTGCAGACTGTGGCATATTCAGCTTTACAAAATAATGCCATATATTTCAACAAGGGGTCCAGGAGATGCAATCTAGCTAGGTGCCAGAAAAGAAGAGGGCTGGAATATTAGTGAACAGATCTTATAAACTTCACATGATTAGCAAATAATTAAGTAGGAGAACGTTCTATTTTGTTGTTGTTTTAATGAAGACCATGGATCAATTTTATTCTACAAACCAACCTAGGTTCATATTTTTTTTTTCTTTTTTTCTTTTTTTTTTTTTTTTTGTTGTTGTTGCTATTTCTTCGGCCGCTCCCGTGGCATATGGAAGTTCCCAGGCTAGGGGTTGAATCGGAGCTCTAGCCACCGGCCTACGCCAGAGCCACAGCACGCGGGATCCGAGCCTCGTCTGCAACCTACACCACAGTTTATGGCAACGCCGGATCGTCAACCCACTGAGCAAGGGCAGGGACCGAACCCGCAACCTCATGGTTCCTAGTCGGATTCGTTAACCACTGCGCCACGACGGGAACTCCCCTAGGTTCATATTTTTAACATCAGTTTTAAAATATCAATTCTTAGGTACTTTTTCCTTGTCATATTTGTAATATAAGTCGCTTTTTTTCTTTGCTTTTTTTTGTTTTTGTTTTCATTTTTATATAATGATTTTTATTTTTTTTCCATTATACCTGGTTTACAGTGTTCTGTCAATTTTTTTTTTTTTTTGTCTTTTTGCCATTTCTTGAGCCGTTCCTGCGGCATATGGAGGTTCCCAGGCTAGGGGTCTAATCGGAGCTGTAGCCACCAGCCTACGCCAGAGCCACAGCAACGTAGGATCCGAGCCGCGTCTGCAACTTACACCATAGCTCACTGCAACGCCAGATCCTTTAACTCACTGAGCAAGGCCAGGGACCGAACCCGCAACCTCATGGTTCCTAGTCGGATTTGTTAACCACTACACCACGACGGGAATTCCCTGTCAATTTTCTACTGTACAGCATGGTGACCCAGTTATACATAGAAGTATATATTCTTTTTTTCTCACATTATCATGCTCTGTCATAATCATGGACTTGAAGAATAGATTTTCTTTACTTTTTTTAGGGTCACACCTGTGTCATACAGAAGTTCCCAGACTAGGGATCAAATCGGAGCTACAGCTGCCGGCCTACACCGCAGATATATATATATCAACGCCAGATTTGAGCTGCGTCTACTGTCTGCACCACAGCTCATGGCGATTCCGGATCCTTAACCCCACTGAGCGAGGCCAAGGATGGAACCCACATCCTCGTGGATACTAGTTAGATTTGTTTCCACTGCACCACAACGAGAACTCCTATACTCTAACTTTTTGAAGATTAAAGTAGACCAATGTCCTGTGAATGGCAGATAGTGTCTTCAAAGCAGAAAGTCTCCCCCTTATTTATTAAATATGTGCTCTATAAAGTTAGATTTGGGGATTATTTTTTAAAATATTATTAAGCTATATGATCTATCAAGTTAGATTTTGGGTTTATGATTATGCTTCTATTAATGAGGGGCATATTTATAAAAACATTTCCACCTATTCCTACTTATCTACATTAGATAAAGATGACTTGGAGAGTTTAAGGGAGGAATTACACTGAAGGATTTTAGTGTATTGCATGATCTCATAAAGTTCTTGTCCCCTGGAATATGGCCTGGGCACAAGGCTTAATCAAATATAATAAGACCCTCTGTTGGGAAAATGATAGAAAGATGTATCATATTTACTCTCTCACTGATTTGTTAAAGATGAATTTCTAGGACCTTGAATCCTAAGTAAACCGAGTGCCTCCTACTGGCAAGTCCTGTCTATTCGTACTTTAACTATGACAAATTCCTTACATTGAGTGAAGAAGTTCAAAAGATGGCCATATTAAAGATAGATTTCCTTTTATCCTATTTCATCATTTAAAAATGGTGGGAGGGAGATGAATAGGTAAAGTATAGAGATTTTTAAGGCAGTTAAAACGCTCTATATGATACTAGAATGATGGATGCAGGTCATTGTACATTGGTCCAAAGTCATGGAATGTGCATCAAGAGAGAACCCTAAGGTAAACTATGGCCTTCAAGTATTATTTTGTATCAATGTAAGCTCATCAATTGGAACAATTGTATCACTCTGATAGGGGAGGTTGGTCATGGGGGAGGCTATGTGTGTGTAGGGGCAGAGAGTATAAGGGAAAGCTCTGTACCTTTTTCTCAATTTTACTGTCAACCTAAAACTGCTCTAAAAAATTAAGTCTGAAAAACTTACGGTTTCCAAATGAGATAGGGTGGGGGAGGGGATGCACTGAGGGTTTGGGATGGAAATGTTATAAAATTGTGATTGTCGTTATACAAGTATAAATGTAATAAAATTCATTGAGTAACAAATTTAAAAAGTAAAGTAAGGAGCTCCCATTGTGGCTCAGTGGTTAACAAATCCAACTAGGAGCCATGAGGCTTTGGGTTTGATCCCTGCCCTTGCTCAGTGGGTTAAGGATCTGGCGTTGCTGTGAGCTGTGGTGTAGGTTGCATATGCTGCTTGGATCCCGTGTTGCTGTGGCTCTGGCATAGGCCGGTGGCTATAGCTCTGATTCGACCCCTAGCCTGGGAACCTCCATATGCCTCGGGAGCGGCCCAAGAAATGGCAAAAATAAATAAATAAATAAATAAATAAATAAATAAAAGTAAAAAAGACAAAAAAAAATAAAGTAAAAAAAAAAAGGAAACAAAGTTTCTTGTAAACAAAATTGTCTTTAATAAAAATTAATCCAATTTATTTACCTAATTGTTGATGTATAACTTCTACATGTGAATGCAAAATGTTTCTCTGGAGTGTAATTTTTGAGGGTCATTAGCTACATTGAGGCAATGGCCAGGATACATTCTTTAGATCAGCCTTACTTACAGATGCCTTGGCACTCCAGTCCCCGTCTTTGGCTCAGGAAGCAGGCAAGTGCATTCCCTGAGGAATATGGTGCTTTGTGGTCACTATAGCCTTCCAACATGGTCTCTTGGTCTCCAAGGCTGATGCAATGCTTTAATTATTAAGAATGCTTGCTGCCAAAACCACTTCCACACTAACAGGCACTTTGGTTTATCAACTCCCCAGTGATAACTTCTTTTAACAACCAATGGTTTCTTGGCCAGAAAGTTTGGAGCTGAATCCTACAATGGAGCTACTGACAATGGCTCCTACTAGTAGGTCTCAATTCCCCAACATAATCAAAGATTCTCTGAAGACACTACATCAGCCACCTTGAAAGATGTCTTTGTCTCCAGTGCCCTGTCCAATCAAGAACTGCGACAAAGGCCCGTATCATTTCCCTCCCATCCATGATTTCATGCCAACTCCCTCTTTTAGACAGAACATCTTCCTAAGATCACTCTTCTCCCCCTTCCTGTCACTCAGTGCATGGGCACAGTGCCATGTTCACATTCAAGACTGGGTGTCCCTTTGAGGGTTCCATTGTTTATATTCACGACAACTAAGGGTATCTTTTTAATGTGCAGCCAGTTGTTTCTCAAATATACCTTACAGAAAACTTTTGAATAGGTAATCTCTGAAGTTCAGCTTCAGCCTTGGTGTTCAGCCAAAATCATTTATCAATTTAGACTTTGGCACCGGAAAGGCTGAAGAGCTAAGTGTCTATACAAGTATTGTTCCTGACATCTCTGCCCTTCAGGGAAATGACTGCATAGGATGGTGCCATGTCCAATCCCCATCATGGTACTGTTACAAGTTTGTCACAGAATTCAGATTTATTGTTAATATATGAACATTTTCTCTCACATATTGGTGAACATTTTAGATGTGACTTGGAGGGGATACTTCTTTATTTGTTTCATGGTTTTATTTTTCACTTTTTTTTAGATATGAACCATTAAACAAATTGACATTCATATAATATCAATGCTTATAAAATTAACCTCTTTTACAAAATGTGAACACAGATATGACAGCCACAGCTGCAACTCAGAGTAAATCACATCAGGAACAAGTACAATAAGATCACAAAGCAGAAATGTAATTGCATATCTTTTTCTTCCTTTCTTTTTTTCTAACCTAACATCTCATTGATAAAGAATGGGATCCTATTTTTTTTTCTTGCTGCAAATTAATTAATAAAATTATCTGATAGGGCTTTCGCAGTTTGGTAATATTTAATTGGGTGTGTGTGCATGCAATCCCCTAAAGAATATGAAATTTATATTTATTAATTTTTACTATTGGTTTGGTTTGGGGATTTTTGTAAAATGATGATCATCGGAAAGGGTCTCAGAGAATTCCTTTAATGAGATGTTGAAAAAAGTTACTAGAATAGGGCAAGAAGAGGGAGGAGGAGAAAGCAAAGTTAAGATGCAGGCTGGGTAAGTTAAAAATGCCCAGTCTTTAAATGGAAGGAAAATAAGCTCTTTCTGGAACCCATTGAGGAAGGTGGATGCTCTATGTACCATTTCTGGTGCCCACAAATACTTTCAAAATCATCTCTCAGCATTGCTTTCAGCAGGGCATGCTACAGCAGAAATGGATCTAGGATCCCCAGCTCCTGGAACAGAACTGAAAAACTAACAACTGGCATGATTTCTATTCTTGCTGTGTGGGTCAGAGACTGGTGCGGGCACACTTGTGTATGTATGTGGGGAGATCACTGTAGTATCAGCAGTGTAAGGTAATGCTAACTCATCGGTGGTGTGTGGTAGAGCTAACTTATCATGAGCGACCATCTGGAATCAGCTCTTTGGGCAAAAATTTGTGGGGATCTAGGCAGCCAGGAACATAAAACAGAGGTCCCATCCCCATTAAATCCGTAATGAAATATGCTCTCAGATTAGAGTGGACTTTGGTTAGATTTGGTGTCCGTTAGTATTCTCTACTTTGGTGTTGGCTCTAGTAAGCTCTAACCTTAGAGCTTACGGGTTCTTGGAATAGAAGCGAATGCTATTTAATACGTACTTTGGCACTTCTGTTCCCATTCAAGTTGTCAAAGCCTGGCTGGATGTAACTCGATCAATCACCTCAGCTATTTTTAAAAAAATTTTTTCTTCATATTCTTTGTATTATTTATTGTCTTAATTTTTAAAAATATGATTTACCATGTATGCCATGGTACATGTTTAGAATTTTCCTGCTGATGATATTTTGAAATGGGGCAGGAGACATTCTGGTTTTTTTGATTGTTTCTTTGTTTAATAACTTTCATATGAACATACTCTAACCACCAATATTCTTCCTGGTTTAAAATTATTTAAATTTCTGAAAACATTTACTGGTTCAAAAAGGACTTAACATCCTTTCCAATATTAGTATGTAGCCAACATACTCTCTTTTTGGGGTGGTGCTGTGCCCATGGCATATGAAATTTCCCAGGCCAGGGATAGAACGAGGGCCACAGCAGTGACCCAAGCTGCAGTGACAACACCAGATTCTTAACCCTCTGCACCACAAGAGAACTTCCAACAAACTCTCTTGAGAGTTGCATTAACTGTCAATTGATTTTCCTATTTGCTTAATCACTTAAGATCTCTGAATTGTCTTCCAACTATTTAATACTCAGAGCATTCATGCCTATCACTTATCTTGGAGAATTCTACTCTTGCAAAGATTAATACATACAAATACCTCAACTGGCTTATAGAATATCAACACGTAGAAGATGCACAGAGACTCAAATTCCCAGAACTCCCCCCACTGCACTCTTTCTCTGCCTCCTGAATCCAATAAACTTATTAGAATCCAAGCCCAGAGCAGCAGCTGCCACAAGCCCCTTCTCCAACCACCAACATGACCCATAATCCTAGCGTTTTGATAAGTTGGGGACATGAAGAGTTTCTGTGCACAGCTAAATCCTCACACCCTTGGAACATAGAAAGCTGGGCTCTTCTGAGAACATGAGACTACACTTCCTGGATTATTCATGTCTTTCCCCCGATACTCAGATGACTAGGAGAGGTTCCCAAAATGTAAAGTACAGGCCCTTCTCCTCCCTTTAATTTTAAGGAAACTACCCTTTCACATCCGTATTTCTTTCTCACTTGTTCTCAGTCTTGAATTTTCCACCTTCTGAATCTGGATATGCAATTCTCTCACTCCCAACCGTCCCTGCATCATTATTAGAAAAGCCTTCTCTATTGCAAAGTTGTCAGTTTTTCCATAGTTTCCTCTGTTACAATGACAGGTACTTCTCATTTAAATTTTGTCTGTTTTTATTACTGTGATAGAAAGAATACATTTCCAGATAGCTACACATTGTCCCAGTAACTTTTTTTTTTTTTTTTTTTTTTTTTTTTTTTTTTGCTTTTTAGGGCCTCACTCGTGGCATATGGAGATTCTCAGGCTAGGGGTCAAATCAGAGTTACAGCTGCTGGCCTATGCCACAGCCACAGTAACGCAGGATCTGAGCTGCCTCTGCAAACTACACCACAGCTCACAACACTGCCAGATCCTTAACCCACTGAGCGAGGCCAGGGATTGAACCTGCAACCTCATGATTCCTAGTCAGATTCATTTCCCCTGCACCACAATGGGAATTCCTGTCCTAGTAACTTTTTTGAATGATTTATATGTTTCCATTAATTTGAGATATTGCTTTAACCTTATTCCAAAATCTCATATTCATTATGTTCTATGTCAGGGGTTTATGTTCAGTTTAAATGAGATATTTATCTGTTGTTAATACCACATTTTTATAATTATTATAGCTGTCTGCTATATTTTGATATCTGGTAGGCCTTTCCCTTATTTTTTTTTTTCCTCCAAAGTTACCAGCACATTTATTTTTCAATATGAGCAAACTTGTCTGGTTAAAAAGTGTATTATTAACAATTTTACTGGGGAACTCTTTAATGTGTAGGTAACCTTGTGCATAGTTGAGGTTTTTAAGATGTTTTTAAGGTTTTAAATCTTAATTTTAGGACTAGTGATTTTTTTTTTTTTTTTTTTTTTTTTTTTTTTTTTTTTTTTTTTTGGTCTTTTCTAAGGCCGCACCCACAGCATATGGTGGTTCCCAGGCTAGGGGTCTAATCGGAGCTGTGGCCACCGGCCTACACCAGAGCCACAGCAATGCAGGATCCGAGCCGCATCTGTGACCTACACCACAACTCACGGCAACGCTGGATCCTTAACTCACTGAGCCCGAGGCTAGGGATCAAACCCGCAACCTCATGGTTCCTAATCAGATTCGTTAACCACTGAGCCACAATGGGAACTCCCAAGGACTAGTGATATTAAAGGAGGTATTTCTAGGAACTTACACAGACGTTTAATAACTTGGGTGGAGCAACATCCTTAAAGGATTCAGACAAAAATTGTCTAGTTAGAATTCAATACTTCTCAAAATTATCTTTCAAAACAATGGTGAAGTAAAGACTTTCAGGTATTCAAAAGTCAAGGAATCCATCAATTCCAGATTTCAGTTCAAGAAGGGTTAAGGAGGTCTTTCAGTCAGAAGATAAAGGATACCCAGGGGAAATCTGGATCTCCTGAAAGGAATGAGGGCCCCCAGAAGTGGTGAATATATGTGTACATACAAATAATACGGGAGTTCCCATTGCAGCTTAGTGGGTTAAGGACCCAAGGTTGTCTCTGTGAGGATGTAGGTTCGATCCCTGGCCTTACTCAGTGGGTTAAGGATCTGGCGTTGCCACAAGCTGCAGAGTAGGCTGCAGATGTGGCTTGGATCCAGCATTGCTGTAGTTGTGATGTAGGCCAGCAGCTATAGCTGTGATTCGACCCTTGGCCTGGGAACTTCATATGCTGTAGGTAGAGCCATAAAAAGAAAAAAAAAAAAAAAAAAACAAAAACACAATGACCTTAATGTCAGAAAATATCATTATTAATTAATTTTAAAAAGTGAAACATAATTTCATCTCAATATATTAGCATCTCAATGCTTCCTTATCCGTGTACCAGATATTAAAAATCCAAATTTAAATGTCCACTTGATATAGCCATAACCTTCCTCTTCAATATGTTAAATGTGCCGATCCGTATAAAGCCACCCCAAACGGGGCTAAAAGCTGAGGGTATTGCAAGTTTTAAAGCCTCCTGGACTATGAGAAAAGTTTCAGGGGGTTCCTGTTGTGGATCAGCGAGTTAAAAATATGACTGGAATCCACAAGGATACGGGTTCACTCCCTGGCCTCATTCACTGGGTTAAGCATCCTATGTTGCCGTGAGCTGTGGGGTAGGTCACAGATGTGGCCTGGATCTGGTGTTGCTGTAACTGTGGTGTAGGCTGGCAGCTACAACTCCGATTTGACCCCAGCCAATATATATATAAAGCAATGTTTCAAAAATGCCCTCATCTTTAAGGGAGAGCTGTAAACGGTCACAATTCTGCTTTGTCGGTTTATCTATCACTTGGGTAACTGTCTTGCCCTCTGAGATTGGAAATGTCACCCAAAAAGCAGAAGCTAAATGAACCCATCCTACAGTCCTGGGAACATGCGCGAGGTAGGAAAGGAAACCATGGGAGAAAAGTGACTAAAAATCTATCCCAAGAAAATGAATTTGAACCACATCTACAATTATAGGTATTACAAAGTGGAAGAATCTTGCTATCATACGAAGAGTTAGCAAGAAATATTTGGGATAAAATCAGGAATACAGGGTGCTCTAGAGACTGCTCCTGGGGCAGTAGTAGTAGCTTTCTGCCAGATTTAAGATGTTTCAAAATCCATTTGGAAAAGATGCCAAATATACCATTTACAAAATTTTTTTTCCTTCTTTTGTCTTTTTAGGGCTGCACCTGCGGCATATGGAGGTTCCCAGGCTGGGGGTCTAATCGCAGCTGTAGCTGCTGGCCTATGCCACAGCCACAGCAATGCAGGATCCCAGCCATGTCAGTGACCCACACCAGAGGTCATGGTAACCCAGGATCCTTAACCCACTGAAGGAGGCCAGGGAGTGAACCTGTGTCCTCAGGGACACTAGTCAGGTTCATTAACCACTCAGCCACAATGGGAACTCCCAGAATTATTTATTTTAATAAATCTTATTAGAGTATAATTGACTTATGCAGAATTCTTAACTTAAGCACAACACCTTTGCTCAGACCTTTCAGAGAAAAATAGAAACAAAGACTCAACCTGGAGCAAAAAGGAAAAGCTAGTTACTAAAGATAGCAGGCAATATATTTTTTTCAAGTTGGGAATTTGTCACATCTGTGGACAAATAAGCTCAGCTAATTATATGATAAATGTTCAGGTAAAGATCAGTTCCCAGGAGGATTTCCTAAACAGGTAGGGGAACAAGCCACCCAACCCTATCCCTGCACAGATGAGGGCAACTTGATTAGTGGTCTTTTCTGTAGTTTCTACAACCCTTTGGTTAACGTGGCATTTAGGCTATCTTCCCACTAGGTGGCACTCGAGTCAAATAGTAGGCTAAGTCCAACTCCTTCAAATTTCACCCCAAAATTTTGTAGATGTGCTTGTCTTCCAGAAGATGTTAACAGACTGTGTATATTTTTAACTATGTTGTGCTTCATCCTGGGAATAGTACTTTGGGATCACACTAACCTATATTATCTTAAATTCATGACCTGGATCTCAGGTGAGTCTTTGATGCTGCTCAACCATCACACTGGAATTCCAGGATCCACTTATTCTCTCACAGTTCTAAAGTGAGTTACGGACCATTAGGACTGTCAGTGATAAAGAACTGGAGGAGTATCTCCACCTTTCCCTCTGTCTTTAAAATTCCAGTACTTCTTCTTCCTTTCTCAGTCTCAACCCATGATTTACTTTCTACATAAAGAAACCATGAAACAATTAGAAATCATTTGTACAAATTCACATCACTCTGTTCACCCCCAGGATCTATAACCACATAATCAGCTTCCCCGGCCCCTCTCCACCTGCTATAGAATCCTGCTCCCTGTAATCTATCTGTTCTACTACTCAAAGCCACTATCTCCACTGTGCACCAGATCCCATTTCCTCCTGTCTACCTAAGAGCAGTGGTCTGACAATTCACTCCTCTCTCCCCTTAGCAAACTCTGTGCAGGATCTTTCCCATCACCATCAAACATCTTGTTTCCTTCATCTTAAAATATCTTCTTTTTTATCCCCACTCCCTTCCCAGCTACTTTTTCATTAATTTCATCCCTACCATGTAAAATATGTTGGAAAAGTTTTCATACTGCCTATATCTAATTCCCTTCCTCTCAGTTCTTCTTAAACCAATTCCAGCCAGTTTTCCCCAGCATTCCACCTTAAAAAAATTCTTGGCCATATTGCATATGACCTGCACATTGTTAAATCCATGGCTCCTTCCTCTGTACACTTACTCACTTGGTTTTCCATTTACCTTTCTTTCCTTTTTTTTTTTTTTTTTTTTGCCATTTCTTGGGCCGCTCCCGCGGCATATGGAGATTCCCAGGCTAGGGGTCTAATCGGAGCTGTAGCTGCCAGCCTACACCAGAGGCACAGCAACGCGGGATCTGAGCCATGTCTGCAACCTACACCACAGCTCACAGCAATGCCGGATCCTCAACCTACTGAGCAAGGCTAGGGATCGAACCCGCAACCTCATGGTTCCTAGTCAGATTCGTTAACCACTGCGCCACGATGGGAACTCCTACCTTTCTTTCCTGATTGTCCTCCTGCTTCACAGGTCGCTCCACATTTTATTTTGTTGACTCTGTCTTTTCTCTCTGACTACTTAAGATTGCTGTACCCCAGGGCTCAGTCTTAGGTGTCCTTCTTTTCTTCTGTCTCTACATACTGCTTCCATAATGCATGCCATCCTATAGCTTTGAATTATTATTGCTGAATATTTGCAAATTATATCTGCATCCAAGACTATGCTCCCTAACTCCAGACTCAACCTAACTGCCCACTGAAATCTCCACTTTGTTGTCTAAAAACACTTAAAATTTTAAATGTCAAAAAATGAACTGGAGTTCCCGTCATGGCTCAGTGGTTAACGAATCCGACTAAGAACCACGAGGTTGTGGGTTCGATCTCTGGCCTTGCTCAGTGGGTTGAGGATCTGGCGTTGCTGTGAGCTGGGGTGTAGGTCGCAGACGTGGCTCGAATCCCGCGTTACTGTGGCTCTGGTGTAGGCCGGTGGCTACAGCTCCGATTAGACCTCTAGCCTGGGAACCTCCATATGCCGCATAGAAAAAGACAAAAAAAAAAAAAAAAAAAAAAGAGGAACTGATTCCACTGCCTTTCACCCTCACCCCATCCCCACCACCATGTTCTTCTTCCAGAGAAGGCTTTCCTCAGTTAAAGGCAAGTCCATCCTATCAATAGCTCAGGCCAAAAGTCTTTAAGTAACTCTTCCCTTTTCCCTTCATACCCGCATCTAATCTAACACAAAATTCTGCTGGTTCTACCTTCAAACTATGTGCAGAATTCAACATTTCTTACTATCATTACCAAGTTGATCAGAGGAAGTCATATTTGGTTCTCACCAAGATCATTCCATAACTTGCCCCCCTGATTCTATCATTACTGCCCTTACCCCCCTCCCCAGGTCACCCCGTAATTGAGCAGCCAGAGTAGTCTTGTCACAGATAAGCCAAGTCTGCTCTTCTCTGATCAGAGCTTTCTAATGGTGCTCAGTTTCACTCTTACCAAAACGCTACACTTAAAATGCATAAGCAATGAGGTCCTACTGTACAGCCCAGGGAACTATATCCAATCTTTTGGGATAGAACATGATGGAAAGTAGTAAGAGGAAAAGAATGTGCATATATACATATAGCTGGGTCACTTTGCTGTACAGCAGCAATTGGCACAGCATTTTAAATGAACTATACTTTAATTAAAAAACAGCAACAACAAAAAGCGAATCCTTACCTCAACCTACCAGGCACTATATTCATAATGGGACATCATCTCCTGCTGCTCTCTGGCTTCCCACCTCACTTACCACCAGTTACTGGTCCTTGAATCCACCAGACCCTGGTCTTCAAGTGAATATCCTCATGGCTGACTCAGCATCTTCCAATATTTACTCAAACGTTATGTCCTCCATGAAGACTGATCATTTAAATTTTAAGACTGACTACTTAACATTTCAAACTGAAGTTCCCGTTGTGGCTCAGTGGAAATGAATCTGACTAGTATCCAAGAGGATTCAGATTCGATCCCTGGCCTTGCTCAGCGGGTTAAGGATCCTGCGTTGCTGTGAGCTGTGCTGTAGTTTGCAGATGTGGGCTCAGATCCCGCATTGCTGTGGCTGTGGGGTAGGCCAGTGGCTGCAGCTCCAATTCGACCCCTAGCCTGGGAACCTCCATATGCCCCAGGTGTGGCCCTAAAAAGATAGATAAATAAATAAAATAAAATAAAATAAAATATCAAGCTGACCTTGCCCTGATAATTTTCATTCCCATAGTTAGTGTAAACCTAATGAAACACATTATTTATAGGTTAGATAATTAATCCAAGTCTTTCTCCTTCTCAGGAATCTAAGCTCATGGGGGAAGGAATCTTTCTTTGTTTGCTGCTTCATCTCAAGTGCCTAAACTATTTGGGCCCACAGGGGTTAATCGATACATACTTGTGGAAATAATGAAAATATTTCTAAGATGTGCAGAACTAAAGAATGAAAAAAACTTGGTAGATTCAGATCTTTGGTCATATATCATGAATATAAATTAAACTGAAACAAATCTAGATGAGACATGAATCCACCACATATCTACAGAACATCTTTTCAAAACAGCTTATTGTATATTAATTGCTGTAAATGCTATAAATATTTTAAATTATTGATTACTCAGTAAATTTGAAAAATTGACCCTTAGACAAAAATGAACATTTCATTACTATAAATTTTTAGCAAAATTGCATAGAATTCTGTGCTAGGCACAAAGGATGGAAACCATTCCAGTTACCAAAGAATCTTCGTTCTGTCTTCTTTTTTCCCCTTACCACTTTAATAAAGCCTTTAAATATCTCCCTATGTGGAAAAAAAAAAAAGATTTTTTCCTAATGAATAGCTGGAGTCCATACTTTGCATTTGCACTTAGCACTTTGCGTTGGCTCTCTTGACCTCCAGCCCACTATCTTCACTTGGGAAGGTTTGGAATGCTAAAAGCCATGTTTATATCTTGGTCTCCGAATATAAATTAGATCCCTCCCTGTACATGCTTTCCTGAGGGACTTGGAAGATGATAGCTTTGGCCGTCTTCTTTTAGCTCTTGGCAACATATGAGCAAACCACGCCCAGAGGAAGATGAGAAATTTGCTTTATGCTCAATGTTCCACAGATGGTAAGTAGCCGTTAAACTCCTCCAACTCCTATTTTTAATCCTTACTTCACTGCTCTGTGTACTAAAATACAGCTTTTGGGAAAGGCAAGATCATTTTTGTCAATCCAACTCTAATTACACCTCCAGTCATTAAAATAATTTGGCTAATTAGTTCAAAAATTACAATAAAGTTGTTGTGGCACGTCCTCCTCTATAACTTTGGGAAATAATGTTCCACCAGGAAAATGGCAAATTACTGGCAAATCATCTGATAGTCCTGTCCTACCTGAGCCTGGCCTATGACCACAGCAGGTCAAGGGTCAGCACTGCAGAAGTATTGAAAAAAAATACCATTTAATCCAGGGCATAAGCAAATATTTAAATATTGAATTTATGAAAGGGAGTTTAAGTGAAAGACAACAGATTAATGGGGGAGGTGCTAAGATAGTTATGGATGAGAAATAAACAATAAAAATGGCAAGAGCTGGAGTTCCCACAGTGGCTTCGCAGATTAAGAACCCGACTAGTACCCATGAGGATGCAGTTCAATTCCTGGCCTTGCTCAGTGGATTAAGGATCTCTCATTGCCATGAACTGCAGCAGAGGTCACAGATTTGGCTAGGATCCCATGTTGCTGTGGCTGTGGTGTAGGCTGGCAGCTGCAGCTATGATTCAACCCCTAGCCCAGCAACTTCCATATGTCATAGGCACCACCCTAAAAAGAAAAATAATAATAATAACAGCAATAATAATAATAACAATAATACATTTTTGAAAAAGGGCAACAACAATCCAGGAAGTATCAGAACCCCAGGAGGTAACGGATGTCATTTTGGCTACCTCAGAGCAGAGGATCTTCCTAAGTTAGGAATTATTTCCAGGAACCAAGTCTTGCTTTTCATTTACATTGTGACACTGCTCGAGGATACCAATGGCCACCAAAAACGACTTCAGTTGTAAAAATAAGTTTTCCAGTGGGGAGGGGAAGAAAAGCACTGCATCTTGAGAAGCATAGGACTCTGTTGGGTGATATCACGTGTAGCCATTCTGTAATTGAGGTACAGATCACAGTGCAGGAAACAATGATGAAATGGTTATACTGTGATCTAGATTTCTGCATGTCGATCTGGCCCCAGGGATTGGACTATATTCAATCTTTGGTGATAGAACCTTATGGAAAATAGGGTCACTAAGCTGTCCAGCAGAAATTGATACAACAGTATAAATTAACTATAATTTAAAAAAAAAGAAGTTTTTGATGTAGAGAATGATGGCAAAAGTAGAAGAATCATTGAATAGAGTTATGGAGGGTTGTATGCCGTAATGACACAATCTCCTCATCTAAGGACCAGAAGTTAGAGGAAAACAGCCACCAAATAAGATGAGGGCCAGTTTTTAGAGGGAAGCAACAGTGCTGTGGTGAGACAAGGCTTTAACAGCCATAAGGACAGATGGCAAATCTCAACATGGCGGATGCATAGTGAGGGGCAGGTGAAGGGCTCAAGGTGTGCTTGGAGAGTTAGAGGCTGTAGAAGGATTAACCAGGTAATTCAAGGACAAGGCAAGGTGCTTCTATAGGCAATGGGAAGCCAAAGAATGTCATGAAACAGTAGAGTATCCTAATCCTTCTAAACACTCTAAATCATAAATCAGATGAATATTTTAAAGAAAACCCTCCAGCTGTTAATGGAGAATGATCAGTTTTATTTCTCACACATCTCTGAAAGAAGAATCTCTCCTTTTCAGAAACACGCAGTATTCCAAGCATGACAGTCACTTGCCAACCACATTCCCTGGTTTCATCCACAGTTTCCTCATGGCATTTTTCACCTCTGTGTTCCTCAGGGTGTAGATCAGGGGATTCAACATGGGTGTGATGATGGAATCGGACACAGCCATTGCCTTGTCTATGGGGTAGATGGCCACAGGCCTCACGTACAAGAACGTGCACGGCACAAAGAACATGACAACCACTGTGAGGTGGGAGCCGCAGGTGGAGAGGGCTTTCCGCCACCCTTCAGAGCTGCAAGACCTCAGGGAGCAGAGGATGACCACGTAGGAGGAGATGAGGATAAGGCAGATGGCCACACACATCACCCCACTGTTGAGGATGACTAAGAGGCCCAGGAGATGGGTGTCCGTGCAGGCCAGGTTCAACAGTGGAAACAGATCACATATAAAGTGGTCTATGATATTGCGACCACAGAAAGGTATCTGATACATGAAGACAAGCTGTATTGCTGCATGAATAAACCCCCCCACCCAGGCCCCTGCCAGCAACAGGTGGCACACCCAAGGCCTCATGATGACCATGTAGTGCAGGGGCTTACAGATGGCCACGTAGCGGTCATAGGCCATCACGATGAGAAGGATGATCCCCACGCCACCGAAGAAGTGCTCCGCGAAGAGCTGGGCCATGCAGCCTTCCAGGGAGATGACAGTGCTCCCAGAGAGGGAGTCCACAATCATCTTGGGGGCAATGACAGAAGAGAAAGCGACATCCAAAAGGGACAAGGAGGTTAAGAAAACATACATAGGTGATCTCAGACTCTGACTTGTGACCATGGTTACCATGATGAGGAGGTTTCCCAAGACGGTGGACACATACATGACCAGAATCACAGCAGAGAGTAGTCGCCTCAGCTCCGGATTCTTTGTAATGCCCAGAAGGACGAATTCTGTCACGTGGCTTTGATTTGCCATGTATCCTGGCAAACTGGTGGTGCTATGGGCACCAACTGAGAGTTATAAAATCTGAAAAAGCAACATATGATTTGGAATTAGTGATTCTTTGACTTCATGTAGTTCCAGGATCTCAGGGGATTTTTTTTTTCCTGTATTCATCGTCCAGGCCTTTGGCTTTTAATAACCTGCAAAAGAAAGAGCTTAAAAGAGAGCTCCTCAATGAATGCTAGTTTCTCCCTGAGACATTCCTCCTCTCCCTTTAAATGGTGCTTCCAGGTGAAGTACGTTTCCCCCTTTTACTGTTACTAGTAATAACCAATTTGCTGAGCATCTACTTTACTCCAGGTACTAGAATAATCCTCTGACTGACTATTTTTATCACTGAGGGAACTGATTCTCATAGAGTTTAGGAAATTTTACCAAGGTTGCACAGCAAGTCCGTGGTGACGCCTAAATGTTGACCATATTTTCTGATGCCAGAATCAGTGCCCTCAAACATCAATATTTTTTTCTCTAGTCATTATACTGTGATTTTTATAATTTTCGAATCACCATGCTATGTATATGACAATATAGCATTCCTATTTTATCTCCAAATACATATGAACTTATTTCTTCTTTCTGTGCTCTTTTTTAAATGCTATGACAATTCTTTTGTAATTGTGTATTTTATCATAAATATCCAATTATTGAAATACATCTAAAACTAGTGATTATATAATTCCTGCCTAATATATTTCTCATTAATGAAGGTTCCCAGGTAAGATGCTCCAGCCAGACCTAGGCCACAATATACTTGATTCAAATCTGAATCAGCTCAAGTCATTCCTTTCATTTCCTCTGTTCCCTAAATGGAGCAAAATATTCTGGAACATAGTAGGAACAACAATTCAATAATTAGCTTTTAGGTTCACTAACTATGTTGCAAGGTGCCAAGTATAATATATGTATTACCTCATTTAAAACTCACGATACCATGTGAAGTAGGTACCATTACTATTCCCACCTTAAAGTAGAGAAATTGAGGTCTTGGGAAATTAAATCTCTTGCATAAGATTATATACCTAGCTTGCTATGAAGCTGACATTTTTGTATCTCACACCTCAAATTCTTTTCTTTTCTTTTTTTGTCTTTTTGTTTTTTTAGGACCTCACCCGAGGCATATGGAGGTTCCCAGGCTAGGGGTCGAATTGGAGCTGTAGCTGCTGGCCTACACCACACCCACAGCTGCATGGAATCCAAGCCTTGTCTGTGACCTATACCACAGCTCATGGCAACACCAGATCCTTAACCCACTGAGCAAGGCCAGGGATTGAACCCTTATCCTCATGGATACTAGTTGGGTTCGTTAACCACTGAGCCACAATTCTTAACTTCTATGTTCCACCACTGGAAAAGAGAGCAGATTTATGTAGTATTTCAGAAGAATTACTCTTGCAACCTAGAAAAGTACAATGAAAATATGCTTCATGCTTATTGGGATTTTTAAGCAGAGGCTGGATGCCACATCTTAGGAGTTGTGTGAGCAGCATAACTTCAAATCGACATTTGGATTATAATACTCTGCAAATGCTGAGAGGTCACTCTGGCTACTCAACAACCCCACTTCCACCCTCACGCCCACTCTTACACAAGAGGCAGAGTGTCCACAAGTGAATATGGAAGGACCATTTGGAGTTCCCATCGTTGCTCAGTGGGTTACGAACCTGACATGGTATCCATGAGGATGCAGGTTCAATCCCTGGCCTCGCTTAGAGGGTTCAGGGTCAGGCACTGCAGATGTGGCTCAGATCCCATGTTGCTGCCTCTGTGGCATAGGCCAGCAGCTGCAGCTCCTACTCAACCCCTAGCCTGGGAACTCCCATGTGGTCCAGGTTCAGCCATAAAAAGAAAAAAAAAAAAAGGGAGTCCTTCCGTGGCTAAGTGGTTAACGAACCCAACCAGGACCCATGAAGATGTGGGTTCGATCCCTGGCCTCACTCAGTGGGTTAAGGATCCGGCATTACCATGAACTGTGGTATAGGTCACAGACACAGCTCAGATCCAGCATTGCTGTGGCTGTGGTGTAGGCTGGCAGTTGCAGCTCTAATTCGACCTCTAGGCTGGGAACTTCCATATGCCGTGAGTGTGGCCCTAAAAATGTAAAAAAAGCAAAAAAAAAGGACTGCTGAGATTTTTCCAGTAAGAGCCCTGTGAGGTATAAGGATCACTGGTTCAGGAGTCAGGGAAAGAATAGTGGGTTTTACTCCACATCGTGTCACTAATCTTATGGGTTACGTGGGTATGCCACTGGAATCTCTAAGCCTCAGTTTTCTCATTGACAGAGAAAGGATGGTTTACTAGATAAGTAGTAATACCCAAACATTCACCTTTTCATACCCAAACATTCACCTCATACCCAAACATTCACCTCATAAGTGCATTCATTGCTTATGCCTCTGGGAGAAATTTTCTTAGAGAGTTGATTCATTTCATGTTAAAAAAAAAAAAAATTGAAAACCACTGCTCTAAGTTCTACCTAATGTCCCATCTGTCCTTATGGCTTGGAAGTTAGAGGAATGCCTGCCTGACATTCAACTCCGGTCTGTAACATCCCCTCCTTTGCTCATTCAACTTTATCTCTTGGTTCTCCTCCCTCTATTTATTTCACTGTCATCCCATCCACTTCCTGCCAGACTCACATCTTTTTCTTTCCTATGTGGCTTTCTGTTTGCAGGAAATATCACTGGATCAAGACATAGCAAATATTCCTCCAAGTCACAGCCAGGCTGCTTACTGGTTAGCAGGTAAGTAATCTCAGTCTTATCAAGCCTCAATTTCAGCAGCAGTGCCATTAGGAATAGAGAAAGCATAGATGCTATGTGTGTATTGCTTACTATTTGAGGGGAATGTGCAGTTTTTTTCCTCACCTAATAATCACCAATAGTTAAATGATATATTACGATCGTGTGGATTTTCTGAAACATTCACTGTTGTGTAACTTCCTCACAGTTCCTTGGCAGTCATGTGGTTAATTCCAAAGCACACTATATGCTATGTGCTTTTAAATTAAATACTATGCTTTCTGACCTGTACGTACCTCCTGCCTCACAGAGCTGCTGAGAAGGTCAAAGGAGGTAATTCACAGGAAGAAACAATATATACCTTTTTTTTTTCCTAATCACACCTTATGTTTTAAGGTGTGTTATGTTATGATCATACCTAAGTTCTGAGCTTTCTTACTGCATTCGTCCATTCCCTCTCTCAACCAATCCATCACCACGTATCCTGCATGCTACCCTTTCCCCAATGCCTGCCTTCACCTTCACCAGGCTGAATGTTTATTCCACTTACTTATAAAACATTTTTTTCTGTAGATTATGGCTTCAGATTTATTTCCTGTTTCTTTTATTTCCATAGGGACATGTTTAAATATTGCTATTATTTCACATTTCTAAAAGTTCTTAATAAATTAGTAAGAATCCATTGGTATCAATACAATCCAATACATTGTATCAATTGGAAGGAAGGTGCAAGGGGTTATAGGTGTCAGCTCATCCTCCAGGTTTGAGATCAGACCTGTTCTCAGAGTCTGGTTGCTATGTCTCCATTAACCAAGCACAACGATGCTATTGACTGGCCTTTATCTTTACCATTTATATTCCTCGATATGCTTCCGCCAAAACCAAGACGTAAACAGTACCTTGAACTTCCAGTCCAGTGTTGAATCACACCATCAGCTGCATCCCTAATATTTCCTTTCTCCATTGGTCAGTGAAGCTATTTTTTAAGAATGCTGTTCAAGTGAAGACAGGGCAATTACAATTAATGCTTTTCTTTTTCTTTCCGAGTCTACTTTCCTCACTTTTCCTTAATTATTCAAGTAGACAACAATATTTTGAAAGTTTGTTAGATGTGATGCATTTCCTTAAATAAGGGCAGGGTTGGTAAATTTAAAATAATTACAAAAAGAATCATTGTGAAGTGGGTAAATGAAAGAGAAAGACATTATTAAAGAAGACATAGACTTAAAGCTAGGCTACAGCTAAGAGAAAGGAAGACTAGGTCTATTCCCAGCAGAAGGAAAAACATGGGCAAAAGCCCAGAGGTGGGGTTAAGAGACATTGTACAATGTAAAATTGAGAGCAAAGGCATTGAGTTACACATGCTAGTTCTAGTTTTGATTTCTGGAACTCTTTTTAACCATGTAATTATTTTAGCTGTGCAATTTATTCTTTCAGGTGTGCATTTGCATTTAGAAATATGGAATTTGTATAATTATACAATAGGTGCACATATATAATGTACTTTACATTTTAATGAAAAAATTATCATTGATATCACTCCACATCGGTATATGAAGATTTACTTTATTTCAACTTTCTGCTGTTTTAACAATACTGCAGTTTTAAAAAAATCTTCTCTTTGTGCTTGTGTATACATCTACACAATATATACACAAGCACAATACATATGCAAGCACAAGATGTATTTTTACAATGGAATTGCCCAATCAAGGAATATAAACATCTTAAACTGAATAGGTATTGGTATGTTCTCCTTTCAAATATTTATTCCGGAGTTCCCCTCGTGGTGCAGTGGTTAACGAATCTGACTAGGAACCATGAGGTGGCAGGTTCGGTCCCTGCCCTTGCTCAGTGGGTTGAGGATCCGGCGTTGCCCTGAGCTGTGGTGTAGGCTGCAGACGCGACTGGGATCCCGCGTTGCTGTGGCTCTGACGTAGGCCAGTGGCTACGGCTCCGATTCGACCCCTAGCCTGGGAACCTCCATATGCCGCCGGAGCGGCCCAAAGAAATAGCAAAAAGACAAAAAAAGAAAAAATTATTCCCACCAATATTGTATCAGAGAGCTTTGTTCCTTCTATAATTTATACCTTAAAAGAATGCACTGTAATTGTAAATCAACTATATTCTGATATAAAATAAAAATTAAATAAAAACAAAAAAACAATAGAATGCCTTGTATGTTGTAAAACAATTCAGAAAATATTTCAATGAACATTTAGTTTCCTAGATACAAGACAGTGAGAATTATTTTTTGTGCGTTCAATATATCTGTTTCAAAATAATGACAGTAATAATAACAACTAGCATTTGTTAATTATAGAGTTTGTCACTTTCTTAAGGTCACAGAGTTAGTGAGTGGCATAACTTGGATTTGAATTCCAGGAAGCCTGACATGGTGGCTTCTCTTTCCCAATTCTGTTTTGTATATAAATATATAATTCTCCAGTGAATATCTGAGTACCTAAATGCTTCTAGTGCATTTGAATTGTCAGTTGGATGTATAGTTGGTGCACTTGTAGCTTATAGAACTCTATGAGCATTCAACTCAATAATTAGATTTATCCCTGAAGGACTTTAAAACAATTCCTTTATACAAATATCTTCCCAGTTCCTTTCTCTTTTCATAAAAATAAAGACCAGTCAGTGGAGTGCAACAAACTCCAGTAAAATTTTGCAGAATGAAAGTGACAGTGGTGTTGTAATTATAATAGTAATAATAATAGTAAAGGTCTATGGTAACTTCTAGTGTTTTCCCAGGATGTGCCTAAGTTACCTCCCTGGTTAACATCCCTAAACCAGCAGCATTACCACCACCAGCCCCAGTACTGGCACCGTCACCATCACTGTCACTGTTGCTATAATCATTCCTGTATGTAGATCTACTTACAACGGAATTTAGTCCTTATGTTTTGACACAGATAAATATGAAAGTTCTTCTCATTCTTTTTTTTTTTTTTCTTTTTTGTCTTTTCTGTGGCCACACCTGCAGCATATGGAGGTTCCCAGGCTAGGGGTCAGATCAGAGCTGTAGCTGCCGGCCTACGCCAAAGTGGGATCCTAGCCGCGTCTGCAGCCCACACCACAGCTCATGGCAACTTGGGATCCTTAACCCACTGAGCAAGGCCAGGGATCGAACCCACAACCTCATGGTTCCTAGTTGGATTTGTTAACCACTGAGCCACGATGGGAACTCTGTTCTTCTCATTCTTAAAGCCATCAATCCAATATATTATTAACTAAATATAAGACATTGTAAGAAAAATAGTACGTTAGTTTTTTTTTTTTTTTTTTTTTAAGCATAGATTAGAGGCCAATAGCAGGAAAGAAAGAGAGAAAAGTCTTGGGATATAGGAAAAAGGAGAAAGAGAAAGGAAAAAAATGGAAAAGAGTGGGAAACACATGCAAACTCACAGGAAGGAAGAGGGGGATAAAGAGGGGTTAGAGGAGGGAGGGAGAAGATGAGAAAGGAAAAGAGAAAGAAATAGTGAGAGAGAGAGAAAAGTGAAATTGGAATGGAGGGTAACAGAATTTCCTGGTAAGAATTTCTCAATACATTATCCACTCATTTTCTTGCTACCTATGAGCACATTTAAAAATATATATAGTTTATTTTATTTAGCAATTTTCATTTCTAAGATAGAGCCATTCATTTAATTTTTAAAAATTTGCTCAAAGAATTATGAAAGCAGATCAAGCAAAATAATCTAACTCAAAACTCAAATTCATAATTCAGATTTCCTAATCCAGAGAATATATGCTGCTTACAGATAAAGCAATGAGAAGGTGAGTGTGAATTATTTAAGTACTTTAAGAGTAATAGATGCCTATGTACTTTTTCATTGTAATTAATTCAATTAATTATTTCCATGTTTTGAAAGTGAATTCTATACTATACTTCTATGAAACCACCACAAGTATATATATGAAATAATTGACCAAACAACAGAGTTCTTAGAGCTTAGTCTTAGAGTTAGTCAAAAATAGAAAGCTGTATGAAGACAGATTCAAGGGTCATTTGAAGTCTAACTAAGGTCTTACCCAACTCATGATACATTTAATGAAGTAACTGTAGAGGGTCCAAGAACCAGGAGAGATTACTCCAACTTGGTTTTTCTAACAGTGGAGGCAAGCCTTCTGGGATATAAATAAAGTAAAACTCATCTTCTTGGTCAAATTTGCAGAACGGTTTTTATTGCTTTCCAAAAGAAATTTAAAGCAGAAGCTTTAAATATCTACTATCCTAATGAAAACATCATCTTTCTGGCTTGCCAAAGGATTTAAATTCTCTCCAGTTAAGGACAGTTGCTAAAAGGTATCCAAGTACAGTGTTTACCAAATCATCCAGGTCCTTTTCTGAATTCTAGTTGAGGTTGATCTAGTCTTAGATCGAAGTAGAAATAATTTTTGCTCAGCTTCTGAGAAGTTACATTACAGCTGTAACCTTCCCCTTTAGGTGATGGACTCAGGCTATAAGTGGTCTGAGCAGCTATCACAAGGCACAGACTTGCATCATTGTGGTTCACCCCTTGAGTCTGATTTTCCGCTGACATAGGTGTTAATCCCTAATGCAGTGAATTTCCATCCACCTACTTCAATAATAGGGTGTTCCCGGGGCAAGACCATCCCTGGGGCCAGATTGACATGCAGAAATCTAGATCACAGTATAACCATTTCATCATTGTTTCCTGCATGTGATCTGTACCTCAATTACAGAATGGCTACACGTGATATCACCCAACAGAGTCCTATGCTTCTCAAGATGCAGTGCTTTTCTTCCCCTCCCCACTGGAAAACTTATTTTTACCACTGAAGTCGTTTTTGGTGGCCATTGGTATCCTCGAGCAGTGTCACAATGTAAATGAAAAGCAAGACTTGGTTCCTGGAAATAATTCCTAACTTAGGAAGATCCTCTGCTCTGAGGTAGCCAAAATGACATCCGTTACCTCCTGGGGTTCTGATACTTCCTGGATTGTTGTTGCCCTTTTTCAAAAATGTATTATTGTTATTATTATTATTGCTGTTATTATTATTATTTTGCTTTTTAGGGTGGTGCCTATGACATATGGAAGTTGCTGGGCTAGGGGTTGAATCATAGCTGCAGCTGCCAGCCTACACCACAGTCACAGCAACATGGGATCCTAGCCAAATCTGTGACCTCTGCTGCAGTTCATGGCAATGAGAGATCCTTAATCCACTGAGCAAAGCCAGGAATTGAACTGGACATAGTCCCCTGTGCTGTGCAGTAGGACCTCATTTCTTACCCACTCTGAATATGATAGTTTGCATCTACAAACATCTTCATTTTAGCAACAAGGACCAAAAGTAAAATTGCTTTTTCTAAGTAGCTTTGAGTTTTGTTACCTTCCATCTCTCTCTAGAGGGGACATTTGTGAAGGAAGGTGTTTTATTTTTGCTCGGCCCATGTTCGATTTTCAATAAATACCTGGTGAATGATTATAGGCTACAACAGTCTTTCTTTCTCAGATCACCAGGTTCAAATGGATGGAGGAAAGAGGAAACAATCAATAAAGTTAAAACTAAACAATATAGAAGCTCCTTTATGGCACAGCAGGTTAAAGATCTGGTGTCACTGCAGTGGCTGAGATTTCTCCTGTGGTGCAGGTTTGATCTCTGGCCTATGAATTTCCACATGCCTCAGATGTGGCTAAATATAAATAAATAAATAAATAAATTGGAGTTCCTGCTATGGCTCAGTGGTAATGAACCCGACTAGTATCCATGATGATGCAAGTTTGATACCTGGCCTCGCTCAGTAGGTTAAGGATCTGGCATTGCTGTGAGCTGTGGTGTAGGTCACAGATGTGGCCCAGATCCTGCGTTGCAGTGGCTGTGGTGTAGGCCGGCAGCCGCAGCTCCCCTAACTTGGGAACTTAATGTATGTTACAAGTGCAGCCCTAAAAAAAAAAAAATACACAAACAAATAATCAAAACAAAACAAAAAGGCAGAATATGATTAGTAGAACAGAGTTAATGGAGTGGAGGGCTGTGATTATTCCATGGAAGGTACTTCATGCTGGGTAGTTGGGGAAAGATTCTATTAGCGGGTAATGTTTCAGCAGATTTTTAATTTTATTGAGATGACGTTAGAAAAAGTTGTGAAATATATACTTTTTTGGTTTCTTTTCTTTTCTTTTTTTCTTTTTAGGGCCGCACCTTTTTAGGTCATATGGAGGTTCCAAGACTAGGGGTCTAATTGGAGCTGTAGCCCTGGCCTATGCCAGAACCAGAGCAATGCGTGATCCAAGTCACGTCTGCAACCTACACCACAGCTCATGGCAATGCCAGATCCTTAACCCACTGAGCGAGGCCAGGTATCGAACCTGCAACCTCATGGTTCCTAGTCAGGTTTGTTAACCACTGTGCCACAATGGGAACTCCTGAAATATATTAACCAGTATGTTTAACACCAAGGAGCATCAATAATTGGCAAAACTGTTAATAAGGAAACAGTCATGCGAAGATCAGTGGGATGAAGATTCTAGAGAGAGAAAATTCTAATGCAAGGAATACTATGGTATTTTCAAGGAAACGTAAAAAACAAAAATGAATAGAAATAGCAATCCAAGTAGAGAGTGGCAAGAAGCAAAATCAGAAGTGTACACAGGGCTCTGATCATGCAAGGCTAATGCTTCTATCCTCCCCGAATCCCCGAAGAACGTAGATGTTGTTATTTGCTCTTAAAAATGAACCAAAGGCTATGGAGTTCCCGTCGTGGTGCAGTGGTTAACGAATCCGACTAGGAACCATGAGTTTGCAGGTTCGGTCCCTGGCCTTGCTCAGTGGGTTAACGATCTGGCGCTGCCGTGAGCTGTGGTGTAGGTTGCAGACGTGGCTCGGATCCCGCGTTGCTGTGGCTCTGGCGTAGGCCAGCGGCTACAGCTCCGATTCGACCCCTAGCCTGGGAACCTCCATATGTCACAGGAGCGGCC
Source organism: Sus scrofa (assembly GCF_054392235.1). Classification (NCBI taxonomy): domain Eukaryota; kingdom Metazoa; phylum Chordata; class Mammalia; order Artiodactyla; family Suidae; genus Sus; species Sus scrofa. Next base: position 15,759,322 of record NC_139384.1, read on the forward strand.
CAAGGAAATGGCAAAATGACAAAAAAAAAAAAAAAAAACCAAACACACACACACACACACACACACACACACACACACAAAAACACAAGAAACCAGAGTATTAAGAGTAACTCTGTGAGACTCTAACTGAATGTTAATAGTAGCAAAATGTCTCCCAGTGGAGAGTGAATTTTCCCTGGCTTGGTGTAGAACTGCATCAGTAAGAATTGATTCTGCCTAAAGGGGACATCCGAAGCTGCCACACATGTGTGTGTACTTGGGGCCTCCATCTAAGGAATTTTTACATCAAAGTATCCAAGATGTATATATTTATTACTGCAGTGTTTTGACAGATGGCAGGGAAGAGTCTTGTAAACAATTAGTGTGCTATGGCAATTTGCTATATGGAAGTAAAGTGTCTTGATTGCAGACCAAGCATTTCCAATTTATGCAAAGTCACCATATGAACAAGAGGCAGGCATGGGAGTATCTGCTGCCATGGGTACCTCATAAAGCCGTTGTGAAAATGGGTAAAGCATAGTGATCAATCTCTGGTACAGATGCTTTTGGTTTGTGTTTTGTCTGTTGTGCAATAAATATATTTCCTTTCTTTTTTATTTGCAATATTAGACTCACACACACTCTCAGCCACTCTCAGACCATGAAGTTTATTTATTATTATTATTTTTTTGTCTTTTCTAGGGCCGCACCCATGGCATACGGAGGTTCCCAGGCTAGGGGTCTAATCGGAGCTGTAGCCATCGGCCTACGCCAGAGCCACAGCAACAGCAACTCAGAATCCGAGCCACATCTGTGACCTACACCACAGCTCATGGCAACGCTGGATCCTTAACCCACTGAGCGAGACCAGGGATCGAACCTGCAACCTCATGGTTCCTCATTGGATTTGTTAACCATTGAACCATGACGGGAACTCCATCAGACCATGAAGTTTAATTGGTATCTCCACCCAGGCTCCAAGGGCAAATGTGATATACACTTGGAAAATCATAGCAGGATACTGGCCCTAGATACTTAAGGCACATATCAAAGGAACAATTCAAAGAGCCCAGACTTTTACATCTCTCCCTACAAAGAATAGTGCTGAAGTTGTTGAGATGCCTGGATTTCTTTATTTTTTTTTCTCTTTGTCCATTATAGCTGGTTTACAGGGTTCTGTCAATTTTCTACTGCATGGCAAGGTGACCCAGTTATACATACATGTATACATTCTTTTTTCTCACATTATCATGCTATATCACAAGTGACCAGACATAGTTACAGTGATATATTTTATTGAGTAACATTTTGAAGTTCATACTACCTAGTTTTTTGTTTGTTTGTTTTGCAAAACTCCTAAATACCCTGGCTCCTTCCTTACTTCTTCAGAGCAGTCTCCCTATCTTCTAGGCTTAAGTCCTCCTCAGTTCTGTACACCAAATAAAACATAATTCTCAACTTTCAGATTGTGCTCTTTTTTTTTCTTCATTTGTGCTTGGAGTAATCCTTCCCTCTTTCTTCATTATTCCTTCTTAAAGTCATTCACCACCCAATTCACTTTGTCATTTTCCCTGTTTATAAATAATTGTACAAATTTTTGTCCATTTAATGTATGTTTTATGTCAGTGAAAAAAATACGTCTCTACTTGGAGTAATGTACAATCCCTTTCTAAAAGAAGATGAATTCTCTTGAATTCCAGTGTTAGTACAAAGTATTTATGAATTAACATTTCTTAAGTAAAAAAAGTTAAAGCTGAAATTTTGACTAGACACAATAGATATGCAATTAGCAACCTCGCTCCAATCACTCTGTGCCTGTCTCCAAACCAAAGGAAATAATAAAAATAAGCATCCTACAACTAGACAAAGGATATAAATCTAGTCAGAGTATAAAGTGGGAGAGTGGTTTGTGAGAACAACCTTGGGAAAAATCACTGTAGAGGTGTGCCCGGTCTTTATCCCAGACTTTATGTGTGTGTGTGTTTGTGAGTGTATGTGCGTGTGTGTGCAGTTGCGTGCTATTCTGAGAGCCTAGCATGAGGTCCTCCATATTGGTGGGTACAAGGGACTGAGATCAGAAAGGTCTAGGCAGGAAGGAGACTGACTTACTGGTGGAATCAGGCTAGTGTGGGTCATTGATGTCAGCCTACATTAACAGTCTTTCTGCATTAATAGTGTTCCTTAGGGCAGAGATGCATGGATGTTTCCCCACAGACTGCCATTGTGGAGCCATACATGGCTATTTTTTTTTTTAGGGCCACATTCGTGGCATATGGAGGTTCCCAGGCTAGGGGTCCAATTGGAGGTACAGCTGCTGGCCTACACCACAGCCACAGCAACACAGGATCCAACCTACACCACAGATCACGGCAATGCCAGATCTTCAACCCACTGAGCAAGGCCAGGGATCAAACCTGCAACCTCATGGTTCCTAGTCAGATTTGTTTCTGCTTTGCCACGATAGGAATGCCTTTCTTTTTTTTTCTTTCTTTTTCTTTCTTTCTTTTTTTTTTTTTTTTTTAGGGCATGCATGAATTTTTGAAGGACCAAACCAATAGAGCCACGTAGTAGAGTGCAGAATTTTTAAAGTAATCCCTGGCTTTCTAAGGGCTAAGCAAGGAGTCACTAATGATTATAAGGAATAGACATTTTCCTTCTAGGTCAAGAACACCAGGATGAGAGGACCTATAAAAAGTCACCAAAAGGAAAGAAAATAAAAAGCTTTCGACACCCCTCAAGCCCAGAGACAGTAAGCCAGGTTGTTAAGACACCAGGTCAATAAGACTTTTGTGTCCTTTGACTATTTTTCTAATTAGCCTTTGTCTAAAATCTAAGTGAAACTGGGTTCTGTATTACCTATTAATGAAAATAAAATTCTTGGGTTTTCATCTAGGCACAGGCAAAAAATAAAATTTCCCCAATCTATTAAACTCAAAGAGCGAACAAGAGATAAGAATTAAAGTTTTATTTGGATTATGTCTTTTTACTTAAGAACCAATTACACTTAAATATAATCCTTATAGGACCAGATTCAAATACTTTAAAAATAGAACCATTAGATATAAAATTAGAAAAATCAGGAGGTTTATTTGGAGGGAGTGTGAAACAAAATTGCCACTTGTAAATATGATATTGAGAGCTCTGATAAATGTCCCTTATGGTCTTAAACAGTTTTTTTTTTTTTTCCTGCCACCACTTTCTATATCAGAACAATTAGGGATCTTTGGTGCAACACGATAACATTTTGTCTTCACTTGATAGAAATGCTTCACATACTTATGAAGTTCATTGTGTTCTTTTCTCAATTGCCTGCATCATTAAAGGAATATTCTTGTTGCCAATTTGATAGGAATTATAAACTTGGGTACTGAAAAAAAAGATACCATTTAATTATGAGATTATAAGGTGATGGTAGTGGTGCTGAGTGGGTATTATACATACAGACTCGGCTATTTTCAAAAGTGAGAATACACAGTTTTTAAAAATAGCATATACAGCTGAAGGGCCAAACTTGAGAAGCACTAGAACTGACTTTTTGATTTCAAATTCTCCCAAGAAATCTGGATTTTTGAGTTTTTGGATGTTATTGGGAAGTGAAAAAAAAAAGCTTATATCCCAATACTCTAATAAACATAATACCCAAGGAAGCTTAATAATACAGGAATATATTGAAATTTCATTTTTTTTCCTGCAAATGTTCATATACCCAAAAGTGATTCTCAAAATATATGGAAGATAAACATCCTTCTCTCCCACTTGGATAAAATGACCACTACTTTTCACATTTTCTCCCTTCAACACGAATTGTTTTCTGTCCTCCTTCCTTCCCTTTACTTCCTCTTCTGCAAATTCCTGTTGCCAAACTCTCGTACTTCCCCTTCTCTCTCCTTTAGGAAGAGCAATGTGAAAGACTCTGAAGGGCAATCGACTGGCTAATATTTCCTACAAAGTCAAATATAAGACTCCCCCCCCCAGCCTCACTCTGCCTAGAACTTTGAGAGGTTTTCCAAGGATAGTCTAGGTTTTCACTGCTATTTCCAGCTTTTATTGGAGTTTGAGGGTCCATCAATGCAGATACACCACAGAGACAGGTTCAGGCATTAATTTCCAGAGCAATATTTTCTCAGTACATCTTCTCGAACCCTCAGATGGTCAGGACAGCAATTTTGATTCTGTAAGATTCCTGCCCCTTGTGGATTAACTCCTATGAGCACATTCATAAGATCTAGAATAAAATCTAGAAAAAGAATCAATGCGAACAGGCACAAACACTCATTATGTCAGGAGTACATTTCTTTTTGGAGAGATATCTCTGTAGATTACTACGTGAATATGGTCATATGTTGATAGAATTCAAGTTAAGAGTCATCGGAGAGTGTTCAAAATTGTTAATCATTCCTCTAGAATAAAGATATGATGTATCTATAGCTATATTTTTATCTACACATACATATTTCTTAATTCTTTGTTTCCCAACAAAAATATGTTATCGTTCCTGTTTATTAAACAAAGCTAATCTGTTAAGGAAATATACATTAGAATTCCTGTATATCATTTATTAACTGAAGTCACACGTTGCTACACCATACCTTTTTCATGGCACTTTTTACTTCTGCATTCCTTAATGTATAGATCAGGGGGTTGAGCAAGGGTGTCCCAATACTATAAAACACAGCCACCATTTTGTCTATTGGAAATGCGATTGGCGGGCGTGTGTATATGAATATACATGGGCCAAAAAATATGACAACCACAATAAAGTGGGAGGCGCATGTGGAAAGGGCTTTCCGCCTTCCTTCTGCAGTGTGGTTTCTCAGTGAGTGCAAGATGACAACATAGGAGATAAGCAAGATTATGAAACTCACCATGCATATGGCTCCACTATTAGAAACAACTAACAAATTTATCACGTATGTGTCCATGCAGGCAAGTTTCAACAAGGGCTGCAAGTCACAGAAATAGTGGTCAATCACATTGGGGCCACAGAAGGTCAATCTCAAAGCCAGGAAAATCTGTGCTGAAGAGTGGATACAAGATCCCACCCAGGCCAGTTTCACCAACGCACCACAGACTTGCCGGCTCATGATGGTTGTGTATCGCAGGGGCTTACAAATGGCTACGTAGCGATCAAAGGCCATGAGGATGAGCACAAAGATTTCCATGCAGCCAAAAAAATGGCTTGCAAAGACCTGGGTCATGCACTCGTTGTAGGAAATGGTCTTTTTCTGAGAAAGGGCATCCACAATTAACCTGGGGGCTGTGGTTGTAGAGAAGCAGGCATCAGCAAAGGCCAGATAGAATAGGAAGAAGTACATGGGACTCTCAAGTGTCTGGCTGGTCTTAATAGTCACTACAATGAGAAAGTTCCCCAACAGTGTTGCAAGGTATAGAATCAAAAAGACTCCAAATATTGCTTTCTGCTGTCCTGCATCCTGTGTCAATCCAAAAAGAATGAATTCGGTCACACTGTTATTCATTGACATGCCAATGGTTGTAGGTAAGATGCCATTGACAAAGGCTCAATCTGCCGAGAGGAAAAGTGACATCTTGGAAAGATCAGTGGGTTGCACTGTATTCCTTGTGTTTCATGCACTGTTACCTCCAGCCACCTTTAATCTCCTATGAATCTTTGGAAATTTGCAGATGTCCAAGCTCCTCCCAGATCCATCTGTTGGTTCAGAAAAAGGTTGCCTTGGATCAAGGTCTTTGTATTTTGAGAACAAAAGGTAAATTCCTTTAAAAATGTTTATTACAATGGAGATTGAGAACTGCGTAAAGAATATTTCCCTTGATCAAATGACTTAAACACTTTAAAATTTAGCCTTCATATAATAAATGGAGTGCTAATACGTGCCTTATCTTAGTCTGAGTTTTCCTAAAAAATTTTTAGGAAAAAAATTAAAATATAAAAATATTTTATATCTATCTATCCACATATATTTCAAGTATTATGCAACATTTCTGTGTTTTTAGAAATAATAATAGCACTATTCCAATATGATTAAACATGGATATTATTGGAGAAACACTCTTGAAGAAAATATTCTCAGTTCAGTTTATTCATTTTTCTATCTTTTATCTCTGATCCTATCTGGATCTTGGATGAAATATGTTTTAAACATCTCCCCTCAGATTTAATATGATCATTTGTTGCCTTTGTTATTATTTTTAATACTTTTATGGCAGTTTAGGTTTATGGCAAAAGTAAGAGGAAGGTACAGAGATTTCCCACATAGTCCCTTCCTCACACAGGTATAACCTCTGACACATTATCAACATCTCCCAGCAGAGTGTGTGTTTCTTCTAACTGATGATCCTACACTCAGATCACAATCACCCAAAGTCCATAGTTTACCTTAAATCTCACACTTGGTGATGTGTATTCCATGGGTTTGGATAAAAGTACAATGGCTTGAATCTATTATTTTAATATCATAGAGAGTAATTCCAGTGCCTTAAAGAGGGATTACATTTATATCCCCAAAACATAGAACAGAATATTTCCTTTCAAGCATTATTTACTACTCATTAGATTCTAAATAAAATGTCTCACACACTTATCCAAAGAAAAAGAACACTTCGAGAAAGATATTTCTTTGGGTTCACATGGTGAGAATTATTAGCTCAAACCTACTACCATGTCAGGCTGACATTCCATAAACATCGGTATTACGAATGCCCAATAGTAGAGTTGTTTAGATGGGCCCTCGCAGGCCTAGTCTATGTTTCTAAAGAGAAAGAAAAAGACCCAGTTTCAGATATTTCCTCTTCTCTTCATTCTTTCCACCCTTCTTGTTTTACCTCCTTGCTATCTCTTGCAAAGGAATAAACTATGTTGAATCATAAATGTAATGCAAGGGCTAATAAGGTTTTCAAATGCAATGGCCAGAAACCTCGCTGTGGCCCTCAAAGTCCTCTAACTCCATGCCATCACCTTGTTTTCCATGTTTCTTCCCACGGTGTCTGTTGATGCTTGTCCTAACCAAGTTAACACTGTCGAATAACTCGCTAATGGCCAACCAATTTAAAGTGTGTGTGCGTGTGGGTGGATAGGTGTTGCCTATGTGTACATGTTTACTGAATTATGCAATCCCTAATTATAGCCTTATCTCATTTTTCTTTACTATCTCTTTATTTGATTTTGCCATTTCCTAATGCAAGTTCATTTTATTCTTTTTCATGAAGTTTAGGCTAAGCTTGGAGGCAGGGTTTAACAGAGAGTAATTACAGAGGAACCAGGACCAGAACTCAAACCTTTGTGCTCATGGCAATCTCTCTCTAACATGCCACCCTACACTCCCTTGCAAAGCACTAGGCTCCAACCATCAGGAGGGAGTCAGCATACGCCTGGAAGTGATAAGCCGGCAAAGAAGAAAACCCCTGACACATTCCATGTATGTCCTGACTCTCAGATGTATGCAAACATCAGGTTGGGTCAAACAAAGAGATCATCATTTTTTTTTTTTTTTTTTGTCTTTTTGCTATTTCTTGGGCCGCCCCTGCGGCATATGGAGGTTCCCAGGCTAGGGGTCCAATCGGAGCCATAGCCACCGGCCTACGCCAGAGCCACAGCAACGCGGATCCGAGCCGCATCTGCAACCTACACCACAGCTCACGGCAACGCCGGATCGTTAACCCACTGAGCAAGGCCAGGGACCGAACCCGCAACCTCATGGTTCCTAGTCGGATTCGTTAACCACTGCGCCACAACGGGAACTCCGAGATCATCATTTTTTATGTATATTTGAAAAATAGTAGGGAAAGAAGAGGCAATATAGAGATATGTGAAATATGGCAGGGATCAGAGAAAAAGGGAAAAATATGATTGTGGAAAAAAGCCTGAGAAGGAAGAAGAATCAGGGGATGAAACAGGGAAAAACACCCAATGCCAAAGTGAGCAAAGACCCATGTTAGGGATAGAGAGGAGTTTGCCCTAGGATTTCATTAGCGAGTTTGTTTCCTTCTCTCCCACTCCTCTTTTTATCCCTTACCCCAGTCTCAGAAAAAGAAGGTAATCCGAGGCTGTGAGGAGGGATGATGGTGGGTCCCGGACATTGAATGTAAGTAAGATAAGATCAGGAAAGTCAGTATCAGAGTACCAAAGACTCACTGTGTCAGCAGTGTCAATGCATACTCATTGCATATCATCAACATGCACCCCATCCTTTTCCTGTCATTGCGCTTTGCAAACAAGACATCTGCAGGTACAGAATAACATAATTCTGCTTTATTCAATATACCCCCTTTTTTTTTCCAATAAGAATAGGCTGGAGCCAGTGCTGTATCAAGAAGAGACCAGTAGCAGCTGGGGAACCTTGAAACTTCAGAATTTTATCATGGAAGGAAACATTTTTCTTGAACTTCATCTTTCTCAGGAGACAGAACTGGATAAAAGCAACTGTCCTAAAAACCCAGTCTTGAATGAAAAGCAAGAAAATGGAAATGGTTCAGTTGGGCTAGAAAACTTACCTTTTCTCTTTATAAAAGAAATGACCTCCAAGTGGGAGCTCACAGCTTTTATTCTTTCAATTCAGATTTACTCTGAAGATGAATCCTGTGCAGGGTTTGCAGTGTGTAAACTGTACTTCAAAAGGATCCACTCTGTTTTCTGCTGCAAGATCTATGGGGAGAGAGGATACTCCATACACAGCCAGCCCTTCCTAGAAGGCCTTGTTAGACTCTTTAAAAGGGTCCGTAACACTGGCAGAAAGTTTCTTCTGTTTTTAGAAATTTCTAGAATGAATAGGAAATATCTCCACTATACTGTGTTAGGAACCTCTCTAAATAGCCACTTCTATTATCCCAAATCATTCCCTGGCAGAGCATGTGAATTAAACATTCCTCCTTCCTCCATCAGATATTTATAGGAATTTCATAAAAAGTTCACAAATGTCCAGTCTTTGGAGGAACAAAGAGTCCACCCTTCCCACCCAACCCTGAAGGATTTGCTAAATGAGCTACTTAGTTCAGTTAATCCAGAATCATAGCAAATGTAGGGATAATTAGTCCCAGACAAGGCTGCCAACAGGCAGATTCTGTCCACAGAGCCCTTGTCCCTCCTCTTCATTCCTAAGGGACAGATGCTTCCCTTTCAATTACCAAAGCCTCCACCCGTTCACCCTATTCCAAGAAAAAACACACTTTCAAAGTCTATTGAGGTATGGAACACTAAATGTCACCAAAGTTTCTGTCTTTTGAGTCAGATCTTTTCTAAGACAGACAAAGCTCTGAGCCCAGGTAAAGATTCAAATAAATGGTGTCTAATTGAATTCTAGCCTCATGATTTATGTTTCTGTGACTTTAAGCAAGTTTCTTAATTTCTCCTACTGCATAGTCTAGAAAATATTACTGTTAGATATAATAATTCTTATAAATCCTAATTATACTTGTAAAATATAAATAGGGACAATGAAACTTTACTAAGTAAAATTTCTACAATTTTTATAATAGTTTGAGGTCAGTTGGTCACTTTAGAGAAAGAGAGAAATGTAAATGAAGTATTTTTATATCAACTTCTTAAAGTATAATTTACATGTAATAGCACCATTTTAAAACATACAGTAGATGACTTCTGACAGATGTATACACTCCTATAAATACCACCACATGGTAGGAGATTATTAATTTTATTCTAGTCAAAGAATCAGATTTTGGCTTTTTGTGTGTTTTCTTCATATTTACATTCTATTTTTTTCCTTTTGCTCTTTATTATTTGGTATTGCTATATGGTTTTATATGAAGGAGCATCTTTTCCATGCCATTTTCCAACTTCTGATGGTTTTTATATTTCTGTAACCTTTTATTTATTAATGCAATAAGTATTTATTGACCAGGGTTATTCTAGGCACTGGAGATTTAACAATAATTCTTTTAAAGACACAAATTAAATTTAATTTGAATGAAAAATGTTTCTGTGGATGTTCCAGGGGCTTGGCATTAGGGGCAGAGAATGCTATTTATCTACTACAATCTATTTTCCCCTTGCTCTGCAGTAAGAGGGGGCTACCAGCATTCACAACCACCTGAGCACAGCCTGCTTTCCAGGGCCCATTTGCATCTAAGTGTAATTCTGTGACTAATTTCCCGACAGTTGGATTTACCGAGAAGGGATACACATTCACCTCCAAGCTGGAATCTAAAACAGTGAATGTGTATTTCCCAAATTGATTTTCCCTTCTTGAAGTCTGAAACCAAGTTGATAGTGTTGCAACCTTAGATGCAAGTGCCCTGTGGCAATGTTTCTCAAACTTTAATGTGCATATAAAACTCCGAGGGTCAAATTCAACTTATGATTCTTTAGGAATACAGTGTTTTATTAAACTGTTTTTATAAAACATTCTACACATGCGTTGATATATGTTCCTGAACAAGTAGACAAAAACCCACACATTTTTGGAGTTTACATTCTAGTAAGAATAGACAAGAAACAATAAATATTATAAAATGTTGGAAGATGAAAATTGCTATGTAAAAAGAGGGAAAAATGGAGTAAGATAAGAGGATCAGGAATGCTGTATTAAATATGGCCTAAGGCAGGCTTTATGGAAGAGAGATTAGAATAATGCCTTAAGGAGAGGAGGATATTAGCCAAGGATCTCCTGGAAGAGAATTTCTTAGCTGAAGCAAAGATCACAATATGAAATCCTGTGGTCAAGGAATTATAAGGAAGTCAGTGTGGCTGGAGCCAAAGGAGAAAGCGTGTAAATATTAGAAGAGGCCAAAGAGGCAACGGAAGTTCAGATCATTGTAAGGATTTTGTCTTTTATCCCAAGTGAAATGGAGCAATTTCAGGGTTTTAAGCAGAGACTATAACTATTTGACTATAGTTTCAAAAGTTGTTCCAGCTGCTGTGCTAAAAATGGACTTAGCAGAAGAAGAGTAGAAGGAGGAAGAATTTTAGAGCTTTTGGCTGTGATCTAAGTAAGAGATAATGACAGCTCCAACCAAGAAGTTAGTAGAATTAGTGGAAACATTATTATATTCTGCTTATATTATAGGCACATCATTTTATTTGTTTAACAAATTAGGTGTAGAGCTGTGATATAATCAATGTTTTTGACTCCATAATTTCTGCCTGGAAACTAGAAGGATAGAAATTCCTGGGGACAGTTACAGCTAGCATATGTTTTGGGTAAGAAGAATCAGACATTAAATATGAATATTCCTATCAGATTTATAAAGGAATATATCAAGCAAGCTGTTGAGTATACAACTCCAATATTCAAGGGAGAGGTCTGGAGTAGAGATATAAATGTATAGATATAAATGAGGTCCATTAGCATAGAGATGGAATTTAAAGTCTCAAGAACTTAATTTTATTTTAGTGTTTTAGTAAAACATATGAAATAAAACTTCTCCCTTAACTTTGGTACCCTAAACACATGCATTTTCAGAGAAATTTCAGCTAATCATAATTCAAAAAAAATAAATCTTCCTGATCATAACTGACCTTTAATAAACACTTTCCCCAGAAAATACTCCTAAAACTTGAAGCAAAATGCAATCTCCCCTCCATGAGCTCATCTCTATATGATATTGCTTCTCCTTATCTCTTTTTCCCTCTGTTTACATGTCAGTACTAAACTGTATTAGATAGCAATGCTAAACTTGTGGAAAAGCTGCCAAAGCAAGTAGTTTATGTATTTATGTATGCATTTATTTATACACACAGTAGTTTGCACCTTTTAATTCCCCACCCATATTTTTTCCCTTCTCCACTTCCCTTTGGTAACTACTATAACTCTGAATCTGCTTCATTTTTATTATATTTTGTTATATTCTTTCATTCATTTTATTTTTTAGAATCCACCTTAGTTATTCACAGATATGTTATTATTTTTGATGAAATTGTAAATGGGATTGTTTTCTTCATTACTCTTTCTAATAGACCATTGTTAACATATAGAAATGCAACAGATTTCTGTATATTAATTTTGTATCCTGAAACTACCAAATTCATTGATAAGCTTTAGAGGTTTCTTGTCGGTATTTTTAGGATTTTCTGTTTATATTATCATGTCAACTGCAATGACAGTTTTATTTCTTCCTTTCCAATTTAGATTCCTTTTACTTCTTTTTCTTGTCTGAATGCTGTGCCATGACCTCCAATACTTTGTTGAGCAAAAGTGGCAATAGTGGGCATCCCCGTCTTATTTTTTCTTAGAGAAAATGGTTTTAGCTTTTCACTGTATGGTGTTAGCTGTGGGATTATTACATATGGCTTTTATTACATTGAGGTATATTCCCTCTATGCCTCTTTTGGGAATAACTTATCATAAATGGATGTTGAATTTTGTAAAAATCTTTTTCTGTATCTATTGAGATGACCATATGATTTTTCTTGTTCAATTTGTTCATATGGTATATCACATTCATTGATTTACAGACATTGAACCATACTTGCATCTCTGGGATAAATCTCACTTGATTATGGTTTATGATCCTTTTAATGTATTGGTGAAATTGGTTTGCTATTATTTTGTTGAGTATTTTTGCATCTATGTCCACCAGAGATATTAGCCTATAATTTTCCTTTTTTGTTATATCTTTGCTGTTGGTATCACGATGATGATGGCCTCATACCATGTGTTTGGAAGTGTTCCTTTCTCTGCAATTATTTTGGAATAGTTTGAGAAGGACAGGTGTCAATTATTGACTAAATGTTTCATATAATCACCTGTGAAATCATCTGGTTCTGGACTTTTGTTTGTTGGGAGATTCTTTTAATTACTAATTCAGCTTCATTACTGGTAATTAGTCTGTTCATATTTTTTATTTATTCCAGTCTCAGTTTGGGGAAATTACACATTTCTAGGAATTTGTCCATTTTTTTGGCATATAATTGTTCATAGTAATCTCATGTGCCTTTGTGTTTCTATTTTGTTGGTTGTAACTTCCTTTTTATTTCTGATTTTATTGGACCCTTTCTCTTTTTCCTTGATGAGTTTGTCTAAAGGTCTGTCATATATATATATACATATTTTTTTATCTTCTTAAAGGTCCAGCCTTCAGTTTCCATGATTTTTTTCGATTGTTTGTTTCATTCCTTATTTCATTGTGTTCCTTCTTTGATCTGTACTATTTCTTTCCTTCTACTAAATTTGAGTTTTGTTCTTTTTGGAGATATTTTAGGTGTAAGATTAGGTTGTTTGTTTAGATCTTGTTTGTTCCTTCAGGTATGCTAGTTTTACTGAAAATATCATTCTTAGGAGTTCCTGTCATGGCTCAGAAGGTTAAGAACCCAACTAGTATCCATGAGGAGGTGGGTTCAATCCCTGGCCTTGCCCAGTGGGTTAAGGATCTGGTATTGCCATGAGCTGTGGTGCAGGTCACAGATGCAGCTTTGATCTGTCATTGCTGTGGCTGTGGTTGTGGCCAGCAGCTGCAGCTCCAATTTGATCTCTAGTCTGGGAACTTCTACATGTCAGAGATGCAGCCCTGAAAAGGAAAAAACAAACAAACAAACAAACAAACAAACAAAAAACCTAACCCTTAGAACTGCTTTTGCTATATCCCATGGAATTTGGATCTTTGTGTTTTTGTTTTCATTTGTCTTCAGGTACTTTTCAGTTTCTTTTTTTATTTTCTTTCATTGATCCATTTGCTGTGTAGTACCAAATTGTTTAATCTCCATATGATTGTGTTTTTGCAGTTTTTTTTTTCTTACAGTTGATTCCTATCAATGCTTATGTTACAAATTAAGAAATCCCTGCCTCATAATCTATAGAATTTGTACTCGAAAAGTTTTCTAGGAAAGAATTTGAGTTTTAAATATATCTTCCAGGAGTTCCTGTCATGGCTCAGTGGAAATGAATCTGACTAGGAACAATGAGTTTGCAGGTTCAATCCCTGGCCTCATTCAGTGGGTTAAGGATCTGGCATTGCAGTGAGCTATGGTATAAGTTGCAGACACAGCTCAGATCTGACATTGCTGTGGCTGTGGTGTAGGAATGGTGGCTACAGCTCCAATTTGACCCCTAGCCTGGAAACTTCCATATGCCTTGAGTGCATCCCTAAAAAGCAATAAATAAATAAATAAATCTTCCAAACTTTTTTTTATTGAATTATAATTATCATACAATATCACATTAGTTTCAGGTATACAAAATTGTAATTCAATACTTTTATACATAATGAAAGATCAACCAATAAGACCAGTTAACATCTGAAGTTGTTACAAATGGGAATATAATCAGATCTTCCAAACTTTATTATCAGAGTTTTAAAGTCCATCAGTGACATATTCCCAAGAAGGCAAGGTCATGAAAACATCTCAAAATGGCATTACATGGCATCATCTGCCACATATTATGGTCTAATCTTTAGATATGAAGGAAAATAATCTTTATATTTATTCTCAGAGAGAGGATCCATGCCCACTCTTCATAAATGGCTCCTATTGTCTATACTTATTAGTTAACAGTACCTGAACCAGAATATAAGTTTAACGATTTATGAAAAAATAGAAATTAAAACACCAAAATACTTATCCCAGTCACTGATCAATATCTTCCTTTCCAGGCAGGGCTTGTATAGGAAGCCCAATTACTAGACAAAGTTTGCTTGATCAATGTACAATTGCAATATCTGTAGACTGAAAAGTCTCTCCTTAGTCAGAAGTGTACATGTTAGGCAACTGGCCAGTCCAATCCACTAGTCAGTAAAACACTTCCATGCAATAGGACTATGGATTATATCTAATGAGACATTTAGCTTCTTTGATGTATTTTGTTCTGTGTTCCCAAGCTGGGAATCTCACTGTGGACATCGTCTCTTTGGATGGGTTGTTATGGCATTAGCTCTGTTTTATATGTGGTTGTTGCCTTTATATTATGATCTCATCCATGAGGTGCTAGTTTTTATGACTCACAATTTTATAAAATTGCCACTAATTCAACCACCAAAGATTAGGGAAGGACCCATGAACTTGAATTACAAAAGTAGGTACATATGTAAAACTAAGTAATACAAAAATAATGATGGACATGAAAAGTAAAAATATATTAATATACATAAAGATAAATTATGGATCATTACAATGAATATATTTTTTACAACTAGAATTGTCCTATTGGAATAGAAAGTGACGTTATTTCCCTGTACATAGGCAGGCAAATGAAAGGCCAATTTTTAAGGGTGTTACAAAGGGTAGATAAGCTTCAAATAGGGGCTTTACTAGTTGATATCTATGCTCCTTGTGGAGCATATGTTTCTGGGAGAGACTTGATGTTATTGACTCTTGCGCCAGAAAAGACATGATACAGACTCAGTAGCACCAGGGCTGATTTGCTAACAACACGGATGATGGAAATCAGAAACAAAGTACAAAACATGGATAAGAAGCATGAAAAAATAATAATGTACAAAACCGGAAACTTACAGAAACAGCAGGCTCTGGCTCACAAGCCTCAAAAGAACAAAGGTCTCAATGCAGAATGAGAGTGAGGAATGGGCTTGTGCTGCCACAAATATGGTGGTATTTCATATTCTCTCATTCTGTGTGACACTGGCTTCAAATAATTCAGATCTGTCATCTATATAGTCTACCTATCCCCTCAAACATCTCCTGGAAGAGGATTATATTGTCTACACTGGAAGTAGAACATTTTCTCTTTTGCATCTATCCAATTTTATTTAATGAATGACAGAATTAACAATTAGCATCTTCTGCTCTTTGCCATGTTGAGTCAGAGTTTGTTGCACCATAACTTTCTCATGGCATTTTTGACTTCTGCATTCCTCAGAGTGTAAATCAGAGGGTTGAGCAAAGGTGTCACAATAGTGTAAAACACAGCCACCAACTTATCCACTGGAAATAGAGTTAAAGGGCGAGTATATGTGAATATACATGGTACAAAGAATAAAATGATAACAATAATGTGGGAGGTGCAGGTGGAAAGGGCTTTCCGCCTTCCTTCTGCACTCTGATTACTCAGAGAATGTAAAACAAAAGCATAGGAGATAAGCAGCATTATGAAACTCATCATGCATATGGCCCCACTGTTAAACACAATGAGTAGGTTGATGACATATGTATCCATGCAGGCAAGTTTCAACAAAGGTTGCATATCACAGAAATAGTGATCGATAACATTGGGGCCACAGAAGGGTAATCTCAAAGCCAAGAAAATCTGTGCTGAAGAATGGATGCAAGACCCCACCCAGGCCAGATTCACCAGTATAACACAGACACGTTGGCTCATGATGGTTGTGTACTGCAGGGGCTTACAAATGGCCACATAGCGATCAAAGGACATAAGGATGAGCACCAAGGTCTCCATGCACCCAAAGAAGTGAACTGCAAAGATCTGGCTCATGCATTCATTGTAGGAGATGACTTTCTTTTCAGATATGGAATCTGCTATCAATCTAGGAGCAGTGGTTGTTGAAAAACAGGCATCAGCAAATGATAAATAGAAAAGGAAGAAGTACATGGGGCTCCCAAGTGTCTGGCTATATCTTATGGTCATCACAATAAGGAAGTTTGCCAAGAGAGTCATGAGGTATAGAAACAAGAAGGTCGCAAATATTACTTTCCCCATTAGTACATCCTGTGTCAGTCCAGACAGAATGAACTCATTCACACTGCTGTTCACCTGCATGGTTATGGTGAATGTAGAACAGATACAGCTAAGCGGTTCATCTGTAAAGAAAAATGGGGAAATTGTGACTTGGCAGTGGCTTTGAATTACAATTTTTAAATTTCTAATTCCATCAACACGTATAACTCAGTGTTACTAATTTTTTTTTCATGTATTATATTCACTTTAAAAAAACAGTGACATTTATCTTTAACCGTAGACATCCTTTCAAGGTATTCCTATGGGGACAAAAATCTGGGGGGGAGAGAGGAAGCCCTCAAGAGATTGTGCTCCAGGCCAAGGTCTGAGAACTAGTGACTTTGCTTTATGATCTTGAGCAAGTAACTTTAATGCCTTGAAGATTTTTCTTCATATGATGATTAGAGATTCTAATAGATACTTTATCAAGCATACGTATATGATATAAATGCATATATAATGTGTAGGCATCTCAGTTATTGACAAATGATATCCCTATATAATTTAGAAATAATACCTTTGCAGGTTTTTCTTGAGGAAGGACATTTCTTAATTTGGACTTCAATTTGCACCCATTATTCCTGACTTCTTCAGTATCTTGGTTAGATTATGCTTTAAGGAAAAATTTATTTTCCATCTTTAGGTTCATTAAAGCTGTAATTTTACCTTCATTGTCAGTTAAAGCATATGATATATTTGAGTAAATCATTGAAGCTAGAAAAATTGAGGAAATTTGCTATATATTTGAAATAATCCATAACTATGTTGGAAGCATGGTATGAAGTTTCACATCCTTTGGATCTGACCTATTGTTCCACTTCTAATATTTGGATAACCTGTGTAATGTTCCCTCTTATATCTGATTCTCCTACCACCATCATCCAGAGGTTTACCTTCTTCCAAATTTCATCTTTCTAAAACATAATTTTAAAAAGGTATTTCAGAATTTCAACATACAAATACTTCTCACTGTTCTACTTCATTCTTTGCATATGTAACACATCGAATTATAATACATATAATTTCAATCAACCTCTATGATTATAGTTTCTTATTTTCCTTTTTAATTTTTAAAAGCCTTTTCCATGTAGTTAATTATATCCATAATGTATCTATTTAGTGGGTATAGCTCAGTGGTAGAGCATTTGACTGTATAATGTATCTATTTAACAATTATAAATTAACATAGAAAAATAACATAAATTCTACCATTTATTTTTATTTGTTTTTTTTCAGGTATTTGTCTTAATAAAAATACTTTCAATAACAGCCTTTTGCTTATTTTAATAATTTCATTAAAATTTATGTCCAGGGAATTACTAACATAAATGTTGATATTTTCATAATTATTGACAACTATTCTCAAATAACCCTCCAGTTTGTTTGTTTCAATATTTATTGGGAAAAATAATTATAGAATGAGTATATTTACATACTAAAATGTCTGCAGTTTGAAGTAGATTATAGATGAGAAAAGTACGTTTCAAAAATTCATAATTAACTGAACCCATAGCCTAGAGGTAAATATCATTTCCTTACACATTCTGTATGAAAACTATTTATAAAATATATAAATATTTATTTTTATGTGCAAATTGAATAATTTTCCATTGTTTCTAAAACTATAGCCATATGGCACAAATTACAAATAAAAATCTAACTTGGGGAATTTTATTTACTTAACAGAATTAAACTTAGGATATATGCTTTTTGATTAGTAATAGAACATTTTTGTTATTTTGATTTCTTATATTTCATCTATTTTGAATTATGTATATCTCTTGTAAGTTAAAATTTTGACATCTTTAAGTTTTGAGCACTTTTTTTGTTTTTTTTCAATTTTATAAAATAAAATCTATCAATTTTGGGGAGTTCCCGTCATGGTGCAGTGGAAACAAATATGACTGGGAACCATGAGGTTGCAGGTTCGATTCCTGGCCTTGCTCAATGGGTTAGGGCTCTGGCATTGCTGTGAGCTGTGGTGTGGGTTGCAGATGTGGCTCAAATCCTGCGTTGCTGTGGCTGTAGTGTAGGCCGGCGGCTGTAGCTGCGATTCGACCCCTAGCCTGGGAACCTTCATATGCTGTGGCTATGGCCCTAAAAGGACAAAATACAAAAGACCAAAAAAAAAAAAAAACTATCAATTTTCTCTCCTGTTTTCATTTTAGATTTTAGTTTACTATTTAAATTTGGTAAATTAAATATTTAATTTTTTTTTTTCTTGCCATGCTCATGACCTGAAGAAGTTTCCAGACAGGGATCAAATCCAAGTCGCTGCTGTGACAACATCCTAATCCTTAACCACTAGACCAGGAAGGAACTCCTGGGAGATATCATATTTATTCTCTTATAGTATTTCTATGCCTTTTAAATTTAATGTCAAATGACTTAGAATTTATTTTAATGAGTTGTGAGATACATTTCCTAATCTGATTAGTCACCAATCAATTAGTAACCAATCAATAACACCATCAACTCTGTCATCATACGTGTACTAAGAACTTAGTTATATCTGGAGTCAACTGATAGGGCATGGAAAGATGCCCTCAGCCTCTTTAAAACCAAGATGGGGGGGTAACATATATCTAGGTAAGATCATTAGCTATATAAAAATTACACACAACTCTATGCGATAATACCAAGTGAATTTTGATTCCAATAGTTGAAGAATCCCTAGAGAATAAATCAATTGGACAGTGAAGTTCAAACATGAGAAAGAAGCGGAATTATGGATTTAAATGTGTTAAACAGAAATTTCCAACAAGGTTTTCTAAAACTCAAGTATTCAATAAGCTTATACTGAGTTTCCTTAAGCAGAATAAATATTTCAGTATCAGTAAGTCAAATCGTCCATTTACCTCTAATAAAGTTACTTCCTTGCAGTCAAATTAAAATAATGTTAGTGCAGTGTGAGAAATTAGAAATATTATAATCACAAGTTATGCTTGGCAATTCCAATTATTTCTAGTGACGATAAAAAAGAAAATAATGATCATTTAACTTTAATACGTTAGGTTTCCAATAAGGAATAAAGGCAAAATGGAGGTAGATTTTGGGGACAAGAGGAGCAATTTGGTGAGAAAAGTGATTAAATAATTTTTGAAGGGGAACAGCATGCATTTCTTCAAATAAAATAGATATCCTCTTCATAAAAAAACTAAACTACATGCTTGTTAAATAAAAAAGTTGTAAGAGGGAGTTCCCATTGTGGCACAGGGGCAACGAATCCAACTAGTATCCCTGAGGATGTGGGTTCGATCTCTGGCCTCACTCAGTGGGTCAAGGATCCAGCATTGCTGTGAGCTGTGGTGTAGGTCACAGACAGATCTTGGATTCTGTGTTGCTGTGGCTGTGGCATTGGGTGGCAGCTGTAGCTCCGATTTGACCCCTAGCAAAGGGAACCTCCATAGGCTGTGGGTTCGGCCCTAAAAAGCAAAAAAAAAAAAAAAAAAAAAAAAAAAAAAAATTTAAGAGGTAAGTTTGTGCACAGGAAATGGACAACCACAAAATCCAGAATCAGGTAATGCTATTTTGTTTTATTTTAAATAAGGCAAGAGAAGATTTGGAGATACAAAGACAGAAAAGCAGCACTTGACAAGTAGTATGCCTTAGGTCAGATCAACACCACCTCAGAATTTTATCATGGAATTCAGCCATTATTTCTAATTATTTCTATTATTTAATTATTTCTTATCTCTTTGATTTAGGAGGACGTCGCAGTAGTTGAGGAAGATATTTTCCCTTCCTTAACCCTTGAGTTTTGTTTTCACCTGAAGAAGTTTCAACCAATTCAAATATATTGGTAACAAAAGTCTTCTAATTTTCTCCCCAGAGAGACATCTAACATCTGTATCTACCCCTATTACTATGTGAATTTATATATATATATAGGAAAAATATTATTCTTATACAATAATCTTATTCAAACAAGTTTTCACCTGTGTTATTTCACTTGACCCATGCCTTTTTTTTTTTTTTTTTTTTTTTTGGACAAGGTATATGTAGCTATTTGCTTTGTTCTTTTCTAGGTACAGTTCTGTTCTTTTCTAGGTACAAGGTTTGACTTGTGATACAGAAAGTTCTACCTAAGACAGCTAAGTTAGAACTAGAGAAGGATTCAACTAGATAGCTTCTCCCTCTAGCATTCACTCTCCTTGTCATATAAAACATCACATCCAAATTACCAGGTAGATTGTATCTCAGAAAAGAGAAAACCTGAACAATCATAGAAGGATGACAATTGATACCTTAAATTTCAATCCTGACTCCAAAATCAAGTTATTTAAACTGCATGTTGAGATTAATGGCAAAGCAGAAAAACAGCTGCCTAAATGAGTTATTAGGGAAGAGGAGGAAAGAAGCAGAGATGAAATGAAGTCAGAGCAGGAGGGAGTGAAAGTGAATAGATACCAGGGAAGGCATCCAGGACAGGATCCAGGAAGGTAAACAAAAAATGTTAGAGGGTGGTTTTACCCAAGATTTTATCACAGAGTTCAGCTTCTTTCTCCCTGCCCCACCACACCAACACTTGCCCCCTAAACCTGAGAGGGACTGTGGGAGGGAGGGGGCCATAGGTCAAGGGTGGTGAAGGGTCTTGGAAACCCAGGTGTGTAGAAGGTGCAGCCTTTTTTATACTCTGTCCCAGAAATATTACCACTGACCTAAAACATCAAAGGAGGGCATCCCTGAGATAAAAACTTATGGCAAGCTGGCCTCGGTGCCATTTATGCATCCTCTGTGTGCAGCGATGCATTTGAGAGAAAGCCCAGCTTTGGGCTGGGCTCAGGGAAGGCTTAGGAACCCTGGAGCACCTTAACTCTTCACTGGTGGATATACTCACCAGGAGCTCCAAGCTTGCTAGAATAAACACCGAGTACAGTTTCCATTAGATCAATCTTGAAGAGGCAATTAGAAGAACACATTTCAGACAGACTGCAACACTTACCTCTTACGATCAAATAGATGACTTCCAATAGAGTAGATTTTTCCTATCATAACCTTTCATTTACTTAGAAGGGGAATTATATGAATGAAGCCTGAATAAAACACACCAAATACACTTCATTGAGATTGATCAGTAATTTCTATCACAAGAGGTTATAGAAGATCAGGTTTTATGGGGAAAATGAACTATGCATGTGGCCATACTTCTCACAGTTCCTCCCCAGAAGTACTGAATTAGACAAAACAGTGAGGTCTATATAGGAACAGAGAGGAGGGTATTTGGAGCATATTTCTTAATTCAGTTCTTGGAAACATTATGGAGAAAATCACTTCTGCATTCTAAGACAGAAATGCCTCTGAAGCTAGCTCTCTTCCTACAGTACCTCTTTTGGAAAATCATGAGGTAAGTGTTTTCTTTTTACTGCATTGGATATTTATAGTAATTTCCACAAAAGGTTGCAAATGACTAAGGGTGGCCTTCAGCCTCAGACGTTTCCAGGAAACTAGTTCTCCCAAACCAATCCCAGAAGATATGCCATGAGCTACCGTGCTCAAACAGTCCAAGGGCAAAAGCAAATCTTGGGGCCAATTAGTTAAATTTCAACTCACGTGACTTGGTGTGAAGAAACTGTTCCCTTCTCTGTAAGATTTCCTTAAGCCCATCTCTTCTGCAGGCCTGGGAGTCTTTCAACCCAGTTAATGAAATATGTATAGTAAATTAGCCCTGGCCTCACTACTTTTCTACTATATGAATTTACATAGTTTCTCAACATCTTGATTTTCCCATTTTCTCTTTGTTAAATGTCACGTAGTAATTAAATATATATTTAGTTTAGCGTTATTAATATTCAGTTTTTAATCAATGTAGATAGGAAGACAGGAAAGAAGGAAAATGAAAGGAATTATTGAATACCTGTCTTCTTCCTTCTTTCCTTCCTCCATCCTTCCTTCCTTCCATCCTTTCTTTCTTTCCCTTCCTCCCTTCCTTCCTTCCTTCTTTCTTTCATGGCCACACCTAAGGCATATGGAAGTTCCCAGGCCAGGGGTTGAATCTAAGCTGCATCTGTGACCTATGCCACAGCTATGGCAAAGATGGATCCTTTAAAAAACTATGCCTCTGCAGCGACCAGACCCACTGCAACTGGATTCTTAACTCACTATGCCACAGTGGGAACTCTTTCTTTATCTTCTCAAATATATATGTCCTTCCACTTATAGGAAAGGTTTTGAATGGTTGCAAGCTATTAAAGAAGTGATAGATTGCATTACGAAAGTACTTTTCTACCTGGGAGAACATCTTACGACCACACTCTGGTTTAAGAGTTTCTTGCAAGGTATGACATTCCTTGCTAGGTACCTTCAGTGAGGGCGAAATGAGAGGTCCAAGGTAGAGATGAAAGGAGAGAGGGCAAGAGAGAAATTGCAGTGGGAGAATGCCATGAAAAGATTGCACCACACTTCCCACTTTTGCTGAAGGTCTAGTGGCAACCAGCAAGCCCAAGCATCACTGAGAAAATTTGTAGAGAAAAACATACCCCAACACCTGGTTTTTTTCATTACAAGTGAACTGGAAGGCTCTGAGGAAGGTTTTTGGTGTGTCATTTAAAGTCTTTGAGCCTCAGCTCCCCCATCAATTAAATGGGAATATAAAGACTTACCTTTTAAACCTTCCCCAAAATATTAAGATATATAACATATGAAAAGAAAGAATCCCTATCTCAGAGAAAGTACGGAAGATATATTTATGCATTTTTTTAAAATCTTCCTTAGACATTAGAGACAGAGAAAGTGAATTAACTCACTAAGGTTACTTGGCTAGTTAAAAACAGAACTGAGTCTATTGAGTTCCCATCGTGGTGCAGCGGAAATGAATCCGACTGGGAACCACGAGGTTGTGGGTTCGATCCCTGGCCTCACTCAGTGGGTTAAGGATCCGGCGTTTGCCAAGAGCTGTGGTGTAGGTCACAGATGTGGCTCAGATCTGGCGTTGCTGTGGCTGTGGTGTAGGCGGGCAGCTATAGCTCCGATTCGACCCCTAGCCTAGGAACCTCCATATGCCTTGGGTGCAGCCCTAAAAGACAAAAAAGACGAAAGAAAGAAAAAAAAAAAAAAAAAACAACTGAGTTTAGACTCCAAACCTCTTAACTACTGTTATGAATCTAAATCTCTTTAATTTTAATATGATATTCACAGTAATATCATAAGATTTCCTAACCTAGAAAACAAGAATAGCAACAAAAGAGTTAAACTGCATTAAACTTCCCAGTCACAGAGCCCTAAATTAACACCCTGCCTTTGAAGGATTATGTAAGCTCTTTAGTTCTTGTGGGAAGGAAAATTGCAAAGAGCAATTTCAAAGGAGACCATTGAACTGGACAAAGGCAAAAGGTGAGTCAGTGATCTCTGGAACTTCCTTCAATGTTTGAGTCTACCGATTCTGAGTTTATTAAAATTAATTGTAAACTGAATGATTGGATTACCCAACTGGAATCCTAGTTTTGTTATACCAAGGCCAAGGTCTTACTGAAGGCAGCTGACAATGGTTATTTCCTCATGGAAACTGTGGAAGTAGGGGTAGAGGACCACTGAGGTTTCCATCATTTCTGAGTTTATCACTGTCTCACATTCAGTCTTAGGATGAACTCGGGCTCTAGTTTAAACTCTGTTCAGTTAAAGTTGTATCTTACTAAGGTAAGGTGCCCAGTGAATAATACAGATACTCTGGCCAGATTAAACCCACTATAAAATTCAAGCTTGTGGTCATAGAAAATTTTATTGGAATCAGAAATACTTTCAGAATAAAAGTCAGACCACTGAAAGTAATATTTAATTTTGTAGGGAGTGGAAGGAAAATTTGAGAATAAAGAATGAGAAAAAGAGGAGTTCCCATTACGGTGCAGCAGAAACAAATCTGACTAGGAATCATGAGGTTGTGGGTTTGATCCCTAGCCTTGCTCAGTGGGTTAGGGATCTGGCATTGATGGTGAACTGTGGTGTAGGTCGCAGATGCACTTCAGATATGGTGCTAATGTGGCTGTGGCTGTGGCTGTGGCATAGGGCGGCAGCTGTAGCTCCGATTAGACCCCTAGCCTGGAAACCTCCATATGCCACAGGTGCGGCCCTAAAAAGCCAAACAAACAAACAAAAAAAAAAAAAAAAAAAAAAAAAGAGAGAGTGTATAGAGAAAAAATGGTTTCATTTTCTATTTGAATTTGTGTATATTATATTTAGAATTTTGGTAGGGAAATTAACTAGAATACAGAATGTATTTTAAATACTCTGGTCTGTGTTATATCAAAGCATGACTTAGAGGTATCATCAGAATCAAAGGACTAATATCAGCAATAATTTTACTACTTTGACAAAATTGAAATATTACTGTTATTGTTAAAGATAATGTTTGATTTTGGATATGGGAAGGTATTTCATTTATTCATTTATTCAGCAGATCTTTACTGAGCTCCTACACCAGGCTGTTCTGGTGACACATCAATAAACAAAAGAAAAAATAACATCCCACGTCCTCCCTTGCATTCTATGAGAGAAGGCAGACAACACCAATAATAATGTCAACAAATTATGCAGTATATCAGCAAGTGGTGAGGTCTCTCTAAAAATAAAGTGTAGCTGGGGAGAGGGTTTATGAAATCCAAGGTGTGAATTGCTGTTTTAAAATATGTAGCCATGTGATACAAGGTGCAGGGGAGCTTCTGTGAATAGTCTAAGCCCTTCCATTCCTGAATCATGATTTTTTTCCATCTGTTGCTGAAATTGCATTCTAAATATAATTTTTAATGTTAAAATTATCTCCACTTTTAATCTCTAAGATAGTTTTGTCTTCCCTCCACAAAGGTTTTCCAAAGTGTCAAATGAGTGGAAAGAGGTCTGATAGTTAATGTCTGTTTATTGTTTTTTGACTTTCAGATTCCTAATGAGCATAAAATTCAATCCTTTTAATTTTCGTATGAGGATACTGAGTTGTCAAGTCGGAGTTCATAACTAATCTAAAGTTGAAACACCATGTCCTGACCCTTTTGTTCATGCTTTTTATACTACCTTACTTTACCACCTGCCCAACCAGGCCCATCTGCATAAAGTTTTTGTCTAACATGAAAATTCAACTTTTTTTACTTTTTTCCTCAAACTTGAGTGTTTTATTTCTCATTAGAAACCACCATTATTCTGTGCCACACTTTCTTCATAGCACTTTTCACTTCCTTGTTCCTGAACGTGTAAATCAAAGGATTGAGCAAAGGAGTCAGGATGGTGTAAAATAAGGCTACCACCTTGTCAAAGGGGAAAGCAGAGGGAGGTCGTGCATACACAAACATGCAGGGGACAAAGAATGCAACCACAACAGCAACATGGGTGCCGCAGGTGGAGAGGGCTTTCTGCTGCCCCTCAGTACTGCGGGTTCTCAGAGACAGCAAGATGACCCCATAGGAGACAAGCAACAAGGAGAAGATTAGGATGCAGATTAATCCACTGTTGGTGACCACCAAAAGCCCAAAGAAACGGCTGTCAGTGCAGGCAAGCTCCAGTAATGGGTACAAGTCACACATGAAATGATCAATGACATTGGGGCCACAGAAGGGCAGCTGGACAGTGAAGAGAATTTGTATCGTCGAATGCAGGAAGCCCCCTGCCCAGGCTACACCCATTAGAATGCCACAGAGCCTCCGGTTCATGACAGATGCGTAGTGCAAGGGTCTGCAGATGGCCACATAGCGGTCATAGGCCATGGCAGTGAGGACAATCACCTCCACTCCAGCAAAGAAGTGTTCGGCAAAGAGCTGGGTCATGCAGCCTTCAAAGGAGATGGTTTTCCTCTCATAGAGAGAGTCTACGATCATCTTTGGGGCAATGACGGAGGAGAAACATGCATCCAAGAAGGACAGAAAAGCCAAAAAGAAGTACATGGGGGAGCCCAGGAGGGCTGGGCTGCTGCTGATGGTC
This sequence comes from Sus scrofa, assembly GCF_054392235.1. Lineage (NCBI taxonomy): Eukaryota > Metazoa > Chordata > Mammalia > Artiodactyla > Suidae > Sus > Sus scrofa. The sequence continues at coordinate 15,785,760 of NC_139384.1, forward strand.
ACCACAATCAGTAAGTTGCCCACAACAGTTGCAATGTAAATAAACAAAAATACGACAACTATTATCTTCTGAACACTTGGATTCTGGGAAAGCCCCAGGAGGAAAAACTCAGTTACGAAGCTTTGGTTCTGCATATTTTCCAAGCAAAAGGGGAAAGCTGCCAGGATGAGCAGGTAGAATTTACAATTATGTGAAAAAAAAATCTGTCGCAGCTGAGTTTGTGATATTATCATAGTCATCCAGTTGGTGCATTCACATAAAAAAAAATATTTTACATGCTTATGCTTCTCTGCTCATGGAGAACATGAAATTAGAAACTATTTTTTAGGGTGGTAGCAGAATATTAAGAAGAATTGAGGTACAGATAGATTATTAAATACTCGAAGCCCAACCTTCATTGAAGGGGAAGGATAGGGATGTGTGGTAGGGATAAGAAAGATTTTTCATCTCGATTGCCAACTCTAATCACCTAGTAGTGGTTTCCTGGAGTGAATTGTGAGACGGATTCTGAAGCCACATCCAAGTTCTGAGGAAAGGAGGGTGGCAGTTTATTGATCACACTCTCCATGTGCGTGAAAAGGGAGCAAAGATGACTTGCATGCCACCCCTGACCAGGAAACTTCCTTATCTACAAGGAGAAGACATAATACCCAGTTGAAGAGGTGCTTGGAGATCACGGCAGTTCCCCCAGTTATTTCCTTAAAAGACTGAAATGAACTGAGAATTTTAGATTAATTAACTCATTCTTTATAAAAGAAAAAGATCAATCAGAATATGCCCTGCAGTAGACCAAGGCACAACTAGTATACATGTGTTGAATTGTCTATTCTCTTCATTAAACAATAAGAACCTAAGTCTATAATAAATAATATCACCTTCTAATGAGTATTATTGTGACGACTAAGACATAATGCAAGGAAGCAACTTTTCAGAGCCTCCTGAATTGGAAACAATCCATATTAGATCATATTACTCCTTTTTTTATTGGTAGGAAATTCATGCCTAAAGAGATAAAATCAAACAAATAACAGGTGCTGAGTCTGGAATTTTAACCCAGAACCCGTGAGTCCAAATCCCAAGTCCTTCCCACTGATTCTACGGGGAAAGAAGTTAAAATTTTTCTTTTCTAGCAAGAACTTCAGAGTAGGGATAACCTTTCAAGAGTCTCCATTCACTGTAGAGGTTAAAATCTGATTCCTTTGATCCTATTTGAATGATTCCTTTTGGTAAAGGACACAGAGCAAATGATATAGAATCAAAGGTAACAGCTCAACTACTTGCAGATAAAAATTGGCAACAATCACACAAGTCAGGAAGAAAAATAATATGTTGAATACAGCCAGAGTCTTAATGCTTTATTAATTATTTGAAAATTATTTATACAACATGACCAAGTCAGATCAAGTACTTCTCACCAATGTGTATCTGTGTCAAATTTATGATTTATTGTAATACAGGGATGTTCATATACCACCTCGCTACTCTTAAGGATTATAATGAGGATCAAATTGGAAAACTTGAAAATGTTCCTTATGGTAAAATGCCCTTACCAATTTTAGTTACTCTTCTCTCCCTTACAAAACCAGACACCTTACCCACACAGAAAGCTATTCCATGGGCCATCCAGACCATTACTCCAACTTTTGATTTCATTCCATAGCAAGCTTTGAAGAATAATTGTGTCCACATCTGCATATGTAAAATTATCACCCAAATGGCATGTATGTTTGTGTGTGTACCTATATGTATAATCAATGCTTTTTTTTTTTTTTTTTGTCTTTTTAGTGCTGCACATGAAAATTCCCAAGCTAGGGGTTGAATCAAAGCTGTAGTTGCTGGCTTATGCTATAGCCACAGCAATGTGAGGTGGGAGCCATTTCTGTGACCTACACCACAGCTCATGGCAATGCCGGATCCATAACCCACTGGGCAAGGCCAGGAATCAAATCCTTGTCCTCATGGATGCTAGTTGATTTCGTTACTGCTGAGCCATGATTAGAATAATTAGGTTTCCTGTAAGCATTACAAATAAGTCTATTTTGGGACTTCCCTGGTAGTGCAGGTTAAGGATTCAGCATTGTCACTGCTATGGCTCAGTTGCAGCTGCAGTGCGGTTTCAATCCCTGGCCCACATGTTGTGAGAGCAGCGAGAAAAAAAAAAAAAAAATTTGAACAACACTGACAGCTAACAAAAAATAATTGAAATGTTAGTAAAACTAAATATACAAGTGTGTGTACTAATATTTGCCATTTTATTTACTCTAAAATAACTATTTCCATTGTATTTTTAGGGTTACAGGCATTCCTAAACAGTGTCCGCACTCTGAACTTCATATTCAGTTACAGCCTCTCATCAAGAAAACAAGGGCATAATGAAAATCCTATAAGGTCATTGGATCAGTCACTGACCATCTACTAAAAAATAAAGAATATCAATATATGATCCAGCAGTTGTCAGCTTATCTTGGGATCAAAGCAAGAGAGACAATGAAATGAAATGAATAAGCACATCAGCTTCACGGATTCTTAGATACCTAAGTTTAAATCCAAGCTTTCTACTAAGTCATGTGATGAGAAAGGTTACTTAAAACTCTCAAGGACTCAGATTCTATCCTATAACTGCATATAATCACAATGCCTCTTGATAGAGTCTTGTGAAAATCAGATAAGGTAATACTCATAAAACCATTTATGCACTTAGATGCACTGGAAAAAATTATGATAAACAATGAAAGTAAGCTCTCAGGGCCTTTGACACACAGCAGAAATGGCAATGTTTTACTTCTAATTTCTGCTTTACCATGACCAAGGCTGATAAATATCTTCACTCATCCTTTTATATATTCACAAATATAAAATATTTTATGGTCACAGAGAAGATAAGCTATTGTTTAAATGCAGAACACTTTTAAATGTCTTTAATAAGCCCTGAATAAACTACTGTGTCCCTCAGATCCTCTTGTGTCTATTTCTTCTTCAGTTACCCTCATTGATCAAGTAAGATCAAATAGGGCAAACGGATGCAAACTATTGCTCTTGGAATGGATTTACAATGAGATCCTGCTATGTAGCACTGAGAACTATGTCTAGATACTTACATCATAACACAACAACAGGAGGAAAAAGTATGTATACATATATGTGTAACTTGGTCCCCATGCTGTACAGCAGAAAAAAAAAAATTGGGCAAAGTGTGGCGAGAAAGAATAAGGCTCTATGTTAATCTAACAATTAAATAATTCTTAGGCTCTCTAACTCCCTGATCTGGGGAGTTTCTAAGGGAAATACCATTTTAAAATAAAAATACTCATTAAATATAAACAAATTGGTCCTCTTTTTTTTAAGACAAAAGAAATTTCCAAATCATTGTTAAAACTTTGGCAATGGAGACTATAGTTCTTTGGAGCTTGTGATCACAAGGTTTCTGATTTGAAATCACTTAAAAGGGAATGGTCCTAATGCATTTTTTGTCCTGGTTTTAATCCCAGAAAATAAAAGAAAAAATAGCGGGGAAATTCGTGAAATGTGAAAAAAATCTGGTGTTTTTTTAGGAGCCATATATCAAGGTTCACTTCACAATTTTGACAGATATACTCCTGGAAATATTATATAATAATTATCAGGGAAAAATAACTGAGCAGTAGACAGGAACTCTGTAATATCTTGGGAATTTTTTTTGTCTTTTTGTCCTTCTTAGGGCCGCACCAGCAGCATATGGAGGTTCCTAGGCTAGGGTTCGAATCAGAGCTACAGCTGCTGGCCTACACCACAGCCACAGTAACACCAGATCCGAGTTGAGTCTGCGACCTACACCACAGCTCATGGCAACACCAGATCCTTAACCCCCTGATTGAAGCCGGGGATAGAACCCGTAACCTCATGGTTCCTAGTCAGATTCGTTTCCGCTGCGCCACGATGGGAACTCTGAGAACTGTTTTATTAATTTAAAATTATTCCAAAATAGAAGTTAATTAAAGTAATATAATAATCGTTCAGTCCCTGATATCAAAAATCTGGCTATTACAGCTTCATAACCTTGTGTTATTGAATAAAACACAATCCTTGGAGTTCTCTCCCATGAAACAGATAGAGTAACACTTGTTCAAGCTGCTGGCCTCTCAGAGTCAAATAAGGCAGTATTTATGAACATACCTTGTAATGTATAATTCAAGAGAAAGATGTGAAATATTGATATAAACATTTTTTTATTATTATTATTTTTTTTGCCTTTTTGCCATTTCTTGGGCCGCTCCTGCGGCACATGGAGATTCCCAGGCTAGGGGTCGAATCGGAGCTGTAGCCACAGGCCTACGCCAGAGCCACAACAATGCATGCAGGATCCAAGCCGCGTCTGCAACCTACACCACAGCTCGGGGCAATGCCTGATCCTTAACCCACTGAGCAAGGCCAGGGATCAAACCTGAATCCTCATGATTCTTAGTCGGATTTGTTAACCACTGCACCACAATGGGAACTTCATAAGCATTATTTTTAAATAGTATCTGTATGCACGAGGTGAACTGGAGAATTGAATCTATCAAAATAATAAAATGTTGCTAAATCATGTTTTTTTTTTAATTCTAAATTCTAAATTGCAATGAAACGGCTTCATTCATGTAATCTTATTGGGAAATGTTTTATCAAATATTTCCAGAATCCTAAATATGTTTGTATTCTTTATACTAGTAACTCCAACCTTAAAAATTATTCTGTAGGTAAAATGAGGTGGTATAAATTTTATAATAGATGATGCTGTGTCATATAGTGAAAATTCAGAAGTAGTAATTGTTGAATAATAATACATTAATATTATTAATAACACATTAATTAATACATTAATTAATAGCCAAGTGTGTTAGGCATAAACACTAATTAAAATACAAAGACATAGAAGTGAAGAATTTTTACAATATGTTAAATGAGAAAAACACAAAAAGTATTGTAACAACTTTGCTCATTTATACAGACATTTTAATATAATTTTAATATCAAGAAAGGAATATATGAAAGTGGTAGAGACTTTTTATTTTCAATATGTGTTTTAATATATATATACAAGAAAATCTAATATTACAAATCAACTTTAATACCCACAAAACCATATTACGCATCACCTAATATATTTGTTCAAAAAAAGATGAGGTTTGAAGAAAATTTTATTATCTAGCCAGTGTAACTAATTTGCCTAGATGGAACCAACGTGCTAACATAACACAGAGTATCATATTAAAAGTATTTGCTGTAGCAGTTCCCTCCATGGCTCAGTGGTAAACGAATCCGACTAGGAACCATGAAGTTGAGGGTTCGATCCCTGGCCTTGCTCAGTGGGTTAAGGATCTGGCCTTGCCACCAGCTGTGGTGTAGTTTGCAGACACGGCTCGGATCCTGCATTGCTGTGGCTCTGGCGTAGGCCAGCAGCTCCAATTCGACCCCTAGCCTGGGAACCTCCATATGCCTTGGGAAGAGCCCAAGAGATGGCAAAAAGACAAAAAAAATGAATCTGCTATAAACCATCCACAAATAGCCAAACCAGGGGCCCAGCCCTCCCTATCCTATGTATTCACTCTAATATCACTTTTCGTTGCATATAGTCCTAGAGGAAATATCTTATTCTGTTTATATTGCTCATAGAAGTTTTCCATGATCTTTCCTTTCTTTATTATTTATTTATATATTTGCATTGTAAGGCCACACCTGTGGCGTATGGAATTTCCCAGGCTAGGGGCTGAATTGGAGTTGCATCTGCTGGGCTATGCCATAGCAACATGGGATCCGAGCCATGTTTGCGACCTACACAGCTCACAGCAACGCCAGATCCTTAACCCTCTGAGAAAGGCCAGGGATCGAACCCACATCCTCATGGATGCTAGTCTGGTTCATTACCCCTGAGCCATGATGGGAGCTCCTGATTATATTTTAATATTAAATAAATTGAAACCTCATTCTCATTACCCTCACTTAATTTCCTTGAATTTTTGATCCATTATTATTATTTACTTCAGCAATAAAAGATTTATTCTTTGTCAAAAAAATAAAAAAGGAGTTCCCTTGGTGGTGTATGGTTAACAAATCTGACTAGGAATCATGAGGTTGTGGGTTCAATCCCTGGCCTTGCTCAGTGGGTTAAGGATCCAGCATTGCCGAGAGCTGTGGTGTAGGTTGCAGATGCAGCTAGGATCCTGCATTGCAATGGCTCTGTCGTAGGCCAGCAGCAACAGCTCCGGTTAGACCCCTAGCCTGGGAACCTCCATGTGCCAAGCGGTCGGCCCTAGAAAAGGCAAAAAGATAAAAAAAAAAAAAAGATTTATTCTTTGTCTATCTAGCTAAGCATATTCCTTTCCTTTACAGGTTGAAAAATGTGTTCTCTTCAGATTTCAAACCTTTTCTCTCCTCTCAATATTCTCTGCTGACTTCTTTAAATGTCTCAACCTTTCTACTCTTACTATTTCTGGAATTTGGAAAAAAATAAGTTTTCTATGTTTCCACCTGCGTTCCTCCTGATGGATGCCTGAGACTTCTTTCTACTTGTTATCTCAGCAATTTAGCTCCTTTTAAGAGTGAGATGAGCCACAACCACTAGCACTAAGCCAGTCCAGAGCTTCAGCCATTTAAATATTCTGAAACAGTTAGAAGCAGAAATCAAATGCTATTTATGACAAGTACATGTAGAAAAAAATAAATGAGCAAATTTAAAATCAAAAGACTATACTCTGTGACTTGAGCAAGAGACTTTTTCCTACTTTTCATGTCCTTCCCCGGGGCCATTCCTTAACGTTTTGTTGTGGGAATATTAAGTGCTACATTTACATATCAATAACTCCCTAAATGACAAACAGAATTGAATAACATTGCTTCTATATTGGTATTATTTGTGTCGCCTCAAAAAAATTCCATTTGTTTTAATCTAAAACACCAGGATGAAGGACAGATTTAGAGGGTGAATGTTAAGTGCAAAAATATTAAGAACAAATACATAAAATGCTATTGAGTAGCTATGACAGGAATCTTCACTTATTGTATTTCAGTTATTTGGACTTAAAGATGAAAAACTGAACTCTGGTCTAATTTCATTAGAATTGAATAGGTCCTCCTATCTCACCAAAATAAAAAAAAAAAAAGTTTGCAGTCAGACAGCTGCTATTTACTGAGCACTTAAATTGTGTCAAGTTCTGTCTGGTTAACTCGAGGTGTATTATTTTTTTTTTTTTCCAAATCCTTTGACCTTGCTAACATAGGATCCCATTAAAAATGAACATTCTTAGGGCAAAAATTTATATGTAACTGTCCTGAGTATAACAGGGTAAGTGATAGAGCCTAGCTTGCCTTACACTTGGTAGCCTAATCACAATATCTGTGTTTTAAGTACTACATCCCAATTTAAAATCCTCCAAAAATGCAAAAATATGAATTATTAATCTCACCACGTCTGTTCCTTGAAAATTCTGGTAATGGCAATCTTCTATTCTCTACGGAGAAAAGTCCATTCAACAGATGGCCAAAATATGAAGTAGGGTTCCCAGGCTTACTTCTGCATTTAAGAGAGAGAAAAAGAACACTCTGGCAGATGAGAAAGATAATTTCCCCCACTGTTTCTCAAGCACTATCTTCAACATGATCTCAAGGAAAAAGTAAAGGAGCAAAAGTTTCCAGCGTGACCTCAAACTGGAATTTAAAGAGGTTTCCCTGAGAGGTCATGAACCTGCAGAATAGCTTCTCAGTTCTCCTTAGGGTTTGGAAATTTCCCATCATTACAATTTTCCAAAACACAGTTTGACTTGCTCAACTGTTTGTAAAAATTTTATGTCCCTAACCAATTAGAGTTCTTTCTTTCTTTCTTCCTTTTTTTTTTTTTTAAACGTCTTCTGAACTTCTGTTGGAACATGCTTTTGTTTCCTTTCATATTCAGAAATAGAAAATGGTGTATACTGGGATGACACACAGTGCCTTTGCAGAATTGGGGTGAAATACCTGTGTATTTATTAAATGGAAAAAAAATAGTTCTGGGGTAAGGCACAGCATCAGTCTATAAAGAAGTGTACAGTTTGGGTACTAGAGCAGCAGTCCATATTTATTAAAGAATAACAAATTTTATGTATAAATATGCAAACATGTATGCATTCATACCAAATGTGCTTTTCTCCTCTTGGAACCTGAGCTTGATATGCCATATCTTTAAAATTAAGAGCACAATTTCTAGAGATTAAAGGATTTTTTCATTTTTTTTGGAAAAGAAGGGATGACAGGTCTGTTTACTCTAAAGGAATGAAGCATTGGGATTGAAGATTAGGGAAAATCTGGACTTAGCTCATGAGTTCCCTTCAGAGAGAGTCCATACCAAGGTGTTTGTCCCTCCTATTTTTGTGTGTATTCACACCCCAAGGAAAGAAGCAGATTGAAGTCAGACTCTGATCAGTGTCAGAGTCTCTCTAGTGACAGACAAAGTAAGACTTTGGAGAAAATAAACATCCTTTGGATTTAGAAACCCAACTCTAGGTTGTAACAGCAAAAATTTTTATCCTGGAGTTCTGGCAGTGGCAGAGCAGGTTAAGGATCCCACTTGTTTCTGTAGTGGCTTGGGTCTCTGCTGAGTTCCAGGGGGTTCCATCCCCTGCCCTGGAACTTCAATAAGCCCTGGGTGTGGCCAAAAAAAAAAGAAAAAAAAAAAAAAGAATCTTTATCCCATAGTTAAAAAATACAGGTCTATAGACTTGCTCTTTTCTCATAAAGGGTGTAGATATAGACACTATATTTAGATATAGACAGAGACCCTAGATTCTGAAGTATGTTAATTCCAGAATGAGTGATTCTCATTCTGTTTCTCTAAGCAAGGAAAACTGGTAGTAGAGAGTTTTGCAGTGTTGTCTTCTACATAGAATAGTCAACTGCTAATGTGAGATCGTACTTGCTTCCAAAAAAAGACATTTGGAGGCATGAAAACTGGATAATTCTAACTCCTCTATCACTTATATTTATTTGTTCTGCCCTTCTTTTTACCAGATCTATGAATTTGAAAATATCAAAAAGAACTAAGTTACTTTTAGACTTAGAGTTACTCAGTAATACTTATTATGCTCCTACAAGGTGACTGGCAGTGTTCTACCCTCAGCATGAACAAATAAACATAATACCTGGCCTTACAGGGAGTACAAACTTGTGGAGAACACAGAGAAAATAAAAGTCAAGACATAATTTTTATTTGGTTTATTTTATTTTATAGTTTATTTTTAGGGCCGCACCCACAGCATATGGAGGTTCCCCGGTCAGGTATCAAATCAGAGCTGTAGCCACGGTCCTACACCACAGCCACAGCAACCCGGGATCTGAAGTTGCTTCTGCAACCTACACCACAGCTCATGACAATGCTGGATCCTTCACCCACTTAGTGAGGCTAGGGATCAAACCTGCAACCTCATGGTTCCTAGTTGGATTCATTTCCACTGTGCCACGATGGGAACTCCAAGACATAATTTTTAAAGTCTAGCTTGTGACCCTTCATATTAAGGGTATAACCAGATGGATTAGAGAATAACTCAAGAAAAGTAAAAAAAAGTTAACAGAGAAAACTTGTCTAAGGAGGTGGGAGTTCATCTGAAAGTAGATAAAATGGAGTGGATCCAGCCAAGCTGAAATTCTGGAAAAGGGAATTTTAGCAGTGAGCAGAATAATATAAAAACCTTGAACTGAGAAAGGCTTGAATTATTCAAAATACAGGGTAAAAAGTGAGAGAGATAAAGAGACAGAGAGAGAGACCAGCTATAGTCCTGTGAAAAGAAGGAAGGGGAAGGAAATGTACTGGAGACATGGGCAGTGACAGCTTTGTAATCTCTAACCCTGATTTGCCTGATTAAAAGATGCCATTGGCTGCTGTGTCCCCTAACAGTCATAAAACAAAATGAGCCATATATCATTCAGTCTAGGTTCTGTTGAAATGTTTTGTTCTCATGAACAGTTGCAAACTTGATCATTTTAATAGATGAAGTATGGATTATATCATCTTCCATGACTTGACCTTGTGGGGAAAAGTTCTCTTTCTTTCTTTTTTTTTTTTTTTTTTTTTGTCTTTTTGCCTTTTCTAGGGCCACTCCCATGGGGCATATGGAGGTTCTCAGGCTAGGGGTGTAATCGGAGCTGCAGCCGCCGGCTTACACCAGAGCCACAGCAACGTGGGATCCGAGCAGCGTCTGCAACCTTCACCACAGCTCACAGCAATGCCTGGTCCTTAACCCACTGAGCAAGGCCAGGGATCGAACCCACAACCTCCTGGTTCCTAGTCGGATTCATTAACCACTGCACCACAATGGGAACTCCAAAAAGTTCTGTTTCTTATGAAGTGGAGACAGCCATGCAAAACTTAGTAAACAGAGTCACCCCAGTACCATGCTTGGAAATTACTGTTTGTTCAAGTTATAGAAGAAATAGCCCCAGATGTACAGTGAGTTGAGAAAGGGACATTTGTGAGAAGTAATGAGTTGGAGTATTGCTGTCAGAGAAGATTTGATTTATTAAAAAAAAGATGTAAATAATGTAGAATGATTTGATATTCTCCATATGTATACAGGAGCATCTCAGGTATCCCCCATTGACGTCATCCATTTTGCCTTTAAGACCAATGTTAGTACTTGTTTTCACTAATAGAAAGAAATTCAAGGGGATTTTTGTGTATAAATAAATATATATATAACCATACTAATGTTAGTCTTTCGTAAATGTGAGGTGTCATAATTCAAATATTCAAAGAGAGGAAAAAAATTGTAGTACTAAAATGTACTACTTCCTGTGAAACAAGGATACAACAAATTTAACAGCATCTTCTAGAAGGATAAAGTGAATCTTTAAGATAACAGATAATTTTCTTATCTCTAGACCTAAACATAAAGCAGGAAACTATGTTTCCTTTGAAGGAAAGACTGTTTTGTTGACCTGAGTTGGAAGTTTGTAGCTGAAATTTTGAAAGGAAGTTTCATTCTGGTTTTCCTCACACATATTATGGAGTAAGCACATATGATGTAAGGCAAGTAAATTAGTAAACCTCTCTTGGTTTCAGTTTGTTTTTCTGAAGAAAAAAAAAAGGATAACAAAATGAAAATACCAGTTTAGTATTTGAGTAAATCAGTTGAAAGAACAATGCTTGATAGATGGTAAAGGGTTTGTTTTATGTAAATGAATGTATCAGACCAACTGAGTACAACTGGGTAATAGCTTTGGAACCTGACCATATGCCTTTCTGTTGAAATTTGATGAAATATTGTTACCCTTCTTGTTTCTAATGGCTCCTCAAGTATTAGTATGGAAAAAGAAAACATTTTCTTTATATTCAAGAAAAAAAAAAGTGTGCCATAAGGCTATTGAAGTAACAAGAGCAAATTATGGCATGGCATTGTAAATCAACTATACTTTAATAATAAAATAAAGTAAAACAAATAAAGTAAACTTTAGTCTTTCTCTACCTCTTCATCCCCTCATTCCAGGAGCCGTATCATGCAGAGGAATCATGCAATCATCACAGGTCTCCTAGAACTCCTAACAGGAGGCAGATAATGCAGGGAGGTGCTTTCCAGAGTTTGTAATTTCACATATACAAACAACTTTGAAAATAAGTTTTCATTAAGAAATAAAATTCATAAGACACCAACCATCATGTACTCTCACTATTTTTTCATAAAAGAAAGGATACTTTTTAATATTATAAAATCAGAAGTACAGAATATAATAAAGAATAGTATTTTTAATCAACTAAATTTAGCTTTAAGAAAAAAGTATATCAAAATGTCTGGCTTAATTTTTGAGTCATGAAAGTAACTAGATTATGAATATTCTTTTCCTTATTTTGTGAATGTCTCCCTTTTCACTTTTGGTAAATTCATAGTGCAGCAAAAAAAATAAAAAAACAAAAATCAAAAGTGATACTTTCACTCCCCAACTGTTCCTTCCCTTCCTTGGGTACCTATCAAAGAGTTTTTACCCATTATCTGGTTTACCACAAGTTAAGCAAATCAAGTATGCGCAAATGAAGGTCTATAGTAAAGCCAATTTCATTCAAGTAACATATACAAAGAGTTTGGTAAAGAAGGAGTAAGACAGTTGAGAAAAACATATTCTACAATCATTGAACTAGGCGTTTAAAGAAGTTCTTTCCATTGTCTATTCTGAAGCTATGAATATGAATATTGAAGCCTTAGTAAAGTAGATTAAAAGTTGTCAAAGTACCTATTAAATAACTAGCCATTATTATTCAAGATTCAACAAATGTTAGGTTCTAGTCATTTTTTTTCCCAATCAATGAGATGCAAAATTTCTAAACTTTCTTTCACAATTTACAAGTATAATTTTGTGTATGTATAGAAATCATCACTTTCTAGGCATCATGAGCAGCCGGAGTTACTCTCCTCTTCAGCAAAATCCTCATGGCTGTTTTCACCTCTGTGTTCCTCACTGTATAAATGAGAGGGTTTAACATGGGAGTGAGGATTGCAAAGAACATAGTTACCAACTTGTCTGCAGGGTAAGTGGCCACAGGACGCATGTAGGTGAAGATACATGGGACAAAGAAGAGCACCACTACTGTAAAGTGGGAGCCACATGTAGAAAGGGCTTTGCGTCTTCCTTCAGAGCCATGGGATTTCAGGGAGCTCAGAATGACAATGTAGGAGATGAGCAGCATGAAAAAAATGAGCAAGCACATGCCCCCACTGTTAGTAGCCACCACAATTCCAAGTGTGTAGGTATCGCTGCAGGCAAGTTCCAACAGTGAGAAGAAGTCACACATGAAGTGGTCAATGACATTGGGACCACAGAAGGTCAACTCATGTGTGAAAAAAATCTGGACAGTGGAGTGCAGGATCCCCCCAATCCAGGCCACCACAACCAGCAAGGTAAATAGAAAAATGAACAAAAGACCATGAAGAGTATTTTCCGCAAGTGTGGATTCTGTGTGAATCCCAAGAGAATGAACTCAGTCACATTGTTGGGAGGCATGTGGAGATCCATTCAGCAAAGGGACACCTTCTTGAGGCCTGAACTGTCTGCGATGGAATAAAGAATGGTAACTATTAATGAGGAAAGAATTATAGTCTCAATTTTTTTTTTTAAAAATAAAATGGTCACTGTTATTGAGGAGCATGTTCTTGGCAGTCTTGCCTAAGTCTTTGTTTCAATTCTCTCTTACTTTCTCCATAATGATTTACATCTCTTCAGACACCCAGTACCTGTCACTTGTGAAACATCTATAGGGCAAAATTGGGTGTGTAATTTACTGAGAAAACACTGTGCCATCTGCGTGAGATCTGGGTTTTCCTCTTGGCTCCAACTCCAAGTGACTTTGTAAGTCACCTCAGTGTCCCATGATTCTGAGCCCTCCTCTGTGTTTGTGAACTTACACATTGTAATTCTCAGATATATCTTGTGAGCTGAGAGTTCTGTTATACAGGTAAGAGTTACTCTCTCTTCCATGAGAATTCACAACTGAACCCTCAGCTCTCAAATGTGGAAAGAGGGAATTCCCATTGTAGCTTGGTGGAGACGAATCTGACTAGTATCCATGAGGATGCAGGTTTGATCCCTGGCCTTGCTCAGTGGGTTAAGGATCCTGTGTTGCCATGAGCTGTGGTGTACGTCACAGGTGCAGCTCGGATCTGGCATGGCTTTGGCTGTGGTATTGGCCAGTGGCTACAGCTCTGATTTGACTTCTAGTCTGGGAACCTCCATATGCCACTGGTACAGCCCTAAAATAAATAAATAAACAAACAAATAAAGATAAAAATAAAATGAAAGAAAGACCCTGTCAGTAAATATCTGCCATAAACAAGCCAGTTTAGGGAAATACATATATTATTACTACCAAAACAATAGATGCAAACTATTGCCTTTGGAATGGATTAGCAATGAGATCCTGTTGTATAGCTTTGGGAACTATGTCTAATCACTTATGATGAAGCATGATAATGTGAGAAAATAGAATGTGTACGTGTATGTGTAACTGGGTCACCATGCTGTACAGCAGGAAAAAAAAATCGTATTGGGGAAATAACAATTAAAAAAAAGAAGAAAACTTATATGCTATTCAGCTGTTTTCTCACTTACCATTGTGCCTGGCATAATGTCTGCAGTGTCTGAAACCTGTTACATGTTAAGTAAATGCTTATGAATTGCCACTCTTTATGGGCGAGCATATGCATGATTTTCCAGACTGTAAACCTAGGAGGAATTCAAGTGTTTTCATCCTACCATGTTGTTTAGCATTACTCTCTATGAAAAACAGAAATAAACATTTGAAAACCAAGTGGCATTCCAGGTTTTTCTGACTAATTTATAGGATAAGTGTGAAAATACTAATTGCCTCTGGGTAAGAGAGTATTATTGGGTCTTTTTACTTTCAAGATATTAGAATATTTATTATTCAATATGCTTATTCTTTAAAATTCTGTGCAACACATAGCTTAACATAGTCATATCCCGTAAACCTATCGCTTCCAGAGATTTGGATAAAAACAAAACCAAACCATTGCATAGGTGTTCAGTATGCAAGGTTCTATCAAGCAAAGGAATCCTTATTTTCAAAATTCTAAAAATGGAAATTTAATACGAAAAGCAAAAATAAATAATCTACTAGGTAATATAGATAATGCAATATGCATATATACGTACATACACATACACACACAGACATAAAGCTTTTCACTGACTATACCTGCTGCAGGTTCACTCATTATACAAATATTTATTGGACTCTATGTATATGAATGTGTGTTTGAGGATAAGAGATTATATAAATTTGTATGATCAATTTAAACCTGAGAGTCTATGATTGTAGGATTTCCAGGAAAAGAAAAAATCTCACCCATGAATTTGTCTTACACAGCTCCATGGAAAGGGCCCCCAGTAGCTGTTGGTTCACCAAGAAATAAGTAACTTTGTTGATTTATAAATATTACCTTTGCATAAGGCCTTTTGCTTGAGCCTTAAAAGTGCTACCACATATTCTCTTTGTAGGCAAATGCTGTGAAGATTTAAACTGTGACTAACTGGACATTAAGGCTATTTCACCACCATTAGCAGATCATGCCAACACCGCAATTATTTCACATAACTGAAAAGCAGAGGAGAACATTTATTTTATTCACTTTAATTTAGAACTTTCCCTTAGGGTTTCATGAGGACAAAATACCATGATGAGGAAAAAAACAAAACAACAACAACAAAAAAACAGCAAGTGGATCACATCTGAAATCTGGTGTTTGTTAACAAATGAGCATTATATGGAGTCTGAATATTGACTACTGTATTTTAAAAAAACACTTAGGTAGCTATCTGATTTAAATTTTTTTCTTTACAATTTACTTGCTTTTTACAACCTCAACCATGGCATATGGAAGTTCCTGAGCCAAGGGTTAAATCAGAGCTGTAGCTGCTGGCTTATGCCACAGCCATAGCAATGGCACACGGACCCACATAGTGGCTATCTATGCCACAGCTTGTGGCAACACCAGATCCTTAACCCACTAAGCAAGACCAGGAATCAAAACTGCATCCTCACAGACAATATTTTGGGTTCTTAACCCTCTGAGCCACAAAAGGAATTCAAATACTTTATTTATAGGTGATCTATCATTCACACTCATCATAATATTTAAATATCATTTTCTGATGTACTGTAGGTGATCATTCTGAACCCTGCTATGATACTGGCACTTCACACCAAGTAAAATTACAGTACATCTTCAAATCAGTTGTTTCCTGTGCCAATTCTGGAATTAGATGAATAAGACAATGATGGAAATAACTGCATTTACAAATGATTTTCAAAAATGGTAAAATGCCTTTATTCATCATTTAAATTTAATCTCAAAGTATAGCTACCGAAAAGAAAAAATTAGTCAATAACATTCACAATTTACGAGTAGAAAATACAACACAGGGAATAAGAGCACCATTTTCAAAGGGAAAATAAGAAGTTAGGTCACTGAATTCTGGGCCAGGTTTCTTATCTTCGAATTGTTGGTTTACAACTAAAGTGTCATGATACTCTTATAGTGCCACCAGTTGTAAGGTCTAAAGCACTTCTATATTAAAGAAATATATATCAATACTTGAAATTATTTTGTAAATAAATATAATTCAGTTCAACTCAGGAATATTCCTATACAGAAGTTCACTCACTCACCACATTCCAATATGCTTGCCCTAATAAGAAAAAAAATAAATTTTACATAACTCCGAATGCACTGCAGAGAATGTCGTCACTGTGAGCAGCATGTGCCATGAAGGAAAATAGGTTAAGAAAGCTGAAGCCACAGGACTCAGCCCAGTGTGATTATATACTCCAGTATTTTAGTGCCAAAATAGTATTTGTGATGGTAGACAGCAAAGACAGCTTAAACGAGGATTTGAGATTATCTAATAAATAAGGATTGTGGATTTAACTTAGTGTCATCCTGGAAATATATTGAACTTGCCTCTCAATTCTGGAATGAAAGTCATAGTTCAGAGACTTAGCATGTACTGAAATCAGACATCGAAATTCATTCTTTAAGTGGTGATCCAGTATCTACTTAAATAGCTATAGTGCTGGATATAAAGTTTGTTTTAGAACCTTACATGCATCTAGTCTAGCCCTAAGACCTATAGTAGCAAGAATGGAAAATGAGTAAAGTTTAGATCTAAATCAGTGACATTTGCCCATGAAAACCATTTTCATAAGATAAGTTCCTGGAGTAATACCTGAAAAAGCTGTTTCCAGAATATAAATGCAAGAATGGAGTAGTTTAAAACCTTAAAAGGACAGCCACACAGGATCTCAAACTTGAAGGGTAAACCAGAATGAAAGCAGGAGGAATTGTTTATGTATCTTGGCACAGATGATCACACACTAACTGAGGTATGGTTTGATATTTGGTAGGTTCAGAGACCAATTAACAAAAACCTGGTACCTGCTACATTGTTCTTACGGGCAGATTAATGCATTTTTATGGGTAGAGAAACAGTCTCAAAATAACAAAGCACTCAAGAGCAGAGCTCCCATGGTATTAATCCATTGCAAAAGCCTTTCATCCCATAAGGACATTCTCTAAGTTGTTTACCAGGAATGAGAGGTGGAATGTGGTCTCAGAACTCTTCTAATTTTACTTATAATTGAAGAAAATCATATAGGACAATATTTATGGCAATTAACAATTGGCTTGGGCAGAATCACGGAACTTAGAAAAAACTTCCGATTTACCTAAACAAATTACTTGTAGAAATAGGGTAAGTTGTTTAAGGTTAATATAGAAGAAGATGGCATAGTGTAAAAGGAAATTCATGTCTTCTCATTCTGAAGCTAGTGTTCTTATTCTCCATCATGTTTTCATAACTACGATATGCTTGGTAAATATTGCTCTATCCATGGTTCACTGATTTCTTCAGCACAGCATATGATAACCATGAAATGGGAGCTGGATCTTTCTGTCAAAAGAGGAAACTATAAATACATCTATGACATACATGCACATTTGTATTTATTTTTATTTTAGAAGCAGACTTCATTTATGAAAAGAGCCACAACTAATTCACAACAAAGTCTTATAAGTTAGGTATTTGTTTAGTTGAGAAATCCTTTCTTTGGTCAACTGTGGAGTAATGATTCCTTTTTTTTTTAATATACATATTCCTTATAACTCATCTAGTCAGTTTTCAAAGAGGATTCCAGATTCAATGAACTAAGTGGAAAACCAAATATCTAATAGTGAAATTATTTTACAGATTTATTTTACTGTGTGCTTTTGAAAAGCACAGGCAGTTAATTGCCAGCAATAACCATTAATCTAAAAATTATCACTGCCTATGGCATATAGTCAAAAATACCTCTATATACCCAAATATAATCAAACACATGCACCAAAACATTCTATGTAAAAAAGATAAGAGGATGTAGAAGATGAGTATTAGGCTCAAAGATGACTTACATGCCCTATGATCTAATTAAACTTTCTGATATTCCATTAATTTCTGTAAATTAATAACACAAAATTTTAATTTTATAACATTGTTATAACCATTTCAAAACATTTCATAATTTTCACATCACTTTAAATAGTTTGCCAATAAATTTTTTAATCACTGACAACTCTTCCTGACAGAATAAATAAGAACTCCAATAACCTTTGGAAAGTTGTATCAGTTATTTGTCAAGAGTGTACTGGTAAGTATCTTCTTTCTATTTCATATCCCATAGCATCCTAGGTACCAGTAGGCCATACAGCTTTCTGCAAACCCACTGATTTTTTATATAGGCACAGTATATAACTACATAATGAGAAAAAAATTTTCATTTGTTTTTGCCTTTTAGGACCCCACTTGTGGCATGTGGAAGTTCCCAGGCTGGAGGCCTAGTTGGAGCTAGAGCTGACAGCCTATGCCATAGCCACAGAAAGGCAGAATCTGAGCTGGGTCTGGACCTACACACCATTCATGGCAACACTGGATCCCTAACCCACTGAGCAAAGCCAGGGATGGAACTCACAGCCTCTGGATCCTAGTCCTATGCATAACCTGTTGATCCAGAATAGGAACTTCCTGAAAGGAAAATTTTATACTACTACAAAATAAGGGAGGTTCTAAGGGAATGGTCTTTTCTCTGACACCACTGAAACTATTGAAAGAAAATCAAAATTGGTTTTAGAAGAATGGAGATCTGAATACTAGCTCTGTTTCTGATCGTGGGTGGATTATTTAAGTTCTTTGAATTTCATTGTTCTTCAGGTGTGGAATGGGGTAAGCATAACTTCTTGTAGGTGCTTTTAGAGTCAAGTGAGAGGTATGGAAAGTAATTTAGAGTAATAAAATATGAAAATGTAAAGATCATGATAGAAAAAAAAGGCTCATTTTGGGTCATTCATTATCTGAATTTGTATACTTGTTTAATATCATTTTAGTTGCCTTTTTGATCTCTGTATTTTTACTGTATAAGGAATAGCATTTAACATGGGAGTAACAATAATAGTGAATACTGCTATGGCTTTACCCACGGGAAAAAGTAGCTACTGGTCATAGAATCACAAAAATACAGGCACTAAGAACAAGGCAAAACTGTGATGATGGAGCTACCATTAGACAGGACTTCTTCCTCCCTGCAGAACTGAGTCCTCTGGATGAACACACTGGATACCAACAACATTACAACAGTGATCACAGGGACTACCGCACCACTTCAGGAACCATCGAGGAAAGAGTCAATGCAGGCAACTCAGGGGAAAAGCTCACACATGAAGTGATCCATGATGTCTGAACCACAGAATGGGATCCAGAAAGTGACAAGGATCTGTCCAATCAATCAAAGAAAACCCACTTCCACCAGGAGGCAGCTTGTGTGTTGGTTCATCATGGTCCCATAGTGCAGAGGTCAACAGGTGGCCACGTAGCAGTCAGAGGCCACGACCGCATGAAGAACCATCTATTAACGATTTAATTGATTTCCCTGACCATTGCAGACAAAGCCAGTTTTGTAGGTATTTGTAAATTTATTATGCATCCCTGATTGAACAACTTTAAGAGTGGTCCATTGCATTTTCCCTTAGACTGATGAATAAGAAATATCACCTGCCATATCAGTAAACAAAGGATGTGACAGCCATCAAGCATTACATTACAGATACCTGGACAGTGAGCTTTGAGGGAAACTCAAGATGGAAACAATGCCTACCACTGCAGCCAGCCCCAATGCTGCACCCTGAGGAGACACAGGGTGAGAGAACACAGCATACTGGCCCTAGAGAGCGGAGGTGCATCCCTAAGGAATGATTACAATGAGCTAAGACACTGTATCTTCCCATCTATGGAAAAGGGATTAATTCCTTAACTTGAGATACTGAGTTTTCTTTAATTAATAATAATCTTTTGGTTCCAACTAGCTGGTCTTTTTTTGCAAAAACTCCTGTATGTCCTGCCTTCACACTCCACTTGCCTCTTCAGAGAATTGTCTCAGAATTATCTGAAATTGAAATACTGTGTCCCGGGCTTAAGTCCTGAGTTTTGTTTACCAGATAAAATATATTCCCAACTTTTATGGGTGTTTTTTTTTTTTTTTTTTTTTTTTTTCAGTTGTCAGTTTGGGTGATCAGTAACAAAGAGACTCAGGGCAGACTTCTCTAGTATGCATGAATTATGTGAGAGTCTGGAGCCTTTGTACAAGCAGAGGCCTCTTTTGCCCATCCACATTCTTGGAGAGGCCAAAATATTTTGGCCAATTTTCTCCTGGTTTTTGGACTTTCCTAGCATTTGTTGATGATCTTGATTTTTAGATGGCAGTGTCTAGCAGACACCTGGATCCTGGATCCCTGGTTGAAAGATATTGGGGAGTAATCCTCCTTAATTTAAACTTATCATGGGTGCCTGGTATAATAATAATAATAATAATAAACGGGGAAAAATGTCCCTGATTGAAAGATATTAGTGGAGCCTGAGATGTGCTAAAGAAACTAAACAGTCCGAGCTGAGAGTTTGGGGAGGAGGCTGATCTGCCCTCTTTAAAGGCAACCTACAATTTTCCCTCTAGCTCCATCCACGTACCATACTTACAGAGCTCACTCTTGAGAGTTCCTAAATTATACTAAAAGACATCTCAGTCCTAAATGGCCAAAATGGGCTAATTTTGTTTGTTGGGGGGGTGGTAGTATACGGTTAAGTAAAAACACTGACTTTATAAAAATATTTTTACAGGCTTCTTACCTCAAACAAATGCCTTGTAGGGGGAACTTACATTTCCCCTCCTTGGTCTTTGAGATCTGAATATTCTACCTGATCTTCTTAGAATGTTCTGTGTGTGTGTGTGTGTGTGTGTGTGTGTGTGTGTGTGTGTGTGTGTGTGTCTATGCGTGTGTATTTTGACCTCTGCCATACTATTTTGGGGAGTAAACTTAAAAAACTTTCAGGGTTTCATTTAGTGGCATCCCCCACATTCTCTTATGGGGAAGCCTCTTGTGTTCTGTTGGTTTAAATCACTGTTAATATATATCTCATTGGATGTCTCATTGTGGCTCAGCTGGTTAGGGACCTGATGTTGTCCCTGGAGGATGTCTCTTCAATTCCTGACCTTATCCAGTGGGTTAAGTTTCCACAGCTGCATTGTAGGTTGCAGATGTGGCTTGGATTCAGTCCCTGGCCTGGGAACTTCCATATGCCCTGGGTGTGGCCATAATTTAAAAAAAAAATTTAAAAAGGAAGCTAGTACAAGACTAGATTTAATTTTTTTCCACTATTAAAGTTTTCTTCGAGCACTACTATTGATAGACATTATGTGGGTTTCAGGGCCCTTAAGTGATCTGTATTTGCTTTTTAATTTAAATCTTGTGATTTTGGTTCAATAAATATTGCTTCACAGTGACGTGTGATCTTGTTTTTTTAAAAAAACTTTCAGTTTTTTGAACAAATTTCTCAAATATCAAAAGCTAACTTAAGTTCTTTTAAGCCCCAGCTAAAGCTGGGATCCTTCAAAGAAAAACTGAGACATTTCAGAGAGGAACTTTAAACTAATTAAGCTTCTTTGGTATGTTAAATTACTTGAGAAATATTGTCAAGTGATTGGAGATAAGCTTTTGGTTATAGTGTATAGATAAATGTGTTTATTATATATTTTCCAAACTGTATATGAAATTCATAAAATTTAACATGCTCTAATATAATGTTTTCAGTAATAATCCTTGCTACTTTCTTAAAATATCATAAGTTACCACATAAATATCCCACTTTCCTGCCAATTACATTGTTCTGGTGGCCTTTATTTAGATAATATCACTGAACTGAGTAACAAATGGCAAAACTCTAATGGAAAATCTGAAGACTTCATCCAGTTCAACATTAATTAATTACGTGGTACTGAAGGAACTCGTACATATCATTTATAACTTTATGACATTTTGGGGTTAATAGACTGGGCCTTTTATCTTTGTTTTCCAGAAGAAGTTTCCCTTTGTGCTATGACCAACAACGAGTTGATAAATATACCTATGTGAACAAAGATGGACCATCTTATTCTATCTGTTCTGTCCATAATGCGGCTTTTCCAGCTAGGTCTCCTGCAGATTTTATGGCTTATTGCAACCAGATTATAACTAACTCATTATATTAACCATTAATTTAATTTTATGGCTTACAAAGTGTTTTGCTTTGTGTCTCCTTGCTGTGCTATGACTTTGTCAATGATACTAGCTGTATGACTTATATCCTGTCTATTTATAAGTTTTTTTCTCTTACCTAAACCAATATGTATCCAAGACCTCAATAAAAATGAGCACAGCCAACATCTTGAGGAAATAGATCACATTAATGACACCTAGAGAATAATTATAATAGTGTGATTCTTGATATGAGAAGGAGAAAGAAGGGAAAATATTTTCTGGATTATATTAGGCTGGTAATACAAGGATCCAGAGAATTTTAAATTCTCAATAGGGCCTAATACATAGATTATCATTAGGTGTGGCACATCAGCAGTATATATTTCACCTGATTGAGGATGAATTTCCTAGTGTCATAGGATATAAATTGTTCATGAAATGTCTGCCAGATATTGTTTGACTTTCAGACCAAAGATATGGACTGTGAACTAAAATATTGCCTGCCATGTGAGTAAGAAAAGGGTGTGGCAGCCATCAAGCCACCATACTACAGCCACCTTGATGGTAAGCCCTGAGGTTCCTGTGAGGGAACACAGGATGGGAAAAAAAGTACCAGCCATTTAGCAGCCACCTGCTCCAAAGATCCCAGATGGGGCACCCTGAGGAGACTGAGGATGAGAAAGCACAGGACACTGACCCAGAGAGCTGAGGTGCCTAACCAGGGAATGATCTCGGGGAGCCCAGACCCTGCATCTTCCTATGCATGGAAAAGCTCTAAGTTCCTTAACTTGAGATGTGAGTTTTTCTTTTTCATTAATAGTAACCTTGGTGTTCTGACTACCTGCTCATATATCCTGGCTCCTCCTTTTGCATCTTCAAAACAGTTTCTCTGTATTATCTGAGATGATCTATCCCATGCCCAAGTCTTCAGAACATCCACCAAATAAAACATAATTCTCAAATTTTAGGTTGTGCTTTTTTTTTTTTTTTGTCAATACCGGCACCACTTGTTGAAGAGACTCTCTTTTCTCTGTTGTATATTTTTGCCTCCCTGGAGACATCCAAGCACAACTTAGTAAACATGTTCTCCCCAGTACAGTTCTGGGGCATTAATGTATGGTCAATTTATGGAAAAAATAGTTCAGGTTGAACACGGATTTGGATTTTCTGAGAAGTAAAATGAGTTGGAATGCTGTAGTCAGAGAGGCTTGGATTAACAAGATGTAATAATGTAGCATCACTTGTTATTCTCCACATATTTAGAGGCACATTGCTAATATGTCCTACTTTCTGAAGGTTCACCTTAGCCATTTTGATTTTTTGAAGTTCTATGTTAGTGCATATTTTCACTTATGAGAATGAAATCTGAAGGGGATTTTTTACCTTTACCAAAAAAAAAAAAGTTACCATACTAGTGTTGATCTTTTTAAAAAGTGAAGTGGCATAACTTGAACTTTCAAAGAGCGGAAAATATAGTGATGAAATACACTGCTACATGTGAGACAATCCTACAGTACATGGATGGTATCTCCTCGAAGTTCAGTGCATTAATTATTAAGATTGCCGATAATGTTGTTGTCTGTAGACTTATACCAGAGATAATCATATTTCATTAGAATGAAAGTAGGTTGAGTTTTAAAGACTTGGGTTGGAAGCTGTAGCTGAAACTTTGAAAAGAAACTGCCTTCCAGTGTAATATTTCCTAGCACACTTTATGGAGGAAGCATGCATGATGTAAGAGGCAAGTAACTTAGTGAAACTCTTTTGGATTTAATTTGCTTTTCTGTAAAGTGGGGATGCTAATAATGGAAACACCAGTTCTTACATGGGTAAATCAATGAAGTGAATACACTAAAGAGTCAATAAAGCATTAATTTATGGTAAATGTATGTATCAGAATTACAGAACCATAGCTTTGGAACCTAATCATATGGCTATTCATTCAAATTTGATAAAAGATACTTAACTTTGTTTCAAATGACTTAAGTCATGTTACGGAAAATGAAAACATTTCTTTTATATTCAACGCTGTTGGTCATAGGATTATAAGAAAATAGAGCAAATTCAGAGTAATTTCAAATTTTCTCTGTGCCAAGTAAAGAAATAGATTGTGAATTAATCTTTTCCCCTTTTATAAGTGACTCTCTCCTTGCTTTCGGTAAATTCATGTTACAAAACAAAAACAATAGCAAAAACAAAAAACCCTGCTGTAATTCCTTCTTGCAACTGTCCCTTTTCTATGCATCTACTAAGAATTTCTATCCCTTATTTGCTTTAATACAGGTTTAACCAAAATGGAAGACACTCTGAGACCAAGGTGGAGAAGTCAATTTCATCCAAGTAGCACAATTTAGTAAAACAGTATAAGAATCCGGGGTAAAACATACTCCATATTCATAAAACTAGGGTCATATAGTTGTTTTTCCATTGTCTATTCTGAAGTTATGAACATGAATATTGAAGCCTTGCTAAGAATATTGAAGGTTATCAAGATGACTAATAAATGCCTAGCCACTATTAAATAATCAACAAATATTAGTCTTGCCTTTCCTCTGTCAATAATCTGCAAGAATTCTTAGTTTTCTTTCACAATTTACAACAGATATCAACCTCCCTATGTACATAAATTATTAATTTCTAGGCATCATGTACAACCCAAGTTACTCTCCTCTTCAGTAAACCCTTCATGGCATTCTTCACCTCTATGTTTCTCACTGTATAAATGATAGGATTTAACATGGGAGTGAAGGTGGCATAGAACAATGTCACCAACTTGTCCACAGGATAGGTGGCCACAGGACGTACGTAGACGAATATACCAGGGACAAAACAGAGCACCACCACTGTAAAGTGGGAGCCACAGGTAGAGAGGGCTTTGCGTCTTCCTTCAGAGCCATGGGATTTCAGGGAGCTCAGAATGACCACGTAGGAGATGAGGAGCATGAAAAAAATGAGCAAGCACATGCCCCCAGTGTTAGCTGATATCACTATTCCACGCCAGTAGGTGTCAGTGCAGGCAAGTTCAAACAGTGAGAAGAAGTCACACATGAAGTGGTCAATGACATTGGGACCACAGAAGGGCAAGTCAAGCACAAAGAGAATCTGTACAGTAGCATGGATTATCCCCCCAACCCAGGCCACCACCCCTAGGAGCTGGCAGAGCCCATGGCGCATGATGGTTGTGTAGTGCAGAGGCTTGCAGATGGCCACGTAGCGGTCATAAGCCATGGCAATGAGCACAATGATCTCTGATGCTGCAAGGAAATGTTCTAAATAGAGTTGAGTCATGCAGCCACCCCAGGAGATGGTTGTCCTCTGGTAGAGGAGGTCAATGGTAATCTTGGGGGTAGCAACAGAGGTGAAGGAGGCATCTATGAAGGACAAGTGAGTGAGAAAGAAGTACATGGGGGCTGAAAGTGTGGGGCAGAGGGAGATGGTAATGACAATGGACAGATTGGCCAGCAACGTAAATAGGAAAATGAACAAAAAGACCATGAAGAGAATTTTTTGCAAATGTGGATTCTGTGTGAATCCCAAGAGAATGAATTCAGTCACATTGTTGGGAGACATGTGGAGATCCACTTACGAAGGAACACCTTCCTGGGTCCTGAAATATCTACAAAAATAAAAAATAACAGGTCTTAATCAGGAAAGTATTATGGTCGCACTTTCTTAAAACTAGAACTGTCATTTTCAGTGAAGAGCAGGTTCTTGGCAGACCTGCTCCAGTTCTTATTTCAATTCTTCCTTTCTTTCTCCACAATTTACATCTCTTCAGACCTAGCACCTGTCACCTGTTAAATATCCATGGTGCAACATTGGGTGCATAAATAGTATGCTATTTAAACAAGATCAGGTTTGTCCTCCTGCTTCCAACTCCAAGTGACTTTGTCAGTCAGTTCAGTGTTTCATGCTACTGAGCCCTCCTCTGTGGCTGAGAACTTACACATTGCAATTCTCAGATGTATCTTATAAATGGAGAGTTGGCCCACAGATTTAAGAATTATTCCCTCTTCACTGATAATTCACATTTGAACTCTCAGCTGTAAATGTACAGAGAAATACACCATCAGTGACTATCTATCACAAGCAGAGTGTAACAAAAAATACATACATACATACATTTATATATATATACGTATAATTGGTGACACCCTCTCCCTGGTACTCATCCGAGCACATAAGTTATTTGAATGTGCTTCCTCACATGCAGTAGTGCCAGGCATGGTGTCTGCAGTGTCTGTAACCTCTTAGGTGATGAGTAGATGCTTAGTGAGTTGCCATTCTCCATGGGTAAGAATAAGACTGCTTCCCCAGATCAGAAACCTGGGGGGAGTTCTAGTGTTCTTGTTCTCCTGCTCTGTTTATCATTTCTCTCTACAATGTGAGAAACACAAATGGACACTGAAAGGAAGCTGCCCTCCAGTTTAATAGTTTCTGCCACATTTTATGTGGTATAATTTTAAATTACCACTGGGAAAAACTATGTTAATGGTTCCTTTTACTTTAGACAATTGGTGGGCTTGTTAATTGATATTTTTATTCTTTAAAATTATGTTCTACATACAATTTAAAATAGTCATATTCAGTCCAAGTACAGCTTCTGTTGATTGGATAAAAATAAATATTCTTGCATTAGTATTTATTACAAGATATATCAAGCAAAAGAAACTCTCTTTTTTTTTCCAAAAAATAAGGGTTTAAAAATAAGTTTAAATTTATTTACAGTTTAAATAAGTTTTATTTTAAAATCTTTTTATAGTTTTAAAAAATAAGTTCTAAAAATCAAAATTAAATGTGGAGAAGAAAAGAAATAGTCTGCTCGGTAAGACAGAAAGATAATGCACTACACATATATACACAGACCAATACAAACAGATATAAAATTTATTACTTTTTATAAATACCTACCAAAGTTCACAGATTCAACACATATCTACTGGATACTTCCTATGTATATGAATGTGTTCACACAAAGTCCTGAAGGGTCTGCCTGTTAAATGCCCTTAATGCCTGAAATTCATGAACAAACAGCAGCGAG
Organism: Sus scrofa; assembly: GCF_054392235.1. NCBI lineage: Eukaryota > Metazoa > Chordata > Mammalia > Artiodactyla > Suidae > Sus > Sus scrofa. The sequence continues at coordinate 15,812,889 of NC_139384.1, forward strand.
AACCCACTCATGATATATTTTTTCTTCTTACTCCTTTATGGTTCTATTAAGTGCATTCTCATGCCTTCTCCCATCTTCCCATACTGACCATCTTCCATCATTCCTAGTTACAGGATACTGAGTTACTAACAGAATGAGAAATTTGGGGACATAAATTTCCTAAGGGAAGAGAAGAGAATAAATGAATATAATAAAATGGATTCTACAAAAAACAAACAAACAAACAAACAAACACGTCTTTTCTTTCAAAGATAAATGACTAAAGAACTTTATTTTTTAATTATCCATAATGCAAATTCTACACATATGTGGAGACAAAGTGCAGCAGCTCCATTGCATTCCCTTATTCTAAGTTGGGCTCCCCTAACAGATCAGAGAAATATAGTGTGTACATAAATTGAGTGTTAGACATAATTAACAAAAGTGCTTTAAAAATAACTATGAAGAAATAGAAATCAGTTTTTTCTCCCCTTTGGCACCACAATACTCTTTCTAGGAATAAACCCTAAGGGAAATTTTTTCAATTTAATGATTTTTATTTTTACATTATAGATTGGTTTGCAGTGTTCTGTCAATTTTCTACTGTACAGTAAATGACCCAGTTACACACACACACACACACACACATATACTTATATACATTGTTTTTCTCACATTATCCTACATTATGTTCCATAATAAGTGACTAGATATATTTATATTTTTAAAGGAGAAAAACTATTATTTACTTACATGTTCAACACAATTACTGAGCTGTGAAATATTTAGAAATGGCATTGAATGTTCAACCTCAGAAAAATGGATAATTGAAAGAGTGTGTCTCTGATGTATAGCTTTCACAAGACGTTTTTAAAAATGAGGCAGTATCATAGGAGTATTCTTAACTTATAAATTGAAGAACATGTTTGATGAAAATTAGAATTGTATCATTATTCTAATTTAATTCTAACTATATTTGTTATTATTTTACATATTTTAAATATTTATCAATAAGAAAAAAAAGAGCCCACACTATTTTTACTTCTAAATTGGTAGTATTGTACTTGAGTCTATCTTTCATGGCATTTTGTATGCAGATTGGCATAGATGAAAGGAAATTGTGATTTGTAAGATCTGAAAGTCTATGATCAAATGATTTTCTGGAAAAAAAAAAATCTTACCTTTTCACTTCTCCACCATAACTCCAGGCTCAGGGCCTCAAGCAGCTGTTAGTTTACCAAGGAAAAAGTAGAATTGTAAGATTTAAAAACCTCAACTAGCTAAGCTATCAGTGTCTTTGTTGATTTATAAAGGTACCTATGGTAAACCTTAAAAGTACTGCAACATATTCTGTTTTCAAGTGAATTCTATGAAGTTTCTTAGCTGTGGCTAATTGGACCTCAGGGGTATTTCCGTACCATTAGCAGACCTTGGCCACAACCTAATTAATTATGTCATGTAAGTTAACTGAATAGCAGAGCTGAACTTTTCTTGCATTCATCATTAATTTTGACCCTCTCCCAGAGTCTACATGAAGACAACGTACTATGACAAGACAAAAAAAAAAAAGTTGATTCTCACTTAAATATTTATGAATTTAAGTTTTGATAACATATGAGCTGATTCTGGACTCTCAATATTTAGTATTGTGCAAATTAAACATTTAGGAATGTAAAAATCTTATTTTTAATTGTATTATATTAATTTTAAGTTACTAGAACTTATGCAAATCATACTTTTTAAATGTTATTTTCGGATGAACATTAGGTGATAATCATGAATCCTATTATAATACAGCATTTAACACAAGGTAAAATTTACAGCGCCTCTTCAAAGGAGTTCTTTCCCATGACAATTCTGGAGTTAGATTACCATGATAATGATGAACATAATTCTATTCTTCAGTTATAGTGAGAGATGGTGAGTGGAATTTATTTCAATCATTTAATTGTAATTGTAGAATATCCAAATGGAATAGAAAAAAATAGGCAATAATATTCAAATTTACCACAAGAAAACATAAGACCGGCAGTAAGAATGCCATATATATATATACCAAGAGGAAATAAGAAGCTAGGGCACTAAATCCTGGGCCAACCCTCTTATATTTTTTAAAATTTTTATTGGATGGTAGGTGATTTACAATGTTGTGTTAGTTTCAGGTGTAAAACAAAGTGAATCAACCATGCAGATACATATACCTTTACTATTTTTCAGATTCTTTCTCCATATAGGCCATCACATAATATTGAATAGATTTCCCCATTCTATATTGTAGTCCTCGTAACCAATCGATTCCCTATATAGCAGTGTGTACATGCCAATACCAAACACCCAATCCATCCCTCCCCACATTTTCCATTTAGTAACTATAAGTTTGGTTTTGAAATCTTTGAGTCTGTTTCTGTTTTTTGAATCAATTCTCTTGTATCATTATTAGCCCATAAAATCAATCTCATGATATGTGCCTTTCTCTAAGTTACTTCACTAGTATGAGAATCTCTAGGTCCATCCGTGTTGTAGCAAATGGCATTATTATTATTTGTTATGTCCAAGTAACATTCCATTGTATATATATACCACACCGTCTTTCTCCAGTCCTCTGCTGCTGGGCATTTTGGTGGCTGCTGTGTTTGGGCTACTGTAAGTAGTGCTACAGTGACCAGTGGGATGCATATATCATTTCCAGTTATGCTTTTCTCTGGGTAGGCATGGGATTGCTAGATTGTATAGCAGTTTTATGTTTAGTTTTTTAAGGTTTCACGCTTCTCTCTGTAATGGTTATACCAACTTACATTCTCACAATCAGTGAAGGAGGTTTCTCTTTTCTCCCAACCCACACCACTTCCCATTTATTATTTGTAGACTTTCTGGTGATGGTCATTATGACTGATGTGATGTGATATCTCACTGCAGTTTTTTTGTTTTTGTTTTTTTTTTTTTGGTCTTTTTGTTGTTGTTGTTGTTGCTATTTCTTGGGCCGCTCCCGAGGCATATGGAGGTTCCCAGGCCAAAGGTCGAATCGAACCTGCAGCCGCCAGCCTATGCCAGAGCCACAGCAACGCGGGATCCGAGCCGCGTCTGCAACCTACACCACAGCTCAGGGCAACGCCGGATGGTTAACCCATTGGGGAAGGGCAGGGACCGAACCCGCAACCTCATAGTTCCTAGTCGTATTCGTTAACCACTGCGCCACGACGGGAACTCCGTCATTGCAGTTTTGATATGCCTTTCTCTAACAATTTGTGATGTTGAGCATGTTTTATGTGTATTTTGGCCATTTGTCTGTCTTTGGAGAAATGTCTATTGAGATCTTCTGACCATTTCTTTGATTGGGATGGTTGGTTTTTTTTTTTTTTTTATGTAAAGCTGTATGAGATATTTGTATATTTTGGAGATTAATTCCTTGTCAGTCACTTCCTTTGCAAAGATTTATGGCCAGATTTATGGTATCTGGCCTTATGTTGAATCGCTATTAATATACATCTCATTGGGCTTCCTATTGTGGCTCAGCTGTTTAAGGACCTGATGTTGTCTCTGTGATGATGTGGGTTCAATCCCTCACCACACGTAGTGGGTTAAGTTTTCACAGCTGAAGCATAGGTTGCAGCTGCAGCTTGGATTCAGTCCCTGGCCTGGGAACTTCCACATGCCATTGGTGCAGCCATAAAAGTTTTAAAAAAATTAAAAAAGAAAAATGGTATGAGTCTAGACTTACTTTTCATTCCCTATTAGGAGAAGAAAGTTTTCTTCAAGTGGTGCCTGCCATTAATAAGACATTCTGTGGCTTTCTGTGCCCTTAAATAATCTGTAGTTGTTTTTTTTTGAAATCTTGTGTTTTGGGTTCAATGAGTAAGTATTTTTTCAGAGTGACATATGATTTTTTTGTGTTTTCAATTTTTTTTGATATTTTTAACACACTTATCAAATATCAAAATTTAAGTAAAATTCTTTTAGCCTCCAGCTATTTCTGGGACACTTCAAAGGAGCCCCAATTCCTCTCAGAGAAGAACATCAAGCTAATTAGGCTTGTTAAATTATTTGAGAAACATTGCCAAGTGACTGCAGATGGACTGTCGTTTACAGTGTATAGATCAAGGTGCTTATTATAGATATTCCAAAAGGAATAAGGGATTCCTAAAATTGGAATATCTTGATATAATGTGATCAATCATAATCCTTGTTATTATCTTTAAATGTTGTATATCACAGAAATATCCAAGTTTCTTGCCAATTAATTTATAATCAAATGTTTAACATGCCTCTTTAAGTTTTGTTCTTATGGGCCATCTTTATTTTACATTAATCCTTTCATAAAACGAAGATCTTCAAAATCTTCATAAAAGGAACTTTTTGACAAATTGCACCACTTGTTAGAGACACTCTTTTCTCCATTGTATCTTCTTGCCTCCTTGGCGGTAGCCATGCACAACCTAGTAAGCACATTCTCCCCAGCACCATTCTCTGGAGCTAGGGTATGGTCAAATTATGGAAGAAATAGCTCAGGTTGACCATTGACTTGGAGAAAGTGATTTTATGAGATGTAGCATGATGGGAGTGTTGTAGTCAGAGAGACTTGGATTAACAACGAGTGATGTAATAATGTAGAATCACCTGGTAATCTCCACATATTTAGAGGCACATTGCTAGTATATCCTACTTTCTGAAGGTTCATCTTAGCCATTTTGATTTTTTGAAGTTCTATGTTAGTGCATATTTTCACTTATGAGAATGAAATCTGAAGGGGATTTTTTACCTTTACCAAAAATAAAAGTTACCATACTAGTGTTGATCTTTTTAAAAAGTGAAGTGGCATAACTTGAACTTTCAAAGAGAGGAAAATACAGTGATGAAATACACTGCTACATGTGAGACAATCCTACAGTATATGGATGGTATCTCCTCGAAGTTCAGTGCATTAATTATTAAGATTGCCGATAATGTTGTCGTCTGTAGACTTATACCAGAGATAATCATATTTCATTAGAAAGAAAGTAGGTTTGAGTTTTAAAGACTTGGGTTGGAAGCTGTAGCTGAAACTTTGAAAAGAAACTGCCTTCCAGTGTAATATTTCCTAGCACACTTTATGGAGGAAGCATGCATGATGTAAGAGGCAAGTAACTTAGTGAAACTCTTTTGGATTTAATTTGCTTTTCTGTAAAGTGGGGATGCTAATAATGGAAACACCAGTTCTTACATGGGTAAATCAATGAAGTGAATACACTAAAGAGTCAATAAAGCATTAATTTATGGTAAATGTATGTATCAGAATTACAGAACCATAGCTTTGGAACCTAATCATATGGCTATTCATTCAAATTTGATAAAAGATACTTAACTTTGTTTCAAATGACTCAAGTCATGTTATGGAAAATGAAAACATTTCTTTTATATTCAAAGCTGTTGGCCATAGGATTATAAGAAAATAGAGCAAATTCAGAGTAATTTCAAATTTTCTCTGTGCCAAGTAAAGAAATAGATTGTGAATTAATCTTTTCCCCTTTTATAAGTGACTCTCTCCTTGCTTTCGGCAAATTCATGTTACAAAACAAAAACAAAAAACCCTGCTGTAATTCCTTCTTGCAACTGTCCCTTTTCTATGCATCTACTAAGAATTTCTATCCCTTATTTGCTTTAATACAGGTTTAACCAAAATGGAAGACACTCTGAGACCAAGGTGGAGAAGTCAATTTCATCCAAGTAGCACAATTTAGTAAAACAGTATAAGAATCCGGGGTAAAACATACTCCATATTCATAAAACTAGGGTCATATAGTTGTTTTTCCATTGTCTATTCTGAAGTTATGAACATGAATATTGAAGCCTTGCTAAGAATATTAAAGGTTATCAAGATGACTAATAAATGCCTAGCCACTATTAAATAATCAACAAATATTAGTTCTTGCCTTTCTTCTGTCAATAATCTGCAAGAATTCTTAGTTTTCTTTCACAATTTACAACAGATATCAACCTCCCTATGTACATAAATTATTAATTTCTAGGCATCATGTACAACCCAAGTTACTCTCCTCTTCAGTAAACCCTTCATGGCATTCTTCACCTCTGTGTTTCTCACTGTATAAATGACAGGATTTAACATGGGGGTGAGGGTTCCATAGAACAAACTCACCAACTTGTCCACAGGATAGGTGGCCACAGGACGTACAAAGGTGAATATACAAGGGACAAAAAAGAGTACCACTACCGTAAAGTGGGATAGACAGGTAGAGAGGGCTTTGCGTCTTCCTTCAGAGCCATGGGATTTCAGGGAGCTCAGAATGACCATGTAGGAGATGAGGAGCATGAAAAAAATGAGCAAGCACATGCCCCCAGTGTTAGCTGATATCACTATTCCACGCCAGTAGGTGTCAGTGCAGGCAAGTTCAAACAGTGAGAAGAAGTCACACATGAAGTGGTCAATGACATTGGGACCACAGAAGGGCAAGTCAAGCACAAAGAGAATCTGTACAGTAGCATGGATTATCCCCCCAACCCAGGCCACCACCCCTAGGAGCTGGCAGAGCCCATGGCGCATGATGGTTGTGTAGTGCAGAGGCTTGCAGATGGCCACGTAGCGGTCATAAGCCATGGCAATGAGCACAATGATCTCTGATGCTGCAAGGAAATGTTCTAAATAGAGTTGAGTCATGCAGCCACCCCAGGAGATGGTTGTCCTCTGGTAGAGGAGGTCAATGGTAATCTTGGGGGTAGCAACAGAGGTGAAGGAGGCATCTATGAAGGACAAGTGAGTGAGAAAGAAGTACATGGGGGCCGAAAGTGTGGGGCTGAGGGAGATGGTTATGACAATGAACAGATTGGCCAGCAAGGTAAATAGGAAAATGAACAAAAAGACCATGAAGAGAATTTTTTGAAATTGTGGATTCTGTGTGAATCCCAAGAGAACGAATTCAGTCACATTGTTGGGAGACATGTGGAGATCCACTTACGAAGGAACACCTTCCTGGGTCCTGAAATATCTACAAAAATAAAAAATAACAGGTCTTAATCAGGAAAGTATTATGGTCTCACTTTCTTAAAACTAGAATTGTCATTTTCAGTGGAGAGCATGTTCTTGGCAGACCTGCCCCAGTTCTTGTTTCAATTCTTCCTTTCTTTCTCCACAATTTACATCTCTTCAGACCTAGCACCTGTCACCTGTTAAATATCCATGGTGCAACATTGGATGCATAAATAGTATGCTATTTAAACAAGATCAGGTTTCTCCTCCTGCTTCCAACTCCAAGTGACTTTGTAAGTCAGTTCAGTGTTTCATGCTACCGAGCCCTCCTCTGTGGCTGAGAACTTACACATTGCAATTCTCAGATGTATCTTATAAATGGAGAGTTGGCCCACAGATTTAAGAATTATTCCCTCTTCACTGATAATTCACATTTGAACTCTCAGCTGTAAATGTACAGAGAAATACACCATCAGTGACTATCTATCACAAGCAGAGTGTAACCAGAAATATATATATATATAAAATTGGTGACACCCTCTCCCTGGTACACATCCGAACACCTAAGTTATTTGAGTGTGCTTCCTCACATGCAGTAGTGCCAGGCATGGTGTCTGCAGTGTCTGAAACCTCTTAGGTGATGAGTAGATGCTTAGTGAGTTGCCATTCTCCATGGGTAAGAATAAGACTGCTTCCCCAGATCAGAAACCTGGGGGGAGTTCTAGTGTTCTTGTTCTCCTGCTCTGTTTATCATTTCTCTCTACAATGTGAGAAACACAAATGGACACTGAAAGGAAGCTGCCCTCCAGTTTAATAGTTTCTGCCACATTTTATGTGGTATAATTTTAAATTACCACTGGGAAAAACTATGTTAATGGTTCATTTTACTTTAGACAATTGGTGAGCTTGTTAATTGATATTTTTATTCTTTTAAAATTATGTTCTACATACAATTTAAAATAGTCATATTCAGTCCAAGTACAGCTTCTGTTGATTGGATAAAAATAAATATTCTTGCATTAGTATTTATTACAAGATATATCAAGCAAAAGAAACTCTCTTTTTTTTTCCAAAAAATAAGGGTTTAAAAATAAGTTTAAATTTATTTACAGTTTAAATAAGTTTTATTTTAAAATCTTTTTATAGTTTTAAAAAATAAGTTCTAAAAGTCAAAATTAAATGTGGAGAAGAAAAGAAATAGTCTGCTCGGTAAGACAGAAAGATAATGCACTACACATATATACACAGACCAATACAAACAGATATAAAATTCATTACTTTTTATAAATACCTACCAAAGTTCACAGATTCAACACATATCTACTGGATACTTCCTATGTATATGAATGTGTTCACACAAAGTCTTGAAAGGTCTGCCTGTTAAATGCCCTTAATGCCTGAAATTCATGAACAAACAGCAGCGAGAACCCACTCATGATATATTTTTTCTTCTTACTCCTTTATGGTTCTATTAAGTGCATTCTCATGCCTTCTCCCATCTTCCCATACTGACCATCTTCCATCATTCCTGGTTACAGGATACTGAGTTACTAATAGAATGAGAAATTTGGGGACATAAATTTCCTAAGGGAAGAGAAGAGAATAAATGAATATAATAAAATGGATTCTACAAAAACAAACAAACAAACAAACAAATAAACACGTCTTTTCTTTCAAAGATAAATGACTAAAGAACTTTATTTTTTAATTATCCATAATGCAAATTCCATACATATGTGGAGACAAAGTGCAGCAGCTCCATTGCATTCCCTTATTCTAAGTTGGGCTCCCCTAACAGATCAGAGAAATATAGTGTGTACATAAATTAAGTGTCAGGCCTAATTAACAAAAGTGCTTTAAAAATAACTATGAAGAAATAGAAATTAGTTTTTTTCTCCCCTTTGGCACCACAATACTCTTTCTAGGAATAAACCCTAAGGGAAATTTTTTCAAATTAATGATTTTTATTTTTACATTATAGATTGGTTTACAGTGTTCTGTCAATTTTCTACTGTACAGTAAATGACCCAGTTACACACACACACACACACACACACACATACTTATATACATTATTTTTCTCACATTATCCTACATTATGTTCCATAATAAGTGACTAGATATATTTATATTTTTAAAGAAGAAAAACTATTATTTACTTACATGTTCAACACAATTACTGAGCTGTGAAATATTTAGAAATGGCATTGAATGTTCAATCTCAGAAAAATGGATAATTGAAAGAGTGTGTCTCTGATGTACAGCTTTCACAAGACGTTTTTAAAAATTAGGCAGTATCATAGGAATAATCTTAACTTATACATTGAAGAACATGTTTGATGAAATTTAGAATTGTATAATTATTCTAATTTAATTCTAACTATATTTGTTATTATTTTACATATTTTAAATATTTATCAATAAGAAAAAAAAGAGCCCACACTATTTTTACTTCTAAATTGGTAGTATTGTACTTGAGCCTATCTTTCATGGCATTTTGTATGCAGATTGGCATAGATGAAAGGAAATTGTGATTTGTAAGACCTGAAAGTCTATGATCAAATGATTTCCTGAAAAAAAAAAATCTTACCTTTTCACTTCTCCACCATAACTCCAGGCTCAGGGCCTCAAGCAGCTGTTAGTTTACCAAGGAAAAAGTAGAATTGTAAGATTTAAAAACCTCAACTAGCTAAGCTATCAGTGTCTTTGTTGATTTATAAAGGTACCTATGGTAAACCTTAAAAGTACTGCAACATATTCTGTTTTCAAGTGAATTCTATGAAGTTTCTTAGCTGTGGCTAATTGGACCTCAGGGGTATTTCCGTACCATTAGCAGACCTTGGCCACAACCTAATTAATTATGTCATGTAAGTTAACTGAATAGCAGAGCTGAACTTTTCTTGCATTCATCATTAATTTTGACCCTCTCCCTGAGTCTACATGAAGACAAAGTACTATGACAAGACAAAAAAAAAGTTGATTCTCACTTAAATATGTATGAATTTAAGTTTTGATAACATATGAGCTGATTCTGGACTCTCAATATTTAGTATTGTGCAAATTAAACATTTAGGAATGTAAAAATCTTATTTTTAATTGTATTATATTAATTTTAAGTTACTAGTACTGATGCAAATCATAATTTTTAAATGTTATTTTCAGATGAACATTAGGTGATAATCATGAATCCTATTATAATACAGCATTTAACACAAGGTAAAATTTACAGCGCCTCTTCAAAGGAGTTCTTTCCCATGACAGTTCTGGAGTTAGATTACCATGATAATGATGAACATAATTCTATTCTTCAGTTATAGTGAGAGATGGTGAGTGGAATTTATTTCAATCATTTAATTGTAATTGTATAATATCCAAATGGAATAGAAAAAAATAGGCAATAATATTCAAATTTACCACAAGAAAACATAAGACCGGCAGTAAGAATGCCATATATATATATATATATATATACCAAGAGGAAATAAGAAGCTAGGGCACTAAATCCTGGGCCAACCCTCTTATATTTTTTAAAATTTTTATTGGATGGTAGGTGATTTACAATGTTGTGTTAGTTTCAGGTGTAAAACAAAGTGAATCAACCATGCAGATACATATACCTTTACTATTTTTCAGATTCTTTCTCCATATAGGCCATCACATAATATTGAATAGATTTCCCCATTCTATATTGTAGTCCTCGTAACCAATCGATTCCCTATATAGCAGTGTGTACATGCCAATACCAAACACCCAATCCATCCCTCCCCACATTTTCCATTTAGTAACTATAAGTTTGGTTTTGAAATCTTTGAGTCTGTTTCTGTTTTTTGAATCAATTCTCTTGTATCATTATTAGCCCATAAAATCAATCTCATGATATGTGCCTTTCTCTAAGTTACTTCACTAGTATGAGAATCTCTAGGTCCATCCGTGTTGTAGCAAATGGCATTATTATTATTTGTTATGTCCAAGTAACATTCCATTGTATATATATACCACACCGTCTTTCTCCAGTCCTCTGCTGCTGGGCATTTTGGTGGCTGCTGTGTTTGGGCTACTGTAAGTAGTGCTACAGTGACCAGTGGGATGCATATATCATTTCCAGTTATGCTTTTCTCTGGGTAGGCATGGGATTGCTAGATTGTATAGCAGTTTTATGTTTAGTTTTTTAAGGTTCCACACTTCTCTCTGTAATGGTTATACCAACTTACATTCTCACAATCAGTGAAGGAGGTTTCTCTTTTCTCCCAACCCACACCACTTCCCATTTATTATTTGTAGACTTTCTGGTGATGGTCATTATGACTGATGTGATGTGATATCTCACTGCAGTTTTTTTGTTTTTTGTTTTTTTTTTTTTGGTCTTTTTGTTGTTGTTGTTGTTGCTATTTCTCGGGCCGCTCCCAAGGCATATGGAGGTTCCCAGGCCAAAGGTCGAATCGAACCTGCAGCCGCCAGCCTATGCCAGAGCCACAGCAACGCGGGATCCGAGCCGCGTCTGCAACCTACACCACAGCTCAGGGCAACGCCGGATGGTTAACCCATTGGGGAAGGGCAGGGACCGAACCCGCAACCTCATAGTTCCTAGTCGTATTCGTTAACCACTGCGCCACGACGGGAACTCCGTCATTGCAGTTTTGATATGCCTTTCTCTAACAATTTGTGATGTTGAGCATGTTTTATGTGTATTTTGGCCATTTGTCTGTCTTTGGAGAAATGTCTATTGAGATCTTCTGACCATTTCTTTGATTTGGAAGGTTGGTTTTTTTTTTTTTTATGTAAAGCTGTATGAGATATTTGTATATTTTGGAGATTAATTCCTTGTCAGTCACTTCCTTTGCAAAGATTTATGGCCAGATTTATGGTATCTGGCCTTATGTTGAATCGCTATTAATATACATCTCATTGGGCTTCCTATTGTGGCTCAGCTGTTTAAGGACCTGATGTTGTCTCTGTGATGATGTGGGTTCAATCCCTCACCACACGTAGTGGGTTAAGTTTTCACAGCTGAAGCATAGGTTGCAGCTGCAGCTTGGATTCAGTCCCTGGCCTGGGAACTTCCACATGCCATTGGTGCAGCCATAAAAGTTTTCAAAAAATTAAAAAAGAAAAATGGTATGAGTCTAGACTTACTTTTCATTCCCTATTAGGAGAAGAAAGTTTTCTTCAAGTGGTGCCTGCCATTAATAAGACATTCTGTGGCTTTCTGTGCCCTTAAATAATCTGTAGTTGTTTTTTTTTGAAATCTTGTGTTTTGGGTTCAATGAGTAAGTATTTTTTCAGAGTGACATATGATTTTTTTGTGTTTTCAATTTTTTTTGATATTTTTAACACACTTATCAAATATCAAAATTTAAGTAAAATTCTTTTAGCCTCCAGCTATTTCTGGGACACTTCAAAGGAGCCCCAATTCCTCTCAGAGAAGAACATCAAGCTAATTAGGCTTGTTAAATTATTTGAGAAACATTGCCAAGTGACTGCAGATGGACTGTCGTTTACAGTGTATAGATCAAGGTGCTTATTATAGATATTCCAAAAGGAATAAGGGATTCCTAAAATTGGAATATCTTGATATAATGTGATCAATCATAATCCTTGTTATTATCTTTAAATGTTGTATATCACAGAAATATGCAAGTTTCTTGCCAATTAATTTATAATCAAATGTTTAACATGCCTCTTTAAGTTTTGTTCTTATGGGCCATCTTTATTTTACATTAATCCTTTCATAAAACGAAGATCTTCAAAATCTTCATAAAAGGAACTTTTTGACAAATTGCACCACTTGTTAGAGACACTCTTTTCTCCATTGTATCTTCTTGCCTCCTTGGCGGTAGCCATGCACAACCTAGTAAGCACATTCTCCCCAGCACCATTCTCTGGAGTTAGGGTATGGTCAAATTATGGAAGAAATAGCTCAGGTTGACCATTGACTTGGAGAAAGTGATTTTATGAGATGTAGCATGATGGGAGTGTTGTAGTCAGAGAGACTTGGATTAACAACGAGTGATATAATAATGTAGCATCACTTGTTATTCTCCACATATTTAGAGGCACATTGCTAGTATATCCTACTTTCTGAAGGTTCATCTTAGCCATTTTGATTTTTTGAAGTTCTATGTTAGTGCATATTTTCACTTATGAGAATGAAATCTGAAGGGGATTTTTTACCTTTACCAAAAATAAAAGTTACCATACTAGTGTTGATCTTTTTAAAAAGTGAAGTGGCATAACTTGAACTTTCAAAGAGAGGAAAATATAGTGATGAAATACACTGCTACATGTGAGACAATCTTACAGTACATGGATGGTATCTCCTCGAAGTTCAGTGCATTAATTATTAAGATTGCCGATAATGTTGTTGTCTGTAGACTTATACCAGAGATAATCATATTTCATTAGAAAGAAAGTAGGTTTGAGTTTTAAAGACTTAGGTTGGAAGCTGTAGCTGAAACTTTGGAAAGAAACTGCCTTCCAGTGTAATATTTCCTAGCACACTTTATGGAGGAAGCATGCATGATGTAAGAGGCAAGTAACTTAGTGAAACTCTTTTGGATTTAATTTGCTTTTCTGTAAAGTGGGGATGCTAATAATGGAAACACCAGTTCTTACATGGGTAAATCAATGAAGTGAATACACTAAAGAGTCAATAAAGCATTAATTTATGGTAAATGTATGTATCAGAATTACAGAACCATAGCTTTGGAACCTAATCATATGGCTATTCATTCAAATTTGATAAAAGATACTTAACTTTGTTTCAAATGACTCAAGTCATGTTATGGAAAATGAAAACATTTCTTTTATATTCAAAGCTGTTGGCCATAGGATTATAAGAAAATAGAGCAAATTCAGAGGAATTTCAAATTTTCTCTGTGCCAAGTAAAGAAATAGATTGTGAATTAATCTTTTCCCCTTTTATAAGTGACTCTCTCCTTGCTTTCGGCAAATTCATGTTACAAAACAAAAACAAAAAACCCTGCTGTAATTCCTTCTTGCAACTGTCCCTTTTCTATGCATCTACTAAGAATTTCTATCCCTTATTTGCTTTAATACAGGTTTAACCAAAATGGAAGACACTCTGAGACCAAGGTGGAGAAGTCAATTTCATCCAAGTAGCACAATTTAGTAAAACAGTATAAGAATCCGGGGTAAAACATACTCCATATTCATAAAACTAGGGTCATATAGTTGTTTTTCCATTGTCTATTCTGAAGTTATGAACATGAATATTGAAGCCTTGCTAAGAATATTAAAGGTTATCAAGATGACTAATAAATGCCTAGCCACTATTAAATAATCAACAAATATTAGTTCTTGCCTTTCTTCTGTCAATAATCTGCAAGAATTCTTAGTTTTCTTTCACAATTTACAACAGATATCAACCTCCCTATGTACATAAATTATTAATTTCTAGGCATCATGTACAACCCAAGTTACTCTCCTCTTCAGTAAACCCTTCATGGCATTCTTCACCTCTGTGTTTCTCACTGTATAAATGACAGGATTTAACATGGGGGTGAGGGTTCCATAGAACAAACTCACCAACTTGTCCACAGGATAGGTGGCCACAGGACGTACAAAGGTGAATATACAAGGGACAAAACAGAGTACCACTACTGTAAAGTGGGATAGACAGGTAGAGAGGGCTTTGCGTCTTCCTTCAGAGCCATGGGATTTCAGGGAGCTCAGAATGACCATGTAGGAGATGAGGAGCATGAAAAAAATGAGCAAGCACATGCCCCCAGTGTTAGCTGATATCACTATTCCACGCCAGTAGGTGTCAGTGCAGGCAAGTTCAAACAGTGAGAAGAAGTCACACATGAAGTGGTCAATGACATTGGGACCACAGAAGGGCAAGTCAAGCACAAAGAGAATCTGTACAGTAGCATGGATTATCCCCCCAATCCAGGCCACCACCCCTAGGAGCTGGCAGAGCCCATGGCGCATGATGGTTGTGTAGTGCAAAGGCTTGCAGATGGCCACATAGCGGTCATAAGCCATGGCAATGAGGACAATGATCTCTGATGCTGCAAGGAAATGTTCTAAATAGAGTTGAGTCATGCAGCCACCCCAGGAGATGGTTGTCCTCTGGTAGAGGAGGTCAATGGTAATCTTGGGGGTAGCAACAGAGGTGAAGGAGGCATCTATGAAGGACAAGTGAGTGAGAAAGAAGTACATGGGGGCCGAAAGTGTGGGGCTGAGGGAGATGGTTATGACAATGAACAGATTGGCCAGCAAGGTAAATAGGAAAATGAACAAAAAGACCATGAAGAGAATTTTTTGCAATTGTGGATTCTGTGTGAATCCCAAGAGAACGAATTCAGTCACATTGTTGGGAGACATGTGGAGATCCACTTACGAAGGAACACCTTCCTGGGTCCTGAAATATCTACAAAAATAAAAAATAACAGGTCTTAATCAGGAAAGTATTATGGTCTCACTTTCTTAAAACTAGAATTGTCATTTTCAGTGGAGAGCATGTTCTTGGCAGACCTGCCCCAGTTCTTGTTTCAATTCTTCCTTTCTTTCTCCACAATTTACATCTCTTCAGACCTAGCACCTGTCACCTGTTAAATATCCATGGTGCAACATTGGATGCATAAATAGTATGCTATTTAAACAAGATCAGGTTTCTCCTCCTGCTTCCAACTCCAAGTGACTTTGTAAGTCAGTTCAGTGTTTCATGCTACCGAGCCCTCCTCTGTGGCTGAGAACTTACACATTGCAATTCTCAGATGTATCTTATAAATGGAGAGTTGGCCCACAGATTTAAGAATTATTCCCTCTTCACTGATAATTCACATTTGAACTCTCAGCTGTAAATGTACAGAGAAATACACCATCAGTGACTATCTATCACAAGCAGAGTGTAACCAGAAATATATATATATATAAAATTGGTGACACCCTCTCCCTGGTACACATCCGAACACCTAAGTTATTTGAGTGTGCTTCCTCACATGCAGTAGTGCCAGGCATGGTGTCTGCAGTGTCTGAAACCTCTTAGGTGATGAGTAGATGCTTAGTGAGTTGCCATTCTCCATGGGTAAGAATAAGACTGCTTCCCCAGATCAGAAACCTGGGGGGAGTTCTAGTGTTCTTGTTCTCCTGCTCTGTTTATCATTTCTCTCTACAATGTGAGAAACACAAATGGACACTGAAAGGAAGCTGCCCTCCAGTTTAATAGTTTCTGCCACATTTTATGTGGTATAATTTTAAATTACCACTGGGAAAAACTATGTTAATTGTTCATTTTACTTTAGACAATTGGTGAGCTTGTTAATTGATATTTTTATTCTTTAAAATTATGTTCTACATACAATTTAAAATAGTCATATTCAGTCCAAGTACAGCTTCTGTTGATTGGATAAAAATAAATATTCTTGCATTAGTATTTATTACAAGATATATCAAGCAAAAGAAACTCTCTTTTTTTTTCCAAAAAATAAGGGTTTAAAAATAAGTTTAAATTTATTTACAGTTTAAATAAGTTTTATTTTAAAATCTTTTTATAGTTTTAAATAATAAGTTCTAAAAGTCAAAATTAAATGTGGAGAAGAAAAGAAATAGTCTGCTCGGTAAGACAGAAAGATAATGCACTACACATATATACACAGACCAATACAAACAGATATAAAATTCATTACTTTTTATAAATACCTACCAAAGTTCACAGATTCAACACATATCTACTGGATACTTCCTATGTATATGAATGTGTTCACACAAAGTCTTGAAAGGTCTGCCTGTTAAATGCCCTTAATGCCTGAAATTCATGAACAAACAGCAGCGAGAACCCACTCATGATATATTTTTTCTTCTTACTCCTTTATGGTTCTATTAAGTGCATTCTCATGCCTTCTCCCATCTTCCCATACTGACCATCTTCCATCATTCCTGGTTACAGGATACTGAGTTACTAATAGAATGAGAAATTTGGGGACATAAATTTCCTAAGGGAAGAGAAGAGAATAAATGAATATAATAAAATGGATTCTACAAAAACAAACAAACAAACAAACAAACAAACACGTCTTTTCTTTCAAAGATAAATGACTAAAGAACTTTATTTTTTAATTATCCATAATGCAAATTCCATACATATGTGGAGACAAAGTGCAGCAGCTCCATTGCATTCCCTTATTCTAAGTTGGGCTCCCCTAACAGATCAGAGAAATATAGTGTGTACATAAATTAAGTGTCAGGCCTAATTAACAAAAGTGCTTTAAAAATAACTATGAAGAAATAGAAATTAGTTTTTTTCTCCCCTTTGGCACCACAATACTCTTTCTAGGAATAAACCCTAAGGGAAATTTTTTCAAATTAATGATTTTTATTTTTACATTATAGATTGGTTTGCAGTGTTCTGTCAATTTTCTACTGTACAGTAAATGACCCAGTTACACACACACACACACACACACACACATACTTATATACATTATTTTTCTCACATTATCCTACATTATGTTCCATAATAAGTGACTAGATATATTTATATTTTTAAAGAAGAAAAACTATTATTTACTTACATGTTCAACACAATTACTGAGCTGTGAAATATTTAGAAATGGCATTGAATGTTCAATCTCAGAAAAATGGATAATTGAAAGAGTGTGTCTCTGATGTACAGCTTTCACAAGACGTTTTTAAAAATTAGGCAGTATCATAGGAATAATCTTAACTTATAAATTGAAGAACATGTTTGATGAAATTTAGAATTGTATAATTATTCTAATTTAATTCTAACTATATTTGTTATTATTTTACATATTTTAAATATTTATCAATAAGAAAAAAAAGAGCCCACACTATTTTTACTTCTAAATTGGTAGTATTGTACTTGAGCCTATCTTTCATGGCATTTTGTATGCAGATTGGCATAGATGAAAGGAAATTGTGATTTGTAAGACCTGAAAGTCTATGATCAAATGATTTCCTGGAAAAAAAAAATCTTACCTTTTAACTTCTCCACCATAACTCCAGGCTCAGGGCCTCAAGCAGCTGTTAGTTTACCAAGGAAAAAGTAGAATTGTAAGATTTAAAAACCTCAACTAGCTAAGCTATCAGTGTCTTTGTTGATTTATAAAGGTACCTATGGTAAACCTTAAAAGTACTGCAACATATTCTGTTTTCAAGTGAATTCTATGAAGTTTCTTAGCTGTGGCTAATTGGACCTCAGGGGTATTTCCGTACCATTAGCAGACCTTGGCCACAACCTAATTAATTATGTCATGTAAGTTAACTGAATAGCAGAGCTGAACTTTTCTTGCATTCATCATTAATTTTGACCCTCTCCCTGAGTCTACATTAAGACAAAGTACTATGACAAGACAAAAAAAAAAAAGTTGATTCTCACTTAAATATGTATGAATTTAAGTTTTGATAACATATGAGCTGATTCTGGACTCTCAATATTTAGTATTGTGCAAATTAAACATTTAGGAATGTAAAAATCTTATTTTTAATTGTATTATATTAATTTTAAGTTACTAGTACTGATGCAAATCATACTTTTTAAATGTTATTTTCAGATGAACATTAGGTGATAATCATGAATCCTATTATAATACAGCATTTAACACAAGGTAAAATTTACAGCGCCTCTTCAAAGGAGTTCTTTCCCATGACAATTCTGGAGTTAGATTACCATGATAATGATGAACATAATTCTATTCTTCAGTTATAGTGAGAGATGGTGAGTGGAATTTATTTCAATCATTTAATTGTAATTGTATAATATCCAAATGGAATAGAAAAAAATAGGCAATAATATTCAAATTTACCACAAGAAAATATAAGACCGGCAGTAAGAATGCCATATATATATATACCAAGAGGAAATAAGAAGCTAGGGCACTAAATCCTGGGCCAACCCTCTTATATGTTTTTTAAATTTTTATTGGATGGTAGGTGATTTACAATGTTGTGTTAGTTTCAGGTGTAAAACAAAGTGAATCAACCATGCAGATACATATACCTTTACTATTTTTCAGATTCTTTCTCCATATAGGCCATCACATAATATTGAATAGATTTCCCCATTCTATATTGTAGTCCTCGTAACCAATCGATTCCCTATATAGCAGTGCGTACATGCCAATACCAAACACCCAGTCCATCCCTCCCCACATTTTCCATTTAGTAACTATAAGTTTGGTTTTGAAATCTTTGAGTCTGTTTCTGTTTTTTGAATCAATTCTCTTGTATCATTCTTAGCCCATAAAATCGATCTCATGATATGTGCCTTTCTCTAAGTTACTTCACTAGTATGAGAATCTCTAGGTCCATCCGTGTTGTAGCAAATGGCATTATTAATTTTTGTTACGTCCAAGTAACATTCCATTGTATATATATACCACACCGTCTCTATCCAGTCCTCTGCTGCTGGGCATTTTGGTGGCTGCTGTGTTTGGGCTACTGTAAGTAGTGCTACAGTGACCAGTGGGATGCATATATCATTTCCAGTTATGCTTTTCTCTGGGTAGGCATGGGATTGCTAGATTGTATAGCAGTTTTATATTTAGTTTTTTAAGGTTCCACGCTTCTCTCTGTAATGGTTATACCAACTTACATTCTCACAATCAGTGAAGGAGGTTTCTCTTTTCTCCCAACCCACACCACTTCCCATTTATTATTTGTAGACTTTCTGGTGATGGTCATTATGACTGATGTGATGTGATATCTCACTGCAGTTTTGATATGCCATTCTCTAACAATTTGTGATGTTGAGCATGTTTTATGTGTATTTTGGCCATTTGTCTGTCTTTGGAGAAATGTCTATTGAGATCTTCTGACCATTTCTTTGATTGGGATGGTTGGGGTTTTTTTTAATGTAAATCTGTATGAGCTATTTGTATATTTTGGAGATTAATTCCTTGTCAGTCACTTCCTTTGCAAAGATTTATGGCCAGATTTATGGTATCTGGCCTTGTGTTGAATCGCTATTAATATACATCTCATTGGGCTTCCTATTGTGGCTCAGCTGTTTAAGGACCTGATGTTGTCTCTGTGATGATGTGGGTTCAATCCCTCACCACACGTAGTGGGTTAAGTTTTCACAGCTGAAGCATAGGTTGCAGCTGCAGCTTGGATTCAGTCCCTGGCCTGGGAACTTCCACATGCCATTGGTGCAGCCATAAAAGTTTTAAAAAAATTAAAAAAGAAAAATGGTATGAGTCTAGACTTACTTTTCATTCCCTATTAGGAGAAGAAAGTTTTCTTCAAGTGGTGCCTGCCATTAATAAGACATTGTGTGGCTTTCTGTGCCCTTAAATAATCCGTAGTTGTTTTTTTTTGAAATCTTGTGTTTAGGGTTCAATGAGTAAGTATTTTTTCAGAGTGACATATGATTTTTTTGTGTTTTCAAATTTTTTTGATATTTTTAACACACTTATCAAATATCAAAATTTAAGTAAAATTCTTTTAGCCTGCAGCTATTTCTTGGACACTTCAAAGGAGCCCCAATTCCTCTCAGAGAAGAACATCAAGGTAATTAGGCTTGCTAAATTATTTGAGAAACATTGCCAAGTGACTGCAGATGGACTGTCGTTTACAGTGTATAGATCAAGGTGCTTATTGTAGATATTCCAAAAGGAATAAGGGATTCCTAAAATTGGAATATCTTGATATAATGTGATCAATCATAATCCTTGTTATTATCTTTAAATGTTGTATATCACAGAAATATGCAAGTTTCTTGCCAATTAATTTATAATCAAATGTTTAACATGCCTCTTTAAGTTTTGTTGTTATGGGCCATCTTTATTTTACATTAGTCCTTTCATAAAATGAAGATCTTCAAAATCTTCATAAAAGGAACTTTTTGACAAATTGCACCACTTGTTAGAGACACTCTTTTCTCCATTGTATCTTCTTGCCTCCTTGGCGGTAGCCATGCACAACCTAGTAAGCACATTCTCCCCAGCACCATTCTCTGGAGTTAGGGTATGGTCAAATTATGGAAGAAATAGCTCAGGTTGACCATTGACTTGGAGAAAGTGATTTTATGAGATGTAGCATGATGGGAGTGTTGTAGTCAGAGAGACTTGGATTAACAACGAGTGATGTAATAATGTAGAATCACCTGGTAATCTCCATATGCATGAAAGAGCTTTGCAGGTATCCCCCCTTTTCTAAAGGTTCAACTTAACCACTCCCATATTCGGAAGTCCTATATTAGTATATATTTTCATTAGTGGGATAGAAATACAAAGAGATTTTTGATTTTATAAATATGTACATATTACATATAGGGTATTATATATATGTATTTATAATTCCATACCAGTGCTGGTCATTTGTAACATGAAGTGGTGTAAAACGTGAACATTCAAGGAGAAGAAAATACAGTGCCAAAGTATATTGCTACTCATGAGGCAAGTCTACAGCATATAGACCATATCTCCTTAAAGTTCCAAATGAATTGTTAAGAATGCAGAAAGTGTTCTTATCTATAAACATAGCACAGGTAACTGTGATTCATTAAAAGAAAGTAAGGTTGAGTGTGAAAGATGTGGGTTGGAAGTTTGTAGCTGAAACTTTTGAAAGGAAGCAGGATTTCTTATAATAAGCACACTTTATGGAGTAAGCGTGTGTGATGTGAGACAGAGAAATTACTAAAATCCTAGGCTTTAATTTGCATTTCTGTAAAATGGGCATGTTAATGGTCGAACAACAAATTTAAACTTGGGTAAATCAACAAAGTGAATATGCCTGATAGTAAATAAAGTGTCAGTTTAATGTAAATATGTGTATCAGACTCACAGAGCAAGAGCTTTGGAATCTAATCCTATTCCTGTTCTTTCAAATTTGATAAAAGGTGCATATCCTTTTTCAAATGACTCCTCAAGTCATAGTTTGGAAAATGAAAACATTTATTTTATATTCAAGACAGTGAGGCATAAGGACATTTAAGAAAAGAGAGTACTGTACAGTGGGAAAATAAAAAAAAAGTGAAGGAATAAACGTAGAACTAAACATAAACAGTAAAAAAAAAAAAGAAAAGAAAAGAGAGTAGATTTAGAATAATTTCAAAATTTCTGATGTATTTTGTGGCAGGTAAAGACTTAAATTGTGAAATATTGTATGCTCCTTGTATGGCTCTCTCTCTTCTTTTGGTAAATTTGTAGTACAAAAAAAAAAAAAATTCAACTGTGATTCCTTCATGCACTGCATCTTCCTTATGAATCTATTTAAGAATTTTTATCCCTATTTACTTTCCCACATGTTAAGCAAAAGTAGACTTTCTGAGACCAAGGTCCTTAGGAGAAGACAATTTCATGCAAGTAAAACAAATGCAGTATTTAGTAAAGTGACAGTAAAACTCAGAAGAAAAACATGCTCTACAATGATCAAACTAGGACTTTATAGTTGCTTTTACATTTTCTATTCTGAAGTTAGGAACAATGCAATGACAAAGTTTATTAAAAGTTATCAAAATGCCTAATAAATCCCTAGCCACTATTTAATATTCTACAGAAACTCAAACACTAGTTTTGCCTCTTTTTTCTGTCAATGATCTATTAAACTTAGGGTTTTTTTTTTTACAATTACCCAAGAATAATTCTCCCTATATATAAATTATCAGTTTCTAAGAACCATGAACGGTCTCACTTACTCTCCTCTTCAACAAAGTCTTCATGGCAATTTGCACCTCTGTGTTTCTCACTGTATAAATGATAGGATTTAACATGGGAGTGAAGGTGGCATAGAACAAACTCACCAACTTGTCCACAGGATAGGTGGCCACAGGACGTACATAGGTGAATATACAAGGGACAAAAAAGAGCACCACTACTGTAAAGTGGGAGCCACATGTAGAGAGGGCTTTGTATCTTCCTTCAGAACTATGGGATTTCAGAGAGCTCAGAATGACTATGTAGGAGGTGAGTAGCATGAAAAAAATAAGCAAGCACATGCCGCCAGTGTTAGCTGATATCACTATTCCACGCCAGTAGGTGTCACTGCAGGCAAGTTCAAACAGTGAGAAGAAGTCACACATGAAGTGGTCAATGACATTGGGACCACAGAAGGTCAACTCATGTGTGAAAAAAATCTGGACAGTGGAGTGCAGGATGCCCCCAATCCAGGCCACCACAACCAGCAGCTGGCAGAGCCCATGTCTCATGATGGTCGTGTAGTGCAGAGGCTTGCAGATGGCCACATAGCGGTCATAAGCCATGGCAATGAGCACAATGGTCTCTGATCCTCCCAGGAAGTGTTCCAAAAAGAGCTGAGTCAGGCAGCCACCCCAGGAGATGGTTGTCCTCTGATAGAGCAGGTCAATGGTAATTTTGGGGGTGGTGACAGAGGAGAAGGAGGCATCTATGAAGGACAAGTGAGTGAGAAAGAAGTACATGGGGGCCGAAAGTGTGGGGCTGAGGGAGATGGTTATGACAATGAACAGATTGGCCAGCAAGGTAAATAGGAAAATGAACAAAAAGACCATGAAGAGTATTTTTTGCAAATGTGGATTCTGTGTGAGTCCCAAGAGAACGAATTCAGTCACATTGTTGGGAGACATGTGGAGATCCACTTACGAAGGAACACCTTCCTGGGTCCTGAAATATCTACAAAAATAAAAAATAACAGGTCTTAACCAGGAAAGTATTATGGTCTCACTTTCTTAAAACTAGAATTGTCATTTTCAGTGGAGAGCATGTTCTTGGCAGACCTGCCCCAGTTCTTGTTTCAATTCTTCCTTTCTTTCTCCACAATTTACATCTCTTCAGACCTAGCACCTGTCACCTGTTACATATCCATGGTGCAACACTGGATGCATAAATAGTATGCTATTTAAACAAGATCAGGTTTCTCCTCCTGCTTCCAACTCCAAGTGACTTTGTCAGTCAGTTCAGTGTTTCATGCTACCGAGCCCTCCTCTGTGGCTGAGAACTTTTACACATTGCAATTCTCAGATGTATCTTATAAATGGAGAGTTGGCCCACAGATTTAAGAATTATTCCCTCTTCACTGATAATTCACATTTGAACTCTCAGCTGTAAATGTACAGAGAAATACACCATCAGTGACTATCTATCACAAGCAGAGTGTAACCAGAAATATATATATATATATAAAATTGGTGACACCCTCTCCCTGGTACACATCCGAGCACATAAGTTATTTGAATGTGCTTCCTCACATCCAGTAGTGCCAGGCATGGTGTCTGCAGTGTCTGAAACCTCTTAGGTGATGAGTAGATGCTTAGTGAGTTGCCATTCTCCATGGGTAAGAATAAGACTGCTTCCCCAGATCAGAAACCTGGGGGGAGTTCTAGTGTTCTTGTTCTCCTGCTCTGTTTATCATTTCTCTCTACAATGTGAGAAACACAAATGGACACTGAAAGGAAGCTGCCCTCCAGTTTAATAGTTTCTGCCACATTTTATGTGGTATAATTTTAAATTACCACTGGGAAAAACTATGTTAATGGTTCCTTTTACTTTAGACAATTGGTGGGCTTGTTAATTGATATTTTTATTCTTTAAAATTATGTTCTACATACAATTTAAAATAGTCATATTCAGTCCAAGTACAGCTTCTGTTGATTGGATAAAAATAAATATTCTTGCATTAGTATTTATTACAAGATATATCAAGCAAAAGAAACTCTCTTTTTTTTTCCAAAAAATAAGGGTTTAAAAATAAGTTTAAATTTATATACAGTTTAAATAAGTTTTATTTTAAAATCTTTTTATAGTTTTAAAAAATAAGTTCTAAAAATCAAAATTAAATGTGGAGAAGAAAAGAAATAGTCTGCTCGGTAAGACAGAAAGATAATGCACTACACATATATACACAGACCAATACAAACAGATATAAAATTCATTACTTTTTATAAATACCTACCAAAGTTCACAGATTCAACAAATATCTACTGGATACTTCCTATGTATATGAATGTGTTCACACAAAGTCCTGAAGGGTCTGCCTGTTAAATGCCCTTAATGCCTGAAATTCATTAACAAACAGCAACGAGAACCCACTCATGATATATTTTTTCTTCTTACTCCTTTATGGTTCTATTAAGTGCATTCTCATGCCTTCTCCCATCTTCCCATACTGACCATCTTTCATCATTCCTGGTTACAGGATACTGAATTACTGATAGAATGAGAAATTTGGGAACGTAAATTTCCTAAGGAAAGTGAAGAGAATAAATGAATATAATAAAATGGATTCTACAAAAACAAACAAACAAACAAACAAACAAACAAACACGTCTTTTCTTTCAAAGTTAAATGGCTAAAGAACTTTATTTTTTAATTATCCATAATGCAAATTCCATACATATGTGGAGACAAAGTGCAGCAGCTCCATTGCATTCCCTTATTCTAAGTTGGGCTCCCCTAACAGATCAGAGAAATATAGTGTGTACATAAATTGAGTGTTAGACCTAATTAACAAAAGCGCTTTAAAAATAACTATGAAAAAATAGAAATCAGTTTTTTCTTCCCTTTGGCACCACAATACTCTTTCTAGGAATAAACCCTAAGGGAAATTTTTTCAATTTAGTGCTTTTTATTTTTACATTATAGATTGGTTTACAGTGTTCTGTCAATTTTCTACTGTACAGTAAATGACCCAGTTACACACACACACACACACACACACACACACATACTTATATACATTGTTTTTCTCACATTATCCTACATTATGTTCCATAATAAGTGACTAGATATATTTATATTTTTAAAGGAGAAAAACTATTATTTACTTACATGTTCAACACAATTACTGAGCTGTGAAATATTTAGAAATGGCATTGAATGTTCAACCTCAGAAAAATGGATAATTGAAAGAGTGTTTCTCTGATGTATAGCTTTCACAAGATGTTTTTAAAAATGAGGCAGTATCATAGGAGTATTCTTAACTTATAAATATTGAAGAAAATGTTTGATGAAAATTAGAATTGTATAATTATTCTAATTTAATTCTAACTATATTTGTTATTATTTTACATATTTTAAATATTTATCAATAAGAAAAAAAAGAGCCCACACTATTATTACTTCTAAATTGGTAGTATTGTACTTGAGCCTATCTTTCATGGCATTTTGTATGCAGATTGGCATAGATGAAAGGAAATTGTGATTTGTAAGATCTGAAAGTCTATGATCAAATGATTTCCTGAAAAAAAAAAAAAATCTTACCTTTTCACTTCTCCACCATAACTCCAGGCTCAGGGCCTCAAGCAGCTGTTAGTTTACCAAGGAAAAAGTAGAATTGTAAGATTTAAAAACCTCAACTAGCTAAGCTATCAGTGTCTTTGTTGATTTATAAAGGTACCTATGGTAAACCTTAAAAGTACTGCAACATATTCTGTTTTCAAGTGAATTCTATGAAGTTTCTTAGCTGTGGCTAATTGGACCTCAGGGGTATTTCCGTACCATTAGCAGACCTTGGCCACAACCTAATTAATTATGTCATGTAAGTTAACTGAATAGCAGAGCTGAACTTTTCTTGCATTCATCATTAATTTTGACCCTCTCCCAGAGTCTACATGAAGACAACGTACTATGACAAGACAAAAAAAAAAAAGTTGATTCTCACTTAAATATTTATGAATTTAAGTTTTGATAACATATGAGCTGATTATGGACTCTCAATATTTAGTATTGTGCAAATTAAACATTTAGGAATGTAAAAATCTTATTTTTAATTGTATTATATTAATTTTAAGTTACTAGAACTTATGCAAATCATACTTTTTAAATGTTATTTTCGGATGAACATTAGGTGATAATCATGAATCCTATTATAATACAGCATTTAACACAAGGTAAAATTTACAGCGCCTCTTCAAAGGAGTTCTTTCCCATGACAATTCTGGAGTTAGATTACCATGATAATGATGAACATAATTCTATTCTTCAGTTATAGTGAGAGATGGTGAGTGGAATTTATTTCAATCATTTAATTGTAATTGTAGAATATCCAAATGGAATAGAAAAAAATAGGCAATAATATTCAAATTTACCACAAGAAAACATAAGACCGGCAGTAAGAATGCCATATATATATATACCAAGAGGAAATAAGAAGCTAGGGCACTAAATCCTGGGCCAACCCTCTTATATTTTTTAAAATTTTTATTGGATGGTAGGTGATTTACAATGTTGTGTTAGTTTCAGGTGTAAAACAAAGCGAATCAACCATGCAGATACATATACCTTTACTATTTTTCAGATTCTTTCTCCATATAGGCCATCACATAATATTGAATAGATTTCCCCATTCTATATTGTAGTCCTCGTAACCAATCGATTCCCTATATAGCAGTGCGTACATGCCAATACCAAACACCCAGTCCATCCCTCCCCACATTTTCCATTTAGTAACTATAAGTTTGGTTTTGAAATCTTTGAGTCTGTTTCTGTTTTTTGAATAAATTCTCTTGTATCATTATTAGCGCATAAAATCGATCTCATGATATTTGCCCTTCTCTAAGTTACTTCACTAGTATGAGAATCTCTAGGTCCATCCGTGTTGTAGCAAATGGCATTATTATTATTTGTTATGTCCAAGTAACATTCCATTGTATATATATATATACCACACCGTCTCTATCCAGTCCTCTGCTGCTGGGCATTTTGGTGGCTGCTGTGTTTGGGCTACTGTAAGTAGTGCTACAGTGACCAGTGGGATGCATATATCATTTCCAGTTATGCTTTTCTCTGGGTAGGCATGGGATTGCTAGATTGTATAGCAGTTTTATGTTTAGTTTTTTAAGGTTCCACGCTTCTCTCTGTAATGGTTATACCAACTTACATTCTCACAATCAGTGAAGGAGGTTTCTCTTTTCTCCCAACCCACACCACTTCCCATTTATTATTTGTAGACTTTCTGGTGATGGTCATTATGACTGATGTGATGTGATATCTCACTGCAGTTTTGATATGCCTTTCTCTAACAATTTGTGATGTTGAGCATGTTTTATGTGTATTTTGGCCATTTGTCTGTCTTTGGAGAAATGTCTATTGAGATCTTCTGACCATTTCTTTGATTGGGATGGTTGGGGTTTTTTTTAATGTAAATCTGTATGAGCTATTTGTATATTTTGGAGATTAATTCCTTGTCAGTCACTTCCTTTGCAAAGATTTATGGCCAGATTTATGGTATCTGGCCTTGTGTTGAATCGCTATTAATATACATCTCATTGGGCTTCCTATTGTGGCTCAGCTGTTTAAGGACCTGATGTTGTCTCTGTGATGATGTGGGTTCAATCCCTGACCACACGTAGTGGGTTAAGTTTTCACAGCTGAAGCATAGGTTGCAGCTGCAGCTTGGATTCAGTCCCTGGCCTGGGAACTTCCACATGCCATTGGTGCAGCCATAAAAGTTTTCAAAAAATTAAAAAAGAAAAATGGTATGAGTCTAGACTTACTTTTCATTCCCTATTAGGAGAAGAAAGTTTTCTTCAAGTGCTGCCTGCCATTAATAAGACATTGTGTGGCTTTCTGTGCCCTTAAATAATCTGTAGTTGTTTTTTTTTTTTTTTTTGAAATCTTGTGTTTTGGGTTCAATGAGTAAGTATTTCTTCAGAGTGACATATGATTTTTTTGTTTTTTCAATTTTTTTTGATATTTTTAACACACTTATCAAATATCAAAATTTAAGTAAAATTCTTTTAGCCTCCAGCTATTTCTGGGACACTTCAAAGGAGCCCCAATTCCTCTCAGAGAAGAACATCAAGCTAATTAGGCTTGCTAAATTATTTGAGAAACATTGCCAAGTGACTGCAGATGGACTGTCGTTTACAGTGTATAGATCAAGGTGCTTATTGTAGATATTCCAAAAGGAATAAGGGATTCCTAAAATTGGAATATCTTGATATAATGTGATCAATCATAATCCTTGTTATTATCTTTAAATGTTGTATATCACAGAAATATCCAAGTTTCTTGCCAATTAATTTATAATCAAATGTTTAACATGCCTCTTTAAGTTTTGTTCTTATGGGCCATCTTTATTTTACATTAATCCTTTCATAAAACGAAGATCTTCAAAATCTTCATAAAAGGAACTTTTTGACAAATTGCACCACTTGTTAGAGACACTCTTTTCTCCATTGTATCTTCTTGCCTCCTTGGCGGTAGCCATGCACAACCTAGTAAGCACATTCTCCCCAGCACCATTCTCTGGAGTTAGGGTATGGTCAAATTATGGAAGAAATAGCTCAGGTTGACCATTGACTTGGAGAAAGTGATTTTATGAGATGTAGCATGATGGGAGTGTTGTAGTCAGAGAGACTTGGATTAACAACGAGTGATGTAATAATGTAGAATCACCTGGTAATCTCCATATGCATGAAAGAGCTTTGCAGGTATCCCCCCTTTTCTAAAGGTTCAACTTAGCCACTCCCATATTAGGAAGTCCTATATTAGTATATATTTTCATTAATGGGAAAGAAATACAAAGAGATTTTTGATTTTATAAATATGTACATATTACATATAGGGTATTATATATATGTATTTATAATTCCATACCAGTGCTGGTCATTTGTAACATGAAGTGGTGTAAAACTTGAACATTCAAGGAGAAGAAAATACAGTGCCAAAGTATATTGCTACTCATGAGGCAAGTCTACAGCATATAGACCATATCTCCTTAAAGTTCCAAATGAATTGTTAAGAATGCAGAAAGTGTTCTTATCTATAAACATAACACAGGTAATTGTGATTCATTAAAAGAAAGTAAGGTTGAGTGTGAAAGATGTGGGTTGGAAGTTTGTAGCTGAAACTTTTGAAAGGAAGCAGGATTTCTTATAATAAGCACACTTTATGGAGTAAGCGTGTGTGATGTGAGACAGAGAAATTACTAAAATCCTAGGCTTTAATTTGCATTTCTGTAAAATGGGCATGTTAATGGTCGAACAACAAATTTAAACTTGGGTAAATCAACAAAGTGAATATGCCTGATAGTAAATAAAGTGTCAGTTTAATGTAAATATGTGTATCAGACTCACAGAGCAAGAGCTTTGGAATCTAATCCTATTCCTGTTCTTTCAAATTTGATAAAAGGTGCATATCCTTTTTCAAATGACTCCTCAAGTCATAGTTTGGAAAATGAAAACATTTATTTTATATTCAAGACAGTGAGGCATAAGGACATTTAAGAAAAGAGAGTACTGTACAGTGGGAAAATAAAAAAAAGTGAAGGAATAAACATAGAACTAAACATAAACAGTAAAAAAAAGAAAAGAAAAGAAAAGAGAGTAGATTTAGAATAATTTCAAAATTTCTGATGTATTTTGTGGCAGGTAAAGACTTAAATTGTGAAATATTGTATGCTCCTTGTATGGCTCTCTCTCTTCTTTTGGTAAATTTGTAGTACAAAAAAAAAAAAAAATCAACTGTGATTCCTTCATGCACTGCATCTTCCTTATGAATCTATTTAAGAATTTTTATCCCTATGTACTTTCCCACATGTTAAGCAAAAATAGAATTTCTGAGACCAAGGTCCTTAGGAGAAGACAATTTCATGCAAGTAAAACAAATGCAGTATTTAGTAAAGTGACAGTAAAACTCAGAAGAAAAACATGCTCTACAATGATCAAACTAGGACTTTATAGTTGCTTTTACATTTTCTATTCTGAAGTTAGGAACAATGCAATGACAAAGTTTATTAAAAGTTATCAAAATGCCTAACAAATCCCTAGCCACTATTTAATATTCTACAGAAACTCAAACACTAGTTTTGCCTCTTTTTTCTGCCAATGATCTATAAAACGTAGGTTTTTTTTTTTTTACAATTACCCAAGAATAATTCTCCCTATATATAAATTATCAGTTTCTAAGAACCATGAATGGTCTCACTTACTCTCCTCTTCAACAAAGTCTTCATGGCAATTTTCACCTCTGTGTTTCTCACTGTATAAATGATAGGATTTAACATGGGAGTGAAGGTGGCGTAGAACAAAGTCACCAACTTGTCCACAGGATAGGTGGCCACAGGACGTACGTGTGTAAATATACAAGGGACAAAAAAGAGCACCACTACTGTAAAGTGGGAGCCACATGTAGAGAGGGCTTTGTATCTTCCTTCAGAACTATGGGATTTCAGAGAGCTCAGAATGACCATGTAGGAGGTGAGGAGCATGAAAAAAATGAGCAAGCACATGCCCCCAGTGTTAGCTGATATCACTATTCCACGCCAGTAGGTGTCATTGCAGGCAAGTTGCAACAGTGAGAAGAAGTCACACATGAAGTGGTCAATGACATTGGAACCACAGAAGGTCAACTCACGTGTGAAAAAAATCTGGACAGTGGAGTGCAGGATGCCCCCAATCCAGGCCACCACAACCAGCAGCTGGCAGAGCCCATGTCTCATGATAGTCGTGTAGTGCAAAGGCTTGCAGATGGCCACATAGCGGTCATAAGCCATGGCAATGAGGAAAATGATCTCTGATCCTCCCAGGAAGTGTTCCAAAAAGAGCTGAGTAAGGCAACCACTCCTGGAGATGGTTGTCCTCTGATAGAGCAGGTCAATGGTAATTTTGGGGGTGGTGACAGAGGAGAAGGAGGCATCTATGAAGGACAAGTGAGTGAGAAAGAAGTACATGGGGGCCGAAAGTGTGGGGCTGAGGGAGATGGTTATGACAATGAACAGATTGGCCAGCAAGGTAAATAGGAAAATGAACAAAAAGACCATGAAGAGTATTTTCCGCAAATGTGGATTCTGTGTGAGTCCCAAGAGAACGAACTCAGTCACATTGTTGGGAGACATGTGGAGATCCACTTACGAAGGAACACCTTCCTGGGTCCTGAAATATCTACAAAAATAAAAAATAACAGGTCTTAATCAGGAAAGTATTATGGTCTCACTTTCTTAAAACTAGAGTTGTCATTTTCAGTGAAGAGCATGTTCTTGGCAGACCTGCCCCAGTTCTTGTTTCAATTCTTCCTTTCTTTCTCCACAATTTACATCTCTTCAGACCTAGCACCTGTCACCTGTTACATATCCATGGTGCAACATTGGATGCATAAATAGTATGCTATTTAAACAAGATCAGGTTTGTCCTCCTGCTTCCAACTCCAAGTGACTTTGTAAGTCAGTTCAGTGTTTCATGCTACTGAGCCCTCCTCTGTGGCTGAGAACTTACACATTGCAATTCTCAGATGTGTCTTATAAATGGAGAGTTGGCCCACAGATTTAAGAATTATTCCCTCTTCACTGATAATTCACATTTGAACTCTCAGCTGTAAATGTACAGAGAAATACACCATCAGTGACTATCTATCACAAGCAGAGTGTAACCAGAAATATATATATATATATACATATATATATATATATATATATATATATATGTAAAATTGGTGACACCCTCTCCCTGGTACACATCCGAACACATAGGTTATTTGAATGTGCTTCCTCACATGCAGTAGTGCCAGGCATGGTGTCTGCAGTGTCTGAAACCTCTTAGGTGATGAGTAGATGCTTAGTGAGTTGCCATTCTCCATGGGTAAGAATAAGACTGCTTCCCCAGATCAGAAACCTGGGGGGAGTTCTAGTGTTCTTGTTCTCCTGCTCTGTTTATCATTTCTCTCTACAATGTGAGAAACACAAATGGACACTGAAAGGAAGCTGCCCTCCAGTTTAATAGTTTCTGCCACATTTTATGTGGTATAATTTTAAACTACCACTGGGAAAAACTATGTTAATGGTTCCTTTTACTTTAGACAATTGGTGGGCTTGTTAATTGATATTTTTATTCTTTAAAATTATGTTCTACATACAATTTAAAATAGTCATATTCAGTCCAAGTACAGCTTCTGTTGATTGGATAAAAATAAATATTCTTGCATTAGTATTTATTACAAGATATATCAAGCAAAAGAAACTCTCTTTTTTTTTCCAAAAAATAAGGGTTTAAAAATAAGTTTAAATTTATTTACAGTTTAAATAAGTTTTATTTTAAAAACTTTTTATAGTTTTAAAAAATAAGTTCTAAAAATCAAAATTAAATGTGGAGAAGAAAAGAAATAGTCTGCTCGGTAAGACAGAAAGATAATGCACTACACATATATACACAGACCAATACAAACAGATATAAAATTTATTACTTTTTATAAATACCTACCAAAGTTCACAGATTCAACAAATATCTACTGGATACTTCCTATGTATATGAATGTGTTCACACAAGGTCCTGAAGGGTCTGCCTGTTAAATGCCCTTAATGCCTGAAATTCATTAACAAACAGCAGCGAGAACCCACTCATGATATATTTTTTCTTCTTCCTCCTTTACGGTTCTATTAAATGCATTCTCATGCCTTCTCCCATCTTCCCATACTGACCATCTTCCATCATTCCTGGTTACAGGATACTGAGTTACTAATAGAATGAGAAATTTGGGGACATAAATTTCCTAAGGAAAGTGAAGAGAATAAATGAATATAATAAAATGGATTCTACAAAAACAAACAAACAAACAAACAAACACGTTTTTTCCTTCAAAGATAAATGACTAAAGAACTTTATTTTTTAATTATCCATAATGCAAATTCCATACATATGTGGAGACAAAGTGCAGCAGCTCCATTGCATTCCCTTATTCTAAGGTGGGCTCCCCTAACAGATCAGAGAAATATAGTGTGTACATAAATTGAGTGTTAGACCTAATTAACAAAAGCGCTTTAAAAATAACTACGAAAAAATAGAAATCAGTTTTTTCTCCCCTTTGGCACCACAATACTCTTTCTAGGAATAAACCCTAAGGGAAATTTTTTCAATTTAATGCTTTTTATTTTTACATTATAAATTGGTTTACAGTGTTCTGTCAATTTTCTACTGTACAGTAAATGACCCAGGTACACACACACACACACACACACACATACTTATATACATTGTTTTTCTCACATTATCCTACATTATGTTCCATAATAAGTGACTAGATATATTTATATTTTTAAAGGAGAAAAACTATTATTTACTTACATGTTCAACACAATTACTGAGCTGTGAAATATTTAGAAATGGCATTGAATGTTCAACCTCAGAAAAATGGATAATTGAAAGAGTGTGTCTCTGATGTACAGCTTTCACAAGACGTTTTTAAAAATTAGGCAGTATCATAGGAGTATTCTTATAAATTGAAGAACATGTTTGATGAAATTTAGAATTGTATAATTATTCTAATTTAATTCTAACTATATTTGTTATTATTTTACATATTTTAAATATTTATCAATAAGAAAAAAAAGAGCCCACACTATTTTTACTTCTAAATTGGTAGTATTGTACTTGAGTCTATCTTTCATGGCATTTTGTATGCAGATTGGCATAGATGAAAGGAAATTATGATTTGTAAGATCTGAAAGTCTATGATCAAATGATTTCCTGGAAAAAAAAAAATCTTACCTTTTAACTTCTCCACCATAACTCCAGGCTCAGGGCCTCAAGCAGCTGTTAGTTTACCAAGGAAAAAGTAGAATTGTAAGATTTAAAAACCTCAACTAGCTAAGCTATCAGTGTCTTTGTTGATTTATAAAGGTACCTATGGTAAACCTTAAAAGTACTGCAACATATTCTGTTTTCAAGTGAATTCTATGAAGTTTCTTAGCTGTGGCTAATTGGACCTCAGGGGTATTTCCGTACCATTAGCAGACCTTGGCCACAACCTAATTAATTATGTCATGTAAGTTAACTGAATAGCAGAGCTGAACTTTTCTTGCATTCATCATTAATTTTGAACCTCTCCCTGAGTCTACATGAAGACAAAGTACTATGACAAGACCAAAAAAAAAAAAAAAAAGTTGATTCTCACTTAAATATTTATGAATTTAAGTTTTGATAACATATGAGCTGATTATGGACTCTCAATATTTAGTATTGTGCAAATTAAACATTTAGGAATGTAAAAATCTTATTTTTAATTGTATTATATTAAAGTTACTAGAATTTATGCAAATCATAGTTTTTAAATGTTATTTTCGGATGAACATTAGGTGATAATCATGAATCCTATTATAATACAGCATTTAACACAAGGTAAAATTTACAGCGCCTCTTCAAAGGAGTTCTTTCCCATGACAATTCTGGAGTTAGATTACCATGATAATGATGAACATAATTCTATTCTTCAGTTATAGTGAGAGATGGTGAGTGGAATTTATTTCAATCATTTAATTGTAATTGTATAATATCCAAATGGAATAGAAAAAGTAGGCAATAATATTCAAATTTACCACAAGAAAATATAAGACCGGCAGTAAGAATGCCATATATATATATATATATATACCAAGAGGAAATAAGAAGCTAGGGCACTAAATCCTGGGCCAACCCTCTTATATGTTTTTTAAATTTTTATTGGATGGTAGGTGATTTACAATGTTGTGTTAGTTTCAGGTGTAAAACAAAGTGAATCAACCATGCATACACATATACCTTTACTATTTTTCAGATTCTTTCTCCATATAGGCCATCACATAATATTGAATAGATTTCCCCATTCTATATTGTAGTCCTCGTAACCAATCGATTCCCTATATAGCAGTGCGTACATGCCAATACCAAACACCCAGTCCATCCCTCCCCACATTTTCCATTTAGTAACTATAAGTTTGGTTTTGAAATCTTTGAGTCTGTTTCTGTTTTTTGAATCAATTCTCTTGTATCATTCTTAGCCCATAAAATCGATCTCATGATATTTGCCTTTCTCTAAGTTACTTCACTAGTA
Organism: Sus scrofa; assembly: GCF_054392235.1. NCBI lineage: Eukaryota > Metazoa > Chordata > Mammalia > Artiodactyla > Suidae > Sus > Sus scrofa. Next base: position 15,848,526 of record NC_139384.1, read on the forward strand.
TGAGAATCTCTAGGTCCATCCGTGTTGTAGCAAATGGCATTATTATTATTTGTTACGTCCAAGTAACATTCCATTGTATATATATACACCACACCGTCTCTATCCAGTCCTCTGCTGATGGGCATTTTGGTGGCTGCTGTGTTTGGGCTACTGTAAGTAGTGCTACAGTGACCAGTGGGATGCATATATCATTTCCAGTTATGCTTTTCTCTGGGGTAGGCATGGGATTGCTAGATTGTATAGCAGTTTTATATTTAGTTTTTTAAGGTTCCACACTTCTCTCTGTAGTGGTTATACCAACTTACATTCTCACAATCAGTGAAGGAGGTTTCTCTTTTCTCCCAACCCACACCACTTCCCATTTATTATTTGTAGACTTTCTGGTGATGGTCATTATGACTGATGTGATGTGATATCTCATTGCAGTTTTTTTGTTTTTGTTTTTGTTTTTGGTCTTTTTGTTGTTGTTGATGTTGTTGTTGCTATTTCTTGGGCCGCTCCCCCGGCATATGGAGGTTCCCAGGCCAAAGGTCGAATCGAACCTGTAGCCGCCAGCCTATGCCAGAGCCACAGCAACGCGGGATCCGAGCCGCATCTGCAACCTACACCACAGCTCACAGCAATGCCAGATGGTTAACCCATTGAGCAAGGGCAAGGACCGAACCCGCAACCTCATAGTTCCTAGGCGGATTCGTTAACCACTGCGCCACGACGGGAACTCCGTCATTGCAGTTTTGATACGCCTTTCTCTAACAATTTGTGATGTTGAGCATGTTTTATGTGTATTTTGGCCATTTGTCTGTCTTTGGCGAAATGTCTATTGAGATCTTCTGACCATTTCTTTGATTGGGATGGTTGGGTTTTTTTTAATGTAAAGCTGTATGAGGTATTTGTATATTTTGGAGATTAATTCCTTGTCAGTCACTTCCTTTGCAAAGATTTATGGCCAGATTTATGGTATCTGGCCTTGTGTTGAATCGCTATTAATATACATCTCATTGGGCTTCCTATTGTGGCTCAGCTGTTTAAGGACCTGATGTTGTCTCTGTGATGATGTGGGTTCAATCCCTCACCTCATTTAGTGGGTTAAGTTTTCACAGCTGAAGCGTAGGTTGCAGCTGCAGCTTGGATTCAGTCCCTGGCCTGGGAACTTCCACATGCCATTGGTGCAGCCATAAAAGTTTTAAAAAAATTAAAAAAGAAAAATGGTATGAGTCTAGACTTACTTTTCATTCCCTATTAGGAGAAGAAAGTTTTCTTCAAGTGCTGCCTGCCATTAATAAGACATTGTGTGGCTTTCTGTGCCCTTAAATAATGTGTAGTTGCTTTTTTTTTTTTGAAATCTTGTGTTTTGGGTTCAATGAGTAAGTATTTCTTCAGAGTGACATATGATTTTTTTGTTTTTTCAATTTTTTTTGATATTTTTAACACACTTATCAAATATCAAAATTTAAGTAAAATTCTTTTAGCTTCCAGCTATTTCTGGGACACTTCAAAGGAGCCCCAATTCCTCTCAGAGAAGAACATCAAGCTAATTAGGCTTGCTAAATTATTTGAGAAACATTGCCAAGTGACTGCAGATGGACTGTCGTTTACAGTGTATAGATCAAGGTGCTTATTATAGATATTCCAAAAGGAATAAGGGATTCCTAAAATTGGAATATCTTGATATAATGTAATCAATCATAATCCTTGTTATTATCTTTAAATGTTGTATATCACAGAAATATGCAAGTTTCTTGCCAATTAATTTATAATCAAATGTTTAAGATGCCTCTTTAAGTTTTGTTCTTATGGGCCATCTTTATTTTACATTAATCCTTTCATAAAATGAAGATCTTCAAAATCTTCATAAAAGGAACTTTTTGACAAATTGCACCACTTGTTAGAGACACTCTTTTCTCCATTGTATCTTCTTGCCTCCTTGGCGGTAGCCATGCACAACCTAGTAAGCACATTCTCCCCAGCACCATTCTCTGGAGTTAGGGTATGGTCAAATTATGGAAGAAATAGCTCAGGTTGACCATTGACTTGGAGAAAGTGATTTTATGAGAGGTAGCATGATGGGAGTGTTGTAGTCAGAGAGACTTGGATTAACAACGAGTGATGTAATAATGTAGAATCACCTGGTAATCTCCACATATTTAGAGGCACATTGCTAGTATGTCCTACTTTCTGAAGGTTCACCTTAGCCATTTTGATTTTTTGAAGTTCTATGTTAGTGCATTTTTCACTTATGAGAATGAAATCTGAAGGGGATTTTTTACCTTTACCAAAAAAAAAAAGTTACCATACTAGTGTTGATCTTTTTAAAAAGTGAAGTGGCATAACTTGAACTTTCAAAGAGAGGAAAATATAGTGATGAAATACACTGCTACATGTGAGACAATCCTACAGTATATGGATGGTATCTCCTCGAAGTTCAGTGCATTAATTGTTAAGATTGCAGATAATGTTGTCGTCTGTAGACTTATACCAGAGATAATCATATTTCATTAGAAAGAAAGTAGGTTTGAGTTTTAAAGACTTGGGTTGGAAGCTGTAGCTGAAACTTTGAAAAGAAACTGCCTTCCAGTGTAACATTTCCTAGCACACTTTATGGAGGAAGCATGCATGATGTAAGAGGCAAGTAACTTAGTGAAACTCTTTTGGATTTAATTTGCTTTTCTGTAAAGTGGGGATGCTAATAATGGAAACACCAGTTCTTACATGGGTAAATCAATGAAGTGAATATACTAAAGAGTCAATAAAGCATTAATTTATGGTAAATGTATGTATCAGAATTACAGAACCATAGCTTTGGAACCTAATCGTATGACTATTCATTCAAATTTGATAAAAGATACTTAACTTTGTTTCAAATGACTCAAGTCATGTTATGGAAAATGAAAACATTTCTTTTATATTCAACGCTGTTGGCCATAGGATTATAAGAAAATAGAGCAAATTCAGAGTAATTTCAAATTTTCTCTGTGCCAAGTAAAGAAATAGATTGTGAATTAATCTTTTCCCCTTTTATAAGTGACTCTCTCCTTGCTTTCGGTAAATTCATGTTACAAAACAAAAACAATAGCAAAAACAAAAAACCCTGCTGTAATTCCTTCTTGCAACTGTCCCTTTTCTATGCATCTACTAAGAATTTCTATCCCTTATTTGCTTTAATACAGGTTTAACCAAAATGGAAGACACTCTGAGACCAAGGTGGAGAAGCCAATTTCATCCAAGTAGCACAATTTAGTAAAACAGTATAAGAATCCGGGGTAAAACATACTCCATATTCATAAAACTAGGGTTATATAGTTGTTTTTCCATTGTCTATTCTGAAGTTATGAACATGAATATTGAAGCCTTGCTAAGAATATTGAAGGTTATCAAGATGACTAATAAATGCCTAGCCACTATTAAATAATCAACAAATATTAGCTCTTGCCTTTCTTCTGTCAATAATCTGCAAGAATTCTTAGTTTTCTTTCACAATTTACAACAGATATCCACCTCCCTATGTACATAAATTATTACTTTCTAGGCATCATGTACAACCCAAGTTACTCTCCTCTTCAGTAAACCCTTCATGGCATTCTTCACCTCTGTGTTTCTCACTGTATAAATGATAGGATTTAACATGGGAGTGAGGGTTCCATAGAACAAACTCACCAACTTGTCCACAGGATAGGTGGCCACAGGACGTACGTAGACGAATATACAAGGGACAAAACAGAGTACCACTACTGTAAAGTGGGATAGACAGGTAGAGAGGGCTTTGCGTCTTCCTTCAGAGCCATGGGATTTCAGGGAGCTCAGAATGACCATGTAGGAGATGAGGAGCATGAAAAAAATGAGCAAGCACATGCCCCCAGTGTTAGCTGATATCACTATTCCACGCCAGTAGGTGTCAGTGCAGGCAAGTTCAAACAGTGAGAAGAAGTCACACATGAAGTGGTCAATGACATTGGGACCACAGAAGGGCAAGTCAAGCACAAAGAGAATCTGTACAGTAGCATGGATTATCCCCCCAACCCAGGCCACCACCACTAGGAGCTGGCAGAGCCCATGGCGCATGATGGTTGTGTAGTGCAGAGGCTTGCAGATGGCCACATAGCGGTCATAAGCCATGGCAATGAGCACAATGATCTCTGATGCTGCAAGGAAATGTTCTAAATAGAGTTGAGTCATGCAGCCACCCCAGGAGATGGTTGACCTCTGGTAGAGGAGGTCAATGGTAATCTTGGGGGTAGCAACAGACGTGAAGGAGGCATCAATGAAGGCCAAGTAAGTGAGAAAGAAGTACATGGGGGCCGAAAGTGTGGGGCTGAGGGAGATGGTAATGACAATGAACAGATTGGCCAGCAAGGTAAATAGGAAAATGGACAAAAAGACCATGAAGAGTATTTTTTGCAAATGTGGATTCTGTGTGAATCCCAAGAGAACGAACTCAGTCACATTGCTGGGAGACATGTGGAGATCCACTTACGAAGGAACACCTTCCTGGGTCCTGAAATATCTACAAAAATAAAAAATAACAGGTCTTAATCAGGAAAGTATTATGGTCTCACTTTCTTAAAACTAGAATTGTCATGTTCAGTGAAGAGCATGTTTTTGGCAGACCTGCTCCAGTTCTTATTTCAATTCTTCCTTTCTTTCTCCACAATTTACATCTCTTCAGACCTAGCACCTGTCACCTGTTAAATATCCATGGTGCAACATTGGGTGCATAAATAGTATGCTATTTAAACAAGATCAGGTTTCTCCTCCTGCTTCCAACTCCAAGTGACTTTGTAAGTCAGTTCAGTGTTTCATGCTACTGAGCCCTCCTCTGTGGCTGAGAACTTACACATTGCAATTCTCAGATGTATCTTATAAATGGAGAGTTGGCCCACAGATTTAAGAATTATTCCCTCTTCACTGATAATTCACATTTGAACTCTCAGCTGTAAATGTACAGAGAAATACACCATCAGTGAATATCTATCACAAGCAGAGTGTAACCAAAAAAAAAAATATATATATGTATATATATATATATATATATAAAATTGGTGACACCCTCTCCCTGGTACACATCCGAACACATAAGTTATTTGAATGTGCTTCCTCACATGCAGTAGTGCCAGGCATGGTGTCTGCAGTGTCTGAAACCTCTTAGGTGATGAGTAGATGCTTAGTGAGTTGCCATTCTCCATGGGTAAGAATAAGACTGCTTCCCCAGATCAGAAACCTGGGGGGAGTTCTAGTGTTCTTGTTCTCCTGCTCTGTTTATCATTTCTCTCTACAATGTGAGAAACACAAATGGACACTGAAAGGAAGCTGCCCTCCAGTTTAATAGTTTCTGCCACATTTTATGTGGTGTAATTTTAAATTACCACTGGGAAAAACTATGTTAATGGTTCATTTTACTTTAGACAATTGGTGGGCTTGTTAATTGATATTTTTATTCTTTAAAATTATGTTCTACATACAATTTAAAATGGTCTTATTCAGTCCAAGTACAGCTTCTGTTGATTGGATAAAAATAAATATTCTTGCATTAGTATTTATTACAAGATATATCAAGCAAAAGAAACTCTCTTTTTTTTTCCAAAAAATAAGGGTTTAAAAATAAGTTTAAATTTATTTACAGTTTAAATAAGTTTTATTTTAAAAACTTTTTATAGTTTTAAAAAATAAGTTCTAAAAATCAAAATTAAATGTGGAGAAGAAAAGAAATAGTCTGCTCGGTAAGACAGAAAGATAATGCACTACACATATATACACAGACCAATACAAACAGATATAAAATTTATTACTTTTTATAAATACCTACCAAAGTTCACAGATTCAACAAATATTTACTGGATACTTCCTATGTATATGAATGTGTTCACACAAAGTCCTGAAGGGTCTGCCTGTTAAATGCCCTTAATGCCTGAAATTCACTAACAAACAGCAGCGAGAACCCACTCATGATATATTTTTTCTTCTTACTCCTTTATGGTTCTACTAAGTGCATTCTCATGCCTTCTCCCATCTTCCCATACTGACCATCTTCCATCATTCCTGGTTACAGGATACTGAGTTACTAATAGAATGAGAAATTTGGGAACATAAATTTCCTAAGGGAAGAGAAGAGAATAAATGAATATAATAAAATGGATTCTACAAAAAAACAAACAAACACGTCTTTTCTTTCAAAGATAAATGGCTAAAGAACTTTATTTTTTAATTATCCATAATGCAAATTCTACACATATATGGAGACAAAGTGCAGCAGCTCCATTGCATTCCCTTATTCTAAGTTGGGCTCCCCTAACAGATCGGAGAAATATAGTGTGTACATAAATTAAGTGTCAGACATAATTAACAAAAGTGCTTTAAAAATAACTATGAAGAAATAGAAATCAGTTTTTCCTCCCCTTTGGCACCACAATACTCTTTCTAGGAATAAACCCTAAGGGAAATTTTTTCAATTTAATGCTTTTTATTTTTACATTATAGATTGGTTTGCAGTGTTCTGTCAATTTTCTACTGTACAGTAAATGACCCAGTTACACACACACACACACACACACACACACACACTTATATACATTGTTTTTCTCACATTATCCTACATTATGTTCCATAATAAGTGACTAGATATATTTATATTTTTAAAGGAGAAAAACTATTATTTACTTACATGTTCAACACAATTACTGAGCTGTGAAATATTTAGAAATGGCATTGAATGTTCAACCTCAGAAAAATGGATAATTGAAAGAGTGTGTCTCTGATGTACAGCTTTCACAAGACGTTTTTAAAAATTAGGCAGTATCATAGGAGTATTCTTATAAATTGAAGAAAATGTTTGATGAAATTTAGAATTGTATAATTATTCTAATTTAATTCTAACTATATTTGTTATTATTTTACATATTTTAAATATTTATCAATAAGAAAAAAAAGAGCCCACACTATTTTTACTTCTAAATTGGTAGTATTGTACTTGAGTCTATCTTTCATGGCATTTTGTATGCAGATTGGCATAGATGAAAGGAAATTATGATTTGTAAGATCTGAAAGTCTATGATCAAATGATTTCCTGGAAAAAAAAAAATCTTACCTTTTAACTTCTCCACCATAACTCCAGGCTCAGGGCCTCAAGCAGCTGTTAGTTTACCAAGGAAAAAGTAGAATTGTAAGATTTAAAAACCTCAACTAGCTAAGCTATCAGTGTCTTTGTTGATTTATAAAGGTACCTATGGTAAACCTTAAAAGTACTGCAACATATTCTGTTTTCAAGTGAATTCTATGAAGTTTCTTAGCTGTGGCTAATTGGACCTCAGGGGTATTTCCGTACCATTAGCAGACCTTGGCCACAACCTAATTAATTATGTCATGTAAGTTAACTGAATAGCAGAGCTGAACTTTTCTTGCATTCATCATTAATTTTGAACCTCTCCCTGAGTCTACATGAAGACAAAGTACTATGACAAGACCAAAAAAAAAAAAAAAAAGTTGATTCTCACTTAAATATTTATGAATTTAAGTTTTGATAACATATGAGCTGATTATGGACTCTCAATATTTAGTATTGTGCAAATTAAACATTTAGGAATGTAAAAATCTTATTTTTAATTGTATTATATTAAAGTTACTAGAATTTATGCAAATCATAGTTTTTAAATGTTATTTTCGGATGAACATTAGGTGATAATCATGAATCCTATTATAATACAGCATTTAACACAAGGTAAAATTTACAGCGCCTCTTCAAAGGAGTTCTTTCCCATGACAATTCTGGAGTTAGATTACCATGATAATGATGAACATAATTCTATTCTTCAGTTATAGTGAGAGATGGTGAGTGGAATTTATTTCAATCATTTAATTGTAATTGTATAATATCCAAATGGAATAGAAAAAGTAGGCAATAATATTCAAATTTACCACAAGAAAATATAAGACCGGCAGTAAGAATGCCATATATATATATATATATATACCAAGAGGAAATAAGAAGCTAGGGCACTAAATCCTGGGCCAACCCTCTTATATGTTTTTTAAATTTTTATTGGATGGTAGGTGATTTACAATGTTGTGTTAGTTTCAGGTGTAAAACAAAGTGAATCAACCATGCATACACATATACCTTTACTATTTTTCAGATTCTTTCTCCATATAGGCCATCACATAATATTGAATAGATTTCCCCATTCTATATTGTAGTCCTCGTAACCAATCGATTCCCTATATAGCAGTGCGTACATGCCAATACCAAACACCCAGTCCATCCCTCCCCACATTTTCCATTTAGTAACTATAAGTTTGGTTTTGAAATCTTTGAGTCTGTTTCTGTTTTTTGAATCAATTCTCTTGTATCATTCTTAGCCCATAAAATCGATCTCATGATATTTGCCTTTCTCTAAGTTACTTCACTAGTATGAGAATCTCTAGGTCCATCCCTGTTGTAGCAAATGGCATTATTAATTTTTTTTATGTCCAAGTAACATTCCATTGTATATATATATACCACACCGTCTCTATCCAGTCCTCTGCTGATGGGCATTTTGGTGGCTGCTGTGTTTGGGCTACTGTAAGTAGTGCTACAGTGACCAGTGGGATGCATATATCATTTCCAGTTATGCTTTTCTCTGGGTACCATGGGATTGCTAGATTGTATAGCAGTTTTATATTTAGTTTTTTAAGGTTCCACACTTCTCTCTGTAGTGGTTATACCAACTTACATTCTCACAATCAGTGAAGGAGGTTTCTCTTTTCTCCCAACCCACACCACTTCCCATTTATTATTTGTAGACTTTCTGGTGATGGTCATTATGACTGATGTGATGTGATATCTCATTGCAGTTTTTTTGTTTTTGTTTTTGTTTTTGGTCTTTTTGTTGTTGTTGATGTTGTTGTTGCTATTTCTTGGGCCGCTCCCCCGGCATATGGAGGTTCCCAGGCCAAAGGTCGAATCGAACCTGTAGCCGCCAGCCTATGCCAGAGCCACAGCAACGCGGGATCCGAGCCGCATCTGCAACCTACACCACAGCTCACAGCAATGCCAGATGGTTAACCCATTGAGCAAGGGCAAGGACCGAACCCGCAACCTCATAGTTCCTAGGCGGATTCGTTAACCACTGCGCCACGACGGGAACTCCGTCATTGCAGTTTTGATACGCCTTTCTCTAACAATTTGTGATGTTGAGCATGTTTTATGTGTATTTTGGCCATTTGTCTGTCTTTGGCGAAATGTCTATTGAGATCTTCTGACCATTTCTTTGATTGGGATGGTTGGGTTTTTTTTAATGTAAAGCTGTATGAGGTATTTGTATATTTTGGAGATTAATTCCTTGTCAGTCACTTCCTTTGCAAAGATTTATGGCCAGATTTATGGTATCTGGCCTTGTGTTGAATCGCTATTAATATACATCTCATTGGGCTTCCTATTGTGGCTCAGCTGTTTAAGGACCTGATGTTGTCTCTGTGATGATGTGGGTTCAATCCCTCACCTCATTTAGTGCGTTAAGTTTTCACAGCTGAAGCGTAGGTTGCAGCTGCAGCTTGGATTCAGTCCCTGGCCTGGGAACTTCCACATGCCATTGGTGCAGCCATAAAAGTTTTAAAAAAATTAAAAAAGAAAAATGGTATGAGTCTAGACTTACTTTTCATTCCCTATTAGGAGAAGAAAGTTTTCTTCAAGTGCTGCCTGCCATTAATAAGACATTGTGTGGCTTTCTGTGCCCTTAAATAATGTGTAGTTGCTTTTTTTTTTTTGAAATCTTGTGTTTTGGGTTCAATGAGTAAGTATTTCTTCAGAGTGACATATGATTTTTTTGTTTTTTCAATTTTTTTTGATATTTTTAACACACTTATCAAATATCAAAATTTAAGTAAAATTCTTTTAGCTTCCAGCTATTTCTGGGACACTTCAAAGGAGCCCCAATTCCTCTCAGAGAAGAACATCAAGCTAATTAGGCTTGCTAAATTATTTGAGAAACATTGCCAAGTGACTGCAGATGGACTGTCGTTTACAGTGTATAGATCAAGGTGCTTATTATAGATATTCCAAAAGGAATAAGGGATTCCTAAAATTGGAATATCTTGATATAATGTAATCAATCATAATCCTTGTTATTATCTTTAAATGTTGTATATCACAGAAATATGCAAGTTTCTTGCCAATTAATTTATAATCAAATGTTTAAGATGCCTCTTTAAGTTTTGTTCTTATGGGCCATCTTTATTTTACATTAATCCTTTCATAAAATGAAGATCTTCAAAATCTTCATAAAAGGAACTTTTTGACAAATTGCACCACTTGTTAGAGACACTCTTTTCTCCATTGTATCTTCTTGCCTCCTTGGCGGTAGCCATGCACAACCTAGTAAGCACATTCTCCCCAGCACCATTCTCTGGAGTTAGGGTATGGTCAAATTATGGAAGAAATAGCTCAGGTTGACCATTGACTTGGAGAAAGTGATTTTATGAGAGGTAGCATGATGGGAGTGTTGTAGTCAGAGAGACTTGGATTAACAACGAGTGATGTAATAATGTAGAATCACCTGGTAATCTCCACATATTTAGAGGCACATTGCTAGTATGTCCTACTTTCTGAAGGTTCACCTTAGCCATTTTGATTTTTTGAAGTTCTATGTTAGTGCATTTTTCACTTATGAGAATGAAATCTGAAGGGGATTTTTTACCTTTACCAAAAAAAAAAAGTTACCATACTAGTGTTGATCTTTTTAAAAAGTGAAGTGGCATAACTTGAACTTTCAAAGAGAGGAAAATATAGTGATGAAATACACTGCTACATGTGAGACAATCCTACAGTATATGGATGGTATCTCCTCGAAGTTCAGTGCATTAATTGTTAAGATTGCAGATAATGTTGTCGTCTGTAGACTTATACCAGAGATAATCATATTTCATTAGAAAGAAAGTAGGTTTGAGTTTTAAAGACTTGGGTTGGAAGCTGTAGCTGAAACTTTGAAAAGAAACTGCCTTCCAGTGTAACATTTCCTAGCACACTTTATGGAGGAAGCATGCATGATGTAAGAGGCAAGTAACTTAGTGAAACTCTTTTGGATTTAATTTGCTTTTCTGTAAAGTGGGGATGCTAATAATGGAAACACCAGTTCTTACATGGGTAAATCAATGAAGTGAATATACTAAAGAGTCAATAAAGCATTAATTTATGGTAAATGTATGTATCAGAATTACAGAACCATAGCTTTGGAACCTAATCGTATGACTATTCATTCAAATTTGATAAAAGATACTTAACTTTGTTTCAAATGACTCAAGTCATGTTATGGAAAATGAAAACATTTCTTTTATATTCAACGCTGTTGGCCATAGGATTATAAGAAAATAGAGCAAATTCAGAGTAATTTCAAATTTTCTCTGTGCCAAGTAAAGAAATAGATTGTGAATTAATCTTTTCCCCTTTTATAAGTGACTCTCTCCTTGCTTTCGGTAAATTCATGTTACAAAACAAAAACAATAGCAAAAACAAAAAACCCTGCTGTAATTCCTTCTTGCAACTGTCCCTTTTCTATGCATCTACTAAGAATTTCTATCCCTTATTTGCTTTAATACAGGTTTAACCAAAATGGAAGACACTCTGAGACCAAGGTGGAGAAGCCAATTTCATCCAAGTAGCACAATTTAGTAAAACAGTATAAGAATCCGGGGTAAAACATACTCCATATTCATAAAACTAGGGTTATATAGTTGTTTTTCCATTGTCTATTCTGAAGTTATGAACATGAATATTGAAGCCTTGCTAAGAATATTGAAGGTTATCAAGATGACTAATAAATGCCTAGCCACTATTAAATAATCAACAAATATTAGCTCTTGCCTTTCTTCTGTCAATAATCTGCAAGAATTCTTAGTTTTCTTTCACAATTTACAACAGATATCCACCTCCCTATGTACATAAATTATTACTTTCTAGGCATCATGTACAACCCAAGTTACTCTCCTCTTCAGTAAACCCTTCATGGCATTCTTCACCTCTGTGTTTCTCACTGTATAAATGATAGGATTTAACATGGGAGTGAGGGTTCCATAGAACAAAGTCACCAACTTGTCCACAGGATAGGTGGCCACAGGACGTACGTAGACGAATATACAAGGGACAAAACAGAGTACCACTACTGTAAAGTGGGATAGACAGGTAGAGAGGGCTTTGCGTCTTCCTTCAGAGCCATGGGATTTCAGGGAGCTCAGAATGACCATGTAGGAGATGAGGAGCATGAAAAAAATGAGCAAGCACATGCCCCCAGTGTTAGCTGATATCACTATTCCACGCCAGTAGGTGTCAGTGCAGGCAAGTTCAAACAGTGAGAAGAAGTCACACATGAAGTGGTCAATGACATTGGGACCACAGAAGGGCAAGTCAAGCACAAAGAGAATCTGTACAGTAGCATGGATTATCCCCCCAACCCAGGCCACCACCACTAGGAGCTGGCAGAGCCCATGGCGCATGATGGTTGTGTAGTGCAGAGGCTTGCAGATGGCCACATAGCGGTCATAAGCCATGGCAATGAGCACAATGATCTCTGATGCTGCAAGGAAATGTTCTAAATAGAGTTGAGTCATGCAGCCACCCCAGGAGATGGTTGTCCTCTGGTAGAGGAGGTCAATGGTAATCTTGGGGGTAGCAACAGACGTGAAGGAGGCATCAATGAAGGCCAAGTAAGTGAGAAAGAAGTACATGGGGGCCGAAAGTGTGGGGCTGAGGGAGATGGTAATGACAATGAACAGATTGGCCAGCAAGGTAAATAGGAAAATGGACAAAAAGACCATGAAGAGTATTTTTTGCAAATGTGGATTCTGTGTGAATCCCAAGAGAACGAACTCAGTCACATTGCTGGGAGACATGTGGAGATCCACTTACGAAGGAACACCTTCCTGGGTCCTGAAATATCTACAAAAATAAAAAATAACAGGTCTTAATCAGGAAAGTATTATGGTCTCACTTTCTTAAAACTAGAATTGTCATGTTCAGTGAAGAGCATGTTTTTGGCAGACCTGCTCCAGTTCTTATTTCAATTCTTCCTTTCTTTCTCCACAATTTACATCTCTTCAGACCTAGCACCTGTCACCTGTTAAATATCCATGGTGCAACATTGGGTGCATAAATAGTATGCTATTTAAACAAGATCAGGTTTCTCCTCCTGCTTCCAACTCCAAGTGACTTTGTAAGTCAGTTCAGTGTTTCATGCTACTGAGCCCTCCTCTGTGGCTGAGAACTTACACATTGCAATTCTCAGATGTATCTTATAAATGGAGAGTTGGCCCACAGATTTAAGAATTATTCCCTCTTCACTGATAATTCACATTTGAACTCTCAGCTGTAAATGTACAGAGAAATACACCATCAGTGAATATCTATCACAAGCAGAGTGTAACCAAAAAAAAAAATATATATATGTATATATATATATATATATATAAAATTGGTGACACCCTCTCCCTGGTACACATCCGAACACATAAGTTATTTGAATGTGCTTCCTCACATGCAGTAGTGCCAGGCATGGTGTCTGCAGTGTCTGAAACCTCTTAGGTGATGAGTAGATGCTTAGTGAGTTGCCATTCTCCATGGGTAAGAATAAGACTGCTTCCCCAGATCAGAAACCTGGGGGGAGTTCTAGTGTTCTTGTTCTCCTGCTCTGTTTATCATTTCTCTCTACAATGTGAGAAACACAAATGGACACTGAAAGGAAGCTGCCCTCCAGTTTAATAGTTTCTGCCACATTTTATGTGGTGTAATTTTAAATTACCACTGGGAAAAACTATGTTAATGGTTCATTTTACTTTAGACAATTGGTGGGCTTGTTAATTGATATTTTTATTCTTTAAAATTATGTTCTACATACAATTTAAAATGGTCTTATTCAGTCCAAGTACAGCTTCTGTTGATTGGATAAAAATAAATATTCTTGCATTAGTATTTATTACAAGATATATCAAGCAAAAGAAACTCTCTTTTTTTTTCCAAAAAATAAGGGTTTAAAAATAAGTTTAAATTTATTTACAGTTTAAATAAGTTTTATTTTAAAAACTTTTTATAGTTTTAAAAAATAAGTTCTAAAAATCAAAATTAAATGTGGAGAAGAAAAGAAATAGTCTGCTCGGTAAGACAGAAAGATAATGCACTACACATATATACACAGACCAATACAAACAGATATAAAATTTATTACTTTTTATAAATACCTACCAAAGTTCACAGATTCAACAAATATTTACTGGATACTTCCTATGTATATGAATGTGTTCACACAAAGTCCTGAAGGGTCTGCCTGTTAAATGCCCTTAATGCCTGAAATTCACTAACAAACAGCAGCGAGAACCCACTCATGATATATTTTTTCTTCTTACTCCTTTATGGTTCTACTAAGTGCATTCTCATGCCTTCTCCCATCTTCCCATACTGACCATCTTCCATCATTCCTGGTTACAGGATACTGAGTTACTAATAGAATGAGAAATTTGGGAACATAAATTTCCTAAGGGAAGAGAAGAGAATAAATGAATATAATAAAATGGATTCTACAAAAAAACAAACAAACACGTCTTTTCTTTCAAAGATAAATGGCTAAAGAACTTTATTTTTTAATTATCCATAATGCAAATTCTACACATATATGGAGACAAAGTGCAGCAGCTCCATTGCATTCCCTTATTCTAAGTTGGGCTCCCCTAACAGATCGGAGAAATATAGTGTGTACATAAATTAAGTGTCAGACATAATTAACAAAAGTGCTTTAAAAATAACTATGAAGAAATAGAAATCAGTTTTTCCTCCCCTTTGGCACCACAATACTCTTTCTAGGAATAAACCCTAAGGGAAATTTTTTCAATTTAATGCTTTTTATTTTTACATTATAGATTGGTTTGCAGTGTTCTGTCAATTTTCTACTGTACAGTAAATGACCCAGTTACACACACACACACACACACACACACACACACTTATATACATTGTTTTTCTCACATTATCCTACATTATGTTCCATAATAAGTGACTAGATATATTTATATTTTTAAAGGAGAAAAACTATTATTTACTTACATGTTCAACACAATTACTGAGCTGTGAAATATTTAGAAATGGCATTGAATGTTCAACCTCAGAAAAATGGATAATTGAAAGAGTGTGTCTCTGATGTACAGCTTTCACAAGACGTTTTTAAAAATTAGGCAGTATCATAGGAGTATTCTTAACTTATAAATTGAAGAACATGTTTGATGAAAATTAGAATTGTATAATTATTCTAATTTAATTCTAACTATATTTGTTATTATTTTACATATTTTAAATATTTATCAATAAGAAAAAAAGAGCCCACACTATTTTTACTTCTAAATTGGTAGTATTGTACTTGAGTCTATCTTTCATGGCATTTTGTATGCAGATTGGCATAGATGAAAGGAAATTATGATTTGTAAGATCTGAAGGTCTATGATCAAATGATTTCGTGGAAAAAAAAAATCTTACCTTTTCACTTCTCCACCATAACTCCAGGCTCACGGCCTCAAGCAGCTGTTAGTTTACCAAGGAAAAAGTAGAATTGTAAGATTTAAAAACCTCAACTAGCTAAGCTATCAGTGTCTTTGTTGATTTATAAAGGTACCTATGGTAAACCTTAAAAGTACTGCAACATATTCTGTTTTCAAGTGAATTCTATGAAGTTTCTTAGCTGTGGCTAATTGGACCTCAGGGGTATTTCCGTACCATTAGCAGACCTTGGCCACAACCTAATTAATTATGTCATGTAAGTTAACTGAATAGCAGAGCTGAACTTTTCTTGCATTCATCATTAATTTTGAACATCTCTCTGAGTCTACATGAAGACAAAGTACTATGACAAGACAAAAAAAAAAAAAAAAAGTTGATTCTCACTTAAATATTTATGAATTTAAGTTTTGATAACATATGAGCTGATTCTGGACTCTCAATATTTAGTATTGTGCAAATTAAACATTTAGGAATGTAAAAATCTTATTTTTAATTGTATTATATTAATTTTAAGTTACTAGAATTTATGCAAATCATACTTTTTAAATGTTATTTTCGGATGAACATTAGGTGATAATCATGAATCCTATTATAATACAGCATTTAACACAAGGTAAAATTTACAGCGCCTCTTCAAAGGAGTTCTTTCCCATGACAATTCTGGAATTAGATTACCATGATAATGATGAACATAATTCTATTCTTCAGTTATAGTGAGAGATGGTGAGTGGAATTTATTTCAATCATTTAATTGTAATTGTATAATATCCAAATGGAATAGAAAATATAGGCAATAATATTCAAATTTACCACAAGAAAATATAAGACCGGCAGTAAGAATGCCATATATATATATACCAAGAGGAAATAAGAAGCTAGGGCACTAAATCCTGGGCCAACCCTCTTATATGTTTTTTAAATTTTTATTGGATGGTAGGTGATTTACAATGTTGTGTTAGTTTCAGGTGTAAAACAAAGTGAATCAACCATGCAGATACATATACCTTTACTATTTTTCAGATTCTTTCTCCATATAGGCCATCACATAATATTGAATAGATTTCCCCATTCTATATTGTAGTCCTCGTAACCAATTGATTCCCTATATAGCAGTGCGTACATGCCAATACCAAACACCCAGTCCATCCCTCCCCACATTTTCCATTTAGTAACTATAAGTTTGGTTTTGAAATCTTTGAGTCTGTTTCTGTTTTTTGAATAAATTCTCTTGTATCATTCTTAGCCCATAAAATCGATCTCATGATATGTGCCTTTCTCTAAGTTACTTCACTAGTATGAGAATCTCTAGGTCCATCCGTGTTGTAGCAAGTGGCATTATTATTATTTGTTATGTCCAAGTAACATTCCATTGCATATATATATATACCACACCGTCTCTATCCAGTCCTCTGCTGCTGGGCATTTTGGTGGCTGCTGTGTTTGGGCTACTGTAAGTAGTGCTACAGTGACCAGTGGGATGCATATATCATTTCCAGTTATGCTTTTCTCTGGGGTAGGCATGGGATTGCTAGATTGTATAGCAGTTTTTTATTTAGTTTTTTAAGGTTCCACACTTCTCTCTGTAATGGTTATAGCAACTTACATTCTCACAATCAGTGAAGGAGGTTTCTCTTTTCTCCCAACCCACACCACTTCCCATTTATTATTTTTAGACTTTCTGATGATGGTCATTATGACTGATGTGATGTGATATCTCACTGCAGTTTTTTGCTTTTGTTTTTTTTTTTTTTTTTGGTCTTTTTGTTGTTGTTGCTATTTCTCGGGCCGCTCCCGAGGCATATGGAGGTTCCCAGGCCAAAGGTCGAATCGGAGCTGCAGCTGCCAGCCTATGCCAGAGCCACAGCAACGCGGGATCCGAGCCGCGTCTGCAACCTACACCACAGCTCACGGCAACACCGGATGGTTAACCCACTGAGCAAGGGCAGGGACCAAACCCACAACCTCATAGTTCCTAGTCGGATTCTTTAACCACTGCGCCACGACGGGAACTCCGTCATTGCAGTTTTGATATGCCTTTCTCTAACAATTTGTGATGTTGAGCATGTTTTATGTGTATTTTGGCCATTTGTCTGTCTTTGGAGAAATGTCTATTGAGATCTTCTGACCATTTCTTTGATTGGGATGGTTGGGGTTTTTTTTTTTTTATGTGAAGCTGTATGAGATATTTGTATATTTTGGAGATTAATTCCTTGTCAGTCACTTCCTTTGCAAAGATTTATGGCCAGATTTATGGTATCTGGCCTTGTGTTGAATCGCTATTAATATACATCTCATTGGGCTTCCTATTGTGGCTCAGCTGTTTAAGGACCTGATGTTGTCTCTGTGATGATGTGGGTTCAATCCCTCACCTCATTTAGTGGGTTAAGTTTTCACAGCTGAAGCGTAGGTTGCAGCTGCAGCTTGGATTCAGTCCCTGGCCTGGGAACTTCCACATGCCATTGGTGCAGCCATAAAAGTTTTCAAAAAATTAAAAAAGAAAAATGGTATGAGTCTAGACTTAATTTTCATTCCCTATTAGGAGAAGAAAGTTTTCTTCAAGTGCTGCCTGCCATTAATAAGACATTGTGTGGCTTTCTGTGCCCTTAAATAATCTGTAGTTGTGTTTTTTTTTTTGAAATCTTGTGTTTTGGGTTCAATGAGTAAGTATTTTTTCAGAGTGACATATGATTTTTTTGTTTTTTCAAATGTTTTTGATATTTTTAACACACTTATCAAATATCAAAATTTAAGTAAAATTCTTTTAGCCTGCAGCTATTTCTGGGACACTTCAAAGGAGCCCCAATTCCTCTCAGAGAAGAACATCAAGCTAATTAGGCTTGCTAAATTATTTGAGAAACATTGCCAAGTGACTGCAGATGGACTGTCGTTTACAGTGTATAGATCAAGGTGCTTATTATAGATATTCCAAAAGGAATAAGGGATTCCTAAAATTGGAATATCTTGATATAATGTGATCAATCATAATCCTTGTTATTATCTTTAAATGTTGTATATCACAGAAATATGCAAGTTTCTTGCCAATTAATTTATAATCAAATGTTTAACATGCCTCTTTAAGTTTTGTTCTTATGGGCCATCTTTATTTTACATCAATCCTTTCATAAAACGAAGATCTTCAAAATCTTCATAAAAGGAACTTTTTGACAAATTGCACCACTTGTTAGAGACACTCTTTTCTCCATTGTATCTTCTTGCCTCCTTGGCGGTAGCCATGCACAACCTAGTAAGCACATTCTCCCCAGCACCATTCTCTGGAGTTAGGGTATGGTCAAATTATGGAAGAAATAGCTCAGGTTGACCATTGACTTGGAGAAAGTGATTTTATGAGAGGTAGCATGATTGGAGTGTTGTAGTCAGAGAGACTTGGATTAACACAGAGTGATGTAATAATGTAGAATCACCTGGTAATCTCCACATATTTAGAGGCACATTGCTAGTATGTCCTACTTTCTGAAGGTTCACCTTAGCCATTTTGATTTTTTGAAGTTCTATGTTAGTGCATTTTTCACTTATGAGAATGAAATCTGAAGGGGAGTTTTTACCTTTACCAAAAAAAAAAAAGTTACCATACTAGTGTTGATCTTTTTAAAAAGTGAAGTGGCATAACTTGAACTTTCAAAGAGAGGAAAATATAGTGATGAAATACACTGCTACATGTGAGACAATCCTACAGTATATGGATGGTATCTCCACGATGTTCAGTGCATTAATTGTTAAGATTGCAGATAATGTTGTCGTCTGTAGACTTATACCAGAGATAATCATATTTCATTAGAAAGAAAGTAGGTTGAGTTTTAAAGACTTGGGTTGGAAGCTGTAGCTGAAACTTTGAAAAGAAACTGCCTTCCAGTGTAATATTTCCTAGCACACTTTATGGAGGAAGCATGCATGATGTAAGAGGCAAGTAACTTAGTGAAACTCTTTTGGATTTAATTTGCTTTTCTGTAAAGTGGGGATGCTAATAATGGAAACACCAGTTCTTACATGGGTAAATCAATGAAGTGAATACACTAAAGAGTCAATAAAGCATTAATTTATGGTAAATGTATGTATCAGAATTACAGAACCATAGCTTTGGAACCTAATCATATGGCTATTCATTCAAATTTGATAAAAGATACTTAACTTTGTTTCAAATGACTCAAGTCATGTTATGGAAAATGAAAACATTTCTTTTATATTCAAAGCTGTTGGCCATAGGATTATAAGAAAATAGAGCAAATTCAGAGTAATTTCAAATTTTCTCTGTGCCAAGTAAAGAAATAGATTGTGAATTAATCTTTTCCCCTTTTATAAGTGACTCTCTCCTTGCTTTCGGCAAATTCATGTTACAAAACAAAAACAATAGCAAAAACAAAAAACCCTGCTGTAATTCCTTCTTGCAACTGTCCCTTTTCTATGCATCTACTAAGAATTTCTATCCCTTATTTGCTTTAATACAGGTTTAACCAAAATGGAAGACACTCTGAGACCAAGGTGGAGAAGCCAATTTCATCCAAGTAGCACAATTTAGTAAAACAGTATAAGAATCCGGGGTAAAACATACTCCATATTCATAAAACTAGGGTTATATAGTTGTTTTTCCATTGTCTATTCTGAAGTTATGAACATGAATATTGAAGCCTTGCTAAGAATATTAAAGGTTATCAAGATGACTAATAAATGCCTAGCCACTATTAAATAATCAACAAATATTAGCTCTTGCCTTTCTTCTGTCAATAATCTGCAAGAATTCTTAGTTTTCTTTCACAATTTACAACAGATATCCACCTCCCTATGTACATAAATTATTAATTTCTAGGCATCATGTACAACCCAAGTTACTCTCCTCTTCAGTAAACCCTTCATGGCATTCTTCACCTCTGTGTTTCTCACTGTATAAATGATAGGATTTAACATGGGAGTGAGGGTTCCATAGAACAAACTCACCAACTTGTCCACAGGATAGGTGGCCACAGGACGTACAAAGGTGAATATACAAGGGACAAAAAAGAGTACCACTACCATAAAATGGGAGCCACAGGTGGAGAGGGCTTTGCGTCTTCCTTCAGAGCCATGGGATTTCAGGGAGCTCAGAATGACCATGTAGGAGATGAGGAGCATGAAAAAAATGAGCAAGCACATGCCCCCAGTGTTAGCTGATATCACTATTCCACGCCAGTAGGTGTCAGTGCAGGCAAGTTCAAACAGTGAGAAGAAGTCACACATGAAGTGGTCAATGACATTGGGACCACAGAAGGGCAAGTCAATCACAAAGAGAATCTGTACAGTAGCATGGATTATCCCCCCAACCCAGGCCACCACCCCTAGGAGCTGGCAGAGCCCATGGCGCATGATGGTTGTGTAGTGCAGAGGCTTGCAGATGGCCACATAGCGGTCATAAGCCATGGCAATGAGCACAATGATCTCTGATGCTGCAAGGAAATGTTCTAAATAGAGTTGAGTCATGCAGCCACCCCAGGAGATGGTTGTCCTCTGGTAGAGGAGGTCAATGGTAATCTTGGGGGTAGCAACAGACGTGAAGGAGGCATCAATGAAGGCCAAGTAAGTGAGAAAGAAGTACATGGGGGCCGAAAGTGTGGGGCTGAGGGAGATGGTAATGACAATGAACAGATTGGCCAGCAAGGTAAATAGGAAAATGGACAAAAAGACAGTGAAGAGTATTTTTTTGCAAATGTGGATTCTGTGTGAATCCCAAGAGAACGAACTCAGTCACATTGTTGGGAGACATGTGGAGATCCACTTACGAAGGAACACCTTCCTGGGTCCTGAAATATCTACAAAAATAAAAAATAACAGGTCTTAATCAGGAAAGTATTATGGTCTCACTTTCTTAAAACTAGAATTGTCATTTTCAGTGAAGAGCATGTTCTTGGCAGACCTGCCCCAGTTCTTGTTTCTATTCTTCCTTTCTTTCTCCACAATTTACATCTCTTCAGACCTAGCACCTGTCACCTGTTAAATATCCATGGTGCAACACTGGATGCATAAACAGTATGCTATTTAAACAAGATCAGGTTTCTCCTCCTGCTTCCAACTCCAAGTGACTTTGTAAGTCAGTTCAGTGTTTCATGCTACTGAGCCCTCCTCTGTGGCTGACAACTTTTACACATTGCAATTCTCAGATGTATCTTATAAATGGAGAGTTGGCCCACAGATTTAAGAATTATTCCCTCTTCACTGATAATTCACATTTGAACTCTCAGCTGTAAATGTACAGAGAAATACACCATCAGTGAATATCTATCACAAGCAGAGTGTAACCAGAAATATATATATATATATATATATATAAAATTGGTGACACCCTCTCCCTGGTACACATCCGAACACATAAGTTATTTGAATGTGCTTCCTCACATGCAGTAGTGCCAGGCATGGTGTCTGCAGTGTCTGAAACCTCTTAGGTGATGAGTAGATGCTTAGTGAGTTGCCATTCTCCATGGGTAAGAATAAGACTGCTTCCCCAGATCAGAAACCTGGGGGGAGTTCTAGTGTTCTTGTTCTCCTGCTCTGTTTATCATTTCTCTCTACAATGTGAGAAACACAAATGGACACTGAAAGGAAGCTGCCCTCCAGTTTAATAGTTTCTGCCACATTTTATGTGGTATAATTTTAAATTACCACTGGGAAAAACTATGTTAATGGTTCATTTTACTTTAGACAATTGGTGGGCTTGTTAATTGATATTTTTATTCTTTAAAATTATGTTCTACATACAATTTAAAATAGTCATATTCAGTCCAAGTACAGCTTCTGTTGATTGGATAAAAATAAATATTCTTGCATTAGTATTTATTACAAGATATATCAAGCCATAGAAACTCTCTTTTTTTTTTCCAAAAAATAAGGGTTTAAAAATAAGTTTAAATTTATTTACAGTTTAAATAAGTTTTATTTTAAAAACTTTTTATAGTTTTAAAAAATAAGTTCTAAAAATCAAAATTAAATGTGGATAAGAAAAGAAATAGTCTGCTCGGTAAGACGGAAAGATAATGCACTATACATATATACACAGATCAATACAAACAGATATAAAATTTATTACTTTTTATAAATACCTACCAAAGTTCACAGATTCAACAAATATTTACTGGATACTTCCTATGTATATGAATGTGTTCACACAAAGTCCTGAAGGGTCTGCCTGTTAAATGCCCTTAATGCCTGAAATTCATTAACAAACAGCAGCGAGAACCCACTCATGATATATTTTTTCTTCTTCCTCCTTTATGGTTCTAGTAAATGCATTCTCATGCCTTCTCCCATCTTCCCATACTGACCATCTTCCATCATTCCTGGTTACAGGATACTGAATTACTGATAGAATGAGAAATTTGGGAACATAAATTTCCTAAGGAAAGAGAAGAGAATAAATGAATATAATAAAATGGATTCTACAAAAACAAACAAACAAACAAACAAACACGTCTTTTCTTTCAAAGATAAATGACTAAAGAACTTTATTTTTTAATTATCCATAATGCAAATTCCATACATATGTGGAGACAAAGTGCAGCAGCTCCACTGCATTCCCTTATTCTAAGTTGGGCTCCCCTAACAGATCGGAGAAATATAGTGTGTACATAAATTAAGTGTTAGACCTAATTAACAAAAGTGCTTTAAAAATAACTATGAAGAAATAGAAATCAGTTTTTTCTCCCCTTTGGCACCACAATACTCTTTCTAGGAATAAACCCTAAGGGAAATTTTTTCAATTTAATGCTTTTTATTTTTACATTATAGATTGGTTTACAGTGTTCGGTCAATTTTCTACTGTACAGTAAATGACCCAGTTACACACACACACACACACACACACACACACACACACACACACACACTTATATACATTGTTTTTCTCACATTATCCTACATTATGTTCCATAATAAGTGACTAGATATATTTATATTTTTAAAGGAGAAAAACTGTTATTTACTTACATGTTCAACACAATTACTGAGCTGTGAAATATTTAGAAATGGCATTGAATGTTCAACCTCAGAAAAATGGATAATTGAAAGAGTGTGTCTCTGATGTATAGCTTTCACAAGACGTTTTTAAAAATTAGGCAGTATCATAGGAGTATTCTTAACTTATAAATTGAAGAAAATGTTTGATGAAAATTAGAATTGTATAATTATTCTAATTTAATTCTAACTATATTTGTTATTATTTTACATATTTTAAATATTTATCAATAAGAAAAAAAAGAGCCCACACTATTTTTACTTCTAAATTGGTAGTATTGTACTTGAGTCTATCTTTCATGGCATTTTGTATGCAGATTGGCATAGATGAAAGGAAATTGTGATTTGTAAGATCTGAAAGTCTATGATCAAATGATTTCCTGGAAAAAAAAAATCTTACCTTTTCACTTCTCCACCATAACTCCAGGCTCAGGGCCTCAAGCAGCTGTTAGTTTACCAAGGAAAAAGTAGAATTGTAAGATTTAAAAACCTCAACTAGCTAAGCTATCAGTGTCTTTGTTGATTTATAAAGGTACCTATGGTAAACCTTAAAAGTACTGCAACATACTCTGTTTTCAAGTGAATTCTATGAAGTTTCTTAGCTGTGGCTAATTGGACCTCAGGGGCATTTCCGTACCATTAGCAGACCTTGGCCACAACCTAATTAATTATGTCATGTAAGTTAACTGAATAGCAGAGCTGAACTTTTCTTGCATTCATCATTACTTTTGAACCTCTCCCTGAGTCTACATGAAGACAAAGTACTATGACAAGACAAAAAAAAAAAAGTTGATTCTCACTGAAATATTTATGAATTTAAGTTTTGATAACATATGAGCTGATTATAGACTCTCAATATTTAGTATTGTGCAAATTAAACATTTAGGAATGTAAAAATCTTATTTTTAATTGTATTATATTAATTTTAAGTTACTAGAATTTATGCAAATCATAATTTTTAAATGATATTTTCGGATGAACATTAGGTGATAATCATGAATCCTATTATAATACAGCATTTAACACAAGGTAAAATTTACAGCGCCTCTTCAAAGGAGTTCTTTCCCATGACAATTCTGGAGTTAGATTACCATGATAATGATGAACATAATTCTATTCTTCAGTTATAGTGAGAGATGGTGAGTGGAATTTATTTCAATCATTTAATTGTAATTGTATAATATCCAAATGGAATAGAAAAAAATAGGCAATAATATTCAAATTTACCACAAGAAAATATAAGACCGGCAGTAAGAATGCCATGTATATATACCAAGAGGAAATAAGAAGCTAGGGCACTAAATCCTGGGCCAACCCTCTTGTATGTTTTTTAAATTTTTATTGGATGGTAGGTGATTTACAACGTTGTGTTAGTTTCAGGTGTAAAACAAAGTGAATCAACCATGCAGATACATATACCTTTACTATTTTTCAGATTCTTTCTCCATATAGGCCATCACATAATATTGAATAGATTTCCCCATTCTACATTGTAGTCCTCATAACCAATCGATTCCCTATATAGCAGTGTGTACATGCCAATACCAAACACCCAGTCCATCCCTCCCCACATTTTCAATTTAGTAAGTATAAGTTTGGTTTTGAAATCTTTGAGTCTGTTTCTGTTTTTTGAATCAATTCTCTTGTATCATTCTTAGCCCATAAAATCGATCTCATGATATTTGCCTTTCTCTAAGTTACTTCACTAGTATGAGAATCTCTAGGTCCATCCGTGTTGTAGCAAATGGCATTATTATTATTTGTTATGTCCAAGTAACATTCCATTGTATATATATATACCACACCGTCTCTATCCAGTCCTCTGCTGCTGGGCATTTTGGTGGCTGCTGTGTTTGGGCTACTGTAAGTAGTGCTACAGTGACCAGTGGGATGCATATATCATTTCCAGTTATGCTTTTCTCTGGGTAGGCATGGGATTGCTAGATTGTATAGCAGTTTTATATTTAGTTTTTTAAGGTTCCACCCTTCTCTCTGTAGTGGTTATAGCAACTTACATTCTCACAATCAGTGAAGGAGGTTTCTCTTTTCTCCCAACCCACACCACTTCCCATTTATTATTTGTAGACTTTCTGGTGATGGTCATTATGACTGATGTGATGTGATATCTCACTGCAGTTTTTTGCTTTTGTTTTTTTTTTTTTTTTTTGGTCTTTTTGTTGTTGTTGTTGTTGTTGCTATTTCTCGGGCCGCTCCCGAGGCATATGGAGGTTCCCAGGCCAAAGGTCGAATCGGAGCTGCAGCTGCCAGCCTATGCCAGAGCCACAGCAACGCGGGATCCGAGCCGCGTTTGCAACCTACACCACAGCTCACGGCAACACCGGATGGTTAACCCACTGAGCAAGGGCAGGGACCTAACCCACAACCTCATAGTTCCTAGTCGGATTCTTTAACCACTGCGCCACGACGGGAACTCCGTCATTGCAGTTTTGATACGCCTTTCTCTAACAATTTGTGATGTTGAGCATGTTTTATGTGTATTTTGGCCATTTGTCTGTCTTTGGAGAAATGTCTATTGAGATCTTCTGACCATTTCTTTGACTGGGATGGTTGGGGTTTTTTTTTTATGTAAAGCTGTATGAGATATTTGTATATTTTGGAGATTAATTCCTTGTCAGTCACTTCCTTTGCAAAGATTTATGGCCAGATTTATGGTATCTGGCCTTGTGTTGAATCGCTATTAATATACATCTCATTGGACTTCCTATTGTGGCTCAGCTGTTTAAGGACCTGATGTTGTCTCTGTGATGATGTGGGTTCAATCCCTCACCTCATTTAGTGGGTGAAGTTTCCACAGCTGAAGCGTAGGTTGCAGCTGCAGCTTGGATTCAGTCCCTGGCCTGGGAACTTCCACATGCCATTGGTGCAGCCATAAAAGTTTTCAAAAAATTAAAAAAGAAAAATGGTATGAGTCTAGACTTAATTTTCATTCCCTATTAGGAGAAGAAAGTTTTCTTCAAGTGCTTCCTGCCATTAATAAGACATTGTGTGGCTTTCTGTGCCCTTAAATAATCTGTAGTTTTGTTTTTTTATTGAAATCTTGTGTTTTGGGTTCAATGAGTAAGTATTTCTTCAGAGTGACATATGATTTTTTTGTGTTTTCAAATGTTTTTGATATTTTTAACACACTTATCAAATATCAAAATTTAAGTAAAATTCTTTTAGCCTCCAGCTATTTCTGGGACACTTCAAAGGAGCCCCAATTCCTCTCAGAGAAGAACATCAAGCTAATTAGGCTTGCTAAATTATTTGAGAAACATTGCCAAGTGACTGCAGATGGACTGTCGTTTACAGTGTATAGATCAAGGTGCTTATTATAGATATTCCAAAAGGAATAAGGGATTCCTAAAATTGGAATATCTTGATATAATGTGATCAATCATAATCCTTGTTATTATCTTTAAATGTTGTATATCACAGAAATATGCAAGTTTCTTGCCAATTAATTTATAATCAAATGTTTAACATGCCTCTTTAAGTTTTGTTCTTATGGGCCATCTTTATTTTACATTAGTCCTTTCATAAAATGAAGATCTTCAAAATCTTCATAAAAGGAACTTTTTGACAAATTGCACCACTTGTTAGAGACACTCTTTTCTCCATTGTATCTTCTTGCCTCCTTGGCGGTAGCCATGCACAACCTAGTAAGCACATTCTCCCCAGCACCATTCTCTGGAGTTAGGGTATGGTCAAATTATGGAAGAAATAGCTCAGGTTGACCATTGACTTGGAGAAAGTGATTTTATGAGAGGTAGCATGATGGGAGTGTTGTAGTCAGAGAGACTTGGATTAACAACGAGTGATGTAATAATGTAGAATCACCTGGTAATCTCCATATGCATGAAAGAGCTTTGCAGGTATCCCCCCTTTTCTAAAGGTTCAACTTCACCACTCCCATATTAGGAAGTCCTATATTAGTATATATTTTCATTAGTGGGATAGAAATACAAAGAGATTTTTGATTTTATAAATATGTACATATTACATATAGGGTATATATATATATGTATTTATAATTCCATACCAGTGCTGGTCATTTGTAACATGAAGTGGTGTAAAACGTGAACATTCAAGGAGAAGAAAATACAGTGCCAAAGTATATTGCTACTCATGAGGCAAGTCTACAGCATATAGACCATATCTCCTTAAAGTTCCAAATGAATTGTTAAGAATGCAGAAAGTGTTCTTATCTATAAACATAGCACAGGTAACTGTGATTCATTAAAAGAAAGTAAGGTTGAGTGTGAAAGATGTGGGTTGGAAGTTTGTAGCTGAAACTTTTGAAAGGAAGCAGGATTTCTTATAATAAGCACACTTTATGGAGTAAGCGTGTGTGATGTGAGACAGAGAAATTACTAAAATCCTAGGCTTTAATTTGCATTTCTGTAAAATGGGCATGTTAATGGTCGAACAACAAATTTAAACTTGGGTAAATCAACAAAGTGAATATGCCTGATAGTAAATAAAGTGTCAGTTTAATGTAAATATGTGTATCAGACTCACAGAGCAAGAGCTTTGGAATCTAATCCTATTCCTGTTCTTTCAAATTTGATAAAAGGTGCATATCCTTTTTCAAATGACTCCTCAAGTCATAGTTTGGAAAATGAAAACATTTATTTTATATTCAAGACAGTGAGGCATAAGGACATTTAAGAAAAGAGAGTACTGTACAGTGGGAAAATAAAAAAAAGTGAAGGAATAAAAGTAGAACTAAACATAAACAGTAAAAAAAAGAAAAGAGAGTAGATTTAGAATAATTTCAAAATTTCTGATGTATTTTGTGGCAGGTAAAGTCTTAAATTGTGAAATATTGTATGCTCCTTGTATGGCTCTCTCTCTTCTTTTGGTAAATTTGTAGTACCAAAAAAAAAAAAATTCAACTGTGATTCCTTCATGCACTGCATCTTCCTTATGAATCTATTTAAGAATTTTTATCCCTATTTGCTTTCCTGCATGTTAAGCAAAAATAGAATTTCTGAGACCAAGGTCCTTAGGAAAACACATTTTCACACAAGTAAAACAAACGAAGTATTTAGTAAAGTGATAGTAAAACTCAGAAGAAAAACATGCTCTACAATGATCAAACTAGGACTTTATAGTTGCTTTTACATTGTCTATTCTGAAGTTATGAACATGAAAAATGAAATGACAAAGTTTATTAAGTTATCAAAATGCCTAATAAATCCCTAGCCAATATTAAATATTCTACAAAAACTCAAACATTAGTTTTGCCTCTTTTTTCTGTCAATGATCTGTAAAACTTTTTAGTTTTCTTTTACAATTACCCAAGAATAATTCTCCCTATATATAAATTATCAGTTTCTAAGAACCATGAACGGTCTCACTTACTCTCCTCTTCAACAAAGTCTTCATGGCAATTTTCACCTCTGTGTTTCTCACTGTATAAATGATAGGATTTAACATGGGAGTGAAAGTGGCGTAGAACAAAGTCACCAACTTGTCCACAGGATAGGTGGCCACAGGACGTACGTGTGTAAATATACAAGGGACAAAAAAGAGCACCACTACTGTAAAGTGGGAGCCACATGTAGAGAGGGCTTTGTATCTTCCTTCAGAGCCATGGGACTTCAGAGAGCTCAGAATGACTATGTAGGAAGTGAGGAGCATGAAAAAAATAAGCAAGCACATGCCCCCAGTGTTAGCTGATATCACTATTCCACGCCAGTAGGTGTCACTGCAGGCAAGTTCCAACAGTGAGAAGAAATCACACATGAAGTTGTCTATGACATTGAGACCACAGAAGGGCAAGTCAAGGACAAAGAGAATCTGCACAGTAGCGTGTATTATCCCTCCAATCCAGGCCACCCCAATCAGGAGCTGGCAGAGTCCATGGCGCATGATGGTCGTGTAGTGCAGAGGCTTGCAGATGGCCACGTAGCGGTCATAAGCCATGGCAATGAGCACAATGATCTCTGATGCTGCAAGGAAATGTTCTAAATAGAGTTGAGTCATGCAGCCACCCCAGGAGATGGTTGTCCTCTGGTAGAGGAGGTCAATGGTAATCTTGGGGGTAGCAACAGACGTGAAGGAGGCATCAATGAAGGCCAAGTAAGTGAGAAAGAAGTACATGGGGGCCGAAAGTGTGGGGCTGAGGGAGATGGTAATGACAATGAACAGAATCTATGTCTTCAGACACATGGTACCTGTCACCAGAGAATTTCCTACAGGCTAAATTTTGATGTGTAACTTACTGATAAAATGCTATGTTATCTACATAAGATCAGGTTTCTCCCCCTGCTTGCAAGCCCAAGGGACTTTGCTAAGTAGTCTCAGTGTCCCATGCTTCTGAAAATTTCCTGTGTCTGTGAGCTTACACATTGTAATCTTCAAATGTATCTTATAAACTAAGAGTTGCCCCACAGACTTAGGAATTATTCCCTCTGCCATGAAAATTGATATTTGAACCCTCAGCTCTACATGTGCAAAGAAATACACCATAAATAAATATCTATCATAAGCAGAGTATTACTAGAAGTATATATGTCATCAGTGACTCACTCTCCGTGGTACCCACCAGAACACATAATTATTCCAGTGTGTTTCCTCACATACAATAGTGATGGGCATGATTTTGCAGTGCCTAAAACCTATTAGGTGATGAGTAAGTGCTTAGTGGATTGCCATTCTCCATGGGTAAGTGTAAGACTGCTTTCCCAGACTATAAACCTGGGGGGGAATTCAAGTGCTCCTGTTCTCCTGATCTTTTACCATTACTCTCTACATTATGAGAAACATAAATGGACACTGAAAGGAAGCCACCCACCCTTTAATAGTTTCTATTACACTTTATGAAAATATTTAATTGCCACTTGGAAAAACTAAGTACATTTTACTCTAGATAATTAGTGTGTTTTTAATTGATATTTTTTATTCTTCAAAGTTATTTACCACATGCAATTTGAAATAGACATATTCAATAAATATACAGCTTCTGTAGACTTGTTAAAAAAAAACAAAACAAACTTCCTGTAGTTCCTGCTGTGTCAAACTAGGTTAAGATCTAACTGCATCAGCTCAGATCACTCAGGAGGTGTGGGTTCATACCCCAGCTCAGGGCAGTAAGTTAAATGATCAAACTTTACTGCCATTGTGGTGTAGGTCACAGCTGTGTCTCAGATTCAGTCCCTGGCCCAGGAACTTCCATATGCTGTGAGTGCAGCCACACAAATTAAAAAAAAAAAAAAAAAAAAAAGGAAAAGAAAAGGAAAAAATGTGCATAAGTGTTCATTACTGAGAGATCTATGAAGCAAAGTAAATACTTATTTTCAAAGTTTTAAAAATAATAATTAAATGTGGAGAGCAGAGATTTTTGTCTTCTAGATCAGATAGAGAGATAGATAATGTGCTATACATATATACACAGACTAACAAAAACATACATAAAATTGATTACATACTGTAAATACCTACTAATGGTCAGCCATTCAATAAATAATTATTGGACACTTAATATGTATATGAATGTGTTCATAAAAATCCCTGGAGTGTGTCTATTAAATGCCCTGAATGCTTGAAATTTCATTACCAAACAGCAGCAAGGCCTCCATCCATCACATTAATGATAGTCCCACTCCTTTAAAGTTCAGCTACATGCATTCCCATGACTTCTTTTCCCATCTTCCCATAGCATCCATCCTCCATCGCTTCTGCTTACAGGTTAATGCGTTATCAAGAGGATAAGAAATTTGTGAATGATAATTTCCTAAGAAAAGGGAAAGAGGAGACATAAATATAATACAATGTATTCTACAAAAATACATCTTTTCTTTGAAAGATATATGAGTAAAGAGCTTTATTTTTTAATTATCCAAATTGAAAATTATGCATATGTGGAAACAAAGTGCAGAAACTCCATTGCATTCCCTTATTCTGAGGTGGGCTTACTTGCCTAACAGATAGGAAAAGAGTATATTGTACAAAAAGTAAGTGTTAGACATAATTAAGAAAGTGTTTCAGGAGTTCCCGTCGTGGCGCAGTGGTTAACGAATCCGACTAGAAACCATGAGGTTGCGGGTTCGGTCCCTGCCCTTGCTCAGTGGGTTAAGGATCCGGCGTTGCCGTGAGCTGTGGTGTAGGTTGCAGACGCGGCTCGGATCCTGTGTTGCTGTGGCTCTGGTGTAGGCCAGTGGCTACAGCTCCGATTCGACCCCTAGCCTGGGAACCTCCATATGCCATGGGAGCGGCCCAAAGAAATAGCAAAAAGACAAAAAAAAAAAAAAAAAAAGAGAAAGTGTTTGAGAAGTAACTATGAAGAAATATAAATCACTTTTTAATTTTTCTTTGGCTCTACAATATACTGTCTAGGAATAAACCCTAAAGGAACAATTTTTAAAGGAGAAAAATTACTATTTACATATATGTCAACACAATCATAAAGAGCTGGTGAAAATTTAGAAACAACATCGACTGTTCAACACTGGAGAAATGGATAATTAAAACATAGTGTTTCTCTTTAATTAAGGCACAGTTTTTAACAGGTTTTAAAAATTGTCCAATATCATAGGAAAAGTCTTGTTTGTATTCTTATATGAGAAAAAATTTTGGATGCAAATGTGAATTGTAGTATTTTTCCTATTAACTTAATTATACCTAATTTTATTATTATTCTATTTTAAATTTATATCAATAAGAAAAAATATTCCAAAATATTTTTACCTCGAAATTTGTGGTATTGTACTTGAATATATATTTCCCGATGTTTAGTTTGCTGAAAAATGGATTTAACTATGAGAGGGGTGAGGATGAAGGGTGATTTCATGATGTGTAAAATCCATTTAAACCTGAGAGTCTGTAATTACTCAACTTCCTGAAACAAAATCTTACCTATAAACTTGTCTGACATAACTCCATGTCCAGGGTCCCAGGCAGCTGTTAGTTCACCGAGAGAGGTTGTAAGATTAAAAACACCAACTACAACTCAGCTTCCATGTTTCTTTGTTAATTTATAAATGATATCATTGGATAAGCTTTAAAAGTGCTACCACATACCCTTTTTGCAGGCAAATTCTATAAAGTTTCTTAACTGTGGCTAATTGGACCTTGGGGTATTTTACCACTATTAGCAGATCTTGCTAACAACCTAATTATTTCGTATAAGTGAACAGCAGAGAACTTTTATAGCACTCACCTTTAATTTTGAATGCCCCCTTGAGTTTACATAAACACAAAAACAATATGACAAAAAAAAGCAAGCAAAAAAGTTGACCCCTAATTAATTTAGGTATTTACTAACATATGGACTTATTATAGAGTCTGAATATTTAGTATTATGCAAATTAAGCATTTAGGAGGGTAACTACCTGATTTTTAAATGTTATAATAATTTGTTTTTTAACTGATCTACCACTCAGGCATCATAATTTTAAATATTGTTTTCAAATATAAATTAAGTGATAATTTTGAAGCCTATTAAAATATTGGCACTTCACATCAGGTAAAGTTTATAGTGTTTCTTTATAGTAGTGTTTATTGTGCCAATTCTGGCCTTAAATTAACATGATAACAATGAAAATAATTCTGTTCTTCAATTATTCTTAGAGATTATCAAATTCATAGATTTCAGTCATTTAATTGTAATTGTAAAATATCTCAATGGAAGAGAAAAATAGGCAATGATATTCACAATTTAGAACAAATTAGTATAAGACAGAGAATAAGAACATCATTTGCCAGGATTTTCATTTTAAAGTATTGTTTTACAACTAAATCACATGACACATATATGTTTCTACCAACTCCTAAAGCCAATTATAATTAATCAGTATTTGAAATTATTTTGTAAATAAATTTAATTCTACTCATAAATATTCATGTATGGAAATACACTAATCATATTCAAACAGGCTTGCATTAATAAGAAAAATAAATTGTTCTTAACTCTGGATATGCTCCAGAGAATGTGGTCACTGTGCAACACATGTCACGAAGGAAAAGAGTTGAAGAAAAGTGAAACCACATGACCAAATTTAGTTTGAATGGATGTCTCAACGTTATAGTGCTGAAATAATATTTGCAAGGGCAGATAGAAAATAAAGTCTGAATGAGGATTTGAAATAAAGAATTATAAGTAATATGGATTTAGCTGAAGTGTCACATTGAAAACTTCTTGGACTTGTGTTTATACAGAAATGAAAGCCAGAGTCAAATCAAAGAATTAGAATGTGATGACAAAGTCATCTTTTCCAACCTCAGGAAGGATTTGAATCCATTCACAATGGTTCATTAAATGGTCATCCAGCTTCTATTGAAGAGCTACAGCTCTAGCAGAGAACAAAGGTAGAACCCTTACACCTGTCTAATCTAGCTCCCTAAGGCCTAGAGAAGCCTGGAATGGAAGAGAGCAGAGTCATGTCTAAATCTGCGAAAGTTTTCCATGAACATAATTTTTCAAAGAGGAGTTCCTGGAGAGACAGCAACATAAATTCTCAAAAGGAAGCCTCAGCAGAAGGAAAGAAAGATAAATTGTGTGTGGATCATATTGCAGTCAATCAGAAGCTGGTTGAGGTGTGGCTTGACCATTGACACTTTCAGGGACTAATTTCACCAAAACCATGTATCTGTCAAATTGTCCTTATGGACAGCTTCGGGCATTTCAGTAGGTAGAGGACCATGTTCTCCAAATAACAAAGCACTCAAGAGCAGACTCACATGGCATTAGTCCACTCCCAAAGCTTTTTCTCCCATAAGGACATCCCCTAAGTTGTTTAGCAGGAATGAGAGGTGGAATGCAGTCTCATTAGTCTTGCAGGTTTACTTCAAATTGAAGTAGAAGCTAATATAACAATATTGTTGGGAGTAAAAACATTGGCTTAGGTAGAATCACAGATTGTGGAAACAGCTTCCAATGTTCCTAAATAAAATACTTGTAGAAATAGAGCAGGTTGTTGAAGGTTAAAAAAGGAGATGATGACATAGTGTGAAAGAAAACTCATGTCTCCTGATCCTGAAGCTAGTGCTCTTACTTTCCATTGTTTTTATAACCACAGTAGGCTTGCTAATTATTTTCACTTAGTCCATTGATTTCTTCAATGGAACATATGGTAGCCATGAAGAGGGAGCTGGATCTTTCTGTCAAACAGGAAACTCCAAACACACCTATGGCATTCACACAAATTTGCATTTTGGTAGCCAACTTCATTTTTGGAAACAGCCAAAACTAATTCACAACAAAATTAAGTGTTAGTTAGTTAAGAAATTTTGATCAGCTGGGGAATAATACTGGGGATATATATATATATATCCCTAGTCAATAATCTAATGGATTAAAGAGGATTTCAGAAACAAGGAATAAAGTGTAAAGCCAACTTTCTAATAGTGTAATTATTTTATGCCTATAATTTACTGTGTGTTTTTGAAAAGCACCTGTCTTTAATTGCTAGTAATAGTTGTTCATCTAAAAATTATCACTTTCCTTGGCATATAATCAAAAATATTTTTATTTACTAAACTATAATCAAATATTAGTACCAAAACCTTCTACATTATGCGAAGATCACAGAAAGTAAAGGAATAGTATTTGTCCTCAAAGACGACTTACAGGTCATATGGCCTAATTATTTAACCTTTCTGATCCACCTTTGTTTTCTGTAAAATTAGGACGCTAAACTTTATAGTGTTGTCATGGTCATTTGAGAACACTTCAAAATGTTGACATCGGGTTAAAGACAGTAGAGTTAATTTTTATAATCACTGACAATTTATGCCAACAGAATAATTAATCCAATAACCTTTGGATTGGTGTATCAGTTATGTGCCGAGAGAGTACTGACAAGTATCTTCTATTTCATATTCCATTGCATCCTAGATACCAGAGGGCCATATAGCTTTCTGAGAACCCACTGGTTTTATATGTAGGCACAGTATATAGCTCTATAATTATAAAGGAAATGTTTTTGATTACTACAAACAGGAGAGGTTCTGATGAAATGCTGTCATTTCTCTGACAGCACTGAAAAGATAGAAAGAGAATCAAATTTGGTTTTAGAACAATGCAGATCCAAATGCTAGCTCTGCCTGTGATATTGGGTGGATTATTTAACTTTTTTGAACTTCATTGTTCTTCAAATGTAGAAGGGGAATGAACATAATAAAACCTATGTAGCAGAGGTGCTGTTATTGTCAGGTGTGAGGTATGGAATAAGCTTATAGTAATAAATACAAAAATGTAAATATTGTGATAGAAATAAAATTATTATTTTGGGTCATTATTATCTGAAAATTGATTTCTGTTTAATAACCTTTTAGTGACATTTTGTGACCTCTGTATTCCTTAATGTGTAAGGAATGGGGTTTAACATGGAAGTAACAATAGTATGGAATATTGCTGTGGGTTTGTCCACAGGAAAAGTAGTTACACGTTGCAGATACTTAAAAATACAGGCACAAAGAATAAGACAAAATTGTGATGAGGGAGCTACGGTAGACAGGGCTTTTCCTACTTGCAGAGCTGTGAGTTCTCAAGGGGCACAGGATGAACACACCGGTTACTAATAATATGATATATGTGATTACAGGGATTACTCCACCAATGAAGTAACCAGTGTGGAGTTTTTTTTGTCTTTTTGTCTTTTTTTGTTGTTGTTGCTATTTCTTGGGCCGCTCCCA
The DNA here is from genome assembly GCF_054392235.1 of Sus scrofa. NCBI lineage: Eukaryota > Metazoa > Chordata > Mammalia > Artiodactyla > Suidae > Sus > Sus scrofa. Next base: position 15,884,659 of record NC_139384.1, read on the forward strand.
CGGCATATGGAGGTTCCCAGGCCAGGGGTCAAATCGGAGCTGTAGCCGCCGGCCTACACCAGAGCCGCAGCAATGCAGGATCCGAGACATGTCTGCAACCTACACCACAGCTCACGGCAACGCCGGATCGTTAACCCACTGAGCAAGGGCAGGGACCGAACCCGCAACCTCAAGGTTCCTAGTCGGATTCGTTAACCACTGCGCCACGACGGGAACTCCGAAGTAACCAGTGTGTACATGATGCTTATCTGCTAAATAAAATTAACTTTTATCAGGAAAGCCTATTATGAAACAGTGAAATATAATATAAAGATTACTGGGTGCCTTCTGTGGAAATCTGTGTATTATCTGTAATGCTCGATTTGGAGTTGTATGTATGAAAAAATTCGTATTTTATGACAAAACAAGAAAAGTTTAAACACAGAAATTCTTCTCTGTCCTTTGGCCTCCCGCTGCCCCTGCCACTCTGCATTGTGTATCTGCATTATACATCCACCAAACCTCCCCCGTTGGCAGGAATACTGTTCCACAGTAAAGAACAACATTCTTTTGGCATCAAAAAGACAATTCCTTAAAAGATAGCCTGCTTTCTTCATCTTGTAGGGGTCACATGACCCACTACGATGCCACTTAGATCTGGATTATGCAACTGCCCATAATATATCATTTGATGTACAACCTTCTGTACATTACATAACTTTACCTTGATTTCTATTGGGCAAAAACAGCTCTCAGTCTTCTAAGATGCTGCTCTCAAGTTACAATCTTTAACTTTGGTTCTAATAATGTTTTCCAATTCTTTCTTAGATTGACTGATTGACTTTTGTTGGTAGATGATTCTATGCAGTACATATTTTTACTGCCTTTTAGCTGTTTTTTAAATCATTAAGTTGTAGAAAACTGATAAAATGCAAATAATTCTTGTCCATAGAAAACTAAATTGTCTGGTGAAAGTTTGCTTGATAATGCTGATCATTATAGAAAAAGACAGTGTCACATTTATTTGTAAGCTCATTACACATTCCTGACTGAACAATGTAAGCGTAGTATACTGGATTCCCCTTTAGTCTGATTATAACATATTACTAGTTCCCTCATCAATCAATGAGCTAAATAAAATCCTTTTCATGTGTCCATTTTGTATTTGTATGAATCATGATTTCCCTTTTTTAAAAAGTCTTTTTTCTTTTGATACTAATATAAAGATAATTTTAGAGATAAGCTATAACTCAAAAAAAATCTATATATGCTTACCATGTGTGTTATTTCGCCATGGATTTTCTGTTTTATTTATTTAAATCTTGCTTTGAAGTCAAAGGTTCAAATAGCACTTTTTCATCTCTCCATTTTTGTGGTGTCTGCACTATTACAAGTTCTGAGATGGGTAAGGACTAAGGAAAGTAAGCCTACTTACCTTTTGAAATTTGGGAACTGATGAAATCCTTTTTGAAGGTCAGATTATTATGATGAGTGATGTTCAAAAATTAATAATGACTGCTACATATATACTAGGCATTGTGCAAAGAATTTTAAACAAATTATCTCATTTAATATTTTTTAAAAAGAGCTATATGTGGTTGGAAGACAGGAAAATTGAGACATCAAGAAGTTAAGCCTTGTACACCAAGATATACAGTTAATGAGGAAGAGACCTCAAGTTATAATAAAGACTCTCCAACCTCAAGTGTTGATCTTGATCTTGGCCCCATATTACCTCCCAAGCAAAAATGTAAAGAGGCTTCTTTAACATCCATTTATCAACAAGGTGATCAGAAGACTAGTTCTCATCCTGAGGCATTAGAATGGACTCAAAAAACACTTGGGAATTTGAAAGATGTCCAGTTTTTCCCTCAGAATGCTCCTCCATCTCCTCTCTTAAGAGAATTTATTTATTTATTTATTTTATAATTTATAATGATTTTTATTTTTTCCATTAGAGCTGGTTTACAGTGTTCTGTCAATTTTCTACTGTATAGCAAAGTGACCCAGTTACACATACATGTATACGTTCATTTTTCTCACATTATCATGCTCCATCATAAGAGACTAGACATAGTTTCCAGTGCTATACAGCAGGATCTCATTGCTTTTCCATTCCAAAGGCAATAGCTTGCATCTATTAAACCCAGATTCCCAATCCATCCCACTCTGTGCCCCTCCCCCTTGGCAACCACAAGTCTCTCCTCCATGTCCATGATTTTCTTAGGGGAATTTAGAATAAGATAGATATTTTCTTTACTGTGTTAGGTCAGTTAATAACCCATTACTCACCCTGTTCATTTCTAATCTGCCCTAAATTTGCTATTGAAAGGAAGTATCATGCACCGAGCTCTTGTTCTTTGCAGTCCCCTTTCACATTTAATCTCATCTTAACTTTGAGGTATGAATACATTATCTCCAATATATAGAGAGAAAGGCTGAGGCTTAGATTACTTTATTTCTCTTGTCCAAGATTATGTAACCAGTAAGATGTAAAACTAAAAGGTTGATTCTCTTGTTTGAGTTCTAAGCTCTTAGCATCCTAATTTAAGAGATCTCCAAAATCAGAAATCTCTGCAACGTGTTGGCCATGTTTCACGATAAGTGGAAGAACTATCCTGTTTTTTATATAATATTATACATGAGCTTTCTGAGAATTTAATGACAGGGAGCTCAGCATTTGATCTACAAATAAATAAACAATCAGATCCTAGGCATTGAGAAATGAACAGGTTATGGGACAGTATCTAATTCATTTTCTTTATTTTGCATCATAAGAAACTGAGACCTGGGGAAGGAAAGGAACATTTCTAAAATAATTAAGATTTGGTAATTTTCTGCATATACACCTTGTTCATTCAGATACTTTTATAAACTTAGCCTCCTTATGATTACAACTCTGAAACATTCTACTCCCACCTTAACATGCTAAGCTTATAAACAAATAATACATGTAAGATACCTTGCAGATAAAAAATAAGATATATATTTCAAATATTAATCTGGGCTGTCTTTGTTTAGGGAGGAGTGAACCAAGTTTTTGTGTCTTATTTCATGTTTGGTTTTTCTTAAATATGTAGAGTCCTATTAATTCTAAAAAAGAGATTATGTTATTTGATATAGAAACATGAGAAAATTTTACACTAATATAGATTCACAATATTAACTATAGTATAGCTCCTCAAATATCATATAACTTATATGTAGAATCTAATAAAAATGATATGAGAGGATTATTTGCAAAAAAAAACCAGACTCAAATATTTTGAAATGAGGCTTATGGTTACCAAAGGAGAAACATTAAGAGGAGGGATAAATTAGGAGGTTGGGCTTAACATATACATACTGTACATAAAATATATAAGTAACAAAGGTTCATTGTACAGTAAAGAAAGATCTACTCAATACTCTGTAATAACCTATATGGGAAAAAAATCTCAAAAGGAATGAATACATATTTATGTTTGATTCACCTTGCTTTACACCTGAAAGTGACACAAGATTGTAAGTCTACTATACTCCCACAAAATTTAAAAAGTAAAAATAAAAAAGCAAGAAAGAAGGTGTCACAAGCTAATTTCAGTGGATATATTTTCTGATTTTAAACTGCAAGAGAACTTAATAGAATTCTATAAATGCCTTCTAAGTGATGAAAGTATGCTAATAAAATAATATGATTGTAGTTTAATATCAATAAAAATGATAATAAAATGATATGCTCAATGAGTTTAGGAGATTATACTGACAATTAAAACATTATAGACTACTGCAATGAAAAAACATAACTTTCTAAACATATTCGGAAAAATCGTAAAAAACTGGAATCACCTAATAACTAACTAAATAAATTATTTAGAATGATACTATCCTGTCAAAATTTCACACCAAACAACTTTAATCAAATGAATTTTATATAACATCTTATCAAGAAATTGTACCAATCTAACATAAACACTTTCAAAAATGGGAGGCAATTAATATAATTCCTGATATATTATATTAAACCTTATACAAGTATAGAACAAGGCAATCACAAGGAAAGTAATTAGATTAACACCTCATATTAACAAAAACACTACATTCTATACATGATATTTAGTTTGATTATTTTGGATATTTTCTTTTTTTCCTTTTCTTTTCTTTCTTTTTCATTCTTTTCCTTTTTTTTTCCCTGATATTGTTTTTGAGTCTGTTCTTGAGAAAAGTCCAGTCTAAGGATACTTATGTCCTACTACAGAAGTAAAAACTTTCTAAGTAATCACTTCAAGCACTGGTCTTGAAAACTATGAGGTTTACCACTGGTGAGGATAGGCACGATTCCTGGTCCAGTGTGAGCACCAAGCACTCTTCTTTTTAATCCATCTGGATAAATCTTTCCCCAGCTTCAGGTAATTTCCTCAAATGCATTCATGTTTCAGCACTCTGATGAGCAGTGGAGAGGGATCCTCTTTTGTTCCCAAGCTTTTGCAATCTCAGTCCCTTTCTCTTTCTCTCTTCTCCTCTGCAGCCCCTTGCCCCACCCCTGGTCCAGACATCTATCCTCTACAAAATTATGCTCTCAGAATTCTAGCTGCCTTGGTCTCCTCAGAGCCTCATCTTTATCTCTTCAATTCAGGGATTCTACCAGGAAACCTTTTAAAATATCCTTCTCTGTACCACAACATGGAAAATTTTTAAAGGTAACAAGCTGTAAAAATCCTAGAGCTCAACTTGTTTCCCGTCTTGCAGTGATCACTGTCAGTCGTTTCTGACATTTAGTACCTTTAAAATAATTATTACATATTTGTTCTGGTTTGCTTATTTTTCAAAAACAATACATGTATATTATAGCAGTCTTAGTCATAATTTCAATTAGCTAAAAACAACTAAAATATCTATTAGTTGAGGGAAAAAACTGTGATATATCCACGCAATGGAATATTACTCTGCAATAACAAATAGACCACTAATAGACTTACTGATATGCAAAAACTTCAAATACAAGATAATAAGGGCAAGAAGCCAGACTTAAAAACTGAATAGCAGACATGATCTTATATATAGAAAATGCAAAAATTTGTACCCTGAACAGGTAGACCTAACAAAAAAAAATCAAAAAATGTTGCAGGATACTAAAACATACAAAAATGAGTTGCATTTGTCTATATTAACAATGAACTGATCAAAAAAATAATTAAGAAAATAATCCTATTTTCAGTATCATAAAAATAATTAAGAATAAATTTAATAAAGAATTGAAATATTGTACACTGAAAAATATACGTCATTGATGAAAATATATAATATTGATGAAAAAAATTAAAGACACAAATAAATGGAAAGATAGCCCATGTTCATGAATTGGAAGACTAAATATTGTGAAAATGGCAATACAATTCAAAACAGTATAGAAAATATCAGCAATCAAAACAAGTAAGATTTGGGAGTTCCCATTGTGGCTCAGTGGTAATGAACCTGACTTGTGTATGTGAGAATGCAGACTCAATCTCTGCCTCACTCAGTGGATCAAAGGATCCTGCATTGCCATGAACTGCAATGTATGTCACAGATGTGGCTCAGGTCTGGCATTGCTGTGGCTGTGGCTTAGGCCAGCAGCTACAACTCGAATTCATCCTGTTGCCTGGTAATTTCCATATGCCACTGGTGCAGCCCTTAAAACACACACACACACACACACACACACACACAAAACAGAAGCAACTAAGATTTATTTATAAGCAATTAATGGGAAAGGAATACAAATCATTTAAAAAATGTGAATAGATGCTCAAATGGATGACTTCTGGAAATAACTATGAATATAATTTTTTATTTTTTAATTTTATTGGAGCATAGGTGATTTATAATTTGTATTAGTTACAGGTGTACATTGAAATAACTCAGTTATACATATTCTTATACCCATTCTTTTTTCCCATGTAGATTATTAAACACTATTGAGTAAATTTCGCTGTGCTATACAGTAGGTCCTTGTTAAATATCTATTTTATATACAGCAGTATGGTATTCCCATCCTCCCAATTTATCCCTCCCCAACCACAGTTTCCCTTATAGTAACATAAGTTTGATTACAAACTCTGTGAATTTGTTTCTGTTTCATAAATAAGTTTTTTGTATAATTTTTATTATATTCCATATATGTGGTATTGTATGATGTTTGTCCTTTTCTGTATAATTTACTTCACTTAGTATAATCTCAAGCTCCCTTCCTATTGCTGCAAATGGCATTATTTTTTTCTTTTTATGGATGAATAATATTCCACTATATATAGCTACCACATCTTCTTTATCCATTCCTCTCTCAATGGACATTTTGATTACTTCCATGTTTTGGTTATAGTAAATAGTGCTGCAATAAATACTTGGTGTGTGTGTTTTTTCAAATTATGGTTTTCTCTGGATATGTGCCCAGGAGTGGGATTGCTGGGTCATATGGTGGGTCTATGATTAGTTTTTTAAGGAACCTCCACACTTTTCTCCATAGTGGTTATACCAATGTCCATCCCCACCAAGAGTGAAGGAGGGTTCCCTTTTCTCCATACCCTCTCCAGCATTTATTATTTGTAACTTTATGATGGTAGTCATTCTGACAAGTCCGAGGTGGTACCTCATATTAATTTTGATTTGCATTCTCTACTATTTAGATATATTGAGGATTTTTGATGTGCCTATCTGAATGTCTTCCTTGGAATGTCCTCCTTCTGCTTATTATTTATATTTTTATATTTTATTTTATTTTATTTTTTGTCTTTTTAGGGCTGCACCTGCAGCATGTGGAGGTTCCCAGGCTAGGGGTCAAATTGGAGCTGTAGCCATTGGCCTACACCATAGCCACAGCAATGCAAGATCTGAGCCTCATCTATGACCTAAACCACAGCTCACAGAAACACTGGATCCTTAACCCACTGAGAGAGGTCAGGAATCAAACCTGTGACCTCATGGATATTAGCCAGATTCATTTCCCCTGAGCCACTATGGGAAATCCTGATTTTTTTAAAAAAAATTATTTATTCGAGCTGTATGACCTGATTATGTATTTTGGAAATTAATTCCTTTTTGGTAGCATCATTTGCAAAGATTGTCTCCCATTCTAATAGGTTGTATTTTCTTCTTGTTTATGGTTTCCTTTGCTGTGCAAAACCTTCTAAGTTTAATTAGATTCCTTTTGTTTATTTCTGTTTTTTTTTTTCCTATTACTCTTGGAGGTGGATCAAAAAAGTATTGCTGCAATTTAAGTCAAAGTATTCTGCATATGTTTTATGCTGAGTTTTATCTATCAGGGTTACATTTAGGTCTTTAATCCACTTTGTCTTTATTTTTCATGTGAGATTAAGATGTTATGATGTTAGAGAATGTTCAAATTTCATTCTTTACTTGTAACTGTCCAATTGACCCATTATTACTTATTGAGCTAGCTGGCACTCTTTTCTCCATGGTATGTTCTTACCTCCTTGGAGTCAGCCAGGCACAACTGAGTAAACATAGTCACATTAATACCATGGTTGGGGCATTAATATCTGGTTAAATTATGGCAGAAAGAGCTCTTGCTGACCACTGAGTTGGAGAAAGTGATATTTGTGGAAGTAACATGAGTTGGAGTGTTGCAGTCAGAGAATCTTTGATCTATAAATAGTTATGTGATGAGGTATGATGACCTGATATTCTCCACATGCACAGAGCAGCATCGTAAGTATTCCACAATTTCTGAAAGTTCACTTTAGCCACTTGGTTTTATGAATAATAATATTAGTACTTGTTTTCTCTAACAGAAAAGAAATCTGAAGGGGATTTTTGCTTTTACAAAAAACAAAACAAAACAAAACAAAAAACAAAAAACAAAAAAACCCCGCAAAAAATACAACAACAAACAACTTGTTACTATACTAGTGTTAGTCTTCTGTAAAAGTGAAGTGGCATAACTTGAACTTGCAAAAAGAGGAAAAAAAACAATATTGCTGAAGTATATTGCTACACATGAGACAAGGGTACGACATATTAACACCATCTCCTTAAATGACAAACAAAGCATTAAGACTGCAGGTAATTTTCTTATCTCTAGACCTCAACATATCACAGACAACTATGTTTCAATTGCAGAAAGTAAGACTGCATTTTAAAGACCTGAACTGAAAGTTTGTAGCTAAAACTTTCAAAAGGAAGCTGCATTCTAATTATCCTGACACAATTTATAAGAAAACCACACGTGATGTGAGGCAAGTAAATTAAACCCTCGTGTCTTCAATTTGCTTTTCTGTAAAATGGGGATAATGATAATGGAACCATCATTTTATTATGTGGATAATTCAACTGAAGTGACTATGCCTGATGGTAAGGATTTAGTTGTGTGTGTGTGTGTGTGTGTGTGTGTGTGTGTGTGTGTGTGTGTATAAGACCAACAGAGCAATAGTTTTGGAACCTAGTCATATACCAATTGCCAAAACTTGATAAAAGTTGCTTATACTTACCTCAAATGTCTCTTCAAAGTCTGGTATGGAAAATGAAAATGTGTCCTTTATATGCAAGAAAAACTGAGACGTAAGGATTTTTAAGAAAATAGAGCAAATTAAGAGTAATTTCACAATTATTGGATTATTTTTTGTGCCAAGAAAATATTTGATTCTGAATTACTCTTATCCCTTTTTCTAAGTGCCTCCCTTTTGTTTCTGGTAAATTCACATTACAAAAAAAAAAAAAAAAAATCAGCAGTGATTCCTTCATGCAACTTCATTATGTACCTACTTAAGAATTTTTATGCCAATTTGCTTGAACACAAGCTAAGCAAAATTAAAAGAAGTTCTGAGATTAAGATCCTACGGAAAAGCCAATTTTATCCAAGTAACATATATGAAGAATTTAGAAAAGTAGAAGTAGGACAGGAGAAAAACATTCTCTATCATCATCAAACTAGGGTTTTATAGTTGTTCTTTCCATTGCCTGTTCTGAAGCTATGAACATGAACATGGAAGCCTTGGTAAAGTACAGTAAAATTTATCAAAATGCCTAATAATGCCTAGCCACTATTAAGTAATCAAGAAATGATAGTTTGGGGCTTTTTTTTCTCTAACTAATCTGTAAAATTTCCTAGTGTTCCTTTATAATTTACAGTAGATATAATCCTCCCTGTGTACATAAAACATCAAATTCTTGGTATCATAAACATCTTAAGCTACTCTTCTTTTCAATAATCTCTTCATGGCAATTTTCACTTCTTGGTTTCTCACTGTATAAATGATTGGATTTAACATGGGAGTGAAGGTTGCATAAAACAAACTCACCAACTTGTCTGCATGGTAAGTGGCCACAGGACGTATGTAGATGAAGAAAGAAGGGACAAAGAAGAGCACCACTACTGTAAAGTGGGAGCCACAGGTAGAGAGGGCTTTGTATCTTCCTTCAGAGCCATGGGATTTCAGGGAGCTCAGGATGACAATGTAGGAGACAATCAGCATGGAAAAAATGAGCAAGCACATGCCCCCAGTGTTAGTTGCCACCACAATTCCAAGCCTGTAGGTATTGCTGCAGGCAAGTTTCAACAGTGAGAAGAACTCACACATAAAGTGGTCAATGACATTGGAACCACAGAAGGTCAACTCACGTGTGAAAAGAATCTGCACAGTGGCATGCAGGATCCCCCCAATCCAGGCCACCACAACCAGGAGCTGGCAGAGCCCATGGCGCATGATGGTCGTGTAGTGCAGAGGCTTGCAGATGGCCACATAGCGGTCATAAGCCATGGCAATGAGGACAATGATCTCTGACCCTCCCAGGAAGTGTTCCAAAAAGAGCTGAGTCAGGCAGCCACCCCAGGAGATGGTTGTCCTCTGATAGAGGAGGTCAAAAATCATTTTGGGGGTGGTGACAGAGGAGAAGGAGGCATCAATGAAGGCCAAGTAAGTGAGAAAGAAGTACATGGGGGCCGAAAGTGTGGGGCTGAGGGAGATGGTAATGACAATGAACAGATTGGCCATCAAGGTAAACAGGAATATGAACAAAAAGACCATGAAGAGTATTTTCCGCAAGTGTGGATTCTGTGTGAATCCCAAGAGAACAAATTCAGTCACATTGTTGGGAAGTGTGAGGAAATCCATTTAGGAAGTAACACCTTCCTGAGAGGCCTAAATTACCTATAACAGAATAAAAGAAAATGACATTTCTTAATTATGAAAAGACGTAGAATGCATTTCTGAGAAATTAACTACAGTAACCACTGTGCCAAATGTCTTTGGCCTTTTTCCCCAGCACTTTTTTTTTTCCCTATTTTTCTTACTTTCTTCATGATGATTTACATCTCTTCAGAAATATACTACCGGTCACTGCAGAAATTTCTATAGGGGAACATTGGATGTGCAATTTACTGAGAAAACACTGTGCTGTCTACAAGAGATCAGGTTTCTCCTCCTGATTCTAAATCTAAGTGACTTTTCCAAGTCATCTCAGTGCCCCATACTCCTGAGCCTCTGTGTGTGTGTGTGTGTGAACTTACACATTGTAATTCTCAAATGTGTCTCATAAGCTGAGAGTTGCCCCAGGATTTAAGAATTATTCCCTCTTCAATGAGAATTGACATTTGAACACTCAGCTCTAAATGTGCAAAGAAATACACCATCAGTAAATATCTATCATAAGCAGAGTATTACTAGAAATATATATAAGTCATCAGTGACACACTCTCCCTGGTACCCCCCCGCCCCAGAACATATAACTTACTCAAGTGTGTTTTCTCACATAGAGTAATTCCGGGTGTCTTCAGTGTCTGCAACCTATTAGGTGATGAGTAAATGCTTAGTGGATTCCCATTCTCCATGTGTAAGAATAAGACTGCTTCTCCAGACAATAAACCCGGGGAGAATTCAAGTGCTCTAGTTCTCCTGCTCTGTTTATCATTACTCTTTACATTATGAGTTACATAAATGAACACTGTGTGGAAGCTGCCCTCCAGTTTAACACTTTCTGATACACTTTATGGGGTAATATGAAAATATTTAATTGCACTGGGAAAAACTACACTACTGAATCATTTACTTTAGATAATTAGTGTGTTAATTATTTTTTATTCTTCAAAATTATGTTCAACATACAATTTAAAATAGTCATATTCAGTACATGTACAACTTCTGTATACTTGCTTCAAAGAAAACAAAATAAATCAAACAAAACAAAACTCTTGCTGGAGTTCCCACTCTGACAAACTAGGTTAAGATCTGATCATTCGTCAGCAGTTCAGATCAATCAGGAGATTCAATTCCTAGCTCAGCACACTGGGTTAAAGATCAAGCATTGCTACTGCTGGGTCACAGGTTACAGCTGTGACTTGGGTTCAATCCCTAACCTGTGAATTTCCATGTGCTGTGGTACAGACATATAAATTAAAACAAACAAAAACCTCTTGCATAGGTGTTCTTTACTGAAGGATCTCTGGAGCAAAGAAATCTTTACTTTCAAAGTTTTAGAAATAAAAATTAAATGTGGAGAACAGAGAGAATTAGTCTGATAAGTAAATAATGAGATAGATAATGTACTATACATATATGTACAGATTAACACAAACACATATAAGATCTACTCTTTAGTATAAATACCTACTAAAGTTTACTCATTCAAAAAATATTTATTGGACACTTGCTTTGTATATGAACGTGTTCGCAGAAAGTCTTGGAGAGTCTCCCTGTTAAATACCCTAAATGGCTGAAATTTCTTTACCAGAGAGCAGCAAGACATCCATCCATGATATGAATGACCTTCCCACACCTTCATATTTCTGCTACATGCATTCTCATGCATTCTTCTCCCATCATCAATATATCCTTCCTCCATCATTCCTGGTTACAAGTTACTGCATTACTAATAGAATGATAAATTTGGGAACATTAATTTCCTAAGAAAAGAGAAGAGATAAATGTAATAAAATATATTCAACAAAACTATTTTATTTCAAAGATAAATGAGTATGAAAATTCTATACATATGTGGAAACAAAGTGTAGCAGCTCCATTGCAATCTCTTATTCTAAGGTTGGCTCCCCTAACAGATCAGAAAAGAATACAGTGTACATAAAATAACTGTTCGACATAATTAAGAAAAGTGTTTTAGAAAAAACTACGAAGAAATATAAATCATTTTTTTCCATTTTTCTTTGGCTCCATAATACATCATCTAAGAATAAACCCCAAAGGGACATTTTTCCAAGGAGAAAAATCATTATTTCCATATATGTCAATGCAATTACTAAGAGCTAGTGAAAATTTCAGCATTGGAGAAATGGATAATTAAAACATAGTGTGACTCTTTGATTAATGTTTAGTTGTTAACAGAGGTGTTTAAAAATTGTGCAATATTGTAAGAAAACATTTATGTTTTATTCTTAAGTGGTGAACATTTTGGATGCAAATTTGAATTGTAGAATTATTCCAATTTAAACCTAATTACTTTTGTTATTATTCTATTTTAAATTTATATCAATAAGAAAAAAATCCCAAAATATTTTTATTTCTAAGTTGGTAGTATTATACTTGAGTATTTTTATCATGATGTTTTGTGTGCTGAAAAGAGATTTTGCCATGAGATGGTTGAGGATGAATGGTAATATTATGATTTGTAAGATCCATGTAAACCTGAGAGTCTATAATTATTTAACTTCCTAGAAAAAAATCTTACCTATAAACTTGTCTGGCATAACTCCATGGCCAGGTCCCCAGGAAGGTATTCGTTCACCAGGAAAGATGGTGTAAGATTACAAATGCCAACTACAACTCAGCTACATGATTCTTTGTTAATTTATAAATGACATCTTTGGATAAGCCTTAAAAGTGCAACTGCATATACTTTTCGCAGATAAATTCTCTAAAGTTTTTAGCTGTGGCTAATGGGACCTCAGGGGTATTTTACCACCATTAGCAGACCTTGCTGACAACCCAATCATTTCATATAAGTTAAGCAAACAGCAGAGGAGAACTTTTATAGCATTCCTCTTTAGTTTCAAATGCATCCTTGAGTTTACATGAACACAAAAATGGTGTAAGAAAAACAAAAAAGTTGACCCCTAATTAATTTAGGTATTCGCAAACATATGGACTTATTATGGAGTCTGGATATTTAGTATTGTGCAAATTAAGCATTTAGGGTGGCAACTACCTGATTTTTAAATGTTATTACAATAACATTTTAAATTGATCTACAGCTCATGCATCATAATTTTTAAATATGGTTTTCAAGTATAAATTAAGTGATAATTATGAACCCTATTAAAATATTGGCACTTCACATGAGGGAAAGTTTACAGCACTTCTTCAAAGTGTTATTTCTTGTGCCAATTCTGAAATTAAATTATCATGATAATGAGTAAAATCATTTTATTTTTCAATTATACTTAGAGATGATAAGTTGCATTTATTTCATTCCTTTAACAGTAATTGTACAATATACAAATAGAAGAGAGAATTGGTGATAATATTCACAATTTATAATAAATTAATATAAGACAGGGAATAAGAATGTCACTTGCCAGAGGCAAAAAAGAAACCAGGCCATGAAATTCTGGGCCAGGATTTTCATCTTTAAAAGCGTTGTTTTAGGGGAGTTCCCGTCGTGGCGCAGTGGTTAACGAATCCGACTAGGAACCATGAGGTTGCGGGTTCGGTCCCTGCCCTTGCTCAATGGGTTAACGATCCGGCGTTGCTGTGAGCTGTGGTGTAGGTTGCAGACGCGGCTCGGATTCCGTGTTGCTGTGGCTCTGGTGTAGGCCGGTGGCCACAACTCCGATTCAACCCCTAGCCTGGGAACCTCCATATGCCGCGAGAACTGCCCAAGAAATAGCAACAACAACAACAACAAAAAAGACAAAAAAAATAAATAAATAAATAAATAAAATAAAAAATAAAAGTGTTGTTTTACAACTAAATTTGCATGACATATTTATAATGCTACCAACTATTAAGGCCAATTATACCTACCTAGTAAAAGAAATAAATTCCAAAATTTGAAATAGTTTGTAAATAAATTTAATTTGACTCATAAACTTCCCTGTATAGATGCACTTTAATCATATTCAAATATGTTTGCATTAATAAGAAGAAAAGTAAACTGTTCATCACTCTGGATGGGCTCCAGAGAATGTGGAGCCCACTAGTGAGCAACATGATTCATGAAGGAAAAGAGCTGAAGAAATTTGAAACCATAGGACTGAACCTAGTTTTACTGGACACGTCAATACTATAGTGCTGAAATAATATTAGCAACAGCCGATGCCAAAGACAGTGTGAATGAGGATTTGGAACTATCTAAAGAATTATAAGGAATATGGATTTAGCTGAAGTGTCATGTTGAAAATGCCTTGAACTTGCGTTTCTACTCTGAAATGAAAGCCAGAGTCAAATCAGAGAGTAAGAATGTATAGAGTCATCATTCCCAACCTTATGAAGGATTGAAATCCATTCACAATTTTTCATTAAATGGTCATCCAGCTTCTATTTAAAGAGTTACAGTGCTGGGTAGAGAATAAGGATAAAACCCTTACATATTTACTCTAGCTGCCTAAGATGACTCTTAGAAGATAATTGTAATGGTGTGATTCTAGGTATAGGAAGGAGGAAGAAGGGAAAATATTTCTTGGATCAATTAGACTTGTAAGACAGAGGATCCCAAGAAGTTACATTTTCAACAGGGCTTAATACATAAATTATCATTGGGAGTGGCATGCCAACAGTATGTATTTCACCCTATTTGGGATAAATTTCCAAGTGCCATAGGACAAAAATTGTTCATGAAATGTGTGATGGATATTGGTTGACTTTTGGAACAAAGGGAGGGGCTATGAACTAAGATATTGCAGGCCATGTGAATAAACAAATGTTGCTGCAGCTATCAGGCCACCACATTACAGCCACCTTGAAGGTAAGCCCTGAGGGAACTCAGGATGGAAACGAAAAGGACCAGCCATTTAGCAGCCACCTGCTGCAGAGATCCCAGATGGGGCACCCTGAGGAGACTGAGGATGAGAAAGCACAGGACACTGACCCAGAGAGCTGAGGTGCCTAACCAGGGAATGATCTCGGGGAGCCCAGACCCTGCATCTTCCTATGCATGGAAAAGCTCTAAGTTCCTTAACTCAAGATAGGGGGGTTTCTTTTATTAATAGTAATCTTCATGTTATGACTTCCCGCTCTTGTTTTTGTAAAAACTCCCATGTATCTGTTCTCCTACCCATGCCTGTTCATAACAGTTTCTCTCCATTATCTGAGATACTCTATCCCAGGCTTGAGTCCTCAAAATATCCACCAAATAAAACATAATTCTCAAATTTTATTTTATTTTATTTTTGTTGATACTTTGTAGACCCACCACTTATTAGGAGGAGTCTCTTTTATCTATTGTATATTCTTGCATCCTTGAAGAACGCCATGCACAACCTAGTAAACACATTCTCCCCCATACCATCCTGGGGCATTAATGTATGTTCAAATTATGGAAGAAATGG
The DNA here is from genome assembly GCF_054392235.1 of Sus scrofa. Taxonomy (NCBI): domain Eukaryota; kingdom Metazoa; phylum Chordata; class Mammalia; order Artiodactyla; family Suidae; genus Sus; species Sus scrofa. Next base: position 15,900,110 of record NC_139384.1, read on the forward strand.
CTCAGATTGACCACTGACTTGGAGAAAGTGATTCTGAGAGAAGTCACATGAGGTGGAATGTTGTAGGCAGAGATGTAATAACGTAGACTCACCCAGTATTCTCCACACACTTAGAAGCACATTGCAGGCATCTCCCACTTTCTGAAGGTTCACATTTGCTATTTTGATTTTATGAAGGTCTATGTTAGTGCATATTTTCACTTGTGAGAAAAACATCTGAAGGGTATTTTTGCTTTTACACACACACACACACACACACACATAAACCTGTTGCCATCCTAGTATTGGTCTTTTGTAAATGTGAACTGGCATAACTTGAACTTTCAAAGAAAGAAAAATACTTATGGTGCTGAAATATATTGCTCTATGTGAGATTAATTCTACAACATATGGATGATATCTCATGTTTTTCAAAGTGAATTATTAAGAAAGCAAATAATGTTGTTGTCTACAGACTTAAACATACCACAGGTAATCATATTTCAGTATAAAGAAAGTAGGTTTGAATTTTGATGGCTTTGTAGCTGAAACTTTGAAATCAAGCTGCATTCCAGTGTAATATTTCCTAGCATACTTTATGGAGGATGCATGTGTGTTGTGAGAGGCAGGTAAATTAGTAAAACTCTTTTGGCTTTAATTTTCTTTTCCAGAGTTCCCATCGTGGTGCAGTGGTTAATGAATTCGATTAGGACCATGGGGTCGCGGGTTTGATCCCTGGCCTTGCTTAGCAGGTTGGGGATCTGGCTTTCCTGTGAGTTGTGGTATGGGCTGCAGACATGGCTTGGATCCCACCTTGCTGTGGCTCTGGTGTAGGCCGGTGGCTACAGCTCCGATTCGACCCCTAGCTTGGGAACCTCCATATGCCGCAAGAGCAGCCCAAGAAATAGCAAAAAGACAAAAAAAAAAAAAAAGAAAAAAGAATTTAGTAAAATAGTATGAGACTCCAGCATGAAACATAGTCTATGCTCATAAAACTATGGAATATAGTTATTTTTTTACTGTCTATTCTGAAGCTATGGACATGACTATTAAAGAATATCAAATATTCTATGACTATTGCTAAGAATATAAAATGTTATGAAAATGCCTAATAAATACCTAGCCACTAGTAAATTATTAACAAATATCTGTATGGCCTTTTTTTCTGTCAATGATCAGTAAGATTTCTTAGTTTTCTTTCACAGTTCACAACAGATATAAACCTCCATATTTATGTAAATTATTAATTTCTATACATCATGTACAAACCAAGTTACTCTCCTCTTCAATAAACACTTCATGGCATTTTTCACTTCCGTGTTTCTCACTGTATAAATGATAGGATTTAACATGGGAGTGAAGGTTCCACAGAACAAACTCACCAACTTGTCTACAGGATACGTGGCCACAGGACGTACGTAGGTGAATATACAAGGGATGAAAAAGAGCACCACTACTGTAAAATGGGAGCCACAGGTGGAGAGGGCTTTGCGTCTTCCTTCAGAGCCATGGGATTTCAGGGAGCTCAAAATGACTATGTAGGAGATGAGGAGCATTAAGAAAATGAGCAAACATATGCCCCCACTGTTAGCAGATACCACCATTCCACGCCAGTAAGTTTCACTGCAGGCAAGTTCAAACAGTGCGAAGAAATCACACATGAAGTGGTTGATGACATTGGGACCACAGAAGGGCAAGTCAAGGATGAAGAGAATCTGTACAGTAGCATGGATTATCCCACCAACCCAGGCCACCACCACTAGGAGCTGGCAGAGCCCATGTCGCATGATTGTCGTGTAGTGCAAAGGCTTGCAGATGGCCACATAGCGGTCATAAGACATGGCAATGAGAATGATGATTTCTGATCCCCCCAGGAAGTGTTCCAAAAAGAGCTGAGTCATGCAGCCACCCCAGGAGATGGTTGTCCTCTGGTAGAGCAGGTCAATGGTAATTTTGGGGGTGGTGACAGAGGAGAAGGAGGCATCTATGACAGCCAAGTAAGTGAGAAAGAAGAACATGGGAGCTAAAAGTGTGGGGCTGAGGGAGATGGTAATGACAATGAACAGATTGGCCAGCAAGGTAAATAGGAAAATGAACAAAAAGACCATGGAGAGTATTTTCCGCAAGTGTGGATTCTGTGTGAATCCCAAGAGAATGAATTCAGTCACATTGTTGGGAGGCATGAGGAGATCCATTCAGCTAAGGACCACCTTCCAGGTTTCTGAATTGTCTACAATGGAAGAAAGAATGATACCTATTAATCAGAAAGGAATTTTAGTTTCAATACTTTAGAACTATAATAGAGTAGCCACTGTCAGTTGGGAGCATGTTCTTGGGAGACTAGTCCCAGCCCTTGTTTCCTTTCTTTCTTACTTTCATCATGATGATTTACATCTCTTCAGACACCTAGTACCCGTCACCTGTGAAACAACTACAGGAAAATATTGGATGTGTATTTTACTGAGAAAACCTGTGCTATCTTTGAGAGATCTGGCTTTTCCTCTTGGTTCCATCTCTAGGTGACTTTGTAAGTCATCTCAGGGTCCCATGATTCTGGGCCCTCCTCTGTGTTTGCAAACTTACACACTGTGATTCTTAGATGTATCAGGTGAGCTGAGAGATCCCTCACATGGGTAAGAGTTATTGTCTCTTCCATGAGAATTGACAGCTGAACCCTCCGCTCCTAAATGTAGAAAGAGAGGCACTGTCAATAATTATCTGCCATAAACAGCCAGTTTAGGGAGATGTACATGTTGTTGGTGACACCCTCCCTGGTACCTACCCAAACACATATGCAATTCAACTGTATCCTCACTTACCATAGTTCCTGCAATAATGTCTACAGGGTCTGAAACCGGTTAGATGTTAATTAAATGCTTAGGAATTGCCATTCTCCATGGGTGAGAACATGCATGCTTCTCCAGACCATAAACCTAGAAGGAATTCAAGTGTTTTAATCTTCCTGCTCTGCTTAGCATTACTCTCTACTTTATGAAAAATAGATATAAACATTTGAAAGGAAGTGACATTCCAGATTTTTTATGACGCATTTAATATTGTAAGTGTGATAATAATAATTGCTTCTAGGTAAGATAATGATACTGGGTCTTTTTACTTACAAGATATTATTGTATTTATTAATCAATGTTTATTCTTTAAAATTCTGTGCCACATGCCACTTAACGTAGCCATATTCAATAAACCTACTGCTCCATAGATGTGGATAAAAACACAACAAAATTCTTGCATAGTTATTCAATATGCAAGGATCTATCAAGCAAAGAAAATCCTTATTTTCAAAGTTTAAAAATAGAAATTTAATATGAAAAGCCAAAAGATATATTCTACTTGGTAAAATAGGAAATGCACTCTACATATATATGCATGTATACATTTATGTAAACATTTATAATCCCTTTACTTAATACAAATACCTACTAAATGTTCACTTGTTATACAAATATTTATTGGACTCTTAAGTAGGGATATGAATGTATATTTGATCACACAAATTGTGAAGATTGTCCCTGTTAAATGCACTTAATGCCTGAAATTTCATTACCATAGAGCAGCAAGTCATCCATCCATGACATAAATGACCTTCCCACTCCTTTGTATTTCTGCTACATGCATTCTCATGCCTCCTTCTCCCATCTTCCCACAGCATCCTTCCTCCATCTTTCCTGGTAACAGGCTACTGTGTTGACTAAGAAAGTGATTGGGAAATTTTGGGGACATAGATTTCTCAATGAAAAGTGAAGAAAGAATATGAATATAATAAAATGTATTCCTCCAAAAAGCATGTATTTTTTTCTTTAAAAGATAACTGAGTAAAAATCTATATTTTTAAATTTTCTAAGATGAAAATGTTCTGCATGAATGGAAACAAAGTGCATCAACTTCACTGCATTCCTTTATTCTGAGTTGGAGTCCCCCCAAGCAATTCAGAGAAAAGTACAGTGTTAATAAAATAAAAATTATATATAATTACTGAAAGTGATTTAGAGAAAACTATGAAGAAATAAAGATTACTACTTCATTTTTCTTTGGCTCCACAATACTCTTTCTAGGAATAAATCCTAAAGGAAAATATTTTTAGAGAAGAAAAAATCATAATTTACATATATGTCTATACAATTGCTAAGGGTTGTGGAAATTTTAGGAATGGCATGGAGTGTTCAATATTGCAGAAATGGAATAATGAAAATACAGTGCATTTCTTTGAGTAATGTGTACTTCACAACAGAAGTGTCTTTCAAAAGATTGTACTGGAGTTCTTGTCGTGGCTCAGTGGTTAACAAATCCGACTAGGAACCATGAGGTTTTGGGATGGATCCCTGGCCTTGCTCAGTGGCTTAAGGATCTGGCATTGCCATGAGCTCTCATGTAGGTTGTAGACGTGGCTTGGATCCCATGTTGCTGTGGCTCTGTCGTAGGCTGGCTGCTACAGCTCCTATTCGACCCCTAGCCTAGGAACCTCCATGTGCTGTGGGAGCGGCCGAAGAAAATGGCAAAAAGACCAAAAAAAAAAAAAAAAAAAAAAGATTGCGCAATATCTAGGAATATTCTTAAGTTGTAATATGATGTGGAGAAAATTTGGATGCAAATTTAAATTGCATAATTATTCTACCTAATATAATTCTCTTTTTATTATTCTAAATAATTTAAATACATATCCCTGAGAAAAGTACTTCAAATATTTTTACTTCTCAAATTCATAGTATTATACTTGAGTCTATCTTTCTTCATGTTCATGCTGGGAAAGGGATATAAAGCTCAGACTAGTGAGGATGAGAAGTGATTATATAAATTTGTAAGATCCATTTAAACCCAAGTGTCTATGAATATGATTTTCTGGAAAAAAAAAATCTCACCTATGAATTTGTCTGACATAGCTCCGTGGAAACGGCACCTGGCAGCTGTTAGTTCACCAAGAAAGAGGTTCTAAGATTAAAAATGCCAACTAGCTCAGCTACAATAAGTTTCTTTGTTGATTTTTAAATAGTGCTTTGCCTAAGGCCTTTCTCTTGAGCCTTAAAAGTGCTCCCATATATTCTCTTTGTAGGCGAACCCTGAGAAGTTTCTAAACCGTGGCTAATTGGACCTCAGGGCAACTTCACCATTAGCAGATCATGCCAACAATCCAGTTACTTCACATAACTTAAATGCAGAGTTCTTTTATTCTAGTCATTTTTAATTTTGATTTATTCCTTAGGTTTACATAAGCACAAGAAAACAGATGAGAAAAAAAAAAACAGCAAGTGAATCATATCTGAAATCTGGTATTTGAAAAGAAATATGCATAATTTAGAATCTGAATATTGACTTTTGAATAAATTAAACATGTAGGTAACTATCTGATTTAAATTTTTTTTCATTATACATTTTTTTCTTCTTTTAATGGTCATACCTGTGGCATATGGAAATTCCAGGCCAGGGGTCAAATCAGAGCAGCAGCTACTGGCCTATGCCACATCCACAGCAATGCCAGACCCTTAACCCTGTATTCAAGGCTAGGGGTCAAACCTAACATCCTCACAGATACAATGTTGGGTTCTTAGCCTGCTGAGCCACAACAGGAATTCCAATATTTTATTCTTATTTTCCTAACATTCATGATCATCATAACATTTAAACATCATTTTCTGATGTACAGCAGATTACATTATGAACCCTATTATAATATTGGCACTTCACACCAAGTAAAAATTAGAGTACCTCTTCAAAGTAATTATTTCCAGTGCCAGTTCTGGAATTAGATATATAAGATAATGATAGAAAGAATTCCATTTTTAAATTATATTCAAAGATGGTAAAAGGCCTTTGTCATTTAAATTTAATCTCAAAGGATACCTATGGAAAAGAAAAATTAGGCAGTAATATTTACAATTTATAAGTAGAAAAAACAACTCAGGGCATAAGAGCACCATTTTCCAAGGGGAAATAAGAAGGTAGTTCACTAAATCTTGAGCCTTGCTTTTACTTCAAATGTAAGTAAAATTGGAAGAGTTCTGAGACCAAAACCCACGTCTCATTTCTTAACTTCAAATGTTGTTTTACCACTAAAGAGTCACAGTACTCTTAAAGTGCCACCAACTGTAAGGCCTAAAACAATTCTGTGTTAAATATATAAATATCAATATTTGAAATTATTTTTTTCAGGGGTTAGACCCTGGGCTTATTTATTATTTATTTATTTATTTATTTATTATTTCTTTACATATATGTATTTTTTATACTGCACAACATGGTGACCCAGTTACACATACATGTATACATTCTTTTTTCTCACATTACATGTTCCATCATAATTGACTAGACAGAGTTCCCAGTGCTACACAGCAGGATCCCATTGCGAATTCATCCCAAAGGCAACATTCTGCATCTATTTACCCCAAGCTCCCAGTCCCTCCCCTTCCCCCATGGCAACCACAAGTCTTTTCTAACTAGAGTTTTGTGTGGATATATGTCCAAGAGTGAGATTGCTGGGTCATAAAGTAGTTCTATGTATAATTTTCTAAGGTACCTCCATAATGTTCTCCATAGTGGTTGTACCAGCTTACATTCCCACCAACAGTGCAAGAGGGTTCCCTTTTCTCCACACCCCTCCAGCATTTGTTATTTGTGGACTTATTAATGATGGCCATTCTGACTGGTATGTGGTAGCTCATGGATATTTATTTATTTTGTAAATAAATATAATTCAATTCAACTCAGGAATATTCTTATATATAAGAAGCTCACTCATTCACCTTATTTAAATATGCTTGCATTAATAAGAAGAGAAATAAATTGAGAGTTCCCATCATGTCTCAGTGGAAATGGATCTGCCTAGCATCCATGAGGATGTGGGTTTGATCTCTGGGTTCACTCAGTGGGTTAAGGATCCTGTGTTGCTGTGGCTGTGGTGTAGGCCGGTGGCTACAGTACCAATTCGATCCTTAGCCTGGGAACCTCCATATGCCACAGGTGTAGCAATTCTGGATGGGCTCCAGAGAATGTGGTCATTGTGAGCATCTCGTGTCATGAAGGAAAATACTTTAAGAAAGCGAAGCCATGGGATTCAACCTGGTGTGATTAAATGCTCCAATATTTTAGTTCCAAAATACTATTTTAGATGGTAGATGACAAAGATAGCTTGAATGAGGATTTGAGATTATCTAATAAATTATAAGGAATGTGGATTTAACTTAGTGTCATCCTGGAAATATCTTGAACTTGCCTCTTAACTCTGGAATGAGAGCCACAGTTCAAAGACTTTGCATGTACCAAAAAAGTCATCATTCCCAACCTCATGAAAGATTGAAATCCATTCCTTAAATGGTGATCCAGTCTCTACTTAAATAGCCACATGGCTGGGTATAGAGATTGCTTTAGAACCCTTACACTCATCCAGTCTGGCCCTAAGCCCTAGAGTGGCATGGAATGGAAAACAGTCATGTTTAGATCTAAATCAGTGTCCATGAAAACACTGTTTTCATAAGATGAGTTCCTAGAGAAATACCAGAAAAGAGTGTTTCCAGAATATAAATCCAGGGATAGAGTGGTTTATAACCTTAAAGAGACAGCAACACAGGATCTCAAACTTGAAGGGTAAACCAGAAAGAAGCAGGAGAAATTGTATATGGATCCCAGAACTGTATATCAGAAACTAACTGAGGAATGGTATGATATTTGGTAGATTCAGAGGCTAATTCATAAAAATCAGGTACCTGTTACATTGTTCTTAGGGGCAGTTTCATACATTTCAATAGGCAGAGAATCAATCTCATAATAACAAAGTGCTCGAGCGCCGAGCTCACACTGTTTTAATTTATTCTAAAAGTCTTCCATCCCATAAGGACATCCCCTAAACTGTTTGCCAGGAATGAGAGGTGGAATGAGGTCTCAGAACTCTTCAAATTTTGCTTGTAATTGAAGCAAAAGCAAATAGACCAATTTTATGGCAATAAACACAATGGCCTGGGCAGAATCTCAGAACTTAGAAACTCCTTCTAATTTACCGAAGTAAATGACTTGTAGAAATAGGGCAAGTTTTTAAAGGATAAAACAGAGGTGATGGCATAGTGTGAAATAAGTCCCATGTCTCCTGATCCCGAAGCTGTTCTTCATCATGTTCTCCTGACCACCTTACACTTGCTAAGCATTGCTCCATCCAGAGTCCATTGATTTCTTCAGCACAGCATACAGAGGCCAGGAAATGGGAGCTGCATCTTCATGTCAAAAGAGGAAACTTGCACACATCTACGATATATACACACATTTGTACTCATTTTTATTTTAGAAGCAGACTTCATTTATGAAAAGAGCCTCGATTAATTCACAAAAAAACTTTTATAAGTTAGGTATTTGTTGAGAAATTCTTTACTTGGTCAACTGTGGAGTAATGATTCCTGTTTTTTTTTGGTGTTTTTTAATATACATATTTCTTATAACTCATCTCCTCAGTTTTCTAAGAGGATTCCAGATTCAAGGAAATAAGTGGAAATCCAAATGTGTAAAATAGTGATATTATTTCACTGATATGTTTTACTGGGTACTTTTGAAAAGCACCCAAACATAATTGCTACTAATAACTCTTAATCTAATAGATGCAGGCTATTGCCTTCAGAATGGATTAGCAATGAGATCCTGCTTTGTAGCTCTGGGAACTATGTCTAATCAGTTATGATGTAACAGGATAATGTGAGAAAAAAGAATGTATACATGTATGTGCAACTGGGTCACCATGCTGTACAGTTGAAAAAAAAAAAAAGAAAAGGTAAAAACCAAGCAAACAAAAGTTCACTTCCTATAGCATATAATCAAAAATATATTGGGAGTTCCCATCGTGGCACAGGGGAAATGAATCTGACTAGGAACCATGAGGTTGAGGGTTCTATCCCTGGCCTTGCTCAGTGGGTTAAGGATCTGGTGTTGTGGTGAGCTGTGGTGTAGGTTGCAGATACAGCTCAGATCTGGCATTGCTGTGGCTATGGCATATGCCAGCAGTAACAGCTCCAATTAGACCCCTAGCCTGGCAACCTCCATCTGCCATAGGTACAGCCCTAAAAAGACAAATAAAAAATCTTTATATAACAAAATATAATCAAATACAAACACCAAACCATTCTGTGCAATGTAAAGATCACAGGATGCAGAGGAAGAGTATTTAGGCTCAAACTGACTTACAGATCCTATGATCTAATTTAACTTTCTTATACTCCTTTTATTTCTGTAAATTAAGAACACAATATTTTAACTTTATAATGCTGTGATCATTTCAGAACACCTCAAAATTTTCACATCAGTTTAAATAGTGTGCCATTAAATTTTATAATCACTGACAACTCATCCCACAGAATCAGAACTCCAATAACCTTTGGATAGTTTTACCAGTTATGTGTCAAAAGAGTACTGGCAAGTGTCTTCTTTCCATTTCATATCTCACAGAATCCTAGGTACCAGTAGCCATACAGATTTCTGAGAGCCCGCTGATTTTGTATGTAGGTACAGTATATAACTACATAATGAGAAAGAATATTTTAGTTTGTTTTTATTTTCAGGGCTGAACCTGCAGCATACATAAATTCACAGGCTAGGGGTCAAATTGGAGCTGCAGCTGCCAGCCTATGCCACAGCCACAGCAAGGCAGGATCAGAGCCACATCTGTGACTTACATACCATTCATAGCAATGCTGGATACTGAACCCACTGAGCAAAGCCAGGGATGGAACCTGCAACTCATGTATCCTAGTCCGGTCTGTAACACACTGACCCATAATGGGAACTCCCTGAAAGGAAAATTTTCCATTATTACAAAATAAGAGAGGTTCTGAGGAAATGGTCTCTTTTGTGACAGCATCGAAACTATTGAAAAAGAATCAAATTTGTTTTCAGAAGAATGGACATATGAATACTAGTCCTGTCTCTGATACTGGGTGGGTTATTTAACTTCTTTGAAAGGCATGTTCTTCATGTGTGGGATAGGAATAATCATAATGTCTTTTAGGTGTTTTTAGAGTCAGGTGAGATGTAAGGAAGAAATTTAGAGTAATAAAATATGAAAATGTAAAGATCATGGTAGAAACAAAATTTACATTTTGTGGAGTTCCCGTCATGGAGCAGTGGTTAATTAATCCAACTAGGAACCATGAGGTTGCGGGTTTGATCCCTGGCCTTGCTCAGTGGGTTAAGGATCCAGCGTTGCCATGAGCTGTGGTGTAGGTTGCAGACATGGCTCGGATCCCTCATTGCTGTGGCTCTGGTGTAGGCTGGTGCTATAGCTCCAACTGGACCCCTAGCCTGGGAACTTCCATAGAGCAGCCCTAGAAAAGGCAAAAGACAAAAAAAATTTACACTTTGGGTCATTTATTGTCTGTATTCCATTCCTGTTTAATAACATCTTAGTTGCATTTTTGACCTCTGTATTTTTACTGTGTAAGGAACAGGGGTTTTCATGGGAGTAAGAATAATAGTGAATACTGCGATGGCTTTATCCATGAGAATGTAGCTACTGGACACGAACACATAAAATTACAGGCACAAAGAATAAGGTAAAACTGTGATGAGGGACCTACAGATAGAAAGACTCTGCAAAGCTCTGAGTCCCCAAGGCACACAGGATGAACACACTGAATACCAACAACATTGTAAAACCGATCACATGGATTACCCCACCATTGCAACCACCAAGAGACCACCAAGGAGCCAGTGTAGGCAATAGTATCAGGGGGAAAATGTCACACACGAAGTGATCCATGATGTCTGGACCACAGCATGGAAGCTAGAAAGTGACAAGGATCTCAATCAAGCAAAGAAAACCCACTTCACCAGGAGGCATCATGTGTCATGATTCATGATAGTCATACCATGCAGAGGTTGACAGATGGCCACATAGTTGTCACAGGGCATGGCCACAAGGAGAACCATCCACTGTAAGTTAGATTGATTTCCCTGACCATTGCAGACAAAGCCAGTTTTGTATTTATTTGTAAATTTATTATGCATCTCTGATTAAAAAACTTTGAGTGGTGCATGGCATTTTCCTTTAGACTGGTGAATGAGAAATATTACCTGCCATATCAGAAAACAAAGGATGTGGCAGCCATCAAACATTGCATTACAGATACCTGGACAGTGCGCTTTGAAGGAACTCAAGATGGAAACAATGCCCACCCCTGCAGCCAGCCCCAATGGCACAACCTGAGGAGACACAGGATGAGGGAATGCAGCATACTGGCCCTAGAGAGCTGAGGTACATACACGAGGAGTGAGTATAGTGAGCTCAGATGCTGCATCTTCCCAAACATAGAAAAGGGATTCATTCCTTAACATGAGATATTGAATTTTCTTTAATTAACAATAATCTTTTGATTCCAAATACCTGGTCTTTAGTTGAAAAATACCCCTGTATATTCTTCCCACCTACCCCTCTTGCCTCTTCCAAATAGTCTTTCAGAAATATATGAGATGCTGTGTCTCCAACTTACATTCTCAGTTTTGTCCACCAAATAAAATATAACTCAGAACTATAGGAGTGATTTTTATTTTTTTTTACATTTGACAGTTTTTGTGACCAATTACAAAGGGAACCAGAGCAGTCTTTTCTCCTACACCTGATCTCTGTGAGAGTCTGCAGCCGTGGTACCAGCCAAGGGCTCTTGTGGTCATCCTTCTCCTTGGCGAGTCTAAAATATTTTGGTCAAGGTTCTCCTAGTTTTTGGATTTTCCTAGTATTTGTTGATGATCCTGAGTTTATTTGGCAGTGTCTAACAGGTAACTGGATCCCCAGTTGAAAGATATTGGGGGGTGCCCCACTCCAATTTAAAGGTATCATTGGAGAATTGTTGAAAAAACCTGGGAGAAAAATGTCCCTGAATGAAAGATATTGGTGGAGCCTGGATATGCTAAAAAACTGAACAGTCTGGGCTGAGTGTTGTGGATGCTGATATGACTTCTTTAAAGCCAACGTCCAAATATCACTCTAGATCCATCCATGTACAATATTTACAGAGCTCGCTCTTATAAATACCTAAATTATACTAAAAGACATCTCTGCACTAAAGGGCCAACTGGGGCTGATTTTTGCTTTGGGGGTGTTGTAGGCAGTTAAATAAAAACACTGACTTAAAAAATACTCTTACAAACTTCTGACCTCAAACAAATGCCTTGTATGGGGGAACGTATTTTTCTCTTCCTGTGTTTTTGAGATCTAAATGTTCTCTGGTGTTCTTAGAGTGTTCTCTGTGAGTGTGTGTGTTTTGAAAACTTGAACTCTGTCATACTATTTTGGGGAGTAAACATAAATTTTCAAGATCTCATTTCGTGGCATCTTCCCCATTCTCTATAGAAAGCCTCTTGTGTTCTATTGGTTTGAATCACTGTTAATATATATCTCATGGGATTTCTCATTGTGGCTCAGATGGTTAAGGACCCAATGTTGTTTGTCTCTGTGAGGGTGCATGTTCAATTCCTGCCCTCATTTAATGCATTAATTTCTACAACTAGTCTGTAGGTCACAGATGTGGCTTGGATTCAATCTCTGGCCTGGGAACTTCCATATACCCTTGGAATGGCCATGCATTTTATTTTTAAATGATTAAAAAAGAAGCTAACACAAGACTAGATTTAATTTTCTATCTCTATTAAGAGAACAAATTTTCTTTGAGCACTGCCATTAATAAGATACTATGTGGATTTCTGTGCCCTTAAGTGATCTGTATTTGCTTTTTTATTTTAATCTTGTGATTTTGCTTCAATAAATAAATATTATCATGAAAGCCATTTAATTTCTCAATGTCTAAAACATCTAGATACAAGACAGGGGAATAATGATTCCTGCAGTGCTTATTGTACAAGATTGTTCTGAGGATCTCAACTAATAATAACTGCAAAAAATACTTTTAAATAGTAGGTGCTTATACTAGGGTAATGTATGGTTTTATGCATTCATTTGTCAAACATAACAGACTATTTTATCTCCTGAATTTTTGTTCAATAGAATAGTAATGAATCCCTAAATCTTCCAAATGTGAACAATAAAAGATTCTGAATGGCAAAAGAAAGAAAGAAAGAAAGAAAGAAAGAAAGAAAGAAAGAAAGAAAGAAAGAAAGGAAGAAAGGAAGGAAGAAAGGAAGGAAGAAAGAAAGGAAGAAAGAAAGGAAGAAAGAAAGGAAGAAAGAAAGAAATATTGTTTCACACAAAGACATGTGATCTTGTTTGTTTTAAGACTTTTGGATATTTTTACAAATTTCTCAAATTGCAAAATCTAACTGAAGTTCTTTTAGCATCCAGCTAAATCTGGGATCCTTCAAAAGAACACTGAAACATTGCAGAGAGGAACTTTAAACTAATTAAGCTTTTTTTTTGTTTTGTTAAATTACATGAGAAACATTGTCAAGTGATTGGAGATAAACTCTTGGTTATAGAAGAAAGATAAATGTATTTATTATAGATATTCAAAAATGTATATGAGATTCCTAAAATTTGACATGTCCCAATGGAACATATATACATCAGTCATAATTCTTGTTACTCTCTTACAATGTTATATATCACGGAAATCTCCCCCTTTCTTACTGATTACATTGTATTCAAATGTTTGACAATGCCATTTTAAGTTTTATCTTTATGGGCAATCTTTATGTTACATTAAGGCTTTCATAAAATGAAGATCTTCATGAAAATTCATAAAAGGAACATTTTGACAAATTCCAGGTTCTGTGGCCTTTATTTAAAGAACATCACTGAACTGAGAAACAAATGGCGATAGAAAACCTGAAGAGTTTATCCACACCAACATAAATTAAATATGGGGGACTGAAGGAAGTCATAAATATCATTTATAACTCGATGATATTTTTTGAAATACAGTGGTCTTTGAACTTTATTTTCCAGAAAATGGTTTCCTTTTGTGCTATGCCCCCCAACAGACTGATAAGTTATACCTATGTGATCAAAGATGAACCATCCTAATCACTCTAGCTGATCTTTGCAAATGTGAATTCTCCAGCTAGATCTCCTGTGGATTTGATGGTTCATTGCGGCCAGATTAAAACTCATTGCATTAATTTAATTTTAATGTTTTCATATTGTTTTGCTTTGTGTCTCCCTATTCTGCTATGCCATTTTCAATGTTAGCAACTGTATGACTTATATCCTGTCTGATTTGTAAGATGTTTTCTCTTACATAAACCAATGTGTATCCAAGACTCCAGTAAAATTGAATGTGTCTGAACATCATGAATAAATCAAATGCATTTATAACAAAGAATAATTCTAATAGTGTGATTCTAGGTATGAGAAGGAGGAAGAAAGGAAAATATTTCCTGGATCATATCAGTATGGTAAGACAGAGGCTCTTGAGAATTTTAACTTCTCAGTGGGGCCTGCTAATAGTAATCTTGGTGTTCTGACTTCCTGATCTTTTGTTGCAAAACCTCCCATATATCCTGGCTCCTCCCCTTGCCTCTTCAGAACAGTTGCTCTGCATTATCTGAGATGCACTCTCACAGGCTTGAGTTCTCAGAATACCCACCAAATACAGCATAACTCTCCAATGTTAGCTTGTACACTTTTGGGGTTGAAACTAGTGCCCCTTGTTGAGGAGATCTCTTTTCTCTATTGTATATTCTTGCGTCTTTGGAGAACGCCATGCACAACCTCATAAACATGTTCTCCCCAGTGCCATTCTGGGGCATTAAGGTATGGTCAGAGGATGGAAGAAAGAGCTCAGGTTAACCACTGACTTGGAGACAGTGATTTTGTGAGAAGTAACGTGAGTTGGAGTGTTGGAGGCAGAGAGGCTTGGATGAACAGAGATGTAATAACTTGGAATTTCCTGGTGCTTTCCAGATGGTGAGAGGCCCATTGCAAGTATCTCCCACTTTCTGAAGGTTCAACTCAGCCATTTTGATTTTATGAAGGTCCATGTTAGTGCATTTTTTCACTTATGAGAAAGAAATCTGAAGGGGATTTTTGCTTTTGCACACACACACACACACACACAGTTACCATACTAGTGCTGGTCTTTTGTGAAAGTGAAGTGGTGTAGCTTGAATGTTCAAAGAGAGGACAATAATTACAGTGATGAAATATATTGCTACATGTGAGAAAGTCTACATCTTATGGATGCTATTTCCTTGAAGTTCAAAGTGAATTAATTATTATGACTGCAGTTAGCTTTTTTGTTTATAAACTTAAACATAACACAGACAATCATATTTCATTAGAAAGACAGTAGTTTTGAGTTTTAAAGACTTGGATTGGAAGGTTGTAGCTAAAACATTGAAAAGAAGCTGCATTCTAGTGTCACATTTCCTAGCATAATTTATGGAGGAAACATGGGTGATGTGAAAGGCAATAAATTAGTAAAACACATTAGGCTTTAATTTACTTTTTTTGTATTTGTAATACTTGTAATGGAACTACAGGTTTTTATAGGGTAAATCAAGAGATGTGATTATGCCTGATAGTCAATACGGTGTTAACTTAGTATAAATGTATGTATCAGACATACAGAGCAATAGCTTTATATCTTACTTGTATGTCTTTCATGTTCAAATTTGATAAAACATGCTCAATCTTGTTTCAAATGTCTCATGTGGTGGTATGGAAAATGAAAACATTTCTTTTATATTCAAAGCCGAGAGCCGTAAGATACTTAAGCATACAGAGCAAATTTAGAGTAATTTCAAATTTTATGGCTTATATTTTATGCCAAGTATGCAAATGCATTATGAGTTATCCTTTTATGAGTGACTCTCTTTTTGCTTTTGGTAAAACCACATTAGAAAAAGTCTACTATGATTCCTTCTTGCAACCGTCCCCTTCCTAGGCACCTACTAAGAATATCCATAGCCTCTTTGCTTTAATGCAGGCTTGGCAAAAATGGAAGAAGTTCTGAGACCAAGGTGCTCTGGAAGAGCCAATTCCATCCAAGTAACACAAGAATTTAGTAAAGTCATGGAAGACTCTGAGGTAAAACATACTCTATACTCATAAAACTAGGGTTACATAGGTTTTTTCCCATTGTCAATTCTTAAGCTGTGAACATGAATATCAAAGGCTTGCTAAAAATGTTAAATGTTGTCAAAATTCCTTATCAAGGCCTAGACACATTTACATAATCCACAAATATTAGAATTGGCCTTTGTTTCTGTCAATGATCTTCATGATTTCTTAGTTTGCTTTCAGAATTCACAACTCCCTGTGTATATAAATTATCAATCTCTAGGCATCATGCACAACCCAAGTTACTCTCCTCTTCAACAAACCCTTCATGGCATTCTTCACCTCTGTGTTTCTCACTGTATAAATGATAGGATTTAACAAGGGAGTGAAGGTTCCATAGAACAAACTCACCAACTTATCCACAGGATAGGTGGCCACAGGACGTATATAGATGAATTCACAAGGGACGAAAAAGAGCACCACTACTGTAAAGTGGGAGCCACAGGTGGAGAGGGCTTTGCGTCTTCCTTCAGAGCCATGGGATTTCAGGGAGCTCAGAATGACCATGTAGGAGATGAGGAGCATGAAAAAAAAGAGCAAGCACATGCCCCCACTGTTAGCTGATACCACTATTCCACGCCAGTAGGTGTCAGTGCAGGCAAGTTCAAATAGTGAGAAGAATTCACACATGAAGTGGTCAATGACATTGGGACCACAGAAGGGCAAGTCAAGCACAAAGTGAATCTGCACAATGCCGTGGAGTATCCCTCCAATCCAGGCCATCACCACCAGGAGCCGGCAGAGCCCATGTTGCATGATGGTTGTGTAGTGCAGAGGCTTGCAGATGGCCACATAGCGGTCATAAGACATGGCAATGAGAATGATGATTTCTGATCCCCCCAGGATGTGTTCCAAAAAGAGCTGAGTCATGCAGCCACTCCAGGAGATGGTTGTCCTCTGATAGAGCAGGTCAATGGTAATTTTGGGGGTGGTGACAGAGGAGAAGGCGGCATCTATGACAGCTAAGTTAGCGAGAAAGAAGTACATGGGAGTTGAGAGTGTGGGGCTGAGGGAAATGGTAATGATAATGAACAGATTTGACAGCAGGGTAAACAGGAAAATGAACAAAAAGACCATGAAGAGTATTTTCCGCAAGTGTGGATTCTGTGTGAATCCCAAGAGAACAAATTCAGTCACATTGTTGGGAGGCAAGGGGAGATCCATTCAGGAAAGGAATACCTTTCTGAGACCTGAATTATCTACAAAGGTACAAAGGTGATACGTATTAATCAGGGATGAAATGTAGTCTCAATTTTTGAGAAGTAAAATAGTCACCATCAGTCAGGAGCATGTTGTTGGCCATCTTGCCCCAGTCCTTGTTTTAATTCTTTCTTGATTTCTCCATGATGATTTATACATCTTCAGACACCGAGTACCTCTCACCTGTGAAACATCTATAGGGCAACACCAGATGTGTAATTTACTGAGAAAACACTGTGCTATCTTTGAGAGATCTGGGTTTTTCTCTTGGTTCCATCACCAAGTGATGTTGTATGTCACTTCAGTGTCTCCTATTTCTGAGCCCTCTTCTGAGTTTGTTAAATTACGTATTTTAATTCTCAGATATATTGTGTAAGCTGAGAGGTCCTCATATAGGTAAGAGTTATTCTCTCTTATTCCATGAGAATGACAACTTACCCTCAGCTCTAAAATGTGGAAAGAAAGACACTGTCAATAATTATCTGCCATAAACAGCAAGTTTAGGGAGATGCATATGTTGTTGGCAACACCCTCCCTGATACCTACCCAAACACATATGCTATTCAACTCTATCCTCACTTACCATAGTGCATGGAATAATGTCTACAGAGTCTTAAACTTGTAAGATGTTAAGAAAATACTTATGAATTGCCATTCTCCATGGGTGAGACCATGCTTCTCCATACCATAAGGAGGAGGAATTCAAGTGTTTACATCCTCCTGCTCTGTTTAGCATTCCTCTCCACATTATAAAAATCAGAAATAAATATTTGAAAAGAAGAGGCATTCCAGTTTTTTCTGACACATTTTATATGGTAAGTGTGAAAATACTATTTGACTCTTGGGAGAGACCCTTACTGGATCTTTAAATTAAAAGATATTGTAATATTTGGTAAACAATATGTTTATTTTTTAAAAATTCTGTGCAACACAAACATTGTCACATTCAGTAAACTTACTGCTTTGTAGATTCGGACATAAACAAAACAAATCCCTTTCATAGGTGTTCAATATGCAAGGATGTATCAAACAAAGGAAATCCTTATTTTCAAAGTTCTAAAAATAGAAAATTAACATGAAAAGCAAAAAGGAATAGATTACTAGGTATCATAGGTAATGCACTCTACATATATAAACATAACATGCATACACAAAAGCATATAAAGCCTTTTACTTACTATAAATACCTACTAAAAGTTCACTCATCATACAAATATTTATGGGCCTCTATGTATATGAAGGTATGTTCACAAAAAGCCTCAAAGATCTCCATGTTAAATGCCCTTAATGTCTGAAATTTCACTACCAAATAGCAGCAAGTCATCTATGCATGATATGAATGACCTCCCCTTCCCTTTATATTTCTGCTACCTTCATTCTCATGCCTACTTCTCCCATCTTTCCTTAGCATCCTTCCTTCATCATTCCTGGTTATAGGTTACTGTTTTGCTAATAGATTGAGAAATTTGGGGTACATAGATTTCCCAAAGAGGAGGGAAGAAAAATATGAACATAAAAATGTATTCCTGGGAAGAGCCTGTTTTTTCCTTCAAAAATAATTAATTATCTTTATTTTTTTAATTTTCTGAGATGAAATTTTATACATATGTGGAAACAAAGTGCAGCAACTTCTTTCCATTCCTTTATACCGAAAGTCATTTAGAAATAACTATGAAGAAGTAAAAATCACAGCTTCTTTTTTCTTTTTCCCCAAAATACTCTTTCTAGGTAAAAACCCTAAAGGAAAATATCTCTAAAGGAGAAAAGTCACTATATATATTGATTATATACATATGTATATAATAGTGTGTGTGTCAATACATTATATAAATAAATAAATTACATATAAGTATGTGTGTTGATACAACTGTTAAGAGCTATGGAAAATTTAGTAATGACATAGAATATTCAATATTGGAGAAATGGATTATTAAAATAGAGTGCATTTCTTTGATCAATATGTACTTTTAAACAGAAGTGTTTTTCAAAAACTCATGCAATATCTAGGAATATTCTTAAAGTGCAATGTGAATTGGAGAACATTTCGGATGCAAATTTGAATTGTATAATTATGCTACATAATTTAAGTCTCACTGTATTACTTTTTCTAACTAATTTAAATACATATCACTGAGAAAACTACTCCAAATATTTTTGCCTCTAAATTCATAATATAAATACTTAAGTCTATCGTTCTTCATGTCGTGCATGCTGGATAAGGGATTTAAAGCTCAGATTAGTGAGCATGGGAAGGGATTATACACATTTGTAAGATCCATGGCTAAACCCAAGAGCCTTTGAATATGATTTGCTGGAAAAAAAAAATCTCACCTATGAATTTTCTGACAGAGCTCCAGGGAGAGGGCACCTGGCTGCTGTTAGTTCCCCAAGAAAGAGGTTGTAAGATTAAACATGCCAACTAGCTCATCTACAATAAGTGTCTTTGTTGATTAATAAATAGTACCTTTGCACGAGGGCTTTCTCTTGAGCCTTCAAAGGGCTACCCTATGTTCTCTTTTTAAGAAAATGCTGAGAAGTTTCTAAGGTCCCTGTGGCTAATTGGACCTCAGGGCTGTTTCATCACCCTTAGCAGATCATGACAACAACCCAATTATTTCACATTACAAAAATGCAAAGAACTTTCACTCTTTTCATATCTAATTTTGAATTATTCCTTAGCTCTACATAAGTACAAAATAATATGAGGAGAAAAAAAAAAACAAACAGCAAGTGAATCACCTCTGAAATCTGGTATTTCATGAGAAGTGTGCATAGTGTGGAGTCTGAATATTGACTAATGTATACATTAAACACTTGTGTAGGTAACTATCTGATTTAAATTTTTTCACTCTACATTTTTTTTCCTTCTTTTAATGGTCACACCCTTAGCATAGGGAAGTTCTGGGCCAGGGGTCAAATCAGAACAGCAGCAGCTGGTCTATGCCACAGCCACAGCCACGCCAGACCCTTAACCCTCTAAGCAATGCAAAGGCTCAAACCTACAACCTCACAGATACTATGTTGGGTTCTTTTTTATTTTTTATCTATTTTATTTCATTTTATTTTATTCTGCTTTTTAGGGCTGCACCCGTGGCATACGGAGGTTCCTAGGCTAGGGGTCCAATGAGAGCCACAGCTGCTGGCCTACACCACAGCCATGCCAATGCAAGATCCGAGCCACATCTGCGACCTACACCACAGCTCACAGCAATGCCGGTTCCTTAACCCATAGAGCAAGGCCAGGGATCGAACCCACAACCTCATGGTTCCTAGTCGGATTCTTTTCTGCTGCGCCATGGTGGGAGCTCCTATGTTGGATTCTTAACTCGCTGAGCCACCACAGGAATTCCAATACTTTATTTTTAATTTCCTACCACTCGTGCTCATCATAATATTTAAATGTCATTTTTTGATGAACAGTAGGTGATCATTATGAACCCTATTGTAATACTGTCACTTCACACCAAGTAAAAACTACACTACATCTTCAAAATTTATTTCTTATGCCAATTCTGGAGTTAGATATACAAGGCGATGATGGAAATTTTTCCTTTTTTAAATTAGATTCAAAGATGGTAAAATGCCTTTATTTGTCATTTAAATTTAATCTCAATGTATGCCTATGGAAAAGAAATATTAGGCAATGATATACACAATTTATAGGTAGAAAATACAACACATGGGATAAGAGCACCATTTTCCAAGAGGAAATTAGAAGCTGGATCACTAAATCCTGGGCCAGTTTCCTCATCTTCAAATTGTTGGTTGATGACAAAAGTGTCAGGATACTCTTACATTGCCACCGATTAGAAGGCCTACAACAATAGTATATTGAATAAATAAATACCAATATTTGAAATTATTGTGTAAATAAATATAATTCAATTCACCTCGGGAATATTCCTATATAGAAATTCACTCACTCACCATATTCCAACATGCTTGCATGAAGAAGAAGAAAAATAAATTGTACGTAACTCTGGATGGGCTCCAGAGAATGTAGCCACTGTGAGCAGCAAGTGTCGTGAAGGAAAATAGGTAGAGAAAGCTGAAGCCACAGGACTCAACCCAGTGTGATTAAACACTCCAGTATTTTAGTGCCAAAAGAGTATTTGTGATGGTGGAAAACAAAGACAGTTAGAATGAGGATTTGAGATTATCTACTCCTCTCCTCAGTTTTCAAAGAGGATTCCAGATTCAAGGAACTAAGTGAAAAGCCAAATGTATAATGGTGAAATTATTTTATAGATACATTTTACTGTGTGCTTTTGAAAAGTATCCGCACTTAACTGCTAGTGATAAAGGTTAATCTAAAAATTATCACTGCCTATGGTATATACTCACAAATATCTCTATATACCAAAATATAATCAAATATAAGCACCAAAACTCCCCCCCCCCTTTTTTTTTTCTCTTTTCTAGGGCTGCACTGTGGCATATGGAGGCTCCCAGGTTAGGGGTCTACTCGGAGCTGTAGCTGCCGGCCTACACCACAGCCACAGAAATGCCAGATCCCGGCCACATCTGCAACCTACACCACAGCTCACGGCAACACCAGATCCTTAACCCACTGAGCAAGGGCAGGGATTGAACCTGCAACCTCATGGTTCCTAGTCGGATTCGTTAACCTCTGCGCCACGACAGGAACTCCAGCACCAAAACTTTCTATGCAATGTAAAGATCAAAGGATATAGAGGAAGTGTGTATAGGCTCAAATGGACTTACAGATCCTATGATCTAATTCAACTTTCTGATATTCCATTTAATTCTATAAATTAAGAACACAAAATTTTAATTTGATAACATTGTTGTAACCATTTCAGAACACTTCATAAGTTTCACATCCGTTTAAATAGTGTGCCATTAAATTTTATATTCACTGAGAACTCTTCAGAAGAAGGACTCCAATGACCTTTGGATAGTTGTATCAGTTATGTGTCAAGAGAGTACTGACAAGTATCTTCTTTCTATTTCATATCCCACAGCATCCTAGATACCAGTAGGTCATACAGCTTTTGAGAACCCGCTGATTTTTTTTATGTAGGCACAGTATATTAGAACAAATTTTTTATGACTGTTTTTGCTTTTAAGGGCTGCCTCTGTGGCATATAGAGGCAGGGGCCGAATTGGAGTTGCCGCTGCCAACTATGCCACAGCCACAGCACGGCAAGACCTGACCCGGGTCTATGACCTCCATACTCACATTGTTCATGGCAATGCTGGATACTTAACCCACTGAGCAAAGACAGGGATGGAACCCACGACCTCATGGATCTTAGTCCCATGCATACCCCACTGACCCACAATGGGAACTTCCTGAAAGGAAATTTTACACTGCTACAAAATGAGAGAGGGTCTGAAGGAAAGGCCTTGTCTCTGACAGCACTGAAACTATGGAAAGAGTATCAACTTTGGTTTTAGAAGAATGGAGATCTGAATACTAGCTCCGTCTCTGCTAGTGGGTGGGTTATTGAACTTCTTTGAAATTCACTGTTTGTCGTGGGTGGAATGGGGATAATCATCATATCATTTAGGTGCTTTTAGTGTCAAGTGAGAGGTATGGGAAGAAATTTAGAGCAATAAAATATGAAAATGTAAAGATCACGAGAGACATAAAATTTTCATTTGGGGTCATTTAGTATTTGAAATGGCATATCTGTTTAATATCATTTTAGTTGCACTTTTGATCTCTGTGTTTTTACTGTGTAAGGAAGAGGGTTTTACGTGGGAGTAACAATACTAGTGAATACTGCTATAGATTTCTCCATGGGAAAAGGAGCTACTGGTCTCAGAATCATGAAAGTACAGACACAAAGAACAAGACAGAAGTTTCCCTTCGTGACTTAGCAGAATCGAATTCGACTAGGAACCATGAGGTTACGGGTTTGATCCCTGGCCTCACTCAGTGGGTTAAAGGTCTGGCGTTGCCGTGAGCTGTGGTGGAGTTCGCAGACGTGGCTGGGATCTGGCATTGCTGTGGCTCTGGCATAGGTCAGCAGCAACAACTCTGATTAGACCCCTAGCCTGGGAATCTCCATATGCTGTGGGTGCAGCCCTCCAAAAAAAGACAAAAACAAAACAAACAAACAAACAAAAAACAAGACAAAATGGTGATGAGGGAGCTACAGGTAGACAGGACTTTTTCCTGCCTGCAGAGCTGTGAGTCTCCAAGGCACACAGGATGAACACACTGGATACCAACCACATTACAAATGTGATCACATGGATTACCCCACCACTGCAGCAACCAACAGATGAACAAGGAAAGAGTCAATGCTGGCATCGGTATTAGGGGAAAATGTCACACATAAGTGATCCATGATGTCTGGACCACAGCATGGAAGCCAGAAAGTGACAAGGTCTGTCCAATCAAGCGAAGAAAACCCACTTCCACCAGGAGGCAGCATATGTCTTGGTTCATGAGGGCAGATCGCCACCTAGCGATCACAGGCCGTGACTGCAAGGACATCCATCTGCTGAAAGATGGATTTATATCCCTGACCATTGCAGACAAAGCCAGTTTTGTTGGGATTTGTAAATTCATTATGCATCCCTGATTGAACAACTTTAAGAGTCTCACATTGAATTTTCTTTTAGACGGGTGAATGAGAAATATTACCTGCCACAGCAGTAAACAAAGGATGTGGCAGTCATTAGCATTACATTACAGGTACCTGGACAGTGAGCTTTGAGGGAAACTCAAGATGGAAACAGTGCCCACCACTGCAGCCAGCCCCCAATGCTGCACCCTGAGGAGACACAGGATGAGGGAACATGGAATACTGGCCCTAGAGAGCGGAGGTGCCTACCAAAGGAATGAGTACAAGGAGCTCAGATGCTGCATCTTCCCATACATAGCAAAGGGATTAATTCCTTAACTTGAGATACTGAGTTTTCTTTAATTAACAATAATGTTTTGATTCCAAATACCTGGTCTTTTGTTGAAAAAAGTCCCATATATTCTGCCCATCTACCACACTTCCCTCGTCTGTGTAGTCTCTCAGAATTATATGAGATGTCATGTCCTTGATTAAGTCCTCAGTTTTGCTCACCAAATAAAACATAACCCTCAACTTTTAGGTGTGAATTTTTTTTCTACAATTGACAGTTTTGGAGACAAATTACAAAGGGACTCAGAGCAGTTTTTTCTCCTACACCTGATCTCTGTGAGTGTCTGGAGCCCTGGTACCAGCAGAGTCCTCTTGTGCTCATCCATCTCCTTGGAGAGTCCAAAATATTTTGGCCAAGGTTCTCCTGGTGTTTGGATTTTCCCAGTATTTGTTGATGATCCTGAGTTTATTTGGCATTGTCTAAGAAGTACCTGGATCCCCAGTTGAAAGACATTGGGAAGTGCCCCACCCCAATTTAAAGATATCATTGGAGAATGGTTGAGAAAAAAACTGGGAGAAAGTGACCCTGATTGAAAGATGATAGTAGCAGCACCTGCGATGTGCTAATAAACTGAACAGTCTCTGCTGAGTGTTGTAGTAGATGCTGACCTGACCTCTTTAAAGCCACCTTCCAAAAATCACACTAGATCCGTCCTTGTGCAATAATTACAGAGCTCACTCTTGTAAGTACCTAAATTATATTAAAGGAGATCTCAGCCCTGAAGGGCCAACGTGGGCTGATTTTTACACATTTAAATAAAAACACTGACTTGATAAAATTATTTTACAGACTTCTGACCTCAACCGAAAGCCTTGTAGGGGGAACTTACATTTCTCTTCCCATATTTTTGAGATCTAAATGTTCTACCTGATTCTAGAGTGTTTCTCTCTCTCTCTCTCTCTCTCTCTTTCTGTGTGTGTGT
Source organism: Sus scrofa (assembly GCF_054392235.1). Lineage (NCBI taxonomy): Eukaryota > Metazoa > Chordata > Mammalia > Artiodactyla > Suidae > Sus > Sus scrofa. Next base: position 15,925,096 of record NC_139384.1, read on the forward strand.
GTGTGTGTGTGTGTGTGTGTGTGTGTGTGTGTATGTGTGTGTGTTTTGAAATCTTGACGTCTGTCATATATTTGGGGAGTAAACCGGTAAACTTTCAGGGTATTGTTTCATGGCATCCTCCCCATTCTGTTACGGGGAAGCCTCTTGTGTTCTATTGGTTTGAATCACTGTTAATAAATATCTTGTTGGACTTCTCATTGTGGCTCAGCTGGTTAAGGACCCAATATTGGCTCTGTGAGGATGTGTGTTTAATGGGTAAATTTCCACAGCTACTCTGTAGGTCGCAGATGTGGCTTGGATTCAATCTCTGGCCTGGAACTTCCACATGCCCTTGGAATGGCCATACGTTTCATTTTTTAAACAATTTGAAAAAGGAAGCTAACACAAGATTAGAATTAAGAGAACAAAGTTTTCTTTGAGCACTGCCATTGATAAGATATTATGTGGATTTCTGTGCCCTTAAATGGTCTGTATTTGCTTTTTTATTTTAATCTTGCAAGCTTGGTCGAATAAACAAGTGTTGTTTCTCAGTGACATGTGATCTTGTTTGTTTTAAGACTTTTGGATATTTTTACAAATTTCTCAAATCTCAAAATATAACTGAAGTTCTTTTATTTTCCAGGTAACACTGGGTCCCTTCAAAGGAACCCTGAGACATCTCAGAGAGGAATTTTAAACTAATTAGGCTTTTTTGGTTTGCTAAATTACAATGAGAAACACTATCAAGGGATTGGAAATAAACTTTGGGTTGTAGTGTATAGATAAATGTGCTTATTATAGATATTCCAAAATGCATATGCGATTCCTAAAATTTGACATGCCCCAATAGAATATATATATATATCAGTCATAATTCTTTTTATTCTCTTACAGTGTTGTATATCACAGAAGTCTCCCTCATTCCTACCGATTACATTGTATTCAAAAGTTTAACCATGCCATTTTAAGTTTTATCCTTCATGGGCAATCTTTATTTTATATAACAGCTTTCTTAAAAGGAACATTTTGAGAAATCCAAGGTTCTGGTGGGCTGTATTTAGAGAACATCACTGAACTGAGTAACAAATGGCAAAACTCTGATGGAAAACCTGAAGAGTTCATCCAGATCAGCATTCCTTAAATACTGAAGGGGACTGAAGGAAGTCACAAATATCATTTATAACTTTATATTTTTTTGAAATACCCTGGCCTTTGATCTTTGTTTTCCAGAAAAAAAATGTTCCCTTTGTACTCTGTCCACCAACAGGTTGATAAAGTGTACATATGAGAACAAAGATGAGCCATCTTATTCTCTCGAGATGATCTGTCCAAAATGAGGCTTCTCCAGCGAGGTCTCTTGTGGATTTAATGGTTCACTGCAACCAGATTAAAACTCATTACATTAATTTCATTTTATTGTTTTCCAAATGTTTTGCTTTGTGTCTCCCTATTGTGCTATGACATAGTTAATGTAACCAGCTGCATGACTTATATCCAGTCTGTTTTATAAGATGTTCCTCTTATACAAACAAATGTGTATCCAAGAGTCCAATAAAATTGAGCACAGCAGAACATCTTGAGGAAAAAGACCATATTTCTGACTCTTATACTACAATCCTAAGTGTGATTCTAGGTATGAGAAGGAGGAAGAAAGGAAAATATTTCTTTGATCATATTTGGCTAGTAAGATAGAGGATCTGGAGAATTTACAATCTCAACAGGGCCTACTCCATAAAGTACCACCAGGAGTGGCACATCAACAGTATATATCTCGCCTGATCTGAGATGAAATTCCTAGTGACATAGGACATAACTTGTTCAGATATTGGTTGAAATTTGGAGGCAAAGGAAGGGACTGTGGACTACAATGTTGCAGGCCATGTGAGTAAACAAAGGATATGGCAGCCATCAAGCCACCACATTACAGCCACCTTGAAGCTAAGCCCTGAGGGAACTCAGGATGGAAACAAAAAGGACCAGCCATTTAGCAGCCACCTGCTGCAGAGATCCCAGATGGGGCACCCTGAGGAGACTGAGGATGAGAAAGCACAGGACACTGACCCAGAGAGCTGAGGTGCCTAACCAGGGAATGATCTCGGGGAGCCCAGACCTCACAACTTCCTGTACATGGAAAAGCTCCTTACCTCTATTCATGAAGTTCTCCTTTATTAATAGTAATCTTGGTGCTCTTACTTCCGGATCTTTTGTTGCAAAACCTCCCATATATCCTGGCTCCTCCCCTTGCCTCTTCAGAACAGTTGCTCTGCATTATCTGAGATGCACTCTTACGGGCTTGAGTTCTCAGAATACCCACCAAATACAGCATAACTCTCCAATGTTAGGTTGTAGACTTTTGGGGTTGAAACTAGCGCCCCTTGTTGAAGAGACTCTCTTTTCTCTATTGTATATTCTTGCGTCTTTGGAGAACGCCGTGCACAACCTCATAAACATGTTCTCCCCAGTGCCATTCTGGGGCATTAAGGTATGGTCAGAGGATGGAAGAAAGAGCTCAGGTTAACCACTGACTTGGAGACAGTGATTTTGTGAGAAGTAATGTGAGTTGGAGTGTTGGAGGCAGAGAGGCTTGGATGAACAGAGATGTAATAACTTGGAATTTCCTGGTATTTTCCAGATGGTGAGAAGCACATTGCAAGTATCTCCCACTTTCTGAAGGTTCAACTCAGCCATTTTGACTTTATGAAGGTCCATGTTAGTGCATTTTTTCACTTATGAGAAAGAAATCTGAAGGGGATTTTTGCTTTTACATAACCTCCCCCCAAAAAAACCCAAAATAACAACAACATAACAAAACTGTTACCATACTAGTGCTGGTCTTTTGTGAAAGTGAAGTGGTGTAGCTTGAATGTTCAAAGAGAGGACAATAATTACAGTGATGAAATAGATTGCTACATGTGAGAAAGTCTACATCTTATGGATGCTATTTCCTTGAAGTTCAAAGTGAATTAATTATATGACTGCAGATAGCTTTGCTGTTTATAAACTTAAACATAACATATATAATCATATTTCATTAGAAAGAAAGTAGTTTTGAGTTTTAAAGACTTGGATTGGAAGGTTGTAGCTAAAACATTGAAAAGAAGCTGCATTCTAGTGTCACATTTCCTAGCATAATTTATGGAGGAAGCATGGGTCATGTGAAAGGCAAGCAAATTAGAAAAACACTTTTAGCTTTAATTTGCTCTTTGTAAAATGGGGATACTTATAATGGAAATACCAGTTTTCATATGGGTAAATCAACTGATGTGAATATGCCTGATAGTCAATAAAACATTAATTTGATGTAAATATAAATATCAGACATAGATAGTTTTGGATCCTATTCATATGTCTTAAATGTTCACCTTTGATAAAAGATGCTTAAACTTTTTTTTTGTTTTTGTTTTTTGGTCTTTTCTAGGGCTGCACCCGCAGCATATGGAGGTTCCAGGGTAGGCGTTCAATCAGAGCTGTAGCCGCTGGCCTATGCCAGAGCCACAGCAACTTGGGATCTGCATCTGCAACCTACACCACAGCTCACAGCAATGCCGGATCCTTAACCCACCGAGCAATGCCAGGGATCGAACTTGCAAACTCATGGTTCCTAGTCAGATTCGTTAACCATTGAGCCACATGGGAATTCCAGGTGCTTAATCTTGTTTCAAATGACTCATGTGGTGGTATGGAAAATGAAAACATTTCTTTTATATTCAAAGCCGTGAGCCATAAGATACTTAAGCATACAGAGCAAATTTAGAGTAATTTCAAATTTTATGGCTTATATTTTATGCCAAGTATGCAAATGCATTATGAGTTATCTTTTGATGAGTGACTCTCTTTTTGCTTTTGGTAAAACCACATTAGAAAAAGTCTACTATGATTCCTTCTTGCAACTGTCCCCTTCCTAGGCACCTACTAGGAATATCCATAGCCTCTTTGCTTTAATGCAGGCTTGGCAAAAATGGAAGAAGTTCTGAGACCACGGTGCTCTGGAAGAGCCAATTCCATCCAAGTAACACAAGTAAAGAGTTTAGTAAAGTCATGGAAGACTCTGAGGTAAAACATACTCTATACTCATAAAACTAGGGTTACATAGGTTTTTTCCCATTGTCAATTCTTAAGCTATGAACATGAATATTAAAGGCTTGCTAAAAATGTTAAATGTTGTCAAAATTCCTTATCAAGGCCTAGACACATTTACATAATCCACAAATATTAGAATTGGCCTTTGTTTCTGTCAATGATCTTCATGATTTCTTAGTTTGCTTTCAGAATTCACAACTCCCTGTATATATAAATTATCAATTTCTAGGCATCATGGACAACCCAAGTTACCCTCCTCTTCAACAAACTCCTCATGGCATTCTTCACCTCTGTGTTTCTCACTGTATAAATGATAGGATTTAACAAGGGAGTGAAGGTTCCATAGAACAAGCTCACCAACTTATCCACAGGATAGGTGGCCACAGGACGTATGTAAATGAATATACAAGGGACAAAACAGAGCACCACTACTGTAAAGTGGGAGCCACAGGTGGAGAGGGCTTTGCGTCTTCCTTCAGAGCCATGGGATTTCAGGGATCTCAGAATGACCATGTAGGAGATGAGGAGCATGAAAAAAATGAGCAAGCACATGCCCCCAGTGTTAGCTGATATCACTATTCCACGCCAGTAAGTGTCAGTGCAGGCAAGTTCCAACAGTGAGAAGAATTCACACATGAAGTGGTCAATGACTTTGGGACCACAGAAGGGCAAGTCAAGCATGAAGTGAATCTGCACAGTGGCATGGAGTATCCCACTAATCCAGGCCACCACAACCAGGAGCTGGCAGAGCCCATGTCGCATGATGGTTGTGTAGTGCAGAGGCTTGCAGATGGCCACATAGCGGTCATAAGCCATGGCAATGAGAACAATGGTCTCTGATCCTCCCAGGAAGTGTTCCAAAAAGAGCTGAGTCATGCAGCCACCCCAGGAGATGGTTGTCCTCTGATAGAGCAGGTCAATGGTAATTTTGGGGGTGGTGACGGAGGAGAAGGAGGCATCTATGACAGCCAAGTAAGTGAGAAAGAAGTACATGGGAGTTGAGAGTGTGGGGCTGAGGGAAATGGTAATGACAATGAACAGATTTGCCAGCAAGGTAACCAGGAATATGAACAAAAAGACCATGAAGAGTATTTTCCGCAAGTGTGGATTCTGTGTGAATCCCAAGAGAACAAATTCAGTCACATTGTTGGGAGATGTGGGGAGATCCATCTGACAAGGGAACACCTTCCTGAGACCCAAATTATCTACAAAGGATTAAAGGATGACAACTATTAATTAGGAAGGAATTGCAATCTCAATTTTTGAGAAGTAAAATAGTCACCATCAGTCAGGAGCATGTTCTTGGCAGACTTGTCCCAGTCCTTGTTTCAATTTTTTCTTACTTTCTCCACAATGATTTATATGTCTTCAGACACCTAGTACCTGTCACCTGTGAAACATCTATGGGGCAACATTGAGTGTGTAATGTATTGAGGAAACACTGTGCAATCTTTGTGAGATCTAGGTTTTCCTCTTGGTTCAAACTCCAGGTGACATATTATGTCATCTCAGTGTCCCATTATTCTGAGCCCTCTTGTGCATTTGTGAACTTATGCATTGTAATTCTCATATGTATCTTGTAAAGTGAGAGGTCCCTCATACAGCTAAGAGTTTTTGTCTCTTACACGAGAATTAAAAACTGAACCCTCAGCTCTAAAATGTGGAAAGAAAGGCACAGTCAGTAAATATCTGCCATAAACAGCCAGTTGAGGGAGATGTATATGTTGTTGGCAACACTCTCCATGGTACCTACCCAAACACATATGCTCTATTCAACTGTTTCCTCAATTACCGTAGTGCCTGGAATAATGCCTACAGTGTCTGAAACTTGTTAGATGTTAAGAAAATACTTATGAATTGCCATTCTCCATGGGTGAGAATATGCATGCTTCTCTAGACCATAAACCCAGGAGGAATTCAAGTTTTCCGTCCTTCTACTCTGTTTAACATTACTCTCTGTCTTATGAAAAACAGAAATAAATATTTGAAAGGAAGCGGCATTTCAGGTTTTTCTTACACATTATATATTGTAAGTGTGAAAACACCACTTGCTTTTAGGGAGAGGGTGTTACTGGGTCTTTTTATTTATAAGATATTATAATATTTAGTAGTCAATATGTTTATTACATTTTAAATTCTGTGCCACAAACAATTTAACATTGTAATAGTCCATAAAGTTATTGTTTCCATAGATTAGGATAAAAACAAAACAAAATTCTTGCATAGGTGTTCAATATGCAAGGATCTATCGAGCAAAGGAAATCCTTATTTTCAAAGTTCTAAGAATAGAAACTTAACATGAAAAGCAAAAAGAAATAGATTACTAGGTCACGTCTGTATTGCACTATACATATATAAACATATACATGCATACACAAACACATATAAAGACTTTTACTTACTATAAACACCTGCTAAAAGCTCCCTCATCATACAAATATTTATTGCATGCTAGCTATACATATGAATGTATGTTTGTTCACAAAAAGTTATGAATCATCTCCCTGTTAAATGCCCTTATTGCCTGAAATTTCATTACCGAATAACAGCAAGTCATCCATCCAGGATATAAATGACCATCCCACCCCTTTATATTTCTGCCACATGCATTCTCCTGCCTATTTCTCCCATCTTCCTAGAGCATCCATCCGCCATCATTCCTGGTTGTAGGTGGCTGAGTTACTAATTGACTGAGAAATTTTGGGGGACATAGATTACCCAATGAGGAGGGAAGAAAAATATGAACAAAATTAATGCATTCCTTTGAAAAGCACGTTTTTTTCTTTCAAAGATAATTGAGTAATTACCTTTATTTTTTAAATTTTCTGAGATGAAATTTTATACATACGTGGAAACAAAGTGCAGCAACTTCATTGCGTTCCTTTATTCTGAGATGGACTCCCTCAACATTTCAGAGAAGTGTATCGCATTAATAAAACAAGAATTAGATATAATTGCTGAAAGTTATTTAGAAATAACTGTGAAGAAATAAAAATCACTGCTGCTTTTTTCTTTGGCTCCACAATACTCTTTCTAGGAACAAACCTAAAAGGAAAACATTTCTAAAGGAGAAAAATCATTATATATACATATATATTGATTTTATATATGTGTGTGTGTCAATACAATGTGTAAATATATAAATCACTATATATGTGTGTGTGTGTGTGTTGTGATACAATTGTTAAGAGCTATGGAAAATTTAGAAAGACATGGAATGATCAATATTGGAGAAATGGATTATTAAAATAGAGTGCATTTCTTTGATCAATATGTACTTTTAAACAGAAGTGTTTTCAAATCTCATGCAGTATCTAGGAATATTCTTAATGTGCAATGTGAATTGGAGAACATTTCGGATGCAAATTTGAATTGTATAATTATGCTACATAATTTAAGTCTCACTGTATTACTTTTTCTAACTAATTTAAATACATATCACTGAGAAAACTACTCCAAATATTTTTGCCTCTAAATTCATAATATAAATACTTGAGTCTACCATTCTTCATGTCTTGCATGCTGGATAAGGGATTTAAAGCTCAGATTAGTGAGCATGTGAAGGGATTATACACATTTGTAAGATCCATGGCTAAACCCAAGAGCCTTTGAATATGATTTGCTGGAAAAAAAAAAAAATCTCACCTATGAATTTTCTGACAGAGCTCCAGGGAGAGGGCACCTGGCAGCTGTTAGTTCCCCAAGAAAGAGGTTGTAAGATTAAACATGCCAACTAGCTCATCTACAATAAGTGTCTTTGTTGATTAATAAATAGTACCTTTGCACGAGGGCTTTCTCTTGAGCCTTCAAAGGGCTACCCTATGTTCTCTTTTTAAGAAAATGCTGAGAAGTTTCTAAACTGTGGCTAATTGGACCTCAGGGCTGTTTCATCACCCTTAGCAGATCATGACAACAACCCAATTATTTCACATTACAAAAATGCAAAGAACTTTCATTCTTTTCATATCTGATTTTGAATTATTCCTTAGCTCTACATAAGTACAAAATAATATGATGAGAAAAAAAAAAAACAAACAGCAAGTGAATCACCTCTGAAATCTGGTATTTCATGAGAAGTGTGCATAGTGTGGAGTCTGAATATTGACTAATGTATACATTAAACACTTGTGTAGGTAACTATCTGATTTAAATTTTTTCACTCTACATTTTTTTTCCTTCTTTTAACGGTCACACCCTTAGCATATGGAAGTTCTGGGCCAGGGGTCAAATCAGAACAGCAGCAGCTGGTCTATGCCACAGCCACAGCCATGCCAGACCCTTAACCCTCTAAGCAATGCAAAGGCTCAAACCTGCAACCTCACAGATACTATGTTGGGTTCTTTATTTTTTCTCTATTTTATTTCATTTTATTTTATTCTGCTTTTCAGGGCTGCACCCAAGGCATATGGAGGTTCCTAGGCTAGGGGTCCAATGAAAGCCACAGCTGCTGGCCTACACCACAGCCATGCCAATGCAAGATCCGAGCCACATCTGCGACCTACACCACAGCTCACAGCAATGCCGGTTCCTTAACCCATAGAGCAAGGCCAGGGATCGAACCCACAACCTCATGGTTCCTAGTCGGATTCTTTTCTGCTGCGCCATGGTGGGAGCTCCTATGTTGGATTCTTAACTCGCTGAGCCACCACAGGAATTCCAATACTTTATTTTTAATTTCCTACCACTCGTGCTCATCATAATATTTAAATGTCATTTTTTGATGAACAGTAGGTGATCATCATGAACCCTATTGTAATACTGTCACCAAGTAAAAACTACACTACATCTTCAAAATACTTATTTCTTATGCCAATTCTGGAGTTAGATATACAAGGCGATGATGGAAATTTTTCCTTTTTTAAATTAGTTTCAAAGATGGTAAAATGCCTTTATTTGTCATTTAAATTTAATCTCAATGTATGCCTATGGAAAAGAAATATTAGGCAATGATATACACAATTTATAGGTAGAAAATACAACACATGGGATAAGAGCACCATTTTCCAAGAGGAAATTAGAAGCTGGATCACTAAATCCTGGGCCAGTTTCCTCATCTTCAAATTGTTGGTTGATGACAAAAGTGTCAGGATACTCTTACATTGCCACCGATTAGAAGGCCTACAACAATAGTATATTGAATAAATAAATACCAATATTTGAAATTATTGTGTAAATAAATATAATTCAATTCACCTCGGGAATATTCCTATATAGAAATTCACTCACTCACCATATTCCAACATGCTTGCATGAAGAAGAAGAAAAATAAATTGTACGTAACTCTGGATGGGCTCCAGAGAATGTAGTCACTGTGAGCAGCAAGTGTCATGAAGGAAAATAGGTAGAGAAAGCTGAAGCCACAGGACTCAGCCCAGTGTGATTAAACACTCCAATATTTTAGTGCCAAAAGAGTATTTGTGATGGTGGAAAACAAAGACAGTTAGAATGAGGATTTGAGATTATCTACTCCTCTCCTCAGTTTTCAAAGAGGATTCCAGATTCAAGGAACTAAGTGAAAAGCCAAATGTATAATGGTGAAATTATTTTATAGATACATTTTACTGTGTGCTTTTGAAAAGTATCCGCACTTAACTGCTAGTGATAAAGGTTAATCTAAAAATTATCACTGCCTATGGTATATACTCACAAATATCTCTATATACCAAAATATAATCAAATATAAGCACCAAAACTCCCCCCCCCTTTTTTTTGTCTTTTCTAGGGCTGCACTGTGGCATATGGAGGCTCCCAGGTTAGGGGTCTACTCGGAGCTGTAGCTGCCGGCCTACACCACAGCCACAGAAATGCCAGATCCCGGCCACATCTGCAACCTACACCACAGCTCACGGCAACACCAGATCCTTAACCCACTGAGCAAGGGCAGGGATTGAACCTGCAACCTCATGGTTCCTAGTCGGATTCGTTAACCTCTGCGCCACGACAGGAACTCCAGCACCAAAACTTTCTATGCAATGTAAAGATCAAAGGATGTAGAGGAAGTGTGTATAGGCTCAAATGGACTTACAGATCCTATGATCTAATTCAAATTTCTGATATTCCATTTAATTCTATAAATTAAGAACACAAAATTTTAATTTGATAACATTGTTGTAACCATTTCAGAACACTTCATAAGTTTCACATCCGTTTAAATAGTGTGCCATTAAATTTTATATTCACTGAGAACTCTTCAGAAGAAGGACTCCAATGACCTTTGGATAGTTGTATCAGTTATGTGTCAAGAGAGTACTGACAAGTATCTTCTTTCTATTTCATATCCCACTTCATCCTAGATACCAGTAGGTCATACAGCTTTTGAGAACCCGCTGATTTTTTTTATGTAGGCACAGTATATTAGAACAAATTTTTTATGATTGTTTTTGCTTTTAAGGGCTGCCTCTGTGGCATATAGAAGTTCCCAGGCAAGGGGTCGAATTGGAGTTGCCGCTGCCAACTATGCCACAGCCACAGCACGGCAAGACCTGACCCGGGTCTATGACCTCCATACCCACATTGTTCATGGCAATGCTGGATACTTAACCCACTGAGCAAAGACAGGGATGGAACCCACGACCTCATGGATCTTAGTCCCATGCATACCCCACTGACCCACAATGGGAACTTCCTGAAAGGAAATTTTACACTGCTACAAAATGAGAGAGGGTCTGAAGGAAAGGTCTTGTCTCTGACAGCACTGAAACTATGGAAAGAGTATCAACTTTGCTTTTAGAAGAATGGAGATCTGAATACTAGCTCTGTCTCTGCTAGTGGGTGGGTTATTGAACTTCTTTGAAATTCACTGTTTGTCGCGGGTGGAATGGGGATAATCATCATATCATTTAGGTGCTTTTAGTGTCAAGTGAGAGGTATGGGAAGAAATTTAGAGCAATAAAATATGAAAATGTAAAGATCATGAGAGACATAAAATTTTCATTTGGGGTCATTTACTATCTGAAATGGCATATCTGTTTAATATCATTTCAGTTGCACTTTTGATCTCTGTGTTTTTACTGTGTAAGGAAGAGGGTTTTACATGGGAGTAACAATACTAGTGAATACTGCTATGGATTTCTCCATGGGAAAAGGAGCTACTGGTCTCAGAATCGTGAAAGTACAGACACAAAGAACAAGACAGAAGTTTCCCTTCATGACTTAGCAGAAACGAATCTGACTAGGAACCTTGATGTTGTGGGTTGGATCCCTGGCCTTGCTCAGTGAGTTAAAGGTCTGGCATTGCCATCAGCTGTGGTGGAGGTCGCAGTTGCGGCTGGGATCTGGCATTGCTTGGGCTCTGGCATAGGCCAGCAGCAACAACTCCGATTAGACCCCTAGCCTGGGATTCCCCATATGCTGTGGGTGCAGCCCTCCAAAAAAAGACAGACAAAAAAAAAAAAAAAAAAAAGACAAAATGGTGATGAAGGAGCTACTTGTAGACAGGACTTTTTCCTGCCTGCAGAGCTGTGAGTCTCCAAGGCACACAGGATGAACACACTGGATACCAACCACATTACAAATGTGATCACATATTTACCCCACCACTGCAGCAACCAACAGATGAACAAGGAGAGTCAATGCTGGCATCGGTATTAGGGGAAAATGTCACACATAAGTGATCCATGATGTCTGGACCACAGCATGGAAGCCAGAAAGTGACAAGGTCTGCACAGTCAAGAGAAGAAAACCCACTTCCACCAGGAGGCAGCATGCGTCTTGGTTCATGAGGGTCACACGGGGCAGTTCGCCACCTTGCGATCCCAAGCCACGACTGCAAGGACAGCTATCTGCTGAAAGATTGATTTCTCTGACCAAGGAAGACAAAGCCAGTTTTTTATTTATTTGTAAATTTATTACTCATCTCTGATTGAAAAACATTAAGAGTGGCACATTGCATTTTCCTTTAGACTGGTGAATGAGAAATATTACCTGCCACAGCAGTAAACAAAGGAAGTGGCAGCCATCAAGCATTACATTACAGGTACCTGGACAGTGAGCTTTGAGGGAACTCAAGATGGAAACAATGCCCACCACTGCAGCCAGCCCCCAATGCTGCACCCTGAGGAGACACAGGATGAGGGAACAGAGCATACTGGCCCTAGAGAGCTACCAAAGGAATGAGTACAAGGAGCTCAGATGCTGCATCTTCCCATACATAGCAAAGGGATTAATTCCTTAACTTGAGATACTGAGTTTTCTTTAATTAACAATAATGTTTTGATTCCAAATACCTGGTATTTTGTTGAAAAAAGTCCCATATATTCTGCCCTCCTACGCATTTCCCTCATCCATGTAGTCTCTCAGAATTATATGAGATACTGTCCCATACATAAGTCCTCAGTTTTGCCCACCAAATAAAACATAACCCTCACCTTTTAGGTGTGATTTTTTTTTTCTACAATTGACAGTTTTGATGACCAATTACAAAGGGAATGAGAACGTCATTTCTCCTATGCCTGATCTCTGTGAGTGTCTGGAGCCCTGGTACCAGCAGAGTCCTCTTGTGCTCATCCTTCTCCAAAATATTTTTGCAAAGTTCTCTTGGTTTTTGGATTTTCCTAGTATTTGTGGATGATCCTGAGTTTATTTGACAGTGTTTAACAGGTACCTGGACCCCTAGTTGAAAGACATTGGGAAGTGCCCCACCCCAATTTAAAGATATCATTGGAGAATGGTTGAGAAAAACCTGGGAGAAAAATGCTCCGGAATGAAAGGTATTAGTGGAGCCTGGATATGCTAAAAATCTGAACAGTCTGGACTGAGATTTGTTGTGGATGCTGACCTGACCGCTTTAAAGCCAACCTCCAGGAGTTCCCGTCGTGGCGCAGTGGTTAACGAATCCGACTAGGAACCATGAGGTTCCAGGTTCGGTCCCTGCCCTTGCTCAGTGAGTTAACAATCCGGCGTTGTCGTGAGCTGTGGTGTAGGTTGCAGACGCGGCTCGGATCCCGCGTTGCTGTGGCTCTGGCATAGGCTGGTGGCTACAGCTCCGATTTGACCCCTAGCCTGGGAACCTCCATATGCCGCGGGAGCGGCCCAAGAAATAGCAACAACAACAACAACAAAAAAGACAAAAGACAAAAAAAAAAAAAAAAAAAAAAAGCCAACCTCCAAATATCCAGATCCATCCATGTACAATATTTACAGAGCTCACTCTTATAAATACCTAAATTATACTAAAAGAGATCTCAGCACTGAAGGGACAATTTGGGTTGATTTTGTTTGGGTGGAATGGTATGCAGCTAAATAAAGATGTTGACTTGATAAAAATATTTTTACAGGCTTCTGACCTCAACCAAAAGCCTTTTCGGGGAAACATATTTCTCTTCCTGTGTTTTTGAGTTCTAAATGTTCTACCTGATCTTTTTAGAGTGTGGTGTGTGTGTGTGTGTGTGCGCCCTTCTGTGTGTTTGCGTGTGTTGAAAACTTGACCTCTGTCATACTATTTTGAGGAGTACACTTGTAAATTTTCAGGATCTTGTTTCGTGGCATCCTCCCCATTCTCTTACGGGGAAGCCTCTTGTGTTCTATTGGTTTGAATCACTGTTGATATATATCTCATTAGATGTCTCATTGTGGCTCAGCTGTTTAAGGACACAATGTCATCTCTGTGAGGATATGGGTTCAATCTCTGCCCTCATTTAATGGGTTAAATTTCCACAGTTGCTGTTTAGGGTGCAGATGTGGCTTGGATTCAATCCCTGGCCTGGGAACTTTTATATGTACTTGGTTGGGCCATAAATTTTATTTTAAAAAAATATAAAAAAAGGAAGCTAACAAAAGACTTTAATTTTCTATCTCTATTAAGAGAATAAAGTTTTCTTTGAGCACTGCCATTGATAAGACATTATATGGATTTCTGTGTCCTTAAATGATCTGTATTTGCTTTTTTATTTTAATCTTGTGATTTTGGTGCAATAAATAAATTTTGTTTCACAGTGACATGTGATCTTATTTGTTTTAAGACTTTTGGATATTTTTACAATTTTCTCAAATTACAAAATCTAAGCAAAATTCTTTTAGCTTCCAGCTAACTCTGGGATCTTTCAAAGGAACCCTGAGACATCTCAGACAGGAACTTTAATTAGGCTTTTTTGGTTTGTTAAATTACATGAGGAACATTGTCAAGTGACTGGAGATAAACTTTTGGTTGTAGTGTATAGATAAATGTGTTTATTACAGATATTCCGAAATGCATATGCGATTCCTAAAATTTGACATGTCCCAATGGAATATATATACATCAGTCATAATCCTTGTTACTCTCTTACAATGTTATACATCACGGAAATCTCCCAGTTTCCTGAAAATTACATTGTTTTCAAATGTTTAACCATGCCATTTTAAGTTTTGTCCTTTATGAGCAATCTTTATTTTACATTAAGGCTTTCATAAAATGAAGGTCTTCCAGAAAATTCATAAAAGGTTTGTTTTGAAAAATTCAAGGTTCTGGTGGTCTTTATTTGGACAACATCACTGAACTTAATAACAAAAGGCAAAACTCTAATGGAAAACCTGAAGAGTTCATCCAGATCATATTTATGAATTTATTCAAGAAGAGTCTGGGCTGAGAGTTGTTGTGGATGCTGACTTGACTTCTTTAAAGCCAACAGGAATTCATAGGTATCAATAATAACTTCATGGTATTTGGGGGGAAATATGCTGGACTTTGATCTTTGATTTCCAGAAAAAGTTTTCATTTCATGCTATGTCCCAAAACAAGTTGATAAAGTAAACCTAGGTGTACAAAGACGGACCATCTTATTCTCTCTAGCTGATCTCTCCAGAATGTGGCTTCTCTCAACTAGGTCTCCTATGGATTTCCCAGATTACAACTCATTACATTAATTGTATTGTATTTGTTTCCAAATTATTTTGCTTTGTGTCTCCCCACTGTGCTATGAATTTGTCCATGTTACCAGCTGCATGACTTATATCCTATCTGTTTTATAAGATGTTTCTACTACATAAACAAGTGTGTATCTAAGACTTAAATAAAATTGAGCACATCTGAACATCTTGAAGAAAAAGACCATATTTATGACTCAGAGAATAATTTGTAAGCATGTGATTCTAGGTATGATAAAGAGAAAGAAGGAAAAACATTTCCTGGATCATATTAGACTGGTAAGATAGAGGATTCAGAGAATCTTAACTTCTCAACATGGCCTAATCCATAAATTATCACCAGCAGTGGCACATCAACAGTATATATTTCATCTGATTTGGGATGAAATTCCTAGTGACATAGGACAGAAGTTGTTCAGATATTAGCTGAATGTTGGGGGGCAAAGGAAGGGACTGTGGACTAGAATGTTGCAGGCCATGTGAGTAAACAAAGGATGTGGCAGCCATCAAGCCACCACATTATAGCCACTTTGATGGTAAGCCCTGAGGGAACTCAGGATGGAAACAAAAAGGACCAGCCATTTAGCAGCCACCTGCTGCAGAGATTCTGGATGGTGCCCCATGAAGAGATTCAGGATGAGAAAGCACAGGACACTGACGCAGAGACCTGAGGTGCCTGTCCAAGGAATGATTTCAGTGAGCCAAGACTGGTGCACCTTCCCCTACACGGAAAAGCTCTAAGTTCCTCAAATCGATTTGCAAAGCTTTCATTTGTTAATAGCGATTTTAGTATTCTGACTTCCTGATCTTTTGTTGCAAAACCTCCCATATATCCTGGCTCCTCCCCTTGCCTCTTCAAAACAGTTGCTCTGCATTATCTGAGATGCACTCTCACAGGCTTGAGTTCTCAGAATACCCACCAAATACAGCATAACTCTCCAATGTTAGCTTGTACACTTTTGGGGTTGAAACTAGCGCCCCTTGTTGAAGAGACTCTCTTTTCTCTATTGTATATTCTTGCGTCTTTGGAGAACGCCATGCACAACCTCATAAACATGTTCTCCCCAGTGCCATTCTGGGGCATTAAGGTATGGTCAGAGGATGGAAGAAAGAGCTCAGGATAACCACTGACTTGGAGACAGTGATTTTGTGAGAAGTAACGTGAGTTGGAGTGTTGGAGGCAGAGAGGCTTGGATGAACAGAGATGTAATAACTTGGAATTTCCTGGTGTTTTCCAGATGGTGAGAAGCACATTGCAAGTATCTCCCACTTTCTGAAGGTTCAACTCAGCCATTTTGACTTTATGAAGGTCCATGTTAGTGCATTTTTTCACTTATGAGAAAGAAATCTGAAGGGGATTTTTGCTTTTACATAACCTCCCCCCAAAAAATCCCAAAATAACAACAACATAACAAAATAGTTACCATACTAGTGCTGGTCTTTTGTGAAAGTGAAGTGGTGTAGCTTGAATGTTCAAAGAGAGGACAATAATTACAGTGATGAAATATATTGCTACATGTGAGAAAGTCTACATCTTATGGATGCTATTTCCTTGAAGTTCAAAGTGAATTAAGTATTATGACTGCAGTTAGCTTTTTTGTTTATAAACTTAAACATAACACAGATAATCATATTTCATTAGAAAGACAGTAGTTTTGAGTTTTAAAGACTTGGATTGGAAGGTTGTAGCTAAAACATTGAAAAGAAGCTGCATTCTAGTGTCACATTTCCTAGCATAATTTATGGAGGGAGCATGGGTCATGTGAAAAGCCAGCAAATTAGTAAAACACTTTTGGCTGTAATTTGCTCTTTGTGTAAAATGGGGATACTTGTAATGGAAATACCAGTTTTTATAGGGGTAAATCAACTGATGTGATTATGCCTGATGGTCAATATAGCATTAATTTAATATAAATATATGTATGAAACATACAGAACAATAGCTCTGGATACTACTCAAATGCCTTTCATGTTCAAATTTAATAAAAGATGCTTAATCTTATCTCAAATGTCTCATGTCATGGTATGGAAAATGAAAATATTTCTTTTATGTTCAAAGCTGTGAGCCATAAGGTATTTAAGTACATAGAGCAAATTTAGAATAATTTCAAATTTTCTGGCTTATATTTTATGCCATGTATACAACTTGATTATGAATTATTATTTTCACCTTTTAAGAGTGACTCTCTTTTTGCTTTTGGTAGAATCACATTAGAAAAAATCCACTATGATTCCTTTTTGAAACTGTTCTTTCTTATGAACTACTAAGAATTTCTATTGCTTCTTTGCTTCAACACAGGTTTAGCAAGAATGGAAGAAGTTCTGAGACCAAGGTGCCCTGGAAAAGCCAATCTCATCCAAGTAACACAAGAGTTTAGTAAAGTAGTATAAGACTCTGCAGTAAAACATACTCTGTGCTAATAAAACTAGGGTTATATAGTTGTTTTTCCCCTGTCTGTTCTGAACCTGTGAACATGAACATTGCAGCCTTGCTAAGAATATGAATTAAACATTTCATTAAATGTAATGAAAATGCCTAATGAATGCCTAGCTCCTATTAAATTATCAACAATATTAGTTTTGACCTTTTTTTCTGTCAATGATCTACAAGATTTCTTAGTTTTCTTTCACAGTTCACAACAGATATCAACCTATGTACATAATTATCAATTTCTAGGCATTAGGCAAAACCCAAGTTACTCTCCTCTTTAACAGACACTTCATGGCATTTTTCACCTCTGTGTTTCTCACTGTATAAATGATAGGATTTAACAAGGGAGTGAAGGTTCCATAGAACAAACTCACCAACGTATCCACAGGATAGGTGGCCACAGGACGTATGTAGATGAATATACAAGGGACGAAAAAGAGTACCATTACTGTAAAGTGGGAGCCACAGGTGGAGAGGGCTTTGCGTCTTCCTTCAGAGGCATGGGATTTCAGAGAGTTCAGAATGACCATGTAGGAGATGATTAGCAAGAAAAAAAAGAGCAAGCACATGCCCCCAGTGTTAACCGATATCACTATTCCACGCCAGTAAGTGTCAGTGCAGGCAAGTTCCAACAGTGAGAAGAATTCACACATGAAGTGGTCAATGACTTTGGGACCACAGAAGGGCAAGTCAAGCACAAAGTGAATCTGCACAGTGGCATGGAGTATCCCACTAATCCAGGCCACCACAACCAGGAGCTGGCAGAGCCCATGGCGCATGATGGTTGTGTAGTGCAGAGGCTTGCAGATGGCCACATAGCGGTCACAAGCCATGGCAATGAGAACAATGATTTCTGATCCTCCCAGGAAGTGTTCCAAAAAGAGCTGAGTCATGCAGCCACCCCAGGAGATGGTTGTCCTCTGATAGAGCAGGTCAATGGTAATTTTGGGGGTGGTGACGGAGGAGAAGGAGGCATCTATGACAGCCAAGTAAGTGAGAAAGAAGTACATGGGAGTTGAGAGTGTGGGGCTGAGGGAAATGATAATGACAATGAACAGATTTGCCAGCAAGGTAACCAGGAATATGAACAAAAATACCGTGAAGAGTATTTTCTGCAATTGTGGATTCTGTGTGAATCCCAAGAGAACAAATTCAGTCACATTGTTGGGAGATGTGGGGAGATCCATTTGACAAGGGAACACCTTCCTGAGACCTAAATTATCTACAAAGGATTAAAGGATGACAACTATTAATTAGGAAGGAATTGCAATCTCAATTTTTGAGAAGTAAAATAGTCACCATCAGTCAGGAGCATGTTCTTGGCAGACTTGTCCCAGTCCTTGTTTCAATTTTTTCTTACTTTCTCCACAATGATTTATATGTCTTCAGACACCTAGTACCTGTCACCTGTGAAACATCTATGGGGCAACATTGAGTGTGTAATGTATTGAGGAAACACTGTGCAATCTTTGTGAGATCTAGGTTTTCCTCTTGGTTCAAACTCCAGGTGACATATTATATCATCTCAGTGTCCCATGATTCTGAGCCCTCTTGTGCATTTGTGAACTTATGCACTGTAATTCTCATATGTATCTTGTAAAGTGAGAGGTCCCTCATACAGCTAAGAGTTTTTGTCTCTTACACGAGAATTAAAAACTGAACCCTCAGCTCTAAAATGTGGAAAGAAAGGCACAGTCAGTAAATATCTGCCATAAACAGCCAGTTTAGGGAGATGTATATGTTGTTGGCAACACCCTCCCTGGTACCTACCCAAACACATATGCGATTCAACTGTTTCCTCAATTACCGTAGTGCCTGGAATAATGCCTACAGTGTCTGAAACTTGTTAGATGTTAAGAAAATACTTATGAATTGCCATTCTCCATGGGTGAGAATATGCATGCTTCTCTAGACCATAAACCCAGGAGGAATTCAAGTTTTCCGTCCTTCTACTCTGTTTAACATTACTCTCTGTCTTATGAAAAACAGAAATAAATATTTGAAAGGAAGCGGCATTTCAGGTTTTTCTTACACATTATATATTGTAAGTGTGAAAACACCACTTGCTTTTAGGGAGAGGGTGTTACTGGGTCTTTTTATTTATAAGATATTATAATATTTAGTAGTCAATATGTTTATTACATTTTAAATTCTGTGCCACAAACAATTTAACATTGTAATAGTCCATAAAGTTATTGTTTCCATAGATTAGGATAAAAACAAAACAAAATTCTTGCATAGGTGTTCAATATGCAAGGATCTATCGAGCAAAGGAAATCCTTATTTTCAAAGTTCTAAGAATAGAAACTTAACATGAAAAGCAAAAAGAAATAGATTACTAGGTCACGTCTGTATTGCACTATACATATATAAACATATACATGCATACACAAACACATATAAAGACTTTTACTTACTATAAACACCTGCTAAAAGCTCCCTCATCATACAAATATTTATTGCATGCTAGCTATACATATGAATGTATGTTTGTTCACAAAAAGTTATGAATCATCTCCCTGTTAAATGCCCTTATTGCCTGAAATTTCATTACCGAATAACAGCAAGTCATCCATCCAGGATATAAATGACCATCCCACCCCTTTATATTTCTGCCACATGCATTCTCCTGCCTATTTCTCCCATCTTCCTAGAGCATCCATCCGCCATCATTCCTGGTTGTAGGTGGCTGAGTTACTAATTGACTGAGAAATTTTGGGGGACATAGATTACCCAGTGAGGAGGGAAGAAAAATATGAACATAATTAATGCATTCCTTTGAAAAGCACGTTTTTTTCTTTCAAAGATAATTGAGTAATTACCTTTATTTTTTAAATTTTCTGAGATGAAATTTTATACATACGTGGAAACAAAGTGCGGCAACTTCATTGCGTTCCTTTATTCTGAGATGGACTCCCTCAACATTTCAGAGAAGTGTATCGCATTAATAAAACAAGAATTAGATATAATTGCTGAAAGTTATTTAGAAATAACTGTGAAGAAATAAAAATCACTGCTGCTTTTTTCTTTGGCTCCACAATACTCTTTCTAGGAACAAACCTAAAAGGAAAACATTTCTAAAGGAGAAAAATCATTATATATACATATATATTGATTTTATATATGTGTGTGTGTCAATACAATGTGTAAATATATAAATCACTATATATGTGTGTGTGTGTGTGTTTTGATACAATTGTTAAGAGCTATGGAAAATTTAGAAAGACATGGAATGATCAATATTGGAGAAATGAATTATTAAAATAGAGTGCATTTCTTTGATCAATATGTACTTTTAAACAGAAGTGTTTTCAAATCTCATGCAATATCTAGGAATATTCTTAAAGTGCAATGTGAATTGGAGAACATTTCGGATGCAAATTTGAATTGTATAATTATGCTACATAATTTAAGTCTCACTGTATTACTTTTTCTAAATAATTTAAATACATATCACTGAGAAAACTACTCCAAATATTTTTGCCTCTAAATTTATAATATAAATACTTGAGTCTACCGTTCTTCATGTCTTGCATGCTGGATAAGGGATTTAAAGCTCAGATTAGTGAGCATGTGAAGGGATTATACACATTTGTAAGATCCATGGCTAAACCCAAGAGCCTTTGAATATGATTTGCTGGAAAAAAAAAAAATCTCACCTATGAATTTTCTGACAGAGCTCCAGGGAGAGGGCACCTGGCAGCTGTTAGTTCCCCAAGAAAGAGGTTGTAAGATTAAACATGCCAACTAGCTCATCTACAATAAGTGTCTTTGTTGATTAATAAATAGTACCTTTGCACGAGGGCTTTCTCTTGAGCCTTCAAAGGGCTACCCTATGTTCTCTTTTTAAGAAAATGCTGAGAAGTTTCTAAACTGTGGCTAATTGGACCTCAGGGCTGTTTCATCACCCTTAGCAGATCATGACAACAACCCAATTATTTCACATTACAAAAATGCAAAGAACTTTCATTCTTTTCATATCTGATTTTGAATTATTCCTTAGCTCTACATAAGTACAAAATAATATGATGAGAAAAAAAAAAAACAAACAGCAAGTGAATCACCTCTGAAATCTGGTATTTCATGAGAAGTGTGCATAGTGTGGAGTCTGAATATTGACTAATGTATACATTAAACACTTGTGTAGGTAACTATCTGATTTAAATTTTTTCACTCTACATTTTTTTTCCTTCTTTTAACGGTCACACCCTTAGCATATGGAAGTTCTGGGCCAGGGGTCAAATCAGAACAGCAGCAGCTGGTCTATGCCACAGCCACAGCCATGCCAGACCCTTAACCCTCTAAGCAATGCAAAGGCTCAAACCTGCAACCTCACAGATACTATGTTGGGTTCTTTATTTTTTCTCTATTTTATTTCATTTTATTTTATTCTGCTTTTCAGGGCTGCACCCAAGGCATATGGAGGTTCCTAGGCTAGGGGTCCAATGAAAGCCACAGCTGCTGGCCTACACCACAGCCATGCCAATGCAAGATCCGAGCCACATCTGCGACCTACACCACAGCTCACAGCAATGCCGGTTCCTTAACCCATAGAGCAAGGCCAGGGATCGAACCCACAACCTCATGGTTCCTAGTCGGATTCTTTTCTGCTGCGCCATGGTGGGAGCTCCTATGTTGGATTCTTAACTCGCTGAGCCACCACAGGAATTCCAATACTTTATTTTTAATTTCCTACCACTCGTGCTCATCATAATATTTAAATGTCATTTTTTGATGAACAGTAGGTGATCATCATGAACCCTATTGTAATACTGTCACCAAGTAAAAACTACACTACATCTTCAAAATACTTATTTCTTATGCCAATTCTGGAGTTAGATATACAAGACGATGATGGAAATTTTTCCTTTTTTAAATTAGTTTCAAAGATGGTAAAATGCCTTTATTTGTCATTTAAATTTAATCTCAATGTATGCCTATGGAAAAGAAATATTAGGCAATGATATACACAATTTATAGGTAGAAAATACAACACATGGGATAAGAGCACCATTTTCCAAGAGGAAATTAGAAGCTGGATCACTAAATCCTGGGCCAGTTTCCTCATCTTCAAATTGTTGGTTGATGACAAAAGTGTCAGGATACTCTTACATTGCCACCGATTAGAAGGCCTACAACAATAGTATATTGAATAAATAAATACCAATATTTGAAATTATTGTGTAAATAAATATAATTCAATTCACCTCGGGAATATTCCTATATAGAAATTCACTCACTCACCATATTCCAACATGCTTGCATGAAGAAGAAGAAAAATAAATTGTACGTAACTCTGGATGGGCTCCAGAGAATGTAGTCACTGTGAGCAGCAAGTGTCATGAAGGAAAATAGGTAGAGAAAGCTGAAGCCACAGGACTCAGCCCAGTGTGATTAAACACTCCAATATTTTAGTGCCAAAAGAGTATTTGTGATGGTGGAAAACAAAGACAGTTAGAATGAGGATTTGAGATTATCTACTCCTCTCCTCAGTTTTCAAAGAGGATTCCAGATTCAAGGAACTAAGTGAAAAGCCAAATGTATAATGGTGAAATTATTTTATAGATACATTTTACTGTGTGCTTTTGAAAAGTATCCGCACTTAACTGCTAGTGATAAAGGTTAATCTAAAAATTATCACTGCCTATGGTATATACTCACAAATATCTCTATATACCAAAATATAATCAAATATAAGCACCAAAACTCCCCCCCCCTTTTTTTTGTCTTTTCGAGGGCTGCACTGTGGCATATGGAGGCTCCCAGGTTAGGGGTCTACTCGGAGCTGTAGCTGCCGGCCTACACCACAGCCACAGAAATGCCAGATCCCGGCCACATCTGCAACCTACACCACAGCTCACGGCAACACCAGATCCTTAACCCACTGAGCAAGGGCAGGGATTGAACCTGCAACCTCATGGTTCCTAGTCGGATTCGTTAACCTCTGCGCCACGACAGGAACTCCAGCACCAAAACTTTCTATGCAATGTAAAGATCAAAGGATGTAGAGGAAGTGTGTATAGGCTCAAATGGACTTACAGATCCTATGATCTAATTCAAATTTCTGATATTCCATTTAATTCTATAAATTAAGAACACAAAATTTTAATTTGATAACATTGTTGTAACCATTTCAGAACACTTCATAAGTTTCACATCCGTTTAAATAGTGTGCCATTAAATTTTATATTCACTGAGAACTCTTCAGAAGAAGGACTCCAATGACCTTTGGATAGTTGTATCAGTTATGTGTCAAGAGAGTACTGACAAGTATCTTCTTTCTATTTCTTATCCCACTTCATCCTAGATACCAGTAGGTCATACAGCTTTTGAGAACCCGCTGATTTTTTTTATGTAGGCACAGTATATTAGAACAAATTTTTTATGATTGTTTTTGCTTTTAAGGGCTGCCTCTGTGGCATATAGAAGTTCCCAGGCAAGGGGTCGAATTGGAGTTGCCGCTGCCAACTATGCCACAGCCACAGCACGGCAAGACCTGACCCGGGTCTATGACCTCCATACCCACATTGTTCATGGCAATGCTGGATACTTAACCCACTGAGCAAAGACAGGGATGGAACCCACGACCTCATGGATCTTAGTCCCATGCATACCCCACTGACCCACAATGGGAACTTCCTGAAAGGAAATTTTACACTGCTACAAAATGAGAGAGGGTCTGAAGGAAAGGTCTTGTCTCTGACAGCACTGAAACTATGGAAAGAGTATCAACTTTGCTTTTAGAAGAATGGAGATCTGAATACTAGCTCTGTCTCTGCTAGTGGGTGGGTTATTGAACTTCTTTGAAATTCACTGTTTGTCGCGGGTGGAATGGGGATAATCATCATATCATTTAGGTGCTTTTAGTGTCAAGTGAGAGGTATGGGAAGAAATTTAGAGCAATAAAATATGAAAATGTAAAGATCATGAGAGACATAAAATTTTCATTTGGGGTCATTTACTATCTGAAATGGCATATCTGTTTAATATCATTTCAGTTGCACTTTTGATCTCTGTGTTTTTACTGTGTAAGGAAGAGGGTTTTACGTGGGAGTAACAATACTAGTGAATACTGCTATGGATTTCTCCATGGGAAAAGGAGCTACTGGTCTCAGAATCGTGAAAGTACAGACACAAAGAACAAGACAGAAGTTTCCCTTCATGACTTAGCAGAAACGAATCTGACTAGGAACCTTGATGTTGTGGGTTGGATCCCTGGCCTTGCTCAGTGAGTTAAAGGTCTGGCATTGCCATCAGCTGTGGTGGAGGTCGCAGTTGCGGCTGGGATCTGGCATTGCTTGGGCTCTGGCATAGGCCAGCAGCAACAACTCCGATTAGACCCCTAGCCTGGGATTCCCCATATGCTGTGGGTGCAGCCCTCCAAAAAAAGACAGACAAAAAAAAAAAAAAAAAAAGACAAAATGGTGATGAAGGAGCTACTTGTAGACAGGACTTTTTCCTGCCTGCAGAGCTGTGAGTCTCCAAGGCACACAGGATGAACACACTGGATACCAACCACATTACAAATGTGATCACATATTTACCCCACCACTGCAGCAACCAACAGATGAACAAGGAGAGTCAATGCTGGCATCGGTATTAGGGGAAAATGTCACACATAAGTGATCCATGATGTCTGGACCACAGCATGGAAGCCAGAAAGTGACAAGGTCTGCACAGTCAAGAGAAGAAAACCCACTTCCACCAGGAGGCAGCATGCGTCTTGGTTCATGAGGGTCACACGTGGCAGATCGCCACCTAGTGATCACAGGCTATGACTGCAAGGACACCCATCTACTGAAAGATTGATTTCCCTGAACAAGGCCAACAAAGCCAGTTTTTTATTTATTTGTAAGTTTATTACTCATCTCTGATTGAAAAACATTAAGAGTTGCACATTGCATTTTCCTTTAGACTGGTGAATGAGAAATATTACCTGCCACAGCAGTAAACAAAGGAAGTGGCAGCCATCAAGCATTACATTACAGGTACCTGGACAGTGAGCTTTGAGGGAACTCAAGATGGAAACAATGCCCACCACTGCAGCCAGCCCCCAATGCTGCACCCTGAGGAGACACAGGATGAGGGAACAGAGCATACTGGCCCTAGAGAGCTACCAAAGGAATGAGTACAAGGAGCTCAGATGCTGCATCTTCCCATACATAGCAAAGGGATTAATTCCTTAACTTGAGATACTGAGTTTTCTTTAATTAACAATAATGTTTTGATTCCAAATACCTGGTATTTTGTTGAAAAAAGTCCCATATATTCTGCCCTCCTACGCATTTCCCTCATCCATGTAGTCTCTCAGAATTATATGAGATACTGTCCCATACATAAGTCCTCAGTTTTGCCCACCAAATAAAACATAACCCTCACCTTTTAGGTGTGATTTTTTTTTTCTACAATTGACAGTTTTGATGACCAATTACAAAGGGAATGAGAACGTCATTTCTCCTATGCCTGATCTCTGTGAGTGTCTGGAGCCCTGGTACCAGCAGAGTCCTCTTGTGCTCATCCTTCTCCAAAATATTTTTGCAAAGTTCTCTTGGTTTTTGGATTTTCCTAGTATTTGTGGATGATCCTGAGTTTATTTGACAGTGTTTAACAGGTACCTGGACCCCTAGTTGAAAGACATTGGGAAGTGCCCCACCCCAATTTAAAGATATCATTGGAGAATGGTTGAGAAAAACCTGGGAGAAAAATGCTCCGGAATGAAAGGTATTAGTGGAGCCTGGATATGCTAAAAATCTGAACAGTCTGGACTGAGATTTGTTGTGGATGCTGACCTGACCGCTTTAAAGCCAACCTCCAGGAGTTCCCGTCGTGGCGCAGTGGTTAACGAATCCGACTAGGAACCATGAGGTTCCAGGTTCGGTCCCTGCCCTTGCTCAGTGAGTTAACAATCCGGCGTTGTCGTGAGCTGTGGTGTAGGTTGCAGACGCGGCTCGGATCCCGCGTTGCTGTGGCTCTGGCATAGGCTGGTGGCTACAGCTCCGATTTGACCCCTAGCCTGGGAACCTCCATATGCCGCGGGAGCGGCCCAAGAAATAGCAACAACAACAACAACAAAAAAGACAAAAGACAAAAAAAAAAAAAAAAAAAAAAAGCCAACCTCCAAATATCCAGATCCATCCATGTACAATATTTACAGAGCTCACTCTTATAAATACCTAAATTATACTAAAAGAGATCTCAGCACTGAAGGGACAATTTGGGTTGATTTTGTTTGGGTGGAATGGTATGCAGCTAAATAAAGATGTTGACTTGATAAAAATATTTTTACAGGCTTCTGACCTCAACCAAAAGCCTTTTCGGGGAAACATATTTCTCTTCCTGTGTTTTTGAGTTCTAAATGTTCTACCTGATCTTTTTAGAGTGTGGTGTGTGTGTGTGTGTGTGCGCCCTTCTGTGTGTTTGCGTGTGTTGAAAACTTGACCTCTGTCATACTATTTTGAGGAGTACACTTGTAAATTTTCAGGATCTTGTTTCGTGGCATCCTCCCCATTCTCTTACGGGGAAGCCTCTTGTGTTCTATTGGTTTGAATCACTGTTGATATATATCTCATTAGATGTCTCATTGTGGCTCAGCTGTTTAAGGACACAATGTCATCTCTGTGAGGATATGGGTTCAATCTCTGCCCTCATTTAATGGGTTAAATTTCCACAGTTGCTGTTTAGGGTGCAGATGTGGCTTGGATTCAATCCCTGGCCTGGGAACTTTTATATGTACTTGGTTGGGCCATAAATTTTATTTTAAAAAAATATAAAAAAAGGAAGCTAACAAAAGACTTTAATTTTCTATCTCTATTAAGAGAATAAAGTTTTCTTTGAGCACTGCCATTGATAAGACATTATATGGATTTCTGTGTCCTTAAATGATCTGTATTTGCTTTTTTATTTTAATCTTGTGATTTTGGTGCAATAAATAAATTTTGTTTCACAGTGACATGTGATCTTATTTGTTTTAAGACTTTTGGATATTTTTACAATTTTCTCAAATTACAAAATCTAAGCAAAATTCTTTTAGCTTCCAGCTAACTCTGGGATCTTTCAAAGGAACCCTGAGACATCTCAGACAGGAACTTTAATTAGGCTTTTTTGGTTTGTTAAATTACATGAGGAACATTGTCAAGTGACTGGAGATAAACTTTTGGTTGTAGTGTATAGATAAATGTGTTTATTACAGATATTCCGAAATGCATATGCGATTCCTAAAATTTGACATGTCCCAATGGAATATATATACATCAGTCATAATCCTTGTTACTCTCTTACAATGTTATACATCACGGAAATCTCCCAGTTTCCTGAAAATTACATTGTTTTCAAATGTTTAACCATGCCATTTTAAGTTTTGTCCTTTATGAGCAATCTTTATTTTACATTAAGGCTTTCATAAAATGAAGGTCTTCCAGAAAATTCATAAAAGGTTTGTTTTGAAAAATTCAAGGTTCTGGTGGTCTTTATTTGGACAACATCACTGAACTTAATAACAAAAGGCAAAACTCTAATGGAAAACCTGAAGAGTTCATCCAGATCATATTTATGAATTTATTCAAGAAGAGTCTGGGCTGAGAGTTGTTGTGGATGCTGACTTGACTTCTTTAAAGCCAACAGGAATTCATAGGTATCAATAATAACTTCATGGTATTTGGGGGGAAATATGCTGGACTTTGATCTTTGATTTCCAGAAAAAGTTTTCATTTCATGCTATGTCCCAAAACAAGTTGATAAAGTAAACCTAGGTGTACAAAGACGGACCATCTTATTCTCTCTAGCTGATCTCTCCAGAATGTGGCTTCTCTCAACTAGGTCTCCTATGGATTTCCCAGATTACAACTCATTACATTAATTGTATTGTATTTGTTTCCAAATTATTTTGCTTTGTGTCTCCCCACTGTGCTATGAATTTGTCCATGTTACCAGCTGCATGACTTATATCCTATCTGTTTTATAAGATGTTTCTACTACATAAACAAGTGTGTATCTAAGACTTAAATAAAATTGAGCACATCTGAACATCTTGAAGAAAAAGACCATATTTATGACTCAGAGAATAATTTGTAAGCATGTGATTCTAGGTATGATAAAGAGAAAGAAGGAAAAACATTTCCTGGATCATATTAGACTGGTAAGATAGAGGATTCAGAGAATCTTAACTTCTCAACATGGCCTAATCCATAAATTATCACCAGCAGTGGCACATCAACAGTATATATTTCATCTGATTTGGGATGAAATTCCTAGTGACATAGGACAGAAGTTGTTCAGATATTAGCTGAATGTTGGGGGGCAAAGGAAGGGACTGTGGACTAGAATGTTGCAGGCCATGTGAGTAAACAAAGGATGTGGCAGCCATCAAGCCACCACATTATAGCCACTTTGATGGTAAGCCCTGAGGGAACTCAGGATGGAAACAAAAAGGACCAGCCATTTAGCAGCCACCTGCTGCAGAGATTCTGGATGGTGCCCCATGAAGAGATTCAGGATGAGAAAGCACAGGACACTGACGCAGAGACCTGAGGTGCCTGTCCAAGGAATGATTTCAGTGAGCCAAGACTGGTGCACCTTCCCTTACACGGAAAAGCTCTAAGTTCCTCAAATCGATTTGCAAAGCTTTCATTTGTTAATAGCGATTTTAGTATTCTGACTTCCTGATCTTTTGTTGCAAAACCTCCCATATATCCTGGCTCCTCCCCTTGCCTCTTCAAAACAGTTGCTCTGCATTATCTGAGATGCACTCTCACAGGCTTGAGTTCTCAGAATACCCACCAAATACAGCATAACTCTCCAATGTTAGCTTGTACACTTTTGGGGTTGAAACTAGCGCCCCTTGTTGAAGAGACTCTCTTTTCTCTATTGTATATTCTTGCGTCTTTGGAGAACGCCATGCACAACCTCATAAACATGTTCTCCCCAGTGCCATTCTGGGGCATTAAGGTATGGTCAGAGGATGGAAGAAAGAGCTCAGGATAACCACTGACTTGGAGACAGTGATTTTGTGAGAAGTAACGTGAGTTGGAGTGTTGGAGGCAGAGAGGCTTGGATGAACAGAGATGTAATAACTTGGAATTTCCTGGTGTTTTCCAGATGGTGAGAAGCACATTGCAAGTATCTCCCACTTTCTGAAGGTTCAACTCAGCCATTTTGACTTTATGAAGGTCCATGTTAGTGCATTTTTTCACTTATGAGAAAGAAATCTGAAGGGGATTTTTGCTTTTACATAACCTCCCCCCAAAAAATCCCAAAATAACAACAACATAACAAAATAGTTACCATACTAGTGCTGGTCTTTTGTGAAAGTGAAGTGGTGTAGCTTGAATGTTCAAAGAGAGGACAATAATTACAGTGATGAAATATATTGCTACATGTGAGAAAGTCTACATCTTATGGATGCTATTTCCTTGAAGTTCAAAGTGAATTAAGTATTATGACTGCAGTTAGCTTTTTTGTTTATAAACTTAAACATAACACAGATAATCATATTTCATTAGAAAGACAGTAGTTTTGAGTTTTAAAGACTTGGATTGGAAGGTTGTAGCTAAAACATTGAAAAGAAGCTGCATTCTAGTGTCACATTTCCTAGCATAATTTATGGAGGGAGCATGGGTCATGTGAAAAGCCAGCAAATTAGTAAAACACTTTTGGCTGTAATTTGCTCTTTGTGTAAAATGGGGATACTTGTAATGGAAATACCAGTTTTTATAGGGGTAAATCAACTGATGTGATTATGCCTGATGGTCAATATAGCATTAATTTAATATAAATATATGTATGAAACATACAGAACAATAGCTCTGGATACTACTCAAATGCCTTTCATGTTCAAATTTAATAAAAGATGCTTAATCTTATCTCAAATGTCTCATGTCATGGTATGGAAAATGAAAATATTTCTTTTATGTTCAAAGCTGTGAGCCATAAGGTATTTAAGTACATAGAGCAAATTTAGAATAATTTCAAATTTTCTGGCTTATATTTTATGCCATGTATACAACTTGATTATGAATTATTATTTTCACCTTTTAAGAGTGACTCTCTTTTTGCTTTTGGTAGAATCACATTAGAAAAAATCCACTATGATTCCTTTTTGAAACTGTTCTTTCTTATGAACTACTAAGAATTTCTATTGCTTCTTTGCTTCAACACAGGTTTAGCAAGAATGGAAGAAGTTCTGAGACCAAGGTGCCCTGGAAAAGCCAATCTCATCCAAGTAACACAAGAGTTTAGTAAAGTAGTATAAGACTCTGCAGTAAAACATACTCTGTGCTAATAAAACTAGGGTTATATAGTTGTTTTTCCCCTGTCTGTTCTGAACCTGTGAACATGAACATTGCAGCCTTGCTAAGAATATGAATTAAACATTTCATTAAATGTAATGAAAATGCCTAATGAATGCCTAGCTCCTATTAAATTATCAACAATATTAGTTTTGACCTTTTTTTCTGTCAATGATCTACAAGATTTCTTAGTTTTCTTTCACAGTTCACAACAGATATCAACCTATGTACATAATTATCAATTTCTAGGCATTAGGCAAAACCCAAGTTACTCTCCTCTTTAACAGACACTTCATGGCATTTTTCACCTCTGTGTTTCTCACTGTATAAATGATAGGATTTAACAAGGGAGTGAAGGTTCCATAGAACAAACTCACCAACGTATCCACAGGATAGGTGGCCACAGGACGTATGTAGATGAATATACAAGGGACGAAAAAGAGTACCATTACTGTAAAGTGGGAGCCACAGGTGGAGAGGGCTTTGCGTCTTCCTTCAGAGGCATGGGATTTCAGAGAGTTCAGAATGACCATGTAGGAGATGATTAGCAAGAAAAAAAAGAGCAAGCACATGCCCCCAGTGTTAACCGATATCACTATTCCACGCCAGTAAGTGTCAGTGCAGGCAAGTTCCAACAGTGAGAAGAATTCACACATGAAGTGGTCAATGACTTTGGGACCACAGAAGGGCAAGTCAAGCACAAAGTGAATCTGCACAGTGGCATGGAGTATCCCACTAATCCAGGCCACCACAACCAGGAGCTGGCAGAGCCCATGGCGCATGATGGTTGTGTAGTGCAGAGGCTTGCAGATGGCCACATAGCGGTCACAAGCCATGGCAATGAGAACAATGATTTCTGATCCTCCCAGGAAGTGTTCCAAAAAGAGCTGAGTCATGCAGCCACCCCAGGAGATAGTTGTCCTCTGATAGAGCAGGTCAATGGTAATTTTGGGGGTGGTGACGGAGGAGAAGGAGGCATCTATGACAGCCAAGTAAGTGAGAAAGAAGTACATGGGAGTTGAGAGTGTGGGGCTGAGGGAAATGATAATGACAATGAACAGATTTGCCAGCAAGGTAACCAGGAATATGAACAAAAATACCGTGAAGAGTATTTTCTGCAATTGTGGATTCTGTGTGAATCCCAAGAGAACAAATTCAGTCACATTGTTGGGAGATGTGGGGAGATCCATTTGACAAGGGAACACCTTCCTGAGACCTAAATTATCTACAAAGGATTAAAGGATGACAACTATTAATTAGGAAGGAATTGCAATCTCAATTTTTGAGAAGTAAAATAGTCACCATCAGTCAGGAGCATGTTCTTGGCAGACTTGTCCCAGTCCTTGTTTCAATTTTTTCTTACTTTCTCCACAATGATTTATATGTCTTCAGACACCTAGTACCTGTCACCTGTGAAACATCTATGGGGCAACATTGAGTGTGTAATGTATTGAGGAAACACTGTGCAATCTTTGTGAGATCTAGGTTTTCCTCTTGGTTCAAACTCCAGGTGACATATTATATCATCTCAGTGTCCCATGATTCTGAGCCCTCTTGTGCATTTGTGAACTTATGCACTGTAATTCTCATATGTATCTTGTAAAGTGAGAGGTCCCTCATACAGCTAAGAGTTTTTGTCTCTTACACGAGAATTAAAAACTGAACCCTCAGCTCTAAAATGTGGAAAGAAAGGCACAGTCAGTAAATATCTGCCATAAACAGCCAGTTTAGGGAGATGTATATGTTGTTGGCAACACCCTCCCTGGTACCTACCCAAACACATATGCGATTCAACTGTTTCCTCAATTACCGTAGTGCCTGGAATAATGCCTACAGTGTCTGAAACTTGTTAGATGTTAAGAAAATACTTATGAATTGCCATTCTCCATGGGTGAGAATATGCATGCTTCTCTAGACCATAAACCCAGGAGGAATTCAAGTTTTCCGTCCTTCTACTCTGTTTAACATTACTCTCTGTCTTATGAAAAACAGAAATAAATATTTGAAAGGAAGCGGCATTTCAGGTTTTTCTTACACATTATATATTGTAAGTGTGAAAACACCACTTGCTTTTAGGGAGAGGGTGTTACTGGGTCTTTTTATTTATAAGATATTATAATATTTAGTAGTCAATATGTTTATTACATTTTAAATTCTGTGCCACAAACAATTTAACATTGTAATAGTCCATAAAGTTATTGTTTCCATAGATTAGGATAAAAACAAAACAAAATTCTTGCATAGGTGTTCAATATGCAAGGATCTATCGAGCAAAGGAAATCCTTATTTTCAAAGTTCTAAGAATAGAAACTTAACATGAAAAGCAAAAAGAAATAGATTACTAGGTCACGTCTGTATTGCACTATACATATATAAACATATACATGCATACACAAACACATATAAAGACTTTTACTTACTATAAACACCTGCTAAAAGCTCCCTCATCATACAAATATTTATTGCATGCTAGCTATACATATGAATGTATGTTTGTTCACAAAAAGTTATGAATCATCTCCCTGTTAAATGCCCTTATTGCCTGAAATTTCATTACCGAATAACAGCAAGTCATCCATCCAGGATATAAATGACCATCCCACCCCTTTATATTTCTGCCACATGCATTCTCCTGCCTATTTCTCCCATCTTCCTAGAGCATCCATCCGCCATCATTCCTGGTTGTAGGTGGCTGAGTTACTAATTGACTGAGAAATTTTGGGGGACATAGATTACCCAGTGAGGAGGGAAGAAAAATATGAACATAATTAATGCATTCCTTTGAAAAGCACGTTTTTTTCTTTCAAAGATAATTGAGTAATTACCTTTATTTTTTAAATTTTCTGAGATGAAATTTTATACATACGTGGAAACAAAGTGCGGCAACTTCATTGCGTTCCTTTATTCTGAGATGGACTCCCTCAACATTTCAGAGAAGTGTATCGCATTAATAAAACAAGAATTAGATATAATTGCTGAAAGTTATTTAGAAATAACTGTGAAGAAATAAAAATCACTGCTGCTTTTTTCTTTGGCTCCACAATACTCTTTCTAGGAACAAACCTAAAAGGAAAACATTTCTAAAGGAGAAAAATCATTATATATACATATATATTGATTTTATATATGTGTGTGTGTCAATACAATGTGTAAATATATAAATCACTATATATGTGTGTGTGTGTGTGTTTTGATACAATTGTTAAGAGCTATGGAAAATTTAGAAAGACATGGAATGATCAATATTGGAGAAATGAATTATTAAAATAGAGTGCATTTCTTTGATCAATATGTACTTTTAAACAGAAGTGTTTTCAAATCTCATGCAATATCTAGGAATATTCTTAAAGTGCAATGTGAATTGGAGAACATTTCGGATGCAAATTTGAATTGTATAATTATGCTACATAATTTAAGTCTCACTGTATTACTTTTTCTAAATAATTTAAATACATATCACTGAGAAAACTACTCCAAATATTTTTGCCTCTAAATTTATAATATAAATACTTGAGTCTACCGTTCTTCATGTCTTGCATGCTGGATAAGGGATTTAAAGCTCAGATTAGTGAGCATGTGAAGGGATTATACACATTTGTAAGATCCATGGCTAAACCCAAGAGCCTTTGAATATGATTTGCTGGAAAAAAAAAAAATCTCACCTATGAATTTTCTGACAGAGCTCCAGGGAGAGGGCACCTGGCAGCTGTTAGTTCCCCAAGAAAGAGGTTGTAAGATTAAACATGCCAACTAGCTCATCTACAATAAGTGTCTTTGTTGATTAATAAATAGTACCTTTGCACGAGGGCTTTCTCTTGAGCCTTCAAAGGGCTACCCTATGTTCTCTTTTTAAGAAAATGCTGAGAAGTTTCTAAGGTCCTTGTGGCTAATTGGACCTCAGGGCTGTTTCATCACCCTTAGCAGATCATGACAACAACCCAATTATTTCACATTACAAAAATGCAAAGAACTTTCACTCTTTTCATATCTAATTTTGAATTATTCCTTAGCTCTACATAAGTACAAAATAATATGATGAGAAAAAAAAAAAAACAAACAGCAAGTGAATCACCTCTGAAATCTGGTATTTCATGAGAAGTGTGCATAGTGTGGAGTCTGAATATTGACTAATGTATACATTAAACACTTGTGTAGGTAACTATCTGATTTAAATTTTTTCACTCTACATTTTTTTTCCTTCTTTTAATGGTCACACCCTTAGCATAGGGAAGTTCTGGGCCAGGGGTCAAATCAGAACAGCAGCAGCTGGTCTATGCCACAGCCACAGCCACGCCAGACCCTTAACCCTCTAAGCAATGCAAAGGCTCAAACCTACAACCTCACAGATACTATGTTGGGTTCTTTTTTATTTTTTATCTATTTTATTTCATTTTATTTTATTCTGCTTTTTAGGGCTGCACCCGTGGCATATGGAGGTTCCTAGGCTAGGGGTCCAATGAGAGCCACAGCTGCTGGCCTACACCACAGCCATGCCAATGCAAGATCCGAGCCACATCTGCGACCTACACCACAGCTCACGGCAATGCCGGTTCCTTAACCCACAGAGCAAGGTCAGGGATCGAACCCACAACCTCATGGTTCCTAGTCGGATTCTTTTCTGCTGCGCCATGGTGGGAGCTCCTATGTTGGATTCTTAACTCGCTGAGCCACCACAGGAATTCCAATACTTTATTTTTAATTTCCTACCACTCGTGCTCATCATAATATTTAAATGTCATTTTTTGATGAACAGTAGGTGATCATTATGAACCCTATTATAATACTGTCACTTCACACCAAGTAAAAACTACACTACATCTTCAAAATACTTATTTCTTATACCAATTCTGGAGTTAGATACACAAGGCGATGATGGAAATTTTTCCTTTTTTAAATAAGATTTGAAGATGGTAAAATGCCTTTATTTGTCATTTAAATTTAATCTCAATGTATGCCTATGGAAAAGAAATATTAGGCAATGATATACACAATTTATAGGTAGAAAATACAACACATGGGATAAGAGCACCATTTTCCAAGAGGAAATTAGAAGCTGGATCACTAAATCCTGGGCCAGTTTCCTCATCTTCAAATTGTTGGTTGATGACAGAAGTGTCAGGATACTCTTATAGTGCCACCGATTAGAAGGCCTACAACAATAGTATATTGAATAAATAAATACCAATATTAGAAATTATTGTGTAAATAAGTATATTTCAATTCACCTCGGGAATATTCCTATATAGAAATTCACTCACTCACCATATTCCAACATGCTTGCATGAAGAAGAAGAAAAATAAATTGTACATAACTCTGGATGGGCTCCAGAGAATGTAGTCACTGTGAGCAGCAAGTGTCATGAAGGAAAATAGGTAGAGAAAGCTGAAGCCACAGGACTCAGCCCAGTGTGATTAAACACTCCAGTATTTTAGTGCCAAAAGAGTATTTGTGATGGTGGAAAAAAAAGACAGTTAGAATGAGGATTTGAGATTATCTACTCCTCTCCTCAGTTTTCAAAGAGGAAGTAAGTGAAAAGCCAAATGTATAATGGTGAAATTATTTTACAGATATATTTTACTGTGTGCTTTTGAAAAGTATCCGCACTTAACTGCTAGTGATAAAGGTTAATCTAAAAATTATCACTGCCTATGGTATATACTCACAATCATTTCTACCTACCAAAATATAATCAAATACAAGCACCAAAACTTTCTATGCAATGTAAAGAGCAGAGGATGTACAGGCTCAAATGGACTTACAGATCCTATGATCTAATTCAACTTTCTGATATTCCATTTAATTCTATAAATTAAGAACACAAAATTTATTTTGATAACATTGTTGTAACCATTTCAGAACACTTCATAAGTTTCACATCCGTTTAAATAGTGTGCCATTAAATTTTATATTCACTGAGAACTCTTCAGAAGAAGGACACCAATAACCTTTGGATAGTTGTATCAGTTATGTGTCAAGAGAGTACTGACAAGTATCTTCTTTCTATTTCATATACCACTTCATCCTAGATACCAGTAGGTCATACAGCTTTTGAGAACCCGCTGATTTTTTATGTAGGCACAGTATTTTAGAACAAATTTTTTATGACTGTTTTTGCTTTTAAGGGCTGCCTCTGTGGCATATAGAAGTTCCCAGGCAAGGGGTCAAATTGGAGCTGCCGCTGCCAACTATGCCACAGCCACAGCAAGGCAAGATCTGACTCAGGTCTATGACCTCCATACCCACATTGTTCATGGCAATGCTGGCTACTTAACCCACTGAGCTAAGACAGGGATGGAACCCATGACCTCATGGATCTTAGTCCCATGCATACCCCACTGACCCACAATGGGAACTTCCTGAAAGGAAATTTTACACTGCTACAAAATGAGAGAGGGTCTGAAGGAAAGGTCTTGTCTCTGACAGCACTGAAACTATGGAAAGAGTATCAACTTTGCTTTTAGAAGAATGGAGATCTGAATACTAGCTCTGTCTCTGCTAGTGGGTGGGTTATTGAACTTCTTTGAAATTCACTGTTTGTCGTGGGTGGAATGGGGATAATCATCATATCATTTAGGTGCTTTTAGTGTCAAGTGAGAGGTATGGGAAGAAATTTAGAGCAATAAAATATGAAAATGTAAAGATCATGAGAGACATAAAATTTTCATTTGGGGTCATTTAGTATTTGAAATGGCATATCTGTTTAATATCATTTTAGTTGCATTTTTGATCTCTGTGTTTTTACTGTGTAAGGAAGAGGGTTTTACGTGGGAGTGACAATACTAGTGAATACTGCTATGGATTTCTCCATGGGAAAAGGAGCTACTGGTCTCAGAATCATGAAAGTACAGACACAAAGAACAAGACAGAAGTTTCCCTTCGTGACTTAGCAGAAACGAATCTGACTAGGAACCTTGATGTTGTGGGTTGGATCCCTGGCCTTGCTCAGTGAGTTAAAGGTCTGGCATTGCCATCAGCTGTGGTAGAGGTCGCAGTTGCGGCTGGGATCTGGCATTGCTTGGGCTCTGGCATAGGCCAGCAGCAACAACTCCGATTAGACCCCTAGCCTGGGATTCCCC
Organism: Sus scrofa; assembly: GCF_054392235.1. Classification (NCBI taxonomy): domain Eukaryota; kingdom Metazoa; phylum Chordata; class Mammalia; order Artiodactyla; family Suidae; genus Sus; species Sus scrofa. The sequence continues at coordinate 15,962,788 of NC_139384.1, forward strand.
ATATGCTGTGGGTGCAGCCCTCCAAAAAAAGACAGACAAAAAAAAAAAAAAAAAAAGACAAAATGGTGATGAAGGAGCTACTTGTAGACAGGACTTTTTCCTGCCTGCAGAGCTGTGAGTCTCCAAGGCACACAGGATGAACACACTGGATACCAACCACATTACAAATGTGATCACATATTTACCCCACCACTGCAGCAACCAACAGATGAACAAGGAGAGTCAATGCTGGCATCGGTATTAGGGGAAAATGTCACACATAAGTGATCCATGATGTCTGGACCACAGCATGGAAGCCAGAAAGTGACAAGGTCTGCACAGTCAAGAGAAGAAAACCCACTTCCACCAGGAGGCAGCATGCGTCTTGGTTCATGAGGGTCACACGGGGCAGTTCGCCACCTTGCGATCCCAAGCCACGACTGCAAGGACAGCTATCTGCTGAAAGATTGATTTCTCTGACCAAGGAAGACAAAGCCAGTTTTGTATTTATTTGTAAATTTATTACTCATCTCTGATTGAAAAACATTAAGAGTGGCACATTGCATTTTCCTTTAGACTGGTGAATGAGAAATATTACCTGCCACAGCAGTAAACAAAGGAAGTGGCAGCCATCAAGCATTACATTACAGGTACCTGGACAGTGAGCTTTGAGGGAACTCAAGATGGAAACAATGCCCACCACTGCAGCCAGCCCCCAATGCTGCACCCTGAGGAGACACAGGATGAGGGAACAGAGCATACTGGCCCTAGAGAGCTACCAAAGGAATGAGTACAAGGAGCTCAGATGCTGCATCTTCCCATACATAGCAAAGGGATTAATTCCTTAACTTGAGATACTGAGTTTTCTTTAATTAACAATAATGTTTTGATTCCAAATACCTGGTATTTTGTTGAAAAAAGTCCCATATATTCTGCCCTCCTACGCATTTCCCTCATCCATGTAATGTCTCAGAATTATATGAGATACTGTCCCATACTTAAGTCCTCAGTTTTGCCCACCAAATAAAACATAACCCTCACCTTTTAGGTGTGATTTTTTTTTTCTACAATTGACAGTTTTGATGACCAATTACAAAGGGAATGAGAACGTCATTTCTCCTATGCCTGATCTCTGTGAGTGTCTGGAGCCGTGGTACCAGCAGAGGCCTCTTGTGCTCATCCTTCTCCAAAATATTTTTGCCAAGTTCTCTTGGTTTTTGGATTTTCCTAGTATTTGTGGATGATCCTGAGTTTATTTGACAGTGTTTAACAGGTACCTGGACCCCCAGTTGAAAGACATTGGGAAGTGCCCCACCCCAATTTAAAGATATCATTGGAGAATGGTTGAGAAAAACCTGGGAGAAAAATGCTCCGGAATGAAAGGTATTAGTGGAGCCTGGATATGCTAAAAATCTGAACAGTCTGGACTGAGATTTGTTGTGGATGCTGACCTGACCCCTTTAAAGCCAACCTCCAAATATCCAGATCCATCCATGTACAATATTTACAGAGCTCACTCTTATAAATACCTAAATTATACTAAAAGAGATCTCAGCACTGAAGGGACAATTTGGGTTGATTTTGTTTGGGTGGAATGGTATGCAGCTAAATAAAGATGTTGACTTGATAAAAATATTTTTACAGGCTTCTGACCTCAACCAAAAGCCTTTTCGGGGAAACATATTTCTCTTCCTGTGTTTTTGAGTTCTAAATGTTCTACCTGATCTTTTTAGAGTGTGGTGTGTGTGTGTGTGTGTGTGTGTGTGTGTGTGCGCGCGCGCGCTTCTGTGTGTTTGCGTGTGTTGAAAACTTGACCTCTGTCATACTATTTTGAGGAGTACACTTGTAAATTTTCAGGATCTTGTTTCGTGGCATCCTCCCCATTCTCTTACGGGGAAGCCTCTTGTGTTCTATTGGTTTGAATCACTGTTAATAAATATCTTGTTAGATGTCTCATTGTGGCTCAGCTGTTTAAGGACACAATGTCGTCTCTGTGAGGATATGGGTTCAATCCCTGCCCTCATTTAATGGGTTAAATTTCCACAGTTGCTGTTTAGGGTGCAGATGTGGCTTGGATTCAATCCCTGGCCTGGGAACTTTTATATGTACTTGGTTGGGCCATAAATTTTATTTTAAAAAAATATAAAAAAAGGAAGCTAACAAAAGACTTTAATTTTCTATCTCTATTAAGAGAATAAAGTTTTCTTTGAGCACTGCCATTGATAAGACATTATATGGATTTCTGTGTCCTTAAATGATCTGTATTTGCTTTTTTATTTTAATCTTGTGATTTTGGTGCAATAAATAAATTTTGTTTCACAGTGACATGTGATCTTATTTGTTTTAAGACTTTTGGATATTTTTACAATTTTCTCAAATTACAAAATCTAAGCAAAATTCTTTTAGCTTCCAGCTAACTCTGGGATCTTTCAAAGGAACCCTGAGACATCTCAGACAGGAACTTTAATTAGGCTTTTTTGGTTTGTTAAATTACATGAGGAATATTGTCAAGTGACTGGAGATAAACTTTTGGTTGTAGTGTATAGATAAATGTGTTTATTATAGATATTCCGAAATGCATATGCGATTCCTAATTTGACATGCCCCAATATAATGTATTTATATATACATCAGTCATAGTCCTTGTTACTCTCTTACAATGTTATATATCACAGAAATCTCCCAGTTTCCTGAAAATTACATTGTTTTCAAATGTTTAACCATGCCATTTTAAGTTTTGTCCTTTATGAGCAATCTTTATTTTACATTAAGGCTTTCATAAAATGAAGGTCTTCCAGAAAATTCATAAAAGGTTTGTTTTGAAAAATTCAAGGTTCTGGTGGTCTTTATTTGGACAACATCACTGAACTTAATAACAAAAGGCAAAACTCTAATGGAAAACCTGAAGAGTTCATCCAGATCATATTTATGAATTTATTCAAGAAGAGTCTGGGCTGAGAGTTGTTGTGGATGCTGACTTGACTTCTTTAAAGCCAACAGGAATTCATAGGTATCAATAATAACTTCATGGTATTTGGGGGGAAATATGCTGGACTTTGATCTTTGATTTCCAGAAAAAGTTTTCATTTCATGCTATGTCCCAAAACAAGTTGATAAAGTAAACCTAGGTGTACAAAGACGGACCATCTTATTCTCTCTAGCTGATCTCTCCAGAATGTGGCTTCTCTCAACTAGGTCTCCTATGGATTTCCCAGATTACAATTCATTACATTAATTATATTTGTTTCCAAATTATTTTGCTTTGTGTCTCCCCACTGTGCTATGAATTTGTCCATGTTACCAGTTGTATGACTTATATCCTGTCTGTTTTGTAAGATGTTTCTATTACATAAACCAGTGTGTATCTAAGACAAATAAAATTGAGCACAATTGAACATCTTGAGGAAAAAGACCATATTTATGACCCAGAGAATAATTTGTAAGTGTGTAATTCTAGGTATGAGAAGGAGGAAGAAAGGAAAATATTTCCTGGATCATATTAGACTGGTAAGATAGAGGATTCAGAGAATCTTAACTTCTCAACATGGCCTAATCCATAAATTATCACCAGCAGTGGCACATCAACAGTATATATTTCATCTGATTTGGGATGAAATTCCTAGTGACATAGGACAGAAGTTGTTCAGATATTAGCTGAATTTGGGGGGCAAAGGAAGGGACTGTGGACTAGAATGTTGCAGGCCATGTGAGTAAACAAAGGATGTGGCAGCCATCAAGCCACCACATTGGTGCCCCCTGAAGAGATTCAGGATGAGAAAGCACAGGACACTAACCCAGAGAGCTCCAGGTGCTTATACAAGGAATGATCTCAGAGAGCCCATACCCATGCATCTTCCCATATATGGAAAAGCTCTAAGTTCCTTTACTTGATTCATGAAGCTTTCATTTGTTAATAGCAATCTTAGTATTCTGACTTCCTGATCTTTTGTTGCAAAACCTCCCATATATCCTGGCTCCTCCCCTTGCCTCTTCAAAACAGTTGCTCTGCATTATCTGAGATGCACTCTCACAGGCTTGAGTTCTCAGAATACCCATCAAATACAGCATAACTCTCCAATGTTAGCTTGTACACTTTTGGGGTTGAAACTAGTGCCCCTTGTTGAGGAGACTCTCTTTTCTCTATTGTATATTCTTGCGTCTTTGGAGAACGCCATGCACAACCTCATAAACATGTTCTCCCCAGTGCCATTCTGGGGCATTAAGGTATGGTCAGAGGATGGAAGAAAGAGCTCAGGTTAACCACTGACTTGGAGACAGTGATTTTGTGAGAAGTAATGTGAGTTGGAGTGTTGGAGGCAGAGAGGCTTGGATGAACAGAGATGTAATAACTTGGAATTTCCTGGTATTTTCCAGATGGTGAGAAGCACATTACAAGTATCTCCCACTTTCTGAAGGTTCAACTCAGCCATTTTGATTTTATGAAGGTCCATGTTAGTGCATTTTTTCACTTATGAGAAAGAAATCTGAAGGGGATTTTTGCTTTTACATAACCCCTGCCCCCAAAAAACCCAAAATAACAACAACATAACAAAACTGTTACCATACTAGTGCTGGTCTTTTGTGAAAGTGAAGTGGTGTAGCTTGAATGTTCAAAGAGAGGACAATAATTACAGTGATGAAATAGATTGCTACATGTGAGAAAGTCTACATCTTATGGATGCTATTTCCTTGAAGTTCAAAGTGAATTAAGTATTATGACTGCAGTTAGCTTTTTTGTTTATAAACTTAAACATAACATAGATAATCATATTTCATTAGAAAGAAAGTAAGTTTGAGTTTTAAAGACTTGGATTGGAAGGTTGTAGCTAAAACTTTAAAAAGAAGCTGCATTCTAATGTCACATTTCCTAGCATAATTTATGGAGGAAGCATGGGTCATGTGAAAGGCAAGCAAATTAGTAAAACACTTTTAGCTTTAATTTGCTCTTTGTAAAATGGGGATACTTGTAATGGAAATACCAGTTTTTATACAGGTAAATCAACTGTTATGATTATGCCTGGTGGTCAATACAGCATTAATTTAATATAAATATATGTATGAAACCTACAGTACAATAGCTCTGGATACTACTCATGTGTCTTTCAAATGTTCAACTTTGATAGAAGATGCTCAATCTTATTTCAAATGTCTCATGTCATGGTATGGAATATTCAAAGCTGTAAGCCATAAGGTATTTAAGTACATAGAGCAAATTTAGAGTAATTTCAAATTTTCTGGCTTATATTTTATGCCATGTATACAAATTGATTATGAATTATTATTTTCACCTTTTAAGAGTGACTCTCTTTTTGCTTTTGGTAGAATCACATTAGAAAAAATCTACTATGATTCCTTTTTGAAACTGTTCTTTCTTATGAAACTACTAAGAATTTCTATTGCTTCTTTGCTTTAATACAGGTTTAGCAAAAATGGAAGAAGTTCTGAAACCATGGTGCTCTGGAAAAGCCAATCTCATCCAAGTAACACAAGTAAAGAGTTTAGTAAAGTGGTATAAGACTCTGCAGTGAAATATACTCTGTGCTAATAAAACTAGGGTTATATAGTTGTTTTTCCACTGTCTGTTCTGAACCTGTGAACATGAACATTGCAGCCTTGCTAAGAATATTAATTAAACATTTCATTAAATGTAATGAAAATGCCTAATGAATGTCTAGCTCCTATTAAATTATCAACAAATATTAGTTTTGACCTTTTTTTTCTGTTAATGATCTGCAAGATTTCTTAGTTTTCTTTCACAGTTCACAACAGATATCAACCTATGTACATAATTATCAATTTCTAGGCATTAGGCACAACTCAAATTACTCTCCTCTTCAAAAGACACTTCATGGCATTCTTCACCTCTGTGTTTCTCACTGTATAAATGATAGGATTTAACATGGGAGTGAAGGTTCCATAGAACAAACTCACCAACTTATCCATAGGATATGTAGCCATAGGACGTATGTAGATGTATATACAAGGGACGAAAAAGAGTACCATTACTGTAAAGTGGGAGCCACAGGTGGAGAGGGCTTTGCGTCTTCCTTCAGAGCCATGGGATTTCAGAGAGTTCAGAATGACCATGTAGGAGATGATTAGCAAGAAAAAAAAGAGCAAGCACATGCCCCCAGTGTTAACCGATATCACTATTCCACGCCAGTAGGTGTCAGTGCAGGCAAGTTCCAACAGTGAGAAGAATTCACACATGAAGTGATCAATGACTTTGGGACCACAGAAGGGCAAGTCAAGCACAAAGTGAATCTGCACAGTGGCATGGAGTATCCCACTAATCCAGGCCACCCCAATCAGGAGCTGGCAGAGCCCATGTCGCATGATGGTTGTGTAGTGCAGAGGCTTGCAGATGGCCACATAGCGGTCATAAGCCATGGCAATGAGGACAATGATTTCTGATCCTCCCAGGAAGTGTTCCAAAAAGAGCTGAGTCATGCAGCCACCCCAGGAGATGGTTGTCCTCTGATAGAGCAGGTCAATGGTAATTTTGGGGGTGGTGACGGAGGAGAAGGAGGCATCTATGACAGCCAAGTAAGTGAGAAAGAAGTACATGGGAGTTGAGAGTGTGGGGCTGAGGGAAATGATAATGACAATGAACAGATTTGCCAGCAAGGTAACCAGGAATATGAACAAAAATACCGTGAAGAGTATTTTCTGCAAGTGTGGATTCTGTGTGAATCCCAAGAGAACAAATTCAGTCACATTGTTGGGAGATGTGGGGAGATCCATTTGACAAGGGAACACCTTCCTGAGACCTAAATTATCTACAAAGGATTAAAGAATGATACCTTTTAGTCAGAAAATAATTGTAGTCTCAATTTTTGAGAAGTAAAATAGTCATTGTCAGTCAGGAGCACGTCCCTTGTTTCAATTTTTTCTTATGTTCTCCATGATAATTTGTGTATCTTCAGGCACCTAGTACCTGTCACCTGTGAAACATCTATAGGGCAACACCGCATGTGTATGTTACTGAGAAAACACTGTGCTATCACTGAGAGATCTGGGTTTTCCTCTTGGTTCCAACTTCAAGTGACTTTGTAAGTCATCTCAGTGTCCCATGGTTCTTAGCCATCCTCTGTGTTTCAGAGCTTACACACTGTGATTCTCAGATATATCTTGTGAGCTGAGAGGTCCCTCATACAGGTAAGAGTTATTCTCTCCTCCATGAGAATTGACAACTGAACCCTCAGCTCTAAAATGTGGAAAGAAAGGCACTGTCAGTAAATATCTGCCATAAACAGCCAGTTTAGGGAGATGTACATGTTGTTGGCAACACCCTCCCTGGTACCTACCCAAACACATATGCTCTTTTCAACTGTTTCTTCACTTACCATAGTGCCTGGCATAATGTCTACAGGGTCTGAAACCCGTTAGCTGTGAAGTAAATGCTTATAAATTGCCATTCTCCCTGGTGAGAATATGCATGCTTCTCCAGACCATAAACCTGGGAGGAATTCAAGTGTTTTCATCTGCATACTCTGTTTAGCATTTCTCTCTACATTAAGAAAAACATAAATAAACATTTGAAAAGAAGTGGCATTCTAGTTTTTTTTTTTGACACATTTTAAAAGGTAAGTGTGAAAGTATTAATTGCCTCTGGTAAGGGAGTTTTACTGGGTCATTGTTCTTTCAAGATAGTATTATATTTAGTAATCAATATGTTTATTTTTTTAATTCTGTGCCATATACAACTTTACATAGTCATATTCAGTAAACTTACTGCTTCCATAGATTTGGATGAAAAGATAAGAAATCTCTTGCATAAATGTTCAATATGCAAGGATCTATCAAGCAAAGGAAATCCTTATTTTCAAAGTTCTAAAAGTAGAAATTAATGAAAAGCAAAAAGAAATATTTTACTGGGTAAGATAGATAAGGCACTATGCATATATACATATATACATGTATACACAAACATATAAAGCCTTTTACTGACTATAAGTACCTACTTCATGTTCAGTCATTATACAAATATTTAAAGGACTCTTGCTATGTATATGAATGTATGTTTGTCTAAATAAAGTCATGAAGATTCTACCTGTTAAACGTATTTATTGCCTGAAATTTCATCATGAAATAACAGTGAGACATCCCTCCATGATATGAATGACTTTCCCACTCCTTTATATTTCTGCTACATGCATTCTCATGCCTACTTCTCCCATCTTTCCATAGTATCCTTCCTCCATCATTCCTGGTTACAGGATACTGTGTTACTAATAGATTGAGAAACTTGGGGGAATTAGGTGTCCCAATGAAAAAGGGATGAAAATATGAGTATAAAAAATGTATTCCTTGAGTTCCCATTGTGGTGCAGTGGTTAATGTATCCGACTAGGAACCATGAGGTTGTAGGTTCAATTCCTGGCCTTGATCAGTGGGTTAAAGATCTGGCATTGCCCTGAGCTGTGGTGTAGGTCCCAGAGGCAGCTCAGATCCAGCATTGCTGTGGATCTGGTATAGGCTGGTGGCTACAGCCCCAATTAGACCCCTACCCTGGGAACCTCCATATGCCCTGGGTGTGGCCCTAGAAAAGACCAAAAAAAAAAAAAAAAGATGTATTCCTGCAAAAAGCATGTTATTTTCCTTTCAAAGATAATTATGTAAAGAACTTTTTTTTTTAACTTTCAAAGATGAAAATTTGTGCATAAATGGAAACAAAGTTCAGCAACTTCACTGCATTACTTTTTTTCTGACTTCAACTCACCCAAAGGTTCAGAGAAAAGTGTAGTGTTTAAAATAAGAATTAGATATGACTACTGAACGTGATTTAGAAATAACTGTGAAGAAATAAATTGCACTGCTTCTTTTTTCTTTGGTTTCACAATACTCTTTCTAGGAATAAACCCTAAAGGAAATTATTTCTAAAGGAGAAAAATTATTATTTACATTTATGTTAATACAATTACTAAGAGCTGTGGAAAATGTAGAGATGATATGGAATATTCAACATTAGAGAAGTGGATTATTAAAATATATTGTATCTCTTTGCTTAACGTGTACTTTTTAACAAAAGAGTTTTTTAAAAAGATGTGTGACATCATAGGTACAATTTTAAGTTGTACTGTAAAGTGGAGAAAATTTTGGACACAAATTTGAATTGTATAACTATTCCACATATTTTAATTCCAACTAATTCTATTCTTCTTCTAATGAATTTAAATACATATGACTGAGAAAAATCAACTATTTTTACTTCTCAATTCATAGTCTTGTTCTTGCGTTTATCTTTCTTCATGCTAAAGAGATAAGGGATTTAAAGCTCAGATTGGTGAGAAGTGATTTTATAAATTTGTAAGAAGCATTTAAACTCAAGAGTCTATGATTATATGATTTCCTGGAAAAAAATCTCACCTATGAATTTGTCTGACACAGCTCCATGGAAAGGGCCCCCAGCAGCTGTTGGTTCAACAAGAAAGAAGCTGTTAAGAGTGAAAATGATAATGATAGTAAGTGTCGCTGATTTATAAACAGTACCTTTGCATAAGGCCTTTCTCTTGAGCCTTATATTGCTACCACATAGGCTCTTTGTAGGCAAATTCCATGACGTTTCTTAACTGTGGCTAATTGGACCTCAGGGTTATTTTACCACCATTAGCCGATCATGCCAACAACCCAATAATTTCATAGAAACTGAAAAGCAGAGGAGTGCTTTTTCTATTCATCTTTAATTTTGAACTCTTCCTTAAGGCTAAATGAGGCTAAAATACTATGATGAGAGAAAAAAAAAAAAACAACCCAGCAAGTTGCCTACCTCTGAAATCTGGTATTTGATTAGAAATGAGCATAATATGAAGTCTGAATACTGACTATTGTATAAATTAAACACTGAGGCAGGTAACTATCGATTTTTCTTTCATTATAATTTTTATTTACAGCCACCCATTGGCATATGGAATTTCCCAGGTCTGGGGTAGAATTGGTGTTTATGCCACAGCCACATCAATTATTATTATTATTATTATTATTACAAGTGTAGTTGATTGATAATGTTTCACGAAGTTCTGTTGTACAACAAATTGAACCAATCACATACATTTCCCTGTGCTGTACAGTAGGACCTCAGTCCATCCTTTCCAAATTTAACAGTTTGCATCCCCAAAACACCCAAAATGCCCACCTATCGCTCTCCCTCCCCTCCTCCCCCCACCCCATGAGGCCCAAGTTTGCTCTTTTTGGCCATGATATGTTTCTGTTTTCTGTTTGTTTGTTTGTTATTTTTAGATAGGATCATCTGTTCCATACTTTAGATTTCACAAATAAGTGATATCATATGGTATTTGTCTTTTTCTTTCTGGCTTACTTCATTTAGTATGAGAGTCACTAGATCCATACTGGGTGCTGCAAATGGCATTAGTTTGTCTTTTTTATGTCTGGGTAATATTCCATTGTGTATATGTACCACATCTAATTAGTCCATTCATCAGTCAATGGACATTTAGGTTGTCTTGGCTATTGTGAATAGTGCTGCTATGAACATAAGGGTGCATGTGTCTTTTTCAATGAAGAAGGAATCTTACCTCAAGAAAGAAGAAAAAGCTCAAATAAACAACCTAAACTTGTCCTTAAAACAATCAGAGAAGAAAGAACAGACAAAGCCCAAAATTAGCAGAAGGAAAGAAATCATAAAGATCAGAGCAAAAATGAATGAAATAGAGACAAAAAAAAAAAAAAAAAGAGAAGAGCAATGCAATGAAAACTTGGTTCTTTGAAGTGATCAACAAAATGGGTAAACCTTTAGCTGGACTCAACAAGAAAAAAACAGAAGAGCTCAAATCCATAAAATTAGAAAGGAGAAAGAAGAAAGTACAACTGACTCCACAGAAATACAAAGGATCATAAGAGACTGCTATAAGCAAATATATGCCAATAAAAAGGACAACAAGAAATGGACAGATTCTTTCAAAGGTACAACCTACCAATACTGAGCCAGTTTCATGCATTTCAATGGTAAGAGAAATAGTCTCAAAATAACAAAGCACTCAAGAGCAGAGCTCACATCATATTAATCCATTCCAAAAGCCTTTCCTCCTATAAGGACACATCCTAAACTCTTTATCAGGAATGAGAGGTGGAATGTGGTCTCAGAACTCTTCCAATTTTATTTATAATTGAAGTAAAAGCAAATAGAACAATATTTATGGCAATAAACACATTAGCTTGGGCAGAATCACAGAACTTGGAAATAACATCCAATTTACCCAAGTAAATGACTTGTAGTAATAGGGAAATTGTTTAAGATTAAAAAAGATGGCATTGTGTAAAATAAAATTCATGTCTTTTATCCTAAAGCTAGTGTTCTTCATCATGTTTTCACAACTACCATAAGCTTATAAATATTGCTATATCCATGGTCCACTGATTTCTTCAAAACAGCATATTGTAGCCATGAAATGGAAGCAGGATCTTTCTGTCAAAGAGCACACAATAAACATGTCTATGACATATACACACATTTGTATTCATTTTTATTTGAGAAACAGGCATCATTTATGAAAAGTGCCACAATTAATTCACAACAAAATCTTTTAAGTTAGGTATTTGTTTAGTTGAGAAATCCTTTCTCTGATCAATGAAGTAATGATTCCTCATTTTTTTGTTTTTTTTTGTTGTTTTTTTTTAAATATACATATCCCTTATACCTCATCTCCTTAGTTTTCAAAGAGGATTCCAGATTCAAGGAACTAAGCAGAATGCCAAATATCTTAGAATGAAATTATTTTACAGATGTATTTTATTGTGTTCTTTTGAAAAGCAGCCACACTTAATTGCTAGTAATAACTGTTAATCTAAAAAATTATCTCTGCCTATGGCATATAATCGAAAATATTTTCATACCAAGTTATAATCAAATAATCAAATACAAGCACCAGAGGAGGTAGAGGAGGAGTATTTTGGCTCAATCTGACTTAGAGGTACAGGTCCTATGATCTAATTAAGCTTTCTTTTTTATCCCATTTATTTCTGTAAATTGAGAAAAAATTTTAATTTTATAATATAGTTTTACCTTTTTCAGAATACTTCATAATTTAAACAGCTGTTTAAATAGTGTGCCATTAAATTTTATATTCACTGACAACTCTTGCCAACAGAATAAGAACCCCAATAAACATTGGATAGCTGTATCAATTATGGGTAAATAGAGTACTGACAAGTATCTTCTATTTCATATCCCACAGCATCCTAGATACCTGTAGGCCATACAGATTTCTGAGAACCCATTGTTTTTTTATGTGGGCACAGTATATAACTACAAAATTAGAACAAATTTCTTATGTTTGTTTTTGCTTTTAAGGGCTGCACCTGTGGCATATAGAAGTTCCCAGGCAAGGGGTCGTATTGGAGCTGCCGCTGCCAACTTTGCCACAGCCACAGCAAGGCAAGATCTGACTCAGGTCTGTGACCTACACACCCATATCCTTGATTGCAAGGCTGAATACTTAACCCACTGAGCTAAGACAGGGATGGAACCCACGACCTCATGGATCTTATTCCCATGCATACCCCACTGACCCACAATGGGAACTTCCTGAAAGGAAATTTTACACTGCTACAAAATGAGAGAGGGTCTGAAGGAAAGGCCTTGTCTCTGACAGCACTGAAACTATGGAAAGAGTATCAACTTTGGTTTTAGAAGAATGGAGATCTGAATACTAGCTCTGTCTCTGCTAGTGGGTGGGTTATTGAACTTCTTTGAAATTCACTGTTTGTCGTGGGTGGAATGGGGATAATCATCATATCATTTAGGTGCTTTTAGTGTCAAGTGAGAGGTATGGGAAGAAATTTAGAGCAATAAAATATGAAAATGTAAAGATCATGAGAGACATAAAATTTTCATTTGGGGTCATTTAGTATTTGAAATGGCATATCTGTTTAATATCATTTTAGTTGCACTTTTGATCTCTGTGTTTTTACTGTGTAAGGAAGAGGGTTTAAGATGGGAGTAAAAATAACAGTGAATACTACTATGGCCTCTTCCAGGGGAAAAAGGAGCTACTGGTCACAGAATCATAAAAACACAGGCACAAAAAAACTATACAAAACTATGATGAGGGAGCTACAGGTAGCCAGGACTTTTTCTTCCCTGCAGAGCTCTGAGTCCCAAGGCACACTGGATACAAACAGCATTACAGAAGTGATCAGAGGGATTACCCCACCATTCCAGCTACCAACAGATGAACAAGGAAAGAGTCAATGAATGAACTTGTGTCAGGGGGAAAATGCCACACATGAAGTGATCCATAATGTCTGGACCACAACATAGAAGCCAGAAAGTGACAAGGATCTGTCCAATCAATCGAAGAAAACCCATTTCCACCAGGAGGCAGCAAGTGTGGTGCTCATGTTGGTCACATAGGCAGAGGTGGAAAGATGGTTATGTATCAGTCACAGGCCTTGACCACAAGGAGAGCCATCTACTGGATGTTTGATTGATTTCCCTGACCATTGCAGACAAAGCTCGTTATTTGTAAATTCATTATGGATCCCTGATTGAACAACTTGAAGAGTGGTTCACTGCATTTTCCTTTAGACTGGTGAATAAAATATGGCCTGCCATATCACTAAACAAAGGATGTCATGGCCATCAAGCATTACATTAGAGATAACATGAGTTTGAGGGAACTCCATTTGGAAACAATGCCCACCACTGAAGCCAGCCCCAGTGGTGCACCCTGAAGAGACACAGAATGAGCACTTATAGGATGCTGGCCCTAGAGAGCTGAGGTTCATACCCAAGGAATGATTACGATGAGTTCAGATGTTGCATCTTCCTGTACATAGAAAAGATATCAGTTCCTTAAGTTGAGATATCTAGTTTTCTTTAATTAACAATAATCTTTTGATTCTAAATACCTGGTCTTTAGTTGAAAAAAGCTATATATTCTGCCCACCTACCCTTCTTGCCTCTTCCAACCAGTCTCTCAGAATTATATGAGATGCTGGACTTACATCCTCAATTTTGTCCACCTAATAAAACGTAATTACCAACTTTTAGGTGTGAATTATTTTTTAGTTGAGAGTTTGGGTGATGATTACAAAGGAACTCAGAGCAATCTTCTCTCCTTGGCCTGAACTGTATGAGGGTCTGGAGCCTTGGTACCAGCAGAGGCCTCTTGTGCTCATCCATCACCTTGGAGAGTGCACAAGAATTTGGCCAAGTCTCTCATGGTGTCTGGATTTTCCTAGTGTTTATTGATGATCCTGAGTTTTATTTGGCAGTGTCTGTTACCTGGATCCCCAGTTGAAAGATTTTGGAGAGTAACTCCCACCCTATTTTAAAGGTATAATGGGAGGCTGTTTGAAAAAGAACTGGGAGAAAATCATCCTGATTGAAAGATATTAGCAGAGCCTGGGATGTGCTAAAGAAACTGAAGAGTCTGAGCTGCTAGTGTGGGGAAGAGGCTGACCTGACCTCTTTAAAGCCAACCTCCAAATATCACTCTAGATCCACCCATGTACAATACTTACAGAGCTCACTCTTGTAAGTTCCTAAATTATACTAAAAGAGATCTCAGCCCTAAATGGCCAAATTGGGCTGATTTTGTTTGAGTGGGATGGTATGCAGCTAAATAAAAACACTGACTTGATAAAAATATTTTCATAGGCTTCGGACCACAACCAAAAGCCTTGTAGGGGAAACATACATTTCTCTTCCAGTGACCTTGAGATCTAAATGGCTAAATGTTCTATCTGTTCTTCTTAGAGTGTGTGTGTGTGTATGTGTGTGTGTGTGTTTTGAAAACATGACCTCCATCATATTTTGGAGAGTAAACATAAACTTTCAGGGTCTTGTTTAGTGCCATCCTCCCCAATCTCTTATGGGGAAGCCTCTTGTGTTCTATTTGTTCGAATCACTGTTAATATATATTTCATTGGGCTTCTCATTGTGGCTGAGCTGGTTAAGGATCTGATGTTGTCTCTGTGAGGATGTGTGTTCAATCCCTGCCCTTGCTTAATGGGTCAAATTTCCATACCTGCAGTGTAGGTCTCAGATGCAGCTTGGATTCAATCCCTAGCCTGGGAAATTACATATGCCCTTGGTGTGGCCATAAATTTTATTTAAAATTTTTTTTTTTTTAAAATTAGTACCAGACTAGATTAAATTTTCTTTATTAGGAGAACAAATTTTCTTCAAGCACTGCCCTTGAAGAATTGTGGGCTTCTGCTGTTAAATGATCTGTACTTGTTTTTTTTATTTAAATATTGTGATTTTTGGTTCAATAAATATGTATTATTTCAGAGTGACATGTGATCTTGCTTGTTTTAGAAAAATTTTTTTTTTTTAGCAAATTTCTCAAATATCAAAATCTAACTTAAGTTCTTTTAATACCCAGAAAACTCTGGGGTCCATCAAAGGAACACTGAGACAACTCAAGAGGAACTTTAAAATATTTAGGCTGGAGTTCCCATTTTGGCACAGAGGAAAAGAATCCAACTAGGAACCATGAGGCTGCAGGTTTGATCCCTGGCCTCGCTCAGTGGGTTAAGGATCCGGCTTTGCCCTGAGCTGTGGTACAGGTTGCAGATGCAGCTCAGATCTGGGGTTTCTGTGGCTCTGGTGTGGGCTGGCAGCAACAGCTCTGATTATACCCCTAGCTTGGGAACCTCCATATGCCACAGGTGCAGCCCTAAAAAGACAAAAGACAAAATATAAATAAATAAATAAAATAATTAGGCTCCTTTGCTATGTTAAATTACTTGAGAAACATTGTCAAGTGACTGGAGATGTATCTTTGTTTATACTGAATAGGTAAATGTGTTTATTATAGCTATTCCAAAATCTATATGAAATTCCTAAAACTTCACATGCCCTGATATCAGACATAATCCTTGTTACTACCTTAAAACGTCATATATCACAGATATCTCTCACTTTCCTGCCATTTGTCCTTTATGGGCAATCTTTATTTTACATTAAGGCTTTCATAAAATGAAGATCTTCAAGAAAATTTGTAAAAGGAACTTTTTGACAAATTCAAGGTTCTGGTGGCCTTTATTTAGGTAATATCACTGAGCCAAGTCACATAAGGCAAAACTATAATGGAAAACCTGAAGACTTTATCATGTTCAATGTTAATTACAAGGGTTTGAAGGAACTCATAAATATCATTTATAACTTGATGATTTTGGGGGGAAATACACTGATCTTTGTTTTCCAGAAAAAGTTTCCTTTTGTGCTATGTCCCAAAACAAGTTGATAAAGTAAACCTATGTGAAAAAAAGATGAACCGTCCTATTCTCTCTACCTGAGCTGTCCAGAATGTGGCTTCTCCAGCTAGGTCTCCTGTGGATTTGATGGTTTATTGCAACCTGATTATAACTTGTTGCATTAATTTAATTTAATTTGTTTCCAAAACATTTTCTTTGTGTCTCCCTATTGTGCTATGACATTGCCAATGTTACCAGCTGCATGACTTATATCTTGTCTGTTTTATAAGATGTTTTCTCTTACATAAACCAATGTGTATCCAAGACTCCAATAAAATTGAACATGTCTGAACATCTTGACTAAATAGATCACATTTATGACTCTTAGAGGATAATTGTAATAGTGTGATTCTAGGTATGGGAAGGAAGGGAAAATATTTCCTGCATCAATTAGACTGGTAAGACAGAGGATCCAGAGAAGGGAAAATATTTCCTGCATCAATTAGACTGGTAAGACAGAGGACCCAGAGAATTTTAACTTCTCAACAGGGTCTAATCCATAAATTATCACCAGGAATGGCACAACAACAGTATCTATTTCACCTGATCTGGGATGAATTTCCTATTGCTGTAGGACAAAAATTGTTCATGAAATGTCTGCCAGATGTTGGTTGACTTTTGTGAACTAAAATATTGCCTGCCATGTGAATAAACAAATGATGTGGCAGCCATCAACCACCACATTACAGCCACCTTGATGGTAAGCCCTGAGGGAACACAGGATGGAAACAGAAAGTACCAACCATTTAGCAGTCACCTGACGCAGAGATCCTGTATGGGGCACCCTGAGGAGATTCAGGATGAGAAAGCACTGGATACTGACCCAGAGGCTGAGATGCCTATCCAAGGAATGAGCAGTGCACCCAGATGCTGCATCTTCCCATATGTGGAAAAGTTCTCCATTCTCTAACTTGATTTATGAAGTTTTCTTTTAATAATAGTAATCTTGATATTCTGACTACCCATTCCTTTAATGCAAAAACTCCCATATATTTTGGCTCTTCTCCTTGCCTCTTCATAACACTTTCTCTGCTATATCTGAGATGTTCTATCCTAGGCTTAAGTCCTCAGAATGTCCACAAAAATAATATAACTCTCAATTTTTAGGTTGTTCTTTTTTTGAGGGGGGGTGATACTAAAACCACTTGTTGAATAAACTCTCTTATCTATTGTATATTCTTGCCTCCTCAGAGACAGCCATGTACAACCTAGCAAGCACATTCTCAACAGTACTATTCTGGTGCATTGATGTATGTTCAAATTATGGAAGAAATAGCTGAGGTTGACCACTGACTTGGAGAAAGTGCTTCTGAGTGAAGTAACATAAGTTGGAGGGTTGTAGTCAGAGAGGCATGGATTAACAGAGATGCAATAATGGAGAATCTTCTGGTATTCTCCACATATTTAGAAGCACATTGCGGGTATCTCCCACTTTCTGAAGGTTCACTTTGGTCATTTAAGTTTGATGAAGGTCTATATTAGTGCATATTTTCACTTATGAGAAAGAAATCTAAAGTGGATTTTTGCTTTTACAAAAACAGCAATAACAACAACAACAACAAAAAACTGCTGCTATACTAGTGTTGGTCTTTTGTAAAAGTGAAATGGCAGAACTTGAACTTTCAAAGAGAGGAAAATACAGCACTGTAATATACTGCTACACATGACATAATTTTACAACTATGGATGATATCTCCTTGTGGTTCAAAGTGAATTATTAAAACTGCAGATAATTTTTTATCTATAGACTTATACATCAGATAATCATGTTTCATTATAAAGAAAATAGTTTTGAGTCTTAAAGACTTTGGTTGGAAGTTTGTATCTGAAATTTTGAAAGCAAGCTGCATTCCACTGTGATATTTTCTAGCATACTTTATGGAGGAAGCATGTGTGATATGAGAGGCAAGTTAATTAGTAAAACTCCTTTGGCTTTAATTTGCTTTTCTGTAAAAAGGGGATGCTAAAAAAGGAACTACGAATTTTTCATGTGTAAATCAAATGCAGTGAATATGTCTGATAGTCAATAAAGCATTAATTAATTAATGTAAATATGTTATCAGACCTACAGAACAATAGCTTTGGAACTAATCATATGCCTTTTTGTTCAAATTTGATAAAGGATGCTTAGCCTTGTTGCAAATGACTCAAGTCATGGTATGGAAAATGAAAACCTTATTTTATATTCAAAGCTGTGAGCCACAGGATATTTAAGTATATAGAGCAAATTTAAAGTAATTTCAAATTTTCTGGCTTATATTTTATGCCAAGTAAAGAAAGAGATTGTGAATTATTCATTCCACTTTTATGAGTGACTCTCTTTTCACTTTTGGTGAATTCATATTACAAAAAACATGCTGTGATTCCTTTTTGCAACTCTTCGTTTCCCAGGCACGTACTAAGAAATTCTATCACTTATTTACTTTAATATGGGCCTAGCAAAAACAGAAGAAACTTTGAGACCAAGGTGCACTGGAAAAGTCAGTTTCATCAAAGTCACACAATGAAGGATTTTAAAAAGTAGTATAAGACTCTGGAGTAAAAAATACTCTCTACTCATAAAACTAGAGTTATATTGTTTTTTATGCATTATCTATTCTGAAGTTATGAACATGAACATTCAAGCCTTGCTAAGGCTATTAAATATTATCAAGTGCCTAATAAATGCCTAGCCACTATTAAATAATCAACAAATATTAGTTTTGGTCTTTATTTCTGTCACCAATCCACAAGATTTCTTAGTTTTCTTTTATAATTTACAACAGATATCAACCTCCTTATGTACATAAATTGTCAATTTCTAGGCACCAGGCACAACCCAAGTTACTCTCCTCTTCAACAAACCCTTCATGGCATTCTTCACCTCTGTGTTTCTCACTGTATAAATGATAGGATTTAACATGGGAGTGAAGGTTCCATAGAACAAACTCACCAACTTATCCACGGGGTAGGTGGCCACAGGACGTACATAGATGAATATACAAGGGACAAAAAAGAGTACCACTACTGTAAAGTGGGAGCCACAGGTGGAGAGGGCTTTGCGTCTTCCTTCAGAGCCATGGGATTTCAGGGAGCTCAGAATGACCATGTAGGAGATGAGGAGCATGAAAAAAATGAGCAAGCACATTCCCCCACTGTTAGCTGATACCACTATTGCACGCCAGTAAGTGTCACTGCAGGCAAGTTCGAACAGTGAGAAGAAATCACACATGAAGTGGTTAATAATATTGGGACCACAGAAGGGCAAGTCAAGGACAAAAAGAATCTGCACAGTGCCGTGGAGTATCCCTCCGATCCAGGCCACCACTACCAGGAGCTGGCAGAGCCCATGGCGCATGATGGTTGTGTAGTGCAGAGGCTTGCAGATGGCCACATAGCGGTCATAAGCCATGGCAATGAGGACAATGATCTCTGATCCTCCCAGGAAGTGTTCCAAAAAGAGCTGAGTCAGGCAGCCACCCCAGGAGACGGTTGTCCTCTGATAGAGCAGGTCAATGGTAATTTTGGGGGTGGTGACAGAAGATAAGGAAGTATCGATGAAGGCCAAGTAAGTGAGAAAAAAATACATGGGAGCTGAAAGTGTGGGGCTGAGGGAAATGATAATGACAATAAACATATTTGACAGCAGGGTAAACAGGAAAATGAACAAAAAAACAATGAAGAATATTTTCCGCAAGTGTGGATTCTGTGTGAATCCCAAGAGAACAAATTCAGTCACATTGTTGGGAGGCATGGGGAGATCCATTCAACTAAGGACCACCTTCCAGGTCCCTGAATTTTCTACAAAGGAATAAAGGATGATATGTATTAGTCAGAAAAGAATTATAGTCTCAGTTTTTCAAAACTAAAATAGAGTAGTCACTGTCAGTGAAGAGCCTGTTTCTGGAAATCTTGCCCCAGTTCTTGTTTCAATTCTTTCTTATGTTCTCCATGATAATTTATATCTCTTCAGAAACCTAAAGTCTGTCACCTGTGAAACATCTATAGGGCAACACTGGGTGAGTAATTTACTGAGAAAACACTGTGCAATCTTTGAGAGATCTGGCTTTTCCTCTTGGTTCTATCTCCAGATGACTTTGTAAGTCATCTCAGTGTCCCACAATTCTGAGCCCTCCTCTGTGTGTGAGAGCTTACACTTTATAATTCTCAGTTATATTGTATAAGCTGAGAGTTCTGCTATACAGGTAAGACTTATTCTCTCTTCCATGAGAATTATATAAACCCTCAACTCTCAAATGTAGAAAGACAAGCATCATCAATAATTATCTGCCATAAACAGCCAGTTTAGGGAGATGTATATGTTGTTGGCGACACCCTTCCTGGTACCTACCCGAACATATATGATATTCAACTGTATCCTCACTTGCCATAGTGCCTGGAATAATGTTTACAGGATCTGAAACCTGTTAGATGTTAAGTAAATGCTTATGAATTGCCATTCTCCATGGGTGAGAACATGCATGCTTCTCCAGACAATAAACCTAGGAGGAATTCAAGTATTTTCACCCCCCTACTCTGCTTAGCACTCCTCTCTATGAAAAACAGATATAAACATTTTAGAAGAAGTGGCATTCCAGTTTTTTCCTGAAACATTTTATAGGTTAAGTGTGAAAACATTAATTGCCTCTAGGTAAGAGAGTGTTACTGGGTCATTTGACTTTCATGATATTATATTTATTAATCAATGTGTTTATTCTTTAAAGTTCTCTGCCACATACAACTTAACAAGGTCATATTCAGTAAACTACCACTTCCATAGATTAGGATTAAAAGAAAACAAAGTTCTTGCATAGGTGTTCAATAAGCAATGACCTATCAAGCAAAGGAAATCCTTATTTTCAAAGTTCTAAAAATAGAAATTTAATGTGAAAAGCAAAGAGAAATAGTCTACTAGGTAAGATACATTACACACGATGTGTATATACTTATATACATGTACACAAAAACATACATAAAGTCTTCTATTTATTGTAAGTACCTATGAGAAGTTCACTCACTATACAAATACAAAGATTTATTGGACTCTATGTATGTGAATGTATGTTTGTTTCCACAAAATCATGAAGTACCTCCCTGTTAAATGCCCTTAATGCCTGAAATTTCATTACCAAAGAGCAGCAAGCCATCTATCCACAATGTGAATGAACTTCCCACTCCTTTATATTTCTGACACATGCATTCTCATGCCTTCTTCTCCATCTTCCCATAGCATCCTTCCTCCATTATTCCTGGTTGTAGGTGACTGTGTTACTAATAGATTGAGAAATTTGGAGACATAGATTTCCCAATGAGGGGGGAAGAAAACTATGAACATAAAAATGTATTCCTATAAAAAGCATGCTTTTTTTCCTTTCAAAGTTAATTGAGTAAAGATCTTTATTTTTTTAATTTTCTGAGATGAAATTTTATACATACATGGAAACAAAGTGCAGCAACTTCATTGTGTTCCTTTATTCTGAGATGGACTCCCCAGCATTTCAGAGAAGTGTATTGTGTTAATAAAACAAGAATTAAATATAATTACTGAAAGCGATTTAGAAATAACTGTGAAGAAATAAAAATCACTGCTTCTTTTTTCTTTGGCTCCACAATACTCTTTCTAGGAACAAACCTAAAAGGAAAACATTTCTAAAGGAGAAAAATCATTATTTTCATATATGTTAATACAATTATTAAGAGCTGTGGAAAATTTAGAAATGACAAGGAATGTTCAACTTTGGAGAAATGGAATAAAAATATAGTGAATCTCTTTGATTAATGTGTACTTTTTAACAAAAGTGTTTTTAAAACAAAACGTATGACATCATAGGATCATTCTTAGGTTGTACAGTAAACTGGAAAAAATTTTGTATGCAAATTTGAATTGTATAATTATTCTACATTATTTATTTCCAACCAATTTTATTTTTCTTCTAATGAATTTAAGTATATATGACAGAGAAAAATAATCCAAATAGCTTTACTTCTCAATTCATAATCTTCTACTTGTGTCTATCTTTCTTCATGTTTCACATCCTGGATAAGGGATTTAAAGCTCAGACTTGTGAGCATGAGAAGTGATTTTATAAATTTGTAAGAAGCATTTAAACTCAAGAGTCTATGATTATATGATTTCCTGGAAAAAAATCTCACCTATGAATTTGTCTGACACAGCTCCATGGAAAGGGCCCCCAGCAGCTGTTGGTTCAACAAGAAAGAAGCTGTTAAGAGTGAAAATGATAATGATAGTAAGTGTCGCTGATTTATAAACAGTATCTTTGCATAAGGCCTTTCTCTTGAGCCTTATATTGCTACCACATAGGCTCTTTGTAGGCAAATTCCATGACGTTTCTTAACTGTGGCTAATTGGACCTCAGGGTTATTTTACCACCATTAGCCGATCATGCCAACAACCCAATAATTTCATAGAAACTGAAAAGCAGAGGAGTGCTTTTTCTATTCATCTTTAATTTTGAACTCTTCCTTAAGGCTAAATGAGGCTGAAATACTATGATGAGAGAAAGAAAAAAAAAAAACAGCAATTTGCCTACCTCTGAAATATGGTATTCGATAAGAAATGAGCATAATATGAAGTCTGAATATTGATGATTGTATAAATTAAACAGTTAGGTAGGTAACTATCTGACTTAATTTTCTTTCATGATAAATGTTATTTTATGGACTCACACTTGGCATACGGAAGTTCACGGGGCCAGGGTTGAATCAGAGGTACAGCTGCCAGTAAGCCATATCATGATGGTCTTTGCCACAGTTGGTGGCAATGCCAGATCCTTAACCATTTAAGCAAGGCCAGGGATCAAACCTGCATCCTCACAGATACTATGTTGGGTTCTTAAACCACTGAGCCACAAAAGGAACTCCAATATTTTATTTTTAATTACCATTCATGCTCAACATAATATTTTAATATCATTTTCTGATGTGCACTAGGTCGTCCTTATGAACCCTATTATAATATTGGCACTTCACATCAAGTAAAAATTACACTACATCTTCAGAGTAGTTGTTTCCAGTGCCAATTCTGGAATTAGATGAAGAAGATAATGGTGGAAATAATTCCACTTTTAAATTATATTCAAAGATGGTAAAATGCCTTTATTTGCCATTTAAATTTAATCTCAAAGTATACTTATGTAAAAAAATTGGCAACAATATCCATAGCTTATAACTAGAAAATACAACATAGGGAATGAGAGCATCATTTTCAAGGGGAAGTAAGAAGCTAGGTCACTAAATCATGGGCCAGGTTTTTGATCTTCAAATTGTTGGTATACAACTAAATTGTCATGATACTCTTATAGTGCCACCAACTGCAAGGCCTAAAACAATTCTACATTAAAGAAATATACACCAATATTTAAAATTATTTTGTAAATAAACACAATTCAGTTCAACTCAGGAATATTTCTATATATATTTTTTCACTTCCTCTCCACATTCCAATATGCTTACATTAGTAAGAAGAGAAATAAATTGTACATAACTCTGGATGGGCTCTAGAGAAAGTATTCACTGTGGGCAGCAAGTGTCATGAATGAAAATACTTTAAGAAAGCTATCATGGGGTTCAACCTAGCTTGATTAAACATTGCAATGTGTTAGGGCCAAAATAACATTTGTGTTGGTACATGAAAATGACAGTTTGAATGAGGATTTGAGACTATTTAATAAGTTATAAGGAAAGTGAAGTTAACTTAGTGTCATCCTGGAAATATCTTGAACTTGCCTCTCAGCTCTGGAATGAAAGCCACACTTCAGAGACTTAGCATGTACTGGAAAAAAAAAATCATCATTCCAAACCTCACAAAAGATTGAAATACATTTGTTAGGTGGCAATCCAGTCTCTACTTAAATAACTACAGTGCTGCTTATACAGCTTGTTTTAGAATGCTTACACCCACCTAGTCTAGCCCTAAGCCCTAAAGTAGCATGGAATGGAAAACAAGTCAAGTTTAGATCTAAATTGTTGTCCATGAAAACAATTTTCACAAGAGAAGTTCCTGGAGTAATACCAGAAAAGGCAGTTCCCAGAATACAAATGCAAGGACAGAGTGGTTTAAAATCCTAAAGGGACAGCAACACAGGATCTCACACTTGAAGAGTAAACCAGAAAGAAAGCAGGAGAAATTTTAAATGGATCTTGGCACAGTTGATCAGAAGCTAACTGAGGAATGGTGTGATATTTGGAAAGCTCAGAGATTAATTAGCAAAAAACAAGTACTTGCTACATTGATCTTATGGGCGGTTTCATACATTTCAATAGGTAGAGAAACAGTCTCAAAATAACAAAGCCCTCAAGAGCAGAGATCCCATTGTATTAATTCATTCCAAACATCTTTCATCCCATAAGGTCACCACTTAAGTTGTTTACCAGGAAGAAGAGGTGGAATGAGGTCTCAAAACTCTTTGGATTTTACCTATAATTGAAGTAAAAGCAAATAGAACAATAATGTGGCAATAAACACATTGGCTTGAGCAGAATCACAGAACTTAGAAACACCTTCCAATTTACCTAAGTAAATTACTTGTAGAAGTAGGGCAATTTTTAAGGTTAAAACAGGAGATGATGGCATAGTGTGAAATAAAATTCATGTCTCCTGATCCTGAAGCTAGTGTTCTTCATCATGTTTTCATAACCACCGTATGCTTGGAAATATTGCTATATCCAAGGTCCACTGATTTCCTGAAGAAAGCATATTGTAGCCATGAAATGGGAGCTGGATCTTTCTGTCAAAAGAGGAAACTGAAAACACATCTACGACATATACACACATTTGAATTTATTTTTATTTTAGAAGCACTTTTCATTTATGAAAATAGCTACAATTAATTCACAACAAAATCTTTGAAGTTAGGCATTGGTTTATTTGAGAAATCCTTTCTTTGGTCAACTGTGGAGAAATCATTCATTTTTTTTTAAATGTACATATTTCTTATAATTCATCTCAGTTTTAAAAGAGGATTCCAGATTCAAGGAACTAAGTGGAAAGCTAAATGTTAATTAGAGAAATTATTTTACAGATATATTTTACAGTGTGCTTCTGAAGAAAACCCAAGCATAAACACTAGTAATTACTGTTAATCTGAAAAATTACCACTGCTTATGGCATATAAACAATAATATTTTCATAAAAAGCTATAATCAAATGCAAGCACCAAAAGAGTCTATGGATCAATCCAAAGATCACAGGATGTAGATTAAGAATATTTGGTCTCAAAGTGATTTACAGGTCATATGATCTAATTAGGGATTCTCTTACACCATTTATTTCTATAAATTAAGAAAACAAAATCTTAATTTTATAATGTTGTTTTAACCATTTCAGAACCATTCATAATTTTCACATCAGTTTAAATAAATTAAATTTTATATTCACTTACAGCACTTGCCAACAGAATAAGAACTCCAATAACCTTTGATTAGTTGTATCAGTTATGGGTCAAGAGTGCTCTGGCAAGAATCTTCTTTCTATTTCATATTCCACAGCATCTTAGATACCAGTTGGCCAAATAGCTTTCTGAGAACCCACTGATTTTATATATAGGCACAGTATATAACCATGTAATTAGAAAGAATTTTTGTTTGTTTGTTTGTATGGTTTTAGGACTGAACCTGCGGCATATAGATGTTCACAGGCTGAGGGTCGAATGTGAGCTGTGGCTGACAGTCTAGGCCATAGCAAGGTGGGATCTGTGCCCCATCTGTGAACTACATACCATTCATGGCAATGCTGGATACTGAAACCACTGAGCAAAGACAGGGATAGAACATGCAACCTCATGGATCCTAGTCCACTTCATAACTGACTGACCCACAAAGAGAACTCCCTGAAAGGAAAATTTTCCATTGCTACAAAATAAGAGAAGTTCTGAGGGAAAGGTCTTTTCTCTGACAACATTGAAACTATTGAAAGAGAATCAGATTTGGTTTTAGAATGATGAAGATCGGAATACTAGCTCTGACTCTGATATTGAGTGTGTTATTTAACCTCTTTGAACTTCACTCCTCCACATATGTGGACCAGGGATAACCATAACATCTTTTAGGTGCTTTTAGTGTTAAGCGAGAGGTATGAAAAGAAATTTAGAGTAATAAGATATGAAAATTTAAAGATCATGATAGAAATAAAATATTCATTTTGGGCCATTTAATATCTGAAATCACATTCCTAGGTTTATGTGATAGGAATAGGTTTATGAATATACTAGTTGTGTTTTTGCCCTCTGTATTCTTTACTGTATAAGGAACAGGGGGTAACATGGGAGTAACACTAATAGTGAACCCTGCTATGGCTTTATCCATGGGAAAAAGTACAGAATGTCTTTTTATGATGCACAGAATGTCACAGAATCATAAAAATACAGGCACAAAAA
The DNA here is from genome assembly GCF_054392235.1 of Sus scrofa. NCBI lineage: Eukaryota > Metazoa > Chordata > Mammalia > Artiodactyla > Suidae > Sus > Sus scrofa. The sequence continues at coordinate 15,989,363 of NC_139384.1, forward strand.
ACAAGACAAATTGTGATAAGGGAGCTACAGGTAGACAGGACTTTTTCCTCCCTGCACAGCTGTGAGTCCCAAAGACACACAGGATGAACACGCTGGATACCAACCACATTACAAAAGTGATCACCATTGCAGCAACCAACACTTGAACAAGGTAAGAGTCAATGCTGGTATCTGTGTTGGGGGAAAATGTCACATATGAAGGGATCCACGATGTCTGAACCACAGCGTGGAAGCCAGGAAGGGACAAGGATCTGTCCAATCAATCACAGAAAACCCACCTCCACCAGGAGGCATCACGTGTCCTGGTTCATGATGGTCATATAGTGCAGAGATCATGTATCAGACACAGCAATCTACCATAAGGACCATAAGGACAGCAATCTACTGAAAGTTTGATTGATTTCCCTGACCATTGCAGACACAGCCAGTTTTGTAGGTATTTGTAAATTCATTATGCATTTCTTATTGAAAAACATGAAGAGTGGTGCATGGCATTTTCCTTTAGACTGATGAATAAGAAATATTGACTGCCATATCAGTAAATAAAGGATATGGCAGCCATCAAGCATTATATTACAGATACCTGGACAGTGAGCTTTGAGGGAACTCAATATGGAAGCAATGCCCACCACTGCAGCCAGCCCCAGAGGTGCACCCTGAGGAGACACAAGATGAGAGAACCCAGCATACTGGTCCCACACAGCTCAGGTGCATACGCAAGGAATGAGTACAAGGAGCTCAGATGCTCCATCTTCCCATACATAGAAAAGGGATTAATTCCTTAATTTGAGATATACTTTTCTTTACTTAACAATAATCTTTTGATTCCAATTATCTGGTCTTTTGTCAGAAAAATCCATGTATTCTAGCACCTACCCCTTTGTCTCCTCAGAGTAGTCTCTCAGAATTATTTGAAAGGCTGTGTCCTGAACTTTAGACCTCAGTATTATCTACCAAATAAAATATAACTGCATTGCCCTTAGTCTCCTCCCTCACTGCTCTTAGCCCACACAAGAATTGCCCTGTTGCCATGTCCTGTGCAAGTGGCTCCTGGCCACTTTATCCTGCCCCAGAGGTGCCCCACTGTCTGAGAATCCATGTGTATGCAGTGAAACTATTTCTATGGTGGCCGGCCCCTCCTCCTCTGGCCCTCCCCAGCAATGGTGCCTTGCTTCTCCTGTGGGTCCAGACCTCTTCCAAGGTTCCCTCAGCTCCCCAGCCAATGGACACTTCTCCCTAGCCTTTCAAGCTGTCTCCACAGAGCCAACCCTAGTCTTCTCCCCAAACAGACTCCAAGCCTGATCTCCCCATCCAGCCCCCTCCTGAGCTTCTCAGGCTGTGGTGTCCAGAGCAGTGGTGCAGATGATCTGTGCAGCTCTCACTCTGCTTTGCCCTCCTCAGTCCAGCTGATGAGTTTTCTCTGCAGGGACATTTGGAGGTCCCTCTGTCACAGCTGATCTCCTGATCAGTTAAGTGTCTTTCCCAGGTTTGGGTGCTTTTCCTCTTTAACAGCTCCCTCAAAATGGTTCTAGTTCTGTCCTGATTCTTTTTCTCTCTCTCTATTTTTTTTTTCCTTTTGTTCTACCCAGTTATGTGGAGGGTTTCTTGCCCTTTGTAGAGTTTCAAGGTTTTCTGTCAGTGTTCCATAGATGTTCCTTGAGAATTGTTCTACATGAAGCTGGGATTTTTCGATGTGTTTGTGGGTGAAGGTGAGCACCATGTCTCACTCCTCTGCCCTTTTGATTCTCTTCTTATGTGGGTTTCTGTGCCCTCAATGATCTGTATTTGTTTTTTTTTTAATTTGGATTTATTTATTGACAATTTGGTTTGACAAACAGGTATTGTTTGCCCAGTGACATGTGATCTTGTTTGCTTTAAAAACTTTTGGATATTTTTAAAAGTTTCTGAAATCTCAATATCTAACTTAAGTTCTTTTAGCCTCCACCAACCTCTAGGGTACTTCACAGGAACACTGAGACATCTCAGAGGGGAGTATTAAACTAATTAGGCTGCTATGGAATGGTAAATTACTTGAGTAACACTGTCAAGTGATTGGGGATAAATATTTGTTATACTGTATAAACATGTTTATCATAGATATTTAACGATGTATGTAAAAGTCCTAAGATGTGACATGCCCTGATACAATGATATTAGTCATAATCCTTGTTCTATCTTATAATGCAACATATCACAGAAATATCCCACTTTCATACCAATTACATTGTATTTAAATGCTTAACCATGCCATTTCAAGTTTTTTCCTTTACAGGCAATCTTTATTTTACATTAATGCTCTCATAAAATGAAGATCTTTAAGAAAATGCATAAAGGGAACTTTTTGAGAAATTCAAGTTTCTGATAGCCTTTGTTTAGACAGTATCACTGCACTGAATAACATATGGCAAAATTCTAATGGAAAACCTGAAGACTTCATCCAGATCAACATTGTTTAATTACAGGGGACTGAAGGAACTCATAAATATCAATTATAGCTTTCTGGCATTTTTAGGGAAATACACTGGACTTTGGTATTTCTTTTCCTAAAAAGGGTTCCTTCTATGCTATGACATAGAACCAGTTGATAAAGTAAACCTATGTGAACAAAGATGAACCATCTTATTTCTCTCTAGCTGATCTGTCCAGAATGTGGCTTCTCCAGCTACGCATCCAGTGGATTTGATGGTTTATTGCTACCAGATTATAAATCATTACATTAATCATTAATTTAATTTCATTGCTTTTCAAATTGTTTTGCTTTGTGTTTCTCTGCTGTGCTATGACCTAGGCAATGTTGCTAGCTATATGATTATATCCTGTCTATTTTATAAGATGTTTTCTCTTACCTAAATGAATGTGTATCCCAAACTTCAATAAAACTGAACATGTCTGAACATCTTGACTAAATATATCACATTTATGCCTCTTAGGGAATGGTTGTAATGGTGTGATTCTAGGTATGAGAGAGAGGAAGAAGGGAAGATATTTCCTGCATCAGTTGGACTGGTAAGACAAGGATCCAGAAAATTATAAATTCTCAGCAGGGCTTAATCCATAAATTATCCCTGGGCATGGTACACCAACAGTATCTATTTCACCTGATCTGGGATGAATTTCCTAGTGACACAGGACATAAACTGTTCATGAAATGTCTGCCAGGTATTGGTTGAGTTTGGGGCCCAAAGGGAGGGACTGTGAATTAAAATATAGCAGGCCATGTGAGTAAACAAAGGATGTGACAGCCCTCAAGCCCCCACATTACAGCCACCTTGAAAGAAAGCCCTGAGAATGGAAACAAAAAGTACCTGCCATGTAGCAGTCACCTGCTATAGAGATACTGGATGAGGCACCCTGAGGAGATTCAGGATGAGGAAGCACAGGACACTGACCCAGAGAGCTGAGGTGCCTATCAAAGGAATGATTTCAGTGAGCCCAGACCCCTGCATCTTCCCAAACAGGGAAACGTCCTAAGTTCCTTAGATAGGGGGTTTTCTTCTATTAATGATTATCTTGATGTTCCGACTCCCCACTCCTTTTGTGCAAAACTCCTATATGTTCAGGTTCTCCCTTTGCCTCTTCATAACACTTTCTCTAAATTATCTCAGATGCTCTATCCCAGGCTTGAGTCCTCAGAATGCCCACCAAATAAAACATCACTCTCAAATTTTAGGTTTTTTTTTTTTTTTTTAATTGATACTAGCAGCACTTGTTGAAGAGACTCTTTCACTATTGTATATTCTTACCTCCTTGGAGATTGTCATGCTCAACCTAGTAAACTTATTCTCCCCAGTACCATTCTGGGGCATTGATGTAAGGTCAAATTATGGAAGAAATAGCTCAAGTTGACCACTGACTACGAAAAGTGATTTTCTGAGATGTAACGTGAGTTGGAGTGTAGTAAACAGAGATGCATGGATTAACGGAGATGTAATAATGTAAAATCACCCGCTATTCTCCACACACTAAGAAGCACATTGCAGGTATACCCCACTTTCTGAAGGTTCACATTTGCAACGTTGATTTTATGAATGTATATGTTAGTGTATATTTTCTCTTGTGAGAAAGAAATCTTAAGGGGATTTTTACCTTTACTAAAAAAAAATAGTAATAACTTTTACCATAATAGCATTTATCTTTTGTAAATGTGAAGTGGCATAACTTGAACTTTCAAAGAGAGGAAAATACTTACAGTGATGAAATATCTTGCTACACAAGAGATAATTCTACAACATATGGTTGATAACTCACTGAAGTTCAAAGTGATTTATGAATAGTAGAGATAATGTTGTTATCTATAGAATTTAAATATATCACATATAATTATGTTTCATTATAATGTAAATAGGTTTGAATTCTAATGACTTTGGTTGCAATTTTGTAGCTGAAACTTTGAAAGGAAGCTGCATTCCAGTGTAATATTTCCCAGCACACTTTATGGAGGAACTATGTGTGTTGTGACAGGCAAGTAAATTAATAAAACTCTTCTGGCTTTAATTTGCTTTTCTGTAAAAGAGGGATGCTAATGATGGAACTACCATTTTTTACAAGAGTAAATCAGCAGAGGAGAATATGTGCGATAGTCAATAAAGTATTAATTTGTTAATATAAATATATGTATCACCTCTACAAAGCTGTAGTTTTGGAAAAAAATCATATGCCTTCTTGTTCAAATTTGATAAAAGATATTGATCTTTGTTTTGAATGACTCAAGTCATGGTATGGAAAATGAAAACATTTATTTTGTATTCAAAGCTGTGAGCCATAGAATATTTTAAAAATGGAGCAAATACAGAGCAATGTCAAATTTGGGGGCTTATATTTTATGTCAAGTAAAGAGAGAGATTGTGAATTATTCATTCCACTTTTATGAGAGACTCTTTTTTCATTTTTGGTAAATTCACATTATGAAAAACCAGCTGTGATTGCTTTTGCAACTGTCCCTTTTCTATGCACATACTAAGAATTTCTATCCTTTGTTTTAATGTAGACTCAGCAATAATGGAAGAAGTTCTAAGACCAAGGTGCTCTGGAAAAGCCAATTTCATGCAAGTAACACAAATGAAGAATTTCATAAAGGAGTAGAAGACTCTGGAGTAAAATATACTCTATACTCATAAAACTAGGGTTATACAGTTGTTTATCCATTGTCTATTCTGAAGTTATGAACATGAATATTCAAGCCTTGCCTAGAAATTAAATGTTATCAAATGTCTAATAAATGCCTAGCCACTGTTAAATAATCAACAAATATTAGTTTTGGTCTTTATTTCTGTCACCAATCCACAAGATTTCTTAGCTTTCTTTCACAATTTACAACAGATATCAACCTCCCTGTGTATATAAATTATCAATTTCTAGGCATCAGGCACAACCCAAGTTACTCTCCTCTTCAACAAACATTTCATAGCATTCTTCACCTCCATGTTTCTCACTGTATAAATGATAGGATTTAACATGGGAGTGAAGGTTCCATAGAACAAACTTACCAACTTATCCACAGGATAGGTGACCAGAGGACGTACATAGACGAAGATACAAGGGACAAAAAAGAGTACCACTACTGTAAAGTGGGAGCCACAGGTGGAGAGGGCTTTGCGTCTTCCTTCAGAGCCATGGGATTTCAGGGATCTCAGAATGACCATGTAGGAGATGAGGAGCATGAAAAAAATGAGCAAACATATGCCCCCACTGTTAGCTGATATCACTATTGCACGCCAGTAGTTGTCACTGCAGGCAATTTGCAGCAGTGAGAAGAATTCACACATGAAGTGGTCAATGACTTTGGGACCACAGAAGGGCAAGTCAAATACAAAGAGAATTTGCACGGTGGCATGGAGTATCCCCCCAACCCAGGCCACCACAACCAGGAGCTGGCAGAGCCCATGGCGCATGATGGTTGTGTAGTGCAGAGGCTTGCAGATGGCCACATAGCGGTCATAAGCCATGGCAATGAGAACAATGATCTCTGATCCTCCCAGAAAGTGTTCCAAAAAGAGCTGAGTCATGCAGCCACCCCAGGAGATGGTTGTCCTCTGATAGAACAGGTCAATGGTAATTTTGGGGGTGGTGACAGAGGAGAAGGCGGCATCCATGAAGGCCAAGTAAGTGAGAAAGAAGTACATGGGAGCTGAAAGCGTGGGGCTGAGGGAGATGGTAATGACAATGGACAGATTTGCCAGCAAGGTAAATAGGAAAATGAACAAAAAAACAATGAAGAGTATTTTCCGCAAGTGTGGATTCTGTGTGAATCCTAAGAGAACAAATTCAGTCACATTGTTGGGAGGCATGGGGAGATCCATTCAACTAAGGACCACCTTCCAGGTCCCTGAATTTTCTACAAAGGAATAAAGAATGATACCTTTAGTCAGAAAATAATTGTAGTCTCAATTTCTCAGAACTAAACATAGTAGTCACTGTCAGTGAAGGGCATGTTCTTGGCAGTCATCCCCCAGTTCTTTTTTAAAATATTTCTTACTTTCTTCATGATGACTTACATCTCTTCAGTCACCTCATACCTGTCACACGTGAAACATCTACAGGGCAACATCAGGTGGTTATTTACTGAGAAAACACTGTGCTATTGCATGAGATCTGGGTTTTTCTCTTGATTCCAACTTCAAGTGACTTTGTAAGTCATCTCAGTGTCCCATGGTTCTTAGCCATCCTCTGTGTTTCAGAGCTTACACACTGTGATTCTCAGATGTATCTTGTGAGCTGAGAGGTCCCTCATACAGGTAAGAATTATTCTCTCAAGAGAATTGACAACTGAACCCTCAGCTCTAAAATGTGGAAAGAAAGGCACTGTCAGTAAATATCTGCCATAAAGAGCCAGTTTAGGGAGATGTACATGTTGTTGGAAACACCCTCCCTGGTACCTACCCAAACACATATGCTCTTTTCAACTGTTTCTTCACTTACCATAGTGCCTGGCATAATGTATACAGGGTCTGAAACTTGTTAGATGTTAAGTAAATGCTTATAAATTGCCACTCTCCATGGTGAGAATATGCATGCTGCTTCAAACCCTAAACCTAGGAGGAATTCAAGTGTTTTCATCCCCATACTCTGTTTAGCATTACCCTTTACTTTAAGAAAATCATAAATAAACATTTGAAAAGAAGTGGCGTTCTAGTTTTTTTCTGACACATTTTAAAAGGTAAGTGTGAAAATGCTAATTACCTCTAGGTAAGGGAGTTTTACTGGGTCATTGTTCTTTCAAGATAGTATTATATTTAGTAATCAATATGTTTATTTTTTAAATTCTGTGCCACATACAACTTTACATAGTCATATTCATTACATAGTACATTTACCACTTTCATAGATCTGGATGAAAAGATAAGAAACCTCTGACATAGGTGTTCAATATGCAAGGATCTATCAAGCAAAGGAAATCCTTATTTTCAGAGTTCTAAAAATAGAAATTAATGGAAAGCAAAAAATAATATTTTACTGGGTAAGATAGATAAGGCACTATGCATGTATACATATATACATGTATACACAAACATATAAAGCCTTTTAATTATAATAAGTACCTACTACATGTTCAGTCATTATACAAATATTTAAAGGACTCTTACTATGTATATGAATGTATGTTTGTCTAAATAAAGTCATGAAGATTCTCCCTGTTAAATGCACTTAATACCTGAAATTTCATCATGAAATAGCAGTAAGTCATCCCTCCATGATATCAATGACTTTCGCACTCCTTTATATTTCTGCTACATGCATTCTCAGGCCTACTTCTCCCATCTTTCCATAGTATACTTCCTCTATCATTCCTGGTTACAGGCTACTGTGTTACTAATAGATTGAGAAATTTTGGGAACATGGATTTCCCAATGAAAAGGAGATATAAAAAAATGTATTCCTGCAAAAACATGTTTTTTTTTTCTTTCAAAGATAATTGTGTAAAGAACTTTTTTTTTAATTTTCAAAGATGAAAATTGTATACATACATGGAAACAAACTTCATCAACCTCATTGGATTACTTTTTTTCTTACTTTGACTCCCCCAAATTTTCATAGAAAAGTGTAGTGTTTACTTAGGTTGTACTTACAATTTAGATATAATTCCTGAAAGTCATTTAGAAGTAATTATGAGGAAATAAATTTCACTGCTGCTTTTTTCTTTGACTCCACAATACTCTTTCTAGGAATAAACCCTGAAGAAGAAAAATCATTATTTAATATATGTTAATACAATTATTAAGAGCTGTGGAAAATTTAGAGATGATATGGAATATTCAACATTAGAGAAATGGATTATTAAAATACAGTGTATCTCTTTGCTTAATGTGTAATTTTTAACAAGAGTTTTTAAAAAAGATGTGTGATATCATAGGTACATTCTTTTTTTTTTTTTTTTTCGGTCTTTTTGCCTTTTCTAGGGCCACTGCCTCGGCATATGGAGGTTCCCAGGCTAGGGGTTGAATTGGAGCTGCAGCCACCGGCCTATGCCAGAGCCACAGCAACGCGGGATCTGAGCCATGTCTGCAACCTACACCACAGCTCAGGGCAATGCCGGATCCTTAACCCACTGAGCAAGGCCAGGGATCCAACCCGCAACCTCATGGTTTCTAGTTGGATTCGTTAACCAATGAGCCACAACGGGAACTCCAGGTACATACTTAAGTTGTACTGTAAAGTGGAGAAAATTTTGGACACAAATTTAAATTGTATAATTATTCTACAAAATTTAATTCCAACTAATTTTATTCTTTGTCTAATGAATTTAAATATATATGACAGAGAAAAGTCAACTATTTTTACTTCTCATTTCATAGTCTTGTTCTTGCGTCTTTCTTCATGCTAAAGAGATAAGGGATTTAAAGCTCAGATTGGTGAGTATGAGAAGTGATTTTATAAATTTGTAAGATGCATTTAAACCCAAGAGTCTATGATTATATGATTTCCTGGAAAAAAACTCACCTATGAATTTGTCTGACATGGCTCCACAGAAAGGGCCCCCAGCAGCTGTTGGTCCACCAAGAAAAAAGTTATAAGATTAAAAATGATAATGACCATAAGTGTCTCTGTTGATTTATAAATAGTACCTTTGCATAAGGCCTTTCTCTTGAGCCTTAAAAGGACTACCATATATTCTTTTTGTAGGCAAATGCTGTGAAGTTTCTTAACTGTGGCTAATTGGACCTCAGGGCTATTTTACCACCATTAGTGGATCATGCAAACAATTCAATTATTTCACATAACTGAAATGCAGAGAACTTTTATTCTATTCATTTTTTATTGTGAATTATTCCATACGTCTATATGAGGACAAAATAATATGAGAAAAAAAAAAACAGCAAGTGAATCACATCTGAAATTTGGCCTTTGATAAGAAGTATACATAATATGGAATCTTAATATTGACTAATGTATACATTAAACACTTAGGGAGGTCACTATCTGGTTTTAATTTTTTCATTATGCATATTTTCTTCTTTTAACAGCTGCACCTAAAGTATATGGAAGTTCCAGGCCAGGGGTCGAATCAGAGAAGCAGTTGCTGGTCTATGCCATAGCCCTCAGCAACATGAGACATTTAACCCCCCAAAGAGGTCAAACCTGCATCCTCACGGACAATGTTGGGTTCTTAACCCATTGAGCCACTAAAGGATTCCCAATATTTTATTTTTAATTTCCTAACATTAAGTTCATCAGAATATTTAAATATCATTTTCTGGTGTACACTAGGTGGTCATTATGAACCCTATTATAATATTGGCACTTCACACCAATTAAAAATTACACTACATCTTCAAAGTAACTTTCCTGTGCCAGTTCTGGAACTAGATGTACAAGATAATGATGGAAATAATTCCATTTTAAAATTATATTCAAAGATGGAGTTCCAGTCTTGTCACTGCGGAAATGAATCCGACCAGGAACCATGAGGTTGTGGGTTGGATTCCTGGCCTTGCTTGGTGGGTTAAGGATCTGGTGTTGCCATGAGTTGTGGTGTAAGTCACAGACACGGCTAGGATCTGGTGTTGCTGTGGCTGTGGTGTAGACCGGCAACAACAGCTCCAATTAGACCCCTAGCCTGGGAACCTCCATATGCCATGGGTGTGGCCCTAAAAATATATATATATATATATTCAAAGATGGTAAAATGCCTTTATAAGTATTTTAAATTTAATCTCAAAGTATACTTATGGAAAAGAAAAATGGGCAATAATATTCACAATTTATAAATAGAAAATACAACACGTGGGATAAGAGCACCATTGTCCAAGGGGAAAAAGAAGCTAGGTCAGTAATCCCAGACCAAGTTTCTTATCTTCAAAAGTTGTTTTACCAGTAAAGAGTCATGATACTTGTATAGTGCCACCAATTATAAGGCCTAAAACAATCTATAATAAAGAAACAAATACCAATATTTGAAATTATATTGTAAATAAATATAATTCAGTTCAACTCAGGAATATTCCTATATAGAAGCTCACTTACTCACCATATTCAAATATGCTGGCATTAATAAGAAGAAAAATAAATTGAACATAACTCTGGATGGGCTCCAGAGAATGTAGTCACTGTGAGAAGCATGTGTCATGAAGGAAAATTATTTAAGAATGCTATTACAGGAGTTCTCATTGTGGCTCAGTGGTTAACAAATCTGACTAGGAACCATGAGGTTGTGGGTTTGATCCCTGGCCTCACTCAGTGGGTTAAGGATCCTGCGTTGCTGTGAGCTGTGGTGTAGGTCGCAGACCTGACTTGGATCTGGCATTCCTGTGCCTCTGGTGTAGGCCGGCAGAACAGCTCTGATTAGACCCCTAGCCTGGGAACCTCCATATGCCATGAGTGAGGCCCTAGAAAAGAGGAAAAAAAAAAAAACCCGCCATTACAGGCTTCAACCTAGTGTGATTAAGCACTCCAATATTTTAGTGCCAAAATAATATTTATGATGGTAGACGACAATGACAGCTTGAATGAGGATTGAAATTATCTAATAAGTTATAAGGAATGTGGATTTAACTCTCGAATTTGTCTCTCAACTCTGGAATGAAAGCCACAGTTCACAGAATTAGCATGTGCTGAAAAAGTCATATTTCCAACCTCATGAAAAATTGAAATCATTCATTCAGTGGTGATCCAGTTTCTACTTAAAAAAGCTAAGTGCAGGGTATAGAGCTTGTTTTAAAACTCTTACATCCATCTATTCTAGCCTTAAGCCCTAAAGTAGCATGGAATGGAAAACAAGTTTAGATCTAAATTAGAGACACTAGTCCATGAAAACAATTTTGCACAAGAGGAGTTCCTGGAGCAGTACCAGAAAAGGTTGTTTCCACACTACAAATTCAAGGACATAGTGGTTTAAAACCCTAAAGTGACAGCAACACAGGATCTCACAGTTGCAGGGTAAACCAGAAAGACATCAGGAGTAATTGTATATGGATCTTAGCACAATTGATCAGAAATGAATTGAGGTATGGTATGATATTTGGAAGGTTCAGAGACTAACCAAAAAACAGGTACCTGCTACATTGTTCTTATGGGCAGTGTCATTCATTTCAATAGGTAGAGAATCAATCTCGAAATATCAAAGCACTCAGAGCAGAGCTCCCATGGTATTAATCCATTCCAAAAGTGTCTCATCCCATAAGGCCATCCCCTAAGTTGTTTACCAGGAATGAGAGATGGAATGTGGTATCAAAACTCTTCCAATTTTACCTATAATTGAAGTAAAAGCAAAGAGAACAATGTTTATGGCAATAAACACATTGGCTTGGGCAGAATCACAGAACTTGGAAACACCTTCCAATTTACCTAAGTAAATGACTTGTAGAAGTAGGGCAATTTTTAAGGTTAAAACAGGAGATGATGGCATAGTGTGAAATAAAATTCATGTCTCCTGATCCTGAAGCTAGTGTTCTTCATCATGTTTTCATAACCACCGTATTCTTGGAAATATTGCTATATCCAAGGTCCACTGCTTTCTTCAATACAGCATATGGTAGCCATGAAATGAGAACTGTATCTTTCTGTCAAATAGGAAACTATAAACACATATACACACAGCATATGGTAGCCATGAAATGAGAACTGTATCTTTCTGTCAAATAGGAAACTATAAACACATATACACACATTTGTATTCATTTTTATTTTAGAAGCAGTCTTCATTTATGAAAAGAGCCAAAATATATTCACCACAAAGTCTTATTATGTTAGATATTTGTTTAGTTGACAAATCCTTTCTTTGGTCAACTGCAGAGTAATGATTCCTTTTTTTTTTTTTTTTTAATTCACATATTCCTTATAACTCATCTCCTCAGTTTTCAAAGAGGATTCCAGATTCAAGGAACTAAGTGGAGGAGTTCCCATCGTGGCTCAGTGGTTAGTGAATCCGACTAGGAACCATGAGGTTGTGGGTTCTATCCCTGGCTTTGCTCAGTGAGTTAAGGATCCGGCGTTGCCCTGAGCTGTGGTGTGTGTCACAGACGCGGCTCAGATTCCCCATTGCTGTGGCTCTGGTGTAGGTGGGTGGCTACAGCTTCGATTAGACCCCTAGCCTGGGAACCTCCATGTGCCACAGGGGTGGCCCAAGAAATGGCAAAAAAAGACAAAAAAAAAAAAAAAAAAAAGGAACTAAATGGAAAGCCAAATGCCTAATAGTGAATTTTTTTACACATATATATATTTTACTGTGTGATTTTGAAAAGCACCCAAACATAATTGCTAGTAATAACTGTTAATCTAAACAATTACCACTGCCTATGGCATATAATCAAAAATTTCTTTATATGCCAAACTATAATCACATACAAGCATCAAATCATTCCATGCAATGTAAAGATCACAAAATGTAGAGGAAGAGTATTTAGTCTCAAAGCTGACTTTCAGGTCCCATGATCTAATTAAACGTTCTGATACTCATTTTATTTCTGTAAATTAAAAACACAAAATTTTGATTTTATGATTTAATTACAACCATTTCAGAATACTTTACAGTTTTCACATCAGTTTGAATAGTGTGCCATTAAATTTTATAATCACTGACAACTCATCCCACAGAATAGGAACTCCAATAACCTTAGGATAGTTGTATCAATTATGTGCCAAGAAAGTACTGGTAAGTATTTTCTTTCTATTTCATACTCCACAGCATCCTAGATATCAGTTGGCCATACAGCATTTTGAGATCCCACTGATTTTATATATAGGCACAGTATATAACTAATTATTTAGAGAGAATTAGGGTTTTTGGTTTTTTTTGTTTTTTTTTTTGTTTTTTTTTTTTTGTTTTGTTTTGTTTTGTTTTGCTTTTAGGGACAAACCTACAGCATATGGAAGTCCACAGACTAGGGGCCAAATTGGAGATGCCGCTGCCAGCCTATGCCACAGCCACAGCAAGGCAGGATCTGAGCTGCATCTGTGACTTACATAAAACTCATAGCAATGCTGGCTATTTAACCCACTGAGAAAAGACAGGGATAGAACCCGCAAATTCATGGATCCTAGTCCAGTTTGTAACCTGCTGAACCACAATGGGAACTCCATGAATGAAAAATTTTCAATGACTACAAAATAAGAGAGATACTAAGGGAATGGTCTTTTCTCTAATAGCATTGAAACTATTGAAAGAGAATCAATTTGGTTTTAGAAGAACAGAGATCTTAACACTAGCTCTGACTCTGATACTGAGTGGGTTATTTGACTTCTTTGAAATTCATTATTCTTCATGTGTGGAATGGGAATAATCATGATATCTTTAAGGTGCTTTTAGTGTCAAGTGAGAGGCATGGGAAGAAATTTGGAGTCATAAAACATGAAAATATAAAGATCATGATGGAAATAAAATTTTCATTATGTGTCATCTATTGTCTGAATTGCATTCCTGATTAATAACATCCTAGTTGCATCTTGACCTCAGTATTTTTACTATGTAAGGAACAGGGTTTTTCATGGGAGTAAGAATAATAGTGAATACAACTGTGGTTTCATCCATGAGAATGTAGCTACTCGTCACAGATGCATAAAAATACAGGCACAAAGAACAAGACAAAAGTGTGATGAGAGAGCTACAGGTAGACGGCATTTTTACATCCCTGCAGAGCTGTTAGTCTTCAAGGCACACAGGATACTAAAACATTACAAAACTGATCGCAGGGATTACCCCACCATTGCAACAACTAAGAGACCATCAAGGAGTCTGTGTAGGCAATTGTATCAGGGCGAAAATGTCACACATGAAGTGAGCCGTGATGTCTGTACCACAGCATGGAAGCCAGAATGTGACAAGGATCTGTCCAACCAAGTTAAGAAAACCCACTTCCAAATGTGTCATTGTTCATGATGGTCACACTGTGCAGAGGTCAACAGATGTCCACGCAGTGGTTACAGGCCATAACCACAAGGAGAACCACCTACTGAAACCATAATCTTTCAGTAGATATCTCTGAATGTCTTTGGCCATTATAGACAAAGCCAGTTTTGTAGGTATTTGTAAGTTCATTATGCATTCCTGATTGGACAGTATTAAGAGTGGTATATTGCATTTTGCTTTAGACTGGTGAATGAGCAATACTGCCTGCCATATCAGTTGACAATTGATGTGACAGCCATCAAGCATTACATTACAGATGCCTGGACAGTGAGCTTTGAGGGAACTCAAGATGGAAACAATGCCCACCACTGCAGCCAGCCCCAATGGTATACACTGAGGAGACACAGGATGAGAGAACCCAGCATATTGGCCCCAGAGAGCTGAGGTGCATACCCAAGGAATGAGTACAATGAGCTCTAATGTGGCATTTTCCCCATACATAGAAAAGGGATTAATTCCTTAACTTGAGATATTGAGTTTTCTTTCTTTCTCTTTATTAAGATTAGACGCTTGGGAGTTCCTGTTGTGGCAGAGCAGAAATGAATCCAACTAGTAACAATGAGGTTGTGGGTTCAATCCCTGGCCTTTCTCAGTGGGTTAAGGATCTGGCATTGCTGTGAGCTGTGGTGTAGAGCTCAGATGTGGCCCGTATCCTGAGCTGCTGTGGCTGTTGTGTAGGACAGCAGTTACAGCTCTGATTAGACCTCTAGCTCCATATGCCATGGGGGGTGGCCCTAAAAAGCAAATAATAACAATAATAATAATGATGATGATGATTCCTACTAATGACTGAGTTTGATCAGTCTATTCAGGTTCGCGTGGATAGAAACTGTCCATTTTAGATCTTACTATCCTATTTTACTGGTAGGACACTCATGCTTATAAAATATAACAAATAGCAGATGCTGGATCTGGAAACTTAACCACAAACTGCTGGCTTTAACATCCATATCCTTCCCACTAGTTCTACAGGGAAAGAAGTGAAAAGTTTTTGAGCAAGAACTTCAGAGCAGGGGTGTCCTTTCTACAATCTCCATCCACCAATAGAGCTAAAATCTTCTGATTTCTTTGTTCATGTTTGATGTGTCTTGATGAAGGACACAACAAATTACGTAGAAACAAAAGATAACAGACCAATTGCAGGTAAAAATCAGCAACAACCACACCAGTAAGGAAGAGAAACAGTATGTTGAATATATCCGAGGTCTTGAGGTTTTATTAATTACTTTCTAATGCTTTGTATAATGTGGCCCAATCTGGAGGGGAATTTTGTAATTGCTAAAGATATAAACCCTTCCTAAAGTAATCTTCCTAACACAAAACATATTGGAACATGTAGACATTTTCATTTATTATAAATTTAATTTGACAACATGAATATGTAAGAACAGACCTAAGTCTGAAAAAGAAGAGGAATGGGGAAATATTAGGTTTGTTGGATTTTAAAATGTATTATAAATGATTTATAATTACACCTTGCATTAAATTGTTCATGACTGAAGAGAATAGTGGAATAAAATAGAGCCCTGAATTGCATTCAAATATAAATGGAACTTTAAAATACAATAAAGTTAGGATTTCAAATCCATGGTGGAAGGTAATTATGCAACTACAAAAAAAAAAGTTGATTCAGAAAACAAAACACAGGAGTTCCCGTCGTGGCGCAGTGGTTAACGAATCTGACTAGGAACCATGAGGTCGCGGGTTCGGTCCCTGCCATTGCTCAGTGGGTTAACGATCCGGCGTTGCCGTGAGCTGTGGTGTAGGTTGCAGACGCGGCTCGGATCCCGTGTTGCTGTGGCTCTGGCGTAGGCCGATGGCTACAGCTCCGATTCAACCCCTGGCCTGGGAACCTCCATATGCCGCTGGAGCGGCCCAAGAGATAGCAACAACAACAACAACAACAACAACAAAAAGAAAACAAAACACAATTTGTATTTAACTCCTTATATACAAAAATAAATACCTGATTAATCAAAAATTTCATATATAATGTAAAAGCACAAAAGTGCTAATAATTATTAACTTCTAAAAAGACGTGAAAAAATTTTGGTGGGGGAAATGAGCAAAATCTTTTAAGAATGATACAAAAACCAAATAAAATATTCATAAACTGACTAGTTAAATAACAAAAACTATATATCCCAAAAAAATCCATATCAGAGAAGAAAGTCAAAATCAGGTCACGACACAGAAAATTAAGTACATAAATAATGACTTTTTAAAGATTATTTTCTTAGTACACAATTGCTTATAAAAATCAGTATGGAAAAGACTAGAAATCAAAGAAAATAGGTTAAAAAACATTGATACATGATTCAAAGATAGATACATATAACTTTAAAATGGGGAAGATTGCTTAAATCAATGATGTTTTGAGAAGTTCAATTAAAGTATCTAAATGGATTATGATTTGGTTTATGAGTTATATTGCCATAAACAAAAAATGTTTATCCAGCACTGATTGTTGAGAACATGGACAAGCAGATACTCTCAAGGACTGAGAGCAGAAGTGTAGGTACAACATAATGAATCACGTTTTTGCAATAAATATGAATATCATTATTTAAAATGAATATTTCCTGTGACCCAAAAACACGATTTCTAGTAACTAACATTTCTAGGAACACATAATCCAGAAAGCATATATTTATTGCAGAATTATATGTGATAGTAAAAGACTGGAAATGACATGAAAAGTACTGGACACATTTATTCAGGAATATTATCAGCAAATATTGCATATTATAAGAATAATCAAAAATGTTAGATCTACATAGACTGGTATGGAAAGATCCGCAACACGTTGTATAGTAAAACACAAAAGTTTATGTGCAGACATATATACACATAACCATATGTAAATATGCTTGTATTTAAAAGGATTAATATTTGAAGAATCTTAAGACACACACTTTTGTGACTACTCTGGGAAAGAACACTGGGAAGCACTAAAAAAGGATGGAAAAGAGGTTTGGTTTGGTTTATTTGGTTTGGTCGCATTTTGTTTTACAGGATGTTTTACTAAGCTTTCAAGCAGCAAATCATCCCAACTTTGTTTGAACACATCCTGTGAACATCAATTCAGTTTGTAACTTGCCTTTTGCTTTCTTTCAAATGTGTTTGTTGAACAGAGGTTCTTAATATGGTCAAATTTATCATTTCTTTCTTCTTAATCTTGTTTTGAAATATTGTGAAAGAAGAATTTTCACTCACATTAGAAATTGAATATAGAGACTATTCCATATATATTCTATAGATTTATATATAATGAATATAATTAAATATACTTATATATAGAACTAAATATTTTCACTAGTAAAACAAAAAGAATGGAAAAAAATGGCAAGAATATGACTAAAAAAATTAAAGAGTCTCAGAAAAAAGTTGTGCATAAATTGATTAAAAATCATTGAAACTATAAAAAGTTTATTATTGCATATTTTTAGCAACTCCCACTTTATATGTATCACACTTTTCTAGGCAATGTGATGAACAAGACACTACATATAGAGGTAGCATTATACCAGAGAAACATTAATAACCCAAACATACAGTTAGTTCTTCATTATAATAAATGTTTTGAAAGAAAGGAATAGGTGAGTCAATTTTAAGAGACTTTTAGTTTCCAAGGAGATGAGCCCAAAAGTCATATGATCCTCTTCGTGTTTCTTCCACAGAGTTTCTTCATAGCATTAGTTAACTCAGAATTTCTTAGACTGTAGATTAATGGGTTCAGCATGGGGGTTATGATTGTATAAAACACACTCAATGACTTGTCAATGGAGAAGGTCTTAGCAGGTCTTGCATACATAAAAATACAGGGGACAAAGAAGAAGACAACCACAGTGATGTGAGAACCACAGGTCTGGAGGGCTTTCTGCCTCCCTTCCTGACTCAGGTTCTTTAGAGAGTGCAAGATGACTCCATAGGAGATGAGTAAGAGCAGAAACACAATACTGCAGATCAAGCCTCCATTAGCCACCACTAAGATGCCAATGACAGAGGTGTCAGTGCAGACAAGTTTCAATAAAGGGTACATGTCACAGATAAAGTGATCAATGACATTGGGGCCACAGAATGGGAGCCCATAAATAGTGCCAAGTTGAATGACTGAGTGAAGAAAACCCCCAACCCAGGATACCACCAAGAGTACAATACACACCCACTGCCTCATGATAACCAAATAATGCAAGGGCTTACAAATGGCCACATAGCGGTCATAGGCCATTACCAACAAAAGGAAGACCTCTGATCCACCAAAAAAGTGCCCTGTAAAAAGCTGGATCATACAGGATTGGAATGATATGGTATTTTTCCCAATGAACAAGCTTGAAATCAGTTTGGGAGAAATAGATGAGGAATAAATGACATCCATAAATGATAAGCTAGCAAGGAAAAAGTACATTGGTGAGCCCAGAGTCTTACTGAAAGTGACAGTCACAACAATGAGCGTGTTCCCCACCACAGTCAAAACGTAGAAGAGGAAAAACATAACGAAAAGGACTTTCTGTTCATTTGGATTCTGTGTGAGGCTCAGGAGGACAAAGTAAGTCACATTGTTCCTTGATTCCATCTATTTTTTATAGATACTTATTTCAGATATTAGAAATAGTTTGCCTGAAAATCAAGGAAAAGATATTTGAAAGTATTATAAGCTTAACATTTTTGTTATTAATTCAATTTTTTAAATGCCCATGGAGGATCGATATGTATCAACCTGCCATAGAAATTGGAATTACCATTTTAAAAGTAATAATTTGCATCTACCAACCCCAAACTTCCCATCTATCCCACTTCTCCCTGCTCCCCCTTCGCAACCAAAGGTCTGTTCTCTATGTTTATGAGTCTGTTTCTCTTTAGAATGTGTAAGCAATCAGCAGCTACCACATAGCAGAGAGAACTATACCCGGTTTCTTGGGATAGACACCATGGTGGAAGATAATATGAGAAAAAGAAACTCTCTCTATATATGTGTATGACTGAGCACATATGCTGTACAGCAGATATTGACAGAACACTGTAAATCTACTACACTCTAATAAAAAATTGGGATTACCATTTTGAATAATCTTATGTATATTTCCACACTCTCAGTGACATGATGTATAATGATGGGATTATAAAATTTAAGGCCAACTTAACAAATACCATTATAAATATATTCATTTTGTGCTAAGAAATATTTGAATCAAGCTGGGAGTAGGAAGTGCTTCCCAGAGGAAGCAATGCTTTAGCTGAATTTAAAGGAGAAGGGAGAAAACAAAAAAGGATAGGAAGAGAATAACGTGAAAAGTTGCACCTCATACAAAGTCATAAAAGTGTGATACTGAGTATTCATTTAAGGCAATTTACATACTCAAAAGTCAGTAAAACAAATGTGAAGTAAGGTTAGAGACATAGGTCACTGTATGGTTGCTCGGACTGCTTATTTAGAACAATAATCATTCTCCCTTATGGTTTCCAATGAGTTGTTCTTCATTCCTTTTGAGACCTCCACCTTAGCATCATATTTCTAGCAACATTCTGTTCATGATGTTCATATCTACATTCTCTCAGATGACAAGTGCTTTCTCTACAACTGTCCATGCTCCCTTCTGGGCCATCATCAAGATCCCTTTTCATTGCTCATATTTCTACCAACAGCCTCTTCAAAGCAATGTAGGATCTTTTCCATCATACATTCCAAAACTTTTTAAAAGCAGATGCTGAAGTCCAAATGTCACCTCCGTATTTTCTGATATTTATTATAGCAGCACTCCACTTCTGAGCCTCAAATTTCTTTTTTAATTAACTAGAACTTCTATAACAAAATAACACAAGCTGAGTGGATTAAGCCATAGAACTTTATCACCACATCATTGTGGATGATTAAAATTCAAAATCAAGGCATTGACAGGGTTGGGTGCTCCTAAAGACTGTGGGGAAATGAGCTGTTCCACACCTCCTTCCTTGGCTTAAAGATAAACAGGTTTGAGTTTGCATGATGTTCTCCATGTGAGCATGCCCGTATCAAAATTTCCCTTTTAATGAGAAAACCCATCATGTTGGATTAAGGTTCACCCAAGTGATTTTATTTTAACTCAAATACCTTCGTAAAGAACCTGTCTCCAAATAAGGTCATATTATAAAGTTTTGGGGATTAGGAGCCAACAGGTACATTTTAAGAGGACACAATAGAACCATAGTTGTATAAGCTGACTATCATATAACCCATAGCAATTGTTGTCCCAATAGTCTAACACCACACTAAAACCTCCTTAGTTAGTGTCTTTACTTAGATCCTTTTCTTTTTCATTAGGTACAAATGATAAATCACTCTAAAATTGTATGCTTTCATAGACTTGGAGAATAGACTTGTGGCTGCAGGAGGGGGAGAGGGAGGGAGTGGGAGGGATCAGGAGCATGGGGTTAATGGATGCAAACTATTGCTCTTGGCATGGATGTACAATGAGATCCTGCTGTGTGGCATTGAGAACTATGTCTAGATACTTACATTGCAACACAACAATGGGAGGAAAAAGTATGCATACATGTATGTATCACTTGGCCCCCATGCTGTACAGCAGAAAATAAATAAATAAATAATAAATAAATAAATAAAAATTGTATGCTTTCAGTCTCTATCTCTTCCTTAATTTTCAAACTTGTATATGCAACTATCTAATTGATATCTTGAAATAAATATTGATTAAATATTTATAAAACTCTTTACTTTTCCACAATAAGCTTATTCCTTCCTAGACATTCCCTAATTAAATGGTACCATCTTGTATGTTATTGTTCGGAATTTATATCTGACAATATATTTCACTCCTTTGCTTCGCTTGCATTATTTATGGAAAGTTATCATCAGTCCCAATGACTCCCTTTAAAATATATTGCAAGTTTGATCATTAACACACCACCCATTCCTTCCTTTATCTATTCCAGTAGCCTCCTGCAAGTTCTCTCCATTTTTGTTCCATCCCTCAAAAATTATTCTCATGAAGCAGCCCAAGTAATCTTTTTTTTCTTTTGTTTTAATTTTAATTTTAATTTTTTGTCTGCACCTGCAGCATGTGAAAGTTCCCAGGTCAGGCATTAAACCCCTGCCACAGCAGCAACCTGAGCTGCTGTTAACTAGCTGCACCACAAGGCAACTCTTAATTTTCTTTAAATTGTATTCAAATCATATTATTCACCTGTTGAAAACCTCTACAGCAGATTTCTATAACACTCATTAAAATCAAATTCTTTGGTATACATTTGGCTAAGAGACCCCAGATACCTTAAAAGCTGGGCACCCCCCAAACTCATGTCCTACAATTCTCCATGTTCAGTCTGCTCAAGACTTTATGCTATTCCTCAAATATGCAAAGTGCTTTTCCATCTCTTCAGTTCCATTAGTTCTTTTGTAGATTCTAATTTCAGAGATAAGAAATATTTTCCCTCTAAAATGATGGGAAATATTGTAGAACAGTATAATGTAAGTGTAATCTTATTTATTCATTTGACACATGTTTATCAAGTACTTAACACTGGATCACACCTTTCAGATAATGTAGTCTCCCAGCCATCTCAGAGGGTCTACTAATTCATTAAGGGTCAGGGTCTATGCCCAAGTCATATCGTCAGAGACCAGAAATGATGGTGCTGACTGAGGAATCACCTTTGCATCATCACGCTCCTGTTTTTCCAGATATGTACACCTCTTGTGGTTATAAGATGGCTGCTGAATTCACTGAATTTCTTTTAATCTCTACATGACGAATACCATAAGTCATGACCAGCCACTTTCTAATCTTTTTTCACTTATTATTCAATGATATTGAACTTCCCTTGAGGAAGTTTCCATTTTGCTAATTAACTATCACATCTTATTATAACTCTCCCTCCTTGCTTAAGATACTTAGTTTATATGCCATGAAAGCCAAAAAGCTTTATGACACTTGGTTTCACATAGACCTTATCATTAATGTATGTGCAGGAACAGTTTTATGTTATTGAAATGTCTATACAATTCTTCTTTTAGATAATATATATCATTTTTGTAGTGAAAGATACTATAGAATCAGTAAATTACATTTTTATAAATCTAGTTATAATACCTTAAATAGGTGGCAGTCACCACACTGGGTCATAATTTGCATATTAGTAAAGTAACTTATGATACTGAATTTTTGTGATTATCTAGTGGGCTAAAATATAAGAACATATGTAACACAGTTCTTGGACTTAAGTGGATAATCAATCTTTGTTTTCTTGTAGAACATCAGAAGCTTCAATTTAAGTATATCAGCATGCATCACAAGTTTATATCCCTCTGAAATACAAAACAACATGGAGAAAAAAAGAATTTCCTTTATTCCAGCATTTCCATGGAAATAGACCCAAAAAATGTAATGAAAGAAAATGTTATAATAACATCTATAAGTTCATTTGTTTTGCAAAATTATGTTCAGATGTTACACCCATGCATACTCACATGTTATATATACACAATCGGATACACACATGCATACATGTGCACATTAAAAGAAATACATATATTTAATGTCACATTTTATGCTCACAATAACAAAAATTATAGTAAAAAAAAACTGAAGCTCAAAATTTAAAATTAACTTTTCCAAAGTTACCTATTTTTAAGTGACAGACCTGGAATTGGAATCCAAGTTTGATTTATTTCAAAGTCTCTGTACTATCAGCAGAAATTTTTTTTAACTTTTCAGTTCTTAGAAATTCAAGTGATGTTGTTTTGTATGTACTATGATAAAGAAATATACACAACTGCAAAGCCTGGTTTGCACTATTAACTGTTAAAATCTTACCTTTTGGAAGCTCGATCACAATTTGAAGGAGGACTTTTATTTCACATATATAGAATTGGAAATTTTTCTCCCATCTATTTTCCCCAAAGGAGGCAAAAATTGCATTATTGTGTGAGGGTATATTTGATTTCATATGCCTATGTCAGTTCATTTTCTCCACAGAATCTTCTAAATATTTCAGAACATTACCACTTGCATTGCAGCATATAGGAGTCAAGGTGTAACAGGAAAAACTAAAAATTTCCCATTAGAAAAATTTATCAGAAATGCAAAAAAATTGTATGTCATTTTATGTCTACATGTGAAGACAGCAACTATTTTACCAGGTAACTTTTTATCTCATCAGTTATTTTTTTTAGTAACATCAATAAAGAATAATTACCATTCAGAGGTTTAGCCAGTTTCATTCAATTGTTATACTTGAGATTTGGAGAGGGCAGTTTTGTACCTATTTATATCATGTTTTAGGTAGTTCCTGAAATAATTACATTTGTTTTTAAGAGAACAGCATCTTCTACTAAATAATGAGCAAAGATCATGAAGATTTTATACCTTTGAATGATGTTAATCATGGAGTCCTAAAATTGGAATATGTCCAAAACAAATTTTTGCTTAATTAAATTCACTGAGGATTTTCTACCATATTTTAAAAGAACATCTATATATTTTAAAAAAAAACCTGTCAATCCAATCACACAGCATTACAAGAGTAAGGAAGGAAGATGTAACAAGGAGAAAAAAAGAGTATCAGAACAATTATGGAAATATTGCCAGTGAAAAATATCAGCCCTGTCATTTTGTTCCAGTAAAAATGAGTTTGCCATTTTCCCTACTTTGCTATAGTAAGATTTTTTTCTTTTTCCCTAATACTCAGTGTATTCTGTATAAGAGTGAGGTTGAATATGTGAAAAATTCATGTCCAAGGTAGATGTAATAACAAATTATTTATCAAATCATTAATTATTTTTTTAAAAAATGAGCATCTATTTTGTGCCTTGTTCTATGCTATGAGCTAAGGATATAAAAATAAATAAAACAAAAGAAAATCAGGATAAAATCTCTGCTTACACTGACATTATAACGCTCAGAGTCAGACAATAAAAAAAAAAAATGGAACTTAGTAAGGTAATTATAGCTAGAGACTTCAAAAATGCACCATCAGAAATAGACAAATCTAGCAGGCATAAAATCAGTAAGGACATAATTAAACTCAACAACAACAACAGTCAACTGGATATAATTGACATCTATAGACTGCTTCATCCAGCAACAGCAAAAGACACACTCTCCAAACTCACATGGAACATTCGCCAAGAGAGGCCACATTCTGAGCCATAAAACACACCTTAAAAATTTTAAACAAAAGAAATCATATAATGTCTGTTCTCACACTACAATGAAATTAAACTAAACATCAGCTATAAAAAAATAGGTGAAAAATCCCAAAACACTTGAGAAATAAACAACACAAAACCTCCAACCTCCAAAAACTATGTGTCAGAAAATTAAACTCCCCCTTGACCTTCCAAACCGTTCAGATGGAATGTTTAGTATTTATCCCTTCTTTACCTTCTAATAAGACAACAATTTTTCTCTAACACTGAGTTTATAGTCTCTCAACAATATCCATTCTGCTCTACTACAAAGTCCTGGGAGTCAGTAAAACTTATTGAAAAATAAAAAAAAAAAAAGTTTTTGTAGTATTTACAATATGCCAGGAACTCTCCTAAGCACTTAATATATATAGACCCACTTAACTGGTCCCAAAACATTATGAGATAGACATCATTGTTATTACATTTACAGATATAAAATATGAGGTAGAAAGGTTAAATAACTTCCCCAGATGACATTAAAACCCAGGAAATATGACTCAAGTCTGCTCTACCATTTCATCTTACTACTTCCTTTAAACAAATATCTGTTCATATTCTGATGGCCTGCTGTGTTGATCTCAAGTTCATAAAATGACTTGGTCTTTTAATCATGAGAAAATCATACCTATAATTGGATCTAAAGCCTAAGAGGCATGAGGCCAGTGGAGATCAGAAAACCAGGTGGTACAGTAATATCCAAGGACATTGGAAATCACTCAAGCCCCCAAGAAATCCTACAAATCCAGTCAGTTCAAAGTATCATTCTTTGAACTCTCTCAGTGGGTTGTGGGTATGGCATTACTCTGAGCTGTGGTGTAGGTCACAGAGGCAGCTTGGATCCCAAGGTGCCACAGCTGTGGTGTAGGCTGGCAACTGTAGCTTTGATTCAACACCCTAGCCTAGGAACTCCACATGCCATAGGTGTGCCCCCAAGAAAAGCCAAAAAAAAAAAAAAAAAAAAAAAGTATCATTCTTCACAGCAGCTGTGGAGAAATGATGTATTATCCCTTCTAATGCTTAAAAACATTAGATTAATAAACATTTGCTGAGACCAGCTCAGCAGGTTAAGGCTGAAGAACGGGTGCTGTGAAACCTAAGGAAAAAGTGAACATAAAACAAGACACAGAGACATTTATCTTAAGTAAAGGTGGGAACCAGGGGAGTCAAGGTCTCACCTCAAGATACCACACTGCTTTTATCCTGCTCTTTGGGATTATGTCAAGTGAGGAGGGGGTTGTAGGTGCAGGATATAGGTTTTTTTTTTAATTATTTTAAATGTCACAGAGCTGGTAGCTGATAAAGTTTTATTCTGACCTTTAGGCATTTAACAATCATTAGCACTGAGGAAGCTTGGCATCAGATATCTATGCATAGCATTCTAGAGAATCACCGTTGTGCTTCTGCAGACAGCATGCCTATCTGCAGCAACCTTGGGTGCCTAGGTTTGCACCTTGGTTCTCCTTGCTAATGCATATCCTGCTAATGACCCCTCATAAACCCCTTGGGGCCATGAAGCTCATCTTCCTTTTATTCTTTAGAGGACATATGCTGTGCAAATGGCCTGCTACTGATCTGCACAGGTCAGGTGTGCCCAGACCAATGCATTATGTCCCCATTCAGCTGACCACATGAATAACTTATGTCTTTAGGTGTTTGTTCTTAAGCTTATGGCATTTACCAGCACTGATACTGTTTTCCAAGCAGGAAGATCGGGTAAAGTAAAGCAGGATAAGATGGAGTTTTCAGCATAGAAAATAGAAGCAAAAAGGCTAAGAAAATATTGTAGAAACATGTCTCATGACAAACATTCTACATGGTTACAGAGACTCCAGTAATAATATTCATGATAGCAAATAGCTCTGGAACATTTATTAGTAATACAAGATCTACAAGAAGTTTTTAATCCTGACAATATCTCTATCATTATCCTTTAACTCAAATTTAAAGAGCTTTGATTTGCCAAAGCTCACATGCTATGTGGCAACAATAAGTTTTGATCTCAGAACTATCTTACTCAGAGACTATTCTCTTAACTATTATAGAATAATAAACCCTATCACTCACCCCTAGCACATGTGAGTGTAAAAATGATACATAAAAACCTCCTTCACAGAGCAAAATTGTGAAAACAATGTTCTCAATATGAATGATGAGTTGAGATTACAATAACAATGAAGTTTATACCAAATAATTCAGCAAGAATATATGACAGACCCTCCCTTTGGAAGCACAAATGGGAAAAGAGGCCAGATGTAGCAAAAGATTAAAAAATATAGGAGTTCCCGTTGTGGCTCAGTGGTAACAAACCCAACTACTATCCATGAGGATGCGGTTTTGAACCCTGGTGTCACTCAGTGGGTTAAGGATCCAGCATTGCTGTGAGCTATGGTGTAGGTCGCTGACACAGCTTGGGTCCCACATTACTGTGGCTGTGGCATAGACCAGCAGCTACAGCTCTGATTCGACCCCTACCCTGGGAACTTCCATATGGAACAGATGCGGCCCTAAAAAGACAAAAAACAAAAAGTATAGAAAGAGAAGATGGGGCTTACATACCAAAAAAAAAAAAAAAAATCTATTTTCTCAAAATACTATATTTTTTTGTAATTGCAAAAATAGTGAATTTGCATTGGGTGCTTTGTGAAGAAGTAAATAAAACTAAAATAAATAAATAAATGAATAAAAGATAAAGTCATTTTATGCTACTGTATTTTTCTATTGAAGTCACCTTTTGATCCAAAGCTGCTTCATAGCATTTTTCACTTCTGCATTTCGGAGAGTGTAGATTAAAGGGTTCAACATAGGTGTTATCATGGTATAAAACACAGCCACAACTTTATCAATGGAAAAGTTTCTCACTGGACGCAGATACACAAATATGCAGGGCACAAAGAATAAAATGACCACGGAGATGTGAGAAACACAGGTAGAGAGGGCTTTGCATCTCCCCTTCAAGCTGTAGGTCCTTAGGGAGTTCAGGATCACGACGTAGGAGACCATCAAACACAGGATATTTAACAAGCAGATGAGCCCACTATTGGCCGCAACAAAAAGACCAAGGGTGTGAGTGTCCATGCAGACTAGTTTCAACAAAGGGTTCAAGTCGCACATGAAGTGATCTATGACATTGGGGCCACAGAAAGGCAGCCAGACCGTGAAGAGGAGCTGAATGGTCGCATGGATAAAGGCTCCAGCCCAAGCCACTCCTATAAGAAGGTTACACACCTGTCGGCTCATGATGGTCATGTAGTGCAAGGGTTTGCAGATGGCCACATAGCGGTCATAGGCCATCACCGTGAGAAGGATAATCTCAGCAGCACCAAAAAGATGCTCGGCAAAGACCTGAGTCATACATCCCCTAAAAGAGATAATCTTTCTCACAGTAAGGGTGTCAGCCAGCATTTTAGGGGTCATGGAGGAAGAGCAACAGCTATCTAAAAGGGATAAGTAAGACAGGAAGAAGTACATTGGGGATCCCAGGGCCTTGCTGGTGCTGATGGTGATCATGATGACCAGGTTCCCTGCCAAGGTGACCAAGTAGACCATTAAAAACACGACAAATGAAAATTTCTGAAGCTCCATATTTTGAGTCAGGCCCAGGAGGATGAACTCCGACACATTATTCGTCCTCTCCATCAATTCAGTTCAGGTGGCAAGTGGCTTCCCTGAAACGAAAGTCACAGTCATCCTCAATGACGCCACCTTTCCTTAAGCAATGAATACAGTCGTGGAGTATCTTATTTTCGGTAGTTTTACAAAAGGCAAAGACAACCACGAAAATGTAAAAATGGTTTTTATTTGTATATTCTTACAAGTGACAATATAAGTGGTATTTGTTTTGTTCTTTATAATTTTCTCATTTGTTTTTAATTTACCTTTTAAATTTTTTTATTTTTTAAGGGCCACACCTACCGCATATGAACATTCCCAGGCTAAGGGTCAAATCAGAGGTGCAGCGGCTGGCCTAACCACAGCAACACCAGATCCCACCCGTGTCTGCAACCTACACCGCAGCTCATGGCAATGCTGGATCCTTAACCCACTGAGCAAGACCAGGGATTGAACCTGCATCCTCATGGATACTAGTCTGGTTTGTTTCCACTGAGCCACAATAGGAACTCCCTGTTTTTAGTTTTCAATGATGAAAAAGTGTAACTTTTCTTTTTTTAATTTTTATTAAAAGTAGAGTTGATTTACAGTGTTTCTTCAATTTCCACTGTACAGCAAAGTGATCCAGCCACCAAGCCACCACTTTTTTTCTTTTAATTTTCCATCACATTCTTACCCAAGAGATCACATACAGTTCCCTGCACTATACAGCAGGACCCTATCATCACCTGTTCTAAATATTACAGTCTGCATTACCAACTCCAAACTCCCTGTAGGTTCCCCTCTCTCCCCTCTCCCCCCTTAAAAATAAGTAACTTTTTAAATCAGAAAAGAGGAGTTCCTGCCATGGTTCAGTGAGTTAGGAATCCAACTGCAGTGGCCCTGGTCACTGAGGAGGTTTGTGTTTGATACCCAGCCAGGTGCAGTGGGTTAAAGAATTCAGCTTTGCAGCAGCTGCAGTGTAGGTCACAGTTGATGAAAGAAAGGAAGAAGAGGAGGAGGAGAAGGAAGGAAGGGAGAAAGAAAGAAAGAAAGAAAGAGAGAAAGAAAGAGAGAAAGAAAGAAAGAAAGAAAGAAAGAAAGAAAGAAAGAAAGAAAGAAAGAAAGAGGGAGGGAGGAGGGAAGGAGGGAGGAGGGAAGCAGGGGGAGGAAGGAAAAAAGGGGAGAAAGAAAACGGAAAAGAAGGAGAAAGGGAAAATTAGGAATGTATTAAAGAGTAAAAAAAGAGAAATGGACTTAAAATCCAAAGTCTTATTTGGGAGTCTGGGATCCACCCCCTATTAACTATGTAACTATTCATTTTATCTCCCTCTGCCTTATTTTTTTCATTGGTTAAAGGAGGGATGAACATGTCTTATTTAGGATTGCTGTGGAGAGTCAATCATTTTAAAATTATTGTTGTTATACCATTTTACTATTCTCATGGGTGTATCACTAAAAAAACTTTCAAAAAAATGTTTCTGAACACATCTAAAAGGCAACGGCTTTGAAAATGTACGCTAACAAATTGAGGCGAACAAGGATAAATGTCAAAGAGGAAGATCCTGTAGAGATTATCATACTAAGTGAAGAAGTCAGACAGAGAAAATCAAATATCATATGAGATCACTAATTTTTTATATAGAACTTGGTCTGCTAGGCCCTAAGTACCTGGCAGCCATTTCTAACAGTAGAAAAGTAAATCCTATGAGGAAAATCATCAGTGGATTAAAGTGCTTTGGGTGAGAAATTTCTTTCTTTTTTTTTTTCTACACAGCTGCACATGCAGCACATGGAAGTTCCTGGGCCAGGGGTTGAATCAGAGCTGCAGCTGATGGCCTATACCACAGCCATGGTAATGCTGGATCCAAACCACATCTGTGACCTACACCACAGCTTGTGGCAATGCTGGATCCTTAAGCCATTGAGGGAGACCAGGAGTCAAACCTGAATCCTCAAGGAGGCAAAGTTGTGTCTTTGAACTCCTGAGTGAGAAATTTCTTGAAGCCAATTCTTCCAAGTCTTTCTTCAGAGCATCTCTCCTCCATGCAAAGTCAGATATTTTGGTCCTTGGGACTCACTCTGCCTCCTCCTATCATTTCACTGGAAGCCTGTGACTCGCCACAAAGGAAGTCAGGGAGAGACACTGCCTTCTGGTTTACTCACCAAAAAATCTGCATGGTCCTGTCTTCTTAAATCCTTCAGTTCTCACAATATAAAGACACCAGTTTTATTCAAGTGTGGGACTATTCTCTGTGCTATTTCCTCAAGGGAAGAGTAATTAATTTTAGGGCACTTTGCCAAAATGACAACCAAATTCTTCTCCCTTCGAACTCGGAGTCTTCATTTCTTTGTTTTTTCTTCTTTCAGGGCCATACATATGGAGGTTCCCAGGCTAGGGGTCAAATCGGAGCTGAGGCTTCCAGCCTATACCACAGCTACAGCAACACAGGATCCAAGCCGAGTCTGTGAACTACATCACAGCTCATGGAAATGCTGGATCCTTAACCCACTGAGCAAAGCCAGGGATCAAACCCACAACCCCATGGTTCCTAGTCAGATTTGTTTCTGCTGTGCCATGACAGAAACTCCTTGTTTTTCTTTCAATACATGTCTACAGAAAATCTGAAATGCACTGGACATTTTTATTCAATAATAAAAATGACAGCTGGCCAGGCCCTGCATTAAACACATTATGTGGGGGTAAATTTTGTGATGGGCATTATTCTTATTCCCATTTTACAAATTGGGAAATTAAGCACTATCAGTTTAGGTAATTCACTCAGGATTGGACTTGAGTAGTGGCAAAAGAGAAACTTAAATACCAGTCTGCCTCCAAAGCCTCAAAAATGTATCTCCTCTCATGATGCAAGAGTTCAACTATTAAGAGCTTCAGTTGTGGCTTAGTGGTAAAGAAACTGACTAGTATCCATGAGGATGTGGGTTCAATCCTTGGCCTTGCTCAGTGGGCTAAGTGTCCAGCATTGCTGTGAGCTGAGGTGTAGGTCACAGATGCAGCTTGGATCTGGCGTTGCTATGGCTGTGGCGTAGGCCAGCAGCTGAAGCTCTGATTCAACCCCTACCCTGGGAACTTCCAAATGCCACAGGTATGACCCTAAAAAGAGAGGGGGAAAAAAAAAGAAAGAAAGAAAAAAGAAAATTCAACTATTTAAAAAGAGCAGTGAGGGGGTTCCTGCCATGGTGCAGTGGTCTGGATCATTGCCGAGGTTCGGGTTCAATCCCTGGCCCAGCACATTGTTTTAAAGGATCTGGCACTGCCACAGCTACAGCATAGGTTGCAGCTGTCTCTCAGATTAAATCCCTGGCCCAGGAACTTCCATATGCTTCAGGTTTAACCATAAAAATAAAAATTAAAAAAGAGCAGTGAGCACTCTGAAAAAGGACATATATATCTTTGTGTGTATAATTGGGACATGGCTTAACGTGGGATAAAGGCAGAATGCAAAGGTAAGGTATTTTTTTAAGTGATATTGAAGTTGAAGCCAAAAAATTTTATCCTAGGCCTAGATTAGATAAATTATGTGGGATCTTGGGACTAATAACAGGTTTAAGTTTTGAGCTGGACTATCTCATTTGATGAATAGTGAAGAAGGTACCTATGGAAGCTACTAAATCCATTGGTAATTCCATTTTATTATGTCCAATAATTGTACTTTTCCAAACATAATCTTCAAGTATACTTGAAGTATGTGCTTCATGGTCACTATCAATTAGCTGGAAACTACTTGAGAAGAAGAGTTAAAGTGCACTGACTGAGCAACTGAAAAACTCCAGTTTAACACTGACTCATTGAGATATGAACAAAGACAGCTTAGTTAAAGCACATAGCTATTAGATAAGCACAGACCCAGTCTCTATTCTACTGTGTTGTCCTATTTTCTCTCTTACCTTGAAATAAATTAAAGCTTCTGCAAAATTGGTAATCAATAAAAATCAATTAAAAATTCATATACCTACTTTTCTTCTAAAATACTTGGGTTTGGCTTTTGATATATTTTTTCTTTTTTTACATTTTAGGCCACAGCTGCAGCATATGGAAGGTCCCAGGCTAGGGTTCAAATCGGAGCTACAGCTGCCGGCCTATGCCACAGCCACAACAATGCCAGATCTGAGCCCTGTCTGTGACCTACACTGCAGCTCAATACAACACTGGATCCTTTAACCCACTGAGCGAGGCCAGGGATTGAACAAGCATCCTCATGGATCCTAGTTGGGTTCATTACCACTGAGCCACGATGGGAACTCCTTGGCTTTGATATTTAAATCCTAAATCTAACTGATGTTAATTATGAAATTTTTGTCAATCCCTGTTCCTAAAAGATACACTGCAGGTTTCTTGTTGAAGACTTAACTTTTTTACTCTTTAGGTGTGTAATTCCTCTCAAATTAATTTTTATGTGATTGAATTACAAGCTCAGATTTATTATTATCCATATGAATATCCTCTTTTTCCAGCACCTTTTGTTGTAAAGACTTTTCTTTTCTCATGGTGGCTTTGGGGAAAATCAATTAACCATATACGTTCCAGTCTATTTCTGGACTTGGTTCTGTTTCATATATCTATATACTTACCTTATGTTAATATCATGCTATCTTGGTTACTGCATTTTTATATTGTCTCAAAACCAAGTAGTATAAAATTTCAAGGTAGAGTACTTGTACATAATGTAGTAGATTCATTCTGTGGCATAGGCTGCACCTGTGGCTTGATTCAATGCCTGGCCTGAGAACTCCCATATGCTGCAGGTGCAGCCATTAAAAAAAAAAAAAAAAATGCTTCTGGACAAAACTCTTCCACCAAAGGAGATAATTATCTCCTAGGAGAGAAAGCAGCAGTTATAATACAAGGTCCCTGAACCCTTTAGAAACCTCTTGAAAAGTCTGTACAAGGGCAAGGTGAAAATGAGTTTTGTTGCTGTTCCCCTCTCCAAAGCAAGATTCATCAGGGGCAATGATCCACTTCAATGTGCTTCCTCCACACCATTTGTCTCTTGCGCTGCAGGACTGGAGATATTCATTTAAAATCATTTTTACATAGTATTTCAAGCAGACCCATTCCAATTCAAAACCAGAAAACAGATTTGAAACAGGCTTTCTGTGAAGGACACTTGAGGCTTTAGACTACCTGGAAAGATTCAAACTTGTAAGAATGCCCTCTTAACAATTTTATAGAGATATAATTAATATTCCAAAAAACTGTGCATGTTCAATGTATATAATTTCTTAACAACTGTTCATTTGACAAGTAATAATCTCTTTCCAAATGTGACAGTTTTCATATTAAAAGGTGTTTATTACAAGAAGTGGTCAATTTGAATATGGAACTGCTCCTGTACACACCTAAATATCACTAAGACCATCTAAGAGAGCCAAGGTAAGCTTTCCAATAGTGCTGTTGCTTATTTTAGATTATTATTTTCTAGATATAGTGCTCACTATTCTTTAACAGTTTTCAGACACCGTGATAGGCTATTTCCTCTTCCTCATTCCAATTTTTCAAAAGATATTCATAAGTATCACCTAATTTGGCAGATAAAAATTTGGAGGCTCATGGAGATTAAGCAAATTGTAGAACCCAGCTCTCTGACACCAGGAACCATACCTTGCTATGAGACAATTCTAATCACAGCTATTGATGAGGATTAAAACAAATTTAAATACAATTCACATATATAAAAGAGAAAATTAAAAATATTCATAACATAAATCATCAACTGCTTTATGAAACACAAACATGGAAATCCTTCCTGGGGGTGGGGGGACTGCTATGGATAAGATGAGGCTCTGATGCTTATCTGAGAGTAAAATTGATTCTTCTGGAGTTTATTGCAGGGTTAACTATTCCCTGTATTACTGCTCCAACTGTTCATTCTTTCTATCCCACAAGTGTATACACAGTCACAAAAATAACTGAAAGTCCTTTTCACATCCACAGCAGGGTGGCAGATGTGTTCATACATACCTCCTCAATCAATTATCACAATGATCTAGGAGGTAGATATTATTATTATTATAACCTTATAGATGAGAAAACAAGGATGTAAGTTGGCAAATAAATGTACCTCAGATGAAAAAAGTTACAAGTGAAAGAACCAGGATTCAAATCTGAACCTTCTTACTCTCAAATCACTTCATCACTGGAAGAGTATTTTTCAACATTTTGCTGAGAAATCTGGGGACCCATTCTTTGGAGTAGAATCAGAGAAGGGAGAGTTAGGTCTGAGGGAGGAGTCAAGATGAAAGGGCCATTTGATGAACACAGTACCACATTTTACTTACTACTTGGGCATTCAGAGATGTCATTGTGTGTCTGTGTGCGTGCGTGTGTGTGTGTGCGCGCGTGCACGCGTGCTGATGAAATTGCTCCATATAAGCTTGCCTCTGAGCTAGTGTTACGGTAATTAGAATTCTTACGGTCATTTCAAAAGGAGATGACTAGTTAAATGTCGTTTATTACAAGGTCACAATATTAGGTTTAGGTTAAGAATTTGGAAGGGAAAATACATAAGAATCACCTGAAACCTAATTTTGGCCCTGCCCTCTATTTGCTGTTTGGCCTGGGACAGACTCCTTAACTTCTCTATGTTCCTAATTCCTAATGTATAAAGGAAGTATAAAAACGATAGTAACCATCTCATATGCTTGTACTGATAAAATACTAAATACCAAATATCTGCCTAAGCACTTAAAGCACACTAAATATTCATTTAGTCAATAGTAGCATGGTTATTACAACTGTTAGCATTAGTCTCTGAGAGTTTGTCCTCACCTGCAAAATGAATGATACAATACCAACCACAGAGGTTGTTATCAGTATAAAAAGGAAGTATTTTGGGGGGAGCATTTGCTGTTATGCCATACACATAGCAATCAATCATTAAAAAGTATATGCTATTACCTACTATGAAGTTGTTAGATTTAGTCAATCTGCATTACAAATACTTTTAATTAGCACTTGTACCTATTCTTTATATTCCTACCACCATTTTCTTGTTACTCCATTTTCAACTATTGTAAGTAATCTGCTATGGTGGTTCCTGTCTCTGCCTTCCACACCCTTACTAAACCCCAGTCGACTTTATCCAAAACTCTCAAAAGTGCTTACTAGAATAATATCAAATTCCTTTCATCCTTTTACTCGTATTCTCAATTACCTTCCACAGTGTTCCATTTATTAGAAGTGAAAAGGAAAATTTCTAAGATTTACATCCATCTTCTGATTCTTTTCAGACATAGCTGCCTTTATTTGTGAAATCTACTACTTCAAGTTAAACTCTGGCATTTTTGATGATTAAGGTCTCCTGCCTGTGTATTTACAAAACCTCTTCATGTCTGCAATCTTAACAGAATTTTCTCCTGGGTGGCAGTTCCACTAATCTTAAGAATTCAGAATCTTTTATTCATCTCAAAAAAAAAATCAACTCAAAAAATTCACATTCAGTAGAGTCTGGACACATAATTTATTAGAATGAATAAGTTGAATAAATCTAAAGTTTCATATATTTAAATTATGGGTTTCTTTCAGGTAATGAAATAAACATTTACATGAAATACATAAAGAATATGAACAATGTGACAGAGTTTGTTCTCCTGGGGCTCACACAGAATCCAAAGATGCAGAAAATCATATTTGCTGTGTTTTTTGTCATCTATATTATCACTGTGGTAGGAAATGTGCTCATCGTGGTCACCATCACTGCCAGCCCATCCCTGGGGTCCCCCATGTACTTTTTCCTGGCCTACCTCTCCTTTATTGATGCCTGCTATTCCTCTGTCAGTACCCCCAAAATGATTATAGATTCACTCCGTGGAAAGAAAACCATCCTATTTGATGAGTGTATGACCCAAATCTTTGGGGAACATTTCTTTGGAGGTGCTGAGGTCATCCTGCTGACTGTGATGGCCTATGACCGCTATGTGGCCATCTGCAAGCCTTTGCACTATACAACCATCATGAATTGGAGAGTGTGTGGGCTACTACTGGGAGTGTCATGGGTGGGAGGTTTCCTTCACGGAACCATTCAGATCCTCTTCATTTTCAGATTACCCTTCTGTGGTCCTAATGTCATAGATCACTTTATGTGTGATCTGAACCCTTTGCTGGATCTTGCCTGCACTGATACCCACACTCTGGGGCTCTTTGTTGCTGCCAACAGTGGGTTCATCTGTCTTTTAAACTTCCTTCTCCTGCTGGTCTCCTATGTGGTCATTCTGTGCTCTCTAAGGACCTACAGCTTGGAGGCGAGGCGCAAAGCCCTCTCCACCTGTGTTTCCCACATCACTGTAGTTGTGTTATACTTTGTGCCCTGTATATTTGTGTACACGAGACCTGCAGCTACTTTACCAATTGATAAAGCAGTTGCTGTATTCTACACTATGATCACTCCCATGTTGAATCCCTTAATCTATACCTTGAGAAATGCCCAGATGGAAACTGCCATTAGGAAATTGTGGAATAGAAAAGCCATTTCAGGTGACAGATAAATGTGTCTGGAGCCAAACAATAATTCAACTTATGCAAAGGTCAAAGGACATCTTGGATGACCTCAGCAAGGACTATGTAAAGGATAAAAAATAAATTAATCACAGAAAATTATAGATTCTTTGGGGGGAAACAGAAATAGATGCAAAAAGAGAAAAAACATAACCCAGGACCAATCTTTCCATATTTAGAAAAGTCTACCAACTGGGAACTTAGTTTTAGTAGCTTCAACCATGTGTATGGATTCATAGACTTTCCATGTAATAAAATGACAGAAATAATAAATAGATTGGTATTAAGGAGTACCTCTATAACAAGCCAAAGGTGTAGCCACTGCTGTCATGCCCACTTTACAAAAGATTAAATTGAAAGAAAAGTGAAAGTATCAAAGCACATATAGCAAAGAGACAGTAATCAGAATCTGAATGGCTTCCCAGACCATAATACTAACTGCTTTATACAGTCAAGAAAGGATGATAGAAAGCTGAATAATTACTAGTTACTGTTTATTGAGATAGGAAGTGTGCTGGACAGATTGTATATAGTAGTTCATTACTGTGACTAAAAACCCAATAATTTTTCATTAACTTTTCATTTTTTATATCAGCTGATGGTAATATGTTGACTTTAATATAATGTGCATAAGCATTTCATAGTTGTAAAAACCGTTGTCCATTGAACTTCTGTTAAGAATTGAACAAAGATTGCACAGTGTTTCCAAATTTCTTTGTAAGCTTCAGAAGATTTTTAGTATTGCTCTGTCACCATCTTAGGCTGGAAAACAATCAGAAGGAACAATGACTCAAAAGAACATCTTGATATCAGTCAGGAATTTCTATGTATTAAATATGAAGTTGTACTCCATAAAGTACTTGCATATGCTATATAATAACAGTTTCTATGAGGCAGCACAATTTCTGGTTTGTAATAAATACTGAATGAATAAATAAAAATATACCATAAAAATTAATAAAATGTTGAGGAAAAACATACTGGAGTCTAGGGAATTTTTTCCTACCTTTATGTGATTCAGATTCTGAGGAGAATTCTAGTTGAAACTCTTAGGAAAATCACAATTTGTTTTTTACTTTTTCTCTTAAAGAGGATGAGAAAGAAATCCAAACTGAGATTATCAGGCTATGAGCAAATAGTTTATCTTAATGTATTTCCTATCTTTCCGGAAGATCTAATTATCTTACATATATGAGCTAGTCATATTATATTTTCTATTAATCTCTTTACCTTTTTTCTTCTTTTCTTTTTGTTTTTAGGGCCGTATCCACAACACATGGAGGTTCCCAGGCTAGGGGGTCTAATCAGAGCTACAGCTGCCAGCCCACGCCACAGCCACAACAATGCAGGATCTGATCCAAGCTGTGTCTGGAACCTACACTACAGCTCACAGCAATGCTGGATCCTTAATCAGCTGAGCAAGGCCGGGGATCGAAACCGCAACCTCGTGGTTCCTTGTCGGATTCATTTCTGCTGAGCCACAACGGGAACTCCTGTTTACTTTTTGATAACATTTCCTTATTAAACCCTCTTTTTAAAAATGTGTGTTTCCACAATTTGGAAGTACTAAAATATATGTATGTACACACACACACACTCTCAAACATGTGTGTGTATTTGTTTTCAAAAGGTAAAGATAATAGCATTACTAACAGTGTATCTCTGTATATTAAACACGTGTGTCTATGTTTAAATGTAGACATATATGGTGTATGTGTATGATACCCTCTAGTGTTGCTTTACTGCCAATAAACTGGGTGTCACTGGTTCCTAAACTCACCACTCATGAATCTGATACCATTATAAATGACATTAATAATGAATAATTAAAACAGATATACTTAATTTTTTAAAAAAGATGTGGCTCCATTTACCCACAAAGAAATTTCAGAATAAATACTTTCCTTTCATTCTTCCATCCTTCATTCATTAATCCATAAATATTTGGGGGCCTGAATAATGAGACAGAAACATAGATCATCAATGGGGCTTCATTGCTGGGACTTTGGGTCCTATCTTCCCAAAGCTTAGGATCCATTGAAGGACCCCCAGAAGAGAAACCACCTGGTCTACTTGCCTCAGGGTAGAACCTGTTCTGCAGCATAAATTATACTCCAGAGCCTCCATGACTACAGACTAAAACCAGAGTTTGGTTTACTACATCCTTCTCCCTCCACCATAGTCCCTTCATTCAACTCTTTTTTATAGATCATTTTCATAAAAATCCCACCTTTGAATCTGCCTCTAAGGACCCCATCTAACACAGAGAGATAGAGGTCAAGAAATATTTGTAAATTATACACAAAAGAATTTGAGAGACGCCTAAAAGCAACTGGCTTATTAAAATGTGGACTGGCCTTTTGAATACAGTTACAGTTACAGATGGGTGGCAGCATCTTGTAGGGCTGCAGCAAGGATCTCCAGAAGGCTCACATACCCTAAATCAGCATCCAATATATGGTGCTCATTTGTCCATAGCCAAGATTCATGGATCCGGTAATTAAGGAGTATCATCTTTCACTATTACACTTAGTGACACACAAGCAAAATTTTTTTCATCCTGAACCTCGTACTCGGCCAGCATAGAAGTCTTAGCTCTAAAGAGAGGCATGTTCCCATCAGGAAATATAACAATGATTCCATTGAATTGAAAGACTGCTCTCTAGTCACTTTAAGCTTTCTCTGATTCAACTGGCAAAAACAGGAGTTACTGTGCTGGTTGGAATGATTGATTCTAAGTATCAAGGGGAAAGTGGACTACAACGCCACAAGAGAGGGAAAGAAGGATATGTCTGGACTCCAAGACATCCCTTAGGGCAACTCTTAAAACGCAGTGCACCATGATTAATGGAAAACTGCAATCATTCAATATGAACAAGACTACTAAAGGTCCAGATTCTTCAGGAATGAATATTTAGTCACCACACCATGTAAGGAATCATGGCCAGTTGAAGGCAAAAAGAATATAGAATGGGTATTGGAAGAAGGGAGTTGTAAATACCAGCTATGACCACATGACCAGTTATAGAAATGAGGGCAATGATTGTCATCAGTATTTCCTCCTCATTGTGTTATGAATGTGGTTGTGGGTGTTTTTGCATATATAAAGCATACGTTTGTGTTGTCTGTCTTCTCTATTCCCTTATCATGTAACAGAAGTTATTTTAGCTTTCTATCATAGTACTTATGTATGGCTAGTTTTTCATACATAAGTACTTAAACTTAATATTGGAGTTACAGAGTATCAAAAAAATAAATATCACTTAAAGGTTTTACCTCCTCTTCTGGGAAGAGTTTTAGTACATTTTCAATTACAGGCAAGGTAGTTTCGGAGTTCCCATCATGGCGCAGTAGAAATGAATCTGACTAGTATCCAAGGATGCAGGTTCGATCCCTGGCCTTGCTCAGTGGGTCAAGGGTCAAGCATTGTCCTGAGCTGTAGTGTAGGTCGCAGGCACGGCTCAGATCCTGCATTGAAGTGACCGTGGTATGGGCCTACATCTGTAGCTCCAATTCTACCCCTAGCCTGGGAACTTCCATATGCCATGAGTGCAGCCCTAAAAAGCAAGAAAAAAAAATGAAGTATGACTTAAAAAGATGTGTATGGGTGCCAGTTTGACAAGGAGGGGACTTATGCTTAATTTTTTGCATCAACATGACTAGGCCATGGCTGCCCAGATATTTGGTCAAACAATAGTCCGAGTGTATCTGTGTAATTATGTTTCTGAAAGATATTAACAATTTAAACAGTAAGCTGAGTAAAATGGATTACCTTCCCTTATGTGGGTGGGCCTCATCCAATCAGTCAAAGGCCTGAATAAAACAAAAAAAACTGAGAGAAAATTCTCTATTTGTCTGACTCCCTTTGAAATGAGAGACTGTTTTTTTTCTCTGGCTTTGGATCCAAACTGAAATGTCTCTTCCTGGATCCCACCCTGACAGCATCCAGACTGAACTACATCATCAGGCCTCCTGGGTTTCCTGCTTGCCCATTGCAGATCTTGGGATGTGTCAGCTTTCATAATCACATGAGCCAAACAATTCCTTAAAATAAGTTTAATGTATATTTTATTGCTTCTGTTTTCCTACAGCACAATTACTAATAAAGAGCCCTGAGGACATGTTTTTTCTACTGCTTTTATTTTATTTTTTTCTTTTCCAATGAAATCTCTTTTTTATTAAAGTATAGTTGATTCATAGTGTTGTGCTAATTTCTGTTGCACAGCAAAGTGACCCAGTGATACACCTACCTACAAAATGGAAACAGACTCACAAACATAGAGAACAGGCTTGGGGTTGCCAAGGTGGGAGAGAGAAGGGAGTGGGATGGACAAGGAGTTTGGGGTTAGTAGATGCAAGCTATTACATTTAGAATGGGTAAGCAATGAGGTCCTACACAGGGACCTCACAGGGAACTATATCCAGTCTCTTGGATAGAACATGATGGAAGATTCATGAGAAAAAGAATATACATACATGTAAGAGCTTTTTTAAGGCTAGCAAAGCAAATCCAATTATCAAGACAGCAGTTGATTAAAAGTCCCCCGGATGAGATCTATTCCAAAGCCAATTCTTCCAAGCT
Organism: Sus scrofa; assembly: GCF_054392235.1. Taxonomy (NCBI): domain Eukaryota; kingdom Metazoa; phylum Chordata; class Mammalia; order Artiodactyla; family Suidae; genus Sus; species Sus scrofa. Next base: position 16,030,578 of record NC_139384.1, read on the forward strand.
TATTTTCAGAGCATCTATGCTCAGAGCAGAGCCACATATTTTGGTCTTTAGTACTTATCCTGCTCTCTCTCACCATATCACTAGAATCTTATGTCTAGCCACAGAGGGTATCAGAGAGAAGCACTGCCTCTATAATTTGATCTGCCAAGAAATCCTCACATCCCTGCCTTCTCAACTCCTTCTGTTCTCACAATATAGAGAGATGAGTTGATTATTCAAGTGGGTTAACCACCTCTGTATATTTCCTCAAGGGTAAAGTATTTAATTTTAGGAGCCTTTGACAAAATGCCCAATAAATATTTTTACCTTCTTCCTACTGTCCTTCTGATCAGAGAACAACAAGGGTTAGAATTCATCTACATCACTTGGATTGTCATTGAAGTACAGTCAGAACCTGAATTCTTTTCACTATAGTAAAGTATATATAGAAAGCATTGTTGCATTACAATGTCATGCCAGTTTCTGGTGTACAGCAATGTGACCCAGTCATACATGTATATACATTCCCTTTCTTATATTATTTCCTATCATGGTCTATTTCAAGGGATTAGATATAATTCCCTGTGCTGTATAGTAGGACTTCATTGCTTAGCCATTCTAAATGTAATAGTTTGCATCTACTAACCCCAACTCCCAGTCCATCCCACTCCTTCCTCCCTCCTCCTTGGCCACCACGAGTCTGTTCTCTATGTATGTGAGTCTGTTTCTGTTTTATAGAGAAACCAAATTCTTTATTTCTTTTTTTTATCAGTGTTCATTGAACATCTAAATATACCTGGTACAGTGTTTTTCAAGAATAACAATTACTGGGTAATTGTTACTTAATAGTAATAGTTACTAACGAGCTCTTTTAACTTATCCACCCACCATTCTGCACCCTCCAACTCAGTGGCAGCCATGGGGATGGGGATGGTGACCCACATTCCCATTGTAGCTGGCTCAGATTAGGGGGAATAACATGGACCTAGTCGGTATTGTGTGTCCTCACTTGCCTGATGGGTCCCTGAATAGCTGGCTCAGAGCTATTGACTTTGTTTTATCCGCCTTTGAAATTTCTCAGGGCTACAGTGACTTCCAGGGAATTTTTTTTTTTCAAAATTATCAAAGCAATCTGCTAGTCACAGTGACATGATATAAGGGATAACAGACAGAGCAAGCAGCAGAGAGAATAAAACCTGGGAAGAAAGCAGAGAAGGAAAGAGATAAATGATAAATGAGGGCTTTTCAAAGATACTTGTATCACAGGGAATCTAGACAGACACATGCATGATCAGGATGGGCACATGATCATAAAATCCGAGAATGCCCTAGACTTTCACCCCTAACTGACCTTTAGGCTCTCTGCAAATAGGAACTGAAGAGACAAGAGTTGTAAACAGTCTGGTTAAATGTTCAAGGAGTGCCCTAACACAAAGCCAATCCCAAAGACAGGAAGAGTATGTTGTTTTTTTGCTCAAAGTGTTTAAGGATCACTAGCTGACCACACAACTAAAGAAGAGAAACTGTAGTGACTGCACATACAGTCTTTACAAGAATGATTTAGAGACTCACTAAGCAAAAAAATACACTCACTCTTTTGGGGGGAAACAAATCCCCCCCAAAAGAGAATCGTATTACCAGAAGTACAACATTGTAATATTCAAAATATCTAATTATCAACAAAAAATTAAGACATGATAAATAATAAGTATAGCAATTTGCAGGGTCTGAAAGAAGGAAGGAAGAGAGAAAGAAAAAGATAGAGAGAGAAATTATTATAATCTGTCTCTGAGGATTATCTAGACAAAGATTTTAAATCAGCTGTCTTACCTATGCTCAAAGAGCGAAAGAAAATCATAGATAAAGGGATAAAGGGAACTAGAATAGCAATGGCTCATCAAAATAAAAAATACTAGTAAAATATTAGTAAAAAGTAAATTACAAAAAGGAACCAAATTAAAACTATGTATCTGAAAATATAGTACCAAAATTAAAAATTTATTAAACAAGCTCAGCAGCAGTTTTAAACAGGTAAAAAAGAACTAGTAGTCACTTATGATGGAGCATGATAATGTGAGAAAATAGAATGTGTACATATATGTGTAACTGGGTCACCATGCTGTACAGCAGAAAAAAAATTGTATTGAGGAAATAACAATTAAAAAATAAATAAATAAAAGAGTATAAAAAGGCTTCAATCAAAAGCAAAGAAAAAAAGAACTAGTGAACTTGAGAATGTATAATTGGGATTATTGAGTAGAAGAGAGGAAAAAAAATTTTTTTAAATGAACACAGCTTAACAGAACTGCGGTAAACCACTGAGTTAAACAACATATACATAATGATATTCCCAGAAGGAGAAGAGAGAGGAAAAGTGGAAGAAAGAATATTTGAAGAAAAAGTGTCTGAAAACATCCCAAATTTGATAAAATACATGAATCTACACATCCAAGAATTACTCAACAATCTTCCAGGAGGTTGAAGTCAAATAAATCCACACTGAAATACATTATCCCCAACTTTTGAAAGTCTAAGAAAGAATCTTAAAAGCTGTGGGAGAATCATCTTTTCATATATTAGGAGTTCTTAAGAAGAAATCAAGCTGACTTCTTCTCAGAAACCATGGAGGTCAGAAGGCAGAAGGATGACACATTTAAAGTGCTGAAAGATAAGAGAGCTCAGGAACAAAATGGCAGAGTAGAAAGATGCTGAGCTTGCATCCCCCCATGGGCACACCTAAACTAAAACCACACACAGGGAGTTCCTGTGGTGGCTCATCAGTAACAAAGCTGACTGGTATCCATGAGGACACGGGTTTGATCCCTGACCTCACTCAGTGGGTTAAGGATCCAGTGTTGCCTTGAGCTGTGGTGTAGGTTGCAGATGCAGCTTGGATCCCTCATTGCAGTGCTGTGGGCCAGAGGCCACAGCTCTGATTTGACCCCTAGCCTGAGAACTTCCATATCCCACAGGTGTGGCTCTAAAAAAATATTTTTAACTAAAAAATATTAAAACCACACATAGAGTAACTACCTATGAGAACTACCTGAAGACTAGTAAGAAAGATATTCCACAATTAAGGATAAAAAGAAGAAGGCATATTGAGATGGGTAGGGGGAATGAATGCATAAAAATACGGTATATTGAGATATAGATGTACACTCTGGACTATTACTCAGAAATAAAAAGAATAAAATCTTGCCTTTTGTGACAACATGGATGGGCCTAGAGGGAATCATGCTAAGCAAAATTAGTCATTCAGAGGAAAAATATCAGATATGTCACTTACAGGTAGAATCTTAAAAGACAAAACAAACAAAAAACACAGAACAGAAAGATACCTAGATACAGAGAACAAACTGGTTGCCAGAGAGGAAGGGAGTGTGGGGATTAGGGGCACAAATTTCTAGTTTATAAAATTAGTAAATCCTAAGAATGTAACATAAGTGAATAGGGAATATAGCCAATAATAACTTTAAAAGTTGACAGATAGTAGTTCCCATTTGCGGTTCAGTGGAAACGAACCCAACTAGTACCCATGAGGATGCGGGTTCAACTCCTGGCCTAGTTCAGTGGGTTAAGGATCCAGCATTGCCATGAGCTATGGTATAGACTGCAGACACATCTCAGATCCTTCATTGCTTTGGCTGTGGTGTAAGCCTGTGTCTGCAGCTCAGATTTGCCCCCTAGCCTGGGTACTTCCATATGCCTGCAGGTGAGGCCCTAAAAAGACAAAAAAAAAAAAAAAAAAAAAGAGAGAGAAAGCTGACTGTAGCTCAATTTAGTGATCATCTCATAATATATATGTCAAATCACTCTGTGATCCACCTAAAACTAATATAACATTGTTGTCCAATACACCTGAAAGTAACACAATATTGTTATTTCAACTACACTTCAATTATAAAAACTATATGTCAATTCTAATCCAATAGAAAAAGAATAATTTTATTTAAAAAGCTAGAATAAAACTTAAAAGCCCTTCCCAAGTTTACCCCTCAGAAAATCATAAAGAATTGCCAACAACATGAATGCTAAAATGGGTCTAATGAGAAAAGCAGTCCTTCAAAAAAATCACCGAGTTGTACACCTGAAACCACTATAATATTGTATGTCAATAGTACTTCAATGAAAATAAATAAAATAATAATATATCTAGAGATCTAATGTATAGCATAATGACTATAGTTAATAACATTGTATTGAATGCTAAAAATTTGCTAATAAAGTAAATTCCAAGGACTATCACCCCTCAAAGAAAGTAACCATGTGAGGAGATAAATGTGTAATTAGTCATTGGTTTTGCTTCCATTGTAGTACTATAGTAACATTTTGTGGATGCCATTTATACCCCCCCTTCTAACATCACTTGAATTATTTTGGATTGGCTAAGTTTATTTTCCTCAAGGCTTTTATTTTCTTCATTCTATTTTTCTAATTACTAATTTCAAAGTTAGACACTATATTTCTACTCTTTCAAGTATTATTTTAGTAACTTTAACATCTTCATATAACAAAGTCCAAAATTTGTCTTCATCTTTATCCTAGCCCTAACCTTTGCTATATGAAGTTGTACATTAAAAAGAATGAGAACAACCAGAACCATAGTTAGCAAGTAAATACAGACTGGAGCAGAGTTATAGGCCTGAATAAAGCAAAGCCTTAATGTATGTATAGCATATCCAACAAAATAATCATTCAAATTAAGTAGCAGAGTATATCATTTAATATGTAAATAGTTTATCTTCTTTTGAAAACCCTGCTCAGCTCTGTTGGGATTGTTTCATAATGATTAGAGAAAGAAGAACCAAATATTTTTATTTTGCTCTATTTAAGTAAGTATGAAAATCAAAATGCGGAGAGACAGTTTTCATAATGATTTTCATAGAAGAACTACATAGGATAGCAGAAAGTTCAAGAGATGAAGAATTAACATGGAATTTTAAGGCATATTAATTTGATATCAAGCCATAGGCCTTTATAAAGCACAATTATGAGAACTATGAGAATTTATAGAATCATGTGCCCCAAAACAAGGTTAATGAAGAAATAACGTGTTATACATATATCTTCACATATAAAAAATATATTTTCATCTTAAAACATTAGAAGAAAAATTATATGATTTTACACAGTATGTGGTTGCTTCTCTAATATAATGATACCAATGTTTGTGATTTTTAACTTCATAAATCCAAACTATTCATAAAAATCATAATGTGAGTGTAATTGGGAAAAACTAAGAGTGTTGATGGTGATGGTTAGCAATAGGAGAAATTATAAAATAGGCAAGAATGAGTTAGTGGTGGAAGCAGGGTGGTCTGAGGAACATGGATGCATGGATTCAAAGGGAGATAAGACATACCTGATAAAATAACATTTTTATACTTGTAATGAGAATTAAAATTGTCCTGGATATAGGAAGCAGAATCACAAGGAAAAAAATTTAGCATAATCAATGAAATGCCATGTGAGTAGAGATCACCTTTAATAAAAGGCTGCTTCATGAATGATCAACTCTGGAACTATTTGACATGCTCAGTGGGAAGCTATGTGAAGGTTTTTCACCACTTATACCAGCTTCACTGACTTGCTTCCTGTCCAAACTATCTGAACATTTTTATTAATTTCCTTAAAACTAGATAAAAACTACTGCCTTTGGAATGGATTAGCAATGAGATCCTGCTGTGTAGCACTGGGAACTAGGTCTAGTCACCTATGATGGAGCATGATAATGGGAGAAGATAGAATGTGTACTTGTATGTGTAATTGTGTCACCATGCTGTACAGCAGAAAAAAACTGTATTGGGGAAATAACTATTTAATAATAATAATAATAATAATAATAATAAATTTCCTTAAAACTGGAAATGGGTTAAGAAGACATCCTAGAGTTGTGCCCCAGGAACCTCTCCCATTTCAACTTTCTTCCCACCACTCTGAAATGTCCTGGGTAGTGTGGTGTCAGGGACGCATCTTGTTGACCTATGTGTGATCTGCCTTTCTGCCATATTAGAGTTTCATTCACCTTTGGATATCAGTTCTGGTTTTGTCCCTGGATGCTTATCTCCTTTCATATGTTTCCATAGCTTCACTTTCTCCTGACATCCCAGCCTCCATTCTGATTCCAACATCTAACTCTCACAACCACATCACAAACTCTTTTGACAAAGGACAGAAGAGTACACTCCTCATTTACACTGTGAAGAGTGCTACATTCACTGAACCAAGACAATTCAGAGTTAAAATTTAAAGAACAAGCGTGTAAAAAGAATGCATATATATATATATATATAATATATATATGTATATATATATATATAATAACTGAGTCACTGCTGTATAGCAAAAATTGACAGAACATTATAAATCAACTACAATAATTTTTTTTTAAAAAGAGAGAAAAAGGGTGTTTAAGTCTGTTCTACAATACCACCTCCAAGGGAATGTTCATCTCTGTTTATGCATCTTCAGTTAAAGGATTGGTGAGGTAACCAGAATATCACCAATAGTTAGTGAATTACATGAAAGTATCACAAATTAGTTATACATTTTTTTTTTTTTTTGCTTTTTAGGGCTGCACCTGCAGCATGTGGAAGTTCCTGGGCTAGGGGTCGAATCTGAGCTGTAGCTGATAGCCACAGCCACAGCCACATCAATGCAGGACCCAGGCCATGTCTGTGAGTTACACCACAGCTCATGGCAACACCAGATCCTTACCTCACTGAGAGAGGCCAGGAATCAAAAACCCTCATCCTCAGGGATACTAGTTGGGTTCATTACCACTGAGCTACAATGGGAACTCCCCAGAATATTTAAATAGCTTAGACTTTTACTTATTTTTAGGCTTTACAACAGAAAAATTATTGCCACTATTAACTAACAACTAAGAAAGGGAATCCTTAGAGCTGTGTGATGAGCAAAAAGTTTGTGGATAAAAAAATCACATCTCAGTTTATATCTCAGTTCTGACTTGAAATTAAGGTTTGGTCAATTCCTGCCATACATTTGAGCCTCAAAAGCCTATAAAATGGGTTGTAAGAATTAAGGATAAGATTTGTATGCCAATTATCAAGGAATTGCCTCCCAGCTGCAAATAAACCCTTTTTGGCCTGCTCCATATTAATGAAAATGGATTTTGTAAGCATTTCTCTCCTGTCCATTGCCTGAAAGATGTTAAGTTTTGTCAGTACAGAGAATTGAAAGGCACATCTGTTTTTTTGTTTAAATGTGTTTCTCTTTTCTTCTTGTTCTGCCTGTGTAGCTTTCAACAATGACCGTTGTTGTGGGGAAGAGGGGTGACTTGTTCTTACTTTGGTTGAGTTTTATTGACACCTCCATGGACAGTGTCCCATTGAGTTTCAGTAGCATCTCTATAGGATGACTCCAGTGATTTTTACAGCCTTCATCAATCTACCACCAGGGGGGGGTTTTCCTCATTGTCAGTCAGCACTTCATTTCCTTGTCCACCCATCTCAGGCTATCAGCACTCTGGTGCAAGGCCTCTGTCTTGCTAGTCCCAGAGATGTTTCATGCTTGCCAGCCTCAGTCCAGCTACTAAGAACTAGTTCTACCCCAGGGCAACCCAGGGAACTTCTCTACCATCCAATGGAGAACTGCTACATGTTCTCAAAATGACTGAAATCCCAGTATTAAGGTGGAAGTCCAGCTTCTACATAGGTTCCTTCCTTCACAACAACTATATTGTCAATTAACTATAGTTCAATAAAAGTTTAAAATTAAAAAAAAAAATGTGTTCCTTCCTTGGATACTCATGTCTCAGCCCCGGGGCCTTTTTTAGAGTGCTCATTACCCCTTTTGTAGTTAATACCTTGATTTAATTAATAACTGTATGTAAACTTTATCTCTTCAAATTACTGTGTGCCCTGACTGTGCCCTGACTAGACCCTGACAGATACAATATGGAAAATATCCATTCATACATACAATGGAATATTATGCAGCCATAAAAGAAGGAAATAACGCATTTGCAGCAACATGGATGGACCTAGGAGTTATCATCCTATGAGAAGTAAGTCAGAGAAAGACGAATATCACATGCTATCATTTATATATGGAATCTAATAAAAAATGATACAAAAAAACCTAGTTACAAAACAAAAATAGACTCACAGACTTTGAAATCAAACTTATGGTTACCAAGGGGGAAATGTGGGTAGGGAGGAGGGATAAATAAGCAGGTTTGGATTAACATATACACACTATTGGAGTTCCCATCATGGAGCAGCAGAAACAAATCCAACCAGGAACCATGAGTTTGCTGGTTTGATACCTATCCTCCCTCAGTGGGTTAAGGATCTGGCATTGCTGTGAACTGGGATGTAGGTTGCTGATGTGTCTTGGATCCTGCATTGCTGGGAGCTGTGGCGTAGGCCAGCCACTGTAGCTCTGATTCGAGCCCCACCCTGGGAACCTACATATGCCGCAGGTGCAGCCCTAAAAAGCAAAACACACTACTATACACACACACACACACACACACACTACTATATATAAAAAAGGTAACTAAAAAGGACTTACTGTAAAGAACAGAGAAACCTACTCCATACTGTACAATAACCTATAGAGGGAGAAAAATCTAAAAAAGAATGGCTCTATGTCTATGTGTAACTGATTCACGTTGATGTACACCTGAAACTAACACAACATTGTAAGTCAACTCTACCCTGATAAAAAATTTCTAATTTAAAAAATTAAAAATAAAAATGATATGGAAAATACCTAATCCAATGCCAGTCTTATTTGTATCTCATTTCATGTACAACAAAGATTTAATGAACAAAAAAATTCACAAAAGAATTTATATTGAGCCCAAAGTAAAGGAATAACATTAAATATGTTATTTTCATAATCAGCACTAACCAACGTCTCAATGTTAATAATAAGAAAATTTTATATGAATCCAATATTCTAGATTCATACTTTTAAACTTCTGAATACATTTCAGATTTCCAGGTAACAGATAAATCTTTATTGATTAAGAAGCATTAAGGTTTGATGACAAGAATATGGGATGGGAGACAGTAAATCTAGATTGCAGTCCAAGCTTTAATGGTTATCTGCAAGTAGTGTAAACCTTGTTAGAGCTGAAATCTTCATCTATAGCTCAAGAGGCTTAGACTAGATTGCCTTTATTACTTTATCCATAATGCTCAAAAAGTCTGTTTAATCATTATTTGAAGTCACTTTCTTCCTCCAGAGTTTCCTCATAGCATTTTTTACCTCAGCATTTCTGAGGGTATAGATTAAGGGATTTAACATAGGGGCCACCATAGTGTAAAAGACAGCAACAGCTTTATCAATGGGCAGAGTGGTCGCTGGGCGCAGATACACAAAGATACAGGGCACAAAAGATAAGACAACTACAGTGATGTGAGAGACACAAGTGGAAAGGGCTTTGCGCCTACCCTCCAAGCTATAGTGCTTTAGGGAGCACAAGATAACTGCATATGAGACCAACAAGAGGAGCAAATTAAGTAGACAGATGAACCCACTGTTGGCTACAACAAAGAGGCCAAGGGTTTGAGTGTCCATGCAGACAAGTTTCAATAAAGGGTACAAGTCACACATGAAGTGATCTATGACATTGGGGCCACAGAAAGGCAGCCTGACAATAAGAAGAATCTGAATGGTTGCATGGAGAAATCCTCCAGTCCAGGCCACTCCCAGCAGGACAATACACAGCCTGTGGCTCATGATGGTTGTGTAGTGAAGAGGTCTGCAGATGGCCACATAGCGGTCATAGGCCATCACCATCAGTAGGATAATCTCAGTAGCACCGAAAATGTGTTCAGCATAGACTTGAGCCATGCACCCAATAAAGGAGATACTTTTCTTCTTGTTAAGGGTGTCCACAATCAGCTTAGGAGCTGAGGAAGAAGAATAAATTGTGTCTATCAAGGAAAGGTGGGTCAGGAAGAAGTACATGGGGGAGTTCAGAGCCTGGCTGGTGGTAAGAGTAACCACAATGAGCAGGTTGCCTGAAAGAGTTATCATGTATACAACCAAAAACACCACAAACACTACGTTTTGCATTTGAGGATTCTGGGTAAGACCGATTAAAATGAATTCGGTCACATTTCTCTTTTTCTCCATTTTTTGGTATGGTTGAAAGAACGCTTTACCTAAAAAAATAAAAGAAAGGAAAAATGAACCACAAAAGGATGAAATACTTCAAAACTCTGCCTTTTAACAGTACTCTTATAATTTCTCAGATGATTCCTTCTCTTGTCAAAACTGTCTAGGAAGAGCTACCTCAAAATTTCTCTGAGTTAACTCTCTTAGTCTTTTTTTTTTTTTAATTCTGGACTCAAAATTATAAGACATATGAAAACCAGAAGAAAGAAACTACATCTCCTTCTGTCTTTGTAATCACCAGAACTTCCTTGGCTATCAATATAATGGACGAACGAAGTGATTAGAAGTAATAATTTTGGAGACAAACAAGACTTTAAAATGTATGTGTGAAGTAACTTGAAAAAAAAGATAAAATAGTTTGCATATTCTAAGCATGTAAAAGTAATATAGGTAAAAATTAGTGAATGATACTCAATTTGTATTTAAAGATGCTAGGTTTTATACGTGCCATTGAAGAATAAAACTCAAATTTTAAAAATTTCTTATAAAATTTAATATAGATTTTGTCTTCTACACATTAAAATTTAATGTCTAGAAAAAGTGATGCAGAAATAAATTATTATACTTAGGACTTTTACTCCTAAATGAGAGATTATGTGTAAACTTAATTTTTTTAGTATTTTCAAAATCTACAGTTTATATTACTAATTTTATGATCAGAAAATATAATTTCCATGTTCTGTCTGAGACTCCTCAAGTTGAAATAATGAATTTTTAAAGTGATTGGGATAGGTATGGGAAAACAAACATAGGGAAGTGGACATTAGCACATTGTGAGATCCAAAACATATTGTCTGGATATAATTCAGTTAGTTGCACTAATGTACTGAGGAACTTGTTGTTATCAGTTCACCTAATGGACATAGAGTGAGGGCTTGACTGGGTAACAAGGGCTTGAGAAGATCAGGGCAGAGGGTGAGGCTGCCCTGATTGCCCCCTGGATCCCTTATAATCATCCTAAATTCCATCTTTAGTCTACCAAAGATTATTGATGTCTGATTTTAACTTATACAATTTATACTGACAGCCAATAAGTCAAGCCTGGATAATCAAATAGGTCAGTGCAATGCAAAGTCTATTTCCATTTACCTGATGAGGAAATACACATAGTATTCAAACTTTATGGTAGAATATTAAACTAAGTATTGTCAGTATTAATGTTCACTTTTCCCTAAACCTAAGATTCCATTACTCTCTTTCTACTTACACATTCTGAAAAGCACAAGGCAGTGAAGTGTAGAATGAATTATCTTGTTACATGTAGTCAATAATAAGGCACATGGAAAGGAAACCTCTTCTGGGTGATCCCGCAAGGGCTTCACTGAGCAGCTAGCTTTATGGTTCCAAGCTAGGAGAGGGGTCCCCTTTCTGGACAGTCCATTGCATCAAAGAATCCTTCCAGGAACAATAACACTGAAGAAGAAAGTTGAGTGCACTTCTCATTGCCAGTTCTCCTCTAGAGAAGATGACCCTTGGGAGAATCAACAACCAAAAATCAGACAAAAATCCCAAACTTGATTTATTCATCCTCATGATTTCACTTATTACCTCAGATCCTTACAAATCTTGAAGTGGTGAGAATATATTTTTAAAACAGTTCTCTTGCACAGTTTTCACTGGCTCCTTTTGTCCCACACAACACAAAAGTGAACACCCAAACAAAACAACTTGGTCTATGTCAAAATCAATGACTTTGATGGCCTTTGTTAATTGTGAGACCCAAGCATGGGATTATTTTCTTTTTCATTTTAGTCCAAAGACCAGGAGAGTTCCTGTTACCATTTAAATCCTCTAATATCCATACTTCTCCAAAAAAAGGACAAATGGACAGAAGTTATGATATAACAAAATAATCTTTTTTTTTTTTTTCTGGCCATGCCTGCAGCCTCCAACCCATGCTCCAACAGTGATACAAGCCACTGCAGTGACAATGCTAGATCCTTAACCAACAGCACCCCAAGAGAACAGCAGCAAGATAATCTTGATATTCCACAAAAAGGCATTCAGACTGCAATTGAGAGGCAAGAACTTCAGCAGACAAACTTCTCCCTAAGCAAAGAAACATAAAAAGCCTAAACCAATTCCTGATTAATTCTAGATAAATCCATATAGAGTAAGGAGAACAAATATTTCTGCAAAATATCCTGAAACATCTCAAAGTATCTCCTATCAAATATCAGAAAGTTATGCTTTAATGATTTTAACTACAAAACCCTGGAAGAAAATGAAAAGGTGAAAACTGGGTCAAAAATCAGCAATTCTAGGTAACTCACCATGGTGACATCTGTAGCTAAGGAGAATTTCTAATGTATCCAGGAATAAGAAATAACCATTACATTTAAAATCTTATCAAGTGTATTCCTCAAGTCTCCACTGACTGGATAGAGCTACAGGAAGCAGAGAGTATTAAGGTGGCACAAGGATATTTAAATGGACTCAGCAAGTATTTTCAAAGTTCCAATGATTTAGAAATTCAAGTAAAAGGAAAAGAAACGACCGTGTTGAATTTGAAACCCAAAGTCCTTATGTGTTAAGGGGAAATTTGGATATTTAACACCTAGGCTGTGGTCATAGAACAAGAGACACAACTATTTCTATTATTTAATAAGCCCTTCTTACTTGGCTCTCAAAATAAGAAAAGAGCTTTTTTTACAAATCTTAGTGGTTAGGGAGACTACTGAGAATGTCAAAGGACTCATTTGCCTATCTAAGGTGTTACCCTCCCAGGAATTAATTATCTTTGGGTTTTTTTTTTTAATTTTGCCTTAGAAGAAGGTATTCAGGAGAATCTATCCATGAACAACACATCTTCACCTGATTTGTTTATTTCCCTGCACTTTAATGTCCTAACAGCCCACATTCCTGGTTTGGAAAACGATGTGAGAAAGCACTCCTTACATAAGCCCTTGGGTATCGTGAACTGAGACATCAAGGATTGCAAAAGCTGTGTGAACAACCCCATGGGGTTTCCTTCAGGGAGCATACCCCTGAGAGTTGTTCCTCACTGGTTGAGGTCACCAAAAGAGGGTGAGGTCCTGAGTCAGTCTCTCAACACCACTGTAAACACACCAGGGTAAACTCTATTCTTAGGACAGAACCTCGTGACTTGTCATATTTTCAGGAAGTGTGCTATCTAGAATTGGAGTCCAAATACTAGTGCCAACATTTCTGGTGTAGAAATAGAGAAGATAGATTTTATGCCTTCCCATGGACTTTCTTAGACTTTTAGGGATTCTACTGGCCATTCAATGAAAGAGGTCTACCTAGGGAAACAGAGTTCTTCAAATTTCTTCACACATCAATAATATCCTCAGGACAGTGGAACACATATTGTAGTGAGTATTCTACAGCCTAGAGGAGAGGGTATAAGGCACATGTTATATGAATTGATGAAGCTATTCTATTTAGATATGGGGTTAAGTGGTGAATAAAGAACTGGAAAAAAATAGTAATAATAACACCCATCATTACTGTGTACTAGGTCTTTAACCTATCAACATAGTGTATCATTATAATTGATTTTCATATATTGAACAAACATTGCATTATTGGGATAAATCCCACTCATTCTTGGTCTATAATCTTTCTTAGTGTTTGCTCTATTCCCTTTATTATATTTTGTTGAGAATTTTGTGTCTATAAGAGTCGTTGGCTATGCAATTCTTTTCTTGTTATATATTTGTCTACTTTTGATATCAGGGTAATACTATTTTTATAGAATGAATGTGGAAGTATTCCCTAGAGTTCTTTTTTTGGAATAGTTTGTATAGGATTGGTGTTAATTCTTCCTTAAATGTTTGATAAAATTTACTAGCGAAGCTTTTTGGCCTGGGTTTTCCTTTGTGGGAAGTTTTTTTCTTAATAATTCAATCTTTATTTGTTAGAACTATATTTATATAGAATAAAATAAATCTCACCATTACTTCACACCATACACAGGATGTAATAAAAAAACTTGAGTGAGAAATAAATGTGTTAATGGTAACTAAATTAATAAAAATTCTATTTTGACCTTGAGGCAGACCAATATTTCTCAGATATGACACAATAAGCATGAACCCTAAGAAAAATGAAAAGTTAAAATTGGTCAAACCTTGGCTCATTAGGTGAAACTATGTTTAAAAATGAAAATGCCAACAGCAGAAATTGACAATTGTAAATCAACTATGATAGAAAAAAATAAAAATCTTCAAAAAAATGAAAATGCAAGCCATAGAGACAGAGACATGGAGAACATTTTACATATGTGCCATTTAAATATATGACTGAGAACCTGTGTCTAGAACATATAGAATACTTACAACTCAGGAATTAAAAAAACAAAACCAGCCCATATTTTTAGACTGTTCAAAGAACTTGAACAGTAACACCACAAAAGAAGATACACAAAAGGCCAATAAGAAGATGAAAAATATGTTCAACATCATTGGTGATCATGGAGATACAAATTGAAACTGCATACTACATACCCTCATGCAGAGCTACAATGGAAATAATTAACACTACCAGGTCACAGGGATATGGAATGTCTGATTTCCATTTCTTCATATGGCTTCAGATATCTCTCCAAAATTTTTTTAATGCTGCCCAGAATTCCACAATGATCAGTTCATGAATCCCAGAAGTAACTGTAATCTGGGTTCCTGACTATTCACATTCTCTTCTAAGAAATATGAAAAACAATGTTTCAATTTTTTTTAGATTTTATTGACATTTTTTAATCATTTATATATATATATATATATATTTTTTTCTACATTAGAGCCTGGAGACCCAGTTACACATACATGTATACATATTGTTGGTTTACAATGTGGTATTAACTTCTGTTGCACAGCAAAGTGATTCAGTTATACATATACACATATCCTTTCCCATATAAACTATCACAGAATATTGAGTAGATTACCATGTGCTATAGAGCAGGTCCCCATTTACCACCCATTCCATAAGCAATAGATGGATTGGCAGCTTGGGAAAAACAGCTTTTGAGTCAAGTACTTCAAAATGGCTGCCATTAATTTTATGCCATTGCTGATCGAGCTTTCGAGCAGTCATTAGTGGGCATCCAGAAAAAGTTTATATTCAAGGTAAAATAGAAGCTCTTTCTGTGATACAATTCAATCAGGAAAATACATCACCATTTGAAACTGACAGTGCTACTGCCCTGAACTTAGCCAGAACCCAGGTTGGGACTTGAACCCATGTTCCAGGACTAAAATCCAGCTGAAACACAGATTGGAATTATCCCCACAGCTTTAAATTAGAATCACTCACCCTGCATCTGGACTACTGAGGTTCAGGTTCTTCATGCCTCCACATAGAAGGAATTCAGCAAGAGACAAAGAAATAGGAAAGAAATAGATTTATTAAGATAGGATGATCATGAGAGATTCAAGCAGGCAGGCAAGGAGTCTCTGCCCCAAGGATTTGGTGGGCTACAGTGTTTTTCACCCAAAGGAAGTGGGGGTTGGAAAAATGCCGCCTCTTTCTCTTTCTTCGAGTAGTAGCTCCTCCTTGGTGTCTGGTCATGGTGCTCATGTAACTAAGCAGATAGGCCATCCTCAAACTCCTGCCCTTGGTCTGAATCTGAATTCAGACCTCACCCAATGACCTGAGGTTTATCTCATGCCTCCACAGGTCAAGCAAGCCTGCCTTGTTCTGATGGCCTTCTTGAGCAGTTAGTAACTTACAGTCATCTCCCAAACTCCCCAGGTACTCCTCTATATCGACAGTCCTTTTGGGGGGGATTTCTACAATCACCTCCATCCCTATCATTTCCATACACTGCAATTTTGCCACCATGCTGTGCGCATGACATTCAGTTTTCTTAACAGTCCAGGCTTAGATAGAGAAAGGGACTCTTGGTTAGGTTAGGTTACAAGGTTAGAGATGATCCTCTTCCCATTCAAGAATGGGTGTTTCTCAACACATTTCTGCAGACACTTGCTCCTAAAACAAACCTTTCTATCAAAGCTGATAATTAATTCCTAGGAGAGAAAGCAGCAGCCATGAGACAAGGTCCCTGAAGCTTATGGAAATCTTTTTAAATGTCTTCTCGACAAGGGAAAGGTGAAAATGAGTTTGATTGCCATTCACCTCTCCAGAACCAGCTTCATCATGGACAGAGTGAACTTTTTGACCTCTACACTATCTGCCTCTTGCCCCACAAAACCAGACCCATTTATTTAAGATCACTTCTTCATAGCCTTTCAAGAGAACCCATTCTAAATGCAAAAATGATCCTGAATGATGTTTCCAACAGAGTTTCTGTGAAGAACTTTTGAAGCTTTAGGAAAGGTGGGAAGATTTAGGCTTATAAGAACTCTTCCTTTCTGAAACAAGCTTACTGACCTATACTTGACATGCCAAAAACGTGGCACATATTCAATGTATATGATTTCTTAATAATTGTTTATTTGATAGTGAATTATATGAATACGCTCTTCCCAAGTCTAACATATATTTTATATTTAGAATGACTTATTACAAGAAGCAGCCAGTTTGAAAAAAATTGCTTTTGACCAACCCAAAACATCAAGACCATCTAAGACAACTAAGGTAAGTTTTTCGATAGTGCTGACCCTTGCTAAAGATTGTTCCTTACCATACACAGGGCTCATTGTTCAATACTTTTCAGGTATAGTGATAGAGTATTTCATCCTCTCTCCAACTGCTGAAAAGATCATTTCTAATTAATATTAACCTTAATTTGACAGTTGAAAATTTTGAGGCTCATGGAAATAAAGCCAGTGATAAGATCCACCTCTCTGATATCAGACACCATATTCTGCCATTAGATATCTCCTTATTCAACTATTATTGGTAGTCTACTCCTGGGGTTCCTGTGTTTGCTTTCTACCCCTTTACTGGACTTCAGGCATTTCATCCAAGATTCACAAAGGTCTTTAGTAGAATAACATCCAAGATACCTCTTATTCAAATTCCTATCCATCCTTTCACTCATATTCTCAACAACCTTCCATGGTTCCTCATTTCCTAGATACTAAAGCAAAAATTCTGCAGCTGTGCAATGATAAATCTTTATGCCCAACTTCTACCTGCTTTTCAGAGTTGGGTGCCAATATGTGTGCTGTGTGCTATGTACTATGTCAAATTAGACTCAGTCCTTCGTGATGATGAAATGTACACAGGTGGCGTCCTGAGTGTGTGTTTAGAAAAGTTACTCATATCTATAGTCTTAAGAAAGACTTTACCTGGGAGATAATTTAAATAATCTTTATGAACTCACAATCTTTATTTCCAACACACACAAATACACACACACACACATACACACACACACACACACACACACACACACACTCTAAAAGAATTCAAGACTTGGGAGTTCCTGTTGTGGCAGAGTGGAAGGGAATCTTGAGGATGCGGGTTTGATCCCTGGCCCTGCTCAGTGGGTTAAGGATCTGGTGTTGCCATGAGCTGTGATGTAGGTCACAGACACGGCTTGGAGCTGGCATTGCTGTGGCATTGGCTGGCAGCTGCAGATCCAATATTACCCCTAGACTGGGAACTTCCATATGCCACAGGTACAGCCCTAAAAAACAAACAAACAAAGAAAAAAAATCCAAGACTTAATAGAATTTAGAGATTTATTATATGGTATAATGGGAAGTGTACCAAAGTCAAGATGGCATTCATAAAAATGGTTTTCTTTTCAGGTAATGCAATTAACCATCATATGAAATACATGGAGAATAGAAACAATGTCACAGAGTTTGTTCTCCTGGGGCTCACACAGAATCCAGAGATGCAGAAACTCATATCTGCTGTGTTTTTTGTCATCTATATTATCACTATGGTAGGAAATGTGCTCATCGTGATCACCATCACTGCCAGCCCATCCCTGGGGTCCCCCATGTACTTTTTCCTGGCCCATCTCTCCTTCATTGATGCCTGCTATTCCTCTGTCAGTACCCCCAAAATGATTATAGATTCACTCCATGGAAAGAATACCATCCTGTTTGAGGAGTGTATGACCCAAATCTTTGGGGAACATTTCTTTGGAGGTGTTGAGATCATCCTGCTGACTGTGATGGCCTATGACCGCTATGTGGCCATCTGCAAGCCTTTGCACTACATGACCATCATGAATCGGCGAGTGTGTCGTCTTCTCATGGGAGTGTCGTGGGTGGGAGGCTTTCTTCATGCAACCATACAGATCCTCTTCATCTCCAGATTACCCTTCTGTGGTCCTAACGTCATAGATCACTTTATGTGTGATCTGAACCCTTTGCTGGATCTTGCCTGCACTGATACCCACACTCTGGGGCTCTTTGTTGCTGCCAACAGTGGCCTCATCTGTCTTTTAAACTTCCTTCTCCTGCTGGTCTCCTATGTGGTCATACTGCGCTCCCTAAGGACCTACAGCTTGGAGGCGAGGCACAAAGCCCTCTCCACCTGCATCTCCCACATCACAGTGGTTGTCTTATTCTTTGTGCCTTGTATATTTGTGTACCTGAGACCTGCCAGTACTTTATCAATTGACAAAGCAGTTGCTTTATTCTATGCTATCATAACCCCCATGTTAAATCCCTTAATCTATACCTTGAGAAATGCCCAGATGAAAAATGCCATTAGGAAATTGTGTGGCTGGAAAGCTATCTTAGGTGACAAATAAAGATGACTTGGGCCCAACATTGATTTACCTGAGGCTATGGTCAAAAGGCTATCTCAGCAAGGAATATTTATGGGACAAAGAAATCAACTAACTGTTAGGAATCATAGCCCCTGCACTGAGTGGAGCAGAAATAGGTGCAAGAAAATAACACAATGTGGGGCCACTCTTTTCATATTTAGAAAATTCTACCAAAATGGGATTTTGTTTTACTAGATTCAAGCAGATACCTGGATTCATAAGCTTGCCTTCTAATAACAAATTAAATAACAAATTAAATTTTCCGTTATTGGGCAGCATTCTCTGTAATACTCCAAGGAAGTATACAGTTACTATTGTTATTTTTCAAGTGAGAAAACTAGTATCAAGGGGAAGATATCAAAAAAGATACACTGGAGAGCCAGGAAACTGACTGATTTCCTACCTCATGCCCTCAACTGTCAAGCAATGATGATAGCAAAATCAGATAACTACTAGTTATCATTTATTGATACAGGGCCTGTGCTGAACAAAATGTACATATTAATTTATTATCTATCATTAAAAATTGAATGATCTTTATGTAATAACTGTGCTTGTGTGAGTGCCTGTAACATTAGAGTAAGTAACAATTTTGGGGCTATAAAAGCATTGGCCCTACTTATCTCTGAGGGTGAGACATTGAAGGTTATATACACCATCTCCACATTACCTTGTAGGCTTCAGGACCATCATGTATTGCTCATATCACCCATGCTATGTAGGTAACACATCAGAAAGAGTAATGATTCAAAAAAATGGTTTCATATCAGAAAGGGATTTCAATATAAAGTACTTGCCTGCAACATAACAATCGTTTCTACAAGGTAGCAACATAGCGGGTGCATGATCAATATTAAATGAATGAGTCAAAGTACAAAGGAAAATGAATGACTTCAATAATTTAAAAAAAAATGCAAAAATGTAGTCCTGAAGGCCAGGGCATTATTTCCTACTTTTGTCTGATTCAACTCTAGGGACAATTTTGGCTATACCTCTTGGGGGAACTATAGTTTGTTTTTGTTACTGCTTACACTGAGGAGGAGGTAAAAGAGACTGAAATTACAATTCTCAGCATATGAATAAGTAGTTTAGCTTGATATGCTCCCTGTCCTCAGCAAGATTTCATTATCTTCTTAATATGAGCTGTTTCTATTATATTTTCTCAATGTGATTACTTTTTAGAAACATTTCATTATTAAAAGCTATTTGTAAAAATACACATCTCTGTCTACATACAAACAATTTCAGGATAAATATATTCCTTTTTTCGCTTTTGTCATTAATTCATTAATGACAAATATTAAATATTAAATGACAAATATTAAATATTTCTGAGCACAAGGAATGTATCAGACCTGTTGCTGGGTTTCAGTGGTGAATAAAAAGAGATCTGGATTCTGCCTTCAAAGAGCTTAGGAACCATCGAAAAACTCCCAGGAGGGAGTAGAAAATTACAGCACAGTGTTATAAATGATAAAACAATGAAGCACAGGGAACTATGAAATCATGCTGGAGGGACGCACATCAGGGAAAGATTTCTGGATGAAAAGGCACCAAAAATGGGACACAATGGATGAAAAGGAGTAAGATGGCAAAGTGAAGAGGCATGAGGCTGGAAGAGAGAGACCTAGAAGATGGAATTGAAGTAGCAATATACAATTGAAATACGTGTTTCTGATACTCAGAAAGATATAAGTCAGAGAAATGTAGAAATCTCGAGCATATAGATGGCAGTTAGGAGTTCCTGTCATGGCTTTGTTAGCAAATCCGACTAGGAACCATGAGGTTGTGGGTTTGATCCCTAGCCTTGCTCAGTGGGTTAAGGATCCAGAATTGCCATGAGCTGTGTTGTAGGTTGCAGATGTGGCTCAGATCCTGAGTTGCTATAGGCCAGCAGCTACAGCTCCAATTGGACCCCTAGCCTGGGAACCTCCATATGCCATGGGTGTGGCCCTGAAAAGACAAGAGATGAAAAAATGAAAAAGAAAAAGAAAAAAAAAAGATGGCAATAAAGCCAAAAGAGTGGAAGACATCACCTATAGAAGGTGTAATTCAGTCATCCATGGATGGATTTCAGTGGTCTCTCAAAAGGTCATAGCCATTTTGACATGTCTAAGAAAACAAACAAAAAAATATTGATCCCAGAATAGAACTCCTAAAAATGTCAATTGCTATATTACTAGGAATTCACTAGGATGCCAAATTCACAAAATAAAAATAGGCTACAAAAAAAAAAATCAACCCTGTATCAGAGTTTTTGTCTACAAATCTACAAATTGAGTGTTAATGGGTAAATGTCCTTAATTTCTCCAAAACAACTTTCAGTTTTATAGCATCCAAATGGGAACTAAAATATGAGAATAAAATGAATACATTTTGATATGCAAAGGCTCAAGAAGTTTTACCAGTCAAGCATTGTGAATAAGAAATATACCTCAGTAGAACACAAGCAAACTACATTTAGCACCTCCAAAAGATTATACACCATGACCCAGGATGCAAGATTTCTTTAAAATATGTGAATCAATCAATGTGGTAAACCACTTCACAGAAGGAAATACAAAAAGAAACGCAACATAATCATGTCAATAGATACAGAAAAAGCATTTAAGCACAACAACCATTCATGAAAAACACTCAACAAAATAGATTTTGAAGGAAGTTTCCTTAACACAATAAAAACCATTAATGAAAATCCCACAGCTAATATGGTAACCAATGAGAGAAAACTGTCAACTTTTCCTCTAACACCCAGTGAAAAGTAAGGATGACCATTCTCATCACGTCTATTCAACATAGTATTAGAAGTACTAGGAGTTACTCAGTGTGGCTCAGCCAGTTAAGGACTTGACATTGTCTATGTGAGGATGCAGGTGCTCAGCCAGTTAAGGACTTGACATTGTCTCTGTGAGGATGCAGGTGCTATCTCTGGCCTGATTCTGTGTGTTAAGGATCCAGCATTGCCACAAGTGACAGCATAAGGCACAAATGCGGTTCAGGTCTCTTGTTGCTGTGGCTGTGGTGTAGGCCAGAGCTGCAGCTCCAATTCAACCCCTGGCCCAGGAACAACCATATGCTGCAGGTGTGGCTGTAAAAACAAACAAAAAAGTACTAGCAAAAGCAATCAGAAAAGAAAAAGAACTAATAGGCATCCAAATGGAAAGTCTGAGATGACATGATTTTATACATATTTAAAACATAAAAAAACTCTAAAAACTAATACACGTATCCAGTACAGATGTAGAATAAATATCAAAATACAAAAATTGTTTGTATCTCTTTACAGCAAACTATATGAAAAGGAAATCAGAAAAAATACCCCTTTTATGAGAATATCAAAAAGAAGTAAATACTTTGGAAGAAATTTAAACAGTGAGCTGAAAGTCTTCTACACTAAAAACTGTAAGACATTAAAGAAAGAAATTGAAAAAGACATAAATAAATGGAAAAGAAATAAATGGAAAATAAATTTTCCAAGAAAAATATTTATTGGATCATGAGAACTAATACTGTTAAAACAGCCATACTACCCAAGACCATCTAAGATACAATGAAGTTCATATCAAACTTCCAGGACATATTGCACAGAATTAGAATATACTGTCCTAAAATACATATGGAACCACCAGAGACCCTGAGTTGCCAAAGCAATGCTGAGAAAGAAGAATAAACATGGAGACATCTCACTTCCAAATTTCAAATTATATTTCAAAGCTATAGTAATCACAAAAGGATGGTACTGGCGTAAAATAGACGCCCAAAACAACAGAACAGAATTGAGATCCCATAAATAAACCCTTGCCTATACAGTTACCTAGTATTTGACAAGGTGCCAAGACACCTCAATGGGGAATAAATAGACTTTTCAGTAAATAGTGATAGGTAAAGTTATATTCACATGAAAAAGAATGAAACTGGACCTGTATTTTATACTGTGTACAAAAATCAACACAAAGAGGAACAAGACGTAAATGTAAAACCTGAAACTGTAACAATGCCAGAAGAAAACATAGAGTAAAAGCTTATTGACATTGGTCTGCATAATGATTCTTGACTATGACACCAAAAGCTCAGGCAACAAATGTAAAACTAAACAAGCGAGACTACTTGTTTATCAAACAATTTTTTTTTAATTTTTTGAAGAAAAAAGAAACATTAAAGAAACAATCAGGAATTCGCTCATGGTGCAGTGAGTTAAGGACCCAGCATTGTCACTGAAGCAGCTTGGGTCACTGCTGTTGTGGAGGTTCAATCCCTGGGCCAGGAATGTCCACATGCCACAGGTGTGGGAATAAAAAAATAAAAGCAACAACCAAAATGTGAAAAGGCAAGCAAAACAATGGGAGCAAATGTTTGTAACCTCTAGATCTGATGATGGGTTAAAAGCCAAAATATATAAGAAAATCATACAACTCAATAGCAATAAAAAGTAAATAATCCAATTTTTAATTGGGTAAAGGAATGAATAGATAATTTTTGCAAGAATATATCAAAATGGCTAAGAGGCATGTAAAAAGGTGCAGAACATTATTAATTATCAGGGACGTGCAAATCAAAACCACAATGAATATAACCTCACACCTGTTAGGGGGGTCAGAATCTCTGGGGCTTTGTGGAATCTATTTGTAACCCCTTGTTATTAGTCCGTTCTTTTTCTTTTTATTTTTGAAAGTCCTAGTGACAGAAATCAGAGAAGCAAAAGAAATAAAAGGAATACAAATTGGAAAAGAAATAAAACTATCACTCTTTGCAGATGACATGATACTATACCTAGAAAATCCTAAAGACACTGCCAGAAAACTATTAGGGCTCATCAATGAATTTGGTAAAGTCTCAGGATAAAAAGCTTCTATAGCTTTTCTATCACAAATCCCCAGCCTATCTCCCCGTCCCCACCTGTCTCCTTTGGAAAACATATGTTTGTCAAAGTCTGTGAGTCAATAGCTGCTCTGCAAAGAAGTTCATTGCATCCTTTTTGAGAGTCCACATAGAAGTGATAGCATATGACATTGGTGTCTGGTACAAAATTAAGCCACAGTAATCAATTGCTTTTCCATATACTAACAATGAAAGATCAGAAAGAGAAATTAGGAAAACCATCCCATTTTACATTGCATCAGAAAGAATAAAATACCTAGGAGTAAACCTACCAAAAGGGACAAAAGACCTGTACTTTGAAAACTAGAACACGCTCATGAAAGAAATCGAAGACACAATAGATGGAAAAATACACCATGCACTTGGATTGGGATAATCAGTATAGTCAAAATAACAATTCTACCTAAGGCCATCTACAGATTCTATGCAATCCCTATCAAATTACCAATGACATTCTTTACAGAACTAGACAAAATATTTTAAATTATATGATGGAGGATAATGTGAGAAAAATGTATATATATATTATATATGTGTATATATATGTATGTATGACTGGGTCACTTTGCTATACAGCAGAAATGGACAGAACATTTTAAGTCAACTATAAAGAATTTTTAATAATTTTAAAAATAAATGAAATTTGTATGGAAACACAAAAGACCTCAAATAGCCAAAGCAATACTGAAAAGAAAAAAACAGAACAGGAAGAATCAGGCTCCCTGATCTCACACTTTACTACAAAGCTACAGTCATCAAAACTGTATAGTACCAGCACAAAAACAGAAATAGAGATCCATGGAACAGGAGAGAAAGCCCAGAAATAAACCCAAGCACCTATGGACAACTGACCTATGACAAAGGGGTCAAAAATATACAGTGCAGGAAAGATAATCTCTTCAAAATGTCGTGCTGGGAAAACTGGACAATGACATGATGTAAAGGAATGAAAATAGAACATTTTCTAATACCATACACAAAAATAGCCTCAACATGGATTAAAGACCTAAATGTAAGGCCAGATACTCTAAAACTCCTAGAGAAAAATATAGGCAGAGCAGCTCTTTGACATAAATCACAGCAACATCTTTCTTGACCCACCTCCTAGAATAAAGACACACACACACACACACATACACACACACACACAAGAGTGGGACTTATTAAATTCAAAAGTTTCTGCACAGCAAAGGAAACAATTTAAAAAATGAAAAGACAACCCACAGAATTGGAGAAAATTTTTGCAAATGACTCAACTGACTAAATATAATCTCCAAAATATACAAAAACTCATACAACTCAAGAACAAAAAAACAAACAAATAATCAGAAAATGGGCAGAAGACCTAAATCCACATTTCTCCAAAGAAGACATACAGATGGCCAGCAGGCACATGAAAAATGCTCCACATCACTAATTATTAGAAAAAGGCAATCAAAACAACAGTGGGGTACCATCTCACACCAGTTAGAGTGGCCATCATTAACAAGTCAACAAACAACAAGTGCTGGAGTGGATGTGGAGTTAACGGAACCCTGCTTCGCTGTTGGTGGGAATGTAAATTGGTACAACCACTATGGAAAATGGTATGGAAATCCCTCAGAAAACTAAATCTAGAGCTACCATATGACCCAGAAATCCCATTCCTGGGCATCTATCCAAACACAATTTTCATTGAATAAGATACATGCACCCATATGTTCACAGCGGCACTATTCACAATAGCCAAGACATGGAAACAGCTTCAATGCTCATCAAGAGAAAATGGATTAAGAAGGTGTGGTACATCTCTACAATGGAATACTACTCAGCCATAAACTAGGACAAAATAAATGCCATTGGTATCAACATGGATGGAACTAGAGACTCTCATACGAAGTGAAGTAAGTCAGAAACAGAAAGACAGACAATATAGAATATCACTTACACGTGGAGTCTAAAACATGGCACAAATGATCTACCTACAAAACAGAAACGTGATGGACATGAAGGACACACGTGTGGTTGCTGTTGGGGGTAGGGGGAGTGGGATGGATTGGGAATCTGGGGTTAGCAGATGAAAACTTGCATTTGTAGGGGATGGGCAATGGGATCCTGCTGTAGAGCACAGGGAACTATATCCAATCACTTGTGATGGATCAGGCTGGAAGATAATTTCTTTTCTATACAGCAGAAATTGGCAAAACATTGTAAATCAAGTATAACAAAAAAAATTTAAATATATATATCAAGATAGCTTTTTTATTTCCTTTGGACATATACCCAGAAATGGGATTGTTGAATCATATGATAGTTTGATTTTTAATTTTTCAGGAATATACAGTCTGCTTTCTACAATTGTTATACTAATTTACATTCCCACCAGCATAAGAGTTCCCTTTCCTCCACATCCCCACAAATACTTGTCTTTATCTTTTTGATCATGGCCATTCTATTGATTCTTTTTCTAGGTACAATTAGTTTCCTAATGAGACTAATATCCTGTGCAAAAACTCTTAATTATGTTTATTGAGTTATCTCAGAAATTGAATCTTTCAAATTCAAATTTTTAAAAAATTATTGTATTTTTGAATTTGAGAAAATATCTTAATTTCCCCTCTAACTTAAGCATATTTATCTCTGCCCCTTAAAGATTCTTTTGAATTCTGATGAATAGTCTTTTTTTTTTCTTCATCTCTACCTGGCATATGGAAGTTCCCGAGCCAGGGATTGAACTGTACTTCTGCTGACTCTGGTGGATCCTTAACCCACTGCACCACAGTGGGAACTCCTCTGACCAGTATTTTTTACTAGCCTTCATGGAGCAATCTAAGGCTTCAATGTATTTGTTTCAAGTTACATTATTTCTTCATTTCTAAAATATATTTGGCTCCACATAAGCAGAGGGGATATCTGCCTACAAGATGTTAATTGCTAATTTAAGAGTGGTGGTATGTCTATATTTGGTCTGATCTGTGATAGAGTTTTGTATATGTGTGAATATAATTTTTTTTAGTCACATTTGTTTGCAACAGAAACTCACAATTCCACATTAACATTCTTGCCTGTGAGCATCTTATAGACCCCAAAAAAAGTTTCAGCCTCGTGGTCTACGTTGTTCTACTGTGCTTTATCCAAGTGAAGATTTGTGAGCCAGCTGCCATCCAATTTTACACAGATACAGGTGTAGTAGATAGAAAACCAAAATTATACAAGTGATTACACAGGTGTAGTACACAGAAAACCAAAATTATACAAGTCTGATTCTGAGATATGGTTGCTGTATCTCTGGATAAATCCTTTAGCTTCCTGGGGTTTCTGTTATCCCCTGTGCAAAATAAGAAAGCTTTCATTTGACTCTCTCATCTATAATATTAAACACTATTTCTGCTGTGCAATCAAATCAATTCTTTCAGCTTAGAATAATCATCAAATGCAGAAAAGGAGTCAGAGACAAAGGAAACAAAAGCAGTAAAAGATACTCCTGGAGATACATCAAGACCTGTTTGATCTGCAAGGAATGAAAGGGAAATTTCATCTTCAAACTGTGTTTGAGGATTCCCCAGGAATTGCTTTGCCTTGCTATATTAAACATTCTTCTGTTAATGTAAATAAATAAGGGGGGGGAATGGAAAGAAAGAAACAACTCTGCTCTTAATCTCACCACTCTTTCATATTTATTAAGGGATTCTTCTCCATTTGATGGAAGTGTAAACACTCTAGGGAGGTCACTGCAACGTACGTGTGGAAAGGGCTTTGGGACATAGTTTTGCTTAAAGGAGCTCAGAAGTGACTCTTCAAACCAAGCTATAGATGTTAACGATTCCTTTAGTTCTGGGCTGGGGGTAGAATTGCACAGTGTCCTAGGAAAGCATCAGGAATTGTGTCCACCTGAGACACAGTCCAAAGATCCATCAAGTTCAAGTTCAGGGCTTACAGTCCCTACTGAACTCTGGGCTCTCCTCTACCCTTCACACCAATGTTGGGCTGGGCTTTTCCATCTTATGGGAAACTACAGGGCTGTGTTTCCTCAGATCTGTGTGTTAGATATGGGATTAGTCTCATTATATTACTGGCTTCTCTTATATAGGAAAACTATTGATAGCAAGAATAATGATAATAATAATAATAACTCTATTTCACACTCAAACACATTCCCCTGTTTTACATGCTCATTCCCCTTTTGTTTTTCCTCCTGAACTGAAAAAAAAAAAAAAACAACAAAAAAAAAAACTATTCCCCACTGAGAGAGCCCTCCCATTTAAGAAGGCTCAAATTGTAGCAGTTTTGACAACTGTGAATTATGTTTCTTGGTTCTCATCTGGAAGAAACTGGGCATTTAAACACAAGCCTAGCAACTGTGCCTCCATTGTTCATTTTCTAATGTCCATGAGAATGTCGTCTTTCTCTGTGAATCAGGACCCATCTCAGAGAATACCTTCCTCCCATTTCTGAGCATGTCAACCTGATAACACCTCACTTTCCTTTGAAATTATGCCATTTCCTTAGCCATAATTGGGAATATACTCTCTCGTAGTCTTGTATGGTTGCACTTCATTATCTTATCATCTGTAAAACTATACTTTCCCCTCATTTCTGAGGACAGTATCTTGCAATTATATTACAAGTATCCAAAATATTGATATTTGATTAAATTCTCTTTTTTCACAAACCTTTAATATTAATTTAAGAAGAAAAAGTATCTCACCAGTATTGCCCAGGGCTCGAGTTTTGCTTTATTTTTCTCCCCTTCCTGTGATAATTTGGGTACGCTTTTCCAAAATAAAGTTAAGAGTGATGCTTTAAGAATTCTTTGTAAATTATTAATTTCAGTGAATCTCTGACCCACACACCTCAAAGTTTGGTCGAAGTCATGTCTTTGATGCTCCCAGTCTGCTTCTCACCAGCTGAAACCTGCCACTTCACAGTGCTATTGGCAACAGATGCTGTTTCCTCGACTTCTTGTTGGGTCACTTTAAAGAGAATGATATAAAAGCTTAATGACTCTGGGGAAAGCCGTCCCCCCAAAGTCTCCCTCCATAATCAGAACCACTTCAGAGAACTGATAGATTTAATTTCCAGGTGCCTTTTCAATTTGTTTAAAAAGAAGTAAAAAAAAAAAAATCAACTTACTAAATTTGAAAACCAATTAATAGTTTCACCTGGAATCATAACACTAATCCAAAGCTCTTCAGTAAACACCTTCAGTAAACAGAGGTATGTAATTGTTTTTGATTGTCTTGTGCACTTGAATAATGTGCATATATAATTACATATATTTCACATAATTTGCTTGATGTTTAATATAGCATATATATTACAAAGATCTCTTTTTGGAGGTGTTTATTGAATTTTAATTGTCCTGCTTTTTTAGAAGTTCCATTTGATTGGAACAGAGTGGATTCCATAGTACTATTGGGGTTCACTGTGTTTCATAGAGTCTCTGCTGATTTCTGGAAAAACTGGAGGGAAAAAGTTCACTTCTAGCCCATACCTAGAATGAAACATAGTGCAGGCTTTCATTTGTTTTTTTTTTTTTCACTTTTTGATTGTACCCCATTAAGGTCGACTCTTGACCACTAATATTCTTTCTTATCCCTTTCACATTCCTACCCTTTCCTGTCCCCTCATTAATGCTTTATTTTCTGTCTCCTCCCTGCCTTCCCCTCCCCTCCTTCTTCCTTTGTAATACAATGTCCAAAAAGAAAATGGTTCATACTTTGAGAGGGAATTTATGAGCTGTCCACTGCAGATGCTTTCCTGATTTCATTGGGCCTTCTAATAGAGACTATGCTTTCCTTTTCCAAACCATCTAAGCAGCTAGGCAAGAGAAAGGTAGATTCGACTCCCCTTCGCCAGTGCTTAAAAGCTTCTATGGTGCTATTATGACCAACTCTTTGAGTCAGGTTCAGATCAAAAGCAAAGGGAAGCTTTGTTCTTCTTCTTCTTATTATTAATGGTACTTTTTAAGGCTGCACCCCTGCCACATATGGAAGTTCCCAGGTTGGGGGTTGAATTGGAGCTGCAGCTGCCAGTCTATGCCACAGCTGCAACAACTCAGGATCCCAGCCTCATCTGTGACCCACACCACAGCTCGAGGCAACACGGGATCTGTAAACCACTGAGCGAGGCCAAGGATGGAACAGGCCTCCTCAAGGATACTAGTTGGGTTGGTTCCTGCTGAGTCACAGTGGGAACTCTGGAAGCCTTTTTCTTTGATCAAAGAACAGAAACGCACCAGCTGGCTGTCTAGAGCACAGACAGGCGGTGGGCGGGGTTCTCATGGAGGGGGAGGGCAGTGGGCCAGGTTTTCTTCATTGGGGAGGGGAGGAGGCCGAGTTCTCATCAGCGTGGGGGGCGGGGTGTGCAGAGTTCTCATGAGGCCAGCACAGCTGAGAAGCTCACGCTCCAGGCCTCAAGCTGCAGCACATTTGCAGGGCCCCCTCCCTATCTTGAAGTGCAGTGTCATACCCAGGGCTTCAGCACAAGGTTGCTGGGCTGAGGTGTGGCAAGGCCATTTCGCAGGAGGAACTCTGGTCCAAAGCACCAGGTGCCAGGGCTCCACATCCTCTTACTCTGCTCTTGGGCAAGAAAAACAGGAGTGAGCACAAAGGCAACAAAAAAGGTGAGCCTGTATTTTATTAGCAGATTCTGGTTTTATTTCTCAATAGTTGTTAAAGGGCTTTGCTGGTGACACAACCTCTCTGCCTTCTGTCCTTCTCCTCATCCTTAAGGGGCGCTGAGGGGCAAAGGTCCATTTTCTGTAACATCTTCCTGCTGATTTCCAGGAGTGTCTTTGCCACACCTAAGGAGCAGAACTTTGCCTCCACTGCCTTTAGAATTGTGTGTTTGTTACCAGGCTTCAGCCCTAAGCGTTGGTCTCCATTTTTCTGGCCTTTTGAAGAGAAAGGATGTCAGATACATGGAAACATGAAGCTATCTCAGTCTTTGGCCTGTTGGCAAGTGTGCCTTGATGTGGAAACCCACTACTGGGGCCTGAATCTCCCTGGTTCCACTTGTGTTATTTTTTGGAAGAGACGCTTCAGGTCAGAGAGAGGTTTCCACAAGCAGTCTAGGGGATCCATTGGAACCACACCCCAGGGTGTTTTCTGGAGGTTGGGACTGGGATTCCCTTCTTCACTGGGATCTGATGTCCCCATGGAGTGATCCTGGGCAACTTGAGGCAGAATGGGAGGTTAGGCTCACCGAGTGGGGTTGTTCCACTTAGGAGTGAGCTGCTGGTTGCCTATGGTTTTAGGTGTATCCCGGCTCCTGGCCATAAGGAGTGTAGGGCCAAGTGGGTGGTTGCAGGCAACACCTAATTAAAATACTCTGAGAGCTTTCCTGGATTTTTATCCCTGGAAGGCATACTTTGGTTGATTAGTCCAGATTCCTGAGCCAACTGGTTGACTTGGAGGGCAACAGCCAGAGGTGGACTTGGAGAAGGGCTCCAAGCCTAGTGCTTGATGTTCTACTATAATAGAGTTAATAGAGCTTGCACTGAGGTTTCCATTGGGAATACTCCCTAAGTGGTATTATAGCAGTCCATGGCCATATGCAAGCATCCATGTGTTTGTTGCATGGGTCAGACCAGCTAATTAAATGGCACAATTATGGGGAACTGGAATCCTTCAAATCTTTTATAGTTGCTTTTATCTTTGAAATTCATTTTAAAATATGATTTTATTTTAATTTTCTAATTTGTGATGTAGGGGCCCTTCTTATAGAACAATTTACATGAGTTTTTTTCAGATGCTGCATATACATATATTCCAATGATATATTTGAAGAATAGGGAACTAATCATAAGAGAGATTTACTGACTTGCTACACCTACTCAGAGACAGTCTTGCGCCAAAACTGAATTTATGATGTGGCCTTCAGAAGCCTTCCCTCTGGCTGGAAGATTATGATATTATTTCAGGTGACAGATTAGATATTGCCATCAATCATTCTCAAGAAGTTTTGAGTATTCATTCCCCTTTCCTCAACACATAGTCCCAAACTGATCCCTTGTCAACCTCTCCTCTCTCCCAGGAAGCCCACGCATCTTCCTGTAATTTGCTATAACCCATAATCCTGTCCAAGCTCCATGGAAATGGCAACCAGTGGAGGCTGCCAAAATATTGAGCCTCAGGTTCCCTTTCCAAATCCAGAATATCTTTACCAGAGTTAAGTTCTTCCCACCAAATAAATCGAACCGTTTCAAGGTCCGTTCCTCCAAAGTGTTTTCCCAGCTCACACAAGTTCATCTTAATGAAGTCCTGCAGATACATTGGGGGTGTAGGCTATTTCCTTTCATATTCAGAGCTTTACCTGTGTTATGCTGAACTTCGAGTCTATGTATTGGTCTGGATCTAATGAAGGTTGTGGTATCTGATGTTGAGAAGGGAACATGTGTCCTTTGAGAATCCTGTTTCAGGTGAAGTCATTGCTCATTCTCCAGTCAAGGGAACACTTATTTTGGAGCAAGGGTAAAGGAAGGACTCTGCCAGCCCAAAGGTTCAGAGAATTTAAAGGTTCAAGGTCTCAGCTTTTCTCACCTTGAGACACCTCAGATACATGGAACTACAGTAGCACCTAGGACTTTTGTGCTCTGTGCTTGGCAGCTGGATCAGATGCCATGTTGTAGTTCACATGGAACTATTTTGTAGATTGGAGGCAGGTGACCTTTCTCAATCTACATGCTGTTTGTTTCCCGCTAACCCAATTACTGCATCTTTGTGTATGACTCAGAAATTAAATTATAGAATACAATGTTGATCATTTGAAATTTTAATCATTGTAAGTAGGGATTTAAAGTCACTGTAATATACTAATTACTAATAAAACATTGAAGTGTTTTCCATTTAGGGGGAAGAAGTGTTTTATTAATTTTCATTTATTTAGTTAGTTAGTTATGTATTTTTTTCTGCTGTACGGCATGGGGAGCAAGTTATACATACATGTACACAACTTTTTCCTCCCATTGTTGTGTTGCAATGTAAGTATCTAGACATTAGGTCCTTACCTAATATCTTTGTAAATCCATTCCAGGACCAACAGTTTGCATCTGTTAACCCCACCCTCCCAATCCCTCCCACTCCCTCTTTCTCCCCCTGGGGCAGACACAAGTCTATTTTAAAGTCCATGAGTTTCTTTTCTGTGGAAACCTTCATTTGTGCTGTATATTAAATTAAAGTTATAAGTGATATCATATGTTATTGGACTTTCTCTGACTTATTTCACTCAGTATGAAAATGAGTGAACTAGTTTCATCTCTGTTGCTGCAAATGGCATTATGTGGTTCATTTTTATGGATGAGTAGTATTCTATCGTGTACATATAACACATCTTCCTACTCCAGTCATCTTTCAATGGACATTTGGGTTGTTTCCGTGTCTTGGCTATTGTGAATAGTGCTGCAATGAACATGTGGGTGCATGTATCTTTTTTAAGGAGAGTTTTGTCTGGATATATGCCCAAGAGTGGGACGAGTGCGTCATATACGGTAGTTCCACATAAAGTTTTCTAAGGTACATACATACTGCTCCCCATAGTGGCTATACCAGGTTACATTCCCACCAACAGGGCAGGAGGGTTCGCTTTTCTCCACAAGCCTTCCAGCCCTTGTTATTAGTGGACCTATGAATGACGGCCCTTCTGACTGGTGCGAGGTGGTATCTCATGGTTGTTTTGATTTGCATTTCTCTTATACTCAGGGGTGTTGAGCATTGTTTCATGTGCTTGCTGGCTGTCTGTATATCTTCCTTGGAGAACAGTCTATTCAGGGCCTTTGCCCATTTTTCCATTGGGAGGTTGGCTTTTTTGCTGTTGCGTTGTATAAGCTGCTTGTGTATCCTAGAGATGAAGCCCTTGTCTGTTGCATCGTTTGCAACTCTTTTCTCCCATTCTGTAAGGTGTCATTGTGTTGTCATTTTGGTTTCCTTTGCTGTGCAAAAGCTGGTTGGTTTGACTAGGTCCCACTGGTTTCTTTTGGCTCTTCTTTCTGTTGCCTTGGGAGACTGACCTGAGAACATGTTCATGAGGTTGATGTCAGAGAGTGTTTTCCCTAGTTCTCCTCCAGGAGTTTGATGGTGTCTTCTATTTAAGTCTTTCCGCCATTTTGAGTTTATTTTGGTGCATGGTCGGAGGGTGTGTTCTACTTTCACTGCTTTGCATGCAGCTGCCCAGGTTTCGCAGCAATGCTTGCTGAATAGACTTTCTTTTTCCCGTGTTATGCTCTTGCCTCCTTTGTCAAAGATGAATTAACCAGAGGTGTCAGGGTGTGTGTGGGTTCTCTATTCTGTTCCATTGGTCTGTCTGTCTGTTTTGATACCAGTACCACACTGTCGTGACGACAGTGGCTTTGTGATATTTCTTGAAGTCTGGGAGAGGTATGCCTCCGGCTTGGTTTTTGTTCTTCAGAATTGCTTTGGCCATTCTGGGCCTTTTGTGCTTCCCTATAAATTGTTGGATTGTTTGTTCTAGTGCTGTGAAAAATGTCATGGGTATTTTGTTAGTGATTGCATAGAATGTGTAGGTTGCTTTGGGTAGTATGGCCATTTTTACAATATTGATTTTTCCAACCCATGAACATGGACTATCTTTCCATTTCTGTAGATCCTCTTTAATTTCCTGGATTAATGTTTTATAGTTCTCCGCATATAAGTCCTTTACCTCCTTGGCCAGGTGTATTCCAAGCTATTGATTTTGGGGGGTGCAATTTCAAAAGGTATTGTATTTTCGTATTCCTTTTCTAACATGTCATTGTTAGGATGGAGAAATGAGGCTGGTTGCTGAATGTGAATCTTATATCCTGCTACTTTGCTGATTTTGTAAATGAGTTCAAGTAGTTTTGAGGTTGAGTCAGCTTTTCATTTTCTGGCCACACCTGTGGCATGCAAAAATCCCCAGGCCAGGTATATAATCTGAGGCACTCTTGGAAAGGAGTTCCCTGGCGGCTTAGTGGATTAAGGTTATAGTGTTGTCACTGCTGTGGTTTGGGTCTCTGCTGGGGTGCAGTTTCGACCCCTGGCCTGGGAACTTCTGCACACCCCATGCAGCCAAGAAAAAAATAAACAGATAAACTTGTAATGATATCTGCCCTATGGACTTTTGTTTTGTAGAAATGATTACTAGGTTTCGTGTTTATCTAGTTTAACAGCTTTATTGAGATAGAATTTATATACTGTATTATTCACTCATTTGAAGTGTATAATCATTTTTAGTATACAATCTATGCAAGCATCAACATGACCTAATTTTACAACCTACTTTTCACTCCCCCAAGAACCCCATATCCATTAGTAGTCACTCCTCATTCCCCTCTACTCCTGTTACCAGCGGCCCTAGTCAAACGTTAATCTATAAGGATTTTCTTTTCTGGACATTTTTATCAAAAAAACAATCATGCAATATGTTGTCTGCTGTAACATTCTTCTTTCACATCACATAATATTCCTAAAGTTTCATTTATGATGTGGTAAGAATCAGTATTTCTGTTTTATTCCAAATAGTCTTCTAGGTCATGGATGTATCATTTACCCAGTCGTCAGTTGATTGACATGTGGATTGTTTCCCCATTGTGGCTATTGTGAATGATGTTGTGGTGAACATTGGTGTGCATGTATCCTTGTGAATAAATATTTTCATTTCCCTTGGGTAGAGACCTTGCTGGGTCATTGTTATTATGTATCCTTTTGAGGAACTTCCCAACCATTTTCCAAAGTGGCTGCATCATTTACATTCTCACTAGCAATATAGAACAACTCCACTTGTTCTACATACACACCAGTACTTATCACTCTGTATTTTTTGATTCTAGGCATCTAGTGGGTATGAAGCTTTATCTCATTATGGCTTAGGGTTGCATTTCCTAAAGATGGAAGTTGTTGACCTCTCTTATCTGCTTTTGCCCATGTGTTGGTTTGTTTGTTTGCCTGAGGCCACAGCATGTGAAAGTTGCCAGGCCAGCATTTGAACTCATGCCACAGTAGCAACCCAAGCTGCTGAAGTTACAATGCTAGATCCTTCACCAACTGTGTCAGAAGAGAACTCCACTTTGGGCCATTTGTATATATTCAGTGGACATATGTTTAGTCAGATGTTTTGGCATTTTTTGACTGAGTTATTGTCTTTTTGTTAATAAGGAGTTCCTTATATAATTTGCGAACAAGTTGCTTAACAAATGATTTGCAATTATTTTCTCCCAAACTGTGGGCTGGCTTTTCACTTATTTGATAGTAACATTTTTAGTACCAAAGAGTTTCACTTTGGTGAAGTCCATTGTAGCTGTTAAAAATTACTATTGGGTACCAATTTTCAAATCACATTTCTGTATATCTTTATTTGTGGAATGATAGTCTTAATAACAGGTGCTCTTCTGCTTGTTTTCTATAGAAATTATCACTAGATTTGATGAATTGTTTTTTAGGGAGACTTAGTGTTTTCAATACAATTCTCTTTCTGAGCTAGATTTTATAAAAATGATACAGATTTTAAACATATGGTTTGATGACTTTTGATAAATGTATATATTCATGTAACTATCAACAAATGTTTGCTCTAGAATACTTTCATTAACCCCAAAGTTCTGCCAAGTCCCTTTTTCAATCTGTTCCCCTGATGCAACTGTTCTGAATTGTATCACTCTTTTAGTTTTCCCTATTCATGAACTCCATATAAATTGAATGCCAGCATTTACTCATTTGTGCATGTTTTCTGTTTCTGAGCTTCATGCTGGGGTGTCCCTAATTAGCCCATTGCTTTTCTGGGTTGAAGTTTTTTTCTATTATATCTATTCCGACAATTTCTGTCTTTTAAATGTAGCATGTTTGCATATTATGTGATTGTGAAAATGTGGGGGTTTAAGTTCATCCTGTTGCAGTTTACTTTTTCTTTGTCTCCTTTATTTACTTATGTTCTCTCTTTCCTCTCTTCTTTTGAGCTGAGCAGGTGTTTTTTGTTTAGCATACAATTCAGTCTTCTCTCTTGACATCTTTATTGTCATAGCTTTTATTTTTTTAGAGGAGTTTAGATTCACAGTAAAGTTGAGCAGCAGACACACAGAGATATCCCATGTACGCCCTATCCCATTCAGGCACTGTCTTTCTCATTCGTAACAACCCACAGAGGGATACATTTGTTCAGTCAATGCAGTTACACTGACACATCACTCGCAGCCAAAGCCCAGAGCTGACATTAGAGTTGACTCTTGGTGTTGGGCCTCACATGGATATGGACAAATGTATAATGACACGTATCCAGCATCCACCATTATAGGCCCATATGGAAGAGTCTCACTGCTCCACCTGTTCATCCATCCCTCCGCTGTGACCCTTCACCACCACTGAACTTTTTATTCCCTCCATAGTTTTGCCATTTTCAGATTGTCATACCGTTACCATCACACAGTTTTTTAATCCTTTCAGATTGGTTTCTTTTACTTAGTAACATGCATGCAAGTTTTCTTCATGTCTTTCATGTCTTGATAGTTTTTCTTTTGTGACACTGAATCATATTCATGTATCTGGATATACCAGTTTTACTGAAGCATCTTGATTGCTTCTAAGTTTTCTCAGTTAAGAAGAAACTGACCTAATCAAACTGACAAGCTTTGGCAGAACAAAGGAAACCACAAGAAAACCAAAAAGGCAACTTACAGAATGGGAGAAAATAGTTTCAAGTGATGCAATGGACAAGGGCTTAATCTCTAAACTATACAAACAATGTATACAACTCAAGAGCACAAAAGCCAACCACCCAACTGAAAAAATGGGCAAAAGGCCTGAATAGACATTTCTCCAAAGAAGATATACAAATGGCCAACAAGCACATGAAAAAAATGCTCAACATCCCTGTTTATTAGAAAAATGCAAATCAAAACTACTCTGAGGTACCACCTCACACCAGTCAGAATGGCCATCATTAGCAAGTGCACAAATAACCAATGCTGGAGGGGATGTGGAGAAGAGGGAACCCTACTACATGGTTGGGGGAATATAAATTGGTACAACCACTAAGGAAAACAGTATGGAGGTACCTCAGAAAACTAAATATAGAACTACCATATGACCCAGCAATCCCATGCTTTGAGATATCTCCAGACAAAACGTTCTTTTAAAAAGACACATGCACCTGTTTGTTCATTGAGCCACTATTCACAATAGCCAAGACATGGAAACAACCTAAATGTCCATTGATAGATGAATGAATTAGGAAGATGTGGTATATATACACAATGGAATACTACTCAACCATAACAAAGAACACAATACTGCCATTTGCAGCAACATAGATGGAACTAGAGATTCTCATACTAAGTGAAGTAAGTCAGAAAGAGAAAGACAAATACCCCATGATATCACACATCTGGAATCTAATATATGGCACAAATGAACCTTACCACAGAAAAGAAACTCATAGCCTTAGAGAACAGACTTGTGGTTGCTAAGGAGGA
Source organism: Sus scrofa (assembly GCF_054392235.1). Classification (NCBI taxonomy): domain Eukaryota; kingdom Metazoa; phylum Chordata; class Mammalia; order Artiodactyla; family Suidae; genus Sus; species Sus scrofa. The sequence continues at coordinate 16,068,671 of NC_139384.1, forward strand.
GGGGATTGGGATGGACTGGGAAGCTGGGCTTAATAGATGTGAACTGTTGCCTTTGGAGTGGAGAAGCAATGGGGTCCCGCTGTATAGCCGTAGGAACTTTATCTAGTCGCTTGTGATGGAGCATGATGGAGGATGATGTGAGAAAAAGAATGGATATATGTAGGCATGACTGGATCTCTTTGCTGTACAGTTGAAAGTTGAAAGAACACTCTAAACCAGCTATAAGAGAAAAAATAAAAATCCTTTTTAAAAAAGGAAGAAAACTGCTATAAAAGTGCATTCAGATTTCTGTGTGGCCATAAGTCTTCAATGCCTTTGGGAAAATGCAAAGGAGTGTGATTCCTGGATGGAATTCACTGTCCACACCCATGATATAACATACCCATATAAGTTTCAAAGCATAAGATCCTCCCCTGAGTATTTCATTATTTACTTTAACCTATTAATAGGTTAACATTCACTAACTTCAACTGCTTACACTCTCTGCTTCCCAACCATGTAAATGTATCACCCTTAATTTGGGCCCTCAATTGTATAATTGCAATAACTGAATCTTCAAACACTAAAACTTGTGAAATTCAAAAGAAGCCTGTGCCACCTCCACATTCAGAAGGAATCAAATTGGTAACATCAATTTTACCCAAAGAATACCACTATAAGTATAAATCCAATAGTCAACGCCTTTCTAAAGTCAAAAAACTACTTCAGAAGTAGAATTTTGTCTTTATATTTTGCCACTGTTAGAAGAACCTAAGGAAACATACGGTAAGAATTCAAATTATACCACACAAAGGTTGAAAATCTGTCATTTCCAACAGTAAGATTCTCTCTGATTTGAACATGGTACTTTGTGCTGAGTCAGGAAGAACATTCAAGTTGAAGGTCCGTGTTCTGACAGATGTGACCACAGTGTCTAATAAATAAAACTATTGGAAAAATGTCAGTCAGGCTTTTGGAGAGAACCTCTTAGGCTGTTGGATGTAAGCATTTAAAAGTGTAAATATAAGCAGAGAAGACAAGAAGTCAACATGAAGGATGACAGTGAAAACATTAGCTCAAAACCACTGTTAGGCAGGCGGGGAGTGGGAGCAGGGAAACGGCAGTGAAAAACAACTAAAAAGCAATGAATCTTACATTCCTGTTTATCCCTGGTATAAAATTGAAAACTGAACAGTACCTAAAAACGAACACTAATCAGCATATGTGTTCACAGTGCTTCTTTTTCTGAAGGAAACTGACACTAATACCTATGATAGGATTACATTAACACAATAAAAGATAATACTCTCCAGGGAAAACTGGATCAATCTAAGTGGTGATGAAAACCGTTGAAACTTGTATTCATTTTTTGTCACCTGAGATAAACTGCTTGCTCCATAGCATCCTCATGGCGTTTTTCACTTCTGCATTCCTCAGCGTATAAATCAGAGGGTTGATCAAAGGTGTTCCAACTGTATAAAACACAGCTATCATCTTATCCATGGGGAAGGTGGTTGCAGGGCGTGTGTATATAAATACACAAGGACCAAAGAACAAGATGACCACGGTGATGTGGGAGATGCAGGTGGAGAGGGCTTTTTTCCTCCCCTCTGCACTGTGGTTTCTCAGAGAATACAAGATGATGACATAGGAGACCATCAGCATGACAAAACTCACTGTACAGATGGCTCCACTGTTGGACACCAAGAGTAGGTTGGTCACATAGGTGTCTGCACAGGCAAGTTTCAGCAAGGGCTGCAAGTCACATATGTAATGATCAATCACATTGGGACCACAGAATGGTAAACTCAGGGCCAGAAAAATCTGAGCTGAAGAATGCACACAGGATCCTATCCAGGCCACAGCCATCAGCACACCACAGACTCCATGACTCATGATGGTTGTGTAGTGCAGGGGCTTACAGATGGCCACATAGTGGTCAACAGCCATGAGGATAAGGATGAAGATCTCCAGGCAGCCAAAGAAATGGGATGAAAAGACTTGCACTATGCATTCATTAAAAGAGACAGTGGCATTTTTCAAAAGGGCATCTGCAATCACTCTAGGAGCAATGGAAGTAGAGAAGAAGGTATCAGTTAAAGATAAGTGGAAAAGGAAGAAGTACATTGGACTCCCAAGTGCCCGACTGGTCCTGATGGTAGTAATAATCAGCAGGTTACCCATCAATGTCCCCAAGTAGAAAATCAAGAAAGTGACAAACACTATTTTCTTCTTAACAGGATCCTGTGCCAACCCAAGTAGAATGAACTCAGTCACTTATTGTTCAGCTGCATGATTTCATGAATGAGGAGAAGGGATGTGTGTGAAATGGATTATCTGCAATAAAATAAAGAATTACAATATGGCATGATCTATGCTACTATGAAACATTTTAAGTCAATATAAATATTGCTTATTAGGTATATTCTAGCTGTGGTTTCCCAATAATTTGTTTGTGTCTTCTAACTAATAATGCTTTGTTTCTCAATTTGTAATGACCACTACATAGGGTCATGTTGAGCCTCATATAAGCTTGTGGATGGTAAACTCTCTTGTAAAACTCTTTAACTGCAATCCCTTGTTAGATTTGACATGGTTAATTTTTTGAATATATAGTTAATATATATGGCTTATTTCATTATTTGCTTTGTTATCTTTTGGCCATTTTCAATACACACTGAATCCCGTGTTTTGCTTTGTGCATCATTCATCATTTAGAATATATTTGGCTGCCTTAAAGTAGTACCCCAGCCTTGGCACCTAAAAGATACCTTGTTTCATTCATTTATCCTTTTCATATTTGATATGTATATATTTTTTAAACAGTATGTCATTTATAAATATAAATGTGCTTCATCTCTTCCATACAAACTCTCTCAGATCTCCAGCTTGAAAAGAGGAAAGACATATTACCTTCAAATAATCTGTTGCAAACGTCAAGCATCTTTATATGTAGTCCTTGGCATATATAATGAACAGAAGGAATATTCTTTGTTATTTGATGATATCTCAAAAATAACTCTTGCTATTTTTTCATTCTCCAATTTGAAAAGCATGTTTTAGAACACTCAGATTTCCTGAAGTTACACTTCTAAATGAAAGGGAGGTCATGTTGTAGAAAATCAAGCTTTTACTTAAGCATGTTACCAATGGGGTGGTTTTCTTTTGGGTGAAGATGTCACCTGGCATTTGGTGTAGGGTCTGATCATAGTGGTATTCCCAGTGCAATTCATCTCATTCTGGAATCTGAAAACCCCATATTCCTAGAACAGAGCAAAGAGCAGAAGAAGGAGGGAAATTCATTTTCCAAAAGAGTCAGAATAGATAGTCAGTAACTGATGTCTTTGTTCCATTTGTATTGTCCTGGCAAACAATTATTCAGCTTGAAATGTCCCTTCTTTCAGTGAAGAGTTTGTTTTATTTCACATTTAGAAAGAACTGTTACTGTGGGGTCATTTCCAAAACCAGATTTTTTTTCATTAGTTCTTTCTTGTGAAGATGATGCTGGCAGTGGCACTCCATGAAAGTAAAAATATAGACTGGAATGTAACATATTTAAATATAATCTGGAAGATGTGCTTATTCCAATCTGCTTCTCCTCTATCCTATCCAACCTTCAATATGTTGTCTCTAAGTTGTGAGCAGCCACGGCACAGATTATGATAAACTAACTAGGCACGAGATTTCCTTTAAACATTTTTCTCTTCCAGAGTGAATTTTCTTCTCTTCAACAGAGATGAAATGACTCTCATTTCTCCAAAAATACAAAACAAAACAAAAAACCCCTCTTGGGAAAAGGTCTAATCATGTTATTCACTTTGGGTTTGGGTTTCCAACTATTTAAAAAAATATCTCTGGATTTATACATAATCTTAAGGAAACAGAGTCTTGGTGTTGGTATCTTAATCATGTCAATAAGCTCTTTCCTCCATTATTAATTTAAAAGTGACATATCATAAAGTATTGAAGCTTAAACTATGTAGGCACTAAAGGCAAGATGATGGGATAGTCTCTGTCACTTCAGTATTGCTTGATGTTGGCCACTCTTTTGAATATACAGTTTTCTGTTTGTATGTTACCAAATCTATTTCCCTATCCTTTACTAGGACAAGAATATTTCTTTTATTTTACATTTGTATTTGCATATTTAAGATAAACTAAGATTCATAAATAGATATGATACATGAAAAATAATTATGTGTCCCCATCAAATATTTGGTATCACAAAGACATGGATATTGCCACTCATATCTGGAGAAGAAGGAGTGAAATTAGTTTTTGAAAAAGCCCATTTCTCTACATTCAAGTTCCAAGCACTCCAGACTACATTAGCCACATATTTAATAATTTATATGAAAAACCTTTTCTGTGTCCTCAAGTACATGTCAGTGGTTCTCTTTGTATCCTACAAAAGGGAATTTTAACCTATTTTGTAATCTACAATATGTTAAAATGTAGAAAAGGCTGTAGTTCTCCAGTGAACTATGTTAATGTCTTTGTATAATCAGGGTCTGTCCTTGATGCAGTGCGAGCATGTAAAAATCAGTAGAAGGATCAGATGAGATCTCTATCATGTAAGTAGTGTACTAGCTAAAGATTAAAAACACATAGGTGTAGAGTATCCACACTCATCTTGCCCTCTCTTTTCTTCATGGAATGCCTTTCCATTTCTAGCTGTTGAACCTTCTAGGAACTTCAGGACCAACATGCTAAGAAATATCCTCTAGAAGGCCTTTAGTGATTACCTGTGAGAGAGGAAATGTATCCTTCTGCTCTCTAAAGGCCTTATGTATAACATTTCTTGTAGTATTACATCATATAGCTTACAACAAGAATGTGTGTGTTTATTTTAGCTGCCTTCCTGGAATAAGAATATGAGAAAACTTTATGTTCTTCAGATATTATTTTCCGCACTTCCAACCCAATGCCTTGTGACGTGTAGATGCTCAATAAGAACTTTTAAATTGAACATTTTCTACAACCTCATAAGAAGTAATATTTACCGTATTGTTTTAGCATTTTGCTGATTATAAGCCACATTAGTATTATGAACTTGAGGATATCTTTTGTCTATCATGTATGGTAGATAAACAAATATGCTCCAATTTTATATAAGCAAAAAATAAAGAAGAAAACAAATACAATGATGAAAATAATCTGTCACTTACAGTTAGAAGACTCTCTGAATCATCATCACATCTGCCTACCCTTTTTGTTACCAGCTTTATTACAGAACACTGGGGAGAAAAAAAAAAAAACGCAAAATGATTCATTCCTGAATTCCATTGGGAATACTCTAAGATTTAATGATGTAAGTTATTAATGTCCCAGAGTTTATTCCCCAAAGTTTCTGTTCAGTCAGATTCATCCTAGATATAATAAACTCAACTTTTAGTTTGTCCACTTATCCTATAAACATAGCAAGTTAATCCACATCATACTCAGGAATCTGATACAAACAAGGATTCCTAGTTATCATTTCCCTTGGCCTAAAAAAAAAAAAAAAAAAGAAGGTATCCAGGAGAATGAAGATCAAGAGAGTGCTGGAGGACAGGAAAAAGAAGAAATTATGTCACTGGTAGAAGCGAAAGTGGACCAATAAAATCTACCATATTCTCACCCAGTGCCCTAAATTACACAATCCTGCATCAGGACATAGGTCTTATGTTTTTGTTTTTTTTTTTTACAATCACAATCCAGGGGAAACACTGGTGCCTGAAACCAGAGGTTCTATTCTATGGGCTCCAGACATTCATTAACAAGGAATGGCAGACATATAGAAAATACTCCAATGATTAATATATATTTGGACCTATTTGGGCAAACTGAATATGTCTCATATTTGCCAATTTCATTTCCATTTATTTGTTAATTCATGTTATAAAAAACATATATTATGGAGTTCCCATCATGGTTCAGTGGTTAATGCATCTGATTAGGAACCATGAGGTTGTGGGTTCAATCCCTGGCCTCACTCAGTGGGTTAAGGATCCGGTATTGCTGTGAGCTGTGGTGTAGGTCACAGACATGTCTCACATCCTGCATTGCTGTGGCTCTGGGCCAGGCCAGTGGCTACAGCTCCAATTAGACCCGTACATGGGAACCTCTGTATGCTGTGGATGCAGCCCTAGAAAAAAGACCAAAAAAACAAAGACATATATTAAAGGAATCAATTTCAAAATAATCATGTTCACCACATATTTACTGAATAGCTTTCATACACTAAGCTCTGTGTCATTTCCATAACTCATGGCTTTTATTTTTGGAATTTTTTATTATAGTTGATTTACAGTGTTCTGTCAGTTTCTCCCATACAGCAAAGTGACCATGTCATGCATATATATACATTCTTTTTCTCATATTATCCTCCATCATGTCCCATCACAAGTGATTGGATATAGTTCGCTGTGCAATACAGCAGGACCTTATTGCTTATCAAATGTGAGAGTTTGCCTCTACTAACCCCAAACTCCCTGTCCATCCCACTCCCTCCCCCTCACCCTTGGCCACCACAAGTCTACTCTCTATGTCCATGAGTTTGTTTCTCTCATGTAGATAGGTTCATTTGTGCCATATTTTAAGTTCTACACATAAGTGCTATCATATGGTACATGTGTGTTTCTGACTTCACTCAGTATGAGAATCTCTAATTCCATCCATATTGCTTCAAATGGCATTATTTGTTATTTTTCGTGGATGAGTAAAATTCCATTGTGAATATGTACTACATCTCCATAATGCATTCATCTAGTGTTGGACATTTAGGTTTTTTCCACGTCTTGGCTATTCTGAATAGTGCTACCATGACAATTCGGGTACATGTGTCTTTTTGAAGGAAAGTTGTATCTGTATGTATACCCAGGAGTGGGATTGCTGGATCATATTATAGTTCTATATGTAGTTTTCTGAGGTACCTCCATACTGTTTTCCATAGTGATTGTACCCTTTACATTCCCACCAACAGTGAAGGAGGGTTCCCTTTTCTCCACATCCTCTCTAGAATTTGATATTTGTAGACTTATTAATGATGGCCATTCTGACAGGTCTACCTCGTAGTAGTTTTGATATGCATTTCTCTACTAATCAGGGATGTTGCGCATTTTTTCATGTGCCTGTTGGCCATCCATATATCTTCTTTGGAGAAATGTCTGTTTAGGTCTTCTGCCCAGTTTTCAATTGGGTTGTTTGTATTTTTGTTGTTGAGTTGTTTGCATCTTTTGGAAATCAAGCCCTTGGTGGTTGTATCATTTGCAGCTATTTTCTCCCATTCCATAGGTTGTCTTTTTTTTATGGATTCTTTTGCTGTTCAAAAGCTTTTAAGTTTGATTATGTCTCATTAGCTTATTTCTGTTTTATTTCGATTGGCTTGGGAGATTGACCTAAGAAAACCTTTGTATGATTGATGTCAGAGAATGTTTTGCTATGTCTCTTCTAGGAGTTGTATGGTGTCTTGCCTTAGGTTTAAGTCTTTAAGCCATTTTGAGTTTATTTTTGTGAGGGTGTGTTCTAGTTTCATTGATTTACATACAGCTATTCCATTCTGTCACCACCACTTACTGAAGGGACTGTCTTTTTCCCATTATATATTCTTGCCTTCTTTGTTGAAGATTAATTGACCATGTGTGTCAGGGTTTATTTCTGGGTTCTCAATTCTGTTCCTTTGGTCTATATGTCTGTTTTGGTACCAGTACCACACTGTCTTTATTATTTTAGCTTTGTAATATTGTCTGAAGTTGGGGAGAGTTATACCTCTTGCTTATTTTTAGTTTTGATGTTCTTGTTGTTGATGTTGTTTTCCCCTCAGGATTTCTTTGGCAATTTTGGATCTTTTATGGTTCCATATAAATTTGGGGGTTGTTTGGTCTAGTTCTGTGAATAATGTCATGGATTTGATAGGGCTTGCACTGAATCTGTAGATTTTTGGATATTATGGCCATTTTAACAATATTAATTCTTCCAATCCAGAAGCATGGGATATCTCCCCATTTCTTTAAATCCTCTTTAATTGCCTTGAATAATGTTTTGTAGTTCTCAGCATTTAAGTCTTTCACCTCCTTGGTCAGGTTTATTCTTAGGTATTTACTTCTTTGGGATAAAATTATAAAAGGTGTTACATTTTTATATTCCTTTTCTAATATTTCACTGTTACTATACTGAAATGCAACAGATTTCTGAATGTTAATAAGGTCTTCTGCTACTTTGCTGAATTCATTGATCAGTTTGAGAAGTTTTTGTGTGGAGTTCTTAGGGTTTTCTATAGACAGTGGAATGTCATCTGCATACAGTGACAATTTTACCTCTTCTTTTCCAATTTGGATACCTTTTATTTCTTTGGTTTTTGTGCTGTGGCTAGGACTTGCAATACTGCCTTGAATAAAAGTGGTGAGAGTGGGCCTCCTTGTCTTCTTCCAGATTTTAGTGGGAAGGATTTCAGCTTTTCTCCATTGACTAGTGTAGTGACTATGGGTTTGTCATAAATGGCTTTGATTATGTTAAGGTATGTTCCCTGTATACCCACTTTGGTAAGAGTTTTTATCATGAATGGATGTTTTATTTTGTCAAATGTGGGGGGGGTGCATATTTTGAGATAATCATGTGGTTTTTGACTTTTCTAAAAAAATCTAAATGCTTCACATGATCATTTCTTTAGGTATCCAGGTCTCAATAACTTATATTGTATTAGAAATTCATATTCTTTTCGAAGACTTATAACTGAGTCACTGGTTGTTCCAAGATTGATCTTGGCATTGTTGTTGTTGTTGTTGGCTTTATAATTAGAAAGGATGGGAGTTCCTGTCATGGCACAGCTGAAATGAATCCAACTAGGAACCATGAGGTTGCAGGTTCCATCCTTGGCCTCACTCAGTGGGTTAAGGACCCAGCATTGCCGTGAGCTGTGGCTTGGATCTGGCATTGCTTTGGCTCTGGCATAGGCCAGCAGCTGTAGCTCCCATTAGACCCCTCGCCTGGGAACCTCCATATGCTACAGGTGCAGCCCTAAAAAGAAAAAAAATCTTGAACTAGAGTAGTACTTGTGTTGCAGTCAAGGAAACTGATAACGCCATTGACACATCATAATCAGCCACAGTCCATAGGTTATGTTCAGAGTTCAGTCCTTGTATAGTACACCCCATAGGTTTGGGTCTGTGTGTATTGACAGGTAACCACCATTATAATATCATACACAATAATTTCAGTGTCTTAAAGTCCTCTGTGTCCTGCCTACTCATCCCTCTTATTAAACTTAATAAAGGGAAGCCCCACTAAACTGGGGTTAGAAAACCAGCAGGGGGAGGGAATTCTCAGGCACATACCATCAACACAGATCCCAACAGAAAGAGAAGGGCCTCCTCTCTCTGGTGGGATGTGATACTTCATTGCCACCAGCAGGAGGAAGAATGTATCCTTGCCTGGCAACACCTCAGTCAACAAGAGACTTAAATTCAGGTGACAAAACCACTATTATCAAGCTCCCAGTTTCCTCCAATGGACTTGTGTATAACAGCCCCTCCTAACTGCCTCTTTGCTATAAAAGAATTTCCACTCTGCTTTACCACGTTTATATGTGGTTCATGAGAGTTACGTGTTTCTAATTGTGATTCTTCTGTGTTCCTGAATAAGCCTGCTTTATTGGTCAATAACTGGCTCTTTTATTGTTTTTGGTTAACACCTCCCTCTCTCCAACTCCACCAACCACAGAGCTCTTTATTGTTTCCTTTTGTTGTTGTTGTTCTTTTCAGAATCTTATATAGTTGGAATCTTACAGCATGTCACCTTTTCAGATTATCCTCTTTCATCTCAGTAGTATGTGTTTAAAATTCCTTTGTGTCTTTTCATGGCTAGAGAGTGCTTTTTAAATTTTGTTAGTGCTCAATAATTATTAGTTCATTGTGGATATAGCACTGTTTCTTTACGTTTTCACATGCTGAAGAACATCTGGATTGACTCTAAGTCTTGGTAGTTATGAGTTAACATTTCTATAAATATCTGTGTGCAGGTTTTGGGGTAGACTTAAGTTTCCAACTCATTTGTGTAAATACTATGTTGTGAGATTGTTGGGTTTATATCAATTTAGTTTTGTAAAACACAAAAGTGTCTTTCTGTGTGGTTATTCAACTTTGTATTCCCATGGACAATGCAGAAGTGTTCCTGCCGCTCTACATGCTTGACAGTTTGTGTTGTCCTGTTTTGAATTTGGCTTTTTATAGGTGCATGGTCTGCACCTTTTTATAGGTTCATAGGTGCATCTTGTTGTTTTAATTGCAATTCTTTTTTTTTTCTTTTTAGGGCCACACTTGTGGGGTATGGATGCTCTCAGACTAGGGGTCCAATCAGAGCTGTAGTTGCCAGGCACAGCCACAGCAACTTAGGATCAGAGCTGCATCTGCGACCTACACCACAGCTCACAGCAATGCCAGATCCCTGATCCATGGAGTGAGATCAGGGATCCAACCTGCAACCTCATGGTTCCTAGTCAGTTTCATTTCTGCTGCACCAGGGTGGGAACTCCTACTTGCAATTCTTTAATAGCATTTGATGTTGATTATCTTTTTCTATCTTATTTGTCATCTCTATATGTTCCTTTTTATATTTTAAGAATTTTATTAGTTTTTGAAAGAAGACAATTCTTTTACATATTTATTTATTTTATAAAGTTTTTATTGTGATAAAAAACACTTGAGAAACACCCTCTTAACAATCTTTAAATTACACAACAGAATAATGTTAACTATAAGCACATGTCTTACACTCACTCTGGAACTTACTCATCTTCTATAATTAAAAATTTTCCTGAAGTTCCCATCATGGCTCAGTGGTTATCAAATCCGACTAGGAACCATGAGGTTGTGGGTTCGGTCCCTGCCCTTGCTCAGTGGGTTAACGATCTGGCGTTGCCATGAGCTGTGGTGTAGGTTGCAGACGTGGCTCGGATTCCACGTTGCTGTGGCTCTGGCGTAGGCTGGTGGCTACAGCTCCGATTCGACCCCTAGCCTGGGAATCTCCATATGCCATGGAATCGGCCCAAGAAATAGCCAAAAAAAGACAAAAAAAAAATTTTCCCTAGCCCTGCAAGTGCTGTCTGTTTCTATGAGTTTGATTGTTGTATATTCTTCTTCTAAGTAGAATCATACAGTATTTGTCCCTATAACTGTCTTATTCCACTGGGCATAATATTAACCAGGTTCATCCAAGTTGTTGCATATAGCAGTATTTCCTTTTTTAAAGACTGTGTGATATTCCATTGTATCTATATGCCATCTTTTCTTAATCATTTCATCTTTCAATAAACAGGATGTTTTCATATCTTGGGTATTGGAAACAACGCGGCAATAAAGATGAGCATGTAGTTACCTCTTTGCATTCCTGATACCAACACATTGGATATGTAGATCCAGAAGTGAAAATTTGTATCATATAGTAATTCTATTTTCAATTATTTGAGGAACAATTCTTAGGGATTGCATAATTTTGTACCACCACAAGCAGTATACAAGTGTTCCAATTTTTCCTTATATGTGCCAACCCTTGCTGTGTTTGCTGTTTTGATGCATACATCTGACTCAATGGAAGATGATATGTCATTGTGGTTTTAATTACATTTCCCTGATAATTAATGATGTTGACCACATATACCAGTTGGTTATCTTCTTTGGAGAACTGTCTACTTGAGTCCTCTATGCTTTATTAATCAGGTTGTTAATTCTTTTCTATTGACTTGTAGGAATTTTTTGCCTCTTTTCTATCTTAATCTGATGTTGTTTATGTGATTTACCAATAGTTTCTCCCATTGTAGGTTGGGTTTTCACCCTGTATAAGATTTCCTTTGCTGTGTTTAGTGATGTTGCCTCCCTTATCTAACTTTGATTATTTTGCTTGTGCTTTTGTCTCTTCCCCAGGAATCATTGACAAGCTTAGTGTCATGCAGCATTTCATCTCTGTTTTCATCAAGGAATTTTACAGTTACAGTTCCTTCATTAAAAGCTTTAACTCATTTTAAACTGATTGGGTATATGGTGTAATGTAAGGGTACACTTTTGTATGGATTGGTTATCCAGTTTCTCAACATATTTGTTCAAGAGTCTCTGCTTTCTCCACTGTATATTCTTAATTTGCATCAAAGAGCTGTTGAGAGTATATACTTGGGTTTTTGGGGTCCCTATTCTGTGTCTTTGGTTGATACATTTGTTTGTTATGGTGGTGTCATCCTGTTTAATTACTGTAGCTTTTTAATATGTTTTGACATCAGGAAGTGTGATGCTTCCAGTTTTATTTTTATTTCTTACTACTAATTTGGTTAGTTGGGGAAATTTGTGTTTCCACATGAATTTTAGGATTGTTTTTATTTCTGTAAATAAATGCCATTCCCAGAGTTTCCTGGTGGGCTAGTGGTTAAGGATTTGGTGTTGTCAGTCCTGTGGCTCATATTTGATCTCTGGCCTGGGAACTTCTGCATGACATAGGCATGTCCTCTCCTCCAAAAAAAAATCATTGGAACTTTGATGGGGATTGCATTGCATCTGTAGATAAATTTGGATAGTATGGACTTTTTAACAATATTCATCTTTCAGTCTATGAACACAAGGTGTCTTCTTTGATTTTGTCTTCTTTAATTTGTTTCCTTTTAATGATTTGTAGAGTCCAGTGTAATAATGTTTTGCTTCATTTGACAGAATTATTTGTAAGTATTATTTTTATACTATTGTAATGGGTTTACTTCCTTAATTTCATTTTCAGAAAAGTTATTGTTAGTGCCTATCAAAATGATTTTTAATGTTGATTCTGTAATTTGCAACTTTATTGTATTCATTTATTAACTCTGAAAGTTGTTTCTTGTAGAGCATTTTGTATTTTGTACATAAGAAAGAGATAATTTCACTTCTGTGGTTTGAAAATCTTTACTTCTTACCTAATAGTTCTAGGTTGAGCTTTTAAAAGTATGTTATAATATAAGTCATAAAAGAGGGTATCCTTGCCTTATTCTGGATCTTAGAAGGAAAGCTTTCAGTTTTTCACCATTGAGTATGAAGTTGGTTGTGGGGTTTTACATATGGCCTTTACTATAGTGAAGAAATTTCTCTCCAGTCCAAATTTGTTGAGACTTTTAATCATAAAAATCAGGGTTAAATTCGGTCCAATGATTTTTCTGCATCTGCCTAGAAGACAATGAGGTTTTTAAGCTCCATTCTGTTAATGTAGTGTATCACTTTATCTGATTTGCCTTTGATGAACCAAATGATGAGCCAATCTTGCATTCCAGGAATTATTCCCACTTGGAGTAATTATTTTATTTTATTTTATTTTATTTATGTTAATGTCTATACCTGTGGCATATGGAAGTTCCCAGGCTAGGTTTTGAATCAGAGCTGCAGCCGCCACCCTACTCCAGAGCCACAGCAATGCCAGATCTGAGCCACATTGGCAAACAGATACTCACCACAGCTCATGGCAATGCCAGATCCTTAACCCACTCAGCAAGGCCAGGGGTCAAACCACCTGTGTTCTCATGAATACTAGTCAGGTTCATTACCAGTGAGCCACAATGGGAACTCCTTACTTGGAGTTGGTTGTTTGATACTTTTATCATGCTGAATATTTCAGCTTGCTAATAGATTGTTTAGAGTTTTGCACCTATTTTCTTCAGGGATATATGACTATAATTTTCTTCCTTTATGATGCCTCTATATGCCTTGGGAAGTAGGGTGATACTGGCCCCCATAAAGAGAACTTGAAGCTGTTTCCTCTATTTTTAGAAGGTGTATCCTCTATTTGTATTGATTTGGCTTTACCTGTTTGGTAGAATTCACCTGTGAAGCTCTCCAGTCCTGGGCTTTTCTTTGTTGGCATTTTCAGTCTCGATCAAAGGGCAATGTGTTCCTTGGTCATTCAGTGTAACACACCAGAGAGTTATTGAGTCTCATGCAGAGACTGAAAAGAATCACTGTTAATATGCAGTGAGCCTCAGGCTCTGTGGAATATAAACGATATATATAATATATATAATATAATATATAATATATATATATATAATATATTATATATATATAATATATTATATATATATATATATATAATATATAATATAAACGATATATATAAACGATTAAGTGGAGAGTTCATCATAAATGTGGAAAAGAATCCCTTGTCACAAGAATGTTCATTCAAGTGAAAATTAGGACATGGTATGATTCAAACAGTAAAGGAATGGATCAAATGTCCCATGATCCATAAAGTGAAATGCTCTGTATCTGTCAATGTTCCATGGAGAGTTTGTAGTAATTTTGGGAAATCGGTATACTATGATGTTATGATCAAAAAAATATAGAAAACGAGTCTCCAAAAAGATATATTCCCCAAACGTGTACGAAAGCACACAGAGACACTTTTCCTGTCAGAAATAAAACAATGATAGGATGCTGAAGAAAATGTGCTTTTCACAACAGTTTATTATGACAATTTTCAAACACATAAGAAAGTTTACAAAGACATGAAACCAAACCTCTTACTATCAAGATATAGACATTTCCGTGATCACACACATTTCCCTCATGCTGAATCCTAGATAACCCCACTCCCTCCCCCCATATGTGGAACTGCTCTTTTCTTTCATTTTTCCATCACTTTTGAGTTTTGCAGACCTTGATAAAAATGAAAACATAAAAATGTACTCTTTCTGGAGTTCCCGTCGTGGCGCAGTGGTTAACGAATCCGACTAGGAACCATGAGGTTGCGGGTTCGATCCCTGCCCTTGCTCAGTGGGTTAATGATCCGGCGTTGCCGTGAGCTGTGGTGTAGGTTGCAGACACGGCTCGGATCCCGCGTTGCTGTGGCTCTGGCGTAGGCCGGTGGCTACAGCTCTGATTCGACCCCTAGCCTGGGAATCTCCATATGCTGCGGGAGCGGCCCAAGAAATAGCAACAACAACAACAACAAAAGACAAAAAAAGACAAAAAAAAAAAAAAAAAAAAGAAAAAGAAAAAAAAAATGTACTCTTTCTAAAATTTATTTATTTATTTATTTTTCTTGTTACAGCTCCCCCCCCCCCCCCCGCAGTCTATGGAAGTTCCCAGGCGAGGGGTCAACTCAGAGCTACAGCTGCCTGTGTACAGCACAGCCACAGAAACAAGGGATCTGAGCCTCATCTGCAACTTCTGTCACAGCTTGTGGCAACCCCAGACCCTTAACTACTGAGCAAGGCCATGGATAGGACCTGCTTACCAGAGACACTATCTTGGGTTCTTAGCTCACTGAACCAGAACAGGAACTCCCCAAAAAGGACTCTTTGGAGTTCCCATCATGGCTCAGCAGTTAATGAACTTGACTAGTATCCATGAAGATGAAGGGTCAATCCCTGGCCTCACTTAGTGAGTAAAGGCTCCAGGGTCACCATGAATTGTGGTATAGGTCACAGACACAACATAGATCCTGCATTGCTGTGGCTGTGGTGTAGGCCAGGAACTACAGCTCCGATTGGACCCCTAGCCTGGGAACTTCCATATAACACAGGTGTGGCCCTAAAAATAAAAAAAAAAGTACTCTTTAATGTAAGACTTCTTTCACCTAGAAAAAAAATTTTGTGTGTATATTAGTTCTCCATTCCTTTTTTATTGCTGTGGAATATTTCATTCCATTTATAAACTAGTTTGTCCTTCTTTTTGTTTAAGTGCACTTGACTGATTTCAACTTCTTGACTATTAAGTACAAACTAACTATGAGCATTACATCACAAGTTTTGTGAACAGGTTTTGTCACCTAGAGAAGTAGTTAAGGATGGAATTATTGGATGTATGTGGAAGTGTATGTTTCATGTTAAATAAAGTCAGAAGTTTATCATATGTGAAGGTATCACTTTATATTCCCATCAATGGTGAAAACTGTATCCATGAGCATACTTTTACTCATCATACACACTGCTACCAACCTGGACCAAATTACTATATAAGCTCTTTCCTAGTTTGTTATGGTGTTCTCAAAATGAATGTCCCCTTTTCACTCTTTGTGGTCAATGAGGCAGAGTAATCCTTTAAACCATAATTTGGATCATGTCGCAATACCTCCAATGCCTTCTCATTTCTCTCCAGAAAAATCCCATAAGCCCTTCATACTTAGGTCTCTATTATATTTCTGGTCTCATTTTCAATGTTTCACTCTTATTTCTCTCTGGTCACGGGACTCTCTGATTTTTCTCCCTATAAGATCAGCATAGTCTGTTTGCACTTGCTTTTCCGTGTGCCTAGGACTCTGTTTCTGTTGATCTATTCAAGAATCATTCTACTGGTCAGGGTTCCTCAACCACAGGACTGCTAAAATTTTGAGTCAGAGAGACAGTCCTTGGTAGTGATGACCTGTCTTGTGCATTTCAGCTGTTCAACAGTATCTGTGACCCAGATGCCAATAGCAGTGCCCACTGCACACAACCAGTCGTGTATCTGGGACACTCAAGAGTGTATCTAGCCTTTGTCAACTATCCCCTGGGGGGCAAAATATTAAGACCCATAATTTTGGTCTTAATTAAAAAGTCTTATGGGCCCTTCTTGACCATCCTGTCCTGCATAATACACATCGATTCACTCAGGGTTGCCAACATCACGCTCTTCAAATATTTTACTCTATGGTAGATCCTGGCCCTTTTCAAACCCCTGGTATGATCAGTATTTGTCCAGTTTTACCCCCTGGTATAGGAATCTGCACAGGACCATGGATATTTTTTCTGACTTCACTACCACATTTTCAATTCCTAGAATAAGGCATAGCAAAATGAATATGGTAGAATATTTCAAGTCAATTCTGTTTTGCATATTTTTTCTAGTACATTTAAAATTAATCTTTGACCTTAACTCTCTCATCCATTTTTAGCACAGAAAATGCTACCTGAAACTTTGAAAAGGTATGCTTGACATTTACATCCTTTTAGAACCTGAGGTAACTCTACATAAGATACAATGAGAGTAAAATCCAAACTTCTTTTGCTTTTATTAGTGAGTTAAACAACTAACAAAAATTGTGTCCTCTTTTATGATTATTAACATTAAATGATCCATGAAATTGGTATATTAAAAAAGAAAGTGGGCATTCCCTGGTGGTGCAGTGGGTTAAGGATCCAGCATTGTCACTGCAGTGGCTTAGGGAACTTCCCTTGCCTCAGGCATGGCCAAAGGCAGGGGGGAGAAAGAAAAGAAACAAGGAATGAAGATACAAGCACTTTTTAGATATGTATATATCAAAAATTGAAGACTCAGAGTCCTTGTTGTGGCTTAGCAGTAACAAACCTGACTACAAGGATGCAAATTCAATCCCTGGCCTCACTCAGTGGGTTAAGAATCCAGTGTTGCAGTGAGCTGCGGTGTAGGCTGCAGATGCGGCTTGAATCCCACATTGCTGTGGCTGTGGTGTAGGCCAGTGGCTACAGCTCAGATTTGACCCCTGGTCTGGGAACCTCCATATGCTCTTGGAGAAGCCCAAGAAAATGGCAAAAAGACAAAAAAAACCACAAAAAGATCTGGGATTACTGTGGCATAGTCTGGCAACTATAGCTCCAATTTGGCCACTAGCCTGGGAATTTCTATATGCCTAAATTTCCAATTTAGGGTGCAGCCCTATATAGACAACTTAATTAATTCAATTTAATAAAAGTATTGAAGGCTATCATGTAGAATAAAATGAAAACTTTTTCATGTCAATTTTCATGTTGCAACATTCAAATTAATGGTTACCACGTTATAATAATGCTCAAGATTTTAAAAAACTATTTGCACACAGGAAATATTCATGAATAGTAGTTGTATAGCATACAAGGGTAAACTATAGAATATTTGAGGATATGTATGTATGGCTTCATAAAAGATGTACTTACATAGTGAATTCGTATAAAAATTCAAATAAACTATTTTTGAACATGGTAATGAAAAATTGAGATTTCTCATTATTCTAACTTTTTAATAGACTATTTTAAAAGAATAATTGTAGACTTATAGAAAAGTTACCAAAAAATATATACAGGGATTTCCCATCACCAATATACTGCTTACCAAAAACTTAGCATGAATATAATACATTTGTTATGAATGATAAATCAATATTAATTCATTTTTAGTAAAGTTTGTAGTTTACAATTGGGTTTGGGTTACTCTGTGTTGTAGAGTTTTATGGACTTTAGAGTGTGTGTTATATCATGTATCTACCTTTAGAGTGTCAAACAGAATGATTTTCCCTCCTTTAAAATGTCCCACACACAACCGATTCATCCCTTTACTCAATCTGCTTAAATCCCCAACAACCACTGATTTCTTTTTTACTCTTTTCACAGTTTTACCTTTTACAGAGTGTCAATTCATAATTTATGGAAATGTTTCTGTTTCAAAATTTAAAAATCATCCCTTGTGTTGTCTCATTAATTGTTTTATCCTGTTGACATTTTAAAATTCACTAACGTCACCTGTTTGTCCTCTCTACTTCTAGCTCATATAAATATGTCTTCCTTAATTTGGTTTATCTATGCTACAAACATATTAACCCATTATAAACATATTACTATAACTGGCCTGGTGCAAGAAACCTTAATACCAGTCACTAAAATAAAAAGAACCTAATTAGGGTGATAAATTGGATTTTATAAAAAGAATTCTCTCATAACTACAAATCCAAATGTCAAACCTTTTAAGTTCAAAGACCTACCTCAGAAGTGTGCATTTTCTCAGTGTTTTATCACTGTTCTGGAAGGACTGGGTAACACAAGGTGACAATTTGAAGTAAAAGCTCAAGAAGTTATCTAAAGAGATAACTGTATTAAATATTGTGTCTTATAACATGAAGTTTCTACAGTTCTTTGAATCATATACTTTCTCTTGATGAGAAAGAACTTCTTACTACATTTAAAGGTCCATGAGTAGACATGAGACCACAGTGTTTGATAAAGGAAATAGTTGAAAGAGGTAAAACCTGCTAATATATGAATATAAGCTTATAGACCAGTATCAAGAAGCAGACAACACCAGAAATCATCTTGAAAAATGGAAGATAAAATGCTAGATGAAACCAAAGTGACACTAGGTAGGTAAGAGAGACAGAGACACAGCAATGAAAAGCCTCTAAAGCAGTGAACCTTACATACCTCTTTGTACCTGACTCCATCTCTTCCTCTACATAAAGCTGATGGAACACTAAAGATTGTTGTGTTTATAGTGCTCCCTTTTCTAAGAGAACCAAATATCACTGCCCCATGATAGGATTAAATGAATACCACAGTAGGATATAATATTCTTGACGGACTGATTCTCAGTCAATCTAAGCTATGAAGAAAATATTGAAACTTCCATTCATCTTTTGTCATCTGAGATCAACTTCTTGCTCCATAGCATCCTCATGGCAATTTTCACTTCTGCATTCCTCAGTGTATAAACCAGAGGGTTGATCAAAGGGCTTCCAATTGTATAAAAGACAGTTATCATCTTATCCATGGAGAAGGTGTTTGCAGGGCGTGTGTATATAAATACACAAGGACCAAAGAACAAGATGACCACGGTGATGTGGGAGATGCAGGTGGAGAGGGCTTTTTTCCTCCCCTCTGCACTGTGGTTTCTCAGAGAATACAAGATGATGACATAGGAGACCATCAGCATGACAAAACTCTCTGTACAGATGGCTCCACTGTTGGACACCAAGAGTAGGTTGGTCACATAGGTGTCTGCACAGGCAAGTTTCAGCAAAGGCTGCAAGTCACATATGTAATGATCCATCACATTGGGACCACAGAATGGTAAACTCAAGGCTAGAAAAATCTGAGTTAAAGAATGCACACAGGATCCCACCCAGGCCACAGCCACCAACACCCCACAGACTCCATGACTCATGATGGTTGTGTAGCGCAGAGGTTTACAGATGGCCACATAGCGGTCAACAGCCATGAGGATAAGGATGAAGATCTCCAGGCAGCCAAAGAAATGGAATGAAAAGACTTGCATTATGCACTCATTAAAGGTGATAGTGGCATTCTTCAAAAGGGCATCCACAATCATTCTAGGAGCTATGGAAGTAGCGAAGCAGGTATCAGATAAGGATAAGTGGAAAAGGAAGAAGTACATTGGACTCCCAAGTGTCTGGCTGGTCTTGATGGTAGCAATAATGAGCAGGTTGCCTATCAATGTCCCCAAGTAGAAAATCAAGAAAGTGACAAACACTATTTTCTTCCTAACAGGATCCTGGGTCAACCCAAGTAGAATGAACTCGGTCACATTATTGTTCAGCCACATGATTTCATGAATGAAGGGAAAGGTTGAATGTGAAATGATTTACCTGCAAAAAATTAAGTATATTCACTTATGATGTGATATCTAATATGATGAAATATTTTAGAAAAAAGAGTATTAAACATTGGAAACATTCTAACTGTGGTTTCTTAACAATTTTCTCTAACTCTTTGTTCCTCAATTTTTCATGACCACTGCATAGGTTGTTATGAGTCTCAATAAGCTTATGAATATGCTACTCTTCATAACAGTCTTCAAATAATCCCCCTGACTTAGATGTAACTCTCGTTAATTTTGGTAACTTTATGAATGCATATCGGGCTCTATTGTGTAATTTCTTCTTTCTTTTGCTTTTTCTTTTTTGGGCCACACAAAAAGATTAGTAAAAATAATGATATGATATCCATAATAAAACTAATGTAGAAGCCAAGAATTAAAGAGAAGTAAGTGTAGCATTTTCAAATTTATCCTGCTCTCTCCTTCTATCCTGGGACTACTTTAGATGCTTCTGTTTTCCTCGAACTTTAGGACAAAACAGTCCAGCTGGCCTCCTGTGATTGCCTGTGAGAAGGGAAATGCATTCTCCTGCTCTCTGAAGACTTTCACTATAGCTTTTCTTACAATATAAGAATTATTACTGCTTGCAGCACAAGAATTCATGTGCTTATTCTACTTTTCATTCTTAAAAAAGAATATCAAAATGCTACATATTCTCAGAATATTTTTCTCCACAATCCCAATCTAACTGCCTAGTATAATGTAGGTGTTAATTGAATTGAAATTGAACACTCCCTACTATCTTTAAGATATGATTATATTTATGTGATCATTGTCATACTATTCTGATCTTAAAATATAGTAAGATCAAGTTTATAGAGTCTTGTATCAAATTTGTAGGGTCTTCTATCTACCATTATAGTAGACAGAAAAACATGCTTTCTACTTAGAGAAAGCCAAAAACAGCAACACTGAGATCAATTTTGAACAAGTAGTAACTCAGCTATAAGTCCTCCAAAAGAATATGAATTTCCAGAGTCCCCATCATTGCTCAGTGGTTAGTAAATATGACTAATAACCATGAGGTTGTGGGTTCAATCCCTGGCCTACTCAATGGGTTAAGGATCCGGTGTTGCCATGAGCTGTGCTGTAAGTCTCAGATGTGGCTCACATCCCATGTTGCTGTGATTCTGGCATAGGCCGGCGGCTACAGCTCTGATTAGACACCTACCCTGGGAACCTCCATATGCCACAGGTGCAGCCCTGGCAAACACAAAAAGACAGTAAAATAAAATAAAAATAAAAGGTGAATTTCAAATAGAACGTAAGAAATTGGGACCTGGATACCTACACAAATGACCACCTGAAGCATTTAGATTTCTTACATAAATTTTTGGCCCTTAGAACATGCTATCAGAAGCTTTGCATTTTTCATATCTTCCCGATATTGATTAACATCTTTTGGAGTTCCCATCATGGCTCAGCAGTTAACAAACTTGACTAGCATCCATAAGGACACAAGACCCTGGCCTTGCTCAGTGGGTTAAGGATCTGGCATTGCTGTGAGCTGTGGAGTAGGTCACAGATGCATCTTGGATCCCACATTGCTGGGGTTCTGGTGTAGGCCAGAAGCTACAGCTCTGATTCAGCCCCTAGCCTGGGAACATCCATATGCCATGGGTGTGGCCCTAAAAAGATAAAAAAATTTATTTGCAGTATGTATATGACTACATGTCCAAGTTTATGTTTCCAAAAGATGGTTGACATTTTCCTCATATTTTCAAAAGAATCTGACACATACACACATTACACTAGTTTGGAGGCAAAGCAGCATCAGTAAAATAGCACATCTTGGGATTGTGGGCATTCAGTCCTACCTAAAAGGTCCAGTGAGACATTGGGTTCAAATGTCAAGGACCTTTTTAGCATGAACCAAAAGTCTTTATGACTTTTTGGACAGGATCAAATGTCCTGCAAGGCACATCTTCTGAATATTACAGTCTTAACCTCAACTCTTCAAACAAGATTAGCCAAGTTTAGAATGGCCAAGATTGTTAAACAGATTAAACAGACTATTTTTGGTGTGGCAAGAACAGAGAAGAGCTGAAAGAAAATCAGGCAAAGGTGGAGAATATTCAAGGGTGGAATATAAAGTGTTCAGTGGATCCTTCCATGCTTACAAGTCTATGCTTCTGTGGAGACCACAGTGAGAAGCATTTTCTGTAAGGATTCTCTCTGAAATGATGCACCCCTCCCTAAGTCAGTTACAAAAATCTTTGGGGGAGAACCTACACTCTATTATTCTGCAGAATTTGCCATTCTTTGCAGAAAGGTGAACAGATTGTCCCTGCATATTTTATTCCTTTAAAAGCCAAAAAACAACAAAAACGAATCAAAACAAAAAAGTGCCCTCCTTGAGTTCCTCCTTCTCCTAAATCTCGTGATTCCTGAGTATCTGGCCCAGAGGTGTCCAAGAAAACAACTTGATATGAGAATCAAAAGATCACAATGAAACTCAACACATGCTACTAATAATTCCCACATGTGATTCCCCTATATACCATTAAATTAGTATTTATTCCTTATTCAGAATCTTATCAGAGAGCAGGAACTTTGAAGGGACAATAGTAGATAAGCTCACAAGTGAAGAAACACAGCATGTGGCAAAAATATTGATGAAAAGGGAGGCTCTTACTAAAAGAATTTTCAGGAACTCCTCTTCCAAATGTAAGGCCAGTTATTGTTTGTAGATTTAAGCCTATTCATTGTTGTGTTTCCTCTGATCCTTCTCTAAGAAGTAGTTTTTTATCAAAATAAATTTTGACATGAGCCAAGAGCAGATCAAAATCACATGATATCGTTTGAAAGAATAGAAAGGGCAATACTTTTACACTGTGATAGACAATATTCCTTTCAAAGATGTTACTTGAAGCTAGAAAACCAGGCATTCTCCAGAAGCTGTGTAAAGGTCAATACCTCCATTAAACTTGACTCTAATTTTGAACCATGAATAATCTCTTCTAACATTTTAGTACCCAGAGTTCCTAACAAAACTTATTTTTGCTAAGCTATCTTATGTATAAACCATTTGTAAGCATTTCTGTATTCTGCCATCTCCAGAAAATATACTACAATTGATGGATTAAAGTCTTCTGTCCCCACACAACAATACATGAGTTTCACATATCTGATGCTCATTAATATTTGTTGATTTCTAAAGATCATTCCCACCCTCATGGTCATGTTTCATTCTGTTAATTTCTTATATTAATGGTAAATCTTATTTTTAAAAAAGTTACATTGTTCATTTTCCCCTGTTTCTTTCTCAGAGTATGAGGGAAGTATAATTACAAGATGCATGGAAATATGTTAGCAAGTGATGGTGGATTATTTTGTAATGATGCCCCTCTGAGTACAAAGATTGGAATAATATGTCACTTACTTGTTGGAAGGCACTGTGAATTTCCAGTTCCACTCATCCATTTTGACAGCACCTGTGAACTGGAGTTTAGCACTTGCCATCTGCCTCTGCACGGATTAAACCATGAACCAGTTCAGCTGCAGACCCACAGCAACCCTGAGCAGAGGACAGGGTGAAGACCAGGAGTGAGGCACGCTGTGCTCTGGGAAAAGTGGAAGAGCAGGTCTTCAGATAGATATTGTTAGGAGATTTTTTTGAGCCCACTTCTTACATCTCTTCATTTCTCTTAAAAAAAAAAAAAAACACCAAAGCTCTTCATGGTGGTGTCTTCTCTTCATGACTAGTAGTAACGTTCATGACACCAGAGGCAAACTTCATAAAATGTGTGCATGGCTGCATGCAGCTCTGCCTCCACCTTTAGCACATACCTTAGTATTTCCCCTTTTCTCTTTGGGTCAGGATTTCAGAGCTCCTGGGTTGTAATAAGTGGACAAAACAAAATATGTCATCAGTCAATGCAGTCACTCCCAAGGGTGGGCTGGTGAGCCCTGAGGGAACTCAGGAAAGAAACAAAGAATACTGGCCCACAACAGAGGTACCTATTGAAGGAATGAGTCCAGTAAGCCCAGACCTTTACATCTTCCCATAGAAATAGGTTTTCTGTAAATCTTCTTCTGTAACTCTGGTGACATGTAAGTCTCTTCTTCCTACTACCTTCCCTTTGTTGCAAAAACTCATATATCCTAGCTTCCCCCTGCCTCACCTGCTCAGAGGGTGTTCTTTGGGCTACCTAAGATGATGTCTCCTGGGCTTAGGTCCTAATTTTGCCCCAAATAAAACTAAATTCTCAGCTTTCACATTGTGCATTTTTTTTTAAAGTCAACACAGCCCTCTCACAGATTTCTGAAGAAAAAATGTTCTCTGCATTCAAGGGGGAATATTTTAAGACATGATGATGTGAGATACTGCTATTCTAGAGAGGATAATTCTCTGAAGTTTTCTTTCCTTGCCAGTTTTAATTAATATCCATATATAATAAAGTCATTTTTATTTTTTTAATTTTTAATTTTTTCCCACTGTACACCATGGGGACCAAGTTTTACTTACATGTGTACTTTTTTCCTCCCTTTGTTCTATTGCAATATAAGTATCTAGACATAGTTCTCAATGCTACACAGCAGGATCTCATTGTAGATCCATTCCAAGAGCAATATGTTGCATCTGTTAACCCCATGATCCTAATCCGTCCCACTCCCTCCCTCTACTCCTGGGCAGACACAAGTCTCTTCTCCAAGTCCATGATTATCTTCCCTGTGGAAAGTTTCTTTTGTGCTGTATATTAGATTCCTGTTATAAGTTATATCATATGGTATTTGTCTTTCTCTTTCTGACTTATTTTACTCAGTATGAGAGTGTCTATTTCCATCCATGTTGCTGCAAATGGCATTATGGCATTCTTTTTTATGGCTGAATAGTATTCCATTGTGCACATATATACACACGTCATCTTCCTAGCCCAGTCGTCTGTCAATGGACATTTGGGTTGTTTCTATGTCTTGGCTAGTGTGAGTAGTGCTTCGGTGAACATGCGGGTGCATGTGTCTTTTTCAAGGAAACTTTTGTCAGAATATATGCCCAAGAGTGGGACTGCTGGGTCATATGGTAGTTCTAGGTATAGATTTCTAAGGTTCTCCAAACTGTTCTCCACAGTAGCTGTACCAGCTTACATTCCCACCAACAGTGTGGGAGGGTTCCCTTTTCCCCACAGGCCTTCCAGCCCTTGTTATTAGTGGACCTATGAATGATGGCCCTTCTGACTGGTGTGAGGTGATATCTCATGGTAGTTTTGATTTGCATTTCTCTTATACTCAGGGGTGTTGAGCATTATTTCATGTGCTTGTTGGCCACCTGTATATCTTCCTTGGAGAACAGTCTATTCAGGTCTTTTGCCCATTTTTCCATTGGGTGGTTGGCTTTTTTGCTGTTGCGTTGTATAAGCTGCTTGTGTATCCTAGAGATGAAGCCCTTGTCCGTTGCATCGTTTGCAACTCTTTTCTCCCATTCTGTAAGGTGTCATTGTGTTTTCGTATTTGTTTCCTTTGCTGCACAAAAGTTTGTCAGTTTGATTAGGTCCCACTGGTTTCTTTTTGCTCTTCTTTCTGTTGCCTTGGGAGACTGACCTGAGAACATGTTCATGAGGTTGATGTCAGAGAGTGTTTTGCTTGTGTTCTCTTCCAGGAGTTTGATGGTGTCTTGTCTTCTATTTAAGTCTTTCCACCATTTTGAGTTTATTTTGGTGCATGGTCGGAGGGTGTGTTCTACTTTCACTGCTTTGCATGCAGCTGCCCAGGTTTTGCAGCAATGCTTGCTGAGTAGACTTTCTTTGTCCCGTGTTATGCTCTTGCCTCCTTTGTCAAAGACGAATTGACCATAGGTGTCAGGGTGTATGTGTGGGTTCTCTATTCTATTCCATTGGTCTGTCTGTCTGTTTTGATATCAGTACCACAATGTTGTGATGACAGTGGCGTATTGCTCCCTCTACCCATGATACTCTGCTTTGTAGTCTCCCAGGCAGTCTCTGCCCCACCAACATGACAGACCAATTCCTGATCTCCCCAGTCAGTCTCTGCCCTGCCAACCAGACTCTCTGGTTCCTAGTACAAGCAGTCTCCATGCCATCCACCCCAGCCTGCTCCTGGAGACTCACCTCCGGAGCCAAGGTCTGGGTTCCCAGCCCCCACCCAAGTGTCTCAGTTTTTGGTGACTGTGCCAGTAGTAGATGATCTGTTCGGTTCTCACTCTGCTCTTCAGATCTCAGACTTACTGCTGTGCTCTTCTCTGCGTCTAGAGATCCCTCTGATTTGGTTGATCTTTCCATCCAGTAGGTGACTTTTCAGGGTGTGGGATCGCTTTCTCCTCCACAGTTGCCTTTCTGGAGTGCCCGTCCACCCATGATTCCCTTTGCTCACTCTTTTTTCTTGTTTTACCCAGTAACATCATGAGATTCTTGCCATTATTGGAGTTTAGGTTCTTCTGCCAGTGATTCCTGTTCTCTGTGAGTCATTTAACCTGTAGATGTGTTTTTTTGGTTGTGTTTGTGGAGGAGGGTGAGCATGTCCCCCTAATATTCCGCCATCTTGCCTTCACCAAGAAGACAAATTTTATAGCCCTTGTAATTTATTTGCAAGTATAATCCAGGGAGTGTCAGGTGGAGCTTTGGAATTAATTTCTCTGCTGTGAGCTTCACACATCCCCAAACGTGGATCTACAGACTTAGAGCAAGTAGTACCTTGATTAACTATACACCTCTTTTTTCAAACTGAATTGATATCTCATATTTTTTTCAAATGGATATCCAACTGTTTTTCTAACTTACACTAGTAAATGTACACTTATTGATGAAGGTGTTTCATTGAAATAATTTTACTTACCATATATTTAGCAACAGCCTGTATGTTTGTCACTGTACATAAGTTACATTTTGTGTTTCCCATAAATATTGCACCAGATAAGAATGAACAGTGATGTTTCATGTGAGAGAAAACTGAAATGCACAGAAGTCAAGCAGCTTGCAAGGTTATGTATTTGGGATGTTCAATCCTGTGAATGATATTCATGATTGTTTCATTTCATGGTTTATCCTCTTGCCACACATTATTTTATATGCTCCTAAGTGGAAACAAGGATTCACAAGTGATTATAACAAAAGTTGATTTGAATGTCTGAGTAATGGTATCTATGGTTGAGGAGCTGAGAATGAATAGTAAGACAATGAGGACAGGTTGAAATTCGGGTAGCCACAGGATATATGTGTGAAAATACTCATTTGGGATTCTTCATGGTTTGAAATGGATGTCAGGACTCTAAAACTAGATTTGGGAATCTTTACTTGTAAATGAGAGTTTAAATTATTTGGAAATTGGGGACGGTCATCCAAGAAAACAGAGAGAATAGAGAATTTAGCCACTCTTCTGGGTAGGGTTAAACTAACATAAAGAATCCCAGAGTGGTCTCAAGAAGCTTGTGGAAAAATCATAAGTGAAACCATGAATAGTAGTGATAATCATACTTAAAGGAGTGGAGTTTCATAAAGATGTGAGTGGGTGTTCTGTGTATGGAGGGCACATTAGCACTTGTGGCTAAAACTCAGACACCTGTAAATCCTGATTCACATAACCAATGAGTAGAATAATTTCAAATAGAAAAAATGTGCTAGAAACCATGCATTTTATTTCCATTGCTCCGGATCTTAAAGTTCTGTAAACTAATACTCACTGAGGACAGAAATCATGACTGCTTGGTTCTCCAGCATTATCTTTATCATAGCAAACAATAATTTGTAGCATGCAATTTCTCTCCTTTTTTGTTTTTTTTTTTGTTTTTTTTTTTTTTTCATTTTTTAAGGAAGGCGAAGAGATCTGAAGGTAGTTTGTGGAGGAAGCCAGGTCAAATAAATGTGCCTTTTAACAATGGAAAAGAAGGAGTTCCCATCATGGCTCAGCTGTGAATAAACCCAACTAGTATCCACGAGGATGCCTGTTCAATCCCTGTCCTTGCTCCATGGGTTCAGGATCCAGCATTGCTGGGAGCTGTGTAGGTTGCACCCACGGCATATGGAGGTTCCTAGGCTAGGGGTTGAATCGGAGCTCTAGCTGCTGTCCTATTCCACAGTCCAGCAATGTGGATCCAAGCTATGTCTGCGACCTCCTTACTTTGAGCACTTTTGATCAACCCTTTGATTTATACACTAAGGAAGGCATAAGTGAAAAATGCCATGAGGAAGTTGTGGACCAAGAAGTTGGTTTCAGATGACAGGAGATGAATAGAAGTTTCAGCTTTCCTCATAGTTTGGATTGACTGAAAAGGAAGTCCATACCAAATAAGATCTTTTTCTTATGGAGTTAACATAATCCTAACATGTGGTGTGAATATTAATTTCTTTAGGAATATAAGCCATGTGAACACACATGCTAGTGTTGAGTCAAGCTTATGTAGAAGAGATGGTCTTACAGTCATGTGAGACACCTTGTCTTCGATGGTCACTGCTGGGTCTCTGCCTCTCTGGTCTGCCTGATATCCCTGTGGTTTGATCTGTTTCCACTGCCCTGTGTGTTGACTTGTGTTTATAGTTATACTTCTATTTGCTTATAACCACGGCTCGACAGGTGTTCCTTCCAAAGAGTTTATTTACTAGAAATGGTGGTCTCGTGTCTCATTGTGCACCTTCAACAACTTGTTTGTTCTTCCTGACTCAGGAAAAAGCACCAGGTTCAAGTAAGCATAGCATCTTCATATTTTAAAGGACAATATATTTAATCTAAGAAACCTGTCTTCTCTTTCTTGGGGTTATATTGGAAATTCTTGCCATATGTTTACCTAGATTCTTCTAGAACAGTGACAGAACAGAATGAGAAAATTCACCCTTTTGTAGGAGTATTCTTTCCTTAGGGAGGTTCTGACTGTTGGGCTTATACTCATATTAATAGTCTATCTGTAAAAAAAATCCTTTCTGCTCTTAAAATGACCCTTTATATTTGGGAGGGAATATTTCCTTGTCTGTTGAGTCATACTCATTTCAATAATTTGTTTATAATAGTGGGCTATTATGATTATAACTTAAATGGCCCAAATGAAGGCATCTTCAGGTGAGCTAGAAGTAAAGAATACATGTAGTTGATGGTAGGGAATTCAAAAATAATAATCAATTAAAGAAAGTATGTTATAACCAGGAGGAGAGTTTTTAGGCTTTGAAACATAAATAGTTATATCAGAGATGTGAATGGTTTTCAGTGAGGTTTAATATAATCCAGAAAGGAGAATAATTTGTGAAAGACTGAGATATTTAGAAAATTATATTTATATAATTATAAATATACAAAAATTATATTTACACCATGGAGATTGAAATCATCTTTTGTCAGCATTCATCAACAGTATGGTCTCTAGTTACATGATCATTAAGAATCTTTTTTTTTTTTTTTGCCTCTTTGTCTTTTTATTTGGAAGTTCCCAGGCTAGGGGTTGAATTGGAGCTTTATCCTTCGGCTGACACCACAGCTATAGCAACACAGGATCCGAGCCGTGTCTGTGACCTACACCACAGTTCACAGCAACACCGCTATGTATTCCACTGAGTGAAGCCGGGGATAGAACCCAGCATCCTCATGGATGCTAGTTGGGTTCGTTAACCACTGAGCCATTATGGGAACTCCAATTTGTTGCCTTATTTGTATTTTAATCATATAGAAAATGTGATATGAGTATTTTTTTTCTTATTTGGAACATCTATTTAAAAATTACTAAATTGTATTAATTTTATTAAATTTATATAAACTTTATTGTCCCAAGAAGTTTACAGTTTTTTTTTTTTTAGTTTGAGAAAAACATCATTTATATCTCAGTGCAGAGCCAGAAACATGTGACTTCCACAATGAAATCCAGTGACATATATACATCACTTTTTATATATTTTTTATTTTTTAGGGCTCACCTACAGAAAATGGAAGATCCCAAGATAGAGGTTGAATCAGAGCTGCAGCTGCTGGCCCATGCCACAACCACAGCAACATGGGATCTGAGCTTTGTCTGCCATGTGCACCACAGCTCATGGCAATGCCAGATCCTTAACCCAATGAGTGAAGTCAGGGGTCAAACCCACATCCTCATGGACACTATGTTAGGTTTTTAACCCACTGAGCCACAGTGGGAACTCCTACCTCACCTTTTAAAAATCAGATTGTATATTTTTCATGGCTAATCTATCTCAAGCAGTTTATATCACTGATCACAGCTGCTACAGTTTGATTTCTGCTTTTGCAAGGTTTGCATAGTAAAAGATTCCAGTTTATAGGGTTTCAGTTGAAGCCTTCTATTTCAAGACAAGGAAAATATGAAAAGGGTTGTATCCCAGATCCAATCTGGGTACCTCCGCAAATGCACTCTATATAATATGTCTTCTGGACAGGTTGTGGATTTAGAACTCCCGTGTCACTGTCACCACATCTCTTGCAGACAGAAATGTATAATCAAATTCCTGCTTAGGAGGCTATACTACAGATAAGAGAAATGTAAAGAGGTCTGAATGTACACCTTCACAGGATTTTTTTTTTTGAAGTCAGTGGTCTGATACAGCAAGAGTGGGACTCTGAAATCTAAAATAGACACAACTTGTGTGAAAAAGGGTGAGAAGCATGAACTCACAAATATTCTTGCAAGGCCCTAGTTGTCCTAAGTAGCTTCCTCTTTCTTAAAAGAGAGAAAAGAATAGTCAGCCCTAAAAAGACAAAAAATGTAAATTAATAAAAAAACATGCATCACATCTACACTCACAGAATAACAATTATGGTAGGAGTCTGCTCCAGAACCCTAACTACTAATGACATTCTAGTTTATCATAAGGCACCAGGGCCCTTAATATTAACTTGATTTTAAAAAGATATATTCTCTGTTTTCAAGAACAAACTGAGCCTGATAAAACCCAGTACCTCCTTCATTTTCTCTAAAATACTAATTGTAATTTTACTATGATATGCAGGAAATAAAACAACTAATTGCTGTTTACCTTTTTTTCTCATGGTAAAAAGCACCTAGGAGATGAATATTCACTAGAAATCTGCAGAGAACTGCACAATAGGTGATTGGCAGGAATACACTGGTCGCTTGGCAGGAAGGATGAGGCAAGGACCTTTATATAGGTCGTAATAGATGAATAATTAGATATTAATAGATGACCACTAACCTTAGAAAGTTGTAGGAAGATGAGTCATGTTAACTACAAGCCTTCATTTTCCAGGCTTGGGGTCAGAGCTAAATTACAGAGAAAAATTAAAAAGTCACTGTACCCAATTTGTGGTCCAACAATACAGTCCCCCTTTGCTTTCATTTGAAGATGAGTTTCTACTGCTCATCTTCCCATTCACTAGTTTTGCCATCTTACCTGAAAACAGAAACTCTTCATTTCATATTTAAAGTAGAAGAAATAAAAGAGTTATTTGGAATTTCCAAGTATACATATTTGTAGGTATAATTTTGGGGTAATTAGGCAGTATAATGCAGATCTTATATTTTGCCCCTCTCACCCCCCCTCAAAAAAAAGAAAAAAAAATCCACCCACTTACTTGGGCTATGTGCACTCAAGAAATGGTGAGATCATGACCTATGCTGGCTGCTGACATCCTTGGAGCAGTGAGAGAAAAGGGATCTTGCATTTAGTGTGTAGATTTTCACTTCATCTTAGTACGTGCTAATGTACATTTCATCACTGTTCTCTCCAGTGATACCTGAAACTCTGTAGTTCAATGAAAAATAAATAGGAATTCCCATTGTGGAACAGGGGAAACAAATCCAACTAGTAAACATGAGCTTGCGGGTCTGATCCCTGGCCTCGCTCAGTGGGTTAAGGATCTGACATTACCATGAGCTGTGATAGAGCTCACAGATGAGGCTTGGGTCCTGCATTGCTGTGACTGTGCCATAGGCCAGCAGCTGAGGCTTGGATTTGACCACTAGCCTGGGAACCTCCATCTGCCATGGGCACAGCCCTAAAAAATAAATAAGTATACAAACAAGCAAACAAACCTCCAGTCTTTTGTGGGATGGTGTAGAGGTGTTGCCCGGCTATGGGGAAATTGGGCTAGAGAGAGAAAATAGTCTTCATGTGATTCAAGGTGCCTTTCCCTCCTACATTCTATGGAGCTTGATGCTCTAAGCTCTTAGCATCTCAGGAGTTTTGCAGGTGAACTACATGCTATTATCCTCTATCCTATCCTATTTATCTCCATTCTCAAATGTTTGTAACTTCCTCTATCTGTAAAATCAGTTACATATTACTCTTCTCTATGTTTCGAAGAACATGTGGAAGTCTTCCATGAACTGGTATTTCCTGTCTGGTTCTTTTTATCACTATGGATTAACACAATTTGGGGTTTTTTCATTTGTTGTGTTTGCTGTTCTTTAGCTCCACACCTGTGGCATATGAAAGTTCCCGGGATAGGAGTCAAATCAGACACCGGCTGCTGCACAATGCCAGATCTGAGCCATATCTGTGACCTGCACCACAGCTCATGGCAATGCAGGATCCTTAACCCAAAGATCAGGGCCAGGGGTCAAGCCCACATCCTCATGGATACTAGTTGGGTTTGGGTTCATTACCACTGAGCCTGAAGAGGAACTCCTTGGTTTACATTTTGTACTCTTTGTCCTTCATGTTCTCTGTTCACTTCAAAGGTCTGCTCTCATATGGCTCTGGTTTGTCAAGACACAAATTCTTTCTCCACTTGTCTTTTACAATATTCTCCCCCTTCCCTTCAGCCTCTTAGGTCCCTATTCAGAATTTCAGAGAGGATATCTGAGTAAACATGGTTTGTCCTTGAATAGACTAAACTTAGGTGATTGTCCAATCTGTGGAGTAACTAATTCCCCCAGTCAGGCATCATCCTGGGTACAGTCTGTTGTGATTTAAAAGCAGGGTTGAATGGTAATGGGATAAAAATATGGCAACTGATCGTATTTGTTTAGCATGGACTGTTAGCCAAGCATTTTGAGAAAAATGAGGAAAAGATGATAGTATCTAATCAAACATTTACCTAGACATTTAGATACATTTGACTTGCTTTCTCTTTGTTTTTCTATTAGCTTTATTGAGATATTAACATCTAACATATGTAACTATAAGGTATATAATGTGATGATTTGATATAGGTACATATTAGAAAATGAGCATCAAATAAGTTTAATTAATACCCCACCGCATTAATGACATTGTGTATGTGCATGTGGTGATAACATTTAAGATCTACTCTCTTAACAACCTTCAAATATATAATACCTTTTTGTTAGCTATAGCCCCCATGCTGCACATGAGACCCTCAGAACTTATCCATTTTATAGGTGGGGGTTTGTATCCTTGAACTAATATCTTCCCTTTCCACCACTCAACCCCTGGAAACTGCCATTCTTCTGTTTCTGAGGTTGGCTTTTTCAGATGCTGCATATAAATAAAAACATACACTTTGTCTTTTGCATCTGACTTATTTCACTTAGGCTTCAAGTTCCATCCATGGGGTCCCAGAAGGTAGGATTTCCTTCCTTCTACGGGCTAATAATGTTCTATTTCATGTATATCTTGCATCTTCTTTATCCATTATCCTATGATGAACATTTAGGTTGTTGTCATATTTGGTTCTTGTGGAAAAGAGTGCAATGAATATGAGAGGAAAAATATTTTTAAGAGGGAGAAGGGTGTACAATGGTGGAATAGCAGGATGTAAGGCTCACATACTCCCATAAATAGATTGAAAATAGAACTACATGTGTAAGTATTCGCACAGAAAATTTGAGAAAAACTGACAAAAGAACTCAAAATTATGATAGAACAAGAAAGATGTTACACAAACAGATAGGATAAGAGAAAGAGGAAAGAAGAAGAACAAGAGAAAAAATAAGCAAAAGGAAAGGAGATGGGACCTGCTCTCCCAGGAGGGAGCTGAAAGAGGAATAGCTCCTACACCCTAGCAAGTTCCCCCAGCAGCAGGAAGATCAGCCAGAAAAGGGGGAGGAACTCTAGACAGATGGCGTGAGTCAGTTAAAAAGGAAATGGTTCTCCACAAATGGTCATGCTATAGGCAATGGGCAACTGTAGGTGGGTGCCAGCAAGTGTTGGAAACTAAAACGTTGACCTTAGTGATCAGACCCAAAGAGGGAGCTGGAGCTGGCAACATGGGGATAAAGACAGGATTGGCCATGAGGAAATAGCCTGGAGGGACTAGAGTGTAGGGCAACCACAGTGGAGAGCATCTAAGCAGAGGCAAGAACAACTGCAGAAGAGCCCATTCATGAAAGGAGGGCTGGCTGCCTGTGCCCACTCCTTGCTGATCAGGGAAAATACAGGGATCTGAAGAGGCTCATGCTAGTGGTGCCCAGTCAGCCCCAGAAGAGATGCCAGGGGCAGTGCCCATTCCCTGTGAGACCAGTAATCTTCTCAAGCAAGGCAAGCATAGGTGTCTTGGCTCTACCCAGAGACTCTTCAGACACTTGCACCAGCATTGCCCAATCAGCACCAGAAGAGCTGCCAGTGACAATGCCCACTCCTATGAGAGGGCTACCAGTGTCTGCATCCTGCCTGAGATATGGGCTCCCCGACTGGAGAAAAGCACAAGTTGCAGGGTCCCTGCCAGTGGCCCTGCAAAGGCCCATATTAGTGGCACTCATTTCACACCAAGGGAGCTGGGAAAGGCCCATTAACACACCTTCTAACCCATAGCAACTACAAAGGCATTCCACCCAGCAGTAAGGCAGGGGAAGGGACCACTAGAAACACACATCCTTCAGCTACAGAGAAAGCCTGTGAGCCATAATTAGGGAAAAGCCCCCGACCCCTGAGGCTTGAGAGAGAGATCCCTAGAGTGGCCAAGCAAGGGGAGTGCTAGCAGAACAGTGGCACCTACTCCTATACCTACAGAGAGAAGTGGAGCCTTCCAGGCAAAGGGAGGGGGCAGCAGAAGAGACTGCTGACATAGCAAGCTATGAAAATTAGCCCTCAAAGCTACCTGCTCTCAGGAGGGACTGTAATAGACACTGCTACCCCTGCAAGCTACAACAACAATCCTTCCAGTGGTGAATCACTGCCACCTACCTCACAGACCCATATCCTTTGCAGCCACCCAGCTACAGGAGAAGAAGTATGATACCATGACTCCCAACACACGCTCTGGGTACACATGAAACATTACCACCCCTCAGAACTCCAGGGCTCTCCATACCAACTGTAAAGGGGAGGATAAGCAGAAAGGTAGACACTGAGATGACAAAGAAGCCACTGTCAGACAAAGGAATGAGACGAAAACACACAAAAACCGCTAAATGATGAGGAGATGGGCAATTTACCTGAAAAGGGATTCAGAGTGTTGAGAGTAAAGATGATTCAAGATCTCGGAAAAAGAATGGAGACCCAGATGGAGAACTTAAAGAAATGTTTACCAAAGAGCTAGAAGATTTAAAGAACAAGATGAATAGCACCATAGCCAAAATGAATAATAAACGGGAAGGGATCAATGGTAGGTTAATGGAGGCAGGGGAATGAATAAGTGAAATGGAAGACAGAGTGGTGGAAATCACTGCTGCAGAAAAGAATAAAGATAAAGGCATGAAAAAACTAAGGCGAGTCTAAGAGACCTCTGGGACAACATTAAATGTACCAACATTTGCAACATAGGGGTTGCAGAAGGAGAAGAGAGAGAGAGAGAAAGGGCCAGAGGAAATATTTGAAGAGATTATAACCAAAAATTTCCCAAATATGGGAAAGGAAACACTCACCCAAGTGGAAGCAACACAGACAATTCCATACAAAATCAACAAAACAACATAAACAGAATTCTACAAAATAAACCCAAGAAGAAACACAGCAAGACACATACAAATCAAACAGACAAAAATTACGTTCAAGGAAAAAATATTGAAAGCCACAAGAGAAAAGCAACACATCACATATAAAGGAACCCATATAAAGATAACAGCGGTGTTTCATCAGAAAGTCTACCAGCCAGAAGGGAGTGGCAAAGTGTATTTCATGTGATGAAGAGGAGGAACTTTGAACCAAGAATACTCCACCCAGCAAAGCTCTCATTCAAAGCTCTGGGAGGGAAGAAAGCAAACGTCCCATGTGCAGAGGACATGGCTGTCTAGAAAATCTCAGGGTAGCAGCAAAAACACAGGTAGAAGGACAGTGGGCTTGGCAAGCTCATGTGCCAGGCCACAGGCTCCTCCATGCCATGACGGCTGCATGGAATCCAAAGGATGACACCACACCAGCTACAGTCACACCTCAGAAGATAAGGTACTTAGGCATGAACATATTGCAAGGTGGGTAGGACTGCAGGCCAAAAATTAAAAAATGCTGGTAAAAGAGATCAGAGGTCCAAACAAACACAGAGACACCATGTTTGCAGATTGGAAGACAATGCAGTACAATGTTTTCCCAAATAAAATGGCCTCATCGAATGAAAAACTTTTGTTCTGCCAAAGACTGTTTAGCAGATGAAAGGATCACTACAGATTGGGAGAAAATATTGGAAATGGTGAGTTCTGGAATATAGAAGGAACTCCAGAGAGTCAACAGTGAAGAAAGAATATTCCAATTAGGATGTCAGCAAAGGACACACCTGGACACTCCCCAAGAGGTTATAAGCACATCTGGCTCATAAGCTCACATCATCAGCCTTGAGGGGAATCAGCTCAAAGCCACATGAGATGCCACTACACAGCCATCAGAACAGCTAACATAAAACAGCGACCACATGGCAGACTGGCAGGGACCTCGAGGATGTGACCTGGGAGCCCTCAGCCCCTCCCTGACCCGCCCCAGCAGCTTGTCACAGAGAGAACAAGACCCAGTGGCCCCATGCCTGGGTGTTCACCCCAGAAATGAAAGACACTGTTTGCAGCAGCCTGTTCCCAAGAGCCCCTGAATGAAAACATGGTGTAGATGTGGTCCAGCCCCACCCCTGATGTGTCAGCAGCTTCAGGGTGGAAGCCTACAAGGGGTAGATGACCATTTTTGTGGCCTAAACATAGCTTCTCTCCATCAATGCCAAATAGAAATGCAGAGACAGAATTGGGGCTAACGGAGAAAAAATTAGCTTTTGTTGCTTTGCCAGGGAGAGGAGGCCACAGCAGGCTAATGCCTTAAAGACTGTGCTCCCTTTGGGAGAATTGTGGGGTGTTTTGCAGAAAAAGTCAGGAAAAAAAAACAGGCTTTCAGATAGGAGTCAGGATTGGGGAAAACATGCCTTCTTCTCTCTTTAGGGGAATCTTTGTCATCAACACTGGTGTCAAGAGATCTCGGCATGATCGTGATGGTGGTCTTCTGGGTTATTGCCTAGAACAACAGCACTTGGGAAAGGGCACATTGATCAGAGATTAGAACAAACCAGGAAAATCCCTGAAAAACATCAAGTGCTAATCATCTTTACCCCACAGGCAGTTGTGCTCAGGGTGCCTCATCTTTACTTATCAGGGATTGTGTTTAGGGTGCAATTAAGCCCGAGAGAAGGACAAGGAAGGACTCTAGGCTGTTCAGTTTGAAAGCCTGCCCAGTTGTCTGTGTCAGAAGGTGACCATGGACCAAAGGGTCCCAGCTGCAGCCACTGGGTCTGGTCCACCAGCCAGTGAGCTGGTCCTCAAGTACCCCAAGTGGTGGGGATGTCAGTCATAGCAAAGAAGGGATATCCCAGGAATGTCACGGATTCAGAAAAGCTTTTCCAAGCCAGCTTTCTCTAATAACTGCATATGAAATAAAAGAGCCCACTTTGACTATTTGTATGGCAAAAACATTCCCTTTAATACTCAGTTAGATACTTACAAGTATACGTTTGGTATGTATAGAAACCTGGCTGAGGCATTCGTTGGAGCCTGGCTTTCTGGTGCTCCTCATTTTTGTTTGAGACCCCATTTCCCATTTCAAAGTTGAATTTGTCAGAGATGAAGTTTACTAATGCCATTGTGTGGTGGGCCAGTGTGCTGCTTGAGAGCTGAATTCCTCTAGATTTTAGCCCAGACTTGCTTTAGCTCTCTCTTACATGTCTCGGCTCTCCCAGTGGCAGCTAGGACACCACCCATGCTCAGATCACTGAATAGCCAGTTCTCATTCTTGTCCCTGGTTAAGCAGGTTTTAATGAATGAGTGGGCTTCCCTATGGGACCACTGCATGGCGTGCGGACTCAGCCTCCACCCCCGTGCATTAAATTTCTCAGTCACCTGAGAAAACCAAACCCAGCCAGGAGGAATCTTGTCCCTTTTCATCAGAGCAAATGCTCTCAGGTAGTACTTTCATCTTTATCCCAACCAAATTATATTGAGGCAGCCAAACTGAGGAATGGCATCAGATCAGCATTCTACTTCACCACTCAGTCCAGACTGCAGTCTCTCTTCTAGGGTACCATCAGATGGAATTAAATACTTGAGCACAAAACCGAAAAAAAACCGAAATCCTAGCCAGCCAAAAGAGACTCACAGAATTACAAATGAGGTCTCCCTAAAGAAAAATTTCCAAATGGGAACCAGTTTCCCCAGATGGACAAGGTCGATGGGGCCCACCAAGCCCTGGATCTTGGTCCAAATTGACTTCCAAGTCCCACTAAGCCTGGGACCTTAGTCCAAGAGGTGCCTTACAGATGGGGTCCCACAAAAGGGAAAAACCCAAACTGGAACTAAAGTTTGCCCAGATGGACAAGGTCCAGGGGGCCTCAGAGTGCATGTGGCAGGACTTACCGAGATGCTGGCAGAGGGGTCACAACATCCCAGGTGATCCTATTCTCCTTCCCAAACAGGTTTCTTGGGAAGTGATAGGTTCCCAGGAGGATGGAGACACAGACTCCCACCCCAACATGTGGCTGTTCACATTGGAGACTTGCTGTGGACACCCCTTCCTAGAATGTGGATGCTCAAGGTGGGCAACAAGAAACAACGCCTTGTGGAAAATAAATTCTACATAGATTAACCACCTATAATGACTAACTGACCTCTGTCATGGGACTTGACCCCCTACCCCTCCCTTGACCTTCCCCTCCTCCTCCTTCATTGTTCCTGCCACAAGTTCCCTCCATGAACTCCAACCACAAATCCTTTAGAAGACCAGCACCTCCTCACAGTCAGAGCTGGTGCCCTCTAGAGCTCAGTCTGTCCAATTCTGAGGCCTTAATAAATCTCTCTTGCTTTACCGACTTGGCCTTGTGTTTTCTTCCCTCAGCAAACTTAGCAGGAATTTGGGATCTGCAATTAATGGAAGGAAAGAACCCATATAAAGATTACAGCAGAAATTAATAACTTAGAGACAAAACAATTGAGAAGGTCAATGAAAGTATAAGTTGGTTCTTGGAAAGGATCAACAAAATTGATAAACCTTTAGCCAGACTCATCAGGAAAAAAAAAGCAAGAGTTTTCAAATCAATAAAATTAGAAATGAAAAAGAGGTTACAAGTGACACTGCCGAAATCCAAAGGATCATGAGAGACTAGTATGAGCAACTGTGTGCCAAATTGTATGAAAGACAGCCACAGTTTCATCAATGGGAAGAGTGGTCACTGGGCACAGATACACAAAGATCCAAGGGACATAAATAAGACAACTACTGTGATGTGAGAGACACAAGTGGAAAGGGCTTTGTGCTCTGCCCCCAAGCTATAGTTCTTTAGGGAAGGCAAGATGACCAAATAGGAGATCAACAGGAGGAAAAAAATAAGCAGACAGATGAACCCACTGTTGGCTTAAACAAAGAGACCAAGGGTATGAGTGTCCATGCAGACAAATTTCAGTAAAGCATACAAGTCACACATGAAGTGATCTAAGACATGGGACCACAGAAGAGCAGCCCAACAATAAGAAGAATCTGAATGGTTGCATGGAGAAATCCTCCAGTCCAGGCCCCTCCCAGCAGGACAATACACAGCCTTTGGCTCATGATGGTTGTGTAGAGCAGAGGTCTACAGATGGCCACGTAGTGGTCACCATCCTTAAGATAATCTCAGTAGCACCAAAAATGTGTTCAGCATGGATTTGAGCCATGCACCCTATAAAGGAGATACTTTTCTTCTTGCTAAGGGCGTCCACAATCAGCTTAGGAGCTGAGGAAGAAGAATAAATTGTGTCTATCAAGGAAAGGTGGGTCAGGAAGAAGTACATGGGGGAGTTCAGAGCCCGGCTGGTGGTACGAGTAACCACAATGAGCAGGTTGCCTGAAAGAGTTATCATGTATACAACCAAAAACCCACCACAAACACTACGTTTTGCATTTGAGGATTCTGGGTACAACCGATTAAAATGAATTCGGTCACATTCCTTTTTTTCTCCATTTTTGTGGTATGGTTGAAAGAATGCTTTACCTAAAAAAAATAAAAGAAAGGAAAAATGAACCACAAAAGGATGAAATACTTTAAAACTCTGCCTTTTAACAGTACTCTTATAATTTCTCAGATGATTCCTTCTCTTGTCAAAACTGTCTAGGAAGTGCTACCTCAAAATTTCTCTGAGTTAACTCTCTTAGGTTATTTTTTTAATTCTGGACTCAAAATTATTTTTGTAAGACATATGAAAACCAGAAGAAAGAAACTACATCTCCTTTGGTTTTTATAATCACCAAAACTCTCTTGACTATCAATGTAATGGACTAACGTAGTGATTAGAAGTAATAATTTTGGAGACGAACAAGACTTTAAAATGCATTTGTGAAGTAACCAGAAAAAAAAGATAAAATGGTTTGCATTTTATAAGCATATAAAAATAAAGTAGGTAAAAATTAGTGAATGTTACTCAATTCGTATTTAAAGATGCTAGGTTTTATACGTGCCATTTAAGAATAAAATTCAAATTTTAAAAATTTCTTATAAAATTTAATATAGGTTTTGTCTATTGACAAAGAGGTGATGCAGAAATAAATTATTATACTTAGACTTTTACTCCCAAATGAGAGATTATGTGTAAACTTTATTTTTTTAATATTTTCAAAATCTATAGTTTTTATTATTAATTTTATGGTCAGAAAATATAATTTCCATGTTTTGTCTGAGACTCCTCAAGTTGAAATACTGAAGTTTTAAAGTGATTGGGATAGGTATGGGAAAACAAACATAGGGAAGTGGACATTAGCACATTGTGAGATCCAAAAAATATTCTCTGGATATAATTCAGTTAGTTGCGCTAATGTATTGAGGAACTTGTTGTTATCAGGTCACCCAATGGACATAGAGTGAGGGCTTGACTGGGTAACAAGGGCTTGAGAAGATCAGGGCAGAGGGTGAGGCTGCCCTGATTGCCCCCTGGATCCCTTATAATCATCCTAAATCCCATCTTTAGTCTACCAAAGATTATTGATGTCTGATTTTAACTTATACAATTTATACTGACAGCCAATAAGTCAAGCCTGGATAATCAAGTAGGTCAGTGGAATGCAAAGTCTATTTCCATTTACCTGATGAGGAGATACACATAGTATTCAAACTTTAAGGTAGAATATTAAACTAAATATTGTCAGTATTAATTTTCACTTTTCCTAAACCTAAGATTCCATTACTCTCTTTCTGCTTATGCATTCTGAAAACCACAAGGCAGTGAAGTGTAAAATGAATTCTCTTGTTACATGTAGTCAATAATAAGGCACATGGAAAGGAAACCTCTTCTGGGTGATCCCACAAGGGCTTCATTGAGATGCTAGCATTAGGGTTCCAAGCCCCAGGAGAGGGGTCCCCTTTCTGGACAGTCCATTGCATCAAAGAATCCTTCCAGGAACAATAACACTGAAGAAGAAAGTTGAGTGCACTTCTAAGTGCCAGACCTCCTCTAGAGAAGATGACCCCTGGGAGAATCAACAACCGAAAATCAGACAAAAATCCCAATCTTGATTTATTCATCCTCATGATTTCACTTATTATTTCAGATTCTTGCAAACCTTGAGGCGGTTAGAATATGTTTTTAAAACAGTTCTCTTGCACTGTTTTCAATGGCTCCTTTCGTCCCACGCAACACAAAAATGAACCAAACAAAACAACTTGGTCTATGTCAGAATCAATGACTTTGATGGCCTTTGTTAATTGAGAGACCCAAGCACGGGATTATTTTCTTTTTCATCTTAGTCCAAAGACCAGTAGAGTGCCTGTTACCATTTAAATCCTCTAATATCCATACTTCTCCAAAAAAAAGGACAAATGGACAAAAGATATGATATAACAAAATAATCTTTTTTTTTTGGCCATGGCTGCAGCCTCAATCCCATGCTCCAGCAGTGATACAAGCCACTGCAGTGACAATGCTACATCCTTAACCAACAGCACCCCAAGAGAACAGCAGCAAGATAATCTTGATATTCCACAAAAAGGCATTCAGACTGCAATTGAGAGGCAAGAACCTCAGCAGACAAACTTCTCCCTAAGCAAAGAAACCTTTGTTGCTGTCCATATTCCATATACTCAAACACTGTGAAATGCAAACTTTAAGTATAAATCTGCTTTTTCTCATTTCTGTGGAGTGCAGAGATGAATAT
This sequence comes from Sus scrofa, assembly GCF_054392235.1. Taxonomy (NCBI): domain Eukaryota; kingdom Metazoa; phylum Chordata; class Mammalia; order Artiodactyla; family Suidae; genus Sus; species Sus scrofa. Next base: position 16,111,338 of record NC_139384.1, read on the forward strand.
TTTTACACCATGTAGTTGCTATGATACATGTTCATTGTGGTTGAATTTTGCACTGTACTAGGCACTATACCAAGTACTTTACATGCATTACTTCATGTAGTCTTCAAAACAATCCTATGAGGTTGTACACTCTTGCCTGTACTTTAAAGGAAAGGAAATTGTGGTCACAAGAAGATAAATGTCTTGCCCAAAGTCATAATGATAAACTAATAGAGAAGACTACATTCAAATTCAGGATGCCTGTCTCTAGTTCTTTGGTGCTCAGTGCCTTGCCAGTAGAAACACAGTTTCCTTCTGGGAATCAACAATGCCGGAATTTGAAGAACAATCCTATGAGGTTGTCACAATATTATCTTTATTTTAAAGGAAAGGGCATCAGTGACTAGAAGTTAAATGACTTGCCCTAGACATGACAATAAAAAAGACAAGATAAATAGAGGAGACTGTATTCAAAATCATTGTCTCTTTCTAGCTCTTTGAACTTATTGTCTCTCCAGTGTACATCCAGTTTAGAAATCAGCAATGCCAGAGTTTGGAAAAACCACCACAAATGACCATGCATGATCCATGGCAGTTCTTTTGCTAACCTATGAAATGGAATGTAAATTTGTTGTAACCAATGAACTGGAATGAAATGGAATGTAACATCTGTAACTTATCAAATGTTGATGAGTTCAAGGGTCTATTGGACAAGACCTAGAATTTTGTACACAAAAAACCTAGCACTTTGTATTTGATCATCTCAAATGCTCTTTAAAGATAGGGGAACTGGGGTCCAAGGAGGAAATTGATCAGTAGTAGAAACTGGTCAGTAGTACACAAGAATCCAAGTCTTCTGCTGGCCAAAACTGATTTTATTTTCCGACTATCACATCTTATCTCCCTTCAGATGCCTTAAGACCAGTGTATATAAGGGGAAAAAGAGAATTAACTTTTATGTCCTACATTCAGAAATATCTTTCTGAACTCTCAGGAAAAGGACTGTCTGAGGTCAGGGATGCAGAAATGCAGCCATATTGCTGAGACCCCACTGACTGCAGCAGAAATAAGATCTTGTCTTGTTAGACCAACATCCACGAAGGTCTGAATAGAATCAGAATAAAATAGTCCTTGAGCCTGGAGTATAGTAAAGATACCAAACCACAGCAGAGGGTTTTTTTTTCTTTCTTTTATTTTATTTTATTTTATTTTTTGCTTTGTTAGGGCCACAAACATGGCATATGGAAGTGTCCAGGCTGGGGTCAACTCAGAACTGGGCCTACACCACAGCCCCAGCAACCCCAGATTGGAGCCATGTCTGTGACCTACACTATAGCTTACAGCAATGCGAGATCCTTAACCCTCTGAGTGTGGCCAGGGATCAAACATGCATCTTCATGGATATTAGTCAGGTTCATTACTGATGAACCACAACAGAAAATCCTGCCCCCCTTTTTTTAATGCTATATTTTAATCCATTTCCTTTTTGGGATCTCAGTTTTTGAGCTGAATTCTTCCTTTGAAAAATAGAATCCAAATGCTCTCCTTCTTCTCTCTCCCATGTTGACCTGGAAATTGACTGAGGAATCTGTAAAGCCTAAACCAATTCCTGATTAGCCATAGATAAATCCATATAGAGTAAGGAGAACAAATATTTCTGCAAAATATCCTAAAACATCTCAAAGTATCTCCCATCAAATATCAGAAAGTTATGCTTTAATGATTTTAACTACAAAACCCTGGAAGAAAATGAAAAGGTGAAAACTGGGTCAAAAGTCAGCAATTCTAGGTAACTCACCATGGTGACATCTGTAGCTAAGGAGAATTTCTAATGTATCCAGGAATAAGAAATAACCATTACATTTAAAATCTTATCAAGTGTATTCCTCAAGTCTCCACTGACTGGATAGAGCTACAGGAAGCAGAGAGTATTAAGGTGTCACAAGATTATTTAAATGGACTCAGCAAGTATTTTCAAAGTCCCAATGCTTTGGAAATTCAAGTCAAAGGAAAAGAAACATCCATGTTGAATTTGAAACCCAAAGTCCCTATGTGCTAATGGAATTTTTCTGATATTTAGCACCTAGGCTGTGGTCATAGAAAAAGGGACACAACTATCTCTATTATTTAATAAGCCCTTCTTACTCAGCTCCCAAAATAAGAAAACAGCTTTTTTAGAAATCTTAGTGGTTAGGGAGACTACCGACAATGTCAAAGGACCCATTTGTCTATCTAAGGTGTTACCCTCTCAGGAATTAATTGTCTTTGGGTTTTTTTTTTTTTAAGATTTTGCCTTAGAAGAAGGTATTCAGGAGACTCTATCCATGAACAACACATCTTCACCTGATTTGTTTATTTCCCTGCACTTTAATGTCCTAACAGCCCGCATTCCTGGTTTGGAAAACCATGTGAGAAAGCACTCCTTACATAAGCCCTTGGGTATCATGAACTGAGACATCAAGGATTGCAAAAGCTGTGTGAACAACCCCATGTGGTTTCATCCAGGGGGCATACCCCTGAGAGTTGTTCCTCACTGATTGATGCCACCAAAAGAGGGTGAGGTCCTGAGTCAGTCTCTCAACTCTACTCTAAACACATCAGGGTAAACTCTATTCTTAGGACAGAACCACATGACTTGTCATATTTTCAGGAAGTGTGCTATCTAGAATTGGAGACCAAATTCTAGTGCCAACATTTCTGGTGTAGAAATAGAGAAGATAGATTTTATGCCTTCCCATGGACTTTTTTAGACTTTTAGGGATTCTACTGGCCATTCAATGAAATCTACCTGGGGAAACAGAGTTCTTCAAATTTCTTCACACATCAATAATATCCTCAGGACAGTGGAACACATATTGTAGCGAGTATTCTACAGCCTAGAGGAGAGGGTATAAGGCACATGTTATATGAATTGATGAAGCTATTCTATTTAAATATGGGGTTAAGTGGTGAATAAAGAACTGGAAAAAAATAGAAATAATAACACCCGTCATTACTGTGTACTAGGTCCTTTATTCAATCAACAGAGTATATCATTATAATTGATTTTCACATTTTGAACCAACTTTGCATTATTGGGATAAATCTCACGCATTCTTGGTCTATAATCTTTCTCAGCATTTGCTCTATTCCCTTTATTATATTTTGTTGAGAATTTTGTGTCTATAAGAGTCATTGGCTATGCATTTCTTGTCTTATATCTTTGTCTAGTTTTGAAATCACGGTTATATTGTTCTTATAGAATGAATGTGGAAGTATTCCCTAGAGTTCTTTTTTTGGAATAGTTTGGATAGGATTGGTGTTAATTCTTCCTTAAATGTTTGATAAATTTTACCAGCGAGTCCTTTTTGGCCTGGGTTTTCCTTTGTAGAAAGTTTTTTTTATTAATAATTCAATCTTTATTTGTTGGAATTATATTCATATAGAATAAAATAAATCTCACCATTACTTCACACCATACACAGAAAGTAACAAGAAAATTTTTTGAATGAGAAATAAATGTGTTAATGGTAACTAAATTAATAGAAATTCTATTTTGAGGAGTTCCCATTGTGGTGGAGTGGTTAACGAATCTGACTAGGAACCATGAGGTTGCAGGTTCGGTCCCTGGTCTTGCTCAGTGGGTTAAGGATGTGGCTTGGATCCTGCATTACTGTGGCTCTGGTGTAGGCCAGTGGCTACAGCTCTGATTAGACCCCTAGCCTGGGAACCTCCATATGCCACAGGAGCAGCCCTAGAAAAGGCAAAAAGACAAAAAAATTCTATTTCGACCTTGAGGCAGACCAGTGTTTTTCAGATATGACACAATAAGCATGAACCCTGAGAAAAATGAAAAGTTAAAATTGGTCAAACCTTGGCTCATCAGGTGAAACTATGTTTAAAAATGAAAATGCCAATAGCAGATATTGACAGAACATTGTAAATAAACTATGATAGAAAAAAACAAAAATCTTTTAAAAAAATGAAAATGCAAGCCATAGACACAGACTTGGAGAACATTTTACACATGTGCCATTTAACTATATGGCTAAGAACCTGTGTCTAGAATATATAGAATACTTACAACTCAGGAATTAAAAAAAAAACAGCCCATATTTTTAAACTGTGCAAAGAACTTAAACAGTAACATCACAAAAGAAGATACACAAAAGGCCAATAAGAAGATGAAAACTATGTTCAACATCATTAGTGATCACAGAGATACAAATTGAAACTGCATACTACATACCCTCATGCAGAGCTACAATGAAAATAATTAACACTACCAGGTCACAGGGATATGGAATGTCTGATTTCCATTTCTTCATATGGCTTCAGATATCTCTCCACATGTTTTTAATGCTGCCCAGAATTCCACAATGATCAGTTCATGAATCCCAGAAGTAACTGTAATCTGGGTTCCTGAACATTTGCATTCCCTTCTAAGAAATATGAAAAACAACTTTTTAATTTTTTAGATTTTATTGACTTTTTAAATCATTTATTTTTATATATGTATTCTACTGTAGAGCATGGAAACACAGTTACATATACTTGTATACATATTGTTGGTTTACAATGTGGTATTAACTTCTGCTACACAGCAAAGTGATTCAGTTATACATATACACATATCCATTCTCATATAAACTATCACAGAATATTGAGTAGATTTCCCTGTGCTATAGAGCAGGTCCCCATTGACCACCCATTCCATAAGCAATAGATGGATTGGCAGCTTGGGAAAAACAACTTTTGAGTCAAGAACTTCAAAATGGCTGCCATTAATTTTATGCCATTGCTGATCGAGCTTTCGAGCAGTCATTAGTGGGCATCCAGAAAAAGTTTAATATTCAAGGTAAAATAGAAGCTCTTTCTGTGATACAATTCAATCAGGAAACTACATCACCATTTGAAACTGACAGTGCTACTGCCCTGAACTTAGCCAGAACCCAGGTTGGGACTTGAACCCATGTTCCAGGACTAAAATCCAGCCTAAACACAGATTGGAATTATCCCCACAGCTTTAAAGTAGAATCACTCACCCTGCATCTGGACTACTGAGGTTCAGGTTCTTCATGCCTCTGCACAGAAGGAATTCAGCAAGAGACAAAGTAATAGGCAAGAAATAGATTTATTAAGATAGGATGATCATGAGAGATTCAAGCAGGCAGGCAAGGAGTCTCTGCCCCAAGGATTTGGTGGGCTACAGTGTTTTTCACCCAAAGGAAGTGGGGGTTGGAAAAATGCTGCCTCTTTCTCTTTCTTCGAGTAGCAGCTCCTCCTTGGTGTCTGGTCATGGTGCTCATGTAACTAAGCAGATAGGCAGTCCTCAAACTCCTGCCCTTGGTCTGAATCTGAATGCAGACCTCACCCAATGACCTGAGGTTTATCTCATGCCTCCACAAGTCAAGCAAGCCTGCCTTGTTCTGATGGCCTTCTTGAGCAGTTAGTAACTTACAGTGATCTCCCAAAGTCCCCTAGGCACTCCTCTATATCTACAGTCCTTTTTGGGGGATTTCTATAATCACCTCCATCCCTATCATTTCCATACACTGCAATTTTGCCACCTTGCTGTGCACATGACATTCAGTTTTCTTTTTTGTTTTTTTAAAGTTATAGCAGTTGTTGAAATAGTTTTTTTTTTTTTAATTATTTTCCCACTGTACAGCAAGGGGGTCAGGTCATCCTTAGATGTATACATTGCAGTTACAGTTTTTTCCCCCACCCTTGCTTCTGTTGCAACATGAGTATCTAGACAAAGTTCTCAATGCTATTCAGCAGGATCTCCTTATAAATCTATTCTAGGTTGTGTCTGATAAGCCCAAGCTCCTGATCCCTCCCACTCCCTCCCCCTCCCATCAGGCAGCCACAAGTCTCTTCTCCAAGTCCATGATTTTCTTTTCTGAGGAGATGTTCATTTGTGCTGGATATTAGATTCCAGTTATAAGTGATATCTTAAGGTATTTGTCTTTGTCTTTCTGGCTCATTTCACTCAGTATGAGATTCTCTAGTTCCATCCATGTTGCTGCAAATGGCATTATGTCATCCTTTTTTATGGCTGAGTAGTATTCCATTGTGTATATATACCACCTCTTCCGAATCCAATCATCTGTCGATGGACATTTGGGTTGTTTCCATGTCCTGGCTATTGTGAATAGGGCTGCAATGAACATGCGGGTGCATGTGTCTCTTTTAAGTAGAGCTTTGTCCGGATAGATGCCCAAGAATGGGATTGCAGGGTCATATGGAAGTTCTATGTATAGATTTCTAAGGTATCTCCAAACTGTTCTCCATAGTGGCTGTACCAGTTTACATTCCCACCAGCAGTGCAGGAGGGTTCCCTTTTCTCCACAGCCCCTCCAGCACTTGTTATTTGTGGATTTATTAATGATGGCCATTCTGACTGGTGTGAGGTGGTATCTCATGGTAGTTTTGATTTGCATTTCTCTTATAGTCAGCGATGTTGAGCATTTTTTCATGTGTTTGTTGGCCATCTGTATATCTTCTTTGGAGAAATGTCTGTTCAGGTCTTTTGCCCATTTTTCCATTGATTGATTGGCTTTTTTGCTGTTGAGTTGTATAAGTTGCTTGTATATTCTAGAGATTAAGCCCTTGTCTGTTGCATCATTTGAAACTATTTTCTCCTATTCTGAAAGTTGTGTTTTTGTTTTCTTTTGGGTTTCCTTTGCTGTGCAAAAGCTTTTCAGTTTGATGAGGTCCCATGGGTTTATGTTTGCTCTAATTTCTATTGCTTTGGGAGACTGACCTGAGAAAATATTCATGATGTTGATGTCAGAGAGTGTTTTGCCTATGTTTTCTTCTAGGAGTTTGATGGTGTCCTGTCGTATATTGAAGTCTTTCAGCCATTTGGAGTTTATTTTTGTGCATGGTGTGAGGGTGTGTTCTAGTTTCATTGCTTTGCATGCAGCTGTCCAGGTTTCCCAGCAATGCTTGCTGAATAGACTTTCTTTTTCCCATTTGATGTTCCTGCCTCCCTTGTCAAAGATTAATTGACCATAGGTGTCAGGGTTTATTTGCGGAGTCTCTATTCTGTTCCATTGGTCTGTCTGTTTGTTTTGATACCAGTACCACACTGTTTTGATGACTGTGGCTTTGTAGTATTTCTTGAAGTCTGGGAGAGTTATGCCTCCTGCTTGGTTTTTGTTTCTCAGGATTGCTTTGGCGATTCTGGGTCTTTTGTGGTTCCATATAAATGTTTGGATTGTTTGTTCTAGTTCTGTGAACAATGTCCTGGGTAATTTGATAGGGATTGCATTGAATCTGTAGATTGCTTTGGGTAGGATGGCCATTTTCACAATATTGATTTTTCCAATCCAGGAACATGGACTATCTTTCCATTTCTTTACATCTTCTTTGATTTCTTTGATTAAAGTTTTATAGTTCTCGGCATATAGGTCCTTTACCTCTTTGGTCAGGTGTATTCCGAGGTATTTGATTTTGTGAGGTGCAATTTTAAAAGGTATCATTTTTTTGTATTCCTTTTCTAATGTTTCATTGCTGGTATACAGAAATGCAACTGACTTCTGAATGTTAATCTTATATCCTGCCACTTTGCTGAATTTATTAATCAGTTCAAGGAGTTTTGGGGTTGAGTCCTTAGGGTTTTCTAGGTATAGTATCATATCATCTGCATACAGTGACAGTTTGATCTCTTCTCTTCCTATATGGATGCCTTTGATTTCTTTTGTTTGTCTAATTGCTGTGGCTAAGACTTCCAAAATGATGTTGAAGAGCAGTGGTGAGAGTGGGCATCCCTGTCTTGTTCCAGATTTGAGTGAGAAGGCTTTCAGTTTTTCCCCATTGAGGATTATATTTGCTGTGGGTTTATCATAAATGGCTTTGATTATATTCAGGGATGTTCCCTCTATACCCACTTTGGCGAGGGTCTTGATCATGAATGGATGTTGAACTTTGTCAAATGCTTTTTCTGCGTCTATTGAGATGATCATATGATTTTTGACTTTTTTTTTTGTTAGTGTGGTGTATGATGCTGATTGATTTGCGTATGTTGAACCATCCTTGTGAACCTGGGATGAACCCAACCTGGTCATGGTGTATAATTTTTTTGATATGTTGTTGGATTCGGTTGGCTAAGATTTTGTTGAGAATTTTTGCATCTATATTCATCAATGATATTGGGCGATAGTTTTCTTTTTTGGTGGTATCTCTGGTTTTGGAATGAGGGTGATGGTGGCCTCATAGAATGTCTTTGGGAGTATTCCTTCTTCTTCAACCTTTTGAAAGAGTTTAAGGAGGATGGGCACCAATTCCTCTTTTTATGTTTGATAGAATTCACCTGTGAAGCCATCTGGTCCTGGACTTTTATTTGTAGGGAGTGATTTTATGACCTCTTCAATTTCATTTCTAGTGATCGGTCTGTTCAGTTGGTCTGTTTCTGCTTGATTCAGTTTTGGCAAGCTGTAAGATTCTAGAAAATTGTCCATTTCTTCCAGATTGTCAAACTTGTTGCCATACAGTTTTTCATAGTATTCTCTTATGGTTTTTTGTATTTCTGCTGTATCCGTTGTGATTTCTCCTTTTTCATTTCTAATTTTGGTTATTTGGGTTCTTTCTCTCCTCTTTTTAGTGAGTCTGGCCAGGGGTTTGTCAATTTTGTTGACCTTTTCAAAGAACCAGCTCTTGGTTTTCTTAATTGTCTCTATTGTTTTTTGAGTCTCTATTTTATTGATTTCTTCTTTGATCTTTATAATTTCCTTCCTTCTGCTGACTTTAGGTCTTTTTTGTTCTTCTTTTTCTAATTCGTTTAGGTGGAGGGTTAAGTTGTCCATTTGGGATCTTTCTTCTTTTTTGAGAAAGGCCTGGATTGCTATAAATTTCCCTCTGAGCACTGCTTTCGCAGCATCCCATAGATTTTGAGAGGTTGTGTCTTCATTATCATTTGTTTCAAGGTAGTTTTTAATTTCCTTCTTGATTTCCTCATTGACCCATTGGTTTTTTAGTAGCATGTTGTTTAGTCTCCATGGAGTAGGTTTTTTCTCTTTCCTTTTCCCATGGTTGGTTTCTAATTTCATGGCATTGTGGTCAGAGAAGATACTTGAGATAATTTCTACGCTCCTAAATTTATTGAGATTCGCTTTGTGTCCCAATATGTGGTCGATTCTTGAGAATGTTCCATGAGCATTTGAGAAGAATGTGTATTCTGCTTTTTTTGGATGTAGTGTCCTGAAGATATCAATGAAGTCTACCTTTTCTATGGTTTCCTTTAGGATCTCTGTTGCTTTATTGGTTTTCTGTCTAGAGGATCTGTCCATTGATGTGAGGGGAGTATTTAGGTCTCCTGCTATGATTGTATTCTCATCAATATCTCCCTTTATGTCTGTTAATATTTGTTGTATGTATTTGGGTGCTCCTGTATTTGGGGCATATATGTTGATGATAGTAACATCCTCTCCTTGGATGGATCCCTTAATCATGAAATAGTGTCCTTCTTTGTCTTTCTTTATGTCTTTTGTTTTAAAGTCTATTTTGTCTGATATGAGCGTTGCGACTCCTGCTTTTCTGTCATGTCTATTGGCGTGAAATATTTTTCCCCACCCTTTCACTTTCAATCTATATGTATCTTTTGTCCTAAGGTGAGTTTCTTGTAGGCAGCATATTGAAGGTTTTTGCCTTTTTATCCACTCAGCCACTCTGTGTCTTTTGATTGGGGCATTCAGCCCATTGACATTTAAGGTGATAATTGATAGATGATTATTTATTGCCATTTGAACCTCGTGTTCCAGTTGATTCTATGGTTCTCCATTCTTCCTTTATTTTTTTTTTTTTTTGGTTGGATGGTCTCCTGTTATTATCTGCTTGAGTGTTTTTTTTTTCATTTTTTGCAAATGCAATATTTGGTTTTGGCTTGTGGTTGCCCTGTTTTTTAAGTCTGCTAACCCCTTCCCATAAATGTGTGTTTTAGCCTGATGGTCCTGTAAGTTCAAACACTTCATTACTATATTAAAATTAAGAAGAGAAACATACATATAAACAAAAAGGGTTATTTACCTCCTGACATCCCTTGCCCACATTTTATGGTTTTGATGAGTCTTTTTTATTTTTTCTTTTTAATTTTATTTTGTTTGAAGCATGTTCATGATTAAATCTGTATGCTGGCTTATTTGAGTGACTGCTCTCTGATTGTGGTTTCCTCAGTCCTAGTTCTTCCTCTTCCTCTTTTTTTTTTTTCTTTTCTTTTTTCTTCCCTTTCCTTCCTTTCTTTTTGGTTTAGAGAAGCCCTTTCAATATTTCCTTTAACCTGGGTTTTGTGTTGCTGTATTCTTTAAGTTTTTGTTTGTTGGGAAAAATTTTTATTTCCCCTTCTATTTTAAATGATATTCTTGCTGGATAGAGTATTCTAGGTTGCATATTTTTTCCTTTGAGCACTTTAAATATCTCTTGCCATTCCCTCCTGGCCTGGAGTGTTTCTGTAGAGAAATCAGCTGATATTCTTATGGAGGTTCCCTTGTAGGTAACATTCTGTTTTTCTCTTGCTGCCTTGAGGATCCTCTCTTTATCACTAACTTTTGCCATTTTTATTATGATGTGTCTTGGTGTGGGTCTGTTTGGGTTCAATTTGTTTGGGGCCCTCTGTGCTTCTTGTATCTTGAATCCAGTATCCTTTAGATTTGGGAAGTTTCCAGCAATAATTTCTTCAAATATATTTTCCATTTCCTTATCTTTTTCTACTCCTTCTGGAATTCCTATTATGCATAGATTGGCCCGCTTTATATTATCCCATAGGTCTCTTATATTGCTTTCCAGTTTTTTGATTCGGTTTTCTGTCTGTTGACCAGATTGAGTGATTTCCATTATTCTATCTTCCATATCACTGATTCGTTCTTCTGCATTATTCATTCTGGTTTTTACTGCCCCTAGTTCAGTTTGCATCTCTGCAAAACATTCAGTTTTCTTAATGGTCCAGGCTTAGATAGAGAAAGGGGCTCTTGGTTAGGTTAGGTTACATGTGTAGAGATAATCCTCTTCCCATTCAAGAATGGGTGTTTCTGAACAGATCTCTGCAGATACTTGCTTCTAAAACAAACCTTTCCATCAAAGCTGATAATTAATTCCTAGGAGAGAAAGCAGCAGCCATGAGACAAAGTCCCCAAAGCTTATGGAAATCTTTTTAAATGTCTTCTTGACAAGGGCAAGGTGAAAATGAGTTTGATTGCCATTCATCTCTCCAGAACCAGCTTCATCATGGACAGAGTGAACTTTTTGACCTCTACACTATCTGCCTCTTGCTCCACAGAACCAGACCCATTTATTTAAGATCACTTCTTCATAGCCTTTCAAGAGAACCCATTCTAAATGCAAAAATGATCCTGAATGATGTTTCCAACAGAGTTTCTGTGAAGAACTTTTGAAGCTTTAGGAACGGTGGGAAGATTTAGGCTTATAAGAACTCTTCCTTTTTGAAACAAGTTTATTGATGTATACTTGACATGCCAAAAACATGGCACATATTCAGTGTATATGATTTCTTAATAATTGTTTATTTGATAGTGAATTATATGAATAAGCTCTTCCCAAGTCTGACATATATTTGATATTTAGAATGACTTATTACAAGAAGCTGCCAGTTTGAAAAAAAATTGGTTTTGACCACCCCAAAACATCAAGACCATCTAAGACAACTAAGGTAAGTTTTTCAATAGTGCTGACCCTAAAGATTGTTCCTTAAAACACACAGGGCTCATTTTTCAATACTTTTCAGGTATAGTGATAGAGTATTTCATCCTCTTTCCAACTGCTGAAAAGATCATTTACAATTAATAATAACCTTAATTTCACAGTTGAAAATTTTGAGGCTCATAGAAATAAAGCCAATGATAAGACCCACCTCTCTGATATCAGACACCATATTCTGCCATTAGATACCTCATCATTCAACTATTATAGGTAGTCTACTCCTGGGGTTCCTGTGTTTGCTTTCTACCCCTTTACTGGACTTCAGGCATTTCATCCAAGACTCACAAAGGTCTTTAGTAGAATAACATTCAAGATTCCTCTTATTCAAATTCCTATCCATCCTTTCACTCATATTCTCAACAACCTTCCATGGCTCCTCATTTCCTAGATACTAAAGCAAAAATTCTGCAGCTGTGCAATGATAAATCTTTATGCCCAACTTCTACCTGCTTTTCAGAGTTGGGTACCAATATGTGTGCTGTGTGCTATGTACTATGTCAAATTAAACTCAGTCCTTCGTGATGATGAAATGTACACAGGTGGCCTCCTGAGAGTGTGTTTAGAGAAGTTACTCATATCTATAGTCTTAAGAAAGACTTTACCTGGGAGATAATTTAAATAATCTTTATGAACTCACAATCTTTATTTCCAACACACACAAATACACACACACACACACACTAAAAGAATTCAAGACTTGGGAGTTCCTGTTGTGGCAGAGTGGAAGGGAATCTTGAGGATGCGGGTTTGATCCCTGGCCCTTCTCAGTGGGTTAAGGATCTGGTGTTGCCATGAGCTGTGATGTAGGTCACAGACATGGCTTGGAGCTGGCATTGCTGTGGCATTGGCTGGCAGCTGCAGATCCAATATTACCCCTAGACTGGGAACTTCCATATGCCACAGGTACAGCCCTAAAAAACAAACAAACAAAGAAAAAGAATCCAAGACTTAATAGAATTTAGAGATTTAATATATGGTATAATGGGAAGTGTACCAAAGTCAAGGTGGCATTCATAAAAATGGTTTTCTTTTCAGGTAATGCAATTAACCATCATATGAAATACATGGAGAATAGGAACAATGTGACAGAGTTTGTTCTCCTGGGGCTCACACAGAATCCAGAGATGCAGAAACTCATATCTGCTGTGTTTTCTGTCATCTATATTATCACTATGGTAGGAAATGTGCTCATCGTGATCACCATCACTGCCAGCCCATCCCTGGGGTCCCCCATGTACTTTTTCCTGGCCCATCTCTCCTTCATTGATGCCTGCTATTCCTCTGTCAGTACCCCCAAAATGATTATAGATTCACTCCATGGAAAGAAGACCATCCTGTTTGAGGAGTGTATGACCCAAATCTTTGGGGAACATTTCTTTGGAGGTGCTGAGGTCATCCTGCTGACTGTGATGGCCTATGACCGCTATGTGGCCATCTGCAAGCCTTTGCACTACATGACCATCATGAATCGGCGAGTGTGTGGCCTGCTGTTGGGAGTGTCGTGGGTGGGAGGCTTTCTTCATGCAACCATACAGATCCTCTTCATCTCCAGATTACCCTTCTGTGGTCCTAACGTCATAGATCACTTTATGTGTGATCTGAACCCTTTGCTGGATCTTGCCTGCACTGATACCCACACTCTGGGGCTCTTTGTTGCTGCCAACAGTGGTCTCATCTGTCTTTTAAACTTCCTTCTCCTGCTGGTCTCCTATGTGGTCATTCTGCGCTCCCTAAGGACCTATAGCTTGGAGGCGAGGCACAAAGCCCTCTCCACCTGCATCTCCCACATCACAGTGGTTGTCTTATTCTTTGTGCCTTGTATATTTGTGTACCTGAGACCTGCAGGTACTTTATCAATTGACAAAGCAGTTGCTTTATTCTACACTACCATAACCCTCATGTTAAATCCCTTAATCTATACCTTGAGAAATGCCCAGATGAAAAATGCCATTAGGAAATTGTGTGGCAGGAAAGCGATCTTAGGTGACAAATAAAGATGACTTGGGCCCAACATTGATTTACCTGAGGCTATGGCCAATAGACTGTCTCAGCAGGGAATATTTACGGGATAAAGAAATCAACTAACTGTTAGGAATCATAGCCCCTGCACTGAGTGGTGCAGAAATAGGTACAAGAAAATAACACAATGTGGGGCCACTCTTTTCATATTTAGAAAATTCTACCAAAATGGGATTTTGTTTTACTAGATTCAAGCAGATACCTGGATTCATAAGCTTGCCTTCTAATAACAAATTAAATAACAAATTAAATTTTCCGTTATTGGGCAGCATTCTCTGTAATAATCCAAGGAAGTATACAGTTACTATTGTTATTTTTCAAGTGAGAAAACTAGTATCAAGGGGAAGATATCAAAAAAGATACACTGGAGAGCCAGGAAACTGAGTGATTTCCTACCTCATGCCCTCAACTGTCAAGCAATGATGATAGCAAAGTCATATAACTATACTAGTTATCCTTTATTGAGACAGGGCCTGTGCTGAACACAATGTACATATTCATTTATTATCTCTCACTAAAAATTGAGTGATCTTTCTGTAATAACTGTGCTTGTGTGAGTGCCTGTAACATTAGAGTAAGTAACTATTTTTGGGCTATAAAAGCATTGGCCCTACTTATCTCTGAGGGTTAGATATTGAAGATTATATAGACCATCTCCACATTACCTTGTAGGCTTCAGGACCATCATGTATTGTTCATATCACCCATGCTATGTAGGTAACACATCAGAAAGAGTAAAGATTCAAAAAAACGGTTTCATATCAGAAAGGGATTTAAATATAAACTACTTGCCTGCAACATAACAATCGTTTCTACAAGGTAGCAAAATAGCAGGTGCATGATCAATATTAAATGAATGAGTCAAAGTACAAAGGAAAATGAATGACTTCAATAATTTTAAAAAAATGCAAAAATGTAGTCCTGAAGGCCAGGGCATTATTTCCTACTTTTGCCTGATTCAACTCTAGGGACAATTTTGGCTATACCTCTTGGGGGAACTATACTTTGTTTTTGTTACTGCTTACACTGAAGAGGAGGTAAAAGAGACTGAAATTACAATTCTCAGCATATGAATAAGTAGTTTAGCTTGATATGCTCCCTGTCCTCAGCAAGATTTCATTATCTTCTTAATAGGAGCTGTTTCTGTTATATTTTCTCAATGTGATTACTTTTTAGAAACATTTCATTATTAAAAGCTATTTGTAAAAATACACATCTCTGTCTACATACAAACAATTTCAGGATAAATACATTCCTTTTTTCCCTTTTGTCATTAATTCATTAATGACAAATATTAAATATTAAATGACAAATATTAAATATTTCTGAGCACAAGGAATGTATCAGACATGTTGCTGGGCTTCAGTGGTGAATAAAAAGAGATCTGGAGTCTGCCTTCAACGAGCTTAGGAACCATTGAAAAACTCCCAGGAGGGAGTAGAAAATTACAGCACAGTGTTATAAATGATAAAACAATGTATCACAGGGAACTATGAAACCATGTTGGAGGGACGCACATCAGGGAAAGATTTCTGGATGAAAAGGCACCAAAAATGGGACACAATGGATGAAAAGGAGTAAGATGGCAAAGTGAAGAGGCATGAGGCTGGAAGAGAGAGTCCTAGAAGATGGAATTGAAGTAGCAATGTACAATTGAATTATGTGTTTCTGATACTCAGAAAGATATGTCAGACAAATGTAGAAATCTCGAGCATATTAGATGGCAGTTAGGAGTTCGTGTCATGGCTCAATGGTTAGCAAATCCGACTAGGAACCATGAGGTTGTGGGTTTGATCCCTGGCCTTGCTCAGTGGGTTAAGGATCCAGGATTGCCATGAGCTGTGTTGTAGGTTGCAGATGTGGCTCAGATCCTGAGTTGCTGTGGTTCTGGCATAGGCCAGCAGCTACAGCTCCAATTGGACCCCTAGCCTGGGAACCTCCATATGCCATGGGTGTGGCCCTGAAAAGACAAGAGATGAAAAAAAGAAAAAGAAAAAGAAACAAAAAGATGGCAATAAAGCCAAAAGAGTGGAAGACATCACCTATAGAAGGTGTAATTCAGTGGTCTCTCAAAAGGTCATAGCCATTTTGACATGTCTAAGAAAACAAACAAAAAAAATTGATTCTAAAATAGAACTCCTAAAAATGTCAATTGCTATATTACTAGGAATTCACTAGGATGCCAAATTCACAAAATAAAAATAGGCTACAAAAAAAAATCAACCCTGTATCAGAGTTTTTGTCTACAAATCTACAAATTGAGTGTTAATGGGTAAATGTCCTTAATTTCTCCAAAACAACTTTCAGTTTTATAGCATCCAAATGGGAACTAAAATATGAGAATAAAATGAATACATTTTGATATGCAAAGGCTCAAGAAGTTTTACCAGTCAAGCATTGTGAATAAGAAATATACCTCAGTAGAACACAAGCAAACTACATTTAGCACCTCCAAAAGATTATACACCATGACCAAGGATGCAAGATTTCTTTAAAATATGTGAATCAATCAATGTGGTAAACCACTTCACAGAAGGAAATACAAAAAGAAACGCAACATAATCATGTCAATAGATACAGAAAAAGCATTTAAGCACAACAACCATTCATGAAAAAATCTCAACAAAATAGATTTTGAAGGAAGTTTCCTTAACACAATAAAAACCATTAATGAAAAGCCCACAACTAATATGGTAACCAATGAGAGAAAACTGTCAACTTTTCCTCTAACACCCAGTGAAAAGTAAGGATGACCATTCTCATCATGTCTATTCAACATAGTATGAGAAGTACTAGGAGTTCCCAGTGTGGCTCAGCCAGTTAAGGACTTGACATTGTCTCTTTGAGGATGCAGGTGCTATCTCTGGCCTGACTCTGTGTGTTAAGGATCCAGCATTGCCACAAGTGACAGCATAAGGCACAAATGCGGTTCAGGTCTCTTGTTGCTGTGGCTGTGGTGTAGGCCAGAGCTGCAGCTCCAATTCAAGCCCTGGCCCAGGAACAACCATATGCTGCAGGTGTGGCTGTAAAAACAAACAAAAAAGTACTAGCAAAAGCAATCAGAAAAGAAAAAGAACTAATAGGCATCCAAATGGAAAGTCTGAGATGACATGATTTTATATATATTTAAAACATAAAAAAACTCTAAAAACTAATACACGTATCCAGTACAGATGTAGAATAAATATCAAAATACAAAAATTGTTTGTATCTCTTTACAGCAAACTATATGAAAAGGAAATCAGAAAAAATACCCCTTTTATGAGAATATCAAAAAGAAGTAAATACTTTGGAAGAAATTTAAACAGTGAGCTGAAAGTCTTCTACACTAAAAACTGTAAGACATTAAAGAAAGAAATTGAAAAAGACATAAATAAATGGAAAAGAAATAAATGGAAAATAAATTTTCCAAGAAAAATATTTATTGGATCATGAGAACTAATACTGTTAAAACAGCTATACTACCCAAGACCATCTAAGATACAATGAAGTTCATATCAAACTTCCAGGACATATTTCACAGAATTAGAATATACTGTCCTAAAATACATATGGAACCACCAGAGACCCTGAGTTGCCAAAGTAATGCTGAGAAAGAAGAATAAACATGGAGACATCTCACTTCCAAATTTCAAATTATATTTCAAAGCTATAGTAATCACAAAAGGATGGTACTGGCGTAAAATAGACGCCCAAAACAACAGAACAGAATTGAGATCCCATAAATAAACCCTTGCCTATACAGTTACCTAATATTTGACAAGGTGCCAAGACACCTCAATGGGGAATAAATAGACTTTTCAGTAAATAGTGATAGGTAAAGTTATATTCACATGAAAAAGAATGAAACTGGACCTGTATTTTATACTGTGTACAAAAATCAACACAAAGAGGAACAAGACGTAAATGTAAAACCTGAAACTGTAACAATGCCAGAAGAAAACATAGAGTAAAAGCTTATTGACATTGGTCTGCATAATGATTCTTGACTATGACACCAAAAGCTCAGGCAACCAATGTAAAACTAAACAAGCGAGACTACTTGTTTATCAAACAATTTTTTTTTATTTTTTGAAGAAAAAAGAAACATTAAAGAAACAATCAGGAATTCGCTCATGGTGCAGTGAGTTAAGGACCCAGCATTGTCACTGAAGCAGCTTGGGTCACTGCTGTTGTGGAGGTTCAATCCCTGGGCCAGGAATGTCCACATGCCACAGGTGTGGGAATAAAAAAATAAAAGCAACAACCAAAATGTGAAAAGGCAAGCAAAACAATGGGAGCAAATGTTTGCAACCTTTAGATCTGATGATGGGTTAAAAGCCAAAATATATAAGAAAATCATACAACTCAATAGCAATAAAAAGTAAATAATCCAATTTTTAATTGGGTAAAGGAATGAATAGATAATTTTTGCAAGAATATATCAAAATGGCTAAGAGGCATGTAAAAAGGTGCAGAACATTATTAATTATCAGGGACGTGCAAATCAAAACCACAATGAATATAACCTCACACCTGTTAGGGGGGTCAGAATCTCTGGGGCTTTGTGGAATCTATTTGTAACCCCTTGTTATTAGTCCTTTCTTTTTATTTTTTTTGAAAGTCCTAGTGATGGAAATCAGAGAAGCAAAAGAAATAAAAGGAATACAAATTGGAAAAGAAATAAAACTATCACTCTTTGCAGATGACATGATACTATACCTAGAAAATCCTAAAGACACCGCCAGAAAACTATTAGGGCTCATCAATGAATTTGGTAAAGTCTCAGGATAAAAAGCTTCTATAGCTTTTCTATCACAAATCCCCAGCCTATCTCCCCGTCCCCACCTGTCTCCTTTGGAAAACATATGTTTGTCAAAGTCTGTGAGTCAATAGCTGCTCTGCAAAGAAGTTCATTGCATCCTTTTTGAGAGTCCACATAGAAGTGATAGCATATGACATTGGTGTCTGGTACATAATTAAGCTACAGTAATCAATTGCTTTTCCATATACTAACAATGAAAGATCAGAAAGAGAAATTAGGAAAACCATCCCATTTTACATTGCATCAGAAAGAATAAAATACCTAGGAGTAAACCTACCAAAAGGGACAAAAGACCTGTACTTTGAAAACTAGAACATGCTCATGAAAGAAATCGAAGACACAATAGATGGAAAAATACACCATGCACTTGGATTGGGATAATCAATATAGTCAAAATAACAATTCTACCTAAGGCCATATACAGATTCTATGCAATCCCTATCAAATTACCAATGACATTCTTTACAGAACTAGACAAAATATTTTAAATTATATGATGGAGGATAATGTGAGAAAAAATGTATATATATATTATATATGTGTATATATATGTATGTATGACTGGGTCACTTTGCTATACAGCAGAAATGGACAGAACATTTTAAGTCAACTATAAAGAATTTTTAATAATTTTAAAAATAAATGAAATTTGTATGGAAACACAAAAGACCTCAAATAGCCAAAGCAATACTGAAAAGAAAAAAACAGAACAGGAGGAATCAGGCTCCCTGATCTCACACTTTACTACAAAGCTACAGTCATCAAAACTGTATAGTACCAGCACAAAAACAGAAATAGAGATCCATGGAACAGGAGAGAAAGCCCAGAAATAAACCCAAGCACCTATGGACAACTGACCTATGACAAAGGGGTCAAAAATATACAGTGCAGGAAAGATAATCTCTTCAAAATGTCGTGCTGGGAAAACTGGACAATGACATGATGTAAAGGAATGAAAATAGAACATTTTCTAATACCATACACAAAAATAGCCTCAACATGGATTAAAGACCTAAATGTAAGGCCAGATACTCTAAAACTCCTAGAGAAAAATATAGGCAGAGCAGCTCTTTGACATAAATCACAGCAACATCTTTTTTGACCCACCTCCTAGAATAAAGACACACACACACACACACACACACACACACACACACAAGAGTGGGACTTATTAAATTCAAAAGTTTCTGCACAGCAAAGGAAACAATTTAAAAAATGAAAAGACAACCCACAGAATTGGAGAAAATTTTTGCAAGTGACTCAACTGACTAAATATAATCTCCAAAGTATACAAAAACTCATACAACTCAAGAACAAAAAAACAAACAAATAATCAGAAAATGGGCAGAAGACCTAAATCCACATTTCTCCAAAGAAGACATACAGATGGCCAGCAGGCACATGAAAAATGCTCCACATCACTAATTATTAGAGAAAGGCAATCAAAACAACAGTGGGGTACCATCTCAAACCAGTTAGAGTGGCCATCATTAACAAGTCAACAAACAACAAGTGCTGGAGTGGATGTGGAGTTAACGGAACCCTGCTTTGCTGTTGGTGGGAATGTAAATTGGTACAACCACTATGGAAAATGGTATGGAAATCCCTCAGAAAACTAAATCTAGAGCTACCATATGACCCAGAAATCCCATTCCTGGGCATCTATCCAAACACAATTTTCATTGAATAAGATACATGCACCCGTATGTTCACAGCGGCACTATTCACAATAGCCAAGACATGGAAACAGCTTCAATGCTCATCAAGAGAAAATGGATTAAGAAGGTGTGGTACATCTCTACAATGGAATACTACTCAGCCATAAACTAGGACAAAATAAATGCCATTGGTAGCAACATGGATGGAACTAAGACTCTCATACGAAGTGAAGTAAGTCAGAAACAGAAAGACAGACAATATAGAATATCACTTACACGTGGAGTCTAAAACATGGCACAAATGATCTACCTACAAAGCAGAAACAGATCATGGACATGGAGGACACACTTGTGGTTGCTGTTGGGGGTAGCGGGAGTGGTATGGATTGGGAATCTGGGGATAGTAGACGAAAACTTGCATTTGTAGGGGATGGGCAATGGGATCCTGCTGTAGAGCACAGGGAACTATATCCAATCACTTGTGATGGATCAGGCTGGAAGATAATGTGACATATATATATATATATATATATATATATATATGTGTGTGTGTGTGTGTGTGTGTGTGTGTGTGTGTGTGTGTGTGTGTGACTTTTCTATACAGCAGAAATTGGCAAAACATTGTAAATCAAGTATAACAAAAAATTTAAATATATATATCAAGATAGCATTTTTATTTCCTTTGGCCATATACCCAGAAATGGGATTGTTGAATCATATGATAGTTTGATTTTTAATTTTTCAGGAATATACAGTCTGCTTTCTACACTTGTTATACTAATTTACATTCCCACCAGCATAAGAGTTCCCTTTCCTCCACATCCCCACAAACACCTGTCTTTGTCTTTTTGATCATGGCCATTCTATTGATTCTTTTTCTAGGTACAATTAGTTTCCTAATGAGTCTAATATCCTGTGCAAATACTCTTAATTATGTTTATTGAGTTATCTCAGAAATTGAATCTTTCAAATTCAAATTTTTTAAAAGTTATTTTATTTTTGAATTTGAGAACATAATATCTAAATTTCCCCTCTAACTTAAGCATACTTATCTCTGCCCCTTAAAGATTCTTTTGAACTCTGATGAATAGTCTTTTTTTTTTTCTTCATCTCTACCTGGCATATGGAAGTTCCCGAGTCAGGGATTGAACTGCGCTTCGGCTGACTCTGGTGGATCCTTAACCCACTGCACCACAGCAGGAGCTTCTCTGACCAGTATTTTTTAACAGCCTCCATAGATCAATCTAAGGCTTCAATGTATTTGTTTCAAGTTACATTATTTCTTCATTTCTAAAATATATTCGGCTCCACATAAGCAGAGGGGATATCTGCCTACAAGATGTTAATTGCTAATTTAAGAGTGGTGGTATGTCTATATTTGGTCTGATCTGTGATAGAGTTTTGTATATGTGTGAATATAATTTTTTTAGTCACTTTTGTTTGCAACAGAAACTCACAATTCCACATTAACATTCTTGCCTGTGAGCATCTTATAGACACCAGAAAAAGTTTCAGCCTGGTGCTCTACGTTGTTCTGCTGTGCTTTATCCAAGTGAAGATTTGTGAGCCAGCTGCCATCCAATTTTACACAGATACAGGTGTAGTAGATAGAAAACCAAAATTATACAAGTGATTACACAGGTGTAGTACACAGAAAACCAAAATTATACAAGTCTGATTCTGAGATATGGTTGCTGTATCTCTGGATAAATCCTTTAGATTCCTGGGGCTTCTGTTATCCCCTGTGCAAAATAAGAAAGCTTTCATTTGACTCTCATCTATAATATTAAACACTATTTCTACTGTGCAATCAAATCAATTCTTTCAGCTTAGAATAGTCATCAAATGCAGAAAAGGAGTCAGAGACAAAGGAAACAAAAGCAGTAAAAGATACTCCTGGAGATACATCAAGACCTGTTTGATCTGCAAGGAATGAAAGGGAAATTTCATCTTCAAACTGTGTTTGAGGATTCCCCAGGATTGCTTTGCCTTGCTATTTTAAACATTCTTCTGTTAATGTAAATAAATAAATAAGTGTGGGGGGGGGACGGAAAGAAAGAAACAACTCTGCTCTTAATCTCACCACTCTTTCATATTTATTAAGGGATTCTTCACCATCTGGTGGAAGTTTAAACACTCTGGGGAGGTCACTGCAATGTACGTGTGAAAAGGGCTTTGGGACATAGTTTTGCTTAAAGGAGCTCAGAAGTGACTCTTCACACCAAGCTATAGATGTTAACGATTCCTTTAGTTCTGGGCTGGGGTAGAATTGCACAGTGTCTTAGGGAAGCATCAGGAATTGTGTCCACCTGAGACACAGTCCAAAGATCCATCAAGTTCAAGTTCAGGGCTTACAGTCCCTACTGAACTCTGGGCTCTCCTCTACCCTTCACAGCAACGTTGGGCCGGGCTTTTCCAGCTTATGGGAAACTACAGGGCTGTGTTTCCTCAGATCTGTGTGTTAGGTATGGGATCAGTCTCATTATATTACTGGCTTCTCTTATATAGGAAAACTATTGATAGCAAGAATAATGATAATAATAATAATAACTCTATTTCACACTCAAACACATTCCCCTGTTTTACATGCTCATTCCCCTTTTGTTTTTCCTCCTGAACTGAAAAAAAAAAAAAAAACAAAAAAAACAAAACTATTCCCCACTGAGAGAGCCCTCCCATTTAAGAAGGCTCAAATTGTAGCAGTTTTGACAACTGTGAATTATGTTTCTTGGTTCTCATCTGGAAGAAACTGGGCATTTAAACACAAGCCTAGCAACTGTGCCTCCATTGTCCATTTTCTAATGTCCATGAGAATGTCGTCTTTCTCTGTGAATCAGGACCCATCTCAGAGAATACCTTCCTCCCATTTCTGAGCATGTCAACCTGATAACACCTCACTTTCCTTTGAAATTATGCCATTTCCTTAGCCATAATTGGGAATATACTCTCTCGTAGTCTTGTATGGTTGCACTTCATTATCTTATCATCATCTGTAAAACTATACTTTCCCCTCATTTCTGAGGACAGTATCTTGCAATTATATTACAAGTATCCAAAATATTGATATTTGATTAAATTCTCTTTTTTCACAAACCTTTAATATTAATTTAAGAAGAAAAAATATCCCACCAGTATTGCCCAGGGCTCGAGTTTTGCTTTATTTTTCTCCCCTTCCTGTGATAATTTGGGTACGCTTTTCCAAAATAAAGTTAAGAGTGATGCTTTAAGAATTCTTTGTAAATTATTAATTTCAGTGAATCTCTGACCCACACACCTCAAAGTTTGGTCGAAGTCATGTCTTTGATGCTCCCAGTCTGCTTCTCACCAGCTGAAACCTGCCACTTCACAGTGCTATTGGCAACAGATGCTGTTTCCTCGACTTCTTGTTGGGTCACTTTAAAGAGAATGATATAAAAGCTTAATGACTCTGGGGAAAGCCGTCCCCCCAAAGTCTCCCTCCATAATCAGAACCACTTCAGAGAACTGACAGATTTAATTTCCAGGTGCCTTTTCAATTTGTTTAAAAAAAAGTAAAAAAAAAAAATCAACTTACTAAATTTGAAAACCAATTAATAGTTGCACCTGGAATCATAACACTAATCCAAAGCTCTTCAGTAAACACCTTCAGTAAACAGAGGTATGTGATTGTTTTTGATTGTCTTGTGCACTTGAATAATGTGCATACATAATTACATATATTTCACACAATTTGCTTGATGTGTAATATAGCATATATATTACAAAGATCTCTTTTTGGAGGTATTTATTGAATTTTAATTGTCCTGCTTTTTTAGAAGTTCCATTTGACTGGAACAGAGTGGATTCCATAGTACTATTGGGGTTCACTGTGTTTCATAGAGTCTCTGCTGATTTCTGGAAAAACTGGCGGGAAAAAGTTCACTTCTAGCCCATACCTGGAATGAAACATAGTGCAGGCTTTCTTTTTTTTTTTTTTTTTTTTTTCACTTTTTGATTGTACCCCATTAAGGTCGACTCTTGACCACTAATATTCTTTCTTATCCCTTTCACATTCCTACCCTTTCCTGTCCCCTCATTAATGCTTTATTTTCCGTCTCCTCCCTGCCTTCCCCTCCCCTCCTTCTTCCTTTGTAATACAATGTCCAAAAAGAAACTGGTTCATACTTTGAGAGGGAATTTATGAGCTGTCCACTGCAGATGCTTTCCTGATTTCATTGGGCCTTCTAATAGAGACTACGCTTTCCTTTTCCAAACCATCTAAACAGCTAGGCAAGAGAAAGGTAGATTCGGCTCCCCTTCGCCCCTGCTTAAAAGCTTCTATGGTGCTATTATGACCAACTCTTTGAGTCAGGTTCGGATCAAAAGCAAAGGGAAGCTTTGTTCTTCTTCTTCTTATTATTATTAATAGTTCTTTTTAAGGCTGCACCCCTGCCACATATGGAAGTTCCCAGGTTGGGGGTGGAATTGGAGCTGCAGCTGCCAGTCTATGCCACAGCTGCAACAACTCAGGACCCCAGCCTCATCTGTGACCCACACCACAGCTCGAGGCAACACGGGATCTGTAAACCACTGAGCGAGGCCAAGAATGGAACAGGCCTCCTCAAGGATACTAGTTGGGTTGGTTCCTGCTGAGTCACAACTGGAACTCTGGAAGCCATTTTCTTTGATCAAAGAACAGAAACGCACCAGCTGGTTCTCTAGAGCACATGCTCTCCTAAACAGACAGGCGGTGGGCGGGGTTCTCATGGAGGGGGAGGGAAGTGGGCCAGGTTTTCTTCATTGGGGAGGGGAGGAGGCCGAGTTCTCATCAGCGTGGGTGCGGGGGTGCAGTGTTCTCATGAGGCCAGCACAGCTGAGCAGCTCACGCTCCAGGCCTCAGTGCTGCACCACAATTGCAGGGCCCCTTCGCTCTCTTGAATTGCGGTGTCATACCCAAGGCTTCAGCACAAGGTTGCTGGGCTGAGGTGTGGCAAGGCCATTTCACAGGAGGAACTCTGGTCCAAAGCGCCAGGTGCCAGGGCTCCATGCACAGTACTCTGCTCTTGGGCAAGGAAAACAGGAGTGAGCACAAAGGCAACAAAAAAGGTGAGCCTGCATTTTATTAGCAGATTCTGTTTTCATTTCTCAATAGTTGTTAATGGGCTTTGCTGGTGATGCATCCTCTCTGCCTTCTGTCCTACTCCTCATCCTTAAGGGGCGCTGAGGGGCAAAGGTCCATTTTCTGTAACATCTTCCTGCTGATTTCCAGGAGTGTCATTGCCACACCTAAGGAGCAGAACTTTGCCTCCACTGCCTTTAGATGTGTGTGTTTGTTACCAGGCTTCAGCCCTAAGCGTTGGTCTCTATTTTTCTAGCCTTTTGAAGAGAAAGGATGTCAGATACTTGGAAACATGAAGCTATCTCAGTCTTTGGCCTGTTGGCAAGTGTGCCTTGATGTGGAAACCCACTACTGGGGCCTGAATCTCCCTGGTTCCACTTGTGTTATTTTTTGGAAGAGACGCTTCAGGTCAGAGAGAGGTTTCCACAAGCAGTCTAGGGGATCCATTGGAACCACACCCCAGAGTGTTTTTCTGGAGGTTGGGACTGGGATTCCCTTCTTCACTGGGATCTGATGTCCCCATGGAGTGATCCTGGGCAACTTGAGGCAGAATGGGAGGTTAGGCTCACCGAGTGGGGTTGTTCCACTTAGGGGTGAGCTGCTGGTTGCCCATGGTTTTAGGTGTATCCCAGCTCCTGGCCATAAGGAGTGTAGGGCCAAGTGGGTGGTTGCAGGCAACATCTAATTAAAATACTCTGTGAGGGCTTTCCTGGTTTCTTCTACCTGGAAGGCATACTTGGGTTGAGTCCCCATGGGTGGTTAGTCCAGATTCCTGTGCCAACTGGTTGACTTGGAGGGCAACAGCCAGAGGTGGACTTGGAGAAGGGCTCCAAGCCTAGTGCTTGATGTTCTACTATAATAGAGTTAATACAGCTTGCACTGAGATTTCCATTGGGAATACTCCCTAAGTGGTATTATAGCAGTCCATGGCCATATGCAAGCATCCATGTGTTTGATGCATGGGTCAGACCAGCTAATTAAATGGCACAATTATGGGGAACTGGAATCCTTCAAATCTTTTATAGTTGCTTTTATCTTTGAAATTCATTTTAAAATATTTTAATTTTCTAATTTGTGATGTAGGGGCCCTTCTTATAGAACAATTTACATGAGTTTTTTTCAGATGCTGCATATACATATATTCCAATGATATATTTGAAGAATAGGGAAATAATCATAAGATAGATTCACTGACTTGCTACACCTACTCAGAGACAGTCTTGCACCAAAACTGAATTTATGATGTGGCCTTCAGAAGCCTTCCCTCTGGCTGGAAGATTATGATATTATTTCAGGTGACAGATTAGATATTGCCATCAATCATTCTCAAGAAGTTTTGAGTATTCATTCCCCTTTCCTCAACACATGGTCCCAAACTGATCCCTTGTCAACCTCTCCTCTCTCCCAGGAAGCCCATGCATCTTCCTGTAATTTGCTATAACCCATAATCCTGTCCAAGCTCCATGGAAATGGCAACCAGTGGAGGCTGCCAAAATATTGAGCCTCAGGTTCCCTTTCCAAATCCAGAATATCTTTACCAGAGTTAAGTTCTTCCCACCAAATAAATCGAACCGTTTCAAGGTCCGTTCCTCCAAAGTGTTTTCCCAGCTCTCACAAGTTCATCTTAATGAAGTCCTGCAGACACATTGGGGGTGTAGGCTACTTCCTTTCATATTCAGAGCTTTACCTGTGTTATGCTGAACTTTGAGTCTATGTATTGGTCTGGATCTAATGAAGGTTGTGGTATCTGATGTTGAGCAGGGAACATGTGTCCTTTGAGAATCCTGTTTCAGGTGAAGTCATTGCTCATTCTCCAGTCAAGGGAACACTTATTTTGGAGCAAGGGTAAAGGAAGGACTCTGCCAGCCCAAAGGTTCAGAGAATTTAAAGGTTCAAGGTCTCAGCTTTTCTCACCTTGAGACACCTCAGACACATGGAACTATAGTAGCACCTAGGACTTTTGTCCCTGATGGGTAGCCCTGTGCTCTGTGCTTGGCTGCTGGATCAGATGCCATGTTGTAGTTCACATGGAACTATTTTGTAGATTGGAGGCAGGTGACCTTTCTCAAGCTACATGCTGTTTGTTTCCCGCTAACCCAACTACTGCGTCTTTGTGTATGACTCAGAAATTAAATTGTAGAATACAATGTTGATCATTTGAAATTTTAATCATTATAAGTAGGGATTTAAAGTCACTGTAATATACTAATTACTAATAAAACATTGAAGTGTTTTCCATTTAGGGGGAAGAAGTGTTTTATTAATTTTCATTTATTTATTTAGTTAGTTATGTATTTTTTTCTGCTGTACGGCATGGGGAGCAAGTTATACATACATGTACACAACTTTTTCCTCCCATTGTTGTGTTGCAATGTAAGCATCTAGACATTAGGTCCTTACCTAATATCTTTGTAAATCCATTCCAGGACCAACAGTTTGCATCTGTTAACCTCACCCTCCCAATCCCTCCCACTCCCTCTTTCTCCCCCTGGGGCAGACACAAGTCTATTTTAAAGTCCATGAGTTTCTTTTCTGTGGAAACCTTCATTTGTGCTGTATATTAAATTACAGTTAAAAGTGATATCATAGGTTATTGGACTTTCTCTGACTTATTTCAGTATGAAAATGAGTGAAATAGTTTCATCTCTGTTGCTGCAAATGGCATTATGTGGTTCATTTTTATGGATGAGTAGTATTCTATCGTGTACATATAACACATCTTCCTACTCCAGTCATCTTTCAATGGACATTTGGGTTGTTTCCGTGTCTTGGCTATTGTGAATAGTGCTGCAATGAACATGTGGGTGCATGTATCTTTTTTAAGGAGAGTTTTGTCTGGATATATGCCCAAGAGTGGGACTAGTGGGTCATATACGGTAGTTCCACATAAAGTTTTCTAAGGTACATACGTACTGCTCCCCATAGTGGCTATACCAGGTTACATTCCCACCAACAGGGCAGGAGGGTTTGCTTTTCTCCACAAGCCTTCCAGCCCTTGTTATTAGTGGACCTATGAATGATGGCCCTTCTGACTGGTGTGAGGTGGTATCTCATGGTCGTTTTGCTTTGCATTTCTCTTATACTCAGGGGTGTTGAGCATTGTTTCATGTGCTTGCTGGCTGTCTGTATATCTTCCTTGGAGAACAGTCTATTCAGGGCCTTTGCCGATTTTTCCATTGGGAGGTTGGCTTTTTTGCTGTTGCGTTGTATAAGCTGCTTGTGTAACCTAGAGATGAATCCCTTGTCCGTTGCATCGTTTGCAACTCTTTTCTCCCATTCTGTAAGGTGTCATTGTGTTGTCGTTTTGGTTTCCTTTGCTGTGCAAAAGCTGGTTGGTTTGACTAGGTCCCACTGGTTTCTTTTGGCTCTTCTTTCTGTTGCCTTGGGAGACTGACCTGAGAACATGTTCATGAGGTTGATGTCAGAGAGTGTTTTCCCTAGTTCTCCTCCAGGAGTTTGATGGTGTCTTGTCTTCTATTTAAGTCTTTCCACCATTTTGAGTTTATTTTGGTGCATGGTCGGAGGGTGTGTTCTACTTTCACTGCTTTGCATACAGCTGCCCAGGTTTCGAAGCAATGCTTGCTGAATAGACTTTCTTTTTCCCATTTTATGCTCTTGCCTCCTTTGTCAAAGATGAATTAACCAGAGGTGTCAGGGTGTGTGTGGGTTCTCTATTCTGTTCCATTGGTCTGTCTGTCTGTTTTGATACCAGTACCACACTGTCGTGACGACAGTGGCTTTGTGATATTTCTTGAAGTCTGGGAGAGGTATGCCTCCTGCTTGGTTTTTGTTCTTCAGAATTGCTTTGGCCATTCTGGGCCTTTTGTGGTTCCCTATAAATTGTTGGATTGTTTGTTCTAGTGCTGTGAAAAATGTCATGGGTATTTTGTTAGGGATTGCATAGAATGTGTAGGTTGCTTTGGGTAGTATGGCCATTTTTACAATATTGATTTTTCCACCCCATGAACATGGACTATCTTTCCATTTCTGTAGATCCTCTTTAATTTCCTGGATTAATGTTTTATAGTTCTCCGCATATAAGTCCTTTACCTCCTGGGCCAGGTGTATTCCAAGTTATTGATTTTGGGGGGTGCAATTTCAAAAGGTATTGTATTTTCGTATTCCTTTTCTAACATGTCATTGTTAGGATGGAGAAATGAGGCTGGTTGCTGAATGTGAATCTTATATCCTGCTACTTTGCTGAATTTGTAAATCAGTTCACGTAGTTTTTAGGCTGAGTCAGCTTTTCATTTTCTGGCCACGCCTGTGGCATGCAAAAATCCCCAGGCCAGGTATATAATCTGAGGCACTCTTGGAAAGGAGTTCCCTGGCGGCTTAGTGGATTAAGGTTATAGTGTTGTCACTGCTGTGGTTTGGGTCTCTGCTGGGGTGCAGTTTTGACCCCTGGCCTGGGAACTTCTGCACACCCCATGCAGCCAAGAAAAAAATAAACAGATAAACTTGTAATGATATCTGCCCTATGGTCTTTTGTTTTGTAGAAATGATTACTAGTTTTAGTGTTTATCTAGTTTAACAGCTTTATTGAGATAGAATTTATATACTGTATTATTCACTCATTTGAAGTGTATAATGATTTTTAGTATAGAATCTATGCAAGCATCAACATGACCTAATTTTACAACCTACATTTCACTCCCCCAAGAACCCCATATCCATTAGTAGTCACTCCTCATTCCCCTCTACTCCTGTTACCAGCAGCCCTAGTCAAACGTTAATCTACAAGGATTTTCTTTTCTGGACATTTTTACCAAAAAAACAATCATGCAATATGTTGTCTGCTGTAACATTCTTCTTTCACATCACATAATATTCCTAAAGTTTCATTTATGATGTGGTAAGAATCAGTATTTCTGTTTTATTCCAAATAGTTTTCTAGGTCGTGGATGTATCATTTACCCAGTCGTCAGTTGATTGACCTGTGGATTGTTTCCCCATTGTGGCTATTGTGAATGATGTTGTGGTGAACATTGGTGTGCATGTATCCTTGTGAATAAATATTTTCATTTCTCTTGGGTAGAGACCTTGCTGGGTCATTGTTATTATGTATCCTTTTGAGGAACTTCCCAACCATTTTCCAAAGTGGCTGCATCATTTACATTCTCACTAGCAATATAGAACAACTCCACTTGTTCTACATACACACCAGTACTTATCACTCTGTATTTTTTGATTCTAGGCATCTAGTGGGTATGAAGCTTTATCTCATTATGGCTTAGGGTTGCATTTCCTAAAGATGGAAGTTGTTGACCTCTCTTATCTGGTTGCCCATGTGTTGGTTTGTTTGTTTGCCTGAGGCCACAGCATGTGAAAGTTGCCAGGCCAGCATTTGAACTCATGCCACAGTAGCAACCCAAGCTGCTGAAGTTACAATGCTAGATCCTTCACCAACTGTGTCAGAAGAGAACTCCACTTTGGGCCATTTGTATATATTCACTGGACATATGTTTATTCATATGTTTTGGCATTTTTTGACTGAGTTATTGTCCTTTTGTTAATAAGGAGTTCCTTATATAATTTGGGAACAAGTTGCTTAACAAATGATTTGCAATTATTTTCTCCCAAACTGTGGGCTGGCTTTTCACTTATTTGATAGTAACATTTTTAGTACCAAAGAGTTTCACTTTGGTGAAGTCCATTGTAGCTGTTAAAAATTACTATTGGGTACGAAGTTTCAAATCACATTTGTGTATATCTTTATTTGTGGAATGATAGTCTTAATAACAGCTGTTCTTCTGCTTGTTTTCTATAGAAATTATCACTAGATTTGATGAATTTTTTTTTTTTGGGAGACTTAGTAAGTGTTTTCAATACAATTCTCTTTCTGAGCTAGATTTTATGAAAATGATACAGATTTTAAACATATGGTTTGATGACTTTTGATAAATGTATATATTCATGTAACTATCAACAAATGTTTGCTCTAGAATACTTTCATTAACCCCCAACGTTCTGCCAAGTCCCTTTTTCAATCTGTTCCCCTGATGCAACTGTTCTGAATTGTATCACTCTTTTAGTTTTTCCCTATTCATGAACTCCATATAAATTGAATCCCAGCATTGACTCATTTGTGCATGTTTTCTGTTTCTGAGCTTCATGATGGGGTGTCCCTAATTAGTCCATTGCTTTTCTTGGTTGAAGTTTTTTTCTATTATGTCTATTCTGACAACTTCTGTCTTTTAAATGTAGCATGTTTGCATATATTGTGATTGTGAAAATGTGGGGGTTTAAGTTCATCCTGTTGCAGTTTACTTTTTCTTTGTCTCCTTTATTTACCTATGTTCTCTCTTTCCTCTCTTCTTTTGAGCTGAGCAGGTGTTTTTTGTTTAGCATCCAATTCGGTCTTCTCTCTTGATATCTTTATTGTCATAGCTTTTATTTTTTTAGAGGAGTTTTAGATTCACAGTAAAGTTGAGCATCAGACACAGAGATATCTCATGTATGCCCTGTCCCATTCATGCACTGCCTTTCTCATTCGTAACAACGCACAGATGGATACATTTGTTCAGTCAATGCAGTTACACTGACACATCACTCGCAGCCAAAGCCCAGAGCTGACATTAGAGTTGACTCTTGGTGTTGGGCCTCACATGGATATGGACAAATGTATAATAGACACGTATCCAGCATCCACCATTATAGGCCCATATGGAAGAGTCTCACTGCTCCACCTGTTCATCCATCCCTCTGCTGTGACCCTTCACGACCACTGAACTTTTTACTCCCTCCATAGTTTTGTCATTTTCAGATTGTCATACCATTACCATCACACAGTTTTTTAATCCTTTCAGATTGGTTTCTTTTACTTAGTAACATGCATGCAAGTTCTCTTCATGTCTTTTATGTCTTCATAGTTTTTCTTTAGTGACACTGATTCATATGTGTCTGGATATACCAGTTTTACTGAAGGACATCTCAATTGCTTCTGAGATTTCTCAGCTAAGAAGAAAACTGACCTAATCAAACTGACAAGCTTTGGCACAACAAAGGAAACCACAAGAAAACCAAAAAGGCAACTTACAGAATGGGAGAAAATAGTTTCAAGTGATGCAATGGACAAAGGCTTAATCGCTAAACTATACAAACAATGTATACAACTCAAGAGCACAAAAGCCAACCACCCAACTGCAAAAATGGGCAAAAGGCCTGAATAGACATTTCTCCAAAGAAGATATACAAATGGCCAACAAGCACATGAAAAAAATGCTCAACATCCCTGATTATTAGAAAAATGCAAATCAAAACTACTCTGAGGTACCACCTCACACCAGTCAGAATGGCCATCATTAGCAAGTGCAGAAATAACCAATGCTGGAGGGGATGTGGAGAAGAGGGAACCCTACTACATGGTTGGGGGAATATAAATTGGTACAACCACTAAGGAAAACAGTATGGAGGTACCTCAGAAAACTAAATATAGAACTACCATATGACCCAGCAATCCCATGCTTTGAGATATCTCCAGACAAAACGTTCCTTTAAAAAGACACATGCACCTGTTTGTTCATTGAGCCACTATTCACAATAGCCAAGACATGGAAACAACCTAAATGTCCATTGATAGATGAATGAATTAGGAAGATGTGGTATATATACACAATGGAATACTACTCAACCATAACAAAGAACACAATACTGCCATTTGCAGCAACATAGATGGAACTAGAGACTCTCATACTAAGTGAAGTAAGTCAGAAAGAGAAAGACAAATACCCCATGATATCACATATCTGGAATCTAATATATGGCACAAATGAACCTTACCACAGAAAAGAAACTCATGGCCTTAGAGAACAGACTTGTGGTTGCTAAGGAGGAGGGGATTGGGATGGACTGGGAAGCTGGGCTTAATAGATGTGAACTGTTGCCTTTGGAGTGGAGAAGCAATGGGGTCCTGCTGTATAGCCGTGGGAACTATATCTAGTCACTTGTGATGGAGCATGATGGAGGATGATGTGAGAAAAAGAATGGATATATGTAGGCATGACTGGATCTCTTTGCTGTACAGTAGAAAGTTGAAAGAACACTCTAAACCAGCTATAAGAGAAAAAATAAAAGTCCTTTTTAAAAAAGGAAGAAAACTGCTATAAAAGTGCATTCAGATTTCTGTGTGGCCATAAGTCTTCAATGCCTTTGGGAAAATGCAAAGGAGTGTGATTCCTGGATGGAATTCACTGTCCACACCCATGATATAACATACCCATATAAGTTTCAAAGCATAAGATCCTCCCCTGAATATTTCATTATTTACTTTAACCTATTAATAGGTTAACATTCACTAACTTCAACTGCTTACACTCTCTGCTTCCCAACCATGTAAATATATCACCCTTAATTTGGGCCCTCAATTGTATAATTGCAATAACTGAATCTTCAAACACTAAAACTTGTGAAATTCAAAAGAAGCCTGTGCCACCTCCACATTCAGAAGGAATCAAATTGGTAACATCAATTTTACCCAAAGAATACCACTATAAGTATAAATCCTATAGTGAAAGCCTTTCTAAAGTCAAAAAACTACTTCAGAAGTAGAATTTTGTCTTTATATTTTGCCACTGTTAGAAGGACCTAAGGAAACATATGGTAAGAATTCAAATTATACCACACAAAGGTTGAAAATCTGTCATTTCCAACAGTAAGATTCTCTCTGATTTGAACATGGTACTTTGTGCTGAGTCAGGAAGAACATTCAAGTTGAAGGTCCGTGTTCTGACAGATGTGACCACAGTGTCTAATAAAACCATTGGAAAGATGTCAGTCAGGCTTTTGGAGAGAACCTCTTAGGCTGTGGATGTAAGCATTTAAAAGTGTAAATATAAACAGAGAAGACAAGAAGTCAACATGAAGGATGACAGTGAAAACATTAGCTCAAAACCACTGTTAGGCAGGCGGGGAGTGGGGGCAGGGATACAGCCGTGAAAAACAACTAAAAAGCAATGAATCTTACATTCCTGTTTATCCCTGATATAAAATTGAAAACTGAACAGTACCTAAAAACGAACACTAATCAGCATATGTGTTCACAGTGCTTCTTTTTCTGAAGGAAACTGACACTAATACCTATGATAGGATTACATTAACACAATAAAAGATAATACTCTCCAGGGAAAACTGGATCAATCTAAGTGGTGATGAAAACCGTTGAAACTTGTATTCATTTTTTGTCACCTGAGATAAACTGCTTGCTCCATAGCATCCTCATGGCATTTTTCACTTCTGCATTCCTCAGCGTATAAATCAGAGGGTTGAGCAGAGGGGTTCCAACTGTATAAAACACAGCTATCACCTTATCCATGGGGAAGGTGGTTGCAGGGCGTGTGTATATAAATATGCAAGGACCAAAGAACAAGATGACCACAGTGATGTGGGAGATGCAGGTGGAGAGGGCTTTTTTCCTCCCCTCTGCACTGTGGTTTCTCAGAGAATACAAGATGATGACATAGGAGACCATCAGCATGACAAAACTCACTGTACAGATGGCTCCACTGTTGGACACCAAGAGTAGGTTGGTCACATAGGTGTCTGCACAGGCAAGTTTCAGCAAAGGCTGCAAGTCACAGAAATAGTGATCAATCACATTGGGACCACAGAAAGGTAAGCTCAGGGCCAGAAAATCTGGGCTGAAGAATGCACACAGGATCCTACCCAGGCCACAGCCATCAGTACACCACAGACTCGATGGCTCATGACGGTCGTGTAGTGCAGGGGCTTACAGATGGCCACATAGCGGTCAACAGCCATGAGGATAAGGATGAAGATCTCCAGGCAGCCAAAGAAATGGGATGAAAAGACTTGCACTATGCATTCGTTAAAAGAGATAGTGGCATTCTTCAAAAGGGCATCTGCAATCATTCTAGGAGCTATGGAAGTAGAGAAGCAGGTATCAGATAAGGATAAGTGGAAAAGGAAGAAGTACATTGGACTCCCAAGTGTCCGGCTGGTCTTGACGGTAGCAATAATGAGCAGGTTACCTATCAATGTCCCCAGGTAGAAAATCAAGAAAGTGACAAACACTATTTTTTTCCTAACAGGATCCTGTGCCAACCCAAGTAGAATGAACTCAGTCACATTATTGTTCAGCTGCATGATTTCATGAATGAGGAGAAGGGATGTGTGTGAAATGGATTATCTGCAATAAAATAAAGAATTACATTATGGCATGATCTATGCTACTATGAAACATTTTAAGTCAATATAAATATTGCTTATGAGGCATATTCTAGCTGTGGTTTCCCAATAATTTGTTTGTGTCTTCTAACTAATAATGCTTTGTTCCTCAATTTGTACTGACCACTACATAGGGTCATGTTGAGCCTCATATAAGCTTGTGGATGGTAAACTCTCTTGTAAAACTCTTTAACTATAATCCCTGGTTAGATTTGACATGGTTAATATTATGAATATGTAGTTAATTCATATGGATCCATTTCATTATTTGCTTTGTTATCTTTTGGCC
Organism: Sus scrofa; assembly: GCF_054392235.1. Classification (NCBI taxonomy): domain Eukaryota; kingdom Metazoa; phylum Chordata; class Mammalia; order Artiodactyla; family Suidae; genus Sus; species Sus scrofa. The sequence goes on from NC_139384.1 coordinate 16,147,046, forward strand.
ATATTCAATACACACTGAATCCCGTGTTTTGCTTTGTGCATCATTCATCATTTAGAATATATTTGGCTGCCTTAAAGTAGTACCCCAGCCTTGGCACCTAAAAGATACCTTGTTTCATTCATTTATCCTTTTCATATTTGTTATGTATATATTTTTTAAACAGTATGTCATTTATAAATATAAATGTGCTTCATCTCTTCCATACAAACTCTCTCAGATCTCCAGCTTGAAAAGAGGAAAGACATATTACCTTCAAATAATCTGTTGCAAACGTCAAGCATCTTTATATGTAGTCCTTGACACATATAATGAACAGAAGGAATATTCTTTGTTATTTGATGATATCTCAAAAATAACTATTGCTATTTTTTCATTCTCCAATTTGAAAAGCATGTTTTAGAACACTCAGATTTCCTGAAGTTACACTTCTAAATGAAAGGGAGGTCATGTTTTAGAAAATCAAGCTTTTACTTAAGCATGTTACCAATGGGGTGGTTTTCTTTTGGGTGAAGATGTCACCTGGCATTTGGTATAGGGTCTGATCATAGTGGTATTCCCAGTGCAATTCATCTCATTCTGGAATCTGAAAACCCCATATTCCTAGAACAGAGCAAAGAACAGAAGAAGGAGGGAAATTCATTTTCCAAAAGAGTCAGAATAGATAGTCAGTAACTGATGTCTTTGTTCCATTTATATTGTCCTGGCAAACAATTATTCAGCTTGAAATGTCCCTTCTTTCAGTGAAGAGTTTGTTTTATTTCACATTTAGAAAGAACTGTTACTGTGGGGTCATTTCCAAGACCAGATTTTTTTTCATTAGTTCTTTCTTGTGAAGATGATGCTGGCAGTGGCACTCCATGAAAGTAAAAATATAGACTGGAATGTAACATATTTAAATATAATCTGGAAGATGTGCTTATTCCAATCTGCTTCTCCTCTATCCTATCCAACCTTCAGTATGTTGTCTCTAAGTTGTGAGCAGCCACGGCACAGATTATGATAAGCTAACTAGGCACGAGATTTCCTTTAAACATTTTTCCCTTCCAGAGGGAATTTTCTTCTCTTCAACAGAGATGAAATGCCTCTCATTTCTCCAAAAATACAAAACAAAACAAAAACCCCTCTTGGGAAAAGGTCTAATCAAGTTATTCACTTTGGGTTTGGGTTTCCAACTATTTAAAAAAATATCTCTGGATTTATACATAATCTTAAGGAAACAGAGTCTTGGTGTTGGTATCTTAATCATGTCAATAAGCTCTTTCCTCCATTATTAATTTAAAAGTGACATATCATAAAGTATTGAAGCTTAAACTATGTAGGCACTAAAGGCAAGATGATGGGATAGTCTCTGTCACTTCAATATTGCTTGATGTTGGCCACTCTTTTGAATATACAGTTTTCTGTTTGTATGTTACCAAATCTATTTCCCTATTCTTTGCTAGGACAAGAATATTTCTTTTATTTTACATTTGTATTTCCACATTTAAGATAAACTAAGATTCATAAATACATATGATACATGAAAAATAATTATGTGTCCCCATCAAATATTTGGTATCACAAAGACATGGATATTGCCACTCATATCTGGAGAAGAAGGAGTGAAATTAGTTTTCCAAAAAGCCCATTTCTCTACATTCAAGTTCCAAGCACTCCAGACTACATTAGCCACATATTTAATAATTTATATGAAAAACCTTTTCTGTGTCCTCAAGTACATGTCAGTGGTTCTCTTTGTATCCTACAAAAGGGAATTTTAGCCTATTTTGTAATCTACAATATGTTAAAATCTAGAAAAGTCTGTAGTTCTCCAGTGAACTATGTTAATGTCTTTGTATAATCAGGGTCTGTCCTTGATGCAGTGCGAGCATGTAAAAATCAGTAGAAGGATCAGATGAGATCTCTATCATGTAAGTAGTGTACTAGCTAAAGATTAAAAACACATAGGTGTAGAGTATCCACACTCATCTTGCCCTCTCTTTTCTTCATGGAATGCCTTTCCATTTCTAGCTGTTGAACCTTCTAGGAACTTCAGGACCAACATGCTAAGAAATATCCTCTAGAAGGCCTTTAGTGATTACCTGTGAGAGAGGAAATGTATCCTTCTGCTCTCTAAAGACCTTATGTATGACATTTCTTATAGTATTACATCATGTTGCTTATAACAAGAATGAGTGTGTTTATTTTAGCTGCCTTCCTGGAATAAGAATATCAGAAAACTTTATGTTCTTCAGATATTATTTTCTGCACTTCCAACCCAATGCCTGTTATGAACTTGTAGATATCTTTTGTCTATCATGTATGGTAGATAAACAAATATGCTCCAATTTTATATAAGCAAAAAATAAAGAAGAAAACAAATACAGTGATGAAAATAATCTGTCACTTACAGTTAGAAGACTCTCTGAATCATCATCACATCTGCCTACCCTTTTTGTTACCAGCTTTATTACAGAACACTGGGGAGAAAAAAAAACACAAAATGATTCATTCCTGAATTCCATTGGGAATACTCTAAGATTTAATGATGTAAGTTATTAATGTCCCAGAGTTTATTCCCCAAAGTTTCTGTTCAGTCAGATTCATCCTAGGTATAATAAACTCAACTTTTAGTTTGTCCACTTATCCTATAAAACTAGCAGGTTAATCCACATCATACTCAGGAATCTGATACAAACAAGGATTCCTAGTTATCATTTCCCTTGGTCTGAAAGAAAAAAAAGAAGGTATCCAGGAGAATGAAGATCAAGAGAGTGGTGGAGGACAGGAAAAAGAAGAAATTATGTCACTGGTAGAAGAGAAAGTGGACCAATAAAATCTACCATATTCTCACCCAGTGCCCTAAATTACACAATCCTGCATCAGGACATAAACTTTGCTAGGTCTTATGTTTTTGTTTTTTTTTTTTTACAATCACAATCCAGGGGAAACACTGGTGCCTGAAACCAGAGGTTCTATTCTATGGGCTCCAGACATTCATTAACAAGGAATGACAGACATATAGAAAATACTCCAATGATGAATATATATTTGGACCTATTTGGGCAAACTGGATATGTCTCATATTTGCCAATTTCATTTCCATTTATTTGTTAATTCATGTTATAAAAAACATATATTATGGAGTTCCCATCATGGTTCAGTGACTAATGAATCTGATTACGAACCATGAGGTGGTGGGTTCAATCCCTGGCCTCACTCAGTGGGTTAAGGATCCGGTATTGCTGTGAGCTATGGTGTAGGTCACAGACATGTCTCAGATCCTGCATTGCTGTGGCTCTGGGCCAGGCCAGCAGCTACAGCTCCAATTAGACTCCTACATGGGAACCTCTGTATGCTGTGGATGCAGCCCTAGAAAAAAAGACCAAAAATACAAAGACATATATTAAAGGAATCAATTTCAAAATAATCATGTTCACCACATATTTACTGAATAGCTTTCATACACTAAGCTCTGTGTCATTTCCATAACTCATGGCTTTTATTTTTGGAATTTTTCATTATAGTTGATATGCAATGTTCAGTCAGTTTCTCCTGTACAGCAAAGTGACCCTGCCATGCATATATATATACATTCTTTTTCTCATATTATCCTCCATCATGTCCCATCACAAGTGATTGGATATAGTTCGCTGTGCAATACAGCAGGACCTTATTGCTTATCCACTCCAAATGTGATAGTTTGCCTCTACTAACCCCAACTCCCTGTCCATCCCACTCCCTCCCCCTCACCCTTGGCCACCAAAAGTCTACTCTCTATGTCCATGAGTTTGTTTCTCTCATGTAGATAGGTTCATTTGTGCCATATTTTAAGTGCTACACCTAAGTGCTATCATATGGTACATGTGTGTTTCTGACTTGACTCAGTATGAGAATCTCTAATTCCATCCATATTGCTTCAAATGGCATTATTTGTTATTTTTCGTGGATGAGTAAAATTCCATTGTGAATATGTACTACATCTCCATAATGCATTCATCTAGTGTTGGACATTTAGGTTTTTTCCACGTCTTGGCTATTCTGAATAGTGCTACCATGACAATTCGGGTACATGTGTCTTTTTGAAGGAAAGTTGTATCTGTATGTATACCCAGGAGTGGGATTGCTAGATCATATTATAGTTCTATATGTAGTTTTCTGAGGTACCTCCATACTGTTTTCCATAGTGATTGTACCCTTTACATTCCCAACAACAGTGAAGGAGAGTTCCCTTTGCTCCACATCCTCTCTAGAATTTGATATTTGTAGACTTATTAATGATGGCCATTCTGACAGGTCTACCTCGTAGTAGTTTTGATATGCATTTCTCTACTAATCAGGGATGTTGCACATTTTTTCATGTGCCTGTTGGCCATCCATATATCTTCTTTGGAGAAATGTCTGTTTAGGTCTTCTGCCCAGTTTTCAACTGGGTTGTTTGTATTTTTGTTGTTGAGTTGTTTGCATCTTTTGGAAATCAAGCCCTTGGTGGTGGTATCATTTGCAGCTATTTTCTCCCATTCCATAGGTTGTCTTTTTTTATGGATTCTTTCGCTGTTCAAAAGCTTTTAAGTTTGATTACGTCTCATTAGCTTATTTCTGTTTTATTTCGATTGCCTTGGGAGATTGACCTAAGAAAACCTTTGTATGATTGATGTCAGAGAATGTTTTGCTATGTCTCTTCTAGGAGTTGTATGGTGTCTTGTCTTAGGTTTAAGTCTTTAAGCCATTTTGAGTTTATTTTTGTGAGGGTGTGTTCTAGTTTCATTGATTTACATACAGCTATTCCATTCTGTCACCACCACTTACTGAAGGGACTGTCTTTTTCCCATTATGTATTCTTGCCTTCTTTGTTGAAGATTAATTGACCATGTGTGTCGGGGTTTATTTCTGGGTTCTCAATTCTGTTCCTTTGGTCTATATGTCTGTTTTGGTACCAGTACCACACTGTCTTTATTATTTCAGCTTTGTAATATTGTCTGAAGTTGGGGAGAGTTATACCTCTTGCTTATTTTTAGTTTGATGTTCTTGTTGTTGATGTTGTTTTCCCCTCAGGATTTCTTTGGCAATTTTGGATCTTTTATGGTTCCATATAAATTTGGGGGTTGTTTGGTCTAGTTCTGTGAATAATGTCATGGATGTGATAGGGCTTGCACTGAATCTGTAGATTTTTGGATAGTATGGCCATTTTAACAATATTAATTCTTCCAATCCAGAAGCATGGGATATCTTTCCATTTCTTTAAATCCTCTTTAATTGCCTTGAATAATGTTTTATAGTTCTCAGCATTTAAGTCTTTCACCTCCTTGGTCAGGTTTATTCTTAGGTATTTACTTCTTTGGGATAAAATTATAAAAGGTGTTACATTTTTATATTCCTTTTCTAATATTTCACTGTTACTAAACAGAAATGCAACAGATTTCTGAATGTTAATATGGTCTTCTGCTACTTTGCTGAATTCATTGATCAGTTTGAGAAGTTTTTGTGTGGAGTTCTTAGGGTTTTCTAAAGACAGTGGAATGTCATCTGCATACAGTGACAATTTTACCTCTTCTTTTCCAATTTGGATACCTTTTATTTCTTTGGTTTTTGTGCTGTGGCTAGGACTTGCAATACTGCCTTGAATAAAAGTGGTGAGAGTGGGCCTCCTTGTCTTCTTCCAGATTTTAGTGGGAAGGATTTCAGCTTTTCTCCATTGAGTAGTGTAGTGACTATGGGTTTGTCATAAATGGCTTTGATATGTTAAGGTATGTTCCCTGTATACCCACTTTGGTAAGAGTTTTTATCATGAATGGATGTTTTATTTTGTCAAATGTGGGGGGGGTGCATATTTTGAGATAATCATGTGGTTTTTGACTTTTCTAAAAAAAATCTAAATGCTTCACATGATCATTTCTTTAGGTATCCAGGTCTCAATAACTTACATTCTATTAGAAATTCATATTCTTTTCGAAGACTTATAACTGAGTCACTGGTTGTTCCAAGATTGATCTCGGCATTGTTGTTGTTGTTGTTGGCTTTATAAATAGAAAGGACGGGAGTTCCTGTCATGGCACAGCTGAAATGAATCCAACTAGGAACCATGAGGTTGCAGGTTCCATCCTTGGCCTCACTCAGTGGGTTAAGGACCCAGCATTGCCGTGAGCTGTGGCTTGGATCTAGCATTGCTTTGGCTCTGGCATAGGCCAGCAGCTGTAGCTCCCATTAGACCCCTCACCTGGGAAGCTCCATATGCTACAGGTGCAGCCCTAAGAAGAAAAAAAAAATCCTGGACTAGAGTAGTACTTGTGTTACAGTCAAGGAAACTGATAACGCCATTGACACATCATAATCAGCCACAGTCCATAGGTTATGTTCAGAGTTCAGTCCTTGTATAGTACACCCCATAGGTTTGGGTCTGTGTGTAATGACAGGTAACCACCATTATAATATCATACACAATAATTTCAGTTTCTTAAAGTCCTCTGTGTTCTGCCTACTCATCCCTCTTATTAAACTTAATAAAGGGAAGCCCCACTAAACTGGGGTTAGAAAACCAGCAGGAGGAGGGAATTCTCAGGCACATACCATCAACACAGATCCCAACAGAAAGAGAAGGGCCTCCTATCTCTGGTGGGATGTGATACTTCATTGCCACCAGCAGGAGGAAGAATGTATCCTTGCCTGGCAACACCTCAGTCAACAAGAGACTTAAATTCAGGTGACAAAAGCCACTATAGTCAAGCTCCCAGTTTCCTCCAATGGACTAGTGTATAACAGCCCCTCCTAACTGCCTCTTTGCTATAAAAGAATTTCCACTCTGCTTTACCACATTTATATGTGGTTCATGAGAGTTACGTGTTTCTAATTGTGATTCTTCTGTGTTCCTGAATAAGCCTGCTTTATTGGTCAATAACTGGCTCTTTTATTGTTTTTGGTTAACACCTCCCTCTCTCCAACTCCACCAACCACAGAGCTCTTTATTGTTTCCTTTTGTTGTTGTTGTTCTTTTCAGAATCTTATATAGTTGGAATCTTACAGTATGTCACCTTTTCAGATTATCCTCTTTCATCTCAGTAGTATGCGTTTAAAATTCCTTTGTGTCTTTTCATGGCTAGAGAGTGCTTTTTAAGTTTTGTTAGTGCTCAATAATTATTAGTTCATTGTGGATATAGCACTGTTTCTTTACGTTTTCACCTGCTGAAGAACATCTGGATTGACTCTAAGTCTTGGTAGTTATGAGTTAACATTTCTATAAATATCTGTGTGCAGGTTTTGGGGTAGACTTAAGTTTCCAACTCATTTGTGTAAATACTATGTTGTGAGATTGTTGGGTTTATATCAATTTAGTTTTGTAAAACACAAAAGTGTCTTTCTGTGTGGTTATTCAACTTTGTATTCCCATGGACAATGCAGAAGTGTTGCTGCCGCTCTACATGCTTGACAGTTTGTGTTGTCCTGTTTTGAATTTGGCTTTTTATAGGTGCATGGTCTGCACCTTTTTATAGGTTCATAGGTGCATCTTGTTGTTTTAATTGCAATTCTTTTTTTTTTCTTTTTAGGGCCACACTTGTGGCATATGGATGTTCTCAGACTAGGGGTCCAATCGGAGCTGCAGTTGCCAGGCACAGCCACAGCAACTTAGGATCAGAGCTGCATCTGCGACCTACACCACAGCTTACAGCAATGCCAGATCCCTGATCCATGGAGTGAGATCAGGGATCCAACCTGCAACCTCATGGTTCCTAGTCAGTTTCATTTCTGCTGCACCAGGGTGGGAACTCCTACTTGCAATTCTTTAATAGCATTTGATGTTGATTATCTTTTTCTATCTTATTTGTCATCTCTATATGTTCCTTTTTATATTTTAAGAATTTTATTAGTTTTTGAAAGAAGACAATTCTTTTACATATTTATTTATTTTATAAAGTTTTTATTGTGATAAAAAACACTTGAAAAACACCCTCTTAACAATCTTTAAATTACACAACAGAATAATGTTAACGATAAGCACATGTCTTACACCCACTCTGGAACTTACTCATCTTCTATAATTAAAAATTTTGCTGAAGTTCCCGTCGTGGCGCAGTGGTTAACAAATCTGACTAGGAACCATGAGGTTGCGGGTTCAGTCCCTGCCCTTGCTCAGTGGGTTAACGATCTGGCGTTGCCGTGAGCTGTGCTGTAGGTTGCAGATGTGGCTCAGATCCCGCATTGCTGTGGCTCTGGCATAGGCTGGTGGCTACAGCTCCAATTTGACCCCTAGCCTGGGAATCTCCATATGCCATGGAAGCGGCCCAAGAAATAGCAAAAAAAGACAAAAAAAAAAAATTTCCCTAGCCCCAGCAAGTTCTGTCTGTTTCTATGAGTTTGACTGTTGTATATTCTTCTTCTAAGTAGAATCATACAGTATTTGTCCCTATATAACTGTCTTATTCCACTGGGCATAATATTAACCAGGTTCATCCAAGTTGTTGCATATAGCAGTATTTCCTTTTTAAAAGACTGTGTGATATTCCATTGTATCTATATACCATCTTTTCTTAATCATTTCATCTTTCAATAAACAGGATGCTTTCATATCTTGGGTGTTGGAAACAATGCTACAATAAAGATGAGCATGTAGTTACCTCTTTGCATTCCTGATACCAACACATTGGATATGTAGATCCAGAAGTGAAAATTTATATCATATTGTAATTCTATTTTCAATTATTTGAGGAACAATTCTTAGGGATTGCATAATTTTGTACCACCACAAGCAGTATACAGTGTTCCAATTTTTCCTTATATGTGCCAACCCTTGCTGTGTTTGTTGTTTTGATGCATACATCTGACTCAATGGAAGATGATATGTCATTGTGGTTTTAATTACATTTCCCTGATAATTAATGATGTTGACCACATATATCAGTTGGTTATCTTCTTTGGAGAACTGTCTACTTGAGTCCTCTATGCTTTATTAATCAGGTTGTTAATTCTTTTCTACTGACTTGTAGGAATTTTTTGCCTCTTTTCTATCTTAATCTGATGTTGTTTATGTGATTTACCAATAGTTTCTCCCATTGTAAGTTGGGTTTTCACCCTGTATAAGATTTCCTTTGCTGTGTTTAGTGATGTTGCCTCCCTTATCTAACTTTGATTATTTTGCTTGTGCTTTTGTCTCTTCCCCAGGAATCATTGACAAGCTTAGTGTCATGCAGTATTTCATCTCTGTTTTCATCAAGGAATTTTACAGTTACAGTTCCTTCATTAAAATCTTTAACTCGTTTTAAACTGATTGGGTATATGGTGTAATGTAAGGGTACACTTTTGTATGGATTGGTTATCCAGTTTCTCAACATATGTGTTCAAGAGACTGCTTTCTCCACTGTATATTCTTAGTTTGCATCAAAGAGCTGTTGAGAGTATATACTTGGGTTTTTGGGGTCCCTATTCTGTGTCTTTGGTTGATACATTTGTTTGTTATGGTGGTGTCATCCTGTTTAATTACTGTAGCTTTTTTTTTTTTTTGTCTTTTGTCTTTTTGTCTTTTGTTGTTGTTGTTGTTGTTGCTATTTCTTGGGCCACTCCCGCAGCATATGGAGGTTCCCAGGCTAGGGGTTGAATCGGAGCTGTAGCCACCAGCCTACGCCAGAGCCACAGCAACGCAGGATCCAAGCCGCGTCTGCAACCTACACCACAGCTCACGGCAACGCCGGATCCTTAACCCACTGAGCAAGGGCAGGGACCAAACCCGCAACCTCATGGTTCCTAGTCGGATTCGTTAACCACTGCGCCATGACGGGAACTCCCTACTGTAGCTTTTTAATATGTTTTGACATCAGGAAGTGTGATGCTTCCAGCTTTATTTTTATTTCTTACTACTAATTTGGTTAGTTGGGGAAATTTGTGTTTCCACATGAACTTTAGGATTGTTTTTATTTCTGTAAATAAATGCCAGTCCAGAGTTTCCTGGTGGGCTAGTGGTTAAGGATTTGGTGTTGTCAGTCTTGTGGTTCATATTTGATCTCTGGCCTGGGAACTTCTGCATGACATAGGCATGTCCTCTCCTCCAAAAAAAAATCATTGTAACTTTGAAGGGGATTGCATTGCATCTGTAGATAAGTTTGGATAGTATGGACTTTTTAACAATATCCATCTTTCAGTCTGTGAACACAAGGTGTCTTCTTTGATTTTGTCTTCTTTAATTTGTTTCCTTTTAATGATTTGTAGAGTCTGGTATAATAATGTTTTGCTTCATTTGACAGAATTATTTGTAAGTATTATTTTTATACTATTGTAATGGGTTTACTTCCTTAATTTCATTTTCAGAAAAGTTATTGTTAGTGCCTATCAAAATGATTTTTAATGTTGATTCTGTAATTTGCAACTTTATTGTATTCATTTATTAACTCTGAAAGTTGTTTCTTGTAGAGCATTTTGTATTTTGTACATAAGAAAGAGAGAATTTCACTTCTGTGGTTTGAAAATCTTTACTTCTTACCTAATAGTTCTAGGTTGAGCTTTTAAAAGTATGTTATAATATAAGTCATAAAAGAGGGTATCCTTGCCTTATTCTGGATCTTAGAAGGAAAGCTTTCAGTTTTTCACATTGAGTATGAAGTTGGTTGTGGGGTTTTATATATGGCCTTTACTATAGTGAAGAAAATTCTCTCCAGTCCAAATTTGTTGAGACTTTTAATCATAAATATTAGGGTTAAATTCGGTCCAATGATTTTTCTGCATCTGCCTAGAAGACAATGAGGTTTTTAAGCTCCATTCTATTAATGTAGTGTATCACTTTATCTGATTTGCCTTTGATGAACCAAATGATAAACCAATCTTGCATTCCAGGAATTATTCCCACTTGGAGTAATTATTTTATTTTATTTATGTTAATGTCTATACCTGTGGCATATGGAAGTTCCCAGGCTAGGTTTTGAATCAGAGCTGCAGCCACCACCCTACTCCAGAGCCACAGCAATGCCAGATCTGAGCCACATTGGCAAACAGATACTCACCACAGCTCATGGCAATGCCAGATCCTTAACCCACTCAACAAGGCCAGGGGTCAAACCACCTGTGTTCTCATGAATACTAGTCAGGTTCATTACCAGTGAGCCACAATCGGAACTCCTTACTTGGAGTTGGTTGTTTGATACTTTTGTCATGCTGAATATTTCAGCTTGCTAATAGATTGTTTAGAGTTTTGCACCTATTTTCTTCAGGGATATATGGCTATAATTTTCTTTCTTTATGATGCCTCTATATGCCTTGGGAAGTAGGGTGATACTGGCCCCCATAAAGAGAAATCGAAGCTGTTTCCTCTATTTTTAGAAGGGGTTTCCTCTATTTGTATTGATTTGGCTTTACCTGTTTGGTAGAATTCACTTGTGAAGCTATCCAGTCCTGGGCTTTTCTTTGTTGGCATTTTCAGTCTATATCAAAGGGCAGTGTGTTCCTTGGTCATTCAGTGTAACACACCAGAGAGTTATTGAGTCTCATGCAGAGACTGAAAAGAATCACTGTTAATATGCAGTGAGCCTCAGGCTCTGTGGATATAAACGATTAAGTGGAGAGTTGCCATCTAGTTCATCATAAATGTGGAAAAGAATCCCTTGTCACAAGAATGTTCATTCAAGTGAAAATTAGGACATGGTATGATTCAAACAGTAAAGGAATGGATCAAATGTCCCATGATCCATAAAGTGAAATGCTCTGTATCTGTCAATGTTCCATGGAGAGTTTGTAGTAATTTTGGCAAATCGGTATACTATGATGTTATGATCAAAAAAGTATAGAAAACGAGTCTCCAAAAAGATACATTCCCCAAACGTGTACGAAAGCACCCAGAGACACTTTTTCTGTCAGAAATAAAACAATGATAGGATGCTGAAGAAAATGTGCTTTTCACAATAGTTTATTATGACAATTTTCAAACACATAAGAAAGTTTACAAAGACATGAAACCAAACCTCTTACTATCAAGATATAGACATTTCCATGATCACACACATTTCCCTCATGCTGAATCCTAGATAACCCCACTCCCTCCCTCCATATATGGAACTGCTCTTTTCTTTCATTTTTCCATCACTTTTGAGTTTTGCAGACCTTGATAAAAATGAAAACATAAAAATGTACTCTTTCTAAAATTTATTTATTTATTTATTTTTCTTCTTACAGCCCTCCCCCACCCCCCGCAGTCTATGGAAGTTCCCAGGTGAGGGGTCAACTCAGAGCTACAGCTGCCTGTGTACAGCACAGCCACAGAAACAAGGGATCTGAGCCTCATCTGCTGCTTACCAGAGACACTATCTTGGGTTCTTAGCTCACTGAACCAGAACAGGAACTCCCCAAAAAGGACTCTTTGGAGTTCCCATCATGGCTCAGCAGTTAATGAACTTGACTAGTATCCATGAAGATGAAGGGTCAATCCCTGGCCTTGCTTAGTGAGTTAAGGCTCCAGGGTCACCATGAATTGTGGTATAGGTCACAGATATGACATAGATCCTGCATTGCTGCGGCTGTGGTGTAGGCCAGGAACTACAGCTCCGATTGGACCCCTAGCTTGGGAACCTCCATATAACACAGGTGTGGCCCTAAAAATCAAAAAAAAAAGTACTCTTTAATGTAAGACTTCTTTCACATAGAAAAAAAAATTTGTGTGTATATTAGTTCTCCATTCCTTTTTTATTGCTGAGGAATATTTCATTCCATTTATAAACTAGTTTGTCCTTCTTTTTGTTTAAGTGCACTTGACTAATTTCAACTTCATGGCTATTAAGTCCAAACTAACTATGAGCATTACATCACAAGTTTTGTGAACAGGTTTTATCACCTAGAGAAGTAGTTAAGGATGGAATTATTGGATGTATGTGGAAGTGTATGTTTCATGTTAAATAAAGTCAGAAGTTTATCATATGTGAAGGTATCACTTTATATTCCCATCAATGGTGAAAACTGTATCCATGAGCAGATTTTACTCATCATACACACTGCTACCAACCTGGACCAAATTACTATATAAGCTCTTTTCTAGTTTGTTATGGTGTTCTCAAAATGAATGTCCCCTTTTCACTCTTTGTGGTCAGTGAGGCAGAGTAATCCTTTAAACCATAATTTGGATCATGTCACAGTACCTCCAATGCCTTCTCCTTTCTCTCCAGAAAAATCCCATAAGCCCTTCATACTTAGGGTCTCTATCATATTTCTGGTCTCATTTTCAATGTTTCACTCTTATTTCTCTCTGGTCACTGAATTCACTGATTTTCCTCCCCATAAGATCAGCATAGTCGGTTTGCACTTGCTTTTCCGTGTGCCTAGGACTCTGTTTCTGTTGATTTATTCAAGAATCATTCATACGGTCAGGGTTCCTCAACCACAGGACTGCTAAAATTTTGAGTCAGAGAGACAGTCCTTGGTAGTGATGACCTGTCTTGTGCATTTCAGCTGTTCAACAGCATCTGTGACCTCTACTCACCAGATGCCAATAGCAGTGCCCACTGCACACAACCAGTCGTGTATCTGGGACACTCAAGAGTGTATCTAGCCTTTGCCAACTATCCCCTGGGGGGCAAAATATTAAGACCCCTAATTTTGGTTTTGATTATAAAGTCTTATGGGCCCTTCTTGACCATCCTGTCCTGCATAGTACACATCTATTCCCTCAGGGTTGCCAACATCACACTCTTCAATTATTTTACTCTATGGTAGATCCTGGCCCTTTTCAAACCCCTGGTATGATCAGTATTTGTCCAGTTTTACCCCCTGGTATAGGAATCTCCATGTGACCATGGATATTTTTTCTGTACTTCACTACCACATTTTCAGTTCCTAGAATAAGGCATAGCAAAATGAATATGGTAGAATATTTCAAGTCTATTCTGTTTTGTGTAATTATTTTCTAGTACATTTAAAATTAATCTTTGACCTTAACTCTCTCATCCATTTTTAGCACAGAAAATCCTACCTGAAACTTTGAAAAGGTATGCTTGACATTTACATCCTTTTAGAACCTAAGGTAACTCTACATAAGATAGAATGAGAGTAAAATCCAAACTTCTTTTTACTTTATTAGAGAGTTAAACAACGAACAAAAATTGTGTCCTCTTTTATGATTATTAACATTAAATGATCCATGAAATTGGTATATTAAAAAAGAAAGTGGGCGTTCCCTGGTGGTGCAGTGGGTTAAGGATCCAGCATTGTCACTGCAGTGGCTTAGGGAACTTCCCTTGCCTCAGGCATGGCCAAAGGCAGGGGGGAGAAAGAAAAGAAACAAGAAATGAAGATACAAACACTTTTTAGATATGTATATTTCAAAAATTGAAGACTCAGAGTCCTTGTTGTGGCTTAGCAGTAACAAACCTGACTACAAAGATGCAAGTTCAATCCCTGGCCTCACTCAGTGGGTTAAGAATCCAGTGTTGCAGTGAGCTGCGGTGTAGGCTGCAGATGCGGCTTGAATCCCACATTGCTGTGGCTGTGGTGTAGGCCAGTGGCTACAGCTCAGATTTGACCCCTGGCCTGGGAACCTCCATATGCCCTTGGAGAAGCCCAAGAAAATGGCAAAAAGACAAAAAAAAAAAAAACCAAAAAGATCTGGGATTACTGTGGCATAGTCTGGCAACTATAGCTCCAATTTGGCCACTAGCCTGGGAATTTCTATATGCCTAAATTTCCAATTTAGGGTGCAGCCCTATATAGACAAATTAATTAATTAATTCAATTTAATAAAAGTATTGAAGGCTATCATGTAGAATGAAATGAAAACTTTTTCATGTCAATTTTCATGTTGCAACATTCAAATTAATGGTTACAACATTATAATAATGTTCAAGATTTTAAAAACCTATTTGCACACAGGAAATATTCATGAATAGTAGTTGTATAGCATACAAGGGTAAACTATAGAATATTTGAGGATATATATGTATGGCTTCATAAAAGATGTACTTACATAGTGAATTCATATAAAAATTCAAATAAACTATTTTTGAACATGGTAATGAAAAATTGAGATTTCTCATTATTCTAACTTTTTAATAGACTATTTTAAAAGAATAATTGTAGACTTACAGAAAAGTTACCAAAAAATATATACAGGGATTTCCCATCACCAATATACTGTTTACCAAAAACTTATTATGAATATAATACATTTGTTATGAATGACAAATCAATATTAATTCATTTTTAGTAAAGTTTTTAGTTTACAATTGGGTTTGGGTTACTCTGTGTTGTAGAGTTTTATGGACTTTAGAGTGTGTGTTATATCATGTATCTACCTTTAGAGTGTCAAACAGAATGATTTTCCCTCCTTTAAAATGTCCCACACACAACTGATTCATCCCTTTACTCAATCTGCTTAAATCCCCAACAACCACTGATTTCTTTTTTACTCTTTTCACAGTTTTACCTTTTACAGAGTGTCAATTCATAATTTATGGAAATGTTTCTGTTTCAAAATTTAAAAATCATCCCTTGTGTTGTCTCATTAATTGTTTTATCCTGTTGACATTTTAAAATTCACTAACGTCACCTGTTTGTCCTCTCTACTTCTAGCTCATATAAATATGTCTTCCTTAATTTGGTTTATCTATGCTATAAACATATTAACCCATTATAAACATATTACTATAACTGGCCTGGTGCAAGAAACCTTAATACCAGTCACTAAAATAAAAAGAACCTAATTAGGGTGATGAATTGGATTTTATAAAAAGAATTCTATCTTAACTACAAATCCAAATGTCAAACCTTTTAAGTTCAAAGACCTACCTCAGAAGTGTGCATTTTCTCAGTGTTTTATCACTGTTCTGGAAGGACTGGGTAACACAAGGTGACAATTTGAAGTAAAAGCTCAAGAAGTTATCTAAAGAGATAACTGTATTAAATATTGTGTCTTATAACATGAAGTTTCTACAGTTCTTTGAATCATATACTTTCTCTTGATGAGAAAGAACTTCTTACTACATTAAAGGTCCATGAGTAGACATGAGACCACAGTGTTTGATAAAGGAAATAGTTGAAAGAGGTAAAACCTGCTAATATATGAATATAAGCTTATAGACCAGTATCAAGAAGCAGACAACACCAGAAATCATCTTGAAAAATGGAAGATGCTAGATGAAACCAAAGTGACACTAGGTAGGTAAGAGAGACAGAGACACAGTAGTGAAAAGCATCTAAAGCAGTGAACCTTACATACCTCTTTGTACCTGACTCCATCACTTCCTCTACGTAAAGCTGATGGAACACTAAAGATTGTTGTGTTTATAGTGCTCCCTTTTCTAAAGGAACCAAATATCCATGTCCCATGATAAGATTAAATGAATACCACAGTAAGATATAATATTCTTGAGGGACTGATTCTCAGTCAATCTAAGCTATGAAGAAAAAATTGAAACTTCCATTCATCTTTTGTCATCTGAGATCAACTTCTTGCTCCATAGCATCCTCATGGCATTTTTCACTTCTGCATTCCTCAGTGTATAAATCAGAGGGTTGAACAAAGGTGTTCCGATTGTATAAAACACAGCTATCATCTTATCCTTGGAAAAGGTGGTTGCAGGGCGTGTGTATATAAATATGCAAGGACCAAAGAACAAGATGACCACCATGATGTGGGAGATGCAGGTGGAGAGGGCTTTTTTCCTCCCTTCTGCACTGTGGTTTCTCAGAGAATACAAGATGATGACATAGGAGACCATCAGCATGACAAAACTCACTGTACAGATGGCTCCACTGTTGGACACCAAGAGTAGGTTGGTCACATAGGTGTCTGCACAGGCAAGTTTCAGCAAAGGCTGCAAGTCACAGAAATAGTGATCAATGACATTGGGACCACAGAATGGTATACTCAAGGCTAGAAAAATCTGAGTTAAAGAATGCACACAGGATCCCACCCAGGCCACAGCCACCAACACCCCACAGACTCGATGGTTCATGATTGTTGTGTAGCGCAGAGGTTTACAGATGGCCACATAGCGGTCAACAGCCATGAGGATAAGGATGAAGATCTCCAGGCAGCCAAAGAAATGGAATGAAAAGACTTGCATTATGCACTCATTAAAAGAGATAGTGGCATTCTTCAAAAGGGCATCCACAATCATTCTAGGAGCTATGGAAGTAGCGAAGCAGGTATCAGATAAGGATAAGTGGAAAAGGAAGAAGTACATTGGACTCCCAAGTGTCTGGCTGGTCTTGATGGTAGCAATAATGAGCAGGTTGCCTATCAATGTCCCCAAGTAGAAAATCAAGAAAGTGACAAACACTATTTTTTTCCTAACAGGATCCTGGGTCAACCCAAGCAGAACGAACTCAGTCACATTATTGTTCAGCCACATGATTTCATGAATGAAGGGAAAGGTTGAATGTGAAATGATTTACCTGCAAAAAAATAAAGATATGCACTTATGATGTGATATCTAATATGATGAAATATTTTAGAAAAAAGAGTATTAAACATTGGAAACATTCTAACTGTGGTTTCTTAACAATTTTCTCTAACTCTTTGTTCCTCAATTTTTCATGACCACTGCATAGGTTGTTATGAGTCTCAGTAAGCTTATGAATACGATATTCTTCATAACAGTCTTCAAATAATCCCCCTGACTTAGATGTAACTCTCGTTAATTTTGCTAATTTTATGAATGCATATCGGGCTCTATTGTGTCATTTCTTCTTTCTTTTGCTTTTCTTTTTTGGGCCACACAAAAAGATTAGTAAAAATAATGATATGATCTCCATAATAAAACTAATGTAGAAGCCAAGAATTAAAGAGAAGTAAGTATAGCATTTTCAAATTTATCCTGCCCTCTCCTTCTATCCTGGGACTATTTTAGATGCTTCTGTTTTCCTTGAACTTTAGGACAAAACAGTCCAGCTGGCCTCCTGTGATTGCCTGTGAGAAGGGAAATGCATTCTCCTGCTCTCTGAAGACTTTCACTATAGCTTTTCTTACAATATAAGAATTATTACTGCTTGCAGCACAAGAATTCATGTGCTTATTCTACTTTTCATTCTTAAAAAAGAATATCAAAATGCTACATATTCTCAGAATATTTTTCTCCACAATCCCAATCTAACTGCCTAGTATAATGTAGGTGTTCATTGAATTGAAATTGAACATTCCCTACTATCTTTAAGATATGATCATATTTATGTGATCATTGTCATACTATTCTGATCTTAAAATATAGTAAGATCAAGTTTATAGAGTCTTGTATCAAATTTGTAGGGTCTTCTATCTACCATTATAGTAGACAGAAAAACATGCTTTCTACTTAGAGAAAGCCAAATACAGCAACACTGAGATCAATTTTGAACAAGTAGTAACTCAGCTATAAGTCCTCCAAAAGAATATGAATTTCCAGAGTCCCCATCATTGCTCAGTGGTTAGTAAATATGACTAATAACCATGAGGTTGTGGGTTCAATCCCTGGCCTACTCAATGGGTTAAGGATCCGGTGTTGCCATGAGCTGTGCTGTAAGTCTCAGATGTGGCTCACATCCCATGTTGCTGTGATTCTGGCATAGGCCGGCGGCTACAGCTCTGATTAGACACCTACCCTGGGAACCTCCATATGCCACAGGTGCAGCCCTGGCAAACACAAAAAGACAGTAAAATAAAATAAAAATAAAAGGTGAATTTCAAATAGAACGTAAGAAATTGGGACCTGGATACCTACACAAATGACCACCTGAAGCATTTAGATTTCTTACATAAACATTTGGCCCTTAGAACATGCTATCAGAAGCTTTGCATTTTTCATATCTTCCTGATATTGATTAACATCTTTTGGAGTTCCCATCATGGCTCAGCAGTTAACAAACTTGACTAGCATCCATAAGGACACAAGACCCTGGCCTTGCTCAGTGGGTTAAGGATCTGGCATTGCTGTGAGCTGTGGAGTAGGTTACAGATGCATCTTGGATCCCGCATTGCTGGGGTTCTGGTGTAGGCCAGAAGCTACAGCTCTGATTCAGCTCCTAGCCTGGGAACATCCGAATGCCATGGGTGTGGCCCTAAAAAGATAAAGAAAAAAATTTATCTGCAGTATGTATATGACTACATGTCCAAGTTTATGTTTCCAAAAGATGGTTGACATTTTCCTCATATTTTCAAAAGAATCTGACACATACACACATTACACTAGTTTGGAGGCAAAACAGCATCAGCAAAATAGCACATCTTGGGATTGTGGGCATTCGGTCCTACCTAAAAGGTCCAGTGAGACATTGGGTTCAAATGTCAAGGACCTTTTTAGCATGAACCAAAAGTCTTTATGACTTTTTGGACAGGATCAAATGTCCTGCAAGGCACATCTTCTAAATATTACGGTCTTAACCTCAACTCTTCAAACAAGATTAGCCAAGTTTAGAATGGCCAAGATTGTTAAACAGATTAAACAGACTATTTTTGGTGTGGCAAGAACAGAGAAGAGTTGAAAGAAAATCAGGCAAAGGTGGAGAATATTCAAGGGTGGAATATAAAGTGTTCAGTGGATCCTTCCATGCTTACAAGTCTATGCTTCTGTGGAGACCACAGTGAGAAGCATTTTCTGTAAGGATTCTCTCTGAAATGATGCACCCCTCCCTAAGTCAGTTACAAAAATCTTTGGGGGAGAACCTACACTCTATTATTCTGCAGAATTTGCCATTCTTTGCAGAAAGGTGAACAGATTGTCCCTGCATATTTTATTCCTTTAAAAGCCAAAAAACAACAAAAACAAAACAAAACAAAAAAGTGCCCTCCTGGAGTTCCTCCTTCTAAATCTCGTGATTCCTGAGTATCTGGCCCAGAGGTGTCCAAGAAAACAACTTGATATGAGAATCAAAAGATCACCATGAAACTCAACACACGCTACTAATAATTCCCACATGTGATTCCCCTATATACCATTAAATTAGTATTTATTCCTTATTCAGAATCTTATCAGAGAGCAGGAACTTTGAAGGGACAATAGTAGATAAGCTCACAAGTGAAGAAACCCAGCATGTGGCAAAAATACTGATGAAAAGGGAGGATCTTACTCAAAGAATTTTCAGGAACTCCTCTTCCAAATGTAAGGCCAGTTATTGTTTGTAGATTTAAGCCTATTCATTGTTGTGTTTCCTCTGATCCTTCTCTAAGAAGTAGTTTTTTATCAAAATAAATTTTGACATGAGCCAAGAGCAGATCAAAATCATATGATATCATTTGAAAGAATAGAAAGGGCAATGCTTTTACACTGTGATAGACAATATTCCTTTCAAAGATGTTACTTGAAGCTAGAAAACCAGGCATTCTCCAGAAGCTGTGTAAAGGTCAATACCTCCATTAAACTTGACTCTAATTTTGAACCATGAATAATCTCTTCTAACATTTTAGTACCCAGAGTTCCTAACAAAACTTATTTTTGCTAAGCTATCTTATATATAAACCATTTGTAAGCATTTCTGTATTCTGCCATCTCCAGAAAATATTCTACAATTGATGGATTAAAGTCTTCTGTCCCCACACAACAATACATGAGTTTCACATACCTGATGCTCATAAATATTTGTTGATTTCTAAAGATCATTCCCACCCTCATGGTCATGTTTCATTCTGTTAATTTCTTATATTAATGGTAAATCTTATTTTTAAAAATGTTACATTGTTCATTTTCCCCTGTTTCTTTCTCAGAGTATGAGGGAAATATAATTACAAGATGCATGGAAATATGTTAGCAAGTGATGGTGGATTATTTTGTAATGATGCCCCTCTGAGTACAAAGATTGGAATAATATGTCACTTACTTGTTGGAAGGCACTCTGAATTTCCAGTTCCACTCATCCATTTTGACAGCAGCTGTGAACTGGAGTTTAGCACTTGCCATCTGCCTCTACACGGATTAAACCATGAACCAGTTCAGCTGCAGACCCAGAGCAACCCTGAGCAGAGGTCAGGGTGAAGACCAGGAGTGAGGCACGCTGTGCTCTGGGAAAAGTGGAAGAGCAGGTCTTCAGATAGATATTGTTAGGAGATTTTTTGAGCCCACTTCTTGCATCTCTTCATTTCTCTTAAAAAAAAAAAAAAAACACCAAAGCTCTTCATGGTGGTGTCTTCTCATGACTAGTAGTAACGTTCATGACACCAGAGGCAAACTTCATAAAATGTGTGCATGGCTGCATGCACCTCTGCCTCCACCTTTAGCACATATCTTGGTATTTCCCCTTTTCTCTTTGGGTCAGGATTTCAGAGCTCCTGGGTTGTAATAAGTGGACAAAACAAAATATGTCATCAGTCAATGCAGTCACTCCCAAGGGTGGGCTGGTGAGCCCTGAGGGAACTCAGGAAAGAAACAAAGTATACTGGCCCACAACTGAGGTACCTATTGAAGGAATGAGTCCAGTAAGCCCAGACCTTTACATCTTCCCATAGAAATAGGTTTTCTGTAAATCTTCTTCTGCAACTCTGGTGACATGTTAGTCTCTTCTTCCTACTACCTTCCCTTTGTTGCAAAAACTCATCTATCCTAGCTTCCCCCTGCCTCACCTGCTCAGAGGGTGTTCTTTGGGCTACCTAAGATGATGTCTCCTGGGCTTAGGTCCTAATTTTGCCCCAAATAAAACTAAATTCTCAGCTTTCACATTGTGCATTTTTTTTTAAGTCAACACAGCCCTCTCACAGATTTCTGAAGAAAAAATGTTCTCTGCATTCAAGGGGGAATATTTTAAGACATGATGATGTAAGATACTGCTATCCTAGAGAGGATAGTTCTCTGAAGTTTTCTTTCCTTGCCAGTTTTAATTAATATCCATATATAATAAAGTCATTTTTATTTTTTTAATTTTTAATTTTTTCCCACTGTACACCATGGGGACCAAGTTTTACTTACATGTATACTTTTTTCCTCCCTTTCTTCTATTGCAATATAAGTATCTAGACATAGTTCTCAATGCTACACAGCAGGATCTCATTGTAGATCCTTTCCAAGAGCAATATGTTGCATCTGTTAACCCCATGATCCTGATCCGTCCCACTCCCTCCCTCTCCTCCTGGGCAGACACAAGTCTTTTCTCCAAGTCCATGATTATCTTCCCTGTGGAAAGTTTCTTTTGTGCTGTATATTAGATTCCTGTTATAAGTTATATCATAGGGTATTTGTCTTTCTCTTTCTGACTTATTTTACTCAGTATGAGAGTCTCTATTTCCATCCATGTTGCTGCAAATGGCATTATGTCATTCTTTTTTATGGCTGAATAGTATTCCATTGTGCACATATATACACACGTCATCTTCCTAGCCCAGTCGTCTGTCAATGGACATTTGGGTTGTTTCCATGTCTTGGCTAGTGTGAGTAGTGCTTCAGTGAACATGCGGGTGCATGTGTCTTTTTCAAGGAAACTTTTGTCAGAATATATGCCCAAGAGTGGGACTGCTGGGTCATATGGTAGTTCTAGGTATAGATTTCTAAGGTTCTCCAAACTGTTCTCCACAGTAGCTGTACCAGCTTACATTCCCACCAACAGTGCGGGAGGGCTCCCTTTTCCCCACAGGCCTTCCAGCCCTTGTTATTAGTGGACCTATGAATGATGGCCCTTCTGACTGGTGTGAGGTGATATCTCATGGTAGTTTTGATTTGCATTTCTCTTATACTCAGGGGTGTTGAGCATTGTTTCATGTGCTTGTTGACCACCTGTATATCTTCCTTGGAGAACAGTCTATTCAGGTCTTTTGCCCATTTTTCCATTGGGTGGTTGGCTTTTTTGCTGTTGCATTGTATAAGCTGCTTGTGTATCCTAGAGGTGAAGCCCTTGTCCGTTGCATCGTTTGCAACTCTTTTCTCCCATTCTGTAAGGTGTCATTGTGTTTTTGTATTTGTTTCCTTTGCTGCACAAAAGCTTGTCAGTTTGATTAGGTCCCACTGGTTTCTTTTGGCTCTTCTTTCTGTTGCCTTGGGAGACTGACCTGAGAACATGTTCATGAGGTTGATGTCAGAGAGTGTTTTGCCTGTGTTCTCTTCCAGGAGTTTGATGGTGTCTTGTCTTCTATTTAAGTCTTTCCACCATTTTGAGTTTATTTTGGTGCATGGTCGGAGGGTGTGTTCTACTTTCACTGCTTTGCATACAGCTGCCCAGGTTTCGCAGCAATGCTTGCTGAATAGACTTTCTTTGTCCCGTGTTATGCTCTTGCCTCCTTTGTCAAAGACGAATTGACCATAGGTGTCAGGGTGTATGTGTGGGTTCTCTATTCTATTCCATTGGTCTGTCTGTCTGTTTTGATATCAGTACCACAATGTTGTGATGACAGTGGCGTATTGCTCCCTCTACCCATGATACTCTGCTTTGTAGTCTCCCAGGCAGTCTCTGCCCCACCAACATGACAGACCAATTCCTGGTCTCCCCAGTCAGTCTCTACCCTGCCAACCAGACTCTCTGGTTCCTAGTACAAGCAGTCTCCATGCCATCCACCCCAGCCTGCTCCTGGAGACTCACCTCCGGAGCCAAAGTCTGGGTGCCCAGCCCCCACCCAAGTGTCTCAGTTTTTGGTGACTGTGCCAGTAGTAGATGATCTGTTCGGTTCTCACTCTGCTCTTCAGATCTCAGACTTACTGCTGTGCTCTTCCCTGCATCTAGAGATCCCTCTGATTTGGTTGATCTTTCCATCCAGTAGGTGACTTTTCAGGGTGTGGGATCGCTTTCTCCTCCACAGTTGCCTTTCTGGAGTGCCCGTCCACCGATGATTCCCTTCGCTCACTCTTTTTTCTTGTTTTACCCAGTAACATCATGAGATTCTTGCCATTATTGGAGTTTAGGTTTTTCTGCCAGTGATTCCTGTTCTCTGTGAGTCATTTAACCTGTAGATGTGTTTTTTTGGTTGTGTTTGTGGAGGAGCGTGAGCATGTCCCCCTAATATTCCGCCATCTTGCCTTCACCAAGAAGACAAATTTTATAGCCCTTGTAATTTATTTGCAAGTATAATCCAGGGAGTGTGAGGCAGTGCTTTGGAATTAATTTCTCTGCTGTGAGCTTCACACATCCCCAAACGTGGATCTACAGACTTAGAGCAAGTAGTACTTTGATTAACTATACACCTCTTTTTGCAAACTGAATTGATATCTCATATTTTTTTCAAATGGATATCCAACTGTTTTTCTAACTTTTGTTAGTAAATGTACACTTATTGATGAAGGTGTTTCATTGAAATAATTTTACTTACCATATATTTAGCAACAGCCTCTATGTTTGTCACTGTACATAAGTTACATTTTGTGTTTCCCATAAATATTCCACCAGATAATAATGAACAGTGGGATATTTCATGTGAGAGAAAACTGAAATGCACAGAAGTCAAGCAGCTTGCAAGGTTATGTATTTGGGACGTTCAATCCTGAGAATGATATTCATGATTGTTTCATTTCATGGTTTATCCTCTTGCCACACATTATTTTATATGCTCCTAAGTGGAAACAAGGATTCACAAGTGATTATAACAAAAGTTGATTCAAATGTCTGAGTAATGGTATCTATGGTTGAGGAGCTGAGAATGAATAGTAAGACAATGAGGACAGGTTGAAATTCGGGTAGCCACAGGATATATGTGTGAAAATACTCATTTGGGATTCTCTCATGGTTTGAAATGGATGTCAGGACTCTAAAACTAGATTTGGGAATCTTTACTTGTAAATGAGAGTTTAAATTATTTGGAAATTGGGGAAGGTCGTCCAAGAAAACAGAGAGAATAGAGACTTGAGCCACTCTTCTGGGTAGGGTTAAACTAACAAAAAGAATCCCAGCGTAGTCTCAGGAAGCTTGTTCAAAAATCATAAGTGAAACCATGAATAGCAGTGATAATCATACTTAAAGGAGTGGAGTTTCATAAAGATGTGAGTGGGTGTTCTGTGTATGGAGGGCACATTAGCACTTGTGGCTAAAACTCAGACACCTGTAAATCCTGATTCACATAATCAATGAATAGAATAATTTCAAATAGAAAAATGTTGCTATCATAAGTGCTAGAAGCCATGCATTTTATTTCCATTGCTCAGAATCTTAAAGTTCTCTAAACTAATACTCACTGAGGACAGAAATCATGACTGTTTGGTTCTCCAACATTATCTTTATCATAGCAAACAATAATTTGTAGCATGCAATTTCTCTCTCTCTCTCTCTCTCTTTTTTTTTTTTCATTTTTTAAGGAAGGCGAAGAGATCTGAAGGTAGTTTGTGGAGGAAGCCAGGTCAAAGAAATGTGCTTTTTAACAATGGAAAAGAAGGAGTTCCCATCATGGCTTAGCTGTTAATAAACCCTACTAGTATCCATGAGGATGCCTGTTCAATCCCTGGCCTTGCTCCATGGGTTCAGGATCCAGCATTGGCTGTGAGCTGTGTTGGTCGCACCCATGGCATATGGAGGTTCCCAGACTAGGAGTTGAATCAGAGCTCTAGCTGCTGGCCTACGCCACAGCCCAACAACTTGGGATCCAAGCTATGTCTGTGACCTCCATACTTTGAACACTTTTGATCAACCCTTTGATTTATACACTAAGGAAGGCATAAGTGAAAAATGCCATGAGGAAGTTGTGGACCAAGAAGTTGGTTTCAGATGACAGGAGATGAATAGAAGTTTCAGCTTTCCTCATCGTTTGGATTGACTGAAAAGGAAGTCCATACCAAATAAGATCTTTTTCTTATGGAGTTAACATAATCCTAACATGCGGTGTGAATATTAATTTCTTTAGGAATATAAGCCATGTGAACACACATGCTAGTGTTGAGTCAAGTTTATGTAGAAGAGACGGTCTTACAGTCTTGTGAGACACCTTGTCTTCGATGGTCACTGCTGGGTCTCTGCCTCTCTGGTCTGCCAGATATCCCTGTGGTTTGATCTCCTGTTTCCACTGCCCTGTGCATTGACTTGTGTTTATAGTTATACTTCTATTTGCTTATAACCACGGCTCGACAGGTGTTCCTTCCAAAGAGTTTATTTACTAGAAATGGTGGTCTCGTGTCTCATTGTGCACCTTCAACTTGTTTGTTCTTCCTGACTCAGGAAAAAGCACCAGGTTCAAGTAAGCATAGCATCTTCATATTTTAAAGGACAATATATTTAATCTAAGAAACCCGTCTTCTCTTTCTTGGGGTTATATTGGAAATTGTTGCCACATGTTTACCTAGATTCTTCTAGAACAGTGACAGAACAGAATGAGAAAATTCACCCTTTTGTAGGAGTATTTTTTCCTTAAGGAGGTTCTGACTGTTGGGCTTATACTCATATTAATAGTCTATCTGTAAAAAAATCCTTTCTGCTCTTAAAATGACCCTTTATATTTGGGAGGAAATATTTCCTTGTCTGTTGAGTCATACTCATTTCAATAATTTGTTTATAATAGTGGGTTATTATGATTATAACATAGATGGCCCGAATGAAGGCATCTTCAGGTGAGCTAGAAGTAAAGAATACATGTAGTTGATGGAAGGGAATTCAAGAATAATAATGAATTACAGAAAGTATGTTGTAACCAGGAGGAGTGTTTTTAGGCTTTGAAGCATAAATAGTTATATCAGAGATGTGAATGGTTTTCCGTGAGTTTTAATATAATCCAGAAAGAATAATTTGTGAAAGACCGAGATATTTAGAAAATTATATTTATATAATTATAAATATATGAAAATTATATTTACACCATGGAGATTGAAATCATCTTTTGTCAGCATTCATCAACAGTATGGTCTCTAGTTACATGATCATTAAGAATCTTTTTTTTTTTTTTTTTTGCCTTTTTGTCTTTTTATTTGGAGGTTCCCAGGCTAGGGGTTGAATTGAAGCTTTATCCTCTGGCTGACATCACAGCCATAGCTACGCAGGATCCGAGCTGTGTCTTCGACCTACACCACAGTTCACAGCAACACCAGCTACGTAACCCACTGAGTGAAGCCAGGGATCAAACCCGCAGCCTCATGAATGCTAGTTGGGTTCATTAACCACTGAGCCATTATGGGAACTCCAATTTGTTGCCTTATTTGTATTTTAATCATATAGAAAATGTGATATGAGTATTTTTTTTCTTATTTGGAACTCTATTTAAATATTACTAAATTATATTAATTTTATTAAATTTATATAAACTTTATTGTCCCAAGAAGTTTACAGTTTTTTTTAGTTTGAGAAAAACATCATTTATTTCTCAGTGTGGGGCCAGAAACATGTGACTTCCACAATGAAATCCAGTAACATATATAATCACCTGTTTATTTTTATTTTTTTCAGGCTGCACCTGCAGAATATGGAAGTTTCCAAGTTAGAGGTTGAATCAGAGCTGCAGCTGCAGGCCTATGCCACAATCTCAGCAACGTGGGATCTGAGCTGTGTCTGCAACCTACACCACAGCTCATGGCAATGCCAGATCCTTAACCCACTGAACAAAGTCGGGGGTCAAACCCATATCCTCACGGACACTGTGTCAGGTTCTTAACCCACTGAGCCACAGTGGGAACTCCTACCTCACCTTTTAAAAATCAGATTGTATATTTTTCATGGCTAATCTATCTCAAGCAGTTTGTATCACTGATCACAGCTGCTACAGTTTGATTTCTGCTTTTGCAAAGTTTGCATAGTAAAAGATTCCAGTTTATAGGGTTTCAGTTGAAGCCTTCTATTTCAAGACAAGGAAAATATGAAGAGGGTTGTATCCCAGATCCAATCTGGGTACCTCTGCAAATGCACTCTATATAATATGTCTTCTGGACAGGCTGTGGGTTTAGAACTCCCGTGTCACTGTCACCACATTTCTTGCAGACAGAAATGTATACTCAAATTCCTTCCAAGGAGTCTACACCACAGATAAGAGAACTATAATGAGATCTGAATGTATACCCTCACAGGATTTATTTTGAAGTCAGTGGTCTCATATAGCAAGGGTGGGACTCTGAAATCTAAAATAGACACACTTGCATGAAGAAGAGTGAGAAGCATGAACTCACAAATATTCTTGCAAGGCCCTAGTTGTTCTAAGTAGCTTCCTCTTTCTTGAAAGAGAGAAAAGAACAGTCAGCCCTATACATTTTTTAAAAATGTAAATTCATAGAAAAAGATGAATCATATCTACACTCATATGATAACAATTACAGTTGGAGTCTGGTCCAGAACCCTGAACTGGAGTTCCTGTTGTGGCTCAGTGGTTAACGAATCTGACTGGGAACCATGAGGTTTTGGGTTTGATCCATGTCCTCGCTCAGTGGATTAAGAATCTGGCATTGCTGTGAGCTGTGGTGTAGGTTGCTGATGCAGCTTGGATCCTACATGGCTGTGGCTGTGTCTTAGGCTGGCGGCTACAGCTCTGATTGAACCCCTAGCCTGGGAACGTCCATATGCCATGGGTACAGCCCTAGAAAAGACAAAAAAAAAAAAAGAACCCTGAACTACTAATGACATTCTACCTTATCCAAAGGCACCAGGACCCTTAATATTAACTTGATTTTAAAAAGATATATTCTCTGTTTTCAAGAACTAAATGAGCCTGATAAAACCCAGTGCCTCCTTCATTTTCTCTAAAATACCAATTGTAGTTTTACTATGATATGCAGGAAATAGGACAACTAATTGCTGTTTACCTTTTTTTTTCATGATAAACACCACCTAGTAGATGAATATTCACTAGAAATCTTCAGAGAACTGCACAATAGGTGATTGGCAAGAATACACTTGTTGCTTGGCAGGAAGGATGAGGCGAGGACTTTTATATAGTAGTAATACATGAATAATTAGATATTAATAGATGACCACTAACCTTAGAATGTTGTAGGAAAAAAATGAGTCTTGTTAACTACAAGCCTTAATTTTCAGGTTTGGGATCAGACCTAAATTACAGAGAAAAATAAAGTCGCTGTAGCCAATTTGTGGTCCAACAATCCAGTCCCCCTTTGCTTTCATTTGAAGATGGGTTTCTATTGCTCATTTTCCCATTCACTAGTTTTGCCATCTTACCTGAAATCAGAAACTCCTTATTTCATATTTAAAGTAGAAGAAATAAAAGAGTTATTTGGAATTTCCAAGTATACATATTTGTAGATATAATTTTGGGGTAATTAGGCAGTATAATGCAGATCTTATAATTTCCCCTCTTACCCCACAAAAAAAAAATACACCCCCTTACTTGAGCTATGTGCGCTTGAGAAATGGTGAGATCATGACCTGTACTGGCTGCTGACATCCTGGGAGCAGTGAGAGGAAAGGGATCTTGCATTCACTGTGTAGATTTTCACTTCATCTTAGTACCTGCTAATGTACATTTCACCACTGCTCTCTACAGTGATACCTGAAACTCAGTTAAAAGTAAATAGGAGTTCCCATTTTGGAACAGGGGAAATAATCCAACTAGTAACCACGAGGTTGTGGGTTCGATCCCAGGCCTCGCTCAGTGGGTTAAGGATCTGGCATTGCTGTGAGCTGTGAAAGAGGTCACAGATGAGGCTTGGGTCCTGCATTGCTGTGACTGTGCCATAGGCCAGCAGCTGTGGCTTGGATTTGACCACTAGCCTGGGAACCTCCATATGCCATGCGTGCAGCCCTAAAAAAAAAATAAATAAACAAACAAGCAAACAAACCTCCAGTCTTTTGTGGGATGGTGTAGAGGAAGTATTGCCCAGCTATGGAGAAAGTGGGCTGGAGAGAGAAAACAGTCTTCATGTGATTCAAGGTGCCTTTCCCTCCTACATTCTATGGAGTTGATGCTCTAAGCTCTTAGCATCTCAGGAGTTTTGCAGGTGAACTACATGCTATTATCCTCTATCCTATCCTATTTATCTCCATTCTCAAATGTTTGTAACTTCCTCTATCTGTTAAATCAGTTACTTATCACTCGTCTCTATGTTTCAAAGAACATGCAGAAGTCTTTCACCAACTGGTGTTTCCTGTCTGGTTCTTTTTATCACTATGGATTAACACATAATTTGGGTTTTTTTCTGTTTGTTTGTTCTAGCTCCACACCTGGGGCATATGAAAGTTCCTAGGCTAGGAGTCAAATCAGATACCAGCTGCTGCACAATGCCAGATCTGAGCCAAATCTGTGACCTACACCACAGCTCATGGCAATGCAGGATCCTTAAACCACAGAACAGGGCCAGGGATCAAACCCACATCCTCATGGATACTAGTTGGGTTTGGGTTCATTACCACTGAGCCTGAAGAGGAACTCCTTGATTTACATTTTGTACTCTTTGTCCTTCATGTTCTCTGTTCACTTAAAAGGTATGCTTTCAGGAGTTCCTGTCGTGGCTCAGTGGTTAACAAATCTGACTAGGAACCATGAGGTTCTGGGTTCAATCCCTGGCCTTGCTCAGTGGGTTAGGAATCCAGCATGCTGTGAGCTGTGGTATAGGTTGCAGAAGTGGCTTGACTCCCATGTTGCTGTGGCTCTGGTGTAGGCTGGAAATTACAGCTCCCATTCAACCCCTAGCCTGGGAGCCTCCATATGCCATGGGAGCAGACAAAGAAATGGCAAAAACAAAACACAACAAACAAAGTTTGCTTCTATATAGCTCTGTTTTGTCGAGATGCAAATTCTTTCTCCACATATCTTTTACAATATTCTCCCCCTTCCCTTCAGCTTCTTAGGTCCCTATTCAGGATTTCAGAGAGGAAATCCCAAGTAAATCTGGTTTATCCTTGAGCTAAATAGGCTAAACTTTGGTCATTGCCCAATCTAAGGAGTAACAAACTCTCCCAGTCAGGCATTATCCTGGGTACAATCTGCTGTGATTTAAAAGGGGGGGTGGGAAGGGTAATGGGATGAAAATATGGCATCTGATCATATTTGTTTAGCGTGGACTGTTAGCCAAGCATTTTGAGGAAAATATGATAGTATCTAATCATACATTTACCTAGACATTTTAGATAAAGTTGACTTGCTTTCTATTTTTTTACTAGCTTTATTGAGATATTATTAACATCAAACATATCTAACTATAAGGTATATAATGTGATGATTTGATACAGATACCTATTAGAAAATGTGCATCAAATATGTTTAATTAATACCCCACCCCATTAATGACATTGTGTATGTGCGTGTGGTGATAACATTTAAGATCTAACTCTCTTAACAACCTTCAAATATATAATACCTTTTTGTTAGCTATAGCCCCCATGCTGCACATGAGACCCTCAGAACTTACCCATTTTATACGTGGGGGTTTGTATCCTTGAACTAATATCTTCCCTTTCCACCACTCAACCCCTGGAAACTGCCACTCTCCTGTTTCTGAGGTTGGCTTTTTCAGATGCTGCATATAAATAAAAACATACACTTTGTCTTCTCCATCTGACTTATTTCACTTAGGCTTCATGTTCCATCCATGGGGTCCCAGAAGGTAGGGTTTCCTTCTTTTCTATGGCCTAATAATGTTCTATTTCATGTATATCTTGCATCTTCTTTATCCACTTATCCTATGATGAACATTTATGTTGTTGTCATATTTGGTTCTTGTGGAAGATAGTGCAATGAATATGAGAGGAAAAATATTTTTAAGAGGGAGAAGGGTGTACAATGGTGGAATAGCAGGATGTAAGGCTCACATACTCCCATAAATAGATTGAAAATAGAACTACATGTGTAAGTATTGGCACAGAAAATTTGAGAAAAACTGACAAAAGAACTCAAAATTATGATAGAACAAGAAAGATGTTACACAAACAGATAGGATAAGAGAAAGAGGAAAGAAGAAGAACAAGAGAAAAAATAAGCAAAAGGAAAGGAGATGGGACCTGCTCTCCCAGGAGGGAGCTGGAAAGAGGAATAGCTCCTACACCCTAGCAAGTTCCCCCAGCAGCAGGAACATACACCAGAAAAGGGGGAGGAACTCTAGACAGATGGCGTGAGTCAGTTAAAAAGGAAATGGTTCTCCACAAATGGTCATGCTATAGGCAATGGGCAACTGTAGGTGGGTGCCAGCAAGTGTTGGAAACTAAAACGTTGACCTTAGTGATCAGACCAAAGAGGGAGCTGGAGCTGGCAACATGGGGATAAAAAGAGGATTGGCCGTGAGGAAATAGCCTGGAGGGACTAGAGTATAGGGCAACCACAGTGGAGAACATCTAAGCAGAGGCAAGACCAACCACAGAAGAGCCCATTCTTGAAAGGAGGGCTGGCTGCCTGTGCCCACTCCTTGCTGATCAGGGAAAATACAGGGATCTGAAGAGGCTCATGCTAGTGGTGCCCAGTCAGCCCCAGAAGAGATGCCAGTGGCAGTGCCCATTCCCTGTGAGACCAGTAATCTTCTCAAGCAAGGCAAGCATAGGTGTCTTAGCTCTACCCAGAGACCCTTCAGACACTTGCACCAGCATTGCCCAATCAGCACCAGAAGAGCTGCCAGTGACAATGCCCACTCCTATGAGAGGGCTACCAGTGTCTGCATCCTGCCTGAGATATGGGCTCCCCGACTGGAGAAAAGCACAAGTTGCAGGGTCCCTGCCAGTGGCCCTGCAAAGGCCCATATTAGTGGCACTCATTTCACACCAAGGGAGCTGGGAAAGGCCCATTAACACACCTTCTAACCCATAGCAACTACAAAGGCATTCCACCCAGCAGTAAGGCAGGGGAAGGGACCACTAGAAACACACATCCTTCAGCTACAGAGAAAGCCTGTGAGCCATAATTAGGGAAAAGCCCCCGACCCCTGAGGCTTGAGAGAGAGATCCCTAGAGTGGCCAAGCAAGGGGAGTGCTAGCAGAACAGTGGCACCTACTCCTATACCTACAGAGAGAAGTGGAGCCTTCCAGGCAAAGGGAGGGGGCAGCAGAAGAGACTGCTGACATAGCAAGCTATGAAAATTAGCCCTCAAAGCTACCTGCTCTCAGGAGGGACTGTAATAGACACTGCTACCCCTGCAAGCTACAATAGCAATCCTTCCAGTGGTGAATCACTGCCACCTACCTCACAGACCCATATCCTTTGCAGCCACCCAGCTACAGGAGAAGAAGTATGATACCATGACTCCCAACACACGCTCTGGGTACACATGAAACATTACCACCCCTCAGAACTCCAGGGCTCTCCATACCAACAGTAAAGGGGAGGATAAGCAGAAAGGTAGACACTGAGATGACAAAGAAGCCACTGTCAGACAAAGGAATGAGACGAAAACACACAAAAACAGCTAAATGATGAGGAGATGGGCAATTTACCTGAAAAGGGATTCAGAGTGTTGAGAGTAAAGATGATTCAAGATCTCGGAAAAAGAATGGAGACCCAGATGGAGAACTTAAAGAAATGTTTACCAAAGAGCTAGAAGATTTAAAGAACAAGATGAATAGCACCATAGCCAAAATGAATAATAAACGGGAAGGGATCAATGGTAGGTTAATGGAGGCAGGGGAATGAATAAGTGAAATGGAAGACAGAGTGGTGGAAATCACTGCTGCAGAAAAGAATAAAGATAAAGGCATGAAAAAACTAAGGCGAGTCTAAGAGACCTCTGGGACAACATTAAATGTACCAACATTTGCAACATAGGGGTTGCAGAAGGAGAAGAGAGAGAGAGAGAAAGGGCCAGAGGAAATATTTGAAGAGATTATAACCAAAAATTTCCCAAATATGGGAAAGGAAACACTCACCCAAGTGGAAGCAACACAGACAATTCCATACAAAATCAACAAAACAACATAAACAGAATTCTACAAAATAAACCCAAGAAGAAACACAGCAAGACACATACAAATCAAACAGACAAAAATTACGTTCAAGGAAAAAATATTGAAAGCCACAAGAGAAAAGCAACACATCACATATAAAGGAACCCATATAAAGATAACAGCGGTGTTTCATCAGAAAGTCTACCAGCCAGAAGGGAGTGGCAAAACATATTTGAGGTGATGAAGAGGAGGAACTTTGAACCAAGAATACTCCACCCAGCAAAGCTCTCATTCAAAGCTCTGGGAGGGAAGAAAGCAAACGTCCCATGTGCAGAGGACATGGCTGTCTAGAAAATCTCAGGGTAGCAGCAAAAACACAGGTAGAAGGACAGTGGGCTTGGCAAGCTCATGTGCCAGGCCACAGGCTCCTCCATGCCATGACGGCTGCATGGAATCCAAAGGATGACAGCACACCAGCTACAGTCACACCTCAGAAGATAAGGTACTTAGGCATGAACATAATGCAAGGTGGGTAGGACTGCAGTCTACAAATTAAAAAATGCTGGTAAAAGAGATCAGAGGTCCAAATAAACACAGAGACACCATGTTTGCAGATCGGAAGACAATGCAGTACAATGTTTTCCTAAATAAAATGGCCTCATCGAATGAAAAACTTTTGTTCTGCCAAAGACTCTGTTAAACAGATGAAAGGATCACTACAGACTGGGATAAAATATTGGAAATGGTGAGTTCTGGAATATAGAAGGAACTCCAGAGAGTCAACAGTGAAGAAAGAATATTCCAATTATGATGTCAGCAAAGGACACACACACTCCCCAAACAGGGAGCACAGCTGGCTCATAAGCTCACATCATCAGCCTTGAGGGGAATCAACTCAAAGCCACATGAGATGCCACTACACAGCCATCAGAACAGCTAACATAAAACAGCGACCACACGGCAGTCTGGCAGGGACCTCGAGGATGTGACCTGGGAGCCCTCAGCCCCTCCCTGACCCGCCCCAGCAGCTTGTCACAGAGAGAACAAGACCCAGTGGCCCCATGCCTGGGTGTTCACCCCCGAAATGAAAGGCACTGTTCGCAGCAGCCTGTTCCCAAGAGCCCCTGAATGAAAACATGGTGTAGATGTGGTCCAGCCCCACCACTGATGTGTCAGCAGCTGCAGGGTGAAAGCCTACAAGGGGTAGATGACCATTTTTGTGGCCTAAACATAGCTTCTCTCCATAAATGCCAAATAGACATGCAGAGACAGAATTGGGGCTAACGGAGAAAAAAATTAGCTTTTGTTGCTTTGCCAGGGAGAGGAGGCCACAGCAGGCTAATGCCTTAAAGACTGTGCTCCCTTTGGGAGAATTGTGGGGTGTTTTGTAGAAAAAGTCAGGAAAAAAAAAACAGGCTTCAGATAGGAGTCAGGATTGGGGAAAACATGCCTTCTTCTCTCTTTAGGGGAATCTTTGTCATCAACACTGGTGTCAAGAGATCTCAGCATGATCGTGATGGGTTATTGTCTAGAACAACAGCACTTGGGGGAAAGGGCACATTGATCAGAGATTAGAACAAACTAGGAAAATCCCTGAAAAACCTCATGTGTTAATCATCTTCACCGCCCAGGCAATTGTGCTCAGAGTGCCTAATATTTAGCTTATCAGGGATTGTGTTTAGGGTGCAATTAAGCCAGAAAGAAGGACAAGGAAGGAATCTAGGCTGTTCAGTTATTTCTAAAAGAAGCATAAGGAATATAACTTTTCTCTTAGGTGTACAAGATGCCCATGTCATTCTGTGTATCCCTTGAGGGGGAACCAGGGTCCTGGCCCCAAGGCTGTAGTATTGTTTCTCGACTATTCCTTGCTCAGGTCTGAGTACTAATAAAGAGGGGACACAGAAATATGTGGGGTCTTCAAAGGCTTCAAAGGGAGGGAAAGAGTCCAGCTTGAGAGAAGAAGGGAAGGGGAAAGATCAACAAAGTCTCTTGTCCCTTACCCTGTTGGGTCACTCTGGCCAGCTGTCTGTGTCAGAAGGTGACCAGGGACCAAAGGGTCCCAGCTGCAGCCACTGGGTCTGGTCCACCACCCAGTGAGCTGGTCCTCAAGTACCCCAAGTGGTGGGGATGTCAGTCATAGCAAAGAAGGGATATCCCAGGAATGTCACGGATTCAGAAAAACTTTTCCAAGTAAGCTTTCTCTAATAACTGCATATCAAATAAAAGAGCCCATTTTGACTATTTGTATGGCAAAAACATTCCCTTTAATACTCAGTTAGATACTTACAAGTATACGTTTGGTATGTATAGAAACCTGGCTGAGGCATTCGTTGGAGCCTGGCTTTCTGGTGCTCCTCATTTTTGTTTGAGACTCCATTTCCCATTTCAAAGTTGAATTTGTCAGAGATGAAGTTTACTAATGCCATTGTGTGGTGGGCCAGTGTGCTGCTTGAGAGCTGAATTCCTCTAGATTTTAGCCCAGACTTGCTTTAGCTCTCTCTTACATGTCTCGGCTCCCCCAGTGGCATCTAGGACACCACCCATGCTCAGATCACTGAATGGTCAGTTCTCATTCTTGTCCCTGGCTAAGCAGGTTTTAATGAATGAGTGGGTTTCCCTATGGGACCACTGCATGGCGTGCGGACTCAGCCTCCACCCCCGTACATTAAATTTCTCAGTCACCTGAGAAAACCGAACCCAGCCAGGAGTCGTCTTGTCCCTTTTCATCAGAGCAAATGCTCTCAGGTAGTACTTTCATCTTTATCCCAACCAAATTATATTGAGGCAGCCAAACTGAGGAATGGCATCAGATCAGCATCCTACTTCACGACTCAGTCCAGACTGCAGTCTCTCCTCTAGGGTACCATCAGATGGAATTAAATACTTGAGCACAAAACTGAAAAAAAACCGAAATCCTAGCCAGCCAAAAGAGACTCACAGAATTACAAATGAGGTCTCCTTAAAGAAAAATTTCCAAATGGGAACCAGTTTCCCCAGATGGACAAGGTCGATGGGGCCCACCAAGCCCTGGATCTTGGTCCAAATTGACTTCCAAGTCCCACTAAGCCTGGGACCTTAGTCCAAGAGGTGCCTTACAGATGGGGTCTCACAAAAGGGAAAATTCCCAAACAGGAACTAAATGTTCCCAAGATGGACAAGGTCCAGGGGGCCTCAGAGTGCATGTGGCAGGACTTACCGAGATGCTGGCAGAGGGGTCACAACATCCCAGGTGATCCTATTCTCCTTCCCAAAAAGGTTTCTTGGGAAGTGATAGGTTCCCAGGAGGATGGAGACACAGACCCCTACCCCCACATGTGGCATTCATCCTGGAGACTTGCTGTGGACACCCTTTACTTGAATGTGGGTGCTCAAGGTGGGCAACGAGAAACAATGGCCTGTGGAAAACCAATGCTGCATAGATTAACCACCTATAATGACTAACTGACCTCTGTCATGGGACTTGACCCCCTACCCCTCCCTTGACCTTCCCCTCCTCCTCCTTCATTGTTCCTGCCACAAGTTCCCTCCATGAACTCCAACCACAGATCCTTTAGAAGACCAGCACCTCCTCACAGTCAGAGCTGGTGCCCTCTAGAGCTCAGGCTGTCCCTTTCTGAGGCCTTAATAAATCTCTCTTGCTTTACTGACTTGGTCTTGTGTTTTCTTCCCTCAGCAAACCTAGCAGGAATTTGGGGTCTTCAATTAATAGAAGGAACGAACTCATATAAAGATTACAGCAGAAATTAATAACTTAGAGACAAAGAAAACAATTGAGAAGGTCAATGAAACTATAAGTTGGTTCTTGGAAAGGATCAACAAAATTGATAAACCTTTAGCCAGACTCATCAGGAAAAAAAAAGCAAGAGTTTTTAAATCAATAAAATTAGAAATGAAAAAGAGGTTACAAGTGACATTGCCGAAATCCAAAGGATCATGAGAGACTAGTATGAGCAACTGTGTGCCAAAGACAGCCACAGTTTCATCAATGGGAAGAGTGGTCACTGGGCACAGATACACAAAGATCCAGGGGACATAAATAAGACAACTACTGTGATGTGAGAGACACAAGTGGAAAGGGCTTTGTGCTCTGCCCCCAAGCTATAGTTCTTTAGGGAAGGCAAGATGACCAAATAGGAGATCAACAGGAGGAAAAAAATAAGCAGACAGATGAACCCACTGTTGGCTTAAACAAAGAGACCAAGGGTATGAGTGTCCATGCAGACAAATTTCAGTAAAGCATACAAGTCACACATGAAGTGATCTAAGACATGGGACCACAGAAGAGCAGCCCAACAATAAGAAGAATCTGAATGGTTGCATGGAGAAATCCTCCAGTCCAGGCCCCTCCCAGCAGGATAATACATGGCCTTTGGCTCATGATGGTTGTGTAGAGCAGAGGTCTACAGATGGCCACGTAGTGGTCACCATCCTTAAGATAATCTCAGTAGCACCAAAAATGTGTTCAGCATGGATTTGAGCCATGCACCCTATAAAGGAGATACTTTTCTTCTTGCTAAGGGCGTCCACAATCAGCTTAGGAGCTGAGGAAGAAGAATAAATTGTGTCTATCAAGGAAAGGTGGGTCAGGAAGAAGTACATGGGGGAGTTCAGAGCCCGGCTGGTGGTACGAGTAACCACAATGAGCAGGTTGCCTGAAAGAGTTATCATGTATACAACCAAAAACCCACCACAAACACTACATTTTGCATTTGAGGATTCTGGGTACAACCGATTAAAATGAATTCAGTCACATTCCTTTTTTTCTCCATTTTTGTGGTATGGTTGAAAGAATGCTTTACCTAAAAAAAATAAAAGAAAGGAAAAATGAACCACAAAAGGATGAAATACTTTAAAACTCTGCCTTTTAACAGTACTCTTATAATTTCTCAGATGATTCCTTCTCTTGTCAAAACTGTCTAGGAAGTGCTACCTCAAAATTTCTCTGAGTTAACTCTCTTAGGTTATTTTTTTAATTCTGGACTCAAAATTATTTTTATAAGACATATGAAAACCAGAAGAAAGAAACTACATCTCCTTCTGTCTTTGTAATCACCAAAACTCCCTTGACTATCAATGTAATGGAATAACGTAGTGATTAGAAGTTATAATTTTGGAGACGAACAAGACTTTAAAATGCATTTGTGAAGTAACCCGAAAAAAAAAAGATAAAATGGTTTGCATTTTATAAGCATATAAAAATAAAGTAGCTAAAAATTAGTGAATGTTACTCAATTCGTATTTAAAGATGCTAGGTTTTATACGTGCCATTTAAGAATAAAATTCAAATTTTAAAAATTTCTTATAAAATTTAATATAGGTTTTGTCTATTGACAAAGAGGTGATGCAGAAATAAATTATTATACTTAGACTTTTACTCCCAAATGAGAGATTATGTGTAAACTTTATTTTTTTAATATTTTCAAAATCTGTAGTTTTTATTATTAATTTTATGGTCAGAAAATATAATTTCCATGTTTTGTCTGAGACTCCTCAAGTTGAAATAATGAATTTTTAAAGTGATTGGGATAGGTATGGGAAAACAAACATAGGGAAGTGGACATTAGCACATTGTGAGATCCAAAACATATTGTCTGGATATAATTCAGTTAGTTGCACTAATGTACTGAGGAACTTGTATCAGGTCACCTAATGGACATAGAGTAAGGGCTTGACTGGGTAACAAGGGCTTGAGAAGATCAGGGCAGAGGGTGAGGCTGCCCTGATTGCCCCATGGATCCCTTATAATCATCCTAAATTCCATCTTTAGTCTACCAAAGATTATTGATGTCTGATTTTAATTTGTACAATTTATACTGACAGCCAATAAGTCAAGCCTGGGTAATCAAACAGGTCAGTGCAATGCAAAGTCTGTTTCCATTTACCTGATGAGGAAATACACATAGTATTCAAACTTTAAGGTAGAATATTAAACTAAATATTGTCAGTATTAATTTTCACTTTTCCTAAACCTAAGATTCCATTACTCTCTTTCTGCTTATGCATTCTGAAAAGCACAAGGCAGTGAAGTGTAAAATGAATTCTCTTGTTACATGTAGTCAATAATAAGGCACATGGAAAGGAAACCTCTTCTGGGTGATCCCACAAGGGCTTCATTGAGATGCTAGCATTAGGGTTCCAAGCCCCAGGAGAGGGGTCCCCTTTCTGGACAGTCCATTGCATCAAAGAATCCTTCCAGGAACAATAACACTGAAGAAGAAAGTTGAGTGCACTTCTAAGTGCCAGTCCTCCTCTAGAGAAGATGACCCCTGGGAGAATCAACAACCGAAAATCAGACAAAAATCCCAAACTTGATTTATTCATCCTCATGATTTCACTTATTATTTCAGATTCTTGCAAACCTTGAAGCGGTTAGAATATGTTTTTAAAACAGTTCTCTTGCACAGCTTTCAATGGCTCCTTTCGTTCCACACAACACAAAAATGAACCAAACAAAACAACTTGGTCTATGTCAGAATCAATGACTTTGATGGCCTTTATTAATTGAGAGACCCAAGCACGGGATTATTTTCTTTTTCATCTTAGTCCAAAGACCAGTAGAGTTCCTGTTACCATTTAAATCCTCTAATATCCATACTTCTCAAAAAAAAAAGGACAAATGGACAAAAGATATGATATAACAAAATAATCTTTATTTTTTTTTTTGGCCATGGCTGCAGCCTCAATCCCATGCTCCAGCAGTGATACAAGCCACTGCAGTGACAATGCTACATCCTTAACCAACAGCACCCCAAGAGAACAGCAGCAAGATAATCTTGATATTCCACAAAAAGGCATTCAGACTGCAATTGAGAGGCAAGAACCTCAGCAGACAAACTTCTCCCTAAGCAAAGAAACCTTTGTTGCTGTCCATATTCCATATACTCAAACACTGTGAAATGCAAACTTTAAGTATAAATCTGCTTTTTCTCATTTCTGTGGAGTGCAGAGATGAATTTTTTTACACCATGTAGTTGCTATGATACATGTTCATTGTGGTTGAATTTTGCACTGTACTAGGCACTATACCAAGTACTTTACATGCATTACTTCATGTAGTCTTCAAAACAATCCTATGAGGTTGTACACTCTTGCCTGTACTTTAAAGGAAAGGAAATTGTGGTCACAAGAAGATAAATGTCTTGCCCAAAGTCATAATGATAAACTAATAGAGAAGACTACATTCAAATTCAGGATGCCTGTCTCTAGTTCTTTGGTGCTCAGTGCCTTGCCAGTAGAAACACAGTTTCCTTCTGGGAATCAACAATGCCAGAATTTGAAGAACAATCCTATGAGGTTGTCACAATATTATCTTTATTTTAAAGGAAAGGGCATCAGTGACTAGAAGTTAAATGACTTGCCCTAGACATGACAATAAAAAAGACAAGATAAATAGAGGAGACTGTATTCAAAATCATTGTCTGTTTCTAGCTCTTTGAACTTATTGTCTCTCCAGTGTACATCCAGTTTACTTCTAGAAATCAGCAATGCCAGAGTTTGGAAAAACCACCACAAATGACCATGCATGATCCATGGCAGTTCTTTTGCTAACCTATGAAATGGAATGTAAATTTGTTGTAACCAATGAACTGGAATGAAATGGAATGTAACATCTGTAACTTATCAAATGTTGATGAGTTCAAGGGTCTATTGGACAAGACCTAGAATTTTGTACACAAAAAACCTAGCACTTTGTATTTGATCATCTCAAATGCTCTTTAAAGATAGGGGAACTGGGGTCCAAGGAGGAAATTGATCAGTAGTAGAAACTGGTCAGTAGTACACAAGAATCCAAGTCTTCTGCTGGCCAAAACTGATTTTATTTTCCCACTACCACATCTTATCTCCCTTCAGATGCCTTAAGACCAGTGTATATAAGGGGAAAAAGAGAATTAACTTTTATGTCCTACATTCAGAAATATCTATCTGAACTCTCAGGAAAAGGACTGTCTGAGGTCAGGGATGCAGAAATGCAGCCATATTGCTGAGACCCCACTGACTGCAGCAGAAATAAGATCTTGTCTTGTTAGACCAACATCCACGAAGGTCTGAATAGAATCAGAATAAAATAGTCCTTGAGCCTGGAGTATAGTAAAGATACCAAACCACAGCAGAAGGTTTTTTTTTTTCTTCTTTCTTTTATTTTATTTTATTTTATTTTTTGCTTTGTTAGGGCCACAAACATGGCATATGGAAGTGTCCAGGCTGGGGTCAACTCAGAACTGGGCCTACACCACAGCCCCAGCAACCCCAAATTGGAGCCATGTCTGTGACCTACACTATAGCTTACAGGAATGCGTGATCCTTAACCCTCTGAGTGTGGCCAGGGATCAAACATGCATCTTCATGGATATTAGTCAGGTTCATTACTGATGAACCACAACAGAAAATCCTGCCCCCCCTTTTTTAATGCTATATTTTAATCCATTCCTTTTTGGGATCTCAGTTTTTGAGCTGAATTCTTCCTTTGAAAAATAGAATCCAAATGCTCTCCTTCTCTCTCCCATGTTGACCTGGAAATTGACTGAGGAATCTGTAAAGCCTAAACCAATTCCTGATTAGCCATAGATAAATCCATATAGAGTAAGGAGAACAAATATTTCTGCAAAA
This sequence comes from Sus scrofa, assembly GCF_054392235.1. NCBI lineage: Eukaryota > Metazoa > Chordata > Mammalia > Artiodactyla > Suidae > Sus > Sus scrofa. Next base: position 16,189,196 of record NC_139384.1, read on the forward strand.
TATCCTGAAACATCTCAAAGTATCTCCTATCAAATACCAGAAAGTTATGCTTTAATGATTTTAACTACAAAACCCTGGAAGAAAATGAAAAGGTGAAAACTGGGTCAAAAATCAGCAATTCTAGGTAACTCACCATGGTGACATCTGTAGCTAAGGAGAATTTCTAATGTATCCAGGAATAAGAAATAACCATTACATTTAAAATCTTATCAAGTGTATTCCTCAAGTCTCCACTGACTGGATAGAGCTACAGGAAGCAGAGAGTATTAAGGTGGCACAAGATTATTTAAATGGACTCAGCAAGTATTTTCAAAGTTCCAATGCTTTGGAAATTCAAGTCAAAGGAAAAGAAACGTCCATGTTGAATTTGAAATCCAAAGTCCCTATGTGCTAATGGAATTTTTCTGATATTTAGCACCTAGGCTGTGGTCATAGAAAAAGGGACACAACTATCTCTATTATTTAATAAGCCCTTCTTACTCAGCTCTCAAAATAAGAAAACAGCTTTTTTAGAAATCTTAGTGGTTAGGGAGACTACCGACAATGTCAAAGGACCCATTTGTCTATCTAAGGTGTTACCCTCTCAGGAATTAATTGTCTTTGGGTTTTTTTTTTAAGATTTTGCCTTAGAAGAAGGTATTCAGGAGACTCTATCCATGAACAACACATCTTCACCTGATTTGTTTATTTCCCTGCACTTTAATGTCCTAACAGCCCGCATTCCTGGTTTGCAAAATGATGTGAAAAAGCACTCCTTACATAAGCCCTTGGGTATCATGAACTGAGACATCAAGGATTGCAAAAGCTGTGTGAACAACCCCATGGGGTTTCATCCAGGGGGCATAACCCTGAGAGTTGTTCCTCACTGATTGATGCCACCAAAAGAGGGTGAGGTCCTGAGTCAGTCTCTCAACTCTACTCTAAACACATCAGGGTAAACTCTATCCTTAGGACAGAACCACATGACTTGTCATATTTTCAGGAAGTGTGCTATCTAGAATTGGAGACCAAATTCTAGTGCCAACATTTCTGGTGTAGAAATAGAGAAGATAGATTTTATGCCTTCCCATGGACTTTTTTAGACTTTTAGGGATTCTACTGGCCATTCAATGAAAGAAGTCTACCTGGGGAAACAGAGTTCTTCAAATTTCTTCACACATCAATAATATCCTCAGGACAGTGGAACACATATTGTAGCGAGTATTCTACAGCCTAGAGGAGAGGGTATAAGGCACATGTTATATGAATTGATGAAGCTATTCTGTTTAAATATGGGGTTAAGTGGTGAATAAAGAACTGGAAAAAAATAGAAATAATAACACCCGTCATTACTGTGTACTAGGTCCTTTATTCAATCAACAGAGTATATCATTATAATTGATTTTCACATATTGAACCAACTTTGCATTATTGGGATAAATCTCATGCATTCTTGGTCTATAATCTTTCTCAGCATTTGCTCTATTCCCTTTATTATATTTTGTTGAGAATTTTGTGTCTATAAGAGTCATTGGCTATGCATTTCTTGTCTTATATCTTTGTCTAGTTTTGAAATCACGGTTATATTGTTCTTATAGAATGAATGTGGAAGTATTCCCTAGAGTTCTTTTTTTGGAATAGTTTGGATAGGATTGGTGTTAATTCTTCCTTAAATGTTTGATGAATTTTACCAGTGAGTCCTTTTTGGCCTGGGTTTTCCTTTGTAGAAAGTTTTTTTTATTAATAATTCAATCTCTATTTGTTGGAATTATATTCATATAGAATAAAATAAATCTCCCCATTACTTCACACCATACACAGAAAGTAACAAGAAAAATTTTTGAATGAGAAATAAATGTGTTAATGGTAACTAAATTAATAGAAATTTTATTTTGAGGAGTTCCCATTGTGGTGGAGTGGTTAACGAATCTGACTAGGAACCATGAGGTTGCAGGTTCAGTCCCTGGTCTTGCTCAGTGGGTTAAGGATGTGGCTTGGATCCTGCATTACTGTGGCTCTGGCGTAGGCCAGTGGCTACAGCTCTGATTAGACCCCTAGCCTGGGAACCTCCATATGCCAAAGGAGCAGCCCTAGAAAAGGCAAAAAGACAAAAAAAATTCTTTTTCGCCCTTGAGGCAGACCAGTGTTTTTCAGATATGACACAATAAGCATGAACCCTGAGAAAAATGAAAAGTTAAAATTGGTCAAACCTTGGCTCATCAGGTGAAACTATGTTTAAAAATGAAAATGCCAATAGCAGATATTGACAGAACAGTGTAAATAAACTATGATAGAAAAAAATAAAAATCTTTTAAAAAAATGAAAATGCAAGCCATAGACACAGACTTGGAGAACATTTTACACATGTGCCATTTAACTATATGGCTAAGAACCTGTGTCTAGAATATATAGAATACTTACAACTCAGGAATTAAAAAAATAACAGCCCATATTTTTAAACTGTGCAAAGAACTTAAACAGTAACATCACAAAAGAAGATACACAAAAGGCCAATAAGAAGATGAAAACTATGTTCAACATCATTAGTGATCACAGAGATACAAATTGAAACTGCATACTACATACCCTCATGCAGAGCTACAATGAAAATAATTAACACTACCAGGTCACAGGGATATGGAATGTCTGATTTCCATTTCTTCATATGGCTTCAGATATCTCTCCACATGTTTTTAATGCTGCCCAGAATTCCACAATGATCAGTTCATGAATCCCAGAAGTAACTGTAATCTGGGTTCCTGAACATTTGCATTCCCTTCTAAGAAATATGAAAAACAACTTTTCAATTTTTTTAGATTTTATTGACTTTTTAAATCATTTATTTTTATATATGTATTCTACTGTAGAGCATGGAAACACAGTTACATATACTTGTATACATATTGTTGGTTTACAATGTGGTATTAACTTCTGCTACACAGCAAAGTGATTCAGTTATACATATACACATATCCATTCTCATATAAACTATCACAGAATATTGAGTAGATTTCCCTGTGCTATAGAGCAGGTCCCCATTGACCACCCATTCCATAAGCAATAGATGGATTGGCAGCTTGGGCAAAACAGCTTTTGAGTCAAGAACTTCAAAATGGCTGCCATTAATTTTATGCCATTGCTGATCGAGCTTTCGAGCAGTCATTAGTGGGCATCCAGAAAAAGTTTAATATTCAAGGTAAAATAGAAGCTCTTTCTGTGATACAATTCAATCAGGAAACTACATCACCATTTGAAACTGACAGTGCTACTGCCCTGAACTTAGCCAGAACCCAGGTTGGGACTTGAACCCATGTTCCAGGACTAAAATCCAGCCTAAACACAGATTGGAATTATCCCCACACCTTTAAAGTAGAATCACTCACCCTGCATCTGGACTACTGAGGTTCAGGTTCTTCATGCCTCTGCACAGAAGGAATTCAGCAAGAGACAAAGTAATAGGCAAGAAATAGATTTATTAAGATAGGATGATCATGAGAGATTCAAGCAGGCAGGCAAGGAGTCTCTGCCCCAAGGATTTGGTGGGCTACAGTGTTTTTCACCCAAAGGAGGTGGGGGTTGGAAAAATGCTGCCTCTTTCTCTTTCTTCGAGTAGTAGCTCCTCCTTGGTGTCTGGTCATGGTGCTCATGTAACTAAGCAGATAGGCAGTCCTCAAACTCCTGCCCTTGGTCTGAATCTGAATGCAGACCTCACCCAATGACCTGAGGTTTATCTCATGCCTCCACAAGTCAAGCAAGCCTGCCTTGTTCTGATGGCCTTCTTGAGCAGTTAGTAACTTACAGTGATCTCCCAAAGTCCCCTAGGCACTCCTCTATATCTACAGTCCTTTTTGGGGGATTTCTATAATCATCTCCATCCCTATCATTTCCATACACTGCAGTTTTGCCACCTTGCTGTGCACATGACATTCAGTTTTCTTTTTTGTTTTTTTAAAGTTATAGCAGTTGTTGAAATAGTTTTTTTTTTTTTATTATTATTTTCCCACTGTACAGCAAGGGGGTCAGGTCATCCTTAGATGTATACATTGCAGTTACAGTTTTTTCCCCCACCCTTTCTTCTGTTGCAACATGAGTATCTAGACATAGTTCTCAATGCTATTCAGCAGGATCTCCTTATAAATCTATTCTAGGTTGTGTCTGATAAGCCCAAGCTCCCGATCCCTCCCACTCCCTCCCCCTCCCATCAGGCAGCCACAAGTCTCTTCTCCAAGTCCATGATTTTCTTTTCTGAGGAGATGTTCATTTGTGCTGGATATTAGATTCCAGTTATAAGTGATATCTTAAGGTATTTGTCTTTGTCTTTCTGGCTCATTTCACTCAGTATGAGATTCTCTAGTTCCATCCATGTTGCTGCAAATGGCATTATGTCATCCTTTTTTATGGCTGAGTAGTATTCCATTGTGTATATATACCACCTCTTCCGAATCCAATCATCTGTCGATGGACATTTGGGTTGTTTCCATGTCCTGGCTATTGTGAATAGGGCTTCAATGAACATGCGGGTGCATGTGTCTCTTTTAAGTAGAGCTTTGTCCGGATAGATGCCCAAGAATGGGATTGCAGGGTCATATGGAAGTTCTATGTATAGATTTCTAAGGTATCTCCAAACTGCTCTCCATAGTGGCTGTACCAGTTTACATTCCCACCAGCAGTGCAGGAGGGTTCCCTTTTCTCCACAGCCCCTCCAGCACTTGTTATTTGTGGATTTATTAATGATGGCCATTCTGACTGGTGTGAGGTGGTATCTCATGGTAGTTTTGATTTGCATTTCTCTTATAATCAGCGATGTTGAGCATTTTTTCATGTGTTTGTTGGCCATCTGTATATCTTCTTTGGAGAAATGTCTGTTCAGGTCTTTTGCCCATTTTTCCATTGATTGATTGGCTTTTTTGCTGTTGGGTTGTATAAGTTGCTTGTGTATTCTAGAGATTAAGCCCTTGTCAGTTGCATCATTTGAAACTATTTTCTCCCATTCTGTAAGTTGTCTTTTTGTTTTCTTTTTGGTTTCCTTTGCTGTGCAAAAGCTTTTCAGTTTGATGAGGTCCCATGGGTTTATTTTTGCTCTAATTTCTATTGCTTTGGGAAACTGACCTGAGAAAATATTCATGATGTTGATGTCAGAGAGTGTTTTGCCTATGTTTTCTTCTAGGAGTTTGATGGTGTCCTGTCGTATATTGAAGTCTTTCAGCCATTTGGAGTTTATTTTTGTGCATGGTGTGAGGGTGTGTTCTAGTTTCATTGCTTTGCATGCAGCTGTCCAGGTTTCCCAGCAATGCTTGCTGAATAGACTTTCTTTTTCCCATTTGATGTTCCTGCCTCCCTTGTCAAAGATTAATTGACCATAGGTGTCAGGGTTTATTTCCGGAGTCTCTATTCTGTTCCATTGGTCTGTCTGTCTGTTTTGATACCAGTACCACACTGTTTTGATGACTGTGGCTTTGTAGTATTTCTTGAAGTCTGGGAGAGTTATGCCTCCTGCTTGGTTTTTGTTTCTCAGGATTGCTTTGGCGATTCTGGGTCTTTTGTGGTTCCATATAAATGTTTGGATTGTTTGTTCTAGTTCTGTGAACAATGTCCTGGGTAATTTGATAGGGATTGCATGGAATCTGTAGATTGCTTTGGGTAGGATGGCCATTTTCACAATATTGATTTTTCCAATCCAGGAACATGGACTATCTTTCCATTTCTTTACATCTTCTTTGATTTCTTTGATTAAAGTTTTATAGTTCTCGGCATATAGGTCCTTTACCTCTTTGGTCAGATGTATTCCGAGGTATTTGATTTTGTGAGGTACAATTTTAAAAGGTATCATTTTTTTGTATTCCTTTTCTAATGTTTCATTGCTGGTATACAGAAATGCAACTGACTTCTGAATGTTAATCTTATATCCTGCCACTTTGCTGAATTTATTAATCAGTTCAAGGAGTTTTGGGGTTGAGTCCTTAGGGTTTTCTAGGTATAGTATCATATCATCTGCATACAGTGACAGTTTGATCTCTTCTCTTCCTATATGGATGCCTTTGATTTCTTTTGTTTGTCTAATTGCTGTGGCTAAGACTTCCAAAATGATGTTGAAGAGCAGTGGTGAGAGTGGGCATCCCTGTCTTGTTCCAGATTTGAGTGAGAAGGCTTTCAGTTTTTCCCCATTGAGGATTATATTTGCTGTGGGTTTATCATAAATGGCTTTGATTATATTCAGGAATGTTCCCTCTATACCCACTTTGGCGAGGGTCTTGATCATGAATGGATGTTGAACTTTGTCAAATGCTTTTTCTGCGTCTATTGAGATGATCATATGATTTTTGACCTTTTTTTTGTTAATGTGGTGTATGATGCTGATTGATTTGCGTATGTTGAACCATCCTTGTGAACCTGGGATGAACCCAACCTGGTCATGGTGTATAATTTTTTTGATATGTTGTTGGATTCGGTTGGCTAAGATTTTGTTGAGAATTTTTGCATCTATATTCATCAATGATATTGGGCGATAGTTTTCTTTTTTGGTGGTATCTCTGGTTTTGGAATGAGGGTGATGGTGGCCTCATAGAATGTCTTTGGGAGTATTCCTTCTTCTTCAACCTTTTGAAAGAGTTTAAGGAGGATGGGCACCAATTGCTCTTTATATGTTTGAAAGAATTCACCTGTGAAGCCATCTGGTCCTGGACTTTTATTTGTAGGGAGTGATTTTATGACCTCTTCAATTTCATTTCTAGTGATCGGTCTGTTCAGTTGGTCTGTTTCTGCTTGATTCAGTTTTGGCAAGCTGTAAGATTCTAGAAAATTGTCCATTTCTTCCAGATTGTCAAACTTGTTGCCATACAGTTTTTCATAGTATTCTCTTATGTTTTTTTGTATTTCTGCTGTATCCGTTGTGATTTCTCCTTTTTCATTTATAATTTTGGTGATTTGGGTTCTTTCTCTCCTCTTTTTAGTGAGTCTGGCCAGGGGTTTGTCAATTTTGTTGACCTTTTCAAAGAACCAGCTCTTGGTTTTATTAATTTTCTCTATTGTTTTTTGAGTCTCTATTTTATTGATTTCTTCTTTGATCTTTATAATTTCCTTCCTTCTGCTGACTTTAGGTCTTTTTTGTTCTTCTTTTTCTAATTCGTTTAGGTGGAGGGTTAAGTTGTCAATTTGGGATCTTTCTTCTTTTTTGAGAAAGGCCTGGATTGCTATAAATTTCCCTCTGAGCACTGCTTTCGCAGCATCCCATAGATTTTGAGAGCTTGTGTCTTCATTATCATTTGTTTCAAGGTAGTTTTTAATTTCCTTCTTGATTTCCTCATTGACCCATTGGTTTTTTAGTAGCATGTTGTTTAGTCTCCATGGAGTAGGTTTTTTCTCTTTCCTTTTCCCATGGTTGGTTTCTAATTTCATGGCATTGTGGTCAGAGAAGATACTTGAGATAATTTCTACGCTCCTAAATTTATTGAGATTCGCTTTGTGTCCCAATATGTGGTCGATTCTTGAGAATGTTCCATGAGCATTTGAGAAGAATGTGTATTCTGCTTTTTTTGGATGTAGTGTCCTGAAGATATCAATGAAGTCTAACTTTTCTATGGTTTCCTTTAGGATCTCTGTTGCTTTATTGGTTTTCTGTCTAGAGGATCTGTCCATTGATGTGAGGGGGGTATTTAGGTCTCCTGCTATGATTGTATTCTCATCAATATCTCCCTTTATGTCTGTTAATATTTGTTGTATGTATCTGGGTGCTCCTCTATTTGGGGCATATATGTTGACAATAGTAACATCCTCTCCTTGGATGGATCCCTTAATCATTAAATAGTGTCCTTCTTTGTCTTTCTTTATGTCTTTTGTTTTAAAGTCTATTTTGTCTGATATGAGCGTTGCGACTCCTGCTTTTCTGTCATGTCTATTGGCGTGAAATATTTTTCCCCACCCTTTCACTTTCAATCTATATGTATCTTTTGTCCTAAGGTGAGTTTCTTGTAGGCAGCATATTGAAGGTTTTTGCCTTTTTATCCACTCAGCCACTCTGTGTCTTTTGATTGGGGCATTCAGTCCATTGACAATTAAGGTGATAATTGATAGATGATTATTTATTGCCATTTGAACCTCGTGTTCCAGTTGATTCTATGGTTCTCCATTCTTCCTTTCTTTCTTTTTTTTTTTTTTTTTTGGTTGGATGGTCTCCTGTTATTATCTGCTTGAGTGTATTTTTTTTTCATTTTTTGCAAATGCAATATTTGGTTTTGGCTTGTGGTTGCCCTGTTTTTTAAGTCTGCTAACCCCTTCCCATAAGTGTGTGTTTTAGCCTGATGGTCCTGTAAGTTCAAACACTTCATTAGTATATTAAAATTAAGAAGAGAAACATACATATAAACAAAAAGGGTTATTTACCTCCTGACATCCCTTGCCCACATTTTATGGTTTTGATGACTTTTTTATTTTTTTCTTTTTAATTTTATTTTGTTTGAAGCATGTTCATGATGAAGTCTGTATGCTGGCTTCTTTGAGTGACTGCTCTCTGATTGCGGTTTCCTCAGTCCTAGTTCTTCCTCTTCCTCTTTTTTTTTTTCTTTTCTTTTTTCTTCCCTTTCCTTCCTTTCTTTTTGGTTTAGAGAAGCCCTTTCAATATTTCCTTTAACCTGGGTTTTGTGTTGCTGTATTCTTTAAGTTTTTGTTTGTTGGGAAAAATTTTTATTTCCTCTTCTATTTTAAATGATATTCTTGCTGGATAGAGTATTCTAGGTTGCATATTTTTTCCTTTGAGCACTTTAAATATCTCTTGCCATTCCCTCCTGGCCTGGAGTGTTTCTGTAGAGAAATCAACTGATATTCTTATGGAGGTTCCCTTGTAGGTAACATTCTGTTTTTCTCTTGCTGCCTTGAGGATCCTCTCTTTATCACTAACTTTTGCCATTTTTATTATGATGTGTCTTGGTGTGGGTCTGTTTGGGTTCAATTTGTTTGGGGCCCTCTGTGCTTCTTGTATCTTGAATCCAGTATCCTTTAGATTTGGGAAGTTTCCAGCAATAATTTCTTCAAATATATTTTCCATTCCCTTATCTTTTTCTACTCCTTCTGGAATTCCTATTATGCATAGATTGGCCCGCTTTATATTATCCCATAGGTCTCTTATATTGCTTTCCAGTTTTTTGATTCGGTTTTCTGTCTGTTGACCAGATTGAGTGATTTCCATTATTCTATCTTCCATATCACTGATTCGTTCTTCTGCATTATTCATTCTGGTTTTTACTGCCCCTAGTTCAGTTTGCATCTCTGCAAAACATTCAGTTTTCTTAACGGTCCAGGCTTAGATAGAGAAAGGGGCTCTTGGTTAGGTTAGGTTACATGTGTAGAGATAATCCTCTTCCCATTCAAGAATGGGTGTTTCTGAACAGATCTCTGCAGATACTTGCTTCTAAAACAAACCTTTCCATCAAAGCTGATAATTAATTCCTAGGAGAGAAAGCAGCAGCCATGAGACAAAGTCCCTGAAGCTTATGGAAATCTTTTTAAATGTCTTCTTGACAAGGGCAAGGTGAAAATGAGTTTGATTGCCATTCACCTCTCCAGACCAGCTTCATCATGGACAGAGTGAACTTTTTGACCTCTACACTATCTGCCTCTTGCTCCACAGAACCAGACCCATTTATTTAAGATCACTTCTTCATAGCCTTTCAAGAGAACCCATTCTAAATGCAAAAATGATCCTGAATGATGTTTCCAACAGAGTTTCTGTGAAGAACTTTTGAAGCTTTAGGAACGGTGGGAAGATTTAGGCTTATAAGAACTCTTCCTTTTTGAAACAAGTTTATTGATGTATACTTGACATGCCAAAAACATGGCACATATTCAGTGTATATGATTTCTTAATAATTGTTTATTTGATAGTGAATTATATGAATAAGCTCTTCCCAAGTCTGACATATATTTGATATTTAGAATGACTTATTACAAGAAGCTGCCAGTTTGAAAAAAAATTGGTTTTGACCACCCCAAAACATCAAGACCATCTAAGACAACTAAGGTAAGTTTTTCAATAGTGCTGACCCTAAAGATTGTTCCTTAAAACACACAGGGCTCATTTTTCAATACTTTTCAGGTATAGTGATAGAGTATTTCATCCTCTTTCCAACTGCTGAAAAGATCATTTACAATTAATAATAACCTTAATTTCACAGTTGAAAATTTTGAGGCTCATAGAAATAAAGCCAATGATAAGACCCACCTCTCTGATATCAGACACCATATTCTGCCATTAGATACCTCATCATTCAACTATTATAGGTAGTCTACTCCTGGGGTTCCTGTGTTTGCTTTCTACCCCTTTACTGGACTTCAGGCATTTCATCCAAGACTCACAAAGGTCTTTAGTAGAATAACATCCAAGATTCCTCTTATTCAAATTCCTATCCATCCTTTCACTCATATTCTCAACAACCTTCCATGGCTCCTCATTTCCTAGATACTAAAGCAAAAATTCTGCAGCTGTGCAATGATAAATCTTTATGCCCAACTTCTACCTGCTTTTCAGAGTTGGGTACCAATATGTGTGCTGTGTGCTATGTACTATGTCAAATTAAACTCAGTCCTTTGTGATGATGAAATGTACACAGGTGGCCTCCTGAGAGTGTGTTTAGAAAACTTACTCATATCTATAGTCTTAAGAAAGACTTTACCTGGGAGATAATTTAAATAATCTTTATGAACTCACAATCTTTATTTCCAAAACACACAAATATACACACACACACACTAAAAGAATTCAAGACTTGGGAGTTCCTGTTGTGGCAGAGTGGAAGGGAATCTTGAGGATGCGGGTTTGATCCCTGGCCCTTCTCAGTGGGTTAAGGATCTGGTGTTGCCATGAGCTGTGATGTAGGTCACAGACATGGCTTGGAGCTGGCATTGCTGTGGCATTGGGTGGCAGCTGCAGATCCAATATTACCCCTAGACTGGGAACTTCCATATGCCACAGGTACAGCCCTAAAAAACAAACAAACAAAGAGAAAGTATCCAAGACTTAATAGAATTTAGAGATTTAATATATGGTATAATGGGAAGTGTACCAAAGTCAAGGTGGCATTCATAAAAATGGTTTTCTTTTCAGGCAATGCAATTAACCATCATACGAAATACATGGAGAATAGGAACAACGTGACAGAGTTTGTTCTCCTGGGGCTCACACAGAATCCAGAGATGCAGAAACTCTTATCTGCTGTGTTTTTTGTCATCTATATTATCACTATGGTAGGAAATGTGCTCATCGTGATCACCATCACTGCCAGCCCATCCCTGGTGTCCCCATGTACTTTTTCCTGGCCCATCTTTCCTTCATTGATGCCTGCTATTCCTCTGTCAGTACCCCCAAAATGATTATAGATTCACTCCATGGAAAGAAGACCATCCTGTTTGAGGAGTGTATGACCCAAATCTTTGGGGAACATTTCTTTGGAGGTGCTGAGGTCATCCTGCTGACTGTGATGGCCTATGACCGCTATGTGGCCATCTGCAAGCCTTTGCACTACATGACCATCATGAATCGGCGAGTGTGTGGCCTGCTGTTGGGAGTGTCGTGGGTGGGAGGCTTTCTTCATGCAACCATACAGATCCTCTTCATCTCCAGATTACCCTTCTGTGGTCCTAACGTCATAGATCACTTTATGTGTGATCTGAACCCTTTGCTGGATCTTGCCTGCACTGATACCCACACTCTGGGGCTCTTTGTTGCTGCCAACAGTGGTCTCATCTGTCTTTTAAACTTCCTTCTCCTGCTGGTCTCCTATGTGGTCATTCTGCCCTCCCTAAGGACCTATAGCTTGGAGGCGAGGCACAAAGCCCTCTCCACCTGCATCTCCCACATCACAGTGGTTGTCTTATTCTTTGTGCCTTGTATATTTGTGTACCTGAGACCTGCAGGTACTTTATCAATTGACAAAGCAGTTGCTTTATTCTACACTACCATAACCCTCATGTTAAATCCCTTAATCTATACCTTGAGAAATGCCCAGATGAAAAATGCCATTAGGAAATTGTGTGGCAGGAAAGCGATCTTAGGTGACAAATAAAGATGACTTGGGCCCAACATTGATTTACCTGAGGCTATGGTCAAAAGGCTATCTCAGCAAGGAATATTTATGGGACAAAGAAATCAACTAACTGTTAGCAATCATAGCCCCTGCATTGAGTGGAGCAGAAATAGGTGCAAGAAAATAACATAATGTGGGGCCACTCTTTTCATATTTAGAAAATTCTACCAAAATGGGATTTTGTTTTACTAGATTCAAGCAGATACCTGGATTCATAAGCTTGCCTTCTAATAACAAATTAAATAACAAATTAAATTTTCCGTTATTGGGCAGCATTCTCTGTAATAATCCAAGGAAGTATACAGTTACTATTGTTATTTTTCAAGTGAGAAAACTAGTATCAAGGGGAAGATATCAAAAAAGATACACTGGAGAGCCAGGAAACTGAGTGATTTCCTACCTCATGCCCTCAACTGTCAAGCAATGATGATAGCAAAGTCATATAACTATACTAGTTATCCTTTATTGAGACAGGGCCTGTGCTGAACACAATGTACATATTCATTTATTATCTCTCACTAAAAATTGAGTGATCTTTCTGTAATAACTGTGCTTGTGTGAGTGCCTGTAACATTAGAGTAAGTAACTATTTTTGGGCTATAAAAGCATTGGCCCTACTTATCTCTGAGGGTTAGATATTGAAGATTATATAGACCATCTCCACATTACCTTGTAGGCTTCAGGACCATCATGTATTGTTCATATCACCCATGCTATGTAGGTAACACATCAGAAAGAGTAATGATTCAAAAAAATGGTTTCATATCAGAAAGGGATTTAAATATAAACTACTTGCCTGCAACATAACAATCGTTTCTACAAGGTAGCAAAATAGCAGGTGCATGATCAATATTAAATGAATGAGTCAAAGTACAAAGGAAAATGAATGACTTCAATAATTTAAAAAAAATGCAAAAATGTAGTCCTGAAGGCCAGGGCATTATTTCCTACTTTTGCCTGATTCAACTCTAGGGACAATTTTGGCTATACCTCTTGGGGGAACTATACTTTGTTTTTGTTACTGCTTACACTGAAGAGGAGGTAAAAGAGACTGAAATTACAATTCTCAGCATATGAGTAAGTAGTTTAGCTTGATATGCTCCCTGTCCTCAGCAAGATTTCATTATCTTCTTAATAGGAGCTGTTTCTGTTATATTTTCTCAATGTGATTACTTTTTAGAAACATTTCATTATTAAAAGCTATTTGTAAAAATACACATCTCTGTCTACATACAAACAATTTCAGGATAAATACATTCCTTTTTTTCCCTTTTGTCATTAATTCATTAATGACAAATATTAAATATTAAATGACAAATATTAAATATTTCTGAGCACAAGGAATGTATCAGACATGTTGCTGGGCTTCAGTGGTGAATAAAAAGAGATCTGGATTCTGCCTTCAACGAGCTTAGGAACCATTGAAAAACTCCCAGGAGGGAGTAGAAAATTACAGCACAGTGTTATAAATGATAAAACAATGTATCACAGGGAACTATGAAACCATGTTGGAGGGACGCACATCAGGGAAAGATTTCTGGATGAAAAGGCACCAAAAATGGGACACAATGGATGAAAAGGAGTAAGATGGCAAAGTGAAGAGGCATGAGGCTAGAAGAGAGAGTCCTATAAGATGGAATTGAAGTAGCAATGTACAATTGAGTTATGTGTTTCTGATACTCAGAAAGATATGTCAGAGAAATGTAGAAATCTCGAGCATATTAGATGGCAGTTAGGAGTTCGTGTCATGGCTCAATGGTTAGCAAATCCGACTAGGAACCATGAGGTTGTGGGTTTGATCCCTGGCCTTGCTCAGTGGGTTAAGGATCCAGGATTGCCATGAGCTGTGTTGTAGGTTGCAGATGTGGCTCAGATCCTGAGTTGCTGTGGTTCTGGCATAGGCCAGCAGCTACAGCTCCAATTGGACCCCTAGCCAGGGAACCTCCATATGCCATGGGTGTGGCCCTGAAAAGACAAGAGATGAAAAAATGAAAACGAAAAGAAAAAAAAAAGATGGCAATAAAGCCAAAAGAGTGGAAGACATCACCTATAGAAGGTGTAATTCAGTGGTCTCTCAAAAGGTCATAGCCATTTTGACATGTCTAAGAAAACAAACAAAAAAAATTGATTCTAAAATAGAACTCCTAAAAATGTCAATTGCTATATTACTAGGAATTCACTAGGATGCCAAATTCACAAAATAAAAATAGGCTACAAAAAAAAATCAACCCTGTATCAGAGTTTTTGTCTGCAAATCTACAAATTGAGTGTTAATGGGTAAATGTCCTTAATTTCTCCAAAACAACTTTCAGTTTTATAGCATCCAAATGGGAACTAAAATATGAGAATAAAATGAATACATTTTGATATGCAAAGGCTCAAGAAGTTTTACCAGTCAAGCATTGTGAATAAGAAATATACCTCAGTAGAACACAAGCAAACTACATTTAGCACCTCCAAAAGATTATACACCATGACCAAGGATGTAACATTTCTTTAAAATATGTGAATCAATCAATGTGGTAAACCACTTCACAGAAGGAAATATAAAAAGAAACGCAACATAATCATGTCAATAGATACAGAAAAAGCATTTAAGCACAACAACCATTCATGAAAAAATCTCAACAAAATAGATTTTGAAGGAAGTTTCCTTAACACAATAAAAACCATTAATGAAAAGCCCACAACTAATATGGTAACCAATGAGAGAAAACTGTCAACTTTTCCTCTAACACCCAGTGAAAAGTAAGGATGACCATTCTCATCATGTCTATTCAACATAGTATGAGAAGTACTAGGAGTTCCCAGTGTGGCTCAGCCAGTTAAGGACTTGACATTGTCTCTTTGAGGATGCAGGTGCTATCTCTGGCCTGACTCTGTGTGTTAAGGATCCAGCATTGCCACAAGTGACAGCATAAGGCACAAATGCGGTTCAGGTCTCTTGTTGCTGTGGCTGTGGTGTAGGCCAGAGCTGCAGCTCCAATTCAAGCCCTGGCCCAGGAACAACCATATGCTGCAGGTGTGGCTGTAAAAACAAACAAAAAAGTACTAGCAAAAGCAATCAGAAAAGAAAAAGAACTAATAGGCATCCAAATGGAAAGTCTGAGATGACATGATTTTATATATATTTAAAACATAAAAAAACTCTAAAAACTAATAAATGTATCCAGTACAGATGCAGAAAAAATATCAAAATACAAAAATTGTTTGTATCTCTTTACAGCAAACTATATGAAAAGGAAATAAGAAAAAATGCCCCTTTTATGAGAATATCAAAAAGAAGTAAATACTTTGGAAGAAATTTAAACAGTGAGCTGAAAGTCTTCTACACTAAAAACTGTAAGACATTAAAGAAAGAAATTGAAAAAGACATAAATAAATGGAAAAGAAATAAATGGAAAATAAATTTTCCAAGAAAAATATTTATTGGATCATGAGAACTAATACTGTTAAAACAGCCATACTACCCAAGACCATCTAAGATACAATGAAGTTCATATCAAACTTCCAGGACATATTGCACAGAATTAGAATATACTGTCCTAAAATACATATGGAACCACCAGAGACCCTGAGTTGCCAAAGCAATGCTGAGAAAGAAGAATAAACATGGAGACATCTCACTTCCAAATTTCAAATTATATTTCAAAGCTATAGTAATCACAAAAGGATGGTACTGGCGTAAAATAGACGCCCAAAACAACAGAACAGAATTGAGATCCCATGAATAAACCCTTGCCTATACAGTTACCTAATATTTGACAAGGTGCCAAGACACCTCAATGGGGAATAAATAGACTTTTCAGTAAATAGTGATAGGTAAAGTTATATTCACGTGAAAAAGAATGAAACTGGACCTGTATTTTATACTGTGTACAAAAATCAACACAAAGAGGAACAAGACGTAAATGTAAAACCTGAAACTGTAACAATGCCAGAAGAAAACATAGAGTAAAAGCTTATTGACATTGGTCTGCATAATGATTCTTGACTATGACACCAAAAGCTCAGGCAACCAATGTAAAACTAAACAAGCGAGACTACTTGTTTATCAAACAATTTTTTTTTATTTTTTGAAGAAAAAAGAAACATTAAAGAAACAATCAGGAATTCGCTCATGGTGCAGTGAGTTAAGGACCCAGCATTGTCACTGAAGCAGCTTGGGTCACTGCTGTTGTGGAGGTTCAATCCCTGGGCCAGGAATGTCCACATGCCACAGGTGTGGGAATAAAAAAATAAAAGCAACAACCAAAATGTGAAAAGGCAAGCAAAACAATGGGAGCAAATATTTGCAACCTTTAGATCTGATGATGGGTTAAAAGCCAAAATATATAAGAAAATCATACAACTCAATAGCAATAAAAAGTAAATAATCCAATTTTTAATTGGGTAAAGGAATGAATAGATAATTTTTGCAAGAATATATCAAAATGGCTAAGAGGCATGTAAAAAGGTGCAGAACATTATTAATTATCAGGGACGTGCAAATCAAAACCACAATGAATATAACCTCACACCTGTTAGGGGGGTCAGAATCTCTGGGGCTTTGTGGAATCTATTTGTAACCCCTTGTTATTAGTCCTTTCTTTTTATTTTTTTTTGAAAGTCCTAGTGATGGAAATCAGAGAAGCAAAAGAAATAAAAGGAATACAAATTGGAAAAGAAATAAAACTATCACTCTTTGCAGATGACATGATACTATACCTAGAAAATCCTAAAGACACCGCCAGAAAACTATTAGGGCTCATCAATGAATTTGGTAAAGTCTCAGGATAAAAAGCTTCTATAGCTTTTCTATCACAAATCCCCAGCCTATCTCCCCGTCCCCACCTGTCTCCTTTGGAAAACATATGTTTGTCAAAGTCTGTGAGTCAATAGCTGCTCTGCAAAGAAGTTCATTGCATCCTTTTTGAGAGTCCACATAGAAGTGATAGCATATGACATTGGTGTCTGGTACAAAATTAAGCCACAGTAATCAATTGCTTTTCCATATACTAACAATGAAAGATCAGAAAGAGAAATTAGGAAAACCATCCCATTTTACATTGCATCAGAAAGAATAAAATACCTAGGAGTAAACCTACCAAAAGGGACAAAAGACCTGTACTTTGAAAACTAGAACACGCTCATGAAAGAAATCGAAGACACAATAGATGGAAAAATATACCATGCACTTGGATTGGGATAATCAATATAGTCAAAATAACAATTCTACCTAAGGCCATATACAGATTCTATGCAATCCCTATCAAATTACCAATGACATTCTTTACAGAACTAGACAAAATATTTTAAATTATATGATGGAGGATAATGTGAGAAAAATGTATATATATATTATATATGTGTATATATATGTATGTATGACTGGGTCACTTTGCTATACAGCAGAAATGGACAGAACATTTTAAGTCAACTATAAAGAATTTTTAATAATTTTAAAAATAAATGAAATTTGTATGGAAACACAAAAGACCTCGAATAGCCAAAGCAATACTGAAAAGAAAAAAACAGAACAGGAGGAATCAGGCTCCCTGATCTCACACTTTACTACAAAGCTACAGTCATCAAAACTGTATAGTACCAGCACAAAAACAGAAATAGAGATCCATGGAACAGGAGAGAAAGCCCAGAAATAAACCCAAGCACCTATGGACAACTGACCTATGACAAAGGGGTCAAAAATATACAGTGCAGGAAAGATAATCTCTTCAAAATGTCGTGCTGGGAAAACTGGACAATGACATGATGTAAAGGAATGAAAATAGAACATTTTCTAATACCATACACAAAAATAGCCTCAACATGGATTAAAGACCTAAATGTAAGGCCAGATACTCTAAAACTCCTAGAGAAAAATATAGGCAGAGCAGCTCTTTGACATAAATCACAGCAACATCTTTTTTGACCCACCTCCTAGAATAAAGACACACACACACACACACACACACACACACACACACACACACAAGAGTGGGACTTATTAAATTCAAAAGTTTCTGCACAGCAAAGGAAACAATTTAAAAAATGAAAAGACAACCCACAGAATTGGAGAAAATTTTTGCAAGTGACTCAACTGACTAAATATAATCTCCAAAGTATACAAAAACTCATACAACTCAAGAACAAAAAAACAAACAAATAATCAGAAAATGGGCAGAAGACCTAAATCCACATTTCTCCAAAGAAGACATACAGATGGCCAGCAGGCACATGAAAAATGCTCCACATCACTAATTATTAGAGAAAGGCAATCAAAACAACAGTGGGGTACCATCTCAAACCAGTTAGAGTGGCCATCATTAACAAGTCAACAAACAACAAGTGCTGGAGTGGATGTGGAGTTAACGGAACCCTGCTTTGCTGTTGGTGGGAATGTAAATTGGTACAACCACTATGGAAAATGGTATGGAAATCCCTCAGAAAACTAAATCTAGAGCTACCATATGACCCAGAAATCCCATTCCTGGGCATCTATCCAAACACAATTTTCATTGAATAAGATACATGCACCCATATGTTCACAGCGGCACTATTCACAATAGCCAAGACATGGAAACAGCTTCAATGCTCATCAAGAGAAAATGGATTAAGAAGGTGTGGTACATCTCTACAATGGAATACTACTCAGCCATAAACTAGGACAAAATAAATGCCATTGGTAGCAACATGGATGGAACTAAGACTCTCATACGAAGTGAAGTAAGTCAGAAACAGAAAGACAGACAATATAGAATATCACTTACACGTGGAGTCTAAAACATGGCACAAATGATCTACCTACAAAGCAGAAACAGATCATGGACATGGAGGACACACTTGTGGTTGCTGTTGGGGGTAGCGGGAGTGGTATGGATTGGGAATCTGGGGTTAGTAGATGAAAACTTGCATTTGTAGGGGATGGGCAATGGGATCCTGCTGTAGAGCACAGGGAACTATATCCAATCACTTGTGATGGATCAGGCTGGAAGATAATGTGACATATATATATATATGTGTGTGTGTGTGTGACTTTTCTATACAGCAGAAATTGGCAAAACATTGTAAATCAAGTATAACAAAAAATTTAAATATATATATCAAGATAGCATTTTTATTTCCTTTGGACATATACCCAGAAATGGGATTGTTGAATCATATGATAGTTTGATTTTTAATTTTTCAGGAATATACAGTCTGCTTTCTACACTTGTTATACTAATTTACATTCCCACCAGCATAAGAGTTCCCTTTCCTCCACATCCCCACAAACACCTGTCTTTGTCTTTTTGATCATGGCCATTCTATTGATTCTTTTTCTAGGTACAATTAGTTTCCTAATGAGTCTAATATCCTGTGCAAATACTCTTAATTATGTTTATTGAGTTATCTCAGAAATTGAATCTTTCAAATTCAAATTTTTTAAAAGTTATTTTATTTTTGAATTTGAGAACATAATATCTAAATTTCCCCTCTAACTTAAGCATACTTATCTCTGCCCCTTAAAGATTCTTTTGAACTCTGATGAATAGTCTTTTTTTTTCTTCATCTCTACCTGGCATATGGAAGTTCCTGAGTCAGGGATTGAACTGCACTTCTGCTGACTCTGGTGGATCCTTAACCCACTGCACCACAGTGAGAACTCCTCCGGCCAGTATTTTTTAACAGCCTTCATAGATCAATCTAAGGCTTCAATGTATTTGTTTCAAGTTACATTATTTCTTCATTTCTAAAATATATTCGGCTCCACATAAGCAGAGGGGATATCTGCCTACAAGATGTTAATTGCTAATTTAAGAGTGGTGGTATGTCTACATTTGGTCTGATCTGTGATAGAGTTTTGTATATGTGTGAATATAATTTTTTTAGTCACTTTTGTTTGCAACAGAAACTCACAATTCCACATTAACATTCTTGCCTGTGAGCATCTTATAGACACCAGAAAAAGTTTCAGCCTGGTGCTCTATGTTGTTCTACTGTGCTTTATCCAAGTGAAGATTTGTGAGCCAGCTGCCATCCAATTTTACACAGATACAGGTGTAGTAGATAGAAAACCAAAATTATACAAGTCTGATTCTGAGATATGGTTGCTGTATCTCTGGATAAATCCTTTAGATTCCTGGGGCTTCTGTTATCCCCTGTGCAAAATAAGAAAGCTTTCATTTGACTCTCATCTATAATATTAAACACTATTTCTACTGTGCAATCAAATCAATTCTTTCAGCTTAGAATAGTCATCAAATGCAGAAAAGGAGTCAGAGACAAAGGAAACAAAAGCAGTAAAAGATACTCCTGGAGATACATCAAGACCTGTTTGATCTGCAAGGAATGAAAGGGAAATTTCATCTTCAAACTGTGTTTGAGGATTCCCCAGGATTGCTTTGCCTTGCTATTTTAAACATTCTTCTGTTAATGTAAATAAATAAGGGGGGAGGAATGGAAAGAAAGAAACAACTCTGCTCTTAATCTCACCACTCTTTCATATTTATTAAGGGATTCTTCACCATCTGGTGGAAGTTTAAACACTCTAGGGAGGTCACTGCAACGTACGTGTGAAAAGGGCTTTGGGACATAGTTTTGCTTAAAGGAGCTCAGAAGTGACTCTTCACACCAAGCTATAGATGTTAACGATTCCTTTAGTTCTGGGCTGGGGGTAGAATTTCACAGTGTCTTCGGGAAGCATCAGGAATTGTGTCCACCTGAGACACAGTCCAAAGATCCATCAAGTTCAAGTTCAGGGCTTACAGTCCCTACTGAACTCTGGGCTCTCCTCTACCCTTCACACCAATGTTGGGCCGGGCTTTTCCAGCTTATGGGAAACTACAGGGCTGTGTTTCCTCAGATCTGTGTGTCAGATATGGGATTAGTCTCATTATATTACTGGCTTCTCTTATATAGGAAAACTATTGATAGCAAGAATAATGGTAATAATAGAAATAACTCAAATTCACACTCAAACACATTCCCCTGTTTTACATGCTCATTCCCCTTTTGTTTTTCCTCCTGAACTAAACAAAAAAACAAAAAAAAGACAAAACTATTCCCCACTGAGACAGCCCTCCCATTTAAGAGGGCTCAAATTGTAGCAGTTTTGACAACTGTGAATTATGTTTCTTGGTTCTCATCTGGAAGAAACTAGGCATTTAAACACAAGCCTAGCAACTGTGCCTCCATTGTCCATTCTCTAATGTCCATGAGAAAGTTGTCTTTCTCTGTGAATCAGGACCCATCTCAGAGAATAGCTTCCTCCATTTCTGAGCATGTCAACCTGATAACACCTCACTTTCCTTTGAAATTATGGCATATCCTTACCCAAAATTGGGAATATACTCTCTCGTAGTCTTGTATGGTTGCACTTTATTATCTTATCATCATCTGTAAAACTATACTTTCCCCTCATTTCTGAGGACAGTATCTTGCAATTATATTACAAGTATTCAAAATATTGATATTTGATTAAATTCTCTTCTTTCACAAACCTTTCATATTAATTTAAGAAGAAAAAATATCCCACCTGTATTGCCCAGGGCTCGAATTTTGCTTTATTTTTCTCCCCTTCCTGTGATAATTTGGGTATGCTTTTCCAAAATAAAGTTGAGTGATGCCTTAAGAATTCTTTGTAAATTATTAATTTCAGTGAATCTCTGACCCACACACCTCAAAGTTTGGTCGAAGTCATGTCTTTGATGCTCCCAGTCTGCCTCTCGCCAGCTGAAACCTGCCACTTCACAGTGCTATTGGCAACAGATGCTGTTTCCTCGACTTCTTGTTGGGTCACTTTAAAGAGAATGATATAAAAGCTTAATGACTCTGGGGAAAGCCCAAAGTCATTAACCCAAAGTCTCCCTCCATAATCAGAACCACTTCAGAGAACTGACAGATTTAATTTCCAGGTGCCTTTTCAGTTTGTTTAAAAAAAAGTAAAAAAAAAAATCAACTTACTAAATTTGAAAACCAATTAATAGTTGCACCTGGAATCATAACACTAATCCAAAGCTCTTCAGTAAACATCTTCAGTAAACAGAGGTATGTAATTGTTTTTGATTGTCTTGTGCACTTGAATAATGTGCATATATAATTACATATATTTCACACAATTTGCTTGATGTGTAATATAGCATATATATTACAAAGATCTCTTTTTGGAGGTATTTATTGAATTTTAATTGTCCTGCTTTTTTAGAAGTTCCATTTGACTGGAACAGAGTGGATTCCATAGTACTATTGGGGTTCACTGTGTTTCATAGAGTCTCTGATGATTTCTGGAAAAACTGGCGGGAAAAAGTTCACTTCTAGCTCATACCTGGAATGAAACATAGTGCAGGCTTTCTTTTTTTTTTTTTTTTTTTTTTTTCACTTTTTGATTGTACCCCATTAAGGTCGACTCTTGACCACTAATATTCTTTCTTATCCCTTTCACATTCCTACCCTTTCCTGTCCCCTCATTAATGCTTTATTTTCTGTCTCCTCCCTGCCTTCCCCTCCCCTCCTTCTTCCTTTGTAATACAATGTCCAAAAAGAAACTGGTTCATACTTTGAGAGGGAATTTATGAGCTGTCCACTGCAGATGCTTTCCTGATTTCATTGGGCCTTCTAATAGAGACTATGCTTTCCTTTTCCAAACCATCTGAACAGCTAGGCAAGAGAAAGGTAGATTCGGCTCCCCTTCGCCCCTGCTTAAAAGCTTCTATGGTGCTATTATGACCAACTCTTTGAGTCAGGTTCGGATCAAAAGCAAAGGGAAGCTTTGTTCTTCTTCTTCTTATTATTATTAATAGTTCTTTTTAAGGCTGCACCCCTGCCACATATGGAAGTTCCCAGGTTGGGGGTGGAATTGGAGCTGCAGCTGCCAGTCTATGCCACAGCTGCAACAACTCAGGACCCCAGCCTCATCTGTGACCCACACCACAGCTCGAGGCAACACGGGATCTGTAAACCACTGAGCGAGGCCAAGAATGGAACAGGCCTCCTCAAGGATACTAGTTGGGTTGGTTCCTGCTGAGTCACAACTGGAACTCTGGAAGCCATTTTCTTTGATCAAAGAACAGAAACGCACCAGCTGGTTCTCTAGAGCACATGCTCTCCTAAACAGAGAGGCGGTGGGCGGGGTTCTCATGGAGGGGGAGGGAAGTGGGCCAGGTTTTCTTCATTGGGGAGGGGAGGAGGCCGAGTTCTCATCAGCGTGGGTGCGGGGGTGCAGTGTTCTCATGAGGCCAGCACAGCTGAGCAGCTCACGCTCCAGGCCTCAGTGCTGCACCACAATTGCAGGGCCCCTTCGCTCTCTTGAATTGCGGTGTCATACCCAGGGCTTCAGCACAAGGTTGCTGGGCTGAGGTGTGGCAAGGCCATTTCACAGGAGGAACTCTGGTCCAAAGCGCCAGGTGCCAGGGCTCCATGCACAGTACTCTGCTCTTGGGCAAGGAAAACAGGAGTGAGCACAAAGGCAACAAAAAAGGTGAGCCTGCATTTTATTAGCAGATTCTGTTTTCATTTCTCAATAGTTGTTAATGGGCTTTGCTGGTGATGCATCCTCTCTGCCTTCTGTCCTACTCCTCATCCTTAAGGGGCGCTGAGGGGCAAAGGTCCATTTTCTGTAACATCTTCCTGCTGATTTCCAGGAGTGTCATTGCCACACCTAAGGAGCAGAACTTTGCCTCCACTGCCTTTAGATGTGTGTGTTTGTTACCAGGCTTCAGCCCTAAGCGTTGGTCTCTATTTTTCTAGCCTTTTGAAGAGAAAGGATGTCAGATACTTGGAAACATGAAGCTATCTCAGTCTTTGGCCTGTTGGCAAGTGTGCCTTGATGTGGAAACCCACTACTGGGGCCTGAATCTCCCTGGTTCCACTTGTGTTATTTTTTGGAAGAGACGCTTCAGGTCAGAGAGAGGTTTCCACAAGCAGTCTAGGGGATCCATTGGAACCACACCCCAGAGTGTTTTTCTGGAGGTTGGGACTGGGATTCCCTTCTTCACTGGGATCTGATGTCCCCATGGAGTGATCCTGGGAAACTTGAGGCAGAATGGGAGGTTAGGCTCACCGAGTGGGGTTGTTCCACTTAGGGGTGAGCTGCTGGTTGCCCATGGTTTTAGGTGTATCCCAGCTCCTGGCCATAAGGAGTGTAGGGCCAAGTGGGTGGTTGCAGGCAACATCTAATTAAAATACTCTGTGAGGGCTTTCCTGGTTTCTTCTACCTGGAAGGCATACTTGGGTTGAGTCCCCATGGGTGGTTAGTCCAGATTCCTGTGCCAACTGGTTGACTTAGAGGGCAACAGCCAGAGGTGGACTTGGAGAAGGGCTCCAAGCCTAGTGCTTGATGTTCTACTATAATAGAGTTAATACAGCTTGCACTGAGATTTCCATTGGGAATACTCCCTAAGTGGTATTATAGCAGTCCATGGCCATATGCAAGCATCCATGTGTTTGTTGCATGGGTCAGACCAGCTAATTAAATGGCACAATTATGGGGAACTGGAATCCTTCAAATCTTTTATAGTTGCTTTTATTTTTGAAATTCATTTTAAAATATGATTTTAATTTTCTAATTTGTGATGTAGGGGCCCTTCTTATAGAACAATTTACATGAGTTTTTTTCAGATGCTGCATATACATATATTCCAATGATATATTTGAAGAATAGGGAAATAATCATAAGATAGATTCACTGACTTGCTACACCTACTCAGAGACAGTCTTGCACCAAAACTGAATTTATGATGTGGCCTTCAGAAGCCTTCCCTCTGGCTGGAAGATTATGATATTATTTCAGGTGACAGATTAGATATTGCCATCAATCATTCTCAAGAAGTTTTGAGTATTCATTCCCCTTTCCTCAACACATGGTCCCAAACTGATCCCTTGTCAACCTCTCCTCTCTCCCAGGAAGCCCATGCATCTTCCTGTAATTTGCTATAACCCATAATCCTGTCCAAGCTCCATGGAAATGGCAACCAGTGGAGGCTGCCAAAATATTGAGCCTCAGGTTCCCTTTCCAAATCCAGAATATCTTTACCAGAGTTAAGTTCTTCCCACCAAATAAATCGAACCGTTTCAAGGTCCGTTCCTCCAAAGTGTTTTCCCAGCTCTCACAAGTTCATCTTAATGAAGTCCTGCAGACACATTGGGGGTGTAGGCTACTTCCTTTCATATTCAGAGTTTTACCTGTGTTATGCTGAACTTTGATTCTATGTATTGGTCTGGATCTAATGAAGGTTGTGGTATCTGATGTTGAGCAGGGAACATGTGTCCTTTGAGAATCCTGTTTCAGGTGAAGTCATTGCTCATTCTCCAGTCAAGGGAACACTTATTTTGGAGCAAGGGTAAAGGAAGGACTCTGCCAGCCCAAAGGTTCAGAGAATTTAAAGGTTCAAGGTCTCAGCTTTTCTCACCTTGAGACACCTCAGACACATGGAACTATAGTAGCACCTAGGACTTTTGTCCCTGATGGGTAGCCCTGTGCTCTGTGCTTGGCTGCTGGATAAGATGCCATGTTGTAGTTCACATGGAACTATTTTGTAGATTGGAGGCAGGTGACCTTTCTCAAGCTACATGCTGTTTGTTTCCCGCTAACCCAACTACTGCGTCTTTGTGTATGACTCAGAAATTAAATTGTAGAATACAATGTTGATCATTTGAAATTTTAATCATTATAAGTAGGGATTTAAAGTCACTGTAATATACTAATTATTAATAAAACATTGAAGTGTTTTCCATTTAGGGGGAAGAAGTGTTTTATTAATTTTCATTTATTTATTTAGTTAGTTATGTATTTTTTTCTGCTGTACAACATCGGGAGCAAGTTATACATACATGTACACAACTTTTTCCTCCCATTGTTGTGTTGCAATGTAAGCATCTAGACATTAGGTCCTTACCTAATATCTTTGTAAATCCATTCCAGGACCAACAGTTTGCATCTGTTAACCTCACCCTCCCAATCCCTCCCACTCCCTCTTTCTCCCCCTGGGGCAGACACAAGTCTATTTTAAAGTCCATGAGTTTCTTTTCTGTGGAAACCTTCATTTGTGCTGTATATTAAATTACAGTTA
Organism: Sus scrofa; assembly: GCF_054392235.1. Taxonomy (NCBI): domain Eukaryota; kingdom Metazoa; phylum Chordata; class Mammalia; order Artiodactyla; family Suidae; genus Sus; species Sus scrofa. The sequence continues at coordinate 16,215,276 of NC_139384.1, forward strand.
AAAGTGATATCATAGGTTATTGGACTTTCTCTGACTTATTTCAGTATGAAAATGAGTGAAATAGTTTCATCTCTGTTGCTGCAAATGGCATTATGTGGTTCATTTTTATGGATGAGTAGTATTCTATCGTGTACATATAACACATCTTCCTACTCCAGTCATCTTTCAATGGACATTTGGGTTGTTTCCGTGTCTTGGCTATTGTGAATAGTGCTGCAATGAACATGTGGGTGCATGTATCTTTTTTAAGGAGAGTTTTGTCTGGATATATGCCCAAGAGTGGGACTAGTGGGTCATATACGGTAGTTCCACATAAAGTTTTCTAAGGTACATACGTACTGCTCCCCATAGTGGCTATACCAGGTTACATTCCCACCAACAGGGCAGGAGGGTTTGCTTTTCTCCACAAGCCTTCCAGCCCTTGTTATTAGTGGACCTATGAATGATGGCCCTTCTGACTGGTGTGAGGTGGTATCTCATGGTCGTTTTGCTTTGCATTTCTCTTATACTCAGGGGTGTTGAGCATTGTTTCATGTGCTTGCTGGCTGTCTGTATATCTTCCTTGGAGAACAGTCTATTCAGGGCCTTTGCCGATTTTTCCATTGGGAGGTTGGCTTTTTTGCTGTTGCGTTGTATAAGCTGCTTGTGTAACCTAGAGATGAATCCCTTGTCCGTTGCATCGTTTGCAACTCTTTTCTCCCATTCTGTAAGGTGTCATTGTGTTGTCGTTTTGGTTTCCTTTGCTGTGCAAAAGCTGGTTGGTTTGACTAGGTCCCACTGGTTTCTTTTGGCTCTTCTTTCTGTTGCCTTGGGAGACTGACCTGAGAACATGTTCATGAGGTTGATGTCAGAGAGTGTTTTCCCTAGTTCTCCTCCAGGAGTTTGATGGTGTCTTGTCTTCTATTTAAGTCTTTCCACCATTTTGAGTTTATTTTGGTGCATGGTCGGAGGGTGTGTTCTACTTTCACTGCTTTGCATACAGCTGCCCAGGTTTCGCAGCAATGCTTGCTGAATAGACTTTCTTTTTCCCATTTTATGCTCTTGCCTCCTTTGTCAAAGATGAATTAACCAGAGGTGTCAGGGTGTGTGTGGGTTCTCTATTCTGTTCCATTGGTCTGTCTGTCTGTTTTGATACCAGTACCACACTGTCGTGACGACAGTGGCTTTGTGATATTTCTTGAAGTCTGGGAGAGGTATGCCTCCGGCTTGGTTTTTGTTCTTCAGAATTGCTTTGGCCATTCTGGGCCTTTTGTGCTTCCCTATAAATTGTTGGATTGTTTGTTCTAGTGCTGTGAAAAATGTCATGGGTATTTTGTTGGGGATTGCATAGAATGTGTAGGTTGCTTTGGGTAGTATGGCCATTTTTACAATATTGATTTTTCCACCCCATGAACATGGACTATCTTTCCATTTCTGTAGATCCTCTTTAATTTCCTGGATTAATGTTTTATAGTTCTCCGCATATAAGTCCTTTACCTCCTGGGCCAGGTGTATTCCAAGTTATTGATTTTGGGGGGTGCAGTTTCAAAAGGTATTGTATTTTCGTATTCCTTTTCTAACATGTCATTGTTAGGATGGAGAAATGAGGCTGGTTGCTGAATGTGAATCTTATATCCTTCTACTTTGCTGATTTTGTAAATGAGTTCAAGTAGTTTTGAGGTTGAGTCAGCTTTTCATTTTCTGGCCACGCCTGTGGCATGCAAAAATCCTCAGGCCAGGTATATAATCTGAGGCACTCTTGGAAAGGAGTTCCCTGGCGGCTCAGTGGATTAAGGCTATGGTGTTGTCACTGCTGTGGTTTGGGTCTCTGCTGGGGTGCAGTTTCGACCCCTGGCCTGGGAACTTCTGCACACCCCATGCAGCCAAGAAAAAAATAAACAGATAAACTTGTAATGATATCTGCCCTATGGTCTTTTGTTTTGTAGAAATGATTACTAGGTTTCATGTTTATCTAGTTTAACAGCTTTATTGAGATAGAATTTATATACTGTATTATTCACTCGTTTGAAGTGTATAATGATTTTTAGTATAGAATCTATGCAAGCATCAACATGACCTAATTTTACAACCTACATTTCACTCCCCCAAGAACCCCATATCCATTAGTAGTCACTCCTCATTCCTCTCTACTCCTGTTACCAGCGGCCCTAGTCAAACCTTAATCTATAAGGATTTTCTTTTCTGGACATTTTTACCAAAAAAACAATCATGCAATATGTTGTCTGCTGTAACATTCTTCTTTCACATCACATAATATTCCTAAAGTTTCATTTATGATGTGGTAAGAATCAGTATTTCTGTTTTATTCCAAATAGTCTTCTAGGTCTTGGATGTGTCATTTATCCAGTCGTCAGTTGATTGACCTGTGGATTGTTTCCCCATCGTGGCTATTGTGAATGATGTTGTGGTGAACATTGGTGTGCATGTATCCTTGTGAATATATATTTTCATTTCTCTTGGGTAGAGACCTTGCTGGGTCATTGTTATTATGTATCCTTTTGAGGAACTTCCCAACCATTTTCCAAAGTGGCTGCATCATTTACATTCTCACTAGCAATATAGAACAACTCCACTTGTTCTACATACACACCAGTACTTATCACTCTGTATTTTTTGATTCTAGGCATCTAGTGGGTATGAAGCTTTATCTCATTATGGCTTAGGGTTGCATTTCCTAAAGATGGAAGTTGTTGACCTCTCTTATCTGCTTTTGCCCATGTGTTGGTTTGTTTGTTTGGCTGAGGCCACAGCATATGAAAGTTGCCAGGCCAGCATTTGAACTCATGCCACAGTAGCAACCCAAGCTGCTGAAGTTACAATGCTAGATCCTTCACCAACTGTGTCAGAAGAGAACTCCACTTTGGGCCATTTGTATATATTCAGTGGACATATGCTTAGTCAAATGTTTTGGCATTTTTTGACTGAGTTATTGTCTTTTTATTAATAAGGAGTTACTTATATAATCTGGGAACAAGTTGCTTACAAATGATTTGCAATTATTTTCTCCCAAACTGTGGGCTGGCTTTTCACTTCTTTGATAGTAACATTTTTATTACCAAAGTGTTTCACTTTGGTGAAGTCCATTGTAGCTGTTAAAAATTACTATTGGGTACCAATTTTCAAATCACATTTCTGTATATCTTTATTTGTGGAATGATAGTCTTAATAACAGGTGCTCTTCTGCTTGTTTTCTATAGAAATTATCACTAGATTTGATGAATTGTTTTTTAGGGAGACTTAGTAAGTGTTTTCAATACAATTCTTTTTCTGAGCTAGATTTTATGAAAATGATACAGATTTTAAACATATGGTTTGATGACTTTTGATAAATGTATATATTCATGTAACTATCAACAAATGTTTGCTCTAGAATACTTTCATTAACCCCCAAAGTTCTGCCAAGTCCCTTTTTCAATCTGTTCCCCTGATGCAACTGTTCTGAATTGTATCACTCTTTTAGTTTTCCCTATTCATGAACTCCATATAAATTGAATCCCAGCATTGACTCATTTGTGCATGCTTTCTGTTTCTGAGCTTCATGCTAGGGCATCCCTAATTAGTCCATTGCTTTTCTGGGTTGAAGTTTTTTTCTATTATATCTATTCTGAAAATTTCTGTCTTTTAAATATAGCATGTTTGCATATAATGTGATTGTGAAAATGTGGGGGTTTAAGTTCATCCTGTTGCAGTTTACTTTTGCTTTGTCTCCTTTATTATGTTCTCTCTTTCCTCTCTTCTTTTGAGCTGAGCAGGTGTTTTTTGTTTAGCATCCAATTTCGGTCTTCTCTCTTGACATCTTTATTGTCATAGCTTATATTTTTTAGAGGAGTTTTAGATTCACAGTAAAGTTGAGCATCAGACACAGAGATATCCAAGGTATGCCCTGTCCCATTCACACACTGCCTTCCCCATTTGTAACAACCCACAGAGGGATACATTTGTTCAGTCGATGCAGTTACACTGACACATCACTCTCAGCCAAAGCCCAGAGCTGACATTAGAGTTGACTCTTGGTGTTGGGCCTCACATGGATATGGACAAATGTATAATGACACATATCCAGCATCCACCATTATAGGCCCATATGGAAGAGTCTCACTGCTCCACCTGTTCATCCATCCCTCCGCTGTGACCCTTCACCACCACTGAACTTTTTATTCCCTCCATAGTTTTGTCATTTTCAGATTGTCATACGATTACCATCACACAGTTTTTTAATCCTTTCAGATTGGTTTCTTTTACTTAGTAACATGCATGCAAGTTCTCTTCATGTCTTTTATGTCTTCATAGTTTTTCTTTAGTGACACTGATTCATATGTGTCTGGATATACCAGTTTTATTGAAGGACATCTCAATTGCTTCTGAGTTTTCTCAGTTAAGAAGAAAACTGACCTAATCAAACTGACAAGCTTTGGCACAACAAAGGAAACCACAAGAAAACCAAAAAGGCAGCTTACAGAATGGGAGAAAATAGTTTCAAGTGATGCAATGGACAAGGGCTTAATCTCTAAACTATACAAACAACGTATACAACTCAAGAGCACAAAAGCCAACCACCCAACTGCAAAAATGGGCAAAAGGCCTGAATAGACATTTCTCCAAAGAAGATATACAAATGGCCAACAAGCACATGAAAAAAATGCTCAACATCCCTGTTTATTAGAAAAATGCAAATCAAAACTACTCTGAGGTACCACCTCCCACCAGTCAGAATGGCCATCATTAGCAAGTGCACAAATAACCAATGCTGGAGGGGATGTGGAGAAGAGGGAACCCTACTACATGGTTGGTGGGAATATAAATTGGTACAACCACTAAGGAAAACAGTATGGAGGTACCTCAGAAAACTAAATATAGAACTACCATATGACCCAGCAATCCCATGCTTTGAGATATCTCCAGACAAAACGTTCCTTTAAAAAGACACATGCACCTGTTTGTTCATTGAGCCGCTATTCACAATAGCCAAGACATGGAAACAACCTAAATGTCCATTGATAGATGAATGAATTAGGAAGATGTGGTATATATACACAATGGAATACTACTCAACCATAACAAAGAACACAATACTGCCATTTGCAGCAACATAGATGGAACTAGAGACTCTCATACTAAGTGAAGTAAGTCAGAAAGAGAAAGACAAATACCCCATGATATCACACATCTGGAATCTAATATATGGCACAAATGAACCTTACCACAGAAAAGAAACTCATAGCCTTAGAGAACAGACTTGTGGTTGCTAAGGAGGAGGGGATTGGGATGGACTGGGAAGCTGGGCTTAATAGATGTGAACTGTTGCCTTTGGAGTGGAGAAGCAATGGGGTCCCGCTGTATAGCCGTGGGAACTTTATCTAGTCACTTGTGATGGAGCATGATGGAGGATGATGTGAGAAAAAGAATGGATATATGTAGGCATGACTGGATCTCTTTGCTGTACAGTAGAAAGTTGAAAGAACACTCTAAAGCAGGTATAAGAGAAAAAATAAAAATCCTTTTTAAAAAAGGAAGAAAACTGCTATAAAAGTGCATTCAGATTTCTGTGTGGCCATAAGTCTTCAATGCCTTTGGGAAAATGCAAAGGAGTGTGATTCCTGGATGGAATTCACTGTCCACACCCATGATATAACATACCCATATAAGTTTCAAAGCATAAGATCCTCCCCTGAGTATATCATTATTTACTTTAACCTATTAATAGGTTAACATTCACTAACTTCAACTGCTTACACTCTCTGCTTCCCAACCATGTAGATGTATCACCCTTAATTTGGGCCCTCAATTGTATAATTGCAATAACTGAATCTTCAAACACTAAAACTTGTGAAATTCAAAAGAAGCCTGTGCCACCTCCACATTCAGAAGGAATCAAATTGGTAACATCAATTTTACCCAAAGAATACCACTTTAAGTATAAATCCAATAGTCAACGCCTTTCTAAAGTCAAAAAACTACTTCAGAAGTAGAATTTTGTCTTTATATTTTGCCACTGTTAGAAGAACCTAAGGAAACATACGGTAAGAATTCAAATTATACCACACAAAGGTTGAAAATCTGTCATTTCCAACAGTAAGATTCTCTCTGACTTGAACATGGTACTTTATGCTGAGTCAGGAAGAACATTCAAGTTGAAGGTCCGTGTTCTGACAGATGTGACCATAGTGTCTAATAAATAAAACTATTGGAAAAATGTCAGTCAGGCTTTTGGAGAGAACCTCTTAGGCTGTGGATGTAAGCATTTAAAAGTGTAAATATAAACAGAGAAGACAAGAAGTCAACATGAAGGATGACAGTGAAAACATTAGCTCAAAACCACTGTTAGGCAGGCGGGGAGTGGGAGCAGGGAAACGGCAGTGAAAAACAACTAAAAAGCAATGAATCTTACATTCCTGTTTATCCCTGGTATAAAATTGAAAACTGAACAGTACCTAAAAACGAACACTAATCAGCATATGTGTTCACAGTGCTTCTTTCTCTGAAGGAAACTGACACTAATACCTATGATAGGATTACATTAACACAATAAAAGATAATACTCTCCAGGGAAAACTGGATCAATCTAAGTGGTGATGAAAACCGTTGAAACTTGTATTCATTTTTTGTCACCTGAGATAAACTGCTTGCTCCATAGCATTCTCATGGCGTTTTTCACTTCTGCATTCCTCAGCATATAAATCAGAGGGTTGAGCAGAGGGGTTCCAACTGTATAAAACACAGCTATCATCTTATCCATGGGGAAGGTGGTTGCAGGGCGTGTGTATATAAATATGCAAGGACCAAAGAAGAAGATGACCACAGTGATGTGGGAGATGCAGGTGGAGAGGGCTTTTTTCCTCCCCTCTGCACTGTGGTTTCTCAGAGAATACAAGATGATGACATAGGAGACCATCAGCATGACAAAACTCACTGTACAGATGGCTCCACTGTTGGACACCAAGAGTAGGTTGGTCACATAGGTGTCTGCACAGGCAAGTTTCAGCAAAGGCTGCAAGTCACAGAAATAGTGATCAATCACATTGGGACCACAGAAAGGTAAGCTCAGGGCCAGAAAAATCTGGGCTGAAGAATGCACACAGGATCCTACCCAGGCCACAGCCATCAGCACACCACAGACCCGGTGGCTCATGATGGTTGTGTAGTGCAGGGGCTTACAGATGGCCACATAGCGGTCAACAGCCATGAGGATAAGGATGAAGATCTCCAGGCAGCCAAAGAAATGGGATGAAAAGACTTGCACTATGCATTCATTAAAAGAGACAGTGGCATTTTTCAAAAGGGCATCTGCAATCACTCTAGGAGCAATGGAAGTAGAGAGGAAGGTATCAGTTAAAGATAAGTTGAAAAGGAAGAAGTACATTGGACTCCCAAGTGCCCGACTGGTCCTGATGGTAGTAATAATCAGCAGGTTACCCATCAATGTCCCCAAGTAGAAAATCAAGAAAGTGACAAACACTATTTTCTTCTTAACAGGATCCTGTGCCAACCCAAGTAGAAGGAACTCAGTCACATTATTGTTCAGCTGCATGATTTCATGAATGAGGAGAAGGGATGTGTGTGAAATGGATTATCTGCAATAAAATAAAGAATTACAATATGGCATGATCTATGCTACTATGAAACATTTTAAGTCAATATAAATATTGCTTATGAGGCATATTCTAGCTGTGGTTTCCCAATAATTTGTTTGTGTCTTCTAACTAATAATGCTTTGTTTCTCAATTTGTAATGACCACTACATAGGGTCATGTTGAGCCTCATATAAGCTTGTGGATGGTAAACTCTCTTGTAAAACTCTTTAACTGCAATCCCTTGTTAGATTTGACATGGTTAATTTTTTGAATATATAGTTAATATATATGGCTCATTTCATTATTTGCTTTGTTATCTTTTGGCCATATTCAATACACACTGAATCCCGTGTTTGCCTTGTGCATCATTCATCATTTAGAATATATTTGGCTGCCTTAAAGTAGTACCCCAGCCTTGGCACCTAAAAGATACCTTGTTTCATTCATTTATCCTTTTCATATTTGATATGTATATATTTTTTAAACAGTATGTCATTTATAAATATAAATGTGCTTCATCTCTTCCATACAAACTCTCTCAGATCTCCAGCTTGAAAAGAGGAAAGACATATTACCTTCAAATAATCTGTTGCAAACGTCAAGCATCTTTATATGCAGTCCTTGGCATATATAATGAACAGAAGGAATATTCTTTGTTATTTGATGATATCTCAAAAATAACTCTTGCTATTTTTTCATTCTCCAATTTGAAAAGCATGTTTTAGAACACTCAGATTTCCTGAAGTTACACTTCTAAATGAAAGGGAGGTCATGTTTTAGAAAATCAAGCTTTTACTTAAGCATGTTACCAATGGGGTGGTTTTCTTTTGGGTGAAGATGTCACCTGGCATTTGGTGTAGGGTCTGATCATAGTGATATTCCCAGTGCAATTCATCTCATTCTGGAATCTGAAAACCCCATATTCCTAGAACAGAGAAAAGAGCAGAAGAAGGAGGGAAATTCATTTTCCAAAAGAGTCAGAATAGATAGTCAGTAACTGATGTCTTTGTTCCATTTGTTTTGTCCTAGCAAACAATTATTCAGCTTGAAATGTCCCTTCTTTCAGTGAAGAGTTTGTTTTATTTCACATTTAGAAAGAACTGTTACTGTGGGGTCATTTCCAAGACCAGATTTTTTTTCGTTCGTTCTTTCTTGTGAAGATGATGCTGGCAGTGGCACTCTATGAAAGTAAAAATATAGACTGGAATGTAACATATTTAAATATAATCTGGAAGATGTGCTTATTCCAATCTGCTTCTCCTCTATCCTATCCAACCTTCAATATGTTGTCTCTAAGTTGTGAGCAGCCACGGCACAGATTATGATAAGCTAACTAGGCACGAGATTTCCTTTAAACATTTTTCCCTTCCAGAGGGAATTTTCTTCTCTTCAACAGAGATGAAATGCCTCTCATTTCTCCAAAAATACAAAACAAAACAAAAACCCCTCTTGGGAAAAGGTCTAATCAAGTTATTCACTTTGGGTTTGGGTTTCCAATTATTTAAAAAAATATCTCTGGATTTATACATAATCTTAAGGAAACAGAGTCTTGGTGTTGGTATCTTAATCATGTCAATAAGCTCTTTCCTCCATTATTAATTTAAAAGTGACATATCATAAAGTATTGAAGCTTAAACTATGTAGGCACTAAAGGCAAGATGATGGGATAGTCTCTGTCACTTCAATATTGCTTGATGTTGGCCACTCTTTTGAATATACAGTTTTCTGTTTGTATGTTACCAAATCTATTTCCCTATCCTTTGCTAGGACAAGAATATTTCTTTTATTTTACATTTGTATTTCCACATTTAAGATAAACTAAGATTCATAAATACATATGATACATGAAAAATAATTATGTGTCCCCATCAAATATTTGGTATCACAAAGACATGGATATTGCCACTCATATCTGGAGAAGAAGGAGTGAAATTAGTTTTCCAAAAAGCCCATTTCTCTACATTCAAGTTTCAAGCACTCCAGACTACATTAGCCACATATTTAATAATTTATATGAAAAACCTTTTCTGTGTCCTCAAGTACATGTCAGTGGTTCTCTTTGTATCCTACAAAAGGGAATTTTAACCTATTTTGTAATCTACAATATTTTAAAATCTAGAAACGGCTGTAGTTCTCCAGTGAACTATATTAATGTTTTTGTATAATCAGGATCTGTCCTTGATGCAGTGCGAGCATGTAAAAATCAGTAGAAGGATCAGATGAGATCTCTATCATGTAAGTAGTGTACTAGCTAAAGATTAAAAACACATAGGTGTAGAGTATCCACACTCATCTTGCCCTCTCTTTTCTTCATGGAATGCCTTTCCATTTCTAGCTGTTGAACCTTCTAGGAACTTCAGGACCAACATGCTAAGAAATATCCTCTAGAAGGCCTTTAGTGATTACCTGTGAGAGAGGAAATGTATCCTTCTGCTCTCTAAAGGCCTTATGTATAACATTTCTTGCAGTATTACATCATATAGCTTACAACAAGAATGTGTGTGTTTATTTTAGCTGCCTTCCTGGAATAAGAATATGAGAAAACTTTATGTTCTTCAGATATTATTTTCCGCACTTCCAACCCAATGCCTTGTGACGTGTAGATGCTCAATAAGAACTTTTAAATTGAACATTTTCTACAACCTCATAAGAAGTAATATTTACCGTATTGTTTTAGCATTTTGCTGATTATAAGCCACATTAGTATTATGAACTTGAGGATATCTTTTGTCTATCATGTATGGTAGATAAACAAATATGCTCCAATTTTATATAAGCAAAAAATAAAGAAGAAAACAAATAAAATGATGAAAATAATCTGTCACTTACAGTTAGAAGACTCTCTGAATCATCATCACATCTGCCTACCCTTTTTGTTACCAGCTTTATTACAGAACACTGGGGAGAAAAAAAAAAAAAACGCAAAATGATTCATTCCTGAATTCCATTGGGAATACTCTAAGATTTAATGATGTAAGTTATTAATGTCCCAGAGTTTATTCCCCAAAGTTTCTGTTCAGTCAGATTCATCCTAGATATAATAAACTCAACTTTTAGTTTGTCCACTTATCCTATAAACATAGCAAGTTAATCCACATCATACTCAGGAATCTGATACAAACAAGGATTCCTAGTTATCATTTCCCTTGGCCTAAAAAAAAAAAAAAAAAGAAGGTATCCAGGAGAATGAAGATCAAGAGAGTGCTGGAGGACAGGAAAAAGAAGAAATTATGTCACTGGTAGAAGCGAAAGTGGACCAATAAAATCTACCATATTCTCACCCAGTGCCCTAAATTACACAATCCTGCATCAGGACATAAACTTTGCTAGGTCTTATGTTTTTGTTTTTTTTTTTTTTACAATCACAATCCAGGGGAAACACTGGTGCCTGAAACCAGAGGTTCTATTCTATGGGCTCCAGACATTCATTAACAAGGAATGACAGACATATAGAAAATACTCCAATGATGAATATATATTTGGACCTATTTGGGCAAAACTGGATATGTCTCATATTTGCCAATTTCATTTCCATTTATTTGTTAATTCATGTTATAAAAAACATATATTATGGAGTTCCCATCATGGTTCAGTGACTAATGAATCTGATTACGAACCATGAGGTGGTGGGTTCAATCCCTGGCCTCACTCAGTGGTTAAGGATCCGGTATTGCTGTGAGCTATGGTGTAGGTCACAGACATGTCTCAGATCCTGCATTGCTGTGGCTCTGGGCCAGGCCAGCAGCTACAGCTCCAATTAGACCCCTACATGGGAACCTCTGTATGCTGTGGATGCAGCCCTAGAAAAAAGACCAAAAAAACAAAGACATATATTAAAGGAATCAATTTCAAAATAATCATGTTCACCACATATACAAAGACATAACTCATGGCTTTTATTTTTGGAATTTTTCATTATAGTTGATATGCAATGTTCAGTCAGTTTCTCCTGTACAGCAAAGTGACCCTGCCATGCATATATATATACATTCTTTTTCTCATATTATCCTCCATCATGTCCCATCACAAGTGATTGGATATAGTTCGCTGTGCAATACAGCAGGACCTTATTGCTTATCAAATGTGAGAGTTTGCCTCTACTAACCCCAAACTCCCTGTCCATCCCACTCCCTCCCCCTCACCCTTGGCCACCACAAGTCTACTCTCTATGTCCATGAGTTTGTTTCTCTCATGTAGATAGGTTCATTTGTGCCATATTTTAAGTGCTACACGTAAGTGCTATCATATGGTACATGTGTGTTTCTGACTTCACTCAGTATGAGAATCTCTAATTCCATCCATATTGCTTCAAATGGCATTATTTGTTATTTTTCATGGATGAGTAGAATTCCATTGTGAATATGTACTACATCTCCATAATGCATTCATCTAGTGTTGGACATTTAGGTTTTTTCCACGTCTTGGCTATTCTGAATAGTGCTACCATGACAATTCGGGTACATGTGTCTTTTTGAAGGAAAGTTGTATCTGTATGTATACCCAGGAGTGGGATTTCTGGATCATATTATAGTTCTATATGTAGTTTTCTGAGGTACCTCCATACTGTTTTCCATAGTGATTGTACCCTTTACATTCCCACCAACAGTGAAGGAGGGTTCCCTTTTCTCCACATCCTCTCTAGAATTTGATATTTGTAGACTTATTAATGATGGCCATTCTGACAGGTCTACCTCGTAGTAGTTTTGATATGCATTTCTCTACTAATCAGGGATGTTGCGCATTTTTTCATGTGCCTGTTGGCAATCCATATATCTTCTTTGGAGAAATGTCTGTTTAGGTCTTCTGCCCAGTTTTCAATTGGGTTGTTTGTATTTTTGTTGTTGAGTTGTTTGCATCTTTTGGAAATCAAGCCCTTGGTGGTTGTATCATTTGCAGCTATTTTCTCCCATTCCATAGGTTGTCTTTTTTTATGGATTCTTTTGCTGTTCAAAAGCTTTTAAGTTTGATTACGTCTCATTAGCTTATTTCTGTTTTATTTTGATTGCCTTGAGAGATTGACCTAAGAAAACCTTTGTATGATTGATGTCAGAGAATGTTTTGCTATGTCTCTTCTAGGAGTTGTATGGTGTCTTGCCTTAGGTTTAAGTCTTTAAGCCATTTTGAGTTTATTTTTGTGAGGGTGTGTTCTAGTTTCATTGATTTACATACAGCTATTCCATTCTGTCACCACCACTTACTGAAGGGACTGTCTTTTTCCCATTATATATTCTTGCCTTCTTTGTTGAAGATTAATTGACCATGTGTGTCAGGGTTTATTTCTGGGTTCTCAATTCTGTTCCTTTGGTCTATATGTCTGTTTTGGTACCAGTACCACACTGTCTTTATTATTTTAGCTTTGTAATATTGTCTGAAGTTGGGGAGAGTTATACCTCTTGCTTATTTTTAGTTTTGATGTTCTTGTTGTTGATGTTGTTTTCCCCTCAGGATTTCTTTGGCAATTTTGGATCTTTTATGGTTCCATATAAATTTGGGGGTTGTTTGGTCTAGTTCTGTGAATAATGTCATGGATTTGATAGGGCTTGCACTGAATCTGTAGATTTTTGGATAGTATGGCCATTTTAACAATATTAATTCTTCCAATCCAGAAGCATGGGATATCTCCCCATTTCTTTAAATCCTCTTTAATTGCCTTGAATAATGTTTTATAGTTCTCAGCATTTAAGTCTTTCACCTCCTTGGTCAGGTTTATTCTTAGGTATTTACTTCTTTGGGATAAAATTATAAAAGGTGTTACATTTTTATATTCCTTTTCTAATATTTCACTGTTACTATACAGAAATGCAACAGATTTCTGAATGTTAATAAGGTCTTCTGCTACTTTGCTGAATTCATTGATCAGTTTGAGAAGTTTTTGTGTGGAGTTCTTAGGGTTTTCTATAGACAGTGGAATGTCATCTGCATACAGTGACAATTTTACCTCTTCTTTTCCAATTTGGATACCTTTTATTTCTTTGGTTTTTGTGCTGTGGCTAGGACTTGCAATACTGCCTTGAATAAAAGTGGTGAGAGTGGGCCTCCTTGTCGTCTTCCAGATTTTAGTGGGAAGGATTTCAGCTTTTCTCCATTGACTAGTGTAGTGACTATGGGTTTGTCATAAATGGCTTTGATTATGTTAAGGTATGTTCCCTGTATACCCACTTTGGTAAGAGTTTTTATCATGAATGGATGTTGGATTTTGTCAAATGTGGGGGGGGTGCATATTTTGAGATAATCATGTGGTTTTTGACTTTTCTAAAAAAATCTAAATGCTTCACATGATCATTTCTTTAGGTATCCAGGTCTCAATAACTTACATTCTATTAGAAATTCATATTCTTTTCGAAGACTTATAACTGAGTCACTGGTTGTTCCAAGATTGATCTCGGCATTGTTGTTGTTGTTGTTGGCTTTATAATTAGAAAGGATGGGAGTTCCTGTCATGGCACAGCTGAAATGAATCCAACTAGGAACCATGAGGTTGCAGGTTCCATCCTTGGCCTCACTCAGTGGGTTAAGGACCCAGCATTGCCCTGAGCTGTGGCTTGGATCTGGCATTGCTTTGGCTCTGGCATAGGCCAGCAGCTGTAGCTCCCATTAGACCCCTCGCCTGGGAACCTCCATATGCTACAGGTGCAGCCCTAAAAAGAAAAAATAAATCCTGGACTAGAGTAGTACTTGTGTTACAGTCAAGGAAACTGATAACGCCATTGACACATCATAATCAGCCACAGTCCATAGGTTATGTTCAGAGTTCAGTCCTTGTATAGTACACCCCATAGGTTTGGGTCTGTGTGTAATGACAGGTAACCACCATTATAATATCATACACAATAATTTCAGTGTCTTAAAGTCCTCTGTGTCCTGCCTACTCATCCCTCTTATTAAACTTAATAAAGGGAAGCCCCACTAAACTGGGGTTAGAAAACCAGCATGGGGAGGGAATTCTCAGGCACATACCATCAACACAGATCCCAACAGAAAGAGAAGGGCCTCCTCTCTCTGGTGGGATGTGATACTTCATTGCCACCAGCAGGAGGAAGAATGTATCCTTGCCTGGCAACACCTCAGTCAACAAGAGACTTAAATTCAGGTGACAAAACCACTATTATCAAGCTCCCAGTTTCCTCCAATGGACTTGTGTATAACAGCCCCTCCTAACTGCCTCTTTGCTATAAAAGAATTTCCACTCTGCTTTACCACGTTTATATGTGGTTCATGAGAGTTACGTGTTTCTAATTGTGATTCTTCTGTGTTCCTGAATAAGCCTGCTTTATTGGTCAATAACTGGCTCTTTTATTGTTTTTGGTTAACAACTCCCTCTCTCCAACTCCACCAACCACAGAGCTCTTTATTGTTTCCTTTTGTTGTTGTTGTTCTTTTCAGAATCTTATATAGTTGGAATCTTACAGCATGTCACCTTTTCAGATTATCCTCTTTCATCTCAGTAGTATGTGTTTAAAATTCCTTTGTGTCTTTTCATGGCTAGAGAGTGCTTTTTAAATTTTGTTAGTGCTCAATAATTATTAGTTCATTGTGGATATAGCACTGTTTCTTTACGTTTTCACATGCTGAAGAACATCTGGATTGACTCTAAGTCTTGGTAGTTATGAGTTAACATTTCTATAAATATCTGTGTGCAGGTTTTGGGGTAGACTTAAGTTTCCAACTCATTTGTGTAAATACTATGTTGTGAGATTGTTGGGTTTATATCAATTTAGTTTTGTAAAACACAAAAGTGTCTTTCTGTGTGGTTATTCAACTTTGTATTCCCATGGACAATGCAGAAGTGTTCCTGCCGCTCTACATGCTTGACAGTTTGTGTTGTCCTGTTTTGAATTTGGCTTTTTATAGGTGCATGGTCTGCACCTTTTTATAGGTTCATAGGTGCATCTTGTTGTTTTAATTGCAATTCTTTTTTTTTTCTTTTTAGGGCCACACTTGTGGCGTATGGATGCTCTCAGACTAGGGGTCCAATCAGAGCTGTAGTTGCCAGGCACAGCCACAGCAACTTAGGATCAGAGCTGCATCTGCGACCTACACCACAGCTCACAGCAATGCCAGATCCCTGATCCATGGAGTGAGATCAGGGATCCAACCTGCAACCTCATGGTTCCTAGTCAGTTTCATTTCTGCTGCACCACGGTGGGAACTCCTACTTGCAATTCTTTAATAGCATTTGATGTTGATTATCTTTTTCTATCTTATTTGTCATCTCTATATGTTCCTTTTTATATTTTAAGAATTTTATTAGTTTTTGAAAGAAGATAATTCTTTTACATATTTATTTATTTTATAAAATTTTTATTGTGATTAAAAACACTTGAGAAACACCCTCTTTAAATTACACAACAGAATAATGTTAACTATAAGCACGTCTTACACTCACTCTGGAACTTACTCATATAACTTACTTCTATAATTAAAAATTTTCCTGAAGTTCCTATCGTGGCGCAGTGGTTAACAAATCTGACTAGGAACCATGAGGTTGCGGGTTCGGTCCCTGCCCTTGCTCAGTGGGTTAACGATCTGGCGTTGCCATGAGCTGTGGTGTAGGTTGCAGACGTGGCTCGGATTCCGCGTTGCTGTGGCTCTGGCGTAGGCTGGTGGCTACAGCTCTGATTCGACCCCTAGCCTGGGAATCTCCATATGCCATGGAAGCGGCCCAAGAAATAGCAAAAAAAGACAAAGAAAAAATTTTCCCTAGCCCTGGCAAGTGCTGTCTGTTTCTATGAGTTTGACTGTTGTATATTCTTCTTCTAAGTAGAATCATACAGTAATTGTCCCTATATAACTGTCTTATTCCACTGGGCATAATATTAGCCAGGTTCATCCAAGTTGTTGCATATAGCAGTATTTCCTTTTTTAAAGACTGTGTGATATTCCATTGCATCTATATGCCATCTTTTCTTAATCATTTCATCTTTCAATAAACAGGATGTTTTCATATCTTGGGTATTGGAAACAACGCGGCAATAAAGATGAGCATGTAGTTACCTCTTTGCATTCCTGATACCAACACATTGGATATGTAGATCCAGAAGTGAAAATTTGTATCATATAGTAATTCTATTTTCAATTATTTGAGGAAATTTCTTAGGGATTGCATAATTTTGTACCACCACAAGCAGTATACAAGTGTTCCAATTTTTCCTTATATGTGCCAACCCTTGCTGTATTTGCTGTTTTGATGCATACATCTGACTCAATGGAAGATGATATGTCATTGTGGTTTTAATTACATTTCCCTGATAATTAATGATGTTGACCACATATACCAGTTGGTTATCTTCTTTGGAGAACTGTCTACTTGAGTCCTCTATGCTTTATTAATCAGGTTGTTAATTCTTTTCTATTGACTTGTAGGAATTTTTTGCCTCTTTTCTATCTTAATCTGATGTTGTTTATGTGATTTACCAATAGTTTCTCCCATTGTAAGTTGGGTTTTCACCCTGTATAAGATTTCCTTTGCTGTGTTTAGTGATGTTGCCTCCCTTATCTAACTTTGATTATTTTGCTTGTGCTTTTGTCTCTTCCCCAGGAATCATTGACAAGCTTAGTGTCATGCAGCATTTCATCTCTGTTTTCATCAAGGAATTTTACAGTTACAGTTCCTTCATTAAAATCTTTAACTCGTTTTAAACTGATTGGGCATATGGTGTAATGTAAGGGTACAATCTTGTATGGATTGATTATCCAGTTTCTCAACATATTTGTTCAAGAGTCTCTGCTTTCTCCACTGTATATTCTTAGTTTGCATCAAAGAGCTGTTGAGAGTATATACTTGGGTTTTTGGGGTCCCTATTCTGTGTCTTTGGTTGATACATTTGTTTGTTATGGTGGTGTCATCCTGTTTAATTACTGTAGCTTTTTAATATGTTTTGACATCAGGAAGTGTGATGCTTCCAGTTTTATTTTTATTTCTTACTACTAATTTGGTTAGTTGGGGAAATTTGTGTTTCCACATGAATTTTAGGATTGTTTTTATTTCTGTAAATAAATGCCATTCCCAGAGTTTCCTGGTGGGCTAGTGGTTAAGGATTTAGTGTTGTCAGTCCTGTGGCTCATATTTGATCTCTGGCCTGGGAACTTCTGCATGACATAGGCATGTCCTCTCCTCCAAAAAAAAATCATTGGAACTTTGATGGGGATTGCATTGCATCTGTAGATAAATTTGGATAGTATGGACTTTTTAACAATATTCATCTTTCAGTCTATGAACACAAGGTGTCTTCTTTGATTTTGTCTTCTTTAATTTGTTTCCTTTTAATGATTTGTAGAGTCCAGTGTAATAATGTTTTGCTTCATTTGACAGAATTATTTGTAAGTATTATTTTTATACTATTGTAATGGGTTTACTTCCTTAATTTCATTTTCAGAAAAGTTATTGTTAGTGCCTATCAAAATGATTTTTAATGTTGATTCTGTAATTTGCAACTTTATTGTATTCATTTATTAACTCTGAAAGTTGTTTCTTGTAGAGCATTTTGTATTTTGTACATAAGAAAGAGATAATTTCACTTCTGTGGTTTGAAAATCTTTACTTCTTACCTAATAGTTCTAGGTTGAGCTTTTAAAAGTATGTTATAATATAAGTCATAAAAGAGGGTATCCTTGCCTTATTCTGGATCTTAGAAGGAAAGCTTTCACTTTTTCACCATTGAGTTTGAAGTTGGTTGTGGGGTTTTATATATGGCCTTTACTATAGTGAAGAAATTTCTCTCCAGTCCAAATTTGTTGAGACTTTTAATCATAAAAATTAGGGTTAAGTTCGGTCCAATGATTTTTCTGCATCTGCCTAGAAGACAATGAGGTTTTTAAGCTCCATTCTGTTAATGTAGTGTATCACTTTATCTGATTTGCCTTTGATGAACCAAATGATGAGCCAATCTTGCATTCCAGGAATTATTCCCACTTGGAGTAATTATTTTATTTTATTTTATTTTATTTTATTTATGTTAATGTCTATACCTGTGGCATATGGAAGTTCCCAGGCTAGGTTTTGAATCAGAGCTGCAGCCGCCACCCTACTCCAGAGCCACAGCAATGCCAGATCTGAGCCACATTGGCAAACAGATACTCACCACAGCTCATGGCAATGCCAGATCCTTAACCCACTCAGCAAGGCCAGGGGTCAAACCACCTGTGTTCTCATGAATACTAGTCAGGTTCATTACCAGTGAGCCACAATCGGAACTCCTTACTTGGAGTTGGTTGTTTGATACTTTTATCATGCTGAATATTTCAGCTTGCTAATAGATTGTTTAGAGTTTTGCACCTATTTTCTTCAGGGGTATATGACTATAATTTTCTTCCTTTATGATGCCTCTATATGCCTTGGGAAGTAGGGTGATACTGGCCCCCATAAAGAGAACTTGAAGCTGTTTCCTCTATTTTTAGAAGGTGTATCCTCTATTTGTATTGATTTGGCTTTACCTGTTTGGTAGAATTCACCTGTGAAGCTATCCAGTCCTGGGCTTTTCTTTGTTGGCATTTTCAGTCTCAATCAAAGGGCAATGTGTTCCTTGGTCATTCAGTGTAACACACCAGAGAGTTATTGAGTCTCATGCAGAGACTGAAAAGAATCACTGTTAATATGCAGTGAGCCTCAGGCTCTGTGGAATATAAATGATTAAGTGGAGAGTTGCCATCTAGTTCATCATAAATGTGGAAAAGAATCCCTTGTCACAAGAATGTTCATTCAAGTGAAAATTAGGACATGGTATGATTCAAACAGTAAAGGAATGGATCAAATGTCCCATGATCCATAAAGTGAAATGCTCTGTATCTGTCAATGTTCCATGGAGAGTTTGTAGTAATTTTGGGAAATCGGTATACTATGATGTTATGATCAAAAAAATATAGAAAACGAGTCTCCAAAAAGATACATTCCCCAAACGTGTACGAAAGCACACAGAGACACTTTTCCTGTCAGAAATAAAACAATGATAGGATGCTGAAGAAAATGTGCTTTTCACAACAGTTTATTATGACAATTTTCAAACACATAAGAAAGTTTACAAAGACATGAAACCAAACCTCTTACTATCAAGATATAGACATTTCCGTGATCACACACATTTCCCTCATGCTGAATCCTAGATAACCCCACTCCCTCCCCCCATATGTGGAACTGCTCTTTTCTTTCATTTTTCCATCACTTTTGAGTTTTGCAGACCTTGATAAAAATGAAAACATAAAAATGTACTCTTTCTGGAGTTCCCGTCGTGGCGCAGTGGTTAACGAATCCGACTAGGAACCATGAGGATGCGGGTTCGATCCCTGCCCTTGCTCAGTGGGTTAATGATCCGGCGTTGCCGTGAGCTGTGGTGTAGGTTGCAGACACGGCTCGGATCCCGCCTTGCTGTGGCTCTGGCGTAGGCCGGTGGCTACAGCTCTGATTCGACCCCTAGCCTGGGAATCTCCATATGCTGCGGGAGCGGCCCAAGAAATAGCAACAACAACAACAACAAAAGACAAAAAAAGACAAAAAAAAAAAAAAAAAAAGAAAAAGAAAAAAAAATGTACTCTTTCTAAAATTTATTTATTTATTTATTTTTCTTATTACAGCTCCCCCCCCCCCTGCAGTCTATGGAAGTTCCCAGGCGAGGGGTCAACTCAGAGCTACAGCTGCCTGTGTACAGCACAGCCACAGAAACAAGGGATCTGAGCCTCATCTGCAACCTCTGTCACAGCTTGTGGCAACCCCAGACCCTTAACTACTGAGCAAGGCCATGGATAGGACCTGCTTACCAGAGACACTATCTTGGGTTCTTAGCTCACTGAACCAGAACAGGAACTCCCCAAAAAGGACTCTTTGGAGTTCCCATCATGGCTCAGCAGTTAATGAACTTGACTAGTATCCATGAAGATGAAGGGTCAATCCCTGGCCTCACTTAGTGAGTAAAGGCTCCAGGGTCACCATGAATTGTGGTATAGGTCACAGACACAACATAGATCCTGCATTGCTGCGGCTGTGGTGTAGGCCAGGAACTACAGCTCCGATTGGACCCCTAGCCTGGGAACTTCCATATAACACAGGTGTGGCCCTAAAAATAAAAAAAAGTACTCTTTAATGTAAGACTTCTTTCACCTAGAAAAAAAATTTTGTGTGTATATTAGTTCTCCATTCCTTTTTTATTGCTGTGGAATATTTCATTGCATTTATAAACTAGTTTGTCCTTCTTTTTGTTTAAGTGCACTTGACTGATTTCAACTTCTTGGCTATTAAGTACAAACTAACTATGAGCATTACATCACAAGTTTTGTGAACAGGTTTTGTCACCTACAGAAGTAGTTAAGGATGGAATTATTGGATGTATGTGGAAGTGTATGTTTCATGTTAAATAAAGTCAGAAGTTGATCATATGTGAAGGTATCACTTTATATTCCCATCAATGGTGAAAACTGTATCCATGAGCATACTTTTACTCATTATACACACTGCTACCAACCTGGACCAAATTACTATATAAGCTCTTTCCTAGTTTGTTATGGTGTTCTCAAAATGAATGTCCCCTTTTCACTCTTTGTGGTCAATGAGGCAGAGTAATCCTTTAAACCATAATTTGGATCATGTCGCAATACCTCCAATGCCTTCTCATTTCTCTCCAGAAAAATCCCATAAGCCCTTCATACTTAGGTCTCTATTATATTTCTGGTCTCATTTTCAATGTTTCACTCTTATTTCTCTCTGGTCACGGGACTCTCTGATTTTTCTCCCTATAAGATCAGCATAGTCTGTTTGCACTTGCTTTTCCGTGTGCCTAGGACTCTGTTTCTGTTGATCTATTCAAGAATCATTCTACTGGTCAGGGTTCCTCAACCACAGGACTGCTAAAATTTTGAGTCAGAGAGACAGTCCTTGGTAGTGATGACCTGTCTTGTGCATTTCAGCTGTTCAACAGTATCTGTGACCCAGATGCCAATAGCAGTGCCCACTGCACACAACCAGTCGTGTATCTGGGACACTCAAGAGTGTATCTAGCCTTTGTCAACTATCCCCTGGGGGGCAAAATATTAAGACCCATAATTTTGGTCTTAATTAAAAAGTCTTATGGGCCCTTCTTGACCATCCTGTCCTGCATAGTACACATCGATTCACTCAGGGTTGCCAACATCACGCTCTTCAAATATTTTACTCTATGGTAGATCCTGGCCCTTTTCAAACCCCTGGTATGATCAGTATTTGTCCAGTTTTACCCCCTGGTATAGGAATCTGCACAGGACCATGGATATTTTTTCTGACTTCACTACCACATTTTCAATTCCTAGAATAAGGCATAGCAAAATGAATATGGTAGAATATTTCAAGTCAATTCTGTTTTGCATATTTTTTCTAGTACATTTAAAATTAATCTTTGACCTTAACTCTCTCATCCATTTTTAGCACAGAAAATGCTACCTGAAACTTTGAAAAGGTATGCTTGACATTTACATCCTTTTAGAACCTGAGGTAACTCTACATAAGATACAATGAGAGTAAAATCCAAACTTCTTTTGCTTTTATTAGTGAGTTAAACAACTAACAAAAATTGTGTCCTCTTTTATGATTATTAACATTAAATGATCCATGAAATTGGTATATTAAAAAAGAAAGTGGGCGTTCCCTGGTGGTGCAGTGGGTTAAGGATCCAGCATTGTCACTGCAGTGGCTTAGGGAACTTCCCTTGCCTCAGGCATGGCCAAAGGCAGGGGGGAGAAAGAAAAGAAACAAGAAATGAAGATACAAGCACTTTTTAGATATGTATATATCAAAAATTGAAGACTCAGAGTCCTTGTTGTGGCTTAGCAGTAACAAACCTGACTACAAGGATGCAAGTTCAATCCCTGGCCTCACTCAGTGGGTTAAGAATCCAGTGTTGCAGTGAGTTGCGGTGTAGGCTGCAGATGCGGCTTGAATCCCACATTGCTGTGGCTGTGGTGTAGGCCAGTGGCTACAGCTCAGATTTGACCCCTGGCCTGGGAACCTCCATATGCCCTTGGAGAAGCCCAAGAAAATGGCAAAAAGACAAAAAAAAAAAAACACAAAAAGATCTGGGATTACTGTGGCATAGTCTGGCAACTATAGCTCCAATTTGGCCACTAGCCTGGGAATTTCTATATGCCTAAATTTCCAATTTAGGGTGCAGCCCTATATAGACAACTTAATTAATTCAATTTAATAAAAGTATTGAAGGCTATCATGTAGAATGAAATGAAAACTTTTTCATGTCAATTTTCATGTTGCAACATTCAAATTAATGGTTACAACATTATAATAATGCTCAAGATTTTAAAAACCTATTTGCACACAGGAAATATTCATGAATAATAGTTGTATAGCATACAAGGGTAAACTATAGAATATTTGAGGATATGTATGTATGGCTTAATAAAAGATGTACTTACATACATAGTAAATTCATATAAAAATTCAAATAAACTATTTTTGAACATGGTAATGAAAAATTGAGATTTCTCATTATTCTAACTTTTTAATAGACTATTTTAAAAGAATAATTGTAGACTTACAGAAAAGTTACCAAAAAATATATACAGGGATTTCCCATCACCAATATACTGCTTACCAAAAACTTAGCATGAATATAATCATTTGTTATGAATGACAAATCAATATTCATTTTTAGTAAAGTTTGTAGTTTACAATTGGGTTTGGGTTACTCTGTGTTGTAGAGTTTTATGGGTTTTACAGTGTGTGTTATATCATGTATCTACCTTTAGAGTGTCAAACAGAATGATTTTCCCTCCTTTAAAATGTCCCACACACAACCAATTCATCCCTTTACTCAATCTGCTTAAATCCCCAACAACCACTGATTTCTTTTTTACTCTTTTCACAGTTTTACCTTTTACAGAGAGTCAATTCATAATTTATGGAAATGTTTCTGTTTCAAAATTTAAAAATCATCCCTTGTGTTGTCTCATTAATTGTTTTATCCTGTTGACATTTTAAAATTCACTAACGTCATCTGTTTGTCCTCTCTACATCTAGCTCATATAAATATGTCTTCCTTAATTTGGTTTATCTATGCTACAAACATATTAACCCATTATAAACATATTACTATAACTGGCCTGGTGCAAGAAACCTTAATACCAGTCACTAAAATAAAAAGAACCTAATTAGGGTGATAAATTGGATTTTATAAAAAGAATTCTATCTTAACTACAAATCCAAATGTCAAACCTTTTAAGTTCAAAGACCTACCTCAGAAGTGTGCATTTTCTCAGTGTTTTATCACTGTTCTGGAAGGACTGGGTAACACAAGGTGACAATTTGAAGTAAAAGCTCAAGAAGTTATCTAAAGAGATAATTGTATTAAATATTGTGTCTTATAACATGAAGTTTCTACACTTCTTTGAATCATATACTTTCTCTTGATGAGAAAGAACTTCTTACTACATTTAAAGGTCCATGAGTAGACATGAGACCACAGTGTTTGATAAAGGAAATAGTTGAAAGAGGTAAAACCTGCTAATATATGAATATAAGCTTATAGACCAGTATCAAGAAGCAGACAACACCAGAAATCATCTTGAAAAATGGAAGATAAAATGCTAGATGAAACCAAAGTGACACTAGGCAGGCAAGAGAGACAAGACACAGTAGTGAAAAGCATCTAAGGCAGTGAACCTTACTTACCTCTTTTTACCTGACTCCATCTCTTCCTCTACATAAAACTGATGGAACACTAAAGATTGTTGTGTTTATAGTGCTCCCTTTTCTAAAGGAACCAAATATCCATGTCCCATGATAAGATTAAATGAATACCACAGTAAGATATAATATTCTTGAGGGACTGATTCTCAGTCAATCTAAGCTATGAAGAAAATATTGAAACTTCCATTCATCTTTTGTCATCTGAGATCAACTTCTTGCTCCATAGCATCCTCATGGCATTTTTCACTTCTGCATTCCTCAGCGTATAAATCAGAGGGTTGAGCAGAGGGGTTCCGATTGTATAAAAGACAGTTATCATCTTATCCATGGAGAAGGTGGTTGCAGGGCGTGTGTATATAAATATGCAAGGACCAAAGAACAAGATGACCACAGTGATGTGGGAGATGCAGGTGGAGAGGGCTTTTTTCCTCCCTTCTGCACTGTGGTTTCTCAGAGAATACAAGATAATGACATAGGAGACCATCAGCATGACAAAACTCACTGTACAGATGGCTCCACTGTTGGACACCAAGAGTAGGTTGGTCACATAGGTGTCTGCACAGGCAAGTTTCAGCAAAGGCTGCAAGTCACATATGTAATGATCAATCACATTGGCACCACAGAATGGTAAACTCAAGGCTAGAAAAATCTGAGTTAAAGAATGCACACAGGATCCCACCCAGGCCACAGCCACCAACACCCCACAGACTCCATGACTCATGATTGTTGTGTAGCGCAGAGGTTTACAGATGGCCACATAGCGGTCAACAGCCATGAGGATAAGGATGAAGATCTCCAGGCAGCCAAAGAAATGGAATGAAAAGACTTGCATTATGCACTCATTAAAAGAGATAGTGGCATTCTTCAAAAGGGCATCCACAATCATTCTAGGAGCTATGGAAGTAGCGAAGCAGGTATCAGATAAGGATAAGTGGAAAAGGAAGAAGTACATTGGACTCCCAAGTGTCTGGCTGGTCTTGATGGTAGCAATAATGAGCAGGTTGCCTATCAATGTCCCCAAGTAGAAAATCAAGAAAGTGACAAACACTATTTTCTTCCTAACAGGATCCTGGGTCAACCCAAGTAGAATGAACTCGGTCACATTATTGTTCAGCCACATGATTTCATGAATGAAGGGAAAGGTTGAATGTGAAATGATTTACCTGCAAAAAATTAAGTATATTCACTTATGATGTGATATCTAATATGATGAAATATTTTAGAAAAAAGAGTATTAAACATTGGAAACATTCTAACTGTGGTTTCTTAACAATTTTCTCTAACTCTTTGTTCCTCAATTTTTCCTGACCACTGCATAGGTTGTTATGAGTCTCAATAAGCTTATGAATACGATATTCTTCATAACAGTCTTCAAATAATCCCCCTGACTTAGATGTAACTCTCGTTAATTTTGCTAATTTTATGAATGCATATCGGGCTCTATTGTGTAATTTCTTCTTTCTTTTGCTTTTTCTTTTTTGGGCCACACAAAAAGATTAGTAAAAATAATGACATGATCTCCATAATAAAACTAATGTAGAAGCCAAGAATTAAAGAGAAGTAAGTGTAGCATTTTCAAATTTATCCTGCCCTCTCCTTCTATCCTGGGACTATTTTAGATGCTTCTGTTTTCCTTGAACTTTAGGACAAAACAGTCCAGCTGGCCTCCTGTGATTGCCTGTGAGAAGGGAAATGCATTCTCCTGCTCTCTGAAGACTTTCACTATAGCTTTTCTTACAATATAAGAATTATTACTGCTTGCAGCACAAGAATTCATGTGCTTATTCTACTTTTCATTCTTAAAAAAGAATATCAAAATGCTACATATTCTCAGAATATTTTTCTCCACAATCCCAATCTAACTGCCTAGTATAATGTAGGTGTTCATTGAATTGAAATTGAACATTCCCTACTATCTTTAAGATATGATCATATTTATGTGATCATTGTCATACTATTCTGATCTTAAAATATAGTAAGATCAAGTTTATAGAGTCTTGTATCAAATTTGTAGGGTCTTCTATCTACCATTATAGTAGACAGAAAAACATGCTTTCTACTTAGAGAAAGCCAAATACAGCAACACTGAGATCAATTTTGAACAAGTAGTAACTCAGCTATAAGTCCTCCAAAAGAATATGAATTTCCAGAGTCCCCATCATTGCTCAGTGGTTAGTAAATATGACTAATAACCATGAGGTTGTGGGTTCAATCCCTGGCCTACTCAATGGGTTAAGGATCCGGTGTTGCCATGAGCTGTGCTGTAAGTCTCAGATGTGGCTCACATCCCATGTTGCTGTGATTCTGGCATAGGCCAGCGGCTACAGCTCTGATTAGACACCTACCCTGGGAACCTCCATATGCCACAGGTGCAGCCCTGGCAAACACAAAAAGACAATAAAATAAAATAAAAATAAAAGGTGAATTTCAAATAGAACGTAAGAAATTGGGACCTGGATACCTACACAAATGACCACCTGAAGCATTTAGATTTCTTACATAAATTTTTGGACCTTAGAACATGCTGTCAGAAGCTTTGCATTTTTCATATCTTCCCGATATTGATTAACATCTTTTGGAGTTCCCATCATGGCTCAGCAGTTAAGAAACTTGACTAGCATCCATAAGGACACAAGACCCTGGCCTTGCTCAGTGGGTTAAGGATCTGGCATTGCTGTGAGCTGTGGATTAGGTCACAGATGCATCTTGGATCCCGCATTGCTGGGGTTCTGGTGTAGGCCAGAAGCTACAGCTCTGATTCAGCACCTAGCCTGGGAACATCCGTATGCCATGGGTGTGGCCCTAAAAAGATAAAGAAAAAAATTTATTTGCAGTATGTATATGACTACATGTCCAAGTTTATGTTTCCCAAAGATGGTTGACATTTTCCTCATATTTTTAAAAGAATCTGACACATACACACATTACACTAGTTTGGAGGCAAAACAGCATCAGCAAAATAGCACATCTTGGGATTGTGGGCATTCAGTCCTACCTAAAATGTCCAGTGAGACATTGGGTTCAAATGTCAAGGACCTTTTTAGCATGAACCAAAAGTCTTTATGACTTTTTGGACAGGATCAAATGTCCTGCAAGGCACATCTTCTAAATATTACGGTCTTAACCTCAACTCTTCAAACAAGATTAGCCAAGTTTAGAATGGCCAAGATTGTTAAACAGATTAAACAGACTATTTTTGGTGTGGCAAGAACAGAGAAGAGCTGAAAGAAAATCAGGCAAAGGTGGAGAATATTCAAGGGTGGAATATAAAGTGTTCAGTGGATCCTTCCATGCTTACAAGTCTATGCTTCTGTGGAGACCACAGTGAGAAGCATTTTCTGTAAGGATTCTCTCTGAAATGATGCACCCCTCCCCAAGTCAGTTACAAAAATCTTTGGGGGAGAACCTACACTCTATTATTCTGCAGAATTTGCCATTCTTTGCAGAAAGGTGAACAGATTGTCCCTGCATATTTTATTCCTTTAAAAGCCAAAAAACAACAAAAACAAAACAAAACAAAAAAGTGCCCTCCTTGAGTTCCTCCTTCTCCTAAATCTCATGATTCCTGAGTATCTGGCCCAGAGGTGTCCAAGAAAACAACTTGATATGAGAATCAAAAGATCACAATGAAACTCAACACACGCTACTAATAATTCCCACATGTGATTCCCCTATATACCATTAAATTAGTATTTATTCCTTATTCAGAATCTTATCAGAGAGCAGGAACTTTGAAGGGACAATAGTAGATAAGCTCACAAGTGAAGAAACCCAGCATGTGGCAAAAATACTGATGAAAAGGGAGGATCTTACTCAAAGAATTTTCAGGAACTCCTCTTCCAAATGTAAGGCCAGTTATTGTTTGTAGACTTAAGACTATTCATTGTTGTGTTTCCTCTGATCCTTCTCTAAGAAGTAGTTTTTTATCAAAATAAATTTTGACATGAGCCAAGAGCAGATCAAAATCCTATGATATCATTTGAAAGAATAGAAAGGGCAATGCATTTACACTGTGATAGACAATATTCCTTTCAAAGATGTTACTTGAAGCTAGAAAACCAGGCATTCTCCGGAAGCTGTGTAAAGGTCAATACCTCCATTAAAATTGACTCTAATTTTGAACCATGAATAATCTCTTCTAACATTTTAGTACACAGAGTTCCTAACAAAACTTATTTTTGCTAAGCTATCTTATATATAAACCATTTGTAAGCATTTCTGTATTCTGCCATCTCCAGAAAATATTCTACAATTGATGGATTAAAGTCTTCTGTCCCCAAACAACAATACATGAGTTTCACATACCTTATATTCATAAATATTTGTTGATTTCTAAAGATCATTCCCACCCTCATGGTCATGTTTCATTCTGTTAATTTCTTATATTAATGGTAAATCTTATTTTTAAAAAAGTTACATTGTTCATTTTCCCCCGTTTCTTTCTCAGAGTATGAGGGAAGTATAATTACAAGATGCATGGAAATATGTTAGCAAGTGATGGTGGATTATTTTGTAATGATGCCCCTCTGAGTACAAAGATTGGAGTAATATGTCACTTACTTGTTGGAAGGCACTGTGAATTTCCAGTTCCACTCATCCATTTTGACAGCACCTGTGAACTGGAGTTTAGCACTTGCCATCTGCCTCTACACGGATTAAACCATGAACCAGTTCAGCTGCAGACCCACAGCAACCCTGAGCAGAGGTCAGGGTAAAGACCAGGAGTGAGGCACGCTGTGCTCTGGGAAAAGTGGAAGAGCAGGTCTTCAGATAGATATTGTTAGGAGATTTTATGAGCCCACTTCTTGCATCTCTTCATTTCTCTTAAAAAAAAAAAAAACACTAAAGCCCTTCATGGTAGTGTCTGCTCTTCATGACTAGTAGTAACATTCATGACACCAGAGGCAAACTTCATAAAATGTGTGCATGGCTGCATGCACCTTTAACACATATGTTGGTATTTCCCCTTTTCTCTTTGGGGAAGGATTTCAGAGCTCCTAGGTTGTAATAAGTGGACAAAATAAAATATGTCATCAGTCAATGCAGTCACTCCCAAGGGTGAGCTGGTGAGCCCTGAGGGAACTCAGGAAAGAAACAAAGAATACTGGCCCACAACTGAGGTACCTATTGAAGGAATGAGTCCAGTAAGCCCAGACCTTTACATCTTCCCATAGAAATAGGTTTTCTGTAAATCTTCTGTAACTCTGGTGACATGTTAGTCTCTTCTTCCTACTACCTTCCCTTTGTTGCAAAAACTCAAATATCCTAGCTTCCCCCTGCCTCACCTACTCAGAGGGTGTTCTTTGGGCTACCTAAGATGATGTCTCCTGGGCTTAGGTCCTAATTTTGCCCCAAATAAAACTAAATTCTCAGCTTTCACATTGTGCATTTTTTTTTAAGTCAACACAGCCCTCTCACAGATTTCTGAAGAAAAAATGTTCTCTGCATTCAAGGGGGAATATTTTAAGACATGATGATGTAAGATACTGCTATCCTAGAGAGGATAATTCTCTAAAGTTTTCTTTCCTTGCCAGTTTTAATTAATATCCATATATAATAAAGTCATTTTTATTTTTTTAATTTTTAATTTTTTCCCACTGTACACCATGGGGACCAAGTTTTACTTACATGTGTACTTTTTTCCTCCCTTTGTTCTATTGCAATATAAGTATCTAGACATAGTTCTCAATGCTACACAGCAGGATCTCATTGTAGATCCATTCCAAGAGCAATATTTTGCATCTGTTAACCCCATGATCCTAATCCGTCCCACTCCCTCCCTCTCCTCCTGGGCAGACACAAGACTATTCTCCAAGTCCATGATTATCTTCCCTGTGGAAAGTTTCTTTTGTGCTGTATATTAGATTCCTGTTATATCATATGGTATTTGTCTTTCTCTTTCTGACTTATTTTACTCAGTATGAGAGTCTCTATTTCCATCCATGTTGCTGCAAATGGCATTATGTCATTCTTTTTTATGGCTGAATAGTATTCCATTGTGCACATATATACACACCTCATCTTCCTAGCCCAGTCGTCTGTCAATGGACATTTGGGTTGTTTCTATGTCTTGGCTAGTGTGAGTAGTGCTTCAGTGAACATTCGGGTGCATGTGTCTTTTTCAAGGAAACTTTTGTCAGAATATATGCCCAAGAGTGGGACTGCTGGGTCATATGGTAGTTCTAGGTATAGATTTCTAAGGTTCTCCAAACTGTTCTCCACAGTAGCTGTACCAGCTTACATTCCCATCAACAGTGCGGGAGGGTTCCCTTTTCCCCACAGGCCTTCCAGCCCTTGTTATTAGTGGACCTATGAATGATGGCCCTTCTGACTGGTGTGAGGTGGTATCTCATGGCCGTTTTGATTTGCATTTCTCTTATACTCAGGGGTGTTGAGCATTGTTTCATGTGCTTGTTGGCCACCTGTATATCTTCCTTGGAGAACAGTCTATTCAGGTCTTTTGCCCATTTTTCCATTGGGTGGTTGGCTTTTTTGCTGTTGTGTTGTATATGCTGCTTGTGTATCCTAGAGATGAAGCCCTTGTCCGTTGCATCGTTTGCAACTCTTTTCTCCCATTCTGTAAGGTGTCATTGTGTTTTTGTATTTGTTTCCTTTGCTGCACAAAAGCTTGTCAGTTTGATTAGGTCCCACTGGTTTCTTTTGGCTCTTCTTTCTGTTGCCTTGGGAGACTGACCTGAGAACATGTTCATGAGGTTGATGTCAGAGAGTGTTTTGCCTGTGTTCTCTTCCAGGAGTTTGATGGTGTCTTGTCTTCTATTTAAGTCTTTCCACCATTTTGAGTTTATTTTGGTGCATGGTCGGAGGGTGTGTTCTACTTTCACTGCTTTGCATGCAGCTGCCCAGGTTTTGCAGCAATGATTGCTGAATAGACTTTCTTTGTCCCGTGTTATGCTCTTGCCTCCTTTGTCAAAGACGAATTGACCATAGGTGTCAGGGTGTATGTGTGGGTTCTCTATTCTATTCCATTGGTCTGTCTGTCTGTTTTGATATCAGTACCACAATGTGGTGATGACAGTGGCGTATTGCTCCCTCTACCCATGATACTCTGCTTTGTAGTCTCCCAGGCAGTCTCTGCCCCACCAACATGACAGACCAATTCCTGGTCTCCCCAGTCAGTCTCTGCCCTGCCAACCAGACTCTCTGGTTCCTAGTACAAGCAGTCTCCATGCCATCCACCCCAGCCTGCTCCTGGAGACTCACCTCCGGAGCCAAGGTCTGGGTGCCCAGCCCCCACCCAAGTGTCTCAGATTTTGGTGACTGTGCCAGTAGTAGATGATCTGTTCGGTTCTCACTCTGCTCTTCAGATCTCAGACTTACTGCTGTGCTCTTCTCTGCATCTAGAGATCCCTCTGATTTGGTTGATCTTTCCATCCAGTAGGTGACTTTTCAGGGTGTGGGATCGCTTTCTCCTCCACAGTTGCCTTTCTGGAGTGCCCGTCCACCCATGATTCCCTTCGCTCACTCTTTTTTCTTGTTTTACCCAGTAACATCATGAGATTCTTGCCATTATTGGAGTTTAGGTTTTTCTGCCAGTGATTCCTGTTCTCTGTGAGTCATTTAACCTGTAGATGTGTTTTTTTGGTTGTGTTTGTGGAGGAGCGTGAGCATGTCCCCCTAATATTCCGCCATCTTGCCTTCACCAAGAAGACAAATTTTATAGCCCTTGTAATTTATTTGCAAGTATAATCCAGGGAGTGTGAGGCAGTGCTTTGGAATTAATTTCTCTGCTGTGAGCTTCACACATCCCCAAACGTGGATCTACAGACTTAGAGCAAGTAGTACCTTGATTAACTATAAACCTCTTTTTGCAAACTGAATTGATATCTCATATTTTTTTCAAATGGATATCCAACTGTTTTTCTAACTTTTGTTAGTAAATGTACACTTATTGATGAAGGTGTTTCATTGAAATAATTTTACTTACCATATATTTAGCAACAGCCTGCATGTTTGTCACTGTACATAAGTTACATTTTGTGTTTCCCATAAATATTCCACCAGATAATAATGAACAGTGGGATATTTCATGTGAGAGAAAACTGAAATGCACAGAAGTCAAGCAGCTTGCAAGGTTATGTATTTGGGACGTTCAATCCTGAGAATGATATTCATGATTGTTTCATTTCATGGTTTATCCTCTTGCCACACATTATTTTATATGCTCCTAAGTGGAAACAAGGATTCACAAGTGATTATAAAAAAGTTGATTCAAATGTCTGAGTAATGGTATCTATGGTTGAGGAGCTGAGAATGAATAGTAAGACAATGAGGACAGGTTGAAATTCGGGTAGCCACAGGATATATGTGTGAAAATACTCATTTGGGATTCTCCCATGGTTTGAAATGGATGTCAGGACTCTAAAACTAGATTTGGGAATCTTTACTTGTAAATGAGAGTTTAAATTATTTGGAAATTGGGGAAGGTCGTCCAAGAAAACAGAGAGAATAGAGACTTGAGCCACTCTTCTGGGTAGGGTTAAACTAACAAAAAGAATCCCAGAGTGGTCTCAGGAAGCTTGTTCAAAAATCATAAGTGAAACCATGAATAGCAGTGATAATCATACTTAAAGGAGTGGAGTTTCATAAAGATGTGAGTGGGTGTTCTGTGTATGGAGGGCACATTAGCACTTGTGGCTAAAACTCAGACACCTGTAAATCCTGATTCACATAATCAATGAATAGAATAATTTCAAATAGAAAAATGTTGCTATCATAAGTGCTAGAAGCCATGCATTTTATTTCCATTGCTCAGAATCTTAAAGTTCTCTAAACTAATACTCACTGAGGACAGAAATCATGACTGTTTGGTTCTCCAACATTATCTTTATCATAGCAAACAATAATTTGTAGCATGCAATTTCTCTCTCTCTCTCTCTCTCTTTTTTTTTTTCATTTTTTAAGGAAGGCGAAGAGATCTGAAGGTAGTTTGTGGAGGAAGCCAGGTCAAAGAAATGTGCTTTTTAACAATGGAAAAGAAGGAGTTCCCATCATGGCTCAGCTGTGAATAAACCCAACTAGTATCCACGAGGATGCCTGTTCAATCCCTGTCCTTGCTCCATGGGTTCAGGATCCAGCATTGGCTGTGAGCTGTGTTGGTCGCACCCATGGCATATGGAGGTTCCCAGACTAGGAGTTGAATCAGAGCTCTAGCTGCTGGCCTACGCCACAGCCCAACAACTTGGGATCCAAGCTATGTCTGCGACCTCCTTACTTTGAACACTTTTGATCAACCCTTTGATTTATACACTAAGGAAGGCATAAGTGAAAAATGCCATGAGGAAGTTGTGGACCAAGAAGTTGGTTTCAGATGACAGGAGATGAATAGAAGTTTCAGCTTTCCTCATCGTTTGGATTGACTGAAAAGGAAGTCCATACCAAATAAGATCTTTTTCTTATGGAGTTAACATAATCCTAACATGCGGTGTGAATATTAATTTCTTTAGGAATATAAGCCATGTGAACACACATGCTAGTGTTGAGTCAAGTTTATGTAGAAGAGACGGTCTTACAGTCATGTGAGACACCTTGTCTTCGATGGTCACTGCTGGGTCTCTGCCTCTCTGGTCTGCCAGATATCCCTGTGGTTTGATCTCCTGTTTCCACTGCCCTGTGCGTTGACTTGTGTTTATAGTTATACTTCTATTTGCTTATAACCACGGCTCGACAGGTGTTCCTTCCAAAGAGTTTATTTACTAGAAATGGTGGTCTCGTGTCTCATTGTGCACCTTCAACTTGTTTGTTCTTCCTGACTCAGGAAAAAGCACCAGGTTCAAGTAAGCATAGCATCTTCATATTTTAAAGGACAATATATTTAATCTAAGAAACCCGTCTTCTCTTTCTTGGGGTTATATTGGAAATTGTTGCCACATGTTTACCTAGATTCTTCTAGAACAGTGACAGAACAGAATGAGAAAATTCACCCTTTTGTAGGAGTATTTTTTCCTTAGGGAGGTTCTGACTGTTGGGCTTATACTCATATTAATAGTCTATCTGTAAAAAAATCCTTTCTGCTCTTAAAATGACCCTTTATATTTGGGAGGAAATATTTCCTTGTCTGTTGAGTCATACTCATTTCAATAATTTGTTTATAATAGTGGGTTATTATGATTATAACATAGATGGCCCGAATGAAGGCATCTTCAGGTGAGCTAGAAGTAAAGAATACATGTAGTTGATGGAAGGGAATTCAAGAATAATAATGAATTACAGAAAGTATGTTGTAACCAGGAGGAGTGTTTTTAGGCTTTGAAGCATAAATAGTTATATCAGAGATGTGAATGGTTTTCCGTGAGTTTTAATATAATCCAGAAAGAATAATTTGTGAAAGACCGAGATATTTAGAAAATTATATTTATATAATTATAAATATATGAAAATTATATTTACACCATGGAGATTGAAATCATCTTTTGTCAGCATTCATCAACAGTATGGTCTCTAGTTACATGATCATTAAGAATCTTTTTTTTTTTTTTTTTTGCCTTTTTGTCTTTTTATTTGGAGGTTCCCAGGCTAGGGGTTGAATTGAAGCTTTATCCTCTGGCTGACATCACAGCCATAGCTACGCAGGATTCGAGCTACTTCTGCGACCTACACCACAGTTCACAGCAACACCAGCTACGTAACCCACTGAGTGAAGCCAGGGATCAAACCCGCAGCCTCATGAATGCTAGTTGGGTTCATTAACCACTGAGCCATTATGGGAACTCCAATTTGTTGCCTTATTTGTATTTTAATCATATAGAAAATGTGATATGAGTATTTTTTTTCTTATCTGGAACTCTATTTAAATATTACTAAATTATATTAATTTTATTAAATTTATATAAACTTTATTGTCCCAAGAAGTTTACAGTTTTTTTTAGTTTGAGAAAAACATCATTTATTTCTCAGTGTGGGGCCAGAAACATGTGACTTCCACAATGAAATCCAGTAACATATATAATCACCTTTTTATTTTTATTTTTTTCAGGCTGCACCTGCAGAATATGGAAGTTTCCAAGTTAGAGGTTGAATCAGAGCTGCAGCTGCAGGCCTATGCCACAATCTCAGCAACGTGGGATCTGAGCTGTGTCTGCAACCTACACCACAGCTCATGGCAATGCCAGATCCTTAACCCACTGAACAAAGTCGGGGGTCAAACCCATATCCTCACGGACACTGTGTCAGGTTCTTAACCCACTGAGCCACAGTGGGAACTCCTACCTCACCTTTTAAAAATCAGATTGTATATTTTTCATGGCTAATCTATCTCAAGCAGTTTGTATCACTGATCACAGCTGCTACAGTTTGATTTCTGCTTTTGCAAAGTTTGCATAGTAA
The DNA here is from genome assembly GCF_054392235.1 of Sus scrofa. NCBI lineage: Eukaryota > Metazoa > Chordata > Mammalia > Artiodactyla > Suidae > Sus > Sus scrofa. The sequence continues at coordinate 16,250,850 of NC_139384.1, forward strand.
AAGATTCCAGTTTATAGGGTTTCAGTTGAAGCCTTCTATTTCAAGACAAGGAAAATATGAAGAGGGTTGTATCCCAGATCCAATCTGGGTACCTCTGCAAATGCACTCTATATAATATGTCTTCTGGACAGGCTGTGGGTTTAGAACTCCCGTGTCACTGTCACCACATTTCTTGCAGACAGAAATGTATACTCAAATTCCTTCCAAGGAGTCTATACCACAGATAAGAGAACTATAAAGAGATCTGAATGTATACCCTCACAGGATTTATTTTGAAGTCAGTGGTCTGATACAGCAAGGGTGGGACTCTGAAATCTAAAATAGACACACTTGCATGAAGAAGAGTGAGAAGCATGAACTCACAAATATTCTTGCAAGGCCCTAGTTGTTCTAAGTAGCTTCCTCTTTCTTGAAAGAGAGAAAAGAACAGTCAGCCCTATACATTTTTTAAAAATGTAAATTCATAGAAAAAGATGAATCATATCTACACTCATATGATAACAATTACAGTTGGAGTCTGGTCCAGAACCCTGAACTGGAGTTCCTGTTGTGGCTCAGTGGTTAACGAATCTGACTGGGAACCATGAGGATTTGGGTTTGATCCATGTCCTCGCTCAGTGGATTAAGAATCTGGCATTGCTGTGAGCTGTGGTGTAGGTTGCTGATGCAGCTTGGATCCTACATGGCTGTGGCTGTGTCTTAGGCCGGCGGCTACAGCTCTGATTGAACCCCTAGCCTGGGAACGTCCATATGCCATGGGTACAGCCCTAGAAAAGACACACAAAAATAGAACCCTGAACTACTAATGACATTCTACCTTATCCAAAGGCACCAGGACCCTTAATATTAACTTGATTTTAAAAAGATATATTCTCTATTTTCAAGAACTAAATGAGCCTGATAAAACCCAGTGCCTCCTTCATTTTCTCTAAAATACCAATTGTAATTTTACTATGATATGCAGGAAATAGGACAACTAATTGCTGTTTACCTTTTTTTTTCATGATAAACACCACCTAGTAGAGGTGATGAATATTCACTAGAAATCTGCAGAGAACTGCACAATAGGTGATTGGCAAGAATACACTTGTTGCTTGGCAGGAAGGATGAGGCGAGGACTTTTATATAGTAGTAATACATGAATAATTAGATATTAATAGATGACCACTAACCTTAGAAAGTTGTAGGAAAAAAATGAGTCTTGTTAACTACAAGCCTTAATTTTCAGGTTTGGGATCAGACCTAAATTACAGAGAAAAATTAAAAAGTCACTGTACCCAATTTGTGGTCCAACAATCCAGTCCCCCTTTGCTTTCATTGGAAGATGAGTTTCTATTGCTCATTTTCCCATTCACTAGTTTTGCCACCTTACCTGAAATCAGAAACTCTTCATTTCATATTTAAAGTAGAAGAAATAAAAGAGTTATTTGGAATTTCCAAGTATACATATTTGTAGATATAATTTTGGGGTAATTAGGCAGTATAATGCAGATCTTATAATTTCCCCTCTTACCCCACAAAAAAAAAATACACCCCCTTACTTGAGCTATGTGCGCTTGAGAAATGGTGAGATCATGACCTGTACTGGCTGCTGACATCCTGGGAGCAGTGAGAGAAAAGGGATCTTGCATTGACTGTGTAGATTTTCACTTCATCTTAGTACCTGCTAATGTACATTTCACCACTGCTCTCTACAGTGATACCTGAAACTCAGTTAAAAGTAAATAGGAGTTCCCATTTTGGAACAGGGGAAATAATCCAACTAGTAACCACGAGGTTGTGGGTTCGATCCCAGGCCTCGCTCAGTGGGTTAAGGATCTGGCATTGCTGTGAGCTGTGAAAGAGGTCACAGATGAGGCTTGGGTCCTGCATTGCTGTGACTGTGCCATAGGCCAGCAGCTGTGGCTTGGATTTGACCACTAGCCTGGGAACCTCCATATGCCATGGGTGCAGCCCTAAAAAATAAATAAATAAACAAACAAGCCAACAAACCTCCAGTCTTTTGTGGGATGGTGTAGAGGAAGTATTGCCCAGCTATGGAGAAAGTGGGCTGGAGAGAGAAAACAGTCTTCATGTGATTCAAGGTGCCTTTCCCTCCTACATTCTATGGAGTTGATGCTCTAAGCTCTTAGCATCTCAGGAGTTTTGCAGGTGAACTACATGCTATTATCCTCTATCCTATCCTATTTATCTCCATTCTCAAATGTTTGTAACTTCCTCTATCTGTTAAATCAGTTACTTATCACTCGTCTCTATGTTTCAAAGAACATGCAGAAGTCTTTCACCAACTGGTGTTTCCTGTCTGGTTCTTTTTATCACTATGGATTAACACATAATTTGGTTTTTTTCTGTTTGTTTGTTCTAGCTCCACACCTGGGGCATATGAAAGTTCCTAGGCTAGGAGTCAAATCAGATACCAGCTGCTGCACAATGCCAGATCTGAGCCAAATCTGTGACCTACACCACAGCTCATGGCAATGCAGGATCCTTAAACCACAGAACAGGGCCAGGGATCAAACCCACATCCTCATGGATACTAGTTGGGTTTGGGTTCATTACCACTGAGCCTGAAGAGGAACTCCTTGATTTACATTTTGTACTCTTTGTCCTTCATGTTCTCTGTTCACTTAAAAGGTATGCTTTCAGGAGTTCCTGTCGTGGCTCAGTGGTTAACAAATCTGACTAGGAACCATGAGGTTCTGGGTTCAATCCCTGGCCTTGCTCAGTGGGTTAGGAATCCAGCATGCTGTGAGCTGTGGTATAGGTTGCAGAAGTGGCTTGACTCCCATGTTGCTGTGGCTCTGGTGTAGGCTGGAAATTACAGCTCCCATTCAACCCCTAGCCTGGGAGCCTCCATATGCCATGGGAGCAGACAAAGAAATGGCAAAAACAAAACACAACAAACAAAGTCTGCTTCTATATAGCTCTGTTTTGTCGAGATGCAAATTCTTTCTCCACATATCTTTTACAATATTCTCCCCCTTCCCTTCAGCTTCTTAGGTCCCTATTCAGGATTTCAGAGAGGAAATCCCAAGTAAATCTGGTTTATCCTTGAGCTAAATAGGCTAAACTTTGGTCATTGCCCAATCTAAGGAGTAACAAACTCTCCCAGTCAGGCATTATCCTGGGTACAATCTGCTGTGATTTAAAAGGGGGGTGGGAAGGGTAATGGGATGAAAATATGGCATCTGATCATATTTGTTTAGCGTGGACTGTTAGCCAAGCATTTTGAGGAAAATATGATAGTATCTAATCATACATTTACCTAGACATTTTAGATAAAGTTGACTTGCTTTCTCTTTTTTTACTAGCTTTATTGAGATATTATTAACATCAAACATATCTAACTATAAGGTATATAATGTGATGATTTGATACAGATACCTATTAGAAAATGTGCATCAAATAGGTTTAATTAATACCCCACCCCATTAATGACATTGTGTATGTGCATGTGGTGATAACATTTAAGATCTAACTCTCTTAACAACCTTCAAATATATAATACCTTTTTGTTAGCTATAGCCCCCATGCTGCACATGAGACCCTCAGAACTTACCCATTTTATACGTGGGGGTTTGTATCCTTGAACTAATATCTTCCCTTTCCACCACTCAACCCCTGGAAACTGCCACTCTCCTGTTTCTGAGGTTGGCTTTTTCAGATGCTGCATATAAATAAAAACATACACTTTGTCTTCTCCATCTGACTTATTTCACTTAGGCTTCATGTTCCATCCATGTGGTCCCAGAAGGTAGGGTTTCCTTCTTTTCTATGGCCTAATAATGTTCTATTTCATGTATATCTTGCATCTTCTTTATCCACTTATCCTATGATGAACATTTATGTTGTTGTCATATTTGGTTCTTGTGGAAAAGAGTGCAATGAATATGAGAGGAAAAATATTTTTAAGAGGGAGAAGGGTGTACAATGGTGGAATAGCAGGATGTAAGGCTCACATACTCCCATAAATAGATTGAAAATAGAACTACATGTGTAAGTATTGGCACAGAAAATTTGAGAAAAACTGACAAAAGAACTCCAAATTATGATAGACCAAGAAAGATGTTACACAAACAGATAGGATAAGAGAAAGAGGAAAGAAGAAGAACGAGAGAAAAAATAAGCAAAAGGAAAGGAGATGGGACCTGCTCTCCCAGGAGGGAGCTGGAAAGAGGAATAGCTCCTACACCCTAGCAAGTTCCCCCAGCAACAGGAACATCCACCAGAAAAGGGGGAGGAACTCTAGACAGATGGCGTGAGTCAGTTAAAAAGGAAATGGTTCTCCACAAATGGTCATGCTATAGGCAATGGGCAACTGTACGTGGGTGCCAGCAAGTGTTGGAAACTAAAACGTTGACCTTAGTGATCAGACCCAAAGAGGGAGCTGGAGCTGGCAACATGGGGATAAAGACAGGATTGGCCATGAGGAAATAGCCTGGAGGGGCTAGAGTATAGGGCGACCACAGTGGAAGCATCTAAGCAGAGGCAAGACCAACCACAGAAGAGCCCATTCATGAAAGGAGGGCTGGCTGCCTGTGCCCACTCCTTGCTGATCAGGGAAAATATAGGGATCTGAAGAGGCTCATGCTAGTGGTGCCCAGTCAGCCCCAGAAGAGATGCCAGTGGCAGTGCCCATTCCCTGTGAGACCAGTAATCTTCTCAAGCAAGGCAAGCATAGGTGTCTTGGCTCTACCCAGAGACTCTTCAGACACTTGCACCAGCATTGCCCAATCAGCACCAGAAGAGCTGCCAGTGACAATGCCCACTCCTATGAGAGGGCTGCCAGTGTCTGCATCCTGCCTGAGATGTGGGCTGCCTGGCTGGAGAAGAGCACAAGTTGCAGGGTCCATGCCAGTGGCCCTGCAAAGGCCCATATTAGTGGCACTCATTTCACACCAAGGCAGCTGGGAAAGGCCCATTAACACACCTTCTAACCCATAGCAACTACAAAGGCATTCCACCCAGCAGTAAGGCAGGGGAAGGGACCACTAGAAACACACATCCTTCAGCTACAGAGAAAGCCTGTGAGCCATAATTAGGGAAAAGCCCCCGACCCCTGAGGCTTGAGAGAGAGATCCCTAGAGTGGCCAAGCAAGGGGAGTGCTAGCAGAACAGTGGCACCTACTCCTATACCTACAGAGAGAAGTGGAGCCTTCCAGGCAAAGGGAGGGGGCAGCAGAAGAGACTGCTGACATAGCAAGCTATGAAAATTAGCCCTCAAAGCTACCTGCTCTCAGGAGGGACTGTAATAGACACTGCTACCCCTGCAAGCTACAATAGCAATCCTTCCAGTGGTGAATCACTGCCACCTACCTCACAGACCCATATCCTTTGCAGCCACCCAGCTACAGGAGAAGAAGTATGATACCATGACTCCCAACACATGCTCTGGGTACACATGAAACATTACCACCCCTCAGAACTCCAGGGCTCTCCATACCAACAGTAAAGGGGAGGATAAGCAGAAAGGTAGACACTGAGATGACAAGCCACTGTCAGACAAAGGAATGAGACGAAAACACACAAAAACAGCTAAATGATGAGGAGATGGGCAATTTACCTGAAAAGGGATTCAGAGTGTTGAGAGTAAAGATGATTCAAGATCTCGGAAAAAGAATGGAGACCCAGATGGAGAACTTAAAGAAATGTTTACCAAAGAGCTAGAAGATTTAAAGAACAAGATGAATAGCACCATAGCCAAAATGAATAATAAACGGGAAGGGATCAATGGCAGGTTAATGGAGGCAGGGGAATGAATAAGTGAAATGGAAGACAGAGTGGTGGAAATCACTGCTGCAGAAAAGAATAAAGATAAAGGCATGAAAAAACTAAGGCGAGTCTAAGAGACCTCTGGGACAACATTAAATGTACCAACATTTGCAACATAGGGGTTGCAGAAGGAGAAGAGAGAGAGAGAGAAAGGGCCAGAGGAAATATTTGAAGAGATTATAACCAAAAATTTCCCAAATATGGGAAAGGAAACACTCACCCAAGTGGAAGCAACACAGACAATTCCATACAAAATCAACAAAACAACATAAACAGAATTCTACAAAATAAACCCAAGAAGAAACACAGCAAGACACATACAAATCAAACAGACAAAAATTACGTTCAAGGAAAAAATATTGAAAGCCACAAGAGAAAAGCAACACATCACATATAAAGGAACCCATATAAAGATAACAGCGGTGTTTCATCAGAAAGTCTACCAGCCAGAAGGGAGTGGCAAAGTGTATTTCATGTGATGAAGAGGAGGAACTTTGAACCAAGAATACTCCACCCAGCAAAGCTCTCATTCAAAGCTCTGGGAGGGAAGAAAGCAAACGTCCCATGTGCAGAGGACATGGTTGTCTAGAAAATCTCAGGGTAGCAGCAAAAACACAGGTAGAAGGACAGTGGGCTTGGCAAGCTCATGTGCCAGGCCACAGGCTCCTCCATGCCATGACGGCTGCATGGAATCCAAAGGATGACACCACACCAGCTACAGTCACACCTCAGAAGATAAGGTACTTAGGCATGAACATATTGCAAGGTGGGTAGGACTGCAGGCCAAAAATTAAAAAATGCTGGTAAAAGAGATCAGAGGTCCAAACAAACACAGAGACACCATGTTTGCAGATTGGAAGACAATGCAGTACAATGTTTTCCCAAATAAAATGGCCTCATCGAATGAAAAACTTTTGTTCTGCCAAAGACTGTTAAGCAGATGAAAGGATCACTACAGATTGGGAGAAAATATTGGAAATGGTGAGTTCTGGAATATAGAAGGAACTCCAGAGAGTCAACAGTGAAAAAAGAATATTCCAATTAGGATGTCAGCAAAGGACACACCTGGACACTCCCCAAGAGGTTATAAGCACATCTGGCTCATAAGCTCACATCATCAGCCTTGATGGGAATCAGCTCAAAGCCACATGAGATGCCACTACACAGCCATCAGAACAGCTAACATAAAACAGCGACCACATGGCAGACTGGCAGGGACCTCGAGGATGTGACCTGGGAGCCCTCAGCCCCTCCCTGACCCGCCCCAGCAGCTTGTCACAGAGAGAACAAGACCCAGTGGCCCCATGCCTGGGTGTTCACCCCAGAAATGAAAGACACTGTTCGCAGCAGCCTGTTCCCAAGAGCCCCTGAATGAAAACATGGTGTAGATGTGGTCCAGCCCCACCCCTGATGTGTCAGCAGCTGCAGGGTGAAAGCCTACAAGGGGTAGATGACCATTTTTGTGGCCTAAACATAGCTTCTCTCCATCAATGCCAAACAGAAATGCAGAGACAGAATTGGGGCTAACGGAGAAAAAATTAGCTTTTGTTGCTTTGCCAGGGAGAGGAGGCCACAGCAGGCTAATGCCTTAAAGACTGTGCTCCCTTTGGGAGAATTGTGGGGTGTTTTGCAGAAAAAGTCAGGAAAAAAAAAACAGGCTTTCAGATAGGAGTCAGGATTGGGGAAAACATGCCTTCTTCTCTCTTTAGGGGAATCTTTGTCATCAACACTGGTGTCAAGAGATCTCGGCATGATCGTGATGGTGGTCTTCTGGGTTATTGCCTAGAACAACAGCACTTGGGGAAAGGGCACATTGATCAGAGATTAGAACAAACCAGGAAAATCCCTGAAAAGCATCAAGTGCTAATCATCTTTACCCCACAGGCAGTTGTGCTCAGGGTGCCTCATCTTTAGCTTATCAGGGATTGTGTTTAGGGTGCAATTAAGCCCGAGAGAAGGACAAGGAAGGACTCTAGGCTGTTCAGTTTGAAAGCCTGCCCAGTTGTCTGTGTCAGAAGGTGACCATGGACCAAAGGGTCCCAGCTGCAGCCACTGGGTCTGGTCCACCAGCCAGTGAGCTGGTCCTCAAGTACCCCAAGTGGTGGGGATGTCAGTCATAGCAAAGAAGGGATATCCCAGGAATGTCACGGATTCAGAAAAGCTTTTCCAAGCCAGCTTTCTCTAATAACTGCATATGAAATAAAAGAGCCCACTTTGACTATTTGTATGGCAAAAACATTCCCTTTAATACTCAGTTAGATACTTACAAGTATACGTTTGGTATGTATAGAAACCTGGCTGAGGCATTCGTTGGAGCCTGGCTTTCTGGTGCTCCTCATTTTTGTTTGAGACCCCATTTCCCATTTCAAAGTTGAATTTGTCAGAGATGAAGTTTACTAATGCCATTGTGTGGTGGGCCAGTGTGCTGTTTGAGAGCTGAATTCCTCTAGATTTTAGCCCAGACTTGCTTTAGCTCTCTCTTACATGTCTCAGCTCCCCCAGTGGCAGCTAGGACACCACCCATGCTCAGATCACTGAATAGCCAGTTCTCATTCTTGTCCCTGGTTAAGCAGGTTTTAATGAATGAGTGGGCTTCCCTATGGGAGCACTGCATGGCGTGCGGACTCAGCCTCCACCCCCGTGCATTAAATTTCTCAGTCACCTGAGAAAACCGAACCCAGCCAGGAGTCGTCTTGTCCCTTTTCATCAGAGCAAATGCTCTCAGGTAGTACTTTCATCTTTATCCCAACCAAATTATATTGAGGCAGCCAAACTGAGGAATGGCATCAGATCAGCATCCTACTTCACCACTCAGTCCAGACTGCAGTCTCTCTTCTAGGGTACCATCAGATGGAATTAAATACTTGAGCACAAAACTGAAAACAAAACCGAAATCCTAGCCAGCCAAAAGAGACTCACAGAATTACAAATGAGGTCTCTCAAAAGAAAAATTTCCAAATGGGAACCAGTTTCCCCAGATGGACAAGGTTGATGGGGCCCACCAAGCCCTGGATCTTGGTCCAAATTGGCTTCCAAGTCCCACTAAGCCTGGGACCTTAGTCCAAGAGGTGCCTTACAGATGGGGTCTCACAAAAGGGAAAATTCCCAAACAGGAACTAAAGTTTGCCCAGATGGACAAGGTCCAGGGGGCCTCAGAGTTCATGTGGCAGGACTTACCGAGATGCTGGCAGAGGGGTCACAACATCCCAGGTGATCCTATTCTCATTCCCAAAAAGGTTTCTTGGGAAGTGATAGGTTCCCAGGAGGATGGAGACACAGACCCCCACCCCCACATGGGGCTGTTCACATTGGAGACTTGCTGTGGACACCCCTTCCTAGAATGTGGATGCTCAAGGTGGGCAACAAGAAACAACGCCTTGTGGAAAACAAATGCTGCGTAGATTAACCACCTATAAGGATTAACTGACCTCTGTCATGGGACTTGACCCCCTACCCCTCCCTTGACCTTCCCCTCCTCCTTCTTCATTGTTCCTGCCACAAGTTCCCTCCATGAACTCCAACCACAGATCCTTTAGAAGACCAGCACCTCCTCACAGTCAGAGCTGGTGCCCTCTAGAGCTCAGTCTGTCCAATTCTGAGGCCTTAATAAATCTCTCTTGCTTTACCGACTTGGCCTTGTGTTTTCTTCCCTCAGCAAACTTAGCAGGAATTTGGGATCTGCAATTAATGGAAGGAAAGAACCCATATAAAGATTACAGCAGAAATTAATAACTTAGAGACAAAACAATTGAGAAGGTCAATGAAAGTATAAGTTGGTTCTTGGAAAGGATCAACAAAATTGATAAACCTTTAGCCAGACTCATCAGGAAAAAAAAAAGCAAGAGTTTTCAAATCAATAAAATTAGAAATGAAAAAGAGGTTACAAGTGACACTGCCGAAATCCAAAGGATCATGAGAGACTAGTATGAGCAACTGTGTGCCAAATTGTATGAAAGACAGCCACAGTTTCATCAATGGGAAGAGTGGTCACTGGGCACAGATACACAAAGATCCAAGGGACATAAATAAGACAACTACTGTGATGTGAGAGACACAAGTGGAAAGGGCTTTGTGCTCTGCCCCCAAGCTATAGTTCTTTAGGGAAGGCAAGATGACCAAATAGGAGATCAACAGGAGGAAAAAAATAAGCAGACAGATGTACCCACTGTTGGCTTAAAGAGACCAAGGGTATGAGTGTCCATGCAGACAAATTTCAGTAAAGCATACAAGTCACACATGAAGTGATCTAAGACATGGGACCACAGAAGAGCAGCCCAACAATAAGAAGAATCTGAATGGTTGCATGGAGAAATCCTCCAGTCCAGGCCCCTCCCAGCAGGACAATACACAGCCTTTGGCTCATGATGGTTGTGTAGAGCAGAGGTCTACAGATGGCCACGTAGTGGTCACCATCCATAAGATAATCTCAGTAGCACCAAAAATGTGTTCAGCATGGATTTGAGCCATGCACCCTATAAAGGAGATACTTTTCTTCTTGCTAAGGGCGTCCACAATCAGCTTAGGAGCTTAGGAAGAAGAATAAATTGTGTCTATCAAGGAAAGGTGGGTCAGAAAGAAGTACATGGGGGAGTTCAGAGCCTGGCTGGTGGTAAGAGCAACCACAATGAGCAGGTTGCCTGAAAGAGTTATCATGTATACAACCAAAAACACCACAAACACTGCGTTTTGCATTTGAGGATTCTGGGTACAACCGATTAAAATGAATTCGGTCACATTCCTTTTTTTCTCCATTTTTGTGGTATGGTTGAAAGAATGCTTTACCTAAAAAAAATAAAAGCAAGGAAAAATGAACCACAAAAGGATGAAATACTTCAAAACTCTGCCTTTTAACAGTACTCTTATAATTTCTCAGATGATTCCTTCTCTTGTCAAAACTGTCTAGGAAGTGCTACCTCAAAATTTCTCTGAGTTAACTCTCTTAGGTTATTTTTTTAATTCTGGACTCAAAATTATTTTTGTAAGACATATGAAAACCAGAAGAAAGAAACTACATCTCCTTTGGTTTTTATAATCACCAAAACTCTCTTGACTATCAATGTAATGGACTAACGTAGTGATTAGAAGTAATAATTTTGGAGACGAACAAGACTTTAAAATGCATTTGTGAAGTAACCAGAAAAAAAAGATAAAATGGTTTGCATTTTATAAGCATATAAAAATAAAGTAGGTAAAAATTAGTGAATGTTACTCAATTCGTATTTAAAGATGCTAGGTTTTATACGTGCCATTTAAGAATAAAATTCAAATTTTAAAAATTTCTTATAAAATTTAATATAGGTTTTGTCTATTGACAAAGAGGTGATGCAGAAATAAATTATTATACTTAGGACTTTTACTCCCAAATGAGAGATTATGTGTAAACTTTATTTTTTTAATATTTTCAAAATCTATAGTTTTTATTATTAATTTTATGGTCAGAAAATATAATTTCCATGTTTTGTCTGAGACTCCTCAAGTTGAAATACTGAAGTTTTAAAGTGATTGGGATAGGTGTGGGAAAACAAACATAGGGAAGTGGACATTAGCACATTGTGAGATCCAAAAAATATTCTCTGGATATAATTCAGTTAGTTGCGCTAATGTATTGAGGAACTTGTTGTTATCAGGTCACCCAATGGACATAGAGTGAGGGCTTGACTGGGTAACAAGGGCTTGAGAAGATCAGGGCAGAGGGTGAGGCTGCCCTGATTGCCCCCTGGATCCCTTATAATCATCCTAAATCCCATCTTTAGTCTACCAAAGATTATTGATGTCTGATTTTAACTTATACAATTTATACTGACAGCCAATAAGTCAAGCCTGGGTAATCAAGTAGGTCAGTGGAATGCAAAGTCTATTTCCATTTACCTGATGAGGAGATACACATAGTATTCAAACTTTAAGGTAGAATATTAAACTAAATATTGTCAGTATTAATTTTCACTTTTCCTAAACCTAAGATTCCATTACTCTCTTTCTGCTTATGCATTCTGAAAACCACAAGGCAGTGAAGTGTAAAATGAATTCTGTGTGTTATGTGTAGTCAATAATAAGGCACATGGAAAGGAAACCTCTTCTGGGTGATCCCACAAGGGCTTCATTGAGATGCTAGCATTAGGGTTCCAAGCCCCAGGAGAGGGGTCCCCTTTCTGGACAGTCCATTGCATCAAAGAATCCTTCCAGGAACAATAACACTGAAGAAGAAAGTTGAGTGCACTTCTAAGTGCCAGTCCTCCTCTAGAGAAGATGACCCCTGGGAGAATCAACAACCGAAAATCAGACAAAAATCCCAATCTTGATTTATTCATCCTCATGATTTCACTTATTATTTCAGATTCTTGCAAACCTTGAAGCGGTTAGAATATGTTTTTAAAACAGTTCTCTTGCACTGTTTTCAATGGCTCCTTTCGTCCCACACAACACAAAAATGAACCAAACGAAACAACTTGGTCTATGTCAAAATCAATGACTTTGATGGCCTTTGTTAATTGAGAGACCCAAGCACGGGATTATTTTCTTTTTCATCTTAGTCCAAAGACCAGTAGAGTGCCTGTTACCATTTAAATCCTCTAATATCCATACTTCTCCAAAAAAAAGAACAAATGGACAAAAGATATGATATAACAAAATAATCTTTTTTTTTTTTTTTTTTTTTTTGGCCATGGCTGCAGCCTCAATCCCATGCTCCAGCAGTGATACAAGCCACTGCAGTGACAATGCTACATCCTTAACCAACAGCACCCCAAGAGAACAGCAGCAAGATAATCTTGATATTCCACAAAAAGGCATTCAGACTGCAATTGAGAGGCAAGAACCTCAGCAGACAAACTTCTCCCTAAGCAAAGAAACCTTTGTTGCTGTCCATATTCCATATACTCAAACACTGTGAAATGCAAACTTTAAGTATAAATCTGCTTTTTCTCATTTCTGTGGAGTGCAGAGATGAATATTTTTACACCATGTAGTTGCTATGATACATGTTCATTGTGGTTGAATTTTGCACTGTACTAGGCACTATACCAAGTACTTTACATGCATTACTTCATGTAGTCTTCAAAACAATCCTATGAGGTTGTACACTCTTGCCTGTACTTTAAAGGAAAGGAAATTGTGGTCACAAGAAGATAAATGTCTTGCCCAAAGTCATAATGATAAACTAATAGAGAAGACTACATTCAAATTCAGGATGCCTGTCTCTAGTTCTTTGGTGCTCAGTGCCTTGCCAGTAGAAACACAGTTTCCTTCTGGGAATCAACAATGCCGGAATTTGAAGAACAATCCTATGAGGTTGTCACAATATTATCTTTATTTTAAAGGAAAGGGCATCAGTGACTAGAAGTTAAATGACTTGCCCTAGACATGACAATAAAAAAGACAAGATAAATAGAGGAGACTGTATTCAAAATCATTGTCTCTTTCTAGCTCTTTGAACTTATTGTCTCTCCAGTGTACATCCAGTTTAGAAATCAGCAATGCCAGAGTTTGGAAAAACCACCACAAATGACCATGCATGATCCATGGCAGTTCTTTTGCTAACCTATGAAATGGAATGTAAATTTGTTGTAACCAATGAACTGGAATGAAATGGAATGTAACATCTGTAACTTATCAAATGTTGATGAGTTCAAGGGTCTATTGGACAAGACCTAGAATTTTGTACACAAAAATCTAGCACTTTGTATTTGATCATCTCAAATACTCCTTAAAGATAGGGGAACTGGGGTCTAAGGAGGAAATTGATCAGTAGTAGAAACTGGTCAGTAGTACACAAGAATCCAAGTCTTCTGCTGGCCAAAACTGATTTTATTTTCCCACCATCACATCTTATCTCCCTTCAGATGCCGTAAGACCAGTGTATATAAGGGGAAAAAGAGAATTAACTTTTATGTCCTACATTCAGAAATATCTATCTGAACTCTCAGGAAAAGGACTGTCTGAGGTCAGGGATCAGAAGTGCAGCCATATTGCTGAGACCCCACTGACTGCAGCAGAAATAAGATCTTGTCTTGTTAGACCAACATCCACGAAGGTCTGAATAGAATTAGAATAAAATAGTCCTTGAGCCTGGAGTATAGTAAAGATACCAAACCACAGCAGAGGGTTTTTTTTTCTTTCTTTTATTTTATTTTATTTTATTTTTTTGCTTTGTTAGGGCCACAAACATGGCATATGGAAGTGTCCAGGCTGGGGTCAACTCAGAACTGGGCCTACACCACAGCCCCAGCAACCCCAGATTGGAGCCATGTCTGTGACCTACACTATAGCTTACAGCAATGTGAGATCCTTAACCCTCTGAGTGTGGCCAGGGATCAAACATGCATCTTCATGGATATTAGTCAGGTTCATTACTGATGAACCACAACAGAAAATCCTGCCCCCCCTTTTTTAATGCTATATTTTAATCCATTCCTTTTTGGGATCTCAGTTTTTGAGCTGAATTCTTCCTTTGAAAAATAGAATCCAAATGCTCTCCTTCTTCTCTCTCCCATGTTGACCTGGAAATTGACTGAGGAATCTGTAAAGCCTAAACCAATTCCTGATTAGCCATAGATAAATCCATATAGAGTAAGGAGAACAAATATTTCTGCAAAATATCCTAAAACATCTCAAAGTATCTCCCATCAAATATCAGAAAGTAATGCTTTAATGATTTTAACTACAAAACCCTGAAAGAAAATGAAAAGGTGAAAACTGGGTCAAAAATCAGCAATTCTAGGTAACTCACCATGGTGACATCTGTAGCTAAGGAGAATTTCTAATGTATCCAGGAATAAGAAATAACCATTACATTTAAAATCTTATCAAGTGTATTCCTCAAGTCTCCACTGACTGGATAGAGCTACAGGAAGCAGAGAGTATTAAGGTGTCACAAGATTATTTAAATGGACTCAGCAAGTATTTTCAAAGTTCCAATGCTTTGGAAATTCAAGTCAAAGGAAAAGAAACGTCCATGTTGAATTTGAAATCCAAAGTCCCTATGTGCTAATGGAATTTTTCTGATATTTAGCACCTAGGCTGTGGTCATAGAAAAAGGGACACAACTATCTCTATTATTTAATAAGCCCTTCTTACTCAGCTCTCAAAATAAGAAAACAGCTTTTTTAGAAATCTTAGTGGTTAGGGAGACTACCGACAATGTCAAAGGACCCATTTGTCTATCTAAGGTGTTACCCTCTCAGGAATTAATTGTCTTTGGGTTTTTTTTTTTAAGATTTTGCCTTAGAAGAAGGTATTCAGGAGACTCTATCCATGAACAACACATCTTCACCTGATTTGTTTATTTCCCTGCACTTTAATGTCCTAACAGCCCGCATTCCTGGTTTGCAAAATGATGTGAAAAAGCACTCCTTACATAAGCCCTTGGGTATCATGAACTGAGACATCAAGGATTGCAAAAGCTGTGTGAACAACCCCATGTGGTTTCATCCAGGGGGCATACCCCTGAGAGTTGTTCCTCACTGATTGATGCCACCAAAAGAGGGTGAGGTCCTGAGTCAGTCTCTCAACTCTACTCTAAACACATCAGGGTAAACTCTATTCTTAGGACAGAACCACATGACTTGTCATATTTTCAGGAAGTGTGCTATCTAGAATTGGAGACCAAATTCTAGTGCCAACATTTCTGGTGTAGAAATAGAGAAGATAGATTTTATGCCTTCCCATGGACTTTTTTAGACTTTTAGGGATTCTACTGGCCATTCAATGAAATCTACCTGGGGAAACAGAGTTCTTCAAATTTCTTCACACATCAATAATATCCTCAGGACAGTGGAACACATATTGTAGCGAGTATTCTACAGCCTAGAGGAGAGGGTATAAGGCACATGTTATATGAATTGATGAAGCTATTCTATTTAAATATGGGGTTAAGTGGTGAATAAAGAACTGGAAAAAAATAGAAATAACAACACCCGTCATTACTGTGTACTAGGTCCTTTATTCAGTCAACAGAGTATATCATTATAATTGATTTTCACATATTGAACCAACTTAGCATTATTGGGATAAATCTCATGCATTCTTGGTCTATAATCTTTCTCAGCATTTGCTCTATTCCCTTTATTATATTTTGTTGAGAATTTTGTGTCTATAAGAGTCATTGGCTATGCATTTCTTGTCTTATATCTTTGTCTAGTTTTGAAATCACGGTTATATTGTTCTTATAGAATGAATGTGGAAGTATTCCCTAGAGTTCTTTTTTTGGAATAGTTTGGATAGGATTGGTGTTAATTCTTCCTTAAATGTTTGATGAATTTTACCAGCGAGTCCTTTTTGGCCTGGGTTTTCCTTTGTAGAAAGTTTTTTTTATTAATAATTCAATCTTTATTTGTTGGAATTATATTCATATAGAATAAAATAAATCTCCCCATTACTTCACACCATACACAGAAAGTAACAAGAAAAATTTTTGAATGAGAAATAAATGTGTTAATGGTAACTAAATTAATAGAAATTCTATTTTGAGGAGTTCCCATTGTGGTGGAGTGGTTAACGAATCTGACTAGGAACCATGAGGTTGCAGGTTCAGTCCCTGGTCTTGCTCAGTGGGTTAAGGATGTGGCTTGGGTCCTGCATTACTGTGGCTCTGGCGTAGGCCAGTGGCTACAGCTCTGATTAAACCCCTAGCCTGGGAACCTCCACATGCCACAGGAGCAGCCCTAGAAAAGGCAAAAAGACAAAAAAAATTCTATTTCGACCTTGAGGCAGACCAGTGTTTTTCAGATATGACACAATAAGCATGAACCCTGAGAAAAATGAAAAGTTAAAATTGGTCAAACCTTGGCTCATAAGGTGAAACTATGTTTAAAAATGAAAATGCCAATAGCAGATATTGACAGAACATTGTAAATAAACTATGATAGAAAAAAACAAAAATCTTTTAAAAAAATGAAAATGCAAGCCATAGACACAGACTTGGAGAACATTTTACACATGTGCCATTTAACTATATGGCTAAGAACCTGTGTCTAGAACATATAGAATACTTACAACTCAGGAATTAAAAAAAAACAGCCCATATTTTTAAACTGTGCAAAGAACTTAAACAGTAACATCACAAAAGAAGATACACAAAAGGCCAATAAGAAGATGAAAACTATGTTCAACATCATTAGTGATCACAGAGATACAAATTGAAACTGCATACTACATACCCTCATGCAGAGCTACAATGAAAATAATTAACACTACCAGGTCACAGGGATATGGAATGTCTGATTTCCATTTCTTCATATGGCTTCAGATATCTCTCCACATGTTTTTAATGCTGCCCAGAATTCCACAATGATCAGTTCATGAATCCCAGAAGTAACTGTAATCTGGGTTCCTGAACATTTGCATTCCCTTCTAAGAAATATGAAAAACAACTTTTTAATTTTTTAGATTTTATTGACTTTTTAAATCATTTATTTTTATATATGTATTCTACTGTAGAGCATGGAAACACAGTTACATATACTTGTATACATATTGTTGGTTTACAATGTGGTATTAACTTCTGCTACACAGCAAAGTGATTCAGTTATACATATACACATATCCATTCTCATATAAACTATCACAGAATATTGAGTAGATTTCCCTGTGCTATAGAGCAGGTCCCCATTGACCACCCATTCCATAAGCAATAGATGGATTGGCAGCTTGGGAAAAACAACTTTTGAGTCAAGAACTTCAAAATGGCTGCCATTAATTTAATGCCATTGCTGACCGAGCTTTCGAGCAGTCATTAGTGGGCATCCAGAAAAAGTTTAATATTCAAGGTAAAATAGAAGCTCTTTCTGTGATACAATTCAATCAGGAAACTACATCACCATTTGAAACTGACAGTGCTACTGCCCTGAACTTAGCCAGAACCCAGGTTGGGACTTGAACCCATGTTCCAGGACTAAAATCCAGCCTAAACACAGATTGGAATTATCCCCACAGCTTTAAATTAGAATCACTCACCCTGCATCTGGACTACTGAGGTTCAGGTTCTTCATGCCTCTGCACAGAAGGAATTCAGCAAGAGACAAAGTAATAGGCAAGAAATAGATTTATTAAGATAGGATGATCATGAGAGATTCAAGCAGGCAGGCAAGGAGTCTCTGCCCCAAGGATTTGGTGGGCTACAGTGTTTTTCACCCAAAGGAAGTGGGGGTTGGAAAAATGCTGCCTCTTTCTCTTTCTTCGAGTAGCAGCTCCTCCTTGGTGTCTGGTCATGGTGCTCATGTAACTAAGCAGATAGGCAGTCCTCAAACTCCTGCCCTTGGTCTGAATCTGAATGCAGACCTCACCCAATGACCTGAGGTTTATCTCATGCCTCCACAAGTCAAGCAAGCCTGCCTTGTTCTGATGGCCTTCTTGAGCAGTTAGTAACTTACAGTGATCTCCCAAAGTCCCCTAGGCACTCCTCTATATCTACAGTCCTTTTTGGGGGATTTCTATAATCACCTCCATCCCTATCATTTCCATACACTGCAATTTTGCCACCTTGCTTTGCACATGACATTCAGTTTTTGTTTTTTTTTTTTTTTAAGTTATAGCAGTTGTTGAAATAGTTTTTTTTTTTTTTTTTTTTTTTTCCCACTGTACAGCAAGGGGGTCAGGTCATCCTTAGATGTATACATTGCAGTTACAGTTTTTTCCCCCACCCTTTCTTCTGTTGCAACATGAGTATCTAGACAAAGTTCTCAATGCTATTCAGCAGGATCTCCTTATAAATCTATTCTAGGTTGTGTCTGATAAGCCCAAGCTCCCGATCCCTCCCACTCCCTCCCCCTCCCATCAGGCAGCCACAAGTCTCTTCTCCAAGTCCATGATTTTCTTTTCTGAGGAGATGTTCATTTGTGCTGGATATTAGATTCCAGTTATAAGTGATATCTTAAGGTATTTGTCTTTGTCTTTCTGGCTCATTTCACTCAGTATGAGATTCTCTAGTTCCATCCATGTTGCTGCAAATGGCATTATGTCATCCTTTTTTATGGCTGAGTAGTATTCCATTGTGTATATATACCACCTCTTCCGAATCCAATCATCTGTCGATGGACATTTGGGTTGTTTCCATGTCCTGGCTATTGTGAATAGGGCTGCAATGAACATGCGGGTGCATGTGTCTCTTTTAAGTAGAGCTTTGTCCGGATAGATGCCCAAGAATGGGATTGCAGGGTCATATGGAAGTTCTATGTATAGATTTCTAAGGTATCTCCAAACTGTTCTCCATAGTGGCTGTACCAGTTTACATTCCCACCAACAGTGCAAGAGGGTTCCCTTTTCTCCACAGCCCCTCCAGCACTTGCCATTTGTGGATTTATTAATGATGGCCATTCTGACTGGTGTGAGGTGGTATCTCATGGTAGTTTTGATTTGCATTTCTCTTATAGTCAGCGATGTTGAGCATTTTTTCATGTGTTTGTTGGCCATCTGTATATCTTCTTTGGAGAAATGTCTGTTCAGGTCTTTTGCCCATTTTTCCATTGATTGATTGGCTTTTTTGCTGTTGAGTTGTATAAGTTGCTTGTATATTCTAGAGATTAAGCCCTTGTCTCTTGCATCATTTGAAACTATTTTCTCCTATTCTGAAAGTTGTCTTTTTGTTTTCTTTTGGGTTTCCTTTGCTGTGCAAAAGCTTTTCAGTTTGATGAGGTCCCATGGGTTTATTTTTGCTCTAATTTCTATTGCTTTGGGAGACTGACCTGAGAAAATATTCATGATGTTGATGTCAGAGAGTGTTTTGCCTATGTTTTCTTCTAGGAGTTTGATGGTGTCCTGTCGTATATTTAAGTCTTTCAGCCATTTTGAGTTTATTTTGGTGCATGGTGTGAGGGTGTGTTCTAGTTTCATTGCTTTGCATGCAGCTGTCCAGGTTTCCCAGCAATGCTTGCTGAATAGACTTTCTTTTTCCCATTTGATGTTCCTGCCTCCCTTGTCAAAGATTAATTGACCATAGGTGTCAGGGTTTATTTCCGGAGTCTCTATTCTGTTCCATTGGTCTGTCTGTCTGTTTTGATACCAGTACCACACTGTTTTGATGACTGTGGCTTTGTAGTATTTCTTGAAGTCTGGGAGAGTTATGCCTCCTGCTTGGTTTTTGTTTCTCAGGATTGCTTTGGCGATTCTGGGTCTTTTGTGGTTCCATATAAATGTTTGGATTGTTTGTTCTAGTTCTGTGAACAATGTCCTGGGTAATTTGATAGGGATTGCATGGAATCTGTAGATTGCTTTGGGTAGGATGGCCATTTTCACAATATTGATTTTTCCAATCCAGGAACATGGACTATCTTTCCATTTCTTTACATCTTCTTTGATTTCTTTGATTAAAGTTTTATAGTTCTCGGCATATAGGTCCTTTACCTCTTTGGTCAGGTGTATTCCGAGGTATTTGATTTTGTGAGGTGCAATTTTAAAAGGTATCATTTTTTTGTATTCCTTTTCTAATGTTTCATTGCTGGTATACAGAAATGCAACTGACTTCTGAATGTTAATCTTATATCCTGCCACTTTGCTGAATTTATTAATCAGTTCAAGGAGTTTTGGGGTTGAGTCCTTAGGGTTTTCTAGGTATAGTATCATATCATCTGCATACAGTGACAGTTTGATCTCTTCTCTTCCTATATGGATGCCTTTGATTTCTTTTGTTTGTCTAATTGCTGTGGCTAAGACTTCCAAAATGATGTTGAAGAGCAGTGGTGAGAGTGGGCATCCCTGTCTTGTTCCAGATTTGAGTGAGAAGGCTTTCAGTTTTTCCCCATTGAGGATTATATTTGCTGTGGGTTTATCATAAATGGCTTTGATTATATTCAGGGATGTTCCCTCTATACACACTTTGGCGAGGGTCTTGATCATGAATGGATGTTGAACTTTGTCAAATGCTTTTTCTGCGTCTATTGAGATGATCATATGATTTTTGACCTTTTTTTTGTTAATGTGGTGTATGATGCTGATTGATTTGCGTATGTTGAACCATCCTTGTGAACCTGGGATGAACCCAACCTGGTCATGGTGTATAATTTTTTTGATATGTTGTTGGATTCGGTTGGCTAAGATTTTGTTGAGAATTTTTGCATCTATATTCATCAATGATATTGGCCGATAGTTTTCTTTTTTGGTGGTATCTCTGTCTGGTTTTGGAATGAGGGTGATGGTGGCCTCATAGAATGTCTTTGGGAGTATTCCTTCTTCTTCAACCTTTTGAAAGAGTTTAAGGAGGATGGGCACCAATTCCTCTTTATATGTTTGATAGAATTCACCTGTGAAGCCATCTGGTCCTGGACTTTTATTTGTAGGGAGTGATTTGATGACCTCTTCAATTTCATTTCTAGTGATCGGTCTGTTCAGTTGGTCTGTTTCTGCTTGATTCAGTTTTGGCAAGCTGTAAGATTCTAGAAAATTGTCCATTTCTTCCAGATTGTCAAACTTGTTGCCATACAGTTTTTCATAGTATTCTCTTATGGTTTTTTGTATTTCTGCTGTATCCGTTGTGATTTCTCCTTTTTCATTTCTAATTTTGGTTATTTGGGTTCTTTCTCTCCTCTTTTTAGTGAGTCTGGCCAGGGGTTTGTCAATTTTGTTGACCTTTTCAAAGAACCAGCTCTTGGTTTTCTTAATTTTCTCTATTGTTTTTTGAGTCTCTATTTTATTGATTTCTTCTTTGATCTTTATAATTTCCTTCCTTCTGCTGACTTTAGGTCTTTTTTGTTCTTCTTTTTCTAATTCGTTTAGGTGGAGGGTTAAGTTGTCCATTTGGGATCTTTCTTCTTTTTTGAGAAAGGCCTGGATTGCTATAAATTTCCCTCTGAGCACTGCTTTCGCAGCATCCCATAGATTTTGAGAGCTTGTGTCTTCATTATCATTTGTTTCAAGGTAGTTTTTAATTTCCTTCTTGATTTCCTCATTGACCCATTGGTTTTTTAGTAGCATGTTGTTTAGTCTCCATGGAGTAGGTTTTTTCTCTTTCCTTTTCCCATGGTTGGTTTCTAATTTCATGGCATTGTGGTCAGAGAAGATACTTGAGATAATTTCTACGCTCCTAAATTTATTGAGATTCGCTTTGTGTCCCAATATGTGGTCGATTCTTGAGAATGTTCCATGAGCATTTGAGAAGAATGTGTATTCTGATTTTTTTGGATGTAGTGTCCTGAAGATATCAATGAAGTCTACCTTTTCTATGGTTTCCTTTAGGATCTCTGTTGCTTTATTGGTTTTCTGTCTAGAGGATCTGTCCATTGCTGTGAGGGGGGTATTTAGGTCTCCTAATATGATTGTATTCTCATCAATATCTCCCTTTATGTCTGTTAATATTTGTTGTATGTATTTGGGTGCTCCTGTATTTGGGGCATATATGTTGATGATAGTAACATCCTCTCCTTGGATGGATCCCTTAATCATTAAATAGTGTCCTTCTTTGTCTTTCTTTATGTCTTTTGTTTTAAAGTCTATTTTGTCTGATATGAGGATTGCAACTCCTGCTTTTCTGTCATGTCTATTGGCGTGAAATATTTTTCCCCACCCTGTCACTTTCAATCTATATGTATCTTTTGTCCTAAGGTGAGTTTCTTGTAGGCAGCATATTGAAGGTTTTTGCCTTTTTATCCACTCAGCCACTCTGTGTCTTTTGATTGGGGCATTCAGCCCATTGACATTTAAGGTGATAATTGATAGATGATTATTTATTGCCATTTGAACCTCGTGTTCCAGTTGATTCTATGGTTCTCCATTCTTCCTTTATTTTTTTATTTTTTTTTTTTGGTTGGATGGTCTCCTGTTCTTATCTGCTTGAGTGTTTTTTTTTTTTTCATTTTTTGCAAATGCAATATTTGGTTTTGGCTTGTGGTTGCCCTGTTTTTTAAGTCTGCTAACCCCTTCCCATAAATGTGTGTTTTAGCCTGATGGTCCTGTAAGTTCAAACACTTCATTACTATATTAAAATTAAGAAGAGAAACATACATATAAACAAAAAGGGTTATTTACCTCCTGACATCCCTTGCCCACATTTTATGGTTTTGATGACTCATTTTTATTTTTTTCTTTTTAATTTTATTTTGTTTGAAGCATGTTCATGATTAAATCTGTATGCTGGCTTATTTGAGTGACTGCTCTCTGATTGTGGTTTCCTCAGTCCTAGTTCTTCCTCTTCCTCTTTTTTTTTTTTCTTTTCTTTTTTCTTCCCTTTCCTTCCTTTCTTTTTGGTTTAGAGAAGCCCTTTCAATATTTCCTTTAACCTGGGTTTTGTGTTGCTGTATTCTTTAAGTTTTTGTTTGTTGGGAAAAATTTTTATTTCCCCTTCTATTTTAAATGATATTCTTGCTGGATAGAGTATTCTAGGTTGCATATTTTTTCCTTTGAGCACTTTAAATATCTCTTGCCATTCCCTCCTGGCCTGGAGTGTTTCTGTAGAGAAATCAGCTGATATTCTTATGGAGGTTCCCTTGTAGGTAACATTCTGTTTTTCTCTTGCTGCCTTGAGGATCCTCTCTTTATCACTAACTTTTGCCATTTTTATTATGATGTGTCTTGGTGTGGGTCTGTTTGGGTTCAATTTGTTTGGGGCCCTCTGTGCTTCTTGTATCTTGAATCCAGTATCCTTTAGATTTGGGAAGTTTCCAGCAATAATTTCTTCAAATATATTTTCAATTCCCTTATCTTTTTCTACTCCTTCTGGAATTCCTATTATGCATAGATTGGCCCGCTTTATATTATCCCATAGGTCTCTTATATTGCTTTCCAGTTTTTTGATTCGGTTTTCTGTCTGTTGACCAGATTGAGTGATTTCCATTATTCTATCTTCCATATCACTGATTCGTTCTTCTGCATTATTCATTCTGGTTTTTACTGCCCCTAGTTCAGTTTGCATCTCTGCAAAACATTCAGTTTTCTTAACGGTCCAGGCTTAGATAGAGAAAGGGGCTCTTGGTTAGGTTAGGTTACATGTGTAGAGATAATCCTCTTCCCATTCAAGAATGGGTGTTTCTGAACAGATCTCTGCAGATACTTGCTTCTAAAACAAACCTTTCCATCAAAGCTGATAATTAATTCCTAGGAGAGAAAGCAGCAGCCATGAGACAAAGTCCCCAAAGCTTATGGAAATCTTTTTAAATGTCTTCTTGACAAGGGCAAGGTGAAAATGAGTTTGATTGCCATTCATCTCTCCAGAACCAGCTTCATCATGGACAGAGTGAACTTTTTGACCTCTACACTATCTTCCTGTTGCTCCACAGAACCAGACCCATTTATTTAAGATCACTTCTTCATAGCCTTTCAAGAGAACCCATTCTAAATGCAAAAATGATCCTGAATGATGTTTCCAACAGAGTTTCTGTGAAGAACTTTTGAAGCTTTAGGAACGGTGGGAAGATTTAGGCTTATAAGAACTCTTCCTTTTTGAAACAAGTTTATTGATGTATACTTGACATGCCAAAAACATGGCACATATTCAGTGTATATGATTTCTTAATAATTGTTTATTTGATAGTGAATTATATGAATAAGCTCTTCCCAAGTCTGACATATATTTGATATTTAGAATGACTTATTACAAGAAGCTGCCAGTTTGAAAAAAAATTGGTTTTGACCACCCCAAAACATCAAGACCATCTAAGACAACTAAGGTAAGTTTTTCAATAGTGCTGACCCTAAAGATTGTTCCTTAAAACACACAGGGCTCATTTTTCAATACTTTTCAGGTACAGTTATAGAGTATTTCATCCTCTTTCCAACTGCTGAAAAGATCATTTACAATTAATAATAACCTTAATTTCACAGTTGAAAATTTTGAGGCTCATAGAAATAAAGCCAATGATAAGACCCACCTCTCTGATATCAGACACCATATTCTGCCATTAGATACCTCATCATTCAACTATTATAGGTAGTCTACTCCTGGGGTTCCTGTGTTTGCTTTCTACCCCTTTACTGGACTTCAGGCATTTCATCCAAGACTCACAAAGGTCTTTAGTAGAATAACATCCAAGATTCCTCTTATTCAAATTCCTATCCATCCTTTCACTCATATTCTCAACAACCTTCCATGGCTCCTCATTTCCTAGATACTAAAGCAAAAATTCTGCAGCTGTGCAATGATAAATCTTTATGCCCAACTTCTACCTGCTTTTCAGAGTTGGGTACCAATATGTGTGTTGTGTGCTATGTACTATGTCAAATTAAACTCAGTCCTTCGTGATGATGAAATGTACAGAGGTGGCCTCCTGAGAGTGTGTTTAGAAAACTTACTCATATCTATAGTCTTAAGAAAGACTTTACCTGGGAGATAATTTAAATAATCTTTATGAACTCACAATCTTTATTTCCAAAACACACAAATATACACACACACACACTAAAAGAATTCAAGACTTGGGAGTTCCTGTTGTGGCAGAGTGGAAGGGAATCTTGAGGATGCGGGTTTGATACCTGGCCCTTCTCAGTGGGTTAAGGATCTGGTGTTGCCATGAGCTGTGATGTAGGTCACAGACATGGCTTGGAGCTGGCATTGCTGTGGCATAGGCTGGCAGCTGCAGATCCAATATTACCCCTAGACTGGGAACTTCCATATGCCACAGGTACAGCCCTAAAAAACAAACAAACAAAGAAAAAGTATCCAAGACTTAATAGAATTTAGAGATTTAATATATGGTATAATGGGAAGTGTACCAAAGTCAAGGTGGCATTCATAAAAATGGTTTTCTTTTCAGGTAATGCAATTAACCATCATACGAAATCCATGGAGAATAGGAACAACGTGACAGAGTTTGTTCTCCTGGGGCTCACACAGAATCCAGAGATGCAGAAACTCTTATCTGCTGTGTTTTTTGTCATCTATATTATCACTATGGTAGGAAATGTGCTCATCGTGATCACCATCACTGCCAGCCCATCCCTGGGGTCCCCCATGTACTTTTTCCTGGCCCATCTCTCCTTCATTGATGCCTGCTATTCCTCTGTCAGTACCCCCAAAATGATTATAGATTCACTCCATGGAAAGAAGACCGTCCTGTTTGAGGAGTGTATGACCCAAATCTTTGGGGAACATTTCTTTGGAGGTGTAGAGATCATCCTGCTGACTGTGATGGCCTATGACCGCTATGTGGCCATCTGCAAGCCTTTGCACTACATGACCATCATGAATCGGCGAGTGTGTGGCCTGCTGTTGGGAGTGTCGTGGGTGGGAGGCTTTCTTCATGCAACCATACAGATCCTCTTCATCTCCAGATTACCCTTCTGTGGTCCTAACGTCATAGATCACTTTATGTGTGATCTGAACCCTTTGCTGGATCTTGCCTGCACTGATACCCACACTCTGGGGCTCTTTGTTGCTGCCAACAGTGGTCTCATCTGTCTTTTAAACTTCCTTCTCCTGCTGGTCTCCTATGTGGTCATTCTGCGCTCCCTAAGGACCTATAGCTTGGAGGCGAGGCACAAAGCCCTCTCCACCTGCATCTCCCACATCACAGTGGTTGTCTTATTCTTTGTGCCTTGTATATTTGTGTACCTGAGACCTGCAGGTACTTTATCAATTGACAAAGCAGTTGCTTTATTCTACACTACCATAACCCTCATGTTAAATCCCTTAATCTATACCTTGAGAAATGCCCAGATGAAAAATGCCATTAGGAAATTGTGTGGCAGGAAAGCGATCTTAGGTGACAAATAAAGATGACTTGGGCCCAACATTGATTTACCTGAGGCTATGGCCAATAGACTGTCTCAGCAAGGAATATTTACGGGATAAAGAAATCAACTAACTGTTAGGAATCATAGCCCCTGCACTGAGTGGTGCAGAAATAGGTACAAGAAAATAACACAATGTGGGGCCACTCTTTTCATATTTAGAAAATTCTACCAAAATGGGATTTTGTTTTACTAGATTCAAGCAGATACCTGGATTCATAAGCTTGCCTTCTAATAACAAATTAAATAACAAATTAAATTTTCCATTATTGGGCAGCATTCTCTGTAATAATCCAAGGAAGTATACAGTTACTATTGTTATTTTTCAAGTGAGAAAACTAGTATCAAGGGGAAGATATCAAAAAAGATACACTGGAGAGCCAGGAAACTGAGTGATTTCCTACCTCATGCCCTCAACTGTCAAGCAATGATGATAGCAAAGTCATATAACTATACTAGTTATCCTTTATTGAGACAGGGCCTGTGCTGAACACAATGTACATATTCATTTATTATCTCTCACTAAAAATTGAGTGATCTTTCTGTAATAACTGTGCTTGTGTGAGTGCCTGTAACATTAGAGTAAGTAACTATTTTTGGGCTATAAAAGCATTGGCCCTACTTATCTCTGAGGGTTAGATATCGAAGATTATATAGACCATCTCCACATTACCTTGTAGGCTTCAGGACCATCATGTATTGTTCATATCACCCATGCTATGTAGGTAACACATCAGAAAGAGTAAAGATTCAAAAAAACGGTTTCATATCAGAAAGGGATTTAAATATAAACTACTTGCCTGCAACATAACAATCGTTTCTACAAGGTAGCAAAATAGCAGGTGCATGATCAATATTAAATGAATGAGTCAAAGTACAAAGGAAAATGAATGACTTCAATAATTTTAAAAAAATGCAAAAATGTAGTCCTGAAGGCCAGGGCATTATTTCCTACTTTTGCCTGATTCAACTCTAGGGACAATTTTGGCTATACCTCTTGGGGGAACTATACTTTGTTTTTGTTACTGCTTACACTGAAGAGGAGGTAAAAGAGACTGAAATTACAATTCTCAGCATATGAATAAGTAGTTTAGCTTGATATGCTCCCTGTCCTCAGCAAGATTTCATTATCTTCTTAATAGGAGCTGTTTCTGTTATATTTTCTCAATGTGATTACTTTTTAGAAACATTTCATTATTAAAAGCTATTTGTAAAAATACACATCTCTGTCTACATACAAACAATTTCAGGATAAATACATTCCTTTTTTCCCTTTTGTCATTAATTCATTAATGACAAATATTAAATATTAAATGACAAATATTAAATATTTCTGAGCACAAGGAATGTATCAGACATGTTGCTGGGCTTCAGTGGTGAATAAAAAGAGATCTGGATTCTGCCTTCAACGAGCTTAGGAACCATTGAAAAACTCCCAGGAGGGAGTAGAAAATTACAGCACAGTGTTATAAATGATAAAACAATGTATCACAGGGAACTATGAAACCATGTTGGAGGGACGCACATCAGGGAAAGATTTCTGGATGAAAAGGCACCAAAAATGGGACACAATGGATGAAAAGGAGTAAGATGGCAAAGTGAAGAGGCATGAGGCTGGAAGAGAGAGTCCTATAAGATGGAATTGAAGTAGCAATGTACAATTGAATTATGTGTTTCTGATACTCAGAAAGATATGTCAGACAAATGTAGAAATCTCGAGCATATTAGATGGCAGTTAGGAGTTCGTGTCATGGCTCAATGGTTAGCAAATCCGACTAGGAACCATGAGGTTGTGGGTTTGATCCCTGGCCTTGCTCAGTGGGTTAAGGATCCAGGATTGCCATGAGGTGTGTTGTAGGTTGCAGATGTGGCTCAGATCCTGAGTTGCTGTGGTTCTGGCATAGGCCAGCAGCTACAGCTCCAATTGGACCCCTAGCCTGGGAACCTCCATATGCCATGGGTGTGGCCCTGAAAAGACAAGAGATGAAAAAATGAAAACGAAAAAGAAAAAAAAAAAGATGGCAATAAAGCCAAAAGTGTGGAAGACATCACCTATAGAAGGTGTAATTCAGTGGTCTCTCAAAAGGTCATAGCCATTTTGACATGTCTAAGAAAACAAACAAAAAAAATTGATTCTAAAATAGAACTCCTAAAAATGTCAATTGCTATATTACTAGGAATTCACTAGGATGCCAAATTCACAAAATAAAAATAGGCTACAAAAAAAAATCAACCCTGTATCAGAGTTTTTGTCTGCAAATCTACAAATTGAGTGTTAATGGGTAAATGTCCTTAATTTCTCCAAAACAACTTTCAGTTTTATAGCATCCAAATGGGAACTAAAATATGAGAATAAAATGAATACATTTTGATATGCAAAGGCTCAAGAAGTTTTACCAGTCAAGCATTGTGAATAAGAAATATACCTCAGTAGAACACAAGCAAACTACATTTAGCACCTCCAAAGGATTATACACCATGACCAATGATGTAAGATTTCTTTAAAATATGTGAATCAATCAATGTGGTAAACCACTTCACAGAAGGAAATATAAAAAGAAACGCAACATAATCATGTCAATAGATACAGAAAAAGCATTTAAGCACAACAACCATTCATGAAAAAATCTCAACAAAATAGATTTTGAAGGAAGTTTCCTTAACACAATAAAAACCATTAATGAAAAGCCCACAACTAATATGGTAACCAATGAGAGAAAACTGTCAACTTTTCCTCTAACACCCAGTGAAAAGTAAGGATGACCATTCTCATCATGTCTATTCAACATAGTATGAGAAGTACTAGGAGTTCCCAGTGTGGCTCAGCCAGTTAAGGACTTGACATTGTCTCTTTGAGGATGCAGGTGCTATCTCTGGCCTGACTCTGTGTGTTAAGGATCCAGCATTGCCACAAGTGACAGCATAAGGCACAAATGCGGTTCAGGTCTCTTGTTGCTGTGGCTGTGGTGTAGGCCAGAGCTGCAGCTCCAATTCAACCCCTGGCCCAGGAACAACCATATGCTGCAGGTGTGGCTGTAAAAACAAACAAAAAAGTACTAGCAAAAGCAATCAGAAAAGAAAAAGAACTAATGGGCATCCAAATGGAAAGTCTGAGATGACATGATTTTATATATATTTAAAACATAAAAAAACTCTAAATCTAATACACGTATCCAGTACAGATGTAGAATAAATATCAAAATACAAAAATTGTTTGTATCTCTTTACAGCAAACTATATGAAAGGGAAATCAGAAAAAATACCCCTTTTATGAGAATATCAAAAAGAAGTAAATACTTTGGAAGAAATTTAAACAGTGAGCTGAAAGTCTTCTACAGTAAAAACTGTAAGACATTAAAGAAAGAAATTGAAAAAGACATAAATAAATGGAAAAGAAATAAATGGAAAATAAATTTTCCAAGAAAAATATTTATTGGATCATGAGAACTAATACTGTTAAAACAGCCATACTACCCAAGACCATCTAAGATACAATGAAGTTCATATCAAACTTCCAGGACATATTTCACAGAATTAGAATATACTGTCCTAAAATACATATGGAACCACCAGAGACCCTGAGTTGCCAAAGCAATGCTGAGAAAGAAGAATAAACATGGAGACATCTCACTTCCAAATTTCAAATTATATTTCAAAGCTATAGTAATCACAAAAGGATGGTACTGGCGTAAAATAGACACCCAAAACAACAGAACAGAATTGAGATCCCATAAATAAACCCTTGCCTATACAGTTACCTAATATTTGACAAGGTGCCAAGACACCTCAATGGGGAATAAATAGACTTTTCAGTAAATAGTGATAGGTAAAGTTATATTCACATGAAAAAGAATGAAACTGGACCTGTATTTTATACTGTGTACAAAAATCAACACAAAGAGGAACAAGACGTAAATGTAAAACCTGAAACTGTAACAATGCCAGAAGAAAACATAGAGTAAAAGCTTATTGACATTGGTCTGCATAATGATTCTTGACTATGACACCAAAAGCTCAGGCAACCAATGTAAAACTAAACAAGCGAGACTACTTGTTTATCAAACAATTTTTTTTTTATTTTTTGAAGAAAAAAGAAACATTAAAGAAACAATCAGGAATTCGCTCATGGTGCAGTGAGTTAAGGACCCAGCATTGTCACTGAAGCTGCTTGGGTCACTGCTGTTGTGGAGGTTCAATCCCTGGGCCAGGAATGTCCACATGCCACAGGTGTGGGAATAAAAAAATAAAAGCAACAACCAAAATGTGAAAAGGCAAGCAAAACAATGGGAGCAAATGTTTGCAACCTTTAGATCTGATGATGGGTTAAAAGCCAAAATATATAAGAAAATCATACAACTCAATAGCAATAAAAAGTAAATAATCCAATTTTTAATTGGGTAAAGGAATGAATAGATAATTTTTGCAAGAATATATCAAAATGGCTAAGAGGCATGTAAAAAGGTGCAGAACATTATTAATTATCAGGGAAGTGCAAATCAAAACCACAATGAATATAACCTCACACCTGTTAGGGGGGTCAGAATCTCTGGGGCTTTGTGGAATCTATTTGTAACCCCTTGTTATTAGTCCTTTCTTTTTATTTTTTTTTGAAAGTCCTAGTGATGGAAATCAGAGAAGCAAAAGAAATAAAAGGAATACAAATTGGAAAAGAAATAAAACTATCACTCTTTGCAGATGACATGATACTATACCTAGAAAATCCTAAAGACACCGCCAGAAAACTATTAGGGCTCATCAATGAATTTGGTAAAGTCTCAGGATAAAAAGCTTCTATAGCTTTTCTATCACAAATCCCCAGCCTATCTCCCCGTCCCCACCTGTCTCCTTTGGAAAACATATGTTTGTCAAAGTCTGTGAGTCAATAGCTGCTCTGCAAAGAAGTTCATTGCATCCTTTTTGAGAGTCCACATAGAAGTGATAGCATATGACATTGGTGTCTGGTACATAATTAAGCTACAGTAATCAATTGCTTTTCCATATACTAACAATGAAAGATCAGAAAGAGAAATTAGGAAAACCATCCCATTTTACATTGCATCAGAAAGAATAAAATACCTAGGAGTAAACCTACCAAAAGGGACAAAAGACCTGTACTTTGAAAACTAGAACACGCTCATGAAAGAAATCGAAGACACAATAGATGGAAAAATACACCATGCACTTGGATTGGGATAATCAATATAGTCAAAATAACAATTCTACCTAAGGCCATCTACAGATTCTATGCAATCCCTATCAAATTACCAATGACATTCTTTACAGAACTAGACAAAATATTTTAAATTACATGATGGAGGATAATGTGAGAAAAAATGTATATATATATTATATATGTGTATATATATGTATGTATGACTGGGTCACTTTGCTATACAGCAGAAATGGACAGAACATTTTAAGTCAACTATAAAGAATTTTTAATAATTTTAAAAATAAATGAAATTTGTATGGAAACACAGAAGACCTCAAATAGCCAAAGCAATACTGAAAAGAAAAAAACAGAACAGGAAGAATCAGGCTCCCTGATCTCACACTTTACTACAAAGCTACAGTCATCAAAACTGTATAGTACCAGCACAAAAACAGAAATAGAGATCCATGGAACAGGAGAGAAAGCCCAGAAATAAACCCAAGCACCTATGGACAACTGACCTATGACAAAGGGGTCAAAAATATACAGTGCAGGAAAGATAATCTCTTCAAAATGTCGTGCTGGGAAAACTGGACAATGATATGATGTAAAGGAATGAAAATAGAATATTTTCTAATACCATACACAAAAATAGCCTCAACATGGATTAAAGACCTAAATGTAAGGCCAGATACTCTAAAACTCCTAGAGAAACATATAGGCAGAGCAGCTCTTTGACATAAATCACAGCAACATCTTTTTTGACCCACCTCCTAGAATAAAGACACACACACACACACACACACACACACACAAGAGTGGGACTTATTAAATTCAAAAGTTTCTGCACAGCAAAGGAAACAATTTAAAAAATGAAAAGACAACCCACAGAATTGGAGAAAATTTTTGCAAGTGACTCAACTGACTAAATATAATCTCCAAAGTATACAAAAACTCATACAACTCAAGAACAAAAAAACAAACAAATAATCAGAAAATGGGCAGAAGACCTAAATCCACATTTCTCCAAAGAAGACATACAGATGGCCAGCAGGCACATGAAAAATGCTCCACATCACTAATTATTAGAGAAAGGCAATCAAAACAACAGTGGGGTACCATCTCAAACCAGTTAGAGTGGCCATCATTAACAAGTCAACAAACAACAAGTGCTGGAGTGGATGTGGAGTTAACGGAACCCTGCTTTGCTGTTGGTGGGAATGTAAATTGGTACAACCACTATGGAAAATGGTATGGAAATCCCTCAGAAAACTAAATCTAGAGCTACCATATGACCCAGAAATCCCATTCCTGGGCATCTATCCAAACACAATTTTCATTGAATAAGATACATGCACCCGTATGTTCACAGCTGCACTATTCACAATAGCCAAGACATGGAAACAGCTTCAATGCTCATCAAGAGAAAATGGATTAAGAAGGTGTGGTACATCTCTACAATGGAATACTACTCAGCCATAAACTAGGACAAAATAAATGCCATTGGTAGCCACATGGATGGAACTAGAGACTTTCATACGAAGTGAAGTAAGTCAGAAACAGAAAGACAGACAATATAGAATATCACTTACATGTGGAGTCTAAAACATGGCACAAATGATCTACCTACAAAGCAGAAACAGATCATGGACATGGAGGACACACTTGTGGTTGCTGTTGGGGGTAGCGGGAGTGGTATGGATTGGGAATCTGGGGTTAGTAGATGAAAACTTGCATTTGTAGGGGATGGGCAATGGGATCCTGCTGTAGAGCACAGGGAACTATATCCAATCACTTGTGATGGATCAGGCTGGAAGATAATGTGACATATATATATATATATATATATATATATATATATATATGTGTGTGTGTGTGTGTGTGTGTGTGTGTGTGTGTGTGACTTTTCTATACAGCAGAAATTGGCAAAACATTGTAAATCAAGTATAACAAAAAATTTAAATATATATATCAAGATAGCATTTTTATTTCCTTTGGCCATATACCCAGAAATGGGATTGTTGAATCATATGATAGTTTGATTTTTAATTTTTCAGGAATATACAGTCTGCTTTCTACACTTGTTATACTAATTTACATTCCCACCAGCATAAGAGTTCCCTTTCCTCCACATCCCCACAAACACCTGTCTTTGTCTTTTTGATCATGGCCATTCTATTGATTCTTTTTCTAGGTACAATTAGTTTCCTAATGAGTCTAATATCCTGTGCAAATACTCTTAATTATGTTTATTGAGTTATCTCAGAAATTGAATCTTTCAAATTCAAATTTTTTAAAAGTTATTTTATTTTTGAATTTGAGAACATAATATCTAAATTTCCCCTCTAACTTAAGCATACTTATCTCTGCCCCTTAAAGATTCTTTTGAACTCTGATGAATAGTCTTTTTTTTTCTTCATCTCTACCTGGCATATGGAAGTTCCTGAGTCAGGGATTGAACTGCACTTCTGCTGACTCTGGTGGATCCTTAACCCACTGCACCACAGTGAGAACTCCTCCGGCCAGTATTTTTTAACAGCCTTCATAGATCAATCTAAGGCTTCAATGTATTTGTTTCAAGTTACATTATTTCTTCATTTCTAAAATATATTCGGCTCCACATAAGCAGAGGGGATATCTGCCTACAAGATGTTAATTGCTAATTTAAGAGTGGTGGTATGTCTACATTTGGTCTGATCTGTGATAGAGTTTTGTATATGTGTGAATATAATTTTTTTAGTCACTTTTGTTTGCAACAGAAACTCACAATTCCACATTAACATTCTTGCCTGTGAGCATCTTATAGACACCAGAAAAAGTTTCAGCCTGGTGCTCTACGTTGTTCTACTGTGCTTTATCCAAGTGAAGATTTGTGAGCCAGCTGCCATCCAATTTTACACAGATACAGGTGTAGTAGATAGAAAACCAAAATTATACAAGTCTGATTCTGAGATATGGTTGCTGTATCTCTGGATAAATCCTTTAGATTCCTGGGGCTTCTGTTATCCCCTATGCAAAATAAGAAAGCTTTCATTTGACTCTCATCTATAATATTAAACACTATTTCTACTGTGCAATCAAATCAATTCTTTCAGCTTAGAATAGTCATCAAATGCAGAAAAGGAGTCAGAGACAAAGGAAACAAAAGCAGTAAAAGATACTCCTGGAGATACATCAAGACCTGTTTGATCTGCAAGGAATGAAAGGGAAATTTCATCTTCAAACTGTGTTTGAGGATTCCCCAGGAATTGCTTTTCCTTGCTATTTTAAACATTCTTCTGTTAATGTAAATAAATAAGGGGGGAGGAATGGAAAGAAAGAAACAACTCTGCTCTTAATCTCACCACTCTTTCATATTTATTAAGGGATTCTTCACCATCTGGTGGAAGTTTAAACACTCTAGGGAGGTCACTGCAACGTACGTGTGAAAAGGGCTTTGGGACATAGTTTTGCTTAAAGGAGCTCAGAAGTGACTCTTCACACCAAGCTATAGATGTTAACGATTCCTTTAGTTCTGGGCTGGGGGTAGAATTTCACAGTGTCTTCGGGAAGCATCAGGAATTGTGTCCACCTGAGACACAGTCCAAAGATCCATCAAGTTCAAGTTCAGGGCTTACAGTCCCTACTGAACTCTGGGCTCTCCTCTACCCTTCACACCAATGTTGGGCCGGGCTTTTCCAGCTTATGGGAAACTACAGGGCTGTGTTTCCTCAGATCTGTGTGTCAGATATGGGATTAGTCTCATTATATTACTGGCTTCTCTTATATAGGAAAACTATTGATAGCAAGAATAATGGTAATAATAATAATAACTCAAATTCACACTCAAACACATTCCCCTGTTTTACATGCTCATTCCCCTTTTGTTTTTCCTCCTGAACTAAACAAAAAAACAAAAAAAAGACAAAACTATTCCCCACTGAGACAACCCTCCCATTTAAGAGGGCTCAAATTGTAGCAGTTTTGACAACTGTGAATTATGTTTCTTGGTTCTCATCTGGAAGAAACTAGGCATTTAAACACAAGCCTAGCAACTGTGCCTCCATTGTCCATTCTCTAATGTCCATGAGAAAGTTGTCTTTCTCTGTGAATCAGGACCCATCTCAGAGAATAGCTTCCTCCATTTCTGAGCATGTCAACCTGATAACACCTCACTTTCCTTTGAAATTATGGCATATCCTTACCCAAAATTGGGAATATACTCTCTCGTAGTCTTGTATGGTTGCACTTCATTATCTTATCATCATCTGTAAAACTATACTTTCCCCTCATTTCTGAGGACAGTATCTTGCAATTATATTACAAGTATTCAAAATATTGATATTTGATTAAATTCTCTTCTTTCACAAACCTTTCATATTATTTTTAGAAGAAAAAATATCCCACCAGTATTGCCCAGGGCTCGAGTTTTGCTTTATTTTTCTCCCCTTCCTGTGATAATTTGGGTATGCTTTTCCAAAATAAAGTTAAGAGTGATGCCTTAAGAATTCTTTGTAAATTATTAATTTCAGTGAATCTCTGACCCACACACCTCAAAGTTTGGTCGAAGTCATGTCTTTGATGCTCCCAGTCTGCCTCTCGCCAGCTGAAACCTGCCACTTCACAGTGCTATTGGCAACAGATGCTGTTTCCTCGACTTCTTGTTGGGTCACTTTAAAGAGAATGATATAAAAGCTTAATGACTCTGGGGAAAGCCCAAAGTCATTAACCCAAAGTCTCCCTCCATAATCAGAACCACTTCAGAGAACTGACAGATTTAATTTCCAGGTGCCTTTTCAGTTTGTTTAAAAAAAAGTAAAAAAAAAAATCAACTTACTAAATTTGAAAACCAATTAATAGTTGCACCTGGAATCATAACACTAATCCAAAGCTCTTCAGTAAACATCTTCAGTAAACAGAGGTATGTAATTGTTTTTGATTGTCTTGTGCACTTGAATAATGTGCATATATAATTACATATATTTCACACAATTTGCTTGATGTGTAATATAGCATATATATTACAAAGATCTCTTTTTGGAGGTATTTATTGAATTTTAATTGTCCTGCTTTTTTAGAAGTTCCATTTGACTGGAACAGAGTGGATTCCGTAGTACTATTGGGGTTCACTGTGTTTCATAGAGTCTCTGCTGATTTCTGGAAAAACTGGCGGCAAAAAGTTCACTTCTAGCCCATACCTAGAATGAAACATAGTGCAGGCTTTCATTTTTTTTTTTTTCACTTTTTGATTGTACCCCATTAAGGGCGACTCTTGACCACTAATATTCTTTCTTATCCCTTTCACATTCCTACCCTTTCCTGTCCCCTCATTAATGCTTTATTTTCTGTCTCCTCCCTGCCTTGCCCTCCCCTCCTTCTTCCTTTGTAATACAATGTCCAAAAAGAAACTGGTTCATACTTTGAGAGGGAATTTATGAGCTGTCCACTGCAGATGCTTTCCTGATTTCATTGGGCCTTCTAATAGAGACTATGCTTTCCTTTTCCAAACCATCTGAACAGCTAGGCAAGAGAAAGGTAGATTCGGCTCCCCTTCGCCCCTGCTTAAAAGCTTCTATGGTGCTATTATGACCAACTCTTTGAGTCAGGTTCGGATCAAAAGCGAAGGGAAGCTTTGTTCTTCTTCTTATTATTATTATTAATAGTTCTTTTTAAGGCTGCACCCCTGCCACATATGGAAGTTCCCAGGTTGGGGGTGGAATTGGAGCTGCAGCTGCCAGTCTATGCCACAGCTGCAACAACTCAGGACCCCAGCCTCATCTGTGACCCACACCACAGCTCGAGGCAACACGGGATCTGTAAACCACTGAGCGAGGCCAAGAATGGAACAGGCCTCCTCAAGGATACTAGTTGGGTTGGTTCCTGCTGAGTCACAACTGGAACTCTGGAAGCCATTTTCTTTGATCAAAGAACAGAAACGCACCAGCTGGTTCTCTAGAGCACATGCTCTCCTAAACAGACAGGCGGTGGGCGGGGTTCTCATGGAGGGGGAGGGAAGTGGGCCAGGTTTTCTTCATTGGGGAGGGGAGGAGGCCGAGTTCTCATCAGCGTGGGTGCGGGGGTGCAGTGTTCTCATGAGGCCAGCACAGCTGAGCAGCTCACGCTCCAGGCCTCAGTGCTGCACCACAATTGCAGGGCCCCTTCGCTCTCTTGAATTGCGGTGTCATACCCAGGGCTTCAGCACAAGGTTGCTGGGCTGAGGTGTGGCAAGGCCATTTCACAGGAGGAACTCTGGTCCAAAGCACCAGGTGCCAGGGCTCCATGCACAGTACTCTGCTCTTGGGCAAGGAAAACAGGAGTGAGCACAAAGGCAACAAAAAAGGTGAGCCTGCATTTTATTAGCAGATTCTGTTTTCATTTCTCAATAGTTGTTAATGGGCTTTGCTGGTGATGCATCCTCTCTGCCTTCTGTCCTACTCCTCATCCTTAAGGGGCGCTGAGGGGCAAAGGTCCATTTTCTGTAACATCTTCCTGCTGATTTCCAGGAGTGTCATTGCCACACCTAAGGAGCAGAACTTTGCCTCCACTGCCTTTAGATGTGTGTGTTTGTTACCAGGCTTCAGCCCTAAGCGTTGGTCTCTATTTTTCTAGCCTTTTGAAGAGAAAGGATGTCAGATACTTGGAAACATGAAGCTATCTCAGTCTTTGGCCTGTTGGCAAGTGTGCCTTGATGTGGAAACCCACCGCTGGGGCCTGAATCTCCCTGGTTCCACTTGTGTTATTTTTTGGAAGAGACGCTTCAGGTCAGAGAGAGGTTTCCACAAGCAGTCTAGGGGATCCATTGGAACCACACCCCAGGGTGTTTTTCTGGAGGTTGGGACTGGGATTCCCTTCTTCACTGGGATCTGATGTCCCCATGGAGTGATCCTGGGAAACTTGAGGCAGAATGGGAGGTTAGGCTCACCGAGTGGGGTTGTTCCACTTAGGGGTGAGCTGCTGGTTGCCCATGGTTTTAGGTGTATCCTGGCTCCTGGCCATAAGGAGTGTAGGGCCAAGTGGGTGGTTGCAGGCAACATCTAATTAAAATACTCTGTGAGGGCTTTCCTGGTTTCTTCTACCTGGAAGGCATACTTGGGTTGAGTCCCCATGGGTGGTTAGTCCAGATTCCTGTGCCAACTGGTTGACTTAGAGGGCAACAGCCAGAGGTGGACTTGGAGAAGGGCTCCAAGCCTAGTGCTTGATGTTCTACTATAATAGAGTTAATACAGCTTGCACTGAGATTTCCATTGGGAATACTCCCTAAGTGGTATTATAGCAGTCCATGGCCATATGCAAGCATCCATGTGTTTGTTGCATGGGTCAGACCAGCTAATTAAATGGCACAATTATGGGGAACTGGAATCCTTCAAATCTTTTATAGTTGCTTTTATCTTTGAAATTCATTTTAAAATATGATTTTAATTTTCTAATTTGTGATGTAGGGGCCCTTCTTATAGAACAATTTACATGAGTTTTTTTCAGATGCTGCATATACATATATTCCAATGATATATTTGAAGAATAGGGAACTAATCATAAGAGAGATTCACTGACTTGCTACACCTACTCAGAGACAGTCTTGCACCAAAACTG
Organism: Sus scrofa; assembly: GCF_054392235.1. Classification (NCBI taxonomy): domain Eukaryota; kingdom Metazoa; phylum Chordata; class Mammalia; order Artiodactyla; family Suidae; genus Sus; species Sus scrofa. The sequence goes on from NC_139384.1 coordinate 16,289,989, forward strand.
AATTTATGATGTGGCCTTCAGAAGCCTTCCCTCTGGCTGGAAGATTATGATATTATTTCAGGTGACAGATTAGATATTGCCATCAATCATTCTCAAGAAGTTTTGAGTATTCATTCCCCTTTCCTCAACACATGGTCCCAAACTGATCCCTTGTCAACCTCTCCTCTCTCCCAGGAAGCCCATGCATCTTCCTGTAATTTGCTATAACCCATAATCCTGTCCAAGCTCCATGGAAATGGCAACCAGTGGAGGCTGCCAAAATACTGAGCCTCAGGTTCCCTTTCCAAATCCAGAATATCTTTACCAGAGTTAAGTTCTTCCCACCAAATAAATCGAACTGTTTCAAGGTCCGTTCCTCCAAAGTGTTTTCCCAGCTCTCACAAGTTCATCTTAATGAAGTCCTGCAGACACATTGGGGGTGTAGGCTACTTCCTTTCATATTCAGAGCTTTACCTGTGTTATGCTGAACTTTGAGTCTATGTATTGGTCTGGATCTAATGAAGGTTGTGGTATCTGATGTTGAGCAGGGAACATGTGTCCTTTGAGAATCCTGTTTCAGGTGAAGTCATTGCTCATTCTCCAGTCAAGGGAACACTTATTTTGGAGCAAGGGTAAAGGAAGGACTCTGCCAGCCCAAAGGTTCAGAGAATTTAAAGGTTCAAGGTCTCAGCTTTTCTCACCTTGAGACACCTCAGACACATGGAACTACAGTAGCACCTAGGACTTTTGTCCCTGATGGGTAGCCCTGTGCTCTGTGCTTGGCTGCTGGATCAGATGCCATGTTGTAGTTCACATGGAACTATTTTGTAGATTGGAGGCAGGTGACCTTTCTCAAGCTACATGCTGTTTGTTTCCCGCTAACCCAACTACTGCGTCTTTGTGTATGACTCAGAAATTAAATTGTAGAATACAATGTTGATCATTTGAAATTTTAATCATTATAAGTAGGGATTTAAAGTCACTGTAATATACTAATTATTAATAAAACATTGAAGTGTTTTCCATTTAGGGGGAAGAAGTGTGTTATTAATTTTCATTTATTTATTTAGTTAGTTATGTATTTTTTTCTGCTGTACAACATGGGGAGCAAGTTATACATACATGTACACAACTTTTTCCTCCCATTGTTGTGTTGCAATGTAAGTATCTAGACATTAGGCCCTTACCTAATATCTTTGTAAATCCATTCCAGGACCAACAGTTTGCATCTGTTAACCCCACCCTCCCAATCCCTCCCACTCCCTCTTTCTCCCCCTGGGGCAGACACAAGTCTATTTTAAAGTCCATGAGTTTCTTTTCTGTGGAAACCTTCATTTGTGCTGTATATTAAATTACAGTTAAAAGTGATATCATAGGTTATTGGACTTTCTCTGACTTATTTCAGTATGAAAATGAGTGAACTAGTTTCATCTCTGTTGCTGCAAATGGCATTATGTGGTTCATTTTTATGGATGAGTAGTATTCTATCGTGTACATATAACACATCTTCCTACTCCAGTCATCTTTCGATGGACATTTGGGTTGTTTCCGTGTCTTGGCTATTGTGAATAGTGCTGCAATGAACATGTGGGTGCATGTATCTTTTTTAAGGAGAGTTTTGTCTGGATATATGCCCAAGAGTGGGACTAGTGGGTCATATACGGTAGTTCCACATAAAGTTTTCTAAGGTACATACGTACTGCTCCCCATAGTGGCTATACCAGGTTACATTCCCACCAACAGGGCAGGAGGGTTTGCTTTTCTCCACAAGCCTTCCAGCCCTTGTTATTAGTGGACCTATGAATGATGGCCCTTCTGACTGGTGTGAGGTGGTATCTCATGGTCGTTTTGCTTTGCATTTCTCTTATACTCAGGGGTGTTGAGCATTGTTTCATGTGCTTGCTGGCTGTCTGTATATCTTCCTTGGAGAACAGTCTATTCAGGGCCTTTGCCCATTTTTCCATTGGGAGGTTGGCTTTTTTGCTGTTGCATTGTATAAGCTGCTTGTGTAACCTAGAGATGAATCCCTTGTCCGTTGCATCGTTTGCAACTCTTTTCTCCCATTCTGTAAGGTGTCATTGTGTTGTCGTTTTGGTTTCCTTTGCTGTGCAAAAGCTGGTTGGTTTGACTAGGTCCCACTGGTTTCTTTTGGCTCTTCTTTCTGTTGCCTTGGGAGACTGACCTGAGAACATGTTCATGAGGTTGATGTCAGAGAGTGTTTTCCCTAGTTCTCCTCCAGGAGTTTGATGGTGTCTTGTCTTCTATTTAAGTCTTTCCACCATTTTGAGTTTATTTTGGTGCATGGTCAGAGGGTGTGTTCTACTTTCACTGCTTTGCATACAGCTGCCCAGGTTTCGCAGCAATGCTTGCTGAGTAGACTTTCTTTGTCCCGTGTTATGCTCTTGCCTCCTTTGTCAAAGATGAATTAACCAGAGGTGTCAGGGTGTGTGTGGGTTCTCTATTCTGTTCCATTGGTCTGTCTGTCTGTTTTGATACCAGTACCACACTGTCATGATGACAGTGGCTTTGTGATATTTCTTGAAGTCTGGGAGAGGTATGCCTCCGGCTTGGTTTTTGTTCTTCAGAATTGCTTTGGCCATTCTGGGCCTTTTGTGCTTCCCTATAAATTGTTGGATTGTTTGTTCTAGTGCTGTGAAAAATGTCATGGGTATTTTGTTGGGGATTGCATAGAATGTGTAAGTTGCTTTGGGTAGTATGGCCATTTTTACAATATTGATTTTTCCAACCCATGAACATGGACTATCTTTCCATTTCTGTAGATCCTCTTTAATTTCCTGGATTAATGTTTTATAGTTCTCCGCATATAAGTCCTTTACCTCCTGGGCCAGGTGTATTCCAAGTTATTGATTTTGGGGGGTGCAGTTTCAAAAGGTATTGTATTTTCGTATTCCTTTTCTAACATGTCATTGTTAGGATGGAGAAATGAGGCTGGTTGCTGAATGTGAATCTTATATCCTGCTACTTTGCTGATTTTCTAAATGAGTTCAAGTAGTTTTGAGGTTGAGTCAGCTTTTCATTTTCTGGCCACGCCTGTGGCATGCAAAAATCCTCAGGCCAGGTATATAATCTGAGGCACTCTTGGAAAGGAGTTCCCTGGCGGCTCAGTGGATTAAGGCTATGGTGTTGTCACTGCTGTGGTTTGGGTCTCTGCTGGGGTGCAGTTTCGACCCCTGGCCTGGGAACTTCTGCACACCCCATGCAGCCAAGAAAAAAATAAACAGATAAACTTGTAATGATATCTGCCCTATGGTCTTTTGTTTTGTAGAAATGATTACTAGTTTTAGTGTTTATCTAGTTTAACAGCTTTATTGAGATAGAATTTATATACTGTATTATTCACTCATTTGAAGTGTATAATGATTTTTAGTATAGAATCTATGCAAGCATCAACATGACCTAATTTTACAACCTACATTTCACTCCCCCAAGAACCCCATATCCATTAGTAGTCACTCCTCATTCCCCTATACTCCTGTTACCAGCAGCCCTAGTCAAACGTTAATCTACAAGGATTTTCTTTTCTGGACATTTTTACCAAAAAAACAATCATGCAATATGTTGTCTGCTGTAACATTCTTCTTTCACATCACATAATATTCCTAAAGTTTCATTTATGATGTGGTAAGAATCAGTATTTCTGTTTTATTCCAAATAGTTTTCTAGGTCGTGGATGTATCATTTACCCAGTCGTCAGTTGATTGACCTGTGGATTGTTTCCCCATTGTGGCTATTGTGAATGATGTTGTGGTGAACATTGGTGTGCATGTATCCTTGTGAATAAATATTTTCATTTCTCTTGGGTAGAGACCTTGCTGGGTCATTGTTATTATGTATCCTTTTGAGGAACTTCCCAACCATTTTCCAAAGTGGCTGCATCATTTACATTCTCACTAGCAATATAGAACAACTCCACTTGTTCTACATACACACCAGTACTTATCACTCTGTATTTTTTGATTCTAGGCATCTAGTGGGTATGAAGCTTTATCTCATTATGGCTTAGGGTTGCATTTCCTAAAGATGGAAGTTGTTGACCTCTCTTATCTGCTTTTGCCCATGTGTTGGTTTGTTTGTTTGCCTGAGGCCACAGCATGTGAAAGTTGCCAGGCCAGCATTTGAACTCATGCCACAGTAGCAACCCAAGCTGCTGAAGTTACAATGCTAGATCCTTCACCAACTGTGTCAGAAGAGAACTCCACTTTGGGCCATTTGTATATATTCAGTGGACATATGTTTAGTCAGATGTTTTGGCATTTTTTGACTGAGTTATTGTCTTTTTATTAATAAGGAGTTCCTTATATAATCTGGGAACAAGTTGCTTACAAATGATTTGCAATTATTTTCTCCCAAACTGTGGGCTGGCTTTTCACTTCTTTGATAGTAACATTTTTAGTACCAAAGTGTTTCACGTTGGTGAAGTCCATTGTAGCTGTTAAAAATTACTATTGGGTACCAATTTTCAAATCACATTTCTGTATATCTTTATTTGTGGAATGATAGTCTTAATAACAGGTGCTCTTCTGCTTGTTTTCTATAGAAATTATCACTAGATTTGATGAATTGTTTTTTAGGGAGACTTAGTAAGTGTTTTCAATACAATTCTTTTTCTGAGCTAGATTTTATGAAAATGATACAGATTTTAAACATATGGTTTGATGACTTTTGATAAATGTATATATTCATGTAACTATCAACAAATGTTTGCTCTAGAATACTTTCATTAACCCCAAAGTTCTGCCAAGTCCCTTTTTCAATCTGTTCCCCTGATGCAACTGTTCTGAATTGTATCACTCTTTTAGTTTTCCCTATTCATGAACTCCATATAAATTGAATCCCAGCATTGACTCATTTGTGCATGCTTTCTGTTTCTGAGCTTCATGCTAGGGCGTCCCTAATTAGTCCATTGCTTTTCTGGGTTGAAGTTTTTTTCTATTATATCTATTCTGAAAATTTCTGTCTTTTAAATATAGCATGTTTGCATATAATGTGATTGTGAAAATGTGGGGGTTTAAGTTCATCCTGTTGCAGTTTACTTTTGCTTTGTCTCCTTTATTATGTTCTCTCTTTCCTCTCTTCTTTTGAGCTGAGCAGGTGTTTTTTGTTTAGCATCCAATTCAGTCTTCTCTCTTGACATCTTTATTGTCATAGCTTATATTTTTTAGAGGAGTTTTAGATTCACAGTAAAGTTGAGCATCAGACACAGAGATATCCAAGGTATGCCCTGTCCCATTCACACACTGCCTTCCCCATTTGTAACAACCCACAGAGGGATACATTTGTTCAGTCGATGCAGTTACACTGACACATCACTCTCAGCCAAAGCCCAGAGCTGACATTAGAGTTGACTCTTGGTGTTGGGCCTCACATGGATATGGACAAATGTATAATGACACATATCCAGCATCCACCATTATAGGCCCATATGGAAGAGTTTCACTGCTCCACCTGTTCATCCATCCCTCCGCTGTGACCCTTCACCACCACTGAACTTTTTACTCCCTCCATAGTTTTGTCATTTTCAGATTGTCATACGATTACCATCACACAGTTTTTTAATCCTTTCAGATTGGTTTCTTTTACTTAGTAACATGCATGCAAGTTCTCTTCATGTCTTTTATGTCTTCATAGTTTTTCTTTAGTGACACTGATTCATATGTGTCTGGATATACCAGTTTTATTGAAGGACATCTCAATTGCTTCTGAGATTTCTCAGTTAAGAAGAAAACTGACCTACTCAAACTGACAAGCTTTGGCACAACAAAGGAAACCACAAGAAAACCAAAAAGGCAGCTTACAGAATGGGAGAAAATAGTTTCAAGTGATGCAATGGACAAGGGCTTAATCTCTAAACTATACAAACAACGTATACAACTCAAGAGCACAAAAGCCAACCACCCAACTGCAAAAATGGGCAAAAGGCCTGAATAGACATTTCTCCAAAGAAGATATACAAATGGCCAACAAGCACATGAAAAAAATGCTCAACATCCCTGTTTATTAGAAAAATGCAAATCAAAACTACTCTGAGGTACCACCTCCCACCAGTCAGAATGGCCATCATTAGCAAGTGCACAAATAACCAATGCTGGAGGGGATGTGGAGAAGAGGGAACCCTACTACATGGTTGGTGGGAATATAAATTGGTACAACCACTAAGGAAAACAGTATGGAGGTACCTCAGAAAACTAAATATAGAACTACCATATGATTCAGCAATCCCATGCTTTGAGATATCTCCAGACAAAACGTTCCTTTAAAAAGACACATGCACCCGTTTGTTCATTGAGCCGCTATTCACAACAGCCAAGACATGGAAACAACCTAAATGTCCATTGATAGATGAATGAATTAGGAAGATGTGGTATATATACACAATGGAATACTACTCAACCATAACAAAGAACACAATACTGCCATTTGCAGCAATATAGATGGAACTAGAGACTCTCATACTAAGTGAAGTAAGTCAGAAAGAGAAAGACAAATACCCCATGATATCACACATCTGGAATCTAATATATGGCACAAATGAACCTTACCACAGAAAAGAAACTCATAGCCTTAGAGAACAGACTTGTGGTTGCTAAGGAGGAGGGGATTGGGATGGACTGGGAAGCTGGGCTTAATAGATGTGAACTGTTGCCTTTGGAGTGGAGAAGCAATGGGGTCCCGCTGTATAGCCGTGGGAACTTTATCTAGTCACTTGTGATGGAGCATGATGGAGGATGATGTGAGAAAAAGAATGGATATATGTAGGCATGACTGGATCTCTTTGCTGTACAGTAGAAAGTTGAAAGAACACTCTAAAGCAGGTATAAGAGAAAAAATAAAAATCCTTTTTAAAAAAGGAAGAAAACTGCTATAAAAGTGCATTCAGATTTCTGTGTGGCCATAAGTCTTCAATGCCTTTGGGAAAATGCAAAGGAGTGTGATTCCTGGATGGAATTCACTGTCCACACCCATGATATAACATACCCATGTAAGTTTCAAAGCATAAGATCCTCCCCTGAGTATTTCATTATTTACTTTAACCTATTAATAGGTTAACATTCACTAACTTCAACTGCTTACACTCTCTGCTTCCCAACCATGTAAATGTATCACCCTTAATTTGGGCCCTCAATTGTATAACTGCGATAACTGAGTCATAAAACACTAAAACTTGTGGAATTCAAAAGAAGCCTGTTCCACCTACACATTCAGAAGGAATCAAATTGGTAACATCAATTTTACCCAAAGAATACCACTATAAGTATAAATCATATAGTGAAAGCCTTTCTAAAGTCAAAAAACTACATCAGAAGTAGAATTTTGTCTTTATATTTTGCCACTGTTAGAAGGACCTAAGGAAACATATGGTAAGAATTCAAATTATACCACACAAAGTTTGAAAATCTGTCATTTCCAACAGTAAGATTCTCTCTGATTTCAACATGGTACTTTGTGCTGAGTCAGGAAGAACATTCAAGTTGAAGGTCCATGTTCTGACAGATGTGACCACAGTGTCTAATAAATAAAACTATTGGAAAAATGTCAGTCAGGCTTTTGGAGAGAACCTCTTAGGCTGTGGATGTAAGCATTTAAAAGTGTAAATATAAGCAGAGAAGACAAGAAGTCAACATGAAGGATGACAGTGAAAACATTAGCTCAAAACCACTGTTAGGCAGGCGGGGAGTGGGAGCAGGGAAACGGCAGTGAAAAACAACTAAAAAGCAATGAATCTTACATTCCTGTTTATCCCTGGTATAAAATTGAAAACTGAACAGTACCTAAAAACGAACACTAATCAGCATATGTGTTCACAGTGCTTCTTTTTCTGAAGGAAACTGACACTAATACCTATGATAGGATTACATTAACGCAATAAAAGATAATACTCTCCAGGGAAAACTGGATCAATCTAAGTGGTGATGAAAACCGTTGAAACTTGTATTCATTTTTTGTCACCTGAGATAAACTGCTTGTTCCATAGCATCCTCATGGCATTTTTCACTTCTGCATTCCTCAGCGTATAAATCAGAGGGTTGATCAAAGGTGTTCCAACTGTATAAAACACAGCTATCATCTTATCCATGGGGAAGGTGGTTGCAGGGCGTGTGTATATAAATATGCAAGGACCAAAGAACAAGATGACCACAGTGATGTGGGAGATGCAGGTGGAGAGGGCTTTTTTCCTCCCCTCTGCACTGTGGTTTCTCAGAGAATACAAGATGATGACATAGGAGACCATCAGCATGACAAAACTCACTGTACAGATGGCTCCACTGTTGGACACCAAGAGTAGGTTGGTCACATAGGTGTCTGCACAGGCAAGTTTCAGCAAGGGCTGCAAGTCACATATGTAATGATCAATCACATTGGGACCACAGAATGGTAAACTCAGGGCCAGAAAAATCTGAGCTGAAGAATGCACACAGGATCCTACCCAGGCCACAGCCATCAGCACACCACAGACTCGATGGCTCATGACGGTCGTGTAGTGCAGGGGCTTACAGATGGCCACATAGCGGTCAACGGCCATGAGGATAAGGATGAAGATCTCCAGGCAGCCAAAGAAATGGGATGAAAAGACTTGCACTATGCATTCGTTAAAAGAGATAGTGGCATTCTTCAAAAGGGCATCTGCAATCATTCTAGGAGCTATGGAAGTAGAGAAGCAGGTATCAGATAAGGATAAGTGGAAAAGGAAGAAGTACATTGGACTCCCAAGTGTCCGGCTGGTCTTGCCGGTAGCAATAATGAGCAGGTTACCTATCAATGTCCCCAGGTAGAAAATCAAGAAAGTGACAAACACTATTTTCTTCCTAACAGGATCCTGTGCCAACCCAAGTAGAATGAACTCAGTCACATTATTGTTCAGCTGCATGATTTCATGAATGAGGAGAAGGGATGTGTGTGAAACGGATTATCTGCAATAAAATAAAGAATTACAATATGGCATGATCTATGCTACTATGAAACATTTTAAGTCAATATAAGTATTGCTTATGAGGCATATTCTAGCTGTGGTTTCCCAATAATTTGTTTGTGTCTTCTAACTAATAATGCTTTGTTCCTCAATTTGTAATGACCACTACATAGGGTCATGTTGAGCCTCATATAAGCTTGTGAATGGTAAACTCTCTTGTAAAACTCTTTAACTACAATCCCTGGTTAGATTTGACATGGTTAATATTATGAATATGTAGTTAATTCATATGGATCCATTTCATTATTTGCTTTGTTATCTTTTGGCCATATTCAATACACACTGAATCCCGTGTTTTGCTTTGTGCATCATTCATCATTTAGAATATATTTGGCTGCCTTAAAGTAGTACCCCAGCCTTGGCACCTAAAAGATACCTTGTTTCATTCATTTATCCTTTTCATATTTGTTATGTATATATTTTTTAAACAGTATGCCATTTATAAATATAAATGTGCTTCATCTCTTCCATACAAACTCTCTCAGATCTCCAGCTTGAAAAGAGGAAAGACATATTACCTTCAAAAAATCTGTTGCAAACGTCAAGCATCTTTATATGTAGTCCTTGACACATATAATGAACAGAAGGAATATTCTTTGTTATTTGATGATATCTCAAAAATAACTATTGCTATTTTTTCATTCTCCAATTTGAAAAGCATGTTTTAGAACACTCAGATTTCCTGAAGTTACACTTCTAAATGAAAGGGAGGTCATGTTTTAGAAAATCAAGCTTTTACTTAAGCATGTTACCAATGGGGTGGTTTTCTTTTGGGTGAAGATGTCACCTGGCATTTGGTATAGGGTCTGATCATAGTGGTATTCCCAGTGCAATTCATCTCATTCTGGAATCTGAAAACCCCATATTCCTAGAACAGAGCAAAGAGCAGAAGAAGGAGGGAAATTCATTTTCCAAAAGAGTCAGAATAGATAGTCAGTAACTGATGTCTTTGTTCCATTTGTATTGTCCTGGCAAACAATTATTCAGCTTGAAATGTCCCTTCTTTCAGTGAAGAGTTTGTTTTATTTCACATTTAGAAAGAACTGTTACTGTGGGGTCATTTCCAAGACCAGATTTTTTTTCGTTAGTTCTTTCTTGTGAAGATGATGCTGGCAGTGGCACTCTATGAAAGTAAAAATATAGACTGGAATGTAACATATTTAAATATAATCTGGAAGATGTGCTTATTCCAATCTGCTGCTCCTCTATCCTATCCAACCTTCAATATGTTGTCTCTAAGTTGTGAGCAGCCACGGCACAGATTATGATAAGCTAACTAGGCACGAGACTTCCTTTAAACATTTTTCTCTCCCAGAGTGAATTTTCTTCTCTTCAACAGAGATGAAATGCCTCTCATTTCTCCAAAAATACAAAACAAAACAAAAACCCCTCTTGGGAAAAGGTCTAATCAAATTATTCACTTTGGGTTTGGGTTTCCAATTATTAAAAAAATCTCTGGATTTATACATAATCTTAAGGAAACAGAGTCTTGGTGTTGGTATCTTAATCATGTCAATAAGCTCTTTCCTCCATTATTAATTTAAAAGTGACATATCATAAAGTATTGAAGGTTAAAATATGTAGGCACTAAAGGCAAGATGATGGGATAGTCTCTGTCACTTCAATATTGCTTGATGTTGGCCACTCTTTTGAATATACAGTTTTCTGTTTGTATGTTACCAAATCTATTTCCCTATCCTTTGCTAGGACAAGAATATTTCTTTTATTTTACATTTGTATTTGCATATTTAAGATAAACTAAGATTCATAAATACATATGATGCATGAAAAATAATTGTGTCCCCATCAAATATTTGGTATCACAAAGACATGGATATTGCCACTCATATCTGCAGAAGGAGTGAAATTAGTTTTCCAAGAAGCCCATCTCTACATTCAAGTTCCAAGCACTCCAGACTACATTAGCCACATATTTAATACTTTATATGAAAATCCTTTTCTGTGTCCACAAGTACATGTCAGTGGTTCTCTTTGTATCCCACAAAAGGGAATTTTAGCCTATTTTGTAATCTACAATATTTTAAAATGTAGAAAATGATTTAGTTCTCCAGTGAACTATATTAATGTTTTTGTATAATCAGGATCTGTCCTTGATGCAGTGCGAGCATGTAAAAATCAGTAGAAGGATCAGATGAGATCTCTATCATGTAAGTAGTGTACTAGCTAAAGATTAAAAACACATAGGTGTAGAGTATCCACACTCATCTTGCCCTCTGTTTTCTTCATGGAATGCCTTTCCATTTCTAGCTGTTGAACCTTCTAGGAACTTCAGGACCAACATGCTAAGAAATATCCTCTAGAAGGCCTTTAGTGATTACCTGTGAGAGAGGAAATGTATCCTTCTGCTCTCTAAAGACCTTATGTATGACATTTCTTATAGTATTACATCATGTAGCTTATAACAAGAATGAGTGTGTTTATTTTAGCTGACTTCCTGGAATAAGAATATCAGAAAACTTTATGTTCTTCAGATATTATTTTCTGCACTTACAACCCAATGCCTATTATGAACTTGTAGATATCTTTTGTCTATCATGTATGGTAGATAAACAAATATGCTCCAATTTTATATAAGCAAAAAATAAAGAAGAAAACAAATACAGTGATGAAAATAATCTGTCACTTACAGTTAGAAGACTCTCTGAATCATCATCACATCTTCCTACCCTTTTTGTTACCAGCTTTATTACAGAACACTGGGGAGAAAAAAAAAACGCAAAATGATTCATTCCTGAATTCCAGGGGGAATACTCTAAGATTTAATGATGTAAGTTATTAATGTTCCAGAGTTTATTCCCCAAAGTTTCTGTTCAGTCAGATTCATCCTAGATATAATAAACTCAACTTTTAGTTTGTCCACTTATCCTATAAAACTAGCAAGTTAATCCACATCATACTCAGGAATCTGATACAAACAAGGATTCCTAGTTATCATTTCCCTTGGTCTGAAAAAAAAAAAAAGAAGGTATCCAGGAGAATGAAGATCAAGAGAGTGGTGGAGGACAGGAAAAAGAAGAAATTATGTCACTGGTAGAAGAGAAAGTGGACCAATAAAATCTACCATATTCTCACCCAGTGCCCTAAATTACACACTCCTGCATCAGGACATAAACTTTGCTAGGTCTTATTATTATTTTTTTTTTTACAATCACAATCCAGGGGAAACACTGGTGCCTGAAACCAGAGGTTCTATTCTATGGGCTCCAGACATTCATCAACAAGGAATGGCAGACATATAGAAAATACTCCAATGATTAATATATATTTGGACTGATTTGGGCAAACAATATGTCTCATATTTGCCAATTTCATTTCCATTTATTTGTTAATTCATGTTATAAAAAACATATATTATGGAGTTCCCATCATGGTTCAGTGGTTAATGCATCTGATTAGGAACCATGAGGCTGTGGGTTCAATCCCTGGCCTCACTCAGTGGGTTAAGGATCCGGTATTGCTGTGAGCTGTGGTGTAGGTCACAGACATGTCTCACATCCTGCATTGTTGTGGCTCTGGGCCAGGCCAGCAGCTACAGCTCCAATTAGACCCCTACATGGGAACCTCTGTATGCTGTGGATGCAGCCCTAGAAAAAAGACCAAAAAAACAAAGACATATATTAAAGGAATCAATTTCAAAATAATCATGTTCACCACATATTTACTGAATAGCTTTCATACACTAAGCTCTGTGTCATTTCCATAACTCATGGCTTTTATTTTTTGAATTTTTTATTATAGTTGATATGCAATGTTCTGTCAGTTTCTCCTGTACAGCAAAGTGACCCTGTCATGCATACATGTACATTCTTTTTCTCATATTATCCTCCATCATGTCCCATCACAAGTGATTGGATATAGTTCGCTGTGCAATACAGCAGGACCTTATTGCTTATCCACTCCAAATGTGATAGTTTGCCTCTACTAACCCCAAACTCCCTGTCCATCCCACTCCCTCCCCCTCACCCTTGGCCACCACAAGTCTACTCTCTATGTCCATGAGTTTGTTTCTCTCATGTAGATAGGTTCATTTGTGCCATATTTTAAGTGCTACACGTAAGTGCTATCATATGGTACATGTGTGTTTCTGACTTCACTCAGTAGGAGAATCTCTAATTCCATCCATATTGCTTCAAATGGCATTATTTGTTATTTTTCGTGGATGAGTAAAATTCCATTGTGAATATGTACTACATCTCCATAATGCATTCATCTAGTGTTGGACATTTAGGTTTTTTCCACGTCTTGGCTATTCTGAATAGTGCTACCATGACAATTCAGGTACATGTGCCTTTTTGAAGGAAAGTTGTATCTGTATGTATACCCAGGAGTGGGATTGCTGGATCATATTATAGTTCTATATGTAGTTTTCTGAGGTACCTCCATACTGTTTTCCATAGTGATTGTACCCTTTACATTCCCACCAACAGTGAAGGAGGGTTCCCTTTGCTCCACATCCTCTCTAGAATTTGATATTTGTAGACTTATTAATGATGGCCATTCTGACAGGTCTACCTCGTAGTAGTTTTGATATGCATTTCTCTACTAATCAGGGATGTTGCGCATTTTTTCATGTGCCTGTTGGCCATCCATATATCTTCTTTGGAGAAATGTCTGTTTAGGTCTTCTGCCCAGTTTTCAATTGGGTTGTTTGTATTTTTGTTGTTGAGTTGTTTGCATCTTTTGGAAATCAAGCCCTTGGTGGTTGTATCATTTGCAGCTATTTTCTCCCATTCCATAGGTTGTCTTTTTTTATGGATTCTTTTGCTGTTCAAAAGCTTTTAAGTTTGATTACGTCTCATTAGCTTATTTCTGTTTTATTTTGATTGCCTTGAGAGATTGACCTAAGAAAACGTTTGTATGATTGATGTCAGAGAATGTTTTGCTATGTCTCTTCTAGGAGTTGTATGGTGTCTTGCCTTAGGTTTAAGTCTTTAAGCCATTTTGAGTTTATTTTTGTGAGAGTGTGTTCTAGTTTCATTGATTTACATACAGCTATTCCATTCTGTCACCACCACTTACTGAAGGGACTGTCTTTTTCCCATTATATATTCTTGCCTTCTTTGTTGAAGATTAATTGACCATGTGTGTCGGGGTTTATTTCTGGGTTCTCAATTCTGTTCCTTTGGTCTATATGTCTGTTTTGGTACCAGTACCACACTGTCTTTATTATTTCAGCTTTGTAATATTGTCTGAAGTAGGGGAGAGTTATACCTCTTGCTTATTTTTGGTTTTGATGTTCTTGTTGTTGATGTTGTTTTCCCCTCAGGATTTCTTTGGCAATTTTGGGTCTTTTATGGTTCCATATAAATTTGGGGGTTGTTTGGTCTAGTTCTGTGAACAATGTCATGGATTTGATAGGGCTTGCACTGAATCTGTAGATTTTTGGATCGTATGGCCATTTTAACAATATTAATTCTTCCAATCCAGAAGCATGGGATATCTCCCCATTTCTTTAAATCCTCTTTAATTGCCTTGAATAATGTTTTATAGTTCTCAGCATTTAAGTCTTTCACCTCCTTGGTCAGGTTTATTCTTAGGTATTTACTTCTTTGGGATAAAATTATAAAAGGTGTTACATTTTTATATTCCTTTTCTAATATTTCACTGTTACTAAACAGAAATGCAACAGATTTCTGAAATGTTAATATGGTCTTCTGCTACTTTGTTGAATTCATTCATCAGTTTGAGAAGTTTTTGTGTGGAGTTCTTAGGGTTTTCTATAGACAGTGGAATGTCATCTGCATACAGTGGCAATTTTACCTCTTCTTTTCCATTTTCGATACGTTTTATTTCTTTGGTTTTTGTGCTGTGGCTAGGACTTGCAATACTGCCTTGAATAAAAGTGGTGAGAGTGGGCCTCCTTGTCGTCTTCCAGATTTTAGTGGGAAGGATTTCAGCTTTTCTCCATTGACTAGTGTAGTGACTATGGGTTTGTCATAAATGGCTTTGATTATGTTAAGGTATGTTCCCTGTATACCCACTTTGGTAAGAGTTTTTATCATGAATGGATGTTGGATTTTGTCAAATGTGGGGGGGTGCATATTTTGAGATAATCATGTGGTTTTTGACTTTTCTAAAAAAATCTAAATGCTTCACATGATCATTTCATAGGTATCCAGGTCTCAATAACTTACATTCTATTAGAAATTCATATTCTTTTCGAAGACTTATAACTGAGTCACTGGTTGTTCCAAGATTGATCTCGGCATTGTTGTTGTTGTCGTTGGCTTTATAATTAGAAAGGATGGGAGTTCCTGTCATGGCACAGCTGAAATGAATCCAACTAGGAACCATGAGGTTGCAGGTTCCATCCTTGGCCTCACTCAGTGGGTTAAGGACCCAGCATTGCCGTGAGCTGTGGCTTGGATCTGGCATTGCTTTGGCTCTGGCATAGGCCAGCAGCTGTAGCTCCCATTAGACCCCTCGCCTGGGAACCTCCATATGCTACAGGTGCAGCCCTAAAAAGAAAAAAAAATCCTGAACTAGAGTAGTACTTGTGTTACAGTCAAGGAAATTGATAACACCATTGACACATCATAATCAGCCACAGTCCATAGGTTATGTTCAGAGTTCAGTCCTTGTATAGTACACCCCATAGGTTTGGGTCTGTGTGTAATGACAGGTAACCACCATTATAATATCATACACAATAATTTCAGTGTCTTAAAGTCCTCTGTGTCCTGCCTACTCATCCCTCTTATTAAACTTAATAAAGGGAAGCCCCACTAAACTGGGGTTAGAAAACCAGCAGGGGGAGGGAATTCTCAGGCACATACCATCAACACAGATCCCAACAGAAAGAGAAGGGCCTCCTCTCTCTGGTGGGATGTGATACTTCATTGCCACCAGCAGGAGGAAGAATGTATCCTTGCCTGGCAACACCTCAGTCAACAAGAGACTTAAATTCAGGTGACAAAAGCCACTATTGTCAAGCTCCCAGTTTCCTCCAATGGACTCGTGTATAACAGCCCCTCTTAACTGCCTCTTTGCTATAAAAGAATTTCCACTCTGCTTTACCACGTTTATATGTGGTTCATGAGAGTTACGTGTTTCTAATTGTGATTCTTCTGTGTTCCTGAATAAGCCTGCTTTATTGGTCAATAACTGGCTCTTTTATTGTTTTTGGTTAACACCTCCCTCTCTCCAACTCCACCAACCACAGAGCTCTTTATTGTTTCCTTTTGTTGTTGTTGTTCTTTTCAGAATCTTATATAGTTGGAATCTTACAGCAGGTCACCTTTTCAGATTATCCTCTTTCATCTCAGTAGTATGCGTTTAAAATTCCTTTGTGTCTTTTCATGGCTAGAGAGTGCTTTTTAAATTTTGTTAGTGCTCAATAATTATTAGTTCATTGTGGATATAGCACAGTTTCTTTACATTTTCACATGCTGAAGAACATCTGCTTGGTTCCAAGTCTTGATAATTATGAGTTAACATTTCTGTAAATATCTGTGTGCAGGTTTTGGGGTAGACTTAAGTTTCCAACTCATTTGTGTAAATACTATGTTGTGAGATTGTTGGGTTTATATCAATTTAGTTTTGTAAAACACAAAAGTGTCTTTCTGTGTGGTTATTCAACTTTGTATTCCCATGGACAATGCAGAAGTGTTCCTGCCGCTCTACATGCTTGACAGTTTGTGTTGTCCTGTTTTGAATTTGGCTTTTTATAGGTGCATGGTCTGCACCTTTTTATAGGTTCATAGGTGCATCTTGTTGTTTTAATTGCAATTCTTTTTTTTTTCTTTTTAGGGCCACACTTGTGGCATCTGGATGTTCTCAGACTAGGGGTCCAATCGGAGCTGCAGTTGCCAGGCACAGCCACAGCAACTTAGGATCAGAGCTGCATCTGCGACCTACACCACAGCTCACAGCAATGCCAGATCCCTGATCCACAGAGTGAGATCAGGGATCCAACCTGCAACCTCATGGTTCCTAGTCAGTTTCATTTCTGCTGCACCAGGGTGGGAACTCCTACTTGTAATTCTTTAATAGCATTTGATGTTGATTATCTTCTTCTATCTTATTTGTCATCTCTATATGTTCCTTTTTATATTTTAAGAATTTTATTATTTTTTGAAAGAAGATAATTCTTTTACATATTTATTTATTTTATAAAGTTTTTATTGTGATAAAAAACACTTGAGAAACACCCTCTTAACAATCTTTAAATTACACAACAGAATAATGTTAACTATAAGCACATGTGTTACACTCACTCTGGAACTTACTCATCTTCTATAATTAAAAATTTTCCTGAAGTTCCCATCGTGGCGCAGTGGTTAACAAATCCGACTAGGAACCATGAGGTTGTGGGTTCGGTCCCTGCCCTTGCTCAGTGGGTTAACGATCTGGCATTGCCATGAGCTGTGGTGTAGTTTGCAGACGTGGCTCGGATCCCGCGTTGCTGTGGCTCTGGTGTAGGCTGGTGGCTACAGCTCCGATTCGACCCCTACCCTGGGAATCTCCATATGCCATGGAAGCAGCCCAAGAAATAGCAAAAAAAGACAAAAAAAAAATTTTCCCTAGCCCTGGCAAGTGCTGTCTGTTTCTATGAGTTTGACTGTTGTATATTCTTCTTCTAAGTAGAATCATACAGTAATTGTCCCTATATAACTGTCTTATTCCACTGGGCATAATATTAGCCAGGTTCATCCAAGTTGTTGCATATAGCAGTATTTCCTTTTTAAAAGACTGTGTGATATTCCATTGTATCTATATGCCATCTTTTCTTAATCATTTCATCTTTCAATAAACAGGATGCTTTCATATCTTGGGTGTTGGAAACAACGCGACAATAAAGATGAGCATGTAGTTACCTCTTTGCATTCCTGATATCAACACATTGGATATGTAGATCCAGAAGTGAAAATTTGTATCATATAGTAATTCTATTTTCAATTGTTTGAGGAACAATTCTTAGGGATTGCATAATTTTGTACCACCACAAGCAGTATACAAGTGTTCCAATTTTTCCTTATATGTGCCAACCCTTGCTGTGTTTGCTGTTTTGATGCATACATCTGACTCAATGGGAGATGATATGTCATTGTGGTTTTAATTACATTTCCCTGATAATTAATGATGTTGACCACATATACCAGTTGGTTATCTTCTTTGGAGAACTGTCTACTTGAGTCCTCTATGCTTTATTAATCAGGTTGTTAATTCTTTTCTATTGACTTGTAGGAATTTTTTGCCTCTTTTCTATCTTAATCTGATGTTGTTTATGTGATTTACCAATAGTTTCTCCCATTGTAAGTTGGGTTTTCACCCTGTATAAGATTTCCTTTGCTGTGTTTAGTGATGTTGCCTCCCTTATCTAACTTTGATTATTTTGCTTGTGCTTTTGTCTCTTCCCCAGGAATCATTGACAAGCTTAGTGTCATGCAGTATTTCATCTCTGTTTTCATCAAGGAATTTTACAGTTGCAGTTCCTTCATTAAAATCTTTAACTCGTTTTAAACTGATTGGGTATATGGTGTAATGTAAGGGTACACTTTTGTATGGATTGGTTATCCAGTTTCTCAACATATGTGTTCAAGAGACTGCTTTCTCCACTGTATATTCTTAGTTTGCATCAAAGAGCTGTTGAGAGTATATACTTGGGTTTTTGGGGTCCCTATTCTGTGTCTTTGGTTGATACATTTGTTTGTTATGGTGGTGTCATCCTGTTTAATTACTGTAGCTTTTTAATATGTTTTGACATCAGGAAGTGTGATGCTTCCAGCTTTATTTTTATTTCTTACTACTAATTAGGTTAGTTGGGGAAATTTGTGTTTCCACATGAATTTTAGGATTGTTTTTATTTCTGTAAATAAATGCCATTCCCAGAGTTTCCTGGTGGGCTAGTGGTTAAGGATTTGGTGTTGTCAGTCCTGTGGCTAATATTTGATCTCTGGCCTGGGAACTTCTGCATGACATAGGCATGTCCTCTCCTCCAAAAAAAAAAATCATTGGAACTTTGATGGGGATTGAATTGCATCTGTAGGTAAATTTGGATAGTATGGACTTTTTAACAATATTCATCTTTCAGTCTATGAACACAAGATGTCTTCTTTGATTTTGTCTTTAATTTGTTTCCTTTTAATGATTTGTAGAGTCTGGTATAATAATGTTTTGCTTCGTTTGATAGAATTATTTGTAAGTATTATTTTTATACTATTGTAATGGGTACTTCCTTAATTTCATTTTCAGAAAAGTTATTGTTAGTGCCTATCAAAATGATTTTTAATGTTGATTCTGTAATTTGCAACTTTATTGTATTCATTTATTAACTCTGAAAGTTGTTTCTTGTAGAGCATTTTGTATTTTGTACATAAGAAAGAGATAATTTCACTTCTGTGGTTTGAAAATCTTTTCTTAGCTAATACTTCTAGGTTGAGCTTTTAAAAGTATGTTATAATGTAAGTCATAAAAGAGGGTATCCTTGCCTTATTCTTGATCTTAGAAGGAAAGCTTTCACTTTTTCACCATTGAGTATGAAGTTGGTTGTGGGGTTTTATATATGGCCTTTACTATAGTGAAGAAAATTCTCTCCAGTCCAAATTTGTTGAGACTTTTAATAGTAAAAATCAGGGTTAAATTCGGTCCAATGATTTTTCTGCATCTGCCTAGAAGACAATGAGGTTTTTAAGCTCCATTCTATTAATGTAGTGTATCATTTTATCTGATTTGCCTTTGATGAACCAAATGATGAGCCAATCTTGCATTCCAGGAATTATTCCCACTTGGAGTAATTATTTTATTTTATTTTATTTTATTTATGTTGATGTCTATACCTGTGGCATATGGAAGTTCCCAGAGCTGCAGCCACCACCCTACTCCAGAGCCACAGCAATGCCAGATCTGAGCCACACTGGCAAACAGATACTCACCACAGCTCATGGCAATGCCAGATCCTTAACCCACTCAACAAGGCCAGGGGTCAAACCACCTGTGTTTGAATACTAGTCAGGTTCATTACCAGTGAGCCACAATGGGAACTCCTTACTTGGAGTTGGTTGTTTGATACTTTTATCATGCTGAATATTTCAGCTTGCTAATAGATTGTTTAGAGTTTTGCACCTATTTTCTTCAGGGATATATGGCTATAATTTTCTTCCTTTATGATGCCTCTATATGCCTTGGGAAGTAGGGTGATACTGGCCCCCATAAAGAGAACTTGAAGCTGTTTCCTCTATTTTTGGAAGGTGTATCCTCTATTTGTATTGATTTGGCTTTACCTGTTTGGTAGAATTCACCTGTGAAGCTATCCAGTCCTGGGCTTTTCTTTGTTGGCATTTTCAGTCTCAATCAAAGGGCAATGTGTTCCTTGGTCATTCAGTGTAACACACCAGAGAGTTATTGAGTCTCATGCAGAGACTGAAAAGAATCACTGTTAATATGCAGTGAGCCTCAGGCTCTGTGGAATATAAACGATTAAGTGGAGAGTTGCCATCTAGTTCATCATAAATGTGGAAAAGAATCCCTTGTCACAAGAATGTTCATTCAAGTGAAAATTAGGACATGGTATGATTCAAACGGTAAAGGAATGGATCAAATGTCCCATGATCCATAAAGTGAAATGCTCTGTATCTGTCAATGTTCCATGGAGAGTTTGTAGTAATTTTGGCAAATCGGTATACTATGATGATATGATCAAAAAAGTATAGAAAACGAGTCTCCAAAAAGATACATTCCCCAAACGTGTATGAAAGCACACAGAGACACTTTTTCTGTCAGAAATAAAACAATGATAGGATGCTGAAGAAAATGTGCTTTTCACAACAGTTTATTATGACAATTTTCAAACACATAAGAAAGTTTACAAAGACATGAAACCAAACCTCTTACTATCAAGATATAGACATTTCCATGATCACACACATTTCCCTCATGCTGACTCCTAGATAAATCCACTCCCTCCATATATGGAACTGCTCTTTTCTTTCATTTTTCCATCACTTTTGAGTTTTGCAGACCTTGATAAAAAAGAAAACATAAAAATGTACTCTTTCTAAAATTTATTTATTTATTCATTTTTCTTCTTACAGCTCCCCCCCCCTGCAGTCTATGGAAGTTCCCAGGCGAGGGGTCAACTCAGAGCTACAGCTGCCTATGTACAGCACAGCCACAGAAACAAGGGATCTGAGCCTCATCTGCTGCTTACCAGAGACACGATCTTGGGTTCTTAGCTCACTGAACCAGAACAGGAACTCCCCAAAAAGGACTCTTTGGAGTTCCCATCATGGCTCAGCAGTTAATGAACTTGACTAGTATCCATGAAGATGAAGGGTCAATCCGTGGCCTTGCTTAGTGAGTTAAGGCTCCAGGGTCACCATGAATTGTGGTATAGGTCACAGACATGACAAAGATCCTGCATTGCTGTGGCTGTGGTATAGGCCAGGAACTACAGCTCCGATTGGACCCCTAGCTTGGGAACCTCCATATAACACAGGTGTGGCCCTAAAAATAAAAAAAAAGTACTCTTTAATGTAAGACTTCTTTCACATAGAAAAAAAATTTTGTGTGTATATTAGTTCTCCATTCCTTTTTTATTGCTGTGGAATATTTCATTCCATTTATAAACTAGTTTGTCCTTCTTTTTGTTTAAGTGCACTTGACTGATTTCAACTTCTTGGCTATTAAGTCCAAACTAACTATGAGCATTACATCACAAGTTTTGTGAACAGGTTTTATCACCTAGAGAAGTAGTTAAGGATGGAATTATTGGATGTATGTGGAAGTGTATGTTTCATGTTAAATAAAGTCAGAAGTTTATCATATGTGAAGGTATCACTTTATATTCCCATCAATGGTGAAAACTGTATCCATGAGCAGATTTTACTCATCATACACACTGCTACCAACCTGGACCAAATTACTATATAAGCTCTTTTCTAGTTTGTTATGGTGTTCTCAAAATGAATGTCCCCTTTTCACTCTTTGTGGTCAGTGAGGCAGAGTAATCCTTTAAACCATAATTTGGATCATGTCACAATACCTCCAATGCCTTCTCATTTCTCTCCAGAAAAATCCCATAAGCCCTTCATACTTAGGGTCTCTATCATATTTCTGGTCTCATTTTCAATGTTTCACTCTTATTTCTCTCTGGTCACTGAATTCACTGATTTTCCTCCCCATAAGATCAGCATAGTCAGTTTGCACTTGCTTCTCCATGTGCCTAGGACTCTGTTTCTGTTGATCTATTCAAGAATCATTCATACTGGTCAGGGTTCCTCAACCACAGGACTGCTAAAATTTTGAGTCAGAGAGACAGTCCTTGGTAGTGATGACCTGTCTTGTGCATTTCAGCTGTTCAACAGTATCTGTGACCTCTACTCACCAGATGCCAATAGCAGTGCCCACTGCACACAACCAGTAGTGTATCTGGGACACTGAAGAGTGTATCTAGACTTTCTCAACTATCCCCTGGGGGGCAAAATATTAAGACCCCATAATTTTGGTCTTAATTAAAAAGTCTTATGGGCCCTTCTTGACCATCCTGTCCTGCATAGTACACATCGATTCCCTCAGGGTTGCCAACATCACACTCGTCAATTATTTTACTCTATGGTAGATCCTGGCCCTTTTCAAAGCCCTGGTATGATCAGTATTTGTCCAGTTTTACCCCCTGGTATAGGAATCTGCACAGGACCATGGATATTTTTTCTGACTTCACTACCACATTTTCAATTCCTAGAATAAGGCATAGCAAAATGAATATGGTAGAATATTTCAAGTCAATTCTGTTTTGCATATTTTTTCTAGTACATTTAAAATTAATCTTTGACCTTAACTCTCTCATCCATTTTTAGCACAGAAAATCCTACCTGAAACTTTGAAAATGTATGTTTGACATTTACATCCTTTTAGAACCTAAGGTAACTCTACGTAAGATACAATGAGAGTAAAATCCAAACTTCTTTTTCTTTTATTAGAGAGTTAAACAACTAACAAAAATTGTGTCCTCTTTTATGATTATTAACATTAAATGATCCATGAAATTGGTATATTAAAAAAGAAAGTGGGCATTCCTGGTGGTACAGTGGGTTAAGGATCCAGCATTGTCACTGCAGTGGCTTAGGGAACTTCCCTTGCCTCAGGCATGGCCAAAGGCAGGGGGGAGAAAGAAAAGAAACAAGAAATGAAGATACAAGCACTTTTTAGATATGTATATATCAAAAATTGAAGACTCAGAGTCCTTGTTGTGGCTTAGCAGTAACAAACCTGACTACAAGGATGCAAGTTCAATCCCTGGCCTCACTCAGTGGGTTAAGAATCCAGTGTTGCAGTGAGCTGCGGTGTAGGCTGCAGATGCGGCTTGAATCCCACATTGCTGTGGCTGTGGTGTAGGCCAGTGGCTACAGCTCAGATTTGACCCCTGGTCTGGGAACCTCCATATGCCCTTGGAGAAGCCCAAGAAAATGGCAAAAAGACAAAAAAAAAAAAACACAAAAAGATCTGGGATTACTGTGGCATAGTCTGGCAACTATAGCTCCAATTTGGCCACTAGCCTGGGATTTCTATATGCCTAAATTTCCAATTTAGGGTGCAGCCCTATATAGACAACTTAATTAATTCAATTTAATAAAAGTATTGAAGGCTATCATGTAGAATGAAATGAAAACTTTTTCATGTCAATTTTCATGTTGCAACATTCAAATTAATGGTGAGAACATTATAATAATGCTCAAGATTTTAAAAACCTATTTGCACACAGGAAACATTCATGAATAATAGTTGTATAGCATACAAGGGTAAACTATAGAATATTTGAGGATATGTATGTATGGCTTAATAAAAGATGTACTTACATACATAGTGAATTCATATAAAAATTCAAATAAACTATTTTTGAACATGGTAATGAAAAATTGAGATTTCTCATTATTCTAACTTTTTAATAGACTATTTTAAAAGAATAATTGTAGACTTACAGAAAAGTTACCAAAAAATATATACAGGGATTTCCCATCACCAATATACTGTTTACCAAAAACTTATCATGAATATAATACATTTGTTATGAATGACAAATCAATATTCATTTTTAGTAAAATTTGTAGTTTACAATTGGGTTTGGGTTACTCTGTGTTGTAGAGTTTTATGGGTTTTACAGTGTGTGTTATATCATGTATCTACCTTTAGAGTGTCAAACAGAATGATTTTCCCTCCTTTAAAATGTCCCACACACAACCAATTCATCCCTTTACTCAATCTGCTTAAATCCCCAACAACCACTGATTTCTTTTTTACTCTTTTCACAGTTTTACCTTTTACAGAGTGTCAATTCATAATTTATGGAAATGTTTCTGTTTCAAAATTTAAAAATCATCCCTTGTGTTGTCTCATTAATTGTTTTATCCTGTTGACATTTTAAAATTCACTAACATCACCTGTTTGTCCTCTCTACATCTAGCTCATATAAATATGTCTTCCTTAATTTGGTTTATCTATGCTACAAACATATTAACCCATTATAAACATATTACTATAACTGGCCTGGTGCAAGAAACCTTAATACCAGTCACTAAAATAAAAAGAACCTAATTAGGGTGATGAATTGGATTTTATAAAAAGAATTCTATCTTAACTACAAATCCAAATGTCAAACCTTTTAAGTTCAAAGACCTACCTCAGAAGTGTGCATTTTCTCAGTGTTTTATCACTGTTCTGGAAGGACTGGGTAACACAAGGTGACAATTTGAAGTAAAAGCTCAAGAAGTTATCTAAAGAGATAAGTGTATTAAATATTGTCCCTTATAACATGAAGTTTCTATAGTTCTTTGAATCATATACTTTATCTTGATCAGAAAGAATTGCTTACTACATTAAAGGTCCATGAGTAGACATGAGACCACAGTGTTTGATAAAGGAAATAGTTGAAAGAGGTAAAACCTGCTAATATACGAATATAAGCTTATAGACCGGTATCAAGAAGCAGACAACACCAGAAATAATCTTGAAAAATGGAAGATAAAATGCTGGATGAAACCAAAGTGACACTAGGCGGGCAAGAGAGACAAGACACAGTAGTGAAAAGCATCTAAAGCAGTGAACCTTACATACCTCTTTGTACCTGACTCCATCTCTTCCTCTGCGTAAAACTGATGGAACACTAAAGATTGTTGTGTTTATAGTGCTCCCTTTTCTTAAGGAACCAAATATCCATGCCCCATGATAAGATTAAATGAATACCACAGTAAGATATAATATTCTTGAGGGACTGATTCTCAGTCAATCTAAGCTATGAAGAAAAAATTGAAACTTCCTTTCATCTTTTGTCATCTGAGATCAACTTCATTCTCCATAGCATCCTCATGGCATTTTTCACTTCTGCATTCCTCAGCGTATAAATCAGAGGGTTGAGCAGAGGGGTTCCGATTGTATAAAACACAGCTATCATCTTATCCGTGGAAAAGGTAGTTGCAGGGCGTGTGTATATAAATATGCAAGGACCAAAGAACAAGATGACCACCATGATGTGGGAGATGCAGGTGGAGAGGGCTTTTTTCCTCCCCTCTGCACTGTGGTTTCTCAGAGAATACAAGATGATGACATAGGAGACCATCAGCATGACAAAACTCACTGTACAGATGGCTCCACTGTTGGACACCAAGAGTAGGTTGGTCACATAGGTGTCTGCACAGGCAAGTTTCAACAAAGGCTGTAAGTCACATATGTAATGATCCATCACATTAGGACCACAAAATGGTAAACTCAAGGCTAGAAAAATCTGAGTTAAAGAGTGCACACAGGATCCCACCCAGGCCACAGCCACCAACACCCCACAGACTCCATTACTCATGATTGTTGTGTAGCGCAGAGGTTTACAGATGGCTACACAGCGGTCAAAAGCCATGAGGATAAGGATGAAGATCTCCAGGCAGCCAAAGAAATGGAATGAAGAGACTTGCATTATGCACTCATTAAAAGAGATAGTGGCATTCTTCAAAAGGGCATCCACAATCATTCTAGGAGCTATGGAAGTAGTGAAGCAGGTATCAGATAAGGATAAGTGGAAAAGGAAGAAGTACATTGGACTCCCAAGTGTCCGGCTGGTCTTGACGGTAGCAATAATGAGCAGGTTACCTATCAATGTCGCCAGGTAGAAAATAAAGAAAGTGACAAACACTATTTTCTTCCTAACAGGATCCTGTGCCAACCCAAGCAGAATGAACTCAGTCACATTATTGTTCAGCCACATGATTTCATGAATGAAGGGAAAGGTTGAATGTGAAATGATTTACCTGCAAAAAATTAAAGATATTCACTTATGATGTGATATCTAATATGATGAAATATTTTAGAAAAAAGAGTATTAAACATTGGAAACATTCTAACTGTGGTTTCTTAACAATTTTCTCTAACTCTTTGTTCCTCAATTTTTCATGACCACTGCATAGGTTGTTATGAGTCTCAATAAGCTTATGAATATGATACTCTTCAGTAACAGTCTTCAAATAATCCCCCTGACTTAGATGTAACTCTCGTTAATTTTGCTAATTTTATGAATGCATATCGGGCTCTATTGTGTAATTTCTTCTTTCTTTTGCTTTTGCTTTTTTGGGCCACACAAAAAGATTAGTAAAAATAATGATATGATCTCCATAATAAAACTAATGTAGAAGCCAAGAATTAAAGAGAAGTAAGTATAGCATTTTCAAATTTATCCTGCCCTCTCCTTCTATCCTGGGACTATTTTAGATGCTTCTGTTTTCCTTGAACTTTAGGACAAAACAGTCCAGCTGGCCTCCTGTGATTGCCTGTGAGAAGGGAAATGCATTCTCCTGCTCTCTGAAGACTTTCACTATAGCTTTTCTTACAATATAAGAATTATTACTGCTTGCAGCACGAGAATTCATGTGCTTATTCTACTTTTCATTCTTAAAAAAGAATATCAAAATGCTACATATTCTCAGAATATTTTTCTCCACAATCCCAATCTAACTGCCTAGTATAATGTAGGTGTTCATTGAATTGAAATTGAACATTCCCTACTATCTTTAAGATATGATCATATATATGTGATCATTGTCATACTATTCTGATCTTAAAATATAGTAAGATCAAGTTGATAGAGTCTTGTATCAAATTTGTACGTCTTCTATCTACCATAATAGCAGACAGAAAAACTTGCTTTCTACTTAGAAAGCCAAAAACAGCAACACTGAGATCAATTTTGAACAAGTAGTAACTCAGCTATAAGTCCTCCAAAAGAATATGAATTTCCAGAGTCCCCATCATTGCTCAGTGGTTAGTAAATATGACTAATAACCATGAGGTTGTGGGTTCAATCCCTGGCCTACTCAATGGGTTAAGGATCCGGTGTTGCCATGAGCTGTGCTGTAAGTCTCAGATGTGGCTCACATCCCATGTTGCTGTGATTCTGGCATAGGCCAGCGGCTACAGCTCTGATTAGACACCTACCCTGGGAACCTCCATATGCCACAGGTGCAGCCCTGGCAAACACAAAAAGACAATAAAATAAAATAAAAATAAAAGGTGAATTTCAAATAGAACGTAAGAAATTGGGACCTGGATACCTACACAAATGACCACCTGAAGCATTTAGATTTCTTACATAAATTTTTGGCCCTTAGAACATGCTGTCAGAAGCTTTGCATTTTTCATATCTTCCCGATATTGATTAACATCTTTTGGAGTTCCCATCATGGCTCAGCAGTTAAGAAACTTGACTAGCATCCATAAGGACACAAGACCCTGGCCTTGCTCAGTGGGTTAAGGATCTGGCATTGCTGTGAGCTGTGGATTAGGTCACAGATGCATCTTGGATCCCGCATTGCTGGGGTTCTGGTGTAGGCCAGAAGCTACAGCTCTGATTCAGCACCTAGCCTGGGAACATCCGTATGCCATGGGTGTGGCCCTAAAAAGATAAAGAAAAAAATTTATTTGCAGTATGTATATGACTACATGTCCAAGTTTATGTTTCCCAAAGATGGTTGACATTTTCCTCATATTTTCAAAAGAATCTGACACATACACACATTACACTAGTTTGGAGGCCAAACAGCATCAGCAAAATAGCACATCTTGGGATTGTGGGCATTCAGTCCTACCTAAAATGTCCAGTGAGACATTGGGTTCAAATGTCAAGGACCTTTTTAGCATGAACCAAAAGTCTTTATGACTTTTTGGACAGGATCAAATGTCCTGCAAGGCACATCTTCTAAATATTACGGTCTTAACCTCAACTCTTCAAACAAGATTAGCCAAATTTAGAATGGCCAAGATTGTTAAACAGATTAAACAGACTATTTTTGGTGTGGCAAGAACAGAGAAGAGCTGAAAGAAAATCAGGCAAAGGTGGAGAATATTCAAGGGTGGAATATAAAGTGTTCAGTGGATCCTTCCATGCTTACAAGTCTATGCTTCTGTGGAGACCACAGTGAGAAGCATTTTCTGTAAGGATTCTCTCTGAAATGATGCACCCCTCCCCAAGTCAGTTACAAAAATCTTTGGGGGAGAACCTACACTCTATTATTCTGCAGAATTTGCCATTCTTTGCAGAAAGTTGAACAGATTGTCCCTGCATATTTTATTCCTTTAAAAGCCAAACAACAACAAAAACAAAACAAAACAAAAAAGTGCCCTCCTTGAGTTCCTCCTTCTCCTAAATCTCATGATTCCTGAGTATCTGGCCCAGAGGTGTCCAAGAAAACAACTTGATATGAGAATCAAAAGATCACAATGAAACTCAACACACGCTACTAATAATTCCCACATGTGATTCCCCTATATACCATTAAATTAGTATTTATTCCTTATTCAGAATCTTATCAGAGAGCAGGAACTTTGAAGGGACAATAGTAGATAAGCTCACAAGTGAAGAAACCCAGCATGTGGCAAAAATACTGATGAAAAGGGAGGATCTTACTCAAAGAATTTTCAGGAACTCCTCTTCCAAATGTAAGGCCAGTTATTGTTTGTAGACTTAAGACTATTCATTGTTGTGTTTCCTCTGATCCTTCTCTAAGAAGTAGTTTTTTATCAAAATAAATTTTGACATGAGCCAAGAGCAGATCAAAATCCTATGATATCATTTGAAAGAATAGAAAGGGCAATGCATTTACACTGTGATAGACAATATTCCTTTCAAAGATGTTACTTGAAGCTAGAAAACCAGGCATTCTCCAGAAGCTGTGTAAAGGTCAATACCTCCATTAAACTTGACTCTAATTTTGAACCATGAATAATCTCTTCTAACATTTTAGTACCCAGAGTTCCTAACAAAACTTATTTTTGCTAAGCTATCTTATATATAAACCATTTGTAAGCATTTCTGTATTCTGCCATCTCCAGAAAATATTCTACAATTGATGGATTAAAGTCTTCTGTCCCCAAACAACAATACATGAGTTTCACATACCTTATATTCATAAATATTTGTTGATTTCTAAAGATCATTCCCACCCTCATGGTCATGTTTCATTCTGTTAATTTCTTATATTAATGGTAAATCTTATTTTTAAAAAAGTTACATTGTTCATTTTCCCCCGTTTCTTTCTCAGAGTATGAGGGAAGTATAATTACAAGATGCATGGAAATATGTTAGCAAGTGATGGTGGATTATTTTGTAATGATGCCCCTCTGAGTACAAAGATTGGAATAATATGTCACTTACTTGTTGGAAGGCACTGTGAATTTCCAGTTCCACTCATCCATTTTGACAGCACCTGTGAACTGGAGTTTAGCACTTGCCATCTGCCTCTGCACGGATTAAACCATGAACCAGTTCAGCTGCAGACCCACAGCAACCCTGAGCAGAGGTCAGGGTAAAGACCAGGAGTGAGGCACGCTGTGCTCTGGGAAAAGTGGAAGAGCAGGTCTTCAGATAGATATTGTTAGGAGATTTTATGAGCCCACTTCTTGCATCTCTTCATTTCTCTTAAAAAAAAAAAACACTAAAGCCCTTCATGGTAGTGTCTGCTCTTCATGACTAGTAGTAACATTCATGACACCAGAGGCAAACTTCATAAAATGTGTGCATGGCTGCATGCACCTTTAACACATATGTTGGTATTTCCCCTTTTCTCTTTGGGGAAGGATTTCAGAGCTCCTAGGTTGTAATAAGTGGACAAAATAAAATATGTCATCAGTCAATGCAGTCACTCCCAAGGGTGAGCTGGTGAGCCCTGAGGGAACTCAGGAAAGAAACAAAGAATACTGGCCCACAACTGAGGTACCTATTGAAGGAATGAGTCCAGTAAGCCCAGACCTTTACATCTTCCCATAGAAATAGGTTTTCTGTAAATCTTCTGTAACTCTGGTGACATGTTAGTCTCTTCTTCCTACTACCTTCCCTTTGTTGCAAAAACTCAAATATCCTAGCTTCCCCCTGCCTCACCTACTCAGAGGGTGTTCTTTGGGCTACCTAAGATGATGTCTCCTGGGCTTAGGTCCTAATTTTGCCCCAAATAAAACTAAATTCTCAGCTTTCACATTGTGCATTTTTTTTAAGTCAACACAGCCCTCTCACAGATTTCTGAAGAAAAAATGTTCTCTGCATTCAAGGGGGAATATTTTAAGACATGATGATGTAAGATACTGCTATCCTAGAGAGGATAATTCTCTAAAGTTTTCTTTCCTTGCCAGTTTTAATTAATATCCATATATAACAAAGTCATTTTTATTTTTTTAATTTTTAATTTTTTCCCACTGTACACCATGGGGACCAAGTTTTACTTACATGTGTACTTTTTTCCTCCCTTTGTTCTATTGCAATATAAGTATCTAGACATAGTTCTCAATGCTACACAGCAGGATCTCATTGTAGATCCATTCCAAGAGCAATATTTTGCATCTGTTAACCCCATGATCCTAATCCGTCCCACTCCCTCCCTCTCCTCCTGGGCAGACACAAGACTATTCTCCAAGTCCATGATTATCTTCCCTGTGGAAAGTTTCTTTTGTGCTGTATATTAGATTCCTGTTATAAGTTATATCATATGGTATTTGTCTTTCTCTTTCTGACTTATTTTACTCAGTATGAGAGTCTCTGTTTCCATCCATGTTGCTGCAAATGGCATTATGGCATTCTTTTTATGGCTGAATAGTATTCCATTGTGCACATATATACACACCTCATCTTCCTAGCCCAGTCGTCTGTCAATGGACATTTGGGTTGTTTCTATGTCTTGGCTAGTGTGAGTAGTGCTTCAGTGAACATTCGGGTGCATGTGTCTTTTTCAAGGAAACTTTTGTCAGAATATATGCCCAAGAGTGGGACTGCTGGGTCATATGGTAGTTCTAGGTATAGATTTCTAAGGTTCTCCAAACTGTTCTCCACAGTAGCTGTACCAGCTTACATTCCCACCAACAGTGCGGGAGTGTTCCCTTTTCCCCACAGGCCTTCCAGCCCTTGTTATTAGTGGACCTATGAATGATGGCCCTTCTGACTGGTGTGAGGTGGTATCTCATGGTAGTTTTGATTTGCATTTCTCTTATACTCAGGGGTGTTGAGCATTGTTTCATGTGCTTGTTGGCCACCTGTATATCTTCCTTGGAGAACAGTCTATTCAGGTCTTTTGCCCATTTTTCCATTGGGTGGTTGGCTTTTTTGCTGTTGCGTTGTATAAGCTGCTTGTGTATCCTAGAGATGAAGCCCTTGTCCGTTGCATCGTTTGCAACACTTTTCTCCCATTCTGTAAGGTGTCATTGTGTTTTTGTATTTGTTTCCTTTGCTGCACAAAAGCTTGTCAGTTTGATTAGGTCCCACTGGATTCTTTTTGCTCTTCTTTCTGTTGCCTTGGGAGACTGACCTGAGAACATGTTCATGAGGTTGATGTCAGAGAGTGTTTTGCCTGTGTTCTCTTCCAGGAGTTTGATGGTGTCTTGTCTTCTATTTAAGTCTTTCCACCATTTTGAGTTTATTTTGGTGCATGGTCGGAGGGTGTGTTCTACTTTCACTGCTTTGCATGCAGCTGCCCAGGTTTTGCAGCAATGATTGCTGAATAGACTTTCTTTGTCCCGTGTTATGCTCTTGCCTCCTTTGTCAAAGACGAATTGACCATAGATGTCAGGGTGTATGTGTGGGTTCTCTATTCTATTCCATTGGTCTGTCTGTCTGTTTTGATATCAGTACCACAATGTTGTGATGACAGTGGCATATTGCTCCCTCTACCCATAATACTCTGCTTTGTAGTCTCCCAGGCAGTCTCTGCCCCACCAACATGACAGAGCAATTCCTGATCTCCCCAGTCAGTCTCTGCCCTGCCAACCAGACTCTCTGGTTCCTAGTACAAGCAGTCTCCATGCCACCCACCCCAGCCTGCTCCTGGAGACTCACCTCCAGAGCCAAGGTCTGGGTGCCCAGCCCCCACCCAAGTGTCTCAGTTTTTGGTGACTGTGCCAGTAGTTCAGATGATCTGTTCGGTTTTCACTCTGCTCTTCAGATCTCAGACTTACTGCTGTGCTCTTCTCTGCATCTAGAGATCCCTCTGATTTGGTTGATCTTTCCATCCAGTAGGTGACTTTTCAGGATGTGGGATCGCTTTCTCCTCCACAGTTGCCTTTCTGGAGTGCCCGTCCACCCACGATTCCCTTTGCTCACTATTTTTTCTTGTTTTACCCAGTAACATCATGAGATTCTTGCCATTATTGGAGTTTAGGTTCTTCTGCCAGTGATTCCTGTTCTCTGTGAGTCATTTAACCTGTAGATGTGTTTTTTTGGTTGTGTTTGTGGAGGAGGGTGAGCATGTCCCCCTAATATTCCGCCATCTTGCCTTCACCAAGAAGACAAATTTTATAGCCCTTGTAATTTATTTGCAAGTATAATCCAGGGAGTGTCAGGTGGAGCTTTGGAATTAATTTCTCTGCTGTGAGCTTCACACATCCCCAAACGTGGATCTACAGACTTAGAGCAAGTAGTACCTTGATTAACTATACACCTCTTTTTGCAAACTGAATTGATATCTCATATTTTTTTCAAATGGATATCCAACTGTTTTTCTATCTTACACTAGTAAATGTACACTTATTGATGAAGGTGTTTCATTGAAATAATTTTACTTACCATATATTTAGCAACAGCCTGTATGTTTGTCACTGTACATAAGTTACATTTTGTGTTTCCCATAAATATTGCACCAGATAAGAATGAACAGTGATGTTTCATGTGAGAGAAAACTGAAATGCACAGAAGTCAAGCAGCTTGCAAGGTTATGTATTTGGGATGTTCAATCCTGAGAATGATATTCATGATTGTTTCATTTCATGGTTTATCCTCTTGCCACACATTATTTTATATGCTCCTAAGTGGAAACAAGGATTCACAAGTGATTATAACAAAAGTTGATTTGAATGTCTGAGTAATGGTATCTATGGTTGAGGAGCTGAGAATGAATAGTAAGACAATGAGGACAGGTTGAAATTCGGGTAGCCACAGGATATATGTGTGAAAATACTCATTTGGGATTCTTCATGGTTTGAAATGGATGTCAGGACTCTAAAACTAGATTTGGGGAATCTTTATTTGTAAATGAGAGTTTAAATTATTTGGAAATTGGGGAAGGTCATCCAAGAAAACAGAGAGAATAGAGAATTGAGCCACTCTTCTGGGTAGGGTTAAACTAACATAAAGAATCCCAGAGTGGTCTCAAGAAGCTTGTGGAAAAATCATAAGTGAAACCATGAATAGTAGTGATAATCATACTTAAAGGAGTGGAGTTTCATAAAGATGTGAGTGGGTGTTCTGTGAATGGAGGGCACATTAGCACTTGTGGCTAAAACTCAGACACCTGTAAATCCTGATTCACATAACCAATGAGTAGAATAATTTCAAATAGAAAAAATGTGCTAGAAACCATGCATTTTATTTCCATTTCTCCGGATCTTAAAGTTCTGTATACTCACTGAGGACAGAAATCATGACTGTTTGGTTCTCCAGCATTATCTTTATCATAGCAAACAATAATTTGTAGCATGCAATTTCTCTCCTTTTTTGTTTTTTTTTTTGGTTTTTTTTTTTTTCATTTTTTAAGGAAGGCGAAGAGATCTGAAGGCAGTTTGTGGAGGAAGCCAGGTCAAATAAATGTGCCTTTTAACAATGGAAAAGAAGGAGTTCCCATCATGGCTCAGCTGTTAATAAACCCAACTAGTATCCACGAGGACAC
This sequence comes from Sus scrofa, assembly GCF_054392235.1. Lineage (NCBI taxonomy): Eukaryota > Metazoa > Chordata > Mammalia > Artiodactyla > Suidae > Sus > Sus scrofa. Next base: position 16,324,093 of record NC_139384.1, read on the forward strand.
CCATTCAATCCCTGGCCTTGCTCCATGGGTTCAGGATCCAGCATTGCTGGGAGCTGTGTAGGTTGCACCCACGGCATATGGAGGTTCCTAGGCTAGGGGTTGAATCGGAGCTCTAGCTGCTGTCCTATTCCACAGTCCAGCAATGTGGATCCAAGCTATGTCTGCGACCTCCTTACTTTGAGCACTTTTGATCAACCCTTTGATTTATACACTAAGGAAGGCATAAGTGAAAAATGCCATGAGGAAGTTGTGGACCAAGAAGTTGGTTTCAGATGACAGGAGATGAATAGAAGTTTCAGCTTTCCTCATCGTTTGGATTGACTGAAAAGGAAGTCCATACCAAATAAGATCTTTTTCTTATGGAGTTAACATAATCCTAACATGTGGTGTGAATATTAATTTCTTTAGGAATATAAGCCATGTGAACACACATGCTAGTGTTGAGTCAAGCTTATGTAGAAGAGACGGTCTTACAGTCATGTGAGACACCTTGTCTTCGATGGTCACTGCTGGGTCTCTGCCTCTCTGGTCTGCCTGATATCCCTGTGGTTTGATCTGTTTCCACTGCCCTGTGTGTTGACTTGTGTTTATAGTTATACTTCTATTTGCTTATAACCACGGCTCGACAGGTGTTCCTTCCAAAGAGTTTATTTACTAGAAATGGTGGTCTCGTGTCTCATTGTGCACCTTCAACAACTTGTTTGTTCTTCCTGACTCAGGAAAAAGCACCAGGTTCAAGTAAGCATAGCATCTTCATATTTTAAAGGACAATATATTTAATCTAAGAAACCTGTCTTCTCTTTCTTGGGGTTATATTGGAAATTCTTGCCATATGTTTACCTAGATTCTTCTAGAACAGTGACAGAACAGAATGAGAAAATTCACCCTTTTGTAGGAGTATTTTTTCCTTAGGGAGGTTCTGACTGTTGGGCTTATACTCATATTAATAGTCTATCTGTAAAAAAATCCTTTCTGCTCTTAAAATGACCCTTTATATTTGGGAGGAAATATTTCCTTGTCTGTTGAGTCATACTCATTTCAATAATTTGTTTATAATAGTGGGCTATTATGATTATAACTTAAATGGCCCAAATGAAGGCATCTTCAGGTGAGCTAGAAGTAAAGAATACATGTAGTTGATGGTAGGGAATTCAAAAATAATAATCAATTAAAGAAAGTATGTTATAACCAGGAGGAGAGTTTTTAGGCTTTGAAACATAAATAGTTATATCAGAGATGTGAATGGTTTTCAGTGAGGTTTAATATAATCCAGAAAGGAGAATAATTTGTGAAAGACTGAGATATTTAGAAAATTATATTTATATAATTATAAATATACAAAAATTATATTTACACCATGGAGATTGAAATCATCTTTTGTCAGCATTCATCAACAGTATGGTCTCTAGTTACATGATCATTAAGAATCTTTTTTTTTTTTTTTTTGCCTCTTTGTCTTTTTATTTGGAAGTTCCCAGGCTAGGGGTTGAATTGGAGCTTTATCCTTTGGCTGACACCACAGCTATAGCAACACAGGATCCGAGCCGTGTCTGTGACCTACAGCAACACCGCTATGTATTCCACTGAGTGAAGCCGGGGATAGAACCCAGCATCCTCATGGATGCTAGTTGGGTTCGTTAACCACTGAGCCATTATGGGAACTCCAATTTGTTGCCTTATTTGTATTTTAATCATATAGAAAATGTGATATGAGTATTTTTTTTTCTTATTTGGAACATCTATTTAAAAATTACTAAATTGTATTAATTTTATTAAATTTATATAAACTTTATTGTCCCAAGAAGTTTACAGTTTTTTTTTTTAGTTTGAGAAAAACATCATTTATATCTCAGTGCAGAGCCAGAAACATGTGACTTCCACAATGAAATCCAGTGACATATATACATCACTTTTTATATATTTTTTATTTTTTAGGGCTCACCTACAGAAAATGGAAGATCCCAAGATAGAGGTTGAATCAGAGCTGCAGCTGCTGGCCCATGCCACAACCACAGCAACATGGGATCTGAGCTTTGTCTGCCATGTGCACCACAGCTCATGGCAATGCCAGATCCTTAACCCAATGAGTGAAGTCAGGGGTCAAACCCACATCCTCATGGACACTATGTTAGGTTTTTAACCCACTGAGCCACAGTGGGAACTCCTACCTCACCTTTTAAAAATTAGATTGTATATTTTTCATGGCTAATCTATCTCAAGCAGTTTATATCACTGATCACAGCTGCTACAGTTTGATTTCTGCTTTTGCAAGGTTTGCATAGTAAAAGATTCCAGTTTATAGGGTTTCAGTTGAAGCCTTCTATTTCAAGACAAGGAAAATATGAAAAGGGTTGTATCCCAGATCCAATCTGGGTACCTCCGCAAATGCACTCTATATAATACGTCTTCTGGACAGGCTGTGGATTTAGAACTCCCGTGTCACTGTCACCACAGAAATGTATAATCAAATTCCTGCTTAGGAGGCTATACTACAGATAAGAGAAATGTAAAGAGGTCTGAATGTACACCTTCACAGGATTTTTTTTTTTTTGAAGTCAGTGGTCTGATACAGCAAGAGTGAGACTCTGAAATCTAAAATAGATACAACTTGTGTGAAAAAGGGTGAGAAGCATGAACTCACAAATATTCTTGCAAGGCCCTAGTTGTCCTAAGTAGCTTCCTCTTTCTTGAAAGAGAGAAAAGAACAGTCAGCCCTAAAAAGACAAAAAATGTAAATTAACAAAAAAAAAAATGCATCACATCTACACTCACAGAATAACAATTATGGTAGGAGTCTGCTCTAGAACCCTAACTACTAATGACATTCTAGTTTATCATAAGGCACCAGGGCCCTTAATATTAACTTGATTTTAAAAAGATATATTCTCTGTTTTCAAGAACTAACTGAGCCTGATAAAACCCAGTACCTCCTTCATTTTCTCTAAAATACTAATTGTAATTTTACTATGATATGCAGGAAATAAAACAACTAATTGCTGTTTACCTTTTTTTCTATGGTAAAAAGCACCTAGGGGATGAATATTCACTAGAAATCTGCAGAGAACTGCACAGTAGGTGATTGGCAGGAATACACTGGTCGCTTGGCAGGAAGGATGAGGCAAGGACCTTTATATAGGTCGTAATAGATGAATAATTAGATATTAATAGATGACCACTAACCTTAGAAAGTTGTAGGAAGATGAGTCATGTTAACTACAAGCCTTCATTTTCCAGGCTTGGGGTCAGAGCTAAATTACAGAGAAAAATTAAAAAGTCACTGTACCCAATTTGTGGTCCAACAATCCAGTCCCCCTTTGCTTTCATTTGAAGATGAGTTTCTACTGCTCATCTTCCCATTCACTAGTTTTGCCATCTTACCTGAAAACAGAAACTCTTCATTTCATATTTAAAGTAGAAGAAATAAAAGAGTTATTTGGAATTTCCAAGTATACATATTTGTAGGTATAATTTTGGGGTAATTAGGCAGTATAATGCAGATCTTTTATTTTGCCCCTCTCACCCCCCCTCAAAAAAAAGAAAAAAAAAATCCACCCACTTACTTGGGCTACGTGCACTCAAGAAATGGTGAGATCATGACCTATGCTGGCTGCTGACATCCTGGGAGCAGTGAGAGAAAAGGGATCTTGCATTTAGTGTGTAGATTTTCACTTCATCTTAGTACGTGCTAATGTACATTTCATCACTGTTCTCTCCAGTGATACCTGAAACTCTGTAGTTCAATGAAAAATAAATAGGAATTCCCATTGTGGAACAGGGGAAACAAATCCAACTAGTAAACATGAGCTTGCGGGTCTGATCCCTGGCCTCGCTCAGTGGGTTAAGGATCTGACATTACCATGAGCTGTGATAGAGCTCACAGATGAGGCTTGGGTCCTGCATTGCTGTGACTGTGCCAGCAGATGAGGCTTGGGTCCTGCATTGCTGTGATAGGCCAGCAGCTGAGGCTTGGATTTGACCACTAGCCTGGGAACCTCCATCTGCCATGGGCACAGCCCTAAAAAATAAATAAGTATACAAACAAGCAAACAAACCTCCAGTCTTTTGTGGGATGGTGTAGAGGTGTTGCCCGGCTATGGGGAAATTGGGCTAGAGAGAGAAAATAGTCTTCATGTGATTCAAGGTGCCTTTCCCTCCTACATTCTATGGAGCTTGATGCTCTAAGCTCTTAGCATCTCAGGAGTTTTGCAGGTGAACTACATGCTATTATCCTCTATCCTATCCTATTTATCTCCATTCTCAAATGTTTGTAACTTCCTCCATCTGTAAAATCAGTTACATATTACTCTTCTCTATGTTTGAAAGAACATGTGGAAGTCTTCCATGAACTGGTATTTCCTGTCTGGTTCTTTTTATCACTATGAATTAACACAATTTGGGGTTTTTGCATTTGTTGTGTTTGCTGTTCTTTAGCTCCACACCTGTGGCATATGAAAGTTCCCGGGATAGGAGTCAAATCAGACACCGGCTGCTGCACAATGCCAGATCTGAGCCATATCTGTGACCTGCACCACAGCTCATGGCAATGCAGGATCCTTAACCCAAAGATCAGGGCCAGGGGTCAAACCCACATCCTCATGGATACTAGTTGGGTTTGGGTTCATTACCACTGAGCCTGAAGAGGAACTCCTTGGTTTACATTTTGTACTCTTTGTCCTTCATGTTCTCTGTTCACTTCAAAGGTCTGCTCTCATATGGCTCTGGTTTGTCAAGACACAAATTCTTTCTCCACATGTCTTTTACAATATTCTCCCCCTTCCCTTCAGCCTCTTAGGTCCCTATTCAGAATTTCAGAGAGGATATCTGAGTAAACATGGTTTGTCCTTGAATAGACTAAACTTAGGTGATTGGCCAATCTGTGGAGTAACTAATTCCCCCAGTCAGGCATCATCCTGGGTACAGTCTGTTGTGATTTAAAAGCAGGGTTGAATGGTAACGGGATAAAAATATGGCAACTGATCGTATTTGTTCAGCATGGACTGTTAGCCAAGCATTTTGAGAAAAATGAGGAAAAGATGATAGTATCTAATCAAACATTTACCTAGACATTTAGATACATTTGACTTGCTTTCTCTTTGTTTTTCTATTAGCTTTATTGAGATATTAACATCTAACATATGTAACTATAAGGTATATAATGTGATGATTTGATATAGGTACATATTAGAAAATGAGCATCAAATAAGTTTAATTAATACCCCAACGCATTAATGACATTGTGTATGTGCATGTGGTGATAACATTTAAGATCTACTCTCTTAACAACCTTCAAATATATAATACCTTTTTGTTAGCTATAGCCCCCATGCTGCACATGAGACCCTCAGAACTTATCCATTTTATACGTGGGGGTTTGTATCCTTGAACTAATATCTTCCCTTTCCACCGCTCAACCCCTGGAAACTGCCATTCTTCTGTTTCTGAGGTTGGCTTTTTCAGATGCTGCATATAAATAAAAACATACACTTTGTCTTTTGCATCTGACTTATTTCACTTAGGCTTCAAGTTCCATCCATGGGGTCCCAGAAGGTAGGATTTCCTTCCTTCTACGGCCTAATAATGTTCTATTTCATGTATATCTTGCATCTTCTTTATCCATTATCCTATGATGAACATTTAGGTTGTTGTCATATTTGGTTCTTGTGGAAAAGAGTGTAATGAATATGAGAGGAAAATATTTTTAAGAGGGAGAAGGGTGTACAATGGTGGAATAGCAGGATGTAAGGCTCACATACTCCCATAAATAGATTGAAAATAGAACTACATGTGTAAGTATTGGCACAGAAAATTTGAGAAAAACTGACAAAAGAACTCAAAATTATGATAGACCAAGAAAGATGTTACACAAACAGATAGGATAAGAGAAAGAGGAAAGAAGAAGAACAAGAGAAAAAATAAGCAAAAGGAAAGGAGATGGGACCTGCTCTCCCAGGAGGGAGCTGAAAGAGGAATAGCTCCTACACCCTAGCAATTTCCCCCAGCAGCAGGAAGATCAGCCAGAAAAGGGGGAGAAACTCTAGACAGATGGCGTGAGTCAGTTAAAAAGGAAATGGTTCTCCACAAATGGTCATGCTATAGGCAATGGGCAACTGTACGTGGGTGCCAGCAAGTGTTGGAAACTAAAACGTTGACCTTAGTGATCAGACCCAAAGAGGGAGCTGGAGCTGGCAACATGGGGATAAAGACAGGATTGGCCGTGAGGAAATAGCCTGGAGGGACTAGAGTGTAGGGCAACCACAGTGGAGAGCATCTAAGCAGAGGCAAGACCAACCACAGAAGAGCCCATTCATGAAAGGAGGGCTGGCTGCCTGTGCCCACTCCTTGCTGATCAGGGAAAATACAGGGATCTGAAGAGGCTCATGCTAGTGGTGCCCAGTCAGCCCCAGAAGAGATGCCAGGGGCAGTGCCCATTCCCTGTGAGACCAGTAATCTTCTCAAGCAAGGCAAGCATAGGTGTCTTGGCTCTACCCAGAGACTCTTCAGACACTTGCACCAGCATTGCCCAATCAGCACCAGAAGAGCTGCCAGTGACAATGCCCACTCCTATGAGAGGGCTACCAGTGTCTGCATCCTGCCTGAGATATGGGCTCCCCGACTGGAGAAAAGCACAAGTTGCAGGGTCCCTGCCAGTGGCCCTGCAAAGGCCCATATTAGTGGCACTCATTTCACACCAAGGGAGCTGGGAAAGGCCCATTAACACACCTTCTAACCCATAGCATCTACAAAGGCATTCCACCCAGCAGTAAGGCAGGGGAAGGGACCACTAGAAACACACATCCTTCAGCTACAGAGAAAGCCTGTGAGCCATAATTAGGGAAAAGCCCCCAACCCCTGAGGCTTTAGAGAGAGATCCCTAGAGTGGCCAAGCAAGGGGAGTGCTAGCAGAACAGTGGCACCTACTCCTATACCTACAGAGAGCAGTGGAGCCTTCCAGGCAAAGGGAGGGGGCAGCAGAAGAGACTGCTGACATAGCAAGCTATGAAAATTAGCCCTCAAAGCTACCTGCTCTCAGGAGGGACTGTAATAGACACTGCTACCCCTGCAAGCTACAACAACAATCCTTCCAGTGGTGAATCACTGCCACCTACCTCACAGACCCTTTGCAGCCACCCAGCTACAGGAGAAGTAGTATGATACCATGACTCCCAACACACGCTCTGGGTACACATGAAACATTACCACCCCTCAGAACTCCAGGGCTCTCCATACCAACAGTAAAGGGGAGGATAAGCAGAAAGGTAGACACTGAGATGACAAAGAAGCCACTGTCAGACAAAGGAATGAGACAAAAACACAAAAACAGCTAAATGATGAGGAGATGGGCAATTTACCTGAAAAGGGATTCAGAGTGTTGAGAGTAAAGATGATTCAAGATCTCGGAGAAAGAATGGAGACCCAGATGGAGAACTTAAAGAATTGTTTAACAAAGAGTTAGAAGATTTAAAGAGCAAGATGGATAGCACCATAGCTGAAATGAAAAATAGTCGGGAAGGAATCAATGGCAGGTTAATGGAGGCAGGGGAATGAATAAGTGAAATGGAAGACAGAGTGGTGGAAATCACTGCTGCAGAAAAGAATAAAGAAAAAGGCATGAAAAAACTGAGGCGAGTCTAAGAGACCTCTGGGACAACATTAAATGTACCAACATTTGCAACATAGGGGTTGCAGAAGGAGAAGAGAGAGAGAAAGGGCCAGAGGAAATATTTGAAGAGATTATAACCAAAAATTTCCCAAATATGGGAAAGGAAACACTCACCCAAGTGGAAGCAACACAGACAATTCCATACAAAATCAACAAAACAACATAAACAGAATTCTACAAAATAAACCCAAGAAGAAACACAGCAAGACACATAGAAATCAAACAGACAAAAATTACGTTCAAGGAAAAAATATTGAAAGCCACAAGAGAAAAGAAACACATCACATATAAAGGAACCCATATAAAGATAACAGCGGTGTTTCATCAGAATGTCTACCAGCCAGAAGGGAGTGGCAAAGTGTATTTCATGTGATGAAGAGGAGGAACTTTGAACCAAGAATACTCCACCCAGCAAAGCTCTCATTCAAAGCTCTGGGAGGGAAGAAAGCAAACGTCCCATGTGCAGAGGACATGGCTGTCTAGAAAATCTCAGGGTAGCAGCAAAAACACAGGTAGAAGGACAGTGGGCTTGGCAAGCTCATGTGCCAGGCCACAGGCTCCTCCATGCCATGACGGCTGCATGGAATCCAAAGGATGACACCACACCAGCTACAGTCACACCTCAGAAGATAAGGTACTTAGGCATGAACATAATGCAAGGTGGGTAGGACTGCAGGCCACAAATTATAAAATGCTGGTAAAAGAGATCAGAGGTCCAAATAAACACAGAGACACCATGTTTGCAGATTGGAAGACAATGCAGTACAATATTTTCCTAAATAAAATGGCCTCATCAAATGAAAAACTTTTGTTCTGCCAAAGACTGTTAAGCAGATGAAAGGATCACTACAGATTGGGAGAAAATATTGGAAATGGTGAGTTCTGGAATATAGAAGGAACTCCAGAGAGTCAACAGTGAAAAAAGAATATTCCAATTAGGATGTCAGCAAAGGACACACCTGGACACTCCCCAAGAGGTTATAAGCACATCTGGCTCATAAGCTCACATCATCAGCCTTGATGGGAATCAACTCAAAGCCACATGAGATGCCACTACACAGCCATCAGAACAGCTAACATAAAACAGCGACCACATGGCAGACTGGCAGGGACCTCGAGGATGTGACCTGGGAGCCCTCAGCCCCTCCCTGACCCGCCCCAGCAGCTTGTCACAGAGAGAACAAGACCCAGTGGCCCCATGCCTGGGTGTTCACCCCAGAAATGAAAGGCACTGTTCACAGCAGCCTGTTCCCAAGAGCCCCTGAATGAAAACAAGGGGCAGATGTGGTCCAGCCCCACCCCTGATGTGTCAGCAGCTGCAGGGTGAAAGCCTACAAGGGGTAGATCACCATTTTTGTGGCCATGTTCTCTCCATCAATGCCAAATAGAAATGCAGAGACAGAATTGGGGCTAACGGAGAAAAAATTAGCTTTTGTTGCTTTGCCAGGGAGAGGAGGCCACAGTAGGCTAATGCCTTAAAGACTGTGCTCCCTTTGGGAGAATTGTGGGGTGTTTTGTAGAAAAAGTCAGGAAAAAAAAAAACAGGCTTTCAGATAGGAGTCTGGATTGGGGAAAACATGCTTTCTTCTCTCTTTAGGGGAATCTTTGTCATCAACACTGGTGTCAAGAGATCTTGGCATGATCGTGATGGGTTATTGTCTAGAACAACAGCACTTGGGGGAAAGGGCACATTGATCAGAGATTAGAACAAACTAGGAAAATCCCTGAAAAACCCATGTGTTAATCATCTTCACCGCACAGGCAATTGTGCTCAGAGTGCCTAATATTTAGCTTATCAGGGATTGTGTTTAGGGTGCAATTAAGCCAGAAAGAAGGACAAGGAAGGAATCTAGGCTGTTCAGTTATTTCTAAAAGAAGCATAAGGAATATAACTTTTCTCTTAGGTGTACAAGATGCCCATGTCATTCTGTGTATCCCTTGAGGGGGAACCAGGATCCTGGCCCCAAGGCTGTAGTATTGTTTCTCGACTATTCCTTGCTCAGGTCTGAGTACTAATAAAGAGGGGACACAGAAATATGTGGGGTCTTCAAAGGTTTCAAAGGGAGGGAAAGAGTCCAGCTTGAGAGAAGAAGGGAAGGGGAAAGATCAACAAAGTCTCTTGTCCCTTACCCTGTTGGGTCACTCTGGCCAGTTGTCTGTGTCAGAAGGTGACCAGGGACCAAAGGGTCCCAGCTGCAGCCACTGGGTCTGGTCCACCAGCCAGTGAGCTGGTCCTCAAATACCCCAAGTGGTGGGGATGTCAGTCATAGCAAAGAAGGGATATCCCAGGAATGTCACGGATTCAGAAAAGCTTTTCCAAGCCAGCTTTCTCTAATAACTGCATATGAAATAAAAGAGCCCACTTTGACTATTTGTATGGCAAAAACATTCCCTTTAATACTCAGTTAGATACTTACAAGTATACGTTTGGTATGTATAGAAACCTGGCTGAGGCATTCGTTGGAGCCTGGCTTTCTGGTGCTCCTCATTTTTGTTTGAGACCCCATTTCCCATTTCAAAGTTGAATTTGTCAGAGATGAAGTTTACTAATGCCATTGTGTGGTGGGCCAGTGTGCTGCTTGAGAGCTGAATTCCTCTAGATTTTAGCCCAGACTTGCTTTAGCTCTCTCTTACATGTCTCGGCTGGGTGGCATCTAGGACACCACCCATGCTCAGATCACTGAATGGTCAGTTCTCATTCTTGTCCCTGGTTAAGCAGGTTTTAATGAATGAGTGGGCTTCCCTATGGGACCACTGCATGGCGTGCGGACCCAGCCTCCACCCCCGTGCATTAAATTTCTCAGTCACCTGAGAAAACCGAACCCAGCCAGGAGGAATCTTCTCCCTTTTCGTCAGAGCAAATGCTCTCAGGTAGTACTTTCATCTTTATCCCAACCAAATTATATTGAGGCAGCCAAATTTTGGAATGGCATCAGATCAGCATCCTACTTCACGACTCAGTCCAGACTGCAGTCTCTCTTCTAGGGTACCATCAGATGGAATTAAATACTTGAGCACAAAACTGAAAAAAAACCGAAATCCTAGCCAGCCAAAAGAGACTCACAGAATTACAAATGAGGTCTCCCTAAAGAAAAATTTCCAAATGGGAACCAGTTTCCCCAGATGGACAAGGTTGATGGGGCCCACCAAGCCCTGGATCTTGGTCCAAATTGACTTCCAAGTCCCACTAAGCCTGCGACCTTAGTCCAAGAGGTGCCTTACAGATGGGGTCTCACAAAAGGGAAAATTCCCAAACAGGAACTAAAGTTTGCCCAGATGGACAAGGTCCAGGGGGCCTCAGAGTTCATGTGGCAGGACTTACCGAGATGCTGGCAGAGGGGTCACAACATCCCAGGTGATCCTATTCTCCTTCCCAAAAAGGTTTCTTGGGAAGTGATAGGTTCCCAGGAGGATGGAGACACAGACCCCCACCCCCACATGTGGCTGTTCACATTGGAGACTTGCTGTGGACACCCCTTCCTAGAATGTGGATGCTCAAGGTGGGCAACAAGAAACAACGCCTTGTGGAAAATAAATTCTACATAGATTAACCACCTATAATGACTAACTGACCTCTGTCATGGGACTTGACCCCCTACCACTCGCTTGACCTTCCCCTCCTCCTTCTTCATTGTTCCTGCCACAAGCTCCCTCCATGAACTCCAACCACAGATCTTTAGAAGACCAGCACCTCCTCACAGTCAGAGCTGGTGCCCTCTAGAGCTCAGTCTGTCCCTTTCTGATGCCTTAATAAATCTCTCTTGCTTTACCGACTTGGCCTCGTGCTTTCCTCCCTCAGCAAATGTAACAGGAATTTGGGGTCTTCAATTAATAGAAGGAAAGAACCCATATAAAGATTACATCAGAAATTAATAACTTAGAGACAAAGAAAACAATTGAGAAGGTCAATGAAACTATAAGTTGGTTCTTGGAAAGGATCAACAAAATTGATAAACCTTTAGCCAGACTCATCAGGAAAAAAAAAAGCAAAAGTTTTCAAATCAATAAAATTAGAAATGAAAAAGAGGTTACACGTGACACTGCCGAAATCCAAAGGATCATGAGAGACTAGTATGAGCAACTGTGTGCCAAATTGTATGAAAGACAGCCACAGTTTCATCAATGGGAAGAGTGGTCACTGGGCACAGATACACAAAGATCCAGGGGACATAAATAAGACAACTACTGTGATGTGAGAGACACAAGTGGAAAGGGCTTTGTGCTCTGCCCCCAAGCTATAGTTCTTTAGGGAAGGCAAGATGACCAAATAGGAGATCAACAAGAGGAAAAAAATAAGCAGACAGATGAACCCACTGTTGGCTTCAACAGAGACCAAGGGTATGAGTGTCCATGCAGACAAATTTCAGTAAAGCATACAAGTCACACATGAAGTGATCTATGACATGGGACCAAAGAAGAGCAGCCCAACAATAAAAAGAATCTGAATGGTTGCATGGAGAAATCCTCCAGTCCAGGCCCCTCCCAGCAGGACAATACACAGCCTTTGGCTCATGATGGTTGTGTAGAGCAGAGGTCTACAGATGGCCACGTAGTGGTCACCATCCATAAGATAATCTCAGTAGCACCAAAAATGTGTTCAGCATGGATTTGAGCCATGCATCCTATAAAGGAGATACTTTTCTTCTTGTTAAGGGCGTCCACAATCAGCTTAGGAGCTGAGGAAGAAGATTAAATTGTGTCTATCAAGGAAAGGTGGGTCAGAAAGAAGTACATGGGGGAGTTCAGAGCCTGGCTGGTGGTAAGAGTAACCACAATGAGCAGGTTGCCTGAAAGAGTTATCATGTATACAACCAAAACCACCACAAACACTACGTTTTGCATTTGAGGATTCTGGGTAAGACCGATTAAAATGAATTCAGTCACATTTCTCTTTTTCTCCATTTTTTTATTGATATGGTTGAAAGAATGCTTTACCTAAAAAAAATAAAAGAAAGGAAAAATGAACCACAAAAGGATGAAACACTTCAAAACTCTGCCTTTTAACAGTACTCTTATAATTTCTCAGATGATTCCTTCTCTTGTCAAAACTGTCTAGGAAGTGCTACCTCAAAATTTCTCTGAGTTAACTCTCTTAGGTTATTTTTTTAATTCTGGACTCAAAATTATTTTTATAAGACATATGAAAACCAGAAGAAAGAAACTACATCTCCTTTGGTTTTTGTAATCACCAAAACTCCCTTGACTATCAATGTAATGGACTAACATAGTGATTAGAAGTAATAATTTTGGAGACAAACAAGACTTTAAAATGTATTTGTGAAGTAACCAGAAAAAAAAGATAAAATGGTTTGCATTTTATAAGCATATAAAAATAAAGTAGGTAAAAATTAGTGAATGTTACTCAATTCGTATTTAAAGATGCTAGGTTTTATATGTGCCATTTAAGAATAAAACTCAAATTTTAAAAATTTCTTATAAAATTTAATATAGGTTTTGTCTATTGACAAAGAGGTGATGCAGAAATAAATTATTATACTTAGACTTTTACTCCCAAATGAGATATTATGTGTAAACTTTATTTTTTTAATATTTTCAAAATCTATAGTTTTTATTATTAATTTTATGGTCAGAAAATATAATTTCCATGTTTTGTCTGAGACTCCTCAAGTTGAAATAATGAATTTTTAAAGTGATTGGGATAGGTATGGGAAAACAAACATAGGGAAGTGGACATTAGCACATTGTGAGATCCAAAACATATTGTCTGGATATAATTCAGTTAGCTGTTCTAATGTACTGATGAACTTGTTATCAGGTCACCTAATGGACATAGAGTGAGGGCTTGACTGGGTAACAAGGGCTTGAGAAGATCAGGGCAGAGGGTGAGACTGCCCTGATTGCCCCCTGGATCCCTTATAATCATCCTAAATTCCATCTTTAGTCTACCAAAGATTATTGATGTCTGATTTTAACTTATACAATTTATACTGACAGCCAATAAGTCAAGCCTGGATAATCAAGTAGGTCAGTGGAATGCAAAGTCTATTTCCATTTACCTGATGAGGAAATACACATAGTATTCAAACTTTAAGGTAGAATATTAAACTAAATATTGTCAGTATTAATTTTCATTTTTTCCTAAACCTAAGATTCCATTACTCTCTTTCTGCTTATGCATTCTGAAAACCACAAGGCAGTGAAGTGTAAAATGAATTCTGTGTGTTATGTGTAGTCAATAATAAGGCACATGGAAAGGAAACCTCTTCTGGGTGATCCCACAAGGGCTTCATTGAGATGCTAGCATTAGGGTTCCAAGCCCCAGGAGAGGGGTCCCCTTTCTGGACAGTCCATTGCATCAAAGAATCCTTCCAGGAACAATAACACTGAAGAAGAAAGTTGAGTGCACTTCTCATTGCCAGTTCTCCTCTAGAGAAGATGACCCCTGGGAGAATCAACAACCGAAAATCACACAAAAATCCCAATCTTGATTTATTCATCCTCATGATTTCACTTATTATTTCAAAACCTTGAAGCGGTTAGAATATGTTTTTAAAACAGTTCTCTTGCACAGCATTCAATGGCTCCTTTCGTCCCACACAACACAAAAATGAACCAAACAAAACAACTTGGTCTATGTCAGAATCAATGACTTTGATGGCCTTTGTTAATTGAGAGACCCAAACACGGGATTATTTTCTTTTTCATCTTAGTCCAAAGACCAGGAGAGTTCCTGTTACCATTTAAATCCTCTAATATCCATACTTCTCCAAAAAAAAGGACAAATGGACAAAAGATATGATATAACAAAATAATCTTTTTTTTTTTTTTTTGGCCATGGCTGCAGCCTCAATCCCATGCTCCAGCAGTGATACAAGCCACTGCAGTGACAATGCTACATCCTTAACCAACAGCACCCCAAGAGAACAGCAGCAAGATAATCTTGATATTCCACAAAAAGGCATTCAGACTGCAATTGAGAGGCAAGAACCTCAGCAGACAAACTTCTCCCTAAGCAAAGAAACCTTTGTTGCTGTCCATATTCCATATACTCAAACACTGTGAAATGCAAACTTTAAGTATAAATCTGCTTTTTCTCATTTCTGTGGAGTGCAGAGATGAATTTTTTTACACCATGTAGTTGCTATGATACATGGTCATTGTGGTTGAATTTTGCACTGTACTAGGCACTATACCAAGTACTTTACATGCATTACTTCATGGAGTCTTCAAAACAATCCTATGAGGTTGTACACTCTTGCCTGTACTTTAAAGGAAAGGAAATTGTGGTCACAAGAAGATAAATGTCTTGCCCAAAGTCATAATGATAAACTAATAGAGAAGACTACATTCAAATTCAGGATGCCTGTCTCTAGTTCTATGGTGCTCAGTGCCTTGCCAGTAGAAACACAGTTTCCTTCTGGGAATCAACAATGCCAAAATTTGAAGAACAATCCTATGAGGTTGTCACAATATTATCTTTATTTTAAAGGAAAGGGCATCAGTGACTAGAAGTTAAATGACTTGCCCTAGACATGACAATAAAAAAGACAAGATAAATAGAGGAGACTGTATTCAAAATCATTGTCTCTTTCTAGCTCTTTGAACTTATTCTCTCTCCAGTGTACATCCAGTTTAGAAATCAGCAATGCCAGAGTTTGGAAAAACCACCACAAATGACCATGCATGATCCATGGCAGTTCTTTTGCTAACCTATGAAATGGAATGTAAATTTGTTGTAACCAATGAACTGGAATGAAATGGAATGTAACATCTGTAACTTATCAAATGTTGATGAGTTCAAGGGTCTATTGGACAAGACCTAGAATTTTGTACACAAAAATCTAGCACTTTGTATTTGATCATCTCAAATACTCCTTAAAGATAGGGGAACTGGGGTCTAAGGAGGAAATTGATCAGTAGTAGAAACTGGTCAGTAGTACACAAGAATCCAAGTCTTCTGCTGGCCAAAACTGATTTTATTTTCCCACCATCACATCTTATCTCCCTTCAGATGCCTTAAGACCAGTGTATATAAGGGGAAAAAGAGAATTAACTTTTATGTCCTACATTCAGAAATATCTATCTGAACTCTCAGAAAAAGGACTGTCTGAGGTCAGGGATCAGAAGTGCAGCCATATTGCTGAGACCCCACTGACTGCAGCAGAAATAAGATCTTGTCTTGTTAGACCAACATCCACGAAGGTCTGAATAGAATTAGAATAAAATAGTCCTTGAGCCTGGAGTATAGTAAAGATACCAAACCACAGCAGAGGGTTTTTTTTTCTTTCTTTTTCTTTTCTTTTTTTAAATTTTTTTTGCTTTGTTAGGGCCACAAACATGGCATATGGAAGTGTCCAGGCTGGGGTCAACTCAGAACTGGGCCTACACCACAGCCCCAGCAACCCCAGATTGGAGCCATGTCTGTGACCTACACTATAGCTTACAGGAATGCATGATCCTTAACCCTCTGAGTGTGGCCAGGGGATCAAACATGCATCTTCATGGATATTAGTCAGGTTCATTACTGATGAACCACAACAGAAAATCCTGCCCCCCCTTTTTTAATGCTATATTTTAATCCATTCCTTTTTGGGATCTCAGTTTTTGAGCTGAATTCTTCCTTTGAAAAATAGAATCCAAATGCTCTCCTTCTTCTCTCTCCCATGTTGACCTGGAAATTGACTGAGGAATCTGTAAAGCCTAAACCAATTCCTGATTAGCCATAGATAAATCCATATAGAGTAAGGAGAACAAATATTTCTGCAAAATATCCTAAAACATCTCAAAGTATCTCCCATCAAATATCAGAAAGTAATGCTTTAATGATTTTAACTACAAAACCCTGGAAGAAAATGAAACGGTGAAAACTGGGTCAAAAGTCAGCAATTCTAGGTAACTCACCATGGTGACATCTGTAGCTAAGGAGAATTTCTAATGTATCCAGGAATAAGAAATAACCATTACATTTAAAATCTTATCAAGTGTATTCCTCAAGTCTCCACTGACTGGATAGAGCTACAGGAAGCAGAGAGTATTAAGGTGGCACAAGATTATTTAAATGGATTCGGCAAGTATTTTCAAAGTTCCAATGCTTTGGAAATTCAAGTCAAAGGAAAAGAAACATCCATGTTGAATTTGAAACCCAAAGTCCTTAGGTGCTAATGGAATTTTTCTGATATTTAGCACCTAGGCTGTGGTCATAGAAAAAGGGACACAACTATCTCTATTATTTAATAAGCCCTTCTTACTCAGCTCTCAAAATAAGAAAACAGCTTTTTTAGAAATCTTAGTGGTTAGGGAGACTACCGACAATGTCAAAGGACTCATTTGTCTATCTAAGGTGTTACCCTCTCAGGAATTAATTATCTTTGGGTTTTTTTTTTAATTTTGCCTTAGAAGAAGGTATTCAGGAGACTCTATCCATGAACAACACATCTTCACCTGATTTGTTTATTTCCCTGCACTTTAATGTCCTAACAGCCCGCATTCCTGGTTTGGAAAACGATGTGAGAAAGCACTCCTTATATAGGCCCTTGGGTATCATGAACTGAGACATCAAGGATTGCCAAAGCTGTGTAAACAACCCCATGGGGTTTCATCCAGGGGGCATACCCCTGAGAGTTGTTCCTCACTGGTTGAAGTCACCAAAAGAGGGTGAGTTCTTGAGTCAGTCTCTCAACTCTACTGTAAACACATCAGGGTAAACTCTGTTCTTAGGACAGAACCTCGTGACTTGTCATATTTTCAGGGAGTGTGCTATCTAGAATTGGAAACCAAATTCTAGTGCCAACATTTCTGGTGTAGAAATAGAGAAGATAGATTTTATGCCTTCCCATGGACTTTCTTAGACTTTTAGGGATTCTACTGGCCATTCAATGAAAGAAGTCTACCTGGGGAAACAGAGTTCTTCAAATTTCTTCACACATCAATAATATCCTCAGGACAGTGGAACACATATTGTAGCGAGTATTCTACAGCCTAGAGGAGAGGGTATAAGGCACATGTTATATGAATTGATGAAGCTATTCTATTTAGATATGGGGTTAAGTGGTGAATAAAGAACTGGAAAAAAATAGAAATAATAACACCCATCATTACTGTGTACTAGGTCCTTTATTCAATCAACAGAGTATATCATTATAATTGATTTTCACATATTGAACCAACTTTGCATTATTGGGATAAATCTCACTCATTCTTGGTCTATAATCTTTCTTAGCATTTGCTCTATTCCCTTTATTATATTTTGTTGAGAATTTTGTGTCTATAAGAGTCATTGGCTATGCATTTCTTGTCTTATATCTTTGTCTAGTTTTGAAATCACGGTTATATTGTTCTTATAGAATGAATGTGGAAGTATTCCCTAGAGTTCTTTTTTTGGAATAGTTTGGATAGGATTGGTGTTAATTCTTCCTTAAATGTTTGATAAATTTTACCAGCGAGTCCTTTTTGGCCTGGGTTTTCCTTTGTAGAAAGTTTTTTTTATTAATAATTCAATCTTTATTTGTTGGAATTATATTCATATAGAATAAAATAAATCTCACCATTACTTCACACCATACACAGAAAGTAACAAGAAAATTTTTTGAATGAGAAATAAATGTGTTAATGGTAACTAAATTAATAGAAATTCTATTTTGAGGAGTTCCCATTGTGGTGGAGTGGTTAACGAATCTGTGTAGGAACCATGAGGTTGCAGGTTCAGTCCCTGGTCTTGCTCAGTGGGTTAAGGATGTGGCTTGGGTCCTGCATTACTGTGGCTCTGGCGTAGGCCAGTGGCTACAGCTCTGATTAGACCCCTAGCCTGGGAACCTCCATATGCCACAGGAGCAGCACTAGAAAAGGCAAAAAGACAAAAAAAAATTCTATTTCGACCTTGAGGCAGACCAGTATTTTTCAGATATGACACAACAAGCATGAACCCTAAGAAAAATGAAAAGTTGAAATTGGTCAAACCTTGGCTCATCAGGTGAAACTATGTTTAAAAATGAAAATGCCAACAGCAGAAATTGACAGAACATTGTAAATCAACTACGATAGAAAAAAATAAAAATCTTTTAAAAAAATGAAAATGCAAGCCATAGACACAGAGACTTGGAGAACATTTTACATATGTGCCATTTAACTATATGGCTAAGAACCTGTGTCTAGAACATATAGAATACTTACAACTCAGGAATTAAAAAAAAACAGCCCATATTTTTAAACTGTGCAAAGAACTTAAACAGTAACATCACAAAAGAAGATACACAAAAGGCCAATAAGAAGATGAAAACTATGTTCAACATCATTAGTGATCACAGAGATACAAATTGAAACTGCATACTACATACCCTCATGCAGAGCTACAATGAAAATAATTAACACTACCAGGTCACAGGGATATGGAATGTCTGATTTCCATTTCTTCATATGGCTTCAGATATCTCTCTACATGTTTTTAATGCTGCCCAGAATTCCACAATGATCAGTTCATGAATCCCAGAAGTAAATGTAATCTGGGTTCCTGAACATTTGCATTCCCTTCTAAGAAATATGAAAAACAACTTTTTAATTTTTTTAGATTTTATTGACTTTTTAAATCATTTATTTTTATATATGTATTCTACTGTAGAGCATGGAGACAAAGTTACATATACTTGTATACATATTGTTGGTTTACAATGTGGTATTAACTTCTGCTGCACAGCAACGTGATTCCGTTATACATACACACATATCCATTCTCATATAAACTATCACAGAATATTGAGTAGATTTCCCTGTGCTATAGAGCAGGTCCCCATTGACCACCCATTCCATAAGCAATAGATGGATTGGCAGCTTGGGAAAAACAACTTTTGAGTCAAGAACTTCAAAATGGCTGCCATTAATTTAATGCCATTGCTGATCGAGCTTTCGAGCAGTCATTAGTGGGCATCCAGAAAAAGTTTAATATTCAAGGTAAAATAGAAGCTCTTTCTGTGATACAATTCAATCAGGAAACTACATCACCATTTGAAACTGACAGCGCTAATGCCCTGAACCTAGCCAGAACTCAGGTTGGGACTTGAACCCATGTGCCAGGACTTGAATCCAGCCTAAAACCAGATTGGGACTTGAACACACGTGATGGGACTTGAACACATCCTAAACTGAGATTGGGATGTAACCTCACAGTTTTAAATTAGAATCACTCACCCTGCACACCCTGCATCTGGACTACTGAGGTTCAGGTTCTTCATGCCTCCACACAAAAGGAATTCAGCAAAAGACAAAGTATTAGGCAAGAAATAGATTTATTAAGATAGGATGGTCAGGAAAAGATCTCAGACAGTCTTTCTGAGTCGGGCTGCCCTGGGGAGGAGCCTCTTGGGTTTCCAGTGGCCCTGCTGCCCACCAAAGCCCCGAGGGGGTGCCCCACTCCTGCAGAATAGCTGCTCAGCACCACCAGCCCCCTGGAAGAACCCCTGCAGCCCAGAAAAGCTGCAACAGGCTTGGCCAGATTGTGAAAAGATCCGCCTACATTCTCAGGCTGTCCTTCTGAGTTGGGCTGCCCTAGGGAAGAGCCTCTTAGGTTCTCAGTGACCCAGATAGGTGCTCCAGCCCCCAGGGGGTGCTGCACACCTGAGGAACAGCTGACCAACACCGCCAACCCCATGCAAGAACCCCACAGCCTAAAAGCACCAGTGCAAGCTCTGCATGAACAAGTGAAATCTGCTACCATCGTGGTGTGGACCTCTCAGTCCTGTCTGCCCTCAGGAAGTCCTCCGTTGCTTCAAAGAAACACTGTTAGCCCCATCAACACTCCAGAAAAGCCACACTGCCTCAAAAAAGATTGACCAACAATGCCAGCCCTCAGGAAATATTCCACGGCAGGGACAAGGCAAACACTGCCCGATCACGGAGAGTACAACTCCCTCAGGAGAAAGAAAACAACAAGCAAGATGAAGAAGCTGAGAAACCACCCCCAGTCAAACCAACAGGAGAACTCACCTAAAACAGTCAACAATGAAACAGATCTCTGCAGTCTGACAGACCTGGAGTTCAAAAGAGAAATAGTGAAAATACTGAAGGAATTAAGAGAAGATATGAACAGTAATGCAGATACCCTCAGAAAGGAACTAGAACATATAAGGAGGAGCCAAGAAAAACTAGAACACTCATGTGCAGAGATGCAAACTGAACTACGGGCAGTAAAAACCAGAATGAATAATGCAGAAGAATGAATCAGTGATATGGAAGATAGAATAATGGAAATCACTCAATCCGGTCAACAGACAAAAAACCGAATCAAAAAACTGGAAAGCAATATGAGACCTATGGGATAATATAACGTGGGCCAACCTACGCATAATAGGAATTCCAGAAGGAGTAGAAAAAGATAAGGGGATGGAAAATATATTTGAAGAAATTATCGATGGAAACTTCCCAAATCTAAAGGATACTGGGTTCAAGATACAAGAAGCACAGAGGGCCCCAAACAAACTGAACCCCAACAGACCCACACCAAGACACATCATAATAAAAATGGCAAAAGTTAGTGATAAAGAGAGGATCCTCAAGGCAGCAAGAGAAAAACAGAATGTTACCTACAAGGGAACCCCCAAAAGGTTATCAGCTGATTTCTCTACAGAAACACTACAGGCCAGGAGGGAATGGCAAGAGATATTTAAAGTGCTCAAAGGAGAAAATATGCAACCTAGAATACTCTATCCAGCAAGAATATCATTTAAAATAGAAGGGGAAATAAAAATTTTTCCCAACAAATAAAAACTTAAAGAATACAGCAATACAGAACCCAGGTTAAAGGAAATATTGAAAGGGCTTCTCTTAGCCAAAAAGAAAGGAAGGAAAGGGAAGAAAAAAGAAAAGAAATAAAAAAGAAGAGGAAGAACTCGGACTGAGGAAACCGCAATCAGAGAGCAGTCACTCAAATAAGCCAGCATAACGATTTAATCATGAACATGCTTCAAACAAAATAAAATTAAAAAGAAAAAATAAAAAAGAGTCATCAAAACCATAAAATGTGGGCAAGGGATGTTAGGAAGTAAATAACCCTTTTTGTTTGTTTGTTTATGTTTCTCTTCTTAATTTTAATATAGTAATGAAGTGTTTGAACTTACAGGACCATCAGGCTAAAACACACAATTATGGGAAGGGGTTAGCATACTTAAAAAACAGGGCAACCACAAGCCAAAACCAAATATTGCATTTGCAAAAAATGAAAAAAAAAAGGCACTCAAGCAGATAATAACAGGAGACAATCCAACCAAAAAAAAAAAAAAAAAAAAAAGAAAGGAAGAATGGAGAACCATAGAATCAACTGGAACACGAGGTTCAAATGGCAATAAATAATCATCTATCAATTATCACCTTAAATGTCAATGGGCTGAATGCCCCAATCAAAAGACACAGAGTGGCTGAGTGGATAAAAAGGCAAAAACTTTCAATATGCTGCCTACAAGAAACTCACCTTAGGACAAAAGATACATATAGATTGAAAGTGACAGGGTGGGGAAAAATATTTCGCGGCAATAGACATGACAGAAAAGCAGGAGTTGCAATCCTCATATCAGACAAAATAGACTTTAAAAAAAAAATAAAGAAAGACAAAAAGGACACTACTTAATGGTTAAGGGACCCATCCAAGGAGAGGATGTTACTATCGTCAACATATATGCCCCAAATACAGGAGCACCCAGATACATACAACAAATATTAACAGACATAAAGGGAGATATTGATGAGAATACAATCATAGTAGGAGACCTTAATACCCCCCTCACAGCAATGGACAGATCCTCTAGACAGAAAACCAATAAAGCAACAGAGATCCTAAAGGAAACCATTGAAAAGGTAGACTTCATTGATATCTTCAGGACACTACATCCAAAAAAAGCAGAATACACATTCTTCTCAAATGCTCATGGAACAGTCTCAAGAATCGACCACATAGTGGGACACAAAGCTAACCTCAATAAATTTAGGAGCATAGAAATTATCTCAAGTATCTTCTCTGACCACAATGCCATGAAATTAGAAACCAACCATGGGAAAAGGAAAGAGAAAAAACCTACTACATGGAGACTAAGCAACATGCTACTAAAAAACCAATGGGTCAATGAGGAAATCAAGAAGGAAATTAAAAACTACCTTGAAACAAATGATAATGAAGACACAACCTCTCAAAATCTATGGGATGCTGCGAAAGCAGTGCTCAGAAGGAAATTTATAGCGATACAGGCCTTCCTCAAAAAAGAAGAAAGATCCCAAATGGACAACTTAACCCTCCACCTAAGTGAACTAGAAAAAGAAGAACAAAAAAGTCCTAAAGTCAGCAGAAGGAAGGAAATTATAAAGATCAAAGAAGAAATCAATAAAATAGAGACTCAAAAAACAATAGAGAAAATTAATAAAACCAAGAGCTGGTTCTTTGAAAAGGTAAACAAAACTGACAACCCCCTGGCCAGACTCACTAAAAAGAGGAGAGAAAGAACCCAAATCACCAAAATTAGAAATGAAAAAGGAGAAATCACAACGGATACAGCAGAAATACAAAAAACCATAAGAGAATACTATGAAAAACTGTATGGCAACAAGTTTGACAATCTGGAAGAAATGGACAATTTTCTAGAATCTTACAGCCTGCCAAAACTGAGTCAAGCAGAAACAGACCAACTGAACAGACCGATCACTAGAAATGAAATTGAAGAGGTCATCAAATCACTCCCTACAAATAAAAGTCCAGGACCAGATGGCTTCACAGGTGAATTTTATCAAATATATAAAGAGGAATTGGTGCCCATCCTCCTTAAACTCTTTCAAAAGGTTGAAGAAGAAGGAATACCCCCAAAGACATTCTATGAGGCCAGCATCACCCTCATTCCAAAACCAGGCAGAGATACCACCAACAAAGAAAACTATCGGCCAATATCATTGATGAATATAGATGCAAAAATTCTCAACAAAATCTTAGTCAAGCGAATCCAACAACATATCAAAAAAATTATACACCATGACCAGGTTGGGTTCATCCCAGGTTCACAAGGATGGTTCAACATACGCAAATCAATCAGCATCATACACCACATTAACAAAAAAAAGGTCAAAAATCATATGATCATCTCAATAGACGCAGAAAAAGCATTTGACAAAGTCCAACATCCATTCATGATCAAGACCCTCGCCAAAGTGGGTATAGAGGGAACATTCCTGAATATAATCAAAGCCATTTATGATAAACCCACAGCAAATATAATCCTCAATGGGGAAAACCTGAAAGCCTTCTCACTCCAATCTGGAACAAGACAGGGATGCCCACTCTCACCACTGCTCTTCAACATCGTTTTGGAAGTCTTAGCCACAGCAATTAGACAAACAAAAGAAATAAAAGGCATCCATATAGGAAGACAAGAGATCAAACTGTCACTGTATGCAGATGACATGATACTATACATAGAAAACCCTAAGGACTCAACCCAAAAACTCCTTGAACTGATGAATCAATTCAGCAAAGTAGCAGGATATAAGATTAACATTCAGAAGTCAGTCGCATTTCTGTATACCAGCAATGAAATATTAGAAAAGGAATACAAAAATACAATACCTTTTAAAATTGTACCTCACAAAATCAAATACCTCGGAATACACCTGACCAAGGAGGTAAAGGACCTATATGCCAAGAACTATAAAACTTTAATCAAAGAAATCAAAGAAGATGTAAAGAAATGGAAAGATATTCCATGTTCCTGGATTGGGAAAATCAATACTGCAAAAATGGCCATACTACCCAAAGCAATCTACAGATTCAATGCAATCCCTATCAAATTACCCATGACATTTTTCACAGAACTAGAACAAACAATCCAAACATTTATATGGAACCACAAAAGACCCAGAATCGCCAAAGCAATCCTGAGAAACAAAAACCAAGCAGGAGGCATAACTCTCCCAGACTTCAAGAAATACTACAAAGCCACAGTCATCAAAACAGGGTGGTACTGGTACCAAAACAGACAGACAGACCAATGGAACAGAATAGAGAACCCGGAAATCAACCCTGACACCTATGGTCAATTCATCTTTGACAAGGGAGGCAAGAACATCAAATGGGAAAAAGAAAGTCTATTCAGCAAGCATTGCTGGGAAACCTGGACAGCTGCATGCAAAGCAATGAAACTAGAACACACCCTCACACCATGCACAAAAATAAACTCCAAATGGCTGAAAGACTTCAATATACGACAGGACACCATCAAACTCCTAGAAGAAAACATAGGCAAAACACTCTCTGACATCAACATCATGAATATTTTCTCAGGTCAGTCTCCCAAAGCAATAGAAATAAGAGCAAAAATAAACCCATGGGACCTCATCAAACTGAAAAGCTTTTGCACAGCAAAGGAAACCCAAAAGAAAACAAAAAGACAACTTACAGAATGGGAGAAAACAGTTTCAAATGATGCAACTGACAAGGGCTTAATCTCTAGAATATATAAACAACTTATACAACCCAACAGCAAAAAAGCCAATCAATCAATGGAAAAATGGGCAAAAGCCCTGAATAGACATTTCTCCAAAGAAGATATACAGATGGCCAACAAACACATGAAAAAATGCTCAACATCGCTGATTATAAGAGAAACGCAAATCAAAACTACCATGAGATACCACCTCACACCAGTCAGAATGGCCATCATTAAGAAGTCCACACATAACAAGTACTGGAGGGGCTGTGGAGAAAAGGGAACCCTCCTGCACTCTTGGTGGGAATGTCAACTGGTACAGCCACTATGGAGAACAGTTTGGAGATACCTTAGAAATTTATACATAGAACCTCCATATGACCCTGCAATCCCACTCTTGGGCATCTATCCGGACGAAACTCTACTTAAAAGAGACACATGCATCCGCATGTTCATTGCAGCCCTATTCACAATAGCCAGGACATGGAAACAACCCAAATGTCCATCGACAGATGATTGGATTCGGAAGAGGTTGTATATATACACAATGGAATACTACTCAGCCATAAAAAAGAATGACATAATGCCATTTGCAGCAACATGGATGGAGCTAGAGAATCTCATCCTGAGTGAAATGAGCCAGAAAGACAATGAAAAATACCATATGATATCACTTATAACTGGAATCTAATATCCATCACAAATGAACATCTCCTCAGAAAAGAAAATCATGGACTTGGAGAAGAGACATGTGGCTGCCTGATGGGAGGGGGAGGGAGTTGGAGGGATTGGGAGCTTGGGCTTATCAGACACAACTTAGAATAGATTTACAAGGAGATCCTGCTGAATAGCATTGAGAACTTTGTCTATATACTCATGTTGCAACAGAAGAAAGGGTGGGGGAAAAAATGTAATTGTAATGTATACATGTAAGGATAACCTGACCCCCTTGCTGTACAGTGGTAAAATAAAAAAAATCAACCATTAAATAACAATAAAAAAATTTTGGAAATCTAAAAAAAAAAAAAAGATAGGATGATCTTGAGAGATGCAAGCAGGCAGGCAAGGAGGCGCTGCCCCAAGGATTTGCTCGGCTACAGTGTTTTTCACCCAAAGGAAGTGGGGGTTGGAAGAATGCTGCCTCTTTCTCTTTCTTTGAGTAGTAACTCCTCCTTGGTGTCTGGTCATGGTGCTCATTTAAATCAGCAGAAAGGCCATCCTCAAACTCCTGCCCTTGGTCTGAATCTGAATGCGGACCTCACCCAATGACCTGAGGTTTATCTCATGCCTCCACAGGTCAAGCAAGCCTGCCTTGTTCTGATGGCCTTCTTGAGCAGTTAGTAACTTACACTGATCTCCCATACTCCCCTAGGTACTCCTCTAAATCTACAGTCCTTTTGGGGGATTTCTACAATCACCTCCATCCCTATCATTTCCATACACTGCAATTTTGCCACCTTGCTGTGCGCATGACATTCAGTTTTCTTAACGGTCCAGGCTTAGATAGAGAAAGGGGCTCTTTAGGTTAGGTTACAAGTGTAGAGATAATCCTCTTCCCATTCAAGAATTGGTGTTTCTCAACACATTTCTGCAGATACTTGCTCCTAAAACAAACCTTTCTATCAAAGCTGATAATTAATTCCTAGGAGAGAAAGCAGCAGCCATGAGACAAGGTCCCTGAAGCTTATGGAAATCTTTTTAAATGTCTTCTCGACAAGAGCAAGGGGAAAATGAGTTTGATTGCCATTCACCTCTCCAGAACCAGCTTCATCATGGACAGAGTGAACTTTTTGACCTCTACACTATCTGCCTCTTGCCCCACAGAACCAGACCCATTTATTTAAGATCACTTCTTCATAGCCTTTCAAGAGAACCCATTCTAAATGCAAAAATGATCCTGAATGATGTTTCCAACAGAGTTTCTGTGAAGAACTTTTGAAGCTTTAGGAATGGTGGGAAGATTTAGGCTTATAAGAACTCTTCCTTTTTGAAACAAGTTTATTGATGTATACTTGACATGCCAAAAACATGGCACATATTCAGTGTATATGATTTCTTAATAATTGTTTATTTGATAGTGAATTATATGAATAAGCTCTTCCCAAGTCTGATATA
Source organism: Sus scrofa (assembly GCF_054392235.1). Taxonomy (NCBI): domain Eukaryota; kingdom Metazoa; phylum Chordata; class Mammalia; order Artiodactyla; family Suidae; genus Sus; species Sus scrofa. The sequence continues at coordinate 16,351,276 of NC_139384.1, forward strand.
TACTTTATATTTAGAATGACTTATTACAAGAAGCAGCCAGTTTGAAAAAAATTGGTTTTGACCAACCCAACACATCAAGACCATCTAAGACAACTAAGGTAAGTTTTGCGATAGTGCTGACCCTTGCTAAAGATTGTTCCTTACCACACACAGGGCTCATTGTTCAATACTTTTCAGGTATAGTGATAGAGTATTTCATCCTCTCTCCAACTGCTGAAAAGATCATTTATAATTAATAATAACCTTAATTTGACAGTTGAAAATTTTGAGGCTCATAGAAATAAAGCCAGTGATAAGACCCACCTCTCTGATATCAGACACCATATTCTGCCATTAGATACCTCATCATTCAACTATTATAGGTAGTCTACTCCTGGGGTTCCTGTGTTTGCTTTCTACCCCTTTACTGGACTTCAGGCATTTCATCCAAGACTCACAAAGGTCTTTAGTAGAATAACATCCAAGATTCCTCTTATTCAAATTCCTATCCATCCTTTCACTCATATTCTCAACAACCTTCCATGGCTCCTCATTTCCTAGATACTAAAGCAAAAATTCTGCAGCTGTGCAATGATAAATCTTTATGCCCAACTTCTACCTGCTTTTCAGAGTTGGGTACCAATATGTGTGCTGTGTGCTATGTACTATGTCAAATTAAACTCAGTCCTTCGTGATGATGAAATGTACACAGGTGGCCTCCTGAGAGTGTGTTTAGAAAAGTTACTTATATCTATAGTCTTAAGAAAGACTTTACCTGGGAGATAATTTAAATAATCTTTATGAACTCACAATCTTTATTTCCAACACACACAAATACACACACACACACACACTAAAAGAATTCAAGACTTGGGAGTTCCTGTTGTGGCAGAGTGGAAGGGAATCTTGAGGATGCGGGTTTGATCCCTGGCCCTGCTCAGTGGGTTAAGAATCTGGTGTTGCCATGAGCTGTGGTGTAGGTCACAGACACGGCTTGGAGCTGGCATTGCTGTGGCATAGGCTGGCAGCTGCAGATCCAATATTACCCCTAGACTGGGAACTTCCATATGCCACAGGTACAGCCCTAAAAAACAAACAAACAAAGAAAAAGAATCCAAGACTTAATAGAATTTAGAGATTTAATATATGGTATAATGGGAAGTGTACCAAAGTCAAGTTGGCATTCATAAAAATGGTTTTCTTTTCAGGTAATGCAATTAACCATCATACGAAATACATGGAGAATAGGAACAATGTGACAGAGTTTGTTCTCCTGGGGCTCACACAGAATCCAGAGATGCAGAAACTCTTATCTGCTGTGTTTTTTGTCATCTATATTGTCACTATGGTAGGAAATGTGCTCATCGTGATCACCATCACTGCCAGCCCATCCCTGGGGTCCCCCATGTACTTTTTCCTGGCCCATCTCTCCTTCATTGATGCCTGCTATTCCTCTGTCAGTACCCCCAAAATGATTATAGATTCACTCCATGGAAAGAAGATCATCCTATTTGAGGAGTGTATGACCCAAATCTTTGGGGAACATTTCTTTGGAGGTGTAGAGATCATCCTGCTGACTGTGATGGCCTATGACCGCTATGTGGCCATCTGCAAGCCTTTGCACTATACAACCATCATGAATCGCCGAGTATGTCGTCTTCTCATGGGAGTGTCGTGGGTGGGAGGCTTTCTTCATGCAACCATACAGATCCTCTTCATCTCCAGATTACCCTTCTGTGGTCCTAACATCATAGATCACTTTATGTGTGATCTGAACCCTTTGCTGGATCTTGCCTGCACTGATACCCACACTCTGGGGCTCTTTGTTGCTGCCAACAGTGGCCTCATCTGTCTTTTAAACTTCCTTCTCCTGCTGGTCTCCTATGTGGTCATTCTGTGCTCCCTAAGGACCTACAGCTTGGAGGCGAGGCACAAAGCCCTCTCCACCTGCATCTCCCACATCACAGTGGTTGTCTTATTCTTTGTGCCTTGTATATTTGTGTACCTGAGACCTGCCGGTACTTTATCAATTGACAAAGCAGTTGCTGTATTCTATGCTATCATAACCCCCATGTTAAATCCCTTAATCTATACCTTGAGAAATGCCCAGATGAAAAATGCCATTAGGAAATTGTGTGGCAGGAAAGCTATTTTAGGTGACAAATAAATATGACTTGGGCCCAACATTGATTTACCTGAGGCTATGGTCAAAAGGCTATCTCAGCAAGGAATATTTATGGGACAAAGAAATCAACTAACTGTTAGGAATCATAGCCCCTGCATTGAGTGGAGCAGAAATAGGTGCAAGAAAATAACACAATGTGGGGCCACTCTTTTCATATTTAGAAAATTCTACCAAAATGGGATTTTGTTTTACTACATTCAAGCAGATACCTGGATTCATAAGCTTGCCTTCTAATAACAAATTAAATAAGTAATTAAATTTTCCGTTATTGGGCAGCATTCTCTGTAATACTCCAAGGAAGTATACAGTTACTATTGTTATTTTTCAAGTGAGAAAACTGGTATCAAGGGGAAGATATCAAAAAAGATACACTGGAGAGCCAGGAAACTGACTGATTTCCTACCTCATGCCCTCAACTGTCAAGCAATGATGATAGCAAAATCAGATAACTACTAGTTATCATTTATTGAGACAGGGCCTGTGCTGAACAAAATGTACATATTCATTTATTATCTATCATTGAAAATTGAATGATTTTTCTGTAATAACTGTGCTTGTGTGAGTGCCTGTAACATTAGAGTAAGTAACTATTTTTGGGCTATAAAAGCATTGGCCCTACTTATCTCTGAGGGTTAGATAATGAAGGTGAAGCTTATATACACCATCTCCACATTACCTTGTAGGTTTCAGGACCATCATGTATTGCTCATATCACCCATGCTATGTAGGTAACACATCAGAAAGAGTAATGATTCAAAAAAATGGTTTCATATCAGAAAGGGATTTAAATATAAACTACTTGCCTGCAACATAACAATCATTTCTACAAGGTAGCAACATAGCAGGTGCATGATCAATATTAAATGAATGAGTCAAAGTACAAAGGAAAATGAATGACTTCAATAATTTAAAAAAAATGCAAAAATGTAGTCCTGAAGGCCAGGGCATTATTTCCTACTTTTGTCTGATTCAACTCTAGGGACAATTTTGGCTATACCTCTTGGGGGAACTATAGTTTGTTTTTGTTACTGCTTACACTGAAGAGGAGGTAAAAGAGACTGAAATTACAATTCTCAGCATATGAATAAGTAGTTTAGCTTGATATGCTCCCTGTCCTCAGCAAGATTTCATTATCTTCTTAATATGAGCTGTTTCTATTATATTTTCTCAATGTGATTACTTTTTAGAAACATTTCATTATTAAAAGCTATTTGTAAAAATACACATCTCTGTCTACATACAAACAATTTCAGGATAAATATATTCCTTTTTTCGCTTTTGTCATTAATTCATTAATGACAAATATTAAATATTAAATGACAAATATTAAATATTTCTGAGCACAAGGAATGTATCAGACCTGTTGCTGGGTTTCAGTGGGGAATAAAAAGAGATCTGGATTCTGCCTTCAAAGAGCTTAGGAACCATTGAAAAACTCCCAGGTGGGAGTAGAAAATTACACCACAGTGTTATAAATGATAAAACAATGAAGCACAGGGAACTATGAAATCATGCTGGAGGGATGCACATCAGGGAAAGATTTCTGGATGAAAAGGCACCAAAAATGGGACACAATGGATGAAAAGGAGTAAGATGGCAAAGTGAAGAGGCATGAGGCTGGAAGAGAGAGTCCTAGAAGATGGAATTGAAGTAGCAATATACAATTGAAATACGTGTTTCTGATACTCAGAAAGATATAAGTCAGAGAAATGTAGAAATCTCAAGCATATAGATGGCAGTTAGGAGTTCCTGTCATGGCTTTGTTAGCAAATCCGACTAGGAACCATGAGGTTGTGGGTTTGATCCCTAGCCTTGCTCAGTGGGTTAAGGATCCAGAATTGCCATGAGCTGTGTTGTAGGTTGCAGATGTGGCTCAGATCCTGAGTTGCTATGAGTCTGGCATAGGCCAGCAGCTACAGCTCCAATTGGACCCCTAGCCTGGGAACCTCCATATGCCATGGGTGTGGCCCTGAAAAGACAAGAGATGAAAAAATGAAAACGAAAAAGAAAAAAAAAAGATGGCAATAAAGCCAAAAGAGTGGAAGACATCACCTATAGAAGGTGTAATTCAGTGGTCTCTCAAAAGGTCATAGCCATTTTGACATGTCTAAGAAAACAAACAAAAAAAATTGATTCTAAAATAGAACTCCTAAAAATGTCAATTGCTATATTACTAGGAATTCACTAGGATGCCAAATTCACAAAATAAAAATAGGCTACAAAAAAAAAATCAACCCTGTATCAGAGTTTTTGTCTGCAAATCTACAAATTGAGTGTTAATGGGTAAATGTCCTTAATTTCTCCAAAACAACTTTCAGTTTTATAGCATCCAAATGGGAACTAAAATATGAGAATAAAATGAATACATTTTGATATGCAAAGGCTCAAGAAGTTTTACCAGTCAAGCATTGTGAATAAGAAATATACCTCAGTAGAACACAAGCAAACTACATTTAGCACCTCCAAAAGATTATACACCATGACCCAGGATGCAAGATTTCTTTAAAATATGTGAATCAATCAATGTGGTAAACCACTTCACAGAAGGAAATACAAAAAGAAACGCAACATAATCATGTCAATAGATACAGAAAAAGCATTTAAGCACAACAACCATTCATGAAAAACACTCAACAAAATAGATTTTGAAGGAAGTTTCCTTAACACAATAAAAACCATTAATGAAAAGCCCACAGCTAATATGGTAACCAGTGAGAGAAAACTGTCAACTTTTCCTCTAACACCCAGTGAAAAGTAAGGATGACCATTCTCATCACGTCTATTCAACATAGTATTAGAAGTACTAGGAGTTACTCAGTGTGGCTCAGCCAGTTAAGGACTTGACATTGTCTCTTTGAGGATGCAGGTGCTATCTCTGGCCTGACTCTGTGTGTTAAGGATCCAGCATTGCCACAAGTGACAGCATAAGGCACAAATGCGGTTCAGGTCTCTTGTTGCTGTGGCTGTGGTGTAGGCCAGAGCTGCAGCTCCAATTCAACCCATGGCCCAGGAACAACCATATGCTGCAGGTGTGGCTGTAAAAACAAACAAAAAAGTACTAGCAAAAGCAATCAGAAAAGAAAAAGAACTAATGGGCATCCAAATGGAAAGTCTGAGATGACATGATTTTATATATATTTAAAACACAAAAAAACTCTAAAAACTAATAAACATATCCAGTACAGATGTAGAATAAATATCAAAATACAAAAATTGTATCTCTTTACAGCAAACTATATGAAAAGGAAATCAGAAAAAATACCCCTTTTATGAGAATATCAAAAAGAAGTAAATACTTTGGAAGAAATTTAAACAGTGAGCTGAAAGTCTTCTACAGTAAAAACTGTAAGACATTAAAGAAAGAAATTGAAAAAGACATAAATAAATGGAAAAGAAATAAATGGAAAATAAATTTTCCAAGAAAAATATTTATTGGATCATGAGAACTAATACTGTTAAAACAGCCATACTACCCAAGACCATCTAAGATACAATGAAGTTCATATCAAACTTCCAGGACATTTTTCACAGAATTAGACTATACTGTCCTAAAATACATATGGAACCACCAGAGACCCTGAGTTGCCAAAGCAATACTGAGAAAGAAGAATAAACATGGAGACATCTCACTTCCAAATTTCAAATTATATTTCAAAGCTATAGTAATCACAAAAGGATGGTACTGGCGTAAAATAGACGCCCAAAACAACAGAACAGAATTGAGATCCCATAAATAAACCCTTGCCTATACAGTTACCTAATATTTGACAAGGTGCCAAGACACTTCAATGGGGAATAAATAGACTTTTCAGTAAATAGTGATAGGTAAAGTTATATTCACATGAAAAAGAATGAAACTGGACCTGTATTTTATACTGTGTACAAAAATCAACACAAAGAGGAACAAGACGTAAATGTAAACCCTGAAACTGTAACAATGCCAGAAGAAAACATAGAGTAAAAGCTTATTGACATTGGTCTGCATAATGATTCTTGACTATGACACCAAAAGCTCAGGCAACCAATGTAAAACTAAACAAGCGAGACTACTTGTTTATCAAACAAATTTTTTTTTAATTTTTTGAAGAAAAAAGAAACATTAAAGAAACAATCAGGAATTCGCTCATGGTGCAGTGAGTTAAGGACCCAGCATTGTCACTGAAGCTGCTTGGGTCACTGCTGTTATGGAGGTTCAATCCCTGGCCCGGGAATGTCCACATGCCACAGGTGTGGGAATAAAAAAATAAAAGCAACAACCAAAATGTGAAAAGGCAAGCAAAATAATGGGAGCAAATGTTTGCAACCTTTAGATCTGATGATGGGTTAAAAGCCAAAATATATAAGAAAATCATACAACTCAATAGCAATAAAAAGTAAATAATCCAATTTTTAATTGGGTAAAGGAATGAATAGATAATTTTTGCAAGAATATATCAAAATGGCTAAGAGGCATGTAAAAAGGTGCAGAACATTATTAATTATCAGGGAAGTGCAAATCAAAACCACAATGAATATAACCTCACACCTGTTAGGGGGGTCAGAATCTCTGGGGCTTTGTGGAATCTATTTGTAACCCGTTGTTATTAGTCCTTTCTTTTTATTTTTTTTTTGAAAGTCCTAGTGATGGAAATCAGAGAAGCAAAAGAAATAAAAGGAATACAAATTGGAAAAGAAATAAAACTATCACTCTTTGCAGATGACATGATACTATACCTAGAAAATCCTAAAGACACCGCCAGAAAACTATTAGGGCTCATCAATGAATTTGGTAAAGTCTCAGGATAAAAAGCTTCTATAGCATTTCTATCACAAATCCCCAGCCTATCCCCCCATCCCCACCTGTCTCCTTTGGAAAACATATGTTTGTCAAAGTCTGTGAGTCGATAGCTGCTCTGCAAAGAAGTTCATTGCATCCTTTTTGAGAGTCCACATAGAAGTGATAGCCTATGACATTGGTGTCTGGTACAAAATTAAGACACAGTAATCAATTGCTTTTCCATATACTAACAATGAAAGATCAGAAAGAGAAATTAGGAAAACCATCCCATTTTACATTGCATCAGAAAGAATAAAATACCTAGGAATAAACCTACCAATAGGGACAAAAGACCTGCACATTGAAAACTAGAACATGCTCATGAAAGAAATCAAAGACACAATAGATGGAAAAATATACCATGTTCTTGGATTGGGATAATCAATATAGTCAAAATAACAATTCTACCTAAGGCCATCTACAGATTCTATGCAATCCCTATCAAATTACCAATGACATTCTTTACAGAACTAGACAAAATATTTTAAATTATATGATGGAGGATAATGTGAGAAAAAATGTATATATATATTATATATGTGTATATATATGTATGTATGACTGGGTCACTTTGCTATACAGCAGAAATGGACAGAACATTATAGGTCAACTATAAAAAATTTTAAAATAATTTTAAAAATAAATGAAATTTGTATGGAAACACAGAAGACCTCAAATAGCCAAAGCAATACTGAAAAGAAAAAAACAGAACAGGAAGAATCAGGCTCTCTGATCTCACACTTTACTACAAAGCTACAGTCATCAAAACTGTATAGTACCAGCACAAAAACAGAAATAGAGATCCATGGAACAGGAGAGAAAGCCCAGAAATAAACCCAAGCACCTATGGACAACTGATCTATGACCAATGGGTCAAAAATATACAGTGCAGGAAAGATAATCTCTTCAAAAAGTCATGCTGGGAAAACTGAACAATGACATGATGTAAAGGAATGAAAATAGAACATTTTCTAATACCATACACAAAAATAACCTCAACATGGATTAAAGACCTAAATGTAAGGCCAGCTACTCTAAAACTCCTAGAGAAAAATATAGGCAGAGCAGCTCTTTGACATAAATCACAGCAACATCTTTTTTGACCCACCTCCTAGAATAAAGACACACACACACACACACACACACAAAGAGTGTGACTTACTAAATTCAAAAGTTTCTGCACAGCAAAGGAAACAATTTAAAAAATGAAAAGACAACCCACAGAATTGGAGAAAATTTTTGCAAATGACTCAACTGACTAAATATAATCTCCAAAATATACAAAAACTCATACAACTCAAGAACAAAAAAACAAACAAATAATCAGAAAATGGGCAGAAGACCTAAATCCACATTTCTCCAAAGAAGACATACAGATGGCCAGCAGGCACATGAAAAATGCTCCACATCACTAATTATTAGAGAAAGGCAATCAAAACAACAGTGGGGTACCATCTCAAACCAGTTAGAGTGGCCATCCTTAATAAGTCAACAAACAACAAATTCTGGAGTGGATGTTGAGTTAAGGGATCCCTGCTTCACTGTTGGTAGGAATATAAACTGGTACAACCACTATGGAAAATGGTATGGAAATACCTCAGAAAACTAAATCTAGAGCTACCGTATGACCCAGAAATCACATTTCTGGGCATCTATCCAGACACAATTTTCATTGAATAAGATACATGCACCCGTATTTTCACAGCAGCACTATTCACAATAGCCAAGACATGGAAACAACCTCAATGCTCATCAAGAGAAAATGGATTAAGAAGGTGTGGTACATCTATACAATGGAATACTACTCAGCCATAAAATCGGACAAAATAAATGCCATTTGTAGCAACATGGATGGAACTAGAGACTCTCATATGAAGTGAAGTAAGTCAGAAACAGAAAGACAGACAATATAGAATATCACTTACATGTGGAGTCTAAAACATGGCACAAATGATCTACCTACAAAACAGAAACATGATGGACATGAAGGACACACGTGTGGTTGCTGTTGGGGGTAGGGGGAGTGGGATGGATTGGGAATCTGGGGTTAGCAGATGAAAACTTGCATTTGTAGTGGATGGGCAATGGGATCCTGCTGTAGAGCACAGGGAACTATATCCAATCACTTGTGATGGATCAGGCTGGAAGATAATTTCTTTTCTATACAGCAGAAATTGGCAAAACATTGTAAATCAAGTATAAGAAAAAAAAATTAAATATATATATCAAGATAGCATTTTTATTTCCTTTGGACATATACCCAGAAATGGGATTGTTGAATCATATGATAGTTTGATTTTTAATTTTTCAGGAATATACAGTCTGCTTTCTACAATTGTTATACTAATTTACATTCCCACCAGCATAAGAGTTCCCTTTCCTCCACATCCCCACAAATACTTGTCTTTATCTTTTTGATCATGGCCATTCTATTGATTCTTTTTCTAGGTACAATTAGTTTCCTAATGAGACTAATATCCTGTGCAAAAACTCTTAATTATGTTTATTGAGTTATCTCAGAAATTGAATCTTTCAAATTCAAATTTTTTAAAAATTATTGTATTTTTGAATTTGAGAAAATAATATCTTAATTTCCCCTCTAACTTAAGCATATTTATCTCTGCCCCTTAAAGATTCTTTTGAATTCTGATGAATAGTCTTTTTTTTTTCTTCATCTCTACCTGGCATATGGAAGTTCCTGAGTCAGGGATTGAACTGTACTTCTGCTGACTCTGGTGGATCCTTAACCCACTGCACCACAGTGGGAACTCCTCTGACCAGTATTTTTTACTAGCCTTCATGGAGCAATCTAAGGCTTCAATGTATTTGTTTCAAGTTACATTATTTCTTCATTTCTAAAATATATTTGGCTCCACATAAGCAGAGGGGATATCTGCCTACAAGATGTTAATTGCTAATTTAAGAGTGGTGGTATGTCTATATTTGGTCTGATCTGTTATAGAGTTTTGTATATGTGTGAATATAATTTTTTTTAGTCACATTTGTTTGCAACAGAAACTCACAATTCCACATTAACATTCTTGCCTGTGAGCATCTTATAGACCCCAAAAAGAGTTTCAGCCTGGTGCTCTACGTTGTTCTACTGTTCTTTATCCAAGTGAAGATTTGTGAGCCAGCTGCCATCCAATTTTACACAGATACAGGTGTAGTAGATAGAAAACCAAAATTATACAAGTGATTACACAGGTGTAGTACACAGAAAACCAAACTTATACAAGTCTGATTCTGAGATATGGTTGCTGTATCTCTGGATAAATCCTTTAGCTTCCTGGGGCTTCTGTTATCCCCTGTGCAAAATAAGAAAGCTTTCATTTGACTCTCTCATCTATAATATTAAACACTATTTCTACTGTGCAATCAAATCAATTCTTTCAGCTTAGAATAGTCATCAAATGCAGAAAAGGAGTCAGAGACAAAGGAAACAAAAGCAGTAAAAGATACTCCTGGAGATACATCAAGACCTGTTTGATCTGCAAGGAATGAAAGGGAAATTTCATCTTCAAACTGTGTTTGAGGATTCCCCAGGAATTGCTTTGCCTTGCTATTTTAAACATTCTTCTGTTAATGTAAATAAATAAGAGGGGGGGAATGGAAAGAAAGAAACAACTCTGCTCTTAATCTCACCACTCTTTCATATTTATTAAGTGATGCTTCTCCATTTGATGGAAGTGTAAACACTCTAGGGAGGTCACTGCAACGTACGTGTGGAAAGGGCTTTGGGACATAGTTTTGCTTAAAGGAGCTCAGAAGTGACTCTTCAAACCAAGCTATAGATGTTAACGATTCCTTTAGTTCTGGGCTGGGGGTAGAATTGCACAGTGTCTTAGGGAAGCATTAGGAATTGTGTCCACCTGAGACACAGTCCAAAGATCCATCAAGTTCAAGTTCAGGGCTTACAGTCCCTACTGAACTCTGGGCTCTCCTCTACCCTTCACACCAATGTTGGGCCTGGCTTTTCCATCTTATGGGAAACTACAGGGCTGTGTTTCCTCAGATCTGTGTGTTAGATATGGGATTAGTCTCATTATATTACTGGCTTCTCTTATATAGGAAAACTATTGATAGCAAGAATAATGGTAATAATAATAATAACTCAAATTCACACTCAAACACATTCCCCTGTTTTACATGCTCATTCCCCTTTTGTTTTTCCTCCTGAACTGAAAAACAAAAAAAACAAAAAAAAAAACAAAACTATTCCCCACTGAGAGAGCCCTCCCATTTAAGAAGGCTCAGATCATAGCAGTTTTGACAACTGTGAATTATGTTTCTTGGTTCTCATCTGGAAGAAACTGGGCATTTAAACACAAGCCTAGCAACTGTGCCTCCATTGTCCATTTTCTAATGTCCATGAGAATGTCGTCTTTCTCTGTGAATCAGGACCCATCTCAGAGAATACCTTCCTCCCATTTCTGAGCATGTCAACCTGATAACACCTCACTTTCCTTTGAAATTATGCCATTTCCTTAGCCATAATTGGGAATATACTCTCTCGTAGTCTTGTATGGTTGCACTTCATTATCTTATCATCATCTGTAAAACTATACTTTCCCCTCATTTCTGAGGACAGTATCTTGCAATTATATTACAAGTATCCAAAATATTGATATTTGATTAAATTCTCTTTTTTCACAAACCTTTAATATTAATTTAAGAAGAAAAAGTATCTCACCAGTATTGCCCAGGGCTCGAGTTTTGCTTTATTTTTCTCCCCTTCCTGTGATAATTTGGGTACGCTTTTCCAAAATAAAGTTAAGAGTGATGCTTTAAGAATTCTTTGTAAATTATTAATTTCAGTGAATCTCTGACCCACACACCTCAAAGTTTGGTCGAAGTCATGTCTTTGATGCTCCCAGTCTGCTTCTCACCAGCTGAAACATGCCACTTCACAGTGCTATTGGCAACAGATGCTGTTTCCTCGACTTCTTGTTGGGTCACTTTAAAGAGAATGATATAAAAGCTTAATGACTCTGGGGAAAGCCGTCCCCCCAAAGTCTCCCTCCATAATCAGAACCACTTCAGAGAACTGATAGATTTAATTTCCAGGTGCCTTTTCAATTTGTTTAAAAAGAAGTAAAAAAAAAAAAAATCAACTTACTAAATTTGAAAACCAATTAATAGTTTCACCTGGAATCATAACACTAATCCAAAGCTCTTCAGTAAACACCTTCAGTAAACAGAGGTATGTAATTGTTTTTGATTGTCTTGTGCACTTGAATAATGTGCATATATAATTACATATATTTCACACAATTTGCTTGATGTGTAATATAGCATATATATTACAAAGATCTCTTTTTGGAGGTGTTTATTGAATTTTAATTGTCCTGCTTTTTTAGAAGTTCCATTTGATTGGAACAGAGTGGATTCCATAGTACTATTGGGGTTCACTGTGTTTCATAGAGTCTCTGCTGATTTCTGGAAAAACTGGAGGGAAAAAGTTCACTTCTAGCCCATACCTAGAATGAAACATAGTGCAGGCTTTCATTTGTTTTTTTTTTTCACTTTTTGATTGTACCCCATTAAGGTCGACTCTTGACCACTAATATTCTTTCTTATCCCTTTCACATTCCTACCCTTTCCTGTCCCCTCATTAATGCTTTATTTTCTGTCTCCTCCCTGCCTTCCCCTCCCCTCCTTCTTCCTTTGTAATACAATGTCCAAAAAGAAAATGGTTCATACTTTGAGAGGGAATTTATGAGCTGTCCACTGCAGATGCTTTCCTGATTTCATTGGGCCTTCTAATAGAGACTATGCTTTCCTTTTCCAAACCATCTAAACAGCTAGGCAAGAGAAATGTAGATTCGACTCCCCTTCGCCACTGCTTAAAAGCTTCTATGGTGCTATTATGACCAACTCTTTGAGTCAGGTTCAGATCAAAAGCAAAGGGAAGCTTTGTTCTTCTTCTTCTTATTATTAATGGTACTTTTTAAGGCTGCACCCCTGCCACATATGGAAGTTCCCAGGTTGGGGGTGGAATTGGAGCTGCAGCTGCCAGTCTATGCCACAACTGCAACAACTCAGGATCCCAGCCTCATCTGTGACCCACACCACAGCTCGAGGCAACACGGGATCTGTAAACCACTGAGCGAGGCCAAGGATGGAACAGGCCTCCTCAAGGATACTAGTTGGGTTGGTTCCTGCTGAGTCACAGTGGGAACTCTGGAAGCCTTTTTCTTTGATCAAAGAACAGAAAGGTACCAGCTGGCTGTCTAGAGCACAGACAGGTGGTGGGCGGGGTTCTCATGGAGGGGGAGGGAAGTGGGCCAGGTTTTCTTCATTGGGGAGGGGAGGAGGCCGAGTTCTCATCAGCGTGGGGGGCGGGGTGTGCAGAGTTCTCATGAGGCCAGCACATCTGAGAAGCTCACGCTCCAGGCCTCAAGCTGCAGCACATTTGCAGGGCCCCCTCCCTATCTTGAACTGCAGTGTCATACCCAGGGCTTCAGCACAAGGTTGCTGGGCTGAGGTGTGGCAAGGCCATTTCACAGGAGGAACTCTGGTCCAAAGCGCCAGGTGCCAGGGCTCCACATCCTCTTACTCTGCTCTTGGGCAAGAAAAACAGGAGTGAGCACAAAGGCAACAAAAAAGGTGAGCCTGTATTTTATTAGCAGATTCTGGTTTATTTCTCAAGAGTTGTTAAAGGGCTTTGCTCCTGACACAACCTCTCTGCCTTCTGTCCTACTCCTCATCCTTAAGGGGTGCTGAGGGGCAAAGGTCCATTTTCTGTAACATCTTCCTGCTGATTTCCAGCAGTGTCTTTGCCACACCTAAGGAGCAGAACTTTGCCTCCACTGCCTTTAGATGTGTGTGTTTGTTACCAGGCTTCAGCCCTAAGCGTTGGTCTCCATTTTTCTGGCCTTTTGAAGAGAAAGGATGTCAGATACATGGAAACATGAAGCTATCTCAGTCTTTGGCCTGTTGGCAAGTGTGCCTTGATGTGGAAACCCACCGCTGGGGCCTGAATCTCCCTGGCCGCACTTGTGTTATTCTTTGGAAGAGAAGCTTCAGGTCAGAGAGAGGTTTCCACAAGCAGTCTAGGGGATCCATTGGAACCACACCCCAGGGTGTTTTTCTGGAGGTTGGGACTGGGATTCCCTTCTTCACTGGGATCTGATGTCCCTATGAAGTGATCCTGGGCAACTTGAGGCAGAATGGGAGGTTAGGCTCACCGAGTGGGGTTGTTCCACTTAGGGCTGAGCTGCTGGTTGCCCATGGTTTTAGGTGAATCCCGGCTCCTGGCCATAAGGAGTATAGGGCCAAGTGGGTGGTTGCAGGCAACATCTAATTAAAATACTCTGTGAGGGCTTTCCTGGTTTCTTCTACCTGGAAGGCAATCTTGGGTTGAGTCTCCGTGGGTGGTTAATCCAGATTCCTGTGCCAACTGGTTGACTTAGAGGGCAACAGCCAGAGGTGGACTTGGAGAAGGGCTCCAAGCCTAGTGCTTGATGTTCTACTATAATAGAGTTAATACAGCTTGCACTGAGGTTTCCATTGGGAATACTCCCTAAGTGGTATTATAGCAGTCCATGGCCATATGCAGCCATCCATGTGTTTGTTGCATGGGTCAGACCAGCTAATTAAATGGCACAATTATGGGGAACTGGAATCCTTCAAATCTTTTATAGTTGCTTTTATCTTTGAAATTCATTTTAAAATATGATTTTAATTTTCTAATTTGTGATGTAGGGGCCCTTCTTATAGAACAATTTACATGAGTTTTTTTCAGATGCTGCATATACATATATTCCAATGATATATTTGAAGAATAGGGAACTAATCATAAGAGGGATTTACTGACTTGCTACACCTACTCAGAGACAGTCTTGCGCCAAAACTGAATTTATGATGTGGCCTTCCAGAAGCCTTCCCTCTGGCTGGAAGATTATGATATTATTTCAGGTGACAGATTAGATATTGCCATCAATCATTCTCAAGAAGTTCTGAGTATTCATTCCCCTTTCCTCAACACATAGTCCCAAATTGATCCCTTGTCAGCCTCTCCTCTCTCCCAGGAAGCCCACGCATCTTCCTGTAATTTGCTATAACCCATAATCCTGTCCAAGCTCCATGGAAATGGCAACCAGTGGAGGCTGCCAAAATATTGGGCCTCAGGTTCCCTTTCCAAATCCAGAATAAAGTTCTTCCCACCAAATAAATCAAACCGTTTCAAGGTCCGTTCCTCCAAAGTGTTTTCCCAGCTCACACAAGTTCATCTTAATGAAGTCCTGCAGACACATTGGGGGTGTAGGCTATTTCCTTTCATATTCAGAGCTTTACCTGTGTTATGCTGAACTTTGATTCTATGTATTGGTCTGGATCTAATGAAGGTTGTGGTATCTGATGTTGAGAAGGGAACATGTGTCCTTTGAGAATCCTGTTTCAGGTGAAGTCATTGCTCATTCTCCAGTCAAGGGAACACTTATTTTGGAGCAAGGGTAAAGGAAGGACTCTGCCAGCCCAAAGGTTCAGAGAATTTAAAGGTTCAAGGTCTCAGCTTTTCTCACCTTGAGACACTTCAGATACATGGAACTACAGTAGTACCTAGGACTTTTGTCCCTGATGGGTAGCCCTGTGCTCTGTGCTTGGCAGCTGGATCAGATGCCATGTTGTAATTCACATGGAAATATTTTGTAGATTAGATGCAGGTGACCTTTCTCAAGCTACATGCTGTTTGTTTCCCGCTAACCCAATTACTGCGTCTTTGTGTATGACTCAGAAAATAAATTGTAGAATACAATGTTGATCATTTGAAATTTTAATCATTATAAGTAGGGATTTAAAGTCACTGTAATATACTAATTACTAATAAAACATTGAAGTGTTTTCCATTTAGGGGGAAGAAGTGTTTTATTAATTTTCATTTATTTATTTAGTTAGTTATGTATTTTTTTCTGCTGTACGGCATGGGGAGCAAGTTATACATACATGTACACAACTTTTTCCTCCCATTGTTGTGTTGCAATGTAAGTATCTAGACATTAGGTCCTTACCTAATATCTTTGTAAATCCATTCCAGGACCAACAGTTTGCATCTGTTAACCTCACCCTCCCAATCCCTCCCACTCCCTCTTTCTCCCCCTGGGGCAGACACAAGTCTATTTTAAAGTCCATGAGTTTCTTTTCTGTGGAAACCTTCATTTGTGCTGTATATTAAATTACAGTTATAAGTGATATCATATGTTATTGGACTTTCTCTGACTTATTTCAGTATGAAAATGAGTGAACTAGTTTCATCTCTGTTGCTGCAAATGGCATTATGTGGTTCATTTTTATGGATGAGTAGTATTCTATCGTGTACATATAACACATCTTCCTACTCCAGTCATCTTTCGATGGACATTTGGGTTGTTTCCGTGTCTTGGCTATTGTGAATAGTGCTGCAATGAACATGTGGGTGCATGTATCTTTTTTAAGGAGAGTTTTGTCTGGATATATGACCAAGAGTGGGACGAGTGCGTCATATACGGTAGTTCCACATAAAGTTTTCTAAGGTACATACATACTGCTCCCCATAGTGGCTATACCAGGTTACATTCCCACCAACAGGGCAGGAGGGTTCGCTTTTCTCCACAAGCCTTCCAGCCCTTGTTATTAGTGGACCTATGAATGACGGCCCTTCTGACTGGTGCGAGGTGGTATCTCATGGTTGTTTTGATTTGCATTTCTCTTATACTCAGGGGTGTTGAGTATTGTTTCATGTGCTTGCTGGCTGTCTGTATATCTTCCTTGGAGAACAGTCTATTCAGGTCTTTTGCCCATTTTTCCATTGGGAGGTTGGCTTTTTTGCTGTTGCGTTGTATAAGCTGCTTGTGTAACCTAGAGATGAATCCCTTGTCCGTTGCATCGTTTGCAACTCTTTTCTCCCATTCTGTAAGGTGTCATTGTGTTGTCGTTTTGGTTTCCTTTGCTGTGCAAAAGCTGGTTGGTTTGACTAGGTCCCACTGGTTTCTTTTGGCTCTTCTTTCTGTTGCCTTGGGAGACTGACCTGAGAACATGTTCATGAGGTTGATGTCAGAGAGTGTTTTCCCTAGTTCTCCTCCAGGAGTTTGATGGTGTCTTGTCTTCTATTTAAGTCTTTCCACCATTTTGAGTTTATTTTGGTGCATGGTCGGAGGGTGTGTTCTACTTTCACTGCTTTGCATGCAGCTGCCCAGGTTTTGCAGCAATGCTTGCTGAATAGACTTTCTTTTTCCCATTTTATGCTCTTGCCTCCTTTGTCAAAGATGAATTAACCAGAGGTGTCAGGGTGTGTGTGGGTTCTCTATTCTGTTCCATTGGTCTGTCTGTCTGTTTTGATACCAGTACCACACTGTCGTGATGACAGTGGCTTTGTGATATTTCTTGAAGTCTGGGAGAGGTATGCCTCCGGCTTGGTTTTTGTTCTTCAGAATTGCTTTGGCCATTCTGGGCCTTTTGTGGTTTCCTATAAATTGTTGGATTGTTTGTTCTAGTGCTGTGAAAAATGTCATGGGTATTTTGTTAGGGATTGCATAGAATGTGCAGGTTGCTTTGGGTAGTATGGCCATTTTTACAATATTGATTTTTCCACCCCATGAACATGGACTATCTTTCCATTTCTGTAGATCCTCTTTAATTTCCTGGATTAATGTTTTATAGTTCTCCGCATATAAGTCCTTTACCTCCTGGGCCAGGTGTATTCCAAGTTATTGATTTTGGGGGGTGCAATTTCAAAAGGTATTGTATTTTCGTATTCCTTTTCTAACATGTCATTGTTAGGATGGAGAAATGAGGCTGGTTGCTGAATGTGAATCTTATATCCTGCTACTTTGCTGAATTTGTAAATCAGTTCACGTAGTTTTGAGGTTGAGTCACCTTTTCATTTTCTGGCCACGCCTGTGGCATGCAAAAATCCCCAGGCCAGGTATATAATCTGAGGCACTCTTGGAAAGGAGTTCCCTGGTGGCTCAGTGGATTAAGGCTATGGTGTTGTCACTGCTGTGGTTTGGGTCTCTGCTGGGGTGCAGTTTCAACCCCTGGCCTGGGAACTTCTGCACACCCCATGCAGCCAAGAAAAAAATAAACAGATAAACTTGTAATGATATCTGCCCTATGGTCTTTTGTTTTGTAGAAATGATTACTAGGTTTCGTGTTTATCTAGTTTAACAGCTTTATTGAGATAGAATTTATATACTGTATTATTCACTCATTTGAAGTGTATAATGATTTTTAGTATAGAATCTATGCAAGCATCAACATGACCTAATTTTACAACCTACATTTCACTCCCCCAAGAACCCCATATCCATTAGTAGTCACTCCTCATTCCTCTCTACTCCTGTTACCAGCGGCCCTAGTCAAACCTTAATCTATAAGGATTTTCTTTTCTGGACATTTTTATCAAAAAAACAATCATGCAATATGTTGTCTGCTGTAACATTCTTCTTTCACATCACATAATATTCCTAAAGTTTCATTTATGATGTGGTAAGAATCAGTATTTCTGTTTTATTCCAAATAGTCTTCTAGGTCATGGATGTATCATTTACCCAGTCGTCAGTTGATTGACATGTGGATTGTTTCCCCATTGTGGCTATTGTGAATGATGTTGTGGTGAACATTGGTGTGCATGTATCCTTGTGAATAAATATTTTCATTTCTCTTGGGTAGAGACCTTGCTGGGTCATTGTTATTATGTATCCTTTTGAGGAACTTCCCAACCATTTTCCAAAGTGGCTGCATCATTTACATTCTCACTAGCAATATAGAACAACTCCACTTGTTCTACATACACACCAGTACTTATCACTCTGTATTTTTTGATTCTAGGCATCTAGTGGGTATGAAGCTTTATCTCATTATGGCTTAGGGTTGCATTTCCTAAAGATGGAAGTTGTTGACCTCTCTTATCTGGTTGCCCATGTGTTGGTTTGTTTGTTTGCCTGAGGCCACAGCATGTGAAAGTTGCCAGGCCAGCATTTGAACTCATGCCACAGTAGCAACCCAAGCTGCTGAAGTTACAATGCTAGATCCTTCACCAACTGTGTCAGAAGAGAACTCCACTTTGGGCCATTTGTATATATTCAGTGGACATATGTTTAGTCAGATGTTTTGGCATTTTTTGACTGAGTTATTGTCTTTTTGTTAATAAGGAGTTCCTTATATAATTTGCGAACAAGTTGCTTAACAAATGATTTGCAATTATTTTCTCCCAAACTGTGGGCTGGCTTTTCACTTATTTGATAGTAACATTTTTAGTACCAAAGAGTTTCACTTTGGTGAAGTCCATTGTAGCTGTTAAAAATTACTATTGGGTACCAATTTTCAAATCACATTTCTGTATATCTTTATTTGTGGAATGATAGTCTTAATAACAGGTGCTCTTCTGCTTGTTTTCTATAGAAATTATCACTAGATTTGATGAATTGTTTTTTAGGGAGACTTAGTGTTTTCAATACAATTCTCTTTCTGAGCTAGATTTTATAAAAATGATACAGATTTTAAACATATGGTTTGATGACTTTTGATAAATGTATATATTCATGTAACTATCAACAAATGTTTGCTCTAGAATACTTTCATTAACCCCAAAGTTCTGCCAAGTCCCTTTTTCAATCTGTTCCCCTGATGCAACTGTTCTGAATTGTATCACTCTTTTAGTTTTCCCTATTCATGAACTCCATATAAATTGAATGCCAGCATTTACTCATTTGTGCATGTTTTCTGTTTCTGAGCTTCATGCTGGGGTGTCCCTAATTAGCCCATTGCTTTTCTGGGTTGAAGTTTTTTTCTATTATATCTATTCCGACAATTTCTGTCTTTTAAATGTAGCATGTTTGCATATTATGTGATTGTGAAAATGTGGGGGTTTAAGTTCATCCTGTTGCAGTTTACTTTTTCTTTGTCTCCTTTATTTACTTATGTTCTCTCTTTCCTCTCTTCTTTTGAGCTGAGCAGGTGTTTTTTGTTTAGCATCCAATTCAGTCTTCTCTCTTGACATCTTTATTGTCATAGCTTTTATTTTTTTAGAGGAGTTTAGATTCACAGTAAAGTTGAGCAGCAGACACACAGAGATATCCCATGTACGCCCTATCCCATTCAGGCACTGTCTTTCTCATTCGTAACAACCCACAGAGGGATACATTTGTTCAGTCAATGCAGTTACACTGACACATCACTCGCAGCCAAAGCCCAGAGCTGACATTAGAGTTGACTCTTGGTGTTGGGCCTCACATGGATATGGACAAATGTATAATGACACGTATCCAGCATCCACCATTATAGGCCCATATGGAAGAGTCTCACTGCTCCACCTGTTCATCCATCCCTCCGCTGTGACCCTTCACCACCACTGAACTTTTTATTCCCTCCATAGTTTTGCCATTTTCAGATTGTCATACCGTTACCATCACACAGTTTTTTAATCCTTTCAGATTGGTTTCTTTTACTTAGTAACATGCATGCAAGTTTTCTTCATGTCTTTCATGTCTTGATAGTTTTTCTTTTGTGACACTGAATCATATTCATGTGTCTGGATATACCAGTTTTACTGAAGCATCTTGATTGCTTCTAAGTTTTCTCAGTTAAGAAGAAACTGACCTAATCAAACTGACAAGCTTTGGCAGAACAAAGGAAACCACAAGAAAACCAAAAAGGCAACTTACAGAATGGGAGAAAATAGTTTCAAGTGATGCAATGGACAAGGGCTTAATCTCTAAACTATACAATGTATACAACTCAAGAGCACAAAAGCCAACCACCCAACTGAAAAAATGGGCAAAAGGCCTGAGTAGACATTTCTCCAAAGAAGATATACAAATGGCCAACAAGCACATGAAAAAAATGCTCAACATCCCTGTTTATTAGAAAAATGCAAATCAAAACTACTCTGAGGTACCACCTCACACCAGTCAGAATGGCCATCATTAGCAAGTGCACAAATAACCAATGCTGGAGGGGATGTGGAGAAGAGGGAACCCTACTACATGGTTGGGGGAATATAAATTGGTACAACCACTAAGGAAAACAGTATGGTGGTACCTCAGAAAACTAAATATAGAACTACCATATGACCCAGCAATCCCATGCTTTGAGATATCTCCAGACAAAACGTTCTTTTAAAAAGACACATGCACCTGTTTGTTCATTGAGCCACTATTCACAATAGCCAAGAGATGGAAACAACCTAAATGTCCATTGATAGATGAATGAATTAGGAAGATGTGGTATATATACACAATGGAATACTACTCAACCATAACAAAGAACACAATACTGCCATTTGCAGCAACATAGATGGAACTAGAGATTCTCATACTAAGTGAAGTAAGTCAGAAAGAGAAAGACAAATACCCCATGATATCACACATCTGGAATCTAATATATGGCACAAATGAACCTTACCACAGAAAAGAAACTCATAGCCTTAGAGAACAGACTTGTGGTTGCTAAGGAGGAGGGGATTGGGATGGACTGGGAAGCTGGGCTTAATAGATGTGAACTGTTGCCTTTGGAGTGGAGAAGCAATGGGGTCCCGCTGTATAGCCGTAGGAACTTTATCTAGTCGCTTGTGATGGAGCATGATGGAGGATGATGTGAGAAAAAGAATGGATATATGTAGGCATGACTGGATCTCTTTGCTGTACAGTTGAAAGTTGAAAGAACACTCTAAAGCAGGTATAAGAGAAAAAATAAAAATCCTTTTTAAAAAAGGAAGAAAACTGCTATAAAAGTGCATTCAGATTTCTGTGTGGCCATAAGTCTTCAATGCCTTTGGGAAAATGCAAAGGAGTGTGATTCCTGGATGGAATTCACTGTCCACACCCATGATATAACATACCCATATAAGTTTCAAAGCATAAGATCCTCCCCTGAGTATTTCATTATTTACTTTAACCTATTAATAGGTTAACATTCACTAACTTCAACTGCTTACACTCTCTGCTTTCCAACCATGTAAATGTATCACCCTTAATTTGGGCCCTCAATTGTATAATTGCAATAACTGAATCTTCAAACACTAAAACTTGTGAAATTCAAAAGAAGCCTGTGCCACCTCCACATTCAGAAGGAATCAAATTGGTAACATCAATTTTACCCAAAGAATACCACTATAAGTATAAATCCAATAGTCAACACCTTTCTAAAGTCAAAAAACTACTTCAGAAGTAGAATTTTGTCTTTATATTTTGCCACTGTTAGAAGAACCTAAGGAAACATACGGTAAGAATTCAAATTATACCACACAAAGGTTGAAAATCTGTCATTTCCAACAGTAAGATTCTCTCTGACTTGAACATGGTACTTTGTGCTGAGTCAGGAAGAACATTCAAGTTGAAGGTCCATGTTCTGACAGATGTGACCACAGTGTCTAATAAATAAAACTATTGGAAAAATGTCAGTCAGGCTTTTGGAGAGAACCTCTTAGGCTGTGGATGTAAGCATTTAAAAGTGTAAATATAAACAGAGAAGACAAGAAGTCAACATGAAGGATGACAGTGAAAACATTAGCTCAAAACCACTGTTAGGCAGGCGGGGAGTGGGGGCAGGGATACAGCCGTGAAAAACAACTAAAAAGCAATGAATCTTACATTCCTGTTTATCCCTGATATAAAATTGAAAACTGAACAGTACCTAAAAACGAACACTAATCAGCATATGTGTTCACAGTGCTTCTTTTTCTGAAGGAAACTGACACTAATACCTATGATAGGATTACATTAACACAATAAAAGATAATACTCTCCAGGGAAAACTGGATCAATCTAAGTGGTGATGAAAACCGTTGAAACTTGTATTCATTTTTTGTCACCTGAGATAAACTGCTTGCTCCATAGCATCCTCATGGCATTTTTCACTTCTGCATTCCTCAGCGTATAAATCAGAGGGTTGATCAAAGGTGTTCCAACTGTATAAAACACAGCTATCATCTTATCCATGGGGAAGGTGGTTGCAGGGCGTGTGTATATAAATATGCAAGGACCAAAGAACAAGATGACCACAGTGATGTGGGAGATGCAGGTGGAGAGGGCTTTTTTCCTCCCCTCTGCACTGTGGTTTCTCAGAGAATACAAGATGATGACATAGGAGACCATCAGCATGACAAAACTCACTGTACAGATGGCTCCACTGTTGGACACCAAGAGTAGGTTGGTCACATAGGTGTCTGCACAGGCAAGTTTCAGCAAGGGCTGCAAGTCACATATGTAATGATCAATCACATTGGGACCACAGAATGGTAAACTCAGGGCCAGAAAAATCTGAGCTGAAGAATGCACACAGGATCCTACCCAGGCCACAGCCATCAGCACACCACAGACTCGATGGCTCATGACGGTCGTGTAGTGCAGGGGCTTACAGATGGCCACATAGCGGTCAACGGCCATGAGGATAAGGATGAAGATCTCCAGGCAGCCAAAGAAATGGGATGAAAAGACTTGCACTATGCATTCGTTAAAAGAGATAGTGGCATTCTTCAAAAGGGCATCTGCAATCATTCTAGGAGCTATGGAAGTAGAGAAGCAGGTATCAGATAAGGATAAGTGGAAAAGGAAGAAGTACATTGGACTCCCAAGTGTCCGGCTGGTCTTGACGGTAGCAATAATGAGCAGGTTACCTATCAATGTCGCCAGGTAGAAAATCAAGAAAGTGACAAACACTATTTTCTTCCTAACAGGATCCTGTGCCAACCCAAGCAGAATGAACTCAGTCACATTATTGTTCAGCTGCATGATTTCATGAATGAGGAGAAGGGATGTGTGTGAAACGGATTATCTGCAATAAAATAAAGAATTACAATATGGCATGATCTATGCTACTATGAAGCTTAAGTCAATATAAATATTGCTTATGAGGCATATTCTAGCTGTGGTTTCCCAATAATTTGTTTGTGTCTTCTAACTAATAATGCTTTGTTTCTCAATTTGTAATGACCACTACATAGGGTCATGTTGAGCCTCATATAAGCTTGTGAATGGTAAACTCTCTTGTAAAACTCTTTAACTATAATCCCTGGTTAGATTTGACATGGTTAATATTATGAATATGTAGTTAATTCATATGGATCCATTTCATTATTTGCTTTGTTATCTTTTGGCCATATTCAATACACACTGAATCCCGTGTTTTGCTTTGTGCATCATTCATCATTTAGAATATATTTGGCTGCCTTAAAGTAGTACCCCAGCCTTGGCACCTAAAAGATACCTTGTTTCATTCATTTATCCTTTTCATATTTGTTATGTATATATTTTTTAAACAGTATGCCATTTATAAATATAAATGTGCTTCATCTCTTCCATACAAACTCTCTCAGATCTCCAGCTTGAAAAGAGGAAAGACATATTACCTTCAAAAAATCTGTTGCAAACGTCAAGCATCTTTATATGTAGTCCTTGACACATATAATGAACAGAAGGAATATTCTTTGTTATTTGATGATATCTCAAAAATAACTATTGCTATTTTTTCATTCTCCAATTTGAAAAGCATGTTTTAGAACACTCAGATTTCCTGAAGTTACACTTCTAAATGAAAGGGAGGTCATGTTTTAAAAAATCAAGCTTTTACTTAAGCATGTTACCAATGGGGTGGTTTTCTTTTGGGTGAAGATGTCACCTGGCATTTGGTATAGGGTCTGATCATAGTGGTATTCCCAGTGGTATTCCATTCTGGAATCTGAAAACCCCATATTCCTAGAACAGAGCAAAGAACAGAAGAAGGAGGGAAATTCATTTTCCAAAAGAGTCAGAATAGATAGTCAGTAACTGATGTCTTTGTTCCATTTGTATTGTCCTGGCAAACAATTATTCAGCTTGAAATGTCCCTTCTTTCAGTGAAGAGTTTGTTTTATTTCACATTTAGAAAGAACTGTTACTGTGGGGTCATTTCCAAGACCAGATTTTTTTTCGTTAGTTCTTTCTTGTGAAGATGATGCTGGCAGTGGCACTCCATGAAAGTAAAAATATAGACTGGAATGTAACATATTTAAATATAATCTGGAAGATGTGCTTATTCCAATCTGCTGCTCCTCTATCCTATCCAACCTTCAGTATGTTGTCTCTAAGTTGTGAGCAGCCACGGCACAGATTATGATAAGCTAACTAGGCACGAGATTTCCTTTAAACATTTTTCCCTTCCAGAGGGAATTTTCTTCTCTTCAACAGAGATGAAATGCCTCTCATTTCTCCAAAAATACAAAACAAAACAAAAACCCCTCTTGGGAAAAGGTCTAATCAAATTATTCACTTTGGGTTTGGGTTTCCAATTATTAAAAAAAAAATCTCTGGATTTATACATAATCTTAAGGAAACAGAGTCTTGGTGTTGGTATCTTAATCATGTCAATAAGCTCTTTCCTCCATTATTAATTTAAAAGTGACATATCATAAAGTATTGAAGCTTAAACTATGTAGGCACTAAAGGCAAGATGATGGGATAGTCTCTGTCACTTCAATATTGCTTGATGTTGGCCACTCTTTTGAATATACAGTTTTCTGTTTGTATGTTACCAAATCTATTTCCCTATCCTTTGCTAGGACAAGATTATTTCTTTTATTTTACATTTGTATTTGCATATTTAAGATAAACTAAGATTCATAAATACATATGATACATGAAAAATAATTATGTGTCCCCATCAAATATTTGGTATCACAAAGACATGGATATTGCTACTCATATCTGCAGAAGAAGGAATGAAATCAGTTTTCCAAAAAGCCCATTTCTCTACATTCAAGTTCCAAGCACTCCAGACTACATTAGCCACATATTTAATAATTTATATGAAAAACCTTTTCTGTGTCCTCAAGTACATGTCAGTGGTTCTCTTTGTATCCTACAAAAGGGAATTTTAACCTATTTTGTAATCTACAATATGTTAAAATGTAGAAAAGGCTGTAGTTCTCCAGTGAACTATGTTAATGTCTTTGTATAATCAGGGTCTGTCCTTGATGCAGTGCGAGCATGTAAAAATCAGTAGAAGGATCAGATGAGATCTCTATCATGTAAGTAGTGTACTAGCTAAAGATTAAAAACACATAGGTGCAGAGTATCCACACTCATCTTGCCCTCTCTTTTCTTCATGGAATGCCTTTCCATTTCTAGCTGTTGAACTTTCTAGGAACTTCAGGACCAACATGCTAAGAAATATCCTCTAGAAGGCCTTTAGTGATTACCTGTGAGAGAGGAAATGTATCCTTCTGCTCTCTAAAGGCCTTATGTATAACATTTCTTGTAGTATTACATCATGTAGCTTATAACAAGAATGTGTGTGTTTATTTTAGCTGCCTTCCTGGAATAAGAATATCAGAAAACTTTATGTTCTTCAGATATTATTTTCCGCACTTCCAACCCAATGCCTTGTGACGTGTAGATGCTCAGTAAGAACTTTTAAATTGAACATTTTCTACAACCTCATAAGAATATTTACCGTATTGTTTTAGCATTTTGCTGATTATAAGCCACATTAGTATTATGAACTTGAGGATATCTTTTGTCTATCATGTATGGTAGATAAACAAATATGCTCCAATTTTATATAAGCAAAAAATAAAGAAGAAAACAAATACAATGATGAAAATAATCTGTCACTTACACTTAGAAGACTCTCTGAATCATCATCACATCTGCCTACCCTTTTTGTTACCAGCTTTATTACTGAACACTGGGGAGGGAAAAAAAACGCAAAATGATTCATTCCTGAATTCCATTGGGAATACTCTAAGATTTAATGATGTAAGTTATTAATGTCCCAGAGTTTATTCCCCAAAGTTTCTGTTCAGTCAGATTCATCCTAGATATAATAAACTCAACTTTTAGTTTGTCCACTTATCCTATGAAAATAGCAAGTTAATCCACCTCATACTCAGGAATCTGATACAAACAAGGATTCCTAGCTATCATTTCCCTTGGTCTAAAAAAAAAAAAAAAAAAGAAGGTATCCAGGAGAATGAAGATCAAGAGAGTGGTGGAGGACAGGAAAAAGAAGAAATTATGTCACTGATAGAAGAGAAAGTGGACCAATAAAATCTACCATATTCTCACCCAGTGCCCTAAATTACACACTCCTGCATCAGGACATAAACTTTGCTAGGTCTTATGTTTTTGTTTTTTTTTTTACAATCACAATCCAGGGGAAACACTGGTGCCTGAAACCAGAGGTTCTATTCTATGGGCTCCAGACATTCATCAACAAGGAATGGCAGACATATAGAAAATACTCCAATGATTAATATATATTTGGACCTATTTGGGCAGACTGAATATGTCTCATATTTGCCAATTTCATTTCCATTTATTTGTTAATTCATGTTATAAAAAACATATATTATGGAGTCCCCATCATGGTTCAGTGGTTAATGCATCTGATTAGGAACCATGAGGCTGTGGGTTCAATCCCTGGCCTCACTCAGTGGGTTAAGGATCCGGTATTGCTGTGAGCTGTGGTGTAGGTCACAGACATGTCTCACATCCTGCATTGTTGTGGCTCTGGGCCAGGCCAGCAGCTACAGCTCCAATTAGACCCCTACATGGGAACCTCTGTATGCTGTGGATGCAGCCCTAGAAAAAAGACCAAAAAAACAAAGACATATATTAAAGGAATCAATTTCAAAATAATCATGTTCACCACATATTTACTGAATAGCTTTCATACACTAAGCTCTGTGTCATTTCCATAACTCATGGCTTTTATTTTTTGAATTTTTTATTATAGTTGATATGCAATGTTCTGTCAGTTTCTCCTGTACAGCAAAGTGACCGTCATGCATACATGTACATTCTTTTTCTCATATTATCCTCCATCATGTCCCATCACAAGTGATTGGATATAGTTCGCTGTGCAATACAGCAGGACCTTATTGCTTATCCACTCCAAATGTGATAGTTTGCCTCTACTAACCCCAAACTCCCTGTCCATCCCACTCCCTCCCCCTCACCCTTGGCCACCACAAGTCTACTCTCTATGTCCATGAGTTTGTTTCTCTCATGTAGATAGGTTCATTTGTGCCATATTTTAAGTGCTACACCTAAGTGCTATCATATGGTACATGTGTGTTTCTGACTTGACTCAGTATGAGAATCTCTAATTCCATCCATATTGCTTCAAATGGCATTATTTGTTATTTTTCGTGGATGAGTAAAATTCCATTGTGAATATGTACTACATCTCCATAATGCATTCATCTAGTGTTGGACATTTAGGTTTTTTCCACGTCTTGGCTATTCTGAATAGTGCTACCATGACAATTCGGGTACATGTGCCTTTTTGAAGGAAAGTTGTATCTGTATGTATACCCAGGAGTGGGATTGCTAGATCATATTATAGTTCTATATGTAGTTTTCTGAGGTACCTCCATACTGTTTTCCATAGTGATTGTACCCTTTACATTCCCACCAACAGTGAAGGAGGGTTCCCTTTTCTCCACATCCTCTCTAGAATTTGATTTTGTAGACTTATTAATGATGGCCATTCTGACAGGTCTACCTCATAGTAGTTTTGATATGCATTTCTCTACTAATCAGGGATGTTGCGCATTTTTTCATGTGCCTGTTGGCCATCCATATATCTTCTTTGGAGAAATGTCTGTTTAGGTCTTCTGCCCAGTTTTCAATTGGGTTGTTTGTATTTTTGTTGTTGAGTTGTTTGCATCTTTTGGAAATCAAGCCCTTGGTGGTGGTATCATTTGCAGCTATTTTCTCCCATTCCATAGGTTGTCTTTTTTTATGGATTCTTTTGCTGTTCAAAAGCTTTTAAGTTTGATTATGTCTCATTAGCTTATTTCTGTTTTATTTCGATTGGCTTGGGAGATTGACCTAAGAAAACCTTTGTATGATTGATGTCAGAGAATGTTTTGCTATGTCTCTTCTAGGAGTTGTATGGTGTCTTGCCTTAGGTTTAAGTCTTTAAGCCATTTTGAGTTTATTTTTGTGAGAGTGTGTTCTAGTTTCATTGATTTACATACAGCTATTTCATTCTGTCACCACCACTTACTGAAGGGACTGTCTTTTTCCCATTATATATTCTTGCCTTCTTTGTTGAAGATTAATTGACCATGTGTGTCGGGGTTTATTTCTGGGTTCTCAATTCTGTTCCTTTGGTCTATATGTCTGTTTTGGTACCAGTACCACACTGTCTTTATTATTTTAGCTTTGTAATATTGTCTGAAGTAGGGGAGAGTTATACCTCTTGCTTATTTTTGGTTTTGATGTTCTTGTTGTTGATGTTGTTTTCCCCTCAGGATTTCTTTGGCAATTTTGGGTCTTTTATGGTTCCATATAAATTTGGGGGTTGTTTGGTCTAGTTCTGTGAACAATGTCATGGATTTGATAGGGCTTGCACTGAATCTGTAGATTTTTGGATCGTATGGCCATTTTAACAATATTAATTCTTCCAATCCAGAAGCATGGGATATCTCCCCATTTCTTTAAATCCTCTTTAATTGCCTTGAATAATGTTTTATAGTTCTCAGCATTTAAGTCTGTCACCTCCTTGGTCAGGTTTATTCTTAGGTATTTACTTCTTTGGGATAAAATTATAAAAGGTGTTACATTTTTATATTCCTTTGCTAATATTTCACTGTTACTATACAGAAATGCAACAGATTTCTGAATGTTAATAAGGTCTTCTGCTACTTTGTTGAATTCATTGATCAGTTTGAGAAGTTTTTGTGTGGAGTTCTTAGGGTTTTCTAAAGACAGTGGAATGTCATCTGCATACAGTGACAATTTTACCTCTTCTTTTCCAATTTGGATACCTTTTATTTCTTTGGTTTTTGTGCTGTGGCTAGGACTTGCAATACTGCCTTGAACAAAAGTGGTGAGAGTGGGCCTCCTTGTGTTGTTCCAGATTTTAGTGGGAAGGATTTCAGCTTTTCTCCATTGACTAGTGTAGTGACTATGGGTTTGTCATAAATGGCTTTGATTATGTTAAGGTATGTTCCCTGTATACCCACTTTGGTAAGAGTTTTTATCATGAATGGATGTTGGATTTTGTCAAATGTGGGGGGGTGCATATTTTGAGATAATCATGTGGTTTTTGACTTTTCTAAAAAAATCTAAATGCTTCACATGATCATTTCATAGGTATCCAGGTCTCAATAACTTACATTCTATTAGAAATTCATATTCTTTTCGAAGACTTATAACTGAGTCACTGGTTGTTCCAAGATTGATCTCGGCATTGTTGTTGTTGTCGTTGGCTTTATAATTAGAAAGGATGGGAGTTCCTGTCATGGCACAGCTGAAATGAATCCAACTAGGAACCATGAGGTTGCAGGTTCCATCCTTGGCCTCACTCAGTGGGCTAAGGACCCAGCATTGCCGTGAGCTGTGGCTTGGATCTGGCATTGCTTTGGCTCTGGCATAGGCCAGCAGCTGTAGCTCCCATTAGACCCCTCGCCTGGGAACCTCCATATGCTACAGGTGCAGCCCTAAAAAGAAAAAAAAATCCTGAACTAGAGTAGTACTTGTGTTACAGTCAAGGAAGCTGATAACGCCATTGACACATCATAATCAGCCACCGTCCATAGGTTATGTTCAGAGTTCAGTCCTAGTATAGTACACCCCATAGGTTTGGGTCTGTGTATAATGACAGGTAACCACCATTGTGACATCATACGCAATAATTTCAGTGTCTTAAAGTCCTCTGTGTCCTGCCTACTCATCCCTCTTATTAAACTTAATAAAGGGAAGCCCCACTAAACTGGGGTTAGAAAACCAGCAGGGGGAGGGAATTCTCAGGCACATACCATCAACACAGATCCCAACAGAAAGAGAAGGGCCTCCTCTCTCTGGTGGGATGTGATACTTCATTGCCACCAGCAGGAGGAAGAATGTATCCTTGCCTGGCAACACCTCAGTCAACAAGAGACTTAAATTCAGGTGACAAAAGCCACTATTGTCAAGCTCCCAGTTTCCTCCAATGGACTCCTGTATAACAGCCCCTCCTAACTGCCTCTTTGCTATAAAAGAATTTCCACTCTGCTTTACCACGTTTATATGTGGTTCATGAGAGTTACGTGTTTCTAATTGTGATTCTTCTGTGTTCCTGAATAAGCCTGCTTTATTGGTCAATAACTGGCTCTTTTATTGTTTTTGGTTAACACCTCCCTCTCTCCAACTCCACCAACCACAGAGCTCTTTATTGTTTCCTTTTTTTGTTGTTGTTCTTTTCAGAATCTTATATAGTTGGAATCTTACAGTATGTCACCTTTTCAGATTATCCTCTTTCATCTCAGTAGTATGCGTTTAAAATTCCTTTGTGTCTTTTCATGGCTAGAGAGTGCTTTTTAAATTTTGTTAGTGCTCAATAATTATTAGTTCATTGTGGATATAGCACAGTTTCTTTACATTTTCACATGCTGAAGAACATCTGCTTGGTTCCAAGTCTTGATAATTATGAGTTAACATTTCTGTAAATATCTGTGTGCAGGTTTTGGGGTAGACTTAAGTTTCCAACTCATTTGTGTAAATACTATGTTGTGAGATTGTTGGGTTTTATTAATTTAGTTTTGTAAAACACAAAAGTGTCTTTCTGTGTGGTTATTCAACTTTGTATTCCCATAGACAATGCAGAAGTGTTCCTGCCGCTCTACATGCTTGACAGTTTGTGTTGTCCTGTTTTGAATTTGGCTTTTTATAGGTGCATGGTCTGCACCTTTTTATAGGTTCATAGGTGCATCTTGTTGTTTTAATTGCAATTCTTTTTTTTTTTTCTTTTTAGGGCCACACTTGTGGCGTATGGATGCTCTCAGACTAGGGGTCCAATCAGAGCTGTAGTTGCCAGGCACAGCCACAGCAACTTAGGATCAGAGCTGCATCTGCGACCTACACCACAGCTCACAGCAATGCCAGATCCCTGATCCGCAGAGTGAGATCAGGGATCCAACCTGCAACCTCATGGTTCCTAGTCAGTTTCATTTCTGCTGCACCACAGTGAGAACTCCTACTTGTAATTCTTTAATAGCATTTGATGTTGATTATCTTTTTCTATCTTATTTGTCATCTCTATATGTTCCTTTTTATATTTGAAGAATTTTATTATTTTTTGAAAGAAGATAATTCTTTTACATATTTATTTATTTTATAAAGTTTTTATTGTGATAAAAAACACTTGAAAAACACCCTCTTAACAATCTTTAAATTACACAACAGAATAATGTTAACTATAAGCACATGTCTTACACTCACTCTGGAACTTACTCATCTTCTATAATTAAAAATTTTCCTGAAGTTCCCATCGTGGCACAGTGGTTAACAAATCCGACTAGGAACCATGAGGTTGCGGGTTCGGTCCCTGCCCTTGCTCAGTGGGTTAAGGATCTGGCGTTGCCGTGAGCTGTGCTGTAGGTTGCAGATGTGGCTCAGATCCCGCATTGCTGTGGCTCTGGCATAGGCTGGTGGCTACAGCTCCGATTTGACCCCTAGCCTGGGAATCTCCATATGCCATGGAAGCGGCCCAAGAAATAGCAAAAAAAGACAAAAAAAAAATTTCCCTAGCCCCGGCAAGTGCTGTTTGTTTCTATGATTTTGACTGTTGTATATTCTTCTTCTAAGTAGAATCATACAGTATTTGTCCCTATATAACTGTCTTATTCCTCTGGGCATAATATAAACCAGGTTCATCCAAGTTGTTGCATATAGCAGTATTTCCTTTTTTAAAGACTGTGTGATATTCCATTGTATCTATATACCATCTTTTCTTAATCATTTCATCTTTCAATAAACAGGATGTTTTCATATCTTGGGTATTGGAAACAATGCTACAATAAAGATGAGCATGTAGTTACCTCTTTGCATTCCTGATATCAACACATTGGATGTGTAGATCCAGAAGTGAAAATTTGTATCCTATAGTAATTCTATTTTCAATTGTTTGAGGAACAATTCTTAGGGATTGCATAATTTTGTACCACCACAAGCAGTATACAAGTGTTCCAATTTTTCCTTATATGTGCCAACCCTTGCTGTGTTTGCTGTTTTGATGCATACATCTGACTCAATGGGAGATGATATGTCATTGTGGTTTTAATTACATTTCCCTGATAATTAATGATGTTGACCACATATACCAGTTGGTTATCTTCTTTGGAGAACTGTCTACTTGAGTCCTCTATGCTTTATTAATCAGGTTGTTAATTCTTTTCTATTGACTTGTAGGAATTTTTTGCCTCTTTTCTATTTTAATCTGATGTTGTTTATGTGATTTACCAATAGTTTCTCCCATTGTAAGTTGGGTTTTCACCCTGTATAAGATTTCCTTTGCTGTGTTTAGTGATGTTGCCTCCCTTATCTAACTTTGATTATTTTGCTTGTGCTTTTGTCTCTTCCCCAGGAATCATTGACAAGCTTAGTGTCATGCAGCATTTCATCTCTGTTTTCATCAAGGAATTTTACAGTTACAGTTCCTTCATTAAAATCTTTAACTCGTTTTAAACTGATTGGGTATATGGTGTAATGTAAGGGTACACTTTTGTATGGATTGGTTATCCAGTTTCTCAACATATGTGTTCAGGAGACTGCTTTCTCCACTGTATATTCTTAGTTTGCATCAAAGAGCTGTTGAGAGTATATACCTGGGTTTTTGGGGTCCCTATTCTGTGTCTTTGGTTGATACATTTGTTTGTTATGGTGGTGTCATCCTGTTTAATTACTGTAGCTTTTTAATATGTTTTGACATCAGGAAGTGTGATGTTTCCAGCTTTATTTTTATTTCTTACTACTAATTTGGTTAGTTGGGGAAATTTGTGTTTCCACATGAATTTTAGGATTGTTTTTATTTCTGTAAATAAATGCCATTCCCAGAGTTTCCTGGTGGGCTAGTGGTTAAGGATTTGGTGTTGTCAGTCTTGTGGCTCATATTTGATCTCTGGCCTGGGAACTTCTGCATGACATAGGCATGTCCTCTCCTCCAAAAAAAAAATCATTGGAACTTTGAAGGGGATTGCATTGCATCTGTAGATAAATTTGGATAGTATGGAATTCTTAACAATATTCATCTTTCAGTCTATGAACACAAGGTGTCTTCTTTGATTTTGTCTTCTTTAATTTGTTTCCTTTTAATGATTTGTAGAGTCTGGTATAATAATGTTTTGCTTCGTTTGATAGAATTATTTGTAAGTATTATTTTTATACTATTGTAATGGGTACTCCCTTAATTTCATTTTTAGAAAAGTTACTGTTAGTGCCTATCAAAATGATTTTTAATGTTGATTCTGTAATTTGCAACTTTATTGTATTCATTTATTAACTCTGAAAGTTGTTTCTTATAGAGTATTTTGTATTTTGTACATAAGAAAGAGATAATTTCACTTCTGTGGTTTGAAAATCTTTACTTTTTACCTAATACTTCTAGGTTGAGCTTTTAAAAGTATGTTATAATGTAAGTCATAAAAGAGGGTATCCTTGCCTTATTCTTGATCTTAGAAGGAAATCTTTCAGTTTTTCACCATTGAGTATGAAGTTGGTTGTGGGGTTTTATATATGGCCTTCACTATAGTGAAGTAAATTCTCTCCAGTCCAAATTTGTTAAGACTTTTAATCATAAAAATCAGGGTTAAATTCGGTCCAATGATTTTTCTGCATCTGCCTAGAAGACGATGAGGTTTTTAAGCTCCATTCTGTTAATGTAGTGTATCACTTTATCTGATTTGCCTTTGATGACCCAAATGATGAGCCAATCTTGTATTCCAGGAATTATTCCCACTTGGAGTAATTATTTTATTTTATTTATGTTAATGTCTATATCTGTGGCATATGGAAGTTCCCAGGCTAGGTTTTGAATCAGAGCTGCAGCCACCACCCTACTCCAGAGCCACAGCAATGCCAGATCTGAGCCACATTGGCAAACAGATACTCACCACAGCTCATGGCAATGCCAGATCCTTAACCCACTCAGAAAGGCCAGGGGTCAAACCACCTGTGTTCTCATGAATACTAGTCAGGTTCATTACCAGTGAGCCACAATGGGAACTCCTAACTTGGAGTTGGTTGTTGGATACTTTTATCATGCCGAATATTTCAGCTTGCTAATAGATTGTTTAGAGTTTTGCACCTATTTTCTTCAGGGATATATGGCTATAATTTTCTTCCTTTATGATGCCTCTATATGCCTTGGGAAGTAGGGTGATACTGGCCCCCATAAAGAGAACTTGAAGCTGTTTCCTCTATTTTTGGAAGGTGTATCCTCTATTTGTATTGATTTGGCTTTACCTGTTTGGTAGAATTCACCTGTGAAGCTATCCAGTCCTGGGCTTTTCTTTGTTGGCATTTTCAGTCTCAATCAAAGGGCAATGTGTTCCTTGGTCATTCAGTGTAACACACCAGAGAGTTATTGAGTCTCATGCAGAGACTGAAAAGAATCACTGTTAATATGCAGTGAGCCTCAGGCTCTGTGGAATAAAAATGATTAAGTGGAGAGTTGCCATCCAGTTCATCATAAATGTGGAAAAGAATCCCTTGTCAAAAGAATGTTTGCTCAAGTGAAAATTAGGACATGGTATGATTCAAACGGTAAAGGAATGGATCAAATGTCCCATGATCCATAAAGTGAAATGCTCTGTATCTGTCAATGTTCCATGGAGAGTTTGTAGTAATTTTGGAAAATCGGTATACTATGATGTTATGATCAAAAAAGTATAGAAAACCAGTCTCCAAAAAGATACATTCCCCAAACGTGTACGAAAGCACACAGAGACACTTTTCCTGTCAGAAATAAAACAATGATAGGATGCTGAAGAAAATGTGCTTTTCACAACAGTTTACTATGACAATTTTCAAACACATAAGAGAGTTTACAAAGACATGAAACCAAACCTCTTACTATCAAGATATAGACATTTCCATGATCACACACATTTCCCTCATACTGACTCCTAGATAAATCCACTCCCTCCCCCCATATATGGAACTGCTCTTTTCTTTCATTTTTCCATCACTTTTGAGTTTTGCAGACCTTGATAAAAATGAAAACATAAAAATGTACTCTTTCTAAAATTTATTTATTTATTTATTTTTCTTCTTACAGCTCCCCCCCCCTGCAGTCTATGGAAGTTCCCAGGTGAGGGGTCAACTCAGAGCTACAGCTGCCTGTGTACAGCACAGCCACAGAAACAAGGGATCTGAGCCTCATCTGCAACCTCTGTCACAGCTTGTGGCAACCCCAGACCCTTAACTACTGAGCAAGGCCATGGATAGGACCTGCTTACCAGAGACACGATCTTGGGTTCTTAGCTCACTGAACCAGAACAGGAACTCCCCAAAAAGGACTCTTTGGAGTTCCCATCATGGCTCAGCAGTTAATGAACTTGACTAGTATCCATGAAGATGAAGGGTCAATCCCTGGCCTTGCTTAGTGAGTTAAGGCTCCAGGGTCACCATGAATTGTGGTATAGGTCACAGACACAACATAGATCCTGCATTGCTGCGGCTGTGGTGTAGGCCAGGAACTACAGCTCCGATTGGACCCCTAGCTTGGGAACCTCCATATAACACAGGTGTGCCCCTAAAAATAAAAAAAAAAGTACTCTTTAAGACTTCTTTCACCTAGAAAAAAAATTTTGTGTGTATATTAGTTCTCCATTCCTTTTTTATTGCTGAGGAATATTTCATTGCATTTATAAACTAGTTTGTCCTTCTTTTTAAGTGCACTTGACTGACTTCAACTTCTTGGCTATTAAGTACAAACTAACTATGAGCATTACATCACAAGTTTTGTGAACAGGTTTTATCACCTAGAGAAGTAGTTAAGGATGGAATTATTGGATGTATGTGGAAGTGTATGTTTCATGTTAAATAAAGTCAGAAGTTTATCATATGTGAAGGTATCACTTTATATTCCCATCAATGGTGAAAACTTGTATCCATGAGCAGATTTTACTCATCATACACACTGCTACCAACCTGGACCAAATTACCATAAGCTCTTTCCTAGTTTGTTATGGTGTTCTCAAAATGAATATCCCCTTTTCACTCTTTGTGGTCAGTGAGGCAGAGTAATCCTTTAAAACATAATTTGGATCATGTCACAATACCTCCAATGCCTTCTCATTTCTCTCCAGAAAAATCCCATAAGCCCTTCATACTTAGGGTCTCTATTATATTTCTGGTCTCATTTTCAATGTTTCACTCTTATTTCTCTCTGGTCACTGAATTCACTGATTTTCCTCCCCATAAGATCAGCATAGTCGGTTTGCACTTGCTTCTCCATGTGCCTAGGACTCTGTTTCTGTTGATCTATTCAAGAATCATTCATACTGGTC
The DNA here is from genome assembly GCF_054392235.1 of Sus scrofa. NCBI lineage: Eukaryota > Metazoa > Chordata > Mammalia > Artiodactyla > Suidae > Sus > Sus scrofa. The sequence continues at coordinate 16,388,491 of NC_139384.1, forward strand.
AGGGTTCCTCAACCACAGGACTGCTAAAATTTTGAGTCAGAGAGACAGTCCTTGGTAGTGATGACCTGTCTTGTGCATTTCAGCTGTTCAACAGTATCTGTGACCTCTACTCACCAGATGCCAATAGCAGTGCCCACTGCACACAACCAGTAGTGTATCTGGGACACTCAAGAGTGTATCTAGCCTTTGTCAACTATCCCCTGGGGGGCAAAATATTAAGACTCCTAATTTTGGTCTTAATTATAAAGTCTTATGGGCCCTTCTTGACCATCCTGTCCTGCATAGTACACATCGATTCCCTCAGGGTTGCCAACATCACACTCTTCAATTATTTTACTCTATGGTAGATCCTGGCCCTTTTCAAACCCCTGGTATGATCAGTATTTGTCCAGTTTTACCCCCTGGTATAGGAATCTCCACAGGACCATGGATATTTTTTCTGACTTCACTACCACATTTTCAGTTCCTAGAATAAGGCATGGCAAAATGAATATGGTAGAATATTTCAAGTCAATTCTGTTTTGCATATTTTTTCTAGTACATTTAAAATTAATCTTTGACCTTAACTCTCTCATCCATTTTTAGCACAGAAAATCCTACCTGAAACTTTGAAAATGTATGTTTGACATTTACATCCTTTTAGAACCTGAGGTAACTCTACATAAGATACAATGAGAGTAAAATCCAAACTTCTTTTTCTTTTATTAGAGAGTTAAACAACTAACAAAAATTGTGTCCTCTTTTATGATTATTAACATTAAATGATCCATGAAATTGGTATATTAAAAAAGAAAGTGGGCGTTCCCTGGTGGTGCAGTGGGTTAAGGATCCAGCATTGTCACTGCAGTGGCTTAGGGAACTTCCCTTGCCTCAGGCATGGCCAAAGGCAGGGGGGAGAAAGAAAAGAAACAAGGAATGAAGATACAAGCACTTTTTAGATATGTATATATCAAAAATTGAAGACTCAGAGTCCTTGTTGTGGCTTAGTAGTAACAAACCTGACTACAAGGATGCAAATTCAATCCCTGGCCTCACTCAGTGGGTTAAGAATCCAGTGTTGCAGTGAGCTGCGGTGTAGGCTGCAGATGCGGCTTGAATCCCACATTGCTGTGGCTGTGGTGTAGGCCAGTGGCTACAGCTCAGATTTGACCCCTGGTCTGGGAACCTCCATATGCCCTTGGAGAAGCCCAAGAAAATGGCAAAAAGACAAAAAAAAAAAAACCAAAAAGATCTGGGATTACTGTGGCATAGTCTGGCAACTATAGCTCCAATTTGGCCACTAGCCTGGGAATTTCTATATGCCTAAATTTCCAATTTAGGGTGCAGCCCTATATAGACAACTTAATTAATTCAATTTAATAAAAGTATTGAAGGCTATCATGTAGAATGAAATGAAAACTTTTTCATATCAATTTTCATGTTGCAACATTCAAATTAATGGTTAGAACATTATAATAATGCTCAAGATTTTAAAAACCTATTTGCACACAGGAAATATTCATGAATAGTAGTTGTATAGCATACAAGGGTAAACTATAGAATATTTGGGGATATGTATGTATGGCTTAATAAAAGATGTACTTACATACATAGTGAATTCATATAAAAATTCAAATAAACTATTTTTGAACATGGTAATGAAAAATTGAGATTTCTCATTATTCTAACTTTTTAATAGACTATTTTAAAAGAATAATTGTAGACTTACAGAAAAGTTACCAAAAAATATATACAGGGATTTCCCATCACCAATATACTGTTTACCAAAAACTTATCATGAATATAATACATTTGTTATGAATGACAAATCAATATTCATTTTTAGTAAAGTTTTTAGTTTACAATTGGGTTTGGGTTACTCTGTGTTGTAGAGTTTTATGGACTTTCGAGTGTGTGTTATATCATGTATCTACCTTTAGAGTGTCAAACAGAATGATTTTCCCTCCTTTAAAATGTCCTACACACAACCGATTCATCCCTTTACTCAATCTGCTTAAATCCCCAACAACCACTGATTTCTTTTTTACTCTTTTCACAGTTTTACCTTTTACAGAGTGTCAATTCATAATTTATGGAAATGTTTCTGTTTCAAAATTTAAAAATCATCCCTTGTGTTGTCTCATTAATTGTTTTACCCTGTTGACATTTTGAAATTCACTAACGTCACCTGTTTGTCCTCTCTACTTCTAGCTCATATAAATATGTCTTCCTTAATTTGGTTTATCTATGCTATAAACATATTAACCCATTATAAACATATTACTATAACTGGCCTGGTGCAAGAAACCTTAATACCAGTCACTAAAATAAAAAGAACCTAATTAGGGTGATGAATTGGATTTTATAAAAAGAATTCTATCTTAACTACAAATCCAAATGTCAAACCTTTTAAGTTCAAAGACCTACCTCAGAAGTATGCATTTTCTCAGTGTTTTATCACTGTTCTGGAAGGACTGGGTAACAAAAGGTGACAATTTGAAGTAAAAGCTCAAGAAGTTATCTAAAGAGATAACTGTATTAAATATTGTCTCTTATAACATGAAGTTTCTATAGTTCTTTGAATTGGATACTTTCTCTTGACCAGAAAGAACTGCTTACTACATTAAAGGTCCATGAGTAGACATGAGACCACAGTGTTTGATAAAGGAAATAGTTGAAAGAGGTAAAACCTGCTAATATATGAATATAAGCTTATAGACCAGTATCAAGAAGCAGACAACACCAGAAATCATCATGAAAAATGGAAGATGCTAGATGAAACCAAAGTGACACTAGGTAGGTAAGAGAGACAGAGACACAGTAGTGAAAAGCATCTAAAGCAGTGAACTTTACATACCTCTTTGTACCTGACTCCATCTCTTCCTCTACGTAAAGCTGATGGAACACTAAAGATTGTTGTGTTTATAGTGCTCCCTTTTCGAAAGGAACCAAATATCACTGCCCCATGGTAAGATTAAATGAATACCACAGTAAGATATAATATTCTTGAGGGACTGATTCTCAGTCAATCTAAGCTATGAAGAAAATATTGAAACTTCCATTCATCTTTTGTCATCTGAGATCAACTTCTTGCTCCATAGTATCCTCATGGCATTTTTCACTTCTGCATTCCTCAGCGTATAAATCAGAGGGTTGAGCAGAGGGGTTCCAATTGTATAAAAGACAGTTATCATCTTATCCATGGAGAAGGTGGTTGCAGGGCGTGTGTATATAAATATGCAAGGACCAAAGAACAAGATGACCACGGTGATGTGGGAGATGCAGGTGGAGAGGGCTTTTTTCCTCCCCTCTGCACTGTGGTTTCTCAGAGAATACAAGATGAAGACATAGGAGACCATCAGCATGACAAAACTCACTGTACAGATGGCTCCACTGTTGGACACCAAGAGTAGGTTGGTCACATAGGTGTCTGCACAGGCAAGTTTCAGCAAAGGCTGCAAGTCACATATATAATGATCCATCACATTAGGACCACAGAATGGTAAACTCAAGGCTAGAAAAATCTGAGTTAAAGAATGCACACAGGATCCCACCCAGGCCACAGCCACCAACACCCCACAGACTCGATGGCTCATGATTGTTGTGTAGCGCAGAGGTTTACAGATGGCCACATAGCGGTCAACAGCCATGAGGATAAGGATGAAGATCTCCAGGCAGCCAAAGAAATGGAATGAAAAGACTTGCACTATGCACTCATTAAAAGAGATAGTGGCATTCTTCAAAAGGGCATCCACAATCATTCTAGGAGCTATGGAAGTAGTGAAGCAGGTATCAGATAAGGATAAGTGGAAAAGGAAGAAGTACATTGGACTCCCAAGTGTCCGGCTGGTCTTGACGGTAGCAATAATGAGCAGGTTACCTATCAATGTCGCCAGGTAGAAAATAAAGAAAGTGACAAACACTATTTTCTTCCTAACAGGATCCTGTGCCAACCCAAGCAGAATGAACTCAGTCACATTATTGTTCAGCCACATGATTTCATGAATGAAGGGAAAGGTTGAATGTGAAATGATTTTCCTGCAAAAAATTAAAGATATTCACTTATGATGTGATATCTAATATGATGAAATATTTTAGAAAAAAGAGTATTAAACATTGGAAACATTCTAACTGTGGTTTCTTAACAATTTTCTCTAACTCTTTGTTCCTCAATTTTTCATGACCACTGCATAGGTTGTTATGAGTCTCAATAAGCTTATGAATACGATATTCTTCAAAACAGTCTTCAAATAATCCCCCTGACTTAGATGTAACTCTCGTTAATTTTGCTAATTTTATGAATGCATATTGGGCTCTATTGTGTAATTTCTTCTTTCTTTTGCTTTTTCTTTTTTGGGCCACACAAAAAGATTAGTAAAAATAATGACATGATCTCCATAATAAAACTAATGTAGAAGCCAAGAATTAAAGAGAAGTAAGTGTAGCATTTTCAAATTTATCCTGCCCTCTCCTTCTATCCTGGGACTATTTTAGATGCTTCTGTTTTCCTTGAACTTTAGGACAAAACAGTCCAGCTGGCCTCCTGTGATTGCCTGTGAGAAGGGAAATGCATTCTCCTGCTCTCTGAAGACTTTCACTATAGCTTTTCTTACAATATAAGAATTATTACTGCTTGCAGCACAAGAATTCATGTGCTTATTCTACTTTTCATTCTTAAAAAAGAATATCAAAATGCTACATATTCTCAGAATATTTTTCTCCACAATCCCAATCTAACTGCCTAGTATAATGTAGGTGTTCATTGAATTGAAATTGAACATTCCCTACTATCTTTAAGATATGATCATATTTATGTGATCATTGTCATACTATTCTGATCTTAAAATATAGTAAGATCAAGTTTATAGAGTCTTGTATCAAATTTGTAGGGTCTTCTATCTACCATAATAGCAGACAGAAAAACTTGCTTTCTATTTAGAAAGCCAAAAACAGCAACACTGAGATCAATTTTGAACAAGGAGTAACTCAGCTATAAGTCCTCCAAAAGAATATGAATTTCCAGAGTCCCCATCATTGCTCAGTGGTTAGTAAATATGACTAATAACCATGAGGTTGTGGGTTCAATCCCTGGCCTACTCAATGGGTTAAGGATCCGGTGTTGCCATGAGCTGTGCTGTAAGTCTCAGATGTGGCTCACATCCCATGTTGCTGTGATTCTGGCATAGGCCAGCGGCTACAGCTCTGATTAGACACCTACCTTGGGAACCTCCATATGCCACAGGTGCAGCCCTGGCAAACACAAAAAGACAATAAAATAAAATAAAAATAAAATGTGAATTTCAAATAGAACGTAAGAAATTGGGACCTGGATACCTACACAAATGACCACCTGAAGCATTTAGATTTCTTACATAAATTTTTGGCCCTTAGAACATGCTGTCAGAAGCTTTGCATTTTTCATATCTTCCCGATATTGATTAACATCTTTTGGAGTTCCCATCATGGCTCAGCAGTTAAGAAACTTGACTAGCATCCATAAGGACACAAGACCCTGGCCTTGCTCAGTGGGTTAAGGATCTGGCATTGCTGTGAGCTGTGGATTAGGTCACAGATGCATCTTGGATCCCGCATTGCTGGGGTTCTGGTGTAGGCCAGAAGCTACAGCTCTGATTCAGCACCTAGCCTGGGAACATCCGTATGCCATGGGTGTGGCCCTAAAAAGATAAAGAAAAAAATTTATTTGCAGTATGTATATGACTACATGTCCAAGTTTATGTTTCCCAAAGATGGTTGACATTTTCCTCATATTTTCAAAAGAATCTGACACATACACACATTACACTAGTTTGGAGGCCAAACAGCATCAGCAAAATAGCACATCTTGGGATTGTGGGCATTCAGTCCTACCTAAAATGTCCAGAGAGACATTGGGTTCAAATGTCAAGGACCTTTTTAGCATGAACCAAAAGTCTTTATGACTTTTTGGATAGGATCAAATGTCCTGCAAGGCACATCTTCTAAATATTACAGTCTTAACCTCGACTCTTCAAACAAGATTAGCCAAGTTTAGAATGGCCAAGATTGTTAAACAGATTAAACAGACTATTTTTGGTGTGGTAAGAACAGAGAAGAGTTGAAAGAAAATCAGGCAAAAGTGGACAATATTCAAGGGTGGAATATAAAGTGTTCAGTGGATCCTTCCATGCTTACAAGTCTATGCTTCTGTGGAGACCACAGTGAGAAGCATTTTCTATAAGGATTCTCTCTGAAATGATGCACCCCTCCCTAAGTCAGTTACAAAAATCTTTGGGGGAGAACCTACACTCTATTATTCTGCAGAATTTGCCATTCTTTGCAGAAAGGTGAACAGATTGTCCCTGCATATTTTATTCCTTTAAAAGCCAAACAACAACAAAAACAAAACAAAACAAAAAAGTGCCCTCCTGGAGTTCCTCCTTCTCCTAAATCTCGTGATTCCTGAGTATCTGGCCCAGAGGTGTCCAAGAAAACAACTTGATATGAGAATCAAAAGATCACCATGAAACTCAACACACGCTACTAATAATTCCCACATGTGATTCCCCTATATACCATTAAATTAGTATTTATTCCTTATTCAGAATCTTATCAGAGAGCAGGAACTTTGAAGGGACAATAGTAGATAAGCTCACAAGTGAAGAAACACAGCATGTGGCAAAAATATTGATGAAAAGGGAGGATCTTACTCAAAGAATTTTCAGGAACTCCTCTTCCAAATGTAAGGCCAGTTACTGTTTGTAGATTTAAGCCTATTCATTGTTGTGTTTCCTCTGATCCTTCTCTAAGAAGTAGTTTTTTATCAAAATAAATTTTGACATGAGCCAAGAGCAGATCAAAATCACATGATATCATTTGAAAGAACAGAAAGGGCAATACTTTTACACTGTGATAGACAATATTCCTTTCAAAGATGTTACCTGAAGCTAGAAAACCAGGCATTCTCCAGAAGCTGTGTAAAGGTCAATACCTCCATTAAACTTGACTCTAATTTTGAACCAGGAATAATCTCTTCTAACATTTTAGTACCCAGAGTTCCTAACAAACCTTATTTTGCTAAGCTATCTTATATATAAACCATTTGAAAGCATTTCTGTATTCTGCCATCTCCAGAAAATATACTACAATTGATGGATTAAAGTCTTCTGTCCCCACACAACAATACATGAGTTTCACATACCTTATATTCATAAATATTTGTTGATTTCTAAAGATCATTCCCACACTCATGGTCATGTTTCATTCTGTTAATTTCTTATATTAATGGTAAATCTTATTTTTAAAAAAGTTACATTGTTCATTTTCCCCTGTTTCTTTCTCAGAGTATGAGGGAAGTATAATTACAAGATGCATGGAAATATGTTAGCAAGTGATGGTGGATTATTTTGTAATGATGCCCCTCTGAGTACAAAGATTGGAATAATATGTCACTTACTTGTTGGAAGGCACTCTGAATTTCCAGTTCCACTCATCCATTTTGACAGCAGCTGTGAACTGGAGTTTAGCACTTGCCATCTGCCTCTGCACGGATTAAACCATGAACCAGTTCAGCTGCAGACCCACAGCAACCCTGAGCAGAGGTCAGGGTGAAGACCAGGAGTGAGGCACGCTGTGCTCTGGGAAAAGTGGAAGAGCAGGTCTTCAGATAGATATTGTTAGGTGATTTTATGAGCCCACTTCTTGCATCTCTTCATTTCTCTTAAAAAAAAAAAAACACTAAAGCTCTTCATGGTGGTGTCTTCTCATGACTAGTAGTAACGTTCCTGACACCAGAGGCAGAGTTCATAAAATGTGTGCATGGCTGCATGCACCTCTGCCTCCACCTTTAACACTTGGTATTTCCCCTTTTCTCTTTGGGGCAGGACTTCAGAGCTCCTGGGTTGTAATAAGTGGACAAAACAAAATATGTCATCAGTCAATGCAGTCACTCCCAAGGGTGAGCTGGTGAGCCCTGAGGGAACTCAGGAAAGAAACAAAGAATACTGGCCCACAACTGAGGTACATATTGAAGGAATGAGTCCAGTAAGCCCAGACCTTTACATCTTCCCATAGAAATAGGTTTTCTGTAAATCTTCTTCTGTAACTCTGGTGACATGTAAGTCCCTTCTACCTACTACCTTCCCTTTGTTGCAAAAACTCATATATCCTAGCTTCCTCCTGCCTCACCTGCTCAGAGGGGGTTCTTTGGGCTACCTAAGATGCTGTCTCCTGGGCTTAGGTCCTAATTTTGCCCCAAATAAAACTAAATTCTCAGCTTTCACATTGTGCCTTTTTTTAAAGTCAACACAGCCCTCTCACAGATTTCTGAAGAAAAAATGTTCTCTGCATTCGAGGGGGATTATTTTAAGACATGATGATGTAAGATACTGCTATCCTAGAGAGGATAATTCTCTGAAGTTTTCTTTCCTTGCCAGTTTTAATTAATATCCATATATAATAAAGTCATTTTTATTTTTTTAATTTTTAATTTTTTCCCACTGTACACCATGGGGACCAAGTTTTACTTACATGTGTACTTTTTTCCTCCCTTTGTTCTATTGCAATATAAGTATCTAGACATAGTTCTCAATGCTACACAGCAGGATCTCATTGTAGATCCATTCCAAGAGCAATATGTTGCATCTGTTAACCCCATGATCCTAATCCGTCCCACTCCCTCCCTCTCCTCCTGGGCAGACACAAGTCTATTCTCCAAGTCCATGATTATCTTCCCTGTGGAAAGTTTCTTTTGTGCTGTATATTAGATTCCTGTTATAAGTTATATCATATGGTATTTGTCTTTCTCTTTCTGACTTATTTTACTCAGTATGAGAGTGTCTATTTCCATCCATGTTGCTGCAAATGGCATTATGTCATTCTTTTTTATGGCTGAATAGTATTCCATTGTGCACATATATACACACCTCATCTTCCTAGCCCAGCCGTCTGTCAATGGACATTTGGGTTGTTTCCATGTCTTGGCTAGTGTGAGTAGTGCTTCAGTGAACATTCGGGTGCATGTGTCTTTTTCAAGGAAACTTTTGTCAGAATATATGCCCAAGAGTGGGACTGCTGGGTCATATGGTAGTTCTAGGTATAGATTTCTAAGGTTCTCCAAACTGTTCTCCACAGTAGCTGTACCAGCTTACATTCCCACCAACAGTGCTGGAGAGTTCCCTTTTCTCCACAGGCCTTCCAGCCCTTGTTATTAGTGGACCTATGAATGATGGCCCTTCTGACTGGTGTGAGGTGGTATCTCATGGTCATTTTGCTTTGCATTTCTCTTATACTCAGAGGTGTTGAGCATTGTTTCATGTGCTTGTTGGCCACCTGTATATCTTCCTTGGAGAACAGTCTATTCAGGTCTTTTGCCCATTTTTCCATTGGGTGGTTGGCTTTTTTGCTGTTGCATTGTATAAGCTGCTTGTGTATCCTAGAGATGAAGCCCTTGTCCGTTGCATCGTTTGCAACTCTTTTCTCCCATTCTGTAAGGTGTCATTGTGTTGTCATTTTGGTTTCCTTTGCTGTGCAAAAGCTGGTTGGTTTGACTAGGTCCCACTGGTTTCTTTTGGCTCTTCTTTCTGTTGCCTTGGGAGACTGACCTGAGAACATGTTCATGAGATTGATGTCAGAGAGTGTTTTGCCTAGTTCTCCTCCAGGAGTTTGATGGTGTCTTGTCTTCTATTTAAGTCTTTCCACCATTTTGAGTTTATTTTGGTGCATGTTCGGAGGGTGTGTTCTACTTTCACTGCTTTGCATACAGCTGCCCAGGTTTTGCAGCAATGCTTGCTGAGTAGACTTTCTTTGTCCCGTGTTATGCTCTTGCCTCCTTTGTCAAAGACGAATTGACCATAGGTGTCAGGGTGTATGTGTGGGTTCTCTATTCTATTCCATTGGTCTGTCTGTCTGTTTTGATATCAGTACCACAATGTGGTGATGACAGTGGCGTATTGCTCCCTCTACCCATGATACTCTGCTTTGTAGTCTCCCAGGCAGTCTCTGCCCCACCAACATGACAGACCAATTCCTGATCTCCCCAGTCAGTCTCTGCCCTGCCAACCAGACTCTCTGGTTCCTAGTACAAGCAGTCTCCATGCCACCCACCCCAGCCTGCTCCTGGAGACTCACCTCCGGAGCCAAGGTCTGGGTGCCCAGCCCCCACCCAAGTGTCTCAGTTTTTGGTGACTGTGCCAGTAGTTCAGATGATCTGTTCGGTTCTCACTCTGCTCTTCAGATCTCAGACTTACTGCTGTGCTCTTCTCTGCATCTAGAGATCCCTCTGATTTGGTTGATCTTTCCATCCAGTAGGTGACTTTTCAGGGTGTGGGATCGCTTTCTCCTCCACAGTTGCCTTTCTGGAGTGCCCGTCCACCCACGATTCCCTTCGCTCACTCTTTTTTCTTGTTTTACCCAGTAACATCATGAGATTCTTGCCATTATTGGAGTTTAGGTTCTTCTGCCAGTGATTTCTGTTCTCTGTGAGTCATTTAACCTGTAGGTGTGTTTTTGGTTGTGTTTGTGGAAGAGGGTGAGCATGTCCCCCTAATATTCCGCCATCTTGCCTTCACCAAGAAGACAAATTTTATAGCCCTTGTAATTTATTTGCAAGTATAATCCAGGGAGTGTGAGGCAGTGCTTTGGAATTAATTTCTCTGCTGTGAGCTTCACACATCCCCAAACGTGGATCTATAGACTTAGAGCAAGTAGTACCTTGATTAACTATAAACCTCTTTTTGCAAACTGAATTAATATCTCATATTTTTTTCAAATGGATATCCAACTGTTTTTCTAACTTTTGTTAGTAAATGTACACTTATTGATGAAGGTGTTTCATTGAAATAATTTTACTTACCATATATTTAGCAACAGCCTGTATGTTTGTCGCTGTATATAAGTTACATTTTGTGTTTCCCATAAATATTGCACCAGATAAGAATGAACAGTGATGTTTCATGTGAGAGAAAACTGAAATGCACAGAAGTCAAGCAGCTTGCAAGGTTATGTATTTGGGATGTTCAATCCTGAGAATGATATTCATGATTGTTTGATTTCATGGTTTATCCTCTTGCCACACATTATTTTATATGCTCCTAAGTGGAAACAAGGATTCACAAGTGATTATAACAAAAGTTGATTTGAATGTCTGAGTAATGGTATCTGTGTTTGAGGAGCTGAGAATGAATAGTAAGACAATGAGGACAGGTTGAACTTTGGGTAGCCACAAGATATATGTATGAAAATACTCATTTGGGATTCTTCATGGTTTGAAATGGATGTCAGGACTCTAAAACTAGATTTTGGGAATCTTTACTTGTAAATGAGAGTTTAAATTATTTGGAAATTGGGGAAGGTCATCCAAGAAAACAGAGAGAATAGAGACTTGAGCCACTCTTCTGGGTAGGGTTAAACTAACATAAAGAATCCCAGAGTGGTCTCAGGAAGCTTGTGGAAAAATCATAAGTGAAACCATGAATAGCAGTGATAATCATACTTAAAGGAGTGGAGTTTCATAAAGATGTGAGTGGGTGTTCTGTGAATGGAGGGCACATTAGCACTTGTGGCTAAAACTCAGACACCTGTAAATCCTGATTCACATAATCAATGAGTAGAATAATTTCAAATAGAAAAATGTTGCTATCATAAGTGCTAGAAGCCATGCATTTTATTTCCATTGCTCAGAATCTTAAAGTTCTGTGAACTAATACTCACTGAGGACAGAAATCATGACTGTTTGGTTCTCCAGCATTATCTTTATCATAGCAAACAATAATTTGTAGCATGCAATTTCTCTCTCTCTCTTTTTTTTTTTTTTTTCATTTTTTAAGGAAGGCCAAGATATCTGAAGGTAGTTTGTGGAGGAAGCCAGGTCAAAGAAATGTGCTTTTTAACAATGGAAAGGAAGGAGTTCCCATCATGGCTCAGCTGTTAATAAACCCAACTAGTATCCATGAGGATGCCCGTTCAATCCCTGTCCTTGCTCCGTGGGTTCCGGATCCAGCATTGGCTGTGAGCTGTGTTGGTCGCACCCATGGCATATTGAGGTTCGTAGGCTAGGGGTTGAATCGGAGCTCTAGCTGCTGGCCTATGCCACAGCCCAGCAACATGGGATCCAAGCTATGTCTGTGACCTCCTTACTTTGAACACTTTTGATCAACCCTTTGATTTATACACTAAGGAAGGCATAAGTGAAAAATGCCATGAGGAAGTTGTGGACCAAGAAGTTGGTTTCAGATGACAGGAGATGAATAGAAGTTTCAGCTTTCCTCATCGTTTGGATTGACTGAAAAGGAAGTCCATACCAAATAAGATCTTTTTCTTATGGAGTTAACATAATCCTAACATGTGGTATGAATATTAATTTCTTTAGGAATATAAGCCATGTGAACACACATGCTAGTGTTGAGTCAAGCTTATGTAGAAGAGACGGTCTTACAGTCATGTGAGACACCTTGTCTTCGATGGTCACTGCTGGGTCTCTGCCTCTCTGGTCTGCCAGATATCCCTGTGGTTTGATCTCCTGTTTCCATTGCCCTGTGTGTTGACTTGTGTTTATAGTTATACTTCTATTTGCTTATAACCACGGCTCGACAGGTGTTCCTTCCAAAGAGTTTATTTACTAGAAATGGTGGTCTCGTGTCTCATTGTGCACCTTCACCTTGTTTGTTCTTCCTGACTCAGGAAAAAGCACCAGGTTCAAGTAAGCATAGCATCTTCATATTTTAAAGGACAATATATTTAATCTAAGATACCTGTCTTCTCTTTCTTGGGGTTATATTGGAAATTCTTGCCATATGTTTACCTAGATTCTTCTAGAACAGTGACAGAACAGAATGAGAAAATTCACCCTTTTGTAGGAGTATTTTTTCCTTAGGGAGGTTCTGACTGTTGGGCTTATACTCATATTAATAGTCTATCCGTAAAAAAATCCTTTCTGCTCTTAAAATGACCCTTTATATTTGGGAGGAAATATTTCCTTGTCTGTTGAGTCATACTCATGTCAATAATTTGTTTATAATAGTGGGTTATTATGATTATAACATAGATGGCCCGAATGAAGGCATCTTCAGGTGAGCTAGAAGTAAAGAATACATGTAGTTGATGGTAGGGAATTCAAAAATAATAATGAATTACAGAAAGTATGTTGTAACCAGGAGGAGAGTTTTTAGGCCTTGAAGCATAAATAGTTATATCAGAGATGTGAATGGTTTTCCGTGAGTTTTAATATAATCTAGAAAGAATAATTTGTGAAAGACCGAGATATTTAGAAAATTATATTTATATAATTATAAATATACGAAAATTATATTTACACCGTGGAGATTGAAATCATCTTTTGTCAGCATTCATCAACAGTATGGTCTCTAGTTACATGATCATTAAGACTCTTTTTTTTTTTTTTTTTTTGCCTTTTTGTCTTTTTATTTGGAGGTTCCCAGGCTAGGGGTTGAATTGAAGCTTTATCCTCTGGCGGACACCACAGCCATAGCTACTCAGGATCCGAGCTGTGTCTGCGACCTACACCACAGTTCACAGCAACACCAGCTACGTAACCCACTGAGTGAAGCCAGGGATCGAACCCGCAGCCTCATGAATGCTAGTTGGGTTCGTTAACGACTGAGCCATTATGGGAACTCCAATTTGTTGCCTTATTTGTATTTTAATCATATAGAAAATGTGATATGAGTATTTTTTTCTTATTTGGAACTCTATTTAAATATTACTAAATTATATTAATTTTATTAAATTTATATAAACTTTATTGTCCCAAGAAGTTTACAGTTTTTTTTAGTTTGAGAAAAACATCATTTATTTCTCAGTGTGGGGCCAGAAACATGTGACTTCCACAATGAAATCCAGTAACATATATAATCACCTGTTTATTTTTATTTTTTTCAGGCTGCACCTGCAGAATATGGAAGTTTCCAAGTTAGAGGTTGAATCAGAGCTTCAGCTGCAGGCCTATGCCACAATCTCAGCAACGTGGGATCTGAACTGTGTCTGCAACCTACACCACAGCTCATGGCAATGCCAGATCCTTAACCCACTGAACAAAGTCGGGGGTCAAACCCATATCCTCACGGACACTGTGTCAGGTTCTTAACCCACTGAGCCACAGTGGGAACTCCTACCTCACCTTTTAAAAATCAGATTGTATATTTTTCATGGCTAATCTATCTCAAGCAGTTTGTATCACTGATCACAGCTGCTACAGTTTGATTTCTGCTTTTGCAAAGTTTGCATAGTAAAAGATTCCAGTTTATAGGGTTTCAGTTGAAGCCTTCTATTTCAAGACAAGGAAATATGAAGAGGGTTGTATCCCAGATCCAATCTGGTTACCTCCACAGATGTACTCTATATAATATGTCTTCTGGACAGGCTGTGGATTTAGAACTCCCGTGTCACTGTCACCACATTTCTTGCAGACAGAAATGTATACTCAAATTCCTTCCAAGGAGTCTATACCACAGATAAGAGAGCTATAAAGAGATCTGAATGTATACCCTCACAGGATTTATTTTGAAGTCAGTGGTCTGATACAGCAAGGGTTGGACTCTGAAATCTAAAATAGACACACTTGCATGAAGAAGAGTGAGAAGCATGAACTCACAAATATTCTTGCAAGGCCCTAGTTGTTCTAAGTATCTTCCTCTTTCTTGAAAGAGAGAAAAGAACAGTCAGCCCTATACATTTTTAAAAAATGTAAATTCATAGAAAAAGATGAATCATATCTACACTCATATGATAACAATTGCAGTTGGAGTCTGGTCCAGAACCCTGAACTGGAGTTCCTGTTGTGGCTCAGTAGTTAACGAATCTGACTGGGAACCATGAAGTTTTGGGTTTGATCCATGTCCTCGCTCAGTGGATTAAGAATCTGGCATTGCTGTGAGCTGTGGTGTAGGTTGCTGATGCAGCTTGGATCCTACATGGCTGTGGCTGTGTCTTAGGCCGGCGTCTACAGCTGTGATTGAACCCCTAGCCTTGGAACGTCCATATGCCATGGGTACAGCCCTAGAAAAGACAAAAAAAAAAAAAAAAAAAAAAAAAAAAAGAACCCTGAACTACTAATGACATTCTACCTTATCCAAAGGCACCAGGACCCTTAATATTAACTTGATTTTAAAAAGATATATTCTCTGTTTTCAGGAACTAAATGAGCCTGATAAAACCCAGTGCCTCCTTCATTTTCTCTAAAATACCAATTGTAGTTTTACTATGATATGCAGGAAATAGGACAACTAATTGCTGTTTACCTTTTTTTTTCATGATAAACACCACCTAGTAGATGAATATTCACTAGAAATCTGCAGAGAACTGCACAATAGGTGATTGGCAGGAATACACTTGTTGCTTGGCAGGAAGGATGAGGTGAGGACTTTTATATAGTAGTAATACATGAATAATTAGATATTAATAGATGACCACTAACCTTAGAAAGTTGTAGGAAAAAAATGAGTCTTGTTAACTACAAGTCTTAATTTTCAGGTTTGGGATCAGACCTAAATTACAGAGAAAAATAAAGTCACTGTAGCCAATTTGTGGTCCAACAATCCAGTCCCCCTTTGCTTTCATTTGAAGATGGGTTTCTATTGCTCATTTTCCCATTCACTAGTTTTGCCACCTTACCTGAAATCAGAAACTCTTCATTTCATATTTAAAGTAGAAGAAATAAAAGAGTTATTTGGAATTTCCAAGTATACATATTTGTAGATCTAATTTTGGGGTAATTAGGCAGTAAAATGCAGATCTTATAATTTCCCCTCTTACCCCACAAAAAAAAAATACACCCCCTTACTTGAGCTATGTGCACTTGAGAAATGGTGAGATCATGACCTGTACTGGCTGCTGACATCCTGGGAGCAGTGAGAGGAAAGGGATCTTGCATTCACTGTGTAGATTTTCACTTCATCTTAGTACCTGCTAATGTACATTTCACCACTGCTCTCTCCAGTGATACCTGAAACTCAGTTAAAAGTAAATAGGAGTTCCCATTTTGGAACAGGGGAAATAATCCAACTAGTAACCACGAGGTTGTGGGTTCGATCCCAGGCCTCGCTCAGTGGGTTAAGGATCTGGCATTGCTGTGAGCTGTGAAAGAGGTCACAGATGAGGCTTGGGTCCTGCATTGCTGTGACTGTGCCATAGGCCAGCAGCTGTGGCTTGGATTTGACCACTAGCCTGGGAACCTCCATATGCCATGGGTGCAGCCCTAAAAAATAAATAAATAAACAAACAAGCAAACAAACCTCCAGTCTTTTGTGGGATGGTGTAGAGGAAGTATTGCCCGGCTATGGGGAAATTGGGCTAGAGAGAGAAAATAGTCTTCATGTGATTCAAGGTGCCTTTCCCTCCTACATTCTATGGAGTTGATGCTCTAAGCTCTTAACATCTCAGGAGTTTTGCAGGTGAACTACATGCTATTATCCTCTATCCTAGCCTATTTATCTCCATTCTCAAATGTTTGTAACTTCCTCTATCTGTTAAATCAGTTACTTATCACTCGTCTCTATGTTTCAAAGAACATGTGGAAGTCTTTCACCAACTGGTGTTTCCTGTCTGGTTCTTTTTATCACTATGGATTAACACATAATTTGGGTTTTTTTCTGTTTGTTTGTTTGTTTGTTCTAGCTCCACACCTGGGGCATATGAAAGTTCCTAGGCTAGGAGTCAAATCAGATACCAGCTGCTGCACAATGCCAGATCTGAGCCAAATCTGTGACCTACACCACAGCTCATGGCAATGCAGGATCCTTAAACTACAGAACAGGGCCAGGGGATCAAACCCACATCCTCATGGATACTAGTTGGTTTTGGGTTCATTACCACTGAGCCTGAAGAGGAACTCCTTGGTTTACATTTTGTACTCTTTGTCCTTCATGTTCTATGGTCACTTAAAAGGTATGCTTTCAGGAGTTCCTGTCATGGTTCAGTGGTTAACAAATCTGACTAGGAACCATGAGGTTCTGGGTTCAATCCCTGGCCTTGCTCAGTGGGTTAGGAATCCAGCATGCCGTGAGCTGTGGTATATGCAGAAGTGGCTCGAATCCCATGTTGCTGTGGCTCTGGTGTAGGCTGGCAGCTACAGCTCCAATTCAACCCCTAGCCTGGGAGCCTCCATATGCCATGGGAGCAGACAAAGAAATGGCAAAAACAAAACAAAACAAACAAAGTCTGCTTCCATATAGCTCTGTTTTGTCAAGATGCAAATTCTTTCTCCACATGTCTTTTACAATATTCTCCCCCTTCCCTTCAGCTTCTTAGGTCCCTATTCAGAATTTCAGAGAGGAAATCCCAAGTAAATCTGGTTTATCCTTGAGCTAAATAGGCTAAACTTTGGTCATTGGCCAATCTAAGGAGTAACAAACTCTCCCAGTCAGGCATTATCCTGGGTACAATCTGCTGTGATTTAAAAGGGGGGGTGGGAAGGGTAATGGGATGAAAATATGGCATCTGGTCAACATTTGTTTAGCGTGGACTGTTAGCCAAGCATTTTGAGGAAAATATGATAGTATCTAATCATACATTTACCTAGACATTTTAGATAAATTTGACTTGCTTTCTCTTTTTTTCTATTAGCTTTATTGAGGTATTATTAACATCTAACATACATAACTATAAGGTATATAGTGTGATGATTTGATATAAGTACATATTAGAAAATGAGCATCAAATAAGTTTAATTAATACCCCACCACATTAATGACATTGTGTATGTGTGTGTGGTGATAACATTTAAGATCTACTCTCTTAACAACCTTCAAATATATAATACCTTTTTGTTAGCTATAGCCCCCATGCTGCACATGAGACCCTCAGAACTTATCCATTTTATAGGTGGGGGTTTGTATCCTTGAACTAATATCTTCCCTTTCCACCGCTCAACCCCTGGAAACTGCCATTCTTCTGTTTCTGAGGTTGGCTTTTTCAGATGCTGCATATAAATAAAAACATACACTTTGTCTTCTCCATCTGACTTATTCACTTAGGCTTCAAATTCCATCCATGTGGTCCCAGAAGGTAGGGTTTCCTTCTTTTCTATGGCCTAATAATGTTCTAGTTCATGTATATCTCACATCTTCTTTATCCATTTATCCTATGATGAACATTTAGGTTGTTGTCATATTTGGCTCTTGTGGAAGATAGTGCAATGAAAATGAGAGCAAAAAATATATTTTAGAGGGAGAAGGGTCTACAATGGTGGAGTAGCAGGACATAAGGCTCACCTACTCCCACAAATAGATTGAAAATAGAACTACATGTGGAACTATTGGCACAGAAAATTTGAGAAAAACTGACAAAAGAACTCAAAATTATGATAAACCAAGACAGATGTTACACAAACAGATAGGATAAGAGAAAGAGGAAAGAAAAAGAACAAGAGAAAAAATAAGCAAAAGGAAAGGAGATGGGACCTGCTCTCCCAGGAGGGAGCTGGAAAGAGGAATAGCTCCTACAATCTAGCAAGTTCTCCCAGCAGCAAGAAGATCAGCCAGAAATGGGGGAGGAACTCTAGAGAGATGGTGTGAGGCAGTTCAAAAGGAGACGGTCCTCCACAAATGGTCAGTGCTGTGGGAATGGGTGCTAGCAAGTGTTGGAAACTAAAACGTTGGCCTTAGAGATCTGACCCAAAGAGGGAGCTGGGGCTGGCAACATGGGCATAAAGACAGGATTGGCGATGAGGAAATGGCCTGGAGGGACTAGAGTGTAGGGCGACCACAGTGGAAGCATCTAAGCAGAGGCAAGACCAACTGCAGAAGAGCCCATTCTTGAAAGGAGGGCTGGCTGCCTGTGCCCACTCCCTGTTGATCAGGGAAAACACAGGGATCTGAAGAGGCTCATGCTAGTGGTGCCCAGTCAGCCCCAGAAGAGATGCCAGGGGCAGTGCCCATTCCCTATGAGACCAGTAATCCACTCAAGCAAGGCAAACATAGGTGTCTTGGCTCCACCCAGAGACTCTTCAGACACTTGCACCAGCATTGCCCAATCAGTACCGAAAGAGCTGCCAGTGACAATGCCCACTCCTGTGAGAAGGTCACCAGTGTCTGCTTCCTGCTGAGATATGGGCTCCCCGAATGGAGAAAAGCACAAGTTGCAGGGTCCCTGCCAGTGGCCCTGCAAAGGCTCATATTAGTGGCACTGATTTCACACCAAGGCAGCTGGGAAAGGCCCATTAACACACCTTCCAACCCATAGTGGCTACAAAGAGCACTCCACGCAGCAGTAAGGCAGGGGAAGGGCCCACTAGAAACACACATCCTTCAGCTACAGAGAAAGCCTGTGAGCCATAATTAGGGAGAAGTCCCTGACCCCTGAGGCTTGAGAGAGAGATCCCTAGAGTGGTGCTAGCAGAACAGCGGCACCTACTCCTATACCTACAGAGAGCAGTGGAGCCTTCCAGGCAAAGGGAGGGGGCAGCAGGAGAAACTGCTGACATAGCAAGCTATGAAAATTAGCCCTCAAAGCTACCTGCTCTCAGGAGGGGCTGTAATAGACACTGCTACCCCTGCAAGCTACAACAACAATCCTTCCAGTGGTGAATCACTGCCACCTATCTCAGAGACCCATATCCTTTGCAGCCACCCAGCTACAGGAGAAGAAGTATGATACCATGACTCCCAACACATGCTCTGGGTACACATGAAACATTACCGCCCCTCAGAACTCCAGGGCTCTCCATACCAACTGTAAAGGGGAGGATAAGCAGAAAGGTAGACATGAGATGACAAAGAAGCCACTGTCAGACAAAGGAATGAGACAAAAACACACAAAAACCTCTAAATGAGGAGGAGAGAGGCAATTTACCTGAAAAGGGATTCAGAGTGTTGAGAGTAAAGATGATCCAAGATCTTGGAAAAAGAATGGAGACCCAGATGGAGAACTTAAAGAAATGTTTACCAAAGAGCTAGAAAATTTAAAGAGCAAGATGAATAGCACCATAGCTGAAATGAAAAATAATCTAGAAGGGATCAATGGCAGGTTAATGGAGGCAGGGGAATGAATAAGTGAAATGGAAGACAGAGTGGTGGAAATCACTGCTACAGAAAAGAATAAAGAAAAAAGCATGGAAAAACTGAGGCGAGTCTAAGAGACCTCTGGGACAACATTAAATGTACCAACATTTGCAACGTAGGGGTTGCAGAAGGAGAAGAGAGAGAGAGAAAGGGCCAGAGGAAATATTTGAAGAGATTATAACCAAAAATTTCTCAAATCTGGAAAGGAAATACACAAGTGGAAGAAACAGCAAATTCCATACAAAATCAACAAAACGAAATAGTAGAATTCTACAAAATAAACCCAAGAAGAAACACAGCAAGACACATACTAATCAAACAGTCAAAAATTAAGTTCAAAGAAAAAATATTAAAAGCCACAAGGGAAAAGCAACACATCACATATAAGGGAACCCCCATAAAAATAACAGCTGACCTTTCAGCACAAATTCTACCATTCAGAAGGGAGTGGCAAAGCATATTTGAGGTGATGAAGAGGAGGAACTTGGAACCAAGAATACTCCACCCAGCAAAGCTCTCATTCAAAGCTCTGGGAGGGAAGAAATCAAACGTCCCAGTTGCAGAGGACATGGCTGTCTAGAAAATCTCAGGGTAGCAGCAAAAACACAGGTAGAAGGACAGTGGGCTTGCCAAGCTCATGTGCCAGGCCACGGGCTCCTCCATGCCATGACAGCTGCATGGAATCCAAAGGATGACACCACACCAGCTGCAGTCACACCTCAGAAGGTAAGGTACTTAGGCATGAACATAATGCAAGATGGGTAAGACTGCTGGCCAAAAATTGCAAAATGCTGGTAAAAGAGATCAGAAGTCCAAACAAACACAGAGACACCATGTTTGCAGATTGGAAGACAATGCAGTACAATGTTTTCCCAAATAAAATGGCCTCATCGAATGAAAAATGTTTGTTCTGCCAAAGACTCTGTTAAACAGATGAAAGGATCAATACAGACTGGGAGAAAATATTGGAAATGCTGAGTTCTGGAATATAGAAGGAACTCCAGAGAGTCAACAGTGAAAAAAGAATATTCCAATTAGGATGTCAGCAAAGGACACACCTGGACACTCCCCAAACAGGGAGAGCAGCTGGCTCATAACCTGACATCATCAGCCTTGAGGGGAATCAGCTCAAAGCCACACGAGATGCCACTACACAGCCATCAGAACAGCTAACCTAAAACAGTGACCCCACGGCAGACTGGCAGGGACCTCGAGGATGTGACCTGGGAGCCCTCAGCCCCTCCCTGTCTTGCTCCAGCAGCTTCTCAGATAGAACAAGACCCAGGGGGCCCCAGAAATGAAAGACAGTCTTCGCAGCAGCCTGTTCCCAACAGGCCCTGGATGAAAACCAGGTGAAGATGTAGTCTAGCCCCGCCACTGATGTGTCAGCAGCTGCAGGGTGAAAGCCTACAAGGGGTAGTTGACCATTTTTGTGGCCTAAACATAACTTCTCTCCATAAATGCCAAATAGAAATGCAGAGACAGAATTGTGGCTAATGGAGAAAAATGATAGCTTTTGTTGCTTTGCCAGGGAGAGGAGGCCACAGCAGGCCTTAAAGACTGTGCTCCCTTTGGGAGAATTGTGGGGTGTTTTATACAAAAAGGCAGAAAAAACAGGCTTTCAGATAGGAGTCAGGATTGGGGAAAACATGCCTTCTTCTCTCTTTAGGGGAATCTTTGTCATCAACACTGGTGTCAAGAGATCTCGGCATGATCGTGATGGTGGTCTTCTGGGTTATTGCCTAGAACAACAGCACTTGGGGGAAAGGGCACATTGATCAGAGATTAGAACAAACCAGGAAAATCCCTGAAAAATATCAAGTGCTAATCATCTTTAGCCCACAGGCAGTTGTGCTCAGGGTGCCTCATCTTTAGCTTATCAGGGATTGTGTTTAGGGTGCAATTAAGCCCAAGAGAAGGACAAGGAAGGACTCTAGGCTGTTCAGTTTGAAAGTATTCATTTCTAAAAGAAGCATAAGGAATATAACTTTTCTCTTAGGTGTACAAGATGCCCATGTCATTCTGTGTATCCCTTGAGGGGGAACCAGGATCCTGGCCCCAAGGCTGTAGTATTGTTTCTTGACTATTCCTTGCTCAGGTCCAAGTACTAATATACAGTTGACACAGAAATATGTGGAGTCTTCAAAGGTTTCAAAGGGAGGAAAAGAGTCCAGCTTGAGAGAAGAAGGGAAGGGGAAAGATCAACGAAGTCTCTTGTCCCTTACACTTTTGGGTCACTCTGGCCAGTTGCCTGTGTCAGAAGGTGACCAGGGCCCAAAGGGTCCCAGCTGCAGCCACTGGGTCTGGTCCACCAGCTGGTGAGCTGGTCCTCAAGTACCCCAAGTGGTGGGGATGTCAGTCATAGCAAAGAAGGGATATCCCAGGAATGTCACGGATTCAGAAAAGCTTTTCCAAGCCAGCTTTCTCTAATAACTGCATATGAAATAAAAGAGCCCACTTTGACTATTTGTATGGCAAAAACATTCCCTTTAATACTCAATTAGATGCTTACAGGTAGAAGTTGTGTATGTGTATATATATATATATATCTGGCTGAGGCATTCTTTGGAGTCTTGCTTTCTGGCATTCCTCCTTTTTGTTTGAGACTCCATTTCTATTTTAAGGTTGAATTTGTCAGAGATAAAGTTTACTAATGCCATTGTGTGGTGGTCCAGTGTGCTGCTTGAGAGCTGAATTCCTCTAGATTTTAGCCCAGAGTCACTTTAGCTCTCTCTTACATATCTTGGCTCTCCCAGTGGCATCTAGGACACCACCCATGCTCAGATTGCTTAATGGCCAGTTCTTATTCTTGTCCCTGGTTAAGCAGGTTTTAATGAATGAGTGGGTTTCCCTATGGGACTACTGCATGGCACGAGGACTCAGCCTCCACCCCCGCCCATTACATTTCTCAACTGAGTCGCCTGAGAAAACTGAAACCAGCCAGGAGGAGTCTTGTCCCTTTTCCTCAGAGCAAACGCTCTCAGGTAATACTTTCATCTTTATCCCAACACAATTATATTAAGGCAGCCAAATTGAGGAATGGCATCAGATCAGCTCTTACTTAACTACTCAGTCCAGACCGCAGTCTCTTTTCTAGGATACTATCAGATGGAATTAAATACTTGAGCACAAAACTGAAAGCAAAGCTGAAATCCTGGCCAGCCAAAAGAGACTCACAGAATTACATATGAGATCTCCCAAAAGAAAAGTTTCCAAATGGGACCCAAAGTTTCCCCAGATGGACAAGGTCAAGGGGGTCCACCAATCCATGGACCTTGGTCCAAATTGGCTTCCAAGTCCCACTAAGACTGAGAACTTAATCCAAGTTGTGCCTTAGAGATGGGATCTCCCAAAAAGGAAAATTCCCAAACAGGAACTAAAGTTTGCCCAGATGGACAAGGTCCAGGGGGCCTCAGAGTGCATGTGGCAGGACTTACCGAGATGCTGGCAGAGGTGTCACAACATCCCAGATGCTCCTATTCTCCTTCCCAAAAAGATTTCTTGGGAAGAGATAATGTTCCCAGGAGGATGGAGACACAGACCCCCACCCCCACATGTGGCTGTTCATCTTAGAGACTTGCTGTGGACACCCTTTCCTTGAATGTGGGTGCTCAAGTTGGGCAACGAGAAACAATGGCCTGTGGAAAACAAATGCTGCATAGATTAACCACCTATAAGGACTAACTGACCTCTGTCATGGGACTTGACCCCCTACCCCTCCCTTGACCTTCCCCTCCTCCTTCTTCATTGTTCCTGCCACAAGTTCCCTCCATGAACTCCAACCACAGATCTTTAGAAGACCAGCACCTCCTCACAGTCAGAGCTGGTGCCCTCTAGAGCTCAGTCTGTCCCTTTCTGATGCCTTAATAAATCTCTCTTGCTTTACCGACTTGGCCTTGTGTTTTCCTCCCTCAGCAAACCTAGCAGGAATTTGGGGTCTTCAATTAATAGAAGGAAAGAATTCATAGAAAGTTTTCAGCAGAAATTAATAACATAGAGACAAAGAAAACAATTGAGAAGATCAATGAAGTTACAAGTTGGTTCTTTGAAAAGATCAATAAAATTGATAAACCTTTAGCCAGACTCATCACGAAAAACAAATGCAAGAGATTTCAAATCAATAAAATGAGAAATGATAAAGAAGTTACACCTGACACTGCCGAAATCCAAAGGCTCATGAGAGACTACAATGAGTTTCTGTATGCCAAATTGTATGAAAGACAGCAACAGATTTATCAATGGGCAGAGTGGTCACTGGGTGAAGATACACAAAGATCCAGGGCACAAAAGTAAGACAACTACTGTGAAGTGAGAGACACAAGTGGAAAAGGCTTTTTGCTTTGCCCCCTAGCTATAGTTCTTTAGGGAATGCAAGATGACCAAAAAGGAAATCAACATGAGGAAAAAAATAAGCAGACAGATGAACCCACTGTTGGCTTCAACAAAGAGAACAAGGGTATGAGTGTCCATGCAGACAAGTTTCAATAAAGGGTACAAGTCACACATGAAGCGATCTATGACACTGGGACCAGAGAAGAGCAGCCTGACAATAAGAAGAATTTGAATGGTTGCATGGAGAAATCCTCCAGTCCAGGCCCCTCCCAGCAGGACAATACACAGCCTGTGGCTCATGATGGTCGTGTAGTGAAGAGGTCTGCAGATGGCCACATAGCGGTCATAGGCCATCACCATCAGTAGGATAATCTCAGTAACACCAAAAATGTGTTCAGCATAGACTTGAGCCATGCACCCAATAAAGGAGATACTTTTCTTCTTGTTAAGGGCGTCCACAATCAGCTTAGGAGCTGAGGAAGAAGAATAAATTGTGTCTATCAAGGAAAGGTGGGTCAGGAAGAAGTACATGGGGGAGTTCAGAGCCTGGCTGGTGGTAAGAGCAACCACAATGAGCAGGTTGCCTGAAGGAGTTATCATGTATACAACCAAAAACACCACAAACATTACGTTTTGCATTTGAAGATTCTGGGTAAGACCAATTAAAATGAATTCAGTCACATTCCTTCTTTCCTCCATTTCTGTGGTATGGTTGAAAGAATGCTTTACCTAAAAAAATAAAAGAAAGGAAAAATGAACCACAAAAGGATGAAATACTTCAAAACTCTGCCTTTTAACAGTACTCTTATAATTTCTCAGATGATTCCTTCTCTTGTCAAAACTGTCTAGGAAGAGCTACATCAAAATTTCTCTGAGTTAACTCTCTTAGTCTTTTTTTTTAAATTCTGGACTCAAAATTACTTTTATAAGACATATGAAAACCAGAAGAAAGAAACTACATCTCCTTCTGTCTTTGTAATCACCAGAACTTCCTTGGCTTTCAATATAATGGACTAACGAAGTGATTAGAAGTAATAATTTTGGAGACGAATAAGACTTTAATAAAATGTACATGTGAAGTAACTTGAAAAAAAGATATAATAGTTTGCATATTCAAAGCATGTAAAAATAATATAGGTAAAAATTAGTGAATGATACTCAATTCGTATTTAAATATTCTAGATTATATACATGTCTTCTAGAATAAAACTCGAATTTTCAAAATTTCACTTATAGAATTTAATATAGATTTTGTGTTCTAAACATTAAAATTTAATGTGTAGAAGAGATGATGCAAAAATAAATTATTATAATTAGGACTTTTACTCCTAAATGAGAGATTATGTGTAAACTTGTTTTTTTTTTAATATTTTCAAAATCTACAGTTTAGATTACTAATTTTATGGTCAGAAAATATAATTTCCATGTTTTGTCTGAGACTCCTCAAGTTGAAATAATGAATTTTTAAAGTGATTGGGATAGGTATGGGAAAACAAACATAGGGAAGTGGACATTAGCACATTGTGAGATCCAATACATATTGTCTGGATATAATTCAGTTAGTCGCTCTAATGTACTCATGAACTTGTTTTTATCAGGTCACCTAATGGACATAGAGTGAGGGCTTGACTGGGTAACAAGGGCTTGAGAAGATCAGGGCAGAGGGTGAGGCTGCCCTGATTGCTCCCTGGATCCCTTATAATCATCCTAAATTCAATCTTTAGTCTACTAAAGATTATTGATATCTGATTTTAATTTATACAATTTATACTGACAGCCAATAAGTCAAGCCTGGATAATCAAATAGGTCAGTGGAATGCAAAGTCTATTTCCATTTACCTGATGAAGAAATACACATAGTATTCAAACTTTAAGGTAGAATATTAAACTAAGTATTGTCAGTATTAATTTTCACTTTTCCCTAAACCTAAGATTCCAATATTCCCTTTCTACTTACACATTCTGAAAAGCAGAAGGCAGTGAAGTGTAAAATGAATTCTGTCTGTCATGTGTAGTCAATAATAAGGCACATGGAAAGGAAATCTCTTCTGGGTGATCCCACAAGGGCTTCACTGAGAAGCAAGCTTTAAGGTTCCAAGCCCCAGGAGAGGGGCCCCCTTTCTGGACAGTCCATTGCATCACAGAATCCTTCCAGGAACAATAACACTGAAGAAGAAAGTTGAGTGCACTTCTAAGTGCCAGTCCTCCTCTAGAGAAGATGACCCCTGGGAGAATCAACAACCAAAAAACAGAAAAAAATCCCAAACTTGATTTATTCATCCTCATGATTTCACTTATTACCTCAGATCCTTACAAATCTTGAAGTGGTGAGAATATATTTTTAAAACAGTTCTCTTGCACAGTTTTCACTGGCTCCTTTCCTCCCACACAACACAAAAGTGAACACCCAAACAGAACTTGGTCTATGTCAAAATCAATGACTTTGATGGCCTTTGTTAATTGAGAGACCCAAGCATGGGATTATTTTCTTTTTCATCTTACTCCGAAGACCAGGAGAGTTCCTGTTACCATTTAAATCCTCTAATATCCATACTTCTCCAAAAAAAGGACAAATGGACAGAAGTTATGATATAACAAAATAATCTTTTTTTTTTTTTTGGCCATGGCTGCAGCCTCAATCCCATGCTCCAGCAGTGATACAAGCCACTGCAGTGACAATGCTACATCCTTAACCAACAGCACCCCAAGAGAACAGCAGCAAGATAATCTTGATATTCCACAAAAAGGCATTCAGACTGCAATTGAGAGGCAAGAACCTCAGCAGACAAACTTCTCCCTAAGCAAAGAAACCTTTGTTGCTGTCCATATTCCATATACTCAAACACTGTGAAATGCAAACTTTAAGTATAAATCTGCTTTTTCTCATTTCTGTGGAGTGCAGAGATGAATTTTTTTACACCATGTAGTTGCTATGATACATGTTCATTGTGGTTGAATTTTGCACTGTACTAGGCACTATAACAAGTACTTTACATGCATTACTTCACGTAGTCTTCAATCCTATGAGGTTTGTATTACAGGGAGCCAAGAAAATGCAGGGACTCAAAAAAGGTCCTTGCCTGATGGCAGAAAAACCTGAAGGCAGGTTCTTAACCAAGAAAGGGAGCCCACCCAAATGGTACAAGCCGAAGGTGGGCTTTTGGTCAGGAAAAAAGCTCACCTGAACAGTGCATGCCGAAGGTTGGCCTTTGGTCAGGATGAAAGCCTGTCTGCATGGTACAAACCGAGGGCAGGCCTCAGGTACACAGCTCTGAGTTTGATGTTGATGGGGAAGAATTAAGGCTTTCCTGGGAAAGCAATTTCCATGTTTGCACTGGAGAACATGGATTGTTTCTCGGGTAACCTAGTCTTTCCTGCTGTTTTATTTGTTATTCAGTTTTTCTCAGTCTTTCCTGATTATTTACTTATTATTCTTATTTCCCATTCTTATTGTCCTGTGGTGATTTGTGACTTAACAAAATTATAATAGTATAATAAGAATTTCATCCTGAAGGACTTTCCCCTCTTTTAATCCAACTTAGTTAAAACATAGTGTTTATCCATTAATTAGTTATACAGTAAATTTGAGAGTTGGGATTTTAATGAGGTTCATAGAAGTTAGACATATATTATTCTTGACCAAAAGACACCTAGCTATGAGTTATAGAAGCTATAAGTGATATCTAGTTAAGTTGGTTTATATTTTCTTACACTGTCTCCCTGCCATAATGCTTTAAAGATAAGCACCAGTCTAAAAACAAGATTTGTAAATGCCAAATTCTTATGTCTGTGAACTCTTCAAATTGTAAAGACTGGCTGGCCATGGGATGATTTGTACTGAGTCTCCTCCTTTCCACATGATGTATTGTACCTAATTGACCCTAAATTGTACCCACTAAGTTTAAAACATGATGTATGGCTGCTATACCATGTAATACTTGACCAATGTACTTTTAACACTGTGATGTAATCTGTAGCAAAAAGCTGTCTATATAATCAACCACTTATGCCAATAAAATTTGAGCAGTCCAGCACCATAAAAGAAGGGAAAAAGAGGGTGTCTCCTTAATTGTACATTAGCCAATGCTGCATGCCTCACCTATCAGGAAAAAGTGTATGCTCCCTGGCCACCAGAGTGGGCCTCCGGCATTGGTACACTCTTGCCTATACTTTAAAGGAAAAGAAATTGTGCTCACAAGAAGATAAATGTCTTGTCCAAAGTCATAATGATAAACTAATAGAGAAGACTACATTCAAATTCAGGATGCCTGACTCTAGTTCTCTGGTGATCAGTGCCTTGCCAGTAGAAACACAGTTTCCTTCTGGGAATCAATAATGCCAGAATTTGAAAAACAATCCTATGAGGTTGTCACAATATTATCTTTATTTTAAAGGAAAGGGCACTATGATTAGAAGGTAAATGACTTTCCCCAGATGCCTGACAATAAAAAAGACAAGGAGTTCCCATCATGTCTCAGTGGTAAACGAATCCAACTAGGAACCATGAGGTTGCGGGTATGATCCCTGGCCTTGCTCAGTGGGTTAAGGATCTGGTGTTGCCATGAGCTGTGGTGTAGTTTGCAGACACAGCTCGGATGCCATGTTGCTGTGGCTCTGGTGTAGGCTGGTGGATACAGCTCTGATTAGACCCCTAGCCTGGGAACCTCCATATGCCGTGGGAGTGGCCCAAAGAAATAGCAAAAAAAGCCAAAAAAAAAAAAAATAGAACCCAAATTCTCCCCTTCTTCGCTCTCCCATGTTAACCTGGAAATTTAGAGAGGAATCTGTAAAGCCTAAACCAATTCCTGATTAACTCTAGAAAAATCCATATAGAGTAAGGAGAACAAATATTTCTGCAAAATATTCTAAAACATCTCAAAGTATCTCCTATCAAATAACAGATAGTAATGCTTTAATGATTTTAACTACAAAACCCTTGGAAGAAAATGAAAAGGTGAAAACCGGGGCAAAAGTCAGCAATTCTAGGTAACTCACCATGGTGACATCTGTAGCTAAGGAGAATTTCCAATGTATTCAGGAATAAGAAATAACCATGACACGTAAAGGCTTATCATGTGTATTCCTCAAGTTTCCACTGATTGGACAGAGCTACAGGAAGCAGAGAGTATCAAGGTGGCACAGGGGTATTTAAATGGACTCAGCAAATATTTCAAAGTTCCAATGATTTGGAAATTCAAGTTAAAGGAAAAGAAACTTCCATGTTGAATTTGAAACCCAAAGTCCTTAAGTGCAAAGAGGAATTTTCTGATATTTAGCACCTAGGCTGTGGTCATAGAACAAAACACACAACTATTTCTTTTTTTTTTTTTTTTGTCTTTTTGGCATTTCTTGGGCCACTCAGGCATATGGGAGGTTCCCAGGCTAGGGGTCTAATCGGAGCAGTAGCTGCCAG
Organism: Sus scrofa; assembly: GCF_054392235.1. Taxonomy (NCBI): domain Eukaryota; kingdom Metazoa; phylum Chordata; class Mammalia; order Artiodactyla; family Suidae; genus Sus; species Sus scrofa. The sequence goes on from NC_139384.1 coordinate 16,418,203, forward strand.
CCTATGCTAGAGCCACAGCAATGTGGGATCCGAGCCACGTCTGCGACCTACACCACAGCTCACGGCAACGCCAGATCATTAACCCACTGAGCAAGGGCAGGGATCAAACCCACAACCTCATGGTTCCTAGTCGGATTCATTAACCACTGCGCCACGACATTAACTCCCACAACTATTTCTATTATTTAATAAGCCCTTCTTACTCAGCTCTCAAAATAAGAAAAGAGCTTTTATAAAATCTTGGTGGTTAGGGAGACTACTGAGAATGTCAAAGGACCCATATTTCTATCTAAGGTGTTACCCTCCCAGGAATTAATTATCTTTGGGTTTTTTTTTTTTTTAAGATTTTTGCCTTATAAGAAGGTATTCAGGAGACTCTATCCATGAACAACACATCTTCACCTGATTTGTTTATTTCCCTGCACTTTAATGTCCTAACAGCCCGCATTCCTGGTTTGGAAAAGGATGTGAGAAAGCACTCCTTACATAAGCCCTTGGGTATCGTGAACTGAGACATCAAGGATTGCAAAAGCTGTGTGAACAACCCCATGGGGTTTCCTTCAGGGGGCATACCCCTGAGAGTTGTTCCTCACTGGTTGAGGTCACCAAAAGAAGGTAAGGTCTTGAGTCAGTCTCTCAACTCTACTGTAAACACATCAGGGTAAACTCTGTTCTTAGGACAGAACCTCGTGACTTGTCATATTTTCAGGAAGTGTGCTATCTAGAATTGGAGTCCAAATTCTAGTGCCAACATTTCTGGTGTAGAAATAGAGAAGATAGATTTTAAGCCTTCCCATGGACTTTCTTAGACTTCTAGGGATTCTACTGGCCATTCAATGAAAGAAGTCTACCTGGGGAAACAGAGTTCTTCAAATTTCTTCACACATCAATAATATCCTCAGGACAGTGGAACACATATTGTAGCGATTATCCTACAGCCTAGAGGAGAGGGTATAAGGTACATGTTATATGAATTGATGAAGCTATTCTATTTAAATATGGGGTTAAGTGGTGAATAAAGAACTGGAAAAAAATAGAAATAATAACACCCATCATTACTGTGTACTAGGTCTTTAACCTATCAACATAATGTATCATTATAATTGATTTCCATATATTGAACCAACTTTGCATTATTGGGATAAATCCCACTTGTTCTTGGTCTATAATCTTTCTTAGCATTTGCTATATTCCCTTTATTATATTTTGTTGAGAATTTTGTGTCTATAAGAGTCGTTGGCTATGCATTTCTTTTCTTGTTATATATTTGTCTAGTTTTGATATCAAGGTAATACTATTCTTATAGAATGAATGCGGAAGTATTCCCTGGAGTTCTTTTTTGGAAATAGTTTTATAGGATTGGTGTTAATTCTTCCTTAAATGTTTGATAAAATTTACCAGCGAAGCCTTTTTGGCCTGGGTTTTCCATTGTGGGAAGTTTTTTTCTTAATAATTCAATCTTTATTTGTTGGAATTATATTCATATAGAATAAAATAAATCTCACCATTACTTCACACCATACACATAAAGTAACAAAAAATATTTTGAGTGAGAAATAAATGTGTTAATGGTAACTAAATTAATAAAAATTCTATTTTGACCTTGAGGCAGATCAATAGTTCTCAGATACGACACAATAAGCATGAACCCTAAGAAAAATAAAAAGTTAAAATTGGTCAAACCTTGGCTCCTCAGGTAAAACTATGTTTAAAAATGAAAATGCCAACAGCAGAAATTGACAGAGCATTGTAAATCAACTGTGATAGAAAAAAATGAAAATCTTCAAAAAAATGAAAATGCAAGCCATAGAGACAGAGGCGTGGAGAACATTTTACATATGTTCATTAACCACTGAGCCATTATGGGAACTCCAATTTGTTGCCTTATTTGTATTTTAATCATATAGAAAATGTGATATGAGTATTTTTTTTCTTATTTGGAACTCTATTTAAATATTACTAAATTATATTAATTTTGTTAAATTTATATAAACTTTATTGTCCCAAGAAGTTTACAGTTTTTTTAGTTTGAGAAAAACATCATTTATTTCTCAGTGTGGGGCCAGAAACATGTGACTTCCACAATGAAATCCAGTAACATATATAATCACCTTTTTATTTTTATTTTTTTCAGGCTGCACCTGCAGAATATGGAAGTTTCCAAGTTAGAGGTTGAATCAGAGCTTCAGCTGCAGGCCTATGCCACAATCTCAGCAACGTGGGATCTGAGCTGTGTCTGCGACCTACACCACAGCTCATGGCAATGCCAGATCCTTAACCCACTGAACAAAGTCGGGGGTCAAACCCATATCCTCACGGACACTGTGTCAGGTTCTTAACCCACTGAGCCACAGTGGGAACTCCTACCTCACCTTTTAAAAATCAGATTGTATATTTTTCATGGCTAATCTATCTCAAGCAGTTTGTATCACTGATCACAGCTGCTACAGTTTGATTTCTGCTTTTGCAAAGTTTGCATAGTAAAAGATTCCAGTTTATAGGGTTTCAGTTGAAGCCTTCTATTTCAAGACAAGGAAATATGAAGAGGGTTGTATCCCAGATCCAATCTGGGTACCTCTGCAAATGCACTCTATATAATATGTCTTCTGGACAGGCTGTGGATTTAGAACTCCCGTGTCACTGTCACCACATTTCTTGCAGACAGAAATGTATACTCAAATTCCTTCCAAGGAGTCTATACCACAGATAAGAGAGCTATAAAGAGATCTGAATGTATACCCTCACAGGATTTATTTTGAAGTCAGTGGTCTCATATAGCAAGGGTGGGACTCTGAAATCTAAAATAGACACACTTGCATGAAGAAGAGTGAGAAGCATGAACTCACAAATATTCTTGCAAGACCCTAGTTGTTCTAAGTAGCTTCCTCTTTCTTGAAAGAGAGAAAAGAACAGTCAGCCCTATACATTTTTAAAAAATGTAAATTCATAGAAAAAGATGAATCATATCTACACTCATATGATAACAATTACAGTTGGAGTCTGGTCCAGAACCCTGAACTGGAGTTCCTGTTGTGGCTCAGTGGTTAACGAATCTGACTGGGAACCATGAGGTTTTGGGTTTGATCCATGTCCTCGCTCAGTGGATTAAGAATCTGGCATTGCTGTGAGCTGTGGTGTAGGTTGCTGATGCAGCTTGGATCCTACATGGCTGTGGCTGTGTCTTAGGCCGGCGGCTACAGCTGTGATTGAACCCCTAGCCTGGGAACGTCCATATGCCATGGGTACAGCCCTAGAAAAGACAAAAAAAAAAAAAGAACCCTGAACTACTAATGACATTCTACCTTATCCAAAGGCACCAGGACCCTTAATATTAACTTGATTTTAAAAAGATATATTCTCTGTTTTCAAGAACTAAATGAGCCTGATAAAACCCAGTGCCTCCTTCATTTTCTCTAAAATACCAATTGTAATTTTACTATGATATGCAGGAAATAGGACAACTAATTGCTGTTTACCTTTTTTTTTTCATGATAAACACCACCTAGTAGATGAATATTCACTAGAAATCTTCAGAGAACTGCACAATAGGTGATTGGCAGGAATACACTTGTTGCTTGGCAGGAAGGATGAGGCGAGGACTTTTATATAGTAGTAATACATGAATAATTAGATATTAATAGATGACCACTAACCTTAGAAAGTTGTAGGAAAAAAATGAGTCTTGTTAACTACAAGCCTTAATTTTCAGGTTTGGGATCAGACCTAAATTACAGAGAAAAATAAAGTCACTGTAGCCAATTTGTGGTCCAACAATCCAGTCCCCCTTTGCTTTCATTTGAAGATGGGTTTCTATTGCTCATTTTCCCATTCACTAGTTTTGCCATCTTACCTGAAATCAGAAACTCCTTATTTCATATTTAAAGTAGAAGAAATAAAAGAGTTATTTGGAATTTCCAAGTATACATATTTGTAGATCTAATTTTGGGGTAATTAGGCAGTATAATGCAGATCTTATAATTTCCCCTTTCACCGCACAAAAAAAAATATACCCCCTTACTTGAGCTATGTGCACTTGTGAAATGGTGAGATCATGACCTGTACTGGCTGCTGACATCCTGGGAGCAGTGAGAGGAAAGGGATCTTGCATTCACAGTGTAGATTTTCACTTCATCTTAGTACCTGCTAATGTACATTTCACCACTGCTCTCTCCAGTGATACCTGAAACACAGTTAAAAGTAAATAGGGGTTCCCATTTTGGAACAGGGGAAATAATCCAACTAGTAACCACGAGGTTGTGGGTTCGATCCCAGGCCTCGCTCAGTGGGTTAAGGATCTGGCATTGCTGTGAGCTGTGAAAGAGGTCACAGATGAGGCTTGGGTCCTGCATTGCTGTGACTGTGCCATAGGCCAGCAGCTGTGGCTTGGATTTGACCACTAGCCTGGGAACCTCCATATGCCATGGGTGCAGCCCTAAAAAATAAATAAATAAACAAACAAGCCAACAAACCTCCAGTCTTTTGTGGGATGGTGTAGAGGAAGTATTGCCCGGCTATGGGGAAATTGGGCTAGAGAGAGAAAATAGTCTTCATGTGATTCAAGGTGCCTTTCCCTCCTACATTCTATGGAGTTGATGCTCTAAGCTCTTAGCATCTCAGGAGTTTTGCAGGTGAACTACATGCTATTATCCTCTATCCTATCCTATTTATCTCCATTCTCAAATGTTTGTAACTTCCTCTATCTGTTAAATCAGTTACTTATCACTCGTCTCTATGTTTCAAAGAACATGCAGAAGTCTTTCACCAACTGGTGTTTCCTGTCTGGTTCTTTTTATCACTATGGATTAACACATAATTTGGGTGTTTTTCTATTTGTTTGTTTGTTTGTTCTAGCTCCACACCTGGGGCATATGAAAGTTCCTAGGCTAGGAGTCAAATCAGATACCAGCTGCTGCACAATGTCAGCCAAATCTGTGACCTACACCACAGCTCATGGCAATGCAGGATCCTTAAACTACAGAACAGGGCCAGGGGACAAACCCACATCCTCATGGATACTAGTTGGGTTTGGGTTCATTACCACTGAGCCTGAAGAGGAACTCCTTGATTTACATTTTGTACTCTTTGTCCTTCATGTTCTCTGTTCACTTAAAAGGTATGCTTTCAAGAGTTCCTGTCGTGGCTCAGTGGTTAACAAATCTGACTAGGAACCATGAGGTTCTGGGTTCAATCCCTGGCCTTGCTCAGTGGGTTAGGAATCCAGCATGCTGTGAGCTGTGGTATAGGTTGCAGAAGTGGCTTGAATCCCATGTTGCTGTGGCTCTGGTGTAGGCTGGCAGCTACAGCTCCAATTCAACCCCTAGCCTGGGAGCCTCCATATGCCATGGGAGCAAAGAAATGGCAAAAACAAAACCCAACAAACAAAGTCTGCTTCTATATAGCTCTGTTTTGTCGAGATGCAAATTCTTTCTCCACATGTCTTTTACAATATTCTCCCCCTTCCCTTCAGCTTCTTAGGTCCCTATTCAGAATTTCAGAGAGGAAATCCCAAGTAAATCTGGTTTATCCTTGAGCTAAATAGGCTAAACTTTGGTCATTGCCCAATCTAAGGAGTAACAAACTCTCCCAGTCAGGCATTATCCTGGGTACAATCTGCTGTGATTTAAAAGGGGGGGTGGGAAGGGTAATGGGATGAAAATATGGCATCTGATCATATTTGTTTAGCGTGGACTGTTAGCCAAGCATTTTGAGGAAAATATGATAGTATCTAATCATACATTTACCTAGACATTTTAGATAAATTTGACTTGCTTTCTATTTTTTTACTAGCTTTATTGAGATATTATTAACATCAAACATATCTAACTATAAGGTATATAATGTGATGATTTGATACAGATACCTATTAGAAAATGTGCATCAAATATGTTTAATTAATACCCCACCCCATTAATGACATTGTGTATGTGTGTGTGGTGATGACATTTAAGATCTAACTCTCTTAACAACCTTCAAATATATAATACCTTTTTGTTAGCTATAGCCCCCATGCTGCACATGAGACCCTCAGAACTTATCCATTTTATACGTGGGGGTTTGTATCCTTGAACTAATATCTTCCCTTTCCACCGCTCAACCCCTGGAAACTGCCACTCTCCTGTTTCTGAGGTTGGCTTTTTCAGATGCTGCATATAAATAAAAACATACACTTTGTCTTCTCCATCTGACTTATTTCACTTAGGCTTCATGTTCCATCCATGGGGTCCCAGAAGGTAGGGTTTCCTTCTTTTCTATGGCCTAATAATGTTCTATTTCATGTATATCTTGCATCTTCTTTATCCACTTATCCTATGATGAACATTTATGTTGTTGTCATATTTGGTTCTTGTGGAAGATAGTGCAATGAATATGAGAGGAAAAATATTTTTAAGAGGGAGAAGGGTGTACAATGGTGGAATAGCAGGATGTAAGGCTCACATACTCCCATAAATAGATTGAAAATAGAACTACATGTGTAAGTATTGGCACAGAAAATTTGAGAAAAACTGACAAAAGAACTCCAAATTATGATAGACCAAGAAAGATGTTACACAAACAGATAGGATAAGAGAAAGAGGAAAGAAGAAGAACGAGAGAAAAAATAAGCAAAAGGAAAGGAGATGGGACCTGCTTTCCCAGGAGGGAGCTGGAAAGAGGAATAGCTCCTACACCCTAGCAAGTTCCCCCAGCAACAGGAACATCCACCAGAAAAGGGGGAGGAACTCTAGACAGATGGCGTGAGTCAGTTAAAAAGGAAATGGTTCTCCACAAATGGTCATGCTATAGGCAATGGGCAACTGTACGTGGGTGCCAGCAAGTGTTGGAAACTAAAACGTTGACCTTAGTGATCAGACCCAAAGAGGGAGCTGGAGCTGGCAACATGGGGATAAAGACAGGATTGGCCATGAGGAAATAGCCTGGAGGGGCTAGAGTGTAGGGCGACCACAGCGGAAGCATCTACGCAGAGGCAAGACCAACCACAGAAGAGCCCATTCATGAAAGGAGGGCTGGCTGCCTGTGCCCACTCCTTGCTGATCAGGGAAAATATAGGGATCTGAAGAGACTCATGCTAGTGGTGCCCAGTCAGCCCCAGAAGAGATGCCAGTGGCAGTGCCCATTCCCTGTGAGACCAGTAATCTTCTCAAGCAAGGCAAGCATAGGTGTCTTGGCTCTACCCAGAGACTCTTCAGACACTTGCACCAGCATTGCCCAATCAGCACCAGAAGAGCTACCAGTGACAATGCCCACTCCTATGAGAGGGCTACCAGTGTCTGCATCCTGCCTGAGATGTGGGCTGCCTGGCTGGAGAAGAGCACAAGTTGCAGGGTCCATGCCAGTGGCCCTGCAAAGGCCCATATTAGTGGCACTCATTTCACACCAAGGGAGCTGGGAAAGGCCCATTAACACACCTTCTAACCCATAGCAACTGCAAAGGCATTCCACCCAGCAGTAAGGCAGGGGAAGGGACCACTAGAAACACACATCCTTCAGCTACAGAGAAAGCCTGTGAGCCATAATTAGGGAAAATCCCCCGACCCCTGAGGCTTTAGAGAGAGATCCCTAGAGTGGCCAAGCAAGGGGAGTGCTAGCAGAACAGTGGCACTTACTCCTATACCTACAGAGAGCAGTGGAGTCTTCCAGGCAAAGGGAGGGGGCAGCAGAAGAGACTGCTGACATAGCAAGCTATGAAAATTAGCCCTCAAAGCTACCTGCTCTCAGGAGGGACTGTAATAGACACTGCTCCCCCTGTAAGCTACAACAACAATCCTTCCAGTGGTGAATCACTGCCACCTACCTCACAGACCCATATCCTTTGCAGCCACCCAGCTACAGGAGAAGAAGTATGATACCATGACTCCCAACACATGCTCTGGGTACACATGAAACATTACCACCCCTCAGAACTCCAGGGCTCTCCATACCAACAGTAAAGGGGAGGATAAGCAGAAAGGTAGACACTGAGATGACAAAGAAGCCACTGTCAGACAAAGGAATGAGACAAAAACACACAAAAACCGCTAAATGAGGAGGAGATAGGCAATTTACCTGAAAAGGGATTCAGAGTGTTAAGAGTAAAGACAATCCAAGATCTTGGAAAAAGAATGGAGACCCAGATGGAGAACTTAAAGAAATGTTTACCAAAGAGCTAGAAGATTTAAAGAACAAGATGAATAGCACCATAGCTGAAATGAATAATAAACGGGAAGGGATCAATGGCAGGTTAATGGAGGCAGGGGAATGAATAAGTGAAATGGAAGACAGAGTGGTGGAAATCACTGCTGCAGAAAAGAATAAAGAAAAAGGCATGAAAAAACCGAGGCGAGTCTAAGAGACCTCTGGGACAACATTAAATGTACCAACATTTGCAACATAGGGGTTGCAGAAGGAGAAGAGAGAGAGAAAGGGCCAGAGGAAATATTTGAAGAGATTATAACCAAAAATTTCCCAAATATGGGAAAGGAAACACTCACCCAAGTGGAAGCAACACAGACAATTCCATACAAAATCAACAAAACAACATAAACAGAATTCTACAAAATAAACCCAAGAAGAAACACAGCAAGACACATACAAATCAAACAGACAAAAATTATGTTCAAGGAAAAAATATTGAAAGCCACAAGAGAAAAGCAACACATCACATATAAAGGAACCCATATAAAGATAACAGCGGTGTTTCATCAGAAAGTCTACCAGCCAGAAGGGAGTGGCAAAGTGTATTTCATGTGATGAAGAGGAGGAACTTTGAACCAAGAATACTCCACCCAGCAAAGCTCTCATTCAAAGCTCTGGGAGGGAAGAAATCAAACGTCCCATGTGCAGAGGACATGGCTGTCTAGAAAATCTCAGGGTAGCAGCAAAAACACAGGTAGAAGGACAGTGGGCTTGGCAAGCTCATGTGCCAGGCCACAGGCTCCTCCATGCCATGACGGCTGCATGGAATCCAAAGGATGACACCACACCAGCTACAGTCACACCTCAGAAGATAAGGTACTTAGGCATGAACATATTGCAAGGTGGGTAGGACTGCAGGCCAAAAATTAAAAAATGCTGGTAAAAGAGATCAGAGGTCCAAATAAACACAGAGACACCATGTTTGCAGATTGGAAGACAATGCAGTACAATGTTTTCCCAAATAAAATGGCCTCATCGAATGAAAAACTTTTGTTCTGCCAAAGACTGTTAAGCAGATGAAAGGATCACTACAGATTGGGAGAAAATATTGGAAATGGTGAGTTCTGGAATATAGAAGGAACTCCAGAGAGTCAACAGTGAAAAAAGAATATTCCAATTAGGATGTCAGCAAAGGACACACCTGGACACTCCCCAAGAGGTTATAAGCACATCTGGCTCATAAGCTCACATCATCAGCCTTGAGGGGAATCAACTCAAAGCCACATGAGATGCCACTACACAGCCATCAGAACAGCTAACATAAAACAGCGACCACATGGCAGTCTGGCAGGGACCTCGAGGATGTGACCTGGGAGCCCTCAGCCCCTCCCTGACCCGCCCCAGCAGCTTGTCACAGAGAGAACAAGACCCAGTGGCCCCATGCCTGGTTGTTCACCCCCGAAATGAAAGGCACTGTTCGCAGCAGCCTGTTCCCAAGAGCCCCTGAATGAAAACATGGTGTAGATGTGGTCCAGCCCCACCACTGATGTGTCAGCAGCTGCAGGGTGAAAGCCTACAAGGGGTAGATGACCATTTTTGTGGCCTAAACATAACTTCTTTCCACCAAGGCCAAATAGACATGCAGAGACAGAATTGGGGCTAACGGAGAAAAAATTAGCTTTTGTTGCTTCGCGAGGGAGAGGAGGCCACAGTAGGCTAATGCCTTAAAGACTGTGCGCCCTTTGGGAGAATTGTGGGGTGTTTTGTAGAAAAAGTCAGGAAAAAAAAAAAACGGGCTTTCAGATAGGAGTCTGGATTGGGGAAAACATGCTTTCTTCTCTCTTTAGGGGAATCTTTGTCATCAACACTGGTGTCAAGAGATCTCGGCATGATCGTGATGGGTTATTGTCTAGAACAACAGCACTTGGGGGAAAGGGCACATTGATCAGAGATTAGAACAAACTAGGAAAATCCCTGAAAAACCCATGTGTTAATCATCTTCACCGCACAGGCAATTGTGCTCAGAGTGCCTAATATTTAGCTTATCAGGGATTGTGTTTAGGGTGCAATTAAGCCAGAAAGAAGGACAAGGAAGGAATCTAGGCTGTTCAGTTATTTCTAAAAGAAGCATAAGGAATATAACTTTTCTCTTAAGTGTACAAGATGCCCATGTCATTCTGTGTATCCCTTGAGGGGGAACCAGGATCCTGGCCCCAAGGCTGTAGTATTGTTTCTCGACTATTCCTTGCTCAGGTCTGAGTACTAATAAAGAGGGGACACAGAAATATGTGGGGTCTTCAAAGGTTTCAAAGGGAGGGAAAGAGTCCAGCTTGAGAGAAGAAGGGAAGGGGAAAGATCAACAAAGTCTCTTGTCCCTTACCCTGTTGGGTCACTCTGGCCAGTTGTCTGTGTCAGAAGGTGACCAGGGACCAAAGGGTCCCAGCTGCAGCCACTGGGTCTGGTCCACCAGCCAGTGAGCTGGTCCTCAAATACCCCAAGTGGTGGGGATGTCAGTCATAGCAAAGAAGGGATATCCCAGGAATGTCACGGATTCAGAAAAGCTTTTCCAAGCCAGCTTTCTCTAATAACTGCATATGAAATAAAAGAGCCCACTTTGACTATTTGTATGGCAAAAACATTCCCTTTAATACTCAGTTAGATACAAGTATACGTTTGGTATGTATAGAAACCTGGCTGAGGCATTCGTTGGAGCCTGGCTTTCTGGTGCTCCTCATTTTTGTTTGAGACCCGATTTCCCATTTCAAAGTTGAATTTGTCAGAGATGAAGTTTACTAATGCCATTGTGTGGTGGGCCAGTGTTCTGCTTGAGAACTGAATTCCTCTAGATTTTAGCCCAGACTTGCTTTAGCTCTCTCTTACATGTCTTGGCTCCCCCAGTGGCATCTAGGACACCACCCATGCTCAGATCACTGAATGGCCAGTTCTCATTCTTGTCCCTGGTTAAGCAGGTTTTAATGAATGAGTGGGTTTCCCACTGCATGGCGTGCGGACTCAGCCTCCACCCCCGTGCATTAAATTTCTCAGTCACCTGAGAAAACCGAACCCAGCCAGGAGGAATCTTGTCCCTTTTCGTCAGAGCAAATGCTCTCAGGTAGTACTTTCATCTTTATCCCAACCAAATTATATTGAGGCAGCCAAATTTTGGAATGGCATCAGATCAGCATCCTACTTCACGACTCAGTCCAGACTGCAGTCTCTCTTCTAGGGTACCATCAGATGGAATTAAATACTTGAGCACAAAACTGAAAAAAAACCGAAATCCTAGCCAGCCAAAAGAGACTCACAGAATTACAAATGAGGTCTCCCAAAAGAAAAATTTCCAAATGGGAACCAGTTTCCCCAGATGGACAAGGTCGATGGGGCCCACCAAGCCCTGGATCTTGGTCCAAATTGGCTTCCAAGTCCCACTAAGCCTGGGACCTTAGTCCAAGATGTGCCTTACAGATGGGGTCTCACAAAAGGGAAAATTCCCAAACAGGAACTAAATGTTCCCAAGATGGACAAGGTCCAGGGGGCCTCAGAGTGCATGTGGCAGGACTTACCAAGATGCTGGCAGAGGGGTCACAACATCCCAGGTGATCCTATTCTCCTTCCCAAAAAGGTTTCTTGGGAAGTGATAGGTTCCCAGGAGGATGGAGACACAGACCCCCACCCCCACATATGGCTGTTCACATTGGAGACTTGCTGAGGACACCCCTTCCTAGAATGTGGATGCTCAAGGTGGGCAACAAGAAACAACACCTTGTGGAAAATAAATTGTACATAGATTAACCACCTATAATGACTAACTGACCTCTGTCATGGGACTTGACCCCCTACCCCTCCCTTGACCTTCCCCTCCTCCTTCTTCATTGTTCCTGCCACAAGTTCCCTCCATGAACTCCAACCACAGATCCTTTAGAAGACCAGCACCTCCTCACAGTCAGAGCTGGTGCCCTCTAGAGCTCAGTCTGTCCAATTCTGAGGCCTTAATAAATCTCTCTTGCTTTACCGACTTGGCCTTGTGTTTTCTTCCCTCAGCAAACCTAGCAGGAATTTGGGGTCTTCAATTAATAGAAGGAAAGAACCCATATAAAGATTACATCAGAAATTAATAACTTAGAGACAAAGAAAACAATTGAGAAGGTCAATGAAACTATAAGTTGGTTCTTGGAAAGGATCAACAAAATTGATAAACCTTTAGCCAGACTCATCAGGAAAAAAAAAGCAAGAGTTTTCAAATCAATAAAATTAGAAATGAAAAAGAGGTTACAAGTGACACTGCCGAAATCCAAAGGATCATGAGAGACTAGTATGAGCAACTGTGTGCCTAATTGTATGAAAGACAGCCACAGTTTCATCAATGGGAAGAGTGGTCACTGGGCACAGATACACAAAGATCCAGGGGACATAAATAAGACAACTACTGTGATGTGAGAGACACAAGTGGAAAGGGCTTTGTGCTCCGCCCCCAAGCTATAGTTCTTTAGGGAAGGCAAGATGACCAAATAGGAGATCAACAGGAGGAAAAAAATAAGCAGACAGATGAACCCACTGTTGGCTTAAACAAAGAGACCAAGGGTATGAGTGTCCATGCAGACAAATTTCAGTAAAGCATACAAGTCACACATGAAGTGATCTATGACATGGGACCACAGAAGAGCAGCCCAACAATAAGAAGAATCTGAATGGTTGCATGGAGAAATCCTCCAGTCCAGGCCCCTCCCAGCAGGACAATACACAGCCTTTGGCTCATGATGATTGTGTAGAGCAGAGGTCTACAGATGGCCACGTAGTGGTCACCATCCATAAGATAATCTCAGTAGCACCAAAAATGTGTTCAGCATGGATTTGAGCCATGCATCCTATAAAGGAGATACTTTTCTTCTTGTTAAGGGCGTCCACAATCAGCTTAGGAGCTGAGGAAGAAGATTAAATTGTGTCTATCAAGGAAAGGTGGGTCAGAAAGACGTACATGGGGGAGTTCAGAGCCTGGCTGGTGGTAAGAGTAACCACAATGAGCAGGTTGCCAGAAAGAGTTATCATGTATACAACCAAAACCACCACAAACACTACGTTTTGCATTTGAGGATTCTGGGTAAGACCGATTAAAATGAATTCAGTCACATTTCTCTTTTTCTCCATTTTTTTTGATATGGTTGAAAGAATGCTTTACCTAAAAAAAATAAAAGAAAGGAAAAATGAACCACAAAAGGATGAAATACTTCAAAACTCTGCCTTTTAACAGTACTCTTATAATTTCTCAGATGATTCCTTCTCTTGTCAAAACTGTCTAGGAAGTGCTACCTCAAAATTTCTCTGAGTTAACTCTCTTAGGTTATTTTTTTAATTCTGGACTCAAAATTATTTTTATAAGACATATGAAAACCAGAAGAAAGAAACTACATCTCCTTTGGTTTTTGTAATCACCAAAACTCCCGTGACTATCAATGTAATGGACTAACGTAGTGATTAGAAGTAATAATTTTGGAGATGAACAAGACTTTAAAATGCATTTGTGAAGTACCCAGAAAAAAAAGATAAAATGGTTTGCATTTTATAAGCATATAAAAATAAAGTAGGTAAAAATTAGTGAATGTTACTCAATTCGTATTTAAAGATGCTAGGTTTTATATGTGCCATTTAAGAATAAAATTCAAATTTTAAAAATTTCTTATAAAATTTAATATAGGTTTTGTCTATTGACAAAGAGGTGATGCAGAAATAAATTATTATACTTCGACTTTTACTCCCAAATGAGATATTATGTGTAAACTTTATTTTTTTAATATTTTCAAAATCTATAGTTTTTATTATTAATTTTATGGTCAGAAAACATAATTTCCATGTTTTGTCTGAGACTCCTCAAGTTGAAATAATGAATTTTTAAAGTGATTGGGATAGGTATGGGAAAACAAACATAGGGAAGTGGACATTAGCACATTGTGAGATCCAAAACATATTGTCTGGATATAATTCAGTTAGCTGTTCTAATGTACTGATGAACTTGTTATCAGGTCACCTAATGGACATAGAATAAGGGCTTGACTGGGTAACAAGGGCTTGAGAAGATCAGGGCAGAGGGTGAGACTGCCCTGATTGCCCCCTGGATCCCTTATAATCATCCTAAATTCCATCTTTAGTCTACCAAAGATTATTGATGTCTGATTTTAACTTATACAATTTATACTGACAGCCAATAAGTCAAGCCTGGATAATCAAGTAGGTCAGTGGAATGCAAAGTCTATTTCCATTTACCTGATGAAGAAATACACATAGTATTCAAACTTTAAGGTAGAATATTAAACTAAATATTGTCAGTATTAATTTTCATTTTTTCCTAAACCTAAGATTCCATTACTCTCTTTCTGCTTATGCATTCTGAAAACCACAAGGCAGTGAAGTGTAAAATGAATTCTGTGTGTTATGTGTAGTCAATAATAAGGCACATGGAAAGGAAACCTCTTCTGGGTGATCCCACAAGGGCTTCATTGAGATGCTAGCATTAGGGTTCCAAGCCCCAGGAGAGGGGTCCCCTTTCTGGACAGTCCATTGCATCAAAGAATCCTTCCAGGAACAATAACACTGAAGAAGAAAGTTGAGTGCACTTCTAAGTGCCAGTCCTCCTCTAGAGAAGATGACCCCTGGGAGAATCAACAACCGAAAATCAGACAAAAATCCCAATCTTGATTTATTCATCCTCATGATTTCACTTATTATTTCAGATTCTTGCAAACCTTGAAGCGGTTAGAATATGTTTTTAAAACAGTTCTCTTGCACTGTTTTCAATGGCTCCTTTCGTCCCACACAACACAAAAATGAACCAAACAAAACAACTTGGTCTATGTCAGAATCAATGACTTTGATGGCCTTTGTTAATTGAGAGACCCAAGCACGGGATTATTTTCTTTTTCATCTTAGTCCAAAGACCAGGAGAGTTCCTGTTACCATTTAAATCCTCTAATATCCATACTTCTCCAAATAAAAGGACAAATGGACAAAAGATATGATATAACAAAATAATCGTTTTTTTTTTTTTTTTGGCCCTGGCTGCAGCCTCAATCCCATGCTCCAGCAGTGATACAAGCCACTGCAGTGACAATGCTACATCCTTAACCAACAGCACCCCAAGAGAACAGCAGCAAGATAATCTTGATATTCCACAAAAAGGCATTCAGACTGCAATTGAGAGGCAAGAACCTCAGCAGACAAACTTCTCCCTAAGCAAAGAAACCTTTGTTGCTGTCCATATTCCATATACTCAAACACTGTGAAATGCAAACTTTAAGTATAAATCTGCTTTTTCTCATTTCTGTGGAGTGCAGAGATGAATTTTTTTACACCATGTAGTTGCTATGATACATGTTCATTGTGGTTGAATTTTGCACTGTACTAGGCACTATACCAAGTACTTTACATGCATTACTTCATGGAGTCTTCAAAACAATCCTTTGAGGTTGTACACTCTTGCCTGTACTTTAAAGGAAAGGAAATTGTGGTCACAAGAAGATAAATGTCTTGCCCAAAGTCATAATGATAAACCAATAGAGAAGACTACATTCAAATTCAGGATGTCTGACTCTAGTTCTTTGGTGCTCAGTGCCTTGCCAGTAGAAACACAGTTTCCTTCTGGGAATCAACAATGCCAGAATTTGAAAAACAATCCTATGAGGTTGTCACAATATTATCTTTATTTTAAAGGAAAGGGCATCAGTGACTAGAAGTTAATGACTTTCCCTAGACATGACAATAAAAAAGACAAGATAAATAGAGGAGACTGTATTCAAAATCATTGTCTGTTTCTAGCTCTTTGAACTTATTGTCTCTCCAGTGTACATCCAGTTTACTTCTAGAAATCAGCAATGTCAGAGTTTGGAAAAACCACCACAAATGACCATGCATGATCCATGGCAGTTCTTTTGCTAACCTATGAAATGGAATGTAAATTTGTGTAACCAATGAACTGGAATGAAATGGAATGTAACATCTGTAACTTATCAAATGTTGATGAGTTCAAGGGTCTATTGGACAAGACCTAAAATTTTGTACACAAAAAAACCTAGCACTTTGTATTTGATCATCTCAAATGCTCTTTAAAGATAGGGGAACTGGGGTCCAAGGAGGAAATTGATCAGTAGTAGAAACTGGTCAGTAGTACACAAGAATCCAAGTCTTCTGCTGGCCAAAACTGATTTTATTTTCCCACCATCACATCTTATCTCCCTTCAGATGCCTTAAGACCAGTGTATATAAGGGGAAAAAGAGAATTAACTTTTATGTCCTACATTCAGAAATATCTTTCTGAACTCTCAGGAAAAGGACTGTCTGAGGTCAGGGATGCAAAAATGCAGCCATATTGCAGAGACCCCACTGACTGCAGCAAAAATAAGATCTTGTCTTGTTAGACCAACATCCACGAAGGTCTGAATAGAATTAGAATAAAATAGTCCTTGAGCCTGGAGTATAGTAAAGATACCAAACCACAGCAGAAGGTTTTTTCTTTTCTTTTTTTTTTTTTTTTTTTTTTTTTTTTTTTGCTTTGTTAGGGCCACAAACATGGCATATGGAAGTGTCCAGGCTGGGGTCAACTCAGAACTGGGCCTACACCACAGCCCCAGCAACCCCAGATTGGAGCCATGTCTGTGACCTACACTATAGCTTACAGCAATGCGAGATCCTTAACCTTCTGAGTGTGGCCAGGGATCAAACATGCATCTTCATGGATATTAGTCAGGTTCATTACTGATGAGCCACAACAGAAAATCCTGCCCCCCTTTTTTTAATGCTATATTTTAATCCATTCCTTTTTGGGATCTCAGTTTTTGAGCTGAATTCTTCCTTTGAAAAATAGAATCCAAATGCTCTCCTTCTTCTCTCTCCCATGTTGACCTGGAAATTGACTGAGGAATCTGTAAAGCCTAAACCAATTCCTGATTAGCCATAGATAAATCCATATAGAGTAAGGAGAACAAATATTTCTGCAAAATATCCTAAAATATCTCAAAGTATCTCCCATCAAATATCAGAAAGTAATGCTTTAATGATTTTATCTACAAAACCCTGGAAGAAAATGAAACGGTGAAAACTGGGTCAAAAGTCAGCAATTCTAGGTAACTCACCATGGTGACATCTATAGCTATGGAGAATTTCCAATGTATCCCAGGAATAAGAAATAACCATTACATTTAAAATCTTATCAAGTGTATTCCTCAAGTCTCCACTGACTGGATAGAGCTACAGGAAGCAGAGAGTATTAAGGTGGCACAAGATTATTTAAATGGATTCGGCAAGTATTTTCAAAGTTCCAATGCTTTGGAAATTCAAGTCAAAGGAAAAGAAACGTCCATGTTGAATTTGAAATCCAAAGTCCCTATGTGCTAATGGAATTTTTCTGATATTTAGCACCTAGGCTGTGGTCATAGAAAAAGGGACACAACTATCTCTATTATTTAATAAGCCCTTCTTACTCAGCTCTCAAAATAAGAAAACAGCTTTTTTAGAAATCTTAGTGGTTAGGGAGACTACCGACAATGTCAAAGGACCCATTTGTCTATCTAAGGTGTTACCCTCCCAGGAATTAATTATCTTTGGGGTTTTTTTTTAAGATTTTGCCTTAGAAGAAGGTATTCAGGAGACTCTATCCATGAACAACACATCTTCACCTGATTTGTTTATTTCCCTGCACTTTAATGTCCTAACAGCCCGCATTCCTGGTTTGGAAAAGGATGTGAGAAAGCACTCCTTATATAGGCCCCTGGGTATCATGAACTGAGACATCAAGGATTGCAAAAGCTGTGTGAACAACCCCATGGGGTTTCCTTCAGGGGGCATACCCCTGAGAGTTGTTCCTCACTGGTTGAGGTCACCAAAAGAGGGTGAGGTCTTGAGTCAATCTCTCAACACTACTGTAAACGCATCAGGGTAAACTCTGTTCTTAGGACAGAACCACATGACTTGTCGTATTTTCAGGAAGTGTGCTATCTAGAATTGGAGACCAAATTCTAGTACCAACATTTCTGGTGTAGAAATAGAGAAGATAGATTTTATGCCTTCCCATTGACTTTCTTAGACTTTTAGGGATTCTACTGGCCATTCAATGAAAGAAGTCTACCTGGGGAAACAGAGTTCTTCAAATTTCTTCACACATCAATAATATCGTCAGGACAGTGGAACACATATTGTAGCGATTATCCTACAGCCTAGAGGAGAGGGTATAAGGCACATGTTATATGAATTGATGAAGCTATTCTATTTAGATATGGGGTTAAGTGGTGAATAAAGAACTGGAAAAAATAGAAATAATAACACCCATCATTACTGTGTACTAGGTCTTTAACCTATCAACATAGTGTATCATTATAATTGATTTTCATATATTGAACAAACTTTGCATTATTGGGATAAATCCCACTTATTCTTGGTCTATAATCCTTCTTAGCATTTGCTGTATTCCCTTTATTATATTTTGTTGAGAATTTTGTGTCTATAAGGGTCATTGGCTATGCATTTCTTTCTTGTTATATATTTGTCTAGTTTTGATATCAGGGTAATACTGTTCTTATAGAATGAATGTGGAAGTATTCCCTGGAGTTCCTTTTTGGAATAGTTTGTATAGGATTGGTGTTAATTTTTCCTTAAGTGTTTGATAAATTTTACCAGCGAAGCCTATTTGGCCTGGGTTTTCCTTTGTGGGAAGTTTTTTTCTTAATAATTCAATCTTTATTTGTTGGAATTATATTCATATAGAATAAAATAAATCTCCCCATTACTTCACACCATACACATAAAGTAACAAAAACTTATTTTGAGTGAGAAATAAATGTGTTAATGGAAACTAAATTAATAAAAATTCTATTTTGATCTTGAGGCAGACCAATATTTCTCAGATATGACACAATAAGTATGAACCCTAAGAAAAATGAAAAGTTAAAATTGGTCAAACCTTGGCTCCTCAGGTGAAACTATGTTTAAAAATGAAAATGCCAACAGCAGAAATTGACAGATCATTGTAAATCAACTATGATAGAAAAAAATAAAAATCTTCAAAAAAATGAAAATGCAAGCCATAGACACAGAGACTTGGAGAACATTTTACATATGTGCCATTTAAATATATGACTAAGAACCTGTGTCTAGAATATATAGAATACTTACAACTCAGGAATTTAAAAAAAAAAAAACAGCCCATATTTTTAGACTGTGCAGAGAACTTGAGCAGTAACACCACAAAAGAAGATACACAAAAGGCCAATAAGAAGATGAAAAATATGTTCAATATCATTGGTGATCATGGAGATACAAATTGAAACTGAGTACTTCATACCCTCATGCAGAGCTACAATGGAAATAATTAACACTACCAGGTCACAGGGATATGGATCGTCTGGTTTCCATTTGTTCATATGGCTTCAGATATCTCTCCAAAAATTTTTTAATGCTGCCCAGAATTCCACAATGATCAGTTCATGAATCCCAGAAGTAATTGTAATCTGGGTTCCTGACTATTCACATTCCCTTCTAAGAAATATGAAAAACAACTTTTTAATTTTTTTTAGATTTTATTGACATTTTAAATCATATGTAGAGCCTAGAGACCCAGTTACACATACTTGTATACATATTGTTGGTTTACAATGTGGTATTAACTTCTGCTACACAGCAAAGTGATTCAGTTATACATATACACATATCCTTTCCCATATAAACTATCACAGAATATTGAGTAGTTTTCCCTGTACTGTAGAGCAGGTCCCCATTGACCACCCATTCCATAAGCAATAGATGGATTGGCAGCTTGGGAAAAACAGCTTTTGAGTCAAGTACTTCAAAATGGCTGCCATTAATTTTATGCCATTGCTGATCGAGCTTTTGATCAATCATGAGTGGGCATCCAGAAAAAGTTTAATATTCAAGGTAAAATAGAAGCTCTTTCTGTGATACAATTCAATCAGGAAACTACATTACCATTTGAAACTGACAGTGCTAATGCCCTGAACTTAGCCAGAACCCAGGTTGGGACTTGAACCCATGTTCCAGGACTACAATCCAGCCTAAACACAGATTGGAATTATCCCCACAGCTTTAAATTAGAATCACTCACCCTGCATCTGGACCACTGAGGTTCAGGTTCTTCATGCCTCCACATAGAAGGAATTCAGCAAGAGACAAAGTAATAGGCAAGAAATAGATTTATTAAGATAGGATGATTGTGAGAGATTCAAGCAGGCAGGCAAGGGGGCTCTGCCCCAAGGATTTGGTGGGCTACAGTGTTTTTCACCCAAAGGAAGTGGGGGTTGGAAAAATGCTGCCTCTTTCTCTTTCTTCGAGTAGCAGCTCCTCCTTGGTGTCTGGTCATGGTGCTCATGTAACTAAGCAGATAGGCAGTCCTCAAACTCCTGCCCTTGGTCTGAATCTGAATGCAGACCTCACCCAATGACCTGAGGTTTATCTCATGCCTCCACAAGTCAAGCAAGCCTGCCTTGTTCTGATGGCCTTCTTGAGCAGTTAGTAACTTACACTGATCTCCCAAAGTCCCCTAGGTACTCCTCTCTATATACAGTCCTTTTGGGGGGGATTTCTACCATCACCTCCATCCCTATCATTTCCATACACTGCAACTTTGCCACCTTGCTATGTGTATGACATTCAGTGTTCTTAATGGTCCAGGCTTAGATAGAGAAAGGGGCTCTTGGTTAGGTTAGGTTACAAGTGTAGAGATGATCCTCTTCCCATTCAAGAATGGGTGTTTCTCAACACATTTCTGCAGACACTTGCTCCTAAAACAAACCTTTCTATCAAAGCTGATAATTAATTCCTAGGAGAGAAAGCAGCAGCCCTGAGACAAGGTCCCTGAAGCTTATGGAAATCTTTTTAAATGTCTTCTCGACAAGGGCAAGGTGAAAATGAGTTTGATTGCCATTCACCTCTCCAGAACCAGCTTCATCATGGACAGAGTGAACTTTTTGACCTCTACACTATCTGCCTCTTGCCCCACAGAACCAGACCCATTTATTTAAGATCACTTCTTCATAGCCTTTCAAGAGAACCCATTCTAAATGCAAAAATGATCCTGAATGATGTTTCCAACAGAGTTTCTGTGAAGAACTTTTGAAGCTTTAGGAATGGTGGAAAGATTTAGGCTTATAAGAACTCTTCCTTTTTGAAACAAGTTTATTGATGTATACTTGACATGCCAAAAACATGGCACATATTCAGTGTATATGATTTCTTAATAATTGTTTATTTGATAGTGAATTATATGAATAAGCTCTTCCCAAGTCTGACATATATTTGATATTTAGAATGACTTATTACAAGAAGCAGCCAGTTTGAAAAAAATTGGTTTTGACCAACCCAACACATCAAGACCATCTAAGACAACTAAGGTAAGTTTTGCGATAGTGCTGACCCTTGCTAAAGATTGTTCCTTACCACACACAGGGCTCATTGTTCAATACTTTTCAGGTATAGTGATAGAGTATTTCATCCTCTCTCCAACTGCTGAAAAGATCATTTATAATTAATGATAACCTTAATTTCACAATTGAAAATTTTGAGGCTCATAGAAATAAAGCCAATGATAAGACCCACCTCTCTGATATCAGACACCATATTCTGCCATTAGATACCTCATCATTCAACTATTATAGGTAGTCTACTCCTGGGGTTCCTGTGTTTGCTTTCTACCCCTTTAATGGATTTCAGGCATTTCATCCAAGACTCACAAAGGTCTTTAGTAGAATAAGAGCCAAGATACCTCTTATTCAATTTCCTATCCATCCTTTCACTCATATTCTCAATAACCTTCCATGGCTCCTCATTTCCTAGATACTAAAGCAAAAATTCTGCAGCTGTGCAATGATAAATCTTTATGCCCAACTTCTACCTGCTTTTCAGAGTTGGGTGCCAATATGTGTGCTGTGTGCTATGTACTATGTCAAATTAGACTCAGTCCTTCGTGATGATGAAATGTACAGAGGTGGCCTCCTGAGAGTGTGTTTAGAAAAGTTACTCATATCTATAGTCTTAAGAAAGACTTTACCTGGGAGATAATTTAAATAATCTTTATGAACTCACAATCTTTATTTCCAACACACACAAATACACACACACACACACACTAAAAGAATTCAAGACTTGGGAGTTCCTGTTGTGGCAGAGTGGAAGGGAATCTTGAGGATGCAGGTTTGATCCCTGGCCCTGCTCAGTGGGTTAAGAATCTGGTGTTGCCATGAGCTGTGATGTAGGTCACAGACACGGCTTGGAGCTGGCATTGCTGTGGCATTGGCTGGCAGCTGCAGATCCAATAATACCCCTAGACTGGGAACTTCCATATACCACAGGTACAGCCCTAAAAAACAAACAAACAAAGAAAAAAAATCCAAGACTTAATAGAATTTAGGGATTTATTATATGGTACAATGGGAAGTGTACCAAAGTCAAGGTGGCATTCATAAAAATGGTAAAAAAAAATGTAAAACTAAACAAGCGAGACTACTTGTTTATCAAACAAATTTTTTTATTTTTTGAAGAAAAAAGAAACATTAAAGAAACAATCAGGAATTCGCTCATGGTGCAGTGAGTTAAGGACCCAGCATTGTCACTGAAGCAGCTTGGGTCACTGCTGTTGTGGAGGTTCAATCCCTGGCCCGGGAATGTCCACATGCCACAGGTGTGGGAATAAAAAAATAAAAGAAACAACCAAAATGTGAAAAGGCAAGCAAAACAATGGGAGCAAATGTTTGCAACCTTTAGATCTGATGATGGGTTAAAAGCCAAAATATATAAGAAAATCATACAACTCAATAGCAATAAAAAGTAAATAATCCAATTTTTAATTGGGTAAAGGAATGAATAGATAATTTTTGCAAGAATATATCAAAATGGCTAAGAGGCATGTAAAAAGGTGCAGAACATTATTAATTATCAGGGACGTGCAAATCAAAACCACAATGAATATAACCTCACACCTGTTAGGGGGGTCAGAATCTCTGGGGCTTTGTGGAATCTATTTGTAACCCCTTGTTATTAGTCCTTTCTTTTTATTTTTTTTTTTTGAAAGTCCTAGTGATGGAAATCAGAGAAGCAAAAGAAATAAAAGGAATACAAATTGGAAAAGAAATAAAACTATCACTCTTTGCAGATGACATGATGCTATACCTAGAAAATCCTAAAGACACCGCCAGAAAACTATTAGGGCTCATCAATGAATTTGGTAAAGTCTCAGGATAAAAAGCTTCTATAGCTTTTCTATCACAAATCCCCAGCCTATCTCCCCGTCCCCACCTGTCTCCTTTGGAAAACATATGTTTGTCAAAGTCTGTGAGTCAATAGCTGCTCTGCAAAGAAGTTCATTGCATCCTTTTTGAGAGTCCACATAGAAGTGATAGCATATGACATTGGTGTCTGGTACAAAATTAAGCCACAGTAATCAATTGCTTTTCCATATACTAACAATGAAAGATCAGAAAGAGAAATTAGGGAAACCATCCCATTTTACATTGCATCAGAAAGAATAAAATACCTAGGAATAAACCTACCAAAAGGGACAAAAGACCTGTACTTTGAAAACTAGAACACGCTCATGAAAGAAATCGAAGACACAATAGATGGAAAAATACACCATGCACTTGGATTGGGATAATCAATATAGTCAAAATAACAATTCTACCTAAGGCCATCTTCAGATTCTATGCAATCCCTATCAAATTACCAATGACATTCTTTACAGAACTAGACAAAATATTTTAAATTACATGATGGAGGATAATGTGAGAAAAAATGTATATATATATATTATATATGTGAATATATATGTATGTATGACTGGGTCACTTTGCTATACAGCAGAAATGGACAGAACATTATAAGTCAACTATAAAAAATTTTAAAATAATTTTAAAAATAAATGAAATTTGTATGGAAACACAAAAGACCTCAAATAGCCAAAGCAATACTGAAAAGAAAAAAACAGAATAGGAGGAATCAGGCTCCCTGATCTCACACTTTACTACAAAGCTACAGTCATCAAAACTGTATAGTACCAGCACAAAAACAGAAATAGAGACCCATGGAACAGGAGAGAAAGCCCAGAAATAAACCCAAGCACCTATGGACAACTGATCTATGACAAAGGGGCCAAAAATATACAGTGCAGGAAAGATAATCTCTTCAAAACGTTGTGCTGGGAAAACTGGACAATGAGTGATGTAAAGGAATGAAAATAGAACATTTTCTAATACCATACACAAAAATAGCCTCAACATGGATTAAAGACCTAAATGTAAGGCCAGATACTCTAAAACTCCTAGAGAAAAATATAGGCAGAGCAGCTCTTTGACATAAATCACAGCAACATCTTTTTTGACCCACCTCCTAGAATAAAGACACACACACACACACACACACACACACACACGAGTGGGACTTATTAAATTCAAAAGTTTCTGCACAGCAAAGGAAACAATTTAAAAAATGAAAAGACAACCCACAGAATTGGAGAAAATTTTTGCAAGTGACTCAACTGACTAAATATAATCTCCAAAATATACAAAAACTCATACAACTCAAGAACAAAAAAACAAACAATCAGAAAATGGGCAGAAGACCTAAATACACATTTCTCCAAAGAAGACATACAGATGGCCAGCAGGCATATGAAAAATGCTCAACATCAGTAATTATTAGAGAAAGGCAATCAAAACAACAGTGGGGTACCATCTCACACCAGTTAGAGTGGCCATCATTAACAAGTCAACAAACAACAAGTGCTGGAGTGGATGTGGAGTTAACGGAACCCTGCTTCGCTGTTGGTGGGAATGTAAATTGGTACAACCACTATGGAAAATGGTATGGAAATACCTCAGAAAACTAAATCTAGAGCTACCGTATGACCCAGAAATCCCATTCCTGGGCATCTATCCAAACACAATTTTCATTGAATAAGATACATGCACCCATATGTTCACAGCGGCACTATTCACAATAGCCAAGACATGGAAACAACCTCAATGCTCACCAAGAGAAAATGGATTAAGAAGGTGTGGTACATCTATGCAATGAAATACTACTCAGCCATAAACTAGGACAAAATAAATGCCATTTGTAGCAACATGGATGGAACTAGAGACTCTCATATGAAGTGAAGTAAGTCAGAAACAGAAAGCCAGGCAATATAGAATATCACTTACATGTGGAGTCTAAAACATGGCACAAATGATCTACCTACAAAGCAGAAACGTGATGGACATGAAGGACACACATGTGGTTGCCATTGGGGGTAGAGGGAGTGGGATGGATTGGGAGTCTGGGGTTAGCAGATGAAAAATTGCATTTGTAGTATATGGTCAATGGGATCCTGCTGTAGAGCACAGAGAACTATATCCAATCACTTGTGATGGATCAGGCTGGAAGATAATGTGATATATATATATCTTTTCTATATAGCAGAAATTGGCAAAACATTGTAAATCAAGTATAACAAAAAAATTTAAATATATATATCAAGATAGCATTTTTATTTCCTTTGGCCATATACCCAGAAATGGGATTGTTGAATCATATGATAGTTTGATTTTTAATTTTTCAGGAATATACAGTCTGCTTTCTACACTTGTTATACTAATTTACATTCCCACCAGCATAAGAGTTCCCTTTCCTCCACATCCCCACAATCACCTGTCTTTGTCTTTTTGATCATGGCCATTCTATTGATTCTTTTTCTAGGTACAATTAGTTTCCTAATGAGTCTAATATCCTGTGCAAATACTCTTAATTATGTTTATTGAGTTATCTCAGAAATTGAATCTTTCAAATTCAAATTTTTTAAAAGTTATTTTATTTTTGAATTTGAGAACATAATATCTAAATTTCCCCTCTAACTTAAGCATACTTATCTCTGCCCCTTAAAGATTCTTTTGAACTCTGATGAATAGTCTTTTTTTTTTCTTCATCTCTACCTGGCATATGGAAGTTCCCGAGTCAGGGATTGAACTGCGCTTCGGCTGACTCTGGTGGATCCTTAACCCACTGCACCACAGCAGGAGCTTCTCTGACCAGTATTTTTTAACAGCCTCCATAGATCAATCTAAGGCTTCAATGTATTTGTTTCAAGTTACATTATTTCTTCATTTCTAAAATATATTCGGCTCCACATAAGCAGAGGGGATATCTGCCTACAAGATGTTAATTGCTAATTTAAGAGTGGTGGTATGTCTACATTTGGTCTGATCCATTATAGAGTTTTGTATATGTGTGAATATAATTTTTTAGTCACTTTTGTTTGCAACAGAAACTCACAATTCCACATTAACATTCTTACCTGTGAGCATCTTATAGACACCAGAAAAAGTTTCAGCCTGGTGCTCTACGTTGTTCTGCTGTGCTTTATCCAAGTGAAGCTTTGTGAGCCAGCTGCCATCCAATTTTACACAGATACAGGTGTAGTAGATAGAAAACCAAAATTATACAAGTGATTACACAGGTGTAGTACACAGAAAACCAAACTTATACAAGTCTGATTCTGAGATATGGTTGCTGTATCTCTGGATAAATCCTTTAGATTCCTGGGGCTTCTGTTATCCCCTGTGCAAAATAAGAAAGCTTTCATTTGACTCTCATCTATAATATTAAACACTATTTCTACTGTGCAATCAAATCAATTCTTTCAGCTTAGAATAGTCATCAAATGCAGAAAAGGAGTCAGAGACAAAGGAAACAAAAGCAGTAAAAGATACTCCTGGAGATACATCAAGACCTGTTTGATCTGCAAGGAATGAAAGGGAAATTTCATCTTCAAACTGTGTTTGAGGATTCCCCAGGATTGCTTTGCCTTGCTATTTTAAACATTCTTCTGTTAATGTAAATAAATAAATAAGTGTGGGGGGGGGACGGAAAGAAAGAAACAACTCTGCTCTTAATCTCACCACTCTTTCATATTTATTAAGGGATTCTTCACCATCTGGTGGAAGTTTAAACACTCTGGGGAGGTCACTGCAATGTACGTGTGAAAAGGGCTTTGGGACATAGTTTTGCTTAAAGGAGCTCAGAAGTGACTCTTCACACCAAGCTATAGATGTTAACGATTCCTTTAGTTCTGGGCTGGGGTAGAATTGCACAGTGTCTTAGGGAAGCATCAGGAATTGTGTCCACCTGAGACACAGTCCAAAGATCCATCAAGTTCAAGTTCAGGGCTTACAGTCCCTACTGAACTCTGGGCTCTCCTCTACCCTTCACAGCAACGTTGGGCCTGGCTTTTCCAGCTTATGGGAAACTACAGGGCTGTGTTTCCTCAGATCTGTGTGTTAGATATGGGATTAGTCTCATTATATTACTGGCTTCTCTTATATAGGAAAACTATTGATAGCAAGAATAATGATAATAATAATAATAACTCTATTTCACACTCAAACACATTCCCCTGTTTTACATGCTCATTCCCCTTTTGTTTTTCCTCCTGAACTGAAAAAAAAAATAACGAAAAAAACAAAAACTATTCCCCACTGAGAGAGCCCTCCCATTTAAGAAGGCTCAAATTGTAGCAGTTTTGACAACTGTGAATTATGTTCCTTGGTTCTCATCTGGAAGAAACTGGGCATTTAAACACAAGCCTAGCAACTGTGCCTCCATTGTCCATTCTCTAATGTCCATGAGAAAGTTGTCTTTCTCTGTGAATCAGGACGCATCTCAGAGAATACCTTCCTCCCATTTCTGAGCATGTCAACCTGATAACACCTCACTTTCCTTTGAAATTGTGCCATTTCCTTAGCCATAATTGGGAATATACTCTCTCGTAGTCTTGTATGGTTGCACTTCATTATCTCATCATCATCTGTAAAACTATACTTTCCCCTCATTTCTGAGGACAGTATCTTGCAATTATATTACAAGTATCCAAAATATTGATATTTGATTAAATTCTCTTTTTTCACAAACCTTTAATATTAATTTAAGAAGAAAAAGTATCTCACCAGTATTGCCCAGGGCTCGAGTTTTGCTTTATTTTTCTCCCCTTCCTGTGATAATTTGGGTACACTTTTCCAAAATAAAGTTGAGTGATGCTTTAAGAATTCTTTGTAAATTATTAATTTCAGTGAATCTCTGACCCACACACCTCAAAGTTTGGTCGAAGTCATGTCTTTGATGCTCCCAGTCTGCTTCTCACCAGCTGAAACCTGCCACTTCACAGTGCTATTGGCAACAGATGCTGTTTCCTCGACTTCTTGTTGGGTCACTTTAAAGAGAATGATATAAAAGCTTAATGACTCTGGGGAAAGCCGTCCCCCCAAAGTCTCCCTCCATAATCAGAACCACTTCAGAGAACTGATAGATTTAATTTCCAGGTGCCTTTTCAATTTGTTTAAAAAGAAGTAAAAAAAAAAAAATCAACTTACTAAATTTGAAAACCAATTAATAGTTTCACCTGGAATCATAACACTAATCCAAAGCTCTTCAGTAAACACCTTCAATAAACAGAGGTATGTAATTGTTTTTGATTGTCTTGTGCACTTGAATAATGTGCATATATAATTACATATATTTCACACAATTTGCTTGATGTGTAATATAGCATATATATTACAAAGATCTCTTTTTGGAGGTGTTTATTGAATTTTAATTGTCCTGCTTTTTTAGAAGTTCCATTTGATTGGAACAGAGTGGATTCCATAGTACTATTGGGGTTCACTGTGTTTCATAGAGTCTCTGCTGATTTCTGGAAAAACTGGAGGGAAAAAGTTCACTTCTAGCCCATACCTAGAATGAAACATAGTGCAGGCTTTCATTTGTTTTTTTTTTTCACTTTTTGATTGTACCCCATTAAGGTCGACTCTTGACCACTAATATTCTTTCTTATCCCTTTCACATTCCTACCCTTTCCTGTCCCCTCATTAATGCTTTATTTTCTGTCTCCTCCCTGCCTTCCCCTCCCCTCCTTCTTCCTTTGTAATACAATGTCCAAAAAGAAACTGGTTCATACTTTGAGAGGGAATTTATGAGCTGTCCACTGCAGATGCTTTCCTGATTTCATTGGGCCTTCTAATAGAGACTATGCTTTCCTTTTCCAAACCATCTAAACAGCTAGGCAAGAGAAAGGTAGATTCGACTCCCCTTCGCCACTGCTTAAAAGCTTCTATGGTGCTATTATGACCAACTCTTTGAGTCAGGTTCAGATCAAAAGCAAAGGGAAGCTTTGTTCTTCTTCTTATATTAATGGTACTTTTTAAGGCTGCACCCCTGCCACATATGGAAGTTCCCAGGTTGGGGGTGGAATTGGAGCTGCAGCTGCCAGTCTATGCCACAGCTGCAACAACTCAGGATCCCAGCCTCATCTGTGACCCACACCACAGCTCGAGGCAGCACGGGATCTGTAAACCACTGAGCGAGGCCAAGGATGGAACAGGCCTCCTCAAGGATACTAGTTGGGTTGGTTCCTGCTGAGTCACAGTGGGAACTCTGGAAGCCTTTTTCTTTGATCAAAGAACAGAAAGGCACCAGCTGGCTGTCTAGAGCAAGGACAGGCGGTGGGCGGGGTTCTCATGGAGGGGGAGGGCAGTGGGCCAGGTTTTCTTCATTGGGGAGGGGAGGAGGCCGAGTTCTCATCAGCATGGGGGGCGGGGTGTGCAGAGTTCTCATGAGGCCAGCACATCTGAGAAGCTCACGCTCCAGGCCTCAGTGCTGCACCACAATTGCAGGGCCCCTTCGCTCTCTTGAATTGCGGTGTCATACCCAGGGCTTCAGCACAAGGTTGCTGGGCTGAGGTGTGGCAAGGCCATTTCACAGGAGGAACTCTGGTCCAAAGCGCCAGGTGCCAGGGCTCCATGCACAGTACTCTGCTCTTGGGCAAGGAAAACAGGAGTGAGCACAAAGGCAACAAAAAAGGTGAGCCTGTATTTTATTAGCAGATTCTGGTTTATTTCTCAAGAGTTGTTAATGGGCTTTGCTGGTGACGCATCCTCTCTGCCTTCTGTCCTACTCCTCATCCTTAAGGGGCGCTGAGGGACAAAGGTCCATTTTCTGTAACATCTTCCTGCTGATTTTCAGCAGTGTCTTTGCCACACCTAAGGAGCAGAACTTTGCCTCCACTGCCTTTAGATGTGTGTGTTTGTTACCAGGCTTCAGCCCTAAGCGTTGGTCTCCATTTTTCTGGCCTTTTGAAGAGAAAGGATGTCAGATACATGGAAACATGAAGCTATCTCAGTCTTTGGCCTGTTGGCAAGTGTGCCTTGATGTGGAAACCCACCGCTGGGGCCTGAATCACCCTGGTCGCACTTGTGATATTCTTTGGAAGAGACGCTTCAGGTCAGAGAGAGGTTTCAACAAGCAGTCTAGGGGATCCATTGGAACCATACCCCAGAGTGTTTTTCTGCAGGTTGGGACTGGGATTCCCTTCTTCACTGGGATCTGATGTCCCCATGAAGTGATCCTGGGCAACTTGAGGCAGAATGGGAGGTTAGGCTCACCGAGTGGGGTTGTTCCACTTAGGGGTGAGCTGCTGGTTGCCCATGGTTTTAGGTGAATCCCGGCTCCTGGCCATAAGGAGTGTAGGGCCAAGTGGGTGGTTGCAGGAAACATCTAATTAAAATACTCTGTGAGGGCTTTCCTGGTTTCTTCTACCTGGAAGGCATACTTGGGTTGAGTCTCCGTGGGTGGTTAATCCAGATTCCTGTGCCAACTGGTTGACTTAGAGGGCAACAGCCAGAGGTGGACTTGGAGAAGGGCTCCAAGCCTAGTGCTTGATGTTCTACTATAAAAAGTTAATAGAGCTTGCACTGAGGTTTCCATTGGGAATACTCCCTAAGTGGTATTATAGCAGTCCATGGCCATATGCAACCATCCATGTGTTTGTTGCATGGGTCAGACCAGCTAATTAAATGGCACAATTATGGGGAACTGGAATCCTTCAAATCTTTTGTAGTTGCTTTTATCTTTGAAATTCATTTTAAAATATGATTTTAATTTTCTAATTTGTGATATAGGGGCCCTTCTTATAGAACAATTTACATGAGTTTTTTTCATATGCTGCATATACATATATTCCAATGATATATTTGAAGAATAGGGAACTAATCATAAGAGGGATTTACTGACTTGCTACACCTACTCAGAGACAGTCTTGCGCCAAAACTGAATTTATGATGTGGCCTTCAGAAGCCTTCCCTCTGGCTGGAAGATTATAATATTATTTCAGGTGACAGATTAGATATTGCCATCAATCATTCTCAAGAAGTTCTGAGTATTCATTCCCCTTTCCTCAACACATAGTCCCAAACTGATCCCTTGTCAACCTCTCCTCTCTCCCAGGAAGCCCACGCATCTTCCTGTAATTTGCTATAACCCATAATCCTGTCCAAGCTCCATGGAAATGGCAACCAGTGGAGGCTGCCATAATATTGAGCCTCAGGTTCCCTTTCCAAATCCAGAATATCTTTACCAGAGTTAAGTTCTTCCCACCAAATAAATCGAACCGTTTCAAGGTCCGTTCTTCCAAAGTGTTTTCCCAGCTCTCACAAGTTCATCTTAATGAAGTCCTGCAGACACATTGGGGGTGTAGGCTACTTCCTTTCATATTCAGAGCTTTACCTGTGTTATGCTGAACTTTGATTCTATGTATTGGTCTGGATCTAATGAAGGTTGTGTTATCTGATGTTGAGAAGGGAACATGTGTCCTTTGAGAATCCTGTTTCAGGTGAAGTCATTGCTCATTCTCCAGTCAAGGGAACACTTATTTTGGAGCAAGGGTAAAGGAAGGACTCTGCCAGTCCAAAGGTTCAGAGAATTTAAAGGTTCAAGGTCTCAGCTTTTCTCACCTTGAGACACCTCAGACACATGGAACTACAGTAGCACCTAGGACTTTTGTCCCTGATAGGTAGCCCTGTGCTCTGTGCTTGGCAGCTGGATCAGATGCCATGTTGTAGTTCACATGGAACTATTTTGTAGATTGGAGGCAGGTGACCTTTCTCAAGCTACATGCTGTTTGTTTCCCGCTAACCCAATTACTGCGTCTTTGTGTATGACTCAGAAATTAAATTGTAGAATACAATGTTGATCATTTGAAATTTTAATCATTATAAGTAGGGATTTAAAGTCACTGTAATATACTAATTACTAATAAAACATTGAAGTGTTTTCCATTTAGGGGGAAGAAGTGTTTTATTAATTTTCATTTATTTAGTTAGTTATGTATTTTTTTCTGCTGTACAGCATGGGGAGCAAGTTATACATACATGTACACAACTTTTTCCTCCCATTGTTGTGTTGCAATGTAAGCATCTAGACATTAGGTCCTTACCTAATATCTTTGTAAATCCATTCCAGGACCAACAGTTTGCATCTGTTAACCCCACCCTCCCAATCCCTCCCACTCCCTCTTTCTCCCCCTGGGGCAGGCACAAGTCTATTTTAAAGTCCATGAGTTTCTTTTCTGTGGAAACCTTCATTTGTGCTGTATATTAAATTACAGTTATAAGTGATATCATATGTTATTGGACTTTCTCTGACTTATTTCAGTATGAAAATGAGTGAACTAGTTTCATCTCTGTTGCTGCAAATGGCATTATGTGGTTCATTTTTATGGATGAGTAGTGTTCTATCGTGTACATATAACACATCTTCCTACTCCAGTCATCTTTCGATGGACATTTGGGTTGTTTCCGTGTCTTGGCTATTGTGAATAGTGCTGCAATGAACATGTGGGTGCATGTATCTTTTTTAAGGAGAGTTTTGTCTGGATATATGCCCAAGAGTGGGACTAGTGGGTCATATACGGTAGTTCCACATAAAGTTTTCTAAGGTACATACGTACTGCTCCCCATAGTGGCTATACCAGGTTACATTCCCACCAACAGGGCAGGAGGGTTCGCATTTCTCCACAAGGCTTCCAGCGCTTGTTATTAGTGGACCTATGAATGATGGCCCTTCTGACTAGTGTGAGGTGGTATCTCATGGTTGTTTTGCTTTGCATTTCTCTTATACTCAGGGGTGTTGAGCATTGTTTCATGTGCTTGCTGGCTGTCTGTATATCTTCCTTGGAGAACACTCTATTCAGGGCCTTTGCCCATTTTTCCATTGGGAGGTTGGCTTTTTTGCTGTTGCGTTGTATAAGCTGCTTGTGTATCCTAGAGATGAAGCCCTTGTCCGTTGCATCATTTGCAACTCTTTTCTCCCATTCTGTAAGGTGTCATTGTGTTGTCGTTTTGGTTTCCTTTGCTGTGCAAAAGCTGGTTGGTTTGACTAGGTCCCACTGGTTTCTTTTGGCTCTTCTTTCTGTTGCCTTGGGAGACTGACCTGAGAACATGTTCATGAGGTTGATGTCAGAGAGTGTTTTGCCTGTGTTCTCCTCCAGGAGTTTGATGGTGTCTTGTCTTCTATTTAAGTCTTTCCACCATTTTGAGTTTATTTTGGTGCATGGTCGGAGGGTGTGTTCTACTTTCACTGCTTTGCATGCAGCTGCCCAGGTTTCGCAGCAATGCTTGCTGAATAGACTTTCTTTTTCCCATTTTATGCTCTTGCCTCCGTTGTCAAAGATGAATTAACCAGAGGTGTCAGGGTGTGTGTGGGTTCTCTATTCTGTTCCATTGGTCTGTCTGTCTGTTTTGATACCAGTACCACACTGTCGTGACGACAGTGGCTTTGTGATATTTCTTGAAGTCTGGGAGAGGTATGCCTCCTGCTTGGTTTTTGTTCTTCAGAATTGCTTTGGCCATTCTGGGTCTTTTGTGGTTCCCTATAAATTGTTGGATTGTTTGTTCTAGTGCTGTGAAAAATGTCATGGGTATTTTGTTAGGGATTGCATAGAATGTGTAGGTTGCTTTGGGTAGTATGGCCATTTTTACAATATTGATTTTTCCAACCCATGAACATGGACTATCTTTCCATTTCTGTAGATTCTCTTTAATTTCCTGGATTAATGTTTTATAGTTCTCCGCATATAAGTCCTTTACCTCCTGGGCCAGGTGTATTCCAAGTTATTGATTTTGGGTGGTGCAATTTCAAAAGGTATTGTATTTTCGTATTCCTTTTCTAACATGTCATTGTTAGGATGGAGAAATGAGGCTGGTTGCTGATGTGAATCTTATACCCTGCTACTTTGCTGATTTTGTAAATGAGTTCAAGTAGTTTTGAGGTTGAGTCAGCTTTTCATTTTCTGGCAACGCCTGTGGCATGCAAAAATCCCCAGGCCAGGTATATAATCTGAGGCACTCTTGGAAAGGAGTTCCCTGGCGGCTCAGTGGATTAAGGCTATGGTGTTGTCACTGCTGTGGTTTGGGTCTCTGCTGGGGTGCAGTTTCGACCCCTGGCCTGGGAACTTCTGCACACCCCATGCAGCCAAGAAAAAAATAAACAGATAAACTTGTAATGATATCTGCCCTATGGTCTTTTGTTTTGTAGAAATGATTACTAGGTTTCGTGTTTATCTAGTTTAACAGCTTTATTGAGATAGAATTTATATACTGTATTATTCACTCATTTGAAGTGTATAATCATTTTTAGTATACAATCTGTGCAAGCATCAACATGACCTAATTTTACAACCTACTTTTCACTCCCCCAAGAACCCCATATCCATTAGTAGTCACTCCTCATTCCCCTCTACTCCTGTTACCAGCGGCCCTAGTCAAACGTTAATCTATAAGGATTTTCTTTTCTGGACATTTTTATCAAAAAAACAATCATGCAATATGTTGTCTGCTGTAACATTCTTCTTTCACATCACATAATATTCCTAAAGTTTCATTTATGATGTGGTAAGAATCAGTATTTCTGTTTTATTGCAAATAGTCTTCTAGGTCATGGATGTATCATTTACCCAGTCATCAGTTGATTGACATGTGGATTGTTTCCCCATTGTGGCTATTGTGAATGATGTTGTGGTGAACATTGGTGTGCATGTATCCTTGTGAATAAATATTTTCATTTCCCTTGGGTAGAGACCTTGCTGGGTCATTGTTATTATGTATCCTTTTGAGGAACTTCCCAACCATTTTCCAAAGTGGCTGCATCATTTACATTCTCACTAGCAATATAGAACAACTCCACTTGTTCTACATACACACCAGTACTTATCACTCTGTATTTTTTGATTCTAGGCATCTAGTGGGTATGAAGCTTTATCTCATTATGGCTTAGGGTTGCATTTCCTAAAGATGGAAGTTGTTGACCTCTCTTATCTGCTTTTGCCCATGTGTTGGTTTGTTTGTTTGCCTGAGGCCACAGCATGTGAAAGTTGCCAGGCCAGCATTTGAACTCATGCCACAGTAGCAACCCAAGCTGCTGAAGTTACAATGCTAGATCCTTCACCAACTGTGTCAGAAGAGAACTCCACTTTGGGCCATTTGTATATATTCAGTGGACATATGTTTAGTCAGATGTTTTGGCATTTTTTGACTGAGTTATTGTCTTTTTGTTAATAAGGAGTTCCTTATATAATTTGCGAACAAGTTGCTTAACAAATGATTTGCAATTATTTTCTCCCAAACTGTGGGCTGGCTTTTCACTTATTTGATAGTAACATTTTTAGTACCAAAGAGTTTCACTTTGGTGAAGTCCATTGTAGCTGTTAAAAATTACTATTGGGTACCAATTTTCAAATCACATTTCTGTATATCTTTATTTGTGGAATGATAGTCTTAATAACAGGTGCTCTTCTGCTTGTTTTCTATAGAAATTATCACTAGATTTGATGAATTGTTTTTAAGGGAGACTTAGTGTTTTCAATACAATTCTCTTTCTGAGCTAGATTTTATAAAAATGATACAGATTTTAAACATATGGTTTGATGACTTTTGATAAATGTATATATTCATGTAACTATCAACAAATGTTTGCTCTAGAATACTTTCATTAACCCCAAAGTTCTGCCAAGTCCCTTTTTCAATCTGTTCCCCTGATGCAACTGTTCTGAATTGTATCACTCTTTTAGTTTTCCCTATTCATGAACTCCATATAAATTGAATGCCAGCATTTACTCATTTGTGCATGTTTTCTGTTTCTGAGCTTCATGCTGGGGTGTCCCTAATTAGCCCATTGCTTTTCTGGGTTGAAGTTTTTTTCTATTATATCTATTCCGACAATTTCTGTCTTTTAAATGTAGCATGTTTGCATATTATGTGATTGTGAAAATGTGGGGGTTTAAGTTCATCCTGTTGCAGTTTACTTTTTCTTTGTCTCCTTTATTTACTTATGTTCTCTCTTTCCTCTCTTCTTTTGAGCTGAGCAGGTGTTTTTTGTTTAGCATCCAATTCAGTCTTCTCTCTTGACATCTTTATTGTCATAGCTTTTATTTTTTTAGAGGAGTTTAGATTCACAGTAAAGTTGAGCAGCAGACACACAGAGATATCCCATGTACGCCCTATCCCATTCAGGCACTGTCTTTCTCATTCGTAACAACCCACAGAGGGATACATTTGTTCAGTCAATGCAGTTACACTGACACATCACTCGCAGCCAAAGCCCAGAGCTGACATTAGAGTTGACTCTTGGTGTTGGGCCTCACATGGATATGGACAAATGTATAATGACACGTATCCAGCATCCACCATTATAGGCCCATATGGAAGAGTCTCACTGCTCCACCTGTTCATCCATCCCTCCGCTGTGACCCTTCACCACCACTGAACTTTTTATTCCCTCCATAGTTTTGCCATTTTCAGATTGTCATACCGTTACAATCACACAGTTTTTTAATCCTTTCAGATTGGTTTCTTTTACTTAGTAACATGCATGCAAGTTTTCTTCATGTCTTTCATGTCTTGATAGTTTTTCTTTTGTGACACTGAATCATATTCATGTGTCTGGATATACCAGTTTTACTGAAGCATCTTGATTGCTTCTAAGTTTTCTCAGTTAAGAAGAAACTGACCTAATCAAACTGACAAGCTTTGGCAGAACAAAGGAAACCACAAGAAAACCAAAAAGGCAACTTACAGAATGGGAGAAAATAGTTTCAAGTGATGCAATGGACAAGGGCTTAATCTCTAAACTATACAAACAATGTATACAACTCAAGAGCACAAAAGCCAACCACCCAACTGAAAAAATGGGCAAAAGGCCTAAATAGACATTTCTCCAAAGAAGATATACAAATGGCCAACAAGCACATGAAAAAAATGCTCAACATCCCTGTTTATTAGAAAAATGCAAACCAAAACTACTCTGAGGTACCACCTCACACCAGTCAGAATGGCCATCATTAGCAAGTGCAGAAATAACCAATGCTGGAGGGGATGTGGAGAAGAGGGAACCCTACTACATGGTTGGGGGAATATAAATTGGTACAACCACTAAGGAAAACAGTATGGAGGTACCTCAGAAAACTAAATATAGAACTACCATATGACCCAGCAATCCCATGCTTTGAGATATCTCCAGACAAAACGTTCTTTTAAAAAGACACATGCACCTGTTTGTTCATTGAGCCACTATTCACAATAGCCAAGAGATGGAAACAACCTAAATGTCCATTGATAGATGAATGAATTAGGAAGATGTGGTATATATACACAATGGAATACTACTCAACCATAACAAAGAACACAATACTGCCATTTGCAGCAACATAGATGGAACTAGAGATTCTCATACTAAGTGAAGTAAGTCAGAAAGAGAAAGACAAATACCCCATGATATCACACATCTGGAATCTAATATATGGCACAAATGAACCTTACCACAGAAAAGAAACTCATAGCCTTAGAGAACAGACTTGTGGTTGCTAAGGAGGAGGGGATTGGGATGGACTGGGAAGCTGGGCTTAATAGATGTGAACTGTTGCCTTTGGAGTGGAGAAGCAATGGGGTCCCGCTGTATAGCCGTAGGAACTTTATCTAGTCGCTTGTGATGGAGCATGATGGAGGATGATGTGAGAAAAAGAATGGATATATGTAGGCATGACTGGATCTCTTTGCTGTACAGTAGAAAGTTGAAAGAACACTCTAAAGCAGGTATAAGAGAAAAAATAAAAATCCTTTTTAAAAAAGGAAGAAAACTGCTATAAAAGTGCATTCAGATTTCTGTGTGGCCATAAGTCTTCAATGCCTTTGGGAAAATGCAAAGGAGTGTGATTCCTGGATGGAATTCACTGTCCACACCCATGATATAACATACCCATATAAGTTTCAAAGCATAAGATCCTCCCCTGAGTATTTCATTATTTACTTTAACCTATTAATAGGTTAACATTCACTAACTTCAACTGCTTACACTCTCTGCTTCCCAACCATGTAAATGTATCACCCTTAATTTGGGCCCTCAATTGTATAATTGCAATAACTGAATCTTCAAACACTAAAACTTGTGAAATTCAAAAGAAGCCTGTGCCACCTCCACATTCAGAAGGAATCAAATTGGTAACATCAATTTTACCCAAAGAATACCACTTTAAGTATAAATCCAATAGTCAACGCCTTTCTAAAGTCAAAAAACTACTTCAGAAGTAGAATTTTGTCTTTATATTTTGCCACTGTTAGAAGAACCTAAGGAAACATACGGTAAGAATTCAAATTATACCACACAAAGGTTGAAAATCTGTCATTTCCAACAGTAAGATTCTCTCTGATTTGAACATGGTACTTTGTGCTGAGTCAGGAAGAACATTCAAGTTGAAGGTCCGTGTTCTGACAGATGTGACCACAGTGTCTAATAAATAAAACTATTGGAAAAATGTCAGTCAGGCTTTTGGAGAGAACCTCTTAGGCTGTTGGATGTAAGCATTTAAAAGTGTAAATATAAGCAGAGAAGACAAGAAGTCAACATGAAGGATGACAGTGAAAACATTAGCTCAAAACCACTGTTAGGCAGGCGGGGAGTGGGAGCAGGGAAACGGCAGTGAAAAACAACTAAAAAGCAATGAATCTTACATTCCTGTTTATCCCTGGTATAAAATTGAAAACTGAACAGTACCTAAAAACGAACACTAATCAGCATATGTGTTCACAGTGCTTCTTTTTCTGAAGGAAACTGACACTAATACCTATGATAGGATTACATTAACACAATAAAAGATAATACTCTCCAGGGAAAACTGGATCAATCTAAGTGGTGATGAAAACCGTTGAAACTTGTATTCATTTTTTGTCACCTGAGATAAACTGCTTGTTCCATAGCATCCTCATGGCATTTTTCACTTCTGCATTCCTCAGCGTATAAATCAGAGGGTTGATCAAAGGTGTTCCAACTGTATAAAACACAGCTATCATCTTATCCATGGGGAAGGTGGTTGCAGGGCGTGTGTATATAAATATGCAAGGACCAAAGAACAAGATGACCACCGTGATGTGGGAGATGCAGGTGGAGAGGGCTTTTTTCCTCCCTTCTGCACTGTGGTTTCTCAGAGAATACAAGATGATGACATAGGAGACCATCAGCATGACAAAACTCACTGTACAGATGGCTCCACTGTTGGACACCAAGAGTAGGTTGGTCACATAGGTGTCTGCACAGGCAAGTTTCAGCAAAGGCTGCAAGTCACAGAAATAGTGGTCAATCACATTGGGACCACAGAATGGTAAACTCAGGGCCAGAAAAATCTGAGCTGAAGAATGCACACAGGATCCTACCCAGGCCACAGCCATCAGCACACCACAGACCCGGTGGCTCATGATGGTTGTGTAGTGCAGGGGCTTACAGATGGCCACATAGCGGTCAACAGCCATGAGGATAAGGATGAAGATCTCCAGGCAGCCAAAGAAATGGGATGAAAAGACTTGCACTATGCATTCATTAAAAGAGACAGTGGCATTTTTCAAAAGGGCATCTGCAATCACTCTAGGAGCAATGGAAGTAGAGAGGAAGGTATCAGTTAAAGATAAGTTGAAAAGGAAGAAGTACATTGGACTCCCAAGTGCCCGACTGGTCCTGATGGTAGTAATAATCAGCAGGTTACCCATCAATGTCCCCAAGTAGAAAATCAAGAAAGTGACAAACACTATTTTCTTCTTTACAGGATCCTGTGCCAACCCAAGTAGAAGGAACTCAGTCACATTATTGTTCAGCTGCATGATTTCATGAATGAGGAGAAGGGATGTGTGTGAAATGGATTATCTGCAATAAAATAAAGAATTACAATATGGCATGATCTATGCTTCTATGAAACATTTTAAGTCAATATAAATATTGCTTATTAGGTATATTCTAGCTGTGGTTTCCCAATAATTTGTTTGTGTCTATAACTAATAATGCTTTGTTTCTCAATTTGTAATGACCACTACATAGGGTCATGTTGAGCCTCATATAAGCTTGTGGATGGTAAACTCTCTTGTAAAACTCTTTAACTGCAATCCCTTGTTAGATTTGACATGGTTAATTTTTTGAATATATAGTTAATATATATGGCTTATTTCATTATTTGCTTTGTTATCTTTTGGCCATTTTCAATACACACTGAATCCCGTGTTTTGCTTTGTGCATCATTCATCATTTAGAATATATTTGGCTGCCTTAAAGTAGTACCCCAGCCTTGGCACCTAAAAGATACCTTGTTTCATTCATTTATCCTTTTCATATTTGATATGTATATATTTTTTAAACAGTATGTCATTTATAAATATAAATGTGCTTCATCTCTTCCATACAAACTCTCTCAGATCTCCAGCTTGAAAAGAGGAAAGACATATTACCTTCAAATAATCTGTTGCAAACGTCAAGCATCTTTATATGTAGTCCTTGGCATATATAATGAACAGAAGGAATATTCTTTGTTATTTGATGATATCTCAAAAATAACTCTTGCTATTTTTTCATTCTCCAATTTGAAAAGCATGTTTTAGAACACTCAGATTTCCTGAAGTTACACTTCTAAATGAAAGGGAGGTCATGTTTTAGAAAATCAAGCTTTTACTTAAGCATGTTACCAATGGGGTGGTTTTCTTTTGGGTGAAGATGTCACCTGGCATTTGGTATAGGGTCTGATCATAGTGGTATTCCCAGTGGTATTCCATTCTGGAATCTGAAAACCCCATATTCCTAGAACAGAGCAAAGAACAGAAGAAGGAGGGAAATTCATTTTCCAAAAGAGTCAGAATAGATAGTCAGTAACTGATGTCTTTGTTCCATTTGTATTGTCCTGGCAAACAATTATTCAGCTTGAAATGTCCCTTCTTTCAGTGAAGAGTTTGTTTTATTTCACATTTAGAAAGAACTGTTACTGTGGGGTCATTTCCAAAACCAGATTTTTTTTCATTAGTTCTTTCTTGTGAAGATGATGCTGGCAGTGGCACTCTATGAAAGTAAAAATATAGACTGGAATGTAACATATTTAAATATAATCTGGAAGATGTGCTTATTCCAATCTGCTTCTCCTCTATCCTATCCAACCTTCAATATGTTGTCTCTAAGTTGTGAGCAGCCACGGCACAGATTATGATAAGCTAACTAGGCACGAGATTTCCTTTAAACATTTTTCTCTTCCAGAGTGAATTTTCTTCTCTTCAACAGAGATGAAATGACTCTCATTTCTCCAAAAATACAAAACAAAACAAAAAACCCCTCTTGGGAAAAGGTCTAATCATGTTATTCACTTTGGGTTTGGGTTTCCAACTATTTAAAAAAAAATCTCTGGATTTATACATAATCTTAAGGAAACAGAGTCTTGGTGTTGGTATCTTAATCATGTCAATAAGCTCTTTCCTCCATTATTAATTTAAAAGTGACATATCATAAAGTATTGAAGCTTAAACTATGTAGGCACTAAAGGCAAGATGATGGGATAGTCTCTGTCACTTCAATATTGCTTGATGTTGGCCACTCTTTTGAATATACAGTTTTCTGTTTGTATGTTACCAAATCTATTTCCCTATCCTTTACTAGGACAAGATTATTTCTTTTATTTTACATTTGTATTTGCATATTTAAGATAAACTAAGATTCATAAATACATATGATACATGAAAAATAATTATGTGTCCCCATCAAATATTTGGTATCACAAAGACATGGATATTGCCACTCATATCTGGAGAAGAAGGAGTGAAATTAGTTTTTGAAAAAGCCCATTTCTCTACATTCAAGTTCCAAGCACTCCAGACTACATTAGCCACATATTTAATAATTTATATGAAAAACCTTTTCTGTGTCCTCAAGTACATGTCAGTGGTTCTCTTTGTATCCTACAAAAGGG
This sequence comes from Sus scrofa, assembly GCF_054392235.1. Taxonomy (NCBI): domain Eukaryota; kingdom Metazoa; phylum Chordata; class Mammalia; order Artiodactyla; family Suidae; genus Sus; species Sus scrofa. The sequence goes on from NC_139384.1 coordinate 16,460,423, forward strand.
AATTTTAACCTATTTTGTAATCTACAATATGTTAAAATGTAGAAAAGGCTGTAGTTCTCCAGTGAACTATGTTAATGTCTTTGTATAATCAGGGTCTGTCCTTGATGCAGTGCGAGCATGTAAAAATCAGTAGAAGGATCACATGAGATCTCTATCATGTAAGTAGTGTACTAGCTAAAGATTAAAAACACATAGGTGTAGAGTATCCACACTCATCTTGCCCTCTGTTTTCTTCATGGAATGGCTTTCCATTTCTAGCTGTTGAACCTTCTAGGAACTTCAGGACCAACATGCTAAGAAATATCCTCTAGAAGGCCTTTAGTGATTACCTGTGAGAGAGGAAATGTATCCTTCTGCTCTCTAAAGGCCTTATGTATGACATTTCTTGCAGTATTACATCATATAGCTTACAACAAGAATGTGTGTGTTTATTTTAGCTGCCTTCCTGGAATAAGAATATGAGAAAACTTTATGTTCTTCAGATATTATTTTCCGCACTTCCAACCCAATGCCTTGTGACGTGTGGATGCTCAATAAGAACTTTTAAATTGAACATTTTCTACAACCTCATAAGAAGTAATATTTACCGTATTGTTTTAGCATTTTGCTGATTATAAGCCACATTAGTATTATGAACTTGAGGATATCTTTTGTCTATCATGTATGGTAGATAAACAAATATGCTCCAATTTTATATAAGCAAAAAATAAAGAAGAAAACAAATAAAATGGTGAAAATAATCTGTCACTTACAGTTAGAAGACTCTCTGAATCATCATCACATCTGCCTACCCTTTTTGTTACCAGCTTTATTACAGAACACTGGGGAGGAAAAAAAAAACACAAAATGATTCATTCCTGAATTCCATTGGGAATACTCTAAGATTTAATGATGTAAGTTATTAATGTCCCAGAGTTTATTCCCCAAAGTTTCTGTTCAGTCAGATTCATCCTAAATATAATAAACTCAACTTTTAGTTTGTCCACTTATCCTATAAAAATAGCAAGTTAATCCACATCATACTCAGGAATCTGATACAAACAAGGATTCCTAGTTATCATTTCCCTTGGTCTAAAAAAAAAAAAAAAAAAAAAAAGAAGGTATCCAGGAGAATGAAGATCAAGAGAGTGGTGGAGGACAGGAAAAAGAAGAAATTATGTCACTGGTAGAAGAGAAAGTGGACCAATAAAATCTACCATATTCTCACCCAGTGCCCTAAATTACACACTCCTGCATCAGGACATAAACTTTGCTAGGTCTTATGTTTTTGTTTTTTTTTTTTTTACAATCACAATCCAGGGGAAACACTGGTGCCTGAAACCAGAGGTTCTATTCTATGGGCTCCAGACATTCATTAACAAGGAATGACAGACATATAGAAAATACTCCAATGATGAATATATATTTGGACCTATTTGGGCAAACTGGATATGTCTCATATTTGCCAATTTCATTTCCATTTATTTGTTAATTCATGTTATAAAAAACATATATTATGGAGTTCCCATCATGGTTCAGTGACTAATGAATCTGATTACGAACCATGAGGTGGTGGGTTCAATCCCTGGCCTCACTCAGTGGGTTAAGGATCCGGTATTGCTGTGAGCTATGGTGTAGGTCACAGACATGTCTCAGATCCTGCATTGCTGTGGCTCTGGGCCAGGCCAGCAGCTACAGCTCCAATTAGACCCGTACATGGGAACCTCTGTATGCTGTGGATGCAGCCCTAGAAAAAAAGACCAAAAAAACAAAGACATATATTAAAGGAATCAATTTCAAAATAATCATGTTCACCACATATTTACTGAATAGCTTTCATACACTAAGCTCTGTGTCATTTCCATAACTCATGGCTTTTATTTTTGGAATTTTTCATTATAGTTGATATGCAATGTTCAGTCAGTTTCTCCTGTACAGCAAAGTGACCCTGCCATGCATATATATATACATTCTTTTTCTCATATTATCCTCCATCATGTCCCATCACAAGTGATTGGATATAGTTCGCTGTGCAATACAGCAGGACCTTATTGCTTATCCACTCCAAATGTGATAGTTTGCCTCTACTAACCCCAAACTCCCTGTCCATCCCACTCCCTCCCCCTCCCCCTTGGCCACCAAAAGTCTACTCTCTATGTCCATGAGTTTGTTTCTCTCATGTAGATAGGTTCATTTGTGCCATATTTTAAGTTCTACACGTAAGTGCTATCATATGGTACATGTGTGTTTCTGACTTCACTCAGTATGAGAATCTCTAATTCCATCCATATTGCTTCAAATGGCATTATTTGTTATTTTTCGTGGATGAGTAGAATTCCATTGTGAATATGTACTACATCTCCATAATGCATTCATCTAGTGTTGGACATTTAGGTTTTTTCCACGTCTTGGCTATTCTGAATAGTGCTACCATGACAATTCGGGTACATGTGTCTTTTTGAAGGAAAGTTGTATCTGTATGTATACCCAGGAGTGGGATTGCTGGATCATATTATAGTTCTATATGTAGTTTTCTGAGGTACCTCCATACTGTTTTCCATAGTGATTGTACCCTTTACATTCCCACCAACAGTGAAGGAGGGTTCCCTTTTCTCCACATCCTCTCTAGAATTTGATATTTGTAGACTTATTAATGATGGCCATTCTGACAGGTCTACCTCATAGTAGTTTTGATATGCATTTCTCTACTAATCAGGGATGTTGCGCATTTTTTCATGTGCCTGTTGGCCATCCATATATCTTCTTTGGAGAAATGTCTGTTTAGGTCTTCTGCCCAGTTTTCAACTGGGTTGTTTGTATTTTTGTTGTTGAGTTGTTTGCATCTTTTGGAAATCAAGCCCTTGGTGGTGGTATCATTTGCAGCTATTTTCTCCCATTCCATAGGTTGTCTTTTTTTATGGATTCTTTCGCTGTTCAAAAGCTTTTAAGTTTGATTACGTCTTATTAGCTTATTTCTGTTTTATTTCGATTGGCTTGGGAGATTGACCTAAGAAAACCTTTGTATGATTGATGTCAGAGAATGTTTTGCTATGTCTCTTCTAGGAGTTGTATGGTGTCTTGCCTTAGGTTTAAGTGTTTAAGCCATTTTGAGTTTATTTTTGTGAGAGTGTGTTCTAGTTTCATTGATTTACATACAGCTATTCCATTCTGTCACCACCACTTACTGAAGGGACTGTCTTTTTCCCATTATAATTTTTTGCCTTCTTTGTCAAAGATTAATTGGCCATGTGTGTTGGGGTTTATTTCTGGGTTCTCAATTCTGTTCCTTTGGTCTATATGTCTGTTTTGGTACCAGTACCACACTGTCTTTATTATTTTAGCTTTGTAATATTGTCTGAAGTTGGGGAGAGTTATACCTCTTGCTTATTTTCAGTTTTGATGTTCTTGTTGTTGATGTTGTTTTCCCCTCAGGATTTCTTTGGCAATTTTGGGTCTTTTATGGTTCCATATAAATTTGGGGGTTGTTTGGTCTAGTTCTGTGAACAATGTCATGGATTTGATAGGGCTTGCACTGAATCTGTAGATTTTTGGATAGTATGGCCATTTTAACAATATTAATTCTTCCAATCCAGAAGCATGGGATATCTCTCCATTTCTTTAAATCCTCTTTAATTGCCTTGAATAATGTTTTATAGTTCTCAGCATTTAAGTCTGTCACCTCCTTGGTCAGGTTTATTCTTAGGTATTTACTTCTTTGGGATAAAATTATAAAAGGTGTTACATTTTTATATTCCTTTTCTAATATTTCACTGTTACTAAACAGAAATGCAACAGATTTCTGAATGTTAATAAGGTCTTCTGCTACTTTGCTGAATTCATTGATCAGTTTGAGAAGTTTTTGTGTGGAGTTAGGGTTTTCTATAGACAGTGGAATGTCATCTGCATACAGTGACAATTTTACCTCTTCTTTTCCAATTTGGATACCTTTTATTTCTTTGGTTTTGTGCTGTGGCTAGGACTTGCAATACTGCCTTGAATAAAAGTGGTGAGAGTGGGCCTCCTTGTCTTCTTCCAGATTTTAGTGGGAAGGATTTCAGCTTTTCTCCATTGAGTAGTGTAGTGACTATGGGTTTGTCATAAATGGCTTTGATTATGTTAAGGTATGTTCCCTGTATACCCACTTTGGTAAGAGTTTTTATCATGAATGGATGTTGGATTTTGTCAAATGTGGGGGGGGGTACATATTTTGAGATAATCACATGGTTTTTGACTTTTCTAAAAAAATCTAAATGCTTCACATGATCATTTCTTTAGGTATCCAGGTCTCAATAACTTACATTCTATTAGAAATTCATATTCTTTTCGAAGACTTATAACTGAGTCACTGGTTGTTCCAAGATTGATCTCGGCATTGTTGTTGTTGTCATTGGCTTTATAATTAGAAAGGATGGGAGTTCCTGTCATGGCACAGCTGAAATGAATCCAACTAGGAACCGTGAGGTTGCAGGTTCCATCCTTGGCCTCATTCAGTGGGTTAAGGACCCAGCATTGCCGTGAGCTGTGGCTTGGATCTGGCATTGCTTTGGCTCTGGCATAGGCCAGCAGCTGTAGCTCCCATTAGACCCCTCGCCTGGGAACCTCCATATGCTACAGGTGCAGCCCTAAAAAGAAAAAAAAATCCTGAACTAGAGTAGTACTTGTGTTACAGTCAAGGAAACTGATAACGCCATTGACACATCATAATCAGCCACAGTCCATAGGTTATGTTCAGAGTTCAGTCCTTGTATAGTACACCCCATAGGTTTGGGTCTGTGTGTAATGACAGGTAACCACCATTATAATATCATACACAATAATTTCAGTGTCTTAAAGTCCTCTGTGTCCTGCCTACTCATCCCTCTTATTAAACTTAATAAAGGGAAGCCCCACTAAACTGGGGTTAGAAAACCAGCAGGGGGAGGGAATTCTCAGGCACATACCATCAACACAGATCCCAACAGAAAGAGAAGGGCCTCCTCTCTCTGGTGGGATGTGATACTTCATTGCCACCAGCAGGAGGAAGAATGTATCCTTGCCTGGCAACACCTCAGTCAACAAGAGACTTAAATTCAGGTGACAAAAGCCACTATTATCAAGCTCCCAGTTTCCTCCAATGGACTCGTGTATAACAGCCCCTCCTAACTGCCTCTTTGCTATAAAAGAATTTCCACTCTGCTTTACCACGTTTATATGTGGTTCATGAGAGTTACGTGTTTCTAATTGTGATTCTTCTGTGTTCCTGAATAAGCCTGCTTTATTGGTCAATAACTGGCTCTTTTATTGTTTTTGGTTAACACCTCCCTCTCTCCAACTCCACCAACCACAGAGCTCTTTATTGTTTCCTTTTGTTGTTGTTGTTCTTTTCAGAATCTTATATAGTTGGAATCTTACAGCATGTCACCTTTTCAGATTATCCTCTTTCATCTCAGTAGTATGCGTTTAAAATTCCTTTGTGTCTTTTCATGGCTAGAGAGTGCTTTCTAAATTTTGTTAGTGCTCAATAATTATTAGTTCATTGTGGATATAGCACTGTTTCTTTACGTTTTCACATGCTGAAGAACATCTGGATTGACTCTAAGTCTTGGTAGTTATGAGTTAACATTTCTATAAATATCTGTGTGCAGGTTTTGGGGTAGAATTAAGTTTCCAACTCATTTGTGTAAATACTATGTTGTGAGATTGTTGGGTTTATATCAATTTAGTTTTGTAAAACACAAAAGTGTCTTTCTGTGTGGTTATTCAACTTTGTATTCCCATGGACAATGCAGAAGTGTTCCTGCCGCTCTACATGCTTGACAGTTTGTGTTGTCCTGTTTTGAATTTGGCTTTTTATAGGTGCATGGTCTGCACCTTTTTATAGCTTCATAGGTGCATCTTGTTGTTTTAATTGCAATTCTTTTTTTTTTTCTTTTTAGGGCCACTCTTGTGGCGTATGGATGCTCTCAGACTAGGGGTCCAATCAGAGCTGTAGTTGCCAGGCACAGCCACAGCAACTTAGGATCAGAGCTGCATCTGCGACCTACACCACAGCTCACAGCAATGCCAGATCCCTGATCCATGGAGTGAGATCAGGGATCCAACCTGCAACCTCATGGTTCCTAGTCAGTTTCATTTCTGCTGCACCACGGTGGGAACTCCTACTTGCAATTCTTTAATAGCATTTGATGTTGATTATCTTTTTCTATCTTATTTGTCATCTCTATATGTTCCTTTTTATATTTTAAGAATTTTATTAGTTTTTGAAAGAAGACAATTCTTTTACATATTTATTTATTTTATAAAGTTTTTATTGTGATTAAAAACACTTGAGAAACACCCTCTTAACAATCTTTAAATTACACAACAGAATAATGTTAACTATAAGCACATGTCTTACACTCACTCTGGTACTTACTCATCTTCTATAATTAAAAATTTTCCTGAAGTTCCTGTCGTGGCACAGTGGTTAACAAATCTGACTAGGAACCATGAGGTTGCAGGTTCGGTCCCTGCCCTTGCTCAGTGGGTTAACGATCTGGCGTTGCCATGAGCTGTGGTGTAGGTTGCAGACGTGGCTCGGATCCCGCGTTGCTGTGGCTCTGGCGTAGGCTGGTGGCTACAGCTCCGATTCGACCCCTAGCCTGGGAATCTCCATATGCCATGGAAGCGGCCCAAGAAATAGCAAAAAAAAGACAAAAAAAAAAATTTTCCCTAGCCCTGGCAAGTGCTGTCTGTTTCTATGAGTTTGATTGTTGTATATTCTTCTTCTAAGTAGAATCATACATTATTTGTCCCTATATAACTGTCCTATTCCACTGGGCATAATATTAACCGGTTCATCCAAGTTGTTGCATATAGCAGTATTTCCTTTTTTAAAGACTGTGTGATATTCCATTGTATCTATATGCCATCTTTTCTTAATCATTTCATCTTTCAATAAACAGGATGTTTTCATATCTTGGGTATTGGAAACAACGTGACAATAAAGATGAGCATGTAGTTACCTCTTTGCATTCCTGATACCAACACATTGGATATGTAGATCCAGAAGTGAAAATTTGTATCATATAGTAATTCTATTTTCAATTATTTGAGGAACAATTCTTAGGGATTGCATAATTTTGTACCACCACAAGCAGTACACAAGTGTTCCAATTTTTCCTTATATGTGCCAACCCTTGCTGTGTTTGCTGTTTTGATGCATACATCTGACTCAATGGAAGATGATATGTCATTGTGGTTTTAATTACATTTCCCTGATAATTAATGATGTTGACCACATATACCAGTTGGTTATCTTCTTTGGAGAACTGTCTACTTGAGTCCTCTATGCTTTATTAATCAGGTTGTTAATTCTTTTCTACTGACTTGTAGGAATTTTTTGCCTCTTTTCTATCTTAATCTGATGTTGTTTATGTGATTTACCAATAGTTTCTCCCATTGTAAGTTGGGTTTTCACCCTGTATAAGATTTCCTTTGCTGTGTTTAGTGATGTTGCCTCCCTTATCTAACTTTGATTATTTTGCTTGTGCTTTTGTCTCTTCCCCAGGAATCATTGACAAGCTTAGTGTCATGCAGCATTTCATCTCTGTTTTCATCAAGGAATTTTACAGTTACAGTTCCTTCATTAAAATCTTTAACTCATTTTAAACTGATTGGGTATATGGTGTAATGTAAGGGTACACTTTTGTATGGATTGGTTATCCAGTTTCTCAACATATTTGTTCAAGAGTCTCTGCTTTCTCCACTGTATATTCTTAGTTTGCATCAAAGAGCTGTTGAGAGTATATACTTGGGTTTTTGGGGTCCCTATTCTGTGTCTTTCGTTGATACATTTGTTTGTTATGGTGGTGTCATCCTGTTTAATTACTGTAGCTTTTTAATATGTTTTGACATCAGGAAGTGTGATGCTTCCAGCTTTATTTTTATTTCTTACTCCTAATTTGGTTAGTTGGGGAAATTTGTGTTTCCACATGAATTTTAGGATTGTTTTTATTTCTGTAAATAAATGCCATTCCCAGAGTTTCCTGGTGGGCTAGTGGTTAAGGATTTGGTGTTGTCAGTCCTGTGGCTCATATTTGATCTCTGGCCTGGGAACTTCTGCATGACATAGGCATGTCCTCTCCTCCAAAAAAAAATCATTGGAACTTTGATGGGGATTGCATTGCATCTGTAGATAAATTTGGATAGTATGGACTTTTTAACAATATTCATCTTTCAGTCTATGAACACAAGGTGTCTTCTTTGATTTTGTCTTCTTTAATTTGTTTCCTTTTAATGATTTGTAGAGTCCAGTGTAATAATGTTTTGCTTCATTTGACAGAATTATTTGTAAGTATTATTTTTATACTATTGTAATGGGTACTTCCTTAATTTCATTTTCAGAAAAGTTATTGTTAGTGCCTATCAAAATGATTTTTAATGTTGATTCTGTAATTTGCAACTTTATTGTATTCATTTATTAACTCTGAAAGTTGTTTCTTGTAGAGCATTTTGTATTTTGTACATAAGAAAGAGAGAATTTCACTTCTGTGGTTTGAAAATCTTTACTTCTTACCTAATACTTCTAGGTTGAGCTTTTAAAAGTATGTTATAATATAAGTCATAAAAGAGGGTATCCTTGCCTTATTCTTGATCTTAGAAGGAAAGCTTTCACTTTTTCACCATTGAGTATGAAGTTGGTTGTGGGGTTTTATATATGGCCTTCACTATAGTGAAGAAATTTCTCTCCAGTCCAAATTTGTTGAGACTTTTAATCATAAAAATCAGGGTTAAATTCGGTCCAATGATTTTTCTGCATCTGCCTAGAAGACAATGAGGTTTTTAAGCTCCATTCTGTTAATGTAGTGCATCACTTTATCTGATTTGCCTTTGATGAACCAAATGATGAGCCAATCTTGCATTCCAGGAATTATTCCCACTTGGAGTAATTATTTTATTTTATTTTATTTTATTTATGTTGATGTCTATACCTGTGGCATATGGAAGTTCCCAGGCTAGGTTTTGAATCAGAGCTGCAGCCGCCACCCTACTCCAGAGACACAGCAATGCCAGATCTGAGCCACATTGGCAAACAGATACTCACCACAGCTCATGGCAATGCCAGATCCTTAACCCACTCAGCAAGGCCAGGGGTCAAACCACCTGTGTTCTCATGAATACTAGTCAGGTTCATTACCAGTGAGCCACAATCGGAACACCTTACTTGGAGTTGGTTGTTTGATACTTTTATCATGCTGAATATTTCAGCTTGCTAATAGATTGTTTAGAGTTTTGCACCTATTTTCTTCAGGGATATATGACTATAATTTTCTTCCGTTATGATGCCTCTATATGCCTTGGAAAGTAGGGTGATACTGGCCCCCATAAAGAGAACTTGAAGCTGTTTCCTCTATTTTTAGAAGGTGTATCCTCTATTTGTATTGATTTGGCTTTACCTGTTTGGTAGAATTCACCTGTGAAGCTATCCAGTCCTGGGCTTTTCTTTGTTGGCATTTTCAGTCTCAATAAAAGGGCAATGTGTTCCTTGGTCATTCAGTGTAACACACCAGAGAGTTATTGAGTCTCATGCAGAGACTGAAAAGAATCACTGTTAATATGCAGTGAGTCTCAGGCTCTGTGGAATATAAACGATTAAGTGGAGAGTTGCCATCTAGTTCATCATAAATGTGGAAAAGAATCCCTTGTCACAAGAATGTTTGCTCAAGTGAAAATTAGGACATGGTATGATTCAAACAGTAAAGGAATGGATCAAATGTCCCATGATCCATAAAGTGAAATGCTCTGTATCTGTCAATGTTCCATGGAGAGTTTGTAGTAATTTTGGAAAATCGGTATACTATGATGTTATGATCAAAAAAGTATAGAAAACGAGTCTCCAAAAAGATACATTCCCCAAACGTGTACGAAAGCACACAGAGACACTTTTTCTCTCAGAAATAAAACAATGATAGGATGCTGAAGAAAATGTGCTTTTCACAACAGTTTATTATGACAATTTTCAAACACATAACAAAGTTTACAAAGACATAAAACCAAACCTCTTACTATCAAGATATAGACATTTCCATGATCACACACATTTCCCTCATACTGACTCCTAGATAAATCCACTCCCTCCCTCCATATATGGAATTGCTCTTTTCTTTCATTTTTCCATCACTTTTGAGTTTTGCAGACCTTGATAAAAATGAAAACATAAAAATGTACTCTTTCTAAAATTTATTTATTTATTTATTTTTCTTCTTACAGCTCCCCCCCCCTGCAGTCTATGGAAGTTCCCAGGTGAGGGGTCAACTCAGAGCTACAGCTGCCTGTGTACAGCACAGCCACAGAAACAAGGGATCTGAGCCTCATCTGCAACCTCTGTCACAGCTTGTGGCAACCCCAGACCCTTAACTACTGAGCAAGGCCATGGATAGGACCTGCTTACCAGAGACACGATCTTGGGTTCTTAGCTCACTGAACCAGAACAGGAACTCCCCAAAAAGGACTCTTTGGAGTTCCCATCATGGCTCAGCAGTTAATGAACTTGACTAGTATCCATGAAGATGAAGGGTCAATCCCTGGCCTTGCTTAGTGAGTTAAGGCTCCAGGGTCACCATGAATTGTGGTATAGGTCACAGACACAACATAGATCCTGCATTGCTGCTGCTGTGGTGTAGGCCAGGAACTACAGCTCCGATTGGACCCCTAGCTTGGGAACCTCCATATAACACAGGTGTGCCCCTAAAAATAAAAAAAAAAGTACTCTTTAAGACTTCTTTCACCTAGAAAAAAAATTTTGTGTGTATATTAGTTCTCCATTCCTTTTTTATTGCTGAGGAATATTTCATTGCATTTATAAACTAGTTTGTCCTTCTCTTTGTTTAAGTGCACTTGACTGACTTCAACTTCTTGGCTATTAAGTCCAAACTAACTATGAGCATTACATCACAAGTTTTGTGAACAGGTTTTATCACCTAGAGAAGTAGTTAAGGATGGAATTATTGGATGTATGTGGAAGTGTATGTTTCATGTTAAATAAAGTCAGAAGTTTATCATATGTGAAGGTATCACTTTATATTCCCATCAATGGTGAAAACTTGTATCCATGAGCAGATTTTACTCATCATACACACTGCTACCAACCTGGACCAAATTACCATAAGCTCTTTCCTAGTTTGTTATGGTGTTCTCAAAATGAATATCCCCTTTTCACTCTTTGTGGTCAGTGAGGCAGAGTAATCCTTTAAACCATAATTTGGATCATGTCACAGTACCTCCAATGCCTTCTCATTTCTCTCCAGAAAAATCCCATAAGCCCTTCATACTTAGGGTCTCTATCATATTTCTGGTCTCATTTTCAATGTTTCACTCTTATTTCTCTCTGGTCACTGAACTCTCTGATTTTCCTCCCCATAAGATCAGCATAGTCTGTTTGCACTTGCTTCTCCATGTGCCTAGGACTCTGTTTCTGTTGATCTATTCAAGAATCATTCATACTGGTCAGGGTTCCTCAACCACAGGACTGCTAAAATTTTGAGTCAGAGAGACAGTCCTTGGTAGTGATGACCTGTCTTGTGCATTTCAGCTGTTCAACAGTATCTGTGACCTCTACTCACCAGATGCCAATAGCAGTGCCCACTGCACACAACCAGTAGTGTATCTGGGACACTCAAGAGTGTATCTAGCCTTTGTCAACTATCCCCTGGGGGGCAAAATATTAAGACTCCTAATTTTGGTCTTAATTATAAAGTCTTATGGGCCCTTCTTGACCATCCTGTCCTGCATAGTACACATCTATTCCCTCAGGGTTGCCAACATCACACTCGTCAATTATTTTACTCTATGGTAGATCCTGGCCCTTTTCAAACCCCTGGTATGATCAGTATTTGTCCAGTTTTACCCCCTGGTATAGGAATCTCCATGTGACCATGGATATTTTTTCTGACTTCACTACCACATTTTCAGTTCCTAGAATAAGGCATGGCAAAATGAATATGGTAGAATATTTCAAGTCAATTCTGTTTTGCATATTTTTTCTAGTACATTTAAAATTAATCTTTGACCTTAACTCTCTCATCCATTTTTAGCACAGAAAATCCTACCTGAAACTTTGAAAAGGTATGTTTGACATTTACATCCTTTTAGAACCTAAGGTAAATCTACACAAGATAGAATGAGAGTAAAATCCAAACTTCTTTTTCTTTTATTAGAGAGTTAAACAACTAACAAAAATTGTGTCCTCTTTTATGATTATTAACATTAAATGATCCATGAAATTAGTATATTAAAAAAGAAAGTGGGCATTCCCTGGTGGTGCAGTGGGTTAAGGATCCAGCATTGTCACTGCAGTGGCTTATGGAACTTCCCTTGCCTCAGGCATGGCCAAAGGCAGGGGGGAGAAAGAAAAGAAACAAGGAATGAAGATACAAGCACTTTTTAGATATGTATATATCAAAAATTGAAGACTCAGAGTCCTTGTTGTGGCTTAGTAGTAACAAACCTGACTACAAGGATGCAAATTCAATCCCTGGCCTCACTCAGTGGGTTAAGAATCCAGTGTTGCAGTGAGCTGCGGTGTAGGCTGCAGATGCGGCTTGAATCCCACATTGCTGTGGCTGTGGTGTAGGCCAGTGGCTACAGCTCAGATTTGACCCCTGGTCTGGGAACCTCCATATGCCCTTGGAGAAGCCCAAGAAAATGGCAAAAAGACAAAAAAAAAAAAAACCAAAAAGATCTGGGATTACTGTGGCATAGTCTGGCAACTATAGCTCCAATTTGGCCACTAGCCTGGGAATTTCTATATGCCTAAATTTCCAATTTAGGGTGCAGCCCTATATAGACAACTTAATTAATTCAATTTAATAAAAGTATTGAAGGCTATCATGTAGAATGAAATGAAAACTTTTTCATGTCAATTTTCATGTTGCAACATTCAAATTAATGGTTACAACATTATAATAATGCTCAAGATTTTAAAAACCTATTTGCACACAGGAAATATTCATGAATAGTAGTTGTATAGCATACAAGGGTAAACTATAGAATATTTGGGGATATGTATGTATGGCTTAATAAAAGATGTACTTACATACATAGTGAATTCATATAAAAATTCAAATAAACTATTTTTGAACATGGTAATGAAAAATTGAGATTTCTCATTATTCTAACTTTTTAATAGACTATTTTAAAAGAATAATTGTAGACTTACAGAAAAGTTACCAAAAAATATATACAGGGATTTCCCATCACCAATATACTGTTTACCAAAAACTTATCATGAATATAATACATTTGTTATGAATGACAAATCAATATTCATTTTTAGTAAAATTTGTAGTTTACAATTGGGTTTGGGTTACTCTGTGTTGTAGAGTTTTATGGGTTTTACAGTGTGTGTTATATCATGTATCTACCTTTAGAGTGTCAAACAGAATGATTTTCCCTCCTTTAAAATGTCCCACACACAACTGATTCATCCCTTTACTCAATCTGCTTAAATCCCCAACAACCACTGATTTCTTTTTTACTCTTTTCACAGTTTTACCTTTTACAGAGTGTCAATTCATAATTTATGGAAATGTTTCTGTTTCAAAATTTAAAAATCATCCCTTGTGTTGTCTCATTAATTGTTTTATCCTGTTGACATTTTAAAATTCACTAACATCACCTGTTTGTCCTCTCTACATCTAGCTCATATAAATATGTCTTCCTTAATTTGGTTTATCTATGCTACAAACATATTAACCCATTATAAACATATTACTATAACTGGCCTGGTGCAAGAAACCTTAATACCAGTCACTAAAATAAAAAGAACCTAATTAGGGTGATGAATTGGATTTTATAAAAAGAATTCTATCTTAACTACAAATCCAAATGTCAAACCTTTTAAGTTCAAAGACCTACCTCAGAAGTGTGCATTTTCTCAGTGTTTTATCACTGTTCTGGAAGGACTGGGTAACACAAGGTGACAATTTGAAGTAAAGCTCAAGAAGTTATCTAAAGAGATAACTGTATTAAATATTGTCTCTTATAACATGAAGTTTCTATAGTTCTTTGAATTGGACACTTTCTCTTGACCAGAAAGAACTGCTTACTACATTAAAGGTCCATGAGTAGACATGAGACCACAGTGTTTGATAAAGGAAATAGTTGAAAGAGGTAAAACCTGCTAATATATGAATATAAGCTTATAGACCAGTATCAAGAAGCAGACAACACCAGAAATCATCATGAAAAATGGAAGATGCTAGATGAAACCAAAGTGACACTAGGTAGGTAAGAGAGACAGAGACACAGTAGTGAAAAGCATCTAAAGCAGTGAACTTTACTTACCTCTTTGTACCTGACTCCATCTCTTCCTCTACGTAAAGCTGATGGAACACTAAAGATTGTTGTGTTTATAGTGCTCCCTTTTCTAAAGGAACCAAATATCCATGCCCCATGATAGGATTAAATGAATACCACAGTAAGATATAATATTCTTGAGGGACTGATTCTCAGTCAATCTAAGCTATGAAGAAAATATTGAAACTTCCATTCATCTTTTGTCATCTGAGATCAACTTCTTTCTCCATAGCATCCTCATGGCATTTTTCACTTCTGCATTCCTCAGCGTATAAATCAGAGGGTTGAGCAGAGGGGTTCCAATTGTATAAAAGACAGTTATCATCTTATCCATAGAGAAGGTGGTTGCAGGGCGTGTGTATATAAATATGCAAGGACCAAAGAACAAGATGACCACGGTGATGTGGGAGATGCAGGTGGAGAGGGCTTTTTTCCTCCCCTCTGCACTGTGGTTTCTCAGAGAATACAAGATGAAGACATAGGAGACCATCAGCATGACAAAACTCACTGTACAGATGGCTCCACTGTTGGACACCAAGAGTAGGTTGGTCACATAGGTGTCTGCACAGGCAAGTTTCAGCAAAGGCTGCAAGTCACATATATAATGATCCATCACATTAGGACCACAGAATGGTAAACTCAAAGCTAGAAAAATCTGAGTTAAAGAATGCACACAGGATCCCACCCAGGCCACAGCAACCAACACCCCACAGACTCCATGACTCATGATTGTTGTGTAGCGCAGAGGTTTACAGATGGCCACATAGCGGTCAACAGCCATGAGGATAAGGATGAAGATCTCCAGGCAGCCAAAGAAATGGAATGAAAAGACTTGCACTATGCACTCATTAAAAGAGATAGTGGCATTCTTCAAAAGGGCATCCACAATCATTCTAGGAGCTATGGAAGTAGTGAAGCAGGTATCAGATAAGGATAAGTGGAAAAGGAAGAAGTACATTGGACTCCCAAGTGTCCGGCTGGTCTTGACGGTAGCAATAATGAGCAGGTTACCTATCAATGTCGCCAGGTAGAAAATAAAGAAAGTGACAAACACTATTTTCTTCCTAACAGGATCCTGTGCCAACCCAAGCAGAATGAACTCAGTCACATTATTGTTCAGCCACATGATTTCATGAATGAAGGGAAAGGTTGAATGTGAAATGATTTACCTGCAAAAAATTAAAGATATTCACTTATGATGTGATATCTAATATGATGAAATATTTTAGAAAAAAGAGTATTAAACATTGGAAACATTCTAACTGTGGTTTCTTAACAATTTTCTCTAACTCTTTGTTCCTCAATTTTTCATGACCACTGCATAGGTTGTTATGAGTCTCAATAAGCTTATGAATACGATATTCTTCATAACAGTCTTCAAATAATCCCCCTGACTTAGATGTAACTCTCGTTAATTTTGCTAACTTTATGAATGCATATTGGGCTCTATTGTGTAATTTCTTCTTTCTTTTGCTTTTTCTTTTTTGGGCCACACAAAAAGATTAGTAAAAATAATGACATGATCTCCATAATAAAACTAATGTAGAAGCCAAGAATTAAAGAGAAGTAAGTGTAGCATTTTCAAATTTATCCTGCCCTCTCCTTCTATCCTGGGACTATTTTAGATGCTTCTGTTTTCCTTGAACTTTAGGACAAAACAGTCCAGCTGGCCTCCTGTGATTGCCTGTGAGAAGGGAAATGCATTCTCCTGCTCTCTGAAGACTTTCACTATAGCTTTTCTTACAATATAAGAATTATTACTGCTTGCAGCACAAGAATTCATGTGCTTATTCTACTTTTCATTCTTAGAAAAGAATATCAACAGGCTACATATTCTCAGAATATTTTTCTCCACAATCCCAATCTAACTGCCTAGTATAATGTAGGTGTTAATTGAACTGAAATTGAACATTCCCTGCTATCTTTAGGATATGATCATATTTATGTGATCATTGTCATACTATTCTGATCTTAAAATATAGTAAGATCAAGTTTATAGAGTCTTGTATCAAATTTGTAGGGTCTTCTATCTATCATTATGGTAGACAGAAAAACATGCTGTCTACTTAGCCAAAAACAGCAACACTGAGATCAATTTTGAACAAGTAGTGACACAGGTACAAGTCGTCCAAAAGAATATGAATTTCCAGAGTCCCCATCATTGCTCAGTGGTTAGTAAATATGACTAATAACCATGAGGTTGTGGGTTCAATCCCTGGCCTACTCAATGGGTTAAGGATTCGGTGTTGCCATGAGCTGTGCTGTAAGTCTCAGATGTGGCTCACATCCCATGTTGCTGTGATTCTGGCATAGGCCAGCGGCTACAGCTCTGATTAGACACCTACCCTGGGAACCTCCATATGCCACAGGTGCAGCCCTGGCAAACACAAAAAGACAATAAAATAAAATAAAAATAAAAGGTGAATTTCAAATAGAACGTAAGAAATTGGGACCTGGATACCTACACAAATGACCACCTGAAGCATTTAGATTTCTTACATAAATTTTTGGCCCTTAGAACATGCTATCAGAAGCTTTGCATTTTTCATATCTTCCCGATATTGATTAACATCTTTTGGAGTTCCCATCATGGCTCAGCAGTTAAGAAACTTGACTAGCATCCATAAGGACACAAGACCCTGGCCTTGCTCAGTGGGTTAAGGATCTGGCATTGCTGTGAGCTGTGGAGTAGGTCACAGATGCATCTTGGATCCCGCATTGCTGGGGTTCTGGTGTAGGCCAGAAGCTACAGCTCTGATTCAGCCCCTAGCCTGGGAACATCTGTATGCCATGGGTGTGGCCCTAAAAAGATAAAGAAAAAAATTTATTTGCAGTATGTATATGACTACATGTCCAAGTTTATGTTTCCCAAAGATGGTTGACATTTTCCTCATATTTTCAAAAGAATCTGACACATACACACATTACACTAGTTTGGAGGCAAAACAGCATCAGCAAAATAGCACATCTTGGGATTGTGGGCATTCAGTCCTACCTAAAATGTCCAGTGAGACATTGGGTTCAAATGTCAAGGACCTTTTTAGCATGAACCAAAAGTCTTTATGACTTTTTGGACAGGATCAAATGTCCTGCAAGGCACATCTTCTAAATATTACGGTCTTAACCTCAACTCTTCAAACAAGATTAGCCAAGTTTAGAATGGCCAAGATTGTTAAACAGATTAAACAGACTATTTTTGGTGTGGCAAGAACAGAGAAGAGCTGAAAGAAAATCAGGCAAAGGTGGAGAATATTCAAGGGTGGAATATAAAGTGTTCAGTGGATCCTTCCATGCTTACAAGTCTATGCTTCTGTGGAGACCACAGTGAGAAGCATTTTCTGTAAGGATTCTCTCTGAAATGATGCACCCCTCCCCAAGTCAGTTACAAAAATCTTTGGGGGAGAACCTACACTCTATTATTCTGCAGAATTTGCCATTCTTTGCAGAAAGGTGAACAGATTGTCCCTGCATATTTTATTCCTTTAAAAGCCAAACAACAACAAAAACAAAACAAAACAAAAAAGTGCCCTCCTTGAGTTCCTCCTTCTCCTAAATCTCATGATTCCTGAGTATCTGGCCCAGAGGTGTCCAAGAAAACAACTTGATATGAGAATCAAAAGATCACAATGAAACTCAACACACGCTACTAATAATTCCCACATGTGATTCCCCTATATACCATTAAATTAGTATTTATTCCTTATTCAGAATCTTATCAGAGAGCAGGAACTTTGAAGGGACAATAGTAGATAAGCTCACAAGTGAAGAAACCCAGCATGTGGCAAAAATACTGATGAAAAGGGAGGATCTTACTCAAAGAATTTTCAGGAACTCCTCTTCCAAATGTAAGGCCAGTTATTGTTTGTAGACTTAAGACTATTCATTGTTGTGTTTCCTCTGATCCTTCTCTAAGAAGTAGTTTTTTATCAAAATTTTGACATGAGCCAAGAGCAGATCAAAATCCTATGATATCATTTGAAAGAATAGAAAGGGCAATGCATTTACACTGTGATAGACAATATTCCTTTCAAAGATGTTACTTGAAGCTAGAAAACCAGGCATTCTCCAGAAGCTGTGTAAAGGTCAATACCTCCATTAAACTTGACTCTAATTTTGAACCATGAATAATCTCTTCTAACATTTCAGTACCCAGAGTTCCTAACAAAACTTATTTTTGCTAAGCTATCTTATATATAAACCATTTGTAAGCATTTCTGTATTCTGCCATCTCCAGAAAATATTCTACAATTGATGGATTAAAGTCTTCTGTCCCCAAACAACAATACATGAGTTTCACATACCTTATATTCATAAATATTTGTTGATTTCTAAAGATCATTCCCACCCTCATGGTCATGTTTCATTCTGTTAATTTCTTATATTAATGGTAAATCTTATTTTTAAAAAAGTTACATTGTTCATTTTCCCCCGTTTCTTTCTCAGAGTATGAGGGAAGTATAATTACAAGATGCATGGAAATATGTTAGCAAGTGATGGTGGATTATTTTGTAATGATGCCCCTCTGAGTACAAAGATTGGAATAATATGTCACTTACTTGTTGGAAGGCACTGTGAATTTCCAGTTCCACTCATCCATTTTGACAGCAGCTGTGAACTGGAGTTTAGCACTTGCCATCTGCCTCTACACGGATTAAACCATGAACCAGTTCAGCTGCAGACCCACAGCAACCCTGAGCAGAGGTCAGGGTAAAGACCAGGAGTGAGGCACGCTGTGCTCTGGGAAAAGTGGAAGAGCAGGTCTTCAGATAGATATTGTTAGGAGATTTTATGAGCCCACTTCTTGCATCTCTTCATTTCTCTTAAAAAAAAAAAAAAAAAAAAAAACACTAAAGCCCTTCATGGTAGTGTCTGCTCTTCATGACTAGTAGTAACATTCATGACACCAGAGGCAAACTTCATAAAATGTGTGCATGGCTGCATGCACCTTTAACACATATGTTGGTATTTCCCCTTTTCTCTTTGGGGAAGGATTTCAGAGCTCCTAGGTTGTAATAAGTGGACAAAATAAAATATGTCATCAGTCAATGCAGTCACTCCCAAGGGTGGGCTGGTGAGCCCTGAGGGAACTCAGGAAAGAAACAAAGAATACTGGCCCACAACAGAGGTACCTATTGAAGGAATGAGTCCAGTAAGCCCAGACCTTTACATCTTCCCATAGAAATAGGTTTTCTGTAAATCTTCTTCTGTAACTCTGGTGACATGTTAGTCTCTTCTTCCTACTACCTTCCCTTTGTTGCAAAAACTCATATATCCTAGCTTCCCCCTGCCTCACCTGCTCAGAGGGTGTTCTTTGGGCTACCTAAGATGATGTCTCCTGGGCTTAGGTCCTAATTTTGCCCCAAATAAAACTAAATTCTCAGCTTTCACATTGTGCATTTTTTTTAAGTCAACACAGCCCTCTCACAGATTTCTGAAGAAAAAATGTTCTCTGCATTCGACGTGGAATATTTTAAGACATGATGATGTAAGATACTGCTATCCTAGAGAGGATAGTTCTCTGAAGTTTTCTTTCCTTGCCAGTTTTAATTAATATCCATATATAATAAAGTCATTTTTATTTTTTTAATTTTTAATTTTTTCCCACTGTACACCATGGGGACCAAGTTTTACTTACATGTATACTTTTTTCCTCCCTTTCTTCTATTGCAATATAAGTATCTAGACATAGTTCTCAATGCTACACAGCAGGATCTCATTGTAGATCCTTTCCAAGAGCAATATGTTGCATCTGTTAACCCCATGATCCTGATCCGTCCCACTCCCTCCCTCTCCTCCTGGGCAGACACAAGTCTTTTCTCCAAGTCCATGATTATCTTCCCTGTGGAAAGTTTCTTTTGTGCTGTATATTAGATTCCTGTTATAAGTTATATCATAGGGTATTTGTCTTTCTCTTTCTGACTTATTTTACTCAGTATGAGAGTCTCTATTTCCATCCATGTTGCTGCAAATGGCATTATGTCATTCTTTTTTATGGCTGAATAGTATTCCATTGTGCACATATATACACACGTCATCTTCCTAGCCCAGTCGTCTGTCAGTGGACATTTGGGTTGTTTCCATGTCTTGGCTAGTGTGAATAGTGCTTCAGTGAACATGCGGGTGCATGTGTCTTTTTCAAGGAAACTTTTGTCAGAATATATGCCCAAGAGTGGGACTGCTGGGTCATATGGTAGTTCTAGGTATAGATTTCTAAGGTTCTCCAAACTGTTCTCCACAGTAGCTGTACCAGCTTACATTCCCACCAACAGTGCGGGAGGGCTCCCTTTTCCCCACAGGCCTTCCAGCCCTTGTTATTAGTGGACCTATGAATGATGGCCCTTCTGACTGGTGTGAGGTGGTATCTCATGGTAGTTTTGATTTGCATTTCTCTTATACTCAGGGGTGTTGAGCATTGTTTCATGTGCTTGTTGGCCACCTGTATATCTTCCTTGGAGAACAGTCTATTCAGGTCTTTTGCCCATTTCTCCATTGGGTGGTTGGCTTTTTTGCTGTTGCGTTGTATAAGCTGCTTGTGTATCCTAGAGGTGAAGCCCTTGTCCGTTGCATCGTTTGCAACTCTTTTCTCCCATTCTGTAAGGTGTCATTGTGTTTTTGTATTTGTTTCCTTTGCTGCACAAAAGCTTGTCAGTTTGATTAGGTCCCACTGGTTTCTTTTGGCTCTTCTTTCTGTTGCCTTGGGAGACTGACCTGAGAACATGTTCATGAGGTTGATGTCAGAGAGTGTTTTGCCTGTGTTCTCTTCCAGGAGTTTGATGGTGTCTTGTCTTCTATTTAAGTCTTTCCACCATTTTGAGTTTATTTTGGTGTATGGTCGGAGGGTGTGTTCTACTTTCACTGCTTTGCATACAGCTGCCCCGGTTTTGCAGCAATGCTTGCTGAGTAGACTTTCTTTGTCCCGTGTTATGCTCTTGCCTCCTTTGTCAAAGACGAATTGACCATAGGTGTCAGGGTGTATGTGTGGGTTCTCTATTCTATTCCATTGGTCTGTCTGTCTGTTTTGATATCAGTACCACAATGTTGTGATGACAGTGGCGTATTGCTCCCTCTACCCATGATACTCTGCTTTGTAGTCTCCCAGGCAGTCTCTGCCCCACCAACATGACAGACCAATTCCTGGTCTCCCCAGTCAGTCTCTACCCTGCCAACCAGACTCTCTGGTTCCTAGTACAAGCAGTCTCCATGCCATCCACCCCAGCCTGCTCCTGGAGACTCACCTCCGGAGCCAAGGTCTGGGTGCCCAGCCCCCACCCAAGTGTCTCAGTTTTTGGTGACTGTGCCAGTAGTAGATGATCTGTTCGGTTCTCACTCTGCTCTTCAGATCTCAGACTTACTGCTGTGCTCTTCCCTGCATCTAGAGATCCCTCTGATTTGGTTGATCTTTCCATCCAGTAGGTGACTTTTCAGGGTGTGGGATCGCTTTCTCCTCCACAGTTGCCTTTCTGGAGTGCCCGTCCACCCATGATTCCCTTCGCTCACTCTTTTTTCTTGTTTTACCCAGTAACATCATGAGATTCTTGCCATTATTGGAGTTTAGGTTTTTCTGCCAGTGATTCCTGTTCTCTGTGAGTCATTTAACCTGTAGATGTGTTTTTTTGGTTGTGTTTGTGGAGGAGCGTGAGCATGTCCCCCTAATATTCCGCCATCTTGCCTTCACCAAGAAGACAAATTTTATAGCCCTTGTAATTTATTTGCAAGTATAATCCAGGGAGTGTGAGGCAGTGCTTTGGAATTAATTTCTCTGCTGTGAGCTTCACACATCCCCAAACGTGGATCTACAGACTTAGAGCAAGTAGTACCTTGATTAACTATAAACCTCTTTTTGCAAACTGAATTGATATCTCATATTTTTTTCAAATGGATATCCAACTGTTTTTCTAACTTTTGTTAGTAAATGTACACTTATTGATGAAGGTGTTTCATTGAAATAATTTTACTTACCATATATTTAGCAACAGCCTCTATGTTTGTCACTGTACATAAGTTACATTTTGTGTTTCCCATAAATATTCCACCAGATAATAATGAACAGTGGGATATTTCATGTGAGAGAAAACTGAAATGCACAGAAGTCAAGCAGCTTGCAAGGTTATGTATTTGGGACGTTCAATCCTGAGAATGATATTCATGATTGTTTCATTTCATGGTTTATCCTCTTGCCACACATTATTTTATATGCTCCTAAGTGGAAACAAGGATTCACAAGTGATTATAACAAAAGTTGATTCAAATGTCTGAGTAATGGTATCTATGGTTGAGGAGCTGAGAATGAATAGTAAGACAATGAGGACAGGTTGAAATTCGGGTAGCCACAGGATATATGTGTGAAAATACTCATTTGGGATTCTCTCATGGTTTGAAATGGATGTCAGGACTCTAAAACTAGATTTGGGAATCTTTACTTGTAAATGAGAGTTTAAATTATTTGGAAATTGGGGAAGGTCGTCCAAGAAAACAGAGAGAATAGAGACTTGAGCCACTCTTCTGGGTAGGGTTAAACTAATAAAAAGAATCCCAGCGTAGTCTCAGGAAGCTTGTTCAAAAATCATAAGTGAAACCATGAATAGCAGTGATAATCATACTTAAAGGAGTGGAGTTTCATAAAGATGTGAGTGGGTGTTCTGTGTATGGAGGGCACATTAGCACTTGTGGCTAAAACTCAGACACCTGTAAATCCTGATTCACATAATCAATGAATAGAATAATTTCAAATAGAAAAATGTTGCTATCATAAGTGCTAGAAGCCATGCATTTTATTTCCATTGCTCAGAATCTTAAAGTTCTCTAAACTAATACTCACTGAGGACAGAAATCATGACTGTTTGGTTCTCCAACATTATCTTTA
Organism: Sus scrofa; assembly: GCF_054392235.1. Classification (NCBI taxonomy): domain Eukaryota; kingdom Metazoa; phylum Chordata; class Mammalia; order Artiodactyla; family Suidae; genus Sus; species Sus scrofa. The sequence goes on from NC_139384.1 coordinate 16,483,581, forward strand.
TCATAGCAAACAATAATTTGTAGCATGCAATTTCTCTCTCTCTCTCTCTCTTTTTTTTTTTCTCATTTTTTAAGGAAGGCGAAGAGATCTGAAGGTAGTTTGTGGAGGAAGCCAGGTCAAAGAAATGTGCTTTTTAACAATGGAAAAGAAGGAGTTCCCATCATGGCTTAGCTGTTAATAAACCCAACTAGTATCCATGAGGATGCCTGTTCAATCCCTGGCCTTGCTCCATGGGTTCAGGTTCCAGCATTGGCTGTGAGCTGTGTTGGTCGCACCCATGGCATATGGAGGTTCCCAGACTAGGAGTTGAATCAGAGCTCTAGCTGCTGGCCTACGCCACAGCCCAGCAACATGGGATCCAAGCTATGTCTGTGAGCTCCATACTTTGAGCACTTTTGATCAACCCTTTGATTTATACACTAAGGAAGGCATAAGTGAAAAATGCCATGAGGAAGTTGTGGACCAAGAAGTTGGTTTCAGATGACAGGAGATGAATAGAAGTTTCAGCTTTCCTCATCGTTTGGATTGACTGAAAAGGAAGTCCATACCAAATAAGATCTTTTTCTTATGGAGTTAACATAATCCTAACATGTGGTGTGAATATTAATTTCTTTAGGAATATAAGCCATGTGAACACACATGCTAGTGTTGAGTCAAGTTTATGTAGAAGAGACGGTCTTACAGTCTTGTGAGACACCTTGTCTTCGATGGTCACTGCTGGGTCTCTGCCTCTCTGGTCTGCCAGATATCCCTGTGGTTTGATCTCCTGTTTCCACTGCCCTGTGCGTTGACTTGTGTTTATAGTTATACTTCTATTTGCTTATAACCACGGCTCGACAGGTGTTCCTTCCAAAGAGTTTATTTACTAGAAATGGTGGTCTCGTGTCTCATTGTGCACCTTCAACTTGTTTGTTCTTCCTGACTCAGGAAAAAGCACCAGGTTCAAGTAAGCATAGCATCTTCATATTTTAAAGGACAATATATTTAATCTAAGAAACCCGTCTTCTCTTTCTTGGGGTTATATTGGAAATTGTTGCCACATGTTTACCTAGATTCTTCTAGAACAGTGACAGAACAGAATGAGAAAATTCACCCTTTTGTAGGAGTATTTTTTCCTTAGGGAGGTTCTGACTGTTGGGCTTATACTCATATTAATAGTCTATCTGTAAAAAAAATCCTTTCTGCTCTTAAAATGACCCTTTATATTTGGGAGGAAATATTTCCTTGTCTGTTGAGTCATACTCATTTCAATAATTTGTTTATAATAGTGGGTTATTATGATTATAACATAGATGGCCCGAATGAAGGCATCTTCAGGTGAGCTAGAAGTAAAGAATACATGTAGTTGATGGAAGGGAATTCAAGAATAATAATGAATTACAGAAAGTATGTTGTAACCAGGAGGAGTGTTTTTAGGCTTTGAAGCATAAATAGTTATATCAGAGATGTGAATGGTTTTCCGTGAGTTTTAATATAATCCAGAAAGAATAATTTGTGAAAGACCGAGATATTTAGAAAATTATATTTATATAATTATAAATATATGAAAATTATATTTACACCATGGAGATTGAAATCATCTTTTGTCAGCATTCATCAACAGTATGGTCTCTAGTTACATGATCATTAAGAATCTTTTTTTTTTTTTTTTGCCTTTTTGTCTTTTTATTTGGAGGTTCCCAGGCTAGGGGTTGAATTGAAGCTTTATCCTCTGGCTGACATCACAGCCATAGCTACGCAGGATCCGAGCTATTTCTGCGACCTACACCACAGTTCACAGCAACACCAGCTACGTAACCCACTGAGTGAGCCAGGGATCAAACCCGCAGCCTCATGAATGCTAGTTGGGTTCATTAACCACTGAGCCATTATGGGAACTCCAATTTGTTGCCTTATTTGTATTTTAATCATATAGAAAATGTGATATGAGTATTTTTTTTCTTATTTGGAACTCTATTTAAATATTACTAAATTATATTAATTTTATTAAATTTATATAAACTTTATTGTCCCAAGAAGTTTACAGTTTTTTTTAGTTTGAGAAAAACATCATTTATTTCTCAGTGTGGGGCCAGAAACATGTGACTTCCACAATGAAATCCAGTAACATATATAATCACCTTTTTATTTTTATTTTTTTCAGGCTGCACCTGCAGAATATGGAAGTTTCCAAGTTAGAGGTTGAATCAGAGCTGCAGCTGCAGGCCTATGCCACAATCTCAGCAACGTGGGATCTGAGCTGTGTCTGCAACCTACACCACAGCTCATGGCAATGCCAGATCCTTAACCCACTGAACAAAGTCGGGGGTCAAACCCATATCCTCACGGACACTGTGTCAGGTTCTTAACCCACTGAGCCACAGTGGGAACTCCTACCTCACCTTTTAAAAATCAGATTGTATATTTTTCATGGCTAATCTATCTCAAGCAGTTTGTATCACTGATCACAGCTGCTACAGTTTGATTTCTGCTTTTGCAAAGTTTGCATAGTAAAAGATTCCAGTTTATAGGGTTTCAGTTGAAGCCTTCTATTTCAAGACAAGGAAAATATGAAGAGGGTTGTATCCCAGATCCAATCTGGGTACCTCCCCAGATGCACTCTATATAATATGTCTTCTGGACAGGCTGTGGATTTAGAACTCCCGTGTCACTGTCACCACATTTCTTGCAGACAGAAATGTATACTCAAATTCCTTCCAAGGAGTCTACACCACAGATAAGAGAACTATAAAGAGATCTGAATGTATACCCTCACAGGATTTATTTTGAAGTCAGTGGTCTGATACAGCAAGGGTGGGACTCTGAAATCTAAAATAGACACACTTGCATGAAGAAGAGTGAGAAGCATGAACTCACAAATATTCTTGCAAGGCCCTAGTTGTCCTAAGTAGCTTCCTCTTTCTTGAAAGAGAGAAAAGAACAGTCAGCCCTATAAATTTTTTAAAAATGTAAATTCATAGAAAAAGATGAATCATATCTACACTCATATGATAACAATTACAGTTGGAGTCTGGTCCAGAACCCTGAACTGGAGTTCCTGTTGTGGCTCAGTGGTTAACGAATCTGACTGGGAACCATGAGGTTTTGGGTTTGATCCATGTCCTCGCTCAGTGGATTAAGAATCTGGCATTGCTGTGAGCTGTGGTGTAGGTTGCTGATGCAGCTTGGATCCTACATGGCTGTGGCTGTGTCTTAGGCCGGCGGCTACAGCTCTGATTGAACCCCTAGCCTGGGAACGTCTATATGCCATGGGTAGAGCCCTAGAAAAGACACACAAAAATAGAACCCTGAACTACTAATGACATTCTACCTTATCCAAAGGCACCAGGACGCTTAATATTAACTTTATTTTAAAAAGATATATTCTCTGTTTTCAAGAACTAAATGAGCCTGATAAAACCCAGTGCCTCCTTCATTTTCTCTAAAATACCAATTGTAGTTTTACTATGATATGCAGGAAATAGGACAACTAATTGCTGTTTACCTTTTTTTTTCATGATAAACACCACCTAGTAGATGAATATTCACTAGAAATCTGCAGAGAACTGCACAATAGGTGATTGGCAAGAATACACTTGTTGCTTGGCAGGAAGGATGAGGCGAGGACTTTTATATAGTAGTAATACATGAATAATTAGATATTAATAGATGACCACTAACCTTAGAAAGTTGTAGGAAAAAAATGAGTCTTGTTAACTACAAGTCTTAATTTTCAGGTTTGGGATCAGACCTAAATTACAGAGAAAAATAAAGTCGCTGTAGCCAATTTGTGGTCCAACAATCCAGTCCCCCTTTGCTTTCATTTGAAGATGGGTTTCTATTGCTCATTTTCCCATTCACTAGTTTTGCCATCTTACCTGAAATCAGAAACTCCTTATTTCATATTTAAAGTAGAAGAAATAAAAGAGTTATTTGGAATTTCCAAGTATACATATTTGTAGATCTAATTTTGGGGTAATTAGGCAGTATAATGCAGATCTTATAATTTCCCCTCTTACCCCACAAAAAAAAATACACCCCCTTACTTGAGCTATGTGCGCTTGAGAAATGGTGAGATCATGACCTGTACTGGCTGCTGACATCCTGGGAGCAGTGAGAGGAAAGGGATCTTGCATTCACTGTGTGGATTTTCACTTCATCTTAGTACCTGCTAATGTACATTTCACCACTGCTCTCTCCAGTGATACCTGAAACTCAGTTAAAAGTAAATAGGAGTTCCCATTTTGGAACAGGGGAAATAATCCAACTAGTAACCACGAGGTTGTGGGTTCGATCCCAGGCCTCGCTCAGTGGGTTAAGGATCTGGCATTGCTGTGAGCTGTGAAAGAGGTCACAGATGAGGCTTGGGTCCTGCATTGCTGTGACTGTGCCATAGGCCAGCAGCTGTGGCTTGGATTTGACCACTAGCCTGGGAACCTCCATATGCCATGCGTGCAGCCCTAAAAAAAAAATAAATAAACAAACAAGCAAACAAACCTCCAGTCTTTTGTGGGATGGTGTAGAGGAAGTATTGCCCAGCTATGGAGAAAGTGGGCTGGAGAGAGAAAACAGTCTTCATGTGATTCAAGGTGCCTTTCCCTCCTACATTCTATGGAGTTGATGCTCTAAGCTCTTAGCATCTCAGGAGTTTTGCAGGTGAACTACATGCTATTATCCTCTATCCTATCCTATTTATCTCCATTCTCAAATGTTTGTAACTTCCTCTATCTGTTAAATCAGTTACTTATCACTTGTCTCTATGTTTCAAAGAACATGCAGAAGTCTTTCACCAACTGGTGTTTCCTGTCTGGTTCTTTTTATCACTATGGATTAACACATAATTTGGGTTTTTTTCTGTTTGTTTGTTCTAGCTCCACACCTGGGGCATATGAAAGTTCCTAGGCTAGGAGTCAAATCAGATACCAGCTGCTGCACAATGCCAGATCTGAGCCAAATCTGTGACCTACACCACAGCTCATGGCAATGCAGGATCCTTAAACCACAGAACAGGGCCAGGGATCAAACCCACATCCTCATGGATACTAGTTGGGTTTGGGTTCATTACCACTGAGCCTGAAGAGGAACTCCTTGATTTACATTTTGTACTCTTTGTCCTTCATGTTCTCTGTTCACTTAAAAGGTATGCTTCCAGGAGTTCCTGTCGTGGCTCAGTGGTTAACAAATCTGACTAGGAACCATGAGGTTCTGGGTTCAATCCCTGGCCTTGCTCAGTGGGTTAGGAATCCAGCATGCTGTGAGCTGTGGTATAGGTTGCAGAAGTGGCTTGACTCCCATGTTGCTGTGGCTCTGGTGTAGGCTGGAAATTACAGCTCCAATTCAACCCCTAGCCTGGGAGCCTCCATATGCCATGGGAGCAGACAAAGAAATGGCAAAAACAAAACACAACAAACAAAGTCTGCTTCTATATAGCTCTGTTTTGTTGAGATGCAAATTCTTTCTCCACATATCTTTTACAATATTCTCCCCCTTCCCTTCAGCTTCTTAGGTCCCTATTCAGGATTTCAGAGAGGAAATCCCAAGTAAATCTGGTTTATCCTTGAGCTAAATAGGCTAAACTTTGGTCATTGCCCAATCTAAGGAGTAACAAACTCTCCCAGTCAGGCATTATCCTGGGTACAATCTGCTGTGATTTAAAAGGGGGGGTGGGAAGGGTAATAGGATGAAAATATGGCATCTGATCATATTTGTTTAGCGTGGACTGTTAGCCAAGCATTTTGAGGAAAATATGATAGTATCTAATCATACATTTACCTAGACATTTTAGATAAAGTTGACTTGCTTTCTATTTTTTTACTAGCTTTATTGAGATATTATTAACATCAAACATATCTAACTATAAGGTATATAATGTGATGATTTGATACAGATACCTATTAGAAAATGTGCATCAAATATGTTTAATTAATACCCCACCCCATTAATGACATTGTGTATGTGCGTGTGGTGATAACATTTAAGATCTAACTCTCTTAACAACCTTCAAATATATAATACCTTTTTGTTAGCTATAGCCCCCATGCTGCACATGAGACCCTCAGAACTTATCCATTTTATACGTGGGGGTTTGTATCCTTGAACTAATATCTTCCCTTTCCACCACTCAACCCCTGGAAACTGCCACTCTCCTGTTTCTGAGGTTGGCTTTTTCAGATGCTGCATATAAATAAAAACATACACTTTGTCTTCTCCATCTGACTTATTTCACTTAGGCTTCATGTTCCATCCATGGGGTCCCAGAAGGTAGGGTTTCCATCTTTTCTATGGCCTAATAATGTTCTATTTCATGTATATCTTGCATCTTCTTTATCCACTTATCCTATGATGAACATTTATGTTGTTGTCATATTTGGTTCTTGTGGAAGATAGTGCAATGAATATGAGAGGAAAAATATTTTTAAGAGGGAGAAGGGTGTACAATGGTGGAATAGCAGGATGTAAGGCTCATATACTCCCATAAATAGATTGAAAATAGAACTACATGTGTAAGTATTGGCACAGAAAATTTGAGAAAAACTGACAAAAGAACTCAAAATTATGATAGAACAAGAAAGATGTTACACAAACAGATAGGATAAGAGAAAGAGGAAAGAAGAAGAACAAGAGAAAAAATAAGCAAAAGGAAAGGAGATGGGACCTGCTCTCCCAGGAGGGAGCTGGAAAGAGGAATAGCTCCTACACCCTAGCAAGTTCCCCCAGCAGCAGGAACATCCACCAGAAAAGGGGGAGGAACTCTAGACAGATGGCGTGAGGCAGTTAAAAAGGAAATGGTTCTCCACAAATGGTCATGCTATAGGCAATGGGCAACTGTACGTGGGTGCCAGCAAGTGTTGGAAACTAAAACGTTGACCTTAGTGATCAGACCCAAAGAGGGAGCTGGAGCTGGCAACATGGGGATAAAAAGAGGATTGGCCGTGAGGAAATAGCCTGGAGGGACTAGAGTGTAGGGCAACCACAGTGGAGAGCATCTAAGCAGAGGCAAGACCAACCACAGAAGAGCCCATTCTTGAAAGGAGGGCTGGCTGCCTGTGCCCACTCCTTGCTGATCAGGGAAAATACAGGGATCTGAAGAGGCTCATGCTAGTGGTGCCCAGTCAGCCCCAGAAGAGATGCCAGTGGCAGTGCCCATTCCCTGTGAGACCAGTAATCTTCTCAAGCAAGGCAAGCATAGGTGTCTTGGCTCTACCCAGAGACTCTTCAGACACTTGCACCAGCATTGCCCAATCAGCACCAGAAGAGCTGCCAGTGACAATGCCCACTCCTATGAGAGGGCTACCAGTGTCTGCATCCTGCCTGAGATATGGGCTCCCCGACTGGAGAAAAGCACAAGTTGCAGGGTCCCTGCCAGTGGCCCTGCAAAGGCCCATATTAGTGGCACTCATTTCACACCAAGGGAGCTGGGAAAGGCCCATTAACACACCTTCTAACCCATAGCAACTACAAAGGCATTCCACCCAGCAGTAAGGCAGGGGAAGGGACCACTAGAAACACACATCCTTCAGCTACAGAGAAAGCCTGTGAGCCATAATTAGGGAAAAGCCCCCGACCCCTGAGGCTTGAGAGAGAGATCCCTAGAGTGGCCAAGCAAGGGGAGTGCTAGCAGAACAGTGGCACCTACTCCTATACCTACAGAGAGCAGTGGAGCCTTCCAGGCAAAGGGAGGGGGCAGCAGAAGAGACTGCTGACATAGCAAGCTATGAAAATTAGCCCTCAAAGCTACCTGCTCTCAGGAGGGACTGTAATAGACACTGCTACCCCTGCAAGCTACAATAGCAATCCTTCCAGTGGTGAATCACTGCCACCTACCTCACAGACCCATATCCTTTGCAGCCACCCAGCTACAGGAGAAGAAGTATGATACCATGACTCCCAACACATGCTCTGGGTACACATGAAACATTACCACCCCTCAGAACTCCAGGGCTCTCCATACCAACAGTAAAGGGGAGGATAAGCAGAAAGGTAGACACTGAGATGACAAAGAAGCCACTGTCAGACAAAGGAATGAGACGAAAACACACAAAAACAGCTAAATTATGAGGAGATGGGCAATTTACCTGAAAAGAGATTCAGAGTGTTGAGAGTAAAGATGATTCAAGATCTCAGAAAAAGAATGGAGACCCAGATGGAGAACTTAAAGAAATGTTTACCAAAGAGCTAGAAGATTTAAAGAACAAGATGAATAGCACCATAGCCAAAATGAATAATAAACGGGAAGGGATCAATGGTAGGTTAATGGAGGCAGGGGAATGAATAAGTGAAATGGAAGACAGAGTGGTGGAAATCACTGCTGCAGAAAAGAATAAAGATAAAGGCATGAAAAAACTAAGGCGAGTCTAAGAGACCTCTGGGACAACATTAAATGTACCAACATTTGCAACATAGGGGTTGCAGAAGGAGAAGAGAGAGAGAGAGAAAGGGCCAGAGGAAATATTTGAAGAGATTATAACCAAAAATTTCCCAAATATGGGAAAGGAAACACTCACCCAAGTGGAAGCAACACAGACAATTCCATACAAAATCAACAAAACAACATAAACAGAATTCTACAAAATAAACCCAAGAAGAAACACAGCAAGACACATACAAATCAAACAGACAAAAATTACGTTCAAGGAAAAAATATTGAAAGCCACAAGAGAAAAGCAACACATCACATATAAAGGAACCCATATAAAGATAACAGCGGTGTTTCATCAGAAAGTCTACCAGCCAGAAGGGAGTGGCAAAGTGTATTTGAGGTGATGAAGAGGAGGAACTTTGAACCAAGAATACTCCACCCAGCAAAGCTCTCATTCAAAGCTCTGGGAGGGAAGAAAGCAAACGTCCCATGTGCAGAGGACATGGCTGTCTAGAAAATCTCAGGGTAGCAGCAAAAACACAGGTAGAAGGACAGTGGGCTTGGCAAGCTCATGTGCCAGGCCACAGGCTCCTCCATGCCATGACGGCTGCATGGAATCCAAAGGATGACAGCACACCAGCTACAGTCACACCTCAGAAGATAAGGTACTTAGGCATGAACATAATGCAAGGTGGGTAGGACTGCAGTCTACAAATTAAAAAATGCTGGTAAAAGAGATCAGAGGTCCAAATAAACACAGAGACACCATGTTTGCAGATCGGAAGACAATGCAGTACAATGTTTTCCTAAATAAAATGGCCTCATCGAATGAAAAACTTTTGTTCTGCCAAAGACTCTGTTAAACAGATGAAAGGATCACTACAGACTGGGATAAAATATTGGAAATGGTGAGTTCTGGAATATAGAAGGAACTCCAGAGAGTCAACAGTGAAGAAAGAATATTCCAATTATGATGTCAGCAAAGGACACACACACTCCCCAAACAGGGAGCACAGCTGGCTCATAAGCTCACATCATCAGCCTTGAGGGGAATCAACTCAAAGCCACATGAGATGCCACTACACAGCCATCAGAACAGCTAACATAAAACAGCGACCACACGGCAGTCTGGCAGGGACCTCGAGGATGTGACCTGGGAGCCCTCAGCCCCTCCCTGACCCGCCCCAGCAGCTTGTCACAGAGAGAACAAGACCCAGTGGCCCCATGCCTGGGTGTTCACCCCCGAAATGAAAGGCACTGTTCGCAGCAGCCTGTTCCCAAGAGCCCCTGAATGAAAACATGGTGTAGATGTGGTCCAGCCCCACCACTGATGTGTCAGCAGCTGCAGGGTGAAAGCCTACAAGGGGTAGATGACCATTTTTGTGGCCTAAACATAGCTTCTCTCCATAAATGCCAAATAGACATGCAGAGACAGAATTGGGGCTAACGGAGAAAAAAATTAGCTTTTGTTGCTTTGCCAGGGAGAGGAGGCCACAGCAGGCTAATGCCTTAAAGACTGTGCTCCCTTTGGGAGAATTGTGGGGTGTTTTGTAGAAAAAGTCAGGAAAAAAAAAAACAGGCTTTCAGATAGGAGTCAGGATTGGGGAAAACATGCCTTCTTCTCTCTTTAGGGGAATCTTTGTCATCAACACTGGTGTCAAGAGATCTCAGCATGATCGTGATGGGTTATTGTCTAGAACAACAGCACTTGGGGGAAAGGGCACATTGATCAGAGATTAGAACAAACCAGGAAAATCCCTGAAAAACCTCATGTGTTAATCATCTTCACCGCACAGGCAATTGTGCTCAGAGTGCCTAATATTTAGCTTATCAGGGATTGTGTTTAGGGTGCAATTAAGCCAGAAAGAAGGACAAGGAAGGAATCTAGGCTGTTCAGTTATTTCTAAAAGAAGCATAAGGAATATAACTTTTCTCTTAGGTGTACAAGATGCCCATGTCATTCTGTGTATCCCTTGAGGGGGAACCAGGGTCCTGGCCCCAAGGCTGTAGTATTGTTTCTCGACTATTCCTTGCTCAGGTCTGAGTACTAATAAAGAGGGGACACAGAAATATGTGGGGTCTTCAAAGGCTTCAAAGGGAGGGAAAGAGTCCAGCTTGAGAGAAGAAGGGAAGGGGAAAGATCAACAAAGTCTCTTGTCCCTTACCCTGTTGGGTCACTCTGGCCAGTTGTCTGTGTCAGAAGGTGACCAGGGACCAAAGGGTCCCAGCTGCAGCCACTGGGTCTGGTCCACCAGCCAGTGAGCTGGTCCTCAAGTACCCCAAGTGGTGGGGATGTCAGTCATAGCAAAGAAGGGATATCCCAGGAATGTCACGGATTCAGAAAAGCTTTTCCAAGCAAGCTTTCTCTAATAACTGCATATCAAATAAAAGAGCCCATTTTGACTATTTGTATGGCAAAAACATTCCCTTTAATACTCAGTTAGATACTTACAAGTATACGTTTGGTATGTATAGAAACCTGGCTGAGGCATTCGTTGGAGCCTGGCTTTCTGGTGCTCCTCATTTTTGTTTGAGACTCCATTTCCCATTTCAAAGTTGAATTTGTCAGAGATGAAGTTTACTAATGCCATTGTGTGGTGGGCCAGTGTGCTGCTTGAGAGCTGAATTCCTCTAGATTTTAGCCCAGACTTGCTTTAGCTCTCTCTTACATGTCTCGGCTCCCCCAGTGGCAGCTAGGACACCACCCATGCTCAGATCACTGAATAGCCAGTTCTCATTCTTGTCCCTGGTTAAGCAGGTTTTAATGAATGAGTGGGTTTCCCTATGGGACCACTGCATGGCGTGCGGACTCAGCCTCCACCCCCGTGCATTAAATTTCTCAGTCACCTGAGAAAACTGAACCCAGCCAGGAGGAATCTTGTCCCTTTTCATCAGAGCAAATGCTCTCAGGTAGTACTTTCATCTTTATCCCAACCAAATTATATTGAGGCAGCCAAACTGAGGAATGGCATCAGATCAGCATCCTACTTCACCACTCAGTCCAGACTGCAGTCTCTCTTCTAGGGTACCATCAGATGGAATTAAATACTTGAGCACAAAACTGAAAACAAAACCGAAATCCTAGCCAGCCAAAAGAGACTCACAGAATTACAAATGAGGTCTCCCTAAAGAAAAATTTCCAAATGGGAACCAGTTTCCCCAGATGGACAAGGTCGATGGGGCCCACCAAGCCCTGGATCTTGGTCCAAATTGACTTCCAAGTCCCACTAAGCCTGGGACCTTAGTCCAAGAGGTGCCTTACAGATGGGGGTCTCACAAAAGGGAAAATTCCCAAACAGGAACTAAATGTTCCCAAGATGGACAAGGTCCAGGGGGCCTCAGAGTGCATGTGGCAGGACTTACCGAGATGCTGGCAGAGGGGTCACAACATCCCAGGTGATCCTATTCTCCTTCCCAAAAAGGTTTCTTGGGAAGTGATAGGTTCCCAGGAGGATGGAGACACAGACCCCTACCCCCACATGTGGCATTCATCCTGGAGACTTGCTGTGGACACCCTTTACTTGAATGTGGGTGCTCAAGTTGGGCAACGAGAAACAATGGCCTGTGGAAAACAAATGCTGCATAGATTAACCACCTATAATGACTAACTGACCTCTGTCATGGGACTTGACCCCCTACCCCTCCCTTGACCTTCCCCTCCTCCTTCTTCATTGTTTCTGCCACAAGTTCCCTCCATGAACTCCAACCACAGATCCTTTAGAAGACCAGCACCTCCTCACAGTCAGAGCTGGTGCCCTCTAGAGCTCAGGCTGTCCCTTTCTGAGGCCTTAATAAATCTCTCTTGCTTTACTGACTTGGTCTTGTGTTTTCTTCCCTCAGCAAACCTAGCAGGAATTTGGGGTCTTCAATTAATAGAAGGAACGAACTCATATAAAGATTACAGCAGAAATTAATAACTTAGAGACAAAGAAAACAATTGAGAAGGTCAATGAAACTATAAGTTGGTTCTTGGAAAGGATCAACAAAATTGATAAACCTTTAGCCAGACTCATCAGGAAAAAAAAAGCAAGAGTTTTTAAATCAATAAAATTAGAAATGAAAAAGAGGTTACAAGTGACACTGCCGAAATCCAAAGCATCATGAGAGACTAGTATGAGCAACTGTGTGCCAAAGACAGCCACAGTTTCATCAATGGGAAGAGTGGTCACTGGGCACAGATACACAAAGATCCAGGGGACATAAATAAGACAACTACTGTGATGTGAGAGACACAAGTGGAAAGGGCTTTGTGCTCTGCCCCCAAGCTATAGTTCTTTAGGGAAGGCAAGATGACCAAATAGGAGATCAACAGGAGGAAAAAAATAAGCAGACAGATGAACCCACTGTTGGCTTAAACAAAGAGACCAAGGGTATGAGTGTCCATGCAGACAAATTTCAGTAAAGCATACAAGTCACACATGAAGTGATCTAAGACATGGGACCACAGAAGAGCAGCCCAACAATAAGAAGAATCTGAATGGTTGCATGGAGAAATCCTCCAGTCCAGGCCCCTCCCAGCAGGACAATACACAGCCTTTGGCTCATGATGATTGTGTAGAGCAGAGGTCTACAGATGGCCACGTAGTGGTCACCATCCTTAAGATAATCTCAGTATCACAGAAAATGTGTTCAGCATGGATTTGAGCCATGCACCCTATAAAGGAGATACTTTTCTTCTTGTTAAGGGCGTCCACAATCAGCTTAGGAGCTGAGGAAGAAGAATAAATTGTGTCTATCAAGGAAAGGTGGGTCAGGAAGAAGTACATGGGGGAGTTCAGAGCCTGGCTGGTGGTACGAGTAACCACAATGAGCAGGTTGCCTGAAAGAGTTATCATGTATACAACCAAAACCACCACAAACACTACATTTTGCATTTGAGGATTCTGGGTACAACCGATTAAAATGAATTCGGTCACATTCCTTTTTTTCTCCATTTTTGTGGTATGGTTGAAAGAATGCTTTACCTAAAAAAAATAAAAGAAAGGAAAAATGAACCACAAAAGGATGAAATACTTCAAAACTCTGCCTTTTAACAGTACTCTTATAATTTCTCAGATGATTCCTTCTCTTGTCAAAACTGTCTAGGAAGTGCTACCTCAAAATTTCTCTGAGTTAACTCTCTTAGGTTATTTTTTTAATTCTGGACTCAAAATTATTTTTATAAGACATATGAAAACCAGAAGAAAGAAACTACGTCTCCTTCTGTCTTTGTAATCACCAAAACTCCCTTGACTATCAATGTAATGGAATAACGTAGTGATTAGAAGTTATAATTTTGGAGACGAACAAGACTTTAAAATGCATTTGTGAAGTAACCCGAAAAAAAAAAGATAAAATGGTTTGCATTTTATAAGCATATAAAAATAAAGTAGCTAAAAATTAGTGAATGTTACTCAATTCGTATTTAAAGATGCTAGGTTTTATACGTGCCATTTAAGAATAAAATTCAAATTTTAAAAATTTCTTATAAAATTTAATATAGGTTTTGTCTATTGACAAAGAGGTGATGCAGAAATAAATTACTATACTTAGACTTTTACTCCCAAATGAGAGATTATGTGTAAACTTTATTTTTTTAATATTTTCAAAATCTATAGTTTTTATTATTAATTTTATGGTCAGAAAACATAATTTCCATGTTTTGTCTGAGACTCCTCAAGTTGAAATAATGAATTTTTAAAGTGATTGGGATAGGTATGGGAAAACAAACATAGGGAAGTGGACATTAGCACATTGTGAGATCCAAAACATATTGTCTGGATATAATTCAGTTAGCTGTTCTAATGTACTGATGAACTTGTTATCAGGTCACCTAATGGACATAGAGTAAGGGCTTGACTGTGTAACAAGGGCTTGAGAAGATCAGGGCAGAGGGTGAGGCTGCCCTGATTGCCCCCTGGATCCCTTATAATCATCCTAAATTCCATCTTTAGTCTACCAAAGATTATTGATGTCTGATTTTAATTTGTACAATTTATACTGACAGCCAATAAGTCAAGCCTGGGTAATCAAACAGGTCAGTGCAATGCAAAGTCTATTTCCATTTACCTGATGAGGAAATACACATAGTATTCAAACTTTAAGGTAGAATATTAAACTAAATATTGTCATTATTAATTTTCACTTTTCCTAAACCTAAGATTCCATTACTCTCTTTCTGCTTATGCATTCTGAAAAGCACAAGGCAGTGAAGTGTAAAATGAATTCTCTTGTTACATGTAGTCAATAATAAGGCACATGGAAAGGAAACCTCTTCTGGGTGATCCCACAAGGGCTTCATTGAGATGCTAGCATTAGGGTTCCAAGCCCCAGGAGAGGGGTCCCCTTTCTGGACAGTCCATTGCATCAAAGAATCCTTCCAGGAACAATAACACTGAAGAAGAAAGTTGAGTGCACTTCTAAGTGCCAGTCCTCCTCTAGAGAAGATGACCCCTGGGAGAATCAACAACCGAAAATCAGACGAAAATCCCAAACTTGATTTATTCATCCTCATGATTTCACTTATTATTTCAGATTCTTGCAAACCTTGAAGCGGTTAGAATATGTTTTTAAAACAGTTCTCTTGCACTGTTTTCAATGGCTCCTTTCGTCCCACACAACACAAAAATGAACCAAACAAAACAACTTGGTCTCTGTCAGAATCAATGACTTTGATGGCCTTTGTTAATTGAGAGACCCAAGCACAGGATTATTTTCTTTTTCATTTTAGTCCAAAGACCAGTAGAGTTCCTGTTACCATTTAAATCCTTTAATATCCATACTTCTCAAAAAAAAAGGACAAATGGACAAAAGATATGATATAACAAAATAATCTTTATTTTTTTTTTTGGCCATGGCTGCAGCCTCAATCCCATGCTCCAGCAGTGATACAAGCCACTGCAGTGACAATGCTACATCCTTAACCAACAGCACCCCAAGAGAACAGCAGCAAGATAATCTTGATATTCCACAAAAAGGCATTCAGACTGCAATTGAGAGGCAAGAACCTCAGCAGACAAACTTCTCCCTAAGCAAAGAAACCTTTGTTGCTGTCCATATTCCATATACTCAAACACTGTGAAATGCAAACTTTAAGTATAAATCTGCTTTTTCTCATTTCTGTGGAGTGCAGAGATGAATTTTTTACACCATGTAGTTGCTATGATACATGTTCATTGTGGTTGAATTTTGCACTGTACTAGGCATGTACCAAGTACTTTACATGCATTACTTCATGTAGTCTTCAAAACAATCCTATGAGGTTGTTCACTCTTGCCTGTACTTTAAAGGAAAGGAAATTGTGGTCACAAGAAGATAAATGTCTTGCCCAAAGTCATAATGATAAACTAATAGAGAAGACTACATTCAAATTCAGGATGCCTGTCTCTTGTTCTTTGGTGCTCAGTGCCTTGCCAGTAGAAACACAGTTTCCTTCTGGGAATCAACAATGCCAGAATTTGAAGAACAATCCTATGAGGTTGTCACAATATTATCTTTATTTTAAAGGAAAGGGCATCAGTGACTAGAAGTTAAATGACTTGCCCTAGACATGACAATAAAAAAGACAAGATAAATAGAGGAGACTGTATTCAAAATCATTGTCTGTTTCTAGCTCTTTGAACTTATTGTCTCTCCAGTGTACATCCAGTTTACTTCTAGAAATCAGCAATGCCAGAGTTTGGAAAAACCACCACAAATGACCATGCATGATCCATGGCAGTTCTTTTGCTAACCTATGAAATGGAATGTAAATTTGTTGTAACCAATGAACTGGAATGAAATGGAATGTAACATCTGTAACTTATCAAATGTTGATGAGTTCAAGGGTCTATTGGACAAGACCTAGAATTTTGTACACAAAAAAATCTAGCACTTTGTATTTGATCATCTCAAATGCTCTTTAAAGATAGGGGAACTGGGGTCCAAGGAGGAAATTGATCAGTAGTAGAAACTGGTCAGTAGTACACAAGAATCCAAGTCTTCTGCTGGCCAAAACTGATTTTATTTTCCCACTATCACATCTTATCTCCCTTCAGATGCCTTAAGACCAGTGTATATAAGGGGAAAAAGAGAACTAACTTTTATGTCCTACATTCAGAAATATCTATCTGAACTCTCAGGAAAAGGACTGTCTGAGGTCAGGGATGCAGAAATGCAGCCATATTGCTGAGACCCCACTGACTGCAGCAGAAATAAGATCTTGTCTTGTTAGACCAACATCCACGAAGGTCTGAATAGAATCAGAATAAAATAGTCCTTGAGCCTGGAGTATAGTAAAGATACCAAACCACAGCAGAAGGTTTTTTTTTTTCTTTCTTTTTCTTTTCTTTCTTTTATTTTATTTTATTTTATTTTTTTTTGCTTTGTTAGGGCCACAAACATGGCATATGGAAGTGTCCAGGCTGGGGTCAACTCAGAACTGGGCCTACACCACAGCCCCAGCAACCCCAGATTGGAGCCATGTCTGTGACCTACACTATAGCTTACAGCAATGCGAGATCCTTAACCCTCTGAGTGTGGCCATGGGTCAAACATGCATCTTCATGGATATTAGTCAGGTTCATTACTGATGAACCACAACAGAAAATCCTGCCCCCCCTTTTTTAATGCTATATTTTAATCCATTTCCTTTTTGGGATCTCAGTTTTTGAGCTGAATTCTTCCTTTGAAAAATAGAATCCAAATGCTTTCCTTCTCTCTCCCATGTTGACCTGGAAATTGACTGAGGAATCTGTAAAGCCTAAACCAATTCCTGATTAGCCATAGATAAATCCATATAGAGTAAGGAGAACAAATATTTCTGCAAAATATCCTAAAACATCTCAAAGTATCTCCCATCAAATACCAGAAAGTTATGCTTTAATGATTTTAACTACAAAACCCTGGAAGAAAATGAAAAGGTGAAAAGTGGGTCAAAAATCAGCAATTCTAGGTAACTCACCATGGTGACATCTGTAGCTAAGGAGAATTTCTAATGTATCCAGGAATAAGAAATAACCATTACATTTAAAATCTTATCAAGTGTATTCCTCAAGTCTCCACTGACTGGATAGAGCTACAGGAAGCAGAGAGTATTAAGGTGGCACAAGATTATTTAAATGGACTCAGCAAGTATTTTCAAAGTTCCAATGCTTTGGAAATTCAAGTCAAAGGAAAAGAAACGTCCATGTTGAATTTGAAATCCAAAGTCCCTATGTGCTAATGGAATTTTTCTGATATTTAGCACCTAGGCTGTGGTCATAGAAAAAGGGACACAACTATCTCTATTATTTAATAAGCCCTTCTTACTCAGCTCTCAAAATAAGAAAACAGCTTTTTTAGAAATCTTAGTGGTTAGGGAGACTACCGACAATGTCAAAGGACCCATTTGTCTATCTAAGGTGTTACCCTCTCAGGAATTAATTGTCTTTGGGTTTTTTTTTTTTTAAGATTTTGCCTTAGAAGAAGGTATTCAGGAGAATCTATCCATGAACAACACATCTTCACCTGATTTGTTTATTTCCCTGCACTTTAATGTCCTAACAGCCCGCATTCCTGGTTTGCAAAATGATGTGAAAAAGCACTCCTTACATAAGCCCTTGGGTATCATGAACTGAGACATCAAGGATTGCAAAAGCTGTGTGAACAACCCCATGTGGTTTCATCCAGGGGGCATACCCCTGAGAGTTGTTCCTCACTGATTGATGTCACCAAAAGAGGGTGAGGTCCTGAATCAGTCTCTCAACTCTACTCTAAACACATCAGGGTAAACTCTATTCTTAGGACAGAACCACATGACTTGTCATATTTTCAGGAAGTGTGCTATCTAGAATTGGAGACCAAATTCTAGTGCCAACATTTCTGGTGTAGAAATAGAGAAGATAGATTTTATGCCTTCCCATGGACTTTTTTAGACTTTTAGGGATTCTACTGGCCATTCAATGAAATCTACCTGGGGAAACAGAGTTCTTCAAATTTCTTCACACATCAATAATATCCTCAGGACAGTGGAACACATATTGTAGCGAGTATTCTACAGCCTAGAGGAGAGGGTATAAGGCACATGTTATATGAATTGATGAAGCTATTCTATTTAAATATGGGGTTAATTGGTGAATAAAGAACTGGAAAAAAATAGAAATAATAACACCCTTCATTACTGTGTACTAGGTCCTTTATTCAATCAACAGAGTATATCATTATAATTGATTTTCACATATTGAACCAACTTTGCATTATTGGGATAAATCTCACGCATTCTTGGTCTATAATCTTTCTCAGCATTTGCTCTATTCCCTTTATTATATTTTGTTGAGAATTTTGTGTCTATAAGAGTCATTGGCTATGCATTTCTTGTCTTATATCTTTGTCTAGTTTTGAAATCACGGTTATATTGTTCTTATAGAATGAATGTGGAAGTATTCCCTAGAGTTCTTTTTTTGGAATAGTTTGGATAGGATTGGTGTTAATTCTTCCTTAAATGTTTGATAAATTTTACCAGTGAGTCCTTTTTGGCCTGGGTTTTCCTTTGTAGAAAGTTTTTTTTATTAATAATTCAATCTTTATTTGTTGGAATTATATTCATATAGAATAAAATAAATCTCCCCATTACTTCACACCATACACAGAAAGTAACAAGAAAATTTTTTGAATGAGAAATAAATGTGTTAATGGTAACTAAATTAATAGAAATTCTATTTTGAGGAGTTCCCATTGTGGTGGAGTGGTTAACGAATCTGACTAGGAACCATGAGGTTGCAGGTTCAGTCCCTGGTCTTGCTCAGTGGGTTAAGGATGTGGCTTGGGTCCTGCATTACTGTGGCTCTGGCGTAGGCCAGTGGCTACAGCTCTGATTAGACCCCTAGCCTGGGAACCTCCATATGCCACAGGAGCAGCCCTAGAAAAGGCAAAAAGACAAAAAAAATTCTATTTCGACCTTGAGGCAGACCAGTGTTTTTCAGATATGACACAATAAGCATGAACCCTGAGAAAAATGAAAAGTTAAAATTGGTCAAACCTTGGCTCATCAGGTGAAACTATGTTTAAAAATGAAAATGCCAATAGCAGATATTGACAGAACAGTGTAAATAAACTATGATAGAAAAAAATAAAAATCTTTTAAAAAAATGAAAATGCAAGCCATAGACACAGACTTGGAGAACATTTTACACATGTGCCATTTAACTATATGGCTAAGAACCTGTGTCTAGAATATATAGAATACTTACAACTCAGGAATTAAAAAAATAACAGCCCATATTTTTAAACTGTGCAAAGAACTTAAACAGTAACATCACAAAAGAAGATACACAAAAGGCCAATAAGAAGATGAAAACTATGTTCAACATCATTAGTGATCACAGAGATACAAATTGAAACTGCATACTACATACCCTCATGCAGAACTGCAATGAAAATAATTAACACTACCAGGTCACAGGGATATGGAATGTCTGATTTCCATTTCTTCATATGGCTTCAGATATCTCTCCACATGTTTTTAATGCTGCCCAGAATTCCACAATGATCAGTTCATGAATCCCAGAAGTAACTGTAATCTGGGTTCCTGAACATTTGCATTCCCTTCTAAGAAATATGAAAAACAACTTTTCAATTTTTTTTAGATTTTATTGACATTTTTAATCATTTATTTTTATATATGTATTCTACTGTAGAGCATGGAGACACAGTTACATATACTTGTATACATATTGTTGGTTTACAATGTGGTATTAACTTCTGCTACACAGCAAAGTGATTCCGTTATACATATACACATATCCATTCTCATATAAACTATCACAGAATATTGAGTAGATTTCCCTGTGCTATAGAGAAGGTCCCCATTGACCACCCATTCCATAAGCAATAGATGGATTGGCAGCTTGGGAAAAACAGCTTTTGAGTCAAGTACTTCAAAATGGCTGCCATTAATTTTATGCCATTGCTGATTGAGCTTTCCAGCAGTCATTAGTGGGCATCCAGAAAAAGTTTAATATTCAAGGTAAAATAGAAGCTCTTTCTGTGATACAATTCAATCAGGAAACTACATCACCATTTGAAACTGACAGTGCTACTGCCCTGAACTTAGCCAGAACCCAGGTTGGGACTTGAACCCATGTTCCAGGACTAAAATCCAGCCTAAACACAGATTGGAATTATCCCCACAGCTTTAAAGTAGAATCACTCACCCTGCATCTGGACTACTGAGGTTCAGGTTCTTCATGCCTCTGCACAGAAGGAATTCAGCAAGAGACAAAGTAATAGGCAAGAAATAGATTTATTAAGATAGGATGATCATGAGAGATTCAAGCAGGCAGGCAAGGAGTCTCTGCCCCAAGGATTTGGTGGGCTACAGTGTTTTTCACCCAAAGGAGGTGGGGGTTGGAAAAATGCTGCCTCTTTCTCTTTCTTCGAGTAGTAGCTCCTCCTTGGTGTCTGGTCATGGTGCTCATGTAACTAAGCAGATAGGCAGTCCTCAAACTCCTGCCCTTGGTCTGAATCTGAATGCAGACCTCACCCAATGACCTGAGGTTTATCTCATGCCTCCACAAGTCAAGCAAGCCTGCCTTGTTCTGATGGCCTTCTTGAGCAGTTAGTAACTTACACTGATCTCCCAAACTCCTCTAGGTACTCCTCTATATCTACAGTCCTTTTTGGGGGATTTCTATAATCACCTCCATCCCTATCATTTCCATACACTGCAATTTTGCCACCTTGCTGTGCACATGACATTCAGTTTTCTTTTTTTTTTTTTTTAAGTTATAGCAGTTGTTGAAATAGTTTTTTTTTATTATTATTTTCCCACTGTACAGCAAGGGGGTCAGGTCATCCTTAGATGTATACATTGCAGTTACAGTTTTTTCCCCCACCCTTTCTTCTGTTGCGACATGAGTATCTAGACATAGTTCTCAATGCTATTCAGCAGGATCTCCTTATAAATCTATTCTAGGTTGTGTCTGATAAGCCCAAGCTCCCGATCCCTCCCACTCCCTCCCCCTCCCATCAGGCAACCACAAGTCTCTTCTCCAAGTCCATGATTTTCTTTTCTGAGGAGATGTTCATTTGTGCTGGATATTAGATTCCAGTTATAAGGGATATCATATGGTATTTGTCTTTGTCTTTCTGGCTCATTTCACTCAGTATGAGATTCTCTAGTTCCATCCATGTTGCTGCAAATGGCATTATGTCATCCTTTTTTATGGCTGAGTAGTATTCCATTGTGTATATATACCACCTCTTCCGAATCCAATCATCTGTCGATGGACATTTGGCTTGTTTCCATGTCCTGGCTATTGTGAATAGGGCTGCAATGAACATGCGGGTGCATGTGTCTCTTTTAAGTAGAGCTTTGTCCGGATAGATGCCCAAGAGTGGGATTGCGGGGTCATATGGAAGTTCTATGTATAGATTTCTAAGGTATCTCCAAACTGTTCTCCATAGTGGCTGTACCAGTTGACATTCCCACCAACAGTGCAGGAGGGTTCCCTTTTCTCCACAGCCCCTCCAGCACTTGTTATTTGTGGATTTATGAATGATGGCCATTCTGACTGGTGTGAGGTGGTATCTCATGGTAGTTTTGATTTGCATTTCTCTTCTAATCAGCGATGTTGAGCATTTTTTCATGTGTTTGTTGGCCATCTGTATATCTTCCTTGGAGAAATGTCTGTTCAGGTCTTTTGCCCATTTTTCCATTGATTGATTGGCTTTTTTGCTGTTGAGTTGTATAAGTTGCTTGTATATTCTAGAGATTAAGCCCTTGTCAGTTGCATCATTTGAAACTATCTTCTCCCATTCTGTAAGTTGTCTTTTTGTTTTCTTTTGGGTTTCCTTTGCTGTGCAAAAGCTTTTCAGTTTGATGAGGTCCCATGGGTTTATTTTTGCTCTAATTTCTATTGCTTTGGGAGACTGACCTGAGAAAATATTCATGATGTTGATGTCAGAGAGTGTTTTGCCTATGTTTTCTTCTAGGAGTTTGATGGTGTCCTGTCGTATATTTAAGTCTTTCAGCCATTTGGAGTTTATTTTTGTGCATGGTGTGAGGGTGTGTTCTAGTTTCATTGCTTTGCATACAGCTGCCCAGGTTTCCCAGCAATGCTTGCTGAATAGACTTTCCTTTTCCCATTTGATGTTCCTGCCTCCCTTGTCAAAGATTAATTGACCATAGGTGTCAGGGTTTATTTCCGGATTCTCTATTCTGTTCCATTGGTCTGTCTGTCTGTTTTGATACCAGTACCACACTGTTTTGATGACTGTGGCTTTGTAGTATTTCTTGAAGTCTGGGAGAGTTATGCCTCCTGCTTGGTTTTTGTTTCTCAGGATTGCTTTGGCGATTCTGGGTCTTTTGTGGTTCCATATAAATGTTTGGATTGTTTGTTCTAGTTCTGTGAACAATGTCATGGGTAATTTGATAGGGATTGCATGGAATCTGTAGATTGCTTTGGGTAGGATGGCCATTTTCACAATATTGATTTTTCCAATCCAGGAACATGGAATATCTTTCCATTTCTTTACATCTTCTTTGATTTCTTTGATTAAAGTTTTATAGTTCTCGGCATATAGGTCCTTTACCTCTTTGGTCAGGTGTATTCCGAGGTATTTGATTTTGTGAGGTACAATTTTAAAAGGTATCATTTTTTTGTATTCCTTTTCTAATGTTTCATTGCTGGTATACAGAAATGCAACTGACTTCTGAATGTTAATCTTATATCCTGCCACTTTGCTGAATTTATTAATCAGTTCAAGGAGTTTTGGGGTTGAGTCCTTAGGGTTTTCTAGGTATAGTATCATATCATCTGCATACAGTGACAGTTTGATCTCTTCTCTTCCTATATGGATGCCTTTTATTTCTTTTGTTTGTCTAATTGCTGTGGCTAAGACTTCCAAAACGATGTTGAAGAGCAGTGGTGAGAGTGGGCATCCCTGTCTTGTTCCAGATTGGAGTGAGAAGGCTTTCAGTTTTTCCCCATTGAGGATTATATTTGCTGTGGGTTTGTCATAAATGGCTTTGATTATGTTCAGGAATGTTCCCTCTATACCCACTTTGGCGAGGGTCTTGATCATGAATGGATGTTGAACTTTGTCAAATGCTTTTTCTGCGTCTATTGAGATGATCATATGATTTTTGACCTTTTTTTTTTAGTGTGGTGTATGATGCTGATTGATTTGCGTATGTTGAACCATCCTTGTGAACCTGGGATGAACCCAACCTGGTCATGGTGTATAATTTTTTTGATATGTTGTTGGATTCGGTTGGCTAAGATTTTGTTGAGAATTTTTGCATCTATATTCATCAATGATATTGGGCGATAGTTTTCTTTTTTGGTGGTATCTCTGTCTGGTTTTGGAATGAGGGTGATGGTGGCATCATAGGATGTCTTTGGGAGTATTCCTTCTTCTTCAACCTTTTGAGGGAGTTTAAGGAGGATGGGCACCAATTCCTCTTTATATGTTTG
Organism: Sus scrofa; assembly: GCF_054392235.1. Classification (NCBI taxonomy): domain Eukaryota; kingdom Metazoa; phylum Chordata; class Mammalia; order Artiodactyla; family Suidae; genus Sus; species Sus scrofa. The sequence goes on from NC_139384.1 coordinate 16,507,332, forward strand.
ATAGAATTCACCTGTGAAGCCATCTGGTCCTGGACTTTTATTTGTAGGGAGTGATTTTATGACCTCTTCAATTTCATTTCTAGTGATCGGTCTGTTCAGTTGGTCTGTTTCTGCTTGATTCAGTTTTGGCAAGCTGTAAGATTCTAGAAAATTGTCCATTTCTTCCAGATTGTCAAACTTGTTGCCATACAGTTGTTCATAGTATTCGCTTATGGTTTTTTGTATTTCCGCTGTATCCGTTGTGATTTCTCCTTTTTCATTTCTAATTTTGGTTATTTGGGTTCTTTCTCTCCTCTTTTTAGTGAGTCTGGCCAGGGGTTTGTCAATTTTGTTGACCTTTTCAAAGAACCAGCTCTTGGTTTTATTAATTTTCTCTATTGTTTTTTGAGTCTCTATTTTATTGATTTCTTCTTTGATCTTTATAATTTCCTTCCTTCTGCTGACTTTAGGACTTTTTTGTTCTTCTTTTTGTAATTCGTTTAGGTGGAGGGTTAAGTTGTCCATTTGGGATCTTTCTTCTTTTTTGAGAAAGGCCTGGATTGCTATAAATTTCCCTCTGAGCACTGCTTTCGCAGCATCCCATAGATTTTGAGAGGTTGTGTCTTCATTATCATTTGTTTCAAGGTAGTTTTTAATTTCCTTCTTGATTTCCTCATTGACCCATTGGTTTTTTAGTAGCATGTTGTTTAGTCTCCATGGAGTAGGTTTTTTCTCTTTCCTTTTCCCATGGTTGGTTTCTAATTTCATGGCATTGTGGTCAGAGAAGATACTTGAGATAATTTCTACGCTCCTAAATATGTTGAGGTTAGCTTTGTGTCCCACTATGTGGTCGATTCTTGAGAATGTTCCATGAGCATTTGAGAAGAATGTGTATTCTGCTTTTTTTGGATGTAGTGTCCTGAAGATATCAATGAAGTCTAACTTTTCTATGGTTTCCTTTAGGATCTCTGTTGCTTTATTGGTTTTCTGTCTAGAGGATCTGTCCATTGATGTGAGGGGGGTATTTAGGTCTCCTGCTATGATTGTATTCTCATCAATATCTCCCTTTATGTCTGTTAGTATTTGTTGTATGTATCTGGGTGCTCCTGTATTTGGGGCATATATGTTGATGATAGTAACATCCTCTCCTTGGATGGATCCCTTAATCATTAAATAGTGTCCTTCTTTGTCTTTCTTTATGTCTTTTGTTTTAAAGTCTATTTTGTCTGATATGAGCGTTGCAACTCCTGCTTTTCTGTCATGTCTATTTGCGTGAAATATTTTTCCCCACCCTTTTACTTTCAATCTATATGTATCTTTTGTCCTAAGGTGAGTTTCTTGTAGGCAGCATATTGAAGGTTTTTGCCTTTTTATCCACTCAGCCACTCTGTGTCTTTTGATTGGGGCATTCAGCCCATTGACATTTAAGGTGATAATTGATAGATGATTATTTATTGCCATTTGAACCTCGTGTTCCAGTTGATTCTATGGTTCTCCATTCTTCCTTTTTTTTTTTTCTTTTTTTGGTTGGATGGTCTCCTGTTATTATCTGCTTGAGTGTTTTTTTTTCATTTTTTGCAAATGCAATATTTGGTTTTGGCTTGTGGTTGCCCTGTTTTTTAAGTATGCTAACCCCTTCCCATAAATGTGTGTTTTAGCCTGATGGTCCTGTAAGTTCAAACACTTCATTACTATATTAAAATTAAGAAGAGAGACATACATATAAACAAAAAGGGTTATTCACCTCCTGACATCCCTTGCCCACATTTTATGGTTTTGATGACTCTTTTTTATTTTTTTCTTTTTAATTTTATTTTGTTTGAAGCATGTTCATGATTAAATCTGTTTGCTGGCTTATTTGAGTGACTTCTCTCTGATTGCAGTTTCCTCAGTCCTAGTTCTTCCTCTTCCTCTTTTTTTTTTCTTTTCTTTTTTCTTCCCTTTCCTTCCTTTCTTTTTGGTTTAGAGAAGCCCTTTCAATATTTCCTTTAACCTGGGTTTTGTGTTGCTGTATTCTTTAAGTTTTTGTTTGTTGGGAAAAATTTTTATTTCCCCTTCTATTTTAAACGATATTCTTGCTGGACAGAGTATTCTAGGTTGCATATTTTTTCCTTTGAGCACTTTAAATATCTCTTGCCATTCCCTCCTGGCCTGGAGTGTTTCTGTAGAGAAATCAGCTGATATTCTTATGGGGTTTCCCTTGTAGGTAACATTCTGTTTTTCTCTTGCTGCCTTGAGGATCCTCTCTTTATCACTAACTTTTGCCATTTTTATTATGATGTGTCTTGGTGTGGGTCTGTTTGGGTTCAATTTGTTTGGGGCCCTCTGTGCTTCTTGTATCTTGAATCCAGTATCCTTTAGATTTGGGAAGTTTCCAGCAATAATTTCTTCAAATATATTTTCCATTCCCTTATCTTTTTCTACTCCTGGAATTCCTATTATGCGTAGATTGGCCCGCTTTATATTATCCCATAGGTCTCTTATATTGCTTTCCAGTTTTTTGATTCGGTTTTCTGTCTGTTGACCAGATTGAGTGATTTCCATTATTCTATCTTCCATATCACTGATTCGTTCTTCTGCATTATTCATTCTGGTTTTTACTGCCCCTAGTTCAGTTTGCATCTCTGCAAAACATTCAGTTTTCTTAACGGTCCAGGCTTAGATAGAGAAAGGGGCTCTTGGTTAGGTTAGGTTACAAGTGTAGAGATAATCCTCTTCCCATTCAAGAATGGGTGTTTCTGAACAGATCTCTGCAGATACTTGCTTCTAAAACAAACCTTTCCATCAAAGCTGATAATTAATTCCTAGGAGAGAAAGCAGCAGCCATGAGACAAAGTCCCTGAAGCTTATGGAAATCTTTTTAAATGTCTTCTTGACAAGGGCAAGGTGAAAATGAGTTTGATTGCCATTCATCTCTCCAGAACCAGCTTCATCATGGACAGAGTGAACTTTTTGACCTCTACACTATCTGCCTCTTGCCCCACAGAACCAGACCCATTTATTTAAGATCACTTCTTCATAGCCTTTCAAGAGAACCCATTCTAAATGCAAAAATGATCCTGAATGATGTTTCCAACAGAGTTTCTGTGAAGAACTTTTGAAGCTTTAGGAAAGGTGGGACGATTTAGGCTTATAAGAACTCTTCCTTTTTGAAACAAGTTTATTGATGTATACTTGACATGCCAAAAACATGGCACATATTCAGTGTATATGATTTCTTAATAATTGTTTATTTGATAGTGAATTATATGAATAAGCTCTTCCCAAGTCTGACATATATTTGATATTTAGAATGACTTATTACAAGAAGCTGCCAGTTTGAAAAAAAATTGGTTTTGACCACCCCAAAACATCAAGACCATCTAAGACAACTAAGGTAAGTTTTTCAATAGTGCTCACCCTAAAGATTGTTCCTTAAAACACACAGGGCTCATTTTGCAATACTTTTCAGGTATAGTGATAGAGTATTTCATCCTCTCTCCAACTGCTGAAAAGATCATTTACAATTAATAATAACCTTAATTTCACAGTTGAAAATTTTGAGGCTCATAGAAATAAAGCCAGTGATAAGACCCACCTCTCTGATATCAGACACCATATTCTGCCATTAGATACCTCATCATTCAACTATTATAGGTAGTCTACTCCTGGGGTTCCTGTGTTTGCTTTCTACCCCTTTACTGGACTTCAGGCATTTCATCCAAGACTCACAAAGGTCTTTAGTAGAATAACATCCAAGATTCCTCTTATTCAAATTCCTATCCATCCTTTCACTCATATTCTCAACAACCTTCCATGGCTCCTCATTTCCTAGATACTAAAGCAAAAATTCTGCAGCTGTGCAATGATAAATCTTTATGCCCAACTTCTACCTGCTTTTCAGAGTTGGGTACCAATATGTGTGCTGTGTGCTATGTACTATGTCAAATTAAACTCAGTCCTTCGTGATGATGAAATGTACACAGGTGGCCTCCTGAGAGTGTGTTTAGAAAAGTTACTTATATCTATAGTCTTAAGAAAGACTTTACCTGGGAGATAATTTAAATAATCTTTATGAACTCACAATCTTTATTTCCAACACACACAAATACACACACACACACACACACACTAAAAGAATTCAAGACTTGGGAGTTCCTGTTGTGGCAGAGTGGAAGGGAATCTTGAGGATGCGGGTTTGATCCCTGGCCCTGCTCAGTGGGTTAAGAATCTGGTGTTGCCATGAGCTGTGATGTAGGTCACAGACATGGCTTGGAGCTGGCATTGCTGTGGCATTGGGTGGCAGCTGCAGATCCAATATTACCCCTAGACTGGGAACTTCCATATGCCACAGGTACAGCCCTAAAAAACAAACAAAGAAAAAGAATCCAAGACTTAATAGAATTTAGAGATTTAATATATGGTATAATGGGAAGTGTACCAAAGTCAAGGTGGCATTCATAAAAATGGTTTTCTTTTCAGGTAATGCAATTAACCATCATATGAAATACATGGAGAATAGGAACAATGTGACAGAGTTTGTTCTCCTGGGGCTCACACAGCATCCAGAGATGCAGAAACTCATATCTGCTGTGTTTTCTGTCATCTATATTATCACTATGGTAGGAAATGTGCTCATCGTGATCACCATCACTGCCAGCCCATCCCTGGGGTCCCCCATGTACTTTTTCCTGGCCCATCTCTCCTTCATTGATGCCTGCTATTCCTCTGTCAGTACCCCCAAAATGATTATAGATTCACTCCATGGAAAGAAGACCATCCTGTTTGAGGAGTGTATGACCCAAATCTTTGGGGAACATTTATTTGGAGGTGCTGAGGTCATCCTGCTGACTGTGATGGCCTATGACCGCTATGTGGCCATCTGCAAGCCTTTGCACTACATGACCATCATGAATCGGCGAGTGTGTGGCCTGCTGTTGGGAGTGTCGTGGGTGGGAGGCTGTCTTCATGCAACCATACAGATCCTCTTCATCTCCAGATTACACTTCTGTGGTCCTAACGTCATAGATCACTTTATGTGTGATCTGAACCCTTTGCTGGATCTTGCCTGCACTGATACCCACACTCTGGGGCTCTTTGTTGCTGCCAACAGTGGTCTCATCTGTCTTTTAAACTTCCTTCTCCTGCTGGTCTCCTATGTGGTCATTCTGCGCTCCCTAAAGACCTATAGCTTGGAGGCAAGGCACAAAGCCCTCTCCACCTGCATCTCCCACATCACAGTGGTTGTCTTATTCTTTGTGCCTTGTATATTTGTGTACCTGAGACCTGCAGGTACTTTATCAATTGACAAAGCAGTTGCTTTATTCTACACTACCATAACCCTCATGTTAAATCCCTTAATCTATACCTTGAGAAATGCCCAGATGAAAAATGCCATTAGGAAATTGTGTGGCAGGAAAGCGATCTTAGGTGACAAATAAAGATGACTTGGGCCCAACATTGATTTACCTGAGGCTATGGCCAATAGACTGTCTCAGCAAGGAATATTTATGGGATAAAGAAATCAACTAACTGTTAGGAATCATAGCACCTGCACTGAGTGGTGCAGAAATAGGTACAAGAAAATAACACAACGTGGGGCCACTCTTTTCATATTTAGAAAATTCTACCAAAATGGGATTTTGTTTTACTAGATTCAAGCAGATACCTGGATTCATAAGCTTGCCTTCTAATAACAAATTAAATAACAAATTAAATTTTCCGTTATTGGGCAGCATTCTCTGTAATAATCCAAGGAAGTATACAGTTACTATTGTTATTTTTCAAGTGAGAAAACTGGTATCAAGGGGAAGATATCAAAAAAGATACACTGGAGAGCCAGGAAACTGACTGATTTCCTACCTCATGCCCTCAAGTGTCAAGCAATGATGATAGCAAAGTCATATAACTATACTAGTTACCATTTATTGAGACAGGGCCTGTGCTGAACACAATGTACATATTCATTTATTATCTCTCACTAAAAATTGAGTGATCTTTCTGTAATAACTGTGCTTGTGTGAGTGCCTGTAACATTAGAGTAAGTAACTATTTGGGGGCTATAAAAGCATTGGCCCTACTTATCTCTGAGGGTGAGATATTGAAGGTTATATAGACCATCTCCACATTACCTTGTAGGCTTCAGGACCATCATGTATTGCTCATATCACCCATGCTATGTAGGTAACACATCAGAAAGAGTAATGATTCAAAAAAATGGTTTCATATCAGAAAGGGATTTCAATATAAAGTACTTGCCTGCAACATAACAATCGTTTCTACAAGGTAGCAAAATAGCAGGTGCATGATCAATATTAAATGAATGAGTCAAAGTACAAAGGAAAATGAATGACTTCAATAATTTTAAAAAAATGCAAAAATGTAGTCCTGAAGGCCAGGGCATTATTTCCTACTTTTGCCTGATTCAACTCTAGGGACAATTTTGGCTACACCTCTTGGGGGAACTATAGTTTGTTTTTGTTACTGCTTACACTGAAGAGGAGGTAAAAGAAACTGAAATTACAATTCTCAGCATATGAGTAAGTAGTTTAGCTTGATATGCTCCCTGTCCTCAGCAAGATTTCATTATCTTCTTAATAGGAGCTGTTTCTGTTATATTTTCTCAATGTGATTACTTTTTAGAACCATTTCATCATTAAAAGCTATTTGTAAAAATACACATCTCTGTCTACATACAAACAATTTCAGGATAAATACATTCCTTTTTTTCCCTTTTGTCATTAATTCATTAATGACAAATATTAAATATTAAATGACAAATATTAAACATTTCTGAGCACAAGGAATGTATCAGACATGTTGCTGGGCTTCAGTGGTGAATAAAAAGAGATCTGGATTCTGCCTTCAAAGAGCTTAGGAACCATTGAAAAACTCCCAGGAGGGAGTAGAAAATTACAGCACAGTGTTATAAATGATAAAACAATGTATCACAGGGAACTATGAAACCATGTTGGAGGGACGCACATCAGGGAAAGATTTCTGGATGAAAAGGCACCAAAAATGGGACACAATGGATGAAAAGGAGTAAGATGGCAAAGTGAAGAGGCATGAGGCTGGAAGAGAGAGTCCTATAAGATGGAATTGAAGTAGCAATGTACAATTGAATTATGTGTTTCTGATACTCAGAAAGATATGTCAGAGAAATGTAGAAATCTCGAGCATATTAGATGGCAGTTAGGAGTTCGTGTCATGGCTCAATGGTTAGCAAATCCGACTAGGAACCATGAGGTTGTGGGTTTGATCCCTGGCCTTGCTCAGTGGGTTAAGGATCCAGGATTGCCATGAGCTGTGTTGTAGGTTGCAGATGTGGCTCAGATCCTGAGTTGCTGTGGTTCTGGCATAGGCCAGCAGCTACAGCTCCAATTGGACCCCTAGCCTGGGAACCTCCATATGCCATGGGTGTGGCCCTGAAAAGACAAGAGATGAAAAAATGAAAACGAAAAAGAAAAAAAAAAGATGGCAATAAAGCCAAAAGAGTAGAAGACATCACCTATAGAAGGTGTAATTCAGTGGTCTCTCAAAAGGTCATAGCCATTTTGACATGTCTAAGAAAACAAACAAAAAAAATTGATCCTAAAATAGAACTCCTAAAAGTGTCAATTGCTATATTACTAGGAATTCACTAGGATGCCAAATTCACAAAATAAAAATAGGCTACAAAAAAAAATCAACCCTGTACCAGAGTTTTTGTCTGCAAATCTACAAATTGAGTGTTAATGGGTAAATGTCCTTAATTTCTCCAAAACAACTTTCAGTTTTATAGCATCCAAATGGGAACTAAAATATGAGAATAAAATGAATACATTTTGATATGCAAAGGCTCAAGAAGTTTTACCAGTCAAGCATTGTGAATAAGAAATATACCTCAGTAGAACACAAGCAAACTACATTTAGCACCTCCAAAAGATTATACACCATGACCAAGGATGCAAGATTTCTTTAAAATATGTGAATCAATCAATGTGGTAAACCACTTCACAGAAGGAAATATAAAAAGAAACGCAACATAATCATGTCAATAGATACAGAAAAAGCATTTAAGCACAACAACCATTCATGAAAAAATCTCAACAAAATAGATTTTGAAGGAAGTTTCCTTAACACAATAAAAACCATTAATGAAAAGCCCACAACTAATATGGTAACCAATGAGAGAAAACTGTCAACTTTTCCTCTAACACCCAGTGAAAAGTAAGGATGACCATTCTCATCATGTCTATTCAACATAGTATGAGAAGTACTAGGAGTTCCCAGTGTGGCTCAGCCAGTTAAGGACTTGACATTGTCTCTTTGAGGATGCAGGTGCTATCTCTGGCCTGACTCTGTGTGTTAAGGATCCAGCATTGCCACAAGTGACAGCATAAGGCACAAATGCGGTTCAGGTCTCTTGTTGCTGTGGCTGTGGTGTAGGCCAGAGCTGCAGCTCCAATTCAACCCCTGGCCCAGGAACAACCATATGCTGCAGGTGTGGCTGTAAAAACAAACAAAAAAGTACTAGCAAAAGCAATCAGAAAAGAAAAAGAACTAATAGGCATCCAAATGGAAAGTCTGAGATGACATGAGTTTATATATATTTAAAACACAAAAAAACTCTAAATCTAATAAACATATCCAGTACAGATGTAGAATAAATATCAAAATACAAAAATTGTTTGTATCTCTTTACAGCAAACTATATGAAAAGGAAATCAGAAAAAATACCCCTTTTATGAGAATATCAAAAAGAAGTAAATACTTTGGAAGAAATTTAAACAGTGAGCTGAAAGTCTTCTACACTAAAAACTGTAAGACATTAAAGAAAGAAATTGAAAAAGACATAAATAAACGGAAAAGAAATAAATGGAAAATAAATTTTCCAAGAAAAATATTTATTGGATCATGAGAACTAATACTGTTAAAACAGCCATACTACCCAAGACCATCTAAGATACAATGAAGTTCATATCAAACTTCCAGGACATATTGCACAGAATTAGAATATACTGTCCTAAAATACATATGGAACCACCAGAGACCCTGAGTTGCCAAAGCAATGCTGAGAAAGAAGAATAAACATGGAGACATCTCACTTCCAAATTTCAAATTATATTTCAAAGCTATAGTAATCACAAAAGGATGGTACTGGCGTAAAATAGACGCCCAAAACAACAGAACAGAATTGAGATCCCATGAATAAACCCTTGCCTATACAGTTACCTAATATTTGACAAGGTGCCAAGACACCTCAATGGGGAATAAATAGACTTTTCAGTAAATAGTGATAGGTAAAGTTATATTCACATGAAAAAGAATGAAATTGGACCTGTATTTTATACTGTGTACAAAAATCAACACAAAGAGGAACAAGACGTAAATGTAAAACCTGAAACTGTAACAACGCCAGAAGAAAACATAGAGTAAAAGCTTATTGACATTGGTCTGCATAATGATTCTTGACTATGACACCAAAAGCTCAGGCAACCAATGTAAAACTAAACAAGCGAGACTACTTGTTTATCAAACAATTTTTTTTTTATTTTTTGAAGAAAAAAGAAACATTAAAGAAACAATCAGGAATTCGCTCATGGTGCAGTGAGTTAAGGACCCAGCATTGTCACTGAAGCAGCTTGGGTCCCTGCTGTTGTGGAGGTTCAATCCCTGGGCCAGGAATGTCCACATGCCACAGGTGTGGGAATAAAAAAATAAAAGCAACAACCAAAATGTGAAAAGGCAAGCAAAACAATGGGAGCAAATGTTTGCAACCTTTAGATCTGATGATGGGTTAAAAGCCAAAATATATAAGAAAATCATACAACTCAATAGCAATAAAAAGTAAATAATCCAATTTTTAATTGGGTAAAGGAATGAATAGATAATTTTTGCAAGAATATATCAAAATGGCTACGAGGCATGTAAAAAGATGCAGAACGTTATTAATTATCAGGGACGTGCAAATCAAAACCACAATGAATATAACCTCACACCTGTTAGGGGGGTCAGAATCTCTGGGGCTTTGTGGAATCTATTTGTAACCACTTGTTATTAGTCCATTCTTTTTATTTTTGAAAGTCCTAGTGACAGAAATCAGAGAAGCAAAAGAAATAAAAGGAATACAAATTGGAAAAGAAATAAAACTATCACTCTTTGCAGATGACATGATACTATACCTAGAAAATCCTAAAGACACCACCAGAAAACTATTAGGGCTCATCAATGAATTTGGTAAAGTCTCAGGATAAAAAGCTTCTATAGCTTTTCTATCACAAATCCCCAGCCTATCTCCCCATCCCCACCTGTCTCCTTTGGAAAACATATGTTTGTCAAAGTCTGTGAGTCAATAGCTGCTCTGCAAAGAAGTTCATTGCATCCTTTTTGAGAGTCCACATAGAAGTGATAGCATATGACATTGGTGTCTGGTACAAAATTAAGCCACAGTAATCAATTGCTTTTCCATATACTAACAATGAAAGATCAGAAAGAGAAATTAGGAAAACCATCCCATTTTACATTGCATCAGAAAGAATAAAATACCTAGGAGTAAACCTACCAAAAGGGACAAAAGACCTGTACTTTGAAAACTAGAACACGCTCATGAAAGAAATCGAAGACACAATAGATGGAAAAATACACCATGCACTTGGATTGGGATAATCAGTATAGTCAAAATAACAATTCTACCTAAGGCCATCTACAGATTCTATGCAATCCCTATCAAATTACCAATGACATTCTTTACAGAACTAGACAAAATATTTTAAATTATATGATGGAGGATAATGTGAGAAAAAATGTATATATATATATTATATATGTGTATATATATGTATGTATGACTGGGTCACTTTGCTATACAGCAGAAATGGACAGAACATTTTAAGTCAACTATAAAGAATTTTTAATAATTTTAAAAATAAATGAAATTTGTATGGAAACACAAAAGACCTCAAATAGCCAAAGCAATACTGAAAAGAAAAAAACAGAACAGGAAGAATCAGGCTCCCTGATCTCACACTTTACTACAAAGCTACAGTCATCAAAACTGTATAGTACCAGCACAAAAACAGAAATAGAGATCCATGGAACAGGAGAGAAAGCCCAGAAATAAACCCAAGCACCTATGGACAACTGACCTATGACAAAGGGGTCAAAAATATACAGTGCAGGAAAGATAATCTCTTCAAAATGTCGTGCTGGGAAAACTGGACAATGACATGATGTAAAGGAATGAAAATAGAACATTTTCTAATACCATACACAAAAATAGCCTCAACATGGATTAAAGACCTAAATGTAAGGCCAGATACTCTAAAACTCCTAGAGAAACATATAGGCAGAGCAGCTCTTTGACATAAATCACAGCAACATCTTTTTTGACCCACCTCCTAGAATAAAGACACACACACACACACACACACACACACACACACACACACACACAAGAGTGGGACTTATTAAATTCAAAAGTTTCTGCACAGCAAAGGAAACAATTTAAAAAATGAAAAGACAACCCACAGAATTGGAGAAAATTTTTGCAAGTGACTCAACTGACTAAATATAATCTCCAAAATATACAAAAACTCATACAACTCAAGAACAAAAAAACAAACAAATAATCAGAAAATGGGCAGAAGACCTAAATCCACATTTCTCCAAAGAAGACATACAGATGGCCAGCAGGCACATGAAAAATGCTCCACATCACTAATTATTAGAGAAAGGCAATCAAAACAACAGTGGGGTACCATCTCACACCAGTTAGAGTGGCCATCATTAACAAGTCAACAAACAACAAGTGCTGGAGTGGATGTGGAGTTAACGGAACCCTGCTTTGCTGTTGGTGGGAATGTAAATTGGTACAACCACTATGGAAAATGGTATGGAAATCCCTCAGAAAACTAAATCTAGAGCTACCATATGACCCAGAAATCCCATTCCTGGGCATCTATCCAAACACAATTTTCGTTGAATAAGATACATGCACCCATATGTTCACAGCGGCACTATTCACAATAGCCAAGACATGGAAACAGCTTCAATGCTCATCAAGAGAAAATGGATTAAGAAGGTGTGGTACATCTCTACAATGGAATACTACTCAGCCATAAACTAGGACAAAATAAATGCCATTGGTATCAACATGGATGGAACTAGAGACTCTCATACGAAGTGAAGTAAGTCAGAAACAGAAAGACAGACAATATAGAATATCACTTACACGTGGAGTCTAAAACATGGCACAAATGATCTACCTACAAAACAGAAACGTGATGGACATGAAGGACACACGTGTGGTTGCTGTTGGGGGTAGGGGGAGTGGGATGGATTGGGAATCTTGGGTTAGCAGATGAAAACTTGCATTTGTAGGGGATGGGCAATGGGATCCTGCTGTAGAGCACAGGGAACTATATCCAATCACTTGTGATGGATCAGGCTGGAAGATAATTTCTTTTCTATACAGCAGAAATTGGCAAAACATTGTAAATCAAGTATAACAAAAAAAATTTAAATATATATATCAAGATAGCATTTTTATTTCCTTTGGACATATACCCAGAAATGGGATTGTTGAATCATATGATAGTTTGATTTTTAATTTTTTAGGAATATACAGTCTGCTTTCTACAATTGTTATACTAATTTACATTCCCACCAGCATAAGAGTTCCCTTTCCTCCACATCCCCACAAATACTTGTCTTTATCTTTTTGATCATGGCCATTCTATTGATTCTTTTTCTAGGTACAATTAGTTTCCTAATGAGTCTAATATCCTGTGCAAAAACTCTTAATTATGTTTATTGAGTTATCTCAGAAATTGAATCTTTCAAATTCAAATTTTTTAAAAATTATTGTATTTTTGAATTTGAGAAAATATCTTAATTTCCCCTCTAACTTAAGCATATTTATCTCTGCCCCTTAAAGATTCTTTTGAATTCTGATGAATAGTCTTTTTTTTTTCTTCATCTCTACCTGGCATATGGAAGTTCCCGAGCCAGGGATTGAACTGTACTTCTGCTGACTCTGGTGGATCCTTAACCCACTGCACCACAGTGGGAACTCCTCTGACCAGTATTTTTTACTAGCCTTCATGGAGCAATCTAAGGCTTCAATGTATTTGTTTCAAGTTACATTATTTCTTCATTTCTAAAATATATTTGGCTCCACATAAGCAGAGGGGATATCTGCCTACAAGATGTTAATTGCTAATTTAAGAGTGGTGGTATGTCTATATTTGGTCTGATCTGTGATAGAGTTTTGTATATGTGTGAATATAATTTTTTTTAGTCACATTTGTTTGCAACAGAAACTCACAATTCCACATTAACATTCTTGCCTGTGAGCATCTTATAGACCGCAAAAAAAGTTTCAGCCTGGTGGTCTACGTTGTTCTACTGTGCTTTATCCAAGTGAAGATTTGTGAGCCAGCTGCCATCCAATTTTACACAGATACAGGTGTAGTAGATAGAAAACCAAAATTATACAAGTGATTACACAGGTGTAGTACACAGAAAACCAAACTTATACAAGTCTGATTCTGAGATATGGTTGCTGTATCTCTGGATAAATCCTTTAGCTTCCTGGGGCTTCTGTTATCCCCTGTGCAAAATAAGAAAGCTTTCATTTGACTCTCTCATCTATAATATTAAACACTATTTCTGCTGTGCAATCAAATCAATTCTTTCAGCTTAGAATAGTCATCAAATGCAGAAAAGGAGTCAGAGACAAAGGAAACAAAAGCAGTAAAAGATACTCCTGGAGATACATCAAGACCTGTTTGATCTGCAAGGAATGAAAGGGAAATTTCATCTTCAAACTGTGTTTGAGGATTCCCCAGGAATTGCTTTGCCTTGCTATATTAAACATTCTTCTGTTAATGTAAATAAATAAGGGGGGGGAATGGAAAGAAAGAAACAACTCTGCTCTTAATCTCACCACTCTTTCATATTTATTAAGGGATTCTTCTTCATTTGATGGAAGTGTAAACACTCTAGGGAGGTCACTGCAACGTACGTGTGGAAAGGGCTTTGGGACATAGTTTTGCTTAAAGGAGCTCAGAAGTGACTCTTCATACCAAGCTATAGATGTTAACGATTCCTTTAGTTCTGGGCTGGGGGTAGAATTGCACAGTGTCTTAGGAAAGCATCAGGAATTGAGTCCACCTGAGACACAGTCCAAAGATCCATCAAGTTCAAGTTCAGGGCTTACAGTCCCTACTGAACTCTGGGCTCTCCTCTACCCTTCACACCAATGTTGGGCTGGGCTTTTCCATCTTATGGGAAACTACAGGGCTGTGTTTCCTCAGATCTGTGTGTTAGATATGGGATTAGTCTCATTATATTACTGGCTTCTCTTATATAGGAAAACTATTGATAGCAAGAATAATGATAATAATAATAATAACTCTATTTCACACTCAAACACATTCCCCTGTTTTACATGCTCATTCCCCCTTTGTTTTTCCTCCTGAACTGAAAAAAAAAAAAAAAAAAAAAAAAAACTATTCCCCACTGAGAGAGCCCTCCCATTTAAGAAGGCTCAAATTGTAGCAGTTTTGACAACTGTGAATTATGTTTCTTGGTTCTCATCTGGAAGAAACTGGGCATTTAAACACAAGCCTAGCAACTGTGCCTCCATTGTCCATTTTCTAATGTCCATGAGAATGTCGTCTTTCTCTGTGAATCAGGACCCATCTCAGAGAATACATTCCTCCCATTTCTGAGCATGTCAACCTGATAACACCTCACTTTCCTTTGAAATTATGCCATTTCCTTAGCCATAATTGGGAATATACTCTCTCGTAGTCTTGTATGGTTGCACTTCATTATCTTATCATCTGTAAAACTATACTTTCCCCTCATTTCTGAGGACAGTATCTTGCAATTATATTACAAGTATCCAAAATATTGATATTTGATTAAATTCTCTTTTTTCACAAACCTTTAATATTAATTTAAGAAGAAAAAGTATCTCACCAGTATTGCCCAGGGCTCGAGTTTTGCTTTATTTTTCTCCCCTTCCTGTGATAATTTGGGTACGCTTTTCCAAAATAAAGTTAAGAGTGATGCTTTAAGAATTCTTTGTAAATTATTAATTTCAGTGAATCTCTGACCCACACACCTCAAAGTTTGGTCGAAGTCATGTCTTTGATGCTCCCAGTCTGCTTCTCACCAGCTGAAACCTGCCACTTCACAGTGCTATTGGCAACAGATGCTGTTTCCTCGACTTCTTGTTGGGTCACTTTAAAGAGAATGATATAAAAGCTTAATGACTCTGGGGAAAGCCGTCCCCCCAAAGTCTCCCTCCATAATCAGAACCACTTCAGAGAACTGATAGATTTAATTTCCAGGTGCCTTTTCAATTTGTTTAAAAAGAAGTAAAAAAAAAAAAATCAACTTACTAAATTTGAAAACCAATTAATAGTTTCACCTGGAATCATAACACTAATCCAAAGCTCTTCAGTAAACACCTTCAGTAAACAGAGGTATGTAATTGTTTTTGATTGTCTTGTGCACTTGAATAATGTGCATATATAATTACATATATTTCACATAATTTGCTTGATGTTTAATATAGCATATATATTACAAAGATCTCTTTTTGGAGGTGTTTATTGAATTTTAATTGTCCTGCTTTTTTAGAAGTTCCATTTGATTGGAACAGAGTGGATTCCATAGTACTATTGGGGTTCACTGTGTTTCATAGAGTCTCTGCTGATTTCTGGAAAAACTGGAGGGAAAAAGTTCACTTCTAGCCCATACCTAGAATGAAACATAGTGCAGGCTTTCATTTGTTTTTTTTTTTCACTTTTTGATTGTACCCCATTAAGGTCGACTCTTGACCACTAATATTCTTTCTTATCCCTTTCACATTCCTACCCTTTCCTGTCCCCTCATTAATGCTTTATTTTCTGTCTCCTCCCTGCCTTCCCCTCCCCTCCTTCTTCCTTTGTAATACAATGTCCAAAAAGAAAATGGTTCATACTTTGAGAGGGAATTTATGAGCTGTCCACTGCAGATGCTTTCCTGATTTCATTGGGCCTTCTAATAGAGACTATGCTTTCCTTTTCCAAACCATCTAAGCAGCTAGGCAAGAGAAAGGTAGATTCGACTCCCCTTCGCCAGTGCTTAAAAGCTTCTATGGTGCTATTATGACCAACTCTTTGAGTCAGGTTCAGATCAAAAGCAAAGGGAAGCTTTGTTCTTCTTCTTATTATTATTAATGGTACTTTTTAAGGCTGCACCCCTGCCACATATGGAAGTTCCCAGGTTGGGGGTGGAATTGGAGCTGCAGCTGCCAGTCTATGCCACAGCTGCAACAACTCAGGATCCCAGCCTCATCTGTGACCCACACCACAGCTCGAGGCAACACGGGATCTGTAAACCACTGAGCGAGGCCAAGGATGGAACAGGCCTCCTCAAGGATACTAGTTGGGTTGGTTCCTGCTGAGTCACAGTGGGAACTCTGGAAGCCTTTTTCTTTGATCAAAGAACAGAAACGCACCAGCTGGTTCTCTAGAGCACATGCTCTCCTAAACAGACAGGCGGTGGGCGGGGTTCTCATGGAGGGGGAGGGCAGTGGGCCAGGTTTTCTTCATTGGGGAGGGGAGGAGGCCGAGTTCTCATCAGCGTGGGGGGCGGGGTGTGCAGAGTTCTCATGAGGCCAGCACAGCTGAGAAGCTCACGCTCCAGGCCTCAAGCTGCAGCACATTTGCAGGGCCCCCTCCCTATCTTGAAGTGCAGTGTCATACCCAGGGCTTCAGCACAAGGTTGCTGGGCTGAGGTGTGGCAAGGCCATTTCGCAGGAGAAACTCTGGTCCAAAGCACCAGGTGCCAGGGCTCCACATCCTCTTACTCTGCTCTTGGGCAAGGAAAACAGGAGTGAGCACAAAGGCAACAAAAAAGGTGAGCCTGTATTTTATTAGCAGATTCTGGTTTTATTTCTCAATAGTTGTTAAAGGGCTTTGCTGGTGACACAACCTCCCTGCCTTCTGTCCTTCTCCTCATCCTTAAGGGGTGCTGAGGGGCAAAGGTCCATTTTCTGTAACATCTTCCTGCTGATTTCCAGCAGTGTCTTTGCCACACCTAAGGAGCAGAACTTTGCCTCCACTGCCTTTAGATGTGTGTGTTTGTTACCAGGCTTCAGCCCTAAGCGTTGGTCTCCATTTTTCTGGCCTTTTGAAGAGAAAGGATGTCAGATACATGGAAACATGAAGCTATCTCAGTCTTTGGCCTGTTGGCAAGTGTGCCTTGATGTGGAAACCCACTACTGGGGCCTGAATCTCCCTGGTTCCACTTGTGTTATTCTTTGGAAGAGACGCTTCAGGTCAGAGAGAGGTTTCCACAAGCAGTCTAGGGGATCCTTTGGAACCACACCCCAGGGTGTTTTTCTGGAGGTTGGGACTGGGATTCCCTTCTTCACTGGGATCTGATGTCCCCATGGAGTGATCCTGGGCAACTTGAGGCAGAATGGGAGGTTAGGCTCACCGAGTGGGGTTGTTCCACTTAGGAGTGAGCTGCTGGTTGCCTATGGTTTTAGGTGTATCCCGGCTCCTGGCCATAAGGAGTGTAGGGCCAAGTGGGTGGTTGCAGGCAACACCTAATTAAAATACTCTGAGAGCTTTCCTGGATTTTTATCCCTGGAAGGCATACTTTGGTTGATTAGTCCAGATTCCTGAGCCAACTGGTTGACTTGGAGGGCAACAGCCAGAGGTGGACTTGGAGAAGGGCTCCAAGCCTAGTGCTTGATGTTCTACTATAATAGAGTTAATAGAGCTTGCACTGAGGTTTCCATTGGGAATACTCCCTAAGTGGTATTATAGCAGTCCATGGCCATATGCAACCATCCATGTGTTTGTTGCATGGGTCAGACCAGCTAATTAAATGGCACAATTATGGGGAACTGGAATCCTTCAAATCTTTTATAGTTGCTTTTATCTTTGAAATTCATTTTAAAATATGATTTTATTTTAATTTTCTAATTTGTGATGTAGGGGCCCTTCTTATAGAACAATTTACATGAGTTTTTTTCAGATGCTGCATATACATATATTCCAATGATATATTTGAAGAATAGGGAACTAATCATAAGAGAGATTTACTGACTTGCTACACCTACTCAGAGACAGTCTTGCGCCAAAACTGAATTTATGATGTGGCCTTCCAGAAGCCTTCCCTCTGGCTGGAAGATTATGATATTATTTCAGGTGACAGATTAGATATTGCCATCAATCATTCTCAAGAAGTTCTGAGTATTCATTCCCCTTTCCTCAACACATAGTCCCAAACTGATCCCTTGTCAACCTCTCCTCTCTCCCAGGAAGCCCACGCATCTTCCTGTAATTTGCTATAACCCATAATCCTGTCCAAGCTCCATGGAAATGGCAACCAGTGGAGGCTGCCAAAATATTGAGCCTCAGGTTCCCTTTCCAAATCCAGAATATCTTTACCAGAGTTAAGTTCTTCCCACCAAATAAATCGAACCGTTTCAAGGTCCGTTCCTCCAAAGTGTTTTCCCAGCTCACACAAGTTCATCTTAATGAAGTCCTGCAGATACATTGGGGGTGTAGGCTATTTCCTTTCATATTCAGAGCTTTACCTGTGTTATGCTGAACTTCGAGTCTATGTATTGGTCTGGATCTAATGAAGGTTGTGGTATCTGATGTTGAGCAGGGAACATGTGTCCTTTGAGAATCCTGTTTCAGGTGAAGTCATTGCTCATTCTCCAGTCAAGGGAACACTTATTTTGGAGCAAGGGTAAAGGAAGGACTCTGCCAGCCCAAAGGTTCAGAGAATTTAAAGGTTCAAGGTCTCAGCTTTTCTCACCTTGAGACACCTCAGATACATGGAACTACAGTAGCACCTAGGACTTTTGTGCTCTGTGCTTGGCAGCTGGATCAGATGCCATGTTGTAGTTCACATGGAACTATTTTGTAGATTGGAGGCAGGTGACCTTTCTCAATCTACATGCTGTTTGTTTCCCGCTAACCCAATTACTGCGTCTTTGTGTATGACTCAGAAATTAAATTATAGAATACAATGTTGATCATTTGAAATTTTAATCATTATAAGTAGGGATTTAAAGTCACTGTAATATACTAATTACTAATAAAACATTGAAGTGTTTTCCATTTAGGGGGAAGAAGTGTTTTATTAATTTTAATTTATTTATTTAGTTAGTTATGTATTTTTTTCTGCTGTACGGCATGGGGAGCAAGTTATACATACATGTACACAACTTTTTCCTCCCATTGTTGTGTTGCAATGTCAGTATCTAGACATTAGGTCCTTACCTAATGCTACCTTTGTAAATCCATTCCAGGACCAACAGTTTGCATCTGTTAACCCCACCCTCCCAATCCCTCCCACTCCCTCTTTCTCCCCCTGGGGCAGACACAAGTCTATTTTAAAGTCCATGAGTTTCTTTTCTGTGGAAACCTTCATTTGTGCTGTATATTAAATTACAGTTATAAGTGATATCATATGTTATTGGACTTTCTCTGACTTATTTCACTCAGTATGAAAATGAGTGAACTAGTTTCATCTCTGTTGCTGCAAATGGCATTATGTGGTTCATTTTTATGGATGAGTAGTATTCTATCGTGTACATATAACACATCTTCCTACTCCAGTCATCTTTCAATGGACATTTGGGTTGTTTCCGTGTCTTGGCTATTGTGAATAGTGCTGCAATGAACATGTGGGTGCATGTATCTTTTTTAAGGAGAGTTTTGTCTGGATATATGCCCAAGAGTGGGACGAGTGCGTCATATACGGTAGTTCCACATAAAGTTTTCTAAGGTGCATACATACTGCTCCCCATAGTGGCTATACCAGGTTACATTCCCACCAACAGGGCAGGAGGGTTCGCTTTTCTCCACAAGCCTTCCAGCCCTTGTTATTAGTGGACCTATGAATGAAGGCCCTTCTGACTGGTGCGAGGTGGTATCTCATGGTTGTTTTGATTTGCATTTCTCTTATACTCAGGGGTGTTGAGCATTGTTTCATGTGCTTGCTGGCTGTCTGTATATCTTCCTTGGAGAACAGTCTATTCAGGGCCTTTGCCCATTTTTCCATTGGGAGGTTGGCTTTTTTGCTGTTGCGTTGTATAAGCTGCTTGTGTATCCTAGAGATGAAGCCCTTGTCTGTTGCATCGTTTGCAACTCTTTTCTCCCATTCTGTAAGGTGTCATTGTGTTGTCATTTTGGTTTCCTTTGCTGTGCAAAAGCTGGTTGGTTTGACTAGGTCCCACTGGTTTCTTTTTGCTCTTCTTTCTGTTGCCTTGGGAGACTGACCTGAGAACATGTTCATGAGGTTGATGTCAGAGAGTGTTTTCCCTAGTTCTCCTCCAGGAGTTTGATGGTGTCTTCTATTTAAGTCTTTCCGCCATTTTGAGTTTATTTTGGTGCATGGTCGGAGGGTGTGTTCTACTTTCACTGCTTTGCATGCAGCTGCCCAGGTCTCGCAGCAATGCTTGCTGAATAGACTTTCTTTGTCCCGTGTTATGCTCTTGCCTCCTTTGTCAAAGATGAATTAACCAGAGGTGTCAGGGTGTGTGTGGGTTCTCTATTCTGTTCCATTGGTCTGTCTGTCTGTTTTGATACCAGTACCACACTGTCGTGACGACAGTGGCTTTGTGATATTTCTTGAAGTCTGGGAGAGGTATGCCTCCTGCTTGGTTTTTGTTCTTCAGAATTGCTTTGGCCATTCTGGGCCTTTTGTGGTTCCCTATAAATTGTTGGATTGTTTGTTCTAGTGCTGTGAAAAATGTCATGGGTATTTTGTTAGGGATTGCATAGAATGTGTAGGTTGCTTTGGGTAGTATGGCCATTTTTACAATATTGATTTTTCCAACCCATGAACATGGACTATCTTTCCATTTCTGTAGATCCTCTTTAATTTCCTGGATTAATGTTTTATAGTTCTCCGCATATAAGTCCTTTACCTCCTGGGCCAGGTGTATTCCAAGTTATTGATTTTGGGGGGCGCAATTTCAAAAGGTATTGTATTTTCGTATTCCTTTTCTAACATGTCATTGTTAGGATGGAGAAATGAGGCTGGTTTCTGAATGTGAATCTTATATCCTGCTACTTTGCTGATTTTGTAAATGAGTTCAAGTAGTTTTGAGGTTGAGTCAGCTTTTCATTTTCTGGCCACGCCTGTGGCATGCAAAAATCCCCAGGCCAGGTATATAATCTGAGGCACTCTTGGAAAGGAGTTCCCTGGCGGCTTAGTGGATTAAGGTTATAGTGTTGTCACTGCTGTGGTTTGGGTCTCTGCTGGGGTGCAGTTTCGACCCCTGGCCTGGGAACTTCTGCACACCCCATGCAGCCAAGAAAAAAATAAACAGATAAACTTGTAATGATATCTGCCCTATGGTCTTTTGTTTTGTAGAAATGATTACTAGGTTTCGTGTTTATCTAGTTTAACAGCTTTATTGAGATAGAATTTATATACTGTATTATTCACTCATTTGAAGTGTATAATCATTTTTAGTATACAATCTATGCAAGCATCAACATGACCTAATTTTACAACCTACTTTTCACTCCCCCAAGAACCCCATATCCATTAGTAGTCACTCCTCATTCCCCTCTACTCCTGTTACCAGCGGCCCTAGTCAAACGTTAATCTATAAGGATTTTCTTTTCTGGACATTTTTATCAAAAAAACAATCATGCAATATGTTGTCTGCTGTAACATTCTTCTTTCACATCACATAATATTCCTAAAGTTTCATTTATGATGTGGTAAGAATCAGTATTTCTGTTTTATTGCAAATAGTCTTCTAGGTCATGGATGTATCATTTACCCAGTCGTCAGTTGATTGACCTGTGGATTGTTTCCCCATTGTGGCTATTGTGAATGATGTTGTGGTGAACATTGGTGTGCATGTATCCTTGTGAATAAATATTTTCATTTCCCTTGGGTAGAGACCTTGCTGGGTCATTGTTATTATGTATCCTTTTGAGGAACTTCCCAACCATTTTCCAAAGTGGCTGCATCATTTACATTCTCACTAGCAATATAGAACAACTCCACTTGTTCTACATACACACCAGTACTTATCACTCTGTATTTTTTGATTCTAGGCATCTAGTGGGTATGAAGCTTTATCTCATTATGGCTTAGGGTTGCATTTCCTAAAGATGGAAGTTGTTGACCTCTCTTATCTGCTTTTGCCCATGTGTTGGTTTGTTTGTTTGCCTGAGGCCACAGCATGTGAAAGTTGCCAGGCCAGCATTTGAACTCATGCCACAGTAGCAACCCAAGCTGCTGAAGTTACAATGCTAGATCCTTCACCAACTGTGTCAGAAGAGAACTCCACTTTGGGCCATTTGTATATATTCAGTGGACATATGTTTAGTCAGATGTTTTGGCATTTTTTGACTGAGTTATTGTCTTTTTGTTAATAAGGAGTTCCTTATATAATTTGCGAACAAGTTGCTTAACAAATGATTTGCAATTATTTTCTCCCAAACTGTGGGCTGGCTTTTCACTTATTTGATAGTAACATTTTTAGTACCAAAGAGTTTCACTTTGGTGAAGTCCATTGTAGCTGTTAAAAATTACTATTGGGTACCAATTTTCAAATCACATTTCTGTATATCTTTATTTGTGGAATGATAGTCTTAATAACAGGTGCTCTTCTGCTTGTTTTCTATAGAAATTATCACTAGATTTGATGAATTGTTTTTTAGGGAGACTTAGTGTTTTCAATACAATTCTCTTTCTGAGCTAGATTTTATAAAAATGATACAGATTTTAAACATATGGTTTGATGACTTTTGATAAATGTATATATTCATGTAACTATCAACAAATGTTTGCTCTAGAATACTTTCATTAACCCCAAAGTTCTGCCAAGTCCCTTTTTCAATCTGTTCCCCTGATGCAACTGTTCTGAATTGTATCACTCTTTTAGTTTTCCCTATTCATGAACTCCATATAAATTGAATGCCAGCATTGACTCATTTGTGCATGTTTTCTGTTTCTGAGCTTCATGCTGGGGTGTCCCTAATTAGCCCATTGCTTTTCTGGGTTGAAGTTTTTTTCTATTATATCTATTCCGACAATTTCTGTCTTTTAAATGTAGCATGTTTGCATATTATGTGATTGTGAAAATGTGGGGGTTTAAGTTCATCCTGTTGCAGTTTACTTTTTCTTTGTCTCCTTTATTTACTTATGTTCTCTCTTTCCTCTCTTCTTTTGAGCTGAGCAGGTGTTTTTTGTTTAGCATCCAATTCAGTCTTCTCTCTTGACATCTTTATTGTTATAGCTTTTATTTTTTTAGAGGAGTTTAGATTCACAGTAAAGTTGAGCAGCAGACACACAGAGATATCCCATGTACGCCCTATCCCATTCAGGCACTGTCTTTCTCATTCGTAACAACCCACAGAGGGATACATTTGTTCAGTCAATGCAGTTACACTGACACATCACTCGCAGCCAAAGCCCAGAGCTGACATTAGAGTTGACTCTTGGTGTTGGGCCTCACATGGATATGGACAAATGTATAATGACACGTATCCAGCATCCACCATTATAGGCCCATATGGAAGAGTCTCACTGCTCCACCTGTTCATCCATCCCTCCGCTGTGACCCTTCACCACCACTGAACTTTTTATTCCCTCCATAGTTTTGCCATTTTCAGATTGTCATACCGTTACAATCACACAGTTTTTTAATCCTTTCAGATTGGTTTCTTTTACTTAGTAACATGCATGCAAGTTTTCTTCATGTCTTTCATGTCTTGATAGTTTTTCTTTTGTGACACTGAATCATATTCATGTGTCTGGATATACCAGTTTTACTGAAGCATCTTGATTGCTTCTAAGTTTTCTCAGTTAAGAAGAAACTGACCTAATCAAACTGACAAGCTTTGGCAGAACAAAGGAAACCACAAGAAAACCAAAAAGGCAACTTACAGAATGGGAGAAAATAGTTTCAAGTGATGCAATGGACAAGGGCTTAATCTCTAAACTATACAAACAATGTATACAACTCAAGAGCACAAAAGCCAACCACCCAACTGCAAAAATGGGCAAAAGGCCTGAATAGACATTTCTCCAAAGAAGATATACAAATGGCCAACAAGCACATGAAAAAAATGCTCAACATCCCTGTTTATTAGAAAAATGCAAATCAAAACTACTCTGAGGTACCACCTCACACCAGTCAGAATGGCCATCATTAGCAAGTGCACAAATAACCAATGCTGGAGGGGATGTGGAGAAGAGGGAACCCTACTACATGGTTGGGGGAATATAAATTGGTACAACCACTAAGGAAAACAGTATGGAGGTACCTCAGAAAACTAAATATAGAACTACCATATGACCCAGCAATCCCATGCTTTGAGATATCTCCAGACAAAACGTTCTTTTAAAAAGACACATGCACCTGTTTGTTCATTGAGCCACTATTCACAATAGCCAAGACATGGAAACAACCTAAATGTCCATTGATAGATGAATGAATTAGGAAGATGTGGTATATATACACAATGGAATACTACTCAACCATAACAAAGAACACAATACTGCCATTTGCAGCAACATAGATGGAACTAGAGATTCTCATACTAAGTGAAGTAAGTCAGAAAGAGAAAGACAAATACCCCATGATATCACACATCTGGAATCTAATATATGGCACAAATGAACCTTACCACAGAAAAGAAACTCATAGCCTTAGAGAACAGACTTGTGGTTGCTAAGGAGGAGGGGATTGGGATGGACTGGGAAGCTGGGCTTAATAGATGTGAACTGTTGCCTTTGGAGTGGAGAAGCAATGGGGTCCTGCTGTAGAGCCCTGGGAACTATATCTAGTCACTTGTGATGGAGCATGATGGAGGATGATGTGAGAAAAAGAATGGATATATGTAGGCATGACTGGATCTCTTTGCTGTACAGTAGAAAGTTGAAAGAACACTCTAAAGCAGGTATAAGAGAAAAAATAAAAATCCTTTTTAAAAAAGGAAGAAAACTGCTATAAAAGTGCATTCAGATTTCTGTGTGGCCATAAGTCTTCAATGCCTTTGGGAAAATGCAAAGGAGTGTGATTCCTGGATGGAATTCACTGTCCACACCCATGATATAACATACCCATATAAGTTTCAAAGCATAAGATCCTCCCCTGAGTATTTCATTATTTACTTTAACCTATTAATAGGTTAACATTCACTAACTTCAACTGCTTACACTCTCTGCTTCCCAACCATGTAAATGTATCACCCTTAATTTGGGCCCTCAATTGTATAATTGCAATAACTGAATCTTCAAACACTAAAACTTGTGAAATTCAAAAGAAGCCTGTGCCACCTCCACATTCAGAAGGAATCAAATTGGTAACATCAATTTTACCCAAAGAATACCACTATAAGTATAAATCCAATAGTCAACGCCTTTCTAAAGTCAAAAAACTACTTCAGAAGTAGAATTTTGTCTTTATATTTTGCCACTGTTAGAAGAACCTAAGGAAACATACGGTAAGAATTCAAATTATACCACACAAAGGTTGAAAATCTGTCATTTCCAACAGTAAGATTCTCTCTGATTTGAACATGGTACTTTGTGCTGAGTCAGGAAGAACATTCAAGTTGAAGGTCCGTGTTCTGACAGATGTGACCACAGTGTCTAATAAATAAAACTATTGGAAAAATGTCAGTCAGGCTTTTGGAGAGAACCTCTTAGGCTGTTGGATGTAAGCATTTAAAAGTGTAAATATAAGCAGAGAAGACAAGAAGTCAACATGAAGGATGACAGTGAAAACATTAGCTCAAAACCACTGTTAGGCAGGCGGGGAGTGGGAGCAGGGAAACGGCAGTGAAAAACAACTAAAAAGCAATGAATCTTACATTCCTGTTTATCCCTGGTATAAAATTGAAAACTGAACAGTACCTAAAAACGAACACTAATCAGCATATGTGTTCACAGTGCTTCTTTTTCTGAAGGAAACTGACACTAATACCTATGATAGGATTACATTAACACAATAAAAGATAATACTCTCCAGGGAAAACTGGATCAATCTAAGTGGTGATGAAAACCGTTGAAACTTGTATTCATTTTTTGTCACCTGAGATAAACTGCTTGTTCCATAGCATCCTCATGGCATTTTTCACTTCTGCATTCCTCAGCGTATAAATCAGAGGGTTGATCAAAGGTGTTCCAACTGTATAAAACACAGCTATCATCTTATCCATGGGGAAGGTGGTTGCAGGGCGTGTGTATATAAATATGCAAGGACCAAAGAACAAGATGACCACCGTGATGTGGGAGATGCAGGTGGAGAGGGCTTTTTTCCTCCCTTCTGCACTGTGGTTTCTCAGAGAATACAAGATGATGACATAGGAGACCATCAGCATGACAAAACTCACTGTACAGATGGCTCCACTGTTGGACACCAAGAGTAGGTTGGTCACATAGGTGTCTGCACAGGCAAGTTTCAGCAAAGGCTGCAAGTCACAGAAATAGTGGTCAATCACATTGGGACCACAGAATGGTAAACTCAGGGCCAGAAAAATCTGAGCTGAAGAATGCACACAGGATCCTACCCAGGCCACAGCCATCAGCACACCACAGACCCGGTGGCTCATGATGGTTGTGTAGTGCAGGGGCTTACAGATGGCCACATAGCGGTCAACAGCCATGAGGATAAGGATGAAGATCTCCAGGCAGCCAAAGAAATGGGATGAAAAGACTTGCACTATGCATTCATTAAAAGAGACAGTGGCATTTTTCAAAAGGGCATCTGCAATCACTCTAGGAGCAATGGAAGTAGAGAGGAAGGTATCAGTTAAAGATAAGTTGAAAGGAAGAAGTACATTGGACTCCCAAGTGCCCGACTGGTCCTGATGGTAGTAATAATCAGCAGGTTACCCATCAATGTCCCCAAGTAGAAAATCAAGAAAGTGACAAACACTATTTTCTTCTTAACAGGATCCTGTGCCAACCCAAGTAGAAGGAACTCAGTCACATTATTGTTCAGCTGCATGATTTCATGAATGAGGAGAAGGGATGTGTGTGAAATGGATTATCTGCAATAAAATAAAGAATTACAATATGGCATGATCTATGCTTCTATGAAACATTTTAAGTCAATATAAATATTGCTTATTAGGTATATTCTAGCTGTGGTTTCCCAATAATTTGTTTGTGTCTTCTAACTAATAATGCTTTGTTTCTCAATTTGTAATGACCACTACATAGGGTCATGTTGAGCCTCATATAAGCTTGTGGATGGTAAACTCTCTTGTAAAACTCTTTAACTACAATCCCTTGTTAGATTTGACATGGTTAATTTTTTGAATATATAGTTAATATATATGGCTTATTTCATTATTTGCTTTGTTATCTTTTGGCCATTTTCAATACACACTGAATCCCGTGTTTTGCTTTGTGCATCATTCATCATTTAGAATATATTTGGCTGCCTTAAAGTAGTACCCCAGCCTTGGCACCTAAAAGATACCTTGTTTCATTCATTTATCCTTTTCATATTTGATATGTATATATTTTTTAAACAGTATGTCATTTATAAATATAAATGTGCTTCATCTCTTCCATACAAACTCTCTCAGATCTCCAGCTTGAAAAGAGGAAAGACATATTACCTTCAAATAATCTGTTGCAAACGTCAAGCATCTTTATATGTAGTCCTTGGCATATATAATGAACAGAAGGAATATTCTTTGTTATTTGATGATATCTCAAAAATAACTCTTGCTATTTTTTCATTCTCCAATTTGAAAAGCATGTTTTAGAACACTCAGATTTCCTGAAGTTACACTTCTAAATGAAAGGGAGGTCATGTTTTAGAAAATCAAGCTTTTACTTAAGCATGTTACCAATGGGGTGGTTTTCTTTTGGGTGAAGATGTCACCTGGCATTTGGTGTAGGGTCTGATCATAGTGGTATTCCCAGTGCAATTCATCTCATTCTGGAATCTGAAAACCCCATATTCCTAGAACAGAGCAAAGAGCAGAAGAAGGAGGGAAATTCATTTTCCAAAAGAGTCAGAATAGATAGTCAGTAACTGATGTCTTTGTTCCATTTGTATTGTCCTGGCAAACAATTATTCAGCTTGAAATGTCCCTTCTTTCAGTGAAGAGTTTGTTTTATTTCACATTTAGAAAGAACTGTTACTGTGGGGTCATTTCCAAAACCAGATTTTTTTTCATTAGTTCTTTCTTGTGAAGATGATGCTGGCAGTGGCACTCTATGAAAGTAAAAATATAGACTGGAATGTAACATATTTAAATATAATCTGGAAGATGTGCTTATTCCAATCTGCTTCTCCTCTATCCTATCCAACCTTCAATATGTTGTCTCTAAGTTGTGAGCAGCCACGGCACAGATTATGATAAACTAACTAGGCACGAGATTTCCTTTAAACATTTTTCTCTTCCAGAGTGAATTTTCTTCTCTTCAACAGAGATGAAATGACTCTCATTTCTCCAAAAATACAAAACAAAACAAAAAACCCCTCTTGGGAAAAGGTCTAATCATGTTATTCACTTTGGGTTTGGGTTTCCAACTATTTAAAAAAAAATCTCTGGATTTATACATAATCTTAAGGAAACAGAGTCTTGGTGTTGGTATCTTAATCATGTCAATAAGCTCTTTCCTCCATTATTAATTTAAAAGTGACATATCATAAAGTATTGAAGCTTAAACTATGTAGGCACTAAAGGCAAGATGATGGGATAGTCTCTGTCACTTCAATATTGCTTGATGTTGGCCACTCTTTTGAATATACAGTTTTCTGTTTGTATGTTACCAAATCTATTTCCCTATCCTTTACTAGGACAAGATTATTTCTTTTATTTTACATTTGTATTTGCATATTTAAGATAAACTAAGATTCATAAATACATATGATACATGAAAAATAATTATGTGTCCCCATCAAATATTTGGTATCACAAAGACATGGATATTGCCACTCATATCTGGAGAAGAAGGAGTGAAATTAGTTTTTGAAAAAGCCCATTTCTCTACATTCAAGTTCCAAGCACTCCAGACTACATTAGCCACATATTTAATAATTTATATGAAAAACCTTTTCTGTGTCCTCAAGTACATGTCAGTGGTTCTCTTTGTATCCTACAAAAGGGAATTTTAACCTATTTTGTAATCTACAATATGTTAAAATGTAGAAAAGGCTGTAGTTCTCCAGTGAACTATGTTAATGTCTTTGTATAATCAGGGTCTGTCCTTGATGCAGTGCGAGCATGTAAAAATCAGTAGAAGGATCACATGAGATCTCTATCATGTAAGCAGTGTACTAGCTAAAGATTAAAAACACATAGGTGTAGAGTATCCACACTCATCTTGCCCTCTGTTTTCTTCATGGAATGCCTTTCCATTTCTAGCTGTTGAACCTTCTAGGAACTTCAGGACCAACATGCTAAGAAATATCCTCTAGAAGGCCTTTAGTGATTACCTGTGAGAGAGGAAATGTATCCTTCTGCTCTCTAAAGGCCTTATGTATGACATTTCTTGTAGTATTACATCATGTAGCTTATAACAAGAATGTGTGTGTTTATTTTAGCTGCCTTCCTGGAATAAGAATATCAGAAAACTTTATGTTCTTCAGATATTATTTTCCGCACTTCCAACCCAATGCCTTGTGACGTGTAGATGCTCAGTAAGAACTTTTAAATTGAACATTTTCTACAACCTCATAAGAATATTTACCGTATTGTTTTAGCATTTTGCTGATTATAAGCCACATTAGTATTATGAACTTGTAGATATCTTTTGTCTATCAGGTATGGTAGATAAACAAATATGCTCCAATTTTATATAAGCAAAAAATAAAGAAGAAAACAAATACAGTGATGAAAATAATCTGTCACTTACAGTTAGAAGACTCTCTGAATCATCATCAAATCTGCCTACCCTTTTTGTTACCAGCTTTATTACAGAACACTGGGGAGGAAAAAAAAACGCAAAATGATTCATTCCTGAATTCCATTGGGAATACTCTAAGATTTAATGATGTAAGTTATTAATGTCCCAGAGTTTATTCCCCAAAGTTTCTGTTCAGTCAGATTCATCCTAGATATAATAAACTCAACTTTTAGTTTGTCCACTTATCCTATAAAAATAGCAAGTTAATCCACCTCATACTCAGGAATC
The DNA here is from genome assembly GCF_054392235.1 of Sus scrofa. Lineage (NCBI taxonomy): Eukaryota > Metazoa > Chordata > Mammalia > Artiodactyla > Suidae > Sus > Sus scrofa. The sequence continues at coordinate 16,537,431 of NC_139384.1, forward strand.
TGATACAAACAAGGATTCCTAGTTATCATTTCCCTTGGCCTGAAAAAAAAAAAAAAAGAAGGTATCCAGGAGAATGAAGATCAAGAGAGTGCTGGAGGAGAGGAAAAAGAAGAAATTGTGTCACTGGTAGAAGCGAAAGTGGACCAATAAAATCTACCATATTCTCACCCAGTGCCCTAAATTACACACTCCTGCATCAGGACATAAACTTTGCTAGGTCTTATTTTTTTTTTTTTACAATCACAATCCAGGGGAAACACTGGTGCCTGAAACCAGAGGTTCTATTCTATGGGCTCCAGACATTCATCAACAAGGAATGGCAGACATATAGAAAATACTCCAATGATGAATATATATTTGGACTGATTTGGGCAAACTGGATATGTCTCATATTTGCCAATTTCATTTCCATTTATTTGTTAATTCATGTTATAAAAAACATATATTATGGAGTTCCCATCATGGTTCAGTGGTTAATGAATCTGATTAGGAACCATGAGGTTGTGGGTTCAATCCCTGGCCTCACTCAGTGGGTTAAGGATCCGGTATTGCTGTGAACTGTGGTGTAGGTCACAGACATGTCTCACATCCTGCATTGCTGTGGCTCTGGGGCAGGCCAGTGGCTACAGCTCCAATTAGACCCCTACATGGGAACCTCTGTATGCTGTGGATGCAGCCCTAGAAAAAAGACCAAAAAAACAAAGACATATATTAAAGGAATCAATTTCAAAATAATCATGTTCACCACATATTTACTGAATAGCTTTCATACACTAACCTCTGTGTCATTTCCATAACTCATGGCTTTTATTTTTTGAATTTTTTATTATAGTTGATTTACAGTGTGATGTCAGTTTCTCCCGTACAGCAAAGTGACCCTGCCATGCATATATATACATTCTTTTTCTCATATTATCCTCCATCATGTCCCATCACAAGTGATTGGATATAGTTCACTGTGCAATACAGCAGGACCTTATTGCTTATCAAATGTGAGAGTTTGCCTCTACTAACCCCAAACTCCCTGTCCATCCCACTCCCTCCCCCTCCCCCTTCTAGGTTGCCACCACAAGTCTACTCTCTATGTCCATGAGTTTGTTTCTCTCATGTAGATAGGTTCATTTGTGCCATATTTTAAGTTCTACACATAAGTGCTATCATATGGTACATGTGTGTTTCTGACTTCACTCAGTATGAGAATCTCTAATTCCATCCATATTGCTTCAAATGGCATTATTTGTTATTTTTCATGGATGAGTAGAATTCCATTGTGAATATGTACTACATCTCCATAATGCATTCATCTAGTGTTGGACATTTAGGTTTTTTCCACGTCTTGGCTATTCTGAATAGTGCTACCATGACAATTCGGGTACATGTGTCTTTTTGAAGGAAAGTTGTATCTGTATGTATACCCAGGAGTGGGATTGCTGGATCGTATTATAGTTCTATATGTAATTTTCTGAGGTACCTCCATACTGTTTTCCATAGTGATTGTACCCTTTACATTCCCACCAACAGTGAAGGAGGGTTCCCTTTTCTCCACATCCTCTCTAGAATTTGATATTTGTAGACTTATTAATGATGGCCATTCTGACAGGTCTACCTCATAGTAGTTTTGATATGCATTTCTCTACTAATCAGGGATGTTGCGCATTTTTTCATGTGCCTGTTGGCCATCCATATATCTTCTTTGGAGAAATGTCTGTTTAGGTCTTCTGCCCAGTTTTCAATTGGGTTGTTTGTATTTTTGTTGTTGAGATGTTTGCATCTTTTGGAAACATCTCCAAAAGAGATGTTGGTGGTTGGTGGTTGTATCATTTGCAGCTATTTTCTCCCATTCCATAGGTTGTCTTTTTTTATGGATTCTTTTGCTGTTCAAAAGCTTTTAAGTTTGATTACGTCTCATTAGCTTATTTCTGTTTTATTTCGATTGCCTTGGGAGATTGACCTAAGAAAACCTTTGTATGATTGATGTCAGAGAATGTTTTGCTATGTCTCTTCTAGGAGTTGTATGGTGTCTTGCCTTAGGTTTAAGTCTTTAAGCCATTTTGAGTTTATTTTTGTGAGGGTGTGTTCTAGTTTCATTGATTTACATACAGCTATTCCATTCTGTCACCACCACTTACTGAAGGGACTGTCTTTTTCCCATTATATATTCTTGCCTTCTTTGTTGAAGATTAATTGACCATGTGTGTCGGGGTTTATTTCTGGGTTCTCAATTCTGTTCCTTTGGTCTATATGTCTGTTTTGGTACCAGTACCACACTGTCTTTATTATTTTAGCTTTGTAATATTGTCTGAAGTTGGGGAGAGTTATACCTCTTACTTATTTTTAGTTTTGATGTTCTTGTTGTTGATGTTGTTTTCCCCTCAGGATTTCTTTGGCAATTTTGGATCTTTTATGGTTCCATATAAATTTGGGGGTTGTTTGGTCTAGTTCTGTGAATAATGTCATGGATGTGATAGGGCTTGCACTGAATCTGTAGATTTTTGGATAGTATGGCCATTTTAACAATATTAATTCTTCCAATCCAGAAGCATGGGATATCTCTCCATTTCTTTAAATCCTCTTTAATTGCCTTGAATAATGTTTTATAGTTCTCAGCATTTAAGTCTTTCACCTCCTTGGTCAGGTTTATTCTTAGGTATTTACTTCTTTGGGATAAAATTATAAAAGGTGTTACATTTTTATATTCCTTTTCTAATATTTCACTGTTACTATACTGAAATGCAACAGATTTCTGAATGTTAATAAGGTCTTCTGCTACTTTGCTGAATTCATTGATCAGTTTGAGAAGTTTTTGTGTGGAGTTCTTAGGGTTTTCTATAGACAGTGGAATGTCATCTGCATACAGTGACAATTTTACCTCTTCTTTTCCAATTTGGATACCTTTTATTTCTTTGGTTTTTGTGCTGTGGCTAGGACTTGCAATACTGCCTTGAATAAAACTGGTGAGAGTGGGCCTCCTTGTCTTCTTCCAGATTTTAGTGGGAAGGATTTCAGCTTTTCTCCATTGACTAGTGTAGTGACTATGGGTTTGTCATAAATGGCTTTGATTATGTTAAGGTATGTTCCCTGTATACCCACTTTGGTAAGAGTTTTTATCATGAATGGATGTTGGATTTTGTCAAATGTGGGGGGGGTGCATATTTTGAGATAATCATGTGGTTTTTCACTTTTCTAAAAAAATCTAAATGCTTCACATGATCATTTCTTTAGGTATCCAGGTCTCAATAACTTATATTCTATTAGAAATTCATATTCTTTTCGAAGACTTATAACTGAGTCACTGGTTGTTCCAAGATTGATCTCGGCATTGTTGTTGTTGTCATTGGCTTTATAATTAGAAAGGATGGGAGTTCCTGTCATGGCACAGCTGAAATGAATCCAACTAGGAACCATGAGGTTGCCTCACTCAGGCAACTCAGGTTGCCTCACTCCATCCTTGGCCTCACTCAGTGGGTTAAGGACCCAGCATTGCTGTGAGCTGTGGCTTGGATCTGGCATTGCTTTGGCTCTGGCATAGGCCAGCAGCTGTAGCTCCCATTAGACCCCTCGCCTGGGAACCTCCATATGCTACAGGTGCAGCCCTAAAAAGAAAAAAAAAAAATTCTGAACTAGAGTAGTACTTGTGTTGCAGTCAAGGAAACTGATAACGCCATTGACACATCATAATCAGCCACAGTCCATAGGTTATGTTCAGAGTTCAGTCCTAGTATAGTACACCCCATAGGTTTGGGTCTGTGTGTAATGACATGTAACCACCATTATAATATCATACACAATAATTTCAGTGTGTTAAAGTCCTCTGTGTCCTGCCTACTCATCCCTCTTATTAAACTTAATAAAGGGACGCCCCACTAAACTGGGGTTAGAAAACCAGCAGGGGGAGGGAATTCTCAGGCATATACCATCAACACAGATCCCAACAGAAAGAGAAGGGCCTCCTCTCTCTGGTGGGATGTGATACTTCATTGCCACCAGCAGGAGGAAGAATGTATCCTTGCCTGGCAACACCTCAGTCAACAAGAGACTTAAATTCAGGTGACAAAAGCCACTATTGTCAAGCTCCCAGTTTCCTCCAATGGACTCGTGTATAACAGCCCCTCCTAACTGCCTCTTTGCTATAAAAGAATTTCCACTCTGCTTTACCACGTTTATATGTGGTTCATGAGAGTTACGTGTTTCTAATTGTGATTCTTCTGTGTTCCTGAATAAGCCTGCTTTATTGGTCAATAACTGGCTCTTTTATTGTTTTTGGTTAACACCTCCCTCTCTCCAACTCCACCAACCACAGAGCTCTTTATTGTTTCCCTTTTTTGTTGTTGTTCTTTTCAGAATCTTATATAGTTGGAATCTTACAGCATGTCACCTTTTCAGATTATCCTCTTTCATCTCAGTAGTATGCGTTTAAAATTCCTTTGTGTCTTTTCATGGCTAGAGAGTGCTTTTTAAATTTTGTTAGTGCTCAATAATTATTAGTTCATTGTGGATATAGCACTGTTTCTTTACGTTTTCACATGCTGAAGAACATCTGGATTGACTCTAAGTCTTGGTAGTTATGAGTTAACATTTCTATAAATATCTGTGTGCAGGTTTTGGGGTAGACTTAAGTTTCCAACTCATTTGTATAAATACTATGTTGTAAGATTGTTGGGTTTATATCAATTTAGTTTTGTAAAACACAAAAGTGTCTTTCTGTGTGGTTATTCAACTTTGTATTCCCATGGACAATGCAGAAGTGTTCCTGCCGCTCTACATGCTTGACAGTTTGTGTTGTCCTGTTTTGAATTTGGCTTTTTATAGGTGCATGGTCTGCACCTTTTTATAGGTTCATAGGTGCATCTTGTTGTTTTAATTGCAATTCTTTTTTTTTCTTTTTAGGGCCACACTTGTGGCATATGGATGTTCTCAGACTAGGGGTCCAATCGGAGCTGCAGTTGCCAGGCACAGCCACAGCAACTTAGGATCAGAGCTGCATCTGCGACCTACACCACAGCTTACAGCAATGCCAGATCCCTGATCCACAGAGTGAGATCAGGGATCCAACCTGCAACCTCATGGTTCCTAGTCAGTTTCATTTCTGCTGCACCAGGGTGGGAACTCCTACTTGCAATTCTTTAATAGCATTTGATGTTGATTATCTTTTTCTATCTTATTTGTCATCTCTATATGTTCCTTTTTATATTTTAAGAATTTTATTAGTTTTTGAAAGAAGATAATTCTTTTACATATTTATTTATTTTATAAAGTTTTTATTGTGATTAAAAACACTTGAAAAACACCCTCTTAACAATCTTTAAATTACACAACGGAATAATGTTAACTATAAGCACATGTCTTACACTCACTCTGGAACTTACTCATCTTCTATAATTAAAAATTTTCCTGAAGTTCCCATCGTGGCGCAGTGGTTAACAAATCTGACTAGGAACCATGAGGTTGCGGGTTCGGTCCCTGCCCTTGCTCAGTGGGTTAAGGATCTGGCGTTGCCGTGAGCTGTGCTGTAGGTTGCAGATGTGGCTCAGATCCCGCATTGCTGTGGCTCTGGCATAGGCTGGTGGCTACAGCTCCGATTTGACCCCTAGCCTGGGAATCTCCATATGCCATGGAAGCGGCCCAAGAAATAGCAAAAAAAGACAAAAAAAAAATTTCCCTAGCCCCGGCAAGTGCTGTCTGTTTCTATGAGTTTGACTGTTGTATATTCTTCTAAGTAGAATCATACAGTATTTGTCCCTATATAACTGTCTTATTCCACTGGGCATAATATAAACCAGGTTCATCCAAGTTGTTGCATATAGCAGTATTTCCTTTTTTAAAGACTGTGTGATATTCCATTGTATCTATATGCCATCTTTTCTTAATCATTTCATCTTTCAATAAACAGGATGCTTTCATATCTTGGGTATTGGAAACAGTGCCACAATAAAGATGAGCATGTAGTTACCTCTTTGCATTCCTGATACCAACACATTGGATATGTAGATCCAGAAGTGAAAATTTGTGTCATATTGTAATTCTATTTTCAATTATTTGAGGAACAATTCTTAGGGATTGCATAATTTTGTACCACCACAAGCAGTATACAAGTGTTCCAATTTTTCCTTATATGTGCCAACCCTTGCTGTGTTTGTTGTTTTGATGCATACATCTGACTCAATGGGAGATGATATGTCATTGTGGTTTTAATTACATTTCCCTGATAATTAATGATGTTGACCACATATACCAGTTGGTTATCTTCTTTGGAGAACTGTCTACTTGAGTCCTCTATGCTATATTAATCAGGTTGTTAATTCTTTTCTACTGACTTGTAGGAATTTTTTGCCTCTTTTCTATCTTAATCTGATGTTGTTTATGTGATTTACCAATAGTTTCTCCCATTGTAACTTGGGTTTTCACCCTGTATAAGATTTCCTTTGCTGTGCTTAGTGATGTTGCCTCCCTTATCTAACTTTGATTATTTTGCTTGTGCTTTTGTCTCTTCCCCAGGAATCATTGACAAGCTTAGTGTCATGCAGTATTTCATCTCTGTTTTCATCAAGGAATTTTACAGTTACAGTTCCTTCATTAAAATCTTTAACTCGTTTTAAACTGATTGGGTATATGGTGTAATGTAAGGGTACACTTTTGTATGGATTGGTTATCCAGTTTCTCAACATATGTGTTCAAGAGACTGCTTTCTCCACTGTATATTCTTAGTTTGCATCAAAGAGCTGTTGAGAGTATATACTTGGGTTTTTGGGGTCCCTATTCTGTGTCTTTGGTTGATACATTTGTTTGTTATGGTGGTGTCATCCTGTTTAATTACTGTAGCTTTTTTTTTTTTTTTTTTTGTCTTTTGTCTTTTTGTCTTTTGTTGTTGTTGTAGTTGTTGCTATTTCTTGGGCCGCTCCCGCAGCATATGGAGGTTCCCAGGCTAGGGGTTGAATCGGAGCTGTAGCCACCAGCCTACGCCAGAGCCACAGCAACGCAGGATCCAAGCCGCGTCTGCAACCTACGCCACAGCTCACGGCAACGCCGGATCGTTAACCCACTGAGCAAGGGCAGGGACCGAACCCGCAACCTCATGGTTCCTAGTCGGATTCGTTAACCACTGCGCCATGACGGGAACTCCCTACTGTAGCTTTTTAATATGTTTTGACATCAGGAAGTGTGATGCTTCCAGCTTTATTTTTATTTCTTACTCCTAATTTGGTTAGTTGGGGAAATTTGTGTTTCCACATGAACTTTAGGATTGTTTTTATTTCTGTAAATAAATGCCAGTCCAGAGTTTCCTGGTGGGCTAGTGGTTAAGGATTTGGTGTTGTCAGTCTTGTGGTTCATATTTGATCTCTGGCCTGGGAACTTCTGCATGACATAGGCATGTCCTCTCCTCCAAAAAAAAATCATTGTAACTTTGAAGGGGATTGCATTGCATCTGTAGATAAGTTTGGATAGTATGGACTTTTTAACAATATTCATCTTTCAGTCTATGAACACAAGGTGTCTTCTTTGATTTTGTCTTCTTTAATTTGTTTCCTTTTAATGATTTGTAGAGTCCAGTATAATAATGTTTTGCTTCATTTGACAGAATTATTTGTAAGTATTATTTTTATACTATTGTAATGGGTTTACTTCCTTAATTTCATTTTCAGAAAAGTTATTGTTAGTGCCTATTAAAATGATTTTTAATGTTGATTCTGTAATTTGCAACTTTATTGTATTCATTTATTAACTCTGAAAGTTGTTTCTTGTAGAGCATTTTGTATTTTGTACATAAGAAAGAGAGAATTTCACTTCTGTGGTTTGAAAATCTTTACTTCTTACCTAATACTTCTAGGTTGAGCTTTTAAAAGTATGTTATAATGTAAGTCATAAAAGAGGGTATCCTTGCCTTATTCTGGATCTTAGAAGGAAAGCTTTCAGTTTTTCACATTGAGTATGAAGTTGGTTGTGGGGTTTTATATATGGCCTTTACTATAGTGAAGAAAATTCTCTCCAGTCCAAATTTGTTGAGACTTTTAATCATAAAAATTAGGGTTAAATTCGGTCCAATGATTTTTCTGCATCTGCCTAGAAGACAATGAGGTTTTTAAGCTCCATTCTGTTAATGTAGTGTATCACTTTATCTGATTTGCCTTTGATGAACCAAATGATAAACCAATCTTGCATTCCAGGAATTATTCCCACTTGGAGTAATTATTTTATTTTATTTATGTTAATGGCTATACCTGTGGCATATGGAAGTTCCCAGGCTAGGTTTTGAATCAGAGCTGCAGCCACCACCCTACTCCAGAGACACAGCAATGCCAGATCTGAGCCACATTGACAAACAGATACTCACCACAGCTCATGGCAATGCCAGATCCTTAACCCACTCAACAAGGCCAGGGGTCAAACCACCTGTGTTCTCATGAATACTAGTCAGGTTCATTACCAGTGAGCCACAATCGGAACTCCTTACTTGGAGTTGGTTGTTTGATACTTTTATCATGCTGAATTTTTCAGCTTGCTAATAGATTGTTTAGAGTTTTGCACCTATTTTCTTCAGGGATATATGACTATAATTTTCTTCCGTTATGATGCCTCTATATGCCTTGGGAAGTAGGGTGATACTGGCCCCCATAAAGAGAACTTGAAGCTGTTTCCTCTATTTTTAGAAGGGGTTTCCTCTATTTGTATTGATTTGGCTTTACCTGTTTGGTAGAATTCACTTGTGAAGCTCTCCAGTCCTGGGCTTTTCTTTGTTGGCATTTTCAGTCTCAATCAAAGGGCAGTGTGTTCCTTGGTCATTCAGTGTAACACACCAGAGAGTTATTGAGTCTCATGCAGAGACTGAAAAGAATCACTGTTAATATGCAGTGAACCTCAGGCTCTGTGGATATAAACGATTAAGTGGAGAGTTGCCATCTAGTTCATCATAAATGTGGAAAAGAATCCCTTGTCAAAAGAATGTTTGCTCAAGTGAAAATTAGGACATGGTATGATTCAAACAGTAAAGGAATGGGTCAAATGTCCCATGATCCATAAAGTGAAATGCTCTGTATCTGTCAATGTTCCATGGAGAGTTTGTAGTAATTTTGGAAAATCGGTATACTATGATGTTATGATCAAAAAAGTATAGAAAACGAGTCTCCAAAAAGATACATTCCCCAAACGTGTATGAAAGCACCCAGAGACACTTTTTCTGTCAGAAATAAAACAATGATAGGATGCTGAAGAAAATGTGCTTTTCACAACAGTTTATTATGACAATTTTCAAACACATAAGAAAGTTTACAAAGACATGAAACCAAACCTCTTACTATCAAGATATAGACATTTCCATGATCACACACATTTCCCTCGTACTGACTCCTAGATAAATCCACTCCCTCCCCTCCATATATGGAACTGCTCTTTTCTTTCATTTTTCCATCACTTTTGAGTTTTGCAGACCTTGATAAAAATGAAAACATAAAAATGTACTCTTTCTAAAATTTATTTATTTATTTATTTTTCTTCTTACAGCCCTCCCCCACCCCCTGCAGTCTATGGAAGTTCCCAGGTGAGGGGTCAACTCAGAGCTACAGCTGCCTGTGTACAGCACAGCCACAGAAACAAGGGATCTGAGCCTCATCTGCTGCTTACCAGAGACACTATCTTGGGTTCTTAGCTCACTGAACCAGAACAGGAACTCCCCAAAAAGGACTCTTTGGAGTTCCCATCATGGCTCAGCAGTTAATGAACTTGACTAGTATCCATGAAGATGAAGGGTCAATCCCTGGCCTTGCTTAGTGAGTTAAGGCTCCAGGGTCACCATGAATTGTGGTATAGGTCACAGACATGACATAGATCCTGCATTGCTGCGGCTGTGGTGTAGGCCAGGAACTACAGCTCCGATTGGACCCCTAGCTTGGGAGCCTCCATATAACACAGGTGTGGCCCTAAAAATAAAAAAAAAAAGTACTCTTTAATGTAAGACTTCTTTCACATAGAAAAAAAAATTTTGTGTGTATATTAGTCCTCCATTCCTTTTTTATTGCTGAGGAATATTTCATTCCATTTATAAACTAGTTTGTCCTTCTTTTTGTTTAAGTGCACTTGACTGATTTCAACTTCTTGGCTATTAAGTCCAAACTAACTATGAGCATTACATCACAAGTTTTGTGAACAGGTTTTGTCACCTAGAGAAGTAGTTAAGGATGGAATTATTGGATGTATGTGGAAGTGTATGTTTCATGTTAAATAAAGTCAGAAGTTTATCATATGTGAAGGTATCACTTTATATTCCCATCAATGGTGAAAACTGTATCCATGAGCAGATTTTACTCATCATACACACTGCTACCAACCTGGACCAAATTACTATATAAGCTCTTTTCTAGTTTGTTATGGTGTTCTCAAAATGAATGTCCCCTTTTCACTCTTTGTGGTCAGTGAGGCAGAGTAATCCTTTAAACCATAATTTGGATCATGTCACAGTACCTCCAATGCCTTCTCATTTCTCTCCAGAAAAATCCCATAAGCCCTTCATACTTAGGGTCTCTATCATATTTCTGGTCTCATTTTCAATGTTTCACTCTTATTTCTCTCTGGTCACTGAATTCACTGATTTTCCTCCCCATAAGATCAGCATAGTCTGTTTGCACTTGCTTCTCCATGTGCCTAGGACTCTGTTTCTGTTGATCTATTCAAGAATCATTCATACTGGTCAGGGTTCCTCAACCACAGGACTGCTAAAATTTTGAGTCAGAGAGACAGTCCTTGGTAGTGATGACCTGTCTTGTGCATTTCAGCTGTTCAACAGTATCTGTGACCTCTACTCACCAGATGCCAATAGCAGTGCCCACTGCACACAACCAGTCGTGTATCTGGGACACTCAAGAGTGTATCTAGCCTTTGTCAACTATCCCCTGGGGGGCAAAATATTAAGACCCATAATTTTGGTCTTAATTAAAAAGTCTTATGGGCCCTTCTTGACCATCCTGTCCTGCATAATACACATCGATTCACTCAGGGTTGCCAACATCACACTCTTCAATTATTTTACTCTATGGTAGATCCTGGCCCTTTTCAAACCCCTGGTATGATCAGTATTTGTCCAGTTTTACCCCCTGGTATAGGAATCTGCACAGGACCATGGATATTTTTTCTGTACTTCACTACCACATTTTCAGTTCCTAGAATAAGGCATTGCAAAGTGTATATGGTAGAATATTTCAAGTCAATTCTGTTTTGCATATTTTTTCTAGTACATTTAAAATTAATCTTTGACCTTAACTCTCTCATCCATTTTTAGCACAGAAAATGCTACCTGAAACTTTAAAAAGGTATGCTTGACATTTACATCCTTTTAGAACCTAATGTAGCTCTACATAAGATAGAATGAGAGTAAAATCCAAACTTCTTTTTCTTTTATTAGTGAGTTAAACAACGAACAAATATTGTGTCCTCTTTTATGATTATTAACATTAAATGATCCATGAAATTGGTATATTAAAAAAGAAAGTGGGCGTTCCCTGGTGGTGCGTGGGTTAAGGATCCAGCATTGTCACTGCAGTGGCTTAGGGAACTTCCCTTGCCTCAGGCATGGCCAAAGGCAGGGGGGAGAAAGAAAAGAAACAAGAAATGAAGATACAAGCACTTTTTAGATATGTATATTTCAAAAATTGAAGACTCAGAGTCCTTGTTGTGGCTTAGCAGTAACAAACCTGACTACAAGGATGCAAGTTCAATCCCTGGCCTCACTCAGTGGGTTAAGAATCCAGTGTTGCAGTGAGTTGCGGTGTAGGCTGCAGATGCGGCTTGAATCCCACATTGCTGTGTCTGTGGTGTAGGCCAGTGGCTACAGCTCAGATTTGACCCCTGGCCTGGGAACCTCCATATGCCCTTGGAGAAGCCCAAGAAAATGGCAAAAAGACAAAAAAAACCACAAAAAGATCTGGGATTACTGTGGCATAGTCTGGCAACTATAGCTCCAATTTGGCCACTAGCCTGGGAATTTCTATATGCCTGAATTTCCAATTTAGGGTGCAGCCCTATATAGACAAATTAATTAATTAATTCAATTTAATAAAAGTATTGAAGGCTATCATGTAGAATGAAATGAAAACTTTTTCATGTCAATTTTCATGTTGCAACATTCAAATTAATGGTTACAACGTTATAATAATGCTCAAGATTTTAAAAACCTATTTGCACACAGGAAATATTCATGAATAGTAGTTGTATAGCATACAAGGGTAAACTATAGAATATTTGGGGATATGTATGTATGGCTTAATAAAAGATGTACTTACATACATAGTGAATTCATATAAAAATTCAAATAAACTATTTTTGAACATGGTAATGAAAAATTGAGATTTCTCATTATTCTAACTTTTTAATAGACTATTTTAAAAGAATAATTGTAGACTTACAGAAAAGTTACCAAAAAATATATACAGGGATTTCCCATCACCAATATACTGTTTACCAAAAACTTATCATGAATATAATACATTTGTTATGAATGACAAATCAATATTAATTCATTTTTAGTAAAGTTTGTAGTTTACAATTGGGTTTGGGTTACTCTGTGTTGTAGAGTTTTATGGACTTTAGCGTGTGTGTTATATCATGTATCTACCTTTAGAGTGTCAAACAGAATGATTTTCCCTCCTTTAAAATGTCCCACACACAACTGATTCATCCCTTTACTCAATCTGCTTAAATCCCCAACAACCACTGATTTCTTTTTTACTCTTTTCACAGTTTTACCTTTTACAGAGTGTCAATTCATAATTTATGGAAATGTTTCTGTTTCAAAATTTAAAAATCATCCCTTGTGTTGTCTCATTAATTGTTTTATCCTGTTGACATTTTGAAATTCACTAACGTCACCTGTTTGTCCTCTCTACTTCTAGCTCATATAAATATGTCTTCCTTAATTTGGTTTATCTATGCTATAAACATATTAACCCATTATAAACATATTACTATAACTGGCCTGGTGCAAGAAACCTTAATACCAGTCACTAAAATAAAAAGAACCTAATTAGGGTGATGAATTGGATTTTATAAAAAGAATTCTATCTTAACTACAAATCCAAATGTCAAACCTTTTAAGTTCAAAGACCTACCTCAGAAGTGTGCATTTTCTCAGTGTTTTATCACTGTTCTGGAAGGACTAGGTAACACAAAGTAACAATTTGAAGTGAAGGCTCAAGAAGTTATCTAAAGAGATAACTGTATTAAATATTGTGTCTTATAACATGAAGTTTCTACAGTTCTTTGAATCATATACTTTCTCTTGATGAGAAAGAACTTCTTACTACATTAAAGGTCCATGAGTAGACATGAGACCACAGTGTTTGATAAAGGAAATAGTTGAAAGAGGTAAAACCTGCTAATATATGAATATAAGCTTATAGACCAGTATCAAGAAGCAGACAACACCAGAAATCATCTTGAAAAATGGAAGATGCTAGATGAAACCAAAGTAACACTAGGTAGGTAAGAGAGACAGAGACACAGTAGTGAAAAGCATCTAAAGCAGTGAACCTTACATACCTCTTTTTACCTGACTCCATCTCTTCCTCTGCATAAAGCTGATGGAACACTAAAGATTGTTGTGTTTATAGTGCTCCCTTTTCTTAAGGAACCAAATATCCATGCCCCATGATAGGATTAAATGAATACCACAGTAAGATATAATATTTCTTGAGGGACTGATTCTCAGTCAATCTAAGCTGTGAAGAAAATTTTGAAACTTCCATTCATCTTTTGTCATCTGAGATCAACTTCTTGCTCCATAGCATCCTCATGGCATTTTTCACTTCTGCATTCCTCAGCGTATAAATCAGAGGGTTGAGCAGAGGGGTTCCAATTGTATAAAAGACAGTTATCATCTTATCCATGGAGAAGGTGGTTGCAGGGCGTGTGTATATAAATATGCAAGGACCAAAGAACAAGATGACCACGGTGATGTGGGAGATGCAGGTGGAGAGGGCTTTTTTCCTCCCTTCTGCACTGTGGTTTCTCAGAGAATACAAGATGATGACATAGGAGACCATCAGCATGACAAAACTCACTGTACAGATGGCTCCACTGTTGGACACCAAGAGTAGGTTGGTCACATAGGTGTCTGCACAGGCAAGTTTCAGCAAAGGCTGCAAGTCACATATGTAATGATCAATCACATTGGGACCACAGAATGGTAAACTCAAGGCTAGAAAAATCTGAGTTAAAGAATGCACACAGGATCCCACCCAGGCCACAGCCACCAACACCCCACAGACTCCATGACTCATGATTGTTGTGTAGCGCAGAGGCTTACAGATGGCCACATAGCGGTCAACAGCCATGAGGATAAGGATGAAGATCTCCAGGCAGCCAAAGAAATGGAATGAAAAGACTTGCATTATGCACTCATTAAAAGAGATAGTGGCATTCTTCAAAAGGGCATCCACAATCATTCTAGGAGCTATGGAAGTAGCGAAGCAGGTATCAGATAAGGATAAGTGGAAAAGGAAGAAGTACATTGGACTCCCAAGTGTCTGGCTGGTCTTGATGGTAGCAATAATGAGCAGGTTACCTATCAATGTCCCCAAGTAGAAAATCAAGAAATTGACAAACACTATTTTTTTCCTAACAGGATGCTGGGTCAACCCAAGCAGAATGAACTCGGTCACATTATTGTTCAGCTGCATGATTTCATGAATGAAGGGAAAGGTTGAGTGTGAAATGATTTACCTGCAAAAAATTAAATATATTCACTTATGTGATATCTAATATGATGAAATATTTTAGAAAAAAGAGTATTAAACATTGGAATCATTCTAACTGTGGTTTCTTAACAATTTTCTCTAACTCTTTGTTCCTCAATTTTTCATGACCACTGCATAGGTTGTTATGAGTCTCAGTAAGCTTATGAATATGCTACTCTTCATAACAGTCTTCAAATAATCCCCCTGACTTAGATGTAACTCTCGTTAATTTTGCTAATTTTATGAATGCATATAGGGCTCTATTGTGTAATTTCTTCTTTCTTTTGCTTTTTCTTTTTTGGGCCACACAAAAAGATTAGTAAAAATAATGATATGATCTCCATAATAAAACTAATGTAGAAGCCAAGAATTAAAGAGAAGTAAGTGTAGCATTTTCAAATTTATCCTGCCCTCTCCTTCTATCCTGGGACTATTTTAGATGCTTCTGTTTTCCTTGAACTTTAGGACAAAACAGTCCAGCTGGCCTCCTGTGATTGCCTGTGAGAAGGGAAATGCATTCTCCTGCTCTCTGAAGACTTTCACTATAGCTTTTCTTACAATATAAGAATTATTACTGCTTGCAGCACAAGAATTCATGTGCTTATTCTACTTTTCATTCTTAAAAAAGAATATCAAAATGCTACATATTCTCAGAATATTTTTCTCCTCAATGCGAATCTAACTGCCTACTTTAATGTAGGTGTTCATTGAATTGAAATTGAACATTCCCTACTATCTTTAAGATATGATCATATTTATGTGATCATTGTCATACTATTCTGATCTTAAAATATAGTAAGATCAAGTTTATAGAGTCTTGTATCAAATTTGTAGGGTCTTCTATCTACCATTATAGTAGACAGAAAAACATGCCTTCTACTTAGAGAAAGCCAAAAACAGCAACACTGAGATCAATTTTGAACAAGGAGTAACTCAGCTATAAGTCCTCCAAAAGAATATGAATTTCCAGAGTCCCCATCATTGCTCAGTGGTTAGTAAATATGACTAATAACCATGAGGTTGTGGGTTCAATCCCTGGCCTACTCAATGGGTTAAGGATCCGGTGTTGCCATGAGCTGTGCTGTAAGTCTCAGATGTGGCTCACATCCCATGTTGCTGTGATTCTGGCATAGGCCAGCGGCTACAGCTCTGATTAGACACCTACCCTGGGAACCTCCATATGCCACAGGTGCAGCCCTGGCAAACACAAAAAGACAATAAAATAAAATAAAAATAAAATGTGAATTTCAAATAGAACGTAAGAAATTGGGACCTGGATACCTACACAAATGACCACCTGAAGCATTTAGATTTCTTACATAAATTTTTGGACCTTAGAACATGCTGTCAGAAGCTTTGCATTTTTCATATCTTCCCGATATTGATTAACATCTTTTGGAGTTCCCATCATGGCTCAGCAGTTAAGAAACTTGACTAGCATCCATAAGGACACAAGACCCTGGCCTTGCTCAGTGGGTTAAGGATCTGGCATTGCTGTGAGCTGTGGAGTAGGTCACAGATGCATCTTGGATCCCGCATTGCTGGGGTTCTGGTGTAGGCCAGAAGCTCCAGCTCTGATTCAGCCCCTAGCCTGGGAACATCCGTATGCCATGGGTGTGGCACTAAAAAGATAAAGAAAAAAATTTATCTGCAGTATGTATATGACTACATGTCCAAGTTTATGTTTCCAAAAGATGGTTGACATTTTCCTCATATTTTCAAAAGAATCTGACACATACACACATTACACTAGTTTGGAGGCCAAACAGCATCAGCAAAATAGCACATCTTGGGATTGTGGGCATTCAGTCCTACCTAAAATGTCCAGTGAGACATTGGGTTCAAATGTCAAGGACCTTTTTAGCATGAACCAAAAGTCTTTATGACTTTTTGGACAGGATCAAATGTCCTGCAAGGCACATCTTCTAAATATTACAGTCTTAACCTCGACTCTTCAAACAAGATTAGCCAAGTTTAGAATGGCCAAGATTGTTAAACAGATTAAACAGACTATTTTTGGTGTGGCAAGAACAGAGAAGAGCTGAAAGAAAATCAGGCAAAGGTGGAGAATATTCAAGGGTGGAATATAAAGTGTTCAGTGGATCCTTCCATGCTTACAAGTCTATGCTTCTGTGGAGACCACAGTGAGAAGCATTTTCTGTAAGGATTCTCTCTGAAATGATGCACCCCTCCCCAAGTCAGTTACAAAAATCTTTGGGGGAGAACCTACACTCTATTATTCTGCAGAATTTGCCATTCTTTGCAGAAAGGTGAACAGATTGTCCCTGCATATTTTATTCCTTTAAAAGCCAAAAAACAACAAAAACAAAACAAAACAAAAAAGTGCCCTCCTGGAGTTCCTCCTTCTCCTAAATCTCGTGATTCCTGAGTATCTGGCCCAGAGGTGTCCAAGAAAACAACTTGATATGAGAATCAAAAGATCACCATGAAACTCAACACACGCTACTAATAATTCCCACATGTGATTCCCCTATATACCATTAAATTAGTATTTATTCCTTATTCAGAATCTTATCAGAGAGCAGGAACTTTGAAGGGACAATAGTAGATAAGCTCACAAGTGAAGAAACCCAGCATGTGGCAAAAATACTGATGAAAAGGGAGGATCTTACTCAAAGAATTTTCAGGAACTCTTCCAAATGTAAAGCCAGTTATTGTTTGTAGATTTAAGCCTATTCATTGTTGTGTTTCCTCTGATCCTTCTCTAAGAAGTAGTTTTTTATCAAAATAAATTTTGACATGAGCCAAGAGCAGATCAAAATCATATGATATCATTTGAAAGAATAGAAAGGGCAATACTTTTACACTGTGATAGACAATATTCCTTTCAAAGATGTTACTTGAAGCTAGAAAACCAGGCATTCTCCAGAAGCTGTGTAAAGGTCAATACCTCCATTAAACTTTATTCTAATTTTTAACCATGAATAATCTCTTCTAACATTTAGTACCCAGAGTTCCTAACAAACCTTATTTTGCTAAGCTATCTTATGTATAAACCATTTGTAAGCATTTCTGTATTCTGCCATCTCCAGAAAATATTCTACAATTGATGGATTAAAGTCTTCTGTCCCCACACAACAATACATGAGTTTCACATACCTGATGCTCATTAATATTTGTTGATTTCTAAAGATCATTCCCACCCTCATGGTCATGTTTCATTCTGTTAATTTCTTATATTAATGGTAAATCTTATTTTTAAAAATGTTACATTGTTCATTTTCCCCTGTTTCTTTCTCAGAGTATGAGGGAAGTATAATTACAAGATGCATGGAAATATGTTAGCAAGTGATGGTGGATTATTTTGTAATGATGCCCCTCTGAGTACAAAGATTGGAATAATATGTCACTTACTTGTTGGAAGGCACTGTGAATTTCCAGTTCCACTCATCCATTTTGACAGCAGCTGTGAACTGGAGTTTAGCACTTGCCATCTGCCTCTACATGGATTAAATCATGAACCAGTTCAGCTGCAGACCCACAGCAACCCTGAGCAGAGGTCAGGGTGAAGACCAGGAGTGAGGCACGCTGTGCTCTGGGAAAAGTGGAAGAGCAGGTCTTCAGATAGATATTGTTAGGAGATTTTATGAGCCCACTTCTTGCATCTCTTCATTTCTCTTAAAAAAAAAAAAAAAACACCAAAGCTCTTCATGGTGGTGTCTTCTCATGACTAGTAGTAACATTCATGACACCAGAGGCAAACTTCATAAAATATGTGCATGGCTGCATGCACCTCTGCCTCCACTTTTAGCACATATCTTGGTATTTCCCCTTTTCTCTTTGGGGCAGGATTTCAGAGCTCCTGGGTTGTAATAAGTGGACAAAACAAAATATGTCATCAGTCAATGCAGTCACTCCCAAGGGCGGGCTGGTGAGCCCTGAGGGAACTCAGGAAAGAAACAAAGAATACTGGCCCACAACAGAGGTACCTATTGAAGGAATGAGTCCAGTAAGCCCAGACCTTTACATCTTCCCATAGAAATAGGTTTTCTGTAAATCTTCTGTAACTCTGGTGACATGTAAGTCTCTTCTTCCTACTACCTTCCCTTTGTTGCAAAAACTCATATATCCTAGCTTCCCCCTGCCTCACCTGCTCAGAGGGTGTTCTTTGGGCTACCTAAGCTGATGTCTCCTGGGCTTAGGTCCTAATTTTGCCCCAAATAAAACTAAATTCTCAGCTTTCACATTGTGCATTTTTTTTAAGTCAACACAGCCCTCTCACAGATTTCTGAAGAAAAAATGTTCTCTGCATTCGAGGTGGAATATTTTAAGACATGATGATGTAAGATACTGCTATCCTAGAGAGGATAGTTCTCTGAAGTTTTCTTTCCTTGCCAGTTTTAATTAATATCCATATATAATAAAGTCATTTTTATTTTTTTAATTTTTAATTCTTTCCCACTGTACACCATGGGGACCAAGTTTTACTTACATGTGTACTTTTTTCCTCCCTTTGTTCTATTGCAATATAAGTATCTAGACATAGTTCTCAATGCTACACAGCAGGATCTCATTGTAGATCCATTCCAAGAGCAATATGTTGCATCTGTTAACCCCATGATCCTAATCCGTCCCACTCCCTCCCTCTCCTACTGGGCAGACACAAGTCTCTTCTCCAAGTCCATGATTATCTTCCCTGTGGAAAGTTTCTTTTGTGCTGTATATTAGATTCCTGTTATAAGTTATATCATATGGTATTTGTCTTTCTCTTTCTGACTTATTTTACTCAGTATGAGAGTCTCTGTTTCCATCCATGTTGCTGCAAATGGCATTATGGCATTCTTTTTTATGGCTGAATAGTATTCCATTGTGCACATATATACACACCTCATCTTCCTAGCCCAGTCGTCTGTCAATGGACATTTGGGTTGTTTCCATGTCTTGGCTAGTGTGAGTAGTGCTTCAGTGAACATGCGGGTGCATGTGTCTTTTTCAAGGAAACTTTTGTCAGAATATATGCCCAAGAGTGGGACTGCTGGGTCATATGGTAGTTCTAGGTATAGATTTCTAAGGTTCTCCAAACTGTTCTCCACAGTAGCTGTACCAGCTTACATTCCCACCAACAGTGCGGGAGGGTTCCCTTTTCCCCACAGGCCTTCCAGCCCTTGTTATTAGTGGACCTATGAATGATGGCCCTTCTGACTGGTGTGAGGTGATATCTCATGGTAGTTTTGATTTGCATTTCTCTTATACTCAGGGGTGTTGAGCATTGTTTCATGTGCTTGTTGGCCACCTGTATATCTTCCTGGAGAACAGTCTATTCAGGTCTTTTGCCCATTTTTCCATTGGGTGGTTGGCTTTTTTGCTGTTGCGTTGTATAAGCTGCTTGTGTATCCTAGAGATGAAGCCCTTGTCCGTTGCATCGTTTGCAACTCTTTTCTCCCATTCTGTAAGGTGTCATTTTGTTTTTGTATTTGTTTCCTTTGCTGCACAAAAGCTTGTCAGTTTGATTAGGTCCCACTGGTTTCTTTTGGCTCTTCTTTCTGTTGCCTTGGGAGACTGACCTGAGAACATGTTCATGAGGTTGATGTCAGAGAGTGTTTTGCCTGTGTTCTCTTCCAGGAGTTTGATGGTGTCTTGTCTTCTATTTAAGTCTTTCCACCATTTTGAGTTTATTTTGGTGCATGGTCAGAGGGTGTGTTCTACTTTCACTGCTTTGCATGCAGCTGCCCAGGTTTTGCAGCAATGATTGCTGAATAGACTTTCTTTGTCCCATGTTATGCTCTTGCCTCCTTTGTCAAAGACGAATTGACCATAGGTGTCAGGGTGTATGTGTGGGTTCTCTATTCTGTTCCATTGGTCTGTCTGTCTGTTTTGATATCAGTACCACAATGTTGTGATGACAGTGGTGTATTGCTCCCTCTACCCATGATACTCTGCTTTGTAGTCTCCCAGGCAGTCTCTGCCCCACCAACATGACAGACCAATTCCTGGTCTCCCCAGTCAGTCTCTGCCCTGCCAACCAGACTCTCTGGTTCCTAGTACAAGCAGTCTCCATGCCACCCACCCCAGCCTGCTCCTGGAGACTCACCCCCAGAGCCAAGGTCTGGGTGCCCAGCCCCCACCCAAGTGTCTCAGTTTTTGGTGACTGTGCCAGTAGTAGATGATCTGTTCGGTTCTCACTCTGCTCTTCAGATCTCAGACTTACTGCTGTGCTCTTCTCTGCATCTAGAGATCCCTCTGATTTGGTTGATCTTTCCATCCAGTAGGTGACTTTTCAAGGTGTGGGATCGCTTTCTCCTCCACAGTTGCCTTTCTGGAGTGCCCGTCCACCCACGATTCCCTTCGCTCACTCTTTTTTCTTGTTTTACCCAGTAACATCATGAGATTCTTGCCATTATTGGAGTTTAGGTTCTTCTGCCAGTGATTCCTGTTCTCTGTGAGTCATTTAACCTGTAGATGTGTTATTTTGGTTGTGTTTGTGGAGGAGGGTGAGCATGTCCCCCTAATATTCCGCCATCTTGCCTTCACCAAGAAGACAAATTTTATAGCCCTTGTAATTTATTTGCAAGTATAATCCAGGGAGTGTCAGGTGGAGCTTTGGAATTAATTTCTCTGCTGTGAGCTTCACACATCCCCAAACGTGGATCTACAGACTTAGAGCAAGTAGTACCTTGATTAAATATAAACCTCTTTTTGCAAACTGAATTGATGTCTCATATTTTTTTCAAATGGGTATCCAACTGTTTTTCTTATATTAGTAAATGTACACTTATTAAGGAGTGTGTTTTATTGAAATAATGTTACTTACCATATATTTAGCAACAGCCTGTATGTTTGTCACTGTACATAAGTTACATTTTGTGTTTCCCATAAATATTCCACCAGATAAGAACTAACAGTGGGATATTTCTTTTGAGAGAAAACTGAAATGCACAGAAGTCAAGCAGCTTGCAAGGTTATGTATTTGGGACGTTCAATCCTGAGAATGATGTTCATGATTGATTCATTTCATGGTTTATTTTCTTTCCACACATTATTTTATATGCTCCTAAGTGGAAACAAGGATTCATAAGTGATTATAGCAAAAGTTGATTCAAATGTCTGAGTACTGGTATCTATGGTTGAGGAGCTGAGAATGAATAGTAAGACAATGAGGACAGGTTGAAATTCGGGTAGCCACAGGATATATGTGTGAAAATACTCATTTGGGATTCTTCATGGTTTGAAATGGATGTCAGGACTCTAAAACTAGATTTTGGGAATCTTTACTTGTAAATGAGAGTTTAAATTATTTGGAAATTGGGGAAGGTCATCCAAGAAAACAGAGAGAATAGAGACTTGAGCCACTCTTCTGGGTAGGGTTAAACTAACAAAAAGAATCCCAGAGTGGTCTCAAGAAGCTTGTTCAAAAATCATAAGTGAAACCATGAATAGCAGTGATAATCATACTTAAAGGAGTGGAGTTTCATGAAGATGTGAGTGGGTGTTCTGTGTATGGAGAGCACATTAGCACTTGTGGCTAAAACTCAGACACCTGTAAATCCTGATTCACATAATCAATGAATAGAATAATTTCAAATAGAAAAATGTTGCTATCATAAGTGCTAGAAGCCATGCATTTTATTTCCATTGCTCAGAATCTTAAAGTTCTCTAAACTAATACTCACTGAGGACAGAAATCATGACTGTTTGGTTCTCCAACATTATCTTTATCATAGCAAACAATAATTTGTAGCATGCAATTTCTCTCTCTCTCTCTCTCTCTCTCTCTCTCTCTTTTTTTTTTTTTCATTTTTTAAGGAAGGCGAAGAGATCTGAAGGTAGTTTGTGGAGGAAGCCAGGTCAAAGAAATGTGCTTTTTAACAATGGAAAAGAAGGAGTTCCCATCATGGCTCAGCTGTTAATAAACCCAACTAGTATCCATGAGGATGCCTGTTCAATCCCTGTCCTTGCTCCATGGGTTCAGGATCCAGCATTGGCTGTGAGCTGTGTTGGTCGCACCCATGGCATATGGAGGTTCCCAGACTAGGAGTTGAATCAGAGCTCTAGCTGCTGGCCTACGCCACAGCCCAGCAACATGGGATCCAAGCTATGTCTGTGAGCTCCATACTTTGAGCACTTTTGATCAACCCTTTGATTTATACACTAAGGAAGGCATAAGTGAAAAATGCCATGAGGAAGTTGTGGACCAAGAAGTTGGTTTCAGATGACAGGAGATGAATAGAAGTTTCAGCTTTCCTCATAGTTTGGATTGACTGAAAAGGAAGTTCATACCAAATAAGATCTTTTTCTTATGGAGTTAACATAATCCTAACATGTGGTGTGAATATTAATTTCTTTAGGAATATAAGCCATGTGAACACACATGCTAGTGTTGAGTCAAGTTTATGTAGAAGAGACGGTCTTACAGTCTTGTGAGACACCTTGTCTTCGATGGTCACTGCTGGGTCTCTGCCTCTCTGGTCTGCCGACTATCCCTGTGGTTTGATCTCCTGTTTCCACTGCCCTGTGCGTTGACTTGTGTTTATAGTTATACTTCTATTTGCTTATAACCACGGCTCGACAGGTGTTCCTTCCAAAGAGTTTATTTACTAGAAATGGTGGTCTCGTGTCTCATTGTGCACCTTCAACTTGTTTGTTCTTCCTGACTCAGGAAAAAGCACCAGGTTCAAGTAAGCATAGCATCTTCATATTTTAAAGGACAATATATTTAATCTAAGAAACCCGTCTTCTCTTTCTTGGGGTTATATTGGAAATTGTTGCCACATGTTTACCTAGATTCTTCTAGAACAGTGACAGAACAGAATGAGAAAATTCACCCTTTTGTAGGAGTATTTTTTCCTTAGGGAGGTTCTGACTGTTGGGCTTATACTCATATTAATAGTCTATCTGTAAAAAAATCCTTTCTGCTCTTAAAATGACCCTTTATATTTGGGAGGGAATATTTCCTTGTCTGTTGAGTCATACTCATTTCAATAATTTGTTTATAATAGTGGGTTATTATGATTATAACATAGATGGCCCGAATGAAGGCATCTTCAGGTGAGCTAGAAGTAAAGAATACATGTAGTTGATGGAAGGGAATTCAAGAATAATAATGAATTACAGAAAGTATGTTGTAACCAGGAGGAGTGTTTTTAGGCTTTGAAGCATAAATAGTTATATCAGAGATGTGAATGGTTTTCCGTGAGTTTTAATATAATCCAGAAAGAATAATTTGTGAAAGACCGAGATATTTAGAAAATTATATTTATATAATTATAAATATATGAAAATTATATTTACACCATGGAGATTGAAATCATCTTTTGTCAGCATTCATCAACAGTATGGTCTCTAGTTACATGATCATTAAGAATCTTTTTTTTTTTTTTTTGCCTTTTTGTCTTTTTATTTGGAGGTTCCCAGGCTAGGGGTTGAATTGAAGCTTTATCCTCTGGCTGACATCACAGCCATAGCTACGCAGGATCCGAGCTATTTCTGCGACCTACACCACAGTTCACAGCAACACCAGCTACGTAACCCACTGAGTGAGCCAGGGATCAAACCCGCAGCCTCATGAATGCTAGTTGGGTTCATTAACCACTGAGCCATTATGGGAACTCCAATTTGTTGCCTTATTTGTATTTTAATCATATAGAAAATGTGATATGAGTATTTTTTTTCTTATTTGGAACTCTATTTAAATATTACTAAATTATATTAATTTTATTAAATTTATATAAACTTTATTGTCCCAAGAAGTTTACAGTTTTTTTTAGTTTGAGAAAAACATCATTTATTTCTCAGTGTGGGGCCAGAAACATGTGACTTCCACAATGAAATCCAGTAACATATATAATCACCTTTTTATTTTTATTTTTTTCAGGCTGCACCTGCAGAATATGGAAGTTTCCAAGTTAGAGGTTGAATCAGAGCTGCAGCTGCAGGCCTATGCCACAATCTCAGCAACGTGGGATCTGAGCTGTGTCTGCAACCTACACCACAGCTCATGGCAATGCCAGATCCTTAACCCACTGAACAAAGTCGGGGGTCAAACCCATATCCTCATGGACACTGTGTCAGGTTCTTAACCCACTGAGCCACAGTGGGAACTCCTACCTCACCTTTTAAAAATCAGATTGTATATTTTTCATGGCTAATCTATCTCAAGCAGTTTGTATCACTGATCACAGCTGCTACAGTTTGATTTCTGCTTTTGCAAAGTTTGCATAGTAAAAGATTCCAGTTTATAGGGTTTCAGTTGAAGCCTTCTATTTCAAGACAAGGAAAATATGAAGAGGGTTGTATCCCAGATCCAATCTGGGTACCTCTGCAAATGCACTCTATATAATATGTCTTCTGTACAGGCTGTGGATTTAGAACTCCCGTGTCACTGTCACCACATTTCTTGCAGACAGAAATGCATACTCAAATTCCTTCCAAGGAGTCTATACCACAGATAAGAGAACTATAAAGAGATCTGAATGTATACCCTCATAGGATTTATTTTGAAGTCAGTGGTCTGATACAGCAAGGGTGGGACTCTGAAATCTAAAATAGACACACTTGCATGAAGAAGAGTGAGAAGCATGAACTCACAAATATTCTTACAAGGCCCTAGTTGTTCTAAGTAGCTTCCTCTTTCTTGAAAGAGAGAAAAGAACAGTCAGCCCTATACATTTTTAAAAAATGTAAATTCATAGAAAAAGATGAATCATATCTACACTCATATGATAACAATTACAGTTGGAGTCTGGTCCAGAACCCTGAACTGGAGTTCCTGTTGTGGCTTAGTGGTTAACGAATCTGACTGGGAACCATGAGGTTTTGGGTTTGATCCATGTCCTCGCTCAGTGGATTAAGAATCTGGCATTGCTGTGAGCTGTGGTGTAGGTTGCTGATGCAGCTTGGATCCTACATGGCTGTGGCTGTGTCTTAGGCCGGCGGCTACAGCTCTGATTGAACCCCTAGCCTGGGAACGTCTATATGCCATGGGTATAGCCCTAGAAAAGACACACAAAAAAAGAACCCTGAACTACTAATGACATTCTACCTTATCCAAAGGCACCAGGACCCTTAATATTAACTTGATTTTAAAAAGATATATTCTCTGTTTTCAAGAACTAAATGAGCCTGATAAAACCCAGTGCCTCCTTCATTTTCTCTAAAATACCAATTGTAGTTTTACTATGATATGCAGGAAATAGGACAACTAATTGCTGTTTACCTTTTTTTTTCATGATAAACACCACCTAGTAGATGAATATTCACTAGAAATCTGCAGAGAACTGCACAATAGGTGATTGGCAAGAATACACTTGTTGCTTGGCAGGAAGGATGAGGTGAGGACTTTTATATAGTAGTAATACATGAATAATTAGATATTAATAGATGATCACTAACCTTAGAAAGTTGTAGGAAAAAAATGAGTCTTGTTAACTACAAGCCTTAATTTTCAGGTTTGGGATCAGACCTAAATTACAGAGAAAAATAAAGTCGCTGTAGCCAATTTGTGGTCCAACAATCCAGTCCCCCTTTGCTTTCATTTGAAGATGGGTTTCTATTGCTCATTTTCCCATTCACTAGTTTTGCCATCTTACCTGAAATCAGAAACTCCTTATTTCATATTTAAAGTAGAAGAAATAAAAGAGTTATTTGGAATTTCCAAGTATACATATTTGTAGATCTAATTTTGGGGTAATTAGGCAGTATAATGCAGATCTTATAATTTCCCCTCTTACCCCACAAAAAAAAATACACCCCCTTACTTGAGCTATGTGCGCTTGAGAAATGGTGAGATCATGACCTGTACTGGCTGCTGACATCCTGGGAGCAGTGAGAGGAAAGGGATCTTGCATTCACTGTGTAGATTTTCACTTCATCTTAGTACCTGCTAATGTACATTTCACCACTGCTCTCTACAGTGATACCTGAAACTCAGTTAAAAGTAAATAGGAGTTCCCATTTTGGAACAGGGGAAATAATCCAACTAGTAACCACGAGGTTGTGGGTTCGATCCCAGGCCTCGCTCAGTGGGTTAAGGATCTGGCATTGCTGTGAGCTGTGAAAGAGGTCACAGATGAGGCTTGGGTCCTGCATTGCTGTGACTGTGCCATAGGCCAGCAGCTGTGGCTTGGATTTGACCACTAGCCTGGGAACCTCCATATGCCATGGGTGCAGCCCTAAAAAATAAATAAATAAACAAACAAGCCAACAAACCTCCAGTCTTTTGTGGGATGGTGTAGAGGAAGTATTGCCCAGCTATGGAGAAAGTGGGCTGGAGAGAGAAAACAGTCTTCATGTGATTCAAGGTGCCTTTCCCTCCTACATTCTATGGAGTTGATGCTCTAAGCTCTTAGCATCTCAGGAGTTTTGCAGGTGAACTACATGCTATTATCCTCTATCCTATCCTATTTATCTCCATTCTCAAATGTTTGTAACTTCCTCTATCTGTTAAATCAGTTACTTATCACTTGTCTCTATGTTTCAAAGAACATGCAGAAGTCTTTCACCAACTGGTGTTTCCTGTCTGGTTCTTTTTATCACTATGGATTAACACATAATTTGGGTTTTTTTCTGTTTGTTTGTTCTAGCTCCACACCTGGGGCATATGAAAGTTCCTAGGCTAGGAGTCAAATCAGATACCAGCTGCTGCACAATGCCAGATCTGAGCCAAATCTGTGACCTACACCACAGCTCATGGCAATGCAGGATCCTTAAACCACAGAACAGGGCCAGGGATCAAACCCACATCCTCATGGATACTAGTTGGGTTTGGGTTCATTACCACTGAGCCTGAAGAGGAACTCCTTGATTTACATTTTGTACTCTTTGTCCTTCATGTTCTCTGTTCACTTAAAAGGTATGCTTCCAGGAGTTCCTGTCGTGGCTCAGTGGTTAACAAATCTGACTAGGAACCATG
Source organism: Sus scrofa (assembly GCF_054392235.1). Taxonomy (NCBI): domain Eukaryota; kingdom Metazoa; phylum Chordata; class Mammalia; order Artiodactyla; family Suidae; genus Sus; species Sus scrofa. The sequence continues at coordinate 16,565,016 of NC_139384.1, forward strand.
AGGTTCTGGGTTCAATCCCTGGCCTTGCTCAGTGGGTTAGGAATCCAGCATGCTGTGAGCTGTGGTATAGGTTGCAGAAGTGGCTTGACTCCCATGTTGCTGTGGCTCTGGTGTAGGCTGGAAATTACAGCTCCAATTCAACCCCTAGCCTGGGAGCCTCCATATGCCGTGGGAGCAGACAAAGAAATGGCAAAAACAAAACACAACAAACAAAGTCTGCTTCTATATAGCTCTGTTTTGTTGAGATGCAAATTCTTTCTCCACATATCTTTTACAATATTCTCCCCCTTCCCTTCAGCTTCTTAGGTCCCTATTCAGGATTTCAGAGAGGAAATCCCAAGTAAATCTGGTTTATCCTTGAGCTAAATAGGCTAAACTTTGGTCATTGCCCAATCTAAGGAGTAACAAACTCTCCCAGTCAGGCATTATCCTGGGTACAATCTGCTGTGATTTAAAAGGGGGGGTGGGAAGGGTAATAGGATGAAAATATGGCATCTGATCATATTTGTTTAGCGTGGACTGTTAGCCAAGCATTTTGAGGAAAATATGATAGTATCTAATCATACATTTACCTAGACATTTTAGATAAAGTTGACTTGCTTTCTATTTTTTTACTAGCTTTATTGAGATATTATTAACATCAAACATATCTAACTATAAGGTATATAATGTGATGATTTGATACAGATACCTATTAGAAAATGTGCATCAAATATGTTTAATTAATACCCCACCCCATTAATGACATTGTGTATGTGCGTGTGGTGATAACATTTAAGATCTAACTCTCTTAACAACCTTCAAATATATAATACCTTTTTGTTAGCTATAGCCCCCATGCTGCACATGAGACCCTCAGAACTTACCCATTTTATACGTGGGGGTTTGTATCCTTGAACTAATATCTTCCCTTTCCACCACTCAACCCCTGGAAACTGCCACTCTCCTGTTTCTGAGGTTGGCTTTTTCAGATGCTGCATATAAATAAAAACATACACTTTGTCTTCTCCATCTGACTTATTTCACTTAGGCTTCATGTTCCATCCATGGGGTCCCAGAAGGTAGGGTTTCCTTCTTTTCTATGGCCTAATAATGTTCTATTTCATGTATATCTTGCATCTTCTTTATCCACTTATCCTATGATGAACATTTATGTTGTTGTCATATTTGGTTCTTGTGGAAGATAGTGCAATGAATATGAGAGGAAAAATATTTTTAAGAGGGAGAAGGGTGTACAATGGTGGAATAGCAGGATGTAAGGCTCATATACTCCCATAAATAGATTGAAAATAGAACTACATGTGTAAGTATTGGCACAGAAAATTTGAGAAAAACTGACAAAAGAACTCAAAATTATGATAGAACAAGAAAGATGTTACACAAACAGATAGGATAAGAGAAAGAGGAAAGAAGAAGAACAAGAGAAAAAATAAGCAAAAGGAAAGGAGATGGGACCTGCTCTCCCAGGAGGGAGCTGAAAGAGGAATAGCTCCTACACCCTAGCAAGTTCCCCCAGCAGCAGGAACATCCACCAGAAAAGGGGGAGGAACTCTAGACAGATGGCGTGAGGCAGTTAAAAAGGAAATGGTTCTCCACAAATGGTCATGCTATAGGCAATGGGCAACTGTACGTGGGTGCCAGCAAGTGTTGGAAACTAAAACGTTGACCTTAGTGATCAGACCCAAAGAGGGAGCTGGAGCTGGCAACATGGGGATAAAAAGAGGATTGGCCGTGAGGAAATAGCCTGGAGGGACTAGAGTGTAGGGCAACCACAGTGGAGAGCATCTAAGCAGAGGCAAGACCAACCACAGAAGAGCCCATTCTTGAAAGGAGGGCTGGCTGCCTGTGCCCACTCCTTGCTGATCAGGGAAAATACAGGGATCTGAAGAGGCTCATGCTAGTGGTGCCCAGTCAGCCCCAGAAGAGATGCCAGTGGCAGTGCCCATTCCCTGTGAGACCAGTAATCTTCTCAAGCAAGGCAAGCATAGGTGTCTTGGCTCTACCCAGAGACTCTTCAGACACTTGCACCAGCATTGCCCAATCAGCACCAGAAGAGCTGCCAGTGACAATGCCCACTCCTATGAGAGGGCTACCAGTGTCTGCATCCTGCCTGAGATATGGGCTCCCCAACTGGAGAAAAGCACAAGTTGCAGGGTCCCTGCCAGTGGCCCTGCAAAGGCCCATATTAGTGGCACTCATTTCACACCAAGGGAGCTGGGAAAGGCCCATTAACACACCTTCTAACCCATAGCAACTACAAAGGCATTCCACCCAGCAGTAAGGCAGGGGAAGGGACCACTAGAAACACACATCCTTCAGCTACAGAGAAAGCCTGTGAGCCATAATTAGGGAAAAGCCCCCGACCCCTGAGGCTTGAGAGAGAGATCCCTAGAGTGGCCAAGCAAGGGGAGTGCTAGCAGAACAGTGGCACCTACTCCTATACCTACAGAGAGAAGTGGACCCTTCCAGGCAAAGGGAGGGGGCAGCAGAAGAGACTGCTGACATGGCAAGCTATGAAAATTAGCCCTCAAAGCTACCTGCTCTCAGGAGGGACTGTAATAGACACTGCTACCCCTGCAAGCTACAATAGCAATCCTTCCAGTGGTGAATCACTGCCACCTACCTCACAGACCCATATCCTTTGCAGCCACCCAGCTACAGGAGAAGAAGTATGATACCATGACTCCCAACACATGCTCTGGGTACACATGAAACATTACCACCCCTCAGAACTCCAGGTCTCTCCATACCAACAGTAAAGGGGAGGATAAGCAGAAAGGTAGACACTGAGATGACAAAGAAGCCACTGTCAGACAAAGGAATGAGACGAAAACACACAAAAACAGCTAAATGATGAGGAGATGGGCAATTTACCTGAAAAGGGATTCAGAGTGTTGAGAGTAAAGATGATTCAAGATCTCGGAAAAAGAATGGAGACCCAGATGGAGAACTTAAAGAAATGTTTACCAAAGAGCTAGAAGATTTAAAGAACAAGATGAATAGCACCATAGCCAAAATGAATAATAAACGGGAAGGGATCAATGGTAGGTTAATGGAGGCAGGGGAATGAATAAGTGAAATGGAAGACAGAGTGGTGGAAATCACTGCTACAGAAAAGAATAAAGATAAAGGCATGAAAAAACTAAGGCGCGTCTAAGAGACCTCTGGGACAACATTAAATGTACCAACATTTGCAACATAGGGGTTGCAGAAGGAGAAGAGAGAGAGAGAGAAAGGGCCAGAGGAAATATTTGAAGAGATTATAACCAAAAATTTCCCAAATATGGGAAAGGAAACACTCACCCAAGTGGAAGCAACACAGACAATTCCATACAAAATCAACAAAACAACATAAACAGAATTCTACAAAATAAACCCAAGAAGAAACACAGCAAGACACATACAAATCAAACAGACAAAAATTACGTTCAAGGAAAAAATATTGAAAGCCACAAGAGAAAAGCAACACATCACATATAAAGGAACCCATATAAAGATAACAGCGGTGTTTCATCAGAAAGTCTACCAGCCAGAAGGGAGTGGCAAAGTGTATTTCATGTGATGAAGAGGAGGAACTTTGAACCAAGAATACTCCACCCAGCAAAGCTCTCATTCAAAGCTCTGGGAGGGAAGAAAGCAAACGTCCCATGTGCAGAGGACATGGCTGTCTAGAAAATCTCAGGGTAGCAGCAAAAACACAGGTAGAAGGACAGTGGGCTTGCCAAGCTCATGTGCCAGGCCACGGGCTCCTCTGTGCCACAATGTCTACATGGAAACCAAAGGATGACACCACACCAGCTACAGTCACACCTCAGAAGATAAGGTACTTAGGCATGAACATAATGCAAGGTGGGTAGGACTGCAGGCCACAAATTAAAAAATGCTGGTAAAAGAGATCAGAGGTCCAAATAAACACAGAGACACCATGTTTGCAGATCGGAAGACAATGCAGTACAATGTTTTCCTAAATAAAATGGCCTCATCGAATGAAAAACTTTTGTTCTGCCAAAGACTCTGTTAAACAGATGAAAGGATCACTACAGACTGGGATAAAATATTGGAAATGGTGAGTTCTGGAATATAGAAGGAACTCCAGAGAGTCAACAGTGAAGAAAGAATATTCCAATTATGATGTCAGCAAAGGACACACACACTCCCCAAACAGGGAGCACAGCTGGCTCATAAGCTCACATCATCAGCCTTGATGGGAATCAACTCAAAGCCACATGAGATGCCACTACACAGCCATCAGAACAGCTAACATAAAACAGCGACCACACGGCAGTCTGGCAGGGACCTCGAGGATGTGACCTGGGAGCCCTCAGCCCCTCCCTGACCCGCCCCAGCAGCTTGTCACAGAGAGAACAAGACCCAGTGGCCCCATGCCTGGGTGTTCACCCCCGAAATGAAAGGCACTGTTCGCAGCAGCCTGTTCCCAAGAGCCCCTGAATGAAAACATGGTGTAGATGTGGTCCAGCCCCACCACTGATGTGTCAGCAGCTGCAGGGTGAAAGCCTACAAGGGGTAGATGACCATTTTTGTGGCCTAAACATAGCTTCTCTCCATAAATGCCAAATAGACATGCAGAGACAGAATTGGGGCTAACGGAGAAAAAAATTAGCTTTTGTTGCTTTGCCAGGGAGAGGAGGCCACAGCAGGCTAATGCCTTAAAGACTGTGCTCCCTTTGGGAGAATTGTGGGGTGTTTTGTAGAAAAAGTCAGGAAAAAAAAAAACAGGCTTTCAGATAGGAGTCAGGATTGGGGAAAACATGCCTTCTTCTCTCTTTAGGGGAATCTTTGTCATCAACACTGGTGTCAAGAGATCTCAGCATGATCGTGATGGGTTATTGTCTAGAACAACAGCACTTGGGGGAAAGGGCACATTGATCAGAGATTAGAACAAACTAGGAAAATCCCTGAAAAACCTCATGTGTTAATCATCTTCACCACACAGGCAATTGTGCTCAGAGTGCCTAATATTTAGCTTATCAGGGATTGTGTTTAGGGTGCAATTAAGCCAGAAAGAAGGACAAGGAAGGAATCTAGGCTGTTCAGTTATTTCTAAAAGAAGCATAAGGAATATAACTTTTCTCTTAGGTGTACAAGATGCCCATGTCATTCTGTGTATCCCTTGAGGGGGAACCAGGGTCCTGGCCCCAAGGCTGTAGTATTGTTTCTCGACTATTCCTTGCTCAGGTCTGAGTACTAATAAAGAGGGGACACAAATATGTGGGGTCTTCAAAGGCTTCAAAGGGAGGGAAAGAGTCCAGCTTGAGAGAAGAAGGGAAGGGGAAAGATCAACAAAGTCTCTTGTCCCTTACCCTGTTGGGTCACTCTGGCCAGCTGTCTGTGTCAGAAGGTGACCAGGGACGAAAGGGTCCCAGCTGCAGCCACTGGGTCTGGTCCACCAGCCAGTGAGCTGGTCCTCAAGTACCCCAAGTGGTGGGGATGTCAGTCATAGCAAAGAAGGGATATCCCAGGAATGTCACGGATTCAGAAAAGCTTTTCCAAGCAAGCTTTCTCTAATAACTGCATATCAAATAAAAGAGCCCATTTTGACTATTTGTATGGCAAAAACATTCCCTTTAATACTCAGTTAGATACTTACAAGTATACGTTTGGTATGTATAGAAACCTGGCTGAGGCATTCGTTGGAGCCTGGCTTTCTGGTGCTCCTCATTTTTGTTTGAGACTCCATTTCCCATTTCAAAGTTGAATTTGTCAGAGATGAAGTTTACTAATGCCATTGTGTGGTGGGCCAGTGTGCTGCTTGAGAGCTGAATTCCTCTAGATTTTAGCCCAGACTTGCTTTAGCTCTCTCTTACATGTCTCGGCTCCCCCAGTGGCAGCTAGGACACCACCCATGCTCAGATCACTGAATAGCCAGTTCTCATTCTTGTCCCTGGTTAAGCAGGTTTTAATGAATGAGTGGGTTTCCCTATGGGACCACTGCATGGCGTGCGGACTCAGCCTCCACCCCCGTGCATTAAATTTCTCAGTCACCTGAGAAAACTGAACCCAGCCAGGAAGAATCTTGTCCCTTTTCATCAGAGCAAATGCTCTCAGGTAGTACTTTCATCTTTATCCCAACCAAATTATATTGAGGCAGCCAAACTGAGGAATGGCATCAGATCAGCATCCTACTTCACCACTCAGTCCAGACTGCAGTCTCTCTTCTAGGGTACCATCAGATGGAATTAAATACTTGAGCACAAAACTGAAAACAAAACCGAAATCCTAGCCAGCCAAAAGAGACTCACAGAATTACAAATGAGGTCTCCCTAAAGAAAAATTTCCAAATGGGAACCAGTTTCCCCAGATGGACAAGGTCGATGGGGCCCACCAAGCCCTGGATCTTGGTCCAAATTGACTTCCAAGTCCCACTAAGCCTGCGACCTTAGTCCAAGAGGTGCCTTACAGATGGGGTCTCACAAAAGGGAAAATTCCCAAACAGGAACTAAATGTTCCCAAGATGGACAAGGTCCAGGGGGCCTCAGAGTGCATGTGGCAGGACTTACCGAGATGCTGGCAGAGGGGTCACAACATCCCAGGTGATCCTATTCTCCTTCCCAAAAAGGTTTCTTGGGAAGTGATAGGTTCCCAGGAGGATGGAGACACAGACCCCTACCCCCATATGTGGCATTCATCCTGGAGACTTGCTGTGGACACCCTTTCCTTGAATGTGGGTGCTCAAGTTGGGCAACGAGAAACAATGGCCTGTGGAAAACAAATGCTGCATAGATTAACCACCTATAATGACTAACTGACCTCTGTCATGGGACTTGACCCCCTACCCCTCCCTTGACCTTCCCCTCCTCCTTCTTCATTGTTTCTGCCACAAGTTCCCTCCATGAACTCCAACCACAGATCCTTTAGAAGACCAGCACCTCCTCACAGTCAGAGCTGGTGCCCTCTAGAGCTCAGGCTGTCCCTTTCTGAGGCCTTAATAAATCTCTCTTGCTTTACTGACTTGGTCTTGTGTTTTCTTCCCTCAGCAAACCTAGCAGGAATTTGGGGTCTTCAATTAATAGAAGGAACGAACTCATATAAAGATTACAGCAGAAATTAATAACTTAGAGACAAAGAAAACAATTGAGAAGGTCAATGAAACTATAAGTTGGTTCTTGGAGAGGATCAACAAAATTGATAAACCTTTAGCCAGACTCATCAGGAAAAAAAAAGCAAGAGTTTTTAAATCAATAAAATTAGAAATGAAAAAGAGGTTACAAGTGACACTGCCGAAATCCAAAGGATCATGAGAGACTAGTATGAGCAACTGTGTGCCAAAGACAGCCACAGTTTCATCAATGGGAAGAGTGGTCACTGGGCACAGATACACAAAGATCCAGGGGACATAAATAAGACAACTACTGTGATGTGAGAGACACAAGTGGAAAGGGCTTTATGCTCTGCCCCCAAGCTATAGTTCTTTAGGGAAGGCAAGATGACCAAATAGGAGATCAACAGGAGGAAAAAAATAAGCAGACAGATGAACCCACTGTTGGCTTAAACAAAGAGACCAAGGGTATGAGTGTCCATGCAGACAAATTTCAGTAAAGCATACAAGTCACACATGAAGTGATCTAAGACATGGGACCACAGAAGAGCAGCCCAACAATAAGAAGAATCTGAATGGTTGCATGGAGAAATCCTCCAGTCCAGGCCCCTCCCAGCAGGATAATACACGGCCTTTGGCTCATGATGGTTGTGTAGAGCAGAGGTCTACAGATGGCCACGTAGTGGTCACCATCCTTAAGATAATCTCAGTAGCACCAAAAATGTGTTCAGCATGGATTTGAGCCATGCACCCTATAAAGGAGATACTTTTCTTCTTGTTAAGGGCGTCCACAATCAGCTTAGGAGCTGAGGAAGAAGAATAAATTGTGTCTATCAAGGAAAGGTGGGTCAGGAAGAAGTACATGGGGGAGTTCAGAGCCTGGCTGGTGGTAAGAGTAACCACAATGAGCAGGTTGCCTGAAAGAGTTATCATGTATACAACCAAAACCACCACAAACACTACGTTTTGCATTTGAGGATTCTGGGTACAACCGATTAAAATGAATTCGGTCACATTCCTTTTTTTCTCCATTTTTGTGGTATGGTTGAAAGAATGCTTTACCTAAAAAAAATAAAAGAAAGGAAAAATGAACCACAAAAGGATGAAATACTTCAAAACTCTGCCTTTTAACAGTACTCTTATAATTTCTCAGATGATTCCTTCTCTTGTCAAAACTGTCTAGGAAGTGCTACCTCAAAATTTCTCTGAGTTAACTCTCTTAGGTTATTTTTTTAATTCTGGACTCAAAATTATTTTTATAAGACATATGAAAACCAGAAGAAAGAAACTACATCTCCTTCTGTCTTTGTAATCACCAAAACTCCCTTGACTATCAATGTAATGGAATAACGTAGTGATTAGAAGTTATAATTTTGGAGACGAACAAGACTTTAAAATGCATTTGTGAAGTAACCAGAAAAAAAAGATAAAATGGTTTGCATTTTATAAGCATATAAAAATAACGTAGCTAAAAATTAGTGAATGTTACTCAATTCGTATTTAAAGATGCTAGGTTTTATACGTGCCATTTAAGAATAAAATTCAAATTTTAAAAATTTCTTATAAAATTTAATATAGGTTTTGTCTATTGACAAAGAGGTGATGCAGAAATAAATTACTATACTTAGACTTTTACTCCCAAATGAGAGATTATGTGTAAACTTTATTTTTTTAATATTTTCAAAATCTATAGTTTTTATTATTAATTTTATGGTCAGAAAACATAATTTCCATGTTTTGTCTGAGACTCCTCAAGTTGAAATAATGAATTTTTAAAGTGATTGGGATAGGTGTGGGAAAACAAACATAGGGAAGTGGACATTAGCACATTGTGAGATCCAAAACATATTGTCTGGATATAATTCAGTTAGCTGTTCTAATGTACTGATGAACTTGTTATCAGGTCACCTAATGGACATAGAGTAAGGGCTTGACTGGGTAACAAGGGCTTGAGAAGATCAGGGCAGAGGGTGAGGCTGCCCTGATTGCCCCCTGGATCCCTTATAATCATCCTAAATTCCATCTTTAGTCTACCAAAGATTATTGATGTCTGATTTTAATTTGTACAATTTATACTGACAGCCAATAAGTCAAGCCTGGGTAATCAAACAGGTCAGTGCAATGCAAAGTCTATTTCCATTTACCTGATGAGGAAATACACATAGTATTCAAACTTTAAGGTAGAATATTAAACTAAATATTGTCAGTATTAATTTTCACTTTTCCTAAACCTAAGATTCCATTACTCTCTTTCTGCTTATGCATTCTGAAAAGCACAAGGCAGTGAAGTGTAAAATGAATTCTCTTGTTACATGTAGTCAATAATAAGGCACATGGAAAGGAAACCTCTTCTGGGTGATCCCACAAGGGCTTCATTGAGATGCTAGCATTAGGGTTCCAAGCCCCAGGAGAGGGGTCCCCTTTCTGGACAGTCCATTGCATCAAAGAATCCTTCCAGGAACAATAACACTGAAGAAGAAAGTTGAGTGCACTTCTAAGTGCCAGTCCTCCTCTAGAGAAGATGACCCCTGGGAGAATCAACAACCGAAAATCAGACAAAAATCCCAAACTTGATTTATTCATCCTCATGATTTCACTTATTATTTCAGATTCTTGCAAACCTTGAAGCGGTTAGAATATGTTTTTAAAACAGTTCTCTTGCACAGCTTTCAATGGCTCCTTTCGTCCCACACAACACAAAAATGAACCAAACAAAACAACTTGGTCTCTGTCAGAATCAATGACTTTGATGGCCTTTGTTAATTGAGAGACCCAAGCACGGGATTATTTTCTTTTTCATTTTAGTCCAAAGACCAGTAGAGTTCCTGTTACCATTTAAATCCTCTAATATCCATACTTCTCCAAAAAAAAGGACAAATGGACAAAAGATATGATATAACAAAATAATCTTTATTTTTTTTTTTTTTGGCCATGGCTGCAGCCTCAATCCCATGCTCCAGCAGTGATACAAGCCACTGCAGTGACAATGCTACATCCTTAACCAACAGCACCCCAAGAGAACAGCAGCAAGATAATCTTGATATTCCACAAAAAGGCATTCAGACTGCAATTGAGAGGCAAGAACCTCAGCAGACAAACTTCTCCCTAAGCAAAGAAACCTTTGTTGCTGTCCATATTCCATATACTCAAACACTGTGAAATGCAAACTTTAAGTATAAATCTGCTTTTTCTCATTTCTGTGGAGTGCAGAGATGAATTTTTTTACACCATGTAGTTGCTATGATACATGTTCATTGTGGTTGAATTTTGCACTGTACTAGGCATGTACCAAGTACTTTACATGCATTACTTCATGTAGTCTTCAAAACAATCCTATGAGGTTGTACACTCTTGCCTGTACTTTAAAGGAAAGGAAATTGTGGTCACAAGAAGATAAATGTCTTGCCCAAAGTCATAATGATAAACTAATAGAGAAGACTACATTCAAATTCAGGATGCCTGTCTCTTGTTCTTTGGTGCTCAGTGCCTTGCCAGTAGAAACACAGTTTCCTTCTGGGAATCAACAATGCCAGAATTTGAAGAACAATCCTATGAGGTTGTCACAATATTATCTTTATTTTAAAGGAAAGGGCATCAGTGACTAGAAGTTAAATGACTTGCCCTAGACATGACAATAAAAAAGACAAGATAAATAGAGGAGACTGTATTCAAAATCATTGTCTGTTTCTAGCTCTTTGAACTTATTGTCTCTCCAGTGTACATCCAGTTTACTTCTAGAAATCAGCAATGCCAGAGTTTGGAAAAACCACCACAAATGACCATGCATGATCCATGGCAGTTCTTTTGCTAACCTATGAAATGGAATGTAAATTTGTTGTAACCAATGAACTGGAATGAAATGGAATGTAACATCTGTAACTTATCAAATGTTGATGAGTTCAAGGGTCTATTGGACAAGACCTAGAATTTTGTACACAACAAAAACCTAGCACTTTGTATTTGATCATCTCAAATGCTCTTTAAAGATAGGGGAACTGGGGTCCAAGGAGGAAACTGATCAGTAGTAGAAACTGGTCAGTAGTACACAAGAATCCAAGTCTTCTGCTGGCCAAAACTGATTTTATTTTCCCACCATCACATCTTATCTCCCTTCAGATGCCTTAAGACCAGTGTATATAAGGGGAAAAAGAGAATTAACTTTTATGTCCTACATTCAGAAATATCTATCTGAACTCTCAGGAAAAGGACTGTCTGAGGTCAGGGATGCAGAAATGCAGCCATATTGCTGAGACCCCACTGACTGCAGCAGAAATAAGATCTTGTCTTGTTAGACCAAGATCTACGAAGGTCTGAATAGAATCAGAATAAAATAGTCCTTGAGCCTGGAGTATAGTAAAGATACCAAACCACAGCAGAAGGTTTTTTTTTTTTCTTTCTTTTTCTTTTCTTTCTTTTATTTTATTTTATTTTTTTTTTTTTTTGCTTTGTTAGGGCCACAAACATGGCATATGGAAGTGTCCAGGCTGGGGTCAACTCAGAACTGGGCCTACACCACAGCCCCAGCAACCCCAGATTGGAGCCATGTCTGTGACCTACACTATAGCTTACAGCAATGCGAGATCCTTAACCCTCTGAGTGTGGCCAGGGATCAAACATGCATCTTCATGGATATTAGTCAGGTTCATTACTGATGAACCACAACAGAAAATCCTGCCCCCCTTTTTTTAATGCTATATTTTAATCCATTTCCTTTTTGGGATCTCAGTTTTTGAGCTGAATTCTTCCTTTGAAAAATAGAATCCAAATGCTCTCCTTCTACTCTCTCCCATGTTGACCTGGAAATTGACTGAGGAATCTGTAAAGCCTAAACCAATTCCTGATTAGCCATAGATAAATCCATATAGAGTAAGGAGAACAAATATTTCTGCAAAATAGCCTAAAACATCTCAAAGTATCTCCCATCAAATACCAGAAAGTTATGCTTTAATGATTTTAACTACAAAACCCTGGAAGAAAATGAAAAGGTGAAAACTGGGTCAAAAATCAGCAATTCTAGGTAACTCACCATGGTGACATCTGTAGCTAAGGAGAATTTCTAATGTATCCAGGAATAAGAAATAACCATTACATTTAAAATCTTATCAAGTGTATTCCTCAAGTCTCCACTGACTGGATAGAGCTACAGGAAGCAGAGAGTATTAAGGTGGCACAAGATTATTTAAATGGACTCAGCAAGTATTTTCAAAGTTCCAATGCTTTGGAAATTCAAGTCAAAGGAAAAGAAACGTCCATGTTGAATTTGAAATCCAAAGTCCCTATGTGCTAATGGAATTTTTCTGATATTTAGCACCTAGGCTGTGGTCATAGGAAAAGGGACACAACTATCTCTATTATTTAATAAGCCCTTCTTACTCAGCTCTCAAAATAAGAAAACAGCTTTTTTAGAAATCTTAGTGGTTAGGGAGACTACCGACAATGTCAAAGGACCCATTTGTCTATCTAAGGTGTTACCCTCTCAGGAATTAATTGTCTTTGGGTTTTTTTTTTTTTTTTTAAGATTTTGCCTTAGAAGAAGGTATTCAGGAGAATCTATCCGTGAACAACACATCTTCACCTGATTTGTTTATTTCCCTGCACTTTAATGTCCTAACAGCCCGCATTCCTGGTTTGGAAAACGATGTGAGAAAGCACTCCTTATATAGGCCCTTGGGTATCATGAACTGAGACATCAAGGATTGCAAAAGCTGTGTGAACAACCCCATGTGGTTTCATCCAGGGGGCATACCCCTGAGAGTTGTTCCTCACTGATTGATGTCACCAAAAGAGGGTGAGGTCCTGAGTCAGTCTCTCAACTCTACTCTAAACACATCAGGGTAAACTCTATCCTTAGGACAGAACCACATGACTTGTCATATTTTCAGGAAGTGTGCTATCTAGAATTGGAGACCAAATTCTAGTGCCAACATTTCTGGTGTAGAAATAGAGAAGATAGATTTTATGCCTTCCCATGGACTTTTTTAGACTTTTAGGGATTCTACTGGCCATTCAATGAAAGAAGTCTACCTGGGGAAACAGAGTTCTTCAAATTTCTTCACACATCAATAATATCCTCAGGACAGTGGAACACATATTGTAGCGAGTATTCTACAGCCTAGAGGAGAGGGTATAAGGCACATGTTATATGAATTGATGAAGCTATTCTATTTAGATATGGGGTTAAGTGGTGAATAAAGAACTGGAAAAAAATAGAAATAATAACACCCTTCATTACTGTGTACTAGGTCCTTTATTCAATCAACAGAGTATATCATTATAATTGATTTTCACATATTGAACCAACTTTGCATTATTGGGATAAATCTCACGCATTCTTGGTCTATAATCTTTCTTAGCATTTGCTCTATTCCCTTTATTATATTTTGTTGAGAATTTTGTGTCTATAAGAGTCATTGGCTATGCATTTCTTGTCTTATATCTTTGTCTAGTTTTGAAATCACGGTTATATTGTTCTTATAGAATGAATGTGGAAGTATTCCCTAGAGTTCTTTTTTTGGAATAGTTTGGATAGGATTGGTGTTAATTCTTCCTTAAATGTTTGATAAATTTTACCAGTGAGTCCTTTTTGGCCTGGGTTTTCCTTTGTAGAAAGTTTTTTTTATTAATAATTCAATCTTTATTTGTTGGAATTATATTCATATAGAATAAAATAAATCTCCCCATTACTTCACACCATACACAGAAAGTAACAAGAAAATTTTTTGAATGAGAAATAAATGTGTTAATGGTAACTAAATTAATAGAAATTCTATTTTGAGGAGTTCCCATTGTGGTGGAGTGGTTAACGAATCTGACTAGGAACCATGAGGTTGCAGGTTCAGTCCCTGGTCTTGCTCAGTGGGTTAAGGATGTGGCTTGGGTCCTGCATTACTGTGGCTCTGGCGTAGGCCAGTGGCTACAGCTCTGATTAGACCCCTAGCCTGGGAACCTCCATATGCCACAGGAGCAGCCCTAGAAAAGGCAAAAAGACAAAAAAAATTCTATTTCGACCTTGAGGCAGACCAGTGTTTTTCAGATATGACACAATAAGCATGAACCCTGAGAAAAATGAAAAGTTAAAATTGGTCAAACCTTGGCTCATAAGGTGAAACTATGTTTAAAAATGAAAATGCCAATAGCAGATATTGACAGAACAGTGTAAATAAACTATGATAGAAAAAAATAAAAATCTTTTAAAAAAATGAAAATGCAAGCCATAGACACAGAGACTTGGAGAACATTTTACACATGTGCCATTTAACTATATGGCTAAGAACCTGTGTCTAGAATATATAGAATACTTACAACTCAGGAATTAAAAAAAAAACAGCCCATATTTTTAAACTGTGCAAAGAACTTAAACAGTAACATCACAAAAGAAGATACACAAAAGGCCAATAAGAAGATGAAAACTATGTTCAACATCATTAGTGATCACAGAGATACAAATTGAAACTGCATACTACATACCCTCATGCAGAACTGCAATGAAAATAATTAACACTACCAGGTCACAGGGATATGGAATGTCTGATTTCCATTTCTTCATATGGCTTCAGATATCTCTCCACATGTTTTTAATGCTGCCCAGAATTCCACAATGATCAGTTCATGAATCCCAGAAGTAACTGTAATCTGGGTTCCTGGACATTTGCATTCCCTTCTAAGAAATATGAAAAACAACTTTTCAATTTTTTTTAGATTTTATTGACATTTTTAATCATTTATTTTTATATATGTATTCTACTGTAGAGCATGGAGACAAAGTTACATATACTTGTATACATATTGTTGGTTTACAATGTGGTATTAACTTCTGCTACACAGCAAAGTGATTCAGTTATACATATACACATATCCATTCTCATATAAACTATCACAGAATATTGAGTAGATTTCCCTGTGCTATAGAGCAGGTCCCCATTGACAACCCATTCCATAAGCAATAGATGGATTGGCAGCTTGGGAAAAACAGCTTTTGAGTCAAGAACTTCAAAATGGCTGCCATTAATTTTATGCCATTGCTGATCGAGCTTTCAAGCAGTCATTAGTGGGCATCCAGAAAAAGTTTAATATTCAAGGTAAAATAGAAGCTCTTTCTGTGATACAATTCAATCAGGAAACTACATCACCATTTGAAACTGACAGTGCTACTGCCCTGAACTTAGCCAGAACCCAGGTTGGGACTTGAACCCATGTTCCAGGACTAAAATCCAGCCTAAACACAGATTGGAATTATCCCCACAGCTTTAAATTAGAATCACTCACCCTGCATCTGGACTACTGAGGTTCAGGTTCTTCATGCCTCTGCACAGAAGGAATTCAGCAAGAGACAAAGTAATAGGCAAGAAATAGATTTATTAAGATAGGATGATCATGAGAGATTCAAGCAGGCAGGCAAGGAGTCTCTGCCCCAAGGATTTGGTGGGCTACAGTGTTTTTCACCCAAAGGAAGTGGGGGTTGGAAAAATGCTGCCTCTTTCTCTTTCTTCGAGTAGCAGCTCCTCCTTGGTGTCTGGTCATGGTGCTCATGTAACTAAGCAGATAGGCAGTCCTCAAACTCCTGCCCTTGGTCTGAATCTGAATGCAGACCTCACCCAATGACCTGAGGTTTATCTCATGCCTCCACAAGTCAAGCAAGCCTGCCTTGTTCTGATGGCCTTCTTGAGCAGTTAGTAACTTACAGTGATCTCCCAAAGTCCCCTAGGCACTCCTCTATATCTACAGTCCTTTTTGGGGGATTTCTATAATCACCTCCATCCCTATCATTTCCATACACTGCAATTTTGCCACCTTGCTGTGCACATGACATTCAGTTTTCTTTTTTTTTTTTTAAAGTTATAGCAGTTGTTGAAATAGTTTTTTTTTTTTTATTATTTTCCCACTGTACAGCAAGGCGGTCAGGTCATCCTTAGATGTATACATTGCAGTTACAGTTTTTTCCCCCACCCTTTCTTCTGTTGCAACATGAGTATCTAGACAAAGTTCTCAATGCTATTCAGCAGGATCTCCTTATAAATCTATTCTAGGTTGTGTCTGATAAGCCCAAGCTCCCGATCCCTCCCACTCCCTCTCCCTCCCATCAGGCAGCCACAAGTCTCTTCTCCAAGTCCATGATTTTCTTTTCTGAGGAGATGTTCATTTGTGCTGGATATTAGATTCCAGTTATAAGTGATATCTTAAGGTATTTGTCTTTGTCTTTCTGGCTCATTTCACTCAGTATGAGATTCTCTAGTTCCATCCATGTTGCTGCAAATGGCATTATGTCATCCTTTTTTATGGCTGAGTAGTATTCCATTGTGTATATATACCACCTCTTCCGAATCCAATCATCTGTCGATGGACATTTGGATTGTTTCCATGTCCTGGCTATTGTGAATAGGGCTGCAATGAACATGCGGGTGCATGTGTCTCTTTTAAGTAGAGCTTTGTCCGGATAGATGCCCAAGAGTGGGATTGCGGGGTCATATGGAAGTTCTATGTATAGATTTCTAAGGTATCTCCAAACTGTTCTCCATAGTGGCTGTACCAGTTTACATTCCCACCAGCAGTGCAGGAGGGTTCCCTTTTCTCCACAGCCCCTCCAGCACTTGCCATTTGTGGATTTATTAATGATGGCCATTCTGACTGGTGTGAGGAGGTATCTCATGGTAGTTTTGATTTGCATTTCTCTTATAGTCAGCGATGTTGAGCATTTTTTCATGTGTTTGTTGGCCATCTGTATATCTTCCTTGGAGAAATGTCTATTCAGGTCTTTTGCCCATTTTTCCATTGATTGGTTGGCTTTTTTGCTGTTGAGTTGTATAAGTTGCTTGTATATTCTAGAGATTAAGCCTCTTGATGCCCTTGTCAGTTGCATCATTTGAAACTATTTTCTCCCATTCTGTAAGTTGTCTTTTTGTTTTCTTTTTGGTTTCCTTTGCTGTGCAAAAGCTTTTCAGTTTGATGAGGTCCCATGGGTTTATTTTTGCTCTAATTTCTATTGCTTTGGGAGACTGACCTGAGAAAATATTCATGATGTTGATGTCAGAGAGTGTTTTGCCTATGTTTTCTTCTAGGAGTTTGATGGCGTCCTGTCGTATATTGAAGTCTTTCAGCCATTTGGAGTTTATTTTTGTGCATGGTGTGAGGGTGTGTTCTAGTTTCATTGCTTTGCATACAGCTGCCCAGGTTTCCCAGCAATGCTTGCTGAATAGACTTTCCTTTTCCCATTTGATGTTCCTGCCTCCCTTGTCAAAGATTAATTGACCATAGGTGTCAGGGTTTATTTCCGGATTCTCTATTCTGTTCCATTGGTCTGTCTGTCTGTTTTGATACCAGTACCACACTGTTTTGATGACTGTGGCTTTGTAGTATTTCTTGAAGTCTGGGAGAGTTATGCCTCCTGCTTGGTTTTTGTTTCTCAGGATTGCTTTGGCGATTCTGGGTCTTTTGTGGTTCCATATAAATGTTTGGATTGTTTGTTCTAGTTCTGTGAACAATGTCATGGGTAATTTGATAGGGATTGCATGGAATCTGTAGATTGCTTTGGGTAGGATGGCCATTTTCACAATATTGATTTTTCCAATCCAGGAACATGGAATATCTTTCCATTTCTTTACATCTTCTTTGATTTCTTTGATTAAAGTTTTATAGTTCTCGGCATATAGGTCCTTTACCTCTTTGGTCAGGTGTATTCCGAGGTATTTGATTTTGTGAGGTACAATTTTAAAAGGTATCATTTTTTTGTATTCCTTTTCTAATGTTTCATTGCTGGTATACAGAAATGCGACTGACTTCTGAATGTTAATCTTATATCCTGCCACTTTGCTGAATTTATTAATCAGTTCAAGGAGTTTTGGGGTTGAGTCCTTAGGGTTTTCTAGGTATAGTATCATATCATCTGCATACAGTGACAGTTTGATCTCTTCTCTTCCTATATGGATGCCTTTTATTTCTTTGGTTTGTCTAATTGCTGTGGCTAAGACTTCCAAAACGATGTTGAAGAGCAGTGGTGAGAGTGGGCATCCCTGTCTTGTTCCAGATTGGAGTGAGAAGGCTTTCAGTTTTTCCCCATTGAGGATTATATTTGCTGTGGGTTTGTCATAAATGGCTTTGATTATGTTCAGGAATGTTCCCTCTATACCCACTTTGGCGAGGGTCTTGATCATGAATGGATGTTGAACTTTGTCAAATGCTTTTTCTGCGTCTATTGAGATGATCATATGATTTTTGACTTTTTTTTTTGTTAGTGTGGTGTATGATGCTGATTGATTTGCGTATGTTGAACCATCCTTGTGAACCTGGGATGAACCCAACCTGGTCATGGTGTATAATTTTTTTGATATGTTGTTGGATTCGGTTGGCTAAGATTTTGTTGAGAATTTTTGCATCTATATTCATCAATGATATTGGGCGATAGTTTTCTTTTTTGGTGGTATCTCTGTCTGGTTTTGGAATGAGGGTGATGGTGGCCTCATAGAATGTCTTTGGGAGTATTCCTTCTTCTTCAACCTTTTGAAAGAGTTTAAGGAGGATGGGCACCAATTCCTCTTTATATGTTTGATAGAATTCACCTGTGAAGCCATCTGGTCCTGGACTTTTATTTGTAGGGAGTGATTTTATGACCTCTTCAATTTCATTTCTAGTGATCGGTCTGTTCAGTTGGTCTGTTTCTGCTTGATTCAGTTTTGGCAAGCTGTAAGATTCTAGAAAATTGTCCATTTCTTCCAGATTGTCAAACTTGTTGCCATACAGTTGTTCATAGTATTCGCTTATGGTTTTTTGTATTTCTGCTGTATCCATTGTGATTTCTCCTTTTTCATTTCTAATTTTGGTTATTTGGGTTCTTTCTCTCCTCTTTTTAGTGAGTCTGGCCAGGGGTTTGTCAATTTTGTTCACCTTTTCAAAGAACCAGCTCTTGGTTTTATTAATTTTCTCTATTGTTTTTTGAGTCTCTATTTTATTGATTTCTTCTTTGATCTTTATAATTTCCTTCCTTCTGCTGACTTTAGGACTTTTTTGTTCTTCTTTTTGTAATTCGTTTAGGTGGAGGGTTAAGTTGTCCATTTGGGATCTTTCTTCTTTTTTGAGAAAGGCCTGGATTGCTATAAATTTCCCTCTGAGCACTGCTTTCGCAGCATCCCATAGATTTTGAGAGGTTGTGTCTTCATTATCATTTGTTTCAAGGTAGTTTTTAATTTCCTTTTTGATTTCCTCATTGACCCATTGGTTTTTTAGTAGCATGTTGTTTAGTCTCCATGGAGTAGGTTTTTTCTCTTTCCTTTTCCCATGGTTGGTTTCTAATTTCATGGCATTGTGGTCAGAGAAGATACTTGAGATAATTTCTATGCTCCTAAATATGTTGAGGTTAGCTTTGTGTCCCACTATGTGGTCGATTCTTGAGAATGTTCCATGAGCATTTGAGAAGAATGTGTATTCTGCTTTTTTTGGATGTAGTGTCCTGAAGATATCAATGAAGTCTAACTTTTCTATGGTTTCCTTTAGGATCTCTGTTGCTTTATTGGTTTTCTGTCTAGAGGATCTGTCCATTGGTGTGAGGGGGGTATTTAGGTCTCCTGCTATGATTGTATTCTCATCAATATCTCCCTTTATGTCTGTTAGTATTTGTTGTATGTATCTGGGTGCTCCTGTATTTGGGGCATATATGTTGACAATAGTAACATCCTCTCCTTGGATGGATCCCTTAATCATTAAATAGTGTCCTTCTTTGTCTTTCTTTATGTCTTTTGTTTTAAAGTCTATTTTGTCTGATATGAGCGTTGCGACTCCTGCTTTTCTGTCATGTCTATTTGCGTGAAATATTTTTCCCCACCCTTTCACTTTCAATCTATATGTATCTTTTGTCCTAAGGTGAGTTTCTTGTAGGCAGCATATTGAAGGTTTTTGCCTTTTTATCCACTCAGCCACTCTGTGTCTTTTGATTGGGGCATTCAGCCCATTGACATTTAAGGTGATAATTGATAGATGATTATTTATTGCCATTTGAACCTCGTGTTCCAGTTGATTCTATGGTTCTCCATTCTTCCTTTTTTTTTTTTTTTTTCTTTTTTTGGTTGGATGGTCTCCTGTTATTATCTGCTTGAGTG
The DNA here is from genome assembly GCF_054392235.1 of Sus scrofa. NCBI lineage: Eukaryota > Metazoa > Chordata > Mammalia > Artiodactyla > Suidae > Sus > Sus scrofa. The sequence continues at coordinate 16,585,158 of NC_139384.1, forward strand.
TTTTTTTTTTTCATTTTTTGCAAATGCAATATTTGGTTTTGGCTTGTGGTTGCCCTGTTTTTTAAGTCTGCTAACCCCTTCCCATAAATGTGTGTTTTAGCCTGATGGTCCTGTAAGTTCAAACACTTCATTACTATATTAAAATTAAGAAGAGAGACATACATATAAACAAAAAGGTTTATTTACCTCCTGACATCCCTTGCCCACATTTTATGGTTTTGATGACTCTTTTTTATTTTTTTCTTTTTAATTTTATTTTGTTTGAAGCATGTTCATGATTAAATCTGTTTGCTGGCTTATTTGAGTGACTTCTCTCTGATTACAGTTTCCTCAGTCCTAGTTCTTCCTCTTCCTCTTTTTTTTTTCTTTTCTTTTTTCTTCCCTTTCCTTCCTTTCTTTTTGGTTTAGAGAAGCCCTTTCAATATTTCCTTTAACCTGGGTTTTGTGTTGCTGTATTCTTTAAGTTTTTGTTTGTTGGGAAAAATTTTTATTTCCCCTTCTATTTTAAACGATATTCTTGCTGGACAGAGTATTCTAGGTTGCATATTTTTTCCTTTGAGCACTTTAAATATCTCTTGCCATTCCCTCCTGGCCTGGAGTGTTTCTGTAGAGAAATCAGCTGATATTCTTATGGGGTTTCCCTTGTAGGTAACATTCTGTTTTTCTCTTGCTGCCTTTAGGATCCTCTCTTTATCACTAACTTTTGCCATTTTTATTATGATGTGTCTTGGTGTGGGTCTGTTTGGGTTCAATTTGTTTGGGGCCCTCTGTGCTTCTTGTATCTTGAATCCAGTATCCTTTAGATTTGGGAAGTTTCCAGCAATAATTTCTTCAAATATATTTTCCATTCCCTTATCTTTTTCTACTCCTGGAATTCCTATTATGCGTAGATTGGCCCGCTTTATATTATCCCATAGGTCTCTTATATTGCTTTCCAGTTTTTTGATTCGGTTTTCTGTCTGTTGACCAGATTGAGTGATTTCCATTATTCTATCTTCCATATCACTGATTCGTTCTTCTGCATTATTCATTCTGGTTTTTACTGCCCCTAGTTCAGTTTGCATCTCTGCAAAACATTCAGTTTTCTTAACGGTCCAGGCTTAGATAGAGAAAGGGGCTCTTGGTTAGGTTAGGTTACAAGTGTAGAGATAATCCTCTTCCCATTCAAGAATGGGTGTTTCTGAACAGATCTCTGCAGATACTTGCTTCTAAAACAAACCTTTCCATCAAAGCTGATAATTAATTCCTAGGAGAGAAAGCAGCAGCCATGAGATAAAGTCCCTGAAGCTTATGGAAATCTTTTTAAATGTCTTCTTGACAAGGGCAAGGTGAAAATGAGTTTGATTGCCATTCACCTCTCCAGAACCAGCTTCATCATGGACAGAGTGAACTTTTTGACCTCTACACTATCTGCCTCTTGCTCCACAGAACCAGACCCATTTATTTAAGATCACTTCTTCATAGCCTTTCAAGAGAACCCATTCTAAATGCAAAAATGATCCTGAATGATGTTTCCAACAGAGTTTCTGTGAAGAACTTTTGAAGCTTTAGGAAAGGTGGGACGATTTAGGCTTATAAGAACTCTTCCTTTTTGAAAAAGGTTAATGATGTATACTTGACATGCCAAAAACATGGCACATATTCAGTGTATATGATTTCTTAATAATTATTTATTTGATAGTGAATTATATGAATAAGCTCTTCCCAAGTCTGACATATATTTGATATTTAGAATGACTTATTACAAGAAGCTGCCAGTTTGAAAAAAAATTGGTTTTGACCACCCCAAAACATCAAGACCATCTAAGACAACTAAGGTAAGTTTTTCAATAGTGCTGACCCTAAAGATTGTTCCTTAAAACACACAGGGCTCATTTTTCAATACTTTTCAGGTATAGTGATAGAGGATTTCATCCTCTCTCCAACTGCTGAAAAGATCATTTACAATTAATAATAACCTTAATTTCACAGTTGAAAATTTTGAGGCTCATAGAAATAAAGCCAGTGATAAGACCCACCTCTCTGATATCAGACACCATATTCTGCCATTAGATACCTCATCATTCAACTATTATAGGTAGTCTACTCCTGGGGTTCCTGTGTTTGCTTTCTACCCCTTTACTGGACTTCAGGCATTTCATCCAAGACTCACAAAGGTCTTTAGTAGAATAACATCCAAGATTCCTCTTATTCAAATTCCTATCCATCCTTTCACTCATATTCTCAACAACCTTCCATGGCTCCTCATTTCCTAGATACTAAAGCAAAAATTCTGCAGCTGTGCAATGATAAATCTTTATGCCCAACTTCTACCTGCTTTTCAGAGTTGGGTACCAATATGTGTGCTGTGTGCTATGTACTATGTCAAATTAAACTCAGTCCTTCGTGATGATGAAATGTACACAGGTGGCCTCCTGAGAGTGTGTTTAGAAAACTTACTCATATCTATAGTCTTAAGAAAGACTTTACCTGGGAGATAATTTAAATAATCTTTATGAACTCACAATCTTTATTTCCAACACACACAAATATACACACACACACACTAAAAGAATTCAAGACTTGGGAGTTCCTGTTGTGGCAGAGTGGAAGGTAATCTTGAGGATGCGGGTTTGATCCCTGGCCCTGCTCAGTGGGTTAAGAATCTGGTGTTGCCATGAGCTGTGATGTAGGTCACAGACATGGCTTGGAGCTGGCATTGCTGTGGCATTGGCTGGCAGCTGCAGATCCAATATTACCCCTAGACTGGGAACTTCCATATGCCACAGGTACAGCCCTAAAAAACAAACAAAGAAAAAGAATCCAAGACTTAATAGAATTTAGAGATTTAATATATGGTATAATGGGAAGTGTACCAAAGTCAAGGTGGCATTCATAAAAATGGTTTTCTTTTCAGGTAATGCAATTAACCATCATATGAAATACATGGAGAATAGGAACAATGTGACAGAGTTTGTTCTCCTGGGGCTCACACAGCATCCAGAGATGCAGAAACTCATATCTGCTGTGTTTTCTGTCATCTATATTATCACTATGGTAGGAAATGTGCTCATCGTGATCACCATCACTGCCAGCCCATCCCTGGGGTCCCCCATGTACTTTTTCCTGGCCCATCTCTCCTTCATTGATGCCTGCTATTCCTCTGTCAGTACCCCCAAAATGATTATAGATTCACTCCATGGAAAGAAGACCATCCTGTTTGAGGAGTGTATGACCCAAATCTTTGGGGAACATTTCTTTGGAGGTGCTGAGGTCATCCTGCTGACTGTGATGGCCTATGACCGCTATGTGGCCATCTGCAAGCCTTTGCACTACATGACCATCATGAATCGGCGAGTGTGTGGCCTGCTGTTGGGAGTGTCGTGGGTGGGAGGCTGTCTTCATGCAACCATACAGATCCTCTTCATCTCCAGATTACCCTTCTGTGGTCCTAACATCATAGATCACTTTATGTGTGATCTGAACCCTTTGCTGGATCTTGCCTGCACTGATACCCACACTCTGGGGCTCTTTGTTGCTGCCAACAGTGGTCTCATCTGTCTTTTAAACTTCCTTCTCCTGCTGGTCTCCTATGTGGTCATTCTGCGCTCCCTAAAGACCTATAGCTTGGAGGCAAGGTACAAAGCCCTCTCCACCTGCATCTCCCACATCACAGTGGTTGTCTTATTCTTTGTGCCTTGTATATTTGTGTACCTGAGACCTGCAGGTACTTTATCAATTGACAAAGCAGTTGCTTTATTCTACACTACCATAACCCTCATGTTAAATCCCTTAATCTATACCTTGAGAAATGCCCAGATGAAAAATGCCATTAGGAAATTGTGTGGCAGGAAAGCGATCTTAGGTGACAAATAAAGATGACTTGGGCCCAACATTGATTTACCTGAGGCTATGGCCAATAGAATGTCTCAGCAAGGAATATTTACGGGATAAAGAAATCAACTAACTGTTAGGAATCATAGCCCCTGCACTGAGTGGTGCAGAAATAGGTACAAGAAAATAACACAATGTGGGGCCACTCTTTTCATATTTAGAAAATTCTACCAAAATGGGATTTTGTTTTACTAGATTCAAGCAGATACCTGGATTCATAAGCTTGCCTTCTAATAACAAATTAAATAACAAATTAAATTTTCCATTATTGGGCAGCATTCTCTGTAATAATCCAAGGAAGTATACAGATACTATTGTTATTTTTCAAGTGAGAAAACTAGTATCAGGGGGAAGATATCAAAAAAGATACACTGGAGAGCCAGGAAACTGACTGATTTCCTACCTCATGCCCTCAAGTGTCAAGCAATGATGATAGCAAAGTCATATAACTATACTAGTTACCATTTATTGAGACAGGGCCTGTGCTGAACACAATGTACATATTCATTTATTATCTCTCACTAAAAATTGAGTGATCTTTCTGTAATAACTGTGCTTGTGTGTGTGCCTGTAACATTAGAGTAAGTAACTATTTGGGGGCTATAAAAGCATTGGCCCTACTTATCTCTGAGGGTGAGATATTGAAGGTTATATAGACCATCTCCACATTACCTTGTAGGCTTCAGGACCATCATGTATTGCTCATATCACCCATGCTATGTAGGTAACACATCAGAAAGAGTAATGATTCAAAAAAATGGTTTCATATCAGAAAGGGATTTAAATATAAACTACTTGCCTGCAACATAACAATCGTTTCTACAAGGTAGCAAAATAGCAGGTGCATGATCAATATTAAATGAATGACTTCAATAATTTTAAAAAAATGCAAAAATGTAGTCCTGAAGGCCAAGGCATTATTTCCTACTTTTGCCTGATTCAACTCTAGGGACAATTTTGGCTATACCTCTTGGGGGAACTATACTTTGTTTTTGTTACTGCTTACACTGAAGAGGAGGTAAAAGAGACTGAAATTACAATTCTCAGCATATGAGTAAGTAGTTTAGCTTGATATGCTCCCTGTCCTCAGCAAGATTTCATTATCTTCTTAATAGGAGCTGTTTCTGTTATATTTTCTCAATGTGATTACTTTTTAGAACCATTTCATCATTAAAAGCTATTTGTAAAAATACACATCTCTGTCTACATACAAACAATTTCAGGATAAATACATTCCTTTTTTTCCCTTTTGTCATTAATTCATTAATGACAAATATTAAATATTAAATGACAAATATTAAATATTTCTGAGCACAAGGAATGTATCAGACATGTTGCTGGGCTTCAGTGGTGAATAAAAAGAGATCTGGATTCTGCCTTCAACGAGCTTAGGAACCATTGAAAAACTCCCAGGAGGGAGTAGAAAATTACAGCACAGTGTTATAAATGATAAAACAATGTATCACAGGGAACTATGAAACCATGTTGGAGGGACGCACATCAGGGAAAGATTTCTGGATGAAAAGGCACCAAAAATGGGACACAATGGATGAAAAGGAGTAAGATGGCAAAGTGAAGAGGCATGAGGCTGGAAGAGAGAGTCCTATAAGATGGAATTGAAGTAGCAATGTACAATTGAATTATGTGTTTCTGATACTCAGAAAGATATGTCAGAGAAATGTAGAAATCTCGAGCATATTAGATGGCAGTTAGGAGTTCGTGTCATGGCTCAATGGTTAGCAAATCCGACTAGGAACCATGAGGTTGTGGGTTTGATCCCTGGCCTTGCTCAGTGGGTTAAGGATCCAGGATTGCCATGAGGTGTGTTGTAGGTTGCAGATGTGGCTCAGATCCTGAGTTGCTGTGGTTCTGGCATAGGCCAGCAGCTACAGCTCCAATTGGACCCCTAGCCAGGGAACCTCCATATGCCATGGGTGTGGCCCTGAAAAGACAAGAGATGAAAAAAAGAAAAAGAAAAAGAAAAAAAAAAGATGGCAATAAAGCCAAAAGAGTAGAAGACATCACCTATAGAAGGTGTAATTCAGTGGTCTCTCAAAAGGTCATAGCCATTTTGACATGTCTAAGAAAACAAACAAAAAAAATTGATCCTAAAATAGAACTCCTAAAAGTGTCAATTGCTATATTACTAGGAATTCACTAGGATGCCAAATTCACAAAATAAAAATAGGCTACAAAAAAAAATCAACCCTGTACCAGAGTTTTTGTCTGCAAATCTACAAATTGAGTGTTAATGGGTAAATGTCCTTAATTTCTCCAAAACAACTTTCAGTTTTATAGCATCCAAATGGGAACTAAAATATGAGAATAAAATGAATACATTTTGATATGCAAAGGCTCAAGAAGTTTTACCAGTCAAGCATTGTGAATAAGAAATATACCTCAGTAGAACACAAGCAAACTACATTTAGCACCTCCAAAAGATTATACACCATGACCAAGGATGCAAGATTTCTTTAAAATATGTGAATCAATCAATGTGGTAAACCACTTCACAGAAGGAAATACAAAAAGAAACGCAACATAATCATGTCAATAGATACAGAAAAAGCATTTAAGCACAACAACCATTCATGAAAAAATCTCAACAAAATAGATTTTGAAGGAAGTTTCCTTAACACAATAAAAACCATTAATGAAAAGCCCACAACTAATATGGTAACCAATGAGAGAAAACTGTCAACTTTTCCTCTAACACCCAGTGAAAAGTAAGGATGACCATTCTCATCATGTCTATTCAACATAGTATGAGAAGTACTAGGAGTTCCCAGTGTGGCTCAGCCAGTTAAGGACTTGACATTGTCTCTTTGAGGATGCAGGTGCTATCTCTGGCCTGACTCTGTGTGTTAAGGATCCAGCATTGCCACAAGTGACAGCATAAGGCACAAATGCGGTTCAGGTCTCTTGTTGCTGTGGCTGTGGTGTAGGCCAGAGCTGCAGCTCCAATTCAACCCCTGGCCCAGGAACAACCATATGCTGCAGGTGTGGCTGTAAAAACAAACAAAAAAGTACTAGCAAAAGCAATCAGAAAAGAAAAAGAACTAATAGGCATCCAAATGGAAAGTCTGAGATGACATGATTTTATATATATTTAAAACATAAAAAAACTCTAAAAACTAATACACGTATCCAGTACAGATGTAGAATAAATATCAAAATACAAAAATTGTTTGTATCTCTTTACAGCAAACTATATGAAAAGGAAATCAGAAAAAATACCCCTTTTATGAGAATATCAAAAAGAAGTAAATACTTTGGAAGAAATTTAAACAGTGAGCTGAAAGTCTTCTACACTAAAAACTGTAAGACATTAAAGAAAGAAATTGAAAAAGACATAAATAAACGGAAAAGAAATAAATGGAAAATAAATTTTCCAAGAAAAATATTTATTGGATCATGAGAACTAATACTGTTAAAACAGCCATACTACCCAAGACCATCTAAGATACAATGAAGTTCATATCAAACTTCCAGGACATATTGCACAGAATTAGAATATACTGTCCTAAAATACATATGGAACCACCAGAGACCCTGAGTTGCCAAAGCAATGCTGAGAAAGAAGAATAAACATGGAGACATCTCACTTCCAAATTTCAAATTATATTTCAAAGCTATAGTAATCACAAAAGGATGGTACTGGCGTAAAATAGACGCCCAAAACAACAGAACAGAATTGAGATCCCATGAATAAACCCTTGCCTATACAGTTACCTAATATTTGACAAGGTGCCAAGACACCTCAATGGGGAATAAATAGACTTTTCAGTAAATAGTGATAGGTAAAGTTATATTCACGTGAAAAAGAATGAAACTGGACCTGTATTTTATACTGTGTACAAAAATCAACACAAAGAGGAACAAGACGTAAATGTAAAACCTGAAACTGTAACAATGCCAGAAGAAAACAGAGTAAAAGCTTATTGACATTGGTCTGCATAATGATTCTTGACTATGACACCAAAAGCTCAGGCAACCAATGTGAAACTAAACAAGCGAGACTACTTGTTTATCAAACAATTTTTTTTATTTTTTGAAGAAAAAAGAAACATTAAAGAAACAATCAGGAATTCGCTCATGGTGCAGTGAGTTAAGGACCCAGCATTGTCACTGAAGCAGCTTGGGTCACTGCTGTTGTGGAGGTTCAATCCCTGGGCCAGGAATGTCCACATGCCACAGGTGTGGGAATAAAAAAATAAAAGCAACAACCAAAATGTGAAAAGGCAAGCAAAACAATGGGAGCAAATGTTTGCAACCTTTAGATCTGATGATGGGTTAAAAGCCAAAATATATAAGAAAATCATACAACTCAATAGCAATAAAAAGTAAATAATCCAATTTTTAATTGGGTAAAGGAATGAATAGATAATTTTTGCAAGAATATATCAAAATGGCTAAGAGGCATGTAAAAAGGTGCAGAACGTTATTAATTATCAGGGACGTGCAAATCAAAACCACAATGAATATAACCTCACACCTGTTAGGGGGGTCAGAATCTCTGGGGCTTTGTGGAATCTATTTGTAACCCCTTGTTATTAGTCCTTTCTTTTTATTTTTTTTTTTGAAAGTCCTAGTGACGGAAATCAGAGAAGCAAAAGAAATAAAAGGAATACAAATTGGAAAAGAAATAAAACTATCACTCTTTGCAGATGACATGATACTATACCTAGAAAATCCTAAAGACACCGCCAGAAAACTATTAGGGCTCATCAATGAATTTGGTAAAGTCTCAGGATAAAAAGCTTCTATAGCTTTTCTATCACAAATCCCCAGCCTATCTCCCCGTCCCCACCTGTCTCCTTTGGAAAACATATGTTTGTCAAAGTCTGTGAGTCAATAGCTGCTCTGCAAAGAAGTTCATTGCATCCTTTTTGAGAGTCCACATAGAAGTGATAGCATATGACATTGGTGTCTGGTACAAAATTAAGCCACAGTAATCAATTGCTTTTCCATATACTAACACTGAAAGATCAGAAAGAGAAATTAGGGAAACCATCCCATTTTACATTGCATCAGAAAGAATAAAATACCTAGGAGTAAACCTACCAAAAGGGACAAAAGACCTGTACTTTGAAAACTAGAACATGCTCATGAAAGAAATCGAAGACACAATAGATGGAAAAATACACCATGCACTTGGATTGGGATAATCAGTATAGTCAAAATAACAATTCTACCTAAGGCCATCTACAGATTCTATGCAATCCCTATCAAATTACCAATGACATTCTTTACAGAACTAGACAAAATATTTTAAATTATATGATGGAGGATAATGTGAGAAAAAATGTATATATATATTATATATGTGTATATATATGTATGTATGACTGGGTCACTTTGCTATACAGCAGAAATGGACAGAACATTTTAAGTCAACTATAAAGAATTTTTAATAATTTTAAAAATAAATGAAATTTGTATGGAAACACAAAAGACCTCAAATAGCCAAAGCAATACTGAAAAGAAAAAAACAGAACAGGAGGAATCAGGCTCCCTGATCTCACACTTTACTACAAAGCTACAGTCATCAAAACTGTATAGTACCAGCACAAAAACAGAAATAGAGATCCATGGAACAGGAGAGAAAGCCCAGAAATAAACCCGAGCACCTATGGACAACTGACCTATGACAAAGGGGGCAAAAATATACAGTGCAGGAAAGATAATCTCTTCAAAATGTCGTGCTGGGAAAACTGGACAATGACATGATGTAAAGGAATGAAAATAGAACATTTTCTAATACCATACACAAAAATAACCTCAACATGGATTAAAGACCTAAATGTAAGGCCAGATACTCTAAAACTCCTAGAGAAAAATATAGGCAGAGCAGCTCTTTGACATAAATCACAGCAACATCTTTTTTGACCCACCTCCTAGAATAAAGACACACACACACACACACACACACACACACACACACAAGAGTGGGACTTATTAAATTCAAAAGTTTCTGCACAGCAAAGGAAACAATTTAAAAAATGAAAAGACAACCCACAGAATTGGAGAAAATTTTTGCAAGTGACTCAACTGACTAAATATAATCTCCAAAATATACAAAAACTCATACAACTCAAGAACAAAAAAACAAACAAATAATCAGAAAATGGGCAGAAGACCTAAATCCACATTTCTCCAAAGAAGACATACAGATGGCCAGCAGGCACATGAAAAATGCTCCACATCACTAATTATTAGAGAAAGGCAATCAAAACAACAGTGGGGTACCATCTCACACCAGTTAGAGTGGCCATCATTAACAAGTCAACAAACAACAAGTGCTGGAGTGGATGTGGAGTTAACGGAACCCTGCTTTGCTGTTGGTGGGAATGTAAATTGGTACAACCACTATGGAAAATGGTATGGAAATCCCTCAGAAAACTAAATCTAGAGCTACCATATGACCCAGAAATCCCATTCCTGGGCATCTATCCAAACACAATTTTCGTTGAATAAGATACATGCACCCATATGTTCACAGCGGCACTATTCACAATAGCCAAGACATGGAAACAGCTTCAATGCTCATCAAGAGAAAATGGATTAAGAAGGTGTGGTACATCTCTACAATGGAATACTACTCAGCCATAAACTAGGACAAAATAAATGCCATTGGTATCAACATGTATGGAACTAGAGACTCTCATACGAAGTGAAGTAAGTCAGAAACAGAAAGACAGACAATATAGAATATCACTTACACGTGGAGTCTAAAACATGGCACAAATGATCTACCTACAAAGCAGAAACAGATCATGGACATGGAGGACACACTTGTGGTTGCTGTTGGGGGTAGCGGGAGTGGTATGGATTGGGAATCTGGGGTTAGCAGATGAAAACTTGCATTTGTAGGGGATGGGCAATGGGATCCTGCTGTAGAGCACAGGGAACTATACCAATCACTTGTGATGGATCAGGCTGGAAGATAATGTGACATATATATATATATATATATATATATATGTGTGTGTGTGTGTGTGTGTGTGTGTGTGTCACTTTTCTATACAGCAGAAATTGGCAAAACATTGTAAATCAAGTATAACAAAAAATTTAAATATATATATCAAGATAGCATTTTTATTTCCTTTGGACATATACCCAGAAATGGGATTGTTGAATCATATGATAGTTTGATTTTTAATTTTTCAGGAATATACAGTCTGCTTTCTACACTTGTTATACTAATTTACATTCCCACCAGCATAAGAGTTCCCTTTCCTCCACATCCCCACAAACACCTGTCTTTGTCTTTTTGATCATGGCCATTCTATTGATTCTTTTTCTAGGTACAATTAGTTTCCTAATGAGTCTAATATCCTTTGCAAATACTCTTAATTATGTTTATTGAGTTATCTCAGAAATTGAATCTTTCAAATTCAAATTTTTTAAAAGTTATTTTATTTTTGAATTTGAGAACATAATATCTAAATTTCCCCTCTAACTTAAGCATACTTATCTCTGCCCCTTAAAGATTCTTTTGAACTCTGATGAATAGTCTTTTTTTTTTCTTCATCTCTACCTGGCATATGGAAGTTCCAAAGCCAGGGATTGAACTGCACTTCTGCTGACTCTGGTGGATCCTTAACCCACTGCACCACAGTGAGAACTCCTCCGGCCAGTATTTTTTAACAGCCTTCATAGATCAATCTAAGGCTTCAATGTATTTGTTTCAAGTTACGTTATTTCTTCATTTCTAAAATATATTTGGCTCCACATAAGCAGAGGGGATATCTGCCTACAAGATGTTAATTGCTAATTTAAGAGTGGTGGTATGTCTATATTTGGTCTGATCTGTGATAGAGTTTTGTATATGTGTGAATATAATTTTTTTAGTCACTTTTGTTTGCAACAGAAACTCACAATTCCACATTAACATTCTTGCCTGTGAGCATCTTATAGACACCAGAAAAAGTTTCAGCCTGGTGCTCTACGTTGTTCTACTGTGCTTTATCCAAGTGAAGATTTGTGAGCCAGCTGCCATCCAATTTTACACAGATACAGGTGTAGTAGATAGAAAACCAAAATTATACAAGTCTGATTCTGAGATATGGTTGCTGTATCTCTGGATAAATCCTTTAGATTCCTGGGGCTTCTGTTATCCCCTGTGCAAAATAAGAAAGCTTTCATTTGACTCTCATCTATAATATTAAACACTATTTCTACTGTGCAATCAAATCAATTCTTTCAGCTTAGAATAGTCATCAAATGCAGAAAAGGAGTCAGAGACAAAGGAAACAAAAGCAGTAAAAGATACTCCTGGAGATACATCAAGACCTGTTTGATCTGCAAGGAATGAAAGGGAAATTTCATCTTCAAACTGTGTTTGAGGATTCCCCAGGATTGCTTTGCCTTGCTATTTTAAACATTCTTCTGTTAATGTAAATAAATAAGGAGGGAGGAATGGAAAGAAAGAAATAACTCTGCTCTTAATCTCACCACTCTCATATTTATTAAGGGATTCTTCACCATCTGGTGGAAGTTTAAACACTCTAGGGAGGTCACTGCAACGTACATGTGAAAAGGGCTTTGGGACATAGTTTTGCTTAAAGGAGCTCAGAAGTGACTCTTCAAACCAAGCTATAGATGTTAACGATTCCTTTAGTTCTGGGCTGGGGGTAGAATTTCACAGTGTCTTCGGGAAGCATCAGGAATTGTGTCCACCTGAGACACAGTCCAAAGATCCATCAAGTTCAAGCTCAGGGCTTACAGTCCCTACTGAACTCTGGGCTCTCCTCTACCCTTCACAGCAATGTTGGGCTGGGCTTTTCCAGCTTATGGGAAACTACAGGGCTGTGTTTCCTCAGATCTGTGTGTTAGATATGGGATTAGTCTCATTATATTACTGGCTTCTCTTATATAGGAAAACTATTGATATCAAGAATAATGGTAATAATAATAATAACTCAAATTCACACTCAAACACATTCCCCTGTTTTACATGCTCATTCCCCTTTTGTTTTTCCTCCTGAACTAAACAAAAAAACAAAAAAAAAAAAAAACAAAACTATTCCCCACTGAGACAGCCCTCCCATTTAAGAGGGCTCAAATTGTAGCAGTTTTGACAACTGTGAATTATGTTTCTTGGTTCTCATCTGGAAGAAACTGGGCATTTAAACACAAGCCTAGCAACTTTGCCTCCATTGTCCATTCTCTAATGTCCATGAGAAAGTTGTCTTTCTCTGTGAATCAGGACCCATCTCAGAGAATAGCTTCCTCCATTTCTGAGCATGTCAACCTGATAACACCTCACTTTCCTTTGAAATTATGGCATATCCTTACCCAAAATTGGGAATATACTCTCTCGAGGTCTTGTATGGTTGCACTTCATTATCTTATCATCATCTGTAAAACTATACTTTCCCCTCATTTCTGAGGACAGTATCTTGCAATTATATTACAAGTATTCAAAATATTGATATTTGATTAAATTCTCTTCTCTCACAAACCTTTCATATTATTTTTAGAAGAAAAAATATCCCACCAGTATTGCCCAGGGCTCGAGTTTTGCTTTATTTTTCTCCCCTTCCTGTGATAATTTGGGTATGCTTTTCCAAAATAAAGTTAAGAGTGATGCCTTAAGAATTCTTTGTAAATTATTAATTTCAGTGAATCTCTGACCCACACACCTCAAAGTTTGGTCGAAGTCGTGTCTTTGATGCTCCCAGTCTGCCTCTCGCCAGCTGAAACCTGCCACTTCACAGTGCTATTGGCAACAGATGCTGTTTCCTCGACTTCTTGTTGGGTCACTTTAAAGAGAATGATATAAAAGCTTAATGACTCTGGGGAAAGCCCAAAGTCATTAACCCAAAGTCTCCCTCCATAATCAGAACCACTTCAGAGAACTGACAGATTTAATTTCCAGGTGACTTTTCAGTTTGTTTAAAAAAAAGTAAAAAAAAAAAATCAACTTACTAAATTTGAAAACCATTAATAGTTGCACCTGGAATCATAACACTAATCCAAAGCTCTTCAGTAAACATCTTCAGTAAACAGAGGTATGTAATTGTTTTTGATTGTCTTGTGCACTTGAATAATGTGCATATATAATTACATATATTTCACACAATTTGCTTGATGTGTAATATAGCATATATATTACAAAGATCTCTTTTTGGAGGTATTTATTGAATTTTAATTGTCCTGCTTTTTTAGAAGTTCCATTTGACTGGAACAGAGTGGATTCCATAGTACTATTGGGGTTCACTGTGTTTCATAGAGTCTCTGCTGATTTCTGGAAAAACTGGCGGCAAAAAGTTCACTTCTAGCCCATACCTGGAATGAAACATAGTGCAGGCTTTCTTTTTTTTTTTTTTTTTTCACTTTTTGATTGTACCCCATTAAGGTCGACTCTTGACCACTAATATTCTTTCTTATCCCTTTCACATTCCTACCCTTTCCTGTCCCCTCATTAATGCTTTATTTTCTGTCTCCTCCCTGCCTTGCCCTCCCCTCCTTCTTCCTTTGTAATACAATGTCCAAAAAGAAACTGGTTCATACTTTGAGAGGGAATTTATGAGCTGTCCACTGCAGATGCTTTCCTGATTTCATTGGGCCTTCTAATAGAGACTACGCTTTCCTTTTCCAAACCATCTAAACAGCTAGGCAAGAGAAAGGTAGATTCGGCTCCCCTTCACCCCTGCTTAAAAGCTTCTATGGTGCTATTATGACCAACTCTTTGAGTCAGGTTCAGATCAAAAGCAAAGGGAAGCTTTGTTCTTCTTCTTCTTATTATTATTAATAGTTCTTTTTAAGGCTGCACCCCTGCCACATATGGAAGTTCCCAGGTTGGGGGTGGAATTGGAGCTGCAGCTGCCAGTCTATGCCACAGCTGCAACAACTCAGGACCCCAGCCTCATCTGTGACCCACACCACAGCTCGAGGCAACACGGGATCTGTAAACCACTGAGCGAGGCCAAGAATGGAACAGGCCTCCTCAAGGATACTAGTTGGGTTGGTTCCTGCTGAGTCACAACTGGAACTCTGGAAGCCATTTTCTTTGATCAAAGAACAGAAACGCACCAGCTGGTTCTCTAGAGCACATGCTCTCCTAAACAGACAGGCGGTGGGCGGGGTTCTCATGGAGGGGGAGGGCAGTGGGCCAGGTTTTCTTCATTGGGGAGGGGAGGAGGCCGAGTTCTCATCAGCGTGGGTGCGGGGGTGCAGTGTTCTCATGAGGCCAGCACAGCTGAGCAGCTCACGCTCCAGGCCTCAGTGCTGCAGCACAATTGCAGGGCCCCTTCGCTCTCTTGAATTGCGGTGTCATACCCAGGGCTTCAGCACAAAGTTGCTGGGCTGAGGTGTGGCAAGGCCATTTCGCAGGAGAAACTCTGGTCCAAAGCACCAGGTGCCAGGGCTCCCTGCACAGTACTCTGCTCTTGGGCAAGGAAAACAGGAGTGAGCACAAAGGCAACAAAAAAGGTGAGCCTGCATTTTATTAGCAGATTCTGTTTTCATTTCTCAATAGTTGTTAATGGGCTTTGCTGGTGACACAACCTCTCTGCCTTCTGTCCTACTCCTCATCCTTAAGGGGTGCTGAGGGGCAAAGGTCCATTTTCTGTAACATCTTCCTGCTGATTTCCAGGAGTGTCATTGCCACACCTAAGGAGCAGAACTTTGCCTCCACTGCCTTTAGATGTGTGTGTTTGTTACCAGGCTTCAGCCCTAAGCGTTGGTCTCTATTTTTCTAGCCTTTTGAAGAGAAAGGATGTCAGATACTTGGAAACATGAAGCTATCTCAGTCTTTGGCCTGTTGGCAAGTGTGCCTTGATGTGGAAACCCACCGCTGGGGCCTGAATCTCCCTGGTTCCACTTGTGTTATTTTTTGGAAGAGACGCTTCAGGTCAGAGAGAGGTTTCCACAAGCAGTCTAGGGGATCCATTGGAACCACACCCCAGGGTGTTTTTCTGGAGGTTGGGACTGGGATTCCCTTCTTCACTGGGATCTGATGTCCCCATGGAGTGATCCTGGGCAACTTGAGGCAGAATGGGAGGTTAGGCTCACCGAGTGGGGTTGTTCCACTTAGGGGTGAGCTGCTGGTTGCCCATGGTTTTAGGTGTATCCCGGCTCCTGGCCATAAGGAGTGTAGGGCCAAGTGGGTGGTTGCAGGCAACATCTAATTAAAATACTCTGTGAGGGCTTTCCTGGTTTCTTCTACCTGGAAGGCATACTTGGGTTGAGTCCCCATGGGTGGTTAGTCCAGATTCCTGTGCCAACTGGTTGACTTGGAGGGCAACAGCCAGAGGTGGACTTGGAGAAGGGCTCCAAGCCTAGTGCTTGATGTTCTACTATAATAGAGTTAATAGAGCTTGCACTGAGATTTCCATTGGGAATACTCCCTAAGTGGTATTATAGCAGTCCATGGCCATATGCAACCATCCATGTGTTTGTTGCATGGGTCAGACCAGCTAATTAAATGGCACAATTATGGGGAACTGGAATCCTTCAAATCTTTTATAGTTGCTTTTATCTTTGAAATTCATTTTAAAATATGATTTTAATTTTCTAATTTGTGATGTAGGGGCCCTTCTTATAGAACAATTTACATGAGTTTTTTTCAGATGCTGCATATACATATATTCCAATGATATATTTGAAGAATAGGGAATTAATCATAAGAGAGATTCACTGACTTGCTACACCTACTCAGAGACAGTCTTGCACCAAAACTGAATTTATGATGTGGCCTTCAGAAGCCTTCCCTCTGGCTGGAAGATTATGATATTATTTCAGGTGACAGATTAGATATTGCCATCAATCATTCTCAAGAAGTTTTGAGTATTCATTCCCCTTTCCTCAACACATGGTCCCAAACTGATCCCTTGTCAACCTCTCCTCTCTCCCAGGAAGCCCATGCATCTTCCTGTAATTTGCTATAACCCATAATCCTGTCCAAGCTCCATGGAAATGGCAACCTGTGGAGGCTTCCAAAATATTGGGCCTCAGGTTCCCTTTCCAAATCCAGAATATCTTTACCAGAGT
The DNA here is from genome assembly GCF_054392235.1 of Sus scrofa. Classification (NCBI taxonomy): domain Eukaryota; kingdom Metazoa; phylum Chordata; class Mammalia; order Artiodactyla; family Suidae; genus Sus; species Sus scrofa. The sequence continues at coordinate 16,602,030 of NC_139384.1, forward strand.
TAAGTTCTTCCCACCAAATAAATCAAACCGTTTCAAGGTCCATTCCTCCAAAGTGTTTTCCCAGCTCTCACAAGTTCATCTTAATGAAGTCCTGCAGATACATTGGGGGTGTAGGCTATTTCCTTTCATATTCAGAGCTTTACCTGTGTTATGCTGAACTTTGATTCTATGTATTGGTCTGGATCTAATGAAGGTTGTGGCATCTGATGTTGAGCAGGGAACATGTGTCCTTTGAGAATCCTGTTTCAGGTGAAGTCATTGCTCATTCTCCAGTCAAGGGAACACTTATTTTGGAGCAAGGGTAAAGGAAGGACTCTGCCAGTCCAAAGGTTCAGAGAATTTAAAGGTTCAAGGTCTCAGCTTTTCTCACCTTGAGACACCTCAGACACATGGAACTACAGTAGCACCTAGGACTTTTGTCCCTGATGGGTAGCCCTGTGCTTGGCTGCTGGATCAGATGCCATGTTGTAGTTCACATGGAACTATTTTATAGATTGGAGGCAGGTGACCTTTCTCAAGCTACATGCTGTTTGTTTCCCGCTAACCCAATTACTGCGTCTTTGTGTATGACTCAGAAATTAAATTGTAGAATACAATGTTGATCATTTGAAATTTTAATCATTATAAGTAGGGATTTAAAGTCACTGTAATATACTAATTATTAATAAAACATTGAAGTGTTTTCCATTTAGGGGGAAGAAGTGTTTTATTAATTTTCATTTATTTATTTAGTTAGTTATGTATTTTTTTCTGCTGTACAACATGGGGAGCAAGTTATACATACATGTACACAACTTTTTCCTCCCATTGTTGTGTTGCAATGTCAGTATCTAGACATTAGGTCCTTACCTAATATCTTTGTAAATCCATTCCAGGACCAACAGTTTGCATCTGTTAACCCCACCCTCCCAATCCCTCCCACTCCCTCTTTCTCCCCCTGGGGCAGACACAAGTCTATTTTAAAGTCCATGAGTTTCTTTTCTGTGGAAACCTTCATTTGTGCTGTATATTAAATTACAGTTAAAAGTGATATCATATGTTATTGGACTTTCTCTGACTTATTTCAGTATGAAAATGAGTGAACTAGTTTCATCTCTTTTGCTGCAAATGGCATTATGTGGTTCATTTTTATGGATGAGTAGTATTCTATTGTGTACATATAACACATCCTCCTACTCCAGTCATCTTTCGATGGACATTTGGGTTGTTTCCGTGTCTTGGCTATTGTGAATAGTGCTGCAATGAACATGTGGGTGCATGTATCTTTTTTAAGGAGAGTTTTGTCTGGATATATGCCCAAGAGTGGGACGAGTGGGTCATATACGGTAGTTCCACATAAAGTTTTCTAAGGTACATACGTACTGCTCCCCATAGTGGCTATACCTGGTTACATTCCCACCAACAGGGCAGGAGGGTTTGCTTTTCTCCACAAGCCTTCCAGTCCTTGTTATTAGTGGACCTATGAATGATGGCCCTTCTGACTGGTGTGAGGTGGTATCTCATGGTCGTTTTGCTTTGCATTTCTCTTATACTCAGGGGTTTTGAGCATTGTTTCATGTGCTTGCTGGCTGTCTGTATATCTTCCTTGGAGAACAGTCTGTTCAGGGCCTTTGCCCATTTTTCCATTGGGAGGTTGGCTTTTTTGCTGTTGTGTTGTATAAGCTGCTTGTGTATCCTAGAGATGAAGCCCTTGTCCGTTGCATCTTTTGCAACTCTTTTCTCCCATTCTGTAAGGTGTCATTGTGTTGTCGTTTTGGTTTCCTTTGCTGTGCAAAAGCTGGTTGGTTTGACTAGGTCCCACTGGTTTCTTTTTGCTCTTCTTTCTGTTGCCTTGGGAGACTGACCTGAGAACATGTTCATGAGGTTGATGTCAGAGAGTGTTTTGCCTATGTTCTCCTCCAGGAGTTTGATGGTGTCTTGTCTTCTATTTAAGTCTTTCCACCATTTTGAGTTTATTTTGGTGCATGTTCGGAGGGTGTGTTCTACTTTCACTGCTTTGCATACAGCTGCCCAGGTTTTGCAGCAATGCTTGCTGAATAGACTTTCTTTTTCCCATTTTATGCTCTTGCCTCCTTTGTCAAAGATGAATTAACCAGAGGTGTCAGGGTGTGTGTGGGTTCTCTATTCTATTCCATTGGTCTGTCTGTCTGTTTTGATACCAGTACCACACTGTCGTGATGACAGTGGCTTTGTGATATTTCTTGAAGTCTGGGAGAGGTATGCCTCCTGCTTGGTTTTTGTTCTTCAGAATTGCTTTGGCCATTCTGGGCCTTTTGTGGTTCCCTATAAATTGTTGGATTGTTTGTTCTAGTGCTGTGAAAAATGTCATGGGTATTTTGTTAGGGATTGCATAGAATGTGTAGGTTGCTTTGGGTAGTATGGCCATTTTTACAATATTGATTTTTCCAATCCATGAACATGGACTATCTTTCCATTTCTGTAGATCCTCTTTAATTTCCTGGATTAATGTTTTATAGTTCTACACATATAAGTCCTTTACCTTCTTGGCCATTGTATTCCGAGGTATTTGATGTTGGGGGGTGCAATTTCAAAAGGTATTGTATTTTCGTATCCCTTTTCTAACATGTCATTGTTAGGATGGAGAAATGAGGCTGGTTGCTGAATGTGAATCTTATATCCTGCTACTTTGCTGAATTTGTAAATCAGTTCACGTAGTTTTTAGGCTGAGTCAGCTTTTCATTTTCTGGCCACGCCTGTGGCATGCAAAAATCCCCAGGCCAGGTATATAATCTGAGGCACTCTTGGAAAGGAGTTCCCTGGCGGCTTAGTGGATTAAGGTTATAGTGTTGTCACTGCTGTGGTTTGGGTCTCTGCTGGGGTGCAGTTTCGACCCCTGGCCTGGGAACTTCTGCACACCCCATGCAGCCAAGAAAAAAATAAACAGATAAACTTGTAATGATATCTGCCCTATGGTCTTTTGTTTTGTAGAAATGATTACTAGGTTTCGTGTTTATCTAGTTTAACAGCTTTATTGAGATAGAATTTATATACTGTATTATTCACTCATTTGAAGTGTATAATCATTTTTAGTATACAATCTATGCAAGCATCAACATGACCTAATTTTACAACCTACTTTTCACTCCCCCAAGAACCCCATATCCATTAGTAGTCACTCCTCATTCCCCTCTACTCCTGTTACCAGCGGCCCTAGTCAAACGTTAATCTATAAGGATTTTCTTTTCTGGACATTTTTATCAAAAAAACAATCATGCAATATGTTGTCTGCTGTAGCATTCTTCTTTCACATCACATAATATTCCTAAAGTTTCATTTATGATGTGGTAAGAATCAGTATTTCTGTTTTATTGCAAATAGTCTTCTAGGTCATGGATGTATCATTTACCCAGTCGTCAGTTGATTGACATGTGGATTGTTTCCCCATTGTGGCTATTGTGAATGATGTTGTGGTGAACATTGGTGTGCATGTATCCTTGTGAATAAATATTTTCATTTCCCTTGGGTAGAGACCTTGCTGGGTCATTGTTATTATGTATACTTTTGAGGAACTTCCCAACCATTTTCCAAAGTGGCTGCATCATTTACATTCTCACTAGCAATATAGAACAACTCCACTTGTTCTACATACACACCAGTACTTATCACTCTGTATTTTTTGATTCTAGGCATCTAGTGGGTATGAAGCTTTATCTCATTATGGCTTAGGGTTGCATTTCCTAAAGATGGAAGTTGTTGACCTCTCTTATCTGCTTTTGCCCATGTGTTGGTTTGTTTGTTTGCCTGAGGCCACAGCATGTGAAAGTTGCCAGGCCAGCATTTGAACTCATGCCACAGTAGCAACCCAAGCTGCTGAAGTTACAATGCTAGATCCTTCACCAACTGTGTCAGAAGAGAACTCCACTTTGGGCCATTTGTATATATTCAGTGGACGTATGTTTATTCATATGTTTTGGCATTTTTTGACTGAGTTATTGTCTTTTTGTTAATAAGGAGTTCCTTATATAATTTGGGAACAAGTTGCTTAACAAATGATTTGCAATTATTTTCTCCCAAACTGTGGGCTGGCTTTTCACTTATTTGATAGTAACATTTTTAGTACCAAAGAGTTTCACTTTGGTGAAGTCCATTGTAGCTGTTAAAAATTACTATTGGGTACCAATTTTCAAATCACATTTCTGTATATCTTTATTTGTGGAATGATAGTCTTAATAACAGGTGCTCTTCTGCTTGTTTTCTATAGAAATTATCACTAGATTTGATGAATTGTTTTTTAGGGAGACTTAGTGTTTTCAATACAATTCTCTTTCTGAGCTAGATTTTATAAAAATGATACAGATTTTAAACATATGGTTTGATGACTTTTGATAAATGTATATATTCATGTAACTATCAACAAATGTTTGCTCTAGAATACTTTCATTAACCCCAAAGTTCTGCCAAGTCCCTTTTTCAATCTGTTCCCCTGATGCAACTGTTCTGAATTGTATCACTCTTTTAGTTTTCCCTATTCATGAACTCCATATAAATTGAATGCCAGCATTGACTCATTTGTGCATGTTTTCTGTTTCTGAGCTTCATGCTGGGGTGTCCCTAATTAGCCCATTGCTTTTCTGGGTTGAAGTTTTTTTCTATTATATCTATTCCGACAATTTCTGTCTTTTAAATGTAGCATGTTTGCATATTATGTGATTGTGAAAATGTGGGGGTTTAAGTTCATCCTGTTGCAGTTTACTTTTTCTTTGTCTCCTTTATTTACTTATGTTCTCTCTTTCCTCTCTTCTTTTGAGCTGAGCAGGTGTTTTTTGTTTAGCATCCAATTCAGTCTTCTCTCTTGACATCTTTATTGTTATAGCTTTTATTTTTTTAGAGGAGTTTAGATTCACAGTAAAGTTGAGCAGCAGACACACAGAGATATCCCATGTACGCCCTATCCCATTCAGGCACTGTCTTTCTCATTCGTAACAACCCACAGAGGGATACATTTGTTCAGTCAATGCAGTTACACTGACACATCACTCGCAGCCAAAGCCCAGAGCTGACATTAGAGTTGACTCTTGGTGTTGGGCCTCACATGGATATGGACAAATGTATAATGACACGTATCCAGCATCCACCATTATAGGCCCATATGGAAGAGTCTCACTGCTCCACCTGTTCATCCATCCCTCCGCTGTGACCCTTCACCACCACTGAACTTTTTATTCCCTCCATAGTTTTGCCATTTTCAGATTGTCATACCGTTACAATCACACAGTTTTTTAATCCTTTCAGATTGGTTTCTTTTACTTAGTAACATGCATGCAAGTTTTCTTCATGTCTTTCATGTCTTGATAGTTTTTCTTTTGTGACACTGAATCATATTCATGTGTCTGGATATACCAGTTTTACTGAAGCATCTTGATTGCTTCTAAGTTTTCTCAGTTAAGAAGAAACTGACCTAATCAAACTGACAAGCTTTGGCAGAACAAAGGAAACCACAAGAAAACCAAAAAGGCAACTTACAGAATGGGAGAAAATAGTTTCAAGTGATGCAATGGACAAGGGCTTAATCTCTAAACTATACAAACAATGTATACAACTCAAGAGCACAAAAGCCAACCACCCAACTGCAAAAATGGGCAAAAGGCCTGAATAGACATTTCTCCAAAGAAGATATACAAATGGCCAACAAGCACATGAAAAAAATGCTCAACATCCCTGTTTATTAGAAAAATGCAAATCAAAACTACTCTGAGGTACCACCTCACACCAGTCAGAATGGCCATCATTAGCAAGTGCACAAATAACCAATGCTGGAGGGGATGTGGAGAAGAGGGAACCCTACTACATGGTTGGGGGAATATAAATTGGTACAACCACTAAGGAAAACAGTATGGAGGTACCTCAGAAAACTAAATATAGAACTACCATATGACCCAGCAATCCCATGCTTTGAGATATCTCCAGACAAAACGTTCTTTTAAAAAGACACATGCACCTGTTTGTTCATTGAGCCACTATTCACAATAGCCAAGACATGGAAACAACCTAAATGTCCATTGATAGATGAATGAATTAGGAAGATGTGGTATATATACACAATGGAATACTACTCAACCATAACAAAGAACACAATACTGCCATTTGCAGCAACATAGATGGAACTAGAGATTCTCATACTAAGTGAAGTAAGTCAGAAAGAGAAAGACAAATACCCCATGATATCACACATCTGGAATCTAATATATGGCACAAATGAACCTTACCACAGAAAAGAAACTCATAGCCTTAGAGAACAGACTTGTGGTTGCTAAGGAGGAGGGGATTGGGATGGACTGGGAAGCTGGGCTTAATAGATGTGAACTGTTGCCTTTGGAGTGGAGAAGCAATGGGGTCCTGCTGTAGAGCCCTGGGAACTATATCTAGTCACTTGTGATGGAGCATGATGGAGGATGATGTGAGAAAAAGAATGGATATATGTAGGCATGACTGGATCTCTTTGCTGTACAGTAGAAAGTTGAAAGAACACTCTAAAGCAGGTATAAGAGAAAAAATAAAAATCCTTTTTAAAAAAGGAAGAAAACTGCTATAAAAGTGCATTCAGATTTCTGTGTGGCCATAAGTCTTCAATGCCTTTGGGAAAATGCAAAGGAGTGTGATTCCTGGATGGAATTCACTGTCCACACCCATGATATAACATACCCATATAAGTTTCAAAGCATAAGATCCTCCCCTGAGTATTTCATTATTTACTTTAACCTATTAATAGGTTAACATTCACTAACTTCAACTGCTTACACTCTCTGCTTCCCAACCATGTAAATGTATCACCCTTAATTTGGGCCCTCAATTGTATAATTGCAATAACTGAATCTTCAAACACTAAAACTTGTGAAATTCAAAAGAAGCCTGTGCCACCTCCACATTCAGAAGGAATCAAATTGGTAACATCAATTTTACCCAAAGAATACCACTATAAGTATAAATCCAATAGTCAACGCCTTTCTAAAGTCAAAAAACTACTTCAGAAGTAGAATTTTGTCTTTATATTTTGCCACTGTTAGAAGAACCTAAGGAAACATACGGTAAGAATTCAAATTATACCACACAAAGGTTGAAAATCTGTCATTTCCAACAGTAAGATTCTCTCTGATTTGAACATGGTACTTTGTGCTGAGTCAGGAAGAACATTCAAGTTGAAGGTCCGTGTTCTGACAGATGTGACCACAGTGTCTAATAAATAAAACTATTGGAAAAATGTCAGTCAGGCTTTTGGAGAGAACCTCTTAGGCTGTTGGATGTAAGCATTTAAAAGTGTAAATATAAGCAGAGAAGACAAGAAGTCAACATGAAGGATGACAGTGAAAACATTAGCTCAAAACCACTGTTAGGCAGGCGGGGAGTGGGGGCAGGGATACAGCCGTGAAAAACAACTAAAAAGCAATGAATCTTACATTCCTGTTTATCCCTGATATAAAATTGAAAACTGAACAGTACCTAAAAACGAACACTAATCAGCATATGTGTTCACAGTGCTTCTTTTTCTGAAGGAAACTGACACTAATACCTATGTTAGGATTACATTAACACAATAAAAGATAATACTCTCCAGGGAAAACTGGATCAATCTAAGTGGTGATGAAAACCGTTGAAACTTGTATTCATTTTTTGTCACCTGAGATAAACTGCTTGCTCCATAACATCCTCATGGCATTTTTCACTTCTGCATTCCTCAGCATATAAATCAGAGGGTTGAGCAGAGGGGTTCCAACTGTATAAAACACAGCTATCACCTTATCCATGGGGAAGGTGGTTGCAGGGCGTGTGTATATAAATATGCAAGGACCAAAGAACAAGATGACCACAGTGATGTGGGAGATGCAGGTGGAGAGGGCTTTTTTCCTCCCCTCTGCACTGTGGTTTCTCAGAGAATACAAGATGATGACATAGGAGACCATCAGCATGACAAAACTCACTGTACAGATGGCTCCACTGTTGGACACCAAGAGTAGGTTGGTCACGTAGGTGTCTGCACAGGCAAGTTTCAGCAAAGGCTGCAAGTCACAGAAATAGTGATCAATCACATTGGGACCACAGAAAGGTAAGCTCAGGGCCAGAAAAATCTGGGCTGAAGAATGCACACAGGATCCTACCCAGGCCACAGCCATCAGCACACCACAGACTCGATGGCTCATGACGGTCGTGTAGTGCAGGGGCTTACAGATGGCCACATAGCGGTCAACGGCCATGAGGATAAGGATGAAGATCTCCAGGCAGCCAAAGAAATGGGATGAAAAGACTTGCACTATGCATTCGTTAAAAGAGATAGTGGCATTCTTCAAAAGGGCATCTGCAATCATTCTAGGAGCTATGGAAGTAGAGAAGCAGGTATCAGATAAGGATAAGTGGAAAAGGAAGAAGTGCATTGGACTCCCAAGTGTCCGGCTGGTCTTGACGGTAGCAATAATGAGCAGGTTACCTATCAATGTCCCCAGGTAGAAAATCAAGAAAGTGACAAACACTATTTTCTTCCTAACAGGATCCTGTGCCAACCCAAGTAGAATGAACTCAGTCACATTATTGTTCAGCTGCATGATTTCATGAATGAGGAGAAGGGATGTGTGTAAAACGGATTATCTGCAATAAAATAAAGAATTACAATATGGCATGATCTATGCTACTATGAAACATTTTAAGTCAATATAAATATTGCTTATGAGGCATATTCTAGCTGTGGTTTCCCAATAATTTGTTTGTGTCTTCTAACTAATAATGCTTTGTTCCTCAATTTGTAATGACCACTACATAGGGTCATGTTGAGCCTCATATAAGCTTGTGGATGGTAAACTCTCTTGTAAAACTCTTTAACTACAATCCCTGGTTAGATTTGACATGGTTAATATTATGAATATGTAGTTAATTCATATGGATCCATTTCATTATTTGCTTTGTTATCTTTTGGCCATATTCAATACACACTGAATCCCGTGTTTTGCTTTGTGCATCATTCATCATTTAGAATATATTTGGCTGCCTTAAAGTAGTACCCCAGCCTTGGCACCTAAAAGATAATTGGTTCATTCATTTATCCTTTTCATATTTGATATGTATATATTTTTTAAACAGTATGTCATTTATAAATATAAATGTGCTTCATCTCTTCCATACAAACTCTCTCAGATCTCCAGCTTGAAAAGAGGAAAGACATATTACCTTCAAATAATCTGTTGCAAACGTCAAGCATCTTTATATGTAGTCCTTGACACATATAATGAACAGAAGGAATATTCTTTGTTATTTGATGATATCTCAAAAATAACTATTGCTATTTTTTCATTCTCCAATTTGAAAAGCATGTTTTAGAACACTCAGATTTCCTGAAGTTACACTTCTAAATGAAAGGGAGGTCATGTTTTAGAAAATCAAGCTTTTACTTAAGCATGTTACCAATGGGGTGGTTTTCTTTTGGGTGAAGATGTCACCTGGCATTTGGTATAGGGTCTGATCATAGTGGTATTCCCAGTGCAATTCATCTCATTCTGGAATCTGAAAACCCCATATTCCTAGAACAGAGCAAAGAACAGAAGAAGGAGGGAAATTCATTTTCCAAAAGAGTCAGAATAGATAGTCAGTAACTGATGTCTTTGTTCCATTTATATTGTCCTGGCAAACAATTATTCAGCTTGAAATGTCCCTTCTTTCAGTGAAGAGTTTGTTTTATTTCACATTTAGAAAGAACTGTTACTGTGGGGTCATTTCCAAGACCAGATTTTTTTTCATTAGTTCTTTCTTGTGAAGATGATGCTGGCAGTGGCACTCCATGAAAGTAAAAATATAGACTGGAATGTAACATATTTAAATATAATCTGGAAGATGTGCTTATTCCAATCTGCTTCTCCTCTATCCTATCCAACCTTCAGTATGTTGTCTCTAAGTTGTGAGCAGCCACGGCACAGATTATGATAAGCTAACTAGGCACGAGATTTCCTTTAAACATTTTTCCCTTCCAGAGGGAATTTTCTTCTCTTCAACAGAGATGAAATGCCTCTCATTTCTCCAAAAATACAAAACAAAACAAAAACCCCTCTTGGGAAAAGGTCTAATCAAGTTATTCACTTTGGATTTGGGTTTCCAATTATTTAAAAAAATATCTCTGGATTTATACATAATCTTAAGGAAACAGAGTCTTGGTGTTGGTATCTTAATCATGTCAATAAGCTCTTTCCTCCATTATTAATTTAAAAGTGACATATCATAAAGTATTGAAGCTTAAACTATGTAGGCACTAAAGGCAAGATGATGGGATAGTCTCTGTCACTTCAATATTGCTTGATGTTGGCCACTCTTTTGAATATACAGTTTTCTGTTTGTATGTTACCAAATCTATTTCCCTATCCTTTGCTAGGACAAGAATATTTCTTTTATTTTACATTTGTATTTCCACATTTAAGATAAACTAAGATTCATAAATACATATGATACATGAAAAATAATTATGTGTCCCCATCAAATATTTGGTATCACAAAGACATGGATATTGCCACTCATATCTGGAGAAGAAGGAGTGAAATTAGTTTTCCAAAAAGCCCATTTCTCTACATTCAAGTTCCAAGCACTCCAGACTACATTAGCCACATATTTAATAATTTATATGAAAAGCCTTTTCTGTGTCCTCAAGTACATGTCAGTGGTTCTCTTTGTATCCTACAAAAGGGAATTTTAACCTATTTTGTAATCTACAATATTTTAAAATCTAGAAACTGCTGTAGTTCTCCAGTGAACTATATTAATGTTTTTGTATAATCAGGATCTGTCCTTGATGCAGTGCGAGCATGTAAAAATCAGTAGAAGGATCAGATGAGATCTCTATCATGTAAGTAGTGTACTAGCTAAAGATTAAAAACACATAGGTGTAGAGTATCCACACTCATCTTGCCCTCTCTTTTCTTCATGGAATGCCTTTGCATTTCTAGCTGTTGAACCTTCTAGGAACTTCAGGACCAACATGCTAAGAAATATCCTCTAGAAGGCCTTTAGTGATTACCTGTGAGAGAGGAAATGTATCCTTCTGCTCTCTAAAGGCCTTATGTATAACATTTCTTGTAGTATTACATCATGTAGCTTATAACAAGAATGAGTGTGTTTATTTTAGCTGCCTTCCTGGAATAAGAATATCAGAAAACTTTATGTTCTTCAGATATTATTTTCTGCACTTCCAACCCAATGCCTGTTATGAACTTGTAGATATCTTTTGTCTATCATGTATGGTAGATAAACAAATATGCTCCAATTTTATATAAGCAAAAAATAAAGAAGAAAACAAATACAGTGATGAAAATAATCTGTCACTTACAGTTAGAAGACTCTCTGAATCATCATCACATCTGCCTACCCTTTTTGTTACCAGCTTTATTACAGAACACTGGGGAGAAAAAAAAACACAAAATGATTCATTCCTGAATTCCATTGGGAATACTCTAAGATTTAATGATGTAAGTTATTAATGTCCCAGAGTTTATTCCCCAAAGTTTCTGTTCAGTCAGATTCATCCTAGGTATAATAAACTCAACTTTTAGTTTGTCCACTTATCCTATAAAACTAGCAAGTTAATCCACATCATACTCAGGAATCTGATACAAACAAGGATTCCTAGTTATCATTTCCCTTGGTCTGAAAAAAAAAAAGAAGGTATCCAGGAGAATGAAGATCAAGAGAGTGGTGGAGGACAGGAAAAAGAAGAAATTATGTCACTGGTAGAAGAGAAAGTGGACCAATAAAATCTACCATATTCTCACCCAGTGCCTTAAATTACACAATCCTGCATCAGGACATAAACTTTGCTAGGTCTTATGTTTTTGTTTTTTTTTTTTTTTTTTACAATCACAATCCAGGGGAAACACTGGTGCCTGAAACCAGAGGTTCTATTCTATGGGCTCCAGACATTCATTAACAAGGAATGACAGACATATAGAAAATACTCCAATGATGAATATATATTTGGACCTATTTGGGCAAACTGAATATGTCTCATATTTGCCAATTTCATTTCCATTTATTTGTTAATTCATGTTATAAAAAACATATATTATGGAGTTCCCATCATGGTTCAGTGACTAATGAATCTGATTACGAACCATGAGGTGGTAGGTTCAATCCCTGGCCTCACTCAGTGGGTTAAGGATCCGGTATTGCTGTGAGCTATGGTGTAGGTCACAGACATGTCTCAGATCCTGCATTGCTGTGGCTCTGGGCCAGGCCAGCAGCTACAGCTCCAATTAGACCCCTACATGGGAACCTCTGTATGCTGTGGATGCAGCCCTAGAAAAAAAGACCAAAAAAACAAAGACATATATTAAAGGAATCAATTTCAAAATAATCATGTTCACCACATATTTACTGAATAGCTTTCATACACTAAGCTCTGTGTCATTTCCATAACTCATGGCTTTTATTTTTTGAATTTTTCATTATAGTTGATATGCAATGTTCAGTCAGTTTCTCCTGTACAGCAAAGTGACCCTGCCATGCATATATATATACATTCTTTTTCTCATATTATCCTCCATCATGTCCCATCACAAGTGATTGGATATAGTTCGCTGTGCAATACAGCAGGACCTTATTGCTTATCCACTCCAAATGTGATAGTTTGCCTCTACTAACCCCAAACTCCCTGTCCATCCCACTCCCTCCCCCTCACCCTTGGCCACCAAAAGTCTACTCTCTATGTCCATGAGTTTGTTTCTCTCATGTAGATAGGTTCATTTGTGCCATATTTTAAGTGCTACACCTAAGTGCTATCATATGGTACATGTGTGTTTCTGACTTGACTCAGTATGAGAATCTCTAATTCCATCCATATTGCTTCAAATGGCATTATTTGTTATTTTTCGTGGATGAGTAGAATTCCATTGTGAATATGTACTACAGCTCCATAATGCATTCATCTAGTGTTGGACATTTAGGTTTTTTCCACGTCTTGGCTATTCTGAAAAGTACTACCATGACAATTCGGGTACATGTGTCTTTTTGAAGGAAAGTTGTATCTGTATGTATACCCAGGAGTGGGATTGCTGGATCATATTATAGTTCTATATGTAGTTTTCTGAGGTACCTCCATACTGTTTTCCATAGTGATTGTACCCTTTACATTCCCACCAACAGTGAAGGAGGGTTCCCTTTTCTCCACATCCTCTCTAGAATTTGATATTTGTAGACTTATTAATGATGGCCATTCTGACAGGTCTACCTCATAGTAGTTTTGATATGCATTTCTCTACTAATCAGGGATGTTGCGCATTTTTTCATGTGCCTGTTGGCCATCCATATATCTTCTTTGGAGAAATGTCTGTTTAGGTCTTCTGCCCAGTTTTCAACTGGGTTGTTTGTATTTTTGTTGTTGAGTTGTTTGCATCTTTTGGAAATCAAGCCCTTGGTGGTGGTATCATTTGCAGCTATTTTCTCCCATTCCATAGGTTGTCTTTTTTTATGGATTCTTTCGCTGTTCAAAAGCTTTTAAGTTTGATTACGTCTTATTAGCTTATTTCTGTTTTATTTCGATTGGCTTGGGAGATTGACCTAAGAAAACCTTTGTATGATTGATGTCAGAGAATGTTTTGCTATGTCTCTTCTAGGAGTTGTATGGTGTCTTGCCTTAGGTTTAAGTGTTTAAGCCATTTTGAGTTTATTTTTGTGAGAGTGTGTTCTAGTTTCATTGATTTACATACAGCTATTCCATTCTGTCACCACCACTTACTGAAGGGACTGTCTTTTTCCCATTATAATTTTTTGCCTTCTTTGTCAAAGATTAATTGACCATGTGTGTTGGGGTTTATTTCTGGGTTCTCAATTCTGTTCCTTTGGTCTATATGTCTGTTTTGGTACCAGTACCACACTGTCTTTATTATTTTAGCTTTGTAATATTGTCTGAAGTTGGGGAGAGTTATACCTCTTGCTTATTTTCAGTTTTGATGTTCTTGTTGTTGATGTTGTTTTCCCCTCAGGATTTCTTTGGCAATTTTGGGTCTTTTATGGTTCCATATAAATTTGGGGGTTGTTTGGTCTAGTTCTGTGAGCCATGTCATGGATTTGATAGGGCTTGCACTGAATCTGTAGATTTTTGGATAGTATGGCCATTTTAACAATATTAATTCTTCCAATCCAGAAGCATGGGATATCTCTCCATTTCTTTAAATCCTCTTTAATTGCCTTGAATAATGTTTTATAGTTCTCAGCATTTAAGTCTGTCACCTCCTTGGTCAGGTTTATTCTTAGGTATTTACTTCTTTGGGATAAAATTATAAAAGGTGTTACATTTTTATATTCCTTTTCTAATATTTCACTGTTACTAAACAGAAATGCAACAGATTTCTGAATGTTAATAAGGTCTTCTGCTACTTTGCTGAATTCATTGATCAGTTTGAGAAGTTTTTGTGTGGAGTTAGGGTTTTCTATAGACAGTGGAATGTCATCTGCATATAGTGACAATTTTACCTCTTCTTTTCCAATTTGGATACCTTTTATTTCTTTGGTTTTTGTGCTGTGGCTAGGACTTGCAATACTGCCTTGAATAAAAGTGGTGAGAGTGGGCCTCCTTGTCTTGTTCCAGATTTTAGTGGGAAGGATTTCAGCTTTTCTCCATTGAGTAGTGTAGTGACTATGGGTTTGTCATAAATGGCTTTGATTATGTTAAGGTATGTTCCCTGTATACCCACTTTGGTAAGAGTTTTTATCATGAATGGATGTTGGATTTTGTCAAATGTGGGGGGGGTACATATTTTGAGATAATCACATGGTTTTTGACTTTTCTAAAAAAATCTAAATGCTTCACATGATCATTTCTTTAGGTATCCAGGTCTCAATAACTTATATTCTATTAGAAATTCATATTCTTTTCGAAGACTTATAACTGAGTCACTGGTTGTTCCAAGATTGATCTCGGCATTGTTGTTGTTGTCATTGGCTTTATAATTAGAAAGGATGGGAGTTCCTGTCATGGCACAGCTGAAATGAATCCAACTAGGAACCGTGAGGTTGCAGGTTCCATCCTTGGCCTCACTCAGTGGGTTAAGGACCCAGCATTGCCGTGAGCTGTGGCTTGGATCTGGCATTGCTTTGGCTCTGGCATAGGCCAGCAGCTGTAGCTCCCATTAGACCCCTCGCCTGGGAACCTCCATATGCTACAGGTGCAGCCCTAAAAAGAAAAAAAAAATCCTGAACTAGAGTAGTACTTGTGTTACAGTCAAGGAAACTGATAACGCCATTGACACATCATAATCAGCCACAGTCCATAGGTTATGTTCAGAGTTCAGTCCTTGTATAGTACACCCCATAGGTTTGGGTCTGTGTGTAATGACAGGTAACCACCATTATAATATCATACACAATAATTTCAGTGTCTTAAAGTCCTCTGTGTCCTGCCTACTCATCCCTCTTATTAAACTTAATAAAGGGAAGCCCCACTAAACTGGGGTTAGAAAACCAGCAGGGGGAGGGAATTCTCAGGCACATACCATCAACACAGATCCCAACAGAAAGAGAAGGGCCTCCTCTCTCTGGTGGGATGTGATACTTCATTGCCACCAGCAGGAGGAAGAATGTATCCTTGCCTGGCAACACCTCAGTCAACAAGAGACTTAAATTCAGGTGACAAAAGCCACTATTATCAAGCTCCCAGTTTCCTCCAATGGACTCGTGTATAACAGCCCCTCCTAACTGCCTCTTTGCTATAAAAGAATTTCCACTCTGCTTTACCACGTTTATATGTGGTTCATGAGAGTTACGTGTTTCTAATTGTGATTCTTCTGTGTTCCTGAATAAGCCTGCTTTATTGGTCAATAACTGGCTCTTTTATTGTTTTTGGTTAACACCTCCCTCTCTCCAACTCCACCAACCACAGAGCTCTTTATTGTTTCCTTTTGTTGTTGTTGTTCTTTTCAGAATCTTATATAGTTGGAATCTTACAGCATGTCACCTTTTCAGATTATCCTCTTTCATCTCAGTAGTATGCGTTTAAAATTCCTTTGTGTCTTTTCATGGCTAGAGAGTGCTTTTTAAATTTTGTTAGTGCTCAATAATTATTAGTTCATTGTGGATGTAGCACTGTTTCTTTACGTTTTCACATGCTGAAGAACATCTGGATTGACTCTAAGTCTTGGTAGTTATGAGTTAACATTTCTATAAATATCTGTGTGCAGGTTTTGGGGTAGACTTAAGTTTCCAACTCATTTGTGTAAATACTATGTTGTGAGATTGTTGGGCTCATATCAATTTAGTTTTGTAAAACACAAAAGTGTCTTTCTGTGTGGTTATTCAACTTTGTATTCCCATGGACAATGCAGAAGTGTTCCTGCCGCTCTACATGCTTGACAGTTTGTGTTGTCCTGTTTTGAATTTGTCTTTTTATAGGTGCATGGTCTGCACCTTTTTATAGCTTCATAGGTGCATCTTGTTGTTTTAATTGCAATTCTTTTTTTTTTCTTTTTAGGGCCACACTTGTGGCGTATGGATGCTCTCAGACTAGGGGTCCAATCAGAGCTGTAGTTGCCAGGCACAGCCACAGCAACTTAGGATCAGAGCTGCATCTGCGACCTACACCACAGCTCACAGCAATGCCAGATCCCTGATCCATGGAGTGAGATCAGGGATCCAACCTGCAACCTCATGGTTCCTAGTCAGTTTCATTTCTGCTGCACCACGGTGGGAACTCCTACTTGCAATTCTTTAATAGCATTTGATGTTGATTATCTTTTTCTATCTTATTTGTCATCTCTATATGTTCCTTTTTATATTTTAAGAATTTTATTATTTTTTGAAAGAAGATAATTCTTTTACATATTTATTTATTTTATAAAGTTTTTATTGTGATTAAAAACACTTGAGAAACACCCTCTTAACAATCTTTAAATTACACAACAGAATAATGTTAACTATAAGCACATGTCTTACACTCACTCTGGTACTTACTCATCTTCTATAATTAAAAATTTTCCTGAAGTTCCTGTCGTGGCGCAGTGGTTAACAAATCTGACTAGGAACCATGAGGTTGCGGGTTCGGTCCCTGCCCTTGCTCAGTGGGTTAACGATCTGGCGTTGCCATGAGCTGTGGTGTAGGTTGCAGACGTGGCTCGGATCCCGCGTTGCTGTGGCTCTGGCGTAGGCTGGTGGCTACAGCTCCGATTCGACCCCTAGCCTGGGAATCTCCATATGCCATGGAAGCGGCCCAAGAAATAGCAAAAAAAAGACAAAAAAAAAAATTTTCCCTAGCCCTGGCAAGTGCTGTCTGTTTCTATGAGTTTGATTGTTGTATATTCTTCTTCTAAGTAGAATCATACAGTATTTGTCCCTATATAACTGTCCTATTCCACTGGGCATAATATTAACCAGGTTCATCCAAGTTGTTGCATATAGCAGTATTTCCTTTTTTAAAGACTGTGTGATATTCCATTGTATCTATATGCCATCTTTTCTTAATCATTTCATCTTTCAATAAACAGGATGTTTTCATATCTTTGGTATTGGAAACAACGCGACAATAAAGATGAGCATGTAGTTACCTCTTTGCATTCCTGATACGAACACATTGGATATGTAGATCCAGAAGTGAAAATTTGTATCATATAGTAATTCTATTTTCAATTATTTGAGGAACAATTCTTAGGGATTGCATAATTTTGTACCACCACAAGCAGTACACAAGTGTTCCAATTTTTCCTTATATGTGCCAACCCTTGCTGTGTTTGCTGTTTTGATGCATACATCTGACTCAATGGGAGATGATATGTCATTGTGGTTTTAATTACATTTCCCTGATAATTAATGATGTTGACCACATATACCAGTTGGTTATCTTCTTTGGAGAACTGTCTACTTGAGTCCTCTATGCTTTATTAATCAGGTTGTTAATTCTTTTCTATTGACTTGTAGGAATTTTTTGCCTCTTTTCTATCTTAATCTGATGTTGTTTATGTGATTTACCAATAGTTTCTCCCATTGTAAGTTGGGTTTTCACCCTGTATAAGATTTCCTTTGCTGTGTTTAGTGATGTTGCCTCCCTTATCTAACTTTGATTATTTTGCTTGTGCTTTTGTCTCTTCCCCAGGAATCATTGACAAGCTTAGTGTCATGCAGCATTTCATCTCTGTTTTCATCAAGGAATTTTACAGTTACAGTTCCTTCATTAAAATCTTTAACTCATTTTAAACTGATTGGGTATATGGTGTAATGTAAGGGTACACTTTTGTATGGATTGGTTATCCAGTTTCTCAACATATTTGTTCAAGAGTCTCTGCTTTCTCCACTGTATATTCTTAGTTTGCATCAAAGAGCTGTTGAGACTATATACTTGGGTTTTTGGGGTCCCTATTCTGTGTCTTTCGTTGATACATTTGTTTGTTATGGTGGTGTCATCCTGTTTAATTACTGTAGCTTTTTAATATGTTTTGACATCAGGAAGTGTGATGCTTCCAGCTTTATTTTTATTTCTTACTACTAATTTGGTTAGTTGGGGAAATTTGTGTTTCCACATGAATTTTAGGATTGTTTTTATTTCTGTAAATAAATGCCATTCCCAGAGTTTCCTGGTGGGCTAGTGGTTAAGGATTTGGTGTTGTCAGTCCTGTGGCTCATATTTGATCTCTGGCCTGGGAACTTCTGCATGACATAGGCATGTCCTCTCCTCCCCCCCCCCCAAAAAAAATCATTGGAACTTTGATGGGGATTGCATTGCATCTGTAGATAAATTTGGATAGTATGGACTTTTTAACAATATTCATCTTTCAGTCTATGAGCACAAGGTGTCTTCTTTGATTTTGTCTTCTTTAATTTGTTTCCTTTTAATGATTTGTAGAGTCCAGTGTAATAATGTTTTGCTTCATTTGACAGAATTATTTGTAAGTATTATTTTTATACTATTGTAATGGGTACTTCCTTAATTTCATTTTCAGAAAAGTTATTGTTAGTGCCTATCAAAATGATTTTTAATGTTGATTCTGTAATTTGCAACTTTATTGTATTCATTTATTAACTCTGAAAGTTGTTTCTTGTAGAGCATTTTGTATTTTGTACATAAGAAAGAGATAATTTCACTTCTGTGGTTTGAAAATCTTTACTTCTTACCTAATACTTCTAGGTTGAGCTTTTAAAAGTATGTTATAATATAAGTCATAAAAGAGGGTATCCTTGCCTTATTCTTGATCTTAGAAGGAAAGCTTTCACTTTTTCACCATTGAGTATGAAGTTGGTTGTGGGGTTTTATATATGGCCTTTACTATAGTGAAGAAATTTCTCTCCAGTCCAAATTTGTTGAGACTTTTAATCATAAAAATCAGGGTTAAATTCGGTCCAATGATTTTTCTGCATCTGCCTAGAAGACAATAAGGTTTTTAAGCTCCATTCTGTTAATGTAGTGTATCACTTTATCTGATTTGCCTTTGATGAACCAAATGATGAGCCAATCTTGCATTCCAGGAATTATTCCCACTTGGAGTAATTATTTTATTTTATTTTATTTTATTTATGTTAATGTCTATACCTGTGGCATATGGAAGTTCCCAGGCTAGGTTTTGAATCAGAGCTGCAGCCGCCACCCTACTCCAGAGACACAGCAATGCCAGATCTGAGCCACATTGGCAAACAGATACTTACCACAGCTCATGGCAATGCCAGATCCTTAACCCACTCAGCAAGGCCAGGGGTCAAACCACCTGTGTTCTCATGAATACTAGTCAGGTTCATTACCAGTGAGCCACAATGGGAACACCTTACTTGGAGTTGGTTGTTTGATACTTTTATCATGCTGAATATTTCAGCTTGCTAATAGATTGTTTAGAGTTTTGCACCTATTTTCTTCAGGGATATATGACTATAATTTTCTTCCTTTATGATGCCTCTATATGCCTTGGGAAGTAGGGTGATACTGGCCCCCATAAAGAGAACTTGAAGCTGTTTCCTCTATTTTTAGAAGGTGTATCCTCTATTTGTATTGATTTGGCTTTACCTGTTTGGTAGAATTCACCTGTGAAGCTATCCAGTCCTGGGCTTTTCTTTGTTGGCATTTTCAGTCTCAATCAAAGGGCAATGTGTTCCTTGGTCATTCAGTGTAACACACCAGAGAGTTATTGAGTCTCATGCAGAGACTGAAAAGAATCACTGTTAATATGCAGTGAGCCTCAGGCTCTGTGGAATATAAACGATTAAGTGGAGAGTTTCCATCTAGTTCATCATAAATGTGGAAAAGAATCCCTTGTCAAAAGAATGTTTGCTCAAGTGAAAATTAGGACATGGTATGATTCAAACAGTAAAGGAATGGATCAAATGTCCCATGATCCATAAAGTGAAATGCTCTGTATCTGTCAATGTTCCATGGAGAGTTTGTAGTAATTTTGGAAATTCGGTATACTATGATGTTATGATCAAAAAAGTATAGAAAACGAGTCTCCAAAAAGATACATTCCCCAAACGTGTACGAAAGCACACAGAGACACTTTTTCTGTCAGAAATAAAACAATGATAGGATGCTGAAGAAAATGTACTTTTCACAACAGTTTATTATGACAATTTTCAAACACATAACAAAGTTTACAAAGACATAAAACCAAACCTCTTACTATCAAGATATAGACATTTCCATGATCACACACATTTCCCTCATACTGACTCCTAGATAAATCCACTCCCTCCCCCATATATGGAACTGCTCTTTTCTTTCATTTTTCCATCACTTTTGAGTTTTGCAGACCTTGATAAAAATGAAAACATAAAAATGTACTCTTTCTAAAATTTATTTATTTATTTATTTTTCTTCTTACAGCTCCCCCCCCCTGCAGTCTATGGAAGTTCCCAGGTGAGGGGTCAACTCAGAGCTACAGCTGCCTGTGTACAGCACAGCCACAGAAACAAGGGATCTGAGCCTCATCTGCAACCTCTGTCACAGCTTGTGGCAACCCCAGACCCTTAACTACTGAGCAAGGCCATGGATAGGACCTGCTTACCAGAGACACGATCTTGGGTTCTTAGCTCACTGAACCAGAACAGGAACTCCCCAAAAAGGACTCTTTGGAGTTCCCATCATGGCTCAGCAGTTAATGAACTTGACTAGTATCCATGAAGATGAAGGGTCAATCCCTGGCCTTGCTTAGTGAGTTAAGGCTCCAGGGTCACCATGAATTGTGGTATAGGTCACAGACACAACATAGATCCTGCATTGCTGCGGCTGTGGTGTAGGCCAGGAACTACAGCTCCGATTGGACCCCTAGCTTGGGAACCTCCATATAACACAGGTGTGCCCCTAAAAATAAAAAAAAAAAAAAGTACTCTTTAAGACTTCTTTCACCTAGAAAAAAAATTTTGTGTGTATATTAGTTCTCCATTCCTTTTTTATTGCTGTGGAATATTTCATTGCATTTATAAACTAGTTTGTCCTTCTTTTTGTTTAAGTGCACTTGACTGATTTCAACTTCTTGGCTATTAAGTACAAACTAACTATGAGCATTACATCACAAGTTTTGTGAACAGGTTTTATCACCTAGAGAAGTAGTTAAGGATGGAATTATTGGATGTATGTGGAAGTGTATGTTTCATGTTAAATAAAGTCAGAAGTTGATCATATGTGAAGGTATCACTTTATATTCCCATCAATGGTGAAAACTTGTATCCATGAGCAGATTTTACTCATCATACACACTGCTACCAACCTGGACCAAATTACCATAAGCTCTTTCCTAGTTTGTTATGGTGTTCTCAAAATGAATATCCCCTTTTCACTCTTTGTGGTCAGTGAGGCAGAGTAATCCTTTAAAACATAATTTGGATCATGTCACAATACCTCCAATGCCTTCTCATTTCTCTCCAGAAAAATCCCATAAGCCCTTCATACTTAGGGTCTCTATTATATTTCTGGTCTCATTTTCAATGTTTCACTCTTATTTCTCTCTGGTCACTGAATTCACTGATTTTCCTCCCCATAAGATCAGCATAGTCGGTTTGCACTTGCTTCTCCATGTGCCTAGGACTCTGTTTCTGTTGATCTATTCAAGAATCATTCATACTGGTCAGGGTTCCTCAACCACAGGACTGCTAAAATTTTGAGTCAGAGAGACAGTCCTTGGTAGTGATGACCTGTCTTGTGCATTTCAGCTGTTCAACAGTATCTGTGACCTCTACTCACCAGATGCCAATAGCAGTGCCCACTGCACACAACCAGTCGTGTATCTGGGACACTCAAGAGTGTATCTAGCCTTTGTCAACTATCCCCTGGGGGGCAAAATATTAAGACTCCTAATTTTGGTCTTAATTATAAAGTCTTATGGGCCCTTCTTGACCATCCTGTCCTGCATAGTACACATCTATTCCCTCAGGGTTGCCAACATCACACTCTTCAATTATTTTACTCTATGGTAGATCCTGGCCCTTTTCAAACCCCTGGTATGATCAGTATTTGTCCAGTTTTACCCCCTGGTATAGGAATCTCCACAGGACCATGGATATTTTTTCTGACTTCACTACCACATTTTCAATTCCTAGAATAAGGCATAGCAAAATGAATATGGTAGAATATTTCCAGTCAATTCTGTTTTGCATATTTTTTCTAGTACATTTAAAATTAATCTTTGACCTTAACTCTCTCATCCATTTTTAGCACAGAAAATCCTACCTGAAACTTTGAAAATGTATGTTTGACATTTACATCCTTTTAGAACCTAAGGTAAATCTACACAAGATAGAATGAGAGTAAAATCCAAACTTCTTTTTCTTTTATTAGAGAGTTAAACAACGAACAAAAACTGTGTCCTCTTTTATGATTATTAACATTAAATGATCCATGAAATTGGTATATTAAAAAAGAAAGTGGGCGTTCCCTGGTGGTGCAGTGGGTTAAGGATCCAGCATTGTCACTGCAGTGGCTTAGGGAACTTCCCTTGCCTCAGGCATGGCCAAAGGCAGGGGGGAGAAAGAAAAGAAACAAGGAATGAAGATACAAGCACTTTTTAGATATGTATATATCAAAAATTGAAGACTCAGAGTCCTTGTTGTGGCTTAGTAGTAACAAACCTGACTACAAGGATGCAAATTCAATCCCTGGCCTCACTCAGTGGGTTAAGAATCCAGTGTTGCAGTGAGCTGCGGTGTAGGCTGCAGATGCGGCTTGAATCCCACATTGCTGTGGCTGTGGTGTAGGCCAGTGGCTACAGCTCAGATTTGACCCCTGGTCTGGGAACCTCCATATGCCCTTGGAGAAGCCCAAGAAAATGGCAAAAAGACAAAAAAAAAAAAAAACCAAAAAGATCTGGGATTACTGTGGAATAGTCTGGCAACTATAGCTCCAATTTGGCCACTAGCCTGGGAATTTCTATATGCCTAAATTTCCAATTTAGGGTGCAGCCCTATATAGACAAATTAATTAATTCAATTTAATAAAAGTATTGAAGGCTATCATGTAGAATGAAATGAAAACTTTTTCATGTCAATTTTCATGTTGCAACATTCAAATTAATGGTTAGAACATTATAATAATGCTCAAGATTTTAAAAACCTATTTGCACACAGGAAATATTCATGAATAGTAGTTGTATAGCATACAAGGGTAAACTATAGAATATTTGGGGATATGTATGTATGGCTTAATAAAAGATGTACTTACATACATAGTGAATTCATATAAAAATTCAAATAAACTATTTTTGAACATGGTAATGAAAAATTGAGATTTCTCATTATTCTAACTTTTTAATAGACTATTTTAAAAGAATAATTGTAGACTTACAGAAAAGTTACCAAAAAATATATACAGGGATTTCCCATCACCAATATACTGTTTACCAAAAACTTATCATGAATATAATACATTTGTTATGAATGACAAATCAATATTCATTTTTAGTAAAGTTTGTAGTTTACAATTGGGTTTGGGTTACTCTGTGTTGTAGAGTTTTATGGACTTTAGAGTGTGTGTTATATCATGTATCTACCTTTAGAGTGTCAAACAGAATGATTTTCCCTCCTTTAAAATGTCCCACACACAACTGATTCATCCCTTTACTCAATCTGCTTAAATCCCCAACAACCACTGATTTCTTTTTTACTCTTTTCACAGTTTTACCTTTTACAGAGTGTCAATTCATAATTTATGGAAATGTTTCTGTTTCAAAATTTAAAAATCATCCCTTGTGTTGTCTCATTAATTGTTTTATCCTGTTGACATTTTGAAATTCACTAACGTCACCTGTTTGTCCTCTCTACTTCTAGCTCATATAAATATGTCTTCCTTAATTTGGTTTATCTATGCTATAAACATATTAACCCATTATAAACATATTACTATAACTGGCCTGGTGCAAGAAGCCTTAATACCAGTCACTAAAATAAAAAGAACCTAATTAGGGTGATGAATTGGATTTTATAAAAAGAATTCTATCTTAACTACAAATCCAAATGTCAAACCTTTTAAGTTCAAAGACCTACCTCAGAAGTGTGCATTTTCTCAGTGTTTTATCACTGTTCTGGAAGGACTGGGTAACACAAGGTGACAATTTGAAGTAAAAGCTCAAGAAGTTATCTAAAGAGATAACTGTATTAAATATTGTCTCTTATAACATGAAGTTTCTATAGTTCTTTGAATTGGATACTTTCTCTTGACCAGAAAGAACTGCTTACTACATTAAAGGTCCATGAGCAGACATGAGACCACAGTGTTTGATAAAGGAAATAGTTGAAAGAGGTAAAACCTGCTAATATATGAATATAAGCTTATAGACCAGTATCAAGAAGCAGACAACACCAGAAATCATCATGAAAAATGGAAGATGCTAGATGAAACCAAAGTGACACTAGGTAGGTAAGAGAGACAGAGACATAGTAGTGAAAAGCATCTAAAGCAGTGAACCTTACATACCTCTTTGTACCTGACTCCATCTCTTCCTCTACGTAAAGCTGATGGAACACTAAAGATTGTTGTGTTTATAGTGCTCCCTTTTCTAAAGGAACCAAATATCCATGCCCCATGATAAGATTAAATGAATACCACAGTAAGATATAATATTCTTGAGGGACTGATTCTCAGTCAATCTAAGCTATGAAGAAAATATTGAAACTTCCATTCATCTTTTGTCATCTGAGATCAACGTCTTGCTCCATAGCATCCTCATGGCATTTTTCACTTCTGCATTCCTCAGCGTATAAATCAGAGGGTTGAGCAGAGGGGTTCCAATTGTATAAAAGACAGTTATCATCTTATCCATGGAGAAGGTGGTTGCAGGGCGTGTGTATATAAATATGCAAGGACCAAAGAACAAGATGACCACAGTGATGTGGGAGATGCAGGTGGAGAGGGCTTTTTTCCTCCCCTCTGCACTGTGGTTTCTCAGAGAATACAAGATGATGACATAGGAGACCATCAGCATGACAAAACTCACTGTACAGATGGCTCCACTGTTGGACACCAAGAGTAGGTTGGTCACATAGGTGTCTGCACAGGCAAGTTTCAGCAAAGGCTGCAAGTCACATATGTAATGATCAATCACATTGGGACCACAGAATGGTAAACTCAAGGCTAGAAAAATCTGAGTTAAAGAATGCACACAGGATCCCACCCAGGCCACAGCCACCAACACCCCACAGACTCCATGACTCATGATTGTTGTGTAGCGCAGAGGTTTACAGATGGCCACATAGCGGTCAACAGCCATGAGGATAAGGATGAAGATCTCCAGGCAGCCAAAGAAATGGAATGAAAAGACTTGCATTATGCACTCATTAAAAGAGATAGTGGCATTCTTCAAAAGGGCATCCACAATCATTCTAGGAGCTATGGAAGTAGCGAAGCAGGTATCAGATAAGGATAAGTGGAAAAGGAAGAAGTACATTGGACTCCCAAGTGTCTGGCTGGTCTTGATGGTAGCAATAATGAGCAGGTTGCCTATCAATGTCCCCAGGTAGAAAATCAAGAAAGTGACAAACACTATTTTCTTCCTAACAGGGTCCTGGGTCAACCCAAGCAGAATGAACTTGGTCACATTATTGTTCAGCCACATGATTTCATGAATGAAGGGAAAGGTTGAATGTGAAATGATTTACCTGCAAAAAATTAAGTATATTCACTTATGATGTGATATCTAATATGATGAAATATTTTAGAAAAAAGAGTATTAAACATTGGAAACATTCTAACTGTGGTTTCTTAACAATTTTCTCTAACTCTTTGTTCCTCAATTTTTCATGACCACTGCATAGGTTGTTATGAGTCTCAATAAGCTTATGAATATGCTACTCTTCATAACAGTCTTCAAATAATCCCCCTGACTTAGATGTAACTCTCGTTAATTTTGCTAACTTTATGAATGCATATTGGGCTCTATTGTGTAATTTCTTCTTTCTTTTGCTTTTGCTTTTTTGGGCCACACAAAAAGATTAGTAAAAATAATGATATGATCTCCATAATAAAACTAATGTAGAAGCCAAGAATTAAAGAGAAGTAAGTGTAGCATTTTCAAATTTATCCTGCCCTCTCCTTCTATCCTGGGACTATTTTAGATGCTTCTGTTTTCCTCGAACTTTAGGACAAAACCGTCCAGCTGGCCTCCTGTGATTGCCTGTGAGAAGGGAAATGCATTCTCCTGCTCTCTGAAGACTTTCACTATAGCTTTTCTTACAATATAAGAATTATTACTGCTTGCAGCACAAGAATTCATGTGCTTATTCTACTTTTCATTCTTAAAAAAGAATATCAAAATGCTACATATTCTCAGAATATTTTTCTCCTCAATGCGAATCTAACTGCCTACTTTAATGTAGGTGTTCATTGAATTGAAATTGAACATTCCCTACTATCTTTAAGATATGACCATATTTATGTGATCATTGTCATACTATTCCGATCTTAAAATATAGTAAGATCAAGTTTATAGAGTCTTGTATCAAATTTGTAGGGTCTTCTATCTACCATTATAGTAGACAGAAAAACATGCCTTCTACTTAGAGAAAGCCAAAAACAGCAACACTGAGATCAATTTTGAACAAGGAGTAACTCAGCTATAAGTCCTCCAAAAGAATATGAATTTCCAGAGTCCCCATCATTGCTCAGTGGTTAGTAAATATGACTAATAACCATGAGGTTGTGGGTTCAATCCCTGGCCTACTCAATGGGTTAAGGATCCGGTGTTGCCATGAGCTGTGCTGTAAGTCTCAGATGTGGCTCACATCCCATGTTGCTGTGATTCTGGCATAGGCCAGCGGCTACAGCTCTGATTAGACACCTACCCTGGGAACCTCCATATGCCAGAGGTGCAGCCCTGGCAAACACAAAAAGACAATAAAATAAAATAAAAATAAAAGGTGAATTTCAAATAGAACGTAAGAAATTGGGACCTGGATACCTACACAAATGACCACCTGAAGCATTTAGATTTCTTACATAAATTTTTGGCCCTTAGAACATGCTGTCAGAAGCTTTGCATTTTTCATATCTTCCCGATATTGATTAACATCTTTTGGAGTTCCCATCATGGCTCAGCAGTTAAGAAACTTGACTAGCATCCATAAGGACACAAGACCCTGGCCTTGCTCAGTGGGTTAAGGATCTGGCATTGCTGTGAGCTGTGGATTGGTCACAGATGCATCTTGGATCCCGCATTGCTGGGGTTCTGGTATAGGCCAGAAGCTACAGCTCTGATTCAGCCCCTAGCCTGGGAACATCCGTATGCCATGGGTGTGGCCCTAAAAAGATAAAAAAATTTATTTGCAGTATGTATATGACTACATGTCCAAGTTTATGTTTCCCAAAGATGGTTGACATTTTCCTCATATTTTCAAAAGAATCTGACACATACACACATTACACTAGTTTGGAGGCCAAACAGCATCAGCAAAATAGCACATCTTGGGATTGAGGGCATTTGGTCCTACCTAAAATGTCCAGAGAGACATTGGGTTCAAATGTCAAGGACCTTTTTAGCATGAACCAAAAGTCTTTATGACTTTTTGGACAGGATCAAATGTCCTGCAAGGCACATCTTCTAAATATTACAGTCTTAACCTCAACTCTTCAAACAAGATTAGCCAAGTTTAGAATGGCCAAGATTGTTAAACAGATTAAACAGACTATTTTTGGTGTGGCAAGAACAGAGAAGAGTTGAAAGAAAATCAGGCAACGGTGGAGAATATTCAAGGGTGGAATATAAAGTGTTCAGTGGATCCTTCCATGCTTACAAGTCTATGCTTCCGTGGAGACCACAGTGAGAAGCATTTTCTATAAGGATTCTCTCTGAAATGATGCACCCCTCCCCAAGTCAGTTACAAAAATCTTTGGGGGAGAACCTACACTCTATTATTCTGCAGAATTTGCCATTCTTTGCAGAAAGGTGAACAGATTGTCCCTGCATATTTTATTCCTTTAAAAGCCAAACAACAACAAAAACAAAAAAGTGCCCTCCTTGAGTTCCTCCTTCTCCTAAATCTCGTGATTCCTGAGTATCTGGCCCAGAGGTGTCCAAGAAAACAACTTGATATGAGAATCAAAAGATCACCATGAAACTCAACACACGCTACTAATAATTCCCACATGTGATTCCCCTATATACCATTAAATTAGTATTTATTCCTTATTCAGAATCTTATCAGAGAGCAGGAACTTTGAAGGGACAATAGTAGATAAGCTCACAAGTGAAGAAACCCAGCATGTGGCAAAAATACTGATGAAAAGGGAGGATCTTACTCAAAGAATTTTCAGGAACTCCTCTTCCAAATGTAAGGCCAGTTATTGTTTGCAGACTTAAGACTATTCATTGTTGTGTTTCCTCTGATCCTTCTCTAAGAAGTAGTTTTTTATCAAAATAAATTTTGACATGAGCCAAGAGCAGATCAAAATCCTATGATATCATTTGAAAGAATAGAAAGGGCAATGCATTTACACTGTGATAGACAATATTCCTTTCAAAGATGTTACTTGAAGCTAGAAAACCAGGCATTCTCCAGAAGCTGTGTAAAGGTCAATACCTCCATTAAACTTGACTCTAATTTTGAACCATGAATAATCTCTTCTAACATTTTAGTACCCAGAGTTCCTAACAAAACTTATTTTTGCTAAGCTATCTTATATATTAACCATTTGTAAGCATTTCTGTATTCTGCCATCTCCAGAAAATATTCTACAATTGATGGATTAAAGTCTTCTGTCCCCACACAACAATACATGAGTTTCACATACCTGATGCTCATAAATATTTGTTGATTTCCAAAGATCATTCCCACCCTCATGGTCATGTTTCATTCTGTTAATTTCTTATATTCATGGTAAATCTTATTTTTAAAAATGTTACATTGTTCATTTTCCCCTGTTTCTTTCTCAGAGTATGAGGGAAATATAATTACAAGATGCATGGAAATATGTTAGCAAGTGATGGTGGATTATTTTGTAATGATGCCCCTCTGAGTACAAAGATTGGAATAATATGTCACTTACTTGTTGGAAGGCACTGTGAATTTCCAGTTCCACTCATCCATTTTGACAGCAGCTGTGAACTGGAGTTTAGCACTTGCCATCTGCCTCTACACGGATTAAACCATGAACCAGTTCAGCTGCAGACCCACAGCAACCCTGAGCAGAGGTCAGGGTGAAGACCAGGAGTGAGGCACGCTGTGCTCTGGGAAAAGTGGAAGAGCAGGTCTTCAGATAGATATTGTTAGGAGATTTTATGAGCCCACTTCTTGCATCTCTTCATTTCTCTTAAAAAAAAAAAAACACTAAAGCCCTTCATGGTAGTGTCTGCTCTTCATGACTAGTAGTAACATTCATGACACCAGAGGCAAACTTCATAAAATGTGTGCCTGGCTGCATGCACCTTTAACACATATGTTGGTATTTCCCCTTTTCTCTTTGGGGCAGGATTTCAGAGCTCCTAGGTTGTAATAAGTGGACAAAACAAAATATGTCATCAGTCAATGCAGTCACTCCCAAGGGTGAGCTGGTGAGCCCTGAGGGAACTCAGGAAAGAAACAAAGAATACTGGCCCACAACTGAGGTACATATTGAAGGAATGAGTCCAGTAAGCCCAGACCTTTACATCTTCCCATAGAAATAGGTTTTCTGTAAATCTTCTTCTGTAACTCTGGTGACATGTAAGTCTCTTCTTCCCTTTGTTGCAAAAACTCATATATCCTAGCTTCCCCCTGCCTCACCTGCTCAGAGGGTGTTCTTTGGGCTACCTAAGCTGATGTCTCCTGGGCTTAGGTCCTAATTTTGCCCAAAATAAAACTAAATTCTCAGTTTTCACATTGTGCATTTTTTTTAAGTCAACACAGCCCTCTCACAGATTTCTGAAGAAAAAATATTCTCTGCATTCAAGGGGGAATATTTTAAGACATGATGATGTAAGATTCTGCTATCCTAGAGAGGATAATTCTCTGAAGTTTTCTTTCCTTGCCAGTTTTAATTAATATCCATATATAATAAAGTCATTTTTATTTTTTTAATTTTTAATTTTTTCCCACTGTACACCATGGGGACCAAGTTTTACTTACATGTGTACTTTTTTCCTCCCTTTGTTCTATTGCAATATAAGTATCTAGACATAGTTCTCAATGCTACACAGCAGGATCTCATTGTAGATCCATTCCAAGAGCAATATTTTGCATCTGTTAACCCCATGATCCTGATCCGTCCCACTCCCTCCCTCTCCTACTGGGCAGACACAAGTCTGTTCTCCAAGTCCATGATTATCTTCCCTGTGGAAAGTTTCTTTTGTGCTGTATATTAGATTCCTGTTATAAGTTATATCATATGGTATTTGTCTTTCTCTTTCTGACTTATTTTACTCAGTATGAGAGTGTCTATTTCCATCCATGTTGCTGCAAATGGCATTATGTCATTCTTTTTTATGGCTGAATAGTATTCCATTGTGCACATATATACACACCTCATCTTCCTAGCCCAGTCGTCTGTCAATGGACATTTGGGTTGTTTCCATGTCTTGGCTAGTGTGAGTAGTGCTTCAGTGAACATGCGGGTGCATGTGTCTTTTTCAAGGAAACTTTTGTCAGAATATATGCCCAAGAGTGGGACTGCTGGGTCATATGGTAGTTCTAGGTATAGATTTCTAAGGTTCTCCAAACTGTTCTCCACAGTAGCTGTACCAGCTTACATTCCCACCAACAGTGCGGGAGGGTTCCCTTTTCCCCACAGGCCTTCCAGCCCTTGTTATTAGTGGACCTATGAATGATGGCCCTTCTGACTGGTGTGAGGTGGTATCTCATGGTAGTTTTGATTTGCATTTCTCTTATACTCAGGGGTGTTGAGCATTGTTTCATGTGCTTGTTGGCCACCTGTATATCTTCCTTGGAGAACAGTCTATTCAGGTCTTTTGCCCATTTTTCCATTGGGTGGTTGGCTTTTTTGCTGTTGCGTTGTATAAGCTGCTTGTGTATCCTAGAGGTGAAGCCCTTGTCCGTTGCATCGTTTGCAACTCTTTTCTCCCATTCTGTAAGGTGTCATTGTGTTTTTGTATTTGTTTCCTTTGCTGCACAAAAGCTTGTCAGTTTGATTAGGTCCCACTGGTTTCTTTTGGCTCTTCTTTCTGTTGCCTTGGGAGACTGACCTGAGAACATGTTCATGAGGTTGATGTCAGAGAGTGTTTTGCCTGTGTTCTCTTCCAGGAGTTTGATGGTGTCTTGTCTTCTATTTAAGTCTTTCCACCATTTTGAGTTTATTTTGGTGCATGGTCGGAGGGTGTGTTCTACTTTCACTGCTTTGCATGCAGTCTGCCCCGGTTTTGCAGCAATGCTTGCTGAGTAGACTTTCTTTGTCCTGTGTTATGCTCTTGCCTCCTTTGTCAAAGACGAATTGACCATAGGTGTCAGGGTGTATGTGTGGGTTCTCTATTCTATTCCATTGGTCTGTCTGTCTGTTTTGATATCAGTACCACAATGTGGTGATGACAGTGGCGTATTGCTCCCTCTACCCATGATACTCTGCTTTGTAGTCTCCCAGGCAGTCTCTGCCCCACCAACATGACAGACCAATTCCTGGTCTCCCCAGTCAGTCTCTACCCTGCCAACCAGACTCTCTGGTTCCTAGTACAAGCAGTCTCCATGCCACCCACCCCAGCCTGCTCCTGGAGACTCACCTCCAGAGCCAAGGTCTGGGTGCCCAGCCCCCACCCAAGTGTCTCAGTTTTTGGTGACTGTGCCAGTAGTTCAGATGATCTGTTCGGTTCTCACTCTGCTCTTCAGATCTCAGACTTACTGCTGTGCTCTTCTCTGCATCTAGAGATCCCTCTGATTTGGTTGATCTTTCCATCCAGTAGGTGACTTTTCAGGGTGTGGGATCGCTTTCTCCTCCACAGTTGCCTTTCTGGAGTGCCCGTCCTCCCACGATTCCCTTCGCTCACTCTTTTTTCTTGTTTTACCCAGTAACATCATGAGATTCTTGCCATTATTGGAGTTTAGGTTCTTCTGCCAGTGATTTCTGTTCTCTGTGAGTCATTTAACATGTAGATGTGTTTTTTTTTTCGTTGTGTTTGTGCAGGAGGGTGAGCATGTCCCCCTAATATTCCACCATCTTGCCTTCACCAAGAAGACAAATTTTATAGCCCTTGTAATTTATTTGCAAGTATAATCCAGGGAGTGTCAGGTGGAGCTTTGGAATTAATTTCTCTGCTGTGAGCTTCACACATCCCCAAACGTGGATCTACAGACTTAGAGCAAGTAGTACCTTGATTAACTATACACCTCTTTTTGCAAACTGAATTGATATCTCATATTTTTTTTCAAATGGATATCCAACTGTTTTTCTAACTTATGTTAGTAAATGTACACTTATTAATGAAGGTGTTTCATTGAAATAATTTTACTTACCATATATTTAGCAACAGCCTGTATGTTTGTCACTGTACATAAGTTACATTTTGTGTTTCCCATAAATATTGCACCAGATAAGAATGAACAGTGATGTTTCATGTGAGAGAAAACTGAAATGCACAGAAGTCAAGCAGCTTGCAAGGTTATGTATTTGGGATGTTCAATCCTGAGAATGATATTCATGATTGTTTCATTTCATGGTTTATCCTCTTGCCACACATTATTTTATATGCTCCTAAGTGGAAACAAGGATTCACAAGTGATTATTACAAAAGTTGATTTGAATGTCTGAGTAATGGTATCTATGGTTGAGGAGCTGAGAATGAATAGTAAGACAATGAGGACAGGTTGAAATTCGGGTAGCCACAGGATATATGTGTGAAAATACTCATTTGGGATTCTTCATGGTTTGAAATGGATGTCAGGACTCTAAAACTAGATTTGGGAATCTTGTAAATGAGAGTTTAAATTATTTGGAAATTGGGGAAGGTCATCCAAGAAGACAGAGAGAAAAAGACTTGAGCCACTTTTCTGGGTAGGGTTAAACTAACAAAAAGAATTCCAGAGTGGTCTCAA
Source organism: Sus scrofa (assembly GCF_054392235.1). Taxonomy (NCBI): domain Eukaryota; kingdom Metazoa; phylum Chordata; class Mammalia; order Artiodactyla; family Suidae; genus Sus; species Sus scrofa. Next base: position 16,635,411 of record NC_139384.1, read on the forward strand.
GAAGCTTGTTCAAAAATAATAAATGAAACCATGAATAGCAGTGATAATCATACTTAAAGGAGTGGAGTTTCATAAAGATGTGAGTGGGTGTTCTGTGTATGAGGGGCACATTAGCACTTGTGGCTAAAACTCAGACACCTGTAAATCCTGATTCACATAACCAATGAGTAGAATAATTTCAAATAGAAAAATGTGCTAGAAACCATGCGTTTTATTTCCATTTCTCCAGATCTTAAAGTTCTGTAAACTAATACTCACTGAGGACAGAAATCATGACTGTTTGGTTCTCCAGCATTCTCTTTATCATAGCAAACAATAATTTGTAGCATGCAATTTCTCTCCTTTTTTGTTTTTGTTTTTTTTTTTCATTTTTTAAGGAAGGTGAAGAGATCTGAAGGTAGTTTGTGGAGGAAGCCTGGTCAAAGAAATGTGCTTTTTAACAATGGAAAAGAAGGAGTTCCCATCATGGCTCAGCTGTTAATAAACCCAACTAGTATCCACGAGGATGCCTGTTCAATCCCTGGCCTTGCTCCATGGGTTCAGGATCCAGCATTGCTTGGAGCTGTGTAGGTTGCACCCACGGCATATGGAGGTTCCTAGGCTAGGGGTTGAATCGGAGCTCTAGCTGCTGTCCTATTCCACAGTCCAGCAATGTGGATCCAAGCTATGTCTGCGACCTCCTTACTTTGAACACTTTTGATCAACCCTTTGATTTATACACTAAGGAAGGCATAAGTGAAAAATGCCATGAGGAAGTTGTGGACCAAGAAGTTGGTTTCAGATGACAGGAGAGGAATAGAAGTTTCAGCTTTCCTCATAGTTTGGATTGACTGAAAAGGAAGTCCATACCAAATAAGATCTTTTTCTTATGGAGTTAACATAATCCTAACATGTGGTGTGAATATTAATTTCTTTAGGAATATAAGCCATGTGAACACACATGCTAGTGTTGAGTCAAGTTTATGTAGAAGAGACGGTCTTACAGTCATGTGAGACACCTTGTCTTCGATGGTCACTGCTGGGTCTCTGCCTCTCTGGTCTGCCAGATATCCCTGTGGTTTGATCTCCTGTTTCCACTGCCCTGTGTGTTGACTTGTGCTTATAGTTATACTTCTATTTGCTTATAACCACGGCTCGACAGGTGTTCCTTCCAAAGAGTTTATTTACTAGAAATGGTGGTCTCGTGTCTCATTGTGCACCTTCACCTTGTTTGTTCTTCCTGACTCAGGAAAAAGCACCAGGTTCAAGTAAGCATAGCATCTTCATATTTTAAAGGACAATATATTTAATCTAAGAAACCTCTCTTCTTTTTCTTGGGGTTATATTGGAAATTCTTATCATATGTTTACCTAGATTCTTCTAGAACAGTGACAGAACAGAATGAGAAAATTCACCCTTTTGTAGGAGTATTTTTTCCTTAGGGAGGTTCTGACTGTTGGGCTTATACTCATATTAATAGTCTATCTGTAAAAAAAATCCTTTCTGCTCTTAAAATGACCCTTTATATTTGGGAGGAAATATTTCCTTGTCTGTTGAGTCATACTCATTTCAATAATTTGTTTATAATAGTGGGCTATTATGATTATAACTTAAATGGCCCAAATGAAGGCATCTTCAGGTGAGCTAGAAGTAAAGAATACATGTAGTTGATGGTAGGGAATTCAAAAATAATAATCAATTAAAGAAAGTATGTTATAACCAGGAGGAGAGTTTTTAGGCTTTGAAACATAAATAGTTATATCAGAGATGTGAATGGTTTTCAGTGAGTTTTAATATAATCCAGAAAGGAGAATAATTTGTGAAAGACTGAGATATTTAGAAAATTATATTTATATAATTATAAATATACAAAAATTATATTTACACCATGGAGATTGACATCATCTTTTGTCAGCATTCATCAACAGTATGGTCTCTAGTTACATGATCATAAAGAATCTTTTTTTTTTTTTTTTTTGCCTCCTTGTCTTTTTATTTGGAGGTTCCCAGGCTAGGGGTTGAATTGGAGCTTTATCCTTCGGCTGACTCCACAGCTATAGCAACACAGGATGCGAGCCGTGTCTGTGACCTACACCACAGTTCACAGCAACACCAGCTATGTATTCCACTGCGTGAAGCCGGGGATAGAACCCAGCATCCTCATGGATGCTAGTTGGGTTCGTTAACCACTGAGCCATTATGGGAACTCCAGTTTGTTGCCTTATTTGTATTTTAATCATATAGAAAATGTGATATGAGTATTTTTTTTCTTATTTGGAACATCTATTTAAAAATTACTAAATTGTATTAATTTTATTAAATTTATATAAACTTTATTGTCCCAAGAAGTTTACAGTTTTTTTTTTTAGTTTGAGAAAAACATCATTTATATCTCAGTGCAGAGGCAGAAACATGTGACTTCCACAATGAAATCCAGTGACATATATACATCACTTTTTATATATTTTTTATTTTTTAGGGCTCACCTACAGAAAATGGAAGATCCCAAGATAGAGGTTGAATCAGAGCTGCAGCTGCTGGCCTATGCCACAACCACAGCAACATGGGATCTGAGCTTTGTCTGCCATGTGCACCACAGCTCATGGCAATGCCAGATCCTTAACCCAATGAGTGAAGTCATGGGTCAAACCCACATCCTCATGGACACTATGTTAGGTTTTTAACCCACTGAGCCACAGTGGGAACTCCTACCTCACCTTTTAAAAATTAGATTGTATATTTTTCATGGCTAATCTATCTCAAGCAGTTTATATCACTGATCACAGCTGCTACAGTTTGATTTCTGCTTTTGCAAAGTTTGCATAGTAAAAGATTCCAGTTTATAGGGTTTCAGTTGAAGCCTTCTATTTCAAGACAAGGAAAATATGAAAAGGGTTGTATCCCAGATCCAATCTGGGTACCTCTGCAAATGCACTCTATATAATATGTCTTCTGGACAGGCTTTGGATTTAGAACTCCCGTGTCACTGTCACCACATCTCTTGCAGACAGAAATGTATAATCAAATTCCTGCTTAGGAGGCTATACTACAGATAAGAGAAATGTAAAGAGGTCTGAATGTACACCTTCACAGGATTTTTTTTTTTGAAGTCAGTGGTCTGATACAGCAAGAGTGGGACTCTGAAATCTAAAATAGACACAACTTGTGTGAAAAAGGGTGAGAAGCATGAACTCACAAATATTCTTGCAAGGCCCTAGTTGTCCTAAGTAGCTTCCTCTTTCTTGAAAGAGAGAAAAGAACAGTCAGCCCTAAAAAGACAAAAAATGTAAATTAATAAAAAAACATGCATCACATCTACACTCACAGAATAACAATTATGGTAGGAGTCTGCTCCAGAACCCTAACTACTAATGACATTCTAGTTTATCATAAGGCACCAGGGCCCTTAATATTAACTTGATTTTAAAAAGATATATTCTCTGTTTTCAAGAACTAACTGAGCCTGATAAAACCCAGTACCTCCTTCATTTTCTCTAAAATACTAATTGTAATTTTACTATGATATGCAGGAAATAAAACAACTAATTGCTGTTTACCTTTTTTTCTCATGGTAAAAAGCACCTAGGGGATGAATATTCACTAGAAATCTGCAGAGAACTGCACAATAGGTGATTGGCAGGAATACACTGGTCGCTTGGCAGGAAGGATGAGGCAAGGACCTTTATATAGGTCGTAATAGATGAATAATTAGATATTAATAGATGACCACTAACCTTAGAAAGTTGTAGGAAGATGAGTCATGTTAACTACAAGCCTTCATTTTCCAGGCTTGGGGTCAGAGCTAAATTACAGAGAAAAATTAAAAAGTCACTGTACCCAATTTGTGGTCCAACAATCCAGTCCCCCTTTGCTTTCATTTGAAGATGAGTTTCTACTGCTCATCTTCCCATTCACTAGTTTTGCCATCTTACCTGAAAACAGAAACTCTTCATTTCATATTTAAAGTAGAAGAAATAAAAGAGTTATTTGGAATTTCCAAGTATACATATTTGTAGGTATAATTTTGGGGTAATTAGGCAGTATAATGCAGATCTTATATTTTGCCCCTCTCACCCCCCCTCAAAAAAAAGAAAAAAAAAAATCCACCCACTTACTTGGGCTATGTGCACTCAAGAAATGGTGAGATCATGACCTATGCTGGCTGCTGACATCCTGGGAGCAGTGAGAGAAAAGGGATCTTGCATTTAGTGTGTAGATTTTCACTTCATCTTAGTACGTGCTAATGTACATTTCATCACTGTTCTCTCCAGTGATACCTGAAACTCTGTAGTTCAATTAAAAATAAATAGGAATTCCCATTGTGGAACAGGGGAAACAAATCCAACTAGTAAACATGAGCTTGCGGGTCTGATCCCTGGCCTCGCTCAGTGGGTTAAGGATCTGACATTACCATGAGCTGTGATAGAGCTCACAGATGAGGCTTGGGTCCTGCATTGCTGTGACTGTGCCAGCAGATGAGGCTTGGGTCCTGCATTGCTGTGATAGGCCAGCAGCTGAGGCTTGGATTTGACCACTAGCCTGGGAACCTCCATCTGCCATGGGCACAGCCCTAAAAAATAAATAAGTATACAAACAAGCAAACAAACCTCCAGTCTTTTGTGGGATGGTGTAGAGGTGTTGCCCGGCTATGGGGAAATTGGGCTAGAGAGAGAAAATAGTCTTCATGTGATTCAAGGTGCCTTTCCCTCCTACATTCTATGGAGCTTGATGCTCTAAGCTCTTAGCATCTCAGGAGTTTTGCAGGTGAACTACATGCTATTATCCTCTATCCTATCCTATTTATCTCCATTCTCAAATGTTTGTAACTTCCTCTATCTGTAAAATCAGTTACATATTACTCTTCTCTATGTTTGAAAGAACATGTGGAAGTCTTCCATGAACTGGTATTTCCTGTCTGGTTCTTTTTATCACTATGAATTAACACAATTTGGGGTTTTTTCATTTGTTGTGTTTGCTGTTCTTTAGCTCCACACCTGTGGCATATGAAAGTTCCCGGGATAGGAGTCAAATCAGACACCGGCTGCTGCACAATGCCAGATCTGAGCCATATCTGTGACCTGCACCACAGCTCATGGCAATGCAGGATCCTTAACCCAAAGATCAGGGCCAGGGGTCAAACCCACATCCTCATGGATACTAGTTGGGTTTGGGTTCATTACCACTGAGCCTGAAGAGGAACTCCTTGGTTTACATTTTGTACTCTTTGTCCTTCATGTTCTCTGTTCACTTCAAAGGTCTGCTCTCATATGGCTCTGGTTTGTCAAGACACAAATTCTTTCTCCACATGTCTTTTACAATATTCTCCCCCTTCCCTTCAGCCTCTTAGGTCCCTATTCAGAATTTCAGAGAGGATATCTGAGTAAACATGGTTTGTCCTTGAATAGACTAAACTTAGGTGATTGGCCAATCTGTGGAGTAACTAATTCCCCCAGTCAGGCATCATCCTGGGTACAGTCTGTTGTGATTTAAAAGCAGGGTTGAATGGTAATGGGATAAAAATATGGCAACTGATCGTATTTGTTCAGCATGGACTGTTAGCCAAGCATTTTGAGAAAAATGAGGAAAAGATGATAGTATCTAATCAAACATTTACCTAGACATTTAGATACATTTGACTTGCTTTCTCTTTGTTTTTCTATTAGCTTTATTGAGATATTAACATCTAACATATGTAACTATAAGGTATATAATGTGATGATTTGATATAGGTACATATTAGAAAATGAGCATCAAATAAGTTTAATTAATACCCCACCGCATTAATGACATTGTGTATGTGCATGTGGTGATAACATTTAAGATCTACTCTCTTAACAACCTTCAAATATATAATACCTTTTTGTTAGCTATAGCCCCCATGCTGCACATGAGACCCTCAGAACTTATCCATTTTATAGGTGGGGGTTTGTATCCTTGAACTAATATCTTCCCTTTCCACCGCTCAACACCTGGAAACTGCCATTCTTCTGTTTCTGAGGTTGGCTTTTTCAGATGCTGCATATAAATAAAAACATATACTTTGTCTTTTGCATCTGACTTATTTCACTTAGGCTTCAAATTCCATCCATGGGGTCCCAGAAGGTAGGATTTCCTTCATTCTACGGCCTAATAATGTTCTATTTCATGTATATCTTGCATCTTCTTTATCCATTATCCTATGATGAACATTTAGGTTGTTGTCATATTTGGTTCTTGTGGAAAAGAGTGCAATGAATATGAGAGGAAAAATATTTTTAAGAGGGAGAAGGGTGTACAATGGTGGAATAGCAGGATGTAAGGCTCACATACTCCCATAAATAGATTGAAAATAGAACTACATGTGTAAGTATTGGCACAGAAAATTTGAGAAAAACTGACAAAAGAACTCAAAATTATGATAGACCAAGAAAGATGTTACACAAACAGATAGGATAAGAGAAAGAGGAAAGAAGAAGAACAAGAGAAAAAATAAGCAAAAGGAAAGGAGATGGGACCTGCTCTCCCAGGAGGGAGCTGAAAGAGGAATAGCTCCTACACCCTAGCAATTTCCCCCAGCAACAGGAACATCCACCAGAAAAGGGGGAGGAACTCTAGACAGATGGCGTGAGTCAGTTAAAAAGGAAATGGTTCTCCACAAATGGTCATGCTATAGGCAATGGGCAACTGTACGTGGGTGCCAGCAAGTGTTGGAAACTAAAACGTTGACCTTAGTGATCAGACCCAAAGAGGGAGCTGGAGCTGGCAACATGGGGATAAAGACAGGATTGGTCGTGAGGAAATAGCCTGGAGGGACTAGAGTGTAGGGCAACCACAGTGGAGAGCATCTAAGCAGAGGCAAGACCAACTGCAGAAGAGCCCATTCATGAAAGGAGGGCTGGCTGCCTGTGCCCACTCCTTGCTGATCAGGGAAAATACAGGGATCTGAAGAGGCTCATGCTAGTGGTGCCCAGTCAGCCCCAGAAGAGATGCCAGGGGCAGTGCCCATTCCCTGTGAGACCAGTAATCTTCTCAAGCAAGGCAAGCATAGGTGTCTTGGCTCTACCCAGAGACTCTTCAGACACTTGCACCAGCATTGCCCAATCAGCACCAGAAGAGCTGCCAGTGACAATGCCCACTCCTATGAGAGGGCTACCAGTGTCTGCATCCTGCCTGAGATATGGGCTCCCCGACTGGAGAAAAGCACAAGTTGCAGGGTCCCTGCCAGTGGCCCTGCAAAGGCCCATATTAGTGGCACTCATTTCACACCAAGGGAGCTGGGAAAGGCCCATTAACACACCTTCTAACCCATAGCATCTACAAAGGCATTCCACCCAGCAGTAAGGCAGGGGAAGGGACCACTAGAAACACACATCCTTCAGCTACAGAGAAAGCCTGTGAGCCATAATTAGGGAAAAGCCCCCAACCCCTGAGGCTTTAGAGAGAGATCCCTAGAGTGGCCAAGCAAGGGGAGTGCTAGCAGAACAGTGGCACCTACTCCTATACCTACAGAGAGCAGTGGAGCCTTCCAGGCAAAGGGAGGGGGCAGCAGAAGAGACTGCTGACATAGCAAGCTATGAAAATTAGCCCTCAAAGCTACCTGCTCTCAGGAGGGACTGTAATAGACACTGCTACCCCTGCAAGCTACAACAACAATCCTTCCAGTGGTGAATCACTGCCACCTACCTCACAGACCCTTTGCAGCCACCCAGCTACAGGAGAAGAAGTATGATACCATGACTCCCAACACATGCTCTGGGTACACATGAAACATTACCACCCCTCAGAACTCCAGGGCTCTCCATACCAACTGTAAAGGGGAGGATAAGCAGAAAGGTAGACACTGAGATGACAAAGAAGCAGCTGTCAGACAAAGGAATGAGACAAAAACACACAAAAACCGCTAAATGATGAGGAGATGGGCAATTTACCTGAAAAGGGATTCAGAGTGTTGAGAGTAAAGATGATTCAAGATCTCGGAAAAAGAATGGAGACCCAGATGGAGAACTTAAAGAAATATTTAACAAAGAGTTAGAAGATTTAAAGAGCAAGATGGATAGCACCATAGCTGAAATGAAAAATAGTCGGGAAGGAATCAATGGCAGGTTAATGGAGGCAGGGGAATGAATAAGTGAAATGGAAGACAGAGTGGTGGAAATCACTGCTGCAGAAAAGAATAAAGAAAAAGGCATGAAAAAACTGAGGCGAGTCTAAGAGACCTCTGGGACAACATTAAATGTACCAACATTTGCAACATAGGGGTTGCAGAAGGAGAAGAGAGAGAGAAAGGGCCAGAGGAAATATTTGAAGAGATTATAACCAAAAATTTCCCAAATATGGGAAAGGAAACACTCACCCAAGTGGAAGCAACACAGACAATTCCATACAAAATCAACAAAACAACATAAACAGAATTCTACAAAATAAACCCAAGAAGAAACACAGCAAGACACATACAAATCAAACAGACAAAAATTACGTTCAAGGAAAAAAATATTGAAAGCCACAAGAGAAAAGAAACACATCACATATAAAGGAACCCATATAAAGATAACAGCGGTGTTTCATCAGAATGTCTACCAGCCAGAAGGGAGTGGCAAAGTGTATTTCATGTGATGAAGAGGAGGAACTTTGAACCAAGAATACTCCACCCAGCAAAGCTCTCATTCAAAGCTCTGGGAGGGAAGAAAGCAAACGTCCCATGTGCAGAGGACATGGCTGTCTAGAAAATCTCAGGGTAGCAGCAAAAACACAGGTAGAAGGACAGTGGGCTTGGCAAGCTCATGTGCCAGGCCACAGGCTCCTCCATGCCATGACGGCTGCATGGAATCCAAAGGATGACACCACACCAGCTACAGTCACACCTCAGAAGATAAGGTACTTAGGCATGAACATAATGCAAGGTGGGTAGGACTGCAGGCCACAAATTAAAAAATGCTGGTAAAAGAGATCAGAGGTCCAAATAAACACAGAGACACCATGTTTGCAGATCGGAAGACAATGCAGTACAATGTTTTCCCAAATAAAATGGCCTCATCGAATGAAAAACTTTTGTTCTGCCAAAGACTGTTAAGCAGATGAAAGGATCACTACAGACTGGGAGAAAATATTGGAAATGGTGAGTTCTGGAATATAGAAGGAACTCCAGAGAGTCAACAGTGAAAAAAGAATATTCCAATTATGATGTCAGCAAAGGACACACCTGGACACTCCCCAAGAGGTTATAAGCACAGCTGGCTCATAAGCTCACATCATCAGCCTTGATGGAAATCAACTCAAAGCCACATGAGATGCCACTACACAGCCATCAGAACAGCTGACATAAAACAGCGACCACATTGCAGACTGGCAGGGACCTCGAGGATGTGACCTGGGAGCCCTCAGGCCCTCCCTGACCCACCCCAGCAGCTTGTCACAGAGAGAACAAGACCCAGTGGCCCCATGCCTGGGTGTTCACCCCAGAAATGAAAGGCACTGTTCACAGCAGCCTGTTCCCAAGAGCCCCTGAATGAAAACAAGGGGCAGATGTGGTCCAGCCCCACCCCTGATGTGTCAGCAGCTGCAGGGTGAAAGCCTACAAGGGGTAGATCACCATTTTTGTGGCCATGTTCTCTCCATAAATGCCAAATAGAAATGCAGAGACAGAATTGGGGCTAACGGAGAAAAAATTAGCTTTTGTTGCTTTGCCAGGGAGAGGAGGCCACAGTAGGCTAATGCCTTAAAGACTGTGCGCCCTTTGGGAGAATTGTGGGGTGTTTTGTAGAAAAAGTCAGGAAAAAAAAAAAAACAGGCTTTCAGATAGGAGTCTGGATTGGGGAAAACATGCTTTCTTCTCTCTTTAGGGGAATCTTTGTCATCAACACTGGTGTCAAGAGATCTCGGCATGATCGTGATGGGTTATTGTCTAGAACAACAGCACTTGGGGGAAAGGGCACATTGATCAGAGATTAGAACAAACTAGGAAAATCCCTGAAAAACCCATGTGTTAATCATCTTCACCGCACAGGCAATTGTGCTCAGAGTGCCTAATATTTAGCTTATCAGGGATTGTGTTTAGGGTGCAATTAAGCCAGAAAGAAGGACAAGGAAGGAATCTAGGCTGTTCAGTTATTTCTAAAAGAAGCATAAGGAATATAACTTTTCTCTTAGGTGTACAAGATGCCCATGTCATTCTGTGTATCCCTTGAGGGGGAACCAGGGTCCTGGCCCCAAGGCTGTAGTATTGTTTCTCGACTATTCCTTGCTCAGGTCTGAGTACTAATAAAGAGGGGACACAGAAATATGTGGGGTCTTCAAAGGTTTCAAAGGGAGGGAAAGAGTCCAGCTTGAGAGAAGAAGGGAAGGGGAAAGATCAACAAAGTCTCTTGTCCCTTACCCTGTTGGGTCACTCTGGCCAGTTGTCTGTGTCAGAAGGTGACCAGGGACCAAAGGGTCCCAGCTGCAGCCACTGGGTCTGGTCCACCAGCCAGTGAGCTGGTCCTCAAGTACCCCAAGTGGTGGGGATGTCAGTCATAGCAAAGAAGGGATATCCCAGGAATGTCACGGATTCAGAAAAGCTTTTCCAAGCCAGCTTTCTCTAATAACTGCATATGAAATAAAAGAGCCCACTTTGACTATTTGTATGGCAAAAACATTCCCTTTAATACTCAGTTAGATACAAGTATACGTTTGGTATGTATAGAAACCTGGCTGAGGCATTCGTTGGAGCCTGGCTTTCTGGTGCTCCTCATTTTTGTTTGAGACCCGATTTCCCATTTCAAAGTTGAATTTGTCAGAGATGAAGTTTACTAATGCCATTGTGTGGTGGGCCAGTGTGCTGCTTGAGAGCTGAATTCCTCTAGATTTTAGCCCAGACTTGCTTTAGCTCTCTCTTACATGTCTTGGCTCCCCCAGTGGCATCTAGGACACCACCCATGCTCAGATCACTGAATGGTCAGTTCTCATTCTTGTCCCTGGTTAAGCAGGTTTTAATGAATGAGTGGGTTTCCCTATGGGACCACTGCATGGCGTGCGGACTCAGCCTCCACCCCCGTGCATTAAATTTCTCAGTCACCTGAGAAAACCGAACCCAGCCAGGAGGAATCTTGTCCCTTTTCGTCAGAGCAAATGCTCTCAGGTAGTACTTTCATCTTTATCCCAACCAAATTATATTGAGGCAGCCAAATTTTGGAATGGCATCAGATCAGCATCCTACTTCACGACTCAGTCCAGACTGCAGTCTCTCTTCTAGGGTACCATCAGATGGAATTAAATACTTGAGCACAAAACTGAAAAAAAACCGAAATCCTAGCCAGCCAAAAGAGACTCACAGAATTACAAATGAGGTCTCCTTAAAGAAAAATTTCCAAATGGGAACCAGTTTCCCCAGATGGACAAGGTTGATGGGGCCCACCAAGCCCTGGATCTTGGTCCAAATTGACTTCCAAGTCCCACTAAGCCTGCGACCTTAGTCCAAGAGGTGCCTTACAGATGGGGTCTCACAAAAGGGAAAATTCCCAAACAGGAACTAAAGTTTGCCCAGATGGACAAGGTCCAGGGGGCCTCAGAGTTCATGTGGCAGGACTTACCGAGATGCTGGCAGAGGGGTCACAACATCCCAGGTGATCCTATTCTCATTCCCAAAAAGGTTTCTTGGGAAGTGATAGGTTCCCAGGAGGATGGAGACACAGACCCCCACCCCCACATGTGGCTGTTCACATTGGAGACTTGCTGTGGACACCCCTTCCTAGAATGTGGATGCTCAAGGTGGGCAACAAGAAACAACGCCTTGTGGAAAATAAATTCTACATAGATTAACCACCTATAATGACTAACTGACCTCTGTCATGGGACTTGACCCCCTACCACTCGCTTGACCTTCCCCTCCTCCTTCTTCATTGTTCCTGCCACAAGCTCCCTCCATGAACTCCAACCACAGATCTTTAGAAGACCAGCACCTCCTCACAGTCAGAGCTGGTGCCCTCTAGAGCTCAGTCTGTCCCTTTCTGATGCCTTAATAAATCTCTCTTGCTTTACCGACTTGGCCTCGTGCTTTCCTCCCTCAGCAAATGTAACAGGAATATAGGGTCTGCAATTAATAGAAGGAAAGAACCCATATAAATATTACATCAGAAATTAATAACTTAGAGACAAAGAAAACAATTGAGAAGGTCAATGAAACTATAAGTTGGTTCTTGGAAAGGATCAACAAAATTGATAAACCTTTAGCCAGACTCATCAGGAAAAAAAAAAGCAAAAGTTTTCAAATCAATAAAATTAGAAATGAAAAAGAGGTTACAAGTGACACTGCCGAAATCCAAAGGATCATGAGAGACTAGTATGAGCAACTGTGTGCCAAATTGTATGAAAGACAGCCACAGTTTCATCAATGGGAAGAGTGGTCACTGGGCACAGAGACACAAAGATCCAGGGGACATAAATAAGACAACTACTGTGATGTGAGAGACACAAGTGGAAAGGGCTTTGTGCTCTGCCCCCAAGCTATAGTTCTTTAGGGAAGGCAAGATGACCAAATAGGAGATCAACAAGAGGAAAAAAATAAGCAGACAGATGAACCCACTGTTGGCTTCAACAGAGACCAAGGGTATGAGTGTCCATGCAAACAAATTTCAGTAAAGCATACAAGTCACACATGAAGTGATCTATGACATGGGACCAAAGAAGAGCAGCCCAACAATAAAAAGAATCTGAATGGTTGCATGGAGAAATCCTCCAGTCCAGGCCCCTCCCAGCAGGACAATACACAGCCTTTGGCTCATGATGGTTGTGTAGAGCAGAGGTCTACAGATGGCCACGTAGTGGTCACCATCCATAAGATAATCTCAGTAGCACCAAAAATGTGTTCAGCATGGATTTGAGCCATGCATCCTATAAAGGAGATACTTTTCTTCTTGTTAAGGGCGTCCACAATCAGCTTAGGAGCTGAGGAAGAAGATTAAATTGTGTCTATCAAGGAAAGGTGGGTCAGAAAGAAGTACATGGTGGAGTTCAGAGCCTGGCTGGTGGTAAGACTAACCACAATGAGCAGGTTGCCTGAAAGAGTTATCATGTATACAACCAAAACCACCACAAACACTGCGTTTTGCATTTGAGGATTCTGGGTAAGACCGATTAAAATGAATTCGGTCACATTTCTCTTTTTCTCCATTTTTTGGTATGGTTGAAAGAATGCTTTACCTAAAAAAATAAAAGACAGGAAAAATGAACCACAAAAGGATGAAATACTTCAAAACTCTGCCTTTTAACAGTACTCATAATTTCTCAGATGATTCCTTCTCTTGTCAAAACTGTCTAGGAAGTGCTACCTCAAAATTTCTCTGAGTTAACTCTCTTAGGTTATTTTTTTAATTCTGGACTCAAAATTATTTTTGTAAGACATATGAAAACCAGAAGAAAGAAACTACATCTCCTTTGGTTTTTATAATCACCAAAACTCTCTTGACTATCAATGTAATGGACTAACGTAGTGATTAGAAGTAATAATTTTGGAGACGAACAAGACTTTAAAATGCATTTGTGAAGTAACCAGAAAAAAAAGATAAAATGGTTTGCATTTTATAAGCATATAAAAATAAAGTAGGTAAAAATTAGTGAATGTTACTCAATTCGTTTTTAAAGATGCTAGGTTTTATACGTGCCATTTAAGAATAAAATTCAAATTTTAAAAATTTCTTATAAAATTTAATATAGGTTTTGTCTATTGACAAAGAGGTGATGCAGAAATAAATTATTATACTTAGACTTTTACTCCCAAATGAGAGATTATGTGTAAACTTTATTTTTTTAATATTTTCAAAATCTATAGTTTTTATTATTAATTTTATGGTCAGAAAATATAATTTCCATGTTTTGTCTGAGACTCCTCAAGTTGAAATACTGAAGTTTTAAAGTGATTGGGATAGGTATGGGAAAACAAACATAGGGAAGTGGACATTAGCACATTGTGAGATCCAAAAAATATTCTCTGGATATAATTCAGTTAGTTGCGCTAATGTATTGAGGAACTTGTTGTTATCAGGTCACCCAATGGACATAGAGTGAGGGCTTGACTGGGTAACAAGGGCTTGAGAAGATCAGGGCAGAGGGTGAGGCTGCCCTGATTGCCCCCTGGATCCCTTATAATCATCCTAAATCCCATCTTTAGTCTACCAAAGATTATTGATGTCTGATTTTAACTTATACAATTTATACTGACAGCCAATAAGTCAAGCCTGGGTAATCAAGTAGGTCAGTGGAATGCAAAGTCTATTTCCATTTACCTGATGAGGAGATACACATAGTATTCAAACTTTAAGGTAGAATATTAAACTAAATATTGTCAGTATTAATTTTCACTTTTCCTAAACCTAAGATTCCATTACTCTCTTTTGAGTGCACTTCTAAGTGCCAGTCCTCCTCTAGAGAAGATGACCCCTGGGAGAATCAACAACCAAAAATCAGACAAAAATCCCAATCTTGATTTATTCATCCTCATGATTTCACTTATTATTTCAGATTCTTGCAAACCTTGAAGCGGTTAGAATATGTTTTTAAAACAGTTCTCTTGCACTGTTTTCAATGGCTCCTTTCGTCCCACACAACACAAAAATGAACCAAACAAAACAACTTGGTCTATGTCAGAATCAATGACTTTGATGGCCTTTGTTAATTGAGAGACCCAAGCACGGGATTATTTTCTTTTTCATCTTAGTCCAAAGACCAGTAGAGTGCCTGTTACCATTTAAATCCTCTAATATCCATACTTCTCCAAAAAAAAGGACAAATGGACAAAAGATATAACAAAATAATCGTTTTTTTTTTTTTTTTTTTTTGGCCATGGTTGCAGCCTCAATCCCATGCTCCAGCAGTGATACAAGCCACTGCAGTGACAATGCTATATCCTTAACCAACAGCACCCCAAGAGAACAGCAGCAAGATAATCTTGATATTCCACAAAAAGGCATTCAGACTGCAATTGAGAGGCAAGAACCTCAGCAGACAAACTTCTCCCTAAGCAAAGAAACCTTTGTTGCTGTCCATATTCCATATACTCAAACACTGTGAAATGCAAACTTTAAGTATAAATCTGCTTTTTCTCATTTCTGTGGAGTGCAGAGATGAATATTTTTACACCATGTAGTTGCTATGATACATGGTCATTGTGGTTGAATTTTGCACTGTACTAGGCACTATACCAAGTACTTTACATGCATTACTTCATGTAGTCTTCAAAACAATCCTATGAGGTTGTACACTCTTGCCTGTACTTTAAAGGAAAGGAAATTGTGGTCACAAGAAGATAAATGTCTTGCCCAAAGTCATAATGATAAACTAATAGAGAAGACTACATTCAAATTCAGGATGCCTGTCTCTAGTTCTTTGGTGCTCAGTGCCTTGCCAGTAGAAACACAGTTTCCTTCTGGGAATCAACAATGCCAGAATTTGAAGAACAATCCTATGAGGTTGTCACAATATTATCTTTATTTTAAAGGAAAGGGCATCAGTGACTAGAAGTTAAATGACTTGCCCTAGACATGACAATAAAAAAGACAAGATAAATAGAGGAGACTATATTCAAAATCATTGTCTCTTTCTAGCTCTTTGAACTTATTGTCTCTCCAGTGTACATCCAGTTTAGAAATCAGCAATGCCAGAGTTTGGAAAAACCACCACAAATGACCATGCATGATCCATGGCAGTTCTTTTGCTAACCTATGAAATGGAATGTAAATTTGTTGTAACCAATGAACTGGAATGAAATGGAATGTAACATCTGTAACTTATCAAATGTTGATGAGTTCAAGGGTCTATTGGACAAAACCTAGAATTTTGTACACAAAAAACCTAGCACTTTGTATTTGATCATCTCAAATGCTCTTTAAAGATAGGGGAACTGGGGTCCAAGGAGGAAATTGATCAGTAGTAGAAACTGGTCAGTAGTACACAAGAATCCAAGTCTTCTGCTGGCCAAAACTGATTTTATTTTCCCACCATCACATCTTATCTCCCTTCAGATGCCTTAAGACCAGTGTATATAAGGGGAAAAAGAGAATTAACTTTTATGTCCTACATTCAGAAATATTTATCTGAACTCTCAGGAAAAGGACTGTCTGAGGTCAGGGATGCAGAAATGCAGCCATATTGCTGAGACCCCACTGACTGCAGCAGAAATAAGATCTTGTCTTGTTAGACCAACATCCACGAAGGTCTGAATAGAATCAGAATAAAATAGTCCTTGAGCCTGGAGTATAGTAAAGATACCAAACCACAGCAGAAGGTTTTTTTTTTTTTTCTTTCTTTTTCTTTTCTTTCTTTTCTTTTCTTTTCTTTTATTTTATTTTTTTTTTGCTTTGTTAGGGCCACAAACATGGCATATGGAAGTGTCCAGGCTGGGGTCAACTCAGAACTGGGCCTACACCACAGCCCCAGCAACCCCAGATTGGAGCCATGTCTGTGACCTACACTATAGCTTACAGCAATGCGAGATCCTTAACCCTCTGAGTGTGGCCAGGGATCAAACATGCATCTTCATGGATATTAGTCAGGTTCATTACTGATGAACCACAACAGAAAATCCTGCCCCCCTTTTTTTAATGCTATATTTTAATCCATTTCCTTTTTGGGATCTCAGTTTTTGAGCTGAATTCTTCCTTTGAAAAATAGAATCCAAATGCTCTCCTTCTCTCTCCCATGTTGACCTGGAAATTGACTGAGGAATCTGTAAAGCCTAAACCAATTCCTGATTAGCCATAGATAAATCCATATAGAGTAAGGAGAACAAATATTTCTGCAAAATAGCCTAAAACATCTCAAAGTATCTCCCATCAAATACCAGAAAGTTATGCTTTAATGATTTTAACTACAAAACCCTGGAAGAAAATGAAAAGGTGAAAACTGGGTCAAAAATCAGCAATTCTAGGTAACTCACCATGGTGACATCTGTAGCTAAGGAGAATTTCTAATGTATCCAGGAATAAGAAATAACCATTACATTTAAAATCTTATCAAGTGTATTCCTCAAGTCTCCACTGACTGGATAGAGCTACAGGAAGCAGAGAGTATTAAGGTGGCACAAGATTATTTAAATGGACTCAGCAAGTATTTTCAAAGTTCCAATGCTTTGGAAATTCAAGTCAAAGGAAAAGAAACGTCCATGTTGAATTTGAAATCCAAAGTCCCTATGTGCTAATGGAATTTTTCTGATATTTAGCACCTAGGCTGTGGTCATAGAAAAAGGGACACAACTATCTCTATTATTTAATAAGCCCTTCTTACTCAGCTCTCAAAATAAGAAAACAGCTTTTTTAGAAATCTTAGTGGTTAGGGAGACTACCGACAATGTCAAAGGACCCATTTGTCTATCTAAGGTGTTACCCTCTCAGGAATTAATTGTCTTTGGGTTTTTTTTTTTTTTTTTAAGATTTTGCCTTAGAAGAAGGTATTCAGGAGAATCTATCCGTGAACAACACATCTTCACCTGATTTGTTTATTTCCCTGCACTTTAATGTCCTAACAGCCCGCATTCCTGGTTTGGAAAACGATGTGAGAAAGCACTCCTTATATAGGCCCTTGGGTATCATGAACTGAGACATCAAGGATTGCAAAAGCTGTGTGAACAACCCCATGTGGTTTCATCCAGGGGGCATACCCCTGAGAGTTGTTCCTCACTGATTGATGTCACCAAAAGAGGGTGAGGTCCTGAGTCAGTCTCTCAACTCTACTCTAAACACATCAGGGTAAACTCTATCCTTAGGACAGAACCACATGACTTGTCATATTTTCAGGAAGTGTGCTATCTAGAATTGGAGACCAAATTCTAGTGCCAACATTTCTGGTGTAGAAATAGAGAAGATAGATTTTATGCCTTCCCATGGACTTTTTTAGACTTTTAGGGATTCTACTGGCCATTCAATGAAAGAAGTCTACCTGGGGAAACAGAGTTCTTCAAATTTCTTCACACATCAATAATATCCTCAGGACAGTGGAACACATATTGTAGCGAGTATTCTACAGCCTAGAGGAGAGGGTATAAGGCACATGTTATATGAATTGATGAAGCTATTCTATTTAGATATGGGGTTAAGTGGTGAATAAAGAACTGGAAAAAAATAGAAATAATAACACCCTTCATTACTGTGTACTAGGTCCTTTATTCAATCAACAGAGTATATCATTATAATTGATTTTCACATATTGAACCAACTTTGCATTATTGGGATAAATCTCACGCATTCTTGGTCTATAATCTTTCTTAGCATTTGCTCTATTCCCTTTATTATATTTTGTTGAGAATTTTGTGTCTATAAGAGTCATTGGCTATGCATTTCTTGTCTTATATCTTTGTCTAGTTTTGAAATCACGGTTATATTGTTCTTATAGAATGAATGTGGAAGTATTCCCTAGAGTTCTTTTTTTGGAATAGTTTGGATAGGATTGGTGTTAATTCTTCCTTAAATGTTTGATAAATTTTACCAGTGAGTCCTTTTTGGCCTGGGTTTTCCTTTGTAGAAAGTTTTTTTTATTAATAATTCAATCTTTATTTGTTGGAATTATATTCATATAGAATAAAATAAATCTCCCCATTACTTCACACCATACACAGAAAGTAACAAGAAAATTTTTTGAATGAGAAATAAATGTGTTAATGGTAACTAAATTAATAGAAATTCTATTTTGAGGAGTTCCCATTGTGGTGGAGTGGTTAACGAATCTGACTAGGAACCATGAGGTTGCAGGTTCAGTCCCTGGTCTTGCTCAGTGGGTTAAGGATGTGGCTTGGGTCCTGCATTACTGTGGCTCTGGCGTAGGCCAGTGGCTACAGCTCTGATTAGACCCCTAGCCTGGGAACCTCCATATGCCACAGGAGCAGCCCTAGAAAAGGCAAAAAGACAAAAAAAATTCTATTTCGACCTTGAGGCAGACCAGTGTTTTTCAGATATGACACAATAAGCATGAACCCTGAGAAAAATGAAAAGTTAAAATTGGTCAAACCTTGGCTCATCAGGTGAAACTATGTTTAAAAATGAAAATGCCAATAGCAGATATTGACAGAACAGTGTAAATAAACTATGATAGAAAAAAATAAAAATCTTTTAAAAAAATGAAAATGCAAGCCATAGACACAGACTTGGAGAACATTTTACACATGTGCCATTTAACTATATGGCTAAGAACCTGTGTCTAGAATATATAGAATACTTACAACTCAGGAATTAAAAAAAAAACAGCCCATATTTTTAAACTGTGCAAAGAACTTAAACAGTAACATCACAAAAGAAGATACACAAAAGGCCAATAAGAAGATGAAAACTATGTTCAACATCATTAGTGATCACAGAGATACAAATTGAAACTGCATACTACATACCCTCATGCAGAGCTACAATGAAAATAATTAACACTACCAGGTCACAGGGATATGGAATGTCTGATTTCCATATCTTCATATGGCTTCAGATATCTCTCCACATGTTTTTAATGCTGCCCAGAATTCCACAATGATCAGTTCATGAATCCCAGAAGTAACTGTAATCTGGGTTCCTGAACATTTGCATTCCCTTCTAAGAAATATGAAAAACAACTTTTCAATTTTTTTAGATTTTATTGACTTTTTAAATCATTTATTTTTATATATGTATTCTACTGTAGAGCATGGAGACACAGTTACATATACTTGTATACATATTGTTGGTTTACAATGTGGTATTAACTTCTGCTACACAGCAAAGTGATTCAGTTATACATATACACATATCCATTCTCATATAAACTATCACAGAATATTGAGTAGATTTCCCTGTGCTATAGAGCAGGTCCCCATTGACCACCCATTCCATAAGCAATAGATGGATTGGCAGCTTGGGAAAAACAGCGTTTGAGTCAAGAACTTCAAAATGGCTGCCATTAATTTTATGCCATTGCTGATCGAGCTTTCGAGCAGTCATTAGTGGGCATCCAGAAAAAGTTTAATATTCAAGGTAAAATAGAAGCTCTTTCTGTGATACAATTCAATCAGGAAACTACATCACCATTTGAAACTGACAGTGCTACTGCCCTGAACTTAGCCAGAACCCAGGTTGGGACTTGAACCCATGTTCCAGGACTAAAATCCAGCCTAAACACAGATTGGAATTATCCCCACAGCTTTAAATTAGAATCACTCACCCTGCATCTGGACTACTGAGGTTCAGGTTCTTCATGCCTCTGCACAGAAGGAATTCAGCAAGAGACAAAGTAATAGGCAAGAAATAGATTTATTAAGATAGGATGATCATGAGAGATTCAAGCAGGCAGGCAAGGAGTCTCTGCCCCAAGGATTTGGTGGGCTACAGTGTTTTTCACCCAAAGGAGGTGGGGGTTGGAAAAATGCTGCCTCTTTCTCTTTCTTCGAGTAGTAGCTCCTCCTTGGTGTCTGGTCATGGTGCTCATGTAACTAAGCAGATAGGCAGTCCTCAAACTCCTGCCCTTGGTCTGAATCTGAATGCAGACCTCACCCAATGACCTGAGGTTTATCTCATGCCTCCACAAGTCAAGCAAGCCTGCCTTGTTCTGATGGCCTTCTTGAGCAGTTAGTAACTTACACTGATCTCCCAAACTCCCCTAGGTACTCCTCTATATCTACAGTCCTTTTTGGGGGATTTCTATAATCACCTCCATCCCTATCATTTCCATACACTGCAATTTTGCCACCTTGCTGTGCACATGACATTCAGTTTTCTTTTTTTTTTTTAAAGTTATAGCAGTTGTTGAAATAGTTTTTTTTTATTATTATTTTCCCACTGTACAGCAAGGGGGTCAGGTCATCCTTAGATGTATACATTGCAGTTACAGTTTTTTCCCCCACCCTTTCTTCTGTTGCGACATGAGTATCTAGACATAGTTCTCAATGCTATTCAGCAGGATCTCCTTATAAATCTATTCTAGGTTGTGTCTGATAAGCCCAAGCTCCCGATCCCTCCCACTCCCTCCCCCTCCCATCAGGCAACCACAAGTCTCTTCTCCAAGTCCATGATTTTCTTTTCTGAGGAGATGTTCATTTGTGCTGGATATTAGATTCCAGTTATAAGGGATATCAT
Organism: Sus scrofa; assembly: GCF_054392235.1. NCBI lineage: Eukaryota > Metazoa > Chordata > Mammalia > Artiodactyla > Suidae > Sus > Sus scrofa. The sequence goes on from NC_139384.1 coordinate 16,656,419, forward strand.
ATGGTATTTGTCTTTGTCTTTCTGGCTCATTTCACTCAGGATGAGATTCTCTAGTTCCATCCATGTTGCTGCAAATGGCATGATGTCATCCTTTTTTATGGCTGAGTAGTATTCCATTGTGTATATATACCACCTCTTCCGAATCCAATCATCTGTCGATGGACATTTGGATTGTTTCCATGTCCTGGCTATTGTGAATAGGGCTGCAATGAACATGCGGGTGCATGTGTCTCTTTTAAGTAGAGCTTTGTCCGGATAGATGCCCAAGAGTGGGATTGCGGGGTCATATGGAAGTTCTATGTATAGATTTCTAAGGTATCTCCAAACTGTTCTCCATAGTGGCTGTACCAGTTTACATTCCCACCAGCAGTGCAGGAGGGTTCCCTTTTCTCCACAGCCCCTCCAGCACTTGTTATTTGTGGATTTATTAATGATGGCCATTCTGACTGGTGTGAGGTGGTATCTCATGGTAGTTTTGATTTGCATTTCTCTTCTAATCAGCGATGTTGAGCATTTTTTCATGTGTTTGTTGGCCATCTGTATATCTTCCTTGGAGAAATGTCTATTCAGGTCTTTTGCCCATTTTTCCATTGATTGGTTGGCTTTTTTGCTGTTGAGTTGTATAAGTTGCTTGTATATTCTAGAGATTAAGCCTCTTGATGCCCTTGTCAGTTGCATCATTTGAAACTATTTTCTCCCATTCTGTAAGTTGTCTTTTTGTTTTCTTTTTGGTTTCCTTTGCTGTGCAAAAGCTTTTCAGTTTGATGAGGTCCCATGGGTTTATTTTTGCTCTAATTTCTATTGCTTTGGGAGACTGACCTGAGAAAATATTCATGATGTTGATGTCAGAGAGTGTTTTGCCTATGTTTTCTTCTAGGAGTTTGATGGCGTCCTGTCGTATATTGAAGTCTTTCAGCCATTTGGAGTTTATTTTTGTGCATGGTGTGAGGGTGTGTTCTAGTTTCATTGCTTTGCATACAGCTGCCCAGGTTTCCCAGCAATGCTTGCTGAATAGACTTTCCTTTTCCCATTTGATGTTCCTGCCTCCCTTGTCAAAGATTAATTGACCATAGGTGTCAGGG